>NC_053038.3:264907344-269799844 GCF_002575655.3 Aegilops tauschii subsp. strangulata | reverse complement strand
GACGCCTCTAGATTGACAGTAGCATTACTTAAAAGGGACGCCACTTTAACATGGGCATTGCTTCATTTTACAAGTGATAGTTTTAGATAAGCAGCAGCAATAGGAGCATATGGACAATGACCGCACAACCATCATGTACTTTTTGTTGGAAAAAACATGTATACCTCCATCGATGCCTAAATGATAAACCAGGACAACTTTTCGAGTAGCCTTTCCTCTATAACTAGCAAGATGCCCGTGCGTTGCGCGGAACATCAAGATGCATTTGTATGAGTAGTTTATCTTGTGAGAGAAAAGGACGAATGAGGGAAGTCCTTATCTACAAGTGTGGAGAGAGGTGCGGGTATCTTTTTGCAAAATTGCCATAGTTTGCTTTTTATCCGTCATATATAGATCGGACAGTCTATATTACTCGATGGCAGGCACACCATCATCACCAACTCGGACTTTTATAAGAGTAGATATAACTAGCAAGATGCATGTGTGTTGCACGGAACATCAAGATGCATTTGTATGAGTAGTTTATCTTGTGAGAGAAAAGGATGAACGAGGGAAGGCCTTATTTGGACATGTGGATAGTGGTGTGGGTATCTTTTTGCAAAATTGCCATAGTTCCCTTCCTATCCATCAAATAGAAATCACATGGCCTATATTTTAGGATGGCAGGCACACCATCATCACCAACTTTGTTTTTTATAAGAGTAGAGATAATAAGATAAGAGATAGAAGATAGTAAAAAATAGGTGATGTTGGACCAGCCGACGAACCATAGCTACTGTACATGAGGAGCTGGGGAGTAGTGGTATAGAAGAAAACCCGCATGCGGAGTACAATGAAGCATGAAATCCAAAAGAAGTTCTACCTCAGGTGAGTGTGATGTGGCTTAGGCGGGAGGGCGGGTTCTGCCCACACGACGGCAGCGAACAAGGGCGTGGAGGACCTTCGTCCGCGCTGGTGCCGGCTCAAAGAGAATGGTGCGCATTAGCTTTCTCCATCACCGACGGCGACAACATCAACGCTGGATCTCCTCACCCCCCGCAGGGGACGGGATCTGGCCGGATCTATGACCACCGGTGAGGAGAGAGGTAGAGTGGACACTACTATCTTGTTTAGATATGGAGAGGGTGAGAGAGCGAGATGCGAGAAACCCTATCAAACAAGAGGCTGTATATACAATGGAGTAAAAAAATCTCTCCACAGCAGTGGTTTTAAATAGAGTACATGCGTTCCCAGAAAAAAGAAACGGAAACTCACAGACAAATCTGTTTTTGATGTACCAAGAAAGACAACTCGATCAATAGACCTCCTCCAATGCAAAGGTGCTTAGATGACGTGCTAAGTATATTAAATGCCTTAGCAACTCATGTTCCCAATGCAAAGGTGCTAAGCTTCATACATTTAATTAGTTGTAGACTCAGAATTGTGTTTCCGTGTAGGTACACGTGCTTAGCACCATTTCTTTCTCGGATCACCATACTACTCTCTCTCTTCTTAACTAGCATGCCACATCAGATTTTTTGCTTATTTGGCAACCTTAGCACCTGTACAAGGTGGAGCATTGGGAGGGGCCGCCCCCGCTTCCAAGTCGCAGTTTGTATCGCTCACGTGTGGTCCCCGACCCTCCATTATTAAGTGAATAAATTAAAGGGTCAAATTATTATGTACGTAAGCTGCCTCTACGTGTACAGATGCGCTCCATCGTGTACTCGCGGGTATGTGGGAGGCAGAGTGAGTGCACGTACATTTCTTATTGTACGTAGTACCCCATTATCTCACTTCATATTGTTTCCCACTCCTATGATATTCCTATCCTAGGAACAAAATGAGGCAGTACTAAGTTTGGGTGTGTGTAGGGGGAAAGAGATATTGATGGTGTGTACAAGTAGTTGTGAGAGTCATCACTATGTGTGTGTGTGCGCGCGCACACACACACACATAGACATGCATATCCGTGTTTATGTAAAATTCTTACTTTCATCTCCATCTCCATCTGCAATCATATTTGTCCAACTAGCACATTATTTATGTCATTAATTATGCAGCAATATTTACGTACGTCCAACATCACTCGTTTGTGGGCGTCCGGACCACTGCCACTCTTGCTCCTGACCGTCCTGGCCAACCCAAACCCTCTTCGTCACCCGCGCGCGATTCCCGCCCGAAACGGTCAGCGCCGCATTCATGCCCGGCCAGAGCGGCCGCGACCTCTCACTAGCACCGGCATTGAAGGGGCGCGCCGGCCAAGAGAGTGTCGCACGCGTCGCTTCCCTGTGCACGCGACTGCTCCGCATTCAAACGTCACCACGCACTACTACAGGATGCTGCTAACGTGACACTACAATCAGAGACCCTTTCACGAAACTGTGTGCGATGCATGAATCGCAAACGATGATGTAAAAAAACCATCAAAAAAGATACATCAAACGTGGTTCATATTTTAGTTGCATGTGCGACGCGGGGCATACGGTTCAGTTCAATTAAATGTTTGCGATGTGGTAGAAAAAATAAATGGGCAGCCAGATGAAGGCGTCTGCAGTATACGGTATATAGTTCACTCGGATGAACTGTTTGTGATTAGGCAACACAAAAGAATGGTCAGCCAGATCGAGGTGTGTGCGATATACGACATCGGTTCACTCAGATGTACTGTTTTAGATTAGGCAACGCAATACAAACAGTTCAGCCAGATCAAGGTGTGTGCAATGGAGGGTATACAGTTCATTCCAATAAACTGTTTGTGTTGAGCCAAGAGAACAGAAATGTTTCACATAAACAAGATGTGTGTAATACGCGGGAAACAGCCAATTACATAGGTGCCTAGTACACACATGACATTTCCACACACCAAAGTAAACTATTACATGCATAATTAACTAGGATAAATGATCATCTGATCATCATCTACTTCTTGTGCCAGCTCGATGTTCCTTCTATGCTAAGTTTCCATTAATTGCTGGCATTTTATGAACACACCACCGTTTCCCACCATTTCCTCTTCAACTTTGATAGGCTCTACTACTTTTACTTCAATGGGAGGATGATAGTTAAACCACTTCTCCTTGGGGAGATCAATATGAGTAGAAAATGATTCGCAGAAAGAAGCTACTATCTTCGAGTCAACTCCATATTTAGTGCTAAATTCACGAAAAGAATCGATATCTATAAAAGATTTTACACAATCAAACTTAAGGTTTATACCTGACTCCTTACCTTCGTTAAGTTCCCAATCTTCAGAGTTGTGTTTAATTCTTTCCCATAAATCCCATTTGAATTCAATAGTCTTTTTCATTAAAGAACCAGTACAGGAATTATCGAGCATGGATTGATCATTATGAGAAAGCCGAGCATAAAAATTCTGAATAATAATTTCTCTTGGGAGCTCATGATTGGGGCATGAATATAACATTGACTTAAGCCTCCCCCATGCTTGAGGGATACTTTCTCCTTCACGAGGCTAAAAATTATATATATATATATATATATATATATATATATATAATTCTGATCACGATGAACCAGATGCACATGATAAAACTTCTGATGAAATTCCAATTTCAATTGGTTGTAGTTCCAAGATCCAATATCATTGCATAGCCTATACAATGTCAATGCCTTTCCCTTCAAAGATAAAGGGAAGACCTTCTTATTGACATCATCCTCGGGCAACTGCAAGCTTAAATAATCCACAAACTTCATCCACATAGATTAGATGCATATCCGGATGTAGTGTTCAATCTCCTGCATAAGGATTAGCTAGCAGTTTCTCTATCATACCCGAAAGAATTTCAGAATAAATATTTTTAGTAGGTTCGGTATGTTGATGAGAAACTTCTTGCTCTATCGGTCAGGGTGAAGATACCCCAAACAAGCCCCTCAAAGCATTATTTTCCATAGTGACAGGTGACAGTAAATTTCAGCATGTAATATAAATGTTTCCTTACCAAATTCCACTCACCAAAGGTGCTTCACTCCCCGGCAACGGCGCCAGAAAAGAGTCTTGATGACCCACAAGTAGAGGTGATCTATCATAGTCCTTTCGATAAGTAAGAGTGTCGAATCCAATGAGGAGCAGAAGTAAATGACACGCGGTTTTCAGCAAGGTATTCTGTGCAAGCACTAAAATTATCGATAACAGATAGTTGTGTGATAAGATAATGCGTAACAGGTAAGAAGTAAAAAATGTAAATAAGGTGCAGCAAGGTGGCCCAATCCTTTTTGCAGTAAAAGACAAGCCTGGACAAACTGTTATATAAAGCAACGCGCTCCCCAGGACACATGGGAATTACTGTCAAGTTAGTTTTCATCATACTCATATGATTCGCGTTCGTTACTTTGATAATTTGATATGTGGGTGGACCGGTTCTCGGGTGATGTCCTTAATTGAACAAGCGTGCCATTTATGATAAACCCCTCTCGCAAGCATCCTCAACTACGAAAGAAGAATTAACATAAATCTAACCATTGCATGAAACATGTGGATCCAAATCAGCCCCTTACGAAGAACCGCATAAACTAGGTTTTAAGGTTCTGTCACTCTAGCAACCCATCATATACTTATTACTTCCCAATGCCTTAACCTAGGCCCAAATCATGGTGAAGTGTCATGTAGTCGACGTTCACATAACACAACTAGAGGAAAGACAACATACATCTCATCAAAATATCGAACGAATACCAAATTCACATGAATACTTATAACAAGACTTCTCCCATGTCCTCAGGAAGAAACATAACTACTCACAAAGCATATCCATGTTCATAATCAGAGGGGTATTAAATATCATTAAGGATCTAAACATATGATCTTCCACCGAATAAACCAACTAGCATCAACTACAAGAGTAATAAACACTACTAGCAACCCACAGGTACCAATCTGAGATTTTGGGACAAAGATCGGATACAAGAGATGAATTAGGGTTTCAGAGGAGATGGTGCTGGTGAAGATGTTGATGGAGATTGACCCCCACTCAATGAGAGGATTGTTGGTAATGACGGTGGCTTCGATTTCCCCCTCCGGGAGGGATGTGTCCCCGGCAGAACAGCTCCACCGGAGCCCTAGATTGCTTCTACCCAGGTTCCGCCTCGAGACGGTGGCGCGTCGTCCCAAAAGTTTCCTTATGATTTTTTCCAAGCCAAAACCCTCCATATAGCAGATGGGCACCGGAAGCCTGCCTAGGGGCCCACAAGCCCTAGGGGCGCACCTAGGGGGTAGGGCTCGCCCCTAGGTTTGTGACCACCTGGTGGGTCCCCTCTGGTATTTTCTTCACCCGATATTTTTTATATATTCCAAAATAATTCTTCGTAAATTTTCAGGACTTTTGGAGTTGTGCAGAATAGGTCTCTCAGATTTGCTCCATTCCGGTCCAGAATTCCAGCTGTCGGTATTCTCCTTCTTCATGTAAACCTTGTAAAATAAGAGAGAAAAGGCATAAGTATTGTACCATAATGTGTAATAACAGCCCATGATGCAATAAATATCAATATAAAATCATGATGCAAAATGGACGTTTCAGTATGCTTCGGTCTGACCGAGTTGTACTTAGTGCAATGGCCAGGGCCAATCGGTGGACCGAAAACTTCATTTCGGTCGGTCCGAGATGAGCTCACCGGACACCTAACCCTAAGATTTTGCATCAAATCTAGTCTAAAGGAACTTTTTTGTGGATACGAAGCTTTCAATCGTGGCAAGAATACATGCATAAACATTGTGCATTGAGTCAGATAAAGGAATTTGCAAAAAGGGTTCGAACCATACCCTAACTCGGTGATGGCTCGCTACGGCGGCAATGGCGGAGGGGATTTCCGTTGACGACGGCGGAGACCTGCTACGACGGCGCATAGGTGGAGACGGCGACGATCCGAAGACCAAGGGGTGGCAGCAATGGGGGGCGCGATCTCGAGTGTCTGAAGGGATTTCCAAATGACGGGCCGCAGTATATATACCCATACGATGTCGATGGAGCCGAGTGGAACGTCTCGGTGGCACCGAGATGTAAAACTGCTTGCAGTTGCTGCAACTCGGTGAGACCTGATGTCTACTACGCAACCTTCTTCTTGTAGACGTTGTCGGGCCTCCAAGTGCAGATGTTTGTAGGACAGTAGCAAATTTGCCTCAAGTGGATGACCTAAGGTTTATCAATCCATGGGAGGTGTAGGATGAAGATGGTCTCTCTCAAACAACCCTGCAACCAAATAACAAAGAGTCTCTTGTGTCCCCAACACACCCAATACAATGGTAAATTGTATAGGTGCACTAGTTCGGCGAAGAGAAGGTGATACAAGTGCAATATGGATGGTAGATATAGGTTTTTGTAATATGAAAATATAAAAACAGGAAGGTAACTAATGATAAAAGTGAGCACAAACGGTATTGCAATGATAGGAAACAAGGCCTAGGGTTCATACTTTCAATAGTGCAAGTTCTCTCAACAATAATAACCTAATTGGATCATAAACTATCCCTCAACATGCAACAAAGAGTCACTCCAAAGTCACTAATAGTGGAGAACAAACAAAGAGATTAATGTAGGGTACGAAACCACCTCAAAGTTATCCTTTCTGATCGATCTATTCAAGAGTCCGTAGTAAAATAACACGAAGCTATTATTTCCGTTCGATCTATCGTAGAGTTCATACTAGAATAACACCTTAAGACACAAATCAACCAAAACCCTAATGTCACCTAGATACTCCAATGTCACCTCAAGTATCCATGGGTATGATTATACGATATGCATCACACAATCTCAGATTCATCTATTCAAACCAACACAAAGTACTTCAAAAGTGCCCCAAAGTTTCTACCGGAGAGTCAAGACGAAAACGTGTGCCAACCCCTATGCAAAGGTTCATGGGCGGAACCCACAAGTTGATCACCAAAACATACATCAAGTGGATCAATAGAATACCCCATTGTCACCACGGGTATCCCACGGAAGACATACATCAAGTGTTCTCAAATCCTTAAAGACTCAATCCGATAAGATAACTTTAAAGGGAAAACTCAATCCATTACAAGAGAGTAGAGGGGGAGAAACGTCATAAGAACAAACTATAATAGCAAAGCTCGCGATACATCAAGATCGTATCACCTCAAGAACACGAGAGAGAGAGATCAAACACATAGCTACTGGTACATACCCTCAGCCCCGAGGGTGAACTACTCCCTCCTCGTCATGGAGAGCGCCGGGATGATGAAGATGGCCACCGGTGAGGGTTCCCCCCTCCGGCAGGGTGCCCGAATAGGGCCCCGATTGGTTTTCGGTGGCTACAGAGGCTTGCGGCGGCGGAACTCCCGATCTATTCTCTTCCCCGATGTTTTTAGGGTATATGGATATATATAGGCGAAAGAAGTCGGTCAGGGGAGCCACAAGGGGCCCACGAGGGTGGAGGGCGTGCCCCCTGCCTCGTGCCTTCCTCGTTGCTTCCCTTACGTACACTCCAAGTCTTCTGGATTGCTTCCGTTCCAAAAATAACTCTCCCGAAGGTTTCATTCCGTTTGGACTCCGTTTGATATTCCTGTTCTGCGAAACACTGAAACAAGGGAAAAACATAAACTGGCACTGGGCTCTGGGTTAATAGGTTAGTCCCAAAAATAATATAAAAGTGTAAAATAAAGCCCATAAACATCCAAAACAGATAATATAATAGCATGGAACAATCAAAAATTATAGATACGTTGGAGACGTATCAAGACCGAATCGTTCTAATCGGTGGCACCAAGGTGAAAACCTAGATCAATCTAGTGGTTTCGGTGGGACTGAATATGAGTGTGTTGGTCTGTCTGAAATTCACAAGAAGGTTTTGGAAGTCGGCCCCGGACGGATTGGTGACTCCGAGTGCTCCTCGCTCGGAGGGTCTGAAAAAGACTTGTTCAAATTTTGTGATGTACCTTGAATAGAATTTGAGAAGAGAAAAGGCACAGATAGCTAGAGAAGGTTCTTAGGCATTCTTTTCCATCCATTTGGCAAATAAAATCCAAACAATCAAAATTAGAAATGTCTATTCTCGAATGGAGAAGTTATGCAACCAACATGCTCACACAATAAGATAGCAAATGAAACATGTGTCAAAGCATACACAAACAATTCTAGCATCTATCAAGCAACTGGCGATGACTAGGTCATCTATATATGAGTATATTGACTGAGGAGTCAAATGAGAACATTTGATTGTAGGTCATACTCACCGTTTAACAACAAGTGGGGTTACCACTTTGACATAAAGTATTGTTGTGTTCACACCATTAGAGTTGCTTTAGCTGAATTTTTAGAGCAAAACTCCCCCTAGATGTGATATCCCCCCCTAAGAGGGATGAACTAACCTTGGGTTTTGTCGATGATGACTTCATGTAGATGTCGAAGATGTGGATGCACAATGTTGATGTAGATCTTTTGGAGCAATCCATTGGAGTGTTGCACTTTCAATGCCTACATGGGTTAGTCCCACAAGGAACATACAAGGATATCCATAGAAATAGAGTGAAACACACATATGATGATGTCCATGAAAGCATTAGGTTACCTTGTCCCTTGTCTTACCAACAAGAGGGTTTGTGACTCCATGAACTAGTGCAAGATATGAAAGTTGATTGCACATGTCCTCACCAAAATGAACATGAGTGAAGTATGTTGGCGGAGTCACCCTCAAGAACAATCTAGTTCTTCTTCTTTGGTATCCACAACAAATTGATGGGAATCCTTGGAGTTGTAGTCGTACTTGATGAAGTAGAGCTTGACGTAGTCTTGGTACCCACTTGACCATGGCCTTAGGAGCTTCTTCAAATGAATAATTCTCTTCTTGAAGCTTGTCCTTACCTTTTAGCTTGTGGTCTTGTGGTGGAAGATCATCTTGAGCTTCTGTTCCCTTGAAATAAGTGGGGTCATACTTCTCTTGTTGAGGAACAAACTTCGTCTTGGGGTATCGATCTTCTTCCCACTCAACTCCATTTGCATTGAACTTTCATACAAAACCAACACCTTGATTATTCAGGCGCCTTCCTTGCTTGCGTACAATTTCCTCAAATTGCTTACTTTCGGCAAGGCTCTTGTAAACACCTTTCTCTATAATTCCCTTCAGTAAGCTATTTTATTGCTCAAGTGTAACTTGGCTAAGAGAATCGTTAGTGGAATCAAGAGAACTACTAGAAGTAGCAACATTGGATTTCACATGGTTATTGTTACTTCTAGAGGAAGAATCTTTCTTGTACTTGTTGCTAGATTTTACTTGTGGCATATAAGTAGACAAGAGGAGACGTTTGGAAAGATAAGAAGAACTCTTCTTTCAAAGATCATCAATGATAGCTTTTAGGAACTCATGCTCTTGCTCCAAATTTAGCTTCTTGAAGCGTAGCTTCTCATGAGTCCTTTGGAGCTCTCTATAATACTCTAGAGTTGTTTCATGAGCCAACTTAAGAGTGTTTAGTTTTTAGTTAGACGCTTAATCTCCTTCTTATCATTATCATTCGTTTCATCTTAACTAGCATGATTAGTAACAAGTTTATCATAGTTTCCATCACTAGTGTTAAGTTCATGGAGAAACAGAGTAATGCAATAAGAATGATGACATGATGTAGACAAGATCTATTCATGTAGGAATAGACCCCATCTTTTTATCCTTAATAGCAATGATACATGCGTGCCTCGCTCCCCCTTCTGTCACTGGGTGAGGACACCGCAAGGTTGAACCCATCACAAAGCACCTCTTCCCATTGCAAGAAAATTCAATCTAGTTGGCCAAACCAAACCAATGTTTTGGAGAAGAAATACGAGGCCATAATAATCATGCATATAAGAGATCAAAGAAGCCTCAAATAATATTCATAGATAGAACTGGTCACAAACTCGCAATTCATTGGATCCCAACAAACACACTACAAAAAGTCATTACATCAAATAGATATCCAAGAACATCGAGGAGAACATTGTATTGAGAATCAAAAAGAGAGAAGAAGCCATCTAGCTACTGCCTACGGACTCGTAGGTCTGTGGTAAAATACTCACGCATCATCGGACAAGGACCAATGAGGATGATGAACCCCTCCGTGATCATGTTCCCCTCCAGCAAGGTGCCGGAAAGGGCCTCTAGATTGGATCTCGTCGTTCTGGAACTTGCGGTGGCCGGAATTATGTTTCGTCGACTCCCCTAGGGTTTCTAGAATATTTGGGTATTTATAGAGCTGAGAGGCGGTTGAAAGGACCTCCATGGGCCCTACCACCCATCAGGGTGCGCCCAGGTGAGTGGTGGGCCCCACGGGCATTCCCTCATGCACTTGATTGGCCGCCAAGTTGTCTTCTGGGAAAAACAAATCTCCAAAAAGTTTTTCTGCTTTTGGACTCCGTTTGATATGGATATTCTGTGAAGTAAAAAACAAGCAAAAAACAACAACTGGCACTGTGCACTATGTGAATAGGTTAGTCCCAAGAAATTGATATAAAGTTGCTATAAGGTGAATATAAAACATCCAAGAATGATAATATAAAAACATGAAACAATAAAAAATTAGAGATACGTTGTAGACATATCATCATCCCCAAGCTTAATTCCTGCTCGTCCTCTAGTAGGTAATGATAAAAATAGAATTTTTGATGTGGAATGCTTCCTAATAAGTTAATCACACATTCTTTTCTTTTGTAGCATGGACATTTGGACTTCTAGATGGTTCAAAGCAATAGTCTATATTTGACATAAAGATTTCAATACTCAAGCATATCAACAAGCTACCATGTCTTTCAAATTATCAACACTAAAGAAAGCTATCCCTAGCCCATCACGCTCAATCATTAATCCATTCACGAAACACACTTGAATATTAGCTACATCCAATGCACAAGTATGATCATAGTGACCCCTAGTTGGTGCTTTATAAGAGAAGATGTAGACTCAAATAAAAATAAAAGCTGCATAAAGTAAATAGATAGGCCCTTCGCAGAGGGAAGCAGAGATTTGTAGAGGTGCCACAGCTCAAAACTTAAATTGAGAGATAATTTTTTTTGAGAGGCATGCTTTTCCCATCAATGAAAATGACCAAGTAATTACCAATACTTTCCATCATAGATACATCATAGTCGGTTGCCAAACATAAAATAAAGTTTATTCCTTTTTCCACCATTCTTTCAAAATCCATGGCTTGCCGTATCCACGGGTGCCTTCCATATCAGCACTTTCCTAAGACTCTATTATTTGACAACATAATGTAAATTTATTTTTCATTTCAGGACTGGGAACCGCTATTACCGCCATACTCTCGTGCAATGACAAGTGAATAAACACTCATCTTGAGAATAACTCATCTAGCATGGAAAAATACTGGCCACCCCCTGCCGCTTCATGAGCGGTACGGGCACACAAAAGTGAAATTCATTTTGAGAATTAGAGATGGCACATACAAATTTACTTGGAATGGCATGGAAATAGCGCATATAGGTAGGTATATTGGACTCATTTGGCACAACTGGGTTTAAGGATTTTGGATGCACAAGTAGTATTCCCACTTAATACAAGGAAAGGCTAGCAAATAGATTGAGAAGCAACCAACCAAAAAAACGAAAATTCACATAAGCGAGCATTGGACATAACTAACACCGAATAATGCACCACAAGTAGGATGTATGTTCATTGCATAACTATTGACTTTCCTGCTTGCATTGGGAATCACAAACCTTAACACCAATATTCTTGCTAAAGCTAATTACTCACCAACATACCTCACATGTTATTATCATCATATCTCAAAACTATTACAAAGAATGAAGTTTATTTTGTCCAATGATCGTCATGAAAGTTTTTATTATGTCCCTCTTGGAAATCTATCACTTTGGGACTAGATTAATATATTACCATTCCTTATGACAAGCTCCCAAATAGGTTAAGTGAAGAACACAAGCTTAAAAAATTGTCTCCCAAAATAATGTAAGTGAAGCATGACAGAATTTCTTCAAAAAATTATTAACTTTCAAATTATTCCAAGTGAAGCATGAGAGTATTTCTTCAAAAATTAAAGCACCACCGTGCTAAAAAAGATATAAGTGAAGCACTAGAGCAATTCCATAGCTCAAAAAATTTATGTGGAGCACATAGAGCAATTCTAACAAATCATAGCATCATTTTGGCTTTCTCAAATAAGTGTGTCCAGCAAGGATGATTGCGAAAAAATAAAAAGAAAAACAAGCAAAGACTCATATAATAAATGACGCTCCAAGCAAAACTCATGATATGTGACGAATAAAAACATAGCTCCAAGTAAAATTACCGATGGTTGTTAGAAGAGGGGATGCCTTCCGGGGCATCCCCAAGCTTAGTTGCTAGGTTCTCCTTAAATATTTCCTTGGGGTGTAATGGGCATACCCAATCTTAGGCTATTTTCACACCTTATTCCTTCATCCATCGTGATCTAACCCAAAACTTGAATACTTAAATCACACAAAACTTAACGAATCCTTCGTGAGATCCGTTAGTATAAGAAAACCAATCCTTGCTTTAGTTACTATTGTAAACCCATTCATATTTTATTATTGAATTATGCCTACTTTATTCTAACTTTACCATGGCTTATAACCCCCGATACAATCCATAGATTCATCAAAATAAGCACACAATGCAACAGAAACAAAATCTGTCCAAAATAGAACAGTCTGTAAAGAATCAAATTTTACTCATACTTCTGTAACTCCAAAAATTCTGAAAAACTATGAAAATATAGGCAATTTGTATATCAATCTTGTGTACAAAATTCAGAATTTTTCTTCGCTTGTGTGATTTTTAACAATTCAGCTACTGGATGCAAAAGTTTCTGTTTTTCAACAGGATCAAATCAACTATCACCCAAAGCTATCGTAAAGGCTTTACTTGGCACAAACACTAAATAAAACATACAAACACAATCATAACAGCAGCATAATTATGTGAACACACAAAAACAGAAAGAAAAGAGAAAAAAATATTTTATTGATTGGGTGGCCTCCCAATAAGCGGTATCGTTTATGCCCCTAGATAGGCATAATCCACAGATTCAAGTATTGTCATCTTTAGCTTTTGCTCCATAGGTTGCCCTCATGATTGATTCATATGGTGGTTTAATTCTTGTTCTAGGGAAGTGTTCCATATCCTTTCTCAATCAAAACTGAAATTTAATATTCCCTTCTTTCATATTAATCATGGCACCTATAGTTCGTAAAAATGGTCTACGAAGTATGATGGGACAAGACGGATTGCAATCAATATCAACAGAAGTAAAATATATGGGCACATAGTTCCTGTTTGCATGAATAAGAACATCATTTATCCTTCCCAAAGGTTTTTTAATAGTAGAATCCGCCAAGTGCAAGTTAAGAGAGCATTCTTCCAACTTGGTAAAAACTAGCACATCACATAGGGATTTTGGAATTGTGGAAACGCTAGCACCCAAATCACATAAAGCAAAACACTTACAATTTTTAATCTTGAGTTTAGTGGTATGTTCTGATTCATCATATAATTTTCTAGGAATTGAAATCTCTAATTCCAACTTTTCTTCTAAAACTTTCATCATCGCTTCTACAATATGTTTATTAAAAGCTTTATTTTGTTCATAGGCATTGGGTGAATTTATATTGGATTTCAACGAATAAATACATTCAATCAAAGATAAACTATCATAATTAAAATCTTTGTAATCCAAAAGAGTGAGCACATCACTATTTAAAGTTTTGACCTCTCGAAAGCCACTTTTATCAATTTTTCAACAAGATTTTCACCCTTCGAAATATGGGGACGCCTTCTAGCTAAAGTTAACTCTTCTTCAGTCCCTTTATCATCAAGTTTAATGTTACTAAATCAAGGAATCAATAGAAGAAGCACCAATCATTTTAAGATCTTCATCATTATGGTCAAAGCAGTCGGTAGAAAAAGCTCTTTCTAGAAATTCTCTTTTAGCTCTAAGCATAGTAGTTCTTTTCTTACTTTCATCCATAGAAGCATCTAAGGCTTTAATTGACTAATTAACATCAACCTTAGGTGGAAATTTTTTAATCTTGAGATTTTCTACATCATGCGAAATTATATCAATGGTTCTAGACATATTATCAAGTTTTCTCAATTTTTCTTCTATTGTAGTGTTGTAAACTTTTTGCACATTGATAAATTCTTTAACATTACTCTTAAGATCATAGGGGTTCCTATTACTATTAGAAGAAGAATTACCATTGGAATTTCCGTAATTTTAGAGGAATTTCCAGGAAAAGGCCTATAATTAAAATTACCTCTATAAGCATTGCTATTAAAATGTTTCGCGAGACAAAATTCATATCTACGAGATCATTATTTTGCTCAATCAAAGTTGAAAAAAGCACATCATTAAGATCAATAGGAGTATTTTTAATAGCATCCAATTTCATAAGAGCATCAACCTTTTCACTCAAATACTAATGTCTTCAACCGAATTAACTTTCTTACTAGCAGGTGCTCTTTCGGTAGCCATTGTGAATAATTTGCCATGATATTATCTAAAAATTTAGTAGCTTCACCCAAAGTAATCTCCATGAAAGTACCACCTGCAGCGGAATCTAAAAGATTTCTAGAAACAAAATTCAATCCCGCAAAATAATTTTGTATAATCATCCAAATATTTAAACCGTGAGTAAGACAATTTCTTAATTTCATTCTTTCCCAAGATTTTGCAACATGTTCATGATCAAGTTGCTTAAAATTCATGATTTTATTTCTAAGGGAAATAATTTTCACAGGCGGAACACACTTAGTAATAAAAGCATCTTTGCACTTATCCCAAGAATCGATACTATTGGGAGGCAAAGAAGAAAACAAATTTTTTGCATGATCCCACAAGGAGAAAGGAAACAATTTCAACATCACAATATCATTATCCACATCTTTTTTATTTTGCATATCACACAATTCTATGAAAGTGTTTAGATGGGATGCGGCATCCTCAGTAGGAGTACTAGAAAATTGATCTTTCATAACAAGATTCAACAAAGCGGAATTAATATCATAAGACTCCGCACTAGCGGCGGGAGGAGCAATTGGAGTACTAATAAAATCATTATTATTAGTATTGGAAAAATCACACAATTTGGTATTTTCTTGAGACATTGTGACTACGCAAACAAGATCTCACGCACACAAAAGATCAAACGAGAAAAAGGCAAACGAAAAAGAAGTCAAATAAAAAAGAAAATATTTTTGTGAAGTGGGGGAGATGAAAATGGGAGGAAAATGGAAAATAATTTAAATTGCACGGTGATGAGATTTGTGATTAGGAACCTGATAGATGTTGATGATATCTCCCCGGCAATAGTGCCAGAAATTCTTCCTGATTGCTTGTATCTGCGTTGGTATTTCCTCGAAGAGGAGAGGATGATGCAGTACAACAACAGTAAGTATTTCCCTCAGATATGAAACCAAGGTTATCAATCCAGTAGGAGAACCAAGCAACACTATGTAAACGGTACCTGCACACAAAGAACAAATACTTGCAACCCAACGCGTAAGAGGGGTTGTCAATCCCTCCTCCGTATTAAGATGGATAAAATTGTATGAGATTGGATAAATAGATCTAACAAAAACTCAAAATAAAATAAATAAATGAAAAGTACAGAAATGTATTTTTGGATTTTTGGAATAATAGATCTGAAAACAATATCATAGAGAATAGACCCGGGGGGCGTAGATTTCACTAGTGGCTTCTCTCGATGGGTAAACAAATTACTGTTGGGCATTTGATAGAACAGCAAATAATTATGACGATATCGAAGGCAATGATCATTTATATAGGCATCACGTCCAAGATTAGTAGACCAACTCCTGCCTGCATCTACTACTATTACCACACACATTGACCGCTATCCAACATGCATCTAGTGTATTAAGTTCATGAAGAAACGGAGTAATGCAATAAGAACGAGGGCATGATGTAGACAAGATCTATTCATGTAGGAATAGACCCCATCATTTTTCCTTAATAGCAACGATACATGCGTGCCTTGCTACCCCTTCTGTCACTGAGTGAGGATAGCAGAAGATCGAACCCATCACGAAGCACCTCTTCCCATTGCAATAAAAATCAATCTAGTTGGCCAAACCAAACAAAACTTTCAGAGAAGAAATACTAGCTATAATAATCATGCATATAAGAGATCAAATAAGACTCAAGTAATATTCATATATAGAACTGATCAAAAACTCGCAATTCATCGGATCCCAACAAACAAATCGCAAAAAGTCATTACATCAAATAGATCTCCAAGAACATCGAGGAGAACATTGTATGAGAATCAAAAGGAGAGAAGAAGCCATCTAGCTACTAGCTATGGACCTGTAGGTCTGTGGTGAACTTATCACACATCGTCGGTAGGGCGGCAAGGTTGATGTAGAGGCCCTCCGTGATCGAATCCCCCTCTGGCTGAATACCGGAGCAGGCCTCCATATGGGATCTCAGGAGGAGAGAAACTTGTGGCGGCGGAAAAGTGTTTTTGGTGTGCCCCTGCTATAAGGGGAATATTTGGGAATTTATAGAGCTGGATTAGGGCTGGAGGAGCTCCAGGGGGCCTAGAAGCCATGGAAGATCGCCCCCTAGGGCGTGGCCTCCTTGCTTGTGGCCACCTCGTGGCTCCTCTGGCCTCCTCCCAAAGCTTCGTGGGTGTCTTCTTGTCCAAGAAAAATCATCAAAAAGTTTCGCTCCATTTGGTTTTGATTTTCTGTAAAAGACAAAAAAAATGAAAAAATAGCAACTAGCACTTGGCACTAGGTGATATAAAGTAGCATAATAATGCATATAAAACATTCAAGATGGATAATATAGTAGCATGGAACAATAAAAAAATTATAGATACGTTGGAGATGTATGAAGCATCCCCAAGCTTAATTCCTGCTCGTCCTCGAGTAGGTAAATGATAGAAACAAAGTTTTTGATGTGGAATGCTACCTAACATGTTTATCAATTGTCTTCCTTTGTTTGGCCTTAATATTCAGATCCATAAGATTAAAAAAATTTAATATTGACATAAAAACAATAATACTTCAAGCATACTAATAAAGCAATCATGTTTTCTCAAAATATCATGGCTAAAGAAAGCTAAAATCATATAATCTTGTGATCCTCTATCTTCATCACACAAAGGATTTATCATGCACAACCCCGATGACAAGATTATTTCATACTTTTGACGTTCTCAAACTTTTTCAACTTTCACGCAATACATGAGCGTGAGCCATGGATATAGCACTATGGGTGAAATAGAATATGATGGTGGAGGTTGAAAAAGGAGAAAGTCTCACATTGATGAGGCTAATCAATGGGGTATGGAGATGCCCATCAAATCATGGCAATCCAAGGAGTAGGGATTGCCATGAATGGATGCACTAGATCTATAAGTGTATGAAAGCTCAAAAGAAACTAAGTGGGTGTGCATCCAACTCGCTTGCTCACGAAGACCTAGGGCATTTTGAGGAAGCCCATCTGGAATATACCTGCCAAGTTCTATAATTAAAAATTCCCACTAGTAATATATGAAAGTGACAAAATAGGAGACTCTCTATCATGAAGAACGTGGTGCTACTTTGAAGCACAAGTGTGGAAAAGGATAGTAACATTGTCCCTTCTCTCCTTTTCGCTCATTTTTTTTCTTTTGGGCTCTTTGGCCTCTCTTTTTTATATTGGGCTCTTTGGCCTCTTCTTTTATTGAAGTTCGGAGTCTCATCCACACTTGTGAGGGAATCATAGCCTTCATCATCCTTTCCTCACATGGGAAAATGCTCTAATAATGATGATCATCACACTTTATTTACTTACAATTCAATACTAGAACAAAGATATGACTCCATATGAATGCTTCATGCATATGAAATCAATATGACAATGAGGGTGTGTGTCATAATAAAGCGGAATGGTGGAAGTTGCATGGTAATATATTTCGGAATGGCTATGGAAATGCCATAATAGGAAGGTGTGGTGGTTGTTTTGAGGAAGATATAAGGTGGCTTATGTCTGAAAGAGCGTATCATATCACGGGGTTTGGATGCACCTGCGAAGTTTGCACTAACTCTCAAGGTGAGAAAGGGCAATGCGCGGTACCGAAGAGGCTAGCAATAGTGCAAGGTTGAGAGTCAATAGACTAAAAATTAGTCATGGAGAACTCACATACTTATTGCAAAAGTTTATTAGCCATCAAAAAAAAGTACTAATATGATCGCTCATCCCCGACTGCCACTCATAAGGAAGACAATAAAAAATAAATCATGCTCCAACTTCATCGCATAACTAGAGACCATACGTGCATGCTTCGGGAATCACAAACCTTAACACAAATATTCATACTAATCCACAATTACTCAGTAGCATGACTTTAATATCACCATCTTTATATCTCAAAACAAATGCAGGAATCAGACTTCTCATACATTCAATGATCTTCACGAAAGTTTTTATTATAACCCTCTTGAATACCCATCATATTAGGACTAAATTCATAACCTGAGCAAATTGCCATACTATTTATGTCCTAGTGGGCGCACGGCAGATGCCAAAGGATGGCTAAAGAGAGGGATAGGCTCGAGGGCACCCGTGGGCTCCAGAGGCGAGGCCGACATGAGCGAGCGAGGGACGCAAGACATACTGAGGTTATGGGCTCTCCGGAGAGATAACACCCCTAGTCCTGCCGAGTGTGGTTTATATGTGGATGTTATAAGCTTGCTCCTAGAGCTGTTTTGGGGAGGAAGGAAGACATGCCAAAGCATAGGCTGTTCATTCTCCTTGTGTGTGTTCTACCGATCGTGTTCGTCTCTCTCGTGCATGGAGGCTTCCTGGGGGGTTTTATAGGTCAACCTCCGAGGGCTACAATGTTAAAGTTACATAATTGTGGGGCCGGGATGTCAACGTCTCGGAAGCCGGTGGGGCCCGTCAGGTACCAGGGTACGCCGGGTTCTCCGGGCGAGGGCCCAGTGTACCAGGGGGCACTGTTCCCCGTCTTGTCTTGCGTCACGGAGTGGTTGAGCTGGCTCGGCTAGAGTGGCGTGTCGCCTGGTCGCCATCGGCTTGCATCAGCAGGACGGGGTTGCACTGTAGCCACGCTGGCCCTGGTCAGCGGGGTTGGTGGGGCACTATTGCCACACTCGCTCTGGTCAGCGGGGTTGGTAGGCCACTGTTGCCTTGCTCATCTCTTCATGGGAACTTGTTCCGTCGTATGCCTTGGATGGGACAGGAGCTGACCCGTGGCCGGGTTAAGGGGCGCACCATGATGGTGCTTACTTGTCGAAGAAGTATTGACTTGCTGGGACTGACACGCATGTGCCCGCAAGCCTGGCCGGGTTGCGGTCTTGACTGGGTTGCGGAACCCGACCAAGGACAAGCCAGATTGAGGGCCGATGCTGGCCCCGATGTTTTTGAAAAGGATCCGGGTTCCGTTGCCTGCCCGGGGTTCATCCCCCCGACAGTAGTCCCCGAAGCTGTGAAGGCTCGCCAACTTGAAGCAGGGGGCCTTCGCAGTTTCACCCCCCGATATAACACCCCTCCTAGTAAGAATGAATGTTACCACCAAAACACAATGCTTGTAAGAAAATCCGACAGCACCTCCTTTGTACGGACGGACATCCACGACAGGCAGGATTTTTATTTTAAAAAGAGGTATTTTTGAAATACCCCTTTAATCCTATCCATTGGACAAAAATCACGTGTAAGATGCATCCAAACTCCGATTTTGGCAAATGAGTAGTGCATTTCAATCATCTCAACGAGCCTGGTGCAACTATAGAGTTCAATTTATGATTCGGTGAAAAAAATAAATGTGGATATAGAGAGTCTAAAAGCAATCGATAAGCACTTTTTGATAAAAACGGGGGTGTTACACCCGAGGAGGCGGCCGATGTTGATGAGGCCTGCGACCACCAGGTCCAGCAACACCCACTATGTGCCGGCTTGCGGAAGCCGGATCGCGCCATCCCAACATTGGCAGGAAACCGAGGAGTTTGTCGAATCTTGAAGGGGATGGGACGCGCCCCTCGGTTTCAGCGTGGGTGCCATGTGGCAAATAGTAGCTGACGAAGCCCTGACAGGCCACGCGCGCGACGGGACATAACAGCGGGATGGGGCCCACCACTCCGCGTCCTCGGCCAATGCGCGGGGATTTAATGTGGCGACCACGGACGGTTGCCCTTCTCAATGCAGTTAGTTCGCACGTGGATCGTGCCCACACAATGCCGGGGAGTGGAAAGGGTGCGCGCAACCGATCCCACGTCCCCACATCCTTGCCGCGATTATAAATTGGGGTGAGGGGCGGTAGAAATCATCCATGCACGCGCCCCTCACTCTCCTTCTTCTTCCCTCGCCCTTGCTTCTGAGCCCGTCGCACACTACAGCGCCCTGCCGCTCATGAGCAAAGCACTACCGCCGCTCGGCAGCGTCTAGCAGCTGCTCCTACTCCTCGCTTTAGCCGATGCGCCTTTCTTCTCTTGCCGCACTTCACCGATGGCGATGCCCAAGGGTTCGTGGGAGGGATTGGTGGTTACTGCAGAGGATCTTCAGTACTTGGGCGACACGCGACGGCTTCCACCGGTGATGGAGGTGGCTGTGCGCTTGCCGGACGGCGAGCTGGCACCACAGCCAGAGGGGAACGAATGCGTGGTCTTCTTCTCCCACTTCAAGCGTGGGTTCGGCCTCCCTTCGAGTGACTTCTTCCGCTTGTTCTTGGACTTCTTTGGGCTTGAGCCGCATCACCTGGGGCGAACCCGGTGCTGCCGCTCTCGGGGTTCGTCACCCTGTGCGAGGGCTACCTGGGCGTCGAGCCTAGCATCGATCTCTGGGTCCGCTTCTTCTTCTTCAAGCAGCAGGAGCCGGAGGTGGGCGAGATGTCTGCCTATGGGGCCGCCGTCGTCTTCGCCTGGCCGGACGGGGTGTGCCCCAAGATGCCGCTGGAGGATTCCGCCAAGAAGTGGCAGAATTCTTTATTCTACGTACGCAACCTCGGCGCGGACCACATCAAACTGCCGCTCTTCGCCGACGTGACACCGCACGCCAAGACCAACTGGACTTATTGTGCCAAGAACCCGGCGCAGGCGATGCTAAACCTGAGCAACCGGGTCGCGGAGATGGTGACGCACGAGGGGCTCACCAGAACGGACCTCATCGTAGCCTTCATCGCGTGCCAGGTGTTGCCGCTGCAGCGCCGAACGCATATCATTGGCCAGATGACTGGCCTCCAGCACCCCAACCGGATGTCATCCCGGTGGCTGACACAGGAACAGATTGCCGCCCAGGTCAACAACATCATGAAGGAGGAGTGGCATGTTGGGAAGGCGCCCTACAACCACAGAAACCTGGTGGCCGCGGTGAGTCCTTGGTCTCCGTACTTTGCTATGTACCATCTTTTTCTCCGTCCCGACGCGACAAGGGAGGTATTGCTGAATGCCATCCGTCATACGTATGACGGAACGACGATGCAGGTAGCGGCTGCCCAGAAGAGTCCTTCGCCGAGAACCCGGAGCCGGTGAGGCGTGCTGCATGGGTAAGTCTTCGTGTCCTCATCTCCTACGAGATTGGTCGGACGACATGGAGGTTTTAACGCACGCTGGTGGTGCAGCACCGCCGCGGGGAGGAGGTGGTGATGTCGACCCCCCAAGGCGGCCGAACAAAATGGCCGAGGCCGGGTCGTCCCACGCGCCGGACGCGACTAGCCGGCCGCACGGGAAGGAGGGCATGGCGCCAAGGAAGCCAGCCGCGAAGCACATGGCAGACCCGGCCGCGGGCGGCCAGCTGTCCGCCAAGAAGAGGCGTCGCGCCATCATGGCAGAGCCGACGAGACCGACCATCCCGACGTCGATTGGGTATGTTTTCTTTTCGACTCCGGCGAGCCGCCGACTCGTTCCTTTATGATGCTTCTTTTGGTGTGATCCAGGTCGCCGCTGGCAGCAACGGATGCGGCGTATGGAGGCGGCTTCTCGTTCGGGAAGTCCCGAAGCAGCGCCATCGACCTGCCCGAGGGCTCGGCCAAGGAGGACCTCGGTTTCGATCCAGAGGATGCAGAGCGCTGCGCCTGGCGGTCCGGGAACAAGGCCGAGGAAGAGCTGGCCGCGGCCTTGGCTCTGGCCTGGGCCAGGGCCGTGGAGGCGGGGATAGGACTGCCGCGAAGCCGGCATGACCAGAGATGTGACGGGCTGGAGCCGGCGGGGATGATCATCGAGCCGCCGGTGGAGGACTGGCGTTGTCCGGACGGCCGGGTGGAGATGGCGGTGGACGACCGGGAGGTCGTGGAGATCGACAGCGACACCCCACCGCGGACCGACATGGTCGAGCGGGTGGAGGTGGAAGGAGGCGGATGGGGCTGCCCCAAAGGGGACACCGCAGGCGATGCTGGACGGGGTGCCGCAGGGGACGTCAGACAAGGCGCCGCAGGGGACCCCTGTCAGGGCGCCGGAGGGGACACTGGCCGGTGCGCCGGAGCCGACACTACTAGGAAAAGGGCTATAGATGGAATGGCCACTAACGGCGCACCAGACATGTGGTGCGCCATTAGTGTGAAATACACTAATGGCGTACCGGACACACGGTGCGCCATTAGTAACAATTTTTTTTTATTTTGCCAGACATACTAATGGCGCACTATGACACAGTGCGCCATTACTAGTTGTAACTAGTAATGGCGCACTAGCAACACAGTGCGCCACTACAATATTTTTTTTACTTTTTACTTTTTTGCAAAACTACTAATGGCGCACCTGGTGCAGTGCGCCATTACTAGTTTAAGCTAGTAATGGCGCACTGCTCTCAGGTGCGCCATTAGTGTTATTTTTTTTGCAAAACTACTAATGGCGCACCACCAGAAGGTGCGCCATTAGTAACCAGGGTTACTAATGGCGCATTTCGTGGTGGTGCGCCATTAGTAACCTGGGACGAGCTAGATATTTTGCACAGCCACACCTACCCACTCACTATCCCCACTTCATTCTCTCCTCCCTCCTCCAAGCTTGTCTCAGCTGCCTCCTCCTCCTCACCTCATTTGCACCATAAATTCATCCAAATTACGTGGTTAAACCCCCTTTTTTTGATAGGTAAGTAAGGGGGAAGCTATCTTTATGTTGTTCTCCCTCCAACAAACGTGCACATGCACTTTTTATGTCCTAGCTAGATCTATGTATGTTTGTGGTGTTGCATATGTTTGTGGTGTTGCATATATGTTTGTGTTTGCAGGTACCGGTATTTGAAATGCGATAGTTGCCAATATTTTGCCGGAATGTTGATTCATTTCCGTTTCGGCGAGAATTTTGGCACTATGTATTCTTTTTGGTCCTATTTTTAGGGAAAGTCATGCCAAATTTTTTCTTGGTTCTAAAATATCGTTTTGCTCTACCCCGCAGGCGACCCTGGTCCACACGATGACCGAAGGCATCGTGAATAGGTTTTTGAGCTCCACGAAGGCCGAGATTCTTGAAAAGAACGAGACGGAGATAAGATGTCCGTGTCGAAGATGCAAGCTGAAGAACCTTATTGCGGACTCGGATTCCGGGCAGGTGCGGGACCTCCTGCTCTTGCGTGGTTTCATGCATGGCTATCAGTGGCAAGGTGATGAAGATGACTACGAAGTCGTCCATGGGGGTCGAGCAAGAAATGAGGATGGGCAGCAAGACAACCACCGTGGCTCGGGCGGGCGAGAAGACGAAGAATCTCCAGGACATGATCACGACGGTGATGCTGTACACAGTCATCATGTAGAAGATGTCGGATATGATGATGAGGAAGATGCGGGAGCAGACGAAGGGCATGATCATGAAGATGAAGATGCCGGCAGAGCAGACGACGATGGACCATCGATGGGCTGGGTGCAGGACCCTCATATTCAAGAGCTGCTTCTCAAGCAGACGGATAACGCAAGAGCTGCCGCCCGAGAGAAAGCCAAGCTGGATCAACTGGAGATAGATGCGGTTACTCCATTGTATGAAGGATGCGGGCCCGAGGATACCCGCTTGAAAGTAACGCTCATGGCTCTGGAGATGAAGGTAAAGCACAAAATGACCGACACATGCTTCGACGAGAACATGTCATTCTGGCACGAAAGTCTTCCCAAGGGGAACAAGTGCCCGACCAGTTTCGAGGAGGCGAAGAAAATTGTGTGTCCTCTGGATTTACCGCACGTGAAATACCATGTGTGCATGAACAATTGCATCATTTATCGGGACGAGCACACGGAGTCTACCATATGTCCGGTGTGCGGCGTCACTCGATACAAGAAAAGGAAGAAAGCTCCTCGAAAAGTGGTGTGGTACTTTCCGATCACTCGTCGTCTGCAGCGGTATTTCGCGGACCCTAAGGTAGCAAAGCTTCTGCGTTGGCACGTGGATAGGGAGGAGAAGAAGTGAGAAGATGACGCAAATGATCCGGAGATAAATAAAAAAGACAAGATGCTGAGTCACCCTAAGGATGGGAGATAGTGGCAAGCGTTGAACTTCGAACACCCAGAATTTGGGAACGATCCAAGGAACATCGTGCTGGGTGCGAGCACCAATGGAGTCAATCCGTTTGGCAGCCAGAGAAGCACACATAGCACCTGGCCTGTGTTTGTGTGGATGTACAACCTTCCCCCCTGGTTGTGCATGAAGGGGAAGTACATTCACATGAGTATGCTAATTGAAGGGCCGAAACAACCAGGGAACGACATCAATCTGTATCTGGGGCTGCTGGAAGAGGAGCTAGACACGCTGTGGAAAACGCCGGCCAATACGTGGGACGCCGCAGAGAAAGAATATTTCCCTATGAGAGCCGCACTGCTCACGACGGTGCACGACTATCTCGGTTTCGGATATCTCGCGGGGCAGGTGGTCCACGGATTTTCTGGATGCGTCAGGTGCATGGATGACACGATGTATCGCCAGCTAGATAGAGATCTCGGGTCTTCGAAAACCGTGTTCATGGGACATCGAAGGTGGCTTCGCGATGATGACCCGTGGAGGAAACGCAAGGATCTGTTCGATGGTGAAACCGAACCCTGAAGACGCCCGCGTATGAGGAGCGGCGAGGAAATAGACAAGCTGTTGAAAAATTGGAAAGATTGCCCACTGCTGGGAAAGAAGCAAAAGGCGCCAGAGCCGGGAAAGAAGCGAAAGGCGCCAGAGCCACTGCTGAAGGTATGGAAAACAAGGTCTGTTTTCTGGGACTTGTCGTACTGGAAGATCCACCGTGTGCCTCACAGCCTTGATGTCATGCATATCACGAAGAACGTGTGCGAGAGTCTGCTTGATACCCTACTCAACATGCCAGAGAGGACCAAAGATGGTTCGAAAGCAAGGGCAGACTTGAAATCAATGGGCATCAGGGAGGAGCTTCACGCTAATGATGATGATGATGATGAGGCAAAGCAGGACACGGAAAGTCGTCGCAAAGGCAAAAAGGCCAAGAAGACCAGAAATGACTTCCCTCCTGCGTGCTTCACTCTAAGTCAGGAGGAGATCGATCAGTTTTTCAACTGCCTCGTAGGAGTAAAACTTCCTTACGGTTACGCGGGGAAGATAAGCAGATACCTAGACTCAGTGAAGCAGAAGTTCAGCGGGATGAAGTCTCACGACTGTCACGTGCTGATGACGCAGATACTTCGAGTTGCAATCCGTGGGATCATGGATGCGCACGTCCGTGAAACGCTATTTGTCCTATGCAACTTTTTCGACGTCATCTCTCGGAAGTCGGTTGGCGTGAGGCAACTCAGAAGGCTACAGGAAGAGATCGTGGTGATATTATGCGAGCTTGAGATGTACTTCCCTCCCGCATTCTTCGACGTTATGGTGCATCTGCTGGTCCATATCGTGGAGGATATCATCCAACTCGGGCCGACGTTCTTGCACAGCATGATGCCGTTCGAAAGGATGAATGGTGTCATCAAAGGATACGTTCGCAACATGTCCGTCCAGAGGGAAGCATAGCCAGGGGCTTTCTGACCGAAGAGTGCATCTCCTACTGCACGAATTATCTAGGCATCGAGAACCCCGTTGGTCTGCCCGTCAACAGGCACCTCGGCAGGCTCGCTGGATGGGGTCACCATGAGGGTCGCCGCGAAATGCATGTCGACTTCGATGGTCGACTCGCCGACTTTGAAAGAGCAAACCTAGTCGCGCTACAACACATAGACGTGGTCGATCCTTGGGTGGAAGAGCACAAAACGTTTATTGAGAAGACGTACAATGACCGAGGCCAACAGAGGAATGATGGAGATATAATCAAAGAGCACAACTCATGTTTCACGCGTTGGTTCAAGCAGAAGCTTTTGTCGTACCCTTTACATGAGGATTCTTCCGCGGAAGAACAACTCATATTCGCCTTGTCACAGGGCGCCGAGCACAACCTGATGACGTATGAGGCGTATGATATCAACGGCTACACATTCTACACCTAGGACAAGGACATGAAGAGCGATGGTTATCAGAACTCCGGGGTAACAATGGAATCCTACACCGGTAACGACAAGGACAGATACTACGGAAGGATCGAGGAGATTTGGGAGCTGAGCTACGCTGGAGAGAAGGTCCCGATGTTCCGTGTCAGATGGGCCAAGAGCGTCATAAAAGAAGACCGGTATTTCACCACCATGGTTATACCCGAAGCCAAATCCAAGACCGCAGGCGTGAACGTCACGGCGAAAAATGAGCCATGGGTACTGGCTTCCCAAGTGGACCAATGCTTCTTCATTATCGACCCATCAAAGCCCAGTCGTGTTGTCGTGAGGAGCGGCAAAAGGAAGATCATTGGAATGGATGGAGTCGCCAATGAGCAAGACTTCGACAAGTACGGCGACCCGAAGATGGAACATGACGACGACGATGAAGTATCAGCATACACCACAAGAAGAAGCAGGACCACCCTACCTAAAGGACGTCCGTTCAAGAGAAGAACTCCATTTACGAAAAATAAGGGCAAGAAGATTGTGAACAGATAGCTAGCTAAGATCGATTGTATTTAAATTGTAGACTTCATTTCTCGATTGTATTTCATGGGCACTTTTTGAACTCATGAATGTTTTTAAATTTCATGGACACTCGATCTCGCACCATCTCCCCCGCTCTACCGGCCGCCGCAGCCGACCCCGCGCACCCTCCCCCGCTCCACCGGCCGCCGCCGCCGACCCCCGGCCCACACCCTCCCCCACTCCACCGTCGCCGACAACCCACCGCACCCTCCCCCGCTCCACCGGCCATCGCCGATGACCCCCCCCCCCCCGCACCCTCCCCGGCCCGCTCCACCGTCACAAATGAATGCAACTAAATTTGCAAAAAAAAAAGCAAATTTGATTATATTTTCAAATAAAAAATTTGATGATATTTTTTAAAAAATCATTACTGTTTTTATAAAAAATATTACTGTTATGATTTAAACAAGTTTGAACATATTTAAACACAAATAAATATCAAACAGCATTTTGAATGCATAAAAATTGGGGAGCCTGGGAATCGAACCCAGGACCTCCTAGTGTGTGTGCTGCGTGGTGACCAGTCGGGCTAGTGGGCGTGTTCTGATGGAGATAGGGTTAGGTGGGATATAACCTGACCAGTCGGGCTAGTAAGTAAAACCAAATTCTAATGGCGCACCAGGGGGAGGTGCGCCATTAGATTTGACGTACTTATGGCGCACCAGAGGGAGGTGCGCCATTAGAATCGACGTACTTGTTCCCCTCGCACTGTGGCCTCCCTCCCTCCCTCGCCAGATCCCCCACTCGACCCCAACCGTACGCCACCGCCCCCTTGCTCCGCCCCCTCCGTCCGCCGCGCCTGCACGCCGTCCGCCGCTGTGGTCTTGCGCTGCCTCGACGCCGCCGCCCCGACACCCGCGGGACTCCACCCCCGCCGCCCCCGCGCCCCCCGAACGGGATCGGCCGAGCGCGCGCCGCCCGCTCCTCTCCTCTCCTCCTTCCTCCGACGAGCGAGGGCCTCCTCCGGCCCCTGCAGCAGCTGGCGAGCGCGGCCTCGACGCGCCCATCCCGCCTGCCCCTGCCGTCCTCCGCCACCGGCCCCTGCTCTCCTTCGACCGCGGCGAGCGAGGACCCGGACGAGCTCGGACACCAACCGCGACCCCTTCACCGACCCCGACCCCGACCCCTCCGGCGACCAGGTACCTCTCCTCCTTCCTCCTTCCTCTGTGCTACTACTATGAACTAATGGAAGTGTCATGTGAACTCTAGAGCTCTGTCACCATCATTCAACACTCTGCTTGCTTGCATGATACTCCTATGTGCTACTGCGGTGGCTGCGTTGTAATTACTAGTGCAGTGCTGCTGTTTAACCAACCTGACTGATCCTCCAACATTCATCTTACTTACTCACGCCCAGCTTACTGAACAAGTGCAAGCGCTGCAGAGGGACAAGGAGATACTCAAGACCAACCTGAACAAAGCAGAGGAGGAGGTACGATACATACCGAACCTCTCTTGTCCTTTGGCATCTAGAATTATGTCAGTTTGGGAGCCTGTAGTATTAGCCTAGAAAACAATTGTTGGTGTAGTATTAGCAAATCTGGGTCACTAGATCAAAAAAATAAACGGTCCAAAATAACTTGTTGTACTGTAAAAGGTCTCTTTTTTTATGCCTAGAAAAAAATTTTTCTTTCCTTTTCTTTTACAAGATGGAACATACTGCTAGGAGAATATACATTACACTACTCTGTCATCACTGTTATAGGAAGTAACTCCAAATTTAGCAAAAAGTGTATATTGTTATTTTCTTGTCATATTCTTTAGTTTGTATGCAATTTTTTTTGCAAAATTACTGCCAACTTATACTCTAGTTATTTTGTTTTCATATTCTTTAGTTGTATTGGCAGGGTCACCGAAATTATTATTTTTCTGTCTTAAAATTAATTTTCATTTATATTATATCCTATAACACTATCAAGTAGCTGAGCACTTAGATCTTCATCTCATATGTTGGAAAACGAACTAGACATTCACAGAGGCCAGTTGGTCTAGAATTATCCAAATTATGTCAGTTTTTAGATGCCAAAGGAAAATTCAGTTATGGCATCTAGAATTATGTCAGTTTTGTTTTGTAACTAGAAGACCAAAGTGTTAGGAATTCTGTCCAAACTGTAGTTTTCAGTATTCTGTCCAAATTGAAAACTGTTAAAAAGACCATGTGTTTTTTGGTCAAAATCTGCATGTAAAACTGAAATAATCAGTCATAAAGAATATCCTCAAGACCATGTGTTTCTTGGATTTCTGTAATGATGATGGAACATTATAAAGCATTGTACTCCAGTGTGTATGAAGGATGCAAAAAATTTAGCAACTTCTCTGATTTTATAAAGTTGTTCTTATATGGGTGAAACTTCACTTGTTTTTAGGCTAGTGCAGGGTGTTGCTTTATTGTGATGCCTCTGAATTACTTGTGACATGAGTATTTGGCCTGCCCATCATGTTTTGTCTCCGACCATTGTGTCGTGATGAATTTGCAGGTACCCCTAGAGGCCCTTGAGTTTTCTGGAATGTCGATTAACTTCCGTTCCGGCAAATTCGAGTACTCCATATGTCCTATTTTCAGCAAAGGTCATGCTGAAATTTTCCGTGAAATTTAGCATGACTTTGCTAAAAATAGGACATATGGGGTACTTGCGACTAATGCATGGGCCGGGGTATCTTAGTACTTAGTTAAGTAGGATCAACTGCCCCGCCATTCTTGCTGCATTAAACCATAGGTGGCAATAGAGCCAAGTGATTACGCCCAACTTAGAATTCTCCTTAGCATCGATAAACCCTAAATGATAAACCCAACATAGGTGGCAATAGAGCCAAGTGATTAGCCCCAACCTAGGGTGCCTCGGCATCGATAAACCCTAAATGATGAA
This sequence comes from Aegilops tauschii subsp. strangulata, assembly GCF_002575655.3. Taxonomy (NCBI): domain Eukaryota; kingdom Viridiplantae; phylum Streptophyta; class Magnoliopsida; order Poales; family Poaceae; genus Aegilops; species Aegilops tauschii. The sequence continues at coordinate 269,770,041 of NC_053038.3, read as the reverse complement.
AACTTAACTTAGCATTTAGGGTGCCTCGGCGTCGACAAACCCTAAATGATGAAACCTTGGCTTCTATAGGGTGCCTCGGTGTCGATGAGAACCTAAATGATGTACGCTTAGGCTTTTAGGGTGCCTCGGCGTCGACAAACCCTAAATGATAAAAGCTTAGCTTTTAGGATGCCTCGGTGTCGACAAACCCTAAATGATGAGACCATGATCTTGTTCCTTGACAATAACCAACTTTTTGACCAAACTTTTTTCCTATTTAGAGCGAAACATGGCCCACAACGATGAGGCCGGCGGTTCGGGCGGCAAGCAATTCCGGGAGCTGTCCCAGGAGATGGAGGAAGAACCTCACTGCTATGAGGACGCCGCGGAAGACACAGATCCTGACTACACAACCCCTAGTGGCGTCGGGGATGACACCACTGATGGTGCCACTGAGGATGCCACCACTGATGATGGCGGCGCACGCACAGATGGCAGCCAACCGAAGAGGCAACGGAAGGACCGGCGCCCGAACGTGCTCGGCACCGTCAAGGAGGAATTTACTGAAGTGAACTCCGACGGGCATCCAACGGCACCCAAACATGTAGTCAAGGGGTACTCGGTTCAGCTCGGGTGCATTCTCCAGAGCACCGTCTCGATCAACACCGAGAACCTAAGGCATAAGGACCGAGGGAATTTGCGCTGCCTCCTCTTCACGAAGTTGCACGAACGATACAAGTTCCCCGATGAGTTTGCAAACACATGCCTCTTAGGGAATAAAGTGAACAGTGCCGCCCTCACGAGGATGAGCACGGCCCTGTCTACATGGAGAAGCACGGTGAAGGCAATGATTGAAAAAGGTGATAGTTATGATAAGATCAAGGCGAAATATCCTTTGATGAGCGAAGATGACTACAAGGAGTTCAAGATCAAGTGCGAGAGCAGCGCAACCTCCGAATCAAGTCAGTTGGGGAAAGAAATGTGGCAGTTGAACTTAGGGGTCCACCAACTCGGTCCCGGCAGTTACAGAGTGGCGGAGCCTATATGGGACAAGGAGGACGCGGAGCGTGCCGAGCAAGGCCTACCGCCCCGCTTCGAGAAATTCCCTGACAAGCAGACCAGGAACTTTGTCAGGGCCCGGTACAAGGAGGACCCGATAACAAAGGAGCTTACCACGGATCCGAAGACCAGGGCGCTTGAGCTTGTTCTGGTAAGGAATACACCCCCGCGTAATTAGCCCCATATGGTTGCATTCTAATTAATGAAGCCAAATTTCTAAAGGGTTCACATTCCTTCCGCAGGAGGCTGAAAGCAGTAGCACGGGGTCATCTCAGAGCTCCCCTTTTGACACCCCTTTAAATAGGGCGTTGAACATAATGAAAAACAAGGATAAGCTCAGTAAGCCGTCGTCAGCTGGTCGTGTGGCCGGCAAAGGCTTGTCCACAAAATGGTCGTCATACTATACCGCTGGTGGGCGAAAGGAGAAAAAGACCAGCTCGGAAAGCCAGTCGCGCGAGGTTCAAGAACTCAAGGCACAAGTGGTGCGGATTCCGGAGATTGTCCAAGAGCAAGTGCAACAACAACTGGGAACGACGCTCACCGCCATTGTGCCTACCTTGATTCAGGGGCTGACGACGTGGATTGCGGGCGGCCAATAGGGGCCTCCCCCGGTTCCCAGCTTCACGGCCAACAACTCGCACAACGCGCAGGCGGCGCCATTGGTGTCTCCGGCGGAGGCGGTATTCGTGTCTCCGGCGCCGGCACGGGCATTGGAGCTTAATGCACCTGGATGTACGCCGGCCGGCACCTCGCCAGCAAGCGGCCCCTCCGTCAGTTGCACGCGCACGCCCGCCGTTGGCGGTGCCTCGACATTAGCCGAGCTCGACGGCATCACGGTAACTAAGCCTCTCGGCCGATGACTTCATCTCCTTGCCTTTGACTGGGCATCCCTGACGCCCTACATGTTTTCGCAGGGCGCCACCGATGTTCCTTGCACTCTCCTGCACTTCATGGGCGGCGAGTTGGTCGATGTCGCCAAGGGCAGAATCGTTCAACCGGGCAACCGCGTGTTCCACGGTAATCCGATGCCACCCACCTTGTATAGGGTTGAACTGGTTCGGGTGCTGCCAGGCTGCGACGAGTTGTTACCTCCGATTCGACCCGCTGGGGCCGAAGAAGATGATGTGATGACCCTCAGCGCCTGTGTAAGCTGGCCCCTGCTTTGGCCGAAGAGCCAGATTCGTTTGGGGGCGGGGGACACCACCCCACGAACAAGACCGCCAGTCGTGCCAGCGCCAAGCCATGGCAAGAATGCCGCAACGCTACCGGACATGCCGGACATCCCTATGGCACAGGATCCGAACATGCATATGGCACAGGATCCGGACGACGACAACGACGACGGTACATTTACCAACGTCGATAAGTACTTTGCCGAACATGGGTACGGTGATGAGCTCTGCGGGCCTCCTTCTCAAGAACCCAACCCTCAAAAAGACGACCGCGATCTAGCTGGTACGGCGGAGAAACCCAATTGCAATAGGCGTCGTCTGGCGTTCAGTTCTCAGGAGACGCCTCCAGCTGCCGCCTTCACCGAGCCTCAGATAGCTGAGGTGCCAAATATTATCAGCCCCAACACGCTCAAGAAGGCGGTCTGTGAGCAGAACTCGATCCCATTACAGCAGATCAAGAAGAAGGGACGGAAACGAAAGACTAACAAGGGCGCCAGTGCGAGCTAGCCGGCACCGAGTACGATCCGTGCTCAGGACGGGCCACCTTCACCTAAGGATATCTCGAGGAGGGTGCATGTGGTGGGTAGGCCGATGCTACCGACAAATATGCTCAATGCTGCAACCGGTGCTATGCGGAGTCTGCATGACAGTGTTCTTTCTTTGGAGAAGCGGCGTCTCAGAGAGAATGATGTGGCATACCCGGTTTTCATGGCCAAGGTGCCAGAGGGCAAGGGCTTTGTGGATAGCGCCGTCGGGGGTACGATCGTCCTGCGATTTGATGACATCTTTGCTATGCTTAACCTTCATCCGCTGCACTACACCTTCGTTCGGCTGTTTTCGCTGAGTATGGAGATGCGGATCATTAGAGACAAGACCCCGGACATTGTGATAGTTGACCCCTTCTACATGCGTGCCAAGATCTTGGGCAGCGCTGGGGACCGGCAAGTCGCGAGTTCACACCTCGAAGGCGTCATTCTGGCAAACCCTGATAAGGATAACTTCCTCGTGCCTTACTTTCCCGAGTAAGTCATCTCCTAACCGCCCCGTAAAATATGATTTCTTAGATTTCGATCGTTCTTTTTTTTTCTAACATTCCGTGTTCTGTGCTGTGACACACATTGCACACTCATCCTCTTAAGCCCGAAATATTCCATGGCCACGTATCTCGACCCGGACCGTGACTCCAAGATAGACAACACAAATATCAAGAAAGTTCTTGATGATGCTCTCCCCGGCTACGCCGCATCTGGAGGCACCTTTAAGAGGCCAGTTCGTAGGTACGGCAGGCACGTGTTCACCCACAATACGACGTTCCCCTGCGTCAAGCAGCCGCCTGGCGGTCAGAAGGATGCCTACTATTCCTACATCACATGCGGGCGATCGTGCGGGACCATAATCACCTTCTGCTACCAAATAATCTCAAAGATTGGGCCGCAAGCTTGGCGGCAATCCAGGACGCGGACATCCGACAAGAATTCTTTCGCATCCAGTCGGAGTTTGCAGAAATCATCCATCAAGATGTCCTTCGTACCTCGGGGCAGTTCTACCTCAAATTTCAACCGTCCAACAGCGAGATAGACACAACGCTACAAATGCAGGCTGACAACGCCCGTGACTTCATGACCATCAGGACAGACGGCGGCTTCATCCACGCTCCGGTCCCATGAGTTGAGTCGAAAGTTGTGATGCTATGTGTAGTTCTGAAACATTCATTAGCTCATGTTGTAATTAAACTTTAGTGAACTTGCATGTCTCTTTGGTTTGGACAGTCGTTCAACTTAGATGTAATCGATGCTATTGTTAGTAGGACCATGAATCGTGCTATTAATGTCTTGCTTTTCTCTTCCGATCCTTTTGTTGCATACTTATATATTGCTTATGTATTGTCTGTTGTTTGGCTAGTGCATAGAGATGTCGTCATATGTCGTGTACAAGGGTAAGGTTCCCGGAGTCTATGACGACTGGGAGGAGTGTCGGAGACAGGTTCATCGTTTCAGCGGTAACAGTTACAAAGGGTACACCACTAGGGCGGAGGCGGAATCTAGATACGCGCGCTATCTAGCAGGAGATAGGAGGGAGCGTTGGAGGAACCGGATGAAGACCAGTTTCATCGCGATGATGCTCATCGTGATGACCGCAGCTCTCTTCTATGTGATGGTAGTTTAGATGATCGATATCGACTTGTAATGTGAAGACAAACTCGCTACTCGCGGTCTCGAGACTTGTAATGTTCTATCTTCGTTCAGTCATTTGAATTCGGAGACTAATATGATGAATTGTATTCGGAGACTAATCTTCTATTGTATTCGATGAATCTGCTGTTGCTGTGTCCTGCTGCTTATTTTCTGTCCAATAATATATTTTGTAATCTGTGCAAAAATCAGAAAAGAAAAAAAATCCCTAATATACATACTAATGGCGCATCCCGCAAACGTGCGCCATTAGTTTGCCAAAGGATACAAATGGCGCATCTCAGAGCAGTGCGCCATTACTATGCCAAAGGGTACTAATGGCGCATCACCCAGCAGTGCGCCATTAGTATGCCGAAGGATACTACTGGCGCATCACACCACAGTGCGCCATTAGTATGGCAAAGCACATGGGTATATATGGCCCCCTGGGAGGCATACTAATGGCGCACCCTGGCCTATACTAATGGCGCACTTCCAGGTGCGCCATTAGAGTACCAGATACTAATGGTGCACCAGCGGTGCGCCATTAGTAAAAATTACTAGTGGCGTGATGCTAGTGGCGCACCAGTAGTGCGCCATTAGTACGCAAAACTGGTGCGCCAATAGTAAGCCTTTTTCTAGTAGTGTGAGGCTGGCCCGTGAGGAGACGGCGGGCGGCGGACATGCCCTGGTGATCAGGCAGCCACAAACGGCGCTGGGAGGCCGTCCTGCCGCCGGGTCGCAGCAGGTCCGGGATGGGCCCGGCCGGACCATCTTCGAGTCGTGGACGCAGGAGGAGGCGTCGATGGCCGCCGTGCGCCAGCATCTTCGCGGGCGCATGGACCTGGTTCGAGGCTTCTCCCAAGTTGGGATGAAACGGGCACGGGAGCGGGAGCGCTCCGTGTTTGTGATTTTTTCTCCCTCTGGCTTTTCTCTTGTAGCCGGTTAGTGGGGGCGCGCCAGCGCACCCACTAGGTGTAGCCCCCGAGATTCGGGCCAACTACGTATTAGTTGGGTCGAATCTTTAGTAAGTGTCTTGTGTTGATCCTTGTTTTTTCGCAGCAGCTGGATTCCTTCTGGGTCGTCGTCTACAACCGGCTTCTGCAGAAGCACCATCGGATCACTGCGCGGCTCGCCGCCAAGGAGGAGGCGCTCTGCCTTGCTGAAGGTACGTCTTGTGTGCTCTGAGTGGGGGCGCATTAGTGCACCCACTGGGTGTAGCCCCCGAGATTCAGGCCAACTACGTAGTAGTTGGGTTGAATCTTCAAATGCTTTGTCTTTCCTTCTGTCATCTTGACTTTGAATCTTTGGGGCGCTGCTCCCGCGGCTGAAGTGCCGGTCCTGCGGACCCGGCTCACTGAAGCCGGCCAACAGCGTGACCAGGCGGTTGTCGACGCCGGCCGGCTCTGGACTGAGGTGGGCAGCTAAAGGCGGAGGCCTAGCAGGCGCTTGCTGTAGCTGGCCAGCAGCGCGAAGAGCTGGCTGGCGAGAAGAGCCGGCTTGAGGCCAAAGTGGAGCTTCTGAAGGCGGAGGTCGCCAAGGTGGCGGAGGCCCAGCAGGCGCTCGCCGAAGCCGGCCAGCAGCGTGACCAGCTGGCTGGCGACAAGAGCCAGCTCTAGGCCGAGGTGGAGCTCCTGAAGGCAGATGCCGTCAAAGCGGCGGAAGCCCACTAGGCGGAGCTCCTCCGCCTCAAGGGGGAGCACGAGGAGGTGGTCACCGCTAAGGACGATGAGATGAAGGCGGCCGTCGACAAGTGCGCCAAGCTGAAGAAGGCGCTCGAAGTGCGCGACCGTGCCGGGGACTTCGAGCTGCATGGTACGTTGCTCAAGCCACAACACGTGGACGAGGCCTTCGCGAGTAAGTGTTTCTTTGTTGGTGTCACCGGGTTAAAAACCGGCTGGTTTATTTTGTTGCTAACTGTCTTGCTTTTTTTCTTGACAGTCTACTTCTCGAAGACGCATGAGATGGCGAACGAGGCCCTGCTTGCTCACCGGACCACCCAGGCGGACGCGGGTGCCGGGCTTGACCCAAACGTTGCCTGGAGTTTCCAGGAGATTATGCACGCCGCCGAGGCTCGCCTGCAGGTCCTGGGTACGCAGATGGCGCGGTGTCTGAAGCCGGAGTGGGGATGATGGTGGTCCTCTAGCCCGGCGTTGTTGCGCCCGACAGCTTCACGCGGCTGGCGCGGTGGCTGGAAGCCGGGACGGCGTGGCTTCACGCATGGCGAGGTTCTGATGCTGGTGCCAGTGCCGACCTAGCGCTGAGGTTCGTCATGTCTTGGTATCCAGCTGGCGGCCCAGCGAGCCACCTTGTTTTATCTTTCTCGCACTTTTGTTAAGTGCCAGGTCCACACACCACAGGGTGTATTGGTGAATGTAATGAACTCTGGCCTTGGGCCCATATTTCTAGAATGTAAATATTTTCGTGAGTGTTTACGCCTTTGCTCTTTGTTCTCTAAGCCTTTCTTCTTGCTTGCTCCATCTTTGGCCTCCCCCCTACGAGTCGAACAGGCGAGTTCCAGTCTGTGACAAGGTGTTCAGTCCTTGGAAAGAGCGCATAGTACTTAGTCCTTTTGAACGTTGAGTGCGAGGGAAACACCCACTGGGTCGGCTGGCGAGCAGCTGGTCATGCGGTAACTTAGTGCGGTGAGGCCGAGTTCTCCAATCCGGTAGATCCAACTTAGTGTTTCACGGCGTGCAGGTGCTTTGGCCCATAGTTCTTGCCGGCCAACAGCCGAAGCCGGACTGTGGTGTAGGGCAAATTGGAGGGCCTTGGCTACTCGAACATGCTGGGATGTGCTAAGGAGGATGGCGGGTTGCGGCCAAGCCGGCCAGCCCCCAGGTTGGGCATACCAACCCGGCGGTGGAGGTTTAAGAAAATTTACAAGGATGTGCAAAACATAATAACTTGATAGGAAAAGGTAGCCCCTAAGTGTCGTTCGGGGGTCCCATAGTCCTTCATAGAATTACAAAAGGCAGCGGTACATACATGCATAGGGCTAACTGTAAAATGGGCGAAGGAGCTCTGCGTTTCAGGGCCGGCTTGTTTCTTCACCGGCGGTATCACTCTTGCACTTGTTCGGCTTGTGGGCGTCGATGAGGTAGTAGGCGTTGCGGTCACACAAGGCTTTGCTGATGATGAAGGGGCCCTCCCATGTGGAGGACAACTTGTGCTGGCTGGCTTGCTGCTGGACAAGCCAGAGGACGAGGTCTCCCTTGCGGAACGCGAGGGGCAGTGCCTCAGACCTTGCTGGTAGATGGCAGATCAGCTAAGGGCCAAAAGGCGTGCTTATTTGAGTAGGTCGACGCCGTCTTCGCGGGCTTCCTTGGCTTGGGCGTCCATGTACATTACGACTCATGGCGAGTCGAACTCGATATCGGTTGGGATGACGGCTTCTGCTCCATAGACAACAAAGAACAGGGTGAACCCGGTCGACTGGTTTGGCATTGCCCGGAGACTCCAGAGGATGGCCCGCAACTCATCAAGCCAGCTACCGAGTGATGAAGGGCTCGTGGCTTGATGTTGGACAGGATCAGCCCGTTGGCCCGCTCGACCTGGCCATTGGATAGAGGATGAGCGATGGAGGCCAGTTCGAGACGGATGCCGCGGACTGAGCAGTATCGTGCCGGAGCGCATGTGGCAAAGTTGGTGCCGTTATCTGTGATGATGTTGTGCGGGATGCCATAGCGCACCGCGATGTCTTTGATGAACTAGACGGCAGTTGGCCCGTCCAGCTTCTTCATCCACTTGGTGAACTTGTCGAGCGCCACCAATATGTGCGTCATGCCGCCCCGAGCGGTCTTGAAGGGTCCCACCATGTCGAGCCCCCAGACCGCGACGGGCCTGGTGATCGGGATGGTTTGTAGGGCTGAAGTCGGCTGGTGGCTACGCTTGCTGAAGCGTTGGCATCCCTCGCACTTGAGGACAAGCGACTCGACGTCTTTGAGGGCCGTGGGCCAGTAGAAACCATGGTGGAAAGCCTTGGCGACTAGGGATCTGGAGGCGGCATGGTGCCCGCACTCTCCTTGATGTATGTCGAGGAGGATCTCTATGCCCTTTTCCTGCTTGAAGCAGCGCTGGAACACGCCCGCTGCGCTGCCCTTGATAAGCTCACTGTTGATGATGTTGTAGGCAGACGCCCGACATTGCACTTGCCAGCCCTCGGTCTCGTCCATGAGAAGTGCTCCACTCTCTAGGAAGGCTGGGCCCATTATGGAGCCGTCACCATGGTGAAGATGGCCGCCAAGACGGGTTCCGGGGCGGCAGCCCACGAGCCAGAGGCGGCAACCCCTGGGTCAGGGACGGCGGCGGCCGGATTGAGTACGGCAGCCCCCGGGCTGGGGTCGATCGTCACCGGGGTCAAGGAGGCAGTCCCCAGGCCAGGATGCACAGCCCCCGGGTCCGGGCTGGGGAGGGGTGCTGCAGGGTCATCTGGGATGAAGATGGACTCGGAATCTGGACATGGCTTGACGGACGGCTTGTGTAAGTGCTCGAGGGAGATGCCGGACGGTATGTCTGCCGGGATGAGCCAATCTTGGCTAGCGTGTCGGCGGCTTCGTTTTCTACGCGCGGGACGTGGCGGAACTCACAATCGTCGAAGGTGCGAAAGAGCTACTGGACTAGGAAGCGGTAGCTGGCCCTGTTGGCATCCCGGGCGTCCCACTCACCGGAACACCGCTACACCACCAGGTCCGAGTCATCGTAGCAAAGGATGCGCCTGATGCTGAGTTCCTTGGCAAGCTGGAGGCCATGCACAAGGGCTTCATACTCGGCAACGTTGTTGGAGGTGGCGAAGTGGATTTGGAGCGCGTACCGTAGCCGGTCGCCCTTCGGGGAAGGCAACACGATGCCGACTCCCAAGCCAGAGTGCATCTTGGAGCTGTCAAAGTGCATGCGCCAATGTGTTGAATCCGGTGGGGGCGGCAGGTACTACTGGGTCTCTGTCCAGTCGACGAGGAAGTCGGCCAAGGCCTGGGACTTGGTCATGGTGTGGGGCTCGTAGAGGATGGTGTGGCCGGCTAGCTCGATGGCCCATTTGGCAACCCGGCAAGAGGCATTCCGGCAGCCCATGATCTCGCTGATGTGGGCCATGTAGACCATGGTGACGACATGCTCTTGAAAGTACTGCTTCAACTTCTTGGCGGTAAGATAAACGCTGTAACACATCTTCTGGTAGTGCGGGTAGTTCTGCTTGGAGGAGGAAAGAACCTCGCTCAGGTAGTAGACCAGACGCTGGATAGACTGGATCTTGACCTTCTCTTGCCGCTCAACCACCAGCACCATGCTGACCGGCCCCGAGGTGGCAGCAATGTATAGCAACAGCGGTTGCTTGTCAGCTGGCGCAGCCAGGACAGGTGCGGTGGAGAGCATGCGCTTGAGATCCCGGAACGCTTTGTTTGCTTGGTCGTTCCACTCGAACGGCGACATCTTCTTCATCAGCTGATATAGGGGCAGGGCCCTCTTGCCCAGCCGGCTGAGAAATCGGCTGACCGAGGCCAAGCAGCTGGTGAACTTCTGGACATCGTGCAGCCGGGCTGGCTTGCGCATGTGCTTGATGGGCATGATCTTTTCCAGGTTTGCCTCAATGCTGCGCTCCGAGGTGAGGAAACCGAGCAGCTTCCCAGCCGGCATGCCGAAGATGCACTTCTCCGGGTTGAGCTTGATCTGGTACTCGCAGAGATTGTCAAAGGTCTCCTTCAGGTCGTCAAGGAGCGTGAGGTGATGCTTAGTCTTTACCAAGATGTCGTCGACGTAGACATGAATGTTGTGGTCGGTTGCTTCAGCAAGCATTTCTGCATGCAGCGCTGGAAGGTGGCGCCGACGTTCTTCAAGTCGAACGACATGGTGATGTAGCAGTACGCCCTGAAGGGCGTGATGAATGACGTCTTCAGGGCATCGGCCGATACAGCTTGATCTGACGATAGCCAGAGTAAGCATCTAGGAAGGATAGGAGGTCATAGCCGGAGGTGGAGTCGATCACTTGATCTATCCGCGGGAGAGCGAAAGTATCCTTGGGGCAGGCCTTGTTCAGGCTGGTCTAGTTTATGCACATGCGCGAGGTGTTGTTCTTCTTCAGGACAAGGACCGGGTTGGCCAGCCACTCGGGGTGAAACACATCCATGATGAAGCTGGCCGCGATTAGCTTGGCGACCTATTCACCTATGGTTCTTCTCTTCTCTTCTGAAAAGCGACATGATGGTTGACGGACAGGCTTAGCGTCCTTGCGGACATGTAGTTTGTTCTCAATGTACTCCCTCGGAATTTCCGGCATGTCCTTTGGGGACCATGCAAAGATATCCCGATTGTCGTGGAATTGTCGCGGCACATGTCCTAGCAGAAGGACTTAGTCGTGGAGCCATCACAACTAGGTTAGCTTAATGGGGTAAAACGAGACAAAGGACACAAGGAGTTTATACTGGTTCGGCCCCTTGCGGCGAAGGTAAAGGCCTAATCTAGTTTGAGGTGGTATTGCTTATGTCTCGATTACCAGGGAGCGAATACGCTTGACCTAGCTTTTGATCTGTTCTCTCTTGTCCTAAACCACCGCCGGGTCGTCCCTTTATATACACAGGATGATGCCCCGCGACTCATAGAGTCCCGGCCGGCTCATACACAACGTGTCCGGCTCGGTGACTAACTATACATGCCTTACATTACAAGTCATAAGTATAGGGCGGTTTACACATGTAGACCTCAAGTCGTCTTTGGGCTTCGGGCCTTTTAGTAAGCCTGCTTCGTGAACCGCCATCTTCAATCATCTTCATGGGCTTTGTAATTGTTGAACCGCCAGTGGTATGACCCGGCCCCTCCTGGGCGGGTCATACCCAATAGTTACATCCCCAACATTGGGCCCCAGGTTGATGTGAACTTGTTAATATCAATCTTTCAACACTTCGAAAATATCCTTCTTCACTTGCTCTTTGCAAGATCTTGTAACCCTCCATGACATCATCTCCTAAGATTGTGATAACCCGCTGTGACGTCACCTGTCATTAATTTGGGGCAAGCCCCAAATTTTTAATATATCTTCTCTTTTAATGAACTCCCGAAAATTGAGGCGTCTATGTTATCGCATATCCATTTTTTGGCCCCCTCGATTCCAGCTCATGCCACTTATCCTTTCAGCCTTATAAATAGGGCCAGGGGTCCCTTTCACTTTCCCCCTTGCCTCTTCATCTCTTTCTTCTTCCTCGCGTCATCTCAGCGCCTGAGCTCCGCGGCCATCATCGACCTTGGCTGCTTCCTCGACAATGCCTGCTGCATCAACCTGATTTGACAAGAATTCGGGCACGCGCCTCCGCCTGTCCCATATATCCCATTAGGGTTTCCATGAGTTCGTCAGAGTTCATCTCCTTTCTCCACTACTGCTTGCGACCTTTGACTCAAACTTGGTACCCTTCCTGCGCGGCAGTAGTCGTTGTACTCATTCTTGCCATTAGAACATCTACTTTTGCATAAGAAACTAATCTGGCCATATGAAGTGCTCACGTGCTGCAACTTAGGTATAAATATTTTCCATTATTTGAAGTGTGGTAGATCCAAAATTATAGCATCCATCTGCGAAATCTGTGTTTCCAACACTTAGCAATTTTTCACTCTCTGATCTGTAACTCAATATCTGTACGAGGGGCTTAACTTAGAAAACGTAACCCGCCAGGTATCATTAGTCCCCTCTTAAGCCGCCAATACCTCATCTTCATAATTTCAATGTCGTACTCCGGTTTACCACTTATGCATGCTTCATTGTTATTCACCTTGTAACTTGTCAACCGGCTTAACCATATAATCTTGAACCGGCACAATCTTTCTTTCAGCTCATCGATAATGGCTATGACATATTCTGCCTGTAACTGGGCCCAATCCCGGGTTACTGAAGAAGACCTGAGCAACCACGTCGCAACTGGCGCTCTAGCCAAAAAAGAGGTCATTCACTGGAGGGTCCCTGGTGCAGAAAATCATGCTAAGCCCAAGGACGGAGAAGTTATTGTTTTCACTGATCACCTGAGTCAGGGGTTCAGCCCACCCAGCTCAAAGGTTTTCCGGGATGTAGTTCACTTCTTCCAACTTCACCCTGAAGATATCGGACCCAACTCCGTATCTAACATTTGCAATTTCCAAGTGTTCTGTGAATCTTATCTTCAAGAGGAACCCACAGTTGATTTATTCAGAGAGTTCTACTATTTAAACCGCCAGACAGAGTTTGTTGATGGACCCAACACCGAACTTGGCGGGGTTTCAATTCAATAGAGGAAAGAAAGTCAACTTTCCCTATGCTAAACTACCAACTCATCCCAAAGACTGGAACCAGACTTGGTTCTATTGTCAAGACACATCCCCAGCCAACGAGAATCCTTTACCGGGTTACCACGATCACTGGCTTAGCAGCACAAATCCACTCCCTTCACGGCTCAGTGCAGAGGAGCAGGCTAAATATGCACCATCATTTTCAAAGCTCAGAGCCTTTACGGCCAATGGCTTAACCGGTGTCGACTTTATCCGGTGCTGGGTGTCTTGGAGCATCTTGCCCTTAAGCCGTTGCCCCGGTTTAATGTGCGAATACGCTGGCGATGTAAAGGATCCTCAACGCCACTGTGACATTCAACTGTCTGACGCAGAAATTAATTAAGCCACCAAGAAGTTGCTGAATGAACCTTTTAAACAATGCAGCAAAACAGGACTTAGTCCTTTCAGCACCTTCAATAAGCCGCCAACCGTAAGTGTTGCACACCTTCTGTTCAACAATTTCCTCAGTGATGATGCCCACTTATGACCTTTTTTGATTTCAACAAGCCGATTCTCCATTTTAGAAGAAGAAACCACAAGATAAGCCAGCCAAACCGGCTCGTATTAAGACTAAGGCCACCAAGAGGCCTGCCAAGAAGAAAACCACTGAACCCGTGGGTTCAAATATTGATGATGACAATGATGATGATGAGTCAGAGGTAGAACTTGACTCTCTTGGCTCATTTTTTGTACATCTCATTGATAATGATTGTTACCAGGATGACGCAGCAGCGAGGCGTGCGGATGACGCAGAGGTAATTACTCTTTCCTCCGGCTCAGAACCTCTGCCAACACAGAAAACCCGACAAGCAAGCCGGAAAGTAAGCTTTTCTCACCCACTAGCTTACTTGGATCCCAACTTTCTTTTGAAGAAATAGCAACATGAAGCTCGTCGTACCACCCGGCATATCGGTGGTGTAATCACTTCATCCGGCTTACCAAACAGACCGGTTCACAAACGCCGCCCAGAGGTCTTACCTATTTCTGATATATTTTATCCCAAGGCGGGTCATTTCCGACACCCTCTTAACCTGTCTGATTCAAACTATCAGGGGACTTCTCGTTCCTCCTCTCGCGAGTCAACAGGAACTCAAATCCCGGCTTTCCAGACTGTACCTGGTGTCGTGGGTTTGTCACAGCAGATGTCCTAGCGAAAGGACTTAGTCGTGGAGCCATCGCAATAGGTTAGCTTAAAGGGGTTCAAACGGACAAAGGACACGAGGGTTTATACTGGTTCGGCCCCTTGCGGTGAAGGTAAAAGCCTACGTCCAGTTGTGGTGGAATTGATGTGGTCTCGAGGATCAAGGAGCGGAATCGCTTTACCTAGATCTCGAGTTATTGTTTCTTGTCCTTGAACCGCCGCCGGGTCGTGCCTTTATATACACATGTCGACGCCCGCCGGCTTACAGAGTCCCGATGCCGGTTTATACACATACCGGCTCAATCTCTACTTTGTCATACCTTACAATACAAGTCATGTATTACATGGCGGTTTATAGCTACAGGCCTTAATCTACCTTTGGGCCTTGGGCCTTCGAGTCTCTGTAGTAAACCGCTTTATTCCTTGTCTTCATGGGCTTTAAGTATAAACAATCCATTATGGGGATAACCCGGCTTCCTTGGCCGGTTTACGCCTAGTAGTAATATCCCCAACATTAGGCCCCAGATTGATTTGAACTGGTTCATGTCAATCTCCAAAACCTTGAGAAAATTTCTTCTTCCATATCTTCGCATAAATCTTGTAAACCGCCATGACGTCATCATCCAGAATCATAATAAACCGCCATGACATCACCTGTTATTTTAAATGGAATATTCCTCACCTTTATTAATGAGCCTCCGATAATCGAGGCGACAAATCTGTCACATATCCCTTTGTTAGCCTCCTCGATTCTTGCGCTTGACCCTTATCCTTTCGTCTTTATAAAAACGGCCGAGGGTCCTTTCCATTTCCCCCCTTCTCTTCGTCTCCTTCTTCTTCCTCGCTACGTCTCAGAACCCGAGCTCTGCCGCCGCCTTCGAGCTTCGTATCTGCATCAACCAAGGCCGCTGCATCAACCTGATCGAACCAGAGCAACGCGGCGCTCCTCCGCTGTTCCGCAGCACCAGTGAGTTCATTTCCTTTTCAACCTCAGATCTGAATTAGGGTTCCGCCGTTCGTCGGTGTTCTTCCCTGTTCATCTTCTTTCTATTCTTAGATCTCATAACTTGATTTGCAACTGATAGTAGAAGTAGGCGATGATAGTCCAGCGTCCTTTGCCAACCTCAGAAAACACCTTTTACTGCCTGAGATCCAATCAAACAAACGTGTTCTTCCACTGCCACCATTTTAGGTTAAATTTATTTCCTCTATTTAGAACTGTGGCAGATCCAAATTTATACCACCGATCTGTGAAATCTGTTTGCGCCATACTTATAAATTTTTGTAAATCTATAGCTTATATACCATTGTGGGCGGTTTATCCTTTAAACTTTGATAACTCGTCATATACCATTAGCCCTCTGTTAAACCGCCAACCTGCTTTAAATGCTAATATCCGGTTTAGTACACCCAAATGCCTGAAATATCATCGTCTTCCATCATTGCACCGGTTTGTAAGTTGTAACCATGAACTTTAAACCGGATATCGTGCTTTTTTCCAGCTTGTCACCAGAAATGGCCAAACAATTCTGTTCCTGTAATTGGGTTCCTTCCCGGGTTACGGAAGCGCAGCTGGCTGGTTGTGTTGCAACGGGCGCTTTAGCAAATAAGGACACTATCCATTGGCGAGTCCCCGGTCCAGAATTTCCTCTTGAACCCCAAGACGGAGAAGTTATTGTATTTGCTGATCACCTGAGTCGAGGCTTCACTCCTCCCGGATCAAAAAAATTTTGTGACGTGCTCGCCGACTTTCAAATCCATCCCCAAGATATCGGTCCAAACTCCATATCCAATATTTGTGACTGGCAAGTATTTTGTGAAGTGTACCTGCAAGAGGAACCTACTGTTGATCTGTTCCGGGATTTCTTTTATCTCAACCGCCGTACTGAGTTTACGGATGGCCCCAATACTGAACTAGGCGGGGTTTCAATTCAGAAGAGGAGAGATGTTGATTTCCCTCATGCCAAGCTTCATAGTCATCCTAAGGACTGGAATCAGACTTGGTTCTACTATCACAACACTGCCCCAGCCAATGAAAATCCTTTGCCGGTTTACCGTCCACACCGGCTTACCCAAGCTCATCCCTTTCCTCAACGGTTGACCGCCCAAGAGTGAGCAAAATATGCCCCTCAACTGGCAAAGCTCAGAGCCTTTGTTGCAAATGGGCTAACAGGCGTGGATTTTGTCCGATGCTCGGTTTCATGGAGCGTTTTACCTTTAAGCCGGCGGTCCGGTTTAATGTGTGAATACACAGGGGATCTGAAAGACCCGCAACGCCATATTGACATCCAGCTGACTGACGATGAAGTCACCGAAGCTGTTAAAAACATGCTTAATGAGCCAATAGATGTATGCAGCAAAACCGGGCTCAGTCCTTTCTATGCTACCAATAAACCGCCAAAGGTATAATCTACCGTATTTCTGCCTTTATCCATCCTTTGTTAAATTTCTCCTTTGATGACTTACTATTTGTCTATGCAGGCCGATGATCCATTCTGGAAGAAAAAATCAAAAGATAAACCGGTAAAGAATCCTCGGCTTAAGACCAAGGCTTCAAAAAAGCCTGTGAAAAGAAAGAACGTTGAATCGTCCGAGCCCATTATTGATGATGATTTGGATAATCCGGATTCAGAGGTAGAACTTGACTCTCTTAGTTCATTTTTTATACACCTTATTGACAATGATCATTATCAGGATGAAGCGGAAGCCAGCCATGCTGATGAGGTAACTATTTTTTCTTCTGATTCTGATCCTGTGCCAGTACCAAGAATCCGTCGAGCCGTTCGGAAAGTAAAATTTTCATGCCCTCTTTCTTATTTGGACCCGCACTTTCTTTTAAAGACGCAGCAGCATGAAGCTTGCCGCACAACTCGACATAGCGGCCAAGTGGTGACCTCCTCCGGTTTACCAAATTCGCCGGTTCGCAAACGCCGCCAAGAGGTTGCTTATACTCCTGACACCCTTTACCCTAAGGCGGGTTACATCCGATATCCTCTTAATCCATCTGACTCAAATTATCAGGGAACTTCCCATTCATCTTCCGGTGAGTCATCAGCAACACAACTTCCTCCTCTGAAAACCGTCCCTGGGTAAGCATAACATCTTTTCCCTTTTTTGTCTTGTATTATATTGTCATATTGATCTTTGTGTCGTGCTAAAGCCAGACCAAGCAAGAAGGCTAGATTGAGTAGGCCAACCGACCATGAACTGGCTACTGAGCCGGAGAAAGCCCCAGAGGCTATTGACCCGGAGGCTAACACTGTTATTGATAATCCGGAAGCTCAAGCAACCGAAACGCTTGTTGAACCGGTAGAAAATAATCCAGGAAGCCAGTCAGCTGATCTACCAAGTCCAACTGTTGATCCGCCGAGTCCGGCTAAAGCATCCGATAAACTACCAAGCCCTGCCAAGACTACGGACGACGATGTTGTCGTAACTGGCCTTGGTTTCGGCTCCCCTGGTGGTCCTGTCGCTTTATCAAAGCATAGCGCCAAAGAAGAAATTTCTTCTATGGACAAAGGGAAATGGAAATCCGAGTTATCCAACTATACCAACCTCAGCGCTCAAGACCTTCATTCTGGTTTTTTAAACCGCCTGTATACAAGCCGCGACTTTGAAGCCGGTTTAGTAGGCCTGATGAAGGAGCGGTATGAGGTAAATGTCACTTTCCCTTTGCATAAATATTCCAATAGTCCTTTTGTTAGAGGTGTTCTAACATATCAACTCCAGTAGCCCCCAAGGGCCGGTTCATGACATTGGTTTGAACCGGGTCTTTGAATCGATATTTGCATTTTGCTGGTGTAGCCCCCATGAACCGGCTTATATCTTTTTAGAATGAACCGGTACATCCTATTAATCTCACCACTTATAATGATGACAATCCATCTGAATCTGAACGAATACGCATTAGCCCCCAAGTGTCAAGTAGATAACTTGTTATGTGCTTGAGACTTTAATTTAATAGCTGATAAGAAGCAATCCGCATTAGCCCCCAAGTGTCAAGTAGATAACTTGTTATGTGGTTGGGACTTCAATGTTGTAATGCCAACTTATTATCTATATTTTGCAGGCTGAGTTGTCCAAAAAAGACTCCCAAATCACTTATCTCCAAGGAAACATCAAGTCTCAGCAAGACGAAACTTGCAAAGTTAAGAGCGAGCTGAGCACCGCTTTAACAACCACGGAGCAGCTGAAGGAATTCTTCAAAGGCGAACCGGCAGATTGGGAAACTGAAAAAGCCACCTTGTTAAAGCGGGCAGAAGATGCGGAAAATGCCGTTAAACCGGCCACAGAAGAGCTGAGCAGCCTGAAGCGGCAGATTGATGCCATGACCTCTGCCATCTTTGGTAACAATCTCTTCACCAATATGTAACAACAACAGTTATAAAAACTTCCGGTTTAATAATAATTTGATCCTTTTGCAGGTAGCCGTGTTACTCATCTTGGCGCAGATATGCGCAAAAAATTGAAGGCCGTCTATACTTTGGTAGAGCAGCTTTATACCAGTGCGCAATGGGCCATCTGCACAGCTTCCAATAACCATCCGCCCCCGTCGCTAATCAAGGAAACACTGAAAAATTGTCTATGATGCCTGCCCGGATTGTGGAATTGAAGAAATCCGCTGCTAGGTCCGGTGCCCTTACTGCATTGACGCGCGCCAAGGCCTGGATCTCTGACCTTGATCCGGAATATGTTGTAAATGGTTACCCAAGCCAAAAAGAGGACGGTTCAGAATTTAACAATGACGATCTCCGGGCTATCACAAGAGAGATGCGACCACTGGCAAGTAAGTTGGCTGAAGATACTAACTTGTCAATTTACCAGAATGTATATGACGCCAACGGCAAGCGAATAAGTGCTCCAACTTATGACGTGGAAAATCTGATCCTGCCGATCCGTAAGCACACTTACGCTCCTGATGTTGAACCGTCTGATCTTATACACGACGAAGCTGTCTTTCAAGCCTTAACAGGAATTGATTGGACAACTATTGACTTCCAGCCACTGGGTGGAGAGAAGGAGGATGAACCGGCGCAGGAAGATCCGCAACCCTCACATCAACCTGAGGCAGAATCATAATTCGGAAGCCGGTTTAACTTGTGCCTATTGTCATCCTTGTGAAAAACAATCATTCTTTTGGGCAGTCGAAACGCCTTCTAATAGGCTAGCTTGAACAGCTGATCTGATATGCCATCGTGCATACTTGTTGCCCACAATATTGTTAATCCGTCATGCTATATTTGCATATGATCTTTATCGGTTTTATACAGACCTGTTTCTGCATAAAACAAAGTGAAAACTGTCCTGGCGGTTTACCGCCGGACGGGTCATAATGCCCAATATATAGCCAAGGTTGATTACCATAGCTTTAAATAATGAAATATGAAACATATCATACCTGTGATATTGAATCACTTTGTTGGTTTACAAACATTCTTGTAATAAGGGTGACGACCCAAATACTGAGTATTGATAACTCAAAACATGTCATGCTGGTATATAATAAGTGATGCCGGGTTATGATAAACACCGGATGATCATCCTGGCAACTTATAGTTAACTCCAGGCCGGGTTAAATAAACACCGGTTTATACGGATGACTTATAATCATGCCGGGCCATTGGACGCGGGTTTAGCTCAAAACTTTAACAAGGGAGAAAAAGAAACTGACCAATAAAAACCAGAGAAAAAACTTGTAGTCGAGGCTTTTCAAGGGCTGCCAGGCCCAAATGCGAGGCTTTTCATGGGGTGCCAGGCCACTAAGTTAAACCGTTTTACAAAGCCTTTTAAGATGGTCCTCAATCCTTAACCAATCGCCGGTCTATCATTGACAAGTTCAGGGTCATATGCGATTGACTTGTCAAGTTGGCGGGTCATACCAGGCTTACCTGGGCGGAGTGACTTACTTAATGAAGGCAGGTTAACCCGGGGTTTTAGGTGTATACACCAGGCTTCCAAGCCATGGCTTGATAACCTATTGCATGTGTAGATTTCTTTGTTCATTGCGATAGCAAAGAATCCCCAAGCAACATTTTGAGCTGTGCTCAACGGGTGCCTATGTTTGAGTTGTTCTTGACAACACTCTTTGGCCCCTAAGTAATGGCGTTGCGCCAGCCAAAAGGTGTAGCTATGGTTGAACACAACCAAGCCCCCAAGTGACTTACTGTCATGGCTTCTGAGCCAGCCAAGAGGTGTAGCTATGGTTCGAATACAACCAAGCCCCCAAGTGACTTTCTTTTGTGGCCTTGAGCCAGCCAAGAGGTGTAGCTATGGTTCAAATACGACCAAGCCCCCAAGTGACTTATATTGATAGACAGCTGTAGAAGCTGAATCAAGGGGTAAACCGGATGTCGCTTTACAAATAGAAACCTCCGTGTAACCACTCATGATATGAGAAGAACAGCAGATACCCCGCTTTAGCTGGGGCTCCGGTTTATTATATTGATCATAATATATACATCGTCAAAATATGTACATGATAGGAGCCTATGGCTCAGGTGTAGTAAGGCCGTGGATGAGCTATGTTCCATGGCCGGATCGTCTCCTCCTCTGACTTGCGTGAGTCTTTATGCTCTCGAACATCAATGAGGTAATATGATCCGTTTTTCAGATTCTTGCTGACCACGAAGGGCCCTTCCCAAGGCGGGGATAACTTGTGCATATCGGTCTGATCTTGGATAAGCCGGAGCACTAGATCGCCTTCTTGAAAAGTTCTGGTTTTAACCCGGCGACTATGATAACGCCGCGGGTCTTGCTGATAAATCACAGAGCGAGCCGCCGCTACATCCTGTTCTCATCCAACAGGTCCAACGGATCCTGGTGTGCTCTCTCATTATCTTTTTCAACATAAGCTACCACTCGTGGTGAGTCATGACGAATATCACTTGGAAGGACAGCTTCCGCTCCATAAACCATGAAGAAGGGCGTATAACCCGTAGATCTATTGGGGGTGGTGTTAATGCTCCATAAAACGGAAGGCAACTCTTCAACCCAACAACCCGGTGTCCTCTGCAAAGGAACCATAAGCCGGGGCTTTATCCCCTTCAAGATTTCCTGATTAGCTCTCTCCGCTTGACCATTAGATTGGGGGTGGGCCACTGAAGACACATCGAGACGGATGTGCTCTCTTTGACAGAACTCCTCCATAGCACCCTTGGAAAGATTCGTGCCATTGTCTGTTATAATGCTGTGTGGAAAACCAAAACGGAATATCACCTTCTTCATAAATTGAACCGCCGTGGCTGCATCACACTTGCTAACTGGCTCTGCCTCCACCCACTTGGTAAATTTATCAACCGCCACCAAGATGTGGGTCTTCTTATCCTTAGACCACTTAAAGGGTCCAACCATATCAAGCCCCCAGGTTGCAAACGGCCAGGTAATTGGAATCATCCTCAGCTCCTGAGCCGGAACATGAGCACGGCGTGCAAACTTCTGACAGCCATCGCACCTTTTGACCAAGTCCTCAGCATCAGCATGAGCCGTCAGCCAATAGAAACCGTGACGAAAAGCCTTAGCCACTAGGGACTTTGAACCGGCATGATGACCACAATCACCTTCGTGAATTTCGCGTAATATTTCACGACCTTCTTCAGGAGAAACACAACGTTGAAAAGCCCCTGAGACACTGCAATGATGTAGCTCGCCATTGACAATAGTCATGGACTTGGAACGCCGGATTATCTGCCTGGCCAGAACTTCATCCTCTGGTAACTCACCCCGGTTCATATACACCAAATATGGGATCATCCAATCCGGGGTGACATGAAGCACCGCCACCAACTGAGCCTCCGGATCAGGAATAGCTAAGTCCTCCTCCGTAGGTAGCTTGACCGACGGGTTATGCAAAACATCAAGAAAAACATTGGGCGGCACCGGTTTACGCTGGGAGCCCAACCGGCTTAAAGCATCCGCCGCTTCATTCTTTCGTCGGTCCACATGATCAACCTGATAACCCTTGAAATGACCTGCAACAATATCCACCTCTCGACGATAGGCTGCCATGAGGGGGTCCTTGGAATCCCAAGTACCAGAAACTTGTTGAGCCACTAGGTCCGAGTCACCAAAACATTTAACCCGGCTCAGATTCATCTCCTTAGCCATCCGAAGACCATGGAGCAGGGCCTCGTACTCAGCTGCATTATTAGTACAAGGAAACATCAAGCGGAGAACATAACAAAATTTATCACCTCGAGGGGAGGTAAGAACTACTCTAGCCCCCGAGCCCTCCAATTGCCTGGATCCGTCAAAATGAATCGTCCAGTATGTGTTATCCGGTCTATCCTCCGGCGCCTAGAACTCTATCCAGTCATTGATGAAATCCACGAGTGCTTGAGACTTGATGGCTGTGCGAGGCATATATTTTAATCCGTGAGGCCCAAGCTCAGTAGCCCACTTAGCAACCCGGCCAGTCGCTTCTCTGTTCTGGATGATATCTCCCAAAGGAGCAGAACTGACACAGTAATGGGATGGCCCTGAAAGTATTGCTTCAGCTTCCGGCTCGCCATAAAAACCCCATATACAAGCTTCTGCCAATGTGGATATCTCTGTTTTGACTCAATGAGCACCTCACTGATATAATAAACCGGTCGTTGAACCGGATACTCCTTTCCTGCCTCCTTGCGCTCCACCACAATAGCCACGCTGACAGCCCGAGCATTAGTAGCCACATATAACAGCAATGGTTCCTTGTCAATGGGAGCAGCAAGAACAGGTGGTTCGGCAAGCTGCCGGTTTAGAGCCTCAAACGCTTCATTAGCCGCATCACTCCAGACAAAGTTGTCCGTTTTCTTCAGCATTTGATATAAAGGGATGGCCTTCTCCCCGAGACGACTTATAAACCGGCTCAATGCTGCAATCCGGCCTGCCAGTCGTTGAACATCATTGATGCATTTCGGTTTAGCCAGTGAAGTAATAGCCTTGATCTTCTCCGGATTAGCTTCAATGCCTCTGTTAGACACCAGAAAACCCAAAAGCTTGCCTGCTGGCACACCAAAAACACACTTGGCCGGGTTGAGCATCATCTTATAAACCCGGAGGTTATCAAAGGTCTCCTTTAAGTCATTTATTAATGTTTCCTCCTTCCTGGACTTCACCACAATACCATCCACATAAGCATGAATGTTGCGCCCAATCTGGTTATGAAGACAATTCTGAACACAACCCTGATAAGTTGCCTGGGCACTCTTGAGCCCAAAGGGCATAGACACATAGCAGAAGGCTCCAAAGGGAGTTATAAGAGCTGTCTTCTCCTGGTCCTTAACTGCCATCTTAATCTGATGATAACCTGAATAAGCATCCAGAAAACTCAAACGCTCACAACCCGCCGTAGCATCAATGATTTGATCGATACGGGGGCAGGCAAAAGGATCAGCCGGACACGCTTTGTTCAAATCCGTGTAATCCACACACATACGCCAGGTGCCATTCTTCTTAAGCACCAACACCGGATTAGCCAACCACTCCGGATGAAAAACTTCAACAATGAACCCTGCCACCAAGAGCTGGGCTACCTCCTCACCAATAGCCTTGCGCCTCTCTTCATTGAACCGGCGAAGGAATTGTCGGACCGGTTTAAACTTGGGATCAATATTAAGGGTGTGCTCAGCGAGTTCCCTCGGTACACCTGGCATGTCAGAAGGCTTCCATGCAAAGATATCCCGATTCTCACGGATGAACTCGATGAGCACGCCTTCCTATTTTGGATCCAGATTTGCACTGATGATGAACTATTTGGATGAATCACCGGGCACAAAATCGAGCATCTTAGTCTCATCAGCTGATTTAAACTTCAAGGCCTGATCATGCTCCGTGGTTGGTTTCTTCAAAGAAGTCATGTCCGCCGGATCAATGTTGTCCTTATAGAACTTCAACTCCTCTGCTGTACAAACCGACTCAGCATAGGCCGCATCACCTTCCTCACACTCCAAAGCTATCTTGTGGCTTCCATGTACTGTGATAGTCCCTTTATGACCCGGTATCTTGAGCTGCAGATAAACATAACAGGGTCGTGCTATGAACTTAACATAAGCCGGCCGTCCAAACAGGGCATGATACGGGCTTTGGATTTTCACCGCTTCGAAAGTCAATGTCTCTGATCTTGAGTCATACTCATCTCCAAAAGTGACTTCCAGAGCTATTTTACCAACCGGATAAGCTCATTTGCCAAGCACCATACCATGGAAAACAGTGTTTGATGGTTTAAGATTCTTATCTGTCAACCCCATACGACGGAAGGTGTCATAATATAAGATGTTGATACTGCTGCTTCCATCCATGAGCACCTTAGTGAACTTATAACCTCCAACCTGAGGCGCCACCACCAACGCCAAATGACCCGGATTGTCAACCCGGGGCGGGTGATCCTCTCGGCTCCACACAATAGGCTGCTCAGACCATCGCAAATAACGAGGCACTGCCGGTTCAACCGCGTTCACTGCTCGTTTATGAAGCTTCTGATCGCGTTTGCATAAGCTGGTGGTCAAAACGTGGTACTGTCCACTATTCAACTACTTTGGGTGACTTTGGTACCCTGACTGTTGCTGCTGCGGTCCCTGTTGGCTATAACCACCCTGGTTGCTCTGATTGCCTTGATTGCCATGTCCACCCTGATTGCATTGGAATCCTAAACCGGAGTTGCCTCCTCCATAACCCGGCCCATAGGATCCGGATCCTGAACCGCCGGATGGTCCATGATCATTCCGGAAGAAGTCGGAATTTTTAAATTCACGCATGATATAACAATCTTTCCAGAGGTGCATGGCCGGTTTGTCCTGCGTTCCATGCTTCGGGCAGGGCTGGTTCAACAGGTAATTCAGGCGCTCCGGATTAGGACTAGGCCCTGCCCTTCTTGGGGGCGGCTTTCCTTTACGACGCTGACCATTACCCTGTGTATTGGTGTTAGCCACAAAATCTGAATTATGATCTGCTTTCCGCTTACCATTATTATTGTGGCCCATCGGGTTATGCTGCTGCCCCTTGGCGTTGCCACTCTTCTTTCCCTTCCCCGGTTTGTCATCGTCAGACTCGGGGTCCTTGGTACTATCAGAATCAGCATACTTAACCAGAGCAGCCATAAGTGTTCCCATGTCCTTGCACTGACGCTTGAGCCGTCCCAACTTCAACTTTAAAGGCTGAAACCGACAATTACCCTCCAGTGTTATAATCGCCGAGTCGGCATTGATGCGATCCGAAGAATGTAATATCTCTGAAACCTGGCGCACCCAATGGGTTGTTGACTCGCCTTCTCCCTGGACGCAGGCGGCTAAGTCCATAATTGACATAGGTTGCTTGCACATGTCTTTGAAGTTTGCTATAAACTGGGCTTTTTACTCAGCCCATGACCTAATGGAATTAACTAGTAAGCTTTTCAACCACGTGCGAGCTGTTCCATCCAACATCATAGCGAACTATTTCGTGCAGGCCGCTTCATCCACATCTAACATCTCCATAGCCATCTCATAACTCTCAATCCATGACTCGGGAGGCACATCAGCGGTGTAATTAGGCACCTTACGGGGGCCCTTGAAATCCTTGGGCAGCCATACATTGCGCAAAGCCGGGACGAGGCAGGGCACCCCCAAGAGCTGAAAGTAAGGCCTTGCTCTACGAAAGCCACCGGACGAACCAGAGTGAGCTGATGGTCCTGCGCTGCTAACTCGGCTTCTCGACGTGCTCTGTTGTTCACCACATCCTGAGCATGTTCCCCACCACGCACTGGATTAGGTCCTCGAGGAGCGTCTCGGTTCCGCGCACTGCTTGACACAGCCGGTTCATCGATGTGCCTGCTATAACTCCGGCTCGGGCGTGGGGTTGAATGAATTATGTCTCGGCTATATGAATGAGCCTGCTGCTGCACCATAGCCGTCTGAAGAAGATCCCTAGCACGCTGCGTCTCAACCGCCGCTGCGGTTTCACCCTCCATTGGAAAAGCGGCTAATCGTGATGTGGCAGCGATCATATTATCCAAAGGGGTGGAGAAGTGACCCGGTGGCGCCGGTACATACTGCAGCGGGTTATGGGTCTGTCGAGGGGGATCCGTCACCCGTGGCTGATCCGGTGCTCTGGTCCTCGGCGTCTCAATCCGGTTCACCGCTGCCGGATTACTGGTTCCTGCTCCTGGCGTGCCAAAGAGATTCATTGCCTCATAAACCGGTGGTAGTAATGACCGATGCCTTCTCCTTAACACGTCGTTTGAAGCGTTCTGATCCAACAGGAGTCGATAATTTTTCGCCTGAATCCGTTGTGCTTGTGCCTCTAGAGCGGCCCGCTCCTCAGCCATCCTGGTTTCTTCAGCCGCTAAGTCCTCCTTAGCTTGAGTTATCTGATCCTGCAGCTTAGCCACCTCCGCATTATGCTGATCTTTGGTGTCGGCGGTAACTTGTGTGGTCAGTAAGGTCGTCCAGGCGTCCAATAAATCGGACAAGATTTGGGCCGGCCGGCGCGCGGGGTCTCCCGCCCGAGTTGCCGATCCTGAAATTACTGCTGCCGCGGCTGAAGATTGCAACGTGGGTTGAGTTCCAGCTATGAAGATCGCAACCTGGTTCGACGGTTCAAAGGGGTCCGGAATACTGTCGCCGTCGGAATAGCCCCCAAACTGGCCATCTTGCAGTTGGTACAGTGACTCGGTCTCCCCGGTGGACAACTCGCCATCTGAGTAGACGGCGGTCTCGCCATCGGACGCCGGTTCAAGTTCCGCACCATTGATGAATCCTACGAATGCACGCTTCATGGTGGGTTGAACCCGGGCAGGGCTTGCACGCTGAGCCGTCTCGATGAGGTCGGTGCAGATGTCCGGCTCAGGGCCCAGTTCGCCTATCTTGCCGATGAAGACGTGAATTCCTCCAAAGGGGACCCGGTATCCATACTCCATTGAGCCGGCCTCGGGGCCCCAGCCTGCGTCGTCGATGTAGAGCTTGTGCGACGACTCTTGGTCATCCGGCCCACGGCGTATCCCTTGAGCCCTTCAAAATTGCCCTTCAAGAACTCGAAACCATCGTGGGCGCCAAATGTCGCGGGTTTGTCACGACAGATGTCCTAGCGAAAGGACTTAGTCGTGGAGCCATCGCAACGGGTTAGCTTAAAGGGGTTAAAACGGACAAAGGACACGAGGGTTTATACTGGTTCGCCCCTTGCGGTGAATGTAAAAGCCTACGTCCAGTTGTGGTGGAATTGCTGTGGTCTCGAGATCAAGGAGCGGAATCGCTTTACCTAGATCTCGAGTTGTTGTTTCTTGTCCTTGAACTGCCACCGGGTCGTGCCTTTATATAAACAGGTCGACGCCCGCCGGCTTACAGAGTCCCGATGTCGGTTTATACATATACCGGCTCAATCTCTACTTTGTCATACCTTACAATACAAGTCATGTATTACATGGCGGTTTATAGCTACAGGCCTTAATCTACCTTTGGGCCTTGGGCCTTCGAGTCTCTGTAGTAAACCGCTTTATTCCTTGTCTTCATGGGCTTTAAGTATAAACAATCCATTATGGGGATAACCCGGCTTCCTTGGCCGGTTTACGCCTAGGAGTAATATCCCCAACACCTGGGTAAGGGTACATTTAATCATTCAAACTTTATGCCTGATCATTATACTGACCTCTTTATACTTCCTATTTTCAGGGGCCAAGACAAACCCAGCAAGAAGGAAAAGCTGAACAAGCCGGTCGACGACTCCAACCCGTCTGAACCAGAAAGGCAACAATCAGAACCTTCTAACCCAATTGCTGAAGCCACCCTTAATGATCCACCACCACAAGATCATGAAGCCTCCATAGACCATATGGATGTTGAGCCGACTATTTCTAAGCCGCCAAGCCCGATAAACTTGCTGCAGAGAAGACCAATGATGTTGTTGTCACTAGGTTTGGATTCACAGCTCCGTGTCAACCTACTGTCTTATCTAAGCACAGCGCCAAAGAAGAAATTTCTGCTGAAGTTAAAGGCAAGTGGAAGGTAGATTTGGATAGCTACGCCCATTTCAGCGCCCAAGACGTCCATTCTGGTTACTTGAACCGCCTGTACACCAGTCGTGACTTTGAAGCCGGCTTAGTAAACCTGATGAAGGAGCGCTATGAGGTAAACGCTGCAACTCCCTTTTATATGAATATACTTCCCTTAGCCACCAAGTTTATTGGACATGATAAAATAGAATGTACTGTAAACTTCAATATTTGCATAGATCAAATCCAGTAGCCCCCAAGGGCAGGTTTATACTTTCAATATGAGCCGGGACTTACAATACCAGCACTTCAACTTTGCATCCGTAACCCCCAAGGGCCGGCATAATAAATATGTTAAGCCGGGACTTTAAGTAGTAAGAATCAATATTGCATCCGTAGCCCCCAAGGGCCGGCTTACTCAGTGATGAATAAATCGGGACTAATCATCCTTTTTAAAATCAACAACCCAATATGTGGTCTTTATAAACCGGATCACATCATTTGTCCAGGTCATAAATTTGTCTTGGAACAGAGCAATAGGCATTAGCCCCCAAGTGCCAAGGATAATACTTGTATTGTGCTTGGGACTTTAAAAACTTGTGTTAAAAATGAGTAATGTGCATTAGCCCCCAAGTGCCAAGAGTAATACTTGTATTGTGCTTGGGACTTCAAAGAGTAATCATGATCGTAATCTTGTCTGTGTGTGCTTATGTCACAGGCTGAGTTGGCGGAAAAAGACTCACAGCTCAATGATCTTAAGGCCAACATCAAAACTCAGCAATCAGAGACATCCAAAGCTAAGTCAGAACTAAAATCTGCTTTGGAGAATATTGAGCAGCTGAAACAGAACTTCAACTCTCAAAAAGATGGCTGGGAAACTGAAAAAGCAGCTCTATTGAAGAGAGCAGAAGAGGCTGAATCGACACTTAAGCCGGTGACTGAAGATTTATCCGGCTTAAAACAACAGATTAATAACATGTCGTCAGCTATCTTTGGTAAGCAGAAAAAAATGTCTCCCTTGTACCTTAAGAAGAATATTGAGAACATGCATCGACTTACTCATAATTTTGGTGATATAGGTTCACGGAGCGCTAAGTTGGGCTTAGATATGCGCATCCAGCTTAAGGCTGTCTACACTCTTGTAGAACAGTTATATACTGGTGCCCAACGAACCATTGCTGCTACACTGAACAAGAAATCTCCCTCAACGCTTATCCAGGATACACTGAAGCAGTTATCCGTGCTGCCTAGGAGGATTGATGATTTAAAATAGGGAGCTGCCAAAGTCGGCGCCTTAACTACCTTTAGCCGGGCAAAGGCATGGCAAGCAGATCTTGATCCTGAAGAATTAGCCAATGGCTACCCCAGCGTTAAAGAAGACGGAACTGCCTTCAGTGCTGATGATTTTGCAGAAATAGCAAGAGCAATGCGCCCCTTAGCGAGTAAGCTGGCTGATGAAACCAACCTTGCCACATACTAGGCGGCTTATGATGCTGAAAATAAGAAAATGAGAGCACCGGTTCACCAGCCAACGGACCTCATCCCGCCAATTCGTAAGCATACCTTCACTCCTGATATTGATCCATCAAACTGGGCTACACCTGACTTCCAGCTGATGGATAAGCAAGGACCTGAAGATGAAGAAGAGGCGCAGGATGACCCCGAGGCTTCAACCCGCCAATAGTCATTAGCCGGCTTATCAAGCGAAAATACTTTGCTGTGTTGACATCTTCAAAACAATTATTCTATGTTGGGCCATCAGATGCCTTGTAATAGGCTAGTTAAACTCTTGATCTGTCATGCCATCGTGCATGTTTTATTTTGTATGATACTGCTGATCCACCAGTTGAGGATATGCAACTTATGTTTATGATATCATCATGTAGATTAATTGTTTATCCCTTTCTCCTGCACACAAACAAATCATAAGTGCCCTGGCGGTTTACCGCAGGGCGGGTCATGATGCCTAGTATAAGTCCACTGGTGACCATAGAAGTTCATAACCAGGGTAAGGGGTAATATCCCAAATATGAGACATAATCAGGGGTGCTTGTCCCGATTTGTAAAAACCATATGGTAAGAAAAAGGGGTGATACAAATCCAAAATGAAAAAAAAATACAAGGCTTTCACAGGCCGCCGAGCCAAAATATCTACTTCAATGAAACTATCATGATAGCCACTGGAGTATCCGTGCTTTCTATGAGGCGGCTCTCACATGACCCAATCGACATTTTAACCCAGATAAGTTTAGGGTTTTTAAAAGATTGACTTATCGAGAGTATGCGGGGTTGGAGTAGCATCGTGCGAAACAGGCCTGTTTCACCAAGTTTCAAGGAAGGCGGCATAATAGCCTGGATTTATCCTTGCTTTCTGTAAGCCGGCTCTCTCATAACCCAATCAATGTTTTAACCTTAACAAGTTCAGGGTTTTATTTAAAAGATTGAATTTTAAGAATATGGCGGGTCATTCAGGATTACCTGATGGAGCAGCATCTGGCATATAGTGTGGGGACCCCGACTCATAAGTCGTGATCACCGAATGCACGTGTATAGGGATCCTAGAGATCAATGCTCACTGAACACACAAAAGCTGAATAACAAGAGTCTTGCATCCATACATACCACCTTACACAAATAATGACCATTATTGTCAAGTCTTACATAGAATAAGCCTCGAGGGCTGAATACCAAATAAACTTAAGCAGCGGAAATCTTCGTAGATAAGTAGAACCCATGCCATCAGCCTTAACCCTACAGGCATTCTGACTGGGAAAGCGTCCTAGTTCGCATGTTCGTCTCCAAAGAACTTTTCTTCGAACTCCTACTTTTCCATGCCTGGCAAATTAAATAACCAGTGGCAAGCCAATGAGTACTTTGAATGTACTCGCAAGCAACCCATGTTTTGGATCAAAGTAACAATGCAAGGTATAACAACAAGAAGGCAACATAGCATCAAGCTAGTTGGAATGACTTATCATCTTGTAAAATATGCATCAATGAACTCTACTAACCATGAGAACAGGTTACAGATATCAACATAATACAGTTTGGATCAATGCTAGCTCATTCCACATGTCAAGTCAATTGCCTTGACTCAAATGATTCTTAATCTCATACACACGTACCAAGTTTGTAAAATTTCTGGACATAGTTTAAGTAGCACCACCCAACTGTCCATGACCGTGGACACGGCTATTCGAATAGTTTGACACTCTGCAGAGGTTGTGCACTTTACCCACAAGATCCGTGAAGCTTTCGTGTCATCCATGATCCCGCAGTACCTCAAGTACTCGGGAGAAGCACCAGATCATTAACTTTCCCTAGACGACACTAACATAGGGTCCACTCGTTGGTACACGGCCCTCGTGTATAAGCAAAAGATCATGGGACTCTGCCCTTTCACATTACCAGGCATACACGAAGGGACCAATGGTGTGTCCGGCGCCCTGTGAAAACAGACATGGCCGCCTGTCCGAGCACGACCCCGTCCCGAGAGTGACCTTGTGTCACCCCGTCACTAGTAATGTGGGCCCCATGCTAGTATCGGCCTAGGTAATGAGTAACGCCCCGTCCCATAAGGGGTAGAGTGGTTGCACATGTTTGGTTGGGACGGTAATCACACATAAATCTAATCCATCATTTTACTTTCACAAAAGATGCTCGCTCTGGTACACCACTTCTTCCTCAAGTGGTGACCTTGTTCAACATCACCCACGGGCATTAGGGGCACCCGATGGGGTTTTCGAAAGAATGCAACATTATGCATCAACAACTAACCTTTTGACATTGCATCATGCACAGGTAGAGTTATGAGTAGGGGTATGTATCGTGTGGTGGTTCACAACAAGTTTACCACCGTCACTTTTCATGATCATGCAATCAGAAAAAGGGTACCGATAACCAAGAGGGGTGTCATGGTCAAAGGGCTGCTTGCCTTGGTTGGCTTGGTCTTCAAAGTCTTCAAGTCGTTCCCCTTCTTCTTCTCCAACTACTTCATCAAACACGGGATCTATTCGTCGCAACAAAAACAACAGGAAAATAAGGCAATAATAAAAACAGAAAAGTCAAAGTACTCAGAAAAATGTCAACTTATTTTCTAAAATACTAGGAGGAAAACTAAGAAGGGGAAAATTCTTAGTTTTGGATTTGGAGTAGTATAATATGAGAAATGGATTTTTAAACAGAGATTTTATTGCTCAAATTTGAATTTAAATTTGAACAGTAAAGAAAAGTTTGATGGATATTTATGAAAGACACACCATTAAATAGGTGAGAATATTACAAGATTTGTGGAGTTGGAATTATTTCATTTGGATTAATATTTAATCCTGTGGAATTTTTGGAAGTTAAACATAAAAAGAAAAGGGAAAAAGGGCACTGTGCCTATGGGCCAAAACAGCCGCAGCGCAACAGGCCCAGTGGAAAGAGGGCCCAGGCGAGCCGGGGCGGCGCGCGCGCCAGATTTAAACCTGACGAGCGGGCCCCAGGCGCCAGTGAGAGAGAGAGAGGGGCGAGGGAGAGGTGAGGATGACAGGTAGGCTCCAGCTGTCATCTCTAACCTCGTGGCAGAGAGGTCGGCGTGCTCACCGGCGATGCTACAGGGCATGGCAGGTCGAGCGGGTGGCACCTTTGGACTCAGGGGGTTGTCGCCATTGGGGTGGTGGTGGAGGTGGTTGCCGTAGCAGCCTGGTTTGCCAGCGACGAGGTCATGGGGCGGAGGTGCTTCGGGCGTCGGTGGCTCCGGCCGTTCCCGGCTGCAAAAAGAGCGGGGAAGAGAGGGTAAAGGGTCAGTGATGCTGCGCGGTTCCAGATCGATAGAGAACAGGGGTGGGGAGGCCTGTACCGCACGAACGCCGACGAGCCGAGGCGGCGGAGCTCGAACTCGATATTGAGCTCGGGCGGCCCTGGAGACAAATGGATGGTGCGGGAGGTTGATTAGGAGTGTGGGGGAGCGACAGGGAGTGAGAGGGAGGCTCGCGGGTGTCTTATATGGGTCGGCCGAGGTCCACCATAGGCGCGGCTTACGGGTGCCCACGGGATCGGCTCTGGTGGCCGTTAGAGAGGGAAAGGAGGGCTCGGGGGTGTTTGTGGGGTGGTCTAGGGTGCCAGGGAGAGAGAGGAGGAGTGGGACGAGCTGCGGACGAGCCACAGGAGCGGCGCAAGCATTGGACGAGCGGGGCGGCGCTCTGGCGCGATCTGCAGGAGAGAGAGGACGGCGCGGGAGCAAGTGGGCGGCCTGCTGGCGTGGAGCGGTCGTCAAGGGGCATCAACTGGCGTGCGGGGGAGGCTTGAGGCGATCGGGGACGCGGCGTCAACGGTCGGGTGCCCTGCCAGGTGCTCCAGAGCGTGACTTTGGCCGGCATCCGCGGCTTTCCCGCGTCCTCGCACGTCCACTTGCGTCTGGAGGCTGCAGGAGGTGTGGGCAAAAGTTTTGGGGAGCCTTGGATGCTCTGGAAAGCTGAGGAGAGAGAAGGAGGCTGAGAGAGGGGAAGGAATCCACTGTCCAGAGAAGAAAAATGGGGTTCTCCCCCCCTTCATCATTGCTTCCTCGGGCAGAAAAGCATACAGGTGCTAGAGGGGGACTAGGAGGGGTTGTGGTAAAAATATCAGCTCATGGAGATTAGTGGAAGGGGTTGAAACAAGCATTTTTAAATTCTACCAGAAGGTGTTTGATGGTGGTTTGGGCTAGCTAATTTGCTCAACTTGCTTTGAGACTTAACAGGAGTGAGTGGCATCACAAATTAGTAGTGCCCACAAACTTTTAGGTCAAATGGAAAAAGTAGCCAATGCAACTTTTGTAAACCCTAGAAATCAATAGAAATGGATTTGCTTAGATCTAGCTAAGCTAATTTCTTCTCCTTGATGAACCACTTGCTGCAGTGTCGTAATTTGGGTACATGAACATGTCCACAAAGTTTGGGATCAAATGGAGAAAGTTTGCAATGTAGAGTTGTTCAAACTTGGATCTGGACAGAGAGGATTTTGGGGCACTTTTGTGAACCAAAATTATTTTGATTGAGAGGAAACTTTGCAAGATCATCACGTTATGCATATGTGACTTGCTAGAGTTTTCCTGGATTTATTTGAAAATATTTCTTGTAGAAATATTTCAAATACTTGAAATGGACAGAAATGGTTTTGGAGTGTTTTGCCCAATATTTTGATCGTGACCATGTGTTGAAACTCATATATATGTGATATATATGTCCACTGAGTTTCCCTAAATTTTCTCAAATATTTTCGAAACAGTTAAATAATTTTAACCTATTAAAGACCATTTCTGGCCCTGAGAAAAAGCCTTTAAATAAAATAGGAAAATAACTTTTAAAATTATATTTTTGTGGTTTATGGGAGTCCTATACCTAATAGGAGTCAAATATACTCTTTGAAATATTTTTCATACCCCAAATCAAGTGCTCGTAGTGCAAACCTCAATTCAGGGGTTTTTGAAAAACTAAATTTAGAAAATACTATTTAGCCAAATTATTTTTGTAATAAAATACTATATTGCACTATACACATGGCATGAT
Source organism: Aegilops tauschii subsp. strangulata (assembly GCF_002575655.3). NCBI lineage: Eukaryota > Viridiplantae > Streptophyta > Magnoliopsida > Poales > Poaceae > Aegilops > Aegilops tauschii. Next base: position 269,735,767 of record NC_053038.3, on the reverse strand, counting down.
CACTGGGCAGAAGATTGGGGCAAGGAGATGAAGTATATAAAGTGGAGCTATATTATGGCTTTCATGAGCACTTGAAACCACATACACAAATCCATGTCAAATAAAAAGCCAAATAATGCAAAAGTTTTTGTTGGTCCAAATTTTCATGCTTTATTAATGCAATGACATGTTACAAAATGCAATGTGTGACAGACCTACCCCCCTTACAAGAATCTCGTCCCCGGGATTCCTAAACTAGGCCTTAAAAGAGATCGGGAAACTCGGATCTAAGGTAGTCTTCACGTTCCCAGGTTGCTTCTGCTTCAGTGTGGTTGCTCCACTGGACCTTGAAGTACTTGATGGTGCGGCTTCGAGTGCAGCTTTTTACTTCGTCCAATATGTAGATGGGCCTCTCACGGTAGGTCAAATCAGGCTGAAGGTCAATGCCTTGCCGATCGACGTCCTTGTAGAGATCAGGCTTGTTTGGGACTTGGAGACAGTTCCGGAGTTGTGACACGTGGAACACATTGTGCACGTCGGATAGTTCAGGTGGCAGTTCCAACTGGTAAGCCACCTCTCCTCGTCGTGCGGTGATCTTGAAGGGGCTGATAAATCTTGGTGCGAGCTTTCCCTTAACGTGGAAATGCTTGTTTCCCTTAAGAGGAGTCACTTGTAGGTACACATGGTCTCCGACTTGGAGGTTCACTTGTCTGCGGCATAGCTCTTCTGTCTTGACTTGGTGGTCTTCAGTCGCTCTCTGACTAGCTGAACTTGCTCTTCTGCTTCACGGAGAACATCTGGTCCAAAGACTAGCCCTTCTATGGTTTCCGACCAATTGAGGGGTGTGCGACACCTGCGTCCGTACAACACCTCAAATGGTGCCATCTGGAGGCTTGACTGATAACTGTTGTTGTAGGAGAACTCGGCAAAAGGGAGGCAATCTTCCCACTTAGCTCCATGGGTGGAAAGCAGTGCTGAAGGACAACTTGGTTCCCATGGCCTCTTGGAATTTCTTCCAGAACCTTGAGGTAAACTGGGTTCCTCGATCTGACACAATCTCCTTAGGAACACCATGAAGGCTTACGATCCTGTTGATGTATAGAGTTGCCAGCTGGTTGCCATCATAGGTAGTCTTGACAGGAATGAAATGGGCTACTTTGGTCAAATGGTCAACTATGACCGAGATGGAGTCATGTCCCTTGTTTGACCTAGGTAGTCCGGTGATGAAATCCATTCCGACTTTATCCCATTTCCACTCGGGAACCTTGAGTAGTTGGAGCAATCCAGCAGGTTGCTGATATTCAGCCTTGACCCTTTGGCATACATCACACTTTGCAACATAGGTGGCAATCTCCCTCTTCATCCCGTGCCACCAAAATCTCTCCCTCGGGTCTTGATACATCTTGGTTCCTCCATGGGATGGAATATGGGGTGTCATGAGCTTCTTGCAAGATTAAGTTCTTGAGCTCAATCTTGTTGGCTACACAAATGCGATTCCCAAACCACACAATTCCTTGCTTATCACTACTGCAGGATGCTGCTAACGCGACACTACGATTAGAGACCCTTCGACGAAATTATGTGCGATGCAATAATCGCAAACGGTGGTGTAAAAGAACCGTCAAAAAAGATGCAAAACGTTTGCGATGGCGGAGCCATCAAACACGGTTCAGATTTCAGTTGCGTGTGCGATCTAGGGCATCCGGTTCAGTCCAAAGAACTGTTTGCGATGAGGCGGAACAAAAGAACCGGAAAGCCTGATGAAGGCGTGTGCGATATAGAGCATACGGTTCACTCGGATGAATTGTTTGTGATTAGGCAACACAAAAGAAACAGTCAGCCAGATCAAGGTGTGTGTGATTGAGGGCATACGCTTCAGAAGGATTAACTGTTTGCGATTAGGCAACAGAACAGAAACCGGTCAGCCAAATCAAAGTGTCTGTGATTGATGGCATACACTTTACATGGATGAACTGTTTGCGATTAGCCACAACAAATGAAACAGTTAGATAGATTAACATGTGTGCGCTAGACGGGCACAGACATCTATTATATATAAAAAGTATTTGATGGGTTAACCAATAAAAAGAGAAATAAGCTAGAAATTACCACAATAATTGGAATGGCTCCGGTTTGTAAGAAGATTGTACCAAAACTTGACCCAGATTGGACTAGTTTTTTACCACAACATGTTGGTGCTATGACATAACACCATGCCAAGTTTCATGATTTTGAGGCGAGTTTTGAATTTACAGTAATTTTAAAACCAGGTTTCTCAATGTTTACTGTCAAGTCGGCACCGCCCTGGATAGGCTTTTTCCTCGTGGGTCCCAAATCTATACCTACTAATAAAGCAAGGTGTGTTTCGACTATTTTTTCATCTGTTCACCCATTTTATTTTTTGAGACTTTTTATTACTATCTGAGGTGGTACTAAACGTTTGTGCGTCTGTCCTCTAGAAAAGAGAAAAACGATTCGCCAGATTCTGCATTGGGCCTGTACTCGGTATGGAAGAGAATGGGTCGAAGGCCCAGACAACCAAAGGACACGAGGCAAAAAATAGACCCGTGCGAGGATCGAACTAGCAACCTACCTTTTAACATCAATGGCAAGTTCCACTCCGCCTGGTTAGTGTATGTAGACGAAAAATCATTCCTTTCTTTTATTAGTCCCACCTCGCGCCCCTACAAACTACTATACCAACTTATATATGGTTTTGATTACAAATTTGTGAGCCGCCTCGAGAACCAAGTACGATACATGAGCAAGGGAGGCAATGTTGGAGAGAACCAATTTGAGCGCAGCAAAAAAGGCTGGTAATTAATACATGAGTGGAAGGCCGTAAATTATGGAAAAATTAACCTTCCACAAATAGGAAAGCAAGAAGTTTATGAGGAAATAAAGCAAGGCAATTACGGGAAGGATCAACTCGTCCCATACACGAGTAAGAAGGCAATGAAGGAAGGTGAATTACACAAAGAATGCAAGGCCATAAATTCAAAGAATTGAACCGCAAAAAAATTACACAAAGAATTAAACGGCTCTTTGAGAATTAAAGGAGAATGTGTATATGGGAAAGTAGTGTAAATCCCCTTGGTCAGTCCAGAAAAAAGATTCATAGATAAAGTAGACGTTGCTGACGGCCAAATAATAATACCATTACTAGATTGTCGGTCATATAGTAATTACTATGAGGATTTTTGTTTCACAAATTATGGGCAGGCGAGTAGAAATTACAAACACCTCCTTTCCTTGCTACTCATGGTATGCGTGTGCCTTTGAAGTGTTTGTTCTTATGCCTATGTACATTTTATTGTTTTCGTCCTGCATGTCCACTTCCTGTTGTCACTACTGCTGCCAATGCCATTGCCGATTGTGTCCACCAACGACTTGCCTGCATGAATTGCGAGTAAACATTTCTTTGTGAGATAAAACTGGTTTTATTCCACAATAATAATGATGTTGCAGTCTCCTAATACAAACTTACATCTCCACACTAATATGTCTACAACGAAACAAACATAGTTGGCCTCGCCGCGATTGCTCTTTTCCTTGAGAGATTTGGGAGGCACCCTGCCATATGGACATAAATGACCAATAAGAGTTCAGAGAAGTCATGTCAAGTTCTTTCAGAAAATTAAAATTAATTTTGTCACCTGAAATATGGTTACGCATACATAATGTTGGCCGAGGGGATGAAATCTTGGCAGTTTTCGCGTCGCTCACGGCTACTTTCCTTGACATAGATGCATAACCTGGAGTCGGAAACTAAACTAACATCTACAAAATGTAAATGCTACCGTTGGGCGCTTGTGCATGTTAGTTTGCTCAGGACCTTAAGCGCCGTTGCATTGCATCTAGCCTTAGAGTGATATTTTTAACCTTGGCATATGATGTTCGTTCGTTATTAATGATCTCCTTGTATGTTGAATGATTCCATATAAGTTTGCCCGTTAATGCTAGCCTACATTTATAGTGTGTTTTTGTATTGGATCAGCTCACATCTTCGGCTTGATTCTCATTTCGGTGCATTGTGATTCTCACTTTCCGTGTGATATTGTTTCACCCGTTGCAATGCACGGGCATGTTTGCTAGCCTACTAATAAAAGGCCTATTGCTTCTTCCTTCCGAATTTTTGTCCGTTCTACGTTTCAAATTTTCGTCCGTTCGTACATCATTACCAGATTTCGAAGGTGGTACTAATGGTCCCAAAATATATATTTACTACTAACTTGGTCGCTGCATTGGGCCCAATCCGTCTGGGCCTCAGCCCATCTGATCTGATCCGTCCGATTTAAGGAGGCAAAAATAGGCACTAGCGTGGATCGATCTCCCGACCATAGGTGGAAACGCAAACCCCAAGTCCAATTGAGCTACATCATGCTTATGCACAAAAAAGGATGATTTGTTCAATTATTAAATAGTCCCACCTCGCTTCATTATACTACATTAGATCAACTTATATACGTTTATGATTTGAAGTCAATAAGGCTCCTGAAGAATCAACGGGACAGCAAGGAAAGTTATAAAAGAGGAAATATATTCCGATATATGAGCCAGTAAGCAAAGGAATAAAGTAGGTATAAAGACATTATGGGCCAATATGAGAGAAAGGAAGCAGAAATCGTGTGAGTTACGGACCCCGGATCTCAGGCAAAATTAAAGCCAGCATTAATACCGGGCTAACAATCCGGCGAGGTTCAGCAAGAGTCTGCCCTTGCCATCTAGGTCGGCCAGTCACGCGGCTACGGCGAATACCATGGCGCGAGGTAGCAGATTGGCAATGGGAGATGAGCTACGTGATGTAGTAGTAGTGTAGTGACGAAGGTGCCGTTGTGGTAGGCCGCATGCAAACTAAGATGACATTGAATCGATCCAGGTGGATGCAAAACGTACATGCAGAACGGCTGTGCATTATTTGGTAGGCTTGCATGCTCTGTACTGATCAGCTCATCACGTAAAAAGGTGCTATTTGGTTGATATGTTCTCTATCAGTATTTGCACCCAGTGAACAGTATGTTGTTGTGATGCTACAGTATTATGGTGCAAAGGTATAATGGCCTTTTTATCTATATACTCTAGATCAAGGAGGAGGGCCTCGCAATTTCCAGGGTAGTCGTCAAAGCATGTGCCGACTGCCAGAAGCCCGCCACGCTAGAGCCGCTGGCACCCGTCACCACCGCACGACGATGATGATCCACTGTTTAACGTTCACTCCATAGCGACGCACGAGCATTATGTGATAGTATGATGACAAGCACATCACTTTAGATTGATCACATTCATCATGAATAGATGGACAATATGAGTACCATCGGCAATGGTGACACAGAGGAGAAAATTGCACAATCATAGAATGGGTTGCTAGGGGCGTGCGAGAACTTGTTTCTCCCGTTGCAACGCACGGGCACATTTCCTAGTGGTAAATCCAAATATGTGACTACCATGCAGCTTTTCTTATTAATAATTACAGCCCTTGGTGTGCAAGCTGAAAATAAGTTTGTGGGTGCTGGTGGGCACTAAAAACTTATGGTTCTGTAATGAACAAAGATCTCAAGGATCCTGCGAGAGTGATGTTCTTTGCCTATGTTGTGAATGCTTATAATATTTATGTCTTAATTAAAGAAATGGCAAGCCATTGGCCCAGTATGAAAGAAAATATGGGTCAAAACCGAGTTGAAAAGGGCAATAATATCTAACTCCAGCTAACAAACAATACAAAAGCACGAGGATTAATTGCTCATCAGGTTTAAACAAAATCCAGATTGAACAGGACAATGACATCTAACTCAACCAAAGTTTTCCGCACAATCAAATGGATCGGTCTGATCCATAAAATCAAGATCAACGGCCAGAAATTCTACTGGTCCATGATGACAAGTTGTTGTAAATAGAAGCCGAGCACGATCAGAAGCCCTTAGATCCACATGAAACTTCTTTTTATGTTGTTCAACAACTGCAGCCGTAAGAAATTTCTTTTTGAAAAACTTAATCCTCACGGACAATAGTGCCCTCGCATTCGACATGAAGAATGTGACAAAGCTAGTGTTTGCATTGTTGGATGCATATCCTTACAGTGTTACTGTCTTCAAACGAATGTCGTGAGATCTGAGAAAATCCCGATGCTTCTTGAACCATCGATTGGTTATAACTTTTTCCATGTGTTAGTGCTTAAATAGAGATGCAGATTGAAAACAGTTAATGTCTAAAAAAGATTATGTTGAAAGAGTGATAGCTGAACGATTAATTATAGTACATTATATATGGGCTTTCAATGTGCGTGAAATCATCACCTTCATATACAAATTCTCCAGACATGGAAAGCATTGTAGCAAGGCAATAATGATGTTGAGATAAAAACACCACATAGTGATATATAAGGTCTTGACAGAATCCACCACCACTGATAGGATGGACAAGTGCTTCATTGAGGATAGAACATAATATTAGCACTGAAAGTGTACTCCAAGATGATACTTAACTTATGCGCACAAATGAAAAATGCAAATGTCAAAAGTGTACGTGAATAATATACAATACCTCAATAGGTGTGGAGGCAAACACCATCTCGGACCATTCAAACGGATCACTAATTGCACCCAAGGTCTCCAGTTTAGGCGCAGAGACCACAGTTATTTGTGAAGGTTTATAACAACAATTAAGGAGCAACCTTTGAAGTGAAGGGGTGTCTTCGATGATGAGCTCCTGTCCTTCAAAATGAATTCCAATGCTTACAAGGTGAGACGACTTTATTCTGAGACAAGGGATATGGATTCCTATTCCAAAACAAGCACCAAACGCTGCAGTGCAGGGCAGCTAGAGTGGATGATACTGTGAAGTGAGGCCACCGATAGATCAACCAACACAAGTGCAAGTTTTTTCAGCACTGGCAGTCGAAGCATTTGTACCAGATAGTCTGCTAGATGGCACCGGGTCAAGGTGACGGTGTGGAGAGAGGAGGAAAACCATGAGATGGGCATCGGTGGTGAGGGCACAGATGCAACTCTTGGTGGAAACCTATCGCTGTAATGGTAGAACTCAAGCTGCGGGAGTTTATCGAATTGACGGGATGTCAGGCAGGCGGCCACCATGCAGGGTATGTCTAGCAGGTAGCATGCCGGGATGCAGATGCATTGAACGGAGCCCCCATGGGAGGAGATGATGGCTCCGGGGAGTTCAGAATCATCATCGACAGATAGCTGACGACAGTCGAGATTAAGAGGCGCGGTGCACCACAGAGTGCGCCACCGAGATGCGAGGACTTTTGTACGACAGCCATCCTTGGTGGGGAGAAGGGAGATGATCTCCCCAAGGATTCCGTCCTGGAGATCGCTGATGTGGTCCGCCGGAGATTCTACTGGTTCCTCAGGTCCAGGGGGTGCTTCTGGCCGCACAGCCGGGTCGAAGATCTACATCCGGCGGCGGCGCTGGTTGAAGCCTCATCTGTGTTCATACCAATATGAAAGAAAAAAATGGCATAACATGTAGGACATTCGAAATCAATTCCCAAGATCAGGAAGAAAAAAGGCACAAACATATATGTAGGTGACTAACCGGTTTTCCGTCGGAGTCGCAGTTGTTGCCGGAGTTGCTGTTAACCTCCGGCTCTAGCTGGGGGGGCACGACGGCGCCGACGAATTCAAGGTCATGCTGCTGCTCGTGAGAGACCTCGTCGGCGGCGACGGAAACCTCTGTGGCCAGCTTGACGCGTTGTGCGGGTGCTTCACCAGCCCCTGCATCGCCACTCCCTCCGATGGTGCGCTTCGGTGGCATCATCATACACTCCGGAGTCCAAACGTCGGTGACCACTGTGGACCGGGGGTGCGGCCGCCTATTATGGCCGGCGGCTCGGGCACGCAATTAATATGGCCGGCAGGCTGCGGTCAAAAGTTGTCTCGCCTCCCGGTGAGCCTGCGCGGTGGACGTCTGCCATTCCTACCATCATTTCACACAGCTACTCACACGCCTCCCCGTCGATACACACACCTGCATGCACGCCTCTCAGTATGCCTGCGCGGCGGACTGCTCGCATGCGTCCCTTCAACTCACACCTGCTCGCTCGACACACGGGGCGTGTGGCAGCACGTATATTTTTTGGTTTATTTTCTGCCGCTTTACTGCTTCATTGAACCGTATGCGTTGAAGAGATGCACCAATCCTACGTTGAATATCTCGCATGCTTCCCGGTGAACCTGCGCACCGGACGAGTTTTGGATTTACTAGAATTTAAAAACAAGGCATCTAAATGTTTCGCCGGCAAGCAACAGTGCCCTGGTGTTTGAAATTCACTCTCATTTCTTGCATGGGACCTAAGCATGCACATAAGGACACATACTTGATTTTTCCACCAATTTATAGTCACTGGAGGATGCGCATGTAGTTCAAATTTGAATTATGCACATAAATGCATAGAAAACTCAGTTAATGCATAAAATGTCCAAACGAACCCCGAAAAATCACAAAAATTGACACAACACTCCTATTGTTCTATGTTGACACGAGAAAAAAAAATTGAAAGCAATAAGAGGCAATGGATATCGTTTCGTCCCCAAAGGTGGGATGTTCCCTACCGAAAACCATCATGCTTGTTGTGAGAAGCTCCGGTTTGTGAGAAGCATATACCCAAACCTGCCCCAAATAGAACAAAATTTGTACCACGGCATGTTGATGCTGCTCCATGATAGCATGCCAAGTTTCATGAATTTCAGACGAGTTTTGGATTGACTAGAATTTAAAAACCAGGCATCTCAATGTTTTGCCGGCAATCAACGGTGCCCTGGTGTTTGAAATTCATTCCCATTTCTTGCATGGGACCTAAGCATGCAACCAAGGACACAGATTTGATTTTTCAACCAATTTATATGCACTAGAGCATGCGCATGTAGTTCAAACTTGAATTATGCACATAAATGCATTGAAAACTCAGTTAATGCATAAAAATGTCCAAACGAACCCGGAAAAATCACAAAAATTGACACAACACTCCTGTAGTTCTATATTGGCACGAGAAAAAAATTTGAAAGCAATAAGAGGCAATGGATATCTTTTCATCCCCAAAAGTGGGACGTTCCCTTCCGAAAACCATCATGCTTTTTGTGAGAAGCTCCGGTTTGTGAGAGGCATATACCCTAACCTGCCCCAAATGGGACAAAATTTGTACCATGGCATGTTGATGCCGCTCCATGATAGCGTGCCAAGTTTCATGAATTCCAGACGAGTTTTGAATTTACTAGAATTTAAAAACCAGGCATCTCAATGTTTTGCGGGCAACCAACGGTGCCTTGGTGTTTGAAATTCATTCCCATTTCTTTCATGGGACCTAAGCATGCACCCAAGGAAACATATTTGATTTTTCAACCAATTTATATGCACTGGAGCATGCGCATGTAGTTCAAATTTGAATTATGCACATAAATGCATTGAAAACTCACTTAATGCATAAGAATGTCCAAACGAACCCCGAAAAATCACAAAAATTCACACAACACTCCTGTTTTTCTATGTTGACATGAGAAAAAAACTAAAAGCAATAAGAGGCAATGGATATCGTTTCGTCCCGAAAGGTGGGACGTTCCCTACCGAAAATGATCATGCTTGTTGTGAGAAACTACGGTTTGTGAGAAGCATATACCCAAACCTGAATCAAATGGGCCAAAATTTGTACCACGGCATGTTGATGTCGTTCCATGATAGCATGCCAAGTTTCATGAATTCCAGACGAGTTTTGGCTTTAATAGAATTTAAAAACCAGGCATCTCAATGTTTTGTCGGCAATCAACGGTGCCCTGGTGTTTGAAATTCATTCCCATTTCTTGCATGGGATCTAAGCATGCACCCAAGGACACAGATTTGATTTTTCAACCAATTTATATGCACTGGAGCATGCGCATGTAGTTCAAATTTGAATTATGCACATAAATGCATTGAAAACTCACTCGATGCATAAAAATGTCCAAACGAACCCCGAAAAATCACAAAAAATCACACAACACTACTGTTGTTCTATGTTGGCACGAGAAAAAACATGAAAGCAATAAGAGGCAAAGGATATCGTTTCGTATCCAAAGGTGGGACGTTCCCCATCGAGAACGGTCATGCTTGTTGTGAGAAGCTCCGGTTTGTGGGAAGCATATACCCAAACCTGCCTCAAGTGGGACAAAATTTGTACCACGACATGTTGATGCCGCTCCATGATAGCGTGCCAAGTTTAATGAATTCCAGACGAGTTTTGGATTTAATAGAATTTAAAAACCAGGCATCTCCATGTTTTGCCGGCAATCAAGGGTGCCCTGGTGTTTGAAATTCATTCCCATTTCTTGCATGGGACCTAAGCATGCACCCAAGGACACAGATTTGATTTTTCAACCAATTTATATGCACTGGAGCATGCACATGTAGTTCAAACTTGAATTATACACATAAATACATTGAAAACTCAGTTAATGCATAAAAATGTCCAAACGAACCCTGAAAAATCACAAAAATTGACACAACACTCCTGTAGTTCTATATTGGCACGAGAAAAAAAATTGAAAGCACTAAGAGGCAATGGATATCTTTTCGTCCCCAAAAGTGGGACGTTCCCTACCGAAAACCATCATGCTTTTTGTGAGAAGCTCCGGTTTGTGAGAGGCATATACCCAAACCTGCCCCAAATGGGACAAAATTTGTACCACGGCATGTTGATGCCGCTCCATGATAGCATGGCAAGTTTCATGAATTCCTCACGAGTTTTGAATTTACTAGAATTTAAAAACCAGGCATCTCAATGTTTTGCCGGTAATCAACGGTGCCTTGGTGTTTGAAATTCATTCCCATTTCTTTCATGGGACCTAAGCATGCACCCAAGGACACATATTTGATTTTTCAACCAATTTATATGCACTGGAGCAGGCGCATGTAGTTCATATTTGAATTATGCACGTAAATGCATTGAAAACTCACTTAATGCATAAAAATGTCCAAACGAACCCCGAAAAATCACAAAAATTCACACAACACTCCAGTTGTTCTATGTTGACACGAGAAAAAAAACTGAAAGCAATAAGAGGCAATGGATATCGTTTCGTCCCGAAAGGTGGGACGTTCCCTACCGAAAACGATCATGCTTGTTGTGAGAAGCTTCGGTTTGTGAGAAGCATATACCCAAACCTGCCTCAAATGGGCCAAAATTTGTACCATGGCATGTTGATGCCGTTCCATGATAGCATGCCAAGTTTCATGAATTCCAGACGAGTTTTGGCTTTAATAGAATTTAAAAACCAGGCATCTCAATGTTTTGCCGGCAATCAACGGTGCCCTGGTGTTTGAAATTCATTCCCATTTCTTGCATGGGACCTAAGCATGCACCCAAGGACACAGATTTGATTTTTCAACCAATTTATATGCACTTGAGCATGCACATGTAGTTCAAATTTGAATTATGCACATAAATGCATTGAAAACTCACTCGATGCATAAAAATGTCCAAACGAACCCCGAAAAATCACAAAAAATCACACAACACTACTGTTGTTCTATGTTGGCACAAGAAAAAACATGAAAGCAATAAGAGGCAAAGGATATCGTTTCGTACCCAAAGGTAGGACGTTCCCCATGGAGAACGGTCATGCTTGTTGTGAGAAGCCCCGGTTTGTGGGAAGCATATACCCAAACCTGCCTCAAGTGGGACAAAATTTGTACCACGACATGTTGATGCCGCTCCATGATAGCATGCCAAGTTTAATGAATTCCAGACGAGTTTTGGATTAAATAGAATTTAAAAACCAGGCATCTCAATGTTTTGCCGGCAATCAACGGTGCCCGGGTGTTTGAACTTCGTTCCCATTTCTTTCATGGGACCTAAGCATGCACCCAAGGACACAGATTTGATTTTTCAACCAATTTACATGCACTGGAGCATGCGCATGTAGTTCAAATTTGAATTATGCACATAAATGCATTAAAAACTCACTTAATGCATAAAAATGTCCAAACGAACCCCAAAAATCACACAAGACTCCTGTTATTCTATGTTGACACGAGAAAAAAACTTGAAAGCAATAAGAGGCAATGGATATCGTTTCGTCCTCAAAGGTGGGACGTACCCTACCGAAAACCATCATGCTTGTTGTGAGAAGCTCCGGTTTGTGAGAAGCATCTACCCAAACCTGCCTCAAATGGGACAAAATTTGTGCCACGGCATGTTGATGCCGCTCCATGATAGCATGCCAAGTTTCATGAATTCCAGACGAGTTTTGGATCTAATAGAATTAAAAAACCAGGCATCTCAATGTTTTGCCGGCAATCAACGGTGCCATGGTGTTTGAAATTCATTCCCGTTTCTTTCATGGGACCTAAGAATACACCCAAGGACACAGATTTGATTTTTCAACCAATTTATATGCACTGGAGCATGCGCATGTAGTTCAAATTTGAATTATGCACATAAATGCATTGAAAACTCAATGCGTAAAAATGTCCAAACGAACCCCGAAAAATCACGAAAAGTCACACAACACTCCTATTGTTCTATGTTGGCACGAGAAAAAAACTTGAAAGCAATAAGAGGCAATGGATATCATTTCGTCCCCAAAGGTGGGACGTTCCCTACCGAAAACCATCATGCTTGTTGTGAGAAGCTCCGGTTTGTGAGAAGCATATGCCCAAACCTGCCTCAAATGGGACAAAATTTGTACCACGGCATGTTGATGCCGCTCCATGATAGCATGCCAAGTTTCATGAATTCCAAACGAGGTTTGGATTTAATAGAATTTAAAAACCAGGCATCTCAATGTTTTGCCGGCAATCAACGCTGCCATGGTGTTTGAAATTCATTCCCATTTCTTTCATGGGACCTAAGCATGCACCCGAGGATACATATTTGATTTTTCAACCAATTTATATGCACTCGAACATGCGCAATTAGTTCAAATCTGAATTATGCACATAAATGCATTGAAAACTCACTTAATGCATAAAAATGTCCGAACGAACCCCAAAAAATCACAAAAATTCACACAACACTCTTGTTGTTCTATGTTGACACGACAAAAAAACTTGAAAGCAATAAGAGGCAATGGATATCGTTTCGTCCCCAAAGGTGGGACGTTCCCTACCGAAAACCATCATGCTTGTTGTGAGAAGCTCCGGTTTGTGAGCAGCATATACCCAAACCTACCTCAAATGGGAAACAATTTGTACCACGGCCTGTTGATGCCGCTCCATGATTACATGCCAAGTTTCATGAATTCCAGACGAGTTTTGGATTTAATAGAATTTAAAAACCAGGCATCTCAATGTTTTGCCGGCAATCAACGGTGCCCTGGTGTTTGAAATTCATTCGCATTTCTTGCCTGGGACCTAAGCACGCACCCAAGGACACATATTTGATTTTTCAACCAATTTGTATGCACTGGAGTATGCGCATGTAGTTCAAATTCGAATTATGCACATAAATGCGTTGAAAACTCACTTAATGCATAAAAATGTCCAAACGAACCCCAAAAAATCAGAAAATTTCACACAACACTGCTGTTGTTCTATGATGGCACGAGAAAAAAACTTGAAAGCAATAAGAGGCAATGGATATCATTTCGTCCACAAAGGTGGGACGTTCCCTACCGAAAACCATCATGCTTGTTGTGAGAAGCTCCGGTTTGTGAGAAGCATATGCCCAAACCTGCCTCAAATGGGACAAAATTTGTACCACGGCATGTTGATGCCGCTCCATGATAGCATACCAAGTTTCATGAATTCCAAACGAGGTTTGGATTTAATAGAATTTAAAAACCAGGCATCTCAATGTTTTGCCGGCAATCAACGGTGCCATGGTGTTTGAAATTCATTCCCATTTCTTTCATGGGACCTAAGCATGCACCCGAGGATACATATTTGATTTTTCAACCAATTTATATGCACTGGAACATGCGCAATCAGTTCAAATCTGAATTATGCACATAAATGCATTGAAAACTCACTTAATGCATAAAAATGTCCAAACGAACCCCGAAAAATCACAAAAATTCACACAACACTCTTGTTGTTCTATGTTGACACGACAAAAAAACTTGAAAGCAATAAGAGGCAATGGATATCGTTTCGTCCCCAAAGGTGGGACGTTCCGTACCGAAAACCATCATGCTTGTTGTGAGAAGCTCCGGTTTGTGAGCAGCATATACCCAAACCTGCCTCAAATGGGAAACAATTTGTACCACGGCCTGTTGATGTCGCTGCATGATTGCATGCCAAGTTTCATGAATTCCAGACGAGTTTTGGATTTAATAGAATTTAAAAACCAGGCATCTCAATGTTTTGCCGGCAATCAACGGTGCCCTGGTGTTTGAAATTCATTCGCATTTCTTGCATGGGACCTAAGCACGCACCCAAGGACACATATTTGATTTTTCAACCAATTTGTATGCCCTGGAGCATGCGCATGTAGTTCAAATTCGAATTATGCACATAAATGCGTTGAAAACCCAATTAATGCATAAAAATGTCCAAACGAACCCCAAAAAATCAGAAAATTTCACACAACACTCCTGTTGTTCTATGTTGGCACGAGAAAAAAACTGGAAAGCAATAAGAGGCAATGGATATCATTTCGTCCCCAAAGGTGGGACGTTCCCTACCGAAAACCATCATGCTTGTTGTGAGAAACTCCGGTTTGTGAGAAGCATATACCCAAACCTACCTCAAATGGGACAAAATTTGAACCACGGCATGTTGATGCCGCTCCATGATAGCATGCCAAGTTTCATGAATTCCAAACGAGGTTTGGATTTAATAGAATTTAAAAACCAGGCATCTCAATGTTTTGCCGGCAATCAACGGTGCCATGGTGTTTGAAATTCATTCCCATTTCTTTCATGGGACCTAAGCATGCACCCGAGGATACATATTTGATTTTTCAACCAATTTATATGCACTGGAACATGCGCAATTAGTTCAAATCTGAATTATGCACATAAATGCATTGAAAACTCACTTAATGCATAAAAATGTCCAAACGAACCCCGAAAAATCACAAAAATTCACACAACACTCTTGTTGTTCTATGTTGACACGACAAAAAAACTTGAAAGCAATAAGAGGCAATGGATATCGTTTCGTCCCCAAAGGTGGGACGTTCCGTACCGAAAACCATCATGCTTGTTGTGAGAAGCTCCGGTTTGTGAGCAGCATATACCCAAACCTGCCTCAAATGGGAAACAATTTGTACCACGGCATGTTGATGCCGCTCCATGATAGCATGCCAAGTTTCATGAATTCCAGACGAGTTTTTGGATTTAATAGAATTTAAAAACCAGGTATCTCAATGTTTTGCCGGCAATCAACGGTGCCCTGGTGTTTGAAATTCATTCGCATTTCTTGCATGGGACCTAAGCGCGCACCCAAGGACACATATTTGATTTTTCAACCAATTTGTATGCACTGGAGCATGCGCATGTAGTTCAAATTTGAATTATGCACATAATTGCATTGAAAACTCACTTAATGCATAAAAATGTCCAAACGAACCCCGAAAAATCACAAAAATTCACACAACACTCCTGTTGTTCTATGTTGGCACGAGAAAAAACTTGAAAGCAATAAGAGGCAATGGATATCATTTCGTCCCCAAAGGTGGGATGTTCCCTACCAAAAACCATCATGCTTGTTGTGAGAAGCTCCGGTTTGTGAGCAGCATATACCCAAACCTGCCTCAAATGGGAAACAATTTATACCACGGCCTGTTGATGCCGCTCCATGATTGCATGCCAAGTTTCATGAATGCCAGACGAGTTTTGGATTTAATAGAATTTAAAAACCAGGCATCTCAATGTTTTGCCGGCAATCAACTGTGCCCTGGTGTTTGAAATTCATTCGCATTTCTTGCATGGGACCTAAGCATGCACCCAAGGACACATATTTGATTTTTCAACCAATTTGTATGCCCTGGAGCATGCGCATGTAGTTCAAATTCGAATTATGCACATAAATGCGTTGAAAACCCAATTAATGCATAAAAATGTCCAAACGAACCCCAAAAAATCAGAAAATTTCACACAACACTCCTGTTGTTCTATGTTGGCACGAGAAAAAAACTGGAAAGCAATAAGAGGCAATGGATATCATTTCGTCCCCAAAGGTGGGACGTTCCCTACCGAAAACCATCATGCTTGTTGTGAGAAACTCCGGTTTGTGAGAAGCATATACCCAAACCTACCTCAAATGGGACAAAATTTGAACCACGGCATGTTGATGCCGCTCCATGATAGCATGCCAAGTTTCATGAATTCCAAACGAGGTTTGGATTTAATAGAATTTAAAAACCAGGCATCTCAATGTTTTGCCGGCAATCAACGGTGCCATGGTGTTTGAAATTCATTCCCATTTCTTTCATGGGACCTAAGCATGCACCCGAGGATACATATTTGATTTTTCAACCAATTTATATGCACTGGAACATGCGCAATTAGTTCAAATCTGAATTATGCACATAAATGCATTGAAAACTCACTTAATGCATAAAAATGTCCAAACGAACCCCGAAAAATCACAAAAATTCACACAACACTCTTGTTGTTCTATGTTGACACGACAAAAAAACATGAAAGCAATAAGAGGCAATGGATATCGTTTCTTCCCCAAAGGTGGGACGTTCCGTACCGAAAACCATCATGCTTGTTGTGAGAAGCTCCGGTTTGTGAGCAGCATATACCCAAACCTGCCTCAAATGGGAAACAATTTGTACCACGGCATGTTGATGCCGCTCCATGATAGCATGCCAAGTTTCATGAATTCCAGACGAGTTTTTGGATTTAATAGAATTTAAAAACCAGGTATCTCAATGTTTTGCCGGCAATCAACGGTGCCCTGGTGTTTGAAATTCATTCGCATTTCTTGCATGGGACCTAAGCACGCACCCAAGGACACATATTTGATTTTTCAACCAATTTGTATGCACTGGAGCATGCGCATGTAGTTCAAATTTGAATTATGCACATAAATGCATTGAAAACTCACTTAATGCATAAAAATGTCCAAACGAACCCCGAAAAATCACAAAAATTCACACAACACTCCTGTTGTTCTATGTTGGCACGAGAAAAAACTTGAAAGCAATAAGAGGCAATGGATATCATTTCGTCCCCAAAGGTGGGACGTTCCCTACCGAAAACCATCATGCTTGTTGTGAGAAGCTCCGGTTTGTGAGAAGCATATACCCAAACCTACCTCAAATGGGACAAAATTTGTACCACGGCATGTTGATGCCGCTCCATGATAGCATGCCAAGTTTCATGAATTCCAAACGAGGTTTGGATTTAATAGAATTTAAAAACCAGGCATCTCAATGTTTTGCCGGCAATCAACGGTGCCATGGTATTTGAAATTCATTCCCATTTCTTTCATGGGACCTAAGCACGCACCCGAGGATACATATTTGATTTTTCAACCAATTTATATGCACTGGAGCATGCGCAATTAGTTCAAATCTGAATTATGCACATAAATGCATTGAAAACTCACTTAATGAATAAAAATGTCCAAACGAACCCCGAAAAATCACAAAAATTCACACAACACTCTTGTTGTTCTATGTGGACACGACAAAAAAACTTGAAAGCAATAAGAGGCAATGGATATCGTTTCGTCCCCAAAGGTGGGACGTTCCCTACCGAAAACCATCATGCTTGTTGTGAGAAGCTCCGGTTTGTGAGCAGCATATACCCAAACCTGCCTCAAATGGGAAACAATTTGTACCACGGCATGTTGATGCCGCTCCATGATAGCATGCCAAGTTTCATGAATTCCAGACGAGTTTTTGGATTTAATAGAATTTAAAAACCAGGTATCTCAATGTTTTGCCGGCAATCAACGGTGCCCTGGTGTTTGAAATTCATTCGCATTTCTTGCATGGGACCTAAGCACGCACCCAAGGACACATATTTGATTTTTCAACCAATTTGTATGCACTGGAGCATGCGCATGTAGTTCAATTTTGAATTATGCACATAAATGCAATGAAAACTCACTTAATGCATAAAAATGTCCAAACGAACCCCGAAAAATCACAAAAATTCACACAACACTCCTGTTGTTCTATGTTGGCACGAGAAAAACTTGAAAGCAATAAGAGGCAATGGATATCATTTCGTCACCAAAGGTGGGACGTTCCGTACCGAAAACCATCATGCTTGTTGTGAGAAGCTCCGGTTTGTGAGCAGCATATACCCAAACCTGCCTCAAATGGGAAACAATTTGTACCACGGCATGTTGATGCCGCTCCATGATAGCATGCCAAGTTTCATGAATTCCAAACGAGGTTTGGATTTAATAGAATTTAAAAACCAGGTATCTCAATGTTTTGCCGGCAATCAACGGTGCCCTGGTGTTTGAAATTCATTCGCATTTCTTGCATGGGACCTAAGCACGCACCCAAGGACACATATTTGATTTTTCAACCAATTTGTATGCACTGGAGCATGCGCATGTAGTTCAAATTTGAATTATGCACATAAATGCATTGAAAACTCACTTAATGCATAAAAATGTCCAAACGAACCCCGAAAAATCACAAAAATTCACACAACACTCCTGTTGTTCTATGTTGGCACGAGAAAAAACTTGAAAGCAATAAGAGGCAATGGATATCATTTCGTCCCCAAAGGTGGGACGTTCCCTACCGAAAACCATCATGCTTGTTGTGAGAAGCTCCGGTTTGTGAGAAGCATATACCCAAACCTACCTCAAATGGGACAAAATTTGTACCACGGCATGTTGATGCCGCTCCATGATAGCATGCCAAGTTTCATGAATTCCAAACGAGGTTTGGATTTAATAGAATTTAAAAACCAGGCATCTCAATGTTTTGCCGGCAATCAACGGTGCCATGGTATTTGAAATTCATTCCCATTTCTTTCATGGGACCTAAGCATGCACCCGAGGATACATATTTGATTTTTCAACCAATTTATATGCACTGGAGCATGCGCAATTAGTTCAAATCTGAATTATGCACATAAATGCATTGAAAACTCACTTAATGAATAAAAATGTCCAAACGAACCCCGAAAAATCACAAAAATTCACACAACACTCTTGTTGTTCTATGTGGACACGACAAAAAAACTTGAAAGCAATAAGAGGCAATGGATATCGTTTCGTCCCCAAAGGTGGGACGTTCCCTACCGAAAACCATCATGCTTGTTGTGAGAAGCTCCGGTTTGTGAGCAGCATATACCCAAACCTGCCTCAAATGGGAAACAATTTGTACCACGGCATGTTGATGCCGCTCCATGATAGCATGCCAAGTTTCATGAATTCCAGACGAGTTTTTGGATTTAATAGAATTTAAAAACCAGGTATCTCAATGTTTTGCCGGCAATCAACGGTGCCCTGGTGTTTGAAATTCATTCGCATTTCTTGCATGGGACCTAAGCACGCACCCAAGGACACATATTTGATTTTTCAACCAATTTGTATGCACTGGAGCATGCGCATGTAGTTCAATTTTGAATTATGCACATAAATGCAATGAAAACTCACTTAATGCATAAAAATGTCCAAACGAACCCCGAAAAATCACAAAAATTCACACAACACTCCTGTTGTTCTATGTTGGCACGAGAAAAACTTGAAAGCAATAAGAGGCAATGGATAT
The DNA here is from genome assembly GCF_002575655.3 of Aegilops tauschii subsp. strangulata. Lineage (NCBI taxonomy): Eukaryota > Viridiplantae > Streptophyta > Magnoliopsida > Poales > Poaceae > Aegilops > Aegilops tauschii. The sequence goes on along the minus strand of NC_053038.3, from coordinate 269,716,161 downwards.
CATTTCGTCACCAAAGGTGGGACGTTCCCTACCGAAAACCATCATGCTTGTTGTGAGACGCTCCGGTTTGTGAGAAGCATATACCCAAACCTGCCTCAAATGGGACAAAATTTGTACCATGGCATGTTGATGCCGCTCCATGATAGCATGCCAAGTTTCATGAATTCCAAACGAGGTTTGGATTTAATAGAATTTAAAAACCAGGCATCTCAATGTTTTGCCGGCAATCAACGGTGCCATGGTGTTTGAAATTCATTCCCATTTCTTTCATGGGACCTAAGCATGCACCCGAGGATACATATTTGATTTTTCAACCAATTTATATGCACTGGAGCATGCGCAATTAGTTCAAATCTGAATTATGCACATAAATGCATTGAAAACTCACTTAATGCATAAAAATGTCCAAACGAACCCCGAAAAATCAAAAAAGTTCACACAACACTCTTGTTGTTCTATGTGGACACGACAAAAAAACTTGAAAGCAATAAGAGGCAATGGATATCGTTTCGTCCCCAAAGGTGGGACGTTCCCTACCGAAAACCATCATGCTTGTTGTGAGAAGCTTCGGTGTGTGAGCAGCATATGCCCAAACCTCCCTCAAATGGGAAACAATTTGTACCACGGCATGTTGATGCCGCTCCATGATAGCATGCCAAGTTTCATGAATTCCAGATGAGTTTTGGAATTAATAGAATTTGAAAACCAGGTATCTCAATGTTTTGCCGGCAATCAACGGTGCCCTGGTGTTTGCAATTCATTCGCATTTCTTGCATGGACCTAAGCACGCACCCAAGGACACATATTTGATTTTTCAACCAATTTCTATGCACTGGAGCATGCGCATGTAGTTCAAATTTGAATTATGCACATAAATGCATTGAAAACTCACTTAATGCATAAAAATGTCCAAACGAACCCCGAAAAATCACAAAAATTCACACAACACTCCTGTTGTTCTATGTTGGCACGAGAAAAAACTTGAAAGCAATAAGAGGCAATGGATATCGTTTCATCCCCACAGGTGGGACGTTCCCTACCGAAAACCATCATGCTTGTTGTGAGAAGCTCCGGTTTGTGAGCAGCATATACCCAAACCTTCCTCAAATGGGAAACAATTTGTACCACGGCATGTTGATGCCGCTCCATGATAGCATGCCAAGTTTCATGAATTCCAGACGAGTTTTGGATTTAATAGAATTTAAAAACCAGGTATCTCAATGTTTTGCCGGCAATCAACGGTGCCCTAGTGTTTGAAATTCATTCGCATTTCTTGCATGGGACCTAAGCACGCACCCAAGGAGACAGATTTGATTTCTCAACCAATTTATATGCACTGGAGCATGCGCATGTAATTCGAATTTGAATTATGTACATAAATGCATTGAAAACTCACTTAATGCATAAAAATGTCCAAACGAAGCCCGAAAAATCACAAAAATTCATACAACACTCCTGTTGTTCTATGTTGACACGAGAAAAAAAACAGAAAGCAATAAGAGGAAATGGATATCGTTTCGTCCCGAAAGGTGGGACGTTCCCTACCGAAAACGATCATGCTTGTTGTGAGAAGCTCCGGTTTGGGAGAAGCATATACCCAAACCTTCCTCAAATGGGCCAAAATTTGTACCACGGCATGTTGATGCCATTCCATGATAGCATGCCAAGTTTCATGAATTCCAGACGAGTTTTGGATTTAATAGAATTTAAAAACCTGGCATCTCAATGTTTTGCCGGCAATCAACGGTGCCCTCGTGTTTGAAATTCATTCCCATTTCTTTCATGGGACTTAAGCATGCATCCAAGGACACAGATTTGATTTTTCAACCAATTTATATGCACTGGAGCATGCGCATGTAGTTCAAAGTTAAATTATGCACATAAATGCATTGAAAACTCACTTAATGCATAAAAATGTCCAAACAAACCCCGAAAAATCACAAAAATTCATAGAACACTACTGTTGTTCTATGTTGACACGAGAAAAAAACTTGAAAGCAATAAGAGGCAATAGATATCGTTTCGTCCCCAAAGGTGGGACGTTCCCTACCGAAAACCATCATGCTTGTTGTGAGAAGCTCCGGTTTGTGAGAAGCATCTACCCAAACCTGCCTCAAATGGGACAAAATTTGTACCACGGCATCTTGATGCCGCTCCATGATAGCATGCCAAGTTTCATGAATTTCAGATGAGTTTTGGATCTAATATAATTTAAAAACCAGGCATCTCAATGTTTTGCCGGCAATCAACAGTGCCATGGTGTTTGAAATTCAATCCCATTTCTTTGATGGGACCTAAGAATGCACCAAGCACACAGATTTGATTTTTCAACCAATTTATATGCACTGGAGCATGCGCACGTAGTTCAAATTTGAATTATGCACGTAAATGCATCGAAAACTCACTTAATGCGTAAAAATGTCCAAACGAACCCCGAAAAATCACAAAAATTCACACAACACTCCTGTTGTTCTATGTTGGCACGAGAAAAAACTTGAAAGCAATAAGAGGCAATGGATATCATTTCGTCCCCAAAGGTGGGACGTTCCCTACCGAAAACCATGATGCTTGTGGTGAGAAGCTCCGGTTTGTGAGAAGCATATACCCAAACCTGCCTCAAATGGGACAAAATTTGTACCACGGCATGTTGATGCCGCTGCATGATAGCATGCCAAGTTTCATGAATTCCAGACGAGTTTTGGATTTAATAGAATTTAAAAACCAGGCATCTCAATGTTTTGCCGACAATCAACGGGGCCCTGGTGTTTGAAAGTCATTCCCATTTCTTGCATGGGACCTAAGCATGCACCCAAGGACACAAATTTGATTTTTCAACCAATTTATATGCACTGGAGCATGGGCATGTAGTTCAAATTTTAATTATGCAGATAAATGTATTGAAAACTCACTTAATGAATAAAAATATCCAAACGAACCCCGAAAAATCAGAAAAATTCACAAAACACTTCTGTTGTTCTATGTTGGCACGAGAAAAAAACTTGAAACAATAAAAGGCAATGGATGTCGTTTCGTCGCCAAAGGTGGGACGTTCCCTACCGAAAACCATCATGCTTGTTGTGAGAAGCTCCGGTTTGTGAGAAGCATATACCCAAACATGCCTCAAATGGGACAAAATTTGTACTACGGCATGTTGATGCCGCTCCATGATAGCATGCCAAGTTTCATGAATTCCAGACAAGTTTTGGATTTAATACAATTTAAAAACCAGGCATCTCAGTGTTTTGCCGGCAATCAACGGTGCCCTGGTGTTTGAAATTCATTCCCATTTCTTTCATGAGACTTAAGCATGAACCCAAGGACACAGATTTGTTTTTTCAACCAATTTATATGCACTAGAGCATGCGCATGTAGTTCAAATTTGAATTATGCACATAAATGCATTGAAAACTAACTTAATGCATAAAAATGTCCAAACGAACCCCGAAAAATCAAAAAAATTCACACAACACTCCTGTTGTTCTATGTTGGCACGAGAAAATAACATAAAAGCAATAAGAGCCAATGGATATCGTTTCGTGCCCAAAGGTGGGACGTTCCCTACTGAAAACGATCATGCTTGTTGTGAGAAGCTCCGGTTTGTGAGAAGCATATACCCAAACCTTCCTCAAATGGGACAAAATTTGTACCACGACATGTTGATGCCGCTCCATGAGAGCATGCCAAGTTTCATGAATTCCACACAAGTTTTGGATTTAATAGAATTTAAAAACCAGGCATCTCAATGTTTTGCCGGCAATCAACAGTGCCCTGGTGTTTGAAATTCATTCCCATTTTTTCATGGGACCTAAGCATGCACCCAAGGACACAGATTTGTTTTTTCAACCAATTTATATGCACTGGAGCATGCGCATGTAGTTCAAATTTGAGTTATGCACATAAATGCATTGAAAACTCACTTAATGCATAAAAATGTCCAAACGAACCCCGAAAAATCAAAAAAAATCACACAACACTCCTGTTGTTCTATGTTGGCACGAGAAAAAAACATGAAAGCAATAAGAGGCAATGGATATCGTTTCGTCCCCAAAGGTGGGACGTTCCCTACTGAAAACGATCATGCTTGTTGTGAGAAGCTCCAGTTTGTGAGAAGCATATACCCAAAGATGCTTCAAATGGGACAAAATTTGTACCACGACATGTTGATGCCGCTCCATGATAGCATGCCAAGTTTCATGAATTCCACACGAGTTTTGGATTTAATAGAATTTAAAAACCAGACATCTCAATGTTTTGCCGACAAACAACGGTGCCCTGGTGTTTGAAATTCATTCCCATTTCTTTCATGGGACCTAAGCATTCACCCGGGGACACATATTTGATTTTTCAACCAATTTATATGCACTAGCGCTTGCGCATGTAGTTCAAATGTGAATTATGCACATAAATGCATTGAAAACTCACTTAATGCATAAAATTGTCCAAACGAACCCCGAAAAATCACAAAAATTCACACAACACTCCTGTTGTTCTATGTTGACACGAGAAAAAAACTTGAAAGCAATAAGAGGCAATGGATATCATTTCGTGCCCAAAGGTGGGACGTTCCCTACCGAAAACCATCGTGCTTGTTGTGAGAAACTCCGGTTTGTGAGAAGCATCTACCCAAACCTGCCTCAAATGGGACAAATTTTTTACCACGGCATCTTGATGCCGCTCCATGGTAGCATGCCAAGTTTCATGAATTCCAGAAGAGTTTTGGATCTAATAGAATTTAAAAACCACGCATCTCATTGTTTTGCCGGCAATCAACGATGCTCTGGTGTTTGAAATTCATTCCCATTTCTTGCATGGGACCTAAGCATGCACCCAAGGACACAGATTTGATTTTTCAACCAATTTATATGCACTGGAGCATGCGCATGTAGTTCAAATTTGAATTATGCACATAAATGCATTGAAAACTCACTTAATGCATAAAAATGTCCAAACGAACCCCGAAAAATCACAAAGATTCACACAACACTCCTGTTGTTCTATGTTGGCACGAGAAAAAAACTTGAAAACAATAAGAGGCAATGGATATCATTTCGTCCCCAAAGGTGGGACGTTCCCTACTGAAAACCATCATGCTTGTTGTTAGAAGCTCCGGTTTGTGAGAAGCATATACCCAAACCTGCCTCAAATGGGACAAAATTTGTACCACGGCCTGTTGATGCCGCTCCATGATTGCATGCCAAGTTTCATGAATTCCCGACGAATTTTGGATTTAATAGAATTTAAAAACCACGCATCTCAATGTTTCGCCGGCAATCAACGGTGCCCTGGTGTTTGAAAGTCATTCCCAATTCTTGCATGGGACCTAAGCATGCACCCAAGGACACAAATTTTATTTTTCAACCAATTTATATGCACTGGAGCATGCGCATGTAGTTCAAATTTTAATTATGCACATAAATGTATTGAAAACTCACTTAATGAATAAAAATATCCAAACGAACCCCAGAAAATGACAAAAATTCACACAACACTGCTGTTGTTCTATGTTGGCATGAGAAAAAAACTTGAAACAATAAAAGGCAATGGATGTCGTTTCGTCGCCAAAGGTGGGACGTTCCCTACCGAAAACCATCATGCTTGTTGTGAGAAGCTCCGGTTTGTGAGAAGCATATACCCAAACATGCCTCAAATGGGACAAAATTTGTACTACGGCATGTTGATGCCGCTCCATGATAGCATGCCAAGTTTCATGAATTCCAGACAAGTTTTGGATTTAATACAATTTAAAAACCAGGCATCTCAGTGTTTTGCCGGCAATCAACGGTGCCCTGGTGTTTGAAATTCATTCCCATTTCTTTCATGGGACCTAAGCATGCACCCAAGGACACAGATTGGTTTTTTCAACCAATTTATATGCACTTGAGCATGCGCATGTAGTTCAAATTTGAATTATGCACATAAATGCATTGAAAACTAACTTAATGCATTAAAATGTCCAAACGAACCCCGAAAAATTAAAAAAAATCACACAACACACTTGTTGTTCTATGTTGGCACGAGAAAAAAACATGAAAGCAATAAGAGGCAATGGATATCGTTTCGTGCCCAAAGGTGGGACGTTCCCTACTGAAAACGATCATGCTTGTTGTGAGAAGCTCCGGTTTGTGAGAAGCATATACCCAAACCTGCCTCAAATGGGACAAAATTTGTACCACGACATGTTGATGCCGCTCCATGATAGCATGCCAAGTTTCATGAATTCCACACGAGTTTTGGATTTAATAGAATTTAAAAACCAGGCGTCTCAATGTTTTGCCGGCAATCAACGGTGCGCTGGTGTTTGAAATTCATTCCCATTTCTTTCATGGGACCTAAGCATGCACCCGGGGACACATATTTGATTTTTCAACCAATTTATATGCACTGGAGCAAGCGCATGTAGTTCAAATGTGAATTATGCACATAAATGCATCGACAACTCACTTAATGCATAAAAATGTCCAAACAAACCCCGAAAAATCACAAAAATTCACACAACACTCCTGTTTTTCTATGTTGACACGAGAAAAAAACATGAAAGCAATAAGAGGCAATGGATATCGTTTCGTCCCCAAAGGTGGGACGTTCCCTACCGAAAGCCATCATGCTTGTAGTGAGAAGCTCCGGTTTGTGAGAAGCATCTACCCAAACCTGCCTCAAATGGGACAAAATTTGTACCACGGCATGTTGATGCCGCTCCATGATAGCATGCCAAGTTTCATGAATTCCAGACGAGTTTTGGATCTAATAGAATTTAAAAACCACGCATCTGAATGTTTTGCCGGCAATCAACGGTGCCCTGGTGTTTGAAATTCATTCCCATTTCTTGCATGGGAACTAAGCATGCACCCAAGCACACAGATTTGTTTTTTCAACCAATTTATATGCACTGGAGCATGCGCATGTAGTTTAAATTTGAATTATGCACATAAATGCGTTGAGAACTCACTTAATGCATAGAAATGTCCAAACGAACCCAGAAAAATCACAAAAATTCACACAACACTCCTGTTGTTCTATGTTGGCACGAGAAAAAACATGAAAGCAATAAGAGGCAATGGATATCGTTTCGTCCCCAAAGGTGGGGCGTTCCTTACTGAAAACGATCATGCTTGTTGTGAGAAGCTCCGGTTTGTGAGAAGCATATACCCAAACCTGTCTCAAATGGGACAAAATTTGTACCACGGCATGTTGATGCCGCTCCATGATAGCATGCCAAGTTTCATGAATTCCGGACGAGTTTGGGATTTAATAGAATTTATAAACCAGGCATCTCAATGTTTTGCCGGCAATCAACAGTGCCCTGGTGTTTGAAATTCATTCCCATTTCTTGCATGGGACCTAAGGAAGAATCCAAGGACACATATTTGATTTTTCAACCAATTTATAAGCACTGGAGCATGCACATGTAGTTCAAATTTGAATTATGCACATAAACGCATTGAAAACTCACTTAATTCATAAAAATGTCCAAACAAACCCAGAAAAATCACAAAAACACACAACACTCCTGCTGTTCTATGTTGGCACGAGAAAAACATGAAAGCAATAAGAGGCAATGGATATCGTTTCGTCCCCAAAAGGTGGGACGTTCCCTACTGAAAATGATCATGCTTGTTGTGAGAATCTCCGGTTTGTGAGAAGCATATACCCAAACCTGCCTCAAACGGGACAAAATTTGTACCACGGCATGTTGATGCCGCTCCATTATAGCATGCCAAGTTTCATGAATTCCAGACGAGTCTTGGATTTAGTAGAATTTAAAAACCAGGCATCTCAATGTTTTGCCGGCAATCAACGGTGCCCTGGTGTTTGAAATTCATTCCCATTTCTTTCATGGGACCTAAGCATGCACCCAAGGACACAGATTTGATTTTTTAACCAATTTATATGCACTGGAGCAATTGCGTGTAGTTCAAAATTGAATTATGCACATAAATGCATTGAAAACTCACTTAATGCATAAAAATGTCCAAACGAACCCCGAAAAATCTCAAAAATTCACACAACACTCCTGTTGTTCTATGTTGGCACGAGAAAAAAACTTGAAAGCAATAAGAAGCAATGGATATTGTTTCGTCCCCAAAGGTGGGACGTTCCCTACCGAAAACCATCATGCTTGTTCTGAGAAGCTCCGGTTTGTGAGAAGCATATACCCAAACCTGCCTCAAATGGGACAAAACTTGTACCACGGCATGTTGATGCCGCTCCATGATAGCATGCCAAGTTTCATGAATTCCAGAAGAGTTTTGGATTTAATAGAATTTAAAAACCAGGCATCTCAATGTTTTGCCGGCAATCAACGGTGCCCTGGTGTTTGAAATTCATTCCCATTTCTTTCACGGGACCTAAGCATGCACCCAAGGACACAGATTTGTTTTTTCAACCAATTTATATGCACTGGAGCATGCGCATGTAGTTCAAATTTGAATTATGCACATCAATGCATTGAAAACTCACTTAATCCATAAGAATGTCCAAACGAACCCCGCAAAATTACAAAAATTCACACAACACTCCTGTTGTTCTATGTTGGCACGAGAAAAAAACTTGAAAGCAATAAGAGGCAATAGATATTGTTTCGTCCCCAAAGGTGGGACGTTCCCTACCGAAAACAATCATTCTTGTTGTGAGGAGCTCCAGTTCGTGAGAAGCATATACCCAAACCTGCCTCAAATGGGACAAAATTTGTACCACGGCATCTTGTTGCCGCTCCATGATAGCATGCCAAGTTTCATGAATTCCAGACGAGTTTTGGATTTAATAGAATTTCAAAACCAGGCATCTCTTTGTTTTGCCGGCAATCAACGGTGCCCTGGTGTTTGAAATTCATTCCCATTTCTCGCATGGGACCTAAGCATGCACCCAAGGACAAAGATTTGATTTTTCAACCAATGTATATGCACTGGAGCATGCGCATGTAGTTTAAATTTGAATTATGCACATAAATGCATTGAGAACTCACTTAATGCATAGAAATGTCCAAACGAACCCAGAAAAATTACAAAAATTCACACAACACTCCTGTTGTTCTATGTTGGCACGAGAAAAAAACATGAAAGCTATAAGAGGCAATGGATATCGTTTCGTGCCCAAAGGTGGGACGTTCCCTACTGAAAACGATCATGCTTGTTGTGAGAGGCTCCGGTTTGTGAGAAGCATATACCCAAACCTACCTCAAATGGGACAAAATTTGTACCACGACATGTTGATGCCGCTCCATGATAGCATGCCAAGTTTCATGAATTCCACACGAGTTTTGGATTTAATAGAATTTAAAAACCAGACATCTCAATATTTTGCCGGCAATCAATGGTGCCCTGGTGTTTGAAATTCATTCCCATTTCTTTCATGGGACCTAAGCATGCACCCGGGGACACATATTTGATTTTTCAACCAATTTATATGCACTGGAGCATGCGCATGTAGTTCAAATGTGAATTATGCACATAAATGCATCGAAAACTCACTTAATGCATAAAAATGTCCAAATGAACCCCGAAAAATCACAAAAATTCACACAACACTCCTGTTGTTCTATGCTGACACGAGAAAAAAACATGAAAGCAATAAGAGGCAATGGATATTGTTTCGTCCCCAAAGGAGGGACGTTCCCTACCGAAAACCATCATGCTTGTTGTGAGAAACTCCGGTTTGTGAGAAGCATCTACCCAAACCTGCCTCAAATAAGACAAATTTGTACCACGTCATCTTGATGCCGCTCCATGATAGCATGGCAAGTTTCATGAATTCCAGACAAGTTTTCGATCTAATAGAATTTAAAAACCACGCATCTCAATGTTTTGCCGGCAATCAACGGTGCCCTGGTGTTTGAAATTCATTCCCATTTCTTGCATGGGACCTAAGCATGCACCCAAGCACATGGATTTGTTTTTTCAACCAATTTATATGCACTGGAGCATGCACATGTAGGTTAAATTTGAATTATGCACATAAATGCATTGAGAACTCACTTAATGCATAGAAATGTCCAAATGAACCCAGAAAAATCACAAAAATTCACACAACACTCCCGTTGTTCTATGTTGGCACGAGAAAAAACATGAAAGCAATAAGAGGCAATGGATATCGTTTCGTCCCCAAAGGTGGGGCGTTCCCTACTGAAAACGATCATGCTTGTTGTGAGAAGCTCCGGTTTGTGAGAAGCATATACCCAAACCTGCCTCAAATGGGACAAAATTTGTACCACGGCATGTTGATGCCGCTCCATGATAGCATGCCAAGTTTCATGAATTCCGGACGAGTTTGGGATTTAATAGAATTTATAAACCAGGCATCTCAATGTTTTGCCGGCAATCAACAGTGCCCTGGTGTTTGAAATTCATTCCCATTTCTTGCATGGGACCTAAGGAAGCATCCAAGGACACATATTTGATTTTTCAACCAATTTATATGCACTGGAGCATGCACATGTAATTCAAATTTGAATTATGCACATAAATGCATTGAAAACTCACTTAATTCATAAAAATGTCCAAACTAACCCAGAAAAATCACAAAAATTCACACAACACTCCTGTTGTTCTATGTTGGCACAAGAAAAAACATGAAAGCAATAAGAGGCAATGGATATCGTTTCGTCCCCAAAAGGTGGGACGTTCCCTATTGAAAATGATCATGCTTGTCGTGAGAATCTCCGGTTTGTGAGAAGCATATACCCAAACCTGCCTCAAATGGTACAAAATTTGTACCACGGCATGTTGAAGCCGCTCCATTATAGCATGCCAAGTTTCATGAATTCCAGACGAGTTTTGGATTTAGTAGAATTTAAAAACCAGGCATCTCAATGTTTTGCCGGCAATCAACGGTGCCCTGCCGTTTGAAATTCATTCCCATTTCTTTCATGGGACCTAAGCATGCACCCAAGGACACAGATTTGATTTTTCAACCAATTTATATGCACTGGAGCAAGCGCATGTAGTTCAAAATTGAATTATGCACATAAATGCATTGAAAACTCACTTAATGCAATTAAATGTCCAAACGAACCCCGAAAAATCTAAAAAATTCACACAACAATCCTGTTGTTCTATGTTGTCACGAGAAAAAAACTTGAAAGCAATAAGAGGCAATGGATATCGTTTCGTCCCCAAAGGTGGGACGTTCCCTACCGAAAACCATCATGCTTGTTCTGAGAAGCTCCGGATTGTGAGAAGCATATACCCAAACCTGCCTCAAATGGGACAAAACTTGTACCACGGCATGTTGATGCCGCTCCATGATAGCATGCCAAGTTTCATGAATTCCAGACGAGTTTTGGATTTAAAAGAATTTAAAAACCAGGCATCTCAATGTTTTGCCGGCAATCAACGGTGCCTTGGTGTTTGAAATTCATTCCCATATCTTTCACGGGACCTAAGCATGCACCCAAGGACACAGATTTGTTGTTTCAACCAATTTATATGCACTGGAGCATGCGCATGTAGTTCAAATTTGAATTATGCACATCAATGCATTGAAAACTCACTTAATGCATAAGAATGTCCAAACGAACCCCGCAAAATCACAAAAATTCACACAACACGCCTGTTGTTCTATGTTGGCACGAGAAAAAAACTTGAAAGCAATAAGAGGCAATGGATATTGTTTCGTCCCCAAAGGTGGGACGTTCCCTACCGAAAACCATCATGCTTGTTGTGAGGTTTTCCAGTTCGTGAGAAGCATATACCCAAACCTGCCTCAAATGGGACAAAATATGTACCACGGCATGTTGATGCCGCTCCATGATAGCATGCCAAGTTTCATGAATTCCAGACGAGTTTTGGATTTAATAGAATTTAAAAACCAGGCATCTCAATGTTTTGCCGGCAATCAACGCTGCCCTGGTGTTTGAAATTCATTCCCATTTCTTGCATGGGACCTAAGCATGCACCCAAGGACACAGATTTGATTTTTCAACCAATGTATATGCATTGGAGCATGTGCATGTAGTTCAAATTTTATTTATGCACATAAATGCGTTGAAAACTCACTTAATGCATAAAAATGTCCAAACGAACCCTGAAAAATCACAAAAATTCACACAACACTCCTGTTGTTTTATGTTGGCATGAGAAAAAAACATGAAAGCAATAAGAGGCAATGGATATCGTTTCGTCCCCAAAGGTGGGACGTTCCCTACTGAAAACGATCATGCTTGTTTTGAGAAACTCCGGTTTGTGAGAAGCATATACCCAAACCTGCCTCAAATGGGACAAAATTTTTACCACGGCATGTTGATCCCTCTCCATTATAGCATGCCAAGTTTCTTGAATTCCACACGAGTTTTGGATTTAGTATAATTTAAAAACCAGGCATCTCAATGTTTTGCCGGCAATCAACGGTGCCCTGGTGTTGGAAATTCATTCCCATTTCTTTCATGGACCTATTCATGCACCCAAGGACACATATTTGATTTTTCAACCAATTTATATGCACTGGAGCATGCGCATGTAGTTCAAATTTGAATTATGCACATAAACGCATTGAAAACTCGCTTAATGAATAAAAATATCCAAACGAACCCCGAAAAATCACAAAAATTCACACAACACTCCTGTTGTTCTATGTTGGCACAAGAAAAAAACTTGAAAGCAATAAGAGGCAAAGGATATCGTTTCGTCGCCAAAGGTGGGACGTTCCCTACCAAAAACCATCATGCTTGTTGTGAGAAGCTCCGGTTTGTAAGAAGCATATACCCAAACATGCCTCAAATGGGATAAAATTTGTACCACGGCATGTTGATGCCGCTCCATGATAGCATGCCAAGTTTCATGAATTCCAGACAAGTTTTGGATTAAATAGAATTTAAAAACCAGGCATCTCAATGTTTTGCCGGCAATCAACGGTGCCCTGGTGTTTGAAATTCATTCCCATTTCTTTCATGGGACCTAACCATGCACCCAAGGACACAGATTTGTTTTTCAACCAATTTATATGCAGTGGAGCATGCACATGTAGTTCAAATTTGAATTATGCACATAAATGCATTGAAAATTCACTTAATGCATAAAAATGTCCAAACGAACCCCAAAAATCACAAAAATTCACAAAACACTCCTGTTGTTCTATGTTGGCACGAGAAAAAAACATGAAAGCTATAAGAGGTAATGGATATCGTTTTGTCCCCAAAGCTGGGACGTTCCCTACCGAAAACAATCATGCTTGTTGTGAGAAGCTCTGGTTTGTGACAAGCATATATCCAAACCTGCCTCAAATGGGACAAAATTTGTACCACGGCATGTTGATGCCGCTTCATTACAGCATGCCAAGTTTCATGAATTCTAGACGAGTTTTGGATTTAGTAGAATTTCAAAACCAGGCATCTCAATGTTTTGCCGACAATCAACGGCGCCCTGGTGTTTGAAATTCATTCCCATTACTTTCATGGGACCTAACCATGCACCCAAGGACACAAATTTGATTTTTCAACCAATTTATATGCACTGGAGCATGCGGATGTAGTTCAAATTTGAATTATGCACATAAATGCATTGAAAACTCACTTAATGCATAAAAATGTCCAAACGAATCCCGAAAAATCACAAAAAATCACACAACACTCCTGTTGTTCTATGTTGGCACGAGAAAAAAACTTGAAAGCAATAAGAGGCAATGGTTATCGTTTCGTCCCGAAAGGTGGGACGTTCCCTACCGAAAACTATCATGCTTGTTGTGAGAAGCTCCGGTTTGTAAGAAGCATATACCCAAACCTGCCTCAAATGGGACAAAATTTGTACCACGACATGTTGATGCCGCTCCATGATAGCATGCCAAGTTTCATGAATTCCAGACGAGTTTTGGATTTAATAGAATTTAAAAACCAGGCATCTCAATGTTTTGCCGGCAATCAACAGTGGCCTGGTGTTTGAAATTCATTCCCGTTTCTTGCATGGGACCTAAGGAAGCATCCAAGAAAACAGATTTGATTTTTCAACTAGTTTATATGCACTGGAGCATGCGCATGTAGTTCAAATTTGAATTAAGCACATAAATGCATTGAAAACTCACTTAATGCATAAAAATGTCCAAACAAACCATGAAAAATCACAAAAATTCACACAACACTCCAGTTGTCCTATGTTGGCACGAGAGAAAAACTTGAAAGCAATAAGAGGCAATGGATATCATTTCGTCCCCAAAGGTGGGACGTTCCCTACCGAAACCATCATGCTTGTTGTGAGAAGCTCCGGTTTGTGAGAAGCATATACCCAAACCTGCCTCAAATGTGGTAAAATTTGTAGCACGGCATGTTGATGCCGCTCCATGATAGCATGCCAAGTTTCATGAATTCCAGTCGAGTTTTGGATTTAATAGAATTTAAAAACCAGGCATCTCAATGTTTTGCTAGCAATCAACGGTGCCCTGGTGTTTGAAATTCATTCCCATTTCTTGCATGGGACCTAAGCATGCACCCAAGGACACATATTTGTTTTTTCAACTAATTTATATGCACTGGAGCATGCGCATGTAGTTCAAATTTGAATTATGCACAGAAATGCATTGAAAACTCACTTAATGATTCTCCAAATGAACCCCAAAAAATCACAAAAATTCACACAACACTCCTGTTGTCCTATGTTGGCACGAGAAAAAAAACTTGAAAGCAATAAGAGGCAATGGATATCGTTTCTGTTGGGTAACGTAGTAATTTCAAAAAATTTCCTACGAACACGCAAGATCATGGTGATGCATAGCAACGAGAGGGGAGAGTGTTGTCCACGTACCCTCGTAGACCGAAAGCGGAAGCGTTAACACAACGCGGTTGATGTAGTCGTACGTCTTCACGATCCGACCGATCAAGTACCGAACGTACGGCACCTCCGAGTTAAACACACGTTCAGCTCGATGACGTCCCTCGAACTCCGATCCACCCAAGTGTTGAGGGAGAGTTTCGTCAGCACGACGGCATGGTGACGATGATGATGTTCTACCGACGCAGGGCTTCGCCTAAGCACCGCTACGATATTATCGAGGTGTAATATGATGGAGGGGGGCACCGCACATGGCTAAGAGATCAATAGATCAATTGTTGTGTCTCTGGGGTGCCCCCCTGCCCCCGTATATAAAGGAGCAAGGGGGAGGCCGCCGGCCAAGGAGGAGGGCGCGCCAAGGGGGGAGTCCTACTCCCACCGGGAGTAGGACTCCTCCTTTCCTTGTTGGAATAGGAGAAGGGAAGGGAGAAGGAGAAAGAAGGAAGGGGGCGCCCCCCTCCCTAGTCCAATTCGGACTAGTCCATGGGAGGGGTGCGGCCTCCCTTTGGGGCCTTTCTCTCCTTTCCCGTATGGCCCATTAAGGCCCAATACTAATTCCCGTAACTCTCCGGTACTCCGAAAAATACCCGAATCACTCGGAACCTTTCCGAAGTCCGAATATAGTCGTCCAATATATCGATCTTTACGTATCGGCCATTTCGAGTCTCCTCGTAATGTCCCCGATCTCATCCGGGACTCCGAACTCCTTCGGTACATCAAAACACATAAACTCATAATATAACCGTCATCGTAACGTTAAGCCTGCGGACCCTACGGGTTCGAGAACTATGTAGACATGACCGAGACACCTCTCCGGTCAATAACTAATAGCGGAACCTGGATGCTCATATTGGCTCCCACATATTCTACGAAGATCTTTATCGGTCAGACCGCATAACAACATACGTTGTTCCCTTTGTCATCGGTATGTTACTTGCCCGAGATTCGATCGTCGGTATCTCGATACCTAATTCAATCTCGTTACCGGCAAGTTTCTTTACTCGTTCCATAATACATCATCCCGCAACTAACTCATTAGTTACAATGCTTGCAAGGCTTATAGTGATGTGCATTACTGAGTGGGCCCAGAGATACCTCTCCGACAATCGGAGTGACAAATCCTAATCTCGAAATACGCCAACCCAACAAGTACCTTTGGAAGCACCTGTAGAGCACCTTTATAATCACCCAATTACGTTGTGACGTTTGGTAGCACAGAAAGTGTTCCTCCAGTAAACGGGAGTTGCATAATCTCATAGTCATAGGAACATGTATAAGTCATGAAGAAAGCAATAGCAACATACTAAACGATCGAGTGCTAAGCTAACGGAATGGGTCAAGTCAATCACATCATTCTCCTAATGATGTGATCCCGTTAATCAAATGACAACTCATGTCTATGGCTAGGAAACATAACCATCTTTGATCAACGAGCTAGTCAAGTAGAGGCATACTAGTGACACTCTGTTTGTCTATGTATTCACACATGTATCAAGTTTCCAGTTAATACAATTCTAGCATGAATAATAAACATTTATCATGATATAAGGAAATAAATAATAACTTTATTATTGCCTCTAGGGCATATTTCCTTCAGTCTCCCACTTGCACTAGAGTCAATAATCTAGTTCACATCGCCATGTGATTTAACATCAATAGTTCACATCACCATGTGATTAACACCCATAGTTCACATCGTCATGTGACCAACACCCAAAGGGTTTACTAGAGTGAGTAATCTAGTTCACATCGCTTATGTGATTAACACCCAAAGAGTACTAAGGTGTGATCATGTTTTGCTTGTGAGATAATTTTAGTCAACGGGTCTGTCATATTCAGATCCGTAAGTATTTTGCAAATTTCTATGTCTACAATGCTCTGCACGGAGCTACTCTAGCTAATTGCTCCCTCTTTCAATATGTATCTAGACCGAGACTTAGAGTCATCTAGATCAGTGTCAAAACTTGCATCGACGTAACCCTTTACGACGAACCTTTTGTCACTTCCATAATCGAGAAACATATCCTTATTCCACTAAGGATAATTTTGACCACTGTCCAGTGATCTACTCCTAGATCACTATTGTACTTCCTTGCCAAAATCAGTGTAGGGTATACAATAGATCTGGTACACAGCATGGCATACTTTATAGAACCTATGGCCGAGGCATAGGGAATGACTTTCATTCTTTTTCTATCTTCTGCCGTGGTCGGGCTTTGAGTCTTACTCAATTTCACACCTTGTAACACAGCCAAGAAACTCTTTCTTTGACTGTTCCATTTTGAACTACTTCAAAATCTTGTTAAGGTATGTACTCATTGAAAAAACTTATCAAGCGTCTTGATCTATCTCTATAGATCTTGATGCTCAATATGTAAGCAGCTTCACCGAGGTCTTTCTTTGAAAAACTCCTTTCAAACACTCCTTTATGCTTTGCAGAATAATTCTACATTATTTTCGATCAACAATATGTCATTCACATATACTTATCAGAAATGCTGTAGTGCTCCCACTCACTTTCTTGTAAATACAGGCTTCACCGCAAGTCTGTATAAAACTATATGCTTTGATCAACCTATCAAAGCGTATATTCCAACTCTGAGATGCTTGCACCAGTCCATAGATGGATCGCTGGAGCTTGCATATTTTGTTAGCACCTTTAGGATTGACAAAACCTTCTAGTTGCATCATATACAACTCTTCTTTAATAAATCCATTAAGGAATGCAGTTATGTTTATCCATTTGCCAGATTTCATAAAATGCGGCAATTGCTAACATGATTCGGACAGACTTAAGCATCGCTGCGAGTGAGAAAATCTCCTCGTAGTCAACACCTTGAACTTTGTCAAAAACCTTTTTCCGACAAGTCTAGCTTTGTAGATAGTAACACTACTATCAGCGTCCGTCTTCCTCTTGAAGATCCATTTATTTTCTATGGCTTGCCGATCATCGGGCAAGTCAATCAAAGTCCACACTTTGTTCTCATACATGGATTCCATCTCAGATTTCATGGCCTCAAGCCATTTTGCGGAATCTGGGCTCACCATCGCTTCTTCATAGTTCGTAGGTTCGTCATGGTCTAGTAACATAACCTCCAGAATAGGATTACCGTACCACTCTGGTGCGGATCTTAATCTGGTTGACCTACGAGGTTCAGTAATAACTTGATCTGAAGTTTCATGATCATTATCATTAACTTCCTCACTAATTGGTGTAGGTGTCGCAGAAGCTGATTTCTGTGATGATCTACTTTCCAATAAGGGAGCAGGTACATTTACCTCATCAAGTTCTACTTTCCTCCCACTCACTTCTTTTGAGAGAAACTCCTTCTCTAGAAAGGATCCATACTTAGCAACGAATGTCTTGCCTTCGGATCTGTGATAGAAGGTGTACCCAACTGTCTCCTTTGGGTATCCTATGAAGACACATTTTTCCGATTTGGGTTTGAGCTTATCAGGATGAAACCTTTTCACATAAGCATCGCAACCCCAAACTTTAAGAAATGACAACTTTGGTTTCTTGCTAAACCATAGTTCATAAGATGTCGTCTCAACGGATTTAGATGGTACCCTATTTAACGTGAATGTAGCTGTCTCTAATGCATAACCCCAAAACGTTAGTGGTAGATCGGTAAGAGACATCATATATCGCACCATATCTAATAAAGTACGGTTACGATGTTCGGACACACCATTACACCGTGGTGTTCCAGGTGGCGTGAGTAGTGAAACTATTTCACATTGTTTTAACTGAAGGCCAAACTCGTAACTCAAATACTCTTCTCCACGATCAGATCGTAGAAACTTTATTTTCTTGTTACGATGATTTTCCGCTTCACTCTGAAATTATATGAACTTTTCAAATGCTTCAGACTTCTGTTTCATTAAGTAGATATACCCATATCTGCTCAAATCATCTGTGAAGGTCAGAAAATAATGATACCTGCTACGAGCCTCAATATTCATCGGACCACATACATCTGTATGTATGATTTCCAACAAATCTGTTGCTCTCTCCATAGTTCCGGAGAACGGCGTTTTTAGTCATCTTGCCCATGAGGCACGGTTCGCAAGCATCAAGTGATTCATAATCAAGTGATTCCAAAATCCCATCAGTATGGAGTTTCTTCATGCGCTTTACACCAATATGACCTAAACGGCAGTGCCACAAATAAGTTGCACTATCATTATTAACTTTGCATCTTTTGGCTTCATTATTATGAATATGTGTATCACTACGATCGAGATCCAACAAACCATTTTATTGGGTGTATGACCATAGAAGGTTTTATTCATGTAAACGGAACAACAATTATTCTCTAATTTAAATGAATAACCATATTGCAACAAACATGATCAAATCATATTCATGCTCAACGCAAACACCAAATAACACTTATTTAGTTTCAACACTAATCCCGCAAGTATAGGGAGTGTGCGATGATGATCATATCAATCTTGGAATTACTTCCAACACACATCGTCACCTCACCTTTTACTAGTCTCTATTTATTCTGCAACTCCCGCTCGAGTTACTACTCTTAGCAACTGAACCAGTATCATGTACCGAGGGGTTGCTATAAACACTAGTAAAGTACACATCAATAATATGTATATCCAATATACCTTTGTTCACTTTGCCATCCTTCTTATCCACCAAATAGTTGGGGTAGTTCCGCTTCCAGTGACCAGTCCCTTTGCAGTAGAAGCACTTAGTCTCAGGCTTAGGACCAGACTTAGGCTTCTTCACTTGATCAGCAACTTGCTTGTCGTTCTTCTTGAAGTTCCCCTTCTTCCCTTTGCCCTTTTCTTGAAACTAGTGGTCTCGTCAACCATCAACACTTGATGTTTTTCTTGATTTCTACCTTTGTCGATTTCAGCATCACGAAGAGCTCGGGAATTACTTTCGTCATCCCTTGCATACTATAGTTCATCACGAAGTTCTACTAACTTGGTGATGGTGACTAGAGAATTCTGTCAATCAGTATTTTATCTGGAAGATTAACTCCCACTTGATTCAAGCGATTGTAGTACCCAGACAATCTGAGCACATGCTCACTGCTTGAGCTATTCTCCTCCATCTTTTAGCTATAGAACTTGTTGGAGACTTCATATCTCTCAACTTGGGTATTTTCTTGAAATATTAACTTCAACTCCTGGAACATCTCATATGGTCCATGACGTTCAAAACGTCTTTGAAGTCCCGATTCTAAGCCGTTAAGCATGGTGCACTAAACTATCAAGTAGTCATCATATTGAGCTAGCCAAACGTTCATAACGTCTGCATCTGCTCCTGCAATAGGTCTGTCACCTAGCGGTGCATCAAGGACATAATTCTTCTGTGCAGCAATGAGGATAATCCTCAGATCACGGATCCAATCCGCATCTTTGCTACTAACATCTTTCAACATAATTTTCTCTAGGAACATATCAAAAATAAACACAGGGAAGCAACAACGCGAGCTATTGATATACAACATAATTTGCAAAAATACTATCAAGACTAAGTTCATGATAAATTTAAGTTCAATTAATCATATTACTTAAGAACTCCCACTTAGATAGACATCCCTCTAATCCTCTAAGTGATCACGTGATCCATATCAACTAAACCATGTCCGATCATCACGTGAGATGGAGTAGTTTCAACGGTGAACATCACTATGTTGATCATATCTACTATATGATTCACGCTCGACATTTCGGTCTCCGTGTTCCGAGGCCATATCTGCATATGCTAGGCTCGTCAAGTTTAACCTGAGTATTCCGCGTGTGCAACTGTTTTGCACCCGTTGTATTTGAACGTAGAGCCTATCACACCCGATCATCACGTGGTGTCTCAGCACGAAGAACTTTCGCAATGGTGCATACTCAGGGAGAACACTTTTATCTTGAAATTTTAGTGAGAGATCATCTTATAATGCTACCGTCAATCAAAGCAAGATAAGATGCATAAAAGATAAACATCACATGCAATCAATATAAGTGATATGATATGGCCATCATCATCTTGTGCTTGTGATCTCCATCTCCGAAGCACCGTCATGATCACCATCGTCACCGGCGCGACACCTTGATCTCCATCGTAGCATCGTTATCATCTCGCCAACTATTGCTTTTACGACTATCGCTACCGCTTAGTGATAAAGTAAAACAATTACATGGCGATTGCATTTCATACAATAAAGCGACAACCATATGGCTCCTGCCAGTTGCCGATAACTCGGTTACAAAACATGATCATCTCATACAATAAAATATAGCATCATGTCTTGACCATATCACATCACAACATGCCCTGCAAAAACAAGTTAGACGTCCTCTACTTTGTTGTTGCAAGTTTTACGTGGCTGCTACGGGCTTAGCAAGAACCGTTCTTACCTACGCATCAAAACCACAACGATAGTTTGTCAAGTTGGTGCTGTTTTAACCTTCGCAAGGACCGGGCGTAGCCACACTCGGTTCAACTAAAGTGAGAGAGACAGACACCCGCCAGTCACCTTTAAGCATCGAGTGCTCGCAACGGTGAAACCAGTCTCGCGTAAGCGTACGCGTAATGTCGGTCCGGGCCGCTTCATCTCACAATACCGCCGAACCAAAGTATGACATGCTGGTAAGCAGTATGCCTTATATCGCCCACAACTAACTTGTGTTCTACTCGTGCATATAACATCAACGCATAAAACCAGGCTCGGATGCCACTGTTGGGGAACGTAGTAATTTCAAAAAAATTCCTACGAACACGCAAGCTCATGGTGATGCATAGCAACGAGAGGGGAGAGTGTTGTCCACGTACCCTCGTAGACCGAAAGCGGAAGCGTTAACACAACGCGGTTGATGTAGTCGTACGTCTTCACGATCCGACCGATCACGTACCGAACGTACGGCACCTCCGAGTTAAACACACGTTCAGCTCGATGACGTCCCTCGAACTCCGATCCACCCAAGTGTTGAGGGAGAGTTTCGTCAGCACGACGGCATGGTGACGATGATGATGTTCTACCGACGCAGGGCTTCGCCTAAGCACCGCTACGATATTATCGAGGTGTAATATGGTGGATGGGGGCACCACACACGGCTAAGAGATCAATAGATCAATTGTTGTGTCTCTGGGGTGCCCCCCTGCCCCCGTATATAAAGGAGCAAGGGGGAGGCCGCCGGCCAAGGAGGAGGGCGCACCAAGGGGGGAGTCCTACTCCCACCGGGAGTAGGACTCCTCCTTTCCTTGTTGGAATAGGAGAAGGGAAGGGAGAAGGAGAAAGAAGGAAGGGGGCGCCCCCCTCCCTAGTCCAATTCAGACTAGTCCATGGGGAGGGGTGCGGCCTCCCTTTGGGGCCTTTCTCTCCTTTCCCGTATGGCCCATTAAGGCCCAATACTAATTCCCGTAACTTTCCGGTACTCCGAAAAATACCCGAATCACTCGGAACCTTTCCGAAGTCCGAATATAGTCGTCCAATATATCGATCTTTATGTCTCGGCCATTTCGAGACTCCTCGTAATGTCCCCGATCTCATCCAGGACTCCGAACTCCTTCGGTACATCAAAACACATAAACTCATAATATAACCGTCATCGTAACGTTAAGCGTGCGGACCCTACGGGTTCGAGAACTATGTAGACATGACCGAGACACCTCTTCGGTCAATAACCAATAGCGGAACCTGGATGCTCATATTGGCTCCCACATATTCTACGAAGATCTTTATCGGTCAGACCGCATAACAACATACGTTGTTTCCTTTGTCATCGGTATGTTACTTGCCCGAGATTCGATCGTCGGTATCTCAATACCTAGTTCAATCTCGTTACCGGCAAGCTTCTTTACTCGTTCCGTAATACATCATCCCGCAACTAACTCATTAGTTACAATGCTTGCAAGGCTTATAGTGATGTGCATTACTGAGTGGGCCCAGAGATACCTCTCCGACAATCGGAGTGACAAATCCTAATCTCGAAATACGCCAACCCAACAAGTACCTTTGGAAGCACCTGCAGAGCACCTTTATAATCACCCGGTTACGTTCTGACGTTTGGTAGCACAGAAAGTGTTCCTCCGGTAAACGGGAGTTGCATAATCTCGTAGTCATAGGAACATGTATAAGTCATGTAGAAAGCAATAGCAACATACTAAACGATCGAGTGCTAAGCTAACGGAATGGGTCAAGTCAATCACATCATTCTCCTAATGATGTGATCCCGTTAATCAAATGACAACTCATGTCTATGGCTAGGAAACATAACCATATTTGATCAACGAGCTAGTCAAGTAGAGGCATACTAGTGACACTCTGTTTGTCTATGTATTCACACATGTATCAAGTTTCCAGTTAATATAATACTAGCATGAATAATAAACATTTATCATGATATAAAGAAATAAATAATAACTTTATTATTGCCTCTAGGGCATATTTCCTTCAGTTTTGTCTCCAAAGGTGGGACGTTCCCTACCGAAAACCATCATGCTTGTTGTGAGAAGCTCCAGTTTGTGAGAAGCATATACCCAAACCTGCCTCAAATGGGACAAAACTTGTACCACGGCATGTTGATGCCGCTCCATGATAGCATGCCAAGTTTCATGAATTCCAGACGATTTTTTGATTTAATAGAATTTAAAAACCAGGCATCTCAATGTTTTGCCGGCAATCAACGGTGCCCTAGTGTTTGAAATTCATTCCCATTTCTTGCATGGGACCTAAGCATGCACCCAAGGACACAGATTTGATTTTTCATCCAATTTATATGCACTGGAGCATGCACATGTAGTTCAAATTTGAATTATGCACATAAATGCATTGAAAACTCACTTAATGAATAAAAATATCCAAACGAACCCCGAAAAATCACAAAAATTCACACAACACTCCTGTTGTTCTATGTTGGCACAAGAAAAAACTTAAAAGCAATAAGAGGCCATGGATATCGTTTCGTTGCCAAAGGTGGGACGTTCCCTACCGAAAACCACCATGCTTGTTGTGAGAAGCTCCGGTTTGTGAGAAGCATATACCCAAACATGCCTCAAATGGGATAAAAGTTGTACCACGTCATGTTGATGCCGCTCCATGATAGCATGCCAAGTTTCATGAATTCCAGACAAGTTTTGGATTTAATAGAATTTAAAAACTAGGCATCTCAATGTTTTGCCGGCAATCAACAGTGCCCTGGTGTTTGAAATTCATTACCATTTCTTTCATGGGACCTAAGCATGCACCCAAGGACACAGATTTGTTTTTTCAACCAATTTATATGCACTGGAGCATGCACATGTAGATCAAATTTGAATTATGCACATAAATGCATTGAAAATTCACTTAATGCATAAAAATGTCCAAACGAACCCCGGAAAATCACAAAAATTCACAAAACACTCCTGTTGTTCTATGTTGGCACGAGAGAAAAACATGAAAGCTATAAGAGGCAATGGATATCGTTTCGTCCCCAAAGGTGGGACGTTCCCTAACGAAAACGATCATGCTTGTTGTGAGAAGCTCTGGTTTGTGACAAGCATATACCCAAACCTGCCTCAAATGGGACAAAATTTGTACCACGGCATGTTGATGCCGCTTCATTACAGCATGCCAAGTTTCATGAATTCCAGACGATTTTTGGATTTAGTAGAATTTCAAAACCAGGCATCTCAATGTTTTGCCGGCAATCAACGGTGCCCTGGTGTTTGAAATTCATTCCCATTACTTTCATGGGACCTAAGCATGCACCCAAGGACACAAATTTGATTTTTCAACAAATTTATATGCACTGGAGCATGCGCATGTAGTTCAAATTTGAATTATGCACATAAATGCATTGAAAACTCACTTAATGCATAAAAATATCCAAATGAACCCCGAAAAATCACAAAAATTCACACAACACTCCTGTTGTTCTATGTTGGCACGAGAAAAAAACTTGAAAGCAATAAGAGGCAATGGTTATCGTTTCGTCCCGAAAGGTGGGACGTTCCCTACCGAAAACTATCATGCTTGTTGTGAGAAGCTCTGGTTTGTGAGAAGCATATACCAAAAACTGCCTCAAATGGGACAAAATTTGTACCACGACATGTTGATGCTGCTCCATGATAGCATGCCAAGTTTCATGAATTCCAGACGAGTTTTGGATTTAATAGAATTTAAAAATAGGCATCTCAATGTTTTGCCGGCAATCAACAGTTCCCTGGTGTTTGAAATTCATTCCTGTTTCTTGAATGGGACCTAAGGAAGCATCCAAGAAAACATATTTTATTTTTCAACCAGTTTATATGCACTGGTGCATGCGCATGTAGTTCAAATTTGAATTATGCACATAAATGCATTGAAAACTTACTTAATGCATAAAAATGTCCAAACGAACCACGAAAAATCACAAAAATTCACACAACACTGCAGTTGTCCTATGTTGGCACGAGAGAAAAACTGGAAAGCAATAAGAGGCAATTGATATCATTTCGTCCCCAAAGGTGGGACGTTCCCTACCGAAAACCATCATGCTTGTTGTGAGAAGCATATACCCAAACCTGCCTCAAATGTGGTAAAATTTGTAGCACGGCATGTTGATGCCGCTCCATGATAGCATTCCAAGTTTCATGAATTCCAGTCGAGTTTTGGATTTAATAGAATTTAAAAACCAGGCATCTCAATGTTTTGCTAGCAATCAACGGTGCCCTGGTGTTTGAAATTCATTCCCATTTCTTGCATGGGACCTAAGCATGCACCCAAGGACACATATTTGATTTTTCAACTAATTTATATGCACTGGAGCATGTGCACGTACTTCAAATTTGAATTATGCACATAAATGCATTGAAAACTCACTTAATGCATCTCCAAACGAACCCCAAAAAATCACAAAAATTCACACAACACTCCAGTTGTCCTATGTTGGCACGAGAAAAAAACGTGAAAGCAATAAGAGGCAATGGATATCGTTTCGTCCCCAAAGGTGGGACGTTCCCTACCGAAAACCATCATGCTTGTTGTGACAAGCTCCCGTTTGTGAGAAGCATATACCCACACCTGCCTCAAATGGGGAAAAATTTGTACCACGGCATGTTGATGCCGCTCCATGATAGCATGCCAAGTTTCATGAATTCTAGACGAGTTTTTGATTTAACAGAATTTAAAAACCAGGCATCTCAACGTATTGCCGGCAATCAACGGTGCCCCGGTGTTTGAAATTCATTCCCATTTATTGCATGGGACCTAAGCATGCACCCAAGGACACAGATTTGATTTTTCAACCAATTTATATGCACTTGATAATGCGCATGTAGTTCAAATTTGAATTATGCACATAAATGCATTGAAAACTCACTTAATGCATAAAAATGTCCAAAGAAACCCCGAAAAATCACAAAAATTCACACAACACTCCTGTTGTTCTATGTTGGCACGAGAAAAAAACTTGAAAACAATAAGGGGCAATGGCTATCGTTTCGTCCCGAAAGGTGGGACGTTCCCTACCGAAAACTGTCATGCTTGTTGTGAGAAGCTCCGGTTTGTGAGAAGCATATACCCAAAACTGCCTCAAATGGGACAAAATTTGTACCACGACATGTTGATGCTGCTCCATGATAGCATGCCAAGTTTCATGAATTCCAGACGAGTTTTGGATTTAATAGAATTTAAAAACCAGGCATCTCAATGTTTTGCCGGCAATCAACAGTTCCCTGGTGTTTGAAATTCATTCCTGTTTCTTGCATGGGACCTAAGGAAGCATCCAAGAAAACAGATTTTATTTTTCAACCAGTTTATATGCACAGGAGCATGCGCATGTAGTTCAAATTTGAATTATGCACATAAATGCATTGAAAACTCACTTAACGCATAAAAATGTCCAAACGAACCACGAAAAATCACAAAAATTCACACAACACTCCAGTTGTCCTATGTTGGCACAAGAGAAAAACTTGAAAGCAATAAGAGGCAATGGATATCATTTCGTCCCCAAAGGTGGGACGTTCCCTACCGAAAACCATCATGCTTGTTGTGAGAAGCTCCGGTTTGTGAGAAGCATATACCCACACCTGCCTCAAATGGGACAAAATTTGTACCACCGCATGTTGATGCCGCTCCATGATAGCATGCCAAGTTTCATGAATTCCAGACGAGTTTTTGATTTAATAGAATTTAAAAACCAGGCATCTCAACGTTTTGCCGGCAATCAACGGTGCCCTGGTGTTTGAAATTCATTCCCATTTCTTGCATGGGACCTAAGCATGCACCCAAGGACACAGACTTGATTTTTAAACCAATTTATATGCACTGGAGCATGCGCATGTAGTTCAAATTTGAATTATGCACATAAATGCATTGAAAACTCACTTAATGAATAAAAATATCCAAACGAACCTCAAAAAATCACAAAAATTCACACAACACTCCTGTTGTTCTATGTTGGCACAAGAAAAAAACTTGAAAGCAATAAGAGGCAATGGTATCGTTTCGTCGCCAAAGGTGGGACGTTCCCTACCGAAAACCATGATGCTTGTTGTGAGAAGCTCCGGTTTGTGAGAAGCATATTCCCAAACATGCCTCAAATGGGATAAAAGTTGCACGACGGCATGTTGATGCCGCTCCATGATAGCATGCCAAGTTTCATGAATTCCAGACAAGTTTTGGATTTAATAGAATTTAAAAACCAGGCATCTCAATGTTTTGCCAGCAATCAACGGTGCC
Organism: Aegilops tauschii subsp. strangulata; assembly: GCF_002575655.3. Classification (NCBI taxonomy): domain Eukaryota; kingdom Viridiplantae; phylum Streptophyta; class Magnoliopsida; order Poales; family Poaceae; genus Aegilops; species Aegilops tauschii. The sequence goes on along the minus strand of NC_053038.3, from coordinate 269,688,740 downwards.
CTGGTGTTTAAAATTCATTCCCATTTCTTTCATGGGACCTAAGCATGCACCCAAGGACACGGATTTTATTTTTCAACCAATTTATATGCACTGGAGCATGCGCATTTAGTTCAAATTTGAATTATGCACATAAATGCATTGAAAACTCACTTAATGCATAAAAATGTCCAAACGAACCCCAAAAAATCACAAAAATTCACACAACACTCCTGTTGTTCTATGTTGGCACGAGAGAAAAACATGAAAGCTATAAGAGGCAATGGATATCGTTTCATCCCCAAAGGTGGGACGTTCCCTACCGAAAACGATCATGCTTGTTGTGAGAAGCTCTGGTTTGTGACAAGCATATACCCAAACCTGCCTCAAATGGGACAAAATTTGTACCACGGCATGTTGATGCCGCTTCATTACAGCATGCCAAGTTTCATGAATTCCAGACGAGTTTTGGATTTAATAGAATTTAAAAACCAGGCATCTCAATGTTTTGCCGGCAATCAACAGTTCCCTGGTGTTTGAAATTCATTCCTGTTTCTTGCATGGGACGTAAGGAAGCATCCAAGAAAACAGATTTTATTTTTCAACCAGTTTATATGCACAGGAGCATGCGCATGTAGTTCAAATTTGAATTATGCACATAAATGCATTGAAAACTCACTTAATGCATAAAAATGTCCAAACGAACCACGAAAAAACACAAAAATTCACACAACACTCCAGTTGTCCTATGTTGGCACAAGAGAAAAACTTGAAAGCAATAAGAGGCAATGGATATCATTTCGTCCCCAAAGGTGGGACGTTCCCTAACGAAAACCATCATGCTTGTTGTGAGAAGCTCCGGTTTGTGAGAAGCATATACCCACACCTACCTCAAATGGGACAAAATTTGTACCACGGCATGTTGATGCCGCTCCATGATAGCATGCCAAGTTTCATGAATTCCACACGAGTTTTTGATTTAATAGAATTTAAAAACCAGGCATCTCAACGTTTTGCCGGCAGTCAACGGTGCCCTGGGGTTTGAAATTCGTTCCCATTTGTTGCATGGGACCTAAGCATGCACCCAAGGACACAGACTTGATTTTTAAACCAATTTATATGCATTGGAGCATGCGCATGTAGTTCAAATTTGAATTATGCACATAAATGCATTGAAAACTCACTTAATGAATAAAAATATCCAAACGAACCTCAAAAAATCACAAAAATTCACACAACACTCCTGTTGTTCTATGTTGGCACAAGAAAAAAACTTGAAAGCAATAAGAGGCAATGGATATCGTTTCGTCGCCAAAGGTGGGACGTTCCCTACCGAAAACCATGATGCTTGTTGTGAGAAGCTCCGGTTTGTGAGAAGCATATACCCAAACATGCCTCAAATGGGATAAAAGTTGCACGACGGCATGTTGATGCCGCTCCATGATAGCATGCCAAGTTTCATGAATTCCAGACAAGTTTTGGATTTAATAGAATTTAAAAACCAGGCATCTCAATGTTTTGCCGGCAATCAACGGTGCCCTGGTGTTTGAAATTCATTCCCATTTCTTTCATGGGACCTAAGCATGCACCCAAGGACACGGATTTTATTTTTCAACCAATTTATATGCACTGGAGCATGCGCATCTAGTTCAAATTTGAATTATGCACATAAATGCATTGAAAACTCACTTAATGCATAAAAATGTCCAAACGAACCCCAAAAAATCACAAAAATTCACACAACACTCCTGTTGTTCTATGTTGGCACGAGAGAAAAACATGAAAGCTATAAGAGGCAATGGATATCGTTTCATCCCCAAAGGTGGGACGTTCCCTACCGAAAACGATCATGCTTGTTGTGAGAAGCTCTGGTTTGTGACAAGCATATACCCAAACCTGCCTCAAATGGGACAAAATTTGTACCACGGCATGTTGATGCCGCTTCATTACAGCATGCATAGTTTCATGAATTCCAGACGAGTTTTGGATTTAGTGGAATTTCAAAACCAGGCATCTCTATGTTTTGCCGGCAATCAACGGTGCCCTGGTGTTTGAAATTCATTCCCATTACTTTCATGGGACCTAAGCATGCACCCAAGGACACAAATTTGATTTTTCAATCAAACTCAAGCATTGCACTGGAGCATGCGCATGTAGTTCAAATTTGAATTATGCACATAAATGCATTGAAAACTCACTTAATGCATAAAAATGTCCAAACAAACCCCAAAAATTCTCAAAAATTCACACAACACTCCTCTTGTTCTATGTTGGCACGAGAAAAAAACTTGAAAGCAATAAGAGGCAATGGTTATCATTTCGTCCCGAAAGGTGGGACGTTCCCTACCGAAAACTGTCATGCTTGTTGTGAGAAGTTCCGGTTTGTGAGAAGCATATACCCAAAACTGCCTCAAATGGGACAACATTTGTACCACGACATGTTGATGCCGCTCCATGATAGCATGCCAAGTTTCATGAATTCCAGACGAGTTTTGGATTTAATAGAATTTAAAAACCAGGCATCTCAATGTTTTGCCGGCAATCAACAGTCCCCTGGTGTTTGAAATTCATTCCCGTTTCTTGCATGGGACCTAAGGAAGCATCCAAGAAAACAGATTTGATTTTTCAACCAGTTTATATGCACTGGAGCATGCGCATGTAGTTCAAATTTGAATTATGCAATGATGCATCGAAAAGTCACTTAATGCATAAAAATGTCCAAACGAACCACGAAAAATCACAAAAATTCACACAACAATGGAGTTGTCCTATGTTGGCATGAGAGAAAAACTTGAAAGCGATAAGAGGCAATGGATATCATTTCGTCCCCAAAGGTGGGACGTTCCCTACCGAAAACCATCATACTTGTTGTGAGAAGCTCCGGTTTGTAAGAAGCATATACCCAAACCTGCCTCAAATGTGGTAACATTTGTAGCACGGCATGTTGATGCCGCTCCATGATAGCATGCCAAGTTTCATGAATTCCAAACGAGTTTTGGATTTAGTAGAATTTCAAAACCAGGCATCTCAATGTATTGCTAGCAATCAACGGTGCCCTGGTGTTTGAAATTCATTCCCATTTCTTGCATGGGACCTAAACATGCACCCCAGGACACATATGTGATTTTTCAACTATTGTATATGCACTGGAGCATGCGCACGTAGTTGAAATTTGAATTATGCACTATAATGCATTGAAAACTCACTTAATGCATCTCCAAACGAACAACAAAAAATCACAAAAATTCACACAACACTCCAGTTGTCCTATGTTGGCACGAGAGAAAAACTTGAAAGCAATAAGAGGCAATGGATATCATTTCGTCCCCAAAGGTGGGACGTTCCCTACCAAAAACCATCATGCTTGTTGTGAGAAGCTCCGGTTTGTGAGAAGCGTATACCCAAACCTGCCTCAAATGTGGTAAAATTTGTAGCACGGCATGTTGATGCCGCTCCATGATAGGATGCCAAGTTTAATGAATTCCAGTCGAGTTTTGGATTTAATAGAATTTAAAAACCAGGCATCTCAATGTTTTGCTAGCAATCAACGGTGCCCTGGTGTTTGAAATTCATTCCCATTTCTTGCATGGGACCTAAGCATGCACCCAAGGACACATATTTGATTTTTCAACTATTTTATATGCACTAGAGCATGTGCACGTAGTTAAAATTTGAATTATGCACATAAATGCATTGAAAACTCACTTAATGCATCTCCAAAAGAACCCCAAAAAATCACAAAAATTCACACAACACTCCTGTTGTCCTACGTTCGCACGAGAGAAAAACTTGAAAGCAATAAGAGGCAATGGATATCGTTTCGTCCCCAAAGGTGGGACGTTCCCTACCGAAAACCATCATGCTTGTTGTGAGAAGCTCCGGTTTGTGAGAAGCATATACCCACACCTGCCTCAAATGGGACAAAATTTGTACCACGGCATGTTGATGCCCCTCCATGATAGCATGCCAAGTTTCATGAATTCCAGACGAGTTTTTGATTTAATAGAATTTAAAAACCAGGCATTTCAACGTTTTGCCGGCAATCAACGGTGCCCTGGTGTTTGAAATTCATTCCCATTTCTTGCATGTGACCTAAGCATGCACCCAAAGACACAGACTTGATTTTTCAACCAATTTATATGCACTTGAGCATGCGCATGTAGTTCAAATTTGAATTATGCACATAAATGCATTGAAAACTCACTTAATGAATAAAAATATCCAAACGAACCTCGAAAAATCACAAAAATTCACACAACACTCCTGTTGTTCTATGTTAGCACAAGAAAAAAACTTGAAATCAATAAAAGGCAATGGATATCGTTTCGTCGCCAAAGGTGGGACGTTCCCTACCGAAAACCATCATGCTTGTTGTGAGAAGCTCCGGTTTGTGAGAAGCATATACCCAAACATGCCTCAAATGGGATAAAAGTTGCACCACGGCATGTTGATGCCGCTCCATGATAGCATGCCAAGTTTCATGGATTCCAGACAAGTTTTGGATTAATAGAATTTAAAAACCAGGCATCTCAATGTTTTGCCGGCAATCAACGGTGCCCTGGTGTTTGAAATTCATTCCCATTTCTTTCATGGGACCTAAGCATGCACCCAAGGACACATATTTGTTTTTTCAACCAATTTATATGCACTAGAGCATGCACATGTAGATCAAATTTTAATTATGCACATAAATGCATTGAAAACTCACTTAATGCATCTCCAAACGAACACCAAAAAATCACAAAAATTCACACAACACTCTAGTTGTACTATGTTGGCACGAGAGAAAAACTTGAAAGCAATAAGAGGCAATGGATATCATTTCGTCCCCAAAGGTGGGACGTTCCCTACCGAAAACCATCATGCTTGTTGTGAGAAGCATATACCCAAACCTGCCTCAAATGGGACAAAATTTGTACCACGGCATGTTGATGCCGCTCCATGATAGCATGCCAACTTTTATGATTTCTAGATGAGTTTTGGATTTTATAGAATTTAAAAACCAGGCATCTCAATGTTTTGCCGGCAATCAACAGTGCCATGGTGTTTGAAATTCATTCCCATTTCTTGCATGCGACCTAAGGAAGTATCCAAGGAAACAGATTTGATTTTCAACCAATTTATATGGACTAGAGCATGCGCATGTAGTTCAAATTTGATATATGCACATAAATGCACTGAAAACTCACTTAATGCATAAAAATGTCCAAACGAACCCCGAAAAATCACAAAAATTCACACAACACTCCAGTTGTCCTATGTTGGCACGAGAGAAAAACTTGAAAGCAATAAGAGGCAATGGATATCGTTTCGTCCCCAAAGGTGGGACGTTCCCTACCGAAAACGATCATGCTTGTTGTGAGAAGCTCTGGTTTGTGACAAGCATATACCCAAACCTGCCTCAAATGGGACAAAATTTGTACCACGGCATGTTGATGCCGGTTCATTAGAGCATGCCAAGTTTCATGAATTCCAGACGAGTTTTGGATTTAGTAGAATTTCAAAACCAGGCATCTTAATGTTTTGCCGGCAATCAACGGTGCCCTGGTGTTTGAAATTCATTCCCATTACTTTCATGGGACCTAATGATGCACCCAAGGACACATATTTGATTTTTCAACTAATTTATATGCACTAGAGCATGTGCACGTAGTTCAAATTTGAATTATGCACATAAATGCATTGAAAACTCACTTAATGCATCTCCAAACGAACCCCAAAAATTCACACAACACTCCTGTTGTCCTACTTTGGCACGAGAGAAAACTTGAAAGCAATAAGAGGCAATGGATATCGTCTCGTCCCCAAAGGTGGGACGTTCCCTACCGAAAACCATCATGCTTGTTGTGAGAAGCTCCGGTTTGTGAGAAGCATATACCCACACCTGCCTCAAATGGGACAAAATTTGTACCACGGCATGTTGATGCCGCTCCATGATAGCATGCCAAGTTTCATGAATTCCAGACGAGTTTTTTATTTAATAGAATTTAAAAACCAGGCATCTCAACGTTTTGCCGGCAATCAACGGTTCCCTGGTGTTTGAAGTTCATTCCCTTTTCTTGCATGTGACCTAAGCATGCACCCAAAGACACAGACTTGATTTTTCAACCAATTTATATGCACTTGAGCATGCGCATGTAGTTCAAATTTGAATTATGCACATAAATGCATTGAAAACTCACTTAATGAATAAAAATATCCAAACGAACCTCGAAAAATCACAAAAATTCACACAACACTCCTGTTGTTCTATGTTAGCACAAGAAAAAAACTTGAAATCAATAAAAGGCAATGGATATCGTTTCGTCGCCAAAGGTGGGACGTTCCCTACCGAAAACCATCATGCTTGTTGTGAGAAGCTCCGGTTTGTGAGAAGCATATACCCAAACATGCCTCAAATGGGATAAAAGTTGCACCACGGCATGTTGATGCCGCTCCATGATAGCATGCCAAGTTTCATGGATTCCAGACAAGTTTTGGATTAATAGAATTTAAAAACCAGGCATCTCAATGTTTTGCCGGCAATCAACGGTGCCCTGGTGTTTGAAATTCATTCCCATTTCTTTCATGGGACCTAAGCATGCACCCAAGGACACATATTTGTTTTTTCAACCAATTTATATGCACTAGAGCATGCACATGTAGATCAAATTTTAATTATGCACATAAATGCATTGAAAACTCACTTAATGCATCTCCAAACGAACACCAAAAAATCACAAAAATTCACACAACACTCTAGTTGTACTATGTTGGCACGAGAGAAAAACTTGAAAGCAATAAGAGGCAATGGATATCATTTCGTCCCCAAAGGTGGGACGTTCCCTACCGAAAACCATCATGCTTGTTGTGAGAAGCATATACCCAAACCTGCCTCAAATGGGACAAAATTTGTACCACGGCATGTTGATGCCGCTCCATGATAGCATGCCAACTTTTATGATTTCTAGATGAGTTTTGGATTTTATAGAATTTAAAAACCAGGCATCTCAATGTTTTGCCGGCAATCAACAGTGCCATGGTGTTTGAAATTCATTCCCATTTCTTGCATGCGACCTAAGGAAGTATCCAAGGAAACAGATTTGATTTTCAACCAATTTATATGGACTAGAGCATGCGCATGTAGTTCAAATTTGATATATGCACATAAATGCACTGAAAACTCACTTAATGCATAAAAATGTCCAAACGAACCCCGAAAAATCACAAAAATTCACACAACACTCCAGTTGTCCTATGTTGGCACGAGAGAAAAACTTGAAAGCAATAAGAGGCAATGGATATCGTTTCGTCCCCAAAGGTGGGACGTTCCCTACCGAAAACGATCATGCTTGTTGTGAGAAGCTCTGGTTTGTGACAAGCATATACCCAAACCTGCCTCAAATGGGACAAAATTTGTACCACGGCATGTTGATGCCGGTTCATTAGAGCATGCCAAGTTTCATGAATTCCAGACGAGTTTTGGATTTAGTAGAATTTCAAAACCAGGCATCTTAATGTTTTGCCGGCAATCAACGGTGCCCTGGTGTTTGAAATTCATTCCCATTACTTTCATGGGACCTAATGATGCACCCAAGGACACATATTTGATTTTTCAACTAATTTATATGCACTAGAGCATGTGCACGTAGTTCAAATTTGAATTATGCACATAAATGCATTGAAAACTCACTTAATGCATCTCCAAACGAACCCCAAAAATTCACACAACACTCCTGTTGTCCTACGTTGGCACGAGAGAAAACTTGAAAGCAATAAGAGGCAATGGATATCGTCTCGTCCCCAAAGGTGGGACGTTCCCTACCGAAAACCATCATGCTTGTTGTGAGAAGCTCCGGTTTGTGAGAAGCATATACCCACACCTGCCTCAAATGGGACAAAATTTGTACCACGGCATGTTGATGCCGCTCCATGATAGCATGCCAAGTTTCAAGAATTCCAGACGAGTTTTTTATTTAATAGAATTTAAAAACCAGGCATCTCAACGTTTTGCCGGCAATCAACGGTTCCCTGGTGTTTGAAGTTCATTCCCTTTTCTTGCATGGGACCTAAGCATGCACCCAAGGACACAGAATTGATTTTTCAACCAATTTATATGCACTGGAGCATGCACATAAATGCATTGAAAACTCACTTAATGAATAAAAATATCCAAACAAACCTCGAAAAATCACAAAAATTCACACAACACTCCTGTTGTTCTATGTTGGCACAAGAAAAAAACTTGAAAGCAATAAGAGGCAATGGATATCGTTTCGTCGCCAAAGGTGGGACGTTCCCTACCGAAAACCATCATGCTTGTTGTGAGAAGCTCCGGTTTGTGAGAAGCATATACCCAAACATGCCTCAAATGGGATAAAAGTTGCACCACGGCATGTTGATGCCGCTCCATGATAGCATGCCAAGTTTCATGAATTCCAGACAAGTTTTGGATTTAATAGAATTTAAAAAGCAGGCATCTCAATGTTTTCCCGGCAATCAACGGTGCCCTGGTGTTTGAAATTCATTCCCATTTCTTTCATGGGACCTAAGCATGCACCCAAGGACACATATTTGTTTTTTCAACCAATTTATATGCACTAGAGCATGCACATGTAGATAAAATTTGAATTATGCACATAAATGCATTGAAAATGCACTAAATGCATAAAAATGTCCAAACGAACCCCAAAAAATCATAAAAATTCACAAAACCCTCCTGTTGTTCTATGTTGGCACGAGAGAAAAACATGAAAGCTATAAGAGGCAATGGATATCGTTTCATCCCCAAAGGTGGGACGTTCCCTACCGAAAACGATCATGCTTGTTGTGAGAAGCTCTGGTTTGTGCCAAGCATATACCCAAACCTGCGTCAAATGGGACAAAATTTGTAGCACGGCATGTTGATGCCGCTTCATTACAGCATGCCAAGTTTCATGAATTCCAGACGAGTTTTGGATTTAGTAGAATTTCAAAACCAGGCATCTCAATGTTTTGCCGGCAATCAACGGTGCCCTGGTGTTTGAAATTCATTCCCATTACTTTCATGGGACCTAAGCATGCACCCAAGGACACAAATTTGATTTTTCAACCAAACCCAAGCATTGCACTGGAGCATGCGCATGTAGTTCAAATTTGAATTATGCACACAAATGCATTGAAAACTCACTTAATGCATAAAAATGTCCAAACAAACCCCAAAAATCACACAAATTCACACAACACTCCTGTTGTTCTATGTTGGCACGAGAAAAAAACTTGAAAGCAATAAGAGGCAATGGTTATCGTTTCGTCCCGAAAGGTGGGACGTTCCCTACCAAAAATTGTCATGCTTGTTGTGAGAAGCTCCGGTTTGTGAGAAGCATTTACCCAAAACTGCCTCAAATGGGACAAAATTTGTACCACGACATGTTGATGCCGCTCCATGATAGCATGCCAAGTTTCATGAATTCCAGACGAGTTTTGGATTTAATAGAATTTAAAAACCAGCCATCTCAATGTTTTGCCGGCAATCAACAGTTCCTTGGTGTTTGAAATTCATTCCCGTTTCTTGCATGGGACCTAAGGAAGCATCCAAGAAAACAGATTTGATTTTTCAACCAGTTTATATGCACTGGAGCATGCGCGTAGTTCAAATTTGAATTATGCACATAAATGCATTGAAAACTCACTTAATGCATAAAAATGTCCAAACGAACCACGAAAAATCACAAAAATTCACACAACACTCCAGTTGTCCTATGTTGGCACGAGAGAAAAACTTGAAAGCAATAAGAGGCAATGGATATCATTTCATCCCCAAAGGTGGGACGTTCCCTACCGAAAACCATCATGCTTGTTGTGAGTAGCTCCGGTTTGTGAAAAGCATATACCCAAACCTTCCTCAAATGTGGTACAATTTGTAGCACGGCATGTTGATGCCGCTCCATGATAGCATTCCAAGTTTCATGAATTCCAGTCGAGTTTTGGATTTAATAGAATTTAAAAACCAGGCATCTCAATGTATTGCTAGCAATCAACGGTGCCCTGGTGTTTGAAATTCATTCCCATTTCTTGCATGGGACCTAAGCATGCACCCAAGGACACATATTTGTTTTTCAACTAATTTATATGCACTGGAGCATGCGCACGTAGTTCAAATTTGAATTATGCACATAAATGCATTGAAAACTCACTTAATGCATCTCCAAACGAACCCCAAAAAATCACAAAAATTCACACAACACTCCTGTTGTTCTATGTTGGCACGAGAAAAAAACTTGAAAGCAATAAGAGGCAATGGATATCGTTTCGTCCCCAAAGGTGGGACGTTCCCTATCGAAAACCATCATGCTTGTTGTGAGAAGCTCCAGTTTGTGAGAAGCATATACCCAAACCTGCCTCAAATGGGACAAAATTTGTACCACGGCATGTTGATGCCGCTCCATGATAGCATGCCAAGTTTCATGAATTCCAGACGAGTTTTTGATTTAATAGAATTTAAAAACCAGGCATCTCAACGTTTTGCCGGCAATCAGCGGTGCCCTGGTGTTTGAAATTCATTCCCATTTCTTGCATGGGATCTAAGCATGCACCCAAGGACACAGATTTGATTTTTCTACCAATTTATATGCACTGGAGCATGCGCATGTAGTTCAAATTTGAATTATGCACATAAATGCATTGAAAACTCACTTAATGAATAAAAATATCCAAATGAACCCCGGAAAATCACAAACATTCACACAACACTCCTGTTGTTCTATGTTGGCATGAGAAAAAAACTTGAACACAATAAGAGGCAATGGATATCGTTTCGTCGCCAAAGGTGGGACGTTCCCTACCGAAAACCATCATGCTTGTTGTGAGAAGCTCCGGTTTGTGAGAAGCCTATACCGAAACATGCCTCAAATGGGACTAAATTTGTACCACAACATGTTGATGCCACTCCATGATAGCATGCCAAGTTTCATGAATTCCAGACAAGTTTTGGATTTAATAGAATTTAAAAACCAGGCATCTCAATGTTTTGCCGGCAATCAACGGTGCCCTGGTGTTTGAAATTCATTCCCATTTCTTTCATGGGACCTAAGCATGCACCCAAGGACACAGATTTGATTTTTCAACCAATTTATATGCACTGGAGCATGCACATGTAGTTCAAATTTGAATTATGCACATAAATGCATTGAAAACTCACTAAATGCATAAAAATGTCCAAACGAACCCCGAAAAATCAAAAAAATTCACACAACACTCCAGTTGTCCTATGTTGGCACGAGGGAAAAACTTGAAAGCAATAAGAGGCAATGGATATCGTTTCATACCCAAAGGTGGGACGTTCCCTACCGAAAACCATCATGCTTGTTGTGAGAAGCTCCGGTTTGTGAGAAGCATATACCCAAACCTGCTACAAATGGGATAAAATTTGTAGGACGGCATGTTGATGCCGCTCCATGATAGCATGCCAAGTTTCATGAATTCCAGACGAGTTTTGGTGGTCCCGGTACATTACCGGTAACCCCCGGGACACTTCCGGTGGTCCCGGTACAATACCCGTAACCCCCGAAACTTTCCCGGTGGCCGAAATTGGACTTCCTATATATAATTCTTCACGTCCGGACCATTCCGGAACCTCTCGTGACGTCTGGGATCTCATCCGGGACTCTGAACAACTTTCGGGTATATCTCTACAACCCTAGCGTCACCGAACCTTAAGTGTGTAGACCCTACGGGTTCGGGAGACATGCAGACATGACCGAGACGCCTCTTCGGTCAATAACCAACAGCAGGATATGGATACCCATGTTGGCTCCCACATGTTCCACGATGATCTCATCGGATGAACCACGGTGTCGAGGATTCAATCAATCCCTATGCAATTCCCTTTGTCAATCGGTATGTTACTTGCCCGAGATTCGATCGTCGGTATCCCAATACCTTGTTCAATCTCGTTACCGGCAAGTCTCTTTACTCGTACCGCAATGCATGATCCCATGACTAACGCCTTAGTCACATTGAGCTCATTATGATGATGCATTACCGAGTGGGCCCAGAGATACCTCTCCATCACACGGAGTGACAAATCCCAGTCTCGATCCGTGCCAACCCAACAGACACTTTCGGAGATACCCGTAATGCACCTTTATAGTCACCCAGTTACGTTGTGACGTTTGGCACACCCAAAGCACTCCTACGGTATCCGGGAGTTGCACGATCTCATGGTCTAAGGAAAAGATACTTGACATTGGAAAAGCTCTAGCAAACGAAACTACACGATCTTTTATGCTATGCTTAGGATTGGGTCTTGTCCATCACATCATTCTCCTAATGATGTGATCCCGTTATCAATGACATCCAATGTCCATAGTCAGGAAACCATGACTATCTGTTGATCAACGAGCTAGTCAACTAGAGGCTTACTAGGGACACGTTGTGGTCTATGTATTCACACATGTATTACGATTTTCGGACAATACAATTATAGCATGAATAATAGACAATTACCATGAACAAAGAAATATAATAATAACCATTTATTATTGCCTCTAGGGCATATTTCCAACAGTCTCCCACTTGCACTAGAGGCAATAATCTAGTTACATTGTGATGAATCGAACACCCATTGCGTCCTGGTGTTGATCATGTTTTACCCTAGGGAGAGGTTTAGTCAACGGATCTGCTACATTCAGGTCCGTATGTACTTTACAAATATCTATGTCTCCATTTTGAACACTTTCACGAATGGAGTTGAAGCGACACTTGATATGCCTGGTCTTCCTGTGAAACCTGGGCTCCTTCGCAAGGGCAATAGCTCCAGTGTTGTCACAGAAGAGAGTCATCGGGCCTGACGCATTGGGAATCACCCCTAGGTCGGTAATGAACTCCTTCATCCAGACTGCTTCCTGTGCTGCCTCCAAGGCTGCCATGTACTCCGCTTCACATGTAGATCCCGCCACGACGCTTTGCTTGCAACTGCACTAGCTTACTGCTCCTCCATTCAAAATATACACGTATCCGGTCTGTGACTTCGAGTCATCCAGATCTGTGTCGAAGCTAGCGTCGACGTAACCCTTTACGACGAGCTCTTCGTCACCTCCATAAACGAGAAACATATCCTTAGTCCTCTTCAGGTACTTCAGGATATTCTTGACTGCTGTCCAGTGTTCCTTGCCGGGATTACTTTGGTACCTTCCTACCAAACTTACGGCAAGGTTTACATCAGGTCTGGTACACAGCATGGCATACATAATAGACCCTATGGCCGAGGCATAGGGGATGACACTCATCTCTTCTATATCTTCCGCCGTGGTCGGGTATTGAGCCGTGCTCAATTGCACACCTTGCAATACAGGCAAGAACCCCTTCTTGGACTGATCCATATTGCACTTCTTCAATATCTTGTCAAGGTATGTACTCTGTGAAAGACCAATGAGGCTTCTTGATCTATCTCTATAGATCTTGATGCCTAATATATAAGCAGCTTCTCCAAGGTCCTTCATTGAAAAACACTTATTCAAATAGGCCTTTATACTTTCCAAGAATTCTATATCATTTCCCATCAACAGTATGTCATCCACATATAATATGAGAAATGCTACAGAGCTCCCACTCACTTTCTTGTAAACACAGGCTTCTCCATAAGTCTGTGTGAACCCAAACGCTTTGATCATCTCATCAAAGCGAATGTTCCAACTCCGAGATGCTTGCACCAGCCCATAGATTGAGCGTTGGAGCTTGCATACTTTGTTAGCATTCTTAGGATCGACAAAACCTTCCGGCTGCATCATATACAACTCTTCCTTCAGGAAGCCGTTAAGGAATGCCGTTTTGACGTCCATCTGCCATATCTCATAATCATAGTATGCGGCAATTGCTAACATGATTCGGACAGACTTCAGCTTCGCTACGGGTGAGAAAGTCTCATCGTAGTCAACCCCTTGAACTTGTCGATAACCCTTAGCGACAAGTCGAGCTTTGTAGATGGTCACATTACCATCTGCGTCCGTCTTCTTCTTAAAGATCCATTTGTTTTCTATGGCTCGCCGCTCATCGGGCAAGTCAGTCAAAGTCCATACTTTGTTTTCATACATGGATTCTATCTCAGATTTCATGGCTTCTAGCCATTTGTCGGAATCCGGGCCCGCCATCGCTTCTTCATAGTTCGAAGGTTCACCGTTGTCTAACAACATGATTTCTAGGACAGGGTTGCCGTACCACTCTGGTGCGGAATGTGTCCTTGTGGACCTACGAAGTTCAGTAACTTGATCTGAAGTTTCATGATCATCATCATTAACTTCCTCCCCAGTCGGTGTAGGCACCACAGGAACATTTTCCCGCGCTGCGCTACTTTCCGGTTCGGAAGGGGTGACTATCACCTCATCAAGTTCCACTTTCCTCCCACTGAATTCTTTCGAGAGTAACTCCTTCTCTAGAAAGGACCCGTTCTTGGCAACGAAGATCTTGCCTTCGGATCTGAGGTAGAAGGTATACCCAATAGTTTCCTTAGGGTATCCTATGAAGACGCATTTTTCCGATTTGGGTTCGAGCTTTTCAGGTTGAAGTTTCTTGACATAAGCATCGCATCCCCAAACTTTTAGAAACGACAGCTTAGGTTTCTTCCCAAACCATAATTCATACGGTGTCGTCTCAACGGATTTCGACGGAGCCCTATTTAAAGTGAATGCGGCAGTCTCTAAAGCATAGCCCCAAAATGAGAGCGATAAATCGGTAAGAGACATCATAGATCGCACCATATCCAATAGAGTGCGATTACGACGTTCGGACACACCGTTTCTCTGAGGTGTTCCAGGCGGCGTGAGTTGTGAAACTATTCCACATTTCCTTAAGTGTGTACCAAATTCGTGACATAAATATTCTCCACCACGATCTGATCGTAAGAATTTTATTTTTCTGTCACGTTGATTCTCAACTTCACTCTGAAATTCCTTGAACTTTTCAAAGGTTTCATACTTGTGTTTCATTAGGTAGACATACCCATACCTACTTAAGTCATCAGTGAGAGTGAGAACATAACGATATCCTCCGCGAGCCTCAACACTCATTGGACCGCACACATCGGTATGTATGATTTCCAATAAGTTGGTTGCTCGCTCCATTGTTCCGGAGAACGGAGTCTTGGTCATCTTACCCATGAGGCATGGTTCGCACGTGTCAAATGATTCGTAATCAAGAGACTCCAAAAGTCCATCTGTATGGAGCTTCTTCATGCGCTTGACACCAATGTGACCAAGGCGGCAGTGCCACAAGTATGTGGGACTATCGTTATCAACTTTACATCTTTTGGTATTCACACTATGAACATGTGTAACATCACGTTCGAGATTCATAAAAAATGAACCATTGACCAGCGGGGCATGACCATAAAACATATCTCTCAAATAAATAGAACAACCATTATTCTCGGATTTAAATGAGTAGCCATCTCGAATTAAACGAGATCCAGATACAATGTTCATGCTCAAAGCTGGCACTAAATAACAATTATTGAGGTTTAAAACTAATCCCGTGGGTAGATGCAGAGGTAGCGTGCCGACGGCGATCACATCGACCTTGGAACCATTCCCGACGCGCATCGTCACCTCGTCCTTTGCCAGTCTCCGTTTATTCCGTAGTTCCTGTTTTGAGTTACAAATATGAGCAACCGCACCGGTATCAAATACCCAGGAGCTACTACGAGTACTGGTAAGGTACACATCAATTACTTGTATATCACATATACCTTGGGTGTTGCCGGCCTTCTTCTTGTCCGCTAAGTATTTGGGGCAGTTCCGCTTCCAGTGACCACTTCCCTTGCAATAAAAGCACTCAGTCTCGGGCTTGGGTCCATTCTTTGAATTCTTCCCAGTAACTGGTTTACCGGGTGCGGCAACTCCCTGCCGTCCTTCTTGAAGTTCTTCTTACCCTTGCCCTTCTTGAACTTAGTGGTTTTATTCACCATCAACACTTGATGTTCTTTTCTGATCTCCCCTTCCGCTGATTTCAGCATTGAATATACCTCGGGAATGGTCTTTTCCATCCCCTGCATATTGTAGTTCATCACAAAGCTCTTGTAGCTTGGTGGAAGCGACTGGAGGATTCTGTCAATGACCGCGTCATCCGGGAGATTAAATCCCAGCTGAGACAAGCGGTTGTGCAACCCAGACATTCTGAGTATGTCCTCACTAACAGAACTGTTCTCCTCCATTTTACAGCTGAAGATATTGTCGGAGACTTCATATCTCTCGACCCGGGCATGAGCTTGAAAAACCAGTTTCAGCTCCTCGAACATCTCGTATGCTCCATGTTTCTCAAAACGCTTTTGGAGACCCGGTTCTAAGCTGTAAAGCATGCCGCACTGAACGAGGGAGTAATCATCAGCACGCTGCTGCCAAGCGTTCATAACGTCTTGGTTCTCTGGGATTGGTGCTTCACCTAGCGGTGCTTCTAAGACATAATCTTTCTTGGCTGCTATGAGGATGATCCTCAGGTTCCGGACCCAGTCCGTATAGTTGCTGCCATCATCTTTCAGCTTGGTTTTCTCTAGGAACGTGTTGAAATTGAGGACAACGTTGGCCATTTGATCTACAATACATAGTGTAAAGATTTTAGACTAAGTTCATGATAGTTAAGTTCATATAATCAAATTATTTAATGAACTCCCACTCAGATAGACATCTCTCTAGTCATCTAAGTGAAACATGATCCGAGTTCAACTAGGCCGTGTCCGATCATCACGTGAGACGGACTAGTCAAGATCGGTGAACATCTCCATGTTCATCGTATCTTCTATACGACTCATGCTCGACCTTTCGGTCCTCCGTGTTCCGAGGCCATGTCTGTACATGCTAGGCTCGTCAAGTCAACCTAAGTGTATTGCGTGTGTTCCGAGGCCATGTCTGTACATGCTAGGCTCGTCAACACCCGTTGTATTCGAACGTTAGAATCTATCACACCCGATCATCACGTGGTGCTTCGAACAACGAACCTTCGCAACGGTGCACAGTTAGGGTGAACACTTTCTTGAAATTATTATAAGGGATCATCTTACTTACTACCGTCGTTCTAAGCAAATAAGATGCAAAAACATGATAAACATCACATGCAATCAAATAGTGACATGATATGGCCAATATCATCATGCTCCTTTGATCTCCATCTTCGGGGCACCATGATCATCTTCGTCACCGGCATGACACCATGATCTCCATCATCATGATCTCCATCATTGTGTCTTCATGAAGTCGTCACGCCAACGATTACTTCTACTTGTATGGCTAACGCGTTTAGCAACAAAGTAAAGTAAATTACATGGCGTTATTCAATGACACGCAGGTCATGCAAAATAATAAAGACAACTCCTATGGCTCCTGCCGGTTGTCATACTCATCGACATGCAAGTCGTGATTCCTATTACAAGAATATGATCAATCTCATACATCACATATATCATTCATCACATCTTCTGGCCATATCACATCACATAGCACTTGCTGCAAAAACAAGTTAGACGTCCTCTAATTGTTGTTGCAAGTTTTTACGTGGTTTGTAGGTTTCTAGCAAGAACGTTTTCTTACCTACGTATGACCACAACGTGATTTGCCAATTTCTATTTACCCTTCACAAGGACCCTTTTCATCGAATCCGTTCCGACTAAAGTAGGAGAGACAGACACCCGCTAGCCACCTTATGCAACTAGTGCATGTCAGTCGGTGGAACCTGTCTCACGTAAGCGTACGTGTAAGGTCGGTCCGGGCCGCTTCATCCTACAATGCCGCCGAAACAAGAAACGACTAGTAGCGGCAAGAAGAATTGGCAAACTCAACGCCCACAACTGCTTTGTGTTCTACTCGTGCATAGTAACTACGCATAGGCCTGGCTCATGATGCCACTGTTGGGAATCGTAGCATAATTTTAAAATTTTCCTACGTTCACCAAGATGCATCTATGGAGTATACTAGCAACGAGGGGAAGGGAGTGCATCTACATACCCTTGTAGATCGCGAGCGGAAGCGTTCCAATGAACGTGGATGACGGAGTCGTACTCGCCGTGATCCAAATCACCGATGACCGAGTGCCGAACGGACGGCACCTCCGCGTTCAACACATGTACGGTGCAGCGACGTCTCCTCCTTCTTGATCCAGCAAGGGGGAAGGAGAGGTTGGTGGAGATCCAGCAGCACGACGGCGTGGTGGTGGATGTAGCGGTTCTCCTGCAGGGCTTCGCCGAGCTACTGCGAGAGAGAGAGAGGTGTTGCAGGGGAGGAGGGAGGCGCCCAAGGCTGTTGTGTGCTGCCCTCCCTCCCCCCCTTTATATAGGCCCCCTGGGGGGCGCCGGCCCCAAGAGATGGGATCTCAAGGGGGGGCGGCGGCCATAAGGGGAAAAGGGGTTGCCTTGCCCCCCAAGGCAAGGGGGAACTCCCCCCCTAGGGTTCCGAACCCTAGGCGCAGGGGGGGAGGCCCAAGGGGGGCGCCCCAGCCCACTAAGGGCTGGTTCCCTTCCACTTTCAGCCCACGGGGCCCTCCGGGATAGGTGGCCCCACCCGGTGGACCCCCGGGACCCTTCCGGTGGTCCCGGTACAATACCGGTAACCCCCGAAACTTTCCCGGTGGCCGAAACTGGACTTCCTATATATAATTCTTCACCTCCGGACCATTCCGGAACCTCATCCGGGACTCTGAACAACTTTCGGGTATATCTCTACAACCCTAGCGTCACCGAACCATAAGTGTGTAGACCCTACGGGTTCGGGAGACATGCAGACATGACCGAGACGCCTCTCCGGTCAATAACCAACAGCGGGATCTGGATACCCATGTTGGCTCCCACATGTTCCACGATGATCTCATCGGATGAACCACGGTGTCGAGGATTCAATCAATCCGTATGCAATTCCCTTTGTCAATCGGTATGTTACTTGCCCGAGATTCGATCGTCGGTATCCCAATACCTTGTTCAATCTCGTTACCGGCAAGTCTCTTTACTCGTACCGCAATGCATGATCCCGTGACTAACGCCTTAGTCACATTGAGCTCAGTATGATGATGCATTACCGAGTGGGCCCAGAGATACCTCTCCGTCACACAGAGTGACAAATCCCAGTCTTGATCCGTGCCAACCCAACAGACACTTTCAGAGATACCCGTAATGCACCTTTATAGTCACCCAGTTACGTTGTGACGTTTGGCACACCCAAAGCACTCCTACGGTATCCGGCAGTTGCACGATCTCATGGTCTAAGGAAAAGATACTTGACATTGGAAAAGCTCTAGCAAACGAAACTACACGATCTTTTATGCTATGCTTAGGATTGGGTCTTGTCCATCACATCATTCTCCTAATGATGTGATCCCGTTATCAATGACATCCAATGTCCATAGTCAGGAAACCATGACTATCTGTTGATCAACGAGCTAGTCAACTAGAGGCTTACTAGGGACACGTTGTGGTCTATGTATTCACACATGTATTACGATTTCCGGACAATACAATTATAGCATGAATAATAGACAATTACCATGAACAAAGAAATATAATAATAACCATTTATTATTGCCTCTAGGGCATATTTCCAACATAAGCATGCACCCAAGGACACAGATTTGATTTTTAACCAATTTATATGCACTGGAGCATGCGCATGTAGTTCAAATTTGAATTATGCACATAAATGCATTGAAAACTCACTTAATGCATCTCCAAACGAACCCCGATAAATCACAAAAATTCACACAACACTCCTGTTGTCCTATGTTGGCACGAGAAAAAAACTTGAAAGCAATAAGAGGCAATGGAAATCGTTTCGTCCCCAAAGGTGGGACATTCCCTACCGAAAACCATCATGCTTGTTGTGAGAAGCTCCGGTTTGTGAGAAGGATATACCCAAACCTGCCTCAAATTGGACAAAATTTGTACCACGGCATGTTGATGCCGCTCCATGATAGCATGCCAAGTTTCATGATTTCCAGACGAGTTTTGGATTTAATAGAATTTAAAAACCAGGCATCTCAACGTTTTGCCGGTAATCAACGGTGCCCTGGTGTTTGAAATTCAGTCCCATTTCTTGCATGGGACCTAAGCATGCACCCAAGGACACATATTTGATTTTCAACCAATTTATATGCACTGGAGCATGCGCATGTAGTTCAAATTTGAATTATGCACATAAATGCATTGAAAACTCACTTAATGAATAAAAATATCCAAACGAACCCCGAAAAAATCACAAAAATTCACACAACACTCCTGTTGTTCTACGTTGGCACGAGAAAAAACCTGAAAGCAATAAGAGGCAATGGATATCGTTTCGTCGCCAAAGGTGGGACGTTTCCTACCGAAAACCATCATGCTTGTTGTGAGAAGCATATACCCAAACCTGCCTCAAATGGGACAAAATTTGTACCACGGCATGTTGATGCCGCTCCATGATAGCATGCCAAGTTTTATGATTTCCAGATGAGTTTTGGATTTTATAGAATTTAAAAACCAGGCATCTCAATGTTTTGCCGGCAATCAACAGTGTCATGGTGTTTGAAATTCATTCCCATTTCTTGCATGCGACCTAAGGAAGTATCCAAGGAAACAGATTTGATTTTCAACCAATTTATATGCACTAGAGCATGCGCATGTAGTTCAAATTTGATATATGCACATAAATGCATTGAAAACTCACTTAATGCATAAAAATGTCCAAACGAACCCCGAAAAATCACAAAAATTCACACAACACTCCAGTTGTCCTATGTTGGCACGAGAGAAAAACTTGAAAGCAATAAGAGGCACTGGATATCGTTTCGTCCCCAAAGGTGGGACGTTCCCTACCGAAAACGATCATGCTTGTTGTGAGAAGCTCTGGTTTGTGACAAGCATATACCCAAACCTGCCTCAAATGGGACAAAATTTGTACCACGGCATGTTGATGCCGGTTCATTAGAGCATGCCAAGTTTCATGAATTCCAGACGAGTTTTGGATTTAGTAGAATTTCAAAACCAGGCATCTCAATGTTTTGCCGGCAATCAACGGTGCCCTGGTGTTTGAAATTCATTCCCATTACTTTCATGGGACCTAATGATGCACCCAAGGACACAAATTTGATTTTCAACCAATTTATATGCACTGGAGCATGCGCATGTAGTTCAAATTTGAATTATGCACATAAATGCATTGAAAACTCACTTAATGCATAAAAATGTCCAAACGAGCCCCGAAAAATCACAAAAATTCACACAACACTCCAGTTGTCTATGTTGGCACGAGAGAAAAACTTGAAAGCAATAAGAGGCAATGGATATCATTTCGTCCCCAAACGTGGGACATTCCCTACCGAAAGCCATCATGCTTGTTGTGAGAAGCTCCGGTTTGTGAGAAGCATATACCCAAACCTGCCTCAAATGTGGTAAAATTTGTAGCACGACATGTTGATGCCGCTCCATGATAGCATGCCAAGTTTCATGAATTCCAAACGAGTTTTGGATTTAATATAATTTAAAAACCAGGCATCTCAATGTTTTGCCGGCAATCAACGGTGCCCTGGTATTTGAAATTCATTCCCATTTCTTGCATGGGACCTAAACATGCACCCAAGGACACATATTTGATTTTTCAACTAATTTATATGCACTGGAGCATGTGCACGTAGTTCAAATTTGAATTATGCACATAAATGCATTGAAAACTCACTTAATGCATCTCCAAACGAACCCCAAAAAATCACAAAAATTCGCAAAACACTCCTGTTGTCCAATGTTGGCACGAGAAAAAAACTTGAAAGCAATAAGAGGCAATGGATATCGTTTCGTCCCCAAAGGTGGGACGTTCCCCACAGAAAACCATCATGCTTGTTGTGAGATGCTCCGGTTTGTGAGAAGCATATACCCAAACCTGCCTCAAATGGGACAAAATTTGTACCACTGCATGTTGATGCCGCTCCATGATAGCATGCCAAGTTTCATGAATTCCAGACGAGTTTTTGATTTAATAGAATTTAAAAACCAGGCATCTCAATGTTTTGCCGGCAATCAACGGTGCCCTGGTGTTTGAAATTCATTCCCATTTCTTGCATGGGACCTAAGCATGCACCCAAGGACACAGATTTGATTTTTCAACCAATTTATATGCACTGGAGCATGCGCATATAGTTCAAATTTGAATTATGCACATAAATGCATTGAAAACTCACTTAATGAATAAAAATATCCAAAGGAACCCCGAAAAATCACAAACATTCACACGACACTCCTGTTGTTCAATGTTGGCACGACAAAAAAACTTGAAAGCAATAAGAGGCAATGGATCTCGTTTCGTCGCCAAAGGTGGGACGTTCCCTACCGAAAACCATCATGCTTGTTGTGAGAAGCTCCGGTTTGTGAGAAGCATATACCGAAAGATGCCTCAAATGGGACAAAATTTGTACCACGGCATGTTGATGCCACTCCATGATAGCATGCAAAGTTTCATGAATTCCAGACAAGTTTTGGATTTAATAGAATTTGAAAACCAGGCATCTCAATGTTTTGCCGGCAATCAATGGTGCCCTGGTGTTTGAAATTCATTCCCATTTCTTTCATGGGACCTAAGCATGCACCCAAGGACACAGATTTGATTTTTCAACCAATTTATATCCACTGGAGCATGCGCATGTAGTTCAAATTTGAATTATGCACATAAATGCATTGAAAACTCACTTAATGCATAAAAATGTCCAAACGAACCCCGAAAAATCACAAAAATTCACACAACACTCCAGTTGTCCTATGTTGGCACGAGGGAAAAACTTGAAAGCAATAAGAGGCAATGGATATCGTTTCATCCCCAAAGGTGGGATGTTCCCTACCGAAAACCATCATGCTTGTTGTGAGTAGCTCCGGTTTGTGAGAAGCATATACCCAAACCTGCTTCAAATGGGATAAAATTTGTAGCACGGCATGTTGATGCCGCTCCATGGTAGCATGCCAAGTTTCATGAATTCCAGACGAGTTTTGGATTTAATAGAATTTAAAAACAAGGCATCTCAATGTTTTGCCGGCAATCAACGGTGCCCTGGTGTTTGAAATTCATTCCCATTTCTTGCATGGGACCTAAGCATGCACCCAAGGACATAGATTTGATTTTTCAACCAACTTATATACACTGGAGCATGCGCATGTAGTTTAAATTTGAATTATGCACATAAATGCATTGAAAACTCACTTAATGCATAAAAATGTCCAAACAAACCCAGAAAAATCACAAAAATTCACACAACACTCCTGTTGTCCTATGTGGGCACGAGAAAAAACTTGAAAGCAATAAGAGGCAATGGATATCGTTTCGTCCCCAAAGGTGGGATGTTCCCTACTGAAAACCATCATGCTTGTTGTGAGAAGCTCCAGTTTGTGAGAAGCATATACCCAAACCTGCCTCAAATGGGACAAAATTTGTACCACGTCATGTTGATGCCGCTCCATGATAACATGCCAAGTTTCATGAATTCCAGACAAGTTTTGGATTTAATAGAATTTAAAAACCAGGCATTTCAATATTTTGCCGGCAATCAACGGTGCCCTGGTGTTTGAAATTCATTCCCATTTCTTGCATGGGACCTAAGCATGCACCCAAGGACACAGATTTGATTTTTCAACCAATTTGTATGCACTGGAGCATGCGCATGTAGTTCAAATTTGAATTATGCACATAAATGCATTGAAAACTCACTTAATGCATAAAAATGTCCAAACGAACCCCGAAAAATCAGAAACATTCACACAACACTCCTGTTGTCCTATGATGGCATCAGAGTAAAACTTGAAAGCAATAAGAGGCAATGGATATCGTTTTGTCCCCAAAGGTGGGACGTTCCCTACCGAAAACCATCATGCTTGTTGTGAGAAGCTCCGGTTTGTGAGAAGCATATACCCAAACCTACCTCAAATGGGACAAAATCTATAGCACGGCATGTTCAAGCCGCTCCATGATAGCATGCCAAGTTTCATGAATTCTAGACGAGTTTTGGATTTAATAGAATTTAAAAACCAGGCATCTCAATGTTTTGCCGGCAATCAACGGTGCTCTGGTGTTTGAAATTCATTCCCATTTCTTGCATGGGACCTAAGCATGCACCCAAGGACACAGATTTGATTTTTCAACCAATTTATATGCACTGGAGCATGCGCATGTAGTTCAAATTTGAATTATGCACATAAGTGCATTGAAAACTCACTTAATGCATAAAAATGTCCAAACGAACCCCGAAAAATCACAAAACTCACACAACACTCCTGTTGTTCAACATTGACACGAGAAAAAAACTTCAAAGCAATAAGAGGCAATGGATATCGTTTCGTCCCCAAAGGTGGGACGTTCCCTACCGAAAACTATCATGCTTGTTGTGAGAAGCTCCGGTTTGTGAGAAGCATATACCCAAACCTGCCTCAAATGGGACAAAATTTGTACCACGGCATGTTGATGCTACTCCATGATAGCATGCCAAGTTCCATGAATTTTAGACGAATTT
This sequence comes from Aegilops tauschii subsp. strangulata, assembly GCF_002575655.3. Taxonomy (NCBI): domain Eukaryota; kingdom Viridiplantae; phylum Streptophyta; class Magnoliopsida; order Poales; family Poaceae; genus Aegilops; species Aegilops tauschii. Next base: position 269,664,314 of record NC_053038.3, on the reverse strand, counting down.
TGGATTTAATAGAATTTATAAACCAGGCATCTCAATGTTTTGCCGGCAATCAACGGTGTCCTAGTGTTTGAAATTCATTCCCATTTCTTGCATGGGACCTAAGCATGCACCCAAGGACATAGATTTGATTTTTCAACCAATTTATATGCACTGGAGCATGCGCATGTAGTTTAAATTTGAATTATGCACATAAATGCATTGAAAACTCACTTAATGCATAAAAATGTCCAAACGAACCCCGAAAAATCACAAAAATTCACACAACACTCCTGTTGTCCAATGTTGGCACGAGAAAAAAACTTGAAAGCAATAAGAGGCAATGGATATCGTTTCGTCCCAAAAGGTGGGACGTTCCCTACCGAAAACCATCATGCTTGTTGTGAGAAGCTCCGGTTTGTGAGAAGCATATACCCAAACCTGCCTCAAATGGGACAAAATTTGTACCACGTCATGTTGATGCCGCTCCATGATAGCATGCCAAGTTTCATGAATTCCAGACGAGTCTTGGATTTAATAGAATTTAAAAACCAGGCATCTCAATGTTTTGCCGGCAATCAACGGTGCTCTGGTGTTTGAAATTCATTCCCATTTCTTGCATGGGACCTAAGCATGCACCCAAGGACACAGATTTGATTTTTCAACCAATTTATATGCACTGGAGCATCCGCATGTAGTTCAAATTTGAATTATGCACATAAATGCATTGAAAACTCACTTAATGCATAAAAATGTCCAAACGAACCCCGAAAAATCACAAAACTCACACAACACTCCTGTTGTTCAACATTGACACGAGAAAAAACTTGAAAGCAATAAGAGGCAATGGATATCGTTTCGTCCCCAAAGGTGGGACGTTCCCTACCGAAAACTATCATGCTTGTTGTGAGAAGCTCCGGTTTGTGAGAAGCATATACCCAAACCTGCCTCAAATGAGACAAAATTTGTACCACGGCATGCTGATGCCACTCCATGATAGCATGCCAAGTTCCATGAATTTTAGACGAATTTTGGATTTAATAGAATTTATAAACCAGGCATCTCAATGTTTTGCCGGCAATCAACGGTGTCCTAGTGTTTGAAATTCATTCCCATTTCTTGCATGGGACCTAAGCATGCACCCAAGGACATAGATTTGATTTTTCAACCAATTTATATGCACTGGAGCATGCGCATGTAGTTTAAATTTGAATTATGCACATAAATGCATTGAAAACTCACTTAATGCATAAAAATGTCCAAACGAACCCCGAAAAATCACAAAAATTCACACAACACTCCTGTTGTCCAATGTTGGCACGAGAAAAAAACTTGAAAGCAATAAGAGGCAATGGATATCGTTTCGTCCCAAAAGGTGGGACGTTCCCTACCGAAAACCATCATGCTTGTTGTGAGAAGCTCCGGTTTGTGAGAAGCATATACCCAAACCTGCCTCAAATGGGACAAAATTTGTACCACGTCATGTTGATGCCGCTCCATGATAGCATGCCAAGTTTCATGAATTCCAGACGAGTCTTGGATTTAATAGAATTTAAAAACCAGGCATCTCAATGTTTTGCCGGCAATCAACGGTGCTCTGGTGTTTGAAATTCATTCCCATTTCTTGCATGGGACCTAAGCATGCACCCAAGGACACAGATTTGATTTTTCAACCAATTTATATGCACTGGAGCATCCGCATGTAGTTCAAATTTGAATTATGCACATAAATGCATTGAAAACTCACTTAATGCATGAAAATGTCCAAACGAACCCCGAAAAATCACAAAACTCACACAACACTCCTGTTGTTCAACATTGACACGAGAAAAAACTTGAAAGCAATAAGAGGCAATGGATATCGTTTCGTCCCCAAAGGTGGGACGTTCCCTACCGAAAACTATCATGCTTGTTGTGAGAAGCTCCGGTTTGTGAGAAGCATATACCCAAACCTGCCTCAAATGAGACAAAATTTGTACCACGGCATGCTGATGCCACTCCATGATAGCATGCCAAGTTCCATGAATTTTAGACGAATTTTGGATTTAATAGAATTTATAAACCAGGCATCTCAATGTTTTGCCGGCAATCAACGGTGTCCTAGTGTTTGAAATTCATTCCCATTTCTTGCATGGGACCTAAGCATGCACCCAAGGACATAAATTTGATTTTTCAACCAATTTATATGCACTGGAGCATGCGCATGTAGTTTAAATTTGAATTATGCACATAAATGCATTGAAAACTCACTTAATGCATAAAAATGTCCAAACAAACCCCGAAAAATCACAAAAATTCACACAACACTCCTGTTGTCCTATGTGGGCACGAGAAAAAACATGAAAGCAGTAAGAGGCAATGGATATCGTTTCTTCCCCAAAGGTGGGATGTTCCCTACTGAAAACAATCATGCTTGTTGTGAGAAGCTCCGGTTTGTGAGAAGCATATACCCAAACCTGCCTCAAATGGGACAAAATTTGTACCACGTCATGTTGATGCCACTCCATGATAACATGCAAAGTTTCATGAATTCCAAACAAGTTTTGTAGTTAATAGAATTTAAAAACCAGGCATTTCAATATTTTGCCGGCAATCAACGGTGCCCTGGTGTTTGAAATTCATTCCCATTTCATGCATGGGACCTAAGCATGCACCCAAGGACACAGATTTGATTTTTCAACCAATTTGTATGCACTGGAGCATGCGCATGTAGTTCAAATTTGAATTATGCACATAAATGCATTGAAAACTCACTTAATGCATAAAAATGACCAAACGAACCCCGAAAAATCACAAAAATTCACACAACACTCCTGTTGTCCTATGTTGGCATCATAGTAAAACTTGAAAGCAATAAGAGGCAATGGATATCGTTTTGTCCCCAAAGGTGGGACGTTCCCTACCGAAAACCATCATGCTTGTTGTGAGAAGCTCCGGTTTGTGAGAAGCATATACCCAAACCTACCTCAAATGGGACAAAATCTATAGCACGGCATGTTCAAGCCGCTCCATGATAGCATGCCAAGTTTCATGAATTCCAGACGAGTTTTGGATTTAATAGAATTTAAAAACCAGGCATCTCAAAGGTTTGCCGGCAATCAACGGTGCCCTGGTGTTTGAAATTCATTCATATTTCTTGCACGGGACCTAAGCATGCACCCAAGGATACATATTTGATTTTTCAACCAATTTATATGCACTGGAGCATGCGCATGTAGTTCAAATTTGAATTATGCACATAAATGCATTGAAAACTCACTTAATGCATAAAAATGTCCAAACGAACCCCGAAAAATCAGAAAAATTCACACAACACTCCTGTTGTTCAATGTTGACACGAGAAAAAAACTTGAAAGCAATAAGAGGCAATGGATATCGTTTCGTCCCCAAAGGTGGGGCGTTCCCTACCGAAAACGATCATGCTTGTTGTGAGAAGCTCCGGTTTGTGAGAAGCATATACCCAAACCTGCCTCAAATGGGACAAAATTTGTACCATGGCATGTTGATGCCACTCCATGATAGCATGCCAAGTTCCATGAATTTTAGACGAGTTTTGGATTTAATGGAATTTAAAAACCAGGCATCTCAATGATTTGTCGGCAATCAATGGTGCCCTGGTGTTTGAAATTCATTCCCATTTCTTGCCTGGGACCTAAGCATGCACCCAAGGACACAGATTTGTGTTTTCAACCAATTTATATGCACTGGAGCATGCGCATGTAGTTTAAATTTGAATTATGCACATAAAAGCATTGAAAACTCACTTAATGCATAAAAATGTCCAAACGAACCCCGAAAAATCACAAAAATTCACACAACACTCCTGTTGTCCAATGTTGGCACGAGAAAAAAACTTGAAAGCAATAAGAGGCAATGGATATCGTTTCGTCCCAAAAGGTGGGACGTTCCCTACCGAAAACCATCATGCTTGTTGTGAGAAGCTCCGGTTTGTGAGAAGCATATACCCAAACCTGCCTCAAATGGGACAAAATTTGTACCTCGACATGTTGATGCCGCTCCATGATAGCATGCCAAGTTTCATGAATTCCAGACGAGTCTTGGATTTAATAGAATTTAAAAACCAGGCATCTCAATGTTTTGCCGGCAATCAACGGTGCTCTGGTGTTTGAAATTCATTCCCATTTCTTGCATGGGGCCTAAGCATGCACCCATGGACACAGATTTGATTTTTCAACCAATTTATATGCACTGGAGCATGCGCATGTAGTTCAAATTTGAATTATGCACATAATTGCATTGAAAACTCGCTTAATGCATGTCCAAACGAACCCTGAAGAATCACAAAAATTCACACAACACTCCTGTTGTCCTATGTTGGCACGAGAAAAAAACTTGAAAGCAATATAGGCAATGGATATCGTTTCGTCCCCAAAGGTGGGACGTTCCCTACCGAAAACCATCATGCTTGTTGTGAGAAGCTCCAGTTTGTGAGAAGCATATACCCAAACCTACCTCAAATGGGACAAAATTTGTAGCCCCGCATGTTTATGCCGCTCCATGATAGCATGCCAAGTTTCATGAATTCCAGACGAATTTTGGATTTAATAGAATTTCAAAACCAGGCATCTCAATGTTTTGCCGGCAATCAACGGTGCCCTGGTGTTTGAAATTCATTCCCATTTCTTGCATGGGACCTAAGCATGCACCCAAGGACACAGATTTTATTTTTCAACAAATTTATATGCACTGGAGCATGCGCATCTAGTTCAAATTTGAATTATGCACATAAATGCACTGAAAACTCACTTAATGCATAAAAATATCCAAACGAACCCCAAAAAATCACAAAAATTCACACAACACTCCTGTTGTTCTATGTTAACATGAGAAAAAACTTGAAAGCAATAAGAGGCAATGGATATCGTTTCGTCCCCAAAGGTGGGACGTTCCCTACCGAAAACGATCATGCTTGTTGTGAGAAGCTCCGGTTTGTGAGAAGCATATACCCAAACCTGCCTCAAATGGGACAAAATTTGTACCATGGCATGTTGATGCCACTCCATGATAGCATGCCAAGTTCCATGAATTTTAGACGAGTTTTGGATTTAATGGAATTTAAAAACCAGGCATCTCAATGATTTGTCGGCAATCAACGGTGCCCTGGTGTTTGAAATTCATTCCCATTTCTTGCATGGGACCTAAGCATGCACCCAAGGACACAGATTTGATTTTTCAACCAATTTATATGCACTGGAGCATGCGCATGTAGTTTAAATTTGAATTATGCACATAAATGCATTGAAAACTCACTTAATGCATAAAAATGTCCAAACGAACCCCGAAAAATCACAAAACTTCACACAACACACTTGTTGTCCTATGTTGGAACGAGAAAAAAACTTGAAAGCAATAAGAGGCAATGGATATCGTTTCGTCCCTAAAGGTGGGATGTTCCCTACCGAAAACCATCATGCTTGTTGTGAGAAGCTCCGGTTTGTGAGAAGCATATACCCAAACCTGCCTCAAATGGGACAAAATTTGTACCACGGCATGTTGATGCCGGTCCATGATAGCATGCCAAGTTTCATGAATTCCAGACGAGTCTTGGATTTAATAGAATTTAAAAACCAGGCATCTCAATGTTTTGCCGGCAATCAACGGTGCTCTGGTGTTTGAAATACATTCCCATTTCTTGCATGGGACCTAAGCATGCACCCAAGGACACAGATTTGATTTTTCAACCAATTTATATGCACTGGAGCATGCGCATGTAGTTCAAATTTGAATTATGCACATAAATGCATTCAAAACTCACTTAATGCATAAAAATGTCCAAACGAACCCCGAAAAATCACAAAAATTCACACAACACCAAACTTGAAACAAATAAGAGGCAATGGATATCGTTTCATCCCCAAAGGTGGGACGTTCCCTACCAAAAACGATCATGCTTGTTGTGAGAAGCTCCGGTTTGTGAGAATCATATACCCAAACCTGCCTCAAATGGGACAAAATTTGTACCACGGCATGTTGATGCCGCTCCATGATAGCATGCCAAGTTTCATGAATTCTAGACGAGTTTTGGATTTAATAGAATTAAAAAACGAGGCATCTCAATGTTTTGCCGGCAATCAACGGTGCCCTAGTGTTTGAAATTCATTCCCATTTCTGCATGGGACCTAAGCATGCACCTAAGGACACAGATTTGAGTTTTCAACCAATTTATATACACTGGAGCATGCGCATGTAGTTTCAATTTCAATTATGCACATAAATGCATTGAAAACTCACTTAATGCATAAAAATGTCCAAACGAACCCCGAAAAATCACAAAAATTCACACAACACTCCTGTTGTCCAATGTTGGCACGAGAAAAAAACTTGAAAGCAATAAGAGGCAATGGATATCGTGTCGTCCCCAAAGGTGGGACGTTCCCTACCGAAAACCATCATGCTTGTTGTGAGAAGCTCCGGTTTGTGAGAAGCATAGACCCAAACCTGCCTCAAATGGGACAAAATTTGTACCACTGCATGTTGATGCCTCTCCATGATAGCATGCCATGTTTCATGAATTCCAGACGAGTTTTGGATTTAATAGAATTTAAAAACCATGCATCTCAATGTTTTGCCGACAATCAACGGTGCCCTGGAGTTTGAAATTCATTCCCATTTCTTGCATGGGACCTAAGCATGCACCCAAGGACACATATTTGATTTTCAACCAATTTATATGCACTGGAGCATGCACATGTAGTTCAAATTTGAATTATGCACATAAATGCATTGAAAACTCACTGAATACATAAAAATTTCCAAACGAACCCTGAAAAATCACAAAAATTCACACAACACTCCTGTTTTCCTATGTTGGCACGAGAAAAAAACTTGAAAGCAATATAGGCAATGGATATCGTTTCGTCCCCAAAGGTGGGACGTTCCCTACCGAAAACCATCATGCTTGTTGTGAGAAGCTCCGGTTTGTGAGATGCATATACCCAAACCTACCTCAAATGGGAAAAAATTTGTAGCACCGCATTTTTATGCCGCTCCATGATAGCATGCCAAGTTTCATGAATTCTAGACGAATTTTGGATTTAATAGAATTTAAAAACCAGGCATCTCAAAGTTTTGCCGGCAATCAACGGTGCCCTGGTGTTTGAAATTCATTCCTATTTCTTGCATGGGACCTAAGCATGCACCCAAGGACAGGGATTTTATTTTTCAACCAATTTATATGCACTGGAGCATGCGCATCTATTTCAAATTTGAATTATGCACATAAATGCATTGAAAACTCACTTAATGCATAAAAATGTCGAAACAAACCCCAAAAAATCACAAAAAATCACGCAACACTCCTGTTGTTCTATGTTGACACGAGAAAAAACTTGAAAGCAATAAGAGGCAATGGATATCGTTTCGTCCCCAAAGGTGGGACGTTCCCTACCGAAAATGATCATGCTTGTTGTGAGAAGCTCCAGTTTGTGAGAAGCATATACCGAAACTTGCCTCAGATGGGACAAAATTTGTACCATGGCATGTTGATGCCACTCCATGATAGCATGCCAAGTTCCATGAATTTTAGACGAGTTTTGGATTTAATGGAATTTAAAAACCAGGCATCTCAATGATTTGCCGGCAATCAACGGTGCCCTGGTGTTTGAAATTCATTCCCATTTCTTGCATGGGACCTAAGCATGCACCCAAGGACACAGATTTGAGTTTTCAACCAATTTATATGCACTGGAGCATGCGCATGTAGTTTAAATTTGAATTATGCACATAAATGCATTGAAAACTCACTTAATGCATAAAAATGTCCAAACGAACCCCGAAAAATCACAAAAATTCACACAACACACTTGTTGTCCTATGTTGGAACGAGAAAAAAACTTGAAAGCAATAAGAGGCAATGGATATCGTTTCGTCCCTAAAGGTGGGACGTTCCCTACCGAAAACCATCATGCTTGTTGTGAGAAGCTCCGGTTTGTGAGAAGCATATACCCAAACCTGCCTCAAATGGGACAAAATATGTACCACGGCATGTTGATGCCGCTCCATGATAGCATGCCAAGTTTCATGAATTCCAGACGAGTCTTGGATTTAATAGAATTTAAAAACCAGGCATCTCAATGTTTTGCCGGCAATCAACGGTGCTCTGGTGTTTGAAATTCATTCCCATTTCTTGCATGGGACCTAAGCATGCACCCAAGGACACAGATTTGATTTTTCAACCAATTTATATGCACTGGAGCTTGCGCATGTAGTTCAAATTTGAATTATGCACATAAATGCATTCAAAACTCACTTAATGCATAAAAATGTCCAAACGAACCCCGAAAAATCACAAAAATTCACACAACACTCCTATTGTTCTATGTTGACACGCGAAAAAACTTGAAAGCAATAAGAGGCAATGGATATCGTTTCATCCCCAAAGGTGGGACGTTCCCTACCGAAAACGATCATGCTTGTTGTGAGAAGCTCCGGTTTGTGAGAATCATATACCCAAACCTGCCTCAAATGGGACAAAATTTGTACCACGGCATGTTGATGCCGCTCCATGATAGCATGCCAAGTTCCATGAATTTTAGACGAGTTTTGGATTTAATAGAATTTAAAAACCAGGCATCTCAATGTTTTGCCGGCAATCAACGGTGCGCCCTGGTGTTTGAAATTCATTCCCATTCCTTGCATGGGACCTAAGCATGCACCCAAGGACACATATTTGAGTTTTCAACCAATTTACATGCACTGGTGCATGCGCATGTAGTTTAAATTATAATTATGCACATAAATGCATTGAGAACTCACTTAATGCTTAGAAATGTCCAAACAAACCCCGAAAAATCACCCTTCACGGGGATCTTGACCGGATGTAAGTCAAGATTGCTATTATCTTTTTAAAGAACATAAACTTCAAAGCTTCTAGTCTGTCCCAACTCTTTCGAGCCGCTCTCGTGCTCCTTCCGGATAATCCGAAATCTAGGGGTAAAGGAAAGATCAGACAACGTCCTAGGCGTAGGGGAGATCAAAACAAGAAGTCACGCCTAGACGACGACGCCCGTCCTGGGCTGCAGTAAGTAGATCGAGAGGTCGTTTTTAGGAACATGGCGAGCCTTACTTACGACTGTTGCACTTCACTCGCTGCTCGTTCATTCACTTGCTCATGAACTCGCTGCTTCGCCAGAAGCGACTAGTCGCCTCCTTTCCTCCGCCTCGACTACCTCAGGTTGCTCTTGTGGTTCTTCATCCAAGACCACTAGCGGTACAAGAAGAAGGGGTCCCGGCTCGGGGGAGTTTGCAAACAAGAAGGTAGAAAGCGGAAGTATGATCAAGACAAAGTGGGCCGTTCAAGCAGATTAGAAGTAGATGTTGTTGAGAAAAGGTCAAAGTGCCACTATGGAGGTCGGAGCAAATTCTCATTGGATCTCGGTTGTTCTTAACAGCGATGGCTATTCATTTAAGTCTTCGGGTAGCACCACCAGATCTTCAACAAGGTGGAAATTCTCTAGCTTATAGCTGGGATTTCTAGAAAGATAAGCTGATGCAGCCCTCAGGGATGGAGTGCCTAAACTAACCTTCCTGAACAGAAGTAGCAGAGGTAGAGGTCCGGAATTCGAAGTGAAATTCTTGATTTGCCCGTTCCTAGTCGTCATGGGAAAGAAATAAGAAAGAAATAAAAAATTCACACAACACTCCTGTTGTCCTATGTTGGCACGAGAAAAAACATGAAAGCAATAAGAGGCAATGGATATCGTTTCGTCCCCAAAGGTGGGATGTTTCCTACCGAAAACCATCGTGCTTGTTGTGAGAAGCTCCGGTTTTCGAGAAGCATATCCAAACCTGCCTCAAATGGGACAAAATTTGTACCACGGCATGTTGATGCCGTTCCATGATAGCATGCCAAGTTTCATGAATTCCAGACGAGTTTTGGATTTAATATAATTTAAAAACCAGGCATCTCAATGTTTTGCCGGCAATCAACGGTGCCCTGGTGTTTGAAATTCATTCCCATTTCTTGCATGGGACCTAAGCATGCACCCAAGGAAACAGATTTGATTTTTCAACCAATTTATATGCACTGGAGCATGCGCATGTAGTTCAAATTTGAATTATGCACATAATTGCATTGAAAACTCACTTAATGCATGTCCAAACGAACCCTGAAAAATCACAAAAATTCACACAACACTACTGTTGTGCTATGTTGGCACGAGAAAAAAATATGAAAGCAATAAGAGGCAACGGATATTGTTTCGTCCCCAAAGGTGGGACGTTCCCTACCGAAAACCATCATGCTTGTTGTGAGAGGCTCCGGTTTGTGAGAAGCATATACCCAAACCTGCCTCAAATGGGACAAAATTTGTAGCACGACATGTTTATGCCGCTCCATGATAGCATGCCAAGTTTCATGAATTCCAGACGAATTTTGGATTTAATAGAATTTAAAAACTAGGCATCTCAAAGTTTTGCCGGCAATCAACGGTGCCCTGGTGTTTGAAATTCATTCCCATTTCTTGCATGGGACCTAAGCATGCACCCAAGCACACAGATTTGATTTTTCGACCAACTTATATGCACTGGAGCATGCGCATGTAGTTCAAATTTGAATTATGCACATAAATGCATTGAAAACTCACTTAATGCATAAAAATGTCCAAACGAACCCCGAAAAATCAGAAAAAATCACACAACACTCCTATTGTTCTATGTTGACACGAGAAAAAACTTGAAAGCAATAAGAGGCAATGGATATCGTTTCGTCCCCAAGGTGGGACGTTCCCTACCGAAAACGATCATGCTTGTTGTGAGAAGCATATACCCAAACCTGCCTCAAATGGGGCAAAATTTGTAACACGACATGTTGATGCCACTCCATGATAGCATGCCAAGTTCCATGAATTTTAGACGAGTTTTGGATTTAATAGAATTTAAAAACAAGGCATCTCAATGTTTTGCCGGCAATCAACGGTGCCCTGGTGTTTGAAATTCATTCCCATTTCTTGCATGGGACCTAAGCATGCACTCGAGGACACATATTTGATTTTTTGAACCAATTTATATGCACTTGAGCATGTGCATGTAGTTCAGATTTGAATTATACACATAAATGCATTGAAAACTCACTTAATGCATAAAAATGTCCAAACGAACCCAGAAAAATCACAAGACACTCATGTTGTCCTATGTTGGCACGAGAGAAAAACTTGAAAGCAATAAGAGGCAATGGATATAGCTTCGTCCGCAAAGGTGGGACGTTCCCTACCGAAAACCATCATGCTTGTTGTGAGAAGCTCCGGTTTGTGAGAAGCATATACCCAAACTTGCCTCAAATGGGACAAAATTTGTAGCACGGCATGTTGATGCCGCTCCATGATAGCATGCCATGTTGATGCCGCTCCATGATAGCATGCCATGTTTCATGAATTCCAGACGAGTTTTGGATTTAATAGAATTTAAAAACCAGGCATCTCAATGTTTTGCCGGCAATCAACGGTGCTCTGGTGTTTGAAATTCATTCCCATTTCTGGCATGGGACCTAAGCATGCACCCGAGGACACATATTTGATTTTTTTCAACCAATTTATATGCACTTGAGCATGTGCATGTAGTTCAAATTTGAATTATGCACATAAATGCATTGAAAACTCATATAATGCATAAAAATGTCCAAACGAACCCCGAAAAGTAACAAAATATCACAAGACACTCATGTTGTCCTATGTTGGCACGAGAGAAAAACTTGAAAGCAATAAGAGGCCATGGATATAGCTTCGTCCGCAAAGGTGGGACGTTCCCTAGCGAAAACCATCATGCTTGTTGTGAGAAGCTCCGGTTTGTGAGAAGCATATACCCAAACCTGCCTCAAATGGGACAAAATTTGTACCGAGGCATGTTGATGCCACTCCATGATAGCATGCCAAGTTCCATGAATTTTAGACGAGTTTTGGATTTAATAGAATTTATGAACCAGGCATCTCAAAGTTTTGTCGGCAATCAACGGTTCCCTGGTGTTTGAAATTCATTCCCATTTCTTGCTTGGGGCCTAAGCATGCACCCAAGGACACAGATTTGAGTTTTCAACCAATTTATATGCACTGGAGCATGCGCATGTAGTTTAAGTTTGAATTATGCACATAAATGCATTGAAAACTCAGTTAATGCACAAAAATGTCCAAACGAACCCCGAACAATCACAAAAATTCACACAACACTCCTGTTGTTCTATGTTGGCACGAGAAAAAAACTTGAAAGCAATAAGAGGCAATGGATATCCTTTCGTCCCCAAAGGTGGGACGTTCCCTACCGAAAACGATCATGCTTGTTGTGAGAAGCATATACCCAAACCTGCCTCAAATGGGGCAAAATTTGTAACACGGCATGTTGATGCCACTCCATGATAGCATGCCAAGTTCCATGAATTTTAGACGAGTTTTGGATTTAATAGAATTTAAAAACCAGGCATCTCAATGTTTTGCCGGCAATCAACGGTGCCCTGGTGTTTGAAATTCATTCCCATTTCTTGCATGGGACCTAAGCATGCACTCGAGGACACATATTTGATTTTTTGAACCAATTTATATGCACTTGAGCATGTGCATGTAGTTTAAATTTGAATTATACACATAAATGCATTGAAAACTCACTTAATGCATAAAAATGTCCAAACGAACCCAGAAAAATCACAAGACACTCATGTTGTCCTATGTTGGCACGAGAGAAAAACTTGAAAGCAATAAGAGGCAATGGATATAGCTTCGTCCGCAAAGGTGGGACGTTCCCTACCGAAAACCATCATGCTTGTTGTGAGAAGCTCCGGTTTGTGAGAAGCATATACCCAAACTTGCCTCAAATGGGACAAAATTTGTAGCACGGCATGTTGATGCCGCTCCATGATAGCATGCCATGTTGATGCCGCTCCATGATAGCATGCCATGTTTCATGAATTCCAGACGAGTTTTGGATTTAATAGAATTTAAAAACCAGGCATCTCAATGTTTTGCCGGCAATCAACGGTGCTCTGGTGTTTGAAATTCATTCCCATTTCTGGCATGGGACCTAAGCATGCACCCGAGGACACATATTTGATTTTTTCAACCAATTTATATGCACTTGAGCATGTGCATGTAGTTCAAATTTGAATTATGCACATAAATGCATTGAAAACTCATATAATGCATAAAAATGTCCAAACGAACCCCGAAAAGTAACAAAATATCACAAGACACTCATGTTGTCCTATGTTGGCACGAGAGAAAAACTTGAAAGCAATAAGAGGCCATGGATATAGCTTCGTCCGCAAAGGTGGGACGTTCCCTAGCGAAAACCATCATGCTTGTTGTGAGAAGCTCCGGTTTGTGAGAAGCATATACCCAAACCTGCCTCAAATGGGACAAAATTTGTACCGAGGCATGTTGATGCCACTCCATGATAGCATGCCAAGTTCCATGAATTTTAGACGAGTTTTGGATTTAATAGAATTTATGAACCAGGCATCTCAAAGTTTTGTCGGCAATCAACGGTTCCCTGGTGTTTGAAATTCATTCCCATTTCTTGCTTGGGGCCTAAGCATGCACCCAAGGATACAGATTTGAGTTTTCAACCAATTTATATGCACTGGAGCATGCGCATGTAGTTTAAGTTTGAATTATGCACATAAATGCATTGAAAACTCACTTAATGCACAAAAATGTCCAAACGAACCCCGAACAATCACAAAAATTCACACAACACTCCTGTTGTTCTATGTTGGCACGAGAAAAAAACTTGAAAGCAATAAGAGGCAATGGATATCCTTTCGTCCCCAAAGGTGGGACGTTCCCTACCGAAAACGATCATGCTTGTTATGAGAAGCTCCGGTTTGTGAGAAGCATATATCCAAACCTGCCTCAAATGGGACAAAATTTGTACCACGGCATGTTGATGCCGCTCCATGATAGCATGCCAAGTTTCATGAATTCCAAACGAGGTTTGGATTTAATAGAATTTAAAAACCAGGCATCTCAATGTTTTGCCGGCAATCAACGGTGCCATGTTGTTTGAAATTCATTCCCATTTCTTTCATGGGACCTAAGCATGCACCTGAGGATACATATTTGATTTTTCAACCAATTTATATGCACTGGAGCATGCGCAATTAGTTCAAATCTGTATTATGCACATAAATGCATTGAAAACTCACTTAATGCATAAAAATGTCCAAACGAACCCTGAAAAATCACAAAAATTCACACAACACTCCTGTTGTTCTATGTTGGAACGAGATAAAAACTAGAAAGCAATAAGAGGCAATGGATATCGTTTCGTCCCCAAAGGTGGGACGTTCCCTACCGAAAACCATCATGCTTGTTGTGAGAAGCTCCAGTTTGTGAGCAGCATATACCCAAACCTGCCTCAAATGGGAAACAATTTGTACCACGGCATGTTGATGCCGCTCCATGATAGCATGCCAAGTTCCATGAATTTTAGACGAGTTTTGGATTTAATAGAATTTATGAACCAGGCATCTCAATGTTTTGCCGGCAATCAACGGTGCCCTGGCGGTTGAAATTCATTCCCATTTCTTCCTTGGGACCTAAGCATGCACCCAAGGACACAGATTTGAGTTTTCAACCAATTTATATGCACTGGAGGATGCGCATGTAGTTTAAGTTTGAATTATGCACATAAATGCATTGAAAACTCACTTAATGCATAAAGATGTCCGAACGAACCCCGAAAAATCACAAAAATTCACACAACACTCCTGTTGTCCTATGTTGGCACGAGAAAAAAACTTGAAAGCAATAAGAGGCAATGGATATCCTTTCGTCCCCAAATGTGGGACGTTCCCTACCGAAAACCATCATGCTTGTTATGAGAAGCTCCGGTTTGTGATTAGCATATACCCAAACTTGCTTCAAGTGGGACAACATTTGTAGCACGGCATGTTGATGCCGCTCCATGATAGCATACCAATTTTCATGAATTCCAGACGAGTTTTGGATTTAATATAATTTAAAAACCAGGCATCTCAATGTTTTGCCGGCAATCAACAGTGCCCTGGTGTTTGAAATTCATTCCTATTTCTTGCATCGGACCTAAGCATGCACCCAAGGACACAGATTTGAGTTTTCAACCAATTTATAAGCACTGGAGCATGCGCATGTAGTTTAAATTTGAATTATGCACATAAATGCATTGAAAACTCAGTTAATGCATAAAAATGTCCAAACGAACCCCGAAAAATCACAAAAATTCACACAACACTCCTGTTGTCCTATGTTGGCACGAGAAAAAAACTTGAAAGCAATAAGAGGCAATTGATATCGTTTCGTCCCCAAAGGTGGGACGTTCCCTACCGAAAACCATCATGCTTGTTGTGAGAAGCTCCGGTTTGTGTGAAGCATATACCCAAACCTGCCTCAACTGGGACAAAATTTGTACCACGGCATGATGCCGCTCCGTGATAGCATGCCAAGTTTCATGAATTCCAGACGAGTTTTGGATTTAATAGAGTTTAAAAACCAGGCATCCCAATGTTTTGCCGGCAATCATTGGTGCCCTGGCGTTTGAAATTCATTCTTGCATGGGACCTAAGCATGCACCCAAGGACACGGATATTATTTTTCAACCAATTTATATGCACTGGAGCATGCACATGTAGTTCAAATTTGAATTATACACATAAATGCATTGAAAACTCACTTAATGCATAAAAATGTCCAAACGAACCACGAAAAATCACAAAAATTCACACAACACTCATGTTGTCCTTTGTTGGCACGAGAGAAAAACCTGAAAGCAAGAAGAGGCAATGGATATCGTTTCCTCCGCAAAGGTGGGACGTTCCCTTCCGAAAACCATCATGCTTGTTGTGAGAAGCTCCGGTTTGTGAGAAGCATATACCCAAACCGGCATCAAATGGGACAAAATTTGTAGCACGGCATGTTGATGCCGCTCCATGATAGCATGCCAAGTTTCATGAATTCCAGACGAGTTTTGGATTTAATAGAATTTAAAAACCAGGCATCTCAAAGTTTTGTCGGCAATAAACGGTGCCCTGGTTTTTCCAATTCATTCCCATTTCTTGCATGGGACCTAAGCATGCACCGAAGGACACAGATTTGATTTTTCAACAAATTTATATGCACTGGAGCATGCGCATGTAGTTCAAATTTGAATTATGCACATAAATGCATTGAAAACTCACTTAATGCATAAAAATGTCCGAACGAACCCCAAAAAATCACAAAAATTCAGACAACACTCCTGTTGTTCTATCTTGACATGAGAAAAAAACTTGAAAGCAATAAGAGGCAATGGATATCCTTTCATCCTCAAAGGTGGGACGTTCCCTACCGAAAACGATCATGCTTGTTGTGAGAAGCTCCGGTTTGTGAGAAGCATATACCCAAACCTGCCACAAATGGGACAAAATTTGTAGCACGGCATGTTGATGGCGCTCCATGATAGCATGCCAAGTTCCATGAATTTTAGACGAGTTTTGGATTTAATAGAATTTATAAACCAGGCATCTCAATGTTTTGCCGGCAATCAACGGTGCCCTGGTGTTTGAAATTCATTCCCATTTCTTGCATGGGACCTAAGCATGCACCCAAGGACAGAGATTTGAGTTTTCAACCAATTTATATGCACTGGAGCATGCGCATGTAGTTTAAATTTGAATTATGCACATAAATTCATTGAAAACTCACTTAATGCATAAAAATGTCCGAACGAACCCCGAAAAGTCACAAAAATTCACACAGCACTCCTGTTGTCCTATGTTGGCACGGGAAAAAACTTGAAAGCAATAAGAGGCAATGGATATCATTTCATCCCAAAAGGTGGGACGTTCCCTACCGAAAACCATCATGCTTGTTGTGAGAAGCTCCGGTTTGTGAGAAGCATATACCCAAACCTGCCTCAAATGGGACAAAATTTGTAGCACGGCATGTCGATGCGGCTCCATGATAGCATGCCAAGTTTCATGAATTCCAGACGAGTTTTGGATTTAATAGAATTTAAAAACCAGGCATCTCCATGTTTTGCCGGCAATCAACGGTGCCCTGGCGTTTGAAATTCATTCCCATTTCTTGCATGGGGCCTAAGCATGCACCCAAGGACACGGATTTTATTTTTCAACCAATTTATATGCACTGGAGCATGCGCATGTAGTTCAAATTTGAATTATACACATAAATGCATTGAAAACTCACTTAATGCATAAAAATGTCCAAACGAACCCCGAAAAATCACAAAAATTCACACAACACTCATGTGGTCCTGTGTTGGCACGAGAGAAAAACTTGAAAGCAATAAGAGGCAATGGATATCGTTTCCTCCGCAAAGGTGGGACGTTCCCTACCGAAAACCATCATGCTTGTTGTGAGGGTCTGGTTTGTGAGAAGCATATACCCAAACCTGCCTCAAATGGGACAAAATTTGTACCATGGCATTTTGATGCCGCTTCGTGATAGCATGCCAAGTTTCATGAATTCCAGACGAGTTTTGATTTAATAAAATATAAAAACCAGGCATCTCAATGTTTTGCCGGCAATCAACGGTGCCCTAGTGTTTGAAATTCATTCCCATTTCTTGCATGGGACCTAAGCATGCACCCAAGGACACAGATTTGATTTTTCAACCAATTTATATGCACTGGAGCATGCGCATGTAGTTCAAATTTGAATTATGCACATAAATGCATTGAAAACTCACTTAATGCACAAAAATGTCCAAACGAACCCCGAAAAATCACAAAAATTCACACAACACTCCTGTTGTCCTATGTTGGCACGAGAAAAAAATGAAAGAAATAAGAGGCAATGGATATCGTTTCGTCCCCAAAGGTGGGACGTTCCCTACCAAAAACGATCATGCTTTTTGTGAGAAGCTCCGGTTTGTGAGAAGCATATACCCAAACCTGCCTCAAATGGGACAAAATTTGTACCACGGCATGTTGATGCCGCTCCATGATAGCATGGCAAGTTTCATGAATTCCAGACGAGTTTTGGATATAATAGAATTTAAAAAACAGGCAGCTCAATGTTTTGCCGGCACTCAACGTTGCCCTGGTGTTTGAAATTCATTCCCTTTTCTTTCATGGGACCTAAGCATGCACCCAAGGACAGAGATTTGATTTTTCAACCAATTTATATGCACTAAAGCATGCGGATGTAGTTCAAATTTGTATTATGCATATAAATGCATTGAAAACTCACTTAATGCATAAAAATGTCCAAACGGACCCCGAGAAATCTCAAAAATTCACACAACACTCCTGTTGTTCTATGTTGACACGAGAAAAAAAACTTGAAAGCAATACGAGGCAATGGATATCGTTTCGTCCCCAAAGGTGGGACGTTCCCTACCAAAAACCATCATGCTTATTGTGAGAAGCTCCGGCTTGTGAGAAGCATATACCCAAACCTGCCTCAAATGGGACAAAATTAGTACGACGGCATTTTGAGGCCGCTCCATGTTAGCATGCCAAGTTTCATGAATTCCAGACGAGTTTTGGATTTAATAGAATTTAAAAACCAGGCATCTCAATGTTTTGCCGGCAATCAACGGTGCCCTGGTGTTTGAAATTCATTCCCATTTCTTTCATGGGACCTAAGCATGCACCCCAGGACACAGAATTGTTTTTTCAACCAATTTATATGCACTGGAGCATGCACATGTAATTCAAATTTCAATTATGCACATAAATGCATTGAAAACTCACTTAATGCACAAAAATGTCCAAACGAACCCCGAAAAATCACGAAAATTCACACGACACTCCTGTTGTTCTATGTTGGCGCGAGAAAAAAACTTGAAACCAATAAGAGGCAATGGATATCGTTTCGTCCCCAAAGGTGGGACGTTCCCTACCGAAAACCATCATGCTTGTTGTGAGAAGCTCCGGTTTGTGAGAAGCATATACCCGAACATGCCTTAAATGGGATAAAGTTTGTACCACGGCATCTTGATGCCGCTCCATGATAGCATGCCACGTTTCATGAATTCCAGACAAGTTTTGGATTTAATTGAATTTTAAAACAAGGCATCTCGATGTTTTGCCGGCAATCAATGGTGCACTAGTGTTTGAAATTCATTCCCATTTCTTGCATCGGACCTAAGCATGCACCCAAGACACAGATTTGATTTTTCAACCAATTTATATGCACTGGAGAATGCACATGTCATTCAAATTTGAATTATGCACATAAATGCATTGAAAACTCACTTCATGCATAAAAATGTCCAAACGAACCCTGAAAAATCAGAAAAATTCACACAACACTCCTGTTGTTCTATGTTGGAACGAGATAAAAACTTGAAAGCAATAAGAGGCAACGGATATCATTTCGTCCCCAAAGGTGGGACGTTCCCTACCGAAAACCATCATGCTTGTTGTGAGAAGCTCCGGTTTGTGAGAAGCATATACCCAAACCTGCTACAAATGGGATAAAATTTGTAGGACGGCATGTTGATGCCGCTCCATGATAGCATGCCAAGTTTCATGAATTCCAGACGAGTTTTGGAGTTAATAGAATTTAAATACCAGGCATCTTAATGTTTTGCCGGCAACCAACGGTGCCCTGGTGTTTGAAATTCACTCCCATTTATTTCATGGGACCTAAGCATGCTCCCAAGGACACAGATTTGATTTTTGAACCAATTTATATGCACTGGAGCATGCACATGTAGTTCAAATTTGTATTATGCACATAAATGCATTGAAAACTCACTTAATGCATAAAAATGTCCAAACGAACCCCAAAAAATCACAAAAAATCACACAACACTCCTGTTGTTCTATGTTGCCACGAGATAAAAACTTGAAAGCAATAAGAGGCAATTGATATCGTTTTGTCCCAAAAGGTGGGACGTTCCCTACGAAAAACCATCATGCTTGTTGTGAGAAGCTCCGGTTTGTGAGAAACATATACCCAAACCTGCCTCAAATGGGACAAAATTTGTACCACGACATGTTGAGGCCGCTCCATGATAGCATGCCAAGTTTCATGAATTCCAGACGAGTTTTGGATTTAATAGAATTTAAAAAACCAGGCATCTCAATATTTTGCCGGCAATCAATGGTGCTCTGGTGTTTGAAATTCATTCTCATTTCTTTCATGGGACCTAAGCATGCACCCAAGGACACAGATTTGATTTTCAACCAATTTATATGCACTGGAGCATGCGCATGTAGTTCAATTTGAATTATGCACATAAATGCATTGAAAACTCACTTAATGCATAAAAATGTCCAAACAAACCCCGAAAAAAGACAAACATTCACACAACACTCCTGTTGCCTATGTTGGCACGAGAAAAAGACTTGAAAGCAATAAGAGGCAATGGATATCGTTTCGTCCCCAAAGGTGGGACGGTCCCTACCGAAAACCATCATGCTTGTTGTGAGAAGCTCCGGTTTGTGAGAAGCATATACCCAAACCTGCCTCAAATGGGACAAAATTTGTACCACGGCATGATGATACCGGTCCATGATTGCATGCCAAGTTCGATGAATTTCAGACGAGTTTTGGATTTAATAGAATTTAAAAACGAGGCATCTCAATGTTTTGCCAGCAATCAACGGTGCCCTGGTATTTGAAATTCATTCCCATTTATTGCATGGGACCTAAGCATGCACCCAAGGACACAGATTTGATTTTTCAACCAATTTATATGCACTGGAGCATGCGTATGTAGTTCAAATTTGAATTATGCACATAAATGAATTGAAAACTTACTTCAGGCATTAAAATGTCCAAACGAACCCCGAAAAATCACAAAAATTCACACAACACTCCTGTTGTCCTATGTTGGCACGAGAGAAAAACCTGAAAGCAATAGGAGGCAATGGATATCGTTTCGTCCGCAAAGGTGGGTCGTTACCTACCGAAAACCATCATGCTTGTTGTGAGAAGCTCCGGTTTGTGAGAAACATATACCCAAACCTGCCTCAAATGGGACAAAATTTGTACCACGGCATGTTCATGCCGCTCCATGATAGCATGCCAAGTTTCATGAATTCCAGACGAGTTTTGGATTTAATAGACTTTAAAAACCAGGCATCTTAATGTTTTGCCGGCAATCAACGGTGCCCTGGTGTTTGAAATTCATTCCCATTTCTTGCATGGGACCTAAGCATGCACCCAAGGACACAGATTTGATTTTTCAACCAATTTATATGCACTGGAGCATGCGCATGTAGTTCAAATTTGAATTATGCACATAAATGCATTGAAAACTCAGTTTATGCATAAAAATGTCCAAACGAACCCCGAAAAATCACAAAAATTCACACAACACTCCTGTTGTCTTATGTTGGCACGAGAGAAAAACTTGAAATCAATAAGAGGCAATGGATATCGTTTCGTCCCCAAAGGTGGGACGTTCCCTACCGAAAACCATCATGCTTGTTGTGAGAAGCTCCGGTTTGTGAGAAGCATATACCCAAACCTGCCTCAAATGGGACAAAATTTGTACCACGGCATGTTGATGCCGCTCCATGATAGAATGCCAAGTTCCATGAATTCCAGACGAGTTTTGGATTTAATAGAATTTAAAAACCAGGCATCTCAATGTTTTGCCGGGAATCGACGGTGCCCTGGTGTTTGAAATTCATTCCCATTTCTTACATGGGACCTCACCATGCACAAAAGGACATAGATTTGATTATTCAACCAATTTATATGCACTGGAGCATGCGTATGTAGTTCAAATTTGAATTATGCACATAAATGCATTGAAAACTTACTTTATGCATTAAAATGTCCAAACGAACCCCGAAAAATCACAAAAATTCACACAACACTCCTGTTGTCCTATGTTGGCACGAGAGAAAAACCTGAAAGCAATAGGAGGCAATGGATATCGTTTCGTCCCCAAAGGTGGAACGTTCCCTACCGAAAACCATCATGCTTGTTGTGAGAAGCTCCAGTTTGTGAGAAACATACCTCAAATGGGAAAAAATTTGTACCATGGCATGTTGATGCCGCTCCATGATAGCATGCCAAGTTTCATGAATTCCAGACGAGTTTTGGATTTAATAGAATTTAAAAACCAGGCATCTTAATGTTTTGCTGGCAATCAACGGTGCCCTGGTGTTTGAAATTCATTCCCATTTCTTCCATGGGACCTAAGCTTGC
Source organism: Aegilops tauschii subsp. strangulata (assembly GCF_002575655.3). Taxonomy (NCBI): domain Eukaryota; kingdom Viridiplantae; phylum Streptophyta; class Magnoliopsida; order Poales; family Poaceae; genus Aegilops; species Aegilops tauschii. Next base: position 269,642,244 of record NC_053038.3, on the reverse strand, counting down.
ACCCAAGGACACAGATTTGTTTTTTCAACCAATTTATATGCACTGGAGCATGCGCATGTAGTTCAAGTTTGAATTATGCACATAAATGCATTGAAAACTCAGTTTCTGCATAAAAATGTCCAAACGAACCCCGAAAAATCACAAAAATTCACACAACACTCCTGTTGTCTTATGTTGGCACGAGAGAAAAACTTGAAATCAATAAGAGGCAATGGATATCGTTTCGTCCCCAAAGGTGGGACGTTCCCTACCGAAAACCATCATGCTTGTTGTGAGAAGCTGCGGTCTGTGAGAAGCATATACCCAAACCTGCCTCAAATGGGACAATATTTGTACCACGGCATGTTGATGCCGCTCCATCATAGCATGGCATGTTTCATGAATTCCAGACGAGTTTTGGATTTAATAGAATTTAAAAACCAAGCATCTCAATCTTTTTTCGGCAATCGACGGTGCCCTGGTGTTTGAAATTCATTCCCATTTCTTGCATGGGACCTAAGCAATCACCCAAGGACACAGAATTGATTTTTCAACCAATTTATATGCACTGCAGCATGCACATGTAGTTCAAATTTGAATTATGCACATAAATGCATTGAAAACTTACTTAATGCATAAAAATGTCCAAACGAACCCCGAAAAATCACAAAAATTCACACAACACTCCTGTTGTCCTATGTTGTCACGAGAAAAAAACTTGAAAGCAATAAGAGGCAATGGATATCGTTTTGTCCCCAAAGGTGGGACGTTCCCTACCGAAAACCATCATGCTTGTTGTGAGAAGCTCCGGTTTGTGAGAAGGATAGACCCAAACCTGCCTAAAATGGGACAAAATTTGTGCCAGGGCATGTTGATGGCGCTCCATGATAGCATGCCAAGTTTCATGAATTTCAGACGAGTTTTGGATTGAATAGAATTTAAAAACCAGGCATCTCAATGTTTTGCCGGCAATCAACGGTGCCCTGGTGTTTGAAATTCATTCCCATTTCTTGCATGGGACCTAAGCATGGACAAAAGGACACATATTTGATTTTTCAACCAATTTATATGCACTGGAGCATGCGCATGTAGTTCAAATTTGAATTATGCACATAAATGTATTGAAAACTCACTTTATGCAATAAAATGTCCAAACGAACGCCGAAAAATCACAAAAATTCACACAACACTCCTGTTGTCCTATGTTGGCACGAGAGAAAAACCTGAAAGCAATAAGAGGCAATGGATATCGTTTCGTCCCCAAAGGTAGGACGTTCCCTACCGAAAACCATCCTGCTTGTTGTGAGAAGCTCCGATTTGTGAGAAACATACACCCAAACCTGCCTCAAATGGGACAAAATTTGTACCACGGCACGTTGATGCCGCTCCATGATAGCATGCCAAGTTTCATGAATTCCAGACGAGTTTTGGATTTAATAGAATTTAAAAACCAGGCATCTCAATGTTTTGCCGGCAATCAACGGTGCCCTGGTGTTTGAAATTCTTTCCCATTTCTTGCATGGGACCTAAGCATGCACCCAAGGACACATATTTGATTTTTCAACCAATTTATATGCACTGGAGCATGCACATGTAGTTCAAATTTGAATTATGCAAATAAATGCGTTGAAAACTCAGTTTATGCATAAAAATGTCCAAACGAACCCCGAAAAATCACAAAAATTCACACAACACTCCTGTTGTCCTATGTTGGCATCAGAGAAAAACTTGAAAGCAATAAGAGGCACTGGATATCGTTTTGTCCCCAAAGGTGGGATGTTCCCTACCGAAAACCATCATGCTTGTTGTGAGAAGCTCCGGTTTGTGAGAAGCATATACCCAAACCTGCCTCAAATGGGACAAAATTTATAGCACGGAATGTTCATGCCGCTCCATGATAGCATGCCAAGTTTCATGAATTTCAGACGAGTGTTGGATTGAATATAATTTAAAAACCAGGCATCTCAATGTTTTGCCGGCAATCAACGGTGCCCTGGTGTTTGAAATTCATTCCCATTTCTTGCATGGGACATAAGCATGGACAAAAGGACACAGATTTGAGTTTTGATGCAATTTATATGCACTGGAGCATGCGCATGTAGTTCAAATTTGAATTATGCACATAAATGCATTGAAAACTCACTTTATGCATTAAAATGTCCAAACGAACCCCGAAAAATCACAAAAATTCACACAACACTCCTGTTGTCCTATGTTGGCACGAGAGAAAAACCTGAAAGCAATAGGAGGCAATGGATATCGTTTCGTCCCCAAAGGTGGGACGTTCCCTACCGAAAACCATCATGCTTGTTGTGAGAAGCTCCGGTTTGGGAGAAACATACCTCAAATGGGAAAAAATTTGTACCATGGCATGTTGATGCCGCTCCATGATAGCATGCCAAGTTTCATGAATTCCAGACGAGTTTTGGATTTAATAGAATTCAAAAACCAGGCATCTTAATGTTTTGCTGGCAATCAACGGTGCCCTGGTGTTTGAAATTCATTCCCATTTCTTGCATGGGACCTAAGCTTGCACCCAAGGACACAGATTTGTTTTTTCAACCAATTTATATGCACTGGAGCATGCGCATGTAGTTCAAGTTTGAATTATGCACATAAATGCATTGAAAACTCAGTTTATGCATAAAAATGTCCAAACGAACCCCGAAAAATCACAAAAAATCACACAACACTCCTGTTGTCTTATGTTGGCACGAGAGAAAAACTTGAAATCAATAAGAGGCAATGGATATCGTTTCGTCCCCAAAGGTGGGACGTTCCCTACCGAAAACCATCATGCTTGTTTTGAGAAGCTCCGGTCTGTGAGAAGCATATACCCAAACCTGCCTCAAATGGGACAATATTTGTACCACGGCATGTTGATGCCGCTCCATCATAGCATGGCATGTTTCATGAATTCCAGACGAGTTTTGGATTTAATAGAATTTAAAAACCAAGCATCTCAATGTTTTTTCGGCAATCGACGGTGCCCTGGTGTTTGAAATTCATTCCCATTTTTTGCATGGGACCTAAGCAATCACCCAAGGACACAGAATTGATTTTTCAACCAATTTATATGCACTGCAGCATGCACATGTAGTTCAAATTTGAATTATGCACATAAATGCATTGAAAACTTACTTAATGCATAAAAATGTCCAAACGAACCCCGAAAAATCACAAAAATTCACACAACACTCCTGTTGTCCTATGTTGTCACGAGAGAAAAACTTGAAAGCAATAAGAGGCAATGGATATCGTTTTGTCCCCAAAGGTGGGACGTTCCCTACCGAAAACCATCATGCTTGTTGTGAGAAGCTCCGGTTTGTGAGAAGCATAGACCCAAACCTGCCTAAAATGGGACAAAATTTGTGCCAGGGCATGTTGATGCCGCTCCATGATAGCATGCCAAGTTTCATGAATTTCAGACGAGTTTTGGATTGAATAGAATTTAAAAACCAGGCATCTCAATGTTTTGCCGGCAATCAACGGTGCCCTGGTGTTTGAAATTCATTCCCATTTCTTGCATGGGACCTAAGCATGGACAAAAGGACACATATTTGATTTTTCAACCAATTTATATGCACTGGAGCATGCGCATGTAGTTCAAATTTGAATTATGCACATAAATGTATTGAAAACTCACTTTATGCAATAAAATGTCCAAACGAACGCCGAAAAATCACAAAAATTCACACAACACTCCTGTTGTCCTATGTTGGCACGAGAGAAAAACCTGAAAGCAATAAGAGGCAATGGATATCGTTTCGTCCCCAAAGGTAGGACGTTCCCTACCGAAAACCATCATGCTTGTTGTGAGAAGCTCCGATTTGTGAGAAACATACACCCAAACCTGCCTCAAATGGGACAAAATTTGTACCACGGCATGTTGATGCCGCTCCATGATAGCATGCCAAGTTTCATGAATTCCAGACGAGTTTTGGATTTAATAGAATTTAAAAACCAGGCATCTCAATGTTTTGCCGGCAATCAACGGTGCCCTGGTGTTTGAAATTCTTTCCCATTTCTTGCATGGGACCTAAGCATGTACCCAAGGACACATATTTGATTTTTCAACCAATATATATGCACTGGAGCATGCACGTGTAGTTCAAATTTGAATTATGCAAATAAATGCATTGAAAACTCAATTTATGCATAAAAATGTCCAAACGAACCCCGAAAAATCACAAAAATTCACACAACACTCCTGTTGTCTTATGTTGGCACGAGAGAAAAACTTGAAAGCAATAAGAGGCACTGGATATCGTTTTGTCCCCAAAGGTGGGATGTTCCCTACCGAAAACCATCATGCTTGTTGTGAGAAGCTCCGGTTTGTGAGAAGCATATACCCAAACCTGCCTCAAATGGGACAAAATTTATAGCACGGAATGTTCATGCCGCTCCATGATAGCATGCCAAGTTTCATGAATTTCAGACGAGTGTTGGATTGAATATAATTTAAAAACCAGGCATCTCAATGTTTTGCCGGCAATCAACGGTGCCCTGGTGTTTGAAATTCATTCCCATTTCTTGCATGGGACCTAAGCATGGACAAAAGGACACAGATTTGAGTTTTCATGCAATTTATATGCACTGGAGCATGCGCATGTAGTTCAAATTTGAATTATGCACATAAATGCATTGAAAACTCACTTTATGCATTAAAATGTCCAAACGAACCCCGAAAAATCACAAAAATTCACACAAAACTCCTGTTGTCCTATGTTGGCACGAGAGAAAAACCTGAAAGCAATAAGAGGCAATCTTATCGTTTCGTCCCCAAAGGTGGGACGTTCTCTACCGAAAACCATCATGCTTGTTGTGAGAAGCTCCGGTTTGTGAGAAACATATACCCAAACCTGCCTCAAATGGGACAAAAGTTGTACCACGGCATGTTGATGCCGCTCCATGATAGCATGCCAAGTTTCATGAATTCCAGAAGAGTTTTGGATTTAATAGAATTTGAAAACCAGGCATCTCAATGTTTTGCCGGCAATCAACGGTGCCCTGGTGTTTGAAATTCATTCGCATTTCTTGCATGGGACCTAAGCATGCACCCAAGGACACAGATTTGATTTTTCAACCAATTTATATGCACTGGAGCATGCGCATGTAGTTCAAATTTGAATTATGCAAATAAATGCGTTGAAAACTCAGTTTATGCATAAAAATGTCCAAACGAACCCCGAAAAATCACAAAAATTCACACAACAGTCCTGTTGTCCTATGTTGGCAGGAGAGAAAAACTTGAAAGCAACAAGAGGCAATTGATATCGTTCCGTCCCCTAAGGTGGGACGTTCCCTACCGAAAACCATCATGCTTCTAGTGAGAAGCTCCGGTTTGTGAGAAGCATATACCCAAACCTGCCTCAAATGGGACATAATTTGTACCACGGCATGTTGATGCCGCTCCATGATAGCATGCCAGGTTTCATCAATTCCAGACGAGTTTTGGATTTAATAGAATTTAAAAACCAGGCATCTCAATGTTTTGCCGCCAATCAACGGTGCCCTGGTGTTTGAAATTCATTCCCATTTCTTGCATGGGACCTAAGCAATCACCCAAGGACACATATTTGATTTTCAACCAATTTGTATGCACTAGATCATGCGCATGTAGTTAGAATTTGAATTATGCACATAAATGCATTGAAAACTCAGTTAATGCATAAAAATGTCCAAACGAACCCCGAAAAATCAAAAAAATTCACACAACACTCCTGTTGTCCTATGTTGGCACGAGAAAAAACTTGAAAGCAATAAGAGGCAATGGATATCGTTTCGTCCCCAAAGGTGGGATGTTCCCTACCGAAAACCATCATGCTTGTTGTGAGAAGCTCCGGTTTGTGAGAAGAATATGCCCAAACCTGCCCCAAATGGGACAAAATTTGTACCACGACATGTTGATGCTGCTCCGTGATAGCCTGCCAAGTTTCATGAATTTCAGACGAGTTTTGGATTTACTAGAATTTAAAAACTAGGCATCTCTATGTTTTGCCGGCAATCAACGGTGCCCTGGTGTTTGAAATTCATTCCCATTTCTTGCATGGGACCTAAGCAATCATCAAGGACACATATTTGATTTTTCAACCAATTTATATGCACTAGAGCATGCGCATGTAGTTCAAATTTGAATTATGCACATAAATGCATTGAAAACTCAGTTAATGCATAAAAATGTCCAAATGAACCCCGAAAAATCACAAAAAATCACACAACACTCCTCTTGTTCTATGTTGGCACGAGAAAAAAATTGTAAGCAATAAGAGGCAATGGATATCGTTTCGTCCCCAAAGGTGGGATGTTCCCTACCGAAAACCATGATGCTTGTTCTGACAAGCTCCGGTTTGTGAGAAGCATATACCCAAACCTGCCCCAAATGGGACAAAATTTGCACCACGGCATGTTGATGCCGCTCCATGATAGCATGCCAAGTTTCATGAATTTCAGACGAGTTTTGGATTTACTAGAATTTAAAAACCAGGCATCTCAGTGTTTTGCCGGCAATCAACGGTGCCCTGGTGTTTGAAATTCATTACCATTTCTTGCATGGGACCTAAGCATGCACCCAAGGATACATATTTTATTTTTCAACCAATTTATATGCACTGGAGCATGCACAGGTAGTTCAAATTTGAATTATGCACATAAATGCATTGAAAACTCAATTAATGCATAAAAATGTCCAAACGAACCCTGAATAATTCTTTTATGATCGCTGCAAATAAAAGGTCTAGCAATTCAAACGCCGTCCATGGCCGTTGTGACCCCATTATGTAATTCAAATCAAGGCGAAAAATCAAGTACATCCCACGTAGTTTATTATAACCAACCGTGTGAGATGCAGCACAAAATATCTTCGAACCGTGTCTGAATAAGGGACCGTGTGTGATGACACTTTGCACGCAAGTTTTTTGGCTGAAGCGATTCCAAATTTTTGGCTTTCGCGGAAATATCTACCTCCCCGCCCCCTCCCCCTTACCAAAAGCCACATTTCCCCCCTTTCCGCCTTCCTTTCCAAGTTGAAACCTTCACTCCTTGCTTGCAGCGCCGCCGCCTCCTCACCGGCGACCCTCCTTCACACTGCTCGGCCTCGCCTATCTAGGCAGGTAATCCACACCCGACCCCCATCCTCGTCCTCCTTCCACATCCCACATGCCCCGACCGCCGGCGCGAGCGCGACACCTTCCACCCAAATCACCGACCCCTCCACCAAATAAGCGCCGGCCTAAGCCATGGGGCACGCAGTATAGCTAGGACCTCAAGGAGCATTTGGCAGCGGAGAAGCAAATCGCGGCCGCACGCGCGGATGAGGTCGCGATGGATGCCATTCGTGCCAACCCAAAGATCTTGAAGGAGCACCTCGCCGTCGAGGCCACCGTTGATGCCTCGCGCGCCAATGCCGTGACGCGGTTGGCTGCTTTAAACGACAGTTCGTGGCGTTTTATCGAGGCCACCATCGGTGCCTTCGACGAAGACTACGAGGTGTTTTCTCAGCGTGCACGTGCTTACCTCATCTCGAGAGCCAGTAGGTTGGTGCCCGGAGCGGCTCAGGCAACTCACCACTACAATGAGGGCACCCACGATGCGGAGGCCTCGCCCTCTTCCATGTCCAAGGAGCCAATTGTCATTGATATCTCTGACAATGAGAAGTAGCTTGTCTTATTAGATCACTATAAGGACCCATGTTCAGTTTGCTAGCTACTGCCTTTCCTTAACCAATTCTAGTGAATTATGCTATCTACTTTCACCATGCAATCTTCTGCTATAGTGTATATGTTCTATATGTCGTGCAATGTGGTGTTCAATTAACTGCTTGGTTCAATTCTGCAAATGTGATGCTCAATTCTTCAGGGTGCAATATTTCCAAGTTGTTAAGCATGCTTGGTTTAGTTAACTGTCTGATCTTCTATTAGGAGTATGTTATATTGTTCAAAATTGGTGTTTAGTTAACTGCTTGGTTCAATTCTGCAATGCGATGTTCAATTGTTGTGGCTGCATTCTGTTATTGTATACCATGTGAGGAATAAATCGAATTTGGCTGTACTAAATACATGAGAAACAAATATAATTGCTATATTTCCAAGTTGTTAGGAATGCTTGGTTTGGTTAACTGTCTGATCTTCTATTAGGATTATGTTATATTGTGCAATGTGGTGCTCAGTTAATGTTTGGTTCATTTGTTGTGGTGTTTAGTTAACTACTTGGTTCAATTCTGCAATGCGATGTTCAATTGCTGTGGCTGCATTCTCTTATTGTATACCATGTGAGGAATAAATCGAATTTGGTTGTACTAAATACATGAGAAACAAATACTATTGCTATATTTCAAAGTAGTTAAGCATGCTTGGTTTGGTTAAATGTCTGATCTTCTATTACGACTATGTTATTTTGTGACATGTGGTGCTCAGTTAACGTTTGGTTCATTTGTTGTGGTGTTTAGTTAACTGCTTGGTTCAATTCTGCAATGCGATGTTCAATTGATGTGGCTGCATTCTGTTATTGTATACCATGTGAGGAATAAATCGAATTTGGCTGCACTTAATACATGAGAAACATCTACAAGTGCTATATTTCCTAGTTCCTAATCATGCTTGGTTTGGATAAATGGGTTTTCCATGTGGCTTGAATTAATCTGATGAATCTGCAATGTGCTTATTTATCATCAACATATTTTACTGATAGCATGCGAACCCTTACTTAACCTGATGACTAACTACCTTATATGTGTTGCAGGGAAACAATGGGAAGCACTGAGGTTTACAAGATGGTACTAACTATTATACCTTGCCTTTTTGTATTCCTTTGCCCCATTTCCAATATAGAGAAGATATTTATGCACATCCTTGTTTTCAGGCTTCACTGATGATTACCTCTCAAACCACATCTGTGGTCAGGAGGCGAGGACAGTTTTCATACAACACCCATGGTTCAATATTGAAGCGTTCCTGAAGTGGTCGAAGGATGGACGGTCAATCATCCACAGGCACTAGCCTAAAGTTGCAAAGACCTTCAACATGAATGAAGGCTCAATATTCGCCTTCCGCTTTAGCAGTTTTCCAGATGAGATGCATCTCTCTATGTACCGTCTATGATGCTAATTTCGAAAGGTTCTAGATGTTGCATGTGAAACTTGCTACTGGTGCAGTTGTGTTATGGGGTAGATGAGTGCTGAAGCTATATCATGTTGCTCATGTTCTTCTTCAGACTTGGAAAAGAAAAGTATGTCAGTGATGAAGACGACAACGAACTTGTCCAAGTACTCCAGGAAAACTTTGTTCATGAGGTACATGAAGTAGGCAGGGGCATTGGTTAAACCAAATGACATGACTGTGTACTCATACAGGCCATATCGGGTTACAAACGGCGTCTTTGGGATATCTTGGGGTCTAATCTTCAGCTGATAGTACCCAGGCCTGAGATCGATCTTGGAAAACACCTTGGCACCATTCAGCTTATCGAACAAGTCTTCAATATTGGGGAGTGGATACTTGCTCTTGATTGTGACTTCATTAAGGGAACGATAGTCAACACATAGTCAGATGGTACCGTCCCTCTTTTCCACAAACAGAACAGGTGATCCCCAAGGTGAGGCACTAGCGTGGATGAATCCTTTCCTTAACTGCTCGGCCAGTTGCTTCTTCAATTCTGCTAACTCCTCCGACCCCATTCTATAAGGCTTCTTATAGATGGGTCCTGCTCCGGGCATGGCCTCGATGATGAAGTCAGGAGGCATTCCCGGTAGCTCATCAGGAAAGACGTCGGGGTACTCGCATACTACTGGCACTTTCTCCAATCCAACTTCAGTCAAATAGTTGACTTGGGTGACTTGATCAGAAGAGGAGTTGGAGGCAAATTTAACTTTGACTCCTTGGTCATTGGTCACAGTGACAGTCCGGTTGGCACAATCTAATGAGCCTTGGTGCTTGATGAGCCAATCCATTCCTAAGATCACATCCAAGCCTTGTGATCTTAAGATGATAAGGTCTGCTAGGAAATCTACTCCGTTAATGATGATTCCGACTCCCTTACAACCTATCTTGGCTCTCATCTCTGCTCCAGGGGTTTCTACCACCATGGGATTATTCAGGGGTGTAGAGGTCATGCCACTTTTTAATGCAAACTTTTGGGTGACAAATGAATGCGTGGCTCCAGAATCAAACAAGATAGTTGCAGGTGCTGAGTTGACAAGGAACGTAGCCGACATGACGTCCGGGTCTTCCTGAGCTTCTTCTGCAGTGACGTGATTCACATGCCCCTTGCCATTGTTGGGCGGGTTGTGGGGAGCTTGGTTCCTTGGTGGCATTCCGCAGCCTTGTCCTAGGTTCTGCGCATTGGGGCGTGGGGCATTGGCTCCTTGTTGGGGCACACCCTTGAGATGTGTCCTGACTGACCACATCTAAAGCAAGTGACCTGGTTCGAGTTGTTGGTCTTGTTGCCACCACTATTATTGGGGTTGTTGTAAGCTGGCCTGGGGTTGGCGTACTACTGAGGCTGATAGTTGGCGCAGGGTGCGGGAGCTCTTGGCTACTGATAGGTTGGCCTGACCGGGGCTGGCTGCCATAGGCGAGGCATTTGGTTACTGGAACTACCCTTGCTGATGATCTTGCGCTTACGAGTATCATCCAAAGCATGTCACTTGTCCTCAAGCATGAGTGCCTTGTTCACCAGATCAGGAAAGGTTGGGCAATCACACACAACAAGCGAGTACTGCAGAGTCTGATTAAGGCCTTCCATGAAACGCTCTCTTTTGGCAGCTTCAGTGCTGACATCCTCAGGAGCATACCTTGATAGAACACTGAACTTCTGCATGTACTCCTTGACAGTGCTACCTCCGTGCTTCAGGGCTCGGAACTCACGCTTCTTGATGGCCATGATCCCGGAAGGGCCTTGTGGAATTCTGCCTTGAAGTCATTCCAAGTGATGTTTTGCCCAGCATGCATGACCTTGAATCCATCCCACCAAGCTCTGGCAGTTCCCCCGAGACAGTGGGCAGCATATGCCACCCTCTCATGGTCCTTAGTGCAGCCGACTAATTCCAACAGATCCTCCATGGTGCGGACCCAGTCGTCTGCATCCAGGGGTTCAGCTGTCTCGATGAAGGTGGGTGGTGCATGCTTCTTGAACTCCGCCAACGTGGGACGTCCATTGCCATTCCCCGCCTACTGGCGGTTGTTGGTGAAAGCTTGGACAAGCTGATCCAAGTCCATGTTCGGGGGAGGTGGTGGTGGTGGAGCTTGTCCTCGGGTTTGGTCCTGGCTTTCTCCTCCTTGGGTGGATCCTCCGGCTTCTTGCCACTGGGTGGAGGTACTAGTATGAGTTACAACAGGCATCCTGTTGGAGCGGTCAAGGTCTTATGATTGGGATAAAATTAGGGAAAACAATGTAGATGGGGTGCCTAATAAGGGGGTGGGTGTGACACAATTTAAGTCAAGCAAAGGCCGGAAGGGCCAAACTCATGCATTAAAACCAAATGTGTGATGTAGTTGTTTACAAGTTCCCGAAAGGGAAAGTACGACTTCCATCAAAACAAGTCGAAAGCAAACACAACACAACATGGTTTCATTTGAACCATTACATGGACTCGACTTCGCATAAGGGGTACACGACATATCCTACCTTGGGTTTCGGACTGGCCTATCCTAGTCCTAAACGGTGTCTAAGTGGTGGAATGCTCGGTCGCGTATTCCGGCTCCTCTGGGTCTTCTTCCTCATCTTCATCCGTCCTAGTTTCTTCGTCACTTGAGGGGTGGGGGAGTGGAGGAGCTGAACACGGCGTTGCTTCACCTATGGCACCGTGAAGAGGTTGCGATAGTCCTTTGCCATCATACGGCATGTCTGAGTTGATCCTTTGGCATGTGTAACCTGTGGGGGTCGCCCGCCTTGATAGGCAATAACGGGCTGTCCAGGGGGTGCACCATCCTTCTTGATCCTGTCCCCCTTTGCCTGAGCTAGGCGGAGGAGCTCCTTACTCTCGTGGAGTTCCTTCCGGAGCTCCATCGACTCCGAGGCCAGGTGTTGTGCCAGGCTGTCAGCAGACAAGCTGAAGTAGGTTTGGAAACAGAGGGGAAGTCCTTCGTCCATGGGTGGGGCTTGTGCGCTGCTCTCATCATCACCCTCCTTCCGATAAGGCAAGTAACGGGTGGCTGGCTCGCTTGCCATCTCTGGCAGAAGATCCCGAAGGCGAGTGAGCGCCTTGAGTGCAGCAGTCTCAACGGTGAGGAGCAGTGTCGCCATCTGGGGTCCTTCAAAGAACCAGCTCATCGGAGAGTCGTTCGCCATCACGACTACCTCCACGTGATACTCCTTCTTGGTGTTGTTGATCCAGTGCTCGTGATAGGAGAAGGTGGGGGCTCGGGTGAACTGGCACTTCTTGAGGCTATCCTCAGGAAGCACGGGAAATCTGGTGGTCAGGAAGTCCTCGGGTACGACGGCCATCTACAAAAGTGGAAGGGGAAGGGTCAATAGAGGAAATATGACTCACGTTTGGGATAATTTTAGAAAAAGTGGGTATGTAGGTAATTTTGTAGATAGTCTCTCTCTAACTAATGCCCATGCTAACTAAGGCTTCCTACAGTCAGGATGGCTCTGATACCAGCTTTGTGGGGACCCGGACTCATAATTCGTGATCACCGAGTACACGTGACAGTGATCCCAGAGATCAATGCTCACTGAACACACAGAAGCTGAATAACAAGAGGCTTACATCGATACATACCGCCTTACTCAAATAATTACCATTATGGTCAAGTCTTACATAGAATAAGCCTCGAGGGCTGAATACCAAATAAACTTAAGCAGCGGAAATCTTCGTAGATAAGTAGAACCCATGCCATCTGCCTTAACCCTACAGGCATTCTGACTGGGAAAGCATCCTAGTTCGCATGTTCGTCTCCAAAGAACTCTTCTTCGAACTCCTGCTCTTCCATGCCTGGCCAATTAAATAACTAGTGGCAAGCCAATGAGTACTTTGAATGTACTCGCAAGCAACCCATGTTTTGGATCAAAGTAACAATGCAAGGTATAACAACAAGAAGGCAACATAGCATCAAGCTAGTTGGAATGACTTATCATCTTGTAAAATATGCATCAATGAACTCTAGTAACCATGAGAACAAGTTACATATATCAACATAATAGAGTTTGGATCAATGCTAGCTCATTCCACATGTCAAGTCAATTGCCTTGACTCAAATGATTCTTAATCTCATACACACGTACCAAGTTTGTAAAATTTCTTGACATAGTTTAAGTAGCACCACCCAACTGTCCATGACCGTGGACACGGCTATTCGAATAGTTTGACACTCTGTAGAGGTTGTGCACTTTACACAAGATCCGGGAAGCTTTCGTGTCATCCACGATCCCACAGTACCTCAAGTACTCGGGAGAAGCACCCAATCATTATCTTTCCCTGGACGACACTGACATAGGGTCCACTCGTTGGTACACGGCCCTCGTGTATAATCAAAAGATCATGGGACTCTGCCCTTTCACATTACCAGGCATACACGAAGGGACCAATGGTGTGTCCGGTGCCCTGTGAAAACAGTCATGGCCGCCTATCCGAGCACGACCCCGTCCCGAGAGTGACCTCGTGTCACCCCCATCACTAGTAATGTGGGCCCCATGCTAGTATCGGCCTAGGTAATGAATAACGCCCCGTCCCATAAGGGGTAGAGTGGTTGCACATGTTTGGTTGGGACGGTAATCACACATAAATCTAATCCATCATTTTTACTTTCACACAAAATGCTCGCTCTGGTACACCACTTCTTCCTCAAGTGGTGACCTTGATTCAACATCACCCACGGGCATTAGGGGTACCCGGTGGGGTTTTCGAAAGAATGCAACCACGAGGAGTTCATGGTACACATGCAACATTATGCATCAACAACTAACCTTTTGACATTGCATCATGCACAAGGTAGAGTTATTAGTACGGATACGTATCATGTGGTAGTTCACAACAAGTTTACCACCATCACTTTTCATCATCATGCAATCGAAAAAAGGGTACCGATAAACAAGAGGGGTGTCATGGTCAAAGGGCTGCATGGCTTGGTTGGCTTGGTCTTCAAATTCTTCAAGTCCTTCCCCTTCTTCTTCAACAACTACTTCGTAAAACACGGGATCTATTCGTCGCAACAAAAACAATGGGAAGATAAGGCAATAATAAAAACAGAAAAGTCAAAGTGCTCAGAAAAATGTCAACTTATTTGTGTAAAATATTGGGAGGAAAACTAAGAATGGGAAAATTCTTAGTTTTGGATTTGGAGTAGTATAATATGAGAAATGGATTTCTAAACAGAGATTTTATTGCTCAAATTTGAATTTAAATTTGAACAGTACAGAAAAGTTTGATGGATATTTATGAACGACACACCATTAAATAGGTGAGAATATTACAAGATTTGTGGAGTTGGAATTATTTCATTTGGATTAATATTTAATCCTGTGGAATTTTTGGAAGTTAAACAGAAAAAGAAAAGGAAAAAAGGCACTGTGCCTCTGGGCCAAAACAGCCGCAGCGCAGCAGGCCCAATGGAAAGAGGGCCCAGGCGAGTCGGGGCGGCACGCGTGCGCCAGATTTAAACCTGACGAGCGGGCCCCAGGCGCCAGTGAGAGAGAGAGGGGCGAGGGAGAGGTGAGGATGACAGGTGGGCTCCACCTGTCATCTCTAACCTCGCGGCAAAGAGGTCGGCGTGCTCACCGGCGACGCTATAGGGCACGGCAGGTCGAGTGGGTGGCACCGTTGGACTCATGGGGATGTCGCTGTTCGGGTGGTGGTGGAGGTGGTCGCCGTAGCAGCCTGGTTTGCCGGCGACGAGGTCACGCGGCGGAGGTGATTCGGGCGTCGGTGGCTCCGACCGTTCCCGGCTGCAAAAAGAGCGGGGAAGAGAGGGTAAAGGGTCAGTGATGTCGCACGGTTCCAGATCGAGAGAGAACGGGGGTGGAGGAGGCCTGTACCGCGTGAACGCCGACGAGCCAAGGCGGCGGAGCTCGAGCTCGATCTCGAGATCGGGCGGCTCTGGAGACAAATGAATGGTGCGGGAGGTTGATTAGGAGTGTGGGGGAGCGACAGGGAGTGAGAGGGAGGCTCGGGGCTGTCTTATATGGGCCGGCCGAGGTCCACCATAGGCGCGGCTTACGGGTGCCTGCGGGATCGGCTCTAGTGGCCCTTAGAGAGGGAAAGGAGGTCTCGGGGGTGTTCGTGGGGGTGGTCTAGGGTGCCAGGGAGAGAGAGGAGGAGTGGGGCAAGCTGGGCGCGGGCCACAGGAGCGGCGCAAGCATTGGCCGAGCGGGGCGGCGCTCTGGCGCAAGCTGCAGGAGAGAGAGGAGGGTGCGGGAGCAAGTGGGCGGCATGCAGGCGTGGAGCGGACGTCGAGGGGCATCGACTGGCGTGCGCGCGAGGCTCGAGGCGGTCGAGGGACGCAGCGTCAACGGTCGGGTGCCCTACCAAGCACTCCAGATCGCGATTTTGGCCGGCATCCGTGGCTTTCCCGCGTCCTCGCGCATCCTCTTGCGTCTAGAGGCTGCAGGAGGTGTGGGCAAAAGTTTTGGGGAGCCTTGGATGCTCTGGAAAGCTGAGGGGAGAGAAGGAGCATGAGAGAGAGGGAGGAATCCACTGTCCAGAGAAGAAAAATGGGGTTCTCCCCCCTTCATCATTACTTCCTCGGGCAGAAAAGCATACATGTGCTAGAGGGGGACTAGGAGGGTTGTGGTAAAAATGTCAGCTCATGGAGATTAGTGGAATGGGTTGAAACAAGCATTTTTAAATTCTGCCAGAAGATGTTTGATGGTGGTTTTGGATAGCTAATTTGCTCAACTTGCTTTGAGACTTAACAGGAGTGAGTGGCATCACAAACTAGTAGTGCCCACAAACTTTTTGGTCAAATGGAAAAAGTAGCCAATGCAACTTTTGTAAACCCTAGAAATCAACAGAAATGGATTTGCTTTGATCTATCTAAGCTAATTTCTTCTCCTTGATGCACCAGTTGGTGCAGTGTCATTATTTGGGTACATGAACATGTCCACAAAGTTTGGGATCAAATGGAGAAAGTTGGGAATGTAAAGTTGTTCAAACTTGGATCTGGACAGAGAGGGTTTTGGGGCACTTTTGTGAATCAAAATTATTTTGATTGAGAGGAAACTTTGCAAGATCATCACATTATGCATATGTGACTTGCTATAATTTTCCTGGATTTATATGAAAATATTTCTTGTAGAAATATTTCAAATACTTGAAATGGACAGAAATGGTTTTGGAGGGTTTTGCCCAATATTTTGATCATGACCATGTGTTGAAACTCATATATATGTAAAATATATGTCCACTGAGTTTCCCTAAATTTTCTCAAATATTGTCGAAATAGTTAAATAATTTTAACCTATTAAAGACCATTTCTGGCTCTAAGAAAAAGCCTTTAAATAAAATTATAGGAGTCAAATATACTCTTTAAAATAGTTAAATAACTTTTAAAATTATATTTTTGTGGTTTATGGGAGTCCTATACCTAATAGGAGTCAAATATACTCTTTGAAATATTTTTCATACCCCAAATCAAGTGCTCGTAGTGCAAACCTCAATTCAAGGGTTTTTGGAAAACTAAATTTAGAAAATACTATTTGGCCAAATTATTTTTGTAATAAATACTATATTGCACTATACACATGGCATAATCACTGTGCAGAAGTTTGGGGCAAGGAGATGAAGTATAGAAGGTGGAGCTATATTATGGCTTTCATGAGCACTTGAAACCACAGACACAAATCCATGTCAAATAAAAAGCCAAATAATGCAAAAGTTTTTGTTGGTCCAAATTTTCATGCTTTATTAATGCAAATGACATGTTACAAAATGCAGGGTGTGACATATACGCAGGATATACCAGATTTTTGGTGAATACACCTGGCATCCTAGCCAATCAAAAGGGTAAATACAGTAGTGTTCATTGAACAGGAAGCCCCCAAGTGATATATTTCTGAGCTTTGCTCAGAGGGTAACTATGTTTGAGCTGTGCTGTGCATCCAACTCTCTTTGGTCCCTATAACTCGGGCATCACGCCTCTTAAGTGATCATGTGAGATGACAATAAAGACTCAGTTTCGAATAAATGAAACTACAGAGGCCCTGAACTATCAGGGATGCCGGCTTTATTATACTCATCATAATATATACATCGTCAAAATATGTACATCACAAGAGCCGGTGGCTCAAGTATAGTAAGGCCGAAGATGAGCAGTATTCCACGGCCGACGGGTCTCCTCCTCGGATGTGCGTGAGTCCTTGTGGTCTCAAACATCGATGAGATAATATGACCCATTGTTCAGATTCTTGCTGACCACAAAAGGCCCTTCCCAAGGTGGGGGTAGTTTATGCATATCAGTCTGATCCTGGATAAGCCGGAGCACCAAGTCGCCTTCTTGAAAGGTTCTGGTTTTAACCCGGCGGCTGTGATAACGGTGCAGATCTTGCTTGTAAATCGCTGAACAAGCCGCCGCAAGGTCACTCTCCTCATCCAGCAGGTCAAGTGCATCTTGACGTGCTTTTTCATTATCAGCTTCAACATAGGTCGCCACACGGGGCGAATCATGACGGATATCACTAGGGAGAACCGCCTCTACTCCATAAACCATGAAGAAAGGTGTGTAACCTGTAGAGCTGTTGGGGGTAGTATTGATACTCCATAACACTGAGGGTAACTCCTCCACCCAAGAACCCAGCGTCCTTTGGAAAGGGACCATAAGCCGGTGCTTGATGCCTCGCAAAATCTCTTGATTAGCTCGTTCAGCTTGACCATTAGACTGGGGGTGTGCCACTGAGGATACATCAAGTCGAATATGCTCGCGTTGACAAAATTCTTTCATAGCACCTTTGGACAGATTAGTGCCGTTATCAGTTATAATGCTGTCGGGAAAGCCAAAACGGAAAACCACCTTTTTGATGAATTGAACCGCCGTCGCTGTGTCACACTTACTAACCAGCTCTACTTCAATCCACTTTGTAAATTTGTCAACCGCCACCAAAAGGTGGGTCTTCTTATCCTTGGACCTTTTGAAAGGCCCAACCATATCAAGCCCCCAGACGGCAAACGGCCAATCAATTGGAATCATCCTCAATTCCTGAGCCGACACATGAGCTCGTCGTGCAAACTTCTGACAACCATCACATTTACTAACCAATAAAATCTGTGACGAAAAGCTTTGGCTACGAGAGACTTAGAGCTGGCATGATGACCACAATCTCCTTCATGAATCTCCCATAAAATTTCGCAGCCTTCTTCAGGAGAAACGCAACATTGAAACGCCCTTGTGACACTATGATGATGCAACTCTCCATTGACAATAGACATTGACTTAGACCGCCGGGTTATCTTCCTGGCCAAAGTTTCATCCTCAAGTAACTCGGCCCGGGTCATATAAGCCAAATATGGAACTGTCCAATCAGGAATAACATGAAGAGCTGCCACCAATTGTGCTTCCGGGTCAGGAATAGCTAACTCTTCCTCTGTAGGTAATTTGACCGAAGGGTTATGCAGAATATCCAGGAAACTGTTAGGTGGTACCGGCTTATGCTGGGACCCTAACCGGCTCAAAGCATCAGCCACCTCATTTTTCCTGTGATCAACATGTTCAACTTGATAACCTTTGAAGTGACCCGCGATAGCATCAACCTCTCGACGATAAGCCGCCATGAGTGGATCCTTGGAATCCCCAGTACCAGAAACTTGCTGAGCCACCAGATCTGAGTCGCCAAAACACCTCACCCGGCTTAAGTTCATCTCCTTAGCCACTCGGAGACCATGGAGCCAGGCCTCATACTCAGCTGCATTGTTAGTACAAGGGAACATTAACCGGAGAACGTAAGAAAATTTATCACCTCGTGGGGAAGTCCAGATAACTCCAGCCCCCGAGCCTTCCAACTGCCTAGATCCATCAAAGTGAATAGTCCAATATGTGTTATCCAGCTTCTTCTCAGGCATCTGCGGCTCTGTCCAATCATTTATGAAATCCGCAAGTGCTTGAGACTTAATGGCTATTCGAGGCATATACTTCAATCCATGAGGTCCAACCTCAACGGCCCACTTGGCTACCCGACCTGTGGCTTCCCTGTTCTGAATAATATCCCCTAAAGGAGCAGAACTAACCACAGTGATGGGATGACCCAGGAAATATTGCTTGAGCTTTCGACTAGCCATGAACACCAAATACACAAGCTTCTGCCGATGTAGTAAACCGGCCGCTGAACCGGATGCTCCTTGCCTGATTCCTTCCTTTCCACCACAATGGCTACACTAACAGCTCGGCTATTGGTAGCCACATATAGCAACAAGGGCTCCTTATCAATGGGAGCAGCAAGAACCGGCGGCTCAGGCAATTTTTTCTTCAAGGCCTCAAATGCCTGATCAGCAGCATCACTGCAGACAAAGTGATCTGTCTTCTTCATCATATGATACAGAGGGATAGCCTTCTCACCCAACAGGCTTAGGGCCGCAATACAACCCGCCAAACACAGAACATCGTTGATACATGCTGGCTTAGCCAGAGAGGTGATAGCCTTTATCTTCTCCGGGTTAGCTTCAATACCCCATTCCGAAACCAAAAAACCCAAAAGCTTGCCTGCTGGCACACCAAAAACACACTTGGCTAGGTTGAGCCTCATCTTGTAGACCCAGAGATTGTCAAAGGTCTCCTTTAAATCATCTATCAGGGTCTCCTTCTTCCCGGACTTCACCACAATATCATGCACATAAGCGTGAACATTGCGCCCATCTGATCATGAAGGCAGTTTTGCACACACCGCTGGTAAGTCGCCTAGGCACTCTTGAGCCCAAAAAGCATAGACACGTAACAGAAGGCTCCAAAGGGAGCAACAAAGGTTGTCTTCTCCTGGTCCTTAACCACCATCTTGATCTGATGATAACCAGAATAAGCATCCAAAAAGCTCAAACGCTCACAAACCTCCGTAGCATCAATAATCCGATCAATACGGGGGAGAGCAAAGGGATCAGCCGGGCAAGCCTTGTGTAAGTTCGTATAATCCACACACATGCGCCAGGTGCCGTTTTTCTTAACTACCAGCACCGGGTTAGCCAACCACTTAGGATGAAAAACGTCAACAATAAAACCAGCCGCCAAGAGCCGTGCCACTTCTTCACCAATAGCCTTGCGCCTCTCTTCATTGAAACGGCGAAGGAATTGCTTGACTGGTTTAAACTTTGGATCAATATTGAGAGTGTGCTTAGCGAGTTCCCTCGGTACACCTGACATGTCTAAAGGCTTCCATGCAAAGATGTCCCGGTTCTCATGGATGAACCCGATGAGCGCGCTTTCCTATTTTGGATCCGGATTAGCACTGATGTTGAACTGCTTGGATAAGTCGCCAGGAACAAAGTCAACTAGGTTAGTGTCGTCTGCCGATTTAAACTTCAACAAGGGGTAATGCTCCGTGGTTGGCTTCTTCAAAGATGTCATATCTGCCGGGTCAACATTATCCTTGTAAAATTTCAACTCCTCTATTGCACAAACAGACTCAGCATAAGCAGCATCGCCTTCTTCACACTCCAAGGCTATCTTGCGAATCCCATGCACTGTGATAGTGCCCTTGTGACCCGGCATCTTTAGCTGCAAATAAACATAACAAGGCCTTGCATGAACTTAGCGTAAGCCGGCCGCCCAAACAGAGCATGATAAGGGCTCTTGATTTTAACCACTTCAAAGGTCAAACTCTCAGATCTGGAATCATACTCATCTCCAAAGGCAACCTCCAAAGCTATTTTACCCACTGGATATGCCAACTTACCAGGCACTACACCGTGAAAAACAGTGTTCGACGGTTTAAGATTTTTTTCGGTCAGTCCCATGCGACGGAAAGTTTCATAGTAAAGGATATTGATGCTACTGTCCACATCCATGAGTACTTTAGTGAATTTGTATCCACCAACCTGAGGTGCTACTACCAGCGGTAGGTGACCCGGATTGTCAACCCGGGGCGGGTGATCCTCACCGCTCCAGAGATTAGGGTGTTCAGACCATCGCAAATAACGGGGAACCACCGGTTCAACTACGTTCACTGCCCTTTTATGGAGCTTCTGATCCCGCTTACATAAACTCGTGGTGAAGATGTGGTACTTCCCACTATTCAACTGCTTCGGGTTACTCTGATAACCAGACTGCTACTGCCGATTCCCCTGATTATTCTGTTGGTTGTAACCACCTTGATTACCTTGGCCCTAAAAAACGGAATTTGAACCGCCACCTCCATGACCCGGACCATGAGGGCCGGACCCTGAACCGTCATTCGGGCCATGGTTATGCTGAAAAAGATGAGAATCCCTGAACTCTCTCATGATAAAACAATCTTTCCACAAATTGGACGATGGCCTCTCACGTGTTCCGTGCTTCGGACACGGCTGATTCATTATTGCCTCAAGGTCGAATTTTGCGCCTCCAGACTGAGCCGGCCTCCCTTTGCAATGCTGGTTATTATTCCGTGCACCAGTGTTGGCCACGAAGTCTAAACTCCCTTCAGCTCTCGCTTACCATTTCCACCCTGACTGGCCGGGTTGTGCTGCTGCCCTTTCATGTCGCTATTCTTCTTTCCCTTGCCAGGCCTTTCATCATCAGACTCGGGGTCCTTGGTACCATCAGAATCGGCATACTTGACAAGGGCTGCCATGAGCTCCCCCATGTCACTACAATGGCACTTAAGCCGCCCAAGTTTCTGTTTGAGAGGAACGAAACGGTAATTTTTCTCCAACATTAAAACTGTTGAGCCAACGTTGATATTATCTGATGAGTGTATGATAGTTGAAACCTGACGCACCCAGCTGGTTGTTGACTCGCCCTCACCTTGAACACAAGAAACTAAATCCACAATTGACATAGGCTGCTTGCATGTATCTTTGAAATTTTGAATAAAACGGGCTTTCAGCTCCGCCCACGACCCAATGGAGTTGGCGGGTAGCCCCTTCAACCAAGTACGAGCCGGCCCTTCCAACATCATGGTGAAATACTTAGCGCACACAACTTCACTAACATCCAGCATCTCCATGGCCATCTCATAACTCTCAACCGAAGCTTGAGGGGGCTGATCTGCTGTGTAATTAGGCACCTTACGAGGACCCTTGAAATCCTTGGGCAGACGCTCGTTACATAGAGCCGAGACTAAACATGGCACACCCAAGGTTCTGGAGGTCATGCCTGCCTCCACCAAAGTCATCGGGTAAACCGGCGCATGTTGATGAGCCGCTAGCTGAGTCGCAAGCTCTGCCTCCCGACGTGCTCTACCCTAATCCACCAAAGTCTGGGCATTGGCACCATTGCGCGCCGGGTCATGTCCACTGGGTTGGTTACGGCGCTGCTCAGTACTTGAAACCGCCGGCGAGTCAATGTGTCTGCTATAACTCCGGCTTGGTCGAGGGTTTGAGTGAATCCGCTCACGACTATAAGAATAAGCCGCTTGCTGCTCCAATGTCGTCTGAAGAAGTTCTCTGCCCCTCCATGTTTCAACCGTCGTTGGGGACTCACCCTCAACTGGCAGAGCCGCCAATCATGTTGCCGCAGCAATCATATTGTCTAAGGGTCGGAGTAATGACCCGGTGGCATTAAAACATGCTGAGGCGAGGTATTATTCACCCGGGGAGGGCCCATCATGCGTGGGCTGAACCGGCGCTCCTGCTCCGGGCGTTTCAACCGTCCGGTTTACCACCGGCGGGTCACTGGTGCGTGCTCCGAGCGTGTTGAAGAGGTTCCTCGGCTCATAAACCGGGGGTAGATGACTCTGGTGTCTCCTCCTCATAACATCATTTGAAGCATTCTGATCCAACGTGAGCTGGAAGGAGTCTGCTTGGATCCGCTGTGCTTGAGCCTCCAAGACAGCCCGCTCTGCAGTCCTCCTAGCGTTTTCAGCCGCCAACTCTTCCTTGGCTTGAGCTATCTCATCTCGTAGCTTAGCAACCTCCACCTTTTGCTATTCCTGGTTATCCGGGGTTATCTCCACCCCCATTAGAGTCACCAGAGACTCTAACAATTCGGTGAGAGCTTGAGCCGGCGGGCGCGCAGAGCCGCTAGCGCTAGCCGTCACCGCAGCCATCGAGCTGGAAGTCGTAGCCGCCGCGGTTGTTAAACCAAGCGCCGGTTGAATACCAGCCATAAAGATCGCCACCCTATTGGCGGCTCACGGGGGTCCGGAATAATGTCATCGTTGGAACAACCCCAAGCTGGCCGTCTTGTAGCTGATACAACGAGTTGGTCTCGCCCGTGGACGACTCACCATCAGAGTAAATGGCCGTCTCACCGCCAGATGCAGATTCATCCTCGATTTCCGCCCCATGGATGATACCGACAAAGGCACGTTTCACGGCGGGCTGAACCCGGGCAGGTCATGCACACTGAGCCGTTTCGACGATGTCGGTGCAGATGTCCGGCTCAGGGCCCGGTTCGCCGATCTTGCCGATGAAGACATGGATTCCGACGAAGGGGACCCGGTACCCGTACTCGTTTGAGCCGGCCTCGTGGCCCCAGCCTGCATCGTTGATGTGGAGCTTGCCGCGATGACTCTTGGTCATCCCGCGCATAGTGTATCCCTTGATCCCTTCGAAGCTGCCCTGTAAGAATTCGAAACCACCATGCGCTGGCCCCATGGTGGGCGCCAACTGTCATGGATTTTTCACAGCAGATGTCCTCGCAGAAGGACTTAGTCGTGGAGCCATTGCAACTAGGTTAGCTTAAAGGGGTTAAATGGGACAAAGGACACAAAGAGTTTATACTGGTTCGGCCCCTTGTGGTGAAGGTAAAGGCCTAATCAGTTTGAGGTGGTATTGCTTATGTCTCGATTACCAGGGAGTGAATACGCTTGACCTAGCTTTCGATCTGTTCTCTCTTGACCTAAACCGCCGCCGGGTCGTCCCTTTATATACACAGGATGACGCCCCGCGGCTCATAGAGTCCCGGCCTGCTCATACACAACGTGTGTGGCTCGGTGACTAACTATACATGCCTTACGTTACAAGTCATACGTATAGGGCGGTTTACACCTGTAGGCCTCAAGTCGTCTTTGTGCTTCGGGCCTTTTAGTAAGCCTGCTTCATGAACCGCCATCTTTAATCATCTCCATGGGCTTTGTTATTGTTGAACCGTCAGTGGTATGACTCAGCCCCTCCTGGGTGGGTCATACCCAATAGTTATATCCCCAACACCGATTCTCACGGAGGAAGTCCACGAGCTCGCCTTCCTATTTGCTAGCAAGGAGGGTGCCAATGACGACCTACTCGCTGCAGCTGTGGTCTTCTGGGTTTAGCTTGACCTTCCTGGTTTCCCTGGACGGCTGGAACGAGGCCCTGCTAGCCGGCTCATTGGCCAAAACCGGCACGACCGGTGTCTCGTTGGCCAGCGCGACGATCCGGTCGAGCTGGCGCCGCTCCTCGGCTATGACCAATGACTCGGCCAACCTGACACCGGCTTGAGCGCACTCCAGCGACTTGCTGTAGTCACCAACGAAAGTGATGAGGATCTTGGGACCCGACAGCTTCATCTTCAGGTAGGCGTAGTGGGGGATCGCCATGAATTTGGTGAGCGCAGGCCGGCCCAGCAGCGCGTGGTACGCGCTGGACAGGTCCACCACCTAAAACCAGATAGGCTCGCGCCGGAAATGATCGCTCGTGCCAAACAGGACGTCAAGCCAGATCCGGCCGATGGGGGAGTAGGAGAGGCCCGGCACGATGCAGTGGAACACTGTCCGGGATGGCTCCAGGTCCTTGGCCTCGAGGCCGAGCTTGGTCATGCTGTCGCGGTAGAGGATGTTGATGCTGCTGATACCGTCGATGAGGACTCGCGAGAACTTGCAGGTGCATCTGGCTGCAACTATGGTGGGGTCCAGGACGAGGGCATAGCCACCCGGGTTCGGCATGACGGCCGGGTGGTCCTCCTGGGTCCAGCTGATTGGACGCTTCGACCAGTGCATATATTCCGGCACGGCCGGGACAACGGTGTTCCCCTCCTGCCGGAGCAGGCGTTCGCTATGCTTGTCGTCACCAAGGCTGGTGAAGATGATGTAGCTCACGTTCTGGTTGGGATAGACTTCATCGCGCATCATGCCGTTAGCGGGGCAGGGCAGGAGGCGGCTACCGTGCACCCGGAGCCGGAGCGGGAGGCGGCGGGGTGTCGCCCCTCATGATGCGCTTGGTGATGGTGCACTACCGGAGCGTGTGCGTTGACGGCCTCGCTACACTGTGGTGCTTACAGGGAGCCTCGAGCATCTCTTCGAAAATCATGGCGGGTTGCTACGCCATCTTGCGGACTTGTCGGCGCTTGTCGGCCGCCTTTGCCGCGGGCGCCTGTTCGGTGCCCGTGAGGAGGCGGTTGTGATAGCGTGGGGCCTCTTGATCGGCTTGTGCTTTTTGTTCTGCTGGCGGCTGCTCTGGCCAGCTTGCTTGGGGGGTTGTGCCAACATCACCTTGCTGGCCTCATCCAGCACCACCTGGATCTTCATGGCGCAGTTGGCATTGGTGTACTTGTCCGTGATGACCATGAGCGCGACCATGGTGGTTGGCTCGGAGCGCAGGAGCCTGTGCTTGAGGAGGGTGCCATCCCGACAGCTGCTCATGAAGTACCGAATGGTTTGGACCTCATGGACGCCCTCGTAGGTGTTCCGAAGCTTGGTCCAGCGTGCGAGGTACTCGCGGCCAGTTTCGGTCGGCCCCTGTTTGCACATGGCGAGTTGACTAGGACGGCCGAGACGCTTGTAGGTGCCAGTGAAGTTGCGCACGAAGGCTTGCTTGAAGTCAACCCACGCGTTGATGATGCCGGCCGACAGGGTATTCAGCCATGTGCGGGCCGACCTTGGAGCATGTGCAGGGCATAGTGCACGGCAAGGCGGCGATTGCAGCCGGCGATGTCGATGGTGGTGGTGTAGTCAATAAGCCAGTCATCTGGCTTGACGGTGCCATTGTACTTGGGGGTGTCGCGTGAACCCTTTGTGGAAAGGCTCATCCCAGATGCATGGACTGAAGCAAGCCGGCCCAACAGCATTTTCTTCCCACAGCTCGAAGGAGAGGGCAAGCTGATCAAGGCGATGGTGGGCGTCGGTGTCGTCAATGGCACGCGGGCCTAGCCGGCTCGCGACCGGGCCGTGGAGAGCCGGATCGACCGAAGCCGGACGGGCACGTCGCGCGGATTGCGTGGGTCGATCTTATCGGCGTGGGTCTTCCAGAGCCGGCTCATTACCTAGGCCGTCGCTAGTCGTCGGGGCGCGGTTGCACCGGGTTTGGGGATGGCTGGAATGAGCTTCACTGGGGGGTGGGGTGGATGCCGTGTTCGGATGTTCGGGTTCTTTGGTGCGGCGCTAGACGGATCCCGTGGGGCGGTCAAGGTGATCTTGCTGCGCATTCGCAGCGCGGAGGAGCTTGTTCATCCGCCGCAGGCACTCCTACAGCTCCTCACCCTGCAGCTGCTCCATGCCGACGGCAGCCGCCTGTGCGGCGCGCATATTCTTCAAGGGGGTGTCGTAGACGGGCGAGATCGCACCTAGCACGCGACCGATGGGGCCGCCACGCTCCCGCACCTCGGCAACCCGGTCGGGCTCAGCAGCGGCCGGCGTGAACTCGTATGCGGCGTCGCGCTCCCGCTAGGCGAACTCCAACCGGTGCTGCATAGCAGCAGCATTGAGGCCTCGTCCAATAGGCGCTTGCGGCTCTCTTCGAGCTGAGCCAAGGCCTCTGCGGCATTGGTGGCGTTGACATCGGTGGCGATGGGGACGCTGAGGTTCTGCATCGTGGCGCGCAGTAGGTCGGGCATGCTGGCGCACTCTGTTGCAAACCTGGCGGCAGCGGCCTTCTTCGCGACGCTGGATGAAGTGGAGCCGGAGTCGGTGGCGAGCACCTCCACCCGGATGCAGAGATCCGCCACCCCGGCGGAGATGTCACCGCCGAGGGGGAAATGCAAGTCGGTGACGTCGAGCACCCCACTGGGGTACTCATCGGCCGCGGACGCATCAGATATGCGGAGCGCGCCAAAGGTGGCGATGAGCGATTCGGCGAGGCCAGCCAATGGTGAGCCGGGCGCAGGGAATGCGTAGTGCATGATGTGCTCACCAAAGTCGATGAAGGGGCCCATCTGAAATGTGTCTCCGGTCGGGACCTCGAGCTGCTCCATAGTGGGCGCCAACTGTCGTGGTGGGCACATGGAAAATGCCAAAGGATGGCTAAAGAGAGGGGTAGGCTCGAGGGCGCCGGTGGGCTCCAGAGGCGAGGTCGGCATGAGCGAGCAAGGGATGCAAGACATACCCAGGTTCGGGGCTCTCCGAAGAGATAACACCCCTAGTCCTGTCGAGTGTGGTTTATATGTGGATGTTACAAGCTTGCTCCTAGAGCTATTTTGGGGAGGAAAGAAGACAGGCCAAAGCATAGGCTGCTCTTTCTCCTTGTGTGTGTTCTACTGATCATGTGCGTCTTCTCGTGCATGAGGCTTCTTCGGGGGTTTCATAGGTCAACCCCCCAGGGCTACAATGGTAAAGTTACATGGTCGTGGGGCCGAGATGTCAGCATCTGGGAAGCCGGTGTTGGGGCCTGCCGGTTCCCAGGGTACGTCAGATTCTCCGGGTGCGGGCCCCATGCGTCGGGGGCACTGTTCCCCCCTATCTTGTCTTGCGCCACAGAGTGGTTGAGCCGGCTCGGCTACAGTGGCGCGTCGCCTGGTCGCCATCGGCTTCTGTAAGCAGGATGGGGTTGGACTGTAGCCACGCCAGCCCTGCTCAGCTGGGTTGGTGTGGCACTGTTGCCACGCTCGCTCTGCTCAGCGGGGTTGGTGGGCCACTGTTGCATTGCTCATCTCATCATGGGAACTTGTTCCGTCGTATGCCTTGGATGGGACGGGAGCTGACCCGTGGCCGGGTTGAGGGGCGTACCATGATGGTGCTTACTTTTCGAAGAAGTCTTGACTTGCTGGGACCGGCCGACATGCGCCCGCGGGCCTGGTCGGGTTATGGTCTTGACCGGGTTGCGGAACCTGGCCAAGGACAAGCCGGATTGAGGGGCGATGCTGGCCCTGATTTTTTTAAAGGATTTGGGTTCTGTTGCCTTCCCAGGGTTCATCCCCCCGACAATTTATAAGGCTCTCAAAATAATACAAGTGAAGTATGAGAGTTCATCAATTTCTTCAAAATAAAACCACCGCCGTGCTCTAAAAAGATATAAGTGAAGCACTAGAGCAACTACCTAGCTCAAAAGATATAGGTGAAGCACATAGAGTATTCTAATAAATTCATGATTAATCACTTGTACAACGAGGTGCTATATAAACGGTTTTTAACCCCTCTCCGCGACGGCGTTCTGAACCGTCGCCAAGTGAGTGACTGTGATAGGGGGGTCCTTCCCATACGACCCAGAAACCATCGGGGATAGGAGCCTTGATGCATATACAGTACTCCCTACTCGTTTCTTCTCACATTGCCCTCGAAGTTGGTATTCTGTGGTGCTACGTTTACGATGCGCGACCCATCACAAATAGTTCACGATAATAGAAGTAGACAATCACACACATTTACTTTTCCAAGACTGTGTGCGATTCGATGTAAGAGTGCACACAGTTGTCGCTATAAAACTGTATGTGAAGATTGAATACATCCCACGTGATTCATCCGTCATACCCGCGTCGGATGATCGACCTATCACACGCGTTCTTCTATGACCAAATGTTTGCGATGCGCACAACATCACAAACAGTCCATAATTGTGAAGCGTGTGTGATAAGGTGACTATCGCAAACATTTAATAAGAAAGAACTATGTGCGATGTTGTTGTTAATCGCACACGTTTTATCTTGGCTGATCGTGTGTGCAGTAGTGATTGATCACACACGTAGTGGATCCTAGAAACGTGTCTAATCTCCACGTCTATCGCAGACATTTCGCTTTCACAAACCGTGTGCAG
The DNA here is from genome assembly GCF_002575655.3 of Aegilops tauschii subsp. strangulata. NCBI lineage: Eukaryota > Viridiplantae > Streptophyta > Magnoliopsida > Poales > Poaceae > Aegilops > Aegilops tauschii. Next base: position 269,613,332 of record NC_053038.3, on the reverse strand, counting down.
TGTAATCTCTAACTAATCCATAATTTGAAAATCACATATTTTGAATCTGAAAGTAGGCAATCACTTATTTCATATCCAAACATGTTTATTACAAATATGAGTTCAACCACAAATGCATAATTCGATGCACATGTACATATACTGAAGAACTACAGAAGCACCAAGTAAAGAATGATGAACCACAGTTGTACTAAAGACTGTAAAGAGAGGCGAAAGACATTCTAGTTGCTGGAGAAGGTGAAGCAGAATGCCCATATTGTGCCCTCCTCCATGCATAATGTGCGTGCGACTCTAGGCCAACCCCTTGTGATGGCTACCCCTCCATCCTTCACTGTCTTCATTAGGACTTCTCGATGCTCATTGTAGTCTGGATGAAATACTTTAACCTTCATTGTGTCTCCACCAATAATGTACTTTGTGAGGTAATCTTGAGTGAACTGCTTCGGGAACCATTGAGAACGAAAAAGATTCAGACATTGTTGTCCAACAACTCATCATGGGCAGTAAAAAGAGAGGGCTGCAGAGTTTGTAGTTACCATCCTACAACTCACTATTGTGTTGGATAGAGCATAAACAAATAATTTGCTTGCCACCATTCGTATCTTTTTGCTAATAATCCTTATCAGTTTCCTCACTTGATGCTTGTTCATGAATATCTCATTGCCCCATACGCAAAAGGGTCGATGCGTGGATCTTTGCCAAGGGCATATGTACCTACAAGCAACAAGTCAATATTGGAAGCTAACAAGTGTCCAGGCCTAGATCTATATGCACTACATTATGGAACGACAGGGGAGTACAAGCCAAGGGAGGAAACTAACCTCGGCGGAAAATGGTCGCCACTCCCGTTGTTGTCCTGCATAAGTAGTGGAAAGGCATGATAAGTACATCGACCTTAACATCAAACAAATATAGCACAGGTAAACAACATTATCTCCAAATGATGGCTTGAATGTGTTGGTTTCAGCATGCTATTAAAGCAGATATAAAATGGAAGGCAATGTTACCGACAACAGACTTAACAGCCATCAAATATTGCAATTCAAACTGGTATTGTTGAAAATGAATAGAACGTAGGTATGCTTAAACATCACACTGGATAAATGTGTAAAACTGAAGTAAAGGGCATGTGTTAACTACACCAGGCATAACTGGAACCAAATATAGCCGTTCAAACTGGTATTGATGAAGTCGAGTGGCACAGTTCCGACTTGCACATAATGAACATCACATTGTGAATGAATGAAATAAACAAGGCATAAATGATCAGTATAACAACCAAATATAGCCATTGAAAACTAGACAGAGTCTCACTTCAACCAACCTAACAACAAAATACAGATAAACAGGGCATATGCTTGAAAGTTGGACAAATGCTCACTGCAACCAACCTAACAACCAAATATAGATAAACAAGGCATCTGGTTGATAACTGGACAAATGCTCACTTCAACCAACCTAAGAACCAAATACATATAAATAAGGCATCTGCTCGATAACTGGAAAAATGCTCACTGCAACCAACCTAACAACCAAATACAGATAAACAAAGCATCTACTCACTATAATCAACCAAATATAGCCATTCGTGAAACTGAAGTGGACAATTCATACTTAAACATCACATAGCCCTATTGAACAACACATTTTTGCGTAGCTGAAATAATTAAACACGACACAGTTAAAGCACCACACGACAAATGCTACTACGACAAAGGGTATGGGTTGGTAAGCTAGAAAAGGTAAGATTTGCTAATAGGATGTTGCCTCACATGTCATGGACGGGATCATTTCAGTTGGAAGAGCACAGACCCATGGTGCGCTCTCTGATGTCACAGATGGGATGTTTCACCTTGAAACAACCTTTGTGGGTGCCCTCCTCGTGGTCATGGTCGATGAGATCTGACTTGGTAATTGAGGATACCAAGCCGCCGGCGTAGAACGTGTCCTTCAGAAATAGAAAAATGGGCTCGATGGCGTACAAGGATCGCAAATCCTTGACCGCGTGGCAGAGGAGATCAGGGGCAAGGCCGTCGAAGAGATAGACGGTGGTTGAACCAGAGGGTTGGGGATGGACCACTTAACCTGTGACATGGCCCGCGTGAAGCCGTCACTGTCGCCGAGCTTGATGTCATAGCCAGCTTCCCGACATACAGTAATACGCTAGCCCATTGACATGAAGCCTTCGGCATGGCAACGTAGTCAACGTCTTCGCCGGCTTCCGCGGCGATGTGTTGCTCCGAGATCGACAGGTTAGGGCGAATAGTGGCCACCTCGCCAATGTCCGCCGGAGAGGCCATGATAAACCTGTTCTTGGCCGAACGCTCGTCGGGCTCCTCACGATACGTGGTCGAGCTTAGGCTGCGACATTCTGGAGCACGGGATGTGGATCTGGTGGGGAGGGACTGATACTTCGCCATCGTATCTACTGTTCCAAACACTTTTGCCCTTGTTTTGGACTCTAACTTGCATGATTTGAATGGAACTAACCCGGACAGACGTTGTTTTCAGCAGAATTGCCATGGTGTTATTTTTGTGCAGAAATAAAAGTTCTCGGATTGACCTGAAACTTCACGGAGAATATTTTTGGAATATATAAAAAATACTGGTGAAATAATCAAGACCAGGGGGGCCACACCCTGTCCACGAGGGTGGGGGCGCGCCTACCCCCCTGGGCGCGCCCCCTGCCTCGTGGCCCCTCTGGAGCTCCACCGACCTCAACTCCAACTCTACATATTCACGTTCGGGGAGAAAAAATCAGAGAGAAGGATTCATTGGGTTTTACGATACGGAGCCACCGCCGAGTGTCGGTGGGAAACGTCACCTATGGGATCACAAGAATCCCTACTACGGTTGCTGGGGCGCAGGGTTGTGACAAGAGTAGGATTAGCAGTCAACACAAGGATCGTTTACCCAGGTTCGGGCCGCGAGGATGCGTAATACCCTAGTCCTGCTTTGGTGTGTATTTGAGAGAGTTCTTGAGCTCTCGAACTAGCTACGGTGGCTGCGTAGTCAAAAAGAGCCGAATCCCACTCCAGTATGCCAAGGGCCTCCTTTTATAGTCGAAAGGGACTGCCACAGTGGCACACAGGAGGCGGAAAGGCCTACAGTGATGCGAGCTTATCGCTCGTGTTACAGGACAAGACGCATTTAATGTGTAGCCTAGGTGTCCCTTAGCTTTATTGGGGATGGGAACGAGGCCCGTCCCATCTGTTGCCGCCTCGCCTTGCTTCGACACGCGCCCAGGCCAGCGGTGCATGCGGTGCCATATAGGCAGGCAAGCAGCTGAGGTGGCGCGGTGGTAGGGTCTTCATGAAGATCTGCATGCCAGCACGCAGGTGCTTGCTGAGTTGGTGTAGAGGCCACCCGTCGCCATGCAGGTGCCTGCCCAGCTGGTTGAGCTAGCACCTGCTTGGGGACGGCGGTGGAGTCTTGGTTGACGCGGGCCTGGCTGTGGCCCCGTTGACGCCCTCGGCAAGGGCCTTGACGGGGACCCGGCAAGGTCCTTGCAGGGGACCCGGCAAGGGTCTTGCCGTGGCGTTGTAGTCGTCCCCGGCAAGGCGCTTGCCGGGAGCCTTGTGGATCTCCTCGGCAAGGATCCCACCGAGGGTCGCTGTCTTCTGGTTCTCATCTGATCTTATATCTCTATGGTCTTGACAAAGATTTGCATGCTACCACAGTGTGCCTCCCGAGCCCTAGTTCTAATGTGGTTGGTTGAGTTGAAACCTGTGGGCTCAAGGGTGGTTCACTCTGTTAGCATCGAGCAAGTTGCCCCGGCAAGGCTCTTGCTGGGCTGCGGAGGCTGCCCCGGCAAGGACCTTGCTGGGGGAGTCCACCTTGCCCTCTCGCTCTTTGGTATCTTTGGTCTTGGCGTTGCCTTGGCCATCTTGTGCTTCGGCTTCTCTCCGGCTCCCCTCCTCTGCCCTGCTTAGTGTGGCCGTGGCGCGCGGCTCCGACTGCCCGTGGACAAGTAAAGGTGTACAAAGATGTGCGCCTACTTTTGTAGACCGACAGGAGCCCCGGGCTTGGGCCACACATAAGTGCGACACGTTGTTGGGCCAGGCCCAGAACGGTGCGCGGGCAGGCGGGGCAGATTTTCACGGCAGTAACTCTTCGTCCGCTGCGCTTCCCCACGACCCGCGTTGAACGCGCGTCGTGGAGGATCGTGCGTGACGTGGGGGGGCATGCATGGGGCGGTTCTCGCACGCATGCGTCACATCGCGGTAAAGAGGCGGCTCGCGCCTTCCCCATAGAAAGAAGGAGGCGTGGAGGCGCCGTTCATTTACTGGATGGACTTGGGTCGCAGTCTTCAAGGCGCCCATCCCCCCCCCCCCCGATCACGGGGCGGGGAACGGTCACCTCACCCGTCTTTTTGCCCCTGCTCGCTCGCCACGCGTCCTTCATGCAAGTGGCGGGCGTTGGAGGCGGGAAACTGGGCCGTCGCTGATTGGGGCAGCGGGTCGGTCCTGATTCCCTGCGCCTCCGATGGCTGGATTGGCTAAATGGGGCAGCCGAGCCTCGACTCTGCCCCTTTATAAGGAGGGGGGAGTGGGGGCATCCAACATTCCTTCAGCATCCATCCTCCTCCACCTCCGCTTCTTTCTTCCACCTGCCATGGCGAGAGGAGGTGCTGGGCCTTCGACGGTGGCAGCGAGGGTTGCTGCTCGTCAGCGCGTCCCTCCTTCCCATGAACCTATGGTGGCGGAGCCAGCCATGAGAGGAAGGGGGAGGGGGCGTGGCAGAGGTCGCCGCGGCGGTCGGGGGAGAGGGGGACGAGGTGGCGCGGCGGCCATGCCTCTGCCAGCGGTGCCTCCCACGATGGAGGGTCACGTCGGGGACGAGCCCCGCGAGTACTCATTAGTCTGCGCCGGCCACCGCGTCGTCGTCTTCATCTCCCCACCCCCTTCGCTGAGGAGATGGAGCTCGATCCGCCCCAGACCCTCAGATTGCGCATGAGGGGCTGCGGGACTGGCGGTACACGGGTCCACGTCGACTTCCCCACTCCGCATGTTATGTATCTCCGTCGCGGATAGAAGACATTTGCTCGCATCCATAGCCTGACGGTGGGGCTCGTGCTCTACATCAAGTTAATTGAGGGCGGCCTACTCGCCGTCAAAGTCTTCGGATATCTTGGAACTCGCTTGAAGTGCTGTGTGGATAGCTCCTCCGACGATGAAGATTCCTCCTCGAGCGGGAGTGACGAGGAGAACAGCGACAACGACGACAAGGGAGTCGGGCGGCAGGATGCCGACCCCGACTTTGACTGATCGCGTCGCCCCTCCCTCGGCCTCGCGCCCTGCCAAGGGCATTCCTCATCAAGCTCTCCATCGGCGCGTTCCCCATCGCCTCCTTGGGCGGCTGGTGTAGGAGGGCGGGAGAAGGCGAAGAAGGCGGGCGGTGGCCGTCAACTCGGAGTACGCGGGCACCGACGCCTTCGTCGCATATTGTCGGGGCGTTGACTCATCTTCCAGCCCCTCCGCCGGCACCGGGATGCTCTCTTGGCGCCTTCTGCTTCTCGCACCTCGCCTAGGCGCTCCTTTCGCCCTCCTGCTGTCTTGTTTCACCTCCTGAGGAGAGGGACAAGAAAGGGATTCCGGGCACCTTATCTCTTTTTAGTTTGTAAGCCTGCGGGCACTTGTTAATTTTTAGACTTGTAATCCCCTTGCTCATGTTTTTTTATTCCTGTATGGGATGTTTTAATGAAAAAGGATGTTTGCCGGGTTCTTTGTGCGTGAGCGAGGCCCATGCCAAGGACGAATCCTTGTTATTTCTAAGGTAAACATTGTCGCCTGGCAACAGGCCTTGCCGTCCCCCCGCTTTGGTCGACCATTCTCACGCTCTTGGCGGAGGCAGGGGCAAAGCAGGGTTAGGCCCTAGTTCATTTCTCTTGCCACCGCGACTACAACCAAGTTCCGACCAGGGGATAGCTCTTGAGTACAGGAAAAGGGGAGCACGGTGGTTTTAAGAATATAAACGAGGTTTCATATGTCCCAGTTCTATACGGAAGTCCATAACAGGGGATAAAAGACTTATCTGAATCCGCAGCCCCCGGCAACCTTGGCTTGCCGTGGTTGGATCCTTGTGTCTTCAGCCCCCGGTGGTCTGGCTTGCCGGGGCCGGAGTGCCGGTCCATCCTCTTTCTCCCAAGCGGCTCAGGAGATATGTCCAGGTGCCCTACGAACCAAAGAGGATAGAAAGACGCACACTCGACCTCTAGGCTAGGGGTTAGTCGCCGCTAAGCACTATCAACCCTAACTGAGGAAGAAACTTAACCTAGCATGCATGCTATAACTTAGGGCGCTAGCGCTTCGTTTATTTATGCTCAGGGTCTGCGCCTGGCTTTGTACAGAGGGTTACATGCCTTGCCGGCAAAGCATTGTACAAAAGGTGGCTTGCCGGGGGGCCCGGCAAGCCGTGCCTTATGGGTAAAACTTGCGAAGATGCTCGATGTTAGGAGTTGCTCACTGGAACAGCATCTTTGGTCTCCAGGCGGACTGCGCCGGGCCTGGTGACTCGTATTACCCGATAAGGGCCTTCCCACTTCGGCGTCAACTTGTTGCCATTCTTGGCCGACTGAACGCGCCGAAGAACAAGGTTGCCTTCCTCAAAGCTTTGGGCATGAACCTTGCGGCTATGGTAGCGGCGCAAGGCTTGCTGGTAGCGTGCTACTCTCACAGCCGCCCGAAGATGATCTTCCTCAAGGAGCGTTGCGTCATCTTGCCGCAATTGCTCTTGCTCAAGCTCGTCGTAAGCGAGCACTTGAGGTGACCCGTATGTGAGTTCTGTGGGGAGAACTACTTCTGCCCCCTATACCAGGGCAAAGGGTGTCTGGCCGGTGGCTCGATTTGGCGTCGTCCCGATCGACCAAAGAACCGTCGACAACTCATCGATCCAGCGCCTTCCGCTCTTGTGCATCTTATCAAAAGTCTTTGTCCTCAGGCCTCGCAACACTTCAACATTTGCCCTCTCCGCTTGGCCGTTGCTCCGTGGGTGTGCCACGGAGGCAAAAAAAACCTTGCTGCCGAGGTCTTGGATGTATTGCATGAAGGTGTGGCTTGTGAGCTGCGTGCCATTGTCGGTGATGACTCTGTTTGGCACACCAAAACGGCAGACTAGTCCCTTGAAGAACTTGACGGCTGACTGTGTTGTCACCTTCCTCACTACTTCCACCTCCGGCCACTTTGTGAACTTGTCGATTGCAACGTACAAGTATTCAAAGCCCCCGACAGCATGGGGGAAGGGGCCCAGTATGTCGAGCCCCCAGACCGAAAATGGCCAGGAGAGAGGCATTGGTTGAAGGGCTTGAGCTGGTTGATGAAGCTTCTTTGAATGGAACTGACACGCTTCACACTTGGTTACTAGTGCCGTTGCATCCTGGAGGGCAGTGGGCCAGAAGAATCCCTGCCGGAATGCCTTGCCAGCAAGGGCCCTCGACCCTATGTGGGAGCCACATATGCCTCCGTGTATCTCCGCCACCAGCTCCAGTCCTTCCTCCCGGGGAATACACTTCAATTTCACACCGTTCGATCTCTATCTGTACAGGGCGTCATCGACGAACTGATACATAGCAGACCGACGGGCTAGTTTCTCCGCTTCTTCCTGCTCCCCAGGAAGCTCCCCTGTTTGCAGGAATCGGACGGTATGTTGTGCCCATGCCGGAGCCTGGGGCTCGACGACAAGGACCAAAGGCATTTCTTCTGCCATGGGAGCGGCCGTATCTACGGCCAGGGCTTGACGGCCTGCCGGAGTCAGTCGCTCCTCGGCAGGCTCAGGGCCCACGGCAACACCCTTGCCGGCGGCCCCTGGGGGCTCGCCGAGAAAGTACTTGCCAGGTCCAGATTTCCTCCGCTTGTTCTGCTCCGTTGATGGTTCGACGGATGGTTGAGTCAACCGAAGCAAAAAGGTGCCTGGTTCCACAGGTAGCTTGAATGCAGCACGCTTTGACAGGTAGTCAGCGATGTCGTTCTCCGCTCGGGGAACGTGCGCCGCTTGTATACCATCAAAGCGCTCTTCTAGCTTCCTCACCTCATCTACGTAGGCCTCCATCAACGGGCTCCGATAATCCTTGTTGACTTGTCTGACGACAAGCTGTGAATCACCCCGGACGATGAGCTTTTTTACTCCTAGGTCTGTCGTGATCCTGAGACCGGCAAGTAATCCCTCGTATTCAGCAGTGTTGTTGGTGGACATCTCCCTGGGAAAGTGCATCTGGATTACATACTTGAGGTGCTCTCCGGTGGGTGCGACGAGCAGCACACCAGCACCGGCGCCTTGAAGCGAGAAAGCTCTGTCAAAGTACATAATCCAGTCGCGAGATGTTTCCTTACCGGGGAGAGTGGTCTCCTGGATCTCTTCGTCAGGCGTTGTGGTCCATTCTGCAATGAACTCCGCCAGGACTCTGCTCTGGATGGTTGAAGTACTTTCAAACTTCAACCCAAAGCTTGACAATTCCAAGGACCACTCCACAATCCTTCCGGTTGCATCTGGGTTGTGCAGTATCCATTGCAACGGGAGGCGGGTGACGACGGTGATCTCGTGGGCTTGGAAGTAATGACGCAGCTTCCTCGAGGCCATAAGGAGGCCGAAGAGCAATTTTTGCACACCGGAGTACCTTGACCTAGCCCCCTGCAAGAGGGAGCTGACAAAGTAAACCGGGTGCTGCATCATCTTCTTCTTTTGCACCACCTCATTTGGCCACGCGGGCCCCGCCCTGACGGCGTTAGTCTCTGCCGGGAGTCTTGCCTTGCCGGCACCAGGCCCTGCCGGGGGAGTTTCTGACTTGCCGTCCACCGGTCCTACCATTGCCACTGCCTCTTCGTCAATCTCCCTCTGCACCACTAGCGCGGCACTGACCACTTGGTTCGTCGCCGCCAGATACAGTAGCAACGGTTCTTGTGGTTTTGGCGCAACTAGTATCGGCGTGGAGGAAAGGTATCTCTTCAGGTCTTGCAACGCCGCTTCGGCCTCTGGGGTCCACTCCATTGGGCCCGCCTTCTTCACGATCTTGAAAAAAAGGAAGGGTGCGCTCGGCACACTTGGAGATGAATCGACTCATGGCGGCAACGCAGCCAGTGAGCCGACGCACGTCCTTGATCCGCTTGGGTGCCTCAATCTGCTCGATAGACTTGATCTTGTCTGGGTTTGCCTCGATCCCATGCTGCCACACGAAGAACCCGAGAAGTAGGCCGGACGGAACGCCGAAGACACACTTCTCAGGGCTCAGCTTGAGGTTGATCTTGCGCAGGTTGGCAAACGTCTCTTCTAAGTCTTGTACAAGAGTTGCCCACATGGGGTGATGAATGTTGTCTTCTCTTCGTCTTCTCTTGTCATGAAGATCTGGTGGTAGCCCGAGTAGGCATCGAGGAATGATAACAGATCACACCCGGCCGTGGAGTCAACAATCTGCTCGATGCGCGGCAACGGGAAGGGGTCCTTAGGACAAGACTTATTGATATCTGTGTAATCAATACACAGCCCCCACTTCCCGTTTGCCTTGCACACCACTATTGGATTGGCCAACCACGTTGGATGGAGCACTCCCCTCACCAAGCCCGCTGCTTCCAACTTCCTGATCTCCTCTGTGATGAACTCCTGCCGTTCCAAAGCTTGCTTCCTGACCTTCTGCTTGACGGGTCGCGCATGGCGACAGACAGCAATATGGTGCTCGATCACTTCCCTGGGAACGCTGGGATGTCAGATGCTTGCCATGCAAACACATCGACATTCGCCCGCAGGAAAGTGACGAGCGCGCTTTCCTATTTGCTGTCAAGGGTGGAGCTTATGGTGAAAGCCCCTCCCGTGCCATCCTCCTTGACGGACACCTTCTTGGTCTCTGGTGGCATAGCTCTGGATTTCTTGCTCTTGCCGGTGGAGCTCTCTGGCACGTCCTCGACGGTAGCACAACACTCCAAAGAGGTGCACCTGCCGGAGTGGGCGCGAGAGGTCTTGCCGGTCTTCTTATTCCCTCCCGGGGCTTCAGCGGCAGGTGCAAGTGCCTTGGCGGCAGCTGCTGCAACTGCTTCCCGGTACAGTAGGTCGGCGCAGATCAGCGCGTCCTTCTTGTCGGAGGGGACAGTGATGATGTTCATCGGCCCATGCATCTTCAGCGTGTTGTAGGCATAGTGCGCCGCCGCCATGAACTTGGCCAGTGCCGGGCGGCCGAGGATCCCATTGTAGACAATCCTCTCCGTCCTGTAGTTCAGCTCGCCTCCAAATGTCACGGGCAACGTGACCTTCCCCTTTGGTTGGCTCCTCCCCGGGTTGACCCCTTGAAACGTGCCCGTTTCCTCGAGGTCTCCATTAGGAATTTGCAGCCTTTTGATCACAATGGGTGAGATCAAGTTCAGACCGGCCCCGCCGTCAACCAGCATCTTGTTCACCTTGAGGTTGCGTATCGTTGGTGAAACCAACAACGACAAACACCCGACCGCAATTGTGCGGTCAGGGTGATCCTCGGCGTCAAAGATGAGGGGCGTGCTGGACCACTTCAGCGGCTTCTAAGCGTCGAACGAGGGCTCCGTTGCTGTAATCTCATGCGCCCACTGTTTGAGCTGGCAGTGAGAAGTATGCAGTGAGGCACCACCGTCGACGCACATGGCCTCTGTAGCCTTCTGGAACTCTTGCTCACCGGACTCGTCGTCCTCGTCATGATCATCATCTTCTTTCTTCTTGTCTCGACCCCGAGCGGGCCTCTCTTGTTGGTTATCCTTGCCGCGGTGGCCTCCTTGGCCGCCATGCTTCTTGCCGGATCCCTCGGCACCATCCTGGCCCTTCTCCTTGTCCCGCCTCTTGTACTCAGCTTTTTGCTTCTCAGCAAGCAGCTCGACTTGTCGGCAGTTCTAGAGGTCGTGGCCCTTGGTGCGGTGGATCTTGCAGTACTGCTTGTCGGAGCTTCCTGGCTTGTCGGGAGCCGCCAAGGCCCAGCACGCGGCGCACCCGGCAATCTCCTTGCCGAGGTCGTCTGCCTTAGCCTTCTTGGCAGCGCCGGTGCTGTCGGATCCCTCGACGGCAAGCACGGTCTTGCCCTTGCGTTTCCTGTTGCGACGCCGACCCTTCTTCGTCGGGGCGGCGGTGTCTTCATCAGTAGAGTCAGTTTCTGCGCCGGCGTCCTCGCCGGGGTACTTCCTTCCTTCTTCAGCCCGGGCGCACCTATCGGCCAGAACATAAAGTTCGGCCACATCCTTAACCTTGTTCATCGCCAGCTCTTCGTGCATCTTGCGGTTGCGCACGTTCTGATGGAACGCGCTGATCACGGCAGCGGGATGAACATCGGGGATGTTGTACTGCACCCGGCTGAACCTCTGGATGTACTTGCGCAGGGTTTCCCCTTCCTTCTGGGGAATGATATGCAGATCACTGGCCTGGCCATGAGCTTGGTGGCCCCCGGTGAAGGCACCAACGAACTCATGGCACAGATCCGACCAAGAAGAGATGGAATCCGCCGGCAAGTGCATCAACCAAGACATGACGTTGGGCTTCAGTGCCAACGGGAAGTAATTGGCAAGCACCTTGTCGTCGTGAGCTCCGGCAGCTTGCATCGTGATGGTGTAGATGCTGAGGAACTCTGACGGATGGGTCTTGCCGTTGTACATCTCGCCAACGTCGGGCTTGAACATGCGGTGGGACGGCCACTGGAACTGCTGCAGCTCACGGGTAAAAGCTGGGCAACCCACCTCGTAAGGTAGGCCGCCGGAGCTCCCCGGCGCTGGGTGGTCCATAGCAGGTCCCGCCCGCTTGTCCGACTGGTGGCGCGTATCGCGCCGGCGCTCGATAGTGGTTCGAGCATCTTCGTGGGCTCATTCTCGAAGAACTTCGCATTGGTTGCGGTGGGCCCGTGGGTTGGACGACGCTATGGAAATATTATCACAAGCGTCATGGCGACGGACCGACACTCGCAGGAGAGTGCACCATGGCCGCAGCACCCCCGGCCCCTCCGCCGTTGGCATGCAGTGGTTCGACGGAGCGTCGGTCCGAAGGCCCTGCCGATCGCGGATCATCTTTATTGGCGATGGCGACGAGGCTCCGGATGGTGGCTCTCCACTCGTCGAGCTTCTTCGCAGCAGGAGGGAAGTCAAGGAGCAGCTGTGAGCACGCCAAAGCTTCCGCTGGCATGGGTGATGGTGACAGCTGCGTGGACCGTGGCGCGCTTCGACTCCTAACTACGTTAGAAGGAGCTCTACCACGGCCCAGCGGCTGCGTGCCATTTTCGCCAGCACTTCGGCGAGCATGCTGTACTCCTTCGTCCCGCGGACGATGCACATGGCTCTTCCCACGGCGATGTCCAAGGTCTCCAGCGTGGTGGCGCTGCTCGTCGCGCGCACCCTAGGAAGAGCGCGCTGTGGGCGCTGGCGTGGGCGTCTTGGAGGTTGCTGCGCCGCCCGTGGGTGGCACAACGACACTCCTGGAGGGCCCCGCGCCGCCTGCGGGGGGCCCAGCTCCGTCTTTGGATTTGGCGGCGTGCGGCCTGTCGCTTGGCGCACGAACGACGCTGCTCGCCAGGCTCTGACTGCCAGAGCGATGCTGGTGCTCGCGGACTGCGACCCGGGTCCTATCCGCGACCGGCCCGCTGCTCGCCCGCACTGGCACGGGCCATTCGGCTCCCGACGAGCCGATCGCCGTGATTGTCTTCTTCTTGGGAGCCATGGCGATGAAAAACTGCTAGGCTAACTACTAGACCAGATTCTCACAATTGCGCCCCCTACCTGGCACGCCAAAGATGTCGGTGGGAAACGACACCTATGGGATCACAAGAATCCCTACTACGGTTGCCGGGGCACGGGGTTGTGAGAAGAGCAGGATTAGCAGTCAACACAAGGATCGTTTACCTAGTTTCGGGCCGCGAGGATGCGTAATACCCTAGTCCTGCTTTGGTGTGTATTTGAGAGAGTTCTTGAGCTCTCAACTAGCTACGGTGGCTGCGTAGTCCAAAAGAGCCGAATCGCCCTCCAGTATGCCAAGGGCCTCCTTTTATAGTCGAAAGGGGCTGCCAAAGTGGCACATAGGAGGTGGGAAGGCCTACAGTGCTGCAAGCTTATCGCTCGTGTTACAGGACAAGACGCATTTAATGCGTAGCCTAGGTGTCCCTTAGCTTTATTGGGGACGGGAACGAGGCCCGTTCCGTCCGTTGCCGCCTCGCCTTGCTTCGACACGCGCCCAGGCCAGCGGTGCATGCGGCGCCATGTAGGCAGGCAAGCAGCTGAGGTGGCGCGGTGGTAGGGTCTTCACGAAGATCTGCATGCCACCACGTAGGTGCTTGCTGAGTTGGCGTAGAGGCCGCCCGTCGCCATGCAGGTGCCTGCCCAGCTGGTTGAGCTAGCAGCTGCTTGGGGACGGCGGTGGAGTCTTGGTCGACGCGGGCCTGGCTGTGGCCCCGCTGACGCCCTCGGTAAGGGCCTTGATGGGGACCCGGCAAGGGTCTTGCCTTGGTGTTGCAGTCGTCCCCGGCAAGGTGCTTGCCGAGAGCCTTGTGGATCTCCTCGGCAAGGATCCCGCCGAGGGTCGCCGTCTTCTGGTTCTCATCTAATCTCATATCTCTATGGTCTTGACAAAGATTTGCATGCTACCACGGAGGTGCCTCCCGAGCCCTAGTTCCAATGTGGTTGGTTGAGTTGGAACCCGTGGGCTCAGGGGTGGTTCGCTCTGTTAGCATCGGGGAAGTGGCCTCGGCAAGGCTCTTGCCAGGGCCACGGAGGCTGCCCCGGCAAGGGCCTTGCCGGGGGAGTCCACCTCGCCCTCTCGCTCTTTGGTATCTTTGGTGTTGGCGTTGCCTTGGCCATCTTGTGCTTCGGCTTCTCTCCGGCTCCCCTCCTCTGCCCTGCTTAGTGTGGCCGTGGTGCGCGGCTCCGACTGCTCGTGCACAAGTAAAGGGGTACAAAGGTGTGCCCCTACTTTTGTACACCAACACCAAGCCCTAATCTATCTAGGGAGGGCTGATCTAGAGTCCGTTCGGGGCTCCGGAGAGGGGAATCTGTCATCGTCGTCATCATCAACCATCCTCCATCACCAATTTCATGATGCTCACCACCGTGCGTGAGTAATTTCATCGTAGGCTTGCTGGACCGTGATGGGTTGGATGAGATTTACCATGTAATCGAGTTATTTTTGTTAGGGTTTGATCCCTAGTATCCACTGTGTTCTGAGATTGAGCTTGCTATGACTTTGCTATGCTTAATGCTTGTCACTAGGGCCTGAGTGCCATGATTTCAGATCTGAACCTATTATGTTTTCATGAATATATGTGAGTTCTTGATCCTATCTTGCAAGTCTATAGTCACCTATTATGTGTTATGATCCGTTAACCCCGAAGTGACAATAATCCGGATACTTACCGGTGATGACCGTAGTTTGAGGAGTTCATGTATTCACTAAGTGTTAATGCTTTGGTCCGGTACTCTATTAAAAGGAGGCCTTAATATCCCTTAGTTTCCAATAGGACCCCGCTGCCAGAGGAGGGTAGGACAAAAGATGGCATGCAAGTTCTTTTCCATAAGCACGTATGACTATATTCGGAATACATGCCTACGTTACATTGATGAACTGGAGCTAGTTCTGTGTCACCCTATGTTATAACTATTGCATGAGGAATCGCATCCGACATAATTCTCCATCACTGATCCAATGCCTACGAGCTTTTCACATATTGATCTTTGCTTAGTTACTTTTCCGTTGCCACTGTTACAATTACTACAAAACTGCTACTGTTACTTTTGCCACCGTTACCATTACTTCCATACTACTTTGCTACTAAATACTTTGCTACAGAGATTAAGTTATCCAGGTGTGGTTGAATTGACAACTCAACTGCTAATACTTGAGAATATTCTTTGCCTCCCCTTGTGTCGAACCAATAAATTTGGGTGGAATACTCTACCCTCGAAAACTGTTGCGATCCCCTATACTTGCGGGTTATCAAGACTATTTTCTGGCGCCATTGCTGGGGAGCATAGCTCTATTCTTTGAGTCACTCGGGATTTATATCTGCTGATCACTATAAGGAACTTGAAAGATGAGAAAACCAAAATTTATCCCTCAACTACGAGGGGAGGTAAGGAACTGGCATCTAGCTCTGCACTTGATTCTCCTTCTATTTTGAGTAAACTTGCGACACCTAAACCTACTTTTGCTATTAATTCTGATATGTCGCATGTTATTGATGATCCCACTTCTGCTATGCATGATACTTATGATGAAACTACTTCTATGCTTGATAATACTATGCCACTAGGTGAATTTCTTGATGAACAACTTGCTAGGGCTAGAGAGAATGAAATTATTGAAACTGATAATATTGATGAAAGTGATGATGAAGATTCTCCCCCTAGATATGAATTGCTTGTTGTGCCTGAGGGTTATGTTATGGATGAAGAAACTGCTAGAGACTTTCTTGCTTGCAACGATAGATATGATCTTAAGAAATTATTAGCCAAGCTGAAAGAGAAATCTTTGAATGCTAGAATGAAATATGACCCTGCTTTTCCTGCCATGGTGAAGAAGGTGAAACGTGGTATCGACAAGGGTCTTTCCAAATACAAGTGCTATCGCATTGATGACAGAGACACTTTGTTCTTCGAGGACCGGATTGTGGTTCCGAAAGGTGATCTAAGGAAAGTCATAATGAACGAGGCGCACAATTCTCTCCTTTCCATTCATCCTGGAAGTTCGAAGATGTATCATGACCTCAAGCAGTCGTATTGGTGGACTCGAATGAAGCGAGAAATTGCTCAATTCGTGAATGAATGTGATGTCTGCCGAAGAGTGAAAGCAGAACACCAACGACTAGCTGGTCTCCTCCAACCTCTCGCTATCCCAGTATGGAAGTTTGATCATATTGAAATGGACTTCGTGACTGGATTTCCCAAGTCCAAGCGCGGAAATGACGCTATCTTCGTTGTCATCGACAAGCTTTCTAAAGTGGCTCATTTCCTTCCTATCAAAGAATCCATCACAGCAGCTCAGCTGGCAGAGCTCTACACCTCCAGAATTGTCTCCTTGCACGGCATTCCACAATTGATTTCTTCTGATCGTGGAAGCATCTTCACCTCTAAGTTCTGGGACTCCTTCCAGAAGGCCATGGGCACTAACATTCGCTTCAGCACAGCTTTTCACCCTCAAACTAGTGGCCAAGTTGAGCGAGTCAATCAAATTCTTGAAGATATGCTCAGGGCTTGTGTCATTTCTTTTGGCATGAAATGGGAAGATTGTCTCCCATATGTTGAATTCTCCTACAACAACAGCTTCCAAGCGAGTTCGGGCAAGGCCCCATTCGAGATTCTCTATGGCAGAAAATGCCGTACCCCTCTTAATTGGTCAGAGACTGGTGAATGCCAACTTCTTGGCAATGACTTAATCACTGAAGCTGAAGAAATGTGTAAAGTCATCCGTGATAATCTCAAAGCCGCGCAATCGCGCCAGAAGAGTTACTATGATAGTAAGCATCGTGACTTGGCTTTCGAGATCGGAGACCATGTCTACCTCCGCGTCTCTCCAATGAAAGGCACTCGTCGCTTCGGTATCAAAGGGAAGCTTGCCCCTAGATACGTGGGTCCTTTCAAGATCATTGGCAAAAGAGGCGACCTAGCCTATCAACTTGAACTTCCTTCCAACTTCGCGAACGTGCACGATGTGTTCCACGTGTCACAGCTCCGCAAGTGCTTCAAGACGCCTGAGCGCACTATCGACTTCGAAGAGATTGACCTCCAAGAAGATTTGTCTTACCATGACCACCCCGTTGCTATTCTCGAAGAAACTGAGCGCAAGACTTGCAACAAGTCTATCAAATTCCTGAAAGTGAAGTGGTCGCACCATTCCGACCGGGAAGCCACCTGGGAACGCGAGGACCATCTCCGTTCCGAATATCCGGAGTTCTTTCAGTCCTAGATCTCGGGACGAGATCCTCTCGTAGTGGTGGAGTGTTGTAACACCCCGCATGTAACTTGCCATATTTGTAACTCCGACTCTTGCCATTTCCGGCTATGTGATATGTTTTTCCCTCCGTTGTCGGGTTTTGATTTGCATTTTGTATTTTGTTATGTCATGCATTTTCATATCATGTCTTCATGTGCATTGCATTCGCATACGTGTTCGTCTCATGCATCTGAGCATTTTCCCCGTTGTCCGTTTTCCAATCCGGCGCTCCTATCTCCTCCGGTGCACCCCTCTTGTTTTCTTTCATGTGCGTGTGTCAAACTTTCTCGGAATGGACCGAGGCTTGTCAAGTGGTCTTAATATACCACCCGGAGACTACCGGTCAAGTTTCGTTCCATTCGGAGGTCGTTTGGTACTCCAACGGTTAACCGGGCCTCCGCAATGTCCATTTGAGTGTCCAGCAAAAAACCCCTCCAAAACCAGCCCAAAGCCCACCAAACTCTCTTCCATGCTCTAGGTCGTTCGATCACGATCGTGTGGGCGAAAACCGCACCTCATTTGGAGTCTCCTAGCTCCCTCTACCTATTTATATGTGGGCATCCCGAAAAACGGATTCGCAGACGAACCCTAGCGTTTTTCCCACCGCGCCGCCGGACGCGTCCGTCCGCGCCGGACAACGTCCAACCGCCGCCGCCGGCCCGCAGGCCCGTTTCCGGCCCCCGCGGCCCGAGTTGCGCCGCAGCCCGACCCCGCGCCCGCACCGCGCCTCCGCCGCCTCTCCCGCCGCCGACCGGCCCGCCGCCGCCGCCATCACCGCCGGCCGCCGCCGCGGCGCCCGTCCCCGCCGCCGCGCGCCCGCCGCCGGGCATCGCCGCCTCCGGCGACCGCCGCCCCCGCCGGCGACCGCCTCCTCCGCCGCGCCTCCTCCTCTCCTTCCCCCGCGCCGGCGCCGCCCCTCCCTCTCCGGCCGGCGAGCGCCCGAGCGAGCTCGAGGAGCCGGCCCGATCCGATCTGGTAACGACACTGTGCCCGTTGACTTTCTCTCGTACCCCCCCTCCCCCAAATTTCTTCCAAGTCCCAGGAAAACTTCAGCAAGTACTCCTGTTCCCGATGCGATAACTTTGTGCATGTAGCTCCAATTCGCGCGTATAATATGTCAAATTGTTCGCCTTGTGATGCTCTTCATTTTGTTCAATTGCACCATTTTCTTTAGAGGTCATCTTGATGCCCAAATCTTCGTTGGAAGAGGGCTAGTTGCTGTTAATCTCTGGTTATTATCAGAACTTGGAGATTTGTCATTTTTGTATCATTTAATCTGTGCATCTTTTGAGCATGAGCTCTACATGTGTTTTGAAGTATGCCATGCCATCTTTCCAGTGGTATAGTCCGTGTATTTTGGTGATCTTTGTGGTGACTAGCACAAGCATGCAAAGTAGGCCCCGTAATATTTCTGATTTCAGGGACTGATTTCTCCAAGTCTTTGTCTGCTGTAATTTTGTTGCCATGTAAACTTGATGCTACAGAGAGATCCATGCATATTGTGGAGATGTTCAGTAAGGTTGTTTTGTAGATATAGTAGTAATTGATCCATTCCTGCAATTGTTTGCAATTTTAGAGTACCATAGCATGATTCAATCTTGCTCTACTTTTGCTATAAAATATTTCTGGCAGATTCTTAACATGACATGCATTTTTGCCAAGCTTATTGTAGTTGATCCATACATGCAATGCAATTGTTCTTGCCATGGATAGCTTTATAAACATGCCATATTGCTGCAGGTATGCTTGGTTTGTCATGTTTGCTCTGTAGTGAGTGCATCAAGCTCACAAAGTCTGATGATGATTTCTGCCATGTCCCGTTTTTCACAAAGTCTGTGAACCTGTAATCTTTTGCACTTTTGCCATGCTTGTTTGAGCTTGATATGTTGTGAACTAGCAGTAGCTCATTGTTCATCTTTAGTCAAGCATCTCCTGTAGATCTCTGCCATATGCTTTGTTGCTATGTTGGGCTGCTGTAGCATTGTTACTTGTTGCATTTTATGTGCTATCTTGCTGTTTATCGCAGATTAGTGTCATTCTTGTTTTGCTTGCCATTTGCAAACCGTGCATCCGATTCCGGTGATCTTTATATCGATTTCGACCGAAATCATCTCATCTTTCCAGTGGCATGCTTGGTTTGCCAAGTTACTGCCATGTTCATCATTTTCCTTCCGGAGCACGCATATGCATCGCATATCATATCTTGCATATCATACATATTTTGCATCATGTTGCTTGTGCATTTCTCGTTGTTGATTGTGGTTCCGTTTGTTTGTGTTCTTGTCTTGGGTAGAGCCGGGAGACGAGTTCGTGAACGAGGAACCTGTCGAGTACGCTTACGAGGATCAAGCTTTCGACAACTCTGAGAATCTTGCAGGCAAGATGACCACCCCTCGAAATCACTTCTATCTTTGCTATGCTAGTTGTTCGCTCTATTGCCATGCTCGCTACCTATCACTTGCTATATCATGTCTCCCATTTTAGCCATGTCAGCCCTAACCATCCTTTCCTAGCAAACCGTTGTTTGGCTATGTTACCGCTTTTGCTCAGCCCCTCTTATAGCGTTGCTAGTTGCAGGTGAAGTTGAAGTTTGTTCCATGTCGGAACATGGATATGTTGGGATATCACAATATCTCTTATTTAATTAATGCATCTATATATTTTGGTAAAGGGTGGAAGGCTCGGCCTTATGCCTGGTGTTTTGTTCCACTCTTGCCGCCCTAGTTACTGTTATACCGGGATTATGATCCTTGAGTTTGCGTTCCTTACGCGGTCGGGTGATTTATGGGACCCCCTTGACAGTTCGCCTTGAATAAAACTCCTCCAGCAAGGCCCAACTTTGGTTTTACTATTTGCCGCCTAAGCCTTTTCTCCCGGGTTTTCGCGAGCCCGAGGGTCATCTTATTTTAACCCCCCCCCCCGGGCCAGTGCTCCTTCGAGTGTTGGTCCGAACCGAGCAGCCTGCGGGGCCACCTCGGGGAAACTCGAGGTCTGGTTTTACTTGTAGCTTGACTTATCCGGTGTGCCCTGAGAACGAGATATGTGCAGCTCCTATCGAGATTTGTTGGCACATTCGGGCGGCTTTGCTGGTCTTGTTTTACCATTGTCGAGATGTCTTGTAAACCGGGATTCCGAGACTGATCGGGTCTTTCCGGGACAAGGTTTATCCTTCGTTGACCGTGAGAGCTTATGATGGGCTAAGTTGGGACACCCCTGCAGGGTATTATCTTTCGAAAGCCGTGCCCGCGGTTATGAGGCAGATGGGAATTTGTTAATGTCCGGTTGTAGATAACTTGTCACTTGACCCAATTAAAATACACCAAGTGCGTGTGTAACCGTGATGGTCTCTTCTCGGCGGAGTCCGGGAAGTGAACACGGTCCGTGTTATGAATGACGTAAGTAGGTGTTCAGGACCTCTTCTTGGTCATTGCTAGATGACGTCCGTTCCTTTGCTTCTCTTCTCGCTCTCATTTGCGCAAGTTAGCCACCATATATGCTTTTGCCGCTGCAGCTCCACCTCCTTGCACCATTCCCCCCTTTAAGCTTAAATAGTCTTGATCTCGCGGGTGTGAGATTGCTGAGTCCCCGTGACTCACAGATACTTCCAAAACAGTTTCAGGTGCCGACGATGCCAGTGCAGATGATGGCGCGATCTCAAGTGGGAGTTCGACGAGGAACGTGGTCGTTATTATGTGTCTTTTCCTGATGATCAGTAGTGGAGCCCAGTTGGGACGATCGGGGATCTAGCATTTGGGGTTGTCTTATTTTCAGCTGGATTTTGACCGTAGCCGGTCTATATGATTGTATTTTGGATGATGTATGGATCGTATTTATGTATTGTGTGAAGTGGCGATTGTAAGCCAACTCTTTATCCCATTCTTGTTCATTACATGGGATTGTGTGAAGATGACCCTTCTTGCGACAAAACCACTATGCGGTTATGCCTCTAAGTCGTGCCTCGACACATGGGAGATATAGCCGCATCGTGGGCGTTACAAGTTGGTAATCAGAGCCATCTCCGACTTAGGAGCCCCCTGCTTGATCGAATCGCTGACGTTGTTGAGTCTAGAACAAAAATGTTTTGAGTTTTAGGATTATATACAACGGAGAGTAGGATTCTTTTTACTCCTCAGTCCCTTCGTCGCTCTGGTGAGGTCTCCTGACGTAGAGTTTTGACTACGCTCTCCTCAAATTTCAATAAAAAAAATTTTAGGATCACGCGGGTATCTTGGAATCGTTCCGATCTATTTGTGACGAGAACATTGTTCTTGGTGCCTCCTGTCATTTAGGGGTTGTGGCAGTGTCCCGGGGAGTTGAGCTCTGAGGTGTTGTCGTCACAATTTTATCGTTGCAGTTCTGGAATACCTGAGTTTCGCCGACATCGAAATCTCTTTTATGCAGTTGTTGGTGAGATCACCTCGACGCCACCCAGTACTGGGGCGGGAGTTCGGGAGTATTGCCAGAACTTGTATAACGGATGTTTTTCGAAGGTTGAGGTAAACGATTTCCGAAGGTTTCTTGGTTATGTGTTGACGGATGGATACAGCTGGATCTAGGGATTGCTAGTTTGGGTGATATATATTTTGTGTCCCCTGTATCCCCTACACCAGATTGCATAACCAGAAAGATTCGGGAGTTTATAAGTGGGAAATCAAGTAGCCTTAGGTTTTCTTTCCGACAGATGCATGATATGAGATTGGGGTTCGACGTCTAGTGGTCCGCCTGTATACGGTTGATTTTACAGTGGTCTCGTTGAGTCTTAAAGAGTCCATGGCTTTGCCGACTCGGGGACGCTTCGTATGTCATGTGCACAGCCTTGTACATGATGGTGCTGTACGATTGAGCCCGTGTGGGCCCCACCACGAAAACTTCGGACGAAATATCTATCATATGTTTGTTCCGGCTTATTCTGCAAGCCAATACTTTGTTTTATTTTGTTCATTCCATATCTTTTGCAAGTGGCTTCTCAACTTATGGAAGTGTGATGATTTACTACGGAATTCATTCGTTCATCTTCGTGCAAATGCTTATTGTGAAGACTATATGTTGCAATTTCTATCCGTTGATTCTACTTATCTTTTGTCTATCAAGATGCTAACGGATGTCACCCTCTTCAGGATGGCTCCGCCAACGCGTCAGAATCCGGATCGCAATGAAGGGAGTCAAGCGAACCCTCCGCCACCACCTCCACCTCTGGAGGCATGGCAAGCAATCATGGCAGCCACCAACGCCAATGCTCAGATGATTCTGCAACTCTTGCAAGAACGTACTCAAGGGCAAGGCAATCAAGGCAATCAAGGTCAAGGCAACAATCAGTTTCACTTTGCCACTCTCAACCAGTTTCTCGCAAATCAGCCTATGTCCTTCAGCTACTGTGTCGAGGCCACGGATGCCGATGATTGGCTCGTGGACATCAACAAGCATTTTGAATGTAGCAATGTCAGGCCTGAGGACTATGTCAAGTTCGCTTCTTTCCAGCTCAAGGACCAAGCTGCTTATTGGCTTCAGCAATACAAAGATTCCAGAGGAGGTCGTGTGATCACTTGGACTGACTTCTGTCGGGACTTCAAAGCGCACCACATTCCACAAAGTGTTGTCGAGAGCAAGCGTGAGGAGTTCCGCAATCTCAAGCAAGGAAACATGTCTGTGTATCAATACAACATTCAGTTTCAGAAACTTGCTCGCTTCGCTAAACAAGACGTTCCTGATGAGAAGAGCATGATCTATCATTTCAGAGGTGGCCTTAAAGAGGATCTGCAGTTAGCTCTCGTTCTTGTTGAGCCTACTTAGTTTGATCAATTCTACAATATGGCACTCAAGCAAGAGGCTGCTCAGCTCAAGTGTGAGGCTTCTAAGAAAAGAGTCAGGGACGCAGTTCAGTCTTCTTCTTCCTCACTTGTGACAGCTAAGCAACAGAAGTTCTGGTTGCCTCCTCCTCCTCCTCCGTTTCGTCAGCCTTACCAGCGGAAGAACAAAGGTGGCCATGGTTCTTCAAACTCTTCCAACTCTGGTTATCAGAACAAGTCTCAGAATCAAGCTCCAAAGTCCAATGCTCCTTATCACCGTCCACTCTCAGAGGTGACTTGCAACAAATGTCAGTAGAAAGGTCACTATGCTAACAAGTGCTTCAACCAGAGGCGTCTTCCTCCTCCTCCTCCTGTCAGATCTTCCAGCAATGCAGTGGTCAAGCATAATCCAAAGTCTGCCAAGGTGAACATGATGAATGCAGCTCAAGCGGAGGAATCTACTGATGTGATTATGGGTAATCTCTCAGTTAATGATATTCCTGCAAAAGTTCTTTTTGATACTGGTGCATCGCTTTGTCTCATGTCAAGACCGCTTTTTGCCAAGCATGAATTCACTTGTTCTCATCTGAGTAAACCCATGGATGTCGTTTCTCCGGGTAAACGTTTGAGTTCTAGTATGATGGTTCCGGATGTTTCCATCAAGATGGGCGACTATAGATTCCAGTCTTCTCCAATTGTTCTTGGTGACTCGGATATTGATCTTATTCTCGGGATGGACTGGCTTTCTAAGCACAAGGCTCAACTTGATTGTGCCGCCAGGGAAATTCAATTGACACACTCGTCCGAGGATGTGATTGTTTTTGCCGCTCGTGACGAAACCATTCGGTTTTTCTCTCTCAATGAGAAGGGCGAATTGGATACCATCTCTCAAATTCCAGTCGTTTGCGAGTATCAAGATGTTTTTCCAGAAGAGCTTCCGGGTATGCCTCCGCACCGGCCAGTTGAGTTCGTTATCGAACTAGAGCCTGGTACTGTACCTGTTTGCAAGCGTCCATACAAGCTTGGACCAAACGAGCTGAAGGAATTGAAGAAGCAGCTCGATGAACAAGAACGTCTGGGTTTGATCAGACCGAGTTCTTCTCCATGGGGTTGTGGTGTTCTTTTTGTCAAGAAGAAGGATGGCACGAACCGACTTTGTGTCGACTACCGTCCATTGAACAAGAAGACAATCAAGAACAAGTATCCACTTCCCAACATCAATGAGCTATTCGAGCAACTCAAAGGTGCTAAAGTATTCTCGAAGCTTGACCTTCGTATGGGTTATCATCAGATTCGCATTCGTGAAGAAGATATTTCCAAGACAGCATTCAGAACAAGCTTTGGTTCTTATGGATATACTGTCGTGTCTTTCGGCCTTGTCAATGCTCCTCCGGTGTTCCCTCGGATGATGAATTTCATCTTCAACCCCTATACCAATGTATTCATTCTGGTGTATCTCGATGATATCTTGGTCTTCTCCAAGAACAAGTAGGATCATGCCAAACATTTGCGATTGGTGCTCGACAAGCTCAGAGAGTATCAATTCTATGCGAAGTTCTCCAAATGTGAGTTTTGGCTCGATGAAGTTCTTTTCCTTGGTCACATCATCTCTGCCAAAGGCATCGCTGTTAACCCCGAGAAGGTGTCCGCAGTTCTGGATTGGGAACCTCCTT
Source organism: Aegilops tauschii subsp. strangulata (assembly GCF_002575655.3). Classification (NCBI taxonomy): domain Eukaryota; kingdom Viridiplantae; phylum Streptophyta; class Magnoliopsida; order Poales; family Poaceae; genus Aegilops; species Aegilops tauschii. The sequence goes on along the minus strand of NC_053038.3, from coordinate 269,588,971 downwards.
AAAATGTCAAGCAGCTCCGCAGTTTTCTGGGTCTTGCAAGCTATTGCCGAAGATTCGTTGAGAATTTCTCCAAAATTGCAAAACCTCTTTCCAACCTCCTACAGAAGCATGTGAAATATGTCTGGTCTCCTGAGTGTGAAGTTGCTTTCAACACTCTCAAACAGAAACTAGTCACAGCTCCTGTCTTGACTCCTCCTGATGAATCCAAGCCGTATGAAGTTTTCTCTGATGCTTCTCTCCAAGGTCTCGGTGCTGTGTTAATGCAAGAGAAGAAAGTTGTGGCTTATACCTCTCGGCAGTTGAAGCCCAACGAGAAGAACTACCCCACTCACGATCTTGAGTTGGCGGCAGTTGTCCATGCTTTGGTTACGTGGAGACATCTCTTGTTGGGAAGACAAGTGGACATTTTCACTGATCACAAGAGTCTCAAGTATATTTTCACTCAGCCCAACCTCAACCTCAGGCAGACTCGATGGGTCGAAATGATTCAAGAGTACAATCCGAGTATTGAATATACTCCAGGCAAGGCAAATGTCATTGCAGATTCTTTAAGCAGGAAAGCTTATTGCAACAGCTTAATTCTCAAGCCTTTCCAACCGGATCTATGTGAAGCTTTCCGCAAGCTGAATCTCCAAGTTGTTCCTCAAGGCTTTCTTGCCAACCTCATAGTATCTCCTACTTTGGAAGATCAAATTCGTGAGGCACAACTCCTTGATGCCATGGTGAAGAAGGTGAAACGTGGTATCGACAAGGGTCTTTCCAAATACAAGTGCTATCGCATTGATGACAGAGACACTTTGTTCTTCGAGGACCGGATTGTGGTTCCGAAAGGTGATCTAAGGAAAGTCATAATGAACGAGGTGCACAATTCTCTCCTTTCCATTCATCCTGGAAGTACGAAGATGTATCATGACCTCAAGCAGTCGTATTGGTGGACTCGAATGAAGCGAGAAATTGCTCAATTCGTGAATGAATGTGATGTCTGCCGAAGAGTGAAAGCAGAACACCAACGACCAGCTGGTCTCCTCCAACCTCTCGCTATCCTAGTATGGAAGTTTGATCATATTGAAATGGACTTCGTGACTGGATTTCCCAAGTCCAAGCGCGGAAATGACGCTATCTTCGTTGTCATCGACAAGCTTTCTAAAGTGGCTCATTTCCTTCCTACCAAAGAATCCATCACAGCAGCTCAGCTGGCAGAGCTCTACACCTCCAGAATTGTCTCCTTGCACGTCATTCCACATTTGATTTCTTCTGATCGTGGAAGCATCTTCACCTCTAAGTTCTGGGACTCCTTCCAGAAGGCCATGGGCACTAACATTCGCTTCAGCACAGCTTTTCACCCTCAAACTAGTGGCCAAGTCGAGCGAGTCAATCAAATTCTTGAAGATATGCTCAGGGCTTGTGTCATTTCTTTTGGCATGAAATGGGAAGATTGTCTCCCATATGTTGAATTCTCCTACAACAACAGCTTCCAAGCGAGTTCGGGCAAGGCCCCATTCGAGATTCTCTATGGCAGAAAATGTCGTACCCCTCTTAATTGGTCAGAGACTGGTGAACGCCAACTTCTTGGCAATGACTTAATCACTGAAGCTGAAGAAATGTGTAAAGTCATCCGTGATAATCTCAAAGCCGCGCAATCGCGCCAGAAGAGTTACTATGATAGTAAGCATCGTGACTTGGCTTTCGAGATCGGAGACCATGTCTACCTCCGCGTCTCTCCAATGAAAGGCACTCGTCGCTTCGGTATCAAAGGGAAGCTTGCCCCTAGATACGTGGGTCCTTTCAAGATCATTGGCAAAAGAGGCGACCTAGCCTATCAACTTGAACTTCCTTCCAACTTCGCGAACGTGCACGATGTGTTCCACGTGTCACAGCTCCGCAAGTGCTTCAAGACGCCTGAGCGCACTATCAACTTCGAAGAGATTGACCTCCAAGAAGATTTGTCTTACCATGAGCACCCCGTTGCTATTCTCGAAGAAACTGAGCGCAAGACTCGCAACAGGTCTATCAAATTCCTGAAAGTGAAGTGGTCGCACCATTCCGACCGGGAAGCCACCTGGGAACGCGAGGACCATCTCCGTTCCGAATATCCGGAGTTCTTTCAGTCCTAGATCTCGGGACGAGATCCTCTCGTAGTGGTGGAGTGTTGTAACACCCCGCATGTAACTTGCCATATTTGTAACTCCGACTCTTGCCATTTCCGGCTATGTGATATGTTTTTTCCTCCGTTGTCGGGTTTTGATTTGCGTTTTGTATTTTGTTATGTCATGCATTTTCATATCACGTCTTCATGTGCATTGCATTCGCATAAGTGTTCGTCTCATGCATCTGAGCATTTTCCCCGTTGTCCGTTTTCCAATCCGGCGCTCCTATCTCCTCCGGTATACCCCTCTTGTTTTCTTTCATGTGCGTGTGTCAAACTTTCTCGGAATGGACCGAGGCTTGTCAAGTGGTCTTAATATACCACCCGGAGACTACCGGTCAAGTTTCGTTCCATTCGGAGGTCGTTTGGTACTCCAACGGTTAACCGGGCCTCCGCAATGTCCATTTGAGTGTCCAGCAAAAACCCCCTCCAAAACCAGCCCAAAGCCCACCAAACTCTCTTCCATGCTCTAGGTCGTTCGATCACGATCGTCTGGGTGAAAACCGCACCTCATTTGGAGTCTCCTAGCTCCCTCTACCTATTTATATGTGGGCATCCCGAAAAACGGATTCGCAGACGAACCCTAGCGTTTTTCCCACCGCGCCGCCGGACGCGTCCGTCCGCGCCGGACAACGTCCAACCGCCGCCGCCGGCGGCCCGCAGGCCCGTTTCCGGCACCCGCGGCCCGAGTTGCGCCGCCGCCCGAGCCCGCGCCCGCACCGCGCCTCCGCCGCCTCTCCCGCCGCCGGCCGGCCCGCCGCCGCCGCCATCACCGCCGGCCGCCGCCGCGGCGCCCGTCCCCGCCGCCGCGCGCCCGCCGCCGGGCATCGCCGCCTCCGGCGACCGCCGCCCCCGCCGGCGACCGCCTCCTCCGCCGCGCCTCCTCCTCTCCTTCCCCCGCGCCGGCGCCGCCCCTCCCTCTCCGGCCGGCGAGCGCTCGAGCGAGCTCGAGGAGCCGGCCCGATCCGATCTGGTAACGACACTGTGCCCGTTGACTTTCTTTCGTACCCCCCCCCCCAAATTTCTTCCAAGTCCCAGGAAAACTTCAGCAAGTACTCCTGTTCCCGATGCGATAACTTTGTGCATGTAGCTCTGATTCGCGCGTATAATATGTCAAATTGTTCGCCTCGTGATGCTCTTCATTTTGTTAAATTGCACCATTTTCTTGAGAGGTCATCTTGATGCCCAAATCTTCGTTGGAAGAGGGCTAGTTGCTGTTAATCTCTGGTTATTATCAGAACTTGGAGATTTGTCATTTTTGTATCATTTAATCTGTGCATCTTTTGAGCATGAGCTCTACATGTGTTTTGAAGTATGCCATGCCATCTTTCCAGTGGTATAGTCCATGTATTTTTGTGATCTTTGTAGTGACTAGCACAAGCATGCAAAGTAGGCCCCGTAATATTTCTGATTTCAGGGACTATGATTTCTCCAAGTCTTTGTCTGCTGTAATTTTGTTGCCATGTAAACTTGATGCTACAGAGAGATCCATGCATATTTTGGAGATGTTCAGTAAGGATGTTTTGTAGATATAGTTGTAATTGATCCATTCCTGCAATTTTTTGCAATTTTGGAGTACCATAGCATGACTCAATCTTGCTCTACTTTTGCTATAAAATATTTTTGCAGATTCTTAACATGACATGCATTTTTGCCAAGCTTATTGTAGTTGATCCATACATGCAATGCAATTGTTCTTGCCATGGATAGCTTTATAAACATGCCATATTGCTGTAGGTATGCTTGGTTTGTCATGTTTGCTCTGTAGTGAGTGCATCAAGCTCACAAAGAGGCCTACATATTAATATTTCTGCCATGCTCTGTTTTCTGCTAAGTCTGAAACCTGATAACGAAACTTGCTATGTTTACATGCTTGCCACCATATCTTCTGGTCCTTTTTGGCTTATGGTCAGTAAGGGATTTTTGTCATGTGTATTTAGTAGAACACTACCATGCCTTGTGTTGCTATGTTAAGTTCCCGTAGCATGTTGATTTCGTGCTCTGAACATTGCTACCTGATGCTGATTTCTGCCATGTCCCGTTTTTCAGTCTGTGAACCTGTAATCTTTTGCACTTTTGCCATGCTTGTTTGAGCTTGATATGTTGTGAACTAGAAGTAGCTCAGTGTTCATCTTTTGTCAAGCATCTCCTTTAGATTTCTGCCATATGCTTTGTTGCTATGTTGGGCTGCTGTAGCATTGTTACTTGTTGCATTTTAAGTGCTATCTTGCTGTTTATCGCAGATTAGTGTCATTCTTGTTTTGCTTGCCATTTGCAAACCGTGCATCCGATTACGGTGATCTTATATCGATTTCGACCGAAATCATCTCATCTTTCCAGTGGCATGCTTGGTTTGCCATGTTACTGCCATGTTCATCATTTTCCTTCCGGAGCACGCATATGCATCGCATATCATATCTTGCATATCATACATATTTTGCATCATGTTGCTTGTGCATTTCTCGTTGTTGATTGTGGTTCCGTTTGTTTGTGTTCTTGTCTTGGGTAGAGCCGGGAGACGAGTTCGTGAACGAGGAACCTGTCGAGTACGCTTACGAGGATCAAGCTTTCGACAACTCTGAGAATCTTGCAGGCAAGATGACCACCCCTCGAAATCACTTCTATCTTTGCTATGCTAGTTGTTCGCTCTATTGCCATGCTTGCTACCTATCACTTGCTATATCATGTCTCCCATTTTAGCCATGTCAGCCCTAACCATCCTTTCCTAGCAAACCGTTGTTTGGCTATATTACCGCTTTTGCTCAGCCCCTCTTATAGCGTTGCTAGTTGCAGGTGAAGTTGAAGTTTGTTCCATGTCGGAACATGGATATGTTGGGATATCACAATATCTCTTATTTAATTAATGCATCTATATATTTTGGTAAAGGGTGGAAGGCTCGGCCTTATGCCTGGTGTTTTGTTCCACTCTTGCCGCCCTAGTTACTGTTATACCGGGATTATGTTCCTTGAGTTTGCGTTCCTTACGCGGTCGGGTGATTTATGGGACCCCCTTGACAGTTCGCCTTGAATAAAACTCCTCCAGCAAGGCACAACTTTGGTTTTACTATTTGCCGCCTAAGCCTTTTCCCCCGGGTTTTCGCGAGCCCGAGGGTCATCTTATTTTAACCCCCCGGGGCCAGTGCTCCTTCGAGTGTTGGTCCGAACCGAGCAGCCTGCGGGGCCACCTCGGGGAAACTCGAGGTCTGGTTTTACTCGTAGCTTGACTTATCCGGTGTGCCCTGAGAACGAGATATGTGCAGCTCCTATCGAGATTTGTCGGCACATTCGGGCGGCTTTGCTGGTCTTGTTTTACCATTGTCGAGATGTCTTGTAAATCGGGATTCCGAGACTGATCGGGTCTTTCCGGGAGAAGGTTTATCCTTCGTTGACCGTGAGAGCTTATGATGGGCTAAGTTGGGACACCCCTGCAGGGTATTATCTTTCGAAAGCCGTGCCCGCGGTTATGAGGCAGATGGGAATTTGTTAATGTCCGGTTGTAGATAACTTGTCACCTGACCCAATTAAAATACACCAAGTGCGTGTGTAACCGTGATGGTCTCTTCTCGGCGGAGTCCGGGAAGTGAACACGGTCCGTGTTATGAATGACGTAAGTAGGTGTTCAGGACCTCTTCTTGGTCATTGCTAGATGACGTCCGTTCCTTTGCTTCTCTTCTCGCTCTCATTTGCGCAAGTTAGCCACCATATATGCTTTTGCCACTGCAGCTCCACCTCCTTGCACCATTCCCCCCTTTAAGCTTAAATAGTCTTGATCTCGCGGGTGTGAGATTGCTGAGTCCCCGTGACTCACAGATACTTCCAAAACAGTTTCAGGTGCCGACGATGCCAGTGCAGATGATGGCGCGATCTCAAGTGGGAATTCGACGAGGAACGTGGTCGTTATTATGTGTCTTTTCCTGATGATCAGTAGTGGAGCCCAGTTGGGACGATCGGGGATCTAGCATTTGGGGTTGTCTTATTTTCAGCTGGATTTTGACCGTAGCCGGTCTATATGATTGTATTTTGGATGATGTATGGATCGTATTTATGTATTGTGTGAAGTGGCGATTGTAAGCCAACTCTTTATCCCATTCTTGTTCATTACATGGGATTGTGTGAAGATGACCCTTCTTGCGACAAAACCACTATGCGGTTATGCCTCTAAGTCGTGCCTCGACACGTGGGAGATATAGCCGCATCGTGGGCGTTACATGACACCTACTAAAATATCTTTGCAAATGGCCGATAAATCAACTAGTATATCTGTGGGTATTTGTGAGGATGTGCCTGTTGTGGTTGCAAATGTTACTATTTTAACGGACTTTGTTATTCTTGATATTCCCGAGGACGATAGTTTGTCAATTATCCTTGTTAGACCCTTTTTTAATACTGCAGGGGTTGTTATTGATTGCAACAAAGGCAATGTCACTTTTAATGTTAATGGTAATGTGCATACGGTACACTTTCCGAGGAAACAACCTCAAGTCCACAGTATCAATTCTATTGGAAAAATTCCAACGATTACTATTGGAGGTTTTGAATTTCCTATTCCTACTGTCAAGAAGAAATATGATATTCTTATTGTTGGGGATGTGCATATCCCCATTGAGGTAACCTAGTGCTATTCGAAAATTCTCCGGTTTCATGCGATTCGGAATGAGTTTGTTAACAAGACTTGATCAACCTTCTTAGTGGATTCCTTTTGATGAGCATGAGATGGATGAAGTTAGAAAGCACAACTTTCTGTACCCTCCTTTTACTTTCTGTTATTTAGATTAAATAAAGCAAAATTAGTATTTTCTATCTGTTTTCTGAATTATCCTTGCAATAAAAAAATACCCCGAAAATAAAAGTTCTCCAAATGCCCTGAAATTGAAATATGATTTTTTTCTAGAATATTTAAGAATATTTGGCACTGAGAACACATCAGGGGGAGCCAGCACCTAGCCACGAGGGTCTAGGGCGCGCCCCTGCCTCGTGGGCCCCACGTGGCCCCCTCCACTTATTCCAACACCCACACACTCCTTCCTCCAGAAAAAATCACCAACCAGCTCAAACCCATGTTCTAGCTCATCTTGCTGTGATTTCGATCTCCTTGCTCAAAGCTCCACTTACAAAACTGCTTTGGGGGATTGTTCTTCGGTATGTGACTCCTCCAATGGTCCAATTAGCTTTTGTTCTAGTGCTTTATTCATTGCAAATTTTTGCTCCTTAGGTGACCCTGTTCTTGAGCTTGCTTTTCAAATTGATATGGTCCCAAGTAGTTTTAATGCATGATATAGTCTCTAGGCACTTGTGGGAGTAGTTTCTATCAATTTTTTTGAGTTTGGTTCACTTTTATTTTGAGTTACTAAAAATTTCAGAAAATTTCAGAGAATGATGAAGAGATTGTTGAGAGGCTCTTCGAGCCGAAGCTCGAAGGATAAGCAAAGTGAGGAGGATAAGAAGCCCAAATATAATCTCCCTCGTACTACGGAGGTTCGGCCGTGTGAATGGCCTTGTGATGAGTTCTTGAAGGCTGCCGGGATTCATGATGATTTTTATTATTTGGCTGAGAATGCAGGCCTCACCAACTTCCTCCGCGACCAGCACGAACAGTATCTCCTACTCACTAATATTTTTGTGCAAATTTATCATTTCCATGCTAGGAGGTCACCACCTTCGGTGAATTTTTATTTATATGATGAGTATAGGGAGATGTCCCTTTATGATTTTTGTGAGGTTTGCAAGATACCCTTTGAGGGCAGCATAGAGGAACCACACCGTAATGATGTGGAGGGATTTATTAATGAAATTGCTGTAGGGGAAACGAGGAAAGTTTCCGGTTCAAGAATTACTAGCATACAATTTCCTGTTCTACGTTACTTTGCAATATTTGCTAGTAGATGCTCGATAGGTCGCGGAAACAGTGGAAATCTTAGTGCTCCTGATATTGTTATTTTGCGCCATGCTTTGTTTCGTGATACAACTTTCAGTCTAGGCGCCATTATTGCTAAACAATTAAGTCTGAACCGTACAAAGGGCCCCATCCTCGGTGGCATCTTTGCATCGCGCCTTGCTGCACACTTTAATATACCTATTAGGCATTATGAGAAAAAGAAAAGTTGTTGCCTCCTGTCTTTCTAGATTATAAGAGTATGGTAGCACATGACTTTATTGTTAAAGATAAGAAGAAGATGCTTAAGTATAAATTGATATTTGATAAAAATAATTGTGAGATTATTACCTTGCCTGCGCCCTCTCTGTTTAACATATTTTCAGGCACGTACCTCATCCTGCGGAAGCCATTTATGCGTACTGGAGCTTGACACCAGTTCAAGAGCCGGAGCCACCCCTGGACCCTTATCGACAGTTTGTTTATCAGTGGGATCCGGAGGAGCTCACTAACCAGTGGCACCCCGAGGATGCTCCTCAGTACACTGGAGAGGGCCACTTTGATCCATGGGAATAGACCAACTTAGGCCAAAATCCTAAGCTTGGGGGAGTACGTATTTCTCACCGATATTACATTCATGTTCACACACTCATTCTAGTTGTCGGTGCTCATACTTTTTCATTGTAATATCCATGCTAGTTTATTTTCATTTCTAGCCTTCTTCTTGTGTGTTTGAAAAACCTTAAGAAAAACAAAAAAAATTAGTTCTAGCTTTTAGTTAGTTTACTTTCCATGCCTGTAGTAGTAGTAATTAAAAGAAAACCCAAAAAGATTTCTCGTTCTACTTTTGCTTGTTGGGAGCTTTCCCGTGTAAATAGTTTTATTTCCTTTCTTTTCTTTGGGGGTCGAGAGGAGAAGACCATAATGAAAATGTTGAAGTAGCTCTTATATGCATTATTGTTGATTTAACCACAATGCTTGCAGATTCCAGCTTAGTCCAATGCACGTGCACTATTATTATTATTATTCACACCGTTCGGTCGTGCGAGTGAAAGGCAATAATGACGATATATGATGGACTGATTAAGATGAGAGAAGCTGGTATGAACTCGACCTCTCTTGTTTTGTAAATATGATTAGTTCATCGTTCCTGATTCAGCCTATTATGAATGAAACATGTTTGCAATGACAATTAGATATTATAGTTGCTTATGACAAGCTTAATTAGATTGGAGTTTATAATGGTTTACCTTGCGTGCCAACATGCTATTAAAATGGTTGTGATGTGGTATGATAGGGTGGTATCCTCCTTTGAATGATTCGAGTGGCTTGACTTGGCACATGTACGCACATGCAGTTGAAACAAAATCAACACAGCCTCCACGGTATTTATGTTCATGGTGGATTATACCCTACTCATGCTTGCACTCAATGTTTATTAATTTTAATGCATGTTCACGACTGTTGTCGCTCTCTAGTTGGTCGCTTCCCAGTCTTTTTCTAGCCTTCACTTGTACTAAGCGGGAATACTGCTTGTGCATCCACTTCCATAAACCCCAAAGTTTTTCCATATGAGTCCACCATACCTTCCTATATGCGGTATCTACCTGTCATTCCATGTAAATTTGTATGTGCCAAACTCTAAATCTTCAAATGAAATTCTGTTTTGGATGCTTGAATAGCTCATGTATCAACTAGGGCTGTCTGTATCTTCCATGCCAGGTGGGTTATTCTCAAGAGGAGTGGACTCCGCTCATCACTCATGAGAAAATGGCTGGTCACCGGGATGCCCAGTCCCTTGCTCAAATCAAAATAATTGCAAACAAAACTACCCAAGGACTGTTGTTAGTTGGAGGCACCCGTTGTTTCGGGCAAGCCATGGATTGATGCTTGTTGGTGGGGGGGGAGTATAAACTTTACCATTCTGCTTGGGAACCGCCTATAATGTGTGTAGCATGGAAGATATCGAGATCTCTCAGTTTCTATGTTGACAATGAAAGTATGCCGCTCAAAATATTATTTATCTCTATTTCAAAATCGAGCTCTGGCACCTCTACAAATCCCTGCTTCCCTCTGCGAAGGGCCTATCTATTTACTTTTATGTTGAGTCATCCTCCTCTTATTAAAAAGCACCAGTAGGAGAGCACCGGTGTCATTTGCATCCATTACTATTAATTTATATTGAGTATGACTATGACTGGATCTCTTTTACAATGAATTACAATGTTTAGTCAGTCCTTAATCTTCAGAGGTGCTCTGGATTTATGTTTTGCGGTCTCAGAAAGGGCTAGCGAGATACCATCTTGTTATATCATATTATGATTGTTTTGAGAAAGTGTTGTCATCCGAGATTTATTATTATTGCTCGCTAGTTGATTATATCGTTGATATGAGTAAACATGAGACCTAAATGTTATTGTGAATATGGTTAGTTCATAATATTTGCTGAAAACTTGAATGCTGGCTTTACATATTTACAATAACAAGAGCAAACAGAGTTTGTAAAAGTTTTTCTTTATCACTTTCAGTGTATCAACTGAATTGCTTGAGGACAAGCAAAGGTTTAAGCTTGGGGGAGTTGATACGTCTCCATCGTATCTACTTTTCCAAATACGTTTGCCATTGTTTTGGACTCTAACTTGCATGATTTGAATGGAACTAACCCGGACTGATGCTATTTTCAGCAGAATTGCCATGGTGTTATTTTTGTGCAGAAATAAAAGTTCTTGGAATGACCTGAAACTTCACGGAGAATATTTTTGGAATATATAAAAAATACTGGCAAAAGAATCAGAAAGAACCAGGGGGCCCACTCCCTGTCCACGAGGGCGGGGGGCGCGCCTACCCCCTAGACGCGCCCCCTGCCTCGTGGCCCCCCTGGAGCTCCACCGACCTCAACTCCAACTCTATATATTCACGTTCGGGGATAAAAAAATTAGAGAGAAGGATCATCGCGTTTAACGATAAGGAGCCACCGCCAAGCCCTAATCTCTCTTGGGAGGGCTGATCTGGAGTCCGTTCGGGGCTCCGGAGAGGGGAATCCGCCGCCGTCGCCATCATCAACCTTCCTCTATCACCAATTTCATGATGCTCACCGCCGTGCGTGAGTAATTTCATCGTAGGCTTGCGGGACGGTGATGGGTTGGATGAGATTTACCATGTAATCGAGTTAGTTTTGTTAGGGTTTGATCCCTAGTATCCACTATGATCTGAGATTGATGTTGCTATGACTTTGCTATGCTTAATGCTTGTCACTAGGGCCTGAGTGCCATGATTTCAGATCTGAACCTATTATGTTTTCATGAATATATGTGAGTTCTTGATCCTATCTTGCAAGTCTATAGTGACCTATTATGTCTTATGATCCGTTAACCCCGAAGTGACAATAATCGGGACTTACCGGTGACCGTAGTTTGAGGAGTTCATGTATTCACTAAGTGCTAATGCTTTGGTCCGGTACTCTATTAAAAGGAGGCCTTAATATCCCTTAGTTTCCAATAGGACCCCGCTGCCACGGGAGGGTAGGATAAAAGATGTCATGCAAGTTCTTTTGCATAAGCATCTATGACTATATTCGGAATACATGCCTACTTTAGCGACCAGACCTCAAATAGTCTGATCTACCGTGCACCAGTGTTAGCCCTGGATCAGTAATGCTGACACGCACAGTACAAACGGAGGATTTATTACAGAGTAGCAATCACACAATTATTACATGGAGTATCTCAAGAAAGAAATAAGTATGACAAATATGGCTTAAGGCCATCTAATACGATAACAGCGGAAGACTTGGAAGATAAGTGAGTCCATCAACTCCAACGACATCACTGAGTATAAGACCACGACCTAAGGCACCTTACTCGTCGTCTGAAAAGTCTGCAACATGAAACGTTGCAGCCCGAAAACGGGTCAGCACATGGAATATGCTGGCAATGTAACACATAGAGAGTAATGAACAAAATAATGCTATACTACATGCATATATGGCTGGTAGAAGGCTCTATGGTTACAGTTTTGCGAAAAGCCAATTTTTCCCTACTACAAAGGAATAAATTTTATTTAACTATCATGGTGGTTGTTAAACATTGAGAATGGTTGACAGCATCCTCAATCCCAATTAAATATCATCATTAACCCAACAAAATTAATTAAAGTAACATGATGAGATTCACATGATAATCCAGATACTAGATACTCAAGATGTCCATAACCAGGGACACGGCTAACCATGATTAGTTTATACACTCTGCAGAGGTTTGTGCACATTTCCCCACAAGACTGGATCGCCTCTGCTTGATTCTCGCACTACATGATGTTTGAGAAACGGATGACTGAGACACAGTCTTTCAGAAGTGTTTGCACCTTACGAATGGGTAGACCGTTACACCTACTTTCCCCTACATCTGCTAGTCTACCACTGTAAGAGTTCACACAACTTAGTCAACTATGCTAGAGCCCATAATAGCTTGCGGCTGCACACGGAAGTTTCTAGCATGAATAATCTCATGATCCCTTTGAACCTAGGTGGCGGTCCAAAAGAAAACAGGCAATCCTGGAATACCCAGGTACCTCAATCCACCCAGATGTGAGTTTTAGTTGCCACCTTAAGGTTAACCATTAATTAACAATCTCACATCTCTCATGGTAACACTCAAACCCAATCCACGTCTACTAGCATAGCATAGTAATATGAGCAAACGTAGAAGTAACTCCCAAGGGTTTGAGAATAAACAGGTAACAGGTACTACCTCAACTACTTCCCAATTCCCACAGTTTAATTAGATCCTAACCATGCAATGCTTGAGGGTTGATCTAATGCAATAAAACTGGGTAGTAAAGAGGTATGATCAAAGTGTTACTTGCCTTGCTGATGATCCATGAAACCTAGAGATTCGAAGTAGCAAGCGGCGCACTCCGGGTACTCTATCGCAAACAAACAAGCATACAATAAGAATTCATCAAATACATAGGTAAAACTCAAATAAAAGATCTAACCAGAAAGTTCAACTTAAGAACTCCGGTTTGCAAAAAGAAACAAATCGAACGAAGCAACAAAAGTCAAACGGCGAAAGAAACAAGCTTCGTTTACTAATCTGAATCTAGGTCAAATTTTAAAGTAGCAAAAACTCGTTTGAATAGGTTAAACGGAAAGAGAATTTCGAGAAGAAACTCTAGGCGCTTGAATCGCCTGATTCCGATAAACGAGCTAAAAGATATACCAGAACGAAAATCTGATCAGAAATCGCGATCTGGAATAATCGCGGAAAATCCGTCGAAAAAGAAAAACTGACTTGTTAAACGAACGGACGTTCGTTAGCTGCGACTAACCGATGAACACATTCATTAAAACGAACGGATCGGGCGAACGCTCACTAACTAACTAAACCGACAGAAAATAAATAAACCAATCTAAAAAAATAAACCTAGGGTTTGAAAAAAAAATAAACCGAGGCGGTTTTAAAAAAAAACAGACAGCGGACGGCGGCGGCGGCTAACCTCCGGCGAGGCTCGGGACGGGCTCCGGCGGGGTCTGGACGGGGGCGGCGAGGGGCGGCAGGGTGCGGGCGTCGTCGGCTTCGGCGAGGGGTGACGAACGGGGCGGCGGGCGGCGGCGTTCGGAAGCTCCGGCGGCTCCTCCTTCGGCGGCGGGGTCGACTCCTTCAGGCGGCTCCTCATGGCGGCTTCGGGCGTCGGGGTGGGGTGAGGAGAGGGAGGCGGCGGGGCTGGGGTATTTAAGAGGGGGGTGTTGCTGCCTTGGGGAGGGGGCGACGGCGGCAGCGTCGTGTCCGACCAGGACACGGGCGGCGGCGGCTGGCGTGCTCGGGAGGGAGACGGGGCGCAGGCCGCGCGGGGAAGCTGGGCCGTCGGCTGGGTTTCGGCCCAGTCGGCGCGCTCGCGACTTTTTTTTTAAATAATTTCGCCGAACCTAAGAAAAATCATAGAAAAATAAATAAGAATCCAAAAATGCCAAAAGAAATTTTCACAGTCTAATTAAAATTATTAGAACGAGATGAACATTTTCTTGGCCCAAAAATGCAGTTTTGAAAACGTGCAATTTTCTAATGCAATTAAAATGGCAAGTAAAATCCGAATAAAATCAAATATTTGATTTTAATATTTTTCCTCCAATATTTCAATTATTTTGGAGAAGTCATATTTTCTCCTCTCATTTATTTTAATATGAAATATTTTTCGGAGAGAAAAATAATTAAAACCTAAAATCCTCGTTTCATTATTTGATAAAAGTCAAATATGAAAACCGCGAAAAATCCCCAACTCTCTCCGAGGGTCCTTGAGTTGCTTAGGATTTTCGAGGATTTGCCAAAATGCAATAAAATATGCTATGCAATGATGATCTAATGTATAACATTCCAAATTGAAAATTTGGGATGTTACAAACCTACCCCCTTAAGAGGAATCTCGCCCTCGAGATTCGGGTTGGCTAGAAAATAGGTGAGAGTGGTCCTTCCGTAGATCTTCCTCTTGTTCCCAGGTGGCTTCGTCCTTGGTATGGTGACTCCACTGAACTTTGCGAAACTTGATAACCTTGCTGCGGGTGACTCGACTAGCATACTCCAGAATCTTAACTGGTTTCTCCTCATAGGTCAAATCACTATCCAGCTGAATCGCTTCCAATGGCACCGTATCTCTCAGTGGTATCTCAGCCATCCCTGCGTGGCACTTCTTCAACTGGGAAACGTGAAATACATCATGAACTCCTGACAATACTTCAGGCAATTCCAGTTTGTAAGCAACTTCTCCCATACGCTCCAAAATTTTGTATGGTCCTACAAAACGTGGCGCTAACTTTCCTTTAACTCCAAAGAACTTCACTCCTTGAAGTGGTGATACACGAAGCTAAACTCTATCTCCGACTTCGTGAACTGTCTCCTTGCATTTAGAATCCGCATAACTCTTCTGCCTAGACTGGGCTACCTTGAGCCTATCGCGAATCAACTTCACTTTCCGTTCAGACTCTTTAATCAAATCTGGTCCTAACAACTGGCGGTCTCCAACTGCGTCCCATAACAATGGCGTTCTACACCTCCTTCCGTACAAAGCTTCGAAAGGGGCCATCTTCAAACTGGTTTGATAACTGTTGTTGTAAGAAAACTCTGCATATGGCAAATTGTCGTCCCAACTAGATCTATAATCTAGCGCACAAGCTCTCAGCATATCTTCCAAAATCTGATTGACTCTCTCGGTCTGTCCATCTGTCTGTGGGTGAAAGGCTGTACGGAACTCTAGGCTGGTACCCAATGTTTCATGTAACTGATTCCAAAACTTTGAAGTAAACTAGGTTCCTCTGTCTGATACAATGGTCCACGGAACTCTATGCAGACATACGATCCTGGTCATGTATATCTTTGCCAACTTAGCACTGGTGTAAGTGGTCTTCACTGGGATGAAATGAGCTACTTTCGTCAAACGATCGACTACAACCCATATTGAGTCATAGCCTGAACGAGTCCTGGGCAATCCCGCGATAAAATCCATGCCTAGTTTATCCCATTTCCATTCGGGTACCGGCAATGGCTGTAGCAATCCTGCTGGCTTCTGATGCTCTGCCTTCACTCTCTGACATACTTCACAAACTGCTACATACTCCGCAATATCTTTCTTCATTCCGGTCCACCAGAAAGTATCCTTCAAATCCAAATACATCTTGGTATTTCCTGGGTGAATCGAATATGGTGAATCATGGGCCTCTTGCCAGATCAACTTCCTGATCTCCGGATCATTGGGCACATAAACACGGTCCTCAAACCATAAGGTATCGTGCTCATCCTCACGAAATCCCTTGGCTTTTCCTTTACTCATCCTTTTCTTTATCTAGTCAATTTCCTTGTCTGTCTTCTAAGGTTCCCTGATCTTTTCCATCAAGGTAGACTGAATCTCCAACGTTGCTACATAGCCTCTCGGTACTATCTCCAAACATAGCTCACGAAGATCCTCGGCTAATAATTTCGGTAACTCTCCGGTCATGAGTGTGTTAACATGACTCTTGCGGCTCAATGCATCAACTACTACATTAGCCTTTCCGGGGTGATAATGCAATCTCATATCATAATCCTTTATGAGCTCCAACCATCTCCTTTGCCTGAGATTCAACTCCTTCTGCGTGAAGATGTATTCCAAACTCTTGTGATCTGTGTACACCTCACAGTGATTTCCGATGAGAAAATGTCTCCATGTCTTCAACGCATGTACTACGGCTGCTAACTCCAAATCATGCGTGGCATAATTCTTCTGATGGGGTTTGAGTTGTCGTGAAGCATATGAAACAACTCGTCCCTCCTGCATTAGCACTGCTCCAAGTCCTCGACGTGAAGCGTCGCAATATACTTCATAATCCTTGCGTTGATCTGGCAGAATCAGCACTAGTGATGTAACCAAACGCTTCTTCAACTCTTGGAAACTAGCTTCACATTCCTCAGTCCAATTGAATTTGGTGTCCTTCTTTAACAGCTCTGTCATGGGCTTAGCAATCCTCGAGAAATTCTCAATGAATCTGCGGTAGTATCCTGCAAGTCCAAGAAAAGTCCGAATCTCTCCAACTGATGCGGGTGATTCCCAGCTTGTTACTGTGTTAACTTTGGTGGGGTCTACTGCTATTCCTTCTCCGGATATAACGTGTCCGAGGAATCCAACTTCCTTCAACCAAAACTCACATTTGCTGAACTTGGCGTATAACTGATGTTCTCTGAGCTTCTCAAGTACCAAACGCAAATGTTCCTTATGCTCCTCTTCATTCTTGGAGTAGACTAAAATGTCATCAATGAACACTACGACGAACTTATCCAAAAACTCCATAAACACTTTGTTCATCAGGTTCATGAAATAGGCAGGTGCGTTAGTCAGACCAAATGACATAACGGTATACTCGTACAGCCCATACCTGGTGGTAAAAGCCGTCTTAGGTATATCCTGCTCTCGAATCTTCAACTGATGGTATCCTGATCGTAGATCGATCTTGGAAAATACCTTAGCTCCTTGTAATCGGTCAAACAGATCATTGATCATCGGCAGTGGGTACTTATTTTTGATGGTCACTTCATTCAATCCACGATAATCAACAACCATCCTCAACGATCCATCTTTCTTCTCCACTAGAAGTACGGGTGATCCCCAAGGTGAAGAACTTGGGCGAATATAGCCTTTATCCAGTAACTCCTTAATCTGCTTCTTAATTTCTTCCAAATCCTTAGCGGGCATCCTGTACGGTCTCTTAGATATCGGCCCTGTTCCTGGCAACAGTTCAATAAAAAACTCTATGTCTCTATCTGGTGGCATGCCTGGCAACTCTTCTGGAAATACATCCGTGTAATCCTTCACCACTGGTACTTCTTCTTGTACAACTCCTGATAAGGAATATACTTGAGTCCTCTTCGGCACATGCCGCTTCTGGGGTGGTAAGCAAAATCGTCTTACTGGCGCAATCGATGTTTCCCCCATACATCGATAGCCAATCCATTCCCAATATTACATCCAAACCTTGCGACTCCAAAACTATTAGGTCTGAGGGGAAAACATGCCTACCTATGGCCAATGGCATCTGAAAACATCCTTGGCTTGCCATATACTCTGCTCCTGGCGAGGTTACTAACATAGGTGTTCTGAGAACTTTGGTGGGCAACTTAAACTTATCCACAAATCCCCTTGATATGTATGAATGCGATGCACCAGTACCAAAAAGAACGAGTGCAGTAAATGACTTAACCAAAAACTTACCCATTACTGCATCTGGCTGAGCTTCAACCTCCTCCACGCTAACGTGGTTCACATGTCCTTTGTTGAAAGGGTTTGGCTTCTTCCCAGAGCTTCCATTGCCATTTCCATTATGGGCTTCAGGACATTCATTGGCATAATGTCCAGTCTTCTGGCACTTAAAGCAAGTGACTTGGCTCAGGTCTCTCTTAGCTAGGGTTGAAGGGTTGGTACGGTTCTGGCCGTTGCTTCCTCCATTCCCATTACCATCCTTGGGGCCATTATGGTTGTGCGAACTACCTCCTCCATGGGTATGCTGAAACTGTCCTCCCGATTTCGGGGTAAAACATGGCTTCTGCTGAGCTCCAGAATTGTACTTCCCTTGTCCATACTTCCTCTTACGGTTTTCAATCCGCTGCTGCTTCCCTTCAATCATGAGAGCTCTATCTACCAACTCCTGGTAGTTGTTGAAGGTTGCTACCATCAACTGCATGCTCAGCTCATCATTCAGTCCTTCCAGAAACTTCTCATGCTTGGCTGTATCTGTAGCAACGTCATCTGGAGCATAGCGTGCTAACTTACTAAAGTCCTCCACATACTGGCCTACGGTGCGTCCTCCTTGGCGTAGGTTGTGAAACTCACGCTTCTTCATAGCCATAGCTCCTGCTGAAACATGGGCAGTGCGGAAAGCTTGTTGAAACTGGTCCCATGTGACAGTGTCAATAGGGTGTGTGGCTGTGTAATTCTCCCACCATGATGCTGCGGGTCCATCAAGCTGATGTGCGGCAAATCGCACTCTCTCCGCATCTGTGCATCCTGCAGTGGTCAACTCCCTTCCAACTTTGCGGAGCCAATCATCTGCAACAATCAGTTCGGTGCTGCTGGAAAACACCGGCGGATTTAGCCTCAAGAAATGGGCTAAGTGATCAACAGGTGGTGGTGGTGGGTTGTTGTTGTTGTTGCCTTGGTTCTGTACTAACACTTGCATTAGGGCATTCTGCTGCTGAATCAACTTAGTGATCTCCGGTGGGAAAACAAATCCGGTGTCGCGTCTCGGAGGCATCTGATAGGTTTAGAAAAGATGAGAATTTAGAATAGAATGAGGTCTAGGGAGAAAACACTACCCATATTCTCATGAGACAAACACAATCAATATCACTCAATCAAACAAGGCATACAATCGATCTAACTATCGTTACAAAGTGCTCAGACTATACTATATACATGGGGGTATACTACTACTGATTATGGTGGTCTACTAGAAATTTTGATCGGTCTAAGACTCCATGATATCTGCTCCAACTTCATCAACAAAGTCATCTTCACTGGGGTCTGAGTCGGTGTCGTCGATGATGATGTAGTTATCCGGGCAAGTAGAATCGTCATCTTCTCCTCCTGGTGCTGAGTCTCCCATGAATACTCCGATCTTCTTTATCAGGTCGTCATTCTTCTCCAACAACGTGGCGATCTCCTCCTCATATCCATCACGCGTAGACTTGAGTTCTTCCTCCAACTCTGTGATCTTGGTCAATGCCTTCTTCAGATCTATCATGTCCGCGCACATCTAGTTCTCCTGGCGACGAATGTGTTGGTTTTGCTCCTGGATGAAAGCTGCAGTTGATCCATCCTTCTTGGTGCTGATCATCTCCCATTGCTCATCTCGGCGTCCACAAATTTGATAAATAGTATCCTTAAGCTCCCTAGGGTAGACTTCTCCAATGCGTCCCATAGAGATGTGGGCTGCCATGCTCTTCCCTAAACTAAAGGTTGGTGCATCAAAGGAAAACTCTATAGGCTCAGTGACATCTATCTTGCAAGTCTATAGTCACCTATTATGTGTTATGATCCGTTAACCCCGAAGTGACAATAATCGGGATACTTACCGGTGACCGTAGTTTGAGGAGTTCATGTATTCACTAAGTGCTAATGCTTTGGTCCGGTACTCTATTAAAAGGAGGCCTTAATATCCCTTAGTTTCCAATAGGACCCCGCTGCCACGGGAGGGTAGGACAAAAGATGGCATGCAAGTTCTTTTCCATAAGCACGTATGACTATATTCGGAATACATGCCTACTGTAGCGACCAGACCTCAAATAGTTTGATCTACCGTGCACCAGTGTCAGCCCTAGATCAGTAATGCTGACACGCACAGTACAAACGGAGGATTTATTACAGAGTAGCAATCACACACTTATTACATCGAGTATCTCAAGAAAGAAATAAGTATGACAAATATGGCTTAAGGCCATCTAATACGATAACAACGGAAGACTTGGGAGATAAGTGAGTCCATCAACTCCAACGACATCACTGAGTATAAGACCACGACCTAAGGCACCTTACTCGTCGTCTGAAAAGTCTGCAACATGAAACGTTGCAGCCCGAAAACGGGTCAGCACATGGAATATGCTGGCAATGTAACACATAGACAGTAATGAACAAAATAATGCTATACTACATGCATATATGGCTGGTAGAAGGCTCTATGGTTACAGTTTTGCGAAAAGCCAATTTTTCCCTACTGCAAAGGAATAAATTTTATTTAACTATCATGGTGGTTGTTAAACATTGAGAATGGTTGACAGGATCCTCAATCCCAATTAAGTATCATCATTAACCCAACAAAATTAATTAAAGTAACATGATGAGATTCACATGATAATCCAGATACTAGATACTCAAGATGTCCATAACCGGGGACACGGCTAACCATGATTAGTTTATACACTCTGCAGAGGTTTGTGCACTTTTCCCCACAAGACTCGATCGCCTCCGCTTGATTCTCACACTACATGATGTTTGAGAAACGGATGACTGAGACACAGTCTTTCAGAAGTGTTTGCACCTTACGAATGGGTAGATCGTTACACCTACTTTCCCCTACATCTGCTAGTCTACCACTGTAAGAGTTCACACAACTTAGTCAACTATGCTAGAGCCCATAATAGCTTGCGGCTGCACACGGAAGTTTCTAGCATGAATAATCTCATGATCCCTTTGAACCCGGGTGGCGGTCCAAAAGAAAACAGGCAATCCTGGAATACCCAAGTACCTCAATCCACCCATATGTGAGTTTTAGTTGCCACCTTAAGGTTAACCATTAATTAAAAATCTCACATCTGTCATGGTAACACTCAAACCCAATCCACGTCTACTAGCATAGCATAGTATTATGAGCAAACGTATAAGTAACTCCCAAGGGTTTGATAATAAACAGGTAATAGGTACTACCTCAACTACTTCCCAATTCCCACAGTTTAATTAGATCTTAACCATGAAATGTTTGAGGGTTGATCTAATGCAATAAAACTGGGTAGTAAAGAGGTATGATCAAAGTGTTACTTGCCTTGCTGATGATCCGTGAAACCTAGAGATTCGAAGTAGCAAGCTGCGCACTCCGGGTACTCTATCGCAAACAAACAAGCATACAATAAGCACTCATCAAATACATAGGTAAAACTCAAATAAAAGATCTAACCAGAAAGTTCAACTTAAGAACTCCGGTTTGCAAAAAGAAACAAATCGAACGAAGCAACAAAAGTCAAATGGCGAAAGAAACAAGCTTCGTTTACTAATCTGAATCTAGGTCAAATTTTACAGTAGCAAAAACTTGTTCGAATAGGTTAAACGGAAATAGAATTTCGAGACGAAACTCTAGGCGCTTGAATTGCCTGATTCCGATAAACGAGCTAAAAGATATACCAGAACGAAAATCTGATCAGAAATCGCGATCTGGAATAATCGCGGAAAATCCATCGAAAAAGAAAAACTGACAAGTAGTTAAACGAACGGACGTTCGTTAGCTGCGACTAACCGACGAACACATTCGTTAAAATGAACGGATCGGGCGAACGCTCACTAACTAACTAAACCGACAGAAAATAAATAAACCGATGTAAAAAAATAAACCTAGGGTTCGAAAAAAAACCGAGGCGGTTTAAAAAAAACGGACGACGGCGGCGGCTAACCTCCGGCGAGGCTTGGGACGGGCTCCGGCGGGGTCTGGACGGGGGCGGCGAGGGGCGGCGGGGTGCGGGCGTTGTCGGCTTCGGCGAGGGGCGATGAACGGGGCGGCGGGCGGCGGCGTTCGGGAGCTCCGGCGGCTCCTCCTTCGGCGGCGGGGTCGGCTCCTTCAGGCGGCTCCTGGCGGCGGCTTCGGGCATCGGGGTGGGGTGAGGAGAGGGAGGCGGAGGGGCTGGGGTATTTAAGAGGGGGGGTGTTGCTGCCTTGAGGAGGGGGCGGCGGCGGCGGCGTCGTGTCCGACCAGGACACGGCCAGCGATGGCTGGCGTGCTCGGGAGGGAGACGGGGCGCAGGCCGCGCGGGGAAGTTGGGCCGTCGGCTGGGCTTCGGCCCAGTCGGCGTGCTCGCGACTATTTTTTTTAAATAAATTCGCCGAACCTAAGAAAAATCATAGAAAAATAAATAAAAATCCAAAAATGCCAAAACAAATTTTCACTATCTAATTAAAATAATTGGAACGAGATGAACATTTTCTTGGCCCAAAATGCAGTTTTGAAAACGTGCAATTTTCAAATGCAATTAAAATTGCAAGTAAAATCCGAATAAAATCAAATATTTGATTTTAATATTTTTCCTCCAATATTTCAATTATTTTGAAGAAGTCAAATTTTCTCCTCTCATTTATTTTAATATGAAATATTTTTCGGAGAGAAAAATAATTAAATCCTAAAATCCTCGTTTCATTATTTGATAAAAGTCAAATATGAAAACCGCGAAAAATCCCCAACTCTCTCCGAGGGTCATTGAGTTGCTTAGGATTTTCGAGGATTTGCCAAAATGCAATAAAATATGCTATGCAATGATGATCTAATGTATAACATTCCAAATTGAAAATTTGGGATGTTACACCTACGTTACATTGATGAACTAGAGATAGATCTGTGTCACCCTATGTTATAACTATTGCATGAGGAATCGCATCCGACATAATTCTCCATCACCAATCCAATGCCTACGAGTTTTTGACATATTGATCTTTGCTTAGTTACTTTTCCGTTGCCACTGTTACAATTACTACAAAACTACTACTGTTACTTTTGCCACCATTACCGTTACTTCCATACTACTTTGCTACTAAATACTTTGCTACAGATATTAAGTTATCCAGGTGTGGTTGAATTGACAACTCAACTGCTAATACTTGAGAATATTCTTTGGCTCCCCTTGTGTCGAATCAATAAATCTGGGTTGAATACTCTACCCTCGAAAACTGTTGCGATCCCCTATACTTGTGGGTTATCGGGGACACGGCAGGCCTCATCTAAAAACTCAGGGGAGTGGGGCGACGGTATGGGAATCGTTGGGTAACCTAAACTTTATTATCTAAGCCAGGAGGAACGGGCAGACCTGCAGGGGTTGGCAGCGGCGGCGACGAGCTAGGGTTCGAGGGGGGAGGCGGCCGGGTAGGGGGACTATGGAGGGGGAGGTGTTTGAGGATACGCCACGGCTACTGAAAATTTTAGTAATGGTGGGTGGAGATGGTGGTGGACGAGGGATGGTGACGGTTCAAATGCCACTTCTACTGCAATTTTACTATAAAGTCAGAGCTGGAGGAGTGTGGGCGGCGGTTGAAGTATGAAGGCTACTAAAATATGGGTAAAGGAATTGATGCGGGGCGGGAGTACCCAAGATCGTGCACGGTCGAATAAGAATATGCGTGTATGATAATAAGGAAAAGTGGCGGAACCGCCGATTTTTGCAACGCTCAAGGCGGGTAGTTTGTTTTTAGATTTCTAGCTAGCTGGTCTATCGCACATGGTTCGTCCTAATTTTTAGATGCAGACGTGGAATTCAATCTAAATTAACTACCTGCCTTTAGCTTGCGCAGGTGGTGATTTTACAGCGCACTTGCATCGCACACGGTTAAGCTAGTACCTCCACCCTTTGCTCGCGCTTGCGCAATCGTGGTGATTTTATAGCGCACTTGCATCACACACGGTTGAGCCAGTACCTCTACCTTTGCTCGCGCTTGCGCAGTCGTGGTGATTCAGAATGCACTTGCATCGCACACGGTTAAGACATTATACCCGTGTCCGTTGAGCGTCATCAGAGTGTTTGCAGCCAAAAAACGTTAGAGAGGTTCAGAAGACAGTCACACCAGCATGTGGCCCAAATATATATGAGTGAAAAGGGTGGTATGTGATGTTCAAAATTCCAATGCAGAACTTTGACCGTGCGGGCCCATGGTTGGGCGCGTCATCGAAGATCGATGTGAGGGGCCAAAAGTCAAGAACCACCTGGAAGTGGCCAAATATATGTAGGAATATAGGGTGTGATGTTTAAAACATTAAATACACAATGCACAACTTTGGTGGCACCTGCCTCGCAAACCCGACAGCACCCTTGGATATATCTATAATGACATAATGTCATAGCTTGCTAGGGTGCTTTACCCACCTCCCACTTCGTGTAAGTGGAGCGGATGCACGTAATGATACTTTGGTCATACATGCATGTCGCCATGACCTACCATAAGATGGACCAGTGAATAATCTATCATTTGGTCAAACGACAACTGTTGCTATTGATAAACTGCTTGGGTCAATAGATTGAACCATCATTAAAAAAATCGCATGAGAGGGACCACAAAACCAGCACCTCTTGCATGCGGCCCAAAATGATGTACGTTGGAAGGGGTGATGTGTGCTTTCAATATAGAATAATGTACAATTTAGATGTGGTGCCTACCTCTTGATACAGACAACAACCATGAAGGCCTGGTAGTAGAGGATGAGATACGCATGGTACGATGTAGGTCAAACCCAGCAATCCGAGCATGTGGGAGGGAATCCTGACAATGCATGAGCTTGAGCTTTGGTTGAACGACATGTGATGGTGACCGGCCCTAACACGAACTAGGAGGAATCCATTCATGGCCAACACATACCCCTCATTATCGGTCAAAGGGATGATATATATATATATATATACACTCGGGGAGCCCACAGATATGTGTGTCGTCACAAAAAACCGCACAAGGGAGACATGGTCGATCAGAAGACCCCATATACACTGGATACGACCTGAAAATATGTATGGGTATGGTGGTGTGTGATGTGTTTAACTCCCGAATGTAGAACTTTGATGGGCCACCAACTATATTACAAACCGAACATGTACCTGACCCCAAGCCTGGTTCAATACGTACGATGTCAGTTTCCCAACTTCGAGGTGGCAGGGGAGGTGTCGTCGAACGCATGCGCTCAAACTTTATTTGGTGTAACATGGCACACATAGCAATAGGAAACAATCATGGTCAAACCCTTCTCATTGTTGGGTCAAAGGGATAGATTGTGTGGGCCCCCTCGTTATCGGTCAAGGATAATATATATACCTCCGGGAGCCCACAGATATGTGCGGCGTCTATAAACCGCACAAGGGAGACATGCTCGATCAGAACACCCGGACCCGTATACACAATAGGAATCAGGCACTTTGACGTCTGCCATGGCTGACGGCAAAGGCATGCCTGGTGGACAGCAAAGGCCTTTGCCATCCTCCCGCAGACGGCAATAGGTCCAGCTGAATAGGCTACGGCAAAGGGTTCTTTGTCGTCTGCTGGCGGACGGAAAAGATGAAATGGTCTTTGCCGTCCACCAGCAGACGGCACACGTGGCAGGTTAGGTCTGTTAGGGGGTTAAGGGCATGCTTTGCCATCTTTGCCATCTGCTAGCGGACGGCAAAGTGCCCATATAGGCCAGCCCAGGTTGTTGCCAGATGTCATGCTATGCCGTCTGCTGGCAGACGGCAAATATGCAACGGTCTTTGCCGTCTTCCAGCAGACAGCAAAGCCACCATACAGGCCAGCCCAGTGCCCCTGGGTTGCATAGGTAGCTGCCATGTGGCAGCTTTGCCGTCTGCTGGCTGAGGGCAAAGCTCTTTGCCGTCTGCCAGCAGACGGCAAAGAGCCTGTACAGACCCTGTTTTTTCTTAGATTCATTCAATTTCACAGAATTTCACAGATATATATATAACAAGTTTCCGACAACATATATATAACAAGTTTCCAACAACATATATAACAAGTTTGCAACAACATATATATAACAGGTTTCCAACAACAAGTTATCCAATAACATATCCAACATAAAATGGTTTCAAGCATACATACATATCCAACAACATGTTTGCAACAAGTTTCCAAAAACATAAAAGAAGCATAAGGAGAAGAGTAGACTCCATGAACGCAAGCTCCTCATCTAAAGCAAATCTGCAAATTAGGAAAGATGAAAGTTAGAAGAAGAAGAAGACAAGCTAGAAGAAAAAGAAGAAAAATAAGAAAAAGAATTTATCTTCTCTTTCTTTTTCTCCTCTCCTCTTCTTTTTCTTCTTCTTCTTCTTCTTCTTCTTCTTCTTCTTCTTCTAACTAAGGTAGGAAAAAATGCCATTTTTTAGCTAAGCTAGGTAAAAATGCTAAGTGTGTAGGTCATTTTAGAGCTAAGCTAGGTAAAATATGTCATTTTGGAGCTAACCTAGGTTAAATGGATCATATTGGAGATAACCTAGGTAAACTTGTAATTTAGCATTTTAGAGCTAATTTAGCATTTTAGAGCTAACTTAGGTCATTTTGGAGCTAACTTAGGTAAAATTGATCATTTGGGAGCTAACTAGGCTTATTATGTCATTTTCGAGGAAAATAAGCTAACTATATGACATATATGATGTTACCAAGATTGTTATGCCATTTCAAACCTAAGTAAGCTAATTATGCCATTTTTTACATATGTAAGCTTAGTGTATGTCATTATTGAGCAAACCTAGGTAACTAAGCATATTAGGGAGAACTTAGCATATTAGAGCTAACTTAGGTCATTTCGGAGGAAACAAAGCTAAGTATAGATCATTTTGGAGTTAAGTAAGCTAATTATGTCATTTTGGAGGAAGATTAGCTAAGTCTATGCCATTATGGTAAGCATTTTGGAGGAAATAAAACTAAGTCTAGGTCTTTATGCATTTAATAAGCAAAACACTAGAGAAAACTTGCCGTCATCACGGAGATGAAGGACCGGTCGGGTTTGCGCCAGTGCCAGACGGAGAAGGACCGGTCGGGGCCGGGGTTGCGCCAGTGCGAGACGGAGAAGGATCGTTCGATGCTTGTCGAGAGGCATGCTGCACCAAAGATCATTTGCAATGTCTCGTTAGCATGATGGAACTGAAATGTGAATACTAGTAACTAATGACCATTCAAATGAAACTCACCGTGTCCGCTATACCAATTTGGGGCATCGGCGGAGGGGTCTGACCATTTTTCTCGCACACGGACTGCACATTTTGTTTTCACGAGTCAGTCATATTAGTTAGTAATGAAACAAATATTACGTGCATGATTTGGCTAATATGCAATAGAAACTTACCACGAGGAGCTCATATAGGGCCCAGTGAGACGCGTCGTTCCGGTTCCTCTCCGCCTTCAACAGACTAACCGTCCTCTCCCCCAACTCCCTCTCCCTCTGCTTAGCCTGCCTGTTTGCCTCTGCTAGAAGCTCCTGGGCCCTAGCCTCGATGTAAATCTCCATTGCCGGTGGACAAGGCGGTATCTCGGGATCGAAGCTCGTCTGGCGCTTCTTGATCTCCCAGAGAGTTCTAGGACAATGTATGAATCCATCCCCAATGGCTACCGAGCCATGGTTCCTCCCGTCACCAGATAGCATCATGATCTCTAGATCAAAAGGACTCTGGCTCGGGTTGAAGTCCTCCCCTTTCTTCTTCTTCCCAACGTCTCTGTAACTCACGAGCTTGGTATGGGAGGAGATGTTGGTGAAGCTCTCTGAATGATCGAGGTCATCCTTAGAGAATGCCTTGGCCTTCTTGTACGTGGCAGTATGTGCCATGGCATAGAGGTCATACAGCGGTGGCACGTCCTTCTTGTTGTGTTTCGCCTAAAAGAGAGGGACAACATATTAGTTAAGGGCTCAAGCTAGCATGAAGAATGAAATTGCATGAATCGTTAAGGGCTCAAACCACATACCCAGTGATCCCCGTACTCAAACAGGTTGGAGCTCCCTTGATGGTGTGGCACACGTTGCAATTGGGCACGCTTAGCCCTGGCCTAATTGTGGACAGCTGTCCATTGGGGAAAGCACCACTCATCCACCATCGCCTCCTAACAGTCCATCCTATCCGCACAGCATCTCGGGGGCACCTAAGTTAGGCAAACAGAAATTTCAGCGCTATGCCTACGAATGAAATCAAGGAAACTAAGTTCAAGGCCTTAAGAATAGGTAACTACCTTCATGTACCTCTCCTTACTAAGATACTTGCCGCGTCACTTCTTCTTGGCCCTCCTAATGTTAGTCGAGGCGTAGTAGTCTCGAACAGCCTGCACCCTAGCCTCTTGCCGTAAGTTCTCAAGTAGGCGCTTGCACTCGGCTTCGAGAACCCTAGACGCCTCCGCCTCGTGTTCCTCAGAATACCTGTAGTAAATGCACTTACTTCTCCCTGTTAGGCTCAATCAACCACCTGTGATCGCGGGTCGCCGGCACGGCCGGGAGCTTCGTACCACCATGCTGATAGACCTTCTTGTCCCCCTCAAGCAGCTCGCCTCGCTATAACTATCGTCAGCCTAGGTGTCCTCGCCATCAACATGGCCACTAGTCTCCATAGTCACGCGGGACAAAAAATCTAGGGCCAGACTCTCATGGGACGAAGGCTCGGCGACCCAAGGCTCATCGGCCCGAGGCTCGTGGACTGGAGTCTCGTGGGACAAAGACTCTGGGGCCCGAGTCTCGTGGGACGAAGGCTCAGCAACCCGAGGCTCGTCGGCCGAGGCTCATGGACCGGAGTCCGAGACGGGTCCATGTCTGACGGGTCCACCTGAGACGGAGCACTCCGGTGGTCTAGAGAATCGGCTTGGGGTGGCGGCGAGGAAGGCGCAACAACCTTCCTACCTCTCCCGCCGCCACGTCCATCTCTAGCTGCACCCCTCTTCGTCTTCACCCGACCTCTCCTGGCCGAAGAAGAGGCGCCCGCCGGTGTCGTCATGCTGTCTACCAGCGCTCTCCGAAGGTGCTGGGGTGGAATATAGGCACCCCTCCCACCACACCCCGAGGAAGGAGGCTCGGAGCGCTCTCGATTCGCGCTCACCATCTGTCAACACCTGCAATGACAAAGAGTAAAAGAAATTAGTACAACATAAACACAATAAAATATTTAAGTGTGTACCATAATCATGAACATAATAAAATATTTAAGTGTGTCGGTGTCGAGGGTGCCGTGTCGGGGTCGGGGTGCTGTGTCGGGGTCACGGTGTCGGTGTGTCCAGGCGTGGTTGGGGTGTCGTGTCGGGGTCGGGGTGTCGAGGTCACGGGGTCGGGGCGGCGAACCTCGACCCCTTTTCCCCTTGACCCTCGACACCTCGATCCTCGACACCTAGACCCTCGATCGTCGACCCCTCTTCCCCTCTTCCCCTCTCCCCCTCGACACCTCGACACCTTGGTCCTCAACCCCTAGACCCTCGACTCCTTTTCCCCTCCATCCTCGACCCTCGACGCCTCAACACCTCGATCCTCGAGCCCTAGACCCTCGACTCCTTTTCCCCTCGATCTTTCTTGTTTATTCTTAAAAACAGAAAAAACCTAAACTAAACTATAAACTAAATGTAACCTAAATTAAACTAAATTAACCTAAACTAACCTAAACAAAACAAAACTCGGAGACCCCTCAAGGACCCTCGCTCCTCGACCCCTCGACCATCGACCCCTTTTCCCCTCGACCCTCGACCATCAGTCATGTCGGGATCGGCATTCATCTTTTTTCAACTTTCTTCTTTTTTATCTTCTTCTTTCTTCTTTGTCTTCTTCTTCTTGTATTCTTCTCCTCCTCGTCGTCCTCTTCTTCTTCTTTATTTTCCTTTTTCCTCTCCTTCTTTTTCTTCTTCTTCCTTCTTTTCCTTCTTCCTCTTGTCTTATTTTTCTTCTTCATTTTCCTTATTTTACTTTTTCCTCTCCACTTCTAGTTTTTCTTATTTTCTTCTTAATATAAAAAACTAACCTACAATCTACTAACCTAAGAAAGCTAATCCACAATCTACTGACCAAAAATATACTAACCTAAAAAATGCAACTAAGGCTGTGTTTGATAGCAAAGTATCACTTAAACTGAAGTATTGAAAAACTACAATATTTTTGTTTGTAGGTACTAGATACTCTGTTTTTTGATATATCAAAGTATTTTGAAGTATTGTCAATACCGAGACCAGTTTGGTCAGTGATGTATGGAGCAAAGTAAATTAGCTAGCCATTTGATGGCAGTTGGAAACATGTGTGTTCCTAGCAAGCTACCCGTTGCAAACTGAAAGGCCATGCACAAAGACCACCAGCATGCATAAACAGGTTGATTTATTGATCATCAACATCACTTATCAATGGTTTGGTTGATTAGTCGGATATGGAACCTCGGGTGTTGTGGCTGGCACCAATGGGCAAGTATCGCACAAGCAAGATGAGCAGTAGGTTAGCTCTGCAGCAAAAGACAGTGCACCGCAGCAGAGCAGCAGATGCTATTACTGGCACCGCGCTCGACGAGCAGGTTGCAGCTGTACGAGAAGATAACGTGAGGCATTTCTTTCGCTAGATCAGTTTTAAAAAAAGAGGTCCAGGGTTCTTTTTTAAATACAGAGAAAATACTATGGTGTTGCCAATACCACAATATAAAAAACACAATTCTTAGTGATAGACAAACGGCTCACACTAAATAAAACCATGGTAATCTAAAAAACTGTTGTATTCTATAAATACTTGAAAAAACTGAGCTATCAAACGGGGCCTGAGCTACCAAACGGGATCTAAATCAACTAACCTAATTAAAGCAACTAAATCTACTAACCTAAAGCAACTAAATCAACTAACCTAAAGCAACTAAATCAACTAACCTAAAGCAACTAAATGAACTAACCTAAATCAACTAACCTAAAGCAACTAAATCAACTAACCAAAATCAACTAACCTAAAGCAACTAAATGTACTAACCTAAAACAACTAAATAAACTAACCTAAATCAACTAACCTAAAGCAACAAAATCAACTAAAACAACAAGAAAAAAAAAAGAAAAAATAGAGGGCAGAACCTCACCAGGCGGAGCGGCGATGGGCGGCGGGGGGCGTAGCAGCAACAGGCGCCGGGGCGCCGGGCAGCCTTGAGGGTCGGGGCGGTGGGGGTCAGCGGTGGTGGCGGTCGGCGGCGGGGGCGGCTCGGGCACGGGGACGGTGCGGTGAGGGGAGAGAGACAGAGGGGAGAGAAAGAGGATGGCATGCGCGCGGGCGCTAACCTTTTTTGTTAGGTCAAATCTCTTTTCCGTCTGCTAGGTAGTGGGGTGGGGCCAGGGGGAACGACCGTTAGGTGGGCCACTTTCTTTGACGTGCGCTAGCGGACGGCAAAAAAGCATTGTCGTCGGCTAGCAGACGGTAAAGAAAGTGGCCATTAAGTTCTTCTCATTAGTGGGCCACCCACCCTCTTTGCCGTCAGCTAGCTGACGGCAAAGAGCAGGCTGACGACAAACATGATCTTTGTCGTCAGCTCATTCTTTGCCGTTAGTTTTCTGTAAGCTTATGGCAAAGACGTTCTTTGCCATAAGCTTATAGAAAACTGACGGGTAAGATCCTGATTCCAGTAGTGATACCCTGCATGTGGCCTGAAAAAGATTTATATAATCGCCATGACAGGTCACTATAGAGTCAATCATTCTTTAATTTTTTAGAGCAAAAAATAACCAATAAAAACATAGTCTACAAATTAGCAAAATAAGGATCCCAAGGTTTATATAATTCCATGATAGGTCACTATAGAGATATTGATCTCTATAATGACCATGTCATGGCATTTAAATGAAGCTTCCCATCGGGTCACCCATCCTTGGAGTACTCCAGCCCGAGCACGCTTAACTTCTGCATTCTATTCGACTAGGCTAGCGGATGGGAAGCCGCCCCTTGCTGATAGGAATTGCCTCCTTGCCTTTAAGGAGTTTCACGCTGGTCACCGTATGGGACCTACTCCCTCCTATCACACATATTTATGCTTTTAGAAACTGTGTGCGATATTTACATGGCCGGTGTGTCGTCGCCTAGCCTTCAATGAGCACTGATACTGGTAGTGGGAAAACGATGGGAGAAGAGGTGGTGGCAAATAATGTAAATTGCAAGGAGATGGGATTTGTGATTAGGAACCTGGTAGATGTTGGTGATGTCTCCCTCACAACGGTGCCAGAAATTCCTTTTGATGTTTCCTTGAACTATGTCGGTATTTCCCCGAAGAGGAAGGGATGATGCAGCACAGCAATAGTAGGTATTTCCCTTAGTGATGAGACCAAAGTTAATGAACCAGGAGGAGAACCACACAACACTACGTAAACAGCACCTGCACACAAATAACAAATACTCGCAACTCGACGTATTAAAGGGGTTGTCAATCCCTTTCGGGTAACGGCGCCAGAAATTGGCAAAAGGATGGGAGAAAGTTGTAATAGATTGAATAAATAGATCGCAAATAAAATAAAGTGCAGCAAGGTATTTTTGTATTTTCGGATTAATAGATCTGAAAATAAAAGCAAATAAAAATAGATCGCTAAGGCAAATATAATAAAGAAGAGACCCGGGGGCCGTAGATTTCACTAGTGGCTTCTCTCGAGAAAATAGCAAACGGTGGGTAAACAAATTACTGTTGGCCAATTGATAGAACTTTAAATAATCATGATGATATCCAGGCAATGATCATTATATAGGCATCACGTCCAAGATTAGTAGACCGACTCTTGCCTGCCTCTATTACTAATACTCCACACATCGACCGCTATCCAGCATGCATCTAGTGTATTAAGTTCATGGAGAAATGGAGTAATGCAATAAGAACGATGACATGATGTAGACAAGATCTATTTATGTAGAAATAGACCCCATCTTGTTATCTGATACGTCTCCAACGTATCTATAATTTTTGATTGTTCCATGCTATTATATTATCTGTTTTGGATGTTTAATGGGCTTTAATATACCTTTTTACATTATTTTGGGACTAACCTATTAACCGAAGGCCCAGTGCAATTTGCTATTTTTTGGCCTATTCCAGTGTTTCGCAGAAAAGGAATATCAAACGGAATTAAACCTTTGCGAGTGGAGGTCAAGGAAGCCACGAGGCGGCCACGAGGTAGGAGGGCGCGCCCAGGGGGTAGGCACGGCCCCCACCCTCGTGGGCCCCTCGCAGCTCCACCGACCTACTTCTTTCGCCTATATATACTCTTATACCCTAAAAACATCGGGGGAGCCACGAAACCACTTTTCCACCGCCGCAACCTTCTGTACCCGTGAGATCCCATCTTGGGTCCTTTTCTGGCGATCTGCCAGAGGGGTATTCGATCACGAAGGGCTTCTACAGCAACACCATAGCCTCTCCGATGATGTGTGAGTAGTTTACCATAGACCTTCGGGTCCATAGTTATTAGCTAGATGGCTTCTTCTCTCTCTTTGGATCTCAATACAAAGTTCTCCTCGGTCTTCTTGGAGATCTATTCGATGTAATACTTTTTTTGGTGTGTTTGCCGAGATCCGGTGAATTGTGGGTTTTATGAACTTGATTATCTATGAATATTATTTGATTCTTCTCTGAATTCTTATATGCATGATTTGATATCTTTGCAAATCTCTTCGAATTATCAGTTTAGTTTGGCCTACTAGATTGTTCTTTGTTGCAATGGGAGAAGTGCTTAGCTTTGGGTTCAATCTTGCAGTGCTCGATCCCAGCGACAGAAAGGGAAACGACACGTGTTGTATTGTTGCCATCGAGGATAAAAAGCTGGGGTTTATATCATATTGCTTGAGTTTATCCCTCTACATCATGTCATCTTGCCTAATGCGTTACTCCGTTCTTATGAACTTAATACTCTAGATGCATGTTGGATAGCGGTCGATGTGTGGAGTAATACTAGTAGATGCAGAATCGTTTCGGTCTACTTGACACGGACGTGATGCCTATTTTCATGATCATTGCCTTAGATATCATCATAACTATGCGCTTTTCTATCAATTGCTCGGCAGTAATGTGTTCACCCACCGTAATATGTGCTATCTTGAGCGAAGCCACTAGTAAAACCTATGGCCCCCGCGTCTACTTTACATCATATAAGTATCCAATCTACAATTCTAGTTTACTATTTATTTTTTAATCTTTATTTTCCAATCTATATAACAAAAATACCAAAAATATTTATCTTATTATCATTATCAGATCTCACTTTTGCAAGTGGTCGTGAAGGGATTGACAACCCGTTTATCGCGTTGGTTGCAAGGTTCTTATTTGTTTGTGCAGGTACTAGGCGACTTGCGTGTTGTCTCCTACTGGATTGATACCTTGGTTCTCAAAAACTGAGGGAAATACTTACGCTACTTTGCAGCATCACCCTTTCCTCTTTAAGGGAAAACCAACACATGCTCAAGAGGTACCATTATCCTTAATAGCAACGATATATACGTGTCGGTTCCTCTTCTGTCAGTGGGATCAAGCACCGTAAGATCGAACCCGTCACAAAGCACCTCTTCCCATTGCAAGATAAATAGATCAAGTTGGCCAAACAAAACCCAAATATCGGAGAAGAAATACGAGGATATAAGCAATCATGCATATAAGAGATCAAAGAAGACTCAAATAACTTCCATGGATAAAAAACATAGATCTGATCATAAACTCAAAGTTCATCGGATCACAACAAACACACCGCAAAAAGGAGTTACATCATATGGATCTCCAAGAGACCATTGTATTAAGAATCAAAAGAGAGAGAGGAAGCCATCTAGCTACTAACTACGGACCCGTAGGTCTACAATGAACTACTCACTCATCATCGGAGAGGCAGCAATGGGCATAATGAACACCTTCGTGATGGTGTCTAGATTAGATCTGGTGTTCCTGGAACTTGCGGCGGCTGGAATTGATTTTCGTCGACTCCCCTAGGGTTTCTGGAATATTGGGGTATTTATAGAACAAAGAGGCGGTGTGGGAGGCCACCGAGGTGGGCACAACCCACTAGGGCGCGCCTAGGCCTCCAGGCGTGCCCTGTTGTCTTGTGCTCACCTTGGGCTCCCTCTTCGGTACTTC
The DNA here is from genome assembly GCF_002575655.3 of Aegilops tauschii subsp. strangulata. Classification (NCBI taxonomy): domain Eukaryota; kingdom Viridiplantae; phylum Streptophyta; class Magnoliopsida; order Poales; family Poaceae; genus Aegilops; species Aegilops tauschii. Next base: position 269,554,143 of record NC_053038.3, on the reverse strand, counting down.
TTTGGCCAACTGGATATCTTCTGGTCCAAAAAATCCACAAAAAGTTTTGTTGTGTTTGGACTCCGTTTGGTATTGATTTCCTGCGATGTAAAAACAGGTAGAAAACATCAACCGGCACTGGGCACTATGTCAGTAGGTTAGTACCAATAAATGATATAAAAAGATTATAAAATGAGTGTAAAACATCCAAGAATGATAATATAACAGCATGGAACAATAAAAAATTATAGATACGTTGGAGACGTATCACCCACCCTAAACTCTCATCTCTTGCATTACATTATTTGCCATTTGCCTCTCGTTTTCCTCTCCCCCACTTCAAAAATGTTTTTTGAAAATCACAAAAATATTTGCCTTTTTATTCGCCATTCTTTCGTTCGTCTTTTCGTTTGCTTTTTATTTTCTTGTGTATTAGATTGCTTGCTTTGTCACGATGTCTCAAGAAAATACCAAATTGTGTGACTTTCCCAATACTAATAACAATGATTTTCTTAGTACCCCGATTGCTCCCGGCACTAGTGCGGAATCTTATGAAATTAATGCCGCTTTGCTGAATCTTGTCATGAAAAATCAATTTTCCGGCCTTCCTAGTGAAGATGTCGCATCCCGTCTAAATAATTTTGTCGAGTTATGTGATATGCAAAAGAAAAAAGATGTGGATAATGATATTTCCAAATTGAAGCTATTTCTGTTCTCACTATGAGATCTTGCTAAAACTTGGTTTTCATCTTTGTCTAAAAATAGTATTGATTCATGGAATAAGTGTAAATATGCTTTTATTTCCAAGTATTTTCCTCCTGCTAAGATCATCTCCCTTAGGAACGATATAACAACAACAACAAAGCCTTTAGTCCCAAACAAGTTGGGGTAGGCTAGAGGTGAAACCCATAAGATCTCGCAACCAACTCATGGCTCTGGCACGTGGATTGCAAGCTTCCACGCACCCCTGTCCATAGCTAGCTCTTTGGTGATACTCCAATCCTTCAGGTCACTCTTAACGGACTCCTCAAATGTCAAATTTGGTCTACCCCGCCCTCTCTTGACATTCTTCGCACGCTTTAGCCGCCTGCTATGCACTGGAGCTTTTGGAGGCATGCGCTGAATATGCCCAAACCATCTCAGACGATGTTGGACAAGCTTCTCTTCAATTGGTGCTACCCCAACTCTATCTCGTATATCATCATTCCAGACTCAATCCTTCCTCGTGTGGCCACACATCCATCTCAACATACCCATCTCCTCCACACCTAACTGTTGAACATGTCGCCTATTAGTCAGCCAACACTCAGCGCCATACAACATTGCGGGTCGAACCGCCGTCCTGTAGAACTTGCCTTTTAGCTTTTGTGGCACTCTCTTGTCACAGAGAATGCCAGAAGCTTGGCGCCACTTCATCCATCCGGCTTTGATTCCATGGTTCACATCTTCATCAATACCCCCATCCTCCTGCAACATTGACCCCAAATACCTAAACGTGTCCTTCTGGGGTACCACCTGTCCATCAAGGCTAAACTCCTCCTCCTCACACCTAGTAGTACTGAAACCGCACATCATGTACTCGGTTTAAGTTCTACTAAGCCTAAACCCTTTCGATTCCAAGGTTTGTCTCCATAACTCTAACTTCCTATTTACCCCCGTCCGACTATCGTCAACTAGCACCACATCATTCGCAAAGAGCATACACCATGGGATATCTCCTTGTATATCCCTTGTGACCTCATCCATCACCAATGCAAAAAGATAAGGGCTCAAAGCTGACCCCTCATGCAGTCCTATCTTAATCGGGAAGTCATCAGTGTCGACATCACTTGTTCGAACACTTGTTACAACATTATTGTACATGTCCTTCATGAGGGTAATGTACTTTGCTGGGACTTTGTGTTTCTCCATGTCCCACCACATGACATTCCGCGGTATCTTATCATAGGCCTTCTCCAAGTCAATGAACACCCTATGCAAGTTCTTATTTTGCTCCCTATATCTCTCCATAACTTGTCGTACCAATAAAATGGCTTCCATGGTCGACCTCCCAGGCATGAAACCAAACTGATTTTTGGGTCACGCTTGTCATTCATTTTAAGCAACTTGATCATGAACATGTTGCACAATCTTAGGAGAGGATGATGTTGATGATAAGAAATTGCCCTACTCATGGTTTAAGTTTATGGATGATCATACAAAAAAATTAGGCCGAATTGAATTTTGCATCTCGAAATCTTTTAGATTCCGCTACGGTGGTACTTTTATGGAAATTACATTAGGAGAACCTACTTAACTCCTAGATAATATTATGGCAAAGTACACTCAATGGCATACCGAAAGATCTTCCACTAGTAAAAAAAGTGCATGCAATTGAAGAAATTAATACTTTGAGTGGAAAGATGGATGAACTTATGAAATTAATTGCTAGTAAGAGTGCTCCTATCGATCCTAATGATATGCCTTTGTCCACTTTGATTGAGAATAATAATGAATCTATGGATGTGAATTTTGTTGGTAGGAACAATTTTGGTAATAACGCATACAGAGGTAATTTAAACCCTAGGCCATTTCCTAGTAATTCCTCTAATAATTATGGTAATTCCTACAACAATTCTTATGGAAATTATAATAAAATACCCTCTTCTCTTGAGAACAATATTAAAGATTTCATTAATTCCCAAAAAGGTTTCAATGCTATGGTTGAAGAAAAATTGCTCAGGATGGATGATTTGGCTAGGAACGTTGATAGAATTTCTCTTGAGATTGATTCTTTGAAAATTAGATCTAGGCCACCCAAGCATGATATTAATGAATTGCTGAAAGCTATTAAAATTTCTATTGATGAGTGTAAAGAAAGAACCGGTAGGATGCGTGCTAAGCGAGATTGGTTTGTAAAAGCGTGCTCTTCTAGTTTTTGCGAGAATAATGATGAAGATCTTAAAGTGATTGGTGTGACTCCTATTGAATCTTTGTTTTCTAATATAAATCTTGATAAATATGGGTACTGGATATGAGTCAACTTTAGCTAGAGGGCGTCCCAACGATTCAGAGTTTATAGATCTTAATGGAAAAATTAATAAAAGTGGGATTCGAGAGGTCAAAACTTTAAGTAGCGATGAACCCGCTCTTATGGATTTCAAGGATTTTAATTATGATAATTCTTGTTTGATAGATTGTATTTCCTTGTTGCAATCCATGTTGAATTCTCCTCATGCTTATAATCAAAATAAAGCTTTTACTAAACTTCACGTTGATGCTATGATGAAATCCTTTGAATAAAAACTTGAGTTGGAAGTTTCTATACCTAGAAAGCTTGATGATGAGTGGGAACCTACTATTGAGATTAATATCAAAGATTATGAGTGCTTTGCTTTGTGTGATTTAGGCGCTAGCGTTTCCATGATTCCAAAAACTTTATGTGATTAGGTTTCCGTGAATTTGATGAGTGTTCTCTGAATTTTCATCTAGCGGATTCCACTATTAAGAAACCTATGGGAAGGATTTATGATGTTCTTATTGTTGCAAATAGGAATTATGTGCCCGTACATTTTATTATGCTTAATATAGATTGCAATCCTACATGTCCTATTATTCTCGGTAGACCTTTCCTTAGAACGATCTGCAATTATTGATGAAACATTAGATTGCAATTTCCGATAAGGAAGGGCATGTAACACTTCCCAAGAAAGAAAATTAAGTTGCCATATGAATCTATTATGAGGGCTACTTATGGATTGCATACCAGAGATGACAATACGTAGATTTATGTTTTATGCCTAGCTACGGGAGTTAAACAATAGCGCTTGTTGGGAGGCAACCTAATTCTATTTTATGTTTTTGTTTTTGGTTCTATTTTTAAATAAATACACATTATTACCTCTGTAATAACTGAGTTTTGGTGTTTTAGTTAGTGTTTGAGCCAAGTCAAACCTTTGGGATGGCTTACGGTAATAGTTGATTTGATCTTGATGAAAAACAGAAACTTTTGCGCCCAGTAAAACAATTTTGAAAAATCACAAAAATGTGCTTTTGATCTGATATTTTCCCACAAGATTGATATAAAAATTGCCCGGATTGTCCTAAGTTTTTAGAATTATTGGAGTTACAGAAGTATACAAAGTTATCAGGTTGCTACAAGTTGTTCTGTTTTTGATAGATTCTGTTTTCTATGTGTTGTTTGCTTATTTTGATGAATCTATGGGTAGTATCGGGGGGTATGAACCATGGAGTAGTTGGAATACAGTATATATAACACCAATATAAATTTAGAATGAGTTCACAATAGTACCAAAAAGTCATGATTTATTTTCTTATACTAACGGATCTCATGAGTTTTTTGTTTAGTTTTGTGTTGTGAAGTTTTCAAGTTTTGGGTAGAGATTTGATGGACTATGGAATAAGGAGTGGAAAGAGCCTACGCTTGGGGATGCCCAAGGCACCCCAAGGTAATATTCAAGGACAACCAAGTATCTAAGCTGGGGATGCCCCGGATGGCATCCCCCCTTCCGTCTTCGTCCATCAGTAAATTTACTTGAGGCTATATTTTTATTCACCAACTGATATGTCTTTTGCTTGGAGCGTCTTGTATGATATGAGTCTTTTCTTTTTAGTTTGCCACAATATCCTTGTTGTATACATCTTTTCAGTGGGACACACATGAATCGTGAATTTATTAGAATACTCTATGTGCTTCACTTATATCTTTTGAGCTAGGCAATTTGCTCCAGTGCTTCACTTATACCTTTCTAGAGCACGGTGGCTTTATTTTATAGAAATTGTTGAAATCTCATGCTTTACATATATTATTTTGAGAGTCTCTAAACATCATGGTAATTTTCTTAGGTTTTGAATTTAGTCCTAATATGATGGGCATCTAAGAGGGATATAATAAAAACTTTCATATAAAGAGCGTTGAATACTATGAGAAGTTTGATGCCTTGCAGTTGTTTCGAGATATAAAGATAGTGATATTAGAGTCATGCTAGTGAGTAATTGTGGATTGTCATAAATACTTGTGTTAAAGTGTGTGATTCCCGTAGCACGCACGTGTGGTGAACCGTTATGTGATGAAGTCGGAGCATGATTTATTTATTGATTGTCTTCCTTATGAGTGGCGGTCGGGGACGAGCGATTTTCCTACCAATCTATCCCCCTAGGAGCATGCGTGTAGTACTTTGTTTTGATAGCTAATAAATTTTTGCAATAATTATGTGTGTTCTTTATTACTAATGTTGAGTCCATGGATTATACGCACTCTCACCCTTCCACCATTGCTAGCCTCTCTAGTACCGCGCATCTTTCGCTGGTGCATTAAACCCACCATATACCTTCCGAAAACAGCCACCATACATACCTATTATGGCATTTCCATAGCCATTCCAAGATATATGGCCATGCAACTTCCACCGTTCCGTTTTATTATGACACGCACCATCATTGGCATATTGCCTTGCATGATCATGTAGTTGACATAGTATTTGTGGCAAGGCCACCGTTCATATTTTTTATACATAATTGAAAGGATCGAAAAGAGGTGTCTAGAGGGGGGTGAATAGACACTTAACAAAGAAAAGTTGTTGTTTTTATTTTCTTCAAGTTAAGGTAGAGTTTTGGCACAAGTTTAAACATTCACAATACATTCAAGCAAGCATGGTAAGAGTATATGAGCAACGGAAAGTAAAGCATGCAATTTGCGATAATGTAAAGGGATGGGATTGGAGTGTGAAAATGCAATTGGAGACACGAAGATTTTTTTCGTGGTTCCAATAGGTGGTGCTATCATACATCCATGTTGATCGAGACTTCAACCCACGAAGGGTAACGGTTGCGCGAGTCCACGGAGGGCTCCACCCACGAAGGGTCCACAAAGAAGCAACCTTGTCTATCCCACCATGGCCAACGCCCACGAAGGACTTGCCTCGCTGGGGTAGATCTTCACGAAGTAGGCGATCTCCTTGCCCGTACAAACTCCTTGGTTCAACTCCACAATCTTGACAGAGACTCCCAAGTGACACCTAACCAATCTAGGAGACACCACTCTCCGAAAGGTAATAGATGGTGTGTTGATGATGAACTCCTTGCTCTTGTGCTTCAAATGATAGTCTCCCCAACACTCAACTCTCTCTCACAGATTTGGATTTGGTGGAAAGATGATTTGAGTGGAAAGCAAGTTGGAGAAGGCTACAGATCAAGATTTATGTGGTTGGAATGGAATATGTTGACCTCAACACATGAGTAGGTGGTTCTCTCTCAGAAAATGTATGCTGGAGGTGTAGGCATGTTCTGATGGCTCTCCTCACGAATGAAGAGTGGGTGGAGGGGTATATATAGCCTCCACACAAAATCTAACAGTTACACACAATTCACCAAACTTGGTGGGACCGAATTAGAAAATTCGGTCGGACCAATTCAGTTCATAATGTGACCATTAGGCATTTCGGTGGGACCGATATGATCAACTCGGTGGGACCGATGTGCTAGGGTTAGGGTAAACCTCATCTCGGTTTGACCGATTACACAAACTCGGTGAGATCGATTTTGGTAATGGGCTAACCAGAGAGTTGCTCAAGCAAACTCGGTGAGACCGATTACAAATCTCAGTAATACTGATCTTATTGCAATAGGAACCAGAGAGTTTGCAAGCCCATCTCGGTGAGACTAGGATCCCATCGGTGAGACCGAATTGATTATGGTTTCTGGCAGTGGCTATGTCAAGTGAACTCGGTGGCGCCGGATATAATATTTCGGTGGGGCCGAGTTTGACTTTTTGGTTTGGGACATATGTGGATATGAGAAAGTGGTTGAGGGCTTTGGAGCATATCACTAAGCACTTTGAGCAAGAAGGCCATTAAGCAACACCTCATCCCCTTTTAATAGTATTGGCTTTTCCTATGGACTCAATGTGATCTTGGATCACTAAAAGAAAAAGGCAGAGCCTTGAGCTTTTGAGATTGAGCCAATCCTTTATCCTTAGCATCTTGAAGGGGTTCCACATCCTCTTGTCCACACCACACCACTCCATCTGAAATATACTAGATGAAAACATTAGTCCAACAAGAGATATGTTGACATTAATTACCAAAACCACCCACGGAGCACTTGTGCTTTCAATAACACTCTTGATTATTGCACATCCCAGTACACCACCGGAGGCATTCATATAGAGTCATATCTTGTTCTAGTATTGAGTTGTAATTCTTGAGTTGTTAGTAAATAAAAGTGTGATGATTATAATTATTAGAGCATTGTCCCATGTGAGGAAAGGATGATGGAAGCTATGATTCCTTCACAAGTTGGGATGAGTCTCCGGACTTTATAAAATATAAAAGAGGGCAAAGAAGCCCAAATAAAAAAAGATAGGCCAAAGAAGCCCAAATAAAAAATGAGAGAAAAGAGAGGAGGGACAATGTTACTATCCTTTTTCCACGCTCGTGCTTCAAAGTAGCTCCATGATCTTCATGATAGAGAGTGTCCTATTTTGTCACTTTCATATATTACTGGGAATTTTTAATTATATAACTTGGCTTGTATACTTCAATGATGGGCTTCCTAAAATTACCCTAGGTCTTCGTGAGCAAGCAAGTTGGAGGCACACCCACTTAGTTTCTTTTTGTGCTTTCATACACTTATAGCTCTAGTGCATCCATTGCATGGCAATCCCTACTCACTCACATTGATATCTATTGGTGGGCATCTCCACATCCCATTAATACGCCTAGTGGATCTAAGACTTTCTCCTTCTTTTTGTCTTCTCCACAACCACCATATTCTATTCCACCTATAGTGCTATATCCATGGCTCACGCTCATGTATTGCGTGAAAGTTGAAAAAGTTTGATGTCGGTGAAGAAACAACACCTACGGGACCGCGTGGATCCCTTCTACGGTTTGGCAGGGAATAGGAGTGGTGCAAAGAGCAGATCTAATGATCAATACGACAGATTTTTACCCAGGTTCGGGCTGCTGAGAAGCGTAAAACCCTAGTCCTGCTTGAGTGTATATTCTGTGTTCTTGAGCTTCGGCTAGCCGCTCCGCACGCAAGCTGGGACGAGAGGTTCAAAAGTCTGCATCCTCCTCCAGTATTCCATGGGCCTCCTTTTACATGTCCAAGGGGTTGCCACAGTGGCACACAGGAGGTGTAAAGTAGCTAAAGTGCTTATGTTTATCATCGGTGTCTTAGGACAAACACATTATATGTGTTGCTTACGTGCTCTTCAGCTTTATCAGGGAAGGGAGTAGAACTCGTCCTGTCCGTCGCCGCCTCACTCTGTCTTGACACGCGTCCATGCCAACGAGGCATGTAGTGACAAGTTGGCTGGCCAGCTGCTGCGCTTGAGAGGTGGCAGGGTCTTCACGAAGATCTGCATGCCACCACGCAGGCGCTTGCTAGGCTGGCAGGTCAGCCACTACGCTAGAGTGGTGACGGGGTGGCGGAGCCTTGCCGCGGTCTTGCCGATGTCCCCGACAAGGATCTTGCCGGGGCCCCGCAGACGCCTCCGGCAAGGATCTCGCTAGGTACCTCGTCTTCTGGCCTTCACAAAGATCTGCACGCCACTACGTGCGCGCCCATGGATCTTGGCCTTAACATTGTCGACGGTGTCAGAGCTCGCAACCACCAGGGTGGTGCTCTGGTTAGTGCCCTACAAGTCGTCCCGGTAAGGATCTTGCCGGGGTCTCGCAAGCCGTCTCGGCAGGGATATTGCCGGGGGTCCAACCCGTCCTCTGTTCTCTGGTCTCTGGCTTGGCCGCTTCTCTTCGCCTTGTATCTCGTTTTTATCCTTGATCGCCCTCTTCGTGCCTCGCCGTGGGTGTGGCTACGACTGCCCGTGCACAAGTATGGGGTGCTAAAGGGCCCAAACTTTAGTACACCGACATTTGAGAACACCAAAAGTATGAAACAATTGCTTGGCTTGTCATCGGGGTTGTGCATGATAAAATACTTTGTGTGATGAAGATGGAGCATAGCCAAACTACATGATTCTGTAGGGATAACTTTCTTTGGCCATGCTATTTTGAGAAGACATGATTGCTTTATTAGTATGCTTGAAGTATTATTGTTTTTATGTCAACATTAAACTTTTGTTTTGAATCTTATGGATCTGCATATTCATGCCACAATAAAGAAGACTACATGGATGAATATCTTAGATAGCATTCCACATGAAAAATTATGTTTTTATCATTTACCTACTCGAGGACGAGTAGGAATTAAGCTTGGGGATGCTTGATATGTCTCCAACGTATCCATATTTTTGTTGTTGTTCCATGCTATTATATTATCTATTTGGATGTTTTTTATATGCATTAATATGCTATTTTATATTATTTTTGGGACTAACTGATTAACCTCAAGCCTAGTGCCAGTTTTTTTCCTTGTTTTCGAGTTTTACAGAAAAGGAATATCAAACGGAGTCCAAACGGAATAAAACTTTACGATGATTTTTCTTGTACCAGAAGACATCCACGGAGTTTGGACAGGGGGCCAGAAGAGTTCCGAGGGACCCACAAGCCCTGAGGCCGTGCTGTAGGTGGCGCACCTCCCTGGCTTGTGGGCTCCTCGGGAGTCCTCCAACCCTAATTCTTGTGCTATAAATTCCCTACAGGTCCATAGCTAGTAGCTAGATGGTTTCTTCTCTCTCTTTGATCTTCAATACAATGTTCTCGTCGATGTTCTTGGAATTCTATCCAATGTAACATTCTTTTGCGGTGTGTTTGTCGAGATCCGATGAATTGTGGATTTATGATCAGATTATCTATGGATATTCACTACAAAAAAATACACTTCCGTGATGATACGTGTTTGTCACAGTAGGTCGCGTTTTTTGTCATGCATGTACATCCATGACAAATTTATGACAGAATCAAGATAGTCATACCTGTGCTATCGTAGAAGTGTTCCATGACATTACCAAAATTATCATCACGGAAGTGTCCACTTCCATGACGACAAATCGCGCGTCACAGAAGTGCTTTCGTCATGGGTGACCGACACGTGGCATCCACCATAACGGAATGCCGTTAAGCTATCGGGTTGGGTTTTGGATCCGATAACCCGTTAACAGCCCCGTCCAATGGGGATTTTCCACGTGTAAAATCATCATTGGCTGGAGGAAACACGTGTCGGCTCATCGTTGGGACAGATGTCATCCACTCATTGGACAGAAGGTGCCTATGATACATCGACACGTGGCACGGCCCAACAGAGGCCCATTCCTGTGAAAAGGCCGGCCCGTTTGACTTGGTCAAAAGGTGGCGGGCCGGCCCATGGAAAGCGTGTTAACGGCCTGTTCGCATATAGCCCATTTATAGCCCGCTAACCCAAGGCCCGTTACGCCCTATCCGAATTAGGCCCAGTAGCGTCATCTCGGCTATCCAATATGATTCCAGCCCGTTTTCACTTCTGGCCCATGTATAGCCCATGACGTTTTTCGGCCCATATGAGGCCCTATGTAACTCTTGGCCTATTAACGACCCGTGGTGAAACTGGCCCATAATGAACAGTGTATCACTTTACACCCATTAACGGCCCATGGTGAAACTGGCCCGTAATGAACAGTGTATCACTTTATACCCATTAACGGCCCGTTATTCCGTTGGGCTGTTTCCAGCCCATGTTATCTTTCGGCCTTCTCAGAGCGCATTTATTCTTGGGCTCATTTCCAGCATTCGTTTACTTACGGCCCGTTACTGTCATTTTCTGCTTGTGGGCTAAATTCAGCCCGTGGTTACAGTCGGCCCGTTTGTGGTCCGTTAATACGTTGGGCCATTTTCATAGCGTCATCAAATACGGCCTATTAACGATGGCCTGTTATGGTCGGCCCATGAACGGACGATTCCAACTCTAGCCCGTTTACGACCATAATGCGGTCTGTTTGGCCCATGTTTGGCCAATCGATCATACGGCCCATATAAGGCCCATTGATGATACGGCCCGCAGAAGGCCCATTGTTTCTACGGCCCGTAGAAGGCCCATTGTTTCTACGGCCCGTAGAAGGCCCACTGTTTCTATGGCCAGTAGGAGGCCCAGTGTCACTACAGTAAATATTAGCCCATGGTTATTGTGGCCTAGTTTTAAAAAATAGGTTATTGCAGCCACTAGCTAACCGCGGAAAAAGAACTGCAATTACTACAAGCAAACAAATAAACAAGACAACAAGGAAATAAATAAGCAAGCAACTAACGCTAGGCTATCACGGCTATTACACATATTACATCCACTGGGCATCAAAGTTCGCCACCAGTGCAAATATAGGGAACAAAGCAGCATATCATATACACTGGTTGTCAAAGTTGGCGACCAGCGCAAATAAACGCCGCAGCAAAACAAATCCAGAACTGAAACCACTTCAGAAGATCTCAAGAAACAATATCCTGGGTACCCATAATGCTGGCAAGATGCTTAGCAAGCTTATTAACTTTGTCTTGTTTGGCGCTTAAATCCTCCAGCGCTTGCTGTTGCACCAGAAAATATGCATCTGAATTCTACAGGGACTTCCTCAGTCCTTCAGCTTCCTGTCGCAACACATCTGATCGATGTCTTCCAACTTGAGGTTGAGACTCAAGAAGACGAACTGATTCAGGCAGCGAGTTCGAAGAGCTTGTGCCAGTAGTAGTGGCCAGTAACTCAAACACTACATCAAGACAGGACTTTTGGGTTCCCTCACTGTCGTCAAGATAGTTTTTATCAGCTTTCTTGGAGACCAACAGGGATGTCTCACTATCTTGAACCTTATCTGCATTACTTCCTTTACCATTGGATAACGCGGTACTGTTCTCCAATATTTTGTCCGCATTCTAAAAGAGAAACAAGCAGACACATCACATGTTTACCATGTTGTATATGAAACTCATTTTGGTAAATGAGTTCAGTAGTAAAGTGGACAGGATAACAACATGAAACAAACATATATCTATGTACCATGGTCACTTTATGGTCTATATCATTCTAGTTTTTGTTGCCAAATCAAGATAGAGACACAGTTCAAATAATATTTGTTCAAGACAAAGCAGAATAGACAAAATATAAGTGTGGGTAACTATAGAGCAATAACAACACTTGTAATGTGCATGACATGAGAACATATCTGTTTATTCAATTGAAACTGAAATCAACATAGAGCAGGTTACAACAGCAAACTAGTTAAAGAATCAGGTTTAAAACATACCTGTTGCGCCATTGGAGTTTCAATTCCATCCTTCAAATTTGAAAATAGTTGGTATGAGTAAATACAGTAATGTAAGAGCAAAGGAGTATGAACCATAGCTACAGAACCTGACCTGAGAACAAATCTTCTTCTCCTTTAAGCGTTGAGTTGGGATTCGGAGTGGTGGTCCTCGTGCTTTGGGCACTGCAGTTCCCTTACTAACTGCTCGTGTTTGGGTGCTCTGTGGTGGAGACGGTGCTGTGTCAACTGGAACTGGGTTACTATCTGCCGGGGTTGGGGTTAGAAGGGGTGTAGCTAGTTCTCTGTCCAACTGGGTAGGGGTACAATCTGCGAGAGTCTGGGTTATGTGTGGTGGATCTGGTCCTTGGGCATGTACAACCGTGGTTCTATCTGCATCAACTGGTAGCACTATCTTTTCTGAAGACCGTGTTGTTTCTCCCTTAGATACTGCCATCACGCTCTCCAATTCAAATGGCTGATAAACAAGAAAAGTAATTGAAAGTATAGACATTGTATGATAGACAGGTGCAATGGATAGTGGGGAATAAAAGAGGCATTAAATAATTCATATTTATGTTGTCTAACCAAATAGGATAGCATGACACAATTTCACATATATGATGGCTAACTAAACAGGATAGCATGACACAATTTCACATTATGATGGCTAACTAAAAAAGATGGAAAGACATAGTTCAAAATATGAGACTATGTAAACAGGATGACATGACATAACTATATAATGTGTTTATTAAATAGGTTGGCATGCCATAATTCACATACATTCACGGATAGAATGCCATAATTCAAAATATGATGACTGTAAACACTAAACAGGATGAGATGATATAACTATATGATGTCTTTATTAAATGGGTTGCCATGCCATAATTCAGATAGATGATGTGTATGTACTATGTAAACATGATGGCATGATATAATTCAAATATATGATTTATATAGTAAGCAAGTAAGCAGATGTAAATCCATATATGATGTAAAAACTAAGCAATGCAAGACAACATGCATGACATGGGTAATATAACCCTGCCACGTTTGAGTATAGACCTCAGGGGGGAAATAGGACTGGTCATCAGTCTCTGAATCCTCCTCTGATGAGCTCTCTGTAACCAGCAAGATGTCTGCTTCAGCAGGTAGCATTGTCTGCTCTGAATACCTTGTTTTCACTCCAGATACTTCCATCACCGCTTCAAATGGCTGATGCACAGGAAGAGTAGTTGAATATACAAACGTTGTCGACAAATGGAACATGTAATACAAAAAAATGATAGCATGATATAATTCACATACATGATGATTGGCTAAACAGCATGGCATTGCATAATTCACATATATAATGCCTTTGCAGCAAGATAGCATTGTATAATTCACATATATAATGTCTTGCAACAAGATGGCAATGCATAATTCACATATATGGTAATTAGACACTGAACAGGTGGCATTCACACAAAGCATGTCTAAACTAATCAAATGACATAGCAATGCGAGACACCATAGGCACGATATGAGCAACATAACCCTGCCAAGTTAGAGCATACACCTCGGGGGGGATAGGACTGGTCATCTGTCTCTGAATCCTCCTCTGAGGAGCTATCCGTAACCAGCGAGATATGCGCTTCGTCAGATAGCATAGTCTGCTCTGAAGACCTTGTTTTCACTCCAGAATTTGCCATCACCGTGTCAAATGGCTGATGCACACGAAGAGCAGTTGAATGTACTAACATTGTTGACAAATGTAATATGTAACAAAAAAAAGGATGGCCTGATATATTTTACATATAAGATGACTCGCTAAGCAGGATGGCATTGCAAAATTCACATATATGATGCCTGGCTAAACAAGATGGCGTTGCATAATTCACATAAATGATGAATAAACTAAACATACGGCATTCGCACAAAGGATGTCTAAACTAAGCAGATGACATTTGATGTATAAAGTAAGCAATGCAAGACACCATATGCATGATATAACCAACATCAGCATGCCAAGTTAGAGCGAAGACCACAGGGGGTAAATAGGAGTTGTCTTCTCCTTCTGAATCCCCCTCGGAACAGATATCTTCCTCTCGTTTACAATCCGAAATGCGTGGAGGGGGGCTGCCATTGCGCCTACCATGGAGCGACGTCTGCATGAAATTTTATTGCCACGCAAGGCTCGTCTCTTTTGCTCTACATGTTCAGTTCCATTGTTTACAATAACTGTCATGCATAGGAATAAAACATAGTGAGATTATGTAAGGAGTGCATGCAGAAATCCAGAGTGATGGTAGCAACCTGTGGATAGACCCAAAACCAATAATAGCAGGCAGATAATGGCTTCAGTTAAAAAATACAGATAATGGCTTCTTTACTGTTTGTTTCCCACCCAACATGAAACTCATAGTAGACACCGGACATTAACTAGATAGTAGATAGATACTATTGATAGCGGCCCCGATATGTACCCCACAACCATTTAAAAACTCAAGTTTGGCCATTAGTTTGGAGCTGACTCAGAGCCTAATCGGTGAACAGGACGATAAAGTAGCATGTTATATTAAGCGATGCATAACGTAAGCAGACACGAAAGAGTGCGACCTCTCTTGCGGACCCGTGTAGTCCTCGAGGTCATCTTCTCGGTTGATGATGGTAATGCAGTTTTCATGGCTGCCAGCGGCAGGGAAGAAGATCTGAGGCGGTGAAATACAGTCTGGAGGCCGGATCCCTGTTGTGCTGGATCCTGCTGTCGTTGGAGCAGCTGAGTTGGGGTGGACGACGGCGCAGCAGGAGCGGGACAAACCACGCAAGGTTTTCTTTGACAACTATCTGTAAGAGAAGTAATTCTGTTATGGCTCGTTTGAATTGGAGGATTCCAACAATGCAGGGATAGGAAATAGACTGGAATAGGATAGGAATGCACGTGCAAAACAGAGAATTTAAAAACACAGGATTTCTACCAATCTGGGTGTTTGATTCACAACAATTGGAAGATCACAGGATGCAAAGAAGCATGGTGAGATTAAGTCAAACCACAAGAAAATGTACGGTTATAATGCTATTATGCTACTATCTCTTAGTCTTGTGCTTCATGAATAGGAATTTGAAAAGGAGGACAAGTGAAAATTAAAATTCCTACATTTTTTCTTTCAAGGAGACACTAAAGGAACAAATTCGTGTGCTCAGTGGACAATATATATAACATGTAGAGTTAAAAAGAGATGCAACAAGTGTACAACCTCTTTGGCGAAGCCATGTCGATCTCAGCGTGATTGGGTTAGCCGGTGAGGATGCTCCGGCTGACTTTGCTGTCGGAGGAGGGGAAGAAGATCTTAGGCGTCTAGAGATGGAGCCCGAGGTACTGCTCCGCTGTGATGGAGGGTTTCGTCGTTGGACCAGCTCCGGTGAGTTGTACGACGCCGAGGCTGAAGCAGGACAAGAGAGACAATGAACAACGTTAACCTGAGTGGAATTCTTATAGCATCTGCAATACATGACCTAAAATACATAACCACAAAGTGCTAGATGTAAAATACATCAGCCGCTCATCTCTGAACTTAACTGCCAAACCTGAACTTAACTGTCGAAACTGAACTTAACTGTCGAAACTAAACTTAACCGTCGAAACTGAATTTTGCTGTCGAAACTGAATTTTGCTGTCGAAACTGCACTAGCAAGGTGAGGCTACACGTCGGTCGACTGACTTGTTCATCTCTGGTCAGTCGATTTTGCAGCCGTTGGATACGAAATCAAGGGCCTGCAGTTTATCTTCAACCTCCACCCCCCTGAGCCGCCAGCCACCACCGGCCAAACAGCAGCCCCCCGCCGCCCACGGCCGGCGGTGCACCGGCCCGCCCGCCCCGAAAACACTCCCCACCGCCGGTCCACCGCCGCCCCGGCCATCCCTCTAGGCCCCCCCCCCCCGTGCCGAGCTTTTTCTCCGGCGATCCCCACGCCACCGCCCCGCCAACGCCCTGCCACCGCCGGCGACCACCGCCCCCATCCTGAACCCTAAGATAGATAGTGGGGTACCTCTCCGGCGAACCCCCTCCCCGCTGCGGCTGGTTCTTCCTTCACACGGCGAGCCCCCCCCCCCACCCCCTGAAAATCGACTGACCCAAAAGTCAATTTAGTCGACTGAAGTGTAGCTAAATCGGAGCAGCATCGCAACCAAGAGCAAGAACAAGAGCGAGAGCAGCAGCACGAGCAAGAGGAGACCAGGCAGGGGACCGAGAGCAAGAGCAGAGGAGCAGCGCGAGCGAGAGCTAAAGTAGCAGCAGCTCCTACTGATGTGGACGTCGCCGCCGAGGGAGCGACGCCGTGGAGGAAGTGGCCGGCGACGCCGCCGTGGATGGAGCCGCGCCGTGTCGGCTCGGGACAGAGCGCCGGCAGCACCGTGAGATCGAATCAAGAAGAAAATGCGGTGATTAGTGTACAACCTCTTTGGTGGCGCCGATTAGGCCACAGCTTCATCCGAGGAAACGGTGATGATGATGCTCTTCCGGTGGTGCAGGTGAAGACGGCGGTGTGGGAATGGAGGTGGCGCGAAAGACGAGGGTAACATCGGGGCAGCTCCTTGGAGGTGGAGGACAGGGTGCCTGAACCGGCGGGACGATGAGATCAACGACGGATCCTCATCCGGTACGGTGGATGAGGGACGTCGAGGTGTTGTTGTGGACGACGTCGTCGGGGAAGAGGCTCCGGCTGGGTGGCGGACGGAGCAGGGTGTGGGGTTTCGTCGCGGGTTTTCGCGGCCTCGGTGTACGAATGGGTGGGCGGATGGGATGGCAGTGGGGAACCATGGCTTAGAGACGCGCTTGTCCGAAATGTGGGGTAAGTTACGAAAGTACCCCCACCGATTTGAGGCAATTCTTTCGGTTCAGGGGTACCACGGGCATTTCGCGTGTCGGGATTTCACAGGAGGTGGGAGTTTTCGCGCGCGTTGTAATTTCGGAATAGCAAGGCGCGGGTTGAGATGGAGGGAGTTGTCGGAGCACAACGAGACAAAGATATATCTTAAATATTTCGGGCTAACAAGGCTCGGGTTGAAATTTCCGGACAAGCCTAACGTGTACTGTAGTAAATAAATGCGCACTACAAATGTCATTCAAAACTTTGAATTCATGTTATGTTCAATTAAAATATTTCGCTACGTGTATAATGCATGCAACCTACTACTCAAATGAATGTTTTAGTGCATTCCAAACGTATATACTACCGCTTCAATATGAACTAAATTTGAATTCGTTTCTCTATTTGAATAAGATCTACAGTAATGATTGTTGTGAAGTCAAAGCATTTGTCGTTTCTCTGTTTTAATAAGATCTACAATCATCATTATTGTCAAGTTAAACCATCGTTTGTGTATTATCTTCACAGCACACCACATGATTAGTCTCGAGTTACATATGAACTATGTGTACTATATGAACTCGAACTAGATTTTTTGAATCCACATTTCTAGCTCTAGCTAGATCTTCATAATCTAAACCATGTCTCATATGTATAATGTGCTTATCACATTATGTATGGTGCCCCGCCCCCTACGCCTACAAGTATTTAGATGTGAGTTGCAAACACCACACATTACCACAAATTCAAATAAAATGTGAGAACGTTTGATATATAGTATTGTTTAGATTGTTCGATATTTAGTTGTAAGCTGCAAACGCCACACATTATCACAAATTCAAATAAAATGTGAGATTGTTTGATGTATAGTATGGTTTAGATTGTTCGGCATTTAGCTGTGAGTTGCAAACGCCATGCATTATCACATTATGGTATAACATGTGCACAGCATGTGTATCACCGCTATATTCATGCATGCAATGTTTAAAACACTATGATCTCCTATTCAAATATATGAATCCACTTTTCTCTTACACCCACACAATCCTCTAACCTTTGTAGCTACCACTAACTTTCTCTCGTGCATGCACACGCCCTCCTCGCCCTCCCCCTCCCTCGGCATTCTATCCACCGGGCACATTCATTTTTTTCTTTAGGTCGTTCTCCCAGAGTCTCCACAACTCCTTTCTGACACACACTGATCGATAAACCTCTCCAGCGATGTCTGCCTACAACATACACACACACCTTTAATCTCCTCCTTTATGTGTCCTTGCCTCGTGTCTCTCCTACGATCACACACACGTGTAAACTCTCGCCCCTCTTTTCATCGATCTCACAACCGCACACTCCTCCCCCTATCTAGCTAGTAGTTGGGCCTCTCGCACCACCTCCTAGCTCCATTCTCTCTGTCTATCCGTCTCGCTGGGCCTTATTTACCTCTAACAAATGGACGTACACCGACCGATCTCTCGCTATACATATAGCTAGCTAGGTCCTTATAACTCGTTTTTACCCACACGTCAATCGATCTACCTCATTAGTTGTGTCTATCCCTTGCTCCGACAAACAACAATTGGTCTACCGATCTAGTTAGGTTTGCTTACCAAACACATGGTTCCCCTTCACCATCCATGGATGCGTCCCGACAGATCTATGACGCACAGGCACACACAGAAACACATCCCCACTCTTATAGATAACATTGCAATTCCACCCTCAGTTTGTCTAGTAGGCCTCTCCCACCATCTTCGAGAAGCAACTCCATCACCCATCCAGCACTCTACCCCTCTCCCTCCCTCTCCCTCCCTCTCTCTCCTCTCTCTCTCTGTCCCATCATATTTCCCGTCCTTCAGTTATGTATGGATGTCGACCGATCTCCCTCAAGACATAGCTGGGTCTCTCCTTCTCAACACATATACGAGTCGTTCTAACTCTATAGTTAGGCCTCTGCCTACCCCTCCCCCCACCCCACACACCGATACATCGAGCGCTCTAGTCATGTCTCCCTGCCACACACAAACTTGACATGTGCCCTCTAACGTTCCGGTAGGCCAGTCGCCCTATATCTTTGACTTGCACACCCACACAATTTCGATGGCTCTCTTCATCGATCTCGCACCCACCCACTTGATCCTCTCTTCGACTCTATCGATAGCTATGACCCCTCCCTCTCTTCTTGTGGATTGCCCGACCCTCTATGTATGATATGGATAGGCCTCCATTTCACACACATTGCATGCAAAAATTTGTTTGAGATGTCATCGACACATATTCCCACAAATAATTCACGAAATCAACCCCCCACCCCACCCCCACCCCCACCCCAAAACAAAAAACACTCACGAACGCGGTTTGTATCTCTCACACACACCCACGTAGGTGGGGGACGTGCACGAAGAGAAGAGGTGCATGCACGGCGCATGTACTCCCGTCTCTTTCCTAACCACATCCGTGCGGGTACACGGTGGAGCTCATTTCTGTACGAAAAAGGCAGCCCACGTGGTAATTTGGCACGTGTACTGGTTGTCCACTTGGTGGAGGGAGGATCGTCTACCACGGGTGAACAAACAAATTGTGACTTGACGTGTTATGTTAAAAAAAGAGGCAATCCATGTGGGGCCTACCTTAGAGGCAAGGCTCTATACACTGGAGTACTTTTGATATGTCCCGTCAACTTGCCGAACGAGGAGAAGCTTGCTGAGTATGCCGTCTCCCTCGCCCACGGGCGCGGTGGCTCGCAGTATGAGGTGAAGCTTGCTCCACCTTACGCCCGCTCCCTCGCCCATGCGCGCGGTGGCTCACAGGATGAGGAGAAAATTTTACTACTCCCTCCGTTTACTCCTCGTCCCTACTACCTTGGTTATAGAGATTATATCATATTGTTTGGAATATCTGTGTCCTTTAGTAGATTTCAATATGAACTACTAGTACATACTCCAAACACAGATGTATATAGACGTATTTTAGAGTGTAGATTCACTCATTTTGCTCCGTATGTAGCACTCTCCCTCGCCCCTCGACCCTCGCCCACGTGGTGGACGTGCATCAATTCATTCGGTCTCATATAGCCAGAACGATATATACTGCACTACCATTATTGCTCGACTTCCCGAAGAGGCGAAGAGCCAATCGCAAGGTTAATATTTTGGAGATGCCAAGCGCAAGGTTATAGGAGAACGAGTAGTACGTGCCGCGTCATTTATAAATAAAGTTTTTTTTCTTAAGTGGCACATACGCAATATGATAGGTTCATATGGAGAGAAAAGGAAACCGCTCCACTATATACATAGTCAGGACGGGCCAGCCTACACGGTTGCTTGCTGGGGTTGCTCTCTTCACACTCTCTCGCACAAAACGACTGTGGCCACATCTCTAACATCCCGGCCGATCACGTCCGCTTGGGGAAGGGGTGGATGCTTAGTGTAGATCCGGTGGCCGTCTCCGACGGCGAAAACCACTGTCGGCACGTCCCGATCAGGGGTCCCCGCCGTTCTCTCTCACAAAGCCGGTGAGGTTGCCTTCATCCCTTGCTCACTGCCGCGACGTGGGCAGTTGCCGCCTCCCGCCGCCCTCCTCAAGGTTGAGCTACGTCCCTCAGGTACAACTCCCTTTACAGCCGGTTTGCACCACTGCTCCAGCTGCCCACGTCACTCCCTGTGGATATTTCTCTACTTCTTTGGCCCACACATACCTCTACTGGCTTCTACGTACTGTATTTGTGATGAGTTTATGTCTCATCAACTAGTCCCAGTAATCTTATTCTAATCACGCTTCTTCAATTTCTTTGCCACACGGATGCTCATCTCGATTTTGGTGAAACTGCACAAAAATGATCCGATGGTCAAAAGGTTGCAAACTTCATTTATTAGGAAGCTCGAACATTGCCAGCAAATTGAAACCTGGTCAGGGTTCACGGTTCAAAGGCTAGGGACTGCATGGATCGTTTTTCTCTTTAGTTGCCTCTGTTCCAAAATAAGTGTCAACTTTAGTAGTAGTACAACTTTGTACTAAAGTTTGCACAAAGTTGAGACACTTATTTTGGAACGGAGGGAGTACATATTTGCTATGATCTGTCAATCATTGAGATGCAATAACATGCATGTTAGTCTCCTTTGTATTTGATGAAATGTTGCAACGGGCAACCTTGGACGCAAGATACATGTAACAGAAGCTGGAAGCTTCATAGCATTGTACAAATTTATCTCGCTGATAAATTACAGTACATACTATACTAGTACTTCCTCCGTTCCTAAATATAAGTCTTTGTAGATATTTCACCATGAACCACATGCGGATCTATATAGATGCATTTTAAGTGTAGATTCATTCATTTTGTTCCGTATGTAGTGGAATCTCTACAAAGACTTATCTACTAGTAATAGCTAGCCCCCACTACTAGGAATTCTCTATCTTCTCCTTGAGCCACATCATCAAAAATGATGTAGCCGTTAGATGAAGTAAATCAGTCCATAATAGCCGTCTGATCTAGACGTTGAGAGGCTCCGCACTAAGCCACATGCAAGCATGCAGAAATACCGTGGCACATGCATGTGAGTGGGTTTTAAATCACATCAACATGCCTGCATGCAAGCATGCACCGGTAGCATGCATGTAAGTGAGCTTTTAAGTCCCATTAACATGTAAAAAAGAAAAATATAATCCCATTATGCAGTAGGAGTTGGCTGATCTTTTTTCCTTATGTGGGATGATCTAAATGATGATGGGAGTTTATTTAGTTTGGCTACCACATATGTCATGCAGTTATAGAGTTTTTTTTAGTTCTATTAAATCTATAATTTTGCGCAGAGAGATATACTGCTGTTCCGCGGCAACGCGCGGGGACTCATCTAGTAATATTTAGGAACAGAGGGAGTACTATGTAAAGAGTTAGGTGTCGCACGGTGATAGTGTGAGGTGGGCCATGTAATCACTGAGCCTGTGTGTTTTCACTGCTCTTGCACGCCTCCGCTATAAGAATGGAGAAAATTGTAATCTAGTAGTAGTACCTCCTTTCGCCGAAAGCGTGGGACATCCAGCAGTCCTACCACCTCAGTAATAAAGACCAATGAGCCGTCAAATCACATAGACCCAGCAGTAAGTTGGACGGACGAAGCAATCATCACTCTTGCGCCAGTGAGAGGTCGCGTCCGCTCTGCCCGGGCATGAATGCGGCACCGATTCTTTGGAGCGCTCTGACCGTTTCGGGCGGGAAGCGCGCGCGGGCGATGGAGGGGCTTTGGGTGGGCCAGGCTGGTCAGGAGCGGGCGTGGCAGCTGTCCACATGTCCCTACCGGACACGCCCGAAAACGAGAGGATGCACCGACTCTTGCGGCTAAAATCGGAGTACTACACTACACAACATCTCTCTGTAGGAGTAGGTCGATCTGTCGCTCTCTCTAACACACACATGTTGTTAAACACACACACACACACACACGCACCTTGGTCACGTTGCACCTTCTAACATGACTTATTACACCTAGACGGAGGGAGTAGTAAGTATACGAGATACGGTGGCACACTGACTTAACTCGAATACAAGTGCCCAAAATTTGTGTGCATGTTATAATAAGGATTCACTTAAAATAGTACGTGAGCGAACAGAGGGATCAATTGGACAGTGTTACCGAGCAGTAGCGAGATGTGTGAGGTAACATACACCGCTGGCGCTTTTAATTTTTCTTATTAATTTGTTTGTTTCACCCTCTGACTGGTGGGACCCAACGTACTACGTGGAGAGAGGTAAGGTGAATAAGGCTGCATTATTTCTGCACCACTGTGGATAGTCTTACCACCAAAGCCACATGACACGATTATGATTGAAATCCCAATGACTCCCACACACACAAAAAAACACGGCATCCTTGTCACACAAATGCAGGAATGTATAAAAGGTTATTTCCCTCTCGTTGAACATAACGGGAGGGTCGTGTAGCTGGTTAGCCTGTTCGCTCATCAAACTTGAGGTCTCGGGTGGATTCTTTGACTGGTCAAAATGTTTTCTAGGGTTTGCACGCTTCACACTCTCTCAAGTATATATATACATGCTGGAGCCTCAGCGCTTATAGTTGCTCTCTTCACACTCTCTCGCCCTCTCCCGCTGGAGCCTCAGTGCTTGTAGTTGCTCTCTTCACACTCTCTCGCCCTCTCCAGATCTAAACAAGACTTTGTTGGCCTCTCTCTCCCCTCACTGCTGCTCAAAGAGCCGGCAGGATCCGTCCGCCGGGAAGGGAAGGAGGCTTAACGCTGTCGCTGTCGGCGAGGGACTACCGGCGCAGCTGTTCACTTTCCACCCAGCGGCAGCGCGGGAGGGCCTCCGACCCCTTCTTCGCCGCCGTCCCGTCGCCCACCGAACCACGCCCCAAGAACCTTAAGGTATAATTTACTTACTCCACATGCATTGCTCTAGCTGCATGTATACCATGAATCTAGGACGTGGTTCAAAGAGGAAAGGAGTGGGGGAAAGTAGTGGGAAAAGTTGTATATAGTATGAATCTAGGACGTGGTTCAAAGAGGAAATGAAGGGGGAAAGTTGTATAGCATGAATCTAGGACATGGTTCAAAGAGGAAAGGAATGGGGGAAAGTAGTGGGGAAAGTTGTATCACATAAATCTAGGACGTGGTTCAAAGAGGAAAGGAAGGGGCGAAAGTACTAGTTCAAAAAGGAAAGGAAGGGACAAGGCTGTAGAGTTTGAGCCGGACTAGATTTGCTGCTCTCACATAGGGAAAGGTGTCTAAAGATAACAAAACTGGGACCAACACAAATATGCTCCTTGGTTGTTTGTTCTTTGTTGCAACAGACTGTGCATGGCAACAGTACATTGGTAGATGCACATGGTGCTGGTGCGTCCACTGTCCCGTGCAACTCATTAGCTGTTGTTAATCTAAGGCCCTGTTTGGTAAAAAACTCCCTAGTCCCTACCTGCTTGGTTCCAGGGACTAAACATGCACTAGAGGTTATTAAATGACATGCTAAAAGACCATGTTACCCCTAGTAATGAACTAATAGAGACAAGGTGCGATGCGTGGCAGGGGCAACTGTTGGAAAAAGTCCCAAAAAGACTCCCTCGGGGTCTTTTTTCTTTAGTCCCAAATGCCCACTTTTAGTCCCTAAAAGTCCCTCCTGTTTGGTTTAGATGGGACTGACACGGAGTTTTTTTAGTCCCTACACCAAAATGTCCCTATAAACAAACACCCTCTAATAATGCCGCTGGAAAATTGATGCAATGCCACAGTTAAAAGCAAATTACATGTTTAACGAATTTTATTGTTAATATAATCTCTATGTTAATATTAATCAATGCCACCATTTGAGAAATGCTACTGTCTTGCTTTCTTTCCCATTTAGATAAGGTTGATGCTTCTTTTTGTTGGCTTATGTGTCATCCACCGTTCTTGACCACTAATTGTTTCCTTTGCACCTCTGTGTAAACAGGGTTATCTACTTCACCTCGTTGCCATTGTGACCTTTTGTTGCACTGCACAAAACACTTTTGTTTTAAGAGTGTTTTGTCCAGTTCAACCAAAATGTCACACCGACAACGTTGCTTGATTGCTTGATCTTAGTGGAACTGCACAAGAGGAGATCTTACTTCCTATCCGTTAAGGTGAATTTGGTTCAGATCTTCTTCTTGTGAGTTGTTTGAATTCTGCATCATGAGAGGTCAGTACTAGCCTTCTTTCACATGATTCTGCAGTGTGCTTTCATATGTTGTGCTACTTGTACGATAATGTTGCTTGATTTTAGTGAACTGCAGAAATGGAGACAAGACTTGCAATCTGTATGTGCACCGTAATATCCCATTGAGGTAAGATCAGGATATTTCACTACTGCTGGCCTGTATTTTGCCACTTTCATCAAAAAATTAAGTTTAGTACTATACTTGTGCTCCCTAATTGACATGCCAAATCTTACATTGAAGGAGAAGCTTGTCTGTCATTGAACCAAGTGATGAAGGGGAAGAACAAGCGGAAGAAAAACAAAAATCAACTCCCGGTGCTGTAATGAAGCACTGGAACTGTGATGACACAAGTAATGATATAGTTTTGCATCTTAATTTATTGCTATGGCTAGAACGAGCAATTGTTTTGCCACTGATTTGATGCCACTCTTAATGTAATATGTAATTATCTCTACTTGTGCAAACAGGGATCTTCTTTGAAGATACCATATATTTTAGTGGAACTGCACAAGAAGATGTTGGAAACATTAAACTAATCGAGGAGTATATAGTAAGCATGGCCACCACCGTAGATAGCAACAGATGGTTCCGGAGAAGTGCTTCATCTGTATGATCTACATAATAAGCCTCCTGACAAAGGTTGGTACTCGCCCACTGATTTCATCCATATGATTGAGCTTTGTCATCTCTATTGGTGTTGTGCTACTGTTTAGATACTGTCATGAAAAAGTGGTATTGTCCTTGAGAAGTGCTTCATCTGTGTTGTTTTAAATATTTCCTTTCCTTTTTTTTTCGAGCAAACAGGGATGCTAGCATTTAGTAGTCCTCTTGTCTTTGCACAACAGGATCATCTTCCTCTGAAGAAGAATATGGAGTACGTGAAGTGACTAGTTCCGATTATGCCAGGATGAAGAAGCCCTGTCTATCTTCTCATCAGAAGGAGCAGTTGAAGGATGGTTACATTACTCCCCACAAGACCAAACTAACTTCAGCTCAGAAGGACTGACAAATCTCCATTGTTTTGCTGTGATGCGCGAGTACAATGTTGTTCTAGGATTCTTTCTGGTGAGTTCCATTTTTCTAAAAGTGTGCTCTACATGGACCATGTATGTGCCTGTTGAAACTGTCAATTCATAGTACAATTTGCTTTATACTAATCACTTTTTTGTATTTGTGCAAACAGGGGTGCTCAGCTTGATTTCAATGGGAACTGCACAAAATGTTCATGAATACATCGTATCATTCATTTCCACCACAAGAAAGGAGGTGCCGATAAGTTCAAGGCGTTGCAACATATGAGGGCGAAATCATACAAGCTACGCGCGAATTTGGTTGATTTGGTGGAACTGCACAAAAAGAACAGCTGGTTTATTTAGCACGTGGTGCCATGTCAATGTCTGAACTGATGGCAAACCCTGCCCATTCCACAATCGTAGGCATTTGATATTTTGGAATGGGACAACCTTGTCAAATTTTGCTCATTGATTTTAGCAAGACATGCGTTTGATATTTTCGAATGGGACGCCCTTTGCTGTCAGCAGCGTCGATCAATTTTTTCTTTATTCTTTAGTTGTGAAGTAAATATTGCCTCTGACATGTGAGTCGCTGAGATGCATAATCACCGATTGTTTTGAATGTTCTCTATGAATTGCAAGGCATGTGTGTTTGATTGCAATGTACAGAAACGCTAAAAAGCTGCTCAAACTCTTTGTACTCCTTCTGTTCCTTTTTACTTCGCACATTGTGAAAGTACATACTTTTTTGTATAAGATTGGTCAAAGTAGAGATACTTTGACTGCAGACAAAACTTGTATGCAGACTAGAAAGGACCGGAGGGAGTACATGTGAAACTGGTGCAAACGAGGTGATCACCCTGGGAATAATGCTAGTACGTATTGTTTTCCATGTTCATCCAATGCCAGTGATACAGGAATTCGAACTGATCAAAATAAATTCATTCATACACGGTCGGATTTCATATAAACATGCCGAATTTCATTACATTTCATACATTCTTCAACTAAAAGGGGTGCGCTGGAGGTATAATTAATTAACCGAAGCTACCCACCTGTGTCCCGCTGAGCCGAACAAAAGCTTCAGTGACTTAACTGCAGGTGCAGTTGCGTAACTGACATGTGGCCTGTTGGGCCCATGTGTCAGTCAGCCAACTGCACCAGCAGTTAAGTAGAAGCAGCGTTCTTCTCCAGCGCAACACTCCGATTCCACGTCGCCGCCAAGAAGCTAACCGGCCGTCAATGGTCAATCTTCCTAGCTTGGCTTCAACCGGAGGGTAGCAGCGGTGGCCTTACTTGGACCCGAGCGGCGGCGACCTACCGTGTTCTACTCTTCCTCGTTTTCTGTGTGGCGCGACCTCGTTGGCAGCGGGGTGGGGCCTCGGCGGAGCTGGCGATGTCCTCTATCTCGTTGTCGGCGGGCGGCGCCTCAGCGGAGCGATGGAAATCCTCCCCCACGTTGCCGGCAGGGTGGGGCCTCGGCTGAGCAGGCGATGTCCTCTGCCTTGCTGTTGGTGGGGCGGGGCCTCGGCGGAGCCGGCGGTGTCCTCTGCCTCGTTGTTGGTGCCGCGGGACCTCGGCGGAGCAGGGCCTCGTCGACGCCAGCGGAGCGGGGACTCGTCGGAGCCGGCATTGTCCTCTGCCTCGTCCTCGGTCTCGCCAAATAGCGCCTCCCCCGCTTCATCGCCCTCTTTGCTAGCCTCTTTGTAGGTGGCCGCAGCCTCCGTCACCTGCATGCGGTACTGCCAGCGCTCGAGGCGGCCCTTGCAGGCGGAGCGGTACGAGTCGAGCAGCACCTCTTGCTCCGCCCGCTCCGCGGCGATCTGCTCCTCCGCCTGCAGGTGCTCCTGGAGGAGATGGTGGTTGTAGGTGGCGTTGGCCTGCGCCTCCCGGAACTGCTCCTCATGCATCTGCCTCACCTTGTCCATATATTGGGCACGGGCCTCGCCGATGGTCATGGTGCAATGCACCAGCGAGGATGCCGCGGAGGAGGGGGTTGGCGCCGGATCATCGACTACCATGTTCTCCATTGGGACGTCGTCGTCCTCCGGCTGCCTGCCGGCCAGCCGGTCGGCAGCAATGGCTGCCATCTCCATGTGGTCCGTCGTCCGCCTGTCCCGAAGAGCGCTGGAGCGCGAGGAAGCCACGGTGGGCAGTAGTGGTGTGGATAGGAGAAAGGGAACGGATGCGGATGACTGCGGCTATGGCCGGCGCAGCAGTTTATATAGCAATAGTGGGCGGGCGGAGGGACGGGCGTGTGGCACCGGAGTAGCCGCCTCGGCAACTGCGTACCATTAATGTGGTTGGCAGATGGACGGACGGACGACACTTGTGTCGTTTGAAGCCGGAGCAATCGCCTGCACCGGGAAGCGGGGCGGGCGGCGCTGACTGTTTCGCGCGGAAAGCGCGCGCGGGCGAGGAGATGACTTTACTTGGAGAGGATGACAATGGGGACCCACCAGGTCCATAGCCTCACGTACGCAAGTGCCTCCTTATTATATATATAACTATAACTTATTTTGCTTCCTCCTGGTTTCCTGACATCACGGTCCCACACCATTGTCAACCTATGTAGTAGTCAGTAAATGGGAGAATTGCACAAGAAGCGGCCGACAGCTGGGACCAAGCAGCTCGAGCAGTATTTGTGTTTTTGAGGTGTGAGCACTGCAGAGTTTTTCGATGTTTAGCCCAGATATTAATTTTTCTCCTCTGAACAACAACGAAAACATCGCTGCAGGTATTAACTGGGCGGGCTGTGGCCCGTCTAGCCCAGGCCAGATATCCAGCCCAGATATTAATTTTTTTTCAAGCTGAAAATGGCTAGCCCAGCTATACTTTTTTTTAGGAATACCCAGGCAAGGTCAAGTTGTTATTCTCCGCCCCGCTAGTCTACAAATCTTTCCTAGGAGGGATGCATTAGAATTAACAAGAAAATGGGCTTTAAGAAATAACAAATGGGATGTAATTATAAAAACTGGCAGTAACTATAAAAAAATGCACCAAACACGTGATTACTTTATAACATATTATTTTTGGATATTGAAAATTTTAATTTCATTAATTGTTGCGAGCGCAAGGTTTCGTTGGATTTTTACGTAATATCAATTTATATATATTTTAGGGTGAATGATAGTGGGAGAGGCTCCCACTGACTTTGTATTACTCACAAAGGAACAATTACATATGTGTTACAAAGGGTTTTTGTGGCCCCCCGGCCATGCAAGCTATCCACAGCCCTAGTAACCCAAATTTACAATGTAATTAGACAGGAAGGGGCGAAGTTCCTCTCTGCAGTTATGTGTTAGCAGCTCCAAGAGATGCTTGAATCTAGCCAGCCATGCTCCGAAAGAATGTTGAATCCCTCTAAAGTGTTGGTTGTTTCTCTCCATCCATAGACTCCAAGCAGCCAAAAGAAATATATCCATGAAAAGAGGTTGCCTCCAGTTATCCCTACCCCCACGCAGTAGAACCAATCTGTTGTCATCTGTCAGCCATGCCAATCCAACTTTATCCCAGCAGCGTTGGCTAAAGGGGCAATTGAAGAACAGATGTTCCACAGTTTCCTCTAGAGGGTTTTGACAGTACATGCATGCGTAGTTGCCCCCCGCGACAGCAAAATGTCTGCGTTTGAGCATATTCCTGGTATTCACACGATCAACTAGGAGTAGCCACCCAAACATCTTGAATTTGATCGGGCTTTTGGCTTTCCAGAGCCATCCGAACGCCTCATCTGCCACAACCTGTTTGTAGCAATGGTTATAGAATTTTTTGGACGAGAAACGCCCGAGCATGCATTCCCAGATGTCACAGCGGTCGTTGGCCACCCGATTTTGTGTCAACCCCTCCTGGATCTCTTTGATTTCCTCCCTCGCCTGGATCGAGAGAGGTAGACTAAAGATCATGGCTGGGTCAGTTGCAGTAAGAACCTTAGCAATGGAGTCGTCTTCATTCAAGGAAAATGAAAAAGCCCGTGGGTATATGTCCATGAGTGGGGAATCCTGAGTATTATCAGACCAAACATCTTTCCAGAATAAAGCACTAGAGCCATCCCCCGGGGTGACTTTGGTGATCCCTCGGAAGATCCCACTGAGATGCATCACGTCCTTCCACCAGAAAGAGCCCACTGCCTCAGTTGCATGTGGTATTCTGTTTCTGTAATAGGCATCCCAAACAAGCTCCACCCAGGGTACATCTTCATGATTATAGAATTTGAATAGATGTTTTAGGAGAAGGGCAACATTCTGTGTTTTGATATCAATAACACCAAGGCCTCCGCAGCGTTTTGGGCGGCAAACAAGTTCCCAGGCCGCAAGAGAGTTATTCTTGACCCCATCATCAGAGTTTTTTGCCCATAGGCAATATCTACGCAGTTTGTCCAGATGCTCGATCACCTTTGGGTGCAATTTGATTGTACACATTGCATATATCAGCATCGAAGTCACAACAGAATTGACCAAGGTCAGTTTAGCCCCGGATGACATCAGTGACAACGCAGTGGACGTCTTCCTCTCAACTGCATTTACTAGCGGCATAAGATCGAGAACACTTGGCCTCGTCATGCCCATTGGCAGGCCGAGGTAGGTGAAGGGCATGGAACCAACAGAACAACCAAAAACCCCAGCCAGTTCACAAGCACGTCGGTGATCAATGTTAATGGGTATAAGAGTTGATTTCTGAAAATTGATCTTCAGCCCAATCGAAATAGCATAATCCTACAAGATAGTTTTCATACGGGCAGCCTGCTCGGGACATGCCTGCATAACCAAAATCGTGTCGTCAGCGTATTGGACAACTGGGAGGTCACCCGCCCTGTCACGAGGGAGAGGAAGCTCAACTAGTCCTCGAGCAAAAGCATCGTTAACTGCTGCTTGGAGAAGGTCTGCCGCAAGGACGAAGATCAACGGTGAGAGAGGGTCCCCCTGTCGCACACCACATTTACAGTTGAATTTCTGACCAGGAACTCCATTAAGGAGTACAGAAGAAACCCCCGAGCCAAAGATCGTTTTCATCCATCCAAGCCATTTGTCATCAAAACCCATGTGCTTCATGATCTCCATCATGGGGGTGTGCTCAATAGTGTCAAAGGCCTTGGCAAAGTCTAACTTGAGGAGGATGATTTCCCTCGCTGAGGTATGGCATTGATGGATATATTCAAATGACCACGCCAGGCAATCTTGGATTGTCCTCCCTTTGATGAAACCGTACTGGTTTTTGTGGATGATTTTGAGGATGACTTTCTGTAGCCAGTTAGCCAAGATCTTTGTGATGATTTTCAGACAACAATTCAGTAAGGTAATTGGTCTATAATCATTTGCAATTTCTGGAGAAGAGTTCTTAGGGATCAAGGTGATGTACCCCTCACTAATGCTGGTGATATCTAGTCCTCCAGCATGAAAGGCATGGCACAGCTCATAGAAGTCCGACTTGATGATCTGCTAGCAGCTCTTAAGGAAACAACCGTTAAAACTATCAGGACCCGGAGCCCGGTCACTCGGCATTTCCTTAATAACAGTATCAATCTCTTCATTGGAAAAAGGTGCCGACAATTGATCCAGTCCCTCGATCCGACGGATGATTCTAGAAAGATCAAAACGCATGTTAGTGGGTTTAGAAGAATACAAACGATCCTTATAGGTTTTGAACAACACCCCTTCCTTGCCAACGTGGTCATGGATTTCCACAGCACCATCACGAAGCGTGGCGATAGAGTTATGTCTATATCTCTCAGTGGCCAGAGATTGAAAGAGCTTGGTGTTTTCATCCGCAAATCTGAAGTACCTGATCGTGCATCTTTTCCTCCAGTACTCGTTCTGAAACTGTACCAATGTCTGCAAGTGAGATTTCAAAATCTTCCGAAAGTTTGACTCCTGAATAAATAGAGTTCTTTTGTCCTCGAGACTATCCTTCCTAGCTAAAGATTCATTACTGTTCTGGATCAAGATTTTCAGTTTTGAGATATCTCTGCTCCATCTCTTGAGATCATATCTCAGAGTTTTCAGTTTTTTACAAATGCGGGCAGCAGCGTTCGGGGCATGGCATGCCTTGGACCAAGAGGCGGCAACCGTATCCATAAACCCAGAATGGTTAACCAAAAATTCTCAAAGCAGAAGAGTTTGGACTTGGGGATAGTTGATTCAACTGTAACCACACACGGAATATGATCAGACACCAGTTTCCCCAATGGCAAGACCATCGTGTTTGGGAAAGTGGTAGTCCAACAAGAGGGCGAAAAGAACCAATCGAGCTGTTCGAGCAGAGGGTCATCTTGCATATTACTCCAGGTATATGTTCTGCCCTTCACAGGTAGCTCCATCAGAGACTGCGCTCGAATGATTTCGTTAAATAACAACATGTCCGCAGCGTCGCCCCCAGGTTTGTTTCTATTATTCGTGGATCGAATAAAGTTGAAATCTCCAAGGATCAACCAATTTTCATCATCAGGTATATTTAGGTCAAATAACCAGTTAGTAAAATCCACCCGACGCTGACCAGAGCATGGACCATAGACATTGATCAATTTCCAAGAATCACTAGACTGAGTAGCAACAAAAGAGACACCCACAGCAAACGAGTCAACATACCAAGGCGTGCCCACAAACACAGAGCTATTCCATATGATAATAAGACCACCAGAAGCACCCACTGATGGGGCAAACACAAATTTATAAAAACACTTAGGGCAGAAAGTTTTAATAAATGCTAGATCAAAAGAGTCATGCTTTGTTTCCTGGATACATAGCACAGAACATCCACTAGTATCAATAGCGTTCCTAA
The DNA here is from genome assembly GCF_002575655.3 of Aegilops tauschii subsp. strangulata. Taxonomy (NCBI): domain Eukaryota; kingdom Viridiplantae; phylum Streptophyta; class Magnoliopsida; order Poales; family Poaceae; genus Aegilops; species Aegilops tauschii. Next base: position 269,521,672 of record NC_053038.3, on the reverse strand, counting down.
GAGCCAAGTTTTTAGCATCAGAGTTGATGCCCCTGATGTTCCACGACTTATTCATGAACAAGCAAAAATTCAGTCTCCAGCTCCAGTGGACGAGCGCTGATCATCCAGCAGCTTCTCGGGAGAGAGAACATCCTGCGCAATCCCGCAGCGTCTGCCCATCTGTTGAAGATCTTCAATCATCATGGGAGGGCGACAAGCATCAGACCGAACCTGCACAGGGGCAGCAGCCAAAGAAACAGCTGTGATAAAAGAAGTCTCGCGTGGTTTCACCCGTGACTTAGAGCGCTTGGTGTCAGAGATGTGATTGATCTTGAAACCATCCTACTTATTAGATCGAGTGCTTCTTCTGACAGTGGTTATGTCAAGAGGCACTAGCACATTGTGGGACTGGGGAGCATTATAAAGAGAAGCAGAAGCAATCACCCGAAGAGCAGTCTCTTGATCAGACAGGGGCACTGACTGTAACCCTGTATCTTGAGAAGCAAGTCGTGAGATCGTCTTGAGGCCAGGAGAGCGAGCCGCCCTCTCCCAATCAGTATCAATCGCTTCAGACCTGCACTCAACAGACTCCTACAGCAGAGATGATGGTATGATGGCAGCCCCCAAATGAAAGATTGAACTGAACACCTCTGACATAACATCACGCTCTGGGACTATGCCTTCAAGCCAGGCAATCACAGCAACATTCAATTGGTTCTGTAGAAACTTGAATGGATTAAGGGGTAACATAAGAGCCTCAGATGGCTGAAAGGTGAGGGCCGGCGTATATATGCGTTTGAGCGTCCCTCCCATCCAAAGTAACAACTCATGATCGACTGCCACAAAGAAGTTAACTGAATCTCCTCCTGCTCTGACAAACGCAAGTCGTGCCGTAGGATTCCCAAGCACAAAGCCATCAGCCAACGCTTCCACCGCCTGAAACTCTGAGTCAGAAGACCAAATATTCGACAGGTTGCCCTGAACATTGTTTTCTGGGTCCACACCATCCATCAGGGATGGCCCGTCGTACTGGAAGAATGTTCTAAAACTGAACCCTGTGTATGGCGGAGGAACCACGGGCCACATAGGCCAACCATTTTCCTGAATGTGCACCTGGGCAGGATCCGGGGCGTTCCATGCCGCTTCATTCAGAGCCTCTTGAGAAGCCATCTCATCAATTCTTGCCTGCTGCATGAGAGTGTAATAGGGAAGCTCATATGGGTGGGGTGACACATTCAGAAGAGGAGGAACATCTTCGTTACCAACTAAGCCGGGAATAGTATTTCTGCCATTCAGAACATACACAGGTACATACCAAGATCGAGCAAGCCCTGGTAACAAACCAACCCTGGTAACCAACAGACTGTGCGGCACTTCAGCAACATCTTTGATATGACACTTAACCAGAACTCTAGCTTTGTTGTGACCCGGGCGTGGCCAGACAAGGAGCTTTCCAAAATTAGAAAAGGCCTTATGAATATAGTGCTCAGTCTGGTAGTCCATTGGGAAAGCTAGAAACATAACCCAAACCTCATATTCAAAAGCAGGCATGCGCATATTGAGACATTCATCATGAGGTACTAAAGAGAAAGTAGAATCCTCAGTCAGAGCGTGAGGTCCCTCCCTAATGGCAGCATCCCGACTCTCCATATCCGCAAGAACCACACAACCAATTCCCAGCGAGTAAATAAAATCATCCACCAAATCATACTCAAGATCCCCAGTGATAATGTGACAGACCTCGGCCAGCCAGAGCTCCTTTTGATGATCAGGGACTGGAGGATGGACTGAAACAATAGCATACCTGTCATGGTTGAGGGGCGGATCATCTACCACCATGACATGGCGCTGGACGCGATGAGCAGGGCCACGGTCAAAGGTCGATCCAACCGGAGCGAAGGCGAACGGGCGCACTGGGAAGTTCGCCATAGCTAGAGTTGCCGGAGGTTTGGAATCCGCCGAAAGGGGAATCGCCGATGATGGAGAGAGAGAAGGCGATGGGAGCGGGGGCAATGAAGGTGGGGGTGGTGAGCTCGAGGACGGCGGCTCACTCGATTGGGGTTTTTGGCAGGCTGAAGTGACTACACCCTGACTGGGGAGGCGTATCGTCAAGCAATGGGTGGTGGCCACTTCCGAGGAGCGTGGGATTTTATGTTTCTATTTCCAAACCCAATGGGCACGCGTATCCCTCACAACACGGGCCATACCAACAACCATAGAATTTCCAAACACAGACACACCCAACTCACCCCGAGGCAAGATCCTCTCAGATTTTGTTACTGGTAAGGATTTTTGTGCCCAAACCAAATGAGGTAAAAATTTGCAAGATTTTGGCTTACGGGCCGCATGACCCAGACGGTGGCAAAACGTGCAACGACGACGCCCAGGGCAAAGCCGAGTCATGTGATCAATTGCAGAGCAGGCATTGCATGGATGTCCTAAAGGGTCCGGGCCCACCTTGCATGGCACATGTTGATTGGAGTTTCTACGTGAAGAAAAACAGGAGCCATGCCCAGAAACATCCCCACAACTCTGATAAAAGTACCCAGTGCAATTCTCAGCGACATGACCAAGCCGATCACATGTAGCAATGCTTAAGCCGTTTGTATATATAATCTTTGCTTGGAACTGCTGAGATTTGTACCATTTGCTTAACACTATCATTATCATAACCAGCCTGCCATCCATCCAAGATGGAGTAAACAGTATCATCCGGGATGGACTCCCATGATCCCAAATCAGACAACCCACCTCGAAAAGAAGGCAACTTGGCCGAAATATCGAAGGACCCAATCCGAAAAAAATCCGGAGAAACCGGAGCCCGAAAACTACCAAAAGAGATCACAGCTGGAGGCTCGCCGGAATGCAAGTCCGTCGGCGGCGGGATCAAACCCAAATTCTGAAACACTGGGATAGATGCAGGATCCATAGGCACATTTGTTGAGAAGATAACCATTTAGATTTGATCGCCGGACCAGGTGAAGAAGCCAAACCAGTCAGCTCAGAGTCCGCATGCCATGATTGAATCCGGGGGCGATTGTCCATACCGCGATGCAGATGAAAATGACAAATAAAGTCCGGCCAAATACGGTCCCGTAGACCAAAGATAAAATGTCCCACTCGATTTGATGCCACCGAGAACCGGAAATGACGATCCCCCAAACGAACAACGTTGAAACCATCACTAAGCCCTCCAATACATGACTGAAGAGCCAAACCAACCGAATCCACCGAGAGGGGAAAAGAGGCCGAGGAGAAGGAAACTTCAAGGAAGAATTCCTTGGAGCCGGAGTTGGGGACGAAGTGGACCGTAGATCCAAACCGTGCACGCACCTGTGCCTCGACCTTAAGGCCGGGGGAAAAGTCCCAATGGAGGAGGCCATCCATTGGGTTCGCCAGGTGGAGATCATAGGGTTAAACCCTAGAATCGCCATCGGAGTCGCCAGAGGTGGAGAGGAGAGGGGTGGGAGTCACCATCCTCCTTGCGTATATCAATTTATATTGAAATTGTATTTAATCTAACTAGAAATTTCGGGATAAAAATATTTCGGATCCCATCAAAATGTGGGAAATTTTATTGAATTCTGTTTTGAACGGTTGGTTGAAATGGGCTGTATTTTTAACAAACTGTAAATGGGTTGTAGTAAATTCCGTCAGAATTCAAAAATGGGCTACACATTCTTACAAATCTCAAATGGGCTATAAGTTCTCTGCCACACACTTCTGGCCTTACTAAGTTGATGCGTCCCCTAAAAAAACAGAGTTGACGCGTATGCAAGGCTTTGTCAACTTATAGTCAACACACGGTTCTAGCAGCAGTGGCCGTTGGATGTCCATCAAACGGATGCCGTGCTTCTTCTTCAATCTCGGATATTCTAGCTTCACCCGCCCAAAAAATGATTCCTCCCCCTGACATCTGGGGCGCACCGTTTCGGAAGCTGACCTGTGGGCTTTGTCAACTTAGTCAATATAAACGATTCTAGCTGCAGTGACCGTACGATGTCCATCCAACGGCCGTCGTGCTTCTTCAACCTCTGGTCTTCTTGCTCCAGCCGCCCAAAGCAGTGCCGGTCGTGCCGCCTGCTGCTGCCTCCCGTGGCCGGCTGTGCTGCCGCGGAGGCCTCACCGCCCACTACTACTCCCACCGCTGGCCAGGCCATCCCCCCACTCACCCACACCCCCTCTTAATCTGCGGCGACGGAAGCGCAGCCGAACCAGTGAACCCTCGCACTCCTCTCCGCGTGTGCATCCACTGCCGCGTCTTCCCCGGCTCCGCGTCGTCCCCTTCCTAGGCCTCGCCGTCGTCCACCGCCCTGGTGCTCTCGGCGCGGCGTGGTCAACGTGGTCAAGGAACAACTTCCATTGGACGTGGACTGTACATGGAGAGGCTGACAGCTGGGTCCACGGCAGCCGCAAGGAAGTGCCTCCTTATTACGCGGAAAATAATTATTCCTCCACCTGACAGCGAGGACCCACCGAACGGGCCACCAGTATTTTGCGAAAAAAATCATTTCCCCCTGACTGCTGGGACCCACCGGACGGGCCACAGTATTTCGCGAAAAAAACGTTCCCCCCGCTGTCAGCTCGGACCCACCGGAAGTGCCTCCTTATTACGCACAAAAAAATGAATACTCCCCCGGCTAGCTGGGACCCACCTTGGTATGAGGCTGACTTGTGGGCCTACTAAGTTGACGGGGACGAAGGGCTTTGTCAACTTAGTCAATATGAACGATTCTAGCTCCAGTGACCGTACGATGTCCATCCAACGGCCGTAGTGCTTCTTCAACCTCTGGTCTTCTTGCTCCAGCCGCCCAAAGCAGCGCCGGTCGTGCCGCATGCTCCTGCCTCCCGTGGCCGGCTGTGCTGCCGCAGAGGCCTCACCGCCCCCTACTATTCCCACCGCTGGCAAGGCCCTGCGGCGACGGCAGCCTCACACCGCAGACGAACCAGTGAACCCTCGTACTCCTCTCCGCGCGGGCTTCCACTGCCGCGTCTTCCCCAGCTCCACGTCGTCCCCTTCCTAGGCCTCGCCGTCGTCCACCGCCGTGGTGCTCTCCGCGCGCCGTGGTCAACGTGGTCAAGGAACGACTTCCATCGGAAGAGTACTGTACGTGGAGAGGCTGACAGCTGGGTCCACGGCCACAGCCCAGTGTTTTTGTGATTTGCCAAGTAAGTCGCTTTGTCAGGCCTGTTGGGCTGCAAATCTTTCAAGACGAGGAGAGCTTTCATTCGGCTGGCCGAGAAAATGGCCCATCAGTAATGAGAAATGGGCTGTACATTTTTAAAACACATCAAACCGGCAATTAGTTTCAAATATCTTTTTTTTCATTTCAGGATTTTAAATTACATTAATTTTTATGCGTGGAGAATTTGTTGGATTTTATATTGATATACATTTATTTTTAAAATCAGTTTGAATGTGATTCGAAATTTCGGGATTAAAAACAGTTCGGACCGCACCGAAATATGCAAAATTTCGTATAATTTTTTAACTGTGGCCACAATATGGGCTGTAATGATAACAAAAAGAATATGGGCTCCAAAAAACCTTAAGAATTAGCAAATGGGCTGTAAGTTATTAGAAATAATGGCAGATGGGCTGTATGCTGTTTTCCACAGATTTGAGGCTTTCCTAAAAAAAAGGTTGACGCACAAGCACTGACTGTTGGATGTCCATCCAACGGCCGTCGTGCTTCTTCAATCTCTGCTCTTCCTGCTCCAGCCGCTCAAACAAGCGCCAGCGGGACTGCCTGCTCCCTCCTCCCCGCGGCCGGCTGTGCTGCCGCGCAGGCCTCACCGCCCCACCGTACTCCCATCGCTGGCCTAGCCATCCCTCTACTCACCCACACCTGCTGTTATTCTCCAGCGACGGCAGACGAACCAGTAAACCCTCGTACAGTCGTACTCCCCTCCGCGTGGGAAACAACTGCCGAGTCTTCCCTGCCTCCGTGTCGTTCCCTTCCTAGGCCTCGCCGTCGTCCACCGCCCTGGTGCTCTCGGGGCGGCCTGGTCAACGTGGTCAATGACCAACATGCATCTGAAGTGGAATGTACGTGGAGAGGCCGACAGCTGGGTCCACGGCCGCACGCAAGGAAATGCCTCTGTGTCGTTCCCTTCCTAGGCCTCACCGCCCCCTACTATTCCCACCGCTGGCCAGGCCCTGTGGCGACGGCAGCCTCACACCGCAGCCGAACCAGTGAACCCTCATACTCCTCTCCGCGCGGGCTTCCACTGCCGCGTCTTCCCCGGCGTCCCCTTCCTAGGCCTCACCGTCGTCCACCGCCCTGGTGCTCTCGGCACGGCGTGGTCAACGTGGTCAAGGAACGACTTCCATCGGACGTGGACTGTACGTGGAGAGGCTGATAGCTGGGTCCACGGCCGCAGCAAGGAAGTGCCTCCTTATTACGCGGAAAATAATGATTCCTCCACCTGACAGCTGGGACCCACTGGACGGGCCACTGTATTTCGCGAAAAAAACATTTCCCCCTGACTGCTGGGACCCACCAGCTACATCTTCGCACACAAGGAAGTGCGTCTGGGCAAAAAAACGATTCGCCCCCTGACTGCTGGGACCCACCAGCTACATCTTCGCAGGCAAGGAGGTGCCTGACAGTCGGGACCCACCTGGTCGAAGCATACGTAGCATTGTCATTCTGGTCGCGAACGTGTACGTACATAGTGGTCGATGTAGAGGCGCGCACGTGTCGTAGTAGAGGCGCGCACGTAGCATGTACATGTATGTACAGCGGCCAGTGTGCAAGAAATAAAATACGGCCACGTACGTACATACGGGCAGGGTCTCGAACGCCTACTCGCGCATACGTACGGCCAGGGCTCATGTACATGGCTGGGTCGGAACGGAGAAACAGCGTCGTCGTCGTGTTCATGGGGAGCCAACCGGCTGGGTCGGAACGGAATGCGTCGTCGTGTTCATCGGGAGGGCTTGGACGGAACAGCCGATGGAAACGAGGCCTGGCGTACCGCAGAACGGAGGAAACGGCCTTGTGTTCGACCGGCCATGTTTGAAACGGGATCCTGTTCATCGGGAGGGGTCTGGCGTACCGCAAAACGGAGGAAACGGACCTCCTACGGTCGATACGGGGGTCCTGTTGATCGGGAGGGGTGTGGCGTACCGCAAAACGGAGGAAACGAACTTGTGTTGGAGCGCTACGGTCGAAACGGGGGTCCTGTTCATCGGGAGGGGTGTGGCGTACCGCAAAACGGGACTCCAGGGGACACTGTTCATCTCCACCATCGACCCCCTCCCGCCTCCACGGGCTACTGTTCATCCACCGTCGACCTCCTCCAGCCTCCACCTGCGAATGTTCATCCACGGGCTCCTGTTCATCCAGCCTCCACCACGCGCTACTCCACCGGCTACTGTTCAACCAGCCCTCTCCACGGGCTCCTGTTCAACCACCCCTCCACGGGCTACTGTTCATCCAGCCCTCCACGGGGTGGTCCTGTTCATCCTGTCCTACACGGGGTCCTGTTCATCCAGCCCCAACCGGCTCGATCGATCGGGGTCCTGTTCATCCAGGGGCAACACCACGGGGTCCTGTTCATCCACCCCCACCGGGAACTGTTCATCCAAACCCCCCAGCAATGCTAACTGTTCATCCAGAGGCAGCATCGATCGGCTTCAGTTAGCAGCAGTAGCGAAGGAATCGCTCGATCGGGTTCAGTTAACAGCCATCGATCGATCGCTCGGGTTCAGTAATGCGTAGCCTGCAGTGCAATCGCTCGGGTTCAGTTAGAGCCAAACCCCTCTCTCGGGTTCAGTTAGAGCCAACGCCTCGCACACACGCGCGTACGTGTACAAGAGAAACGCGCATCGCTCGGCCCCCGACCTCCCACCGTAACCGGGAACTCCTCGAAATTTTCCTCGCTCTCGCTTCTACCATGGTTTTTTCCGTCATGGACGGCCCAAAGAATATCATGCAGCTGCGTCTCCAGCTCGCCCAGGACGAAAAGCCCATTTTCTGTCATGATTTTTTGTCATAGAAGTAGGAGCCCACCACGTCTATGATGATACCGGGTTTTGTCACAATTATCGTCATAGAAGTGTCATATGTATGACAGAAAAAAAATTCGTTTGGCCCAAAATGTCACGGATGTGTCTTTTTTTTGTAGTGATTATTTGAGTCTTTTCTGAATTCTTATATGCGTGATTTGATATCTTTGTATTTCTCTTTGAATTATCGGTTTGGTTTGGCCAACTAGATTTGTTCTTCTTGCAATGGGAGAGGTGCTTAGTTTTGGGTTCAATATCGCGGTGTCCTCACCCAGTGACACAGTAGGGGTAGCGAGGCACGTATTGTATTGTTGCCATCAAGGGTAAAAAGATGGGGTTTTCATCATATTGCTTGAGTTTATCCCTCTACATCATGTCATCTTGCTTAAGGCGTTACTCCGTTCTTATGAACTTAATACTCTAGATGCATGTTGGATAGTGGTCGATGTGTGGAGTAATAGTGGTTGATGCAGGCAGGAGTCGGTCTACTTGATACGAACGTGGTGCCTATATTCATAGTCATTGCCTTGGATATCGTCATAACTTTGCGCTTTTCTATCAATTGCTCGACAGTAATTTTTTCACCTACCGTAATATTATCTTTCAAGAGAGAAGCTTCTAGTGAAACCTATGGCCCCGGATCTATTTTCAATCATATATTTTCATATCTATAAACCAAAAACCCAAAAAATACCTTGCTGCAATTTATTTACTTTTATTTTGTTTTACGTTTTAGTAATATTTTATATCTATATCTATTAGATCTCATCCTTGCAAGTGACCGTCAAGGGATTGACAACCCCTCTATCGCGTTGGGTGCAATTGTTTGATTGTTTGTGTAGGTGCATAGATTGGAGATTTTCGTGTACCTCCTACTGGATTGATACCTTGGTTCTCAAACTGGGGAAAATACTTATCTCTACTTTGCTGCATCACCCTTTTCTCTTCAAGGGAAAAACCAACGCAAGCTCAAGAAGTAGCAGACCCCGCTGCCACGGGAGGGTAGGATAAAAGATGTCATGCTAGTTCTTATTATAATCAGGTATGACTATATACGAAATACATGCCTACATTGAATTGATGAATTGGAGTTATTGTGTATCGCTCTATGTTGTGACTGTTATATGATTAATATCATCCAACATAAATATCCATCGCTAAACCAATGCCTACACTTTTCTCATATTGATCTTTACTAAGTTACTACTGCTATTGCTGTTACAATCACTATAAACTTCTACTGTCACTGTTCCTATTACTATTGCTATTGTTAGTGCTATTATATAAACTATCAAACTAGTGTGCTACTAAACACTTTGCTGTAGAGATATTATTTTCCAGTTGTGGTTGAATTGACAACTCATCTCCTAAGGCTCATAAATATTCTTTGGCTCCCCTTGTGTCGAATCAACAAATTTGGGTGAAATACTGCCCTTGGAGACTGTCGCGATCCCCTATACTTGTGGGTTATCAAGACCTTTTTTGGTGCCGTTGCCGGGGAGCATAGCTCTATTTACTATATATCTGTTGATCACTATGAAGAATCTGAAAGATGCTAAGATCAAGATCGTACCCTCTAAGACGAGGGGAGGTAAGGAACTACCATCTAGCTCCGCACTTGATTCACCTTCTGTTTTTAAGTAGGATTGCGACACCGCCACCTTCTATTAACTACGATATGTCACAAGTGATTGATGATGCTACTTCTGTTAGAAATTTGTGATGATTCTAGTACCCTGCTTGATGATACTGTGCCACTAGGTGAATTTCTTTATGAACAACTTGCTAAAGCTAAAGAACTTGAGACTGCTGAAACTAATGAAAATTTTGATCCACCTGTTATGCCTAGCTCTCCTACTAGGGTTATGTTATGGATGGGGAGACAGCTAGAGAATTTCTTGCTTTTAATGATAGAGATGATGTTAAGAAATTACTGAGTAAGCCAGAAGAAAAATTTATGATAGAGAGAATGAAATATGATCCTAAGTTTGCTACTTCTCCTATCTCTGTTACTGATAAGGATCATGAGTTCTCTGTTTATCCTGAATCAATTACTTTTGGTAGAGTCTGATCCTTTTCATGGTTATGACTCTAAAATTGTTGTGGCACACCTTACTAAATTAAATGGCATTGCCACCCTGTTTGCTCATGAGAAAAAGATTTGAAACTACTATATCCTTAAGTTGTTTCCTTTCTCATTAAAGGGTGAAGCTAAAGAATGGTTTAATACTCTTGCTCCCGGGTGTTTGTAGTCCCTGGGATATGATATATTACTTCTCTGAAAAATATTTCCTGCTCATAAGAAACAAGCTGCCTTACAAGAAATATTTAACTTTGTGTAGTCTGAAGAAGAGAATCTCCCTCAAGCTTGGGAGAGGCTTCTCCAATTACTTAATGCTTTGCCTGATCATCCTATAAATAAAAATGAAATACTTGATATCTTTTATAATGGACTAACTAATGTTTATAGGGGCTACCTAGATAGTTGTGTTGGCTGTGTTTTCAGGGAACAAACTGTTCAGCAGGCTGAAGTTTTATTAAATAATATATTGAAGAATGTCAATGATTGGACACTTCCTGAACCAGCACCAAATCCAACTCCAAAGAAGAGAGGTATTTTATTCCTCAGTTCAGAAGATATGCAAGAAGCTAAGAAATCTATCAAAGAAAAGGGTATTAAATCTAAAGATGTTAAGAATTTACCACCTATTGAAGAAATACATGGACATGATGTTCTGACACAAGTAGTAGAGGTAAATTCTCTTCATAGATTCGATGAGGGTGACATTCCCTATAATAAATCTCCTAGTCAATTCCTGGATTAATTTGATAACTATATTGTTAAGCAAGAGAATTTCAACATCTATGTTAGTAATCGATTGAAACAAAGTGCTATCATAATTGAACGCTTGAGTGACTTGATGCTTAGGATTTCTAATGATGTTAGAGGCTTAAGTAAACATTCATCCATGGTGCATACTCAGTTAGAAAAAGTCTATAAGTCACAAAATGATTGGCTTAATGAAATGGATAATAAAAGGAATGATCATGCTATTAGAGTAGTGATTAGAGGTGGTATAATGACTCAGGATCCTCTATATCCTAAAGGTCATCCTAAAAGTATTGAGCAAGATTCTTAGAGAATTAATACTGATGCACCTAGTTCATCTAAGAAGAAAAAAGAAAAAGAAAAATGATAGAACTTTCCATGCTTGTAGTGAACCTGTGGTAGAAAAACCTTCCGAAAACATAATGATGTTTCTATTTCTGATGCTAAGACAAATCTGGTAATGAACATTCACCTACTGATAATGATAATGATGATGTTCATGTTGATGCTCAACCAGATAATGATAAAGAAGTTGATAATGAAGTGGAAATAGAACTTGTAGTTGATCTTGATAGCCCACCTCCTAAGAATAAAAAATATGATAAAAGGGATTTCATTGCTAGGAATCACGGTAGAGAAAGAGAAACATGGGTTCCAAAACCCATGCTATTTCCTAGTGAACTTCTGAAAAATAAGGATGAGGAGGACTTTGAACGCTTTGTTGAAATGCTTAGACCCGTCTTTTTGTGAACACGTCTGACGGATATTCTGAAAATGCCTCCATATGATAAATACATGAAAGATATTGTCACTAATAAAAGAAATATACCTGAAGCTGAAATTTCCATCATGCTTTGAAAATTATTCATTTGATGGAAAAGTACCTAAGAAGTTAGGAGATCCAAGAATACCAACTATACCATGCTCCATTAAAAGAAGTTATGTTAAAGTTGATTTATATGATTTAGGAGCCAGTGTTAGTGTTATGACTTTTTCTTTATATAGAACACTTGATTTGAGTAAGTTGACACCTATCTTTGCAAATGGATGATAAATCAACTGCTATGGGGTCGTCGGGATGTAACTAGGAGGGTGGCGGCGGGCAGGATCTACGCATACTGCGGCAGCGAGCAAGTGGCGAAGGCCCTACCGCGTGGAGCTTGGTCAGAGAGAATGGCAGGTACCGCAGATCGGGATGTGCTGCCTCGATGTCGTCGAACAGAGAAATGATGCATATCCTCCCTTCCCGCTGGCGGACGAGGTGAGGCCGGATCAGTGACCAATGGTGAGAAGAGAGAGGCCACCGCCGCCTTGTGTGAGATAGTGTGACGAGAGACAAACCCCAGCAGGCAGGCTCCATTGTATATAGTGCAGCGGATTTCTTTTTTCTCGATAACAATCATTTTATATTCTGTATGCACCATTGAGGAATATAACTTTATTTAAAACTAATGCGTCAAGTCGAACTTTGTTCCGTGTACTCGTGGTACACGACCCTCCTTCAAGTAAACAACTGCTACACGCGTCAGATTATCATGTGGGCTGCCTTTTCGTACGGAAATGAGCTCCACTGTGTACCCGCGCGGGTGTGGCCGGGAACGAGAAGTGAGTATGTGCGTCGTGTGTGCACCTCTTCTATACATGCAGGTACATACGTGGGTGTGTGTGAGAGAGATGGTTTGTGCGAAACAGAGGCAATGTGTCGATGATATCTCAAACAAAAAATGTAACATATGCAATGTGTGTGAAACAAAGGCTTGGATATATCATATAGAGAGGGAGAGATCCACAAGAATAGAGTGGAGGGATCATTGGCATGAGATATCGGTAGAATCGAAAAGGGGGATGAAGTGTGTGGGTGCACGATCGATAAAGAGTGCCATCGAATTTGTGTTTGCCCAAGTCCAAGATACAGGGTGGCTGGCCTACTGGAATGTGAGAGGGGAGAGGTGCAGTTTGTCTCTATGGCATGGATACCTACCAACAACATTCGACTATCGGTGTGTGGGGGGGCATAGACCTAACTATAGAGAGGTAGATCGACTGGTATATGTGTGGAGAAGGAGGGAGATCTAGCTATGTATTCAGGGAGATCGATCGGCATCCATGCATATGTGTAGCAGAGGAATAAGGTTGGGAGAGAGACAAAGCTAGTGTGTCGGAAGGTTGGTGGTGGAGTTGCTTCTCACAAATGGTGGGAGAGGCCTGCTAGACAAACGGAGGGTACGACTGCAATATCAATAAGAGAGGGGATGCTTGCCTGTCTATGCACGTGCATGTGAGAGACGGGTCGGGAGGCATGCAAGGATGATGAGGGGGACGATATGGTTGTGGTAAGAAGACGTAACTACATAGGAAGATCAATCGTCATTTGTCGGAGAAAGGAAGAGACATAACTTGTGAGGTACATCGATCGATGCATGGGGAAAAATACTTATAGCCGACCTAGATATATGTAGGGAGATCGGTAGGTATACATGCATGCATGTGTTAGAAGCAAATAAGGTCCGGAAAGACGGATAGAGAGAGAGAGGGATGCGGCTAGGAGGTGGTGCGAGAGGCCTACTATATCGAGGGGGAGGAATGTGCAAGTATGAGATTGATGAAAAGAGGGGCCGGAGTGTGCACATGCATGGAACCTTATTAGACAGAGGGGGGCATGGACGGTGAGAAGAGAAGAGTGAAAGAGTGTGTTTTTGGTAGGCACACTTGGCTAGAGAGGTATATCAACCGCTGTGTGCCGGAAAGAAGGAGCCGGGGGGCCTACACACACCATGGGTGAACGACCTAAAGAGAAATAACGAATGTGCGCGATGGAGGGGCGTCGAGGGAATGTCAGAGGGGGGCGGGCGTGTGCATGCACGAGAGAAAGTTAGTGCTAGCTACAAAGAGAAGAGGATTGTGTGTGTGTAAAAGACGAATAGAGATCATAATTCATTATAAAAGTATATTCGGATATTTGAAGAAGAGATCATAGTGTTTTAAAATGACGCATGCATGAATATAATGGTGATACACATGGTGTGGTTATGAACATGTTATACTACATATAATATATATAACATTTATTTGAATTTGTGATAATATGTGGCTTTTGCAACTCAGGGCTAAATACTTGTCATAATATAGGGGGCGGGGCACTATACTTTGTGTGATAAACACAAGGTACATATGAAACATGGTTTAGATTATGAAGATCTAGCTAGTACTTCAAATGTACTATTATTGGGAATCGACATCAAGTGTAATCAAAATTTTGAATTCGAGTTCATATAGTACACATAGTTCATATGTAACTCTATAGTAATCGTGTGGTGAGTTGTTAAGATAATGTACAAATGATGCTTTAACTTGGCAACAATCATGATTGTAGATTCTTATTCAAACAGAGAAACGAATTCGAATTTAGTTCGAATTGCAGTGGTAGTATATACATTTGGAATGCAGTAAAATGTTCGTATGAGTTGGTTACTTGCATTATATAGCTAGCGAAAAAATTGAAGTTGACATAACATGAATTCATAGTTTTGAATAGCATTTGTACAGTAAAACGGGACAAGACTCTCTCTTTGTGTGGTGCGAATAGTTTTCTTTTTGTTTTTTTCGTTGAGGGAAGTGTGAATTGATTTAGTACGTTCATTATTACATGTTAGGCTTGTCCCAAAATTTCAACCGACGCCTTATTATCCTGAAAATTCAGATATCACTTTGCCTCTTTGTGCTCTGAAAACTTGCCTTGCTATCCTGAAATTACAACGTGTATGAAAACTCCCTCCAGCTGCCAAATCCCGACACGCGAAATCCCCGTTCTAACCCTGAGCCGAAAGGGCCGCTAGTTCAAATCAATGGGGGTACTTTTCTAAAACACCCTACATTTTGGACAAGCGCGTCCCTAAGTCATGGTTCCCCCCTCCCATCACCTCCTTTTCGCCATTCAAAAACCTAGGCCACCATAACCTCTCCGCTCCAGCCGTGAAACACCACCCTCCGTTGTCCATCACGCCACCGCTACCCAGCCGGAGCCTCTTCCCCGATGATGTCGTCCACCACAATAGCTCGACGTCCCACATCCACCGCCCAGGATGAGGATCCGTCATCGATCTCTTCGTCTCGCCGGTTTAGTCGCCCCATCCTCCACCTCCAAGGAGCTGCTCCGACGATCGCGTCGTCTATCGCGGCTGCTCCATCCCCACAACAATGCCTTAACCTGCTCCACCGGAACCGCAACATCCTCACCGACTCCTCGGACAAAGCTGAGGCCTGCTCGGCGCCACCAAAGAGGTTGTACACTCATTGCATCGCACCATCTCTTTAACTCGACCTCTCAGCACCGCCGGTGGTTGATCCCGCTCCCCCATGGCGCGGCTACCTCGTAGTTGGTGCCGTCAGCGACATCTGCACGGCAGTTCTCCCCCAGTGCCCGGCTCCCTCGGCGATGGTGTCCATACCAGCCGGAGTTGCTCTTGTTGCTCCGGCTCTAGCTCGCGTTGCTGCTGCTCTGGCTCTCCTCACTCGCTTGCGCTATTGCTGCTGCTCTCGCTCGCTTGCTTGCTTGCGCCGCTGCTGCTGCTCTGGCTCTCTCTCTCGGTCGTGCTGCTGCTGCTGCTCCGGCTCTCGCTCGCTCGTGCTGTTGCTATGCTCTTCCTCTCTCGCTCGTGCTGCTGCTCTGCTCTCGCTCTCGCTCACGCTGCTGATGCTGGTACACCGGCTGCTGCAGCTACACGAGTTGCTGCTCTGGCTCTAGTTCGCGCTGCTGCTCCGGCTGCTATCTGCTAGTGTCTTCCCTGTCAATCGCCCGCTGATTTAGATCACTGTTTCTCTCTACTAGTGCTCGTGCGGCCTAAACTACATGTGAAGTGCTTCTCTGCTACCAGTGTGTTTAGTTTCGATAGTAATATTTAGATTCCACAGTAAATTTCAGTTTCGACAGTTAAGTTCAGAGTCAACAGTTTTTACCTCATCTATTGGAGTCAGGTGTTTTTTGGTGATGTAAATTTTAAATCTACCACTTTTTGGTAATGTATTTTACAACATCTATTGGAGACGCTATTAGAATCAGACTTGAGATTAATGATGTCTGTCTTGTACTGCTTCAGCCTCGACGTCTTACAGCTCGCCAGAGCTGATCCAATGACGGAACCATCCATCACAATATAGCAGTACCCTGGACGCATCTACAGACGCCTCAGATCTTCCTCCACACCTTTCACAGCCACCTCTGCTGCAACTTCTTCAGCGACCAACCCAATGATGCTAAGGTCGACACGGCTACGCCAAAGAGGTTGTACACTTGTCGCATCACTTATTACTCTACATTCATGTTGATCCATTAGGGCTATTTTTGTTCAAAGGAAAAAGTGAAGGAAAAACATAACAATAGGAAATTTTCCTACGGTACTCTACCTTTAAATAATTCTTGCATTTGGTTGAAAGGAATGGAGCAAAACATCCACCTGGGCCTACTTTTCAAAATCCTATGCATGAAAACAAGACTAAGTGCATTAGTGGCAGAATAACATTGTAACTATACACATTTTCATATGGTTTCACTTTAATTTGGCCATGTTTCTTTGCATTCCTCTATTCTTCCAATTCCTATGAACCAAACACCCAAGTTGACCAAAATCCTGTGTTTACAAATGCTCTGTTTCTCACGTGCATTCCTACCCTATTCAACTGTTTTTCCTATCCCTGCGTTTTTAGAATCCTACAAGTCAAAGGAGCCCTCACAGAATTACTTCAGTTACAGATAGCTGTCGAAGAAAACTTTGTGTGGTTTGTCCTGCTCCTGCCGCGATGTCGTCCACCTCACCTGAGCTGCTCCATCGACAGAAGCATCCACCCTAGCAGACATCATGACTCCTGACCTTCTTTCGCTGCCTCAGATCTCCTTCCCTGCTACTGGCACCCACCGCAATTGTATCACCATCATCAACTCAACAGATGAACCTGAGGAGTACACGGGTCCGCAAGAGAGGTCGCACTCTTTTGTTTCTACATATGTTATGCATTGCTTAATATTACCTGCTACTTTATCGTCTTGTTCACCTCTTAGACTCCAAGTTAGTTTCAAATTAATGTTCAATCTTGAGTTTTAAAATGCTCGTGGGGCACATATCGAGGCAGCAATGAATAATATCTTTGTCTATTATCTGGTTCATCTACACTGGTGCGCGTCGGTCCTAAACAAACGGTTCTTTACCCCTTTCCGTGACGGCATTTGGAACCATCGCCAAGTGAGTGTAGGCGATAGGGGGGTCCTTCCCACACGACCCAGAAACCGTCAGGGATATGCCCTCCTGGCACACACGTTCGGCAAAAATGAGGTCATGTGCGACCGGCGAGCGCTCAAATACGGAAATACGTATAGTAGAGCTAAAAAATACAATTATACGGCAAAATTGTTTCCAGTCGCAAGTACATCCCACACAGTCAGTCCCCGCTAAACGTTTCTGTTCGTATGCACATCCCACACAATCGCTCCAAGGAAAACGTTTCCGTCCACAGGTACATCACACAAAATTTTTCCCGTTAAATCGTTTGCGTTATTGAATGTATCACACACGGTCCGTAGAAGAAATTGTGTGGCAAAGGCTGTCCATCACACACAGTTTTTATGTGGTAAATATTTGCGCAAGGTGGCCTAACGCAGACAGTTTTCAAGAGAAAGTCATGTGTGATTGTTCATTGATCCAACACGGTTTATTCCTAGAAACTGTGTGCATTGCCTGAGGTCATCGCGCACGGTATATTTTTAACAACCGTTTGTAGTAGCAAAACACAATTAGCAGGCTAATTCACCATTAGCGGGCTAATTATCTGATTATTCATAATCCATTTATTAATCTAATTGAAATTTCATATTAAGCACACAATATATTTCATTTCCATATTAAGGAAGCACAATTTCAAAATTGAAATACATCAGAGTACAACATGATATAGCTTCAGCACTCAGCTACCCCATTACACAACTGCACCAGCAGCAAGTTCCACATGCAACATGTAGAACCTTTCAAAATTAGCATCATGGACGGTATATAGACAGATGCATCTCATCTGGAAAACTGTTGAAGGTCTTTGCAACTTTAGGCCAGTGCCTGTGGATGATTGACCGTCTATCCTTCGTCCTCTTCAGGAACACTTCAATATTGAACCGTGGGTGTTGTATGAAAACCTTCCTCGCCTCCTGACCATAGAGGTGCTTTGAGAGGTAATCATCAGTGAACTGCTTTGGAAAGGCCTGAAAACAAGGATGTGCATAAATATCTTCTCTATATTGGAAATGGGGCAAAGGAATAAAAAAAGGCAAGGTATAATACTTAGTACCATCTTGTAGTGAACTGATATCACCTTCATTGTGCAGACAAAGATCTTGTTGTTTTTTGTCGCTAATTTCTTTATCCTAACAATCTTTCTGAGTTTCTTGATTTGATTGATATTCATGGACAACTCATTTCCCCATATGCAAAAAGGGTCGAACAGCGGGTCAAAACCTCTAACAGTAGGACCTACATGTGCAAGACCAAATTGTTAAAAACAAAAATATTAGAATTGTTTCTCCAATTGCACAATAATGTGCTATTAGACAACGGACCATGCATGTGCTAACCTCGATTGTAAACCTCTGTGCTTCCCATTGTTTCCCTGCAACACATATAAGGTAGTTAGTCATCAGGTTAAGTAAGGGTTTGCATGCTATCAGTAAAGTATGTTGATGAAAAATAAGCACATTGCAGATTCATCAGATTAATTGAAGCCACATGGAAAACCCATTTACCCAAACTAAGCATGATTAAGAACTAGGAAATATAGCACTTGTATATGTTTCTCATGTATTAAGTGCAGTCAAATTCGATTTATTCCTCACATGCACAACAATACAAAATTCTACCCACGACAATTGGACATCGCATTGCAGAATTGAACCAAGCAGTTAACTAAACACCACAACAAATGAACCAAACATTAACTGAGCACCACATTGCACAATATAACATACTCCTAATAGAAGATCAGAGAGTTAACCAAATAGTTAACTACAACCAATTGTAGCAATTGTATTTGTTTCTCATGTATTTACTACAGCCAAATTCAATTTATTCCTCACATGGGATACAATAACAGAATGTACCCACAATTTTGTAAAGATAAAGTCGATTTATTTCTCACATGGAAGACAATACAAAATTGTAGCCTGAAGAATTGAACATCACATTTGCAGAATTGAACCGAAGAATTAACTGAAGACGACAACTAATTGACAAAACAGTTATTAAGTGACCACCACACTGCATGACATATAGAACATATACACTAGAGCAACAGATTGCATGGTGAAATTAGATAGCATAGTTCACTAGAATTTGTGAAGGAAAGGCAGGAGCAGCACACGGAACGGGTAAACCGAGCATGCTTAACCGGCATAGCTCGCAATTGGCAAGGTGCTCCTTCAAGATCTGGGGCTCTGCACAAATGGCAGCCATCGCGACCTCATCCGCGCATGCGGCCGTGATTTGCTTCTCCGCTGCCAAATGCTCCTTGAGGTCCTGGCTATACTACGTGCAGCATGGCTTAGGCTGACGCTTTTTTGGTGGAGGGGTCGGTGATTTGGGTGGAAGGTGTCGCTGATACGTCTCCAACGTATCTATAATTTTTTATTGTTCCATGCTATATTATATTCTGTTTTGGATGTTTAATGGGCTTTATTATACACTTTTATATTATTTTTGGGACTAACCTATTAACCGGAGGCCAAGCCCAAATTGCTGTTTTTTGCCTATTTCAGTGTTTCAAAGGAAAGGAATATCAAACAGAGTCCAAACGGAATGAAACCTTCGGGAACGTGATTTTCAGAACAAACGTGATCCAGAGGACTTGGAGTGGACGTCAAGAAATAAATGAGGAGGCCATGAGGCAGGGGGCACGCCTACCCCCCTGGGCGCGCCCTCCACCCTCGTGGGCCCCTCGTAGCTCCACCGACCTACTTCTTCCTCCTATATATACCTACGTACCCCCAAACCATCAGCAGAGGAGCCAAAACCCTATTTCCACCACCGCAACCTTCTGTACCCGTGAGATCCCATCTTTGGACCTTTTCCGCACTACTACAAAAACAGCTATAGCCAATATGGACACTAATGGCGCACTGTGCATGTGGTGCGCCATTACTAAATAGTAATGGCGCACCATGTGTTGGTGCGCCATTAGTGTGCAAATACTAATGGCGCGCCACATCCATGGTACGCCATTAGTAAAAAAAATTATTTTTTATTTTTTCAAAACTAGTAATGGCGCACCAGGGAATAGTGCGCCATTACTAGTTAAACTAGTAATGGCGCACCACTCCCACGGTGTGCCATTAGTAATTATGTTTCAAAAAAAATTCAATTTTTTTATTTTATTTTCTAAACTACTACTGGCGCGCCGTGGGAGTGGTCCGTCATTACTAGTTGAACTAGTAATGGCGCACCACTCCCACGGTGCGCCATTAGTAATTTGGCCCAAACATTCCCCCGAATGCACCCCCCCCCCCCCGGTGGACCGCCTTTTCAGTTTCAAAAAAAATAAAAGAAAATGATAGAAATGTCAAAAAAATAAAAGAAAATAAGATTCCCATGTGATATGTGGTCTAGTTGTTAGCAAAATTTACAAACATGAATTTTCGACTTTTTTGCAATATCTCTCGAGAATTTGTAAAAATGGGCATAACTTTTGCATACGAACTCGGATTAAAAAGTTTTTTATATGAAAAATCATCTACTCGAAAAGTTACATCCGAATTTAATCGGGGGGACCCCGTTAAACATTTTTAAAATCCTCAAAAACCTAACAGAAAAAAAGATACGGGGCTTTTAAGATCTGGAGAGGCAAAAAAATTCAAACTTACTAATGGCGCCCCTGCCCAGGGTGCGCCATTACTATCTTCCCGCCTTCAAAATTCGAAATAAATCAAAATAATAAAAAAAGTTAGTAATGGCGCACCTGCCCACGGTGCGCCATTAGTATGCCGTATATATGGCTGGGCGTGGTCCTCTCCTCCTTACCTCTTCATTCTTCTCCTCCACTCCACCTCTCCTCTACTCCATCTCCTTCTCTCCACCACTCCATCTCCCCTTCTCTCCTTCACCATACTACCCTCCTCCTCTCCGGCGACCTCCTCCTCCTCCTCTCCGGCGACCTCCTCCTCCTCCTCTCCGGCAACCTCCTGCTCCTCCTCTCCGGCGAGCTCCTCCTCCCCTCCCCTCACGGTTTCTCCTCCCTCCTCTCCGGTGATCTCCTCCTCCCTCCTCTCCAGTGATCTCCTCCTCCCTCCTCTCCGGTGAGCTCCCCCTCCCACCTCTCCTCCCCTACCCTCACGGTTTCTCCTTCCTCCTCTCCGGTGCTCCGGTGAACTCCTCTCCGGCGACCTCCTCTCCAGCGATGTAGGCGAGCGCCTCTCCGGTGACCTCCTCCTCCTCCTCTCCGGTGACCTCGGCCCTCCTCTCCGGCGAACTCCTCTCCGGCAAAAGAACACGGCAAAAGAACGTACAAGATACAAAAACGAGAACAAAATTTGAAAAAATATCGTGCAAAAAAACGAGCAAAAAAACGAGGAAAAAATGGGCAAAAAAATCGCAATCCAGATCCAAATTCAAAATTCAAAAATAGCAATGGCGCACGGTGGGGGTTAGACGGTGCGCCACTCCTATTTTCCCGCCTTCTAAATTCAAATATACTAATGGCGCACCGTGGCCTATACTAATGGCGCACCAGTGGTGCGCCATTAGTAAAAAATACTAGTGGCGTGGTGCTAGTGGCACACCAGTAGTGCGCCATTAGTAGGCAAAACTGGTGCGCCACTAGTAGGCCTTTTCCTAGTAGTGGGCCGGCGCTTCCCCGGAGGGGGCATCGATCACGGAGGGCTTCTACATCAACACCATAGCCTCTCCGATGATGTGTGTGTATTCTACCTCAGACCTTCGGGTCCATAGTTATTAGCTAGATGGCTTCTTCTCTCTCTTTGGATCTCAATACACAGTTCTCCTCGATTCTCTTGGAGATCTATTTGATGTAACTCTTCTTTTTGTGGTGTGTTTGTCGAGATCCGATGAATTGTGGGTTTATGATCAAGATTATCTATGAACAATATTTGAATCTCCTATGAATTCTTTGATGTATGATTGGTTATCTTTGCAAGTCTCTCCGAATTATCAGTTTGGTTTGGCCTACTAGATTGATCTTTCTTGCAATGGGAGAAGTGCTTAGCTTTGGATTCAATCTTGCGGTGCTCGATTATCAATTTATTTTCATTTCTTTACTTTTAGTCTTTACCATAAAAATACCAAATATATTATCTTATTATCTCTATCAGATCTCACTCTCGTAAGTGACCGTGAAGGGATTGACAACCCCTTTATCGCGTTGGTTGCGAGGTTCTTATTTGTTTGTGTAGGTGCGTGGGACACGCGCGTGGTCTCCTACTGGATTGATACCTTGGTTCTCAAAAACTGAGGTAAATACTTACGCTACTTTACTGCATCACCCTTTCCTATTCAAGGGAAAACCAACGCCGTGCTCAAGAGGTAGCAGTCGCGCTCGCACTGGCGGTCGGGGCATGTGGGATGTGGAAGGAGGAGGAGGATGGGGGTTGGGTGTGGATTACCTGCCAGGATAGAGGAGGCCGAGCAGCGTGAATGAGAGTCATCGGCGAGGAGGCGGTGGCGCTGCAAGCAAGGAGTGAAGGTTTCAACTTGGAAAGGAAGGCAGAAAGAGGGGAAATGTGGCTTTTGGTAAGGGGGAGGGGCGGGGAGGTAGATATTTCCGCGGAAGCCGAAAATTTGGAATCGCTTCAGCCAAAAAAATGGCGCACAAAGTGTCATCAGACACGGTCCCTTATTTAGAACTGTGTACGATATGTGGACATCACAAACGATTCAGATAGCTTAACCCATGTGTGATGAGTTTGAACGTCAAAAGTTTTGGTTTGAATTTCCATGGTTACAGTGGTCATCCACGTCATTGCATAATTTGGGTACACAAAGGAGACTACAACACACCCACACTTCTTAATCCAGCAGGTTCAGCAATTAAACATAGCTAGCTGACCTAAACATTACTCTAACAAATTCAAGACTGACGCTCTTAATTAAACAAAACAAAGAGTACTACTACGGCTGGTGCTTGTCGATCTTCGCCGCCGCCTCCATGTCCAGCTCGCGCCCGACGGTCTCCTGGGGAAGGGGCTCCATGGCATCCATCGCACCATACTCGACAAGCATCTCGCCATCCGCGTCTGCCATCTCTTTGGAAAAGGCCGCCACGAGCTGGGCGTGGGCGGACATGATCTGAGCTTGGACAGGCTCCGTCGTCGCAAGGTATTCGGCGGAGAACGGATGGCCGTGGATTGCCGACCGTTGTCAGAGAAGCTTCGTTCGATTTGTGCGGTGACCGACAGGAGCTGGGCGTGGGCGGCCTCCATCAGGGCTAAGGCCACCGCTGCGGAACGGACAGCTGCTGTGCCGCTCTTGCCAGTTGCTATCCCTGAGGTAGATGTTGCTGCCGCCACTTGAGAAGCAACATCGGCCGTTTGGTCTTCCATTGCTGCCTGGTCGCAAATTGCGGCCGTGCTCATGCACCTTCTTAGCACGCGCATGGCGTCTGCGGCCGCGCTCTCGCCGGAGTGGGCCATTAAAGTTGCCCTCACGACGCAGGTCCACGTGCCCATCTTTCACCGGCGACGATTGAACAGTGAAATGATATTTGGGGAGCGAGCTAGTGTGCTTAAGATGCTGGCTGTGGACTATAGGCAACGCACCTTCTCAGGTAAGCCATAGGCGTACTATACACCGACGGTGCTCCAAGATATTTTGTACTACATCTCACACGGTTGCTGATAATAAACTGTGTGCGATCTACTTGAGTTTTCTTCTTGATTTGAATTACATAATGGGGTCACAGCGGCAATGGACGGTGTTTGAATTGCTAGACCTTTTATCTGGAGTGAACATGCAACTATATGTGTGTCATAAAAGAATTGGAATTATTCAGGGTTCGCTTGAACATTTTATACATTAAATTGGTTTTCTAGCCATTTCAGGTGAACAATTCAAATTTGAACTACATGCACATGCTCCAGTGCATATAAATTGATTGAAAAATCAAATATGTGTCCTTGGGTGCATGCTTAGGTCCCATGCAAGAAATGGGAATGAATTTCAAACACCAGGGCACCGTTGATTGCCGGCAAAACATTGAGATGCCTGATTTTTAAATTCTAGTAAATCCAAAACTCCTCTGAAATTCATGAAACTTGGCATGCTATCATGGAGCGGCATCAACATGACGTGGTACAAATTTTGTCCCATTTGGGGCAGGTTTGGGTATATGCTTCTCACAAACCGGAGCTTCTCACAACAAGCATGATGGTTTTCGGTAGGGAACGTCCCACCTTTGGGGACGAAACGATATCCATTGCCTCTTATTGCTTTCAAAAAAATTCTCCTGTCAACATAGAACAACAGGAGTGTTGTGTGAATTTTTGTGATTGCTTGGGGTTCGTTTGGAAATTTTTATGCATTTACTGAGTTTTCAATGCATTTTATGTGCATAATTTAAATTTGAACTACATGCACATGCTCCGGTGCATATAAATTGGTTGAAAAATCAAATATGTGTCCTTGGGTGCATGCTTAGGTCCCATGCAAGAAATGGGAATGAATTTCAAACACCGGGGCACCGTTGATTGCTGGCAAAACATTGAGATGCCTGGTTTTTAAATTCTAGTAAATCCAAAACTCGTCTGAAATTCATGAAACTTGGCATGCTATCATGGAGCGGCATCAACATGCCATGGTACAAATTTTGTCCCATTTGGGGCAGGTTTGGGTATATGCTTCTCACAAACCGGAGCTTCTCACAACAAGCATGATGGTTTTTGCTAGGGAACGTCCCACCCTTGGGGACGAAACGATATCCATTGCCTCTTATTGCTTTCAATTTGTTTTCTCGTGTCAACATAGAACAACAGGAGTGTTGTGTGAATTTTTGTGATTTTTCGGGGTTCGTTTGGACATTTTTATGCAATAACTGAGTTTTCAATGCATTTTATGTGCATAATTCATATTTGAACTACATGCACATGCTCCAGTGCATATAAATTGGTTGAAAAATCAAATATGTGTCCTTCGGTGCATGCTTAGGTCCCATGCAAGAAATGGGAATGAATTTCAAACACCGGGGCACCGTTGATTGCCGGCAAAACATTGAGATGCCTGGTTTTTAAATTCTAGTAAATCCAAAACTCGTCTGAAATTCATGAAACCTATCATGGAGCGGCATCAACATGTCGTGGTACAAATTTTGTCCCATTTGGGGCAGGTTTGGGTATATGCTTCTCACAAACCGGAGCTTCTCACAACAAGCATGATGGTTTTCGGTAGGGAACGTCACACCTTTGGGGACGAAACGATATCCATTTCCTGTTATTGCTTTCAAAAAAAATCTCGTGTCAACATAGAACAACTGGAGTGTTGTGTGAATTTTTGTGATTTTCAGGGTTCATTTGGACATTTTTTATCCATTAACTGACTTTTCAATACATTTTATGTGCATAATTCAAATTTGAACTACATGCACATGCTCTAGTGCATATAAATTGGTTGAAAAATCAAGTATGTGTCCTTGGGTGCATTCTTAGGTCCCATGCAAGAAATGGGAATGAATTTCAAACACTGGGGCACCGTTGATTGCCGGCAAAACATTAAGATGCCTGGTTTTTAAATTCTAGTAAATCCAAAACTCGTCTGAAATTCATGAATGGCATGCTATCATGGAGCGGCATCAACATGCCATGGTACAAATTATGTCCCATTTGGGGCACGTTTGGGTATATGCTTCTCACAAACCGGAGCTTCTCACAACAAGCATGATGGTTTCGGTAGGGAACGTCCCACCTTTGGGGACGAAACGATATCCATTGCCTCTTATTGTTTTCAAATTTTTTTCTCGTGTCAACATAGAACAACAGGAGTGTTGTGTGAATTTTTGGAGTTTTTTGTGGTTCGTTTGGACATTTTTATGCATTAAGTGAGTTTTCAATACATTTAAGTGCATAATTCAAATTTGAACTACATGCACATGCTCGAGTGCATATGAATTGGTTGAAAAAACAAATCTGTGTCCTTGGGTGCATGCTTAGGTCCCATGCAAGAAATGGGAATGAATTTCAAACACCAGGGCACCGTTGATTGTCAGCAAAACATTGAGATGCTTGGTTTTTAAATTCTAATAAATCCAAAACTCGTCTGAAATTCATGAAACTTGGCATGGTATCATGGAGCGGCATCAACATGCCGTGGTACAAATTTTGTCCCATTTGGGGCAGGTTTTGGTATATGCTTCTCCCAAATCGGAGCTTCTCACAACAAGCATGATGGTTTTCGCTAGGGAAAGTCCCACCTTTGGGGACAAAACGATATCCATTGCCTCTTATTGCTTTCAAAGTTTTTTCTCGTGTCAACATATAACAACAGGAGTGTTGTGTGAATTTTTGTGATTTTCGGTGTTCGTTTGGCCATTTTTACGCATTAACTGAGTTTTGAATGCATTTATGTGCATAATTCAAATTTGAACTACATGCACATGCTCCAGTACATATAAATTGTTTGAAAAATCAAATATGTGTCCTTGGGTGCATGCTTAGGTCCCATGCAAGAAATGGGAATGAATTTCAAACACCAGGGCACCGTTGATTGCCGGCAAACATTGAGATGCCTGGTTTTTAAATTCTAGTAAATCCAAAATTTTGTAAACTATTCACGTGACGCCATGTGTCATGGTTTTAATGGCTGTAGGAGGTGCCGTGCGGACAGCTGCTTGACCTTAACTGAATGGGAGGCGTGCGAGCGCCGTCCAGTGCGCAGGCTTACCGAGAGACGTCCAAGCTGCCCTCAAGTGCAGAGGCTCACCGGGAAGCATGCGAGTTGTACGCTGCGCGGGCTCACTGGGAAGCGAGCCCTTTGACTTCCATGGCCGCCCGCCTTGCTCGCATCCTCTCCATTAATGGCTCCCAAGCCACATTTTAATTCGCTTTTTAAATATAAAATACTCATCGCAAACGTTTTAGTTAGAACACCCGTATGCAAACCGACAAATTCCCCAGGAAGCCAAGAGAAAATGTGCCGAGCAGGATTTCTGGAGCTCTTGATCGCAAACGTTTTAGATAAAACACCCATATGCAAAGTGAGAGCAGCGCAGGATTTGTGCATCCCTTCAACGCAAACGGTTGTTTTGGATGACCCATGTGCAACCACGTACAAACAATTTGGTAAGCTTTGTCAATCCTTGTAACACTGCGATTTGTCAAAATATGAAGATAAAAATCACTAGCAGTATCTAATTTTTGCAACTAAAATTCAGTAATTAAGCATAGATTTCATTCATGTATTAAGCAAACGTTCTTATTTTATACAAACAGTTCAACTCGACAGCTGAACCGACCAAACTTTTCCCCAATTGTTGCCAACCACGTACAGAAATAGCTAGTTCAACTATATATACTAGCTAATTTTAAGTACGGTATATAGTTCCACCACATCTATAGTCAAATGAACTGAACAAAATAGCCCCTAAATACTACTACTACTGGGGAGGGGCTTTGTATTACTTTCGGCTGCCTCTCATTTGCCGAGCGCGCTCAGTAAGAGAGGCGGAGGAGGAGGAGCCTACCGACGAGCTGGGCAACCGCAATGCGGTGCCTGCCGCTAATGCAGCTGTAGCGACGCTCACCTCGAACGCCCTCTGCCGCTCCAGACAACCCCTCTCGAAGCCGTGGTTCTCGTCGTAGATCTCCTGATTCCTCGCCTCTGGGGCGGCGTGTGCCGCAGCCACTGCGGCGGTAAGGCTCTTTGCGTGCTCGACGAGGCGCTCCTCATCCTCCCGCAGGAACTCGGTGTATCGCGCAAGGTCGCTGTCGCACGTGCGGGCATCCACCTCCGCCTCCCGCCTTCGGGCGGTGGTGGCAGAGCGGGTGATGACCCCAGTGGTCGAAGGTGGGCTGGCGGCCACGACCACCACCTCCCGCCTTTGAGCCGCGGTGGCGGAGCGGGTGATGGCCACAGTGGCTGGCAGTGGGGTGGTGGCCACGATGGCTATCTCCCGTCTTCGGGCCGCAGCGGCGGAGCAGGTGATGGCCCTAGCTTTTGACGGTGGTGTGGCGGCAACGGCGGCCGGCAACAGCTGCCGACGGGCACCGGCGGCGGAGCGTGTGGTGGGTGTTCCGCGCACACCCAACAGTGACGCCACACGCACTACACTATGCCGGGGACTGCGCTGCCGCCGCGGTGTAGCCACCCAGTTGGAGCTGTCCTCAGATGACGGCGGAGTGGCTGAGCGACGATGATGGACCGGTGCCATTGGCGAATGTGGGAGAAGCGGACAAGATAAGCTATAGGGATGGAGGGGAAAATGCGACGCAGGACTCGCCGGCCGTGAGGGTTTTTATAGCAGGCCGGTAAGCATTGGGATTTTGGGGGATTTCACCGAGTCGGGCGGGTAGCTTGCACGGGAACATGCGAGGTTGTGCGGGAACGGGCTCACCGACGATTCATTGGCGCCACCATTTGGCAAAAAGAACGCCCCCGCGAGCTGCGCAAGCTTGCGCTGTAAGCCGTCTGCGGCAGCGGGGTGACAAGACATGCGAGAGGAGGACGAAAGGCCACGTACACATACGGTTAATAAAAAAATGTTTGCGATTTAATTACCTACTATACCACCATCCTGGTTTATAAGTATGATTTAACAAATAAAATAGGAATGCATGTCACCAAAGATTATATAGTTGGATTTGTATTTGAACATAGTTTCCAATTATATAATTTGTAAAACATGCGTTAACATTTTGTTGGTTAAATTTGAGGGCAAAGTATGGCATGAATATAAAGGAGACTATAGACTAGACAGAGGTGGTACCACACTGCCGCTCTCTACGCAGCGACGCAACTGTCGGCCGGCTTGTAGGCGAGCATTTCCTGCGTGTTCAACTGCTCTATGCGTGTGGTTGCTTGCGATGCAGGTGGCCGTGGCGCGCTCTGCTCGCGTCCTGCCGCGCGCGCTCTGCTCTCACGTCCCTCCGGCTGCTCTGCCCTCGTCCCACCACGCGCGCTTCCAGTGTTTTGGGCCGGCGCACGATCACGCACGTTCGTGTGCAAGCGGTTCGCCGGGCGCGGTGCGACGATGCAGTTACCCGCTGCAAAAACTTCAATGCGGACGTGCCGAGAATCCATGCCGCCCGGCCCCCTTTTATTCCTACGGCCATTTACCTTCATCTCTCGTCTCACACGACACAATAAGCACACCCACGAGGACACATACAGAGATGACATCCAGCGGTTCCACTGGCGCTCCCAGTGGCTCCAATGGCGCTCCCAGCGGCCGATGACGACAACGGCGGGCAGTTCACCACGCATCACGTAGTGGACACCCACGTGAGGGGGGAGGCCCTCTCGGTGGTGTACACGAACGATCCGGTCTCGGTGGGGAGCTCCATCCAAACTATGGAGTAGTTCCTTGCCGAGGACAAGTACCGAGTGGTCGGCTTCGACCTCGAGTACACCATCGATCGTGCCGGGCACGATCAGAAGGTTGCCGTCGCCCAGTTGTGCGTGAGACATGACGTCCTTATCTACCAATTCCACCTTGCCACAAGGCCTTGCGAGCATTTCTCCAGGTTTATCAACAACTCCGACTACAGTTTCGCTACGGTGGACACCACAAACAATCTAAAAGCGCTCAAGGTTTCGGACTTGAAATGCCCGAATCTTGTCAACATCCAGCACCACTGCAAGGTCTGGGGCAGCGACCAAAGCAAACTGAACTCCCTGGTTGACCTCGCCTCGGCTATCATCGACCCCTACTACGCGAAGATGAAGCAAGAGAGCAATAAGGACAAGAATGCCTGGCGCCGTGTGTGGCATAAGAGACTGGATGAACAACATGTCAAGTACGTGGCCATGGACGCGTACACAAGCTACGAGATGTATAGGCGGATCGTTGACATGAGGAACTGTCTTCTTCCTAACCCAGACGAGGGATCGAGCCACATAGCAGTGGCGGGAGTGTCACAAGAAGTAGATGACTAGACGATCATTTCTCATACTTTAGAATGCATGCAATTGTTTATTGAGGTGTGTGCGAATGATCTGTATAGTCACTTATGTAATTGGATGTTTATTTCAGTTATATATATATACATGTTATTCTACTGTAGACAGAGCAATTCACACGGCTTATTAGCAGCAATCGTCTGTGTTATTATTGGTCTTCGCACACATTTCAGATTACGGACCTGTTTGCCGCGTATCACACACATCTTGTTCAGTTGAACCGTTTCCATTGTGTTGCCTAATCACACACAGTTCATCCCAGTGAACCGTATGCTGTATATCGCACAGGCCTTCATCTGCCTGCCCATTTCTTTTGTGCCTCCTCATCCCAAACAGTTAATTGAGTTGAACTGTATGCCCTGCATCGCACATGCAACTAAATTCTGAACCATGTTTGATGCATCTGTCATCGCAAACGTTTTGCACCTTTTTTGACGGTTTTTGACACTACCATTTGCGATTATGGCATCGCACATAGTTTCGTCGAAGGGTCTCTGATCGTAGTGTCGCGCTTGGATCATCCTACAGTAGTGCTAGGGTATGTCTATGTTGTTCATCTTGGGTGGAAAAAAATGGTATGTTCATCTTGGGTGGGAAACAAATAGTAAAGCAATCATCATCTGTCTTTTTATTAAATTAAAGCTATCATCAGCCTCCTATCATTGTTTTTGGATCTATCCACTGGTTGTTACCATCACTCTAGATTTCTGCATGCTCTCCTTACATAATCTCACTATATTTTTTTCATATGCATGTCAGTTATTGTACACAGTCGTGCTGAACATGTAGAGAAAAAGAGAAGATTTTTGCGCAGCAATACAATGTCATGCAGACATCGCTCCATGGTGGGTGCAATGGCAAACCCTCTCCCCTTTTTCCAGATTGTAATCCAGAGGTAGATGTCTATTCAGAGGCGGATTCAGACGGAGCTGGCCACTACTATTTACACCCCCCCCCCGAGGTGTTTTCTCTAACTTTGCATGATGATGTTGGTCATATCATGCATATGTTGCCTTGCAGTGCTTACTTTCGACATCATATGTCATCTCTTAGTTTACACATGTTCTGTAATGCCACCTATTTAGTTTGTATATCATATATGTGAACTATGCAATCTCATCTTTTGTAGCCACCCATAATATATGTGAAATATGCAATGCCATCCTGTTTAGCCAGGCATCATATATTTGAATTATATCTTTCCATTCCTTTTCTTCATTACATTTCCATTTGTCGACAATGTTTGTACATTCAACTACTCTTCCTGTGAATCAGCCATTTGAGTGGGTGATAAAAAAATCTGAAGTGAAAACAAGGTCTTCAAAGTAGACAGTGCTACCTGTCGAAGCAGATCTCTTGCAGGGTCCAGATAGCTCCTCAGAGATGGATTCGGAGATAGATGACCAGTCCTATTCCCCCACCGAGGTGTATGCTCTAACTTGGCATGGTTACACTGCTCATATCATGCATATGGTGTCTTGCATTGCATAGTTTAGACATCACACACTGCAGGATGCTGCTAACGGGACACTACGATCAGAGACCCTTCGACGAAACTGTGTGCGATGCCATAATCGCAAATGGTGGTGTAAAA
The DNA here is from genome assembly GCF_002575655.3 of Aegilops tauschii subsp. strangulata. Classification (NCBI taxonomy): domain Eukaryota; kingdom Viridiplantae; phylum Streptophyta; class Magnoliopsida; order Poales; family Poaceae; genus Aegilops; species Aegilops tauschii. Next base: position 269,490,113 of record NC_053038.3, on the reverse strand, counting down.
AATCGTCAAAAAAGGTGCAGAACATTTGCGATGGCGGAGCCATCAAACACGGTTCAGATTTTAGTTGTGTGTGCGATGCAGGGCATATGGTTCAGTTCAATTAACTATTTGCGATGAGGAGGAACAAAATAAACGGGCAGCCAGATGGAGGTGTGCGCGATATACAACATACGGTTCACTCGGATGAACTTTTTGTGATTAGGCAACACAAAAGAAATGGTCAGCCAGATCAAGGTGTGTGTGATATACGGCATGCGTTTCACTTGGATGAACTGTTTGCGTTGAGACATGAGAATAGAAACGGTTCAACTTAACAAGATGTGTGTGATACGCGGCAAACAGGTCTCTAATCAGAAATGTGTGTGAAGACCGATAATAACACAGACGGTTGCTGCTAATAAGACGTGTGTGTTGTGCGATGGGATTGCATACAGAACAACAACATATATATATACACACACACACTTATAACGACATGCTTGCATAACCAAATTAAACATCCACTTACATAGGTGGCTACTACAACCATGGCATTTGCACACACCAAAGTAAACTATTACATGCATAATTACATAGGTGGCTACTACACACATGCCATTTCCACACACCAATAAAGTAAACTATATATTACATGCATGATTAACTTGAATAAACGATCATCTGATCATCATCTACTTCTTGTGACGCTTGCTCTGCTTGTGGCTCGATCCGGGCTCGTTGATTTGGTTAACGAGGCACTTCCTCATGTCAACGATCCGCTTGTGCATCTCGTAGCATGTGTACACGCTCTTGGCCTCGAACCTGAGGTGAGGTTAGTCAAGTTTCCGCATCCAGGCCCTGTGCCAGGATAGGGGACTTGTTCTCTGGGCATCCTGCTTCATCTTTTCTTAGTAGGGGTCGATGATGGTTGAGGCGAGTTCGACCAGGGAGTCCTTCTTCGTGCTCCCCCAGACCCTGTCGTGGTCACAGATTTCGACAAGGTTCTTGCAGGCCAAGCCCGTAGCACTGAGCGCATTTACATCGTCTTTGGTTTCCACCATGGCGAACTTGTAGTTGGTGCTGTTGACAAACCTGTTGAAACGGTCGCATGGCTGTGTGGCCATGCAGTAATGGTAGATGAGTACATGATGGTGCACGCACAACTAGGACGACCGGCGGTGTACTAGAGGTCGATGCCGACCACCTTGTACTTGTCTCGAGCAAGCAACTGCTCAACATTGTTGATGTAGTCATCCACCACGGCCGGGTCGATGGTGTACACCACCGAGAGATCCGTCTCCCTCGCGTGGGTCTCCACTCTATGCTCGCCGAACTCCATTGGAGCGCCGCTGGATATCCCCTCTCCATGTGTCGTCGTGGGTGTGCTTGTTGTGTTGTGGGGCACGATCGAAAGGTTGAAGAGACTAAGGTTACAATGGCCGCGGGAATTAAAGGGGAAGCCGGACGGCCAGGAATATCAGCGGGCCCTGATGGCAGTTCTAATTTGCAGCGCGTAACTCCATCGTGCTGCACGTAACTGCATCGCGTGGCAACACGTGCGGCGCAATAGCATGCACATGGGGCGCCCAACATGATCGTGCGCACGCCCAATCGCTGGCAAAGCGTGCACGGAGGGACGCGAGCAGAGTGCTCTGCGGTCGCCTCAACGGCGAGCAACCATATATATGCAAATAGGAGTTGAACGTGCAAAGAAATGCTGTCAACAAGCCGAGCGCGCCAACGGACGCGAGCAGAGCGCGCCAACGAACGCGACAGAGCACGCCGCGGCGCCTAACAGCGAGCACAGCACGCTGCGGCACCTAATGGTGAGCAGAGCTTCCCGAGGGACGCGAGCAGAGGCCGACACAGTGGTACGCGGCAAATAAGACGAACTGTGCGAGCGATGTCGGAGACATCAAGCACAAATCATATTAGAGTTGCGTGTGCGATACGTGGCATATAGTTGATCCATCCGAGCTGTTTGTGATGGAATAAGCCATGTGTGTTGCGGGCAAACGCTTGCTGGTATATAAAGTTAACCAAAAAAGTGTTAATGCATGTTACAAAAATTGTATAGCTGGAAACTATGTTCAAATACAACTCCAACGATATAATCTTTGGAGACATGCATTCGCATTTTATTAGTTAAATCCTGCTTATAAACCAGGACGGGGGTATAGTAGGTAATTAAATCGCAAACGTGTTTTTATTTACCGTATGTGTACGTGTCCTTTCGTCCTCCTCTCGCACATCTTGTCACCCCACTGCCACAGACGGCCTACAACGTAAGCTTGTGCAGCGCGGGGGCGTTCTTTTGGCCAAACGGTGGCGCCAATGAATCGTCGGTGAGCCCGTTCCCGCGCAACCTCCCAGGTTCCCGCGCAAGCTTCTCGCCCGACTCGGTGAAATCCCCCAAAATCCCAATGCTTACTGGCCTGCTATAAACACCCTCACGGCCGGCGAGTCATGCGTCACATTTTCCCCTCCCTCCTTGTAGCTTATCTCGACTTCTTCTCTCACAATCGCCAATGGCACCAGTCCGTCATCGTCGCTCAGCCACTCCGCCGTCATCAGAGGACAGCTCCAGCTGGGAGGCTACACCACGGTGGCGGCGCAGTCCCCGGCATAGTGTAGTGCGCGTGGCGTCCCTGTTGGGTGTGCGCGGAACACCCACCACACGCTCCGCCGCTGCTGCCCGTCGGTAGCTGTTGCCGGCCGCCGTTGCCGCCACACCACCGTTGAAAGTAAGGGCCATCTCCCGCTCCGCCGCCGCGGCCTGAAGGCGGGAGGTGGCCTTCATGGCCGCCACCCCACTTGTAACACCCACAATGCGGCTATATCTCCCACGTGTCGAGACACGACTTAGAGGCATAACCGCATTGTGGTTTTGTCGCAAGAAGGGTCATCTTCACACAATCCCATGTAATGAATAAGAATGGGATAAAGAGTTGGCTTACAATCGCCACTTCACACAAATAACAAGTTAAACATACATCATCCAGAATACAATCAAGGTCCGACTACGGAACCAAAATAAAGAAGACAACCCCAAATGCTCGATCCCTGATCGTCCCAACTGGGCTCCACTACTGATCATCGGGAAATGAAACATAGTAACAAACAAGGTCTTCATCGAACTCCCACTTGAGTTCGGTAGCATCGCCTGCACTGGTCTCAGCGGCACCTGCAACTGTTTTGGTAGAATCTGTGAGTCACGAGGACTCAGCAATCTCACACCCGCGAGATCAAGACTATTTAAGCTTATGGGTAGGAAAAGGGTAGTGAGGTGGAGCTGCAGCAAGCACTAGCATGTATGGTGGCTAACATACGCAAATAAGAGCGAGAAGAGGAGCAACGCAACGGTCGAGAAGCTAGAAGTGATCAAGAAGTGATCCTGAAACTACTTGTGTCCAAACATAACCCAAAACCGTGTTCACTTCCCGGACTCCGCCGAAAAGAGACCATCACGGTTACACACGAGGTTGATGCATTTTAATTAAGTCAAGTGTCAAGTTATCTACAACCGGACATTAACAAATTCCCATCTGCCACATAACCGCGGGCACGGCTCTCGAAAGTTTATACCCTGCAGGGGTGTCCCAACTTAGCCCATTATAAGCTCTCACGGTCAACGAAGGATATTCCTTCTCCCGGGAAGACCCGATCAGTCTCGGAATCCCGGTTTACAAGACATTTCGACAATGGTAAAACAAGACCAGCAAAGCCACCCGATGTGTCGACAATCCTGATAGGAGTCGCACGTACCTCGTTCTCAGGACACACCGGATGAACACTACGTACAACTAAAACCAGCCCTCAAGTTTCCCCGAGGTGGCGCTGCAAGTGGCTCTAGTCTGGACCAACACTCCGAGGAGCACTGGCCCGGGGGGTAAAATAAGATGACCCTTGAGTCTGCAGAACCCAAGGGAAAAAGGCTTAGGTGGCAAATGTTAAAACCAAGGTTGGGCCTTGCTGGAGGAGTTTTATTAAAAGCAAACTGTCAAGGGGGTCCCATAAATCACCCAACCGCGTAAGGAACGCAAAATCAAGGAACATAACACCGGTAGGACGGAAACTAGGGCGGCAAGAGTGGAACAAAACACCAGGCATAAGGCCGAGCCTTCCACCCTTTACCAAGTATATAGATGCATTAATTAAGACAAGAGATATTGTGATATCCCAACATATCCATGTTCCAACAAGGAAAAAACTTCATCTTCACCTGCAACTAACAACGCTATAAGAGGGGCTGAGAAAAAGCGGCAACATAGCCAAACAACGGTTTGCTGGGAAAGGTGGGTTAGAGGCTTGACATGGCAATATGGGAGGCATGATATAGCAAGTGGTAGGTAGCGCGGCATAGCAATAGAGCGAACAACTAGCAAGCAAAGATAGAAGTGATTTCGAGGGTTTGGTCATCTTGCCTGAGATCCCGGTAGGAAGAAGAACGAGTCCATGAAAAAGACAAACGGACGTAGTCGAACGGATCCTCACAATCGCAACGTAACCGGAACTATCAAGGAGAAGCGCAACAGGAAAGAAGCAAGCAATATAGTAAACAATCATCACATAAACATGGCATGATGCACAATCAAGTATGATGCATGTCCGATTTAATGAGGCATGGCATAGCAAAATGCACAAACAATACTACAAATTAAGTGGAGCTCAATATGCAACTCGTTGCATATTGACGAAACACCACATACGATTATTTAGTTCTCTCTCGGTTATGTACCCAACAATATTAAATGTTGTTAAACATGGCAAAAGGTGAAGCATAAGTAAACTAACTATTTAGGCAAGTTTAAATGAGGCCAGAACAACAAACAACAATTCCGGAAAAACCTCATGTACATATTTTAGATTTGGTACTGTTCTTCCCTAAACAGAATTTTAATGTTGTTAAACAGCAAAATAAAGTGCACCATGTTAAACTAGGCATTTTTCTACCCCATTTACATATAGAGTTTATTTAATTTGGAGCTATGGTTATTTAGTTAAGAAATAAATCATTTAGCATGGCAATTATGCAAAATAAATGTAAACAGCAACTTAAACATTTCAAACATGGATGAAAGTAGCATATTATGAAACTAGACAAAATTCTAAGAATTTTACATGTTTAAATCATTTTAATTCGATGCACGATTGTTGAGTTATTAAATGCATGATGTTGAGGGTTTTTCTGTAAAACTGCAGTTCCTGGAAAAATAGTTAAAATCGCAGAACCTAAAAAAACTTATGCGGGCCGAATCTGGCTAGCCCAACAGGAGCATGGGCACTGGAGGCTCACCAGAGGCCACAAGGGCCGGATGCGGGTTGGGGCCCAAGCGGCGGCTGCAGAGGCCTACGCGGGCGTGACGCTGGTCAACAGGCAGCGATCGAGCCGCTATTGCTCGATGCAGGGGAGGCTGCGAGCGGCGCCTGGAGGTAGCAGGGGAGCGGCGGTGGCGAACTTGGTGGGGAGGTGGCCTCCGGTGGCACGTGGATGGAGGGGACGTGAGGATCCGGCCCAGCACGGCCGGATCTGGCAGTCTCCGGTGTCGAACGTACCAGGCCAGCGGCGGGAGCCGATGGAGCTCGTGCTCCGGCGAGCTACTGCTCGTTCCCGGCCAGACGGAGACGGGGCTTGGCGCGGAAGACGCGGACGACGAGGAGGAGGCAGGGCCTCGGGTTCTTGCAAGCGGAAGGCAAGCTCCGGCTCGAACCAGACGAGGGACTTGGCAGAGCGGGCGTGGAAGAAAGAGCTCAGGCTCCAGCTTGCTTCTCGGGGGTCGCCGGACGAAGCAGGACGACGGAGGCGGGGCCATGGAGCTTGGCGAGCTCCTGCTCGTTCCTGTGAAGGAGAGAGAGATGGCCACCGTGAGAGAGAGAGGGGGGAAAACACAGGAGGGGGGAGAGGTCGCGGGGTCGCGTGGTGCTGGTGGAAGGCAGCACAGCGCGACTGCGGGAAATCGAGGAGAAGCTGGAGGCTTGGCTGTCTCGATCGCGAAGGAGGAGGCTGGTAGGTTGGGGATGGATCCCGAGGGGGATTTGGTAGAGAGTGGCGGCGGGCAGGAGGATGGATGGGACATCTTCCTAGAAGTTAGGGTTTATCCATATTTAGATTAGGGGTCTTTATATAGGGAAAGAAAGGGGTATTTGGATCATCCGATTAAAATCGGACGACTGAGAAAATATAGGTTAGGAAGTCCAATTAAGAAAACGGAGATATTTTATAGATGTTTGGGGATGATCCGGACCCAATGGTCATGACAGCCCGGGTCGGGTTCGGGACAGCTTCGGATGCGCGTGAGGGCTTTGAGTAAAGTGTAGAGAGGGTCAAACGGTCAGACAAGAGGGACTAAAAAATGGTTGGTCTCAGAACGGTCAACGAAGGCAAGGGGAACGCGGCAACTACGAGCAACTACAAGTTTTATGAAAACATGCGGATGCAATGCGAATGATGCGATGATGAATGCAACAAACAAATAAATAACACAGCTGGCACACAAAATAAGGACGACATCTGGAGCGTCGGTCTTGGGGCATTACAACACTCCACCACTACAAGAGGATCTTGTCCCGAGATCTAGGATGACACCGGAGAGAAACGGAAGAGGAAGAGGTAAAACAAATTTGCTTCTTTGACAAACGAGTGAAACCAAAGAACCTTGAGAGGTCGCAAAGCTTGAAGAAATGACACAACGGAGGTGAACAAAATTTAAAACAATCCGTTCAGCAAGAGGAACAAGGAACATTACAAGAACCTTGTCGGTTGAAAAACATGGAAATAAGAGCTTCACGAACGAAAAGAATATGTCCACACCGATAGAAAAGAGAAACAAGGAACACCATGTGAACTTTGGGGTTTGCAAAGCTATGAATGACGAGAACAATGGACGAGAAGTACATGCAAGCACTCCGGTTGAAACGAGATGTACAAGGAACGATAAGGATCAATTACGATAACGCTCCGGTTGGAAAATGGAAGGGATAGAATATGAACTTGGCAAAATGAAAGCACTTGGATGAGACTCCGGTTAAAAGAGGAATGATAGACACAACACTCCGGTTAAATGGATTAGTAAGAAAAGAACACGATCCTCACAATTCGAGATGATGAGCGAAGAGAGCAACATCACCATGCCTCCGGAAGAAAAAAAAATAGAAGAGAGATCATTGGAATAAAGGAATGGAGAAGAAAATGCCAACTTCTGCCACCAATGATCTTGGAAAGCCCCCTTCCAAGAAGGTTAGAACAGAGTTGTTGGAAAAACCAACAACGAAACGAATAAGCTTGTAGTGGGCTTATGGAAAACTTCTCAAGATAGAGGCAAAATTCTGCCACTACGGAAACAGTTGATTGGATTGAGATCAACAAGGAGAAGAAAACTTCTTCACCAAGATGAGAAGGAGAAAATTTGATCATTGATAAACACCACAAATAGCTACATTCCTTAGGGAAGGCTATAGGTGAAATCTATACCAAGATAACATCAACAAAGAAATTGTTGGGTTGAAAAGATACCATGAACGAAGAAAATATGATGGGTTTAAATATCTCATTCTTGATAACTTGTGAATCATGAAACATGAAAAGAAATTGTCAAGAATGACATATCACCATCTCAACATGAGGTAGAAAGAATTGCACTTCGGAATGCAAGATGAAGAATGCTTGAACTCCTCAAAACAACACATGTGTTGAGCACCATGTTTATTTTGAAGTATGGCTTGACAGATCACAGCTTCGAGAGAAATATTGAAGAACAATTGAACAATGAAAGGAATCCTTGATGAAGCACCATGTAGAGCCTCCATGAAGAACTCCGGTCAAACCAGGATGATAGAAAGAGAGAGAAGTTGAAAACACAAGGTGAAGCCTTGCGATGATTTAGATGTAGCTTCGCGACGAGATAATGCAAAAAAACTTGGAACTTCGGAAAAGAAAAGATGAATCATCCGGAATCGAGAATGTGATATGATGAACAACTCTGGAAAGAAGGAACTAGATCACTTGGATGAAAAATAATAAGAATTACGTTATGCGTATCCTTCACCAATTTAAATTGATGACAAGCAACGGATTTGGCATACTACTTATTTTCGTAGAAAGGATTAAGATAGATATGGCGCAAACTTGGGAAGGTCTTCAACGAACCACCGGTAGGATTGAAAAGAACGAATGAATCTATATGATAATGAAGGAAGACAACTCTTGAACGAACCACCGTAAGAATTGAAAATGAACGAAGAAAAGATAAAGAAACATCGGGAAGAATTAGAAAATGAACGAAGATACTTGAGAGAATTTAAATACGTGAGAACGAAGAGATCACGAGCTGATTAGAGAATACTTGAATGATGCACCGGTAAGATTTGGAGAACGGGAGCTGAAAGCTGAGAAAGAATAAATCTTCTGAAATGATGGCCTACGGAGAATCAATCTAAAAAGACTCTTGAATTGCTCTGGGTGGGTGAAAAGAATTCTCGCAGTCAAAAACAATTATGAGAGGATGGCAACAAGTTAGAACCACGCATCTTCAAGAGAATGGACAAGATTTAAGGGAAACTCTTCTTCGGTCTTCAAAATCCGAGAATGACGACGAGAAACCACCATGAATTGTTGAGATACTCCGGGATGAAAATTAGAAAGGTTGAACCAACGATGAAAAGAATTTGAAAGCGATCTTGGAGAAGGAATATGACTGATGATACTTCATTCTTACATCAAACTTCGAAAAGAATTTGGGAATAGCTCCGGGGAAATTAGAAGAGTCAGGTAAGATCCTGGGAAAAGACCTGTGGGTTAGGGCCCACTCAAAAGAAACACCGTTGAATGATTTAAAAGAGAGATTGCACTAGTTGAATTAAATGGCTTGAATGAGATAACAACCTCGAAATAGCTTGAATGGATTAGGAATGAAAACATGAATCTCCTGAGGCATCTTCAGCACTCCGGAACAATTGAATAGCAAGCGGGGAATGATTAAGAGATGCACCGGTATGAGAAAGCATTTGAAAGGAGGAAAGGGCTATAATCAACACTGAAAGCTTCAATTGAATCCACCGGAAAAGAATACGAGAATGAAGAATGATAAACTTGAAGCTTCGTTAGTATGTTCATGGGAAATCATCGGATCAGAACATTGATTGAAAAGAATGAAGAGACTTCGCATCAATAAAAAGGATACTTGGTTAAGAAATCTTAGTCCTTGAAGAAAAGGGTGGGAGGGCGGGAAAACAAAGGCAACTTGGGGCAGATGGAATAAACACCGTTGAGAAAACTTATAATTGATCTTCCGGATGGGAAGAATGATGGGATTATCTCGAAGAGAAATGCAACGGTTGGAAATAGAATTAAGATGGAAAACTCGATGATCAAGAAGGATTAGTATCCACATAGGAATATGAGAACACCACTTAGAAAAGGTAGGGAATCAACACCTGACAATGAAGCAACTCGAATACCACAACTTAAAACAAAACAAAGGATTGGCTCGCAGAATAAGCCGGAAACAAACATATGATAGATCCCATATCGTATCATGTGTCTGTTGGAAAGATAATCTAGGAGCTACTTGAATTCCCACTTATAAACTCCCGAAACTTTCTGGTTATGCAATCTGGTGTTGGGGATACAGGGGACGCAATATATCTCACCCAAACTAATAATCCCTAGATCCAGTTGTATCCATCCGTCAACACATAACCAAGAAAAACTCCGGAAATCGTGTGCCTCAACCTTCGAAAAGCATCCGTTATACGAGTTATGGCAATACTCCCGAACTCCCGTCCAGTACTGGGTGGCGTCGAGGTAATCTCACCAACAACTGCATAAACGAGATTTTCGATGTCGGCGAAACTCAGGTATTCCAGAACTGCAACGATAAAATTGTGACGACAACACCTCGGAGCTCAACTCCACGGGACACTGCCACAACCCCTAAATGTCAGGAGGCACCAAGAACAATGTTCTCGTCACAAAACCATCGGAACGATTCCAAGATACCCGCGTGATCCTAAATTTTTTTAGTGAAATTTGAGGAGAGGAAAGTCAAAACATCTACGTCAGGAGGCCTCACCAGAGCGACGAAGGGACTTGGGAGTAAAAAGAATCCTACTCTCCGATATATATAATGCTAAGACTCAAAACATTTTTGTTCTAGACTCAACAATGCCAGCGATTCGATCAACCAGGGCGCTCCTAAGTCGGGGATGGCTCTGATTACCAACTTGTAACGCCCATGATGCGGCTATATCTCCCACGTGTCGAGACACGACTTAGAGGCATAACCGCATTGTGGTTTTGTCGCAAGAAGGGTCATCTTCACACAATCCCATGTAGTGAACAAGAATGGGATAAAGAGTTGGCTTACAATCGCCACTTCACACAAATAACAAGTTAAACATACATCATCCAGAATACAATCACGGTCCGACTACGGAACCAAAATAAAGAAGACAACCCCAAATGCTCGATCCCTAATTGTCCCAACTGGGCTCCACTACTGATCATCAGGAAACGAAACATAGTAACGAACAAGTTCTTCATCGAACTCCCACTTGAGTTCGGTAGCATCGCCTGCACTGGTCTCATCGGCACCTGCAACTGTTTTGGTAGAATCTGTGAGTCACGAGGACTCAGCAATCTCACACCCGCGAGATCAAGACTATTTAAGCTTATGGGTAGGAAAAGGGTAGTGAGGTGGAGCTGCAGCAAGCACTAGCATGTATGGTGGCTAACATACGCAAATAAGAGCAAGAAGAGGAGCAACGCAACGGTCGAGAAGCTACAAGTGATCAAGAAGTGATCCTGAAACTACTTACGTCCAAACATAACCCAAAACCGTGTTCACTTCCCGGACTACGCCGAAAAGAGACCATCACGGTTACACACGCGGTTGATGCATTTTAATTAAGTCAAGTGTCAAGTTATCTACAACCGGACATTAACAAATTCCCATCTACCACATAACCGCGGGCACGGCTCTCGAAAGTTTATACCCTGCAGGGGTGTCCCAACTTAGGCCATTATAAGCTCTCACGGTCAACGAAGGATATTCCTTCTCCCGGGAAGACCCGATCAGTCTCGGAATCCCAGTTTACAAGACATTTCGACAATGGTAAAACAAGACTAGCAAAGCCGCCCGATGTGTCGACAATCCCGATAGGAGTCGCACGTACCTCATTCTCAGGACACACTGGATGAACACTACGTACAACTAAAACCAGCCCTCAAGTTTCCCCGAGGTGGCGCTGCAAGTTGCTCTAGTCTAGAGCAACACTCCGAGGAGCACTGGCCCGGGGGGTAAAATAAGATGACCCTTGAGTCTGCAGAACCCAAGGGAAAAAGGCCTAGGTGGCAAATGTTAAAACCAAGGTTGGGCCTTGCTGGAGGAGTTTTATTCAAAGCAAACTGTCAAGGGGGTCCCATAAATCACCCAACCGCGTAAGGAACGCAAAATCAAGGAACATAACGGTATGACGGAAACTAGGGCGACAAGAGTGGAACAAAACACCAGGCATAAGGCCGAGCCTTCCACCCTGTACCAAGTATATAGATGCATTAATTAAGATAAGAGATATTGTGATATCCCAACATATCCATGTTCCAACAAGGAACAAACTTCTTCTTCACCTGCAGCTAACAACGCTATAAGAGGGGCTAAGCAAAAGCGGTAACATAGCCAAACAACGGTTTGCTGGGAAAGGTGGGTTAGAGGCTTGACATGGCAATATGGGAGGCATGATATAGCAAGTGGTAGGTAGCGCGGCATAGCAATAGAGTGAACAACTAGCAAGAAAAGATAGAAGTGATTTCGAGGGTATGGTCATCTTGCTTGAGATCCTGGTAGGAAGAAGAACGAGTCCATGAAGAAGACAAACGGACGTAGTCGAACGGATCCTCACAATCGCAACGTAACCGGAACTATCAAGGAGAAGCGCAACCGGAAAGAAGCAAGCAACATAGTAAACAATCATCACGTAAACATGGCATGATGCACAATCAAGTATGATGCATGTCCGATTTAATGAGGCATGGCATAGCAAAATGCACAAACAATACTACAAATTAAGTGGAGCTCAATATGCAACTCGTTGCATATTGACGAAACACCACATACGATTATTTAGTTCTCTCTCGGTTATGTACCCAACAATATTAAATGTTGCTAAACATGGCAAAAGGTGAAGCATAAGTAAACTAACTATTTAGGCAAGTTTAAATGAGGCCGGAACAACAAACAACAATTCTGGAAAAACCTCATGTACATATTTTAGATTTGGTACTGTTCTGCCCTAAACATAATTTTAATGTTGTTAAACAGCAAAATAAAGTGCACCATCTTAAACTAGACATTTTTCTACCCCATTTACATATAAAGTTTATTTAATTTGGAGCTATGGTTATTTAGTTAAGAAATAAATCATTTAGCATGGCATTTATGCAAAATAAATGTAAACAACAACTTAAACATTTCAAACATGGATGAAAGTAGCATATTATGAAACTAGACAAAATTCTAAGCATTTTACATGTTTAAATCATTTTAACCGATGCACGGTTGTTGAGTTATTAAATGCATGATGTTGAGGGTTTTTCTAGAAAACTGCAGTTCCTGGAAAAATAGTTAAAATCGCAGAACCTATAAAAACCTATGCGGGCCGAATCTGGCTAGCCCAACAGGAGCATGGGCGCTGGAGGCTCACCAGAGGCCACACGGGCCGGATGCGGGCTGTGGCCCAAGCGGCGGCTGCAGAGGCCTACGCGGGCGTGATGCTGGTCAACAGGCAGCGATCGAGCTGCTGTTGCTCGATGCAGGGGAGGCTGCGGGCGGCGCCTGGAGGTAGCAGGGGAGCGGCGGTGGCGAACTTGGGGGGGAGGTGGCCTCCGGCGGCACGTGGATGGCGAGGCCGTGAGGATCCGGCCCAGCGCGGCCGGATCTGGCAGTCTCCGGTGTCGAACGTAGCAGGCCAGCGGCGGGAGCCGATGGAGCTCGTGCTTCGGCGAGCTACTGCTCGTTGCCGGCCAGACGGAGACGGGGCTTGGCGCGGAAGACGCGGACAACGAGGAGGAGGCAGGGCCTCGGGTGCTTGCGAGTGGAAGGCGAGCTCCGGCTCGAACCAGACGAGGGACTTGGCAGAGCGGGCGTGGAAGAAAGAGCCCAGGCTCCGGCTTGCTTCTCGGAGGTCGCCGGACGAAGCAGGACAACGGAGGTGGCGCCATGGAGCTTGGCGAGCTCCTGCTCGTTCCTGTGAAGGAGAGAGAGATGGCCACCATGAGAGAGAGAGGGGGGAAAACACAGGAGGGGGAGGAGAGGTCGCGGGGTCGCCTGGTGGTGGTGGAAGGCAGCACGGCGCCGCTGTGGGAAATCGAGGAGAAGTTGGAGGCTTGACTGTCTCGATCGGGAAGGAGGAGGCTGGTAGGTTGGGGATGGATCCCGAGGGGGATTTGGTAGAGAGTGGCGGCGGGCAGGAGGATGGATGGGACATCTCCCTAGAAGTTAGGGTTTGTCCATATTAGATTAGGGGACTTTATATAGGGAAAGAAAGGGGTATTTGGATCATCCGATTAAAATCGGAGGGCTGAGAAAATATAGGTTAGGAAGTCCAATTAAGAAAACGGAGATATTTTATAGATGTTTGGGAATGATCCGGACCCGATGGTCATGACAGCCCGGGTCGGGTTCGGGACAGCTTCGGATGCGCGCGAGGGGTTTGAGTAAAGTGTAGAGAGGGTCAAACGGTCAGACAAGAGGGACTCAAAGAAAACCGGTTGGTCTAGGAACGGTCAACGAAGGCAAGGGGAACGCGGCAACTACGAGCAACTACAAGTTTTATGAAAACATGCGGATGCAATGCGAATGATGCGATGATGAATGCAACAAACAAATAAATAACACAGCTGGCACGCAAAACAAGGAAGACATCTGGAGCGTCGGTCTTGGGGCGTTACACCACTGCTGGCCACCGTGGCCATCACCCGGTCCTCCACTACGGCCCGAAGGCGGGAGGTGGTGGTCGTGACCGCCACCCCATCGTCAGCCGCTATGGCCGCCAGCCCATAGTCGACCGCCAGGATTATCACCCACTCCACCGCCGCGGCCCGAAGGCGGGAGGCGGAGGTGGAGGCCCGCACGTGCGTCAGCGATCTTGCGCCCTACATCGAGTTCCTACTGGAGGAGGCGGAGTGCCTCGTCGAGCATGCAAAGAGCCTTACCGCAGCCATGGCTGCAGCACACGCCGACGCAGAGGCGAGGAATCAGGAGATCTACGAGCAGTCCGGCCGCGTCGAGAGGGATCCTCTGGAGCGGTGGGCGTTCAAGCTGGCGAGCATTGCTGAACGTGCAGCAGCGGCAGGCACCGTATTGCATTTCTCCAGCTCGTTGGTAGGCTCCTCCTCCTCCTCTGCCTCTTACTAAGCGCGCTCGGCAGAGGAGAGGCTACCGGAAGTAGCACAAAGCCCCTCCGTGGTAGTAGTAGTATTTAGGGGCTATTTGGTTAAGTTCATCTCACTATAGATGTGTGGTCGAACTATACAACGTACTTAAAATTAGCTAGTATATATAGTTGAAACTAGCTATTTCAGTACGTGGTTGGCAACAATTGGGGAGAAGTTTGGTCAGTTCAGTTGTCTAGTTGAACTATTTGTATAAATTAAGAACGACTACTTAATCTATGAATGAAATCTATGCTTAATTACTAAATTTTAGTTGCAAAAATTAGATAGTGCTAGTGATTTCTAGCTGCATATTTTGACAAACCGCAGTGTTACAAGTTTTGACAAATGGTAACGTTACTAGATCAACAAATGTAAATCTTTCCAGTTTTACAAATGGCAACATACCCAATATGACAGATGCAAATATTACCAAATTGTTTGTATGTGGTTGCACACGGGTCATCCAAAACAATCGTTTGCGTTGAAGGGATGCACAAATCCTGCGCTGGGGATTTTCCCTCGACTTAAGGGGCAAGACCATAGATCTCACTTTGCATACGGGTGTTCTATCTAAAACGTTTGCGATTAAGAGCTGCACAAATCCTGCTCGGCACATTTTTCCCTGGCTTCCTGGGGAAGCTATCGGTTTGCATACGGGTGTTCTAACTAAAACGTTTGCGATGAGTGTTTTTATATTTAAAAACCAAAATAAACTGCGGCTTGGGTGCCATTAATGGAGAGGATGCGAGCAAGGCGGGCAGCCATGGAAGTCAAAGGGCTCGCTTCCTGGTGAGCCTGCACGGCGTACAGCTCGCACGCTTCCCGTTGAGCCTCCGCATTGGACTACCGCTCGCACGCCTTCCGTTTAGTCAAGCACTCAAGCACCTGTCGGCACGGCACCTCCTAGGCATTAAAAGAGTGAGGCGTGGCGTCACGTGAATGTTTAACAGAACGCACACAATTTATATTATACAAAACGTTTGAGATGTTATAGTGGCCGCTATTTGTTTCAAAATGCCTTTGTTGGCTGTTATTCGAGTGCGCCTTCTCTCAAAATGGACACGAAAAATACCACAGCAAGTCGGGTGCCATTCCATTATAGCATGCCAAGTTTCATGAATTTCAGACGAGTTTTGGATTTACTAGAATTTAAAAACAAAGTATCTCAACGTTTTGCCGGCAACCAACAGTGCCCTGGTGTTTGAAATTCATTCACATTTCTTGCATGGGACCTAAGCATGCCCCGAAGGACACAGATTTGATTTTTCAACCAATTTATATGCACTTGAGCTTGTGCATGTAGTTCAAATTTGAATTATGCACACAAAATGCCTAGAAAACCCAGTTAATGTATAAAAATGTCCAAACGAACCCCGAAAAAATCCAAAAGTAAACACAACACTCCTGATGTTCTATGTTGACACTCGAAAACTTTTGAAAGCAATAAGAGGCAACGGATATCGTTTCGTCCCCAAAGGTGGCACGTTCCATGCCGAAACTATCACGCTTGTTACGAAAAGCTCTGGTTTGTGAGAAGCTTATACCCAAACCTGCCCTAAATGGGACAAAAAATTTACCACAGCATGTTGATGCCGCTCCACGATAGCATGCCAAGTTTAATGAATTTCAGACGAGTTTTGGATTTACTAGAATTTAAAAACCAGGTATCTCAATGTTTGCGTCCGAGTGACGGTGGCAGGGTGTTTGGCATTCATTCCCATTTCTTGCATGGGACCTAAGCATACAACCATGGACACATATTTGATTTTTTTTTCAACCAGTTTATATGCATTGGAGCATGTGCATGTAGTTCAAATTTGAATTATGCGCATAAAGTGCCTGGGAAACCCAGTTAATGTATAAAAATGTCCAAACGAACCCCGAAAAATTCCAAAATTGAACACAACACTCCTGTTGTTCTATGTTGACACTCCAAAATTTTTGAAAGCAATAAGAGGCAACGGTTATCGTTTTGTCCCCAAAGGTGGCACGTTCCCTACCAAAACCATCACGCTTGTTGTGAGACACTCTGGTTTGTGAGAAGCTTATACCCAAACCTGCCCCAAATGGGACAAAATTTTTACCACGGCATGTTGATGCCTCTCCATGATAGCATGCCAAGTTTCATGAATTTCAGATGAGTTTTGGACTTACTAGAAATTAAAAGCCATGTATCTCAATGTCTGCGGCCGAGTGACGGTGGCAGGGTGTTTGAAATTCATTCCCAATTCTTGCATGGGACCTAAGCATGCAACCAAGGACACCTATTTTATTTTTCAACCAGTTTATATGCACTGGAGAATGTGCATGTAGTTCAAATTTGAATTATACGCATAAAATGCCTGGAAAACCCAGTTAATGTATAAAAATGTCCAAACAAACCCCAAAAATTTCCAAAATTGAACACAACACTCCTGTTATTCTATGTTGACACCGAAATTTTTTGAAAGCAATAAGAGGCAATGGTTATCATTTTGTCCCCAAAGGTGGCACGTTCCCTACTGAAACCATCACGCTTGTTGTGAGAAGCTCTGGTTTGTGAGAAGTTTATACCCAAACCTGCCCCAAATGGGACAAATGCTTTACCCGGCATGTTGATGACACTCCATGATAGCATGCCAAGTTTCATGAATTTCAAACGAGTTTTGGATTTACTAGAATTTAAAAACCAGGTATCTCAATGTTTTCGGCCGAGTGACGGTGGCAGGGTGTGTGACATTCATTCCCATTTCTTGCATGGGACCTAAGCATGCAACCAAGGACACATATTTGATTTTTCAATCCATTTATATGCACTGGAGCATGTGCACGTAGTTCAAATTAGAATTATGCACCTGAAATGCCTACAAAACCAAGTTAATGTATAAAAACGTCCAAACGAACCCTGAATAATTCCAATTTTTTTGACGACACACCTATAGTTGCATGTTCACTGTAGATAAAAGTTCTAACAATTCAAACACCATCCTTTGTAGCTGTGACCCCATTACGTAATTCAAATCAAGACAATAAATCAAGTAGATCGCACATAGTTTATTATCACCAACCGTGTGAGATGCAGCACAAAATATCTTGGAGCACCGTCGTGTATATTACGCCTATGGCTTACGCAAGAAGGTGTGTCGGCTACAGTCCACAGCCGGCGTGTCAAGCACACTAGCTCACTCCCCAAATATCATTTCACTGTTCATTCGTGGTCGGTGAAAGATGGGGACGTGGACCCACGTCGTGAGGGCAACTTCGGCGGCCCACTCCGGCGAGAGCGTGGCCGTAGCCGCCAGGCGCGTGCTAACAAGCTTCGTGAGGGCGACCGCAGTCTGTGTCCGAGCAGCCAAGGCATCCCAAACGACATCTATTACATCTCAGGCGGCGGCAGCAGCATCTGCCTCGGGGATAGCAACTGGCGAGAGCGGCACAGCAGCTGTCCGTTCCGCGGCGGCAGCCTTAGCCCTGATGAAGGCCGCCCACTACCATGTCGAGGCCGTCGACGCCCAGCTCATGGCGGTCACCGCACAAATTGAACGAAGCTTCTCCGACAACGGTCGGCAACCCACAGCCAAGGAGCTGGCAATCGCCGAGAGAGTTCGAGCAGCCGTCCGTTCCTGTGCGGCATACCTTGCCACGACGGAGCCCGCCAGAGCCTAGATCACGGCCGCCCACGCCCAACTCATGGCGGCCTATCCCAAAGATATGGCGGACGCGGATGGCGAGATGTTTGCCGAGTATGGTGCAATTGATGCCATTGAGCCCCTTCCCCAGGAGACTGTCGGGCGCGAGCTGGACATGGACGCGGCGGCGGAGATCGACAAGCACCAGCCGTAGTAGTACTCTTTGTTTTGTTTAATTAAGAGCATCGGTCTTTAATTTGTTAGGGTAACGTTTAGGTCAGCTAGCTCTGTTTAATTGATGAACTTGCTTCATTAAGAAGTTAGTCTCCTTTGTGTACCCAAATTATGCAATGACGTGGATGACCACTGTAACCAGGGAAATTCGAACCAAAATTTTTTACGTTCAAACTCAACACACACGGGTTAAGCTATCTGAATCGTTTGTGATGTTCACATATCATACACAGTTCTGAATAAGGGACCGTGTCTGATGACACTTTGCGCACACGTTTTTTCACTGAAGCGATTCCAAATTTGCGGCTTCCGCGGAAATATCTACCTCCCCGCCCCTCCCCCTTACCAAAAGCCACATTTCCCCTATTTCTGCCTTCCTTTCCAAGTTGAAACCTTCACTCCTTGCTTGCAGCGCCGCCTCCTTGCCGACGACCCTCCTTCACGCTGCTCGGCCTCGCCTATCCAGGCAGGTAATCCACACCCGTCCCACATCCTCCTCCTCCTTCCACATCCCACATGCCCCGACTGCCGGCACGAGCGCGACACCTTCCACCCAAATCACTGACCCCTCCACCAAATAAGCGCCGCCCTAAACCATGGTGCACGCAGTATAGCCAGGATCTCAAGGAGCATTTGGCAGCGGAGAAGCAAATCGCGGCCGCACGCGCGGATGAGGTCGCGATGGCTGTCATTCGTGCCGATCCCCAGATCTTGGAGGAGCACCTCGTCGTCGAGGCCACTGTTGACGCAACGCGGTTGGCTGCTTTAAAACCACAGTTCATGGCGTTTTCTCGAGGCCATCGTTTGCTAGCTACTGCCTTTCCTTAACAAATTCTAGTGAATTGTGCTATCTAGTTTTACCATGCAATCTTCTGCTATAGTGTATATGTTCTATATGTCGTGCAATGTGGTGTTCAGTTAACTGCTTGGTTCAATTCTGCAAATGTGATGTTCAATTCTTCAGGGTGCAATATTTCCAAGTTGTTAAGCATGCTTGGTTTGGTTAACTGTCTAATCTTCTATTATGAGTATGTTATATTGTGCAATGTGGTGCTCAGTTAACGGTTGGTTCATTTGTTGTGGTATTTAGTTAACTACTTGGTTCAATTCTGCAATGCGATGTTCAATTGTTGTGGCTGCATTCTGTTATTGTATACCATGTGAGGAATAAATTGAATTTGGTTGTACTAAATACATGAGAAACAAATACAATTGCTATATTTTCCAAGTTGTTAAGCATGCTTGGTTTGGTTAACTGTCTGATCTTCTATTAGGAGTATGTTATATTGTGCAATGTGGTGCTCAGTTAATGTTTGGTTCATTTGTTGTGGTGTTTAGCTAACTGCTTGGTTCAATTCTACACTGCGATGTCCAATTATCATGGGTAGAATTTTGTATTGTTGTGCATGTGAGGAATAAATCGAATTTGGCTGCACTTAATACATGAGAAACATATACAAGTGCTATATTTCCTAGTTCTTAATCATGCTTGGTTTGGATAAATGGGTTTTCCATGTGGCTTCAATTAATCTGATGAATCTGCAATGTGCTTATTTTTCATCAACATATTTTACAGATAACATGCGAACCCTTACTTAACCTGATGACTAACTACCTTATATGTGTTGCAGGGAAACAATGGGAAGCACTGAGATTTACAATCGAGGTTAGCACGTGCATGGTCCATTGTCTAATAGCACATTATTGTGCAATTGCAGGAACCATTCTAATATTTAGGTTTTTTAACAATTTGGTCTTGCATATGTAGGTCCTGCTGTCAGAGGTTTTGACCCACTGTTCGACCCTTTTTGCATATGCGGAAATCAGTTGTCCATGAATATCAGTCAAGTCAAGAAACTCAGAAAGATTGTTAGGATAAAGAAATTAGCGACAAAAAACAACAAGATCTTTGTCTGCACAATGACGAAGACATCAGTTCACTACAGGATGGTACTAACTATTATACATTGCATTTTTTATTCCTTTGCCCCATTTCCAATGCAGAGAAGATATTTATGCACATCCTTGTTTTCAGGCCTTTCCAAAGCAGTTCACTAATGATTACCTCTCAAACCACCTATATGGTCAGGAGGCAAGGAAGGTATTCATACAACATCCACGGTTCAATATTGAATTGTTCCTGAAGAGGACGAAGGATGGATGGTCAATCATCCACAGGCACTGGCCTAAAGTTAAAAAGACCTTCAACATCAATGAAGGCTCAATATTCGCCTTCTGCTTCAGTAGTTTTCCATATGAGATACATCTGTCTATGTACCGTCTATGATGCTAATTTCAAAAGGTTATAGATGTTGCATGTGAAACTTGGTCCTGGTGTAGTTGTGTAATGGGGTAGCTGAGTGTTGAAGCTATATGATGTTGTACTCTGATGTATTTCCATTATGAAAATGAAATATATTGTGTGCTTCATATGAAATGTCAATTAGATTAATAAATGGATTATGAATAATCAGATAATTAGCCTGCTAATTGGGTTTTTCTATTGTAAACGGTTATTGAGAAAACACCGTGTGCGATGCATTCAATAACGCACACAGTTTCTAGGAATAAACCATGTTAGATTAATGAATAATCACACACGACATCCTCTTGAAAACTGTTTGCGTTAGGCCCTGGTGCAAACGTTTACCACATAAAAACTGTGTGTGATGGACAGCCCTTGACACATACTTTCTTCTAGGCACCATGTGTGATGAATTCAATAACGCAAACGATAAATTTTTTAATACCGTGTGCAATGGAAACGCTATCACAAACGATTTAACCGGGAAAATTGTGTGTGATGTACTTGCGAACAGAAATGTTTTCCTTGGAGCGACTGTGTGGGATGTATATACGAACGGAAACGTTTAGCGTTGGCTGACTGTGTGGGATGTACTTACGAACGGAATGATTTCGCCTGTATAATTGTATTTTTTTAGCAATACTATACGTATTTCCGTATTTGAGTGCTCGTCGGTCGCATAGGACCTCACTTTGCCGAGCGTGTGTGCCAGGAGGGCATATCCCCGACGGTTTCTGGGTCGTGTGGGAAGGACACCCCTATCGCCCACACTCACTTGGCGACGGTTCCAAAGGCCGTTGCGGGAAGGGGTTAAAAACCGTTTGTTTAGCAGCTCGCTGTACTAGTGTCATATACACAATATTCAACACCATGTTCTTAGTTTAGACATCATATATGCGAATGCCATCTATTTAGTATATAAATCACATATGTTAATTATATCATGCGATCCTGATTACTTAAATAACATGTATGTGAATAATGTCATGCAAACCTGTTTACTAAAGACATCATATAATTATCTCATACCATCTTGTTTAGTTAGTCATCATATGTTTGAATTATGTCATGCTATGCTATCCAGTTTAGATAGACATCATATATGTGAAATTATGACATGCTATCCTTTTTAGTTAAACAATATATATGTGAACTATTTCATGCCCTCTTTTTTCCGCACTATCTATTGCATCTGTCTCTCATACAAGGTCTATACATTCAACTACTTTTCTTGTTTATCAGCCATTTGAATTGGAGGGGGTGATGGCAGTATCTAGTGGAGTGAAAACACGGTCTTCAAATAAAATAGTGCTACCTCTTGGTGGAGATCGCACCACGGTTGTACATGCACAAGAACCAACCCTACCACACATAATCCAGACTCTCGCAGATTGTACCCCTGCTCCAATGCACAGAGAACCAGCTTCACCCAATCTAATGTTGGAAATATGCCCTAGAGGCAATAATAAATGGTTATTATTATATTTCTTTGTTCATGGTAATAGTCTATTATTCATGCTATAATTGTATTGTCCGGAAATCGTAATACATGTGTGAATACATAGACCACAACCTGTCCCTAGTAAGCCTCTAGTTGACTAGCTCGTTGATAAACAGATAGTCATGGTTTCCTGACTATGGACATTGGATGTCATTGATAACGGGATCACATCATTAGGAGAATGATGTGATGGACAAGACCCAATCCTAAGCATAGCATAAAAGATCGTGTAGTTTCGTTTGCTAGAGCTTTTCCAATGTCAAGTATCTTTTCCTTAGACCATGAGATCGTGAAACTCCCGGATACCGTAGGAGTGCTTTGGGTGTGCCAAACGTCACAACGTAACTGGGTGACTATAAAGGTGCATTACGGGTATCTCCGAAAGTGTCTGTTGGGTTGGCACGGATCGAGACTGGGATTTGTCACTCCGTGTGACGGAGAGGTATCTCTGGGCCCATTCGGTAATGCATCATCATAATGAGCTCAATGTGACTAAGGCGTTAGTCACGGGATCATGCATTGCGGTACGAGTAAAGAGACTTGCCGGTAACGAGATTGAACAAGGTATTGGGATACCGACGATCGAATCTCGGGCAAGTAACATACCGATTGACAAAGGGAATTGCATACGGATTGATTGAATCCTCGACACCGTGGTTCATCCGATGAGATCATCGTGGAACATGTGGGAGCCAACATGGGTATCCAGATCCCGCTGTTGGTTATTGACCGGAGAGGCGTCTCGGTCATGTCTGCATGTCTCCCGAACCCGTAGGGTCTACACACTTAAGGTCCGGTGACGCTAGGGTTGTAGAGATATATGTATGCGGAAACCCGAAAGTTGTTCGGAGTCCCGGATGAGATCCCGGACGTCACGAGAGGTTCCGGAATGGTCCTGAGGTGAAGAATTATATATTGGAAGTCCAGTTTCGGCTACCGGGAAAGTTTCGGGGGTTACCGGTATTGTACCGGGACCACCGGAAGGGTCCCGGGGGTCCACCGGGTGGGGCCACCTATCCCGGAGGGCCCCGTGGGCTGAAAGTGGAAGGGAACCAGCCCTTAGTGGGCTGGGGCGCCCCCCTTGGGCCTCCCCCCATGCGCCTAGGGTTGGGAACCCTAGGGGGGAGTTCCCCCTTGCCTTGGGGGGCAAGGCAACCCCTTCCCCCCTTGTGGCCGCCGCCCCCCCTTGAGATCCCATCTCTTGGGGCCGGCGCCCCCCCAGGGGGCCTATATAAAGGGGGGAGGGAGGGCAGCACACTACAGCCTTGGGCGCCTCCCTCCTCCCCTGCAACACCTCTCTCTCTCTCGCAGAAGCTCGGCGAAGCCCTGCCGGAGACCCGCTACATCCACCACCACGCCGTCGTGCTGTTGGATCTCCATCAACCTCTCCTTTCCCCTTGCTGGATCAAGAAGGAGGAGACGTCGCTGCACCGTACGTGTGTTGAACGCGGAGGTGCCGTCCGTTCGGCACTCGGTCATCGGTGATTTGGATCACGGCGAGTACGACTTCGTCATCCACGTTCATTGGAACGCTTCCGCTCGCGATCTACAAGGGTATGTAGATGCACTCCTTTCCCCTCGTTGCTAGTAGACTCCATAGATGCATCTTGGTGAGCGTAGGAAAATTTTAAATTATGCTACGATTCCCAACATCTAACCCCAACCCCAGCAGATAGTAATACAGAGCTCCCAAACACAGCACCATCTCCAACACAGAGCTCCCAAACAACAGCAGTTAGTAGGTAGCTCTAGTGCCCAAAGTGCCAGGACTACCACCGAACCCCAACTCCACCAGTTAGTACACCTATTCCTGTGGACGAAGCACAACTAGCCATTCGTAGTTTAGCATCTATCGCATTTGATGTTGTTAAATCCTATGTGTGTATCTTCCCATCATGGAAATATTATACTGAAGATGAAGGAAAAATCCAGTTTGTAGGTGTTCGTCCATGAGTTATGTGTAAGTAATATTATTCATGGCAATTACTTTCCTTTGTCCCATACATTCTACCTCCATGATGGTTATAATACAGCAAATGTTCCCATTTTCTCTGTAGGGAAGGACTGGCTTGGAAACTCAAGATGAGGTAACATGTGCTAATACCTCTGCTATGTTCAAGAATGCTTTGTGGCAGTATCGGAATTACCTGAAGAAAACATACTTCACTAGCAAGGTAACTCATCAAATTTCCTTACTTTCTCCTGAGACACATTTACGGGACGATGACTGTGAACGCCTTGTTCTGTACTGGTCCCGAGGCAAGAACGTGGTAAGGTCTACAAGATCATTTTTTATTTTGAAGTACTATATTCATGCGTCTTAATGTACTCTGTTTGTGTAGAACAAGTGCTTAAACCTGAAGAACAACCGTTCTCATTTAAGATTCCATTGCGATGGTGCATACTGCTTTGCTCTTGTATCACTGTATTTACTCTTACAAACTTATTTTTAAATTGAAGGATCCAATTGAAACTCTAATGGCACAACAAGTATGTTTAAACATGTTTCTTTAACTGGTTTGCTCTTCTAAATTACTCCGTTGATTTCAATTTCAATTGTGTATACAGTTGACTTCTCGTATCATGCACATTACCAGCATCACAACAGAGCCAATAGTGTTGTTATACATGTATACCCGTGGTACCCATCTAAAATCTTGTTGTGCCATGTAGTTTCCCACACTTGTATTCTTTCAATGCTACTTTGTCTTGAACTGATATGATTTGAACCGCGTCTCTATTTTGGTTTGGCAAGACAATGCAGTGACCACAGCACATAGATATATGTTTGTTTGATGCTTTTATTATGTACTACTTAGTAATAGAAGACTTGGTTGTTTAATCATGTCCACCTTACTACTGAACTGGTTCAATGAAATGAGTTTCATATACTACATACTAAACCTGTTATGTGTCTGGTTGTTTCTTCTTCTAGAATGCTGACAAAATATTGGGGAAGAGTACCTTATTAAGCAATGGTAAAGGAAGTAATGCAGATAAGGTTTAGGATAGTGAGACATCCTTGTTGGTCTCCAACAAAGCTGATAAAATAGCTAAGGAAAACTATCTTGAAGACAGTGAGACAACCCCGAAGTCCTGTCTTGATGTAGTGTTCGAGTTACTAGCCACTACCGCTGGCGCAAGCTCTTTGAACTCACTGTCTGAATTAGTTTGGTTTCTTGAGTCTCAACTACAAGTTGAAATACATCCATCAACTGTGCTGCGACAAGAAGCCGAAGGACTGAGGAAGTCCTTGGAGAATTCAGATGCATACTTTCTGGTGCAAAAACAAGCGTTGGAGGATTTTAGCGCCAAACAGGAGAAAGATAATAAGCTTGCTAAGCTTATTGCCAGCATGGTGGATACCCAGGATAACACTTCTTTAGCTCTTCTGAAGTTGATTCAGTTATGAACTTATTTTGCTATCGCGTTTATTTGCACTGGTGGCCAATTTAGACGCCCAATGTATTTAGTATGCTGCTTTGTTCCCTATATTTGCATTGGTGGCAAACTTTGATGCCTAGTGGATGTAATATGTGTAATAGCCGTAATAGCCTAGCCTAAGTTGCTTTCTTATTTATTTCCTTATTGTCTTGTTTATTTGTTTGGTTGTAGTCACTGTTGCTCTTTTTCCGCGGTTTGCTAGTGGCCACAATAAAATATTTTTTAAACCAGGCCACAATAACCATGGGCAATATACGGACCGTTGTAACCATGGTCCTGCTACCTGCTGTAGTCGCCATCGGCCGTAGGATCCATGGGCCTTCTACGGGCCGTAGAATCAATGGGCCTTGTACGGGTCGTATGATCGATTGGCCATACATGGGTCATACTTATTCGTGGACCACTAACGGACCACTATATGGGCCGTAAACGGGCTAGAATTGTTAGTTTATGCCCCGAGAATAACGGGCCATTAATAGGCCGATATGTATAACGGCGATAACTATCAACAGACATAACAAGTCGTTATTGGGCCGTATTTGATGACGCTATGAAACAGGCCAACGAATTAACAGGCCACAAACGAGTTGACTATAACCATAGGCTGAATTTGGCCCACAAGCGGAACAGGCCAGTAACGAACCGTAAGTAACCAAATGTTGGAATGAGCCCAAGAATAAATGGGCCCTTAGAAGGCGAAAGATAACACGGGTGGAAACGACCCAATGGAATAATGGGTCGTTAATGGGTATAAAGCGATACATTGATCATTTTGGCCAGTTTCACCATGGGCCTTTATTGGGCCCAGAGTTACAAAGGGCCTCATATGGGCTAAAATACATCATGGGCCATACATGGGCCGGAAGTTCTAATGGGCTAGAATCATATTGGATGGCCCGGATGACGCTACTGGGCCTAATTCGTATAGGCCATAACGGGCCATGAGTTAGCGGGTTGTAAATGGGATATATGCAAACATGCGGTTAACAAGCTTTCCATGGGTCGTCCCGCTTCCTTTTGACCAAGTACATGGGCTGGCCTTTTGACTTGAATGGGCCACTATTGGGTCGAGCCACGTGTCGACGTATCATAGGCACATCCCATCGATTCGCTGGATGACATCTGTCCCAACACGGAGCTGACACGTGGTTCCTCCGGTGAATGAGCATTTTACACATGGTCCAGGCTGTTAACGGGTTATCGGATCCAAACCGAAACCTAATAGCTTAACGATGTCCCGTTACGATGGATGCCACGTGTCGGTTACCCTTGATGAGAACACTTCCATCACGCGCCATTTATCGTCGAAGTGGACACTTCCGTGATGATAATTTTGGCATTGTCATGGAACACTTCTACGACAGCACAGGTATGACTATCTTGATTCTGTCATAAAATCATCATGGATGTACATGCATGACAGAAAACATGACCTACCGTGACAAACACGTATCATCACGGAAGTAGTTTTTTCTTGTAGTGTAAGAGATAAGCTGCTTTACAAGAAATATTTAACTTTGTGCAAATTAAAGAAGAGAGTCGCCCACAAGCTTGGGGGAGGCTTCTCCAATTACTTAATGCTTTGCCTGATCATCCTCTTAAGAAAAATGAAATAATTGATATCTTTTATAATGGACTAACCGATGCTTCTGGGGACCACCTAGATACTTGTGCTGGTTGTGTTTTCAGGGAACGAATTGTTGAACAAGCTGAAGAACTACTGAATAATATATTGAGTAATGATAATGATCGGACTCTTCCCGAACCACCGCCTAAGCCAACTCTAAAGAAAAGGGGTATTCCATTTCTTAGTCCTGAAGATATGCAAGAGGCAAAGAAATCTATGAAAGAAAAAGGTATTAAAGCTGAAGATGTTAAGAATTAACCACCTATTGAAGAAATGCATGGTCTTAATACCCCAACACAGGTAGTAGAGGTAAACTCTCCCTATAGATTTTATGAAGGTGATATTCCTTGTAATAAATTTGCGGAAAAACTAACGCCCACACATGTGGGACATTTGCACATCGCCCACACGCCTCCATCACCACTTATTTTGCCACGTATGAACAGATGACATCAGCAAAAATCTTTTTGGTTTCGGCTTAAAAATGTTTTATCTCCTAATTAAAAAAGAGAATTAAAAACACATTTTCACCATTAAATCCGTCTCGACAAGATCTTCAACTAGACCCCATGTTGATATGTTTCGACGAAAAAAAATTCCCCAAAAGTTGCCATGATGTTTACACTGTAGTTGCCATAGTGCTTAAACTAAAGTTGCCATGTGGCAATTTTAGTTTGTAGATCATGGGAATTTTAGTTTTTTTATGATGGCAATCCCAGTACTTTGACCATGAAAATATTTTTTGTATGAACCATTGCAATTTTAAGTGCATGTATCTTGGAAATTCTAGTTTATGGTGCATGGCAAGTATAGTTTCTTAATTCCCTGCTTTATAATATGTCAAAATTACTTTTAAATGTAGAAGAAAATAGCTGAAACATATCATGGCAATTTTAGTGTAAACATCATGGCGATTCATGTGCAATAGACACGACAACTTTTAACCCCAAAAAATTTCGTCGAAATATATTGATATGAGATTTAGTTTCGAAGATCTCGTCGCGAGGGATTTAATGGTGAAAACAGATCTTCAATCGGATTTTTCATTTAAGAGTTAAAACATTTTTAAAACAGAAAATCCAAAAAGATTTCCACATGCATGCATGCGGTGACATGGCGTAGTATGTGTGTTATAGGGCGTGTGGGCGGGTTTGACTCCCACCACACGTGTGGGCGTTAGCATTGTCCTAAATTTGCTAGTCAATGTTTGGAGGAATTTCATAACTTTATTGTTAAACAAGAAAACTTCAATGCATATGTTAGTAGACAATTAAAACAAAATTCTTATATGATTGAACACTTGAGTGACTATATGTTTAGAACTGTTAATGATCTCAAGGTTGTTAGCAAACATGCTTCCATGGTAAAAACTCAAGTAGAACAAGTTCTCAAGACAGAAAATGATTTGCTTAATGAGATGAACAATAAAAAGAATGATCATGTTGTTAGAGTTATGGCCAGAGGTGGTAAAATGACTCAAGAACCCTTGTACCCCAAAGGTCATCCTAAAAGAATTGAGCAAGACTCTCAAAGAATTAATACTGATGCACCTAGTCCTTCTAGTAATAAAAAGAAAAAGAATGATAATAGGACTTTGCATGCTTCTAGTGAACCTATTGTAGACACACTTGACAATCCAATGATATTTCTATCTCTGATGTTGAAACACAATCTGATGATGTTCATGTTGATGCTCAACCTAGTAATGATAATGATGTGGAGATAAAACTTGTTGTTGATCTTGATAACCCACAACCTAAGAATAAAAGATATGATAAGAGACTTCATTGCTAGGAAACATGGTAAGGAAAGGGAACCTTGGGTTCAAAAACCTATGCCTTTCCTCCTAGAGCTTCAAAGAACAAAGATGATGAGGAATTTGAGCGCTTTGTTGAAATGCTTAGACCTATATTTTTGCGTTTACGTTTGTTGATATTAAAAAAATGTCTCCTTATGCTAAGTATATGAAAGATATTGTTACAAATAAAAGAAAGATACCAGAAGCTAAAATTTCCACCATGCTTGCTAATTATTCATTTAAGGGTGGAATACCAAAGAAACTAGGAGATCCAAGAATACCAACTATACCTTGCTCCATTAAGAGAAACTATGTTAAAACTGCTTTATGTGATCTAGGAACCGGTGTTAGTGTTATGCCTTTCTCTTTATATCGTAGACTTGATTTAAACAAGTTGACACCAATGGAAATCTCTTTGCTAATGGCCGATAAATCAACTACTATACCCATCAGTATTTGTGAGGATGTACCTGTCGTAGTTGCAATATGTCGATCATCCTTGGTAGACCATTTTTCAATACTGCAAGGACTGTTATTAATTGCAATAAAGGCAATGTCACTTTTCACGTTAATGGTAATGAGCATACGGTACACTTTCCAAAGAAACAACCACGAGTGAATAGTATCAACTCTATTGGAAAATTTTCAACAATTACTATTGAAGGCTTTGAATTCCCTATTCCTACTGTCAAAAATAAATATGATATTCTTATTTTTGAGGACATGCATATCCCCGTTGAGGTAATCTAGTGCTATACGAAGATTCTCCGGTTTCATGTCATTCGGAAGAAGTTTGTTAATAAGACTTGATCAACCTTATTAACGGATTCCTTTTGACGGGCATGAGATGGATGAATTAAGTAAACACAACTTTCTGTACCCACTTTTTACTTTCTATTGTTTAGAATTAATAAAGTAGAAATAATATTATTTCACTATTTTCTGAATTATTCGTGCAATAAAAAATGACCAGAAAATAAAAGTTCTACAAATGCCTTGAAAATTTTATATGGTTTTTTCTACAATATTTGAAACTTTTTGGCACTGAACACACCCCAGGGGGTGCACCTGTGAGCCACAAGCTCACAGGACGCGCCCACCTCCTGGGTGCTCCATGCTAGCTTGTGGAGCCCACGTAGGCCCCTCACTTATTCCAGCCACCCATCCACTTCTTCTTCCTCCAGAAAAACTCACACCCTTGCTCAAGCCCGTGTTATTGCTCATCTTGCTGTCATTTTCGATCTCCTTGCTCGGAACTCCGTTCCCGAAACTGTTTTGGGGGATTGTTCAGTGGTATGTGACTACTCCAATGGTCCAATTAGTTTTTGTTCTAGTGCTTTAAACATTGCAAATTTTTGCTACTGTGGTGACCATGTTCTTGAGCTTGCATCTCAAATTTATATGGTTCAAAGTAGTTTTGTTGCATGATATAGCCTTTAGACACTTGTAGGAGTTGTTGCTATCAATTTTGTTGAGCTTTGTCCTCTTTTATTTTGAGTCACTAAAAATTTCAGAAATTTTCAGAGAAAACAAAAACCATGAGGAGGTGGTTAAGGGGCTCATCAAGCCGTAATTCAAAGGAAACTCCGGTGAAGAAGCCCAAGTACAATCTTCCGCGTGCGGCGGAGGTCCGGCCGTGTGAATGGCTAAGTGATATATTCTTGAAGGAGGAGGGAATTATGAGGATTTCTATTATTTGGCGGACAATGTTGGCATCATCCCCTTCCTCCAAGATAACTGTGACCAATAACTCCTACTCACTAATACCTTCGTGCAGAATTTTCACTTTTATCCTAGGAAGGAACCGCCCATGGTAGAGTTTCATTTGTATGATGCCCCTAAGGAAATGACATTATATGATTTTTGCAATGTTTGCAAAATACCTTATGAGGGTCGTGTCGTTGAGCCACGTCCTAGAGACATGGAGGACTTTCTTTTTGAAACTACTGCGGGGGAAGAGAGAGGAGTATCAGAGGGGAGAGTAGCCAGTTTACATTTTCCAGTTTCATTTTACTATTCATTATTTGATGGGAGATGTCTGATTGGTCATGGAGAGAGTGGAGGCCTTAGTGCACCTGATCTTGCTATTTTGTGCCATGCTTTACATGTTGATAGAACCTTTAGTTTGGGCGCTATGGTTGCTCGACGGTTACACACAAACCGTTCGAAGGGTAGTATTTTTGGTGGTGTCTATGCCTCCCGCCTTGCAGCACATTTTGAGATTCCTACTAGGCATGATGAGAAGGAGGAGATGTTGCTACCCACTAAATATTTAGACTATCACTACTGCAGGATGCTGCTAACGCGACACTACGATCAGAGACCCTTCGACAAAACTGTGTGCGATGTAATAATCACAAACAGTGATGTAAAAAACCGTCAAAGAAGATGCAAAATGTTTGCGATGACAGATGCATCAAACACGGTTCAGAAGTTAATTGCGTGTGCGATGAGGGGCATACGGTTCAGTTCAATGAACTGTTTGTGATGAGGCAGAAGAACAGAAATGGGCAGCCAGATGAAGGTGTGTGTGATATACAGCATACGGTTCACTTGGATGAACTATTTGTGATTAGGCAACACAAAAGAAACGGTCATCTAGATCAGGGTGTGTGTGATATACGGCATACGGTTCACTCGGATGAATTGTTTGCATTGAGCCAAGAGAACAGAAACGGTTCAATTTAACAAGATGTGTGTGATACGCGACAAATAGGCCTGTAATCAAAAATATGTGCGTAGACCGATAATAACGCAGATGATTGCTGCTAATAAGACGTGCATGTTGTGGGTTGGGATTGCATACAGAACAACAACATATATATATACACACTTATAAGGACATGGTTGCATAACCAAATTAAACATCCAATTACATAGGTGGCCACTACACATATGACATTTGCACACACCAAAGTAAACTATTACATGCATAATTACATAGGTGGCTACTACACACATGACATTTCCACACAGCAAAGTCAACTATATATTACATGCATGATTAACTAGGATAAATGATCGTCTGATCATCATCTACTTCCTGGGACACTTGTCGCTACTACTCTGCTTGTGGCTCGATCCGGCCTCGTCGATCTCGGTAACGAGGAACTTCCTCATGTCAATGATCCGCCTGTGCATCTCGTAGCATGTGTACATGCTCTTGGCCGTGAACCTGAGGTGAGGTTCATCCAGTTGCCGCATCCAGGCCCCGTGCCAGGATACGGGACGTGTTCTGTTGGCATCCTGCTTCATCTTTTCGTAGTATGGGTCGATGTTGGCCGAGGCGAGTTCAACCAGGGAGTCCTTCTTCGTCCTGCCCCAGACCCTCTAGTGCTCACGAATTTCGACAACGTTCTTGCAGGCCAAGCCCGTAACCCTGAGTGCTTTTGCATCATTGGTGGTTTCCACCATAGCAAACTTGTAGTCGATGCTGTTCACAAACCTGGTGAAATGGTCGCAATACTTTGTGGACATGCAGTAGTGGTAGATGAGGAAATCATGGTGCACGCACAACTGGGCGACGACAACCTTCTGATCTATGTTGGGACGACCGCCGGAGTAATGGAGGCCGATGCCGACTACCTTGTACTTGCCTCGAGCAAGCAACGGCTCAACGATGTTGATGTAGTCCTCCACCACGGTCAGGTCAATGGTGTACACCACTGAGACATCCGTCTCCCTCGCGTGGGTCTCCACTTTATGCTCACCGAACTCCATTAGAGCGCCGCTAGACATCCCCTATCTATGTGTCGTCGTGCGTGTGCTTGTTGTGTTGTGGGGCGCGATCGAAAGGTTGAAGAGACTAAGGTTATAATGGCTGCGGGAATTAAAGGGGAAGCTGGACGGCCTGGAATATCGGCACGTCCAGATGGCAGTTCTAATTTGCAGCACGTAACCCAATCGTGCCGCATGTAACTGCATCACGTGGCGATGCGCGCGGCGCAACCACATGCATATGGGCCAGACGTGATCGTGCGCAGGCCCAACCACTAGCAGAGCGCGCGCGGAGGGACGCGAGCAGAGCGCTCCGCGGTCGCCCCAACGGTCAACAACCATATATATGCATATCGCAGTTGAACATGCAAGGAAAAGCTGTCCACAAGCCGAGCGCGCCGACGGACGCGAGCAGAGCGCGCCGCGGCACCTAACGGCGAGCACAGCTTGCCGAGGGACGCGAGCAGAGGCCGACACAGTGATACGTGGCAAATAAGACGAACTGTGCAAGCGATGTCGGAGACATCAAGCACAAATCAGATTAGAGTTGCGTGTGCGATACGTGGCATACAGTCGAACCATCCGAGCTGTTTGTGATGGATCAGTCGTGTATGTTGTGGGCCAATGCTTGCTGGTATATAACCGTTTGCGATTGAATGTGGCCTTTGTGATTACAAAGGAGTCATCATTTTCCTTGATCTGTTGATCATCCCATCTGTTCCTAGAGACCCTCCAATCCTTGTAATCCTTGGTTATGCAAAAATATTTCTAAGTCTTATGCAATATTTTTGAATTATGATTTATTCCTTTCCTTGCCTTTCTGAGGGATCAAATCCAAAGGCATAGCTAGCCGTCTCCTAAATTCATGTGAATTGGTGGAGTTGATATTTATGCCTAATCCAAGCTGTGGCAAATATATTGGCCATAATTAAATGAGGAAAATTGCCTTTTCCTATTTAATACCAATATTGCATTTCTGCCATTTTCCAAAGGAGCTACCATTTTTACAGCATGGAAAATTCCCAAATAATTTGTGGAGCTTGTACTTGCTATATCTTCACCACTTCCATCCACACCAATGCTTCATTCCTAATTCCAATTGAGCTACAAGTTTTTGCCCTCTCTGAGCACATCATCCAATGCAAGTTTCTGCCCTCTCTGAAATTTTGCAAAGGAAGTGCTTTATTCATAATTCCAATTGAGCTGCAATTTGGCAGGGTGATTAACCTTGATAAATCACCCAAGGATACAAAAGATGAGCTCAATCCATTCATCCTAGCTCCCTATGCAATTTGTTTTTGTTCAGATTGCTTCTCTGTGAAGGAAGTACCCTCATAGATGATCAAAATGAGTTGAAACTTTTCTAGCAGTCTCTAATGACCATATCATCACCCTCCCCCAAAATTCAGATCATTCCATTGAACTATGTGAGCACAGTCGCAATTCTTTGATTCTGTCCAAATTTTCAGTCTGTGAAGCAAGTATATTTTATCTTGCTCCATTATGGCTGAAAATATTCCTAAGCCTTCTCCTATCCATATAACCTATCTCCAACAAATTTTGCATCATTTCATGTAGCCAACATTTTCCTGGATTTTTCCAAAGTTTCTGGTCAGATGTGATGCTTGTGAAACAAGTACCAATTTGGCAACTCCATTTGGTATGATCTTTTTGCAGCATCTAAACATGACCAAATCATGGGATTTTGCCAAGTTTTAGCTCAATCCAACACTCCTAGTGAGTGCTTCTTCATCATTTGTTTTCTGGGCCATATTTCCTAGTTGCACTGCAGCTATGTTAAATACTTGCCCAAATCCCTTCTAACTTTCCAGGACAATAGTCCTTGCTACTCTAAGCCTCCTAGACATCAAGTTTGCCACTTAACCTCTCTGGTTTAGTCTCTAGGACATGGCCAAGTTTGCAACAGCAAACTTGTCGAGCTCGTGTCCCTCTGCTCCCTTCACTTCTGCTCATCCCATCACCTCTTCTTTAATGAGACTTGGAAGGACTCCACTGTTGACATGGTTTGGCACTAAGTAGACGACCAGAGCGCGTGTTGTTGGTGGTGACCACGGGGCAATGCGGGCCAAAACGGTGGTCTCGCCACTGTTGGCAATAGAAGCGCCGCTCCGGCCGGTTCTGGTTTGTCCAATCATGTCACACAGCTCAGCCTCATCGTCGTCGTGTGCCTGGAGCTCGTACCCCCTTCGTTTGCTTACTCGTTGAGCCATCGTCGTTGCCGCACAGTTCCTGTCCGTGAGCTCGTCGCCTTCCTCGCTCTTGTCCCTTTCCCCCTCTCGTTCGCGAGCGTTGCTCGACTCCGTGAGCTCCTGCGCGTCGTCCGCATCCCCCTCGTCGCCTTCCCGCCACTCCCTGTGACCCTTGGCCACGCGTGCGCTTCGCCAGCGCATGGACACGTAGCCGCGCCGCGTGTCGCCTCTCCCCTCCCCTAGAGCTCTTCCCCGAGGCTATATAAGCAGCCCTCGAGCTCTCTCGCAGCTCACAACCCCTCCCAAGCCTCTCGCCCGAGCTCCCGAGCCTCTCTGACCCCTCCCCATCGCCATGGCCGCCGCCTCGGGCTCTGCTCGATCCCGGCGATGCCGCACCCCTCTCGTCGTTCCACCTCCACCACTGCCTTTCCCAAGCTCCGTCAAACCTCCCCGTGGCCTCAGCCCCTCCGTTTCCCCACCGGAGCCCCTTGTTCGCTGGAGGCCGAAGCCTCTCTCCGCCACAGGCCCTTTAGCTCCCTCTTTGGTGCTCGTCGACGGGAGCAACCACCCCCATCCGATGCGCCTCTCCGCCCTGATCTTCTGGGTAGGTCGCACGCCTCAAGCGGTGGCCGGACGCGC
Source organism: Aegilops tauschii subsp. strangulata (assembly GCF_002575655.3). NCBI lineage: Eukaryota > Viridiplantae > Streptophyta > Magnoliopsida > Poales > Poaceae > Aegilops > Aegilops tauschii. The sequence goes on along the minus strand of NC_053038.3, from coordinate 269,454,620 downwards.
CGGCGATCGCCGTCGGGGTGGCCGTCTCTCTCGTCCTGGAGCGCGCCCGAGTGCGAGGTAGAAGAAGGCCAGGCCAGGCGGGCCCCTCCCTGCGGACCCCACCTGGCAGCCACTCAAGGCCGGCCCCGCTCCGCCACGTCAGATTAGTGGAGACGTACTCACTGGAGTACGCATTCCCTTCTCAAAAATGCCTTTCGTCTCTTCTTCAGGTCAGAATACCTTTTCCTCTCAGTTAAGCGTGTTTCCTTTGTACTTTGGCTCAAAATACGTTTCTCTTTGCAGAAAACGTATTTGGCCCAGAGGCGCGTTCAGTTTTCCTCCAGGGGCCTGTTTGCTAAAAAAAATCACCAATAGGTCCCTGAGCTTCAACCCTTCGTATCTCGACAACCGTAACTCCGATTGAGGTGATTCCAACGCTCACGTTCTCTGTTCGTCGAGCTCTTTCCATTGGTATCATTTTCATAATGTTTTCACACAGTGAAAATGACCACTTTGCCCTTGCCTGTAAACAGCCCCCTCCGAGAGAGAACTGTTTCCGGCAACTCTTTCCGTGATCGTTTCACACTTCTTCCCGAAGTATTTGTCGACCCCCATGCTAGCCAACCTCTTATCATGAGCCCCGAACTTGTATGTTGACTTTGCTTGCACCTCGTGTGTGCATTTAGTTGTCGTAGTTTCCTGTGTGTTTCGTCTGTTGTTATTTCAGTCATGCTATATGTTTTGTTATCTGTCTTGCATGCTTATGCTTTCATGAAATAAGTTGACATGTTAGTTTGATGTTGTTACTAACAATACCATGCCCCGGTCTAGTTTAGTTTCATGTTAGTAGTATCGATGTTATGATAATTCTTTTGCACTGATAAGTTTGCTAGTACTTGGTATTGCCATGTTTCGCATGCTATCATTATCCTTTTGAAATACTTGATGTTTTGTTACTGCATCGGTATGTTGCATGTTAGTGTTGCATTCATGTTAATAATGCTCGCATGATGATTGATGATGTAGAAGTTAATAATATGACTTAATAACAAACCTCCTCCGTCATCACAGGGATATCACAGTGCCACCCAAATCGAGCTTCCTCCAGTGCAACCACATTTACCTTATGGGGAGGTCCTAGCTGGGTCTATTGTCATGCCTCTCACCGGTGCCTCCCGCGAGGGAAGGTTATGGGCACGTGATACGTCTCCAACGTATCTATAATTTTTTATTGTTCCATGCTATATTATATTCTGTTTTGGACATTATTGGGCTTTATTATATACTTTTATATTATTTTTGGGACTAACCTATTAACCGGAGTGAAGGAAATATGCCCTAGAGGCAATAATAAAGTTATTATTTATTTCCTTATATCATGATAAATGTTTATTATTCATGCTAGAATTGTATTAACCGGAAACATAATACTTGTGTGAATACATAGACAAACAGAGTGTCACTAGTATGCCTCTACTTGACTAGCTCGTTAATCAAAGATGGTTATGTTTCCTAGCCATAGACATGAGTTGTCATTTGATTAACGGGATCACATCATTAGGAGAATGATGTGATTGACTTGACCCATTCCGTTAGCTTAGCACTCGATCGTTTAGTATGTTGCTATTGCTTTCTTCATGACTTATACATGTTCCTATGACTATGAGATTATGCAACTCCCGTTTACCGGAGGAACACTTTGTGTGCTACCAAACATCACAACGTAACTAGGTGATTATAAAGGTGCTCTACAGGTGTCTCCAAAGGTACTTGTTGGGTTGGCGTATTTCGAGATTACGATTTGTCACTCCGATTGTCGGAGAGGTATCTCTGGGCCCACTCAGTAATACACATAACTATAAGCCTTGCAAGCATTGTAACTAATGAGTTAGTTGCGGGATGATGTATTATGGAACGAGTAAAGAGACTTGCCGGTAACGAGATTGAACTAGGTATCGAGATACCGACGATCGAATCTCGGGCAAGTAACATACCGATGACAAAGGGAACAATGTATGTTGTTATGTGGTCTGACCGATAAAGATCTTCGTAGAATATGTGGGAGCCAATATGAGCATCCAGGTTCCGCTATTGGTTATTGACCGGAGAGGTGTCTCGGTCATGTCTACATAGTTCTCGAACCCGTAGGGTCCGCACGCTTAACGTTATGATGATAGTTATATTATGAGTTTATATGTTTTGATGTACCGAAGGTTGTTCGGAGTCCCGGATGTGATCTCGGACATAACGAGGAGTCTCGAAATGATCGAGACATAAAGATTGATATATTGGAAGCCAATGTTTGGATATCGGAAGTGTTCCGGGTGAAATCGAGTTTTTTCCGGAGTGCCGGGAGGTTACCGGAACCCCCCGGTAACTTAATGGGCCTTAGTGGGCCTAGGTGGAAGAGAGGAGAGGAGGCCAGGGCAGGGCCGCACGCCCCTCCCTCCCAGTCCGAATAGGACAAGGAGAGGGGGCGGCGCCCCCCCTTTCCTTCCTCCCCTCCACCTCTTCCCCCTCTCTCTCCTAGTCCAACATGGAAAAGGTGGGGAGTCCTACTCCCGGTAGGAGTAGGACTCCTCCTGGCGCACCTCTCCCCTTTGGCCGGCCAAACCCCCCTTGCTACTTTATATACGGGGGCAGGGGGGCACCTCTAGACACACAATTGATCATTGATCTCTTAGCCGTGTGCGGTGCCCCCCTCCACCATTTTACACCTCGATAATATCGTAGCGGTGCTTAGGCGAAGCCCTGCGTCGGTAGAACATCATCATTGTCACCACGCCGTCGTGCTGACGAAACTCTCCCTCAACACTCGGCTGGATCGAAGTTCGAGGGACGTCATCGAGCTGAACGTGTGCTGAACTCGGAGGTGCCGTGCGTTCGGTACTTGATCGGTCGGATCGTGAAGACGTACGACTACATCAACCGCGTTGTGTTAACGCTTCCGCTTTCGGTCTACGAGGGTACGTGGACAACACTCTCCCCTCTCGTTGCTATGCATCACCATGATCTTGCGTGTTGGTAGGAAATTTTTTGAAATTACTACGTTCCCCAACAGTGGCATCCGAGCCTGGTTTTATGCGTTGATGTTATATGCACGAGTAGAACACAAGTGAGTTGTGGGTGATATAAGTCATACTGCTTACCAGCATGTCATATTTTGGTTCGGCGGTATTGTGAGATGAAGCGGCCCGGACCGACATTACGCGTACGCTTACGCGAAACTGGTTTCACCGTTGCGAGCACTCGTTGCTTAAAGGTGACTGGCGGGTGTCTGTCTCTCTCACTTTAGTTGAACCGAGTGTGGCTACGCCCGGTCCTTGCGAAGGTTAGAACAGCACCAACTTGACAAACTATCGTTGTGGTTTTGATGCGTAGGTAAGAACGGTTCTTGCTAAGCCCGTAGCAGCCACGTAAAACTTGCAACAACAAAGTAGAGGACGTCTAACTTGTTTTTGCAGGGCATGTTGTGATGTGATATGGTCAAGACATGATGCTGAATTTTATTGTATGAGATGATCATGTTTTGTAACCGAGTTATCGGCAACTGGCAGGAGCCATATGGTTGTCGCTTTATTGTATGCAACGCAATCGCCATGTAATTGTTTTACTTTATCACTAAGCGGTAGCGATAGTCATAGAAGCAATAGTTGGCGAGACGACAACGATGCTACGATGGAGATCAAGGTGTCGCGCCGGTGACGATGGTGATCACGACAGTGTTTCGGAGATGGAGATCACAAGCACAAGATGATGATGGCCATATCATATCACTTATATTGATTGCATGTGATGTTTATCTTTTATGCATCTTATCTTGCTTTGATTGACGGTAGCATTATAAGATGATCTCTCACTAAATTTCAAGATAAAAGTGTTCTCCCTGAGTATGCACCGTTGCCAAAGTTCGTCGTGCCCAGACACCGCGTGATGATCGGGTGTGATAAGCTCTACGTCCATCTACAACGGGTGCAAGCCAGTTTTGCACACGCGGAATACTCAGGTTAAACTTGACGAGCCTAGCATATGCAGATATGGCCTCGGAACACTGAGACCGAAAGGTCGAGCGTGAATCATATAGTAGATATGATCAACATAGTGATATTCACCATTGAAAACTACTCCATTTCACGTGATGATCGGTTATGGTTTAGTTGATTTGGATCACGTAATCACTTAGATGATTAGAGGGATGTCTATCTAAGTGGGAGTTCTTAAGTAATATGATTACTAGAACTTAAATTTATCATGAACTTAGTACCTGATAGTATCTTGCTTGTCTATGTTAATTGTAGATAGATGGCCCGTGTTGTTGTTCCGTTGAATTTTAATGCGTTCCTTGAGAAAGCAAAGTTGAAAGATGATGGTAGCAATTACATGGACTGGGTCCATAACTTGAGGATTATCCTCATTGCTGCACAGAAGAATTACGTCCTGGAAGCACCGCTGGGTGCCAGGCCTGCTGCCAGAGCAACACCAGAGGTTAAGAACGTCTGGCAGAGCAAAGCTGATGACTACTCGATAGTTCGGTGTGCCATGCATTACGGCTTAGAAGCGGGTCTTCAATGACGTTTTGAACGTCATGGAGCATATGAGATGTTCCAGGAGTTGAAGTTAATATTTCAAGCAAATGCCCGGATTGAGAGATATGAAGTCTCCAATAAGTTCTACAGCTGCAAGATGGAAGAGAATAGTTATGTCAGTGAGCATATACTCAAAATGTCTGGGTATAACAATCAATTGATTCAACTGGGAGTTAATCTTCTGGATGATAGCGTCATTGACAGAATTCTTCAATCACTGCCACCAAGCTACAAGAGCTTCGTGATGAACTATAACATGCAAGGGATGAATAAGACAATTCCCGAGCTCTTCGCAATGCTAAAGGCAGCGGAGGTAAAAATCAAAAAGGAGCATCAAGTGTTGATGGTCAATAAGACCACTAGTTTCAAGAAAAAGGGCAAAGGGAAGAAGGGGAACTTCAAGAAGAACAGCAAGCAAGTTGCTGTTCAGGAGAAGAAACCCAAATCTAGACCTAAGCCTGAGACTGAGTGCTTCTACTGCAAGCAGACTGATCACTGGAAGCGGAACTGCCCCAAGTATTTGGCGGATAAGAAGGATGGCAAGGTGAACAAAGGTATATGTGATATACATGTTATTGATGTGTACCTTACCAGAGCTCGCAGTAGCACCTAGGTATTTGATACTGGTTCTGTTGCTAATATTTGCAACTCAAAACAGGGACTACGGATTAAGCGAACACGGGCCAAGGACGAGGTGACGATGCGCGTGGGAAACGGTTCCAAAGTCGATGTGATCGCCGTCGACATGCTACCTCTACATCTACCTTCGGGATTAGTATTAGACCTAAATAATTGTTATTTGGTGCCAGCGTTGAGCATGAACATTATATCTGGATCTTGTTTGATGCGAGACAGTTATTCATTTAAATCAGAGAATAATGGTTGTTCTATTTATATGAGTAATATCTTTTATGGTCATGCACCCTTGAAGAGTGGTCTATTTTTAATGAATCTCGGTAGTAGTGACACACATATTCATAATGTCGAAGCCAAAAGATGCAGAGTTGATAATGATAGTGCAACTTATTTGTGGCACTGTCATTTAGGTCATATCGGAGTAAAGCGCATGAAGAAACTCCATAATGATGGAATTTTGGAATCACTTGATTATGAATCACTTGGTACTTGCGAACCGTGTCTCATGGGCAAGATGACTAAAACACCGTTCTCCGGAACTATGGAGAGAGCAACTAATTTGTTGGAAATCATACATACAGATGTATGTGGTCCGATGAATATTGAGGCTCATGGCGGATATCGTTATTTTCTCACCTTCATAGATGATTTGAGCAGATATGGGTATATCTACTTAATGAAACATAAGTCTGAAACATTTGAAAAGTTCAAAGAATTTCAGAGCGAAGTTGAAAATCATCGTAACAAGAAAATAAAGTTTCTACGATCAGATCGTGGAGGAGAATATTTGAGTTACGAGTTTGGCCTACATTTGAAACAATGCGGAATAGTTTTGCAACTCACGCCACCCGGAACACCACAACGTAATGGTGTGTCCGAACGTTGTAATCGTACTTTACTAGATATGGTGCGATCTATGATGTCTCTTACTGATTTACCGCTATCGTTTTGGGGTTATGCTTTAGAGACGGCTGCATTCACTCTAAATAGGGCACCATCGAAATCCGTTGAGACGACGCCTTATGAACTATGGTTTGGCAAGAAACCAAAGTTGTCATTTCTTAAAGTTTGGGGTTGCGATGCTTATGTGAAGAAACTTCAACCTGATAAGCTCGAACCTAAATCGGAGAAATGTGTCTTCATAGTATACCCAAAGGAGACTGTTGGGTACACCTTCTATCACAGATCCGAAGGCAAGACATTCGTTGCTAAGAATGGATCCTTTCTGGAGAAGGAGTTTCTCTCGAAAGAAGTGAGTGGGAGGAAAGTAGAACTTGATGAGGTAACTGTACCTGATCCCTTATTGGAAAGTAGATCATCACAGAAACCAGTTTCTGCGACACCTACACCAATTAGTGAGGAAGTTAATGATAATGATCATGAAACTTCAGATCAAGTTATTACTGAACCTTGTAGGTCAACTAGATCAAGATCCGCACCAGAGTGGTACGGTAATCCTGTTCTGGAGGTTATGTTACTAGACCATGACGAACCTACGAACTATGAAGAAGCGATGGTGAGCCCCGATTCCGCAAAATGGCTTGAGGCCATGAAATCCGAGATGGGATCCATGTATGAGAACAAAGTATGGACTTTGGTTGACTTGCCCGATGATCGGCAAGCCATTGAAAATAAATGGATCTTCAAGAAGAAGACTGATGTAGACGGTAATGTTACTGTCTATAAAGCTCGACTTGTTGCAAAAGGTTTTCGACAAGTTCAAGGGATTGACTACGATGAGACCTTCTCACCCGTAGCGATGCTCAAGTCTGTCCGAATCATGTTAGCAATTGCCGCATTTTATGATTATGAAATTTGGCAAATGGATGTCAAAACTGCATTCCTGAATGGATTTCTGGAAGAAGAGTTGTATATGATGCAACCGGAAGGTTTTGTCGATCCAAAGGGAGCTAACAAAGTGTGCAAGCTCCAGCGATCCATTTATGGACTGGTGCAAGCCTCTCGGAGTTGGAATAAATGCTTTGATAGTGTGATCAAAGCATTTTGTTTTATACAGACTTTTGGAGAAGCCTGTATTTACAAGAAAGTGAGTGGGAGCTCAGTAGCATTTCTGATATTATATGTGGATGACATATTACTAATTGGAAATGATATAGAATTTCTGGATAGCATAAAGGGATACTTGAATAAGAGTTTTTCAATGAAAGACCTCAGTGAAGCTGGATATATATTGGGCATCAAGATCTATAGAGATAGATCAAGACGCTTAATTGGACCTTCACAAAGCACATACCTTGACAAAGTTTTGAAGAAGTTCAAAATGGATCAAGCAAAGAAAGGGTTCTTGCCTGTATTACAAGGTGTGAAATTGAGTAAGACTCAATGCCCGACCACTACAGAAGATAGAGAGAAGATGAAAGATGTTCCCTATGCTTCAGCCATAGGCTCTATCATGTATGCAATGCTCTGTACCAGACCTGATGTGTGCCTTGCCATAAGTTTAGTAGGGAGGTACCAAAGTAATCCAAGAGTGGATCACTGGACAGCGGTCAAGAACATCCTGAAATACCTGAAAAGGACTAAGGATATGTTTCTCGTTTATGGAGGTGACAAAGAGCTCATCGTAAATGGTTACGTTGATGCAAGCTTTGACACTGATCCGGACGATTCTAAATCGCAAACCGGATACGTGTTTACATTGAACGATGGAGCTATCAGTTGGTGCAGTTCTAAGCAAAGTGTCGTGGCGGGATCTATGTGTGAAGCGGAGTATATAGCTGCTTCGGAAACAGCAAATGAAGGAGTCTGGATGAAGGAGTTCATATCCGATCTAGGTGTCATACCTAGTGCATCGGGTCCAATGAAAATCTTTTGTGACAATACTGGTGCAATTGCCTTAGCAAAGGAATCCAGATTTCACAAGAGAACCAAGCACAGCAAAAGACGCTTCAATTCCATCCGGGATTTAGTCCAGGTGGGAGACATAGAAATTTGCAAGATACATACGGATCTGAATGTTGCAGACCCGTTGACTAAGCCTCTTCCACGAGCAAAACATGATCGGCACCAAGACTCCATGGGTGTAAGAATCATTACTGTGTAATCTAGATTATTGACTCTAGTGCAAGTGGGAGACTGAAGGAAATATGCCCTAGAGGCAATAATAAAGTTATTATTTATTTCCTTATATCATGATAAATGTTTATTATTCATGCTAGAATTCTATTAACCGGAAACATATACTTGTGTGAATACATAGACAAACAGAGTATCACTAGTATGCCTCTACTTGGCTAGCTCGTTGATCAAAGATGGTTATGTTTCCTAGCCATAGACATGAGTTGTCATTTGATTAACGTGATCACATCATTAGGAGAATGATGTGATTGACTTGACCCATTCCGTTAGCTTAGCACTCGATCGTTTAGTATGTTACTATTGCTTTCTTCATGACTTATACATGTTCCTATGACTATGAGATTATGCAACTCCCGTTTACCGGAGGAACACTTTGTGTGCTACCAAACATCACAACGTAACTGGGTGATTATAAAGGTGCTCTACAGGTGTCTCCAAAGGTACTTGTTGGGTTGGCGTATTTCGAGATTAGGATTTGTCACTCCGATTGTCGGAGAGGTATCTCTGGGCCCACTCAGTAATACACATCACTATAAGCCTTGCAAGCATTGTAACTAATGAGTTAGTTGCGGGATCATGTATTACGGCACGAGTAAAGAGACTTGCCGGTAACGAGATTGAACTAGGTATCGAGATACGGACGATCGAATCTCGGGCAAGTAACATACCGATGACAAAGGGAACAACGTATGTTGTTATGCGGTCTGACCGATAAAGATCTTCGTAGAATATGTGGGAGCCAATATGAGCATCCAGGTTCTGCTATTGGTTATTGACCGGAGAGGTGTCTCGGTCATGTCTACATAGTTCTCGAACCCGTAGGGTCCGCACGCTTAACGTTACGATGACAGTTATATTATGAGTTTATATGTTTTGATGTACCGAAGGTTGTTCGGAGTCCCGGATGTGATCACGGACATAACGAGGAGTCTCGAAATGATCGAGACATAAAGATTGATATATTGGAAGCCTATGTTTAGATATCGAAAGTGTTCCGGGTGAAATCGGGTTTTTTCGGAGTACCGGGAGGTTACCTGAACCCCCGGTAACTTAATGGGCCTTAGTGGGCCTAGGTGGAAGAGAGAGAGGAGGCCAGGGCAGGGCCGCACGCCCCTCCCCCCCCCAGTCCGAATAGGACAAGGAGAGGGGGCGGCGCCCCTCCTTTCCTTCCTCCCCTCCACCTCTTCCCCCTCTCTCTCCTAGTCCAACATGGAAAAGGGGGGAGTCCTACTCCCGGTAGGAGTAGGACTCCTCCTGGCGCGCCTCTCCCCTTTGGCCGGCCGAACCCCCCTTGCTACTTTATATACGGGGGCAGGGGGGCACCTCTAGACACACAATTGATCATTGATCTCTTAGCCGTGTGTGGTGCCCCCCTCCACCATATTACACCTCGATAATATCGTAGCGGTGCTTAGGCGAAGCCCTGCGTCGGTAGAACATCATCATTGTCACCACGCCGTCGTACTGACGAAACTCTCCCTCAACACTAGGCTGGATCGGAATTCGAGGGACGTCATCGAGCTGAACGTGTGCTGAACTCGGAGGTGTCGTGCGTTCGGTACTTGATTGGTCGGATCGTGAAGACGTACGACTACATCAACCGCGTTGTGTTAACGCCTCCGCTTTCGGTCTACGAGGGTATGTGGACAACACTCTCCCCTCTCGTTGCTATGCATCACCATGATCTTGCGTGTGCGTAGGAAATTTTTTGAAATTACTACATTCCCCAACACGGAGGCCCAGCCCAGAATTGCTGTTTTTTTGCCTATTTAAGAGTTTCACAGAAAAAGAATATCAAACGGAGTCCAAACGGAATGAAACCTTCGGGAACGTGATTTTCGGAACGAACGTGATCCAGAGGACTTGGACCCTACGTCAAGACATCAACCAGGAAGGCATGAGGTAGGGGGGGCGCCTACCCCCTGGGCGCGCCCTCCACCCTCGTGGGGCCCACGTTGCTCCACCGACGTACTTCTTCCTCCTATATATACCTACGTACCCCCAAACTACCAGATACGGAGCCAAAAACCTAATTCCACCGCCGCAACCTTTTGTACCCGTGAGATCCCATCTTGGGGCCTTTTTCGGAGCTCCACCGGAGGGGGCATCGATCACGGAGGGCTTCTACATCAACACCATAGCCTCCCCGATGATGTGTCAGTAGTTTACCTTAGACCTTCGGGTCCATGGTTATTAGCTAGATGGCTTCTTATCTCTTTTTGGATCTCAATACAATGTTCTCCCCCTCTCTTGTGGAGGTCTATTCGATGTAATCTTCTTTTGCGGTTTGTTTGTTGAGAACGATTGATTGTGGGTTTATGATCAAGTTTATCTATGAACAATATTTGAATCTTCTCTGAATTCTTTTATGTATGATTGGTTATCTTTGCAAGTCTCTTCGAATTATCAGTTTGGTTTGGCCTACTAGATTGATCTTTCTTGCAATGGGAGAAGTGCTTAGCTTTGGGTTCAATCTTGCGGTGTCCTTTCCCAGTGATAGTAGGGGCAGCAAGGCACGTATCGTATTGTTGCCATCGAGGATAACAAGATGGGGTTTATATCATATTGCATGAGTTTATCCCTCTACATCATGTCATCTTACTTAAAGCGTTACTCTGTTCTTTTGAACTTAATACTCTAGATGCATGCTGGATAGCGGTCGATGTGTGGAGTAATAGTAGTAGTTGCAGGCAGGAGTCGGTCTACTTGTCTCGGACGTGATGCCTATATACATGATCATACCTAGATATTCTCATAACTATGCTCAATTCTGTCAATTGCTCAATAGTAATTTGTTTACCCGCCGTAATACTTATGCTCTCGAGAGAAGCCACTAGTGAAACCTATGGCCCCCGGGTCTATTTTCCATCATATTAATCTTCCAACACTTAGCTATTTCTATTGCCTTTTATTTTACTTTGCATCTTTATTGTAAAAATACCAAAAATATTATCTTATCATATCTATCAGATCTCACTTTCGTAAGTGACCGTGAAGGGATTGACAACCCCTTTATTGCGTCGGTTGCGAGTATTTTATTTGTTTGTGTAGGTGCGAGGGACTCGTGCGTGGCCTCCTACTGGATCGATACCTTGGTTCTCAAAAACTGAGGGAAATACTTACGCTGCTCTACTGCATCACCCTTTCCTCTTCAAGGGAAAACCAACGCAGTGCTCAAGAGGTAGCAAGAAGGATTTCTGGCGCCGTTGCCGGGGAGTCTACGCAAAAGTCAACATACCAAGTACCCATAACAAACCCTTATCTCCTGGATTACATTATTTTCCATTTGCCTCTTGTTTTCCTCTCCCCCACTTCACCCTTGCCGTTTTATTCGCCCTCTCTTTTCTGTTCGCCTCTTTTTCGCTTGCTTCTTGTTTGCTCGTGTGTTGGATTGCTTGCTTGTCACGATGGCTCAAGATAATACCAAATTGTGTGACTTTACCAATACCAACAACAATGATTTCCTTAGCACTCCGATTGCTCCTCTTACCGATACCGTATCTTGTGAAATTAATGCTGCTTTGTTGAATCTTGTCATGAAAGATCAATTCGCCGGCCTTCCTAGTGAAGATGGCGCTACCCATCTAAATAGCTTCGTTGATTTGTGTGATATGCAAAAGAAGAAAGATATGGACAATGATTTTGTTAAATTAAAGCTATTTCCTTTTTCGCTTAGAGCTCTTGCTAAAGCTTGGTTTTCGTCTTTCCCTAAAAATAGTATTGATTCTTGGAATAAGTGCAAAGATGCTTTTATCTCTAAGTATTTTTCTCCCGCTAAGATCATCTCTCTTAGAAACGATATCATGAATTTTAAGGAACTTGATCATGAACATGTTGCACAAGCTTGGGAGAGGATGAAATTAATGATACGTAATTGCCCTACACATGGTTTGAATTTGTGGATGATTATACAAAAAATTTATGCCGGATTGAATTTTGCTTCTAGAAATCTTTTAGATTCGGCCGCGGGAGGCACTTTTATGGAAATCACTTTAGGAGAAGCTACTAAACTCCTAGATAATATTTTTTTAATTATTCTCAATGGCACACTGAAAGATCTACTAATAAGAAAGTGCATGCGATAGAAGAAATTAATGTTTTGAGTGGAAAGATTGATGAACTTATGAAATTATTTGCTAATAAAAGTGTTTCTTCTGATCCTAATGATATGCATTTGTCTACTTTGATTGAGAATAATAATGAATCTATGGATGTGAATTTTGTTGGTAGGAATAATTTAGGTAACAACGCGTATAGAGGAAACTTTAATCCTAGGCCGTATCCTAGTAATTCCTCTAATAATTATGGTAATTCCTACAACAATTCTTATGGAAAATTTAATAAGATGCCCTCTGAATTTGAGACTAGTGTTAAGGAGTTTATGAATTCGCAAAAGAATTTCAATGCTTTGCTTGAAGAAAAATTGCTTAAGGTTGATGAATTAGCTAGGGACGTCGATAGAATTTCTCTTGACGTTGATTCTTTAAAAATTAGATCTATTCCTCGTAAGCATGATATCAATGAGTCTCTCAAGGCCATGAGAATTTCCATTGATGAGTGCAAAGAAAGAACATCTAGGATGCGTGCTAAGAAAGATTGTTTTGTGAAAGCGTGTTCTTCTATTTTCTATGAAAATAAAGATGAAGATATAAAAGTTATTGATGTGCCCCCTATTAAATCTTTGTTTTGCAATATGAATATTGATAATGATGGGACTGAATATGATCCACCTTTACCTAGAAGGCGTTCCAAAAATTCGGAGTTTCTAGATCTTGATGCAAAAATTGGTAAAAGTGGAATTGAAGAGATCAAAACTCTAGATACCAATGAACCCACTATCTTGGATTTCAACGAATTTAATTATGATAATTGCTCTTTGATAGATTGTATTTCCTTGTTGCAATCCGTGCTAAATTCTCCACATGCTTATTGTCAAAATAAAGCCTTTACCAAACATATCGTTGATGCTTTGATGCAATCTTATGGGGAAAAACTTGAGTTGGAAGTTTCTATCCCTAGAAAACTTTATGATGAGTGGTAACCTACTTTAAAATTAAAATTAAAGATCATGAATGTTATGCTTTGTGTGATTTGGGTGCTAGTGTTTCGACGATTCCAAAGACTTTGTGTGATTTGCTAGGTTTCCGTGATTTTGATGATTGCTCTTTAAACTTCCACCTTGCGGATTCCACCATTAAGAAACCTATGGGAAGAATTAATGATGTTCTTATTGTTGCAAATAGGAATTATGTGCCCGTAGATTTTATTGTTCTTGACATAGATTGCAATCCTTCATGTCCTATTATTCTTGGTAGACCTTTCCTTAGAACGATTAGTGCAATTATTGATATGAAGGAAGGAAATATTAGATTCCAATTTCCGTTAAGGAAAGGCATGGAACACTTCCCTAGAAAGAAAATAAAATTACCTTAAAATCTATTATGAGATCCACTTATGTATTGCCAACCAAAGATGGCAATACCTAGATCTATCCTTGCTTTTATGCCTAGCTAGGGGCGTTAAACGATAGCGCTTGTTGGGAGGCAACCCAATTTTATTTTTAGTTTTTTGCTTTTTTCTTCTGTTTAAGAATAAATATTTGATCTAGCCTCTGTTTAGATGTGTTTTTATGTTTAAATTAGTGTTTGTGCCAAGTTTAACCTATAGGATCTTCTTGGATGATAGTTATTTGATCTTGCTGAAAATTCCAGAAACTTTCTGTTCACGAAAATAATTGTTAAAAATCACCAGAACATGATAAAATATTTATTCCAATTGCTGCCGATCAATAAAAAAATTCTAGGTCTTACTCTTTTGGCTGAATTTTTTGAGTTCCAGAAATTTGCGTTAGTTACAGATTACTACACACTGTTCTGTTTTTGACAGATTCTGTTTTTCGTGTGTTGTTTGCTAATTTTGATGAATCTATGGCTAGTAAAATAGTATATAAACCATAGAGAAGTTGGAATACAGTAGGTTTAACACCAATATAAATAAAGAATGAGTTCATTACAGTATCTTGAAGTGGTGTTTTGTTTTCTTTCGCTAACGGAGCTCACGAGATTTTCTGTTAAGTTTTGCGTTGTGAAGTTTTCAAGTTTTGGGTAAAAGATTTGATGGATTATGGAACAAGGAGTGGCAAGAGCCTAAGCTTGGGGATGACCATGGCACCCCAAGATAATCTAAGGACACCTAAAAGCAAAAGCTTGGGGATGCCCCGGAAGGCATCCCCTCTTTCGTCTACTTCCATCGGTAACTTTACTTTGAGCTATATTTTTATTCACCACATGATATGTGTTTTGCTTGGAGAGTCTTGTATTATTTGAGTCTTTATTTGTTAGTTTGCCACAATCATCCTTGCTGTACACACCTTTTGAGAGAGACACACATGATTTGGAAATTGTTAGAATACTCTATGTGCTTCACTTATATTTTTTGAGTTATATAGTTTTTGCTCTAGTGCTTCACTTATATCTTTTAGAGCACGGCGGTGGATTTGTTTTATAGAAACTATTGATATCTCATGCTTCACTTATATTATTTTGAGAGTCTTAAAATATCATGGCAATTTGCTTTAATTATAATATCATGAGAGATTTGATGCTTGATAATTGTTTTGAGATATGAAGGTGGTAATATCATAGTTGTGCTAGTTGAGTAATTGTGGAATTGAAAAATACTTGTGTTGGAGTTTGTGATTCCCGTAGCATGCACGTATGGTGAACCGTTATGTAACGAAGTCGGAGCATGAGGTATTTATTGATTGTCATCCTTTGTGTGGCGGTCGGGATCGCGCGATG
The DNA here is from genome assembly GCF_002575655.3 of Aegilops tauschii subsp. strangulata. NCBI lineage: Eukaryota > Viridiplantae > Streptophyta > Magnoliopsida > Poales > Poaceae > Aegilops > Aegilops tauschii. Next base: position 269,439,520 of record NC_053038.3, on the reverse strand, counting down.
GTTAACTCCTACCAACCCTTCCCCTAGGAGCATGCGTAGTAGTACTTTGCTTCGAGGGCTAATAAATTTTTGAAATAAGTATATGAGTTCTTTATGACTAATGTGAGTCCATGGATTATACGCACACTTACCTTTCTGCAATTTTCTAGCCTCTTCGGTACCGTGCATTGCCCTTTCTCACCTTGAGAGTTGGTGCAAACTTCGCTGGTACATCCAAACCCCGTGATATGATACGCTCTATCACACATAAACCTCATTATGTCTTCCTCAAAACAGCCACCATACCTACCTATTATGGCATTTCCATAGCCATTCCGAGATATATTGCCATGCAACTTTCCATCGTTTCGTTTATCATGACACGCTCCATCATTGTCATATTGCTTTGCATGATCATGTAGTTGACATTGTATTTGTGGCACAGCCACCATTCATAATTCTTTCATACATGTCGCTCTTGATTCATTGCATATCCTGGTACACCGCCGGAGGCATCCACATAGAGTCATATTTTGTTCCAAGTATTGAGTTGTAATTCATGAGTTGTAAGTAAATAAAAGTGTGATGAACATCATTATTAGAGCATTGTCCCAAGTGAGAAAAGGATGATGGAGACTATGATTCCCCCACAAGTCGGGATGAGACTCCGGACTAAAAAAAAGAGGCCATTAAAAAAAGAGAAAAGGCCCAAATAAAAAATGAGAGAAAAAGAGAGAAGGGACAATGTTACTATCCTTTTACCACACTTGTGCTTCAAAGTAGCACCGTGATCTTCATGATAGAGAGTCTCTCGTTTTGTCCTTTCATATACTAGTGGGAAATTTCATTATAGAACTTGGCTTGTATATTCCAATGATGGGCTTCCTCAAATGCCCGAGGTCTTCATGAGCAAGCAAGTTGGATGCACACCCACTTAGTTTCTTTTGTTTGAGCTTTCATACACTTATAGCTCTAGTGCATCCGTTGCATGGCAATCCCTACTCCTTGCATTGACATCAATTGATGGGCATCTCCATAGCCCGTTGATTAGCCTCGTTGATGTGAGACTTTCTCCTTTTTTGTCTTCCCACATAACCCCTACCATTATACCTATTTCCACCATAGTGCTATATCCATGGCTTGCGCTCATGTATTGCGTAAGAGTTGAAAAGGCTGAAGCGCGTTAAAAAGTATGAACCAATTGCTTGGCTAAAACCGGGGTTGTACATGATGTGAATATTTTGTGTGGGGAAGATGGAGCATAGCCCGACTATATGATTTTGTAGGGATAACTGGCTTTGGCTATGTTATTTTGATAAGACATAATTGCTTGGTTAGCATGCTTGAAATATTATTGTTTTTATGTTAACATTAAACTTTTATCTTGAATCATATTAAATATGAACATTCGTGCCACAATAAGAAGAATTGCATTGAAATTATGCTAAGTAGCATTCCACATCAAAAATTCTGTTTTTATCATTTACCTACTCGAGGACGAGCAGGAATTATGCTAAGTAGCATTCCACATCAAAAAATCTGCTAATAAATTGTGTGATAATTAAAATGTGATAAATCATGTGGTGACTTGGACTATGGGAAATCGTGAGAAGTCACGATGATGTGTTGATATGACCCCGAGACGAGGTCTTGGTAAGTCATGTGTGTGCTCCAAGGAGCCGCAGCAGAGTAAGTGATTGTTGCATAAGGTTAATACAACATGTATTCATGGAAGGTAATTGGTAGTTTATTTCTAGCATAGTTTCATGATGCCATGCCATGTTTTGATATGCTATGTTGTGGTTATGATAGAAGTAAATTTGATATGCCATGCTAGTAGATGCTATGAGGTTGTTCATGCTTAGTTTGATTTATGATTCAAGTTAATATCATGCCATGCTATAAGTTGTGTTGAAGTAGACTGTTGCATATGCTTGGTTCTTGCTTTGTCGTCTGTTTGTTTGGATGCTATGTATTTGGTTGTCTTGCAAGTACATTCAATGTACTGACCTGGCATGTCATGCCAGTTTTGTAGGTCGTGCCCGAATTGTTCGCTTGTTCCGTCGTGCTAGGTCGTAATCTTGCTAGTCCTGTGAGTTGTGGAGCCCAGCCAGAGTTGTTACGCTACCAAACCAAGACTTCCGTCGCCATTTAAATAAACTTCCGCTGCCATCCGAATAGCCTTAGGGCTATGCCAGATAATTGTATTCATCAACAATGTAACCATATACACATGTATTTGATGAATATTATTGTACCTGGAATGCTGTATCATGGACCTGTTGTGCGTCAGGTGTTATCCTGGGCTGACGTGCGAAGGCCCCCTGCTCCATGCAGATCGGGGTGCCACAGGAGATGGTATCAGAGCAGCCAGGCTGGCATAGGTTATCCTAGCATTGGATCACCGCTACCATCAACCCGTAATGACCCAATGGGATTTGACCCATCCCTGGCATCCGGCATGGCCACTGTTAATCAACAGGTGGCGCAGTCGGGACCGACACGTCCTCACCCCACTGTCCCTACCTAGTTATCCGTTGATTGAATAGCAACCCTATCTTTTCTGGTCAGCCGCACCGTTTTCCCTTCGCCATTAAGGGAAAGGGGCCACACCATGCGGGCATGTCCCGCATAGCTGCCTATAAAAGCCCCTTCCGCTAGCCGTATCGCGCACTCCTCAGTCAGCCATGTCCATGCAAAGAAGCCTAGCTAGCAACACTCCAGCCATAGCTAGCACCTTCAAAGGTCCCAAGTTTTACACCCGCACCTGTGCCATCAACCACATTGGCTTTCCACCCCTTCTTGCCGAGATGCTCACGAAAGCCTTTGGCTGTAAGGCTAGCCCCGATTACCTGGTGTTCCAGTCGACACCCGTCCCTCACCTTCATCGCTATGATGCAAGAGTGCAAATCGGCCCAGGTCCCACAATAGATGGCCAGCCTTTGGTTTTTCAGGGTAGAGCCATGCCTACCACTGATTTAGCCATTCAGGCCACTGCTGTGGAGGCCATCCTATACCTCCAAACCAAGTTCCCACATGTGGCAACGAGGAGGGAGTTCTGCTTTTTCCCCATTGTGGCAGAAGCAGGAATGCAGCCTTCTCCCGCTATCCAAGGAGATGACCCTGCCATCGCTCACCTGGTGCAATATATCACTGCCCAGGGGATGATGATTTCTAAGATGCTTGCCGAATTTAGAACCCTGGACAACAATGCGGTATGAGTTGTCAAGGAAGCTTATCGTGAGGCTCGTAAATTCGCATCCCAAGCCGTTCATCCCATGCCATCCGAACCAGTGCTACCCTCTCAACCTGTGTTGTGGCCCAGGCCAAACATCATCACCCTCGACAAGGCTCTTTTACGGATCCACCAGCAGCATTTGCTTGGATCGATTTCAGCCACACCTCCAGCAGTCGAACCCCAACCCATATTGTTGTCGGACGATGAAGATGGAGATTGGCTCAGCCTTCAGCCTCCAGGAGAGCCCCAGCAAGGCCAGTCTTCTGCATGACCTCTGTCACGCAGTAAGGTGATTCTGCGAGTAGGTCAGTCAGTCTGTTCATCTCCGATATGAGGATAGAACTATGTATCCCGGAGTGAGTAGTTTTGTTTAGCGTGTAGAGCGTTCATGCTTTGTTGTATGCTGGTACTGTTGTAATCCGTATGTTGTGTTCTATGTTTGTTTTCGTGCTTTTGTTTTCGTGCTTGTTTTTGTTTGTCTCTCTGGCAAGCAGAGATGTTTCACAGGGTTGGCAATGTGTTGCTAACAAGATTTTAATCAGTACGACACATACACTAAAAACAACATTGGCTCGTCCCGAGTCTCTATTAAAATGCGCGCTAGTGTAGGTATATGTATGCCAGGATTGCATATACCCACTCGCATTAAAACACCTTAGAATGATTTGTCTGTTGTGTTTTGCATTGCATGTTTGTTGCATCGGTCTGTTTGTTAGTTTGTTTGTACTGCATACTGCGCGCACACCCGGTTCACCCACGAGTACATTCGGGCAGTACTCGGGGGAATGCAAAGTCACATATCCCTCTCTCTCTGTGCATACCCCGTGTGCCAGATTTCCCGATCCAGAGCCTCGCAGAGGCATTTCCGTCTGGTAGTTCCTCGTTTCTAATTCTTGTTCCCGATTTCATTTCCAGAGGAACACTGCCAACTTTATTTCACTCGATCCAGTACATCTACCCTGATACGAATTTCAACTCCAATTCTACCTCGACACCTACTTTTTCATGGAGCAATCCACGAAATTTTCCTCGTACCCCAGTGTGATTCTGAGTTGGCGCAGTCACCCCACCCGCATCTGGACCCCACCGCCACCATCACTGCCTTGCGTGGCACAGGTAGATCGCCACCACTGTTCCACCGCAGCACGCAATTACTCTGCCAGCGCAAAGCGACGGAGGATCAAGCGTGGCGGAGGACCACGTAGTGCATCGTCTTCTCCCGCATCTCGAGCCACCGCACCTAGCCGCGCGTTGTCCCGAGCCCGATCATTCCTGATGAGTATCAGCAGGAGGATCGACGAGCCGATTAGTGTACCCAGCAGCGCGTGAGGAACAACCGTAGCGCCGCCAAGAACACCTCCTCGCCGAAGGAGCTCGGCTCAATCTCACCCAAACCAAAGAGGTAGTAGAGTGGCATTGTGTTTGTGCGTTGGAGATGAGCCACGCTGCTATCATTTATAGCCCAACACCGGTGTACGGTGAGCGAGGTCCAGGAGAACCGCTCGTCGCTTGATCACCAGCGTCCAGGAGGCGAATCCGCGAGCAGTGCCGACAAGGTGCTAGCCCGCGACGTGACTGCTCGCTGCACCGACGCCATGCACGCCATGCACGCCGCGCACTATGGCACTAGGGTCCTCATCGCCCTAGAAGCTAGATGTGCGTTGCGTCAAGCCGCACGCGAAGCAGCAGCAGAGAAGGAGCAGTTAGCCGGAGGTAGAAGAAGGAGCCTGACAGTGGGCCCTGGACCCACGTGTCAGCAGGTGAATCCACTGTTTATTGGGGTGCATCCAGCATTTTTCGGGAGTCTGATCTCGAGTGCCCCTAGCCGTGGATATAACCATGTTTGGCCATATCTCACCCTAGGTGTACCAATTATCGGTGCGCCAACTCGTTCGAATCCGACCAAAGGGTTAAAATTAACCCAGAGGTTCTCCCCGGAGTGGTTATCCTTTCATTTGTGCTGTAACCCTAGGAATCTCGAGGACGAGATTCTTTTTAAGGGGGGAAGGTTTGTAACAGCCCCAAAATTGGGTTATCAATTTTTGAGCTGTTATTCCTTCCTAGCACTCATTTTCAAAATCTTTCTCCTCAGTTTGTTGGATGACTCTGAGAATTCTTGTCATTTCCAACCTTTCAAAACCTTGCTCATGTCTTTGTCAGTGGGCAAGACCTCTTTTGCATCATCTCAAATCCTCTCAAACCCTAATTCCGAATTTTTGGAATTTGAATGTGGCCTTTGTGATTACAAAGGAGTCATCATTTTCCTTGATCTGTTGATCATCCCATCTGTTCCCAAAGACCCTCCTATCCTTCTAATCCTTGGATATGCAAAAATATTGCTAAGTCTTATGCAATATTTTTGAATTATGATTTATTCGTTTCCTTGCCTTTCTGAAGAATAAAATCCAAAGGCATAGCTAGCCATCTCCTAAATTCAAGTGAATTGGTGGAGTTCATATTTATGCCTAATCCAAGCTCTGGCAAATATATTGGCCATAATTAAATGAGGAAAATTGCCTTTTCCTATTTAATACCAATATTGCATTTCTGCCATTTTCCAAAGGAGCTACCATTTTTATAGCAAGAAAAATTCCCAAATAATTTGTGTACCTTGTACTTGCTATATCTTCACCATTTCCATCCAAACCCATGCTTCAAAGATCCTAATTTGAGCACATGATCCAATGCAAGTTTCTGCCCTCTCTGAAATTTTTGCAAAGGAAGTGCTTTATTCCTAATTCCAATTGAGCTGCAATTTGGCAGGGTGATTAACCTTGATAAATCACCCAAGGATACCAAAGATGAGCTCAATCCAGTCATCCTAGCTCCCTGTGCATTTTTTCAAAGTTTCTGTTCAGATTGCTTGTCTGTGAAGGAAGTACCCTCATAGATGATCAAAATGAGCTGAAACTTTTCCAGCAGTCTCTAATGACCATATAATCACCCTCCCCCAAAATTTAGATCATTCCATTGAACTATGTGAGCACAGGAGCAATTCTTTGATTCTGTCGAAATTTTCAGTCTGTGAAGCAAGTATATTTTATCTTGCTCCATTATGGCTGCAAATATTCCTAAGCCTTCTCCTATCCATATAATCTATATCCATCAAATTTTGGCTCATTTCATGTAACCAATATTTTCCTGGATTTTTCCAAAGTTTCTGGTCAGATGTGATGCTTGTGAAACAAGTACCAATTTGGCAACTCCATTTGGTATGATCTTTTTGCAGCATCTAAACATGACCAAATCATGGGGTTTTGCCAAGTTTTAGCTCAATCCAATACTCCTAGTGAGTGGTTCTTCATCATTTGTTTTCTGGGCCATATTTCCTAGTTGCACTGCAACTATGTTAAATACTTGCCCAAATCCCTTCCAACTTTCCAGGACTATAGTCCTTGCTACCCTAAGCCTCCTAGACATCAAGTTTTCCACTTAACCTCTCTGGTTTATTCTCTAGGACATGGCCAAGTTTGCAACAACAAACTTGTCGAGCTCGTGTCCCTCTGCTCCCTTCACTTCTACTCGTGCCATCACCTCTTCTTTAATGAGCCTTGGAAGGACTCCACTGTTGACATGGTTTGGCACTAAGTGACGACCAGAGCGCGTGTTGTCGGTGGTGACCACGGGGCAATGCAGGCCAAAACGGTGGCCTCGCCACTGTTGGCAACAGAAGCGCCGCTCCGGCCGGTTCTGGTTTCTCCAATCATGTCACACAGCTCAGCCTCATCGTCACGGTGCGCCTGGAGCTCGTTCCCCCTTTGTTTGCTTCCTTGTTGAGCCATCGTTGTTGCCGCACAGTTCCTGTCCATGAGCTCGTCGCCTTCCTCGCTCTTGTCCCTTTTCCCCTCTCGTTCGCGAGCGTTGCTCGACTCCGTGAGCTCCTGCGCATCTTCCGCATCCCCCTCGTTGCCTTCCCGCCGCTCCCCGTGACCCTTGGCCGCGCGTGCGCTTCGCCGGCGCACGGACACATAGCCGCGCCGCGTGTCGCCTCTCCCCTCCCCTAGAGCTCTTCCCCGTGGCTATATAAGCAACCCTCGAGCTCTCTCGCAGCTCACAACCCCTCCCAAGCTTCTACCCCGAGCTCCCGAGCCTCTCTGACCCCTCCCCATCGCCATGGCCGCCGCCTCAGGCTCTGCTCGATCCCGGTGATGCCGCACCCCTCTCGCCGTTCCACCTCCACCACTGCCTTTCGCAATCTTCGGCGACCTCCCCGTGGCCTCAGCCCTGCCGTTTCCCCATCGGAGCCCCCTGTTCGCCGGAGGCCGAAGCCTCTCTCCACCGCAGGCACTTCAGCTCCCTCTCTGGTGCTCGTCGGCGGCAGCAACCACCCCCATCTGATGCGCCTCTCTGCCTTGATCTTCTGGGTAGGTCGCACGCCCCAAGCGGTGGCCGGACGCGTCGGCGATCGCTGTCGGGGTGGCCTCCTCTCTTGGCCTGGAGCGTGCCCGAGCGAGAGGTAGAACAAGGCCAGGCAAGGCGGGCCCCTCCCCACGGACCCCACCTAGCAGCCACTCAAGGCCGTCCCCTTTCCGTCATGTCATATTAGTGGAGACGTACTCACCGGAGTACGCTTTCCCTTCTCAAAAATGCCTTTTGTCTCTTCTTCAGGTCAGAATATGTTTTCCTCTTAGGAAAGTGTATTTCCTTTGTACTTTGGCTCAAAATATGTTTCTCTTTGCAGATAACGTATTCGGCCCAAAGGCGCGTTCAGTTTTCCTCCAGGGGCCTGTTTGCTGGAAAAAATTCACCAATGGGTCCCTGAGCTTCAACCCTTCGTATCTCGACAACCGTAAATCCGATTGAGGTGATTCCAACGCTCACGTTCTCTGTTCGTCGAGCTCTTTCCATTGGTATAATTTTCATAATGTTTTCACACAGTCAAAATGTCCACTTTGCCCTTGCCCGTAAATAGCCCCCTCCGAGAGAGAACTGTTTCCGGCAACTCTTTAAGTGATCGTTTCACACTTCTTCCTGAAGTATTTGTCGACCCCCAGGCGAGCCAACCTCTTATCATGAGCCATGAACTTGCATGTTGATTTTTCTTGCACATCGTGTGTGCGTTTAGTTGCCGTAGTTTCCTGTCTGTTTTGTTTGCTATTATTTCAGTCGTGCTATATGTTTTGTTATCTGTCTTGCATGCTTATGCGTTCATGAAATAAGTTGACATGTTAGTTTGATGTTGTTACTAACAATATCATGCCTCTGTCTAGTTTAGTTTCATGTTAGTAGTATCGATGTTATGATAATTCTTTTGCACTGATAAGTTTGCTAGTACTTGGTATTGCCATGCTTCGCATGCTATCATTGTTCTTTTGAAATGCTTGATGTTTTGTTACTGCATTGGTATGTTGCATGTTAGTGTTGCATTCATGTTAATAATGCTCGCATGATGATTGATGATGGAGAAGTTAAAAATATGACTTAATAATAAACCTCCTCCGTCATCACTGGGATATCACAGTGCCACCCAAATCGAGCTTCCTCCAGTGCAACCACATTTACCTTATGGGGAGGTCCTAGCTGGGTCAATTGTCATGCCTCTCGCCGATACCTCCTGCAACGGAAGGTTATGGGCACGCGCTACCCTGATCAGGTAGGCGGAGATAACCTTGTGTGCTTGTTTTTGTTTTTATGCTACCTTGTCCCCGTTTGGGACCGTTTTGCCACGACAGTGGCCGTTGGTGTCTTTGGTAGACACGGGGCCACCCAGGACTGAACCCCAAGGGGGTGTTGTTCGGAGTGGCCGGGAGGGTGTCATGGTAGTAGCTCGGTTTTGTCAGAACGCTTTGGTCCACCCGAATGGGAGTGCGAGGCCAGGGTTCCGTAGTGTGGGTAAAGTGTGCTACCTCTGCAGAGTGTGTGTTTAATCTATCGATAGTCGCGTCCTCGGTCATGGGCACAAGTTCGTAGTAGGTCACACTATCAGGTCTTGGTCGAAATGGAGGATAAATCTGCTAATAAATTGTGTGATAATTAAAATGTGATAAATCATGTGGTGACTTGGACTATGGGAAATCATGAGAAGTCACAATGATGTGTTGATATGACCCCAAGATGAGGTCTTGGTAAGTCATGTGTGTGCTCCGAGGAGCCGTGGCAGAGTAAGTGATTGTTGCATAAGGTTAATACAACATGTCTTCACGGAAGGTAGCTGGTAGTTTATTTCTAGCATAGTTTCATGATGCCATGCCATGTTTTGATATGCTATGTTGTGGTTATGTTAGAAGTAAATTTGATATGCCATGCTAGTAGATGTTGTGAGGTTGTTCATGCTTAGTTTGATTTATGATTCTAGTTAATATCATGCCATGCTATAAGTTGTGTTGAAGTAGACTGTTGCATATGCTTGGTTCTTGCTTTGTCGTCTGTTTGTTTGGATGCTATGTATTTTGTTGTCTTGCAAGTACATTCAATGTACTGACCTGGCGTGTCATGCCAGTTTTGTAGGTCGTGCCCGAATTGTTCTCTTGTTCCGTCGTGCTAGGCCGTAATTTTGCCAGTCCTGTGAGTTGTGGAGCCCAGCCAGAGTTTTTTACGCTACCAAACCAAGACTTCCTCCGCCATTTAAATAGACTTCCGCTGCCATCCGAATAGCCTTAGGGCTATGCCAGATAATTGTATTCATCAATAATGTAACCATATACACATGTATTTCATGAATATTATTGTACCTGGAATGCTGTATCATGGACCTGTCGTGCGTCAGGTGTTATCCTGGGCTGACGTGCGAATGCCCCCCGCTCCATGCGGATCGGGGTGCCACAATTACAATCTAGAAAAATGTAGCCTTCTTCACAAGAGGTTGGATTGGATGAAAATTTCCCTAAGAAAACTAGTACATGTGAATCCAAAGAACAAATGCTTACGGATTGTAACCATATGAATCAAGCAACCAATATGGGGTGGGGTGTATGTCCTAAAATCCTCCAAAATTCTTTAGGAGTTGTAGTACATTGTCATTGTAAACTTGGGAAAAGGTGCAAAAAATTGAACTCCCTTATGTTTAACATTTAACAGGATAGGAACATCACCTCGATATATAGCTTCTTCACGCACGGAAAGCATCTCAGGAAACTGAAAACTTGGTCCAGGTTGGGGCCGACAGATTCTAGTGCCAAGACCTTCACTGTGCCCAGAATCTGGGTGAAGCTTTGCTAGATGACAGACGAACATACATCTTCAAAACTAGAAATAATGTTGATATCAAGAAGGAGAGGTATAAGGCGACTGTTGTAACTGAAAGTACTAGTATTTGACAGACGAGTAGCCCACCACTCTCAATTTCGACGTAGAAATGACATTGATTCTTGTTGGACCTTGTTGATCAACTACAAGTAATCTCTCAAGTGAAGGTGTGTCCTCAATGACCATATTGTGGTCCACCTTTTGTGATCTCTCGTTGCAGCACCAACAACACACATAAATAGTCCGGAGAGTCCTGGAGGTGTCATCGCCTAAAGACGAAGGAACTTGAGTGCAGTACAGCCACGGAGCAGGCGCTCCATGTCATCCTTTGGGATGCAGACGGTGATGAGCTCAAGGTGCTTCAGTCATGGTAGAAAAAGAGCGGGCGCGTCATTAAGGGGGATGGCAGTTCATGAACTTGGCGAGGCACAGCATGGGTGCAAAGCGGAGCACGAACGTTGGCACCGAGCGCATATGCCCATCATTAAAACTGAGCTCCTCGAGCTGATCTAGGGCGAGGGATCGGAACCACTCGTCAAGCTTGGCTTGGTCCTTGCCATTGGAACGAAACTTGCCTGTGATAAGGCCTCTGATTGGGCCATGGTGACTGCCGAGAATCTAGGAGAACGCATCCAAGCTTTTGCGATAGCCATGGCAGAGCTCGTGGGAGTCGAGGAGGTCGACAGGGGTGGAGAGCCATAGAGGGCGCCACCGCCGGGAAAGGGCAGTTGTCCTTGCCCCATATTTGATTTGGTGGAGGGATATGATGACTATCAACATATCATCGGGGAGGCTGTTGATGAAGTCTAGGCCTGCTGGAGTCACCTGCGGTTCCTTCTCGACCCACCTCCGCTTGTTGGCAGCCTCATTCTCCAACTCGTCAGCGGTGATGGAAACCTCTGTCTCCATATTCACGCCGTGCTCCAGTGCTTCAGCAGCCCCGGTGTCGCCACTCCCTCCGATGGGGCGCTTCGGTGACATCCTCATACACTGACGGCTTTGAGGACTGAGAGCGGCATCGAGGATGCGGGCGGAGAGAGAGGATTGTGTGTGGGGGGAGGATGGGGGGTGCCAGCTTTGAGTACTGAGAGTGGCGTCGAAGATGTGCGCGAAGAGAGAGGATTGTTTGTGTGTGGTGAGGATGGGGATGCCGGCTTGGAGGACTGAGAGCGGCGTCGAGGATGCGGTTGGAGAGAGAGAATTGTGTGTGTGGCGAGGATGGGGGTGCGGTCGCTCAGGCTCGCCATTAATATAGACCAGTGCGAGCGAGGCGGGTGGTGGTCAAAGGCTGTCTCGCTTCTCGGTGAGCCTGCGTGGCGGACTTCTGGCATTCCTATGCCATCATTTGATGGAGCGAGCTGGGTGCACCATTAATATGGAGCAATGGGAGCGAAGTGGGCAGCGGTTAAAGGGTTGGCCCTCCTCCCGGTGAGCCTGCACGATGGACTGCTGGCACGCCTACCGTTATTTCACACAGCTACTAGCATGCCTTCGGCCTCCCGGTCTGCCTGCTAGCATGCGTCTCGTCAACTCACGCATGCTCGTCCGGTGCACGGGACGCGTGCACAGCACGTATTATATTGATTTTTCCTTTTTGATGATTTATTCTGCCGCTTTATTGCTTAACCGAAGCACGACACTTACATTATTGGTCTAACGCACATGGTTCGAATAAAAAGTTCGTTTGCGATATTGGTTGATAACTATTTATAATTTCCTGTATGTAAGAAGATTATATCAGAACTTGTCTCAAATTTGAAGAAAAAAAAATCACAGTCTATTGGTGTCCATATGACACCACAATAAGTTTCATGAATTTCAACTTAGTTTTGGATTTATTGGATTTTAAAATCAAGATTCTAGATGTTAGAAATTTCTTGCATGGGGACTAAACATGCACCCAAAGACACGTACACATATGATTTTGCAATCCATTTTCATGCACTATCACGGGTCTCATGTAGATCAAATTTGACTTTGCACATTTAAATCCCTGGAAAATCAATCAATGTATAAAAAACGAATAGATGTTATCTATTTTTTTAAATTTTCAACACTAAACTCTTTTGGTCGCATATTGGCTGCAGAAAAACTTTGACATGCATCTTTGGGCCACATGCACGCGGTGGTCCTACGACACCCACTCGCGTGGGCCCGCGAGGTCACCGTCCAGCATTATGACATGCGATGAGAGAGGTTAATTTGACCAACTAGGATGGTCATTTTTTGGTTTTTTATACATATGGTAGGAATATATATAGTACGCGTTGAAGAGGTGGCCGGGGGCAATACTATGCGTCATATAGGACACTCACTCGCATACGATGCTTCCATCTATGGGCCCACGAGGTTGTCCTCCATCACTTTGACCAAGCAAGGAGGTTTGTTTTTGGGCTGTGTTGCGGTAGGAGTATATAGTGCGTGTCGAAGAGGGAGGAGGGGGCCGGGGCAGCACATATATACTACACACACATCACGAATCGATCTCACTCCGTGTGGGGACTTTTCGGTTTCCGAGGCAGGTGTCGCAAAGAAGTTGTGCATATTGGGTATTAAAAACATCACCAACGCATTGGGCCACGTGCATACGATGGTTGTCACTCATTCGGCTACAACTCTTCCCTCCATGGGCCCGTGAGGTCGTCGTCCATTTAATATATGACACAACGAGAAAGGTAATTTGACGAAGGAGGATTATTTTCGGGTTGTGTTATGGTACGTACGTAGGAGTATATATAGGGCTGGACTATTCTGTTACTAGTAACAGAATATTATTTTGTTACCCCTCGGCCCTATAAGGGCGTGACGCGTAGGCCATAGAAGAAACTCCCCGACCCGACCCCAACCTAACCCGCCTCCTACCGCCGGAGGCACCGTCGCGGGCGAGCGAGCGACGGCGGCAGCCAGAGCGAGGGAGCCCGCGGCGCCGTGACGGGTCGCTCCTCCGACCCACGTGCTGCCGCCGACCGGCCGTCCACACGCCTCGCCGCCGACGGGCTCGCCGGCCCCTCCCCGCGTGCCTTCCCTCTTACGGGCGCCGGTCCTTCCCCGCGCACCTCCCCGTCGACGGGTGCCGGATCCTCCCCGCGCGCCTCCCCTCCGACGAGCTCACCGACCCGTCCCCGCCTCCGGTGGCAGCCGCGCGCCTTCCCAACCTCCCTACGCCGCCGCGCACCGCCGTCCCCGCCCCGCGCCGCCACCCCGAGCCCCTCCGCCGTGCACCGCCACTCCGAGCCCCGCCGCTCTGTGCCTGTCACCCCCCGCCTTGCGCAACATCCTACCGACTGGACCAGCCGCCGGCCGAATCCAGCCTCACCCCCGAGCTTCGTCTTTTTCCTCGCCGAGACACGCGACAGCCACCCCAGTTAGGGCGTAGTAAGTACCTCAGTACGAGTTAAAAACAATGGTCCGTTCGAAATAAAAGAAATGGTAGAAATTCAAATTGTAAAAGTTCAAGCAAAAAAAGAAACCCCATGAAAATCCTGCTTAGTAAGTACCTCAGTACAAGTCGTAAAAGGAGAGAAGTTCAGAACATCGTTGTCAAAAAAAATGTTGAGTTCAAAAAAAACAAAACAAAACATTTTCTTTTTGCATAAAATATCATTCAGTTCGATGATACAAAACATGCAAGTACAGGGGCGACGATACAGTAATCCGTTGAAAATTTACTAGCAAAAATATTACCCAAAAACAGAGCAAAGTCTAGTTAGTGAAAACATGCTTAGTACAAACCCATGCAAACATCAAAAAACTACTCTTTTTTCAGAATAATTCAAAATTACTCTACAAAAAAAGGCTCAGTACAAACACACACATATATCAGTACGAGTACTCTGTTTTTCAGACGAGAAAACAGCAGGATCCGTCTTGCTGTATTCAAAATTACTCTTAAACGATTGCGAATTTGAGAAAATGTTTAACATGACTAAGTTTCGCATTTTCGGTAGCTTTTCAATGGAATATTATTTGCACCATTTCAATAAACTTTTTAAAAAAATCACGTTCAAAACAAACTTTAACCGTATTTGAATTCGTATTTAAACCGTAAGGAATTAGAAAAAACTTTCTATACGCCAAAGTTGCGCATTTTCCATAGCTTTCCAAAACCGTGTCGTTTGCGTCAATCCGACAAAACGTTTGCAAAAAACAGCAAAAATACTTTTTGCCCAGAATTTCACCATTTTTCAAATTACTTTTAAATCGTATAGAATTTAAAAAATAGTAGATATATGGAAGATGCGGATTTTCACAAGCTTTCCAACGCCATCTCATTTGCTCAATTCCGACAAACTATTTGAAAATTAAGTCCAAAATACGATTTGCGTTTTCGGTTTTGATAAAAACGGTTTTTTCAAAACTGCTCTTAAACCATAATTTTTTTCCAAAAACGAATTATAAAATTGTAATGTAGATGTCAAGAGCTTTCCAACGATATATTACACGCCCCGTTTCGACAAAAAAATTGCAAAAAAAAATTGAACTAAAGAAGATGGTTTTTAACAGAAACAGAAAGCATCAGTTCAAGCGCTCGAATTTCATCAGTTCAGCCGCTTGAATTCATCAGTTCATGTAGGGTAATAGAATAATATTCTGTTACGCGTAACAGAATAGCCCAGATGTATACACACACACACACACACACACTACGTCTCATGAACCTCGGTTCGTCTGTGGGGGACTTAAAGGTTTCCGAGGCAGGTGCCCCATCAAAGTTCTACATATATATTAGGTATATGAACATCACAACCACACATCTCCATACATATGTGTTTGGCCCACAAGCAAGCGATGGCGGTTGTCCTCTAGCACTCACTCACGAGGTTATCGGCGAGATGCTTCATCCATCTCTGTGTGCCCGCTTGGTCAATCACTTCGATTAGAAGGGGCTGAAATTTTGGTTCGTCTTATACGGTTCGGTACATGCAACTATACTTCGCGCACATGTGTACGCACGAGTCCCTCCCACCGGGTCGGAGTGGTGGTGGGGGGGACGGAGCACACGACGCATCATGAAACAGATCTATGTGGGGACTGTGTGTTTTTCAAAGCATACATGCACCACATAAAAATGTTGTGCTTTTGGTATTCAAACATATATGCATGCATCATGCATGTCCATACATATGTTTGGGGCACATACATGCAATGCTTGTCTTTGGACACTCTCCCTCGCTTGGTTATCATCGACGGCCTATATATTTGTGGGCCCGCGTGGACGTCTCCATCACTTCGACCAAGAACGCGAGAGAGGTTACCAGGGTGGATTCTTCTTCTCTTGGTTCGAGTTACCGTATAGTCGTACGTCGATCATGGTGAGATTCGAGACCTAAGTTTGAGGGCTCGCATACACATAAATCGAAGTTGTGCATTGGGTATATTCAAACACCACATGACACTTCATACATATGTTTGGGACACACATGCACGCAGTGGTTGTCTTCAGGCACTCCCTCGCGTGGTTATTGGCAACAAGCTAGCCTATTTTGAGGGGTCGCGTGTGGAACTTCAATGCATGACTTTGACCCAACAAACAAGAGAGGTTATACGACCAAGGTGCTGATTCTTCTTAGTCAGTCTTACAATACGCCTTGGTGAGATGCCCCCTCGCACCGACTCAAAGTGTGTGTGGGGGGCTATAGTATACTACTTCATACTAGATGAACCTCTGTGGGGTTGGGGATGCCCGGTTAATCTGTGATGCACATGTGCCACATCAAATTTGTGATTTGGTTATTTAAATATCATAGCACATCGTTTTCACACACACACACACACATCAGGCCACCCGTAGGTGTGGTTGGTAAGTGGTGTCACCCATCTAACGCCAGAAGAACACATCTGTGGGCCCGCACAAGGTCCACATTTGATCGAAAGCAAAGGGGGGGTTGATGTACTTCTTTCGGTTTTGTGTTACGGTACGGTGAGATGTCAGACCTAGCTATTTGGAGGCATGCGTTCATAGCTAGGATTCCCCTCCCGGCAACATGAAGTGTGTGTGATTGGGGGGGGGCTACCAATAATAACGTGCGCTTTGTGCGACAGGTGCCACATCAAAGTTGTGCATTGGGTATTTGAACATCAAACCACCCTTTTCATACATATATTTGGTCCACATGCAAGTGTGTTCGTGTTCTGACCCTTTCCCGCGTTTTTTGGCCAAATTTATAAACAGCAGACGAGTCGGACACAGCAACCATCTGCGATCGGGTACGAAACAGATACGGTTCCCTAGGACTACCCTTGTGCCACGCCCTTGCCCTTGCCACCCACATGATCACAGTAGATTGGGCTCCACGAGACTTCACTCCCCCTCTTGAAAATATCTACTCCCTCGCAATCTCGAAAATATCTACCCGCGTCCGCGTAGATGGTTTTTCTATTTGATAGCACACGATTAGTATGTCTGGACCGCGTGCGATGTCTGTTACTCCCGCTCTCCTTCAATCAGTAGATCCAAATTTTCAGTAGCCCCGGCATTTTACTCCCACCCAGCTCTGCTTCAATCCCTTGATCCAAATTTTCAGTAGCCCCGCCATTCTACTCCCGCCTAGTAATTTTCAGTACCCGTGGCATTTCCTCAAACTATTGGGGAACATAGCATGCAATTTCAAAAAAATCCCTACGATCACGCAAGATCTATCTAGGAGATGCATAGCAACGAGAGGGGAAGAGTGTGTCCACGTACTCTCGTAGACGGAAGCGTTAGTTTAAAGCGGTTGATATAGTCGAACGCCTTCATGATCCAACCAATTAAGTAGCGAACGTACGGCACCTGCGAGTTCTGCACACGTTCAGCTCGATGACGTCCCTCGAACTCTTGATCCAGCAGAGGGTCGAAGGAGAGTTTCGTCAACACGACGGCGTGGTGACGGTGATGGCGATGTGATCCACGCAGGGCTTCGCCTAAGCACTACGTGAATATGACTGGAGGAGTAAACTGTGCAGAGAGACACCGCCCACGGCTTGGAACAATTGGTGTGTCTCCAAGGGGTGCCCTGCCCATGTATATAAAGGAGGGAGAGGAGGAGGTCGGCCACCAGGGGCGCGCCATAAAGGGGGAGTCATACTAGGACTCCAGTCCTAGTAGGATTCGCCCCCCCCCTTTCCTTCGCATGGAGGGGGAAAGAGGGAAGGAGAGGGAGAGGGGGAAAGGAAAGGGGGGCCGCGCCCCCTTCCCCTTGTCCAATTAGGACATCCCATGGGGGGGACGCGCTCCACCCCTTGTGGGCTCCCCTCTCTCTCCCCTATGGCCCATGTTGGCCCATTACTTCCTCGGGGGGTTCCGGTAACCCCTCGGTACTCCGATAAATATCCGAAACATCCTGAAACCATTCCGGTGTCCAAATACTATCGTCCAATATATCAATCTTTGCCTCTCGACTATTTCGAGACTCCTCGTAATGTCCGTGATCTCATCCGGGACTCCAAACAATCTTCAGTCACCAAAACACATAACTCATAATACAAATTGTCATCAAACGTTTAAGCATGCGAACCCTACGGGTTCGAGAACTATGTAGACATGACCGAGACACATCTCTGATCAATAACCAACAGCGGAACCTCGATGCTCATATTGGTTCCTACATATTCTACGAAGATCTTTATCGTTCAAACCGCAATAACAACATACGTCATTCCCTTTGTCATCGGTATGTTACTTGCCCGAGATTCGATCGTCGGTATCCTCATACCTCATTCAATATCATTACCGGCAAGTCTCCTTACTCGTTCTGTAATGCGTCATCTGTTAACTAACTCATTAGTCACATTGCTTGCAAGGTGTAAGTGCATCTAGTGCCACCCCTTGTTGGTTTTGGAGTATTGATGACAAACTTGGTTGAGGGACTAATGTGTTTGTGAGAATTGTAGGATAACACAGGTAGTAGTCCCTTATTGATTTGGTTTACCGGCCAGATATGACCCCTAAAAATGTGTGAAGACATTGAAGACAATGGTGGTTCATGAAGACATTCACAGTGAAGATTATGACATGAGGAGACATTCATGTGAAGACTATGGAGTGCGAAGAAATAGTTGTTTCGTAGTTTCCTTTTCTTCTTTGTTGAGTCATAGGAACCACTGTACTGTTAAGTGGGGTCCAAGTGAACAAAGTCAGAGTGACTGAAGTGATGCTCAACCAAAATCCTATGTCTTCGAGCGAAGACAATGAGAGCAAATCTTATCCAGAGCTGGATGAGTCAGCTTTACTTGTAGCCCAAGTCAAGCTGTCGCGTGTGTTTGAAATCCGACTGTTGGACACATGTCAGTTCCTTAGTGACTCAGGGTCATTTTGGACAAATCAGGTCGGGTTGCCTCCTGGCTATAAATAGCCCACCCCCTACACCATAAACTGGTGGCTGCTCAGAGTTAGTGCATGGCGTTTGTCATTTGAGAGCAACCCACCTCCGAAGCATTTGAGAGAGAGATCCTTGTGAGGACAAAGCCCAAAACACCCAGAGCCAAAGAGTGTTAGGCATCACTGAAGTCTTTCTGTCCGCGTGACCTGAAGACTTGTTACACTTGAGGACTGTGTATCCTCCAGCCGGTTAGGCGTCGCGTTCTGAGCATCCAAGAGCCCTTGTGGATCGCCGGTGAACGAAGTCTGTGAAGGTTTGGAAGTCTACCTTGAAGACTTACCAGAGTGATTGGGCGAGGACTGTGTGTCCTTAGCTCAAGGGGAATAACGTGAAGATGCGGTCTTCTGAGTTAAATCTCAGCCTCCCTAACCAGACGTACAGTTGTCACAACAACTGGAACTGGTCTACCAAATCCTTTTCTTCACCAAGCAACTGGTTCTATCCTCCACTTCCCTTTGACTTTACCGTTTGTCTTCGTGAAGTCATTGCCTACCTGTCTGATCTAATTGACTTCACTAAGTGAAGACTATTTACTGTTTGGCTTCATACTGTCTTCCATCCTGATCCATACAACCTAGCTACTGATAGTCTTCGTGCTTTCGCTTCATTGCTTACTTGACTATGGCTTGTCTAGTGTAGTCTACCTTCCGTTGCATATCAATAGGTTCATTTCTACTGTTTGTCTTAAAAGACCTCGTGTTTTGAAGACTTCCATAAAAATTGCCTGTTCACCCCCCTCTAGTCGATAACTAGCACTTTTAATTGGTATCAGAACAAGGTGCTCCCTTATTCTGTGTGATTCGGTTTAACCACCTGGGGTTTTAGCTATGTCGACTGCAGGGATAATCAAGGTCTCCGCTACGTGCCCAGTCTTTGATGGCACTGATTACCCCTACTGGAAGAATAAGATGCGCATGCATCTTGAAGCCATTAATGCCGACCTCTGGTATGTCATTAAGAATGGCGTTCCCAAGGTCGGTGAAGGTGTCACCGCTGGTGTTGTAAAGAGGTTCATTCAATTGGATTCGACTGCCAAGAACATCATCTGTGGTCATCTGACCAAAGGACAGTACGGCCGTGTGAGTGCACTGGAAACTGTGAAGCTAGTCTGGGACTGGCTCTCCAAGGTCAACGAAGGCATCTCAACTCAGAGAGACTCAAGGATTGATGTTCTTCACAACCTCTTCAACTGCTTCAAGAGAAACGACAATGAGAATGTCCAGCTCACATTTGATCGCCTCATTGATATCACAAATGAGCTTCGCGCACTAGGTGCTACTGAGATCACCAAGCACGAAATCGTCAAGAAGCTCCTGAGATCACTTGACAGCTCATTCGACACCCTGGCCCTGATGATTCAAGAACGTCCTGACTTCAAAGATCTCGATCCGTCTGACATACTTGAGAGGCTCAACACACATGAGTTCCAGTTATCTGAGAAGAGAGACATCTATGGCCCCAACTATGGCCGAACCCGGGCTTTGAAGGCAAAGGTTGTGTCCTCATCTGAAGAAGAATCTGACTGCAGTTCTGGGGATCCTGAAGACATTTGAAGGGAGCTAGCTATGCTCGTGAAGAATTTCCAGAAGTTCTCCAAGAAGAAAGGTTTCAGAAAGTCTTCAAGATCCAGCTCAAGAAATGATGAAGCTTCCACTCGTGACCACAAGAAGAGAACATGCCTCAAATGCAAGAAACCAGGTCACTACATCTCTGAGTGTCCTCAATGGGACAATGAGACAAAGAAGAAGAAGAAGAAGAGCAAGGAATATGATTCTGATGACAAGAAGAAAAAGAAATCCTCAAAGTCTTCATCTCACAAGAAGAGCTCATCCAGCAAGGCTCGTGCGTTTGCTGGCAAGGAGATGGATTCATAGGAGGAGTCTACTTCTGAGGAGGCGGAGGTGGAGTCTAAGGAGGAGTCTGATTCAGGCGTGGCAAGCCTGGCTCTAGCTTCAGCTTATGTCGCCAAGCCCAACTTCAACACTAAAGACAATGGCCTCGTCACCAATGTTGATGCTGATGATGAGGATGACTCTGCTCCTACCTATTGCTTCATGGCACGTGGTGCCAAGGTAAACTCACGCGATGCTTACTTCCAAACATCAAGTGAAGACGACTCTGAATGTGAATCTAAACCTAGCTAAAAAAACACTTGCTAAAATTGTTGTAAGTTCATCTAGTGCCACCCCTAGTTGGTTTTGGAGTATTGATGACAAACTTGGTTGAGGGACTAATGTGATTGTGAGAATTGCAGGATAACACAGGTAGTAGTCCCTTATTGATTCGGTTTACCTACCAGAGATGACCCCTAAAAATTTGTGAAGACATTGAAGACAATGGTGGTTTGTGAAGACATTCACGATCAAGATTATGACATGAGAAGACATTCATATGAAGACTATGGAATGCGAAGACATAATTGTTTCATAGTTTCCTTTTCTTCTTGTTGAGTCATAGGAACCACCGTACTGTTAAGTGGGGTCCCAGTGAACAAAGTCAGAATGACAGAAGTGATGCTCAACCAAATCCTATGTCTTCGAGCGAAGACAATGAGAGCAAATCTTATCCAGAGCTAGATGAGTCAGCATTACTTGTAGCCCAAGTCAAGCTGCCATGTGTGTTTGAAATCCGACCGTTGGACACGTGTCGGTTCCTTAGTGACCCAGGGTCATTTTGAACAAATCAGGTCGGGTTGCCTCCTGGCTATAAATAGCCCCCCCCCCTACACCATAAATTGGTGGCTTCTCAGAGTTAGTGCACGGCTTTTGTCGTTTGAGAGAAAACCACCTCCGAAGCATTTGAGAGAGAGATCCTTGCAAGGACAAAGCCCAAAAAACCTAGAGCCAAAGAGTATTAGGCATCACTGCAGTCTTTCTGTCCGCGTGACCCGAAGACTTGTTACACTTGAGGACTGTGAATCGTCCAGCCGGTTAGGCGTCGCATTCTGAGCATCCAAGAGCCATTGTGGATAGCCAGTGAACAAAGTTTGTGAAGGTTTGGAAGTCTACCTTGAAGACTTACCAGAGTGATTGGGCGAGGACTAGGTGTCCTTAGCTGAAGGGGAATAAGGTGAAGACGCGGTCTTCTGAGTTAAATCTCGGCCTCCCTAACCAGACGTACAGTTTTCACGGCAACTGGAACTAGTCTACCAAATCCTTGTCTTCACCAAGCAAATGGTTCTATCCTCCACTTCCCTTTAAATTGCAGTTTGTCTTCGTGAAGTCATTGCTTGCTTGCATGATCTGATTGTCTTCACTGTGTGAAGACTGTTTGTTGTTTGGCTTCATTCTGTCTTCCATCCTGATCCATACTACCTAGCTGCTGATAGTCTTCGAGCTTTCACTTCATTGCTTACTTGACTATGGCTAGTCTAGTGTAGTCTACCTTCCGCTGCATACCAATAGGTTCAATTCAATTGTTTGTCTTCAAATACCTTGTGTTTTGAAGACTTTCATAAAAATCGTCTATTCACCCCCCATCTAGTCGATAACTAGCACTTTCAATTGGTATCAGAGCAAGGTGCTCCCTTGTCCTGTGTGATTCGGTTTAACCACCTGGAGTTTTAGCTATGTCGACTACAGGGATAATCAAGGTCTCCGTCGCATGCCCTGTCTTTGATGGCACTGATTACCCCTACTGGAACAATAAGATGCGTATGCATCTTGAAGCCATTGACGTTGACCTCTGGTATGTCGTCAAGAATGGCGTTCCCAAGGTCGGTGAAGGTGTCACCGCTGCTGATGTCAAGAGGTTCATTCAACTGGATTCAACCGCCAAGAACATCATCTGTGGTCATCTGACCAAAGGACAGTACGGCCGTATGAGTGCACTGGAAACTGCGAAGCTAGTCTGGGATTGGCTCTCCAAGGTCAACGAAGGCGTCTCAACTCAGAGAGACTCAAGGATTGATGTTCTTCGCAACCGCTTCAAGAGAAACGACAATGAGAATATCCAGCTCACGTTTGATCGCCTCACTGATATCACAAATGAGCTTCGCGCACTTGGCGCCACTGAGATCACCAAGCACGAAATCGTCAAGAAGCTTGTGAGATCACTCGATAGCTCATTCGACACCCTGGCCCTGATGATTCAAGAACGTCCTGACTTCAAGACTCTCGATCCGTCTGACATACTTGAGAGGCTCAACACACATGAGTTCCAGCTATCTGAGAAGAAAGACATCTATGGCCCCAACTATGGCCGAACTCAAGCTTTGAAGGCAAAGGTTGTTTCCTCATCTGAAGAAGAATCTGACTGCAGTTTGGCGATCCTGAAGACATTGGAAAGGAACTAGCTATGCTCATGAAGAAGTTCCAGAAGTTCTCCAAGAAGGAAGGTTTCAGAAAGTCTTCAAGATCCAGCTCAAGGAATGATGAAGCTTCTACTCGTGACCACAAGAAGAGAACATGCCACAAGTGCGAGAAACCTGGTCAGTACATCTCTGAGTGTCCTCAATGGGAAGAAGAAGAAGAAGAAGAAGAAGAGCAAGGAATATGATTCTGATGACAAGAAGAAGAAGAAGAAATCCTCAAAGTCTTCTTCAAAGTCTTCATCTCGCAAGAAAAGCTCATCAAGCAAGGCTCGTGCATTTGTTGGCAAGGAGATGGATTCAGAGGAGGAGTCTGCTTCTGTGGAGGCGGAGGTGGAGTCTGAGGAGGAGTCCGATTAAGGCGTGGCAAGCCTGGCTCTGGCTTCAGTATATGTTGCCAAGTCCATCTTCAACACCGAAGACAATGGCCTCGTCCCCAACGCTGATGCTGATGATGAGGATGACTCTGCTGAAGGAAATATGCCCTAGAGGCAATAATAAAGTTGTTTTTTACATTTCCTTATATCATGATAAATGTTTATTATTCATGCTAGAATTGTATTAACCGGAAACTTAGTACATGTGTGAATACATAGACAAACAGAGTGTCCCTAGTATGCATCTACTAGACTAGCTCGTTAATCAAAGATGGTTAAGTTTCCTGACCATAGACATGTGTTGTGTTTTGATGAATGGGATCACATCATTAGAGAGTGATGTGATGGACAAGACCCATCTGTTAGCTTAGCACTATGATCGTGTAAGTTTATTGCTATTGCTTTCTTCATGACTTATACATGTTCCTATGACTCTGAGATTATGCAACTACCGAATACCGGAGGAACACTTAGTGTGGTATCGAACGTCACGATGTAACTAGGTGATTATAAAGATGCTCTACAGGTGTCTCCGATGGTGTTTGTTGAGTTGGCATAGATCGAGATTAGGATTTGTCACTCCGAGTGTCGGAGAGGTATCTCTGGGCCCTCTCGGTAATTGTCAGAACATAAGCCTTGCAAGCAATGTGATTAATGATTTAGTTACGGGATGATGCATTACGGAACGAGTAAAGAGACTTGTCGGTAACGAGATTGAACTAGGTATGATGATACCGACGATCGAATCTCTGGCAAGTCACATACCGATGACAAAGGGAACAACTGTTGTTATGCGGTTTGACCGATAAATATCTTCGTAGAATATGTAGGAGCCAGTATGAGCATCCAGGTTCCGCTATTGGTTATTGACCGGAGATGTGTCTCGGTCATGTCTACATAGTTCTCGAACCCGTAGGGTCTACACGCTTAACGTTCGATGACGATTTGTATTATGAGTTATGTGATTTGATGACCGAAGGTTGTTCGGAGTCCCGGATGAGATCACGAACATGATGAGGAGTCTCGAAATGGTCGAGACATAAAGATTCATATATTGGAAGGTTACATTCGGACACCGGAATGGTTCGGGTCGTTTCGGATGAGTTTCGGAGTACCGGGGTTACCGGAACTAGGGTTGGGGGGGCGGCCCCCCTTTCCTTCTCTCCTCCTCCTCCTTCCCTCCTTCTCCTACTAGGAATAGGAAAGAGGAGGGGAATCCTACTTGGACTAGGGAGTCCTAGTAGGATTCCCCACACCTGGCGCGCCCCCCTAGGGCCGGCCACCTCTTCCCTCCCCTCCTTTATATATGTGGCCAGGGGCACCCCATAGACACACAAGTTAATCTTTTAGCCATGTGCGGTGCCTCCCTCCATAGTTACACACCTCGGTCATATCGTCGTAGTGCTTAGGTGAAGCCCTGCGCCGGTAACTTCATCATCATTGTCACCACATCGTCGTGCTAACGGAACTCTCCCTCGGCCTCAACTGGATCAAGGGTTCGAGGGACGTCACCGGGCTGAACGTGTGCTGATCGCGGAGGTGCCGTACATTTGGTACTTGGATCGGTTGGATCGCGAAGACGTTCGACTACATCAACCGTGTTACTAAACGCTTCCGCTTTCGTCCTACGAGGTTACGTAGACACACTCTCCCCGCTTGTTGCTATGCTACTCCTAGATAGATCTTGCGTGATCGTAGGCAAATTTTTTGAAATACTACGTACCCCAACAGTGGCATCCGAGCTAGGTCTATGCGTAGATGTTATATGCGCGACTAGAACACAAAGAGTTGTGGGCGATAATAGTCATACTGCTTACCAGCATGTCATACTTTGATTCGGCGGTATTCTTGGATGAAGCGGCCCAGACCGACATTACATGACCGCGTTCATGAGACTGGTTCTACCGCTGTGCTTTGCACACATGTGGCTAGTGGGTGTCTGTTTCTCCAACTTTAGTTGAATCAAGTTTGACTACGCCCGGTCCTTGTTGAAGGTTAAAACAGCACACTTGACGAAAAATCATTGTGGTTTTGATGCGTAGGTAAGAATGGTTCTTGCTAGAAGCCCGTAGCAGCCACGTAAAACTTGCAACAACAAAGTAGAGGACGTCTAACTTGTTTTTGCAGGGCTTGCTGTGATGTGATATAGTCAAGACGTGATGATATATAAATTGTTGTATGAGATGATCATGTTTTGTAACAGTTATCGGCAACTGGCAGGAGCCATATGGTTGTCGCTTTATTGTATGAAATGCAATCGCCATGTAATTGTTTTACTTTATCACTAAGCAGTAGCGATAGTCGTAGAAGCAATAGTTGACGAGTGTTGAGGCTCGCGGCGGGTATCGTTATTTCCTGACCTTCACAAATGATTTGAGCAGATATGGGTATATCTACTTGATGAAACATAAGTCTGAAACATTTGAAAAGTTGAAAGAATTTCAGAGTGAAGTGGAAAGTCATCATAACAAGAAAATAAAGTTTCTACGATCTGATAGTGGAGGTGAATATTTGAGTTACGAGTTTGGTCTTCATTTGAAACAATGCGGAATAGTTTCGTAACTCACGCCACCTGGAACACCACAGCGTAATGGTGTGTCCGAACGTCGTAACCGCACTTTATTAGATATGGTGCGATCTATGATGTCTCTTACTGATTTAACGCTATCGTTTTGGGGTTATGCTTTAGAGACGGCTGCATTCACGTTAAATAGGGCACCATCTAAATCCGTTGAGACGACACCATATGAACGGTGGTTTGGCCAGAAACCCAAGTTGTCGTTTCTTAAAGTTTGGGGCTGCGATACTTATGTGAAAAAGCTTCAACCTGATAAGCTCGAACCCAAATCGGAGAAATGTGTCTTCATAGGATACCCAAAGGAGACTGTTGGGTACACCTTCTATCACAGATCCGAAGGTAAGATATTCGTTGCTAAGAATGGATCCTTTCTTGAGAAGGAGTTTCTCTCGAAAGAATGAGTGGGAGGAAAGTAGAACTTGATGAGGTAATTGTACCTGCTCCCTTATTGGAAAGTAGTTCATCACAGAAATCATTTCCAGTGATTCCTACACAAATTAGTGAGGAAGCTAATGATGATGATCATGAAACTTCTGATCAAGTTACTACCAAACCTCGTAGGTCAACCAGATTAAGATCCGCACCAGAGTGGTACGGTAATCCTTTTCTGGAGGTCATGTTACTTGACCATGACGAACCTACAAACTATGAGGAAGCGATGATGAGCCCAGATTCCGCAAAATGGCTTGAGGCCATGAAATCTGAGATGGGATCCATGTATGAGAACAAAGTGTGTACTTTGGTTGACTTGTCCGATGATTGCCAAGCCATAGAGACTAAATGGATCTTCAAGAAGAAGACTAGGTAATGTTACTATCTACAAAGCTCGACTTGTTGCAAAAGGTTTTCGACAAGTTCAAGGATTTGACTGCGATGAGACTTTCTCACCCGTAGCGATGCTTAAGTTTGTCCGAATCATGTTAGCAATTGCCGCATTTTATGATTATGAAATTTGGCAAATGGACGTCAAAACTGCATTCCTGAATGGATTTCTGGAAGAAGAGTTGTATATGATGCAACCAGAAGGTTTTGTTGATCCAAAGGGTGCTAACAAAGTGTGCAAGCTCCAGCGATCCATTTATGGACTGGTGCAAGCCTCTCGGAGTTGGAATAAACATTTTTATAGTGTGATCAAAGCATATGGTTTTATACATACTTTTAGAGAAGCATGTATTTACAAGAAAGTGAGTGGGAGCTCTGTAGCATTTCTAATATTATATGTGGATGACATATTTTTGATTGGAAATGATATAGAATTTCTGGATAGCATAAAAGGATACTTGAATACGAGTTTTTCTATGAAAGACCTCGGTGAAGCTGCTTACATATTGGGCATCAAGATCTATAGAGATAGATCAAGACGCTTAACTGGACTTTCACGAAGCACATACCTTGATAAAAAATTTAAGAAGTTCAAAATGGATCACTCAAAGAAAGGGTTCTTGCATGTGTTACAAGGTGTGAAGTTGAGTGAGACTCAATGCCCGACCACTGCAGAAGATAGAGAGAAAATGAAAGCCATTCCCTATGCCTCAGCCATAGGTTCTATCATGTATGCAATGTTGTGTACCAGACCTAATGTGTGCCTTGCTATAAGTATAGTAGGGAGGTACCAAAGTAATCCAGGAGTGGATCACTGGACAGCGGTCAAGAACATCCTAAAATACCTGAAAAGGACTAAGGATATGTTTCGCGTTTATGGAGGTGACAAAGAGCTCGTCATAAATGGTTACGTTGATGCAAGCTTTGACACTGATCCAGATGACTCTAAGTCACAAACTGGATACTTATTTATATTGAATGGTGGAGCTGTAAGTTGGTGCAGTTCCAAACAGAGTGTCGTGGCGGGATCTACATGTGAAGCGGAGTACATAGCTGCTTCGGAAGTAGCAAATGAAGGAGTCTGGATGAAGGAGTTCATATCCGATCTAGGTGTCATACCTAGTGCATCGGGACCAATGAAAATCTTTTGTGACAATACTGGTGCAATTGACTTGGCAAAGGAATCCAGATTTCACAAGAGAACCAAGCACATCAAGAGACGCTTCAATTCCATCCGCGATCAAGTCAAGGAGGGAGACATAGAGATTTGCGAGATACATACGGATCTGAATGTTGCAGACCCGTTGACTAAGCGTCTCTCACGAGCAAAACATGATCAGCACCAAGACTCCATGGGTGTTTGAATCATTACTATGTAATCTAGATTATTGACTCTAGTGCAAGTGGGAGACTGAAGGAAATATGCCCTAGAGGCAATAATAAAGTTGTTATTTATATTTCCTTATATCATGATAAATGTTTATTGTTCATGCTAGAATTGTATTAACCGGAAACTTAGTACATGTGTGAATACATCGACAAACAGAGTGTCCCTTGTATGCCTCTACTAGACTAGCTCGTTAATCAAAGATGGTTAAGTTTCCTGACCATAGACATGTGTTGTCATGTGATGAATGGGATCACATCATTAGAGAATGATGTGATGGACAATACCCATCCGTTCGCTTAGCACTATGATCGTTTAAGTTTATTGCTATTGCTTCCTTCATGACTTATACATGTTCTTATGACTATGAGATTATGCAACTCCCGAATACCAGAGGAACACTTAGTGTGCTATCAAATGTTACAACGTAACTGGGTGATTATAAAGATGCTCTAGAGGTGTCTCCGATGGTATTTGTTATGTTGGCATAGACCGAGATTAGGATTTGTCACTCCGAGTGTCGGAGAGGTATCTCTGGGCCCTCTCAGTAATGCTAATCACATAAGCCTTGCAAGCAATGTGACTAATGAGTTAGTCATGGGATGATGCATTACGGAACGAGTAAAGAGACTTGCCGATAACGAGATTGAACTAGGTATGATGATACCGACGATCGAATCTCGGGCAAGTAACATACCGATGACAAAGGGAACAACGTATGTTGTTATGCGGTTTCACCGACAAAGATCTTCGTAGAATATGTAGGAGCCAATATGAGCATCCAGGTTCCACTGTTGGTTATTGACCAGAGATGTGTCTCGGTCATGTGTACAGAGTTCTCGAACCTGTAGGGTCCGCACGCTTAACGTTTGATGACGATTTGTATTATGAGTTATGTGATTTGATGACCGAAGGTTGTTCGGAGTCCCGGATGAGATCACGGATGTGATGAGGAGTCTCGAAATGGTCGAGACATAAAGATTCATATATTGGAAGGTTATATTCGGACACTGGAATGGTTCGGGTCGTTTTGGATGAGTTTCGGAGTACCAGGGGTTACCGGAACCCCCCCCCCCCCCCCGGGGGGGAAGTTATTGGGCCTCAAGGGCCTAGTGATGGAAGAGAGGAGGCCGGCTAGGGAGTGGAGCCCCCCTAGCCCAAACCGAATTGGACTAGGGTTGGGGCGGCCCCCCTTTCCTTGTCTCCTCCTCCTCCTACCTTCCTTCTCCTACTAGGAATAGGAAAGAGGGGGGGAATCCTACTTGGACTCGGGAGTCCTAGTAGGATTCCCCACACCTGGCGCGCGCCCTAGGGCCGGCCACCTCTTCCCTCCCCTCCTTTATATACATGGCCAGGGAGCACCCCATAGACACACAAGTTGATCTTTTAGCCGTGTGCGGTGCCCCCCTCCACAGTTACAAACCTCGGTCATATCATCGTAGTGCTTAGGCGACGCCCTCCGTCGGTAACTTCATTATCACTGTCGCCACGTCTTCGTGCTGACGGAACTCTTCCTCGACCTCAACTGGATCAAGAGTTCGAGGGACGTCACCGAGCTGAACGTGTGCTGATTGCGGAGGTGTCGTACGTTCGGTACTTGGATCGGTTGGATCGCGAAGACGTTCGACTACATCAACGTCGTTACTAAACGCTTCCGCTTTCGGTCTACGAGGGTACGTAGACACACTCTCCCCGCTTGTTGCTATGCTTCTCCTAGATAGATCTTGCATGATCGTAGGCAAAAAATTTGAAATACTACATTCCCCAACATCTGCTCGTACCTACTGCTTCATGGCACGTGGTGCCAAGGTAAACTCACACGATGCTTACTTTCAAACATCCAGTGAAGTTGACTCTAAATGTGAATCTAAACCTAGCTACAAAACACTTGCTAAAATTGCAACAGAACAACAAACTGCTATGGAACATATTCAAAAGTTGCGAAAAGCGATGACCTGTTGGACGCAGAAATGACTCAAACTCAGTCCTTAATTGAAGACATTAAAAATCTTCACGCTAAGTACGAGGAACTTGAAAGTCGTCATGAAACGCTCTCAACTACTCATGAAAAGCTTTCCTATGATTATCTTCAAAGGAAGCAAGAACTTGAGAACTTGAGAGCGACTGACGAAGATCTTCAAAAGGAGAACGAGTCACTCCGTGCTCAACAGATCAGTTCCGCTCACGAAGGCTCTGAACCAGTCGGATTCTGGGTTCCGGCAAACCCTTAAGGTTCGAACACTGGCACTACAAAAAAAGACACATCCGTTACATTTTGGGCCGGTCAACAGGACCCCGTTTCGATCGTAGGAGGTCCAACAGAAGTTTGTTTCCTCCGTTTTGGGGTACGCCAGACCCCTCCCAATGAACAGGATCCCGTTTCGACCATGGCTGGTCGAACACAAGGCCGTTTCCTCCGTTCTGCGGTACGCCAGGCCTCGTTTCCATCTGTTGTTCCGTCCAAGCCGGTTGGCTCCCGATGAACATGAAGACGCATTCCGTTCCGACCCAACCGGTTGGCTCCCCATGAACACGACGACGACGCAGTTTCTCCGTTCCGACCCAGTCATGTACACGAGCCCTGGCCGTACGTATGCGTGAGTAGGCGTTCGAGACCCCGCCGGTATGTACGTATGTGGCCGTATTTACTTTCTTGCACCCTGGCCGCTGTACGTACATGTACATGCTACGTGCGCGCCTCTACTACGACACGTGCGCGCCTCTACTACGACATGTGCGTGCCTCTACATCGACCAGTATGTACGTACACGTTCGCGGCCAGAATGACAACGCTATGTACGCTTCGACCGGGTGGGTCCCAACTGTAAGGCACTTCCTTGCGTGCGAAGATGTAGCTGGTGGGTCCCAGCAGTCAGGGGGAAACGTTTTTTTGCAAAATACGGTGGCCCGTCCGGTGGGTCCCTGCTGTCAGGTGGAGGAATAATTGTTTTGCGCGTAATAAGGAGGCACTTCCTTGCAGCGACCATGGACCCAGCTGTCAGCCTCTCCACGTACAGTTCTCTTTCGATGGAAGTCATTCCTTGACCACGTTGACCACGCCGCTCCGAGAGCACCATGGCGGTGGATGACGGCGAGGCCTAGGAAGGGGACGACGCGGAGCCGGGGAAGACGCGACAGTGGAAGCCCACGCGGAGAGGAGTATGAGGGTTCACTGGTTCCGTTGTGGTGTGAGGCTGCCATCGCCGTAGAATTACAGGGGGTGTGGGTGAGTAGAGGCAGATGGCCTGGCCAGCGGTGGGAGTAGTAGGGGCGGTGAGGCCTCCGCGGCATCACAGCCGGCCACGGGAGGCAGGAGCACGCGGCACGACCGGCGCTGGTGTGACGCCCGGATAATTAAGCTACAGTAATACCATGCTAATGATGTCACATCACCACGGTTACTGTTGTTAACATCGCGATGATTCGAAACCGTTTCAAAATTTAAATTCAAATTAATGTCAATAATAAAAGTTTTCAAAAATTTAAACAAAAATGTTCGGTGGGTGCCAGATATTGCACTGATAATTATTGTGAAGAAAACATATTTTTAGAAAATGCCTAACTATTTTAAAATGATGTAAAACAGAAAAGAAAATAAAATGCAACAGGGAAAACAAACAGTAAAAAGACAAAAGGAGGAAGAAGCCCCCCTGCTGGACCGCGGCCCAGCTGGCCTTCGGGCCAACCAGGCCGGCCCCCACTCCACTCCTTATCCCCTCGCCCCCCCCCCCCCCCCCGCCCACCACCGACAACCCCCACCTCCCCACTCCCTCACTCCCCCACCCCCCGATCCCATCTGGATCGGGGCAACGACCGCGGCGCCCCGCTACCTACCCCGCCGCCCCGGCGACGCCAGGCGCTCGCTGGACCTCGCCGGCGCCGCCCCACCGCTTCTTCCCCGCTGGCCTCCCTCGAGCTACGTCGCCCGCCGCCGCCAGGAGCACGCGCCGCCTCGCCCTCGCCGGAGCACTTCCCCGCCGGCCTGCTTCCCCCTCTCCGCCTCGCCGGAACGTCGTCCCCGTCACCCCCCTCGACCCCCGCTGCCTAACCCCTACGGCCACCGTGAGCCTCCTCCCTTCCCCTCTCTATTGCCGGCACCGGCGACCTCCCGTGGCCGTGCCCCGCACGCGCTCACCCCGCGTCACCCTGCTCCGCCGTGGCCCTCGTGCCCCGCTAAGGCAACCCCCTCCCGCCATGGTCACGGCCCCGCCCTGCCCCGGGCAGGCTACGGGCGCCCGTCGCCCACGCCCCGCCGCGGCGCGCTTTGCCTCGCCGGCGCCGTGCCGTTGGCCGCGCCTGGGCTCGTCCCTGGCCTCGCCCGCACGCCCGCCGCTCGGCTCCGCCCCTACCTCTCACTGCCCTGCCTCGCCGGGCCTCTTCCCCCTCGCCCAGGCTCGCCGTCGCCCGCACCAAGTGCCTCCGTCGAGCTCCCCGAACGCGCCCGCTCCTTGCACCGGTCGCGCCCCGCACCGGGCTCGCCCCGCTCCGGCCATGGCCAGCGCCGTGCCCCGCCGTGGCCGCCAGCGCCCACGCCCGCGTGCCCCTGGGCGTGCGCCCGAACGGGGCGCGCCCGTAACCCGTCGCCCGCACCCTTGTATGGCCTCTGTGCCACTGAACAGAGCGGCCCAGCCCACAGAACGAAAAGAAAAGAAAAAAATAATAAAAAATGATTTAAAAAAATAAAAATAATAAATTAATTAATAAGTATATAAATAAAACAAATAATAAAAATAAATTTAATTAATTAATTAACTAAATTAATTAAGTTAATTAATCCTGTTTAAATTAATCTAATTAGATAATTAATTTAACTAAATAGTAGTTAATTAGGTAACAGCCCCTGACAGGTGGGACCCACCTGTCAGGTTGACCAGGTCAACGGTCAACGTTGACTGCTGACGTCAGCATGACATCATGCTGATGTCATAAATCCAAATTTCGAATTAAATTAAATAATTAATTAAATTCCAGAAATTATTAAAATCTTTAGAAAATCATATCTTTTAATCCGTAACTCGGATTAAAATGTTTTCTACATGAAAGTTGCTCAGAACGACGAGACGAATCCGGATACGCAGTCCGTTCGTCCACCACACCTCCCTAACCTATCGAACTCGCAAATTTCCCCCTCCGGTCCGTCTGTCCGAAACGCGAAACAGCGGGAATACTTTCCCGGATGTTCCCCCCCTTCGCCGGTACCACCTACTGTCGCGTTAGGACACACCTCGCACTGCTCATTGTCATGTCACGCATCATCATGCTTATGTTTGCATTGTATTTACTGTTTCTTCCCCCTCTTCTCTCCGGTAGACTACGAGACCGACACTGCTGCTGCCCAGTTCGACTACGGAGTTGACGACCCCTCCTACTTGCCAGAGCAACCAGGCAAGCCCCCCCCCCTTGATCACCAGATATCGCCTATTCTTCTCTATACTGCTTGCATTAGAGTAGTGTAGCATGTTACTGCTTTCCGATATCCTATCCTGATGCATAGCCTATCCTTGCTACTACTGTTGTTACCTTTACCTGCAATCCTACATGCTTAGTATAGGATGCTAGTTTTCCATCAGTGGCCCTACATTCTTGTCCGTCTGCTATGCTATACTATCGGGCCGTGATCACCTGGGCGGTGATCACGGGTATATACTTATATACTATATACATGACACATGTGATGACTAAAGTCGGGTCGGCTCGTAGGAGTACCCGCAAGTGGATCTTTGTGGCGGAGCGACAGGGCAGGTTGAGACCACCCAGGAGAGAGGTGGGCCTGGCCCTGGTCGACGTTCGCGGTTACTTAACACGCTTAACGAGATCTTGGTATTTGATCTGAATCTGGCCATTTGGTCTATACACACTAACCATCTACGCGGGAGTAGTTATGGGTATCCCGGCGTCGTGGTATCAGCCGAAGCCTTCGTGACGTCAGCGACTGAGTGGCGTGCGCCATGTTGGACCGCTTTGACGTAACCGCCGTGATCGTGTGGGTTGCTAGGTCTGCTCGCGGCCGCGTTCGCAACGTGCAGGTGTGCATAGGGCGATGGGCCCAGACCCCTGCGCGCATAGGGTTAGACCGGCGTGCTGACCGCTCTGTTGTGCTTAGGTAGGGCTGCGACGTGTTGATCTTCCGAGGCCGGGCATGACCCAGAAAAGTGTGTCCGGCCAAATGGGATCGAGCGTGTTGGGTTATGTGGTGCACCCCTGCAGGGAAGTTTATCTATTCGAATAGCCGTGTCCCTCGGTAAAAGGACGACCCGGAGTTGTACCTTGACCTTATGACAACTAGAACTGGATACTGAATAAAATACACCCTTCCAAGTGCCAGATACAACCCGGTGATCACTCTCTAACAGGGCGACGAGGAGGGGATCGCCGGGTAGGATTATGCTATGCGATGCTACTTGGAGGACTTCAATCTACTCTCTTCTACATGCTGCAAGATGGAGATGGCCAGAAGCGTAGTCTTCGACAGGACTAGCTATCCCCCTTTTATTCTGGCATTCTGCAGTTCAGTCCACTGATATGCCCCTTTACACATATACCCATGCATATGTAGTGTAGCTCCTTGCTTGCGAGTACTTTGGATGAGTACTCACGGTTGCTTCTCTCCCTCTTTTCCCCCTTTCCTTTCTATCTGGTTGTCGCAACCAGATGTTGGAGTCCAGGAGCCAGACGCCACCGTCGACGACGACACCTACGACACTGGAGGTGCCTACTACTATGTGCAGTCCGCTGACGACGACCAGGAGTAGTTAGGAGGATCCCAGGCAGGAGGCCTGCGCCTCGTTCGATCTGTATCCCAGTTTGTGCTAGCCTTCTTAAGGCAAACTTGTTTAACTTATGTCTGTACTCAGATATTGTTGCTTCCGCTGACTCGTCTATGATCGAGCACTTGTATTCGAGCCCTCGAGGCCCCTGGCTTGTATTATGATGCTTGTATGACTTATTTTTGCTTTAGAGTTGTGTTGTGATATCTTCCCGTGAGTCCCTGATCTTGGTCGTACACATTTGCGTGCATGATTAGTGTACGGTCAAATCGGGGGCGTCACAGCTGGTTTGGGCGGCTGGAGCAAGAAGACCAGAGGTTGAAGAAGCACTACGGCCGTTGGATGGACATCGTACGATCAATGGAGCTAGAATCGTTCATATTGACTAAGTTGACAAAGCCCTCCATCCCCGTCAACTTAGTAGGCCCACAAGTCTGCCTCCCACGCAGGGGGTATTCATTTTTTTGTGCGTAATAAGGAGGCACTTCCTTGCGTGCGAAGATATAGTTGGTGGGCCCGAGCTGTCAGCGGGGGGAACATTTTTTCGAAAAATACAGAGGCCCTTCCGGTGGGTCCCAGATGTCAGGTGGAGGAATCATTATTTTGCGTGTAATAAGGAGGCATTTCCTTGTGTGTGGCCGTGGACCCAGCTGTCAGTCTCTCCACGTACAGTCCACTTCCGATGGATGTCGTTCGTTGACCATGTTGACCACGCCGCGCCGAGAGCACCAGGGGTGGACGACTGCGAGGCCTACGAAGGGAACGACACGGAGCCAGGGAAGACACGGTAGTGGCGGCCCACGCGGTGGGGAGTACGAGGGTTGACTGGTTCGGCTGCCGTCGCCGGAAAATAACAGGATGTGTGGATGAGTAGAGGGATAGACAGGCCAAGGATGCGAGTATGGTGGGGCCGTGAGGCCTGCCAGGCAGCACAGCCGGCCACGGGAGGCGGGAGCAGGCGGTTCCGCCGGCGCTGGTTTGGGCGGCTGGAGCAGGAAGATCAGAGACTGAAGAAGCACGATTGCCGTTAGATTGACATCTAACGGTCTGACGCTGGTAGAGTCGATTGTTGACTAAGTTTCTTTTTTTGAGAAACCTTGTGTACGCATGAACTTAGTAGGCCCACAGGCCAGCCTCCAAATCTGTGGCAGACAACATAGAGCCCATTTGCTAAAAAAAATATAATTTGCAGCCCATTTGCTAATTCTTAAGTAATTTATTACAGCCCATTTTCTGCCCAGGACCACGGTCAAAAAGTTCAACCTTATTTTGCATATTTCGATGGAGTCCGAACTGTTGTAATCCCGAAATGATAATTTTTTTAAGAACTTATGATTTGCCAAAAAAATCGTTTTGTTTTTTGTAAGCAAATAAGACATGGGACAATTGAGTTGGTTTAAGGGAAAAGCAGTGGTAAAAAATCAATGCTGGGAGGGAAAATAACAACAAAAATAAGGATGTAAATATGAAAAGGGAACTTTATGTATTTTCAATACAATGATACGTGTATATGAACTTGTAAAACTATAGGTAGAGATTAGAAAACGGATGTAGGACATGGCGTTTCAAGAGGAAAATAGAACTGGGATGTGTGTTTGATTCAGTAAAAAAACTACCTGCGGATGTTGTAAGACAAAATATAACTAACGCTGGCGGGCCAGAGGCCAGTAGATACCTGCTGGATCTTTGTGCCCCGTTGTCGTTATGGACTGGGCCTGTTAAAAACAAAACCAAGCCTGGGCAGTCTACAGTCCAGTTGAAATTTGCTCGACCTGAAAAAAAAATATACCTGCTCAACAAACGAGATAATTCTGCAAGTACAGACTGATAACTGGGATGCAGCAGGTATATTGTTTTTTCATCGTGATAATAAGTGCATGCACTTGTTTCGAAAAATTTGGAGAACTGGGAATTCGAACGGCAGGTGCTTATGCTACCCATCAAATAAAAATCAGGTGCATGAAAATTCGTTTCGAAACAAATGATTCAGCTTTATATCCACGTGGACCCTCGGCATGATGGTTGGAAGCAAATGCCAAGTTCATGCCGAAAGATCGTTAACAACAATACCAACTTGCGGACGACAAGGTAATACAAGTACCAATACCAAACTAACTTATAATCTTTTTACTCCTGACCCTAGTGTCCGTCTGGTAGAAAATATTGCAGAGGACCAGCTCCCGCTCCTTCTCTTGCTCCAGGTCCCCGAGGTGGTACTGGTGCATCACCCAGTTGGTCCTCTGCTGGTCGAAGTTCTTGTTGGTGTGCAGCACCAGAACCTTTTTGCTGCCCGTCTGCTGGCCATTGACCACCACCGGCAAGGTATTGCCGGTCTTATGCCACATCGCGTGCATGCCGCACTCCGACTGTATCTTGCGACGCGTCCACGTGCCCCTTTTGAACGCCCTGGAATTGCGCTGGAAGAAATGCTTGCTTAGGCCACTCAGTGTGATACCTGCAGTATTGTCGAATACAGGTTTTAGTGTACGTGGTTGGCATTTTCATAACATCTTTGGCATGTTGCAGTCACTTGTTTCACTTTTTATTAACTGTCAAATTGTAATTGCTTCACTAGGTCTGCGTCTAAAAAGAAAAATAGAGCTATAAACAAAGGAATATGTTTGTGCAGGTAGATGGTCGATCAGTGTCTTACCTGGAAGTTTCTCAGGATAGGTGTAGCATATGCCGTGCTCGCTGTCGATGGTCGGTATGAAAAAATCGATGAGAGGGTGAGATCTCGCGCTGTCAGCATTCACTTTGGCCTCAAGGTGCTCGATCAGCTCCTGATCTGTGGGATCGAACTTGACGCCAGCCAGCAGCACCGGCCAATCCTTCTTGGACTTGCATTGGTTAATTCCAATTATATGGTACTCAATGTATGATCAATCGACTGTTTTAAGTGAATGATGAAAAATATTGACAGATAAGTGGTACCTCAAATCTAAAGTCCACAATACCCGAAGACACCGCCAGGATTCTTGTGTCACCTCACGCGCAGCGTGTTGTCACGTCAATTCAATGTGTGGACATGATGAATAATTTGACCGACGTATACTAGTACTGCTACTGTACTACTTA
Source organism: Aegilops tauschii subsp. strangulata (assembly GCF_002575655.3). Taxonomy (NCBI): domain Eukaryota; kingdom Viridiplantae; phylum Streptophyta; class Magnoliopsida; order Poales; family Poaceae; genus Aegilops; species Aegilops tauschii. Next base: position 269,401,440 of record NC_053038.3, on the reverse strand, counting down.
CTAGTCGTATTTAGTGTCACATTTTAACCATAGGTTTAACTAAAAAAATGTCAATGCATGTCACCGAAAATTATTCCATTGGAAACTATGTTCAAATACGAATAAAACGATATAATTTTTTGTGACATGCATTAACATTTAGTTAGTGAAATTTATGGTCAAAATTATGAAGGGGGCCCGTAAACCAGGAGGGAGGGAGTAGTACGAGTAGCGCAATATACGGTATAGAGAAATAGTACAAATTTAGAAATGGGGTAAGAAGTTACAAGGCTGTGCGACAGACTTTGTAGGCTACATGAGTAATACAAAATATAATTCCCATTGGACAAAACTTTCCCCAATGTACGCACATACATGCATTAGTAATATAGGTAAATTGTTTGGGGCACCTAGGTAGAGAGAGAATAACAAAATAAAAAGGAAAGAAAAAGAATTAAAACACACATACATGCATTAGTAGCTTGCATGTCAACCAATTTGCATTTATTGATTGGAAAAGAATTAAAACACACATTAATTGGTAGAGAGAGAATAACAAAATAAAAAGAAAGAAATATACATGCATGTACGCATAATGTGACTCGCCGGTTTGTAGACCTTGTATGCATAGATGAATACACATACACATTAAAATTGTACCTTTATGAGGTATCTATGACTTATTATTTGTATTAATAAAGTGTGCACTGACTCCAAATAGTAGAGACATACCCATGATATATATATACCTACTATGAATTATGTACATACGCGGACACGTATATATATCCAATGATTTATTCTAGGTCTTGCTAATAAAGAAATTATATGCATAGTGGATATGTATATACCTACTAAATAAATTATGTACATACGCAGGTATGCATATACCTACTAATGAAATTATATACATACACAGGTATGCATATACGTACTAATTAAATTATATACATACGCGGGTATGCATATACCTACTAATGAAATTATATACATACGCAGGTATGCATATACCTACTGATTAAATTATATACATACGCGGGGCTAACGAAATTATGTACATACATAGGTATGCATATACCTACTAACAAAATTACATGTATGGGTATATGTATACCCAATTATATTGTGAGTATATGTATACCCAATTATGTTGTGGGTGTATGTATACCTAACTGAAATTAAGTAACATACACGTGTATGTACATACAAAGTGATTTAGCCTACGAATAAATAAGTGCTATATAAGGAGGTAATAAATATTGATTTTTAATCAATATGGTATTTAAACTCCTTCCTTTTCTGTGACGTGACATGCATGCATGGAATGATTAAAGAATTAACGCCTGCCAAATTAAGACATTTTCACTAGTTTCCAAATCAGTCGCTAAACACGATCCAACGACAGTTAGGCAAGGTGCCTGGGCACCTAGGTGTCCCAAACTGCCTATCTATCTATCTATCTATCTATATATATATATATAGATTGACTATTCGTCACCCTGGGTGAGGAATAGTTATTCTTCACCCCCCTCTATTTTACCATCAATGCACCGTAATTTTACGTTCCGTAAGTTTTGTCTTATTTCCGACATAAAAAGAGACCGTAATAATATATATAATCGTCGTAAAAAAATATTTCATGTTATGTAAAATTACAAACGTAAAATCATATTGTAAAATACACATAAAATGAGGTTTCTATTTCTTGCATTATTGGAGATCACATTTACAGAAGAGGAAAAACATGTGGGGCTCTTTCTGGGGCTGTGGATGGAAATGGCAAGCTAGGTTCTGAAAAGGCAAGAGTTATTCGTGCAATGGGGGCAGCTCCTTTACATCACCTGTCAGCTAGCATGTTCTATTTCGAGAAGGCTATTGTGTGGTTTTGTTTCGTTGCTAGCTTTGAAAGGTTCCATACATCTATACTTTTTTAGTAGGTTTTACTCTCAAAGGTTTCATTCTATCTCATGCTAGGTTCGGGACCTTTTGCTTCTCCTACTGTAGAGTACTCCATTTGTTCCTACATGCACGCATAGGTTGTGCATGACTCTGAGCGGACACAAAGTAGTACTAACACACGTACTCAGCTATCACATGCAAACTAACTAATCTGAGATTAATCAAGATTATGCTATAACAGGCTAGGCAAACGGCGATGCCTCGGAGAGACCCGGTTGTGGACGCGGACGAGCGCTCAGTATCAATGCAGAACGACACTAAGATGCTGTTTGATGACGTGCTGAAGTGTTCTATCATCCAGGGATAATGTGAGTGTCGGTTTTTTGTGCTTTCGTTTCCGAGTCGTTTTCCATTTTTTGTGATGATTTTGATGACTGTCCAACCCCTAAACACTGAGTTAGAGAACGGCCCTTCATCATGTCTGATACAAACTCAAACTGGGGCGATTGCGGGCCAACTCAGGTTTAATCATTTCGCGTGCACTAGCAATTAATTCGTCATTTCGCGTGCTTATTACTCACACCCGCCAAACACAAAAATGTTTCAGGTCCATCATTGGAGCTCTCAGTTTTTCGCTAATGCTATTGAACAAGCTAGTACACTGTCTATCATTGCTTTTGTTTACTTCTTCCCTTTCTTAGCTCGTTTTCATTTTTGCAAGTGTCCTTTCTCTACTCGTTGACTCTGACTCTCTGAGCTTGTATGGACTGACGACTACCGAGTCTCCGTTCTTTGCCACTTCTGTGCGACAGTACATGGACTGATGGACCTGAACATTACCAACGTACTATGTTCAACCAGTGCCCATAAGTTGTACATCAACGCTAGCATCTACTGACATGTTAGGTTCTAGCTGTTCTATTCCATAAAATCAGGGCACGCCTGAAGACTTTCTTGTTACAAGTGTTCTCCAATCTGTGTCGCACTAAACATCGTTCGGTTCTAGCTAGGCAAATCTCGCCGCAAACGTGGCTGATGGACTTAACAAGGAGGCACATGAAACACTAATGTACTGCATGTCAGATCCGGCCGACGCAAGAAACTAGAGGGTAGCACCGCTTCCTTCAGAGAGGGAACAAAACGAGCATGCGATAATGGAGAGGTGGTTTTGTGTTGCAAGCAAGATGCAAATTTTCTACTCTTTCTTTCTCGTTTTATTCACTGTAATTCTAGAATTTACATCTAAATTATTCAACTGTCTCCATGAATAGATTACCCTTACAAGATACACATGCAAGCCAGTGATAACGCTATGGTCCACTATTCATGCACAACCGTGTGTGCTAAAAAGAAAACAAGAGAACCAGTGCACTGCTTTTGCCACATATGTTTTTTTTTATCGAAGGGGCCACATGGCCCCATTTTCAGCTGTTTACAGGGCAACAAATCAACCATTACGTCACTGATTTAGAACCACACCAGGATGCTCCAGCCTAACAAGCCTAATCATCACACCACTGATATATATCACCACATTAGGATGCTTCAATCTATCAAAAACTAGCCTGGAAATGGAGTTGTTTACAGGGCCACGGATGTACTAGAAAGGTGTCATGTGCTATGCAGCACTGCCAAGACCATATACGAACAAAACGCTGCAGGACCATTATTTCATGTTGGCTGCAGGTGCACTGTCATCTTTAGAGTTCCAGTCTGCTACTTGTAAGATTACCATTTTGGTACTCTGGCACTAGCTACTTTCTACTACTACTTTTACTCGTCCTAACCTGCAATTGAAGGACCGCGTCACACTGTCCATTGAGCAAACACATGTGTGTCTTAATGTTTAACTAGCCAATTCTATTAAACTCTCATCCAATAAAAAGGTATTGCATGTTCATGGCGCTTCTACATGAGAGACAAGCATGTAAAATATAGTTAAAGCAACTCTGACTGCTGACCCATGTCGTCCGCGTGTGTCCCTTTGGGTCAAAACGGACACAAAAGTCGGTCCAACGCGTCGACCCAAACGGGAGCGCGTCCGCTTTTTGTTCACCTGCCGACAGATTCCTGGCCCAAATTTGGACATCATTTGCGTTGGCGCGGACAGGAAGAGGGTTGCCCGGTTAATTAACGGAAAAACAGGTTGAATCTGCCACAACAGCCCACACAGGGCAACACCGGCCGACCTGGCCACCCACACGAAGATACAACTATGCTGAATAGAAGAAACACCAAGTCAAGGTCATCACCAAGTGTCATCGGCGTCACTCCTCCACGAGCCAGCGACTCCGACTTCACCACCGACTTCCACCAACGAAGTCCTTGTCACCGCAAACGCCGGAACCCATGCCAGCCCATGCCAACAGTTGGCCACCGACGCAGGCGCCAGACAACTCCGACTAAGAAGACCACCAAAGCACAAGAGAGATGGGCAGAGTAGGCACCAACTAACACCTCCTTGAAGACCACCAGCCACTTGTCATCATCACCGCCTAGGCACCTCCCGGGTAGCTCCGACTCCACGACGGCACGGCGAGACCCAGAAGAGACCCAGAAGAACCGACAACCGAAGCATTGCCGCGACCCTACACTGCTAGCCATCATCATCGTTGCCAAACTGGACACCGCATTGCCACACTGCCAGCCGGGCACCTACCTACCGCAGTGTTGTGAACGTCTAGCACATGGAGAGCGCGAACGGGAACCAATGCTCTGCAAGGCGTGCCCCAAAGAGGGAAGCGACAATGCCGATGCCGACGCCGTCGCCCGACCCGACCGGGCCTTAGGCTTTCACCTGAAGAGCTGGATCTGAGGGTGTGCATTCCACGGCGATGCCTCCAAGGAGGTAACATGACGCCCACGGATGCCGACGTCATCGGCCGGCCAAAGCCGCTCGGAGCACCGCCCAACATCACAACTCCACGCATCGCAACTCCATTAGCCCGCACACCACCCCCCACCGCACCATGCCAGCAGCACCAGAGGACCACCACAAACCACCTCATCGCTGACCAAAGGCCAGCAGGCCAGATCCGGCGAGCCCGACCGGATCCGGTGGTCGCTCGCACCTGCCCCGCAATGGACCAACCACTGGCGCACCGACGCGCCGCTGGGCGTGCAGCACCCACCAGGCAACCAGGTGGCCCACCCCATGCCACAACCGAGCGCAACCGGAGAGGCCGGATGACGCAACCGGGGCGCGCCGTCGAGCCGGGCCAGGGGAGTCGCCTGCCATCGGGGAGCAGGACGAGGGCTGGAGCCTCCCTCACCAGATGCGCGCACGGGGACGCGAGGAACTGCCTGCCGCCGTCCGCCGCGCGGGCATAGCCCGCCGGCCTCCTCCGGCGGCGGCGAGGGGGGGGGGGTGGATGGAGCAGCGGCGGAGTGGCGGGCTAGGGTTTCGCTCGAGCTACCGCGGGAGCGACGACGTGGGCGTGGATTATGTTTGCTGTTTTTTCCATATCAAGTTTGTAAGTGTGAGTTGTGGCTTCAGATTGTTTGATGTATGTTCTTATCAGACCTTTGTGGAATAATAATTAATAAATATGGTTGTGTGCATCTATCGATGCAGAGGCCACGGTTTCAACCTCCTTTCTCAAAAAAAAGGAAAAAGAAATAAATGACACACTGGGGGTACTGGCAAAATGGAAACGTATCTTGCCGTCTCTCATTGCTCTATCAAAGGACTGTAGATTTTCAAACTTCCTCGTGCCGTTCACCTCTCCATGTTCAGCTGCGGGACCTTCTCGGTCATAGTGGTTTTGACTATAGTTGCTCGGGCCCACTCATATACTGCTTCGAACGTGGAAAGGAGAGCTGCCAGTATACACCAGACAACTTCTGATCCCAGGATTCCAGGAAGTTTGGCCTTTGATGCACATGCGTAGAGCGTCTAGCATTTTAATAAGGAAATGAGTTTGAAAACTAACGAGAGTTATTAGTGAGATTGTAACACTCCATCTAGTTGTTCCCTTCTCAGGCATTAAAGTGGAAGGGTTTTGAGCTGGCTTGAGGTGCCTCCCGATGCACCAGGCCAAGTACTCCTTGATGGCTTACTCTCTTTCTACACGTCTGGATATAAACATCCTTTTAAACACATGCAGGAATGGCGAAGATAGCCAACGGTGGCATATGGACCCTAACTGCATGTACATCTGTTTCTACTTCGTGGTTAGTTATAGAGAAATGTGGAGATAATGCGTGCTTAGCTATAGAGAAACGTGGGAAGGATAGCTTACAAAATACCCAGACAACCTACGATCCCAGTATTCCAGGAAGTAGGTCGCATGCCGTTCAGTTTGACATTCGGTACACAGGTGGTCACAAGTCTCTACTATTTCGCAATGGTAGGCCACACTTGACGCATGTGTCCAGGTTTTTTTTACCAAACACATTATATTAAACAAAAAAATTACATTCAGACAATGCACCTTAACTCTTTATACCTTGTTTTCTAACAAGTATTTTACATAATGAAGAAGAAAATAATCATTTTCCCAGCTTGCTTGCAATCATTTGTAAAATTCATTGGTCTTTCAGCAAAGTATACGAGTTGATGCTTGCACACTTATGGGGTGCTTTCATAATGAGCAAGTCAAGATATGTGGAAATAATTTTGCAAAATAAAAAGATACGTGCAAATGAGTGTGTCGCTCCCGCGGGTGGTCTGGGAGGGAACCCTAACCGACCGCTCGGGTCTGGGCGGCGCAGGTCGGCCGATTCTGCAAGGGGGGGGGGGGGGGGGGGGTTGCGGCAAGCGCAGTGGTCTGGCATGTGGAGGTCTGAGGCGATGTGTGTGCAATGGATTTGGCAGCGTCGACGATGGCTTCGGGGCCGCTAGTGCATGGATGTTCTTGCCTGTGGTCGTGAGGGAGGGGGTGATGAAGCTCAGGCAGCAGGGCTCGGAGGCCCGGCACCACGCTAGTTCGGCTTCATGGGTCAGAGCAAAGATGTGCGAGTGTGGTGGATCTGGTGTCTTCAGTCTTCAGCATCCATATAGTAGCATGCGCTGACGCGTCTCATGCAAGGTTGAGGCAGGAACCGTGGCGGTTCTTATAGCAACTCCAACGCGCCGACGCAAACTGTCTGCGATGTCTGTTTGGGTAGAAACGGATGAAAATGTCGGCCAAACGCGCCGACGCAAATGGACGTCTGTGGCCTATTTCTTGCCCAAATTTGGGCCGGGTTTGTCCAACGCGAACGGGGGCGATGCCCGCCCTTGTCCTCCGCATGGCCGTCGGTCGGTGGCACATCCACCCTCATTTTCCTCCCTTTCCCAAAACCCTACCGCCCGCTCGCCATGGACGGCGCGCCGAACCCCGACGCAGCGCCGGCCTCGCCTCCACCGTCGACAAGTCACACGTCGTCTGACGTATATAGTTGCCGCTCTTTATCAGTATTAATCACACTCACTTAGTAGCTTCAGTGGGAGTTATGGGAGATGGCCGTGGAAGTAATTCAAAGGGAAGCATTTTCGTGAGCATTGTTAAGGTTGAAGATTGTTTTTCCGACATGGTCATTAAGAAATCAGATGGTCTTTCCAAACGACCAGTGCTGAGAACAAACTCTCTTTGGAGCAAACTGGAGGCCTTTGGACGCGATGATTGACTAACAGACGAGACATATACACATGCACAACACACATGATCCATGCACTGGCCCTTGATTGGCCCGTTTAAAAATTGATCCATCCATGCATGTTCAAGTACGTACCCATCACATTTCAAAAAACAAAAAGTACGTAACCATCACCTGGCACTAGACCGATTAGAGCAAAAGCATAGACGACAAGAGACTATATTTTTTATTCCTAGTAACAAATATTATCACACCTCACTGAGTATTTACTCGGGTTATAAACACACTAACAATCAATGGATTTATGATTGGTTTTGAAAGATAATACGCAGGAACGTACTGAAAAGGAGAGGAGCTACATGAAACCTGTAGGCTTTGAGCTTGTGCGTGAAATAGGAAGACGAGCAGGGCCAGAGCTGGTCTGTGACGCGTAGCAGCCTTTGACTTGTGCGTATGCAATAAGGGATATGCTGCAAGATCCTTTCTGCCACATCTCCCCAAAAATACACATGAAATGATGACATGGATAATTTCTTCTGTTTGGAGAACAATACAGATAGCACGGTGCATTAGTTACAGGGCATGCGGTGTAAAAGATACTAGTGATAATTATCTTGTTAAAATGACTTCCATGGTATTCTGGGTGAAAAACAAAATCGACACTATATAAATGTTACTGTTCACACTTTTTATACTTGTTATTTTGTGTTTTTGGCCCTAAAGTCGATGAAACTTATTCCTTCCGTGAAAGTTTTTGTACGAGTATAACGTTAGATCAAGTCTATTTTCAAAAAGTTTATGGAATTATTGACTTTTTTACAATTTCTAATTTTTTTTTCAAATCAGGTACATTGTGCCCCGAGACCCACTGGGTATATTTTTCTTTCAAAAAGTCAAAAATTGAATAACGCAGAGGCTAGATGGTGTAACTGTAAAAAAAAGATGTTAGATGGTTTCTGTGAGTAGCACCGGTAGAGCAAAGGATTTTTGGCCCATGGATTAACTGGTAGAGGGACACATGTTCGTGTTGTTTTTATATGCAAAAACAAGTGCAAGACAAACTCATGTCACCGGCAGTCCCATTTGTTTCCCAATAGAATTAAAGAAAATGTCTATTACACACTTTCCTCTGAGAAGATGAGTACACAGAAAGTTAGAACCCGACCTTAGTTATGCTCGTCATTATTGTATCAGACCTATCATCAAATTGTCATGCTCATCTAAGGAATCGGGCTGCATGGAGGAATGTGTCGGCTCAGATGCCTGCCGCCCTGAGCCAATGCCGAAGGGGAGATCTAATTAGATCTCCCCTACATCCGAGCCGTGCCGCAACACGCGGACGTCGTCCACCTACCGGCTGCCTGGAGCAAAACAAGAAACCGTCAATCGGCCAGCAAGGCAAGGCTTTCACCTGGGTTAGTGGGAAAGGAGGAGGGGTGGATGAGGTCAATGTGAGGTCATCATCGGATTCGGAGTGCCGCCATCATCGGGGTCGATGCGAGGTCGACCAGGGTTCCCCTATTCCAGGGCATCCACCACCCCACCCTCATGTCCTAGATCTGGCGACCCGAAGAGCAGTGAACAGATCAACGAGGGAGGACCATGCCGATGGAGAGGAGACTGGGAAGCAGAGCAGTCGAGGCTGACGGAGCATCCTATGGTGGCGACGAGCTTCTGCCGCCCCACCGCGACCAACACGGCCAGTAGGGACGGCCAGCACCGGCAGTGCCATATGCCAGATGAGATCGATGCCGCCCTCACCAATCAGGGTCGCCGCCCTGGCATCCGAAGCCTCATGCAGCGTAGAGCAGCGGATCCTGGCCGCCAGCTTCACCAGCAGACACGCAGCAGCGCCAATGAGCACCTCGGGTTGTGGCGGGGAGGGAGGGGGTGCCGGCGGGGCTAAGTTCGGTCGCTCTTGTGTCGCCCGTGAGAGGCGACACAAGAGCCAGATCCCCCTAACTTACCTTCTAGAATATTGAAGGTGCCCAGTCCAGTAAAAAGAGTGCACACATCCAATTGTGGAAGGAATCCACAATGAAGAAAAAGGTTCTCGTGTCATTATAACCATATGAGGATACTAGACCATTGCGAGAGGTATAATTTGCATGTTTCACTTATTGTCCGTTCATAATTGTTTTATTCTTCTTATGCCAACTCTCTAAATATATATTTTGTGCAAGCTTAACCACGACAAGTGTTGGTGCCAATATTAAATCCTAATATGTCTATCTCTAGACCAACACAAACACACAAGGAGAGAAAGAGAGAGTTGTGAGTTCAAGGTATAAAAGGTGCCTGCTCCAATATAAAGAGTGCACACATATGGTTGTGCAAGGTTTAGGCAATGGAAAATCAAGCTTCTCGTGTCATTATATAACTTCCATGTTTCACTTACACTTGCTAGTTCATTATCGTTGTTTCCTCTTATGCCAACTCTATCAACTTATATTTCAAGTGGCCTTAACCACATCAAGTGTTGGCACCTAAATTAATTCCTAATCGGTCTAGAGACCAACACACACACACACACACACACAAACACACACACACACACACATACACACACACACGCACGCACGCACGCACACACACATGCACGCGCACGCACGCACACACACACACACACACAAATGGATGAGATAAAGAGATATAGGAGTTCCAGGTATAAAAGGTGCCCGCTCCAATACCAAGTGTGCACTCATAGGGTTGCACAAGGTTTGGGCAATGAAAAAACAAAGTTCTCGTGTCATTATATAACTTCATGTTTCATTTACACTTGTCCATTCAAGCATATTATTCCCGAGAGAAAAGGAAATATAGGTTGATTGGGGTGTCCATTTTTCGGCTCTTGGTGTAAGTTTTTTACCATGTGTGCGCGTTATATCAGATGTTAAAGGACTAAAGAGGGAGGGAGCAACAATTAGCTAGATAGAGCATCACCGCAACGCTTACACAAGAACTTATATTTACATTGTTGGAACCATGCATACCAACTAGAGGGGAACTTTTTGTGTGTGCACGAGAACCTTCTCTATAAGGTGGTTGTTGCACAAGAACCTCCGTTTTGTATTGTCGGCATCATTTGTGGACGGAGGAACCTTCTCTATAAGTTTCTTACGATGCATGCATGTTAAGTCGGATGTTAAAAGACACAAGAGGGAGGGGTCAACAATTATCTAGCATCACATTAACCCTTACACAAGAACCTCTGTTTTGCATTGTCGGAACCATGCATTCCAACTGGAGAGGAACTTTATGTGTGTGCATGAGAACCTTCTCTATAACGTGGTTGTTGCCCAAGAACCTCCGTTTTGTATTGTCGGCACCATTTGTGGACGGAGGAACCTACTCTATAAGTTTCTTACAATGCATGCATGTTAAATCGGATGTTAAAAGACCAAATAGGGAGGGATCAACAATTATCTAGCATCACCGTAAGCCTTACACAAGAACCTCTGTTTTGCATTGTCGGAACCATGCATACCAACCGGAGAGGAACTTTGTGTGTGTGCACGAGAACCTTCTCCATAACGTGGTTGTTGCACAAGAACCTCCGTTTTGTATTGTCGACACCATTTGCCGACGGGGGAACCTTCTCTATAAGTTTCTTACGATGCATGTGTGTTAAATCAGATGTTAAAAGCCTAAAGAGGGAGGGAGCAACAATTAGATAGCATCACACCAACATTTGCGCAAGAACCTCCGTTTTACATTGTCGGAACCATGCATACCAACTGAAGGGCAAATTTTGTGTGTGCATGAGAAGCTTCTCCATAAGGTGGTTGTTGCACAAGAACCTTGGTTTTGTATTGTCGGCACCATTTTGTGCACGGGGGAACCTTCTCCATAAGTTTCTCATGATGCATGCACGTTAAACTAGATGTTAAAAAGACTTGAGATGGAGAGAGATGTAGACAATTATATATAGCATCAACGCAACACTTGCACAAGAAATCTTTGTGAAGGTGTTTTGAACACTTGTGCGGTAGCGACGAGACAATTTATTAATCCGTCCAAGTGCTCCATCCTCTTCTTCAGGGAATTGTTATGCCACGAACTAACAAGAGGTTACGAACATCTTGGAGATTTACTCAGGAGGTGTTTGATCCTAAGTCCCTTTGACTGCCTGTTACCAAGGGCGGAATGCATAAAAGGAAGATTCGACATTCAATGAGCCATCATCGTTCGATCCGATAGACACAAATCCAGGGTTTCCCCCATAACATCCCGAGCATGCTGATGCAACCCGCAACAATGATGGCTCTACAAGGAAACGATGCCGGAGACATAGTCATCGTCCGCCATGACTAAAGATGGCATGATTTTCATCAAAAGTCACGCCACACCAACCTCGTTGGTGACTTGATCCAGGCGCACTCTCGCCATGTAGACGCACATTGTCGCTGGAAAGCCGGTGGAGGACCTCAGTCCGCCCCACACCGGTCCCGTCACGCGCCGCCGGCCGGCCAAAGCCACACCACAATGGAACTGGCCAGGATGCCAGATCCACAACCACCGCAGCCGCCCATCGTGCAGCCAGGGGGCCTACCATAGCATCCTGCCGGCCATGGGGTCGCCGGCTGCCACCGCACAGCCAGGACCCCCTGCCTCTATTTGTTGATCTTATAGTTTTATCTCTCACTCTCCCTTTTCTTTTCTCTACTATATGCGTGAAAATCGATTCACTCCAAGCCGGATAATTTCAGAGATGATCAACAGACCAAAATGGTTCAAAAACACGGCGTATTATTCTTTGTGGGATCTCATAACAAGATTAAAACGTAGCACGGGCCAAAAATTCGTCTAAATGAAAGTTAAAATTTAGTTTTTTTTTGAGAAACTTTCAATCTATTCATCTTCAATCAGTACAAAGAACAACAAAGGTAATAAAAATTACAACCATGTTTGTGGACCACCTAGCGCCGACTACAAGCACTGGAGCGAGCCGAAGGCGCACGGCCATCATCGCTCCTCCATCATCGGAGCAGGGCAAACCTTGTAGTAGTAGACAGTCGGGAAGTTGTCATGCTAAGGCCCCACAGGACCAGCGCACCAGAGTAACAATCATCGTCGATGAAGAAAGTCGTAGATCAGAAGGGCCAAACCTGTAAACACCCAAATGAAGATGAACGAAGACCTGATCCAAACATATCCACCAAAGACCAGCACCGACCGAATCCCACGAGATCAGTCGGAGACAAACCTCCACACACCCTCCAACGATGCTAGACGCACCATCGGGACGGGGATATAACGTGGGAGACATTATTCCTATTAAGGGACATCGGCGCCGCCACACTGTCTCAATCAAGACGCTGAATCTAACAAGAACGAGAACGGGTCCCTCTTACCGGCAGGGGTCGAGAACCTCCGCACCTCCATGGCCTAGAGGCCATCGGAGATGGGGCGGATCGGTGACGGCGCCAACGGGAGGAGAAGTGTTTTTCTTATAGAGGAGGAAAGAGATGTCAAAAGTTTAACACGGTACATCATGGCGAAATGGTTGTTACATGAATAGAAAGTAGGAATAACTAAAAAACAATGCCGAAAGAAATAAGTCTCGAACACGACAGACCACGATAAAGATGACGCAGTGGTTTTTTCTAACATACATGTGAGAAATCTATTTTGAACTTGGGCGGCCAGCTGACAATGATAGGAAGACTTTGGTCAACACTTTGATTCTCGTTCCTGTTGAACAGGTCTGGCGACTGAAGTGTCTCTGCTCACGGCACAGCGCATTGAGCGGCGTGCAAAAGGCGAACAGCCTGGCCGAGGTCTAGGTTCATTGCATGAATGGCAGTCTAGGTTCATGGTTGTTCGTATACAAAAGACTAGACCTACGTGTGCTTATATAGGCACACGACTAGACCGGAGGCGGCTCCTCTACCGTGCCTCTGAGCACGGCACGTCTGCCGTGCCTTCTTCGACGCTCGCGGATGCATTGATATGGGCTAGAAATTTACTAAAAACTAATCAGCCCAGCCAACTGTTAGATGTACACATGCCTGAACTGATTAACTATGCTCTTGTCTTGAAAAAAAACTATGCTCAAAATTTTCGTTTTGCCAAAAAAAAACTATGCTCAAAATTTACTAAAACAATATGCTAAAGAAAATGTTCCATTTTAGCGGAACTAATTAAATAATTAACTTAAAAACAGTTAACTATAATCTGTTGTAAATATAAGACAGAGATTTCAATACAGACTACACACAAATGTATATAAACACATTTTAGAGTGTAGATTCACTCATTTTGCTTCATATATAGTCTATATTAAAATATTTTAAAAGCCTTATAGTATTTAGGAACGGAGGGAGTATAATTAATACATGACCAACACTATAAAATGAAAATGATCTAGGCATGCACTGGGCCCTCAGCCAGGATCGCCACCCTGGATCCCTCCGTCGTCAAGGACCGACGTTCTAAATCCCTTTTCGGCCTCCATCGTCTTCACCAACACCCTCGTCGAGCAAGGAATTCCTACATCATGTGGTGTTTAACTGTAGTAGCTAAGAGAGTGAATGCCTAGCGGGGCATTGTGAGCTTCGGAATTATTGTTTTGACTTTCAAAACTAAATAGTTAATAATTCAGGCGTGTGTACAACTAACGGCTGGGCTGGGCTGATTAGTTTTGGCTAGTTTCTGGCCTATTCCAATGCGCCCGCGAGCGTCCGAAGAAGGCGCGGCAGCCGTGCCGTGCTCAAAGGCACGGTAGAGGATCCGGCTCTGACTAGACCAGACTCCATGTCTAACCGGAACAATAGCCTAACAGCATCTACAGCCGCATATGACAAATATGACTTTTCAAACATTTGTAGATATGTCCGGGCGTGTCTGTGGGACTAAACAGGCAAACACGTCTTAAATTAGTATAACTGCGTCCGGACACTTCATACTAAATTCTTCAATCTATACAAAATCATGCAAAGGAAATAAACCTACGTACTACGTTGACCACCTAGCTACTCTCGTCGGAGATGTCGACTATCTCTATGCCCGGCTCTGGGTACATGGGCGGCAGCTATAGCTCCGGCTACTCCGCTCCGGCCTCCTCCTCTATCTCCGCGTCAAGTTCGACGACGAGCGCGCCCATCACCACCTGCTCCTGCCGTAGGGACTGCCAGTTGGCCTCCACATAGGCTTCATCCTGGATGGAGTCCAGAATGGCCTGCTGCCCCGCCATCTCCGTGGCTTGGGCGACGGCAAAATCTGCTTCCGCCTCCTCCATGGTGAACCCCGGAGCAGACTGCTTCGCCTCGTCCTCCTCGTACTCCTTCGGATCCGCCGCCTCCATCGGCTCCGACAGCTGCGCTCCCTCCTCCTCCTCCTCCTTCGGCTCTGGCGATTCCGGAGGCAGCTCGGCAGCAATGCGGGCAGCGTGCCTAGCCCGGATCTCCTGCGCAATCTGCCTCCGGCGCTCCGGCTGAGCATAGCGTATGTCGTGATCTTCCGCCGGACCATGGCAATACGGGAGAGTGTGGGAGAGGAGGTGGATGGGTTCGGGTTGCGGCACAGAGAGGGAGGAGGTGGATGGCTAGGGTTCGGGGTCGCCGACCGACTTAAATAGCTGTGTTTGGCCTCGGGCAGCGAGCCGAAGCGGCGCCACGCGGCGTTCACACCGCGCCTGCGGAGGAGGCGTCCGTCAGACCGCCGGGTTTCTGAACGATTCCGCGTGGGACCCCGATGTAGTTGGACGTGGCGGACACGCCGGGGCGCCCCATATCCGCCTCATATTTAGGCTGGATATGAGGGGTGCCGGTCAGCCCGACCGTTCGAGGCGCTCGTCTGGATTAAAATTTCATGACCAGTCATTGGCCGGGTGAGCCGTCCGGGCATTTGAGATCGGTTTAGGGCGTCCGGCTATAGATGCACTAAACCTACCTGGACTAATACTTCCCTGTTTAACCTGGAGACGGATATAATTACTGGATGGATACTTCCCAATCCGTGTGCCAAAGGAAAACACATCTACCTTTTTGGGAGGGGGGGCATGGGATTTAAACACATGTACCTAAACCTCGTAGGCCTCAGAGCAACTCCAATGGGGCGACCCATTTTGTCTGTTGGGTCATCCAGACGGAAAACTTGGCACAATGGGGCGACCCAAACGGACGCGCGTGTCCGCCTGCTGTCCGTTTGTCCTCCACCCCGACCCAAACTGAACCCAAAAATGGGCCACAAATGGGTCCGCGGCGGACAAAAGCGGGCGCTCTTTCGTCCGCTCGCGTCCGTTGCTGCCTTCTCGTATTCGCCCCTGGACCCACGCATCAGTGAGCGAGGATACGCGCCTGAAGCACCCAGAAATATCACCAGGCCCCACCCCGCCTCCGCCTCCTCCTCCAGCTGTGTCCTCCAGATCGCCGCCGCCGCCTTCTTCCTCCTCGCCTTCCTCCGCCTAGGCTTCCCATCCTACTGGTCCGCCCCGATCCAGTTTGACGACGTGGACAGCGCCCCATTGGAAGCAGGGGTGGGAGCTCGCCTACTTCGCGCCACCGGGCTCCTTGCCGCGCCGCGCCGCGCCCGGCGTCGCAGCCGCAGAAGCTAGCCATGGCGGCGGCGCCTGAGGATACCTCGCTGGTGCCTCGCTGCTCCGTGCGCTCGCGCCTGCCCCGACCGCGCCCCCCGGAGCTCATGCCACCGCCCCGGCGGAGGGCGCTGCCCCTTCCGCGCGGCTCCTGCCCTTTCTGCGGCGCCGAGCTGGCCGGCGGACCCTCGATCTCCTACGCTCCCGGTGCAGGCTGTGGCGACGGAGGAACGCGGCAGCGCCGGGAGGAAAACTGCATCTCGGTTGTCCGTTTTGGGTCATCCACGAGCGGCGCGTTGAGTACATCTGCGGACCGTGCGTGTCCGCTTCATATCCGCTAGGCGGACGGGCAACCCAAACGGACAGAAAACGGACGAAATCCGTATCCATTTGGGTCACCCCGTTGGAGTTGCTCTCATGTTGCATGTACAAACAGTACATGCCAACATGCAAGGACGTAGACAAACTAAAGCTGATGCACTTAGACAAGATTATTGCTAATAGGGCTTGTGCGTGAAATGGGGAAGCCGACCAGCGCGAGAGCTGGTTTGTGAGCAGCCTTTGACTTGTGCGTGTGCAATGAGGGACATTCTGCAAGATCCTTTCTTCCACATCTCCCAAAAAATACACATGAAACGATGACATGGATAGCTTCCTGTGTTTGAGAACAATACATATAGCACCATCGACTAATTACTTTTAGTCTCAAACCAGACAGAACATAACCAACCATTCAGTGAGGCATTTGCAGTGCATTAACTGTTGATGGAATGATGGCATTGAAGTGCACAGATGAAAGGTGAAGGGGCCTTCAATACATGTCCGTTTGTATTCAAATCGGGGTGTAAAAAATTGTACGGTTAGTACAATGCCCTGTCATGGGTGATGCGCCAAAAGCACGTGAAGCTCATTGGAGACTGAACAGGTCGCGTGGCTCTGTGCACAACCGAGCTATAGACAAGAAGCCAAGGCTTCGTTGCCGACAGCGCCAGAAGACTGCCACAACGCAGGCCCCAAAAAATGGAGGTTGGGGAGGCCACCAGCAGCAGCTTGTTTTAAACTAATTAGTGACATGTTGTTTAGTTTCTTTTTCAATCATTCGTTTTGAATGCAAAAGCATTTGATTCTGCCTGGTCCTGGGTTTACTAAATTTGACAGGAAACTCTTATTCCGTGATCCATCTCAAATCAGAAATTCAAATGTACATTCCTGGTCCTGGATGGAGATCAGGCCAGAAATATCACAACTCAAAGTGGCAGTTCATAGTTGATTAAAGCAGCAACAACAACCTAAAACATAATAGTAGTACTCCTTGGATGATCACTAATGTGCAAATGTTAACCCTCTTGGATGATCTACTCGTATCACAAAGCCTCAGTCCAGTACACGTCCCGGGTGGCGTCGGCATTGCTGTGATCAATGACGCCGACGCCATGGGGCCATGGTCCTGCAGGTAATGGGATGCCGACGCAGCGCGGTGGCAGACTACGCGCCGTGGCCGCCTAATTCCAAACTCACGGCCCATCTGTTGGACAACAATATTACGTGAAAGATTGGAAAAGAGAAAGCAAACTAAATGATAGAAACAAAATTAAGTGGAAGATTGGAAAATTGAACACCATGATAATTTGTTGTGTAGTTGACGTGCATTCTCTATCTCAATAATAGTGAATTTGTTCTCTCAAAAAAAATAGTGCATTTGCAACCAAAAAGCCAAGAGACAACAAATTGTTTCCTTTTGATAAGTTTTGACACGTCCTTTTCAGTTTTAATTGACACAATGACTGAGCTTGTTAAACAATGCATGACGGAATCTCCAGGGGCCATTGCTTGCAATAAAATCCATGTCAGAATCCCAGGAAAAAGTGCATCTCTAGCTTTTCAAATCCCAGCTCTTGAACCAGGTGAGGACCACAAGAGGTAGGCCAAAAGGCACCTTACGGGCTAGCTCTCCCTCGAACGCGCGCGGGTCTCCCCGCACCACTTACACCACAGCAGAGGAGAGAGGATCGTGGCTTGGCACAGTATCAAGCTAGAGAAAATGATGAAGATACAATATATCTAAGACATCTGAAACTTGAATCCAAATTACAGATGATACCTGACAGATTATACGTCCAGGAATCTTTTCAATTCAGTTTCTCTCAAACCACCAGCAACAACAACGTAGTCACCATCTACGCGGCTCGATCGAGAACACCAAGTAAGGTGATCATGATCACTAACGAATTATATAGTACAGTGCAAATGGACACTAACTCTGTAGGAAGAGCAGACGGCTCGCCACAGCCCGTAATGATCCTGAAAATTACAGTATATGTACTCTATTAGTCTAGGCCGAATAAACCATGCTTCTACCATGTCAAGTACTAGTTTCAGAGCCGCGTCGATAAAAGTTCCTTGCGGAGAGGGCTGCTAACAAAATTTAGTTGTCAGCAAAACATTGGATATGAACTCAAAACCAATTTAATCGCAGCGTGTACCTCCATAGTGCAGATTGCAACTTCAGCCAGGTTTATTCCGATTCAAATTCAGAACCTACTGTGAAGAATAGAGGCAGAGCTTGCAATCACCGCCCAATCCGATGGACCGTTCCCGCTCCGCGGCCAGATCCGAAGTAGATGCCCCTCAGCACGCACGAGGCACCAGGGGCGGCGGTTGATGACGATATCACCTGTGTCCTGTCGACCCAGATCTCGCTGGTATTTGTGCAGCATAAGACGGAGGGAGCACCGCCATGGAGGTCGGAGAGGGTTTGGGCGGCGCAACTAGCTGGGAAGAGAGGCGGCTCACCATGGAGGGGAAGGGGAGAGCGTTGGGGCGATGGGATTAGATCGGGATGTGGAAGGAGGAAGAGGGAGCGGAGGGTGATGGAGAACAGGTAGACGAAGGAGAGACGGGGTGGAAAAAGGCCAGCCCACACCATGTAGCACGACCGAAAACTGGAACCATTCAATCAAAAAGAAAATGTCTGAACGGTTCGTCACGTACTCACGCTTTAGGAACCGTTCATGGCCCAGGAACCTTCGCGCGTGGGCTGAGGACTGCATGGCGTCAGCATTGCCAGCCTACTACTGAGCCTACTAGGTTAACCAGGGGGACCGTGGACCACTTTGCTCTATATGAGGAAATAAGAGAGAGTTGCCTAAAATACAAGAAATGTATAGAGGGAAACTAGTTGGACCATATCCCAACGCCAAGATGTGGCCTTGATTGCATCCTCCACAAAGAAGCTTCATATATATGGCTTCTGCACAACATCTCCATCATCATTATCAGTACATCCTACGCAGGTGAGTTAGGATGCACTTGATCCCAGAAAGGTATCTATCCTTCTAACCAGAGGAGTGCTTCAAACTAACAATAGTACATAATATCCAACAAAAGAGGGTCATGCTATAGCAGCAGGACACATGGCTCAGTCTAGATATCAGTACGAATCAAGTTCTGCATATTTGCTATTGGCATGAACCACATCGCCGCATGTCATGTTTGCAAAAGCCATCCATCGCATGGAAGCTTGATGCCTTTCACACACTGAAGATTATCTGGCAACAAGCTGTGTTGACAAATCTCTGGATATGGTGATTCATGAAACCCATGGTATGATGTGTAAACACAGTTCCCCCTGGCGAATGGAAGTTGCATAGCACAGTAACCATCGCCGGTGATATGATCGATGATTGGTTGGATGATCGGATAATTTAGCCCGAGGAACATGGAGTGGTTGCCGAGGCTGTAAACCCGCCTCCAGTTGAATACGCCTGGCCGAACGGAGCTGGGATCTTTCTCGAACACGAAGCAGCCATAGCCATCAATGTCACGAATGCCCCAGGCATTGTACTGCATGTGGTTTGATGAAATGATTTGGTCAATTTGGTACATGCAAATGAGCATCAAATGACCGCCGTCAGCTGAACGAGCGATAAACCACCACCCATCGGCTGGTATGATTCCAGGTCCTGGAATCATGAAGGGCAGCGCATTTGCGTCTGCTGCAACAATTCAAATTGGAGACCAAAAGGACAAAAATAAACAATCATGTCCAGAGTATGTGTGGAATTAAGATTATTATAACAGTGACACATATCATAGATAGAGAATTGCAATGCCGTGGTCATAATCATACCCCAAGTTAAAAAAATAAGCCAATGGCTTTCATATTCTAGCAATATATCATGGTTCAAACATCATGTAACAATGAGAGGAAAACAGATATGACAGGGCCTACTCATATTCTACCATAGCACTTACTACAGTTATCATATCAACTCTAAGCAATAACATGCGTTGTTATAAAAATCTTGAAAATGATAGTAACATATAGCAATCATGAGGTTATACTCATAATATCTATTCTAACAATCACTAGATGCCAATTGTTCTCATATCAACTCTAACAATAACATGTGTGGTCATAAAAATCTAGGAAATGAGAGGAACGTATAGCAATGATGTGGTTATAGACATACTATATATTCTAAATTTGTAACAATGAACAGGCAGTCGTATTCTTAAGGTAAAGATGAGATGAGATAGAACAATTACATGACGATAGATTCCACCAGTATAGGCAGCCAATCTGTGCGTCGACCGCATAAACGATGCCATCGTGCACTATAGCATCAGACAGAAATGTTGGGTGAAGAGGATCGACGATGAGCCATAACCATGTATGGCGACCGGATTCCAGATAGACTAATCCCATGTTGAACACGGCAATGAGCTTGTAATCTGTGTAGTCTTGTGATGGTGTGGGCACTTCGCAGATTACAACCTTCAGCAAACAGAGGTCGAGCCAAAAGCTCGACGCGTCTCGTGCGTAGTAGGCAGGAGTGTCCGGTGGGCCACGAGGCTCGATGGCGGCGGTATCCAACGATGGAAGGGTGATCTCTCGCTGGGTGTAGATATCCACGAGACGCCACGGACTACCGGATTGGTGGATGAGGACGATCCAGTTGGCCTTCATGCCCGCCCAATAGTGGCCTCGCATGAAGGACAGGTGGACGGGTAGTGGTAGCATGTCAAGGGGCACCACGGCAACCTCCGTAGGATCGTCAAGTCGGTGTCTGGGCCACCTGCGAGGATCGGGCATCAGCAAGCAGGGTGTCTTGAAAAAAGCCGGCCGGTTGCAGACGAGTAGACAGTACAAAGACACCGAGCATGCGGCCAGACGGGCGGTGCTGAGCAGGTCCATACGATTACAGATCTGCTCCAAGAGAACATCGGGGAGGGAATTCCAATCGCGGCTCTGCGTGTCAGTCGGTTCTGCCATAGGGTTTTTTAGAGCGCTGAGTGACTGGGGTTTTCGGTGCCTGCGAGCCAGCGGGGAAGTGGATTCGGGCGGGCGAGCGAAGAAGATAGCGTGTGTGGCCGAGCAGTGAGGGGGGGATATGGTACGCGCGAGCTACCAAGGAAGATGGCGCGACGGGCAAGCAGTGAGCGGGGGGAAATGGTGTGCGACGACGATGGGGAAGAGAGGAGGAAGAAGAGTGAAAGACGGGGAAGAAAGTGCATTAAATCTCAATTCTACTAGTACTACTACCAGGATATACTATCCTTCGGAGTGTAAATAGTTACGCCGATGACATGTGGGTCTACCTCAAGAGGGCCCATATGTCAGTTAATGGAGGAGAGATGTGCGTAGTCGTATTTGCGGAAGCGTGCTCCACTGGCAAACATCATGGAAGTACTGGGAAAGGCTGATTTAGTAACACCAACACGCTGGTTCAGCTTATTAATCAAGTGTCCCATCTGCTGCAGCATGTATTGTCACTTCAATGTGAAGACTAGTTGAATAGTTCTCTCTGACCAAGATGGGGAATAATGGATCGCGAAGACTTCCTATCTACAGTATCCCTATGCTTGTACGCTCGGGCCCCTCCCAATGCTCCGCCTTGTACAGGTGCTAAGGTTGCCATGTAGGCAAAAAGTCTGATGTGGCAAGGTAATTAAGAGGAGAGATAAGTGTGGTGACCCCAGTACTAAGTGCAAGAACCTAGACAAAAGACTTAAATGGAATAATCCCACCAATGCATGAAGAACTTGTTAAGCACCTGTACATGTAAGCATTGGGAGCTTTAGTTGCTAAAGTTTTTAATGTGCTTAGCACCCCATGTAAGCATTGATGCATCCTGTCCAACAAGATGAAACATTGGCCAAGGCACCCGGCACCAATAATGTAGGAGTACTAGTACTACCTCCTTTCCGGTTTATAGGGCTCAATTCAAAAATCTCATCAACCAAGGTAGATGATGAGTGGTGGAATAATTTTTGTAATTTGCAAAAACACTCAATTAATGCACTCGTTTTCCTCAAAAAATTATGTTTACCAATGCATTAATTTTGTGTCAAACTTTGACCATCTACTCCCTCCATCCAGGTGAGTCATCTTTGGTTGTGCACCGTGACCAAGGAGGGAAAATAAGAGAACTTAATGTTTATTTGCTACTCCCTCCGTTCCTAAATATTGTCTTTTTAGACATTCAAATCGAATACAACATACGGATGTATGTAGTTTTAGAGTGTAGATTCACTCATTGTGCTCCGTACGTAGTCACTTGTTGAAATCTCTAGCGAGACAAATACTCCGTGGGAACAGAGGGAGGCTTTTACTCCGTATTTGGGAACAAAGGGAGTATCACAATATGGAGGGAACAGAGGAAGCTTGAAATATGAACATGTCAATGGGAGGGAGTAAAAGCCTCATGCATGCATGCATGCATGCATGCAACATGCAACACTCACACGTACACATGGGCGCACGCAACACTCACGCACCCATGCCACACATAGCACGCGACGCAACACACACGCTCACGCTCAAGTGCTCAACCTACTCCCTACGTCCATGAAAGAATGTACATTTAGAGATTTACATATTGACCAGGGCATAATTAACGCCCAAAAGTAGCAGATTTATGTGTGCATGCGACCATTGAGAGAAGAAGATTAAATGAAGGTTGTTGCATGCTATAATTAAGGATAGACATGTAGCCTATAGCTAGAGCACAAGTTGGTGCATTAGTCAATCAATATCGATTTTAGATTAAAGGCTAAATGCATTGGAAGTGTAGATGTACACTCTTTGTTTTTTAGCCGATGTACACTCTTTGTTGGAAGACCGAGGGAGTACACGTGCATGCACTCACATACATAGCCAGGGTGGTTCGCGCGCAAGGGTTGGACTCTTGTCGCGCCTGCGTAAAGTTTTGTTCAACTGATTTCTTTGCTCTGAGAACTGACAGGTGGGACCCAGAAACCAGGTGACAATTTAACCAGTCAACCAAGTGCCACGTCGACTATGTGGCCGGTCAATAGGGTGCAATACGGTGCTCTACGATGAGCTAGTGATCGTATAATCACCGCAAAACTACATATAGTGACCATAAAGAGCGTATTGTTACATACCTTGACCGCCAGTGTATTTTTCTCGTTTCAAATTAAGCCATATTTAACCGGAAAGGACTAGTACTTGTACTGCTTCGATGTGTCTCGTCAACTCGCCGAACGACGAGAAGCTTGCTTACTACACCACTCCCTCGCCCACGCACGCGGTGGCTCGCAGGACGAGGAGAGGGTTTTGACTACAGCGCCCTCTCCCTCTCCCTCTCGCTCGCCCTTGCCCTCGTGGTGGACGTGCAGCAGTTCAATCGGTGTCAGATTGCCAGAAGCATATTGTACTGTAGTATCATCATTGTTGGACCTTCCCAAGAGGCGAAGAGCCAAGTGCAAGGTTCACATGAGTATGAACTGTTGAACCTCCTGAAGAGGCAAAGAGCCAAGCGCAAGATTTTATAGGAGTTGTCGTCCTATTAGGAGTATTACAACTATAGCGAACGATGCTACTGTATGATGCCGCCACGTCACCTATATCCAAAGCTGTGCCACCTTTTTTCTCAATGAGCGTGTTGGATCTCGTGCAACAACCACACAAGTTGCACATACACATAACACATTTACTAGTAATAAATTCTAAAGGACAAATGCCAGTATGCCACACAAGTTCATCTCCAATTCATGTGATAAATTTGTGCACGACTAGTCTAAATATATTCACAGCGCTACCGTTCACAATTTACCATACCCCACTTACACGTTATAGATGGGCTACATGTCCTCCTCCAGGTTCCAGTCCCAGGTGTTCTTCATGGATGGCACGATCCATAGCGGTGGGCAACGGGAATCATTGTCATAGCTTTCTAGTCCGGTTCCACATGATGGAGACACATCCAAGCTGAAGCGGCATAAATCAGGGATAGCGTGTCCCAGCATATCGTTCATCCGGTGGTGCGCACTAAAGACACAACCATGCTTCATGAACGGCAGGCCTTTGGTGTCGTGCACGGAAGGTGGCATCCGCTTCACAATGGGGTAGCTATCCCCAATGAAAAGCGAGTACTCTCCAAGAGTGTTCCTCGGCACCCACGTAGCATAACGGGGGTCGAACTTGGCGCGGTTCATCTGGTATGCGCGGCATCTCAGATCTAGACACATGATGACGTACACAGTCAAGGTCCATGCATAATAATATTGTGCTCAAATATGGCGGTCAGTAATACTGTGCAGCAAATAGTACTACTCCGGTATAGAGGAAGTAAAATAACCGGCTTATTATATATAGCCACTCTTGGCTACATGGATGAGATAGTAAGACATGGAAAAACAAAAATGGTGGCAGCTAGTGGGTTCAAGTCTTCAAGGGCCTAGCTAGCTATACGCATCCTCCAAGGTAAAAAGTACTCCTACTAGTACTAGTAAGTGGTACAACAACGAAAGAAGGCGAGAGGGTTAAAAAATATAATACTAAATGGAATACCTGGGTAGATGGTGACGGCCCGATCATGGTAGATTGTGTGACCATGTTGCACATCAGTGGTACCATGGGTAATGACTGCTAAGATAGTTGATCCCAATATGCCAAAGTCAGCTACAAGGTTCCAGGTTAGACAGGATCGCGGATGCAAATGCACATCCAGGATCGACGATCTTATTTTGATCGCGGGATGACTGGTCCCTGCAAAATAATGGAGTACCGTTAGGGATGCTAATGATGGTTGGTGCATTCCATTTGTAATCTCCCGTACCAAGGATTGTTCGACGGATTGTCCCATAGAAGAACCTTCTCCTCGAGGACGCATGGAAGACCAACAAGCATGGCCTTTTCCCAAGCCTGTTTAAGCACTGTCTTGAAAAAGTTGGTGCAGGAAGCACCAAGTCTTGCGGCGGTGAGGACGTCGGAGCGGTGTGCGATTTCTGCCAGAGGATCGTCGTCCAAGGTCTCCCATTCGCGAGGAGGAGGAGAACCGCCTGGCGAATCCATGGGAGCAGCAACGAACTACCTTCTCTTCGGGGGAGGGGAACTGGCGAGGAGGAGATAAGAGCATAGTAACCACAGGGCCTCGTCCCTTCCAACTGTAGCTCCTCGATCGTTCCTTAGCAAAGGGGTGAGGCTATTATTTAGTACGTACTCGTACTGTAGCAATACTAGTACTACTTTCTCAACTAGTAGTGCGATGTACTGTGCTTCTAGTATAGTGCACCAGTTTTGAACTCTTAATGTCAGGGCCAAGGAGCTACAGTTGGAAGTGGAGGGTAGTACTGTTCTCTAGAACCATCGTTGTACTATCAATGCAGGGAAAGTACACCTGCATAGTGGGTACTCTCGGTGCTCTATTCAAGCGCGTAGCTGGCCTACTCAGCCGCTCCTCTCACGCACACACTAGCAGCCTGTTTATCAGTGATGGTTACTGCGGGGGCAGAACATTTGAGTTATCTGATATAGCGAGACTAGGATTTTCGCTTCCATTTGTGGAGGTGTAATGGATCTCGTCGAACTTTGTTAGTAGTTCCTTCTTTATGAATGAGATGAGGCAAAGCTTTTGCCTCCGTTTCAAAAAAAATCACGTCAAGAGGAATTTATTTTATAGAGCCGATAATGGAGTGAAGTCCATGCGTGCAACGCAACAAGCTACAGAGTACTAGTAGAGTACTAGAACTTTACGTACAGAGCCATATTGCACAGTTCCCAATGCCGCACCAGGATTTTCCGACTCCTCGGGCTTAATTGGGAGGCGCTAGTTTAAATATGCTACTAGCTGACGAGGAAGCTGCAAGCGAGGTGTGGCTAGGGAGAGCACGCGAGCCACGAGATGATGGGAAGGAAAACCCGTTCACGTGGCTGGGGTATCCAGTGCACCCAGATTGTGGTGCGACACGTCCGTTCGACTTCAAAACTCAAACTACCCGTGTACAATATTGGCTCGCAGCGAAGTTACTATTTAAAAAAAAGGCCGCCGCGCGTTCGGCTAGGATCGAACCCACAAAATGAGGTATACACTCCCGCGACCACTAGTAGTACTCGTCGGAGTACAACGCAACCTAGAAAAGCCTTTTGTCGCTAGTAGTACATTGTTCCTTACAAGAAACCACTAATAATGCCAAGAAACTACTACCACTTGCATACGTGGCAGACTTAAGATAAGACTACCTTATCAACCATTGTACATGCCCTTACCAACCAGCCCTACCAAGAAACGACTACTCTAAAAGTGTCGTTATAGGCATGTTTCAACCCATGTCGCCCCTTAAGTCAACGCCTTCTATTCGACCGACAAGTTTGGCGTTATGACTTGTGGGACCTACATGTCAGTCTGCACAAAAATCCCCGAGTGACCTCCTACCTCCGACCCATCCACCTAGTCATCCTCGGCCATGGAACGCAGCTACCGCCATCGGCAGAAGGCGAGGTCAAAACCGCCGGCGGGGCGGAGCCCATCTTGCGGCAGCCCGGATGCCAGCTCCGTCCGGCACTCGCGTCCGCTAGCTAGCCAAGATAGCTCTGTCCAGCTGCTTGTCTGCAAGGTTGCTAGCTAGATTGGCACGGCGGCGCGGCGACTTGCTCGCGTGCGCCGTGCTAAGGCCAGCCATCTGGTTCAAGCGAAGGCCAGTGCGGCGGCTTGCTCGCTCGTGAGTCACGCTCGGGCCAGCCTGCCAACCCGTGCGGAGGCCAGCGCGGCGTCCGGCCTGTCCGGCGGAGCGGCGGCCAACTTGCTCATCACCGGCGCCACCGACGAACACGCATCAGTACTGTTTGAAGTAATGTTCAGGAAAAATAATGATTTGAGGGGAAATAACAGGATAGAAGGTCAGATGTGGGTCCCTCGTGTCAATGGTCAAACAAAATGTGCTGGTTTAAGCTGCCTCGTCAGCACGGATGTGTGGGCCAACCCTGTCATAAATGGGTTTAAACAAGCCTAATCGGCACTAGGTAGTAGTTTTTGGCGCGGATTAAGAAATTTTGGGTATGTTTTTGCTATTTTTTGTACAATAGTTTCTTCCTAGGGCTAGTTGAAAGTGGTAGTTTTTTGTTAAATACTCTACATATTGTAAGTAGGAGTGAAAGTTAAGCTTTGGAAGCCAATAAGCAAGGCTAGTTACATAGTGCATATGTGTACGTGATTGAAAGTAAATATCAACCATGAGTGACTAATATCTTGATGAAAAACTCGAAACTATGGAAATACTAGCATTTTTTTGCATGGTTGGAAATACTAGCAATGTTCACGTGTGTTGCAACAGATCATAATTAGAATAATACTTATTCACAAACTTGATACAAAACACTCTAATTTTGATATACATATATCACTAGAGATATATTATGTTTCAATCAGAATATATTCCTTGGGCTGTTTTCGTGAGGTGAGGGAGGGATGTGGTTGGTTTTAAGATACTAATTATGGGTTTTTTCTGCAAATTGGTAGAGAAGTGGGATGTTGGTGAGAAAAGGCAACAACTTACCTCACAGTCGTTATATGTAGATCTAATGGTCAGAAATGACGGATGGCAGACACACCATCATCACTATCTTAGTCTTCTGTAGGAGTACCAACAAGATGTCCATGCATTGCACGGAACATCAAGATGCATTTTTTTATAAAACACTTGTTGTGATTGACCCATGCGGGAGTAATCCCATGTGTAAAAACTAATGATATCTCGAGAAATAGGAGATAAGGTGAAGAGGAGTGGGGCGTGGTGGTGATTGGTGGTCGGACTCAGCGGAGGCATGGGGATGGATGACGCCGGCAGCGGCCACCAGGCCAGTTTGTTCCAAAGGCTTCCTTTTTTAATTGCTCAACAATGAGGTTGTTGGAGATAAGGATGAACGAGGGAAGTCCTTGTTTGCAAGTGTGGAGAGAGGTGTGGGTATCTTTTAGTTTAATTTCCATCCGTCAGATATAGATCGGACAGTCTATATTGTAAGATGGCACACGTACCATCATCACCAACTCGGTTTTTTATAAGAGAAGAAATATAAGTATGGAGATACAAACGTATTATCGATACTTGTTTTCGTAAACTAGGATCTACATTCTATTCAACGCCTCAGCATGTGGGGCCTTAGCACAGTGACTTCTCGACTGTGTAAAACAAAGGTTTTCCCGTCGCCGATAAGTAGGGGGTGACGGCGGCGCGTTTTCGGCTTGCTCTAGTCCTAGTAGTCATACTAGGTGGTCTACGCACGTCTAGATTTATTCTTTTTCACGTCTCATGTTCGCCGTACTGCCACGACTGTTGATGAATAGATGGTAAGTTATTCACGAGGAAACCCTTGTTGGGCGTGTTTGCGAGAGAGAGAGACAGTGTGCGTGTGTGATATGTCTAGAAACTGAGGCAATAATAAGAGATTCTTTGTGTCTATGTGTGTGGAGGATAGAGAGAGACATGTACATGGGGCTTTGTGTTGTGTAACGTGGAGACACATAGACATAATCAGAGAGTGAGTGTGTGAGATACACATGCGGACATGGGAAGAGATGAGGATTCAGATAAATGGGTGTTTGTGCGTGTCTATGTGTGTTTGTGTGCGCATTTGTGTGTGAGAGGGAGTGTGTGTATGTGGAGTAGAGATACCACTAATGATGTAAACCTAGTATAAGGGAAGGGGGAATGGTAGCGGGATAGCATGGGTGCGGGCGGGGAGCAGACTATTTGGAAGAGACATCAAGTGTGTGTGGGAAAGGGGTGTGAGAGCGAGCGAGAGAGAGAGAGAGAGTGACGGAGAGAGAGAGAGAGGAAGAGAGGGGGGGGAGAGGGGTTGTTTGTGTCCATAAATGGCATATAGATAGGGAGACAATGTTGATGTTGTTCGAAATTGGCCTATGTACGGAGACGCAAGGGAAGCGAGTCATCGTGTGTGTGATAGGGACTTCATGAGAGATCTAGAATAGACGGTGTAGAGAACAACATGTGAGATTGAGAATGATGATACATTAGGGAGCTATGGAAAGAGTCACGACATATATGTATACAGGGAAGGAGCTGGAGCAGGTCTGCATGTGGGAGAGATAGAAAGAGGAGAGTGGCGCACAAGGAGACAAAGTGTGGTTGTTTGCAGTGGGGGTGGTGCGTGAGGTGAGTGTGCGAGAATCACATAACTAGGGAGATAGACATTTGGGGGCGACGTTTTGTGTGTATGGGAAAGATACACTCTACATAGTGCATGTGCTTGGCAAAGAGAGATGCCGGGAGACCTAGAGAGTGGGGGAAGAGATGTGCATGCTCGAGAGACAAAGTGATAGAGACCTATATTGGGGTCCGGACTTTAGAAGACAGGGGGTGTTAATGTGCTCGTGTGTTCGTGTCTGGGGGAGAGAACGACTTGTGTGTGTGTGTGTGGGGGGGGGGGGGGGGGTTGGCTTCAGATAAAGAGTGAGGTGTCTATATTTGAGGGACTTTAGCGTAATTGAGATATATATGGTCAATAGTGTGTGCACTCATGGTTGATCAATTTGTTTCACAGTTTGGACTATGAGATAACAATACTTTTGAACATGCGTGATATACCTTGATGTACCAGAATTACAAACCTAAGATTGGAATTTTGGAATTCGACTCCATCATTAGCTTTTGTAATTCATTTAAACGGAGGTACATTTTTTAAGCCGGGATTTCGTGATTTCAAATTCATATATCAAACCTAGAGATATACACATACGGGCATGTTCAAACTTTATAATCATCCACTTTATTCATACACATACACATTTTTTCTTTTGTCATCATATTTAGGATAAACACATTTGGAATTTCATTTGAATTGGACCGTATGATGTTATTTGCTTGTACTAGCTCAATGATCCATATTTGAATTGAATGGGTAATCTAAGTTTCGAGATGGAGACATTGATTTTCAAAACTTGCACTTTTTTTGCGTGCAAAACAAATAAATTCTCGGCCATGATATCATAGTCGGCCGTACAAGAGCAGAATGCTTACAATTTCAAGCGCCAAAAGCTCTGAAACTTCCCGCTCACATCAAAATATCTCGCGCCCGAAAGTTTAGCCCTGCGATATTCCTGTTTTACCCCTGCCACATGAACGGAAA
Source organism: Aegilops tauschii subsp. strangulata (assembly GCF_002575655.3). Classification (NCBI taxonomy): domain Eukaryota; kingdom Viridiplantae; phylum Streptophyta; class Magnoliopsida; order Poales; family Poaceae; genus Aegilops; species Aegilops tauschii. Next base: position 269,371,054 of record NC_053038.3, on the reverse strand, counting down.
AGGGCTGCTTTGGTAACTCCATTGTTTTCCCCTCTTTGCCCCCAACATTCTTCCCCAGAGCCCCTCCCCTTCCCCTGCCCGACCCCCAACCACGGCAAGCCGCTGAATCTAGTCCTCTGCCACAACGGTGGACCTCACACCCCGCTGGATCTACCTTCCGCACCTTGGATCCCCCAACTGCCAACTCACCACTTCACCGGAGCCGCTTCAGCGACTGGCTTGTCCACCGCTCCAGATCTCCTTGACTGCCATCATGGTCCATTGCACCGGATCTTCTTAACCGGCGCCCTCGTCCACCATAGTGTAGGCCCTTCACTGACTCCCTCATCCGCCCTATCGCTGGCCCTTCATACAAGTCCTCGTTCGCCGCAACAGATCCGCCTCACCGAAAGCACTGTACACCACGCCTGCCGTAGCCTTCGTCCACTGCACCGGACCCGCTCCACGGACGCCATATTCAACTCCACCGGCCCTGCTTTACTGATGCCATAGCCTCATCAGGTTATTTCGATTTGTACTCCTTAGTTTTTCTCTTCTTGATCGTGCAACTGTTCACTTACCACAGATGAGCTTTCTTGCATGTCGACAGGCGCCGCAACCGAAGTACTGGAGCCGCTTGAGCAACGGCGACAGCCGGCCCAAACTCAACCGCAACACGAGCACCATCGACGATCCTTTTCTATCAAGTATGACAACGATACCCATACGCCGCCGAGAATCTGGTACTATTATCCAACGGCCGGCGCCTACATTCACTTTCTTAGCATAAGCACCACACCTTTGAATTTCTTCAGGACATCATTCAATTTTTCATGAGACACGTTATTCTTCTTGCCCCTGTAGGGCCATACTTCTGGCAATGAACATGTTACATGTGCTAAATTACATACCAGTGCACATATAGTTAATATGCTCTAGTTTTGTCCTAAGTATTATTGTACTTCCTAGATATCACTGCCTACTATTTTACTTCTTGCATGCTATATTTATGATAATGGTGTTATTATGATGCCACCTGTTGGTTCCATCAGACTGCTTCATGTTCTCTATGCTTAATTACACATCAGCAAACTAGCATGTGGTTCCGCTACTTTTTGTTCGTTTTACCCTACATTTTCTGATGCTAGCTATTACATCACTGCTCCAAGCCTCTATTCATTATTTTTGTGTGTGTTCTTGATCTTCCCAAGTTGCATGACTAATTTGATGCTTCTTTTAATTATGGCGGTGCCAACCCCATCAAGCAAAATATTTGTTCTTTTGAGGCTGGCACCTCGAACATGCATAAAAATAGAGGGAAGCAGATATATTGTTGTGTATGCACACACCCTTCTTTCATTAGTTTAGATGAACCATTGATGATCAATTCGAACCAGTGCATGCGATTAAAATTAATTTTACCTAAATAGAGGGTGTAGAATAAACTACAACAACTAGATTTGCAACCACAGGATGCTGACAATATCTTCAAAGAACATTGCAACAGCATCGAGGCTTCACAGCAACATATGGTAAGCCAATGTGTTTTAGTACATGTGAAATGTAATGCGTGTGGGCTGCTTTCTTGGCTTGTGCCCTCAACCTGTAATCCTACAGAATTACAAATAGTTCAGTTGTCTACTTTGCTGTATTGCTTGATTCGAATGCTTGTTTGTTACTTGTTACGCTATACCTGAGTTGGCCAATATGTCAGCAGTGCCTGCTGTACTATCGTAAAGAAATGCATGCCTAGTTCATTTGAGTCCTTAACTTTTCCTATGAACTTCATCACAAGACTGTCTTCATAGTTTATATGAGGCCACACTGTTAAGTGCTTTCTCAGATTATTTCAACTGCTTAGATGCCTTTGCAACTTAAATATAGTGGTGGTACACGCCCTTTCAACTAGGGATGTCAACTGGGTCCCGTTTAATCCCGATTAAAGTCCACTAGTGGTATGATAGTTCAAAAGAGTTTTTGTTTTTTGAGGAAAATGAACTAGGGAGCTAGCAAAAACTAACTAGATGGGACTGGCAGATGTCGTTTATTTGCCACTTACATCCCTAGTTTCATCTTACCATTTTAATTTCTTTTCGGCTGATGCTGCTTCGAACCATTTAAATATAGCTTGCCATGCTCGGCAATAATTCGTATGTCGTTTACCATGTAAGCTTACTGCCTGGATCATGCGATAACCATCTCTTACTTATGTCCAGCGGAAACCTTTCAGGATACCGTTCACACTAGGACACAATGTACAACCCCAGAATCTATTTGTGGAAGCAGTGCGCCATCCATGTTACTAGATGGTAGCAGTTCCGAGGCAACACCGCCGGAGAGCAGTCTGAGCACAGATATTATAGATCTTGAGGCTCTACTAGAGGCAGAAAGAGATGGTGTGGCTGCCATGAATGAGGTAATCTCGATCTTGAAGCTGGAAATCATGCAATTAGCTGCACGCATTATGCAAGCAACCCAAGAATTGGAGGAAGTAAGAATGTTGCATTTGAAGATGGAGGAGGTACTGCTGCTTCTGCTATCTGAAGCCCAGGGTAATCCCAGTTCTTCTTTAGATACCAGTTGAAATTGTCATTAGATTATTGTACTTGCATGTTGTGTCATGTCTCTGAATGGATTATGTTGTAAGACCCCCTATGTTGTCCATGAGTTGTAATGATCCGAATTTTTTAGGCGAGCTAATCCTCAGTACTTGTATGATTGACATAAGGTGAACTGTTTTTCGTGTGAGCATATTGTATTGGATGAAATAACTGTTTGACTGAAAGTGTATCCAACCTACTGAATTCGAAGATCATGGCATTTCTAAATCATAATCATATATAAAGGTGGAATAAATCTTTGTTGTGGTTTTGAAGAAATAAATAACAAAACATAGAATTATCTGTGGATATTCGTAATCGAATAAAAATTGGATTTGGATTTAGCTGCTAGGGCCCAAGGCAAACGAGAATGCTAATTCTCCCAAGTTTTGAACGAAGCGGCTAAACACCCACTATCATTTGTGAGCTGCCCGAAGCAAGTGTTTGCGAGATGGAAATTACTATCTACCCCTAACACTTGACATCCTTATCGACCGGATTTAGACTGCTGTCGATAGGGGTAGACTAGTAACTTCAATCAGACGTGACACGACGGCCTCTGAGCCCATTCAGACACGGTGGGCGCCAAACGTGGGAGGCAAAACTCATTTGATTCGAGCTCGTCTGAAAGACATGTGTCTCTCCCTCCATTTCCCCATTCATCCACGGTGGGCGGCAAAACAAACTCTCCTTGTCCGAAATCGATGTAGGCTAATATTTTAAATAGGGGCAGATGTGTAACTTCCCTCAGACGTGACACAATCGCCCTGCCTGTCAGCCCCGTTCATACACCGTGGGCGCCAACCGTGGGCGGCAAAACACCCTCTCCTCGCCCGAAATCGTTACTGGCAAATATTTGGGAGATGCGAGATTACCGTCCTATCCCCAACCAACGTGATGTCCGAAATTTTAAACGGGGGATAAGTTCGTAACTTCCCCACATTTCAGACAAGCGCGTCCCAAAGTTTGAGATCCCCCTCCCCCTCCATTTCCTCATTCATAGACCATCGGCGCCACGACAACCTCCCCACTGCGGCCAGCCTCCTCCGTCCGCCACCCCATCCTCCACCTTGCCGGAGCCGCTACCTCTACCCCGTCGTCCACTACAAGAGATGGACGTCTCTCATCCACGGCGCTGGACCAGGTTCCTTTCATCGCGTCGTCTCGCTTCATTGGCACCGTCGTCCACCTTGTTGTTTCCTCTCCTACGACCGCCTCGTCCACGGCAACAGGATTTATCCCCCGACCCGGCCGTCTGCCGTCTAAAGTCTTCTTCCCCGCCGCCGACAGCCATCGCACCCGTAGCATTCTCAACGAATCAGCAGGGGCCTACACGGCGTCGCAAGAGAGGTGGTACTCTTCCATATGTGCTTAAGTTATTGATCTCACCCGGAAAATAGATCGTAAATTGTTTACTGTACTTTTCTTGTCCGTACCAAATCATAGTGGCTAGTTGAAAGCAAACATTGGTTGCGAAGTAGCTTTGTCTGGTTTGCACCTTCAGATCCGCCATGGCACGGTCACTATACTCGTAAAGCTTATGTTTCCCCCCTTTATATTCACTACCATCATCGTAGGTGCTTCACTGCTTCAGGTTGTGCTAGCACTGCTCCTCAAGACCTCAACCCATCAAGCGAAACAACATGCCACTCATAATTCCAAAGCTTACGTGTTGAAATACGAATATGATATGATGCTCATATTATGAAAATAGAGAATGTTTAATTGGTCACCTAATGTTCCTATATTCGTTTCGAAAAGCATGTGCGCCACCCTGTTGGTCCAGCTAGTTCCACTTTCCTGATTTTACTCTTGATGCGTAGGGTTTTCCCCTTTTATCTACTCTACTATGATCTGCGTAGGTGCTTTCTGTCGTACTAGCATTACTCCACCCTTCAAGCTTTACAACACAACACTCAAAATTCCAAAGCTTAGTTGTTCAAATATGTTGTGATATGATACTGATATTAGTTAACAGACACATTTAATTGGTTAGCTAAAGGTCCCACTTGAGTTTCCAAATGCATGTCGCGACATATAGAGAGACAGCAGGATTGCATTTTTTGTCACTTGTTGACTGTACTTTCTTGTCCATACCAAATCTTAGTTGTTATTTCAAAGCAAACATCGGTTGCTAACTACCCTTTGCACGGTTTGCAGCTTCAGATCTGCCATCCCACTGCCACGGTCAACACTATACTCATCATGCTTACAGTTTCCCCATTTTATGATAACCACGATCAGCCTACGTGGTTCGTGTCGTAATAGCACTGCTCCACCCATCGAGCTAAACAAGCTTAGTTGTACAAATTCAAATATGATATTATGCTGATATTAGTAAAACTGAGAGATGTTTAATTGGTCAGCTAAATGTTCCTACTTTAGTTTCGAAATGCATGTGAGCCACATATGGAGAGATCGGAAGGAATAGTATTTCTCTGTGCACTCTGGTTCATCATGGGTGGCCAACCGACATTGTATAGAAAGACTTGTAATATCTTCAATCTGCTTGCTCTTCTGCTCTTCTTTAAGATGATCCTCTTCTCTTGCGGTCGACTGGTCAGGTCGAGTTATTCTCCCTTAGTATATTTTGAATCCGTCAGGTCAGGTCGACTTGTTCTTCTTTACTATATGTTGAAGCTGCCATCAGCGAAGTATCATCACTTCTGGAGCTCTCATATTTTCAGTAGTAGGCCATATTATATTAATGCACACACCAAATTACAGTATGCATGGCACCTCTTAGAAGAATTGCAGAGATAGCACAAAGGGGTTTACAGGGAGGAAGTATTGGATTAGAATCACTTCTGCATTACAAAGATAATCTCACTTGTTTTCATGTTTCATGCATGTCAGGTATTGAACATTATCAAAATGAATATGAGAATGGGCGCACGAGAGGAATATTGCGGAACAATCCACTGGCTAACAAACTTGGCATGGTGGAGGATGGCCTATCTTATTCACCCATCAAGGTGCTTGCTCTAACTTGGCAAGGTTGTATTGCTCGCACATATTTTGCATCTGACCTCTTGCATTACTTCTACTTTGTTACACCATCTGCTTAGTTTAAGCATCATATATGAGTATATGCCATACCTATCCATTTTCTGTACCTATTCCATGTGTCGTCAAACTATGTTTTTCCAGTCAAATGTTGTTCTTTCGTAATAGATGTCCAAAAGGAAGAGGGTGAGTGCAGATCCACAAGGAGTACAAACTAGGTATTTGGAAAAGGTAGTGATACCTGTTAAATCAGATAGACCAGCAGCCACAGAAAACACAAGCCCAATTGTACCACACTTTACCCCTACTCCAGTGGCCAAACCCCCATTAGAACTGCTCAGAGCCCAGCGTCAGGTACTGTCTATGATATCAATTCAAAATTTGAAATCCTAAATTTCTACATGTGCCTTACCTTCTCTCTTGTATGAAAACTAATTTCAGATGAATCTCCTTGCTCAAAGGATCATAGGATCTCATGACAATACTGGGCTCTGCATTGCTCTTGTCAGTACCTCTTGCCCTTTGTCAGCATACTTACACTCATTGCTGTTTGATTATGTAGCATCACTGTAAATGTTCGCTTCTTTATCCTCCCTTTGCTTGAAATTATAAGATCTATATTTACTCTTAGATAAATGTAGAATTAACACAATGGTTATGAAGTTTTGGATTGCTCATGTAAGTACCTGTTGTCATGTACTCCCTCTGTATCAAATTAATTGTTGATCAATTGGATGTATTTAGAACTTAATAGTGCTAGATACATCCATTTGAGCGCCAAGTAATAACGGACGGTGGTGCTACTGTACTTGCATCGCGAGATAGTTGATTGTCTAGCATTACTCTGCATCTAATCTGCCTTGCCCTCCACTTTATCCAAATTATCATATCTACATGTACTCTTACCAAAATGTTGAACAAATCCAATTCCATTGCACACGTTGATGTCTGCATTCCTCTTGTCAGTACCTTTTGCCTTGTAATGTTGTACTTAATTAATTGCTATTTGATTATGTATCATCAGTCTGCACCTGAGCTTCATTATCCTTTGTTTCTTCCAATATTATTTGATCTATATTTACTCTTTGCAAAATGTAGAATAATGGCAATGCTTATAAAGAATTTTCTTTGGGGAATTTATTGAATTATCCTTCCATCAACATGGAGAAGGGCTTTGTCCAGCCCGTGTTAACATGTAATGTAAGTTCATCCTTCTCAAGCCTTCAAACTTTGTTCTAGTATAGATTTGGATAGGCATCATTTCCTCCACTGCTGTTTACTTTGCTGTTTACATCTGATTGGATGTTTGCAACAACTACCAGTTTTAAATTGTAGTTGTAAAACATGTTCCTTATGCAGAACAGATCCATTTATTTGCTTATATAATTGTGAAACCTGTTACGTGTCTCCTTATTTCTCTTTCAGAGTCGTATCTCTTATGCCAGGAAGAACTTTAGGGAAGATAGTGAGCCAAACCATCTTGAGGACAGCGAGATGACCCCAAGGTCCTGTCTTGATGAAGACAGTGAGTTGAAGCTACTCACTAGCAGGTGTGAGACAACCTCTGTGCAGTCGCTACCTCAATCAGTTCGACTTCTTCAGTCTCAACTTAAAGCGGAAAGGCTTGCTTCAGGTCACCTCCGACTTGAAGTCAAAGATATAATGAAGATGTCAGGGGACTACCGTGTGCACTATGGTGCCATACAACTAGGGATGAAGCATCTATCATTGACACAACTGAGGTCTCATCAATTTGTTCGGCTGCTTGCGGGGCCCGACCTTGCCAGGCCTAGTGCCTTCTGAAGTGCTCTCAGTTTAGTATATTCTTTTGTTGGCGCGTTTATATGCACTGGTGGCGACCTTTGATGCCCAGTGTATGTAATCCGCAGTCATGTTGCGCTTTCTTATCACTAGTAGCGAACTTTGATTCCCAGTGGATGTAATATGTCGTAATTTCTTTATTGTATAGTCTAGGTTTATTCTTTGGTCGGTATGCTATAATTTAGGCCAGAAGATTCAGTGGATCTCAGTGTTGTCGGTCTTCAGGCCGGCCCGTTACTCATATGGGCCAAAACGTGGGCCTATAATCATCTTGGGCCATTAGCAGGTCTAAACCTATAGTAGTTTCCCGCCTTTAACAGGCCGAGTAAAGTTTTGGCCAGCTGGGCCAGAGAATACCATGGGCTTTTAACAGGCTAAAACCTAGATTGGGCTAGCGTTGAGCCGAAAAATTCACGGGCCAATACAGGCCGAAACTGCCTAAGGCCCATGTTGAGCCCAAATAGGACGAGCAGTTAACAGGCCAAAATATATCTCGGGCCTGTTTGGCCCAATAAAATTATGGGCTTTAAGCAGGCCGGTATCCACGCGGGCCATAGGCCCAAAAGTGTCACGTGCCATTATGAGATGGGCTGTAAGCAGGCCGGATTCAACGGGGCTGTAATTAGGCCCAACTGTTACACGGGCCATTAACATGCCGATAGGCTAATTGGGCTGAAATTTATCCACGAAGACTATGGGTCATTAAGAGGCCTAAAGTTACTTCGGACAAGAAATAGCCTAGTTTCTGCATGGGCCGTTAAATGGCCTAAAGTTAAACCGGGCCGACAACGTCCCAGATACTCCACGGGCCGCTAACATGCCAAAACTATTATCGGGCCGAACTGGTAAACAGGCATTTAACAGGCTGAAATACAAACCTGTCTTAGAATGGGCCCAAAGGTACAGTGGCCTATTAACGGGCTTGATCCGATATGGGCCGTAATTTGGCCCAAAACTCGGTAGGCTGTGAATGGGCCTGATCTGATATGGGCCTCAATTTGACCCAAAACATGGCAGGCTGTTAACGGGCCATCTCACTAGTGTCTAAAAAAACATGGTGGGCCTTTAGCTGGGCCGGCCTTTTCATCGGAATGAGCCTCTATTGGGTCGTGCCACGTGTCGACGTATCATAGGCGCCTCCTGTCCAATGAGTGGATGACATCTGTCCCAACGAGGAGCTGACACGTGGTTCCATCGGCCAATGAGAATTTTACACGTGGAAAATCCCCATTGGTCCGGCCTGTTAACGGGTTATCGGATCCAAAACCGGACTCGATAGCTTAACGGCGAGCCGTTATGGTTGATGCCACGTGTTGGTCACCCTTGACGAAAGCACTTCTATGACGCACGATTTATCATCATGGAAGTGGACACTTCCATGATGATAATTCTGGTAATGTCATGGAACACTTCTATGACAGCACAGGTATGACTATCTTGATTCTGTCATAAAATCATCATGGATGTACATGCATGACAGAAAACGTGACCTACTGTGACAAACACGTATCATCACGGAAGTGTCTTTTTTTTGTAGTGTGGGGTGCGCATGAATATCTCTCTCTCCCTAGCTCACTCTCGCAACGGTCTCAAGGCCTGGCTTGCCGAACCCAAGGAACAAGAGACACAAGAGTTTATACTGGTTTGGGCCACCGTTGTGGTGTAATACCCTATTCCAGTGTGGTGTGGTGGATTGCCTTGTTGGCTGAGGATGAACAGTACAAGGGATGAACAACCTACCGAGGAGAGGTGTTCTTGAGCTCGGTGAGCTTGTGTGTGCGAGGATTGTCTGAATGAATCCGTCCCCTTGCTAGGGTGGTGGCTAGTCCTACTTATTTAGGCCCTGGTCCTCCTCCCAAATATTAGGCGCGAAGGGATCCCACAACGGCCAATTTTGAAGGGAGACAACTAGTACAAGCTATCCTGACAAAAGGTGTTCTACGCCTGCCAAAGGCTCTGGTGGTGACACCGTCGTGGGCTCCACGGTGACCTCCCTCCTGCCGTCCTGCTGGTCTTGGTCTCGTTGCACCAATATGGAAACCTTTGCCTGACGCCTCGGGACTCCTCGCCTACGCTTGCCCCTTTAGCACCAAAGAGGCAATGGGTACACTGCGCCCGCTGGCGCCCGCCTGGCCTTGGTCGTCATGGCTCATGTCATGTGCACCTAACGAGGTGCCCATTGCATAGATATCTCCACTCCTCGGGAGCCAGCCTAGGGAGGCTACCCTGAGGAGGTCTTGCGTCATCTGCCTCACGAGGCTTGGCCCCTCGCGAGGGTCTTGAGTGGTTGCTGATGAAGATGGGTCGTACCAGGCTGTTGGTGGAGCCACGCCCTGGGCTGCAGGCAGGCAAGTCTGGGTACACTCGTTCCCAGGACGCCGACAGTAGCCCTCGGGCCCAAGGCGTGCTCGTACTTAGCTTCGAGGCGAAGCCAAAGGGCAAGTGAGGAGCGCCGCTGGCCCCAATAGCCCGTGGCCTCGATTGACGCGTGGCGATTGACAGGACGTGGGCTTCTCCGCTTCCCCACGCTGCCTCGGCAACTGGCCGACTTGATGAGTCCCTGCTGCATGCAGAAAAACCATCATTACTTGCGATCATGGAGGCCGGCGGTTGGCCTCCCTCTGGCTATAAATGAGGAGAGGGGTGGAGCCCCCGTTGCTCATCTCTTCCTCCATTCCGCCTGCTTCTTCTTCTTCCTTGCTCCACCATTTTGCTGAGATGCCTATGGCGCCGACAAAGAGACTCTCGGCCGCAGACAAGGGGAAGGCCCGCCAAGAGGGGCCCGGCTCCCCACCGCCTAAGAGGGGCGCGGTCGCCCCCGCAAGCACGTCGCAACCCCTGCTGCGGCCCCTCTCGGGCGCGGATGGACCTCTTCGGGGTCCGGCATCACCCCAGGCAGCCGCGGCGGCATCTCCTCGCGCGGCGGAGGCCGCCCGAGATGTGGCAGTCCTACCCATGAGGGGAGGCGCGCCATGGTTGCCCGGCCTCCCTGGCCACGCTTCCACTCGGCGGAGGTGCTGCCGGAGTTCGTCATGTGGTCGGAGAACCCGGCCGGCACCTGGCTTCAGCTTCCGCGCTCCTTCGCCGGCGAACTGCCGGCCACGGGTCCTGGTGGCCTCTGATTGCAGGCTGACGGCTGCTGCAGCAAGGCTTCGTGGGTCACGGTGGAGGTCTCCATTGCGGGCAACGTAGCCCTAGCCCACGGCTGGCAGACGTTTGCCCGCGCGCGCGGTCTGAGCAAGCGGTGCACCCTCCACTACAAGTACGACGGTGGCGCGACCCTCTTCGTGAGGGTGTTCGGGGAAGACGATCGCCGCGCTGGGTGCTTCCCTGAAGACAACGACGGTGACGAAGTGCTTGGCCTTGGCGACTGCCGTGACGAGGATGAGGGTGAACTCACCCTCAGTGATGACCGTGGTTCATCCAGCTACGACAGCTTCTCCTCCAGCGAAAGCTCCAGCAGCAACGGCTACGACCAGCCGCCACGCCGTTGGGCTCGCTTCAAGGACGGTGGCGGGTCGTCCCATCGCCGCGCCCCAGTGAAGCACGAGGAGGGCTCCGTCTGAGTCGGGGGGGGGGGGGGAGGGGGGCGATCCTCATGAGCAGCCGCGTCGCAGGAGCCGCTTTTGCTTGTCCTTTCCTTTCCTTTCCTCCTGCATCGCCAGAAACGAGTATGGGGCCCTGCGAGGGCGTGTAATGAACCATGGTGCTTATGCTGCTTTTGCGGTGTGTTTATTGTTTCTGGGTTGTGTTGTGAGATCTGTGCCTTATACGGGAGTAGAGGGGTAACTTAGCTTGATGCATCCGGGGTAGCTTTGACCTCGTGAGTGCGCGCGCCTCTGGACACTGATGGGGCTTCCCTGCTGCCGATTCGGGCAATATCGCAAAGCTGCAAAAATTCGTTAAGAAATCCTTATCCCTTCTTGCACGACGCCTCACGCATGGGCTGGTCACGGCCAAACGCACCACGTCGCTGTACCCGTGGGGCACGGACTAAAAAAGGGATGCACTGATCACAAGCTCAGACAAGGGCGCCTCGCGGAGACCAGGGGAGTGCGCACGCACACATACCTGTCCAGCCCCCTCGCGGGGCACGCGAGGGAGAGCGTCGGGAAACTGCCACCCTCCCTGGCGCAAAACAAAGAATCATGGGAAGAATCAGAGAGAAGAGGGGGTTCAACCAAGCCATCGAGAAACGCCAGAACTTCAAATTTCAAAAACGAAAAAGAGGCAAGCTAACTACAAAAAGCAAATGAACAGCCGCGTCCAGCACCTAGTCTAGTCTTCTCACCAGCGCGGAGCTAAGTTCTGCCACTAGGACGTGGGAGGGAGCCCCTGAGGCCCGAGGGCGGCACTCCGGAGACTCCGGGGCATGTACAGCCCCACTCATTATTACGTGAGAGTGTCACGAGTGGAGACCTTCATAGGCACTGGGCCTTACTTCATGGGTAGAACTTCTGGAGGTGCTGGATGTTCCAGGCGTTCTGGATGGGGATCCCGTCCTGCGTCACCAGGCGCGCGGCGCCACGCCTGGAGACGGGGGCGATCCTAAACGGGCCTTCCCACATGGGTGAAAGCTTATGCAGCCATTCCCTGGAGAGCACCCGACTCAGGACGAGATCACCCACCTCGAGCGTCCTGGAGCGGACGCTGCAGCAGTGGTACTGTCGCAGCGCCTGCTGGTACCTGGCCGCCCGAAGCAAAGCTTGACGGCGGCACTCCTCCCCCAGCACGAGGTCGATCCCCCGCATGGCGTCCTGACGTGTGTCGTCAAATGCCAGGACCCGCGCGGAGCGATGCTTGACCTCGTGAGGGAGGACTGCTTTGGCTCCATAGACGAGGAAGAACGGGGTCTCGCCTGTTGGCTTGGTGGCGGTGGTGCGGATGGACCACAACATGGACTGGAGCTCGTCATGCCAGCCCCTACCGCAAGCCTCGAGCTTCTTCTTGAAGGTCCTGGTCTTGAGGCCCCTCAAGACATCTGCGTTGGCGCGCTCGGCTTGGCCAATGCTCCTGGGGTGTGCCATTGAGGCGTAGCATATCTACGTTCCAAGGTTAGCACAATATGTCTTGAAGAGATTTCTAGTGAACTTTGAGCCGTTGTCGGTGATGATGCCGTTAGGGACCCCAAACTGGCTCACGAGGCCCTTGATGAACTTAACTGCCGACCCGGCTGGGATGGTGCGGACGGCTTCCACCTCTGCCCATTTGGTGAACTTGTCGATGGCGATGTAGAGGTAGCGGTAGCCCCCAGGCGCTCGCGGGAACGGACCCAGGATATCCAGCCCCTAGACCGCGAATGGCCACGAGAGTGGGATAGTCTGGAGGCCCTGGGCCGGCTGGTGGATTTGCTTCGCATGTAACTAGCAGGCCTCGCAGGACCTCACCATCTCGGTCGCATTGTTGAGTGCCATGGGCCAGTAGAACCCGCTGCAGAACGCCTTGCCGACCAGGGTACGTGACAACGAGTGATACCCGCAGTCACTGCCGTGTATGTCAGCTAGTAGCTCGTTCCCCTGCTCCCTAGAGATGCATCGCAAGGAAACATCATTTGGTCATTTTCTGTATAGCTCACCATCCTGTATGCAGTATGCTGTAGCTTGCCGGGCCACGCGCTCTGCGTCCTCTTCTTTCTCCGGTAGTGTCCCTCGCACCAGGTACGCCTTGAACTCCTCGGTCCAGCACCCCTCCCGAGGCTCGAGCGCCAAGAGCAGGGGCGCTCCTGTGGTCGGGCCACAGGCAGGGGCTCCCGAGGCTGGTGGTTGGGGGGCTCCTCCTGAGGTGATGCCGGCTCCGCAGACGGGGGTGCTTCTGAAGGCTTGAAAAGCTGCTCCTCAAAGACGCCGTGCTCCTGGGGTAGGCGCCTGGACGCCCTTTTTGCGATGTCGTCGGCTTCCTTGTTCGTGCTGCGAGGCACGTGCTGTAGCTCCAGGCCCAAGAATTGCTTCTACATCTTGCGCACCTCTATGAGGTATGCCTCCATGTGCTCATCCCTCGGCTCATACACCTTGTTGGAGAAGTTGACGAGGAGCTGCGAGTCGCCCTTGATGGTGAGACGCTTCACCCCCCAAGGCCGCGGCGGCCTTGAGGCCGGCGATCAACCCTTCGTATTCTGCGATGTTGTTGGAGACCTTCTTGCCCCGCTGGAAGCAGAGCTGCACGGCGTAGTATAGCTTGTCTTGAGTGGGGGAGATGAGCACGGCGCCGGCCCCCGCACCTTGGCGTGCGAAAGCGCCATCGAAGTACATGACCCAGCCATCTGGCGCCTCACTTCCTGGCGAGAGGGATCGGCTCTCGCCTGCTTCGGGCTCCGGAGCATCGGTTCATTCTGCCACGAAGTTGGCGAGGGCGGCTCCCTTGATGACCCCGGTTGTGCTGAACTCTAGCTAAAACGCTTGCAATTCGATGTTCCACTCGGCGACTCTTCCCGCAGCGTTGCGGCTCTGGAGCACCCTCTCCAGTGGTAGGCTGAGACGACCTTAATTAGGTGGCCTTGGAAGTAATGACGCAGCTTGCATGAGGCCACTAGGAGTGCGAGAAGAAGCTTCTCTGGCATGGGATATCGTGCCCTTGCGTCCTGTAACACCGTGCTGACGAAGTACACCGGGTGCTCGACCAGGACGGGAGTGTCGATGGAGCCCGAAGCCTCTAGAGTTTGGGACGCCTCCTGAGGTGGGGGGACCTCAGGAGCCTGGTCACCCATCGAGGCCTCCGCAGGCCCAGAAGCGCCACCTCACAGGGCCTGATCATCAGCTGGCGTCGTTGTGGCTTCACTGGCGCCGTCTTGGTGCCACATTGTCCCCGCCGAAGGTGCGCCATTGCATGGCGGGCTCTTGGCCTGGCGTTCCTCCCGGACAGCCACCAGCACCGCGCTGGCGGAGTGAGGCGTGGTGGCCAGATAGAGCACCAGAGGCTCGAGGGGACGAGCCACTATGATCACTGGTGGGCGGGTCAGGTGTCTCTTGAGGTCTTGAAACGCCCGGTCGGCCTCCGGGGTCCACTCGAACGGGCCCTTCTTATTCATTAGTTTGAAGAACGGCAGGGCGCGCTCCCCCGGCTTGGAGATGAAGTGCCCCAGCAAGGTCACGCAGCCCACGAGCTTCTACATTTCCTTGAGGATTTGCGGCAGGCTCATGTCTTCTATTGCTTTGACCTTCTCCGGGTTGGCCTCGATCCCCCTGTGCGACACGAGGAAACCCAGCTACTTGCCGGAGGGGACACCAAACATGCACTTCTCTGGGTTGAGCCGCAGGTCCACCTGGCGCAGGCTGGTGAAAGTCTCCTCCAGGTCCTGAATGAGGGTTCTTGCCTCCCGAGACTTCACCATGATGTCATCGACGTAGGCTTTGGCGTTCCTCCCTAGCTGCTGGCCTAGGGCATTGTGCATCAGCCACTGGAAGGTCGCCCCAGCGTTGTGCAACCCGAACGGCATGCTGCTGGGTTTCCTCGTGTCGCACAGGGGGAAAGAAGGCGATCTTCTCCACGTCCTCCACCACCATCTTGATCTGGTGGTAGCCCGAGAACGCGTCCAGGAAACATAGCAGGTCACACTCGATGGTGGAATCGACGATTTGGTCGATGCGCGGAAGCGGGAATGGGTCTTGGGGGCAGGCCTTGTTGAGGTTGGTGAAGTCGACACACATGCGTTCCTTCCCGCCTTTCTTTGGCACGACGACTGGGTTCGCCAGCCATTCCGGGTATCGGACCTCGCGAATGACACCTGCCGCTTCCAGCTTGCGAGTTTCCTGGATGATGAAGGACTGCTTCTCCGTGGACTGTCGTGGCGCCTTCTGCTTTACAGGGCGCACATTGGGGCAGACCCTTAAGTGATGCTCGATTACCCCCTTGGGACCCCTACCAGCTGCTTGGGTTCCCAGGCGAATACCTCCTTGTTCGCGCACAGGAACTTCACCAATGCCTCCTCTTTACCCGGGTCGAGGTCGGCGCCTATGGTGAAGGTGGCTCCCGAGGATCCATCTTCCTCGACCGGTACTTGCTTCGTTTCGGCCCGATCTTGGGTGAACAACTGCTTCTTCTTCGCCAGCGCGGCCTCCTTAGCCCTTGGGGTGGCTCCGTCGGCCGGGTGCGCTACCGCTGCGGCCCTGAAGGCGAGCTTGAGAGTCATCAGAGCCTCCTTGGTGTCTCCAGACATGGTGAGGACGCCACTGCTCCCCGGCATCTTCATGATGTTGTAGGCCGGATGGGTCGCTGCCATGAACTGAGCTAAGGCAGGGTACCCAAGGATGGCGTTGTACGAGAGGCCGATGCGGGCGATGTCGAAGTCGATCAGCTCGGTGCAGTAGTTGTCCCGGGTACTGAAGGTGACCAGAAGGCGTATCGTCCCCAGGGGGCTGGTGGATCCGCTACCGACTCCGGAGAAAGGCTTGGTGGGGCGGAGCCGGCCGTACGGCACGTGAAGCAAGCCGAAAGCTTCTATGGAGAGCACGTTGAGGCCCGCTCCGCCGTTGATGAGTGTCCTGGTCATGGCGAGGTTGCATATGGTGGGCGTGCAGAGCATTGGGAGCGCGCCTGAGCCGGCAGCGGTAGCGGGGTGATCCCCTGAGTCGAAGGTGAGGTCAGCCTTGGGCGCCGCCCATCCTGGAGGGGGCCCCTGCTGCACAGAGGTGGCACCGATCTGGCAGAAGAACTGCTTGACGTGGCGGTCCGAGGGTGGTGCCTGCGAGCCCCCGAGGAGGGCCGCGGCGGCGGCAGGCGCCGGTGCCGCAAAGCATGCGACCAAAAGGCCGCACAGCTCTTCCCAAGAAGCCAGAGAGGATCCTGGCGGGTTGAGCAGCCAGGCGCGCGGCGCGCTAGCGAGGGCCATGGGGAACCAGTTGGCCATGACCTTGTCGTTGCCTCCCGCGTCCAGAACGGCCTCCTCGTACACCAGCAGAAAAGTCGAAGGATCCGCTGCGCCGTCTTAGCGAGGCGGCATCTCCGGCCTGAACTTGGGCGGCCACTGCACCCGTTGTAAGGCGGGGGTGAAGGCACTGAGCCCCCCGACGTTGCTGTGGTCGCCCGTCGGTCCAGTCGAAGGAGCAGCGCCGGCCATGGGGACCGAACGGAGAGGCAGAGCTGGCGGAGGAGCGAAACTTCGGCGCACCCCTACTTGGCACGCCAAATGTCGGATTCTGGGTTCCGGCAAACCCTTAAGGTTCGAACACTGGGGTCCCACGAAGATCTCTCTCTCCCTAGCTCGCTCTCGCAACGATCTCAAGGCCTAGCTCGCCGAACCCGAGGAACAAGAGACACGAGAGTTTATACTGGTTCGGGCCACCGTTGTGGTGTAATACCCTACTCCAGTGTGGTGTGGTGGATTGCCTTGTAGGCTGAGGATGAACAGTACAACGGATGAATACCCTCCTAAGGAGAGGTGTTCTTGAGCTCGTTGAGCTTGTGTGTGCGAGGATGGTCTGAAAGAATCCGTCCCCTTGCTAGGGTGGTGGCTAGTCCTACTTATAGAGGCCCTGGTCCTCTTCCCAAATATTAGGCGGGAAGGGGTCCCACAACGGCCAATTTTGAAGGGAGGCAACTAGTACAAGCTATCCTGACAAAAGGTGGTCTTCGCCTGCCAAAGGCTCTGGTGGTGATGCCATCGTGGGCTCTCCGGTGACCTCCGTCCTGCCGTCCTGCTGGTCTTGGTCTCTTTGAACCGATATGGAAACCTTTGCCTGATGCCTCGGGACTCCTCGCCTGCGCTTGCCCCTTTAGCACCAAAGAGGCAACGGGTACACTGCGCCCGCTGGCGCCCGCTGGCGCCCGCCTCAACTTGGTTCTCATGGCTCACGTCACGTGCACGTCGCGAGGTGCCCCTTGCATAGATATCTCCGCTCCTCGGGAGCCAGCCTACGGAGGTTGCCCCTGAGGAGGTCTTGTGTCATCTGCCTCACGAGGCTTGGCCCCTCGCGAGGGTCTTGAGTGCTTGCTGATGAAGATGGGCCGTACCAGGCCGTTGGTGGAGCCACACCCTGGGCCGCAGGCAGGCAAGTCTGGGTACCCCCATTCCCAGGACGCCGATAGAACAACCATGTCTAAAATGTCTTAAGCGTGATAATGTTGTCTCTGTTGCTGAATGTTCTACTGCTGCTACTGTTGCAATATCTTCAACTGCTGATATGGTAACTATCCCCTCTACTGAGGATACCACTACTATTGCTGAAGAGAATGCCAGGTTGAAGACATTGCTTGAAATAGGAATGTACAAAAGTCTCAAAGGGCATCAGACACTATGTGATGTCCTCAAGAAACAGATTCTGAACCGAAACCCTAGGAAAGAGGGTGTTGGTTTCGAGAGGAAAATGAATGTCGATGGTTCATACTAGAAGCCTGAGCAGTACCCAAAAACCACATGGGTTGCTGCAAAGGGACCTTCAGTGGATCCATCTACCTTATCTGGCTTCACTTGTGCTAACCCGATTATCATTGATGAATCCTTTGATGCAAACTATAAACTGTTTAAGAATCAGAATGGTGAAGTGTTTGCCAGGTATATTGGTACTAACTGCAGGAATGGACCACCTTTGAAGAAGATCTGGGTGCCCAAAAGTTGTCTTGAGAAGCTTCCTGTGAATGTCATCATGACACCACCTGGGAAGAAGACAAACCCCAGACCAAAGGCTTCATATGGTCCAAAGGCTTCATACGGACAGAGGACTCACCAGAGTCACGCTAACGCCAATGTTTTGCAGGGAAACCATACTCAGACTTATGAATATGAGCGAGTTTCATCAAACCGCTATGTTCATAAGACCAAGAACTTTTCTACTTATTCTTATGAGTATTATTCACCTCCTGCAAGGCTATTTGCTAGGTCTCCAAAGCCAAAGTTCTCAGATGCTGCACTTAGACTCATTGCTTCTAAGCCACCCCTGAAGATGTGGGTGGTTAAGAAAAATTAACTCTCTTTTGCAGGGAAAGGTCTCCAGCTGGAAATTAAAGGCTTCAGATGCTTATGCTAGGGACCTAAAACATCTTGTGGGACGCAAGATAAAATGTCCGAATGGTCTTACTATGTATTTCTTCCCGGGATTTCTTGACAAACATCCTAATAACCCTAACCAAGATCTGAACTTTCATAATATGCTTGTTCATAAAATGTTTATGCTTCACATTTCCCTCGGTGAAGCATATCCCCCTAACTGCACTGTAGGGTATGACACCAAAGCTTCTGAGTGGATTATGGACAGTGGATGCACTAACCACATGACTAGTGATCGAAGTCTTCTTATGGATTCAACCCTCTGTCCGTCTGACAAGAGTCACATCACATTTGCTGACACTGGTAAAAGCAAGGTATTGGGCCTAGGTAGAGTTGCAATGTCAAAGGATCAGCACATGGATAAAGTGATGCTTGTTGAATCCCTTGGTTTCAACTTGATGTGTGTCTCAATGCTTTGTGACCTGAACATGATTGTGATATTTGGAAAATATTGTTGCCTTGTGCTTATGGAATCTGACAAATCTCTAGTCTTTGAAGGGTATCGAAAGGATGATCTGTACACGGTAGATTTCTTAGCAGGACCACAGTTGGCCGTACGTCTTCTAGCAAAAGCTTCAGAGTGCTGGCTCTGGCATCGGAGGCTAGGACATGCGGGCATGAGGAACCTGTACACTCTCGCGAAGAAGAAGCATGTCATAGGCATCGAGGGCGTCAAGTTCAAGAAGGATCATCTGTGCGGTGCCTGCGAAGCTGGAAAGATGACTCGGGCCAAGCATCCCTCGAAGACAATCATGACGACGACACGTCCCTTCGAGCTGCTTCAGATGTACTTATTTGGCCCTACTCACTACTCTACCCTTACTACCACTACTTGCCTCTATGGCTTCGTCATTGTTGATGATTACTCGAAATATACATGGGTGCACATAATTCTCTACAAGAATGAAGTGCAGGATGTCTTCAGACGATTCACCAATCGTGCCATGACCAACTATGGCATCAAGATCAAGCACATCAGGAGTGACAATGGCACATAATTCAAGAACACCGGCCTCGACACCTATCTTGATACATTGGGCATCACACATGAGCTCTCAGCTCCTTATACACCTCAGCAGAATGGCATCATGGAGTGCAAGAACAGAACCCTCAATGAGATGGCACGGACGATGCTTGATGAGTACAAGACACCAAGGAAGTTCTGGCTTGAAGCCATTAATACTGCATGCCACGTCATCAACCATGTTTATCTTCACAAGCTTCTAAAGAATACATCATATGAGCTCCTAACAGGTAAGAAGCCAAACGTCGGCTACTTCAGAGTATTTGGTGCTAGGTGCTGGATCAAGGATCCACATCACACTTGAAAATTTGCACGGAAAGCACATGAAGCTTTTATGCTTGGCTACGAAAAGGATTCGCACTCCTACAGAGTCTTCAACCTATTTCACTATAAAGTTGTTGAAACTGTGGATGTGCAGTTCGAAGAGACTAACGGCTCGCAAAGAGAGCACCTGCCAAATGTGCTAGATGAAGCCTCACCAAGTGAATCTATCAAGCTTATGGGTACTGGAGAAATCATACCTTCAGAGGCTCAGGCTAAAGAGGAAATCATCATTCTTCACCTAATCAACCTGAAGACACTGCTCAGCCTGAAGCCAATGCTGAAGATAAAGACAATGATCAGCAAGGGCAAAATTTTCGTCCAGTTCATCCTCGTGTTGCAAATGAAGTACAGATAGAGAAGATAATTGATAGCATCAATGCACCTGGTCCACTCACTCGTTCAAGAGCAACACAGCTAGCAAATTTCTGTGGGCACTTTGCATTTGTCTCGATATGTGAACCCAAGAAGGTTGATGAAGCCTTCATGGAATCTGAATGGATTCAAGCTATGCAAGAAGAGCTTCAACAGTTCGAGCTGAACAATGTTTGGGAGCTAGTGAAGCGTCCTGATCCTCGCAAGCACAATATCATTGGCACCAAATGGATCTATCGCAATAAACAAGATGAGCATGGTCAAGTCGTCAGAAACAAGGCTCGTCTCGTTGCTCAAGGTTACACTCAAGTTGAAGGGATTGACTTCGATGAAACATTTGCTTCTGTGGCTAGGCTTGAAGCTAGTCCCATTCTGCTAGCCTATGCCAACCACAACAACATTCTTTTGTACCAAATGGATGTAAAGAGTGCCTTTCTCAACGGCAAAATTGAAGAAGAAGTGTATGTTGCTCAACCACCTGGCTTTCAAGACCCAAAGCGTCCTGACATGGTATACAAGCTCAACAAGGCACTGTATGGCCTGAAACAAGTACCTCGCACTTGGTATGACACACTCAAAGACTTCGTGAAGAGCAAAGGCTTCTAACCTGGTTCTATAGATACCACTCTCTTCACCAAGACATATGATGGTGAACTGTTTGTATGCCAAATCTACGTGGAGCTGCACTGACAAGAGATACAGTGATGAGTTTGGGCATATGATGCAAGAGCAATATCAGATGTCCATGATGGGTGAGCTCGGTCTTCAAATCCGTCAGTAGAGCAATGGCATCTTCATTTCATAAGAAAAATATCTCAAAGATTGCCTGAAGAAGTTTGGAATGCAAGACTACAAAGGGTACACGACGCCAATGCCAACCAATGGTCAATTCGGTCCCGACGACAATGGTAAAGAGTTCGATCAAAAGGTATACTGCTCCATGATTGGCTCTTTACTCTATTTATGTGCATCTAGGCCAGATATAATGCTTAGCGTTTGCATGTGTTCCCGATTTCAAGCGGCACCAAAGGAATCGCATCACTTAGCTGTGAAGCAAATTCTTTGATATTTGGCTTACACCCAAACACTAGGATTATGGTATCCAAAGGGCTCAGAGTCTGATCTAGTTGGACTCTCAGATGCTGATTATGCTGGTGACAAGGTTGATCGCAAGTCCACATCAGGAACATGTCACTTTCTTGGACGATCTCTTGTCCGTTGGTCTTCAAAGAAGCAGAACTGTGTATCCCTCTCGACTGCTGACTCTGAAAACATTGCTACTGGATCTTGCCGTGCTCAGCTTCTACGGATGAAGCAAACTCTCATGGACTACGGCATCCACCTGAAGCATGTGCCACTCTACTGTGACAATGAAAGCACCATCAAGATTGCCAACAACCCAGTTCAACACTCGAAGACAAAGCACATTCAGATCCGTCATCATTTTCTCAGAGATCATGTCATGAAGGAAGATATTGATATCATTCACGTCAACACAGAAAAGCAATTGGCAGTTATCTTCACAAAGCCCTTGAATAAAAAAAAGTTTTGCAAGTTGCGGTGTGAGCTAAATATCTTAGAATCCTCAAATGTCCAGTGATTGGACACACATCCTAACGCTGATGCATGTTGATGACTTAGATGTGCAACACACAAAGTAACGTATATCATCAATCAATGAAGACATACACTCTAAGTGTGAATACATTAACATGGAATTTGACTTCGGAGTGCCACGATAATTGTGCGCTATTTCTAGGTCTAATACTTCCTAAACGGTGGATAACGCCACCACCAAACTCTCTCGAAGATTTTCTTTTGGCGTCATGATTGCATGAACTTCACATTTGGTTTGTCTTCAACATTGATTTACCTTCATGGTTGATCTCCGCAATGCTGATATATATATATATATATATATATATATATATATATATATATATATATATATATATATATATATATATATATATATATATATGTGGTGTTCTGTCCTCTATAGCATTCACTTATAGCTATGTCTTCGAACTTGCCATTTTCCTGAACTAAGTGAATGTGATCGGACCCTAACCCCTTCTGTGCTTCTTCCTCAAACTCTATCTATCTAGTCATATGCGTTCTATTGAAACTTGTCGAATGTCTTCACTGCATCCTTGCCAGCTGAAGATATAGAGACACACATTTAAAACTGCTTTCAATGGTATATCTGTTTTGCTTGAATCTCGGAGAAGCCGGAACGACCACCCGACAAACCAGGCGTGCGTGGGAACATGGAACACCTTTCATGACTTGCATGCATGCCATGTGTCCATCAGATGTGAACCGCCAGGGGCACCTGCGTAATTATGCTGTGCAGCCCTCCACCTTATAAATACTTGTGACGCCCTCGATTAAATCGTACACTAATCATACACGCAAATGTGTACGATCAAGATCAAGGACTCACGGGAAGATATCACAACACAACTCTAGACACAAATTAAAATAATACAAGCCTTATATTACAAGCCAGGGGCCTCGAGGGCTCGAATACATAGCTCGGTACACAAGAGTCAGCGGAAGCAACAATATCTAAGTACAGACATTACTTAAACAAGGATGCCTTAAGAAGGCTAGGACAAAAGCAACACGATCGACAAAGCAAGGCCTCCTGCCTGGGAGCCTCCTAACTACTCCTAGTCGTCGGCGGCCTCCACGCAGTAGTAAGCACCCTCATGGTAGTAGTAGTCGTCGGTGGTGTCGTCTGGCTCCTAGGCTCCACCATCTGGTTGCGACAACCGGAAAGAACGGAAAAGGGAGAAAAAGGGGGAGCAAAGCAACCGTGAGTACTCATCCAAAGTACTCGCAAGCAAGGATCTACACTACATATGCATCGGTGTTAATGAAAAGGGGTAGTATCTGTCGACTGAACTGCAGAATGCCAGAAGAGAAGGGGGAAAGCCTAGCCTATCAAAGACTAGCATCTTCAAGCAGCTCCAAGCATCTTGCAACATCAGAAGAGATAAGATTAGCATAAAGTAAAGTAGTAGCAGTGTTATCAACCTCGACCAGAGATCCTTTCTCGACTCCCTGCGAGAAAGCAATTCCAGAGCCATACTATCCAGTTATCACCTCAAGTATCCAGTTCTAGTTGTATCGATCGGGATACAACTCTGAGTGTCCGTTACAGTAGGACAGGCTATCGATAGATGTTTTCTTCCCTGCAGGGGTGCACCAACTTACCCACCACGCTCGATTAACTCTGGCCGGACACACTTTGCTGGGTCATGCTCGGCCTCGGCCAAACAATACACCGCAACCCGACCTAAGCTTAATAGAGAGGTTAGCACCCCGGACTAACCTATGCCCCTAGGGGTCATGGGCCATGACCCCGGGAACTCCTGCACGTTGCGAACGCGGCCGGTGAGCAGACCTAGCTACCTCCTTCAAAAAGGCAGGTGCTTACCAGTCCAACCCGGCACGCGCCGCTCAGTCGCTGACGTCTATTAAGCTTCGGCTGATGCATACGACGCAGAACGCCCATACTATGCCCACGTGATGGTTACTGCTATCAGGCCAGAGGCCCCTCAGATCAAATATCCAAACCGTTAGTGTGTTGGTAGTGCGGTCACGAGCAGAGACTCACGAAAGTTGTGATCCCATCGCCCCGTCTTGAGGACTTGCGGCAAGGGCTAAGAATGCGCGGCCACGCCTCGTATTCAACTCTCGAGTACCCTCCAGGTCAACCCGTCTCCACATCACTCGCGGGTACCCCTCAGGGTTGACCCGCCTTTCCAAGCAACAGTTGTAAAGTCCATGTATTAGTGTGTCCAAACATCAAGGGGAAAACCCGAGGAATCACCCCCGGTGAGTTACACTCGATGTAATCATCAAGGTGAGTGTAAGAGGATCCACCCTCGAGGTTCATACTTGAGGGGTTGCACGACAGAGTCGTATCGGAAGTGGTTAAGGAGGAAATCACCCTCGATGACCACGACCGAATAGCTATGCTACAGAGATCTCATCAGGAGTGATGTATGAGGTTCCACCCTCGGCACTCGATGGTAACTCTATAGAGTCGAGCAACAAAAGGGCGTGATGTGATGTGAGGTGTTAGGCTCTGGTCTTCGATCCCGTTGATCGGGTCTTCGAACATAAAGCGGGGCAACCGGGACAAGGTGGGGGTCACTGATGGATCACTAACCAACCTATACTAAGCAGTTTAGGATACGCAGGTAAGGAACAATGAGCAGATTACAAAAGCAGGATATGCATCAGAATAGGAGCAAACAATAACAGTAGCAAAATCTAATGCAAGCATGAGAGAATGGAATGGGCGATATTGGGATGATCAAAAGGAGGGGCTTGCCTGGAAGCTCTGCTGAAAAGGAAGAAGGGTCGTTGTCGACGTAGTCGATCACAGGGACAGCATCAGTCTCGGGGTCTACCGGAGAGAAGAGGGGGAAGAAACAATAAATATAAAGCAAACAAAGCATCATAAAACATAACAAGGTCATATGACGTGCCGGGTGTGACCTAACTTATGTCTACACGAATAGGCGAAGGGGGAATTCAACCGGGAATGTTTTCCTGGTTCCGGACGTGTGTTAGACAGGTGACCGAAGGGGGAAATGTTCCATGTTCAGATAGTTAGAGGCATTTGACAGGTAAACGGTCCGGGTGTTCGGATTTGTCTCGTTTTTCTGAGCAACTTTCATGTAGAAAACATTTTCATCCGAGCTACGGTTTATTTTCTATTAATTTTCAAAGATTTAAAGTTTTTCTGAAATTTCTGGATTTATTACTAATTCGAAATTAAAAGGAAAAAGGCTATGGGTACCCAAAAGTGTACCCAGCCAGAAGTACATAGAAGCTGACATGTGGGGCCAGGGCCCAGTTGACTTAGTCAACAACCAAGTCAGCATTGACTAGTCAAAGTGAACAGTGAAGGGGGGGCCTACTTGTCATGGACATAGCTATTCTAAATCTAGTTTAGCACTTTAATATGAACAGTTGGTCCCACATGCCATCTACTATTAGACTAATTAACTACTATAGTACTAACTGAACTAACTAGCACGGCCGGCCACACACACACCACACGCACTCACGCACACACATAGAACACTCACACGCAGAACACACACGCACGCAGAGCACAGCTCGACCTGGCCATGGCCATGGCCGGCCGTAGCATCGGCGGCAGCGACGGACAACAACGGCAGTAGCCAAGCACGGCAGCACCTAGCGACAGCAGCAACGAAGCAGCGGCAGCAGCTTAGCAGGGGCAGCAGCGGCGGCCAGGAGCAGAACATCTGCAAGCGGCAGCAGCAGGACCATGAACAGCACGCAGCAGCAGGCGGCAGTGAGAGCGGGATGCTGCGGGGTGACGCCAACGCGGCCGGGCGAAGGCAGGCGCGAACGGTTGTGGCGGACAGGGTCAACGACGGGCGCAGCAGTAGACAGCCTCGTGGCCAGGCACGGGCGAGGCGCAGGGGGATGAGGTAGCCAGAGGCGAGGCCACCCGCGGTCGCGCGAGCGCAGGTCGACGCGGGGAGGAGCAGCGATGCGGATGCGCGCGGGTCGTAGCCAGGGCGCGGCCCCGGGCAGGAGTAGGCATAGGCGCGTGTGCGTACACTATGGCTTACGTGGCCATGTAAGAGGACGACCGAGCTTGGGGACGACGGCAAACGGCAACGAATAAAAGGGGAAAGGGGGAATCGATGAGGCTTACAGGGAGGAGGTTGGAGACGTGCTCGAACAGGTCGGGGGCGCCGAAGGTGGGGACCGACGGCGACGGCCGTGGCGGCTGTGGTGGGGATGGCGGCTAGATGTGGAGCGTACAGAGCCCTTTGGCTTCGACCCAGAGGCGTAGGTGAAGGAGACGAGGTTGGGGAAGCTCGTGGCCACCTTGTAGCAACTCGGGGGTGACCCGGAGCACGGCAACAACGACGCGGCGGTGACGGCAACGCACGAGCTTCGAGCAGGAGAGGCAGTGGCGCGAGAGGGAAGAAAAAGGAGATGCTAGGGTTTCGGGGAGGAGGGGGCCGGTCTTATCCATCTCGGGGTGTCGTGGATGCTCGACACGAGCTTATCGGACGCGTGGACGGCCGGCCAGAGGCCATGGCTCTGTCTCTCTGTACAGAAGAAGAAGGAGAAGGCCGTGGTGGGCTTGGGCCATGCTACTGTAGCACTAGGCTTTCCAATGCACAGTGTGCACTTAGCCCCTTCTCTATTTTCTCTGTTTTAATATTTTGGTACTGTTTTCTACTTAATTCCCATAGCAAATGAATTTAGGCCAACTTGAAATTTGGCGCATAATAAGTGGGAAATATTATGAGACAACACAAAAGTTTTCATGTGGTTTGGGAAAAATATAAACATTCGTTTATATTTAAAAGCCCATAATAGTTGTCGTTGGACCACTTTAATATTTTGCGAAGGATTAATTAGTGAGTCAAATGAAGTTGGCTTCCACATGACAATGATCAGGGGAAAATTATAGAACTATTAGAACATTTTAGTTTTATAGTTTGAGAGAAATAATAATTTGTCTTGTCTCTTAAATTTGAATTTGGACCGGATTCGAACCAACGCGAGTTTAACAACAGTAATCGTGATGACCTGGTGTCATTAACATAGGATTACTGTAGCTTATTTATCCGAGCGTTACAATACTCACCCCATGCGGTCATTATCTCTTCTTCCACCTCGCAACCTCGCTCAAACCCTAGCGCCTCCGCTAGCTCACGTCGACGCCGGAGACGAAGCGCTTAGCTCCCGCAACTTCTTCGACGCCGTCCTCATACCGGCCGCGAACCTCGTCCTCTCCGCCGCCTCCGTATAGATTGAACTGATCGACTTCTTTCTCTGCCTCGTCTAGCAGTTCGTCAGCGGTAATTAAATCTCACTTTTTACTGTCTTGTTGATCCGTAAAATCCATCCAGTTCAACCAAAAGTGGTTTCTATACTTCCAAATCTGGATCTGTCTCTGTCTGCATCTCATATCATGCAAAGGATATTCACTTATGCTTCATAACTAGTTAGATTCCTCACTTGTACCTATTCATGGATTCGTATAGATCTGGAACCAACTCTCTTCAAATAAGTGAATGTCTTCGCTCTATGAGGTCAATGTATTCAAACTGATTTATCTTCAAAATCTTCTGAGAATGCATATGACCTCTTGCCCTTCCCTCGCACCTTTAATGCTGTCACAGGTACATATCCGTGTGAGAATCACTTGGTTCTCATAGTCTGCATTCATTTGCAGAGTTCTTACAGCATCATATTCACTCTCCCGAAGCCAGTTCCTGTCTAACCAGTAGACGAAAACCTTTCACTGTTCTGGAGCCTATCTGCTTGAATATCATGGCCACAGAGAAGTCTGCTAGGAAAGGTGGCAGGCAGTGCTGAGGCAATACAGCTCTAGATTTGCCTCCGGATCTGCATGAACTATACAAAACAGATCCAGAGGAGAACTACAATCAGCGTAAGACCCGAATCAACTGGATTCGAAGATATTGGGCAGAACAGTGGTTCAAGTACAACTTCGTCACTACCGAATATGCTGAGAAGAACGCCATCAAGCGCCCATGGGGCGATATTATGTACAAGAATCTGCAGCAAAAGTCAAAGCCTGAAGCTATTGCTCAAGGTTTCTATCCGTGCATGGTCCGAGGACCAAAGCCTGAGAATGCCGACCCATCTTCCATGTTATGGTGTCGTGACGGCAATCTGTTCAAGCGCAACTACCAGTTCGCCAAAGAGTCAGCTGCAAAGAACAAGAGGGATTTTGGACTCAACTTCAACCCTAGTCCATCTACTCCAAGACAGGATGGCACTCTCCATGCCAATCCCAATGTCATCGGGCCCTTCACTAGCTTCGATGGGCTCCTCTCCCACATTGCAGCTCAGAGGGCCACAGTGGAGCAACCAGCTGATGACGCAGACTGCGAAGATGCTCCTGCACCACCGAAGCAGAAGAAGAAGACAAAAGCTTCGAAGCCATCTGCTGCACCAACTGCTTCAACTATGAAGCCATTGAAGACTGCACGTCCTGAACCCAGTGTGCAGTCTAAAGATTTGTCTCATGTATCCAAGAAGATCAAGAAGCCCAAGAAGATTTCTGGGCATGAACTGACTCCTGCTGCCGTTCTACGCAACGAGGAAGACACCATTGATCTTTCAAGTGATGTTGATCTTGGTGATGAAGCTCTTGAGATGCTGATCAAGAGAAAGCAAGAGGCGGAGATCTTCAATGATCTGCCCCTCTTTGATGTTGATATTATGAACAATTTGATCGATGAATGGTTTGATGACCAGAGCATCAGTATTGATGACCTTCAGCTGCCCGTGGACATAAGCGTCACATTCCACGGAGCCATTGCCAACGAATTGGCCTTGGCTAAGAAAATCGTCGAGCTCAAGAAAAAGATTGATCATGAGAAGGCGCATTTCAAGAAGCACATGGCCAAGCTCAGTGTGGCTGATGTGCAAATCTTCAAGAAGATGCTGCATGGTCTTAAGGAAGAGTTCCACAAGAAGCGGGAAGAAGCCAAAGGCTCTCGCGAGCGCATGAAGTATTATGCGCAGAAATGTGTTCAAGCCCATAATGAAGCAGAGAAGCGAAAGGCTCTTGGGCATCCTGGCATCGACCCCAAGATGGCTGCCAAGAAAACCAAGAAGTCTGCTGAAGCTGAAGCTAAATCTTCAAGGCAGGAACAACCTAGCATTGTCTTCCCTGCCATCATGACTGGCTCAAAGACAAAGGTCCCCTCAGCAGCTTCAAAAATGAAGAAGACACGGCAGGCTGAAGCCGAAGCCAGGAAGAGGAAGCACAAGGATACTTCTAATGATGCTCCCTCCATGAAGAAATTGAAGACCAAGGCTTCAAAGTCTTCCAAGAAAGAGTGTTCTGCTGCCACAGAGCCCCTCAATGTTGAACCAGTCTCAGTCGCTCTTCCTGCTTCAACCAACCAAGAGCGTCGTCTTGTGATCCATGAGCCTGCTTCCACAGAGGCTCATGCAAGTGAAGAAATTCCAGCTACTGACATCATCGCAACTGAAGACATTGGTCATGAAGACAATGTAGATGATGATGTAGTCCTTCCTCAGCTCGAGCCCCAGTCGGTATCATCGCCTGCTCCGACGAGCAGTGAACTTATCAGCATTGGTCGTCCATTGACGCCAATCGCTCAAGATGACTCATGGGCCGAGCGCCAACAACAAGACACCCTAGTACAAGATGAGACACCAAGAACACCACCACCTCAAGTCACTGATACGTCTTCAACGTATCTATGATTTTTGATTGTTCCATGCTATTATATTATCTGTTTTGGATGTTTATGGGCTTTATTATGCACTTTTATATTATTTTTTGGGACTAACCAATTAACCCAGAGCCTAGTGACAGTTTCTGTTTTTCCCTTGTTTCAGTGTTTCGCAGAAAAGGAATATCAAATGGAGTCCAAACGGAATGAAACCTTCGGGAAAGTTATTTTTGGAACGGAAGCAATCCAGGGGACTTGGAGTGCACGTCAGGGAATCAATGAGGAAGGCACGAGGCAGGGGGGCGCGCCCACCCCCCTGCGCGTGCCCTCCACCCTCGTGGGCCCCTCATGGCTCCCCTTACCGACTTCTTTCGCCTATATATTCCCATATACCCTAAAACCATCGGGGAACAGAATAGATCGGGAGTTCCGCCGCCGCAAGCCTCTGTAGCCACCAAAAACCAATCGGGACCCTGTTCCGGCACCCTGCCGGAGGGGGGAACCCTCATCGGTGGCCATCTTCATCATCCCGGCGCTCTCCATGACGAGGAGGGAGTAGTTCACCCTCGGGGCTGAGGGTATGTACCAGTAGCTATGTGTTTGATCTCTCTCTCTCTCTCTCTCTCGTGTTCTTGATTTGGCACGATCTTGATGTATCGCGAGCTTTTCTATTATAGTTGGATCTTATGATGTTTCTCCCCCTCTACTATCTTGTAATGGATTGAGTTTTCCCTTTGAAGTTATCTTATCGGATTGAGTCTTTAAGGATTTGAGAACACTTGATGTATGTCTTGCCGTGCTTATCTGTGGTGACAATGGGATATCACGTGATCCACTTGATGTATGTTTTGGTGATCAACTTGCGGGTTCTGCCCATGAACCTATGCATAGGGGTTGGCACACATTTTCGTCTTGACTCTCCGGCAGAAACTTTGGGGCACTCTTTGAAGTTCTTTGTGTTGGTTGAATAGATGAATCTGAGATTGTGTGATGCATATCGTATAACCATACCCACGGATACTTGAGGTGACATTGGAGTATCTAGGTGACATTAGGGTTTTGGTTGATTTGCGTCTTAAGGTGTTATTCTAGTACGAACTCTATGATAGATTGAACGGAAAGAATAGCTTTATGTTATTTTACTACGGACTCTTGAATATATCGATCAGAAAGGATAACTTTGAGGTGGTTTCGTACCCTACCATAATCTCTTCATTTGTTCTCCGCTATTAGTGACTTTGGAGTGACTCTTTGTTGCATGTTGAGGGATAGTTATATGATCCAATTATGTTATTATTGCTGAGAGAATTTGCACTAGTGAAAGTATGAACCCTAGGCCTTGTTTCCTAGCATTGCAATACCGTTTACACTCACTTTTATCATTAGTTACCTTGCTGTTTTTATATTTTCAGATTACAAAAACCTATATCTACCATCCATATTGCACTTGTATCACCATCGCTTCGCCGAACTAGTGCACCTATACAATTTACCATTGTATTGGGTGTGTTGGGGACACAAGAGACTCTTTGTTATTTGGTTGCAGGGTTGCTTGAGAGAGACCATCTTCATCCTACGCCTCCCACAGATTGATAAACCTTAGGTCATCCACTTGAGGGAAATTTGCTACTGTCCTACAAACCTCTGCACTTGGAGGCCCAACAACTTCTACAAGAAGAAGGATACGTAGTAGACATCAAGCTCTTTTCTGGCACCGTTGCCGGGGAGGCTAGGTAAGCGACACTCACACCCCGTCAACTAAGCTCTTTTCTGGAGCCGTTGCCGGGGAGGTGAGTGCTTGAAGGTATATCTTTAGATCTTGCAATCGAATCTTTTTGTTTCTTGTTTTATCACTAGTTTAGTCTATAAAAGAAAACTACAAAAAATGGAATTAAGGGTGCCGCATATGCTTCATCTTTTTAATACCTTTCGTGAGAATGATGGGAAGGAAAATTGTGATCAAGTACTAGAAGAAGAATGCATTAGAATGTTTGGCACTAAATATTTGAATGATGAGCATGATCACAATGTTCTTAGTATGAATTCTTTGAATACCCATGATACTAATGATATGCAAAGCCACAAGCTTGGGGAAGCTATGTTTGATGAAGATGATATTTTTTATCCCCCAAGCTTTGATGAGCAAATCTACTATGATGAAAGCATGCCTCCTATCTATGATGATTATTGTTATGACACGTATCTTAATAATGATAACCATGAAACTTGTCATCTTGATCTTAATTTTCAATCACATGATAGTTATTTTGTTGAGTTTGCTCCCACTATTATTCATGAGAAGAAATTTGCTTACGTGGAGAGTAGTAAAAATTACAGGCAAGTAGATCATGAAAAGAATGCTTTATGTGATGGTTATATTGTTGAATTCATTCATGATGCTACTGAAAATTATTATGAGGGAGGAACATATGCTTGTAGGAATTGCAATAATATCAAGTTTCCTCTCTATCTGCTTAAAGTTCTAAAGTTATGCTTGTTTTGCCTTCCTATGCTAGTTGATTATTGTTCCCATAAGTTGTTTGCTCACAGAATCCCTATGCATAGGAAGTTGGTTAGACTTAAATGTGCTAGTCATATTCTTCATGATGCTCTATTTATGTTACAATTCTTATCTTTCATGTGAGCATCATTGAAATCATCATGCCTAGCTAGGGGCGTTAAACGTTAGCGCTTGTTGGGAGGCAACCCAATTTTTAATTTTGTTCTTTCTTTTTGGTTCTGTTTAGTAATGGCTAGCTAGGGCCTCTGGTTAGATGTGGTTTTATGTTTTAATTAGTGTTTGTGCCAAGTAAGACCTATAGGATCTTCTTGGATGATAGTTATTTGATCTTGCTGAAATTTCCAGAAACTTTCTGTTCACGAAAACAATTGTTAAAAATCACCAGAACGTGGTAAAATACTGATTCCAATTGCACCAGATCAATACACAAATTATTTAGGTCGTCCTATTTTGGTAGAATTTTTGGAGTTCCAGAAGTTTGCGTTAGTTACAGATTACTACAGACTGTTCTGTTTTTGACAGATTCTGTTTTTCGTGTGTTGTTTGCTTATTTTGATGAATCTATGGCTAGTAAAAAAAAATTATAAACCATAGAGAAGTTGGAATACAGTAGATTTCACACCAATACAAATAAAGAATGTGTCAATTACAGTAACTTGAAGTGGTGTTTTGTTTTCTTTCGCTAACAGAGCTTACGAGTTTTCTGTTAAGTTTGGTGTTGTGAAGTTTTCAAGTTTTGGGTGAAGATTCGATGGACTATGGAATAAGGAGTGGAAAGAGCCTAAGCTTGGGGATGCCCAAGGCACCCCAAGGCAATATTCAAGGACAACCAAAAGCCTAAGCTTGGGGATGCCCCGGAAGGCATCCCCTCTTTCGTCTTCGTTCATCGGTAACTTTACTTGGAGCTATATTTTTATTCACCACATGATATGTGTTTTGGTTGGAGCGTCATTTTATTTTCTTTTGTTTTTCTGTTTGAATAAAATATCAAGATCTGAAATTATTAAATGGGAGAGTCTTCACTTAGCTAAATAATTATTCAACTACTCATTGATCTGTTGGAAATATGCCCTAGAGGCAATAATAAATGGTTATTATTATATTTCTTTGTTCATGGTAATTGTCTATTATTCATGCTATAATTGTATTGTCCGGAAATCGTAATACATGTGTGAATACATAGACCACAACGTGTCCCTAGTAAGCCTCTAGTTGACTAGCTCGTTGATCAACAGATAGTCATGGTTTCCTGACTATGGACATTGGATGTCATTGATAACGGGATCACATCATTAGGAGAATGATGTGATGGACAAGACCCAATCCTAAGCATAGCATAAAAGATCGTGTAGTTTCGTTTGCTAGAGCTTTTCCAATGTCAAGTATCTTTTCCTTAGACCATGAGATCGTTCAACTCCCGGATACCGTAGGAGTGCTTTGGGTGTGCCAAACGTCACAACGTAACTGGGTGACTATAAAGGTGCACTACAGGTATCTCCGAAAGTGTCTGTTGGGTTGGCACGGATCGAGACTGGGATTTGTCACTCCGTGTGACGGAGAGGTATCTCTGGGCCCACTCGGTAATGCATCATCATAATGAGCTCAATGTGACTAAGGCGTTAGTCACGGGATCATGCATTGCGGTACGAGTAAAGAGACTTGCCGGTAACGAGATTGAACAAGGTATTGGGATACCGACGATCGTATCTCGGGCAAGTAACATACCGATTGACAAAGGGAATTGTATACGGGATTGATTGAATCCTCGACACCGTGGTTCATCCGATGAGATCATCGTGGAACATGTGGGAGCCAACATGGGTATCCAGATCCCGCTGTTGGTTATTGACCGGAGAGGCGTCTCAGTCATGTCTGCATGTCTCCCGAACCCGTAGGGTCTACACACTTAAGGTTCGGTGACGCTAGGGTTGTAGAGATATATGTATGCGGAAACCCGAAAGTTGATCGGAGTCCCGGATGAGATCCCGGACGTCACGAGAGGTTCCGGAATGGTCCGGAGGTGAAGAATTATATATAGGAAGTCAAGTTTCGGCCACCGGGAAAGTTTCGGGGGTTCCCGGTATTGTACCGGGACCACCGGAAGGGTCCCGGGGGTCCACCGGGTGGGGCCACCTATCCCGGAGGGCCCCGTGGGCTGAAAGTGGAAGGGAACCAGCCCTTAGTGGGCTGGGGCGCCCCCCTTGGGCCTCCCCCCATGCGCCTAGGGTTGGGAACCCTGGGGGGGGGGGGGAGCTTCCCCCTTGCCTTGGGGGGCAAGGCACCCCTTTCCACCCCTTGGCCGCCGCCCCCAACCCTAGATGGGTTTTGGCCGCCCCCCCCTCGCAAGGGGGCCTATATAAAGGGGGTGGGAGGGAGGGCAGCAAGACACAGCCTTGGGCGCCTCCCTCCTCCCCTGCAACACCTCTCTCTCTCTCTCTCGCAGAAGCTTGGCAAAGCCCTGCCGAGACCCGCTACATCCACCACCACGCCGTCGTGCTGCTGGATCTCCATCAACCTCTCCTTCCCCCTTGCTGGATCAAGAAGGAGGAGATGTCGCTGCACCGTACGTGTGTTGAACGTGGAGGTGCCGTCCGTTCGGCACTCGGTCATCGGTGATTTGGATCACGACGAGTACGACTCCGTCATCCACGTTCATTGGAACGCTTCCGCTCGCGATCTACAAGGGTATGTAGATGCACTTTTTTCCCCTCGTTGCTAGTAGACTCCATAGATGCATCTTGGTGGGCGTAGAAATTTTTTAAATTATGCTACGATTCCCAACAGTGGCATCATGAGCCAGGCCTATGCGTAGTTACTATGCACGAGTAGAACACAAAGCAGTTGTGGGCGTTGAGTTTGCCAATTCTTCTTGCTGCTACTAGTCGTTTCTTGTTTCGGCGGCATTGTAGGATGAAGCGGCCCGGACCGACCTTACACGTACGCTTACGTGAGACAGGTTCCACCGTCTGACATGCACTAGTTGCATAAGGTGGCTAGCGGGTGTCTGTCTCTCCTACTTTAGTCGGAACGGATTCGATGAAAAGGGTCCTTATGAAGGGTAAATAGAAATTGGCAAATCACGTTGTGGTCATACATAGGTAAGAAAACGTTCTTGCTAGAAACCTACAAACCACGTAAAAACTTGCAACAACAATTAGAGGACGTCTAACTTGTTTTTGCAGCAAGTGCTATGTGATGTGATATGGCCAGAAGATGTGATGAATGATATATGTGATGTATGAGATTGATCATATTCTTGTAATAGGAATCACGACTTGCATGTCGATGAGTATGACAACCGGCAGGAGCCATAGGAGTTGTCTTTATTATTTTGCATGACCTGCGTGTCATTGAATAACGCCATGTAAATTACTTTACTTTGTTGCTAAACGCGTTAGCCATAGAAGTAGAAGTAATCGTTGGCGTGGCGACTTCATGAAGACACAATGATGGAGATCATGATGATGGAGATCATGGTGTCATGCCGGTGACGAAGATGATCATGGTGCCCCGAAGATGGAGATCAAAGGAGCATAATGATATTGGCCATATCATGTCACTATTTGATTGCATGTGATGTTTATCATGTTTTTGCATCTTATTTGCTTAGAACGACGGTAGTAAGTAAGATGATCCCTTATAATAATTTCAAGAAAGTGTTCACCCTAACTGTGCACCGTTGCGAAGGTTCGTTGTTTCGAAGCACCACGTGATGATCGGGTGTGATAGATTCTAACGTTCGAATACAACGGGTGTTGACGAGCCTAGCATGTACAGACATGGCCTCGGAACACACACAATACACTTAGGTTGACTTGACGAGCCTAGCATGTACAGACATGGCCTCGGAACACGGAGGACCGAAAGGTCGAGCATGAGTCGTATAGAAGATACGATCAACATGGAGATGTTCACCGATCTTGACTAGTCCGTCTCACGTGATGATCAGACACGGCCTAGTTAAACTCGGATCATGTTTCACTTAGATGACGAGAGGGATGTCTATCTGAGTGGGAGTTCATTAAATAATTTGATTAGATGAACTTAATTATCTTGAACTTAGTCTAAAATCTTTACACTATGTCTTGTAGATCTAATGGCCAACGTTGTCCTCAATTTCAACGCGTTCCTAGAGAAAACCAAGCTGAAAGATGATGGCAGCAACTATACGGACTGGGTCCGGAACCTGAGGATCATCCTCATAGTAGCCAAGAAAGATTATGTCTTAGAAGCACCGCTAGGTGAAGCACCAATCCCAGAGAACCAAGACGTTATGAACGCTTGGCAATCACGTGCTGATGATTACTCCCTCGTTTAGTGCGGCATGCTTTACAGCTTAGAACCGGGTCTCCAAAAGCGTTTTGAGAAACATGGAGCATACGAGATGTTCGAGGAGCTGAAACTGGTTTTTCAAGCTCATGCCCGGGTCGAGAGATATGATGTCTCCGACAAGTTCTTCAGCTGTAAAATGGAGGAGAACAGTTCTGTTAGTGAGCACATACTCAGAATGTCTGGGTTGCATAACCGCTTGTCTCAGCTGGGAGTCAATCTCCCGGATGACGCGGTCATTGACAGAATCCTCCAGTCGCTTCCACCAAGCTACAAGAGCTTTGTGATGAACTTCAATATGCAGGGGATGGAAAAGACCATTCCTGAGGTATATTCAATGCTGAAATCAGCTGAGGTAGAGATCAGAAAAGAACATCAAGTGTTGATGGTGAATAAAACCACTAAGTTCAAGAAGGGCAAGGGTAAGAAGAACTTCAAGAAGGACGGCAAGGGAGTTGCCGCGCCCGGTAAACCAGTTACCGGGAAGAAGTCAAAGAATGGACCCAAGCCCGAGACTGAGTGCTTTTATTGCAAGGGAAGTGGTCACTGGAAGCGGAACTGCCCCAAATACTTAGCGGACAAGAAGAAGGCCGGCAACACCAAAGGTATATGTGATATACATGTAATTGATGTGTACCTTACCAGTACTCGTAGTAGCTCCTGGGTATTTGATACCGGTGCGGTTGCTCATATTTGTAACTCAAAACAGGAACTACGGAATAAACGGAGACTGGCGAAGGACGAGGTGACGATGCGCGTCGGGAATGGTTCCAAGGTCGATGTGATCGCCGTCGGCACGCTACCTCTGCATCTACCCACGGGATTAGTTTTAAACCTCAATAATTGTTATTTAGTGCCAGCTTTGAGCATGAACATTGTATCTGGATCTCGTTTAATTCGAGATGGCTACTCATTTAAATCCGAGAATAATGGTTGTTCTGTTTATTTGGGAGATATGTTTTATGGTCATGCCCCGCTGGTCAATGGTTCATTTTTGATGAATCTCGAACGTGATGTTACACATATTCATAGTGTGAATACCAAAAGATGTAAAGTTGATAACGATAGTCCCACATACTTGTGGCACTGCCGCCTTGGTCACATTGGTGTCAAGCGCATGAAGAAGCTCCATGCAGATGGACTTTTGGAGTCTCTTGATTACGAATCATTTGACACGTGCGAACCATGCCTCATGGGTAAGATGACCAAGACTCCGTTCTCCGGAACAATGGAGCGAGCAACCAACTTATTGGAAATCATACATACCGATGTGTGCGGTCCAATGAGTGTTGAGGCTCGCGGAGGATATCGTTATGTTCTCACTCTCACTGATGATTTAAGTAGATATGGGTATGTCTACCTAATGAAACACAAGTCTGAAACCTTTGAAAAGTTCAAGGAATTTCAGAGTGAAGTCGAGAATCAACGTGACAGGAAAATAAAATTCTTACGATCAGATCGTGGTGGAGAATATTTAAGTCACGAATTTGGTACACACTTAAGGAAATGTGGAATAGTTTCACAACTCACGCCGCCTGGAACACCTCAGAGAAATGGTGTGTCCGAACGTCGTAATCGCACTCTATTGGATATGGTGCGATCTATGATGTCTCTTACTGATTTACCGCTCTCATTTTGGGGCTATGCTTTAGAGACTACCGCATTCACTTTAAATAGGGCTCCGTCGAAATCCGTTGAGACGACACCGTATGAATTATGGTTTGGGAAGAAACCTAAGCTGTCGTTTCTAAAAGTTTGGGGATGCGATGCTTATGTCAAGAAACTTCAACCTGAAAAGCTCGAACCCAAATCGGAAAAATGCATCTTCATAGGATACCCTAAGGAAACTATTGGGTATACCTTCTACCTCAGATCCGAAGGCAAGATCTTCGTTGCCAAGAACGGGTCCTTTCTGGAGAAGGAGTTTCTCTCGAAAGAATTGAGTGGGAGGAAAGTGGAACTTGATGAGGTGATAGTCACCCCTTCCGAACCGGAAAGTAGCGCAGCGCGGGAAAATGTTCCTGTGGTGCCTACACCGACTGGGGAGGAAGTTAATGATGATGATCATGAAGCTTCGGATCAAGTTACTGAACTTCGTAGGTCCACAAGGACACGTTCCGCACCAGAGTGGTACGGCAACCCTGTCCTGGAAATCATGTTGTTAGACAACGGTGAACCTTCGAACTATGAAGAAGCGATGGCGGGCCCGGATTCCGACAAATGGCTAGAAGCCATGAAATCCGAGATAGGATCCATATGAAAACGAAGTATGGACTTTGACTGACTTGCCCGATGATCGGCGAGCCATAGAAAACAAATGGATCTTTAAGAAGAAGACGGACGCGGATGGTAATGTGACCATCTACAAAGCTTGACTTGTCGCTAAGGGTTATCGACAAGTTCAAGGGGTTGACTACGATGAGACTTTCTCACCCGTAGCGAAGCTGAAGTCCGTCCGAATCATGTTAGCAATTGCCGCATACTATGATTATGAGATATGGCAGATGGACGTCAAAACGGCATTCCTTAACGGCTTCCTTAAGGAAGAGTTGTATATGATGCAGCCGGAAGGTTTTGTCGATCCTAAGAATGCTAACAAAGTATGCAAGCTCCAACGCTCAATCTATGGGCTGGTGCAAGCATCTCGGAGTTGGAACATTCGCTTTGATGAGATGATCAAAGCGTTTGGGTTCACACAGACTTATGGAGAAGCCTATGTTTACAAGAAAGTGAGTGGGAGCTCTGTAGCATTTCTCATATTATATGCGGATGACATACTATTGATGGGGAATGATATAGAATTCTTGGAAAGTATAAAGGCCTATTTGAATAAGTGTTTTTCAATGAAGGACCTTGGAGAAGCTGCTTATATATTAGGCATCAAGATCTATAGAGATAGATCAAGATGCCTCATTGGTCTTTCACAAAGTACATACCTTGACAAGATATTGAAGAAGTTCAATATGGATCAGTCCAAGAAGGGGTTCTTGCCTGTATTGCAAGGTGTGCAATTGAGCAAGGCTCAATGCCCGACCACGGAGAAAAGATGAGTGTCATCCCCTATGCCTCGGCCATAGGGTCTATTATGTATGCCATGCTGTGTACCAGACCTGATGTGAACCTTGCCGTAAGTTTGGTAGGAAGGTACCAAAGTAATCCCGGCATGGAACACTGGACAGCGGTCAAGAATATCCTGAAGTACCTGAAGAGGACTAAGGATATGTTTCTCGTTTATGGAGGTGACGAAGAGCTCGTCGTAAAGGGTTACGTCGACGCTAGCTTCGACACAGATCTGGATGACTCGAAGTCATAAACCGGATACGTGTATATTTTGAATGGAGGAGCAGTAAGCTGGTGCAGTTGCAAGCAAAGCGTCGTGGCGGGATCTACATGTGAAGCGGAGTACATGGCAGCCTCGGAGGCAGCACAAGAAGCAGTCTGGATGAAGGAGTTCATTACCGACCTAGGGGTGATTCCCAATGCGTCGGGCCCGATGACTCTCTTCTGTGACAACACTGGAGCCATTGCCCTTGCGAAGGAGCCCAGGTTTCACAGGAAGACCAGGCATATCAAGCGTCGCTTCAACTCCATTCGTGTAAGTGTTCAAAATGGAGACATAGATATTTGTAAAGTACATACGGACCTGAATATAGCAGATCCGTTGACTAAACCTCTCCCTAGGGCAAAACATGATCAACACCAGGACGCAATGGGTGTTCGATTCATCACAATGTAACTAGATTATTGACTCTAGTGCAAGTGGGAGACTGTTGGAAATATGCCCTAGAGGCAATAATAAATGGTTATTATTATATTTCTTTGTTCATGGTAATTGTCTATTATTCATGCTATAATTGTATTGTCTGGAAATCGTAATACATGTGTGAATACATAGACCACAACGTGTCCCTAGTAAGCCTCTAGTTGACTAGCTCGTTGATCAACAGATAGTCATGGTTTCCTGACTATGGACATTGGATGTCATTGATAACGGGATCACATCATTAGGAGAATGATGTGATGGACAAGACCCAATCCTAAGCATAGCATAAAAGATCGTGTAGTTTCGTTTGCTAGAGCTTTTCCAATGTCAAGTATCTTTTCCTTAGACCATGAGATCGTTCAACTCCCGGATACCGTAGGAGTGCTTTGGGTGTGCCAAACATCACAACGTAACTGGGTGACTATAAAGGTGCACTACGGGTATCTCCGAAAGTGTCTGTTGGGTTGGCACGGATCTAGACTGGGATTTGTCACTCCGTGTGACGGAGAGGTATCTCTGGGCCCACTCGGTAATGCATCATCATAATGAGCTCAATGTGACTAAGGCGTTAGTCACAGGATCATGCATTGCGGTACGAGTAAAGAGACTTGCCGGTAACGAGATTGAACAAGGTATTGGGATACCGACGATCGAATCTCGGGCAAGTAACATACTGATTGACAAAGGGAATTGTATACGGGATTGATTGAATCCTCGACACCGTGGTTCATCCGATGAGATCATCGTGGAACATGTGGGAGCCAACATGGGTATCCAGATCCCGCTGTTGGTTATTGACCGGAGAGGCATCTCGGTCATGTCTGCATGTCTCCCGAACCCGTAGGGTCTACACACTTAAGGTTCGGTGACGCTAGGGTTGTAGAGATATATGTATGCGGAAATCCGAAAGTTGTTCGGAGTTCCGGATGAGATCCTGGACGTCACGAGAGGTTCCGGAATGGTCCGGAGGTGAAGAATTATATATAGGAAGTCAAGTTTCGGCCACCGGGAAAGTTTCGGGGGTTACCGGTATTGTACCGGGACCACCGGAAGGGTCCCGGGGGTCCACCGTGTGGGGCCACCTATCCCGGAGGGCCCCGTGGGCTGAAAGTGGAAGGGAACCAGCCCTTAGTGGGCTGGGGCGCCCCCCTTGGGCCTCCCCCCATGCGCCTAGGGTTGGGAACCCTAGGGGGGGGGGAGCTTCCCCCTTGCCTTGGGGGGCAAGGCACCCCTTTCCACCCCTTGGCCGCCGCCCCCCGAACCCTAGATGGGTTTTGGCCGGCCCCCCCTCCCAAGGGGGCCTATATAAGGGGGGGGAGGGAGGGCAGCAAGACACAGCCTTGGGCGCCTCCCTCCTCCCCTGC
Source organism: Aegilops tauschii subsp. strangulata (assembly GCF_002575655.3). Taxonomy (NCBI): domain Eukaryota; kingdom Viridiplantae; phylum Streptophyta; class Magnoliopsida; order Poales; family Poaceae; genus Aegilops; species Aegilops tauschii. The sequence goes on along the minus strand of NC_053038.3, from coordinate 269,329,719 downwards.
AACACCTCTCTCTCTCTCTCTCTCTCTCTCTCTCTCTCTCTCTCTCTCTCTCTCTCTCTCTCTCTCTCTCTCGCAGAAGCTTGGCAAAGCCCTGCCGAGACCCGCTACATCCACCACCACGCCGTCGTGCTGCTGGATCTCCATCAACCTCTCCTTCCCCCTTGCTGGATCAAGAAGGAGGAGACGTCGCTGCACCGTACGTGTGTTGAACGCGGAGGTGCCGTCCGTTCGGCACTCGGTCATCGGTGATTTGGATCACGGCGAGTACGACTCCGTCATCCACGTTCATTGGAACGCTTCCGCTCGCGATCTACAAGGGTATGTAGATGCACTCCTTTCCCCTCGTTGCTAGTAGACTCCATAGATGCATCTTGGTGGGCGTAGAAATTTTTTAAATTATGCTACGATTCCCAACATGATCTTCACTTATATCTTTCAGAGTAGTTTGTCGTTTGCTCTAGTGCTTCACTTATATCCTTTTAGAGCACGGCGGTGGCTTTATTTTGAAGAAATATATGAACTCTCATGATTCACTTATATTATTTTGAGAGTCTTTAGAACAGCATGGTAATTTGCTTTGGTTATGAATTTAGTCCTAATATGATGGGCATCCAAGAAGGATATAATAAAAAATTTCATATAAAGTGCATTGAATACTATGAGAAGTTTGATACTTGATGATTGTTTTGAGATATGAAGATGGTGATATTAGAGTCATGTTAGTTGAGTAGTTGTGAATTTGAGAAATACTTGTGTTAAAGTTTGTGATTCCCGTAGCATGCACGTATGGTGAACCGTTATGTGATGAAGTCGGAGCATGATTTTTTTATTGATTGTCTTCCTTATGAGTGGTGGTCGGGGACAAGCGATGGTCTTTTCCTACCAATCTATCCCCCTAGGAGCATGCGTTTAGTACTTCGTTTTGATAACTAATAAATTTTTGCAATAAGTATGTGAGTTCTTTATGACTAATGTTGAGTCCATGGATTATACGCACTCTCATCCTTCCACCATTGCTAGCCTCTCTAATACCGCGCACCTTTCGCCGGTATCATACACCCACCATATACCTTCCTCAAAACAGCCACCATACCTACCTATCATGGCATTTCCATAGCCATTCTGAGATATATTGCCATGCAACTTACCACCGTTCCGTTTATTATGACACGCTTCATCATTGTCATATTGCTTTGCATGATCATGTAGTTGACATTGAATTTGTGGCAAAGCCACCGTTCATAATTCTTTCATACATGTCACTCATGAGTCATTGTACATCCCGGTGCACCGCCGGAGGCATTCATGTAGAGTCATATCTTGTTCTAAGTATTGAGTTGTAGTTCTTTAGTTGTAAGTAAATAAAAGTGTGATTAGAGCATTGTCCCAGTGAGGAAAGGATGATGGAGACTATGATTCCCCCACAAGTCGGGATGAGACTCCGGACGAAAAATAAAAGAAAAAAGAAAGAAAAAAAGAGGCCATAAAAAAAGAGAAAAGGCCCAAACAAAAAAACAAAAAAATGAGAGAAAAAGAGAGAAGGGACAATGCTACTATCCTTTCACCACACTTGTGCTTCAAAGTAGCACCATGATCTTCATGATAAAGAGTCTCCTATGTTGTCACTTTCATATACTAGTGGGAATTTTACATTATAGAACTTGGCTTGTATATTCCAATGATGGGCTTCCTCAAAATGCCCTAGGTCTTCGTGAGCAAGCGAGTTGGATGCACACCCACTTAGTTTCTTTTGTTGAGCTTTCATACACTTATAGCTCTAGTGCATCCGTTGCATGGTAATCCCTACTCACTCACATTGATATCTATTGATGGGCATCTCCATAGCCCGTTGATACGCCTAGTTAATGTGAGACTATCTTCTCCTTTTTTTTGTCTTCTCCACAACCACCATTCTATTCCACCTATAGTGCTATATCCATGGCTCACGCTCACAATTGCGTGAAGATTGAAAAAGTTTGAGAACATCAGAAGTATGAAATAATTGCTTGGCTTGTCATCGGGGTTGTGCATGATTTAAATACTTTGTGTGGTGAAGATAGAGCATAGCCAGACTATATGATTTTGTAGGGATAGCTTGCTTTGGCTATGTTATTTTGAGAAGACATGATTGCTTTGTTAGTATGGTTGAAGTATTATTGTTCTCATGTCAATATTAAACTTCTATCTTGAATCTTATGGATCTGAATATTTTTGCCACAATAAAGGGAATTACATGGATAAATATGTTAGGTAGAATTCCACATCAAAAATTCTGTTTTTATCATTTACCTACTCGAGGACGAGCAGGAATTAAGCTTGAGGATGCTGATACGTCTCCAACGTATCTATAATTTTCTATTGTTCCATGCTATTATATTATCTGTTTTGGATGTTTATGGGCTTTTTTATGCACTTTTATATTATTTTTTGGGACTAACCTATTAACCCAGAGCCCAGTGCAAGTTTATGTTTTTCCCTTGTTTCAGTGTTTCGCAGAAAAGGAATATCAAACGGAGTCCAAACAGAATGAAACCTTCGGGAAAGTTATTTTTGGAACGGAAGCAATCCAGGGGACTTGGAGTGCACGTCAGGGAATCAACGAGGAGGGCACGAGGCAGGGGGTCGCGCCCTCCACCCTCATGGGCCCCTCGTGACTCCCCTTACCTACTTCTTTCGCCTATATATTCCCATATACCCTAAAACCATCGGGGAACAGAATAGATCGGGAGTTCCGCCGCCGCAAGCCTCTGTAGCCACCAAAAACCAATCGGGACCCTGTTCCGGCACCCTGCCGGAGGGGGGAACCCTCACCGGTGGCCATCTTCATCATCCCGGCGATCTCCTTAACGAGGAGGGAGTAGTTCACCCTCGGGGCTGAGGGTATGTACCAGTAGCTATGTGTTTGATCTCTCTCTCTCGTGTTCTTGATTTGGCACGATCTTGATGTATCGCGAGCTTTGCTATTATAGTTGGATCTTATGATGTTTCTCCCCCTCTACTATCTTGTAATGGATTGAGTTTTCCCTTTGAAGTTATCTTATCGGATTGAGTCTTTAAGGATATGAGAAACTTGATGTATGTCTTGCCGTGCTTATCTATGGTGACAATGGGATATCACGTGATCCACTTGATGTATGTTTTGGTGATGAACTTGAGGGTTCCGCCCATGAACCTATGCATAGGGGTTGGCACACGTTTTTGACTCTCCGGCAGAAACTTTGGGGCACTCTTTGAAGTTCTTTGTGTTGGTTGAATAGATGAATCTGAGATTGTGTGATGCATATCGTATAATCATACCCACGGATACTTGAGGTGACATTGGAGTATCTAGGTGACATTAGGGTTTTGATTGATTTGTGTCTTAAGGTGTTATTCTAGTACGAACTCTATGATAGATTGAACGAAAAGAATAGCTTTATGTTATTTTACTAGCATTGCAATACCGTTTACACTCACTTTTATCATTAGTTACCTTGCTGTTTTTATATTTTCAGATTACAAAAACCTATATCTACCATCCATATTGCACTTGTATCACCATCTCTTCACCGAACTAGTGCACCTATACAATTTACCATTGTATTGGGTGTGTTGGGGACACAAGAGACTCTTTGTTATTTGGTTGCGGGGTTGCTTGAGAGAGACCATCTTCATCCTACGCCTCCCACGGATTGATAAAACTTAGGTCATCCACTTGAGGGAAATTTGCTACTGTCCTACAAACCTCTGCACTTGGAGGCCCAACAACGTCTACAAGAAGAAGGTTGTGTAGTAGACATCAGTCACCACTTCGGTGCTTGACGACGATAACTACGTGGTACAGACCACTGCCTCACCAAAGGCGTCGCCAGCATTTCGCAGGTTTCGCAAAGGCCCCAGGCCACAGGTCACCATGTTGAGAATTCCAGAAGGGGAAGTGCAACAAAGCTCAGTCGCATGGCAAGTGTTTCCTGAAGCCACCCCTACTGCGAATGCCTCTGAGTCTGAAGCCAAAGTTGCTGAAGACATTCCGGCTGCATCAGCCGATGAAGACAAAGAAGAATAAAAGAGAAGAAGAAACAGTTGCCACACCCCCAGCAAGTGATCAAGTCATTCTTGAGGAGAATGTGATTGTGCTCGACCCTCCAGTCCTTGAACGGATGGAGGTTGAAAACCCTGAGACTCAGTCATGGCTGAAGAAAATGTGGAGCCTGAAGCTAATGTGAATGTTGAAGTCACCTTGACGCCAATCGTCTCGGATGGCGTTGTTCCTCCTCCAAGGCCTCACACCATGGAACAGGCGTTCAATCATGAAGGTCAGCTTGTCACTATCAGATGGCCAATTATGGTTCCACCCACTGCTCCCGGGCCACAATATGATTACCATGTGGAGCAGAGGCCTCAAGTTCAGAAGCCCAAGCCCAGGTTGCCAAGGCTTCCTAGTGCTGTAACTACACAAGGTTCTTCTAGCGAGCACAGCTTCAGAGAGCACAACACTTTCTTTGACAGCTCCAAGAACCATTACACGAAGCCTAAGATCTCCTCAGATAGATTTTGGAGCCATCAGCAGTGAAGCTACTACTCATGCATCATGTACAACCAAGAGCAGATCTTTGCACACATGTGTCTGGATTGTGAAGCTATAGCTGGGCTGCCATGTCTAGAAGAAGCTCTTGACTGCTTTAGGGTTGTTGGTCTTCTGCCTTTTATGATTGACAAAGAACACATGAATGAAGAGCTTCTGTTGCAGTTCTATGCCACCCTCCATATTCGCGGCTACAACAGGGATCCGAAGACTTGGGTCCTTGAGTGGATAACAGGTGATGTACATCACGAAGCCAAAGCTGCAGACATCATCGAGCTTACTTCCCTTCCCACTCCAGGTGAGTTATATGAACCTGGTTGTCAGCTTCATAGAGATGAGCTGCAGAGCATTTTTCAGAGGCCTGGGCCAAACATGAGCCAGATGCTTAGCATGATGAAGCCATTACCTCAAGACGCTGAATACCCAAAGGAGTTCTTTGTGAAGGACCTAGAGTACTTTCCATGCACAGTATACCATATTCTGAGGCGTACTTTGTCGGAGTAAATGGCCACGGGTAGCCTAACCGACTGCCCCTGGTTCTTCTGAAAAAATTATCTGGCCTTCGGGCCTCCAAGCAGTCCGAGCATTGGGCCGCCTTCCCTGGCCGGCTACCACTAAAGCCGACTCCCGGAAGGCGACACAGCCTCACCAACTTCTCCCCAGGACGACTACGGGGTGGCCGACTCCAAGAAGCCGGCCAAGAAGGACGCTGACTCCTAGGAGCCGGCCAAGACCACAACCACTCCAAACCACTCCCACATAACGGCGACGTGACGGGGTGTGGCCACAGTGCGGCCCACTACCCCCGAAGCCCGAGGCGGGTGTGGCTACAGGAGGCCGTACGGGACGGACGTCTCCCGTGCGGCTCGGCACTGTAGCCATGTTGGCCTCGACGTCACCCACGACCGGTTCCCGTACGGCCCGCGGGCGGCGGGCCCCTTCGGCCAGAGAGAGGCATGAAGGCGGCCCGGCCTTTCCCAGTCGGCCAAGAGCGTAGCCGGCCTCCAGAAGCCGGCTACTCCCTTCCTCGAAGCAGGAGCCCCATTAAGGAGACAAGACAAGGTAAGGCTACAGTGATAGGCCCTGAGGCGGCCCACTGTAGCCACGCTTACCTCGACAAAGCCCTCGTCATCACAGGCGAGGCTACAGTAAGCAGCCGCCGACAGGACCCTAGGCGGTGGGGCCGGCCTGTGGATCAAGTAGCCGGCAGCCGGCGGGACCCACCAGCCGGCGGGACCCAGCAGCCGGCGGAGAAGCCGGCGAGCGTAGACACTGACGGCTGGGACCAGTTCCCAGTCGGATTACCATTGTACCCCCGGGGGGTAGGCCTATATAAACCCCCCGGAGCACCCATGCAAAGGGTTCGCACCCAAGCATAGTTGGCCTCTGAGCATAGAGTTGCCCTCTAAGCATAGCACACACACCATAGATAGAGAGAAGCAGGAGCTAGCCTTGTTCTTCTTCTCCCTTGATCTCAACAGCTCTAGGAGCGATTGTAGCTACCTTTTATCGATCTAGTGATCACGCGGAGACCCCGCAGAGCAGGACTAGGGGTGTTATCTCCTCGGAGAGCCCCGAACCTGGGTAAGATTCGCCGGCATGCATGTCTTCGCCTCATCCCGTTTCCAGGCACCGGCGACGTTTTATTGGCTCCCACAATGATAAGCCATCCCTTGGCATATGTCGCACCAACCACCCGACATTTGGCGCCCACCGTGGGGCCAGGTGCACCGTCGTCCGGAGACCTGTTCTGGACGGGAACCCTCTTCCTCCCCCGCGAGCGCAGCCAGCCTGCTGCGCCCGATGGCGTTTGCCTCGACACGCTGCAAGGCGTCGACGACGCCTGCGCAGCAAGCCACCTCGCCGATCTGCTCGGCGAGACTCGCATCTCCGACGAGCCTGCGTCCGACGCAGGCACCGACTACCCCGAGAGCCGCCTCGTCAGCCTCCTCGACCAACTTCACGTCTCCGGCGAGCCTGCTGCGGACATGGAGTCTGTCGGCTCCACCGACCCGATGCTCATCGACTCCGACACCGCGTCGCTTGACGCCTACCCCTCCGACGTGGTGGTCTTCGACGACCCCCTCCCTCGAGCTGACAGCGGCAGCAGCGCTGTCACCGAAGTGCTGGTCATCAGCCACGTCTCCAACTCGGGCGAGAATGCCCGCGACGCTCAGCAAGCGGCGATGCACGACCTCTCCGTCCCCATCCCGGCCGACGCCGACGCCGAGACCCTGGAGGCACGCCGCCTTGCCCTCATCGCAGAGGGCCAAAAGATAGCCTCGATGAGACGCCTCACCGAGGCCCACCAGCGCGAAGTCGACCGCGCCGCCTTCGGCACGCCGCCGCCTAGCGGCCCGAGCCAAGCCGGCTTCGTCCAGAAGCGCGGCGCAGCCGTTGCCAGCATGCTGGGCGCAGATCGCCCCGTCTACGCCACCCCGCTCGAGAATCTGCGAGCCGCTCAGGCGGCTGCAGAGGAGCTCAATGGGCTGGGAGCCGACGAGCTCCCCTACATGACAAGACGGATCCAGCAGCTGATCGACGCGGCTGCAGAACGGCACGAAGCCGGCGCCCGTGCTGATAGTCATCCCCCGCGCAGGGAGCACGCCGCGACGTCCCGCTCGCCGACTGTGAGCGGCGCGCGCCAGAAGAAAGACAAGGAGCCGGCTGCCAGCCGCAGCCGGACTCGCATCACCATCGAGCGCGACGCGGATGGCCGCCCTCGAGCTGTAGACCACCAAGGAAATCTGCCTCCTCCCCCGCCTCGAAGAGAAAGACGCCTCACTCCACCGCCTATCACGCACCCGACTCTTGGCGACCGACTCTGCCGCCGAGAAGGAGTCGGCGAGAACGACGCCCGCCACAGGATCGACCGCCTTGCTCGATCCTTGGCATTAGAAGAAGAAGACGATGTCGGCCCGCCATGCTTTGGCCCCCGCATCCGCGACAAGCCCTTCCCCAAAGGGTTCTCGCTCCCCAGAGACACGCCCAAGTACAACGGCTCGGTGAAGCCGGAAGATTGGCTCATCGACTACTCCACGGCCGTCAGCATAGCCAACGGCAATCGGCGCGTCGCCGTGAAGTACGTCCCCCTCATGCTGCAAGGCACAACACGCACATGGCTCAACAGCCTCAAGCCCCACAGCATCAACAGTTGGCTGGACTTCACCGAAGTCTTCATACGCAATTTCACCAGCACCTACAAGCGGCCTCCCAAGCCTCGCCAGCTCTCCCTCTGCGTCCAAGGGCCCAACGAGTCGACCCGCGACTACCTCACGCGATGGGCCGAGCTCCGCAACTCCTGCGAGGGAGTGCATGCGGTCCAGGCCATCGAGTACTTCACCGCCGGGTGCCGAGAAGGCACCCTCCTCAAGCACCGACTCCTCTGCGATGAGCCGGCTACCCTCGACGAGTTGCTGATCACCGCCGACAAGTACGCCACTGCTGACTCCTCAATGAAGACCGAGCTCCGAGTGGACGCTTCGGGGAAAGTAATTGCTCCGGCTCCCAAGACGCCCGCCGGCGACCCTAATCGGCGCCCCTACCAGAACGACCACAAGCGCAAGGGCCCCATGCCGACTTCCTCCAGTCGGCAGGTGGCCATAGTTGAAGACGAGCAGCCCGAAGAGCGGCCCGCTCCCAAGAAGAAGGGTGGCCGGCCGCCCTGGCAGCCGTCTTTTTCCTACGAACAAGCACTTGATGCCCCCTGCAAGTTCCACAGCGGCGCGAAGCCATCCAACCACACAACCCGGAAATGCCACTGGTTCACCCGCATCACCAAGGGTGAGGGAATGTTGCCGCCTCCGCCTCCCGGCCAGCCGCCTCCAGCCCCCCAGCAGCCGGCGGCTCGGCCGGCAGTCAGCGCCATCCAAGACGAGTTCCCCGAAGCGCACGACGCCTACGTCGTCTTCACTAGTCAAGCCGACGACAAGCGCAGCCGACGCCGACAGCACCAAGAAGTGAATGCAGTCGCCTCTAGCACCGCCGAGTTCATGCACTGGTCAGAAAAGCCAATCAGCTGGAGCCAGGCCGACCACCCAGAGGTGATGCCTTCGCCTGGCTCCTATGCTATGGTCTTGGACGTCACCCTTGCGATGGAGAGGCGAGCTGCCAGATTTTTCCGCGTCCTGATAGACGGCGGAAGCAGTATCAACATACTGTACCGCGATACCATGGACAAGCTGAACATCAAAGCGAAGCAGCTCATGCCAAGCCGCACCGTCTTCCATGGTATCGTACCCGGCCTATCTTGCTCTCCAATCGGCAAGATCAAAATGGATGTTCTCTTCGGAGACAAAGATCATTTTCGCTGGGAAGCAATATGGTTCGAGGTAGTGGATTTGGAGAGCCCCTATCATGCACTGCTTGGCCGACCTGCTTTGGCCAAGTTCATGGCTGTGCCCCACTACGCCTACCTGAAGATGAAGATGCCGAGCTCGAAGGGGATCATCACGGTAGCCGGCGACTACAAGAAGTCCATCGAGTGTGCCATGGCCAGCAGCCGGCTGGCCGAGTCCCTCGTGGTGGCAGAAGAGAAGAAGATGTTGGAACGGGTTGTGGCCATGGCCGGCAAACAGCCGGCCTTGTCCCCCAACCCCAAGGATTGTGATGCGCAGGGCTCCTTCCAGCCTGCAAAAGAGACGAAGAAGATACCTCTGGACCCGGAGAACCCGGAGAGGTTCGCTGTGATTGGGGCGAACTTGGACAGTAAATAGGAAGGCGAGCTTGCCGACTTCCTCCGTGAGAATCGAGACATCTTTGCATGGTCCCCAAAGGACATGCCGGGTGTGCCGAAGGATTTCGCCGAGCACAAGCTACACGTCCGAGATGATGCGAAGCCGGTCAAGCAGCCCCTCCGCCGACTATCAGAAGAGAAGCGAAGAATCGTGGGAGAAGAGATAGCCCGGCTCCTTGCCGCCGGCTTTATCATGGAAGTGTTCTTTCCAGAATGGCTTGCCAACCCAGTTCTGGTTCTGAAGAAGAATAACAAGTGGCACATGTGTATAGACTACACGAGTTTGAACAAGGCCTGCCCAAAGGATCCGTTTGCTCTGCCACGGATTGATCAAGTGATAGACTCCACAGCCGGATGCGAGCTGTTAAGTTTTTTGGATGCATACTCTGGGTATCATCAGATCAAGTTGGACCCGGTTGACCGCCTGAAGACTGCCTTCATCACACCCTTTGGAGCTTTCTGCTACCTGACAATGACATTCGGCTTGAGAAATGCCGGTGCCACTTTTCAGCGTTGCATGCAGAAATGTCTCTTGAAACAACTCGGCAGAAATGCCCACGTCTATGTAGACGACATTGTGGTGAAGACAGAGAAGCGCGGTACCTTGCTGGAAGACCTGAAAGAAACACTTGCCAACCTGCGCCGATTCCAAATCAAGCTCAATCCCGAGAAGTGCGTGTTCGGAGTGCCAGCCGGCCAGCTGCTAGGCTTCCTGGTCTCCGAACGCGGCATTGAGTGAAACCCCGTCAAGATCAAGGCCATCGAGAGGATGGAGATTCCCACCAAATTGCGAGATGTGCAGAAGTTCACTGGCTGCTTAGCCTCCCTAAATCGTTTTATCAGCCGACTAGGAGAAAAGGCTCTCCCCCTGTACCGACTCATGAAGAAGTCCACTCACTTTGAGTGGAATGATCAAGCCGACCAAGCCTTCCATGAGTTGAAGAAAATGTTGACCACTCCGCCTGTCCTGGCTGCGCCGACTGAGAAGGAGCCCATGCTCCTCTACATCGCCGCGACTAGCCGAGTCGTTAGCACTGTTGTTGTGGTCCAGCGCCCGGAGGAAGGCCGAGCCCAGCTGGTCCAGAGGCCGGTCTACTATCTCAGCGAAGTACTATCCAGCTCAAAGCAAAACTACCCGCACTACCAGAAGATGTGCTATGGGGTGTACTTCGCTGCCAAGAAATTGAAGCCCTACTTCCAAGAGCACCCCATCACGGTCGTGTGCACTGCCCCGCTCGCCGAGATCATAGGCAGCCGTGATGCATCCGGCCGGGTGGCCAAATGGGCCATTGCCTTGGCGCCCTACACGATCTTCTATCAACCCCGCACCGCCATGAAGTCGCAAGCATTGGCCGACTTCCTCGTCGACTGGGCCGAGACCCAATACTTACCGCCGGCTCCCGACTCTACCCATTGGCGGATGCACTTTGACGGGTCCAAGATGCGCACCGGCTTGGGAGCCGGCATCGTCCTCACCTCTCCCAAAGGCGACAAGCTCAAGTACACGCTGCAGATCCACTTCGCCGCCTCCAACAACGTGGCCGAGTACGAGGCGCTCGTACATGGGCTCCGGCTAGCCAAAGAGCTTGGTATACGCCGGATCCTGTGCTACGACGACTCCGACTTAGTGGTCCAGCAATCATCTGGCGACTGGGACGCCAAGGACGCGAACATGGCGAGCTACCGTTTTCTCGTCCAACAGATGAGCGGATACTTCGAAAGGTGCGAGTTCCTTCACGTGCCAAGGGCCGACAACGACCAAGCAGATGCCCTAGCACGGATCGGCTCTACCCGACAAGCCATACCGACTGGCGTCTCCCTCCAGCGCCTCCTCAGGCCGTCCATCAAGCCATCTCCAGAGTCGGATTCCATCTTCGTACCGCCTGCGCCAGAAATAGCCGGATCCGACTGGAGAAATCCCGCAGGCAGCACTGGGACTCCGACGACTGGCCCAGGGACTGCCGTAGTCGGACCCGGCCCGGGGACTTCAGAACCCGGCTCGGGGACTGCGGCAGTCGGCCCGGGGACTGCAACGACACAAGAAGCGGTGGCCGACTCCAATGCAACACCGAACCCACCCACCCGAGTCATGGTGGCCACATTAACAGAAGAAGAAGTCACAGCTCCCTCATGGGCCCAGCCCATCCTCAAGTTCCTAGTCAGCAGAGAGCTGCCGGCTGATGAGATCTCAGCAAGACTAGTGCAACAACGAGCCGCAGCATACACAATAATCAACAGGGAGCTCGTGAAGCGCAGCGTCACTTGAGTCTTCCAGCGTTGCGTCGAGCCAGAAAAAGGAGTGGCAATCCTCAAAGACATCCACCAACGCGAATGCGGCCACCACGCAGCCTCAAGATCCCTTGTGGCCAAGGCTTTCCGCCATGGTTTCTTCTGGCCGACTGCCTTGGAGGATGCTAAAGAAATAGTCAAGAACTGCAGAGGATGCCAAGTTTTTAGTTCCAAGCAACACCTGCCGGCTTCTGCACTCAAGACCATTCCCCTCACCTGGCCTTTTGCCGTCTGGGGACTGGACATGGTAGGCCCTTTCAAGACAGCCCGCGGCGGCTTGACACATCTACTCGTTGCTGTGGACAAGTTCACAAAGTGGATCGAAGCCAAGCCGATTAAGAAGCTGAACGGGCCGACTGCCGTAACATTCATCACCGACATCACTACTCGGTACGGCGTGCCGCACAGCATCATCACCAACAACGGCACGAACTTCGCCAAAGGTGCACTAGCACGTTTCTGCGTGACGCAGGGCATCCGACTTGACTTAGCGTCCGTTGCCCACCCGCAGTCAAACGGCCAGGTCGAGCGAGCAAATGGACTCATCCTCTCTGGCATCAAGCCCCGACTGGTTGTGCCACTGGAGCGATCGGCCGGCTGCTGGCTCGAAGAGCTGCCGGCTGTCCTCTGGAGTCTGCGCACTACACCCAACAAGTCAACCGACTTCACTCCATTCTTCCTCGTGTACGGTGCCGAGGCTGTCATCCCCACAGACATCGAGTTCGACTCGCCTCGGATCACCATGTACACGGAGGAGGAAGCCAAAGAAGCAAGAGAAGACGGCGTTGACCTACTGGAAGAAGGCTGGCTGTTAGCCCTCAACCGGTCCGCCATCTACCAGCAAGGGCTGCACCGCTACTACAACCGCAAGGTCAAGCCAAGATCCTTCCAAGAGGGCGACCTTGTGCTCCGGCTGATCCAGCGAACAGCCGGCCAGCACAAGCTCTCGGCCCCTTGGGAAGGCCCCTTCGTCGTCAGCAAGGCACTCGGCAACGACTCCTACTACTTGATCGACGCGCAAAAACCAAGAGCACGCAAGAGAGACGACTCCGGCAAGGAGTCGGAGCGACCATGGAACGCAAACCTCCTAAGACGATTTTACAGCTGAAAAGCAGTATGTATCACGCTCCCCTTTTGTATTAAGTACAAACCAACAGGCCCCCCGAACAGTACTCGGGGACTGCCTTTTATTTATCTATGAATGACGAGTGTCATATCCATGAATGTATTATTACATTTTCAATTCTTGTCCGGCACCGGGTTCGACTAGTCGGCCCGGGGACTGGCCGCCTTGAGCTATATTGAAAGTTTTTTCCTAGAAGTCAGAAAAGTAGTGCGCCGGCTCCCGAGTCCCCTCTTGTTGCAAGTCGCAGCTCAAAGAACTGACCACCCGACTAGCAAGAGGCAAGACAGAAAGGACGCCCACACGAAAAACGGCTAAGGAACAACGAACCTATATAGCAAAGAGACGGCCTCCAAATATGCCTGCCGGCTGTCAAAGCTGCCGGCTGGCCGGCTTCCTAAAAAACTTAGCTTTAGTCCAGCAGAGCAAAAGTACTTCCCCCTCCCCAATCGGCCAGGCACTCCCCGGCTATAGATTGCAGAGCAACTGTCTGACTGGGGAGGCGGCAACCAAGGGAGGGCGGCAAAGGAAAAAGCAGAAGGACAAAAAGCAAAAAGTACAAGGAAAGGCCAAATTGCATAAACTATATATACATAAAAGCCGCCAACAGGCCGGCAACAGACTTAAGTTTGAATACACCCAGTGGGTGGAATTGTGCAGACTTAACCAAACATTGTTCAAAAGTAACAAGACAGGAAAACAAAAGAAAGAAGACTAGGGCGCGACATGAAGGCCGAGCTGGTCGGTGAAGGCGGCCTCGCCGGCTGAAGGAGTGGCCGCCTAGCGGGTCCCGGCTTGACCACCTCCGGCGGCAGGAGACGCACTCGCGCGCGACGTAGTGCTGGAGGCACGGTCAGGCTGAGGCTGGCCGGCTACTCCATCAGCCGGCTCGGCGTCTTCACCCTCCTCCTCCTCCTCTTCGCCCTCGTCGCTGCAGTCGATCTCCTCCGCCGAGTCCTCGCTGTACGCCGGGTCCAGCCCGAACCAATCTTCCGGCTGGGCGACTCCATTGTCGTCCACCTCGGGGGCGAAGACACTGGTGTCGGTGTAGTCGGCGATCGCCGAAGCCCGCCGAATGATGGCCGGCCGCACCGGCTCCAGCTCCGTGTCGGCTTGCTGCCGCCAGGTAGCCAGCTGCTCCAGGTTCAGGCCGGGATACCAGGCCTTGACGAACTCCAGCGCCCGCCTGGCGCCGGAGCAAGCCGCCGAGGCCTTCCAAGCCTCGAAGCGGCCGACTGCCACCTCCAGCCAGTCGGCGGTTCGACTGGGGGTGCGAGGGACCACTTGGCCGGGCCAGAGGGCGGCCAAGACCTGTGACCCGGCACGCTGAAGCCGGCGGAGCAGCCGGTGAGCCGGCTGGATGCGAGCCTGGATCGCCAGGAGCTGTTCCTCCAGCGAGCGGCCGGCGGTTGGCGAGATCCCGAAGCCGGCCTGCCTCTTCACTTGGCGACGGGCCTCGATGGCCTGGTTGGCGGAAGTCGAATAGCCAGGGAAATACTCTGCGCGAAGAAGAAAGGAAGAGAAGAACACCAAAATCAGAAAACAAGCCAAAGTGGCAGATGACATGAAAGGACGAAGAGATAGACGGCTTACCGTCAACCAGATCCTCGATCTGGCCATAGCCGGAGACCAGAGTCTGCCTAGCCTCTGCCCAGCCGGCCGCCTCCGTCTCGAACTCGGCCTGGAGAGTGGCCTCGCGGTCCTGTGCCGCCTTCAGTGCCGCCTTGTGGCTTTCCTCCTGGTCGGCTAGCTTCTTGACCAGGCGGTCGCGCTCCTGCAGCAAGGCGGCGAGCTCGGCGTCCTTGGCACGAAGAGCTGTCTGGGACTCCCCCAGCTGTGCCCTCAGACTGGCGTTGGCCGCTGCAGAGACGGCAGAAGAAGAAGAACAATAAGAAATCGTCAAGGAAGATCCGAGCCGACTGCTCAGCAGTCGGCCCGAATCTCGGGGACTACACCCAGTGGGTGCGCTGACGCGCCCCCACATGAGATAAAGATCAAGTCACATACCTCGGCTCTCAGTAAGGTCGGCGGTCTTCTGAGTCAGCTCCCGAACCTGGGAGTTGAAGGCAGCCGCTCAGAGGTTGTGGTAGTCCTGCAAGACGGACAGAAGACTGAAGTGAGAACAAAAACAGCAAAGACAAATCCTCCAAGAAGTTCCAAGCCGCCTGCTCAGCAGCCGACTTGGAACTCGGGGACTACACCCATTGGGTGCGCTGACGCACCCCCACGGAAGAAAAAAGCAAAGTCAAGAAGAAACAAGACTGGAGTACTAACCCGGATGGTTGCCCGCGTTGCGAGGAATTCGTCGGTGAACTGCCTCAGCGCCGCGGCTTGGCTTTGGAGCCGGGTTCGGACGTCTTGTGCAGCCACGTTCACTACGGCTGTCCCTCCGCCTGGCGTCCACCCTGAGGTAGCGCTGGCCGCCTCCGCGTCTCGAGCCGACGAGCTGGAGCCCACGGCCGGCTGTGGCTCCGACGCGGCCTTCTGCGGATCCGATGCGGCCTTCCCCGCACGCCGGCTTGGCGGAATCCGGACCGCCACCTCAGCCCTCGCGGCCGGCTCACCCTCCGCCGACTGTGCAGGCGACGGCTCAGGCCGGCCGCCTTGGGCCGCCCCAGTTGGTGGGGTCGGCTCCGGCGCCTTCTCCAAGATGATGACGTCGTCGCCGCTTCCCCCCAGCCTTGGCTGGTCGCTGCTGGCTCCCCCTGGCGAGGGCTCCGTGTCCCCAGGCGCCATGGTGCGCAGGGGGGTGACCATCAAAACCTCCCCTGCCGCCGCCGTGGCCTCAGCCTCTGCCTGGGCCCTGGCTGCGGCCTCGGCAAGTGCCTTCGCCGCCTCCTCCTCCCGAGCCGCCTGGGCGGCGGCCGCCTTCCGCGCCTCCGCCTCCCGTGCCTCCTGCTCCTCCCGCGCCTCCCGCGCGTTCCTTTCCGTCGCCTCCTGGAGGTCGGCGCGGGGGTCCACGCGGCGGGTGGTGCTCCCAGAGCCCCTTGGCGACTCGACGACGGAGCCGGCAGCCGCCCGCTCAAGTGACAGCGGAGCTCTGATCGTTGAAGAAGAAGACAAAGGTTCAAGAACCACCAAAGAAAAGAAAGAAAGAGAGTACACGGAGAAAGAGAGCTTATGCCAACACGGTCTGCGGCTGCTTCACCACTTTGCGAAAGCGAGCCGCCTTCGGGGCCGCCTCTCCCCGCCTGGTGGCTGCCGCCCCGCCCCTGGGCTTCTTCGTTCGGCTGCCGAACAAGCCCTGGGCGGCGCGGCGCTTCTGGCCTCCACCCCGAGCAGGCTGCGCGCCGGAGGAGCCCGCGCCGCGCCCGGATGCCGGCTGGCGGCGCGGGACGGCTTCGGCTTCATCCTCGTCCGGCTAGTCGTCGAAGGTAGCAGTGAACCCGGAGCCGCCTGCTTCGCCGCCGGCTTGGCCACCGGCTGGCTCGACGGTGTCGTCCATATGGACCGCCCCCAGGTCGGGGTCCTCCAGGTCGTGTTCGGTCCGGTCGGGGACGAAGCGACGCTCCGCGTCTGACCCGCCGGCCGGCCGAAGCAGAGGGCTCAGTCGAGGAACAAGCCGACTAAGTCAGAGTCGGCCAAGAGATACTCGGCAACAAGGCTGAGAGAGAGAGAGAGAAAAAAAGAGACAAGGGG
The DNA here is from genome assembly GCF_002575655.3 of Aegilops tauschii subsp. strangulata. NCBI lineage: Eukaryota > Viridiplantae > Streptophyta > Magnoliopsida > Poales > Poaceae > Aegilops > Aegilops tauschii. Next base: position 269,313,369 of record NC_053038.3, on the reverse strand, counting down.
AGCGTACCGTAGGCGGAGGATTGGCACGGCTATATGGCTCCTTGCCGAATTGCCACTCTTCAGAGAGTTGGCAGTTTGCGAGGTAGTTCACCATGTAGGCGACCTCGTGGCGCGGCATCTCCTTGGTTCACATTCGGCTCGGATCGAGCTGGCTGCTCATCTGACAGATCAGATGAGGCCGGCTTTGGAGCGGAAGAACCCGGCGCGTGACGAACGCGGCCAGGAGGTCGGGCCCCGTCAGGCCCTCTGACTGGACCATCACCCGCAGTCGGGCGATGGCGGCGTTTCCTGCCTGCGACAGCGTCACAGCCCGGAAGGACCATTGGGGCAGCCTGCCCGCCGGTGGGCCGGCTACGTAAGCCGGCAAGTTGATGTTGTCACCCCGCGGAGCGATGCTCCGCACGTAGAAGTATGACTTCTGCCACTTCTTCACCGATTGGATCAGCGTGATGACGGGGAAGGGGTTGTCGGCGGCCGATCTCCGCGACGCGATGAAGGCGCCAGTCTGAGCCGGCACGCCCCGCATGCGCGTGCCCAGCTTCGACTGGAAGAACTCCCCCCAGAGCTCAAGGGTGGGGAGGACGCCGAGGTAGCCCTCGCACAGGGTGACGAAGGCGGACAGCAGCACCACCGCGTTTGGGGTGAGATGGTGCGGTTGGAGCTGATAGAAGTCGAGCCAGGAGCGGAAGAAGGCGCTCACTGGCAGGCCGAAGCCGCGCAAGAAGTGCGAGCGGAAGACCACCCGCTCGCCCTCCTGCGGCCTCGGCGAGATCTCCTTCGCCGGCGCGAGGTGGACCTCCACTTTGTCCGCGCCGGGCAGCCGCTGCGTGTCGCGGAGGAAGTCGACGTGGTCGTCATGGACGATGGAGCCGTCCCAATCCCCGCCAAGCTGCTCTACGTGAGGAGGCATGGCGAGAGCTAGCACGGCGGTGGAGGAGCATGCGGTGGAAGAGCGCGGCGGCGAGGCGCTGTCGCGAGAACGAGCGAGGGAAGAAGACGATGGAAGTAGGAGGAGCGTGCGAGCGCCTGCCGCCCTCCACCTCCCCCTACTTATAGACTCACGAGGCCGAAGAGGCCGGACGCGGGGGGGAGACGTGGGATTAACTGCGCCCACTCCCCCCACGTCTCGCGATTATTGCGCATAAATGCGAGCCGAAACTGCCGCACAGAACGTGCACGCGGTTTCGGGATACAAAGGATCCGCGCCTGGGCCGGGGCGCGGACGTGGCGGGCCCCCTCCCTGCGGCGACGTCCCGTCACGCGCGTGGGCTGGCAGGCTTTCCGGCCACGTGGCTCGCCAACGGCCCGTGGCCGGCCCGCGGCCCGGTGCACGTGCCAGCGGGTTCCCGCCCTCCGACTCCAGAAGATTTCGACTCAGGCGGCGCGCCTGACCAAGGCCGGCTCCCAGCTGCCGGCTTGTCACGATAGGAAGCTGATCGAGGTTCTCAAACCCCACTCTACCTCGAAGCCCCATCAGCTTCGGGGACTACTGTCGGAGTAAATGGCCACGGGTAGCCTAACCGACTGCCCCTGGTTCTTCTGAAAAAATCATCAGGCCTTCGAGCCTCCAAGCACTCCGAGCATTGGGCTACCACTAAAGCCGACTCTCGGAAGGCGACCCAGCCTCACCAACTTCTCCCCAGGACGACTACGGGGTGGCCGACTCCAAGAAGCCGGCCAAGAAGGACGCCGACTCCTAGGAGCCGGCCAAGACCAGAACCACTCCAAACCACTCCCACATAACAGCGACGTGACGGGGTGTGGCCACAGTGCGGCCCACTACCCCCGAAGCCCGAGGCGGGCGTGGCTACAGGAGGCCGTACGGGATGGACGTCTCCCGTGCGGCTCGGCACTGTAGCCATGTTGGCCTCGACGTCACCCACGACCGGTTCCCGTACGGCCCGCGGGCGGCGGGCCCCTTCGGCCAGAGAGAGGCGTGAAGGCGGCCCGGCCTTTCCCAGTCGGCCAAGAGCGTAGCCGGCCTCCAGAAGCCGGCTACTCCCTTCCTCGAAGCAGGAGCCCCATTAAGGAGACAAGACAAGGTAAGGCTACAGTGATAGCCCCCGAGGCGGCCCACTGTAGCCACGCTTACCTCGACAAAGCCCTCGTCATCACAGGCGAGGCTACAGTAAGCAGCCGCCGACAGGACCCTAGGCGGTGGGGCCGGCCTGTCGATCAAGTAGCCGGCAGCCGGCGGGACGCACCAGCCGGCGGAGAAGCCGGCGAGCGTAGACACTGACGGCTGGGACCAGTTCCCAGTCGGATTACCATTGTACCCCCGGGGGGTAGGCCTATATAAACCCCCCGGAGCACCCATGCAAAGGGTTCGCACCCAAGCATAGTTGGCCTCTGAGCATAGAGTTGCCCTCTAAGCATAGCACACACACCATAGATAGAGAGAAGCAGGAGCTAGCCTTGTTCTTCTTCTCCCTTGATCTCAACAGCTCTAGGAGCGATTGTAGCTACCTTTTATCGATCTAGTGATCATGCGGAGACCCCGCAGAGCAGGACTAGGGGTGTTATCTCCTCGGAGAGCCCCGAAGCTGGGTAAGATTCGCCGGCGTGCATGTCTTCGCCTCATCCCGTTTCCAGGCACCGGCGACGTTTTATTGGCTCCCACAATGATAAGCCATCCCTTGGCATATGTCGCACCAACCACCCGACATACTCTATGGCCGATCAAGGGACATTCTTCTAAAGCTAAACTTGAAGGAGCCATGAAGACTTTGGTATTCTATATCATCAATGGCATTAGATTCAACACTCAGGATTTCTTCATCAGACAACTTGCTGCTTCTGGGATTGATCTGTTTGGCCTGAAGTTCTATGCTCCATGGGTGATGCACCTGATTAAGTTTCATTCCACCATTGACTATCAGCCTTCAGTGCGCAACCACATTGTTTTTCTGCCTGAAGTTGATCTGCCGATTGAAGCCATCTACCTCGAGCCGGCAAAGAAGCCCCCACATCTTTAGAATGCTGAATATCAAAGCTTCTCGCAGCCAATTGAAGGAATTCTTGTCCCCAATGGTACAACCCCCGCTTATCCTCTGGCTGGAAACATGAGAGTGCCACACCGTGCTAACACTGAAGCCACTGCAAGTACAATTGCCCAAAGGCCTCGTAAGCGTTCTCGTGTACTCAATGACCGTGAGCTTCTTGTGGAATTGCATCAGAAGCAGGATAAGCATCATGACTGGCTGAAGCGTCAGATGCAAAGTCTCTTGGTGGATGTCAATCGCACCCGTAACTTGGCCACCAAGAACTCATTTGTTGCTCATGAAACCTGTCGGTGGTTGTCATGGTATTCTCACGGGGGGGGGGGGGGTGTGAGGCGACAAATGCCAAAAGGGCTTTGTGTGAGGGTAAGACTGCTGCTGATAGGACCGGGAGCGGGTATGCGAGTAGCACGCGCTAGTTTAGCCAGGTTCGAGGCTCTCCGGAGAGATAATACCCGTACTCCTGCATGTCTGTGTATCTGTAGTATATCGGGTACAGAGTTGCTCCTGGAGCTGTATCTGAGATCGGTGCCAAGTGCATCTGATCTGGTATATGCATGCATATGGGGCATGCTAGTGGCCAGCCATGCTCATGGCCGTGAGCATATGGGTGCTCACGTGTGAGTGTGTGTGAGAGTGAGTCCATCCCCCCTGGATGGATGGATGTGTGCCCATATATATAGGCATGGCTAGCTTAGGAAGTAAGCTAAGTGGTAGCATGGGCAAGGCATGGTGGGGTGTCATGCTTGTCCCCTGGGTCACTTCATAAATAGTTCCAGGGGACAAGTGACACTATACATGATGGCTGGGGTGACACATGAATAGTGCTCGGGTACGACCGTCTCGTCGGTGTCTTGTCGGTGTCGAGTCGGGCTGAAGCCGGCAGCCGGCTAGTTGGTGCAGTCGACAGCCGGCAGCCGGCCAGGCAGAGCAGCCGGACGGGGAGCCGACAGGAGCAGCCGGGCAGTCGGACCGAGGGGCTTTGCTAGCCCCGATGTCTTGAAATATTGTCTTGCCGTCTTCGGGATACCCGTGGCCAATTACTCCGACAGCGGTCCTGGAAGAGCCTCACAATGCTCTGTCCTGAAGACGATCTTCGCGAAGATGAATTCACAGAGAACTTCAAGTTTGACTCCAGGCCTCCACCAAATGCAAGGTGGCGTCGCACTCCGTCTATTGAAGATTCTGAACATTCGTCTTTGGTTGCGACTATTGTTTTGAGAGTCGTCGATGAAGAAGATGACGCCACTTCACCATGGCTGCACTGCATCTGGTTTCTGCGTCAGGCCTGTCTGCACCACCAAACTCCAATGACGACCCTGCTCCATCATCTACTACAACTAGGAATGAGTAGATACTCTATGTCTTCAAACCTTTTTGGTCATTACTGACAAAAGGGGGAGAAGCATATGAGTTGATAGTCTTCAAGCGGGTCCTTATGGGTGGTTGCGTTAATATTTGCTAAGTCTTTAAAACTCTTGTCTTTTGAAACAAATTGTTTTTGAGTTGTAACACTTAAACTCGATGGTCGTATGCTACTTTTTCTGCTACCTTGTGATGCGATGATAAATCCCGCATGAAGCCATTATGAAAACGTCCATTTTTCATTATGCATGTCATTATCTTTGTTATTCTTATATATGCATAATGAATTGTCTTTGTAAGTTGAAGAGGATCTCCACAAAGTAAAACCTGCCATGTGCATTTGCATTCAAAGGCAAACTACTTATATGCACATCTTCAGGGGGGAGCCTTTTGCAACTTATGGAGACAATGCATTTATCCTTAACTCTCACATATTTTTATCCCCGTTGAAAACTTCAGCCACCCCTTGTTGGTTTTGGAGTATGGACGACAAACTTGGTTCAGGGACTAATGTGATTGTGAGAATTGCAGGATAACACAGGTAGTAGTCCCTTATTGATTCGGTTTACCTACCAGAGATGACCCCTAAAAATGTGTGAAGACATTGAAGACAATGGTGGTTCGTGAAGACAGTCACGATGAACATTATGACATGAGAAGACATTCATATGAATACTATGGAATGCGAAGACATAGTTGTTTCGTAGTTTCCTTTTCTTCTTTGTTGAGTCATAGGAACCTCCATACTGTTAAGTGGGGTCCCAATGAACAAAATCAGAATGACTGAAGTGATGCTCAACCAAATCCTATGTCTCTGAGTGAAGACAATGAGAGAACATCTTATCCAGAGCTGGACGAGTTACCTTTCCTTGTAGCCCAAGTCAAGCTGCCGCTTGTGTTTGAAATCCGACCGTTGGACATGTGTCGGTTCCTTAGTGACCCAGGGTCATTACAGAGAAATCAGGTCGGGTTGCCTCCTGGTTATAAATAGCCCACCCCGTACACCATAAATTGGTGGCTGCTCAGAGTTAGTGCACGGCTTTTGTCGTTTGAGAGCAACCCACCTCCGAAGCATTTGAGAGAGAGATCCTTGTGAGGACAAAGCCCAAAAAACAAAGAGCCAAAGAGTGTTAGGCATCACTGAAGTCTTTATGTCCGCGTGACCTAAAGACTTGTTACACTTGAGGACTGTGAATTGTACAGCTGGTTAGGCCTCGCGTTCTGAGCATCCAAGAGCCGTTGTGGATTGCCAGTGAACAAAGTCTGTGAAGGTTTGGAAGTCTACCTTGAAGACTTACCAGAGTGATTGGGTGAGGACTGGGTGTCCTTAGCTCAAGGGGAATAAGGTGAAGACGTGATCTTCTAAGTTAAATATCAGCCTCCCTAACTAGACGCACATTTGTCACAGCAACTGGAACTGGTCTACCAAATCCTTGTCTTCACCAAGCAACTGGTTCTATCGTCCACTCCCTTTAAATTGCAGTTTGTCTTCGTGAAGTCATTGCTTGCTTGCATGATCTGATTGTCTTCACTGTGTGAAGACTATTTGTTGTTTGGCTTCGTTCTGTCATCCATCCTGATCCATACTACCTAGCTGGTGATAGTCTTCATGCTTTCACTTCATTGCTTACTTGACTATGGCAAGTCTAGTGTATTCTACCTTCCACTGCATACCAATAGGTTCATTTCTACCTTGTGTTTTGAAGACTTCAATAAAAATTGCCTATTCACCCCCCCTCTAGTTGATAACTAGCACTTTCAATTAGAACTGAACAACAAACTACTATGGAACAAATTCAACAGTTGCTAGACAAAAGCGATGACCTGTTGGACGCGGAAATGACTCAAACTCAGTCCTTAATTGATGACATTAAAAATCTTCACGTTAAGTATGAGGAACTTGAAAGTTGTCATGAAACACTCTTAGCTACTCATGAGAAGCTTTCCTATGATTATCTTCAAAGGAAGCAAGAACTTGAGAACCCGAGAGCGACTCATGAAGATCTTCAAAAGGAGAACGAGTCACTCCGCGCTCAACAAATCAGTTTCGGTCAGGAAGATGTCGGTGTACAAAAGAAGGGGTGCACCTTTGTACCCCTTTACATGTGCACGGACAGTCAGAGCCGCGCCCACGGCCGCACCAAGCAGAACAGGGGAGGTGAACTAAGGTAAAACCGAAGCCCAAGACAACCAGAGCAACGCCAAGGCCGAGACCACAAAAGAGCAGAGAGACGAAGCAGGTTCCCCCGGCAAGACCCTTGCCGGGGCAGCCTCCGCAGCCCCGAGAAGGCCCTTGTCGGGGCGGCTCGTCCAACACCAGCACCACCCTTGAGTCCACGGTCTCCAACACCATCAACCACGTTGGGCCAGGGCTCGGGAGGTACCTCCATGGTGGCATGGAGATCTTTGTGAAGACAAGGAATATTCAAGATCAGATGAGGATTAAAAGACAACGATCCTCGGAAAGATCCTTGCCGAGGGGAGCCACAAGACCCCCGGCAAGATCCTTGCCGGGGACAACAGCACGCCACGGCAAGGCCCTTGCCGGGCCACCCGGCAAGGCCCTCGCCAAGGGCGCCAGCAGGGCCACCTCCAGGCCCGCACCAGCCAAGTCTCCACCGCCGTTCGCATGCAGCTGCCAGCCCAACCAGCTGGGCAGGCACCTGCGTGGCAACATGCAGCTCCCAAGCCGACTCAGCAAGCACCCGCGTGGCGGCATGCAGATCTTCGTGAAGACTTTGCCACCGTGCCACCTCAGCTGCCTGCCTGCCTACATGGCGCCGCATGCATCGCAGACCAGGGCGCGTGTCGAAGCAAGGAGGAGCGGCGACAGACGGGACGGGCCTCGTTCCCGTTCCCAACAAAGGAAGGGGACACCTAAGCGATGCATTAAATGTGTCTTAACCTATAATACGAGCGATAAGCTCGTAGCACTGTACGCCTTTCCACCTCCTGTGTGCCACTGTGGCAGCCCCTTTCGACTATAAAAGGAGGCCCATGGCGTACTGGAGAAGGATTCGGCTCTTTGGAACCACTTAGCCACCGTAGCTAGTTCAAGGGCTCAAGACACACAATACATCCACCAAAGCAAGACTAGGGTTTTAGGCATCCTCGCGGCCCGAACCTGGGTAAACGATCCTTATGCTGATTACTAATCCTGCTCTTCTTGCAACCCTGCGCCCCGGCAACCGTAGTAGGGATTCTTGTGATCCCATAGGCGTCATTCCACACCGACAGAATATTTCGAGCCACCATGTCTAAAATGTCTTGAGCGTGATAATGTTGTTTGTGTTGCTGAATGTTCTACTGCTGCTATTATTGTTATATCTTCAACTGCTGATGTGGTAACTAACCCCTCTACTGAGGATACCACTACTATTGCTCATGAGAATGCCAGGTTGAAGACATTGCTTGAAACAGGGATGTACAAAAGCCTCAAAGGGCATCACACACTATGTGATGTCCTCAAGAAATAGATTCTGAACCGAAACCCTAGGAAAGAGGGTGTTGGGTTCGAGAGGAAAATGAATGTTGATGGTTCATACTGGAAGCCTGAGCAGTACCCCAAAACCACATGGGTTGCTGCAAAGGAACCTTCATTGGATCCATCTACCTTATCTGGATTCACTTGTGCTAACCCGGTTATCATTGATGAATCCTTTGATGCAAACTATAAACTGTTTAAGAATCAGAATGGTGAAGTGTTTGCCAGGTATATTGGTACTAACTGCAGGAATGGACCACCTTTGAAGAAGATCTGTGTGCCCAAAAGTTTTCTTGAGAAGCTTCCAGTGAATGTCATCATGACACCACCTGGGAAGAAGACAAACCCCGGACAAAAGGCTTCATATGGTCCAAAGGCTTCATACAGACAGAGGACTCACCAGAGTCACCCTAACGCAGATGTTTTGCAGGGAAACCATACTCAGACTTATGAATATGAGCGTGTTTCGTCAAACCGTGATGTTCATAAGACCAAGAACTTTTCTTCTTATTCTTATGAGTATTACACACCTCCTGGAAGGCTATTTGCTAGGGCTCCAAAGCCAAAGTTCTCAGATGCTGCACTTAGACTCATTGCTTCTAAGCCACCCCTGAAGATGTGGGTTCTTAAGAAAAATTAACTCTCTTTTGCACGGAAAGGTCTCCAGCCAGAAATCAAAGGCTTCTGATACTTATACTGGGGACCTAAAACATCTTGTGGGATCGAAGATAAAATGCCAGAATGCTCTTACTATGTATTGTTGGGGAACGTAGTAATTTCAAAAAAATTCCTACGCACACGCAACATCATAGTGATGCATAGCAACGAGAGGGGAGACTGTTGTCCACGTACCCTCGTAGACCGACAGCGGAAGCGTTATCACAACGCGGTTGATGTAGTCGTACGTCTTCACGATCCGACCGATCAAGTACCGAACATACGGCACCTCCAAGTTCTACACACGTTCAGCTCGATGACGTCCCTCGAACTCCGATCCAGCCGAGTGTTGAGGGAGAGTTTCGTCAGCACGACGGCGTGGTGACTATGATGATGTTCCACCGACGCAGGGCTTCGCCTAAGCTCCGCGACAGTATTATCGAGGTGTGATGTGGTGGAGGGGGGCACCGCACACGGCTAAAATATCGTATATCAAGTGTGGTCTTAGGTGCCCCCCTGCCCCCGTATATAAAGGAGCAAGGGGGAGGCCAGCTGCCCTAGGCGCGCCAAGGAGAGAGGGGGAGTCCTCCTCCTAGTAGGAGTAGGACTCCCTTTCCTATTCCTACTAGGAAAGAAGGGGGGAAGGAAAGAGAGGGAGAGGGAGAGGGAAAGGGGGCTGCGCCCCCCTCTCCTAGTCCAACTAGGACTCCCCTTGCGAGGGGGCACGCCACCTCCTGGCTGCTGCCCTCTCTCTCCCCTCAAGGCCCACCAAGGGCCCAATACTTCCCCGGGGGGTTCCGGTAACCCTCCGGCACTCCGGTTTAATCTAAAACTTCTCCGGAACACTTCCGGTGTCCGAATATAGTCGTCCAATATATCAATCTTTACGTCTCGACCATTTTGAGACTCCTCGTCATGTCCGTGATCAGATCCGGGACTCCGTACAACCTTCGGTACATCAAATCACATAAACTCATAATATAACTGTCAACACAACTTTAAGCGTGCGGACCCTTTGGGTTTGAGAACTATGTAGACATGACCGAGACACCTCTCCGGTCAATAACCAATAGCGGGACCTGGATGCCCATATTGGCTCCCACATATTCTACGAAGATCTTTATCGGTCATACCGCATAACAACATACGTTGTTCCCTTTGTCATCGGTATGTTACTTGCCCGAGATTCAATCGTCGGTATCTCGATACCTAGTTCAATCTCGTTACCGGCAAGTCTCTTTACTCGTTCCGTAATACATCATCCCGCAACTAACTCATTAGTCACAATGCTTGCAAGGCTTATAGTGATGTGCATTACCGAGTGGGCCCAGAGATACCTCTCCGACAATCGGAGTGACAAATCCTAATCTCGAAATACGCCAACCCAACAAGTACCTTTGGAGACACCTGTAGAGCACCTTTATAATCACCCATTTACGTTGTGACGTTTGGTAGCACACAAAGTGTTCCTCCGGTAAACGGGAGTTGCATAATCTCATAGTCATAGGAACATGTGTAAGTCATGAAGAAAGCAATAGCAACATACTAAACGATCGGGTGCTAAGCTAACGGAATGGGTCAAGTCAATCACGTCATTCTCCTAATGAGGTGATCCCGTTAATCAAATGACAACTCATGTCTATGGCTAGGAAACATAACCATCTTTGATTAACGAGCTAGTCAAGTAGAGGCATACTAGTGACACTCTGTTTGTCTATGTATTCACACATGTATTATGTTTCCGGTTAATACAATTCTAGCATGAATAATAAACATTTATCATGATATAAGGAAATATATAATACTTTATTATTGCCTCTAGGGCATATTTCCTTCATGTATTTTGTCCCAGGATTTATGACAAAGATCCCATCTACCCTAACCAAGATCTGAACTTTCATAATATGCTTGTTCGTCAAATACTTATGCTTCACATTTCCCATAGTGAAGCCTGTCCCCAAACTGCACTGTAGGGTACGACACCAAAGGCTTCTGACTGGATTATGCATAGTGGATGCACTAGCCACATGATTGGTGATCGAAGTCTTCTTATGGATTCAACCCCACGTCCGTCTGAAAAAAGTGTCAGGACCCCGATCCTAAGTCACACCAATCTAGCGTGTAACACCTCATATCACTTTGCGGCCTCACGCACGGTATTCCCATGGGTGTCGCCTTACCATGGCCCGGGACCGTTTCCGCCTTTTGGCTCACGTATATGATAGTGTCGCTAGCATCCATATGCCAGAGAACCCGGGCCGACATGACTAGTCATGAACCCAAAGTGGCACTAACTTACGGGGACAGGCGTACATGAATCAACATCGAGCATGCCATGGTGAATCGACCGGCGAAGTCCGGCGAGCAGATGCGGCGGTGACGAGCTCATAGACGACGGCGTGGTGATCCTTGGCTTGCGTTCATCGGCTTGAGATGATGCGGATGACGGCGGAGATGATGCCGGTGGCTACGGCAACGGCGAGCGGCGGCGACGAGGTCGCTCGGATGGTGAGAGAGAGGATCCAGGGAAGAGGATGAGGATGAGGGAGAGTGAGAGAGCGTCGAGGGGTCGTGTGGCGTCTCCAGGGGGTCGGGGAAGCGAACAGGGAGGCAGGAGGTGGCGGGCGTGTGGCTGCGGGCGCCGGGCACGCGCCCTCGCCTACTGGCGCGAGGAGGAAGGCGACAGGCGGGAGGTTGGGCTGGGCCAGCCAGGTGGGCTGCGCCAGGTAAGCCAGGTGAGTTCTTCTGCTCTATTTTAATTATGTTCTGTTTTCTTTTTTATTTATTTAGTTGCCACTGTTTGAAAATTAAAATGACTTCAAATAGTGCCAAAGATTCCTCTAAATATTTTTATGTTGCACATTGGTCATTTCCAGATGCACATAAAATATTTCAGGGCTTTTGAAAATATATTCTTATATATTATGAATATAATTACAAGTGCAAACACAGTAATGATTTAAGTTCAGTGCCCAAAATATTCCTTAAAACTGTTCCATATTTTTGGTTTGGATCAAAACCATTGCCAAAAATATCAAAGATCAAGGAAGAGCATTTTGGGTTCATTGAATGCAGTTTTTTTTAGCTAGACCGAATTGAATTTCAAAGTGCTAGGGTTTGAACATTGCCCATTTCAAGTTTAACAAAATTTAAACATGATGCATGGATGCAATGCCACTAATTACAAGCATTATTCTAGGGTTGTGACAAAAAGTCACATCACATTTGCTGACACTGGTAAAAGCAAGGTATTGGGCCTAGGTAGAGTTGTAATCTCAAAGGATCAGCACAAGGATAAAGTGATGCTTGTTGAATCCCTTGGTTTCAACTTAATGTCAGTCTCAATGCTTTGTGATCTGAATATGATTGTTATATTTGGAAAATATCGTTGCCTTGTGCTTATGGAAACTGAAAAATCTCTAGTCGTCGAAGGATATCAAAAAGACGATCTGTATATGGTAGATTTCTCCGCAGGACCACAGCTGGCCGTATGTCTTCTAGCAAAAGCTTTAGAATGCTGGCTCTGGCATCGGAGGCTAGGGCATGCTAGCATGAGTAATTTGCACACTCTCGCGAAGAAGAGGCATGTCATAAGCATCGAGGGCGTCAAGTTCAAGAAGGATCATCTATGTGGTGCCTGCGAAGCTGGAAAGATGACTAGGGCCAAGCATCCCTCGAAGACAATCATGACAATGACACGTCCCCTCGATCTACTTCACATGGACTTATTTGGCCCTACTCACACTCTACCCTCACCACCACTGCTTGTCTCTATGGCTTCGTAATTTTTGATGATTACTCGAGATATACATGGGTGCACATAATTCTCTAGAAGACTGAAGTGCAGGATGTCTTCAGATGATTCGCCAATCGTGTCATGACCAACTATGGCATCAAGATCAAGCACATCAGAAGTGACAACGGCACAGAATTCAAGAACACCGGCCTCGACACTTATTTTGATACATTGGGCATCACACATGAGTTCTCACCTCCATACACACCTCAGCAGAATGGCATCGTGGAGCGCAAGAATAAAACCATCATTGAGATGGCACGAACGATGCTTGATGAGTACAAGAACCCATGGAAGTTCTGGCCTGAAGCCATTGATACTGCATGCCACATCATCAACCATGTTTATCTTACAAGTTTCTAAAGAAGACATCATATGAGCTCCTGACTGGTAAGAAGCCAAACGTCAGCTATTTTAGAGTATTTTGTGCTAGGTGCTGGATCAAGGATCCGCATCACACTTCAAAATTTGCACCGAAAGCACATGAAGGTTTTATGCTTGGTTACGGGAAGGATTCGCACTCCTATAGAGTTTTCAACCTCTTTCACTACAAAGTGGTTGAAACTGTGGATGTGCGGTTCGATGAGACTAACGGCTTGCAAAGAGAGCACCTGCCAAATGTGCTAGATGAAGCTACACCAACTGAATCTATCAAGCTTATGGGTACCGGAGAAATCATACCTTCAGAGGCACAGATTGAAGAGGAAATTATCATTTCTGCACCTAATCAGCCTGAAGACACTGCTCAGCCTGAAGCCAATGCTGAAGATGAAGACAATGATCAGCATGGGCAAAATCTTCGTCTAGTTCATCCTCGTGTTGCAAATGAAGTACAGATTGAGAAGATAATTGATAGCATCAATGCACCTGGTCCACTCCCTTGTTCAAGAGCAACACAGTTAGCAAATTTCTGTGGGCACTTTGCATTTGTCTCTATATCTGAACCCATGAAAGTTGATGAAGCCTTCATGGAACCTGAATGGATTCAAGCTATGCAAGAAGAGCTTCAACAGTTCGAGCTGAACAATGTATGGGAGCTGGTTAAGCGTCCAGATCCTCGCAAGCACAATATTATCGGCACCAAATGGATCTACCGCAAAAAACAAGATGAGCATGATTAAGTTGTCAGAAAAAGGCTTGTATCGTTGCTCAAGGTTACACACAAGTTGAAGGGATTGACTCTGATGAAACATATGCTCCTGTGGCTAGGCTTGAAGCCATTCGCATACTGCTAGCCTATGCCTACCACAACAACATTCTTCTGTACCAAATGGATGTAAAGAGTGCCTTTCTCAATGGCAAAATTGGAGAAGAAGTGTATGTTGCAAAACCACCTAGTTTTGAAGATCCAAAGCGTCGTGACATGGTATACAAGCCCAACAAGGCACTGTATGGCCTCAAACAAGCACCTCGAGCTTGGTATAACACACTCATAGACTTCCTGAAGAGCAATGGCTCCAAACCTGGTTCTCTAGATCCCACTCTCTCACGAGGACATATGATGGTGAACTGTTTGTATGCCAAATCTATGTGGATGGCATTGTCTTCGGCTGCACTAACAAGAGATACAGTGATGAGTTTGGGTATATGATGCAAGAGAAATATCAGATGTCCATGATGGGTGAGCTGAAATTCTTCCTTGGTCTTCAAATCCGTCAGCACAACAATGGCATCTTTATTTCACAATAAAAATATCTCAAAGATTGCCTCAAAAGTTTGGAATGCAAGACTGCAAAGGGTACACGACGCCAATGCCAACCAAAGGCCAATTGGGCCCCGACGACAATGGTAAAGAGTTCGATCAAAAGGTATACCGCTCCATGATTGGTTCTTTACTTTACTTATGTGCATCTAGGCCTGATATAATGCTTAGCGTTTGCATGTGTTCCCGATTCCAAGCGGCACCAAAGGAATCGCATCACTTAGCTGTGAAGCGAATTCTTTGATATTTGGCTTACACCCCAACACTAGGATTATGGTATCCAAAGGGCTTAGAGTTTGATCTAGTTGGATTCTCAGATGCTGATTATGCTGGTGACAAGGTTGATCGCAAGTCCACATCAGGCACATGTCACTTTCTTGGACGATCTCTTATCTGTTGGTCTTCAAAGAAGAAGAACTGTTTATCACCCTCCACTGTTGAATCTGAATACATTGCTGCTGGATCTTGCTGCGCTCACCTTCTATGGATGAAGCAAACTCTCAAGGACAAGGGTTTTACGCATCCTCGCGGCCCGAACCTGGGTAAACGATCCTTGTGCTGATTACTAATCCTACTCTTCTTGCAACCCTGCGCCCCGGCAACCGTATTAGGGATTCTTGTGATCCCATAGGTGTCGTTCCACACCGACATCTTTGGCGCGCCAGGTAGGGGGCGCAATTGTGAGAATCTGGTCTAGTAGTTAGCCTAGCATTTCTTCACCGCCATGGCTCCCAAGAAGAAGACGGCCATGGCGATCGGCTCGTCGGGGGCCGAACGGCCCGTGCCCATACGGGCGAGCAGTGGCCTGGTTGCGGACAGAACCCGAGCTGCGGTCAGCAAGCACCAGCATCGCCCTTGCAGTCAGAGTCTGGCGAGCAGCGCCGTTCGCCCGCCAGGCGACGGGCCACACATCACCAAGTCTAAAGATGGGGCTTGGCCCCCCTCGGGCGATGCGGGGCCCTCCAGGAGTGTCGTTGTGCCACCCACGGGCGGTGCAGGAACCTCCAAGATGCCCACGCCGGCGACCACTGCGCGCTCTTCCCATGGTGTGCGCGACGAGAAGTGTCACCACGCCGGTGACCCTGGGCACCACCGTGGGAAGAGCCTTGTGCGTCGTCCGCGGGATGAAGGAGTTCAGCATGCCCACCGAAGTGCTGGAGAAAATGGCGCGCGGCCGCTGGGTCGTGATGGAGCTCCTTCTAACGTGGTTAGAAGTCGAAGCGCGCCACGGTCCATGCAGCTGTCGCCGCCACCCACGCCAGCAGAAGCTTTGGCGCGCGCGCAGCTGCTCCTCGACTTCCCTCCTGCTGCGGAGAAGCTCGACGAGTGGATAGCCACCATCCGGAGCCTCGTCGCCGTCGCCAACAAAGACGATCCGCGACCGGCGGGACCCTCGGGACGGCGCTCCATCGAGCCACCACATGCCAGCGCTGGGAGGACCAGGGGTGCTGCAGTCACGGTGCACTCTCCTCCTCCTCGCCAGCCGCCGCGGGCGTCGGCCCGTCGTGACAACGCTTGTGATAACATCTCTATAGCGTCATCCCTCCGCGACCAGCGCCAAGTTCTTCGAGAATGAGCTCATGAAGATGCTCGAACCACTATCGAGCGCCGGCGTAATACACGCCACCAGTCGGACAAGCGGGCGGGACCCGCTATGGACCACCCAGCACCGGGGGGCTCCGGCGGCCTACCTTACGAGGTGGGTTGCCCGGCCTTTACCCGCGAGCTGCGGTAGTTCCAGTGGCCGTCCCACCGCACGTTCAAGCCCGACGTCGGCGAGAAGTACACTGGTAAGACCCATCCGTCCGAGTTCCTCAGCATCTAAACCATCGTGATGCATGCTGTCGGAGCTCGCGTCGACAAGGTGCTTGCCAATTATTTCCCGCTCGCACTGAAGCCCAATGTTATGTCTTGGTTGATGCACTTGCCGGCGGATTCCATTTCTTCTTGGGCGGATCTGTGCCATGAGTTCGTTGGCGCCATCACAGGAGGCCACCAAGCTCATGGCTAGGCCAGCGATCTGCATATCATTCCCCAGAAGGTAGGGGAAACCCTGCGCAAGTACATCCAGAGGTTCATCCGGGTGCAGTACAACATCCCCGATGTTCATCCCGCCGCTGTGATCAGCGCGTTCCATCAGAACATGCGCAACCGCAAGATGCGCGAAGAGCTGGCGATGACCAAGGTTAAGGATGTGGCCGAAGTCTATGTTCTGGCCGATAGATGTGCCCGGGCTGAAGAGGGAAGGAAGTACCCCGGTGAAGACGCCGGCACGGAAACCGACTCTACCGACGAAGACATCGCTGCCCCGAGAAGAAGGGCCGACGTCGCAACAGGAAACGCAAGGGAAAGGTCATACTTGCCGTTGAAGGATCTGACGACACCGGTGCTGCCAAGAAGGTCAAGGCAGATGGCCCCGGCAAAGAGATTGCCGGGTGCGCCGCCTGCCGGGCCTTAGCAGCTGCCGACAAGCCAGGGGGCTCCGACAAGCAGTACAGAAAGATCCACCGCACCAAGGGCCACAACCTCCAGAACTGCCAGCAAGTCGAGCTGCTTGCTAAAAAGCAAAATGCCGAGTATGAAAGGCGGGATAAGGAGAAAGGTTAGGACGGTGCCGAGGGATCCGGAAAGAAGTGTGGCAGCCAAGGAATCCGCCCCGCCAAGGACAACCAGCAAGAGAGGCCCGCCCGGGGCCGTGACAAGAAACGAGAAGACGATGATCACGACGAGGACGACGGGTCCGGTGAGCAAGAGTTCCAAAAGGCTACGGAGGCCATGTGCGTCGATGGTGGCACCTCGCTGCACACTTCTCACCGCCAGCTCAAGCAGTGGGCGCATGAGATTACAGCAGCAGAGCCGTCGTTCGATGCTCAGAAGCCGCTGAAGTGGTCTAGCACGCCCCTCATCTTTGACGCTGAGGACCACCCTGACCGCACAACCGCTGTCGGGTGTTTGCCATTGTTGGTCCCACCAACGATATGCAACCTCTAGGTGAACAAGATGTTGGTCGACGGAGGGGCCGGCCTGAACTTGATCTCGCCCGTCGTGATCGAAAGGCTGCAAATTCCTGATGGAGACCTCGAGGAAATGGGCACGTTTCAAGGGGTCAATCCGGGGAGGAGCCAGCCGAAGGGGAATGTCACACTGCCCGTGACGTTTGGAGGAGAGTTGAACTACAGGACGGAGAGGATCGTCTTCGACAATGCCAAGATCCCTTTGCCCTACAACGGGATCCTCGGTCGTCCGACACTAGCCAAGTTCATGGCGGCGTCACACTACGCCTACAACATGCTAAAGATGCCCGGGCCATTAACCATCATCCCCGTCCCCTCCGACAAGAAGGATGCGCTGATTTGCGCTGACCAACTCTACCAGGAAGCAGTTGCAGCAGCTGCCATCAAGGCACTTGCTCCTGCCGCTCAAGGCCCGGGAGGGAAGAAGAAGCCCGGCAAGACCTCTCGCACCCACTCCGGCAAGCGCACCTCCTCGGAGTGTTGCGCTACCGTTGAGGACGTGCCAGAGAGCGCTACCGGCAAGAGCAAGAAATCCAGAGCCGAGCCACCGCAGACCAAGAAGGTGTCCGTCAGGGAGGATGGCACGGGAGGGGCCTTCACCATAGGCTCCACCCTTGACAGCAAATAGGAAGGCGTGCTCGTCACCTTCCTGCGGGCGAATGTCGACGTGTTTGCGTGGCAAGCATCCGACATCCCCGGTGTTCCCAGGGAGGTGATTGAGCACCACCTAGCTGTCTGCCCTCATGCGCGGCTCGTCAAGCAGAAGGTCAGAAAGCAGGCTCTGGAGAGGCAGGAGTTCATCACAGAGGAGATCAGGAAGCTGGAAGCGGCAAGTTTGGTGAGAGGAGTGCTCCACCCGACGTGGTTGGCCAATCCGGTAGTGGTGCGCAAGGCAAATGGGAAGTGGAGGCTGTGTAATGACTACACAGATATCAATAAGGCTTGTCCTAAGGACCCCTTCCCGTTGCCGCGCATCGACCAGATTGTTGACTCCATGGCCGGGTGTGATATGTTGTCATTCCTCAACGCCTACTCGGGCTACCATCAAATCTTCATGACAAGAGAGGATGAAGAGAAGACACATTCATCACCCCATGTGGTACGTAGCGCTTTTTACGGATGCCTTTCGGGTTGAAGAGTGCTGGCTCGATGTTTGCAAGAGCAGTCCAAATTGGTTTTGAACCCCAGCTACATAGAAATATGGAAGCATAGATGGATGACATAGTGGTCAAAGCCAAGGACGGGGCAACTCTTGTGCAAGATCTAGAACAGACATTTGCCAACCTGCGCAAGATCAACCTTAAGCTGAACCCTGAGAAGTGTGTCTTCGGTGTTTCGTCCGGCAAGCTTCTCGGATTCTTCGTGTCGCAGCGTGGGATCGAGGCAAACCCAGACAAAATCAAGGCTATTGAGCAGATTGAGGCGCCCAAACGGATCAAAGATGTGCGTCGGCTCACCGGCTGCATCGCCGCCATGAGCCGATTCATCTCCAAGTCTGCCGAGCGTGCCCTTCCCTTTTTCAAAATCTTGAAGAAGTTAGGCCCAATGGAGTGGACCCCAGAAGCCGAGGCGGCGTTGCAGGATCTGAAGAAATACCTTTCCTCCACGCCAATACTAGTTGCGCCTAAACCACAAGAGCCGTTGCTGCTGTATCTGGCGGCGACGAATCAAGTGGTCAGCGCCGCACTGGTGGCACAGAGGGAGGTCGACGAGGAGGCAGTGGCGACGGCAGAACCAGCGGATGGCAAGCCAAAGATCCCCCCGGCAGGGCCTGGTGCCGGCAAGGCAAGGCCCCCGGCAGAGTCTGATGCCACCAAGGTAGTGCCAGCGCAGTCAACTGAGGTGGTGCAGAAGAAGAAGATGATGCAGCACCCGGTTTACTTTGTCAGCTCCCTCTTGCAGGGGGCTAGGTCGAGGTACTCTGGTGTGCAGAAATTGCTCTTCGGCCTCCTTATGGCCTCGAGGAAGCTGTGTCATTACTTCCAAGCCCATGAGATCACTGCCGTCACCCGCCTCGCATTGCAACGGATACTGCATAACCCAGATGCGACCGGAAGGATTGTGGAATGGGCCCTAGAGTTGTCAAGTTTTGGGTTGAAGTTTGAAAGTACCTCGACAATCCAGAGCATAGTCTTGGCAGAGTTCATTGCAGAATGGACCTCAATGCCCGAAGAAGAAATCCAGGAGACCGCTCTACCCGGCAAGGAAGCAGACCGCGACTGGATCATGTACTTTGATGGGGCTTTCTCGCTGCAAGGCGCCGGTGCCGGTGTGCTGCTTGTCGCACCCACCGGAGAGCACCTCAAGTATGTGGTCTAGATGCACTTTCCCAGGGAGATGTCCACAAACAACACTGCAGAGTACGAGGGGCTGCTTGCCGGTCTCAGAATCACGACAGACCTCGGGGTGAAGAAGCTCATCGTCAGGGGTGACTCGCAGCTTGTTGTCAGGCAAGTCAACAAGGATTACCAGAGCCCATTGATGGAGGCCTACGTAGATGAAGTGAGGAAGCTGGAGGAGCGCTTTGATGGTATCCAAGCAGAGCAGGTTCCCCGAGCGGAGAACGACATCGCCGATTACCTGTCGAAGCGTGCCACATTCAAGCTACCTGTGGAACCAGGTACCTTTTTTGCTTCGGTTAACTAAGCCATCCATCGAACCATCAATAGGGCAGAACAAGCGGAGGAAATCAGGTCCCGGCAAGTACTTTCCCGCCGAGCCCCCTGGGACTGCCGGCAAGGATGTTGCCGTGCACGCTGAGCCTGCCCAAGAGCAACTGGCTCCGGCAGGGCGTCAGGCCCTGGCCGTGGAGACAGCCACTCACATGGCAGAAGAGATGCCTTTGGTCCTTGCCGTCGAGCCCCAGGCTCCGGCATGGGCGCAGCATACCGTCCGATTCCTCCAAACAGGGGAGCTTCCTGAGGAGCAGGAAGAAGCGGAAAAAGTAGCCCGTCGGTCTGCCCTGTACCAGTTCGTCAATGACGTCCTGTACAGGAGGAGGCCGAACGGTGTGAAATTTAAGTGCATCCCCCGGGAGGAAGGACTGGAGCTGTTGGCGGAGATACATGGAGGCATATGTGGCTCCCACATAGGGTCGAGGGCCCTCGCCGGCAAGGCGTTCCGGCAAGGTTTCTTCTGGCCCACCGCCCTCCAGGATGCGACGACACTAGTAACCAAGTGTGAAGTGTGTCAGTTCCATTCAAAGAAGCTTCATCAACCAGCTCAAGCCCTTCAAACAATTCCTCTCTCCTGGCCATTCTCGGTCTGGGGGATCGATATATTGGGCCCCTTCCCCCGTGCTGTCGGGGGCTTTGAGTACTTGTACATTGCAGTCGACATGTTCACAAAGTGGCCGGAAGTGGAAGCAGTGAGAAAGGTGACAGCACGGTCAGCCGTCAAGTTCTTCAAGGGACTGATCTGCCGCTTTGGTGTGCCAAGCAGAATTATCACCGACAACGGCATGCAGTTCACGAGCCACACCTTCATGCAGTACGTTCAAGACCTCGGCAGCAAGGTCTGTTATGCTTCCGTGGCACACCCCCGAAGCAACGGCCAAGCGGAGAGGGCGAATGCTGAAGTGTTGTGAGGCCTGAGAACGAAGACCTTTGACAGGCTGCACAAGAGCGGAAGGCGCTGGATTGATGAGTTGCCGGCGGTTCTTTGGTCGATCAGGACGACGCCAAATCGAGCCACCGGCCAAACATCGTTTGCCCTAGTATATGGGGCAGAGGCAGTTCTCCCCACGGAACTCATATAAGGGTCACCTCGAGTGCTCGCTTATGATGAGCTTGAGCAAGAGCAGTTGCGGCAAGATGACGCAATGCTCCTTGAGGAATACCGTCTTCGGGCGGCTGTGAGAGCAGCACGCTACCAGCAAGCCTTGCGCCGCTACCATAGCCGCAAGGTTCATGCCCGAAGCTTTGAGGAAGGCGACCTTGTTCTTCAGCATGTTCAGTCGGCCAAGAATACCAACAAGTTGATGCCGAAGTGGGAAGGCCCTTATCGGGTAATACGAGTCACCAGGCCTGGTGCTGTCCGCCTGGAGACCGAAGATGCTATCCCAGTGAGTAACTCCTGGAACATCGAGCATCTTCGCAAGTTTTACCCATAAGGTGCGGCTTGCCGGGCCCCCCGGCAAGCCACCTTTTGTACAAGCTTTGCCGGCAAGGCATGTAACCCTCTGTACAAAGCCAGGCGCAGACCTTGAGCATAAATAAACGAAGCGCTGGCGCCCTAAGTTATAGCATGCATGCTAGGTTGAGTCTCTTACTCGGTTAGGGTTGATAGTGCTTAGCGGCGACTAACCCCTAGCCTGGAGGTCGAGTGTGCGTCTTTTCTGTTTTCTTTGGTTCGCAGGGTACTTCTGCTGAGCCACTTGGGAAATGGAGAACGAACTGATGCTCCGACCCCGGCAAGGCAAGGCTTCCGGGGGCTGAAGATGTAAGGATCCAACCACGGCGAGCCAAGGTTGCCGGGGGCTGCGGATTCAGATAAGTTTTTCATCCCCTGTTGTATGTTTCCGTATGGAACTGGGACATGTGAAGCCTCGTTTATGTCTTAAAACCACCGTACTCCCTTTTTCCCTGTACCCGAGAGTTACTTCCTGGGTCGGAATTTGGTAGTAGTTGCGGTGGCGAAGAAATGAACGAGGAGCCTAACTCTACTTCGCCCCTGCCTCCGCCAAAAGCGCGAGAACGGTCGGCCGAAGAAGAGAAACGGCAAGGCCTGTTGCCGGGCGATAACGTTTATTATGAAAATAACAAGGATTCATCCTTGGCATGGGCCTTGCTGACGCACAAAGAACCCGGCAAGCACCCTTTTCATTAAAAACGTCCCATACAGGTACAGTTCGTACGGAAAGAAAAACATGAACAAGGGGGATTACAAGCTTTAAATTTAACAAGGCCCGAAGGCTTACAGATTAAAAAGAGAGATGAGATGCCCGTAATCGCTTTCTTGTCCCTGTCCTCAGAAGATGGAACAGGACAGCGGGAGGGCAAAAAGAGCGCCTAGGCGAGGTGCGGGAGCAGAAAGCTGGAAGATGAGGCAGCGGCTCGCCAATAAACGACGAAGGCGTCGGTGCCCGTGTACTCCGAGTTAACAGACGCCACCCGCCTTCTTCGCCTTCTCCGGCCCTCCTATGCCAGCCGCCCAAGGAGATGACGGGGAGCACACGAAGGAGAGCTTAGCGAGGATGGCCCTCGGCAGGGTGCGTGACCGAGGGAGGAGTGGCGCGGTCAGTCGAAGTCGGAGTCGGCATCCTGCCGCTCGACTCCGTCGTCGCCACTGTCGCTGTCCTCCTCGCCACTCCCGCTCGAGGAAGAGTCTTCATCGTCGGAAGAGCTCTCCACGTGGCACTTTAGGCGTGTCCCAAGATCTGCAAAGACCTTGACAGAGAGCAGGCCGCCCTCCATTAATTTGAAGTAGAGGACGAGCCCCACCGTCAGGCTATGGATGCGGGCAAACATCCTCCACCCGCGACGGAGATACATGACGTGAGGGGCGGGAAAGTCAACATCGACTCGCGTACCGCCGGTCCCGCAGCCCCTCATGTGCAACCTGAGGGTCTGGGGCGGGTCGAGCTCCATCTCCGCTGCGAAGGGGGTGGGGAGACAGAGACGACAACACGGTGGCCGGTGCAGCCTGATGAAGAACTCGCTGGGCCGGTCCCCGACATGACCTTCCATCGCGGGAGGCACCGCTGGCAGAGGCACGACCGTCGCGCCACCTCGTGCCCCTCTCCCCCGACCGCCGTGGCGACCTCGGCCACGCCCCTCCCCCTTCCTCTTGTGGCTGGCTCCACCGCCACGGGGTCGAGGGAGGAAGGGACGCGCTGACGAGCAGCGACCCTCGCTGCCACCGTCGAAGGCCCAGCACCTCCTCTCGCCATGACAGATGGAAGAAAGAAGCAAAGATGAAGGGGGATGGATACTGAAGAATGTGGGGCGGTGCTCTCTCTCGCCCCCTCTTTATAAAGGGGCGGGGTCGAGACCCAGCCGCCCCGCTCAGCCAATCCAGCCGGCGGAGGCGCTGGGAATCATGACCGACCCGCTGCCCCAAATCAGCAACGGCCCGGTTTCCTGCCACCACAACCCGACACCTGCATGAAGGACGCGTGGCGAGCGTGCAGGGTCGAAAGGACGGGTGAGGCAACCGTTCCCCGCCCCGTGATCAGGGGGCATGGGCGCCTTAAAGACTGCGACCCAAGTCCATCCAGTAAATGAGCCGCGCCTCCACGCCTCCCTCTGTTTACGGGGAAGGTGCGAGCCGCCCCTTTACCACGATGTGACGCATGCATGCGGGAACCGCCCCACGCATGCCGCCCACGTCACGCGCACCCCTCCACGTCGCGCATTCAACGCGGGTCGTGGGGAAGCGCAGCACACGGAAAATTACCGCGGTGAAAACCACCCCTCCTGCCCGTGCACCGTTTTGGGCCTGGCCGAACAACGTATCGCGCTTATGTGTGGCCCAGGCCTGGGGGCTCCTGTCGGTGTACAAAAGAAGGGGCGCACCTTTGTACCCCTTTACCCGTGCACGGACAGTCGGAGCCGCGCCCACGGCCGTACCAAGCAGAACAGGGCAGGTGAACTGAGGTAAAACCGAAGCCCAAGACAGCCAGAGCAACGCCAAGGCTGAGACCACAAAAGAGCAGAGAGACGAAGCAGGTTCCCCCGGCAAGACCCTTGCCGGGGCAGCCTCCGTGGCCCCGGCAAGGCCCTTGTCGGGGCGGCTCGTCCAACACCAGCGGAGCGCACCACCCTTGAGCCCATGGTCTCCAACACCATCAACCACGTTGGGCCAGGGCTCGAGAGGCACCTCCATGGTGGCATGCACATCTTTGTGAAGACAAGGAATATTCAAGATCAGATGAGGATTAAAAGACAACGATCCTTGGCAAGATCCTTGCCGAGGGGAGCCACAAGACCCCCGGCTAGATCCTTGCCGGGTATAACAGCACGCCACGGCAAGGCCCTTGCCGGGCCACCCGGCAAGGCCCTCGCCAAGGGCACCAGCAGGGCCACCTCCAGGCCCGCACCAGCCATGTCTCCACCGCCGTTCGCATGCAGCTGCCAGCCCAACCAGCTGGGCAGGCACCTGTGTGGAAACATGCAGCTCCCAGGCCGACTAAGCAAGCGCCTACGTGGCAGCATGCATATCTTCGTGAAGACTTTGCCACCGCGCCACCTCAGCTGCCAGCCTGCCTACATGGCGCCGCATGCATCGCTGACCAGGGCGCGTGTCGAAGCAAGGAGGAGCGGCGACAGACGGGACGGGCCTCGTTCCCGTCCCCAATAAAGCAATGGGACACCTAAGTGATGCATTAAATGCGTCTTGACCTGTAATACAGGCGATAAGCTTGTAGCACCGTACGCCTTTCCACCTCCTGTGTGCCACTGTGGCAGCCCCTTTCGACTATAAAAGGAGGCCCATGGCGTACTGGAGAAGGATTCGGCTCTTTGGAACCACTCAGCCACCGTAACTAGTTCAAGGGCTCAAGAACACTCAATACATCCACCAAAGCAGGACTAGGGTTTTACGCATCCTCGCGGCCCGAACCTAGGTAAACGATCCTTGTGCTGATTACTAATCATGCTCTTCTTGCAATCCTGCGCACCGGCAACCGTAGTAGGGATTCTTGTGATACCACAGGTGTCGTTCCACACCGACAGAAGATTTCGAGCCACCATGTCTAAAATGTCTTGAGCGTGATAATGTTGTTTGTGTTGCTGAATGTTCTACTGCTACTATTGTTGCTATATCTTCAACTGCTGATGTGGTAACTAACCCCTCTACTCAGGATACCACTACTATTGCTGATGAGAATGCCCGGTTGAAGACATTGCTTGAAACAGGGATGTACAAAAGCCTCAAAGGGCATCAGACACTATGTGATGTCCTCAAGAAACAGATTCTGAACCGAAACCCTAGGAAAGAGGGTGTTGGGTTCAAGAGGAAAAGGAATGTTGATGGTTCATACTGGAATCCTGAGCAGTACCCCAAAACCACATGGGTTGCAGCAAAGGATCCTTCATTGGATCCATCTACCTTATCTGGCTTCACTTGTGCTAACCCGGTTATCATTGATGAATCCTTTGATGCAAACTATAAACTGTTTAAGAATCAGAATGGTGAAGTGTTTGCCAGGTATATTGGTACTAACTACAGGAATGGACTACCTTTGAAGAAGATCTGGGTGCCCAAAACTTTTCTTGAGAAGCTTCCTGTGAATGTCATCATGACACCACCTAGGAAGAAGACAAACGCCGGACCAAAGGCTTCATATGGTCCAAAGGCTTCATACATACAGAGGACTCACCAGAGTCACCCTAACGCCAATGTTTTGTAGGGAAACCATACTCAGACTTATGAATATGAGCGTGTTTCATCAAACCGCTATGTTCATAAGACCAATAACTTTTCTTCTTATTCTTATGAGTATTACACACCTCCTGCAAGGCTATTTGCTAGGGCTCCAAAGCCAAAGTTCTTAGATGCTGCACTTAGCCTTATTACTTCTAAGCCACCCCTGAAGATGTGGGTTCTTAAGAAAAATTAACTCTCTTTTGCACGGAAAGGTCTCCAGCCGGAAATCAAAGGCTTCTGATGCTTATACTGGGGACCTAAAACATCTTGTGGGATCCAAGATAAAATGCCAGAATGCTCTTACTATGTATTTCGTCCCAGGATTTCTTGACAATGATCCTATCTACCCTAACCAGGATCTGAACTTTCATAATATGCTTGTTCGTCAAATGCTTATGCTTCACATTTCCCTTAGTGAAGCCTACCCCCAAACTGCACTGTAGGGTACGACACCAAAGGCTTCTGACTGGATTATGCATAGTGGATGCACTAGCCACATGATTGGTGATCGAAGCCTTCTTATGGATTCAACCCTACATCCGTCTGAAAAAAGTCACATCACATTTGCTGACACTGGTAAAAGCAAGGTATTGGGCCTAGGTAGAGTTGTAATCTCAAAGGATCAGCACATGGATAAAGTGATGCTTGTTGAATCCCTTGGTTTCAACTTAATGTTAGTCTCAATGATTTGTGATCTGAATATGATTGTTATATTTGGAAAATATCGTTGCCTTGTGCTTATGGAAACTGAAAAATCTCTAGTCTTCGAAGGATATCGAAAGGACGATTTGTATATGGTAGATTTCTCCGCCGGATCACAGCTGGCCGTATGTCTTCTAGCAAAAGCTTTAGAATGCTGGCTCTGGCATCGGACGGTAGGGCATGCTAGCATGAGTAATTTGTACACTCTCGCGAAGAAGAAGCATGTCATAGGCATCGAGGGCGTCAAGTTCAAGAAGGATCATCTATGTGGTGCCTGCGAAGCTGGAAAGATGACTAGGGCCAAGCATCCCTCGAAGACAATCATGACAATGACACGTCCCTTCGATCTACTTCACATGGACTTATTTGGCCCTACTCACCACTCTACCCTCACTACCACTGCTTGCCTCTGTGGCTTCGTAATTGTTGATGATTACTCAAGATATACATGGGTGCACATAATTCTCTACAAGACTGAAGTGCGGGATGTCTTCAGATGATTCGCCAATCGTGTCATGACCAACTATGGCACCAAGATCAAGCACATCAGAAGTGACAACGGCACAGAATTCAAGAACACCGGCCTCGACACTTATTTTGATACATTGGGCATCACACATGAGTTCTCAGCTCCATACACTCCTCAGCAGAATGGCATCATGGAGCGCAAGAATAGAACCCTCATTGAGATGGCACGAACGATGCTTGATGAGTACAAGACTCCAAGGAAGTTCTGGCCTGAAGCCATTGATACTGCATGCCACATCATCAACCATGTTTATCTTACAAGTTTCTAAACAAGACATCATATGAGCTCCTGACTGGTACGAATCTAAACGTCAGCTATTTTAGAGTATTTTGTGCTAGGTGCTGGATCAAGGATCCGCATCACACTTCAAAATTTGCACCGAAAGCACATGAAGGTTTTATGCTTGGTTACAGGAAGGATTCGCACTCCTATAGAGTTTTCAACCTCTTTCACTACAAAGTGGTTGAAACTGTGGATGTGCGGTTCGATGAGACTAACGGCTTGCAAAGAGAGCACCTGCCAAATGTGCTAGATGAAGCTACACCAACTGAATCTATCAAGCTTATGGGTACCGGAGAAATCATACCTTCAGAGGCACAGATTGAAGAGGAAATTATCATTTCTGCACCTAATCAGCCTGAAGACACTGCTCAGCCTGAAGCCAATGCTGAAGATGAAGACAATGAGCATGGGCAAAATCTTCGTCTAGTTCATCCTCGTGTTGCAAATGAAGTACAGATTGAGAAGATAATTGATAGCATCAATGCACCTGGTCCACTCCCTTGTTCAAGAGCAACACAGTTAGCAAATTTCTGTGGGCACTTTGCATTTGTCTCTATATCTGAACCCATGAAAGTTGATGAAGCCTTCATGGAACCTGAATGGATTCAAGCTATGCAAGAAGAGCTTCAACAGTTCGAGCTAAACAATGTATGGGAGCTGGTTAAGCGTTCAGATCCTCGCAAGCACAATATTATCAGCACCAAATGGATCTACCGCAAAAAACAAGATGAGCATGGTTAAGTTGTCAGAAAAAAGGCTTGTATCGTTGCTCAAGGTTACACACAAGTTGAGGGGATTGACTCCGATGAAACATTTGGTCCCGTGGATAGGCTTGAAGCCATTCGCATACTGCTAGCCTATCCCAACCACAACAACATTCTTCTGTACCAAATGGATGTAAAGAGTGCCTTTCTCAATGGCAAAATTGAAGAAGAAGTGTATGTTGCACAACCACCTAGTTTTGAAGACCCAAAGCGTCGTGACATCGTATACAAGCTCAACAAGGCACTGTATGGCCTCAAACAAGCACCTCGAGCTTGGTATGACACACTCAAAGACTTCCTGAAGAGCAATGGCTCCAAACCTGGTTTTCTAGATCCCACTCTCTTCACGAGGACATATGATGGTGAACTGTTTGTATGGCAAATCTATGTGGATCACATTATCTTCGGCTGCACTGACAAGAGATACAGTGATGAGTTTGGGCATATGATGCAAGAGCAACATCAGATGTCCATGATGGGTGAGCTGAAATTATTCCTTGGTCTTCAAATCCGTCAGCACAACAATGGCATATTTATTTCACAATAAAAATATCTCAAAGATTGCCTGAAGAAGTTTGGAATGCAAGACTGCAAAGGGTACATGACGCCAATGCCAACCAATGGCCAATTGGGCCCCGACGACAACGGTAAAGAGTTCGATCAAAAGGTATACCGCTCCATGATTGGTTCTTTACTTTACTTATGTGCATCTAGGCCTGATATAATGCTTAGCGTCTGCATGTGTTCCCGATTCCAAGCGGCACCAAAGGAATCGCATCACTTAGCTATGAAGCGAATTCTTTGATATTTGGCTTACACCCCAACACTAGGATTATGGTATCCAAAGGGCTCAGAGTTTGATCTAGTTGGATTCTCGGATGCTGATTATGCTGGTGACAAGGTTGACCGCAAGTCCACATCAGACACATGTCACTTTCTTGGACGATCTCTTGTCTGTTGGTCTTCAAAGAAACAGAACTGTGTCTCACTCTCCACTGTTGAATCTGAATACATTGCTGTTGGATCTTGCTGCGCTCACCTTCTATGGATGAAGCGAACTCTCAAGGACTATGGCATCCACCTGAAGCATGTGCCACTTTACTGCGACAATGAAAGCGCCATCAAGATTGCCAGCAACCCAGTTCAACATTCAGATCCGTCATCACTTTCTCAGAGATCATGTCATGAGGAAGATATTGACATCATTCACGTCATCACTGAAGATCAATCAATGAAGACATACACTCTAAGTGTGAATACATTAACGCGGAATTTTACTTCGGAGTGCCACGATAATTGTGCGCCGTGTCTGGGTCTAATACTTCCTATACGGTGGGTAATGCCACCACCAAACTTTCTCGAAGATTTTCATTTGGCGTCATGATTGCACTATCTTCGCATTTGGTTTGTCTTCAATATTGATTTGATTTCAAGGTTTAACTTCACAATATTGATTTGGTCTTATTCCGATGTGTATATATATATATGCGTGTACTATCCTCTACAGCATTCACTTATAGCTATCTCTTCAAACTTGCCCTTTTTCTGAACTAAATGAATGTGATCGGACCCTAATCCCTTATGTGCTTCTTCCTCAAATTCTATCTATCTAGTCATATGCATTATGTCAAAACATGACGAATGTTTTCACTGCGTCCTTGTCAGCTGAAGATAGAGAGACACACATTTAAAACTACTTTTAATGTTATATCTCTTTTGCCGAATATCGGAGAAGCCGGAACGACAACCCGACAAACCAGGCGTGCGTGGGAACATGCAACAACTTCCAATGATTTGCATGCATGCCATGTGTCCATCAGATGTGAACCGCCAGGGGCACCTGTGTAATTGCGCTGTGCAGCCCTTTACCTTATAAATACCCATCCCGCATGGTCATTATCTCCTCTTCCACCTCACCATCTCGCTAAAACCCTAGCGCCACCGCTAGCTCGCGTCGACGCCGGAGATGAAGCGCTTAGCTACCGCGACCTCTTCGGGTCTGTCCTCACGCTGGCCGAGGACCTCGTCTTCTTCGCCGTCGTCGTAGGTGTCTTTCGCCGCCAAGTTAGGGCGTGGGAGATTGGACTGCTCGGCCTCCCATCTGTCTCGTCTAGTAGTTCGTCTGTGGTAAATAAATCTCACTTTTTACGGTCTTTTTGAACTGTCAAATCCATCCACTTAACCAAAAGTGTTTTCTAAACTTCCATATCTGGATCTGTCTCTTTCTGAATCTCATATCTTGCAAAGTATGTTCACTTATGCTTCATAACAAGTTAGATTCCTCACTTGTACTTATTCATGGAGTCGTACAAATCTGGAACCAACTCACTTCAAATAAGTGAATGTCTTCGCACTATGAGGTCAATGTCTTGAAACTGATTTATCTTCAAAATCTTCTGAGAATGCATATGACCTCTTCCCCTTCCCTTGCATCTCTAATGCTGTCACAGGTACATGTCCGTGGGAGAATCCCTTGGTTCTCATAGTCTGCATTCATTTGTAGAATTTTTACAGCATCATATTCACTCCCCTGAAGCCAGTTCTTACTTGACAAGTAGACGAAAGCCTTTCACTATTTTGAAGCATATCTGTCTGAATATCATGGCCACTGAGAAATCAGCAAGGAAGGGTGGCAGGCAGCACCATGGCAATATTGCTCTAGATCTGCCTCCGGATCTACATGAACTGTACAAGACTGATCTTGAGGAGAACTATAATCAAGGCAATACCAGTATCCAATGGATCCGAAGATATTGGGCAGAACAGTGGTTCAAGTACGATTTTGTCACTGCTGAATATGCTAAGAAGAATGCCATAAAGCGCCCGTGGGGCGATATTCTTTATAGAAATCTGCAACCCAAGTCGAAGCCTGAAGCTATTGCCCAAGTAATTCTTGAAGAGAATGTGATTTTGCCCGACCCCCCAGTCGTTGAACAGATGGAGGTTGAAAACCCTGAGGCTGCCACCAACAACGCCACTGAAGCCAATGACTCAGTCATGGCTGAAGACAATGTGGAGCCTGAAGCCAATGTGAATGCTGAAGCCACTGCGACGCCAATCACCTTTAATGGCGCTGTTCCTCCCCCAAGGCCTCATATAATGGAAAACGCATTCAATCGTGAAGGTCAGCTTGTCACAGTCAAATGGCCAATTATGGTTCCACCTACTGCTCCCGGGCCACAGTATGATTACCATGTGGAGCAGAGGCCTCAAGTTCAGAAGCCAAAGCCACGTCTTCCAAGGCTTCCAAGTGTTGTCACAACACAGGGCTCATCCAGCATGCTCAGCTTCAGAGAGCACAATACTTTCTTTGACAGCGCCAAGAAATCTTACACGAAGCCCAAGATCACCACTGGCAGATTTTGGAGCCATCAACAGCGAAGCTATTACTCTTGCATCATGTACAATCAAGACCAGATTTTTCCGCACAAACGTCTGGATTGTGATGCTATGGCTGGGCTGCCATGTCTTGAAGAGGCTCTTGACTGCTTTCGGGGTGTTGGTCTTCTGGCTTTTGTGACTGACAAGGAACACTAGAACGAAGATCTTCTACTGCAGTTCTATGCCACCCTACACATTCGAGGCTACAACAGGGATCCGAAGACTTGGGTCCTTGAGTGGATGACAGGTGATGTACATCACGAAGCCAACAAAGCTCAGGATATCATCGAGCTTACTACCCTGCCCACTCCAGGTGAGTTATACGAACCTGGTTGTCAGCTTCATCAGAATGAGCTGCAGAGCATCTTTCAGAAGCCAGAGCCAAATATGAGCCAAATGCTTAGCATGATGAAGCCATTGCCACAAGACGCTGAATACCGAAAGGAGTTCTTTGTCAAGGACCTTGAGTACTTTCCACGCACAGTGTACCATATTCTGAGGCGTACTCTCTGGCCTATCAAAGGGAATTCTTCTGAAGCCAAACTTGAAGGCGCCATGAAGACTTTGGTATTCTATATCATCAATGGCATCAGGTTCAACACTCAGGATTTCTTCATCAAACAACTGGCTGCTTCTGGAATTGATCTGTTTGGTTTGAAATTCTATGCTCCATGGGTGATGCGCTTGATTAAGCTTCATTCAACCATTGACTATCAGCCTTCAGCGCACAACCACATTGTCTTTCTGCCTGAAGTTGATATGTCTATTGAAGCCATCTACCCCGAGCCTGCCAAGAAGCCACTCCACCTTCAGAATGCAGAATTCCAGAGCTTCACACAGCCCATTGAAGGGATTCATGTGCCCAATGATGTAACTACTGCATATCCTCTGGCTGGCAACCTGCGCATACCACACCGAGCCAATACTGAAGCCACTGCAAGCACCATCGCTCAAAGGCCTCAGAAGCGTCCCCGTGTCCTCAACGACCATGAGCTTCTGGTGGCTTTACATCAAAAGCAGGATAGGCATCATGACTGGCTGAAGTGTCAGATGCAGAGTCTCTTGGTGGATGTCAATCGAATTCGC
Source organism: Aegilops tauschii subsp. strangulata (assembly GCF_002575655.3). Taxonomy (NCBI): domain Eukaryota; kingdom Viridiplantae; phylum Streptophyta; class Magnoliopsida; order Poales; family Poaceae; genus Aegilops; species Aegilops tauschii. Next base: position 269,281,241 of record NC_053038.3, on the reverse strand, counting down.
AACTTGGCCACCAAGAACTCATTTGTTGCACATGAAGCCTGTAGGCGGTCCTGGAAGAGCCTGACAATGCTATGCCCCGAAGAAGATGTTCGCGAAGATGGCTTCACAGAGAACTTCAAGTTTGACTCCAGGCCTCCTCAAAATGCAAGTTGGCGTCGCACTCCCTCAATTGAAGATTCTGAACATTCATCTTCGGTTGCAACTATTGTTGCCAGAGTCGTCGATGAAGAAGACGACGCCACTTCACCAACCTTGGCTGCACTGCATCACGATACTGCGTCAGGCTCGTCTGCACCACCAAACTCCACCTTCGACCCTGCTCCGTCTTCTACTCCAACTGGGTACGAGTAGATACTGACAAAAGGGGGAGAATCATATGAGTTGATAGTCTTCAAGCGGGTCCATATGGGTGGTTGCTTTATTTTTGCTAAATTCTTACAACTCTCGTTTTGAAACTATTTGGCTTTTGAGTTGTAACGCTTAAACTTGATGGTCATCTACTACTCTTGCTGCCACTTTGTGATGCGATGGCATTAAGTCATTCTGCAGACACCCATTTCCCATTATGCATGTCATTACCTTCGTTATCCTTATATATGCATGATGAATTGTCTTCATAAGTTGAAGAGGATCTCCACAAAGTAAAACCTGCCATGTGCATTTGCATTCAAAAGCAAACTACTTATATGCACATCTTCAAGGGGAGCCTTTTGCTACTTATGAAGATAATGCCTTAATCCTTAACTTTCACATACTTTTATCCCTGTTGAAAACTTCAACTAGCTTGTCATCAATCACCAAAAAGGGGGAGATTGTAAGTGCATCTAGTGCCACCCCTAGTTGGTTTTGGAGTATTGGCGACAAACTTGGTTGAGGGACTAATGTGTTTGTGAGAATTGCAGGATAACACAGGTAAAAGTCCCTTATTGATTCGGTTTACCTACCAGAGATGACCCCTAAAAATTTTTGAAGTCATTGAAGACAATGGTGGTTCATGAAGACATTCACAGTGAAGATTATGACATGAGAAGACATTCATGTGAAGACTATGGAGTGCGAAGACATAGTTGTTTCGTAGTTTCCTTTTCTTCTTTGTTGAGTCATTGGAACCACCGTACTGTTAAGTGGGGTCCAAGTGAACAAAGTTAGAGTGACTGGAGTGATGCTCAACCGAAATCCTATATCTTCAAGCGAAGACAATGAGAGTAAATCTTATCCAGAGCTGGATGAGTCAGCTTTACTTGTAGCCCAAGTCAAGCACGTGTGTTTGAAATCTGACTGTTGGACACGTGTCAGTTCCTTAGTGACCCAGGGTAATTTCGGACAAATTGGGTCGAGTTGCCTCCTGGCTATAAATAGCCCACCCCTACACCATAAATTGGTGGCTGCTCAGAGTTAGTGCACGGCTTTTGTCATTTGAGAGCAACCCACCTCCGAAGCATTTGAGAGAGAGATCCTTGCGAGGACAAACCCCAAAACACCCAGAGCCAAAGAGTGTTTGGCATCACTGAAGTCTTTCTGTCCGCGTGACCTGAAGACTAGTTACACTTGAGGACTGTGTATCCTCCAGCCGGTTAGGCGTCGCGTTCTGAGCATCCAAGAGCCATTGTGGATCGCCAGTGAACGAAGTCTGTGAAGGTTTGGAAGCCTACCTTGAAGACTTACCAGAGTGATTGGGCAAGGACTGGGTGTCTTAGCTCAAGGGGAATAAGGTGAAGATGTGGTCTTCTAAGTTAAATCTCAGCCTCCCTAACCAGACGTACAGTTTGCACAGCAACTGGAACTGGTCTACCATATCCTTGTCTTCACCAAGCAACTGGTTCTATCCTCCACTTCCCTTTTACTTTACAGTTTGTCTTCGTGAAGTCATTGCCTTCCTGTCTGATCTGATTGACTTCACTAAGTGAAGACTATTTACTGTTTGGCTTCATACTGTCTTCCATCCTGATCCATAGTTCCATACTACCTAGCTGCTGATAGTCTTCGTGCTTTCACTTCATTGCTTACCTGACTATGGCTTGTCTAGTGTAGTCTACCTTCTGCGGCATATCAATAGGTTCATTTCTACTGTTTGTCTTCAATGACCTCGTGTTTTGAAGACTTTCGTAAAAATCGCCTATTCACCCCCACTAGTCGATAACTAGCACTTTCACAAGGCTTATAGTGATGTGCATTACCGAGAGGGCCCAGAGATACCTCTCCAATACACAGAGTGACAAATCCTAATCTTGATCTATGCCAACCCAACAAACACCTTCGGAGACACCTGTAGAGCATCTTTATAATCACCCAGTTATGTTGCGACGTTTGATAGCACACAAAGCGTTCCTCCGGTATTAAGGATTGCATAATCTCATAGTCAGAGGAATATGTGTAAGCCATGAAGAAAGCAATAGCAATAAAACTTAATGATCATTATGCTAAGCTAATGGATGGGTCTTGTCCATCACATCATTGTCCTAATGATGTGATCATGTTCATCAAATGACAACACATGTCTATTGTCAGGAAACTTAACCATCTTTGATTAACGAGCTAGTCTAGTAGAGGCATACTAGGGACACTTTGTTTTGTCTATGTATTCACACATGTATCAAGTTTCCGGTTAATAAAATTCTAGCATGAATAATAAACATTTATCATGATATAAGGAAATATAAATAACAACTTTATTATTGCCTCTAGGGCATATTTCCTTCAGTCTCCCACTTGCACTAGAGTCAATAATCTAGATTACATTGTAATGATTCTAACACCCATGGAGTCTTGGTGTTGATCATGTTTTGCTCATGGAAGAGGCTTAGTCAACGGGTCTGAAACATTTAGATCCGTATGTATTTTGCAAATCTCTATGTCTCCCTCCTTGACTTGATCACGGATGGACTTGAAGCGTCTCTTGATGTGTTTGGTTCTCTTGTGAAATCTGGATTCCTTTGCTAAGGCAATTGCTCCAGTATTGTCACAAAAGATTTTCATTGGACCCAATGCACTAGGTATTACACCTAGATCGGATATGAACTCCTTCATTCAGACTCCTTCATTTGCTGCTTCCGAAGTAGCTATGTACTCCGCTTCACACGTAGATCCCGCCACGACGCTCTGCTTGGAACTACACCAACTGACAGCTCCACCATTCAATATAAATATGTATCTGGTTTGTGACTTAGAGTCATCCGGATCAGTGTCAAAGCTAGCATCGACGTAACCATTTACGACGAGCTCTTTGTCACCTCCATAAACGAGAAACATATCCTTAGTCATTTTCAGGTATTTCAGGGTGTTCTTGACCGATGTCTAGTGATCCACTCCTAGATTACTTTGGTACCTCCCTGCTAAACTTATAGCAAGGCACACATCAGGTATGGTACAGAACATTGCATACATGATAGAACCTATGGCTGACGCATAGGGAATAAATTTCATTTTCTCTCTATCTTTTGTAGTGGTCATGCATTGAGTCTGACTCAACTTCACACCTTGTAACATAGGCAAGAACCCTTTCTTTGAATGATCCATTTTGAACTTCTTCAAAACTTTATCAAGGTATGTGCTTTGTGAAAGTCCAATTAAGCGTCTTGATCTATCTCTATAGATCTTGATGCCCAATATATAAGCAGCTTCACCGAGGTCTTTCATTGAAAAATTCTTATTCAAGTATCCTTTTATGCTATCCAGAAATTCTATATCATTTCCAATCAACAATATGTCATCCACATATAATATTAGAAATGCTACAAAGCGCCCACTCACTTTCTTGTAAATACAGGCTTCTCCAAAAGTCTGTATAAAACCATATGCTTTGATCACACTATCAAAGCGTATATTCGAACTCCGAGAGGCTTGCACTAGTCCATAAATGGATCGCTGGAGCTTGCACACTTTGTTAGCACCTTTAGGATCGACAAAACCTTCTGGTTGCATCATATACAACTCCTGTTTAAGAAATCCATTAAGTAATGCAGTTTTGACATCCATTTACCAAATTTGATAATCATAAAATGCGGCAATTGCTAACATGATTCAGACAGACTTAAGCATCGCTACGGGTGAGAAGGTCTCATCGTAGTCAACTCCTTGAACTTGTCGAAAACCTTTCGCAACAAGTCGAGTTTTGTAGATAGAAACATTACCGTCAGTGTCAGTCTTCTTCTTGAAGATCCATTTATTTTCTATGGCTTGCCGATCATCGGGCAAGTCAACCAAAGTCCATACTTTGTTCTCATACATGGATCCCATCTCAGATTTCATGGCCTCAAGCCATTTCGCTGAATCTGGGCTCATCATCGCTTCCTCATAGTTCGTAGGTTCGTCATGGTCTAGTAACATGACTTTCAGAACAGGATTACCGTACCACTCTGGTGTAGAACGAACTCTAGTTGACCTACGAGGTTCGGTAGTAACTTGATCTGAAGGTTCATGATCATCATCATTAGCTTCCTCACTAGTTAGTGTAGGCATCACTGGAACAGATTTCTGTCATGAACTATTTTCAATTCGAGAGAAGGTACAACTACCTCATCAAGTTCTACTTTCCTCCCACTCACTTCGTTCGAGAGAAATTCCTTCTCTAGAAAGGATCCATTCTTAGCAACAAATATCTTGCCTTCGGATCTGTGATAGAACGTGTGCCCAACAGTTTCTTTTGGGTATCCTATGAAGACGCACTTCTCCGATTTGGGTTCGAGCTTATCAGGTTGAACCTTTTTCACATAAGCATCGCAGCCCCAAACTTTAAGAAACGACAGCTTAGGTTTCTTGCCAAACCACAGTTCATATGGTGTCGTCTCAACGGATTTAGATGGTGCCCTATTTAACGTGAATGCAGCCATCTCTAAAGCATAACCCCAAAACGATATTGGTAAATCGGTAAGAGACATCATCGATCACACCATATCTAATAAAGTACATTACGACATTCGGACACACCATTACGCTGTGGTGTTCCAGGTGGTGTGAGTTGCAAAACTATTCCACATTGTTTCAAATGAAAACCAAACTCGTAACTCAAATATCCGCCTCCGCGATCAGATCATAAAAACTTTATTTTCTTGTTACGATGATTTTCCACTTCACTCTAAAATTCTTTGAACTTTTCAAATGTTTCAGACTTATGTTTCATCAAGTAGATATACCTGTATCTGCTCAAATCATCTGTGAAGGTTAGAAAATAACGATACCCACCGTGAGCCTCAACACTCATTGGACCGCATATATCAGTATGTATTATTTCCAATAAGTCAGTGGCTCGCTCCATTGTTCCGGAGAACGGAGTCTTAGTCATCTTGCCCATGAGGCATGGTTCGCAAGCATCAAGTGATTCATAATCACGTGATTCCAAAATCCCATCAGCATGGAGTTTCTTCATGCGCTTTACACCAATATGACCTAAACGGCAGTGCTACAAATAAGTTGCACTATCATTATTAACTTTGCATCTTTTGGCTTCAATATTATGAATATGTGTATCACTAGGATCGAGATTCAACAAAAATAGACCACTCATCAAGGGTGCATGACCATAAAAGATATTACTCATATAAATAGAACAACCATTATTCTCTGATTTAAATGAATACCGTCTCGCATCAAACAAGATCCAGATATAGTGTTCATGCTCAACGCTGGCACCAAATAATAATTATTCAGGTCTAAAACTAATCCTGAAGGTAGAAGTAGGGGTAGACCTTGGAACCATTTCCGACGTGCATCATCACCTTGTCCTTAGCCAATCTTCGTTTAATCCATAGCCCCTGTTTCGAGTTGCAAATATGAGCAATAGAACCAGTATCAAATACCCAGGCACTACTACGAGCATTAGTAAGGTACACATCAATAACATGTATATCAAATATACCTTTCACTTTGCCATCCTTCTTATCTGCCAAATACTTGGGGCAGTTCCGCTTCTAGTGACCAATCCCTTTGCAGTCGAAGCACTCAGTTTCAAGCTTAGGTCCAGACTTGGGCTTCTTCCCGGGAGCAGCAACTTTCTTGCTATTCTTCTTGAAGTTCCCCTTCTTTCCTTTGATCTTTTTCTTAAAACTAGTGGTCTTGTTAACCATCAACACTTGATGCTCCTTCTTGATTTCTACCTCCGCAGCCATAAGCATTGCGAAGAGCTCGGGAATTGTCTTTTCCATCCCTTGCATATTATAGTTCATCAAAAAGCCTTTATAGCTGTGTGGCAGTGATTTAAGAACTCTCTCAATGACACTATCATCCGGGAGATTAACTCCTAGCTGAGTCAAGTGGTTATGGTACCCAGACATTCTGAGTATGTGTTCACTGACAGAACTGTTCTCCTCCATATTGCAGCTATAGAACTTGTTGGAGACTTCATATCTCTCAACTCGGGCATTTGCTTGAAATATTAACTTCAACTCTTGGAACATCTCATATGCTCCATGACGTTCAAAACGTCTTTGAAGTCCCGATTCTAATCCGTAAAGCATGGCACACTGAACTATCGAGTAGTCATCAAATTTAGCTTGCCAGACGTTCATAACGTCCGGAGTTGCTCCTACAGCAGGCCTTGCACCTAGCGGTGCTTCCAGGACGTAATTCTTCTGTGCAGCAATGAGGATAATCCTCAAGTTACAGACCCAGTCCGTGTAGTTGCTACCATCATCTTTCAACTTAGCTTTCTCCAGGAACGCATCAAAATTCAAGGGAACGGTAGCACGGGCCATTGATCTACAACAACATAGATATGCAAAAACTATCTGGACTAAGTTCATGATAAATTTAAGTTTAATTAATCATATTACTGAAGAACTCCCACTTAGATAGACATCCCTCGAGTCATCTGAATGATCACGTGATCCATATCAACTAAACCATGTCTGATCATCACGTGAGATGGAGTAGTTTTCAATGGTAAACATCTCTATGTTAATCATATCTACCATATGATTCACGTTCGACCTTTCGGTCTCAGTGTTCCGAGGCCATATCTGTATATGCTAGGCTCGTCAAGTTTAACCTGAGTATTCTGCACGTGCAAAACTGTCTTACACCCGTTGTATGTGAACATAGAGCTTATCACACCCGATCATCACGTGGTGTCTCGGCACGACGAACTGTAGCAACGGTGCATACTCAGGGAGAACACTTATACCATGAAATTTAGTGAGGGATCATCTTATAATGCTACCGCCGTACTAAGAAAAATATGATGCATAAAAGATAAACATCACATGCAATCATAATATGCGACATGATATGGCCATCATCATCGTGTGCCTTTGATCTCATTTCCAAAGCACCGTTATGATCTCCATCATCACCGACTTGACACCTTGATCTCCATCATAGCGTCGTTGTCGTCTCGCCAACTATTGCTTCTACAACTATCGCTACTGCATAGTGATAAGGTAAAGCAATTACATGGCGATTGCATTTCATACAATAAAGCGACAACCATAAGGCTCCTGCCAGTTGCTGATAACTTCTACAAAACATGATCATCTCATACAAAAAACTTATATCACATCATGTCTTGACCATATCACATCACAACATGCCCTACCAAAACAAGTTAGTCGTCCTCTACTTTGTTGTTGCAATTTTTACATGGCTGCTACGGGCTTCTAGCAAGAATAGTTCTTACCTACGCATCAAAACCGCAACGACTTTTCATCAAGTGTGTTGTTTTAAGCTTCAACAGGGACCGGTCGTAGTCAAATTCGATTCAACTAAAGTTGGAGAAACAGACACCCGCCAGCCACCTTTATGCAAAACAAGTTGCATGTCTGTCAGTGGAACCAGTCTCATGAACGTGGTCATGTAAGGTAATGCCGCCGAATCAAAATAAGACGTTGGTGGTAAGCAGTATGGCTATTATCGCCCACAACTCTTTATGTTCTACTCATGCATATCATCTACACATAGACCTAGCTCGGATGCCACTGTTGGGGAACGTAGCATGCGATTTCAAAATATTTCCTATGATCATGCAAGATCTATCTAGGAGATACATAGCAAAGAGAGCGGAAGAGTGTGTCCACGTACCCTCGTAGACCGAAAGCGGAAGCATTAGTTTAATGCGGTTGGTGTAGTTGAACGTCTTCACGATCCAACCGATCAAGTACCGAATGTACGGCACCTCCGAGTTCTGCACACGTTCAACTTGATGACGTCCCTCGAACTCTTGATCCAGCAGAGGGTCGAGGGAGAGTTTCGTCAGCACGACGGCGTGGTGACGGTGATGGTGATTTGATCCATGCAGGGCTTCGCCTAAGCACTATGTAAATATGACCGGAGGAGTAAACCATGGAGAGAGACGCCGCACACGGCTTGGAACAATTGGTGTGTCTCCAAGGGGTGCCCTGCCCACATATATAAAGAAGGGAGAGGAGGAGGCCGGCCACCAGGGGTGCGCCATGAGGGGGGAGTCCTACTAGGACTCCAGTCCTAGTAGGATTCGCCCCCCCCTTTCCTTCTCATGGAGGGGGGAAAGAGAGAAGGACAGGGAGAGGGGGAAAGGAAAGGGGGGTCGCACACCCTTCCCCTTGCCAATTCGGACAACCCATGGGGGGCGCGCGCCACCCCTTGTGGGCTGCCCTCTCTCTCCCCTATGGCCCATGTTGGCCCATTACTTCCCCAGGGGGTTCTGGTAACCCCTCGGTACTCCGATAAATATCCGAAACATCTAGAAACCATTCTGGTGTCCAAATACTATCGTCCAATATTTCAATCTTTACCTCTCGACTATTTTGAGACTTCTCATCATGTCCGTGATCTCATCCGGGACTCCGAACAATCTTTGGTCACCAAAACACATAGCTCATAATACAAATCGTCATCGAACATTTAAGCGTGCGGACCCTACGGGTTCGAGAACTATGTAGACATGACCGAGCCACATCTCCGATCAATAACCAACAGCGGAACCTAGATGCTCATATTGGTTCCTACATATTCTACGAAGATCTTTATCGGTCAAACCGCAATAACAATATACGTCATTCCCTTTGTCATCTGTATGTTACTTGCCCAAGATTCGATCGTCGGTATCCTCATACCTAGTTCAATCTCGTTACTGGAAAGTCTCTTTACTCGTCCCGTAATGCATCATCCCGTAACTAACTCATTAGTCACATTGCTTGCAAGGCTTATAGTGATGTGCATTACCGAGAGGGCCCAGAGATACCTCTACGATACACAAAGTGACAAATCCTAATCTTGATCTATGCCAACCCAACAAACACCTTCGGAGACACCAGTAGAGCATCTTTATAATCACCAAGTGACGTTGTGACGTTTGATAGCACACAAGGTGTTCCTCCGGTATTCGGGAGTTGCATAATCTCATTGTCAAAGCAATATAAATAAGTCATTAAGAAAGCAATAGAAATAAAACTTAACGATCATTATGCTAAGCTAACGGATGGGTCTTGTCCATCACATCATTCTCCTAATGATGTGATCCCGTTCATCAAATGACAACACATGTCTATGGTCAGGAAACTTAACCATCTTTGATTAACTAGCTAGTCTAGGAAAGGCATACTAGGGACACTATGTTTTGTCTATGTATTCACACATGTATCAAGTTTCCGGTTAATACAATTCTAGCATGAATAATAAACATTTATCATGATATAAGGAAATATAAATAACAACTTTATTATTGCCTCTAGGGCATATTTCCTTCACAAACACCACCTTGGACCCCTCCACACACACACCCCAAATCCTTCGCTCACCCCAAATCCCCTGCTCACACACATACACACCACCCCTCCCTCGCTCCAAACCTAGCTAGGCCGTCGCCGCCGCCGCGCTGCCTCCATCGTCAACCTCTGCCGATCTGCCCGTGTAGTTTACCCACCGATATACATACCCTTGTCGCCCTGAGTTTCTTAGATGACGCATGTGAAACGCACCCTTTCCCAGAGATCCCCCTCCCCCACTCCAGAGCGTCACAACCTAAGCCCGGCTATGCTTTCCGGGGAGCTCGAGGAGCGAATGGCCCAAAAGAGCTTTATCGCGGCCTCTTTTCCCGACGTCGGTGAGGCGGCCGCCGAGGAAGCTGACGACGATGACTGTACCTGGATTAAGCCTTTCAATCAGCGGGCTAGAATATTCTGGCATGTCGCGGACGCCGGCTACGACATCGAGGTCGTCGACACCGACGGCTTGACGCGGGCTATGTCACATGTTAAGTTGCCTACCCCCAACTCTTCTGGTTCGACAGTCGTCGATCTCATCGATGGCCATGCCGCCGATCTTCTGCGGCTCATTATGAACAATTTGCCATCCTTCATCGCCATGGAGCCCCTTTTGTCATTTCTGAAGGACACGTTCTACAACACAGGCCTGGGATCCTCAGCTGGCAAGTCAGACCTCATCGACGGCGACCATGAGGATGGAGCCAATCTATGACAAGTGAGGAAACCCATGATTTGTTTTCTTGAACCCCTTTTGTAGTGAGAACATGTCTAGTATTTATTGCTATATTAGGTTGTTTGCATTATGCCTTGTTTATTTCTACGGTTTATGGTTGTTCGGTTGTTTGTAGTTAGCATATGTCCAGTTTCAATTGCCATATTTGGTTGTTTGTAGTATGCCTTGTTTATTTCAGCTATTAACAGTGTGATGTTCTATATGTGCTAGTATGAACTGTGCAGTTCAATTTCATTAATACCAAATTTAACAATAGCTCTATGAATGACTATATTTGGTTGTTGTTAAGCATGTTGTACTCCCTCCGAATCTTTTTAGTTCGCATATAAGATTTGTCTAAAGTCAGGCCTCTTAAAGTTTGACCAACTTTATAGAACAAAATACCAACATTCACAATATGAAATAAATATATATATATATATAACAAGTTTCTAACAACAACTTATCCAACAACTTATCCAACCTAAAATGGTTTCATCCATACATACGTATCCAACAACAAGTTTGCAACAAGTTTCCAAAAACATAAAAAAGCACAAGGAGAAGAGTAGACTCCATGAACGCAAACTCCTCATCTAAAGCAATCTGCAAATTGGGAAAGAAGAAAGTTAGAAGAAGAAGAAGAAAACGAAAAAGAAGAAAAAGAAGAAAAAGAATTTTTCTTCTCTTTCTTTTTCTCCTCTCCTCTTCTTTATCTTCTTCTAACTAAGGTAGGTAAAAATGCCATTTTTTAGCTAAGCTAGGTACAAATGCTAAGTGTAGGTCATTTTAGAGCTAAGCTAGCTAAATAGGTCATTTTGGAGCTTAGTAAGGTTATTATGTCATTTTCGAGAAAAATAAGCTAAGTCTATGTCATTTTGGAGGTAACCAGGATTATCATGCCATTTTTTACATAAGTATGCTAAGTATGTCATAAATGAACTGAAGAAGCCAAGTATAGGTCATTTTTGAGCTAACGTAGGTAGTTATGCCATTTTTGAGCTACCTAGGCATATTTATTCATTTTGAAGGACAAAATGGCAAGTGTAGGTCATTTTAGAGATATCCTAGTTAAAATCGGTCATTTTGGAGGTAGGTAAGGTTATTTTGTCATTTTGGAGGAAAATAAGCTAAGTCTATGTAATTTTGGAGCTAAACCAAGCTTATCATGCCATTTTTACCTAAGTATGCTAAGTATGTCATAAATGAACTAAAGAAGCTAAGTATAGGTCATTTTTTAGCTAACCTAGGTAGTTATGCCATTTTTGAGCTAACTAAGCATATTTTGGAGCTAAATCAAGGTTATTATGCCATTTTTACCTAAGTAAGCTAATTATGTTATAAATGAACTAGGTAAGCTAAGTATAGATCATTATTGAGCTATCCTAGGTAGTTATGCCATTTTTAGCTAACTAAGCATATTAAGTCATTTAGGAGGAAAAATGCTAAGTATAGGTCATTTTATAGCTATCCTAGGTAAAGTATGTCAGTTTGGAGCTAAGTAAGGTTATTATGTTATTTTCGAGGAAAATAACCTAAGTATAGGTCATTTTGGAGCTAAACCAAGGTTAGTATGCCATTTTTACCTAAGTGAGTTAATTATGTCATAAATGAACTAGCTAAGCTAATTATAGATCATTATTGAGCTATCCTAGGTAGTTATGCCATTTTTTAGCTAACTAAGCATTTCAAGTCATTTTGGAGGAAAAATGCTAAGTATAGGTCATTCTATAGCTATCCTAGGTAAAATATGCCATTTTGGAGCTAACTAAGGTTATTATGTCATTTTCGAGGAAAATAAGCTAAGTATAGGTCATTTTGGAGCTAAGTAGGTCATTTCTTAAGCTAAGTATGCATTTGTTAAGCAAAACACTTGGGAAAACTTACCATCATCACGGAGGTGAAGGACCAATTGGGTTTGTGCCAGTGCAAGACGGAGAAGGACCGGTCGGGGTTGCACCAATGCGAGACGGAGAAGGTCGTTAGCATGATGCAACTGAAATGTGAAAACTAGTAACTAATGATCATTCACATGAAACTCACCGTGTCCGCTATACCAATCTAGGGCATCGGAGGAGGGGTCTGGACATTTTTCTCGCACACGGACTGCACATTTTGTTTTCACGAGTTAGTCATATTAGTTAGTAAGGAAACGAACGTTACATGCATGATTTGGCTAATGTGCAGGAGAAACTTACCACGAGGAGCTCGTATAGGGCCCGGTGAGGCGCGTCGTTCCGGTTCCTCTCCGCCTCCAACAGACTAGCCGTCCTCTCCTCCAACTCCCTCTCCCTCTGTGCCGCCTGCCTGTTTGCCTCCGCTAGAAGCTCCTGGGCCCTAGCCTCGATGGCGAGCTCCATTGGCCGTGGACGAGGCCTTATCTTAGGATTGGAGCTCGTCTGGCGCTTCTTTATCTCCAGGAGAGTTCTAGGACAACGTATGAGTCCATCCCCAATGGCTACCGGGCCATGGTACGTCCCGCCACCAGATAGCATCACGATCTCTGGATCAAAAGGACTCTGGCTTGGGTTGAAGTCCTCCCCTTTCCTCATCTTCCCAACGTCTCTGTACCTCACGAGCTTGTTGTGGGAGGAGATGTTGGTGAAGCTCTCTAGATGATCCAGGTCATCCTTAGAGAATGCCTTGGCCTTCTTGTACGGGGCAGTATGGGCCATGGCATAGAGGTCATACAGCGGTGGCACGTCCTTCTTGTTGTGTCGCGCCTAAAAGAGAGGAACGAAATATTAGTTAAGGGCTCAAGCTAGCATGAAGAATGAAATTGCATGAATCGTTAAACAAACCACATACCTAGTGATCCCCGTACTCAAACAGGTTGGAGCTCCCTTGATGGTGTGGCACACCTTGCATTTGGGCACGCTTATCCCTGGCCTTGTTGTGGACGGCTAGCCATTGGGAAGAGCACCACTCATCCACCAACACCTCCCAATAGTCCATCCTATCCGCACACCACCTCGGGGGCACCTAAGTTAGACAAAGAGAAATTTCACAAGGTAAGTTAGACAAAGAGAAATTTCACTAGAAGTATAAAGCCTTAAGAATAGGTAATTACCTTCATGTACTTCTCCTTACTCAAATACTTGGTGTGGCACTTCTTCTTGGCCCTCTTAATGTTAATCAAGGCGTAGTAGTCTCGAACAGCCTGCACCCAAGCCTCGTTCCATAAGTTCTGAAGTAGGCGCTTGCACTGGGCTTCGAGAACCATAGCCGCATCCGCCTCGTGTTCCTCAAGACACCTGTAGAAGGTATGCAACCAAACAAGACAACACTGATTAGTACAATCACTAGGTATTGTTGATTTTTAATTCTATAAAGGAGAAATTACCCAAAACCGCTGGATCACAATGTCGGCCACCGTCTCGCACAAGACACTCTCGACCCTCTCCTCCGGCGGGGTCGGGGCAGCCACGTACAACAACCAGCTCAGTGCTAGCTGTGGAACCTGACCCTCACCAGGCAACGTGACCCACACCGGGAAGTGGTGCCGGCAAAGCACACCAAGGACCTGGTTGGGCCTGCAGACACCAGGGGCGTATTTCCAACCCCTGCAGTATGACAAGGCCAACACATTAGATATTAATTTGAAGAAACATGAAGGAAAAAGGTTAAAAAGAGTAAATGCACTTACTTCTCCCCATTAGGCTCAATCAACCACCTCTGGTCGCGGGTCGGCGGCACGGGCGGGAGCTTTGTACCACCATGCTGGTAGACCTTCTTGCCCCCTCAACCAGCTCGCCCTCGCTATAGCTATCGTCAGAAAAGGTGTCCTCGCCACCATCAGCATGGACACTAGCCTCCGGAGTCACGTGGGACTAAGACTCGGGGACCCGAGTCTGCTGGGAAGAAGACTCTGGGACCCGAGTCTGGTTAGACGAAGGCTCGGCGACCCGAGGCTCGTCGGCTCGAGGATCATGGACCGGAGTCCAAGTCGGGTCCAAGTCAGACAGGTCTACCTGAGACGGAGCACTCAGGTGGTCGGGATAATCAGCTGGGGGTGGCAACGAGGAAGGCGCAACAACCTTCCTACCCCTCCCGCCGCGACGTCCACCTCTAGCAGCCCTCTTCGTCTTCCCCCGATCTCTCCCGGCCGACAAAGAAGCGCCCGCCGGTCTCTGCATACTGTCTACCAGTGCTCTTCGGAGGTGCAGGGGTGGAATAATAGCACCCCTCTCAGCACGCGCCGAGGAAGGAGGCTCAGAGCGCTCTCGACCCGCGCCCACCATCTCTCAACACCTGCAAAGACAAAGAGTAAACGAAATTAATACAACATAAACATAATAAATATTTAAGTGTGTATCATCATCATGAACATAACAAAAAATTGAATAGCTAATAACATGAACTAATTAATAATATATATGTGTGTGTACATAATTCACAAATATATGACCCCGTCGGCCTCTGGAAGGCCGAAGAGCACCTTTTTCTAGAGGTGTCGGGGGTCGGGGTGTCGTGTCGAGTGTCGGGGTGTCGTGTCGGGGGTCGGTGGTGTCGTGTCTGGGTCGGGGTGCTGTGTCGGGGTCTGGGGTGCTGTGTCGGGGTCTGGGTGCTATGTCGGGGTCGCGGTATCGGGGTGTCATGTCGGGGTCGGGGTGTCGGGGTCGGGATGGGAAATCCTCGACCCCTTATACCCTCGACCCCTCGACACCTCGATCCTCGACCCCTAGACCCTCTACTCCTTTTCCCCTTGATCCTTGACCATCGACCACTCTTTTACCCTTGACCCCTCGGAGACCCTCGACCATCGGCGACCTTCTTTTTCTACTTTAACTACTTCTTTTTTTCACCTTCTACTTCTACTTCTTTTTTTCATCATCATCATCATCTTCTTCTTCTTCCTCTTCTTCTGCTACTTATTGTTCTTTTTTTCATCATCTTCTTCTTACTCTTCTTCTTCTTCCTCTTCTTCGTTTACTTCTTTTTCACATCTTTCTTGTTTATTCTTAAAAAATAGAAGAAAAAAACTAAACTAAACTATAAAATAATTAAATGTAACCTAAACTAAACTAAATTAACCTAAACTAAAATAAACTAAACTCAGCGACCCCTCGACCCATCGGCAACCCTCGCTCCTCGACCCCTCGACCATCGACCCCTTTTCCCCTCGACCCTCGACCATCGGCCATGTCGGGTTTGGGATTCATCTTTTTCTTCTACTTCTTCTTTTTCTTCATCTTCTTCTTTCTTCTTCTTCTTCTTCTTCTTCTTCTCCTTTTTCCTCTTCTTCTACTTATTGTTCTTTTTTTACTTTCTTCTTCTTCCTTTTTTCCTTTTTCCTGTTCTTCTACTTATTCTTCTTTTTTCAACTTTCTTCTTCTAATAATAATATAAACCTAAACCTAGCACTAACCTAATGTAACGACCCAAGACCGACGCTCCAGACGCCTTCCATGTTTTCCTTATCGTCGTGTGTTTTTATTTGTTTGCCGCATTCATCATTGCAGCATTTGCATTGCATCATGTCATCATGCCACTAAATCTTTGCAACTCAAATAAATAAATTGCATGGATCTCTGTTCCATTTAAATTGAGGGAAATGCACATGGTGATTTCTCTTTAAAACATATTGAAAGTCTCCAACTATTATTAGTGAGCTATATTAAAATACTCCATTAACTTTGGAATCACGATAACACATTTGCAATTTAATTCCATGCCTCTTCTGCCTCAAGTTTCACCTCCAAACTTTGCCAACAATTCTTTTTTCCTTTTATCAGGCTCTTCCTAAATTCTCAACATTTTTGGACACTTCTAATTCCTAGTCCTTGTTCAAACCATTTGAATTAAATTCAAATGACTTTGAATTTAATTCTTACAATCATGTCCATTCCTATTTTTGATGGACCGTGCACATTTTTGTGAGTCCAGGAAAATTAACTCCATTCCCAAACTCCACTCTAATCTCTCTCGACATTTATGCCAAGTTTCTGTTTCTTTGAAATAGAGAGAGAGAGAGAGAGAGAGAGAGAGAGAGAGAGAAAGAGAGAGAGAGAAGAAGAGAGCCAGCCCAGCTAGACCTCCCAGCTACCGCAGCTCGGCCTGCTCGCAGCAGCCCAGTCAATCCAGCCCAACTCCTGCACCCCCTATCTAACCCTAGCCCCCTCGATCGATCCCCATCTCTCGATCCCTTCCTCCCTCCTGTGCGCTGCCAGAGAGAGAGAACAGAAGTGTCGGATGTGGGGTTCCGGCAAACCCTTAAGGTTCGAGCTCTGGGGTGCGCGCGAAGTCTTTCCCTCCTGCTGATCCACGCCCTAGCTCGCTAAGATCTCGCGGACGAACTTGACGAACTCGCAACACAGAAAGACACGAGATTTATACTGGTTCGGGCCACCGTTGTGGTGCAATACCCTACTCCAGTGTGGTGGTGGTGGATTGCCTCTTGGGCTGATGATGAACAGTACAAGGGGAAGAACAGCCTCCTGAGGTTGAGTTGTTCTTGTGTTTGCCGAACTTGTGTGAGTGAGGACTCTATTGCCCCACTGTGGTAGCTAGCTCTACTTATATAGGCCCTTGTCCTCTTCCCAAATATTGAGCGGGAAGGGAGCCAACAACGGCGGGCAATTTTGAAGGGGGACAGCTAGTACAAGATATCCTGACAAAAGTGGTCTTCGCCTACGAAAAGCTCTGGTGGTGATGCCGTCTTGAGCTCCACGATGACCTACGTCCTGCCGTCCTTCTGGTCTTGGTCTCGTTGCACTGATATGGCAACCTTTGCCTGATGCCTCGGTACTCCTCGCCTGCGCTGGCCTCCTTAGCACCAAAGAGGAAACAAGGACGCTGCGCGTGCTGGCGCCCACCTGGCACCAACCATCATGGCTCACGTCACGAGAGCCTCGTGAGGTTTGCCCCGCCTTGATATCTCCGCTCCTTGTGAGCCCGCCTGGCTAGGCCACTCCTAAGGAGGTCTTGCGTCGTCCGCCTCGCGAGGGTCTTAGATGCCTTGTTGATGAAGACGGGCCGTACGGCCCGCTAGCTTAGCCACGCCGTGGGCTGCAGGCAGGCAAGTCTGGGGACCCCCTTCCCAGAACGCCGACAGTAGCCCCCGGGTCAAAGGTGCGCTCAAGCTTGGCTTCGCGGCGAAGCCAGGGGGTCAAGTGCGGAGCGCCGCGGGCCCCAAAAGCCTGCGGCCTTGGTTGACGCGTGGCGGTTGATTGGACGTGGGCATCTCCACTTCCCACGCTACCTCGGCAACTGCTTGACCTGACAAAAGGCTGGCGCAGGCAGTACTTGCCTTCATTGCTTCTTCCTCGCCTCGCTACAGATCCCCTTTCTCGCTCCTCGCCACCCTTACCTCCAGATCTGCTCCAATCTCGCTCTGCATCTGCGACCCATGGCACCGCCCAAAGTTAGGACTTCCTCAGCACCGGCTTGGTATGAGCCGGCCCTTGAGGCGCCACGGTCACGGAGAAGAGCCTCACCTCCGTGCGCCTGCTGAAGGCGGGTGAGTGCAATGAGTGGGGGGAGACCGAGCTCCGGCTTGCCTCCGACGTGCCGGAGCCTGAGGAAAGCACCTTCTTCCCCTTCTTCTCGAGCGGCGTTGCCATCGGGTTGGTTCCTCCCTTCTTTGATTTCTTTTATGAAGTCCTCGACCACAACGGGCTGCAGGCGTTGCATCTTCATCCCAACTCTGTCCTCCTCCTGTCCATCTTCGCCTACTACTGTGAGGCGCACCTGGGCGTGATGCCATCCGTGGCGCTCCTGCGCCATTTCTTCTTCCTCCGTGTCAGCAAGGGGCACATCTCCGGATGCGCTAATTTCGTTGCATCCGGCAAGGCCAACTCGATTTTGAGCTCCGGGAAGAGGGCCAACAACATTTGATCCAAATGGGTGATGATGGACGCCAAGCGCGACGATCCGCGTCTGGTGTTGCCAACGGCGGCGCCCTCCTCCAACGGGGTGTGGCCCAAGGCGGAGCTTGCTGATGAGCGGGCATCATTAGTGTTGGGGCAGATGGTGACCGACTTGAAGCCGGGCAACGCAAAGGCGGCCAAGGTGACGGGGGTCATGCTCCTGAGGGAGTTCTTGACGCTGCGTGTGTCGGATGTGGGGTTCCGGCAAACCCTTAAGGTTCGAACACTGGGGTGCGCGCGAAGTCTCTCCCTCCTACCGATCTACGCTCTAGCTCGCTAAGATCTTGCGGACGAAATCGACGAACTCGCAACACAGAAAGGCATGAGGTTTATACTAGTTCGGGCCACCGTTGTGGTGTAATACCCTAATCCAGTGTGGTGGTGGTGGATTGCCTCTTGGGATGATGATGAACAGTACAAGGGAAGAACAACCTCCTGAGGTTGAGGTGTTCTTGTGCTTGTGAACTTGTGGCGTGGGGATTCGATCAGTTCACCCTGCCTCTACTGTGGTGGCTAGCTCTACTTATATAGGCCCTGGTCCTCTTCCCAAATATCGAGCAGGAAGGGAGCCAACAACGGCGGGCAAATTTGAAGGGGGGCAGCTAGTACAAGCTATCCTGACAAAAGCGGTCTTCGCCTGCGAAAAGCCCTGGGGTGACGCCGTCTTGGGCTCCACGATGACCTCTGCCTGGCCGTCCTCCTGGTCTTGGTCTCGTTGCACAAATATGGCAACCTTTGCCTGATGCCTCAGTACTCTTCGCCTGCGCTGGCCTCCTTAGCACCAAAGAGGAAATAAGGACGCTGCGCGCACCGGCTCCCGCCTGGCACCCGCCTGGTACCGTTAGTCATGGCCCACGTCACGAGAGCCTCATGAGGTTTGCCTCGCCTTGATATCTCCGCTCCTCGTGAGCCTGCCTGGCTAGGCCACTCCAGAGGCGGTCTTGCGTCGTCCGCCTCGCGAGGCTTGGACCCTCGCGAGGGTCTTGGGTGCCTTGTTGATGAAGATGGGCCGCACGGCCTGCTGCTTAGCCACACTGTGGGCCGCTGGCAGGCAAGTCTGGGGACCCCCGTTCCCAGAACGCCAACAGTAGCCCCCGGGCCCAAGGTGCGCTCGGGCTTGGCTTCGCGGCGAAGCCAAGGGTCAAGTTCGGAGCACCGCGGGCCCCAAAAGCCTGCGGCCTCGGTCGACGGATGACGGTTGATTGGACGTGGGCATCTCCGCTTCCCCACGCTGCCTCGGCAACTGCGTGCCCTGACAAAGGCTGGCGCGGGTAGTTGTTTCCTTCATTGCTTCTTCCTTGTCTCGCTCCAGATCCCCTTTCTCGCTCTTTGCCGCCGCTATCTCCAGATCTGCTCCATCCTTGCTCTGCATCTGCCGCCCATGGCACCGCACAAGGTTAAGACTTCCTCAACACCGGCTTGGTATGAGCCGGCCGTCGAGGCGTCCACCGTCATGGAGAATCGCCTTGCCTCCGTGCGCCTGCTGACAGCGGGCGAGAGCAATGAGTGGGGGAAGACGGAGCTCCGGCTCGCGTACGATGAGCCAGAGCCTAAAGGGAGCACCTTCTTCCCCTTCTCCTCGAGCAGCGTCACCATCGGGTTGGTTCCTCCCTTCTCTGATTTCTTTTATGAAGTCCTCGACCACTACGGGCTGCAGGTGTTGCATCTCCATCCCAACTCTGTCCTCCTCCTGTCCATCTTTGCCTACTACTGCGAGGCGTACCTGGGCATTATGCCGTTCCTGGCGCTCCTTCGCCATTTCTTCTTCCTCTGCGTCAGCGGCGAGCACACCTCCGGGTGTGCTAATTTCGTAGCGTGCGGCAAGGCCAACTCGATCTCGAGCACCGGGAATAGGGCCGACAACATC
This sequence comes from Aegilops tauschii subsp. strangulata, assembly GCF_002575655.3. NCBI lineage: Eukaryota > Viridiplantae > Streptophyta > Magnoliopsida > Poales > Poaceae > Aegilops > Aegilops tauschii. Next base: position 269,261,120 of record NC_053038.3, on the reverse strand, counting down.
CGATCCAAATGGGTCATGATGGATGCCCGGCGCACCGACCCACGTCTGGCGTTGCCAACAGCGGCGCGCCCTCCCAACGGGGGGTGGCCCAAGGCGGAGCTTGTCGACGAGCGAGCATCGCTGGTGTTGGGGCAGATGATGACCGACCTGAGGCCGGGCAACGCGAGGGCGGCCAAGGTAACGGGGGCGATGCTCCTGAGGGAGTTCTTGACAGTGCAGGTTGCCCCACTCTAGGCATGCGCGCGCCCCCTCTGGAAGCTTGAAGAAGAGGAGAACAAGACCCGCCTGAGGCCAGGGGACCTGCCTGGTGATGAATTGGATGCCGCCCTGCGCCTCATAGTCCGGGACAACCAGGAGTACCCGCCTAGCGCTTTCGTTCCCCTGTTCCAACGCAGGGACCGGGAGGAATTTGTCGGCTCTAGGCCGACCTTTGATGCGGGCGGGCTGGTGCCGCCAACGCCTCTGGGAGTTCCTACGGCGCAGAAACCGGTGGAGGTGTCTTCTGGTGAGTCTCGCGGAGAGGGAGAAGAGGAGGAGGACTCGGAGAAAACCCTGGAGGAGGTGGGGGAGACTTCCCCCCTAAGCAAGGCCGAGATTCTCCGTCCCCTTCCTGATGATGCCGAGGCCGACGCCTTCCAAGGGGAGAGAGAGCAACCCCTCATCCCGACGAAGGGTAGGTCGTCGCCGGTAGCCCGTGGTGTCGCCCCCGTCCTGGCACCTCCTGGGGCTGGCTCCGGCTCTGCCTCTGCTCCGCCTGGTGCCGCCGGAGCCTGAACGCCTGCTCCTCAGGTCCTGAAGCTGTCAGGCTTCAAGCCTCTCAAGCGGTCAGTGGAATACGTCGCAGTGGATCGGTAAGTGGCTTAAGCTTCGCCTTGCCCTTGCTTGTACTCGTCGTTTCCTGATACTCGCCCTTGGTTGATCAGGCCGACATCTTCAGCGAAGAAGAGGAAGGAAGACGCAACGGCCGTGCCTCCCGCGGAGAAAGGAGGCAACAGCGCTCGCATCTCCCCGGCCCGATCGTCCTCGCGAGGCCAAGAGGAGCCTCGCCGCGTGGAGTCGGCCCCCATGGCCCCGCTGGCTCCGGAGGTGCCGGTACTTGGTGCGGCTGACGAGGTCCCAGCCGCTCCAGAACCGGCGGTCTCTCAAGCCCTGGTGATGATGTCGCTTCCTCCCACTGCTGCATCTCCACTCCCTGGTCCTTCTGCTCCTGGTGCCGTCTTGGAGCATGCCCTTGCGAAGATAACCCAGCTGCAGGTGGATGTCCTGAGCGCGGACCCGCGCCTGGTGGCCGGGCGTCTGGAGCTGGCCTCTGGTTGTCTTCACTGCGACCTGGCAGTTCGCGCGGTGCTGGGTCAGGCTACTGCGGCTTCCGAGAAGGAGAAGCAAGGAGCCGCCAATGCTTGGGCCGATCGTGAGGCGGCGCTAAAGGACGCCAAGGCCGCCCGTGACCACTGCCAAGTGCTGGAGGGCGTACTGCAGAGCCTGCGTGTCAAGCACGCCGAAGAGGTGCGCTGCAGCCAAGCGAAGGAGGAGGAGATGAAGGCCCGGGAGGAAGCCGTCAAGAATCATGATCCAGAGTTGGTGGAGCTGGGGAAGAAGCAGGCCGCCGAGCGCAACCGGTTGGAGGAGCTAGAGCGGAAGATGAGGACGAGGGAGGCCGATCTTGACGCCAAGGCGCGAGTCCTGGCAGAAGACCGCGTGGCCATTCTCGCAAGGCGCTGAAGACCCTCTACAAGCACGGCCTGGAGAAGCCTCTGAACACCAACGAGGACGGCCCCGCCCAGCTGCTTCCTCTCGTGGTGAAGGCACTTGAGGAGGTCGTTGATGGTCTCGGTCCCGTGGCGGAGGCAGAAGCTCGCGTCCTGTCTTCAGCCGCGTTGATTCGCGTCTTTGGCCACCTGCACCTTCGCGACCACAACGCTTTGCCTTGACGAGCTGCTGGAGCATGTAGCTGAAGATCAGTGCGAGGCGGCTGCCGCGGCCGTGCAGGATCAGGTAGGGGCCTTGCTGAGTAGGTTCCGCGGCTTTGTCTCCGCTCCTCTGTCCGGCATCGTCGACCTTGCGGCTGGTGGTGAAGACAAAACCGATCACGAGGGAGCGCCTTCTGCTGGCGACGGCGACGTCTAGAGGTGACCCGCGGCCATTCTTCCCGTTCCGTTCCCGCGACATGTAACAGGCCTCGTGGAGGCGTCTAGACTTTTATTTGTTATTGTGAGGACAATATGCTTGTAATATTTGCTTTGAGATTTCACGATTTCCATCCTATTTGCTTTGCGTTCTGCGTCAGCAGAGCCCGGCCCCGCGCATACCTCAACCGCCATTGGGCCGACCGGAGACCAGGACGGACCAAGTATGAGGGGCTACGTGACTAGTTAGGCTCCTGAGTCGCGATGCTCAGGAGTCCCCCTTGACGCGCAAACAACATCTGGGGAGAGTTCGTGGGGGTAGATTAATGTTCTACGTCGGCAGGGCCCGGCCCCGCGCATACCTCAACCGCCATTGGGCCGACCGGAGACCAGGACGGACCAAGGAGTGAGGGGCTATGTGACCAGTTAGGCTCCTGAGTCGCGATGCTCAGGAGTCCCCGTTGACGTGCAAACAATTCCAATACTTGCCCTCGCCGAGGCCTCGGGAGGGGCGCGCGATGCCCAGGTCCCTGGACCTGGTTAGGTGGCATGCGCTTGGGCATGACCCGAGCGCAGCCCCCGTGCCCAGCCCCCATGCGCGGCTTTCCCGAGGGAGGCGTTGCGGTAAGGCTGGGCGCTGAGCTCTGGGCTCCCTGAGGTTGGCATGGCCTTGGGGTCGCCCTCAGTTGTTTATCACCAGCGCAGAGCATAGTGCTTCCGCTTGTGCACGGGCATAGCCGCTCCACAGCAGTTTCGACAGCCAGCGCGGAGCATGGTGCTTCCACTTGGGCGTGGGATGGGGGCCCCCCTCCGGGAGGTGCCCCCGAGGCGTGTACAGCCCCGCCCTGACACTTGGCTTGCAAGGCAGGGCTGCGAGGTGCATCTGGGCACTCGTGAGCCAGCGCGGGGCTCACGAGGCCCTACATCAAGGCGGGTTGCGCCTGATCTTGAGTCTTGCTGACTGTGTGTTCCTGCAAGGCAGTTAGATGCAAGCACTCTACGTCCTCAGGTCCCGGCCCTCGAGCGAGCTCAGCCGCCGCTGGTATGCCAGGTCGCGATGCCGTGGTCAAGGCCAGGGGGTGAGGGCTGGAGAGCCAGTAAGAGCTCCTGAGTCGCGATGCTCAGGAGCCCCCCTTTTAACGTGCAAGCGAATTGCATGGGAAGAACAGGCCCGCGGCGGGCGGCAATCGAGCGGGCGATAGCCGCTGGCAGGTTAAGCATGAAGAGCAGATCAACTTCGATAAATGCAGGAAGATACACGCCACCGGGTCTGGCCCGAGCGGCTTGGGGATGATGCAGCCCGAGGGGCAACCCCAGCAAGGTAAGCTAAAGACTTAAGAAAAAGGGATACATGCCACAGGGACAGACCCATGCGGCCTGGGAATAATGCAGCCCAAGGGGCACTCCCAGCTTAAACGAACTTGGAAGTTGTCACCTGGTTCTGTACAAGAAGTAGAGTTGGTGCAGCTGAAGCCGCGTGTTGAAGGAATGGCTCCTCATGAGCCACCGGGGCCCTGAGCCTCGGGAGGCTCTGGGGGTTCAGGAGGTTCCCTGAAGGCCGTCTCCATCTCCTCCAGGACGGCGTGGAACCTGGCCTCCTGAGCCGCCAGGACTTGTTGCACGTTGCGCTGATAGGCCGACGCCACGCCCGGCAAGCCAAAGGGCATGCAAACGTAGCTGTGTGGCGAGCCCTCGTAGTGGCCCGCACGCGATGGCCAGAAGCGCTCCTGAGATGCGGCCCTATTGAGCCCTGGGATGTCGACGCAGACATGCAGCCCGACATTCTCGCCTGGATGGGGAGCCGCGCCATGTGAGCGGCTGTGGCCGCGCATGGCTCTTGCTTCATGCAGTTCCTGGGTGGTCTTCGTGATGAACTCCTGGGTGGTGGGCACTCCTTGCCCTGTGTTCTCCTGAGGGTAACGTGCTGCGAAGCACGCCTCCAAGTGGTGCCCAAGTGCCTCCCTCATGAGGTTGGCAAGGTCTGTGGCCCTCCAGAAGAGAGCCCCCGAGCTGGGCGCACCTTCCTATGCGACAGAGGGAGGCGCCCCTGGAGCGTGCGCTGATCCTGACGAGGCTCCAGCTGCGTCGCCGCCCTCCTGAGATCCTGCTCGGCGTTGCTGCTTCTTCTTGGGGATGGCCTCCGGAGGGCCTTCACTCCTGTTGTCGGTGTCGTTGATTGCTGCGGCTTGAAAGGCGTGCTCAAGGGAGCACACCGCATCCTCTCTTCACACGGGACCGTGATGATTCCTCCGCCTCCTGGCATCTTGAGAACGTTGTAGCCATGATGAGTGACTGCCATGAACTTCGCCAGGGCTGGATACCCGAGGATGGCATTCTACGGCAGGCGGATGTGTGCGACGTCGAAGTCAATGAGCTCGGTGCGATAGTTCTTGCGCTCCCCGAAGGTGACAGGCAGGCGGACATGCCCTATCGGTGTGGTGGAACCGTCGGTCACTCCTGAGAAAGGCTTGGTTGGCTGGAGCTGCTCATATGGCACTTGGAGGTTGTCGAACGTGTCGATGGACAGGACGTTGAGCCCTGCGCCGCCGTCGATGAGGGTCTTGGTGACTTGCACATTGCTGATGACTGGGGAGCACAACATAGGGAGGGCGACAGCGGTGGCTGCACACTTGAGCTGGTCTGCCGAGTTGAAGGTGATGGCACATTGGGACCACCTGAGCGGGCGCGTGGCCTTGAGCTTGGGGAGCACCGCATTCATCTGACGAGCGAACTGTTTGAAGATGCGCTGAGAGGTTGCGGCCTGGGCACCGCCCAAGATGCAGGCGATTGCACGCGGTTCCTGGAAGCCCCCAGCCCCTTCGTCCTGGTGGTGGTAGTCATTCCTCCTTGGCGGCGGCAGCGGAGGAAGACCGGCATTGCCCTGGGGGCGATCCTCACGAGGCTGGTCCCTCCACGCACCCTCGCGAGGTTGGTCCTGCCAGCGGTCCTCACGAGGCCGGTCGCACCACTCCGGGCGCGGGCCACGGTCGTCCCAGCGTCCGCCTCCGCGTCCTCCTCCGCGGCCGTAGCCCCGGTCGTTGTGCTCGGGGCGTCGACCGTAGCGTCCTTCCCATATGGCTCTGAGCTCTTGGCAGTCGCTGGTGTTGTGGGTGTTCAGGTTGTGGAAGGCGTAGAATGGTCGGCCGTTCTTGGATGACTCGGGCCGATCTCTGCTTCGCTTGGTGTCGGGCTCCGCTGCGAGCACCGCTGCCTCTTTGCGCTTCACATCCTTATCCTTGGCCTTCTTCTCCTTCGCTCCTGCAGCTGGCAGCTCAAGGAGAGAGAGGCGCCCCTCCTCAGCTCTTGCACACTTGGTCGCCAGGTTGAACAGCTCCTGAGATGTGCAGAGCTCCTCGTGGATAGCGAGCTCTTCCTTCATCTTGATATCACGGACGCCGTGTGAGAACGCGGAGATGATGGCTTCGTCCGTGACCTTGGGGATCTTGAGACGGGTGTTGTTGAAGCGCTGGATGTACTTCTGGAGGGTCTCTCCTGGTTGTTGCTTGATGCGGCGTAGATCACCCGCGGCCGGTGGGCGGCCGCGAGTGCCCTGGAAGTTGGCGACAAAGCGGTCGCGCATCTCGTCCCAGGAGGAGATCGAGCCGTGCTACAACTTCAGGAGCCAGGAGCGGGCCCCATCCTTGAGAGCCATGGGAAACCAATTCGCCATGACTTTTTCATCACCGTTGGCCACTTTGATGCTCAGCTCATAGAGCTGCAGGAACTCCGCAGGGTCGGAGGTGCCGTCATAGCGAGGAGGCAGATCTGGTTTGAACTTGCCTGGCCAGGCGACGCTACGCAGCTCGGGGGTGAGGGCGCGGCAGCCGGCCGTGGTCTCCGGGGCCTGCTTCTGAGGTGGAGCTTGGTATTGGCGAGGTCCACGCTGCGCCACTGCAGGCGGCACGCGGTTTTGACGAGGTGGTGCGGGGAGCGCCGGCGCAGCTTCTCGCGGCCACGGGATTTCTTGGCAGCTTCTTTCTTCACGCGCAGGCGCCGGGCTCGGTGGATAATGCAGAGGTGCGCGCCTTGGTGCCAAGGCACCGTCTTGGGGTTGAGTGTAATGCCCACGACGCGGCTATATCTCCCACGTGTCGAGGCACGACTTGGAGGCATAACCGCATGGTGGTTTTGTCGCAAGAAGGGTCATCTTCACACAATCCCATGTAATGAACAAGAATGGGATAAAGAGTTGGCTTACAATCGCCACTTCACACAATACATAAATTAAACATACATCATTCAGAGTACAATCAAGATCCGACTAAGGAACCAAAATAAAAGAAGACAACCCCAAATGCTAGATCCCCGATCGTCCGAACTGGGCTCCACTACTGATCATCAGGAAACGAAACATAGTAACGACCAAGGTCCTCATCGAAGTCCCACTTGAGCTCGGTTGCATCACCTGCACTGGTATCGTCGGCACCTGCAACTGTTTTGGAAGTATCTGTGAGTCACGAGGACTCAGCAATCTCAGACCCGCGAGATCAAGACTATTTAAGCTTATGGGTAGGAGAAGGTAGTGAGGTGGAGCTGCAGCAAGCACTAAGCATATATGGTGGCTAACATACGCAAATAAGAGCGAGAAGAGGAGCAACGGAACGGTCGTCAACTAGTAAGGATCAAAAAGTGATCCTGAACTCCTACTTACGTCAAACATAACCCAAAAGCTGTGTTCCCTTTCCGGACTCCGCCGAAAAGAGACCATCACGGCTACACACGCGGTTGATGTGTTTTAATTAAGTCGAGTGTCAAGTTCTCTACAACCGGATATTAACAAATTCCCATTTGCCACATAACCGCGGGCACGGCTCTCGAAAGTTTATACCCTGCAGGGGTGTCCCAACTTAGCCCATTATAAGCTCTCACGGTCAACGAAGGATATTCCTTCTCCCGGGAAGACCCGATCAGTCTTGGAATCCTGGTTTACAAGACATTTCGACAATGGTAAAACAAGACCAGCAAAGCCGACCGATGTGCCGACAAATCCCGATAGGAGCTGCACATATCTCGTTCTCAGGGCACACCGGATGAGCAAGACGTCGGGTTGCCATAGACCCTGGTTGCCCAGGGGGCGCCGGACATCGCTCGGTTTGGACTAGCACTCGAAGGAGCACTGGCCCGGGGGGTAAATAAAGATGACCCTCGGGCTCTGGAAACCCAAGGGAAAAAAGGCTAGGTGACGCAAATGTAAAACCAAGGTTGGGCCTTGCTAGAGGAGTTTTATGCAAGGCGAACTGTCAAGGGGTTCCCATAACACCGAACCGCGTAAGGAACGCAAAATCAAGGAACATAACACCGGTATGACGAAAACTAGGGCGGCAAGAGTGGAACAAAACACCAGGTATAAGGCCGAGCCTTCCACCCTTTACCAAGTATATAGATGCATTAATTAAAATAAGAGATATTGTGATATCCCAACATATCCATGTTCCAACATGGAACAATCTTCATCTTCACCTGCAACTAGCAACGCTATAAGAGGGGCTGAGCAAAAGCGGTAACATAGCCAAACAACGGTTTGCTATGAAAGGTGGGTTAGAGGCTTGACATGGCAATATGGGAGGCATGATATAGCAAGTGGTAGGTAGCGCGACAAAGCAATAGAGCGAACATCTAGCAAGCAAAGATAGAAGTGATTTCAAGGGTATGGTCATCTTGCCTGAGATCCCGCAAGGAAGAAGAACGAGTCCATGAAGAAGACATATGGACGTAGTCGAACGGATCCTCACAATTGCAACGTAACCGAATTTATCAAGGAGAAGCGCAACCGGAAAGAAGCAAACATCATGGTAAACAACCAACACATAAGCATGGCATGATGCATAATCAAGTATGATGCATGTCTAGTTTAATGAGGCATGGCATGGCAAGGAGCACAAACAATACTACAAATTAAGTGGAGCTCAATATGCAACGACTTGCATATCGACGAAACACCACATTCAAGTTATTTAGTTTGCTCTCGTTTAGGAACAAGACAAGATTAAATGTTGGTTAACATGGCAAGAGGTGAAGCATAATTAAACAACCTATCTAGGCAAGTTTAAATGAGGCCGGAAATAACAAACGACAATTCCGAAAAATCCCCATATGCATAAATAGCAATTTAAAGGAAACAACAATTATAAACATTTTTAAATGTTGTTATCATGATGCGAATGACAATGCAATTTTAATGCCTTTTTATGAAAATGTTGACATGAGCATGTTATGAAGCGTTTGTCACCGTGGTGGAAGAAAGGGGTGCCACGGCAACATATCGGTTCCGGTAGCTCGTGGAGATACCGGCGCAAAAGGAAGCGTGGCATGAGCGTGTCATGCAAGATGGTGGGGTGCTCCCGACTACCAGGTTCCCACGGGTTAGTGGCATGGAAACGAGTCACAATTCGGACACGGTGCAAATGGTGCATCTCATACAACACATGCATTCGGTCCACGGCGGTTGTCTCGTCATTATACCTTTGAAGCGTACGTTTCGGGGCGGACGGGTTCGAAGTGGAAGTAGTTGTTCACGGGTCGTCGTGGGAAGTAGTGGCACACGTGGCGGCGTAGTGGAAGTAGTTGTACATGGTAGCAACGATAGTCGAACTTGGCGAACCGGAGGGGTACACTTAAGTCGTCGTGGGAACTTGATGAATCCGAGGACTCCGGCGTAGTGGTACACGCCCGTAGATGAACTTGACGGGTCGTCGTCATCCTGGTACTTGGCGTCATCTTGGTCTCAGTAGAGATGAAACGGAACGCGCAACGGTTGTGGTACATGGCGTCCAGGGCTTCGCGGGTCATCGTCCTGTACTTGGCGTTCGGTGCGGTGGTCATTCGGGCGCCGTATGTCGTGGTACTGGGCGGTCTTGATGATTCCAAGGGTCTCGGTGGAGGCCATGGCACTCCCTGGTGGCACCTAGGTGGTCTAGCAGCAGCAGGAAGGGCGTCGGGGAGGTGATGGTCGTGGCGGGACTGCTCGAGTTAGCAGCAGAAGATGGCCGGGTCGGACGTCGGGGTTGACGGTCGGCGAGGTGGAGATGGGGCGGCGGAGCCGCAGGTGAGGTCCGTGGCGCGGCACGCGCCAGATCCGGAGCGGAGGGACTCGAATCCGGCGAGGGCGAGGAAGCAGAGGCACGAGGAGGGCCATGGCGGCACGGGCGACGAAGCAGCAGCGGCACTAGCGCCGGGCCATGCAACGGAGAGGCAAGGCAGAGGGGAACGGGACGAGGGCGCGACGCTCCTGCTGGGCGCGGAGGACGACGGCTCCAGGCGCGGGGTCTCGCTCCTCTCCCTGGCGAAGCATGGAAGAAGGAAGGGATCGAGGGAGAGGGGCGCTGCGGGAAGATGGGGGCGCTGCGGGAGGGAGAGGGTGAGATCGAGAGGGGGGGTCGAGCAGGGCTCTCCCTTGCTCGATGCATGCGTGTGTGGGTGGTGGCGGAGGGGAACAAGAGGGGTTGAGGTGTCGAGCGGCTAGGGTTAGGAGGGTTAGGTGGGCCGGCGCTGGTTGGTTAGGCCCAAGAGGCCGGCTGGGCTGCAAGGCTGCGCTCTCTCTCTCTCCCTCATATTTCTTTTAATAGAAAAGAAATTAGAGAGAAGAAAAGAAAGGAGGGGTTAGGGAAAGGATTTGTGCAAGGGGCTATTTTCCCGGACTCATAAAACATGTGCTTGATCCCGGAAAAAATAGAAGTGGGCACACGTGTGAAGTTGAATTCAAACTCATTTGAATCTAATTCAAATGGTTTGAACTAGGACGAGGTTCTAGGAGTGTCCAAAAATGTTGAGAATCTTAGAGGAGCCTCGATAACAGAGATGAGAATTATTGGCCAAGTTTGGGGAACAAACTTGAAATGGAAAAGGCATGGCGTTTATTATGCAAGTGTGTTATGGTTAATTCCAAAAGAATGGAATATTTATTATAGCTCCCTAATATTGGGAGGATATGTTATAAAGAGAAGTCACCATATGAATTCCCTTGATTGAAATAGATCAAAAATCTATGACATGACGGCATGATGACATGATGCAATGCAAAATAAATAGAGCAAGCAAAACTAAACACATGGCGATCACGAAATATATGGAAGTCTTCTGGAGCGTCAGTCTTGGGGCGTTACATTGAGGTGGTGGAGGCATGCCATGAGCCCCGTCGCCCGCGGCTGGTTGAGGAGGAGGCAGAGAGTGGGACGGCGCCGGAGAACCCCCTGCGGCACGGACGAGCTCGGCGACGCGGTCGAGCCACTCCTCATAGAGGTCGTCGACGAGGCGGTAACGCAGGAGCTCATTCGCCACGATGAGCGCGGCCCGTGCCTCCATGGGAGCGCGGTGCGCGTGAGACGAGGAACCGACAGGGGTAAGCCACGGAGTAGCGGTGCGGCCGTCTTGCCGCACCGAAGGAAGTAGCGAGGACGCTTGCTGCTCGTTCCCCGCTGGGCCGGTGGCAGCGTTGGCGGCGGGAGATGGAGAACGACGAGGTGGCCCGCCTACGGGAGCCGTCTATGCGATGCGGGCGGAGAGGGCAGCCCGACGCTTAGCTCGAGCACGGCGAGCGTCCGCCATTGAAACGACGGAGCGATGCAGCAACAAACTGATGGAAGGGAAACTACGGCGCCCCCTCCCTGGCACGCCAAATGTCGGATGTGGGGTTCCGGCAAACCCTTAAGGTTCGAACACTGGGGTGCGCTCGAAGTCTCTCCCTCCTACAGATCTACGCTCTAGCTCGCTAAGATCTCGGGGACGAACTCGACGAACTCGCAACACAGAAAGACACGAGGTTTATACTGGTTCGGGCCACCGTTGTGGTGTAATACCCTACTCCAGTGTGGTGGTGGTGGATTGCCTCTTGGGCTGATGATGAACAGTACAAGGGAAGATCAGCCTCCTGAGGTTGACGTGTTCTTGTGCTTGTGAACTTGTGGCGTGAGGATTCGATCAGTTCAACCTGCCTCTACTGTGGTGGCTAGCTCTACTTATATAGGCCCTGGTCCTCTTCCCAAATATCGAGCGGGAAGGGAGCCAACAATGGCGGGCAAATTTTAAGGGGGACAACTAGTACAAGCTAACCTGACAAAAGCGGACTTCGCCTGCGAAAAGCCCTGGGGTGACGCCGTCTTGGGCTCCACAATGACCTCCGCCTGGCCGTCCTCCTGGTCTTGGTCTCGTTGCACCAATATGGCAACCTTTGCCTGATGCCTCGGTACTCTTCGCCTGTGCTGGCCTCTTTAGCACCAAAGAGGAAATAAGGAAGTTGCGCGCACCGGCGCCCGCCTGGCACCCGCCTGGCACCGTTTGTCATGGCCCACGTCACGAGAGCCTCGTGAGGTTTGCCTCGCCTTGATATCTCCGCTCCTCGTGAGCCTGCCTGGCTAGGCCACTCCAGAGGAGGTCTTGCGTCATCCGCCTCGCGAGGCTTGGACCCTCGCGAGGGTCTTGGGTGCCTTGTTGATGAAGATGGGCCGCACGGACTGCTGCTTAGCCATGTTGTGGGCCGCAGGTAGGCAAGTCTGGGGACCCCCGGTCCCAGAACGCCGACAGCGTGTTGCCCTGCTCCAGGCGCGCGCGCGCCCCCTGTGGGAGCTTGAAGAAGAGGGAAACAAGACCCGCCTGAGGCCGGGGCCCCTGCCTGGCGATGAAGTGGCTGCCGTCCTGCGTCTCATAGTTGGGGACAACCAGGAGTACCCGCCAAGCGCCTTCGTTCCCCTGTTCCAACGCAGGGACCGAGAGGAATTCGTCGCCTCCAGGCCGACCATTGATGCGCGCGGGCTGGTGCCGCCGGCGCTCCCAGGAGCCCCTACAGCACTGAAGCCGGTGGAGGTGTCCTTTGACGAGTCCCGTGGGGATGAGGAAGAGGAGGTGGACTCGGAGAAGACTCTTGAAGAGGTGGGGGAGACTTCCCCTCTGAGCAAGGCCGAGATCCTCCGCGCCCTTCCTGACGATGCCGAGGCCGACGCCCGCCAGGAGGAGAGGGAGCAGCCCCTCATCCCGACGAGGGGTAGTTCGTCGCTGGTGCCTCGCGATGCCGCCTCCGTCCCGACACCTCCTGGGGCTGGCTCCGGCCCTGCCTCCGCACCGCCTGCCGCTGCCGGAGCCCGCACACCTGTTCCTCAGGTCCCGATGCTGTCAGGCTTCAAGGTCCCCAAGCGGAAGTATGTCGCGGTGGATTGGTAAGTGTCTCAAGCTTCGCCTTGTCCCTGTTTGTACTTGTTATTCCTGACATTTGCCCTCGGTCGATCAGGTCGGCGCCTTCAGTGAAGAAGAGGAAGGAGGGTACGGCGGCCGTGCCTTCCTCCGTGGAGAAAGGAGGCAGCAACACCCGCACCTCCCCAGCCCGGTCGTCCTCGCGAGGCCAACAGGAATATCGATGTGTGGAATCAGCCCCCATGGCCCTGCTGGCTCCGGAAGTGCCGGCGTCTGGCGCGGTTGATGAGGTTCCAGCTGCTTCAGAACCCGCAATCTCCCAGGTCCTGACGACGACGTCGGCTCCTCCAGCTGCTGCACCTCCACTCCCTAGTTCTTCTGCTCCTGCTGCTGTTCTGTAACGTGCTCTTTCAGAAATGACCCAGTTGCAGGCAGATCTCCTGGGCGCGGACCCATGCCTGGTGGCCGGGCGCCTGGAGCTGGCCTCTGGCTGGCTTCACTCTGACCTGGCGGTTCGCACGACGCTGAGCCAGGCCGCTGCGGCTTCCGAGAAGGAGAAGCACAATGCCGCCGACGCTGCAGCCGATCGTGAGATGACACTGAAAGACGCCAAGGCCGCCCGTGACCGCTTCCAAGTGCTGGAGGACGAGATGAAGGCCCGGGAGGACGTCGTCAAGAACCGTGATGCTGAGCTGGCGGAGTTGGGGAAGACGCGGGCCGCCGAGCGGAACCAGTTGGAAGAGTTGGAGCGGAAGGTGGAGGCGAGGGAGGCCGATCTTGATGCCAAGGCGCGAGTCCTGGCCGAAGACCGCGTGGCCTTTGCCGATCTCGAGAAGAGATCTCACAAGGCACTGAAGACGCTCTACGAGCACGGCCTGGAGAAGTCGCTGGCCACCGATGAGGACGGCCCCGCCCGGTTGCTTCCTCTCTTGGTGAAGGCGCTCGAGGAAGTCGTTGACGGCGTCGGTCCTATGGCGGAGGCAGAGGCTCACGTCTTGTCTTCAGCTGCATTGATCCGCGTTTTCAGCCATTTGCACTTTCGTGACCCCAACGCTTGCCTTGAGGAGCTGCTGGAGCATGTGGCTGAGGATAACTGCAAGGCCGCCGCCGCAGCTGTGCAAGGTCAGGTGGAGGCCCTGCTGGAGAAGTTCCGCAGCTTTGCCTCCTCACCCTTGTCTGGCGATGCCGCCGACCCTGCGGCTGGTGGTGCCGGTGAAGGCGTCGCTACCAGGGATGGAGCACCTTCTACAGGCGACAGCGGTGTCCAGGGGTGACCTGCAGCTAGTTTCCTGTTTTGTTCCTGCACCATGAACCAGGCCTCGTGGAGGCGTTTAGACTTTTCATTTGATATTGTGAGGACAATATGTTTGTAATATTTGCTTCGAGATTTTGCGATTTGCTTCCTATCCGCTTTGTGTTCTGCGTTGGCAGAGCCCGGCCCGGCGCATACCTCAACCGCCATTGGGCTGACCGGAGACCAGGACGGACCAAGGAGTGAGGGGCTACGTGACCAGTTAGGCTCCTGAGTTGTGATGCTCAGGAGTCCCCCTTGATGTGCAAACAGCTTATAGGGAGAGTACGCGAGGATAGATTAGTGCTCTACCTCAGCAGAGCCCGGCCCCGCGCATACCTCAACTGCCATTGGGCCGACCGGAGACCAGGACGGACCAAGGAGTGAGGGGCTACGTGACCAATTAGGCTCCTGAGTCGCGATGCTCAGGAGTCCCCCTTGATGTGCAAACAATTTCCATACCTGCCCTCGCCGAGGCCTCGGGAGGGGCGCGCGACGCCCAGGTCCGGGCGACCTGGTTGGGTGGCGTGCGCTTGGGCGTGACCCGAGCGTAGCCCCCGTGCCTAGCCCCCTCGCGCGGCTCTCCTGAGGGGAGGCGTTGCGGTGAGGCTGGACGCTGAGCTCTGGGCTCCCTGAGGTTGGTATGACCGTGGGGCCGCCCTCAGTTATTTATCACCAGCGTGGAGGATAGTGCTTCCGCTCGTGCATGGGCATAGCCGCTCCTCGGCAGTGTCGACGGCCAGCGCGGAGCATGGTGCTTCCACTTGTGCGTGGGATGGGGGCCCCCCTCCGAGAGGAGCCCCCGGGGCGTGTACAGCCCCGCCCTGACACGTGGCTTGCACGGCAGGGCTGCGAGGTGTATCTGGGAACTCGTGAGCCAGCGCGGGACTCACGAGGCCCTACCTCAAGGCGGGTTGCACCTGGTCTTGAGTCTTGGTGACTGTATGTTGCTGCAAGGCGGTTAGGTGCAAGCACTCTAAGTCCTCAGGTCCCGGCCCTCGAGCGAGCTCAGCCGCCGCTGGTATGCAAGGTCGCGATGTCGTGGTCAAGGCCAGGGGGTGAGGGCTGGAGAGCCAGTAAGAGCTCCTGAGTCACGATGCTCAGGAGCCCCCTTTTTAACGCGCAAGCGAATTGCACGGGGTGAATGGACTCGCGGTGGGTGGTGATCGAGCAGGTGATAACTGTAGGCAGGTTAAGCAGGGAAGGCAAATCAGCTTGGGTAAATGCAGGAAGATACATGCCAATGGGTCCGGCCCGAGCGGCTTGGGGATGATGCAGCCCAAGGGGCGCCCCCAGCAAGGTAAGCTAAAGACACAAGCAAAAGGGATACATGCCACAGGGACGGACCCATGCGGCCTGGGAATGATGCAGCCCGAGGGGCGCTCCTAGCTAAACGAGCTTGGAAAGTGTCACCTGGTTCTGTAGACGAAGTAGAGTTGGTGCAGCTAAAGGCGTGCGTCGAAGGAACAACTCTTCACGAGCCACCGGGGTACCAAGCCTCGGGAGGCTCTGGGGGCTTGGGAAGTTCCCTGAAGACCATCTCCATCTCTTCCAGGACGGCGTGGTACCTGGCCTCCTGAGCTGCCAGGGCACGCTGCATGTTGTGCTGATAGGCTGATGCCACTCTCGGCAAGCCGAAGGGCATGCGAACGTAGCTGTGTGGCGGGCCCTCGCAACAGCCCACACGCGAAGGCCAAAAATGCTCCTGAGATGCGGCCCTGTTGAGCCCTGGGACGGCCATGTAGACACGCAGCCCAGCATCCTCGCCTGGATGGGGAGCTGCGCCTCGTGAGAGGCTGTCGCCGCGCATGGCTTTTGTGTCTTGCAAATCCTGAGTGGTCTTGGTAACTTGCACATTGCTGATGACTAGGGAGCACATCATCGGGAGGGCGCAAGCGGTGGCTGCGCACTTGAGCGGATCTGCCGAGTTGAAAGTGATGGCGCATTGGGACCACTTGAGCGGGCGCGTGACCTCGAGCTTGGGGAGCACTGCGTTCACTTCGCGAGCGAACTGTTTGAAGATGCGCTGAGAGGCTGGGGCTTGTGCGCCGCCCAAGATGCAGGCGATTGCACGTGGCTCCTGGAAGCCCCTAGCCCCATCGTCCTGATGGTGATCGTCGTTCTTGTCGGATGTGGGGTTCCGGCAAACCCTTAAGGTTCGGACACTGGGGTGCGCGCGAAGTCTTTCCCTCCTACCGATCTACGCCCTAGCTCGCTAAGATCTCGCGGACGAACTCGACGAACTCGCAACAGAGAAAGACACGAGATTTATACTGGTTTGGGCCACCGTTGTGGTGTAATACCCTACTCCAGTGTGGTGGTGGATTGCCTCTTGGGCTGATGATGAACAGTACAGAGGGAAGAACAGCCTCCTGAGGTTGAGGTGTTCTTGTACTTGGCTAACTTGTGGGTGTGTGGATCCAGTCCAAGATCAGATGCCCCTACTGTGGTGGCTAGCTCTACTTACATAGGCCCTGGTCCTCTCCCCAAATATTGAGCGGGAAGGGACCCAACAACGGCGGGAAAATTTAAAGGGGGACAGCTAGTATAAGCTATCCTGACAAAAGTGGTCTTCGCCTGCGAAAAGCTCTGGTGGTGACGCCGTCTTGGGCTCCACGATGACCTCCATCTTTACGTCCTCCTGGTCTTGGTCTCGTTGCACCAATATGGCAACCTTTACCTGATGCCTCGGTACTCCTCGCCTGCGCTGGCCTCCTTAGCACCAAAGAGGAAACAAGGACGCTGCGCGTGCTGGCGCCCGCCTGGTGTCGATCGTCATGGCTCACGTCACGAGAGCCTCGTGAGGTTTGCCCCGCCTTGATATCTCTGCTCCTCGTGAGCCTGTCTGACTAGGCCACTCCTGAGGAAAGTCTTGCGTCGTCCCCCTCGCGAGGCTTGGCCCCTCGCGAGGGTCTTGGATCCTTGTAGATGAAGATGGGCCGTACGGCGTGCTGGCTTAGCCACGCCGTGGGTCGCAGGCAGGCAAGTCTGGTGACCCCCGTTCCCATAACGCCGACAATAGCCCCCGGGCCCAAGGTGCGCTCGGGCTTGGCTTCACGGCGAAGCCAAGGGTCCAGTACGGAGCATCGCGGGCCCCAAAAGCCTGCGGCCTCGGTGGACGCGTGGCAGTTGAATGGACGTGGGCGTCTCCGCTTCCCCACGCCACCTCGCCAACTGCACGACTTGACATAAGGCTGGCGCAGGCAGCACTTGCCGTCATTGCTTCTTCCTCGCTTGCTTTCTTGTTCCTCCTTGCTCCACTGCTAACAACAATGGCGCCTATTAGAAGGTTTTCTGCCTAAGAGAAGGGAAAGGCCTCGTGGGATGACCCAGGGCCACTTCCGCCGAAGAAGAGGTTGGTCCACTGCCGTGATGAAGCTGCGATGCAGGTGGTGATGAGGCCTTGGTGCGAGCGGCCTCCTCGAGGGTATCCGCTACCCTTGTATGCCCGATCCGAGGGCTCAGGAGGACGGAGCGACGAGCAGCGTCGCCCACGCCGCGCCCGGGGTCGCCGCGCCACAACGACGCGCGCCGTCGCCCTCGGAATCCACGCCGCGGACTCCCCGCGCGAGCTGGTGCTGTGGGCGCCGATGCCTCCAAGCTCCTGGATCCGCTTCCCGCGGTTCTTCTCCGACGTGATGCCGCCAAGGGGGCCGCTCGAGCTCTGGTTGCAGCACGCCGACTGCAGCGCTCCGGCGACCGGAGCAGAGATCGAAGTGGTCCCCTCCGGCCAGATCTTCATGACTCGTGGCTGGGGCGAGGTTGCCCAGGTCTGCCGTGCAAGGGGCGCCCTCGCGATCCACTTTGAGTATGACGGTGCCTCCATTCTCTTCTTCAAGGTCTTCGATGCTGAGGGCCGCCGCCTAGAGTGCTGCTCCGGAGAGGAGCGCCAAGCTGACGCGCGCCCCGCTCGCGGCTACTCCAGCAGCAGCAACCCTAAGGAGTCCAGCAGCTCTCCTGGGCTCTATGAGACTCCCGAGACGAGCGATGACAGCTACGTGCCCCCGAGCTCTCGCCGCGCTCGGAGCAGAGCTGCGGCGTCCGGCCGTCGCCACCACTGATCTGGATGGGGTTGGCACCGGCCTCCCGTGGCCCACTGTTGATGATGGCTTCTGCCACGGGAGGGTGTAGATAGGATTCCCCTTAGTTTTAGCTTTTGTTCCCTGCGAAGAATGATGAATTACCCCGTGGGGGCATGTAAGGATCTGTAATGTCTTTTGTGCTTATCTTCCCTGTTATGAGAATTTGGTGAACGCATGTCCCGTTAAGGCTCGGTCCCCCCTTTCTTTCCTCGTGATAGCTTGTTGCTCTACGCTGACAGGTCCCGGTCCCCAGGTAGGCTACAGCCGTCGCTGGTATGCCAGGTCGCGTGCCGTGGTCAAGGCCAGGAGGTATGCGGCCCGAGGTCCAGTAAGAGCCCCTGAGGCGCGATGGTCAGGAGGTCCCCCTTAGCGCTCAAGCAGCCATGGTAAGGCAAGAAAGGGAGTTGACGTGGCCGCAACGGGGTTGCGGCAAGGCGAGGGTGACCATTAGGCCCCAACATTTAGCCGATCCGAGAGCGGGACTTATCTTGTTGACTTCACGGTGATTCCTGATGGTGCGCTAGGCCCGCGCGCGAACTTGTGCGGCATAGCCAGGCCGGCCCATACGAGTTTCCCTCCCCATGCTCTCCTTAGTGCTCTGCGTCCTTAGGTCCCGGACCTCGAGCGAGCTCAGCCGCCGCTGGTATGCCAGGTCGCGATGCCGTGGACAAGGCCAAGGGTGAGGGTTGGAGAGCCAGTAAGAGCTCTTGAGTCGCGATGCTCAGGAGCCCCCCTTTTAACGCGCAAGCGAATTGCACGAGAGGAAAGGAGACTCGTGGCGCCACCTGCTATCCTCCCCATGGGATCCCTGTGAACAGGCACAAGAAGAAACACAGTTTGCCATTATAGCTGCCAGCCTGCCGCTGGTTTGTCTGGATGAAGTGATGGCACTGAGGGCCTGGTGAGGTGACGTGCGCAGGGCGTGCCGCGAGCCAGAGCTCGACCGCTCAGATTTGTCGACGTGGCCGGGACGGACCCATGCACCAGCGCCGTGCCTGTGAGGAGGCCCCGTGGGAGGCGATGATCGAGCAGGCGATAACCGTAAGCAGGTTAAGCATGGAAAGCAGATCAACTTGGGTAAATGCAGGAAGATACATGCCACTTGGTCCAGCCCGAGTGGCTTGGGGATGATGCAGCCCGAGGGGCGCCCCCAACAAGGTAAGCTAAAGACATAAGCAAAAGGGGTACATGTCGCAGGGACAGACCCATGCGGCCTGGGAATAATGCAGCCCGTGGGGCGCTCCCAGCTAAACGAGCTTGGAAGATGTCACCTGGTTCTGTAGACGAAGTAGAGTTGGTGCAGCTGAAGGCGTGCGTCAAAGAAATGACTCTTCATGAGCCACCGGAGCCCTGAGCCTCGGGAGGCTCTGGGGGCTCGGGAGGTTCCCTGAAGACCGTCTCCATTCCCTCCAGGACGGCGTGGTACCTGGCCTCCTCAGCCGCCAGGACACGCCGCATGTTGCACTGATAGGCTGACGCCACGCTCAGCAAGCCGAAGGGCATGTGAATGTGGCTGTGTGGCGGGCCCTCGCAACGGGCCACATGCGAAGGCCAGAAGCGCTCCTGAGATGCGGCCCTGTTGAGCCCTGGGACGTCTATGCAGACACGCAGCCCAGCATCCTCGCCTGGATGAGGAGCCGCGCCTCGTGAGCGGCCATCGCCGCGCATGGCTCTTGCGTCTTGCAGCTCTTGAGTGGTCTTGCTGATGATCTCCTGAGTGGTGGGCGCTCCTTGCCCTATGTTCTCTTGAGGGAAACGTGCTGCGAAAAATGCCTCCAAATGGTGCCCAAGCACCTCCCTCGTGAGGTTGGCAAGGTCTGAGGCCCTCCAGAAGAGAGCCCCCGAGCCCTGCCCGAGAAGGGCGCCGGGCGCGCCTTCCTATGCGATGGAGGGAGGCACCCCTGGGACGGACGCTGATCCTGATGAGGCTCCTGCTGCAACGCCATCCTCCTGATGTCCTGTGCGGCGCAGCTGCTTCTTCTTGGGGATGGTCTCCGAAGGGCCCTCACTTCTGTTGTCGGGGTCGTTGATTGCTGCGGCTTGGAAGGCGCGCTCGAGGGAGCACACCGCATCTGTCTCTTCACATGGGACCGTGATGATTCTGCCGCTTCCCGGCATCTTGAGGACGTTGTAGCCGTGGTGGGTGATCGCCATGAACTTGGCCAGGGCCGGATACCCGAGGATGGCATTGTACGACAGGCAAATGTGCGCGACGTCGAAATCGATGAGCTCGGTGCGGTAGTTCTTGCGTTCTCCGAAGGTGACAGGCAGGCGGACCTGCCCTATCGGTGTGGTGGAACCGTCGGTCACTCCTGAGAAAGGTTTGGTAGGCTGGAGCTGCTCATATGGCACTTGGAGGTTGTCGAACATGTCGGCGGACAGGACGTTGAGCCCTGCACCGCCGTCGATGAGGGTCCTGGTAACCTGCACATTGCTGATGACTTGGGAACACAACATCGAGAGGGCGTCGGCGGTGGCCGCGCACTTGAGCTGATCTGCCGAGTTGAAAGTGATGGCGCATTGGGACCACTTGAGCGGGCGCGTGGCCTCGAGCTTGGGGAGCACCGCGTTCACCTCGCGAGCGAACTGTTTGAAGATGCACTGAGAGGCTGGGGCCTGGGCGCCGCCCAAGATGCATGCGATTGCACGCGGCTCCTAAAAGCCCCCAGCCCCCTCGTCCTGATGGTGGTCTTCATTCCTTCTTGTTGGCGGCAGTGGGGGAAGAACGGCATTGCTTTGGGGGCGATCCTCACGAGGCACATCCCTCCAGGCCCCCTCGCGAGGATGGTCCTACCAGTGGTCCTCACGAGGCCTGTCGCGCCCTTCCTGGCGCGTGTCACGGTCGTCCTAGCGTCTGCCTCCACTCCTCCTCCTCGGCCGTAGCCCCGGTCGCTGCGCTCGGGGCGTCGACCGAAGCGTCCTTCTCGTATGGCTCTAAGCTCTTGACAGTCACTGGTGTTGTGGGTGTTCAGGTTGTGGAAGGCACAGAACGGTCTGCTGTTCTTGGATGACTCGGGCTGATCTCTGCCCCGCTTGGTGTCGGGCTCCGCTGCCAGCGCTGCTGCTTCCTTGTGCTTCACGTCCTTGGCCTTGGCTTTCTTCTCCTCTGTGCCTGCGGCTGGCGGCTCAAGGAGAGAGAGGCGCCCCTCCTCAGCTCTTGCGCACTTGGTCGCTAGGTTGAACAGCTCCTGAGATGTGCAGAGCTCCTTGTGGATAGCGAGATCTTCCTTCATCTTGACGTCACGGACGCCGTCGGAGAACGCGGAGATGATGGCCTCATCCGTGACCTTGGGAATCTTGAGGCGGGTGTTGTTGAAGCGCTGGATGTACTTATGGAGGGTCTCTCCTCGTTGTTGCTTGATGCGGCGCAGGTCACCCGGGGCTGGCCGGCGGTCGTGAGTGCCCTGGAAGTTGGCGACGAAGCGGCCGCGCATCTCGTCCGAGGAGGAGATCGAGCCGTGCTGCAGGTTCAGGAGCCAGGAGCGGGCTCCATCCTTGAGAGCCATGGGAAACCAGTTCGCCATGACTTTCTTATCGCCGGTGGCCGCTTCGATGCTCAGCTCATAGAGCTGCAGGAAGTCTGTGGGGTCGGCGGTGTCGTTGTAGCGAGGAGGCAGATCCGGTTTGAACTTGCCTGGCCAGGCGACGCTACACAGCTCGAGGGTGAAGGCGCGGCAGCCGGCCGTGGTTGCTGGGGCCCGCTTCGGAGGTGGAGCTTGGTCTTGATGAGGTCCGCGTGGCGCCGTCGTGGGCGGTGCGCGGTCTTGACGAGGCGGTGCGGGAAGCGCTGGTGCAGCTTCTCGCGGCCGAGGGATTTCTTGGTGGCTGGATCACGCTGCGGGGCCGCGCGCCTTGGTGCCAAGGCACCGTCTTGGGGAGGAGGTGACGGAGGCGCGCCATGTGCCTCATCGCCCGTGGCTGGCTGAGGGTGAGGTAGAGAGAGGGACGGCGCCGGAGAGCCCCCTGCGGTGCGGACGAGCTCGGCGACGCGGTCGAGCCACTCCTTGTAGAGGTCGTCGACTGGGCGGTAGCGCAGGAGTTCGTTTGCGGTGAGGAGTGCGGCCTGCGCCTCCATGGAAGCGCGGCGTGCGTGAGACGACGAACAGGCAGGGGTCAGCGATGGAGTGGCGGTGTGGCCGTCCTGCCGCACCGATGGATGCAGCAAGGACGCCTGCTGTTCGTTCCCCGCCGGGCCGGTGGCAGCATTGGCAGCGGAAGACGGAGAACGACGAGGCGGCCCGCCGACGGGAGCCTTCTGAGCAACGCGTGCGGTGAGGGCAGCCCGACGCTCAACTCGAGCACTGCGAGCATCCGCCATGGAGATGACGGAGGGACGAACTGATGCAAAGGAAGCTACGGCGCACCCCTACCTGGCGAGCCAAATGTCGGATGTGGGGTTCCAGCAAACCCTTAAGGTTCGAACACTGGGGTGCGCGCAAAGTCTTTCCCTCCTACCGATCTACGCCCTAGCTCGCTAAGATCTCGCGGACGAACTCGACGAACTCGCAACACAGAAAGACACGAGATTTATACTGGTTCGGGCCACCGTTGTGGTGTAATACCCTACTCCAGTGTGGTGGTGGCGGATTGCCTCTTGGGCTGATGATGAACAGTACAGAGGGAAGAACAGCCTCCTGAGGTTGAGGTGTTCTTGTGCTTGGCTAACTTGTGGGTGTGTGGATCCAGTCCGATCAGATGCCCCTACTGTGGTGGCTAGCTCTACTTATATACGCCCTGGTCCTCTCCCCGAATATTGAGCGGGAAGGGAGCCAACAACGGTGGGCAAATTTAAAGGGGGCAGCTAATACAAGCTATCCTAACAAAAGTGGTCTTGGCCTGCGAAAAGCTCTGGTGGTGACGCTGTCTTGGGATCCACGATGACCTCCGTCTTGCCGTCCTCCTGGTCTTGGTCTCGTTGCACCAATATGGCAACCTTTGCCTGATACCTCGGTACTCCTCGCCTGCGCTGGCCTCCTTAGCACCATAGAGGAAACAAGGACACTGCGCGCGCTGGCACCCGCCTGGTGTCGATCGTCATGGCTCACGTCACGAGAGCCTCGTGAGGTTTGCCCCGCCTTGATATCTCTGCTCCTTGTGAGCCTGCCTGACTAGGACACTCCTGAGGAGGTCTTGCGTCGTCCCCCTCCCGAGGCTTGGCCCCTCGCGAGGGTCTTGGATGCCTTGTTGATGAAGATGGGCCTTACGGCCTGCTGGCTTAGCCACGCCGTGGGCCGTAGGCAGGCAAGTCTGGGAACGCCCATTCCCAGAACACCGACAGTTCCTTCTTGGTGGCGGCAGCAGGGGAAGACCGGCGTTGCCCTGGGGGCGATCCTCACGAGGCTGGTCTCTCCAGGCGCCCTCGCGAGGATGGTCCTGCCAGCGATCCTCACGAGGCCTGTCGCGCCACTCTTGGCGCGGGCCACGGTCGTCCCAGCGTCCGCCTCCACATCCTCCTCCACGGCCGTAGCCCCGGTCAATGCGCTCGGGGCATCGACCGAAACGTCCTTCGCGAATGGCTCTGAGCTCTTGACAGTCACTGGTGTTGTGGGTGTTCAGGTTGTGGAAGGCGCAGAACGGTCAGCTGTTATTGGACGACTCGGGCTGATCTCTGCCCCGCTTGGTGTCGGGCTCCGCTGCTAGCACTGTCGCTTCCTTGCGCTTCACGTCCTTGGCCTTGGCCTGCTTCTCTTCTGTGCAAATGGTTGCCAGGTTGAACAGCTCCTGAGACATGCACAGCTCCTCATGGATAGCGAGCTCTTCCTTCATCTTGACGTCACGAACGCCGTCTGAGAACGTGGAGATGATGGCCTCTTCCGTGACCTTGGGGATCTTGAGGCGAGTGTTGTTGAATCGCTAGATGTACTTCTGGAGGGTCTCTCCTAGCTGTTGCTTGATGCGACGCATGTCACCCGCGGTCGGCGGGCGGTCGCGAGATCCCTGGAAGTTGGCGACGAAGCAGTAGCACATCTCGTCCCTGGAGGAGATCGAGCCGTGCTGCAGGTTCAGGAGCCAGGAGCGGGCTCCATCCTTGAGAGCCATGGGAAACCAGTTCCCCATGACTTTCTCATCACCGTTGGCCGCTTCGATGCTCAGCTCGTAGAGCTGCAGGATCTCTGCAGGGTCGGCGGTGCCGTTGTAGCGAGGAGGTAGATCCGACTTGAACTTGCCTGGCCAGGCGACGCTACGCAGGTCGGGGGTGAAGGCGTGGCAGCCGACCATGGTTGCCGGGGCCTGCCTCGGTAGCGGAGCTTGGTCTTGATGAGGTCCACGCGGCACCGCTGCAGGCGGCGCACGGTCTTGACGAGGTGGCATGGGGAGCGCAGGTGCAGCTTCTTGCGGCCAAGGGATTTCTTGGCAGCTTCTCTCTTCACGCGCGGGCGCCGGACGTGGCGGATCACACCGTGGGGCCGCGCGCCTTGGCGCAAAGGTGCGGTCTTGGGGCAAAGGTGGTGGAGGCGCGCCATGAGCCACATCGCCTGTGGCTGGCGGAGGGTGAGGCAGAGAGCGGGACGGCGTCGGGGATCCCCCTGCGGCGCGCACGAGCTCAGCGACGCGGTCGAGCCACTCCTCATAGAGGTCGTCTACCGGGCGGTAGCACAGGAGCTCGTTTGCGGCCCGCGCCTCCATGGGAGCGCAGCGTGCGTGAGATGAAGAACTGGTCGGGGTCAGCGATGGAGTGGCGGTGCGGCCGTCCTGCCGCACCGATGGATGCAGCGAGGACGCTTGCTTCTCGTTCACCGTCGGGCCGGTAGCGGCGTTGGCGGTGGGAGACGGAGAACGACGAGGTGGCCCGCCGACGGGAGCCGTCTGAGCAACGCGGGTGGTGAGGGCAGCCCGGTGCTCAGCCCGAGCGCGGCGAGCGTCCACCATGGAGACGACGAAGCGACGAATTGGTGGAAGGGAAGCTACGGCGCACCCCTACCTGGCGCGCCAAATGTCGGATGTGGGGTTCCGGCAAACCCTTAAGGTTCGAACTCTGGGGTGCGCGCGCAATCTTTCCCTCCTGCCGATCCACGCCCTAGCTCGCTAAGATCTTGCGGACGAACTCAACGAACTCGCAACACAGAAAGACACAAGATTTATACTGGTTTGGGCCACCGTTGTGGTGTAATACCCTACTCCAGTGTGGTGGTGGTGGATTGCCTCTTGGGCTGATGATGAACAGTACAAGGGGAAGAACAGCCTCCTGAGGTTGAGGTGTACTTGTGTTTGCCGAACTGGTGTGAGTGAGGACTCGATTGCCCCACTGTGGTACCTAGCTCTACTTATATAGGCCCTGGTCCTCTTCCCAAATATTGAGCGGGAAGGGAGCCAACAACGGCGGGCAAATTTGAAGGGGGACAACTAGTACAAGCTATCCTGACAAAAGTGGTCTTCGCCTGCGGAAAGCTCTGGTGGTGACGCCATCTTGGGCTCCACGATGACCTTCGTCTTGCCATCCTTCTGGTCTTGGTCTCATTGCACCGATATGGCAACCTTTGCCAGATGCCTCGGTACTCCTCGCCTGCGCTGGCCTCCTTAGCACCAAAGAGGAAACAAGGACGCTGCGCGCCCTGGTGCCCACCTGGCACCAACCATCATGGCTCACGTCACGAGAGCCTCGTGAGGTTTGCCCCGCCTTGATATCTCTGCTCCTTGTGAGCCCGCCTGGCTAGGCCACTCCTAAGGAGGTCTTGCGTCGTCCGCCTCGCGAGGCTTGGCCCCTCGCGAGGGTCTTAGATGCCTTGTTGATGAAGACGGGCCGTATGGCCCGCTAGCTTAGCCACGCTGTGGGCCGCAGGCAGGCAAGTCTGGGGACCCCCATTCCCAGAACGCCGACAAGCAGCGCCTCGCACCCGAGCTTTCCTGCTTGCGAGCACCTCCATCCCCATGGGGATGGGACCCCATCTCTGCTCCCGCCGATGAGCACCGTCGCCGGCTATGCCCTGCCGATTCCCTGCTTCCCTCCTTCCCTTCCGCTCCTCATGCCCGACGCCGGCTCTGCATCATGCCGGCTACTTTGTTCCTCTGGTCCGCCTCCGCCCAGATCCAGCTGGCCCCGACCTCATCCGTTTGGGACCTCGCCATTCCCCGTCGTCCCATCGCCGGAGTTCATGCCCAAGGCCCGCTGCAACCTCACCATCGGCCATGCCCTTGCCTTCCTGTACTGCTGTCACTGGATGCCAAGACCACCGCTACACCTGTACATCGTGCCGTTGTTCGTCGCATGCCAAGACCACCCCCTTGGAATTTTCCAAGTACCACTACGACCCATGTACGACTACGTGGATTCGCCAAGTACCCCACTGGCAAGACCGACGCCCAAACAAGCACACCGGCTCTGTGGATTTCGGCAAGTCCCTCGATGACCGACGCATAGTACCACTACGTTTTCCATGTACATCTACACCAAGACTGGACCGACAAGTACCTCGACAATGTGTGTACCACTACCATTGAACCTCGAAGACCGAGGATTCGTCAAGTTCCTCGATCACCGTGTACCACTACCGCTCCCCCAACATGATCGACTACTTCCTCTTCAACTCATGAACCACTACTTTCCTCAACGCACTTGATCCTTTCCGAAAATGCACGCTTCGAAGGTATAAACCCGAGACGACGCCCGTGAACGAATGCATGTGTGTTGTATGAGATGCTCGTGTTTGAACCGTGTCCGAGTTTTCATTGCACGTTCCTCCTCGTTTGCCATGCCGTCCACCCGTGGGAACCCGGCAACCGGGATCACCCCACCATCTTTTGCATGTTCCGTACATCCACACTTGCTCTTTTGCACCGGTATCTCAACGAGTTGTCGGATCATCAGAATGTTGTCGTGGCACCATTTCCGTTGTAGTTGTCAAGGCACCCCTTTCGTTCCGCCACAGTGACAAATGCTTCATAACATGCTCATGTCAACATTTTCATAATTTGCATAAAACATGTACATGTCATCCGCATCATGATAACAATATTTAAAATGTTTAAAAAAATTGTTTGCATTAAATTCAAAATATGCATATGGGGATTTTTTGGAATTGTTGTTTGTTATTTTCAGCCTCATTTAAACTTGCCGAAATACTTAGTTTAATTATGCTTTGAATCCGCTTCAACTAAATGCGTAAAATAGAGTAATTTCTTCAAAAGCCAGTTTCTTTCGAGAAGGCAGGAGGCCCATAGCGAGTTACAATAGTGCCAGTTCTTGTACGGCGGCCACTCTTCCTCCGGGCTTTCCTTTCACACTATTATGGATAGTCAAATAATGGGAAAAATTGGATTCAATTGTCAACTGGTCCTATCGAAAGTAGGATTGACTATGGATTCGAGCCATCGCACAGCCAATCATAACCAAGTATAACATCATTGCTTTCCAATTCCAGTAGCTTGAAGGTGTCTTGAAATGTGTGCCCTTTAATAAGTAGTATCTGCAGCGTAAGCTCCAGTAGTTAATTGACCTCCTCCAGCCACTTTGACAGTAAACAAATGTTTCTGGCTCTCATATCAGTGAAACCCACACCACCATAATCTTGAGGGGTGCATAGGTGTTCCCATCTGACCATGTGAAATTTCTTTTGGTTACTCCCAGTAGAAATGGATCTGTTTATCATAAAGAGATTCATTGTTCCTGACCCTGCTTCACCTTAATTGTTATTTGAACAAAAAGATCACAATAAACTTTTGGTAAAAGTTCTATCTTGGTCGGAGTGGGGATAGCATTTCTCTTCTGCATGTCTATGGAGTTTTGCAAAACCCAAACACCTCAGAGATAGATATATATCTCTTATGTCAATAAGACCAAAGGGATGGATATTAAATGATAGGAAGTGCTAGGAAGTGAAATAGAATGAAATAGAGCCACTTTGGGCTTCCCTATGAAATGAGGCATGGAACGGAGCCACTACGAAGAAATTATGGGAGTTACGACAGAAGCTTCGGACTCATATTGTTCATGGGACCTCTTGCCATGTTAACCAACATTTAATATTGATGAGTAGCATAAACGAGAGCGAACTAAATGATAGAATGTGGTGTTTCGTCAATATGCAAACTCGTTGCATATTGAGCTGCACTTAACTTGTAGTGTTGTTTGTTGCACTTTGCCATGCCATGCCTCATTAAACCGGACATGCATCATACTTGGTTGCGCATCATGCCATGTTTATGCTTGTTGGTTTACCATGTTGTTTGCTTCGTTCTGGTTGCGCTTCTCCTTGATAGTTCCGGTTACGTTGCGATTGTGAGGACTCGTTCGTCCGTTGGTTCTTTTACTTGATGGATTCAGTCTTCTTCCTAGCAGCATCTCAGGCAAGATGACCGTTACCCTGGATACCTCTACTATCTTTGCTTGCTAGTTATCTCGATGCTATCGCTATGTCGCGCTACCTACCGCTTGTTTATCGAGCCTCCCAAATTGCCATGATAGCCTCTAACTTTTTTCCACCATCCCAGCAAACCGTTGTGTGGCTATGTTACCGGTTTGCTCATCCCCTCTTATAGCGTTGCTAGTTGCAGGTGCAGTTGTAGGTTGTTCCATGTTGGGACATGGATATCATGGATATCGTGGGATATCACAATATCTCTTATATAATTAATGCATCTATATACTTGGTAAAGGGTGGAAGGCTCGGCCTTTTGCGTGGTGTTTTGTTCCACTCTTGCCGCCCTAGTTTTCATCATACCGGTGCTATGTTCCTTGATTTTGCGTTCCTAACATGGTTGGGGTTTATGGGCCCCCTTGACAGTTTGCTTTGAATAAAACTCTTCCAGCAAAGCCCAGCATTTGTTTTACCATTTGCCTAATAACAATTAAAACTTGCATAGGGACCGGCTAGCACCCGAGGTTTCTTAATCAATAACCCGGACAAGTGCTCCTCATGAGTGCTGGTCCAAAACAGAGTCGTGTGCGGCTTCCCCCGGGGAAACTCGGGTCTTACTTGTTGTACACCGCACTCATCCGACCGTGGCCTGAGACGAGATACGCGCGGCTACTATCAGGGTGTCGGCACGTCGGGAGGTCTTGCTGGTTTTGTTTTACTATTTTCGAAATGTCTTGTGAACCGGGATTCCGAGCTTGATCGGGTTGTTCCAGCAGGAGGATTTTCCTACGTTGATCGTGAGAGCTTGTCGTGGGCTAAGTTGGGACACCACTGCAGGGTTTAATCTTTTCGAGAGCCGTGCCCACGGTTATGTGGCAGATGGGAGTTTATAATATCTGGTTGTAGAGAAGTTGACACCAGATCCGAATTAAAATACACCAACCGTGTGTGTAACCGTGATTGTCTCTTTTTGACGAAGTCCGAGAGTAGAACACGGTTGGGTTAGGTTTGAACATAAGTAGTTCAGGAGCACTTCTTGATCATTACTAGTTTGCGACCGTTGCGTAGTTTCTCATCTTATTCTTGTACGCGTAAGTTAGCCACCATACAATGCTTAGTGCTTCTGGAACCTCACCACTTATCCTTTCCATACTCATTAAGCTTTGCTAGTCTTAATACCCATGGTAATGGGATTGCTGAGTCCTCGTGGCTCATAGATTACTACAACAACAGTTGCAGGTACAAGTAATGCGATGATCATGACGTGAGAGCGATGCTTGCTTGTTTTGGAGTTCTTCTGCTTCTTCTTCTTCGATCAAGGGATAGGTTCCGGGTCGGGGAGCCTGGGCTAGCAGGGTGGATGTCGTTCTCCTTTTTCGTTGGATTTCATCCATAGTCAGATCCTGCTCTTCTGTTTGATGATTGCGATGTATTGATGAACTGTTGTATTCATGATGTAGCTTGTGGCGAGTGTAAGCCTTTATCTTGTATTCTCATCTATTCAGTACATGGTATGTTGTAATGATATCCACATTGCTATGCGCTCGAAATGCGATTGTGCCCCAATCATGAATTCATCACGTGATTGGGATAGAATCGCATCTTGGGCGCTACAAGTTGGTATCAGAGCCTTACCAACTAAGGGAGTCCTGGATTAGGGGGTCCTCGGACAGCCGGACTATATACTTTAGCCGAACTGTTGGACTATGAAGATACAATATTGAAGACTTCGTCCCGTGTCCGGATGGGACTCACCTTGGCGTGGAAGGCAAGCTTGGCAATACGGATATGTAGATTTCCTCCCTTGTAACCAACTCTGTGTAACCCTAGCCCCCTCCGGTGTCTATATAAACCG
The DNA here is from genome assembly GCF_002575655.3 of Aegilops tauschii subsp. strangulata. Taxonomy (NCBI): domain Eukaryota; kingdom Viridiplantae; phylum Streptophyta; class Magnoliopsida; order Poales; family Poaceae; genus Aegilops; species Aegilops tauschii. The sequence continues at coordinate 269,231,349 of NC_053038.3, read as the reverse complement.
GTGGGTTTAGTCCGTAGGACAACAACAACCATACCATAGGCTAGCTTCTAGGGTTTAGCCTCTATGATCTCGTGGTAGATCAACTCTTGTAATACTCATATCATCAAGATCAATCAAGTAGGAAGCAGGGTATTACCTCCATCGAGAGGGCCTGAACCTGGGTAAACATCGTGTCCCCCGCCTCCTGTTACCATCCACCTTAGACGCACAGTTCGGGACCCCTGTAACACCCGCATGTAACTTGCCATATTTGTAACTCCGACTCGGGGACGCTTCGTATGTCATGTGCACAGCCTTGTACATGATGGTGCTGTACGATTGAGCCCGTGTGGGCCCCACCACGAAAACTTCGGACGAAATATCTATCATATGTTTGTTCCGGCTTATTCTGCAAGCCAATACTTTGTTTTATTTTGTATTGTGGTATTCGAGTTACTTCGAATTCATGTGTTCATTCCATATCTTTTTCAAGTGGCTTCTCAACTTATGGAAGTGTGATGATTTACTACGGAATTCATTCGTTCATCTTCGTTCGAATGTTTATTGTGAAGACTATATGTTGCAATTTCTGTCCGTTGATTCTACTTATCTATTTGTCTATCAAGATGCTAACGGATGTCACCCTCTTCAGGATGGCTCCGCCAACGCGTCAGAATCCGGATCGCAATGAAGGGAGTCAAGCGAACCCTCCGCCACCACCTCCGCCTCCGGAGGCATGGCAAGCAATCATGGCAGCCACCAACGCCAATGCTCAGATGATTCTGCAACTCTTGCAAGAACGTACTCAAGGGAAAGGCAATCAAGGCAATCAAGGTCAAGGCAACAATCAGTTTCACTTTGCCACTCTCAACCAGTTTCTCGCAAATCAGCCCAAGTCTTTCAGCTATTATGACGAGGCCACGGATGCCGATGATTGGCTCGTGGACATCAACAAGCATTTTGAATGTAGCAATGTCAGGCCTGAGGACTTTGTCAAGTTCGCTTCTTTCCAGCTCAAGGACCAAGCTGCTGATTGGTTTCAACAATACAAAGATTCCAGAGGAGGTCGTGTGATCACTTGGACTGACTTCTGTCGGGACTTCAAAGCGCACCACATTCCACAAAGTGTTGTTGAGAGCAAGCGTGAGGAGTTCTGCAATCTCAAGCAAGGAAACATGTCTGTGTATCAATACAACATTCAGTTTCAGAAACTTGCTCGCTTCGCTAAACAAGACGTTCCTGATGAGAAGAGCATGATCTATCACTTCAGAGGTGGCCTTAAAGAGGATCTGCAGTTAGCTCTCGTTCTTGTTGAGCCTACTCACTTTGATCAATTCTACAATATGGCACTGAAGCAAGAGGCTGCTCAGCTCAAGTGTGAGGCTTCTAAGAAGAGAGTCAGAGACGCAGTTCAGTCTTCTTCTTCCTCACTTGTGACAGCTAAGCAACAGAAGTTCTGGTTGCCTCCTCCTCCTCCGTTTCGTCAGCCTTACCAGCAGAAGAACAAAGGTGGCCATGGTTCTTCCAACTCTTCCAACTCTGGCTATCAGAACAAGTCTCCGAATCAAGTTCCTAAGTCCAATGCTCCTTATCACCGTCCACTCTCAGAGGTGACTTGCAATAAATGTCAGCAGAAAGGTCACTATGCTAACAAGTGCTTCAACCAGAGGCGTCTTCCTCCTCCTCCTCCTGTCAGATCTTCCAGCAATGCAGTGGTCAAGCATAATCCAAAGTCTGCAAAGTTGAACATGATGAATGCAGCTCAAGCGGAGGAATCTACTGATGTGATAATGGGTAATCTTCTTGTTAATGATATTTCTGCAAAAGTTCTTTTTGATACTGGTGCATCGCTTTCTTTCATATCAAGACCTTTTGCATCCATGAACAATTTGCATACTGTTGATCTGCCTAAGCCGATAGCGGTTTCCTCTCCGGGATTATTCATGAATACCAAAATGATGGCTCCCGATGTTTCTATCAAGATGGGCAATTATAAATTTCAGTCTTCTCCAATGGTCCTTGGTGACTCGGATATTGATCTTATTCTCGGGATGGACTGGCTTTCTAAGCACAAGGCTCAACTTGATTGTGCTGCCAGAGAAATTCAATTGACACACTCGTCTGAGGATGTGATTATTTTTGCCGCTCGTGATGAAACCATTCGGTTTTTCTCTCTCAATGAGAAGGGCGAATTGGATGCCATCTCTCAAATTCCAGTCGTTTGCGAGTATCAAGATGTCTTTCTAGAAGAGCTTCCGGGTATGCCTCCTCATCGGCTAGTTGAGTTCGTTATTGAACTAGAGTCTGGCACTGAACCCGTTTGCAAGCGTCCATACAAGCTTGGACCTAACGAGCTGAAGGAATTGAAGAAACAGCTCGATGAACAAGAACGTCTGGGTTTGATCAGACCGAGTTCTTCTCCATGGGGTTGTGGTGTTCTTTTTGTCAAGAAGAAGGATGGCACGGACCGACTTTGTGTCGACTATCGTCCATTGAACAAGAAGACAATCAAGAACAAGTATCCACTTCCCAACATCAATGAGCTATTTGAGCAACTCAAGGGTGCTAAAGTATTCTCGAAGCTTGACCTTCGTATGGGTTATCATCATATTCGCATTCGTGAAGAAGATATTCCCAAGACAGCATTCAGAACAAGCTTTGGTTCTTATGAATATACTGTCGTGTCTTTCGGCCTTGTCAATGCTCCTCCAGTGTTCTCTCGGATGATGAATTACATCTTCAACCCCTATACCAATGAATTCGTTCTGGTGTATCTCGATGATATCTTGGTCTTCTCCAAGAATAAGCAGGATCATGTCAAACATTTGCGATTGGTGCTCGACAAGCTCAGAGAGTATCAATTCTATGCGAAGTTCTCTAAATGTGAGTTTTGGCTCGATGAAGTTCTTTTCCTTGGTCACATCATCTCTGCCAAAGGCATCGCTGTTAACCCCGAGAAGGTGTCCGCAGTTGTGGATTGGGAACCTCCTCAAAATGTCAAGCAGCTCCGCAGTTTTCTGGGTCTTGCAAGCTATTGCCGAAGATTCGTTGAGAATTTCTCCAAGATTGCAAAGCCTCTTTCCAACCTCCTACAGAAGCATGTGAAGTATGTCTGGTCTCCTGAGTGTGACGTTGCTTTCAACACTCTCAAAGAGAAACTAGTCACAGCTCCTGTCTTGACTCCTCCTGATGAATCCAAGCCGTATGAAGTTTTCTGTGATGCTTCTCTCCAAGGTCTCGGTGCTGTGTTAATGCAAGAGAAGAAAGTTGTGGCCTATACCTCTCGGCAGTTGAAGCCCAACGAGAAGAACTACCCCACTCACGATCTTGAGTTGGCGGCAGTTGTCCAGGCATTGATTACGTGGAGACATCTCTTGTTTGGAAGACAAGTGGACATTTTCACTGATCACAAGAGTCTCAAGTATATCTTCACTCAGCCCAACCTCAACCTCAGGCAGACTCGATGGGTCGAAATGATTCAAGAGTACAATCCAAGTATCGAATATACTCCAGACAAAGCAAATGTCATTGCAGATGCTTTAAGCAGGAAGGCTTATTGCAACAGCTTAATCCTCAAGCCTTTCCAACCGGATCTTTGTGAAGCTTTCCGGAAGCTGAATCTCCAAGTTGTTCCTCAAGGCATTCTTGCCAACCTCATAGTATCTCCTACTTTGAAAGATCAAATTCGTGAGGCACAACTCCTTGATGCCATGGTGAAGAAGGTGAAACGTGGTATCGACAAGGGTCTTTCCAAATACAAGTGCTATCGCATTGATGACAGAGACACTTTGTTCTTCGAGGACCGGATTGTGGTTCCTAAAGGTGATCTAAGGAAAGTCATAATGAGCGAGGCGCACAATTCCCTCCTTTCCATTCATCCTGAAAGTACGAAGATGTATCATGACCTCAAGCAGTCGTATTGGTGGACTCGAATGAAGCGAGAAATTGCTCGATTCGTGAATGAATGTGATGTCTGCCGAAGAGTGAAAGCAGAACACCAACGACCAGCTGGTCTCCTCCAACCTCTTGCTATTCCGGAATGGAAGTTTGATCATATTGAAATGGACTTCGTGACTGGGTTTCCAAAGTCCAAGCGCGGAAATGACGCTATCTTCGTTGTCATCGACAAGCTCTCTAAAGTGGCTCATTTCCTTCCAATCAAAGAATCCATCACAGCAGCTCAGCTGGTAGAGCTCTACACCTCCACAATTGTCTCCTTGCACGGCATTACACAATTGATTTCTTTAGATCGTGGAAGCATCTTCACCTCTAAGTTCTGGGACTCCTTCCAGAAGGCCATGGGCACTAACATTCACTTCAGCACAGCTTTTCACCCTCAAATTAGTGGCCAAGTCGAGCGAGTCAATCAAATTCTTCAAGATATGCTCAGGGCTTGTGTCATTTCTTTTGGCATGAAATGGGAAGATTGTCTTCCTTATCCTGAATTCTCCTACAACAACAGCTTCCAAGCGAGTTCGGGCAAGGCCCCATTCGAGATTCTCTATGGCAGAAAGTGTCGTACTCCTCTTAATTGGTCAGAGACTGGTGAACGCCAACTTCTTGGCAACGACTTAATCACTGAAGCTGAAGAAATGTGTAAAGTCATCCGTGATAATCTCAAAGCCGCGCAATCGCGCCAGAAGAGTTACTATGATAGTAAGCATCGTGATTTGGCTTTCGAGATCGGAGACCATGTCTACCTCCGCGTCTCTCCAATGAAAGGCACTCGTCGCTTCGGTATCAAAGGGAAGCTTGCCCCTAGATACGTGGGTCCTTTCAAGATCATTGGCAAAAGAGGCGACCTCGCCTATCAACTTGAGCTTCCTTCCAACTTCGCGAACGTGCACAATGTGTTCCACGTGTCACAGCTCCGCAAGTGCTTCAAGACGCCTGAGCGCACTATCAACTTCGAAGAGATTGATCTTCAAGAAGATTTGTCTTAACATGAGCACCCCATTGCTATTCTTGAAGAAACTGAGCGCAAGACTCGCAACAAGTCTATCAAATTCCTGAAAGTGAAGTGGTCGCACCATTCCGACCGGAAAGCCACCTAGGAACGCGCGGACCATCTCCGTTCCGAATATCCGGAGTTCTTTCAGTCCTAGATCTCGGGATGAGATCCTCTCGTAGTGGTGGAGTGTTGTAACACCCCGCATGTAACTTGCCATATTTGTAACTCCGACTCTTGCCATTTTCGGCTATGTGATATGTTTTTCCCTCCGTGTCGGGTTTTGTCTTTCGTTTTGTATTTTGTCATGTCATGCATTTTCATATCATGTCATCATGTGCATTGCATTCGCATACGTGTTCGTCTAATGCATCCGAGCATTTTCCCCGTTGTCCGTTTTGCAATCCGGCACTCCTATCTCCTCCGCTGCACCCCTCTAGTTTTCTTTCGTGTGCGTGTGTCAAACTTTCTCGGAATGGACCGAGGCTTGTCAAGTGGTCTTAATATACCACCCGGAGACTACCGGTCAAGTTTCGTTCCATTCGGAGGTCGTTTGGTACTCCAACGGTTAACCGGGCATCCGCAAAGTCCATTTGAGTGTCCAGCAAACCCCCCCTCCAAAACCAGCCCAAAGCCCACCAACTCTCTTCCATGCTTTAGGTCGTTCGATCACGATCGTGTGAGCGAAAACCGCACCTCATTTGGAGTCTCCTAGCTCCCTCTACCTATTTATAAGTGGGCATCCCGAAAAACGAAACCTCAGACGAAACCCTAACCCTCTCCCTCCGCGCCGCGCCGGACGCGTCCGCTCCGGCCGGACAACGTCCGCCGCGCGCCCGGCCAACCGGAGCGCGCCACGTCACCCGCGCCGCCGCCAGGCCCGCCGCCGGCCCCCGGGCCCGCGCGCCCGCGCGCGCCCGCCACCCCCGCCTCCGCCGGAGCTGCGCCGCCCCGCCGCCGGCCGGCTCCGCTGCGGCCACCGCCGCCGCCGCGCCTTGGGCCTCCGGCCGCCGCCCGCGGCTCGCCGCCTCCGGCCCCTCCGCCGGCGACCCCGCCTCCGGCCGGTGCCCCTCCTCCGGCCGCTCCCCCGCCGGCCATCTCCCTTGCCTCCTCCGCCGCCGGCCACGGGCGCCATCGCCGGCCCGAGCCCGAGCTCGAGCGAGCAACGCTCGATCCAGATCCACTCTGTACGTTGACTTTCTCGCGCCCATTTTTTTCTCTAAGTCTGGAAATTTCATCAGCATCTTGCTCTGTTCCCGATGCGATAACTCCGTGCATGGAGCTTCGATTCGCGCGTGTAATATGTCAAATTGTTCGTCTCGTGATGCTCTTAATTTTGTTCAATTGCACCATGTTCATTAGAGGTCATCTTGATGCCCAAATCTTCGTTGGAAGAGGGCTAGTTGCTGTTAATCTCTGGTTCTTATCAGAACTTGGATATTTGTCATTTTTGTTTCATTTATTATGTGCATCTTTTGAGCATGAGCTCTACATGTGTTTTGAAGTATGCCATGCCATCTTTCCAGTAGTGTAGTCCTTGTATTTTTGTGATCTCTGTGGTGACTAGCACAAGTATGCAAAGTAGGCCCCGTAATATTTCTGATTTCAGGGACTTGGTGATTTCTCCTGTAATTTTATTGCCACGTAAAGTTGATGCTACAAAGAGATCCGTGCATATTTTGAAGATGTTAAGTAAGGATGTTTTGTAGCTATAGTTATAATTGATCCATTCCTGTAATTTTTTGCAATTAGGGAGTGCCGTAGCATGATTCAATCTTTCTCTACGTTTGCTATAAAATATTTCTGGCAGATTCTTAACATGACATGCATTTTTGCCAAGCTTATTGTAGTTGATCCATCTATGCTATGCAATTGTTCTTGCCATGGATAGCTTCATAAACATGACATCTTGCTTTAGGTATTCTTATTTTGTCATGCATGTCTCTGTAGTGAGTGCATCAAGCTCACAAAGAGGCCTACATATTATTAATTCTGCCATGCTCTGTTTTTCTGCCAAGTCTGAAACCTGTTAACGAAACTTGCTATGTTTACATGCTTGCCATCATATCTTCTGTTCCTTTATGGCTTATGGTCAGTAAGGGACTTGTTTCATGTGCATTTAGTAGAACACTACCATGCCTTGTTTTGCTATGTTAAGTTCCTGTAGCATGTTGATTTCGTGCTCTGAACATTGCTACCTGATACTGTTTTCTGCCATGTCCAGTTTTTCACTAAGTCTGTGAACCTGTAATCTTTTGCACTTTTGCCATGCTTGTTTGAGCTTGATATGTTGTGAACTAGCCGTAGCTCAGTGTTCATCTTTTGTCAAGCATCTCCTGTAGATTACTTCCATGTGCTTTGTTGCTATGTTGGGGTGCTGTAGCATTGTTACCTGTTGCATTTTAAGTGCTATCTTGCTGTTTATCGCAGTTTAGTGTCATCCTTGTTTTGCTTGCCATTTGAAAACCGTGCATCCGATTCCGGTGATCTTTATATCGATTTTGACCGAAATCATCTCACCTTTCCAGTGGCATGCTTGGTTTGCCAAGTTACTGCCATGTTCATCATTTTCCTTCCGGAGCACGCATATGCATCGCATATCATATCTTGCATATCATACATGTTTTGCATCATGTTGCTTGCGCATTTCTCGTTGTTGATTGTGGTTCCGTTTGTTTGTGTTCTTGTCTTGGGTAGAGCCGGGAGACGAGTTCGTGAACGAGGAACCTGTCGAGTACGCTTACGAGGATCAAGCTTTCGACAACTCTGAGAATCTTGCAGGCAAGATGACCACCCCTCGAAATCACTTCTATCTTTGCTATGCTAGTTGTTCGCTCTATTACCATGCTCCGCTACCTATCACTTGCTATATCATGTCTCCCATTTTATCCATGTCAGCCCTAACCATCCTTCCCTAGCAAACCGTTGTTTGGCTATGTTACCGCTTTTGCTCAGCCCCTCTTATAGCGTTGCTAGTTGCAGGTGAAGTTGAAGTTGTTCCATGTCGGAACATGGATATGTTGGGATATCACAATATCTCTTATTTAATTAATGCATCTATATATTTGGTAAAGGGTGGAAGGCTCGGACTTATGCCTGGTGTTTTGTTCCACTCTTGCCGCCCTAGTTACTGTTATACCGGGATTATGTTCCTTGAGTTTGCGTTCCTTACGCGGTCGGGTGATTTATGGGACCCCCTTGACAGTTCGCCTTGAACAAAACTCCTCCAGCAAGGCCCAACCTTGGTTTTACCATTTGCTACCTAAGCCTTTTCCCCCGGGTTTTCGCGAGCCCGAGGGTCATCTTATTTTAACCCCCGGACCAGTGTTCCTTCGAATGCTGGCCCAAACTGGGCGATGTCCGGCGCCCCCTGGGCAACCAGGGTCTATGCCAACCCGACGTCTTGCCCATCCGGTGTGCCCTGAGAATGAGATATGTGCAGCTCCTATCGGGATTTGTCGGCACATTCGGGCGGCTTTGCTGGTCTTGTTTTACCATTGTCGAGATGTCTTGTAAACCGGGATTCCGATACTGATCGGGTCTTTCCGGGAGAAGGTTTATCCTTCGTTGACCGTGAGAGCTTATGATGGGCTAAGTTGGGACACCCCTGCAGGGTATTATCTTTCGAAAGCTGTGCCCGCGGTTATGAGGCAGATGGGAATTTGTTAATGTCCGGTTGTAGATAACTTGTCACTTGACCCAATTAAAAAACATCAACTGCGTGTGTAGCCGTGATGGTCTCTTCTCGGCAGAGTCCGGGAAGTGAACACGGCCTGTGTTATGTTTGACGTAAGTAGGTGTTCAGGATCACTTCTTGGTCATTGCTAGATGACGTCCGTTCCGTTGCTTCTCTTCTCGCTCTCATTTGCGCAAGTTAGCCACCATATATGCTTAGTCGCTGCTGCAACCTCACCATCTTATCCATTCCTTTCCCCTTTAAGCTTTGCTAGTCTTGATCTCGCGGGTGTGAGATTGCTGAGTCCCCGTGACTCACAGATTCTACCAAAACAGTTGCAGGTGCCGACGATGCCAGTGCAGATGATGGGGTCGATCTCAAGTGGGAGTTCGACGAGGAACGTGGTCGTTACTATGTGTCTTTTCCTGATGATCAGTAGTGGAGCCCAGTTGGGACGATCGGGGATCCAGAATTTGGGGTTGTCTTATTTTCATCTGGATTTTGACCGTAGTCGGTCTATATGATTGTATTTTGGATGATGTATGATAATATTTATGTATTGTGTGAAGTGGCGATTGTAAGCCAACTCTTTATCCCATTCTTGTTCATTACATGGGATTGTGTGAAGATGACCCTTCTTGCGACAAAACCACTATGCGGTTATGCCTCTAAGTCGTGCCTCGACACGTGGGAGATATAGCCGCATCGTGGGCGTTACAACCCCCTACCCGAGATCCGCCGGTTTTGACACCGACATTGGTGGTTTCATCGAGAGTTCCACTCTGCCGTCACCACAAGGCTTGATGGCTCCTTCGATCATCGGCAACGATGCGATCCAGGGTGAGGTTTTCCTCCCCAGACAGATCTTCATATTCGGCGGCTTCGTACTGCGGGCCAACTTGCTTGGCCATCTGGAGCAGATCGAGAGCTACGCCCCTGGCCATCAGGTCAGGTTTGGAAACTTGAACTATACCGCCGACATCCGCGAAGACTTGATCTTCGACGGATTCGAGCCCACGTTAAGTGCACCGCACAGTCACGACGAGCATGACTTAGCTCTGCCGTCGGACAGTTTTCGGGAGATCGCACCTGCAACTACTCCGGCCCTCAATCCGGAACAAATCGCGCCATCTGAGAACGGGTGGATGGACCCCGCCACGGAGGCCGCACTCTCAGTGGCGATAGAGCCGAATACCGACTTCACATCCTACGAGACCCGTGTTGCCGAACCGTTGGATTCGTCCTCGGCCATGGGCTCCGATCCGCCTGTGTCCGTGCCTATCGAACCCGATTGGGCACCGATCATGGAGTTTACCTTCGCGGATATCTTCCAGCACTCGCCTTTTGGCGACGTGCTAAACTCTTTGAGGTCTCTCTCTCTGTCAGGAGACCCTTTGCCAAACTATGTCCGGCTAGAATGGGATGCGGACGACGAAGAAATTCGCTCCCTTCCCACCACCCACTTAGTAGCCATTGTCGACGATTTAAATGACATGCTCGATTTCGGCTCCGAAGACATCAACGGTATGGACGACGATGCATGAGACGAACACGAATCATCGCCCACAGAGCGCTGGATAGCTACTTCATCACATGATATATACATGGTGGATACACCCAAAGAAGACAATGATGAGGAACGGGAGGATGCAGCGAAGGATAACCCCCTCGACAAGCAACCAAAGCAACGACGCAGACGCCGCTCCAAATCCCGCCTCGGCAAAAACAGCGATAACAGCGCAAGAAAGAATGAGACCCCGGTCGACTACAATGCAATAGAGCAGGACGAGCGAGCGGACGGCGAACATAGTACGGAGCCACTATCCGATCATGGCGATACCGAGGGTAGAAATCATCAACCTGTCTCCAGAGAGGAGAATAGTCCGGATGACAATGTACATATCATCCCGGAAAGGAACTTGGAACAAGAGAACCTCCACAGAAGGCTTATTGCTACCGCGAGGAGTCTCAAGAAGCAGAACAAAGGCTTAAGGCCGCACAAAATACACTCATCAGTAGATGGAACAAAGTGCTGGACACTGCGGAAAAGTACGGTGGCAGTCGCCACACAAAGAGTTACCCAAAGCGCAAGCTGCTGCCTGAATTCGATGACGAGGCCTTAGAGCCTACACAACCGAAAAATAAAATGGTTGATCGGTCGGATCAACCACCTCATGGCCGCGATAGGGCGGCTAATGAGGCCGCACATAAGTCAGCACACAATTTACGTGAGGACTTGCATCAAAAAGACGGCATTACCAGATCCATCTAACGATCTAGGAAGCGCGCTCCAGCGCAGAATCAAAACCGAACACTACAACCGTCAGAATGCCACGATACATCCAAATACAGGGGTGCCGCACACCCCCTATGCTTCACCGATGAGGTACTGGATCATGAATTCCCAGAGGGATTCAAACCCGTGAACATAGAGGCATACGATGGAACGACAGACCTTGGGGTCTGGATTGAGGGCTTCATCCTCCATATCCATATGGCTCGCGGAGACGATCTCCACGCCATCAAATACTTGCCCCTCAAGTTGAAAGGACCAGCTCGGCACTGGCTGAAGAGCCTCCCCGAAAATTCCATTGGAAGTTGGGACGAGCTTGAGGATGCTTTTAGGGCTAACTTTCAAGGGACCTACGTCCGACCTCCGGACGCTGACGATTTAAGTCATATAATTCAACAGCCTGGGGAGTCAGCCCGAAAGCTTTGGAATAGATTTCTCACTAAGAAGAATCAAATCGTCGATTGCCCGGACGCCGAAGCCTTAGCAGCTTTCAAACACAGCGTCCGAGACGAATGGCTCGCCAGACACCTCGGCCAAGAAAAGCCGAGGACAATGGCAGCCGTAACAAGCCTCATGACCCGCTTTTGGGCGGGCGAAGATAGTTGGCTGGCCCGTAGTAGCACCAGCGACCCAGGCACATCTGAAGTCAGGGATGGCAATGGAAAACCACGACGGACTAAAAGCAAGCGTCGAAATAACAAAGACAGCCTAGACAACACGGCAGTAAACGCCGGATTTAGGGGCTCTCGACCCGGTCAGCGGAAAAAGCCTTTCAAAGGCAGCAGAGATGGACCGTCCAGCCTAAACATGATTCTAGACAAATTATGTAAGATTCATGGCACCTCCGATAAACCTGCAAATCACACCCACAGAGAATGCTGGGTCTTCAAGCAGGCCGGTAAGTTAAACGTCGAACACAAGGGGAGGGAAACACCAAGTGAAGATGAGGATGAGCCTCGCCAGCAAAGCACCGTGGGACAGAAAAAATTCCCACCAGAGGTCAAAACAGTGAACATGATTCACGTAACAAAAAGAAGGAGCAAACATACACTCCGAGACATATGCGTCGTAGAGCTCGTCACCCCTAAGTTCAACCCTTGGTCGGCCTGCCCGATCACTTTTGATCGCAGGGATGACCTGACAAGTATTCGACACGGAGGATTGGCTGCCTTGGTGCTAGACCCAATTATCGACGGATACCATCTCACCCAAGTCCTCATGGACGGCGACAGTAGTCTTAATCTGATATATCAGGACACAGTCCACAAAATGGGGATAGACCCGATGAGAATCAGCCAAAGCAATACTACCTTTAAAGGAGTAATGCCAGGCCCAGAGGCCCGCTGTACAGGCTCTCTAGTACTAGAGATTGTTTTCGGTTCTACCGACAACTTTCGAAGTGAAAAGTTAACCTTCGAAATCGCTCCATTCCGAAGCGGCTATCAAGCACTACTCGGAAGAGCAGCTTTCACTCATTTTAATGCAGTCCCGCATTATGCCTCTCTTAAGCTTAAGATGCCCGGTCCACGTGGCATCATCACAGTTAGCGGAAATGTTGAGCGTTCCTTACGCGCGGAAGAAGGTGTGGCGGCTTTAGCAGCCGAACACTAAAACGGCCTCTCCAACCAGAATAAATGATCGGTCATCAAGACCGCGGACACGGCTAGACGAGTCCGGCGCATCACTAGCTGTAACAGCTTAGATAAACCTGAGATTGGTTTGACGGATATACCCCCATAGGCGGTACCACGGGCTTCCCGCATGTAAAAAGGACTACAGTTCGACTCGACCTCACTCATCTTGAATTTTAATGGTTTATTGAGAATAACCAATTTTTTGCACGACAACTTTCAACTAATGTCTTCTCTTTTACAGATGATAATCGTGCTACACCCTTCCAGGATACGGCACAACGGAGACACAGGCCCAGACGTGCAGCAGGGCCCCGCTCAAAGGTTTATTTTTAGATTAAGACCCTGTGTAAACCTTTTTTACTGTCTCTTGTTGCTTCACATCCTTCGGATACTCAGTACAACCGAGATGATGCTGACGTTATTGGCATTTCGTCACGTCAGAATAATGCACGTACCTGGACACTAGGGGTTCATTATCAAGGGCGTTACCCAGCCCGGTATATGTGGTAAAGACCGAATACCGTAGGGAGTGTTCGGCGTCGCGAGTTTGGCCTTATATGCATCAGCTCTGAATCATGTCTTTGGTCAAATGTTGGGTTTGCCCGGCTCCCGTGTTTTGCTACCTTACGTTCCGCTATATCGGCTAAGGTGGCACCGGGAGAACTACTGCGATTGTGCCCTGGTTCATCCGGATGAGCACCTTAGTAGAGAAAGCCGGAAACTGACTGTGATGATAAAGCGCGAGACTGGTCAACCACTCGATGACTTAGCGGAATCTTCGGGATTCCTCCGCATTAACGAATGGCCGGTTTTCCCAGCCATGTACGTACGCGCCCTGTATTCGGATGAGCGCGGAAGTACCAGGGGCTATATAGCCCCACTGTCAAACTCCTATGGTTAAGTGAAAGTGTTAAAGCAATATAGTCCGATTGCCTCGTTCACCGTGCTATCACCTCCTTAATGGACCAAGACGTTGGATCAAGTGTGAACACACGCTTTTGCGAACACCCCCGCATTATGTGCGTGGGGGCTGAAGCCGACGACTGCAAACTTTCAGGTTATATACATATATACATAAACGGCCGCAAAGGAGGCACCATAATACTTTCAGGCAAAAGTATAAACAGAACTTTTATAATTCAAATAGCATTGTTATTACAATCTAAATACATGTCACTTGAACATAACACTCTTCGAGCACTGAGCCTCTATTAAACGAGCACCTTCCAGGACTTCTTCAAAATAGTGCTCGGTAGGAACCTGGCCTATGGCCGGATTCTGGGTTGCAATCGCGGTGGCTTGCATCTCCGCCAGCATGTCTTGACACGGGCAAGAGCCATCCGCGCACCCTCTATGCATGCCGACCTCTTTACCGCATCAATACGTGGCACAACACCAAGGAATTGTTGCACAAGACCAAAATAACTATTCGGCCTTGGTCCTTCCGGACAGAGACGATCCACGACAGACCTCATGGCAAGCCTGGACAACCTATGGAGCTCGGCCCACTCGGCCATTTGCTCATTTAACAGCAGCGGATGCGCCGGAGCATGGAACTGCGACCAGAACAACTTTTCCACTTCGTGATCTTTTTGATCTTCGAAAAACTTGGTCGCATCAGCAGCACTCGCTGCCAAATCCAGGTAAGCGTCCGCGGAACTCCATAATTGATCCAGAAGGGCATACTTAGGATCTCCGAACTTCGTCCGCAACAAAAAGGGCTTCCCAGCCGTGATATTTCCGGCTTTACGTAGCTCCTCCTTCACCGCTCTGATTTTAGAGCATGTTTCCTTAGCTGCTACCATGGCTTTCTCCAGGTCCGCCGTCTTCGTTTGACTTTCCCTTTCGAGAAGCTCATAGTGGTCGGCGGCGTCTTTTAGCTCAATAGCCATCTTTGCTCTCGCAATGCGCAGCCTGTTCGGCTTTTAACTCTTCGACCGCCTTTAGGGCGGCCGCATCACTCCTCCTGGTTTGTTCCTTGGCTCGGGCAAGTTCAGCCCGAAGGATCTCCACAGCGGCAGCTCCATCTGCAGACACAGCATATTATAGATACTAGCATTATGCTCCTCTTAATATATGTTGACCATCGGAGAATACATACCCCGTGCCTCGTCAAGCCGCCTGTTTACAAGCACGATGTCGGCATCTGCCGCATCAAGTTGCCGCTTCAGTTCGGCAAACTCACCAGTCTGGCTAGCCACCGGACCTTCAGCCACCTGCACATGAAGGCGGCATCATTATTAGCTGGGACTATGACCCTCTGTTTGCCGCCTTTTTCGACAGCAACCAGAGTCTCAGGGGCTACTTTCTACATAGGGCACACCTGGCGTGTGCGGTGCCATAAAAAATATACATATTACTTTGCGTACCTCAAAGCCTCTCAGCAGGCTCATAAAAGCTTCATGCAGCCCGCTGTCGGCGGATGAAATCTTCTCAACCACCGTACCCATTAACATACGGTGTGCTTCTGAGATAGCCGCTTGCTCCAGAAGATTCCACAGTGAGTCTGGTCGCGCGCCGGACAACTCCGAACTCTTTTTGTTGCTCCCCTTAGGAGACGAATACTCCGGACTCCGGGTGGCTGAAGGGTTACCTTCCGGCCTTGGCGGATCAGGAGAAACCCTTCGCGACGACACCTCAAGGTCGCCCGCCTCATTAGGCGGGGAAGCATGGGGAGGTGTTTCGCTCTCCATCATCTCCGTAAGAAGATCCCCCGAAGACGAACTCTGTCGAGAAGGGCTTCAATCCGAACTGCAGGGCATATGTCTCGGTTATTGTCCTCGGAAATAACGTAGGATATGTTTACTATAAAGTACTCTAGTCTACTTACAGCTCGGTGGGGGGCTGATCCCCTTGTGGGCACTGTGCGGTAAGGATACACTCCGGGGTAGGACCCTCTGGCGAAGATTTCTTCCCTCGTTTGGAAACCATTGTTTCCAAGTCTTCAGAGGCGGTCCTCTTCCTTCCCTGGGGAGAGGGAATTTTAGATTCTTCCCCCCGGTTATCCTCCTTCGCGGAGGCACTAATTCCCCCGGTCTGGATGAATAATGAGTGAGGCCCGCTATCGGCTTCTTTATTCCCCCCTTTATCTTCCCCTGAGGGCGCTTGATAAGGCGCGAGCTCAAGCATTCTGGCCAGCACTGGATCTGCTGAGCCTTCGGGAAGGGGGGCCGAACACCTGATCATCTTCGCCATTTTTTACCCAGTCCTGGTCAAAGAGCGACTTTTCAGAACGATGTTGTGATAAATAGACAGCATGTTCGGCCGAAGAACTACTTACTCGGGTATCTGGACGATTGCAACTCAGACCCGCATCCTCGGTGGTGTCCGGACACTTTATTTGTGATCCGAAGAACAATCTGTATATCTCTTTGAGCGTCACGCTGAAGAAGTGCTGAATAGCTCGCGGTCCTTCCGGGTTGAACTCCCACATACGGAGAGGTCGACGTTTGCAAGGCAGGATTCGACGAACTAGCATGACTTGCATTACCGTGACCAGGCTGACATCTCTCTCGAGGAGATCTCGTATGCGACTCTGCAATATCGGCACATCATTTATTGGCCCCCAGTCCAGCCCCTTGTTGATCCATGACGCCAGTTGTGGTGGGGGGGGCGAGCAGAAGGCAGGGGCGGCTACCCACTTAGTACCTCGGGGAGCTGTGATGTAAAACCACTCCCGTTGCCATAGGCTGGACACCTCCAGGAAGGAACCCTTTGGCCATGGAACATCGGTGCCTTTGCTTATTACGGCACCTCCGCATTCTGCGTGTCGCCCACTAATCATCTTCGGCTTCACATTAAAGGTCTTGAGCCATAAGCCAAAGTGTGGGGTGACGTGGAGGAAGGCCTCAGACACGACGATGAACAACGAGATGTGAAGGATGGAATCCGGGGCCAGATCATGGAAATCAAGCCCGTAATAGAACATGAGTCGTCTAACAAAGGGATCTACACTAAGGCCTAGCCCTCGGAGGAAGTGGGAGACGAATACAAACACTCTCGCCTGGTTGGGGAGTGGGGATGACCTACCCTTGAGCAGGCAGCCTGTGCGAGATTTCGGCGGTCAGATACCCGTCTTCTCTTAGCTTATTGATGTCCTCCTCTGTGACAGAAGAGGGCATCCACCGACCTTGAAGGTTGGATCCGAACATGATTGAAGGTCCGAAACGCCTAGCCTGAGCCTTGGGTGTTGGAACTCGGGGCGAGGGAAGGATTTGATTGAGGGCGAGAAGAAAAGGACAGGCCTTGGCCTCTTTATAAAGAGGGTGAATATCAAGCGTCCTCCGCGTGGCCATTTGGAACTTGCCTAAAATCGAGGAGTCATACCAACAGGCACGATTGGGTTACCCATACCCGTATTGATGAGAATCCCGTGATAAGGGCAACACGATCTCTGCTTCGACAAGATGTGCCAATAAAAACTGCCTCGCGAAACATGCAGTGGCAGGCTGGGAGAAACGGTTCGAATAATGACCAGGCCGTGATGTGATGTCACGTTATGAAAAGTTGTCAGCAGATTAGATTTGTGGAAATATTATTCTCTCTACGGTGGTATGTGGAGTTTGTTTTGCAGAGCCGGACACTATCCTTGTGTTCAAAATCTTTCACGGAGTATTCGGAGGAGGAACCCGCCTTGCAATGCCGAAGACAATCTGCGCGCCGGACTCATCGTCATTGAAGCCTGGTTCAGGGGCTACTGAGGGAGTCCTGGATTAGGGGGTCCTCGAACAGCCGGCCTATATACTTTAGCCGGACTGTTGGACTATGAAGATACAAGATTGAAGACTTCGTCCCATGTCCGGATGGGACTCACCTTGGCGTGGAAGGCAAGCTTGGCAATACGGATATGTAGATTTCCTCCCTTGTAACCGACTTTGTGTAACCCTAGCCCCCTCCGGTGTCTATATAAACCGGAGGGTTTAGTCCGTAGGAGAACAACAACCATACCATAGGCTAGCTTCTAGGGTTTAGCCTCTACGATCTCGTGGTAGATCAACTCTTGTAATACTCATATCATCAAGATCAATCAAGTAGGAAGTAGAGTATTACCTCCATCGAGAGGGGCCGGACCTAGGTAAACATCGTGTCCCCCGCCTCCTGTTACCATCCTCCTTAGACGCAAAGTTCGGGACCCCCTACCCGAGATCCGCCGGTTTTGACACCGACACCGACCTTAGGAGCCCCCTTGATTGATCGAACCGCTGCCTTTGTTGAGTCTAGAAGAAAACTATTTTGAGTCTAGTTATATATCGGAGAGTAGGAATTATTTTTACTCCTTATCCCCTTTGTCGCTCTCATGAGGACTCGTGCCGTAGGTGTTTTCCCACTCTTCTATCCTTTTCACTCAAAAAAAAATTTAGGATCACGTGGGTATTGTGGAATCGTTTTGATATCATTGTGACGGGAATTCTGTCTTGGTGGCTCCTGACATTTAGGGGTTGTGGCAGTGTCCCGGGGAATTTTGCTCCAAGGTGTTTTTGTCACAGTGCTTATCGTTTCAGTTCCGGAATACCAGAGGTCACCGACATCAAAAATTCTTCTATACTTTTTGTGGTGAGAGTAGTTTGACGACACCCAGTACTGGGGAGAGCGATCAGATGTTTTGCCACAGCTAGTATATCGGATGTTTTCGAAGGTCTGAGGTACACAATTTCTATGGTTTTTCTTGGCTATGTGTTGATGGATGGATGAAGTTGGAGTGTAGGATTTGTTAGTTGTGTGAGATATTTGTGCCTCCCTATATCCCCAAGACCAGATTGCAGAACCAGAAAATGTTGGGAGTTCATAGGTGGGAATTCAAGTAGTTACCCAGGATTTCTTTTCGACAGATGTATGAGTTAAGATTGGGGTCCAACGTCTAGTGGTTCGTCTTTCATGGTCGATTTACAGTGGTCGCGAGATGTCTTAAAGAATCCTTGGCTATGCTGATTCGGGGATGTCCCGTTTGTCATTCATGATGTCCGTTGTACGTCATGCCCGTGGGGCCTCATCGTGAACACTTAGGGCGAAATCTCTATCATATGTTTGTTTCCGGCTTATTTCCCAAGCCAATCCTTTGTTTTGTTTTGAGTTGTGGTAGTCGAGTTGCTTCGAAGTCAAGTATTGATTCCATGCCTTTCCTAAGCAGTGTTCTCATATTTCTATGGAAGTACTAATTCTTCTTGATCATTGAGAGTGTCATCTCAATTTGTTCCAACCGGTGTGCTTCTCTTCAAGTTAACCCTATCCTTCCAATATTTGCTAGATCAATTATCAGTTCTTCGCAACTGTGTTTGTTTCATCCATCCCAAGTTGCCTTTGTTTTTTCACCATCCCACCCTTTACTTCAAGGACTCATATATCTTAATCAAGTATCCATTTTATTCATGAGAAATCTCTCCATTTTTTCCTTCAATGTTCTTATCCGGTGATTCTCATGACCATGCTCAGGAGCTACAAGTTCATCTTTATTCATTCTCATTTTCTTCTCTGGTGGATTCAATCCAAGCTTTCAGTGTTGATCATATCCCTTCATTTTGTTAAACGCTTTGTCATGTTGGAAGTTCTATCCAAGTCTCTCTTATTTATTCATCCCCCTCTATTTCTTCTCCAAAGTGCCAAAGATATCTCAGAAGATGCATGTTTCCATTCTTAATCCGTTCAAGCCATTTTGAGGTTGTTATCTAATTCAAGCCATTTAATTCAACCAGTGCAATCTCTCTTCTAAGCAATCATTCCCAACGGTGTTTTCTTTTGAGTGGGCCCTAACCCACAGGTCTTTTTCCAGGATCTTACCTGACTCTTCTAATTTTTCCAGAGCTATTCTCAAATTCTTTTTAAAGTTTGACGTAAGAATGAATTATCATCAGTCATATGTCTTTTTCCAAGATCTTTCAAATTCTTTCATTGTTGGTTCAACCTTTCTAATTTTCATTCCAGAGTGCCTCAACAATTCATGGTGGTGCTTCTCATCGTCATTCTCGGATTTTGAAGACCGAAGAAGAGTTCCTCTTAAATACTTACCCGTTCTTCCAAAGATGCGTAGTTCAAGCTTGATGCCATCCTCTCATAATTGTTTTCGATTGTGAGAATTCTTTTCATACCCATCTGAAACATTTCATGAGTTATTTCCATTTTATTCCTCCGAAGGCCATCATTTCAAAATTCTTCAATTCTCAACTTTCAGCTCTTGTTCTCCAATTCTTCAGGTGTTGCATTCAAGATGTTTCTACCTTCTCATTCGGCTTCGTTCTCTAATTATTTGAAATTGATGCATCTTCGCTCGTCTCCATATTCTTCTAGTGCTTTGTTCAACTATTCTCTAGTCAGCTCGTGATCTCTTCGTTCTCTTGTATCTCAATTCCCTCAAGTATCTTCGTTCATTATTCTAATTCTTCCCGGTGTTTCGTTCTCTTTTCTTTGTTCGTTTCAGATGCTTACGGTGGTTCGTTCAAGAGTTCTCTTCCTTGGTTATCGTATCAATTCATTCGTCCGTCCCAAATCCTACCGGTGTTTTGTTGAAGACCTTCCCAAGTCCGCGCTATATCTCTCCTTAATCCCTTTCAAGAAGAATAAGTAGCATGCCTACATGTTGCTTGTCATCAATTTAAGTTGATGAAGGGTAAGCATGACATAATTATTATTTGTGTTTTCCGCGAGGTGATTTAATTCCTTCTTCCGGAGTTTGTTCATGATGAAATAAATTCTTGGTTCTAGTGTTTTAGCTTTTCCTTTTCCGGAGTTCAAAGTTTTCTCGGTTATATCATCGTGAAGCTCCATCTAAATCATTGCAGGGCCTCACCTTGCGTTTTCAACTTCTTTTTCTTTCTATCCTCCTTTTATTACCGGAGTTTTTCATGGAGGCTGTCGGATTTTGGGTTCCGGCAATACCCTTAAGGTTCTAACACTAGGGTGCGCGCAAAGACCCACTCACCGATCACGCCCTCACACGCTTCACGAATTCACGGACTAGCTCGCCGAACCCAACGAACACAAAGACACAAGATTTATACTGGTTCGGGCCACCATTGTGGTGTAATACCCTACTCCAGTGTGGTGGTGGTGGATTGCCTCTTGGGCTGAGGATGAACAGTACAAGGGGAAGAACAAGCTCCTGAGGATAGGTGTTCTTGTGCTTGGTGAGTGGTGTATGGATGAGGATGGCTCCAGATGAGTTCTGGTAGGTGAGGATCCGATCAGCTCAGGCTGAGTTGCCTTCTACTATGGTGGCTAGCCCTATTTATAGAGGCCCTGGTCCTCTTCCCAAATATTGAGCGGGATGGGAGCCAACAACGACCAATTTGAAAGGGGACAGCTAGTACAGCTTATCCTGACAAAAGTAGTCTTCGCCTGCCAAAGGCTATGGTGGTGATGCCATCTTGGGCTCCACGATGACCTCCGTCCTGCCGTCCTGCTGGTCTTGGTCTCATTGCACTGATATGGAAAGCTTTGCTTGACGCCTCGGTACTCCTCGCCTGCGCTTGCCCCCTTAGCACCAAAGAGGAAGCAAGGACACTGTGCGCGCTGGCGCCCGCCTCGTCTCGATCGTCATGGCTCACGTCACTGGAACCTCGCGAGGTTTGCCTTGCCTTGATCTCTCCGCCCCTCGCGAGCCAGCCTGGTGAGGCCGCTCCCGAGGAGGTCTTGTGTCGTCCGCCTCACGAGGCTTGGCCCCTCGCGAGGGTCTTGAGAGCTTCCTGGTGAAGATGGGCCGTACGGGCCCGCTCGCAGAGCCACACCGTGGGCCGCAGGCAGGCAAGTCTGCAGACCCCCATTCCCAGAACACCGACAGTAGCCCCGGGCCCAAGGCGCGCTCAGACTTGGCTTCGAGGCGAAGCCAAAGGGCAAGTGCGTAGCGCTGCGGGCCCCAACAGCCTGCGGCCTTGGTCGACGCGTGGCGGTTGATTGGACGTGGGCGTGTCCGCTTCCCCATGCTGCCTTGATACCCACCTGGCTAGGCGGCCACCGTGGTCTACATGGTTTCCTTCCCATCGTTGCGCCACACTTCCCCAATTCTTCCGCCTCTTCGAAGCTCTGCCCTTCTCTCAATCCGATCTGAGCTCAGTCCTCCCATCGCCATGGCGCCGGATCAAACGGAGAAAGGGAAGGAGCCCCTGTCCTTCGCCGAACTGCGTCCGACCATTGAGCCCGCCGTTGGCAGGTCGCTGGTGCTCAACGAAGAAGCCATGGACAAGGTGCACCCCATGCTTGCCTCCAGCTTCAATGAGTGGGGAAGAACGGTGGCCTGGCCTGCATCTTGAGCTCGTGTCGACAGGACGGCCACCGAGGTCCCATTCTTCATCGACACCCTCTGGGCTGGCCTGGTTCCGCCTTTCTCCGCCTTCTTCAACGCAGTGCTTGCCCATTATCAGATCCACATGCTGCACCTTGACCCTCAATCCCTAACCCTTCTTGTCGTCTTCGCTTTTGTTTGCGAGGCCATGGTGCGCATTGCTCCTTCCGTGGCTCTTCTCCGCCACTTCTTTTCGTTGCACCTGATTGATCCCCGGCAGAGTTCGGGGTGTTTGAGCTTCCAGGCCGTGGCGGCGACGGCCGGCGCGGGGATTGGCTTTGAGCTTCCGCCATCCACGAAAAGGTTTCGCACACGGTGGGTATTTGTTGACGTTAGAGTGCTCAGCCCCCTGCTCTCTTCTCTGTCGGCGCCCGCCATTCCCAACTCCGGTTGGTGCCACCAAAGGCTTGTCGATCCGCGGCTTGTCCCCATCTGGCTCAGGCTGAAGAGGCTGAAAGACCGTGGCACAACTGCGCCTATGGTGGTGAAGGAGTTCGTCCGGCGGTTGGTTGCTCTGCTTCAGCGACACGCAACGACCACATGAGACTTCAGGAGTCCGGGCTCCCCCTGGAGGCGCGACGAATGGTGCTCGAGGCCTTGACGGGTGTCCCATTGCCAGATGACATGCCGGGGAAGAGTTGCCTGCTGTACCACTGCTTGAACAAGGTGGAATTTGTGGAGCGCATGCCCTCCTTTGATGAGTGGGGGCTGCGTCCAGTTGGTCTGGTGGGGCCCCGCGAGAACCCCATCGTCGTGGTTCCTCTCCTTACCACCAGCCCCGATCTTGCCCCAAGAGTGGACGCTCGGGAGCAAGCACTGTCGGAGGCCGGGGGCGCTAGTGCAGATGTGTCAATGCTGCCTGAGGCTCTCGAGGCGTCATCCTCGGGACCCGTGATTCCCACGACGGGGCGGCAGCTGAGGGGACGACGCAGCCCGCTACTCCTGAGGTTGAAGCTCCCGAGGCATCGGCAAGTCGTCGCGAGGCCGAGCCCGGCAGCTTCCCCCAGCTTGGCGCTCCTGAGGCCTCCTGGGGCGCTTCCCCAGTTGCGCCTCGTGATGGTCGCCACGTCCAATGCTTCGGCCGGCTCCATGTGGACTTTGAGGAGCTCCGCAAGAGGAAGGGATCCCCAAGCTGTAGCAGCGGCGACTTCGGGCCGTTGAAGCAGAGGAAGTATATCGCCATCGATGAGTAAGTACCTTGTCTCTGTCATTCCTTGCGCCGCTTCCCTTTCTGAAGGTTGGTTCCTCAGGATCCCTTCCGCCAAGGCCGCGGAATCTCCTGAGAAGCAACCTCCTCTCGCTTTGCTTCCTTCGCCAGATTCAAGCGTTGCGAGCCCGCACGCTACCCCCGGAATGGGATTAGCCCGGGTAGCCAGCCAGCCAGCTGGGCGCCTTGAGCTCATGCCGTCGCCGCCTTCTCTTGGCGGCCTTGCTTGGGATGGGACCAGCGTGCCAAGGGCCCCTTCCCTGATCGTGGACGGCGGCTGGTTGGCTTCGGTCCTGGGGTCCTCTTCAGGCGGCGGGTCTCCGTTTGCTCGGGCCTCTCGCGAGGCCTGGCCAGCAACCAGGTGGGTGCCAGCCCCCAGCCCCCTGCTGAGAGGGGGTGAGCCGCTTCGGGCCCCCTCTATGGCCCCTGAAGCGGAGGACGGAGACAACAACATGCTCAAGTCGGCGCAAGAAGGGAGCGTCGTCCGCCACGAGCTCTTCCAGGAGGTGTTGGGCGCGATGAACCGGCTTGGTGAAGAGCTCGTGAATGTGGTTGCGCGCCTCATGGCCGAGGATCTTCAGTTGGCGGAGGAGCGGCATAAGCTGAAGATGGCTATCAACCTCGGGCGCCACTAGCGCGAGCTTGATAACGCGAAGGCCGGGCCTCCCTCACAGCCTCGCGAAAGTCCTGCTCCCGAGCTCAGGAAGAGGCCCGGGAAGCCGACCGCCGTCGCGAGGCCACGGAGAAGCGCGCGTGGGAGCTCCAAGCCTGGAGCGCCTCCTTGGAGCAGCAAGTGGAGGCGCGCAGAGCCGCCCTCGCGTTGTTGAGGGGGACACCTACCGAAGAGGACGAGATCCAGAAGCGTGAGGAGGCGTTGGCGCTGGAAGCCGTGGAGCGTAGCCTCGAGCTCGAGCGACTGGAGACGAGGGAGCGTCAGGTTGCCCAAGCAGAGGTCACCGTTGGCGCGCGCGAGGCCAGGGCCCAGCAGGAGGTCGATCGCCGGGTGGCCGAGGCTCGCGCGGATCTTGAAGGTAGGTATGACCTGAAGTTGGAGTTCGTAGCGGCCGAGGCCGCGGGCAGGACCGCTACCCTCAAGTCTAGGCTGACTGAGGTGGAGCGGCGCGAGGAGGCCACCGCAGCCGCCCTGGCCTCGACGCAGGCTGAGCTGGCCTCTGCCCGCGCCGAGCTGCTTCCTCTCCAGCACCGGGTCACCAACGCCGAGTCCATCACGCAGCAGAAGAGGGAGGAAGTGCTTCAACGGCGGACGCTGGAGCGCGTGCATGCCCCTATGCTCGAGGGCCTCAGGAACAGGGCCAACGTGGCATTGGGCCACATCTGCGATGAGAATGCTCCTCATCCCCACGCGAACGACTACGCCAGTCACCTCCGCTTCTTCTCCGAGGTGGTGACACGCCTGGAGAACAGTTCCGAGAGAGCTCGTCAGCATGTCGAAGAGAGGAGCCGCAGCCTGCTGGGGCGCGCGTTCTCCCGCGCCTTCAGCCATCTCCAGAACACTTACCCCAACTTTGACTTTGATGTCGCCATCGCCCCTGTACCAGAGGCCATTCGGGGTCACCTGGCGCGGTGGGTGGAGGACAACGTGGACGCGCTGGTCAGGGCCTTTGCTTCCGAAGACGACGCGGTGGTGGTCGCGGCAGATGAGGGCGACGTGGTCGACGATGGTGATGGCGGCGCCGTCAAAGGTGATGATGATGCCGGCGAAGGTGACGATGATGCCAGCGACGCATCCGAAGGCGTCCCAGGGGACGCGACGAGCGATATGTCCGATTGATCCCATGTTTCCTTGTTGTTTATCCTGCACGCAAAAGCTCGAGCGCGGCCCAGAGGTTGTAAGAGCATTTTGGGAGGGGGAGCCCCTCATGTAAATAGATTACTGCCCCTATTCTTTTGGGCCAAGCTCATTATGCGCCTTCATGCATTCACGAGTCTCGTGGCGAGTTTGCTGCTGTAATTTACCTTGACCTGGCAGGTTCTGAACTGACTCACGAGGTTGTGAGTTCCTGAGAAGTTCCTGAGGCGCCTGTCGATCCGCCCGAAAGGGCCTCGCGAGGAGCAAGCGCCAGTCATGGTAGGGCATGCGCGTGGCGCGTGTGTGCCGTGCCCAACCCCACTCGCGAGGGGCCCGAGAGGTAAAAGAAACAGGCGCGAACTCCGAATTAAGGCAAGAACCAGATAGCAAGAAATCGCTTGAACGAGAAAAGGCACCCTCCGCACGCATCAATGAAAATTCAACTTCAACTTAAATCCAAATCCAGAAGGCAAGGCTACAGAAAAGAGATCCAAAGCAAATGGCCGCGTCCGGCGCCTAGTCTAGTCTTCTTGTCTTCGAGTCTTCTCACCAGCGCGAAGCTAAGTGCTGCCACTAGGACGTGGGAGGGAGCCCCCGAGGCCCGAGGGCGGCACTCCTGAGGCTCCGGGGCGTGTACAGCCCCACTCGTTATTACGTGAGAGTGTCACGAGCGGAGACCTTCACTGGCGTGAGCCTTACTTCATATCGCCAGACAAGGGCCCCGCCTTGCGCCACCCTCTACCACCGTTGGGACGACCGGAAACCAGGATGGCACCAAAGGGGGCAAAGGGGATGCCAGCGGCGCCCTCGGCGACCACGGGTCCTCTGCCGGGGGAGGGTTCGCCGGCGCCTCCCCGACAGAGGGTCTACCTCCGGGTAACGCCCTGCTCCGCGCGATGCATGGTGGGGCCTTGCTCCTGGCTCCCCCACGTAGCCCCCGGCGAGCCTCTCCTGGCGGGACGGGTACCATCGTGCCGAAACTGCCGCCTGGTGCTGTGACCTAATAAAATTGTGATTCACGGTTAGCGTAAGCCTGCTCCTGGGGGATTAGTGGTACTCGGTAGCTGTTGTCGATGGCGTTGTTGGCGGGGCTCTCGGGCAGCTCCTGGAAGGCGTCAGCTCCTAGCGCCTCCTCTTCCCAGCCTGGCTCGAGGAACGAGCCGGGGTCATCTCCCGGTGTGTACTCCTGGTTCATCATGCGAGGCACGTAGGCCTCCATGGCCGTTGCCCCGAAGACCTCGCCGAATTGCCCCACGCTCCACGTCGCCCGGCCCATCACGTCGTCCTGAGGGTGGTAGGGTGGTGCCTCGCTGGGGCCGTCTGCGGCAATGCTCGTACCCGCACCCATCAGGGGTGGTACGACTGCGAGGGTGCGGTCGATGCCGTGGACCGCGCTAACGTCGATGAGACCCCCGGGCGCACTCGGGGGTACGCGGGCGCGGTGAGGCCCGCCGTGGGATCCGGCCGCTGCCTGGGGCGTGAGCTGGTAGTAGAAGAGCGGTGCTCCCGTGGCCGCTGCGTCCAGTAGCTCAGTGATGCGTTCCAGCTGTGCATCCCAGCCACTCTCCATCAGCCGGCATCATAGCAGCTCCCGTGCCACCGTGAGCGCAGCCCGCGTGTTCGCCTGCTCTCGCCGGGTGTGCGGCGCCGTCGCCGCGGCATGGCTTGCAGCCCTTGCAGCAGCACGCGCCTGTCGTGGGGTAAGGGTGGACGGTGCCTGGCCACGCCGCCCGCGCCCTGCAGCGCTAGGTGGTGCTCGTGCCGCCTGGAGCGCGGGGTCGACATCCTCCTGGGTGGACGACGCCGCCCGGGCTGGCCAAGCCGCCCAGCGGCCGGCGTTGGTTCTTGGGTCGGCGGACATCGGAACCGCGGAGCGTCGATGGATCAACTGGCGGAAGGGAGGCTCCAGCGCACCCCTACCTGGCGCGGCAAATGTCAGATTTCGGGTTCCGGCAAAACCCTTAAGGTTCGAACACTAGGGTGCGCGTGAAGATCTCCCCCTCACCGATCACGCCCTCACACGCTTCACGAATTCACGGACTAGCTCGCCGAACCCAAAGAACACAAAGACACAAGATTTATACTGGTTCGGGCCACCGTTGTGGTCTAATACCCTACTCTAGTGTGGTGGTGGTGGATTGCCTCTTGGCCTGAGGATGAACAGTACAAGGGGAAGAACAGCCTCCTAAGGAGAGGTGTTCTTGTGCTTGGTGAGTGGTGTATGGATGAGGATCGCTCCAGATGAGTTCTGGTAAGTGAGGATCTGATCAGCTCAAGCTGAGTTGCCTTCTACTGTGGTGGCTAGCCCTGTTTATAGAGGCCCTGGTCCTCTTCCCAAATATTGAGCGGGAAGGGAGCCAACAACGACCAATTTGAAAGGGGACAGCTAGTATAGCTTATCCTGACAAAAAGTAGTCTTCGCCTGCCAAAGGCTCTGGTGGTAACTCCATCTTGGGCTCCACGATGACCTCCGTCCTGCCGTCCTGCTGATCTTGGTCTCGTTGCACCGATATGGAAACCTTTGCTTGACGCCTCGATACTCCTCGCCTGCGCTTGCCCCCTTAGCACCAAAGAGGAAGCAAGGACACTGTGCGCGCTGGCGCCCGCCTGGTCTCGATCGTCATGGCTCACGTCACTGGAAGCTCGCGAGGTTTGCCTTGCCTTGATCTCTCTGCACCTCGCGAGCCATGTAACCCCCCGGATCCGATGCGTCAGGTGTCATCCAGTTATTCTCCGTCGTTGCCATGTCATTTGCTTGCGTGTTGCATTTTGCCATGTCATCATCTGCATTGCGTCATCATGTTTTTCAAAACTTGCATCCGGTCCTTTTCCCCGTTGTCCGTTTCGCATTCTGACACTCTCGCACGCGCCCGTCGCCCCTCTCAGACCTTGTTCCATGAGCGGGAGAAAAACCTTCTCGGAATGGGCCGAGATTTACCGAGTGGCCAGATCGCCCGTCAAATTTCGTTCCATTTGGAGGTCGTTTGATGCCCCAACGGTTAACCGCGTAGCCCGAAACCCCCTTCTCTCTGCAGCCCAGCACCCCTTAACCTCAGCCCACTAACCCAGCTAAACCCCCTCCATGCTCTCGGTCGTTCGATCACGATCGTGTGGGCGAAAACCGTGCCTCGTTTGGACACTCCTAGCTCCCTCTACCTATATATAGGCCCTCCCCTTCCATTTTCGCGCAGATGAAACCCTAGCACCACTCCTTCGCGCGACCACCGCCACCTCACCCCGGCCAATCCCCCGCCGCCACGTCAACTCCGCCGCCTCCCTCCTCCACTCCCGTGCCGCCACGTCACCGCCGCCCGTCCGACGCCCCGCCGGGCGCAGGCGCGGCCCTCCCGGCCCACGCGCCGCCTCCGCCGCCCGACCGCGCCTCCTCCCGCACACGACCCCACACGCTCACCCGCGCCTCCATCCCCGCCGCCATCGCCCCTCGCCGCGCCCCAGCCGGCCCGCGCCTCCGCCGCCCTTGGCCGCAGCCGCGCCACCCGGCCCCGCCGCCTCCCGAGCGCCGGAGCACCTCCTGCGCCGCCGCGCCATAGCTCGCCTCCGCCCGGCGCCGGAAGCCTCCTCCGTCGTGCCCTCGTCCCGCCGGCCAGATCCGGTCGAGCCGGACCGGATCCGGCCAACCCCGAGCCTCTCCGGCCGTCCTCGAGCCCCGCCAGTCGTCCCCGTCCTTCTCCGGCGAAGTTCCGGCGAGATCCACCGCCCGCGTTGACTTTCCCGCGAGGTCCAAATTCTTCCAAGTCCCAGGATTTTTATCTCATGTTGCCATGTTTGCCATGCCATAAATTCTTTCACATAGCTCCACTTTGCGTGCATAATATGTCAAAATGTTCGCCATGAGATGCTCTTAATTTTGTTGCATTGTGCCATGCTTGTTTGAGGTCATCTAAATGCCCTAATCATTATTGTAAGAGTGTTATATGCTGTTAACTGCTGTCTGTTATCAGAACTTGGTGAATTGTATTTTGCATTGCATTTTGTGTGTGCATCCTATGAGCATGACCTCTACATGTGTTTTGAACTTCATCATGCCGTCTTTACAGTGGTGCTAGTCTTGTATTTTTAAGATCTCTGTGCTGACTAGCACAAGCATGCAAAGTAGCCTCCGTGATGTTGCTGATTTCTGTGACTTGGTGATTTTTCTAAGTCCGAGTCTGTTATATTTTTTTGCCATATAAACCTGCTGCTACAAGTCATTCTATGCATGATCTGGAGATCTTAAGTAAGGATGTTTTGTTATTGATGTTATTCTCTATACATCCATTCCCTTGGTTGCATTTATAGCCTGAGGTAGCTTGTTGTGATCGTGCTCTCAAGTTGCTAAATAATGTTTCTGTCAGCCTGTTACCATGAAGTTCGTTGTTGCCATGTGTTTTGCTAGTGATCCATGTACCCTATGACTACGCTATTGCCATTCTTAGCTTCATAATAATGCCTTCTTACTGTTGGTTACCTTGCCATGCCATTTAATGCTCTGTGGTGAGTGGTTCAATCTCACCAACATGCCTACTTATCGTTGTTTCTGCCATATCCTGTTATTTTCTACCAAGTCTGAATCTGTTTATGAAACTTGCTATGTTTACATGGGTGCCATCATATCTTCTGTGCCTTTTGGCTCATGTTCAGTAAGGGACTTTTGTTCTATGCAATTAGTAGATTTATCCCATGCCTTTGCTTCATATGATATGTTCCTGTAGATGTTGTTTTATAGCTCCAAACTTTGCAACCTGAAGTTATTTCTGTCATGTCCAGTAATTTCTGCCAAGTCTGTGATCTGTTATTATTTGCAATCTTGTCATGCCCTTTTGAGCATGTTCTAGTGATTTATGGAGATAGCGCAGTGTTCATGTTTTGTCATGCTTTACCTGTACATCATGCCCATGCCTTTTGTTTTCATGTTCAGGTGCGGTAGCATATTTTCATGATGCTTGCAAAATGCCTAGTTGCTATTTTGGACAGATTGTTGTTATATCTTGTTTGGAGTGTATGTGTTGCACCGTTGCTCCGTTTTGAGCATGCTCTATATGAAACTTGCTTAGTTTTGCATGTAGTTTCATGTTACATTGTTTCAGCCTTGATTTGAGGTGTTTGCCTGATGTTTGAATGCATTTTGCATCAATGCCATGCTTGACTTGTTTTGCTCATATCTTCTAGGCCGTAGCTCCGAATCTAATAAACTTTATAGGTAACTTGACTAGAATTTCGTGTAGATCATCTTGGTGCATCTTAAATTGCTGTTTAACAACTTGAACATAATGTTTATTCAGATCTGGACCAATTTCGAAATTTGTATACGAGGACTTACCGCAATTGTTATATGTTCTTTCCGGCCTCATTTAAACTTGCTTTGTTGTGTTGTTCTTGTATGCATCATCTCTTGCCATGAGTAGCTTCATGTAGCCTTGTCATGCATCATACTTGGTTGACCATCACGCCTTGTTCATGTGTGGTGTGTTTCCCTTGTTGTGTGCTCCTTCTCGATAGTTCCCGCGCCATTGCGATCGTGAGGATTCGTTCGTCTTCGTGGCTTCATCTTCTTCATGGACTCGTTCTTCTTCCTAGCGGGATTTCAGGCAAGATGACCGTCACCTTGGATCTCACTACTATCATTGCTATGCTAGTTGCTTCATTCTATCGCTTTGCTGCGCTACTTATCACTTGCTCTTCAAGCCTCCCAAATTGCCATGAACCTCTAACCTTTGTCAACCTTCCTAGCAAACCGTTGTTTGGCTATGTTACCGCTTTGCTCAGCCCCTCTTATAGCGTTGCTAGTTGCAGGTGAACATGAAGATTGCTCCATGTTGGATTATGTTTATGTTGGGCACAATATCTCTTATTTAATTAATGCATCTATATACTTGGTAAAGGGTGGAAGGCTCGGCCTTATGCCTGGTGTTTTGTTCCACTCTTGCCACCCTAGTTTCCGTCATACCGGTGTTATGTTCCTTGATTTTGCATCCCTTAAGCGGTTGGCTGATTTATGGGAACCCCTTGACAGTTCGCTTTGAATAAAACTCTTCCAGCAAGGCCCAACCTTGGTTTTACATTGCCTCACCTAGCCTTTTTTCCCTTGGGAGTCGCGCATCCCGAGGGTCATCATTATTTTACCCCCGGGCCAGTGCTTGTCTAAGTGTTGGTCCAAACTAGAGCACCGTGTGGGACCATCCCTTGGCAACTTGGGTTACGTCGGTACCTGTATGCTTCGCTCATCCGGTGTGTCCTGAGAACGAGATACGTGCGACTCCTATCGAGATTGTCGACACATCGGGCGGCTTTGCTGGTCTTGTTTTACCATTGTCGAAATGTCTTGTAACCGGGATTCTGAGACTGATCGGGTCTTCCCGAGAGAAGGAATATCCTTCGTTGACCGTGTGAGCTTATAATGGGCTAAGTTGTGACACCCCTGCAGGGTATTATCTTTCGAAAGCTGTCGTGCAATTGTCACGGCAGATGTCCTCGTGCAAGGACTTAGTCGTGGAGCCATCGCAACTAGGAAGCTTAAAGGGGTTAAACGGGACAAAGGACACGAGGATTATACTGGTTCGGCCCCTTACGGTGAAGGTAAAAGCCTACTCCACTTGAGGTTGGATTACTTAGGGTTTCGTTGACCAGGGAGCTAAACCGATATGCCTGGCTATCGATCTGATCTTACTTCTCCTGAACCGCCGCTGGGTCGTCCCTTTATATAGAGAGGTTAACACCCAGCGGCTCTCAAAGACCCAACCGGCTTTTAAACAGTGTCCGGCTCGGACTCTTAACTATTCTTTCCTTACACTATAAGTCATGCCTTAACGGCGGTTTATCACTACGGGCCTCGCCGCCGCCTCTAGGCCTTAGGCCCATTATTGAACCGCCATCCTCAAGCTTGATATTGGGCTTCATGTGATAATCGTCATGACATAACCCGGCCCTTCCCGGGCGGGTGACTCCAGTAGTTATATCCCCAACATTAGGCCCCAGATTGATTTGAACCGGTTCATGTCAATCTTCAATACCTTAATAAAAAAATTCTTCTGGCTTCTGTCTGCGCAAAGGCTATAACCCGCCATGACGTCATCTTCTGGATTCTTTGTAACCCGCCATGACGTCATCTTCTGGATTCTTGTAACCCGCCGTGACGTCATCCGCCATTAATGCACGTTCTGCCCAACGTATCTCAACAAATCCTTATCGTAATAATTGTCCCGAAAATCGAGGCGTTTCCGCAGCTGGATAACCATGTCTTCAGCCTCCTTGTTTCTCGCGCCCATTCATCAGCCGTCCCTTATAAGTACGCCCGGCCCTTAGGTCTTCGTCATTCTTCCCTTTCCATCGTCTTCCTCCACTCGACACCTCAGAGCCCGAGCTCCGCCGCCGCGGCACATCCCGTCTGCACCAACCAAGGCCGCTGCATCGACCTGTCTTGACTAGAGAACCGCGGCGCACCTCCGCTGCTCATCAGCACCAGTAAGTCCTCGCC
Organism: Aegilops tauschii subsp. strangulata; assembly: GCF_002575655.3. NCBI lineage: Eukaryota > Viridiplantae > Streptophyta > Magnoliopsida > Poales > Poaceae > Aegilops > Aegilops tauschii. Next base: position 269,199,057 of record NC_053038.3, on the reverse strand, counting down.
GTCCCGTATACTAGATCTGCATTAGGGTTTGCGAGTTCTTCTGCGTTCTTCGTGGTTCCTCGCGATTCCTTCGCAGTTCTTCCACAACAGCCTCCTTTGATCTAAGAGTAGTGCATAACTTCGGCGGTAGTCGTTTCACACCCATTTTCAATACTAGCAGATCCCTTTTGCTTGCAAAAAGATCTCATTTAGAGCTCTCGAACTTCTCTGTACCAGTTTTTAGGTCTAGAAGTTTTTCTTTTCTGGACGATCGTTTGATCCAAAATAATCCCTGCAATCTGTGAAACTTGTTTGTGCAACACTTAGGAAAAAATAGCATCTGTTAGCCATGGCGGCTCATATCGCCGGCTTAAAAGAGGCCATGCTTTGTGAAATTTCCGGATCATTCATAATAGAGTTAAATAACTTAATTGCTCATGATATCCACGGCGGCTTAAATAACCTGACACAATTAGCCATATATCATTAGGCCCTTTCATAAGCCGCCATCTTGAATACTGAACTGAAATTTTCCTCCGGCTTAAATTTGAACCGGAATTTTTATTTTGTCATAGGCTTCCATCTTTCACAATGCCGCCTAAGGCTCCCAAAGCACCCATCACATGCAACTGGGTTAGATCCAACGTCACCGACTGCATCTTAGCTGATTTCGTGAAAATGGGTTACCTGCCAAAGAAAGAGGTCATGTCCTATCGTGCTCCTGACCCGTCAGAAGAGAGGCCTCAACCCAAGGATGGGGAAGTTGTCATATTTACTGATCACATGAACCGGGGCTTTGCTCCTCCTGGCTCAAAATTCTTCAGAGATGTCCTGCACTTTTTTGATCTGCGACCTCAAGACATCAGACCCAATTCCGTGTCAAACATCTGCAACTTCCAAGTGTTCTGTGAGGTGTACCTCGGAGAATAACCCAGCTTGCTACTCTTTAGGGAGTTATTTTACCTGAACCGCCAGAATGAATGTGCCAACGGGCCTAGCTTGGAACTCGGTGGAATCTCAATCCAACGACGGAGAGATTGTCTCTTCCCTTATGCTGAGCCGCCAAGTCACCCAAAATATTGGAACCAGACATGGTTCTACTGCCAAGACATTTCTCCGGCTGACGAGAACCCTCTGCCCGGCTTTCGCGCCCTGCGTCTGGAGTCAAATCACCCCTTGCCAGACAAATTATCTCAAGCTGAACGTCAACCACTTACTCCCACCATCAACAAAATCAAAGCTCTTCTGGGGAACGGCTTAAATGGCATTGATCTGGTCCGGGTCTGGGTCGCCTGGCGGGTGATTCCTTTAAGCCGCCGCCCCGGCTTGATGTGTGATTACACGGGCCAGAAGGATGATCCTCTTCGACACAGTCCAGACGACTTACCTGAGGATGTCATTGGTGATACAACCAAATCGCTTCTGAACGAGAGCCTGGCAGATTGCGGGAGAGTGGGCTTAAGCCCTTTCTGCAAGACTAACCCGGCTCCAGCGGTAAACCATTGACCTGAATACTTCTCCTTCCATTTTAACGATTTTGTCTTAACTCACTAACCTTTGTTGTATTTTACAGGCTAATGATAAATTCTGGAAGGTCAAGTATGACAACGAAGCCGCCAAGAAAGCCAGAAAAGTTAAGAAAGCCGCCAGGAAAGCCACTCCCCGTAAGAAGGGGAATAAACCTAGCGCCTCGGACCTGCTTCGTCTGGAAGACACCTTCGAGTCAGAGGTAGCTCTTGACTCTTTAGGCTCCTTTTTTAACCATCTTATTGACACGGATTATCAGCAGGAGGACACTGGAACGAGTCATGAAGTGAATGAAGAGGTAACTATAATTTCCTCCGACTCCGAGCCTTTGCCGAGACGGAAAGTCCGAAGAGTAACCCGGAAAGTAAGATTTTCACATCCTTTAGCTTATCAAGATCCTCAATTTCTTTTGAAGCGACAGATTTATGAGAGTCGGAGGCAGACCCGGACCAGCAAAGATGCAGAACTCTCCTCCGGCTTACCCGAAGCATCAAGGAAGCGCCGGACTGAGGTTATCTCCGACTTATATTCTTTGTATCCTTTGGCGGGCGCCACTCGTCAACCCCTTAATTCTTCCAACTCAAACTACCAGGGAACTTCGCCTTCCTCCGGCGAGTCAATGCAGTCCAGCTTGCCGGCTCAAAACCGCTCCCGGGTAAAGATGATCAGTTGATTTTATGCTTATCTTACTCATGTGTTTGCACTAACCCTTTGACTTACAGTGTACAAGTGAAGCCCAGCAAGAGGGCGAAGAAAAATAAGCCGGCCGAAGAGCCGGTCTTGGCTGAGCCGGAACTCAGAACGGCTGCTCCTAATGTCTCTGTTGATGAGTCGCCGACTGTACCATCTCCTGATGCCACCGCTGCTCCAACTGTTGAACAAGCTATAGAAGGTTCTGAGAACCCGGAGATCCCCAGCCCGGGTCATCCAGATGATCCGGACGTTGAGATCACCCGGATTGAGTTTGTCGAACCGGGACGACCTACCGTGCTGGCCAAGTGCTCTGCCAAGGAAGAACTTCTGGAACGCCGCCGGGCCAAGTTGAACATCACTGATTATGCTCATCTGAGCATTGAAGATATTGTCTCTGGCTATGTAAATCAAGTGCACAACAGCCGGGATCTGGAGATTGACATGGTGAAACAAATACAGCAAAAATCTGAGGTATAACTCTCTTTCTTACTCCATAGTTATAGTTACCATGCCAGCCCCCAAGTCTATTACTTATGATAAAATCTGTTATAGACTTAATACCGGCTTAGTAATCACTGCAAGAAAACCGGCTTACCTAGTAGCACTCAAGGTCCGGTTTAATCAGCATATCTGAATCGGTCCTTACCTTGTTTTAATCAAGTAGTTGAACAACAATATGCATTAGCCCCCAAGTGCCAAGTACCTTTGCTTGCAAAGTGCTTGGGACTTATTTGCATAAACCGCCACTGTAAATAGAACTCTTCAGCATACATTAGCCCCCAAGTGCCAAGTGCCTTTGCTTGCAAAGTGCTTAGGACTTAATGTTGCATTATAATCACCCTAACTGTGACCCGGAATTTATACAGGCCGCCGTCAAGCAATTTGAATCGAAGATCTCTGATTTAAAGAACCGCCTGAAGACTCAAGAAAATGAAACCCAAAAGGCGAACTCCAAGTTTGAATTCAGTGTATCTGCTCAAGATAAACTGAAAAAGAAATTTGAAGCAGAGAGAAAAGCCTGGGCGGATGAAAAGGCGGCTTTGCTCAGCCGGGCCGAACAAGCGGAGGCCACTCTTGCTGGAACAGCCGCCGAGCTATCCGGCTTAAAACACCATGTTTCTCAGATGGTGTCCGTAATCTTTGGTAAGCAACTCTATAAGTGTTTAGCTAGTTTACATCTTTTCCAAAGAGCATCTCAATTGTCATCAGCTTAACTGTCTTTGCAATGCAGGCCCCAGGAGCTCCAATCTTAATCAAAATGTGCTGACAAAATTGAAGGCGGTTTATACCTTCGTAGAGCAACGTTACACCGGGTCACAACGTGCCTTAGCCGTTGTGGCTCTGTCAAATGAAGTTCCCACTCACCTGGCGGATGTACTCAGGCGGCTTGCCGTACTTCCTCAACGCTTCCAAGAGTTGAGACGGGCTTCTGCAAGAGTCGGAGCTATAGCCGCTCTGAGCCGGGCCAAGGCGTTTCTACCGGAGCTAGACCCGGCCGACATCGCCCTTGGGTATCCCAGCTTGAAGGAAGACAGCACCCCCTTTGACCAGAAGGACTTCGCCGCTTGTGTGAAGAGCGTACGCCCTGTGGCCACTTTGATTGGCAATGACATAGATCTTACCAAATATCAACCGGGCTATGACGCGGAGAATCAGAGAATTCCAACACCATGTTATGAAGCAGTCAGCCTGATTCCTCCAACTTGTAAGCATACCTTCGCCCCTGAAGTTGACCCGGCCGGGTTAATTGATGATGAGGCTCAATTTGAAGCCTTGAGTGGCATTGACTGGAAATCATCAACCTTCCAGGTCATGGAAACAGCCGGAGGAGCGGAGAGGGATGACCCGGAAACCTCAGGCCAACAACGCCCTTGATCTCGCAGGCGGCTCATGGTTATGTCTTAAAAGACGATGCCTCACCTTTTGGACTCGGGGAGTCATGTAATAGAGTAGGACAAACACTTAATTTTGTCGTGCCATCGCGCATGTGTGTAGCGCTCAACATTGTTTAAGCTGCCCTTTTATATTCTTCCGAGTTATGCTTGATCCTCTATTTTCCTTATGTTTAAAGAGCTGTCTTTAATTGTCCTGCATAGAAAAACAAATCACAAGTCCCTTGGCGGCTTACCACATGGAGAGTCATACACTTTTCATATAACCCGGAATCATATCAAACCGGTCCTCCATTATATCCTTGAGACAACCATAACAGCATACCTGTGATCCTTCAAGTACACCTCCGGTTTATGTGATCCGAATAATGAGTAAAAAACCCCACTATGTAACATGATGCTTATCATGTGCGATCAACTTTATTGACCAAAGTTAAGCCGGTGGAGTAGAAACCACCCTTGAACACTTTAGATATAATCAAAAGAACTTGTTTGCAACAAAGAGACTTCAAAAATTTGGAGGCTTCTGATTCGAATACGACCAGAGAACCGTCCCAAAGGGGTTAAGCTAAGATTCGAATACGATCATATAGCCCCAGTGGCTTTGGCGTTGCCGATCAAGAGGGTATTGACAGCTATGTTCTCTTTGGTTCGAATACGACCTATGTTTGAACAGGAATCCCCCAAATGATCTTGAGAGTTGTTTAACGACGCTGATTCGAATACGATCCACGTCGGTTCCCAAAGGGGGTTGAGCCATGATTCAAATATGATCAAGAAACTCCCAAGTGAGCTCGGCAATATGCCAATCAAGTGGGTATCGATAGCTATGTTCTCTTTGGTTCATATACGACCTATGTTTGAACAGGAAGCCCCCAAGTGATCATATATTTAACGGCTAGATTCGAATACGATCATAAGCCGGATCATCCTCCAAGCGATCCTGCGATAACAATGACACATTTACCTTTGGAGGGGAAAAAGGACAGAGGTCCTGCTTTATTATTCATCATAATATATACATGGCTATAGAAATATGTACATTATGAGAGCTGGTGGCTCAGGTGTAATAAGGCCGAAGCTGAGCTATATTCCACGGCCGGCGGGTCTCCTCCTCCGACTTACGTGAATCTTTGTACTCTCGAATATCGATGAGGTAGTACGACCCGTTGTGCAAGTTCTTGCTAACCACAAAGGGCCCTTCCCAAGGTGGGGATAGCTTGTGTGCATCTGTTTGATCCTGGATGAGCCGGAGCACCAAATCACCTTCCTGAAAGGTCCTGGACTTAACCCGGCGGCTGTAATAGCGGCGCAGGTCTTGTTGGTAAATCGCCGAGCGAGCTGCTGCTACGTCACGTTGTTCGTCCAACAAGTCAAGAGCATCTTGACGCGCTTGCTCATTGTCCTCCTCGACATAAGCCGCCACTCAAGGCGAGTCATGACGGATGTTGCTACGGAGAACCGCCTCGGCGCCGTAAACCATGAAGAAAGGCGTGTAACCCGTAGACCTGTTAGGAGTAGTATTGATGCTCCATAACACATAGGGTAACTCCTCCACCCAACAACCCGGCGTCCGTTGCAAAGGGACCAAAAGCCAGGGCTTGATGCCCTTCAAGATTTCCTGATTGGCTCTCTCAGCTTGACCATTGGATTGGGGGTGAGCTACTGATGAAACATCATGCCGAATATGCTCTCGTTGGCAAAATTCTTCCATGGCGCCTTTAGACAGATTGGTACCATTGTCTGTTATAATGCTGTGTGGAAAACCAAAGCGAAATATCACCTTTTTCATGAACTGAACCGTCGTGGCTGCGTCACACTTACTAACTGGCTCTGCCTCAACCCACTTTGTGAACTTATGCACCGCCACCAAGAGGTGGGTCTTCTTATCCTTAGACCTTTTGAAAGGCCCAACCATATCAAGCCCGCAGACTACAAACGGCCAAGTGATTGGAATCATCCTCAACTCTTGAGCCGGCACCTGAGCACGTCTTGAGAACTTCTGACAACCGTCACGTTTACTGACTAAGTCCTATGCGTCAGCGTGAGCCGTCAGCCAATAAAAACCATGACGAAAAGCCTTCGCCACAAGGGATTTCGAGCCGGCATGATGGCCACAATCCCCCTCGTGAACCTCCCGTAAAATTTCTTGACCCTCCTTAGGGGAAACACAACGCTGAAAAGCCCCAGAAACACTGCGATGATGCAGCTCGCCATTGATAATTATCATTGACTTAGACCGCCGGGTTATCTGTCTGGCCAAAGTTTCATCCTCAGGCAAGTCTCCCCGGGTCATGTAAGCCAAGTATGGCACTGTCCAGTCTAGGATAACGTGAAGAGCCGCCACCAACTGCGCTTCTGGGTCAGGAACAGGCAAGTCTTCCTCTGTAGGCAACTTGACAGAAGGGTTATGCAGAATATCCAAGAAAGTATTAGGCGGCACCGGCTTACGCTGAGAGCCCAGCCGGCTTAAGGCATCAGCCGCTTCGTTCTTTCTGCGGTCAATGTGCTCCACTTGATAACCCTGAAAATGCCCGGCGATGGCATCAACTTCACAGCGATAAGCCGCCATGAGGGGGTCCTTGGAATCCCACTTGCCTGATACCTGTTGAGCCACCAAATCTGAGTCGCCAAAGCATCTCACCCGGCTTAAGCTCATCTCCTTAGCCATCCGAAGACCATGGAGCAAGGCCTCATACTCAGCTGCATTGTTAGTACAGGGAAACATCAACCGTAGCACATAACGAAATTTGTCACCTCGAGGGGAAGCTAAAACGACTCCAGCCCCCGAGCCCTCCAACTGCCTGGACCCGTCGAAGTGAATAGTCCAGTATGTGTTATCTGGCCTCTCCTAAGGCATCTGCAGTTCTGTCCAGTCGTTGATGAAGTCTACCAATGCTTGAGATTTGATAGCAGTGCGTGGCACATACTTTAAATCATGAGGCCCAAGTTCAATGGCCCACTTAGCAACTCTTCCGGTGGCTTCTCTGTTTTGGATGATATCTCCTAAAGGAGCAGAACTAACCACAATGATGGGGTGGCCCTGGAAATAATGCTTAAGCTTCCGGCTTGCCATGAACACCCCAAACAAGCTTCTGCCATTGTGGATACCGTTGCTTGGACTCAATGAGTACTTCGCTGACATAGTAAACCGGCCGCTGAACCGGATGTTCCTTACCCGCCTCCTTGCGCTCCACCACGACTACCACACTGACGGCTCGTGTGTTAGCGGCTACATACAACAATAAAGGCTCCTTATCGACAGGAGTAGCAAGGACTGGCGGCTCAGCTAACTGTCTTTTCAAATCTTCAAAAGCAGCATTAGCAGCATCACTCCAGACAAAGTCATCTGTTTTCTTCATCATCTGATACAGTGGTATATGGCCTTTCCGCCCAACCGGCTTATAAATCGACTCAATGCAGCGATGCGACCAGCCAGACGTTGGACGTCATTTATGCACGCCGGCTTAGCCAGAGAGGTGATTGCCTTGATCTTCTCCGGGTTAGGTTCAATGCCTCTGTGAGAAACCAGAAAACCCAAGAGCTTGCCTGCAGGAACACCAAAAACACACTTGGCCGGGTTAAGCATCATGTTGTAGACCCGGAGATTATCAAAGGTCTCTCTTAGATCATCTATCAAGGTCTCCTTCTCTCTGGATTTGACCACAATATCATCCACATAGGCGTGAACGTTGCGCCCAATCTGATTATGAAGACAATTTTGCACGCAACGCTGGTAAGTCGACTGTGCACTCTTGAGCCCAAAAGGCATAGACACATAACAGAAAGCTCCAAAGGGAGTAATGAACGCCGTCTTCTCTTGGTCCTTAACAGCCATTTTGATCTGATGGTAACCAGAGTACGCATCCAAAAAACTCAAACGCTCACAACCCGTTGTAGCATCAATAATTTGATCAATACGAGGGAGAGCAAAAGGATCAGCCGGATAAGCCTTGTTTAAATCCGTATAATCCACACACATACGCCAGGTGCCGTTCTTTTTGAGTACGAGCACCGGGTTAGCTAACCATTCTGGATGAAAGACTTCCACAATGAACCCGGCCGCCAAGAGCCGAGCTACTTCCTCACCAATGGCCTTCCGCCTCTCGTCTTTAAACCGACGGAGGAATTGCCTGACGGGCTTAAATTTTGGATCAATATTAAGAGTGTGCTCAGCGAGCTCTCTCGCTACACCCGGCATGTCAGAAGGTTTCCATGCAAAGATGTCCCGGTTCTCACGGATGAACTCGATGAGCGCGCCTTCCTATTTAGGATCCAGATTGGCGTTGATGCTGAACTGCTTAGATGAGTCACCTGGAACAAAGTCAACAAGCTTAGTCTCATCGGCCGACTTAAATTTCATTACCGGCTCATGCTCCGTGGTTGGCTTTTTCAGAGACGTCATATCTGCCGGGTCAACATTATCCTTATAAAACTTCAACTCCTCTGTCGCACAAATAGATTCAGCGTAAGCAGCGTCACCTTCCTCCCACTCCAAAGCTACTTTTCGGCTGCCGTGAACTGTAATGGTCCCGTTGTGACCCGGCATCTTGAGCTGCAAGTATACATAACACGGCCGTGCCACGAACCTGGCGTAAGCCGGCCGCCCAAATAGAGCATGGTACGGGCTTCTGATCTTGACCACCTCAAAAGTCAGTTTTTCCGCCCTGGAGTTGTACTCATCTCCAAAGGCTACTTCCAGCTCGATCTTACCAATTGGATACGCCGACTTACCAGGCACCACGCCGTGGAAAACAGTATTGGACTGGCTGAGGTTTTGATCGGATAATCCCATACGACGGAAGGTCTCATAATAGAGGATGTTGATGCTGCTGCCCCCGTCCATGAGCTCCTTAGTGAATTTATACCCTCCAACTTGAGGAGCCACCACCAAAGCCAGGTGACCCGGATTATCAACCCGGGGAGGGTGATCCTCCCAACTCCATACAATAGGTTGCTCAGACCATCGCAAGTAACGTGGAACCGCCGGCTCAACAGCGTTCACAGCCCTTTTATGAAGCTTCTGGTCTCGCTAGCACAAACTGGTAGTAAACACATGATACGGTCCACTGTTGAGCTGCTTTGGATTGGTCTGATATCCCCCCTGCTGCTGCTGCTGATTACCCTAGCCAGATTGCTGGTTGAAACCCCCTTGATTACTTTGAAAATTCTGAAAATTGGAATTTGAACCGCCGCCCGGGCCATGAAAGACGCTGCCGCCTGAGCCGCCGCCCTGCCCATTGTTGCCATTGAAAGTGTTGGAATTTTTGAAAGCTTTCATGATGGCACAGTCTTTCCATAGATGAGTGCCTGGCTTCTCCCTAGAACCGTGCCTTGGACAGGGCTCATTCAACAATTGCTCAAGCGTCGGGCCTGATCCGGCGGATCGGGGAGGTGGTCTCCCCTTACGTCGGTGGTTGTTACCTTGCGCATTGGTGTTGGCCACGAATTCCATACTGCCATTAGCCTTACGTTTATTACTTCCCTGGTTCGTCGGGTTATGCTGAGGGTCCTTGCCGTTGCCATTCTTCTCTCCCTTCCCTGTCTTTTCCTCATCAGACGCGGGATCCTTGGTACTATCAGAGTCAGCGTACTTGACCAGAGCCGCCATCAGCATACCCATATCGTTGCAATCGCGCTTGAGCCGCCCAAGCTTCATCTTCAGAGGCGCAAAACGACAATTTTGCTCCAACATCAAGACCGCAGAGCCGGCATCCATCTTATCAGACGAATGTATTATCTCTTTGACCCGGCGTACCCAATGGGTTGTAGACTCGCCTTCTTGCTGTTTGTAGTTAGTCAAATCCACAATCGACATTGATTGCCTACATGTATCTTTGAAGTTTTGGATGAACCGGGCTTTTAGCTCTGCCCATGACCCGATGGAATTGGGCGGCAGTCCCTTCAACCAAGTGCAGGCAGTCCCATCCAACATCATGGTGAAGTATTTGGCCATTGCCGCTTCGCTGACCTCCAGCAACTCCATAACCATCTCGTAGCTCTCAACCCATGCTCCGGGCTGTAAATCAGCCGTGTAATTAGGTACCTTCCTAGGTCCTTTGAAATCCTTCGGCAGACGTTCGTTACAGAGAGCCGGCACCAGGCAAGGGACGCCTCCGGCTCTTGTAGCCATGCCTGCCTCAACAGAAGCCGTCGGGTGAACCGGAAAACGCTGGTAAGCCGTCATCTGAGCCGCCTGCTCAGCTTCCTGACGCGCTCTGTCTTGATCTACCGCATTAAAGGCTCCATTATGTGTCGAGCCATGCCCCCCAGGAAAGTCATGGCGCCGGACGTTGCTTGAGCCGGCCGCCGACGCCATGTGTTTGCTATAACTCGGACTCCGGTTTTGACGAATTGCCTGTCGAGGGGTCGAATGAATCCTGTCCCGGCTATATGAATATGCCTCCTGCTGCGCCAAAGCCGTCTGAAGAAGTTCTCTGACTCTGCGGGTTTCGACCGCCGTTGGGGAGTCACCCTCAACCGGAAGAGCCGCCAGTCGCGCTGCTGCAGCGATCATGTTTTCCAACGGGTTAGAATAATGACCCGGTGGTGTTGGCACGTATGGAGGCGGTGAAGTATTCACACGGGGAGGCCCCATCACTGGTGGCTGAACCAGCGTTCCCGCCCCGGGTGCTGTGATCTGATTCATCTCTGGCGGGTTGCTAGGCCCTGCACCGGGTGTGTTGAAGAGGTTGCGAGGGTCATAAACCGGAGGGAGCCGAGATTGAGCTTTCTGATACCTCCTTCTCATGACCTCATTGGATGCGTTCTGATCCATCGTGAGCCGGAAAGACTGCGCCTGAATAAACTGAGCCTGGGCGTCCAGAGCCGCCTGCTCCGCAGCCATCCTAGCCCCTTCCGCTACCAGGTCTTCCTTGGCCTGCGCTATGTCCAATTTTAGTTGTGCTACTTCTGCATCATGTTGAGCTTGATTCGCCGGGACGACCGTGGCAGTTAACAGGGATGTCATCTTATCTGTGAGATCCATTAGCACCTGAGCCGGCGAGTGCACAGGGCCTCCTGCCCCAGCGGCGGGGTTTTGAACAGGTTGTGTGCCGGCCATGAATATTCCAACCCGGCTTGGCGGCTCAAAGGGGTCCGGAATACTGTCGCCATCGGAACAACCCCTGAGCCTGCCATCTTGAAGTTGATATAACGAGTTGGTCTCATCTGTGGACGACTCGTCGTCAGAACGGGCGGCCGTCTCATCGCCAGATCCAGATCCTTCAGAGAGTCCTCCATGGACGCATCCCACGAAAGCACGCTTCAAGGCAGGCAGAGTCCGGGCGGGTCTCGCATGCTGAGCCGTCTCGACGAGGTCGGTGCAGAGGTCCGGCTTAGGGCCCAGCTAGCCAATCTTGCCAATGAAAACATGGATTCCGCCGAAGGGGACCCGGTACCCGTACTCGATTGCGCCGGCGTCGGGGCCCCAGCCTGCGTCGTCAATGTAGAGCTTGCCACGACAACTCTTGGTCATCCGGCCCACAACGTATCCCTTGAGCCCTACGAAGCTGCCCTTCAAGAACTCAAATCCACCATGCGCTGGCCCCATGGTGGGCGCCAACTGTCGTGGAATTGTCACGGCAGATGTCCTCGTGCAAGGACTTAGTCGTGGAGCCATCGCAACTAGGAAGCTTAAAGGGGTTAGACGGGACAAAGGACACGAGGATTATACTGGTTCGACCCCTTACGGTGAAGGTAAAAGCCTACTCAAGTTGAGGTTGGATTACTTAGGGTTTTGATGACCAGGGAGCTAAACCGCTATGCCTGGCTATCAATCTGATCTTACTTCTCCTGAACCGCCGCTGGGTCGTCCCTTTATATAGAGAGGTTAACGCCCAGCGGCTCTCAGAGACCCGGCCGGCTTATAAACAGTGTCCGCCTCGGACTCTTAACTATTCTTGCCTTACACTATAAGTCATGCCTTAACGGCGGTTTATCACTACGGGCCTCGCCGCCGCCTCTAGGCCTTAGGCCCATTATTGAACCGCCATCCTCAAGCTTGATATTGGGCTTCATGCGATGATCGTCATGACATAACCCGGCCCTTCCCGGGCGGGTGACTCCATTAGTTATATCCCCAACAAAAGCCGTGCCCGCGGTTATGTGGCAGATGGGAATTTGTTAACGTCCGGTTGTAGAGAACTTGACACTTGACTTAATTAAAACGCATCAACCGCGTGTGTAGCCGTGATGGTCTCTTCTCGGCGGAGTCCGGGAAGTGAACACGGTTTCTGGGTTATGTTTGGCGTAAGTAGGAGTTCAGGATCACTTCTTGATCATTGCTAGTTTCACGACCGTTCCGTTGCTTCTCTTCTCGCTCTTATTTGCGTAAGTTAGCCACCATACTTGCTTAGTCGCTGCTGCAACCTCACCACTTTACCCCTTCCTTACCCTTTAAGCTTTGCTAGTCTTGATACCCATGGTAATGGGATTGCTGAGTCCTCGTGGCTCACAGATTACTACACCAACAGTTGCAGGTTCAGATTTTGCGATGATCATGACGCGAGAGCGATGTTACTAGTTTTGGAGTTCTTCTTCTGCTTCTTCTTCAATCAGGGGATAGGATCCAAGTCGGCAGCCTGGGCTAGCAGGGTGGATGTCGTTTGAGCTTCTATTTATGTTTCTTCCGTACTCGGATGTTGATCATGTGTTTGATGTATTGATGTATTCTTGCGGCATTTGTATGCCTTGTATGTATCCCCAACTATTATGTAATGTTGATGCAATGATATCCACCTTGCAAAAGCGTTTCAATATGCGGGTCTATCCTTGCTGGGACCTTCGAGTTCCTCGCGGATAGGGTCGCATATTGGGCGTGACAAGTTGGTATCAGAGCCTCGACCGACCCTAGGAGCCCCCCTTGATTGATCGTGTAGTTTGGCCATTGTTGAGTCTAGAAGAAAACTGTTTTCGGAGTCTAGTTATATCGGAGAGTAGGAATTCTTTTTACTCCTCTGCCCCTTCGTCGCTCTGGTGAGAAATCTTGACGTAGGTGTTTTGAACTATTCCTCTTCCCCTTCAAATTTTTTTTAGGATCTCACGGCTAGTTTTCGTTCGTTGTCCATCCTCTCTCCAATCCGGCGCATTTCTCTTCGAGTGTTTTCGATCCTCGTCATCTTTGGCAAGACCAGTCCTCAGTGCTTTCTCAACCGACGTTGTTTCCCATCCGAAGTTGTCCTTGTTTTTCCCACCTGCCCTCCCTTCTTCTTCTCGGAACCGGAGTCCGTAATCGAATATCCATCCTACTCGTGTGAAGCCTTTGCATTCCCTCCTCAATTATTTCAATCGGTGCTTCCTCTTCAAGTTATTCGTCGGTTCTCCCTTCCAAGTTGCCTTTGTTTTTTTTCCCGCCCTCCCACCCCTTTTATTCCCGAAGTCTGAGCCTCTATTCCAGCATCTATTTCATTTGTGCGGAGTATCTTCAGTCTTCCCTCAATTATTTCAACCGGTGAATTCGCGTCTTGTTTGACATTCTTCATCTCTTTTCTTCTCCGGTGGATTCAATTCCAATTTTCGGTAGTGATTATATTCTTTCCTCGGCTCAAATGTTTCCCGTTGCTCGTTCCCCTCTCGTCATTTAATCGTTCCGGAGTGATGAAGACATCTCAGGAGATTCGTCTGTGTTCGTATTAATTCGAGGTTGTCACCTCATGCAAATATTTCAATTGTTCCGGTGCAGCATCTATCTCTTCAACAATCCTTTTTCAACGTGATTTCTCTTCAGTGGGCCCTAACCCACAGGTCTTTTCCCAGGATCTTACCTGACTCTTCTAATTTTCCCAGAGTTATTCTCAAATTCTTTTCGAAGTTGATGTAAGAATGAATTTCATCAGTCAGATGCCTTTCCAAGATCGATTTCAAAATATTTTCATTGTTGGCTCAACCTCTTCGCTTTTCATTCTCCCGGAGTATCTCAACAATTTTGGTGTCCTTCTCGTCGTCATTCTCAACATTTGAGGACCGAAGTAGAGTTTTCCCTAAATCTTGTCCATTCTCCTGAAGATTCGCGGTGCTAGATCGATGTTACCCTATCAAATTGTTTCCAGTCATGCAATTATTTTCACCCATCCGGAGTATTTCAGGAGTTGTTTTTCGTCTCAAGTATCCGGAGGCCTCCATTTCAGAATATTTCTTCGTTCTAAGTTTTCAAATCCGTTCTCCGATTATTCTATATTCATGCCTTTTCATTCGTCTCCATATTCTTCCGGTGTTTTGCTATTTAATCAGTTTGCGATCTCTTCGTTCTCTTGTCTCTAAATTCCCTCAAGTATATTCATTCTCTTTCCGGTGCTTTTCTAATTCTTTTCGGTGAATCATTCTCTTTTCGTCATTCGTTTCAATTCCTACGGTGGCTCGTTCAAGATTCTTTCTATTGTTATCATATCATTTCATTCGTTCTTTCCAATCCTACCGGTGGTTCACGAAGACTTTCTCAAGTTTTGCGCTATATCCCCCCCTTAATCTTTCCAACGAGAATAGGTAGTATGCAAAACCATTGTTTCTCATCAATTTAATTGGTGGAGGATAAGCATAACGCAATCCTTATTTTCTTTCTTCATGTGGATTAATCTCTTCTTTTCAGAGATTGTTCACCTTATCACATTCTTGGTTCAAAGTGTTTTATCTTTTCTTTTCCGGAGTTCCAAGCTTCTCGCCGATTTCGTCGCGAACCTCCATCCAAATCGTCACAAGGATTTAATCTTATCCCTTTCATCCTCAATTTTACCTCGTCATCCTTTAGTTACCGGAGTTCATCACGGTGGTTCGTCATGATTTAATTCATTCTTCAAGTGTTCATCAAGATTCTTGTAGGCGTAGCTCAAGTATCTTCTTCTTGCTTCTCAAAGTGCAATTGATTCTCCATATTCTTCTGAAGTGGAGTTTTGCATTTCCTCGTTCCTCTCAGCTTTTCAATCTTTTCCGTTTGTGGTTGGTTATCACCTCTTGATTTTGAGATGTACCCATAAGACCACAACAAGCTTATTCTTTTCGTTGTTGATTTTCTCAACAACTTCGTTCAATCCTTCCTCCTAAGAATGCTTTCAAACTCAGTTGTGGTAGATGATATCATTTCTTCTTCGTTCCTTTCATTCAACTATTTCAAGTATTCCGGAGGTTTTATGTTGTTCCTCAAGTCAAGTATCGTTCCATTTCTCAAGTTCATGTTCTATTCTTTTCCTTGTTCAGCCGGAGTGCTGCCTAAATCCTTTCAGTCTTATTCGTTTCTTATCTCGTTCTAACCGGAGTGGTTTCAGAGTCTATCTGATTCCACGAGCATTTGATTCTCGTCATTCTCGTCGTTCCTCTCTTCTTCTCGAGTGCCCTCGATTCTTTGCTTTTCCTCTTGCATTCTTATTTCACCTCATCCCTTTTTCCTTCCGTCTCGGTCCTAAGATCTCGGGACGAGATCTCTTGTTAGTGGAGGAGTGTTGTAACGCCCCGGATCCGATGCGTCAGGTGTCATCCAGTTATTCGCCGTCGTTGACATGTCATTTGCTTGCGTGTTGCATTTTGCCATGTCATCATCTGCATTGCATCATCATGTTTTTCGAAACTTGCATCCGGTCCTTTTCCCCGTTGTCCGTTTCGCGTTCCGACACTCTCGCACGCGCCCGTCGCCCCTCTCAGACCTTGTTTTGTGAGCGGGAGAAAAACCTTCTCGGAATGGGCCGAGATTCGCTGAGTGGCCTTGGTATAGCACCGACAGATAGCCCGTCAAATTTCGTTCCATTTGGAGGTCGTTTGATGCCCAACGGTTAACCGCGTAGCCCAAAACCCCCTTCTCTTTGCAGCCCAGCATGTGTAGCCGTGATGGTCTCTTCTCGGTGGAGAACTTGACACTTGACTTAATTAAAACGCATCAACCGCGTGTGTAGCCGTGATGGTCTCTTCTCGGTGGAGTCCAGGAAGTGAACAGGGTTTCTGGGATATGTTTGACGTAAGTAGGAGTTCAGGATCACTTCTTGATCATTGCTAGTTTCACGACCATTCCGTTGCTTCTCTTCTCGCTCTTATTTGCGTAAGTTAGCCACCATACTTGCTTAGTCGCTGCTGCAACCTCACCACTTTACCCCTTCCTTACCCTTTAAGCTTTGCTAGTCTTGATACCCATGGTAATGGGATTGCTGAGTCCTCGTGGCTCACAGATTACTACACCAACAGTTGCAGGTTCAGGTTTTGCGATGATCATGACGCGAGAGCGATGTTACTTGTTTTGGAGTTCTTCTTCTGCTTCTTCTTCGATCAGGGGATAGGATCCAGGTCGGCAGCCTGGGCTAGCAGGGTGGATGTTGTTTGAGCTTCTGTTTATGTTTCTTCCGTACTTGGATGTTGATCATGTGTTTGATGTATTGATGTATTATTGCGGCATTTGTATGCCTTGTATGTATCCCCAACTATTATGTAATGTTGATGCAATGATATCGACCTTGGAAAAGCGTTTCAATATGCGGGTCTATCCTTGGTCGGACCTTCGAGTTCCTCGCAGATTGGGTCGCATATTGGGTGTGACAAGCCAGCCTGGTGAGGCCACTCCCGAGGAGGTCTTGTGTCGTGCGCCTCACGAGGCTTGGCCCCTCGCGAGGGTGTTGAGAGCTTGCTGGTGAAGATGGGCCGTACGGGCCCGCTCGCAGAGCCACGCCATGAGCCGCAGGCAGGCAAGTCTGGGGACCCCCGTTCCCAGAACGCAGACAGAGGCTCTACATGATGGTTCATCAAGGATTAAATTCATTGTTCAAGTGTTCATCAAGATTCGTGTTTGAGGATTTCAAGCATTCTTCATCGTGCATCCCGAAGTGCAATTATTTCTACCATATCTTTTGAGGTGGTGTTATGTCATTCTTGACAATTTCCCTTTCTGTTTCAAGGTTCACAAGTTGTTAAGAATGAGACATTTAAACCCATCATTTTCTCTTTGTTCAGGAGATCCTTTGCAACCCATCAATCTCTTCATTGTAGTTATCTTGGGTTATATTTCACCTAAAGCCTTCCCTAAGTAATGTTGCTATTATGGTGCTTATCAATGATCCAAGTTATCTCCTTATCATCTTGGTGGAAGAAGTTTTTCATCTCTTCGTCGATCTAAAGCACGCAATTGTTTCCTTTAGTGGCCAGTCATCACCTCATAATTTTAGATGTTTTCCATAAGTCCACAGGAATCATATATTTTTGTTGTTGATTTTTCAACAGCTCCGTTCAACCCTTCTCCGTAAGGATGCTCTTCAAACTCATTGTGGACAAGATGTTCGCTTCTTCTCCGTTCTTTTCATTACATTCTTCATTTGTTTCGGAGACGTTGTGTTGTTGCTCTCGTCAAGTATCATCCCATCTTGTCAAGTTCATGTTCCATTCCTTCCATGTTCAACCGGAGTGCTGTCCAAATTCTATCATTCTTGTTCCTTGGCTACCTCGTTATACCTGTGTGGTTTCATATTCTTTTGGTTCGTGAAGCGCTTATTTCATGTCTTTCAACCTACAAGGTTCTTGTAATGTTCCTTGTTCCTCTTTGCTAACGGAGTGTTTGCAATCTCGTTCATCTCTATTGTATTCTTTCTTTCAAGCTATTCAGCCTCTCAAGGTTCGTGATTTCACTCGTTTGTCAAAGAAGCAACTTTGTATTACCTCTTCTCTTCCTCTTCCGTTTGTCGTCCCTAGATCTCAGGTCGAGATCTCTTGTAAGTGGAGGAGAGTTGTAACGACCCGAGACCGACGCTCGAGATGCCTTCCATGTTTTCCTTATCGTCGTGTGTTTTTATTTGTTTGCTGCATTCATCATGACATCATTTGCATTGTATCATGTAATCATGCCACTAAATCTTTGCAACTCAAATAAATAAATGACATGGATCTCTGATCCATTTAAATTGAGGGATATGCACATGGTGATTTCTCTTTGAAACATATTCAAAGTCTCCTACTATTATTAGGGAGCTATATTAAAATATTCCATTTACTTTGGAATCATGATAACACATTTGCAATTTAATTCCATGCCTCTTCTGCTTCAAGTTTCACCTCCAAACTTTGCCAACAATTCTTTTTTACATTTATCGAGGCTCTTCCTAAATTCTGAACATTTTTTGACACTTCTAATTCCTTGTCCTTGTTCAAACCATTTGAATTAAATTCAAATGACTTTGAATTTAATTCTTACAATCATGTCCACTCCTATTTTTCATGGACCATGCGCATTTTAGTGAGTCTAGGAAAATTAACTCCATGCCCAAACTCCACTCTAATCTCTCTCGACATTTATTCTAAGTTTCTGTTTCTTTGAAATAGAGAGAGAGAAGAGAGCCAGCCCAGCTGGACCTCGCAGCTACCGCAGCTCGGCCTGCTCCCAGCAGCCCAGTCGATCCAGCCCAACTCCTGCACCCCCTATCTAACCCTAGCCCCCTCGATCGATCCCCATCTCTCGATCCCTTCCTCCCTCATGTGTGCTGCCAGAGAGAGAGAGAACAGCAGTGCCTCACACCCGAGCTCTCCTGCTTGTGAGCACCTCCATCCCCATGGGGCTGCGACCCCGTCTCTGCTCCCGCCGATGAGCGTCGTCGCCGGCTATGCCCCGCCGATCCCCTGCTTCCCTCCTTCCCTTCTGCTCCTCATGCCCGATGTCGGCTCTGCAGCACGCCGGCCACTTTGTTCCTCTGGTCCGCCTCCCCTGTTTCGCACCAAGGACGCTGCCGGCAACGATGTCGCAACCATCGTCGCGCGCCGCCAACCCCGCCCCTCGCCCTCCTGCTTCTCCTACTCGCCTCGACCCCGCGCCCGATCTCCTCTGCCCGTCGACGACTCCGTTTCTGCGGCGCCCCTTCACCTTGCGCAACCTGCATGACCGCCGGCCATGGAGGCCACCGTGCTGGCCCGCAGCTTTGCCCGCGCTGTCGTGCCTTGCTGCCACTGTTGCTTCGTCCGACCGCCGACGACCTCCGTCGAGCTCGCCCCGCCGCCTCCACCCCTACTTCGGCCAGATCCACCTGGCCCCAACCTCCTCCGTCTAGGATCTCGCTGTTCCCCGTCGTCCCGTCACCGGAGTTCACGCCCAAGGCCCGCTTGTCGGTGTACAAAAGTAGGGGTCCTTTTGGTACCCCTTTACTTGTGCGCGAGCAGTTGCAGCCGCACCTACGACCATGCTTGGCGGGGAAAAGGAGGCAAGGACGCTGGACTACCAGAGCAATGATCAAGACAAGAAGCATGAGGAGCGAAGGGGCAAAGTGAACTCCCCCGGCAAGATCCTTGCCGGGGCGGCCTTCACGGCCCCGGCAAGAGCCTTGCCGGGGCAACCTGCCCAACACCAGCAAGGTCGCCACCCCTGAACCTAAGAGTTCCGACACCATCGACAACATTTGAACCAAGGCTCAGGAGGCGCCTCCATGGTGGCATGTAGATCTTTGTGAAGGCCAAGAGCATACAAGACTAGATGAGAACCAGAAAACGAAGACCTCCGCCAAGATCCTTGATGGAGACGCCCACAAGACCCCGGCAAGACCCTTGCCGAGGACGCCTGCAAGACCCCGGCAAGATCCTACCCGGGGCCTCGGCAAGGCTCTTGCCGAGGACATCTACGAGGCCGCAGCCAGGCCCACGCCATGGCTCCACCGTCGATCCCACACAGCTGCCTGCCCGCCAACTAGGCAGGCACCTGCGTGGCGGCATGCAGCACCCAGGTCAACTCAGCAAGCACCTGTGTGGTGGCGTTCAGATCTTCGTGAAGACTCTACCACCACACCAACTCAGCAGCCATCTAGCCAGCATGGCACTACACGCCTCGTCAGCCTGGACGCATGTTGAAGCAAGGCGAGGCGACGACAGGTGGGACGAGCTTCCTTGCCGTCCCCAATAAAGCAAGAAGGGCACGTCAGCAGCACATTAAATGCATTTTGTCCTACGGTGCCAGGGATAAACTCGACTACTATACAACTTTCCACCTCATGTGTGCCACTGTGGCAGCCCCTTTCACTATAAAAGGAGGCCCGCGGCATACTGAGAGAGGATTCACGCTTTTTGGACCCTGCACGCTCTATATCAAGCCCAAGAACACCAGATAAACATACACCAATAGGAGTAGGGTATTACGTATCGCTTGTGGCCCGAACCTGGATAAACTCCCCCGCGTTGATCTTCTAATCCCGCTCTTCCCACAGCCCCGCGCCCTATCAACCGTAGAAGGGATTCTTTGTGATCCCATAGGTGTCGTTTCCCCGACATCTTTGGCACACCAGGAAGGGGCGCAAGCTGTGAGAATCCGGTTTTGAAGCCGACGCATCGACATTTCCATGGGGAGGGCTCGAGAGGAGAAGGCGACGTCGATCAGCCGCCCTCTGGTGTCATCCGCATGGCCACGAAAAGCTAAGTCACGCAAATTTTTGAGTAAATTCATTTATATAAGTCTGTCTTCCTCGAAAGATCTCGTTCCTTGTATGGGAAACCTGCACGCAATGGGACCCTTCCGCTATTGGTAACGCCCTTGCTCTGTTTCGAGCCCGCTCAACAGTTCAAGCGGCCACGCTGAGAACGGCAAGGTGGCCTACCCGCTATTAGCAGTGCCCTTGTTCTGTTTCGAGTCCAGTCGATAGTTCAAGCGACCGCGCTGGGAGCGGCAAGGTGGTTTTCCCGGCAGCAAGCGCCCCCCGGCAGGCTGCTAAGGATCCGCACTCAAAGCACCACGGCATGGGTTTACGCGCCGGCAGCCTTATCCAACCAATCGTAGGGTGCAAACATACAAAGAAGGACCTAACAGAAAGATAGCATGCTTGATCTTAAAGTACTACAAAGTTATGTTACATCAAGTAATTGTTGCGGTTCTAACTCAAGAATAAATTGTCTTGGTCTTGAACTCGCAGCGGCAATGAGAAACGGGGTGCCTAGTCCCAGCGCTGGCCCTCCACCCTCTGGACTCCGTCGACGCACTCGATGATGGGCTTGATACGCTCCTTGAGCGCCGCGAGGTCCGCCTCCTCCGGCAAGCTCTCCAGCGCGTCGGCGAATTTGACGGTGGGGTTCCAGAACGCCACCTTGGTGAGCACCTTGGTCAGGGCACCCCAGCAGAGCCTCCGGGCCTCGTTGGCCAGATAAGTTGCCCGGTTGGAGTGGAGCTGATCCAGGGCGTCGAGGATTCGCTCGAAGAACAAGGTCAGCCTGGCGTTGGTGCTTATGTTCCTGTCCTTGGAAAGCCTGACGTCTGGCATGCCCATGACGGCTAGCTAGGCGGTGAGCTTCCCCGCGACGTTGATGAGGCGGCTGATCCAGAGCTCCACGTTGGCCACATAGTCCTCGTGGTTGGCCGCGTCGTTCTTCCTCTGCTGCCTCTCGTCCTCCAGGGCCTGGTTCAGGGTCTACTCACGAGCCCTGGCCTCCGAAAACGTCCCCTCCAGGCCATCCAGCTTCAGCTTCAGGTCATTGATGGAGTCGTTGGCCTTGGAGAGTAGCTCGGCCTTGCCGAGGACTGCAGCCTGCGCATCTGCCAAAGCGCCGTTGGCCGTGTCCTTCTCCTCCGTCAGCTCCAAGACCTCTTTCTTCAGCCCATCCCGCTCCACCTCCAGCTCCTTCACCTTGCCGGCGTGGTCCAGGGCCAGAGCGCGGAGTGCATCCTTGTGCTTCTGCTCCAGCTCCTGGGTCCGCTGCGCGATTAGCTTCTCAATCTTCTCATCCTTGCCATGGAGTGTGGCGGCAAGCGCCTCCTCACGGGCGGCAAGATCCTCCTCGTGGGAGTTGAGCAGAGCCTGGTGCTATTGCCGAGCAGCCTCATCCTTGGCGGCCTGCTCCATTGCCAGCTCCTGGGCCTTCTTGACGTCGGCCTGCTTCAGGACGAGCTCCCGCTTGCACTCAGCCAGCTCATCCTGGAAAGCCTTCAATTCGTCCCGGGCCCCGCCAAACCAGGCTTGCGTCTAAGTGACGCGCTCCTCAAGATCTGCCTCCACCTTGTCCACCGCCGCCATCCTGGATTTCACCTTGTCCAGGCGGGCACCGTGGAGCGCCTGGAGTTTCTGAAAGTTGGCGCACATGGCCCGGGGAAGTAGCTCCTCTTGGGAACCACCGTCGTCGGGGCTCGATTCGTCGACAACCTAGAGCCCGGTGGTGGCGAGCGCCTCGTCGTCAAACAACTCCCCCTCAGTCGGCGCCCTGGTGCCTGCCGTCCCTGGGAGGTGGACGAACAGGCCGTCGCCCACCTTCAAGTACCTGCCTGGGGCGGGGGCCGGAGGGGAGGAAGGTTGGTCATTGGCCACCTCCTCGTCGACGGAAGCCTTGTCGGCCTCCCCAGTAGCGGCCTCACCAGCCCCTTTGGTAGTATCCTTGCCGGCCTCCCCGGCAAGCCCCTTGGCGGCCTCCTCAGTGGTGGTCTTGGCGGCCTCCTCGGCAGTAATCTTGTCAGCCTCGGCCTCGGCATCCTTGTCGACCTCCTCGATGACGGTGTCGACGTCCTCCGGTTTCATCGAGGGAAGGTCTGGAAGCCAGAAGAGAAGATAAAGCAAGGCCAAGGCCAAGCTTCAGAACAAAAGCAAAAAAACACAGCGAGCGACAAGAAATGGGAAACACACAACTCACCCGTGCCAAGCTGGGAAGTGTTTCCCTCCCCGCCAACGTCCGTTGCTGGGACGAAGCCACCAGCGCCCATGCCGGCCCCCTCTTCCTCCATGTGTGTGGGCCCGGTGGTGGGTGTCCTCGCTGGTGATGCCCCTCTGGGCGGCATGGTCGATGGGGGCGGCGTGTTAGGTGTGGCCCTCAGTGGCTCCTCCTGCTGCCGCTCTCCTCCTACGATCCCGGCAAGATCAGCATCAACAATTCACACCCCAGTGCCCATCGACAAGGAGATGAGTAGTGGAGTCATGCTAGGGGCTGAAGCGGGGGCTGTCGTTTGGGCTGATCACCACTAACTCCAGCGTGCGCGAAGTGCTCATCGGGGGCTTGCCGCCCGTCGACATCTTGGCCCTCTTCGCCACCCTCTGAGCCAGCGTCTCCATGTCCCTACAAGCACAAGATCACATTAAAGAGGATAACACCAGCTGAGGGTCAAAAATGATGAAAGGCAAGGTGCTTACTCGTCCTCTGCCTCTTGCCTCCTCTTCGTCTTTGGGCTGAAGGACCCGAGGTCATACTCGACCTCCAAGGTGATGTCCAAAGGAGGAGGAGAAGGGGATGGGGTCTGGCACCGCTTGGATGAGGAGGAGGCAGTCGCTGTCTTCTTCGCCACCGCGGCCTTCACCGTCTTCTTCGCTGTCGCGGCCTTCATCGCCCTTGTCTGGCGCATGAGCTGCTCCTGAGCCGGTTGCCGCTGCGTGGTTCTGCCGGGCTGGACCGGCTCACCGGAGCTGGCCCGCCGCAGGACGCGTTTCATCCCCGCGGCCGGGGGGTTGGGGTCGTCCGGCTCGGCCTCCTCTTCGGACGACTCCTCGCCCACGTCTTCAACAAGGGGGGCCCCGGCACCGGCGCCACCGGCCTCCCCAACAGACTCCGCCCACTGGGCGAGCTCCTTCTCCTCCGCGGCTGCCCTGGCCTCGTCCTCCATGGCACCGACGCTGCAGGCCTCCTTGGCAAGTGCCGCCTCCGCCGCCCTGGCGGCGATGTAGTCCAGCTCCTCCTTGGTGGTGTTGCGGATGAGCAGTGGCTCATCGCAGACATAGTTCTCCGACAAGTTGTCGAAAAACTCCTGCACCTTCTCTACTGGCGGCTCGCCCCAGGCTGGGTTGAGGCCGTGCGTGTTGAAGTCCGGCATCATGGCGATGATAGCAGACTGGCGAGAGTTGTTGCTCAGCGGGACCACTCCCGCCGGCAACCCAAACAGAGGCCCCTTGACAGCCTTGCCAGTCTTCACGGCCTTGCCGGTCCTCTCAGCCCTGCCGTCGCCGTCCACATTGAGCTGAAAGATCCTCTGGCAAAAATGGACATGCCCCAGCACCGTGAAGTTGTGCTTCAGGCCAGAGCGGAGCCTCATGATATCGGCCGCATTCCTGAAGTCCCAGGCCGGCTTCCCCTTGTTGTGCAGCGAGGCGATTCGGCGACGGATGAAATCGGCACCAATCATCTCATGGGTGAGCCCGGCCATGGTGAGGCGATGGATCCTGGTGGTGGCGACCGTGAGCTTCTTGTCGTTGGCGTCGAGGTCGCTCCAGTCCTTGCGGCGGGTCGGCGGGCTCTAACGAACTCGTCAGAACTCCTGCGGATCCTTCTCCCTGATCCAAAGCCACCGGCCCCGCCACTCGTCCCACCTCTCCTTCTGGGCACCCTCCGGCTACGTGCCCTTCTCCTGGGTCCTCGGGATCCAGGTGATGCACCCAGAAATGGCGTCCACTGTTTGGATGCGAGGATAGAAGTAGTGTCGGAAGAGCGCCGTGCTGGGAGCACTCCGGCAAAGCCCTCGCAGAGATGGGCAAAGAAGGCCATGCATGCCACAGCATTCCGCGTAAAGTTGAGGAGGTGAAAGTCGTAGGTGTGCATGATGTCGTTGAAGAAATCAGAGAAAGGGGGCAGAGCCCACAAGAAAAGTAGTCGACGAAGAAAGGGTACCGATCTGGACCGGCCTTGGCGAAGTCGGCGGGGATGATGTGTGTAGCGGGCTGCCCCATTGTCTCCCTCCCCAACAGGGGCCTGAACCAGTCCCTGAGGGTGACCGCGTCGACCGTCGGGGGGAAGAGGGCGCGCTGTGTCTGTAGCGCCACCAGCTCACTCTCCGGCGCCTCCTTCCCTCTGTCATCTTTGACCGCTCCCTTGCCCTTGCCTGTCTTGGGCACCATGGTGACTGGGAGAGGGCGAAGAATCAAGGGCAATGGGGGCACGGCAGTGGCGAGCAGGGGCAAGAACTTCGACAAGAGCTTGAGGAAGAAGAGGAGGGGACGGTGGTTCCGAGATTGGAGAGGGCACAGAGGGTAAATGAGCAGTGCCCTTGCGGTTTTCCCTTTTTATGGGGAAAACGCGGGCCACCTCTTTACCATTCACCGTGACGTGTCGCGAGCACCCTGCGGCTGCCCCACGCATGACCCCTACGTCACGCATGACCCCCATGTCACGCACGACCCCCACGTCACGCATTCAATGCGGGTTGTGGGGAAGCGCAACGAGCAAGGGAGTTACTGCAGTAAAAACTCTGCCTCACGTGCCCGCGTACCCTTCTGGGCCTGGCCCAACAATGCTCTGCGCTTATGTGTGGCCCAGGCCCGGGGGCTCCTGTCGGTGTACAAAAGTAGGGGTCCTTTTGGTACCCCTTTACTTGTGCGCGAGCAGTTGCAGCCACACCTACGACCACGCTTGGTGGGGCAGAGGAGGCAAGAACGCAAGACTACCAGAGCAGTGCTCAAGACCAGAAGCACGAGGAGCGAAGGGGCAAAGTGAACTCCCTCGGCAAGATCCTTGCCGGGGCGGCCTTCACGGCCCAGGCAAGAGCCTTGCCGGGGCAACCTGCCCAACACCAGCAAGGCCGCCACCCTTGAACCTGAAAGTTCCGACACCATCGACAACATTGGAACCAAGGCTCAGGAGGTGCCTCCATGGTGGCATGCAGATCTTTTTGAAGGCCAAGAGCATACAAGACTAGATGAGAACCAGAAGATGAAGACCTCCGGCAAGATCCTTGCCGGAGACGCCCACAAGACACCCGGCAAGACCCTTGCCGAGGACGCCTGCAAGACCCTGGCAAGATCCTTGCCGGGGCCCCGGCAAGGCTCTTGTCGAGGACATCTACGAGGCTGTAGCCAGGCCCACGCCAAGGCTCCACCGCCGTTCCCACACAGCTCTCAGCCCGCCAACTAGGCCGGCACCTGCATGGCGGCATGAGGCTCCCAAGTCAACTCAGCAAGCACCTGCGTGGTGGCATGTAGATCTTCGTGAAGACTCTACCACCACACCAACTCAGCAGCCAGCCACCCAGCAATACACGCCTCGTCAGCCTAGACGCGTGTCGAAGCAAGGCGAGGCGGCGACAGGTGGGACAAGCTTCCTTGCCGTCCCCGATAAAGCAAGAAGGGCACGCCAGTAGTGCATTAAATGTGTTTTGTCCTACGGTGCCAGGGATAAACTCGACTACTGTACAACTTTCTACCTCCTGTCTGCCACTGTGGCGGCCCCTTTAACTATAAAAGTAGGTCCGCGGCGTACTGAGAGAGGATTCGAACTTTTTGGACCCTGCACACTCTGTAGCAAGTCCAAGAACACCAGATAAACATACACCAGTAGGAGTAGGTAATTACGCATCGCTTGCGGCCCGAACCTGGATAAACTCCCCCGCATTGATCTTCTAATCCCGCTCTTCCCACAGCCCCGCGCCATGTCAACCGTAGAAGGGATTCTTTGTGATCCCATAGGTGTCGTTTCCTCGACACCGCTGCAGCCTCACCATCGGCCATGCCCTTGCCTTCCTGTACTGCTGTCACTGGATGCCAAGACCACAGCTACGGCTGTACATCGTGTCGTTATTCGTCGCATGCCAAGACCGCCCCCGTGGAATTTGCTAAGTACCACTATGACTCGTGTATGACTACATGGATTTGCCAAGTACCCCACCGGCAAGACTGACGCCCAAACAACCATACCAGCTCTATGGATTTCGGCAAGTCCCTCGACGGCCGGTGCATAGTACCACTATGTTTGCCATGTACACCTACACCAAGACCGGACCGACAAGTACCTCGACAACATGTGTACCACTACCGTCGAACCTCGAAGACCGCAGATTCGTCAAGTTCCTCGATCATCGTGTACCACTACCGCTCCCCGAACATGATCGACTACTTCCTCTTCGACTCGTCAACCACTACTTTCCTCAACGAACTTGATCCTTTCCGAAAATGCACGCTTCGAAGGTATAACCCCGAGATGACGCCCGTGAATGAATGCATGTGTGTTGTATGAGATGCTCGTGTTTGCACCGTGTCTGAGTTGTCATTGCACATTCCTCCTCGTTTGCCATGCCATCGACCCGAGGGAACCCGGTAACCGGGATCACACCACCATCTTTTGCATATTCCGTACATCCACACTTGCTCTTTTGCACCGGTATCTCAATGAGTTGTCGGATCATCGGAATGTTGTCATGGCACCATTTCCGTTGTAGTTGTTGTGGCACCCCTTTCGTTTCGCCACGGTGACAAATGCTTCATAACATGCTCATGTCAACATTTTCATAATTTGCATAAAACTTGTACATGTCATCCACATCATGATAACAATATTTAAAATGTTTAAAATTGTTGTTTGCATTAAATTCAAAATATGCATATGGGAATTTTCCAGAATTGTTGTTTGTTATTCCCGGCCTCATTGAAACTTGCCTAAATAGTTAGTTTAATTATACTTCACCTCTTGCCATATTAACCAACATTTAATATTGATGAGTAGCATAAACGAGAGCGAACTAAATGATTGAATGTGGTGTTTCTTCAATATGCAACTCATTGCATATTGAGCTCCACTTAACTTGTAGTGTTGTTTGTTGCACTTTGCCATGCCATGCCTCATTAAACCGGACATGTATCATACTTGGTTGTGCATCATGCCATGTTTATGCTTGTTGGTTTACCATGTTGTTTGCTTCTTTCCGGTTGCGCTTCTCCTTGATAGTTCCGGTTACGTTGCGATTGTGTGGACTCGTTCGACTACGTTGGTTCTTCTACTTCATGGATTCGGTCTTCTTCCTAGCGGCGTCTCAGGCAAGATGACCGTTACCCTGGATACCACTATTATCTTTGCTTGCTAGTTGTCTCGATGCTATCGCTATGTCGCGCTACCTACCGCTTGTTTATCGAGCCTCCCAAATTGCCATGATAGCCTCTAACCTTTTCCACCATCCCAGCAAACTGTTGTGTGCAAGGTTGTCAGAATCGTGATTCTGAATCAGATCGGAGCTCCGATGATAGGATCGCAAATCGTACAATCTTCACTATCAGGATCGTAGAAACGTAGATTCTAGAGACCAAAATCATAGAATCAGAGGGGTTAGTTTGGATCGTAAAGTCTTAGAATCATACAATAGAATCACGATTCTGACAACCTTGGTTGTGTGGCTATGTTACCGCTTTGCTCAGCCCCTCTTATAGCATTGCAGGTGCAATTGTAGGTTGTTCCATGTTGGGACATGGATATCGTGGGATATCACAATATCTCTTATTTAATTAATGCATCTATATACTTGGTAAAGGGTGGAAGGCTCGGCCTTTTTCCTGGTGTTTTGTTCCACTCTTGCTGCCCTAGTTTTCGTCATACCGGTGTTATGTTCCTTAATTTTGCGTCGCTAACACGGTTGGGGTTTATGGGCCCCCCTTGATAGTTCGCTTTCAATAAAACTCTTCCAGCAAGGCCCAACATTGGTTTTACCATTTGCCTAATAACAACTAAAACTTGCATAGGGACCGGCTAGCACCCGAGGTTTCTTAATCAATAACCCGGGCTAGTGCTCCTCATGAGTGCTAGTCCAAAACAGAGTCGTGTGCGGCTTCCCCCGGGGCAACTCGGGTCTCAGTTGCTGGACACTGCGCTCATCCGACCGTGGCCCGAGACGACATACGCGCGGCTACTATCAGGGTGTTGGCACGTCGGGAGGTCTTGCTGGTTTTGTTTTACCATTGTCGAAATGTCTTGTGAATCGGGATCCCGAGCTTGATCGGGTTGTTCCGGGAGGAGGATTTTCCTCCGTTGATCTCAAAGAGCTTGTCGTGGGCTAAGTTGGGACACCCCTGTAGGGTTTAATCTTTTCGAGAGCCGTGCCCATGGTTATGTGGCAGATGGGAGTTTTTAATATCCGGTTGTAGAGAACTTGATACCAGATCCGAATTAAAATACACCAACCGCGTCTGTAACCGTGATTGTCTCTTTTCGACGAAGTTCAGGAAGAGAACACAGTTGGGTTATGTTTGAACGTAAGTAGTTCAGGATCACTTCTTGATCATTACTAGTTTGCGACCGTTGCGTAGTTTCTCATCTTATTCTTGTACGCGTAAGTTAGCCACCATACAATGCTTAGTGCTGCTACAACCTCACCACTTATCCTTTCCATACTCATTAAGCTTTGCTAGTCTTGATACCCATGGTAATGGGATTGCTGAGTCCTCGTGGCTCATTGATTACTACAACAATAGTTGTAGGTACAGGTAATGCGATGATCATGACATGAGAGCGATGCTTGCTTGTTTTGGAGTTCTTCTGCTTCTTCTTCTTCGATCAAGGGATAGGTTCCGGGTCGGGGAGCCTGGGCTAGCAGGGTGGATGTCGTTCTCCTTTTTCGTTTGATTTCATCCGTAGTCGGATCCTGCTCTTTTGTTTGATGATTGCGATGCATTGATGAACTGTTGTATTCATGATGTAGCTTGTGGCGAGTGTAAGCCTTTATCTTGTATTCTCACTCAAAATGTGAATGTGCCCCAATGATGAATTCATCACGTGATTGGGATAGAATCGCATCTTGGGTGCTACACATAAACCTACCACTAACCTAAACTTTCTTCTTCTAAAAATATAATGTTCCTTTTTCAACTTTCTTTTATTTTCCTTTTTCCTCTCCTTCTTTTTCTTCTTCTTCCTTCTTTTCCTTCTTCCTCTTGTCTTCTTTTTCTTCTTCATTTTCCTTATTTTCCTTTTTCCTCACCACTTCTACTTTTTCTTCTTTTCTTCTTTTTTCATCTCACAAAATGTACTAATAACCTAAAATATGACTAAATATAGAAAAACTAACCTAAAATCTACTAACCTAAAAAAGCAACTAACCTAAATTACTAACAGTACAACCTAAATCAACTAACCTAAATCAAAAAACAGCAAGGAAAAAAAGGGAAGAAACCTCACCAGGGGGCGGAGCAGCGATGGGCAGCAGGGCGGCGGGCGGCCTTGGGGGTCGGGGCGGTGGGGGTCGGGGGCGGTGGGGGTCGGGGGCGGCGGGGGCGGTGCGGGTTGGCGGCGGGGGCGGGGACGGTGGGCACGGGGGCGGCGCGGGTGAGATGAGGGGAGAGAGGGGGGATAGAGAGAGGGGTGGGGCGCGGGGCCGACCGTTTTTTAGTTAGGTTGAATTTCTTTGCCGTCTGCTAGTAGACCGCAAAAAGTGTAGCTTGTGGGGTGAGGCTGGGGGGTGACCATTAGGTTGGCTATGCTCTTTCCCGTCTGCTAGCGGACGACAAAGAAAGTGGCCATTAGGTGGTTCTCTTTAGTGGGCCACCCTCCCTCGTTATCTTCTGCTAGCAGACGGCAAAGAGCTGGCTGACGGCAAACATGGTCTTTGCCGTTAGCTCTTTCTTTGCCATTAGTTTTTTCTAAGCTGATGGCAAAGACCTTCTTTGCCGTCAGCTGGCTGATCACGGCAAAGATCCTGATTCCAGTAGTTGGGTTCTTTCACAACCCCCAGTGCCTGAGCCAGCACCGGCACATGAGCCATATCAGGAGCCTATTTACCAGTGGGATCTACAAGAGCTCGCCAACTAGTGGAACCCCCAGGATCCTCCATAGTATCCAGGAAAGGGTTACTTCGAGCCGTGGCCATAAACCAACTTAGGCCAAAAGCTTAATCTTGGGGGAGTACGTATTTCTCACCGACATTACATTCATGCATCACACATTCATTCTAGTTGTCGGTGTTCATCCTTTTTCATTGTGTAATCCATGTTAGTTTATTTGTCTCCCTTTCTTCTTGCGTGTTTGAAAAACTTTGATAAAATCCAAAAATATTTCTTGCTACTTTTTAGTTTTTCTTTCTAGTTTAATTAGTTGTAGTATTAAAAGAAAACCACAAAATATTTCTCGTTCTTCTTATGCTTGTTGGGAGCTTTCCCGTGTAAATAGTTTTTCTCGTTTTCATTCTACTTTCTAGAGAAAAACAAAAGGTCCAAAAATATTTTAGTGTGTTTCTTTGAAATTCTTTTCTTTTCTTTGGGTCGTAAGAAGACCACGATGAAAATGTTGAGTGGCTCTCATATGCACTAGTGTTGATCTAACAGAGAGCCCATATTACTTTGTCTCCTTCTCTGAATAAATGTTTGCACGTTCCAGCTTAGTCCACGACACGTGCACTCTTATTATTCACATCGTTCGATCGTGCAAGTGAAAGGCAATAATGAGGAAATCCGATGAAATGATTGAGATGAGGAAAAGCTGGTATGAACTCGGCCTATTTTGTTTTTGAAAATATGATAAGATCATCGTTCTTGATTCAGCCTATTATGAATGAAACATGTTTGCAATGACAATTAGAGATTATAGTTACTCATGCCATGCTTAATTAGCTAGGAGTGGATTTTGCTTTTAAAATGGTTATGATTTAGTATGATAAGATGGTATCCTCCTTTGAATGATTCAAGTGGCTTGACTTGGCACATGTTCACGCATGTAGTTGAATAAAAAACAACATGGCCTCCACGATATTTATGTTCATGGTGATTTATAACCCACTCATGATTGTATTGAATGTTGATTAACCTCAATGCATGTTTATGACCATTATTGTCGCTCTCTAGTTGGTCGCTCCTCAATCTTTTTGCTTGCCTTCACTTGTACTAAGCAGGAATACTGCTTGTGCATCCACTTCCTTAAACCCAAAGTTTTTCCATATGAATCCACCATACCTACCTATATGCGGTATTTACCTACCGTTCCAAGTAAATTTGCATGTGCCAAACTCTAAATCTTCAAATAATAATCTGTTTTGTATGCCTGAATCGCTCATGTAGTGACTGGGGGCTGTCAGTATCTTCCATGCTAGGTGGGTTATTCTCATGATGAGTGTTTATTCACTTGTCATTCACGAGAAAGTGGCTGGTAATCGGGATGCCCAGTCCTATGATCAAAATCAAAATATAATAATCAAACAAAACTCCCCCGGATTGTTGTTTGTATGGAGGGTATCCGAGGATTCGGCTCGCCATGGCTTGTGTTTGTTGGTGGAGGGGGAGTAAAAACTTTACCATTCTGTTTGAGAACCGCCTATAAAGTGTCTATCATGGAAGATAGTGAGATCTCTCGGTTGTTATGTTGACAATCAAAGCATGCGTCTCAAAATTATATTCATCTCTGTTTCAAAATCTTCGAGCTATGGCACCTCGGCAAATCCCTTCTTCCCTCTACAAAGGGCCTGTCTATTTACTTTTATTGTTGAATCATCATCTTCTTATTAAAGCACCAACTCGCGAACACCATTGTCATTTATATGCTTTGTTTTTTATATTAAATATGACGGTGACTGGATCTCTTTTGCCATGAATTACAATGTCCAGTTAGTCCTTGGTCTTCAGGGGTGCTCTTGCGGTCTTAGAAAGGGCTAGCGAGATACCATTATATCATATTGTATCATGATTGTTTTGAAGAAGTGTTGTCATCCTAGATATATTATTATTACTCGCTAGTTTGTTATGCTATTGATATGAGTAAATGTGAGACCTAAATGTTCTTGTGAACGTGGTTAGTTCATAACCTTTGCTGAAAACCAGAACATTGGTTAGACATATTTGCAACAACAAGATCAAACAGAGTTTGTAAAAGTTTTTGTTTGTCAGTTTCAGTTTGTCAACTGAATTTGTTGAGGACAAGCGATGGGTTAAGCTTGGGGGAGTTGATACGTCTCCATCGTATCTACTTTTCCAAACTCTTTTGCCCTTGTTTTGGACTCTAATTTGCATGATTTGAATGGAACTAACCCGGACTGACGATGTTTTCAGCAGAATTGCCATGGTGTGATTTTTGTGCAGAAATAAAAGTTCTTGGATTGACTCAAAAATTTACAAAGAATGTGTGTGGAATATATAAAAAAATACTGGTGGAAAAAGATACCAGAGGGGGGCACCCAGGAGCCACAAGCCCTGGGGTGTGCCTATCCCCCAAGGCGCGCCCCCAGGCTTCTGGAGCCCCTGGAGCTCTAGCAACCCTAAGTCCAACTCCATATATACCTATTCACAGAGAAAAAACCAAAGAGAAGGATTCATCGCGTTTTACGATACGGAGCCGCCGCCACCTCCTGTTCTTCATCGGGAGGGTTGATCTGGAGTCCGTTCAGGGCACCGGAGGGTGGAATCTGTCACCATCGTCATCATCAACCTTCCTCCATCACCAATTTCATGATGCTCACCGCCGGGAGTGAGTAATTCCATCGTAGGCTTGCTGGACGGTGATGGGTTGGATGAGATTTATCATGTAATCGAGTTAATTTTGTTAGGGTTTGATCCCTAGTATCCACTATGTTCTGAGATTGATGTTGCTATGACTTTGCTATGCTTAATGCTTTTCACTTGGGCCCAAGTGCCATGATTTCAAATCTGAACCTATTATGTTTTCATGAATATATTTGCGTTCTTGATCCTATCTTGCAAGTTGTAGGCACCTATTACGAGTTATGATCCGCATACCCCAAGGTGACAATAATTGGGATTCTTTCCGGTGATTACCATAGTTTGAGGAGTTCATGTATTCACTAAGTGCTAATTCTTTGTGCCGATTCTCTATTAAAAGGAGGCCTTAATATCCCTTAGTTTCCTTATGGACCCCGCTGCCACGGGACGGTAGGACAAAAGATGTCATGCAAGTTCTTTTCCATAAGCACTTATGACTATATACGGAATACATGCCTGCATTATATTGATGAATTGGAGCTAGTTCTGTGTCACCCTAGGTTATGACTGCTACATAATGAATATTATCTAACACAATTATCATTGCCGATCCAATGCCTATGAGCTTTTCACATATTGATCTTTGCTAAGTTACTTTTGTCGTGTTGCTGTTACAATTACTACAAAACTACTACTACTACTACTACTATTGCCACTGTTACCATTACTATCATACTACTTTGCTACTAAATGCTTCATTGCAGATATTAAGTCTTTCAGGTGTGGTTGAATTGACAACTCAAGTGCTAATACTTGGGAATATTCTTTGGCTCCCCTTGTGTCGAATCAATAAATTTGGGTTGAATACTCTACCCTCAAAAACTGTTGTGATCCCTTATACTTGTGGGTTATCAACTTGGCGCATGTTCACCCATGTAGTTGATTCAAAACCAATGCAGCCTTCATGATATTCATGTTCAAGGTGTTTATATCCTACTCATGCTCGTATTCAATGTTAAATATTCGCAATGCATGATTATGATTGTTGTCGCTCTCTAGTTGGTCGCTTCTCAATCTATTTGCTAACCTTCGCCTGTACTAAGCAGAAATGTTGCTTGTGCATCCAAAATACTTAATCCCAAAGGTGTTCCATATGAGTCCACCATATCTATCTATATGCGGTATTACTCTGCCTTTCCAAGTAAATTTGCATGTGCCACCTCTAATCATTCAAATAAACATATGTTTTGTGTGCCTGTATCGCTCATGGAGCGACGGGTGAGGGTGTCCTGGATTAGGGGGTCCTCAGGGTGTCCGGTCTATTCAATTTGGGCTGGACTGGTGGGCCGTGAAGATATAGAAAACTATGCCCCGTTTCCGGATAGGATTCCTATGTGCGTGGATGGCAAGTTTGGCGTCCGGATATGTTGTTTCCTTTCTCTGTAAACCGACTGTGTACAACCCTAGGCCCCTCCTATGAGTATATAAACCGGAGGGTTTAGTCCGCAGAGGCAATCAGAATTCTCATAGGCTAGACTACTAGGGATTAGCCATTACGATCTCGAGGTAGATCAACTCTTGTAACCCCTATATTCATCAAATACAACCAAGCAGGACGTAGGGTTTTACCTCCTTTAAGAGGGCCCGGACCTGGGTAAACATCGTGTCCCCATAGTCCCTTGTTACCATTGATCCTCAGACACACAATTCGGGACCACCTACCCGAGATCTGCCGGTTTTGACACCGACATTTGTGCTTTCATTGAGAGTTACATCATGTTGTCGATAGAAGGATCGATGGCTCGCTTCATCATCAACAACGACGCTGTTTCCGGGGAGACCTTTCTCCCTGGCCAACTCTTCGTGTTTGGCGGCTTTGTGCTACATGCCAACTCGACCAGTCACCTTGAGTAGATCGATAGCTATGCCCCTGGTCACCATATCAGGTTTGGAAGCTTAAACTACAACGCCGATATCCGAGGAGACTTGACCTTCGAGGGGTTCCCGACCTTGGCCGCCGCTCCCCATCCACATGAAGGAGGCCCTTCGGATCCACCATCATATTCCTCTCAAGGGCCGATGCCTACCTCCGCCCTGGCCTTAGATCCAAGGCGGACTGCTTCGTCCGAAGACGGAAGGATAAGCCCCGTCGGACTCTCTCCCATTACGGAGCTTCTTAACAAAGACCCAGATGCGACCATGCTGTCAGCAGACCCGGTGTCAAACGGGACTCTCCCTATCATCGGGAAACCGGACTCGCCTCTAGATGTCAACTCCGAACTCTCGAGATCTACGTCTATCGGGCTCGGTCAAGTGGATGTTACCGAACCTAGTTCCGCAGGTCCTCAAATGCCCGTCCAGCGTTCGCTCTTAGACGAAGCACTGGACTTAATACAATCTCTTGCCATCACGGAAGTATCACCTCCGAACTATGCCCATCCTAAACTAGAGGCTGAGAGTAGGGGATTTTACGTCCCACCCACCACCCACTTGATAGCCACTGTCGAGGACTTAACCGACATGTTAGACTACGCCTCCGGAGTGGGTGTGCATCCAACTTGCTTGCTCATCAAGACCTAGGGCATTTGAGAAAGCCCATCGTTGGAATATACAAGCCAAGTTCTATAATGAAAATTCCCACTAGTATATGAAAGTGATAACTCAAGAGACTCTCTACATGAAGAACATGGTGCTACTCTGAAGCACAAGTGTGGTAAAAGGATAGTAACATTGTCCCTTCTCTCTTTTCTCTCATTTTTTTGGTGGGCTTCTTTGGCCTATTTTTTTATTTGGGCTTCTTTGGCCTCTTTTATTTTGATAGCCTCGCATGGGACGACATTCTAATAATGATGATCATCACACTTTTATTTACTTACAACTCGATACTACAACAAAGATATGACTCTGTATGAATGCCTCCGGCGGTGTACCGGGATGTGCAATGATCTAGCGTAGCAAAGATATCAAAAAATGGAAAAGTCATGAAAATATCATGCTAGCTATCTTACGATCATGCAAAGCAATATGACAATTAATGCTCAAGTCATGTATATGATGATGATGGAAGTTGCATGGCAATATATCTCGGAATGGCTATGGAAATGCCATAATAGGTAGGTATTGTGGCTGTTTTGAGGAAGATATAAGGAGGCTTATGTGTAATAGAGCGTATCTTATCACGGGGTTTGGATGCACCGGCGAAGTTTGCACCGACTCTCGAGGTGAGAAAGGGCAATGCATGGTACCGAAGAGGCTAGCAATGATGGAAGGGTGAGAGTGCGTATAATCTATGGACTCAACATTATTCATAAAGAACTCACATACTTATTGCAAAAATCTACAAGTCATCAAAACCAAGCACTAGGCGCATGCTCCTAGGGAGATAGATTGGTAGGAAAAAACCATCGCTCGTCCCCGACCGCCACTCATAAGGAAGACAATCAAAGAAACACCTCATGCTTCAAATTTGTTACACAACGGTTACCATACGTGCATGCTACGGGACTTGCAAACCTCAACACAAGTATTTCTCAAATTCACAATTACCCACTAGCATGACTCTAATATCACCATCTTTATATCGCAAAACTATTGCAAGGAATCAAATATATCATATTCAGTGATCTACAAGTTTTATGTAGGATTTTATGACTAACCATGTGAATGAACAATTCCTGTCAACTCTCTAAATATATATAAGTGAAGCAAGAGAGTTTAATTCTTTCTAAAAAAGATATACCCACGCTCTAACAAATATAAGTGACGCAAAAGAGCGTTCTACAAATGGCGGTTTTCGATATGTAGGGAAACAGGCAATCCAAACTTTAAAAGATATAAGCGAAGCACATGAAGCATTCTATAAAGCCATACTCAAAAGATATAAGTGAAGTGCAAAGAGCATTCTATAAATAAACCAAGAACTATCTCATACCAGCATGGTGCATCAAAGAAAAGTGAAAACGAAATGCAAAAGACGCTCCAAGATTTGCAAATATCACATGAACGAAACGAAACTGAAAACATACCGGTACTTGTTGAAGAAAGATGGGATGCCTTCCAGGGCATCCCCAAGCTTAGACGCTTGAGTCTCCTTGAATATTTACTGGGGGGGCCTTGGGAATCCCCAAGCTTGAGCTCTTGCCTCTCCTACTTCTCCTCATATCGTTTTGATCATTTCATCCACACAAAACTCAACAGAAAGTTCGGTAAGATCCCTTAGTATAATAAAGCAAATCACTACTCTAAGTACTGTTGCAAACTCATTCATATTTTATTTTTGCATTGTAGCTACTGTAATATAACTTTTTCATGGCTTATACCACCAATACAATCGATAGTTTCATCAAAACGAGCAAAACAACGCATCAAAAACAGAATCTGTCTTAAACAGGACAGTCTGTAGTAATCTGAACATTCACCATACTTCTAGTACTCCAAAAAATTTAAAAAAAGAAGTAAAAATAAAAAAAAATTATAGAAATACAGTGCAAAAAATTTCAGAACCGTTTGACGTTCCAGTAAAAAATGTAAAATCGCACAGTACAGCCAAAGTTTCTGTTTTGCACCGCACAAACCAACAAGCAATCTAAACATCCTAAAGGCAAATCTTGGCACATTATGTTTATAATACAATGGAATTGTACAAGGGGATAATTATTTTTTTTGAAAAGTTTATGTAATCAAGATTCACAAAGTTTCCGTGAGCATGAACAAAGTTCAAGGAGCTCCCTCACTTCAACAATGCTTGTCTCTCTCACTTTCACTTTCCTTTTTGAAAAGTTTTGGGTGCCCCTCTTTGTTTTTTTGTTTTTAAACTTTATAAGAGCACTCAACGGAAACAAATGACTCTCTAAGACTTCCGGGTTGTCTCCCTGGCAGTGCTTTCTTTAAAGCCATTAAGCTAGGCATAAGGTGCTCAAGTAATGAATCCACCCGGATACCAAGGTATATCAAAGCCAATTTGAATTAGCATTGATTTGGCATTTAGTAGTGAGCACAAAGCAACATATATCAAGCAATGACAAAGTCTAACTCTCTTCATATGCATCGGCATGTCATACACGAACAATTCATGCACATCAAGTAAAGGCCAATGCATAGCATAAGAAGTTTCTTGCAATTTTATTGTGTTGGAAACATAGAAAGGCAGAGATGTAGTTCCTCTCTCATAATCATTGCAAGTAGGAGCAGCAAGCACATGCATATTATATTCATCAAAATCATCATGTGCAACGGTAAAAGGCAACACATCAATATAATCCTTAATAAGTGCAAACTTCTCCGATATAGTGTAGTTTGGAGAATTCGAAAAGATAATAGGACTATCATGTGTGGATGCAATAGCAACAATTTCATGTTTAACATAAGGAACAATAGCAAGTTCATCTCCATAAGCATAATTCATATTGGCATCTTGGCCACAAGAATAACAAGCATCAAGTTCATCAAAAAGGGATATTTCAAACGAATCAACCGGATCATAGCAATTATCATGGCATTCATCCTTCGGTAAGAACGAATGGACATTAAATAATGTATGAGTTGGAGAGTTACTCTCATTAGAAGGTGGGCACGGGTAGTTAATCTGATCTTCCTCCTTTTGTTCTTCGCTCTCCTCATCATCTTTTTCATCCAATGAGCTCACAATTTCATCAATTTTTTCTTCCATAGACTCCTGCAAAATATTAGTCTCTTCTCGGACAGCGGAGACTTTCTCAATAAATTCATCAATATCATAATTGCATTTATAATTCTCATAGCAATATTTAAGGATAGCTAAATTTTCAGGTCTATAAACTGAATCATCAAAATCTTCAAACTCTTTAAACAAAGATTCAATTTCACAAGCACCCTTAAAAGCAACAAATTCTTCTATACGTTCCACATCATAGTAATCATATATACCATTAGCATAAGAAGCTAAGGTTTCATTATCATTAAATTTGCATGAAAAGGGAAGGTGTGGAGCCTTCATCCTAGAGCAACAAGTATAATCATGTCTCAAGCATAGATCCCGAGCATACCAACGCAACATATAAATTTGATCCCATAATAGTTTCCCTTTTTGAGTCAAGCGATAATCCCTAAAGTATTCACATTGATCCAACGTGTCTCCCATTACATAATTGAATGGGGCTTTCTCAGGATTATTAAAGTAGTGCATAATATCTTTCACATAATGAGCTTCGAGGGTTTTAGGAGGTTCCCCATCTCCATGAGTAGCAAGTAAACCTAATTTTTTTGGTATTTCGTGTTCCATATCGGTAACTAAAGATAGAGAATAACTTAGAACAGCAAATAAAATCCACTTAGTGATAAAGAAAACAAGCACACACGAGAATATTCACCCCACCCTATTGCTCCCCGGCAACGGCGCCAGAAAAAGGTCTTGATAACCCACAAGTATAGGGGATCAATTGTAGCCTCTTTCGATAAGTAAGAGTGTCGAACCCAACAAGGAGCTAAAGGTAGAACAAATATTCCCTCAAGTTCTATCGACCACCGATACAACTCTACGCTCGCTTAACGTTCGCTTTACCTAGAACAAGTATGAAACTAGAAGTACTTTGTAGGTGTGACACTACAAAAAAATACACTTCCGTGATGATACGTGTTTGTCACAGTAGGTCGCGTTTTTTGTCATGCATGTACATCCATGACGATTTTATGACAGAATCAAGATAGTCATACCTGTGCTGTCGTAGAAGTGTTCCATGACATTACCAAAATTATCATCACGGAAGTGTCCACTTCCATGACGATAAATCGTGCGTCACAGAAGTGCTTTCGTCAAGGGCGACCGACACGTGGCATCCACCGTAACGGAACGCCGTTAAGCTATCGGGTCGGGTTTTGGATCCGATAACCCGTTAACAGCCCCGACCAATGGGAAATTTCCACGTGTAAAATTCTTATTGGCCGGACGAAACACGTGTCAGCTCGTTAGTGGGTCTGATAGGCGCCTATGATATGTCGACACGTGCCACGGCCCACCACTGGCCCATTTAGCTTACAAAGCCGGCGCGTTTGACTTGGTCAAAAGTTAACGGGCTGGCCCATGAAAAGCCTGTTAACGGTCTCTTCGCAAATAGCCCATTTTACGGCCCGTTAACTCACGGCCCGTTAGGCCCTAAAGGAAATCGGCCCAACAACGTCATGTGGGCCGTCGAATATAACACCAGCCCATTTCACTTTCGGCCCATGTATGGCCCATGATGTCTTTCGGCCCATATGAGGCCTTCGTATCTTTCGGCCCTTTACAGGCCCACGGTGACTCTAGCCCATAATGAAAAATAATTTTCTTTATACCCGTTAACGGCCCGTGATTTACATGGGCCGTTTCCAGCCCGTGTTAGCTTTCGGCCTATTGACGGCCCATACGTTCTTGGGCTCCTTTTCGGCCCTCGATTACTTCCAGCCCGTTACAGGCCTGTTCCCCTAATGGGGCAAATTTGGCCCATGGCAAGAGTCGGCCCGTTACTGGCCTGTTCCCCTAATGGGCCAAATTTGGCCCATGGCAAGAGTCGGCCCGTTACTGGCATGTTACCCTAATGGGCCAAATTCGG
Organism: Aegilops tauschii subsp. strangulata; assembly: GCF_002575655.3. Classification (NCBI taxonomy): domain Eukaryota; kingdom Viridiplantae; phylum Streptophyta; class Magnoliopsida; order Poales; family Poaceae; genus Aegilops; species Aegilops tauschii. Next base: position 269,158,392 of record NC_053038.3, on the reverse strand, counting down.
CCCATGGCAAGAGTCGGCCCGTTTCTGGCCTGTTAACCCGTTGCGCCGTTTCCAGCCCGTCCTATATTCTGGCCCATTAACGACCCGTTATGCCTGTGACAGAATTAAGCCTTTGCTGTCCTACGGCCTGTTACTATGCTGGGCCGATACCAATTATGCCCGATTACGGCCCATGTAGACCCATTTATCCGACGGCCCGAGGCCCACCGATTACAGGCCCATTTATCGACGGCCCGTAGGAGACCCATGGATCCTACGGCCTGTATATGGCCCATGGTAGTTGCGGGCACTAGCAAACCAGGGAAAAAGAAGACTAGGAAATAAATAAGGCCCAAACTAATGCTAGGCTATTAAGGCGATTGCACAGATTACATCCACTCGGCATCAAAGATCGCCACCGGTGCAAATATAGGGAACACCCTACACTATACAAAAATGGCTTGCTGTTTTCTTCAGCCGGTGGCTGCACGTTAAGAATAAATTTTGTATCGCACCAAAACAAATTACAACTATATAACAAAAGGAAGGTTGGCATAAAACTTAACAGTCTAGCAGATAAATGCACCACCAGAAGTTCAGAAGCTTAGTTCATTTGACCTGACTGTTACGTTTTCATGTTGTATTGTCCGATGGAGCACCATAACCCTCGCCTTCATTTCCCCTAGGCTCCAGAACAACATAGCAAATGTCTGATAGTCTGGTTTCAAAACCATGCATATCTTGACGACATTGACAAAGGGTCTCTGTTAGGGAATGGACTTGTGTCTGGAGCGCAGATACAACATTGCTTTGAGCTTGCATATCTTGATCATGAGGCAATTTGGACGATATTGCCTTAACAACCAACCCAGTATTATGCAGGAACGTGCTTTTGGCACTGTTAGTGGACAGGTACTGACCCACTGCAGCAAGAGCTGACATTGCGGTTATAGTTGCCTCGCCACCTTCAGAAGGTGGCGGTTCCACCATTTTTTCCATGGCTTGCTAAAAAGTTGAGGTTTTACATTAGTAGTACCAGAACAGAAGATATTAAGGAGGCAGCAAAACCAAACAAAATAGCTTTGGTCTATATACATAACTTATTCTGGTGAACCCATGTAAAATATTAGTTGTATTTTATTGCAAAGTACATAATAAAACCAGGTTCCAAACATATGACCATGTACCATCGCTAATGTATTGTCTATTTCTTCACATTGTATTGAGGGCTAAGGATAAAGAGACGAAGTTTATAATACGGTAAGCATAGTATGACATCATTCATATCACAAAACAACTGAGAGCAGACAAACAGGCAATTGTAACGTTGTGTGGGCAAGTCCAGCACGGAACTAGATTACGGGTCAAGATCAAAGGAACATCACTCCTCTCTTTTAAACCTTGTAAGGTGCAATGATACGCTAAGACAATTGTGTATAAAATTGAAAAGAGTAATAGACATTGGCTGCAAACCATGCAGTTCAAGGCACAAGTCAGAGTAAGTAGTAGTTAAAAGGCATGAGGATTAAGGACTTACAACAATGGCTTTGACTGGTGTAGTCATGCCCTTCTTCTTGCTGGTGTGACAGTCCTTGAAGATTTCCACAGCATTTGGTTCAGGTACTTTTTGGTCCTTGCGGGCTTTCCTCTGCATTTCGAACAAGTCAATATAGATCTGAGAATATGGTACAGCGAAAAGAGTGAAACAGCAGCTAATTACAAGAGCCTCGCAGTGTGCAATATAGCTACGAGATCCTGTCGTCTGTTGGAATTTCACTTTCGTACGGTTGGCCTTGTTTTTTGAACAGTTCACCTACAAGAAGATATATTTGTATGCCACATGCGTAAATAGGACTTCAACATGTGATCTGATCACATATATATAATGTACCTGATACTTCAGATCAGACCAGTGTTTAACAAGGCCCCTCCAGTCTTCATCCGATATATTTTCAACTGGAGATGTTTGGGAAAGTTCACTATTAGCCTTGCCTTCAAAGTGAGTTTTCCTCAAGTTATACCGATACTGTTGCAGAGCAGACTTGAAAACATGGGTGCAAGCTTGTCTGGTTGCATCATCTTGGCTATCCAACTTGAACCTCATCTGTTGAAAATTATGGGAGTCTCATTATCAGCAACCTAGAAAGTATGGGACAGAGCAAGACGATATTACTAGTTTCCATACATAACCATACTTACAGATAAATGGTCGAGGAAGGTGTTGAACTGGTTTCGTCTTTGTCATTCCTGTACTGAATCCATGTTGGGAGGATACGTACATGACACCTAACGGCAACCGCTGCCTCTGATACTAACTTGGCTGACTCTGTAGCATCACGTGGCCTTTTTAAACCTGCCTCAAAACGGATCTCCATTCTTCCTCCTCTAGATTTAGTTAACCTATCGCATTATCCCTGATGTTTGTTTCCTCTTGCGCCTAGGTGCTAGTCCAACAACGAACATAGGAAGTGTTAGTGTACATCAAACTGTGAGACTACATATAAAGAAGCATGCAACTGTAACTTGACTCCAGCAACTACCTTCTTGCTGTTGAAGCTCGCAAGGTTCATCTGATATTGCCAACTCATCTTGTGTCAAGAGTGCTTGGGAAGTAGTGTCAGGTGGCAAGGGAGCTTGGGAACGTGCTGCTAGCTCAGTTAGCGCACGAGTAAGTCGTGCAGCTGGTACTACTGTGGTAGGTGTTGCAAGAACTAGGGCTGTCTCTGCTTGTTTGGCAACTATTTGTTTCTGTTTGGCTTTTTTTGCAACTCGTGTAGCATGGGATGCCGTGTTTGTAGAATTTTCCGCTGGACTTTGACCTTCTATTGCACCATCAGTACCAGCAGAATCTGCAGGATTCATCCGCTTCTCATTCCCTGCCATTCTGTGTTTCTTCCTCTTTCTCTGTGCCATGTTAAGTCAAGCCGACAAGAAAAACGAATAACAATTTAGTTCTTCAGAACAAATTGATGCGTGATGCAGATGAACTGAACTTTGATGTTAGACAAGCACATGATAGGAGGATGTAATATGTATGAAAAACAGGACGGAAGAGATAACCAGAACTATGATGTGTAAACTAAGAAGAAGACATTTCACCAAATTAGAAGCAATGCAATGGAAGGTAGACACCATATGAAAGATGCTACAAATATCGCTCTGCCAAGTTAATAGTGTCTCATCATAAATGGCGTTTAAACAAATGTGAAGCAGTACAAGAAATAAATCATATGCTAGATGCAAACAACATCACACTACCATGTTAGAGGTCTCTCGTCATTAGTGCCATTGCATATTCACAGCTTATGATGTGTAAACTAAGGAGAAGGCATTTCAACAAATTAGAAGCAATGAAAGCTAGACACCATATGAAATATGCAACGAATATCACCCTACCAAGTTAAAACTATCTTGTCATAAGTGCCATTTCAACAAATTAGTAGTACAAGCTAGAAAAGAATGTGAGATGTAACCTATATCACACTCTGAAGTCAAACGTGTCTTATGATAAGTGATTGTTGCAGGTTACACAACAGTAGTAATTTGATGTAAGAACATGGTGTGATAGACAGATATTGTATGTTCTAGAGACAGGAACACGTGTCTTATTCAAGTATAATGTGTAAAGTAAGCAGATGGAATTCAACAAAATTAGAAGCAATACAAGCTAGACATCACACATAACATGCAACCACATATAACAGTGCCAAGTAAGAGGGAGCACCGGTGATGCTGCACTAGGGGAGACGTGCTCATCATAAACACAACTTTGTTGAGTGTCTATGCATATGTTGTCTTGGAAATCATCTTGGGGGTGTGGAGGAGTAGAAACTGTAGAGGCCCTCCGTTCGGAAGGAGCACCTTTATCCGCTGCCTTGCTAACTTCCTTCCGCTTTATTGATTTTGAATTGTCAAGTAAAACCGACAAGAAAAAGCAATAAAATTCTCTCTTCAGAACTCATTCATGCATGATACTGACAATCACTACTTTGATGTAAGGCAAACACATGATACCAGGATGGAATATGTACGAAAAACAGGACGGCATGGCATGTCCACAACTGTTTGTGTAAACTAAGCAGAAACCATTCCAGCAAATAAGAAGCCATGCAAGCTAGACACCACATGAAAGATGCAACCAATATGACTCTGCCAAGTTAAAAGCGTCCCATCATAAATGGAATTTCAACAAATTAGAAGCAGCGCATGATATAAATCATATGAAAGGTGCAACTAATATCGCACTGCATATACTAAAGGTGTCTCGTCATGTTGATTGATGCGGGATACAAAAAAACAATAGTTTTATGTAAGGACATGCTTAATAGACAGATGTACTATGTACTAAATACAGGAAGGCATGTCACATTAACAGGTATAATGTATAAGCTAGGCAGACTAGCACATGCAGTTTAACCAGATTGGAAGAATTACAATCTAGACACCATATGCAACATGCAACCACATATCACGCTGCCAAGTTAGAGCAAGCACCTGCGATGCTAGTGTAGGGGAAATGCTGTAATCAACTACAGAGCTACGTTCACTATCTTCATCTAGCATTTCTGTTTCTTGAGAATCATGTCGGGAGGCTGACGCTGCATTCTTTAAATGAGGAGTAGTCCCCTTGCCTGCCTGCCTCGTCATAAGTGATTGATGAGGGATACACAAGAACATTAGTTTGATGTAAGAACATGGTTAATACACAGATGTACATGTATGTACCAAAAACAGAAAGGCATGTCATATTCAAAGGTATAATGTGTAAGCTAAGCAGATGCAATTTAAACAAATTGGAAGCAATACAAGCTAGACATCCGGCTAGAGTGGTCAGCATGATCATCTAGGACCTGAGAGCCTGGTGGGAGGGGGGCTGCTTCGCCACCATCGCAGCTTTTTAGTTGGCTTCCAGGTGATGCATATATTTGCTGGGCTTGTCACTGGCTCGGCCAGTGCCCTGACTAGCTATTTGTCTTCTGGTGCTCACGGGATGGTGGTTCATGTAAAAAAATATCTTTCCTTATCTTACCGACTTCGGCCTTTCGAATACAAGCTAGACACCATATGGAACATGCAACCACATATGACACCGCGAAGTTAAAGCAAGCACCTGGGATGGTGGTTCATTGCGAGCGAGGTCATCAACTCCAGAGCTACGTTTACCGTCTCCATCTGCTGACACTGCACCCTTTATAGCGCTGTAACGTGTCTTGCCTACCCGCACACGAAGCTGGAGCAACTTCTCTCTTTTCTTTTTGGCTTCTCTCCTGGCAGCAGAGTCTGAAATACCCTTGCATAAAAACACAATAATGAGAGTAAGGGTGAAGTGTGTGCAGAACTAGTGCACTGTAAAAGTAAGCAGATAGCAGGTGGCTGAAAAATAAATGACAGGAGACATATGATAGCTCTACAACATTGCATGGCAAACAAAATTAGATTCTACTTTGTATGATTTTGTAATATATGAGCACAGGAAATGCAGGTACTTCTCCAGAACACCACCACATGTGGTCATATCTAAGATAACAGTCGACTGAAAATAAATAGGTCAGTCGATTTTTTTAATGAACCGTCCAATCTATAAGGAACGGGCAGATGGCCTTCGTCTACCTCCCGCCAGTCACTGTGGACGATCTTTCTCGAATCGCCAGCGACCACCGGCCCAGACCCCTGCCTCCACCGCCCCGCCCTCCCATCGACCTCACACCACCACCGTGCTTGGCAGCGCCCCAGGCCATCCCTTTAATCCCGGCCGACCTCCAGATTGGGCGCCAGTAGCTCTAGGCCGCACACGCCCCTAAGATAAACACCAAGGCGCTACTTCCTCGGCGTAATAGGCGTACTATCACCTCTTACGTCGGGGAATGCTTCCGTTAATTGGGAATCAACTGGCTAGAAATTGAAATTCAGGGGGGCGACGGACCTCTAGCTAAGGTGAAATAGTATATGAGGAGAAACCTTGTGCATCGCGAGTTACTAGGAACATCTAGTATCAAGAAGAAGTGGTCAACTAGTGTCTTCTGTGGGATGAATACCGTGCAAGCAGAGACGTAAGATTTGCACGAATAAGGGAAGAGGAGTACCTTTTTCGGTTGCCGGTGTGGTCACCTCCACATGTCGCGCCGATCTTCTTCTTTTTACTGGGGAAACCGATGTTCTGGAGGGTGCAGGCTTGGACGAACCCATGGCCAAATTGTTGAGTATGTTGCCATGGCCGTATGTCGGCGGAGGGGAAGCAGATCCGAGGCGGCGAAAGACGGCTTAGCAGGAACAGCTTCGGTGCGGTGGAGGGTGGCGAAGTTGGAGCGGCAGCGGTGAGGCGCAGGACGGCGTGGTTGAACTGGCTCGGGTACGGACGGCTCGGCCTCGGCTTCAACTACTAGCCGTGGAGGGCGTTGCGGTTGAGGTTGCGGTGGACGACGACATCGGGGTATCGGCTCCGGCGTGATGGAGGAGGGCGGCGGTTGATGGGTGGGATGGGGTGGCGGACAGAGGATGCCGGGGTTTCACCGCTGGTGGAGAGATAGTTTTGGCGCCCACGGAGTACGAATGGGGAATCGGACGGGTGGGGGGGAACCATGTTTCGGTCTGGGACGCGCTTGTTTTTGGCTTTTTTGAACAGAAGATGGGACGCACTTGTTTGAAATTTGGGGAAAGTACAAACTTTGCCCCCTCTTAGATTTCGGACCTACTGCGGGTCGGGGGTAGGATGGTAATCCCAGGTGTCCCAAATAGTGGGCAGGAGCGATTTTGGCCGCACGCATGTGTGCTTAGGCGGCCATTGTGTATGAATGTTTTTCGGATGCGGTTGCGTGGCATCTAGATGAAGCTACAAACCTACCCCGGTTTAGACCTTTGGATGTCGGGCCGGTAGGTTTCACGGGCCGGAGTTATTAGAAAAGTAATTTCCTTGTACTACCAAACATTGGTCTCACGCGGTTTCGGGCGAGTTGAGGCTCTTTTGGCACTTCGTTCGAAATTTTGAAACACAAGCATTCACGTTTAGAGTACTCTTGAACTATGAGGATTGACCTAAATAGACAACATTATATTTGACCTTGTATGTTTGAAAACCTCATTAAATTATCCGCTTCTTTTTGAAATTTTGACACTTGAAAATCCTATAACTACGATTATTTTGGAATGGAGGAGCTAAATTTGAATCTATTTTGTACACGACTACATATGCTATTATGTACAAAATCAGAGCAAAGATTGGTGCCCCCATAATTTAGGTATGGTTTACAAATGCCATGATATCAAATTCAAATAATTGAATGGACTTCATGTTGAATTCGATTTTTTTAAACCACCTTAAGTTGAATTCAAATGTATGCGAGTTCATAGGTAGCTATTTATAATGTCCATTGTGTAACTTTCGTATGTATAATGTGCTTTACACACACAACATGAACTATACTCACGTTTATATTCGATTGCTAAAGCGATGCGCGATGCATTGTCTGGAGTTCAAAATACTAACTATGTGGATCAATTGTGTCGAATAATAACATAGACATGCTCAAATTCGATAGAATTTAGATGTGTGATGGATCAATGACCGCTCCTTACACGAATTGCAAATATCATGATCCCATCCTAATATTTGGATACAATTTATATCTTTAATCAATGTGTAGAGCAGTCTTTTACGTGTAGTTTCAATCTCCATCGGTGGTCTCTCACACATGCTCACACACTCTCTCCCGAGGTGTCTTTCTCGCACACATGCTCTAGATATAACCCTCCCTCCCTCTCGTAACCATTTACAACTGTTTTCACTAACCTTTATCACAAGCACTCTTCCTCTCGCAAACATACACACGCACAATCCTCATCGACCCTTTCTATATACATGGACCTGCCTACGTGTCTCATGTACGCACATTATCTTTACGCCTGTCTTTCACGCATTGTCTCACACCTCTCTTCCTAATCGACGAGTATGATTCTAGCAGAGCCTTCTGTAGGATGCCCCTTAAAGTTAGGTTGGATGAATAGTAATATCAGAGATAAAGGGGTTACCTTAGTCCGAGAACCTAGGGTTAAAAATCCTAGCCGGCTTTGTCAGTGGACATACAGTCCTTCACAATTCTGCTATCTTTGCCTTGTACGACTAGTCATCCATGGGTCTTCCTAAATGCGTCACGGGCCGACCAATGTGGCGCAGGTCAGAACCGAACGAAGGGCCTCACCTCGACCCACCGGACCTCACGCGGTGACACACCCTCTGCCCCCACGTCTCATTATCTTCTCACACCCACACATACCAACACAAACACCACACACACAGAAAATTTCTCCTGGTGCCTCTATTCCCTCCCCCTTGCATATACACACTCAAGGGAATGGAATCTCTTGTCGTGACGTCATATTCGTCTCTCTCTCTAGACCACTCTCATTTCTTCTGCTCTCTCCCACGCCCCCCCCCCCAGTCGGCCCCTCTATCCATGCCTCTCTCGAATACGTAATACACACACATACCTCTCTAGGCCCCGCCAAATGCATCAACTACACATTCACACATGTTACATCACGTACCCCATTGATCTAAAAAGCCCTCTCTTCATGTTTATTTCGCATACAACATTCCTTTTGAATGAAGTGTGGCCAAAAATTTATTTTAGAGTTTCTACATATATACAACATTACAACGTTATATGGAGGAGTACGAACGCTAATTTGCATTGCATGGTGCCCACAATGATATTTATTCCGCACTGTGAATTTGTATATTTTTATACTATATACAAAGTTAGTCATAATAAAGAGAAACGAAGAGCATCTCTCTCTCCATCGCATACCCCCCTTGTACGCCCCTTTCACATATGCACACAAAACTATCTCCAGGTCCTCTAAAAGTAAGCCCCCAGAAAATTCACGCATGTTTCATCTTTCTCTCGCGATATATGCAATGACGATCATTGTATTTGAAGCGAAAGCACGATACATACATTGGACTTCAGAATCCACTCATTACGGTCACCATTTACGTTTAGTGGTTATTATACAGTCACGGGCTCACCGTACAACTCTGTATTTGCTCATGACATGACTAGTTGACCAGTTAAACGCTCCACGTGGCACCTCTAGTGTTGCATCACATTATCTCACTACCATCGTGCCCACCTGTCGACTTGTATCTACTCTCCATCTACACTCTTATAAAATACATAAAATACACTCTTATAAAAAACAGAGTTGGTGACGATGGTGTGCCTGCCATCCTGCAATATAGGCCGTCCGATTTATATCTGACGGATAGGAAAGAAACTATGGCAATTTTGCAAAAAGGTACCCACACACCTCTCCACGTTTGCAAATAAGGCCTTCCCTCGTTCATCATTTTCTCTCACAAGATAAACAAGTCATACAAATGCATCTTGATGTTACGTGCAACGCACGGGCATCTTGCTAGTAAGAATGAAAACAAACGACAAAAAATATTTGGCCGGTGGTTCGAAGTCATGACCGCGGGCACAGCGGACAAGGTGGCCTTGTATTGGTATGCTGAGCCGTCTGTTTTAACACACAGGAGCTGGTGTGGTGATTATACACACACGCACGCATGCACACGAACTGCATCCACGCAACACTCACACAAACACATGCACGCAACACTCACACGTACACACGCAGCCACGCACGCACGCAACACTCACACGCACACACGCACGCATGCATGCACACACCAGTACACCACACGACCAACACACACTCTCACGCTCAAGTGCTCAACCTACACGTGCATGCGCACACATCAGGCCCTGACAGACACATACACAACCAGGTGATTCCCGCGCATGGGTTGGAGCCTTGTCGCGCCTGCGTAAATTTGTGTTTATCTAACCTTTTGCCTATGCGAACTGACAGGTGGGACCCACAAGGAACGTGGTCAATTTAACTAGTCAACATGGCGCCACGCAGACTATTTGGCCGGTCAACAGAGTGAAATCCGATGCTGAACTGTGAGAAAGTGACCATATAATCACCGCAAAACGTATATAGTGACCGTAATCAGCTTATTCTGAAGTTCGGTGACCGTATTACGCTTTTCTCTCTGTAGGCCCTTCAAAACTACATCTCTACACGTTCTCGCATGTTACATCTAACAACTATGGAATACAGCACTACTACTACACTCTAACACAATAAATCATATGTGTTTTTAGTTTTACTAGATATCATATTGTTACTTATAATTATTCAGTTTGCATACATTAAAATTGCCTTTGAAATGTATGGCCAGTATCATCTACCACGCGGGAAAAATCCCACCCTTTCCTGTTTAATCGGGTTTGTATCGATGGATCGTGCGAAATAGCAAAACTATAGTACTATACAGTACTACAAGTGACAGTTCACTGGGCCGTCGTGTCGTCTACTCCTCCGTCGTAAGAGTGGAGCGCTCGCTTTCATAAATCTTCTAGTCCCTTTCGCCGACATGTGGGAAATCAAGCTACCGGGTCCACGTGCCATACCGGAATACAGTGTAGAGCAGCCGGGGTGAAGCACCCCAGTCATGGCGCCGGCGTAGTAATGAGCAATGAGGCGTCAAATCACAAGCTGCACTTTTCCCGCAGTTAAGTTGGAGGGACGAAGCAACCATCATTTCACTCGTTGCTGAATCCGCTTCTGCCTCATCTTCTGCAACTTAACCACGTGTTGCTTCTGCCGTTGTTCTGCCTCATGTGGGACGCGGATCGGCTTGGTAAAGCACTGACACGTGGGACCGCATGTTAGCAAACCGCCAGGACAACGTCCTCCAAAAATAAGAAGCCTAATCCTAGACTTACAAAGGGCTACGTAGCTGCTACGTATACTTTCCATCTAATCTATATATGCCCCCCTGATTTTAAGGCTGGGTGGGCCTAATCCTCTCCTTTAATCCAATCAAATAGTCCCACATCACATCAGTTCGTAACTTTACGTAAACCATTACGTGGATGTAGCATTGCTCAAATAAGAAACCTCCCTCGCCATCCACGCGGCAAAATCACCTCCTTTTTACTAATCTTGATTCTATAATTTTTTAGATCAATATAATTGATATTTGTATAGATAGCACACAGGAGCAAAACCAAGTGGTACGGTTAAGGGCATCCACAATGTGTAGCCAAATGTGAAAATAGCTTTTGGCATCGTGGGAACCATTGTGGACGGTGTTGCCAAAGCCAAAAAGATGGAACCGAAGCTCCCAGATTGATTGATTGAAGGAATAGAAAAATGCAACGTCTCTCCTCTTTCTCCCATGCTTGGACACATGTAGTATAGTATAGAGCACCGAGTCTACTCCCCTGTCCCTTCTATCACAAATCACAAAGTAGTGAGGCGTCAAATCAGAAAAGCACGGACGAAGCAACCATCATTTCACTCTTTGCTGACTCCGCTTCTCCATCGTCTTCTTCGAGAAACCATCTCACTGCACTAGTACTCCTAGTAGTACTAGTAAAGGACCTCCTGGATGCAAATAAGGCGGTTGTCTCGGCTTGCAGGCGGCACTTGCGAACGACTTACCATGGTCTCCGTCAATGGTGTTCTCCGTCGAACGCACTTCGCCAAACCACCAAAAAAAAGATATCGTCGACGTCACCGCAATGGGGAAGGAAGTCAAATATAGTTACTACCTCCATTTTTTTGTACACAAGGCCAGTATATCAAAATTACAATTGCAAAGGGCCACTAACACTAATCGAGGCAAAATTGATGGGGTTAGCAACCAAGGACATTAATATCCCCTGCATGCATGGGGAAGTGAGAAGGTTGGTTTGCATGGCGCTGCATTAATCAAGCGATGAGGAGTGAGATGGTTAGCTCTTTGGTCTTTGGAGAAAAAAATGCGCATTAATTGACACATGAAATGAGGATTTGTATCGATTAAATCCCATGAAGGAAAACCCCGCCTTTCTTTTTTAACACTAGTACTCCTAGTACGTACGTACTTATCCTGTTTGGGTCTAGGCCTTGCATTGCCAAACTTCGCCACACATTTTTGCCAAGCTTGCCTAAAGTTTTCAAAATGAGAAGGAGGTACACTTGCGCACGGCTGTCGCGGTCGCACCGCACCCTCACACGGTCGCTCCTGCATGCCGCGGTCGCACCGCACCCTCACACAGTCGCTCCTGCACGCCGCAAACCCAACCAAGGGAACGCACCCTCACTGACACGTGTTGTCGCATGTGAACAAACCAAACTCAGCCATCCTATCGCTGACACATAATTTTCGTTCATAGAGTATGTTTATCCAACCGCATGTTGGGGAGTATCCGTACGGCCCGTGCGGTGGTCTGTTGGGGAAGAAGAAGAGGTGAGGAAGAAGGAAAGAAGGGTTAGGAGATGTAGGATATTCATCCAACCGCCTGAAATGGTAGACTGACCCAAGTCAGGCGACTTGCATAACAAATATATGTTTTTACACAGCAAAAGATCCATCAAAACAACAACATAAAGAAAAACTATCACTGCTCGCGGAAAGAGACGGCCTCGTCGTCTTTGGCTGCCGGTGCGAACCAGCCGTCGCTGCCGACGTGTGTCTCCGCACCGTGGTTGTCCTCGGCCTCCAGCTACTCGTTCAAGCAGAGCGTGCGAGTGCTCTACACGGACGAGAGCACAGCCCGGTTCAAGTCGAGGACGTCCGGTTCCGCCTGCAGGAGGGCCTCGATGGCAGTGGCATCCGCGCGCTCCGCGTCGAGTCGAGCCTCCGCCGCCCGGTTCAAGTCCAGGACGTCCGGTTCCGCCTGCAGGAGGGCGTCGATGAGAGCGGCATCCGCGCGCTCTGCGTCGAGTCGAGCCTCTGCCGCCCGGTTCAAGTCCAGGACGTCTGGTTCCGCTTGCAGGAGGGCCTCGAGGGCAGCGGCATCCGCGCGCTCCGCCTCAAGTTGAGCCTCCGCCGCCCGGTTCACATCCACGACATCCGGTTCCGCCTGCAGGAGAGCCTCGGTGGCAGCGGCTTGCGCGCGCTCCGCGTCGAGTTGAGCCTCTGCCTCCCGGTCCTCCTTTAGTATCGCCATGTTGAACCGCTGGTCCGCCTGCACCATTGGGGACTCGGACGCCGGCACGAAGTCGACGTCCATCGTCTCATACCCATCGGGGGCCTTCTGCGCCGCGACCTCCGCCATGAACATTGGATCGGATTCCTCCTCCTTGTAGCTTAGCTCAAGAGAACTCAGGGATTGGCCTGCCGCAAAGCGAGCTTGGGAACCGAGGTCTGTGGCGCCGACTGCCGCCGCGATTTCTGCGCGGCGCTCCGGCGTCAGCATCTTGTAGTAAGTGATCTTGCGGTGCACCATGGCTTTCCGGCGAACTAGGGGACGCTTGATGCGGGCTAGGGGATCGAAAGGTGGGGGAATGGGCTGGAGATTTGGTGTGGTTTTAGGGCAGTGGCTGGCGTAGGCCGAGCAGCGAAGGTTCTGGTGTGAATAGTGGTTCCGGTGACGAATCGCTCTTGTCGCGTTCGCGTTGCAGCCCGGCATGCTGGACCCTCCACGTCACTCACCGAATGGAACGCGCTTCGTCTTGCGTTTTCGCTCGCTTGTGGGACCGCAGTTGAGAGCAAACCGACGTCCCTCCCCCTCCCCCGCCCGCGTCATTTATTATAGCACCACTCCCTCCGTTTTATGCGGAGTAAATAAAAATAGAGGGAGTATACTACGGATGAGGATCCCCTGACGTGGTCGAACCCATTGAATAACTGACATGCGGGGCCTAGCAAGCATGGGGTCCGCCAGTAAGTGACCGAAAGGGAGGGTAAGGCAGGGATACCTACGTCAGAGGATCCACTTCCACTATACTACTTTGACCAAATGTTAGAGTAATAATATATGGCATGCAACTTACACAAATGTTAGAGTAATAATATATGACATGCAACTTACACAAAGCATACAGGGTCTAATGCGTTTTTCGATGCTAACTTTGACCAAATGTTAGAGTAATAATATATGGCATGCAACTTACACAAAGCATACGGTCAAATACGTATGTGAAAGGAGTTTCTAATGATATAATTTTCACATTATACATCTCATGTACTATTAATCTTGTCAATAGTCAAATTGGAAACCATCTTGAGTACAAATCTAGGAGTACGTACGAATCTAACAATATTGATTGGGCGTTGTTGAATGTTGATACCTTTTTGATGAAAGTAGAGATACTTTGACTACACATAAAACTTATATGTAAACTAGAAAGGATAGGGGGAGTATATTGTACGTTCAAAAACAAAACGAACATTGAATACCCTTTATATATGATTTGCGGATGCTATGATCACCGGTTCAAAATTTTGAATCCGCCTTACGTATCACGTGCCCCCACTCGTTCCCTCTCGATTTCATCTCGGGGTTCGGAGATCTATTGAAAGAGGACTAGGGTGGGTACATGCGAATGATACTCGGCGGAATGTTCAAATGAGGCATGCGGGAGGATGGACTCGACTGGAGGGCGACATGATCGATGGGGAAGAGGGTTGGAGAGGAATGAGAAATAAGCAAACGCCACATGATTATACTTGAATGGCTCAAATAAACAATAAGTTGTGTCGCTTGGCCTACATAGTGAAAGGCCTAATGCGCAACGCGGAGCACTGACGCTCCAATATGGCCGGGAAAACAGGGAAACCGACATGTGGGGACGACGTAGCGCAGACTAGTCCAATGGAGCAGCTGGCCCACGACCTCCTCGCCACCGACAACCGTTCATGTGGGTCGTTGGGGCCAACAATGGGGCGCAGCTCCAGCACCGCCTCTGGACACGGCGACCGCGGTGAGCGACACGCTCATATCGTTGCTAGACACGGTCGGTTTTAGTGTGCCGAGGGTGGCGTTAGTGTTGTGGCATGACCAACGGTGTGTTTGGTTTGTGCCCAAGGTTGTCCCATCAAAGCATTGGGTAGCCAAAATTTTGGTTGAGGTATTGGTTGCCCATGATTTGGCCGACATTGCCAAGAAAAATGAACTAGAGTTGGCTAGAGTTCATTGGCATGCCAAAGAAATGGCAACCATCCAAACAAAGACCAATCTTTGGGTCATGACCAAAATTTTGGTTGAGGTATTGGTTGCCCATGATTTGGCCGACATTGGCAAGAAAAATTAACTAGAGTTGGCTAGAGTTCATTTGCATGCCAAAAAAATGGCAACCATCCAAACAAAGACCAATCTTTGGGTCATGACCAAAATTTTGGTAAGGTGCACTTTGGCCACAATCCAAACACACCCCAACACCCGGCTCGTCAAGGATGCACCGGGCGCCGCGACGCGTCCGCGGAGTGGTGTAACGCGGCCAACTGCATCCTCTGGACCTGAGACCATGCCGGGTCATCTTGTTTTTTCAATGACATGCGGGGATCGCATGTGAGGAAAGGGCATCTCCAACGTTGCCACGACCGCAGCTGACTACCCTGGCACACCAAAACCCTCGTCCCTCGCGCCGTCGCGCGGTGCGTTCCCAGCCGGCGCCAGCTGCCTGCATTCATGTCGTCCATTCGTATGTCGTCGTTAAGAGGCTCGGTGCCCGAGGAACCAACTCCGGCGACTTAGAGCAAGTATAGTAGAGCTGAGTCAGCGGGCTATAAGGAATAAACTAGTATATTTATGCTTAGTTGGAGCAAAGAGAAGAGGAGAGAGAAGGTAAGCGGGCTCTTCGTGAAGAGCCAGCTCTAGCACGTGCTCCTAGGCACTTTGTGAGAATGAAAGGTGGGCCACATAATAAAAAAGTAGTACACTCTTTTGATCTACTATTATACATGTTGGCTATAAGATGGGTTGTAGATGACATGGCACTGGCTTATAGCCAGCAGCTGGCTATACTATTAACCATCCTCTTAATGACGCACCCGGACGCTTGGCCTCACCGGAATGCGGTACTTAAAGCGGCAACGCCCAGCTAACCTCCACACCATAGTGCATCGTCCTCCTACCTGGCACCACATCCGCCATGACCGCAAGTGCGAACGCTCTGCGGGAGAGCTTGTCTTCGGGGATGAAGCTCGAGGTCGCCGCCCTCGCTCAATTCGCCTCTCACGACGCAATAGCGGCGTAGCCGGATGCGAACGCGACCGCCACGCTGGCGGCCGACGACGGGAGCACCATCAGCCACGCGCCCTACTTGCCGCCATCCAACGTCCGGCACCGCCGAGGTCGGGGACTCCTCCGAGGATGAGTAGGGCATGGGAGGCGGCAGGGCATGGTGTGCCAACTAGCCGGTCCGTATCCCGTGTTCTACTCTTCCTCGCCGGAGACCGCACATTCACTTCACGGGTCTTGAACCCCACCCCCGTACATAGAGATCGCAGATGGAGGACGTTGGTCGCCGCCGTAGAATAGATTTAGGGTCGGGTTTCTTTTATTTTTCTGTGCTATAAAAGTTCGAAATGTAATGAAAATCTGTCGTGTTTGCATTAATCTTGGCCGGTGTATATGAACTTTCACAATAATATACATGGTGGTGGGCCCCTCCCTCCCCCCAATCTACAATCAACAGCTCACACGTTTCACATTACGTTAATTACGTAACTGGGATTACGTAGGTGTAGCATTACTTGTCCTAAAAAACCCAACTAAGCCAACCTCCCAGCATATCGCGCGGGAAAAGACCCGGCCGCGCCGTTTTAGTCGGGATTACCGGATTAATAGTAGTAGTATCGGTGGATCGCGTGAAGCAACAAATTTTTTTTGAGGGGGCGAAGCACCTAGTTTAAAAGGAAAAAAGGCGGTACACTCACAGCACTCCTGTCACAGTCGCATTGCACCCCACACACGTTCAGCCTGCACACGGCTCACGCAAACGGAACGCGCTTCGGCTTGCCTCTTCACTGACACATGGGACTGCACTTGGAGAAACCGACCATGCACCAAACTCCCCCCGCCCACCGAGCGAAAATCCTCCCCCCCCCCAACACCCAAAAATTCCCCCCAAATCCGATTCAACCGCCCTTCGGCCAACTAGCCAATAATATTCCCCAAACCCCCCTCCCCCCTGTCCCCCTCCACTCCATTCGCTCCGCCAAAGCCGCCCTCCCCGCCGCGCCGATACGTCGGCGCCGCGGTTTGGCGATCCTCTCGCTCCCACAGTACGCTCTCGTAGACCGCCATCCTCTAGCCGCGCCGCCACCTCTGGCTACGTTCTTGTGGAGGCGCACGGCGGTCAGCGCCGCCACTGCTGGCGACGTTCGTGTGGAGACGCACGGCGGTCAGCTTCTCCCACGGTATGCGCATTCTAGACTGAGGCCCCGTTCATGTCGGTGTAGCGCTGAATGTTAGCTGATAGACGCTGTTAATCTCACTGTTTGCCGAAGTAGTTTACTGTCAATATGCTCTGCTTAAGAAGCTTCCTTGCCCTGTTCTGCACTCAATCTGCTTAGCTGAGATGGCATGCCAAGGCCGATTAGTTGCTAAAATATCCTGCCATATATTTATTGTGACGTAGATTGCCATGGTCTAGTAGCCAATCTATTAGGTGAAATAGCTCTACAACGTTTTATACTCGATCTTTGTTGCTGTGACGGCCTTCGATAGTTCGACGGCTGTGTGCTCGGCCTCATTGACTGCTGAAACAGCCTGCCATAATTTGGCACTCAAATCTGTTTGCTGAATTAGCTTTACATATATTTCGTTACTTGGATCTGCTCGTCCAAATATCTTGCCATAGATTTAGACATCGACCTAGGTATTTTTTTCTGGACATGATAAAAAAGCATATATGTTTTTCCTGTAATATCTAGTAGAAGAACTAATTTGTATGTCTAACAGATGGACAGGACTTGGATAACTTCTGCTCGAAGATTCTCCGCTGCATATGTCGAGGGGGTTGAAAACTTCATGAACTTTATCAGAGCTGAGTACGGTGGTCCGAAATCAGATGTGCTCTGCCCGTGCAGCAGTTGTATGAATTTAGTTACAAGACCCCAGTCAACTGTGCAAAATCCTCTACACTTGTATGGGATGTCGGTCACATATACTAGGTGGGTTCATCATGGCGAAGCTGTGAACGTCAATGTTATTGACTACGTGGAAGCAGCAGATCACCATCTTGATCTGCCTGATGCTCAGGTGGAAGAGGAGGAGGTGGTGGTGGCGGAGCCAGTGAGTTTGACCAACATTGAAACAATGCTACGAAATGCTCGCGCATTCCGTGAACTTTCACCTGCAGAAGAAAAACGGTGGGCCCGCATGTTGGAACAATGCAACGTTGCTGTCACCCCAGGAAATAAGCTGTCAGTATTCTCAGCTATGGTCACCTTTCTTCAGGTGAAGACATCTGAGCGGATGACCAACAAATCATTCGATGCGATGTTGGCTGCTTTCCGCGAATCTTTCCCAGATGCGTCTGAGCTGCCACACACCTACAGTAAACTGAAGAATTTCCTTCGTGCAGTTGGAATTGGATATGATATGATCCATGTTTGTAAGAATAATTGTGTTCTGTTCCGGAAGGATTATGCCAACTTAAGTGAATGCCCGAAATGCAAATCATCAAGATGGAAAGATGGCGATGCTGTGAAGAGGATTCCTCATAATGTTCTGAGACATTTTCCAATTATACCAAGATTGCAGAGGTTGTTTCATGATGCTGAAACAAGAGAGGTTGTACTGTGGCATTCTAGGAACTAGGAGTACAAAGATCAGAATGTAATGAGCCATCCATCTCATGGTAGTGAGTGGAAAAGCTTCAATGATAAACACAAAGAGTTTGCTGCTGACCCGAGACACATTAGACTTGGCTTAGATTCAGATGGATTTAACCCATTTGGCCACCAGAGCGCCACATATAGCATGTGGCCAGTGCTTGTTATCCCTTACAACATGCCTCCAAATGTCTGCACCAAGGAATCAAACTACATGATGGCCTTGCTCATCCCTGGTCCAAAAAGTCCTGGAAAGGATTTTGATTTGTTCATGGAGCTTCTTGTGGAGGAACTTCAACAGCTATGGAAGGGTGTTCTAACTCGAGACCTATATAGCAGCCCACCAGCTGATTTCTTTCTTCGTGCTGTTATAATTTGGTGCATCCATGATTATCCGGCTTTGGGCACTATGTCAGGGCGAACGACACATGGTTACAATGCATGTGTTCGCTGTGACAGGAATCCGCTGTCATACGCAATACTTAGCAAGATCTAGTACATTGGACACCGCCGTTTCCTTGCCAAGGACAAGCCGCATCCTAGAAAATACCGAAGACATGTGTTCAATGCAAAGCATGAAAACCGTGATGCGCCAAAGAGGCTCACCGCCGATGAGTTGCAAGTGGAATTAGAGAAGGTCAGGCATATTACACCAGGAAACCATCCTCGTAATGGTAGCGGGAAAAGGAAGCGTGGCAGGGTAGAAGAGAGATTATTGTTTACCCGCAGGTCCACTTTGTGGGACTTGGAGTATTGGAAAGATTTGGATCTGCGGCATAATCTTGATGCGATGCACATCGAGAAAAATATATGTGACAGCATTATCGGCACACTTCCTAATATTGAAGGCAAGACGAAAGATACCTTAAAATCTAGGATTGATTTGACACACCTGGGTATCAGAAAGGATTTGCAGGTGCAAGATGAAGGTAAACCACGGGATATGGCACCAGCTGTGTACGTCTTGGACAAGGTAAAAAGAAAAGAATTCTGCGAGGTCCTGTCACGTGTCAGATTCCCACATGGATTTGCTTCCAACCCTGAAAGGAGAGTCAGTGCAGATGGAAACAAGGTACAAGGGTTGAAAACTCATGACTGCCACGTCCTACTTCAAAGGGTTTTACCTGTTGTCCTTAGAGGATTGGGCCGCCCTGACTTATACAGAGCAGTTGCAGAGTTGGGACAATTCTTCAGGGAACTCTGCAGTAGGAATATCAGGATAGATGCTTTGGAGCGTCTTAGAGACAAGATACCAACTATCCTATGCAACCTTGAGAAGATATATCCTCCAGCCTTCTTTGATGTGATGGTGCATTTGGTTGTTCATCTACCTAATGAGGCACTACTTAGAGGTCCAGTACAGTATGGCTGGATGTACCCTATTAAAATGCGTCTAGGCACTTTCATGGGCTATGTTAGGAACAGAGCTAGACCCGAGGGTTCCATTGCAGAGGCCTACATTGCTACAGAAGCGTTGACATTCTGCTCAAAATACATTGAAATAGCTGATCAGTTTAGCAAAGAGGTGGGTGAAGACAATCCCGGGCTCAATGTTTTTGATTATTCTGTTCGAGTTACAGGGAAGAGTCGACAAGAGGACAAACCTAAAGATTTGGACAAAATGGTTTGGTATGTGTTGAATAACTGTCCTGAGATACTACCTTTTATCAAGTAAGTGTAGTACTGCAGCTTATACATCGTAATCTACTAAACTTGCAGCACATTCTTACATATTTAGATGTTTGACACGATCACTATGTTGTGCAGCATCTACAAAGAGGAGTTACTGCCACAAAATCCAAGAAACATTGACAAACTAGTTATGGCAGGATTTGCGAAATGGTTCAAGAACCATGTAAGCTTTTGAAGTGCACTGTCAGTTTTTTTAATATATTGAGTACATAAGATGATCAGCTTGTCTATTTTCTAACCATAGGTTAAGAAGATGCGGGAGGATGGGCAGGCAGTTGATGATGCCCTTTACTCACTAGCAATGGGTCCTGATACTCGGGTAAGACATTATGAATCTTGCGTTGTTGGAGATGTGCGCTACAACACCCTTGCACGAGACGAAGGCAGGAAGACACAAAACAGTGCCATCATGAGCACGGATATGGATGACAAAGAGATAACTGAAATGTATGCTAACATAACAGACATTGTTCAGTTGCAGTATATCTCCAGTTTCGAGGATCATCGATGTGTGGTTCTGTTGTGCTGTCGTTGGTATAACCTGTTTTCCAGGATCGCAAAACCCAGAGCTGATGATTATTTCAAATCCATCAATGTCAAGGCGGCGTACCAGACCAACGAGCCTTTTATTTTGGGAAATCAAGCAACACAGATATTTTTCCTGGAAGACACATTTGCACGTAGCGATGACTGGAGAGTATTGCAAAGGTTTGAGCAGAGGAATTCGTTTAATGAAGTTGCACAACAAGATGATGCTTACACTGCTCCTGATGTACAAGATAACACATATGTTCCTAATATCTTTGAGAACCATCACGTCAATGACGCCGGCGAAAAGATTGCCTGTCGTGCTGTGGACATACAAGAGTTGATCAAGAAGAAGCCAACGTTCGAGGACGTTGAGGACGAAGAAGAAGATGACACCGTGGGGAATTACGATTCAGACTAATACACATGGCGAAGATGTTGACGCTGCTGTTGCGGATGATGATTAGATTGCTTTTGTCGTATTTGCCTGTCAGAAGACATTTTTTTATCTACTATGTGAAATTGTGTGATGGAAAATGGGCAAGGGCCGGGCCGTCACCCCCCATGTGGCGCGCCGTATCTTGATCCGGATACGGTGGCAAGTGAGCGAGGATCGGGTCGTCGCATCCTTAGTGGCGCGCTACATCAGCGCCCGGATGTAGTGGAAAATGAGAAAGGGTCTTAGCATTTGACTCGACGAGTGCGAAGGGTAAGGAAGCTAGCCGAGCCTAGGACGATTCGCTTAGGTAGCTGGAACATAGGGTCTCTGACAGGGAAGCTTCGGGAGCTAGTTGATGCATCGGTGAGGAGAGGGGTTGATATCCTTTTCGTCCAAGAAACCAAATGGAGAGGACAGCAGGCAAAGGAGGTGGACGATACCGGCTTCAAGCTATGGTACACGGGGACGGCTGCAAACAGAAATGGCGTAGGCATCTTGATCAAGAAGAGCCTCAAGTATGGAGTGGTAGACGTCAAGAGACGTGGGGACCGGATTATCCTGGTCAAGCTGGTAGTTGAGGACTTGGTTCTCAATGCTATCAGCGCGTATGCCCCGCAAGTAGGCCACAATGAGAACACCAAGAGGGAGTTCTGGGAAGGCCTGGAAGACATGGTTAGGAGTGTACCGATTGGTGAGAAGCTCTTCATAGGAGGAGACATCAATGGCCACGTGGGTACATCTAACACAGGTTTTGAAGGGGCGCATGGGGGCTTTGGCTATGGCATCAGGAATCAAGAAGGAGAAGATGTCTTAAGCTTTGCTCTAGCCTACAACATGATTGTAGCTAACACCCTCTTTAGAAAGAGAGAATCACATCTGGTGACTTTTAGTAGTGGCCAACACTCTAGCTAGATTGATTTCATCCTCTCGAGAAGAGAAGATAGGCGTGCGTGCCTAGACTGTAAGGTGATACCTGGAGAGAATGTTGTACCCCAGCATAAGCTGGTGGTTGTTGACTTCCGCTTTTGGATTAGTGTCCAGCGGGATAAGCGTGCCAAAGTTGCTAGAACGAAGTGGTGGAAGCTCAAGGGGGAGGTAGCTCAGGTGTTCAAGGAGAGGGTCATTAAGGAGGGCCCTTGGGAGGAAGGAGGGGATGCGGACAATGTGTGGATGAAGATGGCGACTTGCATTCGTAAGGTGGCCTCGGAGGAGTTTCGAGTGTCCAGGGGAAGGAGAAGCGAAGATAAGGATACCTGGTGGTGGAATGATGATGTCCAGAAGGCGATTAAAGAGAAGAAAGATTGCTTCAGACGCCTATACCTGGATAGGAGTGCAGACAACATAGAGAAGTACAAGATGGCGAAGAAGGCCGCAAAGCGAGCTGTTGGTGAAGCAAGGGGTCGGGCATATGAGGACCTCTACCAACGGTTAGGCACGAAGGAAGGTGAAAGGGACATCTATAAGATGGCCAAGATCCGAGAGAGGAAGACGAGGGATATTGGCCTAGTAAAATGCATCAAGGACGGAGCAGGCCAACTCTTGATGAAGGACGAGGAGATTAAGCATAGATGGAGGGAGTACTTCGACAAGCTGTTCAATGGGGAGAATGAGAGTTCTACCATTGAACTGGACGACTCCTTTGATGAGACCAGCATGCGTTTTGTGCGGCGAATCCAGGAGTATGAGGTGAAGGAGGCTTTAAAAAGGATGAAAGGAGGCAAGGCGATGGGCCCTGATTGTATCCCCATTGAGGTGTGGAAAGGTCTCGGGGACATAGCGATAGTATGGCTAACCAAGCTTTTCAACCTCATTTTTCGGGCAAACAAGATGCCAGAAGAATGGAGACGGAGTATATTAGTACCAATCTTCAAGAACAAGGGATATGTTCAGAGTTGTACTAATTACCGTGGAATTAAGCTGATGAGCCATACAATGAAGCTATGGGAGAGTCATTGAGCACCGCTTAAGAAGAATGACAAGCGTGACCAAAAATCAGTTTGGTTTCATGCCTGGGAGGTCGACCATGGAAGCCATTTTCTTGGTACGACAACTTATGGAGAGATCTAGGGAGCAAAAGAGGGACTTGCATATGGTGTTAATTGACTTGGAGAAGGCCTATGATAAGATACCGCGGAATGTCATGTGGTGGGCCTTGGAGAAACACAAAGTCCCAGCAAAGTACATTACCCTCATCAAGGACATGTACGATAATGTTGTGACAAGTGTTCGAACAAGTGATGTCGACACCGATGACTTCCCGATTAAGATAGGACTACATCAGGGGTCAGCTTTGAGCCCTTATCTTTTTGCATTGGTGATGGATGAGGTCACAAGGGATATACAAGGAGATATCCCATGGTGTATGCTCTTTGCAGATGATGTGGTGCTAGTTGACGATAGTCGGACGGGGGTAAATAGGAAGTTAGAGTTATGGAGACAAACCTTGGAATCGAAAGGGTTTAGGATTGGTAGAACTAAAACCGAGTACATGATGTGCGGTTTCAGTACTACTAGGTGTGAGGAGGAGGAGGTTAGCCTTGATGGCCGGGTGGTACCTCTGAAGGACACCTTTCGGTATTTCGGGTCAATGTTGCAGGAGGATGGGGGTATTGATGAAGATGTGAACCATCGAATCAAAGCCGGATGGATGAAGTGGCGCCAAGCTTCTGGCATTCTCTGTGACAAGAGAGTGCCACAAAAGCTAAAAGGCAAGTTCTACAGGACGGCGGTTCGACCCGCAATGTTGTATGGCGCAGAGTGTTCGCCGACTAAAAGGCGACATGTTCAACAGTTAGGTGTGGCGGAGATGCGTATGTTGAGATGGATGTGTGGCCACCCGAGGAAGGATCGAGTCCGGAATGATGATATACGAGATAGAGTTGGGGTAGCACCAATTGAGGAGAAGCTTGTCCAACATCGTCTGAGATGGTTTGGGCATATTCAGCGCAGGCCTCCAGAAGCTCCAGTGCATAGCGGACGGCTAAAGCATGCAGAGAATGTCAAGAGAGGGCGGGGTAGACCGAATTTGACATGGGAGGAGTCCGTTAAGAGAGACATGAAGGATTGGAGTATCACCAAAGAGCTAGCTATGGACAGGGGTGCGTGGAAGCTTGCTATCCATGTGCCAGAGCCATGAGTTGGTTGCGAGATCTTATGGGTTTCACCTCTAGCCTACCCCAACTTGTTTGGGACTAAAGGCTTTGTTGTTGTTGTTGTACTATGTGAAATTGTGTTTGCTATGACAACTGAAACCTGATGAACATGTTGTTTAGTATTTTGCTGTGAGAACATCACTTGTTATGTATGCTGATTTGTGTTTGGTGATTGTATGACAACTAAAACATGATGACATTGTTGTTTAGTTGTACTCATATTTGGCTGTGAAACTTGAATTTGATGACATAGTTTGCTGTTGGACTGCAATTTGCTCGACGTCTTCGAATGAGAACAAAGCTGACCCGACAGGGCCTCTGCTATTTATTTATTTATATGAGCAAAAGGGGATACCCCCTGATTTCTGTTAATAGAAATCATTAGATGTTCACAACACTACGCCCAGCCTGCTATACAGGTTTCATTCATTACTAGTTTCAGCAAAGTGCTCATGTCGTAGCCACTGAATACATCACGAGTGCTACATACACTGCAAATAAAGAGACAATCATCCTACAGAGCACATCGATTTTGCCCATTATCTTCACAAGCTCTTTCATCTCCTCATTGCTGTCAAGGCCGTTCAGCAGCTGTTGCTTGGCCATGATCAGAGGAACTGCATCTTTAACCTTCTGCTCTCCATCTTCCTCTTCTACCGTTCCTTCAGTTACTTGTCCAACACCCCAACCTGCTGGTATTGGGATTCCTCGGCTAACCAAATAATCAGCGTAGTTGCATTCCCCCACATCAGCAACTTCCCAGAAATACAAATCACACGAATCTTCCCTTTTCCGCACGAAACAAATTGGAAGATCATCAGCCAAACTGTTAAAAAAATCAGCAACTGAAAGCAGCAGAACAACACTAAAACATATTATTACCCCATGATTCGGGCATTTGTAGAAGACTCGGCCAGGGTTGCGGATTGTGCTTGAGACGCGACGGATGACTCTGCGTGATTTGCAGCAGTGGCACCACACCAACGGCAGCGGGTTGCGATGAGCAATCGGCTGCGGTGCGCGTGTCGGCGGGGGTGTGATGAGACCCACAGGCGATGGTACGGGTGGCGACTTGGCGCATATCTGGTTGTTGCCTGCTGAAGAGCGGGTGGACGAGCAGCCAGCGGACATGGTTGCTGCGGCCAGAGCTTCTGATGCTAGGCAGAGTAAGTAGAGAAGAGGAGCAGCAAACGTTGGATATGTCAGTTTCATTACTTGCAGAGTAGCATAGCACCATATATAGTCATAGTCTAGGTTTGGATTCGAACCAGCTACAGGAGAGACCTCCTTTTTTGCAAAAAAAAAAAATATTTCTCCACCTGACAGCTGGGACCCACCGGTTGTATCTTCACACGGAAGGAAGTGCCTCCTTGTTTTGCGAAAAAAATTATTCATCCCGTTGACAGCTGGGACCCGTAAGATTTGGTGACTGACCTGTGGGCCTACTAAGCGGACGTGTACGCACGGCTTTGTCAACTTAATCAACAAATGATTCTAGCAGCTGGACCGTTGGATGTTAATCTTCAACCTCTGTTCTTGCTGCTGTCTCCCGTGGGCGGCACCGCGGCTGTGCTGCCGCGCACCCGAACCAGTGAAGTTTCCCACTCCTCTCCATCTGCGACTCCACTGCCCCGTCTTCCCCATCTCCGGGTCGTTCCAGTCTGGGTGCGCTCGACACGGTGTGGTCAACGTGGTCAACAACCGAGAGTCATCGGAAGATGACTGTACGTGAGAGGCTGACAGTGGGGACGCACCACGCCCATGGACGCATGCATGCAACGGAACGCAGCTATGTCAACGTGGTCAAGGAACGACTTCCATCGGAAGTATACTGTACGTGGAGAGTCTCAGCTAGGTCCACGGCCGCAGCAAGTAAGTGCCTCCTTATTACGCGGAAAATAATGATTCCTCCAACTGACAGCAGGGACCCACTGGATGGGCCATCGTATTTTGCGAAAAAAACGTTTGCCCCTGACTGCTGGGACCCACCTGACGGGCCACCGTATTTCGTGAAAAAACGTTCCCCCCGCTGTCAGCTCGGACCCACCGGAAGTGCCTCCTTATTACGCATAAAAAATGAATACTCCCCCGGCTAGCTGGGACCCACCTTGGTGGGAGACTGACTTGTGGGCCTACTAAGTCGACGGGGACGAAGGGCTTTGTCAACTTAGTCAATATGAACGATTCTAGCTCCAGTGACCCTACGGTGTCCATCCAACGGCCGTAGTGCTTCTTCAACCTCTGGTCTTCTTGCTCCAGCCGCCCAAAGCAGCGCCGGTCGTGCCGCATGCTCCTGCCTCCCGTGGCCGGCTGTGCTGCCGCGGAGGCCTCACCGCCCCCTACTATTCCCACCGCTGGCCAGGCCCTGCGGCGACGGCAGCCTCACACCGCAGCCGAACCAGTGAACCCTCGTACTCCTCTCCGCGCGGGCTTCCACTGCCGCGTCTTCTCCGGCTCCGCGTCGTCCCCTTCCTAGGCCTCGCCGTCGTCCACCGCCGTGGTGCTCTCCGCACGACGTGGTCAACGTGGTCAAGGAACGACTTCCATCGGAAGAGTACTGTACGTGGAGAGGCTGACAGCTGGGTCCACGGCCACAACCCAGTTTTTTTGTGATTTGCCAAGTAAGTCGCTTTGTCAGGCCTGTTGGGCTACAAATCTTTCAAGACGAGGAGAGCTTTCATTCGGCTGGCCGAGAAAACGGCCCATCAGTAATGAGAAATGGGTTGTACATTTTTAAAACACGTCAAACCGGCAATTAGTTTCAAATATCTTTTTTTTCATTTCGAGATTTTAAATTACATTAATTTTTATGCGTGCAAAATTTGTTGGATTTTATACTGATATACATTTATTTTTAAAATCAGTTTGAATCTGAGTCGAAATTTCAGGATTAAAAACAGTTCGGACCGCACCGAAATATGCAAAATTTCGTATAATTTTTTAACCGTGGCCAAAGTATGGGCTGTAATGCTAACAAAAAGAATATGGGCTCCAAAAAAACCTTAATAATTAGCAAATGGGCTGTAAATTATTAGAAATAATGGCAGATGGGTTGTATGCTGTTTTCCACATATTTGAGGCTTTCCTAAAAAAAAGGTTGATGCACAAGCAGTGACTGTTGGATGGCCATCCAACGGCCGTCGTGCTTCTTCAATCTCTGCTCTTCCTGCTCCAGCCGCTCAAACAAGCGCCGGCGGGACTGCCTGCTCCCTCCTCCCCGCAGCCGGCTCTGCTGCCGCGCAGGCCTCACCGCCCCACCGTACTCCCATCGCTGGCCTAGCCATCCCTCTACTCACCCACACCTACTGTTATTCTCCGGCGATGGCAGACGAACCAGTAAACCATCGTACAGTCGTACTCCCCTCCGCGTGGGAAACAACTACCGAGTCTTCCCTGCCTCCGTGTCGTTCCCTTCCTAGGCCTCGCCGTCGTCCACCGCCCTGGTGCTCTCGGCGCGGACTGGTCAATGTGGTCAACGACTGACATGCATCTGAAGTGGACTGTACGTGGAGAGGCCGACAGCTGGGTCCACGACCGCACGCAAGGAAATGCCTCCTTATTACGCGCAAAATAATGATTCCTCCACCTGACATCAGGGACCCACCGAAAGGGCCTCTGTATTTCGCGAAAAAAACGTTACCGCCACTGACAGCTCAGACCCACCAGCTATATCTTCGCACGCAAGGAAGTGCCTCCTTATTACGCACAAAAAAATGAATACTCCCCCTGTTAGCTGGGACCCAGTATAGTGGCAGGCTGACTTGTGGGCCTACTAAGTTGACGGGGACGGAGGGCTTTGTCAACTTAGTCAATATGCACGATTCTAGCTCCAGTGACCGTACGATGTCCATCCAACGGCCGTAGTGCTTCTTCAACCTCTTGTCCTCTTGCTCCAGCCGCCCAAAGCAGCGTCGGTCGTGTCGCATGCTCCTGCCTCCCGTGGCCGGCTGTGCTGTCGCGGAGGCCTCACCCCGCCCTACTATTCCCACCACTGGCCAGGCCCTGCGGCGAAGGCAGCCTCACACCGCAGCCGAACCAGTGAACCCTCGTACTCCTCTCCGCGCGAGCTTCCACTGCCGCGTCTTCCCCAGCTCCCCGTCGTCCCCTTCCTAGGCCTCGCCGTCGTCCACCGCCCTGGTGTTCTCGGCGCGGCGTGGTCAACGTGGTCAAGGAACGACTTCCATCGGACGTGGACTGTACGTGGAGAGGCTGACAGCTGGGTCCACGGCCGCAGCAAGGAAGTGCCTCCATATTACGTGGAAAATAATTATTCCTCCACCTGACAGCTGGGACCCACCGGACGGGCCACTGTATTTCGCGAAAAAAACGTTTCCCCCTGACCGCTGGGACCCACCAGCTACATCTTCGCACGCAAGGAAGTGCGTCCGGGCAAAAAAAACGATTCGCCCCCTGACTGCTGGGACCCACCAGCTACATCTTCGCAGGCAAGGAAGTGCCTGACAGTCGGGACCCACCAGGTCGAAGCGTACGTAGCGTTGTCATTCTGGTCGCGAACGTGTACGTACATATATACTGGTGGATGTAGAGGCGCGTACGTGTCGTAGTAGAGGCACGCACGTAGCATGTACACGTACGTACAGCGGCCAGGGTGCAAGAAAGAAAATACGGCCACGTATGTGTACATACGGGCGGGGTCTCGAACGCCTACTCGCGCATACGTATGGCCAGGGCTCGTGTACATGGCTGGGTCGGAACGGAGAAACATCGTCGTCGTCGTGTTCATGGGGAGGCAACGGAATGCGTCGTGTTCATGGGGAGGCAACAGAATGCGTCGTGTTCATGGGGAGGGGTGTGGCGTACCGCAAAACGGAGGAAACGGACCTCCTACAGTCGAAACGGGGGTCCTGTTGATCGGGAGGAGTGTGGCGTACCGCAAAACGGAGGAAACGGACCTCCTACAGTCGAAACGGGGGTCCTGTTGATCGGGAGGGCTGTGGCGTACCGCAAAACGGAGGAAACGGACCTCCTACGGTCGAAACGGGGGTCCTGTTGATCGGGAGGGGTGTGGCATACCGCAAAACGGAGGAAACGGACCTCCTACGGTCGAAACGGGGGTCCTGTTGATCGGGAGGGGTGTGGCGTACCGCAAAACAGGACTCCAGGGGATACTGTTCATCTCCACCGTTGACCTCCTCCAGCCTCCACGGGCTACCGTCGACCTCCTCCAGCCTCCACGGGCTCCTGTTCATCCAGCCTCCACCGCGCGCTACTCCACCGGCTACTGTTCAACCACCCCTCCACGGGCACCCCTCCACCATCTACTGTTCATCCAGCCCTCCACACCACGGGGTCCTGTTCAACCACCCCTCCACGGGCACCCCTCCACGGGCACCCCTCCACAGTCTATTGTTCATCCAGCCCTCCACCACACCACGGGGTCCTATTCATCCAGAGGCAACGCCACCGCTCACTGTTCATCCAAACCCCCCCCCCCCCCCGCAACGCTCACTGTTCATCCCAGAGGCAGCATCGATCGGCTTCAGTTAGCAGCAGTAGCGAAGGAATCGCTCGATCGGGTTCAGTTAACAGCCATCGATCGATCGCTCGGGTTCAGTAACGCGAAGCCTGCAGTGCAATCGCTCGGGTTCAGTTAGAGCCCAACGCCTCGCTCGGGTTCAGTTAGAGCCAACGCCTCGCACACACGCGCGTACGTGTACGATAGAAACGCGCATCGCTCGGCCCCCGACCTCCCACCGTAACCGGGAACTCCCCGAAATTTTCCTCCCCTCGCTTCTACCACAGTTTTTTCCGTCATGGACGGCCCAAAGCATGTCATGCAGCTGCGTCTCCGGCCCGCCCAGGACGAAAAGCCCATTTTCTATCATGATTTTTTGTCATAGAAGTAGGAGCCCACCACATCTATGATGATACCGGGTTTTGTCACAATTATCGTGATAGAAGTGTCATATGTATGACAGAAAAAATTCGTTCGGCCCAAAATGTCACGGATGTGTCTTTTTTTAGTGATAGGATAGGTTTGCAAGATAATAAAGAGCGCATAAATAAAAAGTAGGGGCTGTTTAGATGAAGACACAACTAAGTTAGTTTTAGTAGAGAGCTTGAAAGTTATTTGTCCATAGGCAATCGATAACTAGACCGGTAATCACTATTGCAATTTTATATGAGGGAGAGGCATAAGCTAACATACTTTCTCTCCTTGGATCATATGCACTTATGATTGGAACTCTAGCAAGCATCCGCAACTAATAAAGATCATTAAGGTAAAACCCAACCATACCATTAAAGTATCAAGTCCTCTTTATTCCCATACGAAACAACCTACTTACTCGGGTCTGTGCTTCTGTCACTCACGCCACCCACTATAAGCAAATCATGAACATATTGCAAACCCTACAGCGGGGATCCCTCATGCTTGTGCAACACGGAGAGCACCGTAGGACAGCACCAATAATAAAACATGCAACTCAAACCAATCACGGTCATCAATGAACCCATAGGACAAAACGGATCTACTCAAACATCATAGGATAGCCATACATCATTGGGAAATAATATATAGCGTTGAGCACCATGTTTAAGTAGAGATTACAGCGGTTAAAAGAGGGGTTACACCGCTGCATAGAGGGGGGAAGAGTTGGTGATGACGGCGGTGAAGTTATTGGTGTAGATCGTTATCGCGATGATGGCCCCGGCGCCATTTCGGCGCCACCGGGAGAGAGGGGGAGAGAGCCCCCCTTCTTCTTCTTCTTCCTTGACCTCCCCCTAGATGGGAGAAGGGTTTCCCCTCTGGTCCTTGGCTTCCATGGCGGCGGAGGGGCGGGAGCCCCTCCGAGATTGGATCTCTCTCTCTGTTTCCTTCTTTTTCTGCGCTCCCTGATTTTGCCCTTTCACCGTTTCTTAGATTCCCAAAGATCCGTAACTCCGATTGGGCTGAAATTTGGACACAATTTTTCTCCAGATATTGGCTTTCTTGTGGCGAAAGAAGGGCACCAACTGCCTTACGGAGTGTCACGAGGGCCCAGGGTGCGCCCCTGCCTCGTGGACTCCTCAGGCATCATCTCGCGTTGATTCTTTTTCCCAAAAATCACATATATTCCAAAAAAATCTCCGGAAGTTTTTATCGCGTTTGGACTCCTTTAATATGGATTTTCTGTGAAACAGAAAAAATGCAACAAACAGGAACTGGCACTGGGCACTGGATCAATATGTTAGTCCCAAAAATAGTATAAAATTTTGCCAAAAGTATGTAAAACTTGTAGAATATTGGCATGGAACAATCAAAAACTATAGATACGACGGAGACGTATCAGAGCCTGCGTTCGAGCAGGATGAGATAGAAGAGGGTCAAGTCAACCCAGACAAACTCGCCGATCACGAGGATTCGGAAGATAGCAACTACTTATTACCTGTCTCCGAAGAGGATGTTAGCCTCGGTAACGAAGAATTCATCATCCCAGAGGAACCCCATGAGCAAGAACACTTCAAGCGACAGCTCATCGCCACAGCGCAGAGCCTGAACAGGTTACGCTCAACAATAGATGGACCCAGGTCCTGGCTGCCGAAGAAGGATATGGCTTCGAGCACCAAACAATAATTTACCCCAAACGTAGGTTGCTGCCGCAGTTTGATGACGAGGCCCTTGAGCCAATACCGTCAAAATACAATCATGCTGATCAACCAGACCGACCACCACATGGATGGGATAAAATGGCCAATTATGCCGAATACCATCCCGTGCCCCCTCACCTTAGAGGCAGAGAGACAGCGGCTCCAGGCTACACGTACGACTTACGTCAGGACTTGACCAATAGAGCCGGCCAGACCAGATCAATTTACGGATCAAGAGGACATGCCCCAACACGAGACGACGGCCATCAAGCCTGGCGCGACAAACATAATCAAGTCCGGGATCAACACCGAACTCATATGTCATCCGAACTCCACCGTGATGTCGCCCGGTATAGAGGTGCCGCACACCCCATGTGCTTTACCGACGAGGTAACACTAGTTTTCGGAAGGGTTTAAACCTGTAAACATCGAGCCCTACGATGGAACGACAGATCCCGCTGTATGGATTGAAGATTTTCTTCTCCACATTCACATGGCTCGCGAAGATGATCTCCACGCCATCAAATACCTCCCTCTAAAGCTAAAAGGACCAGCATGGCACTGGTTGAATAGCCTCCTAGAGAACTCCATTGGAGAACTAGAGGACGCTTTTCGGGACAACTTTCAGGGCACTTATGTCCGGCCATCGGATGCTGATGACCTGAGTCACATAGTCCAGCAACCTGGAGAGTCAGCCCGCAAACTTTGGAATTGGTTCTTAACCAAAAACAACCAAATCGTCGACTGTCCGGACGCCGAGGCCTTAGTGGCATTTAAGCATAGCGTCCGTGACGAATGGCTTGCCCGACACCTCGGTCAGGAAAAGCCAAAGACTATGGCAGCTCTTACTACACTCATGACCCGCTTCTGTGCGGGCGAAGATAGCTAGCTGGCTCGTAGAAGCAACACTACCGGCGACCCCGACACCTCTGAGGCCAGGGATGGCAACGGAAGGCCACGACACAGCAAAAATAAGTGTCGGAACAACAATGAAGAAACAGAGGATACGGCAGTAAACGCCGGAGTCAGTGGCTCAAAACCCGCTCAGCGAAAGAAGTCGTTCAAAGGAAATAGAGACGGTACATCCAGTTTGTACAAAATACTAGATAGGCCCTGCCAGATCCATGGCACCCCTGACAAGCCTGCCAACCACACCAACAGAAACTGCTGGGTTTTTGAACAGGCCGGTAAGTTAAATACCGAACACAAAGGGAAAGGACCTCAAAGCGAGGACGATGATGAGCCCCGCCCTCCAAACACCGGAAGACAGAAGAAGTTTCTCGCCGAGGTGAAGACAGTGAACACGATATATGTCACTCACATTCCCAAGAGGGAGCACAAACGCGCATTAAGGGACGTCAACGCCGTAGAGCCTGTCGCCCCAAAATTCAACCCATGGTCAGCTTGTCCGATCACCTTTGATCGCAGGGACCACCCAACCAGTATCCGTCACGGAGGTTTGGCGGCCCTGGTGCTCGATCCCATCATCTACGGATACACTCTCACTCGAGTCCTAATGGACGGCGGCAGCAGTCTCAACTTGATCTATCAAGATACTGTCCGTAAGATGGGTATCGACCCGTCAAGAATCAAGCCTAGCAATACTAACTTTAAAGGAGTGATACCCGGCGTGGAGGCCCGTTGCACGGGCTCCTTAACACTGGAGGTAGTATTCGGCTCTCCAGACAACTTTCGAAGCAAAGAATTGATCTTCGACATCGTCCCTTTCCGTAGTGGTTATCATGCACTGCTGGGACGAACTGCTTTCGCCCGCCTTAATGCAGTCCCAGACTATGCTTATTTGAAGCTCAAAATGCCCAGACCACATGGCGTCATCACAGTAAATGGAAATATGGAGCGCTCCCTCCGTACTGAGGAGCACATCGCGGCCCTAGCAGCTGAGGGACAGGGCGGCCTCATTAAGTCGAATAGCTCATTGGTCACCAAGACCCATGACACTGATGACCCACAAGTATAGGGGATCTATCATAGTACTTTCGATAAGTAAGAGTGTCGAACCCAACGAGGAGCAGAAGCAAATGACAAACGGTTTTCAGTAAGGTATTCTCTGCAAGCACTGAAAATATCGGTAACAGATAGTTTTGTGATAAGGTAATTCGTAACGGGTAACAAGTAATAAAAGTAAACAAGGTGCAGCAAGGTGGCCCAATCCTTTTTGTAGCAAAGGACAAGCCTAGGCAAACTCTTATATAAAGGAAAGCGCTCCCGAGGACACATGGGAATTATCGTCAAGCTAGTTTTCATCATGCTCATATGATTCGCGTTTGTTACTTTGATAATTTGATATGTGGGTGGACCGGTGCTTGGGTACTGCCCTTCCTTGGACAAGCATCCCACTTATGGTTAACCCCCCTCGCAAGCATCCGCAACTACGAAAGAAGAATTAAGCTAAACCTAACCATAGCATGAAACATATGGATCCAAATCAGCCCCTTACGAAGCAACGCATAAACTAGGGTTTAAGCTTCTGTCACTCTAGCAACCCATCATCTACTTATTACTTACCAATGCCTTCCCATTGCCCAAACAATGGTGAAGTGTCATGTAGTCGACGCTCACATAACACCACTAGAGGAAAGACAACATACAAATCATCAAAATATAGAACGAATACCAAATTCACATGACTACTTATAACAAGACTTCTCCCATGTCCTCAGGAACAAACGTAACTACTCACAAATCATATTCATGTTCATAATCAGAGGGGTATTAAAGTGCATAAAGGATCTGCACATATAATCTTCCCCCGAATAAACCAACTAGCATCAACTACAAGGAGTAATCAACACTACTAGCAACCCACAGCTACCAATCTGAGGTTTCGAGACAAAGATCGGATACAAGAGATGAACTAGGGTTTGAGAGGAGATGGTGCTGGTGAAGATGTTGATGGATATTGACCCCCTCCCGATGAGAGGATCGATTGTGATGACGATGGTGACGATTTCCCCCTCCCGGAGGGATGTTTCCCCGGCAGAACAGCTCCACCGGAGCCCTAGATTGGTTCCGTCTCGAAACGTCGGCGCTTCATCCCGAAAGCTTCCTTATGATTTTTTCAGGGCAAAAGACACCTTATACCAGAAGATGGGCATTGGGGGGCTTCCAGGTGGCCCACGAGGCAGGGGGCGCGCCCAGGGGGGTAGGGCGCGCCCTCCACCCTCGTGGACAGCGGGTGGCCCCCTTCTGGTGCTTTCTTCGCCCAATATTTTTAATATATTCCAAAACTGACTTTCGTGGAGTTTCAGGACTTTTGGAGTTGTGCAGAATAGGTCTCTAATATTTGCTCCTTTTCTAGTCCAGAATTCCAGCTGCCGGCATTCTCCCTCTTCATGTAAACCTTGCAAAATAAGAGAGAAAAGACATAAGTATTGTAACATAATGTGAAGTAATATCCCATAATGCAATAAATATCGATATAAAAGCATGATGCAAAATGGACGTATCAACTCCCCCAAGCTTAGACCTCGCTTGTCCGCAAGCGGAAGCCGATATCGAAAAATATGTCCACATGTTTAGAGATACAGGTGTCGATAAAATAAAATACGGACATGAGGGCATCATGATCATTCTTAGAATAGAAACATATATATATATATATATATATATATATATATATATATATATATATATATTGTCATATGATTTCTTATGCTAAAGTAATAAGCTATTCACAATGTCAAGTATGAATCAGAAACTTCATTGAAATACTAGCAAACTATAATCTCCGTCATTGAAGCAATTGCAATTTATCATAACATCGGAAAGAGTCAATATAAGATCTTTTCAGCAAGTCCACATACTCAACTATCATTAAGTCTTTCACAATTGCTAACACTCACGCAATACTTATGCGTATGAAGTTTTAATCGGACACAGAGAAAGATAGGGGCTTATAGTTTTGCCTCCCAACCTTTTACCTCAAGGGTAACGTCAACAATAATGCTTTATGAAAACCCACATCCAATTGGATATATATATCAGGATCTTTCCAACACATAGTGCTTGCCAAAGGATAATGTCTAAAAAGGAAAGGTGAAGATCACCATGACTCTTGTATAAGGTATAAGACAAAAATAAAATATAGGCCCTTCGCTGAGGGAGGCAGAGGTTGTCATGTGCTTTTATGGTTGGATGCACAAAATCTTAATGCAAAAGAACGTCACTTTATATTGCCACTTGTGATAGGGACCTTTATTATGTAGTCCATCGCTTTTATTTCTTCCATATCACAAGCTCGTATAAAGCTTATTTTCTCCACACTAATAGATCATACATATTTAGAGAGCACTTTTTATTGCTTGCAACAATGACAACTTACTTGAAGGATCTTACTCAATCCATAGGTAGATATGGTGGACTCTCATGGCAAAACTAGGTTTGAGGATATTTGGAAGCACAAGTAGTAACTCTACTTGGTGCAAATAATTTGGCTAGCATGAGGGGGAAAGGCAAGCTCAACATGTTGGATGATCCATGACAATATAATTTATTTTGGATATAAGAAAACATAACCCATTATGTTGTCTTCCTTGTCCAACATCAACTTTTTAGCATGTCATATTTTAATGAGTGCTCACAATCATAAAAGATGTCCAAGATAGTATATTTATAGTGAAAACCACTCTTTCTTTATTACTTCCTATTAATTGCAACGATGACCAAAACTATGTTTGTCAACTCTCAACAACTTTTATTCATCATACTCTTTATATGTGAAGTCATTACTCTCCATAAGATCAATATGATCTCTTTATTTCTTTTTATTCTTTCTTTTTTCTTTTATCCCCTCAAGATCATAGCAAGATAACCAAGCCCTCGACTCAAGACTAATATTTATTATATATAGCTCACGGACTCAATTACATAGATAAGGATCAACACAAAAACTCAAAGCTAGATCATACTAAACTTTATTCTACCAGATCAAGATATAACCAAAAGGATCAAACTAAGAAAAATGGTAAAGATAGAAGTCTGATGGTGATACGATACCGGGGCACCTCCCCCAAGCTTGGCAGTTGCCAAGGGGAGTGCCCATACCCATGTATTTATATCTCTCTCTTCGGAGGTGGTGATGATGGAGGCTTGTTGTCCATCTTCCAAAGCATAGGCTCACCATCATAGAAGGATGGTCGAGTCTCCGGGATCCTCAAATTTGCAGCCAAACTCATCATCTTGAATCTATATTCGTACTCACAGTTTTGGTTTTGCAGGTCATAGATCTAGGCTTGGAGGTGCTCGATTTTCTCGTGAAGCTTGAAGATGGTCTCCCCAATGTTATTGGCATCCAGCTTGTGGTTGTTGGTGAACTCCGCGATCATCATGTGGTTGGCGTTGAGTTCGCGTTCCACCATCCCCTGGCACTTGAAAACTTGTTGCTCCATTGCTTCGAATCTTGTCTCCACGCTTCCGGTCCTCCTTGGTCCCTCAACATCGCGGATGTGCAGCACCCCCTCACGCATCTCAATGGTTGAGGGTGTTGCAGCACCTCCACGAGGTAGGGGTTGATGACCTTCTCAATAAAATTGTCCATGGGGGCGCTTGAAGACGTCATGGTGATCTAGATCTGTCAGAAAAACAGCTCGAAACAAAAGCAGAGGATTTTGTCGTGGTACCATGGTCAAAACCTTCGGGAGATTATATAATTAATTTTTACAGACCAAAAGAAGTATCGTGCAAGAAAACAGAGTCCGGAGGGCACACGAGGTGCCCACGAGGTAGGGGGCGCGCCCTCCACCCTCGTGGATGCCTTGTGTCCCTTTCGGACTACTTCTTATTTTCCTATTTTTTTAATATTCCAAAACGGAGAAAAATTGCTATTAGAACTGTTTTGGAGTCGGTTTACTTACCGTACCACATACCTATTCCTTTTCGGAGTCTGAAACTTTCTGGAAAGTGTCCCTTATGTACTCCTCCGGGGTTACAGTGTCAATAACATTGGTTTCAACATTTATGGGATTACCTGAGATATAATGTTTGATTCTTTGACCGTTCACCACCTTCGGATTTGTGCCTTCAAAGTTGTTGATTTTTATGGCACCGGAATGATAGACCTCCTCGATAACGTAAGGACCTTCCCATTTAGAGAGGATTTTTCCTGCAAAAAATCTTAAACGAGAGTTGTATAACAAAACATAATCACCTACATTAAACTCACGCTTTTGTATCCTTTTGTCATGCCAACTTTTAACTTTTTCTTCAAACAGTTTGGCATTCTCATAGGCCTGGGTTCTCCACTCATCAAGTGAGCTAATGTCAAATATTCTCTTCTCACCGGCAAGTTTGAAATCATAATTGAGCTCTTTAATGGCCCAATATGCCTTATGTTCTAGTTCGAGAGGTAAGTGACATGCTTTTCCGTAAACCATTTTATACGGAGACATACCCAAAGGATTTTTATATGCAGTTCTATAGGCCCATAATGCATCATCAAGTTTCTTGGACCAATTCTTTCTAGATCTATTAGCAGTCTTTTGCCAAATTAATTTAATCTCTCTATTACTCAGTTCTACTTGACCACTAGACTGTGGGTATTATGGAGATGCAATTCTATGATTAACATCATACTTAGCAAGCATTTTACGAAAAGCACCATGAATAAAATGTGAACCACCATCAGTCATTAAGTATCTAGGGGCTCCAAACCTCGGAAAAATAACTTCTTTAAGCATCTTAATAGAGGTGTTATGGTCAGCACTACTAGTTGGGATAGCTTCTACCCACTTAGTAACGTAATCAACAGCAACTAAAATATGTGTATACCCATTAGAGGAAGGAAACGGTCCCATATAATCAAAGCCCCAAACATCAAATGGTTCAATAACAAGTGAATAGTTCATAGGCATTTCTTGACGTCTACTAATATTACCAATTCTTTGACATTCATCACAAGACAAGACAAACTTATGGGCATCTTTGAAAAGAGTAGGCCAATAAAAACCGGATTGCAATACCTTATGTGCAGTTCTATCTCCAGCGTGGTGTCCTCCATAAGCCTTGGAGTGACACTTGCGTAGGATCTGTTCCTGTTCATGCTCAGGTACACAACGTCTAATAACACCATCTACTCCTTCTTTATAAAGATGTGGATCATCCCATAAGTAATGTCTTAAATCATACAAAAACTTTTTTTTGCTGGTATGTGAAACTAGATGGTATAAATTTAGCAACAATGTAATTAGCATAATTAGTATACCATGGAGCAGTATGACAAGCATTTATGACAGCTAATTGTTCATCAGGAAAGCTATCATCAATAGGTAGTGGGTCATCAAGAACATTCTATAATCTAGATAAGTTGTGTGCGACGGGGTTCTCAGCTCCCTTTCTATCAATAATATGCAAATCAAATTCTTGTAGCAAGAGAACCCATCTAATAAGTCTAGGTTTAGCATCTTTCTTTTCCATAAGATATTTAATAGCAGCATGATCAGTGTGAACAGTTACTTTAGAATCAACAATATAAGGTGTGAACTTATCACAAGCATATACAACTGCTAAACATTCTTTTTCAGTAGTAGCATAATTTCTCTGGGCACTGTCTAGAATTTTGCTAGCATATTGGATAACATTTACTTTCTTATCAACTCTTTGTCCTAGAACAGCAACCACAGCATAATCACTAGCATCACACATAATTTCAAAGGGTAAATTCCAATCAGGAGGATGAACAATAGGTGCAAAAATCAAGGCTTTCTTAAGTATTTCAAATGCTTCTACACAATCATCATCAAAGAAAAAAGGAACGTCTTTTTGTAAAAGATTAGTCAGAGGCCTAGAAATTTTTGTGAAGTCTTTAATGAACCTCCTATAAAAACCGGCATGGCCAAGGAAACTTATTATACCTTTAATGTCCTTAGGACACGGCATCTTTTCAATAGCATCAACTTTAGCTTTATCAACTTCAATACCTCTTTCAGAAATTTTATGCCCCAAGACAATACCTTCATTAACCATAAAGAGGCACTTCTCCCAATTCAAGACAAGATTAGTTTCTTCACAACTCTGCAAAACTCGATCGAGGTTGCTTAAGCAATCATCAAAAGAAGTTCCATACACAGAGAAATCATCCATGAAAACCTCAACAATCTTTTCACAAAAGTCAGAGAATATAGCAGTCATACATCTTTGAAAGGTAGCAGGTGCATTACATAAACCAAAAGGCATACGTCTATAAGCAAAGGTACCGAAAGGGCAAGTAAAAGTGGTCTTTTCCTGATCCTCTTTTGACACATGTATTTGAGAGAAACCAGAATAACTGTCTAGAAAGCAAAAATGTGTATGTTTGGATAATCTTTATAGCATTTGATCAATAAAAGGTAAAGGGTAATGATCCTTTCTAGTAGCTTTATTTAATTTGCAGAAGTCAATTACCATTCTATAACCTATAACAATTCTTTGTGGGATCAATTCATCTTTATCATTAGGAACAACAGTAATACCTCCCTTCTTAGGGACACAATGGACAGGAATTACCCACTGACTAGCAGCAACAGGATAAATTATACCTGCCTCCAGAAGCTTTAGTATTTCATTTCTTACCACTTTTTTCATCTTAGGATTTAACCATCGTTGGTGATCAACAACCGGTTTAGCGTCTTTCTCCAATTCTATTTTGTGTTGGCATATGTCGGTGGAAAACGACACCTATGGGATCACAGGAATCCCTACTACGGTCGGCGGGCGCGGGGTCATGAGCAGAGCAGGTCTAACAGGAACCAGCACAAGGATCATTTACCCAGGTTCGGGCCGCGAGGAAGCGTAAAACCCTAGTACTGCTTTGGTGGATGTATTGAGTGTTCTTGAGCTCTCGAACTAGCTACGGTGGCTATGCCATTCAAAAGAGCCGAATCCCTCTCCTGGTCGCCTCGGGCCTCCTTTTATAGGCAAAAGGGGTTGCCACAATGGCACACAGGAGGTGGAAAGGTCTACAGTGCGCGAGCTTATCGCACGTATTACAGGACAAGACGCATTTAATGCGTTGCTTAGGTGTCCCTTAGCTTTATCGGGGATGGGAACGAGGCCGGTCCCGTCCGTTGCCGCCTCGCCTTGCTTCGACATGCGCCTAGGCCAGCAATGCATGCGGCGCAATGTAGGCAGGTAGGCAGCTGAGGTGGCGCGGTGGTAGGGTCTTCACAAAGATCTGCATGCCACCACGCAGGTGCTTGCTGAGTTGGCGTAGAGGCTGCCCGTCGCCACGTAGGTGCCTGCCCAGCTGGTTGAGCTAGCAGCTGCTTGGGGATGGCGGTGGAGTCTTGGTCGACGCGGGCCTGGCTGTGGCCTCGCTGACGCCCTCGGCAAGGACCTTGCCGGGGGCCCGGCAAGGGTCTTGCCCTGGCGTTGCAGTCGTCCCCGGCAAGGTGCTTGCCGGGGGTCTTGTGGATCTCCTCGGAAAGGATCCCGCCGAGGGTTGCCGTCTTCTGGTTCTCATCTGACCTCATATATCTATGGTCTTGACAAAGATCTGCATGCCACCGCGGAGGTGCCTCCCGGTCCCAACATAGTTGTTGACGGCGTTTGGAACCTCTGGGCTCAAGGGTGGCTCCCTCCGCGGGTGTTGGGCAAGTTGCCCCGGCAAGGGTCTTGCCGGGGGGAGTCCACCTTGCCCCCTTTGCTCTTTGTGTTTCTGGTCTTAGTGTTGTCTTGGTTGTCTTGTGCCTTTGGCTTCTCTCGGGCTTCCCTCCCTTGCCCTGCTAAGAGTGGTCATGGCGCGTGGCTCCGACTGCCCGTGCACAAGTAAAGGGGTACAAAGGAGTGCCCCTACGAGTGCCCCTACTTTTGTACACCGACAGGAGCCCCCGGGCCTGGGCCAAAC
Source organism: Aegilops tauschii subsp. strangulata (assembly GCF_002575655.3). Taxonomy (NCBI): domain Eukaryota; kingdom Viridiplantae; phylum Streptophyta; class Magnoliopsida; order Poales; family Poaceae; genus Aegilops; species Aegilops tauschii. The sequence goes on along the minus strand of NC_053038.3, from coordinate 269,116,549 downwards.
ATAAGCGCGACACGTTGTTGGGCCAGGCCCAGAACGGTGCGCGGGCAGGTGGGGCGGATTTTACCGCAGTAACTGTTCCGCCCGCCGCGCTTCCCCACGACCCGCGTTGAACGCGCGACGTGGGGGGGTTGTGCGTGACGTGGGGGGCATGCGTGGGGCGGTTCCCGCACGCATGCGTCACATCGCAGTTAATGGGAAAGGAGGCGGCTCGCGCCTTCCCCGTAAAAAGGAATAACCGCGGGCGCGCTGCTCACTTTACCCCCTTTCCTGCGTCTTCTCCAATCTCAGAGCCGCCGCCCCCCTTTCTTCCTCCTTCTCTAGATCTCGCGTTCGCTTGCCGCCGTTGCGCCTTTGCTATCCTCCGCCCCTGTTCCTCGCAGCTGTCATGGCTCCCAAATCCACCAAGGGCAAGGGAGTGGCCAAAGATGTCAGGGCGACGGAGCCGCCGGAGAGTGCGTTGGTGGCGCAGCGGACGCAGCTTGCCTACTTCCCCTCGACGGTCGACGCAGTCGAGCTCCGGGACTGCTTCAAGCACCTGTGGGGGTGAAGACAGGGGGAGAGATGACGGGGCATCCAGCCACGCGCATCATCCCTGCCAACTGCGCCGAGGCCGCCCCGGATCGGTACCCGTTCTTCGTCGAATACTTCTCATGCGGGCTTTGTCCCCCCTTCTCCGATTTCTCCAATGATGTCATGCACACTATAACGCCCCGGATGTAACTTTCCATATTTGTAACTCCAACTCTTGCCATTTTCGGCTATGTGTTATGATATTCCCTTCGTGGTCGGGTTTTGTCTTTCGTTTTGCATTTTGTTCATGTCATGCACCTCATATCACGTCATCATGTGCATCTCATTTGCATACGTGTTCGTCTCATGCGTCCGAGCATTTTCCCTGTTGTCCGTTTTGAAATCCGACACTCCCACTTGCCCAGCGCACCCCTCTTGTCTCTTTTCGTGAGCGGGTGTTAAACGTTCTCGGAATGGACCGAGGTTTACCAAGTGGCCTTGGTACACCACTGGTAGACCACCTGTCAAGTTTTGTTCCATTTGGAGGTCGTTTGATGCTCCAACGGTTAACCGGGTAACTGCATAGGCCTTTCGTGTGTTGCAGCCAAACACCCCTCCAAACAGCCCAATAACCCATCTAAGCCCCCTCCATGCTCTCGGTCGTTCGATCATGATCGTGTGGGCGAAAACCGCACTCCATTTGGAGTCTCCTAGCTCCCTCTACCTATAAATATGTGCATCTCCCCCCAAATCCCGGGTCCCGAAACCCTAGCCGCGCCTCTCTCCGCCGCCAGACACGTCCGGATCGGGCCGAACACGTCCGCCGCTGCGCCCGCGCCAACCAGAGCCCGCCACATGGCGCGCCGCTGCCTTCCTCCGCCGCCGGCCCGCGACCCCGCGACGGGCCCCCCGAGCCCATCTCCGCTGTCGCCACGTCCCGCGCCTCCCGCGCCCTCGCCGCCCCATCGCCCACCGGCGATCTTCGGCGACCCCGCTGCCTCGCTCCGGCCGCCGCCCGAGTTCGCCGGTGCGCCGTCGCCCAGGTCACCGCCACCGCACCGCGCGGCCTCCGTCGGCGCCGGATCCGGCTAGATCTGGCCGGCCTCCTCCCTCTCCGGCGAGCCTCGTCCCCTCCGGCCTCCTCCTCTCCATCTCCGGCGAGATCCAGCCCCGCCTCGGCATCCGTGCCAAAGTCAACCCCAGATCCGCGAGGTGAATTTCCACTTAAGTCCCCGAATTTGTAATATTATGTGGCTCTATTCATCGCATCATATCTCCTTGCATGTTGCTCCGTTTGATGCGCATGATATATAGAAATGTTTATCACGAGATGCTCTTCATTTTGTTCCATTGTGCCATGCTCATTTGAGTTCATGTGGGTGCTCAGATCTCTGATGCAAGAGTGCTATATGTTCTTTACTGTTGTTACTTATCAGAACGATGTTTTGTTATTTTTGTCGCATTTGATGTGTGCATCTTTTGGGCATGAGCTCTACATGTGCTTTGATCTATGCCATGCCATCTTTACAGCAGTGTATGCCATGTATTTTTGTGATCTATGTGGTGAATAGCACAAGCATGCAAACTAGGCTTCGTGATGTTTCTGTTTTCAGGGACTTAGGATTTTGCTGTCTTTTCCTGCTGTTATTTTGATGTCATGTAAACTTGATGCTACAGTGAGATCCATTCTTATTTTGAGATACTTCAGTAAGTATGTTTTGAACATATGGTTGTGCGTTACCTATCCATGCCCATTTTTGCAATTATGGAGTGCCCTAGCATGTCTCAAGTTTGCTCTACTTTTGCTATAAAATGTTCCTCACAGAATGTTAACATGATATTCAATTTTGCCATGGATGTTTCTAGTGATCCAGGCATGCTATGAACTTCCTCTTGCCTTGGTTAGCTTCATTAACATGTCATGTTGCTGTTGGTATGCTTGCTTTGTCATGCATTTCTTTGTGATGAGTGAATCGAGCTCACAAAGAGGCCTTCATAATTCTGTTAATGCCATGCTCTGTTTTCTGCTAAGTCTGAAACCTGTTAACGAAAGTTGCTATGTTTACATGGGTGCCATCATATCTCCTGTGCCTTTTTGGCTCATGATCAGTAAGGGATGTTTGTTCTATGCATTTATTAGATTCATGCCATGCCTTGTTTTGCTACGATAAGTTCCTGTAGCATGCTGATTGCTTGCTCTGAACATTGCTACCTGATGCTGTTTCAGCCATTTTCAGTATTTTCACTAAGTCTGTGAAGCTGATATCTTTTGCACTTTTGCCATGCTTGTTTGAACCTGTTATTTTGTGATCTAGCCGTAGCTCAGTGTTCATATTTTGGCAATCATCTCTTGTAGACAACTTCCATATGCTTTGTTGCTGTAGCATAGTTACTTGATGTATTCTAAGTGGCATCATGCTGTTAATCGCAGAATTGTGTCATCCTTGTTTTGCTTGCCATTTGCAAACCGTGCGTCTGTTTCCGGTGATCTTTATATCGATTTCGATCGAAATCATCTCATCTTTCCCGTGGCATACTTGGTTTTCCAAGTTGATGCCTTATTCATCCTTTTTCTTCCGGAGCACGCACATGCATCACATATCACATCTCGCATATCATGCATGTTTTGCATCATGTTGCTTGTGCATTTCCCGTGATTGATTGTGGTTCCATTGTTTATGTTCTTGCTGTGGGTAGAGCCGGGAGACGAGTACGCGTATGAGGAACCTATTGAGAACGCCTACGAGGATCAAGCTTTCGACAACTCTGAGAACCTTGCAGGCAAGATGACCATACCCTCGAAATCACTTCTATCTTTGCTTTGCTAGTTGTTCGTTCTATTGCTATGCTGCGCTACCTACCACTTGCTATTTCATGCCTCCCATATTGCCATGTCAAGCCTCTAACCATCCTTTCCTAGCAAACCGTTGTTTGGCTAAGTTACCGATTTTGCTCAGCCCTTCTTATAGCGTTGCTAGTTGCAGGTAAAGTTGAAGTTGGTTCCATGTTGGAACATGGATATTTTGGCATATCACAATATCTCTTATTTAATTAATGCATCTATATATTTGGTAAAGGGTGGAAGGCTCGGCCTTATGCCTGGTGTTTTGTTCCACTCTTGCCGCTCTAGTTTCCGTCATACCGGTGTTATGTTCCTTGATTTTGCGTCCCTTACGCGGTTGGGTGATTTATGGGACCCCCTTGACAGTTCGCCTTGAATAAAATTCCTCCAGCAAGGCCCAACCTTAGTTTTACATTTGCCTACCTAAGCCTTTTTCCCTTGGGTTTTCGCGAGCCCGAGGGTCATCTTTATTTACCCCCCCCCCCCCGGGCCAGTGTTCCTTCGAGTGCTGGCCCAAAACCGAGCGATGTCCGGCGCCCCCTAGGCAACCAGGGTCTATGCCAACCCGACGTCTGGCTCATCCGGTGTGCCCTGAGAACGAGATATGTGCAGCTCCTATCAGGATTTGTCGGCACATTCGGGTGGCTTTGCTGGTCTTGTTTTACCATTGTCGAAATGTCTTGTAAACCGGGATTCCGAGACTGATCGGGTCTTGCCGGGAGAAGGTTTATCCTTCGTTGACCGTGAGAGCTTATAATGGGCTAAGTTGGGACACCCCTGCAGGGTATTATCTTTCAAAGGCCGTGCCCGCGGTTATGTGGCAGATGGGAATTTGTTAATGTCCGGTTGTAGAGAACTTGACACTTGGCTTAATTAAAATACATCAACCACGTGTGTAGCCGTGATGGTCTCTTTTCAACGGAGTCCGGGAAGTGAACACGGTTTGAGTTATGTATGAACGTAAGTAGTTTCAGGATCACTTCTTGATCATTTCTAGCTTCGCGACCGTTGCTTTGCTCCTCTTCTCGCTCTTATTTGCATATGTTAGCCACCATCTATGCTTAGTGCTTGCTGCAGCGACACCTCATTACCCCATCCTTCCTATACGCTTAAATAGTCTTGATCTCGCTGGTGTGAGATTGCTGAGTCCTCGTGACTCACAAATTCTACCAAAACAGTTGCAGGTGCCGACGATACCAGTGCAGGCGACGCAACCGAGCTCAAGTGGGAGTTCGACGAGGAACGTGGTCGTTACTATGTTTCGTTTCCTGATGATCAGTAGTGGAGCCCAGTTGGGACGATCGGGGATCTAGCATTTGGGGTTATCTTATTATCATTTGGATTTGACCATAGTCGGTCTATGAGTGGATTTTGATTGGTGTATGAATTAATTTATGTATTGTGTGAAGTGGCGATTGTAAGCCAACTCCCTTTATCCCATTCTTGTTCATTACATGGGATTGTGTGAAGATGACCCTTCTTGCGACAATACCTACAATGCGGTTATGCCTCTAAGTCGTGCCTCGTCACGTGGGAGATATAGCCGCATCGTGGGCGTTACAAGTTGGAAATCAGAGCCATCCCCGACTTAGGAGCCCCCTGCTTGATCGAATCGCTGGCGTTGTTGAGTCTAGAACAAAAATGTTTTGAGTCTTAGGATTATATATATCGGAGAGTAGGATTCTTTTTACTTCTCAGTCCCTTCGTCGCTCTAGTGAGGCCTCCTGACGTAGAAGTTTTGACTCTTCTCTCCTCAAATTTCACTAAAAAAAATTAGGATCACGCGGGTATCTTGGAATCGTTCCGATGGTTTTGTGACGAGAACATTGTTCTTGGTGCCTCTTGACATTTAGGGGTTGTGGCAGTGTCCCGGGGAGTTGAGCTCCGAGGTGTTGTCGTCACAATTTTATCGTTGCAGTTCTGGAATACCTGAGTTTTGCCGACATTGAAAATCTCTTTTATGCAGTTGTTGGTGAGATCACCTCGACGCCACCCAGTACTAGGGCGGGAGTTCGGGAGTATTGCCATAACTCGTATAACGGATGCTTTTCGAAGGTTGAGGTACACGATTTCCGAAGGTTTCTTGGTTATGTGTTGACGGATGGATACAGTTGGATCTAGGGATTGCTAGTTTGGGTGATATATTTTGTGTCCCCTGTATCCCCAACACCAGATTGCATAACCAGAAAGTTTCGGGAGTTTATAGGTGGGATTCAAGTAGCTCTGAGCATTTCTTCCCGCAGATATCTGGTTTGTGATTGGGTAATCCTTACCACTTATTTGTTCCAGTTGCACCTTGTTATTTCATTCATCAATCTCTTATCAAGTGGCTTCTCACCTTAATGGAAGTGTGATGATTTACTACGGAATTCATTCGTTCATCCTCGTTCGAATGTTTATTGTGAAGACTATATGTTGCAATTTCTATCCGTTGATTCAACTTGTCTATCTGTCTATCAAGATGCTAACGGATGTCACCCTCTTCAGGATGGCTCCGCCAACGCGTCAGAATCCATAACGCAATGGTGGGAGTCAGGCGAGCCCTCTGCCACCACCTCCGCCTCCGGAGGCATGACAAGCTATCATGGCAGCCACCAACGCCAATGCTCAGATGATTTTGCAACTCTTGCAAGAACGCACCCAAGGGCAAGGCAATCAAGGAAATCAAGGCCAAGGCAATAATCAGCCTCACTTCGCTACCCTCAACCAGTTCCTCGCAAATCAGCCGAAGTCTTTCAGCTACTGTGCCGAGGCCACAGACGCCGATGATTGGCTCGTGGATATCAACAAGCATTTTGAATGTGGCAATGTCAGGCCTGAGGACTTTGTCAAGCTTGCTTCTTTTCAACTCAAGGATCAAGCTGCCGAGTGGTATCAACAATACAAAGATTCTAGAGGAGGTCGTGTGATTACCTGGGATGATTTCCGCCGAGACTTCAAAGCTCACCACATTCCACAAAGTGTTGTTGAGAGCAAGCGTGAGGAGTTCCGCAATCTCAAGCAAGGCAGCATGTCCGTGTATCAATACAATACTCAGTTTCAGAAACTCGCTCGCTTCACTAAGCAAGACGTTCCTGATGAAAAGAGCATGATCTATCAATTCATAGGTGGCTTTAGAGAAGATCTGCAATTACCTCTCGTGCTTTTTGAGCCGACCAAGTATGATGATTTCTACAACATGGCACTGAAGCAAGAGGCTGCTCAGCTCAAGTGTGAGGCTTCTAAGAAGAGAGTCAGGGACGTAGTTCAGTCTTCTTCTTCCTCACTAGTGGCTGCTAAGCAACAGAAGTTCTGGTTGCCTCCTCCTCCTCCGTTTCGTCAGCCTTTCCAGCAGAAGAACAAAGGTGGCCATGGATCTTCCCACCCACCCAACCCTGGCTATCAGAACAAGTCTCAGAATCAACCTCCAAAGTCGAATGCTCCTTATCATCGTCCACTCTCAGAGGTGACTTGCAACAAGTGTCAGCAGAAAGGTCACTATGCTAACAAGTGCTTCAACCAAAGGCGTCTTCCGCCTCCTCCTCCTGTGAGATCTTCCAGCAATGCAGTGGTCAAGCATAATCCCAAGTCTGCAAAGGTGAACATGATGAATGCAGCTCAAGCGGAGGAATCTACTGATGTGATAATGGGTAATCTCTCAGTTAATGATATTCCTGCAAAAGTTTTATTTGATACTAGTGCATTGCTTTCTTTCATCTCTAGACCTTTTGCATCTAAGCATGAGTTGGTTTTTCAAGGTTTGCCTAGACCGTTATCAGTTGTCTCTCCGGGTAAATTCATGAACGCAAGCTCCTTGGTTCGGGATATCTCTATCAAGATGGGCAATTATAAATTTCTGTCTTCTCCAATTGTCCTTTGTGACTCGGATATTGATCTAATTCTCGGGATGGACTGGCTTTCTAAGCACAAGGCTCAACTTGATTGTGCTGCCAGGGAAATTCAATTGACACACTCTTCTGAGGATGTGATCATCTATCCCGCTCGTGACGAGACCATTTGGTTATTCTCTCTCAATGAGAAGGGCGAGCTAGACGCAATCTCTCAGATTCCAGTCGTTTGTGAGTACCAAGATGTTTCTCCAGAAGAGCTTCCGGGTATGCCTCCTCACCGACCAGTCGAATTCGTTATCGATCTTGAGCCTGGCACAGAACCCGCTTGCAAGCGTCCTTACAAGCTTGGACCCAAGGAGCTGAAAGAACTGAAGAAACAGCTCGATGAACAAGAGCGTCTGGGTTTGAGCAGACCGAGTTCATCTCCATGGGGTTGTGGTGTTCTTTTTGTCCAGAAGAAGGATGGCACGGACCGACTTTGTGTCGACTACCGTCCATTGAACAAGAAGACAATCAAGAACAAGTATCCACTTCCCAACATCAATGAGCTATTCGAGCAACTTAAAGGTGCTAAAGTCTTCTCCAAGCTTGACCTCCGGATGGGTTATCATCAGATTCGCATTCGTGAAGAAGATATTCCCAAGACAGCATTCAGAACAAGATTTGGTTCTTATGAATATACTGTCATGTCTTTCGGCCTTGTCAATGCTCCTCCAACATTCTCTCGAATGATGAACTTCATCTTCAACCCCTACACCAATGAATTCGTGCTGGTGTATCTCGATGATATCTTGGTCTTCTCCAAGAATAAGAAGGATCATGCCAAACATTTGCAATTGGTGCTCGACAAGCTCAGAGAGTATCAATTCTATGCGAAGTTTTCCAAATGTGAGTTTTGGCTTGATGAAGTTCTTTACCTTGGTCATATCATCTCTGCCAAGGGCATCGCTGTTAATCCCGAGAAGGTGTCCGCAATTGTGAATTGGGAACCTCCTCAGAATGTCAAGCAGCTCCGCAGTTTCCTTGGTCTTGCAAGCTATTGCCGAAGATTCGTTGAGAATTTCTCTAAGATTGCAAAGCCTCTTTCCAACCTCCTCCAGAAGCATGTGAAGTATGTCTGGACTCCTGAGTGTGATGTTGCTTTCAACACTCTCAAAGAGAAACTCGTCACAGCTCCTGTCTTAACTCCTCCTGACGAATCCAAGCCATTCGAAGTTTTCTGTGATGCTTCTCTTCAAGGTCTCGATGTTGTGTTAATGCAAGAGAAGAAAGTTGTGGCCTATACCTCTCGTCAGTTGAAGCCCAACGAAAAGAACTACCCCACTCATGATCTTGAGTTGACGGCAGTTGTTCATGCATTAATAACATGGAGACATCTCTTGTTGGGAAGGAAAGTGGACATATTCACCGATCACAAGAGTCTCAAGTACATCTTCACTCAGCCCAACCTCAACCTCAGGCAAACTCGATGGGTCGAAATGATTCGAGAGTACAATCCGAGTATTGAATATACTCCAGGCAAGGCCAATGTGATTGCAGATGCTTTGAGCAGGAAGGCTTATTGCAGCAGCTTAATTCTCAAGCCATTCCAACCGGATCTTTGCGAAGCTTTTCGCAAACTCAATCTCCAAGTTGTTCCTTAAGGTTTTCTTGCCAACCTCCTAGTCTCTCCTACTTTGGAAGATCAAATTCGTGAGGCACAACTCCTGGATACCATGGTGAAGAAGGTGAAACGTGGTATTGACAAGGGTCTTTCCAAATACAAGTGCTATCGCATTGATGACAGAGACACTTTATTCTTCGAGGACCGGATTGTGGTTCCTAAAGGTGATCTAAGGAAAGTCATTATGACCGAGGCGCACAATTCTCTTCTTTCCATTCATCCTGGAAGTACGAAGATGTACCATGACCTCAAGCAGTCGTATTGGTGGACTCGAATGAAGCAAGAAATCGCTCAATTCGTGAATGAATGTGATGTCTGTCGAAGGGTGAAACCAGAACACCAACGACCAGCTGGTCTCCTCCAACCTCTTGCTATTCCAGAATGGAAGTTTGATCACATCGAAATGGACTTCATGACTGGATTTCCTAAGTCCAAGCGTGGAAATGATGCTATCTTCGTTGTCATCGACAAGCTTACTAAAGTGGCTCATTTCCTTCCAATCAAAGAATCTACCACAGCAGCTCAGTTGGCAGAGCTATACACCTCCAGGATTGTCTCCTTGCACGGCATTCCACAATTGATATCTTCAGATCGTGGAAGCATCTTCACTTCTAAGTTCTGGGACTCCTTCCAGAAGGCCATGGGCACCAACATTCGATTCAGCATAGCTTTCCATCCTCAAACTAGTGGCCAAGTCGAGCGAGTCAATCAAATCCTTGAAGATATGCTCAGGGCTTGTGTCATTTCCTTTGGCATGAAGTGGGAAGATTGTCTTCCATATGCCGAATTCTCCTACAACAACAGCTTCCAAGCAAGTTCGGGCAAGGCCCCATTCGAGATTCTGTATGGCAGAAAGTGCCATACTCCTCTCAATTGGTCACAGACTGGTGAACGCCAACTTCTTGGCAATGACTTAATCACAGAGGCTGAAGAAATGTGTAAAGTCATCCGTGAAAATCCCAAAGCCGCGCAATCGCGCCAGAAGAGTTACTATGATAGCAAGCACCGTGACTTGGCTTTCGAGATCGGAGACCATGTCTACCTCCGCGTATCTCCAATGAAAGGCACTCGTCGCTTCGGTATCAAAGGGAAGCTTGCCCCTAGATACGTGGGTCCTTTCAAGATCATTGGCAAAAGAGGCGACCTCGCCTATCAACTTGAGCTTCCCTCCAACTTTGCGAACGTGCACGATGTGTTCCATGTGTCACAGCTTCGCAAGTGCTTCAAAACTCCTGAGCGCACCATCAACTTCAAAGAGATTGACCTCCAAGAAGATCTGTCTTATCATGAGCACCCCGTTGCTATTCTGAAGAAACTGAGCGCAAGACTCGCAACAAGTCAATCAAATTCCTGAAAGTGAAGTGGTCGCACCATTCCGACCAAGAAGCCACCTGGGAGCGCGAGGACCACCTCCGTTCCGAATATCCGGAGTTCTTTCAGTCCTAGATCTCGGGACGAGATCCTCTCGTAGTGGTGGAGTGTTGTAACGCCCCGGATGTAACTTTCCATATTTGTAACTCCAACTCTTGCCATTTTCGGTTATGTGTTATGATATTTCCTTCGTGGTCGGGTTTTGTCTTTCGTTTTGCATTTTGTTCATGTCATGCATCTCATATCACATCATCATTTGCATCTCATTTGCATACGTGTTCGTCTCATGCATCCGAGCATTTTCCCCGTTGTCCGTTTTGCAATCCGACACTCCCACTTGCACCGGCGCACCCCTCTTGTCTCTTTTCGTGAGCGGGTGTTAAACATTCTCGGAATGGACCGAGGTTTGCCAAGTGGCCTTGATACACCACCGGTAGACCACCTGTCAAGTTTCGTTCCATTTGGAGGTCGTTTGATGCTCCAACGGTTAACCGGGTAACCGCATAGGCCTTTCGTGTTTTGCAGCCAAAAACCCCTCCAAACAGCCCAATAACCCATCTAAGCCCCCTCCATGCTCTCGGTCGTTCGATCATGATCGTGTGGGCGAAAGCCGCACTCCATTTCGAGTCTCCTAGCTCCCTCTACCTATAAATATGTGCATCTCCCCCCAAATCCCGGGTCCCGAAACCCTAGCCGCGCCTCTCTCCGCTGCCGGACACGTCCGGATTGGGCCGGACACGTCCGCCGCTGCGCCCGTGCCAACCAGAGCCCGCCACGTGGCGCGCCGCTGCCTTCCTCCGCCGCCGGCCCGCGAGCCCGCAACGGGCCCCCCGAGCCCATCTCCGCCGTCGCCAGGTCCCGCGCCTCCCGCGCCCTCGCCGCCCCGTCGCCCCGCCGGCGATCTCCGGCGACCCCGTCGCCTCGCTCCGGCCGCCGCGCCGGTGCGCCGCCGTCGCCCAGGTCGCCGCCCCCGCGCCTCGCGGCCTCCGTCGGCGCCGGATCCGGCTAGATCCGGCCGGCCTCCTCCCACTCCGGCGAGCCTCGTCCCCTCCGGCCTCCTCCTCTCCATCTCCGGCGAGATCCAGCCCCGCCTCGGCATCCGTTCCAAAGTCAACCCCAGATCCGCGAGGTGAAATTCCTCCAAGTCCCCGGATTTGTAATATTATGCGGCTCTGTTCATCGCATCATATCTCCCTGCATACTACTCCGTTTCATGCGGATGATATATCGAAATGTTCATCACGAGATGCTCTTCATTTTGTTCCATTGTGTCATGCTCATTTCAGTTCATCTGGGTGCTCAAATCTCTGATGCAAGAGTGCTATATGTTCTTTACTGCTATTACATATCAGAACTTGATGTTTTGTTATTTTTGTTGCATTTGATGTGTGCCATGCCATCTTTACAGAGGTGTATGCCATGTATTTTTTTGATCTATGTGGTGACTAGCACAAGCATGCAAACTAGGCTTCATGATGTTTCTGTTTTCAGGGACTTAGGACTTTGCTAAGTCTTTTCCTGCTGTTATTTTGATGCCATGTAAACATGATGCTACAGTGAGATCCCTGCTTATTTTGAGATACTTCAGTAAGGATGTTTTGAAGAAATGGTTATGCTTTACCCATCCATGCCCATGTTTGCAATTATGGAGTGCCCTAGCATGTCTCAATCTTGCTCTACTTTTGCTATAAAATGTTCCTGACAGAATGTTAACATGATATTCAATTTTGCCATGGATGTTGCTAGTGATCCATGCATGATATGAACTTGCTCTTGCCTTGGTTAGCTTCATGAACATGCCATCTTGCTGCTGGTATGCTTATTTTGTCATGAATTTCTTTGTGATGAGTGAATCGAGCTCACAAAGAGGCCTTCATAATTCTGTTAATGCCATGCTCTGTTTTCTGCTAAGTCTGAAACCTGTTAACGAAACTTGCTATGTTTACATGGGTTCCATCATATCTCCTGTGCCTTTTTGGCTCATGATCAGTAAGGGACTTTTGTTCTATGCATTTAGTAGATTCATGCCATGCCTTGTTTTGCTATGGTAAGTTCCTGTAGCATGTTGATTGCTTGCTCTGAACATTGCTACCTGATGCTGTTTCAGCCATGTTCAGTATTTTCACTAAGTCTGTGAAGCTGATATCTTTGGAACTTTTGCCATGCTTTTTGAACCTGTTATTGTGTGATATAGCCGTAGCTCAGTGTTCATCTTTTGGCAAGAATCTCTTGTAGATCACTGCCATAAGCTTTGTTGCTATGTTGGGGTGTTGTAGCATAGTTACGTGATGTATTCTAAGTGGCATCGTGCTGTTAATCGCATAATTGTGTCATCCTTTTTTGCTTGCCATTTGCAAACCGTGCATCCGTTTCCGGTGATCTTTATATCGATTTCGATCGAAATCATCTCATCTTTCCTGTGGCATACTTGGTTTGCCAAGTTGATGCCTTGTTCATCCTTTTTCTTCTGGAGCACGCACATGCATCACATATCACATCTCGCATATGATGCATGTTTTGCATCATGTTGCTTGTGCATTTCCCGTGATTGATTGTGGTTCCATTGTTTGTGTTCTTGTTGTGGGTAGAGCCGGGAGATGAGTACGCTTATGAGGAAACTGTTGAGAATGCCTACGAGGATCAAGCTTTCGACAACTCTGAGAACCTTGCAGGCAAGATGACCATACCCTCGAAATCACTTCTATCTTTGCTTTGCTAGTTGTTCATTCTATTGCTATGCCGCGCTACCTACCACTTGCTACTTCATGCCTTCCATATTGCCATGTCAAGCCTCTAACCATCGTTTCCTAGCAAACTGTTGTTTGTCTAAGTTACCGCTTTTGCTCAGCCCTTCTTATAGCGTTGCTAGTTGCAGGTAAAGTTGAAGTTGGTTCCATGTTGGAACATGGATATTTTGGCATATCACAATATCTCTTATTTAATTAATGCATCTATATATTTGGTAAAGGGTGGAAGGCTCGGCCTTATGCCTGGTGTTTTGTTCCACTCTTGCCGCTCTAGTTTCCGTCATACCGGTGTTATGTTCCTTGATTTTGCGTCCCTTACGCGGTTGGGTGATTTATGGGACCCCCTTGACAGTTCGCCTTGAATAAAACTCCTCCAGCAAGGCCCAACCTTGGTTTTACATTTGCGTACCTAAGCCTTTTTCCCTTGGGTTTTCGCGAGCCCGAGGGTCGTCTTTATTTACCCCCCCCCCCCGGGGGGGGCCAGTGTTCCTTCGAGTGCTGGCCCAAAACCGAGCAATGTCCGGCGCCCCCTGGGCAACCAGGGTCTATGCCAACCCGATGTCTGGCTCATCTGGTGTGCCCTGAGAACGAGATATGTGCAGCTCCTATCGGGATTTGTCGGCACATTCGGGCGGCTTTGCTGGTCTTGTTTTACCATTGTCGAAATGTCTTGTAAACCGGGATTCCGAGACTGATCGGGTCTTCCTGGGAGAAGGTTTATCCTTCGTTGACCGTGAGAGCTTATAATGGGCTAAGTTGGGACACCCCTGCAGGGTATTATCTTTGGAAAGCCGTGCCCGCGGTTATGTGGCAGATGGGAATTTGTTAATGTCCGGTTGTAGAGAACTTGACACTTGGCTTAATTAAAATACATCAACCGCGTGTGTAGCCGTGATGGTCTCTTTTCGGCGGAGTCCGGAAAGTGAACACGGTTTGAGTTATGTTTGAACGTAAGTAGTTTCAGGATCACTTCTTGATCATTTCTAGCTTCGCGACCGTTGTGTTGCTCCTCTTCTCGCTCTTATTTGCGTATGTTAGCCACCATATATGCTTAGTGCTTGCTGCAGCTACACCTCATTACCCCATCCTTCCTATACACTTAAATAGTCTTGATCTCGCGGGTGTGAGATTGCTGAGTCCCCGTGACTCACAGATTCTACCAAAACAGTTGCAGGTGCCGACGATACCAGTGCAGGCGACGCAACCGAGCTCAAGTGGGAGTTCGACGAGGAACGTGATCGTTACTATGTTTCGTTTCCTGATGATCAGTAGTGGAGCCCAGTTGGGACGATTGGGGATCTAGCATTTGGGGTTATCTTATTATCATTTGGATTTGACCGTAGTCGGTCTATGTGTGGATTTGATTGATGTATGAATTAATTTATGTATTGTGTGAAGTGGCGATTGTAAGCCAACTCTCTTTATCCCATTCTTGTTCATTACATGGGATTGTGTGAAGATGACCCTTCTTGCGACAATACCTACAATGCGGTTATGCCTCTAAGTCGTGCCTCGACACGTGGGATATATAGCCACATCGTGGGCGTTACACACACCTACGGCTTCCACCTTTTGGATTTTACTCCGAATGCCGTGGCGTGCATGGCTCTTTTCGCGCACCTCTGCGAGGGCTTCGCCGGGGTGCATCCCAACACGGCACTCTTCCGCCACTACTTCTTCCCTCGGATCCAACCGGGGGGCGCCATTTCCGGTTGTGTCGCCTGGATCCCATGGGTCAAGGGGGCATACCCGGAGGGCACCATGAAGGAGAGGTGGGAAGAATGGTGGGGCCGGTGCTGCTGGATTGAAGAGAAGGATCTGCTAGCATTCTGCGAGGTTCGCCAGGCGCCGCCGGTCTGCAGAAGGATTGGAGCGATGTCGATTTTAACGACGAGAAGCTCACGATTGCCACCACCAGGATCCTTCGGCTCACCGAGGCCGGGCTCACCCTTGATATGATCGGGGCGGACTTCATCTGCCACCGAATTGCTCCACTGCACAACAAGGGGAGGCCGGCCTAGCTCTTCACGAGTGCCGCCGACATCATGAGGCTTCGCCCCGGCCTCGACCACAACTTCACGGTGATGGGGCACGCCCACTTCTACCAGCGGCTTTTCCAGATTGACGTGAACCGCGACGGCGAGGTCGAGCGAACCGGCAAGGCCGCGAGGGCCGCCGTGAAGGCCGGCAAGGTCGCCAAGGGGCCCTTGTTTAAGTTGCCAGCGGGAGTGGTCCCGCTGAGCAACAACTCTCGCCAGACCGACATCATCGCCATGATGCCGGACTTCAACGCGCATGGCCTTGACCCGAGCTAGGTCGAGCCGGAGGAAATTCAAGTGCAGGAGTTCTTCGACACCTTGCATGAGGGGTACGTCACCGCCGAGCCGCGGCTCGTCCAGGACACCACCCAGGCGGAGCTGGACTACATCGCTGCCAGGGCGATGGAGGCGAAGCTTGCCGAGGAGGCCGGCGGCGCAGGTGGCATGGAGGACAAGGCTGCGGCAAAAGCGGAGGAGAAGGAGCTCGCCCAGTGGGCGGAGGCCGCTGGGGAGGCCAGCAGCGCCGGCACCGGGGCTCCTCTCGTCGAGGATCTGGTCGACGAGTCGTCAGAGGAGGAGGCCGAGGCCGTCGACCCTCCGGCCACGGGGAGAGGGCGAATTCTGCGGCGGGCCACCTCCGGCGAGCCGGTCTGGCCCGGCAGGGCCGCGAAGGTATGGCAAGCCCAGGAGACGTCCGTGCGCCAGACGAGGACCGCGGCAGCGAAGAAAGTGGTGAAGGCCGCGGTGGCAAAGAAGAAAGCATTCGCTTCTTCTTCGTCAAGACGCGCCCAGACCCACCTCCTTCCCCTCCTTCGGCGAACGTTGACGTGGGGGTCGTCTTTGACTTCGGGTCCCTCAGCCCGCGGAGGAAGAGGAAGGCAGCAAAGGAGGAGGAGGAGTAAGCTTTGCTTCCCCTTTTTGTCATCACCGTTTCCTCAAACAGTGTCGCCTATCTTGAATTATTTTCATTTTGCAGGGACGTGGAGATGCTGGCCTAGAGGTGAAGAGGGCGAGGACCTCGACGAGCGGCCAGCCCCCGGCAGGCACCTCTGGCACACCACTGGTGGTGTTCAGCAGTCCGGACAGCAGCCCCGGCCCAGCCCCCAGCGTGAGTCCACCACTTGCCCTCCGCCAACGTGTGTTGGGGGTAGGATCAGTTGGCACTGAGCTTGTCGTGGTTGCAGGAGGAGAGCAGCAGGAGGAGGAGCCACAGCGGGCTACCCCCAACGCGCCGCCCCCATTGACCATGCCGCCCCGAGGGGCGTCCCCGGCAAGGGCGCCAAGCCCCGAGCCCATGCACACGGAGGAGGAGGAGGCGAACTCAGGCGCCGGTGGCCTTTCCTCGGCGCCACATGATGGCGGGGAGGGGACCTTTGCTTCCCAGCCAGGCACGGGTAAGCCATTCGCCTTCCGTTCCTGTTAACCTTTCCTTTTTCTTCCTGAATCTTAATCTTTGCCTCGCCTCATCCCCTTCTCGGTATTTAGATTTCCCCTCGGTGGACCCAGAGGACATCGACACCGTCATCGAGGATGTCACCAAGGACGCCGCGGCATAGGCCGAGAAGATTGCCGCCGAGGAAAACGCCAAGGGTGCTGCTGAGGACGCCGCCAAGGGGCCTGCCGGGGAGCCCAGCGAGGGACCTGCTGGGTAGGCCGGCAAGGGACCTGTCGGGGAGGCCGACAAGGCCGCTGCCGAGGAGGAGGTGGTCGATGACCAGCCTTCCTCCTCCGCCGCCTCTGGCTCCGGAAGGTATCTGAGGGTGGGCGACGACCTCTTCGTCCACCTTCCAGGGGCGTCGAGCTCCAGGGCGCCCGTCCAGGGAGAGCTGTTTGACAAGGAAGTGCTTGCCGCCGCCGGGCTCGAGGTTGTTGACGAGCCGAGCGCCGGCGGCGACGGTTCTCAGGAGGAGCGGCTCCTCCAGGCCATAGGCGCCAACTTCCAAAAGCTGCAGGTGCTCCACCGCACCCGCCTGGACAAGGCCAAGTCCAGGATGGCATCGATGGACAAGGCGGAGGCGGACCTCAAGGTGCGCGTCGCTGAGACACAGACTTGGTTCCGCCAGGCTTGCGAGGATCTGAAGGCCGCCCAGGGCGAGCTGGCCAAGCATGACGTGGAGCTCACCATGAAGCAGGCCGACATCGAGAAGGCCCAGGAGATGGCGGAGAACTTGGCCGCCGCAGCCGAGGCCACTCGAGCCCACACTACAAAAAAAATACACTTCCGTGATGATACGTGTTTGTCACAGTAGGTCGCGTTTTTTGTCATGCATGTACATCCATGACAAATTTATGACAGAATCAAGATAGTCATACCTGTGCTGTCATAGAAGTGTTCCATGACATTACCAAAATTATCATCACGGAAGTGTCCACTTCCATGACGATAAATCGCGCGTCACAGAAGTGCTTTCGTCAAGGGTGACCGACACGTGGCATCCACCGTAACGGAACGCCGTTAAGCTATCGGGTCGGGTTTTGGATCCGATAACCCGTTAACAGCCCCGACCAATGGGGATTTTCCACATGTAAAATCATCATTGGCTGGAGGAAACACGTGTCGGCTCACCGTTGGGACAGATGTCATCCGCTCATTGGACCAAAGGCGCCTATGATACGGCAACACATGGCGCAGCCCAACAGAGGCCCATTCCTGTGAAAAGGCCGGCCCGTTTGACTTGGTCAAAAGGTGGCGGGCCGGCCCACGGAAAGCCTGTTAACGGCCTGTTCGCATATAGCCCATTTACAGCCCGCTAACCCAGGGCCCGTTACGCCCTATCTGAATTAGGCCCAGTAGCGTCATTTGGGCCGTCCAATATGATTCAGCCCGTTTTAACTTCCGGCCCATGTGTGGACCATGACTTCTTTCGGCCCATATGAGGACCTTTGTAACTCTTGGCCCATTAACGACCCGTGGTGAAACTGGCCCGTAATGAACAGTGTATCACTTTATACCCATTAACGGCCCGTTATTCCATTGGGTCGTTTCCAGCCCAAGTTATCTTTCGGCCTTCTCAGGGCCCATTGATTCTTGGGCTCATTTGCAGCATTCTGTTACATATGGCCCGTTACTGCCATTTTCTGCTTGTGGGCCAAATTCAGCCCGTCGTTACAGTCGGCCCGTTTGCGGACCGTTAATACGTTGGGCCGTTTTCATGTCAAAAAAAAACCCGTTCGGCTGTTTTCATAGAGTTATCAAATACGGCCGATTAACGGCCCATCATGGTCCACGAATAGTACGGCCCATGATTGGCGAAATGATGATACGCCCCGTAGAAGGCCCATGGATCCTACGGCCCGTATGAGGCCCATGGATAGTACGGCCCGTAGAAGGCCCATGGATCATACGGCCCGTAGAAGGCCCATGGACCCTAAGGCCCGTATAGAAGGCCGATGGATCCTACGGCCGGACGAATGCCCATGGATCATACGGCCTGCAGGAGGCCCATGGTTACAACAGTCCGTGTGATTATTTTGGCCTAGTTACCAAAAATAGGCTATTGCGGCCACTAGAAAAAACAGAAAAAGAACTGCAGTGACTACAAGCAAACAACTAAACAAGACAATAAGGAAATAAATAAGCAAGCAATTAACGCTAGCCTATTACCGCTATTACACATATTACATCCACTGGGCATCCGCCACCAGTGCAAATATAGGGAACAAAGCAGCACATTACATACATTGGCCGTCAATATTGGCCACCAGTGCAAATAAACGCGGCAGCAAAACAAGAGCATAACTGAAACAACTTCAGAAGAGCTCAAGAAACGTTATCCTGGGTATCCACCATGCTGGCAATAAGCTTAGCAAGCTGATTAGCTTTGTCCTGTTTGGCGCTAAAATCCTCCAACGCTTGCTGTTGCACCAGAAAGTATGCATCTGAATGCTCCAGGGACTTCCGCAGTCCTTCCGCTTCTTGTCGCAGCACAGCTGATCGATGTCTTTCAGCTTGTAGTTGAGACTCAAGAAACCGAACTGATTCAGACAGTGAGTTTGAATAGCTTATGCAAGCGGTAGTGGCCAGTAACTCGAACACTAAACCAAGACAAGACTTTGGGGTTGTCTCACTGTCTTCAAGATAGTCTTCCTTAGCTGTTTTATCAGCTTTGTTGGAGACCAACAAGGAAGTGTCACTATCCTGAACCTTATCTGCATTACTTCCTTTACCATTGCTTAATAAGGCACTCTTCCCCAATATTCTGTCAGCATTCTAAAAGAAGAAACAAGCAGACACATAACAAGTTTAGCATGTACTAGTATATGAAACTCATTTCGGTGAACCTGTTCATTAGTAAGGTGGACAGGATTAAACTACCAAGTCTTCTATTGCCAAGTACTAGTACATAATAAAAGCATCAAACAAACATATATCTATGTCCTATGGTCACTGCATTGCCTTGCCAAATCAAAATAGAGACACGGTTCAAATCATATCAGTTCAAGACAAAGCAGCAGTGAAAGAATACAAAGCGTGGGAAACTACACGGCACAACAAGATTTCAGATGGGTACCACGGGTCTACATGTACAACAACACTATTGGCTCTGTTGTGATGCTAGTAATGTGCATGATATGAAAGTCAACTGTATACACAATTGAAATTGAAATCAACAGAGCTATTGATAAGAGCAAACATGTTAGAGAAACATGCGTGAACATACCTGCTGTGCCATTGGAGTTTCGATTGGATCCTTCAATTTAAAAATAAGTTTGTATGAGTAAATACAGTGATACAAGAGCAAAGCAATCATAGTTAAAAAAGGCGCGCCTAAGCGAGCGCTTAAGCGCGCCTAGGCTCTAGGCGTTGGCAAAACGCATTGCGCATAACTACGCATAATCTGTGCATAACTGCGCATAAGCATGCGCTTTGGTCAGTAAAGCGCAAGACGGTGGCAAAACGCACAATTAACGCCTAGCGCTTTTTTGAACTATGATAGCAATGGAATCTTAAATTAGAACAGTTGTTCTTCAGGTTTAGGCACTTGTTCTACATGAACAGAGTACAGTAAGACGCAAGAATATAATAATTAAAAATAGAAAATGAGCTCATAGACCTTACCACATTCTTGGTTCGGGACCAGTAGAGAACAAGGCGTTCCCAGTCATCGTCCAGTAAATGTGTCTCAGGAGAACGTAAGGGAATTTGATGAGTTTCTTTGCCGGTGAAGTACGTTTTCTTCAGGTAATTCCGATACTGCCAGCAAGCATTCTTGAAGATAGCAGAGGTATTAGCACAGGTTACCTCATCCTGAGTTTCCAAATCGGTCCTTCTCTATAGAGAAAAATGGGAAAATTTGTTGTATTATAACCATCATGGAGGTAGGATGTATGGGACGAAGCAAAGTAATTGCCATGAATAACATTACTTACACATAACTCCTGGATAAACACCTGCAACTGGCATTTTCCTTCATCTTCAGTATAATATTTCCAAGATGGGAAGATACGCACATACGATTTAACAACATCAAATGCGATAGATGCTAAACTACGACTAGCTGGTTGTGCTTCCTCCACAGGAATAGGCGTACTAACTGGTGGAGTTGGGGTTCGCCGTGATAGTACTGGCCCTTTGGGCACTGGAGCTGCCTTACTAACTGCTCTTGTTTGGGAGCTCTGTGGTGGAGATGGTGCTGTGTCAACAGGAACTGAGTTACTATCGGCTGGGGTTGGGGTTAGATTGGGTGAAGCTGGTTCTCTGTCCATCGCAGTAGGGGTACAATCTGTGAGATTTGGGTTATGTGTGGTAGGGCTGGTTCTTGTGCATGTACAACCGGGGTGCTATCTCCACCAAGAGGTAGCACTGTTTTATTTGAAGACCGTGTTTTTAGTCCGCTAGATACTGGCATCACCCGCTCCAATTCAAAATGGCTGATAAACATGAAACATAGTTGAATGTACAGACATTGTATGAGAGACAGATGCAATAGATAGTGTGGAAAAAAGAGGGCATGAAATAGTTGACATGTATATTGTTTAACTAAAACGGATAGCATGACATAATTTCACATATATGATGTCTATCTAAACTGGATAGCATAGCATAAGATAATTCAAAGATATGATGAATAACTAAACAGGATCGCATGACATAATTCACCTACATGTTATCTAAGTAATCAGGATCGCATCATTTAATTCACATATGTGATTTATATGCTAAACAGAGGGCATTCGATATGATGTCTGAACTCAGAACATGGTGTTGAATATTGTGTATATGATGTCTAAACTATGCAATGCAAGACACCGTATGCATGATATGAGCAGTATAACCATGCCAAGTTAGAGCATACACCTCAGTGGGGGAATAGGACTGGTCATCTGTCTCTGAATCCATCTCTGAGGAGCTATCGGGACCCAACATGAGATTTGCTTCGACAGGTAGCACTGTCTGCTCTGAAGGCCTTGTTTTCAATCCAAATTTTTCCATCTCCCACCCAAATGGCTGATTCACAGGAAGAGTAGTTTAATGTACAAACATTGTCGGCAAATGGAAATGTAATGAAGAAAAGGATGGGCAAGATATCATTCAAATATATGATGCCTGGTTAAACAGGATGGCATTGCACATTTCACATATATTATGGCTGGCTAAAAGATATGAGACTGCATAATTTCCATATATGATATAGAAACTAAACAGGTGGCATTACAGAACATGTCTAAACTAAGCAGATGACGTATATGATGTCAAAAGTAGGCACTGCAAGGCAACATATGCATGATATGACTAACATCATCATGCCAAGGTAGAGCAAACACCTTGGGGGTAAATAGGAGTGGTCAGCGGCGTCTGAATCCGCCTCAGAACAGATATCTTCCTCTGGATTACAATCTGGAGAGGGGTGGGGAGGGTTTGCCATTGAACCCACCATGGAGCGATGTCTGCATGACATTGTATTGCCATGCAAAACTCTTCTCTTTTTCTCTACATGTTCAGCATGACTGTGTACAATATCTGACATGCATACGAAAAAAATATGGTGAGATTATGTAAGGAGAGCATGCAGAAATTTAGAGTGATGGTAACAACCAGTGGATCGACGTTTTTCCGTTGAACCAAAATAGCCCTAATGGATCGACGTGAATGTATAGTAATAAGTGATGCAACAAGTGTACAACCTCTTTGCCGTAGCCATGTCGACCTCAGCATCATTGGGTTGGTCGCTGAAGCAGTTGAGGCAGAGGTGGTTGTCGGAGGTGTGGAGGAAGATCTGAGGAATCTGTAGACGGCGTCCAGGGCACTGCTCTGTTGTGATGGATCGTTATGTCGTTGGAGCAGCTCCGGTGAGCCGCAAGACGTCAAGGCTGAAGCAGCACAAGACAGACATCGTCAATCTCAAGTGGGATTCTAATTAGATGATGTAAAATGGATGTAAAATTAACATCACCAAAAACCACCTGCTACAACAGATGAGGTAAAAACTGTTGACTCTGAACTTAACTGTCGAAACTGAAATTTACTGTGGAATCTGAATGCTACTGTCGAAACTGAACGCAATGGTAGCAGAGAGGCACTTGACATGTAGTTTAGGGAGGACCTGTAGTTCATCTTCAACCTGCACCCCCCTGAGCCGCCAGCCACCACCGGCCGAACCGCCGGCCCCAGCGCCGCCTCGCCGCCCCGAAACAACTCGCCACCGCCGCCCCGGCCAGCCCTCTAGCCCCCCCACCCTGAACCCTAAGATAGATAGTGGGGTACCTCTCCGGCGAGCCCTCGTCCCCGCTGCGGGTGGTTCTTCCTTAACTCCGGCGAGCCCCCCCCCCCCCACCCCCTAAAAATCGACTGACCCAAAAGTCGATTCAGTCGACTGAAGTGTGGCTTAATCGGAGCAGAGCAGCAGCACGAGTGAGGGGGAGAGCAGCAGCAGCAGCTGGGCGAGCGAGCGATCGAGCGAGAGCCAGAGCAGCAGCAGCAGCGCGAGCGAGAGCCGGAGCAGCAGCAACAGATCCGGCTGGTATGGACGCCGCCGCCGAAGGGGCCTCGCACTGGGGGAGAGCCGCTGTGGAGATGTCGCCCGCGGCGCCAGCTTCAAGGTAGCCGCTCCATGGGGGTGTGGGATGGAGCACCGTCGGCGCCGGGAGGTCAAGTTAAGGAGAAGGTGCGATGCGATGAGTGTACAACCTCTTTGGTGGCGCCGAGTAGGCATCGGCTTTGTCCGAGGAGTCGGTGAGGATGTTGCGGTTCCGGTGGAGCAGGTTAAGGCGGTGCTATGGGGATGGAGCAGCCGTGATAGACGAGGCGATCGTCGGAGCAGCTCCTTGGAGGTGGAGGACGGGGCATCTGAACTGGCGGGACGGCAAGATGGACGACGGATCCTCATCCGGGGAGGTGGACGAGGGACGTCGAGCTGTTGCGGTGGACGACGTCGTCGGGGAAGAGGCTCCGGCTGGGCAGCGGTGACGTGGCGGACGGAGGAGGGTGGGGTTTCACGGCTGGAGCGGAGAGGTTATGGCGGCCTGGGATTTCGAATGGCGAAAAGAGGGCGATGGGAGGGGGTGAAGCATGACTTAGGGACGCGCTTGTCCAAAATGTAGGGTGTGTTACAAAAGTACCCCCCACCGATTTTAACTAGCGGCCCTTTCGGCTCAGGGTTAGAAGGGGGATTTCGCGTGTCAGGATTTGGCAGCTGGAGGGAGTTTTCGCGCGCGTTGTAATTTCGGGATAGCAAGGCGCGGGTTGTGAAGGCGCCAGTTTTGGGAGCACGATGTCTGAATTTTCGGTATATAACAAGACGCGGGTTGAATTTTAGGGACAAGCGTAACGTGTAGTAATATTGTACTTGTACGTACCAAATCAATTCGCACTTCCCTCAACCAAAAAGAAAACGAAAAAAATAAAACTATTCACACCACACAAAGAGAGAGTCTTGCCCCGTTTTACTATACAAATGCTATTCAAAGCTACTCCCTCCTTCCATCTATATAGGGCCTAATGAGTTTTTCGATGCTAACTTTGACCAAATATTAGAGCAATGATATATGACATGCAACTTACACAAAGCACACCGTTAAATTCGTCTGTGAAAGGTTCTTTCAATGATATAATTTTCACATTGTGCATGTCATGTACTATTAATCTTGTCAATAGTCAAAGGCGGTCTTAAAAATCTCATTACGCCCTATATAGATGGAAGGAGGGAGTATGAATCCATGTTATGTACGATTAAATTTTTTCGCTTTCTGTATAATGCATGTAACCTACTCATACCAACATTTTAGTGCATTCCAAATGTCTATACTACCGCTGCAATTCGAACTAAATTTGAATTCGTTTCTCTATTTCAATAAGAATCTACAATCATGATTGTTGCCAACTTCAACCATCATAGTTTCATTGCTATCCGCCAGATATAAATCGGACAGCCTATGATGCAGGATGGCAGGCACACCATCATCAACAACTCCATTTTTTTATAAGAGTAGAGATAAAATATATTAAATGTAGTATAACATGTTCATAACTACACCATGTGTGTCACGCCCAATATGCGATACTATCCTAAAGAGACTCAAAGGTCCCACCAAGGATAGAACTGCATATTGACACACTTTTCCAAGGTGGATATCATTACATCAACATTACATAATAGATGGGGATACATACAAGCCGTACAGATGTCGCAAGAATACATCAATATACATGAGAACAACATCCGACTACGGATGAAACATAAACAGAAACTCAAACGACATCCACCCTGCTAGCCCAGGCTGCCGACCTGGAACCTATCCCTTGATCACAGAAGAAGCAGAAGAAGAACTCCAAAACAAATAACATCGCTCTCGCGTCATGATCACCACGTAACCTGTACCTGCAACTATTGTTGTAGTAATCTGTGAGCCACGAGGACTCAGCAATCCCATTACCATGGGTATCAAGACTAGCAAAGCTTAATGGGTATGGAAAGGATAACTGGTGAGGTTGCAGCAGTGACTAAGCAGTGTAAGGTGGCTAACATACGCAAATAAGAGCGAGAAGAGAAGCAACGGAACGGTCGTGAAACTAGCAATGATCAAGAAGTGATCCTAAACTCCTACTTACGTCAAACATAACCCAAAAACCGTGTTCACTTCTCGGACTCCGCCGAAAAGAGACCGTCACGGCTACACACGCGGTTGATGCATTTTATTTAAGTCAAGTGTCAAGTTATCTACAACCGGACATTGACAAATTCCCATCTGCCACATAACCGCGGGCACGGATTTCGAAAGATAATACCCTGCAGGGGTGTCCCAACTTAGCCCATTATAAGCTCTCACGGTCAACGAAGGATATTCCTTCTCCCGGGAAGACCCGATCAGTCTCGGAATCCCGGTTTACAAGACATTTCGACAATGGTAAAACAAGACCAGGAAAGCCGCCCGATGTGCCGACAATCCCGATAGGAGCTGCACATATCTCGTTCTCAAGGCAACACCGGATGAGCACTACGTCGGGTTGGCATAGACCCTGGTTGCCCAGGGGGCGCCGGACATCGCTCGGTTTGGACTAGCACTTGGAGAAGCACTGGCCCGGGGGGGTTAAAATAAAGATGACCCTCGGGAGCACGACTTCCAAGGGAAAAGAAGTAGGTGATAGGCAAATGGTAAAACCAAGGTTGGGCCTTGCTGGAGGAGTTTTATTCAAAGCAAACTGTCAAGGGGTCCCCATAACACCCAACCGCGTTAGGAACGCAAAATCAAGGAACATAACACCGGTATGACAAAAACTAGGGCTGCAAGAGTGGAACAAAACACCAGGCATAAGGCCGAGCCTTCCACCCTTTACCAAGTATATAGATGCATTAATTAAATAAGAGATATTGTGATATCCCAACATAAACATAATCCAACATGGAGCAATCTTCATCTGCACCTGCAACTAGCAACGCTATAAGAGGGGCTGAGCAAAAGCGGTAACATAGCCAAACAACGGTTTGCTAGGAAGGGTGACAAAGGTTAGAGGCTGACATGGCAATTTGGGAGGCTTGAAGAGCAAGTGATAGGTTACGCAGCATAGCGATAGAACGAAGCAACTAGCATAGCCATGATAGTAGTGAGATCCAAGGTGACTGTCATCTTGCCTGAAATCCCGCTAGGAAGAAGAACGAGTCCATGAAGAAGATGAAGCCACGAAGACGAACCGAGCGTAGACGAACAAATCCTCACGATCGCAACGAAACAGGAACTATCGAGAAGAAGCGCAACCGGAAAGAAGCAAACAACACGGTAAACACTCAACACATAAACAAGACATGATGCTCAACCAAGTATGATGCATGACAAGGCTACATGAAGCTACTCATGGCAAGAGATGATGCATACAAGAACAACACATCAAAGCAAGTTTGAATGAGGCCGGAACTAACGTATAACAAATCCGGTATATCCCCATATGCAAATTTCGAAATTGGTCCAGATCTGAATAAACCTTATGTTCAAGTTGTTAAACAGCAAGTTAAGATGCACCAAGATGATCTACACGAGATTCTAGTCATGTTACATATAAAGTTCATTTAGTTCGGAGCTACGGCCTAGAAGATATGAGCAAAACAAGTTAAACATGGCATTGATGCAAAATGCAATCAAACATCAAGCAAACACACTCAAGATAAGGATTCAACATGATAGATGAAACTATATGCAACTCTAAGCAAGTTTCATATAGAGCATGCTCAAAACGGAGCAACGGTGCAACACATACGCACAATACAAGATATATCAACAATCTGTACAAAACAGCAACTAGGCATCTTGCAAGCATCATGCAAATATGCTACAGCAGCACAAAATGAAAACAAAAGGCATGGACATGATGTACAGGTAAAGCATGACAAAACATGAACACTGAGCTATCTCCAGAAACCACGGGAACATGCTCAAAATGACATGGCAAGATTGAAAAGAATAACAGTTTCATAGACTTGGCAGAAAATCACTGGACATGGCAGAAATAACATCAGGTTGCCATGTTTAGAGCTATAAACAACAAGTTACAGGAACATGTCATAGGAAAAAAAGGCATGGCATGAATGTACTAATTGCATAGAACACAAGGTCCTCACTGATCATCAGCCAAAAAGGCACATAAGATATGATGGCACCCATGTAAACATAGCAAGTTTCATAAACAGATACAGACTTGGCAGAAAAACTGAGCATGGCATAAACAGAATTATGAAGGCATCTTTGCAAGCTCAAATCACTCATCACAAAGCATTTCATGGCATGTGAAGGCATCCAACAGTAAGATGGCATAATTATGAAGCTAAGAATGGCAAGAGAAAGTTCATAGGGTGCATGGATCACTAGCAAAACACACGTCAAAACTGAACTTCATGTTAACAGGCTGACAGCAACATTATTTAGCAATTTGGAGCACGATTACAAAAATCTACAGCAACCCATAAATGCAATCAAGGGCATGTATGGATAGAACATACCATGTATAACAAAACATCCTTAGTGACCAACTCCAGATTATGCATAGAACTCATGGTAGCAGCATGCCAACATAGCAACAAAATATAACAGACTCAGACTTAGCAGAAATGACTAAGTCACAGAAATCAGTAACATCATGGAGGCTACTTTGCATGCTTGTTCTAGTCACCACATAGATCACAAAAATACAAGACAAGCACCCTGTAATGATGGCATGATTTAGTTCAAAACACATGTAGAGCTCAGGCTCATAGGATGCACACACAAAATGTAACGAAAATAACAAATCAGCAAGTTCTGTAAACATACAGCAGTTAACATCATATAGCACTCTTGCAACAATGATTAGGGCATTAAGATGGACTCAAACAAGCATGGCACAATGGAAAGAAATGAAGATCATCTCATGATGAACATTATAATATATTTGACACGCAAAACAGAGCAGCACGCAAGAAGTTACAGCAGGTCAAAGAACCACACATAAGATGATATTTCAGGGACGGAGAAAATTATACCCCGCAGAAAAGTCAACCCGGGACGGAGGCGTGCGGGGCGAGGAGATCCGGGGCGGGGACGGCGTGTTTGGATGGATGGATTGGTGGATCTCGTCCACTCCCTCAGATCCGGCGAGGCGGTGGCCTCCGGCGAGGCGGGAGTCGGGGCGGCGGCGCGAATCCGAAGTGGCGGGGTGGCGCGGTCCGGCGACGGGCGGAGGGGGAGGCGCCGGCGAAAGGCGGGAAGCGGACGGCGGCGGACGGCGGGGCCTAGATGCGCCGGCGGCGGCGGAGGCGCAGACGGACGAGGCGGCGGGGAGGCGCCGGCGACGAGGCGGCGGAGGGCGGCGGCGGCGAGGGCGAAGGGCGCCTCGGGCGCTCGGGCGGCGGCGGCGCGCGGGCTCGCGCGTGCCCGCGATAGGCCTGGCAGGCCGCGGCGAAGGGCGGCGGCGGAGTGCCACGTGGCGGCGTTGGATTGGACCGGGCGCGGCGGCGGACGTGTCCGGCGACGGCGCGGATGCGTCCGGTGGCACGGAGGGGCGGGGCTATGGTTTGGACCGCGGGATTTCGGGGAGGATCACATATTTATAGGTAGAGGGAGCTAGGAGTGTCCAAATGAGGTGCGGTTTTCGCCCACACGATCGTGATCGAACGACCGAGAGCATGGAGGGGTTTGGATGGGCTAGTGGGCTATGGTGGAGGGGTGCTGGGCTGCAAAGAGAGAGGGGTTTCGGGCTACGCGGTTAACCGTTGAGGCGTCGAACGGACTCCGAATGCGACGAAAATTAACAGGCGGTCTACCTACTCTAAAACAACACCACACGCCAACTTTCATCCCATTCCGAGAACATTTTTATGCCACTCACAAAACGAGGCTTGAGAGGGGCAATGGGCACGTGTGAGAGTGTCGGATCGTGAAACGAACAACGGGGAAAAAGGCCGGATGCAAGTTTTGAAAGACATGAGGATGCAATGCAGATGATGACATGGCAAGATGCAACACGCAAGAAAATGATATGGCAACAACGACGAATAACTAGAAGACACCTGGCGCATCGAATCCGGGGCGTTACAACACTCCTCCACTAACAAGAGATCTCGTCCCGAGATCTTAGGACCGAGACGGAAGGCAAAAAGGGATGAGGTGAAATAAGAACAAAACAGTGAGGATGAACAAAGTCAAGAACACTCGAGTAGGAAAGAGGAATGTTGAATGAGACAAGAAGCAAAAGCTCAAGGAATAAGGCTGAATTTGAAACCACTCCGGTTAGGACAAGATAGAAAAGGAATAATAACGAAGGAATCTATGCAGCACTCTGGATAAACAAGGAAAGAATAGAACATGAACTTGAGAAATGGAACGATACTTGACTTGAGTAACGACACAAAAACTCCGGAAGACTTGAAAGAGTTGGGTGAAAAGAACGAAGAAGAAGAGAACGAATCACCGGACGTATTAGAAAACGAACGAAAATGCTTGAGTGAGTCAAGATGCAAGAGAACCCCTGTAAAGATGGCATGATTTATTTCAAAACACATGTAGAGCTCATGCTCATAGAATGCACACACAAAATGTAACAAAAATAACAAATCAGCAAGTTCTGTAAACATACAGCAGTTAACATCATATAGCACTCTTGCAACGATGATTAGGGCATCAAGATGGACTCAAACAATCATCGCACAATGGAACGAAACGAAGAGCATCTCATGATGAACATTTTGATATATTATACACACAAAACGGAGCAGCACGCAAGAAGTTACAGCAGGTCAAAGAACCACACATAAGATGATATTTCAGGGACTTCGAGAAAATTATACCCCGCAGAAAAGTCAACCCGGGACGGAGGCGTGCGGGACGAGGAGATCCGGGGCGGGGACGGCGTGTTTGGATGGAAGGAGTGGTGGATCTCGTCCACTCCCTCAGATCCAGCGAGGCGGTGGCCTCCGGCGAGGCGGGGGTCGGGGCGGCGCAGTCCGGCGACGGGCGGAGGCGGCGCCGACGCGGGGACGCGGCGGCGGGGAGGCGCCGGCGGTCGGCGGGAAGCGGACGGCGGGGCCGAGATGCGCCGGCGGTCGGCGGGAAGCGGACGGACGAGGCGGCGCTGGACGCGGGCGGCGGGGAGGCGCCGGCGACGAGGCGGCGGAGGGCGGCGAGGGCGAAGGGCACCTCGGGCGCTCGGGCGGCGGCGGCGCGCAGGCCCACGATGGGCCTGGCGGGCCGCGGCGGAGTGCCATGTGGTGGCGCGGGATTGGACCGGGCGCGGCGGCGGACGTGTCCGGCGACGGCGCGGACGCGTCCGGTGGCGCGGAGGGGCGGGGCTAGGGTTTGGACCGCGGGATTTCGGGGAGGATCACATATTTATAGGTAGAGGGAGCTAGGAGTGTCCAAATGAGGTGCGGTTTTCGCCCACAAGATCATGATCGAACGACCGAGAGCATGGAGGGGTTTGGATGGGCTAGTGGGCTGTGGTGGAGGGGTGCTGGGCTGCAAAGAGAGGGGTTTCGGGCTACGCGGTTAACCGTTGGGGCGTCGAACGGACTCCGAATGCGACGAAAATTGACAGGCGGTCTACCTACTCTAAAACAACACCGCACGCCAACTTTCATCCCATTCCGAGAACATTTTTATGCCACTCACGAAACGAGGCCTGAGAGGGGCAACGGGCGCGTGTGAGAGTGTCGGATCGTGAAACGGACAACGGGGAAAAGGCCGGATGCAAGTTTTGAAAGACATGAGGATGCAATGCAGATGATGACATGGCAAGATGCAACACGCAAGCAAATGATATGGCAACAACGACGAATAACTAGAAGACACCTGGCGCATCGAATCCGGGGCGTTACAATGTGTATCGCCGTTATATATATTGAAACACTATGATAAATTCTTCAAATATCCGAATTCGCTTTTTATAATGAAGTATATATGATCTCTATTCGTCTTTTACACCCACACAACCCACTTATCTTTGTAGCTAGCGCTAACTTTCTCTTGTGCATGCACACGCCCGCATCCCTCTCACCCTCGCTCAACATTCTCTAGCTCCATCGCGCAAATTCGTCTTTTCACTTTAGGTCGTTCACCCACGGTGTGTGTAGGCCCCCCAGCTCCTTCTTTACGGCACACATCGATCGATATGCCTCTCTAGCCAGGTGTGCCTAGCACAAACACAAGCTTCCCCTCTTCTCTTGTCACCGTCCATGCCTCACTCCCACCACTCTTTTCATCGTTCTCGTACTCGCACACTCCTCCCCCCTTGATATAGTATGCCTCTCGTACCACCTCCTACATGCATCCCTCTCTCTATCCTTCTCCTCGTGCCTCATTTGCATCTAACACACACATGCATGTATACCGATCGATCTCCCAACATATACCTAGATCGACTTTAACTACCCCCCCCCCCATCCATCGCCGTACCTCACAAGTTATGTCTCTCCTTTCTCTAACAAAGGGCGATTGATCTTCCTATGTAGTTACATCTGCTTACCCCAGCCACATCGTCCCCCCTCATCATTCGTGCATGCCTCCTGACCCGTCTCTCACACGCACGTGCACAGACAACAAGCAGCCATCTCCTCTCTTATTGATATTGCGGGCGTGCCCTCCATTTTTCTAGCAAGCCTATCCCACCATTTGTTAGAAGCAACTCCACTACCACCCCCTCCAACACTCTAGCTCTGTCTCTCTCCCAACCTTATTCCTCTCCTGCACATATGCATGGATGCCGATCGATCTCCCTTAATACATGAGGCGGATCGATCTCCTTAATACATGAGGTAGCCCTCTCTCCTCCTCCACACATATACCAGCCATTGTACCTCTATAGTTAATTGGGCCTCCCTCTTCCCCCACCACACACTGATAGTCGAGCGCTGCAGGTAGGTATCCATGCCACAGAGACAAACTGCACATGTCCCATCTCACGTTCCAGTAGGCCAGCCACTCTATATCTTTAACGTAGGCACACACAAATTCGATGGCACTCTTTATCGATCGCGCGCGCACACACACACATCATCCCTCTCTTCGATTCTATGGACACCTCAAGCCGATGATACCTCCACTCTCTTCTCGTGGATCGCCCCCTCTATATATATGTTATATCCAGGACTCTATTTCACACACATTGCATATGTTACATTTTTTGATTGACTCCCCCCCCCAAAAAAACTCTCAAGAACCCACACACTATATCTCTCTAGGTTTGTATCTCTCTCACACAACCCCATATAGGTGGTGTACGTATACAAGAAGAGAATAGGTGCACCGTGCACGTACTCACGCTTCGTGCCCAGCCACACCCGCGCGGGTACACGGTGGAGCTCATTTCTTTACGAAATGGCAGCCCACGTGCTAATTTGAACGCCTGTAGCGGTTGTTTACCTAGGGAGGTCGTGTACCACGCGTGCACGAAACAAAGTTCGACTTGACGCGTTGCCGCATTATTTTTAAATAAAGTTATAGCGCTCAATGGCACGTGCACAGAATATAAAATGATTTTTATGGAGAAAAAGGTAGTCCGCTCACTATATACAATGGAGCCTGCCTGCCTGGTTTGTCGCTCTTCAGAGTATCTCACACAAGGCTGCAATGGCATCTCTCTCTCACCGTTGGTCATTGATCCGGCCGCATCCCGTCCACCGGGGGAAAGGGAGTGCTGGCCTCTCTCTCTCACCGTTGGTCAATGATCCGGCCGCATCCCGTCCGCCGGAGGAAAGGGAGTGCGGTGGCCTCTCTCTCTCTCACCGTTGGTCACTGATCCGACCGCATCCCGTCCGCCGAGGGAAAGGGACGAAGTGCATCGTTCCTCCGTTTGACGGCGCCGAGGCAGCACGTCCCGATCTGCGGTACACGCCGTTCTCTCTGACCAAGCTCTGGCGCGGCGCGGCCTACGCCACCTGCTCGCAGATTCCACCCGCCGCCGCTCACCTAGTTACATCCCGACGACCTCCAGGTATCCCCTCCGGCCTTGCTCCACTGCCCGTCTTCCCACGTCGCTGCATGTGGATCTTCCATAGTTCTTTGCCCAAAACGTAGCTCGTCCGGCGTACTTTCCATATTGCATTCTCATCCTCACACCGTTTTTGACAAACACAACCGTGTTGTTATCTTCCCTTAGGACAAGCAATATGCTTCTTTTTTGTCGTCGCATGTGTCATCAACTATTATTGGCCAGTAATTGTTTCCTTTCTACTCGTTGCTATTGCGACCTTTTGGTGAACTACACAAATCACTTTTTTCTTAAGAGTGTTTTGTGCAGTTGTACTAAAATGTCACACGGGCAACGTCTCTACATTTCAGTGCGACTGCACAAAGGGAGATTGGTTTTGCTCTATCCTCCTCATCCAACTCCGAGCCTAATCTTCTCCAACTAGTTAGTCTTAAGAGAGACTGCAAAGGTGACCGGCTTCTATTTGTGTGTTTATTATTTCATCAGCAGTCCTCTATTATCGTAATCACACTTAATATCTTTGGAACAGGGACGCTCAGCTCTATTTTAGTGGAACTGCACAAAATGATCGGAATGTTGCATGCTCCAGATAGCTACTTTTTTCCCAACATGCCTTGTTGATTTAGACAGAGCTAGGGGGACGTTACTGCCAATGAAAGCATGGATCAATTTTAATTTAACACCTTCTCACAACTCTGTCTTCAGTTGTGATGTAATTATTAGCTCTGATTTGCTAATAATTGACATGCATTAGCAAGGAAGTTAGTTTTTTATTGTTTCCGAAAGAGTATCGATGGCAAGACATGCGAAACAAAAGCTGAAAGCTCACACCATTGTACAATTTCATGTCGCTGGAAAATTATTTGTATAGTACTTCAATTATGTAAACAAATGATGGAAGCTTGATAGCATTGCTAGAAGCCTCTTCATCATCCGGGTCCATGTGCCATGCACAAAATTATACTCCTTCATTCCTAAATATTTGTCTTTTTACAAATTTCAAACGGGCATATTTTAGAGTGTATATTCACTCATTTTGCTTCGTATGTGTACTCCCTCTGTCGTGGAATTGTCACGGCAGATGTCCTCGAGCTAGGACTTAGTCGTGGAGCCATCGCAGCTAGGAAGCTTGGAGGGGTTAATGCGGGACAAGGAACACGAGGGTTTATACTGGTTCGGCCCCTTACGGTGAAGGTAAAAGCCTATGTCCAGTTTGAGGTGGTATTGATTAAGGTTACGATCACCTGGGAGCTAAACTGCTATGCCCGGCTCTCGATCAGATTGTTGTCCCTAAACTGCTGCCGAGTCGTCCCTTTATATAGGGAGGCTGACGCCCAGCAGCCCTTAGAGTCCCGGCCGGCTTATAAGAGTATCCGGCTCGGACTCTAAACTATACTTGCCTTATGCTACAAGTTCTACTATAATAATGATTATAACTACGGGCCTTAAGCCATATCCGGGTCTCAGCCCATCTCTGGCCCATCGTCTTGAAACTTGGCTCCGGGCTTCTGGCAACAACCGTACGAGTAACCCGGCCCCTCCTGGCGGGTGACTCTAAGGTCTATATCCTCAACATTAGGCCCCAGATTGATTTGAGCCTGCTCATGTCAATCTTCAACTCTTCTGACAGAAAAAGTCTCCGGCTTATCATTCATGTGAAGGCCATAACCCGGAGTGACGTCATCCTCTGGACTCCAGATAATCCGCCATGACGTCATTCTCCATTAAGTCCGTTTTTTACTCCGCCAGATCCGCAACGGATCTTTGCTTTACTGTCATTCCGAAAATCGAGGCGTCGTGGGGGGGAGATAATCACGCCACGGTCTCCTTGAATCTCGCACCCACTTATGACCTCGCCTTATAAATAGGCCGGCCCAACGGGTCCTTCTCACGCGCTCTTCTTCCTCCTCGCGCCGTCGCTCCTCCGCCAGAGCTCTGCCACTGCCGCCGCCGTCGCGCCCCTGGTCTTCATCAACCCGGCCACTGCATCACCCTGATCCGGACCAGATACACGGCGGCGACCTCCGCTCTTCTCCAGCTCCGGTGAGTCTCCTTTGCCCTGTCAAATAGATCTACCATAGAGTTCGTCGGTGTTCTTCGCGTTCATCGCCATTGCCACAAACCTCAGTAGTTCTCATAGCCACTGTACTTAATCGATCTTTAACCTTGCATAGAGTTAGTGCGGTAGCTGTTTTAAGCCTCATTTCAAGTACCAGTAGATCTCCTTCCACTGTATAGATGCCTCATTCGAGCTCAAGAACTTCCCTGCGTCCGCATTTTAGGTCTAGAAAATTTTCTTTGCTCCGACCATTTTGATCCGAAAAAGTTACAGTAGTATGCGAAAACCTGTTTTACCACACTTAGTAAAAACTGCAACCATTGAAACTTGGCGGCTTACATCTCCGGGTGAAAGAAAACATGCGCCATAGAACTTTCCAGTTTAAAGAGAACTATGCTCTGTAGAATCCTCCGGCTTAACTGTAGTGAAACCGTAGATAACCAATTTACTCTGAACCCCCCTGCGGCTTAAATATCCCACTATATCTGAGTATATATCATTAGTCCCCTTCATAAGCCGCCATCTTAGTTTGAACAATAGATCTCCGGCTTATAATTAACCCGGACACTTTTCTCTTTATCATAGACCACCAACTTTCACCATGCCTCCCAAGGCTCCCATCACTTGCAACTGGATGAGGTCCAACGTCACCGACGAGACCCTGGCCAATTTCATTAAGTCCGGATATTTACCTAAGAAGGAAATCATGTCCTACCGTGCCCCTAACCCGTCGGAAGAGAGACCACAGCCAAGGGACGGGGAGGTAGTGATCTTTGCAGACCATATGAGCCGGGGCTTCGCACCGCCCGGCTCAAAGTTTTTCAGGGACGTGCTCAACTTCTTTGACCTTCGGCCTCAGGATATAGGACCCAACTCCGTATCCAACATCTGCAACTTCCAAGTCTTTTGCGAAGTGTACCTTGGAGAAGAGCCCAGTTTGCTGCTTTTCAGAGAGCTGTTCTACTTAAACCGCCAAAATGAGTGTGCCAACGGGCCAAGTCTAGAGTTAGGCGGCATCTCCATCCAGCGGCGTAGGGACTGTCTGTTCCCTTACGCAGAGCCGCCGAGCCACCCTAAGGACTGGAATATGACTTGGTTCTACTGCCAAGATACGTCCCCGGCTGACGAGAACCCGCTGGCCGGCTTTCGCCCAACGCGCCTGGAGCCGGCTCATCCGCTATCCGACAAACTGACTACCGCGGAACGCCAGCCTCTGCTTCCAACGATCAATAAGATCAAAGCCCTGCTAGGCAACGGTCTGAATGGAATTGATCTGGTCCGGGTCTGGATCTCATGGCGGGTGATCCCATTGAGCCGCCGCCCCGGCTTAATGTGTGAGTACACCGGGCGAAAGGATGACCCGCGGAGGCACAGTCGCAATGATCTTCCAGAAGACGTTGCAGAGGAAGAGACCAAGGCTCTTCTAAACGAGAGCTTGGCAGACTGCGGAAGAACCGGGCTAGCCCCCTTCTGCAAGACCAATCCAGCCCCAGCGGTAAGCCGCTGACTTTAACTTTTATCTTCGTCTACATATAACCTTCAACTGAACCATTTAAGAATCAATCATTGTATCTTTCAGGCTGATGATAAATTCTGGCGGGTCAAATATGACCATGAGGCGGCCAAGAAAGCCAGGAAGGCAAAGAAAGCCACCAAGAAAGCCGCCCCTCACAAAAAGGGAAGCAGACCCACTGCTTCGGAGCTATTGCAATTAAGAGACAGCTCCGAGTCAGAGGTAATCCTTAAACCTTTAAATTCTTGCCATATTTGTTGTTTGTTGTTGTCCGCCTTATCAACATTTGCTCATTGACAGGATGACACCGGCGCCAGTAACCCGGTGGTTGAAGAGGTAATGTCCCTTTCCTCCGACTCGGAGCCTTTGCCACAGCTGAAAGTCCAAAGAGTAACCCGGAAAGTAAGCTTTTCACATCCATTAGCTCATCAAGACCCTCAATTTCTTTTGAAGCAGCAGGTTCATGAAAGCCGGCGTCACACCCGGGCCCGTAAGGACACCGACCTCTCCGCCGGGTTACCCGACGCAACAAGGAAGCGTCGCACTGAGGTTTTTTCTCACCTGTACCCTTTTCATCCGTTGGCGGGTGTTATCCGTCAGCCACTCAACTCTTCTGACTCCAATTATCAGGAGACCTCCCCCTCTTCGGGTGACTCCATGCAGTCAAGTCTGCCGGCCTTCAAGACTGCACCCGGGTAATAACAATCTCCTTACATTATCTGTCTGTACTTACTCTTTGTGTGCCTAACACTTCTGTCTTTTCAGTGCCCAGGCGAAGCTCACCAAAAGAGCAAAGAAAACCAGGTCAGCCGGAGTGCCAGTCTTGCCTGACCCGGAGGCGACGGTTCAAGAGCCACCAGCTACCTCCGCCCCCGAAGCCACCATTCCAATGGACACGGCACCTGAGGCCCCTGCCCCGACTACCAAGACAATGACCGAAGCGTCGGTTAACCCGGAGGCCTCCGGCTCAGCCCCACCAGCAGACGACCCGGACGTGGTAATCACCCGGACGGAATTCGTTGAGCCAGGGAGACCGACCGCGTTGGCCAAGTGCTCCGCGAAGGGGGAGTTACTGCAGCCCCACCGGGTGAACCTGGACCTCTCCGGCTACACCGACTTGAGCATTGGAGAGCTCGTCTCTGGCTACATCAGCCAAGTCCACAAGAGCCGGGACGCCGAGGTTGCCATGGTCAACCAGATCCAACAAAAATCCGAGGTACTCTTCTGCCGTCTTCTTACTTTACTGCATAGTTACCTTTGCCATGCTAGCCCCCAAGTCGATGACTTATACTTGAATATGTTGTAGACTTAGGTTCCGGCTTACTCAACTGAGCCGGCAGTACGTAGATAGAGACGTTCAATATGCATTAGCCCCCAAGTGCCAAGTGCCTTTGCTTGGAAAGCGCTTGGGACTTATATAACAACTATTAATTAACCCGGAAATACATGCAGGCTGTTGGCAAGAAACTAGAGGCGGACCTTGCGGATCTCAAGAGTCGGCTAAAGATGCAGGAGACGGAGACCCGGAAGGCAAACGCCAAGTTTGTATCCAGCATTGCCACTCAGGAAAAGTTGAAGACCGAGTTTGATGCTGAGAGGAAAGCCTGGGTCGAAGAGAAGGCCGCACTGGTAACCCGGGCAGAACAGGCGGAGAAGGCCCTCACTGAGAAGACCGCTGAGCTCTCCGGCCTAAAGCGCCAGGTGTCCCAAATGGTGGCTGCTATCTTCGGTAAGTCGCCTCACCGGCTTTCATCAAGTCTGTATATGTCATGATTCATCCTTGTCACCGGCTTATCTGATCTTGTGAAACAGGTCCCAGGAGTGCCAACCTCAACCAGAGCGTGGTCACCAAGTTAAAGGCCGTGTATACCCTGGTGGAACAGCTCTACACCGGGTCACAGCGTGCCTTAGCTGTGGTGGCCCTATCCAACGAGGTGCCAACTCATCTGGCCGAAGTCCTGCGCTGGCTCGCTGTTCTGCCGCAGCGGATCCAGGAGCTACGACGGGCCTCCGCGAGAGCCGGAGCAATTGCCGCGCTGAGCCGGGCCAAAGCATTCCTGCCGGAGCTAGACCCGGCCGACATCGCCCTGGGTTACCCAAGCCTGAAGGAAGACGGCTCAGCCTTCGACCAGAAGGACTTCGCAGCATGTGTGAAGGCTGTACGCCCGGTGGCCACCCTCATCGGGAACGACACCGACTTAACCAAGTACCAGTCGGGTTATGATGCGGAGAATCAGAGGATCCCAACCCCTCGCTATGAAGCCCTCAATCTGATCCCTCCGGCTCGTCAGCACACCTTCGCCCCGGAGATTGACCCGGCCGGGTTAATTGATGAAGAAGCCCAGTTCGAAGCTCTCAGCGGCATCAACTGGAAATCATCGACCTTCGAGGTCTTGGGATCAGCCGGAGGAGAAGACAGAAATGAGCCGGGGACTTCAACTCAGCGGGCATCATAAGTTAGCTGGCGGCTTATCAAACATTGTTCCATCTTTGAGACTTGAAGAATGATTGTAATAGAGCAAATGCAACAGTTTATCTCTGTCGGGCCATCATGCACGTTTTGAACGCGAAAGCCCTTTAAATTTGTCTCCTTTATGTTTCTCCGGGTCAGAATCAGCCCTTTGTTTTTCTCAACCTCAAAAGATGCTAAGTATCTGCATAGAAAAGGCAAATCACAAGTCTCGAGGCGGCTTACCGCCCTAAGAATCAGGTGTTTGAGATAAATAACCTGGAATACGAATCAACAAAGGACTGGCCCTTAATTATACTCTAAACATAGCCATAATAACACACTTAACAGCCTGTAAGCATCTTCCGGTTTAAATAACCCGGGTAGTAAGGTTGACACCTTAACTCCGGTTTACCTGTCTTGATGACACCCATGACGTGCAACTAACACTGTAAACCAAAGTTAAACCAAAGTTAAATGGGTATCGACAGCTATGTTCTCTTTGGTTCGAATACGACCCATGTTTGAACAGGAAGCCCCCAAGTGACTTCACTGCTTACGGCTAGATTCGAATACAATCATAAGCCGGATCCTCCTTTAAGTCAGTATGTAAAAAACAACACACGCCTATTTGGAGGAAAAAAGGACAGAGGTCCTGCTTTATTGCTTATCATAATATATACATGTCCGAGATAAATATGTACACCACGAGAGCCGGTAGCTCAAGTGTAGTAAGGCCGAAGCTGAGCTATGTTCCACGGCCGACGGCTCTCCTCCTCAGATTTACGCGAATCTTTATGCTCCCGAATATCAATGAGGTAATATGACCCGTTGTGCAAGTTCTTGCTGACCACAAAGGGCCCTTCCCAAGGTGGGGATAACTTGTGTGCATCTATTTGACCCTGGATGAGCCGGAGCACAAGGTCGCCTTCCTGGAAGACCCGGGATTTGACCCGGCGGCTATGATAACGGCGCAGGTCTTGTTGGTAAATCGCTGAACGGGCTGCTGCCACATCACGCTGTTCGTCCAACAAATCCAGAGCATCTTGACGCGCCTGTTCATTATCCGTCTCAACATAAGCCGCCACGCGAGGTGAATCGTGACGGATGTCACTGGGGAGGACTGCTTCTGCTCCATAAACCATGAAGAAAGGCGTGAAGCCTGTAGACCTGTTAGGAGTAGTGTTGATGCTCCATAAGACGGAAGGCAACTCCTCCACCCAACAACCCGGCGTCCGTTGTAAAGGGACCAAAAGCCGGGGCTTGATACCCTTCAGAATTTCCTGGTTAGCTCTCTTAGCCTGACCATTGGATTGAGGATGAGCCACTGAAGAAACATCAAGTCGGATATGCTCTAGTTGACAAAATTCTTCCATGGCGCCTTTGGAGAGATTGGTGCCGTTGTCAGTTATAATGCTGTGCGGAAAACCTAAGCGTAAAATCACCTTTTTCATAAATTGAACCGCCGTGGCTGCATCGCACTTGCTAACTGGCTCAGCTTCCACCCACTTTGTGAATTTGTCAACTGCCACCAAGAGGTGGGTCTTCTTATCCTTGGACCGTTTAAAAGGCCCAACCATATCAAGCCCCCAGACCGCAAAGGGCCAAGTGATTGGGATCATCCTCAACTCCTGAGCCGGCACATGAGCCCGTCGTGAAAACCTTTGGCAACCATCACATTTACTGACCAAGTCCTCTACATCCGCGTGAGCCATCAGCCAATAAAAACCATGACGGAAAGCCTTGGCTACAAGAGATTTCGAGCCGGCATGATGACCACAATCCCCTTCATGGATCTCCCGCAAGATCTCTTGTCCTTCCTCAGGGGAGATACAACGTTGAAATGCCCCCGAAACACTGCGATGATGTAACTCGCCATCGATGACGATCATTGACCTAGCCCGCCGGGTTATTTTCCTGGCCAAAGTTTCATCCTCAGGCAACTCTCCTCGGGTTATATAAGCCAGATATGGCATTGTCCAGTCTGGTATGACATGAAGAGCCGCCACCAGTCGTGCCTCCGGGTCAGGGATAGCCAAGTCCTCCTCTGTAGGCAACTTAACCGAGGGGTTATACAGGACATCCAGGAAAGTGTTAGGCGGCACCGGCCTTCGCTGAGAGCCTAGCCGGCTTAAAGCATCAGCCGCCTCGTTCTTCCTGCGATCAATGTGCTCCACTTGGTATCCCTGGAAATGCCCAGCAATGGCATCAACCTCGCGGCGATAAGCCGCCATGAGAGGATCCTTAGAATCCCAGGTGCCTGATACTTGTTGAGCCACCAAGTCTGAGTCACCAAAGCACCTTACCCGGCTTAAGCTCATCTCCTTAGCTACCCGAAGACCGTGGAGCAAAGCCTCGTATTCAGCCGCATTGTTAGTGCAAGGAAACAGAAACTGCAGCACATAATGGAACTTGTCACCCTTAGGGGAAGCCAATACAACACCAGCCCCCGAGCCCTCCAGCTGTCTGGACCCATCAAAGTGAATAGTCCAATAAGTGTTATCCGGCTTTTGCTCAGGCACTTGTGACTCCGTCCAATCATTGATGAAATCCACCAAAGCCTGAGATTTAACAAAAGTGCGTGGCACATATTTGAGGCCATGAGGTCCAAGTTCTATAGCCCACTTAGCAATTCTCCCTGTAGCCTCTCTGTTTTGGATAATATCACCAAGAGGGGCAGAACTGACCACAGTGATGGGATGACCCTGAAAATAATGCTTGAGCTTCCGGCTTGCCATGAACACACCATATACGAGCTTCTGCCAATGCGGGTATCGCTGCTTGGACTCAATGAGCACCTCGCTGACATAATAAACCGGCCGCTGAACCGGATGCTCCTTACCCGCCTCCTTGCGCTCCACCACAATAGCCATGCTGACGGCTCATGCGTTTGCCGCCACATACAGTAGCAAGGGCTCCTTATCAACCGGAGCAGCAAGGACGGGGGGCTCTGCCAGTTGATTTTTCAAATCCTCAAAAGCGGTATTAGCTGCATCATTCCAGACAAAGTTATCAGTTTTCTTCATCAACTGATATAAGGGCATAGCCTTCTCACCCAAACGGCTTATAAACCGGCTTAAAGCAGCGATGCGACCCGCCAAACGCTGAACATCATTTATACACGCCGGCTTAGCTAGGGAGGTGATGGCCTTGATCTTCTCCGGGTTAGCCTCAATGCCTCTGTCAGAAACCAAGAAACCCAATAGTTTGCCTGCAGGAACACCAAAAACACACTTGGCCGGGTTAAGCATCATCTTGTAGACCCGAAGATTATCGAAGGTTTCCCTTAAGTCATCTATCAGGGTTTCCTCCTTGATGGATTTAACCACAATATCGTCCACGTAAGCATGAACATTGCGCCCGATCTGTTTATGAAGACAATTCTGTACACAACGCTAGTAAGTCGCCTGTGCACACTTGAGTCCAAAGGGCATAGACACATAGCAGAAGGCTCCAAAGGGAGTGATGAACGCCGTCTTCTCCTGGTCCTTAACTGCCATCTTAATCTGATGATACCCGGAATAAGCATCCAAGGAACTTAAGCGTGCACAACCTGCCGTAGCATCAATGATTTGATCAATACGGGGGAGAGCAAAAGGATCAGCCGGACACGCCTTGTTCAAATCCGTGTAGTCCACACACATTCGCCAGGTGCCGTTCTTCTTGAGTACGAGCATCGGGTTAGCCAACCATTCTGGGTGAAAAACTTCAACAATAAACCCGGCCGCCAAGAGCCGGGCCACTTCTTCTCCAATGGCTTTCCGCCTCTCCTCATTAAACCGCCGAAGGAACTGTCTGACCGGCTTAAATTTTGGATCAACATTGAGAGTATGCTCAGCAAGTTCTCTAGGTACACCTGGCATGTCAGAAGGCTTCCACGCAAAGATGTCCCTATTCTCACGGATGAACTCGATGAGCGCGCTTTCCTATTTTGGATCCAGATTGGCACTGATACTAAACTGCTGAGATGAATCTCCTGGAACAAAATCAACAAGCTTAGTTTCATCAGCCGACTTAAATTTCATCGTCAGCTCAGTCTCCGTAGTCGGCTTCTTTAGAGAGGTCATGTCTGTTGGGTCAACATTGTCTTTGTAAAACTTCAACTCCTCTGTTGCACAAACAGACTCTGCATAAGCTGCATCACCTTCCTCACACTCGAGAGCCACCTTCCGGCTGCCGTGAACCGTAATGGTCCCATTGTGGCCCGGCATCTTGAGCTGTAAGTACACATAACACGGCCGTGCCATGAACTTGGCGTAAGCCGGCCGTCCAAATATAGCATGGTATGGACTTCTTATCTTGACCACCTCAAAGGTC
The DNA here is from genome assembly GCF_002575655.3 of Aegilops tauschii subsp. strangulata. Lineage (NCBI taxonomy): Eukaryota > Viridiplantae > Streptophyta > Magnoliopsida > Poales > Poaceae > Aegilops > Aegilops tauschii. The sequence continues at coordinate 269,073,322 of NC_053038.3, read as the reverse complement.
AATTTCTCCACCCTGTAGTTGTTCTCATCACCAAAAGCCACTTCTAATTCGATCTTGCCGACTGGATAAGCCGACTTACCAGGTACCACACCATGGAAGATAGTGTTTGACTGGCTGAGGTTCTTATCAACCAGCCCCATACGGCGAAAAGTCTCATAATAGAGGATGTTGATGCTGCTACCTCCATCCATGAGTACCTTTGTGAACTTATAACCTCCCACCTGAGGAGCTACCACTAAGGCCAAGTGGCCCGGGTTATCCACCCGGGGAGGGTGATCCTCCCTACTCCACACTATAGGCTGCTCAAACCACCGCAAGTAGCGTGGAACCGCCGGCTCAACAGCATTAACAGCCCTCTTGTGAAGCTTCTGATCTCGTTTGCACAAACTAGTGGTGAACACATGATACTGTCCACCGCTAAGCTGCTTTGGGTTGGTCTGATAACCCCCCTGCTGCTGTTCATGACCCTGACCAGACTGTTGACTAAAGCCCCCTTGACTGTTTTGAGGACCGGAATTTGAGCCGCCGCCCGGGCCATGAAAACCGCCGGCGCCTGAGCCGCCGCCCGGGCCATTGTAGCTCTTAAAGGCCTTCATGATCGCGCAATCCTTCCACAGATGAGTTGCTGGCTTCTCCCTAGAGCCATGCCTTGGACAAGGTTCATTCAACAGCTGCTCCAGCGTTGGACCTGACCCGCCGCCTCGGGGAGGGGGCCTCCCCTTGCGTCGCTGGTTATTACCTTGGGAGTTGGCATTGGCTACAAACTCTAGGCTGCCATCGGCCTTACGCTTGCTTCCTCCTTGGTTCCCCGGGTTAAACTGAGGACCCTTGCCATTGTCGTTCTTCTTTCCCTTCCCTGTCCTTTCATCGTCTGAGGGGGGATCCTTGGTACCATCAGAATCGCCGTACTTGACAAGAGCCGCCATTAGGGTACCCATATCGGTGCAGTCGCGTTTAAGCCGCCCGAGTTTCATCGTAAGGGGCACAAAGCGACAGTTCTGTTCCAACATTAAAACTGCAGAGCCGGCATCCATCTTATCTGATGAATGTATGATCTCCTTGACCCGGCGCACCCAATGGGTCGTGGATTCACCCTCCTGCTGCTTACAGTTAGTCAGATCCACAATTGACATAGACTGCCTACAGGTATCTTTGAAGTTTTGAATGAACCGGGCTTTCAGCTCAGCCCAAGACCCAATGGAGTTCGGTGGTAGCCCTTTCAACCACGTGCGGGCAGTTCCATCTAACATCATGGTGAAATATTTGGCCATGGCCGCCTCACTGACCTCCAGCAATTCCATAGCCATCTCATAACTCTCAATCCAGGCTGCAGGCTGTAAGTCTGCTGTATAGTTAGGCACCTTCCTAGGGCCCTTGAAGTCCTTAGGTAGACGTTCATTACGGATGGCTGGCACCAAACAAGGGACACCCCCGGTCCTGGTAGAAATACCCACATCAACGGGCGTCGTCGGATAAGCCGGGGGGTCTGGTAAGCCGTCAATTGAGGCACCTGCTCCGCCTCTTGCCGCGCTTGGTCTACTACATAAAAGGCTCCATTATGAGCCGGGCCATGGCCAGGGGGCGGGTCATGGCGTCGGACATTACTTGAGCCGGTTGCTGAGACCATGTGCCGGCTGTAACTCGGGCTCTGGCCTGGACAAGGGGTCGAGTGGATCCTGTCCCGGCTGTAGGAGTACGCCTCTTGCTGTGCCAGTGCCGTCTGCAGGAGTTCCCTGACCCGGCGGGTTTCGATGGCCGCCGGAGAGTCGCCGTCAACGGGGGAGCCGCCAGTCGTGCTGCCGCAGCCACCATGTTCTCCAGCGGGTTATCATAATGACCCGGGGGTATTGGCACATATTGAGGCGGGGCAGGGGGCACCTGGGGAGGCCCCATCACTCGTGGCTGAATAAGGGGTCCAGACCCGGGCGCAATGACCCCTGGCGGGTTACTAGACCCTGCACCCAGCGTGTTGAAGAGATTGCGTGGATCGTAAACCGGTGGGAGTTCAGACTGGGCCTTCTGATGCCTCCTTCTCATGACCTCGTTGGCCGCATTCTGCTCCATCGTGAGTTGGAAGGACTGTGCCTGAATCAGCTGAGTCCGGGCGTCGAGAGTCGCCCGCTCCGCAGCCAGCCTGATCCCTTCCGCTGCAAGATCCTCTTTAGCTTTTATCAAATCCAATTTTAACTGTGCCACCTCCGCGTCATGCTGAGCTTGATTCGCCGGGTCAACCGCGGTGGTTAACAGGGCCGTCATCTTGTCCGTGAGATCCATCAGCACCTGAGCCGGAGACGGCACCGGGTTTCCCGATCCGGCAGCGGGGTTCTGAACAGGCTGCGCACCAGCCATAAAAACTCCAACCTGACTTGGCGGCTCAAAAGGGTCCGGAATACTGTCGCCGTCGGAACAACCCATGAGCCTGCCATCAGAAGTTGGTACAACGAGTTTGATTCATCGGTGGCCGACTCGCCGTCAGAACCGGCGGCCGTCTCATCACCGGATCCAGATCGATCGGAGAGTCCTCCATGGATACACCCCACAAAAGCATGCCTTAAGGCAGGCCGGGCCCGGGCGGGTCGCGCAAGTTGAGCCGTCTCGATGTGATCAGCGCAGAGACCCGGCTCGGGGCCCAGCTCACCAATCTTGCCAATGAAAACATGAATTCCGCCGAAGGGGACCCGGTACCCGTACTCAATTGAGCCGGCGTCGGGGCCCCAGTTTGCATCGTCGATGTAGAGCTTGCCGCGACGACTCTTGGTCATCCGGCCCACGGCGTATCCCTTGAGCCCTTCGAAGCTGCCCTTCAAGAACTCAAATCCACCGTGCGCTGGCCCCACGGTGGGCGCCAACTGTCGTGGAATTGTCACGGCAGATGTCCTCGAGCTAGGACTTAGTCGTGGAGCCATCGCAGCTAGGAAGCTTGGAGGGGTTAATGCGGGACAAGGAACACGAGGGTTTATACTGGTTCGGCCCCTTACGGTGAAGGTAAAAGCCTACGTCCAGTTTGAGGTGGTATTGATTAAGGTTACGATCACCTGGGAGCTAAACTGCTATGCCCGGCTCTCGATCAGATTGTTGTCCCTAAACTGCTGCCGAGTCGTCCCTTTATATAGGGAGGCTGACGCCCAGCAGCCCTTAGAGTCCCGGCCGGCTTATAAGAGTATCCGGCTCGGACTCTAAACTATACTTGCCTTACGCTACAAGTTCTACTATAATAATGATTATAACTACGGGCCTTAAGCCATATCCGGGTCTCAGCCCATCTCTGGCCCATCGTCTTGAAACTTGGCTCCGGGCTTCTGGCAACAACCGTACGAGTAACCCGGCCCCTCCTGGTGGGTGACTCTAAGGTCTATATCCTCAACACCCTCCGTTCCTAAATATTCTATTCGTCTTTCTAGAGATTTCAACAAGTGACTACATACGGAGCAAAATGAGTGAATCTACACTCTAAAATATGTCTATATACATCCGTATGTGCCAGTCCATTTGAAATCTCTAAAAAGACAAATATTTGAGTAGTCACTCGTTGAAATCTCTAGAAAGACAAATACTCCGGAGTATATTTAAGAACCGAGGGGGTAGTGCACAACCGCATGGGAGACTCAGCCCGGTCATTGCGCCGCATTAATAGTGAGTAATGAGCAGTCAAATCATAAGCCCCACCTTTCCCACTGTAAGTTGCTCTGAAGAAGCAACCATCAATACGCTCTTCTTTGAATCAGCTCATACTACTCCATTAGTCACTATTTATACAGCGCGCTTCAGAAAAAAGAAAAAAATCTGTGGGACCAAGGCGACTAGCGATCGGCCTGAAAAATAGCATTGGTAGTTATAGCACGGCGTCTATTACTAGAGGGAATAATGCGTACACACATGCATGCAGTGCTTCCACCCCGGGTACACACATGCATGCACTTACTCCACTCCGTAGTAGTATAGTACATGGAGAGAAAATTGTGGACTTGATTGCGGTTACCAAGTCCTAATTAATTGAGCATTAAACCAAACGCGTCTAAAGTCTCTCTGGTGGTGGAAATGCATTGAGAGAAATGCATCATAATGAATCGCGCCCTGTAAACTGTGACGGAGGGAGGAGTAGTATGAAGGTGCAAAACCAAGTACGCGCATGGCCAGTCGGTCAACGCACCTCCTCTTGGCATAGCACTGACATGTGGGACAGGAGTGTGAGCAAACCGATCTCAATTGACGGCAAAGAGCCAACCCGCCGTTCCTTGAGAGAGACGAGGAGCGAGAACACACAGACGGGCTCGCACGGAGGCCAAGATATATTCGAGCATGGTTGGTTGAACGATATCATTCATTGCATGTTGGGCTGCCGTTTTTCCGCCCTTCTCCGGAATAAATGTGTACTTTATCAGAGATAAAAAAATAAGAGTATAGACGCTCCACCATGCGGTTCTAGTAGTAGTACTACTCGTACTACTGCGCTTGGCTCTTTGCCTCTTCGTGAAGTCGAACAATGATGGTACTCCGCATGTTGGGTACTACAGTGTATGCCTCTGACAATCTGACACCGAATGGACTGATGCATGTCCACCGAGGGTAGGTTGCATTAGTCAAAAGGCGTAAGCGAGCTTCACCTTGTCCTGCAAGCTTCTCCTCGTTCTGCGAGTTGACGGGACACACCAAAAAGTAGTGCTAGTTCATACTCCCTCCTTTCCGGTTAATATGGCTTAATCTTTTTTGCGGGTAAATGAGAGAGCTTTATTCATATATAAGCATTCTTAGGACGATCAGCCAAGACACTGGTCACTAGGAAGCGAGGTACACCGCAAAAAAAGAAGTAGGAAGCGAGGTGTTTCATCAAGCCAGCTCTCGGCCACATTCAAAGTGCAGCAAGCACGGTTCGCACGAAGATGCGCCGCAAGGTTTGCTAACCTGTTTACATGCTGAATAACAAAAAAGAGGAAATATTACCGAGCGCTACTATTTGTAACAGGATATGAGCCAGAATTAAGCGAGAATTGTGGCGAGTGTTCGATGCAATCAACTTCCATTATCACATGCGAGAACCCTCGAAGAGAACCAAATGTGTTGAAGATTGCTTTATCACATTTTAAAATTATAATAAGAGTGCAGACGCTCCTCCATCCGGTTCCTAGTACTAGTATAGTACGTACCTTTATAGACTATAGTAGTAGTACTAGTAAACTTTGCGCTTGGTTGTTCGCCTATTCGGGAAGTCGAACAATAATAGCACTAGTAGTATAGTGTATGCTTCTGGCAATCTGATACCGAATTAACTGTTGCACGTCCACCGCCTGAGCGAGGGAGAGCTTACATTAGTCAAAAGTTTCTCCTTGTCCTGCGAGCCACCGCACGCAAGCTTCTCCCGTCCTGCAACCTTCTCCTCGTTCGGCAAGTTGACGGGACACAGCAAAGTAATGCTAGTCCATACTGCCTCCTCTCCGGTTAATATGGCTTAATTTCAAACGAGGTAAATACACTGTCTATCACTGTATATTTGTAAAAATATGGTCAGTGGACTTCATAATATGCTCATTGCGCTCAATATATATATATATTCCGGTGTTTATATGGTCACTAGCTCACCCTGACTGAGTATGTGTGTGCATGCACGTGTAGGTTGAGCACTTGAGCGTGACCGTGTGTGTTCCGTCGTGTGCTCGGACATGCATGCATTAGGGTGTTGCGCGCGTTTTTGCGTCCATGTGTACATGTGACTGTTGCATACACGTAGGGGGAGTACGTGTAGGGGCCACTAAGGAGCAGTCAAATCACACAGTAAGTTAGTCGGAAGAAGCAACCATCATTTCACTCTTGAATGACACGTACGCAATATAAAATGGTTGATATGGAGAGAAAAATAAAACCACTATATATACACTAGCAGGAGCCTAAGCTACAATCCTGCTTTCTTAGGTTGCTCTCTTCACAAACATAGAACGACGGGCCTGATCCCGCAGTTGGGGGAAGGGAACAATGTTCTGCGTAGACGCGGTCGACATCGGTGAGGGAGAAAACCCACAGTCGGTGCGTCCCAATCGGGGGTCACCGCGGTATGGGCCGATGCCATGTCCCAACTGCCCTTCTAGCTACAGCGCGACGTCCCAGGTAGTCCATCTTCCTTTTGGAGCTGGCTTGCTCCACTGCCGTAGCTCCATCTCCATGTCGATCTTTCTCTACTTCTACCGGCTTCTACTTGTGATGAGTTTATGTCTCATGAACTAGTGCCAGTACAATTATTCTAATCACACTTCTTCAATATCTTTGCCATCAGGGATGCTCAGGTTGATTTTAGTGGAACTGCACAAAAGCATCGTATGATCCGAGGGTGCCAACCGTCTTTCCTTCGACAGGTTCTACCTGGCAAGGAAATTAAATCATGTTTAGGGTTTAGGGTTTAAGTCATAGTGACCCCATCAGTAGTTTTTCTTTCGTACACGCTCTCACAACTTTTTTCTTTAGTTGTGAAGTAAATATTGGCTATGATCTGTGAATCATTGAGATGCATCAGCATGCGTGTTAGTTTTCCTTTGTATTTGATGGAATGTTGTAACGGGGCAACCTTGGAATAGGAATGAAAATGGAGTGGAAAGTTTCCGTTTTTTCGGAGAAAAATGGAAACAGAGAGAAACCAACGTTTCATTTCGTTGGATCGCGCCATCGAGCAAAACTAACGTTTAAATCACGTCTGTCGTGTTCGTGTCTCACCCTCCTCCACGGCTCGACCCCACATGGTCGCTCGGCATGCCACTCACCGCAAACCGAGTATATGATAACTTTCCCGCCTGCTTGTCGATGGATCGCGCCATGGAGTACTAGCACTACTGGAAGAGATTGACGAGTTGGGGTAGGACAGCTAGCTGTACCACGGACTCCCAAGAACTTTTTACATGCATGTTGTAGCCGGCTATTGCGACCTTTGAACGCGGAGCAGCCGCGTGCACCCGGAAGCGGTGCGGGCGACGTATCTCGGCCGGCGCGCCGCTTCAATGCCGGCGCCAGTGAGAGGTCGCGTCCGCTCTGGCCGGGCATGAATGCGACACTGACCGTTTCGGGCGGGAAGCACGCGTGGGTGATGAAGAGGGTTCGGGTTGGTCAGGACCGGCCATGGCAGCGGTCCGGACGTGCGCAAACAAGAGATGATGTACGTTAATATTGCTGCGTATATAATTAACAACGTAAATAATGTGCCAGTTGGACAAATATGATTGGAGATGGAGATGGAAATGGAATTTTACGTAAACATGGATATGCATGTCTATGTCTATGTGTGCGTGCGCGACGACTCTCGCGACCTGGAAGCGGGGGCATGTTTTTGATCGAGTTTTCTTTCTTGGTACGTTAGAAAAATTGTCCGCCAGTTTTCGTCTCTTTTTTCCGGGAACGCGCGTATTCTATTTAAAACCACTGCTATGGAGAGATTTTTTTTACTCCATTATAGCCTCTTGTTTGATAGAGTTTCTCGCGTATCGCTCTCTCACCCTCTCCATATCAAAACAAGATGACAGTGTCCACTCTATCTCTCTCCTCACCGGTGGTCACAGATCCGGCCGAATCCCGTCCGCTGCGGGAGGTGAGGAGGTGCAGCGTTGACATTGTCGCCGTCGGCGACGGAGGAAGCCAATGCGCACCGTCCTCTCGGAGCCGGCGCTGGCGCGGATGAAGATCCTCCGCGCCCTTGTTCGCTGCTGTCGTGTGGGCAGATCCCGCCCGCCCGCCTAAACGACATCTTGCCCACCTGAGGTATAACTTCTTGTACTGGTCCAGCTCCCCAGGTCGCTGCGTGCGGGTTTTCTTCTATGCGACTACTCCCCAGCTCCCCATGCATAGTAGCTAGGGTTTGTCGGTTGGTCCAACATCACCTACTAGTACTATTATAGAGGAAATGCCACTCGAAAAGTTGTCCTGATTTATGCCTCGGTGGAGGTATACATGTTGTTTCGACAAAAAGTACATGGTGGTTGTGCGGTCATTGTCCATATGGTGGTAGTACTATCACTGGTTAAATGAAGAAATGCTTTTTTTCTTGGGTATCCTGGTTTAGTTCCCATCAAGATAATTATGATGCTTCTGTTTGTTGGTGTACTTTTCATTAATTCTTATTGACAATTGAGATGTCATTGCTAACCCTTTTTTATATTTTTGGAAACAGCGATGCGTGTCTCCATACCCGGGCATGTCTTCCTCAATTTTAGCGGAACTGCACAAAATTGGATGGCCATTGTTGTTCCGCCTCACTGTCCTCTGCCACGTTTTTCTTCCTTCCTCGAGCTTGATTACTGAGAAGAAACAGACCACAGTGAGGATTTGTCGAACTTCATAGGTGCCTCACCCAAACTTGATACCAAATGGATGATGCATCACCACGATGACCTATCGATGCTCATGGTTGCGCCTCATGGTTGCGTCGGCTGGTGAAGCTGATCGATTTTCAATGAAAAACAACATGTCTTCCATCAGTGTTCTTTGCTTGTTACGCACAAAGATGATATCCTTCGTCAGTTCACCTTGGTTGCGTTGGAGACGCGGTCGTCTTTCACGTTGGTGCAATTTTATCACACAATTGGCTATGAACCAAATGTTTCCTCGAAGAAGGATCGACGTTGGTACTAAGAGCATAAGTTTTGTATTTCATTGTCAACCTATGTAGTCAATATAAACGAGAGAATTGCACAAGGTGCGGCCGACAGCTGGGACCAAGCAGCTCGAGCAGTATTTGTGTTTTTGAGGCATGAGCACTGCAGAGTTTTTCTTGGCGATGATTTCGTTGTTGTTCAGAGGAGAGCAGGGTATTAACTGGGCGGGCTATGGCCCGTCTAGCCCAGGCCAGATATGCAGCCCAGATACTAATTTTTTCAAGATGAAAATGGCTAGCCCAGCTATACGTCTTTTTGAGGAATACCCAGGCAAGGTCAACTTGTTATTCTCTGTCCCGCTGGGCTGCAAATCTTTCCTAGGAGGGATGCATTAGGCTTAACAGGAAAATGGGCTTCAAAAATAATAAATGGGATGTAATTATAAAAACTGGGCAGTAACTATAAAAAAATGCACCAAACACGAAATTAGTTTATAAAATATTATTTATGGATTTTGAAAATCTTAAATTTTCATTGTTGCACGCGCAATGTTTCGTTGGATTTTTATGTAATACAAATTTATATTTAATCTGACTAGAAATTTCGGGATAAAAATATTTCGGATCCCATCAAAATGTGGGAAATTTTACTGAATTCTGTCTTCAACGGTTGGTTGAAATTATTAATCGTTGTCCTAGCTAGAAAATGGGTTGTACTTTTAACAAACTGTAAATGGGCTGTTGTAAGTTCCATTAGAATTCAAAAATGGGATGTACTTTCTTACAAAATGCAAATGGGCTATAAGTTCTCTGCCACACACCTGTGGGCCTACTAAGTGACGCGTCCCCTAAAAAAATAAGTTGACGCGTATGCAAGGCTTTGTCAACTTATTATAGTCAACACACGGTTCTAGCAGCAGTGGCCGTTGGATGTCTATCCAATGGATGTCGTGCTTCTTCTTCAATCTCGGATATTCTTAGCTTCGGCCGCCCAAAATATGATTCCTCCCCCTGACATCTGGGGCGCACCGTTTCGGAGGCTGACCTGTGGGCCTACTAAGTTGGAGCGTACCAAGGGCTTTGTCAACTTAGTCAATATAAACGATTCTAGCTTCAGTGACTGTACGGTGTCCATTCAACGGCCGTAGTGCTTCTTCAACCTCTGGTCTTCTTGGTCCAGCCGCCCAATGCAGCGCCGATCGTGCTGCCTGCTCCTGCCTCCCGTGGCCGGCTGTGCTGCCGCGGAGGCCTCACCGCCCCCATACTACTCCAACCGCTGGCCAGGCCATCCCTCCACTCACCCACACCCCCTGTTATTCTGCAGTGACGGCAGCCTCACACCGTAGCCGAACCAGTGAACCCTCGTACTCCTCTCCGCGCGGGCTTCCACTTCTGTGTCTTCCCCGGCTCCGCGTCGTCCCCTTCCTAGGCCTCGACGTCGTCCACCGCCCTGGTGCTCTCGGCGCGGCGTGGTCAACGTGGTCAACGACCGACTTCCATCGGAAGAGTACTGTACGTGGAGAGGCTAACAGCTGGGTCCACGGCGGCCGCAAGGAAGTGCCTCCTTATTACGCGCAAAATAATTATTCCTCCACCTGACAGCGGGGACCCACCGGACGGGCCACCAGTATTTTGCGAAAAAATCGTTTCCCCTGACTGCTGGGACCCACCAGACGGGCCACCGTATTTCGCGAAAAAAACGTTCCCCCCGCTGTCAGCTCGGACCCACCGGAAGTACCTCCTTATTACGCACAAAAATATGAATACTCCCCCGGCTAGCGGGGACCCACCTTGGTGGGAGGCTGACTTGTGGGCCTACTAAGTTGACGAGGACGAAGGGCTTTGTCAACTTAGTCAATATGAACGATTCTAGCTCTAGTGACCGTACGATGTCCATCCAATGGCCATAGTGCTTCTTCAACCTCTGGTCTTCTTGCTCCAGCCGCCCAAAGCAGCGCCGGTCGTGCCGCATGCTCCTGCCTCCCGTGGCCGGCTGTGCTCCCGCAGAGGCCTCACCGCCCCCTACTGTTCCCACCGCTGGCCAGGCCCTGCGGCGACGGCAGCCTCACACCGCAGCCGAACCAGTGAACCCTCGTACTCCTCTCCGCGCGGGCTTCCACTGCCGCGTCTTCCCCAGCTCCGCGTCGTCCCCTTCCTAGGCCTCGCCGTCGTCCACCGCCGTGGTGCTCTCCGCGCGGCGTGGTCAACGTGGTCAAGGAATGATTTCCATCGGAAGAGTACTGTACGTGGAGAGGCTGACAGCTGGGTCCACGGCCACAGCCCAGTTTTTTTGTGATTTGCCAAGTAAGTCGCTTTTCAGGCCTGTTGGGCTGCAAATCTTTCAAGACGAGGAGAGCTTTCATTCGGCTGGCCGAGAAAATGGCCCATCAGTAATGAGAAATGGGTTGTACATTTTTAAAACACATCAAACCGGCAATTAGTTTCAAATATCTTTTTTTTATTTCAAGATTTTAAATTACATTAATTTTTATGCGTGGAGAATTTGTTGGATTATATATTGATATACATTTATTTTTAAAATCAGTTTGAATGTGAGTCGAAATTTTGGGATTAAAAACAGTTCGGACCGCACCGAAATATGCAAAATTTCGTATAATTTTTTAACCGTGGCCACAATATGGGTTGTAATGCTAACAAAAAGAATATGGGCTCCAAAAAAACCTTAAGAATTAGCAAATGGGCTGTAAATTATTAGAAATAATGGCAGATGGGTTGTATGCTGTTTTCCACAGATTTGAGGCTTTCCTAAAAAAAGGTTGACGCACAAGCACTGACTGTTGGATGTCCATCCAACGGCTGTCGTGCTTCTTCAATCTCTGCTCTTCCTGCTCCAGCCGCTCAAACAAGCGCCGGCGGGACTGCCTGCTCCCTCCTCCCCGCGGCCGGCTGTGCTGCCGCGCAGGCCTCACCGCCCCACCCTACTCCCATCGCTGGCCTAGCCATCCCTCTACTCACCCACACCTGCTGTTATTCTCCGGCGATGGCAGACGAACCAGTAAACCCTCGTACAGTCGTACTCCCCTCCGCGTGGGAAACAACTGCCGAGTCTTCCATGCCTCCGTGTCGTCCCCTTCCTAGGCCTCACCGTCGTCCACCGCCGCGGTGCTCTCGGCGCGGCGTGGTCAATGTGGTCAACGACCGACTTCCATCGGAAGAGTACTGTGCGTGGAGGCGCTGACAGCTGGGTCCACGGCCGTAGCAAGGAAGTGCCTCCTTATTACGCGCAAAATAATTATTCCTCCACCTGACAGCGGGGACCCACCGGACGGGCCACCGTATTTCACGGAAAAAACGTTTCCCCCCTAAGTGCCTGACAGTTGGGACCCACCTGGTCGAAGCGTACGTAGCGTTGTCATTCTGGTCGCGAACGTGTACGTACATATATACTGGTGGATGTAGAGGCGCGCACGTGTCGTAGTAGAGGCGCGCACGTAGCATGTACACGTACGTACAGCGGCCAGGGTGCAAGAAAGAAAATACGGCCACGTATGTGTACATACGGGCAGGGTCTCGAACGCCTACTCGCGCATACGTACGGCGAGGGCTCGTTGACATGGCTGGGTCGGAACGGAGAAACAGCGTCGTCGTCGTGTTCATGGGGAGGCAACAGAATGTGTCATGTTCATGGGGAGGCAACAGAATGCGTCGTGTTCATCGGGAGGCAATGGAACGCGTGGGAGCCAACCGGCTTGGACGGAACAGCCGATGGAAACGAGGCCTGGCGTACCGCAGAACGGAGGAAACGGCCTTGTGTTTGACCGGCCACGTTCGAAACGAGATCCTGTTCATCGGCAGGGGTCTGGCGTACCGCAAAACGAACGAAACGGACCTCCTACAGTCGAAACGGGGGTCCTGTTGATCGGGAGGGGTGTGGCGTACCGCAAAACGGACGAAACAGACCTCCTACGGTCGAAACGGGGGTCCTGTTGATCGGGAAGGGTGTGGCGTACCGCAAAATGGACGAAACAGACCTCCTACGGTCGAAACGGGGGTCCTGTTCATCGGGATGGGTGTGGCGTACCGCAAAACGGGACTCCACGGGATACTGTTCATCTCCACCGTCGACCTCCTCCAGCCTCCACGGGCTCCTTTTCATCCAGCCTCCACCGCGCGCTACTCCACCGGCTACTGTTCAACCACCCCTCCACGGGCACCCCTCCACCGTCTACTGTTCATCCAGCCCTCCAAACCACGGGGTCCTGTTCAACCACCCCTCCACGGGCACCCCTCCACCGTCTACTGTTCATCCAGCCCTCCACACCACGGGGTCCTGTTCATCCAGAGGCAACGCCACCGCTCACTGTTCATCCAACCCCCCCCCCCCCGCAACACTCACTGTTCATCCCAGAGGCAGCATCGATCGGCTTCAGTTAGCAGCAGTAGCGAAGGAATCGCTCGATCGGGTTCAGTTAACAGCCATCGATCGATTGCTCGGGTTCAGTAACGCGTAGCCTGCAGTGCAATCACTTGGGTTCAGTTAGAGCCCAACGCCTCGCTCGGGTTCAATTAGAGCCAACGCCTCGCACACACGCGCGTACGTGTACGGTAGAAACGCGCATCGCTCGGCCCCCGACCTCCCACCGTAGCCGGGAACTCCCCGAAATTTTCCTCGCCCTCGCTTCTACACGGTTTTTTCCGTCATGGACGGCCCAAAGAATGTCATGCAGCTGCGTCTCCGGCCCGCCCAGGACGAAAAGCCCATTTTCTGTCATGATTTTTTGTCATAGAAGTAGGAGCCCACCACATCTATGATGATACCGGGTTTTGTCACAATTATCGTCATAGAAGTGTCATATGTATGACAGAAAAAAAATTCGTTCGGCCCAAAATGTCACGGATGTGTCTTTTTTTTGTAGTGCCAGCACCAAGCCGCGCTGAACTCCCAGGAGGAGGACCTTGCCGCACGTGAGGAGAAGCTTGTTGCAATGCTCCGCGGCAAGGACGAGGAGGTGGAGAAGCTCATCGTGCAGCAGACCCAAGAGCTGGAGCAGAGGCACAGGGAGGCGCTCGATGCCCAGGCTCTGGTTCACGCCGGCAGGGTGAAGGAGCTGGAGGTGGAGCGGGACGGGCTGAAGGAGCAGGCCCTAAAGCTATCCAAGGAGAGAGACACGCTCAACGGCGCCCTGACGGAGGCGCAGGGCGCGGCCGTCAGTAGGGCCGGGGAGCTCTCCGAGGCCAACAACTCCATCGAAGACCTCAAGCTGAAGCTGGAGGGTCTCGAGGGGATGCTGTCGGAGAGCAAGGCCCGGGAGGAGATCCTGGCCAAGGATCTGGAGAACGAGAAGCAGCTGCAAAAGAACGAGGCCGCCAACCACAAGGATGTTGTGGACGGTCAGAACCGCTGGGTCGGCCGTCTCGTGGACGTCGCCGGCAGGATCACCGCGCAGCTAGCTACCATGGGGATGCCAAATGTGAGGTACGCCCCAGAGCGCAGCGGGACCACCAACGCCAAGCTGACCCTGTTCTTCGAGGGTGTTCTCGGGGCCCTGGAGCAGTTCCACTCCAACAGGGCGGCTTCACTGGCCGACGAGAACCGAAGGCTCTGCTGGGGTGCCATGACCAAGGTCCTCACCAAGGTGGCGTACTGGAACCCCACCCTTGACTTCGACGCCGCGCTGGAGAGCCTGCCGGAGGGTACTGACCTTGCGCCGCTCAAGGAGCATATCGAGCCCATCATCAGCCTCATCGACGGAATTCAAAGGGTGGAGGGCCAGCGCCGGGATTAGGCACCCCGTTTCTTATCGCCGCTGCAGGTTCATGACCAAGACAATTTCTATCTTTAGTTAGAACCACAGCAACAATTTGATGTAATATAACTCTGCAGTACTGTTGATATGATGCACGTTATTCTCCTGTTCAACCTTTCTTTGTATGTCCACCCTACGTTAACCGGGTAGGCTTGCCGGCGCGTAAACCCAGGGCGGCGTCTTGAGGACGGATCCCCAATGGCCTACCGGGTGTGCTTGCAGCCGAGCGAACCACCTTGCCGCCCCCAACGGGACCGCTCGAACTGTCGAGCTTGACTCGAGTCAGAACCGAGAGTGTTGCTGGTTGCGGAAGGCTACCCTGCCCCTCTCGGCGCGGCCGCTTGAGCTGTTGAGTGGACTCCAAACAGAACGAGGGCGTTGCCGATCGTGGGAGGGCCCCTTAGCGTGCAGGTTTTCCATACAAAGAACAAGATCTCCGAGGGGAATAACCTTATATAAAAAGGAAATATTTAAAGTTCGGCATGACTTAGCTTTCCTGTCGCCGCACTGGCGCCCTTCGCGCTTGTAGGCAGCGCTGTTCCCTTGGCCGCCTTCTTCGTTAGAAACCACGGCCACGAGGAACTGCTCGGCTGGTTGCTAAACCAGATTCCCACAACTGCGCCCCCTACCTGGCGCGCCAAAGATGTCGGTGGAAAGCGACACCTATGGGATCACAGGAATCCCTACTACGGTTGGCGGGCGCGGGGTCGTGAGGAGAGCAGGTCTAATAGGAACCAGCACAAGGATCGTTTACCTAGGTTCGGGCCGCGAGGAAGCGTAAAACCCTAGTCCTGCTTTGGTGGATGTATTGAGTGTTCTTGAGCTCTCGAACTAGCTACGGTGGTTATGCCGTTCAAAAGAGCCGAATCCCTCTCTTGGTCGCCTCGGGCCTCCTTTTATAGGCAAAAGGGGTTGCCACAATGGCACACAGGAGGTGGAAAGGTCTACAGTGCATGAGCTTATCGCACGTATTACAGGACAAGATGCATTTAATGCGTTGCTCAGGTGTCCCTTAGCTTTATCGGGGACGGGAACGAGGCCCGTCCCTTCCGTTCCCTCCTCGCCTTGCTTCGACACGCGCCCAGGGCAGCGATGCATGCGGTGCCATGTAGGCAGGAAAGCAGCTGAGGTGGCGCGGTGGTAGGGTTTTCACGAAGATCTGCATGCCACCACGCAGGTGCTTGCTGAGTTGGCGTAGAGGCCGCCCGTCGCCACGTAGGTGCCTGCCCAGCTGGCTGAGCTACCAGCTGCTTGGGGACGGCGGTGGAGTCTTGGTCGATGCGGACCTGGTTGTGGCCCCGCTGACGCCCTCGGCAAGGGCCTTACCGGGGGCCCTGCAAGGGTCTTGCCGTGGCGTTGCAGTCGTCCCCGGCAAGGCACTTGCCGGGGGTCTTGTGGATCTCCTCGGCAAGGATCCCGCCGAGGGTCGCCGTCTTCTGGTTCTCATCTGACCTCATATATCTATGGTCTTGACAAAGATCTGCATGCCACCGCGGAGGTGCCTCCCGAGCCCCTGGTCCCAACGTAGTTGTTGACAGCGTTTGGAACCTTTGGGCTCAAGGGTGGCTCGCTCCGCGGGTGTTGGGCAAGTTGCCCCGGCAAGGCTCTTGCCGGGGCCGCGGAGGCCGCCCCGGCAAGGGTCTTGCCGGGGGTAGTCCACCTTGCCCCCTTTGCTCTTTGTGTTTCTATTCTTGGTGTTGTCTTGGTTGTCTTGTGCCTTTGGCTTCTCTCCGGCTTCCCTCCCTTGCCCTGCTAAGAGTGGTCGTGGCGCGTGGCTCCGACTGCCCGAGCACAAGTAAAGGGGTACAAAGGAGTGCCCCTACTTTTGTACACCGACAGCATAGAGTGGGACTAATGCCCTTAAGATCATCAAGAGTATATCCAATAGCAGCGGTGCTTCTTCAGAGTTTTCAATAATTTCTCTTCTTCCTGCTCTGAAAGGTTAGCACCAATAATAATAGGATATATCTTATTTTCGTCAAGATAAGCGTATTTAAGAGTATCAGGTAATGGTTTAAGCTCAAACACGGGATCACCCTTGGGTGGAGGAGGATCCCCTAGAATTTCAACAGGCAAGTTGTGTTTCAAAATAGGTCCCTGTTTAAAGAATACTTCATCTATTTCCCTTCTTTCATTCATAAACATATCATTCTCATGGTCTAGCAAGTATTGTTCTAAAGGATCATTAGGAGGCACGGCAATAGAAGCAAGACCAATAATTTCATCTTTACTAGGCAATTCTTTATCATGGGGTTGTCTACCAAATTTAGCAAAATTAAAATCATGAGACATATCCCCTAAACCAACAGTAACAATATCCTTTTCGCAGTCTATCTTAGCATTAACAATATTCAAGAAGGGTCTACTAAATATAATGGGACAAAAGTCATCTTGTAGGGAAGAAAGAACAAGAAAATCAGTAGGATATTTAATTTTCCCACACAAGACTTCAACATCTCTAACAATCCCAATTGGTGAAATAGTATCTCTATTGGCAAGCTTAATAGTAACATCAATATCTTCTATCTCAGCAGGTGCAATATCATGCATAATTTCTTTATATAAAGTATAAGGTATTGCACTGACACTAGCACCCATATCACATAAGCCATGATAACAGTGATCTCCTATTTTAACAGAAACAACATGCATGCCAACAACAGGTCTATGTTTATTTTTAGTATCAGGTCTAGCAATTCTAGCAGCTTCATCACAGAAGTAAATAACATGCCCATCAATATTATCGACCATGAGATCCTTAACCATAGCGAGACTAGGTTCAAATTTAATTTGCTCATAGCGTATAGGTGTTCTAGCATTACTCTCATGAACCACAGTTGAAGCTTTAGCATGATCCTTTATTCTGACAGGGAAAGGTGGTTTCTCAATATAAGCGGTAGGAACAATAGGATCAACATTATAAGCGATAGTCTTTTCTTCAACTTTAATAGGTTCAACTACTTTTACTTCAATGGGAGGATGATATTTAAACCATTTCTCCTTAGGGAGATCAACATGAGTAGCAAATGATTCACAGAAAGAAGCTACTATCTCAAAGTCAAGTCCATATTTAGTGCTAAATTCACGAAAAGCATCGGTATCCATAAAAGATTTAACACAATCAAACTTAGGTGTTATACCTGACTCCTTACCTTCATCGAGTTCCCAATCTTCAGAGTTGCGTTTAATTCTTTCCAATAAATCCCATCTGAATTCAATAGTCTTCATCATAAAAGAACCAGTACAAGAAGTATCGAGTATGCAGCGACTATTGAGAGAAAGCCGAGCATAAAAATTTTGAATAATAATTTCTCTTGAGAGCTCATGATTGGGGCATGACTATAACATTGACTTAAGCCTCCCCCAAGCTTGAGTGATTCTTTCTCCTTCGCGAGGCCAAAAATTATATATATAATTATGATCACGATGAACCAGATGCATGGGATAAAACTTTTGATGAAATTCCAATTTCAATCAGTTGTAGTTCCATGACCCAATATCATCACATAGCCTAAACCATGTCAATGCCTTTCCCTTCAAAGATAAAGGGAATACCTCCTTCTTGATAACATCCTCGGGCATACCTGCAAGCTTAAATAATCCACAAACTTCATCCACATAGATTAGCTGCATATCGGGATGTAATGTTCCATCTCTTGTAAAAGGATTAGCTAGCAGTTTCTCTATCATACCCGAAGGAATTTCAAAGTAAACATTTTCAGTAGGTTCAGTAGGTTGAGGAGCAACTCTTTGCTCTACTGTTCGTGGTGAAGATACCCCGAACAAGCCCTCAAAGGATTATTTTCCATAGTAACAAGTGACAGTAAATTTCAGCACACTATAAAAAAATTCCTTACCAAATTCCACCTACCAAAGGCGCTTCACTCCCCGGCAACGGCACCAGAAAAGAGTCTTGATGACCCGCAAGTATAGGGGATCTATTGTAGTCCTTTCAATAAGTAAGAGTGTCAAACCCAACGAGGAGCAGAAGGAAATGACAAGCGGTTTTCAGTAAGGTATTCTCTGCAAGCACTAAAATTATCGGTAACAGATAGTTTTGTGATAAGGTAATCCGTAATGGGTAACAAGTAATAAAAGTAAAAAAGGTGCAGCAAGGTGGCCCAATCCTTTTTGTAGCAAAGTACAAGCCTGGACAAACTCTTATATAAAGGAAAGCGCTCCCGAGGACACATGGGAATTATCGTCAAGCTAGTTTTCATCATGCTCATATGATTCGCGTTCGTTACTTTGATAATTTGATATGTGGGTGCACCGGTGCTTGGGTACTGCCCTTCCTTGGACAAGCATCCCACTTATGATTAACCCCCCTCACAAGCATCGGCAACTACGAAAGAAGAATTAAGGTAAACCTAATAATAGCATGAAACATATGGATCCAAATCAGCCCCTTACGAAGCAACGCATAAACTAGGGTTTAAGCTTCTGTCACTCTAGCAACCCATCATCTACTTATTACTTCCCAATGCCTTCGCCTAGGCCCAAACAATGGTGAAGTGTCATGTAGTCGACGTTCACATAACACCACTAGAGGAAAGACAACATACATCTCATCAAAATATCGAACGAATACCAAATTCACATGACCACTTATAATAAGACTTCTCCCATGTCCTCAGGAACAAACGTAACTACTCACAAATCATATTCATGTTCACAATCAGAGGGGTATTAATGTGCATAAAGGATCTGAACATATAATCTTCCACCGAATAAACCAACTAGCATCAACTACAAGGAGTAATCAACACTACTAGCAACCCACAGGTACCAATCTGAGGTTTTGAGACAAAGATCGGATACAAGAGATGAACTAGGGTTTGAGAGGAGATGGTGCTGGTGAAGATGTTGATGGAGATTGACCCCCTCCCGATGAGATGATCGATGGTGATGACGATGGTGACGATTTCCCCCTCCTGGAGGGATGTTTCCCCGGCAGAACAGCTCCGCCGGAGCCCTAGATTGGTTCCGCCAAGGTTACGCCTCGAAACAGTGGCGCTTCGTCCCGGAAGCTTCCTTATGATTTTTTCCAGGGCAAAAGACACCTTATACCAGAAGATGGGCATTGGGGGGCTTCCAGGTGGCCCACGAGACAGGGGGCACTCCCAGGGGGTAGGGCGCGCCCTCCAACCTCGTGGACAGTGGGTGGCCCCCCTCTGGTGCTTTCTTCGCCCAATATTTTAATATATTCCAAAACTGACTTTCTTGGAGTTTCAGGACTTTTGGAATTGTGCAGAATAGGTCTCTTATATTTGCTCCTTTTCCAGCCCAGAATTCCAGCTGCCGGCATTCTCCCTCTTCATGCAAGCCTTGTAAAATAAGAGAGAAAGGGCATAAGTATTGTGACATAATGTGAAGTAATAGCCCATAATGCAATAAATATCGATATAAAAGCATGATGCAAAATGGATGTATCATACACCGCTAAGCGAGTTCCGTCCGCATTACAGAGCGATAGCTCGGCGGATCCGGAGCTTGAATAGCAGTCCAGCCTCCGCCGATCGCCTCATAAGGTTGCAGCATACGTACCGCGCATACATAATTACGCACTTAAAATACCTTGGGCAACACCAGAGGCACACCGCGGACAAGGTCAATAGTACGGCTTGACCCTATTCGGACCTTAATATTTTTCCCACTGCAGGTTTGCTAAAAACCTGCCTACTCTATGGTTGTACAAGGGCTCTTTTTTTAGGTCCTTCTTTCTTGCAGGCGACCATGGACTCCTCCTCTCAAAGGATTTCTCACCAAGGAGAAACAACGCAGACGTGCAGCAGGGCACCATTGGGATCTTCAAACCACCACTTTTAGGCCATGTGTAAAACTTTCCCTTGTGAAAACTCTCGACATGTAAAATGGCTTTGATATTCACGACATTCTCTGTAAAAACACGGTTCGACGTATTAATCAGGGTATAAAAGGAAACAATTGATCTCCACTTTTATTTGGACTTCACTTCATTTTTATTTTTCATCATCTGTATTCCCTCCCTGCTTCAGGCTGCCACACGTGCTTTAGTCCGGCCTTCACACTGGGGGCTGTATTTGGCCCTGCTCATTTCAAAGTCTGAACACCTATAGTGAACTCTTCGGCGTCCCAGATACTGCAGTATATGCATTGGCTCTGAATCATGTCTTTGGTCTATAGTTGGGTTGCCCGGCTCCTGTGCTTACCACCTTACGTTCTGCCTATTCGGCTAAGGTAGTAAAGGGAGAACTACTGCGATTGTATTTCTGGTTTGTCCGGTCAAGTGCCTTAGTAGAGAAAGCCGAAAACTGACTGTCATGATAGGCGAGAGCTGGTCAGCAATTTGCTGACTTAGTATTATACTACATATCGTTAGCGATTCACCCTATGTTATACGAGGGGCTGGTCTTCGTCCGGCCGCGTGGAAAAGGCACCATAGTCAGGATAGCCGCACACGCACCAGGGGCCAGTACTTAGCTCCACAGTCAAACTCCTATGGCTAAGTGAAAATAATAAAGCTGCATAGTCTGATTGCCTGGTTCACCTCGCAGACACCTCCTTTATGGACCAAGACGTTAGATAAAGCGTGGTCACGCGTTATGCCGAACACCCCGGTAGCATCTACATGGGGGCTAAAGCCGACGACTGGAAACTTTCAGAAAAACAACAATAAACGGCCGCACAGGAGGAAAAAATTCTTGAAACAAAAGGTGAAAGCATAAATATATCACAACAAGGGTTCGTCACATAGTTTGTACAACCCGAACGCATCTAATCAAATATTACGTCCTTAGAACATTGGCCCTCTACTATTCGGGCCCCTCACAGGACGTCGTCGAAGTACCTCTCCGGCTTCCGATGATCTTTGCCTTCAGGCGGACTAGTGGCCGCCATGTCGGTGGCCTTCATCTTCGCCCATTGCATCTTGACATGGGCAAAGGCCATCCGGTCACCCTCTATGCAGGTCGAGCGCTTCACAGCATCGATCCACGGCAGCGCATCGATCAGCCGCTTCACCAAAACTGAAGTAGCTGCTAGGAATTGGCTCGGCCAGCCAGAGTCGGACTATTACGTCCTTCATGGCCAGGCTGGCCACGCTATGCAGCTCTGTCAGCTGCTTCAGCTGGTCGTTCAGCAACACCGGGTGCTCCGGCGCAAGATACTGCGACCAAAATAGCTTCTCGGTCGAGTTCCCCTCCTGAGCTCGGAAGAACTGTGCGGCATCGGCAACACTCTTCGGAAGTTCCGCAAACGCGCTTGGAGAACTCCACACTCGTGTGAGCAAAATGTACCTCTGACCTCCAAAGATACTTTGCAAAAGAAAGGCCTTACCAGCCGCTATTCTGCCTTGCCTGACGGATCTCTTCGCGAGCACTGTGGGACTCGCTCCGCGCCTCTTTGGCATCTTGGAGGGCCTTGGCAAGCTCGGATGATTGGGCTGAAGTCTTTTGCTCCAATATGTCGCATTTGTGGATGGCATTCTTCAGCTCCTGCTCGACTTCGGCCACCCGAGCTTCATGTTGGCGGCGGGCAACTTGTTCGGCTTCTAGTTCAGCAGTCGCTTTCTCAGCGGCTGCCTTATTAGCCTCCGCCTCCTTCTTGGCTTGGGCAAGGGCGCCTTTGAGGGTCTCGACCTCGGCAGCGCCAGCTGTAAAGCATTCCAGAAGTTAGCCTATCAATATACATATCACTTTTGATATGTAAGTAAATTCCTTTTTTAACATCATACGCATACCTTGCGTCTCGTCGAACCGCTTATTAATGCGGTTGATTTCCTCATCGGCCACCTGAAGCTTTCGATTGAGTTCGGAAACTTCGCGGCCTGGGCAATTGCCGCTAACAAGGAAGCCTGTTAAAATAATAACACATCATGTTAGTCTCCTGGTTGTATATGGATCCTCTGTTCGGGTTTTTCTAAACCAGACAGAGCCTCAGGGGCTACTGTCTATATACAGGTTTATTCTTCCGTATGAAAAGTTTTACAACATTACGTCGCATACCTCAAGGCCTGTCAATAGGCTGGTGTAGGCTTCGTTCAATCCGATTTTAGCGGATTGAACCTTCTCCATCACCGCACCCATCAGGGTGCGGTGCTCCTCCATGATGGAAGCATGCTGTAGTGCTTCCTCTAAAGCGTTGGGATCCTTCGGATTAGTGGAGGCCGCCGATGGAGCTGATGTTCCTCCTCCCTTTTTTGAAGGGGGTTGCTTATCCGATCCAGAGCCGTGTTGGTCTCCGGGATGGTGTTCGGCTGGGGCCCGTATTGTTGGGGCTCCCCACCATCGGCGTTCATAGGGTTCGTCTCCCTAGCTCTTCGGCGACCGAGGTATTAACCTCGGGCACCTTCTCGACGGCCTCGCCCCCCCCCCTCGGTTAGGAGAGGTCCTTCAAGACGACACCTCGATGTCCTCCATGGTGATAGGCGAGGGGGCTCGTGGCGGCGTCTCGCTCTCCACCATCTCGGGCGGCAGAGAGTTCCCCTCCAATAACGGAGTGTGCGGGAGCTCAAGGGGAGGGCTGAAAGGCAAATAACAAAATAACTTATATGATGGAAACAAGAAAACCAAAGATAAACAAGTAAGTTTCCGAATACTTACAATTCGGCCAGGGGCTTCGCCCTGGGAGGTTTCTTGGGGACCAGTTTGGAATCCGAATCCAAACTGTCCAGGAGGGTCATCTTCCCTCTTTTGGGCGCGTCCCCTTCAGGTCTTCGGAGGCTGCCCTCTTCTTCTTCCTCCCCTTGCGAGGGGAGTCGCTTTCCACTTCCTCCTCCTCTTCTTCCTTGTCTCCGCCACGGGAAGAGAGGGCTTCGGTCTCTCCGGACACTGTGTCTGAAGGACCTTTGTGGCGGGGGCCACCCTTGGCCTCCTCGCCCTTCGTCTTCTTGGCCTTCTTCTCCGGTACCTGATATGGCGCCGGGACCAGCATCTCTGTTAGCTGGGGTGTTGCCGGATTCTCAGGCAGCGGCACCGGATAGTCGATCAGCTCCGCCTTTGCCGTCCAGCTCTGTACGGAAGGCAGGCGATATAATTTTTACTATATTTGAAGTACTGACCGAATAGGTCTTCGGAAAGGCTATGCTTACCGCTGAGGCCAGGTTCTCGCGGTCGAGTCCGATGTCCTCGGTCTTCATCGGCCAACTTTTTTGGGCCTTGAAGAGTTGCTTCCATATATCTTCGTGTGTGGTGCCGAAGAAGTGCTTCAAGGTCCGCGGCTCCTCCGGATTGAACTCCCACATGGGGGAGGCCCGGAGTTGGCAAGGAAGAACATGGCGGGCGAGCATCACTTGAATCATGTTTGTGAGGCCAGTGTTTTTGCTCAACACATTGGAGATGCACTTCTGCAGCATCTTCACCTCCAGTTGGGACCCCCAATCAAGGCCCTTGGCGGTCGATGAGGTGAGTCTCGTGGGGGGTCCGAATCCGAAGTTAGCCATGGCCGCCCACTTGGCGTCGCGGGGTTCGGCGATGTAGAACCACTCCTGCTGCCACACCTTGACAGTCTCGATAGATGCCCCTTTGGGCTAGACGGCGTTGAGGAGCTTGCTTACCATGGCTCCGCCGCAGTCCGCATGCTGACCATCGACCACCTTCGGCTTCAGATTGAAGACCTTGAGCCATAGGCCGAAGTGTGGGGGATGCGGAGAAGAGCCTCACACACGACGATAAATGCCGAGATGTGGAGGAAGGAATTCGGGGCTAGATCATGGAAATCTAGCCCGTAGTAACATGAGGCCCCGAACGAATGGGTGGAGGGGAAACCCTAGCCCTCAGAGGAAATGGGGAATGAACATGACCCTCTCACCAGACTCCAGAGTGGGGATGACCTGATCCTTTCCAAGGAGCTTGTGCGCGATGTCCACGGACAGATAACCCGCGCTCCGGAGATCCTTGATGTCCATCTCGATGACGGAGGAGGCCTCCCACTTGCCCTTGGAACCGGAACCGGCCACTGCGGAGGAGATCGGAGTTTTGGGCGCTGGAGCTTGAAGGATGGGAAGTAGGAGCAAGAAGAAGGCGTGGGAAAAATGAGGAATCTTTATCCTCTTATAGACGGTAAAAATACCAAACGTCCCCCTATCAAGCCATAAAACTCGCCTGTTCCCAACGAAATCGTGCGTAGGGCGTGGTTGGGTTACCCAAACCACATTGATGTGAATCCCGTAATGGGCGAGCACGATCTCTGCTTTGAAAAGACGTGCCAATAGGGGCTAGGCCACGAAACGTGAAACGGGAGGCGTGAAAACGGTTCAAAACGTCAAAGAGTCGAGTGTGACGCTTCGCCAAAAAAGTTGTGAGTAAAAAATATTGTACCAGTTTTGGTTTACTGCCTTCATGGCTAAGGGTTGTATTGATAGTGCAGAGCCGTACACAGTTCCTCTATGCAGGGAGCTAACTTAAAATATTCAAGAGAAGGAACCCGCCTTGCAATGCCGAAGATACTATGCGTGCCGAACACATCGTCATCGAAGACTGGTTCAAGGGCTACTGAGGGAGTCCTGGATTAGGGGTCCTCAGGGTGTCCAGTCTATTCAATATGGGCCGGACTGGTGGGCCGTGAAGACAAAAACAGAAGACTATGCCACGTGTCCGGATAGGACTCCTATGTGCGTGGACGGCAAGTTTGGCATCCAGATATGTTGTTTCATTTATCTGTAAACTAACTCTGTACAACCCTAGGCCCTGATGTCTACTACGCAATCTTCTTCTTGTAGACGTTGTTGGGCCTCCAAGTGCAGAGGTTTGTAGAACAGTAGCAAATTTCCCTCAAGTGGATGGCCTAAGATTTATCAATCCGTGGGAGGAGTAGGATGAAGATGGTCTCTCTCAAACAACCCTGCAACCAAATAACAAAGAGTCTCTTGTGTCCCCAACACATCCAATACAATGGTGAATTGTATAGGTGCACTAGTTCGGCGAAGAGATGGTGATACAAGTGCAATATGGATGGTAGATATAGGTTTTTGTAATCTGAAAATATAAAAACAGCAAGGTAACTAATGATAAAAGTGAGCACAAATGGTATTGCAATGCTTTCAAACAAGGCCTAGGGTTCATACTTTCACTAGTGCAAGTTCTCTCAACAATAATAACATAATTGGATCATATAACTATCCCTCAACATGCAACAAAGAGTCACTCCAAAGTCACTAATAGCGGAGAACAAACGAAGAGATTATTGTAGGGTACGAAACCACCTCAAAGTTATCCTTTCTGAGCGATCTATTCAAGAGTCCGTAGTAAAATAACACGAAGCTATTATTTCCCTTCGATCTATCCTAGAGTTTGTACTAGAATAACACCTTAAGACACAAATCAACCAAAACCCTAATGTCACCTAGATACTCCAATGTCACCTCAAGTATCCGTGGGTATGATTATACGATATGCATCACACAATCTCAGATTCATCTATTCAACCAACACAAAG
This sequence comes from Aegilops tauschii subsp. strangulata, assembly GCF_002575655.3. Lineage (NCBI taxonomy): Eukaryota > Viridiplantae > Streptophyta > Magnoliopsida > Poales > Poaceae > Aegilops > Aegilops tauschii. Next base: position 269,047,573 of record NC_053038.3, on the reverse strand, counting down.
AACTTCAAAGAGTGCCCCAAAGTTTCTACCGGAGAGTCAAGACGAAAACGTGTGCCAACCCCTATGCATAAGTTCACAAGGTCACTGAACTCGCAAGTTGATCACCAAAACATACGTCAAGTGGATCACGTGAATATCCCATTGTCACCACAGATAAGCACATGCAAGACATACATCAAGTGTTCTCAAATCCTTAAAGACTCAATCCGATAAGATAACTTCAAAGGGAAAACTCAATCCATTACAAGAGAGTAGAGGGGGAGAAACATCATAAGATCCAACTATAATAGCAAAGCTCGTGATACATCAAGATCGTGCCGAATCAAGAACACGAGAGAGAGAGAGAGAGAGAGAGAGATCAAACACATAGCTGCTGGTACATACCCTCAGCCCCGAGGGTGAACTACTCCCTCCTTGTCATGGAGAGCGTCGGGATGATGAAGATGGCCACCGGTGAGGGAACCCCCCCTCCGGCAGTGTGAGGGAATCCCCCTCCGGCAGGGTGCCGGAACAGGGTCCCGATTGGTTTTTGGTGGCTACACAGGCTTGCGGCGGCGGAACTCCCGATCTAGGTTATGTTATGGAAGTTTGGGTATATATAAGAGGTTTTGGCGTCGGGACCAAGTCAGGGGGTCTCTGAGGCGGCCACGAGGTAGGGGGCATGCCCAGGGGGGTAGGGCGCGCCCCCCACCCTCGTGGGTGCCTCGGGACTCTTCTGGCCCATCTCTGATACTCCGTGGGCTTCTTCTGGTCCAAAAATAATCTCCGTGAAATTTCAGGTCAATTGGACTCTGTTTGGTTTTCCTTTTCTGCGATACTCAAAAACAAGGAAAAAACAGAAACTGGCACTGGGCTCTAGGTTAATAGGTTAGTCCCAAAGATCATATAAAATAGCATATAAATGCATATAAAACATCCAAGATTGATAATATAATAGCATGGAACAATCAAAAATTATAGATACGTTGGAGACGTATCAAGCATCCCCAAGCTTAATTCCTGCTCGTCCTCGAGTAGGTAAATGATAAAAACAGAATTTTTGATGTGGAATGCTACCTAACATATTTATCAATGTAATCTTCTTAATTGTGGCAAGAATATTCAGATCCATAAGATTCAAGGCAAAAGTTTAATATTGACATAAAAATAATAATACTTCAAGCATATTAACCAAGCAATTATGTCTTATCAAAATAACATAGCCAAAGAAAGCTCATCCCTAAAAAATCATATAGTTTGGCCATGCTTCATTTTCGTCACACAAAATGCTCCCATCATGCACAACCCCGATGACAAGCCAAGCAGTTGTTTCATACTTTAGCATTTTCAAATTTTTTCCACTTTCTTGCAATATATGAGCGCGAGCCATGGACATAGCACTATGGGTGGAATAGAATATGATGATGGAGGTTGTGTGGAGAAGACAAAAAAGGATAAACTCTCACATCGATGCGGCTAATCAATGGGCTATGGAGATGCCCATCAATTGATGTCAATGCGAGGAGTAGGGATTGCCATGCAACAGATGCACTAGAGCTATAAATGTATGGAAGCTCAAGAAAAGAAACTAAGTGGGTGTGCATCCAACTTGCTTGCTCATGAAGACCTAGGGCATTTGAGGAAGCCCAATGTTGGAATATACAAGCCAAGTTCAATAATGAAAAATTCCCACTAGTATATGAAAGTGAAAATATAAGAAACTCTCTATCATGAAGATCATGGTGCTACTTTGAAGCACAAGTGTGGAAAAAGGATAGTAGAATTGTCCCTTCTGGGCCTTTCTCTTTATTTGGCCTTTCTTTTTTATATTTGGCCTTTCTCTTTTTTCCCCTTTTTTCGGGACAATGATCTAATAATGATGATCATCACACTTCTATTTATTTACAACTCAAGGATTAGAACTCGATACTAGAACAAAATATGACTCCATGAGTCCCTCCGGCGGTGTACCGGGATGAATCAAGAGTGACATGTATGAAAAATTATGCATGGTGGCCTTGCCACAAATACGATGTCAACTACATGATCATGCAAGGCGATATGACAATGATGAAGCGTGTCATAATAAACGGAACGTTGGAAAGTTGCATGGCAATATATCTCGGAATGGCTACGGAAATGCCATAATAGGTAGGTATGGTGGCTGTTTTGAGGAAGATATAAGGAGTTTTATGTGTGATAGAGTGTATCATATCACGGGGTTTGGATGCACCGGCGAAGTTTGCACCAACTCTCAAGGTGAGAAAGGGCAATGCACGGTACTGAAGAGGCTAGCAATGATGGAAAGGTGAGAGTGCGTATAATCCATGGACTCAACATTAGTCATAAAGAACTCACATACTTATTGCAAAAATCTACAAGTCATCAAAACCAAGCACTACACGCATGCTCCTAGGGGGATAGATTGGTAGGAAAAGACCATCGCTCGTCCCCGACCGCCACTCATAAGGAAGATAATCAAAGAACACCTCATGCTTCAAATTTGTCACACAACGGTTACCATACGTGCATGCTACGGGACTTGCAGACCTCAACACAAGTATTTATCAATTTCACAATTACTCAACTAGCACGACTCTAATATCACCATCTTTATATCTCAAAACAATTATCAAGTATCAAACTTCCCATAGTATTCAATGCACTCTATATGAAAGTTTTTATTATACCCATCTTGAATGCCCATCATATTAGGACTAATTTTATAACCAAAGCAAATTACCATGATGTTCTAAAAGACTCTCAAAATAGTATAAGTGAATCATGAGAGATCAATAATTTCTATAAAATAAACCACCACCGTGCTCTAAAAAGATATAAGTGAAGCACTAGACCAAACGACAAACTACTCCAAAAGATATAAGTGAAGATCAATGAGTAGTTGAATAATTATGTAACTATGTGAAAACTCTCTAAAATTTAAGAATTTCAGATCTTGGTATTTTATTCAAACTGCAAGCAAAACAAAAGAAAATAAAATGACGCTCCAAGCAAAACACATATCATGTGGTGAATAAAAATATAGCTCCATGTAAAGTTACCGATGAACGAAGACGAAAGAGGGGATGCCATTCGGGGCATCCCCAAGCTTAGGATCTTGGTTTTCCTTGAATATTACCTTGGGGTGCCTTGGGCATTCCCAAGCTTAGGCTCTTCCCACTCCTTATTCCATAGTCCATCGAATCTTTACCCAAAACTTGAAAACTTCACAACACAAAACTCAATAGAAAACTCGTAAGCTCCGTTAGTATAAGAAAACAAATCACCACTTAGGTACTCTTGTGAACTCATTATAAATTCATATTGGTGTAATATCTACTGTATTCCAACTTCTCTATGGTTCATACCCTCCGATACTACTCATAGATTCATCAAAATAAGCAAACAACACATAGAAAACAGAATCTGTCAAAAACAGAACAGTCTGTAGTAACCTGTATCAAACGTATACTTATGGAACTCCAAAAATTATGAAATAAATTGGTGGACATGATTAATTTGTCTATTAATCATCTGCAAAAAGAATGAACCTAAAATCACTCTCCGTTAAAAACTGGCAGCTAATCTCGTGAGCGCAAAAGTTTCTGTTTTTTACAGCAAGATCGCAAAGACTTCACCCAAGTCTTCCCAAAGGTTCTACTTGGCACAAACACTAATTAAAACATAAAACCAGATCTAAACAGAGGATAGATGAATTATTTATTACTAAACAGGAGCAAAAGGCAAAGGACAAAAATAAAATTGGGTTGCCTCCCAACAAGCGCTAACGTTTAACGCCCCTAGCTAGGCATGATGATTTCAATGATGCTCGCATAAAAGATAAGGATTGAAACATAAAGAGAGCATCATGAAGAATATGACTAGCACATTTAAGTCTAACCCACTTCCTATGCATAGGGATTTTTTGATCAAACAACTTATGGGAACAATAATCAACTAGCATAGGAAGGCAAAACAAACATAACTCCAAGATTTTCAACACATAGAGAGGAAACTTGATATTATTGCAATTCCTACAAGCATATGTTCCTCCCTCATAATAATTTCAGTATAATCATGAATGAATTCAACAATATAACCATCACATAAAGCATTCTTTTCATGATCTACAAGCATAGAATTTTTATTACTCTCCACATAAGCAAATTTCTTCTCATGAATAGTAGTGGGAGCAAACTCAACAAAATAACTATCATGTGAGGCATAATACAATTGAAAACTAAAATCATGATGACAAGTTTCATGGTTATAATTATTCTTTATAGCATACATGTCATCACAATAATCATCATAGATAGCAAGTTTATTCTCATAGTCAATTGGAACCTCTTTCGAAATAGTGGATTCATCACTAAATAAAGTCATGACCTCTCCAAATCCACTTTCATAATTATCACAATAAGATTCAACACCCTCCAAAATAGTGGGATCATTACTTCCTAAAGTTTACACTCTTACAAACCCACTTTCATCAATATAATCATCATAAATAGGAGGCATGCTATCATCATAATAAATTTGCTCAACAAAACTTGGGGGACAAAACATATTATCTTCATCAAACATAGCATCCCCAAGCTTGTGGCTTTGCATATCATTAGCATCATGGGTATTCAAAGAATTCATACTAACAACATTTGCAATCATGCTCATCATTCACATAATTTATGCCAAGCATTCTATGTAATTCTTCTTCTAGTACTTGAGCACAATTTTCCTTTCCATCATTTTCATGAAAGACATTAAAAAGATGAAGCATATGAGGCACCCTTAATTCCATTTTTTGTAGTTTTCTTTTATAGACTAAACTAGTGATAAAACAAGGGAAAATTTTGTTTTTGCCACTCTAGATTTTGCCAATTTTCCTTATGCCACTCTAGATTTTGACATTTCAGTTTTGCCACTCTTAGCTTTTGACAAATATCACAATTGCCATTATGTGGCAAAAGAAAATTAATTTTGTTTCACTTTTGCCACTCTAGATTTTGACAATGTATCACAATTGCCACTCTCATTTATTTTGGTTTAGCCACATAATGGCAATTGTGATATTTGTCAAAAGCTAAGAGTGGCAAAACTGAAATGTCAAAATCTAGAGTGGCATAAGGAAAATTGGAAAAATCTAGAGTGGCAAAAACAAAATTTTCCCATAAAACAAGAAACTAAAAGATTCGATTGCAAGATGTAAAGATATAACTTCAAGCACTCACCTCCCCGGCAACGGCGCCAGAAATTGCTTGATGTCTACTACGAAACCTTCTTCTTGTAGACGTTGTTGGGCCTCCAAGTGCAGAGGTTTGTAGGACAGTAGCAAATTTCCCTCAAGTGGATGACCTAAGGTTATCAATCCGTGGGAGGCATAGGATGAAGATGGTCTCTCTCAAACAACCCTGCAACCAAATAACAAAGAGTCTCTTGTGTCCCCAACACACCCAATACAATGGTGAATTGTATAGGTGCACTAGTTCGGCGAAGAGATGGTGATACAAGTGCAATATGGATGGTAGATATAGGTTTTTGTGATCTGAAATATAAAAACAGCAAGGTAAGTAATGATAAAAGTGAGCACAAATGGTATTGCAATGCTTCGAAACAAGGCCTAGGGTTCATACTTTCACTAGTGCAAGTTCTCTCAACAATAATAACATAATTGGATCATATAACTATCCCTCAACATGCAACAAAGAGTCACTCCAAAGTCACAAATAGCGGAGAACAAACGAAGAGATTATTGTAGGGTACGAAACCACCTCAATGTTATCCTTTCTGATCGATCTATTCAAGAGTCCGTAGTAAAATAACACGAAGCTATTCTTTCCGTTCGATCTATCCTAGAGTTCGTACTAGAATAACACCTTAAGACACAAATCAACCAAAACCCTAATGTCACCTCAAGTATCCGTGGGTATGATTATACGATATGCATCACACAATCTCAGATTCATCTATTCAACCAACACAAATACCTTCAAAGAGTGCCCCAAAGTTTCTACCAGAGAGTCAAGACGAATATGTGTGCCAACCCCTATGCATAAGTTCACAAGGTCACTTAACTCGCAAGTTGATCACCAAAACATACGTCAAGTTGATCACGTGAATATCCCATTGTCACCACAGATAAGCACATGCAAGACATACATCAAGTGTTCTCAAATCCTTAAAGACTCAATCCGATAAGATAACTTCAAAGGGAAAACTCAATCCATTACAAGAGAGTAGAGGGGGAGAAACATCATAAGATCCAACTATAATAGCAAAGCTCGCGATACATCAAGATCGTGCCTAATCAAGAACACGAGAGAGAGAGAGAGAGAGAGAGAGAGAGATCAAACACATAGCTACTGGTACATGCCCTCAGCCCCGAGGGTGAACTACTCCCTCCTTGTCATGGAGAGCGTCGGGATGATGAAGATGGCCACCGGTGAGGGATCCCCCTCCGGCAGGGTGCCCGAATAGGGTCCCGATTGGTTTTTGGTGGCTACAGAGGCTTGCGGCGGCGGAACTCCCGATCTAGGTTATGTTCTGCAAGTTTGGGTATATATAATAAGTTTTGGCGTCGGGAACAAGTCAGGGGGGTCTCCGAGGCAGCCACGAGGTAGGCGGGCGCGCCCAGGGGGTAGGGCGCGCCCCCACCCCCGTGGGTGCCTCGGGACTCTTCTGGCCCATCTCCGATACTCCATGGGCTTCTTCTGGTCCAAAAATAATCTCCGTGAAATTTTAGGTCAATTGGACTCCGTTTGGTTTTCCTTTTCTGCGATACTCAAAAACAAGGAAAAAACAGAAACTGGCACTGGGCTCTAGGTTAATAGGTTAGTCCCAAAAATGATATAAAATAGCATATAAATGCATATAAAACATCCAAGATTGATAATATAATAGCATGGAACAATCAAAAATTATAGATACGTTGGAGACGTATCAGGCCCCTCATGTGAGTATATAAACCGGAGGTTTTAGTCTGTAGAGGCTATCAGAATTCTCATAGGCTAGACTGATAGGGTTTAGCCATTACGATCTCGAGGTAGATCAACTCTTGTAACCCCTATATTCATCAAATACAATCAAGTAGGACGTAGGGTTTTAACTCCTTTAAGAGGGCCCGAACCTGGGTAAACATCATGTCCCCATCGTCCCTTGTTACCATTGATCCAAAGACACACAATTCAGGACCCCCTACCCGAGATCCGCCAGTTTTGACACCGACAACGGGGTGGTCAGTATCTTCCATGCTAACCAGGTTATTATCAGGATGGATGTTTCTTCACTTGTCATTGCATGAGAGAGGTTGGTAATAGGGATGCCCAGTCCTGCAATCAAAAATAAAGAAAAATAAAATAAAACAAACTCCCCCGGAAAGTTGATCGTTTGGAGGGGACCCAAGGATTCGGCTAGCCCTGGCTTGTGTTTTTATGGTTGAGGGGGAGTAAACTTTACCTTTTTGCTTGGGAACCACCAATAATGTGTTTAGCATCGAAGATATTGAAATCCTTTGTCGTGACATTGACAGGAAAAGCACACCCCTCAAAATGTATTCATCTCTGTTTTAAGCTTCGAGCTCTGGCACCTCTGCAGATCTCTGCTTCCCTCTGCGAAGGGCCCTTCTATTTACTTTCATGTTATTTACTTTTATTTTTGATTCATCACCTTCTCATTCAAGCACCGACTTTGAGTGTGTTATTGCCGTTCTTAGTTTAACATGCATTGAGTCTAGTTAATGTTGGATGTGACCATAACCGGATCACTTCTACCATGAATTATGTCGGCGTTCTGGGACCGGGGGTGCCCAGACTTGCCTGCCTGCGGCCCGTGGCATGGCTCCACCAACTGCCTAGTATGGCCCAGCTTCGGCAGCAGCAGCCCAAGACCCTCGCGAGGGGCCAAGCCTCACGAGGCAGACAACACCAAGACCTCCCTGGGGGCAGTCTCACTAGGCTGGCTCCCGAGGAGCGGAGATATCTATGCAAGGGACACCTCGCGAGGTTCACGTGACGTGAGTCGTGACGACCAAGGCCAGGCGGGCGCCAGCGGGCGCAGGGTACCAGTTTCCTCTTTGGTGCTAAAGAGGCAAGCGCAGGCAAGGAGTCCCGAGGCATCAAGCAAAGGTTTCCATATCGGTGCAATAAGACCAAGACCAGCAGGACGGCAGGACGGAAGTCATCACGGAGCCCACAGCAGCATCACCACCAGAGCCTTTGGCATGCGAAGACCACCTTTTGTCAGGATAGCTTGTAGTAGTTGTCCCCATTCAAACTTGGCTGTTGTGGGACCCCTTCTCACCTAACATTTGGGAAGAGGACCAGGGCCTCTATAAATAGGACTAGCCACCATCATAGGAAGAAACTCATCTTGGATTGGATCCATTCCATCCTCACATCCGCCAGCTCATCGAGCTCAAGAATACCTCTCCTCCTAAGGCTGTTCACCCACTGTATTAGTTCATCCTCAGCCCCTTGAGGCAATCCACCACCACACTGGAGTAGGTATTACACCACGCGGTGGCCCGAACCAATATAAACCTCTCTATCTCTTGTTCTTTGGGTTCATCGAGCTAGGCCGTGGGATCGTTGAGCGTGCGAGCTAAGCAGACAGAGTTCTTCATGCGCACCCCAGAGTTCAAACCTCACAAGGGTTTGTCGGAACCCAAAATCTGACATTTGGCGTGCCAGGTGAGGAGGAACGACGACCATCACCAGGACGAGGGGGCTGGGGGCTTCTAGGAGCCGTGCGCCATCGCCTGCATCTTGGGTGGCGCTCAGGCCCCAGCCTCCCAGCGCATCTTCAAGCAGTTTGCCCCCGAGGTGAACGCGGCTCTCCCCAGGCTCGAGGCTACGCGCCCGCTCAGGTGGTCCAAGTGCACCATTACCTTCAACTCATCTGACCAGCTCAAGTGCGCGGCAACTTCCGGCGCCATCCCGATGCTCTGCTCACCCATCATTAGCAACGTCCAAGTCACCAAGACCCTCATCGACGGCGGCGCAGGGCTCAATGTCCTATCCGTCGAGACATTCGACCGCCTCCAAGTGCCATATGATTAGCTACAGCCTACCAAGCCCTTCTCAGGTGTGACCGAAGCTCCACCACCCTGATAGGGCAGGTCCGCCTCCCTGTCACCTTCGGCAAGCGCAACAACTACCACACCGAGCTCATCGACTTCGACGTCGCCCACATCCGCCTGCCGTACAGTGCCATCCTCGGGTACCCAGCCCTGGCCAAGTTTATGGCGGTGGCTCATCACGGCTACAATGTCCTCAAGATGCCAGGGAGCGGCGGCGTCATCACGGTCGCCTGCGAGGAAAAGGACGCGATGTGCTCTCTCGAGCGCGCTTACCAGGCTGCAGCGGCCGAAGACCCAGATAACGAAGGTGCCGCCTACCCTCCTGAGGCAGTCCCCAAGAAGAAGAAGCAACTACTCTGCCAAGGGCCTCAGGAGAGCGGTGTCTCCAGTGGCACCACTTCAAGACCTGCGCCCACGGATGGGGCGCCTCCCTCCCTTGCATAGGAAGGCACGCCTGGCGCCCTCCTCAGGCTGGGTTCGGGGGCTCTCTTCTGGAGGGCCTCTGACCTAGCCCATGTCACGAGGGAGGTGCTCGGGCACCACGTGGAGGCATGCTTCGCTGCACGCTTCCCTCAAGAGGGCACAAGGCGTGGAGTGCCTGGTGCTCAGGAGTTCATCACCAAGGCGATCGAGGAGGTCCAAGAGGCGAAAACCATGCGCGGCGACCGCCGCCCACCACCTGGCGCAGCACCGCGTCCTGGCGAGGACGACGAGCTGCGCGTCTGTGTCGACATCCCAGGACTCAACAAGGCGGCATCTCAGGAGTGTTTCTAGCCTTAGTGCGTTGGTCGGTGCGAGGGTCCACCTCACAGCTATGTTCGCATACCATTCGGCTTGCTGAACGCGGCTGTAACCTACCAGCGCCACTTGCGAAGCGTTCTGGCGGCTCAGGAGGCCAGGCATCATGTTGTCCTGGCAGAGATGGCGATGGTTCTTCATGAGCCGCCCGGGCCCCCGGAGCCTCCCAAGGCTCAGGACCCAAGCGACTCGTGAGGAGCAACCCCTTCAGCATGCGTCTTCGGCCACGTCAACATCTCTTCAACAATGGTACCAGGTAACTCTCTCCGGTTCATTCAGTTGGGGACGCCCCTCGGGTAGCATTATCCCCAAGTCGCACGGGCCTATCCCTGCGACATGTATCCTTTTGCATCTTTAGCTTACTCTGTTGGGGGCGCCCCTCGGGCTGCATCATCCCCAGGCCGCATGGGTCCGTCCCTGTGGCATGTATCGTTCTTGCATCTATTTGAACTAGCTTGAGTCCTTGCATGAGTAACCTTATGATTATCACCTGCCTGTTCGGTACTTCGATACCGCGAACGTCATGCGCCCTTGCAAGCCCACCCACGACCGCCCCATGATTAAGGACTGGCACGGTCATACGTCTCCAACGTATCTATAATTTTTTATTGCTCCATGCTATATTATCTACTGTTTTGGACATTATTGGGCTTTATTATTCACTTTTATATTATTTTTGGGACTAACCTATTAACCGAAGGCCCAGCCCAGAATTGCTGTTTTTTGCCTATTTCAGAGTTTCGCAAAAAAGGAATATCAAACGGAGTCCAAACGGAATGAAACCTTCGGGAATGTGATTTTTAGGAAGATTATGATCCGGGAGACTTGGACCCTACGTCAAGAAACAAAAGAGGAGGCCACGAGGTAGGGGGGCGTGCCCACCCCCCCCCCCCAAGGCGCGCCCTCCACCCTCGTGGGCCCCCTGTTGCTCCACCGACGTACTCCTTCCTCCTATATATACCTACGTACCCCCAAACGATCAGATACGGAGCCAAAAACCTAATTCCACCGCCACAACCTTCTGTACCCACGAGATCCCATCTTGGGGCCTGTTCCAGAGCTCCGCCGGAGGGGGCATCCATCACGGAAGGCTTCTACATCAACACCATAGCCTCTCCGATGAAGTGTGGGTAGTTTACTTCAGACCTTCGGGTCCATAGTTAGTAGCTAGATGGCTTCTTCTCTCTTTTTGGATCTCAATACAATGTTCTCCCCCTCTCTCGTGGAGATCTATTCGATGTAATCTTCTTTTTGCGGTGTGTTTGTTGAGACCGATGAATTGTGGGTTTATGATCAAGATTATCTATGAACAATATTTGAATCTTCTCTGAATTCTTTTATGTATGATTGGTTATCTTTGCAAGTCTCTTCGAATTATCAGTTTGGTTTGGCCTACTAGATTGATCTTTCTTGCAATGGGAGAAGTGCTTAGCTTTGGGTTCAATCTTGCGGTGTCCTTTCCCAGTGACAGTAGGGGCAGCAAGGCACGTATTGTATTGTTGCCATCGAGGATAACAAGATGGGGTTTTTATCATATTGCATGAATTTATCCCTCTACATCATGTCATCTTTCTTAAGGCGTTACTCTGTTTTCATGAACTTAATACTCTAGATGCATGCTGGATAGCGGTCGATGAGTAGAGTAATAGTAGTAGATGCAGGCAGGAGTCGGTCTACTTGTCTTGGACGTGATGCCTATATACATGATCATACCTAGATATTCTCATAACTATGATCAATTCTGTCAATTGCTCAACAGTAATTCGTTCACCCACCGTAAGATACTTATGCTCTTGAGAGAAGCCACTAGTGAAACCTATGGCCCCCGGGTCTATCTTCATCATATTAATCTTCCAACACTTAGTTATTTCCTTTGCTTTTACTTTGCTTTTATTTTACTTTGCATCTTTATCACAAAAATACCAAAAATACTATCTTATCATATCTATCAGATCTCACTCTCGTAAGTGACCGTGAAGGGATTGACAACCCCTTATCGCGTTGGTTGCGAGGATTTATTTGTATTGTGCAGGTACGAGGGACTCACGCGTAGCCTCCTACTAGATTGATACCTTGGTTCTCAAAAACTGAGGGAAATACTTACGCTACTTTGCTGCATCACCCTTTCCTCTTCAAGGGAAAACCAACGCAGTGCTCAAGAGGTAGCAAGAAGGATTTCTGGCGCCGTTGCCGGGGAGGTCTACACAAAAGACAACATACCAAGTACCCATCACAATCTCTTATCTCCCGCATTACATTATTTGCCATTTGCCTCTAGTTTTCCTCTCTCCCACTTCACCCTTGCCGTTTTATTCGCCCTCTCTTTTCCGTTTGCCTCTTTTTCGCTTGATTTTTGTTTGCTCGTGTGTTGGATTGCTTGTTTGTCACGATGGCTCAAGATAATACCAAATTGTGTGACTTTACCAATACCAACAATAATGATTTCCTTAGCACTCCAATTGCTCCTCTTACCGATACTGAATCTTGTGAAATCAATGTTGCTTTGTTGAATCTTGTCATGAAAGATCAATTCGCCGGCCTTCCTAGTGAAGATGCCGCTACTCATCTAAATAGCTTCGTTGATTTGTGTGATATGCAAAAGAAGAAAGATATTGATAATGATATTGTTAAATTGAAGCTATTTTCTTTTTCGCATAGAGATCGTGCTAAAGCTTGGTTTTCGTCTTTGCCTAAAAATAGTATTGATTCTTGGAACAAGTGCAAAGATGCTTTTATCTCTAAGTATTTTCCTCCCGCTAAGATCATCTCTCTTAGAAACGATATTATGAATTTTAAGCAACTTGATCATGAACATGTTGCACAAGCTTGGGAGAGGATGAAATTAATGATACGTAATTGCCCTACTCATGGTTTGAATTTGTGGATGATTATACAAAATTTTTATGCCGGATTGAATTTTGCTTCTAGAAATCTTTTAGATTCGGCCACGGGAGGCACTTTTATGGAAATCACTTTAGGAGAAGCTACTAAACTCCTAGATAATATTATGGTTAATTATTCTCAATGGCACACTGAAAGATCTACTAATAAAAAAGTGCATGCGATAGAAGAAATTAATGTTTTGAGTGGAAAGATGGATGAACTTATGAAATTATTTGCTACTAAGAGTGTTTCTTCTGATCCTAATGATATGCCTTTGTCTACTTTGATTGAGAATAATAATGAATCTATGGATGTGAATTTTGTTGGTAGGAATAATTTTGGTAACAACGCGTATAGAGGAAACTTTAATCCTAGGCCTTATCCTAGTAATTCCTCTAATAATTATGGAAAATCCTACAACAACTCTTATGGAAATTTTAATAAGATGCCCTCTGAATTTGAGACTAGTGTTAAAGAGTTTATGAATTCGCAAAAGAATTTCAATGCTTTGCTTGAAGAGAAATTGCTTAAAGTTGATGAATTGGCTAGGAACATTGATAGAATTTCTCTTGATGTTGATTCTTTAAAGCTTAGATCTATTCCTCCTAAGCATGATATCAATGAGTCTCTCAAAGCCATGAGAATTTCCATTGATGAGTGCAAAGAAAGAACTGCTAGGATGCGTGCTAAGATACATTGCTTTATAAAAGCGTGTTCTTCAAATTTCTATGAAAATAAAGATGAAGATCTAAAAGTTATTGATGTGTCCCCTATTAAATCTTTGTTTTGCAATATGAATCTTGATAATGATGGGACTGAATATGATCCACCTTTACCTAGAAGGCGTTCCAAAAATTCGGAGTTTTTAGATCTTGATGCTAAAATTGATAAAAGTGGGATTAAAGAAATCAAAACCCTAGATATTAATAAACCCACTATTTTGGATTTCAAGGAATTTAATTATGAAAATTGTTCTTTGATTGATTGTATTTCCTTGTTGCAATCCGTGCTAAATTCTCCTCATGCTTATAGTCAAAATAAAGTGTTTACTAAACATATCGTTGATGCCTTGATGCAATCTTATGAAGAAAAGCTTGAGTTGGAAGTTTCTATCCCTAGAAACTTTATGATGAGTGGGAACCAACTATTAAAATTAAGATTAAGGATCATGAATTCTATGCTTTATGTGATTTGGGTGCTAGTGTTTCCACTATTCCCAAAACTTTGTGCGATTTGCTAGATTTCCGTGATTCTGATGATTGCTCTCTAAACTTGCACCTTGCGGATTCCACTATAAAGAAACCTATGGGAAGAATTAATTATGTTCTTATTGTTGCAAATAGGAACTATGTGCCCGTAGATTTTATCGTTCTTGATATAGATTGCAATCCTTCATGTCCTATTATTCTCGGTAGACCTTTCCTTAGAACAATTGGTGCAATTATTGATATGAAGGAAGGGAATATTGGATTCCAATTTCCATTAAAGAAGGGCATGGAACACTTCCCTAGGAAGAAAATAAAATTACCATATGAATCTATCATGAGAGCCACTTATGGATTGCCTACCAAAGATGGCAATATCTAGATCTATCCTTGCTTTTATGCCTAGCTAGGGGCGTTAAACGATAGCTCTTGTTGGGAGGCAACCCAATTTTATTTTTAGTTTTTTTTTTGCTTTTTTCTTATGTTTAGGAATAAATATTTGTTCTATCCTCTGGTTATATGTGTTTTTATGTTTTAATTAGTGTTTGTGCCAAGTTAAACCTATAGGATCTTCTTGGATGATAGTTATTTGATCTTGCTGTAATTTCCAGAAATTTTCTGTTCACGAAAACAATTGTTAAAAATCACCAGAACGTGATAAAATAATGATTCCAATTGCTGCTGATCAATAAACAAATTTCCTAGGTCTTCCTATTTTGGCAGATATTTTGGAGTTCCATAAGTTTGCGTTAGTTACAGATTACTACAGACTGTTCTGTTTTTGACAGATTCTGTTTTTCGTGTGTTGTTTGCTTATTTTGATGAATCTATGGCTAGTAAAATAGTTTATAAACCATAGAGAAGTTGGAATAAAGTAGGTTTAACACCAATATAAATAAAGAATGAGTTCATTACAGTACCTTGAAGTGGTCTTTTGTTTTCTTTCGCTAACGGAGCTCACGAGATTTCTGTTGAGTTTTGTGTTGTGAAGTTTTCAAGTTTTGGGTGAAAGATTTTTGATGGATTATGGAACAAGGAGTGGCAAGAGCCTAAGCTTGGGGATGCCCATGGAACCCCCAAGATAATCTAAGGACACCAAAAAGCCAAAGCTTGGGGATGCCCCGGAAAGCATCCCCTCTTTCGTCTACTTCCATCGGTAACTTTACTTGGAGCTATATTTTTATTCACCCATGATATGTGTTTTGCTTGGAGTGTCTTGTATGATTTGAGTCTTTGCTTTTTAGTTTACCACAATCATCCTTGCTGTACACACCTTTTGAGAGAGCCATACATGATTTGGAGTTTGTTAGAATACTCTATGTGCTTCGCTTATATCTTTTGAGTTATATAGTTTTGCTCTAGTACTTCACTTATATCTTTTAGAGCACGGTGGTGGGTTTGTTTTATAGAAACTATTGATCTCTCATGCTTCACTTAGATTATTTTGAGAGTCTTAAATAGCATGGTAATTGCTTGAATAATCCTAATATGCTAAGCATAAATGATTTGTAAAAATTCTTATGAGTGTGTTGAATACTAAGAAAAGTTTGATGCTTGATAATTGTTTTGAGATATGAAGATGGTGATATTAGAGTCATGCTAGTTGAGTAGTTGTGAATTTGAGAAATACTTGTGTTAAAGTTTGTGATTCCCGTAGCATGCACGTATGGTGAACCGTTATGTGATGAAGTCGGAGCATGATTTATTTATTGATTGTCTTCCTTATGAGTGGCGGTCGGGGACGAGCGATGGTCTTTTCCTACCAATCTATCCCCCTAGGAGCATGCGCGTAATACTTTGCTTTGATAACTTGTAGATTTTTGCAATAAGTATATGAGTTCTTTATGACTAATGTTGAGTCCATGGATTATACGCACCCTTCCTCTTTCCACCATTGCTAGCCTCTCTAATACCGCGCACTTTTTCGCCGGTATCATACACCCACCATATACCTTCCTCAAAACAGCCACCAAACCTACCTATTATGGCATTTCCATAGCCATTCCGAGATATATTGCCATGCAACTTTCCACCGTTCTGTTTATTATGACACGCTCCATCATTGTCATATTGCTTTGCATGATCATGTAGTTGACATCGTATTTGTGGCAAAGCCACCGTTCATAATTATTTCATACATGTCACTCTTGATTCATTGCATATCCCGGTATACCGCCGGAGGCATTCATATAGAGTCATATTTTGTTCTAAATATCGAGTTGTGATTGTTGAGTTGTAAGAAAATAAAAGTGTGACGATCTTCATTTTTAGAGCATTGTCCCAAGTGAGGAAAAGGATGATGGAGACTATGATTCCCCCACAAGTCGGGATGAGAATCCGGACGAAAAATAAATAAATAAATAAATAAATAAAAAGAGGCCATAAAAAAAGAGAAAAGGCCCAAATAAAAAAATGAGAGAAAAAGAGAGAAGGGACAATGTTACTATCCTTTTACCACACTTGTGCTTCAAAGTAGCATCATGATCTTCATGATAGAGAGTCTCTCATTTTGTCACTTTCATATACTAGTGGGAATTTTTCATTATAGAACTTGGCTTGTATATTCCAATGATGGGCTTCCTCAAAATGCCCTAGGTCTTCGTGAGCAAGCGAGTTGGATGCACACCCACTTAGTTTCCTTTGTTGAGATTTCATATACTTATAGCTCTAGTGCATCCGTTGCATGGCAATCCCTACTCACTCACATTGATATCTATTGATGGGCATCTCCATAGCCCGTTGATACGCCTAGTTGATGTGAGACTATCTTCTCCCTTTTTGTCTTCTCCACAACCACCATTCTATTCCACATATAGTGCTATATCCATGGCTCACGCTCATGTATTGCGTGAAGATAGAAAAGGTTTGAAAATGTCAAAAGTATGAAACAATTGCTTGGCTTGTCATCGGGGTTGTGCATGATTTAAATACTTTGTGTGGTGAAGATAGAGCATAGCCAGACTATATGATTTTGTAGGGATAACTTTCTTTGGCCATGTTATTTTGAGAAGACATGATTGCTTTGTTAGTATGCTTGAAGTATTATTATTTTTTATGTCAATATAAACTTTTGTCTTGAATCTTCCGGATCTGAATATTCATACCACAATTAAGAAGAATTACATTGAAATTATGCCAAGTAGCACTCCGCATCAAAAATTCTGTTTTTATCATTTACCTACTCGAGGACGAGCAGGAATTAAGCTTGGGGATGCTTGATACATCTCCAACGTATCTATAATTTTTGATTGCTCCATGCTATATTATCTACTGTTTTGGACATTATTGGGCTTTATTATTCACTTTTATATTATTTTTGGGACTAACCTATTAACCGGAGGCCAGCCCAGAATTGCTGTTTTTTGCCTATTTCAGAGTTTCGCAGAAAAGGAATATCAAACGGAGTCCAAACAGAATGAAACCTTCGGGAACGTGATTTTTAGGAAGATTATGATCCGGGAGACTTGGACCCTACGTCAAGAAACAAAAGAGGAGGCCACGAGGTAGGGGGGCGCGCCCTCCACCCTCGTGGGCCCCCTGTTGCTCCACCGATGTACTCCTTTCTCCTATATATACCTACGTACCCCCAAACGACCAGATACGGAGCCAAAAACCTAATTCTACCGGCGCAACCTTCTGTACCCACGAGATCCCATCTTGGGGCCTGTTCCGGAGCTCCGCCGGAGGGGGCATCCATCATGGAGGGCTTCTACATCAACACCATAGCCTCTCCGATGAAGTGTGAGTAGTTTACTTCAGACCTTCGGGTCCATAGTTAGTAGCTAGATGGCTTCTTCTCTCTTTTTGGATCTCAATACAATGTTCTCCCCCTCTCTCGTCGAGATCTATTCGATGTAATCTTCTTTTTGTGGTGTGTTTGTTGAGACCGATGAATTGTGGGTTTATGATCAAGATTATCTATGAACAATATTTGAATCTTCTCTGAATTCTTTTATGTATGATTGGTTATCTTTGCAAGTGTCTGCGAATTATCAGTTTGGTTCGGCCTACTAGATTGATCTTTTTTTGCAATGGGAGAAGTGCTTAGCTTTGGGTTCAATCTTGCGGTGTCCTTTCCCAGTGACAGTAGGGGCAGCAAAGCACGTATTGTATTGTTGCCATCGAGGATAACAAGATGGGGTTTTTATCATATTGCATGAATTTATCCCTCTACATCATGTCATCTTGCTTAAGGCGTTACTCTATTTTCATGAACTTAATACTCTAGATGCATGCTGGATAGCAGTAGATGAGTGGAGTAATAGTAGTAGATGCAGGCAGGAGTCGGTCTACTTGTCTCGGACGTGATGCCTATATACATGATCATACCTAGATATTCTCATAACTATGCTCAATTCTGTCAATTGCTCAATAGTAATTCGTTCACCCACCGTAAAATACTTATGCTCTTGAGAGAAGCCACTAGTGAAACCTATGGCCCCCGGGTCTATCTTCATCATATTAATCTTCCAACACTTAGTTATTTCCTTTGCTTTTACTTTGCTTTTATTTTACTTTGCATCTTTATCACAAAAATACCAAAAATACTATCTTATCATATCTATCAGATCTCACTCTCGTAAGTGACCGTGAAGGGATTGGCAACCCCTTATCGCGTTGGTTGCGAGGATTTATTTGTATTGTGCAGGTACGAGGGACTCGCGCGTAGCCTCCTACTGGATTGATACCTTGGTTCTCAAAAACTGAGGGAAATACTTACGCTACTTTGCTGCATCACCCTTTCCTCTTCAAGGGAAAACCAACGGAGTGCTCAAGAGGTAGCACATGGTGTCTGTGCTCGGGTTCGTCCCTGCAGTGTTGCTAAACCCAAGAGACTGAGCTCTGGCTCGCGGGCCAGCTCCCGTGTACGTCACCTCCCATGGCCCTTGGTGCCTTGTTCTCGCATGAGCTAATCGCGGACGAACGAGCCAGGGCGCGCAACCCGGTGCCTCGCCACCACAGGAGCCGCGCGCCGGTTGTCTTTCTTCAGGATTATTTGCATGAGAAGACTGGGCACGGCGTCTGTGCTCGGGTCCATCCCTGCAGCGTCGATAAACCCAACGACTGAGCTCTATCTGGCGGGTCGGCCCTATTCACGTCACCTCCTGGGGTCGTTAGTGTTTGGCCTTCTCTTGTGATCACCTTAGGAGATTCATTCGGCGCAGGTCACCTAACCATCTCGCAGGACCACCACAGCTATCAAGAGCCAAGGTCAGGCGCAACCCGCCTTGAGGTAGGGCCTCGTGAGTCCCGCGCTGGCTCACGAGTGCCCAGACACACCTCGTCCAGCCCTGTCGTGCAAGCCACGTGCCAGGGCGGGGCTGTACACGCCCCAGGGGCTTCACTCAGAGGGAGCCCCCACCCATGCACCAGTGGAAGCACCATGCTCCGTGCTGGCAGTCGACACGGTCGAGGAGCGGTATGCCCGTGCAAGTGCGGAAGCGCTATGCTCCGCGCTGGTGATAAACAACTGAGGGCAACCCCATGGCCGTACCAACCTCAGGGAGGCCCCAGGCTTAGTGTCCAGCCTCGTCGCAACACTTCCCCCTCGGGAGAGTCGCGTGAGGGGGCTCGGCACGGGGGCTACGCTCGGGTCACACCCAAGCGTATGCCACCCTGTCAGGTCCCTCGGACCTGGTCGTCGTGCGCCCCTCCCGAGCGGGACCTCGGTGAGGACAGGTATGGACGTCTGTTCGTACGTCAAGGGGGACTCCTGAGCATTGTGACTCAGGAGCCTAACTGGTCACATAGCCCCTCACCCCTTGGTCTCGTCCTGGCGGTCCGGACGACCCAACGGCAGCTGAGGTACGCGCGGGGCCGGGCCCTGCCGACGCAGAACACTAAGGCCTACTTTTGCATCTCCTTCCCGCAGGTCGTTTGTGCATCAAAGGGGACTCCTGAGCATCGCGACTCAGGAGCCTAACTGGTCATGTGGCCCCTCACCCCTTGTTCTCGACCTGGTGATCCAGACGACCCAACGACGGCTGAGGTATGCGCGGAGCCGGGACCTGCCGACGTAGAACATCAAGCAAACGGAAAGGAAATCGCAAAGTCTTAACAAATTAGTACAAAATTGTTCCTCAAACACCAAACAGAAGTTTTGATGCCTCCACGAGGCACGGTGCATATTGCAGGGAAGTAAAAATGGGAAGGAGCACCACCAGCAAGCCTCCTCTTCAGCGTTGGGCGCTGTCGTCAGGAAGCCCCCCTGTCGGAAGCGTCGCCATCGCCCGTGTCGTTGGCCGCGGTCGTGGGATTGGCGGCACCATCGGCCAGAGGCGTAGGGTCGATGGCGAGGAACATCTTCAGCAGGGCCTCCACCAAGTCCTTCAAGGCATCGGCAGCAGCTGCACAGTGCTTCTCGTCCAGAGGTTCAAGCAGAGCCCCAAGGTCGACGCTCGGGTCGCGAAGGTAGAGGTGGCTGAAGACGCGCGTCATGGCCGAGGAGGAGAGCGCGAGAACTTCCCCCTCTACCATGGGGCCGATCCCGTTAACAACGCTCTCGAGCGCGGTGACGAGCTGAGGAAGTAGCTTGGAGGGGCCTTCCTCATCAGTGGCCAATGGCTTCTTCAAGCCCTTTCCGTAGAGCTCTCGCAGTGCCTCGCGGGACTTCACCTCAAGGGATTTGAAGGCCACGCGATCTTCAGTGAGAACCTTCGCCTTGACTTCCAGCTGGGCCTTCTCTGCTTCCACCTTCTTCTCCAGCTCCTCCAGGTGGCCGCGCTCTGCAGCCTGCGCCCGCGCCGACTCCCCAGCTCGGCATCATGACCGGCGACCGCGTCTTCCCGAGCCTTCAACTCCTCCTCCCGTGCCCTGTGCTGGCGAGCCTCGGCAGCGCATTCATTGTGCAGGGTCTCCAGCTCGGCCTCCGCCACCCGGCAGCGCTCCTTGGTGGCCTCGGCATCCTTCAACGCCACCTCGCGGGCGACCGCGTCCAGGTCGGCGGCCCGCTTACCCTCCTCGGAAGCTGCCACGGCCTGACCCCATGCCACCCTCATGGACGCATTGGATCACAGCCACCCCGAAATCAGCTCCAGGCGCCCTGACGCCAGGCGACGGTCGGCACCCTGAAGGTCGTCCTGGAGCTGGGTCAGTGCGGAAAGAGCCTACACCTGGGCGTCAGGCGAAGCAGGGGGATCACAGCCCGGCGGTGCAATGGAAGGGGGAAGAGACGACAGCGGCACCATGGTCTGCAGATTTGCGGCAGCAGAAGGAGTCGGGGACTCCTGAGCCTTCGCGACCTCAGCAGGCGAGCTGGGGGCGGAGGCCTCAGGAGCCAGCTTGGCTGCGGAGATCGCCTCCTCCTGAGGATGGGTTCCTGGGTCTCGCGAGGACGACCTGGATGCTGGGGCTTGGGAGCCCTCGCCATCCTTCCGCGTTGAAGGAGGCGCGGCAGCAGCTGGCAGCTGGGCCTCAGGGGTTGCGGTCGCCCCCTTCTTCTTCTTCACCACCGGCGTTGGCCTATCAATGCAAAGAGGGACATCAAGAAACTATGGCAAGAACAGGAACAAAGGATTAGGACGAAGCACTCACTGGTCTATGGCGGCATACTCCCTTGGCCTCTTCTGAAGAACCAAGCCCGGAGGCTTCGCGGGCTGGGGCCCTAGCACGAGAGCCCCGGGGGCAGGCAAGGGCACGGCGGCCGGACCCGCGGCAGCGCCGGCTGGCTGGCGACGGAGCAGAAGCATCATCTCGGGAGATCAGCGCCGATCTGCTCTTCTTCGAGACCCCGGTCGGCGGCTTCTTTGGAGGGGTGCCCCCGGACCTTGTCGTGACCCCGGCGGGGTTCGGCGACTCCCTCACCGGATGCTCGCCGGCCTCGTCGTCGTCAGGGAAGGTGTGGAGGATATCCGCCACACAAAGAGGAGATGTCTCTCCCTCCCCTCCCGGGTCGCCTCCGAGTTGGGCCTCTCCTTCTCGCTGGACTCGCCAGAGGACACCATCACCGGGGCCACCACCACAGGGGCCTCGGTAGCCGGCGGCGGCTCGAGCCCGTGCTCGTTGAAGACGGGCATAGTGGCGGCGATCTTTGCCCCATCCGGGCGGCGGTACAGCGGAAGATGGGTATCGGGCGGATACCCATGATCCTCCGAAACCAGGAGGTGGAGAACCTTGTCCAGATCTTCGTCGGACAAAGCATCCGGGCGCAGGCGGAGGTCGCCTCCCTCGTCCGAGAGCTTCCACAAGGGGCGCGAGCGCACGTAGAGCGGAGCCAGACGCTGCGACAGGAACTCCTTGATGATCATGGCCCCCTTCAGCTTTTCCGCCTTCAGATCGTCAGGCTTCAGGTCGGCCGCCATCCTCCCCAACATCTGCTCCGCCCGCGGGTTGGTGAGCTTCGCGCTACCCCACCCGTCGCGAGGCACGGGCCTCCCTGTCGGTAGCACCAGCCGAGGGTAGGGGCTCTTGGCGTCCATGAGGACCCACTTGGTCCGAAAGCCCTCCGCCTTCTTCCCAGCTCTCGAGATTGCGTTGCTTCCGTTGGCCGCGACGAAGTTGGCACACCCCGAGCATGGGCCATCCTTGCTCCAGAGGTAGAAGAAGTGGCGAAGCAGCACCACAGACGGCATCACCCCCACGAACGCTTCACAGTAAAAGCGTGAAGATTGACAGGAGGAGAACGAAATTGGGATGAAGATGGAGGGCGTGGAGCTTGTAATGGCGGAGGACGGTGTAGAAAAATTCAGAGAAAGGGAGGACCAACCCCGCGAAGACTCTATGCATGAAGAAGGGGTAGAAGGTACTACACGGGGCCTCCGGCTCGACGGAGCCAATCCAAAGCACGGTCTCTCCTCCCTCATTGTTGTCGTCCGCCGCCATCAGGAGCGCGGTGGCGAAGTTCTTCTCCGAGACATTGGGCGTGCTCAGGGCGGGCTCAAACCAGGAAGGCGAGCGCACGGCCTTTGCCTTGTCGGACGCCATCTGCTGCAAGCTTGGAGAGGAGTTCGTGCGGATCTGGAGTCTCTCGGGGCAAGAAGAAGGGGGTCTGGAGCAAGACGAAGGAAGGAAATGAAGGCTCTGTAGCGTGCGCCAGCCTTTTGTCAGGCGAGAATGGTTGCCGAGGCAGCGTGGGGAAGCGGAGGCACCCACGTCTCATCAATCACCACGCATCAATCAAGGCCATAGGCGGTTGGGGCCGGCGGTGCTCCGCACTTGCCCTTTGGCTTCGCCTCGAAGCCAAGTTCGAACCCGCCTTGGGCCCGGGGGCTACTGTCAGCGTTCTGGGACCGGGGGTGCCTAGACTTGCCTGCCTGCGGCCCGTGGCGTGGCTCCACCAACGACCTGGTACGGCCCAGCTTCGGCAGTAGCAGCCCAAGACCCTCGCGAGGGGCCAAGCCTCGCGAGGCGGACGACACCAAGACCTCCCTGGGGGCAGTCTCACTAGGTTGGCTCCTAAGGAGCGGAGATATCTATGCAAGGGACACCTCGCGAGGTTCACGTGACATGAGCCGTGATGACCAAGGCCAGGCGGGCGCCAGCGGGTGCAGGGTACCAGTTTCCTCTTTGGTGCTAAAGAGGCAAGCGCAGGCGAGGAGTCCCGAGGCATCACACAAAGGTTTCCATATCGGTGCAACAAGACCAAGACCAGTAGGATGGCAGGACGGAGGTCATCGCGGAGCCCACAACAGCATCACCACCAGAGCCTTTGGTAGGCGAAGACCACCTTTTGTCAGGATAGCTTGTACTAGTTGTCCCCATTCAAACTTGGCCATTGTGGGATCCCTTCCCACCTAACATTTGGGAAGAGGACCAAGGCCTCTATAAATAGGACTAGCCACCATCATAGGAAGAAACTCATCTTTGATTGGATCCATTCCATCCTCACATCTGCCAGTTCATTGAGCTCAAGAACACCTCTCCTCCTGAGGTTGTTCACCTGTTGTATTAGTTCATCCTCAGCCCCTCGAGGGAATCCACCACGACACTGGAGTAGGGTATTACACCACGTGGTGGCCCGAACCAGTATAAACCTCTGTGTCTCTTGTTCTTTGGGTTCATTGAGCTAGGCCGTGGGATCGTTGAGCGTGCGAGCTAAGGAGAGAGAGTTCTTCGGGCGCACCCCAGAGTTCGAACCTCACGAGGGTTTGTCAGAACCCGAAATCCGACAAATTACAATGTTTAGTCGCTGCTGGAACCTCAGAGATGCTCTGCATTTATGTTTTTCAGTCTCAGAACGGGCTAGCGAGATACCATGTTATCATATAGTTTTCACTATAGGCTTCTCTCTCATAAAGATAGCATATGGTGGGTAGACAAATTACTGTTGGGCAATTGATAGAAAAGCACATAGTTATGACGTTATTCATGACAATGATCATGTATACATGCATTACGTCTGTGACAAGTAGACCAACTCCTGCCTGCATCTACTACTATTACTCCACCCATCGACCGCTATCCAGCATGCATCTAGGGTATTAAGTTCATGACAAACAGAGTAACGCTTTAAGCAAGATGACATAATGTAGATAGAATAAAACCAAGCAATATGATTAAACCCTGCCGTTTGACCCATAGTAGCAATAATACAATACGTGCCTGCTACCCCTACTTTCATTGGTGTGGACACCGCAAGATTGAACCCACTACAAAGCACCTCTTCCACTGAAGATAAATCAATCTAGTTGGACAAACCAAACGGATAGTTTAGAGAGAAATACAAGGCTGTAATAATCATGCATAATAAAGTTCATCAAAGACTTAATTAATTTCAATGAATAATCTGATCATAAACCCACAATTCATCGGATCCCAACAAACACACTGCAAAAAAGAAGATTACATCGAATAGAACTTCAAGTAGAACATTGTACGGAAGACCGGAGAGAGAGAATAAGTCATCTTGCTAATCACTATGGACCCATAGGTCTGTGGTAGACTACTCACACATCATTGGTGGTGCAGCAAGGATGATGTAGAAGCCATCCATGATCGATTCCCCCTTCGACAGAGTACCGGAAAAGGCCTCCAGATGAGACTGCGAAAGGTGGAATTAAGTCAAATAAAGCTGCGTGGGACCCACAAGCTCAGGTGGCCCGCCCCCTAGGGGAGCACTATGTGAGCTTGTGGCTCTCCCGTAGGGCTTCTGGCCTCCTTAGAACCTTCTAAGGTCCCTTCTGGTCCATAAAAAATCACCGTAAAATTTCATCGTGTTTGGACTTTGTTTGGTATTGATTTTCTGAAAAGCCAAAAACAAGCAGAAAACAACTGGCACCGGGCACTAGGTTAATAGATTAGTCCCAAAAATGATATAAAGTTGCATATAAAGTATCTAAGATTGATAATATAATAGCATGAAACATTCAAAAATTATAGATACGTTGGAGACATATCAGTCCCCATGCGCTGGTTGGTGTGGCGTGCCCGCAGAGGCCGGCTCAGCAGCAGGCCGACGCGTGGTAGGCGTTGATTGGCGTGGGGTGGGTGTGTTGGGGCTGGAGCGTGTTGCCTGGCGAGTGACGAGTGATATACTTACACTCCTCTACCCTTAGTTTAAACGATATATTTCATTAAAACCGAGATATTCGCTCCGATATTGCCACTGATGACTAACGAATGCATAGGATTCCACAAATCCTCTCTTTATTGTGTTTCCACATGAAATGGGGTATATATGTATGAAATCAAGTGAGACAAGAAAATGAGTAAAGGAGGAGATAGAAGAAATCAAGTGGAGGCGCGCCATCAATTCTAGAGCAACAGATGGTGTTTCATGCGACTGACGACCAATCGCATGGCAGTCATATGGTGTGGAAACCGATGCTCCTCGTCCACCTGAACAACTTTTATAAAGGGGTCGAGGCCAAAATGTCAAGAGAATAACCATGAGCAGAGCCAGCACAGAGTCATCTTCATCCCATCTTCATCAACCCTAGCCGCCGTCATTTCCCATCTTCATAGCCACCATCTCCATTTCCACCATAGTTCTTCCTCCTCTAGATCATACTTGTAATCGTGTATCACACACGACATTCATTGTAAGACATATTATCAATCAATCTACCTTCATGATGTCTTCTACATGTGTTCTTCGTGTGATATGATGTCCATGTATGAGTAGTTCAGTAAGGTATCGGTTGAGGTAAGGGCCTTGCAACCCGATGTATTTGTTGGAGGGATCAATGGAAGTGCTTTGAATTAACGTCCCGTATGTGTGAAATAAAACTGTTCCATAGATGTCTCTTGTCTTATTTGCGTTCTTCATCCCTGCAGGTACCCAGGATCATGGAGGACGAGCCAGGAGAGGCTAAGGGTAGGGAGACTGTGAAGTGTTATTCTGAACACCAATGACATGAAGATTTAGTATGGTAACACGGATCCTATCTCTGGGGATTCAAGAGGTGTAGTCATTAAACGCCCAATGCTTTTGTCTGATTATTGCAAGCTTAATTATCGAGGCAGCCCCGCGAGACAGATAGGGCTTTCAGTTGGAAAACTAACTCTTGATGTAGGACGCGCGCAGGTCAAGATGTAATTTGGACACATCCCCCACTTTGGTTCATAACAAGCACATCTCGACGGGTGGTGACTTCCATCGCACAAATTAAGATCATATTTGGTCCTGTCACAAATATATGGTTGTAAGCATTAAGACCTCATACCCATGCCTATTTTTATTATAAGTGTTTCCCTTCAGTTGTTTTATTTTCATTCAGTCAAAAGCTGGAATTGTTTCTTTAACAAAAACTTGTTTGAGCCCTAGCTTAAAGGGGATCTTCCTCCCATGGGTTCGAAAACTCAGGGGCACCTCTAGGGAAAAAGGCGAGAATCCTTCCTGCTCCATTTCCGGATCACCAAAGGAAGTAGTCAGTGAGGCGCTGATCCCGATGCGCATTCAGCGAAATCTAATGTTGTTAGGTGCGCTGATCCTGAAGAAGATCGCACCGGTTCATTTGTGGCCGCCGGAGAGCATCGTGTTGCATTATTTTCAGCAGGATTTTCACCATTGTGCACACCATTTTCTTCCTTGGTATTCCTGTAGCAGAGAACTCATGTGTAGCAGTAGAAGAATTAGTCAAAAATGGATAATTACTAGCATCATTAACCACACGACCAACTTTGGAAAGGTGGGAAGGAAGGAGAAGAATTTCCTTCCTGAGAAGAGCACCGACGTTAGGATGGAGTTTTCCGATTGGAAATTGTGTCTCATCAAACACAATATCGAGAAATATAGACGCAACTAGTGGAGACGTCAAGACATTTCACACCCTTATGTTGAGCACCGCAACCAAGAAATACACATTGGATGGAACGAAGCATAAGTTTACCTGTGTTGTAGGGACGAAGGTTTGGCCAACAGGCACAACCAAAAACTCTAAGGGTATGATAATCTGGTGTAACATGCAAGAGGCATTCTGTGGGTGTTCCATTGGAGATGGTACGACTAGGCCACATGTTAATAAGATGAGCATCAGTAAGAAAAGCTTCGTCCCAAAAATTTAATGGCATAGAGGCTGCAGCTAAAAGAGCTAAGCCTACTTCGACAATATGCCTATGTTTGCATTCGACAAAACCATTTTGTTGGTGTGCATGTGGACAAGAGACATGTTGAGATATTCCCATTTGCTAAAAAAAGGAGTTTAACTTCTCATATTCACCACCCCCAATCTGATTGCATGGCAATGATTTTGCTATCAAATTTACGCTCAGCAAGGGTTTGAGAATTATGAAAGACTTGGAATACATCGGAACACTTTTTAGGAAGGTAGATCCAAGTGTACTTGCTAAAGTCATCAATAAAGCTCACATAATAAGAATGTCTACCAACAGAAGTGGGTGTTTGTACCCCAAACATTGAAGAAAATAAGTTGGAAAGGTTTGGTAGATACACTAGTAGAGACATGATATGGTAATTGATGACTTTTTGCACATTAGCATGAATCAAAAAAAGTTTCTGAATTTCTCTCACCAACAACTAGGAGTTTATTTGTACTAAGAATTTGATGAACAGTAGCAAAAGATGGATGACCTAAGCGACGGTGCCACCCTTCAGCAGAGAGCTTGATGGTACCATACACTTGTTTATCGAATTTGCAATACTTGGGAAGCAACAAGTAGAGCCCTTGCACACAGACAACCCTATGAAGAATTCTCGTTGTGACCCGATCCTTGATCAAAAAGAAGAAAGGGTGAAACTCTAGAAACGCATTATTATCAAGAGCTATACTATGGACAAATGGAAGAGTTTTGGAGGCATTAAGAACATGCAAGATGTCATTGATAGCAAGATTTGTGTGTGGGGGTTTGATGATTGAATTACCAATATGACTTATCTCCATACTTGCACCATTTGCTGCGGTGTAGATTTGATCATGGCCACAATACTTCTCATGCATCGTCAGCTTATGTAGTTCTCCAGTGATGTGATTGGTGGCACCTGTATCCATATACCAATTGGTATCTACGCCATATGATGCATCGGCGACACCTGTAATTTTTTTCTTTTGGGAACTGTCATCAGCATGGCGCCAATCACAGTCCTTAGCGAGATGGTTAGTCTTTTCGCATATTTGACACTTTCCTTCATAACCTTCGTAACCTGAAAATTGCACCCCCATTGTTATTGCTGGGGGGAGGGGCACCGGTTGTTGTTGTTCCCCTGGTGATAGCCACCGCCACCACCCCGGTTGTGGTCGTCGGACGTTGTTCTGGTGGTAGCCACCGCCACCACCCGGGTTGTGGCCGCCGCCGTTGTTCTGGTGGTAGCCACCGCCACCACCCGGGTTGTACCTGCCGCCGCCTCCATGATTGTATCCTCTGTCGTTACCGGAGCCGTTGTAGCCGCCGCCACCGTTATACTGACCACCACCGCGAGATCCACCACCACCTCCACCTTTCTGGTTTCGATAGTTTCTGGTAAAATCTTGGCGACCGCGGAGGTAGCGTTGGCGGACGACTTGAACGCCCCAGCGCCTATTCCATGGAACATCTCGACGTGCTGGTCGAAATTCGCCACCATGGAGAAGAGATAGTCAATGGAGAACCGGCTCGGTGCGGGCATCTAGCACCAAGATAATTGGCTGGTACTTCATATCCAGGCTGGCGATGATGAACGAGAGAAGCTTGTCTTCCCCGATCGGTTTTCCTGTTGCCGCGAGCTTGTCTGAGAGGGCCCTTATGTGCCTGAAGTAGGCGGCTGCTGATTGGGAGCCCTTCTGCCGTTGGTGAGGCGAGCCAAATATTTGTTGGCGCGTGAGAGAGACATGGCAAAGAACATGTTCCCCAGCGCGATCCATATTTGCATGTGATTTTTCCAGTCGATGCAACTTGAACCAGGACTTCCTTGGAGAGGTTTTTGAGAAGGTAGGCGACTATCTGCTGATCTTGGATGAGCCAGGGGGTAGGCAGGGTTTGGGACGACATGTTCCTTCCTTTTGGAGTTTTTGGTTGTGATGGTTTGTGGGGGTTCTTGGGTAGTTTGATCAAGATAGCCATAGAGGCCGGCGCCCATGACCTGGGATCTGGCATGGGCACACCAAAGAATGTTTTTGCTATGGGTAAGTGGCTCAGATGTATTGTTGTTCAGGCCGGAGCTGATGGCCGAGGTGGAAGATGACATGATTGCTGGGAGGTTCGGCGAAGATTAGGGTTTTGGTGGAGGCTGCAAGGGAGATCGATGGAAGGTGGATGGGTGCGAGCTAGATGTTGCACAGAAGCCTGCTCTGTATACTATGTTAGACAATGGGTAAAGTGTCTCAACTCCCATACACTAGGAGCCCACATGTTTATATATTGATGATGATTTGTGGTACAAGGTCTCGGTGGTTTAAACCAAACTGGAAAGGAGATATACGAGGAGGAAGGAGATAGAGATATGTACAATAGTAACAAACCGAATATCTTGTAACTACACAAGTTACGACCGCGTACACATGCGCCAGATATTGTGTTCAACAGAGAGGTCGCGTCTGCTCTAGACCAACATGAATGCGGCACTGACGCTTCGGGCGGGAAAGGGCGCGAGCGAGAGAGAGGGTTTGGGTGTGCAAGGGTTGTCGGAGGCGTGCGTGACTGACAGCGGTCCAGACGCCGACAAAGCCCCTGATTTGCTTTCCGTTCGCGTGAAAAAAACGTCAACACACGAATACAAAACTGCGTTAGATGGTAAAACACGTCCGGATCGTGCGACAGGATGGGGCGGTTTGAGGGTGAATGGCCGATCCTCGTATATGACTATGTGACTGGGCACGCAGCGTTTTTCCGTTCCTCCCGCCCACACGAAGGAAGGCGAGGTCCCCTAAAAAAAAGGAAGGCGAGGTGAGCACGGCCAGCCAGAAATACCGCCGAACCAGACCGCCTCCCCCCTGCAACCCCTTCCGCCACGGCTTGATTGCCTGCCAGTGGCTTTCTTTCTTCCTTCCCCTGCTCACACACGCAGATGCTGCTTTTCCTTCCGTACCCGGACACGCAGGCAAGGCAAAGGCACCCGCCACCAAATAGGAAGGGGAGTTACTCCACCACCACCACCACCAACCTAGCCTAGCACAGCACAGCACAGCAGTGGGAGGGGGAGGCACCGGGGCAGGGCGGGGCAGGGCAGGGCCGGAGATGGATGGAGACTTGTTGCAGCGCAGCCCATTGCAAAGCTCCAAATTACAACACGGAGCCCAACCACCACTTATACGCCACCGCCACCATCGCCACCACTTTCCCCTCCCCGATCTCCTCCCCAAACCCTAACCCCCTCCCCTGGGATCCGCCCATGGAGGCGTGACGGTCCGGGGGGATGGACGCCGTGCCGGAGGACCTCCGCTGCAAGCGCTCCGACGGCAAGCAGTGGCGCTGCAGCGCCCCTTCCATGCCCGACAAGACCGTCTGCGAGAAGCACTACGTCCAGGCCAAGAAGCGCGCCGCCTCCTCCGCGCTACGCGCCACGCTCCGCAGGTCCCCCCCCTCCTACGCGGCCGCCTCCTACGCGCAGCCCCGCGAGGGCGACTCCGATGCCGACGCTGACCTGCCCCTGCCAATGGCTGTCGCGAGGCCCTTCTACGGCAGCGTCGTCGGGGAGCCTGTCTACGTGGCGGAGCCGGCGGTGCGGAGGGGGCTGCCCCTCACCAATGCTATCGGCTCGCACACCGCAGCCGTCAGTTGGTTTTACCTCTTCTCTCTCTCTCTCTCTCTCTCTCTCTCTCTCTCTCTCTCTCTCTCTCTCTCTCTCTCTCGTCGTGTGTGTGTGTGTGTGTGTGTGTGGCTTGCGCTGCTTTGGGTGCTGATCAGGGGTGGTGATACATGTCGGTGACGGCAGGAGCTAGTCGGGAGAGCCTCTGTAGGGCTGCAAGGCTGTGCGGAGGTGAAGACGAGTTGCCACCAATGCCGGAGGAGTGTCAATGCCGTTTGGTGTACCAGCTGTGACAGGAGGGGGTATTGCGGCGGCTGCATCTCCAGATGGTATATTGCGATATGGATTATACTGTTCTACACTTATTATTAAGAGTGTCAATCTTGATTCAAAAATAGTTCCATCCTAGAGGAAGGCACTTGTCCATAGGAACTGCCAAATCATAGGAACATGTTGGCTCATAACATGTTGGTTCAAATCCTAGAGGAAGGCATTCTTGTTGGAACATGTTGCTGAAGCACATAGAGATGTTCCTGGTTAGTGTCTTGTCTTGTAATTTCAGAAGCATAGCCTCTGCCTTGGCCTTTTAAAGGAAAAATTAATCATTATCTTGGTTCATGACAATAGAAAGTTAATGTTCCACAACCCATGTGATTTATTTTTTCTGACGGTCCCTTCTTAAGAACAAGCTCAATATGGCCTAATTGAAAAGAGAATCAGATCTGATCTCACCCAATTACATTTATACAAAATATCAAGGACAAACACACCTTTTTGGTACACTACCAATTTGATGGAGAGACACCGTCAAAGAACTGGGATGGCGATCAATGCTGACGGCAATGATGCGGGTAACACAAGTTATGAACTCCACAATCAGTGTATGAGAAACAGTCAGTGTGGGAAGTGGAGCATGCACCGGCTGTGCACATTGGAAAAAGTTGCTAAGGACTAAGAGGATCAGTTGCAACGGTTGTGGGATGAATAGGTGTTCAGGGTGACAGACAAACAGCTAATGTTTCATGCTCTTTGAGCTGGCTAAACAGGAAGAATATTTTCTTGCTTAGAGTTTAATGGTTCTGTGTTGGGTCTTAACAATAACATGTACTACCTCCGTCCAGGTTTACTAGTCCCCCTCATATTTTGGGTCACAGTAGAAACAGTTCTGTCGAGCCACTGACTTCTGATCAGTAACATCTTGTTTTTATTTTGAGTGATCATATGAAAATGAGAGTGCGCTTGACTTGAAAAATATTTTCATGATGTTGAGTTCATTAGGATCTCAAAAATATATTGCTCAAGATCAATTTTAGTTTCACCGTGGGGACTGTTGCATTTTCAAGGAAGCACCTTGTTTTTGTGGCTATTGGTTATGCTTGGTTAGCATGTTAGAAATTTGCGTATGCTGGCACCTTACACTGTACGGTGTGCATACTTGGCCATTTCGGCTTTATAGATTCGATTACAGACTCATTATTACTTTTCCTTACTAATAGAATATGTAATGTAGGTACTCTGACATTGCAATAGATGATATTCAAAAGGTTTGTCCAGCATGCCGTGGCATTTGTAACTGCAAAGTTTGCTTACAAGGAGACAACTTAATTAAGGTATGTAGGGCATGTTTGGTTGATGGCAGGGTATCTGAGCAATTCTTACTGTTGCTTTTGCAAAACTGCCCTCTTGATGCTAAACCATAGCTCTAACCGAGTCAAATTCCACAATTTGCACAGCTTGCAACATCAAGTTAGCCAACTTGACTTTCTTAGCCTCGTGTTTGTTTCTTTGCCAAACTTGTAACATGTTCCACTATTTGATCACTATGCCCCACATGTAGTTGACACATCTTTTTGTCATACATTGCCTAAGCTGTGGCATGCCACAAGTTGGTTAACTTAGGTGTTTCAACATGTGACATCCAACCAAATATGCCTGTTGGGAGTTTTCTTCCTTTTCTCTTTCCATGTATTTGATTTCCATCCTCTACTGAGTTTTCTTATGTAACACTTCTTTTGTTCTTTTAAGGCAAGGGTGCAGGAGATATCTGTTGTAGATAAGTTGAAATATCTTCATAGCATTTTGGCATATGTTCTTCCAGTGCTAAAGCAGATTTACTCCGACCAATGCTTTGAAATAGGTGTTGAAACAAGAGCTTATGGTACCTTATTTTCC
Organism: Aegilops tauschii subsp. strangulata; assembly: GCF_002575655.3. Classification (NCBI taxonomy): domain Eukaryota; kingdom Viridiplantae; phylum Streptophyta; class Magnoliopsida; order Poales; family Poaceae; genus Aegilops; species Aegilops tauschii. Next base: position 269,014,401 of record NC_053038.3, on the reverse strand, counting down.
CTCTTACCCTCCTTTGTGTAACTCTGCATGTTTCAAACAGCACCATAACATATTATATGCAATAGGGCCCAAGATGGACATCATTAGGGCAAAGATGAATTCTGATGAGCAAATGTGCTGGTACTGCTTTTGCATTCTTCTATCTGTTGCTTTTATCATTGGGATTTTATTATTCCTACAATATAATTTTAAGCTATAGTGTAATACCTTATAAATTACCTTTCTGCAGTGACTTTTGCAAAGTGCCAGTGTTTGATTATCATCGACACTGTCCAAGATGTTTGTATGACTTATGCCTCGACTGTTGTCGAGACATTAGGCGCTCTCAGACAAATGTAGTCAGAGGAGAATATGCTGAAAGTAAAGGTCCTGTGGTGGAGACAAATAAAGATAGTGCGAGTGACAGAGCAAGATTGGAACCATCTGCAGCAAGTGTCAACGATAAGTTGTTCCCACAGCCGATAGATGCAAATGATATTGGCATCAGATCTTTGTTTCCTACATGGAGAGTCAACAATGATGGCAGCATCACATGTGGGCCTCATGAGGCTGGTGGTTGTGGCTCCTCAAAGCTGGTATTAAGGCGAATATTCAAAATAAACTGGATTGGTAAGCTTGTAAAGAGTTCTCAAGAAATGGTTAATGGTTGCAAAGCACATGATCTTGAGAATGGATGCTCATCCTGTAACGATAGCAGAAGATTGGACTCAATTGGTCGCCATAACTTTGGTCTCTCAAAATGTTCAGATAGTGATGGTATTGATGGGAACTCTGTGTACTCTTCTGTACTGGAGAACTTAAAATACGAGGGTATTGTCCATTTCCGTAAACACTGGATAAATGGGGAGCCTGTAATTATTAGGAATGCATTTGAGCCTTCTTTATCATCAAGTTGGGACCCGTTAAGTATTTGGCGAGGAATCCAGGAGATCATGGATGAAAAATTGGATGAAAATGCCATAGTTAAAGCTGTGGACTGCTCAAACCAATCAGAGGTAAAACGGGAGTATTACTTACTAGTTTATCTATCTAACTAACACTTGTTCACTTTCTATTTGAAATGTTCTTATCACTGCGACTTCTGTTTATAGACTCTGAATTGGCATGCTATTACTTATAATATTACTGTTGCTAGTCGGCTTTGACTGTAAGAAGCATTACTTTACCCCAAGAGAGATGTCGGTGATGAAAATTACTTTTGTTTGTACAAGGATTTCTTAAACATCATTACCCCATCCTATAATCATGACTGAAGAAGTGAAAAGGAAAGATAGTAGAAAACTAAACACCTTTTGTGTACTATGTCTATCCTAAAATCTATATGCTGCTTTACAAAAAAAATCAGGTGCATATCAAGCTCAACCAATTTATCAAAGGTTATTCAGATGGTCACAAGGGAGAAGATGGCAAGTTAATGATGCTGAAACTGAAAGATTGGCCTCCAGTGAGCGTATTAGAGGAGTTTCTGTTATGCCAGCGACCAGAGTTCATTGTCAATTTTCCCTTAGTAGACTTTATCCATTCTAAGTGGGGCTTTCTTAACCTTGCGGCTAAGTTACCCCCGGATGCCCTACAGTCTGAAGTAGGCCTAAAGCTGCTTATTGCATATGGAAGGCAGCAACAACCTGGTAAAAGCGATTCAGTGACAAATCTGATGGTTAAGATGGGTGATGTGGTAAGTTGCCCTTTTGCTATAATTTACACTTCAAATTTCTTTTCGTTTTACTGAAGTCAAACATCCGTTTACTAGAGAATGCTGGCTGATGTCGCAACTTACCTTTTGATCTGTTTCTTGGCAATTTAATAAATTAATGAAATACAATAAATACACCACATGGCTAATGCTATGTTTTTTCTGTATATAGGTACACATGTTAATGCATAGAGCTGAAATGCGTTACCTATGTCCAAAGAGTCTACAACCTGAGCGGCCGGAAAGGATTGCTAATGGGATGGCAGTGCATGTAAATGCTCATGCACCTGTGCAAAATTTGAATCTGGATATGGGGGAACAATCACCTGAACACACAGTTTCTAAGTCTTGGAGCCCTTCTGTAGGCTCTTCTGCTGAACTATTGAGTTCATCACATTCAGAGCAACCAAAAACTAATGGTGTAGAAAGATCTCAGCCTGGTGCTCTTTGGGATGTCTTCCGCAGGCAGGATGTGCCGATGCTGAATAAATATTTAGCTTCTAACTGGGAGGAACTTACAAATAACAGTCAGGCGATGCTCTCTGTAATTACTTCTCACTACTCTGCCAAATTTGGTTGAACCACTTTTGTATGTTTATGTTGAGAATACTATTTCTTTGGTTTCAGGTGAAGCATCCTATTTATGATCAAGCTGTATATCTCAGGGAGCATCATAAAAGGGTATTAAAGGATCAATATGGTAAGTACACCAAATAAAGATTATCACTTTGAAGTTGGTAGATGTAATAGTTACCGACTTCCTTTCACTGATGCACAATAGCAGCTTATTTCATTTACTTTGCCAACTTCTCAGACTTGGGCAATCCATAATACTACTTTATTGCAATACCACATCAAGCAGATGATGTGCCATCTACTCCCTCTGTCCCATAATGTAAGACGTTTTTTGACTAGTGCATTATGGGACGGAGGGAGTAAATTCCTACCGAATCAATAAATGTAACTATACCAATTCTTTGCTTGAAAGAAAGCAACCAAATGTCTGCTTGTTAGGTCTTGTTTACTGGGAAATCCCAACCTGATACTTCTATCTACATCCTTTTTGGCGGGGAATATGATTTTTCGCCACTACTTGTGACTTTGATGATTTGCCACTGGTTACTCTGCAAATGATATTTTGCCACTTCTTAGTTGGGACTTTGAGGATTTTCCCTTTTTCAGTAAAAAACAATAGTAGTAGTTACAAGTGTTTTAGATAATATATGCACAAAACAGTGGACAACAATACCCTTGTGCCTGTTTGACTGAAGAGGCAGAAAATTAAGTAGAAATCCCCAATGTCCCAGCTCTTCCACCTCTCGAGTTCTCTCTGCCGGCGCCAATGAAGATGAACTTGTAGAGGAGGTCCCATGGTAGGTCCTGGGTGGGCGTGAACTAGCACGGCCGGCACTGTGGAGACGAGCGATAGGTGGCCCTCGTAGAGGAAGCCCGAGGGCCTGCACGGTGACAGCGGCGTCCCTGAACCGTGTGTAGCCGAGCGTGCCGCAGCGGCTGGGGAGCGGAACGGCGCTGGCAAATGCTTCAGCAGCCCTGCCAGTCACGCCCCGCCTGCCCTGTGCTGCCCTTGTTCGCCGCCGTGGCCACCTACTGGTTCTACAACAGGTACTGCTGGTTGCCGCTGCTGCACGTAGTGCTGCTGGTGCTGCTCGCACCTCTTGGCTCCACAGTGGTCAGCCGGGTATACTCTTGTGTTCTGAACGACAGCTGATGCAACACATAGTCCTTGCGCTTGGAGCAGGATAAATCACTGATGTGTATTAGCGTCACAAAATCCCGTGTTTGCTTCCATGGAAGAATTGATCAGCTGCTTGCATGCTTGCCGTGCTGCCATGGAATAATCAATCTAGCACTTTCTGTGTGGATTGCTCACCGGCGACGGATAGAGCCAGAGGCATCATATCTTGGTCTGACGGGGGGACTGTGATGCAGAGATGTGGACCTGCATGGCTCCTGGTCGTGTTGGCCAGCGCGACCATGGCCGCCAACTCCGGATCCGCTCCCCGTGGCAAGTCACAAGAGAGATGGGGAATGAACAAACAGGAAGAGCTTGCCTGTTGGCTTGGTTGATCGAGGACATGGGCAATTTGGGGATTTCATGTGGGCCCACCTGTAAGAGGCAAATCCTCAAAGTCCCAACTAAAAAGTGCAAAATATCAATTGCAAAGTAGCCAGAGGCAAATTGTCGAAGGCCCAAGTAAGCAGTGGCAAGAAATCACATCCCCCCTTTTGGCGAATTGTCGAAGTCCAAGCAGTATGCTAGTAATATCTCATACGAGGCAGACTAATGATTTAGCTGCATCTTATTTGTATATTTTTAATTTGTGTTATGTCACCTGTATTTGTACGTTCTTACAGGAATTGAACCTCGGACATTTGAACAACATATTGGCGAGGCTGTTTTTATTCCAGCTGGCTGTCCCTACCAAGTAAAAAATCTCCAGGTATGCTTCTAGTGATTTTGTGCTATCTCAGATTGCTATACTGAACCTTACTGCTTTGGATGATATACTCTTTGAAATGGTTCATCGCAAATATAGTTACATTGTCTTTTGTTAAAAATGGTTCAGTCTACGGTTCAGTTGGCTCTGGATTTTTTGTCGCCTGAGAGTTTGCGGGAGTCGGCTCGTATGGGCCAAGAGATACGCTGCCTGCCAAATCATCATAATGCAAAACTGAAGATGCTTGAGGTACCTCACAACTGAGCTGGTCATCGAGCAGTTGCTTTATGCCTATGCCACTTACTGTTCGGAACAAAAAGGAACCTTACGAGTTTTGTCATCAAACATGCAGGTTGGAAAGATAGCTCTATATGCAGCAAGTTCCGCTGTCAAAGAAATTCAGAAAATAACCCTTGATCCCAAGTAGGTGCACTTAATTTTTATATCCTTGAGCGTAGAACTGTAGAGATCTTCACCTCCTTTTTTCCATACGCCTTTAGTTGATCTATGCTGCTTATAAACCCAGTATCATGTGCCTTTCTCAGGTTTAATCGGGATATCAGATTTGAGGATCAGAACCTAACCCGGGCGGTTTCAGAGAACTTGGCTAGAGTCACTAAACAACGAAAGGTGTCTTGTGGTTGACATTCTACAGGCCCTCAGGAGATGCGGGATGTAAAATTGAAATTGAAACCCATGTGAAGTAGATATAGCAAATTGTACATGTAGTATACCATGTCCCGAAAGGAACACATTCACAACTCTTGTCAGATAGTATTGACCTCACCTGTATATTGTGGGTTAGGACTAACGGCTGTGCTCATGTCAACAAAAATAATGTGTCGAGCAATTAATGAACATTACAATGAGAGTATGATTGATAACTGCTCTTCCGCCATTTTGAAGAGAATTTCAGACAATTTTGGGTCGAGTAATATTGAGTTTGGCCTTGTTGTGTTCTACTCCCTCCGTTTCAAAATAGATGACCCAACTTTATACTATACAAAGTTAGTACAAAGTTGGGTCATCTATTTTGGAACGGAGGGAGTAGCTTACATTCATACAAACAAAACAAACAGGTTAGATTTAATAGTGACGTTATAGCATGGGCAAATTTGACCCCCAAACACATGCATGTACATAATATAGCACACAATTAATTCAACGCAAACCAAAATAAACCGCAATTCAACACAAGCCAAGATAAAATTTACCAATTCATACACAGCCATACATAATGAATCAATCACCACCTTTGTTGTGCTCATTGATCTCCATCTGCTTGTTGATGAACCACTTCTTTCGTCATCCAAGAGGCCACTTTCTTCATCCAAGAAACTAGTGTCCTGCAACATGATCCTCGACTCCCTGTTAAAAGAAAAGCCATGATCCTTGACTTTGTGAACCACGCAAGCCTTGCTTTCTTCTCAATCTCAGTTGACTCCACTGTCTTCGCCTTTTCAAGTTTTCATTTTTATTTTCATTTCACTTCTCCATGTCTATCCTTTGGCTCTCAATGTTCACCTGTCTCGCACCCTCTCTCGATTGAACTCTATCCTCTCTTTTTGCACATCCAAGAAGAACATGTGCCACTCATCCTTCTGTCCTCTCTTTTCTTTTGCATTTTCATCAATGTCACCCCCTTGTTGTAAAAGATGTACGTCCATGTGGCAGACAATTTGCTTGTCGCACACACTAGCCTTTCCTTCTCCCACTTCTTCCCCATCACATGTCTAGTCCTTTTTGGCACAGTCCCTTGTCCGTCCGCCCCTTCACTTGGCTTATCGTCGTCATCTAATCTAATAGGTCGATGAGAGCTTGAGCCATAGTTGTTCTTCGTCTTCTTGGCGTGGTTCTTGAGATCTTCATAAAGGGGTGCGCCAATTCGGTCTCCCATTCAACGCTATCCACAAATGGGACAGGGTGAATGGATTTTTCTCAACTTGATGGTACAAAGTAGCGGCGAACCTTATCGGTGTCAAAACTGGCAGACCTCGGGGTAGGGGGTCCCGAGCTATGGATCTAGGATCGTTGGGGAACAAGGGACGACGAACACAGTGTTTACCCAGATTCGGGCCCTCTCGAAGAGGTAAAACCCTACGTCCTGCTTGATTGTATTGGATGTATGATGTGGTTTACAGAGTAGATCTACGTCGAGATCAGTATGAGCTAAACCTAAGGTGATGAGGTGATGAATGTAGCTCTAGCCCTAAAGACTAAAAACCCTTGGTTTATATAGACAACAGTAGGGTTAGGGTTACCGAAGATAGATTACAATAAAGGTTTAAAGAGATCCCGCGCCTTCTTGACTAGGAGGTTACACCACGGCTTCATAGATCTCCTGTCATTATACGGCTCCACCAGTCCGACCCATGTACAATGGGCCGTCGCCCCGAGGACCCCTTAGTCCATGACTCCCTCAGTAGCCCCCGAACTTGCCTCCAACGCTGGGGATCGTCTTCTGGAATCTTTACATCATCAGCTTGCGAGACGAGTTCTTTATTCCTTCATTCCGTTTGAAGCCGTGTCAATTTCGCCAAACACTACCCGGAACCTACTCTAATATACTTGGGTCCGGATGTTTTCAAGATCTTGAATCCGAAGATATCTCGGGATCGGGGTGGGACCATCAGAGTTAAATGACGTTCCTCGGGGCAAGGGCTTCGCACACCTTTCCAGAGGGCGTGCGGCCCAATGCCGTCCTTCCGCGCACCCGTCCTTTCAGCTTCACGATGAGATGCTTATTTATAGATCCATAGATGCGGGGAACAATTACCCCCTTCCTTCGCAAAATACGACACCAAATAAATCCTCCGACGCCATGGCCGAAATTCCAGGTTCATCCTCGTGCCCCCACGGCCCGCTCCAAGGCGATTGGTCGAGCTATTCCGTTTCGTACCTTCAACCGAGCCGCTTGCAGACGCAACGCTTCCTCCCTCCGGCATATTTGGTCTCAGTCCGCGCCGGTCTCAGCTCCGTCGATGGCCGTGCCCTTGCCAAGAACTCCCCCGCCCCAAGCAAGGAGGAGAGGGTATGTCTCGTGCCCTTCCTTCTAAGAGGCTTGGGTTTTCCTATTCATCCCTTTCTACAGGGTCTATTGAAGTTCTATGGGATCCAGCTCCACAACCTCACCCCAGGGTCCATATTGCATATTTTGGGCTTTGTGGCCTTGTGCGAGATATTTCTGAGTTGCGAGCCCCACTTCGACTTGTGGAGGAAGTAGTTATGTCTTGTCCCTCACCATCGGGAGGGATCCATATTTGAGGTAGGCGGTGCCGAAGTATGGCGAATAGCTGGGCAGGGTACCCAGTCGGGACCTCAGAGTGGTTCTATATTGAAGACGTTCCCCTCCCCGATCCAATTCGGCAAGGGTTACCCGAATACTCAAACGATCCGCCCATAAAGCGGTTCAACTGGCGGCCCAGGGGTCTTTCCGAACAAGACAACGAAGAGGTGCGAGCGCTGTCCGCCAAGATCAGGCTGTTAACGAGCTGGAAGCTGACCATGGTCATGAAGGAAATATGCCCTAGAGGCAATAATAAAGTTATTATTTATTTCCTCATATCATGATATATGTTTATTATTCATGCTAGAATTGTATTAATCAGAAACATAATACATGTGTGAATACATAGACAAATATGGTGTCACTAGTATGCCTCTACTTGACTAGCTCGTTGATCAAAGATGGTTAAGTTTCCTAGCCATAGACATGAGTTGTCATTTGATTAACGGGATCACATCATTAGGAGAATGATGTGATTGACTTGACCCATTCCGTTAGCTTAGCACTTGATCATTTAGTTTACTGCTATTGCTTTCTTCATGACTTATACATGTTCCTATGACACTGAGATTATGCAACTCCCGATTACCGGAGGAACACTTTGTGTGCTACCAAACGTCACAACGTAACTGGGTGATTATAAAGGTGCTCTACAGGTGTCTCCGATGGTACTTGTTGAGTTGGCATAGATCGAGATTAGGATTTGTCACTCCAATTGTCGGAGAGGTATCTCTGGGCCCTCTCGGTAATGCACATCACTATAAGCCTTGCAAGCAATGTGACTAATGAGTTAGTTGCGGGATGATGCATTATGGAACGAGTAAAGAGACTTGCCGGTAACGAGATTGAGCTAGGTATTGAGATACCGACGATCGAATCTCGGGCAAGTAACATACCGATGACAAAGGGAACAACGTATGTTGTTATGCGGTTTGACCGATAAAGATCTTCATAGAATATGTAGGAGCCAATATGAGCATCCAGGTTCCGCTATTGGTTATTGACCGGAGACGTGTATCGGTCATGTCTACATAGTTCTCGAACCCGTAGGGTCCGCACGCTTAAAGTTTTGTGACGATCGGTATTATGAGTTTTTGTGTTTTGATGTACTGAAGGTAGTTCGGGGTCCCGGATATGATCACGAACATGACGAGGAGTCTCGAAATGGTCGAGACGTAAAGATCGATATATTGGACGAGTATGTTCGGACACCGGAAAGGTTTCGGGAGGTTTCATACATATACCGGAGTACCGGGGGGTTACCGGAACCCCCAGGGGAGTATATTGGGCCTACTGGGCCTTAGTGGGAGAAGAGGAGGGGCGGCCAGGGCATCCGCGCGCCCCCTCCCCCTCTAGTCCGAATTGGACAAGGAGGGGGGGCGCCCCCTTTTTCCTTCTCTTCCTCTCTCCTTTCCTTCCCTTCTCCTACTCCTACTAGGAAAGGTGGAGTCCTACTCCCGGTGGGAGTAGGACTCCCCCCTTAGCGCGCCCTCCTCCTTGGCCGGCCGCCTCCCCCTAGATCCTTTATGTACGGGGGCAAGGGGGCACCCCATAGAAACAACAATTGATCATTGATCTTTTAGCCATGTGTGGTGCCCCCCTCCACCATAATCCACCTCGGTCATATCGTAGCGGTGCTTAGGCGAAGCCCTGCATCGGTAGCTTCATCAACATCGTCATCACGCCGTCGTGCTGACGAAACTCTCCCTCGAGCTCTACTGGATTGTGAGTTCGCGGGACGTCACCGAGCTGAACGTGTGCTGAACGCGGAGGTGCCGTACGTTCGGTACTGAGGATCGGTTGATCGTGAAGACGTACGACTACATCAACCGCGTTGTCATAACGCTTCCGCTTAACGGTCTACGAGGGTACGTGGATGACATTCTCCCCTCTCGTTGCTATGCATCACCATGATCTTGCGTGTGCGTAGGAATTTTTTTGAAATTACTACGTTCCCCAACAGTGGCATCCGAGCCAGGTTTATGCGTATATGTTATTTGCACGAGTAGAAGACAAGTGAGTTTTGGGGGATACAAGTCATACTGCTTACCAGCATGTCATACTTTGGTTCGGCGGTATTGTTGGATGAAGCGGCCCGTACCGACATTACGCGAATGCATACGCGAGACTGGTTCTACCGACGTGCTTTGCACACAGGTGGCTGGCGGGTGTCAGTTTCTCCAACTTTAGTTGAACCGAGTGTGGCTACGCCCGGTCCTTGAGAAGGTTAAAACAACACTAACTTGACGAACTATCGTTGCGGTTTTGATGCGTAGGTAAGAACAGTTCTTCCTTAGCCCGTAGCAGCCACATAAAACTTGCAACAACAAAGTAGAGGACGTCTAACTTGTTTTTGTAGGGCATGTTGTGATGTGATATGGTCAAGACATGATGCTATATTTATTGTATGAGATGATCATGTTTTGTAACGGAGTTATCGACAACTGGCAGGAGCCATATGGTTGTCGCTTTATTGTATGCAATGCAACCACCCTGTAATTGCTTTACTTTATCACTAAGCGGTAGCGATAGTCGTAGAAGCAATAGTTGGAGAGACGACAACGATGCTACGATGGAGATCAAGGTGTCGCGCCGGTGACGATGGTGATCATGACGGTGCTTTGGAGATGGAGATCAAAGGCACAAGATGATGATGGCCATATCATATCACTTATATTGATTGCATGTGATGTTTATCCTTTATGCATCTTATTCTGCTTTGTTTGACAGTAGCATTATAAGATGATCTCTCACTAAATTTCAAGGTAAAAGTGTTCTCCCTGAGTATGCACCGTTGCCAAAGTTCGTCGTCCCGAGACACCACGTGATGATTGGGTGTGATAAGCTCAACGTTCATCTACAACGGGTGTAAGACAATTTTACACACGCAGAATACTCGGGTTAAACTTGACGAGCCTAGCATATGCAGATATGGCCTCGGAACACTGAGACCGAAAGGTCGAGTGTGAATCATATAGTAGATATGATCAACATAGTGATGTTCACCATTGAAAACTACTCCATTTCACGTGATGATCGGTTATGGTTTAGTTGATATGGATCACGTGATCACTTAGATGATTAGATGGATGTCTATCTAAGTGGGAGTTCTTAAGTAATATGATTAATTGAACTTAAATTTATCATGAACTTAGTACCTGATAGTATTTTGCTTGTCTATGTTGTTGTAGATAGATGGCCCGTGCTGTTGTTCCGTTGAATTTTAATGCGTTCCTTGAGAAAGCAAAGCTGAAAGATGACGGTAGTAATTACACGGACTGGGTCCATAACTTGAGGATTATCCTCATTGCTGCACAGAAGAATTACGTCCTGGAAGCACCGTTGGGTGCCAGGCCTGCTGCAGATGCAACTGACGACATTAAGAACGTTTGGCAGAGCAAAGCTGATGACTACTCGATAGTTCAGTGTGCCGTGCTTTACGGCTTAGAATCGGGGCTTCAATGACGTTTTGAACGTCATGGAGCATATGAGATGTTTCAGGAGTTGAAGTTAATATTTCAAGCAAATGCCCGGATGAAGAGATATGAAGTCTCCAATAAGTTCTACAGCTGCAAGATGGAGGAGAATAGTTCTGTCAGTGAACATATACTCAAAATGTCTGGGTATAACAATCACTTGATTCAATTGGGAGTTAATCTTCCGGATGATAGTGTCATTGACAGAATTCTTCAATCACTGCCACCAAGCTACAAGAGCTTCATGATGAACTATAATATGCAAGGGATGGATAAGACAATTCCCGAGCTCTTCGCAATGCTAAAGGCTGCGGAGGTAGAAATCAAGAAGGAGCATCAAGTGTTGATGGTCAACAAGACCACCAGTTTCAAGAAAAAGGGTAAAGGGAAGAAGAAGGGGAACTTCAAGAAGAACGGCAAACAAGTTGCTGCTCAAGAGAAGAAACCCAAGTCTGGACCTAAGCCTGAGACTGAGTGCTTCTACTGCAAACAGACTGGTCACTGGAAGCGCAACTGCCCCAAGTATTTGGCGGATAAGAAGGATGGCAAGGTGAACAAAGGTATATGTGATATACATGTTATTGATGTGTACCTTACTAGAGCTCGCAGTAGCACCTGGGTATTTGATACTGGTTCTGTTGCTAATATTTGCAACTTGAAACAGGGACTACGGATTAAGCGAAGACTGGCTAAGGACGAGGTGACGATGCACGTGGGAAATGGTTCCAAAGTCGACGTGATCGCCGTCGGCACGCTACCTCTACATCTACCTTCGGGATTAGTTTTAGACCTGAATAATTGTTATTTGGTGCCAGCGTTGAGCATGAACATTATATCTGGATCTTATTTAATGCGAGACGGTTATTCATTTAAATATGAGAATAATGGTTATTCTATTAATATGAGTAATATCTTTTATGGTCATGCACCCTTGAAGAGTGGTCTATTTGTGATGAATCTCGATAGTAGTGATACACATATTCATAATGTTGAAGCCAAAAGATACAGAGTTGATAATGACAGTGCAACTTATTTGTGGCACTGCTGTTTGGGTCATATTGGTGTAAAGTGAAGAAACTCCATACTAATGGACTTTTGGAATCACTTGATTATGAATCACTTGGTACTTGCGAACCATGACTCATGGGCAAGATGACTAAAACGCCGTTCTTCGGAACAATGGAGCGAGCAACAAATTTGTTGGAAATCATACATACCGATGTATGTGGTCCGATGAATACTGAGGCTCGCGGCGGGTATCGTTATTTTCTCACCTTCACAGATGATTTGAGCAGATATGGGTATATCTACTTAATGAAACATAAGTCTGAAACATTTGAAAAGTTCAAAGAATTTCAGAGTGAGTGGAAAATCATCGTAACAAGAAAATATTCTACGATCTGATCGTGGAGGAGAATATTTGAGTTACGAGTTTGGTCTACATTTGAAACAATGCGGAATAGTTTCGCAACTCACGCCACCCGGAACACCACAACGTAATGGTGTGTCCGAACGTCATAATCGTACTTTACTAGATATGGTGCGATCTATGACATCTCTTACTGATTTACCGCTATGGTTTTGGGGTTATGCTTTAGAGACGGCTGCATTCACGTTAAATAGGGCACCATCAAAATCCGTTGAGACGATGGCTTATGAACTGTGGTTTGGCAAGAAACCAAAGTTGTCATTTCTTAAAGTTTGGGGCTGCGATGCTTATGTGAAAAAGCTTCAACCTGATAAGCTCGAACCCAAATCGGAGAAATGTGTCTACATAGGATACCCAAAGGAAACTGTTGGGTACACCTTCTATCACAGATCCGAAGGCAAGACATTCGTTGCTAAGAATGGATCCTTTCTAGAGAAGGAGTTTCTCTCGAAAGAAGTGAGTGGGAGGAAAGTAGAACTTGATGAGGTAACTGTACCTGCTCCCTGATACGTCTCCAACGTATCTATAATTTATGAAGTATTCATGCTATTATATTATCCATCTTAGATGTTTTATATGCATTTATATGCTATTTTATATGATTTTTGGGACTAACCTATTAACCTAGAGCCCAGTGCCAGTTTCTGTTTTTTCCTTGTTTTTGAGTTTTACAGAAAAGGAATACCAAACAGAGTATAATTGACGTACCAATTTTTGTTGATTTTTTATGGACCAAAAGAAGCCCCTGGAGCAAAAGAGTTGGGCCAGAAGAGTCCCGGGCTATCCACGAGGGTGGGGGGCGCGCCCACCCCCCTGGGCATGGGCCCCTGCCTCGTGGACGACTCGGAGACCCCCCTGACGTGAAACCAACGCCAAAAATTCCTATAAATACAGAAACCCCCAGAAAATAACCTAGATCAGAAGTTCCGCCGCCGCAAGCCTCTGTAGCCACGAGAAATCAATCTAGGCCCTCTCTGGCACCCTGCCGGAGGGGGCCATCATCACCGGAGGCCATGGAAGAGGATCCCGGAGGGTCCATCATCGCCATGAAGGCCAAGGACCAGAGGGAGAACCTCTCCCCATCTAGGGGGGAGGCCATGGAGGAGGAAGCACAAGGGGGCGAACATCTCCTCCTGTCTCTCGGTGGCACCGGAGTGCCATCGGGAGGGGAATCATTGCCGCGGTGATCGTCTTCATCAACATCACCATCATCATCACCATCCTCATCTATTTTACGCGGTCCACTCTCCCGCACCCCGCTGTAATCCCTACTTGAACATGGTGCTTTATGCCACATATTATGATCCAATGATGTGTTGCCATCCTATGATGTTTTGAGTAGATATCCTTTGTCTTTGGGTTGATTGATGATATAGATTGGTATGAGTTGTATGTTTTATTTTGGTGCTGTCCTATTGTGCCCTCCGTGTCGCGCAAGCGTGAGGGATTCCCACTGTAGGGTGTTGCAATACGTTTATGATTCGCTTATAGTGGGTTGCTTGAGTGACAGAAGCATAAACCCGAGTAAGGGGGTTGTTGCGTATGGGATAAAGGGGACTTGATGCTTTAATGCTATGGTTGGGTTTTACCTTAAGGATCTTTAGTAGTTGCGGATGCTTGCTAGAGTTCCAATCATAAGTGCATATGATCCAAGAAGAGAAAGTATGTTAGCTTATGCCTCTCCCTCATATGAAATTGCAATGACGACTACCGGTCTTGTTAACAATTGCTTAGGACAATTCCGCACACCGATCCATCATTATTCCACACTCACTATTTATAATATTTAGTAATATATTCTAACTTTATGATAACAGCACCTACTTTTATATTTTAGCTCTCCGATATCATGCAAAGTTATCCTCTTCATACCCACAATGTAGTTTTATTTCCCGTTTCTAGTTGGAAGCAAACGTTCGGTGTACGTAGAGTCGTATCAGTGGCACATAGGACTTGAGAGAATATTGATCTTACCTTTAGCTCCTTGTGGGTTCGACACTCCATACTTATCACTTCCACCTTTGGAAATTGCTACGATGATTCCCTGCACTTGGGGATTATCAAGCTCATTTCTGGCGCCGTTGCCGGGGAGCAATAGCGTGGGGTTGATATTCTCGTGTGTGCTTGTTTGCTTTCTTCACTGAGTAGATTTTGTTTTTCCTTTTTGTTTCTGTTTAGTTCTGGGTGAAACATACAAACAATTTTAAGAATGAAAATACAAAAAAATTTACTTGCCTTCCTTGCCTAAAAAGTTTTTCAAAAAGAGAAGTGATTGGAAAGTTATGCATTGAAGAAGTGAGGGTCGACCTTGAGCACTTGTGTTCATGCTCACGGAAACAATGTAGAATTTTTCATGGAAGTTTCTCTGTAAATAATTATCTCCTTGTGTATATCCATTGTATTATAAAAATAATGTGCCAAGCTTTGGTTTTAGGATGATTAGATTGCTTGTTTACTATGTGCAGAACAAAAAACAGAAACTTTGGCTGTAGTGCGTGATTTTACATTTTTACTGGAAGGTCAAATGGGTCTGAAACTTTTTGCACATTACTTATGTACAAATTGTTCAAATTTTGAAATTTATTTCATAATTGTTTGAGTTACATAAGTTTACTAAACTTCCAGATTACTACAGACTGTCCTGTTTTTGACAGATTCTGTTTTTCGTGTGTTGTTTGCTTATTTTGATGAATCTATGGATAGTATCGGGGGGTATGAACCATGGAGAAGTTGGAATACAGTAGGTTTAATACCAATATAAATAAATAATGAGTTCATTACAGTACCTTAAAGTGGTAGTTTGCTTTATTACACTAACGGATCTCACAAAGTTTTTGTTAAAGTTTTGTGTGGATGAAGTGTTCGAAGATCGAGGAGCTATCAATATGAGAAGAATAAAGAGAGGCAAGAGTTCAAGCTTGGTGATGCCCAAGGCACCCCAAGTAAATATTTGAAAGGATACTCAAGCATCTAAGCTTGGGGATGCCCCGGTTGGCATCCCATCTTTCTTTTTCAACAAATATCGGTATACCTCGGTTTTTGTTTTGTTCACATAATTTGTGTCCTTTGTGTTTTTGTTTTTCCTTTAAGAAACATGCTAGTATGAGATAGCCCTTCATTGATTTATAGAATACTTCATGTGCTTCACTTATATCTTTTAAGTATGATCATATAGAATTGCTCTTTGTGCTTCACTTAAATCTTTTGGGTATGGTTTTATAGAATGCTTCGTGTGCTTCACTTACATATTTTGAGCTTGGATATTGGTTAGTCTATATTAATTGTAGAATGCTCCATGAACTTAACTTATACATTTTGGAGTATGAATAATACTATCATCTAAAGCATGTTTGGAAAAGTGTCAACTTTTGGAATTAGTGATCCCACTATTCCGAATGAGAAGAATTTTGCTTATGTGGAGAGTAGAAAAAATTCTATGCTTGTAGATCATGAAAATAATGCTTTTATGTGATGGTTATATTGTTTAACTCATTCATGATGCTACTGAAAATTATTATAAGGGAGGAATACATGCTTGTAGGAGTTGCAATAATATCAAGTTTCCTCTCTATTTGCTTGAAGTTTTGTAGTTATACTTGTTTTGCCTTCCTATGCTAGTTGATTGTTGTTCCTATAAATTGTGTGCTCACAAAATCCCTAGGCATAGGAAGTGGATTAGATTTAAATGTGCTAGTCATATTCTTCATGATGCTCTCTTTTATGTTTCAATTCTTATCTTTTATGTGAGCATCATTGAAATCATCATGCCTAGCTAAAAGGCATTAAAGAAAAGCGCTTGTTGGGAGACAACCCAATATACCCTTACTGTTTTTGTATGATTAAGATACTTTAGTAATCATGTTTTATAGCTTTTGTTTCAATAAAGTGCCAAGTAAGACCTTTGGGAAGACTTGGGTGAAAGTTAACGTGATCTTGCTGTAAAAAACAGAAACTTTGCGCTCACGAGATTAGCTGTAATTTTTTTTTACAGAAGAGTGCTTTTGAGTTGATTCTTTTTGCAGAAGATTAATAGACAAACTCCTCACGTCCACCAATTTATTTCATAATTTTTGGAGTAGCAGAAGTATGGTTGCTGTTCAGATCAATACAGACTGTTCTGTTTCAGACATATTCTGTTTTCATTGCATAGTTTGCTTGTTTTCTAGTTTCTATGGCTTATATTCCTCAATATAAATTGTAGAAATTATATGGTACAGTAGGCATTGTGTGAGAACAATTATTAACCTTGTCTTTGACAGTATCAAAGTGAATGGTTTACTCTTTATCATACTAACCTATCTCACGAAGTTCCGTTAAGTTTTGTGTGATTGAAGTTTTCAAGCTTTGGGTGAGATATCGATATGAGGAGAATAAGGAGTGGAAAGACCCTAAGCTTGGGGATTCCCAAGGAAACCCAAGGTAATATTCAAGGAAGACTCAAGCGCCTAAGCTTGGGGATGCCCCGGAAGGCATCCCCTCTTTCGTCTTCAAAACTATCGGTATACCTTACTCGGAGCTATATTTTTATTCGTCACATGATATGTGTTTTGCTTGGAGCGTATTTTTAATTGTACTTGCTGTTTGAATAAAATCATTGGATCTGAAATCTTGAATGAAAAAGAATCCTCCCATGTCTAGTTAATTATTTGACTACTCAGTGTCCTCCACTTATGTCTTTTGGAGTAGTTTGTCATTTACTCACGTGCTTCACGTATATCCTATGAGTAAATGGTTGAATGAATTGAATAATATAAATCTGAATTTATATATGTTTCATATGCTTATCCCATGGGGAATAATGACTTCACATATAAGAAGTAGAGGTGGTAAATTTATTGAAGGTTAGCAAACATTGAATTGGTCACTTCAACAATTCATGAAAGAATATTGAAGGAAGAGAGATTTCAAATATAAATATACTATCTTGGACATATTTTGTAATTGTGAGAACTCATTAAAATATGACATGCTAAAAGGTTGATGTTGGACAAGGAAGACAAGTTAATGGGTTATGTTTTCCTATATCCAAAATGTTATATTGTCTTGGATCATCCAACATGTTGAGCTTGCCTTTCCCTCTCATGCTAGCCAAATTCTTTGCACCAAGTAGAAATACTACTTGTGCTTCCAAACATCCCTTAAACCAGTTTTGCCATGAGAGTCCACCATACCTACCTAAGGATTGAGTAAGATCCTTCAAGTAAGTTGTCATCGGTGCATGCAATAAAAGTTGCTCCTTAAATATGTATGATCTATTAGTGCGAAGAAAATAAGCTTTATACGAACTTGTGATAGGGAAGAAATAAAAGCGACGGACTGCATAATAAAGGTCTTTATCACAAGAGGCAATATAAAGTGACGTTCTTTTGCATTAAGATTTTGTGCATCCAACCATAAAAGCGCATGACAACCTCTGCTTCCCTCTGCGAAGGGCCTATCTTTTACTTTTATCTTCTACCCTTATACAAGAGTCATGGTGATCATCACCTTTCCTTTTTACACTTTTTCGTTTGGCAAGCACTTTGTGTTGGAGCGATCCGGATATATATATCCACTTGGATGTAGGTTTTCATAAATTATTATTGTTGACATTACCCTTGAGGTAAAAGGTTGGGAGGCGAAACTATAAGCCCCTATCTTTCTCTGTGTCCGATTAAAACTTTGAATCCATAAATATCACATGAGTGTTAGCAATTGTGAAAGATTAAATGATAGTTGAGTATGTGGAGTTTGCCGAATCAAAGCTCTTACATAGACCCTTCCCGAAAATAAGATGAATTGCAATTGTTTGATGACTAAGAGCACTATTTGTTAGTTTTCAAGAAAGTTTATGATCTATACTTTAACATGTGAATAGCTTGTTACTTGATCATGAAAAGTTTTATGAGATGAGCTACTGTTATGACATATAATGATGCTAGAAAAGGTGATTGAAATTATCATTGATCAAACTTGTGCACCTGCTAGCATTCACACTTCATAAATTATTTCTTTTATCATTTACCTACTCGAGGACGAGCAGGTATTAAGTGGGATGCTGATACGTCTCCAACGTATCTATAATTTATGAAGTATTCATGCTATTATATTATCCATCTTAGATGTTTTATATGAATTTATATGCTATTTTATATGATTTTTGGGACTAACCTATTAACCTAGAGCCCAGTGCCAGTTTCTGTTTTTTCCTTGTTTTTGAGTTTTACAGAAAAGGAATACCAAACAGAGTCTAATTGATGCCAATTTTTGTTGATTTTTTATGGACCAAAAGAAGCCCTAGAGCAAAAGAGTTGGGCCAGAAGAGTCCCGGGCTGTCCACGAGGGTGGGGGGCGCGCCCACCCCCCTGGGCGTGGGCCCCTGCCTCGTGGACGACTCGGAGACCCCCCTAACGTGAAACCAACGCCAAAAATTCCTATAAATACAGGAACCCCTAGAAAATAACCTAGATCAGAAGTTCCACCGTTGCAAGCCTATGTAGCCACGAGAAATCAATCTAGGCCCTCTCTGGCACCCTGCCGGAGGGGGCCATCATCACCGGAGGCCATGGAAGAGGATCCCGGAGGGGCCATCATCGCCATGAAGGCCAAGGACCAGAGGGAGAACCTCTCCCCATCTAGGGGGGAGGCCATGGAGGAGGAAGCACAAGGGGGAGAACATCTCCTCCTGTCTCTCGGTGGCACCGGAGTGCCATCGGGAGGGGAATCATTGTCGCGGTGATCGTCTTCATCAACATCACCATCATCATCACCATCCTCATCTATTTTACGCGGTCCACTCTCCCGCACCCCGCTGTAATCCCTACTTGAACATGGTGCTTTATGCCACATATTATGATCCAATGATGTGTTGCCATCCAATGATGTTTTGAGTAGATATCCTTTGTCTTTGGGTTGATTGATGATATAGATTGGTATGAGTTGTATGTTTTATTTTGGTGCTGTCCTATTGTGCCCTCCGTGTCGCGCAAGCGTGAGGGATTCCCACTGTAGGGTGTTGCAATACGTTTATGATTCGCTTATAGTGGGTTGCTTGAGTGACAGAAGCATAAACCCGAGTAAGGGGGTTGTTGCGTATGGGATAAAGGGGACTTGATGCTTTAATGCTATGGTTGGGTTTTACCTTAATGATCTTTAGTAGTTGCGGATGCTTGCTAGAGTTCCAATCATAAGTGCATATGATCCAAGAAGAGAAAGTATGTTAGCTTATGCCTCTCCCTCATATGAAATTGCAATGACGACTACCGGTCTTGTTAACAATTGCTTAGGACAATTCCGCACACCGATCCATCATTATTCCACACTCACTATTTATAATATTTAGTAATATATTCTAACTTTATGATAACAGCACCTACTTTTATATTTTAGCTCTCCGATATCATGCAAAGTTATCCTCTTCATACCCACAATGTAGTTTTATTTCCCGTTTCTAGTTGGAAGCAAACGTTCGGTGTACGTAGAGTCGTATCAGTGGCACATAGGACTTGAGAGAATATTGATCTTACCTTTAGCTCCTTGTGGGTTCGACACTCCATACTTATCACTTCCACCTTTGGAAATTGCTACGATGATTCCCTGCACTTGGGGATTATCACTCCCTTATTGGAAAGTAGTTGATCACAGAAACCGGTTTCTGTGACACCTACACCAACTAGTGAGGAAGCTGATGGTGTTGATCATGAAACTTCAGATAAAGTTACTACCGAACCTCGTAGGTCAACCAGAGTGAGATCCGCACCAGAGTGGTACGGTAATCCTATTCTGGAGGTCATGTTACTTGACCAGGGCGAGCCTACGAACTATGAAGAAGCGATGGTGAGCCCAGATTCCGCAAAATGGCTTGAGGCCATGAAATCTGAGATGGGATCCATGTATGAGAACAAAGTGTGGACTTTGGTTGACTTGCCCGATGATCGGCAAGCATAGAGAATAAATGGATCTTCAAGAAGAAGACTGACGCTGACGGTGATGTTACTGTCTACAAAGCTCAACTTGTTGCGAAAGGTTTTTGACAAGTTCAAGGGGTTGACTACGATGAGACTTTCTCACCCGTAGCGATGCTTAAGTTTGTCCGAATCATGTTAGCAATTGCCGCGTTTTATGATTATGAAATTTGGCAAATGGATGTCAAAACTGCATTCCTGAATGGATTTTTAGAAGAAGAGTTGTATATGATGCAACCAGAAGGTTTTGTCGATCCAAAGGGAGCTAACAAAGTGTGCAAGCTCCAACGATCCATTTATGGACTGGTGCAAGCCTCTCGGAGTTGGAATAAACATTTTGATAGTGTGATCAAAGCATATGGATTTATACAGACTTTTGGAGAAGCCTGTATGTACAAGAAAGTGAGTGGGAGCTCTGTAGCATTTCTAATATTATGTGTGGATGACATATTGCTGATTGGAAATGATATAGAATTTCTGGATAGCATAAAAGGATACTTGAATAAGAGTTTTTCAATGAAAGACCTCGGTGAAGCTGCTTACATATTGGGCATCAAGATCTATGGAGATAGATCAAGACGCTTGATTGGACTTTCACAAAGCACATACCTTGACAAAGTTTTGAAAAAGTTCAAAATGGATCAAGCAAAGAAAGGGTTCTTGCCTGTGTTACAAGGTGTACAGTTGAGTCAGACTCAATGCCCGACCACTTCAGAAGATAGAGAGAAAATGAAAAATGTTCCCTATGCTTCAGCCATAGGCTCTATCATGTATGCAATGCTGTGTACCAGACCTGATGTGTGCCTTGCTATTAGCTTAGCAAGGAGGTACCAAAGTAATCTAGGAGTGGATCACTGGACAGCGGTCAAGAACATCCTGAAATACCTGAAAAGGACTAAGGATATGTTTCTCGTTTATGGAGGTGACAAAGAGATCGTCGTAAATGGTTACGTCGATGCAAGCTTTGACACTGATCCGGACGATTCTAAATCGCAAACCAGATACGTGTTTACATTGGACGGTGGAGCTGTCAGTTGGTGCAGTTATAAACAAAGCGTCGTGGCGGGATCTACGTGTGAAGCGGAGTACATAGCTGCTTCGGAAGCAGCAAATGAAGGAGTCTGGATGAAGGAGTTCATATCCGATCTAGGTGTCATACCTAGTGCATCAGGACCAATGAAAATCTTTTGTGACAATACTGGTGCAATTGCCTTGGCAAAGGAATCCAAATTTCACAAGAGAACCAAGCACATCAAGAGACACTTCAATTCCATCCGGGATCAAGTCCAGGTGGGAGACATAGAGATTTGCAAGATTCATACGGATCTAAATGTTGCAGACCCGTTGACTAAACCTCTTCCACGAGCTAAACATGATCAGCACCAAAACTCCATGGGTGTTCGAATCATTACTGTGTAATCTAGATTATTGACTCTAGTGCAAGTGGGAGACTGAAGGAAATATGCCCTAGAGGCAATAATAAAGTTATTATTTATTTCCTCATATCATGATAAATGTTTATTATTCATGCTAGAATTGCATTAACCGGAAACATAATACATGTGTGAATACATAGACAAATATGGTGTCACTAGTATTGTCGGATGTGGGGTTCCGGCAAAATCCTTAAGGTTCGAACTCTGGGGTGCGCGCGAAGTCGTTCCCTCCTACCGATCCACGCCCTAGCTCACTAAGATCTCGCGGACGAACTCGACGAACTCGCAACATAGAAAGACACGAGATTTATACTGGTTCGGGCCACCGTTGTGGTGTAATACCCTACTCCAGTGTGGTGGTGGTGGATTGCCTCTTGGGCTGATGATGAACAGTACAAGGGGAAGAACAGCCCCCTGAGGTTGAGGTGTTCTTGTGGCTAAGGTAGGCTCTCGATCAGATCAAGCTGAGATGCCCCTACTGTGGTGGTTAGTTCTACTTATATAGGCCCTGGTCCTCTCCCCAAATATTGAGCGGGAAGGGAGCCAACAACGGCGGGCAAATTTGAAGGGGGACAGCTAGTACAAGCTATCCTGACAAAAGTGGTCTTCGCCTGCAAAAGGCTCTGGTGGTGACGCCGTCTTGGGCTCCACGATGAACTCCATCCTGCCGTCCTTCTGGTCTTGGTCTCGTTGCACCGATATGGCAACCTTTGCCTGATGCCTCGATACTCCTCGCCTGCGCTTGCCTCCTTAGCACCATAGAGGAAACAAGGACGCTGCGCGCGCTGGCGCCTGCCTGGCGCCCGCCTGGTCTCGATCGTCATGGCTCACGTCACGAAAGCCTCGTGAGGTTTGCCCCGCCTTGATATCTCCGCTCCTCGTGAGCCTGCCGGGCTAGGCCACTCCTGAGGAGGTCTTGCGTCGTCCGCCTCGCGAGGCTTGGCCCCTCGCGAGGGTCTTGGATGCCTTGCTGATGAAGATGGGCCGTACGGCCCGCTGACTTAGCCATGTCGTGGGACGCAGGCAGGCAAGTCTGGGGACCCCCGTTCCCAGAACACCGACAGTAGCCCCCGGGCCCAAGGTGCGCTCGTGCTTGGCTTCGCGGCAAAGCCAAGGGTCAAGTATGGAGCGCCGCGGGCCCCAAAAGCCTGCGGCCTCGGTTGATGCGTGGCAGTTGATTGGACGTGGGCGTCTCCGCTTCCCCACGCTGCCTCGGCAACTGCTCGATTGGACAAAAGGCTGGCGCGGACAGCTCTTTCCTTCATTGTTTCTTCCTCGCCTTGCTCTAGATCCCCTTTCTCGCTCCTCGCCACCGCTACCTCAGATCTGCTCCAATCTCTCTCCGCGTCTGCGACCCATGGCGCCACGCAAGGTGAGGACTTCCTCAGCGCCGGCTTGGTATGAGCCGACTCTTGAAGCGCCTACCGTCACAGAAAGGAGCCTCGCCTCCGTGCGCCTGCTGACGGCGGGGGAGAGCAACGAGTGGGGGAAGACGGAGCTCCGGCTCGCCTCCGATGTGCCGGAGCCTGAGGGAAGCACCTTCTTCCCCTTCTTCTCGAGCAGCCTCACCGTCGGGTTGGTCCCTCCTTTCTCCGACTTCTTTTATGAGGTTCTCGATCACTACGGGCTGCTAGCGTTGCACCTCCATCCCAACTCTGTCCTCCTCTTGTCCATCTTCACCTACTAAATCGAGGTGTACCTGGGCATGCTGCCATCCGTGGCGCTTCTGCGCCACTTCTTCTTCCTTCGCGTCACCGATGGGACACTCCTCCGGATGCGCCAACTTCATCGCGTCTGGCAAGGCCAACTCGATCTCGAGCACTGGGAAGAGGGCCGACAATATCCGATCCAAATGGGTCATGATGGATGCCAAGCGCGCCCATCCGTGCCTGGTGTTATCGACGGAGGCGCCCTAGCTCAACAAGGGGTGGCCCAAGGTGGAGCTTGCCGATGAGCGGGCGTTGGCTGTGTTGGGGCAGATGACGACTCACTTGAAGCCGGGCAATGCGAAGGCAGCCAAGGTGACGGGGGCAATGCTCCTGAGGGAGTTCTTGATGCTGCGAGTTGCCCCTCTCCATACGCGCTCGCGCCCCTTTTGGGAGCTTGAAGAAGAGGGGAGCAAGACCCGTCTAAGGCCTGGGGCCCTTCCTGGCGACGAATTGGATGCTGTCCTGCGCCTCATAGTTGGGGACAACCAGGAGTACCTGCCTAGTGCCTTCGTTCCTTTGTTCCTCCGCAAGGACTGGGAGGAACTTGTCGCCTCCAGGCCGACCTTTGACGCGCGCGGCCTGGTGCCGCCGACGCTCGCAGGAGCTCTTGCAGCACCGAAGCCGGTGGAGGTGTCCTCCGACGAGTCCCGTGGAGGGGAGGAGGAGGAGGTGGACTCGGAGAAGACTCTTGAAGAGGTGGGGGAGAATTCTCCTCTGAGCAAGGCCGAGATCCTCCGTGCCTTGCCCGACGACGCCGAGGCCGATGCCTGCCAGGAGGAGAGGGAGCAGCCCCTCATCCCGACAAGGGGCAGGTCGTCGTTGGTTCCTTGAGATGCCGCCCCTGTCTCGACGCCTCTTGAGGCCGGCTCTGGCCCTTCTACCGCCGGGGCCCGCATGCCCACTCCTCAGGTCCCGACGCTGTCAGGCTTCAAGCTCCCCAAGCGGAAATATGTTGCAGTGGATCGGTAAGTGCCTTAAGCTTCACCTTGTCCCTACTTGTACTTGTTATTTCCTGACGTTCGCCCTTGGTCGATCAGGCCGACGCCTTCAGCGAAGAAGAGGAAGGAGGATACGGCGGCCGTGCCTTCCTCCGCAGAGAAAGGAGGCAACAACACCCGCACCTTCCCAACCCGGTCGTCCTCGCGAGGCCAAGAGGAACATCACCGTGTGGAATCAGCCCCCATGGCCTAGCTGGCTCCGGAAGTGCCGGCGTCTGGCGCGGATGATGAGGTCCTAGCTGCTCCGGAACCCGCAATCTCCCGGGCCCTGGCGGCGACGTCGCCTCCTCCTACTGCCGCACCTTCACTCCCAGGTTCTTCTACCTCTGCTGCTGTCCTGGAGCGTGCTCTTTTGGAGATGACCCAGTTGCAGGCAGATCTCCTGAGCGCGGACCCGCGCCTGGTGGCTGAGCGCCTGGAGCTGGCCTCTGGCTGGCTTCACTCCGACTTGGCGGTTCGCGCGAGCTGAGTCAGGCCGCGGTGTCCTTCGAAAAGGAGAAGCAGAGCACTGCCACTGCTGCAGCCGATCGTGAGGCGGCACTGAAGGACGCCAACGCCGCCCGCGACCGCTGCCGAGAGCTGGAGGACGAGCTGAAGAGCCTGCACGACAAGCATGCCAAAGAAGCACGCCGCCGCCAAGCGAAGGAGGAGGAGATGAAGGCCCGGGAGGACGCCGTCAAGAACCGTGATACTGAGCTGGCGGAGTTGGGGAAGACGCAGGCCGCCGAGCGCAACCGGTTGGAAGAGTTGGAGCGGAAGGTGGAGGCGAGGCGCGAGTCCTGGCTGAAGACCGCGTGGCCTTTGCCGATCTCGAGAAGAGATCTCGCAAGGCTGTGAAGACGCTCTACGAGCACGGCCTGGAGAAGTCGCTGGCCACCGATGAGGACGGCCCCGCCCGGCTACTTCCTCTCTTGGTGAAGGTGCTCGAGGAAGTCGTTGATGGTGTCGGTCCCATGGCGGAGGCAGAAGCTCGCGTCCTGTATTCAGCTGCATTGACTCGCGTCTTCAGCCATCTGCACCTCCGCGACCCCAACGCTTGCCTTGACGAGCTGCTGGAGCCCGTGGCCGATGATCTTAGCGCAGCAGCCGCCGCTGTACAAGGTCAAGTGGAGGCCTTGCTGAAGAAGTTCTACGGCTTTGTCTCCGCTCCTTTGTCCGGCGATGCCGCCGATCCTGCAGCTGGTGATGAAGGTGAAGACGACGTCACCCATGGAGGAGCACCTTCCGCAGGCGATGGCGGTGTCCAGGGGTGACCTCCGGCTATTCTCCCGTTTCGTTCCTGCAACATGTATCAGGCCTCGTGGAGGCGTTTAGACTTTTCATTTGGTATTGTGAGGACAATGTGCTTGTAATATTTGCTTCGAGATTTTGTGCTTTCCTTCCTATCTGCTTTGTGTTCTACGTCAGCAGAGCCCGGCCCCGCGCATACCTCAACCGCCATTGGGCCGACCGGAGACCAGGACGGACCAAGGAGTGAGGGGCTACGTGACCAGTTAGGCTTCTGAGTCGCGATGCTCAGGAGTCCCCCTTGACGCGCGAACAACATATAGGGAGAGTTCGCGAGGATAGGTTGATGTTCTACATCGGCAGAGCCCGGCCCCGCGCATACCTCAACCGCCATTGGGCCGACCGGAGACCAGGACGAACCAAGGAGTGAGGGGCTACTGACCAGTTAGGCTCCTGAGTCGCGATGCTCAGGAGTCCCCCTTGATGCGCAAATAATCTCCATACCTTCCCTCGCCGAGGCCTAGGGAGGGGCATGCAACAACCAGGTCCGGGAGGCCTATTTGGGCGGCATGCGCTTGGGCGTGACCCGAGAGCAGCCCCCAGGCCCGGGAGGCCTGGTTGGGTGGCAAGCGCTTGGGCGTGACCCGATCGCAGCCCCCGTGCCCAGCCCCCTCACGCGGCTCTCCCGAGGGGAGGCGTTGCGCTGAGGCCGGACGCTGAGCTCTGGGCTCCCTGAGGTTGGTACGACCGTGAAGCCGCCCTCAGTTGTTTATCACCAGCGCGGTGCGTAGTGCTTCCGCTTGTGCACGGGCATAGCCACTCCTCGGCAGTGTCGATGGCCAGCGCGGAGCATGGTGCTTCCACTTGTGCGTGGGAGGGGGGCCCCCCTCCGGGAGGAGCCCTCGGGGCGTGTACAGCCCGGCCCTGACACGTGGCTTGCACGGCAGGGCTGCGAGGTGTATCTGGGCACTCGTGAGCCAGCACGGGACTCATGAGGCCCTACCTCCAGGCGGGTTGCACCTGGTCTTGAGTCTTGGTTGCTGTGTGTTCCTACAACGCGGTTAGGTGCAAGCACTCTACGTCCTCAGGTCCCGGCCCTCGAGCGAGCTCAGCCGCCGCTGGTATGCCAGGTCGCGATGCTGTGGTCAAGGCTATGCTCAGGAGCCCCCCTTTTAACGCGCAAGCGAATTGCACGGGATGAATGGACCCATAGTGGGTGGCGATCGAGTAGGTGATAACTGTAGGCAGGTTAAGCATGGAAGGCAAATCAGCTTGGGTAAATGCAGGAAGATACATGCCACTGGGTCCAGCCCGAGCGGCTTGGGGATGATGCAGCCCGAGGGGTGCCCTCAGCAAGGTAAGCTAAAGACATAAGCAAAAGGGATACATGCCACAGGGACGCACCCATGCGGCCTGGGAATAATGCAGCCCGAGGGGTGCTCCCAGCTAAACGAGCTTGGAAAATGTCACCTGGTTCTGTAGACGAAGTAGAGTTGGTGCAGCTGAAGGCGTGTGTCGAAGGAATGACTCTTCACGAGCCACCGGGGCCCTGAGCCCCGGGAGGCTCTGGGGGCTCGGGAGGTTCCTTGAAGACCGTCTCCATTTCTTCCAGGACGGCGTGGTACCTGGCCTCCTGAGCCGCCAGAACGCGCCGCATGTTGCGCTGATAGGCTGACGCCACGCTCGGCAAGCCGAAGGGCATGCGAACTTAGTTGTGTGGCGGGCCCTCGCAACAGCCCACACGTGAAGGCCAGAAACGCTCCTGAGATGCGGCCCTGTTGAGCCCTGGGACGTCGATGCAGACACGCAGCCCAGCATCCTCGCCTGGATGGGGAGTTGGGCCTCGTGAGCGGCTATCGCCGTGCATGGATCTTGCGTCTTGCAGTTCCTGAGTGGTCTTGGTGATGAACTCCTGAGTGGTGGGAACTCCTTGCCCTGTGTTCTCCTAAGGGAAACGTGCCGCGAAGCACGCCTCCAAGTGGTGCCCAAGCGCCTCCCTCGTGAGGTTGGCAAGGTCTGAGGCCCTCCAGAAGAGAGCCCCCGAGCCCTGCCCGAGGAGGGCGCCGGGCGCGCCTTCCTATGCGATGGAGGGAGGCGCGCCTGAAGTGGGCGCTGATCCTGATGAGGCTCCAGCCGCGTCGCCGCCCTCCTGAGATCCTGCCCGGCGCAGCTGCTTCTTCTTCTTGGGGAGGGCCCCAGGAGGGCCCTCGCTTTTGCGGCCGGGGTCGTTGATTGCTGCAGCTTGGAAGGCGCGCTCGAGGGAGCACACCGCATCTCTCTCTTCACATGGGACCGTGATGATTCCGCCGCTTCCCGGCATCTTGAGGACGTTGTAGCCGTGATGGGTGACTGCCATGAACTTGGCCAGGGATGGATACCCGAGGATGGCGTTGTACGGCAGGCGGATGTGCACGACGTCGAAGTCGATGAGCTCGGTGCGGTAGTTCTTGCGCTCCCCGAAGGTGACAGGCAGGCGGACCTGCCCTATCGGTGTGGTGGAGCCGTCGGTCACTCCTGAGAAAGGCTTGGTAGGCTGAAGCTGCTCATATGGCACTTGGAGGTTGTCGAATGTGTCGACGGACAGGACGTTGAGCCCTGCGCCGCCGTCGATGAGGGTCTTGGTAACTTGCACATTGCTGATGACTGGTGAACAAAGCATCGGGAGAGCGCCAGCGGTGGCTGCGCACTTGAGCTGATCTGCCGAGTTGAAAGTGATGGCGCATTGGGACCACCTGAGTGGGCGCGTGGCCTCGAGCTTGGGAAGCACCGCGTTCACTTCACGAGCGAACTGTTTGAAGATGCGTTGAGAGGCTGGGGCCTGCGCGCCGCCCAAGATGCAGGCGATTGCACGCGGCTCTTGGAAGCCCCCAGCCCCCTCATCCTGATGGTGATCGTTGTTCCTTCTTGGTGGCGGAAGTGGGGGAAGACCGGCGTTGCCCTGGTGGCGATCCTCACGAGGCTGGTCCCTCCAGGCGCCCTCGCGAGGATGGTCCTGCCAGCGGTCCTCACGAGGCCTGTCGCGCCACTCCTGGCGCGGGCCACAGCCGTCCCAGCATCCGCCTCCACGTCCTCCTCCACGGCTGTAGCCCCGGTCGCTACGCTCGGGGCGTCGACCGAAGCGTCCTTCACGGATGGCTCTGAGCTCTTGACAGTCACTGGTGTTGTGGGTGTTCAGATTGTGGAAGGCGCAGAACGGTCGGCTGTTCTTGGATGACTCGGGCTGATCTCTGCCCCGCTTGGTGTCGGGCTCTGCTGCGAGCACTGCTACTTCCTTGCGCTTCACGTCCTTGGCCTTGGCTTTCTTCTCCTCTGTGCCCGCGGCTGGCAGCTCGAGGAGGGAGAGGCACCCCTCCTCAGCTCTTGCGCACTAGGTCGCCAGGTTGAACAGCTCCTGAGATGTGCACAACTCCTCATGGATAGCGAGCTCTTCCTTCATCTAGACGTCACGGATGCCGTCTGAGAATGCGGAGATGATGGCTTCGTCCGTGACCTTGGGGATCTTGAGGCGAGTGTTGTTGAAGCGCTGGATGTACTTCTGGAGGGTCTCCCCTGGCTGTTGCTTGATGCGGCGTAGGTCACCTGCGGCCGGTGGGCGGTCGCGGGTGCCTTGGAAGTTAGCGGAAGCGGTCGCGCATCTCATCCCAGGAGGAGATCGAGCCGTGCTGTAGGTTAAGGAGCCAGGAGCGGGCACCATCCTGGAGAGCCATAGGGAACCAGTTCGCCATGACCTTCTCGTCACCGTTGGCTGCTTTGATGCTCAGCTCGTAGAGCTGCAGGAACTCCGCGGGATCGGAGGTGCCGTCGTAGCTGGGAGGCAGATCCGGCTTGAACTTGCCTGGCCAGGCGACGCTACGCAGCTCGGGGGTGAAGGCGCAGCAGCCGGCCATGGTTGCCGGGGCCCGCCTCGGAGCTGGAGCTTGGTCTTGATGAGGTCCGCGCGGCGCCACCGTAGGCGGCGCGCGGTCTTGATGAGGCGGCGCGGGGAGCGCAGGTGCAGCTTCTCACGGCCGAGGGATTTCTTGGCACCTTCTCTCTTCGCGCGTGGGCACCGGACGTGGCGGATCACGCCGTGGGGCCGCGCGCCTTGGCGCCAAGGTGCAGTCTTGGGGAAAAGGTGGTGGAGGCGCGCCATGAGCCACGTCGCCTGTGGCTGGCGGAGGGTGAGGCAGAGGGAGGGACGGCGCCGGGGAGCCCCCTGCGGCGCGGACGAGCTCGGCGACGCGGTCGAGCCACTCCTCGTAGAGGTCATCGACTGAGCGGTAGCGCAGGAGCTCATTCGCAGCGAGGAGCGCGTCCTGCGCCTCCTTGGGAGCGCGGCGTGCATGAGACGAAGAACCGGCCGTGGTCAGCGACGGAGTGGCGGTGCGGCCGTCCTGCCGCACCGATGGATGCAGCGAGGACGCCTGTTGCTCGTTCCCCGCCGGGCCGCTGGCAGCGTTGGCAGTGTGAGACGGAGAACGACGAGGTGGCCCGCCGACGGGAGCCGTCTGAGCAACGCGGGCGGTGAGGGCAGCCCGACGCTCAGCTCGAGCGCGGCGAGCGTCCGCCATGGAGACGATGGAGCGACGGAGCTACGAATCGACGGAAGGGAAGCTACGGCACACCCCTACCTGGCGCGCCAAATGTCGGATGTGGGGTTATGTCAAAACCCTTAAGGTTCGAACTTGGGGGTGCGCGCGAAGTCGTTCCCTCCTACCGATCCACGCCCTAGCTCACTAAGATCTCGCGGACGAACTCGACGAACTCGCAACACAGAAAGACACGAGATTTATACTGGTTCGGGCCACCGTTGTGGTGTAATACCCTACTCCAGTGTGGTGGTGGTGGATTGCCTCTTGGGTTGATGATGAACAGTACAAGGGGAAGAACATCCTCCTGAGGTTGAGGTGTTCTTGTGGCTAAGGTAGGCTCTCAATCAGATTAGATCAAGCTGAGATGCCCCTACTGTGGTGGCTAGTTCTACTTATATAGGCCCTGGTCCTCTCCCCAAATATTGAGCGGGAAGGGAGCCAACAACGGCGGGCAAATTTGAAGGGGGACAGCTAGTACAAGCTATCCTGACAAAAGTGGTCTTCGCCTGCGAAAGGCTCTGGTGGTGACGCCGTCTTGGGCTCCACGATGACCTCTGTCTTGCCGTCCTTCTGGTCTTGGTCTCGTTGCACCGATATGGCAACCTTTGCCTGATGCCTCAGTACTCCTCGCCCGCTCTTGCCTCCTTAGCACCAAAGAGGAAACAAGGACGTTGCGCGCGTTGGCGCCCGCCTGGTCTTGATCGTCGTGGCTCACGTCACGAGCCTTGTGAGGTTTGCCCCGCCTTGATATCTTCGCTCCTCGTGAGCCTGCCTGGCTAGGCCACTCCTGAGGAGGTCTTGCGTCGTCCGCCTCGCGAGGCTTGGCCCCTCGCGAGGGTCTTGGATCCCTTGCTGATGAAGATGGGCCGTATGGCCCGCTGACTTAGCCACGTCGTGGGCCGTAGGCAGGCAAGTCTGGGGACCCCCGTTCCCAGAACGCCGACAAGTATGCCTCTACTTGACTAGCTCGTTGATCAAAGATGGTTAAGTTTCCTAGCCAGACATGAGTTGTCATTTGATTAATGGGATCACATCATTAGGAGAATGATGTGATTGACTTGTCCCATTCCGTTAGCTTAGCACTTGATCGTTTAGTTTACTGCTATTGCTTTCTTCATGACTTATACATATTCCTATTACTATGAGATTATGCAACTCCCTATTACCGGAGGAACACTTTGTGTGCTACCAAACGTCACAACGTAACTGGGTGATTATAAAGGTGCTCTACAGGTGTCTCCGATGGTACTTGTTGAGTTGGCATAGATCGAGATTAAGATTTGTCACTCCGATTGTCGGAGAGGTATCTCTGGGCCCTCTCGGTAATGCACATCACTATGAGCCTTGCAAGCAATGTGACTAATGAGTTAGTTGCGGGATGATGCATTACGGAACGAGTAAAGAGACTTGCCGGTAACGAGATTGAGCTAGGTATTGAGATACCGACGATCGAATCTCGGGCAAGTAACATACCGATGACAAAGGGAACAACGTATGTTGTTATGCGCTTTGACCGATAAAGATCTTCGTAGAATATGTAGGAGCCAATATGAGCATCCAGGTTTCGCTATTGGTTATTGACCGGAGACGTGTATCGGTCATGTCTACATAGTTCTCGAACCCGTAGGGTCCGCACACTTAAAGTTCTGTGACGATCGGTATTATGAGTTTTTATGTTTTGATGTGCCGAAGTTAGTTCGGGGTCCCGGATATGATCACAGACATGATGAGGAGTCTCGAAATGGTCGAGACGTAAAGATCTATATATTGGACGACTATGTTCGGACACCGGAAAGGTTTCAGGAGGTTTCGGACTTATACCGGAGTACCGGGGGGTTAACGGAACCCCCCGGGGAGTATATTGGGCCTAATGGGCCTTAGTGGGAGAAGAGGAGGGGCAGCCAGGGCAGCCACGCGCCCCCTCCCCCTCTAGTTCGAATTGGACAAGGAGGGGGGTGGGGCGCCCCCCCCCCTTTTCCTTCTCTTCCTCTCTCCCTTCCTTCCCTTCTCCTACTCCTACTAGGAAAGGTGGAGTCCTACTCCCGGTGGGAGTAGGACTCCCCCCTTGGCGCGCCCTCCTCCTTGGCCGTCCGCCTCCCCCTAGCTCCTTTATATATGGGGGCAAGAGGGCACCCCATAGACACAACAATTGATCATTGATCTTTTAGTCGTGTGCGGTCCCCCCTCCACCATAATCCACCTCGGTCATATCGTAGCGGTGCTTAGGCAAAGCCCTGCATCGGTAGCTTCATCAACATCGTCACCACGCCATCGTGCTGACGAAACTCTCCCTCGGGCTCTACTGGATCGTGAGTTCGCGGGACGTCACCGAGCTGAACGTGTGCTGAACGCGAAGGTACCGTACGTTCGGTACTGAGGATCGGTCGATTGTGAAGACGTACGACTACATCAACCGCGTTGTCATAACACTTCCGCTTAACGGTCTATGAGGGTACGTGGACGACACTCTCCCCTCTCGTTGCTATGCATCACCATGATCTTGCGTGTCCGTAGGATTTTTTTTTGAAATTACTACGTTCCCCAACAGGTCAAAGTAATGGCTATCGCCATCACCCGATGCGTGCAACCCCTCCAACAACGGGGGCACCCTTTATGGTGCTATAACGGGACCAACGATGTGACCCGTTACCAGCGGCAAGGGCCAGACAACAAGGTGGCCCTGGCTAAGATGCTGGCTGATCTCTTTAAGGTAGAAGAAGCAGAGTTCGCTCGCTTGAGTATTCGGGAATGCTGCTCCGGATACAATCCAGCGGACTGGGTAAGCCATTATCCATTATTTTGAGCCCACTGATTATGCCTGAATTCTTACTGTTCGTAACTGAACAGGGATGGAGGCATCAGGTTGCGTCCATTAATTGCCCTCCTCCTCCACCAGAGGATCATTCTCGTGACGATGATCCGGGGTATCATGACGACCCACAGACGTCGATCGAATTTGAAGACGGGGTGATCTATTAGGAGGGCCTGGACGGCGCCAAGGTGACTATAACAGCTGACCACCCCGGGGCTCTTCCCTCTTCTAGAGTAAGTGAAAAGAAGACCCCTTCCTGAAGAGGGCGCTCATCTCGCGCCACCCCCACATGCTGACTTCTACTCCCAAGGGTCGCCGTACTACGCGTAAGAATGCCTCGGGAGGAGTGCGGACCGCGCGAGCCCTAGACCTTGAAGGGAGATCAAAGCGGAAAGCTTCCGCCGAAGCGGAGGCACCTACCCCTTTGGCGTAGAGGTAAGGTATTTTGGGATTGCAGCGACGGTTGCTGTCGGTACTTTTTTTTATTGAAAATTGCTCAATTTTGTAGAAGGCGCATGCCTCTGCACCAATCCAAAGATTTCCTGGACACGCCGAATCGCAGCTCCGGTCCCAAGTCTTTGGTACTAGCCAGGCCCTCCTCCGAACATGTGGCGGCCGGTGTACCTCCAACGGATTCCAATGATGTATCAGTCACTAATTCCGAAGTTGAGAGCGTAATGAATCATCACCGCCGAAGGGAGACTTCTCGTCATATTGCCTTTGCTGAACATGAATTTAGTGCTATTAATTCGGTCCGGACGGGTCTTGAAGGGATCACTGGTCTTTTTGCCGCCAAGGTGCAGGTATGTGGCTTGAAAGCAAATCATGTTCCCTAACCAACTATCCCCCAAGCCTTAATACGGGCGGGACGACCGAGTTAAGGGTATCTAATGATATTATTTTTGTTGGCCGCAAGAGAGTAGAACAGAAAGCTGTCCGAGGACCTGGAATTGTGTCGAACAGAATTGGTCGAGACTAAGGCCGAACTAGATGCGGCTCGAAAAGCCAGCAGCGAATTGTCCGGTGAGTAGGAGAGACTGCTTTTGTAGGTATATGTTGTATGCTGAGCATTAACACCGTATTCTCCGTATAGGCGCGGGCACTGCAAGTGAGCCACGGAAGGAGTTGGAGGCTGGTAAACGAGTACTGACGCGAAGCCAGGAGGAGAAAAATGAGCTCAAGGCGGAGGATCAGCGGAAAGCCGAGGAGATTAAGAGTTTGAAGACTCAGCTGGCCCAAGCACTAGAGGAGAACTAGAAGCTTAAAGGTGGCATATTTGGTAAGCGCTGATCTTACCATGATGTTGGCAAGTACCGTTTGATCTATTAATGACGGTATGCAACACCTGCTTTCTAGGTCTCTTGACTAGACGACCCGAGCAAGAGGCGGGTACCTATGGCGGGAACCTTTTAAAGGAGCTGACGAAGACTTATGAAAGGGCCCAGAAAGCCATGAAGAGTATGGTGAAGGCGTTATGGCCGTCGGATGTGCCGCCAAAGAGTATGGCCGAACTGGCCAGTCGCATTAAAGGGTCTCGGCGAAGGTTTGAATTGTGGAAGATTTTGGCCTGTCGAGAAGGAGTGCGCGAGGCATGGGCTATGGTAAAGACCCGCTTCACCAAGCTAGACCCGGTGCATATGGCCTGGGTTGGTCCCATGGGCTCTGACGACCAAGAGATACCACTGAGCTTGGTGTACGATGAAGTGATGCAAGCCGCTCGCTATTCTCAAAAGGACTGTGCCTTAGAGCAATTGATAGACAATGTCCAGAATGAGTAATCTTGTCAATTCTATGTGTCTATGTACTTTACATTGACCATGTTCTATCCACTTTCTTATTGTTATTTTTTTGATAGAATGTTGTCTTGACCGTCCATCGGCTTCTGCCCCCCTAACCAGAGATCTGGGAGTGTTCCGTACTGTGTGCCGTGGGAAACAAGGCCACAATTCGGGAACCAGGCAATCTGGCCATCTGGTTTGAACAGACGAAACATGTGCGGAGAGTTATGTTATATTACTGTTGAACGTAAGAAACATCTTTCGATGAAAATAGTTCCTCCAAAGGTTCCTTTCGTCGGGTAAAATTATAGTCTGGGTACGTAAGATCAACGGACACCAATGGTTTTAAAAAACAACCCTGGTAGTAATCTCGAGGCTATAATTACTTCCCTTAGGCCGACTTGTTATATTATGTAAGAACACTAGCTTTCGGCTTCACCCGTCTGAGGTACGGTCCCGGGTGACCCGGTCGTAGCAATCGCAGAGGTGCTCCCTTTACGCCCTAGCCGAACAATCGGGAACGT
This sequence comes from Aegilops tauschii subsp. strangulata, assembly GCF_002575655.3. Classification (NCBI taxonomy): domain Eukaryota; kingdom Viridiplantae; phylum Streptophyta; class Magnoliopsida; order Poales; family Poaceae; genus Aegilops; species Aegilops tauschii. Next base: position 268,979,060 of record NC_053038.3, on the reverse strand, counting down.
AGGGGTAAACACACGAGCTAGGCAACCCAACTTTGCAAAGATCTTAAGTCAAACAAGTGCATATGTTGGCTTAACATGTATGAGAAGGACGCAATCAGTACGAGTGCAATTTATACATTTATTTCGGCTCTTTGTAGTGAACCCCCATGCGAAGCGGGGTGTTACATTCAATGATGTATATAATACGAGATTGGTATGGTTCGGTTTAGCCGAACTAGCACCATGTTGAAAAGAAAGAAATAAGAAAAATAATAAAAAAGGAGAAAGGTGGATATGTATGTCAAGCTCAGGCGTAAAAACGCGTCCCACGGGTTCGGCTCGAGGCACTCGTCGGACGAGCGGGGGAGACGATATGCTCCTCTGATTAGTACTTCATCAATGATGTATGGTCCCTCCCATTTAGGTGATAGTTTATTCTTCTGTTTCTCGGGGAGTCGGAGGACGAGGTCTCCCATGTTATATGTCTTCGCCCGGACTTCAAGGTTGTGGTAACGTCGCGCCTGCTGTTGATAGAACACGGACCAAGCTCGAGCTATGTCCCACTCTTCTTCCAGGGCATCCAGATCATCCCGCCGATTGAGCTCGGCTTCCTTTTCTTCGTACATGCGCACTCTAGGCACGTCATGGATAAGGTCGCATGGGAGAACTGCTTCCGCACTGTATACCATAAAAAATGGTGTGTATCCAGTTGACCGATTAGGAGTGGTCGCAGCCCCCATAGTACGGAATCGAGTTCCTCGACCAAGTGGCAGTCTGACTGTTCGAGGGATCGAACTAGGCGAGGCTTAATGCCGCTCATAATGAGTCCATTGGCTCGTTCGACCCGTCCATTGGTCTGTGGGTGGTACACCGAGGCGTAATCGAGCTTAATGCCCATTTTACCGCACCAGTCTTTAACTTCCTGGGCGGTGAAGTTGGTACCATGATTGGTAATTATGCTGTGGAGGACACCATAATGGTGTACGACGTCGGGTAAGAAGTCGACGACTGGTCCGGATTCTGCCGAAGTGACGGGTCTTGCCTCGATCCACTTTGTGAATTTGTCGACCATGACCAATAGGTTCTTCTTTATGTTTGTACCCCTTTAAGTGGTCCGACCATGTAGAGACCCCAGACCGCAAAAGGCCATGTGATCGGTATCGTCCGAAGAGCTGTGGGGGGCATATGGCTTTGATTTGCGAACAGCTGGCATCTGAGGCAATGTTGGACTAATGTCCGGGCATCTTCACGGGCGGTAGGCCAGAAAACCCTGCTCGGAAAGCCTTGCTGACCAAAGCCCGAGCTGTCGCGTGGTGTCTGCCCATGCCGCGTGTATCTCTGCCAAGAGCTGCTGCCCCTCTTCTTCGGAGATGCATCTTTGTAAAACTCCTGTGGTCCTCCTCTTATAGAGTTCACCCTCATGGACCTTGTATGCTTTAGAGCGCCAGACTATGTGTCGTGCTTCGGTTTGATCTTCTAGAAGCTGATGTTGTGTGAGGTAGGCTAGCAGGGGTTCTGTTCAGGGTGGGATTATGGCCATTACTTCGTGTGCGGAAGGTGTTTTCTCGAGTGCGGAGCCGCCGATGACATGATCGTTTTGTTCATTTCAGGCGTGTGAGCGGGCTCGTTGGATAATGCACTGGTGACGTCATCCTGCCACACCACGGAGGGCTTAAAGAGCCGCTTGAGGAAGGTGTTCTTGGGAACCAGGTCACGCTTGGCGCCCATGAGGGCGAGGACGTTGGCTGCTTGATTGCTGTCTCTAGAGACACGGTGAAACTCTAGGCCCTCAAATCGGGCCGATATCCGGAGGACCGCGTTTCTGTATGCTGCCATCTTGGGGTCTTTGGCGTGGAATTTGCCGTTGACTTGAGAGATTGCCAAGTTTGAGTCTCCCCTTACCTCGAGGCGTTGCACGCCCATTGTCGTGGCCACGCGAATACCATGTAGTAGTGCTTCGTACTCGGCCGCGTTGTTGGAGTCCGTGTACATTATCTGGAGGACGTACCGAACAATGTCGCCTATGGGGGAGATTAGGATGACTCCAGCCCCCAGTCCGGCTAACATCTTTGAGCCGTCGAAATATATTGTCCAGTGTGAGTATGTAGAGTACTCCCGGGGTAGTTCGGCCTCAGTCCATTCGGCTATGAAATCGGCCAACACCTGAGATTTAATGGCTCGGTGTGGTTTGTATGTTATCTCGAAGGGGAGGAGCTCGATGGCCCATTTGGCGATGCGGCCTGTGGCGTACCTGTTATTGTATATTGTTCAAGGGAGCCTCCGATGCCACTATGACCGAACACTCTTGAAAGTAGTGTCGCAACTTTCTGGATGCCATAAAGACCGTGTAGGCTATCTTTTGATAGTGCGGGTATCGTGATTTACATGGCATTAGTACCTCGGACACGTAGTAGACCGGCTTCTGGACTTGCAACTTGTGGCGCTCTGACTCCCGCTCCACGATGAGCATCGCGCTGACCACCTGATTGGTGGCTGGAATGTACAGTAGCATGGGTTCGCCAATGCCGAGTGCGGCCAGGATAGGGTTGCCGGCGAGGAGTGTTTTAATCTCCTCGAGTGCCGTGGCTGCTTCGCCTGTCCACTGGAAGTTCTTGGTCTTTTTGAGCAGTTTGTAGAATGGTAATGCCTTTTCTCCGAGGCGAGATATAAAGCGGCTCAAGGCTGCCACGCATCCTACTAATTTCTGGACATGCTTGAGCTCTGTTAGTATTGCGAGCTGAGACAGCGCTCTAATCTTTGCCAGATTAGCTTCAATTCCTCTATGGGAGACTATGAATTTGAGTAGCTTTCCGGCAGGGATCCCGAAGACGCATTTCTCCGGGTTGAGTCGTATATCGTAGGCTCGCAGGTTGTCGAAGGTTTGGCGTAGGTTGTCTTTCAGTTGATCGATGTGTTTGGTCTTGACAACCACGTCATCCACGTATGCTTCGACTATTTTACCAATTTGGTTTTCAAGGCATGTTTGAATCATGCGCTGGTATGTGGCGCCTGCGTTCTTTAGCCCAAACGACATGGTGTTGAAGCAGAAAGGCCCGTAAGGGGTGATGAATGCGGTTGCCGCCTGATCTGATTCTTTCATCTTAATCTGATGGTATCCAGAGTATGCGTAGAGGAAGCACAACGAGTCGTGTCCGACAATGGCGTCGATGATCTGGTCTATCCTGGGCAAGGGGAATGGACAAGCCTTGTTGAGGTCTTTAAAGTCGACACAGAGCCACCAGGACTTGTCCTTCTTTGGTACCATAACCAGATTTGCTAGCCATTCGGGGTGCTTTATCTCACGGATGAATCCGGCCTCTAGCAGTTTTACAAGTTCTTCGCCCATAGCCTGCCGTTTGGGTTTGAAAAATCGGCACAGAGTTTGCCTCACTGGCTTGAAGCCTTTTAGAATGTTGAGGTTGTGCTCTGCTAGCGTGCGTGGGATTCCTGGCATATCTGATGGGTGCGAGGCGAATATTTCCCAATTTTCGCGTAGGAGTACCCTTAGTGCCTCGTCGACTGCGGGGTCCAGCCGTGCTCCTATGGATGCAGTTTTGTTGGGGTCTGTTGGGTGCACTTGGAATTTTACTATTTCATCGGCTGGCTTGAATGATGTGGGTTTTTGTCTTTTACTAAGAACCACATCGTCCCTATCAACTGTAGTGTGTAGCGCTGTCAACTCTTCAGCCATGAAGGCTTCGGATAGTGCCTCTAGGGTGAGGGATGCCATTTTGTGTTCGGCTCGCAAGGCTTTGCTTGGGTCTCTTTTAAGCAAGATTACCCCGTTGGGCCCTGGCATCTTGAGGTTCATATACCCGTAGTGTGGTATGGCCTGAAATCTTGAGAAAGCCTCACGTCCTAGGTGGGCGTGATATCCGCTACGGAAGGGCACAATGTGAAATAGCAAGGGTTCTGATCTGTAGTTGTCGAATGTGCCGAACACAACGTCAAGGGTTACCCGTCCCGAGCAGTGTGCCTCCCTACCGGGTATTATACCTCAGAATGTGGTATGACTGGGTTCGATGCGAGACCTGTTGAATTGCATCTTATCCAGAGTATCCTTGTAAATGAGGTTGAGGCCGCTGCCTCCATCCATTAACACTTTAGTTAGTCGGAAGCCGTCGACAATAGGGTCGAGGACCAGTGCGGCTAGTGCATGGCTGTTACGGGGGCTTGGCTCGTCCTTCTCGATGAAGGTAATAGGCATGGCTGCCCATGGCTCTATGGTTGTTACCTAATATATCTGGCTGAGCTCTCAAAGAGTCTTTTTCCTTTTATTGTTTGAGGCGAACGTCTCGTATACTGTGAGGACATTATGGTCTGGTGGTGAGGCCGTGGACTGCTTATCTGGAAGTGTGAGGCCCAAGATTCGTTCGCCGTATCTGGCTACTTGTCTTACCACCCAACGGGCTCGAAGTCAGTAGGTTGGGTTCGTGTCTAGCAAGACTGAGTGTATTGGGCATGGTTTATCCAACAATTCGTCCATCACTGATCTGGGCCTCATCTTCTTTTCGTTCGGCTCATGCTCCAGCAGCCGATTTGTATATGCCCGTTTAAAGCGGGACATTCCGTGTTGCGAGGCGGGCGATGGCCCCATGTTCATCTGTTGCGCCCTCCACGTGTTCTTCATGGCACAACATTTGCGTACCATGTCTGATAGTTCGATGAAGCTTTGAACTCGACGACGTGCGTGGGCGTTTAAGAGGCCCTCATCCTTGCAGTTAAACTGGAAGGCTTTAATTATCTCTTTGTCACAGCTGGGTGCCATCCTGTTCTTTACCAGGAGGAACCTAGCCCAATAATGATGGACTGTCTCGTTTGGCAGCTGTTTGATATACATGAGGTCCCATATGTCCGGCTTTCCCGAATTCGAAGAGTATTCGGTGTGGTGGGCGGGTGAAAAAATTCAAGAATTCCCTCCTGCAGCGGACCCGGACTATCCTTGATGGGTGGCAGAGTCATGTCGGGCTCTAATCTTGCGAGGTTCGGATCCGGACTAGTGCGTGTCTGGATCGACTCAAGGCCGGATCTAGCGTTGGTGCTTGGGTTCGGGCGTTTTTTCGGGCTGGTGTCTGACTCTGAACTGGAGGCTCGAGTGTACACTGTTCTTAACTTGGGTGGATGTGGACCTTCCTGGGCATCTTCGACGGTGGCTATGAGGTGAGTGACCGGAGAGGTGCTGATTTCTCGGTCGTCGGGTTTGAGCCCGATCCGATCATAAGCCATGGGCCTGGTGACGGAGTTTCCCATTGTACGGAAAAGACTCACCAAGTGGTCCACAGATCAGACACATGGGGGTGCTGGACACCTCGGCGATTCGGAGGGAGATCTCACGAGCGGTCTGTCAGATCTAGGCTTCAAAGCCGGACTCTGAGTGATACACAATTCTAGAAAGTCTGCTGGCCTTGGGGTTGATGCCCCGAACTGGTGAACTCCTCTATGGGGACAAAGCCTTCAATCTGGTCGAAACGACCAGCAGGATCAGCGCGCACCAATATGCCGCCAAAGACGGGGAGACATCCAGTGGCGGGGACACCCTCGGTATGGGCGTGGTCTCTAATGACCGGTTGAGCCATTGATTCTTCCGGCGATCCAACATCGGAACTCTCAATGAAAGCACCAATGTCGGTGCCAAAACCGGAAGACCTCGGGGTAGGAGGTCCCGAGATGTGGATCTAGGATCGATGGGGAACAAGGGACGATGAACACAGTGTTTACCCAGTTTCGGGCCCTCTCGAAGAGGTAAAACCCTACGTCCTGCTTGATTGTATTGGATGTATGATGTGTTTTACAGAGTAGATCTACCTCAAGATCAGTATGAGCTAAACCCTAAGTTGATGAATGTAGCTCTAGCCCTAAAGTCTAAAAACCCTTGGTTTATATAGACACCAGTAGGGTTAGGGTTACCGAAGATAGATTACAACAAAGGTTTAAAGAGATCCCGCGCCTTCTTGACTTGGAGGGCACACCACGGCTTCACAGATCTCCTGTCATTATACGGCTCCACCAGTCCGGTCCATGTACAATGGGCCGTCGCCGCGAGGACCCCTTAGTGACGCCCTCCATGACGCCCTCAAACCTCATCTAGCAAGAAAAAAAATCACACGTCAACATAATGGCACAAACGAACTGAGCGATAAAAATAACGACCGTGTGAAGCAAGCAAAACTTACATGGCTTTTGAGTCCAACTCCACTTTGTTGCTTATTCATCACATGTGCATAGAAACCGTAAAACTTGTTCATGGACTCTTGGATTGTGGCCCATCTATGTTGGAGAGAGCCCTCATTGCGGGCGTTACGGCTCCACATAGTGATTGTGTTCATGGTACCAAGCATGGATTTTTTGCCAATACCGTGAGACCTTTTGCTCAGTTCTACATATAAGATCCATGATTGTGGCCAACCAAGCTCTACACAACAAGACATCTTCATGGTTGAGAATGATGGTCCTCTTGTCTTTGGAGTCTTCTTTGTTGAGTGCCAGATGATTTCCCAACATTGTAGAAGGGGAATCGGTATCACCCATTTCATAAGTTGGAGGTTCTTGACCGCCATTTATGAAACCATCTTGAATAAGTCCTAAAGATGCATCACAATGAAGCTACCATCCTAAAATTTATCCGAAAAGCATATGGGGCAAGGAAAACCCCGTAAATTCTAGCTCGGACCTAGGTGGAGGGCGCCCCCCTGTCTTGTGGGTCCCTTGGACCTCCACCGACCTAAACTCCAACTCCATATATTCACGTTCGGGGAGAAAAAAATCAGAGAGAAGGATTCGTCGCGTTTTACAATACGGAGCCGCCGCCACCTCCCGTTCTTCCCCGGGAGGGCAGATCTGGAGTCTGTTTTGGGCTTCGGAGAGGGGAAAACGTCGCCATCGTCATCATCAACCATCCTCCATCACCAATTTCATGATGCTCACCGCCGTGCGTGAGTAATCCCATCGTAGGCTTGCTGGACGGTGATGGGTTGGATGAGATTTATCATGTAATCGAGTTAGTTTTGTTATGGTTTGATCTCTAGTATCCACTATGTTCTAAGATTGATGTTGCTATGAGTTTGGTATGCGTAATGCTTGTCACTAGGGCCCGAGTGCCATGATTTCAGATCTGAACCTATTATGTTTTCATGAATATATTTGTGTTCTTGATCCTATCTTGCAAGTTATAGTCACCTACTATGTGTTATGATTCGGCAACCCCGGATTGACAATAGCCGCGACACTTCTCGGTGATGACCATAGTTTGAGGAGTTCATGTATTCACTAAGAGTTAATGCTATGGTCCGGTTCTCTATTAAAAGGAGGCCTTAATATCCCTTAGTTTCCATTAGGACCCCGCTGCCACGGGAGGGTAGGACAAAAGATGTCATGCAAGTTCTTTTCCATAAGCACGTATGACAATATACGGAATACATGCCTACATTATATTGATGAATTGGAGCTAGTTCTGTGTCACCCTATGTTATAACTGTTGCATGATGAATGCCATCCGACATAATTATCCATTGCCTACGAGTTCGTCTCACATTGATCTTTGCTAAGTTACTTTTCCATTGCCAATGTTGCGATTGCTACAAAACTGCTACTATTACTTTTGCCACTGTTACCTTTACTTCCATACTACTTTGGTAGTAAATACTTTGCTGCAGATATTAAGTCTTTCAGGTGTAGTTGAATTGACAACTCAGCTGCTAATACTTGAGAATAGTCTTTGGCTCCCCTTTTGTCGAATCAATAAATTTGGGTTGAATACTCTACCCTCAAAAACCGTTGCGATCCTCTATACTTGTGGGTTATCAAGACCTTTTTCTGGCGCCGTTGCCGGGGAGCATAGCTCTGTTCTTTGAGTCACTTGGGATTTATATCTATTGATCACTATGAGGAATTTGAAAGATACTAGAACCAAGATTTTTCCCTCAACTACGAGGGGAGGTAAGGAACTACCATCTAGCTCTGCACTTGATTCACCTTCTGTTTTAAGTAAACTTGCGATACCTACACCTTCTATTGATTCTGATATGTCGCATGTTATTGATGATGCCACTTCTGCTATGAATGATGCTTATGATGATACTACTTCTCTGCTTGATAATACTGTGCCACTAGGTGAATTTCTTGATGAACAACTTGCTAGGGCTAGAGAGAATGAAATTACTGAAACTGAAGATTATGATTCTCCCCCTAGATATGAATTGCCTGTTGTACCTGAGGGTTATATTATGGATGAAGAAACTGCTAGAGACTTTTTTGCTTGTAATGATAGAGATGATCTTAAGAAACTGTTACCTAAGCTGAAAGAAAAGTCTTTGAATGCTAGAATGCAATATGATCCTAAGTTTGCTACTTCACCTATCTTTGTTACTGATAAGGATTATGAATTCTCTGTCGATCCTGAGTTAATTACTTTGGTTGAATCGGATCCTTTCTATGGTTTTGATTCTGAAACTGTTGTGGCACATCTTACTAAATTGAATGATATAGCCACCCTATTTGCTCATGAGGAAAAAATTTGCTATTACTATATTCTTAAATTGTTTCCTTTCTCATTAAAGGGTGATGCTAAGTTATGGTTTAATTCTCTTGCTCCTGGTTGTGTGCGTAGTCCCCAGGATATGATTTACTACTTCTCTGAAAAATATTCCCCTGCTCATAAGAAACAAGCTGCTTTAAAGGAAATATTTAACTTTGTGCAATCTGAAGAAGAGAGTCTCCCACAAGCTTGGGGGAGGCTTCTCCAATTACTTAATGCTTTTCCTGATCATCCTCTCAAGAAAAATGAAATACTTGATATCTTTTATAATGGACTAACCGGTGCTTCTAGGGACCACCTAGATAGTTGTGTTGGTTGTGTTTTCAGGGAACAAACTGTTGAGCAAGCTGAATTGCTATTGAATAATATATTGAGTAATGATAATGATTGGACACTTCCTGAACCAACTCCTAAGCCAACTCCGAGGAAAAGAGGTATTCTATTTCTCAGTCATGAAGATATGCAAGAGGCAAAGAAATCTATGAAAGAAAAAGGTATTAAAGTTGAAGATGTTAAGAATTTACCGCCTATTGAAGAAATACATGGTCTTGATAACCCAACACAGGTAGTAGAGGTAAAGTCTCTCTATAGATTTGATGAAGGTGATATTCCTCATAATAAGTCTGCTAGTCAATGCTTGGATGAGTTTGATAATTTTATTGTTAAACAAGAAAATTTCAATGCTTATGTTAGTAGACAATGGAATGCAATGCTCACATGCTTGACTGCTTGGGTGATTATATGAGTAGAACTGTGAATGATCTTAAGATTATTAGTAAGCATGCTTCCATGGTTACAACTCAAGTAGAACAAGTACTTAAGGCACAGGATAATTTGCTTAATGAGTTGAATAGTAAGAATAATGATAATGCTATTAGGGTTATGACTAGAGGGGGTAAAAGGACCCATGAACCTTTGTACCCTGAGGGCCATCCTAAGAGAGTTGAGCAAGATTCTCAAAGAACTAATACTGATGCTCTTAGTCCTAGTAACAAAAAGAAAAAGAAAACTGATAGGAATTTGCATGCTTCTAGTGAACCTGTTGTAGATACACCTGAGAATCCTAATGATGTTTCTATTTCTAATGCTGTGACACAATCTGGTGATGAACATGAACCTAGTGATAATGTTAATAATGATGTTCATGTTGATGCTCAACCTAGTAATGATAATGAGGTTGAGATAGAACCTGCTGTTGATCTTGATAATCCACAATCAAAGAATCAATGTTATGATAAGAGAGACTTTGTTGCTAGGAAACATGGTAAAGAAAGAGAACCATGGGTTCCAAACCCATGCCCTTTCCTCCTATGCCATCCAAGAAAAAGGATGATGAGGATTTTGAGCGCTTTGCTGAAATGATTAGACCTATCTTTTTGCATATGCGTTTGACTGATATGCTGAAAATGTCTCCATATGCTAAGTATATGAAAGATATTGTTACTAATAAAAGAAAGGTACCAGAAGCTGAGATTTCCACCATGCCTGCTAATTACACTTTTAAAGGTGGAATACCAAAGAAACTTGGAGATCCAGGAGTACCAACTATACCATGTTCCATTAAAAGAAACTATGTTAAAACTGCTTTATGTGATCTTGGAGCCGGTGTTAGTGTTATGCCTTTTTCTTTATATCGTAAACTTGAATTGAATAAGTTGACACCTACTAAAATTTCTTTGCAAATGGCTGATAAATCAACTGCTATACCCATCGGTATTTGTGAGGATGTGCCCGTGGTGGTTGCAAACGTTACTATCTTAACGTACTTTCTTATTCTTGATATTCCCGAGGACGACAAAATGTCAATCATCCTTGGTAGGCCCTTTTTGAATACTGCAGGGGCTGTTATTGATTGCAACAAAGACAATGTCACTTTTCATGTTAATGGTAATGAGCATATGGTACACTTTCCGAAGAAACAACCTCAAGTTCATAGTATCAATTCTATTGGAAAAATTTCAACTATTACTATTGGAGGTTTTGAATTCCCTCTTCCTACTATCAAAAAGAAATATGAAATTCTTATTGTTGGGGACATGCATATCCCCGTGGAGGTAACCTAGTGTTATTCGAAAGTTCTCCTGTTTCATGTCATTCGGAAGAAGTTTGTTAATAAGACTTGATCAACCTTGTTAATGGATTCCTTTTGATGGGCATGAGATGGATGAATTTAGAAAGCACAACTTTCTGTACCCACTTTTTACTTTTTTCTATTTAGAATAAATAAAGCAAAAATAGTATTTTCGGTCCGTTTTCTGAATTATCCGTGCAATAAAAAATGTCCCGAAAATAAAAGTTCTCCAAATGCCCTGAATATTTAGTATGTTTTTTATAGAATATTTTAGAATTTTTGGCACTGAACACACACCAGGGGGCTTCACTAGTGGGCCACAAGGGTGGAGGGTGCGCCCCCTGCCTTGTGGGTCCCACGTGGGCCCCCCTCACTTATTCCAGCACCCATCCACTTCATCTTCCTCTAGAAAAAATCATCCCATTGCTCAAACCCGTGTTCTTGCTCATCTTGCTGCCATTTTCAATCTCCTTGTGCAAAGCTCTATTTGCAAAACTATTTTGGGGGATTGTTCTTCGGTATGTGACTCCTCCAATGGTCCAATTAGTTTTTGTTCTAGTGCTTTATTTATTGCAAATTTTTGCTACTGTGGTGACTTTGTTCTTTAGCTTGCATGTCAAATTTATATGGTCCAAATTAGTTTTGATGCATGATTTAGCCTCTAGACACTCGTAGGAGTAGTCACTATAAATTTTGTTGAGTTTGGTTCAGTTTTATTTTGAGTCAATAAAAATTTCAGAATTTTTTAGAGGGAGAAAATGATGAGGAGATTGTTGAGAGGCTCTTCGAGCCAGGGTTCAAAGGAAAAAGGAAATGAGGAGAAAAAAGCCCAAGTACAATCTTCCTCGCACCGCGGAGGTTCGGCCATGTGATGCATTCTTGGGGGCGGCCGAAATTTATGAGGATTTTTATTATTCGGCTGAGAATGCAGGCATCACCGACTTCCTCCACGATAAGTGTGATCAATACTTCATACTCACTAATACCTTTGTGCAAAATTTTCACTTTCATGCTAGGAGATCACCACCCATGGTCGATTTTTACTTATATGATGAGTATAAGGCGATGACGCTTTATGATTTTTGTGAGGTCTGTAAATTATCTTTTGAGGGCAACATCAAGGAACCACGTCCTAGAGATGTGGAAGATTTTATTGATAAAGTTACTGTTGAGGATAGGAGAGCGAGAGTGGCTAGTTTACATTTTCCTATTTTACACTACTACTCATTATTTGCTGGGAGATGTTTAATTGGTCGCGGGGAGAGTGGAGGCCTTCGTGCTCCTGACCTTGCTATTTTGCGCCATGCTTTACTTCATGATATAACTTTTAGTTTGGGCGCTATGGTTGCTCGACGGTTGAGTTTAAACCGTATGAATGGTCCTATATTTGGAGGTATCTATGCCTCCCGTCTTGCTAAACACTTTGAGCTACCCATTAGGCACGATGAGAGAGAGAGAGAGGAGATGCTACTACCCACTTTATACTTAGATTATAACAGTATGGTAGCACATGATTTTATTCACTATGATAAGGACAAGAGAATCATCTATAACCTGGTAGCGAAAAGACTTGTCAGATTATTACCTTGCCTGCACCTTCCTTGTTCAATATTCATTCAGGAAGATACCTCGTTTTACCGGAGGACATTTATGCATACTGGGAGCGGACGAGATCCCCAGTTCACGAGCCAGAGCCATCACCTGATCCATATCAGGAGCTTGTTTATCAGTGGGAGCCGTAGGAGCTCGCTAACCAGTGGAACCCCCAGGATCCTCCTCAATACACCGGAGAGGGTCACTTTGATCCATGGGCGTAGACCAACCTAGGCCAAAAGCCTAAGCTTGGGGGAGTACGTATTTCTCACCGACATTACATTCATGTTCACACACTCATTCCAGTTGTCGGAGTTCACACTTTTTCATTGTATTATCCATGTTAGTTTATTTCTTTTTCTCGCTTTGTTCTTGTGTGTTTGAAAAACCTTAAGAAAAACCAAAAAATTAGTGTAGTTTATTTTCCATGTTTATTTAGTTGTAGTATTAAAAGAAAACCCAAAAAGATTTCTCGTTCTTCTTTTGCTTGTTGGGAGCTTTCCCGTGTAAATAGTTTTTCTCGTTCTTATTTTACTTTCTTCAGAAAAACAAAAATTCCAAAAACATTTCAGTGTGTTTCTTTGAAATTCTTTTATTTTCTTTGTGGGTCAAGAGGAGAAGACCACGATGAAAATGTTGAGTAGCTCTCATATGCATTATTGTTGATCTAACAAAGAGCCCATATTACCTTGTCTTCTCCTTTGAATAAATGTTTGCAGATTCCAGCTTAGTCCAATGCACGTGCACTATTATTATTATTATCCGCACCGTTCGGTCGTGCAAGTGAAAGGCAATAATGACGATATATGATGAAGTGATTGAGATGAGGAAAAGCTGGTATGAACTCGACCTATCTTGTTTCTGTAAATATGATTAGTTCATCGTTCCTGATTCAGCCTATTATGAATGAAACATGTTTGCAATGACAATTAGAGATTATAGTTACTCATGCCATGCTTAATTAGCTAGGAGTTTATAATGGTTTACCTTGCGTGCTAACATGCTTTTAAAATGGTTGTGATGTAGTATGATAGGATGGCATCCTCCTTTGAATGATTCGAGTGTCTTGACTTGGCACATGTTCACGCATGTAGTTGAAACAAAATCAACATAGTCTCCACGATATTTATGTTCATGGTGATTTATATCCTACTCATGCTTGCATTCAATGTTGTTTAATCTCAATGCATGTTTATGACCGTTGTCGCTCTCTAGTTGGTCGCTCCCCATTCTTTTTCTAGCCTTCACTTGTACTAGGCGGGAATGCTTCTTGTGCATCCACTTCCATAAACCCAAAGTTGTTCCACATGAGTCCACCATACCTTCCTATATGCGGTATTTACCTGCCGTTCCAAGTAAATTTGCATGTGCCAAACTCTAAACCTTCAAATGATAATCTGTCTTGTATGTCCGGATCGCTCATGTAGCGACTGGGCTGTCAGTATCTTCCATGCTAGGTGGGTTATTCTCACGATGAGTGGACTCCGCTCATCATTCACAAGAAAATGGCTGGTAATTCGGATGCCCAGTTCCATGCTCAAATCAAATCAAAATATAACTTCAAACAAAACTCCCCCAAGATTGTTGTTAGTTGGACGATACCCGTTGTTTCGGACCAGCTGTGGAATGTGCTTGTTGGTAGTGGGGGAGTATAAACTTTACCATTCTGTTTGGGAACCGCCTATAATGTATCTAGTATGGAAGATACTGAGATCTCTTGGTTGTTGTGTTGACAATGAAAGCATACCGCTCAAAATATTATTCATCTCTGTTTTAAAGCTCCAGGTCTGGCACCTCTGCAAATCCCTACTTCCCTCTGCGAAGGGCCTATCTATTTACTTTTATTGCTGAGTCATCATCCTCTTATAAAAAGCACCAGTTAGAGAGCACCACTGTCATTTGTATGCTTTGCTATTAATTGATATCGAGTATGACTGTGACTTGATCCCTTTTGCCATGAATTACAATGTCTAGTCAGTCCTTGATCTTCAGGGGTGCTCTACATTTATGTTTTGCGGTCTCAGAAAGGGCTAGTGAGATAAAATCTTGTTATATCATATCATGATTGTTTTGGAAAAGTGTTGTTATCCGAGATTTATTATTATTGCTCGCTAGTTGATTATGCCATTGATATGAGTAAATGTGAGACCTAAATGTTATAGTGAATATGGTTAGTTCATAATATTTGCTGAAAACTTGAATGCTTGCTTTACATATTTGCAACAACAAGATCAAACAGAGTTTGTAAAAGTTTTTCTTTATCACTTTCAGTTTGTCAACTGAATTGCTTGAGGACAAGCAATGGGTTAATCTTGGGGGAGTTGATACGTCTCCGTCATATCTACTTTTCCAAACTCTTTTGCCCTTGTTTTGGACTCTAATTTGCATGATTTGAATGGGACTAACCCGGACTTAAGCTGTTTTCAGCAGAATTGCCATGGTGTTATTTTTGTGCAGAAATAAAAGTTCTTGGAATGACCTAAAACTTCATGGAGAATATTTTGGAATAAATAAAAAATATTGGCGAAAGAATCAACAGAGGGGGACCCACCTGATGTCCACCAGGGCGGAGGGCGCGCCCCTTGTCTTGTGAGTCCCCTGGACCTCCACCGACCTCAACTCCAACTCCATATATTCATGTTCGGGGAGAAAAAAATAAGAGAGAAGGATTCATCGCGTTTTACGATACGGAGCCGCCGCCACCTCCTGTTCTTCCCCGGGAGGGCAGATCTAGAGTCCGTTTTGGGCTCCGGAGAGGGGAAATCGTCGCCATCGTCATCATCAACCATCGTCCGTCACCAATTTCATGATGCTCACCGCCGTGTGTGAGTAATCCCATCGTAGGCTTGCTGGACGGTGATGGGTTGGATGAGATTTATCATGTAATCGAGTTAGTTTTGTTAGGGTTTGATCCCTAGTATCCACCATGTTCTAAGATTGATGTTGCTATGACTTTGCTATGCTTAATGCTTGTCACTAGGGCCCGAGTGCCATGATTTCAGATCTGAACCTATTATGTTTTCATGAATATATTTGTGTTCTTGATCCTATCTTGCAAGTTATAGTCACCTACTACGTGTTATGATCCGGCAACCCCGGAGTGACAATAGTCGGGACACTTCCTTGTGATGACCGTAGTTTGAGGAGTTCATGTATTCACTAAGTGTTAATGCTTTGGTTTGGTTCTCTATTAAAAGGAGGCCTTAATATCCCTTAGTTTCCAATAGGACCCCGCTGCCACGGGAGGGTAGGACAAAAGATGTCATGCAAGTTCTTTTCCATAAGCACGTATGACAATATACGGAATACATGCCTACATTATATTGATGAATTGAAGCTAGTTCTGTGTCACCCTATGTTATAACTGTTGCATGATGAATGCCATCTGACATAATTATCCATCATTGATCCATTACCTATGAGTTCATCTCATATTGATCTTTGCTAAGTTACTTTTCCGTTGCCATTGTTACGATTGCTATAAAATTGCTACTGTTACTTTTGCCACTGTTACCGTTACTCCCATACTACTTTGCTACTAAATACTTTGCTGCAGATATTAAGTCTTTCAGGTGCGGTTGAATTGACAACTCAGCTGCTAATACTTGAGAATATTCTTTGGCTCCCCTTGTGTCGAATCAATAAATTTGGGTTGAATACTCTACCCTCGAAAACTGTTGTGATCCCCTATACTCGTGGGTTATCACTTTCTTCGGGCAACGGTCTTCGCCTTGTTGATGACGGTAGGGACTCCGACGGACTCCGGCGGGCGGATGGCGGAGTGAGTGTCGACAGCTAGGACGAGGAGGAGGAGGTCGGTAACATAGACACAAAGCAATGGCGGAGGAGGGCGCCAACATGGGCGCGAGATGCAAGAGAGATGACGGTTGGTTTGGTCAATTTGGGGGGATTTGATGTGGATCCGGCCTGTCAGATCCAACGTGGCAGACGTGTCCGGGTGAGAGATCATGGATGTCTCCTAGAGGGTGGGTGGGTGGGTGAATAGTCGTTTTAAAATAATTACAGTTTAGGCTTGAAAAAATGAGGAATAAACCTAGTGGTTAATTTGTCAAGCACAAAATCTACAACAACTAGGCTCACCTATGTGCACCAACAACTTATGCTAAGCAAGATAAACAACTAAGTGATAGCAAGATATATGACATGAAACACTATGGCTATCACAAAGTAAAGTGCATAAGTGAAGAGCTCGGGTAAGAGATAACCGAGGCACGCGGAGATGACGATGTATCCCGAAGTTCACACCCTTGCGGGTGCTAATCTCCATTTGGAGCGGTGTGGAGGCACAATGCTCCCCAAGAAGCCACTAGGGCCACCGTAATCTCCTCACGCCCTCGCACAATGCAAGATGCCGTTATTCCACTAAGGGACCCTTGAGGGCGGTCATCGAACCCGTACAAATGGCAACCCTTGGGGTGGTCACCAAACCCGTACACTTTGGCAACCCTTGGGGGTGATCACCGAAACCCGTACAAATTGCTCGGGGCAATCTCCACAACCTAATTGGAGACCCCAACACTTGCCCAGAGCTTTCCATCACAATGATTGAGCTCCGAGGCACCACCAACCGTCTAGGGCGCCCAAGCACCCAAGAGGAACAAGCTCTAGGGTACCAAGCACTCAAGAGTAATAAGCTACTGAACTTCACTTCCACGTATCACCGTGAAGAACTCAAACGATGCACCAAATGCAATGGCAAGGGCACACAGAGTGCCCAGGTCCCTCACTCTCAAATCCCACCAAAGCAACGAACGCTATGGAGAAAAATGAGAGGAAGAACAAGAAGGAGAGCACCAAGAACTCCAAGATCTAGACCCAAGGGGTTCCCCTCACATAGAGGAGAAACTGATAGGTAGGAATGTGGATCTAGATCTCCTCTCTCTTTCCCCCCCAAAACTAACAAGAATCCATGGAGGGATTGAGAGATAGGAAGCTCGAACAAGGTCAACAATGGGGGGCAAATACGAGGTCAAAGGATAGGGTCCATTGGGGAAGAAGGCCCCCTTAAATAGGCACCCCCGAATCCAACCGTTATGCCCACTGGTTGTGCACAAACGGTACTACCACTTAGCACGGGCAAAACAGCCCAACGAGACAGAAAAACATGAATAGTAGATCTGCCGGAGAGGTAGTACCGTTCTGGGGAGAAGTACTACCGCTTGAGCGGTACTATCGCTCTACTGCCGCTTAGGGAAAACAGACAACAAAAACATGCACAACACTTGATACTCAAGCGGTACTACCGCTCGGGGGAGCAGTACTACCGCTTAAGTAGTACTACCGCTCTACTACTGCTTAAAGAAAACATGCAACAGAAACATGCACATGGGACTTATCCCAAGCAGTAGTCGCTACGGTAGACCACAACGGAAGTACCATAAGCGGTACTACCGTGGTACCGAGCGATACTACCACTTGGGGGAAATAAAACTGCCCAAGTAAAACAGATGGATGCAAGTAAGACCAACACTAACACTGCCATAATTCCTGCAAAAGGACTATGATTTAGACAAACTCGAGCTTGATAGAAATCTAACGAAAAGGGCTATTAAATCACGACTGGAAATCTTCAGAAATGGCAAGAGAGATATGCCTATGATATAGATGTGTGAAACCTCCAACAACGAAAACACAAGAGATGATGCAAACGAAATCCGTTCTTGATGAACTTTAACTTGTCATGAAGATGAGCATAAGCTCAAAAACTCACAGAGAAAAACCAAAAAAGAACCAAGAAAGATGATGCCAAAGATGCATCGGTTTGAGCTTTCTACGAGTGATACGATCAACCTACTCACTTGAGAGCCCCCCTTGATAGTACGGCTTTCTATCCTATAACCCGGTTTCCCAACTACTACCACGAGACCGGTAAAATAGAAAACCTACCAAGGTCAAACCTTTGCCTTGCACATTGTCCACTTGAGATAGATGATGACGATCTTGACTTCCTCAAGTTGGACCGCCTTTCTTGATTGCGTTGGCTCGGTGAATACTAGAGGATTGCTCCCCCATACTCCACTATGGGTGAGCCACTCTTCGGTAATACTTCACAACTCCATTCTCACCACAATGGATGGCAAGATTCAAGCACGATCTCGTCGTGATGCTCCACTTTAACTTGCACACCGCAATCTTGATGACGATCACCACTTGATGTCATCCTCCTCTTGATGCAAGCCCATGGAAACATACCTGACCCCACATAGAACTCTCACGTAGACCACGGGTTAGTACAGAAAGTGTAATGGACAATTCTTACCATACCATGGGATCATTTGACCCCCCCTCGGTACATCTTATACGCTTTATGTGTTGATCAACTTGATTCACTCTTTGACTTGGTCTTGATCAACCTTGTATCATGTCTTCTACATGACCAATCTTTGGATAATTCTTTGAACAGCACTTGGGTCATCACATAAACTCCTTGGAACCAACACATGGACTTCAAGAAATGCCTATGGATAAGTCCTTCAAATATAACCCATGGCAACCATTAGTCCATAGAGATTGTCATCAGTTACCAAAACCAAACATGGGGGCACCGCATGTTCTTTCAATCTCCCCCATTTTGGTAATTGATGACAATCACTTTCAAGAGAGTTTATATAAGGAATTAAGCATCACCATGCAAAGCAATAACCAATAATGCATGATCATGAGAAGCAAATGCTTAGGAACAAAACCAAAGTATGAGGAAAAGAATGTAGAAAGAACTCTCTAAACTTCTCCACAAAACTCTCTAAACTTCTCCTCCATTGGAATCGATTTCCAAAATGGGTGAAAAACTTAGAAGGCCAATATAATATGTGTTCCTCCATAAAGTATGTATTTCTCAAAATATGAGTGGAATGGCATACACATATCCAATGATACTAGTTGGAGGAAGACACACTATATTGAGGATCCAAAGATGCAGAAGGATGATATGGCACAAATACATATTAAAGAGAGAAGCAAGCAATCAAAAGGATACCAATTGAAAGAATCAATCAAATGCTCCTATGAGCCAAATGAATAAAAGATACTATATGATATGAGCATAGGAGTGTTCCAAAGAAAATAGAGAAGCTCCCCATGATTTGTGCACTATTTAGAATATTTGTATACAACATGCACAAAATAGGATCATCACTCCCCTAAAATCAATAGAAACTCACAACAAGTGCAAGTGAGCAAAGATAAGAAACAATGCATAACACTTGCAACAAGAGCATGGTTGAGCAACATGTAAAAGAGGCAACTTAAGAATATGCTCAACCAAAAAGATGTGTGTGAGTCATGGCAAAGCACTTGAGAAGACTAATATAAGGATGAGCAATAAGCATCAACATAGTCTTGAATAAATGAGGTACAAGGTGCATGACATTTCCTTCCCCTACACACACAAGCAAATGGGTTCACAAGCTCACTAAGGCGCAAAATAACAACAAAGCTTGTGTCAACCCATGGTGAAGATAGAAAATGATAGCCTTGTCAAGAGGAGGGATATCAATGGCCAAGCCTCATCAACACAAGCAAGAGGAACACAAACTGCACCACAAAAGAGTGCATCAAGATGCAACGAGATAAGACCTGTACTCAAGGCAAACGTTTTCACGGAGCCACCAAAGAAAATACAAGAAAGACAAGGTGGACGTGAAATAAAGGATACCATCTATAGATGTAATTTCTCTCAAGTGTATAATATTCTAGGTAGATGAAAATCATGATGATATCAATCCACAAAGAAGGATGTACACATGGAATAGTTACAAAAGGAAAGAACATGATATCCAAACGGAAGTCATAAATATACCAATAGGATCTTTGCTTGAAAGCATAGCACATGGCTTAAATTTTCTTATTGTATATGAATGAACTCCAACCATACAAACATCAAAGACATCACAACTAGCAACAAAAGATCATTGTTGGGATGCTTTGAGAAAGGAACAAGTATCGCAAGAAAGAAGAAATTCATGCCATGATGCAATCTACACAAGGTTGAATGCAAGAAAAGTAAGCATGAGGTAGAAGATGATACTCGTTACCGAGATAGCATTGGAATGATGTAGTGGATAATGGTTCATTGATAATCCTAGCTTGAATCCAATAAGCACGTGGTGATAACACTTTCCTTGTGAGTGAGCCGAGCATCCAATGCATCTCCAATTGTTCCTAGAACAACATCACAAACAAAATGGTACCCAAACTCATTGGGACCAAAGAGTTAGAGAACCAACAATACATAGAACAAACTCCACATAAATATGTGCATATAGATATGAAATTGAATTTCATGCACATCTCATCCAATTTGAGACTTGGTTGAGTTTCCCCTATATATTGGGTCAAAGAAAGAAAGCATGCCAAAGAAAATACCTGAAGTAAATATTCATGCTCAAGATTTTCAAGAACTGACACCAATTGGAAAAGAAATAGCAAGTGAAAAAGGATACCAAATGGACAAATCATAACTTGGAAAATATCGATTAAAAGATACATCAAGGAATGAGATATCCATTGATACACACTAATCGAAAGATATCGAACTCCAAAAAGAGAGGATGGTTCAAAACAAACCATGCCCTCTACAAAGTTTCATGATGGCACAAAGTACCAAAAAGAAACGGATTGCTTTCCACCAAAACACACTTGATAAGGATCACAAGATTAGTGTTCTATAGAAAATAGGATAGCTCCCCCAAGAGTTGTGCATTATAGAGAATTTGCATTTGAATACAAAATGCACAAGGTGGGATCACCACTTTCACTATATCTAGAAAACACTAGACAAGATCAAGAAATCAATAAGATCCACAAGTGGTAGGGACGGCAATGGGAGTTGACACAACACTTGGCAAGAGATAAGGCAATAAATACACAAGCTAACGTAAAGATGATAAATAAATTCTACCACATAAGTGAGTACCAATTGTCAAAAGACAAGAAGTATTTGGAAAGAATTCCCGGTGGTAGATAGCAAAGATATTCAACATCATCTTCACGCCAAACACATAAGCAAATTTGCAACTTGTAGAGCTAACATGCCACCTAGGAACAAGATAATTAACAATGTCAACACTAGTTGACAAAATCTCAAATGCACACATTTTCTAGGCTCATAATATACATAGCACATTACTCCCCCATAATTTGAATCCAATGAAGACTTAATAAGAGGCAAATAAAAAGCAACGAGAGATAATTAATGGATTATTTAGAATTTGAATTTCTCGTGAGAATACATACCACATAGAGACTAGATAATCTTGTAATATCAATACTAGGTGGTATTCCTCATGTACACACATTTATAGGATCGTGAAGTGCACAAAGCACATCACTCCCCCAAAGTGGGATGTTCCATTAATCTCTCACAAGAGCCAAATAAGATAAAAACAAGATGCAAAAAGTTTCAACACAATACTCACATGTACATGATGTGCAAACCAATATACACATACTTGATTACTCAAGATAAGCAAATTGGAAGCAAAACATATATAAACTCATGCAAGGTACAAAACCAAAACATGCAAAGGGGAAAGTAACTTTCAATGTAAACAATTTAAGTACAAGTTACGGCAAGGAGGCACATTGGATATAAGATAGAAACTTGATAATCCAAATGACTTGGCTTGAAACAATATGAATGGTGAAGACCCTTAATCTTCATGATGTAGCCGAGTCTCCAATGCCCTCTAATGTCGCCTATTGATCAAGTTTGAGCTTGTTGGTCCCTAACAAAGTTGGGTCCTAAGGGGTTAGTCACAATTGGCTTGGCAACCCAAATGGTTATTTTCTTGACACCACTTTGAGTACCAACAAATTTGGCAAACACATTGCCCACCTTATCCTTCTCAAGAGAATAGATATCATCAATAATAATAGGGTTGGATAAGGTACCATTCATGCATGAAGAAGCGAGGCGTCCTTTCTCACGACATAGGTAGAAACGTCTACTCTTCACTTTCTTCTCACTTGATTTCTCCACATGAGAAGAATTAACTTGAGTCTTCTTGGGAAGTGGCCTTTGTTCAACTTGTGCTTGAGCATGAGATTGAACTTGTGGCCGCTTCCCTTGTTGCTTATCACTTTGAGGCTTCTTCTTCAATGGGCAAGATCTAACATGACGCCCTTCAATCTTGCACTTGAAGCAAACAATCTTGGCCGAGTTCTTGACTTCTTCTTGGCCCTTCTTCTTGTTGCTCTTGGACTTCTTCTTATTGGAGTTGAATCCAAGTCCACCCTTTCATTGGGAGATTTTTGCACACTCAAGATATTATTGACTATGAATTTCCCTTCATGACACTTTTGCAAGTCGATCTTCAAAGAAGTGAATTGGGCCTTGAGCTCATTGATTTCCTCTACACGGTTAGTATCAACACAAGTACTAGATGAAGTATACGCTCATCGTTAGAGCAACAAGGCAAGGAAAGGAATTCATCACAAGATGTAGAAACATTGTGAGTAGATGAATTATGAGGACTAGCACATGGCAATATATCATTTAGACTTGTAGTAGTGCTAGTATCCACATGAGGCTCACTAGAGGTTACGTTAGTAATCATAGCCTCATGAACTATCTTTAGCACATTATGGGATACTAGAAGATCATCATGAGAGCTTGTGAGCTTAACATGACTTTCTTCCAATATCCTATAATTGCTAGATAACAACTCAAGTTGAGCCCTTCGCTCAACATTCTCCTTTAAAATGGATGCTTCACAAGAAATAGAGTTAGTAGCACAAGCATCACCATTAACAACAAGAGGATAAGGCAACTTGGCAAGCTCTTTTGAATATGAATCTTCAAGTTGAGCATGAGACTCGGTGAGTTCGATGAGCTCACCCTTAAGGACCATTGGGCCATTTTCGAGGTGCTTAAAGTCCTCAAGGAGTTTGACATGTGCAACTTCAAGCTTATCATTTTCAGTTCTGAAATCAGTGGCCACCTCAAGGGCTCTATCACAAGATTCCTTTATTCTCGATAGTTCTAGTACAAAAGTCTCCTCAAGAGATTCCTTGGTGGTTTGTTCAAGTTCAAGAGCTTGAGAGAGGTACGCGATTTCATTAGCGTAATCACGCTCACGGCCTTCCATTTTATCTATGGTGACCTCATGCTCCTCAAGATGAGATTCCAACTCCTTAATGTATTTCTTGCCCTGAATGGAAATAGACATGATTTCCATGAAGTTGGAACAAGCAATTTTATTTTTATGAAGAGCTTTAAAAATCATTCCCCCCTTAATATTTAAGGAGGCAATGATGCGGCTTGAACTACGTTGGTATTTCCCCAAAGAGGAAGAGATGATGCAGCACAACTACGGTAGGTATTTCCCTCAGTGATGAGACCAAGGTTAACGAACCAGTAGGAGAACCACACAACACTATGTAAACGGTACCTGCACACAAAGAACAAATACTTGCAACCCGACGCGTAAGAGGAGTTGTCAATCCCTCCCGGGTAAAAAGATAGATTGGTTTGTAGTAGATTGGATAAATAGATCTCGCGGAAACACAAAATAAAATAAAGAACAAAAACTTGCAGCAAGGTATTTTTGGGTTTTTGGAATAATAGATCAAAAAATAAAAGCGAATAAAATAGATCTCAAAGGCAAATATGATAAAGAATAGACCCGGGGGCCGTAGATTTCACTAGTGGCTTCCCTTGAGAAAAAAATAGCATACGACGGGTAAACAGATTACTGTTGGGAAATTGATAGAACTTCAAATAATCATGACGATATCTAGGCAATGATCATTATATAGGCGTAACGTCCAAGATTAATAGACCGACTCCTGCCTGCCTCTACTACTATTACTACACACATCGACCACTATCCAGCATGCATCTAGTGTATTAAGTTCATGATGAACCCCTCTGTGATGGTGTCTGGATTGGATCTGGTGTTTCTAGAACTTGCGGCAGCTGGAATTGTATTTCGTCGACTCCCCTAGGGTTTTTGGATTTTCGGGGTATTTATAGAGCAAAGAGGAGGTGCGGGAGGCGACCGAGGTGGGCACAACCCACCAGGGCGCGCCTGGGCCCCCAGGCGCACCCAGGTGGGTTGTGCTCCCCTCGAAGCCCCCCTCTGGTACTTCCTTGGCCCATCATGTGTCTTCTGGTCCAGAAAAAATCTCCAAAAAGTTTCGCTGCGTTTGGACTCCGTTTGGTATTGATTTTCTGTGAAGTAAAAAACAAGCAAAAAACAACAACTGGCACTGGGCACTATTGTCAAATTTTGGGTTTCGGCAAAACCCTTGAGGTTCGAACTCTGGGGTGCACACAAAGATCTCTCCTCCCCCTAGCTCACCCACTCACCACGATCCCATGTCTCGGCACGACGAACTCGCAGAACAGAGGACACATGGTTTATACTGGTTCGAGCCACCGATGTGGTGTAATACCCTACTCCAGTGTGGTGTGGTGGATTGCCTCTTGGGCTGAGGGTGAACAAGTACAAGGGAAGAACAGCCTCCTGAGGAGAGGTGTCCTTGAGCTCAGTGAGCTTGTGTGGTTGAGGATGATCTGAATGGTCCAAGATCAGTTGCCTCCTACTGTGGTGGCTAGTCCTATTTATAGAGGCCCTGGTCCTCTTCCCAAATATAGGCGGGAAGGGATCCAACAACGGCCAAATTTGAAGGGAGACAACCAGTACGAGTTATTCTGACTAAAGGTGGTCTTCGCCTGCCAAAGGCTCTGGTGGTGACGCCGTCATGGGCTCCACGGTGACCTCCGTCCTGCCGTCCTGCTAGTCTTGGTCTTGTTGCACCGATATGGAAACTTTTGCCTGATGCCTCGGGACTCCTCGCCTGCGCCCGCCTCTTTAGCACCAAATAGGAAACGAGTACACTACGCGCGCTGGCGACCGCCTATCCTTGGTCTTCATGGTTGCGTCACAAGGACCTCGCGAGGTGCCCCTCGCCTTGATCTCTCCGCCCCTCCCGAGCCAGCCTGGTGAGGCCGTCCCCAAGGAGCTCTTGCATTGTCCGCCTCGCGAGGCTTGGCCCCTCGCGAGGATCTTGAGTGTTCGCTGATGAAGATGGGTCGTACAGGGCCGCTGGTGGAGCCATGCCGTGGGCCACAGGCAGGCAAGTCTGGGGACCCCCGTTCCCAGGACGCCGACAGTAGCCCCCGGGCCCAAGGCGCGCTCGGACTTGGCTTCGAGGCGAAGCCAAGGGGCAAGTACGGAGCGCTGCGGGCCCCAACAGCCTGCGGCCTCGGTCGACGCGTGGCGATTGATGGGACGTGGGCGTCTCCGCTTCTCCTTGCTGCCTCAACAACTCCCCGACTTGACGAGTCCCTGCTGTATGCAGAGAAAACCATCATTACCTGTGATTGTGGGGGTCGCCGGTTGGCCTTCTCCTGGTATAAATGAGGAGGGGGGGGGGCGGAGCCCCCGTCGCCCATCTCTTCCTGCTCCACTCGCTTCTTCTCCCTTGCTTCACTACTAGCAGCGACACCCATGGTGCCGGTGAAGAGGTTCTCGGCCGCAGAAAAGGGAAAGGCCCGCCAGGAGGGGCCCGGCTCGCTGCCACCCAAGAGGGGGCGTGGTCGCCCATGTAAGCACGCCGCGACCCCCATGAGGGAGTCCTGGATTAGGGGGTCCTCGGACAGCCGGACTATATACCTTAGCCGAGCTGTTGGACTATGAAGATACAAGATTGAAGACTTCGTCCCGTGTCCGGATGGGACTCTCCTTGGCGTGGAAGGCCAGCTTGGTGATACGGATATGTAGATCTCCTCCCTTGTAACCGACTTTGTGTAACCCTAGCCCCCTCCGGTGTCTATATAAACCGGAGGGTTTAGTCCGTAGGACAACAACAATCATACCATAGGCTAGCTTCTAGGGTTTAGCCTCTACGATCTCGTGGTAGATCAACTCTTGTAATACTCATATCATCAAGATCAATCAAGCAGGAAGTAGGGTATTACCTCCATAGAGAGGGCCCGAACCTGGGTAAACATCGTGTCCCCCGCCTCCTGCTACCATCTGCCTTAGACGCACAGTTCGGGACCCCTTACCCGAGATCCGCCAGTTTTGACACCGACATTGGTGCTTTCATTGAGTGTTCCACTGTGTCGTCACCGTAAGGCTTGATGGCTCCTTCGATCATCGGCAACGATGCGATCCGGGGTGAGGTTTTCCTCCCCGGACAGATCTTCGTATTTGGCGGCTTCGTACTGCGGGCCAACTCGCTTGGCCATCTGGAGCAGATCGAGAGCTACGCCCCTGGCCATCAGGTCAGGTTTGGAAACTTGAACTATACTGCCGACATCCGCGGAGACTTGATCTTCGACGGATTTGAGCCCATGTCAGGTGCGCTGCACAATCATGATGAGCATGACTTAACTCTGCCGTCGGACAGTGTTCAGGAGATCACGCCTGCAACCACTCCGGCCCTCAATCCGGAACAAATTGCGCCATCTGAGGACGGGTGGATGGACCCCGCCACAGAGGCCGCACACTCAGTGGTGATAGAGCCGAATACTGACTTCACCTCCTACGAGACCCATGTTGCCGAACCGTTGGATTCATCCCCGGCCTTGGGCACCGAGCCGCCTCCATTCGTGCCTATCGAATCCGATTGGGCACCGATCATGGAGTTTACCTCCGCGGATATCTTTCAGCACTCGCCCTTTGGCGACGTGCTAAACTCGTTGAGGTCTCTCTCTGTCAGGAGACCCTTGGCCGAACTATGTCCGGCTAGAATGGGGTGCAGACGATGAAGAAATTTGCTCCCCACCCACCACCCACTTAGTAGCCACTGTCGATGATTTAACCGACATGCTCGACTTCGGCTCCGAAGACATCGACAGTATGGACGACGATGCAGGAGATGAACAAGAACCACCGCCCACAGGGCGCTGGACTGCCACCTCATCATATGACATATACATGGTGGACACCCCCAAAGAAGGCGATGGCGATAAGACATCGGAGGATAATCCCTCCAAGAAGCAATCCAAGCACCGACTTCAGCGGCGCCGCTCTAAGTCCCGCCATAGCAAAAGCAGCGATACCGGCACAAGAGACAATAATGCTCCGGATAGTGCCGACGACAACGACAATGCCCTCCAGCCAGACCTTGAGCGGGAGGATGAACAAGCTAGCCCTCCGGAATAGGCAGTAGACGGAGAATCAGAGGATGACAATTACATGCCTCTCTCCGAAGACGAGGTGAGCCTCGGCGACGAAGAATTTATCGTGCCTGAGGATCCCGTCGAGCAGGAGCGCTTCAAGCGCCGGCTTATAGCCACAACAAACAGCCTGAAGAAAAAGCAACAACAGCTTCGAGCTGATCAAGATCTGCTAGCGGATAGATGGGCTGAAGTTCTTGCGGCCGAGGAATACGAACTCGAATGCCCAACCAAGAGTTACCCAAAGCGCAGGTTGCTACCCCAACTCGAGGAGGAAGCATTAAAACCTACATCACCAGCGTATGATGCGGCGGATCGGCCACCTCGTGGCCGAGACAGAGGGGCATGTCAGCCCGAAGTCCAGCCCGCACCCCGTTGCCAGACAACCAAAAACACCAAGGCCCGGGGCAACACGCGGGACCTACAAGACGTATTGGAAAACAAAGCAGGGCATACAAGATTCATCTACGGATCACGGGGTCACGCCCCAACGCGTGATGATGATTGTCATGCCAGATACACTAAAAGCAAATCCGGCCGGGCCGAATACAGCAGACAAGACTCGCATGAACTGCGTCGTGACATAGCCCGGCACAGAGGCGCCGCACACCCCCTATGCTTCACCGATGAAGTAATGGATCATGAATTCCCAGAAGGATTCAAACCCGTGAACATTGAGTCATACGATGGCACAACAGACCCCGGGGTATGGATCGAGGATTTCCTCCTCCACATCCACATGGCCCGCGGTGATGATCTACATGCCATCAAGTACCTCCCACTAAAACTCAAAGGACCAGCTCGGCATTGGCTGAATAGCCTGCCAGCAAACTCCATTGGCAGTTGGGAGAATTTGGAAGATGCATTCCTTGACAACTTCCAGGCACTTATGTGTGACCACCAGATGCTGATGACTTGAGCCACATAACCCAACAGCCTGGGGAATTGGCCAGGAAATTCTGGACTCGGTTCCTAACTAAAAAGAACCAAATCGTTGACTGTCCGAATGCCGAGGCCTTAGCGGCATTTAAGCATAACATCCGGGATGAGTGGTTTGCCCGACACCTCGGCCAAGAGAAGCCGGAGTCCATGGCAGCCCTCACAACACTTATGACCCGCTTTTGCGCGGGCGAGGATAGCTGGCTGGCTCGCAGCAACAACACATCAAGGGATCCTGGCACTTCAGATGCGAAAGATACTAACGGCAGACCACGTCGTAACAGACACAAGCGCCGCAACAACGGCGATAACGCTGAAGACACGACAGTCAATGCCGGATTCAGTGGCTCTAAATCCGGTCAGCGGAAAAAGCCGTTCAAAAGAAGCAATCAGGGCCCGTCCAGTTTGGACCGTATACTCGATCGCTCGTGTCAAATTCACGGCACCCCCGATAAGCCAGCCAATCACACCAACAGAGAATACTGGGTGTTCAAGCAGGCTGGCAAGTTGAGTGCCAAAAACAAGGACAAGGGGCTGCATAGCGACGACGAGGAAGAGCCTCAGCCGCCGAACACAGGAGGACAGAAGAGGTTCCCTCCACAAGTGAAAATGGTGAACATGATATACGCAACCCATATTCCCAAGAGGGAGCGGAAGCGTGCACTAAGGGACGTCTATGCGATGGAGCCAGTCGCCCCAAAATTCAACCCATGGTCCTCTTGTCCGATCACCTTTGATCGCAGGGACCACCCCACTAGTATCCGTCATGGCGGATCTACCGCATTGGTCCTTGACCCCATCATTGACGGATTTCACCTCACTCGAGTCCTTATGGACGGTGGCAGCAGCCTGAACCTGCTCTATCAGGATACAGTGCGCAAAATGGGCATAGATCCCTCGAGGATCAAACCCACAAAAACCACCTTTAAAGGGGTAACCCCAGGTGTAGAGGCCTGTTGCACGGGCTCAATCACACTGGAAGTGGTCTTCGGGTCTCCGGACAACTTTCGAAGCGAGGAGTTAATCTTCGATATCGTCCCCTTTCGCAGTGGCTATCACGCACTGCTCGGACGAACCGCATTTGCCAGACTCAATGCGGTACCACATTATGCATACCTCAAACTCAAAATGCCAGGACCACGCGGGGTTATAACAGTTAATGGAAACACAGAGCGCTCGCTCCGCACAGAGGAGCACACTGCGTCTCTCGCAGCAGAAGCGCAAAGCAGCTTATTAGGGAAGCCGACAATTCGGCGAAAAAGACCCCAGACACCTTCAAGCGAGTCCGGAGTACCCCGCAGGCGGATTGACAGGCACGTTTTGAGCCCGACTAGCAATTCGACCTCCGTCCTAGTCCCAGTCGAGTGGCGAAATCTGTGCCACGCGTACATACTACGCACTCAAGATACCATGGGCACAGGCGGAGGCACCACTACGACACGTCCCACAATGCGGCTCAACCGCCCCAGGGGCTGTATACCTTTATCATTTTTCTCTCTTTCAGGACCTTACTCTCCGGAAGCCCTTTCCGGAAGTCTAATCATTGGACTCATTGCGGTAAGGAAATACCAAGGAAGCAAGACGGTCTGACGTACAAGGGAATCCTCAGGTGGTCTCTGATAACGATCGATATACCTGTTTTACATACCCATACGCAGCTTGCCCTTGGATAGGACATGTCAAATAGTCCTATTTTTTGCTTATTGCACTACTTGTATCCGTACGCTTCGGCGTACTATTTAATAACAATGCATAGCGTTAGCCTATTATCGCATTACCCTTTCTTTTTTTTTCTCTTGTCTGCTTATTTACGACAGATTGCACCCGTACATTCTAGTACGACTAGTACGCCAGGGGCTTCAGTATACCCCATAATACAGCGTGAGAAGTCCGAACACTTTTGACAGTGCGGCACCCCGAACTTATAGCATTATATGCATCAACTCCGAATCATGTCTTGGGTCAATAGTTGGGTTTGCCCGGCTCCCATGTTTTGGTACCTTACGTTCCGCAATATCGGCTAAGGTAGCACTAGGAGAACTACTGTGATTGTGTCCCGGTTCTTCCGGACGAGCACCTCAGTAGAGAAAGCCGAAAACTGACTGTCATGATAAGGCGAGAACTGGTCGCTGTTCGAGAGGTCTCAAGTCCTTAAAGACTTTTTCCACTTCGGGTGAGGAGTCGGCCTTGTCCGACTTAGGCGTATATAGCGCCCCAAATTCGGCCTTCCGAACACTAGGGGCTTCGCCAAAATTTAAAACTGTAGACTTCTATGGCTAAGTGAGAGTGATAAAGCTTTATAGTCCGATTGCCTGGTTCACTGTGCTGAACACCTCCTTCGAAGGACCCAAAATTGGGATAAAGAGTGCTCAGGTTTATCCCGAACACCTCAGTACTAGTTACATGGGGGCAGAAGCCGACGACTGGCCAACTCTCAGATTTCATAAACGACCGCACAGAAGGTAATATTTTAAATTAACAAGCATTGCATAGTGCAAATGAACTCGTTTCATATTACAGGATCACATGAGTACATTCATTCAAATATTACATCCTTAGCAAATTCCTCCGCCACAAGGCGAGCACCCTTCAGGACACTGTCATAATAC
This sequence comes from Aegilops tauschii subsp. strangulata, assembly GCF_002575655.3. Lineage (NCBI taxonomy): Eukaryota > Viridiplantae > Streptophyta > Magnoliopsida > Poales > Poaceae > Aegilops > Aegilops tauschii. The sequence continues at coordinate 268,948,185 of NC_053038.3, read as the reverse complement.
ATTTCGGGGTGGCGATGCTCCTTGCCTTCCGGCGGCCCCTCCTTCACCAGCTTTACGGCGTCCAGCTTCGCCCAGTGCACCTTCGCCCGGGCAAAAGCCCTGCGCGCACCCTCGATGCAGACAGACCGCTTTATGACTTCGAGCCGTGGGCAGGCATTCACAAGCCGCCTCACCAGACCGAAGTAGCTGTCAGACAGGGGCTCGCCAGCCCACATCCGGACTATAAGACCCTTCATGGCCTATTCGGCCGCCTTGTGGAGCTCGACGAGTTGCTTCAGCTGGTCGCTCAAGGGCATTGGGTGTTCGGTCCCAGTATACTGAGACCAGAACAACTTCTCCATCGAGCTCCCCTCCTCAGCCCGGTAGAACTCCGCGGTATCCGATACACTGCGGGGTAGATCTGCGAACGCTCCTGGAGAGCTCCGAACTCGGGTAAGTAAAAAGAAAGTTTCTTCACATGCTTGCTTTGCATAAAGAATGCCTTACCCGCCGCTATCTTCTTAACCGCTTCAATTTCCTGGAGGGCCTTTTGGGCTTCGGCCTTGGCATGTTGTGCACTTTCGAGGTCCTTCGCAAGCTCGGACCCTTGCGTCTTAGAGTCAAGCTCCAAGGACTCGTGTTTTTTGGCGAGAGCCTGGAGCTCTTGCTGCACCTCGCCTACTCGGGCTTCTTGCTTTTCTCGCTCGATGCGCTCCTTGGCCGCTTTGTCTTCGGCCTCGGATAGCGCCTTCTTCAGGGCCGCCACTTCGGTCGTGGCCCCTAGCAAAATTCATGATGATCCTATCATTCCAAAACCATATTTCTATTTATCAATATACAGACAGGGTATCACTTACCTTTGTCCTCTTCGAGCTGCCTCTTGGTAAGGCCGAGCTCTTCCTTGGACCGCTCAAGGTCCTGCTTTAGTGCGGCGACCTCCGCAGTACGTGCGGCAGCGGCCAGCAGTGAAGCCTGCATATGCACATAGACATATTCCGATTAGACTCCTGCGGTTATTATTTGATCCTCTATTTCGGCCTTTCTTCGCGAACGCCAAATAGAGTATCAGGGGCTACTGTCTATGCGGTAACATTCTCTTATAACCTGGTTACTCACCTCAAAGCCTGTTAGGAGGCTGGCGCAGGCTTCAGTCAGTCCGCTCTTGGCGGACTGAACCTTTTTGACCACCGCACTCATAATAGTGCGCTGCTCTTCGTCAATGGAAGCGCCGCGAAGCACTTCCAGCAGGTTGTCCGATGCCTCTGGATGAACAGAGGCCATCGGCACAGACGGCTTGCCCCCCTTAGCGAGGGGTTACCCGACAGAATCTGGAACCACTGGAGGTTTCGGCACCGTATTCGGCTTGGGGCTAGACTTGCTGCCCCCGGCGTCAGGGCCCAGGGGAGTCTTGCCCTTCAGGCGCCCAACGCGTGCAATGTCGCCTGGGGGCGTCTCCGGAACTATCCCCCCTTGGTTCAGTGCCCCTCGAGACAACACCTCGGCGTCATCCGTAGGGCGGGGGGAGGAGGCGGTCGGGAGTGAATCACTGTTCATATCTGACGGGTCCAAAGAACCATCCGACGAAGATACGCCGATATGGGCTCGGGACGAATTGCATAATCACGTTCGGCGTGATGAGAAGCAGTGCAATAAAACATATCAATAATTATTACGGTATCCGGATACTTATGACTTCGCCAGGGGCTTGTCCCTAGGCAACCACTCGTCGTCGCTATAGGCGACCGTCGTGGAGCAGTCCGGGAGGAGGGTCCTTCCCTTCTTGGACCCTTCAGCCTCCCAGATGGGGCGGCCTTCCTTTTCTTGTCTCGCCCGGCTGGGGGGAGGGGGAGAACTTTCCTCTTCTTCCTCCTCGTTTTCGTGGGAGGAGTGCGCCTCGGTGTTTTGGGACGATGAGTCTGATATAACCTTGCGCCGGAGACCCTTCCGGGTCCCCGTGGCCTTCTTCTTGGCCTTCTTCGCCGGCACCTCATAAGGCGCCGGAACCACCATCTCCGTTAGGAGAGCATTCGCTGGATCTTCGGGCAGGGGGGCTGGATAGTCGATCTGCTCCACTGTCGCTACCCAGTCCTGTTAAAGGGCGTGGAGGCTTAGATCACTCGCATGGTTAAACTGGGGAAAATGAACATCTTATGAGATATGAAAGACTTACCGGATTGGCAGGGCGCTTTGCGCAGAGTCCGCGATCCTCGGTAAGGGGAGGAGGTACCTCGGCGCCCTTGAACAGCACCTTCCAGACGTCCTTGTGCATCGTGTCGAAGAGCTCTTGCAGCGTCTGGTGTTCGGCCGGGTCGAACTCCCACAAATTGAATGCCCGTCTTTGACACGGGAGGATCCGGCGGAAGAGCATGACTTGGACCACATTGACGAGCTTGATTTTCTTGCTCATCATGTTTTTGACGCAGGTATGGAGTCCGGTCAGCTCTACCGAGGAACCCTAGGATAGGCCCTTCTCTTTCCAGGAGGTGAGCCGCATGGGGATTCCGGATCAAAATTCGGGGGCCGCCACCTAGTTGGTGTCGCGCGGCTCGGTGATGTAGAACCACCCCGATTGCCACCCCTTTATGGTCTCCACATAGGAGCCTTCGAGCCAGATGACGTTGGGCATTTTGCCCACCATGGCACCTCCGCACTCCGCTTGCTGGCCGATCACCACCTTCGGTTTAACATTGAAGGTCTTCAGCCACATGCCGAAGTGGGGCTTGATGCGGAGGAAGGCCTCGCACACGACGATAAACGCCGAGATGTTGAGGATGAAATTGGGGGCCAGATCGTGGAAGTCTAGCCCGTAGTAGAACATGAGCCCGCGGACATACGGGTGGAGGGGAAATACCAGTCCGCGGACGAAGTGGGTAAGAAAAACCACCCTCTCATGGGGTTCTGGAGTAGGGACGATCTTCCCCACATCTGGCAACCGATGTGCGATATCCGGGGCCAGATATCCGGCTCTCCGTAACTTTGTGATGTCCTCCTCCGTAACGGAGGAGACCATCCACTTGCCTCCCGCTCCGGACATGCTTGGAGTGGTTTGAGGAGAAGATGCGAACTTGGGTGCTGGGGCTCAAGTGCGCAAGAATGGATGAGCAAGGAGGAAGAGGGCGTGGGTGAAAAAGAGGAATCCTTGTCCCTTTATAAGGGCGGAAGAAACTATACGCCTCCCCACCTGCCTGGTAAACTCGCTTATTCCCCAAGCGCCGTAATTAATGGCGCGGTTGGGTTACCCACACCCGTATTGATGAGAATCCCGTGATAAGGGGACACGATCCATGCTTCGAGAAGACTTGCCAAGAAAACTGCCTCACAATATGTGCAGTTGCAGGTTGAGAAAAACGGTTCGAATAATGATCGGGCCGTGGTGTGATGTCATGCTGCAGAATGTGTCAGCAGTTTATATTTGTGGAAATACTATTCTCTCTACGGTGTATGTGGAGTTTGTTTTGCAGAGCCGGACACTATCCTTGTGTTCGAAATCTTCCATGGAGTATTCGGAGGAGGAACCCGCCTTGCAATGCCGAAGATAATCTGCGCGCCATACTCATCGTCATTGAAGCCTGGTTCAGGGGCCACTGAGGGAGTCCTGGATTAGGGGGTCCTCGGACAGCCGGACTATATACCTTAGCCGGACTGTTGGACTATGAAGATACAAGATTGAAGACTTTGTCCCGTGTCCGGATGGGACTCTCCTTGGCGTGGAAGGCAAGCTTGGCGATACGGATATGTAGATCTCCTCCCTTGTAACCGACTCTGTGTAACACTAGCCCCCTCCAGTGTCTATATAAACCGGAGGGTTTAGTCCGTAGGACAACAACAATCATACCATAGGCTAGCTTCTAGGGTTTAGCCTCTACGATCTCGTGGTAGATCAACTCTTGTAATACTCATATCATCAAGATCAATCAAGCAGGAAGTAGGGTATTACCTCCATAGAGAGGGCCCGAACCTGGGTAAACATCGTGTCCCCTGCCTCTTGTTACCATCTGCCTTAGATGCACAGTTCGGGACCCCCTACCCGAGATCCGCCGATTTTGACACCGACACCCCACAGTGGCCCCTCGCGGCCGCGGCGGCGCCTCCCCACGCGGTGGGGGCCGCCCAGGTCATGGCAGTCCCGTCGATGAAGTGAGGTGCGCCATGGTTGCGCGGCCTCCCCGGCCGTGCTTCCACTCGGCGGAGGTGCTGCCGGAGTTTGCCGTGTGGTTGGAGAACCCGTCCGACACCTGGCTTCAGCTCCCGCGCTTCTTCGCCGGCGAACTGTCGGCCGCAGGTCCAGGTGGTCTCTGGCTGCAGGCGGACGGCTGCTGCAGCAAGGCTTCATGGGTCGCAGTGGAAGTTTTCGTCGCGGGCAACGCAGCCCTGGCCCGCGGCTGGCAGACGTTTGCCCGCGCGCGTGGCCTGGGCAGGCGGTGTACCCTCCACTTCATGCATGACGGTGACGCGACCCTCTACGTGCGGGTATTCGGGGAAGATGGTCGCCGCGTTGGATGCTGCCCTGATGACAACGACGGCGGCGAGGTGCTCGGCCTTGGCGAAGGTCGTGGCGAGGGTGAAGGTGGACTCGTCCTCGGCGCTGGCCGCGGCTCGTCCAGCTACGGTGGCTCTTCCTCCCGCGACAGATCCAACAGTGGCGGCTATGACCAGCCGCCACGCCGCCGCGCCCGCTTCAAAGGCGGCAGCGGCTCGTCTCGTCGCCGCGCCCTAGTGAAGCGCGAGGAGGGGTCTGGTTGAGTCCAGGGGGGCGCCGAGGGCCTACCCTCATGAACCGCCATGGGGGTGCGCGCCGCTTTTGTTTTGTTCTTTCCTTCCTGCATTTGAAAAGTAAACCAGTATGGGGCCCTGCAAGGGCGTGCAACGAACCATGATTTTCAAGCTGCTATGTTATGTTTATTGTTCCTGCGTTGTGTTGCAGCATCAGTGTTTTACGTAGGCATGTAGAGAAAACTTAGCTTGACGTGTCTAAAGTAGTTTATGCCTCGTGAGGCGTGCATCTCCCAGCACCTGGTGAGACCTCCTTGCCGTAGGCTTGGGAGGCGTCGAGGAACTACAAAAATTTGTTAAGGAACTATTGTTCTTCCAAGCCCAGGGCCCTAGGCGTGGCCGGCCATGACCTAGCGCTCCGCGTCGCGGTACCCGAGGGGCACGGACTTAAAAGAGGGAGGTGCGACAGCTTGCGAGCTCGAGCGAGGGTGCCTCTCAAAGAACAAGAAAAACGATCGCTCACGAGTGCACCTGTCCAACCCCCTTGCGAGGCATGTGAGGAAGAGTACGGGCCAAAACAAAGAACCAAGGGAAGAACAGAGGAAAAGGCGATCGAACCAAGATGACAAGGAACACGAGAATGCGAACTTCCATTAAAGAGGGGCAAGCCAACTACAGAAAGCAAATGAAAAGCCGCGTCCGGCACCTAGTCTAGTCTTCTCATCAGCGCGGAGCTAAGTGCTGCCACTAGGACCGTGGGAGGGAGTCCCCGAGGCCCGAGGGCGGCACTCCTGAGACTCCGGGGCGTGTACATGCCCACTCATTATTACGTGAGAGTGTCACGAGCGGAGACCTTCATAGGAACGGGGCCTTGCTTCACAGGCGCTGGGCCTTGCTTCATGGGTAGAACTTCCGGAGGTGCTGGATGTTCCAGGCGTTCTGGATGGGGACCCCGTCCTACATCTCCAGGCGCACGGCACCAGGCCTGGAGACGTGGGCGACCCTAAACGGGCCCTCCCACATGGGCGAGAGCTTGTGCAGCCCCTTCCCTGGAGAGCACCCGCCTTAGGACGAGGTCACCCACCTCGAGCGTCCAGGAGCGGATGCTGCGACAATGATACCGCCGCAGCGCCTGCTGATATCTTGCTGCTCGAAGCGTGGCTTCGCGGCGGCGTTCCTCCCCCAACACAAGATCCATCCCCCGCATGGCGTCCTGCTGCGTCTCATCAAATGCCAGGACCCGCGCGGAGCGATGCCTGACCTCGTGTGGGAGAACCGCTTCTGCTCCGTAGACGAGGAAGAACGGGGTCTCGCCCGTTGGCTTGGTGGCGGTGGTGCGGATGGACCACGGCACAGACTGGAGCTCGTCATGCCAGCCCCTACCGCAGGCCTCGAGCTTCTTCTTGAAGGTCCTAGTCTTGAGGCCTCTCAGGACCTCCACGTTGGCGCGTTCGGCTTGACCGTTGCTCCTAGGGTGTGCCACCGAAGCATAGCAGATCTGCGTCCCAAGGTTAGCACAATATGTCTTGAAGAGATTACTAGTGAACTGTGAGCCGTTGTCGATGATGATGCGATTAGGGACCCCGAACCGGCTTACGAGACCCTTGATGAACTTGACCGCAGACTCGTCCGGGATGGTGCGGATAGCTTCTACCTCTGCCCATTTGGTGAATTTGTCGATGGCGACGTAGAGGTAGCAGTAGCCCCCAGGCGCTTGAGGGAACAGGCCCAAGATATCCAGCCCCCAGACTGCAAATGGCCACGAGAGCGGGATGGTCTGGAGGCCCTGAGCCGGCTGATGGATCTGCTTGGCGTGGAATTGGCAGGCCTCGCAGGACTTCACCAACTAGGTTGCGTCGTTGAGCGCCGTAGGCCAGTAGAACCCGTTGCAGAATGCCTTGCCGACGAGGGTTCATGATGATGAGTGGTGCCCGTAGTCTCCGCCATGTATTTTGGCTAGCAACTCTTTCCCCTGTTCCCCGAAGATACAACGCAGGGTAACGTCATTCGGCCGCTTCCTGTATAACTCACCGTCCTGGATGCAGTACGCAGTGGCCTATCGGGCCACGCGCTCCGCGTCCTCCTCTTTCTCCGGCAGCGTCCCTTGCGTCAGGTATTCCTTGAACTCCTTGGTCCAGCACCCCTCCTGAGGCTCGAGCGCCAAGAGTAGGTGCACTCCCGAGGTCGGGCCGTAGGCCGGGGCTCCTGAAGCAGGTGGCTAGGGGAGCTCCTCCAGAGGCGGCGCCGGCCTTGAAAGCGGAGGTGCTGCTGACGGCTTGAAGAGCCGCTCCTCGAAGATGCCAGGCTCTTGGGGTAGTCGCTTGGATGCACTCTTGGCGATGTTGTCGGCCTCCTTGTTGGACCCACGGGGCACGTGCTGCAATTCTAGGCCCAAGAACTACTTTTCCATCTCGCGGACCTCCGCGAGGTATGCCTCCATGTGCTTGTCCCTCGGCTTGTACACTTTGTTGGAGAAGTTGACGAGAAGCTGCGAGTCGCCCCTGATGGTGAGGCGCTTCACCCCCAGGGCCACCGCAGCTTTAAGGCTAGCTATGAGGCCTTCGTACTCCGCTATGTTGTTGGAGACCTTCTCGCCCTGCTGGAAGCAAAGCTGCACGGCGTAGTAGAGCTTGTCCTGAGTGGGCGAGATGAGCACTGCTCCAGCCCCCGCGCCCTAGCGCGCAAATGCGCCATCGAAATACATAACCCAGCGGTCTGGCGCTTCACTTCTCGGCGAGATGGATCGATCCTCGCCTGCTTCAAGCTCTGGGGCATCCATCCATTCTGCCACGAAGTCGGCGAGCGCGGCTCCCTTGATGACCCTGGTTGTGCTGAACTCCAGCTGGAATGCCTATAGCTCAATATTCCACTCGGTGACTCTTCCAGTAGCGTTGGGGCTCCTGAGTACCCTCTCCAGTGGGTAGGCCGAGACGGCCTTGATTGGGTGACCTTGCAAGTAGTGCCGTAGCTTGCGCGAGACCACCAAGAGCGCGAGCAAGAGCTTCTGAGGCATGGGGTACCGTGCCCTTGCATCCCGCAGTATCGTGCTGATGAAATACACTGGGTGCTCGACGAGGGCGGGCGCGTCGACGGGGCCTACGTCTGTGGTTGAGGCGCCTCCTAAGGCGACGGAACCCCCGAAGCCTGGTCGCTCATTGGGGCCTCTGCAGGCCTAAGGGCGCCGTCTTGCTGAGCCTGGTCATCCGTTGTCACTGGTGTAGCCCTTGCGATGCCCTCCGGGTTTTGTGTCGCCTCGGCTGGGGGCGCGGCTCGGCGTGACACATCCTTGGCCTGGCGCTCTTCCTGGACCGCCACCAGAGCTGCACTGGCGGAGTAAGGAGTGGCGGCAAGGTAAAGCACCAGGGGCTCGAGAGGGCGGGGCGCCACCATCACCGGAGGGCTGGTCAGGTATCTCTTGAGGTCTTGGAACGCTTGGTCAGCCACCGGGGTCCACTCAAACGGGCCCTTCTTCTTCATCAGCTTGAAGAACGGTAGGGCACGCTCTCCCAGCTTGGAGATGAAGTGCCCCAGCGAAGTCACGCAGCCGGCAAGCTTCTGCATCTCCATGAGGGTTTCTGGTGGGCTCATGTCTTCGATCGCCTTGACCTTCTCTGGGTTGGCCCCCCTGTGGGACACAAGGAAGCCCAACAGCTTGCCGGAGGGGACACCAAATACGCACTTCTCCAGGTTGAGCCGTAAGTCCACCTGGCACAAGCTCACAAAGGTTTCTTCCACGTCCTGAATCAATGTCCTCGCCACCCGAGACTTTACCACAATGTCGTTGATGTAGGCTTCAGCGTTCCTCCCGAGCTGCCGACTCAGGGTGATGTGCATCAGCCGTTGGAAGGTCGCGCCTGCGTTGCGCAGCCCGAACGACATGCAAGTGTAGCAGTACACCCTGCACGGGGTCAGGAAGGCCGTCTTCTCCACATCCTCTACTGCCAACTTGATCTGGTGATAGCCTGAAAACGCATCCAGGAAGCATAGCAGGTCGCACTCGGCGGTGGAGTCAACGCTCTGGTCGATGCGTGGAAGCGGGAACGGATCTTGGGGACAAGCCTTGTTGAGTTTGGTGAAGTCGACACACATGCGCTCCTTCCCGCCTTTCTTTGGCACAACGACGGGGTTTGCCAGCCACTCAGGGTACCGAACCTCGCGAATGACACCTGCTGCCTCCAGCTTGCGGGTTTCCTGGACGATGAAGGACTGCTTCTACGTGGACTGTCTCCGCGCCTTCTGCTTCACAGGGCGCACATTGGGGCACACCCTCAAGTGATGCTCGATCACCCCTCTTGGGACCCCTACCAGCTGTTTGGGCTCCCAGGAGAATACTTCCTTGTTTGCGTGCAAGAACTTTACCAATGCCTGCTCTTGATCCTGGTCGAGGTTAGCACCTATGGTGAAGGTGGCTCCAGAGGACCCATCTTCCTCGACCGACACCTGCTTGGTTTCTGCCCGATCTTGAGTGAACAACTGCTTCTTCTTGGCTAGTGCAGCCTCCTTAACCCCGGAGATGACCTCGTCGGCCGGTCGCGCTGCCGCGGCGGTTTGGAGGGCAAGCTTGAGCGCTACCAGAGCTTCCTTGGTATCTCCAACTACGGTGAGGACGTCCTTGCTCTCGGGCATCTTCATGAGGTTGTAGGCCGGATGGGTTGCTGCCATAAACTGAGCCAGAGCCGGGTACCCGAGGATGGCGTTGTACAAGAGGCCAATTGTCACATCCCTAGCTTTTGGTATTGCCTGGTGTTTTGCATCTTGTTGCATCATGTTTAAATTCTATTTAAGTTGAAATGGGGATTGACCAAACCCTAGCATCAGAAAGAATTCAACTAGGTTCAAATAAAAATATTTTCAATGAACCCAAAACGCCTTATCAAAAATGTTCATCATCTTTGGATTGGTCTTGAACCTCTACCAAAAATATTGCACATTTTTCTAGGTCAATTGGGGGTCACTGAATTAAATCATATAGTATTTTCATTTGGGCATTTAAATCCTATAAAATATATTAAATGCTAAAATAATCACAAACTGAAATGTTTACTGTTGGAAATATTCCAAACAATGGCCACACTCAGTTGCATGATTTTTGGAAATGCTCTGGAATTTTTAAGAAAGCCAAACACAATTACAGAAAATAGAAAAATAGAAATAAAAGATTGAGAGTGTTACCTCGCCTTACCTGGCTGGCCCAGGTCCTGTGCAGCCCAGCTGGCGGCCCAGCCCACCTGGCCACCTCCTTCTGTCGTCTTCCTCCTTGCCAGGAGGATGGGCGCGTGCCCGACGCGCGCGCACCGTCATGCGGCCACCTCCTCCCTCCCTGCCTGCCTGGCTCCTCCCCGATGCGGCCGACGATGCCACATACATCGCCCGACCCCCTGGATCTCTCTCACTCTCCATGGACCCCTCCCCCCTCCTCTGCTCTCTCTCCCGCGCAGCCCGAGCGGAGCTCGTCGCCACCGCTCGCCGTTGCCGCACCCAGAGCCTCCCCCTCGACCCCTCGGCGTGCCCAGTAGCTCAGCTACCTCATCCTCGACCTCCTCGCAAAGCCAAGCGACGCCGGACGCCCCCGAACGCCCTCACCGCCGTCTTCTTCAACCTTGGGCCACCGAGATCGCCGGTGACCGTGCGCCCGCTCTGACGGTTCCCCGAGCTTGCTGAGGCCACCGAACGAACCATTGTGAGCTCCAGCGTGGATCCCCTCCTTCCTCCCCTTCGATTTTGAGCCGTAGCCGTCGCCCCCTTGACGACCATAGCCGCCGCCGCTTGAGCTCGTCGCCAACACAGCTCCGGTGACCAAATGGTCACCCCAGCGAGTCCAACTTGCTCCCCGCAACGCGTAGTGCCCCGCTAGACCATCGCCTCGCTCATTTGCGCATCACAGCGCCAACCCCACACCCACCCGAACTCCGGCCGCTGCCAAAGCTCGTCGCCGGCATGATTCCGGCGACCCCCGCGCCAAACTCCGCCTCCTCTTGATGCGGGCGAGCAAGGGCTATGCCCTGGGGCTCTCAGCGCGCTAAGCCGACGCCTCTAGCGCAAATCCGGTGTGCCCCACCGTGTTCTGTGGTCGCCGCCGGCTGAACTCCAGCGAGCTCGACGTGGCCCCATCATTAGCAACTAATGACATCGCTAATTAACCCTAGAGCCACTTACAGACGGGCCCCACTGCCTATTTAATCCTGGTTTAGTTCTGTTTAGATTAAACTAACCCCGCAGGGCCCACAGGCCAGTTTGACCTGGCCACATCACCTGTTGACCGACCCCACACGTCAGGTTGACTTGCTGACGTGGCTGTTGCCTGACCCCACCTGTCGGTGATCCAGACAACACTTTGTGACTGACCAGTGGACCCCACTGGTCAGGTTTGACCTGGTCAGCCGCAGTTGACTTGCTGACGTCACAGTGTCGTGATGCTGACGCAGTTAATAATTTTCTGGATTAAAAATAATTCAGAAATTCCAGAAAATGCCCAAAACTTCTAAAATTCATAGAAAATTATCTATAACTCCAAATAAGATAAATTATATATGAAAAATGATCAAAAAAATCCAATCTATACATCTGTACCATTTTCATGCATGTTAGAGCAACTTATAGCTACTGTTTAGGACAAATCATGTAAATGGCATTTGAATTTCCACATATGGAGTTTGAATTTGAATCTTGGATTCAAACCAACCTCATTTAACCTGTTGCTAGTTGCATTATCTCAAATCACAGCATATTGACATGTCATGATCATGCATCATATTGTGCATTGCATTGATCGTGTTCTTCCTTGTTTGCCGGCGTTTGTCCCTTCTCGATAGACGTGGTTCCGACGATGTGATCGATGGCACCGATGAAGAACTATACTATCTTCAGAACTGCCAGGCAAGCAAAAACCCCTTGTTCATTCCGATACAATCCCACTCTCTCGCTACTGCTCTCTTTTACTGCATTATGACAATAACGATTCAACTCTTACATGCTGCGGTTGTTGAACCCCTTTTCCTCTGCATGACCTGTCATTGCCACAGTAAATAGATGAAACCCACTAGCATGAGTAGGAGTTGTTTGAGCCCTGATGTGTTTACTCATTCATGCTTGTTTTTCATGCCTGCTACTGCTTAGAGTTGAGTCAAGTCTGATTCATCGGGGCTAAATTGGAATGTGGTGAACATGTCCTACTGTTTGAGAGCTAAGTGTGTGAACACGATTTGGTAAAGGTAGCGGTGAGAGGCCATGTAGGAGTACATGGTGGGTTGTCTCATTGTAGCCGTCCTCAGGAACTGAGTTCTGTGTTTGTGATCCATGAATAGTTACTACCACACATTGGGTTCTGGTAACTCGACCCCTCTCGGCTTATTAACCGGCTCGATCTTTGTCCAGGAGTTGCAACTAGTTTCAGGTGTTTGTAGGTTGTGTTAGTAGTCTACCAAGTGGCACCCGGTACAGGTGGGCTGGGGACAGACTAGGCACCGTGGCACGGTGTACCAAGTGTAGATCCATCCGTCGAGGTGGGCTTGGTAACCCTGCACACATCGTTTGGGGCCGTGAGCGACACCCCGGCCGGATCTCCTTGCGGATGGAACCCGAATAGGCGATAAACCTGGACTAAAGACTTGTGTGGTTAGTCTGGTCGTGGCCGACTCCCTCGCCAGGCTTCCGCTTAAAGGTTGCCAAGATACACGACGTGTACATGGTGGTAAGTGGCGAGAGCGTGTGTGAAGAAGTACACCCCTGCAGGGTTAACATCATCTATTCGAATAGCCGTGTCCGCGGTAAAGGACTTCTAGGTTGCCTGTACAATCCATAGACAAGTGAAAGTGGATACTCAAAACCTCGCAAGATAAGCGTGAGTGCTATGGATGGCGTTCTCATAGGGAGACGGGAGCGGATCCATAGTGGTGTATTGTTATGGGGAATATATGGACTCGTGTGCGCCACCCGAAAAGAGATACTTGCAGCCGTAGTTCAGGATAGCCACCGATTCAAAGCTGGCTTGCTACAGTCAAACTCCACCACCCCCCTTTCTTGATACCAATGCATATGTAGCTAGTTCTGAGGTAAGTCTTGCTGGGTACATTTGTACTCACATTTGCTTATTCTATGTTTTGCAGAGAGACTTCAGTCTCACTAGAAGTTCCGCGTCGACTTCGACGTTTAGCTTGTTACCTCAGCTACGATCTTGTACCCTTGGGAGGGTCTTGTAGATAGTCAGGCTTCTCAGCCTTTTTCATTTGTAGTTGTATGTACTCAGTCAAGTTAAGCTTCCGCATGTGCTCATTGCTTGTATGACTTGAATGCTGGGTCATGAGACCCATGTTTGTAATATCTGACTCTTTGGAGTCTTATGAATAAATACTTTGAGTCATAGAGTTTTGTTGTGATGCCATGTTGTATTTACACATATCGAGCATATTGTGTGTATGATTGATATGCTTGGTATGTGTGGGATCCGACAACCTAGTTGTCTATCCTTGGTAGCCCCTCATATGGGGAAATGTAGTCTAGTGCTTCCACTGAGCCATGGTAGTCTGCTACAACCCGGTTTACCGGAGTCCTGTTAGCCCAGTTGCTACTGCTCTGGAACACTTAGACTGGCCGGCATGTGTCCTTCTTCGATCCTGAGTCTGTCCTTCAGGGAAATGTCACGCGGTGTCTTCGGAGTCATGTTAGCCTGCTACAGCCCGGATTCCCGGAGTCCTGCTAGCCCAGTTGCTACAGCCCGAATTCACTCGTTGATGACCGACACGTTCGTTGCTGGGTCATGTATGCCTGTCCCTGTAAATTAGTGCCACTTTGGGTTCACGACTAGTCATGTTGGCCCGGGTTCTCTATCATATGGATGCTAGCGAGACTATCATATACGTGAGCCAAAAGGCGCAAACGGTCCCGGGCCAGGTAAGGTGGCACCCGTGGGAATACCGTGCGTGAGGCCGCAAAGTGATATGATGTGTTACATGCTAGATCGATGTGGCTTAGGATCGGGGTCCTGACAGCTTTGGTATCAGAGCCTGACTGCCTGTAGGATTACCAAGCCAAACTGGTCGAAGTTGAGTCTAGAAATGCTTTAGTTATATAAGGGAATTGATTGTGGAAGGGAACATAAGGCTCTTTTTACTCCTTTACCTTATGCCCTTCTGATCTGAGTCAACCTCTTCTTTACTGCGGGGATTAAGAACTAGGCTTCTCATCTTTCTATCAGGATCACGTGTACTAATCCGTAGACTTATAGGATTGATGGTTTCAAGCCCCAGTTCAGTTCCTACTACTTCCGTGTGTTGTTAGTTAATCTCAGAACCTTGATATTATGATGTTGAGAGGTTATGCCACCATTTTGCCGGATGTCTCAAATCTTTTGAGCATTTACAGCCATTATGCTATCCGAGTCATCCCAGGTTTCTTACTAGTTTGATGCATTTGCAAATCCCTTCCTCCCGTTCTCGATGTCCCTTTGGGCTAGATTAAGCACACTAATCAGTGTGTTGAAGTACTTCATTGCCTCGACATATATGTTGGAGCTATTATTATGACCCTAGCTGTCTTAGAGAACGACCCAGTAATCTAGCTCTGATTTGTATTCCCACTGTGATGATTCTGGCCATCATTCTCGAAAGCATCCCGTGATGCCACTTAGTTAGTAGGCATTCTATTCCTGGGTTCTTGAACCCGAGATTCACCTTACTTACTTCATGTTGATAGTGTTTGCTAGTTCCTTTAGGATATTAGTAACCTTTGCGATAGTCCTCGAGGTCCGTGGTATTCTCTTCTTCCAAATACCATGAACTGCTTATGGCAGAAGTTCTTTTGAACCAAAAGATCACAACTAGAGTTCTCTTGATGAGTTCTCCATTCTACATTGTGAATCTGCCACTTCTACCTTTCTGCATGGGTTATCCGGAAGAAATGTTGAGCTTTGCTCGACATACTAATCTACGCATCCACACCTCTGAAAAGATATATGTCCCTTTGAGTTGTTCCTCTTTAATTGTATTTCGGCCTTCATCTATCAGTTGATAGTCAAGAGCATGTGTGCATTCATGTTCATCGATGCCTTTTACTCATGTGGTCCGTCAAGCCTTTCTGGTTCAGAATGGCTAGGAGAAACAAACTCCAGTACCTCATCCATATCCAGGATTGGGTCAAAGTAGTTGTATTCCGCAGATCAAAATGCCATCCAACTTTGATTCTGTTCTACCCCGAAGTACTACCCACTCTATGTCAGGAATATCATGAGAAATGCACCACCTCTTATGAATTCTTGACGCAATGATACTTCTTGCCATCATTATTCATTCCTCGGTTCCCGTGTTGTAGTAACCGGAATACCGACAAGGGAATCATAATGTGTGCAATCAATACTCCTAGCAACCCCGTTGCTTGGTAGTTAATGGACAATAATCTCATTCTTAGCGTGTTGGTTGTTAAATCATCACCCTAAGATTGATCGTGCTACCTAGTCCTTATTTCCGGTGCACACTTCGATCAATGGGTTAGAATTGTGTCAATCCCTCGCTCTTTTGATCATATCATCTTGCCTCGAAAGCAAGACTGCTCCCGAGCTTAATAACATTTCGGTGGTTCGTGATTTTCCGAATGTCTTCTCGGAAGTGTTACCAGGTTGTCACCTGACCACTATGTTGAGTTCGTGATCAAGTTGGTTTCTTGTAACCACCCCTTCTCCAAGAATCTGTATTGGATACCCCTGAGCTAGTTGGTTAAGCCAAACAACAACTTGGAGAGTTGGAAGATAAAAGCTTGTCTGACTTAGTTCGTGTTAAGGGATATCTTTTTGTGTGTGTGTGTTGAAGAAAGATGATATCTTCATTGATTGATCCTCGTGATCAGATGTCGGTGCTATTATCTTATCCAATCTTTGATTTGAGTGTGGGCTATCGTCAAATCAAATCAGAACCAATGATGTTCGTAATGTTGTCTTACTCGTGGTTGATCCCTCGAGCATACACCATTACATCTTTTTGTCTGACCAATTCTATCACCTTGTTCACATAGTCGTGGAATTCCATTTTATGGAAATCTTGATAAATTGTTGTTAAGCCCATCGACAACATCCTTATCTCCTCCATGATGTTGTGGGACATCAAGCTAGTGTTGGAAACTTGTGTAAGCATTTCTTCGTGTTTCGTTCATGAAGCATATGTTTGGAGGAAAGAAGTGACTACCTCTGATTCACGTGCATCTGGTGAAAGTTGCCGCCGTGAATTCGAGAAAGTAGTTTTGCTTCCTCTGGAATCATCCCAAGTTATTCATGCACGTGCGAAGTATTCTGTGGTCTGGAGACTTGCAACCTTCATTCCATATGTATCCCTAGCACAGCAAGCCATTAATTGACTTGTTCAAGGAGAAGAAGTTCCTTCTTAAGAGCTAATCTAGACTTATGTAAGGACTTCGATATCCTCGTTGATGGTTCCCAACTAGAACTCGGTAGTGTTTCATTGTAAGACTACTACGTGGTCATGCTTGTCTGGGAAAGCGTGTTCACATGTGTGTAGCAGAACCAGCTCATGTTTTGGAGCTTACTACCGTAGTCCATTGCCCGAGAATATCGCAACGCCATCTCATCGAATTGTGTTGCAAACTTTCTTTTGCAGACATGTTGAGTCTGAAGTATCCTGTTACTAACCAGATCTGAATCTCAGGCAGATATGATGGTTGGAACATTCCAACATTTGCATTTTGTTCCTAGCTTGCACCGTCTTTGTGCCATTTCACTATGGGCTGTCTCCATAGTAATTCTTATTCAGGATCATCTTCAAAAGTGGCCCTACCATGGATTCCAACCATTTCCGATGATGAGAAAAATCATCCCTTGCGTTGTTTTCGACAAGGTAATCCACATCATCCATACTAGTCCTAGTATGTCATTCTTTTGAATTCCTCCGAATGATCAATTGTGAATTGCCTTAGGCTGGTATGAAGAGTTCCAATGATCTATGGATCAAAAGTAATTCTTTTTGCCACTTAAGGGAATAATGCTACGAGTCACCTCCTCTAAGATGTCTCGTTTTGGTGTCATGACAACTCAACTCCTCGCTACGTTGATACTGTACACCATCTTACCCAAGCGTGGAGTTATTTCCTACCAAATTGAACCTTCGTCATCTGCTTCTCCATCACCCTCCTGATGTGTGTCTTGTGTCTCGGCTCAAGAGACGTTCTTTCGCCTCATTCCATGAGTTGATCGTGTATCGCTTGATCTTTGTGAAGATCGAATTCTGTCGAGTTTCCTCTGTTCCTCATCATAGTTGGATGAAGATCTCAAAAGCAAGGACGTCAAGATCAATTTGAAGGAATAAATCAACTTCTTCGAGAAGGACAGTTTAGATCATGAGATCGTGTTATGTTTGTGTCCCCTCTTTCTACTTACCTCACGTCTTGAATCTCGGGACGAGATTCTTGTTTAGTGGGGGTGAGTTGTCACATCCCTAGCTTCTGGTACTACCTGGTGTTTTGCATCTTGTTGCATCATGTTTAAATTCTATTTAAGTTGAAATGGGGATTGACCAAACCCTAGCATCAGAAAGAATTCAACTAGGTTCAAATAAAAATATTTTCAATGAATCCAAAATGCCTTCCCAAAAATGTTCATCATCTTTGGATTGGTCTTGAACCTCTGCCAAAAATATTGCACATTTTTCTAGGTCAATTGGGGGTCACTGAATTAAATCATATAGTATTTGCATTTGGGCATTTAAATCCTATAAAATATATTAACTGCCCAAATAATCACAAACTGAAATGTTTACTGTTGGAAATATGCCAAACAGTAGCCATAGTCAGTTGCATGATTTTTGGAAATGCTCTGACATTTTTAATAAAGCCAAACACAATTACAGAAAATAGAAAAACAGAAATAATAGAGAGAGAGAGAGTTACCTGGCCTTACCTGGATGGCCCAGGTCCTGTGCAACCCAGCTGGTGGCCCAGCCCACCTGGCCACCTCCTCCTGTCGTCTTCCTCCTTGCCAGGAGGACGGGCGCGTGCCCGACACGCGTGCACCGCCGTGCGGCCACCTCCTCCTTCCCTTCCTGCCTGGCTCCTCCCTGACACGGCCGACGACGCCACGTACATCGCCCCGACCCCCTGGATCTCTCTCACTCTCCTTGGACCCCTTCCCCTCCTCTTCTCTCTCTCACGCGCAGCCCGAGCGGAGCTCGTCGCCACCGCTCGCCGTTGCCGCACCCAGAGCCTGCCCCTTGACCCCTTGGCGTGCCCAGTAGCTCGGCTACCTCGTCCTTGACCTCCTCGCCAAGCCAAGCGACGCCGGACGCCCCCGAACGCCCTCACCGCCGTCTTCTTCAACCTCAGGCCACCGAGATCGCCGGCGACCGTGCGCCCGCTCCGACGCTTCCCCGAGCTCGCTGAGTCCACCGAACGAACCGCTGTGAGCTCCTGCGTGGATCCCCTCCTTCCTCCCATTTGATTTCGAGCCGTAGACGTCGCCCCCTTGATGACCATAGCCGCCGCCACTTGAGCTCGTCGCTGACGCAGCTCCGGTGACCAAATGGTCACCCCGGCGAGTCCAACTTGCTCCCTGCAACACGTAGTGCCCCGCTAGACCTTCGCCTCGCTTGTTTGCTCATCGCAGCGCCAACCCCACAACCACCCGAACTCAAGCCGCCGCCAAAGCTCATCGCCGGCATGATTCCGGCGACCCCCGCGCCCAACTCCGCCTCCTCTTGATGCGGGCGAGCAAGGGCTATGCCCTGGTGCCCACAGCGCGCTAAGCCAACACCTCTAGCGCAAATCCGGTGTGCCCCGCCGTGTTCTGTGGTCGCCGCTGGCTGAACTCCGGCGAGCTCGACGTGGCCCCATCATTAGCAGCTAATGACATCGCTAATTAACCCTAGAGCCACTTACAGACGGGCCCCACTGCCTGATTAACCCTGGTTTTGTATTGTTTAGATTAAACTATCCCCGCAGGGCCCACAGGTCAGTTTGACCTGGCCACGTCACCTGTTGACCGACCCCACACGTCAGCGTTGACTTGCTGACGTGGCTATTGACCTGACCCCACCGGTTGGTGACCCAGACAGCACTGTGTGACTGACCAGTGGACCCCACTGGTCAGGTTTGACCTGGTCAGCCGTAGTTGACTTGCTGACGTCACAGTGTCGCGATGCTGAAGCAGTTAATAATTTTCTGGATTTAAAATAATTCAGAAAATTCCAGAAAATGCCCAAAACTTCTAAAATTCATAGAAAATTATCTATAACTCCAAATAAGATAAATTATATATGAAAAATGATCAAAAAATCCAATCTATCCATCTGTACCATTTTCATGCATGTTAGAACAACTTATAGTTACTGTTTAGGAAAAATCATGTAAATGGCATTTGAATATCCACATATGGAGTTTGAATTTGATTCTTGGATTCAAACCAACCTCATTTAACCTGTTGCTAGTTGCATTAGCTCAAATCACAGCATATTGACATGTCATGATCATGCATCATATTGTGCATTGCATTGATTGTGTTCTTCCTTGTTTGCCGGTGTTTGTCCCCTCTTGATAGGCGTGGTTCCGACGATGTGATCGATGACACCGATGAAGAACTATACTATCTTCAGAAGTGCCAGGCAAGCAAAACCCCCTTGTTCATTCCAATACAATCCCACTCTCTCGCTACTGCTCTCTTTTACTGCATTAGGACAACAACGATTCAACTGTTACATGCTGCGGTAGTTGAACCCCTTTTCCTCTGCATGACCTGTCATTGCCACAGTAAATAGATCAAACCCACTAGCATGAGTAGGAGTTGTTTGAGCCCTGATGTGCCTACTCATTCATGCTTGTTTGTCATGCCTGCTACTGCTTAGAGTTGAGTTAGGTCTGATTCATCGGGGATGAATTGGAATGTGGTGAACTTGTCCTACTGTTGAGAGCTAAGTGTGTGAACACGATTGGTAAAGGTAGCGGTGAGAGGCCATGTAGGAGTACATGGTGGGTTGTCTCATTGCAGCCATCCTCAGGAACTGGGTTCTGTGTTTGTGATCCATTAATAGTTACTACCACACATTGGGTTCCGGTAACTCGACCCCTCTTGGCTTATTAACCGCCTCGATCTCTGTCCAGGAGTTGCAACTAGTTTCTGGTGTTTGTAGGTTGTGTTAGTAGTCTACCAAGTGGCACCCGGTACAGGTGGGCTTGGGACAGACTAGGCACCATGGCACGGTGTACCAAGCATAGATTAATCCGTCGAGGTGGGCTTGGGAACCCTGCACACATCGTTTGGGGCAGTGAGCGACACCCCGGCCGGATCTCCTTGCGGATGGAACCCGAATAGGTGATAAACCTGGACTAGAGAATTGTGTGGTTAGTCAGGTTGTGGCTGACTCCCTCGCCAGGCTTCCGCTTGAAGGTTGCCGAGATACACGACGTGTACATGGTGGTAAGTGGCGAGAGCGTGTGTGAAGAAGTACACCCCTGCAGGGTTAACATCATTTATTCGAATAGGCGTGTCCGCGGTAAAGGACTTCTGGGTTGCCTGTACAATTCATAGACAAGTGAAAGTGGATACTCTAAAACTCGCAAGATAAGCGTGAGTGCTATGGATGGCGTTCTCGTAGGGAGACGGGAGCGGATCCATACTGGTGTATTGTTATGGTGAATATGTGGACTCGTGTGCACCACCCCAAAAGAGATACTTGCAGTCGTAGTTCAGGATAGCCACCGAGTCAAAGCTGGCTTGCTGCAGTCAAACTCCACCACCCCCTTTATTGATACCGATGCATATGTAGCTAGTTCTGATGTAACTCTTGCTGGGTACATTTGTACTCACATTTGCTTATTCTATGTTTTGCAGAGAGACTTCAGTCTCACTAGTAGTTCCGCGTGGACTTCGACGTTTAGCTTGTTACCTCATCTACGATCTTGTACCCTTGGGAGGGTCTTGTAGATAGTAAGGCTTCTCATCCTTTTTCATTTGTAGTTGTCTGTACTCAGACAAGTTAAGCTTCCGCATGTGCTCATTGCTTGTATGACTTGAATGCTGGGTCATGAGACCCATGTTTGTAATATCTGACTCTTCGGAGTCTTATGAATAAATACTTTGAGTCATAGAGTTTTGTATTGATGCCATGTTGTATTTACACATATCGAGCATATTGTGTGTATGATTGAAATGCTTGGTATGTGTGGGATCCGACAACCTAGTTGTCTATCCTTCGTAGCCTCTCTTATGGGGAAATGTAGTCTAGTGCTTCCACTAAGCCATGGTAGTCTGCTACAACCCGGTTTACCGGAGTCCTGTTAGCCCAGTTGCTACTGCTCCGGAACACTTAGACTGGCCGGCTCCCTTCGGGGAAATGTCAGGCGGTGTCTTCGGAGTCCTATTAGCCTGCTACAGCCCGGATTCCCGAAGTCCTGCTAGCCCAGTTGCTACAGCTCGAATTCACTCGCTGATGACCGACACGTTCATTGCTGGGTCATGTATGCCTGTCCCTGTAAGTTAGTGCCACTTTGGGTTCACGACTAGTCATGTCGGCCTGGGTTCTCTATCATATGGATGCTAGCGACACTATCATATACGTGAGCCAAAAGGCGCAAACGGTCCCGGGCCAGGTAAGGTGGCACCCATGGGAAAACCGTGCGTGAGGCTGCAAAGTGATATGATGTGTTACATGCTAGATCAATGTGGCTTAGGATCGGGGTCCTGACACCAATACGGGCGATGTCGAAGTCCATCAGCTCAGTGCGATAGTTGTCGCGGGTGGCGAAGGTCACGGGAAGACGAATCTGCCCCAGGGGGCTGGAGGAGCCGCCGCCGACCCCAGAGAAGGGTTTGCTGGGGCGGAGCCGCTCGAGCGGTACCTGAAGGAGGCTAAAAGCCTCCACAGAGAGCACGTTGAGGCTGGCACCGCTGTCGATGAGGGTCTTGGTGACGGCCACGCTGCAGATGGTAGGCGTGCAAAGCATTGGGAGCACGCCCGAGCCGACGGTGGTGACAGGGTGATCCCCCAAGTCGAAGGTCAGGTCGGCCTTGGGCGCCGCCCAACCCAGGGGAGCCCCTGCCGCGCAGAAGCGGTGCTGATCTGACGGAAGAACGGCTTGGTGTGACGGTTTGAGGGCGGCGCTTGCGAGCCGCAGAGGAGGGCCGCGACAGCGAGGGGCGCCTACGCCGCGTAACACGCAGCGAAGAGGCCGCGGAGCTCCTCCCAAGGTGCCACCGCGGATCCTGGGAGGTTGAGCAGCCAGTCGCGCGGTGCACTGGTGAGGGCCATGGGAAGCCAGTCGGCCATGACCTTGTCGTCGCCCCCAGCCTTCAGGACGGCCTCTTCATACGCCAGCAGGAAGGCCGATGGGTCCGCCGCGCCGTCGCAATGTGGCAGCATCTCCGGCTTGAACTTGGGCGGCCACTGCACCCGCCACAAGGCGGGGGCAAAGGCTCTGAGCCCCCTGGCCCTGCCATGGGCATCCGCCATCGCAGCCGGAAGAGCAACGCCGGCCATGGGGGCAAGGCGCTGCGGCGGCGGGGCGTGGATTGACAGAAGGAAAGCTTCGACGCACCCCTAGCCGGCGCGCCAAATGTTGGATTCCGGGTTCCGGCAAAACCCTTGAGGTTCGAACACTGGGGTGCGCACGAAGATCTCTCCTCCCTCTAGCACTCGCCTCACCTCAATCTCAAGGCTCAACGCGTCGAACTCACAGGACGAGAGACACAAGGTTTATACTGGTTCGGGCCACCGATGTGGCGTAATACCCTACTCCAGTGTGGTGTGGTGGATTGCCTCTTGGGCCGAGGATGAACAGTTACAAAGGGAAGAACAGCCTCCTGAGGAGAAGTGCTCTTGTGCTTGGTGAGCTCGTGTGTATGAGGATGATCTGAATGGCTCGAGATCAGTTGCCTCTGATCAGTCCGTTGAGCCCCCTCTCCCACTGTGGTGGCTAGCCCTATTTATAGAGGCCCTGGTCCTCTCCCCAAAGGTTAGGCAGGAAGGGATGCCACAATGGCCAAATTCTAAGGGAGACAACTAGTACAAGTTATCCTGACTAAAGGTGGTCTTCGCCTGCCAAAGGCTCTGGTGGTGATGCCGTCTTGGGCTCCACGGTGACCTCCATCCTGTCGTCCTGCTGGTCTTGGTCTTGTTGCACCGATATGGAATCCTTTGCCTGATGCCTCGGGACTCCTGGCCTGCGCTTTCCTCTTTAGCACCAAAGAGGAAACGAGGACGCTGCGAGTGCTTGCGCCCGTCTGGCACCCGGCTGGCCCCGGTCGTCTTGGCTTGCATCACAGGAACCTCGCGAGGTGCCCCTTGCCTTGATCTCTCTGCCCCTCGTGAGCCAGCCTGGTGAGGCCGTCCCCGAGGAGGTCTTGCGCCATCCGCCTCGCGAGGGTCTTGAGTGTTTGCTGGTGAAGATGGGCCATAAGGGGCCGCTGGTGGAGCCACGCCGTGGGCCACAGGCAGGCAAGTCTGGGGACCCCCGTTCCCAGGACACCGACAGTCCGCACGAAGATCTCTCTCTCCCTAGCTCACTCGCACAATGATCTCAAGGCCTAGCTCGCTCACACAAGATACACAAGAGTTTATACTGGTTCGGGCCACCGTTGTGGTGTAATACCCTACTCCAGTGTGGTGTGGTGGATTGCTTTGGAGGCTAAGGATGAACAGTACAAAGTAAGAACAGCCTCCTGAGGAGAGGTGTTCTTGAGCTCGGCAAGCTGGTGCGTAGGAGGGTAGTCTCAATGATCTGTCCCTTCCTATGGTGGAGGCTAGTCCTATTTATAGAGGCCTTGGTCCTCTTGCCAAATATCAGGCGGGAAGGGATCCCACAACGGCCAATTTTGAAGGGAGAAAACTAGTTCAAGCTATCCTGACAAAAGGTGGTCTTCGCCTGCCAAAGGCTCTGGTGCTGACGCCGCCGTGGGCTCCGCGGTGACCTCCGTCCTGCCGTCGTGCTGGTCTTGGTCTCGTTGAACCGATATAGAAACCTTTGCCTGATGCCTCGGGACTCCTTGCCTGCGCCTGCCTCTTTAGCACCAAAGAGGAAACTGGTACACTGCGCCCGCTGGTGCCTGCCTGGCCTTGGTCGTCATGGCTCATGTCACGTGAACCTCGCGAGGTGCTCCTTGGATATATATCTCCGCTCCTCGGGAGCCAACCTAGTGAGGCCGCCCCGGAGGAGGTCTTGGTGTCGTCCGCCTCGCGAGGCTTGGCCCATTGCGAGGGTCTTAAGTGGTTGCTGCTGAAGATGGGCCGTACCAGGCCGTTGGTGGAGCCGCGTCGTGAGCCGCAGGCAGGCAAGTTGGGGACACCCGTTCCTAGGACGCCGACACGGATAGCTTTCGGCAAGACTATGGTGCATTGGCCGAAGATCAAGCCAGCCGAAATGGCCACCGGACCCTCGCCTGCTGGGAAGGAGCATAGGCACCCCGAGCAGTATTTTCCTGTCGTGATGGATGGTACTCGAGCGTTATAGGCTCAGTGTTCCAAGGATGTAATTTATGAATGATTGTATCTTCACTGATCCAAAGAAGTTCAAACGTTTGTGCTCTATAGTTCAACTCTTGGCTTATTATGTAATGCCTTGTTTGTTTATTTTGACTCACGTGCGACCGTTTTAACTGAAAGTTATGAGTCGTTGGCTTCAACCCCCTCGTAGATACTGTAAAGGGTGTTTTATTTTTAACACTTTAACCCTTCGCCGACGTCTCGATGCCCGGAGGCGGCGGCGTGTAAAGAAAACAAGGCAACCAGACTATGCAGCTTTAGTGCTTTCACTTAGCCATAGGAGCTTGACGGTGGGGGCTAGTGACTACCCCCAGTGTTTGTGATATTTGGGTGTTCTGAGGTTCATGCCATCATCACCTGGTTTCTGTGATAGCAAACGCTTCGTATGCCACAGAAAAACCTCCATCGATTTTTAGTTTAACACTTGTCATCGAGTCACCGACTAGTTCGAGCTTATTATGACAATTAGTTTTTGGCTTTCTTCATTGAGGTACTTAAACAGGTGAGCTAGAAGTACAATCGCAGTGGTTCTCCCTTTGCCTTCCCAGCTGAACAATGCAGAATGTGAGAGGGCAAACACAGGAGCCGGGAAACCCAACTATTGACCAAAGAGATAACTCGGAACTGATTCATACAATGAAATATCCAAGACGCCGAGAACATGGGATGAAAGTAGTGCCGAACTGATGCTTGGGACAGTATGTATAGTCAAGCCCCTGGTCTATTAGCCGATCGCTAGAAAAGCACGTATCAAACTATTTTATTTCAGCATAAAAGGAGGAAAGGAGTATGCAACACAAACGACTGCAGTACGACCATAAAAATGGTCTTTTATTTCCTTTGAATTCGTGATGTCCAACCGTACAATTCGAACTGTCGAAGCAACTAGTATAGGTACTTTTTATTTAAAAATAAATTTATCAGAGGAAAGCTTTACACAGGGCCCCATGAGTAGTTTGATGTCCCTACTGCGCCCCGTTGCACGTCTGCGCCTTTGCTCTTTATGAAGTTTTCGTAGGTGGAGGTGATGGTGTTCGGTGGGCGTTCACTTGTGAGAGGGTCTTGAGAAGTCACCACAGTATATCAGCTTCACGCTGGTCAGGCCTTAGATGGTGCCTGTTGGCGATGTCTGATCCGAGGACATCTTCGGCCATGGCTCGGTTCAGCTGAGCACTTGACCCTTGTATCGCTTCTCCCCACAGTAGCCCATGGAATTTTAAGCGTAAAATTGTGCGCCCGAGATACGTATTTTGCGGATGGTAGGGCCATGCTATGGGGAGCGTGCCCCTATTTAGGGTGAGCGCGAGAAGGCTCCGGAACCGGAACTGTAGCTTGGGCTCATTTGCATGCGTCGAGCATCTTGATGGTGGACTTGGCCTTCGGCGCCTCTGTGGCGGCCTGGACATCGGCTACGAGAGCTTATGTGTGCTCCTTAGTTCGGAGTGAGCACTCAGTGTTACCATTAACAATTGTAGCGATATGACCTCAGACGGTCAAATCTCTGTGCATAAGTGTCATCCCTGGATCGGTAATGCTGACACACACAGTACTTGAGGATTTATAACAGAGTTCAATCACACACTTATTACATCAAGTGTCTCAAAGAGAGAACTTATTACAATAATATGGCTGAAGGCCATCTAAATAAGATAATAGCAAAAGCTTCGAAGATAAATGAGTCCATCAACTCCAACGGCATAGCTGAGTGCATGAAAACGACCTAGCGCATCTTACTCTTCGTCTGAAAACTTTGCAACATAATACGTTGCAGCCTGTGTAGGTCAGCACATGGAATATGCTGGCAAGATAACACTGTAGAGCAATGAACAAATAACAACTATCACTACATGCATATATGGCTGGTGGAGTTTCTATGGTTATCATTTGCATAAAGCTAGTTTTTCCCTACAACAAAGGAATATATTTTATTTAACTACCAAGTTGGTTGAATAATTATTGAGAAGGTTCCTCCAACTCAATCCCAAAATAGTAATTATAACCCAACAAATTAATTAAGTAAAGTGATGAGATCAAATCAATAATTCAAGTACCAGATACTCAAAATGTCCTTAACCGGGGACACGGCTAATCATGATTAGTTTATACACTCTGCAGAGGTTTGCGCACTTTTCCCCACAAGACTCGATCTCCTCCATTGAATTTCTCGCACTGCATGATGTTTGAGAAACGGATGACTGAGACACAGTCTTTCTGAAGAGGTCCCCTTAACCGATAGATATGTCGGTACACCTACAATCCCCTACATCTACTAGCCCATCATGGAAAGGTTTCCCATAGCTTACTCAACTATGCCAGAGCCCATCATGGCTTGTGCTTGCACACAGAAGTTTCTAGCATGAATAATCTTATGATCCCTTTGAGCCTGGGTGGCAAACCATAGGATGATCACACGGGTACTCCGGGATATCCTAGGACAATGCTGGATTGCTCCAGGTGCCCAGACAACCACTGGGTGCTCCAAGGTGCCTCAACCAATCCACCCAGATGTGTATTAAAGTAGCCACCTTATGTTAAACCTTAGTTAATAGTAACTCTCACATCTTCCATGAAATCTCACATACCAATCCATGTCTACGAGCATAGCATAGCAGTGTAAGCATAACGAAATAATACCCTGGGTTTGAATGCAAGACAATAGGTTCCTACCTCATCAACTACTTCCCAATACCCACATGTTATCAATTCCTATTCATGCAATGTTTGAGGGTAAAACTAATGCATAAAAACTTGGTATGAAAAGTATGATCAAAGTGTGAACTTGCCTTGTACTGTTGATGAAGATGATTCGCACTCATAACTCCTGATAGTTCTACTCGTCATGCTCCGTTCAATCTATCGTGAGCAAGCAATACTAGCCACACATAAGCAGTCATGCAAAAGAAATCGAAGAAAAGATCTCGGAAAACTTCGAAAACAAGAAATTAACACTTGCAACAGAAAACAATTTCTGACAGTACCAAAATTGGGTGAATTTGGTCTTACCAGAAAGTTTAGGTTAAGAGCTTCAACTTGCAAAAAGAATCAATTAAATCGGAGCTACAAAACTCGAGTTATGAATAAAATAATTTTAAACTTTCAAAAAAATATGTTTAAGTTGTTTTACTGGATAGAGGGGATCATGACGAAGAAGTGGGCATTGGTTTCATTGGATTTGGACAAGCGAGTAAAAAGTAGTGAGAGCGTTAAGATCAGGGGCTCATCTACGAATAAATTATTCACAAACGGATCCCTGGCAGAAAATAAAATAAAAACGAAAAGTCTAATGACCGAACGCTCGCTACGGAACCCTAACGAATGAATAGTTCGCTAAAAAGAAGTAACAAACGAACGTTTGTTAGATTAGGAAAAACACCGAACGCATAAACATCGTCAGATCTCGATCCGACGGACGGGATCGGGCTAGGGTTTACCGATACTCTGGCGAGGTCGGCGTATTCCGGCGAGTTGGCGGACGGCGGCGGCGACGGCTCTGGTGTGCGGCTGCGGGAGGCGGCGAGCGGCGCGGGCTAGGCAGCGACGGCGGCATGACAACTCGACGGCGGGCCAACGGCGGCTGTGCGGCGGTGAGATGTGGTGCGAGGGCGGCGACGCGAGGAGAGAGAGGGGCCGGGGCGATGGCTTAAATAGAGGGGGGCGAGCAGCCTTGGGAGGCGTGGAGGAGAGGGCAAGGGAGGCGGCGGCGGGAGGTCGTGGCGGCCACGGCGGAGATGTCGTGCGGCGACCGGTCTCCGGGCGGAGGTCGGGGACGCGTGGGCGTCGGGCTGGGCAGAGTCCTGAGGAGAGGTGTCCTTGAGCTAGGTGAGCTTGTGTGGTTGAGGATGATCTGAATGGTCCAAGATCAGTTGCCTCCTACTGTGGTGGCTAGTCCTATTTATAGAGGCCCTGGTCCTCTTCCCAAATGTAGGCGGGAAGGGATCCAACAACGGCCAAGTTTAAAGGGAGACAACCAGTACGAGTTATCCTGACTAAAGGTGGTCTTTTCCTGTCAAAGGCTCTGGTGGTGATGCCGTCCTGGGCTCCACGGTGACCTCCGTCCTGCTGGTCTTTGTCTTGTTGCACCGATATGGAAACCTTTGCCTGATGCCTCGGGACTCCTCGCTTTCGCTCGCCTCTTTAGCACCAAAGACGAAATGAGTACACTGCGCGCGCTGGCGACCACCTATCCTTGGTCGTCATAGCTTGCGTCACAGGGACCTCGTGAGGTGCCCCTCGCCTTGATCTCTCCGCCCCTCGCGAGCCAGCCTGGTGAGGCCATCCCCAAGGAGCTCTTGCATCACAGGGACCTCGCGAGGTGCCCCTCGCCTTGATCTCTCCACCCCTCGCGAGCCAGCCTGGTGAGGCCGTCCCAGAGGAGGTCTTGAGTCGTCCGCCTCGCGAGGCTTGGCCCCTCGCGAGGATCTTGAGTGTTCGCTGATGAAGATGGGCCATACAGGGCCGCTGGTGGAGCCACGCCGTGGGCCGCAGGCAGGCAAGTCTGGGGACCCCGGTTCCTAGGACGCCGACAACTATGTCAATAGTTTAGTCCCAAAAAATGATGTAAAGTTGCTATAAAATGATTGTAAAACATCCAAGAATGAGAATATAACAATATGGAACAATAAAAAATAATAGATACATTGGAGACGTATCAGCATCCCCAAGATTAATTCCTACTCGTCCTCGAGTATGTAAATGAAAGTGCAACTAATCCCCGGGTAGTTTTGGTAATTCATAACAACATATAGCTCATTGAACTAATATCCATTCAAGTTAAATATTTCAAAAAGTTCAATGATTGGCATGGCATGGACTAGAGATGTGGACCCCTCAAAATGCTAAGGACAAAGATTGGAAAAAGCTCAAGACTCTTCATTTTCATTTTAGTGATTCAAAATCACATTGAGTCCTTAGGAAAGCCAATACTATTAAAAGGGGATGAGGTGTTGCTGAATGGTCTACTTGCTCAAAGTGCTGAGTGATACTGCTCCATAACCCTCAGCCACTTTCTCATTTCCAAATATGTACAAAACCCAAAGTCAAACTCGGCCCTACCGATTTGATCTATCCGGCGCCACCGAGTTCTTTTGACATAGCCACTGCCAGAAACCTACACAATTCGGTCTCACTGATATGGATCTCGGTCTCACCGAGATGGCATTGCAAACTCTCTATTTCCCTTCATAATGTTTCTGTCTTACCGAAATGAGCGATCGGTCCCACCGAGTTCGCAATGCAAACTCTCTGTTTCCCTTCATAATGTTTCAATCTTACCGAAATGAGCGATCGGTCCCATCGAGTGTGCCTGACCAACTCTCTGTTAACTCATTGCTGAAATCGGTCTCACTGAGTTCATGCAATCGGTCACACCGAGATGAGATTTTTCCCTAGCCCTAGCACATCGGTCCCACCGAGTTGATCATATCGGGCCCACCGAGATTCCTAACGTTCACATTTTGAACTGAATCGGTCTCACCGGGTTCTTCTATTCGGTCTGACCGAGTTGGGTCAATTGTGTGTAACGGTTGGATTTTGTGTGGAGGCTATATATACCCCTCCACCCCTTTCTCTATTCAAGAGAGAGCCATCAGAACGTGCCTACACTTCCACTACTCATTTTCTGAGAGAGAACCACCTACTCACGTGTTGAGACCAAGACATTCCAATCCAACCACAAGAATCTTGATCTCTAGCATTCCCAAGTTGCTTTCCACTCAAATCATCTTTCCACCATAGCCAAATATGTGTGTGTGTGAGAGAGTTGAATGTTGGGGACACTATCATTTGAAGCACAAGAGCAAGGAGTTCATCATCAACACACCATCTATTACCTTTTGGAGAGTGGTATCTCCTAAATTGGTTAGGTGTCACTTGGGAGCCTCCGAGAAGATTGTGGAGTTGAACCAAGGAGTTTGTAAGGGCAAGGAGATTGCCTACTCCGTGAAGATCTACCTGAGTGAGGCAAGTCCTTCATGGGCGATGGCCATGGTGGGATAGACAAGGTTGCTTCTTCGTGGACCCTTCGTGGGTGGAGACCTCCGTGGACTCGCGCAACCGTTACCCTTCATGGGTTGAAGTCTCCATCAAAGTGGACGTACGATAGCACCACCTATCGGAACCACGCCAAAAATCTCCGTGTCTACATCGCTTTTGCCTTCTCCAAACCCTTCCCTTTACCTTCATATGCAATGTTTTACTTCCCGCTGCTACACTCTTAGAATTGCATGTGTAGGTTGATTGCTTGACTTGTGCTAAGTTGCTAAAATCTGCCAAGACTTAAAATTGGGAAAAGGCTAGATTTTTATTTGGTCAAGTAGTCTAATCACCCCCCTCTAGACCTACTTTCGATCGTACAAGTGGTATCAGAGCTGCTGTCTCCATTTGCCTTGATTTCCATAGCTTTGGTGATCATAGCCTTGGTTTCACAACCTAGGAGAGTATGTCGTCTAGAGCGGGAAATTACCACCGTAGCGGTCCTTACTTTCATGTACTAATTTTGCTAGTTGGAAGCATAAGATGAAAATGCATTTCTTAGTCATAACACCGCCGTTTGGGCTATTGTGCGTATTGGTTTGCAAGGTGAATATTTCGAGGATGGAAGATAACCGGATCATGAAGCGTCCGCGGAAGAATTGAAGATGTTGCAATACAATGCTCAAGCTTGCGATATCCTCTTCAACGGATTGTGCCCCGAAGAATTCAAAAAAATCAGCCGCCTTGAGAATGCAAAGGAAATTTGGGATACTTTGGTAGATATGCACGAAGGTACCGAGTTCGTCAAGGAATCCAAATTGGATGTACTTCAAAGTCAAATTGACAAGTTCAAAATGAAGGATGGTGAAGGAGTCGCTGAAATGTACTCTAGGCTTGCTCTCATCACAAATGAGATTGCCGGTTTAGGAAGCGAAGAGATAACCGATAGATTCATCATCAAGAAGATCCTAAGAGCCGTGGATGGAAAATATGACACCGTGTGCACCTTGATCCAAATGATGCCCAATTACAAAGATCTCAAGCCAACAGAAGTCATTGGTAGAATTGTTGCTCATGAGATGTCACTCATGGATAAGGAAGAGCTTCACAACAAATCGAGTGGTGCTTACAAAGCTTCATGTGATGCTCCTACAACATCAAGTGAGAAACAAGTCTTTAATGAAGAATTGAGCTTAATGGTGAAGAACTTCAACAAGTTCTACAAGAGTAGAAGCAAAGAGAGAAGTTCCAAGTCAAGGTCCTACAATGACAAAAGATCATCTAGTCGTGACCGCAATTGCTACAATTGTGGAAGACCCGGACACTACTCCAATGAGTGTACGACCCCCTACAAAAGAAGAGAAGACTCACCTAAAAGGAGAAATAAAAGAGAGGAATCACCACCAACAGAGAGGAGTAGAGATGATCGTTATGAACGAAGATCCTCTCATAGAAGCAAGGATTCAGAAAGGAAGTACAAGGCATCAAAGAGCTACACAAGACGAAGACATCAAGCTCATGTTGGTGAATGGGTATCTGGTTCCGACTCCGACAACTAATCCGAGAGAAGTTATCACTCCGACTCCGAATATACTCAAGATGAAGGTGTTGCTGGTCTTGAACTTGTGTCATCCTAATCCTACGACATATTCAACTCACCAAATGAAGGGATTGGAAGATGCTTCATGGCTAAAGGCCCCAAGGTATCACACCCCGAGTATGTTGATTTCAATAGTGATGAAGATGATTTGCTAGGTGATGATGATTTACTTGTTGACAACACTAGTGATGACAACTATGATGAAATTGGTATTAATCATGCAAATCAAGATGAAGCGAATGACAATGAAAAGAAGGATATTGAGCGTCTAACTAAAGAACTAAACACTCTTAAGTTAGCTCATGAAACTACCTTAGAGGATCATCGAGAGGTTTTAAAGACTCATGAGAAGCTACGCTTTGAAAAGCTCAAGTTAGAGCAAGAGCATGGGTTCTTAAAAGCAATCAATGATGATCTTCATAAGAAAAGTTCTTTTTACATTGCCAACCGTTTACACTTGTCTACTTATATGCCACAAGTAAAATCTAGCAACAAGAGCAAGAAAGATTCTTCTTCTAGTAGTAACAATAATCACGCTAAATCCAATACTGTTGCTTCTAGTAGTTCTCTTGATTCCACTAATGATTCTCTTAGCCAAGTTACACTTGAGCAAGAAAATAGCTTATTCAAGGGAATTAAAGAGAAAGGTGTTTACAAGAGCCTTGCCGGAAGTAAGCAATTTGAGGAAATTGTACGCAAGTAAGGAAGGCACCGGAAGAATCAAGGTATTGGTTTTGAACGCAAGTTCAATGCCAATGGAGTTGAGTGGGAAGAAGATCAATACCCCAAGACGAAGTTTGTTCCTCAACAAGAGAAGTATGATCCCACTTGTTTCAAGCGAACACAAGCTCAAGATGATCTTCCACCACAAGACCAGAAGCTAAAAGGCAAGGACCAGCTTCAAGAAGAGATTGATTCTTTTGAAGAAGCTCCAAACGCCTTGGTCAAGTGGGTTCCCAAGACTACATCAAGTTCTACTTCATCAAGTACGAATACAACTCCAAGGATCCCCATCAAGTTGATGTGGGTCCCAAAGAAGAAGAACTAGAGAGTTCTTGAGGGTGACTCCGCCAACATACTTCACTCATATTCACTTTGGCAAGGACAAGTGCAATCAACTTTCATATTTTGCACTAGTTCAAGGAGTCACAAAGCCTCTTGTTGGTAAGACAAGGGACAAGGTAACCTAATGCTTTAATGGACATAATCGTATGTGTATTTCACTCTATGTCTATGGATATCCTTGTGAAAGTGCTAGTTATCGACTAGAGGGGGGGTGAATAGGCGATTTTTACGAAAGTCTTCAAAAACATGGAAGTTTCAAAGACAAACAATAGAAATGAACCTATTAACATGCAGCAGAAGGTATACTACACTAGGCAAGCCATAGTCAAGTATTCAATGAACAGAAAGCACGAAGACTAATAGCAGCTCAGTAGTAATGATCAGGAAGGAAGATAGTATGAAGCCAAACAATAATAGTTGTCACACAGTGAAGTCAAACAGGTAACGCAGGAAGGCAATGACTTCACGAAGACAAACTGTAAGTAAAGAGAGGGAGAAGATAGAACCAGTCACTTGGTGAGGACAAGGATTTGTTGGACCAGTTCCAGTTGCTGTGACAACTGTACGTCTGGTTAGGGAGGCTGGGATTTAACTCAGAAGACCGCGTCTTCACCTTATTCCCCTTGAGCTAAGGACACCCAGTCCTCGCCCAATCACTCTGGTAAGTCTTCAAGGTAGACTTCCAAACCTTCACAGACTTCGTTCACCGGCAATCCACAATGAATGTTGGATGCTCAGAATGCGATGCCTAACCGTCTGGAGGATTCACAGTCCTCAAGTGTAACAAGTCTTGAGGTCACGCGGACAGAAAGACTTCAGTGATGCCTAACACTCTTTGGCTCTGGGTATTTTGGGCTTTGTCCTCGCAAGGATTTCTCTCTCAAAAGCTTCGGAGGTGGGTTGCTCTCAAACGACAAAAGTCGTGCACTAACTCTGAGCAGCCACCGATTTATGGTGTAGGGGGTGGGCTATTTATAGCCACTAGGCAACCCGACCTGATTTTTCTGAAATGACACTGGGTCACTAAGGAACTGACACGTGTTACTACGGTCAGATTTCAAACACACGCGGCAGCTTCACTTGGGCTACAAGTAAAGCTGACTCATCCGCCTCTGGATAAGATTTGCACTCATTGTCTTCGCTCGAAGACATAGGATTTGGTTGAGCATCACTTCAGTCATTCTGACTTTGTTCACTTGGACCCCACTTAACAGTACGCTGGTTCCTATGACTCAACAAAGAATAAAAGGAAACTACAAAACAACTATGTCTTCGCACTCCATACTCTTCATGTGAATGTCTTCTCGAGTCATAAGCTTCGATGTGATTGTCTTCATATACCACCATTGTCTTCAATGTCTTCATACATTTTTAGGGGTCATCTCCGGTAGGTAAACCGAATCAATGAGGGACTACTACCTGTGTTATCTTGCAATTCTCACAAACACATTAGGCCCTCAACCAGGTTTGTCGTCAATACTCCAAAACCAACTAGGGGTGGCACTAGATGCACTTACAATCTCCCCCTTTTTGGTGATTTATGACAAACTGGTTGAAGTTTTCAACGGGGATAAAAGTATGTGAAATTGTAAAGGATTAAGGTATTGTCTGCATAAGTAGCAAAAGGCTCCCCCTGAAGATGTGCATATAAGTATTTTGCTTTTGGAATGCAAATGCACATGGCAGGTTGTACTTGTGGAGATCCTCTTCAACTTATGAAGACAATTCATCATGCATGAAAAGATATAACGA
Organism: Aegilops tauschii subsp. strangulata; assembly: GCF_002575655.3. Lineage (NCBI taxonomy): Eukaryota > Viridiplantae > Streptophyta > Magnoliopsida > Poales > Poaceae > Aegilops > Aegilops tauschii. Next base: position 268,913,643 of record NC_053038.3, on the reverse strand, counting down.
AGATAATGACATGCATAATGAAAAATGGACGTCTGCAATATGACTTCGTGCGGGATTTATCATCGCATCACATAATAGCAGAAAAAGTAGCAGACAACCATCAAGTTTTAGTGTTACAACTCCAAGTACCAAATGTATCAAAAGTGAGAGTTGTAAACACTTGGCAAAAGTATAGCAACCACCCATATGGACCCGCTTGAAGACTATCTACTCATATGCTTCTCCCCCTTTTGTCAGTAAGGACCAAAAAGGTTTGAAGACATAGAGCCTCTACTCGTTCCCATAGGAGTAGGTGAAGCAGTAGGGTCGATGTTGAGGGTCGGTGGTGCAGAAGAACTTGGTGCAGTGTCGATATGCGCCAAAGTTGGAGGTGAAGTAGCATCATCTTCGTCATCAATGACTCTGGCATTAACAGTTGCAGCTGAGGATGAATAGTCAGAGTCTTCAAGTGAGGGAGTCCGACGCAGGACAACATTCCTGGGAGGAGTGGAATCAAACTTGAATCTTTCGGTGAAGCCATCGTCTTGAAGATCAGCTTCAGCACTGAGCAATGTCAGACTCTTCCACGACCTCCTACAGGTTTCATGAGTGGCAAATGCATTCTTGGTGGCAAGGTTGCGAATACGGTTGACATCCACCAAGAGGCTTTGCATCTGATGCTTCAGCCAGTAGTGATGCTTATCTTGCTTTTGATGCAAGGCAACAAGAAGCTCTCGGTCATTGAGAACACGAGAACGCTTTCGAGGCCTCTGAGCAATTGTACTTTCAGTGGCTTCAGTATGAGCACGATGAGGTGCACGTGTATTGCCAGCCAAAGGATAAACACGAGTGGCAGCCAGAACTCCTTCAATGGGCTGAGTGAAGCTTTGGTGATCGGCGTTGTGAAGATAAATTGGCTCCTTGGCAGGTTCTGGGTAGATGGCTTCGACAGACATATCAACCTCTGGCAAGAATATCAAATGGTTGCGCGCAGATGGCTGATAGTTGACAACAGAGTGAAGCTTGATAAGGTGCATAACCCATGGAGCGTAGAACTTCAGACCAAAGAGATCAGAGCCAGATGCAGCCAATTGCATGATGAAGAAGTCTTGAGCATTGAAGCTGATGCCATTGAAGATATAGAAAACCAATGTCTTCATTGCTCCTTCAAGCTTTGCTGCAGGAGAATGTCCCTTGATAGGCCATAGAGTTCGCCTGATAATATGGTAAATAGTGCGGGGCAGATACTCTAGGTCTTGAACAAAGAATTCCCGTGGATATTCAGCATCACGTGGCAGTGGCTTCATCATGCTCAGCATTTGGCTCATGTTGGGCTCAGGCTTCTGGAAGATGCTCTCCAAAGCATTGCGGTGAAGCTGACAACCAGGTTCATATAGTTCATCTGAAGTGGGTAGACCAGTGAGCTCAATAATGTCAAGAGCTTTGGCTTCATGATGAACATTGCCTGTCATCCACTCAAGGATCCATGTCTTCGGATCCCTGTTGTAGCCGCGAATGTGGAGGGTGGCATAGGAGTTGCAGCAGAAGCTCTTCGTTCCAGTGCTCAGTTACAAATTGCAGCAGACCAGCATCTCGGAAACAGTCAAGGGCTTCTTCTAAGCAGGGCAGTCCAGCAATAGCTTCGCAGTCTAGACGCATATGGGGAAAGATGCGCCCTTGATCATAAAGAACACAAGAGTAATAACTGCGTTGCTGATAGCTCCAGAACCGATCAGATGAAATTCTTGGCTTCGAGTATGGGTTCTTGTCGCTGTCAAAGAAGGTGTTGTGTGCAATGAAGCCATTGACATTGAAAGATCCTGGTGAAGTTGCAGTACCTGAAAACCTTGGCAGCCTTGGTTTGGGCTTCTGGACCTGAGGCCTGTGCTCCACATGATAGTCGAATTATGGTCCGGGAGCAGGAGGAGGAACCAGAATGGGCCAACGAACCATGACAGGTTGGCCGCGTTCAAAAGCCAGCTCAATGGTATGAGGCCTTGGAGGCGGTACAGGAGCATCGACATTGACGTGAGCTGCAAGTGGTATAATGGCTTCAGGTGCAATATTGACTTCAGGTGCATTAGAAGCTTCATGCTCATGAACTTCTGGCGCCATATTAACTTCAGGCGCCACATTTGCTTCAACCATGACAATGTCATTGGCTTCAGTATTGGTGTTGGTGGCCGCCTCAATGTTATCAACCTCCACTCAAGTAGCTGGATGGTCGGACCCGTTCTCCTCGAGAAACTTCTTGGTTGGACGGGGGTGTAGCAACACGTTCTTCTTCTTGACGGGGTTCTTCTTGTTCATCGGCTGATGCAGCCGGAATGTCTTCAACAGCTTTGGCTTCACACTCTGGGATGTTTACAGTTGGAGTGGCTTTAGGAAACACTTGTCGTGATACTGAGTGGTGGTGCTCTTCTCCTTTTGGAACACTCAAAAGAGTGACTTGGGGCCTTGGTCCTTTGCGAAGCCTGTGAAGTACGGGCGACGCTTGTGGAGATGGAGTTGGCTGGACCTCAAAGTCATCATCATCAACCACCGAGTGGTGACTTGAGTTGGGGGAGTACTTGGTGATTCTTCTTCACGGGGGGAGTCTTGGGGGTGATCAGCCCACGAATCATCCTGAGCAATTGGCGTCAAAGGACGACCAATGCTGATGAGTTCGCTGTTCGTGAGAACAGGCGATGATACCATTTGGTGCTCGATCTGAGGAAGGACTTCATCATCATCTACATTGTCTTGGGGACCAATGTCTTCAGCTGCGGTGTGGTTAACAACTGGATTTTCTTGAGCTTCAGGAGCCTCTTTGGTAGCAGGCTCGTGAACTATCAACCGACGCTCTTGGTGTGCGGACGCAGGATGAGCAACTGAGATTGGTTCGACGACAAGGGGCTCTGTGGGAGCAGCCCGATCTTTCTTCTTGGTCTTTCTTTTCTTGGTTGGTGGAGCATCGTCAGTGGTGTTCTTGGACTTGCGCTTTCTGGCTTCCGCTTCAGCTGTCCTTGTTTTCTTGAGTTCTGAAGCTACTGTGGGGACCTTAGGCTTCACGCCTGTCATACTGGCGGGGAAGACAATGCGAGGTTCTTCTTGCCTGGATGCTTCAGCTGAGGCCACAGTAGGCTTCTTCTTCTTGGCAGCCATCTTGGGGTCGATGCCAGGACGCCCAAGTGCCTTGCGCTTCTCGGCTTCATTGTAAGCTTGAACACATTTAGCAGTGAGGAGTTTCATGCGCTCTCGTGAACCTTTAGCTTCGTCACGTTTCTTGTGAAACGCCTCCTTGAGCTCATGCATCATTTGCTTGAAGTTTTGGACATCAGTCACACTGAGCTTGGCCATATGCTTCTTGAACTGGGCTTTTCAATAGTCAATTTTGTTCTTCAGTTCAACAATTCTCTGAGCTAGAGCCAGCTCAGGAGCAATGGCTCCATGGAAGGAGACGCTGAGGCCAATTGGGAGCTGAAGATCATCAAAACTGAGGTTTGGGCTGTCAAACCACTCATCAATGAACTTGTTCAGGATGTCCACATCGAAAAGGGGAAGATCATTGAATATTTCCGCCTCTTGCTTGCTCTTTATCAGCAGCTCGAGAGCATCGTCACCAAGGTCGTCATCACTTGACAAATCAATGGCTTCGTTCTCATTCCTCAGAATGGCAGCTGGGGTCAGTACTTGACCAGCAATCTGCATGGGCTTCTTCTTCTTCTTCTTCTCAGTCTTGGAGATGCAAGAAAGATCTTCAGAATGCACACTTGGTGCAGGAGGAGCAGTGGCCAGAGGCTTCGCACGCGAAGCTCTTGGTGCAGTGGAGGGCTTTGAAGCCTTGGGTTTCTTCTGCTTTTGTGGTTTTGGCGGAGCAAGCGCTTCATCAGAATCAGCTTCATCTCCAGACTGATTCACTGTGGCTCTCTGAGCGACGATGTAGGAGAGGAGACCATCAAAGTTGTTGAAGGGCCCGATGACATTGGGATTGGCATCACGTGTGCCATCAGCCAGCGGAGCAGAAGGACCTGGTTGAAATTGCATCCTAGACTCTTCTTGTTCTATTTGGCCGATGCCTTTGCAGTCTGAAAGTTGCGCTTGAAAAGATTATCGTCACGACACCATAGCAATGATGATGGGTCGACATTGGCAGGCTGTGGTCCACGGACCATATAGGGGTAGAAACCCCGAGCAATAGCTTCAGCTCTGTTCTTGGGTTGAAGATTTCGAAAGAGAATATCACCCCAAGGAATCTTGATGGCATTCTTCTCAGCATACTCCAGGGCCACGAACATGTATTTGAACCATTGCTCATCTCAATATCGTCGAATCCACTGGATTCGAGTTTTGCACTGATTATAATCCTCTTCTGGATCAGTCATGTACAACTCATAGAGATCTGGTGGCAAATCCCTTGATGTGCCCCCGCGGCGCTGCCTGCCGCCCTTCCTTGCAGACTTTTCTGTGGCGATGAAGTTCATACTGAATGGCGTCAAAGCTGTCAAAGGCTTCCGTCTGCTGGTCAGACAAGAACTAGCTTCGGGAGAATTGATGTGATGCTGTAAGAACTCTGCAAATGAAAGCAGACTATGAGAACCAAGGGATTCTCCCACGGACATGTACCTGTGACAGCATTAGAGATGCGAGGGAAGGGGAAGAGGTCATATGCATTCTCAGAAGATTTTGAAGAGAAATCAGTTTGAAGACATTGACCTCACAGCGCGAAGACATTCACTTATATGTTGAGAGTTGGTTCCAGATTTGTACGAATCCAAGAATAGGTACAAGTGAGGAATCTAACTATGTGTGAAGCATAAGTGAATATACTAGGCATATTATGAGATGCAGAACAGGATAGATCCAAATTTGTGGCCACAGAAACCACTTTTGGTGAAGAAGGATGAGTCTATCGGATCAAAAAGGCAGTAAAAGTGAGTTTTAATTACCACACAAAGAACTGCTAGACGAAGTAGATAGGAGGCCGAGCAGTTCGATCTTTCGTGTCCTAACTTGGCGACGGAGGACACCTATGGCGGCGGCGGAGAAGACGAGGTCCGCGGGTGAGGACGGCGTCGGTGAGGTCGCGGCAGCTAAGCGCTTCATCGCTGGCGTCGTCTAGAGCTAGCGGTGGCGCTAGGGTTTGTCGAGGTGGAGAGGTGGAAGAAAGATTTTGACCGCGATGTGATGTGTATTTATAAGGAGAGGGACAACACAGCGCAATTACGCAGGTGCCCCTGGCGGTTCACATTTGAGGGACACATGGCGAACATGCAACACACTGGAAGTTGTTCCATGTTCCCACGCACGCCTGGACTGTCGGGTGGTCATTCCGGCTTCTCCGGGTTTCAAGCAATAAGGACTGAGCATTTAAAACAGATTCAATGTTTGTCTCTGTATCTTCTGCTAACAAGGATGCAGAGAAGACATTCGACAGTTTCGATAGAATGCATATGATTTGGATAGATAGAATTTGAGGTAGAAGCATAGAGAGGTTAGGGTCCGATCACATTCACTTAGTCCAAAATATTCAAACGAGTAGACATAGCTATAAGTGAATGCTGTAGAGGACAGAACACAAGTATGAGTATATATATCTGAGTAAGACTAAATCAACAAAGTGAAGATCATCATGAAGACAAATCAGTGTTGAAGATAAATCAAATGCGAAGACTTAGCAAATGTAACGCCAAGAGAAAAACACTCCAAACAAGAATTTGGTGGTGGCGTTACCCACCGTATAGGAAGTATTAGACCCAGACACGGCGCACAATTATCGTGGCGCTCCGAAGTCAAATTCCGCATTAATGTATTCACACTCAAAGTGTAAGTCTTCATTGATTGAAGACATACATTACATCATGTGTTGCACATCTAAGTCATCAACATGCATAAGTGTTAGGATGTGTGCCTAATCACAGGACATTCAAGGATTCCAAGATATTTAGCTCACACCGCAACTTGCGAAACCTTTTCTCATCCAAGGGCTTTTTGAAGATATCTGCCAATTGCTCTTCATCGTTGATGTGAATGATATCAATATCTTCCTTCATGACATGATCTCTGAGAAAGTGATGACGAATCTCAATATGCTTTGTCTTCGAGTGCTGAACTGGGTTGTTGGCAATCTTGATGGCGCTTTCATTGTCGCAGTAGAGTGGTACTTGCTTCAGATGGATGCCATAGTCCTTGAGTGTTTGCTTCATCCATAGAAGCTGAGCGCAGCAAGATCCAGCAGCAATGTATTCAGATTCAGCAGTGGAGAGAGATACACAGTTCTGCTTCTTAGAAGAGCAACAGACAAGTGATCGTCCCAGAAAGTGACATGTGCCTGATGTAGACTTGCGATCCACCTTGTCACCAGCATAATCAACATCCGAGAATGCAACTAGATCAAACTCCGAGCCCTTTGGATACCATAATCCTAGCATTGGGGTGTAAGCCAAATATAGAAGAATTCGCTTCACATCTAAGTGATGCGATTCCTTTGGTGCCGCTTTGAATCGGGCACACATGCAAACACTAAGCATGATATCTGGCCTAGATGCACATAAATAAAGTAAATAACCAATCATGGAGCGGTATACCATTTGATCGAACTCTTTACCATTGGCGTCAGGACCCAGATGACTCTTGGTTGGCATTGGCGTCGTGTAACCTTTGCAGTCTTGCATTCCAAACTTCTTCAGGCAGTCTTTGAGGTATTTCTCTTGAGATATGAAGATGTCGTTGCTCTGCTGACGAATTTGAAGACCAAGGAAGAACTTCAGCTCACCCATCATGGACATCTGATATTGCTCTTGCATCATGTGTCCAAACTCATCAGTGTATTTCTGGTTAGTGCAGCCGAAGATAATGTCATCCACATATATCTGGCACACAAATAGTTCACCATCATATGTCTTCGTGAAGAGTGTGGGATCCAGGGAACCAGGTTTGAAGCCTTTGCTCTTCAGGAAGTCTTTGAGTGTGTCATACCAAGCGCGAGGGGCTTGTTTGAGGCCATACAATGCCTTATTGAGCTTGTATACCATGTCAGGATGTTTTGGATCTTCAAAGCCAGGTGGTTGTGCAACATACACTTCGTCTTCAATCTTGCCATTGAGAAACACACTCTTCACATCCATTTGGTACAGAAGGATGTTGTGATGATTTGTGTAGGCTAGCAGTATGCGAATGGCTTCAAGTCTAGCCACAGGAGCAAATGTTTCATCGAAGTCTATCCCTTCAACGTGAGTGTATCCTTGAGCAACAAGATGAGCCTTGTTTCTGACAACTTGACCATGCTCATCTTGCTTGTTGCGATATATCCATTTGGTGCCTATTATGTTGTGTTTGCGAGGGTCAGGACGCTTGACTAGTTCCCACACATTGTTCAGCTTGAACTGTTGAAGCTCTTCTTGCATAGCTTGAATCCATTCAGGTTCCATGAAGGCTTCAACAACTTTCTTGGGTTCTGATATTGAGACAAATGCAAAGTGCCCACAGAAATTTGCTAGCTGTGTTGCTCTTGAATGAGTGAGTGGACCAGGTGCATTGATGCTATCGATTATCTTCTCAATCTGTACTACTTTTGCAACACGAGGATGAACTGGATGAAGATTTTGCTCTTGCTGATCAATGTCATCATTAGGAGGATTGTCTTCAGGCTGAGTATTGTCTTCAGGTTGATTAGGTGCAGAAATGATAAGTTCCTCTTCAGCCTGAGCTTCAGACAATATGATTTCTCCAGTTCCCATGAGCTTGATGGATTCTCTAGGTGGAACTTCATCTAGCACATTTGGCAAGTGCTCTCTTTGTGAGCCGTTAGTTTCATCGAACCGCACATCTACAGTTTCAACCACTTTATAGTGAAAGAGGTTGAAGACTCTGTAGGAGTGCGAATCCTTTCCGTAACTGAGCATAAAAGCTTCATGTGCTTTCGGTGCAAATTTTGAAGTGTGATGTGGATCCTTGATCCAGCACCTAGCACCAAATACTCTGAAGTAACTGACATTTGGCTTCTTACCAGTCAGGAGTTCATAGGATGTCTTCTTCAAAAGCTTGTGAAGATAAACACGGTTGATGACATGGCATGCAGTGTCAATGGCTTTGGGCCAGAACTTCCTTGGAGTCTTGTATTCATCAAGCATCGTCCGAGCCATCTCAATGAGTGTTCTGTTCTTGCGCTCCATGATGCCATTCTGCTGAGGAGTGTACGGAGCGGAGAACTCATGAGTGATGCCCAATGTATCCAGGTAAAGGTCGAGGCCGGTGTTCTTGAACTCTGTGCCGTTGTCACTTTTGATATGCTTGATCTTGACACCATATTTATTCATGGCACGGTTGATGAAGCGTCTGAAGACATCCTGCACTTATGTCTTGTAGAGGATTATATGCACCCACGTATATCTTGAATAATCATCAACAATGACAAAGCCATAGAGACAAGCAGTAGTGGTGAGAGTAGAGTAGTGAGTAGGTCCAAAGAGATCCATGTGAAGCAGCTCGAAGGGTTGAGATGTCCTCATGATTGTCTTTGAGGGATGCTTGGCCCTCGCCATCTTTCCAGCTTCGCAGGCACCGCACAGATGATCCTTCTTGAACTTGACGCCCTCGATGCCTATGACGTGCTTCTTCTTTGCGAGTGTGCAATTTCCTCATGCCAGCATGCCCTAGCCTCCGATGCCAGAGCCAGCACTCTGAAGCTTTTGCGAGAAGACATACGGCAAGCTGTGGTCCTGCTGAGAAATCTACCATGTACAAATCATCTTTCCGATACCCTTCAAAGACTAGAGACTTGTCAGATTCCATTAGTACAAGGCAACGATATTTTCCAAATATCACAATCATGTTCAAGTCACAAAGCATTGAGAAAGACATTAAGTTGAAACCAAGGGATCCAACAAGCATCACTTTATCCATGTGCTGATCCTTTGAGATTGCAACTCTACCTAGACCCAATACCTTGCTTTTACCAATGTCAGCAAATGTGATGTGACTCTTGTCAGATGGACGTAAGGTTGAGTCCATGAGAAGACTTCGATCACCAGTCATATGATTAGTGCATCCGCTGTCCATAATCCATTCTGAAGCATGAGGTGTCATACCCTACAGTACAGTTAGGGGGATAGGCTTCACCAAGAGTATTGTGAAGCATAAACATTTGACGCACAAGAGGATTATCAAAGCTCAGATCAAGGTTAGGAGTTATAGGATGATTGGCAAGCGATTCAGGAACAAAATACATAGTAAGACCATTTTGGCATTTTATCTTGCGCCCTACAAGATGTTTTAGGTCCCCAACAAAAGCATCGGACGCCTTTGATTTCCGGCTGGAGACCTTTCCCTGCAAAAGAAAGTTAATTTTTCATAACCACCCACATTTTCAGGGGTGGCTTAGAAGCAATGAGTCTAAGTGCAGCATCTGAGACCTTCGGCTTTGGAGCCCTAGCAAATAGCCTTGCAGGAGGTGAATAGTACTCATATGAATAAGCAGAATAGTTCTTAGTCTTATGAACATAGCGGTTTGATGACACACGCTCATATTCATAAGTTTGAGTATGATTTCCCTGCAAAACATTGGTGTTAGGGTGACTCAGGTGAGTCCTGTGTCTGTATGAAGCCTTTGGGCCATATGAAGCATTTGGTCTGGGGTTTGTCTTCTTCCCTTGTTGTCAAGATGACATTCACAGGAAGATTCTCAAGACACTTTTTGGGCACCCAGATCTTATTCATAGGTGGTCCATTCCTGCAGTTAGTACCAATATACCTGGCAAACACTTCACCATTCTGATTCTTAAACAGTTTATAGTTTGCATCAAAGGATTCATCAATGATAATTGGGTTAGCACAAGTGAAGCAAGATAAGGTGGATGGATCCACTGAAGGTCCCTTGGCAGCAACCCATGTGGTTTTGGGGTACTGCTCAGGCTTCCAGTAAGAACCATCAACATTCATTTTCCTCTCGAACCCAACACCCTCTTTTCTAGGGTTTCGGTTCAGAATCTGCTTTTTGAGGACATCGCACAGTGTCTGATGCCCTTTGAGACTTTTGTACATCCCTGTCTCAAGCAATGTCTTCAACCTAGCATTTTCATCAGCAATAGTAATGGCATCCTCAGCAGAGGGGTTAGTTACCACATCAACAGTTGAAGATATTGCACCTGTGGCAGCAGTAGAACATTCAGTAATAGAAGTAGCGTTATCACGCTCAAGGCATTTTAGACATGGTGGTTCAAATCCTTCCTGAGCGGGACTGATCTATTGAGTGCGAAGTGACTCATTCTCTTTTTGAAGATCTTCATGAGCCGCTCTCAATTTCTCAAGTTCTTGCTTCCTTTGAAGAAAATCGTAGGAAAGCTTTTCATGAGTTGTTGAGAGCGTTTCATGATGATTTTCAAGTTCTTCGTACTTAACATGAATTTTTTTTATGTCTTCAATTAAGGACTGAGATCGGGTCATTTCCGCGTCCAACAGGTCATTGCTTTTGTCTAACAGTTTTTGAATATGTTCCATAGCTTTCTGTTGTTCAGTTGCAATTTTAGTAAGTGTTTTGTAGCTGGGTTTGGATTCACAATCGGAGTCATCTTCACTTGATGTTTGAAAGTAAGCATCGCGTGAGTTTACCTTGGCACCGCGTGCCATGAAGCAGTAGGTGGGAGCGGAGTCGTCCTTGTCATTAGCATCAGCGTTGGTGACGGAGCCATTGCTTTCAGTGTTGAAGATGGACTTGGCAACGTAGGTTGTAACTAGAGCCAGACTTGCAACGCTAGAGTTGGACTCCTCCTTAGACTCCACCTCCGCCTCCTCAGAAGCAGACTCCTCTGAATCCATCTCCTTGCCAACAAAAGCACGAGCCTTGCCAGATGAGCTCTTCTTGTGTGATGAAGACTTCGATGAAGATTTGGAAGAAGACTTTGAGGATTTCTTCTTCTTCTTGTCATCAGAATCATATTCCTTGCTCTTTTTCTTCTTCTTGTTTTCATTGTCCCACTGCGGACACTCAGAGATGTAGTGACCAGGTTTCTTGCACTTGTGGCATGTTCTCTTCTTGTGGTCATGAGTAGAAGCTTCATCATTTCTTGAGCTGGATCGTGAAGACTTTCTGAAGCCTTTCTTCTTGGTGAACTTCTGGAACTTCTTCACAAGCATAGCAAGCTCCTTTCCAATGTCTTCAGGATCTACAGAACTGCAGTCAGATTCTTCTTCAGATGAGGAAACAGCCTTTTCCTTCAAAGCGCGAATTCGGCCATAGTTGGGACCATAGATATCTCTTTTCTTAGATAGCTAAAACTCATGTGTGTGGAGCCTCTCAAGTATGTCAGACGGATCGAGTGTCTTGAAGTCAGGGCGTTCTTGAATCATCAGGGCTAGGGTGTCAAACAAGCTGTCAAGTGATCTCAGGAGTGTCTTGACGATTTCATGCTTGGTGATCTCAGTGGCGCCAAGAGCATGAAGCTCATTTGTGATGTCAGTGAGGCGATCAAACGTGAGCTGGACATTCTCATTGTTGTTTCTCTTGAAGCGGTTCAAGAGGTTGCGAAGAACACTGATCCTTTGATCTCTCTCGGTTGAGACGCCTTCGTTGACCTTGGAGAGCCAGTCCCAGACTAGCTTTGATGTTTCCAGAGCACTCACACGGCCATACTGTCCTTTGGTCAGATGACCACAGATGATGTTTTGGCGGTAGAATCCAGTTGAACGAACTTCTTGACATCACCAGGGGTGACTCCTTCACCAGTCTTAGGAACGCCGTTCTTGACGACATACCATAGATCGACATCAATGGCTTCAAGATGTATGCACATCTTATTCTTCCAGTAGGGGTAATCAGTGCCATCGAAGGCACGCAGCGGAGACTCTGATTATCCCTGCAGTCAACATAGCTAAAACTCCAAGTGGTTAAACCGAATCACACAGAACAAGGGAGTACCTTGCTCTGATACCAATTGAAAGTGCTAGTTATCGACTAGAGGGGGGGGGTGAATAGGCGACTTTTACGAAAGTCTTCAAAACATGGAAGTTTCAAAGACAAACAATAGAAATGAACCTATTAACATGCAATGGAAGGTAGACTACACTAGGCAAGCCATAGTCAAGTATTCAATGAAGAGAAAGCACGAAGACTAATAGCAGCTCAGTAGTAATGATCAGGAAGGAAGATAGTATGAAGCCAAACAACAATAGTAGTCACACAGTGAAGTCAAACAGGTAACGCAGGCATGCAATGACTTCACGAAGACAAACTGTAAGTAAAGAGAGGGAGAAGATAGAACCAGTCGCTTGGTGAGGACAAGGATTTGTTGGACCAGTTCTAGTTGCTGTGACAACTGTACGTCTGGTTAGGGAGGCTGAGATTTAACTCAGAAGACCGCGTCTTCACCTTATTCCCCTTGAGCTCAGGACACCCAGTCCTCGCCCCATCACTCTGGTAAGTCTTCAAGGTAGACTTCCAAACCTTCACAAACTTCGTTCACCAGCAATCAACAATGACTTTTGGATGCTCAAAATGCGACGCCTAACCGGCTGGAGGATTCACAGTCCTCAAGTGTAACAAGTCTTCAAGTCACGTGGACAGAAAGACTTCAGTGATGCCTAACACTCTTTGGCTCTCGGTGTTTTGGGCTTTGTCCTCGCAAGGATTTCTCTCTCTCAAAAGCTTCGGAGGTGGGTTGCTCTCAAACGACAAAAGCCATGCACTAACTCTGAGCAGCCACCGATTTATGGTGCAGGGGGTGGGCTATTTATAGCCACTAGGCAACCCGACCTGATTTGTCCGAAATGACCCTGGGTCACTAAGGAACTGACACATGTTCCAACGGTCAGATTTCAAACACACGCGACAGCTTGACTTGGGCTACAAGTAAAGCTGACTCATCCGCCTCTGGATAAGATTTGCTCTCATTGTCTTCGCTCGAAGACATAGGATTTGGTTGAGCATCACTTCAGTCATTCTGACTTTGTTCACTTGGACCCCACTTAACAGTACGGTGGTTCCTATGACTCAACAAAGATGAAAAGGAAACTACGAAACAACTATGTCTTCGCACTCCATAGTCTTCACGTGAATGTCTTCTCGAGTCATAAGCTTCAATGTGATTGTCTTCATATAAAACCATTGTCTTCAATGTCTTCATACATTTTTAGGGGTCATCTACGGTAGGTAAACCGAATCAATGAGGGACTACTACCTGTGTTATCCTGCAATTCTCACAAAGACATTAGTTTCTCAACCAGGTTTGTCATCAATACTCCAAAACCAACTAGGGGTGGCACTAGATGCACTTACACCTTGTGTGTTCGTTGTGGGACTAATCCATGTAGGTATTGAAAGTGCAACTCACTCAAATGGATTGATCCAAATGATCTACATCAACATTGAGCATCTACATCTTCAACACCTACATGAAGTCATCATCAACAAAACCGAAGCTTAGTTCTTCCCTCTTAGGGGGGATATCACATCTAGGGGGAGCTTTGCTCTAAGAATTGAGCTAAAGCAACTCTAATGGTGTGAACACAACAATGCTTTATGTAAAAGTGGTAACCCCACTTGTGCTTAAACGATGAGTATGACCTATGATCAAATGTTCTCATTTGACTCCTCAGTCAATATACTCATATATAGATGACCTAGTCATCGCCAATTGCTTGATAGATACCAGAGTGTTTGTGCATGCTTTGCCACATATTTGATTTGCTATCTTATTGTGTGAGCATGTTGATTGCATATTTTTCTCCATTCGAGAACATCCATTTGTAGTTTTGCTTGTTTGTTTTTTCTTGGGCCAAATGGATGGACAAAAATGTCTAAGTACTTTCTCTAGCTATCTATGCTTTTCTCATCTCAAACTCTATTCATGCTACATCACAAAGTTTGAACAAATCGAATTCGGACCCTCCGGGTGAGGAGCACTCGGAGCCACCGATCCGTCAAGGGCTTAAACTCCAAAACCTCTTAATGGCTTTCGGTCTGACCTATTCTTTCCCCTCAGTGAGTTGATCTAGGTTTTCACCTCGGTGCAACCGATTAGAATTGTTCGGTCCCACCGAGTTGCAGTTACCGCTTGCGATTCTGCATCTCGGTGCCACTGAGTCCTTCCACTCGGTCACACCGACAGTGACCGGGTATAAAGACCGGGTATAAACACTGCGGGTTGAAATTTGGAAAATTCTTCAAACACCCAACCGCGCCTACCCAGCTCTGCCCCCATCCTGGTCCCCGGATCATCTCCGTCATTGCCAGTGCCCTCCTGCCGCTGGTCTCCGTCGCCGTCAACAGAAATCTCACCACTGTTGTCGCTGTAGCGAGTTCGTCGCCAAGCTAGGGTACGAACTTCATCTCTTTGTGCGCCCTTTTACTCCGATTCTTGCACAAAGATCAATGCATAGTTTCTTTCCACGAATGAGATCAATCTATCCACAGAAAACTCCATTAGAATAGATTTGATGCAAAAACTTAGGGTTAGATTTTCGCCGAACTCATCTCGGACCGACTGATCTGAAGATTTCGGTCTCACCAATTTGGCTCAGGCCATTGCACATGTACTACTCGGTCTGACCAAAGTGTACTAATCGGTGTGACCGAGTTCACTTTCTCTGTGAAACCCTAGCATCTTGGAGTCACCGGACTGCATTTTGGTCTGACCAAAATTGTATGTTTAGACTTTAAAGTTGCTTTCGTGTCACCGAGTTTTTCATATCGGTAGCTCCGAAATGCTTTCTGTAGAAAACTAAAATTAAGTTTTTGTCTCAAATTTTGCAAAATAGCTGCACTTTGTGATGCTCATCCACTCTATCTATACCCATCTATGCACAGGGTCAGTTTCAGCCATGTCAGAAGGCAGTGACAGTCAGAACAGGTCAGAGGAGCAGGTGAATCTCAGTGACGGCACTAGTCCCTCCAACAGGAGCTATGATGAAGGTAGTAGAAGCACCCCAAGCAATTTGCCTAAGGCTGCAACTAGGCAAAGAAAGAAGAAAACCTCAGAATCTGAGGATGATGACTTTGTTGCTGAAGAAGTGACTTCAAAGAGGAAAGTTCTCAAGAAAGAGTATGATGCTGCCGTTGCTACTAAACCTGGTGCTAAGAAAGATCCACCTAGGAGAGCTCCAATGCCCACACCCTGGAAAGTTCCTACCAAAGAAACTATGTAGTTCACTATAGAGCAATCATATGATGATGAGGCTGCAAAGGATGGCAAGAAGAAAAGAGAGCAAGAACGACCACTACAAAGGTGCTGTAGCGACCCGACCCAAAATCGGCCAAGTCTCTATGTATTTGTACCATCCCAAGATCATGCTGGCACACACAGTACATTTATGAAAAATTCAAAGTTAAATCACACCTGATTTATTACATGATTCTCATACAGAGTCTTTATTACAATAGAATAAATTCGGCCGAAGGCCAACTCATGAGAAAAACTAAATGCCGCGGAAGCGTAGACGATAAGCGAGTCCATTCGACTCCATAGGGCAATCACCGAGCGTAGATCGTATCCTCCTGGTCGGAAAACTCCTTTGCAACATGAGATGTTGCAACCGTGTATGTCAGCATTTTGAATATGTTGGCAAGTCATAGAGAGAACAACAATAATAATAATGCTAACACTATATGCAATTTGGCTGTGGGGCTCTAAGTTTAAGTTTTTGCGAAAAAGCCAATTTTTCCTATAACGAAAAGGACTTGCTTGCAATGACTACGAAATATTGGTTGTTATTGAGATGGTTCCGCCAACCAGTGTCTCATACCTAAAATTGTTAATAACCCAATCAATTAATTAATTACGTTCGGTGTTGAGATTTCTGAAATACTCCAATTCCAGAGGCTCAGTTGTCCGTAGCCGGGACACGACTAATCGATTAGGTTTTCACTCTGCAGACTCTTGTGCACTTTACCCACAAGAATCGTTCCCTCCTTTATGTCCTTGCACAGCCTGGTGTTTGAAGACGGGACGAACGAAACATGGTCTTCCGTACAGTTCCTCTGGGCCACTGCTGGTGCCCATCCAATCCTACCGTTCTTCTGCATCTCGTAGCACCGTCCGGCTAGATTCAAGCCTAGGGTCGACCAAGCCAGAGCCCATAATGGCTTGCATCTACACAGGTAAGCTTCCGGTCAAGGTGTATCCATCCGTCTCTTCGTGGCTGGGTGAAGCTTTCCGCAAGATGTCATGGCGCTTCTCCATGCATCCCGGCCATCCGCTGGTTGCTCCAGGGTGCCATCAATCCGTCCTCCACCCAGTAGTGAATTTGAAGTCCATCTTGAGCATCTTGAAGTCATGGGGTTGTCATCATCTTGACTCTCACATCTCCCATATCAATCACTCAACCAACCCCGTCTACGAGCATAGCAAAAATAAACTACATCGTCCGGGGCAATAGTAACAAAGGGATTTTGGGTCAACCTACCACATGATACTACTCAAGACTAATTCAATTTCTCCTACTGCATGCATGGTGGGGAGGATATACTACTAATGCAATAAAACATAGGTAAATAAATTCATGATCAAGACTTGCCTTGCTGACGATCTTCGAAAGTTAGCGACTCGTGATAGCAAGCCTCGCACTCTGGGAATTCTATCGAGTCAAACATAACACAAATAAGTATACCATCATACAATTGCTACTACAACAGCAAGTAAAATTTAATAACACACAAAGAAAATCCAACAATAAAACCAACGAAGTCATAGAATCAAGCAAGGTTTTTACTACAAGTAAGACAAACCCTAAAAATAGTTTTCTCCTACTAAAATTTTCTTAAACAGAGATAAAAAAGGTTTTTGTTAAATAACAGAAAGAAAAACAACAAACAATTTTTATGCAAAAAGAATCACATTAAAAGCTATTATAAAACTCCTTTTATGCCTAAAACAAGTTTCTAGTAAGATTAAACATTTTTTTCTACAAATAAAAGTTCCATCGTTAATTCTACAGAAACTAATCTGAACAAAACAAAAATAACAAAACAAACTAATTTAAAACAATTTAAAGCAAAAGAAATAGTGCAAAAGTCAATAAAGACAAAACAGTACTGTTTCGCTGCTAAACTAATTTTAATTAAAATCTAAACCTCTCAAACTAAGCCTACTGATAGCTAAGGTCCAAACAAAACAGTAGCAAAAAGAATCGCCTAAAAATATTAATCCTAGCTCCAGTTATTGCAAAAAACAGTGGTTTGGACAAAATTCATGCAAAACAATTTTTAAAACTTCAAACATGAACATAATTTATGTCTACACAAACTTTAGGAAATTTCCCCACTAGAGCAAAAATAATCAATCAAAATCTCCAAATAACGTAAGAGATATGAATTTTATAAAAACAGAACTATTCTGTTTTAGAAACAGAAACGAAAATACTAAAATAAAAAAACAGACATGCGCTACTGGGCTTAGGGGTGTGCGATCTGTAACTATATTACGCTAGGCCATTATATAACTGAACACGTCTGTTTAATAAAATAAAACCGATCGGGCCGGTCTGCACTAAACCATAACTAAACCAGAAATAAGCCGTAAACTAAACTGAACAAAAACCGATCTAATACAAATAAACCTAACCTTCGCGTGATCTAATCTAGGCCCTAGATTCAAGATCGGACGCTGGAGAGGGGGTGCGGGCTGATAGCGACAGCGGCGACGGACGGAGACGACGACGGCGGCTCGGGCGTTGGCCAGCGGGGTGCTCCAGTGGTCCGAGTCGACGACGGAGACGTCGGGGCGACGCAGAGGCGGTGGTGACGTTGGGGTGGATCGGGGACGACGGAGATGGTCGGGACGATGACGACAGCGCTCGGGCGAGCTGTAGCTCCGGCGACGGGCGGCGATGCTCGAGACGGTGGCTTCGAGGATTCCTAGGCGGCGGAAAGATGTCAGAGAGGTGCGGGGTTTTGAGGGGGTGCTGCTGACAAGGTTTGAGGGCAGGGGGTCCTCACCGGTGACGACAACGGCGGCAAACTACGGCGGCGGAGGCGAGACCAGTTTGGAGGTGGAGTGGGCTATAGAGGGTTTTGGCGTCGGGGTTTAAGGGGTCGAGGGAGGAGGCGTAGGGATTTATATAGGGCAGCTTTCTTGCGCGAGGGGAAGCTTCGGGGTAGGGTTTTCAGAGGGGCGCGGACTTGGCCGGCGTCGAGCGGAGCGAGATACGCGAGCGCGTCTTGCGGGAGGAGGTAGACGATGTGGGGTCCGTGGGTCAATGGGAGAAGAGGCGGAGGGGGTGATTGTCGTGGTTCTAAGTCTGACAGTAGAATGGGGGTAGGGATGTAGAGGCAAGATCTTAGCTATGGAGAGTTGTACGCAAGAGTTTTACGAGTTCAGGCCCTTCTCGGAGGAAGTAACAGCCCTACGTCTCGGAGCCCGGAGGCGGTCGACTGGCTTATATGCATGTGTGGGTATTACAGGGGGTGCGAACCCTTGTCTCAGAGGAGGGGGTGGCTTATATAGAGTGTGCCAGGACCACAGCTCCCCTCCGTTACACAGGATTCAATGTACATAAAGTGAGAGCGTTACAGGTAATGTCAATAATAAAGTGCTATAAATGATCATTAAGTCTATGAGTAAACGTCCGACCGTTGCTGCGCAGAGTGGCTTTAGGTCTTCTGCACGTCGAGTGGTTGAGTGGTCGAGTGACCTAAATAAGGAGAGATCTCCGAGTGAATGGTAGGTCGAGCGGATTGCACTCGACACCTTTGTTGAGCCCTCTCTATTTGCTCTTGAACTTCTTTGCTTCTAGGACGAGGACCTTAGGTAGGACGTATAGGTCAGGCCTATCACCCTACCCTAGGTCTATGTCCTCATCATTAGCCCCCGAATGGATTGAGGTCCGAGTGAAAAGAAGGTTGAAGTTGATCTTGCTTTGACTCTTGCCTTTCTCAAGAACTCATCTCTGAACGGAGGCTAGTGTTGGTACTTCGGCTTCGTTTCAGTCGCCTTGATCGATTCAGGAATTGCCGATTGGTTTTTATAATGTCACCCGCCGAGTGTTGTCTTTGACGCGAAATCTTTGGCGTGATCGGTTGCAGAGGATCCCGGATTTCGCGGGATTCAAAATTTTGGTGAAGCGCGCCAGGCGGAGCGTGCCGTGGTAAGCGGAGTGGATAAACGGAGGCCAAGGCGTCCGCACTGTGCGTGCCCATTCCCCTTCTTCTTCCTCTCGCTCTTTCACCCCATCCGACTTCTCCACTCTCGACGCCTCCGCTCCGCCGCCATGGGGAAGGAGAAAACGGCGGCGCTGGAGCGCGCGAAGAAGGCGAGGGGGGCGGCGAAAGGCAAGAAGACGAATTGGGGATCTTCATCATGCTCGGGGCTGCCGCGGGGTTGGATCCAGGGAGGTTGGATCCGTTCCTCGCTTCAGCAGGAGGACTTGGATGATATGGCCGAGTCAGGGCTGATCGTCCATGGGTCCGCGCGGCTGCCGGAGGGGGAAACGGAGCCACAGCCGCAACCGGGTGAGTGCGTTCTGCTTGCCACCCATGTCAACCGCGGTTTCTCGCTTCCTCCACACCCCTTCTTTCGAGGTTTCTTGAATTTCTTTGGGGCTCAACTCCATCATTTCACTCCCAACACCATCACATACCTTGCCGCATTCGTGCCCATGTGCGAGAATTTTCTGGGTTGTCGACCGCACTGGGGTCTCTTCAAGCACATTTTCACCATCCGCTCCCAAACAGTGAAGAAAGCGAACTCGAACGACGAGAAAACCCATGTTATCCAGATGTGTGGGGGTCTGGGTATTCAGAAGAGGAAGAGGAGTTCCTTCCCTTCGATGACACTTCCTGAGTCAGTCAGGGGCTGGCAGTCGACCTGGTTCTATTGCTAGGATATTGCGACTCCAGGCCAGTCGACTGGACTTCCCCCTTTCTCTCTTGATCGTGTTCAAACTCCATCTTCGTTGAAAGTGACCGCCGCGGAGAAGCCGGAGACGGGCATGTTGGTCGAGAGAGTAGTTCAACTGATCAACCAAGGTGTCACCGGCATGGATCTGCTGGAGGTGTTCCTCAGTCGACGCATTCAACCACTCCAAGCTCGTGACCACTCCATGTGGATGTACTTCGGGGCTGGTGATACCGCTCGGGTTCATCCGGAGGAGGTGGAGGCCAAAACAGTGGCCGAGTGGTTGAGGGGCATCACCGGGAACAAGGACAACCCCAGGGGTGCCAGGAGGGTCAAACCTTTTAGCGAAAGCAACCAGCCAGACAAGGTTTGGCCACTACACTTGATTGAATTTGGATGTGTTTTCTGACTGTTTGTTGATCCGACTGATTTCCACTCGGCTCCTTGTTTTGTAGATTTATACAAAGATGTACTCAATGCCCAATGGCGAGCAAGCTCTGGAGCAGGACCATGAAGGCAAGGCTAGCACGGAGGAGAGCGGCGAGTGGGAGTCACCAGCCGACAGTGATGAAGATGAGAGCGATGAGTCGGACGACGAGGAGGTAGCCGACTCACCACCTCGTTCCGAACGTCTATCCAAGCAGCACCATGATCCCGCGGGCAGGCGCGGCAAGGCTGTGGCCTCGAGCGCTCCATCTCAAAAGCGCGCTCGGTCTTCGACTCCAGAATTGGCTGAGAAGGTCACCAAGCAGCCCAAGATCAATCCTTCGAAGGCTCGGAAGACCCTGCCTAAAATCAAGATGGATGTTCTTGTTGCTTCTGGGTAAATGTTCTCCCTGTATTTTCTTGTTCTGACCGATTCTCTTGTACTGACCGAGTGGATGATGAACCTTTACAACCCGGCCTCGGCTGCGACTGATATGGATATCGACAAGACTCCAGTCGACGAGGAAACCACCGATGCAGCTACCTCCAAAGCTAGTAAGTCTGCCCGACTCGAATTTATTTGGACGACTGGACTGTTTGTCAGCTATCTCTTTGACTTTCTCTGTCTGTTGCAGCACCACGAGACGTTGTTGTGCTCCCGGACGATGAAGAAGAAGTACCGCTGAGGGGAAGGAGGAGGAGGGACGCGGAACTGAGTGGGAAGATGCCTGAGGTCTAGGTTCCTCAGTCGACTGAGATGCCTGAGACGGCAGTCGAGCGATCGACAGATCCGGCACGTACCAACATAACTTTCGCTATCCCGCTGTCGACTGATTGCCCATCAGGATCAGCTGCTCAGACTTCTGCTGCGCCAATACCGATTGCTCTGCCATCATCGCTTTTCACTGCATATCAGACTCCGGACGACCCACCGGCTGCTGCCAAAGAAGCTCTTCCTCAGTTGAACCTTGTGATGGGGCAAATGAAAGTGGTGCATGAGGCCAGTCAAGTGGCCTTCTACGCTGGAGCAGCTCTGCAGACCAATGTCTAGGTTAGTTGATTCCTGATTGATCATACTTCTCATCCGATCACCCACTGGGTGTGACTGTTATGAAGTTGTACGAGGTAATTTTGAGTCGTCTTGAATTGAATCTTTGAACTAGTGGGGGCACTCTTAGTGCACCCACTGGGTGTAGTCCCCGAGACCATAGTTGACTGCGGGCAGTCGGCTGTGGTCTGAGAATCGAAATTTTGTCACTCGGTCTGGACGGACCAGGTCGAATGAAACCAGAACCAGTGGGGGCACGCTAAGTGCACCCACTAGGTGTAGTCCCGGAGACCGTGGTTGACTGCGGGCAGTCGACTATGGTCTGAGAACTTCTTTTTTTTACACTCGCGCTGGGCAGGCCATGTTGAGTGTTTATTCAAACCAGTGGGGGCACGCTAAGTGCACCCACTGGGTGTAGTCCCCGAGACTGCCGTTGAATGTTTATTCGGTGGTAGTCTTAGAGTAGCTATTACTGTGATGTCTTTTTATCTCAGTCAACTGATATGGCTTATACTGCAGAAATCTTGTGATATTGGGGCTCAGCTTTCTGCAATGAACAAACAGCAAATCAACCTCAACCTTGATCTGGAATTGGCCAAGAAGAATCTCAAGACTGCTCGTGATGAAGTAGCTTCCATGGGAGGTAACCAATCGTCAACTGTCTATCTCACTGCTGGCACTTTTCCTTTCTATTTTTTGAACCGAGTGACTCCATTCGAGCAGATGTATGTAGTGAAAACCGTCAACTCCAAGCCCGTCTGAAGAATGTTATTTCTTTAGAGAAAATGAAGCAGGCTTTGGAGAAGAAGGATCAGGATCTTGCTGCTGCACAGAAGGAAGCGCGAGAGAAGACGGCGCTTGCTGACAAGAAGCTTGCTTCAGTCGGCAAGTTAGAAGAAGACAACTCCGAACTGAAGGCTGCTATTTCTGACGCCAATCGGGAGGTCGAGCGACTGAAGAAAGACAAGGACAAGCGGACAAACGAGCTTGGGAGCCTCAAGGCCAGGAAGGGCGAGTTGGAGTCTTATCTGGGCTAGCTTGCTGCAAAGCTGGTCCTAAAACATGAAGGTACTGATGATTGACTGACTTATTGCAGTCGACTGTCAAGCCCGATCATATCGTCGACTCACCGTTTACTCAACTGTGCAGAGCTTGCCAAGATTTTGAAGCGGAAACTGGGCGGGTCGAGACAGGTCTCGACCCCATAAATTGCCCAGTCAAAGATGACGTCGCAATGAAAGTGCTGCGATTGGAATCTCGCATGGACAGCGCGGTTGCTTATCTTGCCCGCCTGAAGGCGGCGATGACTCGGGTTGATTCTGAACTCTGGCCTCAGGCGGAACTATCTCAAGACCTCGAGTCTCTGATGGCTCGACTGAACCAAATACCTGACTGAGTGCAAGAATGGAAAAACTCGTCTGCTCGCTGCGGTGCTGATGTCGCCTTGTCTCTGGTCCGAGTGCACTGCAAGGATGTCAAAGAAGACAAGCTAGCGGAGCTCAAGGTTGCTAACACAAAAGGCACACTTTCTAGTCATTTATGGACACTTTCCTTGACGCTGCCACTCGCATCGCAGACAGCATAGACCTTGACAGTTTTTGTGACCCAGCCAGTCCTTCTCCCGACGAGTGACCAAAAAACATTATGCTCCACCTTTATTTGCCTCGGAACACCGAGTGATTGTGTAATCTTTAAACTTCTTCGGGCTTGATGCTCGAGTACTTTTGATATGCGGTCCGGAAGCTTAGGATTTATCTGAACTTTGTTTACCTCGAAATATGCTTGCGTTTGTCTTCGAGTGGGTTTTGTTCTTCACTCGGAATAATCTTTGAACTTGAGATGCCGCTCTGAGGAGGAGATTCCAGTCGACCTGCACCTCATCGTCCTTGTGGATGAGGATGGAGCATACGTTGTAATTGTGGTGTAGTTCCAAGGAGAAGGTTGCAGTCGACCTGCACCTCGTCGTCCTTGCGGATGAGGATGGAGCGTATGTTGTACTTGTGGTGTAGCTCTGAGGAGAAGGTTGCAGTTGACCTGCACCTCGTCGTCCTTGCGGATGAGGATGGAGCGTACGTTGTACTTGTGGCGTAGCTCTGAGGAGAAGGTTGCAGTCGACCTGCACCTTGTCGTCCTTGCGGATGAGGATGGAGCGTACGTTGTATTTGTGGCGTAGCTCCGAGGAGAAGGTTGCAGTCGACCTGCACCTCGTCGTCCTTGCGGATGAGGATGGAGCGTACGTTGCACTTGTGGCGTAGCTTTGAGGAGAAGGTTGCAGTCGACCTGCACCTCGTCGTCCTTGCGGATGAGGATGTGTTTCAAACTTAGGCGAGTACTGGACTGCAGCTAAGCCCCCGAGTGGGAGGGTTGCTCACCATTCGGTAGGATTTTTTACACTTAGGCGAGTACTGGACTGTAACTAAGCCCCCGAGTGAGAGGCTTGCTCACCACTCGATAGGATTTTTTACACTTAGGCGAGTACTGGACTGCAGCTAAGCCCCCGAGTGGGAGGGTTGCTCACCACTCGGTGGGATTTTTCACACTTAGGCGAGTACTGGACTACAGCTAAGCCCCCGAGTGGGAGGGTTGCTCATCACTCGGTAGGATTTTCAAACTTAGTTGAGTACTGGACTGCAGGTAAGCCCCCGAGTGGGAGGGTTGCTCATCACTCGGTAGGATTTTTTCAAACTTAGGCGAGTACTGGAGTGCAGCTAAGCCCCCGAGTGGGAGGGTTGCTCATCACACGGTAGGATTTTTTCAAACTTAGGCGAGTACTGGACTGCAGCTAAGCCCTCTAGTGGGAGGGTTGCTCATCACTCGGTAGGATTTTTTCAAACTTAGGCGAGTACTGGACTGCAGCTAAGCCCTCGAGTGGGAGGGTTGCTCACCACTCGGTAGGATTTTTCACACTTAGGCGAGTACTGGACTGCAGCTAAGCCCCCGAGTGGGAGGGTTGCTCATCACTCAGTAGGATTTTTCACACTTAGGCGAGTACTGGACTGCAGCTAAGCCCCCGAGTGGGAGTGTTGCTCATCACTCGGTAGGATTTTTTCAAACTTAGGCGAGTACTGGACTGCAGCTAAGCCCCCGAGTGGGAGGGTTGCTCACCACTCGGTAGGATTTTTTACACTTAGGAAAGTACTGGACTGCAGCTAAGCCCCCGAGTGAGAGGCTTGCTCATCACTCGGTAGGATTTTTCAAACTTAGGCGAAACGGATTCGCGGCTAAGCCCCCGAGTGAGAAGCTTGCTCATCACTCGGTATAATTTTTCAAACTTAGGTGAAACTGATTCGCGGCAAAGTCACCCACTGGGGGATTTCAGACGCAAACAAAAGTAACAACAACCATTTAGGAAGACTATAAAGCTCTTGTCTTTGATAAACAAACTACAAAGGTATTTCTTATTACATCTCATCCGAATGAGTACTGAAGTATAAAAGGGGCGGAGCAGCTCCGCATTCCAAGCCCGTGGCTCGTCTTTCTGATGCTCGACATTGTAAAGATGGTATGCTCCATTGTGGAGAACTCTGGTGACAATGAAGGGACCTTCCCAAGCAGGGGCGAGCTTGTGTGGTTTCTGCTGATCCACTCGAAGAACCAAGTCTCCCTCTTGAAAGGCTCAGCCCCTCACGTTTCTGGCATGGAGTCGACGCAAGTCTTGCTGATAAATGGTCGACCGGATTAAGGCCATCTCTCTTTCCTCCTCTAGGAGATCGACTGCGTCCTGCCGGGCCTGTTCTGCTTCATCTTCAGAGAAGAGCTCGACTCGGGGTGCATTGTGAAGCAAGTCACTCGGTAGAATAGCTTCAGCTCCATAAACCAAAAAGAATGGAGTTCGGCCAATCGACCGATTGGGAGTTGTCCTCAATCCCCAAAGAACTGATGGAAGTTCATCGACCCAGGCGCCTGCTACGTGCTTGAGATCACGCATTAGACGGGGTTTCAGTCCTTTGAGAATCAAGCCATTTGCTCTTTCTGCTTGTCCATTCGACTGTGGGTGGGCGACTGAAGCATAGTCGACTCGTGTGCCTTGGGAAGCACAGAAGGCTCTGAACTCATCATAATCAAAGTTCGACCCGTTGTCAGTGATGATGCTGTGCGGAACTCCGTATCTGAATGTCAATTCTCTGATGAAACTGACGGCAGTACTGGCCTCAAGATTCTTGATAGGCTTGGCTTCAATCCATTTGGTAAACTTGTCAACTGCTACAAGCACATGAGTGAAGCCGCTCCTACCAGTCCTCAGGGGTCCAACCATATCCAATCCCCAAACAGCAAAGGGCCAGACGAGTGGAATAGTCTTCAGGGCTGACGCAGGCTTGTGGGACATATTGGAGTAAAACTGGCAGCCTTCACATTTGTCGACTATATCTTTCACCATTTCATTTGCTTGTGGCCAATAAAATCCAGCTCGGTATGCTTTGGCCACAATGGTCCGAGAGGACGCATGGTGACCACAGGTCCCCGAGTAGATGTCGTTGAGGATCATTCAACCTTCTTCTGATGTTATGCATTTCTGGCTGACCCCAGTTACGCTTTCCCTGGACAGATGTCCTTTTATCACAGTGAAGGCTTTGGATCGACGGACGATCTGTTGAGCCTCTTCTTCATCCTCTGGGAGTTCCTTCCTAAGGATATACGCAATGTATGGCACTGTCCAGTCGGGAGTGATGACCAAAACCTCCATGATCAGGTCGACCACGGCTGGGACTTCGACTTCACTCGGATCTGTGGCACTCTTAGGCTGCGGGGGCTCATTAGTGAAAGGATCTTCTTGAACTGAAGGTGTATGAATGTGTTCTAAAAACACGTTGCTGGGAATGGCTTCTCTCTTGGAACCTATCTTTGCCAAATCATCGGCTGCTTGATTTTTCAGTCGGGGTATATGATGGAGCTCTAACCCCTCAAACTTCTTTTCCAACTTCCTCACCACATTGCAATAACCAGTCATAGCTGGGCTTCTGACGTCCCACTCCTCCATCATTTGATTGACTACCAAATCTGAGTCGCCATAGACCATGAGGCGACGGACGCCTAGTGTGATGGCCATACGTAACCCATACAAAAGTGCTTCATATTCCGCTTCATTATTGGAGGAATCAAAGTGAGTCTGGAGAACATATCTGAGCTTGTCTCCTCGGGGGGATACCAGTACCACCCCGGCACCGGAACCATTCAGCATCTTGGAACCATCAAAGAACATGGTCCAGTGCTCCGAGTGGATTTGAGTCGGCAGTTGCTGTTCGATCCACTCGGCGAGGAAATCTGCTATTTCTTGGGACTTGATAGCTTTCTTTGCCTCAAACTTAATATCCAAGGGAAGGAGTTCAATAGCCCACTTTGCCACTCGACCAGTTGCATCTCTGTTGTTCAGAATCTCTGATAATGGAGCGTCGCTAACGACTGTAATGGAGTGGCCAGAGAAATAATGTGCAACCTTCTTCGTGGTCATATAAATCCCATAAACAAGCTTCTGATAATGTGGATATCTTTGCTTTGATGGGGTCAAAACTTCAGAAACATAATATACTGGGCGCTGAACTTTATAGGCTTTTCCTTCCTCTTCCCGTTCGACCGTAAGTACTGTACTGACAACTTGTCTAGTGGCTGCAATGTAAAGCAGTAAAGGCTCTTTGCTGATTGGGGCAGCAAGCACCGGCTGGGTGGAAAGCAGGGCTTTGAGCTCTGCAAATGCTGCATCAGCTTCAGGAGTCCACTCGAACTTATCAGACTTCTTCATTAGTCGGTAAAGAGGCAATGCCTTTTCACCGAGGCGAGAAATGAATTGACTTAAGGCGGCCAAACAACTTGTAAGCTTCTGGACATCATGCACACGCACAGGGCGCTTCATTCAAAGAATGGCACTAACTTTCTCTGGGTTAGCATCGATTCCTCGTTCGGAAACGAGGAAACCGAGTAATTTTCCGCCCGAAAATCCGAATGTGCACTTTGATGGATTAAGCCTGATATCATACCTTCTTAGGTTGGCAAAAGTTTCAGCAAGGTCAGCCAACAGGTCGGAACCTTTACGTGACTTGACCACAATGTCATCTATGTATGCTTCCACATTCCGACTGATTTGAGTGAGTAAACACTTCTGAATCATCCTCATGAATGTGGCTCCAGCATTCTTCAGACCGAATGGCATGGTGACATAACAGAAGCACCCGAATGGAGTGATGAAAGCTGTTTTTATCTCATCGGGTCCATACAGTCGGATCTGATGATACCCGGAATAAGCGTCCAAAAAGGACAAGCGCTCACACCCTGCAGTCGAGTCGACAATTTGATCGATGCGGGGGAGAGGAAAGTGATCTTTCGGGCAGGCCCGATTGATATGTTTGAAGTCAATGCACATGCAAAGTGAGTCGTCCTTCTTGGGGACCATGACAACATTGGCTAACCACTCGGAGTGGTAAATCTCTTGGATAAACTCAGCTGCTAGGAGTCGAGCCACTTCTTCACTGATTGCTTTTCTCTTCTGCACGACGGACCGTGGAAGGATTTCTTTGACCGGTTTCACTTTTGGGTCGACTCGCAAATGGTGCTCAGCCAGCCCCCTGGGAACAGCTGGCATGTCAGAAGGTTTCCATGCAAAGATGTCCCAGTTCTCACGGAGGAACTGGATGAGCGCTTCTTCCTATTTGGAGTCGAGTGTTGTCGAGATGTGAGTCGGAGCAGCATTGGGATCGGTCGGGTGAATATGAATCGGCTTCGTTTCACCAGACGACTGAAATGCTGAATCCGTGGCAGGCTTCTTAGCTCGCAACAAATCACTCGGATCTGCATTTTTGTGATACTCCTGTAATTCCACAACTGCCATTTGTGCATCGGCGATCTTTGAGCCCTTCTGGAAGCACTCTTCTGCCTTCTTCCGATTGCTAGTGATGGTAATCACTCCTTTAGGACCAGGCATCTTCAATTTAAGGTAAACGTAACATGGTCGAGCCATGAAACATGCATAAGCCGGCCTACCCAGAATAGCATGATAAGCACTCTAGAAATCAACGACTTCAAACGTCAACTTTTCCTTGCGATAATTCTTGGAATCACCGAAAACCACATCGAGGGCGATCTGGCCGAGTGACTCAGCCTTCTTGCGAGGAATAACCCCATGGAAACTCATATTGCTTTCACTGAGTCTAGACATCGGAATGCCCATTCCTTTCAAGGTCTCGGCATACAGTATGTTCAGACCACTGCCACCATCCATCAGAACCTTAGTCAACCGAGTGCCTTCGACGACTGGGTCGACCACCAACGCTTGCCTCCCAGGGGTGGCTATGTGTGTTGGGTGATCAGACTGGTTGAATGTAATGGCGGTCTGGGACCACTTTAAATAACTGGGCGTCGCCGGAGCGACCATGTTCACTTCTCTGTTGATGAATTTCAGTCGACTCTTGCTCTCAACATCAGCGAAAATCATCAGAGTGGAATTGACGTGGGGGTAACCATCATCGTCCTCTTCCTTATCCTCAACTTTGTCCGATTCTTTCTCCTTTTCTTTGGGCTGTTTCTCTCGGAACTGCTGGATTAGGATCGGACATTGTCGAGTGGTGTGTTTCGGGTAAATGAGATTACCCTCCTCATCTTTTTTGATGTGAATGTGGCATGGTAAATCCAACACATCATTTCCGTCTTGACCTTTTACTTTGTTGGGCTTCCATGGCCCTTTGGGCTTCCCCTTGAACTTTCCTTGAGTCACGGCTAAGGTTTCTCCAGGAGCAGCTGGCTCGGCTTTGCGCTTCTGCTTCCGACTGGAGTTCCCTCCCCCGGTTTCGTGGGCGACTGTTTTGTGCTTGCCACTCCGGAGCCGATCCTCTTCTTCACCATTAGCATACTTGGTGGCAATTTCCATCATTCGACTCAGAGACATATCTCCGGTCCGACCGGACTTCAGATTCAATTCTCGATACTTGACGCCTTCCTTGAAGGCACAAACTGCTTGGTGATCAGACACATTTTCCACTGTGTGGTGCAACGTGATCCACCTCTGGATATAATCTCTCAAAGACTGTAGCTCAGTTAGCCCCACTGGCCATTTGCATGTACCCTCAAATGTTCTGACAAACACTTGGGCAAGCTCTTCCCAACTGTAAATACTGCCAGGTGCTAACTGATTCAACCACGCTCTGGCCGAACCCTCTAACATCAGAGGCAGGTGCTTCATGGCCACTTCATCATTGCCACCACCAATCTGCACAGCCACTTGGTAGTCCTCAAGCCAAGTGTCAGGCTTGGACTCACCAGTGAATTTGCTGACTCCAGTCACCAACCTAAAGTTGGGAGGAATCACTGCTGCTCTGATGGCTCTGCTGAAACACTCGGGACCCGAAACATGCACCCTGCTGCCGGTCGGGTAATCTCTATCGTGGCCATCTCTATGTGCTCTGTTCCTGTCAACCAAACCTTGAACGATAATGGATCTCGTGTCAAAGCCTGGCTCCCGGGGGTCGACTGGAGTCCTTCGCCCACCACTGTGAGGGCGCCTGTCATCGTGTTGCCGCGGTGCGTATGACCCACTCTTTGGGGGAGGCGTGGGAACTCGGCGACGATCATCGTGGTCGAGTTGGTGATCATACTGCTCACGGTTTCTGTACAGATCTCGTCGGTCTCCACGTCCCTCACGCCTCGGGGGCGATCTGGGACCGTGAGCCGACTGGACTGTGTCTGCTACCACGGACCTGCTATGGATCCTATTCCATGACTGAGATACTGCTGTGTTTTGTTCTCCTGCTGCCCGGAGTAAAGCCCTGATCTGCATCAAACCTCTGCCAGCTTCTGATTGGGAGGGCTGGATCGACTCTGCTATTCGGGCTGCAGCAGTGAGATTCTGAATCGGAGTTCGGTATACCTGAGTAGGAGGCGGAAAAAAGTTGTCGTCGACTGGACTCAGGAATCCGCTGCCGAGCACGCTCGTCGAGTAAGTGCTGGAGATTCTCCAGTCGAGTGCGGTCAGCCAAGTTGGCCAGGCGCACCTCCTCCAAGGCCCGGGCCTCAGGGGTTTCTCCAACGATAGGAGTGTGAAGTGCATCCATGTTGCGGCGGCGAAGCTCTTCCCTCTGCTGCGAAGAGAGGGGCTCGGGGCGGTACTCCTCATGGGCATGCGACGGATCGCCTCCGCCGTCGCCACCATCCTCGCAGGGGAAGCCAGGAGGACTGCGTGGTCCGTTGACCATCAGGACTTCCGCCGCGGGGTCAATGCTGTCGCACTCGGACGCAGTCTCAACGGAGCCAATCGAACAGGCCGTAGAGAGTTTCGTCGGGCTCGATTGCCGCGACATGGGGGGTGGCCGATTGGCGAGCCACCGCGTGCCTCACCCACTGCTGGAGCCTCGACCGACCAGAATGCTTGTGCCGGCGGGCAGCAGGCAGTGAAGACGCCACCAGAGCCGACCGATACTGAGTCGACGGCTGCCGCAGGAGGACGCCGCGGACACACGCGCGAAAGTGCGTTGCGCCGCGGACGGGGAGCGCCTCGACGTCGAGTGGAGCCTCTTGGAGCCAAGTAGAGTCGTCAGCGACGAACACGAGCGTGCCGAGACGGATCTCGCGGCCCTCAGTCAATCCTCCACCTGAAACCATGCTGATGGCGATCAGAAAAATTGCAACTTCTCCAACAAGTCGCTAAGACACCTGCCCCACGGTGGGCGCCAACTGTCGTGGTTCTAAGTCTGATAGTAGAATGGGGGTAGGGATGTAGAGGCAAGATCTTAGCTATGGAGAAGTTGTACACAAGAGTTTTACGAGTTCAGGCCCTTCTCAGAGGAAGTAACAGCCCTACGTCTCAGAGCCCGGAGGCGGTCGACTGGATTATATGTGTGTGTGTTTGTTACAGGGGGTGCAAACCCTTGTCTCAGAAGAGGGGGTGGCTTATATAGAGTGTGCCAGGACCCCAGCTCCCCTCCGTTACACAGGATTCAATGTACATAAAGTGAGAGGTTACAGGTAACGTCAATAATAAAGTGCTATAAATGATCATTAAGTCTATGAGTAAATGTCCGACCGTTGCTGCGTAGAGTGGCTTTAGGTCTTCTGCACGTCGAGTGGTTGAGTGGTCGAGTGACCTAAATAAGGAGAGATCTCCGAGCGAATGGTAGGTCGAGTGGATTGCACTCAACACCTTTGTTGAGCCCTCTCTATTTGCTCTTGAACTTCTTTGCTTCTAGGACGAGGACCTTAGGTAGGACGTATAGGTCAGGCCTATCGCCCTACCCTAGGTCTATGTCCTCATCAGTGATCGGGCGGCCGATCGGGAGGCGTTCGGGCGCTGGCGCACTAGGGCAGGCCCTTGCGGTCGTGGTGGGCTGCGGCTCGGCGCTGGCTGGGCCGGCTGGCCTGGCTGGCGCCTGGATTTTTCCTTTTTTTGAATTTTTACAGAGGGAAAATAAATAAATATAGAGAAAATAAAATATAACTTTATATAGGATATATATATATATATATATCAGAAAAAGCTATAAGGTGAACTATTTTTTAGAGGCAAAATAAAAACTATATGAAAACATTTTTTTGAAAATTCCAAATTAAACTCAAATTTGAATTCAAAAGTTTTGGCATTAATTTCTTCTGACATTTTGGAGTGTCATGTTAGCTCCTCTCATACTTTTTCACAAGTATTCGTCAAGGATTTTTTTGAAATAAATTTCAAATGCCAATTTGAATTCAAAGTCAAATAAAATTCAAATGCCTCTGAAATTTCCACATGCCACTCAATTCAAACAAAATGCATAGATGCTTTGCTAATAACTGTAAAACATTCCAAATTGAAAATTTGGGATGTTACAGGTGCTTGGAAAGCCTTCTATGAGGAAAAGTGATGATGAAGAAGAGGAGGAAGAAGAGGCAGCTGCACCACCTCCAAAGTCTTAGAAGCTCATGGGGGATGCAATAAACTCTGGGGCTGCTCCATCTAAGCCCAAGACAGCCCCCAAGCCTCCAATTCAATCTCAAGCTTCAAAACCTTCTGCAACCAAGAGATCCACTAGGAACATTTCTGCTACTGAGAAGAACAAGGCCCCAGTGCCTGAAGTTCAAGAGGATGAGGAGCAGCAAGTGCTCAGAAATTTAAAGCCAAAGATTCCTGATCATAATGATGATCATCCTGTTGCTGAAAACATGAAAGGAAGGAAGGATGTAGGTCTGAGATTGTGGAGACAGACTGATCCATATGCTATAAGGAGAAGAATTGCTTTTGATTATCGCTTTCACGCCAAAGAACAACAAGATTTCTATGAGACTGTCTTGTTGGACAAGAAGCCTATTGTATGTGACATGAAATGGGTTGACTGGAATTACATTGATGACAATGAGGATTACTTCCCAGGAGTACATGAAAGTTTCAGAACGAACGGTGTTGACACTTTTGTTGGTCAAAAGTTGACAAAATGGAATGATGAAATGATTATGCAATTATATTCAAGTGCTCATTTCTATCCAGATGGCAAGATTGTATGGATGACAGAAGGAACAAGGTATCAATCTTCAATTGCTGAATGGGCCAAGTTGATCAATGCCCCCAAGGAAGATGAAAATGACACAGATGTGTATGCCAAGCCCAGAAAGGATCACAACTCTATGGCTCACATAAGCCAATTCCTGATGCTGCATTGAAACTCACAAGTTTGGATCCATCTATTATCTGATGTCACGTCTAACCACGATGAACACTATATTGAGGCACACTCTATTGGCCAAGTCAGGAGATCACAGAATGATCCATGGTCACTCAATCAACTTGCTTCATATGTTTTATGTGCCACAAAATTTCAAGGTGATGAGCTTAATAGTTGAAACAGTGAAGAGAACTGCAGCTGACCAGAAAAGATCATGTGGATATGCCCCTCACATATAGATGGTAATCAACTCCAAGATGGGGACATGGACATATCTTCTTGACAAAGAGCACCTTCCCCCGAGGCCAGAATTTGAGGACAACAAGGTTGTCATGGATGCATCACATCCCACTTCAGTAGAAGCCCAGGAGAGGGGAGAGAGAGAGAGAGACAGAGAGAGAGAGAGAGAGAGAGAGAGAGAGCAAAGGCTGCTAAAGCAGCAAGGGCAGCTCGTGTACCAGATACTTCAGTTGTCAATCTCAAGACCAAACGAGATCAACTCAGTTACTTGCTTCAGGCAACCGCGAGAATAGAGAAAGGACTAGCCACCCTGACTCGAAATCAACAGAGTCTTAAGAGGATCTTTGAGAGTGAATTTCATGATCTAGATGTGAAGGTCACCGAGATTCAGACTGCTGTGGAGAAGCTCCAGGAAGAAGTTGAGGACAGGGCAAACAGACCTACCACAGACACATTCCAGAGAGTGCCAAGGGCACAAAGGTCTTCAGCAGTGCCAGTTGCCAGAGACTCCAGAGCTACTACTTCAGCACCTGCAGCAACTGCCACCGTTGTACCTCCAGTTGCAACTCCTCCAGCTCCTCAGGCATCTTCAGAAGCATTTGCAGATGCTGTCCTCTCCATGCCATCTACGCACACCGGAGCAGCCAGCCAGAAGACCACTTCAGGAGCTCCCGAAGATCGTGCCTAGAGTGCCGCATAGCACTATGCATTTTCAAGATTTTTGGTAACTTGTTGCCAAAGGGGGAGAAAGTTTATAGATCATTAGGCTTCGAGAGAGAGAGAGCGTGTTTTGCCTTTTATTTGCCGCTCTTGCTACTTTGATCGTTTGCTTGTTTGATTACTATGCTACCATTTTTGCTTGCTCGTGTGATATTTTTATGATCATGTGTTTGATCATACTATGCTTTAATGTTTGCTTGAATGGCTATCTCCATTATCTGTGTATGATCAATCATGGGTTGTCCTTGGTGATGAGTTCATGTTATTTATCTCTTATCATTTTGAGCGCTCCACCAGGATGTATGTGATATGGAAGAGTGACCCATGATCCCAATCGATTGTGCATTTGCATTCAAAAGCAAATTTTAAATAATGCACAAATTTAGGGGGAGCTCTTGCTTATCACATACTTCTCAAAGTGATGATGTATTTCATTCATATTATCATTTGTCAAAGCTTTGATCTATATGTTGTCATCAATTACCAAAAAGGGGGAGATTGAAAGTGCAACTAATCCCCGGGTGGTTTTGGTAATTCATAACAACATATATCTCATTGAACTAATATCCATTCAAGTTAAATATTAAAGAAAGTTCAATGATTGGCATGGCATGGACGAGATGTGGAGCCCTCAAAATGCTAAGGAAAAAGATTGGCAAAAGCTCAAGACTCTTCATTTTCATTTTAGTGATTCAAGGTCACATTGAGTCCATAGGAAAGCCAATACTATTAAAAGGGGATGAGGTGTTGCTTAATGGACTACTTGCTCAAAGTGCTTAGTGATATTGCTCCATAGCCCTTAGCCACTTTCTCATTTCCAAATATGTCCAAAACCCAAAGTCAAACTCGGCCCTACCGATTTGATCTATCCGGCGCCATCGAGTTCTTTTGACATAGCCACTGCCAGAAACCCTAGAAAATTCGTTCTCATCGGTATGGATCTCGGTCTCACCGAGATGGCATTTCAAACTGTTTGTTTCCCTTCGTAATGTTTCGGTCTTACCGAAATGGGCGATCGGTCCCACCGAGTTCGCAACGCAAACTCTTTGTTTCCCTTCATAACGTTTCGTTCTTACCGAAATGAGCGGTCGGTCCCACCGAGTTTGCCTGACCAACTCTCTGTTAACTCATTGCTGAAATTGGTCTCACCGAGATGAGGTTTTGCCCTAGCCCTAGGACATCCGTCCCACCGAGATTTCTAACATTCACATTTTGAAATGAATCGGTCTCACCGAGTTCTTCCATTCGGTCTGACCGAGTTGGGTCAATTGTGTGTAACGGTTGGATTTTATGTGGAGGCTATATATAGCCCTCCACCCCTTCTCTATTCAAGAGAGAGCCATCAGAACGTGCCTACACTTCCACTACTCATTTTCTGAGAGAGAACCACCTACTCATGTGTTGAGACCAAGACATTCCAATCCAACCACAAGAATCTTGATGTCTAGCATTCCCAAGTTCCTTTCCACTCAAATCATCTTTCCACCATAGCCAAATCTGTGAGAGTGAGAGTTGAGTGTTGGGGAGACTATCATTTGAAGCACAAGAGCAAGGAGTTCATCATCAACACACCATCTAATACCTTTTGGAGAGTGGTGTCTCCTAGATTGGTTAGTTGTCACTTGGGAGCGTCCGACAAGATTGTGGAGTTTAACCAAGGAGTTTATAAGGGAAAGGAGATTGCCTACTTCGTGGACCCTTCGTGGGTGGAGCCCTCCGTTGACTCACGCAACCGTTACCCTTCGTGGTTGAAGTCTCCATCAACGTGGATGTACGATAGCACCACCTATCAGAACCACGCCAAAAAACTCCATGTCTACATCGCGTTTCCCTTCTCCAAACCCTTCCCTTTACCTTCATATGCAATGTTTTACTTTCCGCTCCTACACTCTTAGAATTGCATGTGTAGGTTGATTGCTTGACTTGTGCTAAGTTGCTAAAATCTGCCAAGACTTAAAAATGGGAAAAGGCTAGATTTTTATTTGGTCAAGTAGTCTAATCACCCCCCTCTAGACCTACTTTCGATCCTACAGTAAATGATAAAAATAAATTTTTGATGTGGAATGCTGCCTATCATGTTCATCACATATTCTTTTCTTTTGTAGCATGGACATTTGGACTTTTATATGATTTAAAGCAATAGTCTAGTTTTGACATGAAGATTTCAATACTCAAGCATATCAACAAGCAACCATGTCTTTCAAAATATCAACACTAAAGCAAGTTATCCCTAGCCCATTATGCTCAATCATTGATCCATTCATGAAACACACTCACATATTAGCTACACCCAATGCTCAAGTATGATCATAGTGCCCCTTAGTTGGTACTTTATAAGAGAAGATGGAGACTCAAATAAAAATAAAAATTGCATAAAGTAAATAGAAAGGCCCTTTTTAGAGGGAAGTGGGGATTTTTAGAGGTGCCAGAGCTCAAAGCGAAAAAACATAGAGATAAAACATTTTGGGTGGCATGCCTTTCCTGTCAACGAAAACAATCGAGTAATTCCCAATATTTTCCATGCTAGATATATCATAGGCGGTTCCCAAACAGAAAATAAAGTTTATTACTTTTTCCACCATACTTTCACATTCCATGGCTAACCGAATCCATGGGTACCATCCATACCAATACTTTCCAAGGAATTTATTATTTGATAACATAAAGTAAATTCATTTTTCATTTCGGGAGTGGGCATCCCTAATACCTTTGCCGTACTCTCGTGCAATGACAAGTGGATAAACACTCCTCTTGAGAATCACACATCTAACATGGAAAAATATCAGCCACCCCCTACCGTTTCATGAGCGGTACGAGCACAAAAAAGGGAAATTTATTTTGAAGATTAGAGATGGCACATACAAATTTGCTTAGAATGGCACAAAAATACCGCATATAGGTAGGTATCATGGACTCATATGGCAAAAGTGGGTTTAAGGATTTTGGATGCACAGTAGTAATCCCACTTAGTACAAGTGAAGGCTAGCAAAAGATTGAGAAACATCCAACCAAGAAACAAAAAAATCTCATAAGCGAGCATTAAGCATAACTAACACCGAATAATGCACCACAAGTAGGATGTAACTTCATAGCATAACTATTGACTTTTGTGCTTTGATACGTCCATTTTGCATCATGATTACCTACTGTTATTTTTAATGTTTTTATGCATAATAATGATTTTTGGAGTAATTCTAATGCCTTTTCTCTCATAATATGCAAGGTTCACACAAAAAGGGAGAATACCATCAGCTGGAATTCTGGACCTGAAAAAGCTACGCCAGGCCACCAATTCTGCACAACTCCAAATGAGCTAAAACTTCATGGAGATTTTTATGGAATATATAAGAATTCTTGGAGCGAATAACTACCAGAGGGGGCCCACCAGGTGGGCACAACCCACCTGGGCGCGCCAGGGCCCCCAGGCGCGCCCTGGTGGGTTGTGCCCTCCTCGGCCCACCTCCGGTGCCCCTCTTATGGTATATAAGTCATTTTGACCTAGAAAAATAAGAAGAGGACTTTCGGGACGAAGTGCCACCGTCTCGAGGCAGAACTTGGGCAGGAGCACTTTTGCCCTCCGGCGAAGCGATTCCGCCGGGGGAACTTCCCTCCCAGAGGGGGAAATCATCGTCATCATCATCACCAATAACTCTCCTATCTTGGGGAGGGAAATATCCATCAACATCTTCAACATCACCATCTCCTCTCAAACCCTAGTTCATCTCTTGTGTTCAATCTTTATACTGGAACCCTAGATTGGTGCTTGTGGGTGACTAGTAGTGTTGATTACATCTTGTAATTGATTACTATATGGTTTATTTGGTGGAAGATTATATGTTCAGGTCCATTTTAATACCCCTCTGATCTTGAGAATGATTATCATTTGTGAGTAGTTACTTTTGTTCTTGGGGTCACGAGAGAAATCTTGTTGCAAGTAATCATGTGAACTAGATATGTGTTTGATATTTTGATGGTATGTATGTTGTGATTTCCTTAGTTGTGTGATACTTCTCCAATGTATCTATAATTTTTTGATTTTTCCATGCTGTTATGTTATCATTCTTGGATGTTTTATAATCATTTTTTAGTCATCTTGTATCATTTTTTGGTACTAACCAATTGACATAGTGCCAAGTGCCAGTTCCAGTTTTTGCATGTTTTTTACATCGCAGGAAATCAATATCAAACGGAGTCCAAACACCGCGAAACTTGTTTGTGGATTTTTTTATGGACCACAAGACCACCAATGGCCTAGAGCAGCACCTGGGGGGCGGTGCCCCGAGGGGGGCACAACCCACTAGGGCATGCCTGGGGGCCCAGGCGTGCCCAGGTGGGTTGTGCCCACCTCGGTGGCCTCCCTCACCGCCTCTTTACCCTATAAATTCACAAATATTCCGAAAACCCTCGGGGTTAACCTAGATTAGAAGTTCCGCCGCTGCAAGCTTCTGTAGCCAACGAAAACCTATCTAGACCCTGTTCCGGCACCCTACCGGAGGGGGGAATCATCTCCGGCGGCCATCTTCATTGATAACCCACAAGTATAGGGGATCAATTGTAGCCTCTTTCGATAAGTGAGAGTGTCGAACCCAACGAGGAGCTAAAGGTAGAACAAATATTCCCTCAAGTTCTATCGACCACCGATACAACTCTACGGACGCTTAACGTTCGCTTTACCTAGAACAAGTATGAAACTAGAAGTACTTTGTAGGTGTTGTTGGATAGGTTTGCAAGATAATAAAGAGCACGTAAATAAAAACTAGGGGCTGTTTAAATAAAGACACAATAAAGTAAATATAGCGAGTGTGGAAAAGTGGTGGTAGGAGTTGCGAAATTGTCCCTAAGCAATTGACTACTTTACTAGACCGATAGCAAGTTTTATGTGGGAGAGGCCACTGCTAGCATGTCATCCCTGACTTGGAATTCTATGCACTTATGATTGGAACTATTAGCAAGCATCCGCAACTACTAACGTTCATTAAGGTAAAACCCAACCATAGCATTAAGATATGTTGATCCCCCTTCAATCCCGTATGCATCAATTTCTATGCTAGGTTGAAGCTTCTGTCACTCTTGCCCTCCAATACATAGTCCTATCAACATACAACTAACCCTATGGTGTGATCCACGTGCACGCTCATATGATGGGCACCAAAGGACAGCAACATAACCACAAGCAAATTAAATCAATCATAGCAATTCATCAACCACTGATAGGACAACGAAAATCTACTCAGACATCATAGGATGGCAACACATCATTGGATAATAATATGAAGCATAAAGCACCATGTTCAAGTAGAGGGTACAGCGGGTTGCGGGAGAGTGGACCGCTGTAGATAGAGGGGGGAAGGTGATGGAGATGTTGGTGAAGATGATGGAGGTGTTGGTGTAGATCGCGGTGACGAAGATGGCCCCCGGTGGCACTCCGGCGCCACCGGAAGCGAGGGGGAGAGAGCCCCCCTCCTTCTTCTTCTTCCTTGACCTTCTCCCTAGATGGGAGAAGGGTTTCCCCTCTGATCTATGGTCTCCATGGCGTGGGAGGGGCGAGAGCCCCTCCGAGATTGGATCTGTCTCTCCCTGTTTCTGCGTTCCCCCTGCTGCCCTTTCACCGTTTCGTGTATATATGGAGATCCGTAATTCCGATTGGACTGAAATCTTTGCCATGATTTTTTTTCCGAAAATTAGCTTTCTTGCGGCCAAAGTAGAGCAGCAACCGCCTTACGGGAGGCCCATGAGGGGGGCAGGCGCACCCCCTGCCTCGTGCCCCCCTCAGGCACCGTCTCGCGTTGATTCTTCCTCCCATATTCTCCAAATATTCCAAAAATATTCTCCGTCCGTTTTTATCCCGTTTGGATTCCGTTTGATATGGGGTTTCTGCGAAACATAAAACATGCAACAAACAGGAACTGGCACTGGGCACTGGATCAATATGTTAGTCCCAAAAATAGAATAAAAAGTTGCCAAAAGTATATGAAAGTTGTATAATATTGGAATGGAACAATCAAAAATTATAGATACGATGGAGACGTATCAGCATCCCCAAGCTTAATTCCTGCTCGTCCTCGAGTAGGTAAATGATAAAAAAGATAATTTTTGATGTGGAATGCTACCTAGCATAATCTTGATCATGTATCTAATCATGGCATGAATATTAAGACACGAGTGATTCAAAGCAATAGTCTATCATTTGACATTAAGACAATAATACTTCAAGCATACTAACCAAGCAATTATGTCTTATTGAAATAACATAGCCAAAGAAATCTCATCCCTACAAAATCATATAGTCTGGCTATGCTCCATCTTCACCACACAAAGCATTCAAATCATGCACAACCCCGATGACAAGCCGAGCAATTGGTTCATACTTTTTAACGCGCTTCAGCCTTTTCAACCCTCACGCAATACGTGAGCGCAAGCCATGGACATAGCACTATAGGTGCAATAGAATATGATGATGGGGGTTATGTGGAGAAGACAAAAAAGGAGAAAGTATCACATCGACGTGGCTAATCAACGGGCTATGGAGATGCCCATCATTTGATGTCAATGTGAGGAGTAGGGATTGACATGCAACGGATGCACTAGAGCTATAAGTGTATGAAAGCTCAAATTGGAAACTCAGTGGGTGTGCATCCAACTTGCTTGCTCATGAAGACCTCGGGCATTTGGGGAAGCCCATCATTGGAATATACAAGCCAAGTTCTATAATGAAAATTCCCACTAGTATATGAAAGTGATAACTCAAGAGACTCTCTATATGAAGAACATGGCGCTACTGTGAAGCACAAGTGTGGTAAAAGGATAGTAACATTGCCCCTTCTCTCTTTTTCTCTCATTTTTTTATTCTTTTTTTGGGTGGGATTCTTTGGCCTCTTTTTTTATTTGGGCTTCTTTGGCCTCTTTTATTTTGAAAACCTCACATGGGACAATGTTCTAATAATGATGATCATCACACTTTTATTTACTTCAAACTCAATATTACAACTCAATATTGCACCGGCAAAGTTTGCACCAACTCTCGAGGTGAGAAAGGGCAATGCACGGTACCGAAGAGGCTAGCAATGATGGAAGGGTGAGAGTGCGTATAATCCATGGACTCACATTAGTCATAAAGAACTCATATACTTATTGCAAAAGTTTATTAGCCCTCGAAGCAAAGTACTACTATGCATGCCCCTAAGGGAATAGATTGATAGGAAAAGACCATCGCTCGTCCCCGACCGCCACTCATAAGGAAAGCAATGAAAGAACACCTCATGCTCCGACTTCGTTACATAACGGTTCATCATACGTGCATGCTACGGGACATGCAAACCTCAACACAAGTATTCCTCAATTTCACAGTTACTCAACTAGCACGACTCTAAATATCACCACCTTTATATCGCAAAACTATTGCAAGGAATCAAACATATCATATTCAGTGATCTACAAGTTTTATGTAGGATTTTATGACTAACCATGTGAATGACCAATTCCTGTCATCTCTCTAAATAGATATATGTGAAGCAAGAGAGTTTAATTCTTTCTACAAAATATATGCGCACGCTCTAACAAATATAAGTGAAGCAAAAGAGCATTCTACAAATGGAGGTTTTCTATGTGAAGAGAAACAGGCAATCCAAACTTCAAATGATATAAGTGAAGCACATGAAGCATTCTATAAAGCCATACTCAAAGAATATAAGTGAAGTGCATAGAGCATTCTATAAATCAACCAAGGACTATCTCATACCAGCATGGTGCATAAAAGAAAAGAGAAAACTAAATGCAAAAGACGCTCCAAGATTTGCACATATCGCATGAACGAAACGAATCCGAAAACATACCGATATTTGTTGAAGAAAGAGGGGATGCCTTCCGGGGCATCCCCAAGCTTAGATGCTTGAGTCTCCTAGAATATTTATTTGGGGTGCCTCGGGCATCCCCAATCTTGAGCTCTTGCCTCTCTTCCTTCTTCTCACATGGAGACCTTCTCGATCATCGAACACTTCATCCACACAAAACTTCAACAGAAAACTCGATAAGATCCGTTAGTATAATAAAGCAAATCACTACTCTAAGTACTGTTGCAAACCAATTCATATTTTGTTTTTGCATTGTGTCTACTGTAATATAACTTTTTCATGGCTTAATCGACTGATATAAATCGATAGTTTCATCAAAACAAGCAAACTATGCATCAAAAACAGAATCTGTCTAAAACAGAACAGTCTGTAATAATATGAACATTAACCATACTTCTGATACTTGAACAATTCTGCCAAAATTAGTAAAAATACAAAATTTGTATAGAAAGACAGTACAAAGAGAATCAGAACCATATAACGTTCCAGTAAAAAACTAAAAATCGCACACTACAGCTAAAGTTTCTGTCCTGTACTGTACAAACCAACAAGCATTGTAAACGTCCTAAATGCAAACCTTGGCACATTATTTTTATAATACAATGGAATTGTACAAGGGGATAATTATTTTTTTGAAAAGTTTCTGTAATTAAGATTCACAAAGTTTCCGTGGGCATGAACAAAGTTCAAGGACGTCCCCCACTTTCACAATGCTCGTCTATCTCACTTTCACTTTTCTTTTTGGAAAGTTTTAGGTTCCCCTCTTTATTTTTTTGTTTCTAAACTATGTGAAAGCACTCAACAGAAATAAATGTCTCTCTAAAACTTCCAGGTTGTCTTAAAGCCATTAAGCTAGGCATATAGTGCTCAAGTAGTGAATCCACCCGGATCCCAAGGTATATGAAAGCCAATTTTAATTAGCAATGATTTGGCATTTAGTAGTGAGCACAAAGAAACATATATCAAGCAATGATGAAGTCTAACTCTCTTCCTATGCATCGGAATTTCATAAAAGAACAATTCATGCACACATAGTAAAGGCCAATGCATAGTATAAACAGTTTCTTGCAATTTTTTCGTGTGGGAAACATAGAGAGGTGGGGATATAGTTCCTCTCTCATAATAATTGCAAGTAGGAGCAGCAAGCACATGCATATTATATTAATCAAAATCATCATGTGCAACGGTAAAAGGCAACCCATCAATATAATCCTTAATAAGTGCAAACTTCTCTGATATAGTGTAGTTGGGAGAATTCAAAAAGATAATAGGACTATCATGTGTGGGTGCAATAGCCACAATTTCATCTTTAACATAAGGAACTATAGCATGTTCATCTCCATAAGCATAATTCATATTGGCATCATGGCCACAAGCATAGCAACAATCATCAAAAAGGGATATTTCAAGAGAATCAACGAGATCATAACAGTCATCATAGCAATCATCCTTCGGTAAGCACGAAGGGGAATTAAATAATACTCCCTCCATTCCTTTATGTAAGGTGTATTTGTTTTTTCAAAAGTCAAACGAGTGCATGTTTGACCGAGTTTTTAGAAAAATATATCAATATCCGGAATACGAAATTCATATCATTTGATCCATCATGAAAAGTAGTTTCACATTTTATCTATTAGGTATGTCAGATGTTGTTATTTTATTCTATAATCTTGGTCAAAAAATCCAATGGTTGACTTGCACGGAAACCAATACACCTTATATTCTGGAACGGAGGGAGTATATGAGTTGAAGAGTTACTCTCATTAGAAGGTGGGCACGGGTAGCTAATCCACTCTTCCTCGTTTTGTTCTTCGCTCTCCTCATCATCTTTTTCATCCAATGAGCTCACAGTTTCAGTAATTTCTTCTTCCATAGTTTCCTGCAAAATATTAGTCTCTTCTTGGACAGCGGAGATTTTCTCAATAAAAGCATCAATATCGGAATTATATTCATAATTCTCATAGCAATATTTCAATATAGCAAAATTTTCAGGCCTATAAACATCATCATCAAAAGCTTCATACTTTTCAAACAAAAATTCAATTTCATAAGCACCCTTAAAAGCAAAAATTCTTCTATTTGTTCCACATCATACTAATCATATATACCTCTAGCATAAGAAGCCAAGGTTTCATTATCATTAAATTCGCATGAAAAGGGAAGGTGTGGAGACTTCATCCTAGAGCAACA
This sequence comes from Aegilops tauschii subsp. strangulata, assembly GCF_002575655.3. Taxonomy (NCBI): domain Eukaryota; kingdom Viridiplantae; phylum Streptophyta; class Magnoliopsida; order Poales; family Poaceae; genus Aegilops; species Aegilops tauschii. Next base: position 268,869,776 of record NC_053038.3, on the reverse strand, counting down.
AGTATAATCATATCTCAAGCATAGTTGCCTAGCATACCACTTCAACATATAAATTTGATCCCATAATAATTTCCCTTTTTGAGTCAAGCGATAATACCTAAAGTATTCACGTTGATCCAACGTGTCTCCCATTACATAATTGAATGAGGTTCTCTCAGGATTATCAAAGTGGTACATAATATTTTTCACATATTGAGCATCGAGGGTTTTAGGAGGTTCCCCATCTCCATGAGCAGCAAGTACACCTAATTTTTTGGTATTTCGTGTTCCATATCCATAACTAAAGATAAATAACAACTAAGAACAGCAAGTAAAAATTACTTAGTGATAAAGCAAACAAGCACACACGAGAATATTCACCCCACGCTATTGCTCCCCGGCAACGGCGCCAGAAAAAGGTCTTGATAACCCACACGTATAGGGGATCAATTGTAGCCTCTTTCGATAAGTGAGAGTGTCGAACCCAACGAGGAGCTAAAGGTAGAACAAATATTCCCTCAAGTTCTATCGACCACCGATACAACTCTACGCACGCTTAACGTTCTCTTTACCTAGAACAAGTATGAAACTAGAAGTACTTTGTAGGTGTTGTTGGATAGGTTTGCAAGATAATAAAGAGCACGTAAATAAAAACTAGGGGCTGTTTAAATAAAGACACAATAAAGTAAATATAGCGAGTGTGGAAAAGTGGTGGTAGGAGTTGTGAAATTGTCCCTAAGCAATTGACTACTTTACTAGACCGATAGCAAGTTTTATGTGGGAGAGGCCACTGCTAGCATGTCATCCCTGACTTGTAATTCTATGCACTTATGATTGGAACTATTAGCAAGCATCCGCAACTACTAACGTTCATTAAGGTAAAACCCAACCATAGCATTAAGATATATTGGTCCCCCTTGAATCCCGTATGCATCAATTTCTATGCTAGGTTGAAGCTTCTGTCACTCTTGCCCTCCAATACATAGTCCTATCAACATAAAACTAACCCTATGGTGTGATCCACGCGCGCGCTCATATGATGGGAACCAAAGGGCAGCAACATAACTACAAGCAAATTAAATCAATCATAGCAATTCATCAACCACCGATAGGACAACGAAAATCTACTCAGACATCATAGGATGGCAACACATCACTTGATAATAATATGAAGCATAAAGCACCATGTTCAAGTAGAGGGTACAGCGGGTTGCGGGAGAGTGGACCGTTGTAGATAGAAGGGGGAAGGTGATGGAGATGTTGGTGAAGATGATGGAGGTGTTGGTGTAGATCGCAGTGATGATGATGGCTCCCGGTGGCACTCCGGCGCCACCAGAAGCGAGGGAGAGAGAGCCCCCCTCCTTCTTCTTCTTCCTTGACCTTCTCCCTAGATGGGAGAAGGGTTTCCCCTCTGGTCCATGGTCTCCATGGCGAGGGAGGGGCGAGAGCCCCTCTGAGATTGGATCTGTCTCTATGTCTCTCTCTGTTTTTGTGTTCCCCCTGCTGCCCTTTCATCGTTTCGTGTATATATGGAGATCCGTAACTCCGATTGGACTGAAATCTTCGCCGTGATTTTTTTCCGAAAATTAGCTTTCTTGCGGCCAAAGTAGAGCAGCAACCGCCTTACGGGGGGCCCACGAGGGGGGCAAGCGCGCCCCCCGCCTCGTGCCCCCCTCGGGCACCGTCTCGCGTTGATTCTTCCTCCCATATTCTCCAAATATTACGAAAATATTCTCCGTCCGTTTTTATCCCGTTTGGATTCCGTTTGATATGGGGTTTCTGCGAAACATAAAACATGCAACAAATAGGAACTGGCACTGGGCAGTGGATCAATATGTTAGTCCCAAAAATAGTATAAAAAGTTGCCAAAAGTATATGAAAGTTGTATAATATTGGCATGGAACAATCAAAAAGTATAGATACGACGGAGACGTATCATTCATCATCCCGGCGGCCACCACGATGAGGAGGGAGTAGTCCACCCTCGGGGTTGAGGGTTTGTACCAGTAGCTATGTGTTTAATCTCTCTCTCTCTCTCGTGTTCTTGAGATGTCACGATCTTGATGTATCGCGGGCTTTGTTAATATAGTCAGATCATATGGTGTTTTCCCCTCTCTATCGTGATGAATTGAGTTTTCCCTTTGAGATTCCGTTTTATCGGATTGAATACTTTTATGGATTTTAGAACACTTGATATATGTCTTGCAATTGAATACTCATGGTGACAATGGGGGTATCGTATTGATTCACTTGATATATGTTTTCGCACTCAACTCGCGGATTCCCGAGGTGACATTAGGGTAATCTATGCGTAGGGGTTGGTGCACGTTCTTGTCTTTGTTTCTCCTGTAGAAATCTTGGGGCACTCTTTGAAGTTATTTGTGTTGGATTGAGTATTATGAATATGAATTTGCTTGGTGTTATTTTAGTACGCACTATAGGATAGATCGAACAGAAAGAATAGCTTTATGTTATTTTAGGATGAACTCTTGAATAGATCGAGCGGGAAGAATAGCTTTGAGGTGGTTTCATACCCTACAAACAATTTATTCTTATGTTCTCCGCTAGATAGGAACTTTGGAGTGATTCTTCATCGCACTTTGAGGGGTGGTTATATGATCCAATTATATTAGCATTGTTGAGAGGTTGCACTAATGAAAGTACGGACCCTAGGCCTCATTTTTAAGCATTGCAATACCGTTTGTGCTCCGTTTTATCAATTGCTACCTTGTTGTTTTTATTTATTCAGATTATAAAAATATATTTCTACCATCCATATTACACTTTTATCACCATCCCTTCGCCGAACTAGTACACCTATACAATTTTCCATTGTATTGGGTGTGTTGGGGACACAAGATATTTCTTGTATTTGGTTGCAGGGTTGTTTGAGAGAGACCATCTTCATCCTACACCTCCCACGGATTGATAAACCTTAGGTCATCCACTTCAGGGAAAATTGCTACTGTCCTACAAAACTCTGCGCTTGGAGGCCCAACATGTGTCTCCAAGAATAAAGTTGCATAGTAGACATCAAGCTCTTTTCTGGCGCCGTTGCCGGGGAGGTGAGTGCTGGAAGGTATATCTTTAGATCTTGCAATCAAATCTTTTAGTTTCTTGTTTTATCACCAGTTTGCTTTATAAAAGAAAACTACATAAAAAATGGAATTGAGGTTGCATCATATCATTGATCATCTTTATAATATATTTCTTGAAAATGATGGATCGGAAAATTGTGCTCAATTGATAGAAGAAGAATTAAATAAAATGTTTGGCATAAATGATGAGCATAATTGCAATGTTATTAGTATGAATTCTTTGAATATCCATGATGCTAATGATATGCAAAGCCATAAGCTTGGGGATGCTATGTTTGATGAAGATGATATTTTTAGTCCCCCAAGATTTGATGTGCAAATTTGTTATAATGATTGCATGCCTCCTATTTATGATGATTATAATGATGAAAGTGGATTTGGAGAGGTCATGACTTTATTTAGTGATGAATCCACTATTTTGGATGAGGCTTCAATTGACTATGATAACAAAGTTGCTATCTATGATGATTATGGTGATGACATGTATGCTATAAAGAATAATGATAACCATGAAACTTGTCATCATGATTTTAATTTTCACCCTCATGATAGTTATTTTGTTGAGTTTGCTCCCACTACTATTGATGAGAAGAAATTTGCTTATGTGGAGAGTAATAAGTTTTCTATGCTTTTGTGTCATGAAACGAATGCTTTATGTGATGGTTATATTGTTGAATTATTCATGATTCTACTGAAATTTTTATGAGGGACGAACCTATGCTTGTAGGAATTGCAATAATATCAAGTTTCTTCTCTATGTGTTCAAAGTTTTGAAGTTATGCTTTTTTTGCCTTCCTATGCTAGTTGATTCTTGTTCCCATAAGTTGTTTGCTCACAAAATCCCTATGCATAGGAAGTGGTTTAGAATTAAATGTGCTAGTCATATGCTTCATGATGCTCTCTTCATGTCTCAATTCATATCATTTATGCGAGCATCATTGAAATCATCATGCCTAGCTAAAAGGCATAAAAGAAAAGCGCTTGTTGGGAGACAACGCAACACTTTTACCTACTGTTTTTGTGTTCAAATGATTATGCTACTGTATTAATCATTTTTTATTGCTTTTGTTTGAATAAAGTGCCAATTAAAGCCTTTGGGGTCATGTTGGGTGATAGTTGATTTGATCTTGCTGAAAAACAGAAACTTATGCGCTCCCAAAAATAATTATCATTTTTAACAAAACAGTGATTTTGAGTTGATTCTTTTTTCAGAATATTAATATACAAATTGCTCACGTGGTCCTAATTGTTTCAGAATTTTTGGAGTAGCATAAGTATGGTTATTCGGCAGATCATTACAGACTATTCTGTTTTTGACAGATTCTGTTTTCGATGCATAGTTTGCTTGTTTTGTAGTTTCTATGGCTTATATTGCTCAATATAAATTGTGGAAATGATATGATAGAGTAGGAATTGTGTGGAAACAATTATGAATCTTGTCTTTGACAGCACCAAAGTGAAATGGTTTGCTCTTTATCATACTAACCTATCTCACGAAGTTCCGTTAAGTTTTGTGTGATTGAAGTTTTCAAGTTTTGGGGTGAGATGTTGATATGAGGAGAATAAGGAGTGAGAATACCCTAAGCTTGGGTATTCCCAAGGCACACCAAGTTAATATCAAAGGAATATCCAAGCAACTAAGCTTGGGGATGCTTCGGAAGGCATCCCCTCTTTTGTCTCCAACATTATCGGTAACCTAACTTGGAGCTATATTTTTATTCGTCACATGATATGAGTTTTACTTGGAGCGTCAATTTATTTTGTTAGGATTTTCTTGCTGCTATTTTGAATAAAGTTTTTCATCTTTCATTTCAATAAAAATGTCAAGGATAGCCTTCACCATGCTTATTTTGCAAGTATACTTGTTGCTGTTTCAAAACAGAAAGTATACCGCTGTTGCGAAAATTCCCTAGAAAAGTCAGAATGTGATAAAATGTTGATTTTTTTTGCAAAATAAGCTCTGATAAATTATCTACACTTTGGTAGATTTTCATAATCTTTGGAGTTTAAGAAGTATTGATTCTCTTGCATTCTTTACAGACTGTACTGTTTTGGCAGATCGCTGTTATGTTTGCATTGTTTGCATATGTTTGCTTGTTTAATGATTCTATTTGAGTATAGGAGTATTAAATATGCATAGGCATTTAGTATGCAATGTTGAATAATAATTTTAATGATTTGCTACAGTAGAGAATGATAAGGTTTTTGCATTGGTCTATACTAACTTATCTCACGAGTTCTTGTTGAGTTTTGTGTGGATGAAGTTTTTAAGATTTAGGGAAACCGTGATATAAAAGGAATTAAGGAGACACAAAATCTCAAGCTTGGGGATTCCCAAGGCATCCCAAGATAATATTTCAAGAAGTGTCAAGCATCTAAGCTTGGGGACGCACCGGTAGGCATCCCACCTTCTTCATCAACAATTATCGGTTAGTATCGGTTGATCCTAAGTTTTTGCTTCTTCACATGAGTTGTGCTATTCTTGAAATGTCATTTTGTTTTGTTTTGCTTGCTGTTTTAATAAAATACTTAGATCTGAAAGTTTTTAAATAAAATAGAGTCCTCAAATAGTTGCCAAGGAGGCTAGGTAAGCGGCACTCACATCCCGTCAACGAAGCTATTTTCTATGGAATTGCTCGAGTGCTTCACTTATATCTTTTTTAGCATGGTGTGCTTTAGTATTTTTTAAGAAAATCTATCTTGCTTCACTTAAATTAATTTGAGAGAAAAAATATTATGCTCATGATCTTCACTTATATTTGTTTGAGCTTATCAAAAGCAACACATGAAAATTAGTCCCAAAGTGATAGATATCCAAGAAGGATATAATAAAAACTTTCATGAAGATCATTGGACAAAATAAACTTGATTCCTTGTAATAGTTTTGAGATATGATGATGTGATATGTGAGTCATGTTGATGAATAATTGTGCTTTAGTAAGAATATTGGTGTTAAGGTTTGTGATTCCCTATGCAAGCACGTAAGTCAATAGTTATGCAATGAAATTACATCCTACTTGTGGTGCATTATTCAGTGTTAACTATGCTCAATGCTCGCTTATGAGATTATTGGTTTCTTGGTTGGTCGCTTCTCAATCTTTTGCTAGCCTTTATTTTGCACTAAGTATGATCACTACTTGTGCATCCAAAATCCTTTAAACCAGTTTTGCCACATGAGTCCACTATATCTACCTATATGCGGTATTCTTTTGCCGTTCTAAGCAAATTTGTATGTGCCATCTCTAATTTCAAAATAAATTTCTCTTTTCTGTGCTCGTATCGCTCGCGAGGCGGTGAGGGGTGGCCAATATTTTCCATGCTAGATGTGTTATTCTCACGATGAGTGTTTATTCACTTGTCATTGCACGAGAGTAAGGCAAAGGTATTAGGGATGCCCAGTCCCGAAATGAAAAATGAATTTACTTTATGTTGTCAAATAATAAATTCCTTGGAAAGTGTTGGTATGGAGGGCACCCGTGGATACGGTTAGCCATGGAAAGTGAAAGTATGGTGAAAAAAAGGAATGAACTTTATTTTCTGTTTGGGAACCGCCTATGATATATCTAGCATGGAAAGTGTTGGGAACTCTATGTCATTTTCGTTGGTGGGAAAAGTATGCCTCCCAAAATGATTTTATCTCTAAGTTTTTCGCTTTGAGCTCTGGCACCTCTACAAATCCTTACTTCCCTTCGCGAAGGGCCTTTCTTTTACTTTATGCAATTTTTATTTTTAATTTGAGTCTCCATCTTCTCTTATAAAGCACCAACTAGGGGGCACTATGATCGTACTTGAGCATTGGGTGTAGCTAATATGCGAGTGTGTTTCATGAATGGATCAATGATTGAGCATGATGGGCTAGGGATAACTTACGTTGATATTTTGAAAGACATGTTTGCTTATTGATATGCTTGAGTATTTAAGTCTCATGTCAAAACTAGACTATTGCTTTGAACCATATAAAAGGCTAAATGTCCATGGTATAAAGAAAATAATATGGGATGACATGTTAGGCAGCATTCCAGATAAAAAATTCTATTTTTATCATTTACCTACTCGAGGACGAGCATGAATTAAGCTTGGGGATGCTGATACGTCTCCAACGTATCTATAATTTTTGATTGTTCCATGCTGTTATATTATCATTCTTGGATGTTTTATAATCATTTTTGGTACTAACCTATTGACATAGTGCCAAGTGCCAGTTGCTGTTTTTTGCATGTTTTTTACATCGCAGGAAATCAATATCAAACGGAGTCCAAACACCGCCAAATTTTCTGTGCATTTTTATGGACCAAAAGACCACCAATGGGTCAGAGCTGCACCTGGGGGTGCCTCGAGGGGGGCACAACCCACCAGGGTGCGCTTGGGGGCCCATGCGCGCCCAGGTGGGTTGTGCCCGCCTCGGTGGCCTCCCGGACACCCTCTTTCCCCTATAAATTCACAAATATTCTAAAAACCCTCGGGGTTAACCTAGATCGGAAGTTCCACTGCCGCAGGCCTCTGTAGCCACCGAAAACCAATCTAGACCCTGTTCTGGCACCCTGTTGGAGGGGAGAACCATCTCCGGTGGCCATCTTCATCATCCCGGCGGCCACCACGATGAGGAGGGAGTAGTCCACCCTTGGGGCTGCGGGTTTGTACCAGTAGCTATGTGTTTAATCTCTCTCTCTCTCTCTCGTGTTCTTGAGATGCATGATCTTGATGTATCGCGGGCTTTGTTAATATAGTCGGATCACATGGTGTTTTCCCCTCTCTATCTTGTGATGAATTGCGTTTTCCCTTTGAGATTTCATTTTATCGGATTGAATTCTTTTATGGATTTGAGAACATGTGATATATGTCTTGCAATTGAATACTCGTGGTGACAAAGGGATATCGTATTGATTCACTTGATATATGTTTTGGCACTCAACTCGTGGATTCCCGAGGTGAGATTCGGGTAATCTATGCATAGGGGTTGATGCACGTTCTTTTCTTTGTTTCTCCGGTAGAAATCTTGGGGCACTCTTTGAATTTCTTTGTGTTGGATTGAGTATTATGAATATGAATTTGCTTTGGTGTTATTTTAATATGAACTCTAGGATAGATCGAACGGAAAGAATAGCTTTATGTTATTTTAGTATGAACTCTTGAATAGATCGAACGGAAAGAATAACTTTGAGGTGGTTTCGTACCCTACAAACAATTTATTCTTATGTCCTCCGCTAGATCGGAACTTTGGAGTGATTCTTCATCGCACTTTGAGGGGTGGCTATACGATCCAATTATATTAGCATTATTGAGAGGTTGCACTAGTGAAAGTACGAACCCTAGGCCTCATTTTAAGCATTGCAATACCGTTTGTGCTCCGTTTTATCAATTGCTACCTTGCTGTTTTTATTTATTCAGATTATAAAAATATATTTCTACCATCCATATTACACTTTTATCACCATCTCTTCGCCGAACTAGTGCACCTATACAATTTTCCATTATATTGGGTGCGTTGGGGACACAAGAGATTTCTTGTATTTGGTTGCAGGGTTGTTTGAGAGAGACCATGTTCATCCTACACCTCCCATGGATTGATAAAACTTAGGTCATCCACTTGAGGGAAAATTGCTACTGTCCTACAAAACTCTACGCTGGGAGGCCCAACACGTGTCTACAAGAATAAAGTTGCATATTAGACATCATTGTGTCATGTGAACGTCGACTACATGGCACTTCACCTTATTAGGCCCTAAGGGAATGTATTGTGGAGTAGTTATTAGATGATGGGTTGCGAGACTGACAGAAGCTTAAACCCTATTTTATGCGCTACTTTGTAAGGGATTGATTTGGATCCAATTTTTTTTAATGCGATGGTTAGATTTTATCTTAATACTTTTCTCGTAGTTGGGGATGCTTGCGAGGGGGTTAATCATCACTGGTACGCGTCGGTCCTAAACAAACGGTTTTTAACCCCTTTTCGCGACGGCATTTGGAACCATTGCCAAGTGAGTGTGTGCGATAGGGTGTCCTTCCCACACAATCCAGAAATCGTCGGGGATAGGCCCTCCTGGGACCCAGGCTGGGGCCGTGTGCGATCGGGCGAGGCATCGAAACTCAATCATTTCCGTAGGTATGTACATACCACACGGTAATCCAAGAAAATCATTTCCGTAGGTATGAACATCCCACACGATGAATCCTAGAAAAACATTTCCGTTCGTATGTATATCACACACAGTCAATCCAAGGAATATGTTTCCTTTCTAATGTACATCCCACACAGTCAATCCAGGGAAAACGTTTTCCTTCGTATGTACATCCCACACAATTTTGTGTATACGCTCGTGTGTGAAAGGTGTAACTATCATACACGCTCTGCCTTGGTTAACTGTTTGCTTTCATTAACTACATCACACACGATTTGATGTAGAAAACTGTGTGGCATTGGGCTATCCATCACAAGCGCTTTTAATACCAGAACCGTTTGCAAAGTTCCATGACCGTCTGTTCTCTTTTTATTTTTGCCTGTAATTTATTATTATAATTGGAAATTTTGAAATATGAAATGTGCAATTCAAATTCTCAACACAATGGTTCAACAACGAATCCATAAATAAAATTGCCAGTACAATATGTTCAGTAATTACAGGATTAGGCAGCAATTAACTATGATGAACCACAATATTTAAAGGCGGTAAAGGTGAAGAGACAAGTGTAAATCATTTTGACTGCCGACGGTGTTGAAGAAGCGGAATGCCCATAATGTGCCTTCCTGCATGCCATAGGCACGGACCACTTTTTTCCAACCCCTTGTGACGATCGTCCACCCATTCTTCACCGCCTTCAGGAAGACTTCTAGAGCATTATCATGGTAGCATGAATTATATACTTTAACCTTAGTTGCCTCCACTCTGGTCATGTAGTTTGCAAGGTAATCATCAGTAAATAGCTTCAGAAACCACTGAAAAGAGAAAAATATCAGATACTGAGGTCAAATAGAGTAACTTGTTGTGGGCAGGGGAAAAAGGCAACACATTACTTACCATCCTAAATTTCAGTGTTGTCTTCGACAAAGTGTAAATAAAGAGCTTAACTTGAATCACCCGTTTCTTTCGCCTAACAATCTTTCTTAGTTTCCTCACTTGACGCTTTCATGAATATCTCATTGCCCCATACGCAAAAGGGATCGAAGCGTGGATCAGTACCGCTCATATATGTACATACAAGAAACCAGTAAATGTTAGAAGCTAAACTGAGATTGCACAAATGATGTAAAATACAACTACCTATGTTCCTAAGTACAAGTATTTTTTTTTGAGATTTCAATATGAACTACATACGGATGTATATAGAATTATAGATATAGTTTAGATTAGAATCTAGATTCACTCATTTTGCTCCTTATGTAGTCTATATTGGAATCTCTAAAAATACTTATATTTAGGAATAGATGGTGTATAAGACATGGGATGCAGCTAACCTCAACGGCAAACAACAACATCGCCCATTGTAGTCCTGTGTAAGTACATGGAAAGCCAATGTTAACTACAACAGGGTTAACATCCACCAAAAATAGCAAATGGTAATAAAACGGGAGCATCTGTAGTGATATCTTCATTTCGAAAGAGTAGCACGGTAGCAAAGGGACGAATTAAAAAATGGATACATTTGTTAATTGCAACAGGCTTAACAACATCCTAATTCATGTTTTGTAAGTTTGTAGCCATTGAAATACAACTCTTTAAAAATGGATACAACTATTAATTGCAACAGGCTTAATGGCCATTGAAACCGGTAATGATAAAAATGCAATTGGCAGAGTTAACATCACAGGGCAGGTGCTGCCAGAGCAGATAATGGCCCAGTTGTCTATAAAAAGGCAGAGAAAATAGCTAAAACGTGTTAGGCATGTTTACTACAACATGCTTAATACATCGATAGTACAAAACATAGCCATTAATTGCAACTGGTATTGGTAAGATTGAACTGGTGGGTTGTACTTGGCAAGTCCTGAGAGGTAGTTGCTGGGGCACTTCATCTTGGCCAGAGCCCGCCCAAAGTCAGCTGCGGCGGAGGCGAGCTGTTCCTCCGGGTCAAAGCGTGGATCAGTGCCACTGACATGTGTACCTACAGGCAACCAGTAAATGGTAGAAGTTAAACTGCAATTGCACAAATGATGTGAAATACTGTAAGACATGGGATGCAGCTAACCTCGACGGCAAACAACAGCATCGGCCATTATGACCCTGCGTAAGTACATGGACAAGCATGTTAAATACAACAGGGTTAGCATCCACCAAAAATAGCAAATGGGCAGCATCTCTAGTATATCTTCATTGCGGAGAGTAGCATGGTAGCAAATGGACAGATTCAAAAATGGATACAATTGTTAATTGCAACAGGCTTAACAGCATCCTAAGTCATGTTTTGTAAGTTTGTAGCCATTGAAATACAACTGTTTAAAAATGGATTCAACTGTTAATTGCAACAGGCTTAATAGACATTGAAACCGGTACTGATAAAAATGCAATTGGCATAGTTAAACATCACAAGGCAGGTGCTGCCAGAGCAGAGAATGGCCCAGATATCTATAAAAAGGTAGGGAAAGTAGCAAAAACATGTTAGACATGTTTACTAGAACATGCTTAATACATCGACCGTACAGAACATAGCCATTAATTGCAACTGGTATTGGTAAGATTGAACTGGTGAGTACATACTTGGTAAGTCCTGAGAGGTAGTTGCTGGGGCACTTCATCTTGGCCAGAGCTCACCCAAAGTCAGCGACGGCGGAGGCGAGCTATTCCTCCGGGTCGAAGCGTGGATCAGTGCACTGACATGTGTACCTACATGCAACCCGTAAATGGTAGAAGTTAAACTGCAATTGCACAAATTATGTGAAATATCGTAAGACATGGGATGCAGCTCACCTCGACAGCAAACAAAAGCATCGGCCATTATGACCCTGCGTAAGTACATGTACAGGCATGTTAAGTACAACAGGGTTAGCATCCACTAAAAATAGCAAATGGGCAGCATCTCTAGTGATATCCTGAGTCATGTATTGTAAGTTTGTTGCTGGTATTGGTGAAATTGAGCTGGACACGGTAATATTTGAACATCACACAGTGTGCAGTACTGAAATAAACAAGGCACATACATGCTTAATACATCAATCGTACAAATTATAGCCGTTGCAAGTGGTATTGGTAAGATTTGGCTGGTCAGATCTTACCTGTTAAGTCCTGGGGGGTAGTCGTTGGGGGACTTCATCTGGGCCAGAGCCTGCACCATATCAGTGGCGGCGGCGGAGGCGAGGTGTTCCTCCGGGTCAACACGCACAGCGGCCATCGTGCCATGGACCGCCATCAGCTCCTGGCGGGGGGGGGGGATTTGGATGCATGAGGATGTTTTGCAGGCTCCATTTAAGCAATCAGGCCGGGAACGTGATAGAGATCGGTGGGTTACCAGACTGGATCCGAGTAGAACGTATATGTGGTTGAAGCTGTGGTTGCGGTGGCATCGGTTTGAGATGCCGGTAGGGGGAGGCGCGAGGGAGGGGGGATACTGAGGGGAAGGGGATGTGGTTGGAGGAATAAATTCTGAAATCACGCGCCAAATGAAAATTTCGGTGCGAAACTTGAAACTTGGGCGGGGGAAACACACAACACAGACGAAGCGCGTAAAATACCGGTGTGTGAGAAAAAAGAAAGTTGGTAGATCCCGTCTCCAAAAAAATTTACACGTGTACTTGATTTTTTTCGGTCAATGGTACGCCTGGTTTATTAGGAAACATTGCACATGTAACTGACTTATGGGTCATTAAAGCAACAAAAAGACGCAGACGGGTACGACATAGAAACCGTGTGTTTTGTGACGTTCTAATGATTAACGCAAAAAACGCACACGGGTACACATGCTAATGAATGCTCAAAGCCCTCAAAGGATGCTCTTACCGACATTGTATGTTACACTAGTGCAGGATGCTTCTAACGCGACACTACAATCAGAGACCCTTCGAGAAACTGTGTGCGATGCAATAATCGCAAACGGTGTTGTATGAAAACCGTCAGAAATGATGCAAAATGTTTGTGATGAATGATACATCAAACACGATTCAGATTATAGTTGTGTGTGTGATGAGGGGCATAAGGTTGATCTGTACGAACTATTTGCGATGAGACAGGACAACAGAAACGGGCAGCCAAATCAAGGTGTGTGCGATATACGGCATACAATTCACTCTGATGAACCGTTTGCGATGAGTGAGGTGAACACAAATGATTCGGCGTAACAAGATGTGTGTGATACTCGGCAAACATGTCGGTAATCAGAATTGTGTGTGATCATTATAGACAGCCATACGGTCTTTTTTTGTGAATTGTGTGCTCGTCGGGGCACACAGTTCAACAAACCAACCTGTTGGTATTAATGTAGAAGATCTCTGTCATACATATTACTAACCGTCTGCGATGAGATTGACAGGATAAACAGAGATATATACAGTCTGCTTAATTTAGTCCTTCTTCTTGTTGTTGTTCTTGTTGGATGGCCCCGCGACATCGTCTTGGCGAGGACGCTTCTTGCCGCTGACCGTTGGCTTTTCATCGTCGCCGCCGTCGTCATCGTCGTTGCTGTCGTCGTCGTCCTCCTCCTCGTTCGACCATTCCTCCTCCTCATCATCGTTGTTCTCTTCTTCATCCTCCGAAGGCTCCTTGTCCATCTGGTTGTCGTTTGACTACTCCGGAGGTGGCGTCCCTTCCATGAACCGGATATAATCGAGGTTTGGGCTCGACGCCGGACTCATGGAAGACGAGCGGGATTATTCCGATGTTGACCTATCATCGGGCGCCAGACTGCTGGCCGAACTGTCGTCCTCGCTATCGCTCGACATGGCTGCAGAGTGTGTGCCAGTGTGTAGCGCGGCCTGTCGGGGATGATGAAGATGGTGGACACTTAAGTGGGGTATGCAGAGAAGAGGAACTGCCAATTGAAGCAGGGATTGAAACGGGGGTTGACGTATTACCTAACCATTGATATAATCAACCGCAATTATTTGTACCCAGTCGCTCCAAATTCACGGGGTTGCGCAGGCCTCCTATTGGATATTTGGCTGGTTTCCTTTTTCAGGACAAAAACAAAACGAGTTTTGGCATTATGCACTGGTACCGGTACGAACGGAGTAGGACAGCTGGCAAGCAATACATTGAGCTCTTCTTATTGATAAAGCCAGTAATCATCAAACTAGAAAGGAAAAGAAAAAAGACAAAGAAAAATATATGCATGAATCTTCGCGTAACATCAATGGCATAGGACGTAGATGTGCATTACTTAGAGCACATCTAGATGTGCTTTAGCAATACTGTCAAACAAAACCCCTAATCATCATTGCAAACAGCGCATAGAACATGGCTAATGCGACAACCACAACTACACATGCTAGTTCCTTCTTGTCTCTTGCTTTCATCTATTGCCTATGATTGATTCTTTCTTGCTTCATCGTACTGATTGTACATTCCAGATCAGCCACTTTCTTCTTCAGCTTTACGTTATCTTCTGCGAGCTTGGTGATAACACTCTGAGCCCTACCATGCCATTCTTCATCCAGCCAGTTAACAAAGGCACAAGCCTCATATCCCTGCCAATGTTAAATAGTATTCTCGATGAGTGGAGGCATTAACTGAAGTAAAATGATGAACATAATTAGCACTAACCTCTAAGGGGCAACTGAGAAACCGCCTGCCAATGTCGAATCCCTCCGTGCATACACATCGAGCGGGAGTGTGCCCGTGCACACAACTCATCTTTTGGTACTTCTCGGTGGCGCAAAACTCGGAGTCGAACTCGTGTTGCGGGAGTCTGGAGTCAAGCTCCGGATCCGGCGGCAGAGCGCTTTCTTGGGGGGGGGGGTCATTCAGGACAGATTCAGCAAGGATCTATACTTTGGACATGCTAAAAAAGATCGGGATAGATTGGAACCTGACAGGATGATTCGTATCCGTAGTACACCTGCCTTCTGATGACCTTAGGCAAGTGCTCGGCGGCGACCACCGTCGTGGCGGCGATACGAGCAGGAGCAGCCGCATCGAAACCATCAGCACCACTCGTCCGCATTCCCCCAATGTCAGCGCCACACGAGGGAATTTGGAGGCTATGTAGGGATTTGGGGGAAATGGGGAAACTGTGGAGATAAGCTAACGGTCAGGAACTACTAATGGCACTATACACATGTTGTATACGACACAGTGTTTGTACATGTCGTTTGTGTTAGGTATTACAACGTCACACACGATTTCTGCACCAAACCGTGTGAGAAGAAAATGTAGGTTAGACACGGTTGTCGTTACATAACCGTATGTGATGTACTACCCTGTCCATATAATTGAGTTACAGTGAGATACTATGTAAACAACCGCTCCGCGGACATCCTTAAAAAAAATAGCCACTCTGCATATAGAGATGGCGGCGGCCGCCTAGGCAGCGGCTATCGGAGAAGTGGTCAATCCTCGGTCAGTGGGCGGTGGCGGCGTCATAGGAGGTCAATACTCGGTCTGCGGCGGGAGATAGGAGGAGCTCAACCATCAAGGTCGGTGGCGGCGTGATTCGAGCACATCCATCGCGGTCGATGGCGGGATAGTGGAGGTCGAACTTCAGGTGATAGCCGCACTAAGCTTTGCTCCTCGACCCTGCTGTCTCGGCGTGCCGCCGCATCGCGCTTGTCTGTCTGCTAGGTGGAGGTCGCCTCGTGACTAATTAATTAAGGTATTCTTTTCATGAGTGGCTTAATTAAGGTATTCAATTCCTAAGTGTAGTGTTGTACTAGTACTCTGCATGCAAATTGACTGGCCATTAATTTTTGTCATTGCACGTCTGGATAACAACATGGAGCGCCCTGAGTAATTATTGAAATAATACCTTGTGATTTATGCACACATCTCTGGGCAAAAGTTAATCCGTGTATTAATGTTGTTGTTTTGTCTTAATTACCATTCGTCTGCTGCAGATGGAAAGATCTCGATGGATGAAGAATCGGAAAACCGCAGATTTTATCAGTGGCGCGACAGAGTTCAGGAATTTGGCTGAAAGTACAAAGAGGAGAATTGGTGATGCAGATTACATCCCGTGTCCATGTACTGATTGTTCTAATACAGAGTCACATGAAGTTGCAGATGTCAGATGCACTTATTCTCTAGGGGATTCATGGATGGATATACACGTTGGACCAGACACGGTGAAGAGGAGGTCATGGATGAAGATACCCAGGGCAGCGAGATGCCAAACCCCGATCAATGTCACATGGATGTTGAATCTAACATCAGGGCAAAGGCGTCAAGCTACCAATGGAACACTGGAAAGCCAAAACGCCCACTGGAAAACCAAGACGTCCATGCAGATGACGACGATCTTGATATGCTAGATTTTGCTGCTATGATTGCAGATTTCGAGGGCCCAGAAAAGGATATGATTGGGTACAAGGATCGGCCAACCATTGATGTGGACTCCAAGAAATAATTGTATCCAGGTTGCAAAAAGAAATATTCCAGGTTGAGTGCCACCCTGGCGCTTCTTAGATTTAAAGTAGCAAACGATCTATCAAACAAGGGCTTCACAGAGATGTTAGGTCTTTTGAAAGAAATTCTTCCGGAAGATAATGTGCTCCCCAGAAGCACGAATGAAGTGAAGAAAATTGTTTGCCCATTGGAACTTGAAGTACAGAAGATACACGCTTGTGTGAATGATTGTATATTGTACCATGGTGAGTACAAAGATTTTCGTGCATGTCCCACATGCAAGCATGCACAAGTGCAGGAGAGCAAAGGACAAGTACAAATTGGACGATGAGATCAAGACAGGAATCCCATTCAAGGTTGTTTGGTACTTGCCTTTAATTCCAAGGTTGAGGCGTTTGTTTGCAAACCCTAGAGAGCCAAAGAGGTTGCAGTGGCATCATGATGAGCGAATTGCGGATAGGTTTATGAGGCACCCGAAAGATGGGGCTCAGTGGGAATTAATCGACAACAAGTTTGGAAATTTTTCCAAGGATCCTAGAAGTATAAGGCTCGGGGAGTGTACTGACGGGATGAATCCTTTTGGCAATATGAGCACCAATCACAACACATGGCATGTGCTTCTGTGCATATATAACCTAGCTCCTTGGTTGTGTATGAAGAAAAAATACATTACGATGTCAATGATTATCCAAGGACCAAAGCAACCTGGAAATGACATCGACATTTACTTTCAGCTACTGGTATTAGAACTGCTGACAGTGTGGATAGATGCGCCTGCTGTAAAATATTATGATGCTTACAGAAAGGAGATATTCGATCTACATGCGATGCTGGTGCACACCATTCAAGATATGCCGGCATTAGGCAACACATCGGGGCAGAAAACAAGGGGAGATGTAGGGTGTGTCACATGCATGGATAGGACAGCTAGCAAAAGACTTCCCAACTCGCGCAAAACAGTGTATTTGCGTCATTGTAGGTTCTTACAGAAAAGCACCCATACCGAAAGATGAAAGCTGAATTTGATGGTACGGCAGAGGCCGCTGAGGGCCCAAGACCCTATGAAGGGGAGGTGGTCCACAACATGGCTAAAAAAATTAATGTTGTGCTTGGCAAGAACCACCCTTTGATGGTGAAACTAACACCCAAGGATCAAGTGTTTAAGAAGAAATCGGTGTTCTGGAAATTACCTCACTGGGAGATTCTATGTGTACGTCACTGCATCGATGTGATGCACGTAGAGAAGAAGGTATGTCAAAGCATCCTTGGTACTCTGCTCAAGGTTAAAGGTAAAAGAAAGGATGCTGACGGTTCATGACTCGATATGCTTGCTGATCAATCACAACGCAAGAGTGAAGCAGAAGATGATGACAAATTCACCAAAGCTCGCCAGAGTTACAATTTCAGTACAAAAGAAGCAACACGGTTCTTCACCTATTTGTTGTCAGATAAGACACCCTCTTCCTACTGTGCAAACATCAGAAGTCTCGTGGATGTGAGCTCAGGTAAAATGAAGTTGGGACACATGAAGTCACATGATTGCCACGTAATGTTGATGCAAATCCTCCCGGTGGCCATCAGGAATTTTATGGACAAAGATATAAGAAACACACTCATTAACCTCTGTGATTTCTTCAACCAACTATGGCAGAAAGTTGTAAATCCTGAAGAGTTGGATCATATGCAAGATGATATTGCAAGAATATTGTCCAACCAAGAGATGTTTTCCCATCGTCATTCTTTGATGTCATGGTCCATCTCACTGTGCACCTTGTCGACGAGATAAAGTATTGTGGTCCTATGTTTCTTCGCAACATGTATCCCTTCGAGCGGTTCATGGGAATACTGAAGCACTTTTCTCGGAACTGAAACCATCCAGAGGAAAGCATCCTACAAGGTTATACCGCGGAGGAGGTGGTTGAGTTTTGCACTGAATACATGCAACAAAGACCTATAGGTTTGCCCCTCTCTCACCACGAGGGAAGGCTGAAAGGTAAGCCGGTCCTTGCTGGCACGCAAATGGTGCACCCAGAGAATTGGCAAAGAAAGCCCATTTGACGGTACTGCTTAACAACCCAGTTCTCATCGCTTATGCCAAAGAACACTTGGCGGAGATACGCCAAAGCTTGTTACCAATGGTGCCTTCATCAGAAGTGGAGATGAAGGAGCACACTAAGAAGTACGCCGAATGGCTGAAAAATCGTTTGGCACAAGGATCCATCGATGACATTGCTATGTGGTTGGCACAAAAGCCATCACCTACGGTGTTGACATACCAAGCATATGACATAAATGGATACGCGTTCTACACTGAGGAACGTGATAAGAAGACCTCATATCAGAACAGCTCTGTTCGAATAGAATGCATGACTGTAAATGAAGCTGATAAAAGGGTATACTATGGAACCATCAAAGAGATTTGGGAGCTTGACTATGTGAAAATTAAGGTGACATTATTTAGGTGCGCATGGACCGCTCCTGGTCAGGTAAGGATTGATGAGTACAGGAAGACCTGTGTTAACAGGACAACGATGGCATATCACGCGGACCCATTCATTCTTGCCAGCGATGCTACCTAGATTTTCTTTGTGGAAGACCCCTTGCATAAGAACGGCCATTTAGCGTTGCATGGGAAGAGAAGGGTCCTGGGTGTCGACGATGTTGCCGATGAGGACGACTACGATGAATTTGATGAGTTTGCAACCAAGGAATCACGCACTCGTGCAACAGAGCAGCGTAAAATCATCAAAAATCCCAAGTTCATTCGGGGTCAACTTAATGATCCCAGTTCCCCCATGTATATGGGAATTAAGCCGTGAGACTAGTCTTTATGCCTACCCTACAACTTAATTCGTCAATTTAGAACTGTCGCGTGTACTGAATTTGTGAGTTATTCCTGGTTTTCTGTTGATGTAAGAACCGTTAATATGTTGACCTTGATATGCTGTCAGCTCAGGCAATGAATATAAACTGTTTTTTGTTGTTGTTGTTATTATTATTATTATTATTATTATATCATAGAGGTAGCACACTCAATCGTTCTCACTACAGTATGTGTGAACAAAAATATGCAATCTGGTTTGCGAATAGCACACGGTTCGTTGATGAAAGCCGTGTGCCGACCAAACCCCGTCACCCCGCCCACGATCTGAGTTGTGCTTTCTGATTGGCGAGAACCCAAACCCCACAGAACGTACGTCTGCACCGTTGGATGCTCCCTATCGAACGACGATACTCATCCGTTTCGACAGCACATGCATTTCCGGTTGTAATTTTATTTTTATGCACAAACTGCATGTTAATCTCAAAAAATGTCTTAAATATAGCTAACAATACCGGAAATGCGCCAGAAAATCAAACCCGTGGTATAATGGTGATTGCGTATCGTGGAAATTTTTATGAGGCCAAACGATGAAGTAACCGGCCATAGGAGTTTGAATTGACATGTCTCCTTTTGGAAAACCATGATCCTTCATGTGATATGCTCCGGTTTGGAAGGAGCGGTCATCAAAACTTGTGCCAAACTTTACCAATTTTTTCCACGGGGTCATGAGAGCACGCCACAGGCACACATCGATTTTGATGATGTCCAAACTCCATCTGAATTTTTTGTAATTAAAATACCAACTAGGCCTACGCTAGTGGCCGCACCTCGCGGCCGAAATGTTTGAAACTTCTCCCCGCTTCTCGAACAAACGGATGAAAACTCACAAAGCGACGCACAAATGATATGTACATCTTTGCTAGGCTAATAGTAAGGGGGTATCATAGCTAGTATCATGCATGCCAACTAGGCAATTTTGATGAGCTGTCATAGAATTAATTAAATGAAGAAAGTGAGGGTTAAGTATCATATCATGAAATCGTACCATAATGTAACATCCCAAATTTTCAATTTGGAATGTTATACATAGGTCATCATATGCATATCATATTTTATTTTCATTTTGGTTTTTGATCCTAGAAATTCTAAGCAACTCAAGGACCCACGGAGAGAGTTGGGGATTTCACTCATTTTCATATTTGAATTCTTCTCAAATATTGAAAAGAGGATCATTTTGGTTTTAACTATTTTTCTCTACAAAATATTTCAATATAAAAACTAAAAGAGCGAAGATAAAATGACTTCTCCAAAACAAAAGAAATATTGGAGGAAAAATATTAAAATCAAATAAATACTTTATTTGGATTTTTATTGCTATTTTATTCGAATTAGAAAAATATGCATTTTTTCAAAAATTACTTTTTTAGGCCAAGAAAATGTTCACTATGTTCTAAATATTTTATTTAGAAGGTGAAAATTGTTTTTGGCATTTTTAGAATTTTTTATATTTATTTAGGATTTTTCCTTTCGGCGAAATTTATTTAAAAAAAGGTTCCCGGACCGAACTGGGCCGAAGGCCCAGCCGGCCCGTTGCGCCGCCGCCTTCCCCGCCGTGTCCGCTCCGGACACCGGCCGGAGTCCGGCTCCGAGCCGCGCCCCGTCGCCCCCTTGCCCAAGTCGGCCGCCACCCACCTTTATAACCTCGCCGCCGCCCCTCCCCATCTTGTCCCGCCGCAGCCGCAGCAAGCAGCAGCAGCTAGCCGCGCCGCCGCCGCCAGCCGCGCCAGCCGCCACCGCCACCTGCCCGCGCACCACCGCAGCCTCGCCGCCCGCATCGCTCGCCGCGCCCCACTACCGCGCCGCCGAAGTCGCCTCGCCGTCCGCCGCCGTTGACCCCGCCGACTCGTCGGTTTTCTTCGGTGAACCAGTAAAAACCGCAAAGCCGCCGCCGTGTTTTTTAAAACCCTAGATAAGTTTTTTTCCAAATCAGTTCGGTTTTCCCGGTTTTCTTCGGATTAGGTTATTTTGCGAACGTTTGTTAGCTCGTTTTAATGAATGAATTTGTTCGTTAGTCTCGGTTAGCGGACGTTCGTCCGGTAGATTTTTCTTTTTCCATTTATTTTCGGTAAGGGACCTATCGCGGTTATTTTTATCGTAGATTAGCCCCTGATCTTCAAACCCTCGTAACTTTTTAACTGTTCGTCCAAATCCACAGAAACCAATGCCAAAATCTTCGTCTCTAGCCCCTATTTCTGGTTAATCAACTTGAACATGGTTTTGACAATTTAAAATTTGGTTTCAAGTAGATTTGCGTTCGAAGTTCTTTTGACCGTAGTTTCAGTTCCGTAGCTCCGATTCGATTGATTCTTTTTGCAAATCGAAGCTTTTCAGTTGGAATTTCAGATTTGGATCTTCTTATTTGAGTTTTACTCTTGCATCTATGATTGAGTGCTTATGTATGCTATTGTTTGTTTGCGATAGAATTCCCGGAGTGCGAAGCGTGCTACTACGAGACTCTAGGTTTTGCGGATCGTCAACAAGGCAAATAACACATTGATCATACCCCTTTATTACCTAGTTTTTATGCATTAGTTACAATTCTCAAACACTGTACGATTAGGATGTGATTAAATTGTGGGTATTGGGAAGTAGATGATGAGGTAGAACCTATTGCCCTTTTATTATCAAACCCTTGGGAGTTACTTCTACGTTATGCTTATACTGCTATGCTATGCTCGTAGACGTGGTTTGGTTTGAGTGATGCATGACAGATGTGAGATTGTTAATTAATGGTTAACTTAAGGTGGCTACTTAAATACACATCTGGGTGGATTGGTTGCGGGCACCTGGGGATATACCAGTATTGTCCTTTGGTTCGCCACCCAGGCTCAAAGGGATCATAAGATTATTCATGCTAGAAACTTCTGTGTGCAACCACAAGCTATTATGGGCTCTAGCATAGTTGAGTATGTTGCATGACCTTCTTTAGTGGTGGGCTAGCAGATGTAGGGGAAAGTAGGTGTAACTGTCCACCCAGAGTAAAGAGTTAATGCTTCTGAAAAACTGTGTCTCGGTCATCCGTTTCTCAAACACCATGTAGTGCGAGAAATCCAACGGAGGAGATCGAGTCTTGTGGGGAAAAGTGCGCAAACCTCTGCAGAGTGTACAAACTAATCATGGTTAGCCGTGTCCCCGGTTATGGACATCTTGAGTATCTAGTTCTTGGATTATCATGTTGATCTCATCACTCTTAACTAATTTGTTGGGTTAATAATTATTGTTTAATTGGGATTGAGATGGGGGTACCATTCTCAATGTTTATCAACTACCATGATAGTTAAATAAAATATATTCCTTTGTTGTAGGGAAAAATTGGCTTTTCGCAAAACATTATAACCGTAGAGCCTCCACCAGCCATATATGCATGTAGTGATAGAATTTACTTGTTCATTGCTCTATTATGTTATCTTGCCAGCATATTCCATGTGCTGACCCGTTTCGGGCTGCAACATAGCATGTTGCAGACTTTTCAGACGAAGAGTAAGGTGCGCTAGGTCGTTGCCGTGCACTCAGCTATGCCGTTGGAGTTGATGGACTCACTTTATCTTCCAAGCCTTCCGCTGTTATCTTATTTAGATGGCCTTAAGCCATATTATTGTAATAAGTTCTCTTTTGAGACATTCGATGTAATAAGTGTGTGATTGCACTCTGTTATAAATCCTTCAAGTACTGTGTGTGTCAGCATTACCGATCCAGGGATGACACTTATGCACAGAGATTTGACCGTTTGAGGTCAGATCGCTACAAGATGGTATCAGAGCACACGTTGATTGTAGGACACGACCACTAAGATAAGCCATAGGTCACTCTTCTCTACTCATTTCTGACTCCTCTCCATTTTCCACACTATAGGATGGCAGACTCAAGGAACAAGTTTGCACAACCGGATGAAGACACACCTTTTGGACCATACTTGAAGGAAGTCACTAGGTACCTGAACATAGGAATACCAAGCTTCACCGGGACCTACACCGCCACTTTACCAGAAGAGGAGCGTTGGATGATTCGAGTTCAAGTTCCAGGAAGGACATTCACGCCAGTTACTGAGCCCGTAGAGTTTTCCTTTGATGCACCAACCTGGAGTCTCGGAAAGAGCAGGCATCCCACATCGCCATGGGACGCATCGGCAAAGTTTATCACAAGGATCTTAAGGACACCATCTACCAGATATGTGGGCGCCGAGATGAGCAATGGGAGATGATCAGCACCAGGAGGGACAAGTCCATTGCAGCTTTCATCCAGGAGTTAAACTAGCACATTCATCGCCAGGAGAACCAAATGTCCGCAAGCATGATAGACCTGAAGAAGGTGATGACCAGGAACATGGAGCTTGAAGAGGAACTCAAGTCTACACGCGACGGATATGAGGAGGAAATCGCAATACTAGTGGAGAAGAATGACGACCTGACAAGGAAGCTAGGTGTATTCACGGGAGACCCCGCGCCACAAGGAGATGACGACCATCCCGATGACATCCGTTCGGAAGACTACATCATCATCATCGACGACACCGACTCCGACCCCGACAGTAGTGATGATGATTATGAAGATGAAGCTGGAGCGGATATCATGGAGTCTTCCACCGACCAAAACTTCTAGTCGACCACCATATTATCAGTAGTATTCCCCCATGTATATAGTAGTAGCCCGAGCACTATAACGATAGTTAGATCGATTGTATGCCCTTGTTTGAATTGATTTGGTGTGATATGAATATGTTTGTCTCAGGTGCATATGGGTAGTGCTTTCTCACTAGACCTCATTCTATTCTAATCTCTCCCCTCTAAACCCATTAGATGCCTCCGAGACGTGACCCCGGATTTGTCTTCCCACCGGAGCTCACTCAGTTGATCCAACAGCAGAATGCCTTGATGCAGTTGCTAGTACAGAACCAAGGCAACAACAACAACAACCCACCGCCACCACCTCCAGTTGACAACTTAGCCCGTTTTCTGAGGTTGCAGCCGCCGGTGTTTTCCAGTAGCACCGAGCCAATAGTTGCTGACGATTGGCTACGTTGGATTGGAAGGGAATTGACCACCGCAGGTTGCACAGATGCTGAGAAGGTGCGTTTTGCCGCACATCAATTGGATGGACCCGCAGCCTCATGGTGGGAGAATTACACAACCACTTTCCCCATAGCCAATGTCACTTGGGAGCAGTTTCAGCAAGCATTCCGCACATCACATGTCTCAACTGGAGCTATGAGCATGAAGAAGCGTGAGTTTCGCAACTTACGCCAGGTAAACCGTACTGTGGGGCAGTACATGGATGAGTTCAGCAGGTTAGCCCGCTATGCCCCAGATGATGTGGCCACAGATGCCGCGAAGAAGGAGAAGTTTATGGAAGGGTTGAATGATGAGATGAGTATGCAGTTAATGGTGGCAACATTTAACAACTACCAGGAGTTGGTAGACAAGGCTCTTATGATTGAAGGGAAGCAGCAGCAGATTGAGAGCCGCAAAAGGAAGTATGGACAAGGGAAGTACAATTCAGGTGCTCAGCAGAAGCCTTGTTTTACCCCGAACTCGGGAGGATATACCCATAACCATGGAGGCCATACGCACAATGGAGGAAGTTCGCATAACCACAGTGGCCCAGAGAATGGAAATGGGAATGGAGCAGGCAGCAACCAGAACCGCTCTAACCCAGCCACACCCGCCAAGAAGGACCAAAGTCACATTACTTGTTTCAAGTGCGGGAAGACTGGACACTATGCCAATGAGTGTCCTGAAGCAAAGAATGGAAATGGCAATGGAAGCTCTAGGAAGAAGCCCAACCCTTTCAATAGGGGATAAGTGAACCACGTTAACGTGGAGGAGGTTGAAGAGCAGCCAGATGCATTTATAGGTAAGATTTTGGTTAAGTCATTTACTGCAATCATTCTTTTTGATACTGGTGCATCGCATTCATACATTTCAAGTGGATTTGTGGATAAGTATAAGTTTCCCACCAAAGTTCTTAGGACACGCATGTTAGTAAGCTCGGCAGGAGCGGAGTATATGGTAAGCCAAGGATGTTTTCAGATACCAGTGACCATAGGTAGGCATGTTTTCCCCTCAGACTTAATAATTCTGGAGTCGCAAGGATTGGATGTGATACTAGGGATGGATTGGCTATCGATGTATGGAGGAAACATCGATTGCGCCAGTAAGTCAATTCTGCTCACCACCCCGGAGGGAAAAGGATCAAGTATGTATCCAGGCATGCGCCGAGGAGGACCCAAGTAAATTCTCTCACGGGAATTGTTCAGGAGGCAGTGCCTGTAGTGAAGGATTACCCGGATGTATTTCTAGAGGAATTACCAGGCATGCCGCCGGACCGGGACATTGAGTTTTTGATAGAGCTGTTGCCAGGCACTGGACCGATATCGAAGAGACCATACCGGATGCCCGCAAATGATCTGGAGGAGATCAAGAAGCAGATTAAAGAGTTATTGGAGAAAGGTTACATTCGACGAAGTTCGTCACCGTGGGGAGCCCCAGTGCTCTAAGTAGAGAAGAAGGATGGATCTTTGAGAATGGTTGTTGATTATCGTGCATCGAACGAAGTGACGATTAAGAACAAGTACCCACTGCCGATGATCAATGATTTGTTTGATCAGTTGCAAGGAGCTAAAGTATTCTCCAAGATCAATCTGCGATCAGGATACCACCAGTTGAAGATCCAAGAACAGGATATACCTAAGACAGCTTTCACCACAAGGTACAGGCTATACGAGTATACGGTTATGTCATTTGTGTTGACTAATGCCCCTGCCTATTTCATGAGTATGATGAATAAGGTCTTCATGGAGTTCTTGGATAAGTTTGTTGTGGTGTTCATTGATGATATCTTGGTGTACTCAAAGAATGAAGAGGAGCACAAGGAGCCTTTGCGTTTAGTTCTCGAGAAGCTCAGGGAACACCAGTTGTATGCCAAGTTCAGCAATTGTGAGTTTTGGTTGAAGGAAGTTGGATTTATTGGCCATGTTATATCAGGAGAAGGTATAGTAGTGGATCCTACCAAGATTCAGTCTATCACTGAGTGCTTGGCACCCACCTCAGTTGGAGAGATCTGCAGTTTTCTTGGACTCGCGGGATATTACCGGAGATTCATTGAGAATTTTTCTAAGATTGAGAAGCCCATGACGGAGTTGTTGAAGAAAGACACTAAGTTTAAGTGGACAGATGAATGTGAGGCAAGTTTTCAGGAGCTGAAGAAACGTTTGGTTACAGCCCCAGTGCTGATTCTGCCGGATATACGCAAGGATTTCCAAGTGTATTGCGATGCTTCTCGCTTGGGACTTGGAGGTGTACTTATGCAGGACGGAAAAGTTGTTTCATATGCCTCACGGCAGCTTCGACCGCATGAGTTGAATTATGCCAGGCATGATTTGGAGTTAGCAGCTATTGTGCATGCACTCAAGACCTGGAGAAATTTTCTTATTGGAAACCGTTGTGATGTGTACACGGATCATAAGAGTTTGAAGTACATTTTAACTCAGAAGGAGCTGAATCTTAGGCAAAGGAGATGGTTGGAGCTTATAAAGGATTATGACATGAAGTTGCATTATCATCCAGGCAAGGCCAATGTCATAGCAGACGCTTTGAGCAGGAAGAGTTGTGCCAATACCCTCGAAAGCAGGGGATTACCAAGGGAGTTAGCCGAAGATCTCAGGGAGCTATGTTTGGAGATAGTCCCTAGAGGTTTTGTTGCAGCGATGGAGGTTCAGTCAACATTATTGGGAAAGATTCAAGAAGCTCAAAAGAATGATAAGGAGATTGCTGAGATAAAGGAGAAGATGAGCAAAGGAAAAGCCAAAGGTTTTCGTGAGGATGAGCACGACACCTTGTGGTTTGAGGACCGTGTTTATGTGCCCAATAATGCAGAGATCAGGAAGTTAATACTGCAGGAAGCTCATGACTCGCCATACTCGATACACCCCGGAAACACCAAGATGTATTTGGATTTGAAGGAGCTTTTCTGGTGGACAGGAATGAAGAAGAATATTGCCGAGTATGTAGCCGTATGTGATGTATGTCAGCGAGTGAAGGCAGAACAACAGAAGCCAGCAGGATTACTGCAGCCTACTGATACCCGAATGGAAGTGGAATAAGCTTGGCATGGATTTTATCACCGGATTACTCAGGACCCGATCAGGATACGATTCTATCTGGGTAGCAGTGGATTGTTTGACCAAAGTAGCTCACTTTATCCCAGTGAGAACCACCTATACGAGTGCGAAGTTGGCCAAGATATATATGACCAGGATCGTGTGTCTGCATGGAGTTCCAAGGACCAGCGTATCAGATAGAGGGACTAAGTTTACTTCGAAGTTTTGGAATCAGCTGCACCAGACTTTGGGTACCAGACTAGAGTTCAGTACAACCTTTCATTTGCAGATAGATGGACAGACCGAGAGAGTCAATCAGATTCTGGAGGACATGTTGAGAGCTTGTGCACTAGATTATGGATCTAGTTGGGATGATAATTTGCCTTACGCAGAGTTCTCATACAACAACAGCTACCAGGCCAGTTTGAAGATGGCACCTTTCAAAGGTTTGTATGGAAGGAGGTGCAGGACACCGTTAATGTGGCATGAAGTTGGAGACCGATAGTTGTTCGGACCAGATTTGATCAGGGAGTCCGAAGAGAAGGTCAAGTTGATTCACGATATACTGAAGGTAGCTCAGTCCAGGCAGAAGAGTTATGCAGACTCAAAATGCAAGGAGGTAGTCTATGAAATCGGAGACAGAGCATATCTTCGAGTGTCACCTCTGCGAGGAGTTAAACACTTTGGAGTTAAGGGAAAGTTAGCCCCGAGATTTGTAGGGCCATACCAAGTTTCTGCCGAAGTGGCCTACAAGTTGGAGTTAGCCGAAGGACTGTCAAGAGTTCATGATGTGTTTCACATTTCCCAGCTGAAGAAGTGCCATGCTGAGATGGCCGATATTCCTCTGAGAGATACAGTGCCCCTAGAAGCAATTCAGTTGGATAGTGATCTAACCTACGAGGAGAAACCTGTCAAGATTCTCGAGTTTGCCAGTCGAGTGACACGCAACAAGGTTGTTAAGTTTTGCAAAGTTCAATGGAGCCACCATATCGAGGATGAAGCCACCTGGGAATGAGAGGAAGACCTACGGAAAGACCACCCACACCTATTTTCTAGCCAACCCGAATCTCGAGGGCGAGATTCATCTTAAGGGGGGTAGGTTTGTAACATCCCAAATTTTCAATTTGGAATGTTATACATAGGTCATCATATGCATATCACATTTTATTTGCATTTTGGTTTTTGATCCTAGAAATTCTAAGCAACTCAAGGACCCATGGAGAGAGTTGGGGATTTCACTCATTTTCATATTTGAATTCTTCTCAAATATTGAAAACAGGATCATTTTGGTTTTAACTATTTTTCTCTCCAAAATATTTCAATATAAAAAATAAAAGAGCGGAGATAAAATGACTTCTCCAAAATAGAAGAAATATTGGAGGAAAAATATTAAAATCAAATAAATAATTTATTTGGATTTTTATTGCTATTTTATTCGAATTAGAAAAATATGCATTTTTCAAAAATTGCATTTTTAGGCCAAGAAAATGTTCACTATGTTCTAAATATTTTATTTAGACGGCAAAAATTGTTTTTGGCATTTTTAGATTTTTTATATTTATTTAGGATTTTTCCTTTCGGCGAAAGTTATTAAAAAAAGGGTTCCTAGACCGAACTGGGCCAAAGGCCTAGCCTGCCCGTTGCGCCGCCGCCTTCCCCGCCGTGTCCACTCCGGACACCGGCCGGAGTCCGGCTCCGAGCCGCGCCCCGTCGCCCCCTTGCCCAAGTCGGCCGCCACCCCCCTTTATAACGCCGCCGCCCCTCCCCACCTCGTCCCGCCGCTGCCGCAGCAGCCAGCCGCACCAGCCGTTGCCACCGCCTGCCCGCACGCCGCAGCAGCCTCGCCGCCCGCGTCGCTCGCCGCCGCCTGCCCGCGCCGCCCCGCCACAGCCGCGGAGCCCCGCCGGAGCCGCCGCGCCATTGACCCCGCCGACCCGCCGGTTTTCTTTGGTGAACCGGTAAAAACCGCAAAGCCACCGCCATGTTTTTTAAAACCCTAAATCGGTTTTTTTCCCACATCGGTTCGGTTTTCCCAGTTTTCTTCGGATTAGGTTATTTTGCGAACGTTCATTCGTTAGCTCGTTTTAACGAACGAATTCGTTCGTTAGTCTCTGTTAGCGGACGTTCGTTCGGTAGATTTTTCTTTTTCCGTTTACTTTCGGCTAGGGACCTATCCGCGATTATTTTTATCGCAGATTAGCCCCTGATCTTCAAACCCTCGTAACTTTTTAACTGTTCAACCAAATCCAGTAAAACCAATGCCAAAATCTTCGTCTCGAGCCCCTCTTCCTGGTTAATCAACTTGAACATGGTTTTGACAATTTAAAATTTGGTTTCAAGCAGATTTGCTTTCGAAGTTCTTTTGACCGTAGTTTCAGTTCCGTAGCTCCGATTTGATTGATTCTTTTTGCAGATCGAAGCTCTTCAGTTGGACTTTCAGATTCGGATCTTTTTATTTGAGTTTTACCCTTAAATCTATACTTGAGTGCTTATGTATGCTATTGTTTCTTTGCAATAGAATTCCCGGAGTGGGAAGCGTGCTACTACGAGTCTCTAGGTTTTGCGGATCGTTAGCAAGGCAAGTAACACATTGATCGTACCCCTTTATTACCCAGTTTTTATGCATTAGTTACAATCCTCAGACACTGCATGATTAGGATGTGATTAATTTGTGGGTATTGGGAAGTAGTTGATGAGGTAGAACCTATTGCCCTTTTATTGTCAAACCCTTGGGAGTTACTTCTACGTTATGCTTATACTGCTATGCTATGCTCGTAGACGTGGTTTGGTTTGAGTGATCCATGACAGATGTGAGATAGCTAATTAATGGTTAACTTAAGGTGGCTACTTAAATACACATCTGGGTGGATTGGTTGCGGGCACCTGGGGATATACTAGTGTTGTCCTTTGGTTCGCCACCCAGACTCAAAGGGGTCATAAGATTATTCATGCTAGAAACTTCCGTGTGCAGCCACAAGCTATTATGGGCTCTAGCATAGTTGAGTATGTTGCTTGACCTTTTTGAGTGGTGGGCTAGCAGATGTAGGGAAAAGTAGGTGTAACTATCCACCCAGAGTAAAGAGTTAATGCTTCTGAAAGACTGTGTCTCGGTCATCCATTTCTCAAACACCATGTAGTGCGAGAAATCCAACGGAGGAGATTGAGTCTTGTGGGGAAAAGTGCGCAAACCTCTGCAGAGTGTACAAACTAATCACCGTTAGCCGTGTCCCCGGTTATGGACATCTTGAGTATCTGGTTCTTGGATTATCTTGTTGATCTCATCACTCTTAACTAATTTGTTGGGTTAATAATTACTGTTTAATTGGGATTGAGATGGGGGTACCATTCTCAATATTTATCAACTAACATGATAGTTAAATAAAATATATTCCTTTGTTGTAGGAAAAAATTGGCTTTTCGCAAAACATTATAACCATAGAGCCTCCAACAGCCATATATGCATGTAGTGATAGCATTTACTTGTTCATTGCTCTATTGTGTTATCTTGCCAGCATATTGCATGTGCTGACCCGTTTCGGGCTGCAACATATCATGTTGCAGACTTTTCAGACGAAGAGTAAGGTGCGCTAGGTCATTGTTGTGCACTCAGCTATGTCGATAGAGTTGATGGACTCACTTTATCTTCCAAGCCTTCCGCTGTTATCTTATTTAGATGGCCTTAAGCCATATTATTGTAATAAGTTCTCTTTTGAGACATTCGATGTAATAAGTGTGTTATTGCACTCTGTTATAAATCCTTCAAGTACTGTGTGTGTCAGCATTACCGATCCAGGGATGACAGTTATGCACAGAGATTTGACCGTTTGAGGTCGGATCGCTACACATAATAAATGTTATGCTACTATTTGTCATGCATGACAATATAAATAAAGTACTACATATGATACTAGCTACTCTATGATACTATGCATTAGAGCAAGTAAGTTCACAATAGAGTGACATAAGACTAGCCACAATGGGTAGTAACATAGAATGTTACTAGTCTATGTTACTACCTCTATAGTGGGGAGTAACATATGTGTAGTAACATGCAACACTTCATTTATTAGGGTATAGACTCATCTTGCCTTGAGATGTGTGATGTTACTCAGACTAGCCACAATGGGTAGTAACATAGACTACTAACATGCCCATGTGTTACTAGTCTATATTACTACCTCTATAGTGGGGAGTAACATATATGTGTGGTAACATGCAACACTTCATTTATTAGGATATAGACACATCTTTGCCTTGATATGTACATGTGATGTTACTCATACTACTAGTAACTAGCTATGTTTCTACTTTCCTCTCTTTCTTCATTTATTGCTTGACACATCATCTACTTTATCTAGATATGTGTGATGTTACTACCTATGTTACTCCCATTGTGGGTAGTCTCATACTATTATAAGACTATATCCACAGTGGGAGTAACATAGGTAGTAACATCACACATATCCACTTTCCTCCATTTCTTTATTTATTGCTTGCCACATCATATATTTTATCAAGACATGTCTGATGTTACAACCTATGTTACTCCCACTGTGGGTAGTCTGGTTATAAGGAATAGAATAATATATATGTGCTTATTAGTTGGAGGAAAGAGAAGAGGAGCGGGCTCTTGGTTAGTAGAGCCAGCTGCAACACGAGACCCAAGACACTTTGTGAGGATGTAAGGTGGGCCAACTATTGATAAACTAGTACGTATATAAAACTTATTATTGTACATGCCCGCTAAGAGGTTGCTGTATATGACATGGCAACTTCTTATAGCCGACCCTTGGCTGTATTATTAACCATGCTCTTAGTGAGGTACCTAGTATATCATAGACGACTAGCTAGTATCAGACTAGCCATAGTGGGAGTAACTTCAGCAGTAACACTGACTCCAACTCAGCAAACTTGCTTATGTGGCAATAAGTTAATGAGGAGAGAGATAGTTTCAGTAACTTAGCTAGTTACTGTAGCATCACATGTCCCAATGCAATATGAGTCTGTAACCTAAGAAATGAAGCTTTGCATGACACTACCCTTATGTTACTACCCACTATGAAGGTAGTAACATATATAGTCTAGGGATATGTGTATGTTACTAGTGTACTACTCTCCATTGTGGCTAGTCTCGTACTCCCTCCTTTCCGGTTTAGGCTGGTTGTAATGGTATTATCATAAGCGGTATCATGCATGCCAACTAGACTTTCTGGATGATGTGGCACACAAGAGAGGATGTGGTATCATATCATGATACCGTGTCATATTAAATGTTGTACTACTACTTCGTGTGATGCATGACAATTAGTAAGGCAACCTAAGATGTTAACTTATGATAGTATGCATTACAGAAGTAGTATCCTAGCTACACTATCATATATATGCATGATACTACTAGTATATATGATACTCCCCATTACAACCAGCCTTATAGGGCTCAATTCAAAAATCTCACCAACCAAGGTAGATGGTGAGTGCTGGAATACTTTTTGTATCTTGCAAAAACACCCAATTAATGCTTTTATTTTCCTCAAAATTTATGTTTTCCAATGTATTAATTGCAATACATGCATGCATATATAAAGTACATGCATTGGTCAACTTTCTCTTAATACTTTCATGCAATGATTTAATGCACCTTGGAATTTGGACATGTGATGGGGAACAACCAAATTGAGCCTTATAAAATGGAAAAACTAAAATTTTGAGATAAGCCTATAAACCGGAAAGGAGGGAGTATATATGCATGATACTAGTATATGATCGACAATACCTCCGTAATGCGCACATGCATAGTATCATAAGTTAGTATCTTAGGTTCCTTATTAATTACCATGCATGACACAAAGTAGTACAACATTCTAATATGATACGGTATCATGATATGATACCACACACCCTCTCTTTCATCATTTAACTGTGTGCCACATCATCCAAAAAGTCTAGTTGGCATGCATCATACCGCTTGGTACTCCCATATTACGAGCACCCTTATTAGGGTGGCCATAATGGGGGTTTCATAGCCGGTATCATGCACCCGGGAATAGAAAATATAATGATGTGGCAAAGAAGAAGTAACATAGGTAGATACCATAACATATATATGTCGGTGTACAAAAGGAGGGGCGCACTTTTGTACCCCTTTACCTGTGCACGGGCAGTCGGAGCCGCGCCCACGGTCACACCAAGCAGAACAGGGGAGGTGAGCCAAGGTAAGACCGAAGCCCAAGATAACCAGAGCAACGCCAAGGCCAAGACTACAAAGGGCAGAGGGACGAAGCAGGTTCGCCCGACAAGACCCTTGCCGGGGCAGCCTCAACAGCCCCGGCAAGACCCTTGCCGGGGCAGCTCGCCCCACACCAACAGAGCGAGCCACCCTTGAGCCCACGGTCTCAAACATCACGTTGGGCCAGGGCTCGGGAGGCACCTCCATGGTGGCATGCAGATCTTTGTGAAGACAAGGAACACTCAAGATCAGATGAGGATTAGAAGACGACGATCCTCAGCAGGATCCTTGCCGGGGACGACAGCGCGCCACGGCAAGACCCTTGTCGGGCCACCCGGCAAGGCCCTCAGCGAGGATGCCAGTAGGGCCACTACCAGGCCCACACCAACCAAGTCTCTACCACTGTTCACATGCGGCTGCCAGCCCAACCAGCTGGGCGGGTACATGCGTGGCAACATGCAGCTCCCAGGCCAACTCATCAAACGCCTGCGTGGCGGCATGCAGATCTTCGTGGAGGCTCCACCACCGCGCCACCTTAGCTGCCTGCCTACCTACGTGGCGCCGCATGCGTCGCTAGCCAGGGCGTGTGTTGAAGCAAGGAGGAGCGGCGACGGGACGGGACGGGCCTCGCCCCCATCCCCGATAAAGCAAGGGGACATCTAAGCTACGCATTAAATGCGTCTTGTCCTATAATACGAGCGATAAGCTCATAGCACTGTGCGCCTTTCCACCTCCTATGTGCCACTGTGGCAGCCCCTTTCGACTATAAAAGGAGGCCCATGGCATACTGGAGAAGGATTCGGCTCTTTCGAACCACACACACACCACAGCTAGTTCGAGAGCTCAAGAACTCTCTGAAATACACCCACCAAAGCAGGACTAGGGTTTTACGCATCCTCGCGGCCCGAACCTGGGCAAACGATCCTTGTGCTGGTTACTATTCCTACTCTTCTCGCAACCCCGCGCCCCGGCAACCATAGTAGGGATTCTTGTGATCCCATAGGTGTCGTTCCGCACCGACATCTTTGGCGCGCCAGGTAGGGGGTGCAATTGTGAGAATCTGGTGTAGTAGCTAGCCTAGCGTTTCTTCATCGCCATGGCTCCCAAGAAGAAGACGGCCACGGCCATCGGCTCGTCGGGGGCCGAACGGACCGTACCACTACAGGCGAGCAGCGGCCCGGTCACGGACAGGACCAGGGCCGCGGTTCGCGAGCACCAGCATCACCCTGGCAGTCAGAGCCTGGCGAGCGGCATCGTTCGCACGCCCGACGACCGGCCGCAAGTCGCCAGATCCAAAGACGGAGTGGGGCCCCCCGCAGGCGGCGCCGGGCCCTCCAGGGGTGTCGTTGTGCCACCTCCGGGCGGCGCAGCGACCTGCAAGACACCCACGCCGGTGACCACTGCGCGTTCTTCCCATGGTGTGCGCGACGAACAGCGTCACCACGCCGGCGACCCTGGGCACCGCCGTGGGAGGAGCCCTGTGCGTCGTTCGGGGGATGAAGGAGTTCAGCATGCCCGCCGAAGTGCTCGCGAAAATGGCGCGCAGCCGCTGGGTCGTGGTGGAGCTCCTTCTAAGATGATTAGAAGTCGAAGCACGCCACGGTCCATGCAGCTAGCGCCGCCACCCACGCCAGCGGAAGCTTTGGCGCGCGCGCAGCTGCTCCTCTACTTCCCTCCTGCTGCTGAGAAGCTCGACGAGTGGAGGGCCACCATCTGAAGCCTCGTCGCCGTCGCCAACAAAGATGATCCGCGACCGGCGGGGCCCTCGGGGCGGCGCTCCACCGAGCCACCACATGCTGGCACTGGGAGGACCGGGGGAGCTGCGGCCACGCTGCACTCTCCTCCTCCTCGTCAGCCGCCGCGGGCGTCTGCCCGTCGTGATGGCGCTTGTGATAACATCTCTATAGCGTCGTCCGACCCGCGGACCCACCGCGACCAGCGCCAAGTTCTTCGAGAACGAGCTCACGAAGATGCTTGGACCACTATTGAGCGCTAGGGTGATAGTATCACGCCACCAGTCGGACAAGCGGGCGGGGCCTGCTATGGACCACCCAGCACCGGGGGGCTCCGGTGGCCTACCTTACAAGGTGGGCTGCCCGGCCTTTACCCGTGAGCTGCGGCAGTTCAAGTGGCCGTCCCACCACACGTTCAAGCCCGACGTCGGCGAGAAGTACACTGGCAAGACCCATCCATCCGAGTTCCTTAGCATCTACACCATCGCGATGCAGGCAGCCGGAGCTCACGACGACAAGGTGCTTGCCAATTATTTCCCACTGGCGCTGAAGCCCAATGTTATGTCTTGGTTGATGCACTTGCCGGCGGATTCCATTTCTTCTTGGTCGGATCTGTGCCATGAGTTCGTTGGCCCCTTCACAGGAGGCCACCAAGCTCATGGCCAGGCCAGCGATCTGCATATCATCCCCCAGAAGGAAGGGGAAACCCTGCGCAAGTACATCCAGAGGTTCAGCCCGGTGCAGTACAACATCCCTGACATTCATCCTGCCGTTGTGATCAGCGCGTTGCACCAGAACGTGCGCAATCGCAAGATGCGCGAAGAGCTGGCGATGACCAAGGTTAAGGATGTGGCCGAGCTCTACGTTCTGGCCGATAAATGCGCCCGGGCTGAAGAGGGAAGGAAGTACCCCGGCGAAGACGCCGGTGCGGAAACCGACTCTACCGACGAAGACGCCGCCACCCCGACAAAGAAAGGCCGGCGTCGCAACAGGAAACGCAAGGGCAAGGCCCTACTTGCCGTCGAGGGGTCTGACGACACCGGCGCTGCCAAGAAGGTCAAGGCAGACGGCCCCGGCAAGGAGATTGTCGGGTGCGCCGCCTGCCGGGCCTTAGCAGCCACCGACAAGCCAGGGGGCTCCGGCAAGCAGTACTGCAAGATCCACCACACCAAGGGCCACGACCTCCAGAACTGCCGACAAGTCGAGCTGCTTGCTGAAAAGCAAAAGGCCGAGTATGAAAGGCGGGACAAGGAGAAAGGTCAGGACTGTGCTGAGGGATCCGGCAAGAAGCGTGGCGGCCAAGGAAGCCACCCCGGCAAGGACAACCAGCAAGAGAGGCCCGCCCAGGGCCGTGACAAGAAACAAGAAGACGATGATCACAACGAGGATGGCGAGTCCGGTGAGCAAGAGTTCCAGAAGGCTACGGAGGCCATGTCTGTCGATGGTGGCGCCTCGCTGCATACTTCTCACCGCCAGCTCAAGCAGTGGGCGCGTGAGATTACAGCAGCAGAGCCGTTGTTCGACGCTCAGAAGCCACTGAAGTGGTCCAGCACGCCCCTCATCTTTGACGCCGAGGACCACCCTGACCGCACGACCGCGGTCGGGTGTTTGCCATTGTTGGTCTCACCAACGATACGCAACCTCAAGGTGAACAAGATGTTGGTTGACGGCGGGGCCGGCCTGAACTTGATCTCACCCGTCATGATCAAAATGCTGCAAATTCCTGATGAAGACCTCGAGGAAACAGGCACGTTTCAAGGGGTCAATCCGGGGAGGAGCCAGCTGAAGGGGAAGGTCACACTACTCGTGACGTTTGGAGGAGAGTTGAACTACAGGACGGAGAGGATCATATTCGACGTGGCCGAGATCCCCTTGCCCTACAACGGGATCCTCGGCCGCCCGGCACTAGCCAAGTTCATGGCGGCATCACACTACGCCTACAACATGCTAAAGATGCCTGGGCCATTGACCATCATCTCCATCCCCTCCGACAAGAAGGACACGCTGATTTGCGCTGACCAACTCTACAGGGAAGCTATTGCAGCAGCTGCCATCAAGGCACCTGCTCCTGCCGCTGAAGGCCCAGGATGGAAGAAGAATCCTGGCAAGACCTCTCGCACCCACTTCGGCAAGTGCACCTCCTCGGAGTGTTGTGCTACCGTCGAGGACGTGCCAGAGAGCTCTACCAGCAAGAGCAAGAAATCCAGAGCTGAGCCGTCGCAGACCAAGAAGGTGTCCGTCAGGGAGGATGGCACGGGAGGGGCCTTCACCATCGGCTCCACCCTCGAAAGCAAATAGGAAGGCGCGCTCGTCACCTTCCTGCGGGCGAATGTCGATGTGTTTGCGTGGCAAGCATCTGACATCCCCGGTGTTCCCAGGGAGGTGATTGAGCACCACCTAGCTGTCTGTCCTCATGCGCGGCCCATCAAGCAGAAGGTCAGAAAGCAGGCTCTGGAGAGGCAGGAGTTCATCACAGAGGAGATCAGGAAGTTGGAAGCGGCAGGTTTGGTGAGAGGAGTGCTCCACCCGACGTGGTTTGCCAATCCGGTAGTGGTGTGCAAGGCAAATGGGAAGTGGAGGATGTGTATTGACTACACAGATATCAATAAGGCTTGTCCTAAGGACCCCTTCCCGTTGCCTTGCATCGACCAGATTGTTGACTCCACGGTCGGGTGTGATCTGTTGTCATTCCTCGATGCCTACTCGGGCTACCACCAAATCTTCATGACAAGAGAAGATGAAGAGAAGACAGCATTCATCACCCCATGTGGTACGTATTGCTTTTTGCGGATGCCTTTCGGGTTGAAGAGTGCTGGCTCGACGTTTGCAAGAGCAGTCCAAATTGGTTTTGAACCCCAGCTCCATAGAAATATGGAAGCATACATGGATGATATAGTGGTCAAGACCAAAGACGGGGCAACTCTTGTGCAAGATCTGGAAGAGACATTTGCCAACCTGCGCAAGATCAACCTCAAGCTAAACCCTGAGAAGTGTGTCTTCGGCGTTCCGTCCGCAAGCTTCTTGGGTTCTTTGTGTCGCAGCGTGGGGTCGAGGCAAACCCAGACAAAATCAAGGCTATTGAGCAGATTGAGGCGCCCAAGCGGATCAAGGATGTGCGTCGGCTCACCGGCTGCGTCGCCGCCATGAGCCGATTCATCTCCAAGTCCGCCGAGCGCGCCCTTCCTTTCTTCAAAATCTTGAAGAAGGCAGGCCCAATGGAGTGGACCCCAGAAGCCGAGGCAGCATTTTAGGATCTGAAGAAATACCTTTCCTCCACGCCAATACTGGTTGCGCCTAAACCACAAGAGCTGTTGCTGCTGTATCTGGCGGCGACGAATAAAGTGGTCAGCGCCGCACTGGTGGCACAGAGGGAGGTAGACGAGGAGGTAGTGACGGCGGCAGAACCAGCGGATGGCAAGCCAAAGATTCCCCCAGCAGGGCCTGGTGCCGGCCAGGTGAGGCCCCCGGCAGAGTCTGATGCCACCAAGGCAGTGCCCGCGCAGTCGAGTGAGGTGGTGCAGAAGAAGAAGATGATGCAGCACCCGGTTTACTTTGTCAGCTCCCTCTTGCAGGGAGCTAGATCGAGGTACTCCGGTGTGCAGAAATTGCTCTTCGGCCTCCTTATGGCCTCGAGGAAGCTGCGTAATTACTTCCAAGCCCACGAGATCACTGTCGTCACCCGCCTCCCATTGCAACGGATACTGCATAACCCAGATGCAACCGGAAGGATTGTGGAATGGGCCTTGGAGTTATCAAGTTTCGGTTTGAAGTTTGAAAGTACCTCGACAATCCAGAGCAGAGTCTTGGCAGAGTTCATTGCAGAATGGACCTCAACGCCTAACGAAGAAATCCAGGAGACCAATCTCCCGGCAAGGAAGCAGACCGCGACTAGATCATGTACTTTGATGGGGCTTTCTCGCTGCAAGGCGCCGGTGCCGGTGTGCTGCTCATCGCACCCACCGGAGAGCACCTCAAGTATGTGATCCAAATGCACTTCCCCAGGGAGATGTCCACCAACAACACTGCTGAGTACGATGGATTGCTCGCCGGTCTCAGGATCGCGGCAGACCTCGGGGTTAAGAAGCTCATCGTCAGGGGTGACTCGCAGCTTATTGTTAGGCAGGTCAACAAGGATTACCAGAGCCCATTGATGGAGGCCTACGTAGATGAGGTGAGAAAGCTGGAGGAGCACTTTGACGGCATCCAAGCGGAGCATGTCCCCCGAGCGGAGAACGACATCGCCGATTACCTGTCAAAGCGTGCTGCATTCTAGCTACCTGTGGAGCTGGGTACCTTTTTGCTTCGTTTAACTCAGCCATCCATCGAACCATCAACAGAGCAGAACAAGCGGAGGAAATCAGGTCCCGGCAAGTACCTTCCCGCCGAGCCCCCTGGGACGGTCGGCAAGGATGTTGCCGTGCGCACTGAGCGTGCCGAAGAGCAACTGGCTCCGGTAGGGCGTCAAGCCCTGGCCGTAGAGACAACCGCTCCCATGGCGGAAGAGATGCCTTTGGTCCTTGCCGTCGAGCCCCAGGCTCTGGCATGGGTGCAACATACCGTCCAATTCCTCCAAATAGGGGAGCTTCATGAGGAGCAGGAAGAAACGGAGAAAGTAGCCCGTCGGTCCGCCCTGTACCAGTTCGTCGGTGACGTCCTGTACAGGAGAAGGCCGAACAGTGTGAAATTGAAGTGCATCCCCCGGGAGGAAGGACTAGAGCTGTTGGCGGAGATACATGGAGGCATATGTGGCTCCCACATAGGGTCGAGGGCCCTTACCGGCAAGGCGTTCCGGCAAGGTTTGTTCTGGCCCACCGCCCTCCAGGATGCGACGACACTAGTAACCAAGTGTGAAGCGTGTCAGTTCCATTCAAAGAAGCTTCATCAACCAGCTCAAGCCCTTCAAACAATCCCTCTCTCCTGGCCATTCTCGGTCTGGGGGCTCGATATACTGGGACCTTTCCCCCGTGCT
The DNA here is from genome assembly GCF_002575655.3 of Aegilops tauschii subsp. strangulata. Lineage (NCBI taxonomy): Eukaryota > Viridiplantae > Streptophyta > Magnoliopsida > Poales > Poaceae > Aegilops > Aegilops tauschii. Next base: position 268,829,308 of record NC_053038.3, on the reverse strand, counting down.
GTCAGGGGCTTTGAGTACTTGTACATTGCAATCGACAAGTTCACAAAGTGGTCGGAAGTGGAAATAGTGAGAAAGGTGACTGCTCAATCAGCCGTCAAGTTCTTCAAGGGACCGGTCTGCCGTTTTGGTGTGCCAAACAGAGTCATCACTGACAACGGCACGCAGTTCACAAGCCACACCTTCATGCGATACATTCAAGACCTCGGTAGCAAGGTCTGTTTTGCTTCCGTGGCACACCCACGGAGCAACGGCCAAGCGGAGAGGGCAAATGCTGAAGTGTTGCGAGGCCTGAGAACGAAGACCTTTGACAAGCTGCACAAGAGTGGAAGGCGCTAGATTGATGAGTTGCCGGTGGTTCTTTGGTCGATTAGGACGACGCCAAATCGAGCCACCGGACAGACACCCTTTGCCCTAGTATATGGGGCGGAGGCAGTTCTCCCCGCGGAACTCATATACGGGTCACCTCGAGTGCTCGCTTATGATGAGCTTGAGCAAGAGCAGTTGCGGCAAGATGACGCAATGCTCCTTGAGGAAGATCATCTTCGGGCGGCTGTGAGAGCAGCACGCTACCAGCAAGCCCTGCGCCGCTACCATAGCCGCAAGGTTCATGCCCGAAGCTTTGAGGAAGGCGACCTTGTTCTTCGGCGCGTTTAGTCGGCCAAGAATTCCAGCAAGTTGACGCCAAAGTGGGAAGGCCCTTATCGGGTAATACGAGTCACCAGGCCCGGCGTAGTCCGCCTGGAGACCAAAGATGTTGTCCCGGTGAGCAACTCCTGGAACATCGAGCATCTTCGCAAGTTTTACCCATAAGGCGCGGCTTGCCGGGCCTCCCGGCAAGCCACCTTTTGTACAAGCTTTGCCGGCAAGGCATGTAACCCTTTGTACAAAGCCAGGCGCAGACCCTGAGCATAAATAAATGAAGCGCTGGCTCCCTAAGTTATAGCATGCATGCTAGGTCGAGTCTCTTCCTTGGTTAGGGTTGATAGTGCTTAGCGGCGACTAACCCCTAGCCTAGAGGTTGAGTGCGCGTATATCTGTTTCTTTTCTGTCCTCCTTTGGTTCGCAGGGCACATGAGCACTTCTGCTGAGCTACCTGGAAGAAATGAAACGGACCGGCGTCCCGACCCCGGCAAACCAGAGTTGCCGGGGGCTGCAAGCACATGGATCCAACCGTGGCAAGACAAGGTTGCCGGGGGCTGCAGATCCAGATAAGTCTTTCATCCTCTGTCATGCATTTCGGAACGGAACTGGGATATGTGAAACCTCGTTTTATTTCTAGGACACCGTGCTCCCCTTTTCTATACCCAAGGATTTTCTCATGGGCCCGGATTTGGTTGTAGTCGCGGTGGCAAGGAAGTAGAACGAGGAGCCTAAGCCCGCTTCATCCCTGCCTCCGCAAAGGGCGCGAGAATGGTCGAGCGAAGTGGGGGGATGGCAAGGCCTGTTGCCGGGTGAAAACGTTTATCTTAAATTGTAACAAGGATTTGCTCCTTATCGCGGGGTCTACCCACGAACGAAAAACCCGGCAAACATCCCTTTTTCATTAAAAGCATCCCACACAGGTACAGTCCGTATGGAATGAAAAACATGAACAAGGGGGATTACAAGCTTTAAATTTAACAAGGCCCGAAGGCTTACAGATTAAAAAAGAGATAAGATGCCCGTGATCCCTTTCTTGTCCCTCTCCTCAGGAGGCAGGTCAATGAGCCGAAAGGGCAAAAGGGGCGCCTAGGCGAGCTACGAGCAGCAGAAAGCACCAAGAGAACACCTCGGTGGCCGCCCACGGGTGGGCCGGTGATGACGGTGCCGGGAAAGGAGCTGGAAGACGAGGCGGCATGACTGACAATACGCGATGAAGGCGTCGGTGCCCTCGTACTCCGAGTTGATGGCCTTGCCGCCCGCCCTCTTCCTCTTCCGCAACCTCCCAACGCCAGCCGCCCAAGGAGACGGCCCTGAGAAGTTCAAGGAGCTGGCCCCACCCCCGGCAAAACTCTGTCGGAGGAGCGGCCAGGTGCAGATGCTGCTGCTGCCGCACCCGCCTAGGCGCGGGGCGTCCGACGCCTAGTCGGACTTGTCCCCTTCATCTGCCCCGCTGTCCTCCTCATCACTTTCGCTCGAGGAAGAGCTTCCATCGCCGGAATCTCCATCGGAGGAGCTCTCCACGCAGCACTTCAGGCGAGTCCCGAAGTCTCTGAAGACCTTGACGGAGAGTAGGCCGTCCTCCATTAATTTGAAGTAGAGGACGAGCCCCGCCGTCAGGCTGTGGATGCGAGCGAACGTCTTCCATCCACGACGGAGGTACATGACCCGAGGAGCCGGGAAGTCGACGTCGATCCGCGTGCCCCCATTCCCATAGCCCCTCATGTGCAATCTGAGGGATTGGGACGGGTCACGCTCCATCTCCCGGGAAAACGGGGCGGGAAGACGAAGACGGCGACGCGGAGACCGGCACAGCCTGATGAAGAACTCGTGGGGCTGGTCTCCAACATGGCCTTCCATTGGGAAAGGCATCATTGGCGGGGGCGAAGCCGGCGCGCCGCCCCGTCCTGCTCTTCCCCGAGCACTACGACCTCTGCCCCGGCCTCGCCCACGGCCACGCCCCTCCCCCTACCCCTCACGGCCGGTTCCACCACCGCGGGCTCAAGAGGGGGAGGGACGCGCTGTCGAGCGGCGACCCTCGCCGCCACCGATGAAGGACCAGGATTCCCTTTCTCCATGGCAAGTGAAAGGAAGAAGCGGAAGCAGGAGGAGATAGGATGACAGAAGAGTGCGGGATGCCATTCCCCCCTTCCCCCTCCTTATAAAGGGGCGGGGTCGGGGCTCGGCCGCCCCGCTCGGCCAATCCAGCCACCAGAGGCGCGGGGAATGGAGACCGACCCGCTGCCCCAACCAGCGACGGCCCGGTTTCCCGCCTCCACCGCTTGCCACCCCAAGCGCATGGAGGATGCGTGGCAAATGTGCAGAATCGAGGGGACGGGTGAAGCGACCTCTCCCCACCCAGTGATCGTGGCGTGTGGATGCCTTGGAGACCGGAACCCGGCCCCGCGCAGTAAATAAGCCGCGCCTCCACGCCTCCCTCCTTTCATGGGGAAGGCGCAAGCTGCCCATTTACTGTGATGTGACGCATGCGTGCAGGAACTGCCCCACGCATGCTGCCCACGTCACGCGCACCCCTCCACGCCGCGCCGTGCGCGGGTCGTGGGAAGCGCAGCGCGCGAAAAGTTTTACCGCAGTAAAAACTGCCCCGCCTGCTTGCGCACCGTTTTGGGCCTAGCCCAACAACGTGTCGCGCTTATGTGTGGCCCAGGCCCGGGGGCTCCTGTCAGTGTACAAAAGGAGGGACGCACTTTTGTACCCCTTTACCTGTGCACGGGCAGTCGGAGCCGCGCCCACGGTCACACCAAGCAGAACAGGGGAGGTGAGCCAAGGTAAGACCGAAGCCCAAGATAACCAGAGCAACGCCAAGGCCAAGACCACAAAGAGTAGAGGGACGAAGCAGGTTCCCCTGGCAAGACCCTTGCCAGGGCAGCATCAGCAGCCCCGGCAAGACCCTTGCCGGGGCTGCTCGCCCCACACCAACAGAGCGAGCCACCCTTGAGCCCACGGTCTCCAACATCACGTTGGGCCAAGGCTCGGGAGGCACCTCCATGGTGGCATGCAGATCTTTGTGAAGACAAGGAACACTCAAGATCAGATGAGGATTAGAAGACAATGATCCTCGGCAGGATCCTTGCCGAGGAAGGCCACCAGACCCCCGGCAAGGTCCTTGCCGGGGACGACAGCGCGCCACGGCAAGACCCTTGCTGGGCCACCCGGCAAGGCCCTCACCGAGGACGCCAGCAGGGCCAATACCAGGCCCGCACCAACCAAGTCTAGACCACCATTCGCATGCGGCTGCCAGCCCAACCAGCTGGGCGGGCACCTGCGTGGCAACGTGCAGCTCCCAGGCCAACTCATCAAACGCCTGCGTGGCGGCATGCAGATCTTTGTGGAGGCTCCACCACCGCGCCACCTCAGCTGCCTGCCTGCCTACGTGGCGCCGCATGCGTCACTATCCAGGGCGCGTGTTGAAGCAAGGAGGAGCGGCGACGGACAGGACGGGCCTCGCCCCCGTCCCCGATAAAGCAAGGGGACACCTAAGCTACGCATTAAATGCGTCTTGTCCTATAATACGAGCGATAAGCTCATAGCACTGTGCGCCTTTCCACCTCCTGTGTGCTACTGTGGCAGCCCCTTTCGACTATAAAAGGAGGCCCATGGCATACTGGAGAAGGATTCGGCTCTTTCGAACCACACACTCACCACAGCTAGTTCGAGAGCTCAAGAACTCTCTGAAATACACCCACCAAAGCAGGACTAGGGTTTTACGCATCCTCGCGGCCCGAACCTGGGTAAACGATCCTCGTGCTGGTTACTAATCCTGCTCTTCTCGCAACCCCGTGCCCCGGGAACTGTTGTAGGGATTCTTGTGACCCCATAGGTGTCGTTCCGCGCCGACAATATATATATATATATATAATAAATGCTATACTACTTTGTGTCATGCATGGCCATAAATACAGTCATCTATGATATATACTCCCTCCGTAAACTAATATAAGAGCGTTTAGGTCACTATTTAGTAATCTAAACGCTCTTATATTAGTTTACAGAGGGAGCTAGTACTACTCTATGATACTATATATGCACTATGAAGGTACGTACATAGTATCATACACTAGTATCATATGCATGATACTATATATAGTATATGATACTCCCCACTATATAAGGCTGGCCATAGTGGTGGTATCATAGCCGACGATGTCATGCACTCGTAAATAGCAAGTATGCTGATGTGGCAAAGAATTAAATATATATAAAGAGGGTTAGAGTAACATATAGTAGGTAGATACTGTATCATGTTAAATGCGATGCTAATTTGTGTCATGCATGGCAATAAATATGATCTATATATGATACTATACTCTATGTATTATACTATGCGCTATAATTATTTAAAGGTAGTATCATACACTAGTATCATATGTACTATATATTCATGATACTAGTATATGACACTCTCCACTATACTCATGATTTCTTACCGTGGAAAAAATTTGGAGGCGAAACGATACTCATGTTTTCATTTGAACAAAAATATGATGTTAGGTAATGTAAATGTTTTCAAACAGCACACGGTTCACTCACGAAAGCCGTGTGTCCACTAAACCGTGGCCGAAGAACCCCCACCCCTCTGCTACGTGCGCGATCTGAGTCGTGCGTTCTGATTGGCCAGAACCCAAACCCCATGGATCATACGTCTGCACCGTTGGATTCCCCTTGATCGAACAACGATCCTCATCCCTTTCGACAACACATGTACATGTTTTCAAATAGCCCCTCCCAAAAAATGTTTTCAAATAACACACGGTTCACACACGAAAGCCGTGTGCCTACCAAACCGTGGCCGATGCCCCCCTCGCTGCGCGCGTGATCTGAGTCCTGCGTTCTGATTGGCCAGAACCCAAACCCCATGGATCGTATGTCTGCACCATTGGATGCTCCCAGAACGAACAACAATCCTCATCCCTTTCGACAGGAAATGCTGTCCGGCTAGGAATTGATTTATATGCCAACATGCACAGTAAATGCCAAAAAATGTCTTACATGTAGCACATGAGACCTGAAATGCACCAGCAAATCAAACCCGTGGTAAAATTGTGATTGGTTTACGTGCAAAAAATTTAGAGGCGAAACAATGAACTCACGTCTTCATTTCAAAATTAGTACGTCTTCATTTCAAACAAAATTATTCTGTTTGTGCACACGAGCGCTTAGAGGCAACCGTTTGCATAGGCCTTTCCGCGCGCGCGGCGACCGGGGATATTTTTCACCCTTTTCACCTAGGCCGCCAATACCCCCACCGTCCGCCCGCGTTTCACTCAACTAGTCCACCCAATCTCCTTCGCCAGCTCCCCCCTCCCCCAGATCCACAGCAGAATCCTCTCCGGCGCCGCCATGCTCACCCCGGTCGTGTGCCCGCTCTTTGGCATCAGGCCTACCTACACTGTTGTTCCCAACATGCGGCGGCCCGCACCTCGCTGTCTTCGTTTGCTTGCGAACCACCCCTGAGCATATCGATGCGGTAACCCTCGCCTCTCCTGTGGTCCGGCCGGGTTTGCATTAAGAAGCCTGTTAGTTACTGCTCTCCATCGCGGTGAGGCATATTTCCTCGCAATCCCTCTTCAAATTTCGTTCCATATGTTCCCAAATTGGCTATAAAATAACGGAGAGTGTATATATGTTCATTATCTACCTTCCTTACTACATATAAGCTGTATTTGTTCCAATAAGTTACTGCCTATTTACAGATCGCGGGCGCCCGAGTCACACAAACTTAACAAATTAGCCATACATTTTCTAAACTATTGCGTGGCATGTTTAGAAAGCTTGATACCAAGTTGTTAGTTTTATGCTTATCCTCCTTTCCTGAGTTCCGCATGTGTTCTCTGTAGATGCCGAGTAGCAGCGACAGCACTCATTCAGGCCATGTATCTTCATCTGTTTCGGACAACCCTAGGTCTTCAGCAGATTGTGAGGGATCAAGTAGTCTTGAACGGGATAGAGCTGCAGGAATTACCCTTCCGGTCAGGACATGGAGGAATGCTCCAAGGAAGCCCACACACCAGCCTAAAGGTGTATATGAAGTAGCCGAGATTGATTTGAAGTCCTGGGCTCCAACTAAACCAGATAAAGCACGCATGAGGTTCAGGAGTGTGTGTGGATTTGTTGGCAGGGCAAGGCTCAACATTAATCTGCCGGGGTTTCGGAAGGCCGACACAGAAACACGGCGAAGGATAGTCCGGGAGATCATGGATCACTTCAACGTTCCAGAGCAGTGGAGAATGCAGGTGGAACACGCTGCACTGAAGAAGGCTAGGGATGCTTGGAGAAAGAGGAAGCACGTGTTGTACAAGTACTTGAGTGAAGGAAAGGACCCAATCCCCGCATGCCCCCAAATTACAATGGCAGACTGGGAAGAATTCAAAAGGGTCAGGGAAACTCCAGAGTTTGCTAAGAAGAGTTTCAAGCAATCAGAACTTCAGAAGAAGAACATACACCCCCACCGTATGGGTGTGGTAGGATACTACGGCATGAAACTGATATGGGAATAGGAGGACAAAGAAGCAGTAGCGGCGGGTGGGAATCCGGCCTTTAGTGAAATCAGGGGCGAACGCGCCAGAGACTACTTGCGGGCACGTGCAGAGAGGCGTGATGACGGAACTTATTACTTTGAAAATGCACGTGACGCCAAACTGTATGAAGTGATGGCAGAGGCTTCCAAGATCCCTGGAAGGTTCTACAGGAACTCAGGGCCATGTGACAATCTATCCATTGCTCTGGACACAAAAGAGCCCCCTGGCCGTGCAACGGGTATAGGTGTTAATGTCCCGCACAAGAGGGCTTTCACACTCAGCAAAGAAGAGAGGCTCAGCATGAAAAAAGCGAGGAGTGAAATGAAGCAGAATGCATTGTTTAAAAAGTTGAAGAAGGAGATTTATCCGGCTGTTCGAAAGGATGTTGAGGAGTTAATGATGATGTAGAAGACTCTAACACTGACAGATAGCCAGTAGATGGGAGGGGAGGCGGGTATGGATAATGCTGATTATTGTGCGACAACACTGCACAAGAGTAGTTGTGCATCAGCTGACGCCAGCGACACTAAGACTGCAGCTGCTCGTGATGATGCTATATCTGATCTATGTGGAATGAAAGACAGACTGAAGGGCATGCTTACACATTATGAAGGTACATTTAAATGTGCAACAGCCTGGGTATGCCCACCCTTCTTGGAAGATGGCCTCTTCTTGGACAATGTGCCATTGAAGCCGGGCTGTGTGAAGTGCTACGTGACTGAAGTAAAGCCTGGATTCAATGAATTTGCCCTGAAGAATGTCCTAGGAGACTTCGATGAGAAAAGGACCTTGGGAGAAACACTGTTACATCACATCCAGTGGCCACGAAAGGAAATAGAGATCATCAATGAGATGCCTGAAGCCCCGCCAAGAGCAACCACTGTTGCCCCTCAACTGGTGACGCTCTCCTTGCCACAGCAGCTCTCGCGGGCTGATGCATCAACCCGTGATCAGCCGGACCGACTTTGTGGTGTACAGGCCATGTCATCCTCCACCTGAAGCAGCCAGTGGCAAGGCCTACAACTGCTGATGACGCACCACCGGTTCATATGCCGGCCACTGAAGCAGCGGGGGGAGACCCAGCTACAGCACATGCTCAGCACACCAACCTGGTGGAACAGACTGCTAAGCAGTCTGATGCTTCGGAACCGCCTGTAAGCAGTCTGTAGGTCCAGAACTGACTGCTCATCAGTCCGTAGGTTCGCAGGCGCGTGATCAGCATACCAATGTGTCAGCACTTGCTGCTCAGCAAACCAACGCGTTGGCATGGCCTCCTCAGCACACCGACAAGTTGGCACCACCTGCACAGAAACCCGACATAGCTTCAATGCATGGTCAGCAGTCCGATGCCTCTGCTCCTACAGCCCAGCAGTCCGTCACAGCAGCACCGCTAGCTCAGCGGTCCGACAGAGATAAACAATCGGCTAAGAAGTCCGTCCAAGATTCACCGTCTGCTCAGCAGTCTACCATGCAGGCAACGAGACGTTCTGCCAGAAATGCTTCAAGTACCAAGAAGGAAGTGGCCAAAAAGGCTACACCCATGACCACGAGGAAGCGCAGCGGGAAAGTGAAGAGGAAAGAGAACGATTGCCTCTTACTTAAAGCACTCATCGCCCAGAACCAAATTAACAACAGCTTGTTCGAATCGGGGAGTAATATTATTTCTGACGCCATGGATGATGAAGAAGTAGAATTGTTGCTTGCTAAAATAAAATCAGACGTACTTGAAGCATGCAATTACGTCCATGGCCAGCCATTTCTTCTTGGCAAATACTTTGATGAGTGCAGCTCCAGTTGCCGCGAGTTACATGAATATTGCATGGATCAAGTGTCAACAGGTCATCATGCTTTGCTAGTCCACTACAATAGAGACCATTTCCGACATGATGGTGGTTCCATCAATGTGAGTTTCGAGGACTTACATCTCTTATTCAACTTCAACGTGCTTGATGCCATTCTTGTTAGATGCCTGATTTTGTAAGTACTTAACAAACTCTGATCAACTTCTCCATACAAAGTTGTAAATGATAAACACCTAACTGCATTTTATTCCTCTCAGGGGATTGAACGCGTAGAGAAGAAAAAGGGAGAGTGTGTATTTCATAGATCCTGCATTAGCAAATGGCACAACATTAGATGGTAAGGACCAACAGGACTGGGCCGTTAACACGGTCCTCCGTATCTTCGAAAACACATCCCATGCACAATCATTTCTCTGGCCATATCATGAACGGTAAGTCAAGTAAACAACCACGCATACACTGATTGTGTTTCAGATTTCGACATCATTCCTAAGTTCATGCCTTTCTTAATATCTAGCAATCACTGGATATTGTTATTCATTGTTCCAAACAAGTACACAGTTTACTACATCGATTCTCTCAAAGAGTCAACAAACGCTCAGGATCTGACGCATCTTCAGCAATTCTTGGATAGGTATTGAATTCTATGATGTTGAAATTAATTTGCATTCATATCTGGTTCAATAATTGATGTTGTCAAAATTCATCATCATTTGCAGTGTGCTCGCATTGTGGAAAACTAAACCAGGGAACCTGTTCAAGAGGAACAACCCGTGCAGCACGAGATCGTTTCTCCGGTAACACACCGAAATCCATTATTTTCGGAAAATTTATCCAACAGTCTGCAAATACCTTTCCTTACGCTAGTCAAATTTCAAGCTTCTAACTAAACCTCCTTCTATTTTGTCCAAAGAAAAAATAATACATCTAACACAGGTTAGGTTGTTCCTAACAGGATAAATACATGACTAATTTTGTAAAAAAAAATCAGTGTCCTCAGCAAGAAGCAGTGACCAACCTTTGTGGATACTATGTTTGCAGACACATGATCTCCATCTGCAAATCTGCTGATAGTTGTGATGATCCTCGCGAATTAGTACCAGTAAGTCTATCTTAATTAATATCTTCTACTCCACTCATATGGCACATTCTGATCTTAAAAATACTGCAGCTCATCTTAAAACCGAGGACCCCTGAACCGCTCCCGGCTGGTGAATTGCTGATGGTTCGGAGATTTATCAGCGACTTCTTCTTGGATCACTACATCAATCCCACTAGTGATAATGAAGATTTCAGCATGCGTTGTCCTGAAACATTGAGTAAGAGTTAGCCGCTAAACATATAATGCGTGGATCCATTGTTTTCCATCTGATGAGGTCTTCATATTTCGTACACTATGATTAATTGTGTAATGCATATATGTGTGGACAAATCATTGGAATTTAGCTACCATATGTTCAATTGCAATTCTTGCGAAATCTGTGAATGTTCTTCCTGTGGACACTATTTGTTCAATTGAATATTGTGGTGAATTTGCTTTTTGCGTGCCGATTCAAAATGGGATATTTTTGTTTATTTGTTCAATTGAATATTTTGGCGAATTTGCTTTTTGCGTGCCGATTCAAAATGGGATATTTTTGTTTTAACCTGGCAATTGCTCCGCACACGTTCAACTAAATGAGTGTGTGCGACCCACATCGGAAAGCATAAGTCAATCATAGCGGAACTGTCAGTGATACACAGCAGATCGCAAATGATTTGCAGCGCTACTACGTGTGCGTAGGTTCTCCGGAACTGTTTGTGATATCGCGTTATCGCACACGAGAACTGGGAGTAAACCGTGCCCAATGCAAAATACAATCCCAGTCGTAATTTTTTCAGGAAACGTGTGGGATCCCAAACGAAAAGCACACGTCACTCTTGCGGCAACCGTCGGTGATACCTAACAAATCACAAACGGTTTGCAGCACTTGTATGTGTGCGAAGGGGCTCCTGAACCGTTTGTGATAGAACATTATCGCACATGGTAATTGTTGGAAAACGTGTGCGATGGAGTCTAGCATGGCAGACGGGTTACGCAAAAAACTCATGTGCGATGGGGCACAAATCGCACACAGTTCATATGTTGGCCCGTGTGCCTTACATACTGTTTCCCAAATGGTTCATTACGACAGACCGTATGGTTTCACTGCGTCATTAGAAATGCTTAATCACCGACACCACACGTGCGAAAGAATTTAGTGTGTGCTACATCGCACACGATTACATTTTGGAAGGCCTCTGGATCACTCTCCATATCCCCGACGGTTTCTGGGTCGTGTGGGAAGGACACCCTATCGCACACACTCAGTTGGTGACGGTTCCAAATGCCGTTACGGAAAGGGGTTAAAACCGTTTGTTTAGGACCGACGCGCACAAGTGTTAATACTACAAACTTAAAGTGTTGCTTGTAATTTGCTCTAATACTACAAACTTAGACTACTTCTCACATGCTGCCATCAGGGCATGCTGGCCAGACGCCGGCGTTCTCCTTCCCGGCCTTGTAGGCGGCAGCCCACCGTGCTTCAATCTCTGCCAAGCTCTCCTCACCACGGCGTGCGGCCTCTTTTTTCTTGCGGTGGCGGGACTCTCTTTTCTTGACTACTTTCTGCCTTTTCTACTCCTTCTGTGCGGCTTTGGCCGCCTCTAGATCCACCACCCATTCGGCCATGGAAGCCTCAAAGTCCGCCCATGTAACTGTCTGGCCACCGGCGGCGATGAACTCAGCGCGGCGAGATGCCATCGCTTCCTTACCATGTGTGCAGTCGCGGGCGGCGAGGAACGCGGCACGGTGGGATGCCATCGCTCCTTTACCAGTTACTGTGCGCCGCGGTGCCATGGACGGCGCCTGGAGAAAGCTCTAGGACGGAGGGGCCGGGCAGCCGTACAGTGCGGTGGTATTCAAGAGCTCAACGCCAAACGACAACAGAAATTTGCCTTCCCTTACAATTTTACTCGTTCATTATCGCACACGGTTCATCTTCGTCGCTTCCGGAATAAGTGTGTGCTGGGCCTATTGTGTGTTGCGTTATGATTGGCCGAAACCCCAGCCACGCGGATCACGTGTGTGCACCGTAGGATGCGCCACGATCGAACGGCAATCCACGTCCCTCACATCACACCCGTGCACCTGTAGCTGGATTGGATTTATATGCACTAAATGCCTAGAAAATGCACATAATCCCCTAAATATGGTAAATGAGCCTGGAAAAAATGCCGAATTTGAACACGGTGATTTGCAGGGTGTATGTTCGTTGTAGAAAAAACTCCTGGGCAAAGAACGTAGAAAATTTGGATTCCCCTTCAATCTTGGGGATTTCCCTCTCGAAAGCATGGAACTTCCTCGGTGATGGTTCGATTTATGAAGGGCATGCATGACGAGATAAGCCAAACGTTCTAAAAATTTTACCAGGGCATGGTAAGGTCATCCATGGCACCATGCCAGGCTTCATGTTTTTTAAGCATTTATTTCATTTTTTCTATAGTTGAAAACCCAACAAACAAACATTTGTGGTTGACTATTGCCACACATTTCGTCGAAATATCTATGCATTATTCCTTGTAAAAGGCATGAGAATTTACTAAATGGCACGAGCATGGTTTTCCAGGCCGTTCTTGTGGACCCTTTCATGCATCGATTGTTTGAACTTGAATTATGTGCATTAATGCCTAGGAAATGCACATAATCCCCTAAATATGGCAAATGAACCCGGAAAAGTGCCAAATTTGAACACGGTGATTTGCAGGTTGTATGTTCATCATAGAAAAAACTCGTGGAGAAAGGACAAAAGAAATTTGGATCCACCTTCAATCTTGGTGATTTCCCCCTCGAAACCATGAAACTTCCTCGGTGATGGTTCGTTTTATGAAAGGCATGCATGGCGACATTTTTACCAGGGCACGGTGAGGTCATACCATGGCACCACACCAGGCGTCATGGTTTTCCAAGCATTTATTTCATTTTTGTATAGTTGTTAACCTAGTAAACGACGCGTTTATGGTTGACTATTGCCACACATTTCCTTGAAATATCTGCCAATTCCTTGTAAAAGGCATGACATGTACTAAATAGCACGAGCATGGTTTTCCAGACCGTTCTTGTGCACCTTTTCATGCACCGATTGTTTGAATTTGAATTATGTGCATAATTAATGCCTAGAAAATGCACATAATCACCTAAATATGGTAAATGAGTTCGGAAAAATGTCAAATTTGAACACGTTGCATTTGAGGCAGTATGTTCATCGTTGGAAAAAAACTGAATGACAAACTAGGACGAAAATTTGGATTCCCCTTCAATCTTGGCGATTTCCCTCCCGAAAGCATTGAACTTCCTCGATGATGGTTCGATTTATGAAGGGCGTGCATGACGACTTAAATCAAACCTTCTCAGCTTTTAACCAGGGCACGGTGAGGCCATACCATGGCACCATGACAGCCATCATGTTTTTCAAGCACATATTTCATTGTTCTATAGTTGATAACCCAGTAAATGATGCATTTGTGGTTGACTATTGCCACACATTCCATTGAAATCTCTGCCCATTCCTTGTAAAAGGCTTGAGAAATTACTAAGTACCACGAGTATGATTTTTCCAGACCATTCTTGTGCAACCTTTGATGCACCGATTGTTTGAATTTGAATTACGTGCATTAATGCCTACAAAATGCACATAATCCCCTAAATATTGTAAATGAACCCGGAAAAGTGTCAAATTTGAACACGGTGATTAGCAGGGTTTATGTTCATCGTAGAAAAAAATCATGGATGAAGGACAAAGGAAATTTGGATTCCCATTCAATCTCGGTGATTTGCTATTGCACACGATCCATCTCCGTCGCCTCTGCGAACCATGTGTGTTCACTCACACATGCAAAAGGAAAAGAAAACCCTCACCCACTTTGTCCCCACTCACTCGCCGCAGACTCCTCCGCAATTTTGCACCCTAAGCTCGACGGCTGTTGGCAGCGGGCGTAGGTAGCGCTCCAAACGACACCGAATTTCGCCTCCACCGCTTTCTGCCGCCTTTCTGCTCCGACATTCTAGACTCTGGTCGACTGGGGTTTTCTGCGGGATTGGGCCGGGGATTTTTCTCATGGAGAAGGTAATCAACTTAATTAGCAAAATATTCACTCATCTCTTATCGCAGTCCGTCCGTCGCTGTTAATCAACCGACGGAAATCACCGTGGAATCATTTTTGTTCTAGCTGATTCGTGGGTGCTCATTCATGTGTCCACAGTGCGGGCACAAATCGGGCAACTATGGTCGTGGCCAGTCGTAAACGAAGTTCTATCTCACCATTCTGGATGACTTCATGGAGCGCTCGGTATGTGCAATCTCAACCTACCACGGTCGGCATGGCCTAAATTTGTGAACATATACCGTCTGTTGCAACATTATCTATATATTTGCATCAAATCTTTGTTACATTATCTATTTCTATTTCTATATTTTTGTACTTTGTTTTCATCTCTCTCTCTATATATATATCGATCTGTTCTATCAGTTACTCCCATATTTGCATCTTGCTCTGTTATTTCGGTATATCTAATTTACGATCTTAATTTTCATTTCAAGCAGTACATCCCTTTCTTCGCAAGAACAGGAGTAGAAGGAAATCTTGGGTTTTACTTTGCTTATGACTCCTAGGATGTCATATTGACGACGCAACATGGATTTACAATGTCGGTTAGCATAAAACTTGATAAAGATGGCCACTCCTATTTTAATGCGGTCCTTTCAAGAAAAATGTCTAAGTGTTATGAACTGAAAGCTGGCAATAAAATTCTAGTGCGTGCACCACAACCTAGTCTAATTAACATGGATGTTTACTTCCCCAACGTCATCAGCCGATCAAAGTCTGATCGAGGTTAGTGTCCTTTCAACTTTCTCATTGCTGTCATATTACTATTTAAGCAACCAATTGGTCACTATTTAAGCAACCAATTGTGATATCATATTCCGACTCCGTTCCTAGGCAGTAACAAATTCTATTTACCAATTTATGCACACTATATATTCTTCTGCCATGTTCTGAATAAATAATACCTTTCCACATTTTAAGCAGGATATGTTGGATGCATAGTGAACGATCTGTATGTTACTAAGCGTACCAAATTTCACTGGAAGGACTTGAAGCATGTCATAAACTTTGTTGATAATCTGACAGAGATAGCACAGCGTATGAACGCTGGATTTTGGATGGGATTAATTAGACCTATGGTGCACACACTAAACAAGACCAATTGTGTGCACAAAACACTGGTAAAAAGTCTTACTTTAATGTTGATGCTCATAAAGTATATATATCTTCAACGATATGTTACAATTGTTTTTTATTCTACATGTCAACAGAAATTGCCCCAAGTAGCAGTTCCTGGATCGATTTCCTGGCGTGGTCGAATTACACTTGTGCCTGCTAATAACGCCAAAGTGATTGCAAGGTACTGCATTTCCCGCAGAAATGGAACCATTCAAATTAACAAGTTCTCGCTTCTCGTGGCAATGCATCCATATTGGAAAATTGGAGACACTGTTCTACTCATGATCTACCAAGGCACAGGAGGGTTCTTTCTTTTCATTGACGAGATGCCGAGTCACCATGATCAAGTTACTTCTAGTGGATAGTTGTGGTTGTTGGCCCTCAGCCTCTTAAAATGTGCTAGCTGTTACTATATATGTTAAGTATGTAGATATTGACCATATGGTTGTTGGCCCTTAGCCTCTTAAAATGTGATAGTTGTTACTATGTTAAGTATGTAGATATGTTCCATATGGTTGTCAAAACCGTGTTACGAAGATCCTCTTTTTGTCGAATAGTGTAACCACTATATATATGTTACTCAAATGCTATTACCCAAGTTCATAAATTTTCATGGAAAGTATTAGTATCGTACACAGTTCATTGAGTTTAAGCGTGTGCCCGATGACCAGAAGGCATTTGCATATTAACTATCCATATTGCAAATTCACACACATGTTAACATAAGGAAACGTATGTGTAACATACTAATCATCGCACACGAGTACTCGCAGACGCATCGTGTGCGATACTCCGCCACCGCAAGAAACTAGTCTGCATTTTTCGAAGTTTTTTGTACACACAGAATCGCACACGAAGTAACTGCATTGACCGTCTGTGTTGTAATTTCTCATCACAAACAGTTCATCCGAGTCGGCTGTTTGCCACGTATCACACACATCTTGTTTACACGACTCGTTTGTGTTTTTTTGGCTCATCGCAAACAGTTCATCCATTTGAACTGTATGCCGCATATCACAAACATCTTGTTAAGTTGAACCGTTTCTGTTGTGTTCCCTAATCGAAAATAGTTTGTTCGAGTTAACCGTATGCCGTATATCGCACACACATTGATATGGATGCCCGTTTCTGTTGTTCTACCTTATCGCAAACAATTCGAATGGATTAACCGTGTGTCCTGCATCGCACACACATTGTTATGGCTGCCCGTTTCTGTTGTTTTGCCTCATCGCAGACAGTTTGAATGGATTAACCGTGTGTCCTGCATCGCACACACAACTAAAATCAGAACCGTGTTTGATGGCTCCGCCATTGCAAACGTTTTGCACCTTTTTTGACAGTTTTTTACACCACTGTTTGCGATTATTGCATCGCACACAGTTTCGGCAAAGGGTCTATGAGAGTAGTGTCGCGTTAGCAGTATTCTATAGTAGTGCATAAGTAGGAGGCTTGTTCAAGAAAGAACAACACCTAAGCACCGGTCCACCCACATATCAAATTATCAAAGTAGCGAACACGAATCAAACCAACATGATTAAAGTGACTAGATGAAATTCCCGTGTACCCTCAAGAATGTTTTGCTTATCATAAGAGACCGTTTTGGCATGTCCTTTGCCTCAAAAGTATTGGGCTACCTTGCTGAACTTTTGTTACCGTTACCATTAGTTGCTTGTTACAAATTATCTTGCCATCAAGCTACCCGTTACTTATAATTTCAGTGCTTGCAGATAATACCTTGCTGAAAACTACTTGTCATTTCCTTCTGCTCCTCGTTGGATTCGACACTCTTACTTATCAAGAGGACTACAATTGATCCCCTATACTTGTGGGTCATCAAGGCTCTTTTCTGGCGCCGTTGCTGGGGAGTGAAGCGCTCTTGGTAAGTGGAAATCGGTAAGAAAAAACTAATACTACACGCGGAAATTTACTGTCACTTGTTACTATGGAGAACAATCCTTTGAGGGGTTTGTTCGGGGTATGTTCACCTCGACCGGAACCACAATTAGTTGCCCCTCAACCTACTGCACCTACTGAAAATATTGGTTATGAAATTCCTTCGGGTATGATAGAACAACTGCTAGCTAATCCTTATGCAGGAGACGGAATAGAACATCCTAATATGTGGATGAAATTTGTGGATTATTTAAGCTTGCAGGTTTACCCGGAGATGAAGCTAAGAAGAAGGTTTTCCCTTTATCTTTGAAGGGAAAAGCATTGGCATGGTATAGGCTATGCGATGATATGGTATCTTGGAATTGGAATCGTTTAAAATTGGAATTTCACCAAAGATTTTATCCTATGGATCTAGTTCATCGTGATCAGAATTATATATATGATTTTTGGCCTCGTGAAGGAGAAAGTATCGCTCTACTCTGGGGGAGGCTTAAGTCAATGTTATATTCATGCCCCAATCATGAGCTCTCAAGAGAAATTATCATTCAGAATTTTTATGCTCGGCTTTCTCGTGATGATAAATCCATGCTCGATACTTCTTCTCTGGTTCTTTTATGAAGAAGACTATTGAATTCAGGTGGGATCTTTTAGAAAGAATTAAACACAACTCTAAAGATTCGAAACTCGATGAAGGTAAAGAGGCAGGTATTAAGCTTAAGCACTGGTACATCGAGGTGCTATACAAACGGTTTTTAACCCCTTTCTGCGACATCATTTGGAATCGTCGCCAACTGAGTGTGGGCGATAGTGGGGGGGGGGTCCTTCCCACGTGACCCAGAAACTGTTGGGGATAGGGAGCCTTGATGCATACAGTTTCCCCTATATAACTGTTTCCGATATCTCGAATACCCCAAACGCTTCATCCTTGATAATCCTTTGTGCTCGCATTCCCATCGTAGTCGGAGTTTTGTGGTTTTACCTAAACCAAGGCAGATTCAGGCACGGGAGTTTTCCAGGCACATACCAAACTGGCTCTATGTTTAGGATGCCTGGCACATCACAAATATTTCATGATTATAAACCGTGTATTATAGGTAGACAATCACGCATATTTAGTTTTCCCGCACCGTATGTGATAGTGTCTGACATCACACACGCTTTGCAAACGGGAATTGTGTGCATTTTTACACATGTTTCCTCTCCGTGAACCGCATCGAATTATGATGTATATCGCACATGCTGTGCTTTATTGACCGTGTGCACTGTAATGACCTGCACACCGTAATTTCACCCTAATTTAATTGCTGCTATTTAAAATTGTACCTAATTTGAACTTGAAAGTAGGCCATAGCTTTATTCATATCCATTAGGGTGAAACAACCAATGCATTATTTGATTCACATGTACATATGTTTAAGAATTACATAAGAACCAAATAAAGAATGATGAACTAGGGTTCTATACTTGTACTATTACAGATGGTAAAGAAAGACGTGACAGACATTCTGGTTGCTGAACAAGGTGAAGCGGAATGGCCCTATTGTGCTCTCCTGGATGCAGAAGGCACACACGACTCTAGTCCAACCCCTTGTGATGGTAGGCCGCCAATCATGTAGTTTGAGAGGTAATCTTGAGTAAACTGCTTCAGGTTCCACTGGAAAGGAAAAAAGATGCAGACATTGTCATCTAACACAACTCATTACGGGCAGTAAAAAGAAGGCTACAGAGTTCTTACTTACCATCCCGCAGTTCACTGTTGTCTTGCATAAAGTGTAAACAAATAGTTCGATTGACATCTTTTGACCCATTTTAATAACAATCTTTATCAGTTTCCTCACTTGATGTTGGTTCATGAATATCTCATTGCCCTATACGCAGAAACGATCGGAATGTGGATCTTTGGCAAAGACATATGTACCTAAAAGCACCAATTTAATATTAGAAGCTAAAAAACAATTGCAAAATGATGTAATACAACACTCCCTCCATCCCATTATATAAGATTTTAATTACATGTATATCTAGACATCATCAGAACATTAAGGTAACACTCTTCCTTGTTGCTATGTAGCCTAGGATTGCATATTTAGTCATTCAGTACAATGCATGTTGCTATGTAGCCTCATATATATTAAATATGGCCCTAGTTAACCTACTGATAAATGGGTTACCGATATATTCAGTGAAATGTCCGGTTCGACGATTAATCCCTTATCAGCCCCCAGGCTATATGGTACCAGCTACCGATATCCTGAATAGTGAGTACATATAAGCAATGCGATGAAACTAACCTCGATGGAAAACAACACTGTTCTCAATATTGTCTTGTATGAGTACATATAAAAGCATGTTAAGCACAACAGGCTAAACATCAACCAAATATATCCATGGTAGACAACATAATCTACAAATGATGGATTTAGTGTGCAGGCTTAAGCACGCTAGTTAAGCAAAATGAGAAGTAGAAAGGTGTGTCAACTGCATCAGGCATAACATTTAAAAACAAGAAAATAGTCATTCAAACTGGTATTGTGCAGGTCTAAAGTACACTAGTTATTGTTAAAAAATGAAAAGGCATGTTAACTGCAACATCCTTAACAACAACCAAATATCGTAATTCATAGTGGTATTGTTGAAACTTTTATTGATGAAATTGAACTGCACGGCAAATAGTTGCACATATAGAGCATCACACTGTGAAGAACTGAAATAAACAAGGCATAAAGGCCATCTCTAGCCGGTCGTTTAAAAGTTAACGGACTAAACCCTTAGTGGATATATATATATATATATATATATATAGTCCAACAATTTTTGGCCGTTTCTGGTCGATCCCCTAAACTTAACGTTGTAAACTTCAATTTGATCAAGTTCAAAGTAGGTTCAACCAAAAGTAGCATGCATTCAAACCTAAACATAGATAGTTTTGCATAACCGAACATAAAACATAAATTTAACCAAAGCTAAACTACTTTCCGTCGAAGTGGAGGTTGAGCCAATCCTTCCTCGTCAGGTACGGTGTGCCGCGAGCCGGGTCCAGGCCGGTGCCATCGTCGGGGTCGTTGGGGAAGAAACTCCTCCACTCGTCGACGTTGATCTCCTCATCCTCGCCGCCTACCTCAACGCACTCCGCGCCGCCGTCCTCGCCGCCTTCGACCTCGTCATAGAGGGAGAGAACGATAACCTCGCCGCCCTCCGCACCGGCGAAGATCACCTGCTCCGCCTCCACGAGCTTCGGGTGCTGCCGGCAAAGCTCTTGCATGTAGGCCTCGGTGGTGGCCTCGGCCTAGAGGCGCTCCAACTCCTCGCGGTCCTCCCGCGCCATAGCAGAGCTCACCACCCTGGCTCTGGCGGAACGAGGTCGACTGGATATGTGTCAAAGGGGAAACTGAGCCTAACCGCCATGCCGTGGTAGCAGACCTGCCAGCAATCGTACTCCATGGCCGCGAGCTTGGTCGTGTGGAAGCTACCGAGCCACTGGCGGGTGTGGGTCTCCCAATCCGTAATCTCGGCGACCCACGTCCCCCAACGCTGCTGCCGGACCCCAAGGTAGGACCTCGTCAGCGGCCGGGCCCGAGGGAGGACGGGGAAGTCCTTGAACTGGCGACGACGGATCGATGAAGGGCCCGCGGAGGATGACGGGGACACCTCGGCGGCCACCTCGCCGGTGTCGGGCGAAGAGGCCGCCATAAACCTCTTTTTGGCCATTGGCTCCTCAAGCTCACCGGCACACATGCAAAGGTTGAGTATGGAGGTGGAGGCGGCGATGATGGCAGCTACCTACTAATGGTTTCGAGCGGGGGAGGGGTGGTGTGTGTCTGTGTGAGCGCATGTTTTGGGGAGTTTGTGGTGTGTGTGGAGGGGGGGCAAGGTGGTGTTTGAGGAAATGCCGTGGCAACTGAAAATTTTACTAGGCGGGAGTAACAAGGCGGGGCTACTGAAAATTTGCATCAAGGGCGAGCAGATATTTTTGAGATTGAGAGTGATGCGGAGGCAGGAATAAAATGTTGGGGCAACTAAAAATTTGAATCAAGGGCGAGCAGATATTTTTTAGGTTGCGAGGGATGCAGAGGCGGGAGTAACAAGGCAGGGCAACTAAAAATTTGAATCAAGGGTGAGCAGATATTTTTTAGATTGCGAGGGATGCAGAGGCGGGAGTAAAATGCTGGGGCTGCTGAAAATTTGAATCAAGGGTTTGAAGCAGAGCGGGAGTAACATACATCACACACGGTCCACACATACTAATCATGTGCTATCAAACATTAAAACCTTCCATGCGGTAGATATTTTTGAGATTACAAGGCAGTAGATATTTTCGAGACCGGGAAGCAAGCCTCGTGGATCCCAATCTACTGTGCTGATGTGAGGGACTGCAGGGCACGGGCGTGGCACACGGGTAGTCTGACCGAATCGTGTCTGTTGCATACCCAATCACAAACGGTTTCTACATCCAACTCGTGTGCTATTTATAAATTTGGCAAAAAGAATAACACGGGACAGGGTCAGAACATGAACACACTTGCATGTGGACCAAATATATGTATCAAAAGGGTGGTTTGCTGTTGGAATACCTAATGCATAACTTTGATGTGGCACCTGCCGCACAAAAGCACAGTATTGCTAGTCAGCCACCCCCTACGAACCCCACTTCGTGTTGGCGGTAAAGGAATCCTAGCTACGAATGCATGCCCCCAAATAGCTAGGTCTGAAATCTCACCCTACCATAACACAAAACCTATAGGAGTCCATCATATATATATGGTCAAACTTCCCCTTTCGCTTCCCAATAAAGGTGGACCGTGTGCCCACCCACAAATGTGTGCTTGTGGCGCGAGATGGGTGAGAACACATACGAACCACATGCGGGTGGCCCCACTATATGTATGAAAAGGGTGGGGTGTGTGATATTTAACTACCATTCACAACTTTGATGTGGCACGTCTGCCTCGCAAATTAACCGGACTTCCCCAACCCCAAGGAGGTTGCAGGTAGCGCGAAGTAGCCCCCCACACACACACGTCGAGGGGAGAGCATCTCACCAAGACGTGCTATAACACGGACCAAGCAGAATCCAACCTCGTCGTACAACCTCTCCCCGCTCGTTGTTGGTTAAAGTGATGGACGTCCACACAGCCCCGCAAAATGGTCTAGCTTGTCGCTGATAACCTCGCGAGGTAGTACTGTATGAAGGCAAACCCACTCTGTGCATGTGGCCCAAGTATGTATATGGAAGTGGTGTGTGTGTTGTTTGAATACCCAATGCGCAAATTTGATGTGACACCATGCTTTGCAACCATAAAATCCCCACACCGAGCGAGGGTGCACGACGTGTAGCATGCACTCAAACTTAACTAGGCTTGGAATGGGTCGACCTACTATACAGTAACTCACACTACAAAAAAATTACACTTCCGTGATGATACGTGTTTGTCACAGTAGGTCACGTTTTCTGTCATGCATGTACATCCATGATGATTTTATGACAGAATCAAGATAGTCATACATGTGCTGTCGTAGAAGTGTTCCATGACATTACCAAAATTATCATCACGGAAGTGTCCACTTCCATGACAATAAATCACGCGTCATAGAAGTGCTTTTGTCGAGGGTGACTGACATGTGGCATCGACCGTAACAGGTCGCCGTTAAGCTATCGGGTCCGGTTTTGGATCCGATAACCCATTAACAGCCCGGGCCAATGGGGATTTTCCACATGTAAAATTCTCATTGGCCGGAGGAAACACGTGTTGGCTCACCGTTGGGACAGATGTCATCCACTCATTGGATAGGAGGCGCCTATGATACGTCGACACGTGGCACGACCCAACAGAGGCCGATTTCGGTGAAAAGGCCGGCCCAGCTAAAGACCCACCATGTTTTTTAAGACACTAGTGGGCTGGCCCGTTAGCAACCTGCCATATTTTGGGTCAAATTGAGGCCCATACCAGATCAGGCCCGTTCATAGCCTGCTGTGTTTTGGGCCAAATTACGGCCCATGTCGGATCTGGCCCGTTAATAGGCCACTGTTCTTTTGGGCCCATTCTAAGACATGTTTGTATTTCAGCCCGTTAAATGCCCGTTTACCAGTTCGACCCGATAATAGGTTCGGCCTGTTAGCGGCCCGTGGTGCATCTGGGACGTTGTCGTCCTGGTTTAACTTTAGGCCATTTAACGGCCCATGCAGAAATTGGGCTATTTCTTGTCTGAAGTAACTTTAGGCCTCTTAACAACCCGTAGTCTTCGTGGATAAATTTCAGCCCAACTGGCCTATCGGCCTGTTAATTGCCCGTGTAACAGTTGGGCCTAATTACAGCCCGCGTTGAATGCGGCCTGCTTACATCCCATCTGATAATGGCCCGTGACACTTTTGGGCCTATGGCCCGCGTGGATACCGGCCTGCTTAAAGCCCATAATTTTATTGGGCCAAACAGGCCCGAGATATATTTTGGCCTATTAACTGCTCGTCCTATTTGGGCAAAACATGGGCCTTAGGCAGTTTCGGCCTGTATTAGCCCGTGAATTTTTCGGCTCAACGCTAGCCCAATCTAGGTTTTAGCCTACTAAAAGCCCATGATATTCTCTGGCCCAGCTGGCCAAAACTTTACTCGGTCTGTTAAAGGCGGGAAACTACAATAGGTTTAGACCTGCTAATGGCCCAAGATGATTATAGGCCCACGTTTTGGCCCATATGAGTAACGGGCCGGCCTGAAGACCGACAACACTGAGATGCACTGAACCTTCCGGCCTAAATTACAGCATACCGACCAAGAATAAACTAGACTATAGAATAAAGAAATTACGGCATATTGCATCCACTGGGAATCAACGTTCTCTACCGGTGATAATGAAGCGCAACGTGACCGCGGATTACATACACTGGGCATCAAAGGTCGCCACCAGTGCATATAAACGCACCGACAAAAGAATATACAAAACTAAGAGCACTTCAGAAGGCACTAGGCCTGGCCAGGACGGGCCCTGCAAGCATCCGAACAAGCTGATGAGACCTCAGTTGTGTCAACCTTAGATGCTCCATCCCTAGCTGTATAGCACCATAGTGCGCAAGGCAGTCCTCTGACATCTTCATTGCATCTTTAACTTCAAGTTGGAGCTAAGCTGAAGCAAGCCTTTCCGCTTTAAGTTGAGACTGAATACGTCGAACTGATTGATGAAACAACTGCACAGAGGTTGTCTCACAACTGCTGGTGAGTAGCTTCAACTCACTGTCTTCATCAAGACAGGACCTTGGGGTCATCTCGCTCTCTTCAAGATGGTTTGGCTCACTATCTTCCCTAAAGTTCTGCCTGGCATAAGAGATACGACTCTGAAAGAGAAACAAGGAGACACGTAACATGTTTCACAATTATACAAGCAAATAAATGGATCTGTTCTGCATAAGGAACATGTTTTTACAACTACAATCTAAAACTGGTAGTTGTTTGATACGTCCATTTTGCATCATGCTTTCATATCGATATTTATTGCATTATGGGCTGTTATTACACATTATGTCACAATACTTAGGCCTATTCTCTCTTATTTTACAAGGTTTACACGAAGAGGGAGAATGCCGGCACCTAGAGTTCTGGGCTGGAAAAGGAGAAAATATTACAGACCTATTCTGCACAACTCCAGAAGTCCTAAAACTCCACGAAAGTCAGTTTTGGAATATATAAAAAATATTGGGCGAAGAAAGCACCAGAGGGGGGCCACCCACCATCCACGAGGGTGGGGGCGCGCCCTACCTCCTGGGCGCGCCCCCTGCCTCGTGGCCCCCCTGGCAGGCCTCCGGTGCCCATCTTTGGCTATATGAAGTCTTTCGCCCTAGAAAAAATCAGAAGGAACCTTCCGGGACGAAGCGCCGCCGTCTCGAGGCGGAACCTAGCGAAACCAATCTAGGGCTCCGGCGGAGCTGTTCTGCCGGGGAAACATCCCTCCGGGAGGGGGAAATCATCACCATCGTCATCACCATCGATCCTCTCATCGGGAGGGGGTCAATCTCCATCAACATCTTCACAAGCACCATCTCCTCTCGAACCCTAGTTCATCTCTTGTTTCCGATCTTTGTCTCAAAACCTCAGATTGGTACCTGTGGGTTGCTAGTAGTGTTGATTACTCCTTGTAGTTGATGCTAGTTGGTTTATTTGGTGGAAGATCATATGTTCAGATCCTTTATGCATATTAATACCCCTCTGATTATGAACATGCATATGATTTGTGAGTAGTTACGTTTGTTCTTGAGGACATGGGAGAAGTCTTGCTATAAGTAGTCATGTGAATTTCGTATTCGTTCGATATTTTGATGAGATGTATGTTGTCTCACCTCTAGTGGTGTTATGTGAACGTCGACTACATGACACTTCACCATTTTTTGGGCCTAGAGGAAGGCATTGGGAAGTAATAAGTACATGATGGGTTGCTAGAGTGACACAAGCTTAAACCCTAGTTTATGCGTTGCTTGGTAAGGGGCTGATTTGTATCCACATGTTTCATGCTATGGTTAGGTTTACCTTAATACTTCTTTTGTAGTTGCGGGTGCTTGCAAGAGGGGTTAATCGTAAGTGGGATGCTTGTCCAAGGAAGGGCAGTACCCAAGCACCGGTCCACCCACATATCAAATTATCAAAGTAACGAACGCGAATCATATGAGCGTGATGAAAGCTAGCTTGACGATAATTCCCATGTGTCCTCGGGAGCGTTTTCCTTCATATAAGAGTTTGTCCAGGCTTGTCCTTTGCTACAAAAAGGATTGGGCCACCTTGCTGCACCTTGTTTACTTTACTTGTTACCCGTTACATATTACCTTATCACAAAACTATCTGTTACCGATAATTTTAGTGCTTGTAGAGAATACCTTACTGAAAACCGCTTGTCATTTCTTTCTGCTCCTCGTTGGGTTCGACACTCTTACTTATCGAAAGGACTACGATAGATCCCCTATACTTGTGGGTCATCAAGACTCTTTTCTGTCGCCGTTGCCGGGGAGTGAAGCGCCTTTGGTAAGGGAAAATTTATATAGTGTGCTGAAATTTACTGTCACTTGTTACTATGGAAAGTAATCCTTTGAGGGGCTTGTTCGGGGTATCTTCACCCCGACCAGTAGAGCAAAGAGTTGCTCCTCAACCTATTGAACCTACTGAAAATGTTTACTTTGAAATTCCTTCGGGTATGATAGTAAAAGTGACCGAGATGCGAGGGAAAAACTTTTGTTTCACATTTCCGGAAAGGCTAGCTTCTCCTTTTACAAGAGATGGAACATTACATCCCGATTTGCACCTAATCTATGTGGATGAAGTTTGTGGATTATTTAAGCTTGCAGGTATGCCCGAGGATGTTATAAATAAGAAGGTCTTCCCTTTATCTTTGAAGGGAAAGGCATTGACATGGTTTAGGCTATGTGATGATATTGGATCATGGAACTACAACCGATTGAAATTGGAATTTCATCAGAAGTTTTATCCTGTGCATCTCGTTCATCGTGATTGTAATTATATATATAATTTTTAGCCTCGCGAAGGAGAAAGCATTGCTCAAGCTTGGGGGAGGCTTAAGTCAATGTTATATTCATGCCCCAAACATGAGCTCTCAAGAGAAATTATTATTCAAAAAATTTATGCTCGGCTTTCTCTCAATAATCGATCCATGCTCGATACTTCTTGTACTGGTTCTTTTATGATGAAGACTATTGAATTCAGATGGGAGTTATTGGAAAGAATTAAACGCAACCCTGAAGATTGGGAACTCGATGAAGGTAAGGAGTCAGGTATAACACCTAAGTTTGATTGTGTTAAATCTTTTATGGATACCGATGTT
Organism: Aegilops tauschii subsp. strangulata; assembly: GCF_002575655.3. Taxonomy (NCBI): domain Eukaryota; kingdom Viridiplantae; phylum Streptophyta; class Magnoliopsida; order Poales; family Poaceae; genus Aegilops; species Aegilops tauschii. Next base: position 268,802,319 of record NC_053038.3, on the reverse strand, counting down.
TTTTGTGAATTTAGCACTAAATATGGACTTGACTCTGAGATAGTAGCTTCTTTCTGTGAATCCTTTGCTACTCATGTTGATCTCCCTAAGGAGAAGTGGTTTAAATTTCTTCCTCCCATTGAAGTAAAAGTAGTTGAACCTATTAATGTTGATCCTATTGTTCCTACCGCTTATATTGAGAAACCACCTTTCCCTGTTAGAATAAAGGATCATGCTAAAGCTTCAACTGTGGTTCGTAAGAGTAATACTAGAACACCTACACCCCCTGAGCAAATTAAAGTTGAACCTAGTATTGCTATGGTTAAAGATCTCTTGGTCGATAGTATTGATGGGCATGTTATTTAATTCTGTGATGAAGCTACTAGAATTGCTAGACCCGATACTAAAAATAAACATAGACCTGTTGTTGGCATGTCATTTATTTTTGTTAAAATAGGAGATCATTTCTATCATGGCTTATGTGATATGGGTGCTAGTGCGAGTGCAATACCTCATTCTTTATACGAAGTAATTATGCATGATATTGCACCAACTGAGTTAGAAGGTATTGATGTTACAATTAAGCATGCCAATAGAGATACTATTTCACCAGTTGGGATTGTTAGAGATGTTGAAGTCTTGTGTGGGAAAGTTAAATATCCTGCTGATTTTCTTGTTATTGGTTCCCCACAAAATGACTTTTTGCCCCATTATATTTGGTAGACCCTTCTTGAATACTGTTAATGCTAAGATAGATTGCAAAAAGGATGTTGTTACTATTGGTTTAGGGGATATGTCTCATGATTTTAACTTTGCTAAATTTCGTAGACAACCCCATGATAAAGAATTGCCTAGTAAAGATGAAATTATTGGTCTTGCTTCTATTGCCGTGCCTCCTAATGATCCTTTAGAACAATATTTGCTAGACCATGAAAATGATATGTTTATGAATGAAAGAAGGGAAATAGATGAAGTATTCTTTAAACAAGGGCCTATTTTGAAACACAACTTGCCTGTTGAAGTTCTAGGGGATCCTCCTCCACCCAAGGGTGATCCCGTGTTTGAGCTTAAACCATTATCTGATACTCTGAAATATTCTTATCTTGATGAAAAGAAGATATATCCTGTTATTATTAGTGCTAACCTTTCAGAGCAGGAAGAAGAGAAATTATTGAAAACTCTAAAGAAGCACCGTGCTACTATTGGATATACTCTTGATGATCTTAAGGGCATTAGTCCCACTCTATGCCAGCACAAAATAAAATTGGAGAAAGACGCTAAACCGGTTTTTGATCACCAAGGACGGTTAAATCCTAAGATGAAAGAAGTGGTAAGAAAAGAAATACTAAAGCTGCTGGAGGCAGGTATAATTTATCATGTTGCTGATAGTCATTGGGTAAGTCCTGTCCATTGTGTCCCTAAAGAGGCAGGTATTACTGTTGTTCCTAATGATAAAGATGAATTGATTCCACAAAGGATTGTTACAGGTTATAGAATGGTAATTGATTTCCGCAAACTAAATAAAGCTACTAAAAAGGATCATTACCCTTTACCTTTTATTGATCAAATGCTAGAAAGATTATCCAAACATACACAATTTTGATTTCTAGACGGTTATTCGGGTTTCTCTCAAATACCTGTATCAAAAGAGGATCAAGAAAAGACCACTTTTACTTGCACTTTCGGTACCTTTGCTTATAGACGTATGCCTTTTGGTTTATGCAATGCACCTTCTACCTTTCAAAGATGTATGACTGCTATATTCTCTGACTTGTGAAAAGATTGTTGAGGTTTTCATGGATGATTTCTCCGTATATGGAACTTCTTTTGATGATTGCTTAAGCAACCTTGATCGAGTTTTGCAGAGATGTGAAGAAACTAATCTTGTCTTGAATTGGGAGAAGTGCCACTTTATGGTTAATGAAGGTATTGTCTTGGGGCATAAAATTTCTGAAAGAGGTATTGAAGTTGATAAAGCTAAAGTTGATGCTATTGAAAAGATGCTGTTTCCTAAGGACATTAAAGGTATAAGAAGTTTCCTTGGTCATGCCGGTTTTCATAGGAGTTTCACTAAAGACTTCTCAAAAATTTCTAGGCCTCTGACTAATCTCTTACAAAAAGATGTTCCTTTTGTCTTTGATGATGATTGTGTAGAAGCATTTGGAATACTTAAGAAAGCCTCGATTTCTGCACCTATTGTTCAACCACCTGATTGGAATTTACCCTTTGAAATTATGTGTGATGCTAGTGATTATGTTGTAGGTGAAGTTCTAGGACAAAGAGTTGATAAGAAATTAAATGTTATCCAATATGCTAGTAAAACTGTAGACAGTGACCAGAGAAATTATGCTACTACTCAAAAAGAATTTTTAGCAGTTGTATTTGCTTGTGATAAGTTCAGACCTTATATTGTTGATTCTAAAGTAACTGTTCACACTGATCATGTTGCTATTAAATATCTTATGGAAAAGAAAGATGCTAAACCTAGACTTATTATATGTGTTCTCCTATTACAAGAATTTGATTTGCATAGTATAGATAGAAAGGGAGCTGAGAACCCCGTTGCAGACAACTTGTCTAGGTTAGAGAATGATCTTGATGACCCACTACCTATTGATGATAGCTTCCCTGATGAACAATTAGCTGCCATAAATGCTTCTCGTACTGCTCCATGGTATGATGATTATGCTAATTACATTGTTACTAAATTTATACCACCTAGTCTCACATACCAGCAAAAGAAAAAGGTTTTCTATGATTTAAGACATTACTTCTGGGATGACCCACACCTTTATAAAGAAGGAGTAGATGGTGTTATTAGACGTTGTGTACCTGAGCATGAACAGGAACAGATCCTACGCAAGTGTCACTCCGAGGCTTATGGAGGACACCACGCTGGAGACAAAACTGCACATAAGGTATTGCAATCCGGTTTTTATTGGCCTACTCTCTTCTGAGATGCCCGTAAGTTTGTCTTGTCTTGTGATGAATGTCAAAGAATTGGTAACATTAGTAGACGTCAAGAAATTCCTATGAATTATTCACTTGTTATTGAACCATTTGATGTTTGGGGCTTTGATTATATGGGACCGTTTCCTTCCTCTAATGGGTATACACATATTTTAGTTGCTGTTGATTATGTTACTAAGATGCTTAAAGAAGTTATTTTTCTGTGGTTTGGAGTCCCTATATATTTAATGACTGATGGTGGTTCACATTTTATTCATGGTGCTTTTCGTAAAATGCTTGCTAAGTATGATGATAATCATAGAATTGCATCTCCATACCATCCACAATCTAGTGGTCAAGTAGAACTAAGTAATAGAGAGATCAAATTAATGTTGCAAAAGACTGTTAATAGATCTAGAAAGAATTGGTCCAAAAAACTTGATGATGCATTATGGGCCTATAGAACTGCATATAAAAATCCTATGGGTATGTCTCCATATAAAATGGTTTATGGAAAAGCATGTCACTTACCTGTCAAACTAGAACATAAGGTGTATTGGGCCATTAAAGAGCTCAATTATGATTTCAAACTTGCCGTTGAGAAGAGACTATTTGACATTAGCTCACTTGATGAATGGAGAACCCAGGCCTATGAGAATGCCAAACTGTTGAAACAAAAAGTTAAAAGATGGCATGACAAAAGGATACAAAAGCGTGAGTTTAATGTAGGTGATTATGTTTTGCTATACAACTCTCGTTAAGATTTTTTGCAGGGAAACTCCTCTCTAACTGGGAAGGTCCTTACGTTATCGAGGATGTCTATTGTTCCAGTGCCATAAAAATCAACAACTTCGAAGGCACAAATCCGAAGGTGGTGAACGGTTAAAGAATCAAACATTATATCACAGGTAATCCCATAAATGTTGAAACTAATGTTATTGAAACCGTAACCCCGGAGGAATACATAAGGGACTCTTTCCAGAACGTTTCCGACTCCGAAAAGGAATAGGTATGTGGTACGGTAAGTAAACTGACTCCAAAACAATTGTAATAGCAATTTTTCTCCGTTTTGGAATATTTAGGAAAATATGAAAATATGAAGTAGCCCGAAGAGGACACAAGGCATCCACGAGGGTGGAGGGCGCGCCCCCCTGCCTCGTGGGCACCTCGTGTGCCCTCCGGACTCTGTTTTATTGCACGGTAGTTCTTTTGGTCGGTAAAAATTCATTATATAATCTCCCGAAGGTTTTGACCACCGTATCATGCAAATATCCTCTGTTTTTGTGTTGAGTTGTTTCTACCGCAGATTAGAGCAAGATGTCTTCTCAAGAGTTAGTCGGGGAGAGTCGGGTGTCTCATCTGATTCCGGTATCAGGAGCAAACAGTGATGCTGACCACTTTGGGCCATCAATGGAGGAAGAGATGGAGGCCGGCTTGAAAAGGATAGATGCCATGGAGGAGGATCAAGAAGTTACTTCTCGTTTTCCAGATTCACGATGGGGGAACTACAGAGCTCAGCTATTCCAAACTCGGTCATCCCTTCCAATGTTAGATTTCTTTCTTATGAAAATATGAAAAAGAGTGTTACTTGTTCTCCCGCAGCTATGCAACATCCATGGGTGAAAGGAGCTTTAGCCGCCACGGGCAAGCTCCGTAAGGAAATAATGGACCTCAAGCAGCAAGTCAATAAGCCCGAGGAAGAGAATCGTATCCTGAGGGGCATCATCGCCAAGAATATCACATCACCACCCTCGAAGAAAGAGACATAAATACATGGGTATGGGCACTCCCCTTGGCAACTGCCAAGCTTGGGGGAGGTGCCCCGGTATCGTATCACCATCACACTCCTATCTTTATCGTTTTTCTTAGTTCGATCCTTTTGGTAATATCTTGATCTAGTATAATAAAGTTTTAGTATGATCTAGTTTTGAGTTATGCTTTATGATCCTTCTATGTAATCGAGTCCATGAGTTATATATAGAATAAAGATTAGTTTTGAGTCAAGGGCTTGATTATCTTGCTATGATCTTGAGGGAATAAAAATAAAAGAGAAAATAAAGAGTAAAAAGAATTAATGAGATCGTATTGATCTTATGGAGAGTAATGACTTCACATATAAAGAGTATGATGAATAAAAGTTGTTGAGAGTTGACAAACATAGTTTTGGTCATAGTTGCAATTAATAGGAAGTAATAAAGAAAGAGAGGTTTTCACATATAAATATACTATCTTGGACATCTTTTATGATTGTGAGCACTCATTAAAATATGACATGCTAAAAAGTTGATGTTGGACAAGGAAGACAGCGTAATGGGTTATGTTTTCTTATATCCGAAATAAAGTATATTGTCATGGATCATCCAACATGTTGAGCTTGCCTTTCCCCCTCATGCTAGCCAAATTCTTTGCACCAAGTAGAGATACTACTTGTGCTTCTGAGTAAGATCATTCAAGTAAGTTGTCATTATTGCATGCAATAAAAATTGCTCTCTAAATATGTATGATCTATCAGTGTGGAGAAAATAAGCTTTATACGATCTTGTGATATGGAAGCAATAAAAGCGACGGACTGCATAATAAAGGTCCATATCACAAGTGGCAATATAAAGTGACGTTCTTTCGCATTAAGATTTTGTGCATCCAACTATAAAAGCACATGACAACCTCTGCTTCCCTCTGCGAAGGGCCTATCTTTTATTCTTGTCTTATACATTATACAAGAGTCATGGTCATCTTCACCTTTCCTTTTTACATTTTATCCTTTGGCAAGCACATTGTGTTGGAAAGATTCTGATATATATATATATATATATCCAATTGGATGTAAGTTATCATGAACTATTATTGTTGACATTACCCTTGAGGTAAAAGGTTGGGAGGCAACACTATAAGATCCTATCTTTCTCTGTGTCCGATTCAAACTCCATACCCATAAGTATTGCGTGAGTGTTACCAATTGTGAAAGACTAAATGATAGTTGAGTATGTGGACTTGCTGAAAAACTCTTATATTGACTCTTTCTGATGTTATGATAAATTGCAATTGCTTCAATGACCAAGATTATAGTTTGTTAGTTTTCAATGAAGTTTATGATTCATACTTGACATTGTGAATAGATTGTTACTTTAGCATAAGAAATCATATGACAATATATATATATGTTGCCGTTATAAGAATGATCATGATGCCCTCATGTCCGTATTTTATTTTATTGACACCTCTATCTCTAAACATGTGGACATATTTTTCGTTATCGACTTCCGTTTCAGGACAAGCAAGGTCTAAGCTTGGGGGAGTTGATACGTCCATTTTGCATCATGCTTTCATATTGATATTTATTGCATTATGGGCTGTTATTACACATTATGTCACAATACTTATGCCTATTCTCTCTTATTTTACAAGGTTTACACGAAGAGGGAGAATTCCGGCAGCTGGAGTTCTGGGCTGGAAAAGGAGCAAATATTAGAGACCTATTCTGCACAACTCCAAAAGTCCTCAAACTCCACGAAAGTCAGTTCTGGAATATATAAAAAATATTGGGCGAAGAAAGCACCAGAGGGGGGCCACCCACCATCCACGAGTGTGGGGGCGCGCCCTACCCCCCGGGCGCGCCCCCCTGCATCGTGGGCCCCCTGGCAGGCCTCCGGTGCCCATCTTTGGCTATATGAAGTCTTTCGCCCTGGAAAAAATCAGAAGGAAGCTTTCGGGACGAAGCGCCGCCGTCTCGAGGCGGAAGCTGGCAAAACCAATCTAGGGCTCCGGCAGAGTTGTTCCGCCGGGGAAACATCCCTCCGGGAGGGAGAAATCATCACCATCGATCCTCTCATCGGGAGGGGGCCAATCTCCATCAACATCTTCACCAGCACCATCTCCTCTCAAACTCTAGTTCATCTCTTGTATCCGATCATTGTCTCAAAACCTCAGATTGGTACCTATGGGTTGCTAGTAGTGTTGATTACTCCTTGTAGTTGATGCTAGTTGGTTTATTTGGTGGAAGATCATATGTTCAGATCATTTATGCATATTAATACCCCTCTGATTATGAACATGAATATGATTTGTGATTAGTTGCGTTTGTTCCTGTGGACATGGGAGAATTCTTGCTATAAGTAGTCATGTGAATTTGGTATTCGTTCGATATTTTGATGAGATGTATATTGTCTCTCCTCTAGTGGTGTTATGTGAATGTCGACTACATGACACTTCACCATTATTTGGGCCTAGAGGAAGGCATTGGGAAGTAATAAGTAGATGATGGGTTGCTAGAGTGACAGAAGCTTAAACCCTACGCATTGCTTCGTAAGGGGCTGATTTGGATCCACATGCTTCATGCTATGGTTAGGTTTACCTTAATACTTCTTTTGTAGTTGCGGATGCTTGCAAGAGGGGTTAATCATAAGTGGGATGATTGTCCAAGGAAGGGCAGTACCCAAGCACCGGTCCACCCACATATCAAATTATCAAAGTAACGAACGCGAATAATATGAGCGTGATGAAAACTAGCTTGACGATAATTCCCATGTGTCCTCGGGAGCGTTTTCCTTCATATAAGAGTTTGTCCAGGCTTGTCCTTTGCTACAAAAAGGATTGGGCCACCTTGCTGCACCTTGTTTACTTTTGTTACTTGTTACCCGTTACAAATTACCTTATCACAAAACTATCTGTTACTGATAATTTCAGTGCTTGCATTGTTGCAAACATCCAATCAGATGTAAATATCAACGTAAACAACAGTGGAGGAAATGGTGCCTATCCAAATCTATACTAGGACAAAGTTTGAAGGCTTGAGAAGGATGAACTTACATTACATCTTAACACGGGCTAGACAAAGCCCTTCTCCATGTTGATGGAAGGATAATTCAATAAATTCCCTAAAGAAACTTCTTTATAAGCATTGCCATTATTCTACATTTTGCAAAGAGTAAATATAGATCAAATAATATTGGAAGAAACAGAGGATAATGAAGCTCAGGTGCAGACTGATGATACATAATCAAATAGAAATTAATTAAGTACAACGTTACAAGGCAAAAGGTACTGACAAGAGGAATGCAGACATCAACGTGTGAAGTGGCATTGGCTTTATTTAACATTTTGGTAAGAGTAAATGTAGATATGATAATTTGGAGAAAGTGGAGGGCAGGGTAGATAAGATGCAGAGTAATGCTAGACAATCAACTATCTCGTGATGCAAGTACAGTAATACCACCACAGTCCGTTATTACTTGTCGCTCAAATGGATGTATCTAGCACTATTAAGTTCTAAATATATCCAATTGATCAACAATTAATTCGATACAGAGGGAGTACATGACAACAGGTACTTACATGAGCAATCCAAAACTTCATAACCATTGTGTTAATTCTACATTTATCTAAGAGTAAATATAGATATTATAATTTCAAGCAAAGGGAGAATAAAGAAGCGAACATTTACAGTGATGCAACATAATCAAAGAGCAATGAGTGTAAGTATGCTGACAAAGGGCAAGAGGTACTGACAAGAGCACTGCAGTGCTTAGTATTGTTGTGAGATCCTATGATCCTTTTAGCAAGGAGATTTATCTGAAATTAGTTTTCATACAAGAGAGAAGGTAAGGCACATGCAGAAATTTAGGAGTTCAAATTTTGAATTGATATCATAGACAGTACCTGACGCTGGGCTCTCAACAGCTCTAATAGGGGTTTGGCCAGTGGAGTAGGGGTAAAGTGTGGTCCAGTTGGGCCTGTGTTTTCGGTGGTTACTGATCTATCTGATTTAACAGGTAGCACTACATTTTCCAAATACCTAGTTTGTACTCCTTGAGGATCTGCACTCACCCTCTTCCTTTTGGACATCTATTACGAAAGAACAACATTTGACTGGAAAAACATAGTATGATGACACATGGAATAGGTACAGAAAATGGATAGGTATGGCATATACTTATATATGATGCTTAAACTAAGCAGATGGTGTAACAAAGTAGAAGTAATGCAAGAGGGCAGATGCAAAATAAGTGCGACCAATACAACCTTGCCAAGTTAGAGCAAACACCTTGATCGGTGAATAAGATAGGCCATCCTCCACCATGCCAAGTTTGTTTGCCAGTGGATTGTTCCGCAATATTCCTCTCATGTGCCCATTCTCATATTCATTTTGATAATGTTCAATACCTGACATGCATGAAAACATAAAAACAAGTGAGATTATCTTTGTAATGTAGAAGTGATTCTAATCCAATACTGCCTCCCTGTAAACCCCTTTGTGCTATCTCTGCAATTCATCTGAGAGATGCCATGCATGTTGTAATTTCGTGTGTGCATTAATATAATGTGGCCTACTACTCAATATATGAGAGCTCCAGAAGTGATGATACTTCGCAGATGACAGCTTCAACATATAGTAAAGAAGAAAAAGTCGACCTGACCTGACAAATTCGAAATATAATAAGGGATAACAACTCGACCTGACTAGTCGACCGCAAATGTCTGTGCTACTCTTCCCAACAAGGAACATGCTTATTAAAGAAGAGAAGAGGATCATCTTAAAGAAGAGCAGAAGAGCAAGCAGATTGAAGATATTACAAGTATTTCTATACAATGTGGGTTGCCCACCCATGATGAACCAGAGCGCACATAGAAATACTATTCCTTCCGGTCTCTCCATATGTGGCTCACATGCATTTTGGAACTAAAGTAGGAACATTTAGCTGACCAATTAAACATCTCTCAGTTTTACTAATATCAGCATAATATCATATTTGAATTTGTACAACTAAGCTTGTTTAGCTCGATGGGTGGAGCAGTGCTATTACGACACGAACCACTTAGGCTGATCATGGTCATCATAAAATGGGGAAACCGTAAGCATGATGATGGCAGATCTGAAGCTGCAAACCGCGCAAAGGGTAATTAGCAACTGATGTTTGCTTTGAAATAACAACTAAGATTTGGTATGGACAAGAAAGTACAGTCAACAAGTGACAAAGAAACGCAATTCTGCTGTCTCTCTATATATCGCGACATGCATTTGGAAACTCAAGTGGGACCTTTAGCTAACCAATTAAATGTGTCTGTTAACTACTATCATTATCATATCACAATCATATTTGAACAACTAAGCTTCCGAATTTTGAGTGTTGCGTTGTTTAGCTTGAAGGGTGGAGTAATTCTAGTACGACAGAAAGCACCTACGCAGATCATGGTAGAGTAGATAAAAGGGGAAACCCTAAGCATCAAGAGTAAAATCAGGAAAGTGGAACTAGCTGGACCAGTGGGTGGTGCACATGCTTTTCGAAACAAATATAGGAACATTAGGTGACCAATTAAACATTCTCTATTTTATTAATATGAGCATCATATCAGATTTGTATCTCAACACCTAAGCTTTGGAATTATGAGTGGCAAGTTGTTTCGCTTGATGGGTTGAGGTCTTGAGGAGCAGTAGCATGACATGAAGCACCTACGATGATGGTAGTGAATATAAAGGGGGGGACATAAGGTTTACATGTATAGTGACTGTGCCATGGCGGATCTGAAGGTGCAAACCGGACAAAGCTACTTCGCAACCAATGTTTGCTTTCAACTAGCCACTACGATTTGGTACAGACAAGAAAAGTACAGTAAACAATTTACAATCGATTTTCCGGGTGAGATCAATAACTTAAGCACATATGGAAGAGTACCACCTATCTTGCGATGCCATGTAGGCCCCTGCTGATACGTTGAGGGTGTTGCGGGTGCAATGGCTGTCGGCGGCGCGGAAGAAGACTTTAGACGGCAGACGGCCGGGTCGGGGGATAAATCCTATTGCCGTGGACGAGGAGGTCGTAGGAGTGGTAACAACAAGGTGGACGACGGTGCCGATGAAGCGAGAGGACGCGATGAAAGGATCCGGTCCAGTGTCGTGGATGAGAGACGTCCATCTCTTGCAGTGGACGACGGGGTAGGGTAGCGGCTCCGGCAAGGTGGAGGATGGGGTGGCGGACGGAGGGGGCTGGCCGCAGTGGGGAGGTTGCTGTGGCGCCGATGGTGTATGAATGGGGAAATGGAGGGGGAGGGGGATCTCAAACTTTGGGTGCGCTTGTCCGAAACGTGGGAAAGTTACGAACTTATCCCCCGTTTAAAATTTCGGACATGACGTTGGTTGGGGATAGGACGGTACTCGCATCTCCCAAATATTTGCCGGTAGCGATTTCGGGCGAGGAGAGGGTGTTTTGGAGCCCACGGTGTATGAACGGGACTGACAGGTAGGGCGGTTGTGTCACGTCTGAGGGAAGTTACACATCTGCCCCTATTTAAAATATTTGCCTACATCGATTTCGGACGAGGAGAGTTTGTTTTGCCGCCCACCGTGTATGAATGGGGAAATGGAGGGAGAGACACATGTCTTTCGGATGAGCTTGAATCAAATGCATTTTGCCGCCCATGTTTTGCGCCCACCGTGTCTCAGTGGGCTCAGAGGCGGTCGTGTCACATCTGATTGAAGTTACTAGTCTACCCCTATCGACAACAGTGTAAATCCGGTCGATTAGGATGTCAAGTGTCAGGGGTAGACAGTAATTTCCATCTTGCAAAACACTTGTTTCGGGCAGCCCACAAATGATAGTGGGTGTTTAGCCGCTTCGTTCAAAACTTGGGAGAATTAGCATTCACATTTACCCTGGGCCCTGGCAACTAAATTCAAATCCAATTTGTATTTGATTACGAATATACAAAGATAATTCTATGTTTTGTTATTTATTTTTTCAAAACCACGACAAAGATTTATGACACCTTTGTATATGATTATGATTTAGAAATTCCATGATCTTCGAATTCAGTAGGTTGGATACACTTTGAGTCAAACAGTTATTTCATCCAATACAATATGCTCACACAAAAAATAGTTCACCTTATGTCAATCATACAAGTACTCAGGATTACCTCGCCTAAAATTCGAATCATTACAACACATGGACAACATACTGGGTCTTACAACATAATCCATTCAGAGACATGACACAACATGCAAGTACAATAATCTAATGACAATTTCAACTGGTATCTATAGAAGAACTGGGATAACCCTGGGCTTCAGATAGCAGAAACAGCAGGACCTCCTCTGTCTTCAAATGCAACATTCTTACTTCCTCCAATTCTTGGGTTGCTTGCATAATGTGTGCAGCTAATTGCAAAATTTCCAGCCTCGAGATCAAGATTACCTCATTCATGGCAGCCACACCATCTCTTTCTGCCTCTAGTAGAGCCTCAAGAACTATAATATCTGTGCTCAGACTGCTCTCTGGCGGTGTTGCCTCTGAACTGCTACCATCTGGTAACATGGATGGCGCACTACTTCCACAAATAGATTCTGGGGTTGTACATTGTGTCCTAGTGTGAACGACATCCTGAAAGGTTTCCGCTGGACATAAGTAAGAGATAGTTATTGCATGATCCAGGCAGTAAGCTTACATGGTAAACGACATACGAATTATTGCCGAGCATGGCAAGCTATATTTAAATGGTTCGAAGCAGCATTAGCCGAAAAGAAATTAAAATGGTAAGATGAAACTAGGGATGTAAGTGGCAAATAAACGACATCCGCCAGTCCCATCTAGTTAGTTTTTGCTAGCTCCCTAGTTCATTTTCCTCAAAAAACAAAAACCCTTTTGAACTATCATACCACTAGTGGACTTTAATCAGGATTAAAGGGGACCCAGTTGACATCCCTAGTTGAAAGGGTGTGTACCACCGCTATATTTAGGTTGCCAAGGCATCTTAGCAGTTGAAATAATCTGAGAAAGCACTTAACAGTGTGGCCTCATATAAACTACGAAGACAGTCTTGTGATGAAGTTCATAGGAAAAGTTAAGGACTCAAATGAACTAGGCATGCATTTCTTTACGATAGTACAACATGCACTGCTGACATATTGGCCAACTCAGGTATAGCCTAACAAGTAAAAGACAAGCATTCGAATCAAGCAATACAACAAAGCAGACAACTGAACTATTTGTAATTCTGTAGGATTACAGGTTGAGGTCACAAGCCAAGAAAGCAGCCCACACGCATTACATTTCACATGTACTAAAACACACTGGCTTACCATATGTTGCTGTGAAGCCTTGCTGCTATTGAAATGTTCTTTGAAGATATCGTCAGCATCCCGTGGTTGCAAATCTATTTCTTGTAGTTTATTATGCACCCTCTATTTAGGTAAAATTAATTTTAATCGCATGCACTGGTTCGAATTGATCATTACTTGTTCATCCAAACTAATGAAAGAAGGGTGTGTCCTTACATGACAATATATGTAGTTTACTCTATTTTTATGCTTGTTCGAGGTGCCAACCCCAAAAGAACAAATATTTTGCTTGATGGGGTTGGCAGCTCCATAATTAATAGAAGCATCAAATTAGTCATGCAGCTTGGGAAGATGAAGAACACACAAAAAAGTGATGAATAGAGGCTCGGAGCAGTGATGTAATAGCTAGCATCAGAAAATGTAGGGTAAAATGAACAAAAAGCAGTGGAACCACATGCTAGGTTGCTGATGTGTAATTAAGCATAGAGAACATGAAGTAGTCCGATGGAACCAACAGGTGGCATCGGAATAGCACCATTATCATAAATATAGCATGCAAGATGTAAAATAGTAGACAGTGATATCTAGGAAGTACAGTAATACTTAGGACAAAACTAAGCATTGTAACTATATGTGCACTGGTTTGTAATTTAGCACATGTAACATGTTTACTGCCAGAAGTGTAATGCCCACGATGCGGCTATATCTCCCACGTGTCGAGGCACGACTTAGAGGCATAACCGCATAGTGGTTTTGTCGCAAGAAGGGTCATCTTCACACAATCCCATGTAATGAACAAGAATGGGATAAAGAGTTGGCTTACAATCGCCACTTCACACAATACATAAATATTATTCATACATCATCCAAAATTCAAACATATAGACCGACTACAATCAAAATCCAGATGAAAATAAGACAACCCTAAATGCTAGATCCCCGATCGTCCCAACTGGGCTCCACTACTGATCGTCAGGAAAAGACACATAGTAACGACCACGTTCCTCGTCGAACTCCCACTTGAGATCGACCCCATCATCTGCACTGGCATCGTCGGCACCTGCAACTATTTTGGTAGAATCTGTGAGTCACGGGGACTCGGCAATCTCACACCCGCGAGATCAAGACTATTTAAGCTAGTAGGAAAGGATGGTGTAATGAGGTGGAGCTGCAACGGCAATAAGCATATATGGTGGCTAACTTGCGCAAATGAGAGCGAGAAGAGAAGCAACGGAACGGATGTCATCTAGCAATGACCAAGGAGTGATCCTGAACACCTACTTACGTCACACATAACTCAGACCGTGTTCACTTCCCGGACTCCGCCGAGAAGAGACCATCACGGCTACACACGCAGTTGATGTATTTTAATTGGGTCAAGTGACAAGTTCTCTACAACCGGACATTAACAAATTCCCATCTGCCTCATAACCGCGGGCACGGCTTTCGAAAGATAATACCCTGCAGGGGTGTCCCAACTTAGCCCATCATAAGCTCTCACGGTCAACGAAGGATAAACCTTCTCCCGGAAAGACCCGATCAGTCTTGGAATCCTAGTTTACAAGACATCTCGACAATGGTAAAACAAGACCAGCAAAGCCGCCCGAATGTGCCGACAAATCCCGATAGGAGCTGCACATATCTCGTTCTCAGGGCACACCAGATGAACACTACGTACAGCTAAAACCAATCCTCGAGTTTCCCCAAGGTGGCGCTGCAAGTGGCTCTAGTTTGGACCAGCACTCAGAGGAACAATGGCCCGGGGGTTTAAATAAAGATGACCCTCGGCCTCGCGAAAACCCGGGGGAAAAGGCTTAGGCGGCAAATGGTAAAACCAAAGTTGGGCCTTGCTGGAGGAGTTTTATTCAAGGCGAACTGTCGAGGGGGGTCCCATAAATCACCCGACCGCGTAAGGAACGCGAACTCAAGGAACATAATCCCGGTATATCAGTAACTAGGGCGGCAAGAGTGGAACAAAACACCAGGCATAAGGCCGAGTCTTCCACCCTTTACCAAATATATAGATGCATTAATTAAATAAGAGATATTGTGATATCCCAACATATCCATGTTCCAACATGGAACAAACTTCAACTTCACCTGCAACTAGCAACGCTATAAGAGGGGCTGAGCAAAAGCGGTAACTTAGCCAAACAACGGTTTGCTAGGAAAGGTGGTTAGGGGCTGACATGGCAAAATGGGTGACATGATATAGCAAGTGATAGGTAGCAGAGCATGGCAATAGAGCGAACAACTAGCAAAGCAAAGATAGAAGTGATTTCGAGGACTGGTCATCTTGCCTGCAAGGTTCTCAGAGTTGTCGAAAGCTTGATCCTCGTAAGCGTACTCAACAGGTTCCTCATTCATGAACTCGTCTCCCAGCTCTACCCAAGACAAGAACACAAACAAACGGAACCATAATCAATCACGAGGAATGCACAAGCAACATGATGCAAAACATGTATGATATGCAAGATATGATGTGCGATGCATATGCGTGCTCCGGAAGGAAAAATGATGAACATGGCAGTAACTTTGCAAACCAAGAATGCCACTGGAAAGATGAGATGATTTCGGTCAAAATCGATATAAAGATCACCGGAATCGGATGCACGGTTTGCAAATGGCAAGCAAAACAAGAATGACACGAATCTGCGATAAACAGCATGATAGCACTTAAAATGCAACAAACAACAATGCTCCAGCACTCCAACATAGCAAAAAAGCATATGGCAGTAATCTACAGGAGATGCTTGACAAAAGATGAACACTGAGCTACAGCTAGATCACAACATATCAAGCTCAAACAAGCATGGCAAAAGTGCAAAAGATAACAGGTTCACAGACTTGGTGAAAAACTGGACATGGCAGAAAACAGCATCAGGTAGCAATGTTTAGAGCACAAAATCAACATGCTACAGGAACTTAACATAGCAAAACAAGGCATGGAAGTGTTCTACTAAATACATATGACAAAAGTCCCTTAATGATCATAAGCCAAAAAGGACCAGAAGATATGATGGCAACCATGTAAACATAGCAAGTTTCGTTATCAGGTTTCAGACTCTGCAGAAAACAGAGCATGGCAGAAATAGTAATATGTAGGCCTCTTTGTGAGCTTGATGCACTCACTACAGAGAAATGCATGACAAACCAAGCACACCTACTGGAATATGACATGTTTATGAAGCTATCCATGGCAAGAACAATTGCATAGCATGTATGGATCAACTACAATAAGCTTGGCAAAAATGAATATCATGTTAAGAATCTGCCAGAAATATTTTATAGTAAACTTAGAGCAAGATTGAGCATGCTAATACACTCCATAATTGAAACAAATTGCAGGAATGGATCAATTAAAACTATAGCTACAAAACATCCTTACTCAACATCTCCAAAATATGCATGGATCTCTCTGTAGCATCAAGTTTACATGGCAACAAAATAACAGCAGACAAAGACTTAGAGAAATCACTAAGTCCCTGAAATCAGAAATATTACGGAGCCTACTTTGCATGCTTGTGCTAGTCACCACAGAGATCACAAAAATACATGGACTACACCACTGGAAATATGGCATGGCATACTTCAAAACACATGTAGAGCTCATGCTCATAAGATGCACATATTAAATGATACAAAAATGACAAATCTCCAAGTTCTGTCAAGAACCAGAGAATAACAGCAACTGGCCCTCTTCCAACAGAGATTTGGGCATCAATATGACCTCTAATGAACATGGTGCAATTGTATAAAATGTAGAGCATCACGAGACGAACAATTTGACATATTACACGCGCGAATCGGAGCTACATGCACGGAGTTATAGCATCACGAACAGAGGCATAATGCTGCAAAATCCATGACTTAGAAAATATTTGGGGGGTACGAGAAATTCAACGCCGGAGCGTATGGATCTGGATCGACCTCGGGCTCGAGCTGCCGACGGCGGCGGCGATGGGGGTCGACGACGGCGAGGCAGGGGACGGCGGCCGGAGGAGGGGCACCGGCGGCGGAGGCGGAGGGGGGCGGCGCCGGCGGTGGAGGCGCGGGCGCGTGGCGGCGGAGGCGGAGGAGTCCGGCGGGCGGCCGGCGGGGAGCTCGCCCGGCACGGCGGCGGCGCGGGCGGCGAGCCTCGGGCGCGGGCAGGTGCCGCGGGCGGCGACGGGGTTCGGGCCCCACGGGCCGGATCTGGGCTCGCGGGCCCGCGGTGAAAACGGCGGCGGCAGGGACAGGTGGCGGCGCGGGATTCTTCCGGGACGGCGGCGCGGACACGTCCGGCGGCGGGGGATTTCGTCCGGGCGCGAGGTGGAAGAAGGTAGGGTTTGGACTGCAGATGTATTACGGGATGCTCACATATTTATAGGTAGAGGGAGCTAGGAGGCTCCAAATGAGGTGCGGTTTTCGCCCACACGATCGTGATCAAACGACCTAGAGCATGGAAGAGAGTTTGGTGGGTTTTGGGCTGGTTTTAGAGGGGTTTTTTGCTGGACACTCAAATGGAATTTGCGGATGCCCGGTTAACCGTTCGAGTACCAAACGACCTCCAAATGGAACGAAACTTGACCGGTGGTCTCCGGGTGGTATATTAAGGCCACTTGACATGCCTCGGTCCATTCCGAGAAAGTTTGACACACGCACATGAAAGAAAACAAGAGGGGTGCACCGGAGGAGATAGGAGCGCCGGATTGGAAAACGGACAACGGGGAAAATGCTCGGATGCATGAGACGAACACGTATGCAAATGCAATGCACATGATGACATGATATGAAAATGCATGACATGACAAAATACAAAACGAAAGACAAAACCCGACAACGGAGGGAAAATCATAACACATAACCGGAAATGGCAAGAGTCGGAGTTACAAATATGGCAAGTTACATGCGGGGTGTTACAACACTCCACCACTACGAGAGGATCTCGTCCCGAGATCTAGGACTGAAAGAACTCTGGATATTCGGAACGGAGATGGTCCTCGCGTTCCCAGGTGGCCTCCCGGTCGGAATGGTGCGACCACTTCACTTTCAGGAATTTGATTGACTTGTTGCGAGTCTTGCGCTCAGTTTCTTCAAGAATAGCAACGGGGTGCTCATGATAAGACAAAATACAAAACGAAAGACAAAACCCGACAACGGAGGGAAAATCATAACACATAGCCGGAAATGGCAAGAGTCGGAGTTACAAATATGGCAAGTTACATGCGGGGTGTTACAACAAGTATGGCCCTACAGGTGCAAGAAGAATAACGCGTCTCATGGAAAATTGAATGATGCCCTGAATAAATTCAAAGGTGTGGTGCTTAAGCCCTAGAAATTGAACGTAGGCGCCGACCGTTGGATAATAGTACCTGATTCTCGGTGGCGTATGGGTATCGTTGTCATACTTGATAGCTAAGGATCGTCAATGGTGCTCGTATTGCGGTTGAGTTCGGGCCGGCTGTCACCGTTGCTGAAGCGGCTTCGGTGCTTCGGTTGCGGCGCCTGTCGACATACAAGAAAGCTCATCTGTGGTAAGTGAATAGTTCCACGACAAAGAAGAGAAAAATCGAAGGAGTACAAATTGAAATAACCTGATGAGGCTGCGGTGTCAGTAAAGCAGGGCCGGTGGAGTTTAATATGCCGTCCGTGGAGCGGGTCTGGTGCAGTGGACGAAGGCGTCGGCTGGCACGGTGTACAGTGCTTTCGGTGAGGCGGATCTGTTGCGGTGGACGAGGGCTTGTATGAAGGTCCAGCGATGGGGCGGACGAGGGAGTAAGTGAAGGGCCTACACTGTGGTGGACGAGGGTGCCGGTTAAGAAGATCTGGTGCGGTGCACTATGATGGAGGTCAAGGAGATCTGGAGCGGTGGACAAGCCAGTCGCTGAAGCGGCTCTGGTGAAGTGGTGAGTTGGCAGTTGGGGTTTCCAAGGTGCGAAAGGTAGATCCGGCGGGGTGTGAGGTCCACCGCTGCGGCGAAGGACTAGATTCGGCGGCTTGCCGTGGTTGGGGGGGGGAGGGGTCGGGGAGGGGAAGGGGAGGGGCTCTAGGGAAGAATGTTGGGGGCAAAGAGGGGAAAACAATGGATTTACCAAAGAAGCCCTTTTCCGTTCATGTGGTCGGGGTAAAACAGGAATATCGCAGGGCTAAACTTTCGGGCGCGAGATATTTCAATGTGAGCGGGAAGTTTGAAAGCTTTTCGCGCCTGAAATTATAAGTGTTCTGCTCTTGTACGGCGGACTATGATATCATGGCCGAGAATCTATTTGTTTTGCACGCAAAAAAGTGCAAGTTTTGAAAATCAATGTCTCCAACTCGAAACTTAGATTGTCCATTCAACTCAAATATGGATCATTGAGCTAGTACAAGCAAATACCATCATACGGTCCAATTCAAATGAAATTCCAAATGTGTTTATCCTAAATATGATGACAAAAGCAAAAATGTGTATGTGTATGAATAAAGTGGATGATTATAAATTTTGAACATGCCCGTATGTGTATATCTCTAGATTTGATATATGAATTTGAAATCACGAAATCCCGGCTTAAAAATGTACCTCTGTTTAAATGAACTACAAAAGCTAATGATGGAGTCGAATTCCAAAATTCCAATCTTAGGTTTGTAATTCTGGTACTTCAAGGTATATCACGCATGTTCAAAAGTATCGTTATCTCATAGTCCAAACTCTGAAACAAATTGATCAACCATGAGTGCACACACTATTGACCATATATATCTCAATTACGCTAAAGTCCCTCAAATATAGCCACCTCACTCTTTATCTGAATCCACCCCCCCCCCCCCCCCCCCGCGCGTCGCCCCCCCCCCCACACACACAAGTCGTTCTCTCCCCCAGACACGAACACACGAGCACATTAACACCCCTCTCTCTTCTAAAGTCCGGACCCCGATATAAGTCTCTATCACTTTGTCTCTCGGGCATGCACACATCTCTTCCCCCACTCTCTAGGTCTCCCGGCATCTCTCTTTCCCAAGCACACACACTATGTAGAGTGTATCTTTCCCATACACACAAAACGTCGCCCCCAAACATCTATCTCCCTAGTTATGTGGTTCTTGCACGCTCACCTCACACACCACCCCCACTGCAAACAAGCACACTTTTTCTCCTTGTGCACCACTCTCCTCTTTCTATCTCTCCCACATGCGGACCCGCCCCAGGTCCTTACCTGTATACATATATGCCGTGACTCTTTCCATATCTCCCTAATGTATCATCCTTCTCAATCTCGCATGTTGTTCTCTACACCATCTATTCTAGATCTCTCATGAAGTCCCTATCACACACACGATGACTCGCTTCCCTTGCGTCTCCGTACATAGGCCACTTTCGAACAACATCAACATTGTCTCCCTATCTATACGCCACTTCTGCACACAAACGACCCCCCTCTCTCTCCCTCTCTTCCTCTCTCTCTCTCTATCTCTCTCTCCATCGCTAGCTCTCTCTCTCGCTCTCACACCCCTCTCCCACACACACTCGATGTCTCTTCCAAATAGTCTGCTCCCGCCTGCACCCCTGCTATCCTGCTACTACACATGCCTTTGTCTCTCTTTGACACACATGTCACACATTCCCCCTTCCATATACTAGGTTTACATCATTAGTGGTCTCTCTACTCCACATACACACACTCCCTCTCACACACAAACACGCGCACAAACACACACAGACACGCACAAACACCCATCTATCTGGATCCTTCTTTTAAGACACACACCCTTGCATAGTCTCCCCAGCTCTAGGTATGTATATATCCCCCCTCTGTCTAGCTGAGATGCACACCAAAATTCTCCATCTCTCTAACTCACACATCTCTCCCCATGTCCGCATGTGTATCTCACACACTCACTCTCTGATTATGTCTATGTGTCTCCATGGTACACAACACAAAGCCCCATGTACATGTCTCTCTCTATCCTCCACACACAGAGACACAAAGAATCTCTTATCATTGCCTCAGTCTCTACACATATCACACACGCACACTGTCTCTCTCTCTCGCACACACGCTCAACAAAGGTTTTCCCGTGAATAACTTACCGTCTATTCATCAACAGTCGTAGCAGTATGGTGAACACGAGACGTGAAAAAGAATAAATCACCGTCACCCCCTCCTTATCGGCGACGGGAAAACCTTTGTTTTACACAGTCGAGAAGTCATTGTGCTAAGGCCCCACATGCTGAGCCGTTGAATAGAATGTAGATCCTAGTTTACGGAAACAAGTATCGATAATACGTTTGTATCTCCATACTTATATTTCTTCTCTTATAAAAAACTGAGTTGGTGATGATGGTACGCGTGCCATCTTGCAATATAGACCGTCCGATCTATATCTGACGGATAGAAATTAAACTAAAAGATACCCGCACCTCTCTCCACATTTGCCGACAAGGCCTTCCCTCGTTCATCCTTATCTCCAACAACCTCATTGTTGAGCAATTAAAAAGGAAGCCTCTGGAACAAACTGGCATGGCGGTCACTGCCCGGCGTCGTCCATCCCCATGCCTCTGCTCAGTCCGACCACCAATCACCGCCACGCCCCACTCCTCTTCACCTTATCTCCTCTTTCTCAAGATATCAGTAGTTTTTACACATGGAATTACTCCTGCATGGGTCAATCACAACAGGTGTTTTATAAAAAAATGCATCTTGATGTTCCGTGCAATGCACAGACATCTTGCTAGTACTCCTACAGAAGACTTAGTTGGTGATGATGGTGTGTCCGCCATCCGTCATTTCTGACCATTAGATCTACAACTAACGACCGTGAGGTAAGTTGTTGCCTTTTCTCACCAACATCTCACTTGTCTACCAATTTGCAGAAAAACCCATAATTAGTATCTTAAAACCAACCACATCCCTCCCTCACCTCACCAATACAAGGAATATATTCTGATTGAAACATAATATATCTCTAGTGATATATGTATATTAAAATTAGAGTGTTTTCTATCAAGTTTGTGAATAAGTATTATTCTAATTATGATCCGTTGCAATGCACGTCAACATTGCTAGTATTTCCAACCATGCAAAAATGCTAGTATTTCCGTAGTTTCGAGTTTTCCATCAAGATATTAGTCACTCATGGTTGATATTTAGTTTCAATCACGTACACATAGGCACTATGTAAATAGCCTTGCTTATTGGCTTCCGAAGCTTAAATTTCACTCCTACTTACAATAGGTAGAGTATTTAACAAAAAACTACCACTTTCAACCAGCCCTAGGAAGAAGCTATTGTACAAAAAATAGCAAAAAACATACCCAAAATTTATTAATCCGCGCCAAAAACTACTACCTAGTGCCGATTAGGCTCGTTTAAACCCGTTTATGACAGGGTTGGCCCACATGTCCGTGCTGAGGAGGTAGCTTAAACCAACACATTTTGTTTGACCGTTGACACAAGGGACCCACATCTGACCTTCTATCCTATTATTCCCCCTCAAATCATTATTTTTCCTGAACATTACTTCAAACATTACTGATGTGTGTTCGTCGGTGGCGCCGATAATGAGCGAGTTGGCCGCCGCTCCGCCGGACGGGCCAGACGCCACGCTAGCTTCCGCACGGGTTGGCAGGCTGGCCCGAGCGTGACTCACGCGCGAGCAAGCCGCCGCGCTAGCCTTCGCTGGAGCCAGATGGCTGGCCTTAGCGCGGCGCGCGCGAGCAAGCTGTCGCACCGCCTTGCCAATCTTTCTAGCAAACCTTGCAGACAAGCAGCTGGATGCATCTAGCAGGGTGTGTGCTATCTTGGCTAGCTAGCGGCTGCGAGCGCCGGACGGAGCTGGCATCCGGGCTGTCGCAAGATGGGCTCCACACCGCCGGCAGTTTTTACCTCGCCTTCTGCCGACGGCGGTAGCTGCGTCCCATGGCCGAGGATGACTAGGTGGACGGGCCGGAGGTAGGATGTCACTCGGGGATTTTTGTGCAGACTGACATGAAGGTCCCACAAGTCATAACGCCTAACTTGTCGGTCGAATAGAAGGCGTTGACTTAAGGGGCGACATGGGTCGAAACGTGCCTATAACGACACTTTGTAGAGTAGTCGTTTCTTGGTAGGGCTGGTTGGTAAGGGCATGTACAATTGTTGATAAGGTAGTCTTATCTTAAGTCCGCCACGTATGCAAGTGGTAGTAGCTTCTTGGCATTATTAGTGGTTTCTTGGCATTATTAGTGGTTTCTTGTAAGGAACAATGTACTAGCAACAAAAGGCGATTCTAGGTTGCGTTGTACTCCAACGAGTACTACTAGTGGTCGCGGGAGTGTATAGCTCGTTTTGTGGTTTCGATCCCGGCCGAACGCATGGCTGCCTTTTTTAGATAGTAACTTCGCTGCTAGCCAATATTGTACACTGGTAGTTTGAGTTTTGAAGTCGAACGGACGTGTCGCACCACAATCTGGGTGCACTGGATAACCCAGCCACGTGAACGGGTTTTCCCTCCCATCATCTCGTGGCTCGCGTGCTCGCCCTAACCGCACCTCGCTTGCAGCTTCCTCATCAGCTAGTAGCATATTTAAACTAGCACCTCCCAATTAACCCTGAGGAGCCAGAAAAGCCTGGCGTGGCATTGGGAACTGTGCAATATGGCTCTGTATGTAAAGTGCTAGTACTCTACTACTCTGTAGCTTGTGGCGTTGCACGCATGGACTTCACTCCATTATCGGCTCTATAAAAGAAATTGCTCTTGACGTTATTTTTTTGTTTTGAAACAGAGGCAAAAGCTTTGCCTCATCTGATTCATCAAGAAGGAACTACTAACAAGGTTCGACGAGATCCATTACACCTCCAAAAATGGAAGCGAAAAGCCTAGTCTCGCTGTATCAAATAACTCAAATGTTCTGCCCCCACAGTAACCGTCGCTGATAAACAGGCTGCTAGTGTGCATGAGAGGAGCGGCTGAGTAGGCCAGCTACGCGCTTGAATAGAGCACCGAGAGTACCCAATATGCAGGTGTACTTTCCCTGCATTGGTAGTACAGCAATGGTTCTAGAGAACAGCAGTACCCTCAACTTCCAACTGTAGCTCCTTGGCCCTCAGATTCAGGAGTTCAAAACTGGTGCACTATACTAGAAGTACAGTACATCGCACTACTAGTTGAGAAAGTAGTACTAGTACTGCTAGAGTACGAGTACGTAGTAAATAATAGCCCCACACCTTCACTAAGGAACGATCGAGGAGCTACAGTTCGGAGGGACGAGGCCCTGCGGTTACTACGCTCTTATCTCCTCCTCGTCAGTCCCCCCCCCGAAGAGAAGGCAGTTCGTCGCTGCTCCCATGGATTCGCCAGGCGGTTCTCCTCGTCGGGGCTAGGAGACCTTGGATGATGATCCTCTGGGAGAAACTGCACGCCGCGCCGACGTCCTCACCGTCGCAAGACTCGGTGCTTCCTGCACCAACTTTTTTAAGACGGTGCTTAAACAGGCTTGGGAAAAGGCCATGCTTGTTTGTCTTCCATGCATCATCGAGGAGAAGGTTTCTTCTATGGGACAATCCTTGAAATAGCCCACTGCTCCCAGGCCATGGTTGCACGTTGACTCCGCTAGAGTTGCCGACGTTGAGAGGTAGTCGGATTTTGTCCGATGAGCAGGTCAGTCATGGAGTTTGATCATGTAGTACTTAGTTATTCCATTTCCATCCCATAATTTCTCCGCTGCCCACTATCTTGTATATAGGTATGGGTCAGTGCCAACAAAGATTGGCTTGCATACCACCATAATTTTGCACAACATCCATAGCAGTGCGACCATTCCCGTAGACCCCTTCTCCACCATTGGGATCGGCCTTCCGGACTGGCTGGGCTTGAATATGTATGATGATGCCTACATGAGATTGAAGAAGATAGCAATTGTGGACCCGCCGACAAAGCGACGCGGCTACGACGATTACTATCTCATCGCGGTGTTCGACATAAGGATTCCCATCAATGCAAGAGGCAGTAATGGCAGAGGTTGGCGCATGTTGGCCGCGGTAGATTTGTACCCCTACAAGTTCGAAGACGTCATGCGCCATCTAGGCCGCATCATTGTGGTGACAAGACAGGGGACTTGTTTCATATGGTTGCCATCCTACGGTACGGGAGATTACAAACGGAATGCACAAACCATCATTTGCATCCCTAACGGTACTCCATTATTTTGAAGGGACCAGTCATCCCCCAATCAAAATAAGATCGCTGATCCTGGATGTGCATTTGCATCCGTGATTCGGTTTAACCTGGAACCTTGTAGCTGACTTTGGCATATTGGGATCAACTATCTTAGCAGTCATTACCCATGGTACCACTGATGCGCAACATGGTCACACAATCTACCACGATCGGACCGTCACCATCTACCCAGGTATTCCATTTAGTATTATATTTTTTAACCCTCTCGCCTGCTCTTTCATTGTTGTACTACTTACTAGTACTAGTAGGAGTACTTTTTAGCTTGGAGGACGCGTATAGCTAGCTAGGCCCTTGAAGACTTGAACCCACTAGCTCCCACCATTTTTGTTTTTCCATGTCTTACTATCTCATCCATGTAGCCAAGAGTTGCTATATATAATAAGCCGGTTATTTTACTTCCTCTATACCGAAGTAGTACTATTTGCTGCACAGTATTACTTACCGCCATATTTGAGCACAACATTATTATGCATGAACCTTGACTATGTACGTCACCATGTGTCCAGATCTGAGATGCCGCGTGTACCAGATGAACGGCGCCGAGTTCGACCCCCGTGATGCGACGTGGGTGCCGAGGAACACTCTTGGAGAGTACTCGCTTTTCATTGGGGACAGCTACCCAATTGTGAAGCGGATGCCACCTTCCGTGCATGACACCGAAGGCGTGCCGTTCATGAAGCATGGTTGTGTCTTCAGTGCGCACCGCCGGATGAATGACATGCCGGGACACACTATCCCTGATTTATGCCGCTTCAGCTTGGATGAGTCTCCATCTTGTGGAACCGGACTAGAAAGCTGCGGCAATGATTCCCGTTGCCCACCGCTATGGATCGTGCCATCCATGAAGAACACCTGGGACTGGAACCTGTAGGAGGACATGTAGCCCATCTATAATGTTTAAGTGGAGTATGGTAAATTGTGAACGGTAGCGCTATGAATATATGTAGACTAGCCGTACACAAATTTATAACATGAAGTGGAGATGAACTTGTGTGGCATACTAACATTTGTCCTTTAGAATTTATTACTAGTAAATGTGTTATGTGTACATCCAACTTGTGTGGTTGTTGCACGGGCTCCAACACGCTCTTTGAGAAAAAAAGGTGGTACAGCTTTGGATATAGGTGACGTGGCGGCATCATACTGTAGCATCGTTTGCTATAGTTGTAGTATACTCCTACTAGGACGACAACTCCTATAAAACCTTGCGCTTGGCTCTTTGCCTCTTCGGGAGGTTCAACAGCTCATACTCGTATGAACCTTGCACTTGGCTCTTCGCCTCTTCGGAAGGTCCAACAATGATGATACTGCAGTACAATATGCTTCTGGCAATCTGACACAGATTGAACTGCTGCACGTCCACCACGAGGGCGAGGGCGAGGGAGAGGGAGAGGGAGAGGGCGTTGTAGACAAAATCCTCTCCTCGTCCTGCGAGCCACCGTGTGCGTGGGCGAGGGAGACGTGTAGTAAGCAAGCTTCTCCTCGTTCGGCGAGTTGACGGGACACATCAAAGCAGTACTAGTACTAGTCCATACTGCATCCTTCCGGTTAATATGGCTTAATTTGAAACGAGAAAAATACACTGGCGGTCAAAGTATGTAACAATACGCTCTTTACGGTCACTATATAGTTTTGTAGTGATTATACGATCACTAGCTCATCATAGAGCACTGTATTGCACCATACTGACCAGCCACATAGTCAACGTGGCACTTTGTTGACTGGTTAAATTGTCACCTGGTTTCTGGGTCCCACCTGTCAGTTGGCAGAGCAAAGAAATCAGTTAAACAAAACTTTACGCAGGCGCGACAGGAGTCCAACCCTTGCGCGGGAACCACCCTGGCTGTGTATGTGAGTGCATGCACGTGTACTCCCTCGGTCTTCCAACAAAGAGTGTACATTGGCTAAAAAACAAAGACTGTACATTTACACTTCCAATGCATTTAGCCTTTAATCTAAATCGATATTGATTGACTAATGCACCAACTTGTGCTCTAGCTATGGGCTACATGTCTATCCTTAATTACAGCATGCAACAACCTTCATTTAATCTTGTTCTCTCAATGGTCGCATGCACACATAAGTCTGCTACTTTTGGGCGTTAATTATTCCCTGGTCAATGTGTAAATCTCTATATGTACAGTCTTTCACAGACGTAGGGAGTAGGTTGAGCACTTGAGCGTGAGCGTGTGTGTTGCGTCATGTGCTGTGCGTCGCATGGGTGCGTGAGTGTTGCGTGCGTTCATCTGTACATGTGAGTGTTGCATGTTGCATGCATGCATGCATGAGGCTTTTACTCCCTCCCATTGACATGTTCATATTTCAAGCTTCATTAAAACGTTGCATGCAAGAATTAAGAGATAACTCACCAATGCATGTAAAAGTTCTGGTCAATTGTTCCTCACGCATGCATTCCAATTAATACGTTCGTAAACATAATTTTCTTTAGGAAAACCAGCCCATTATTGAGTACTTTCGAAAAAAATCTTCGGGCACTCATCATTTACTACTATATTGGTTGATGCTTTTTTATTGACCTGTATATAAACCTCCGTCCTGGTTTAATGGTCCCCTTCGTACTTAGTGTAAAATTTTGACTGTAAATTTAACTAACAAAGTGTCAATGCATGTCACAAAAACTATACCATTAAAAACTATGTTCAAATACGAATCCAGTGATATGATTTTTGGTGAAATGCATTAACATTTTATTAGTTAAATACTCCCTCCATCTAGGTGTATAAGTCACTTTACAAAAAACCAAATAATCCCAAAACACTTAGGCGCGGTGCATTAACTCCCACCTTGTTTCTTGACATATCAACCAATAAGAGATGTGGGCGTGCATGTTTTCAATGACTCAAGACTATCAAACACGACATGCAGTGGATAGCTCATTGCATGCAATGCTATTAATTAGAAAATAAACATTAAGTTCTCTTGTTTTTCCCTCCTTGGTCACGGTGCACAACCAAAGATGACTTATTCACCTGGATGGAGGGAGCAGATGGTCAAAGTTTGACACAAAATTAATGCATTGGTAAACATAATTTTTTGAGGAAAACGAGTGCATTAATTGAGTGTTTATGCAAACCACAAAAAGTATTCCACCACTCACCATCTACCTTGGTTGATGAGATTTTTGAATTGAGCCCTATAAACCGGAAAGGAGGTAGTACTAGTACTCCTACATTATAGGCGCCGGGTGCCTTGGCCAATGTTTCGTCTTGTTGGACAGGATGAGCGTAGAGGCATAGGGACTGTAGATAGGACGTCTTCAGGATCCATTATTCCCCATCTCGGTCAGAGAGAACGATTCAACTAGTCTTCATAGTGAAGTGACAATACACGCTGCAGCAAATGGGACACTTAATTAATAAGCTGAACCAGCGTGTTGGTGTTACTAAATCAGCCTTACCCAGTACTGCCATCATGTTTGCCAGTGGAGCACGCTTCCGCAAATACACCTACGCACCTCTCTCCTCCATTAACTGACATATGGGCCCTCTTGAGGTAGACCCACATGTCATCGGCGTAACTATTTACACTCCGAAGGACGATATATCCTGGTAGTAGTGCTAGTAGAATTGAGATTTAATGCACTTTCTTCCCCGTCTTTCACTCTTCTTCCTCCTCTCTTCCCCATTGTTGGCCGCACAACATTTCCCCCCGCTCATTGCTCACCCGCCCGCGCCATCTTCCTTGGTAGCTCGCGCGTACCATATCCCCCCGCTCACTGCTCGGCCACACACGCCATCTTCTTCGCTCGCCCGTCCGAATCCACTTCCCCGCTGGCTCGCAGGCACCAAAAACCCCAATCACTCAGCGCCCTAAAAAAACCTATGGCAGAACCAACTGACACACAGGGCCGTGATTGGAATTCCCTCCCTGATGTTCTCTTGGAGCAGATCTGTAATCGTATGGACCTGCTCAGCACCGTCCGTCTGGCCGCATGCTCGGTGTCTTTGTACTGTCTACTCGTTTGCAACTGGCCGACCCTTTTCAAGACACCCTGCTTGCTGATGCTCGGTCCTTGCAGGTGGCCCAGACACTGACTTGACGATCCTACAGAGGTTGCCGTGGTGCCTCTCGACATCCTACCACTACCCGTCCACCTATCCTTCATGCGCGGCCACTACTGGGCGGGCATGAAGGACAACTGGATCGTCCTCATCCACAAATCCGGTAGTCCATGGCATCTCTTGGATATCTACACCCAGCGAGAGATCACCATTCCATCGTTGGATACCGCCGCCATCGAGCCTCGCAGCCCGTCGGACACTCCTGCCTACTACGCACAAGACGCGTCGAGCTTTTGGCTCGACCTATGTTTGCTGAAGGTTGTAATATGTGAAGTGCCCACACCATCAGAAGACTACATAGATTACAAGCTCATTGCCTTGTTCAACATGGGATTAGTCTATCTAGAATCCGGTCGCCATACATGGTTATGGCTCATCTTCAATCCTGTTGAGGCAACATTTATGTGTGATGCTATAGTGCACGATGGCATCGTTTACGCGGTCGACGCACAGATTGGCTGCCTATACTGGTGGAATCTATCATCGTGTAATTGTTCTATCTCATCTCATCTTTACCTTATGAATACGACTGCCTGTTGATTGTTACAAATTTAGAATAGATAGTATGTCTATAACCACATCATTGCTATATGTTCCTCTCATTTCCTAGATTTTTATGACCACACATGTTATTGTTAGAGTTGATATGTGAACAATTGGCATCTAATGATTGTTAGAATAGATATTATGAGTATAACCTCATGACTGCTATATGTTACTCTCATTTCCAAGATTTATATAACAACGCATGATATTGCTTAGAGTTGATATGAGAACAGTAGTAAGTGCTATGGTAGAATATGAGTAGGCTCTGTCATAGCAGTTTTCCTCTCATTGTTACATGATGCTTGAACCGTGACATATTGCTAGAATATGAAAGCCATTGGCTTATTTTTTTTAACTTGGGGTATGATTATGACCACGACATTGCAATTCTCTGTCTATGATATGTGTCACTTTTATAATAATCTTAATTCCACACATACTGTAACACCCTGGATTTTGCCCTTTTCTTTTTCTGATTATTTTCTTGGATTTCTTGATTTGATTTATTTTTCTGCGGCTATGTGGTTCTGAAACTTGGGAAGATCATGTCTTCCTAGGTTTTATAGTGGCTTGTCATCCTCATCATCATCCCAAGATCATTTTCATCATTGACCTAATCCAATATTCTTTTTCTTGGGAATATTTCTTTTCTGTTAAAGGAATAACCCTTTAAACCCTAGGTTGTGAAGCAACCTATATTTCTGTCACTCCCAAAATTCCCAAATAATTCTCATAAATATTTTTGGGTCATATCTTCCACATATATGTCAAAATCCTTCCTTGGCATCATCAAAGATAATTCACAAATATTCCTTTTCTGATTCTGCCCTAAGTGGTGGTTTGAGAAGGAAGTGTCATTTATCTTTGCTCAATTGATCCCAAACTTTTTGTACATCTTTTCCTATCCATATCATTTCCCCATGCCAAAATTCAACTCAATTTGCCTAGTAAATATTCCTGAGCAAATTTTCGAAGTTCCTGTCTGAGGGAAGCCATTGTGAAGGAAGTACTAGATAGGCATATCCAAATGAGTTGAAACTTTGCAAGGTCCTTCATATGATAAAATCATGACTCTCCACCAAATATGAGCTCATGAAGCATATCCAAATGAGTTGAAACTTTGCAAGGTCCTTCATATGATAGGCATCTATGTGAGCCTAGCTCCAAATCTTAGTTTCTGGTCAGATTTTCAGTTTGTGAAGCAACTATATTTTATATTGCTTCATTTAAGGTTAAAGTTTTCCAGGGCATTCTCCTATCCATATCAACTCCCTCCACCAAGTTTTGGCCCATTTAATCTACCCAATTGCCTTGTGCAATTTTTCCAAGTTTCTGTCCAGAGCAAAGCATTGTGAAGCAAGTGCTAGTTTGGTTCATCCAAATGGCCTGGAACTTTTTGGGCATCTTCACTTCTTCAAATCATTGGGCCATGCACAATTTCAGCTCAACTTGCATCTTCATGTGAGTGCATCATCCAAATCTCTAATTCTGGCCATTATGGTGCATTCTACAACAAGTACCCTCTAAACCCCTCCCACTAAGCTAAATTTTGGTGACCAGCATCACCTTAGTGTGTGATCATCACCAAACAAATCACTTCCTTGGTTGCCAAGCTTGTGTCCCCTCTGGACAGCACAAGAAGGTTGCTGCAGATTTGCTTTGGCTCCTCCTGCTTTTCTCTTCTTCGCCCGTGGACTGACTTGTTGCTTCGTTTGGACTCAGGGTATCATGGTCATTCTACCAGACACGGTTGGTCTGGCCAAAACGAGCAATTTGCTCCAGTGCGTGTGGTGATCACTCTTGCGTCATGGCAAACTCATGCTCTGGCCTGTTCTTGCCGCTGTTCCCGTCGTCTCCCTCGTCGTCTTGACCTCCATTAATGTCCTACAGCTTCCTCGTGACCCCCTGCACCTCCCTGCGTTGCTGCCCCTCCTTGAATCGTTGTGGTGTGGTCACCGTCATCGCGCCCGTGCCACTACGAGCTCCTGTCCTCCATTAGTGCTTAGCTGGAGCTCGTCGTGAGCTCTAGAGGCTTCCCCGCGGCCTATATAAGGCGTGCCCAACTCACCACAAAAAAGTACACTTCCGTGATGATACGTGTTTGTCAAAGTAGGTCACGTTTTTTGTCATGCATGTACATCCATGACTATTTTATGACAGAATCAAGATAGTCATACCTGTGCTGTCATAGAAGTGTTCCATGACATTACCAAAATTATCATCACGGAAGTGTCCACTTCCATGACGATAAATCGCGCATCACAGAAGTGCTTTTGTCAAGGGTGACCGACACGTGGCATCCACCGTAACGGGTTGCCGTTAAGCTATCGGGTCCGGTTTTTGATCCATAACCCGTAACAGCCCAGACCAATGGGAATTTTCCACGTGTAAAATTCTGATTGGCCGGAGGAAACACGTGTCAGCTCGTCAGTGGGGCAGATAGGTGCCTATGATATGTAGACACGTGCGACGGCCCACCACTGGCCCATTTAGCTTAGAAAGTCCGGACCGTTTGACTTGGTCAAAAGTTAGCGGGTTGGCCCATGAAAAGCGTGTTAACGGTCTCTTCGCAAATAGCCCATTTTACGACCCGGTAACTCACGGCCCGTTAGGGCCTACTCGAAATCGGCCAGACAATGTCATGTGGGCCGTCGAATATAACACTAGCCCGTCTCACTTTCGGCCCATGTATGGCCCACGGCGTCTTTCGGCCCATATGAGGCCTTTCGTATCTTTAGGCCCTTTAGAGGCCCACGGTGACTCTAGCCCATAGTGAACAGTAAATTTCTTTGTACCCATTAACGGCCCATGATTCACATGGGCCGTTTCCAGCCCGTGTTAGCTTTCGGCCAACTGACGGCCCATACGTTCTTGGGCTCCTTTCCGGCCCTCGATTACTTCCGGCCTGTCACTGGCTTGTTCCCCTAATGGACCAAATTCGGCCCGTGGCAAGAGTCGGCCCGTTTGTGGCATGTTAACCCGTTGCGCCATTTCCAGCCCGTCCTATATTCTGGCCCATTAACGACCCATTATGCATGTGACAGAATTAAGCCTTTGCTGTCCTCCGGCCTGTTAACGGCCCGTTACCGTGCTGGGCCGATACCAATTACGTCCATTTACAGCCCATGTAGACCCATTTATCCGACAGCCTGAGGCCCACCGATTCTACGGCCCTATTGGAGGCCCATTTATCTACAACCCGTAGGAGGCCCATGGATCCTATAGCCTGTAGCAGGGTCAAGGTTACCACGGTCCGTATATGGCCCATGGTTGTTGCGGACACTAGCAAACCAGGGAAAAAGAAGACTAGGAAATAAATAAGCCTGAAACTAATGCTAGGCTATTAAGGCGATTGCACAGATTACATCCACTGGGCATCAAAGATCGCCACCAGTGCAAATATAGGGAAAACCCTACACTATACAAAAATGGCTTGCTGTTTTTTTCAGCCGGTTGCTGCACGTTAAGAACAAATTTTGTATCGCAACAAAACAAATTACAAGTATAAAACAAAAGGAAGGTTGGCATAAAAGTTAACAGTCTGGTAGATAAATGCACCACCAGAAGTTCAGAAGCCCAGTTCATTTGGCCTGACTGTTATGTTTTCATGTCGTATTGTCCGATGGAGCACCATAACCTTCGCCTTCATTTCTCCTAGGCTCTTGAACAACATACCAAATGTCTGATAGTCTGGTTTTCAAAACCATGCATATCTTGACGACATCGAACAATGTCTGTCCTTGTTTCACAAAGGTCTTTGTTAGGGAATGGACTTGTGTCTGGAGCGCAAATATAACATTGTTTTGAGCTTGCATATCTTGATCATCAGGCAGTTTGGACGAGATTGCCTTAACAACCAACCCAATATTACACAGGAACGTGCTTTTGGCACTGTTAGTGGACAGGTACTGACCCACTGCAGCAAGAGCTGACATTGCGGTTATAGTTGCCTCGCCACCTTCAGAAGGTGGCGGTTCGACCATTTTTTCCATAGATTGCTGAAAAGTTGAGTTTTTACATTAGTAGTACCAGAACAGAAGATATTAAGGAGGCAGCAAAACCAAACAAATTAGCTTTGGTCTATATACAGAACTTATTCTGGTGAACCCATGTAAAATATTAGTTGTATTTTACTGCAAAGTACGTAATAAAACCAGGTTCCAAACATATGACCATGTACCATGGCTAATGTATTGTCTATTTCTTCACATTGTATTGACAGCTAAGGATAAAGAGACAAAGTTTATAATACGATAAGCATAGTATGTCATCATTCATATCACAAAACAACTGAGAACAGACAAACAGGAAATTGTTACGTTGTGTGGGCAAGTCCAGCACGGAACTATATTACAGATCAAGATCAAAGGAACATCACTCCTCTCTTTTAAACCTTGTAAAGTGCAATGATACGCTAAGACAATTGCGTACAAAATTGAAAAGAGTAATAGACATTGGCTGCCAACCATGCAGTTCAAGGCACAAGTCAGAGTAAGTAGTAGTTAAAAGGCATGAGGATTAAGGACTTACAACAACGGCTTTGACTAGTGTAGTCGTGCCCTTCGTCTTGCTAGTGTGACAGTCCTTGAAGATTTCCACAACATTTGGTTCAGGTACTTTTTGGTCCTTGCAGGCTTTCCTCTCCATTTGGAACAAGTCAATATAGATCTGATAATATGGTACAGCGAAAAGAGTGAAACAGTAGCTAATTACAAGAGCCTCGCAGTGTGCAATATAGCTACGAGATCCTGTCGTCTGTTGGAATTTCACTTTCGTACAGTTGGCCTTGTTCTTTGAACAGTTCACCTACAAGAAGATAGATTTGTGATGCACATGCGTAAATAGGACTTCAACATGTGATCTGATCACATATATATATAATGTACCTGATAATCTGGATCAGACCAGTGTTTAACGAGGCCTCTCCAGTCTTCTTCCGATATATTTTCCACTGGAGATGTTTAGGCAAGTTCACTTATAGCCTTGCTTTCAAAGTGAGTTTTCCTCAAGTTATACCGATACTGTCGCAGAGCAGACTTGAAAACATGGGTGCAAGCTTGTCTGGTTGCATCATCTTGGCTATCCAACTTGAACCACATCTGTTGAAAATTATGGGAGTCTCATTATCAGCAACCTAGAAAGTATGGGACAGAGCAAGACGATATTACTAGTTTCCATACAAAACCATACTTACAGATAAATGGTCGAGGAAGGTGTTGAACTGGGTTTCGTATTTGTCATTCCTGTAATGAATCCATGTTGGGAGGATACGTACATGACACCTAATGGCAACCGCTGCCTCTGATACTAACTTGGCTGACTCTGTAGCATCACGTGGCCTTTTTAAACCTGCCTCAAAATGTATCTCCATTCTTCCTCCTCTAGATTTAGTTAACCTATCAAGCATTATCCCTGATGTTTGTTTCCTGTTGCGCCTAGGTGCTAGTCCAACAACGAACATAGGAAGTGTTAGTGTACATCAAACTGTGAGACTACATATAAAGAAGCATGCAACTGTAACTTGACTCCAGCAACTACCTTCTTGCTGTTGAAGCTCACTAAGTTCATCTGATCTTGCCAACTCTTCTTGTGTCAAGAGTGCTTCGGAAGTAGTGTTAGGTGGAAAGGGAGCTTGGGAACATGCTGCTAGCTGAGTTGACCAATGAGTAACTCGTGCAACTGGTGGTACTATGGAAGGTGTTGCAACAACTAGGGCTGTCTCTGCTTGTCTGGTGGCAGCTATTGGTTTTTGTTTGGCTTGTTCTGCAGCTTGTGTAGCATGGGATACCTTGTTTGTACAATTTTCCACAGGACTTTGACCTTCTATTGCACCATCAGTACCAGCAGAATCTGCAGGATTCTTTCGCTTCCCTTTCCCTGTCATTTTGTGTTCCTTCCTCTTTCTATGTGCCATGTTAAGTCAAGCCGACAAGAAAAACGAATAACAATTTATTTCTTCAGAAAAAATTGATACGTGATACAGACGAACTGAACTTTGATGTTAGACAACCACATGATAGGAGGATGTAATATGTACGAAAAACAGGACGGCATGAGATAACCAGAACTATGTTGTGTAAAGTAAGCAGAAGACATTTCACTAAATTAGAAGCAATGCAATGGAAGGTAGACACCATATGAAAGATGCTACAAATATCGCTCTGCCAAGTTAACAGTGTCTCGTCATAAATGGCGTTTAAACAAATGCGAAGCAGTACAAGAAATAAATCATATGCAAGATGCAAACAACATCACACTACCAAGTTAAAGGTCTCTCGTCATTAGTGCCATTGCATATTCACAGCATTGCATATTCACAGCTTATGATGTGTAAACTAAGGAGAAGGCATTTCAACAAATTAGAAGCAATGAAAGCTAGACACCATATGAAAGATGCAACGAATATCACTCTACCAAGTTAAAACTATCTCGTCATAAGTGCCATTTCAACAAATTAGAAGTAGTACAAGCTAGAAAAGAATGTGAGATGTAACCTATATCACACTCCCAAGTCAAACGTGTCTTATGATAAGTGATTATTGCAGGTTACACAACAGTAGTAATTTGATGTAGGAACATGGTGTGATAGACAGATATTGTACGTTCTAGAAACAGGAACACGTGTCTTATTCACAAGTATAATGTGTAAAGTAAGCAGATGGAATTCGACAAAATTAGAAGCAATACAAGCTAGACATCATACATAACATGCAACCACATATAACGGTGCCAAGTTAGAGGGAGCACCTGTGATGGTGCACTAGGGGAGACATGCTCGTCATCAACACATCTACGTTGAGTGTCTATGCATGTGTTGTCTTGCAAATCTTCTTGGGGGGGGGGGGGGGGGGTGGTGGAGTAGAATCTGTAGAGGCCCTCCGTTTGGAAGGAGCACCTATATCCGCTGCCTTGCTACTTTCCTTCCGCTTTATTGATTTTGATATGTCAAGTAAAACCGACAAGAAAAAGCAATAAAATTCACTCTTCAGAACTCATTTGTGCATGGTACTGACAATCACTACTTTGATGTAAGGCAAACACATGATACCAGGATGTAATATGTACGGAAAACAAGACGACATGGCATATTCACAACTATTTGTGTAAACTAAGTAGAAGCCATTTCAACAAATAAGAAGCAATGCAAGCTAGACACCACATGAAAGATGCAACCAATAGGACTCTGCCAAGTTAAAAGCATCTCATCATAAATGGCGTTTCAACAAATTTGAAGCAACGCATGCTATAAATCATATGAAAGATGCAACTAATATCACACTGCATATACTAAAGGTGTCTCATCATGTTGATTCATGCGGGATACAAAAAAATAGTTTTATGTAAGGACATGCTTAATAGACAGATGTACTATGTACTAAAAACAGGAAGGCATGTCACATTAACAGGTATAATGTATAAACTAAGCAAAATAGCACATGCAATTTAACCAGATTGGAAGAATTACAGTCTAGACACCATATGCAACATGCAACCACATATCACGCTGCCAAGTTAGAGAAAGCACCTGCGATTCTGGTGTAGGGGAAATGCGGTCATCAACTATAGAGCTACGTTCAGTATCTTCATCTAGCCTTGTTGTTTCTTGAGAATCATGTGGGGAGGATGACACTGCATTCTTCAAAAGAGGATCTTTTCTCAAAGTAACCCACTGGGGTGACTGTCTCATCATAAGTGATTGATGAGGGATACACAAGAACAATAGTTTTTATGTAAGAACATGGTTAATAGACAAATGTAGTATGTACCAAAAACAAGAAGGCATGTCATATTCAAAGGTATAATGTGTAAGCTAAGAAGATGCAATTTAACCAAATTGGAAGCAATACACATCCGGCTGGAGTGGTGAGCATGATCATCGAGGACCTGAGAGCCTGGTGGGAGGCGGGCTGCTTCGCCACCATCGTGGCTTTTTAGTTGGCTTCCAGGTGATGCATGCCTGTGCTGGGCTTGTCACTGGCTAGGTCAGTGCCCTGACTAGCTATTTGTCTGCTGGTGCTCCCGGGATGGTGGTTCATGTAAAAAATATCTTTCCTTATCTTAATAAAGACCGAATTCGGCCTTTCGAATACAAGCTAGACACCATATTCAACATGCAACCACATATGACACTGCGAAGTTAAAGCAAGCACCTGGGATGGTGGTTCATGGAGAGCGAGATCATCAACTCCAGAGCTACGTTTACCATTTCCATCTGCTGACCCTGCACCCTTTATAAGGCTGAAACGTGTCTGGCCTAGCCACGTACGAAGCTGGAGCGACTTCTCTCTTTTCTTTTCTGCTTTTGTCAAGGCAGCAGAGTCTGAAATACCCTTGCATAAAAACACAATAGTGAGAGTATGGGTGAAGTGTGGGAAGAACTAGTGCACTGTAAAAGTAGCAGATAGCAGGTGGCTGAAAAATAAATGACAGGAGACATATGATAGCTCTACAACATTGCATGTCAAACAAAATTAGATTCTACTCCGTATGATTATGTAATATATGAGCACAAGGATGGCTGGGAAATGCAGGTACTCCTCCAGCACACCACCACATGTGGTCCTATCAAAATAAAAGTCGACTGAACATAAATAGGTCAGTCGATTTTTTTATGAACCGTCCGATCTATAAGGAACGGGCAGATGGCCTTCGTCTACCTCCCGCCAGTCACTGTTGACGATCTTTCTCGAATCGCCAGCAACCACCGGCCCAGACCACTGCCTCTGCCGCCCCGCCCTCCCCTCGACCTCACAACACTGTCGTGCTTGGCAGCACCCCCAGGCCATCCCTTTAATCCCGGCCGACCTCCAGATCGGGCGCCAGCAGCTCTAGGCCCCACACGCCCCTAAGATAAACACCGAGGCACTGCTTTCCCGGTGTAATAGGCGGGCTAGCGCCTGTTACACCGGGGAATGCTACCGTTAATTGGGAACAACTGACCAGGAATTGAAATCCAGGGGGGCGACGGACCTCTAGCTAAGGTGAAATAGTATATGGGGAGAAACCTTGTGCATCGCGAGTTACTAGGAACATCTAGTATCAAGAAGAAGCAGTTAACTAGTGCCTTCTGTGGGATGAATACCGTGCAAGCAGACACGTAAAATTTGCATGAATAAGGGAAGAGGAGTACCATTTCCGGTTGCCAGTGTTGTGTCCTCCATATGTCGCGACGATTTTCTTCTTTTTGCTAGGGGAAACGATGGTTTGGAGGAGGGTGCAGCCTTGGACGAACCCATGGCCAAATTGTTGACTGTGTTGCCGTGGCCGTATATCAACGGAGGGGGAAGCAGATCTGAGGCGGTGAAGGATGGCTTAGAAGGAACAACTCCGGTGCGGTGAGGCGTAGGACGGCGTGGTTGAACTGGCTCGGGTATGGACAGCTCGGCCTCAGCTTCAACTACTAGTCGTGGAGGGTGTTGCGGTTGAGGTTGTGGTGGACGACGACGTCGGGGTATCGGCTCCGGCATGATGGAGGAGGGCGGCGGTTGATGGGTGGGATGGGGTGGCAGATGGAGGATGCCGGGGTTTCGCGGCTGGTGGAGAGGTAGTTTTGACGCCCACGGAGTACGAATGGGGAATCGAACGGGGGGGCGGGGGCAGGGGGAGCTAAGGGAGAACCATGTTTCGGTCTGGGATGCACTTGTTTTTGGCTTTTTTGAACAGATGGGATGCGCTTGTTTGAAATTTGGGGAAAGTACAAACTTTGCCCCCCTCTTAAATTTCGGACCTACTGTGGGTCGGGGATAGGATGGCAGTCCTAGGTGTCCCAAATAGTGGGCGGGAGCGATTTCTGCCGTGCGCATGTGTGCTTAGGCGGCCATTGTGTATGAATGTTTTTCGGAGGCGGTTGCGTGGTGTCTAGATGAAGCTACAAACCTACCCTGCTTTAGACCTTTGGACGTCGGGCCGGTAGGTTTCACGGGTCGTAGTTATAAAAGTAATTTCCTTCTACTACCAAACATTGCTCTCACGTGGTTTCGGGCGAATAGACGCTCTTTTGGTGCTTCGTTCGAAATTTTGAAACAGAAGCATTCACGTTTAGAGTACTCTTAAACTTTGAGGATTGACCTAAATAGACAACGTTAAATTTGACCTTGTATGTTTGAAGACCTCATTAAATTAGCCGCTTCTTTTGAAATTTTGACACTTCAAAATCCTATAACTACGATTATTTTGGAATGGAGGAGCTAAATTTGAATCTATTTTGTACACGACTATATATGCTATTATGTACAAAAGCAGAGCAAAGATTGGTACCCCCATAATTTAGGTATGATTTACAAATGCCATGATATCGAATTCAAATAACTGAATGGACTTCATGTTGAATTCGATTTTTTTAAACCACCTTAAGTTGAATTCAAATGTATGCTAGTTCATAGCTATCTATTTATAATGTTCATTGTGTAACTTTCGTATGTATAATGTGCTTTACACACACAACATGAACTATACTCACATTTATATTCGATTGCTAAAGCGATGCATTGTATGGAGTTCAGAATACTAACTATGTGGATCAATTATGTCGAATAATAACATAGACATGCTCAAATTCGATAGAATCTAGATGTCTGATGGATCAATGACCGTTCCTTACACGAATTGCAAATATCATGATCCCATCCTAATATTTGGATACAATTTATATCTTTAATCAATGTGTACATCAGTCTTTTAGTTTCACTCTCCATTGGTGGTCTCTCACACATGCTCACACACTCTCTCCTGAGGTGTCTTTCTCGCAGGCATGCTCTCGATATAACCCTCACTCCCTCTCGCAACCATTTATGACTGTTTCGCTAACCTTTATCACAAGCACTCTTCCTCTCAGAAGCATACACACGCACAATCCCCATCGACCCTTTCTATATACATAGACCTGCCTACGTGTCTCCTGTACGCACATTATCTTTAGGCCTGTCTCTCACGCATTGTCTCACACCTCTCTTCCTAATCGATGAGTATGATTCTAGCAGAGCATTCTGTAGGGTGCCCCTTAAAGTTAGGTTGGATGAATAGCAATGTCAGAGATAAGGGGTTACCTTAGTCCGAGGACCTAGGGTTACAAATCCTAGCTGGCTTTGTCAGTGGACACAGAGTCCTTCACGATTATGCCATCTTTGTCTTGTACAACTAGTCATCGATGGGTCTTCCTAAATGCGTCACGGGCCGACCAATGTGGCGCAGGACGAAACCGAACCAAGGGCCTCACCTTGGCCCACCGGACCTCACGCGGTGACACACGCTCTGCCCCTAGGTCTCATTATCTTCTCACACCCACACATACAAACACAGACACCACACAAAAACAATTCTCCTCGTGCCTCTATCCCCTCCCCCCTTGCATATACACACTCAAGGGAATCTATCGCCGTGACATCATATTTGTCTCTCTCTGTAGACCTCTCTCATTTCTCGTGCTATCTCTCCCACGCCCCCCTCCCCCCGCCGGCCCCTCTATCCATGCCTCTCTCGAATACGTAATACACACACATACCTCTCTAGGCCCTGGCAAATACATCAACTACACATTCACACATGTTACATCACGTACCCCATTGATCTAAAAAGCCCTCTCTTCACGTTTATTTCACATACAACATTCCTTTTGAATAAAGTGTGGCCAAAAAAATATTCTAGAATTTCTACATATATACAACATTACAAAGTTATGTGGAGGAGTATGAACGTTAATTCGCATTTGCATTTGCATTACATATATACAGCATGTTAGTCATAATAAAGAGAAACAAAGAGCATCTCTCTCTCCATCGCATACACCCCCTCTACGCCCCTTTCACGTACACACACAAACTATCTCCAGGTCCTCTAAAAGTACGCCCCCAGCACATTCACGCATGTTTCATCTTTCTCTTGCGATATATACAGTGACGATCATTGTATTTGAAGCAAAAGCACGATACATACATTGGACTTCAGAATCCACTCATTACGGTCACCATTTATGTTTTGTGGTTATTATACAGTCACGGGCTCACTGTATTTGCTCAAGACATGACTAGTTGACCTGTTAAACGCTCCACGTGGAACCTCAAGTGTTGCATCACATTATCTCACTACCATTGGGCCCACATGTTGGCTTGTATCTACTCTACACTCTTATAAAAAACAGAGTTGGTGATGATGGTGTGCCTGCCATCCTGCAATATAGGCCGTCCGATTTATATCTGACGGATAGGAAGGAAACTATGGCAATTTTGCAAAAAGGTACCCACACACCTCTCCACATTTGCAAATAAGGCCTTCCCTCATTCATCCTTTTCTCTCACAAGATAAACTAGTCATACAAATGCATCTTGATGTTACGTGCAATGCACGGGCATCTTGCTAGTAAGAATGAAAACAAACGACAAAAAAATATAGGACGGTGGTTCGAAGTCATGACCACAGGCACAACAGACAAGGTGGCCTTGTGTTGGTATGCTGAGCCGTTTGTTTTAACACACAGGAGCTGGTGT
Organism: Aegilops tauschii subsp. strangulata; assembly: GCF_002575655.3. Lineage (NCBI taxonomy): Eukaryota > Viridiplantae > Streptophyta > Magnoliopsida > Poales > Poaceae > Aegilops > Aegilops tauschii. The sequence continues at coordinate 268,760,053 of NC_053038.3, read as the reverse complement.
GGTGATTATACACACACGCACGCATGCACACGAACTGCATGCATGCAACACTCACACGAACACATGCAGCCACGCACGCACGCAACACTCACACGTACACACGCAGCCACGTACGCACACATTCATGCACACACCACACGTCCAACACAAACTCTCACGCTCAAGTGCTCAACCTACACGTGCATGCGCACACATCAGGCCCTAACAGACACATACACAACCAGGTGGTTCCCGCGCACGGGTTGGAGTCTTGTCGTGCCTGCGTAAATTTGTGTTTATCTGACCTTTTTGCTATGCAAACTGGCAGGTGAGACCCACAAGGAACATGGTCAATTTAACTAGTCAACATGGTGCCACGCAGACTATTTGGCCGGTCAACAGAGTGCAATCCGATGCTGAATGGTGAGCAAGTTACCGTATAATCACTGCAAAACGTATATAGTGACCGTAATGAGCATATTCCAAAGTCCGTTGACCATATTACGCTTTTCTCTCTGTAGGCCCTCCAAAACTACATCTCTACACGTTCTCGCATGTTACATCTAACAACTATGCAATACATCACTACTACTACACTCTAACACAATAAATCATATGTGTTTTTAGTTTTACTAGATATCATATTGTTACTTAATTGTTCAGTTTCCATACATTAAATCGGGTTTGTATCGATGGATCGAGCGAAACAGCAAAACTATAGTAATAGTTCACTGGGTCATCGTGTCGTGTACTCCTTCGTCGTAAGTGTGGAGCACTCACTTTCATAAATGTTCTAGTCCCTTTCGCCGACATGTGGGACATCAAGCTACCGGGTCCACGTGCCATACCGAAATACAGTGCAGAGCAGCAGGGGTGAAGCACCCCAGTCATGGCGCCGGCGTAGTAATGAGCAATGAGGCGTCAAATCACAAAGCTGCACCTTTCCTGCAGTTAAGTTGGAGGGGCGAAGTAATAATGCTAAAAAAGAAGTTGGAGGGACGAAGCAACCATCATTTCACTCGTTGTTGAATCCGCTTCTCCCTCATCTTCTTCAAGTTAACCACGTGTTTCTTCTGCCGTTGTTCTGCCTCATGTGGGACGCGGATCGGCTTGGTAAAGCATTGACACGTGGGACCGCATGTTAGCAAACCGCCAAGCCAACGTCCCCTAAAAATAAGAAACCTCCCCCGCCATCCGCGCGGCAAAATCGCCTCCTTTTTTACTAATCTTGGTTCTATAATTTTTTAGATCAATATAACTGAGATTTGTATAGATAGCACACACGAGCAAAACCAAGTGGTACGGTTTAGGGCATCCACAATGTGTAGCCAAATGTGAAAATAGCTTTTGGCATCGATGGGAACCGTTGTGGACGGTGCTGCCAAAGCCAAAAAGATGGAACCGAAGCTCCCTGATTGATTGATTGAAGGAATAGAAAAATGCAATGTCTCTCCTCTTTCTCCCGTGTTGGACACATGTATAGTAGAGAGCACAGAGTCTACTCCCCTGTCCCTTCTATCACAAATCACAAAGCAGTGAGGCGTCAAATCACAAAGCAGGGACGAAGCAACCATCATTTCACTCTTCGCTGACTCCGCTTATCCATCGTCTTCTTCGAGAAACCACCTCATCGCACTAAGCTGGACTGACGACACTATTGTGTACTAGTAGTACTAGTACATTTACGCGTCCTTTGGTTCAACGGACTTCCTGGATGCAAATAAGGCGGTTGTCTCGGCTTGCAGGCGGCACTTGTGAACGACTTACCGTGGTCTCTCTCGATGGTGTTCTCCGTCGAACGCACTTCGCCAAACCACAACGTTTGAGATATCGTCGACGTCACCGCAATGGGGAAGGAAGTCAAATAGTTACTACCTCCATTTTTTTGTACACAAGGCCAGTATATCAATTTGCAAAAGGCCACTAACACTAATCGAGGCAAAATTGATGGGGTTTGCCTCGTACTAGCAACCAAGGACATTGATATACCCTTGCATGCATGCGGAAGTTAGAAGGTTGGTTTGCATGGCACCGCATTAATCAAGCGATGGGGAGTGAGATGGTTAGCTCTTTGGGCTTTGGAGAAAAAATATGCATTAATTGACACGTCAAACGAGGATTTGTATCGATTAATCCCGTGAAGGAAAACCTCGCCTTTCTTTTTTAACACTAGTACTCCTAGTATGTACGTACTTGTATCTTGTTTGGGTCTAGGCCTTGCATTGCCATACTTCGCCACACATTTTTGCCAAGATTGCCTAAAGTTTTCAAAATGAAAAGGAGGTACACTTGCGCACGGCTTTCGCGGTCGCACCGCACCCTCGCACAGTCGCTCCTGCACACTGCGGTCGCACCACACCCTCACACAGTCGCTCCTGCACGCGGCAAACCCAACCAAGAGAACGCATCCTCATTGACACGTGCTACCGCATGTGATCAAACCAAACTCAGCCATCCTACCACTGACACATAATTTTCGTTCATACAGTATGTTTATCCAGCTGCTTGTTGGAGAGGATCCGTACGGCCCGTGCAGTGGTCTGTTGGGGAAGAAGAAGAGGTGAGGAAGAAGGGTTAGGAGACGTAGGATATTCATCCAACCGCCTGAAATGGTAGACTGGCCAAAATGATGAAAGTCGGGCGACTTGCATAACAATATATGTTTTTACACAGCAAAAGATCCCTAAGAACAACAACATAAAGGAAAACTGTCACTGCTCGCGGAACGAGACGACCTCGTCGTCTTTGGTTGCCGGCGTGAACCAGCCGTAGCTGCCGACGTGTGTCTCCGCACCGTGGTTGTCCTCGTCCTCCAGCTACTCGTTCACGCAGAGCGTGCGGGCGCTCTGCACAGGTGAGAGCACCGCCCGGTTCAAGTACAGGACGTCTGGTTCCGCCTGCAGGAGGGCCTCGATGGCAGCGGCATTCGCGCGCTCCGTGTCGAGTTGAGCCTCCGCCGCCCGGTTCAAGACCAGGACATCTGATTCCGCCTGCAGGAGGGCCTCGATGGCAGCGGCATTCATGCGCTCCACATCAAGTTGAGCCTCCGCCGCCCGGTTCAAGTCTAGGACATCCGGTTCCGCCTCAGGAGGGCCTCGATGGCAGCGGCATCCGTGCGCTCGGCGTCAAGTTGAGCCTCCGCCGCCCGGTTCACATCCACGACATCTGGTTCCACCTATAGGAGAGCCTCGATGGCAGCGGCATGCGCGCGCTTCGTGTCGAGTTGAGCCTCTGCCACCCGGTCCTCCTTTACTATCACCAGGTTGAACCGCTGGTCCGCCTGCACCACGGGGGACCCGGACGCCGGCACGAATTCGACGTCCATCATCTCATACCCATCGGGGGCCTTCTGCGCCGCGACCCCCACCATGAACATTGGATCAGCTTCCTCCGCCTCATAGCTTGGCTCCAGAGAACTCGGGGATTGGCCCGCCGCAAAGCGAGCTTGGGAACGGAGGTCTGTGGCGCCGACCGCCACCACGATTTCTGCGCGGCACTCCGGCGTCAGCATCTTGTAGTACGTGATCTTGTGGCGCACCATGGCTTTCCGCGTGAACTAGGGGGTGCTTGATGCAGGCTAGGGGATGGAAAAGTGGGGGAATAGGCTGGAGAGGAGGTGTGGTTTTGGGGCAGTGGCTGGCTTAGGCCGAGCAGCAAAGGTTCTGGTGTGAATAGTGGTTCTGATGACGACCGGGTCAATCGGTTTTGACTGAACATCGCTCTTGTCGCGTTAGCGTTGCACCCCGGCACGCTGGACCCTCCACGTCGCTCACCAAATGGAATGCGCTTTGTCTTGCATTTTCGCTCGCTTGTGGGACCGCAGTTGAGAGCAAACCGATGTCCCTCCCCCTCCCCCGCCCGCGTCATTTATACTACCACTCCCTCCGTTTTATGCGGAGTAAATAAAAACAGAGGGAGTATACTACGGATGAGGATCCCCTGACATGGCCAAACCCATTGAGTAATTGACATGCAGGGCCTAGCAAGCATGGGGTCTGCCAGTAAGTGACTGAAAGGGAGGGTAACGCAGGGATACCTACGTCAGAGGATCCACTTCCACTACTACTCACTCCTTCCATCTACTATATAGGGCCTAATGCGTTTTTCGAGGCTAACTTTGACCAAATGTTAGAGTAATAATATATGACATGCAACTTACACAAAGCATATGGTCAAATTCGTATGTGAAAGGAGCTTCCAATGATATAATTTTCACATTATACATCTCATGTACTATTAATCTTGTCAATAGTCAAAGGCGGTTTTGAAAAACGCATTAGAGCATGGTTAATAATATAGCCAGTCGATGGCTATAAGGAACTGCCATGTCATCTATAGCCATCATCTATATGCACTCATACAATAGTGTGGGCTATAAGGTTGGCTATTTCCCGGAAAAATATATATAAGGTTGGCTATTGTATTAGTACTTTTTTCCATCTCCTCTCTATCTCTTTCTTCATATTTATTGTATTTACCTAGGAATGTGTATATAGCTAGGCTCTTGCATGAGAGCTCACTCCCCTTACTTTTTGACATCTCTCTCCTCCACATAGGCAAAAGTGCCATGTTATCGGGCTATAAGCCCACTATTGTACTTGCTCTTAGGCCCTATATAAATGGAAAGAGGGAGTACTATGAGCACTGCATACTCTACTATATATGTTGTCAGTACTCCACTAGTACTATTGGACAGGGAGCTTAAAAAAGTTACTATTGGACTGGCTATACGTGGGAAATCCTAGTAGGAAGAGCATGCACGAGAACAAGCACATCCTCGTGGCTGGAAAAAAATTGGAAACCATCTCTGTTTGAATACAAATCTAGGAGTACGTACGAATCTAACAATATTGATTGGGCGTCGTTGAATATTGATAGTTTTTTTGTAAGTTTGATCAAAGTAGAGATACTTTGACTACACATAAAACTTATATGTAAACTAGAAAGGATCGGAGGGAGTATATTGTACATTCAAAAGCGAAACGAACATCGAATAACCTTTATATATGATTTGCGGATGCTATGATCACCGGTTCAAAATTTTGAATCCGCCTTAGGTATCACACATGCACCCACTCGTTCTCTCTCGATTTCATCTTGGAGTCCGGAGATCGATTGAAAGAGGACTAGGGTGGGTACATACGTTCGTTTTGCTTATGAACGTACAATATACTCCCTCTGATCCCCACAGACCCCCCTCCCCCCCGGGGTCATTTCTATCATAGAAACAGACCAAACCTTTATCTCCTTGCATGATGCGCGGTTGATCTCTCAACATCAATCGATCTCATCAAGATGTGTCGGGGCATGAACTGAATGGGATGTCAAAACTAAGACGGGAAGCGACACATAGTGGAGGCAAAGTGAAACTTTAAACGAACCGTTTGTTTGTATGCATGTCGGACAAATTACAACATTGGAAATACAAGCATGGTCTAGACCCACATGCGAATGATACTCGGCGGAATGTTCAAATAAGGCATGCGGGAGGATGGACTCGGCCGGAGGGCGGCATGAACGATGTAGAAGAGGGTTGGAGAGGAATGAGAAATAAGCAACGCCACATGATTATACTGGAACGGCTCAAATAAACAATAAGTTGTCTCCTTTTCCCTTCCGTCTTGGTCCCGGAGTAAGATACTCCCTCTGTTTTTATTTACTCTGCATATTAGGTTTAAATGAAGTCAAACTTCATAAAATTTGACCAAAATTATAGAAAACTAGCAAGATGCCCGTTCGTTGCACGGAACATCAAGATCTTGTGTGAGAAAAGGATGAACAAGGGAAGGTATTATATGCAAATGTGGAGAGGAGTGTGGGTAAATTGTCATAGTTTCCTTCCTATCCGTTAGATATAGATCGGGCGGCCTATATTGCAGGATGGCAGGCACACCGTCATCACCAACTCTGCTTTTTATATACATTAGCAAGATGCCCGTGCATTCACGGAACATCAAGATGCATTTGTATGAGTAGTTTATCTTGTGGGAGAAACGGATGAATGAGGCAAGGCCTTATTTGCAAATGTGGAGAGGGGTGTGGGTATCTTTTTGCAAAATTGCCATAGTTTCCTTCCTATTCGTCAGATATAAATCGGACGGACTCTTATAAAAACAGAATTGGTGATGATGGTGTGCCTGCCATCCTGCAATATAGGTCGTCCGATTTATATCTGACGGATAGGAAGGAAACTATGGCAATTTTGCAAAAAGGTACCCACACACCTCTCCACATTTGCAAATAAGGCCTTCCCTCGTTCATCCTTTTCTCTCACAAGATAAACTAGTCATACAAATGCATCTTGATGTTATGTGCATCCTTTTCTCTACCGTTAGATATAGATCAGGCGGCCTATATTGCAGGATGGCAGGCACACCATCATCACCAGCTCTGCTTTTTATTGAACCGAGACAAAGCTAACATGCGAAGTAAATAAACACATAGGGTCTACATACACAATTTATCTTAGGCACTCCAATAGTACGCCCACTACACATTCACGCATTTCACATCTTTCTACATCTACGGGAACCTACGAAAGGGTTAACGTAAATTGCCTCTCTCTCCTCCCTAATTTTCATGGTGGTGGGCCCCTCCCTCCCCCCAATCTACAATCAACAGCTCACATGTTTCACATTACGTTAATTACATAACTGGGATTATGTAGGTGTAGCATTACTCGTCCTAAAAACCCAACTAAGCCAACCTCCCAGCATATCGCGCGGGAAAAGACCCGGCCGTGCCATTTTAGTCGGGATTGCCGGATTACTAGTAGTAGTATCGATGGATCGTGTGAAGCACCAAGTTTTTTTAGGGGGCGAAGCACCTAGTTTAAAAGGAAAAAGGCGGTACACTCACAACACCCCTCTCGCGGTCGCATTGCACCCACACACGTTCGGTCCTGCACACGACTCACGCAAATGGAACGCGCTTCGGCTTGCCTCTTCACTTACATGTGGGACTGCACTTGGAGAAATCGACCATGCGCCAAACTCCCCCCGCCCACCGCGCGAAAATCCCCCCCCCCCAAATCCCAAATTCAACCGCCCTTCGGCCAACTAGCCAATAATATTCCCCAAACCCCCTCCCCCCATCCCCCTCCACTCCATTCGCTCCGCCAAAGCCGCCGTCCCCGCTGTGCCGATACGTCGACGCCGCGGTTCATCGAGGGGACGCACGTCGATACTCCCGCTCCCACAGTATGCCCTCGTAGACTGACGTCCTCTAGCCGCACCGCCACCGCTGGCGACGTTCTTGTGGAGGCGCACATCGATTAGTGCCGCCACCGCTGGTGACTTTTATGTGGAGACGCATGGCGGTGAGCTTCTCCCAAGGTACGTGCATTCTAGACTGAGGCCCTGTGCATGTCGGTGTAGCACTAAATGTTAGCTGGTAGATGCTGTTAATCTCACTGTTTGCCGAACTAGTTTACAGTCAATATGCTCTGCTTAAGAAGCTTCCTTGCCATGTTCTGCACTCAATCTGCTTAGCTGAGATGGCATGCCTGTCGGTGGAAACGACACCTATGGGATCACTGGAATCCCTTCTACGGTTGGCGGGCGCGGGGTTGTGAGAAGAGCAGGTCTAACAAGAAGCACACGGATCGTTTACCCAGGTTCGGGCCGCGAGGATGCGTAATACCATAGTCCTGCTTTGGTGGATGTATTGAGTGTTCTAGTGTTCTTGAGCTAGCTACGGGGCGTAACTTGCCCAAAAGAGCCGAATCCCCCTCAAGTATGCCATGGGCCTCCTTTTATAGTCGAAAGGGGCTGCCACAGTGGCACACAGGAGGTGGAAAGGTCTACAGTGCTGCGAGCTTATCGCCCATATTACAGGACAAGACGCATTTAATGCATCGCTTAGGTGTCCCTTAGCTTTATCGGGGACAGGAAGGAGGCCCGTCCTTTGCCTCGCCTTGCTTCGACATGCGCCCAGGCCAGCGATGCATGTGGCGCCATGTAGGCAGGCAGGCAGCTGAGGTGGCGCGGTGGTAGGGTCTTCACGAAGATCTACATGCCACCACGCAGGTGCTTGGTGAGTTGGTGTAGAGGCCGCCCGTCGCCACGCAGGTGCCTACCCAGCTGGTTGAGCTAGCAGCTGCTTGGGGACGGTGGTGGAGTCTTGGCCGGCGCGGGCCTGGCGGTGGCCCCGCGGATGCCCTCGGCAAGGGTCTTGCCGGGGGCCCGGCAAGAATCTTGCCGTGGCGTCGCAGTCGGCCCCAGCAAGGCGCTTGCCGGGGGTCTTGTGGATTCCCTCAGCTGGGATCCCGCCGAGGGTCGCTGTCTTCTGGTCCTCATCTGATCCCACATGTTTATGATCTTGACAAAAATCTGCATGCCACCACATAGGTGCCTCCCGAGCCTTGGTTCCAACGTAGTCGTTGGCGGCGTTTGGAACCCGTAGGGTCAAGGGTGGCCTGCTCTGCTGGCATCGGGCAAGTTGGCCCGGCAAGGCTCTTGCCGGGGCCGCGGAGTCCGCCCCGGCAAGGGCCTTGCCGGGGGAGTCCACCTCGCCCTCTTGCTCTTTGGTGTTTCTAGTCTTGGCGTTGCCTTGACCGTATTGTGCCTTTGGCTTCTCTCCGGCTTCCCTCCCTTGTGTCGGATCCCGGGTTCCGGCAAAACCCTCAAGGTTCGAACACTGGGGTGCGCGCGAAGATTTCCTCCCTACCGATCCACGTCCTAACTAGCTAAGACCTCATGAACGAACTCAGCAAACTCACAACACAAGGGACACAAGATTTATACTGGTTCGGGCCACCGTTGTGGTGTAATACCCTACTCCAGTGTGGTGGTGGTGGATTGCCCCTTGGGCTGATGATGAACAGTACAAGGGGAAGAACAACCTCCTGAGGTTGAGGTGTTCTTCTGCTCGGTGTGTGGCTAAGGATTAGGTGAGATGCCTCTGAATGAGTTATCCCTACGGTGGTGGCTAGTTCTACTTATATATGCCCTGGTCCTCTCCACAAATATTGAGCGGGAAGGGAGCCAACAACGGCCAATTTGAAAGTGGACAGCTAGTACAACTTATCCTGACAAAAGCGGTCTTCGCGTGCAAAAAGGCTCTGGTGGTGACGCTTTCTTGGGCTCCATGGTGACCTCCGTCTTGCCCTCCTGCTGGTCTTGGTCTCGTTGCGCCGATATGGAAACCTTTGCTTGATGCCTCGGTACTCTGCGCCTGCGCTTGCTCCCTTAGCACCAAAGGGGAAACAAGGACGCTGCGCGCGCTGGCGCCTGCCTGGCGCCCGCCTGGTCTTGATCGTCATGGCTCACGTCACGAGAACCTCACGAGGTTTGCCCTGCCTTGATCTCTCCGCCCCTCGCGAGCCTGCCTGGCGAGGGCGCTCCTGAGGAGGTCTTGCGTCGTCCGCCTTGCGAGGATTGGCCCCTCGCGAGGGTCTTGAGTGCCTTGTTGATGAAGATGGGCCGTACAGGCCTACTAGCTCAGCCACACCATGGGCCGCAGGCAGGCATGTCTGGGGACCCCCGTTCCCAGAATGCCGACAGTAGCCCCCGGGCCCAAGGCGCGATCGGGCTTGGCTTTGAGGCGAAGCCAAAGGTCAAGTACGGAGCGCCGTGGACCCCAAAAGCCTGCGGCCTCGGTCGACGTGTGGCGGTTGATTGGACGTGGGCGTCTCCGCTTCCCCACGCTGCCCTGGAGTCCGCCTGGCTATGCGGTCCCCGCTACCTACACAGTTATTCTTTCATCGCCCATGCCTTACTTTCCCAATCCATCTACTTCCTCCAGACTCTGCTCCTCCTCTCTAATCTGACCTGCACTCTGCCCGCTTCATCGTCATGGCACCGAAACAAGCAGACAAGGGGAAGAAGCCTCTGTCCTCGCCAAGTGCGCCTCCAACCATCGAGCCTGCAGTCGGCCGATCCCTGGTGCTCAACGACGAGGACATGGGCAAGGTGCGTCCCATGCTCGCCACCAGCTTCAACGAGTGGGGGAAGACGGTGGCTTGGCCTGCGTCTCGTGCTTGCATTGCCCAGGCAGCCACCGAGGCCCCAATCTTCATCGATGCCCTTTGGGCCAGCCTGATTCCCCCTTTCTCCGCCTTCTTCAACGCGGTGCTTGATCATTACCAGATCCACATGCTGCATCTCGACCCCCAATCTGTGACTCTCCTTGCCGTCTTCGCCTTTGTGTGTGAGGCCATGGTGGGCATCACTCCTTCCGTGGCCCTTCTCCGTCATTTCTTCTCATTGCATCTGATGGATCCCCGACAAAGCTCGGGGTGCGTGAGCTTCCAGGCTGTGGCCGTGACGGCGGGCCCGGGGATCGACTTCGAGCTTCCTCCATCCACGAGCGAGTTTCGGACACGGTGGGTATTCGTCGACGCTGGGGTGCTCAGCCCCCTGCTCCATTCTCCGTCAGCACCTGCTGTTCCCAACTCCGGTTGGGGCCACGAGAGGCTCGCGAGCCCCTGTCTTGTCCCCGTCTGGCTCAGGCTGAGGAGGCTGCAGCACCGCGACGTGACTGCGCCTATGGTGGTGAAGGAGTTCGTCAGACGCCGAGTCGCTCCGCTTTTACGCCATTCTCGCCCGATGTGGGCCTTGCTCAGAAGTCTGGACCATATGAGGTTTCAGGAGACCGGGCTCCCTCTTAAGACGCGGCAAACAGTGCTCGAGGTCCTGATAGGTATCCCTTCACCGGACGACATGCTTGGGAAGAGCTGTCTGCTGTACCGTTGCATGAACAAGGCCGAATTTGCAAAGAGCATGCCTCCCTTTGATGAGTGGGGGCTGCACCCGGACGGCCTGGTGGGGTCCCGCGAGAACCCTGTCAACGTGGTTCCCTTCTTCGTCGCTGGCGCCGAGCTCGTCCCGAATGTGGATGCAGGGGGGTGAGCGCCGCCGGAGGCGGGCGGCACGAGTGCTGATGTGCAGATGCCGCCTGGGGCTTCTGGGCGTCGTCCCCAGGAACTCATGATTCTTCCTCTGGGATGTCGGTCGCCGAGACGATGCAGCACACGGCTCCCGATGCCAAAGCTCCGGAGGCCTCAGGAGGTCGTGGCAAGACTACGCCCGACTGCTCTCCGCAGCCTGGCACCCCTGAAGTTGTCCTCTAGAGCACTTCTTCGGCTGCACCCCGTGCCGGCCGCCATGTCCAGCGCTTCGGTCGGCTTTGCATGTGCTTCGAGGAGCTCCGCAAGAGGAAAGGATCTCCGAGCAGCAGCGGTATCTTCGGGTTGTTCAAGTGACGAAAGTACATCGCCATCGATGAGTAAGTACTGCACCTTGTGATTTCTTGATTGCTGCTTTCCTCCCTGAGGTTGGCTCTTCAGGACCCCTTCCGTCAGGGCCACTGTGTCCCCCCGAGAAGCAACCTACGCCTTCCTCGACTCCCCCACTGGCCTTGAGCGTCTCGAGCCGGCAGGTCGCGCCTGGAACAGGGCTGGCCGGGGAGGTGCGCTCGCCTTCATGGTGCTTCGAATCTGCGGCCTCGTCGTCCTTCCTCCACGGCCTGGCTTGGAGCTTGGCGGGCGTGCACCAGACCCCTCCTCTGGTTATGGACAGTAGCTGGTTGGCTTCAGTCTTCGGTTCCTCTTCAAGCAGCGGGCCTGGACTGGTCGGGGCCCCTCGTGAGGCCGGGCTGGCGCCTGGGGTGGCACCAGCCCCCAGCCCCCTGCCGAGAGGGGGTGCGCCGCTTCACGTCCCGCCTGCAGCCCCCGTGGCGGAGGAAGAGGTGGGCCGTGTGCTAGAGTTCGAGCACGGACGGAGCGTCGTTCGTCATGAGCTCTTCCAGGAGGCGATGGGCGCGATGAACCGTCTCGGTGAAGAACTTGTGGGTGTCGACGTGCGCCTCAAGGCTGAGGGTCTTCGGCTGGTGGAGGAACGGCGTAAGCTGAAGGTGGCCATCAACCTTGGCTCCTACCAGCGTGATCTTGATAACGCGCAGGCCGAGGTGTCCCTCAAGGTTTCCCGTGAAGCTTGCTCCCGAGCTCTGGAGGAGGCTCGCGAGGCTGCGGAGAAGTGCGCGTGGGAGCTCCAGGCCTGGAGTGCGTCCCTGGAGCAGCAGGTGGAGGCGCGCAAGGCCGCCCTTGCGTCACTGAGGGGGACGCCCACCGAGGAAGAAAAGATCCGGAGGCGCGAGGAGGCGCTAGCTTTGGAGGCCGTGGAGCGTAGCCTCGAGCTTGAGCAGCTGGAGACGAGGGAGCGTCAAGTTGCCCAAGCGGAAGATGCCGTTGGCGCACGCGAGGCCAACTCTCTGGAGGAGGTTGATTGCCGGGTGGCCGAGGCTCGCGCGGATCTTGAGGGTAGGTATGACTTGAGGTTGAAGCTTGCGGGGACGGAGGATGCGGGTAGGGCCGCTGCCCTCAGGCCCAAGCTGGCTGAAGTGGACAGGCGCGAGGAGGCTACGGCAGCCGCCCTGGTCACAACACAGGCGGAATTGGCCTCCGCCCGCGCCGAGCTGCTCTCTCTTCAGAAGCGGGTTGATGACGCCGACTCCGTCGCCGGCAGAGTCGGGAGGAAGTGCTTCAGCGGTGGACGCTGGAGCCTGAACACGCCCCCATGCTCCAGGACCTCAGGGTCAGGGCCAACGCGGCATTGGGCCATGTCTGGGACGAGAATGCTCTGCACCCACACTCGAATGACTACGCCAGTCATCTGTGCTTCTTCGCCGACGTGGTGACGCGCCTGGAAGCCCGGTTTGATAGAGCTCACCAGCTCGTGGAAGAGAGGAGCCGGGGCCTGTTCGGGCGCGCGTTCTCACATGTCTTCAGCCATCTTCGGAACACCTTCCCCGACTTCGACTTCGACGCCGCCATTGCCCCCGTACCGTAGGCCATCCGTGGAAACCTGTTGTGGTGGGTGGAGGACAACGTGGATGCGCTGGTCAGAGCCTTCACTTCTGAAGATGATGCGGTGGTGGTTGCTGCAGACGAAGGCGACGTGGTTGACGATGGTGATGCCGGCGTTGGTGAAGGTGGAGGCGACGCCAACGACGGTGACCGCGACGCCAGCGGCGCGTCTGAAGACGACGTGGAGGACGCCCCGAGCGACATATCTGGCTGATCCCTTGTTCCTTTACTTTTTTACCATGTATCCAAAAACCTGGGCGTGGCCCCTAAAGATTGTGAGAGCATTTTGAGAGGGGGAGCCCCTCATGTAAACAAATCGCAATTTTTACTCTTCTATGCCAAGACGAGTGTGCGCCTTCGTGGATCCATGAGCCTGGCGGCAAGTTTTGTTGTTGCGGCTTACCTTAGCTGGGGCAGGCCCCGAGTCGGATTGTAAGGTAGAGAGTTGCCGCGGAGCTCCTGAAGGGTCTGCTGATCCGCCCGAGAGGGCCTCGCGAGGATCCAGCGTCAACCGGCGTGCGCGGTGCGTGTGCCGCGCCCAGCCCCGCTCGCGAGGGGCCCGTGAGGGGGAGGCAATGAGCGCGAGCTTCAGAACAAGGCAAGAACCAGATGGCAAGAAATCGCTTGAACGAGAATAGGCACCCCCGCGCGCATCGATAAAAACTCTACTTCAACTTAAATCCAAATCCATAAGGCAAGGTTACAGAAAAGAGATCCAAAGCAAATGGCCGCGTCCGGTGCCTAGTTTAGTCTTCTGGTCTTCTCACCAGTGCGGCGCTAAGTGCTGCCACTAGGTGTGGGAGGGAGCCCCCGAGTCCCGAGGGCGGCTCTCCGGAGACTCCGGGGCGTGTACAGCCCCACTCATTATTACGTGAGAGTGTCACGGGCGGCGATCTTCACAGGCACTGGGCCTTCTTCACAGGTACCGGCCTTGGTTCATATCACCAGGAAAGGGCCCCGCCTTGCTCCACCCTCGACCACCTTTGAGCTGACCGGCAACCAGGACGACACAAAGGGGGGAAAGGGGACGCCAACAGCGCCCTCGGCGACCACGGGTCCTCTGCCGGGGGAAGGCTCACCGGCGCCTCCCCGGCAGAGAGCCTACCTCCGGGTGATGCTTGGCTTCGCGTGACGTGGTGAGGGGCCTTGCTCCTGGCTCCCTCCATGCAGCCACCAGCGTGTTTCCCCTGGCGGAAGGGGGGCTGCTACCCAGGGTCGTCGGCCGACGTTGTGACCTGATTCACTTGCAGCCCATGGTTAGTGTAAGCCTGCTCCTAAGAGATTAACGGTACCATGTAGTTGTTGTTGCAAGCACGATCGTTGTGGTTCCCTGTCGGCTCCTGGAAGGCCTCAACTCCTAGCGCCTCCTCTTCCCAACCTTCTCTGAGGAACGAGCCAGGGTCGTCTTCTGGCGTGTACTCTTGGTCCATAATGCGGGGCATGTAGGCTTCTGGGGCTGTTACCCCAAACACCTCGCCTTAGTGCCCCACACTCCACGTTGCCCGGCCCAGCGCGGCGTCCTGAGGATGATAGTGCATCGTCTCGTTGGGACCATGGGAGGCAACGCTCATGCCCATGCTCATCGGAGGCGGCATGGGGGAAACGGGGCCCCCGGCGCCGCCGGCCGTGCCGGTATCAAAGAAGCCCCCAGGCTCACCCGAGGGCACGTGGTTGCGGCGAGGCCCACCGTGAGATCCAGTAGCGGCCCAAGAAGGAAGCAGATAGCAGAAGGGCAGTGCTCCTGACGCCGCCGCATCCAGCAGCTCAGCGAGACATTCCAGCAGTGCATCCCGGCCGCTCTCCATCAGTCAGCACCGCAGCATCTCCCGCGCCACCATGAGCGCGGCCCGCATGTTCGCCTGCTCCTGCCGGGTGTGCGGCACCGTCGCGGCAGCGTGGCTCGCTACCCTTGCAGCAGCTCGCGCTTGTCGTGGAGTAAGGGTGAACGGAGGCTGGCCGTGCCGCCCGCGCCCAGCAGCGTTAGGTGGCGCTCGTGCCGCCTGGAGCGCGGGGTTGAGGTCTTCATGGGGAGGTGGCACCGCCCGGGCGGGCCAGGCTGCCCAGCGGTCGGAGTCAGGCCTCGGGTTGCCGGACATCGGGACAACGGAGCGTCGGCGGATCGATTGGCGGTGAACAGGCTCCGGCGCACCCCAAACTGGCGCGCCAAATGTCGGATCACGGGTTCTGGCAAAACCCTCAAGGTTTGAAACTAGCTAAGATCTCAAGAATGAACTCGACGAACTCACAACACAAGGGACACAAGATTTATATTGGTTCGGGCCACCATTGTGGTGTAATACCCTACTCCAGTGTGGTGGTGGTGGATTGCCTCTTGGGCTGATGATGAATAGTACAAGGGGAAGAACAGCCTCCTGAGGTTGAGGTGTTCTTGTGCTCGGTGTGTGGATAAGGATTAGGTGAGATGCCTCTGAATGAGTTATCCCTACGGTGGTGGCTAGTTCTACTTATATAGGCCCTGGTCCTCTCCCCAAATATTGAGCGGGAAGGGAGCCAACAATAGCCAATTTGAAAGGGGACAGCTAATATAGCTTATCCTGACAAAAGCGGTCTTCGCCTACAAAAAGCTCTAGTGATGACGCCGTCTTGGGCTCCATGGTGACCTCCGTCTTGCCGTCCTTCTGGCCTTGGTCTCGTTGCGCCGATATGGAAACCTTTGCTTGATGCCTCGGTACTCTACGCCTGCGCTTGCTCCCTTAGCACCAAAGGGGATACAATGATGCTGCGCACACTGGCGCCCACTGAGGGAGTCCTGGATTAGGGGGTCCTCGGACAGCCGGACTATATCCTTTTGCCGGACTGTTGGACTATGAAGATACAAGATTGAAGACTTTGTCCCGTGTCCGGATGGGACTCTCCTTGGCGTGGAAGGAAAGCTTGGCAATACATGTATGTAGATCTCCTCCCTTGTATCCGACTCTGTGTAACCCTAGCCCCCTCTGGTGTTTATATAAACCGGAGGGTTTACTCCATAGGACAACAACAATCATACCATAGGCTAGCTTCTAGGCTTTAGCCTCTACGATCTCGTGGTAGATCAACTCTTGTAATACTCATATCATCAAGATCAATCACACAGGAAGTAGGGTATTACCTCCATCGAGAGGGCCCGAACCTGGGTAAACATCGTGTCCCCCGCCTCCTGTTACCATCCGCCTTAGACGCACAGGTCGGGACCCCCTACCCGAGATCCGCCGGTTTTGACACCGACAATGGTGCTTCCATTGAGAGTTCCACTGTGTCGTCATCATAAGGAAGGATGGCTCGTCTCGTTGTCAGGGATAACATCACCTCTGGGGGAGCCCTGGCTGTAGGCCAAACTCTCCGACTAGGCGGCTTCGTCATGACCGCCTGTTCGGCCGCTGTGCCGACGATGACTTCTCGGGTCATCGAAAATAGCCTCCACATCGGCTCAGAACTTACAGAGCGGATGAATCCAATGGAGCTCTCCCCTTTGAACGAGCTCTTGGATCGCATCGCCGCTTTGGGAGTCGCTACGGACTATGATCGGATTGGGCTTAAACCCGACCAAAGGGATATTAACTCTCCGTCGGTCACCCATCAGATAGCGGTGGTGGAGGAGCAATGCGGCGATTGTTCCTCTATCTTGAGACAAACTATGTCCGGATTCCTGAGCTCTCCGAGCCGGATACCCGTCTACGGGAGGACATCGCCCAAACCCTGAACCTAGAATCAGGCAGCGGGCCAGACCCACTGGGCAACATCCCGGAGCCCGAACTTCCAAGATCAGAAACTCCTCCGCCCCCGGGTCTGAGATCGGGTCAAGGTTCGGACTTAAATCCACCCACCCACCCAGATATAAACGATCTTTCCCACATTAGGCGAGAGCCCCAGGAGGCAGTACATCAATATTGGGCCAGATTCCTCCTTGTAATGAACAAGGTCAAGGACTGTCGCGAGGAAGACGCAATTTCATTCTTTTGCAATAATTGCACGGACAAGGGAATCCTCAACGCCATAAGTCGCCGTGACATAGCTCACTTCGCTGACTTGGCGGACATAGTACGGAAGTACTGTGCGATGGAAAGCGCCTGGAAAACCCAAATAAAATTTTGGGATAATCCGGCTCTGACAAAACCCCCAGTACGAACTAAAAGGGTGCACTCTCATAAGTCGCCCGACTCAATTACAAATAAGCAAAAGCCCACTACAGGGCATGGAACCGTATTGGAGGGATGGCTTAATGGGCCATGCAAAATTCACAGTACAGCGGATACCATACCAACGCACAGCCTTCGAGCATGTTGGGTACTCAGGCAGGTGGCCAAGAGCGGTGAGGATCTCCTCATTAAAAATACCGCAGAGCACCACCCCATGGATAACAACAATACAATATTGACAGTCTTCGAGACCTTCGCCTCAAATAATAGGCGTAAGCGAGCACTCCGCAGCCTTGCCAAAGTCTGCCACGTGGCAACAATAAATCCATGGAGCGACACGGCTATCACCTTCAATGCCAGTGACGAACCTAAATTCTGAACAGCCCGAGCACCAGCCGCCTTGGTCCTTAGTCCAATTGTGGACGGATTTCGGCTTACTAAAGTGCTCATGGACGGCGGCAGCGGATTAAACCTCATTTATGAGGAGACTCTTCAAAACATGGAGATAGACAGAAACCGCATTGAGCAAAGCAGCACGGCCTTCAGAGGAATCATCCCTAGTCGGGAGGCACGATGCGCTGGGAAAATCACACTAGATGTGGTATTCGGCACGCCGGAGAATTATAGGTCCGAAGAAATTACATTCCAAGTGGCCCCGTTCAGTAGCGGATACCACGCCCTTCTAGGGCGGGAGGCATTCACGATCTTCCAAGCCATACCCCATTACGGGTACATGAAGCTCAAAATGCCCGGGCCCAATGGAATCATCACTCTAGCTAGTGATCCGGACATAGCACTCCGCGCTGAAAACAAAACAGCCGCACTGGCCCTCGAGGCATTATCCGAAGCCCTCGCAGCCGAGGAATTAACTGCACTGCGCTCCACAGTGGACAGGGACGACGTGATACTCAACAAAAGATCCAAGTCCACCTCTTTTAAACTAGCGGATGAAATTGTCAAATTCCAAGTCCACCCAATGGACCCTACAAAAACAACATCCATTGGGGCACAGTTAAACCCCGATGTAGACGCTGCACTACGGGAGTTCCTGCGCGAGAATTGCGACATATTCGCCTGGCATCCTTCAGACATGCCAGGAATCCCACGCAGGCTGGCCGAGCATAGCCTTAACATTCTAAAGGGATTCAAGCCGGTCAAGCAGACTCTTCGGCGTTTCTCTGAACCTAAGCGACAAGCCATGGGAGAGGAGCTAGCCAAGTTACTGGAGGCCGGATTCATTAGAGAAATAAAACATCCGGACTGGCTAGCAAACCTGGTGATGGTACCAAAGAAGGACAAATCCTGGCGCCTATGCGTCGACTTCAAGGACCTTAATAAGGCTTTCCCAAAGGATCCCTTCCCCCTCCCTCACATCGATCAAATTATCGACGCTACCGCAGGACACGACTCATTGTGCTTCCTCGACGCATACTCCGGTTACCACCAAATTAAGATGGCGGAGTCCGATCAAGCCACAATGGCATTATCACTCCATACGGCCCCTTCCGTTTTAACACAATGCCCTTCGGGCTCAAAAACGCCGGTGCAACGTATCAACGCATGATTCAGACATGTCTGGAAAAACATATTGGGAAAACAGTGGAGGCATACGTAGACGATGTGGTCGTTAAAACCAGACACGTCGAATCCTTAATAGACGACTTGAGGCTCACGTTCGACAATCTCCGAACATATGACATCAAGCTCAATCCGGAAAAATGCGTTTTCGGTGTGCCCGCAGGAAAGCTCCTAGGCTTCATCATCTCCAGTAGAGGAATTGAAGCAAATCCGGCTAAAATCCGAGCTTTGTCACAGTTGGCTATCCCAAGTGACCTCAAGCAAATCCAGATATTAACTGGATGCGTGGCGGCCTTAAGCCGCTTTATCTCCCGATTAGGAGAAAAGGCACTACCCCTTTATCGCCTTCTTCGGTGCACCGAACACTTCGAGTGGACGGACGCAGCCACGGCCGGATTGGAAGAAATAAAAGCCATCCTGGCCACCAACCCAATCTTGGCCGTGCCAAATGTCGGCGAACCAATGATGTTATATATAGCGGCAACTCACCAAGTTGTAAGCGTAGTGCTCGTCATCGAACGGGAGACGGACGGACATAAATTCCCACTTCAGAAGCCGGTATATTATGTATCCACTGTCCTCACTCCATGCAAATCACGGTACCCACATTATCAAAAGATAGCATATGCGGTATTTATGGCATCCCGGAAATTACGACACTACTTTCAAGAGTGTTCAATTATGGTGCCTCGGAAGTACCACTCAACGACATAATAAACAACCGCGATGCCACGGGCCGGATTGCCAAATGGGCTATCGAGCTCCTCCCGTTTGACATAACATATAGACCACGGCGAGCCATTAAGTCGCAAGTACTGGCCGATTTTGTCGCCGAGTGGATAGAAGCCGAACTCCCTAAAGAATACGGCACGTACTCCAATTGGATCATGCACTTCGACGGCTCTAAAATGCTGGCTGGTCTGGGGGCTGGCGTCGTCCTGACGTCCCCCACCGGACATACAGTCCAATACGTACTCCAAATACTATACACAGACTCCAACAACACAGCCGAATACGAGGCCCTGTTACATGGTCTCCGGATGGCAGTTTCCATGGGCATTCAACGCCTGGAGGTGCATGGGGACTCGAACCTCGCAATATCTCAAATAAATGGAGACTTCGACACCAAGGATCCGAAAATGGCGGCTTATCGCAACGCCGTCCTCAAAATGTCAGCTCGGTTCGAGGGGCTTGAATTCCACCATGTGGCTCGGGAAAACAATTAGGAGGAGGATCTCCTCACCCGTATCGGCGCTAAGCGCGACCCTGTCCCACCTAACATCTTCTTGGAAAGGCTGTTTAAGCCATCCGTGGTATGGGAAGGGGACACCGGTAACAATAGTCCGGACCCGGCCACAACACCAGATACCGAACACTCCGACACAATCGGAGGCTCTCCCACCGAAATAACACCTTCAGCCCATGTGATAATGGCCGTCATCGCCCCGTGGACAGAACCATTCCTGGCCTACCTAACTAGGCAGGAACTACCCGAGGACCAAAATGAGGCACGCTGCATAGTGCGGCGGTCTAAAGCCTACAAGGTCCACGAGGGAGAGCTTTATAAGAAAAGTACTACCGGAGTCCTTCAAAGTTGCATCTCCGAAGAGGAAGGGCGGAAGCTTTTGGCAGAAATCCATGCTGGACTCGGCGGCCACCATGCCGCAGCCCGGGCCCTTGTAAGAAAGGCCTTCCGTACAGGTTTCCATTGGACGACGTCCCGAGCAGACGCATAGGACCTTGTTCAACATTGCGTCGGTTGCCAGCTTTTTGCAAACCAAAGCCATATGCCGCCTGCCGCTCTCCAAACAATCCCCATTACTTGGCCCTTTGCAGTCTGGGGGCTTGATATGGTCGGACCCCTCAAAGGGGGAACCCATAAGAAAAATACCTATTGGTCATGATGGACAAATTCACCAAATGGATAGAAGCCAAACCAGTCAAAACGGCTGAATCCGGACCGGTGATAGACTTCATTTCTGGGGTTGTACACCGTTATGGCATCCCCCACAACATCATCACCGACAACGGCTCGAACTTTACAGCCGACGAGGTAAAACTTTGGTGCAGTAACATGGGCATCAAGCTCGATTATGCTTCTGTCTATCACCCGCAAACTAACGGTCAAGTCGAGCGAGCAAATGGTCTTATCCTGAGCAGCATTAAACCCAGATTAGTGCGGTCCTTAAAGGAATCAAACACGCACTGGGTAGAGGAGCTCGACTCCGTACTATGGGGGCTGCGGACCACGCCGAATCGCACTACCGGATACACACCGTTCTTTATGGTGTACGGCGCAGAGGCGGTACTGCCCTGCGACATAATTCATGACTCACCTCGAGTGTGCATGTATGAAGAAAAAGAGGCCGAGCTCGATCGGCAGGACAGTTTGGACGCCCTGGAGGAGGAGCGTGACATGGCAAAAGCCCGTTCCGCCGATCAGCAACAGGCTCGAAGGTATCAAAGTAGAGAAGTACGGGCCAAAGCTTATAACGTTGGTGAACTCGTTCTACGCCTACCGGAGAAGAAAAAGAACAAGCTCAAGCCCAAATGGGAAGGTCCCTTCATTATTGACCAGGTTCTGACCGGTGGAGCGTACCGTCTGCGGGATGCATCGGATAATCGACTCGAGCCAAACCCATGGAACGCAGCCAGACTCCCAAGGTTGTACGCCTAGTGCCGGACTCTATGTTCGTCTCCTTACCTCCGTCAATTTTTTACATATCCGTTATCTGTCTTTTCTCTCTTTCTCTCTTCTTTTTTTCCTTTTCTTCAAGGCCTTAAAAGGCTAAATTGTGTCTTGACTACACAATCTTGACGCGCTAGCCACGCTCATTATACCTGGGGGCTTCTTATACAGAAGCTTAATATAACTATTTTCCGGGCTTTATGCCCCACACATGTGTTATTCTTCCACATGTACCTTTTTTCGCCATTATATGCATCGATATGACTTAAGTTTTGGCCAAGCTGGGTTGCCTGGCTCTTGTGTTTATGCCCAACGTTTCCGTTAATTCAGCTAGGGCATAAGGGGAGCACCTCTACGATTGTTACTGCCGGGTCAGCCGGATGTGTACCTCAGACTGGGTGAAGCCGAAAGCTAGCGTTCTTAAGGGAATACTCGGTCGGTGAACAAAAGATGACTTTTATTTATTTTAATACATGCCCCTAGATGTTTATAGCCTGCGTCTCTTTTCGCAGTTCGGACATGCACATTAGGGCATGCGTACCTAGGGAAAGGAACCCATAACGGAACTATTCTCCAAGGAAGATGTTTCGTACTATCCATGTAATATAACATAGCTAGTTGGGTACTTGTCTGTTCAAGCACTTATGACCCCTACGCCTGGTTTCCACGCGTACCCCGGTTTTTACATAACTGAGCGGGTATTCGGATACACTCCGGACTATCGGGTCCAGAGGTCGAAGCGAAAAGGTACGCCATGACAAATGATTTACAATCCGGCTAGGGACAATATATGTCACTTGAAGTACAGTCACTTAGACTGACTAAATTCTTCTTCTATACCATCCAACAGGCTGTCTAGCCTACAATCCTGTTGGGAATACTTTGTGGCTAATTCTACTTGGTCATACATCAAACTGACGGGGATCTCTTTCCCATCAGGCCCCACAGGTCCGACCTCGGCCATGTGGTTTGGGTCAGCTTTGGTATATCGCGTCTTCACCATGGCCCAGGCTTCCCTTGCACCTTGTCGCAGGCTGATATCTTCCATAATCGGAAGCGCCGCCGCGCTCCCTTGAGCTTCTCTATAAGCTCCCCCATGCCTCCTGGCGGGGAAGCGGATGGCCACAAGGCTTGGGCAATACCCTGCATCACCTGCCGAACTTGTTCGTGCAGTTGTGAGAGCTCTAGTAGAAGATCACCCGCAGACCCGGGCATCTCCTCTGCGGGACGACCCGTCAGCATACCTGCAGAAATAACTCTGTTAGCCGGCTTCTTCGCCGAACTCTTTCAAAAGTTCGTTCAAGCACTTACTGAAAATGCCACGTCGAAGCCGCTTATTCTCCTTCACGGAGTCCGCAAGCTGGGCTCGAACATCTTTTAGTTCCATGCCCAGCTGGATATTGGCGTCTTGGAGATCATTTTTCTCATGCCTAACCCGCGTAAGCATGAGCTCGCCAGCATTTAGCTATCGATTAGCATGTTGCGCATCCCCCGGCACGGCCTCCGGATTCACTCCGGAGTCATCTGCAACATCTATTGTTAGATTGGCGTGCATGCCGCATACTATCTGGTACCTGTCATTCTTTGCAATGGAAACAAGTGTTACCAGAGGGGGCCTTCTCGGACTCCTTCAGCGCGGCAATTGCGGCCCGTAGTTGGGCTTTGCACTCTTCCAGCTCTTGAGACAATTGGGTATTCTTCTCTGTAAGAACCTGCACAAATAATGATCCTTAAATCAATTGTGTCAACTGTTTCAAGTCTCAGGGGCTACTGATATATATAATCATCAGATTTTCTTACCCGTATATCCTTTACATACTGGCCCGTGGCTCTGGCAAGACCATTTTGAGCGGCACGGATGTACGCGTCTCCTGAGTTGAAGGCATCAAACGCCTTTTGGGAGAAACAAGCGTCACGGAGTATGGCCCGGCGACGCCTGTGATTCATGGCGCTCTCCACTTCGGAATTTGTAGCGGATAATCTATCCGCATCCTCTGTAGGAGGAGCATCCGGCGTTCGCCCCATGTTAGCTTCCGCCTCTATGTCCGGCCCTGGAGCCCGACTGGTGGAGGCATGATCGGCAACCTCTTCGGACATAGTCCAACGAGCATTTTTCCTACTAGGAAACGTGGACGTTATTATATTTTAAAAGACGACAACCACGGAGCGAGGTTCTGTATCATACCTCTGCGACGGTGTCTAAGTCCTGACCGCCTTCCTTTTTAGCCTACCCGGCTTCGGTGCCCCTTGTTGGCGAGTCACTGCGGGTTCGGCATGGCGTCCCGAGGGCCTTCCCTGTAAGATACCATATGTGTACAGTAGGTGAAGTGCAAAAAAGGGGATACTTCTCGGAAGTTGGGACTCCGGTTTTACTTACATGCGATGCAGGGAGTAGCCCAGGATAATCGGCTATGATGGCCACCATGGCATCATCGCAGCTCAATTGATAGAATGTCATGTCGATCAGCTCCACAAATATGTCTGGATCCTCTTCGAGTCCGGGATCGAGGGCCCGGTCAGGGTCCTCCGGTTGTGGAGGCGGGCTGTTGACCTCCCTTACAGCTTTTCGAAGTTCCTGCCATGAAACGGCAAGGTAAGTACTTATGACGAAGAATGCGGGAAGGCTGGGAGTAAAAAGTGACAGCTCACCCAGCTTGGAGGGTTGTACATGGAGAATCCATCCCGTGGCTTAATGCGGATGAACTCTTCTTCCTCTCCCTTGTACAAATCAGACAGAATTTTTGCTAGAGCAGCAACTGAGTCCGGTCCCTTACGCCCGCAGCGGGTGGCATCATCTTCCTCGTTAAAGTGCCACATGGGGTGCCCTCGATATTGAAGTGGCTGTACCCCCCGCATTATACATATTGACATAACCTCGATTATTGTCAGTCCTGATTGAGCCAGCATTTTTATCCGGCCCATCAGGTAAAGGACTTCTCCGTTATCTTCCTCCTGAGGGCTCCGAGGGCGCCAGCTGAGACGTTTCTTCAGGGGAGCGTTGTCGAACTCAGGGAGGCCCATCAGAATAGGGTCCGGAAGGGGGACGTCCTCCATATAAAACCACTTCGAAGGCCAGTCCTCGGATGTCTTCTTCGGAGTACCGAACAGGTATCCGGTCCCGGCGATGCGCCATATTTCGGCTCCGCCCACTTGATACAGTGACCCCTCCTGTGTACGGGGTACGAGGCAGAATAGCCTCTTCCATAGCTCGAAATGAGCTTTGCAGCCCAGAAACAGCTCGCAAAGGGCGACATAGCCATCAATGTGTAATATTGAGGCGGGAGTGAAATTATGCAGCCAGAGGCCATAGAACTCCAGGAGCCCGCGGAGGAACGGATGAATTGGAAATCCAAGCCCTCTTAATAAGTAAGGGACGAGGCATACCCGCTCCCCCATGGATGGGCTAGGAAAGATCTCCGCTTGCTCCCCGCCGTTATAGGTGGCGAGCCCGGCTCGAACGGGGACCATATACGCGGGAGGGAGAAATCCCTGGGTCTGCAACTCTACTAATTGGCTGTGGGGGACGGAACACTTCTTTGAATTGCTGGGCTTAGGGCTACGGGAGCAAGAGGAGGAGCTGCGACGACCGGCCATGTTGGAATGAATTTTTTCCGGGCGCGCTCCGATGGATACTCGCTGTGGGAGGATGGTGTGATCTGGATCTGAGAATCCCCGTCTCTTTAATAGACGATTTACCCACATGGCTAGGGTGGCAATTGTAAAAATCCCCCGACTTCTCGCATTCGCTCGACGCGTTGATAATATCCATTATTAGGCGCGGAAGCCAAGGAGTGCAACATTTATGGGAAGCCGGACACTACTCAAACAAGTATTCAGAATTTGAAGAAGAACCCGCCTTGCAATTCTGAAGACAATCTGCACACCGGAATCATCGCCATTGAAGCCTGGTTCGGGGGCTACTGAGGGAGTCTTGGATTAGGGGGTCCTCGGACAGCCGGACTATATCCTTTTGCCGGACTGTTGGACTATGAAGATACAAGATTGAAGACTTCGTCCCGTGTCCGGATGGGACTCTCCTTGGCGTGGAAGGCAAGCTTGGCAATACGGATATGTAGATCTCCTCCCTTGTAACTGACTCTGTGTAACCCTAGCCCCCTCCGGTGTCTATATAAACCGGAGGGTTTAGTCCGTAGGACAGCAACAATCATACCATAGGCTAGCTTCTAGGGTTTAGCCTCTACGATCTCGTGGGAGATCAACTCTTGTAATACTCATATCATCAAGATCAATCAAGCAGGAAGTAGGGTATTACCTCCATCGAGAGGGCCCGAACCTGGGTAAACATCGTGTCCCCCGCCTCCTGTTACCATCCGCCTTAGACGCACAGTTCGGGACCCCCTAACCGAGATCCGCCGGTTTTGACACCGACACCCGCCTGGCGCCCGCCTGTTCTTGATCGTCATGGCTCACGTCACGAGAACCTCGCGAGGTTTGCCCTGCCTTGATCTCTCCGCCCCTCGCGAGCCTGCCTGGCGAGGCCGCTCCTGAGGAGGTCTTGCGTCGTCCCCTCGCGAGGCTTGGCCCCTCGCGAGGGTCTTGACTGCCTTGTTGATGAAGATGGGCCGTACAGGCCTGCTAGCTCAGCCACACTGTGGGCCGCAGGCAGGCAAGCCTGGGGACCCCTGTTCCCAGAACGTCGACACCTTGCCCTGCTAGGTGTGGCCGTGGTGCGTGGCTCTGACTGCCCGTGCACAAGTAAAGGGGTCAAAAGGAGAGCCCCTACTTTTGTACACCGACAGGAGCCCCCGGGCCTGGGCCACACATAGGCATGACGCGTTGTTGGGCTGGGCCTAGAACGGTGCGCGGGCAGGTGGGGCGGATTTTACCGCAGTAACTATTTCGTCCGCTGCGCTTCCCCACGACCCGCGTTGAACGCGCGACGTGGGGGGCTCGTGCGTGACGTGGGGGTCATGCGTGGTGCGGTCTCTGTACGCATGCGTCACGTCGCAGTTAATGGGAAAGGAGGCAGCCCACGCCTTCCCCGTATAAAGGGATAACCGTGGGCGCGCTACTTACTTTACCCTCCTTCCTGCGTCTTCTCCAATCTCAGAGCCGCCGCTGCATCTTCGCTGTCCTCCGCCCCTCGCTTCTCGCAGCCGACATGGCTCCCAAATCCACCAAGGGCAAGGGAGTGGCCAAAGATGCCGGGGCGACGGAGCCGCCGGAGAGTGAGCAGGCGGCGCGATGGACGCGGCTCGCTTACTTCCCCTCGACGGTCGACGTGTTTGAACTCCGGGACTGCTTCAAGCCCCTGGGGGGTGCAAGACGGGGGGGAGACGACGGGGCATCCAGCCACGCGTGTCATCCCCGCCAATTGCACAGAGGCCGCCCCGAATCGGTATCCATTCTTCGTCGATTACTTCTCTTGCGGCCTCTGCCCCCCTAATACGTCTCCAACGTATCTATAATGTATGAAGTATTCATGCTATTATATTATCCATCTTGGATGGTTAATGGGCTTTACTATGCACTTTTATATTATTTTTGGGACTAACTTATTAACCCAGAGCCCAGTGCCAGTTTCTGTTTTTCTCCTTGTTTCAGTGTTTCGTAGAAATGGAAAATCAAACGGAGTCCAAACGGAATGAAACCTTCGGGAGAGTTATTTTTGGAATGGAAGCATTCCAGAAGACTTGGAGTGTACGTAAGGGAAGCAACAAGGAAGGCACGAGGCAGGGGGGCGCGCCCACCCCCTGGGCGCGCCCTCCACCCTCGTGGGCCCCTCGTGGCTCCCCTGACCGACTTCTTTCGCCTATATATGTCCATATACCCTAAAGACATCGCGGAACAGAATAGATCGGGAGTTCCGCCGCCGCAAGCCTCTGTAGCCACCAAAAACAATCGGGACCCTGTTCCGGCATCCTGCCGGAGGGGGGATCCCTCATCGGTGGCCATCTTCATCATCCCAGCGCTCTCCATGACGAGGACGGAGTAGTTCACCCTCGGGCTGAGGGTATGTACTAGTAGCTATGTGTTTGATCTCTCTCTCTCTCGTGTTCTTGAGGTGATACGATCTTGATGTATCGCGAGCTTTGCTACTATAGTTGGATCTTATGATGTTTCTCCCCCTCTACTCTCTTGTAATGGATTGAGTTTTCCCCTTGAAGTTATCTTATCGGATTGAGTCTTTAAGGATTTGAGAACACTTGATGTATGTCTTGCCGTGCTTATCAGTGGTGACAATGGGATATCACGTGATCCACTTGATGTATGTTTTGGTGATCAACTTGCGGGTTCCGCCCATGAACCTATGCATAGGGGTTGGCACACGTTTTCGTCTTGACTCTTCGGTAGAAACTTTGGGGAACTCTTTGAAGTTCTTTGTGTTGGTTGAATAGATGAATCTGAGATTGTGTGATGCATATCGTATAATCATACCCACGGATACTTGAGGTGACATTGGAGTATCTAGGTGACATTAGGGTTTTGGTTGATTTGTGTCTTAAGGTGTTATTCTAGTACGAACTCTATGATAGATTGAACGGAAAGAATAGCTTCGTGTTATTTTACTACGGACTCTTGAATAGATTGAGCGGAAAGAATAACTTTGAGGTGGTTTCGTACCCTACCATAATCTCTTCGTTTGTTCTCCACTATTAGTGACTTTGGAGTGACTCCTTGTTGCATGTTGAGGGATAGTTATATGATCCAATTATGTTATTATTGTTCAGAGAACTTGCACTAGTGAAAGTATGAACCATAGGCCTTGTTTCCTAGCATTGCAATACCGTTTACGCTCACTTTTATCATTAGTTACCTTGCTGTTTTTATATTTTCAGATTACAAAAACCTATATCTACTATCAATATTGCACTTGTATCACCATCTCTTCTCCGAGTGCACCTATACAATTTACCATTGTATTGGGTGTGTTGGGTACACAAGAGACTCTTTGTTATTTGGTTGCAGGGTTGCCTTAGAGAGACCATCTTCATCCTACGCCTCCCACGGATTGATAAACCTTAGGTCATCCACTAGAGGGAAATTTGCTACTGTCCTACAAACCTCTGCACTTGGAGGCCCAACAACGTCTACAAGAAGAAGGTTGCATAGTAGACATCAAGCTCTTTTCTGGTACCGTTGCCGGGGAGGTGAGTGCTTGAAGGTATATCTTTAGATCTTGCAATCGAATCTTTTTGTTTCTTGTTTTATCACTAGTTTAGTTTATAAAAGAAAACTACAAAAAAATGTTATTGAGGATGCCTCATATGCTTCATCTTTTCAATGTCTTTCGGGAAAATAAGGATTCCGATAATTGTGCTCAAGTGCTAGAAGAAGAATGTTTGGCACTAAATCTTTTTATGATGAGCATGATTGCAATGTTGTTAGTATGAATTCCTTGAATATCCATGATGCTAATGATAAGCAAAGCCACAAGCTTGGGGAAGCTATGTTTGATGAAGTTGATATTTTTTGTCCCCGAAGTTTTGATGAGCAAATTTATTATGATGAAAGCATGCCTCCTATTTATGATGATTATATTGATGAAAGTGGATTTGGAGAGGTCATGACTTTATTTAGTGATGAATCCACTATTTCGGAAGAGGTTCCAATTGATTATCATAACAAAGTTGCTATTTACGATGATTATTGTGATGACACGTATGCTATAAAGAATAAAGATAACCATGAAACTTGTCATCATGATTTTAATTTTCAATTGGATTATGCTTCACATGATAGTTATTTTGTTGAGTTTGCTCCCGCTACTATTCATGAGAAAAAAATTGCTTATGTGGAGAGTAATAAAAATTCTATGCTAGTAGATCATGAAAAGAATGCTTTAGGTGCTGGTTATATTGTTGAATTCATTCATGATGCTACTGGAAATTATAATGAGGGAGGAATATATGCTTGTAGGAATTGCAATAATATCAAGTTTCCTCTCTATGTGCTTAAAATCTTGAAGTTATGCTTGTTTTGCCTTCCTATGCTAGTTGATTATTGTTCCCATAAGTTGTTTGCTCACAAAATCCCTATGCATAGGAAGTGGGTTAGACTTAAATGTGCTAGTCATATTCTTCATTATGCTCTCTTATGTTTCAATTCTTATCTTTTTGTGAGCATCATTGAAATCATCATGCCTAGCTAGGGGCGTTAAACGATAGCGCTTGTTGGGAGGCAACCCAATTTTATTTTAGTTTCTTGCTTTTTGGTTCTCTTTATGAATAAATAATCCATCTAGCTTCTTTTTATATGTGGTTTTGTGTTTTAATTAGTGTTTGTGCCAAGTAGAACCTTTGGGAAGACTTGGGTGAAGTCTTTATGATCATGCTGTAAAAAACAGAAACTTTAGCGCTCACAAGATTAGATAAAACCTTTTTACTGGAGAGTGCTATTTAGTTGATTCTTTTTGCAGATGATTACTAGACAAATTCCTCAGGTCCACCAATTTATTTTAGAATTGTTGGAGTTCCAGAAGTGTACGTTTGATACAGATTACTACCGACTGTTCTGTTTTTGACAGATTCTGTTTTCTATGTGTTGTTTGCTTATTTTGATGAATCTATGGCTAGTAAAATAGTTTATAAACCATAGAGAAGTTGGAATACAGTAGGTTTAACACCAATATTAATTTAGAATGAGTTCACAACAGTACCTAAGTGGTGTTTTGTTTTTCTTTCGCTAACGGAGCTCACGAGTTTTCTGTTGAGTTTTGTGTTGTGAAGTTTTCAAGTTTTGGGTAAAGATTCGATGGACTATGGAATAAGGAGTGGCAAGAGCCTAAGCTTGGGGATTACCAAGGCACCCCAAGGTAATATTCAAGGACAACCAAAAGCCTAAGCTTGGGTATGCCCCGGATGGCATCCCCTCTTTCGTCTTCGTTCATCGGTAACTTTACTTGGAGCTATATTTTTATTCACCACATGATATGTGTTTTGCTTGGAGCATCATTTCATTTTCTTTTGTTTTGCTTGCTGGTTGAATAAAATACCAAGATCTGAAATTCTTAAATGAGAGAGAGTCTTCACATAGCTACATAATTATTTAACTACTCATTGATCTTCACTTATATCTTTTTGGAGTAGTTTGTCATTTACTCGTGTGCTTCACTTATATCCTATGAGTAAATGGTTGAATGATTTGAATGTCATAAATCTGAAATTATATATGTTTCATATGCTTATCCCATGGGGAGTAATGACTTCACATATAAGAAGTAGAGGTGGTAAATTTATTGAAGGTTAGCAAACATTGTATTGGTCACTTGAACAATTCATGAAAGAATATTGAAGGAAGAGAGATTTCACATATAAATATACTATCTTGGACATCTTCTATGATTGTGAGCCCCATTAATTATTTTCAAACCTGAGCAAATTAGTTGAAGTTGGACAAGGAAGACAACATAATGAATTATGCTTGGGTATATTTGTATAGAAGTTATATTGTTATGGATCCTCTAACATGTGGTGCTTGCTATTTAGAACCCTTCGCTAGCCAAAATATATGTACTAAGCGGGAATACTGCTTGTGCATCCAAATTCCTTGAACCAAGTTTCTTCCATGAGTGTCCACCATATCTACCTATATGCGGTATTTACCCGCTGTTCCAAGTAAATTTGCATGTGCCAAACTCTAAACCTTCAAATAATAATCTGTTTTGTATGCCCGAATCGCTCATGTAGCGACTAGGGGCTGTCAGTATCTTCCATGCTAGGTGGGTTATTCTCACGATGAGTGGACTCCGCTCATCATTCACGAGGAAATGGCTGGTAACTGGGATGCCCAGTCCTATGATCAAAAGATCAAAAACAAATTCGCAAATAATTTAAACAAAACTCCCCAAGAATGTTGATAGTGGACGGCAACCATTGTTTCGGACAAGCCGTGGAGTGTGAATGTTGGTGGAGGGGGAGTAAAAACTTTACCTTTCTGCGTGGGAACCGCCTATAATGTATCTAGTATGGAAGATATTGGGAACTCTTGGTCGTTATGTTGACAATGAAAGCATACCTCTCAAAATTATTTTCATCTCTGTTTTAGCTTCGAGCTCTGGCACCTCTGCATATCCCTGCTTCCCTCTGCGAAGGTCATATCTTTTACTTTTATGCAAGAGTCAGTAGTATTCCTTCTCATTCCAACCTACTCTTTAGTTGGCAAGCATCATGTGATGGAAAGATCTAAGCATATATGGCCATTCAAATATATTTGAGCATGAATTATTATTGTTGACATTACCCTTGAGGTAAAAGGTTGGGAGGCGAAACATTAAGCCCCTATCTTTCTCTGTGTTCGATGAATACTATTTGTTCTAAAAATATGCTTTGAGTGGTAGCAATCATGGAAGACTAAATGATAGTTGAGTATGTGAAGTTTGCGAAATCAAAGCTCTTAAATAAACTCTTCCTGAAAATAAGATGAATTGTAATTTTTTGATGACTAATAACACGGTTTGTTAGTTTTCAAGAAAGTTTATGATCTATACTTTAACATGTGAATAGTTTGTTACTTTATCATGCAAAGTTTTATGATATGAGCTACTGTTATGACATATAATGATGCTAGAAAAGGTGAATGAAATTATCATTGATCAAACATGTGCACCTGCTAGCATTCACACTTCATAAATTATTTCTTTTATCACTTACCTACTCGAGGACGAGCAGGAATTAAGCTTGGGGATGCTGATACGTGTCCAACGTATCTATAATTTATGAAGTATTCATGCTATTATATTATCCATCTTGGATGGTTAATGGGCTTTACTATGCACTTTTATATTATTTTTGGGACTAACTTATTAACCCAGAGCCCAGTGCCAGTTTCTGTTTTTCTCCTTGTTTCAGTGTTTCGCAGAAAAGGAATATCAAACGGAGTCCAAACGGAATGAAGCCTTCGGGAGAGTTATTTTTGGAACGGAAGTAATCCAGAAGACTTGGAGTGTACGTAAGGGAAGCAACGAGGAAGGCACGTGGTAGGGGGCCGCGCCCACCCCCCCCCCCCCCCGGGCGCGCCCTCCACCCTCATGGGCCCCTCGTGGCTCCCCTGACCGACTTCTTTCGCCTATATATGTCCATATACCCTAAAAACATCGGGGAACAGAATAGATCGGGAGTTCCGCCACCGCAAGCCTCTGTAGCCACCAAAAAACAATCGGGACCCTGTTCTGGCATCCTGCCGGAGGGGGGATCCCTCACCGGTGGCCATCTTCATCATCCCGGCGCTCTCCATGACGAGGAGGGAGTAGTTCACCCTTGGGGCTGAGGGTATGTACCAGTAGCTATGTGTTTGATCTCTCTCTCTCTCTCTCTCTCTCGTGTTCTTGAGGTGATACGATCTTGATATATCACGAGCTTTGCTACTATAGTTGGATCTTATGATGTTTCTCCCCATCTACTCTCTTGTAATGGATTGAGTTTTCCCCTTGAAGTTATCTTATCGGATTGAGTCTTTAAGGATTTGAGAACACTTGATGTATGTCTTGCCGTGCTTATCAGTGGTGACAATGGGATATCACGTGATCCACTTGATGTATGTTTTGGTGATCAACTTGCGGGTTCCGGCCATGAACCTATGCATAGGGGTTGGCACACGTTTTCGTCTTGACTCTCCAGTAGAAACTTTGGGGCACTCTTTGAAGTTCTTTGTGTTGGTTGAATAGATGAATATGAGATTGTGTGATGCATATCGTATAATCATACCCCACGGATACTTGAGGTGACATTGGAGTATCTAGGTGACATTAGGGTTTTGGTTGATTTGTGTCTTAAGGTGTTATTCTAGTACGAACTCTATGATAGATTGAACGGAAAGAATAGCTTCGTGTTATTTTACTATGGACTCTTGAATAGATTGAGCAGAAAGAATAACTTTGAGGTGGTTTCGTACCCTACCATAATCTCTTCGTTTGTTCTCCGCTATTAGTGACTTTGGAGTGACTCTTTGTTGCATGTTGAGGGATAGTTATATGGTCCAATTATGTTATTATTGTTCAGAGAACTTGCACTAGTGAAAGTATGAACCCTAGGCCTTGTTTCCTAGCATTGCAATACCGTTTATGCTCACAATTATCATTAGTTACCTTGCTGTTTTTATATTTTCATATTACAAAAACCTATATCTACTATCCATATTGCACTTGTATCACCATCTCTTTCGCCGAACTAGTGCACCTATACAATTTACCATTGTATTGGGTGTGTTGGGAACACAAGAGACTCTTTGTTATTTGGTTGCAGGGTTGCTTGAGGGAGACCATCTTCATCCTACGCCTCTCACGGATTGATAAACCTTAGGTCATCCACATGAGGGAAATTTGCTACTTTCCTACAAACCTCTACACTTGGAGGCCCAACAACGTCTACAAGAAGAAGGTTGCGTAGTAGACATCACCCCCCTTCTCTGATTTCTTCAATGACATCATGCACAGCTACGACTTCCACCTTCTGGATTTTACTCCAAATGCCATGGCGTGTATAGCTCTCTTTGCGCACCTCTGCGAGGGTTTCGCCGAGGTGCATCCCAACACGGCGCTCTTCCGCCACTACTTCTTCCCTCGGAACCAACCGGGGGGCGCCATTTCCGGTTGCGTTGCTTGGATCCCACGGTCCAAGTGGGCATACCCGGAGGGCGCTCAGAAGGAGAGGTGGGAAGAATGGCGGGGCCGGTGGTGCTGGATCGAGGAGGATGATCCACAAGATTTCTGTCGGGTTCGCCAGGTGCCACCGGTTCGGTGAAGCAACTGGAGCGATGTTGATGCCGACGATGCGAAGCTCACGGTCGCCACCACCAGGATTCTTCGCCTCACCGAGGCCGGGCTCACCCTTGAGATGATCGGGCGGATTTCATCCGCCGCCGAATAGCTCCGCTGCACAACAAGGGGAGGCCGGCCTGGCTTTCACGAACGCCGCCGACATCATGAGGCTTCGCCCCGGCCTCGACCACAACTTCACGGTGATGGAGCATGCCCACTTCTGCCAGCGGCTCTTTCAACTCGACGTGAACCGCGATGGCGAGGTCGAGCGTCCGGCAAGGCCGCGAGGGCTGCTGCGAAGGCCGGCAAGGTCGCGAAGGGGCCCTTGTTTAAGTTGCCAGCGGGAGTGGTTCCACTGAGCAACAACTCTTGCCGGACCGACATCATCGCCATGATGCCGGACTTCAACGCGCATGGCCTTGACCCGAGCTGGGTCGAGCCGGAGGAAATTCAAGTGTAGGAGTTCTTTGACACCTTGCATGAGGGGTTCGTCACCGACGAGCTGCGGCTCGTCCAGGAAACTACCCAGGCGGAGCTGGACTACATCGCCACCAGGGCGGTGGAGGCAGAGCTCACCAAGGAGGCTGGCAGCACCGGCGGTGTGGAGGCAAGGCTGCGATGGGGGCGGAGGAGAAGGAGCTCGCCCAGTGGGCGGAGGCAGCTGCGGAGGCCAGTAGGGCCGGCACCGGGTCCCCTCTTGTCGAAGATGTGGTCGACGAGCCGTCGTCGGAGGAGGCCGAGGCTGTCGACCCTCCGGCCACGGGGAGAAGGCGAGTCCTGCGGCAGGCCACCTCTGGCGAGCCGGTTCGGCCCGGCAGGGTCGGGCAGCCCCGGCAAGCTCAGGAGGCGTGCGCGCGCCAGACGAGGGCCGCGGCTGCGAAGAAATTGGTGAAGGCCGCGGTGGTGAAGGTGAAAGCATCTGCCTCCTCTTCTTCCAAGCGCGTCCAGACTCCGCCTCCCTCCCCTCCCCCGGCAGACGTCGACGCGGACGTCGATGCGGGGGTCACCTTTGACTTCGAGTCCCTCAGCCCAAGGAGGAAGAGGAAAGCAGCAGAGGAGGAGGTGGAGGATGAGTAAGTATCTTGTCCCTTTCTGTCACCTCTATTTCCTCGGATCATGCCACTTATGTTGATTCGTCTTCATCTTTGCAGGGATGTAGAGACACTGGCCCAGAGGGTGAAGAGGGCCAGGGCTTCGGCGAGCGGCCAGCCCCCGGCAGGCACTTCCGGAACACCGCTGGTGTTGAGTAGCCCAGACAGCAGCCCCCGGCACAGCCCCCAGCGTAAGTTCACCGCTCACCCCTCGTCGACGTGTGTTGGGGGCACGATCTCTTGGTGCTGACCTTGCCGCGGTTGCAGGAGGCGGACAGCAGCAGGAGGAGCCACAGAGGGCTACCCCCAACATGCCGCCCCCATCGACTACGCCGCCCCAAGGGGCGTCCCCGGCAAGGGCGCCAAGCACTGAGCCCATGCACACGAAGGAGGAGGAGTAGAACCTAGGCGCTGGTGGCTTCGCCTCGGCGCCAAATGTTGGTGGGGAGGGGACTTCTGCTTCCCAGCCCGGCACGGGTAAGTCGCTCGCCTTCCGTCCCTGTTCTTTTTCTGTTCTTTTTGAATCTTGGTCTTGGGTTCACCTTATCCCCCTCCTTGGTATCCAGGTCCCCCGTCGGCGAACCAGGAGGACATAGACACCGTCATCGAGGATGTCGCCAAGGCCGCCGAGGCGGAGGCCGAGAAGATCGCCGCCGAGGAGGCCGCCAAGGGCGCTGCTGAGGACGCCGCCAAGGGGCCTACCGAGGAGCCCGGCAAGGGGCCTGCCGGGGAGGCCGGCAAGGCCGCTGCCGAGGAGGAGGTGGTTGATGACCAGCCTTCCTCCTCCGTTGCCTCTGGCTCCGGCAGGTATCTGAGGGTGACCGATGACCTTTTCGTCCACCTCCCAGGGTTGTCGAGCTCCAGGGCGCCCGTCGAGGGAGACGTGTTCGATGAGGAAGTGCTTGCCGCCGCCGGGCTCGAGGTTGTTGACGAGCCGAGCACCGGTGGCGACGGTTCTCAGGAGGAGCGACTTATCCAGGCAATGGGCGCCAATTTCCGGAAGCTCCAGGCGCTCCACCGCGCCCGCCTGGACAAGGCCAAGTCCAGGATGGCAACGGTGGACAAGGCGGAGGCGGACCTCAAGGTGCGCGTCACCGAGAAGCAGGCTTGGTTCCGCCAGGCTTGTGAAGAGCTGAAGGTCGCCCAGGGTGAGCTGGCCAAGCGCGACGTGGAGCTCACCATGAAGCGGGCCGACATCGAGAAGGCCCAGGAGACGGCGAAGAGCTTGGCCGCCGCAGCCGAGGCCACTCGAACCCAGCACCAGGCCGCGCTGAACTCCCAGGAGGAGGATTTTGCCGTGCGTGAGGAGAAGCTTGCCGCATGCTCCGCGGCAAGGACGAGGAGGTGGAGAAGCTCGTCTTGCAACGGACCTAAGAGCTGGAGCAGAGGCACAGGGAGGCACTCGATGCCCAGGCTCTGGTTCACACCGACAAGGTGAAGGAGCTGGAGGTGGAGCAGGACGGGCTGAAGGACCAGACCCTGAAGCTGGCCGAGGAGAAGAACATGCTCAACGGTGCCCTGGTGGAGATGCAGGGCGCAGTCCTTGGCAAGGCTGAGCAGCTCTCCAAGGCCAACGACTCCATTAAGGACCTGAAGCTAAAGCGTGAGGGCCTTGAGGAGACGCTTTCGGAGGTCAGGGCCCGGGAGGAGACCCTGACCAAGAATCTGGAGGAGGAGAAGCTGCTGCGGACAAACGAGGCCGCCAACCACAAGGATTTTGTGGAGGGCGAGAACCGCTGGATCCGCCACCTCGTGGACGTCGCCGGCAGGATCACCACACAGCTGGCTACCATGGGGATGCCAAATGTGAAGTATGCCCCGGAGCGCAGCGGGAGTCCCAACGCCAAGCTGACCCTGTTCTTTGAGGGCGTCCTCGGGGCCTTGGAGCAGCTTTACTCCAACCGGGAGGCCTCCCTGGCCAATGAGTCCCGGAGGCTTTGCCGGGGTGCCATGACCAAGGTCCTCGCCAAGGTAGCGCACTGGAATCCTGACCTCAACTTCGAAGTTGTGCTAGAGAGCTTGCCGGAGGATGCGGACATCGTGGCGCTCAAGGAGCGTATCAAGCCCATCATCAGACGCATCGGTGGAATCCAGAGGGTGGAGGGCCAGCGCCTGGATTAGGCACCCCATTTCTTTTCGTTGCTGCAGGTTCACAACCAAGACAATTTTTATCTTTAGTTAGAACTACGGCAACAAGTGATGTAATATAACTCTGCAGTACTTTTGATGCAATGCACGTTATTTTCCTGTTTGATTTTCCTTTGTATGTCCACCCTACGTTAACCGAGTAGGCTTGCCGGCGCGTAAACCCAGGGCGGCGTCTTGAGGACGGATCCCCAATGGCCTGCCGGGTGTGCTTGCTCCCGGGCAAACCATCTTACCGCCCTTAACACGGCCGCTCGAACTGTCGAGCTTGACTCGAGTCAGAATCGAGAGTGTTGCCGGTTGCGGAAGGCTACCCTGCCACTCTCGACGCTGCCGCTTGAGCTGTTGAGCGGACTCGAAACAGAACAAAGGCGTTGCCAATCACGGGAGGGCCCCTTTGCGTTCAGGTTTTCCATACAAAGAACAAGATCTCCGAGGGAAATAACCTTATATAAAAAGGAAATATTTGAAGTTCAGCATGACTTAGCTTTCATGTCGCCGCACTGGCGCCCTTCGTGCTTGCAGGCAGCGCCGTTCTTTTAGACGTCTTCTTCTCCGGAAGCCATAGCCACGAGGAACTGCTAAGCTGGTTGCTAAACCAGATTCTCACAACTGCGCCACCCCTACCTAGCGCGCCAAAGATGTCGGTGGAAACGACACCTATGGGATCACTGGAATCCCTTCTATGGTTGGCGGGCGCGGGGTTGTGAGAAGAGCAGGTCTAACAAGAAGCACACGGATCGTTTACCCAGGTTTGGGCTGCGAGGATGCGTAATACCCTAGTCCTGCTTTCGTGGATGTATTGAGTGTTCTTGTGTTCTTGAGCTAGCTACGCGGTGTAACTTGCCCAAAAGAGCCAAATCCCCCTCCAGTATGCCATGGGCCTCCTTTTATAGTCGAAAGGGGCTGCCACAGTGGCACACAGGAGGTGGAAAGGTCTACAGTGCTGCGAGCTTATCGCCCGTATTACAGGACAAGATGCATTTAATGCATCGCTTAGGTGTCCCTTAGCTTTATCGGGGACGGGAACAAGGCCCGGCCCGTCCGTCGCCGCCTCGCCTTGCTTCGACACGCGCCCAGGCCAGCGATGCATGTGGCGCCATGTAGGCAGGCTGGCAGCTGAGGTGGCGCAGTGGTAGGGTCTTCACGAAGATCTGCATGCCACCACACAGGTGCTTGCTGAGTTGGTGTAGAGGCCGCCCGTCGCCACGCAGGTGCCTGCCTAGCTGGTTGAGCTAGCTGCTGCTTGGGGATGGCGGTGGAGTCTTGGCCAGCGTGGGCCTGGTGGAGGCCCCGCGGATGCCCTCGGCAAGGGTCTTGCCGGGGGCCCGGCAAGGATCTTGCCGTGGCGTTGCAGTCGTCCCCTGCAAGGCGCTTGTCGGGGGTCTTGTGGATTCCCTTGGCTGGGATCCCGCTGAGGGTCGCCGTCTTCTGGTCCTCATCTGATCCCACATGTTTATGATCTTGACAAAGATCTGCATGCCACCACAGAGGTGCCTCCCGAGCCTTGGTTCCAACGTATTCGTTGGCGGCGTTTGGAACCCGTGGGCTTGAGGGTGGCCTGCTCTGCTGGCATCGGGCAAGTTTCCCCGGCAAGGCTCTTGCCGGGGCCGCGGAGGCCGCCCCGGCAAGGGCCTTACTGGGGGAGTCCACCTCGCCCTCTTGCTCTTTGGTGTTTCTGGTCTTGGCGTTGCCTTGACCGTCTTGTGCCTTTGGCTTCTCTCCGGCTTCCCTCCCTTGCGCTGCTAGGTGTGGCCGTGGTGCGTGGCTCTGACTGCCCATGCACAAGTAAAGGGGTCAAAAGGAGAGCCCCTACTTTTGTACACCGACAATGCCAAGCCCGATTAGTTGCTAAAATATCCTGCCATATATTTATTGTGACGTAGATTGCCATGGTCTAGTAGCCAATCTGTTAGGTGAAATAGCTCTACACCATTTTATACTCGATCTTTGTTGCTGCGATGGCCTTCGATAGTTTGATGGCTGTGTGCTCGGCCTCATTGACTGCTAAAATAGCCTGTCATAATTTAGCACTCAAATTAGTTTGCTGAATTAGCTTTACATATATTTCGTTACTTAGATCTGCTCGTCCATATATCTTGCCATAGCTTTAGACATCGACACAGGTATTTTTTTCTGGACTTCATAAAAAAGCATATATGTTTTTCCTATAATATCTAGTAGAAGAACTAATTTGTATGTCTAACAGATGGACAAGACTTGGATAACTTCTGCTCGAAGATTCTCCTCTGCATATGTCGAGGGGGTTGAAAACTTCATGAACTTTATCAGAGCTGAGTACGGTGGTCCAAAATTAGATGTGCTCTGCCCGTGTAGCATTTGTATGAATTCAGTTACAAGATCCTAGTCAACTATGCAAAATCATCTACACTTGTATGGGATGTCGGTCACATATACTAGGTGGGTTCATCATGGTGAGGCTGTGAACGTCAATGTTACGGACTACGTGGAAGCAGCAGATCACCATCTTGATCTGCCTGATGCTCAGGTGGAAGAGGAGGAGGAGGTGGTGGTGGTGGAGCCAATGAGTTTGACTAGCATTGAAACAATGCTACGAAATGCTCGTGCATTTCATGGACTTTCACCTGCAGAAGAAAAACGTTGGGCCCCATGTTGGAACAATGCAACATGGCTGTCACCCCAGGAAATAAGTTGTCAGTATTCTCAGCTATGGTCACCTTTCTTCAGGTGAAGACATCTGAGCGGATGACCAAAAAATCATTAAATGCGATGTTGGCTGCTTTCCGCAAATCTTTCCCAGATGCGTCTGAGCTGCCACACACCTACAGTAAAATGAAGAATTTCCTTCGTGCGGTTGGAATTTGATATGATATGATCCATGTTTGTAAGAATAATTGTGTTCTATTCCGAAAGGATTATGCCAACTTAAGTGAATGCCCGAAATGCAAATCATCAAGATGGAAAGATGGCGATGCTGTGAAGAGGATTCCTCATAATGTTCAGGGACATTTTCCAGTTATACCAAGATTGCAGAGGTTGTTTCATGATGTTGAAACAAGAGAGGATGTACTGTGGCATTCTAGGAACCAGGAGTACAGAGATCAGAATGTAATGAGCCATCCATCTCATGGTAGTGAGTGGAAAAGCTTCAATCAGAAACACAAAAAGTTTGCTGCTGACTCGAGAAACATTAGACTTGGCTTAGCTTCAGATGGATTTAACCCATTTGGCCACCAGAGCGCCACATATAGCATGTGGCCAGTGCTTGTTATCCCTTACAACATGCCTCCAAATGTCTGCACCAAAGAATCAATCTACATGATAGCCTTGCTCATCCAAGGTCCAAAAAGTCCTGGTAAGGATTTTGATTTATTCATGGAGCCTCTTGTGGAGGAACTTCAACAGCTATGGAGGGGTGTTCTCACTCGAGACCTATATAGCAGCCCACCAGCTGATTTCTTTCTGCGTGCTTTTATAATTTGGTGCATCCATGAGTATCCGGCTTTGGGCACTATGTCAGGGCGAACGACACATGGTTACAATGCATGTGTTTTCGGTGACAGGAATCCACTGTCATACGCAATACTTAGCAAGATCTGTTACATTGGACACCATCGTTTCCTTGCCAAGGACAAGCCGCGTCCTACAAAATACCGAAGACATGTGTTCAATGCAAAGCATGAAAACCATGATGCACCAAAGAGGCTCACCTCCGATGAGTTGCAAGTGGAATTAGAGAAGGTTAGGCATATTACACCAAGAAACCATCCTGGTAATGGTAGCGGGAAAAGGAAGCGTGGCAGGGCCGAAGAGAGATTGTTGTTTACCCATAGGTCCACTTTGTGGGACTTGGAGTATTGGAAAGATTTGGATCTGCGGCATAATCTTGATGTGATGCACATCGAGAAAAATATATGTGACAACATTATCGGCACACTTCTTAATATTGGAGGCAAGACGAAAGACACCTTAAAATCTAGATTGATTTGACACACCTGGGTATCAGAAAGGATTTGCAGGTGGAATATGAAGGTAAACCACGGGATATGGCACCAGCTGTGTACGTCTTGGACAAGGTAAAAAGAAAAGAATTCTGCGAGGTCCTGTCACGTGTGAGATTCCCACATGGGTTTGCTTCCAACCCTAAAAGGAGAGTCAGTGCAGATAAAAACAAGGTACAAGGGTTGAAAACTCATGACTGCCACGTCCTACTTCAAAGGGTTTTACCTATTATCCTTAGAGGATTGGGCCGCCCTGACTTATACAGAGCAGTTGCAGAGTTGGGACAATTCTTTAGGGAACTCTACAGTAGAAATATCAGGATATATGCTTTGGAGCATCTTAGTGACAAGATGCCAACTATCCTATGCGACCTTGAGAAGATATATCCTCCAGCCTTCTTTGATGTGATGGTGCATTTGGCTGTTCATCTACCTGATGAGGCACTACTTAGAGGTCCAGTACAATATGGCTGGGTGTACCCTATTGAAAGGCGGGTAGGCACTTTCAAGGGCTATGTTAGGAACAGAGCTAGACCCGAGGGTTCCATTGTAGAGGCCTAGATTGCTACAGAAGTGTTGAGATTCTGCTCAAAATACATTGAAACAGCTGGTCATTTTAGCAAAGAGGTGGGTGAAGACAATCCAGGGCTCAATGTTTTCGATTATTCTATTCGAGTTACAGGGAAGAGTCGACAAGAGGACAAACTAAAGATTTGGACAAACAATTTGGTATGTGTTGAATAACTGTCTTGAGATACTACCTTATATCAAGTAAGTGGTAAGTACTGCAGCTTATACATCATAATATACTAAACTTTCATCACATTCTTACATATTTAGATGTTTGACGCGATCACTATGTTGTGCATCATCTACAAAAAGGAGTTACTACCGCAAAATCCAAGAACATTGACAAACTGGTTAGGGCAGGATTTGCGAAATGGTTCAAGAGCCATGTAAGATTTTGAATTGCATTGTCCATTTTTTATATATATTGAGTACATAAGATGATCAGCTTGTCTATTTTCTAACCATAGGTTAATAAAATGCGGGAGGATGGGAAGGCAGTTGATGATGCCCTTTACGCACTAACAATGGGTCCTGATACTCGGGTAAGACATTACGAATCTTGCATTGTTGGAGATGTGCGCTACAACACCCTTGCTAACATAACAGACATGTGCGCAGGAAGACACAAAACAGTGCCATCATGAGCATGGATACGTACGACAGATATACAACTGAAATGTATGCTAACATAACAGACATTGTTCAGTTGCAGTATATCTCGAATTTCGAGGATCATCGGTGTGTGGTTCTGTTGTGATGTCGTTGGTATAACCTGCTTTCCAGGATCGCAAAACCCAAAGCTGATGATTATATCAAATCCATCAATGTCAAGGCGGCGTACCAGACCAACGAGCCTTTTATTTTGGCAAATCAAGCAACACAGATATTTTTCTTCGAAGACACATTTGCACGTATGTCAGGACCTCGATCCTAAGTCACACCGATCTAGCATGTAACACATCATATCACTTTGCGGCCTCATGCACGGTATTCCCACGGGTGCCACCTTACCTGGCCCGGGACCGTTTGCGCCTTTTGGCTCACGTATATGATAGTGTCGTTAGCATCCATATGCCAGAGAACCCGGGCCGACATGACTAGTCGTAAACCCAAAGTGGCACTAACTTACAGGGACACGCATACATGACCCAACAACGAACGTGTCGGTCATCAACGTATGAACCCAAGTCGTAGCAAGCTACAAGGACTTAAAGGAACAACGCGTGACATTTCCCCGAAGGGACAGACACAGGAACGAAGAAGGATACATGCCGGCCAGCCTAAGTGTTCCGGAGCAGTAGAAAGCTAACATGGCTCAGTGGAAGCACTAGGAGACATTTCCCAGTAAGAGAGGCTACCAAGAATAAACAACTAGGTTGTTGGATCCCACACATACCAAGCATTTCAAAATCATGCACACAATATCCTCGATATGAGCAAATACAACATGGAATCACAACAAAACTCTATGACTCAAAATATTTATTCATTAGGCTCCGAGGAGCCAGATATTACAAACATGGGTCTGATGACCCAACATTCAATTTATACAAGCAATAAGCAAATGCGGATGCTTAACTTGTCTGAGTACAGACACCTACAAATGAAAAAGGCTGAGAAGCATGACTATCTACAAGACCCTCCCAGGGGTACAAGATCGTAGCTGAGGTAACAAGCTAAACGTCGAAGTCCACGCGGAACTACTAGTGAGACTGAAGTCTCTCTGCAAAAAACATAAATTAAGCAAACGTGAGTACAAATGTACCCAGCAAGACTTAGATCAGAACTAGCTACATATGCATCAGTATCAACAAAGGGGTGGTGGAGTTTAACTGCAGCAAGCCAGCTTTGACTCAGTGGCTATCCTGTACTACGTGTGCTGGTAACTCTTTTGAGGTGGCGCACACGAGTCCACATATTCACCATATCAATACACCACTATGGATCCGCTCCTGTCTCCCTACGAGAAGGCCATCCATAGCACTCACGCTTATCTTGCGCATTTTAGAGTATCCACTTTCACTTGTCTATGAACTGTACAGGCAACCCAGAAGTCCTTTACCGCGGATGCGGCTATTCGAATAGATGATGTCAATCCTGCAGGGGTGTACTTCTTCACACACGCTCTCGCCACTTAGCACCATGTACACATCGTGTATCTCGGCAACCTTCAAGCGGAAGCCTGGCAAGGGAGTTGGCCATGACCTGACTAACCACACAAGTCTCTAGTCCAGTTTTATCGCCTATTCGGTTCCATCCGCAAGGAGACCCGGTCGGGGTGTCGCTCACGGCCCCAAACGATGTGAGCAGGGTTCCCAAGCCCACCAAACGGGCGACGCTTGGTACACCATGACACTGCACCTAGTCTGTCCCAAGCCCACCTGTACCGGGTGCCACTTGGTAGACTACTAGCACTACCTACAAACACCAGAAACTAGTTGCAACTCCTGGACAGAGATCAGGTTGATTAATAAGCCGAGAGGGGTCGAGTTACCGGAACCCAATGTGTGGTAGTAGCTATTCATGGATCACAAACACAAAACTCAGTTCCTGAGGACGGTTTCATTCAGACAACCCACCATGTACTCCTACATGGCCTCACCCTATGTTTACCAAATCGTGTTCACACACTTAGCTCTCAGCAGTACATGTTCACAACTTCCAATTCATCCCCGATGGATCAGACCTGACACAACTCTAAGCAATAGCAGGCATGACAGACAAGCATGAATGAGTAGGCACATCAGGGCTCAAACAACTCCTACTCATGCTAGTGGGTTTCATCTATTTACTGTGGCAATGACAGGTCATGCAGAGGAAAGGGGTTCAACTACCTCAGCATGTA
Organism: Aegilops tauschii subsp. strangulata; assembly: GCF_002575655.3. Classification (NCBI taxonomy): domain Eukaryota; kingdom Viridiplantae; phylum Streptophyta; class Magnoliopsida; order Poales; family Poaceae; genus Aegilops; species Aegilops tauschii. Next base: position 268,715,511 of record NC_053038.3, on the reverse strand, counting down.
ACAATTGAATCGTTGTTGTCCTAATGCAGTAAAAGAGAGCAGGAGCGAGAGAGTGGGATTGTATTGGAGTGATCAAGGGGGTTTCGCTTTCCTGGCACATCTGAAGATTGTAATAGCTCTTCATCGGTGTCATCGATCTCATCGTCAGAACCACGTCTACTGAGAGGGGACAAGCACCGACAAACAAAGAAGAAACACAATCAATGTAATGCAATAGTATGATGCATGATCATGACAAGAGGACAATATGATGTTCATGGAGCTAATGCAACTAGCAACACAATTAAATGAAGTTGGTTTGAACCCAAGGCTCAAATTCAAACTCCACATGTGGTTATTTAAATGCCATTCAGTTGATTGTCCTAAACAGTAGCCAAAAGTTGTTCTAACATGCATGAAAATAGTACCAATGGATAGATTGGATTTTTCTAATAATTTTTCGTATATAATTTATTTCATTCTGAGCTACGGTTGATTTTCTATGATTTTTTGAACTTTATACTATTTTGTGGAATATCCTGAATTATTTTAAATCCAGAAATCCATTACTGCGTCAGCATGACAACAGCATTGCGTTAGCAGGTCAACTGGTTTGACCCACGTCAAAACTGACGCGTGGGACCCCATAGTCAGTGTCTCAGGGGTTAATTAATGTTAAAACTAATCTTAACCAAAACTAATAATGGCCTGGGGCCCACTGTCAGTGAATGTGGGTGGTTTAGCTAGCAGTGACTATAACTAATCACGCGGCCATGTCGGCATGCTGGAGTTTGGTCGGCGACGACCAGAAACGCGGCGAAGGTTAGCCGGACTTGCGCTACGGTCGACGGTTGGACGCATACAGAGCATCTACGGAGAGCTGGCGGGGTGGCGCATCCAACGGTGGCGGCGGCTGGGGCTGGCCGGAGCTCACCGGAACGGAGCTTGCGGCGGCTGCCGGAGCTCAGGTTCGAGCGAGCGTAACGCTGCGGTGCACTAGGGAAGAAGCTGGCGGTGGCGGTGGCCTTCTGGGATCACGCTAAGCACAGTCACGCGCTCAAACGCTGGTGGCAGCAGCTGTGGCCGTGGCGACGACATGGCCAGCGGAACAAGGCTATCGGCCACGATGGTGGAGCTAGCTAGAGGAAGAAATCGACACCGGGGAGTAGAGGGGAACGACGGCGGGGCTCACTTCAAAGTCGACGAGCAGGTCAGCGGCTCGGGGGAGGCTCTGGAGGCTACGGAGCAACAGCGGCGATCTCGGACGCCCGCGGTTGAAGACGACGGCGGCGAGGTCGAAGAAGTGCTTGCGGAGACTTGTGGCTCGGTGGAGAGTACGAAGACGGAAGGCGAAGAAGCCTGGGACGGAGAGGGAGCGAGGGAGTGGCTGTGGCCGCAATGGTGCACGACGGCGCTCTCTGACGCGTTCGGGTCCGGGCGGGAGAGAGAGCAGAGGAGAGGGAAGGCACAAGGGGAGAGTGAGGGGGTACAGGGCTGGCGCGTGGCGTCTTGCAGAGACGTCCGGGAAAGCAGGCAGATAGGAGGTGGCCGGGCGCGTGCCTGCGTGCCGCGGGCACACGCCCTTGTGCCTACTGGCACGAGGTTGAAGACAGGGGAGGAGTTGGGTTGGGCTGGCTACAATGCTGGGCCGCACAGGTGGGCTGCAGGTAAGCCAGGTAAGTCCTCTCTCTCTCTCTCTCTTTTATTTCTGTTTTTCTATTTATTTGCTCTGTTTTCATTTAGTTTATAAACCAAATCATTTTTATAAATCCTGAAAATATTTGTGTGCAGTAACTGAATTGCTTGAGAGGCCCTCAGTAAGTTTTAGAATATTTGGAGCTACCAAATATTTTATAGGAATTAATAGCTCCAATTCAAATACAATATGAGTTAATTCAAAAATCCATAAATGACCTAGAAAAGTGTGCACCATTTTTGGCAGAGGTTCTAGACCAATTCAAAAATCATGAACATTTCTGAAGGGCATTTTGGGTTCATTGATATATTTTTATTTTGATCCTAGTTGCATTTCGTTTGGTGCTAGGGTTTGAACATCCCCATTTCAAGTTTAAGAAAAATTTAAACATGATGCAACAACCAAGACTAGTCAACAAGCAAAGCTAAATCTAGGGCTATGACAGCTCACCCCCACTAAACAAGAATCTCGTCCCAAGATTCAAGACGTGAGGTAAGAAGGAAGGGGGTCACAAAACTATCACAATCTTCTCGATCCAACTGCCCTTCCTGAGGATGTTGATTCATTGCATCATCTTGATCTCGACATCTTGCTTTGAGAACTTCATCCAACACGACAATGAGAAGGAAGGGAAACCCTAAAGAGACGATCTTCTTGAAGATCGAGCAACTCACGATCAACTCACGAAATGAGACATAGAAACATCTCTCGAGCCGAGACACAAAACACACATCTGGAATGAGGAAAGGTAGCATATGAAAAAGGTTCAATTTGGTAGGCAACAACTCCACGCTAGAATAAGATGGTGCATGGTTTCAAGATAGCAATGAATAATTTCCATGATTCCATAACCGGACACCTTGGGGGAGGTGACTCATAGAATTATTCCGTTAAGTGGCAAAAAGAATAACTTTTGATACAAAGATCATTGGAATTCTTTATACCAGCCTGAGGCAATCACAATCGATCATTTGAAGGAGTTGAAGGAATGGCATACTCAGTTTGGAAAAGAAACTAGAGTATAGAACAACTCGGCAACCGGGAGGCACATTCCAATTGATACCGAGGATATAACCTAGTAATTGAGTGTGCTTTCAAGAACTTGAGCATCTCCATATTCATCAAGGTTTTACCAACATCTATGCCAAGATCTTGGCAACACATCTCACTACCATGATGAATAGTGATGGACAATGCAGATGCAAAGGAATACAACACTTTCTCATATTTCACCTTAGCGAGGCCAAGGGAACAAAATCTGGATGATCGGCCAAGAGACATTTAGCACCCCGCTTCTAATATTCTCCTTGATGTACTACATACCACGATCATGATTAAGCATCAGCATGGTCATCAAGTAAGGTCATACTTCGGAAAGACAAAGGATCCATAAGGAAGAACTTCTAGGATAAGTCATATGAGATCCTTATGGGGAGGTGGCCAACTTCCTCAATCAAGATTCTACAATAATAGATCTTCTGGCTGGGTGTGTTGGCCACGACATCCACTTTACCGGGTTACAGAGAGACCAATATTATAGATCTTGGAATACGTTCCAACCATCATATCTGCCTGAGATTCAGATCTAGTTGGTAACAGGATATTTCAGACAACATATCTGGAAAAGAAATTTTGCAACACAAATCGACGGGATGACACTGCGAGATTCTTGGGAAATGAACTATGACAGTAAGCTCCAAAACATGATCTAGTTCTGCTACATACATGTGGACACGTTGTCCCAGACAAGCATGACCACATAGCAGTCTTACAACAAAACACTATCGAGTTCTGGTTAGGAACCATCATTAATGATATTGAAGTCTCCGCGCGGAAGTCTAAAGTGGTAACCATAGAACAGACTCATTTATCTTGAGCAAATCAATCAGTGGCTTGGTGTTCTAGGAACACATATAGCATGGAGGTAGCTAATCTCTCAAACCATAGTATACTTCACACCTGCATGACTGACTTGGGATGATTCCAGAGGAGGCAAAAACAAGCTTTCTCGAATTCACGGCGGCAACTTGCATCAAATGCACATGAATTAGAGGAAGTTACTTCTTTCATACGAACATATGCTTCATGAGCTAGCATGAAGAAATGCCTTCAAAAGTTTCCAACACTAGCTTAATGTTCAACAAAATCATGGATAGGATAAGGATGTTGTCGATGGGCTCAACAACAATTCATCCAGGTTTCCATACAAATGGAGTTCCATAACTATGTGAACAAGATGATAGCATTGGTCAGACCAACAGATATAACGGTGTATGCTCGAGGAAACAACCACGAGTAAGACAACATTACGAACATCGTTGGTTCTGATTTGGTTTGACGATAGCCCACACTCAAATCAAAGTTTTGACAAGACAATAGGTCCAACAATTGATCACGGATATCAACCGATGAAGATATCGTCTTTCTTCAACACACACAAAAGATATCCCCTGGAATGAACTAAGTCAGGAAAAGCTTCTATCTTCCAACTCAAGTTGTTGTTTAGCTTAACCAACTAGCTCAGGGATATTCAACACAGATTCTTGGAGAAGGGGTGGTTTATAGGAAAACCAACTTGATCACAAACTTAACATAACGGTCAGGGGACACCCTGGTGATACTTCCAAGAAGATATTCGGAAAATCATGGGCCACCGATATGTTATGAAGCTCGAGAACAATCTTGTTTTTCCAGGCAAGACGATATGATCTAAAGAGCGAGGGATTGACACAATACTAACTCATTGATCGAGGAGTGCACCAGGAAAAATGGACTAGGTAACACGATCAATCTCAGGACGATGATTGAATAACCAACACACTAAGAATGAGATTGTTGTCCATTAACTACCAAGCAACTGGGTTGCTAGGAGTATTTATTTCACACATCACGGTTCACTTGTCGGCATTCCAGTCACAACAACATAGAGACCGAGGAATGAATAATGATGGTGAGAAGTATCACTTTACCAAGAATTTATAAGATGGTGTGCAATTCCCATGACATTCTTGATATGAAACAGGGTAACACTCCAAGGTAGAACAGAACAAAAGCTGGATTGGCATTTTGATCTACGGATTACAACTACTTTGACCCAATCCTCGAGATGGATAAGGTACTGGAGTTTGTTTACCCTAGTCATTTTGGGATGGAACGGATTGACGGGCCGTAGTAATAATATGCACTGATGAACACGAATGCACGACATACTCTTGACTATCAACTGATACACGAGGGTCGGAATACAACCAAAGAGGGACAACTCAAAGGAACATAGCACTTTCTGAGTTGTGGATGCATAGATTAGTATGTTGAACAAAGCTCAACATATTTCTTCTGGATAACCCATGCAGAAGGGTAGGATTGGCAGAGTCACAACATAGAATCGAGAACTCATCAATAGCTCTCTGGTTGTGATCTTTCGGTTCAACGAGGAACTTCTGCCATAAGTAGTTCATGGTATTTGGAAGAGTATTTGGAAGAGGAAAATACCACAGACCTCGAGGATTATCGCAAAGGTTACTAATATCCTAAAGGAACTAGCAAACACTATCAACATGAAGTAAGTAGGGTGAATCTCGGGTTCAAGAACCCAGGAATAGAATGCCTACTAACTAAGTGGCATCACGGGATGCTTTCGAGAATGATGGCCAGAATCATCACACTGGGAACACAAAACATGGGTAGATTACTAGGTGATCCTCTAAGACACCTAGGGTAATAATAATAGCTCCAACATATATGTCGAGGCAACAGAGTACCTCAACTCACCGATTAGTGTGGTTAAACTGGCCCAAAGAAACATCGGGAACAGAAAGAAGGGAGTTGGAAATGCATCAGACTATTTCGAAACCTGGGATGACTCGGACAGCATAACGGCTGTAAATGCTCAAAAAGATTTGAGACATCCTGCAAAATGGTGGCATAACCACTTAACATCACAATATCAAGGTTCCGATACCAACTGTTATCACACGGAGGTAGAAGAAACTGAACCGAGACTTCAAACCAACAATCCTAAGAGTCTACGGATTAGTAACACGTGATCCTGATAGAAAGATGAGAAGCGTAGTTCTTAAACCCCATAGGAAAGAAGATGATGGCTCAGATCGGAAGGACATAAGGTAAAGGAGTAAATAGAGCCTTACGTTCCCTTCCACAATCAATTCCCTTATATAACTAAAGCATTTCTAGACTCAACTTCGACCAGTTTGGCTTGGTAATTCTACAGGCAGTCAAGCTGTGATACCAAATATGCCAGGACCCCGATCCTAAGTCACACCGATCTGGCATGTAACACATCATATCACTTTGCGGCTTCACGTGTGGTATTCCCACGGGTGCCACCTTATCTGGCCCGAGACCATTTGCGCCTTTTGGCTCAAGTATATGATAGTGTCGTTAGCATCCATATGACAGAGAACCCGGGCCAACATGACTAGTCGTAAACCCAAAGTGGCACTAACTTACAGGGACAGCCATACATGACCCAACAACGAACGTGTCGGTCATCATCGTATGAACCCAAGTCGTAGCAAGCTACAAGGACTTAAAGGAACAACGCGTGAAATTTCCCCGAAGGGACAGACATAGGAACCAAGAAGGACACATGCCGGCCAGCCTAAGTGTTCCGGAGCAGTAGCAAGCTACCATGGCTCAGTGGAAGCACTCGGAGACATTTCCCGGTAAGAGAGGCTACCAAGAATAAACAACTAGGTTGTCAGATCCCACACATACCAAGCATTTCAAAATCATACACACAATATGCTCGATATGTGCAAATACAACATGGCATCACAACAAAACTCTACGACTCAAAATATTTATTCATGAGGCTCCGAGGAGCCAGATATTACAAACATGGGTCTGATGACCCAACATTCAAGTCACACAAGCAATAAGCACATGCGGAAGCTTAACTTGTCTGAGTACAGACAACTACAAATGAAAAAGGCTGAGAAGCCTGACTATCTACAATACCCTCCCAGGGGTACAAGATCGTAGCTGAGCTAACAAGCTAAAAGTTCAAGTCCATGCGGAACTACTAGTGAGACTGAAGTCTCTCTACAAAAACATAAATTAAGCAAACGTGAGTACAAATGTACCCAGCAAGACTTACATCAGAACTAGCTACATATGCATCATTATCAACAAAGGGGTGGTGGACTTTAACTGCAGCAAGCCAGCTTTGACTCAGTGGCTATCCTGTACTACGTGTGCTGGTAACTCTTTTGAGGTGGCGCACATGAGTCCATATATTCACCATATCAATACACCACTATGGATCTGCTCCCGTCTCCCTACGAGAAGGCCATCCATAGCACTCCCGCTTATCTTGCGCATTTTATAGTATCCACATTCACTTGTCTATGAACTGTACAGGCAACCCAGAAGTCCTTTACCGCGGACGCGGCTATTCGAATAGATGATGTTAACCCTCCAGGGGTGTACTTCTTCATACACGCTCTCGCCACTTACCACCATGTACACGTCGTGTATCTCAGCAACCTTCAAGCGGAAGCCTGGCGAGGGAATCGGCCATGACCTGACTAACCACACAAGTCTCTAGTCCAGGTTTATCGCCTATTCGGGTTCCATCCGCAAGGAGATCCGGCCGGGGTGTCGCTCACGGCCCCAAACGATGTGAGCAGGGTTCCCAAGCCCACCAAACAGGCGACGCTTGGTACATCGTGCCACCGCACCTAGTCTGTCCCAAGCCCACATGTACTGGGTGCCACTTGGTAGACTACTAGCACTACCTACAAACACCAGAAACTAGCTGCAACTCCTGGATAGAGATCAGGTTGATTAATAAGCCAAGAGGGGTCGAGTTACCGGAACCCAATGTGTGGTAGTAGCTGTTCATGGATCACAAACACAGAACTCGGTTCTTGAGTACGGTTTCAATGAGACAACCCACCATGTACTCCTACATGGCCTCTCACCGCTACCTTTACCAAATCGTGTTCACACACTTAGCTCTCAACAGTAGGAGATGTTCACAACTTCCAATTCATCCCCGATGAATCAGACCTGACACAACTCTAAGCAATAGCAGGCATGCCAAACAAGCATGAATGAGTAGGCACATCAGGACTCAAACAATTCCTACTCATGCTAGTGGGTTTCATCTATTTACTGTGGCAATGATAGGTCATGCAGAGGAAAGGGGTTCAACTACCGCAGCATGTAAAAATTGAATCGCTGTTGTCCTAATGCAGTAAACGAGAGTAGGAGAGAGAGTGGAATTGTATCACAGTGATCAAGGGGGTTTTGCTTGCCTGGCACTTCTGAACATAGTAATAGCTCTTCATCGGTGTCATCGATCTCATCGTCAGAACCACGTCTACTGAGAGGGGACAAGCACCGACAAACAAAGAAGAAACACAATCAATGCAATGCAATAGTATGATGCATGATCATGACAAGAGGACAATATGATGTTCATGGAGCTAATGCAACTAGCAACACAATTAAATGAAGTTGGTTTGAACCCAAGGCTCAAATTCAAACTCCACATGTGGTTATTTAAATGTCATTCAGTTGATTGTCCTAAACAGTAGCCAAAAGTTGTTCTAACATGCATGAAAATAGTACCAATGGATAGATTGGATTTTTCTAATAATTTTTCATATATAATTTATTTCATTCTGAGCTACGGTTGATTTTCTATGATTTTTTGAACTTTATACTATTTTGTGGAATATCCTGAATTATTTTAACTCCAGAAATCCATTATTGCGTCAGCATGACAACAGCATTGCGTTAGCAGGTCAACTGGTTTGACCCAGGTCAAAACTGACGTGTGGGACCAACAGTCAGTGTCTCAGGGGTTAATTAAGGTGAAAACTAATCTTAACCAAAACTAATAATGGCCTGGGGCCCACTGTCAGTGACTGTGGGTAGTTTAGCTAGCAGTGACTATAACTAAGCACGCGGCCGCGTCGGCACGCCGGAGTTTGGCCGGCGACGACCAGAAACGCGGTGGAGGTTAGCCGGTCTTGCGCTATGGTCGACGTTGGACGCACAGAGAGCATCTACGGAGAGCTGGCGGGGTGGCGCATCCAACGGTGGTGGCGGCTGGGCCTGGGCTGGCCGGAGCTCACCGGAACGGAGCTCGTGGCGGCTACCGGAGCTCAGGCTCGAGCGAGCGTAACGCTGCGGTGCGCTAGGGAAGAAACTGGCGGTGGCATTGGCCTTCTGGGATCACGCTAAGCACAGTCACGTGCTCAAACGCTGGCGGCAGTAGTTGTGGCCGTGGCACCGACATGGCCGGCGGAACAAGGCTCTCGGCCGCGACGGCGGAGCTAGCTAGAGGAAGAAATTGACACGGGGAGTAGAGGGGAACGACGGCGGGGCTCACTGCGAAGTCGACGAGCAGGTCAGTGGCTCGGGGGAGGCTCTGGAGGCGACGGAACAACGGCGGCGATCTCGGACGCCCGCGGTTGAAGACGACGGCGGCGAGGTTGAAGAAGTTCTTCCGGAGACGCATGGCTTGGTGGAGAGTATGAAGACGGCGAGGCGGAGATGCCTGGGACGGAGAGGGAGCCAGGGAGTGGCTATGGTCACGGCGGTGCACAGCGGCGTTCTCTGACGCGTTCGGGTCCGGGCGGGAGAGAGAGCAGAGGATTTGGAAGGCACGGGGGAAGAGTGAGGGGGTACGGGGCTGGCACGTGGCATCTTCCAGAGACGTCTGGGCAAGCAGGCAGAGAGGAGGTGGCTGGGCGCGTGCGTGCGCGCCGCGGGCACACGCCCTCGTGCCTACTGGCACGAGCTTGAAGACAGGGGAGGAGTTGGGCTGGCTACAATGCTGGGCCGCACCGGTGGGCTGCAGGTAAGCCAGGTAAGTCCTCTCTCTCTCTTTTATTTCTGTTTTTCTATTTATTTACTCTGTTTTGATTTAGTTTGTCAACCAAATCATTTTTATAAATCCTAAAAATATTTGTGGGCAGTAACTGAATTGTTTCAGAGGCCCTCAGTAAGTTTCAGAATATTTGGAGTTACCAAATATTTTAGAGGAATTAATAGCTCCAATTCAAATACAATATGAGTTAATTCAAAAATCCATAAATGACCTAGAAAAGTGTGCACCATTTTTGGCAGAGGTTCTAGACCAATTCAAAAATCATGAACTTTTCTGGAGGGCATTTTGGGTTCATTGATAATATTTTTATTTTGATCCTAGTTGCATTTCATTTGGTGCTAGGGTTTCAACATCCCCATTTCAAGTTTAAGCAAAATTTAAACATGATGCAACAACCAAGACTAGTCCACAAGCAAAGCTAAAGCTAGGGCTGTGACAACGTAGCGATGACTGGAGAGTATTGCAAAGGTTTGAGCAGAGGAATTTGTTTAATGAAGTTGCACAACAAGATGATGCTTACATTGCTCCTGATGTACAAGATTCCACAGATGTTCCTAATATCTTTGAGAACCATCACGTCAATGACGCTTGCGAAAAGATTGCATGTCCTGCTGTGGATATACAAGAGTTGATCAAGAAGAAGCCAATGTTCGAGGACATTGAGGATGAAGAAGAAGAAGAAGACACTGTGGGGAATTATGATTCAGACTAATACACATGGCGAAGATGTTGATGTTGCTGCTGTGGATGATGATTAGATTGCTTTTGTCGTATTTGCCTGTTAGAAGGCATTTTTTATCTACTATGTGAAATTGTGTTTGCTATGACAACTGAAACCTGATGAACGTGTTGTTTAGTATTTTGTTGTGAGAACATCACTTGTTATGTATGTTGATTTGTGTTTGGTGATTGTATGACGACTAAAACATGATGACATTCTTGTTTAGTTGTACTCATATTTGGCTGTGAAACTTGAATTTGATGACATAGTTTGTTGTTGGACTTCAATTTGCTCGACGTCTTCGAATGAGAACAAAGATGGCCCGATAAGGCCTCTGCTTATTTATTTATTTATTACCAAAAGGGCCTCTGATATTTATTTATTTATGAGCAAAAGGGGATACCCCCCGATTTTCGTTAATAGAAATCATTAGATGCTCACAACACTACGGCCAGCCTGCTAAACAGGTTTCATTCATTACTAGTTTCAGCAAAGTGCTCATGTCATAGCCACTGAATACATCACGAGTGCTACATTACACTTCAAATAAAGAGACAATCATCCTACAGAGCACATCGATTTTGCCCATTATCTTCACAAGCTCTTTCATCTCCTCATTGCTGTCAAGGCCGTTCAGCAGCTGTTGCTTGGCCATGATCAGAGGAACTACATCTTTAACCTTCTGCTCTGCATCTTCCTCTTCTGCCGTTCCTACAGTTACTTGTCCAACACCCCAACCTGCTGGTCTTGGGATTCCTCGGATAATGAAATAATCAGCGTAGTTGCATTCCCCCACATCAGCAACTTCCCAGAAATACAAATCACATGAATCTTTCGTTTTTCGCACAAATCAAATTGGAAGATCATCAACCAAAATATTAAAACAGCCAGCAACTAAAGTGGCAGAACAACACTTAAACATATCATTACCCCATGATTCAGGCATTTCTAGAAGATTCGGCCAGGGTTGAGGATTGTGGTTGAGACGCGACGGATGACTCTGCGTGATTTGCTGCAGTGGCACCACACCAACGGCAGCGGGTTGCGATGAGCAACTGGCTACGGTGCATGTGCCGACGGGAGTGTGATGAGACCCACAGGCGATGGTATGGGTGGCGACTTGGCGCATATCCAGTTGTTTCTTGCTGAAGAGCAGGTGGACGAGAAGCCAGCGAACATGGTTGCTGCGGCCAGAGCTTCTGATGCTAGGCAGAGTAAGTAGAGAAGAGGAGAAGCGAACATTGGATATGTCAGTTTCATTACTTGCGGAGTAGCATAGCACCATATATAGTCATAGTCTAGGTTTGGATTCAAACCAGCTACAGGAGCATGTCTCTCTTTTTTCTAAAACTTAGCAACGTCTCTTTACTAATACACTAGCTTGTTTTGTATGTCTTCTCAAGTCTTTGATTTTCTTTCTTTTTTTTCGAGGAAGGAAGGAGGACAAAATTGAGAGTTCCTGGGACTCGAACCCAAGACCTCTCGGTTGAAAACCAAGGGTTCTAGTCACTTATGTGGCGAACGTTCCCTGGGAGGAGTACGACAGATGAACGCATTTTCCTCGCAGTTTTAGTTGCGACGCAAGATCGAACGATCACAGTTTCGGGAATGTTATCAGGCGAATGAGCCCAGTTTTTCTTTTCTTCCTATATATAAAAAAGTATGCTACTTGGTGTCGGCTTAGTCAACAAACGATTGTGCCAACCTTGACCGTTGGATTGACATTCAACGTTTGTCGTGTTTCTTCAGTTTCTTCTTCCTCCAGCCGCCAAAGCCAAACCAGCGCCGGCGGGACCGCCTGCTCCCGCCTCCTGAGGGAGTCCTGGATTAGGGGGTCCCCGGGCGTCCGGGTTATGTGACATGGGCCGGACTGGTGGGCCGCGAAGATACAAGATAGAAGTCCTTCCCCCGTGTCGGGATGGGACTCTCCTTTGCGTGGACGGCAAGCTTGGCGTTCAAATGTGTAGTTTCCTTTCTCTGTAAACCGACTTTGTACAATCCTAGGCCCCTCCAGTGTCTATATAAACAGGAGGGTTTGGTCCGTAGGGGCAATCATAATCATACAGGCTAGACATCTAGGGTTTAGCCATTATGATCTCGAGGTAGATCAACTCTTGTAACCCCTATACTCATCAAAGTCAATCAAGTAGGAAGAAGGGTATTACCTCCATTAAGAGGGCCCGAACATGGGTAAACATCATGTCCCCTACCTCCTCAGACGCACAGTTTGGGACCCCCTACCCGAGATCGGCCGGTTTTGACACCGACATTGGTGCTTTCATTGAGATTTCCACTGTGTCGTCGACAGAAGGTTCGATGGCTTGTTCGATCATCTACAACGATGTCGTTTCCGAGGAAGCTTTCCTCCCCGGCCAGATTTTTGTATTCGGTGGCTTCGTTCTGCGTGCCAACTCGATTGGCCACCTCGAACAGATCGACAGCTACATCCCTGGTCATCAGATCAGTTTTGGGAACCTAAACTATGTCGCCGACATCTGAGGAGACTTGATCTTTTAAGGGTTCGCGGCCCCGACCACCGCCCTGGCTTTAGATCCAGAGAAAACCACCAGGTCCGAAGATGGGAGTTTGGAGCCCACCGGACTCTCCGCTGCAAACTGCACTATCGAGGGTCCGGAGGCGATTGTGTCCACGGCAAACTCAGAATCAGACCAGGTTCCCCCTATCATTGAAAGGCCGGACTCGCCCCCGAACTCCAGATACGAACTCTTGAAGTCCGTGCCAAGCAAGCATGGCCAGGAGGCCTTCGCCCCGGCCAGCCCGCGGACTCTCGTTTCCCCGTCCAAACCTCGCTTTCAAACAAGGTTGTGGACTTAATGCGATCGCTTGCCATTACAGAGGAATCACTTCCGAACTACGCCCAGCCCAGACTAGGGGCTGAGAGTGGGTAATTTTACGTCCCACCCGCCACTCACTTCATAGCTGCTGTCGAAGATTTAACCGACATGCTGGACTACGCCTCCGAAGACATCGACGGCATGAACGAGGATCCCTGAGACAAACAAGGCCAAGACCCGCCGTTTACTGGACGTTGGACGACCAACTCCACATATGACGTGTATATGGTGGACACACCCAAAGAGGATGACATCAACAGCAGGAAGGATCCGGTTGAGGATAAGCCTGCTGAGGCACCACCAAAGCGTCGACGTCAGCGGTGCCGCTCAAAATCGCATCGCGGAAAAGACAGCAACACCGGCACTGAAGACAATAACACTCCGGAGAACGCCGAAGACCCCGAAGCCCCCGTCGAGCCAACATCCGAGCAGGATGATTGGGAGGAGGGCAAGTTAACCCTGACGATCCGGTCGGGAACGAGGACTCGGAAGATAGTAATTATCTACCACTCTCCGAGGACGATGTAAGCCTCGGCGACGAAGACTTCATCGTGCTAGAGGAACCACTCGAGCAGGAGCGCTTTAAGCGCCAGCTAATCGCCACTGCGAGAAGCCTAAAAAAGTAGCAGCAATAGCTACAAGCCGAACAGGATACACTCAACGACAGATGGACCCAGGTCCTAGCTGCCGAAGAGTATGGCCTTCAACGCCCAGCAAAGAGCTATCCGAAGCGTTGGCTACTACCACAATTTGACGATGAGGCCCTCGAGCCCATACCGTCAATACATGACCGTGCTGATGAACCAGACCGGCCACCACGTGGGCGAGATAAAGCGGCCACCTACGCCGAACACCAACCCGCACTACCTCGCCATAGAGGCAGAGAAACAGTGGCTCCAAGATACACCTACAACCTACAATAGGTCCTAGACAATAGAGTAGGCCAAGCCAGATCAATCTATGGATCAAGGGGGCGTGCCCCAACGCGAGAAGACGGCCATTAGGCCTGGCGGGACAAGCACAACCTCACCCTTGCTGAAAACCGCATACGAACTTCATCCGAATTGCGTCGTGACGTCGCCCGATACAGAGGCGCCGCATACCCCTTATGTTTCACCGATGAGGTAATGGAGCACCAGTTCCCAGAAGGGTTTAAACCCGTGAATATTGAATCTTACGACGGAACGATAGATCCCGCAGTATGGATCGAAGATTTTCTTCTCCACATCCACATGGCTCACCGTGACGATCTCCATGCCATCAAGTACCTCCCCCTAACACTCAAGGGACCAGCACGACACTGGTTAAATAGCCTTCCAGAAAACTCCATTGGCACCTGGGAAGAGTTGGAAGATGCCTTTAGAGACAACTTCCAATGTACCTATGTTCGGCCCCGAGACGCCGATGACCTCAGTCACACAGTCCAGCAGCCCAGAGAGTTAGCCCGGAAACTCTGGACCAAGTTCTTAATTAAAAAGAACCAAATTGTGGATTTTCCAGACGCCGAAGCCCTCGCGGCCTTCAAACACAGTGTCCGTGACGAGTGGCTCGGCCGACACCTCGGCCAAGAAAAACCGAAGTCCATGGCAGCTCTCGCCACACTTATGACCCGCTTTTGCGTGGGAGAAGATAGCTGGCTAGCTCGTAGAAGCAATAGCACCAGCGACCCTGGCACCTCCGAAGCTAGAGATGGCAACGGCAAGCCACGGCGCAACAGACACAAGCGTCAAAGCAACAATGAAGATACCGAAGATACGGCGGTCAATGCCGGATTCAGTGGCTCTAAACCCGGTCAGCGGAAGAAGCCATTCAAAGGAAACAAAGATGGTCCATCCAGTTTGGATAGAATACTTGATCGGCCTTGCCAGATTCATGGCACCCCTGACAAGCCTGCTAATCATATCAACAGAAATTGTTGGGTCTTTAAACGGGCCGGTAAGCTAAACACCGAACATTAAGGGAAAGGGCGGCCCAGCGAGGATGATATTGAAGAACCTCGCCCAACGAACACAGGGGGGCAAAAGAAATTTTCCCCCAAGGTAAAAACAGTGAACATGATCTATGTCACTCATATCCCCAAGCGGGAGCGCAAGCGTGCATTAAGGGACGTCTATGCCATAGAGCCAGTCGCCCCGAAATTCAACCCATGGTCAGCCTGTCCGATCACTTTTGATTCCAGGAGACCATCCGACCAGTATCCGTCATGGAGGATCGGCAGCATTGGTCCTCGATCTAATCATCGACAGATTCCATCTCACGCGAGTCCTTATGGACGGCGGCAGCAGCCTTAACCTGCTTTATCAGGACACTGTCCGCAAAATGAGCATCGATCCGTCAAGAATCAAGCCCACTAAAACCACCTTCAAAGGAGTGATACCCGGCGTCGAGGCCCGTTGCACAGGGTCCATAACGCTGGAAGTAGTCTTCGGTTCACCGGATAATTTCTGTAGTGAAGACTTGATCTTCGACATCGTCCCCTTCCGCAGTGGCTATCATGCACTGCTCGGACGAACCACTTTCGCCCATTTCAATGCAGTCCCGCACTATGCTTATCTAAAGCTTAAGATGCTTGGACCATGTGGTGTTATAACAGTCAATGGAAACATGGAGCGCTCCCTCCGTACTGAGGAGCATACCGCAGCCCTCGCAGCCGAAGTACAGGGTGGCCTTATCAAGCCGAATACTACATCGGCAGTCAAGCCCTCGGACACTGTCAAACGAGTCTGGTCTACCCTGCAGAATGGCAGTCCTGCTCGTCCAGAGCTAGATTAGCAATTTAGCCTCCGTCAAAGCCTCAACCCGATAGCGGCATACGTACCGCGCGTACATAACTACGCACTAAAGATACCATGGGCGAGGACAGAGGCATACTAAAAATAAAGTCCATGATACGGCTCGACCCTATCCGGACCCTCATATTCTTCCCTTTTTCTTCTTATTTTTATTTTTATAGGTTCTTTACAACCCACATCACTTTCTGATGGTACCAAGGGCCCTTTTCCAGGCTCCTTATGTATACTCGATCGTTGATCCTAACAAAGGATCATACGCCAAGGTGAAATGCGGCGCAGACGTGCGGCAGAGTGTCCAAAGGATCTTCAAGATCACCTTTTCATATTTTAGGACATGTATACAGCTTTTCCCTTGTTCTTGGCATGTAAAATAGCCTCGATGCTTATGGCATCCTCTGTAAAAATATGTTTTGATGTATCAATCATACGATAATGGAAACAGTTTCGCCCAACCCTGTGCGGTATTGGCTTATTTCCTAAATCTGTATTCCCTCTTTACGTCAGATTGTCATATAAATGTAACGCCCACGATGCGGCTATATCTCCCACGCGTCGAGGCACGACTTAGAGGCATAACCGCAGAGTGGTTTTGTCGCAAGAAGGGTCATCTTCACACAATCCCATGTAATGAACAAGAATGGGATAAAGAGTTGGCTTACAATCACCACTTCACACAATACATAAATATCATCATACATCATCCAAATACAAACATATAGACCGACTACGGTCAAAATCCAGATGAAAATAAGATAACCCCAAATGCTAGATCCCCGATCGTCCCAACTGGGCTCCACTACTGATCATCAGGAAAAGACACATAGTAACGACCACGTTCCTCGTCGAACTCCCACTTGAGATCGACGCCATCATCTGCACTGGCATCGTCGGCACCTGCAACTGTTTTGGTAGAATCTGTGAGTCACGGGGACTCAGCAATCTCACACCCGCGAGATCAAGACTATTTAAGCTTATAGGGAAGGATGGTGCAAAGAGGTGGAGCTGCAGCGGCAAAAGCATATATGGTGGCTAACTTGCGCAAATGAGAGCGAGAAGAGAAGCAATGGAACGGACATCATCTAGCAATGACCAAGAAGTGATCCTGAACACCTACTTACATCATACATAACTCAGACCGTGTTCACTTCCCGGACTCCGCCGAGAAGAGACCATCACGGCTACACACGTAGTTGCTGTATTTTAATTGGGTCAAGTGACAAGTTATCTACAACCGGACATTAAAAAATTCCCATCTGCCTCATAACCGCGGGCACGGCTTTCGAAAGATGTTATCCTGCAGGGGTGTCCCAACTTAGCCCATCATAAGCTCTCACGGTCAACGAAGGATAAACCTTCTCCCGGAAAGACCCGATCAGTCTCGGAATCCCGGTTTACAAGACATCTCGAAAATGGTAAAACAAGACCAGCAAAGCCGCCCGAATGTGCCGACAAATCCCGATAGGAGCTACACATATCTCGTTCTCAGGGCACACCGGATAAGTCAAGCTACGAGTAAAACCAGACCTCGAGTTTCCCCGAGGTGGCCCCGCAGGCTGCTCGGTTCGGACCAACACTCGAAGGAGCACTGGCCCGGGGGGGTTAAAATAAGATGACCCTCGGGCTCGCGAAAACCCGGGGGAAAAGGCTTAGGTAGCAAATGGTAAAACCAAGGTTGGGCCTTGCTGGAGGAGTTTTATTCAAGGCGAACTGTCAAGGGGGTCCCATAAATCACCCGACCGCGTAAGGAACGCAAACTCAAGGAACATAATCCCGGTATACAGTAACTAGGGCGGCAAGAGTGGAACAAAACACCAGGCATAAGGCCGAGCCTTCCACCCTTTACCAAATATATAGATGCATTAATTAAATAAGAGATATTGTGATATCCCAACATATCCATGTTCCGACATGGAACAAACTTCAACTTCACCTGCAACTATCAACGCTATAAGAGGGGCTGAGCAAAAGCGGTAACATAGCCAAACAACGGTTTGCTAGGAAAGGATGGTTAGAGGCTAACATGGCTAAAATGGGAGACATGATATAGCAAGTGATAGGTAGCGAGCATGGCAATAGAGCGAACAACTAGCATAGCAAAGATAGAAGTGATTTCGAGGGGTGGTCATCTTGCCTGCAAGATTCTCAGAGTTGTCGAAAGCTTGATCCTCGTAAGCGTACTCGACAGGTTCCTCGTTCACGAACTCGTCTCCCGGCTCTACCCAAGACAAGAACACAGACAAACGGAACCACAATCAACAACGAGAAATGCGCAAGCAACATGATGCAAAACATGTATGATATGCAAGATATGATATACGATGCATATGCGTGCTCCGGAAGGAAAATGATGAACATGGCAGTAACTTGGCAAACCAAGCATGCCACTGGAAAGGTGAGATGATTTCGTTCGAAATCGATATAAAGATCACCGGAATCGGATGCACGGTTTGCAAATGGCAAGCAAAACAAAATGACACTAATCTGCGATTAACAGCATGATAGCACTTAAAATGCAACAAGCAACAATGCTACAGCACCCCAACATAGCAACAAAGCACATGGCAGTAATCTACAGGAGATGCTTGACAAAAGATGAACACTGAGCTACGGCTAGTTCACAACATATCAAGCTCAAACAAGCATGGCAAAAGTGCAAAAGATTACAGGTTCACAGACTTGGTGAAAAACTGGACATGGCAGAAATCAGTATCAGGTAGCAATGTTCAGAGCACAAAATCGACATGCTACATGAACTTAAAATAGAAAAACAAGGCATGCCAGTGTTCTACTAAAAGCACATGACAAAAGTCCCTTACTGACTATAAGCCAAAAAGGACCAAAAGATATGATGGAAAGCATGTAAACATAGCAAGTTTCGTTAACAGGTTTCAGACTTAGCAGAAAACAGAGCATGGCAGAAATATTAATATGTAGGCCTATTGGTGAGCTTGGTGCACTCACTACAGAGCAATTCATGACAAACCAAGCATACCTACTGCAAGATTGCATGTTTATGAAGCTATCCATAACAAGAACAATTGCATAGCACGTATGGATCAACTACAATAAGCTTGGCAAAATTGCATATCATGTTAAGAATCTGCCAGAAATATTTTATAGCAAAAATAGAGCAAGATTGAGTCATGCTATGGCACTCGATAATTTCAAACAATTGCAGGAATGGATCAACTAGAACTATAGCTACAAAACATCCTTACTGAACATCTCCAAAATGTGCATGGATCTCTCTGTAGCATCAAGTTTACATGGCAACAAAATTACAGCAGACAAAGACTTGGAGAAATCACTAAGTCCCTGAAATCAGAAATATTACGGGACCTACTTTGCATGCTTATGCTAGTCACCACAGAGTTCACAAAAATACATGGACTATACCACTGGAAAGATGGCATGGCATACTTCGAAACACATGTAGAGCTCATGCTCAAAAGATGCACAGAATAAATGGTACAAAAATGACAAATCTCCAAGTTCTGTTAAGAACCAGAGAATAACAGCAACTAGCCCTCTTCCAACGAAGATTTGGGAATCAAGATGACCTCTAATGAACATGGTGCAATTGAACAAAATGAAGAGCATCAAAAGACGAACAATTTGACATATTACACGCGCGAATCGGAGCTACATGCACGGAGTTATGGAATCACGAACATAGGCACTTGCTGTGAAAAACTGAGGACTTGGAGAAAAAAAAGGGGCGAGGAGAGGTCAACGCTCACGAGATTTGGATCGGGGAAAAGCTACAGGAGCTCGCCGGATCGGGGCTGAGCTCGGCCGGAGCGGGCACCGGAGGAGGAGAGGGAGGCGCCGGAGCGGAGGGACCGGTCGCCGGCGGGCGGGGCACGGCGGGGCCGGCGGCGGCCGGTGGCGGCGGCGGTGCGGGCCGGCGGCGGCGCCCGGCGCGGGAGGCGAGGCGGCGGCGGGCGCGCGCGGCGCGGGCGGCGGCGATGCGGGCCGGCGCGGTGGGAGGCCGGAGGCGGGCGGACGTTGTCCGGCCGGAGCGGACGCGTCCGGCGCGGCGCGGAGGGAGAGGGTTAGGGTTCGTCTGTGATTTCGTTTTTCGGGATGCCCACATATAAATAGGTAGAGGGAGCTAGGAGACTCCAAATGAGGTGCGGATTTCGCCCACACGATCGTGATCGAACGACGTAGAGCATGGAAGAGAGTTTGGTGGGTTTTGGGCTGATTTTAGAGGGGGGTTTGCTGGACACTTAAATGGACTTTGCGGATGCCCGGTTAACCGTTGGAGTACCAAACGACCTCCGAATGGAACGAAACTTGACCGGTAGTCTCCGGGTGGTATATTAAGACCACTTGACAATCCTCGGTCCATTCCGAGAAAGTTTGACACACGCACACGAGAGAAAACTAGAAGGGTGCACCGGAGGAGATAGGAGCGCCGGATTGGAAAACGGACAACGGGGAAAATGCTCGGATGCATGAGACGAACACGTATGCGAATGCAATGCACATGATGACATGATATGAAAATGCATGACATGACAAAATACAGAACGAAAGACAAAAACCCGACAACGGAGGGAAAAACATATCACATAGCCGAAAATGGCAAGAGTCGGAGTTACAAATATGGCAAGTTACATGCGGGGTGTTACAACACTCCACCACTACGAGAGGATCTCGTCCCGAGATCTAGGACTGAAAGAACTCCGGATATTCGGAACGGAGATGGTCCTTGCGTTCCCAGGTGGCTTCCCGGTCGGAATGGTGCGACCACTTCACTTTCAGGAATTTGATAGACTTGTTGCGAGTCTTGCGCTCAGTTTCTTCAAGAATAGCAACGGGGTGCTCATGATAAGACAAATCTTATTGGAGGTCAATCTCTTCGAAGTTGATAGTGCGCTCAGGCGTCTTGAAGCACTTGCAGAGCTGTGACACGTGGAACACATCGTGCACGTCCGCGAAGTTGGAAGGAAGCTCAAGTTGATAGGCGAGGTCGCCTCTTTTGCCAATAATCTTGAAAGGACCCACGTATCTAGGGGCAAGCTTCCCTTTGATACCGAAGCGACGAGTGCCTTTCATTGGAGAGACGCGGAGGTAGACATGGTCTCCGATCTCGAAAGCCAAATCACGATGCTTACTATCATAGTAGCTCTTCTGGCGCGATTGCGCGGCTTTGAGATTATCGCGGATGACTTTACACATTTCTTCAGCTTCAGTGATTAAGTCATTGCCAAGAAGTTGGCGTTCACCAGTCTCTGACCAATTAAGAGGAGTACGGCACTTTCTGCCATATAGAATCTCGAATGGGGCCATGCCCGAACTCGCTTGGAAGCTGTTGTTGTAGGAGAATTCAGCATATGGAAGACAATCTTCCCATTTCATGCCAAAGGAAATGACACAAGCCTTGAGCATATCTTCAAGAATTTGATTGACTCGCTTGACTTGGCCACTAGTTTGAGGATGGAAAGCTGTGCTGAAGCGAATGTTTGTGCCCATGGCCTTCTGGAAGGAGTCCCAGAACTTAGAGGTGAAGATGCTTCCACGATCAGAAGAAATCAATTGTGGAATGCCGTGCAAGGAGACAATTCTGGAGGTGTAGAGCTCTGCCAGCTGAGCTGCTGTGATGGATTCTTTGATTGGAAGAAAATGAGCCACTTTAGAAAGCTTGTCAATGACAACGAAGATTGCATCATTTCCGCGCTTGGACTTTGGAAAACCAGTCATGAAGTCCATTTCGATGTGATCAAACTTCCATTCTGGGATAGCAAGAGGTTGGAGGAGACCAGCTGGTCGTTGGTGTTCTGCTTTCACTCTTCGACAGACATCACATTCATTCACGAATTGAGCAATTTCTCGCTTCATTCGAGTCCACCAATACGACTGCTTGAGGTCATGATACATCTTCGTACTTCCAGGATGAATGGAAAGGAGAGAATTGTGCGCCTTGTTCATTATGACTTTCCTTAGATCACCTTTAGGAACCACAATCCGGTCCTCGAAGAACAAAGTGTCTCTGTCATCAATGCGATAGCACTTGTATTTGGAAAGACCCTTGTCGATACCACGTTTCACCTTCTTCACCATGGCATCAAGGAGTTGTGCCTCACGAATTTGATCTTCCAAAGTAGGAGATACTATGAGGTTGGCAAGAAAGCCTTGAGGAACAACTTGGAGATTCAGCTTGCGGAAAGCTTCACAAAGATCCGGTTGGAAAGGCTTGAGAATTAAGCTGTTGCAATAAGCTTTCCTGCTTAAAGCATCTGCAATGACATTGGCCTTGCCTGGAGTATATTCGATACTCGGATTGTACTCTTGAATCATCTCGACCCATCGAGTCTGCCTGAGGTTGAGGTTGGGCTGAGTGAAGATATACTTGAGACTCTTGTGATCGGTGAAAATGTCCACTTGTCTTCCCAACAAGAGATGTCTCCACGTTATTAATGCATGGACAACTGCCGCCAACTCAAGATCGTGAGTGGGGTAGTTCTTCTCGTTGGGCTTCAACTGCCGAGAGGTATAGGCCACAACTTTCTTCTCTTGCATTAACACAGCACCGAGACCTTGGAGAGAAGCATCACAGAAAACTTCATACGGCTTGGATTCATCAGGAGGAGTCAAGACAGGAGCTGTGACTAGTTTCTCTTTGAGAGTGTTGAAAGCAACATCACACTCAGGAGACCAGACATATTTCACATGGTTCTGTAGGAGGTTGGAAAGAGGCTTTGCAATGTTGGAGAAATTCTCAACGAATCTTCGGCAATAGCTTGCAAGACCCAGAAAACTGCGGAGCTGCTTGACATTTTGAGGAGGTTCCCAATCCACAACTGCGGACACCTTCTCCGGGTTAACAGCGATACCCTTGGCAGAGATGATGTGACCAAGGAAAAGAACTTCATCGAGCCAAAACTCACATTTGGAGAACTTCGCATAGAATTGATACTCTCTGAGCTTGTCGAGCACCAATCGCAAATGTTTGGCATGATCCTGCTTATTCTTGGAGAAGACCAAGATATCATCGAGATACACCAGAACGAATTCATTGGTATAGGGGTTGACAATGAAATTCATCATCCGAGAGAACACCGGAGGAGCATTGACAAGGCCGAAAGACACGACAGTATATTCATAAGAACCAAAGCTCGTTCTGAATGCTGTCTTGGGAATATCTTCTTCACGAATGCGAATCTGATGATAACCCATACGAAGGTCAAGCTTCGAGAATACTTTAGCACCTTTGAGTTGCTCAAAAAGCTCATTGATGTTGGGAAGTGGATACTTGTTCTTGATTGTCTTCTTGTTCAATGGACGGTAGTCGACACAAAGTCGGTCCGTGCCATCCTTCTTCTTGACAAAAAGAACACCACAACCCCATGGAGAAGAACTCGGTCTGATCAAACCCAGACGTTCTTGTTCATCGAGCTGCTTCTTCAATTCCTTCAGCTCGTTGGGTCCAAGCTTGTATGGACGCTTGCAAACGGGTTTAGTGCCAGGCTCCAGTTCAATAACGAACTCAACTGGCCGATGAGGAGGCATACCCGGAAGCTCTTCTGGAAAGACATCTTGATACTCGCAAACGACTGGAATTTGAGAGATGGCATTCAATTCGCCCTTCTCATTGAGAGAGAAAAACCGAATGGTTTCATCACGAGCAGCATAAATAATCACATCCTCAGACGAGTGTGTCAATTGAATTTCCCTGGCAGCACAATCAAGTTGAGCCTTGTGCTTAGAAAGCCAGTCCATCCCGAGAATAAGATCAATATCCGAGTCACCAAGAACAATTGGAGAAGACTAAAATTTATAGTCGCCCATCTTGATGGTAACATTCGGAATCATGGAACTTGCATTCATGAATTTACCCGGAGAGACAACTGATAACGGTCTAGGCAAATCTTGATAAACCAACTCATGCTTAAATGCAAATGGTCTTGATATGAAAGAAAGCGATGCACCAGTATCAAAAAGAACTTTTGCAGGAATATCATTAACAGGAAGATTACCCGTTATCACATCAGTAGATTCCTCCGCTTGAGCTGCATTCATCATGTTCACCTTTGCAGACTTTGGATTATGCTTGACCACTGCATTGCTGGAAGATCTGACAGGAGGAGGGGGAGGAAGACGCCTCTGGTTGAAGCACTTGTTAGCATAGTGACCTTTCTGCTGACATTTGTTGCAAGTCACCTCTGAGAGTGGACGGTGATAAGGAGCATTGGACTTAGGAACTTGATTCTGAGACTTGTTCTGATAGCCAGAGTTGGAAGAGTTGGAAGAACCATGGCCACCTTTGTTCTTCTGCTGGTAAGGCTGACGAAACGGAGGAGGAGGAGGCAACCAGAACTTCTGTTGCTTCGCTGCCACAAGTGAGGAAGAAGAAGACTGAACTGCGTCTCTGACTCTCTTCTTAGAAGCCTCACACTTGAGCTGAGCAGACTCTTGCTTCAGTGCCATATTGTAGAATTGATCAAAGTGAGTAGGCTCAACAAGAACGAGAGCTAACTGCAGATCCTCTTTAAGGCCACCTCTGAAGTGATAGATCATGCTCTTTTCATCAGGAACGTCTTGTTTAGCGAAGCGAGCAAGTTTCTGAAACTGAATGTTGTATTGATACACAGACATGTTGCCTTGCTTGAGATTGCGGAACTCCTCACGCTTGCTCTCAACAACACTTTGTGGAATGTGGTGCGCTTTGAAGTCCCGACAGAAGTCAGTCCAAGTGATCACACGACATCCTCTGGAATCTTTGTATTGTTGATACCAATCAGCAGCTTGGTCCTTGAGCTGGAAAGAAGCGAACTTGACAAAGTCCTCAGGCCTGACATTGCTACATTCAAAATGCTTGTTGATGTCCACGAGCCAATCATCGGCATCCGTGGCCTCGGCACAGTAGCTGAAAGACTTGGGCTGATTTGCGAGAAACTGGTTGGGAGTGGCAAAGTGAAACTGATTGTTGCCTTGACCTTGATTGCCTTGATTGCCTTGCCCTTGAGTACGTTCTTGAAAGAGTTGCAGAATCATCTGAGCATTGGCGTTGGTGGCTGCCATGATTGCTTGCCATGCCTCCGGAGGTGGAGGTGGTGGCGGAGGGTTCGCTTGACTCCCTTCATTGCAATCCAGATTCTGACGCATTGGCGGAGCCATCCTGAAGAGGGTGACATCCGTTAGCATCTTGATAGACAAATCGATAAGTAGAATCAACGGATAGAAATTGCAACATATAGTCTTCACAATAAACATTCGAACGAAGATGAACGAATGAATTCCGTAGTACATCATCACACTTCCATAAGTTGAGAAGCCACTTGAAAAAGATATGGAATGAACATATGAATTCGAAGTAACTGGAATACCACAATACAAAATAAAACAAAGTATTGGCTTGCAAAATAAGCCGGAACAAACATATGATAGATATTTCGTCCGAAGTTTTCGTGGTGGGGCCCACACGGGCTCAATCGTACAGCACCATCATGTACAGGGCTGTGCACATGACATACGAAGCGTCCCCGAGTCGGCAAAGCCAAGGACTCTTTAAGACACAACGAGACCACTGTAAAATCAACCGTATACAGGCGGACCACTAGACGTCGAACCCCAATCTCATATCATGCGTCTGTCGGAAAGATATCCTAAGGCTACTTGAATTCCCACTTATAAACTCCCGAACCTTTCTGGTTATGCAATCTGGTGTAGGGGATACAGGGGACACAAAATATATCACCCAAACTAACAATCCCTAGATCCAGCTGTATCCATCCGTCAACACATAACCAAGAAACCTTTGGAAATCGTTTACCTCAACCTTCGAAAAACATCCGTTATACAAGTTATGGAAATACTCCGGAACTCCCGCCCCAGTACTGGGTGGCGTCGAGGTGATCTCACCAACAACTGCATAAAAGAGATTTCGATGTCGGCGAAACTCAGGTATTCCAGAACTGCAACGATAAAATTGTGACGACAACACCTCAGAGCTCAACTCCCCAGGACACTGCCACAACCCCTAAATGTCAGGAGGCACCAAGAACAATGTTCTCGTCACAAATCCATCGGAACGATTCCAAGATACCCGCGTGATCCTAAAAAAAAATTTAGTGAAATTTGAGGAGAGAGTAGTCAAAACTCTACGTCAGGAGACCTCACCAGAGCGACGAAGGGACTGAGGAGTAAAAAGAATCCTACTCTCCGATATATATAATCCTAAGACTCAAAACATTTTTATTCTAGACTCAACAACGCCAGCGATTCGATAAAGCAGGGGGCTCCTAAGTCGGGGATGGCTCTGATGACCGCATAGTGGGCGTTACAATAAACCTCGGCATGATTTAAATCGCCAGGGGCTCTATCCGGCTACATATCTTCTTCTTCAAAAAAAAGTCCGAACAGTTTTATAGTACACTTCGGCGTCACGAATTTGGCATTATATGCATCGGCTCCGAATCATGTCTTTGGTCAATAGTTGGGTTGCCCGGCTGCTGTGATTACCACCTTACATTCTGCTTGTTCGGCTAAGGTAGTAAAGGGAGAACTACTGCGATTGTGTTTCTTGTTCGTCCGGTCAAACACCTCAGTAGAGAAAGCCGAAAACTGACTGTCATGGTACGACGAGAGCTGGTCGACTATTCGGCGACTTAATACAAATCTCTTGCGATTTTGTCCGTATTATACGAAGGACTGGCTTCGGCTAGGTCATGCGCCTAAGGCATCCCCGTTCGGACAGCCGCATGCGCACCAGGGGCTAGTCCTTAGCCTCACCGTCAAACTCCTGTGGCTAAGTGAAAGTGCTAAAGCCGCATAGTCTGATTGCCTGGTTCGCTACGTAAGTCACCTCCTTTACGGACCAAGACGTTGGGTCAAGAGTGATTACATGTTATTCTGAACACCCCCGTAGCTTCTACGTGGGGTCTGAAGCCGACGACTGGCAAACTTCCAGAATACTAAAATACGGCTGCACAGGAGGTATGTAGTTCGGATAAAAGCATAAATATATTACAAAGCCTTGGTTTATATTACAACGTCTCGGAAGTTCGGATACATTCACTTGGACATAATATCCTTCGAGCATGGGCACTCTATCAAATGGGCACCCTCTAGGACGTCTTCAAAATAGCGCTCCGGCTTGTGGTGGTCCTTGCCTCCGGGCGGACCCTCAACTGCCACGATGGCGGCCTTCATCTTCTCCCAGTGCATTTTGACACTGGCAAAGGCCATCTGCGCACCTTATATGCACGCCGAGTGCTTCACAGCCTCAACTCAGGGCAAGGCATCGCCGAGCCGCTTGACTAGGCCGAAGTAGCTGCTAGGAATGGGTCCGGCTGTCCATAGCCAGACTATGCTATCCTTCATGGCCAAACCAGACATCCTATGCAGCTCCGCCAGCTGCACCATCTGGTTGTTCAGCAGCGTAGGCCGCTCCGACGCCAGGTACTATGACCAGAAGAGCTTCTTCGTTGTGTTCCCTTCTTGGGCCCGGAAATACTGTGCGGCATCGGCAGCACTCCTCGAGAGATCCGCAAAGGCGTCTGGAGCACTCCACAGTCGATTTAACAAAGCATATCTTCGATCGCCAAATATACTCTGTAAAAGAAAAGGATTACCAGCCTCTATCTGTCCAGCCTATTTGATCTCCTCGCGAGCCGCCCGGGACTCGCTTCACGCCTCCTTTGCCTCTTGAAGAGCCTTGGTGAGTTCGGCCGCTTGGGCCTTCTTACTCTCCTCTAAGGCCTCGCACTTGTTGGCGGCATCTTGGAGCGCCTGCTCCACTTCGGTCACCCGCTCCTCACACTTGCGACGGGTAACCTGCTCGCCTCTAAATCCGCAGCCGCTCTGTCAGTGGCCGCTTTGCTCGCCTTCGCCTCCTCCTTGGCTTCGGCAAGGGCACTCTTGAGGGTCTCGACCTCGGCCGCGCTTCCTACAATCATACACATAGCAGCACATGAGCTTAAAATCTGAGTTTGCATTACAATTCAGGCTTATAAGGGATCTTTTAAAAGCATACCTTATGCCTCATCAAACCTCTTGTTAATGCGGTCGATCTCATCATCAGCCAGCTTCCGCTTCCGCTTGAGTTTGGAAACTTCAGCGGCCTGGG
Source organism: Aegilops tauschii subsp. strangulata (assembly GCF_002575655.3). NCBI lineage: Eukaryota > Viridiplantae > Streptophyta > Magnoliopsida > Poales > Poaceae > Aegilops > Aegilops tauschii. Next base: position 268,687,528 of record NC_053038.3, on the reverse strand, counting down.
CGGAAGCCGCTAACAGTGAAGCCTGTTTATCAAAATAGGCAAGTATGTTATCTTCGGCGACTATTTGATCCTCTGTTCGGCCCTTTTTCCAGAGCCGAACAGAGTCTCAGGGGCTACTATCTATACACATGCATATTTTTTTGCACATGAAAAGCGCCTAAGAATGTTACATCGCATACCTCAAAGCCTGTTAACAGGCTGGTGAAGGCTTCGTTCAGCCCGCTTTTGGCGGACTGAACCCTTTCAACCACCGTACCCATCAGGGTACGGTGCTCCTCCATGACGGAAGCACGACTAAGTGCTTCCCTCAAAGTGTCCGGCGCCTATGGATTGATGGAGGTCGCCGGTGGAGTCGGCACTCCCCCCTCCTTTAAAAGGGGTTGCTCGCTCGAGTCCGAAGCCGTGTGGGTCTTCGGAGTGGTATTCGGTTGGGGGCCGGACTGGTCCGGGCCTCCGCCGTCAGTTTCCATGGGGGTAGTGTCCCCCATGTTCTCGGCAGCCGAGGCATTACCCTCTGGCGCCGTTTCACCGGCCTTCCGCACCTCTCCCTGGTCCGAAGAGGTACTTTGGCATAACACCTCGGTGTCATCCACGACATGTGGTGAAGAGGCTCGTGGAGGCGTTTCGCTCTCCATCATCTCCGGCGCCAAAGAATTCCCCGAAGACGATGATTGTTGGGGGAGATCGCGGGCCGGACTGAAATACATAAACGATATGTTATCCTACAATTTGTGAAAAGCCGGACATATGTACAGTATCTTTGAATACTTATGACTCGGCCGGGGGCTTCGCCCTGGGGCGCCACTGGGGGATGGCTTCGGCCTCCGAGTCCGAGCCATCCGAGAGGGATATCTTCCCCCTTTTGGACGCCTCCGCCTCTGGGTCAGCGGAGGTCGCCCTCTTCTTCTTCTTCTTCTCCTTGAGGGGAGAATTGCTCTCGTCCTCCTCCTCCTCTTCGTCTTCGTCTCCCTCGTGGGAGGAGAGAACTTCGGTATCTCCGGACACAGCGTCTGAACTACCTTTACGGCGGAGGCCACTTTTTGCCTCCTTTCCCTTCTTCTTAGCCTTCTTCTCCGGTGCTAGGTATAGTGCCGGGACCAGCATCCTCGTTAGCAGAGGAATGGCTAGTCTTCGGGGAGCGGAGCCGAACATCGGATCCGCTCTGCCTTCTTTGTCTAGACCTGAGTTAAGAATGGAAAGATGAGCATACCCCTTGGGTTTACAAATTGAAGTTATGTTCGGAAGTCATAAAACTTACTGGAGTAGTCGGATGAGCGCAGTCGAGGCCAATGTCTTCGGTCGTCTCCGGCAACGTCTTCTGGGCCTTGAAAAGCAGCTTCCAGAAGTCTTCATGCGTCATGCCAAAGAATCGATGCAGGGTCCGAGGGCCAGCCGGATTGAACTCTCACATATGGAGAGGCTGGCGTTGGCAAGGGATAATCCGGCGAAAAAGCATCACCTGGATCACATTTGCAAGGCTGGTGTTCTTCTCCATCATATTCTTGATGCGCTTCTGCAGCATCATCACCTCGTCGGACGATGACCAATCCAGGACCTTGTTAATCCACGATGCAAGCCGCATTGGGGGTCGGATTTAAACTCAGGAGTGGCGGCCCATGTGGAGTTGCGGGGTTCCGTAATGTAGAACCACTCCTGTTGACATCCCTTCACGGTCTCCATGAAGGCCCCCTTGGGCCAGGTGACGTTGGGGAGCTTGCTCACCATGGCGCCGCCGCAGTCCGCGTGTTACCCGTCGACCACTTTCGGCTTCACGTTGAAGACCTTAAGCCATTGGCCGAAGTGGGGGGAATACGGAGGAGCGCCTCATACACAATGATGAATGCCGAAATGTGAGGAAAGGAATTAGGGCTAGATCATGGAAATCTAGCCCATAATAGAACATGAGGCCGCGGACGAAAGGGTGGAGAGGAAAACCTAGTCCACGAAGAAAGTGGGGGATAAACACCACCCTCTCATTGGGCTCCGCAGTAGGGATGATCTGCTTTTTGGCAGGGAGCCGATGCGTGATGTTCGTGGCCAAGTATCCCGCTTCGCTGAGTTCCTTGATGTTCCTCTCCGTGACGGAGGAAGCCATCCACTTGCCCTGCGAGCCGGATCCAGACATGGCTGGAGTGTTTGGTGGGGACGGAAAAGATCGAAACTTGGGCGCTGGAGCTCGAGGACGGAAGGGCTGAGGAAGAAGAAGGCGTGGGGTAAAAAGATGTGTCCTTATCCTCTTATAAAGGTAGTGAATATCAAGCGCCCCCTCACAAGCCTTAAAACTTGCCTATTCCCAAGGGGTCGTGTGAACGACATAGTTGGAATACCCAAACCCGTATTGATGAGAATCCCGCAATAAGGGGACACGATCTCTGCTTTGACAAGACGTGTCAATAGAGGCCGCGCCTCGAAATGCGAAGCGGGAGGCCACGAAACGGTTCAAAATAATGATATGGCCAGACGTAATGTCTCACCAAAAAACCTGTCAATGGAGATGACTTATTTTGTTTAAGTATTTTGCCTCTGTGGTTGGGGCTTGTAACTATTATACAGAGCCGGATTCAGTTCTCTTGTTCGAAAGACTGCTTTGGTGTATTCGGAGGAGGAACCCGCCTTGCAATGCCGAAGACGATCTGCGCGCCGAACACATCGTCATTGAAGCCTGGTTCAGGGGCTACTGAGGGAGTCCTGGATTAGGGGGTCCCCTGGCGTCCGGGTTATGTGACATGGGCCAGAATGGTGGGCCACGAAGATACAAGATAGAAGGCCTTCCCCCGTGTCCGGATGGGACTCTCCTTTGCGTGGATGGCAAGCTTGGCGTTCGGATGTGTAGTTTCCTTTCTCTGTAAACCAACTTTGTATAACCCTAGGCCCCTCCCGTGTCTATATAAACCAGAGGGTTTAGTCCGTAGAGGCAATCATAATCATACAAGCTAGACATCTAGGGTTTAGCCATTATGATCTCAAGGTAGATCAACTCTTGTAACCCCTATACTCATCAAAGTCAATCAAGCAGGAAGTAGGGTATTACCTCCATTAAGAGGGCCCGAATCTGGGTAAACATCGTGTCCCCTGCCTCCTAGTACCTTTGATCCTCAGATGCACAGTTCGGGACCCCCTACCCGAGATCGGCCGGTTTTGACACCGACACGTCCCACGGCTGGCTGTGCTGCCGCGCACGCATCGTGGCCACATCGCACCCTAAAACTCTGCGCATATTCCCCGTCTCCTATTCATTCCCGTCCGAGGCCTCACCATCGTCCTCCACCTTGGTTCGCTTGCCAGGGCGCCGCCCTCCGGTGATGTCAACATGGTCAACAACCGAGAGGAATAAGGAGATGACTATACCTGGTGAGGATGATAGTAGGGACCCAGCAGCACGCGCAATAATTTTGTTTCTTCGGGACAGAGAAGTGTATCAACTGGGTTGTGCGGGAGCCATGGCCCGTCTAAACCAGGCTTTTATTTCATACGTTTAGCACATGACCATCCCAGTTTGTTTTCTTCCTTTTCTGAAAATGGCTAGCCCAGCTATTTTGTTTTTTTTTGCAGAATCACCAACATACGCCTACTTGCTTTTCTACGCCCTGCTGGGTCAGAAATATTTCAAGATGAGGAGGGATGCATTTTGCCCAGAAAATGGGCTATAAGTAATAAGAAATGGGCTATAAGTAATAATAAATGGGCGGTAAAATGAAAAAATACAGCAAACAGGCAATTAGTTCCAAAATACTGTTTTCTTTTGCATTAATTTGAATCCAACTAGAAATTTTGGGCTATATGCTTTTTGGGACAAATTTGGAGGCTGACTTGTGGGTCTACTAGGTTGACGTGTACAAAAGGCTTTATCAACTTAGTCCACAAACAATTCTAGCAACAGTGACCGTTGGATGTTAATCCAACGGCCGTGCTGCTTCTTCAATATCTGATCTTCTTGCTCCAGCCGCCCAAACCAGCACCGGTGGGACTGCCTGCTCCCACCTCCCGTGGCCAGCTGTTCTGCCGCACATGCCGCACCGCCCCACCCTACTGCATTGCTGGCGAGGCCATTCCTCTACTCACCCACACCACTTGTTATTTTTCGTCGACGGCAGCCGGACCAGTAAACCCTCATACTCCCCACCGCTTGGGCAACCAGTTCCAATTCTTCCCCGGCTCTGTGTCGTTCCCTTCCTAGGCGTCGCCGTCGTCCACCACCCTAGTGCTCTCCGTGCGGCATGGTCAACGTGGTCAACGAACGACATCCATCGGACATGGACTGTACGTGGAGAGGCTGACAGCTGGGTCCACAGTCGCACACAAGCAAATGCCTCCTTATAACCGCAAGATAATGATTCCTCCACCTGACATATGAGACCCACCGGAAGGGCCTCTGTATTTTGCGAAAAAAATGTTCCCTGCTGACAGGTCGGACCCACCAGCTATATCTCCGCATGCAAGGAAGTGCCTCCTTATTACGCACAAAAAATGAATACTCCCCATGCTAGCTAGGATCCAGCATCGTGGTAGGCTAACTTGTGGGCCTACTAAGTTGATGGGGATGGAGGGCTTTGTCAACTTAGTCAATATGAACGATTCAAGCTCCAGTGACCGTACGATGTCCATCCAACGGCCGTAGTGCTTCTTCAACCTCTCGTCTTCTTGCTCCAGCCGCTCAAAGCAGCGCTGGTCGTGCCACCTGCTCCTGCCTCCTGTGGCCGGTTGTGCTGCCGCGGAGGCCTCACCACCCCCTACTACTCCCACCACTGGTCAGGCCATCCCTCCACTCACCCACACCCGCTGTTATTCTGCGGCGACGACAGCCTCACACCGAAGCTGAACCAGTGAGCCCTCATACTCCTCTCCGCGTGGGAATCCACTGCCGTGTCTTCCCCGGCTCTGCGTCGTCCCCTTCCTAGGCCTCACCGTCGTCCACCGCCTTGGTGCTCTTGGGGCGGCGTGGTCAATGTGGTCAAGGAACGACTTCCATCGGAATAGTACTGTACGTGGAGAGCCTGACAACTGGGTCCACGGCCGCAGCAAGGAAGAGTATTGTACTATTACGCGGAAAATAATCATTCCTCCACCTGATAGTAGGGACCCACTGGACGGGCCACCATATTTCGTGAAAAAAACATTTCCTCCCTGACTGCTGTGACCCACCAGCTACATCTTCACACGCAAGGAAGTGTGTCCATATTACGGGCAAAAAATGATTCACCCCTGACTACTGGGACCCACCAGCTACATCTTCGCACGCAAGGAAGTGTTTTACAGTTGGGACCCACCTGGTCGAAGCGTACATAGTGTTGTCGTTTTGGTCGCAAATGTGTACGTACATACGATCGGTCTGTCTGCAGGCTGCAGCGATGAACTGTGGCCGTGCAAGGAAGGGCACGTGTCATAGTAGAGGCGCACATGTAGCATGTACACGTACGTACAGCCTGATGATGATATAGACCTAGGGTAGGGTCATAGGCCTGACCTATGACCCCTATCCAAGGTCACTATCCTAGAAACAAAGAAGCTTAAGAGACAACCGGGAGGGCCCAGCAAAGGTGTCGAGTGCAATCACTCGACCAACCAGCTACTCGGAGACCCCTCCTTCCTGAAGTCGCTCGACCAATTGACCACTCGACCATACAAGAATCCACTTGACCTATTGAAGACCAGGAGTCATCTGGAGCGGCAACGGATGAGCGTTAACTCTGTAATCTTTAAGGCCATTAAGGCATTTAAGGTTGGCGTTACTAGTAACGCCTCATCTTTATGTACATTGAACCCTTGGAAACAAGGGAATGGCTGGGGTCCTGACGTTCACTATATGAGCCACCCCCCCTCCTCTAGCACAAGGGTTCGCACGCCCTGTAACACACGCGCGCATAATCCAGTCGACCACCTCCGGGCTCTGAGACGTAGGGCTATTACTTCCTCTGGGAAGGGCCTGAACTCGTAAAACTCGTGTGTACAACTTCGCCATAGCTAGGATCTTGCCTCCACATACCTACTGTAAGTGCATCTAGTGCCCCTTAGTGATTTTGGTGTATTGAAGACTTATAGGTTAAGGGACTAATGTGTTTATGAGTGTACACAGGTCTATAAGTCTATGAGGAGTTTGATATTTACACAGAAAGTCGACCCCTAAAAATGAAGTTCTTCAACTAAAGACTTTGGATTTCTGAAGACTTTGAAATTGAAGAAATTGGTGTGACCTTGAAGACTTGGTATTCATTTGAGGAACATGAAGACTTTTGTTTTCGTAGTTTCATTTTCCCTTTCTTGAGTCATAGGAAACACCGTACTGTTAAAGGGGGTCGAGGAAATACTAAGAAAATTTTTCCATGTGATGCTCAACTCAAAATCCTACACCTACCAATCCCTTCGAGTGAAGCCATTGGAAATCTCATACAGTTCAGTCATATTCTTCAGTGACAGAGACGAAGTTCTTCTGGTCTCTGAGGAATTTGTTCTGACTGAGGAGTTAGGAATTCGCCAGTGCGGATTGCCTACACAGTGAGGAACATGATAGCCCTGAGGAATTTGAAACTCAAATTTCCGACCATTGCTGTGCTATGCGCCAGCTGTCCCAAAATATCTACCCACCTAACGGTCATATCACTGAAGGACATTTATGTCTTATCATGTCGGGCTGCTCCCTAGGCTATAAATAGCCGCCCCCTACAACCACTAGCTGGTTGGCTGCTCTGAGAGAAACTGACACTTGTCATTTGAGAGCATCCCATCCTCCGAGGAATTGGAGTGAAAATCATCAAGTGAGAAAAACCCCAAACCCAAACACCTACAAACCCAAAGTGATTGAACATCACTGAAGAGATTGATCCTGCATGGATCCGACGCTTGTTACCTTTGAAGACTGTGCTTCTTCCAGACGGTTAGGCGTCATGGTCTAGAGCATCCAAGAGGAAATTGTGGATCGCCGAGTGACCGAGTTTGTGAAGTTTTGGAAGTCACCTGAAGACTTACCACGAGTGATTGGACGAGGTCTGTGTGACCTTAGTTCAAGGAGAATATGGTGAGGACTGTGTGTCCGGGACTGGGTGTCCTCAGGTTTAAATACCTAGCCGCTCCAACCAGACGTACAACTGAGACAGCAGTTGGAACTGGTCTACCAAATCATTGTCTTCACCAAGCTTACTGGTTCTATTTCCTCAACTCTTTCATTTCCTCATTACTGTGTTGTATGCTTGTTCATATCTGTGTTTGAAGACTTTGACTAAAGACTTTCTCAATTTCCTCAGTTCAATTTCTTCAGTCTGTTTGTCTTCATCCTGTGTTATCCTGTGTTTACGCTTTCTGTACTCTGTGCTAGTTTTCATTTCATCATGATGACTATGCTTGTGTTCTGCTATGCATACTTTTGAGTACTTATTCCGCTGCAAGTAGTTCTTCGCAAAGGAATTTCCTCACCCACAAATTCCTCAGTGAAGAATTTCTAAAAATCGCCTATTCACCCCCCTCTAGTCGATATAACGCACTTTCAATTGGTATCAGAGCAAGGTACTCCCTTGTTCTGTGTGATTTTGGTTTAACCGCCTGGAGTTTTAGTTATGTCGACCGCAGTTATGAAGAAAGTGACATGTCCCATCTTTGACGGTCATGATTATCCCAAGTGGAAGGCCATGATGAAAAAGCGCCTCATGGCAATGAACAGCGAACTGTGGACCGACACTGAGATTGGTCTTACCGATCTGTGCAAGACGGCGGAAGCTGATGACATTCGCAAGTTCACTCTTCTCAACCTCACGGCGAAGAGCGTCATCTGCTCCTGTCTGTCTCAAAATTAGTTCAGGAACGTCATGCATCTCGATCAGACGAAGCTTATCTGGGACCGTCTCTCTGATGTCTATGAAGGTCATCGAACCGGTCATGATCCTTGGTTTGAGGACTTCAAGGAATCTCTCAAATCAATGACATTTGAACCAGAATTATCGTCCTCCTCACCATGCCTTATGGCAGATGGTGAAAAGGTAACTGAAGGCTATTTGTCTGAATCTAGTGATGATGAATCTGATGATGAATTAGGACCAAGTTATGTCAAACTTGTTTCCCTTGCTGGTAAGCAACAAAGAGCTTTGGAAAAGGTTCAAAACATGCTTAGTAAGAGCGATGATATGTTGGGTGAAGAAATGGATCAGTCGAAAGCTTTGGCCGTAAGTCTTCAGAGACTTCATACTAAGTATGACACCCTTCAAGATCAACATAACACTCTTTTGTCTGATCATGAGAAGCTTTCTTATGAATTTATTCAAAGAAAGCAATATCTTGAAAAGCTAAGAGTGAGTTATGAAGATCTTCAGAAGGAGCGCGATTCATCACTTCCTCAACAAATCAGCGCTGCTCAGGAAGAATTTGTTCCTCCATGTTTGAAATGCATTGAACGTGAATCTGCTAATTCTTCACCTGAATGTTCAAATGCTTCTAATGCTACAAATTCCTCAACTGTCTCTACTATCATTAATTCCTCATCTGAGGACATTGCTAGTATCACTGACGATGCAGGGCTGAAGGAATTGTACATGACAGGCATGTACAAAAGCCTCAAAGGGCATCAGACTCTTTGTGATGTGCTTAAAAAGTAGATCCTCAACAGGAACCCTAGGAAAGAGGGTATTGCCTTTGAGAGGAAACTCAATGCTGATGGTACATATTGGAAGCCTGAGCAGTACCCCAAAACCTCATGGGTTGCTGCAAAGGGACCTCCAGTTGATCCATCTAACTTATCTGGCTTTACATGTGAATCTCCTCATTCTTCTGATGAGTCATTTGACTCCAACTATAAACTGTTCAAAAATCAGAATGGTGAAGTATTTGCTAGATATGTTGGCACTAACTGCAGGAACGGTTCCCCTATGAAGAAAATCTGGGTTCCCAAAAGGTGCCTTGAAAGTCTTGAGGTGAATGTCCTCATGACACCACCTGTGAAGAATATGAACCCCAGATCAAATTCTTCATATGGACCAAATTCTTCATAGGGATCCAAGTCCTCATACGGACCAAATTCCTCACATGGGTCAAATTCCTCAAGAGGATCAAAGTCCTCATATGAACATCATCGTGCTAACAACTCTGTTTCGCAGGGAAGAGCCAAGGGCTATGAATATGAGCATTATTCTTCTAATCATTATGTTCATAAGTCCTCAAAGAATTTCTCTGCTTATTCATATGCTTACCCTAACTTCTCTTATGTGAAACGAAACGGATTGGCTTCTATGTCACCTTTCTCATATGGAGCTCGCAGAGTAACGAACTCTTTGCCACCCCTTCAGATGTGGGTGGTGAAGAAAAAGAACTAATCTCTTCTGCAGGGTCAGGTCTCCAGACGTACCTAAACGTCTGAAGAATTTGCTGGAGACCTGAAGTTTGCCTGAAAGGACGCATGCTAATCATGAAGAAATGAACTTTCATTTCTCACGTCCTCATACTGCTTTATTTGTTCTATTACTTGATGAAATTGGTCTGATGAATTGATGTCATATTCTTCACTGATGAAGTATATGAAGTTCGTAAGCTGCACTAATTCATCTGCAGGATGATCAACCCAAAGCCACTGAGTGGGTCCTCGATAGTGGATGTACAAATCACATGACTGGTGACAAGAATCTATTGATTGATGCTCCATTATCACCATCGCATCTGAAGCATATCATCTTCGCTGACAAAGGCAAAAGTAAGGTATTGGGTCTAGGTAAGGTTGCGATCACAAAGGATCGACACATGGACAAAGTCATGCTTGTCGAGTCCTTAGGATACAATCTTATGTCTGTCTCAATGCTTTGTGATCTTGATATGGTAGTTGTCTTTGGCAAGTATCGTTGTGTTGTGGTTTTGGAAGCTGACAATTCCAAAGTCTTCGAAGGCTTTAGGAGAGGAGACTTGTATATTGTTGATTTCTCTACAGGACCGCAACTAGCCGTGTGCCTACTTGCAAAAGCTTCAGAAGGATGGCTATGGCATCGACGACTTGGTCATGCAGGCATGAGGAATTTGCACACGCTTGTAAAGAAGAAGCATGTCATTGGCATTGAGAATGTAAAATTCCTCAAGGATCACTTGTGTGGAGCTTGTGAAGCTGGAAAAATGACCAAGGCTAAGCATCCAGCGAAGACTATCATGACCACTACTCGACCATTCGAATTGCTTCACATGGACCTCTTTGGTCCTAACCATTACTCAGCTGTCACAAATGATGCATCTCTCTATGGGCTTGTTATTGTTGATGATTACTCTCGCTACACATGGGTACACATTGTTACTTACAAACATGAAGTGCAAGAAGTCTTCAAACGATTTTCCTCGAGGGCTTCAACCAACTTTGGTGTGAAGATCAAGCACATCAGAAGTGACAATGGAACTGAGTTCAAGAATTCTGGTCTTGATGTCTATCTTGATGAACTTGGTATTACTCATGAGTTATCTGCTCCTTACACTCCTCAGCAAAATGGCGTCGTGGAGCGCAAGAACAGAACTCTTGTTGAGATGGCTCACACTATGCTTGATGAGTACAAGACACCTCGCCACTTCTGGATTGAGGCAATTTATACTGCGTGCCACATCATCAACAGGGTATATCTTCACAAATTCTTCAAAAAGACTGCCTATGAACTCCTCACTGACAAGAAACCCAATGTGAGTTATTTCAAAGTCTTCGGTGCTAAATGTTGGATTAGAGATCCTCATCACAATGCTAAATTTGCACCGAAAGCACATGAAGGTTTTATGCTTGGTTACGGAAAGGACTCGCACACCTACAGAGTCTTCAACACCATTCTTCACAAGGTTGTTAAAACTGTAGATGTGTGGTTCAATGAAACTAATGGCTCGCAAAGAGAGCACCTACCCTCTGTGATAGATGAACCAGCACCTGAGGAAACTATCAAGTTCAAGGCAACTGAGGATGTCATTCCTACTGAAGAATCTGCTGAAGAATTCATTCCAGAACGTGAAGAACGTCGAGCTAATGCACCTGAAGAAATTGCTGAAGAAAATGTTGATCAAATTCCTCGACGACAACCAACTCATCCTCGCGTTGCAAAAGAAGTGCAAGTTGAGAAGATCATCAATGACATTGAAGCACCAGGTCCTCTCACACGCTCAAAAGCTTCACATTTATCTAACTTTTGTGGGCACTATGATTTTGTCTCTATCTCAGAGCCCACTAAGGTAGATGAAGCATTTCTGGAGCCTAAGTGGATTCAGGCCATGCAAGAAGAATTACATCAGTTCGAGCTCAACAACGTTTGGGAACTGATCAATCGTCCAGATCCTCGCAAACACAATATCATTGGCACAAAGTGGATCTGCCGCAACAAGCAAGATGAAAATGGCCTTGTGGCGAGGAATAAGGCACGGCTAGTAGCTCAAGGCTGCACACAGGTTGAAGGAATTGATTTCGATGAAACTTTTGCACCTATTGCTAGACTTGAAGCTATTCGCATATTACTTGCTTATGCTAACCATCATGATATCACTTTATATCAAATGGATGTGAAAAGTGCATTCCTCAATGGTAAGCTTGAGGAAGAAGTATATGTTGCTCAACCCCCAGGTTTTGAAGATCCTAAGCATCCTGACAAAGTCTTCAGACTAAATAAGGCCCTCTATGGCCTCAAGCAGGCCCCTCGGGCGTGGTATGATACTTTGAAGGAATTCCTCATGAAGAAAGGCTTCAATCCCGGTTCACTCGACCCTAGTCTTTTCACTAAATCATATGATGATGAATTGTTTGTATGCCAAATATATGTTGATGATATCATCTTTGGCTGTACTGACCAACGTTATAGTGATGAATTTGCCTATATGATGAGTGAAGAATATCAAATGTCTATGATGGGAGAGTTGAAATTCTTCTTAGGTCTTCAAATTCGTCAACAGAGAAATGGCATATTCATATCTCAGGAGAAATACCTCAAGGATGTACTGAGGAAATTCGGCATGCAAGATTGCAAAGGCGTCAAAATTCCTATGCCCACAAATGGCCATCTGTGCACTGATGAAAATGGTATTGACTTCGATCAAAAGGTATACCGCTCCATGATTGGTTCTTTATTGTATTTATGTGCATCTAGGCCAGATATTATGCTTAGTGTTTGCATGTGTGCCTGATTTCAAGCTACACCGAAGGAATCACACCATAAGGCTGTGAAGCATATTCTTCGATATCTAGCTCACACACCAACACTAGGATTATGGTACCCCAAGGGCTCGGCTTTTGATCTCGTTGGATATTCTGACTCTGACTATGCTGGTGATCGTGTGCATCGCAAGTCAACATCTGGTACATGTCATTTCCTCGGACGATCTTTGGTCTGTTGGTCCTCGAAGAAACAGAACTGCGTATCACTGTCTACTGCTGAAGCTGAGTACATTGCTGCTGGCTCTTGCTGTGCTCAATTGCTGTGGATGAAGAAAACTCTCAAGAACTACGGCGTCAACATGAAGAATGTGCCTCTCTTTTGTGACAATGAGAGTGCCATCAAGATTGCTCACAACCCAGTTCAGCACTCAAAGACAAAGCACATTCAGATTCATCATCATTTTCTTCGCAATCATGTGTTGAAGGGCGACATTTCTATTGAGCATGTGAAGACTGAAGAACAGCTAGCCGATATCTTCACAAAGCCCTTGGATGAGAGGAGATTTAGCAAGTTGTGGTGTGAGCTAAATATCTTAGAATCTTCGAATGTTCTTTGAAAAGGACACTCATCCTAACACTTATGCAAAATTGATGACTTAGATGTGCAACACATGAAGAAACATTTTTCTTCAATCAATGAAGAATAACACTCTAAGTGTGAAGAAATTAATGAAGAATTTGATTCTCAGAACCCATACGACAATTGTACGCGGTGTCTGAAATCATCATTCTTATACGGTGGGTCACGCCACCACAAAAGTTGAAAATCTTCAATTTGAGTTTTTCCTCAGTTTTGAAATTCCTTAGTTGTTCATATTCTTCAACTTTGCAAAATCTTCACTGTTTCCGTCGTTTTCTTCATTGGCTATATATATATATGAGTTTATGTCCTCTACAGCATTCACTTATGGCTAATTCTTCAAGTTGGTTTTTCTGCTAAGTGAATGTGATCGGACCCTTCCCCCTCTATGCTATACTCAACCCAATCTATTCACAAATTCTTCATGTGCGTTCTAATTGAAACTCGTTCAAAATCTTCACTGTGTCCTTGACAGCTGAAGAATTTGCGAACGAAACTTTTAACTTATCTTATCCAAAAATTTCGGCTTTGCCGCTCAAACCGTTCTGCTTCCCACGATATACTTATCTATTCACCCACGATCTAACACGATCTCCACTTCTCAGTACGTGGGTGACACATGTCATGCGGATGAGAAGGGTCAGGGGCACGTTCAACCAAAATCTTCGGCCGAACCGTTTTTCACCGTCGCTATAAATACCCCCTCTCCCCTTCCTCACTTCTTTTACTCCGCTCGACCTCTCTCCCGCTCAAGCTTCTCAAACCCTAGCGCCGCCGCTACATCATCATCGCCGGTGAGGAAGAGCTTCACTGCCTCGACCTCGTCGCCGCCGTACTCACGCCGACCGCGGAAATCTTCACCCCGCCGCCGCCGTAGCCGTCTTCCTCCACCAAGTTAGGGCGTGGAAGATCTGCACTGATGAGTTTCACTTCTCCACACCTCAGTTCGTCGTGTTCTTCGTTCAGGGTAACTAAAAGTTACTTTTACTGCCCTCTTTGATCCAAATGACTTCTACAAAATCTTCAAAGGTGTTTATTCCTCAAATTTTTCACACACTAAACACCTCACTTGTAATCTGTTCTTGATTCGTTTCTCTAAGCATCATTTTTCTTCAAGATTCCTCAATTGTGTGGATCTTTGATCTATACAACTCTGCAACCTAAGACAAAGAACGCTTAGTGAAATTCTTCAAGACTCATCTGGTCAAATTCCTCAAACTTGTTCTTATTAAAAAACCTTCTGAGAACGCATATGACCTCTCCAAATTCCTCGCAACTATACTCTGTTCACAGGTACTCATGTCCGCTGCTGAATCACTAGGTTCTCATCAACTTAACTCATTTGCATCGTTCCTTGAAGAAAAGTCACATACTTCTTCAGAGAGTTCAATTGTTCAAATTCCTCAACTGAAGAAAATGGCTAGTGAAAAGAGGCCACAGAAAGGAGGAAAGAGGCCTGAGGTCAATACTACTTTTGAAATACCTGAGGACATTTATGCTGGGTACTGCACACCCCCTGAGGAAGATAAAAACCAGCGCAAGGTGTGCATTCAGAGGATAGAACAGAGATGGGCAAAAGAGTGGAAGGAGTACAGATATGTGACTCCAAAATACATGAAGAAATTTGCTGTTACTCCTCCATGCTCAAGACCTCCATTGGCACCTGGCCAAGAGGCAGATCCCACTAGCATTAAGCGCGGTGAGGAATTTCCTGAAGAATGGGCCAAGCGCCAGGCCAAGTTGGCCAAACAGGCTAAGGATGCAGTGAGTAAATTCAACAAAGATTCCACTTCTGCTGCTGCTGAGGCCTCGGTAAGGCCGAAGAAATCCATGGCAAAGAAGCCTGCACACAAGCCAAGTGCCTCGTATTCAATGCCCTCACGGCCAATTTCCTCAGCCAAGCCCTCACGGACAATTCCTCAAGCCGCTCCTGCTCCTCCAAAGTCCTCAGCTGCTCCGACAAAATCCTCAGCACCTGTGCATCTCGCCACGTGCCAAAGGACGACAGGCATCTCTATTGCCTCAGGAGCTTCAGCTAGTTCTTCAGCTGCACCACATTCTTCAACAGGACCCTCTCTGCTGAAGACTAAGACCACTGCTGGACGAGGCTCTCGCCCAAGTCCTCAGAAGAAGCAGGTCGTTTTCCAAGTACCGTCTGAAGAAGATGAAGCTGATGATGAAGAACTTGCTGAAATCATCAGAGACAGACAAGTCAGGGCCGCTAGAGCCAAGGGCACAGAAGTGCCACTGCTTTTGGATCCAAAGTTGATCCTCGACTATATTGATCTCTGGCACAAGGACCCAAACACTCCTATGCCTGATTTCAAGTTGACACCTGGCCAAAGTCACATGCTGACCCATTTCATCAGTGAAGAAAATGGAAATATGAGAAGGCTAGGCAACTCAAGAAAGCACAGTACAGGAAGGAGAGGTTCCTGAAGAACAACGTTGTCTCTATGACAACTGATGAACTTGTAAAGCTCCAGTCTGAAATCAAAGTCCTCGGCGATGATTTCAGCACTTGTTATGTTGATTGGAAAGGAGCCAAGGTCAGGTTCGTCAATCTGACGAAGACTCTCACTTCAAGGGCCGCTGCCCCTGTGCACATTGAAGTCACTCAGGCTGAAGCATCTGCTCAGCAAACTAAAGAACATGCCAGCACCGCTGATGAAAATCAGGCTGCTGAAGACAATGTGAGTTCCAAGGCTGATGACTGCATTCCAGCCACTGAAGAAATTCCCAGGGCACCCACTAGTGGTGCGCCCGAAGAAAATGAAGAGGTTAGGGCAACTGCATCAGCTGTGCCTGAAGAAACTGCACCAAATTCCTCTGGTCCTCCTGCGCCTACTCCAACTCCAATCCTTCCATCTGCATCAGATGCGTAGAAGACCAAGGCTGCAGAGCGTGCAGCTGTGAAGAAAAGGAAAGCATCAACTCCTTCATATTCTTCAGCACCGAAGGAAATGAAGCCTATGACCAGCTCTTTTGCAAACCCGATTGATGTTGTTCCAGTCTCAACCATGCCATCAAAGGACCTTGTTCCTTTTGATGAACAATATGTGATCCCTAGCGGATCTAATGAAGAAACTCCTTCTGCTGCTACGTCAGAGCAGATGGATGAAGAAATTGAAGTGGATGAAATCCCTTCAACCCCAGTGGTTTCCTCGCCTGTGCCTCAGTTTACTGCTGAAGAGGCCGGCATTGAAGAAATTGAAGATGAAGATGTGGACATTGGCTGCACCACACCTGTAATGAATGATGACTTTTGGGAAAGTCAGCACCCCAATTCTCCACTCTTCACTCCACTGCAGCAAATTCCTCAGTCCCCAGTGACTACAGTTCAATTGGGATCTGATGAAGCTCCTGAAGACATTCTAGCCGCTAGTGCTGAACAAACTGGAAATGAAGAATTCAAGAACCAGGCTGCCACTGAAGAGGAACCAGAAATTCCTCAGCCTGAAGAACCTGAGATTGCGATTCCTGAGGTTGTGATGCAACTCACTGACACTCCTCTGCCCAAGCCAAAGGATCCATTCTCCAGGAAGCAGAAATTCAAAACTGATGCCTTCTTTGGCGAGCATGTATTTTTCACTGATTACAACCCATATGACTCTGCTCGCATAAGGAAGAGGCGTTTCTGGACTGCCAGCCAGGCAAATTTCTATTCCTCAGTGCTGTTCAACAAAGACAAAGTCTTTGATCATGAGCACATTCCTCACGTGGACATGGAATCCCTGCCGTGCTTCGAGCCAGTCCTCAGTGTTCTTCACGACGCTGGATTGCTAAACTTCTCCACTGACATCTGTGATTGGAATGAAGAACTAATTCTTCAATTCTATGCAACACTGCACATCACTGGAAATTCTGAAGATGTGAATTCATGGGTGCTAGACTGGATGTCTGAAAACACTCACTACAAGGCACCAGCTACTGAATTGCTTCGTGCCTTACCTCTCAGTCCGCCCCCTGAAGGTGCTTGTTGCGTCTACAATGAACCTGAGCTTACTGATCACTACATGCAAGTGCTGATGAAGCCTTTGAAGCCAGGTCAGACCCCAAGAACAAGATTCCTTGTGAAGGAATTGCTGTATGTGCCTCGGACTGTCTATTGCATTCTAACGAAGACATTGAGTCCAATCAAGGGCCACGACTCAAATGAAGAAGAAGTCGTTGGCATCATGAAGAATCGGCTTTTCAATATCATTCATGGCATTCCCATCAACTTCCATGATCTCTTCATGAGGACTCTGGCCAACGTTGCCACGTCACTGTTTGAGCTAAAGCCTTATGCACCTTGGATTATGAGATTCATCAGGACAAGGTCTTCACTCAACTATAAAGCTGATACACTGAACCATTGCAGCTACTTGCCCCCAATTGAAGTCCTCAAACGGACATTTTCCTCAGCTGATGAAAAGGGCAAGGCTACTGCTGTAATTGATGAAGGCATTCGTCCATTGGATGGACAATTTCGCAAGGCTGCATCCTACTCCACCAATGATGACTCTGCCACCCATGACTCTGCCACCAACGCTCCCAAGAAAAATCCTCAAGGCACAGCACCCAGGGTGATGACTGGTCGTGAGCTTCTCCTCAGTCTTCACCAGAAGGTTGATCGCAATCATAAATGGGTCAAGCGTCAGTTTGCTTCAATTCTTCACAACATGACTGCTACCCATAATGCAGTGAAGCAAAACCACTACTACCTTCATGAAATCCTCAACCGCACCTGGATTGTTCTGTCTCTAGTCTACAGTGAAGAAGATCTGAAGAAAATGGGTCTCAAGGAAGATTTTGACTGGGCGGCACCTCCTCCAAAGAAGTACAAGAAGGTCAAGGTTCCTTCCTTGGTGGCCAGCTCCTATTCTTCATCACGTGACACTGATGAACATGAAGACTTGGACGACACTGCGGCAGGCCCTACATCACCAAACGACCCCAACAACGCTGGCGCTCCTTCATCAACTTGATATTCTTCAGGGGCGTTAGTCCTCATTTTCGAACCTTTTAGTCATTCGATGACAAAGGGGGAGAAATTTGAGTTAGTCTTCAAGCGGGTATATCTTATATGGGCGTTTTTTTAAGTTACAACTCTCGTTCTTTCGATGACTTTGTTGGATCGAGTTGTAAACTTAAACTCTATGGTGGCCTGATACTTTTGCTGTTTCTTCTGCATGCTTATTCCTCGTTAGTGTTATTGCACGCATGCTGAATTACATCAGTCACCATATTTCATCATGCATTTCAAATTCTTCATATATTATGACAAATGCGTGTATGAATTACAAGATATAGGGGGAGATCTCCATGATTCAACTCTTCAAGTGTGCATTGCTTCAAAAGCAAATTCCTCACTATGCACATCTTCAGGGGGAGTTCTTCTATATCTTGCAATCAAATTCCTCAATATCAGCATTTACACTTCATATGTTTATCCCCGTTGAAAACTTAACCTATATTGTCATCAATCACCAAAAAGGGGGAGATTGTAAGTGCATCTAGTGCCCCTTAGTGATTTTGGTGTATTGAAGACTTATAGGTTAAGGGACTAATGTGTTTATGAGTGTACACATGTCTATAACTCTATGAGGAGTTTGATATTTACAGAGAAAGTCGACCCCTAAAAATGAAGTTCTTCAACTGAAGACTTTGGATTTCTGAAGACTTTCTAAAGACTTTGAAAGGGAAGAAATTGGTGTGACCTTGAAGACTTGGTATTCATTTGAGGAACATGAAGCATGAAGACTTTTGTTTTCGTAGTTTCATTTTCCCTTTCTTGAGTCATAGGAAACACCGTACTGTTAAAGGGGGTCGAGGAAATACTAAGAAAATTTTTCCATGTGATGCTCAACTCAAAATTCTACACCTACCAATCCCTTCGAGTGAAGCCATTGGAAATCTAATACAGTTCAGTCATATTCTTCAGTGACAGAGATG
Organism: Aegilops tauschii subsp. strangulata; assembly: GCF_002575655.3. Lineage (NCBI taxonomy): Eukaryota > Viridiplantae > Streptophyta > Magnoliopsida > Poales > Poaceae > Aegilops > Aegilops tauschii. Next base: position 268,668,878 of record NC_053038.3, on the reverse strand, counting down.
AAGTTCTTCTAGTCTCTGAGGAATTTGTTCTGACTGAGGAGTTAGGAATTCGCCAGTGCGGATTGCCTACACAGTGAGGAACATGATAGCCCTGAGGAATTTGATACTCAAATTTCCGACCGTTGTTGTGCTATGCGCCAGCTGTCCCAAAATATCTACCCACCTAACGGTCATATCATTGAAGCGCATTTATGTCTTATCATGTCGAGCTGCTCCCTAGGCTATAAATAGCCGCCCCCTACAACCACTAGCTGGTTGGCTGCTCTGAGAGAAACTGACACTTGTCATTTGAGAGCATCCCATCCTCTAAGGAATTTGAGTGAAAATCATCAAGTGAGAAAAACCCCAAACCCAAACACCTACAAACCCAAAGTGATTGAGCATCACTGAAGAGATTGATCCTGCGTGGATCTGACGCTTGTTACCTTTGAAGACTGTGCTTCTTCCAGACGGTTAGGCGTCATGGTCTAGAGCATCCAAGAGGAAATTGTGGATCGCCGAGTGACCGAGTTTGTGAAGGTTTGGAAGTCACCTGAAGACTTACCACAAGTGATTGGACGAGGTCTGTGTGACCTTAGTTCAAGGAGAATACGGTGAGGACTGTGTGTCCGGGACTGGGTGTCCTCAGGTTTAAATACCTAGCCGCTCCAACCAGACGTACAACTGAGACAGCAGTTGGAACTGGTCTACCAAATCATTGTCTTCACCAAGCTTACTGGTTCTATTTCCTCAACTCTTTCATTTCCTCATTACTGTGTTGTATGCTTGTTCATATCTGTGTTTGAAGACTTTGACTAAAGACTTTCTCAATTTCCTCAGTTCAATTTCTTCAGTCTGTTTGTCTTCATCCTGTGTTATCCTGTGTTTACGCTTTCTGTACTGTGTGCTAGTTTTCATTTCATCATGATGACTATGCTTGTGTTCTTCTATGCATACTTTTGAGTACTTATTCCGCTGCAAGTAGTTCTTCGCTAAGGAATTTCCTCACCCACAAATTCCTCAGTGAAGAATTTCTAAAAATCGCCTATTCACCCCCCCCCCTCTAGTCGATATAACGCACTTTCACCTACCCCCCATTCTATTGTCAGTCTTAGAACCACGACAGTTGGCGCCCACCGTGGGGCAGGTGTCTTAGCGACTTTTTGGTGAAGTTGTGATTTTTTCCGATTCCCATCATCATGGTTTCCAGCGGTGGTTTGGCTGAGGGCCGCGAGATCTGTCTCGGCGCGCTCGTCTTTGTTGCCGACGACTCCGCTTGGCTTCAGGAAGCTCCACTCGACGTCGATGCGCTCCCCGTCCATGGGGCGACACACTTTCGCGCGTGCGTCCGCTGCGTCCTTCTTCGGCAGCCGTCGACTCAGTATCAGTCGGCTCCCATGGTGTCCTCGCTCCCGGCTGTACGCCGACGCAAGCGATCCGGTCGGTTGCGGCTTCAGCGGTGGGTGAGACACGCGGTGGCCCGTCAGTTGGCCACCCCACAAGTTGTGGCAATCGAGCTCGACGAAACTCTCTACGGCTTGTTCGACGTGTGGACTGGCTCCGTCGAGACCGCATTCGAGTGCGATACACTACAAAAAAATACACTTCCGTGATGATACGTGTTTGTCACAGTAGGTCGCGTTTTTTGTCATGCATGTACATCCATGACAAATTTATGACAGAATCAAGATAGTCATACATGTGCTGTCGTAGAAGTGTTCCATGACATTACCAGAATTATCATCACGGAAGTGTCCACTTCCATGACGATAAATCGTGCGTCACAGAAGTGCTTTCGTCAAGGGTGACCGACACGTGGCATCCACCGTAACGGAACGTCGTTAAGCTATCGGGTCGGGTTTTGGATCCGATAACCCGTTAACATCCCCGACCAATGGGGATTTTCCACGTGTAAAATCATCATTGGCTGGAGGAAACACGTGTCGGCTCATCGTTGGGACAGATGTCATCCACTCATTGGACAGAAGGCGCCTACGATACGTCGACACGTGGCACGGCCCAACAGAGGCCCATTCCTGTGAAAAGGCCGGCCCATTTGACTTGGTCAAAAGGTGGCGGGCCGGCCCATGGAAAGCCTGTTAACGGCATGTTCGCATATAGCCCATTTACAGCCCGCTAACCCAAGGCCCGTTACGCCCTATCCGAATTAGGCCCAGCAGCGTCATCTGGGCCATCCAATATGATTCCAGCCCGTTTTCACTTCTCGCCCATGTATGGCCCATGACGTCTTTCGGCCCATATGAGGCCCTATGTAACTCTTGGCCTATTAACGGCCCGTGGTGAAACTGGCCCGTAATGAACAGTGTGTCACTTTACACCCATTAACGGCCCGTGGTGAAACTGGCCCGTAATGAACAGTGGATCACTTTATACCCATTAACGGCCCGTTATTCCGTTGGGCCGTTCCCAGCCCATGTTATCTTTCGGCCTTCTCAGAGCCCATTTATTCTTGGGCTCATTTCCAGCATTCGTTTACTTACGGCCCGTTACTGTCATTTTCTGCTTGTGGGCCAAATTCAGCCCGTGGTTACAGTCGGCCCGTTTGTGGTCCGTTAATACGTTGGGCCGTTTTCATAGTGTCATCAAATATGGCCTATTAACAATGGCCCGTTATGGTCGGCCCATGAACGGACCATTCCAACTCTAGCCCGTTTACGGCCATAATGCGGCCTGTTATTGGCCCATGTTTGGCCAATCGATCATACGGCCCGTATAAGGCCCATTGATGATACGGCCCGTAGAAGGCCCATTGTTTCTACGGCCCGTAGAAGGCCCATTGTTTCTACGGCCCGTAGAAGGCCTACTGTTTCTACGGCCCGTAGAAGGCCCACTATTTCTACGGCCCGTAGGAGGCCCAGTGTCACTACAGTAAATATTAGCCCATGGTTATTGTGGCCTAGTTTTTAAAAATAGGTTATTGCAGCCACTAGCAAACCGCGGAAAAAGAACTGCACTGACTACAAGCAAACAAATAAACAAGACAACAAGGAAATAAATAAGCAAGCAACGTATGCTAGGCTATCACGGCTATTACACATATTACATCCACTGGGCATCAAAGTTCGCCACTAGTGATCATAAAGCGCAATGAAGAAGCAGATTACAAAAACTGGGCACAATTGCAGCGTAACAAAATAATACTGAACCAAGACCACTTCCAAGACAGTTCAAGAAAGGTTAGCCTTGCGGGGGAACTGCTGCGCAAGCTGCTGAGCAAGGCTGTGAGACCGGCCTAGCATGTCGGTCATAGCTTCCAGGTGTAGCTGTTTAGCGATGAGGTTCTCATTGGTGTTCTCTGCAATCTTTCTTAGAGATAGGACTTCAAGTCGAAGTTGAGTTGCAGAATGCCTTTCTGCTAGAACTTGGGACTGGAGAAGTCGAACTAATTCAGACAACGAATTCTATGAGCTTGTCTGACTGTTAGTCTCAAGTAACTTGAACACTGCATCAAGACAAGACTTTGGGGTTGTCTCGCTATCTTCAAGATGTTTTGCCTTCTTTGCTGCAATATATGTTGGGTTTGTCTCACAGCCTTCAGCAGACTTGTGCATGCCATCAGGCATATCACTCTGAAACAAAGCAGACAGATGACAGGTTTTGCACGTGTATAAACAAAGATGATAAATGTTCTGTCAATTCTATCCAATTTCAAATTAGAAAATAAAGAGTAAGTTCAAAATATCAATAACATAATTTGGCATTGTTCATAATGCGGGGAGCTTCACCACACTACTGGATTACCATGTCAACATAACAAGCATAGATGAAGGGCAAAGAAAATCATTGTATCTATTTTGGATAATGTGCATGGCATGTTGTTCATATCATCAGCCACATCAGTAAGATAAAACAGGAGATGACAAGGTGCAAACGTGGGCTGCTTCACCACACACTGGATTATAGATCCACAAAAACAAGCATACAAATAGGGAGTATTAAGTAATGTGCATGGTATGAATAAGGAATTTGGTTTTACAAGTAAAACTTAGAACTTACGGTTCTTACGAACATGCATTTTGGTAGAAACAGCAAACTAAACAGCAGTAAACGATAGGGAGTATGAGCAAATTAAACAGTAGTTGAGGATAAAGGCTTTAGAAGGACTGACTTACATTAACAGTTAACACCGGCTTTATAATGCCCTTCTCCATGTCAAGGGAAGGATAACTCAAGAATTTCACCACAGAATCTTCTTCATAAGCATTGCCTGTACTCTACATTTTGTAGAGAGTAATTATAGATATGATAATACTGGAAGGGATAGAGGATAATGAAGATAAGATGCAGATTGATGCTACATAATCAACTACCAATCCCTAGAAGTACAAGCGTTACAGGACAAAATGTACTGACAAGAGCAATGGGCTACACTTCTGCACTGGCATTGTCTGTGTATTCTACTTGTTGGTAAGATTAAATATAGATCTGATCTTTTTTAGTAAATGGTGGGCGAGGGAGATAAGATGCAGAATGCTACAAAATGAACCGATCCCTCTTCCCATAATACAAGAGTGTTTTGAACACTGGTGTACTATACAAAACGTTCTTATATTATGGGAGGGAGGGAGTAGCTGTTAATGTAAGTACAGTGATAGACCACGTTCAGTCCTTACAAGAGGACTGCAGAGCTAAACCTCTTCAAAAGCATTGGGTTGATTCTAAATTTATGTAAGAGTCCATACGGATCTTATAATGTCCACCAAATGGACGATTACGAGGCTAACATGTGCAGTGATGCTACATAATCAAACAGCTATGAAAGTAAGTATGGTCATACAGGGCAAGAGGTACTCACAAGAGCAATGTAGTGTGCAGTATAGTTGTGAGATTCTGTGGTCCCTTGAGAACGAATGTTCTTCTGCTAACAATTTTCGTACAAGTGAGACATTAAGGCAAATGCAGAAATGTAGTTCAAATTGTAATGTGATATCATAGACAGTACCTTACGCTGCAGCCGAGACCAATGTGTAACAAGATTATTCCAGTCACCGTTGGATAAATGTAGCACTGGAGACTTTACAGAAATTTCGTTCAGAGGCTTGCCATCGAAGTGCGCTTTCCTCAGGTAGGAATGATACTTCATCAACGAGTGCTTGAAAAGCGCAACCAACCTTTGCTCATCATCACAATCCAGTTTGCTCCTCGCCTATTTAAAAGAATGAAATCTTGTGTCTTCTGTCAGCAGAAACATATGCAGTAATGACCATGAATAACATTAGTACATTACTTACGCGTAAGTTGCAGAGGAAGACTAGAAATTGTTCTGTGTCTGCGGTATAATCTTTCCATGAAGGAAAGATGCGCACAAAGTTCCTGACAACAACATAAGCTTCGTCTTCTAAACTGGGAAGAAATGGAACAGGGGTCCTATTTGCTGCAATTGGGGCTCTCTCTGGTTCGAAAAGGGATTTGGCAACTGGATTTGGTGTACTCTTTGCTGGAATGGGGGTTTTGCGTCGTACAGCTGGTGCTATGTCAACTGGCATAATCATACTGTTTGCTGCAGTTGGGGTCTGCTGAGTTGGGGCATCAGAAATGACCAGTGTAGTAGGGCTAGAGTCTGCTAGAGTTGGGGTATTTTGTGGGTCAGGTGATATCGCAACTACACCTAATGGGCTATTTGATTTATCAGGTGCCACTACCTTTTCCAAATACTTTGCTTGTGCTCCTCCACGATCAGCAATCGCCCTCTTCCTTTTGAACGTCTGATACACAAGAACAGCATTTGAATGGATAAATATGGTATGATGACAGATGGAATATGTACTGAAAATGGATAGGCAGGGCGTATTCACATACACGATGTGTAAACTAAGCTAATGGCAGTTCAACAAAGTAGAAGCAATGCAAAGCATCAGTTGCAAGATATGTGCGAGCAATGTAACCTTGGAAAGTTAGAGCAAGTACCTTGATAGGTGAATAAGATAGGGCATCTTCCTCTGACTCCTCCACTAGGGAGCTACATTGACTTAGGTCTCCCTCTAGCTCAGAATCACTGTTAGGATCATATTCTGAGCATGAATCTGTAGGTGGAGAGCGTTTGCATTGCATTGCATCCAGACTTGATTTCAGTCCCTTAATGCCAAGTTTGACAGCCATGGCATTGTTCTGCTTTATTCTTTTCATGCGCGCAAGCTCATAATCATTATGATGCTGTTCAGAATCTGAGATTCATGAAAACATAAAAAGTAGTCAGATTATCTATGGAATGCATTGCGGATTCAACTCGGAGAGTGTCTCCCTATAAACCCCTGCATATGCAAAGTTCACCTCCCCAACCGTGCTGACCAGACCACACACAGAAATACAAACCCCTTATGTCTCTATAACAGGCAGGCACACATTTCAAAACTGAAGTAGGAACATTAGAATCATATGAAAATCGTATTTGAACAAATAAACTAAGCAATTATGAGTGGCGTAATGTTTAGCTTCAAGGGTGGAGTGTTGGTAGTGCGACACAAAGCAAGTAGGCAGATTGTATTCCATGTAAAAGATCGAAACCTATGTAAAAGCTGGAAATGACACTTTCTTTCTATACAATGCAGTGTTCGTTACCCACACATGATGGAAGAGATCACATAGAGAAATACTATTCACTCATGTCTACGGTTCCAGTATTGAGAAATAGGGTGGTCCACCCTAAAACAATATTGACAACAAATATGACAAGGCAAGCATAGATGTAGTGAATCAATCATTTACTTGTGAGCTTACTAGGACAAGTATGCAGAATTGTAACTGCAGTAAGAGACCGTCCAAAATCTGAATGAAGAAGTTTGTCTAGAACTTATTGTTTGCAACTAATCGATGTGAATAATTGGGTATTATATCGAATGAGTAAGAAAGACAAGTAAAATTGTCAACAAACCTGGCTTGCAGTAGTAATCTGGGTCAATGTCACTACGACCAACAATCCAAAATGACTAGTTTCTGTTCCGAGGGCCGGAATTTTGAAAACCCTGTCAACTTTAGAGGTACTAAAGATTACCGAAATACATCTGAACCATTGAGTGTACGTAGCACTGAGCACACAACAAACCCTAATGACAGTCCTGCCTAATGAGTGATGAGGAGTGGCTGCTGAGTGTTGAGGACGTATCTCAGGATAAATCGGGTTGGCTTGGTGGGTGCTGCACGCCTGAGCCCTGAACGGACTGGGAAGGTAGGCACGGCGGCGTGCCCGGGCAGCGGTGACGCTGTTGGGCGAGCGGCTCCTGGCCTCCTGTTAGTCTGGCGTCTCCTCCTAGAGTCATGCCGTCCGGGGACGGCAAGTCGCCGGCGAGGCAGGCGGCTGGGGGCGAGTAGAGATCGGAAGCGCGCAGCAGAACAGAGGGGAATCGGGGCCTGGGACGACCCAAAATCCCAGGGTGGGCCGGCCCACCGTGGGCACCCTGTAGAGATACACACCCGAGCGGCGAACATGCATTTTTGAAACTAATTTAGGAACATTTAGCTGACCAATTAAACAACTCTGTTTTAATAATATCAGATTCGCATTTGAACAACTAAGCTTGTTTAGCTTGATGGGTGGAGCAGTGTTATTATGACACGAAGCACGTATTCTGATCGTATAGTGATCATAAAAGGGGGAAACTCTAAGCATATTTTTTTAGCAAAAGAGGGTTTCCCCTCCGATTTCTATTAAAGAGACCACCACGGAACCAACATGATCAATTAAACCCTAAGCATGATCAATTAAACCGTATTATGGCTGTGCCATGGCAGATTTGAAGCTGCAAACCGGAGAAATGATATTTAGCATCCATTGTTTGCTTCAAACTAAGAACTAAATTCTAAGAGCTGAAAAGAAAGTAGAGTAACCAAGTTAAGATCTATTTTCTGGTTGAGATCAAAAAGTTGAGGAGATATGAAGTACCACCTCTCTTGCGGCGCCGTGTAGGCATCGGGGGTGCGATGGTTGTCGGTGGTGTTGAAGCAGATCTGCGACGGTAGACGGGTGCATCGGGGGATAAGTCCCGTTGCGGTGGAAGAGAAGGTAGTGTGAGCGGCCCCGGCAAAGAGGACGACGGCGCCGATGAAGCGAGAGGACGCGATGCAAGGCTATTGGTCTGTCGTCGTGGATGAGAAACGTCCATCTCTAGCAGTGGACGACGCGGTCTTGGTAGGCGCTCCGGCATGGTGGAGGACGGTGGCGATGGATGTGGTGGAGGACGGCGGCGATGGATGGGGTGGCGGACGGAGGCTGGTGTGGAGATGGGGTGTTCTCGCGCGGACGGTGTATGAATGGGAAAATGGAGGGAGAGGTACGGGGAACCATGTTTTTGGGGCGCGCCTGTCTGAAATATGGGAAAGTTATGAACTTAGCCCCCGTTTAAAATTTGGACGTCTCCTCGGTTGGGGATAGGACGGTAATCTCGCATCTCGCCAATATTTGCCCAGAGCGATTTCGGGCGAGGAGAGGGTGGTTGGCGCCCATGGTTGGCGCCCACGGTGTATGAATGGGGCTGACGGGTAGGGCGGTTGTGTCACGTCTGAGTGAAGTTACAAACCTGCCCCTATTGAAAATATTTGCCTACATCGATTTCGGCCGAGTCGTTTGTTTTGCCGCCCACCATGTATGAATGGGGAATGGAGGGAGAAACAGAGGTCTTTTGGACGAGCTTGAATCAAATGAGCTTTGCCGCCCATGTTTGACGCCCACCGTGTCGGAATGGGCTCAGAGGTGGTCGTGTCACGTCTAATTGAAGTTACTAACCTACCCCTATTTAGAGTAGTGGAAATCGGGCCGATGGATTGTCCGTGTAATGGGTAGACAGTAATTTCCATCTCCCAAACACTTGGCTTCGGGCAGCCGACGTGGGAGTGGACATTTTGCTGCTTCTTTCGAATTTTGGGACAATAAGCATCCACGTTTACCCTGGCAACTAAATTCAAATCCATTTTGTATTCCTATATGAATCTTTATAAATCATTCTATGTGTTTTTATATATCTTCAAAAGGACGACAAAGATGTATTCCACTGTCATATATGAATATGGTTTACAAATGCCGATACTCAAATTCAGAAACTAGAATCCAGTTTAAGGTGAATTCGAATATTTGGAACACTTCATGTCCAACTCAAATGTCACACGCAGCATAATGTGTACTCCCATTTAGATATGTACACAAGCGATGTATCAAGATTCAAATACCGAGTCAATCAATCAAGAATGTACAGAACTAACAGACATATAAACACTTATAGAGTATATGGATCAATAATATCAACTAACATACATAAGCCAGGCCGCTGTACTTTTTTTGGCTACAACAGCATCCTTTTTTTAGCCAGCATCTTGGCCCTTTCCGATGCGTGCCACTTATGGTCCATGTATACTACTACTATTGCTGAATGCACATTTAGCCCGATTGGCATATTTGTAGGTCTGGCACAGCAATCCAAATGAAATGTCTCTGAGTCTTATCAATTAATACAGACTTGTGCTCAAATAAAATTACAAACCAAAAAACAAAAAAACAATTATTACATGATCTCTAAAACAAATGGTTTGATTGATTACATGAACAGACAACGCAAAGGTTATTCAACTATGGAAAGAACATTTCACCTATGATTTACCAAGTAGGAATTTAATTTCCTTTTTTCCTTCAGGACCTTAACAATCTGGTCAGTCTCAGCTTGCTTCGTTTTGAAATCCACCAAATATTTAATGGTTGTCTTGAGTACTGCTTGTGATTGTGCTGTTTGCTTCCTCAACATGTCAACTTCATCTCTAAGTGCAGAAGCAGAATCTCTTTCTACCACTAGTTTAGCCTCTAGAGGATCAGCAGTTGGCAATTCATAATGCACGATTGGGCCGGTGCCACTGCTGTGGGATGATGCAACGTCCATGGGGACCTCGCTCTTTGATCTTGGGCTAACCTGTTTTGCCATTAAAGTTCCGATTGGATTCAGAAAAGTTGAAGTTAGCAAAACATCTCAACTGGGAGTTATAACAGCAAACCAGTTAAACAAACAAGTAATTAAAGATTTTCAATTGGATGTTGAAAAGTAGTTATTAACATCATTGTAACCCGTTGTTGCAGCAGCAAAGCAGTTAAACAAACAAGTAGATATTTAAGTTAAGGCAAACAGGTAATTCTTAACAGTAAGTATCAAACACATAGATAGGCGCAGTCTACAATATGATTAACAGGCTATGCCATTATGTAATCAGTAGCAAACTAAATTAAGCCAAGCAACGTAATTGAACAATTTTGCAATAAGTGGCTAACTAAAATTCCGAGAAGCAGGTAACTGAACTTACGCTAGTTCTTTATACAGGCACACTGCAACTTCTTTTTCGCTTACAAGGTTGTACGAAGGAGTCTATGGCATCAATTGCTTGGATACGCAGTCCCAATACTTCTTTCTTCCCACACTGCATGGGTAAGTCGAATGGTTAATCTGGTAAGATGGTGCGTCCTTGATATGTTATATGGGACGTGTTGTCAGACTAGTTGTAGCCAAACACATCACACTGGCTTTTACTGTATATTTCATGTGATTACTTTTGGCATATCGAGATCTAAGCAATCTACAATAGGATGAAAAGACTGGCATCCTTCACATTATTGGCGAACTCAGTTCATAGAAACAAGCAATTCAACCATTCTGTGGGTAAATCAAAAGCGCCACTGGAATATTTTTCACTATCCAATCATACACGCAAAAAGGGGCAACGCCACCATAGGGGCTGGTATGGGCGGCCGCCTCAGGTGGCTGGAAAGTGTGCACCTAGTTTGATTCGTCCAGGTTGGCCCACGCTAGTTTTGTTTGTCCCAACACACGAGCAGGCAATGTAAAAAGTGAAGAAAAATGTTTCAATTTGGATGGGCCAATAACATAAGTGCAAGGCAGGCCCTATAGCACTCTCGCGGCCCAAACGAGTGCCTCCCATATCGATCGACAGCAGGAAAAATCCCAATTCATTCGCTCCAGCCTCCAGTCTGGTTCGCTCCTAACCTAGCCGCCGCTGGACAGACCGACACAGCACTTCCTCGTGCCCTTGTTGGAGGGCGGTCGCCGGGCTTCAAGCGAACGGAAGGACAAGAAGATGAAGATCCAACCCTGGGTGTAGCCTGCGTGGGAGGCGGCGGCGGCAGCACGGGCATGGCATCGAGCTTGCACAAACGGACAATCACAGCTTGCAAGAGTAGCATGCGCAACGAGCAGGTACATCACATCCCTGATTATATCTAATTCAACTCTTCAATTTCTGGCCAATAGTTAAACCTGACGGTGTTGTAAAAATGCTTGTATGTAGGGAATCTATGAGAAAATGAAACCAATTTCTACTTATTTTATAACTCCCCCAATCAATACTGGACTGACTGAATCTGATGTATCTAATCAAGTTTCCGGTGCAAACATACAAGCTCATGTTGTTCTTGAGCCTGAAGTGTCTAATGAACAGACTGCTAATGAAGGATTTGATGCAAACATTTTACATGCTCCTGGTGATGAACATATAGTGTCTAATGAGGGATCTAATGCAAGCATTTTGCAAGCTCATTGAAGGATTTAGTGTCTAATGATGATCTACTATGTTGAGAGAGACAGAGATTTGCAGGCATTGATGACAAGCAAATTATAGTGCATTTTCATAGCTTGAGGAAACGTCGAGGCCATCTACCAGAAAGTCCCCATATCATGACAACATAGCATAAATACTTTTCTAATCTGTTGTTTGAAACTATTGCCATACTTGTGCAGGATAGATATATTGATATGCAGTTTGCGCACTGGTTATACGTGCAAATACACTTCGATATTTTCAGCCAGAGAACGAATAATTCAAGCAGGTACAGACCATGTTTGTAGTCCTTGTACACCATGTTGCATTTTGTGCTTTTTGGTGCTTGCATCATTTAGTGTTTATAATCTGAACTACTTTGGATCATTAGGTGGTTTTCAAAGTGCATGTAGCTTCACATTTCTCAAGTTATGTTGATTTCCGGAGTGCAAGTGCCTTCGTATTTTTTAAGTTAAATGTTCGCCCCTGGTAACTTGAATTCGTGGATCAGCCACTGCACACAAATCATACACGAATGCCAGTACGAATTACATGAAATGCAGGGACTTACGCTAGCTCATTGTACAGGCTCACTGCAGCTCTGCTTGCGCTTGGGATGTTCCATGTACAAGTCCATGTTACCACTTGCTTGGATGTGCAGGCCTTGTGCTCCTTGCATCCCCCTCTGCATTTTTGACACGGCGAATGGTTGATCAAATAAGAGGAATCGACCTTGATGTTGTACCGGAGGACAGATACTTACAAGGTTATACGGGTGTGCAGGATGTGTACCAGATCCCGTAGCGCCGTCATGCTTCGCTAAAAAATGGATTTGCTTGTTTCAGATGATATCTCCAGAAGAAATAAGAGTTAAAGTCAGAGTTGCATAGGCGTGTAAGCTAAGAGAGCAGTGAAAGGATATCCAAACATCGTCGGAACAGTGCACAAGGGAGTGATGTGTGGATACCTAGTTCGGGCCGGCATTTGGGCATGCTCGCCTAGCTAGAGTGCGGGTCACTTCAGAGCCGTTGAGGGTGATGCGCTGGCGTTGGCTGGCCGCGCACGGATGCAGATCTTGAGTGGCAGCGGAGCGCTACGATGCGGTGGACGAGACCGTTGGTGAAGCCCCAACGGCCTCGGGGGGCGGAGGTGCGACGATGTGCTCGGTGAAGTAGCCCCGGTGAGCTAGGAGACGGCGTCGGTGAAGCGCACCTGATGCGGTGGAACTCGGTGTCTGTGAGGCACGTCGGTTGCGGCGGCCGATGTTGTCGGTGGACCACCCGGTGCGGTGGACGAGGGCGTAGATGAGGTAGCTCCGGTGCGGTGGTGAAGCGCGACCGTCGTCTTCGTCGTCGTCGTCCGGCACAGAGGTGGGGAACGATGGGGAAAGAGACGAGACGAGGGGCGATTCGAGGGTTGGCGGTGAATTAGGGATTTGAGCAATCTGGGCGCGGAAGGGGACGGTGGAGAAGAGAGATTTTGCAGAGCTGGAATTGGGGCCGCCAGATATTTCAATCCGAAACGTGGAAGCGCGAACTTATATTGTCGTCGTCCTTTTTTGGGGGGGAGGGGTGGGTGGCTGGGTGCTACGCATCCGTCCGACACACGCGACCACCCCGACAGGACTATGCTTCGGTGCCTTAAGGCACCTGCCTTTGTGTCCATGACATGTGGGCCCAACAGGTGGCTGGCCCACTTGTCAGTGACCCAAAGGCAGTTGCCTTTAAGGCACCGAAGCAGCGTCCACCCCGACACGACCCTGGTCTGCCTGGTGCGCCTACATTTGAGAATGCAAACGAATCTTCTTTCATTTGCAAACGAATCTATATGTATTACCATGCCCGTGTTTTCCTTAAAATGAACTATTTTGCACATTGTCTGAAATGTCTTCAAGGTCTTATAAAAGTGAACAGAGGGAGTACTATAAATTAATTAATGAGGAGTTATTTGAAAAAAAAATCGAAACGGTACCCACGCTAACGTGGATTGGAGTGTGTGTCACGTAATTAGTTATTTGAATTAGAGTGTGTGTCACGTAGTTAGTTATTTGAATTAGAGTGTGTGTCACGTAGCAATCTCCAATTCTAACGTGGATTTCGCATTTCACTGTATCCACACTAATTTTTTAATACAAATTCATATGTATATGATGAACACCATGGTAGTGAGAAAACTTTTGGATGGATTCAAACATATGACCTACAAAATAGCACAACAAACTGAGTCAATGTCAACTTTTCGAAACTTAGTATGGCACGAATTCGAAATAATTACCCGTATACCTGGTCCTCGGTTCAAATCTTACAATGTACACCGAATTGAAACATCGATATTAAGTCTCCTACTATGTACATTCAAATGTTGTTTTTAGCCCCCCCCCCCCCCCGCACAAACGCTACATACTTCCTGTATCGGTCAATCTTCCTCTCCTAACCACCTTAGGAAGCTATCGGTTTCCAACACACGTTCATTCTTTCTCTCCATGTTTCGATCTCTAAGTCTCTCAACTACACAACCCCTTTTTCCACTCTGTTACCAAATGTATTTACCTCACACACCCGCCATTGCACCCCATGCCGAGCTCTCTCTCTCTCCCCCCTCTCCCTCTCACCCTCTCGCGCTAAATACATGCATTTCCTATCTAGCCCCCCCAACCTCTCGTGCGCACGCATGCACGTTGTATATCTAGTTCCGCACGGCGGGCCACACTCGGTCAATCTCGATCTCTTTATCTGAGTCTCGTCTAACCTCGTTTTCTTTCACACACAAATGATATATCTCCCTGTTCGGGCCTCGACCGACACATTCTATACTCTCTCACGCAGATTGTCTATCTAGGTCAGTCCATCCAAGCCGCCGCCACTCTTTCGACCTCATGGTGGGCCACGCTCACTCAATATCTCTCTCTCTCTCCGTACGTCTCGATTGACCTCGCTCTTTCTCGGACAAAAACGATATATCACCAAGTTTGAGCCCAATTCGACCTATTCACATTGTATACTCTCTCACGCACATCGTCTATCTAGGTCACTCTCTCCAACCCGTCTCACTCTTTCGATCGCACGGCGACCCTATGTGATCGGTTGACCTTGCTTCCTCCCACGCACAAAATATATCTACACGTCTGTGACTGGATCATCTCTCAAGCTCTATCTTACAGCCCTCACCCTTGCCAAAAAGCTCAATCGGACAATATCTCTCCAGAGCATATATATTTGTTCAATGAATGTCGGACCACACTCACTTTGTCTCTCTATCTATATGTCTCTCGATTGACCTTGCTTTCTCACACCGTATCTTCCACGCGTTGAAGCTACTACCTCTCCATCCCTCGCAAAGCCGGAGCTATTTACATTGCGAGGGCACTCCAACCTTTGATTAATTTGTGTAGGCATTTATTTCCGGTCGGTTTAGATTATATTTTCGTAGCATTCGGCCCACAACTACTCCAAACACCGTTGCAACCCACGCAACTCCCCTAGTTGATTTCCCTCTGGCTCGGTCATCGCTCTCTCGCACGTCCTTTCTCACCTTCAACGTCGCACCATGGTATTATTGAAAAAACTATGTTGTTCTCTTTAATTATTATAAATAAGCTACAAAACTACACACCGATAGTCCACTTGGAATGGAACAAATTTCGACCCACAAATTAAAGTGCTACAAACTACACACCGAGGGGGCCACATGTCATGAAACAAATTTGGACCCATATACAAATTAAAAAATAAAGGACGAGGATCGAACATGCGACCGGGCCTTCAAGCCGCACGTCAATAGGCAACATACGTAGAATAGCAATGTTTGTTGTACCCCCTTTGTTCACATAATGTTTTTATATTACCACAGCCTAATTAATGGATAACATGTAATATTATTTTTAGTACTATTCGCCTTCACTTACTGGTGGGTTCCATGTGTGCTCTCTCTCTCCTCCCCTTCTGCATTTAGACGCACGGGCAAACAGGAAGAACTCGCGGGCGATGTTGCCGTTGACCATATCTGGATGCGTTCACAAGTCACGGCACCAGTTTCATGTACTAGCAGCACTAGTCAGTGTGTACGTGCAATGCACGTTAATTTGGAAGTATATTAAGTGCATGCGGATATTAACTACTAGGATATTATTTGCGTGTTGTCATGTGATTAGCACTATTTTTGGCATGAAATTAACTGCACGCTAAACGTGTTGAGCGCTCGACATTGAAGCAGTCTAGGTCGTTGGATGACAAGGAATACTTGTGGCTTGATGACGTTTTATATTTAATTTGATACGGCTCTAGCAGAACATTCAATCGATCAAACCATACATTTCGTTCAGTCTGACTCCGACTTTAAATTATACGATGATCGATATAAAATAAACGGAAATGATAAATGTTCGGATTTTAAGCATGGCAATCCGAACGTTTTTCATGGCAAATTTAGATTACGCGTCGGCGGCGGGGGCGTCTCGCGGTGGGAAGCGGCTCCTCTGCCGTGCTCTGTGTGTCGTCGGGCCACTGACCGACGGTGACGGCGGCATCTTGCACCGTTGTTGGTGTACTCCTGGACGTTGGCCTAGCTTCAAGGAAGGCCAAAATGTTCTGGACTTCGGAGCGAGTCAACTGGCGGGAGGAGGCGACTGGCGTTGGTGCAAGGAAGCGGTCGACGGCGGCCATCCATGCCGCTGAGGGGGGCACTGGCACCCGCGCGGGGACAGGCGCTGTCAACGGCGCGGCGGAGACATTCGTGTGCATAGGCACCAGCCCGGGCGCGCACGTTAGTGCACGCGCAGGCGCATGCGCTGGCAGGTGCACGGGCACCGGCACGGGCGTGCGCGTCAGTGCACGCGCAGGCGCAGGCGCTGGCAGGTGCACGGGCGCGTGAAAGTCGGCGGGGACCTCGTGGAACCCCGTGGGATCAAGCTCGGCGACAATGTGTGGCTCCCACCCATCAATGCCACGGGGATGGGCGCTGGCGCAGTCGGGGCGACGGGAGCCGGAACGGGAGCGGGGACAGGCGCAGCGTCTTCCCGCAAGGCCAGTTCAAGCTCATCCCAAAGTGCCTTATGTTCTTGAGACTCCGGCTGGGTGTCTTCCTCAGGAAACTGGAACACTAAGGGCAGACCATCGTGATGCGGCATGGCGTACGTTTGGGTGTTCTTGAGGCTAGTTGGAGGTAGACGACAGGAGAATCGGAGAGGAAGAGAGACAATTGTAGCGATACCAGGTAGTGCGGTGATTTTAAACTGCGGCACCGGCGACATTAAAAGTGGGAGCAGTTGGGACGACGGTGGGCGGCGGAGCCTGGTCAAAGGGCTCGCCTCCCGGTGAGCCTGCACAGCGGTCTGCTCGCACGCCTCCCTGACAGCCAGCGCAGCGGTCTGCTCGCACGCCTCCCGTCGACTCACACGCTTGCTCGGACGGCACCTGCCGATGAGAAGCGGGGACTCGTGGCGGCACGTAAACGCCTCGGTTTCAATAGTGAAAGCGTTCGCCTTAACGTGACAGGTCTTTGTTCCAAAATACCTTGGCTCTTCATTTGTGCAACTTGTCATAAGCAGCTTGTCTCAAATTGAAGAAAAAACTTACGAAGTAATATTTGTGCCATATCACGTGACCATGCTTAGTTTCAAGAATTTATGCTCACTTTTGGATTTTCTGAAATTTAAGATCCAGGATTCGAAACAATATCATAACCTGCATCATGCAATAAATTTTCAAGCCGTACATCTGTCATGTTGTATTTCTTAAGAAAGGATTTGGTCAAACATTTTGCTTAGTTAGACTTCAGACAAGTTATATATGCAGAGTAAAAGGATAATCCCTCTGTACCAGTGCATTGCCTGATATATTAACTCAAGTACTAGGCACGAACAAGCGGGCTCAATTCTGTCCTCATCCTGGTGTAGTAGTAGTAGTACTAGGCAAAGCAGTTGACGGGTGACCTTGACGAGCGGCGACCGAGGGAATTGAACCGTGCTCGGCACGGTAGGTAATGTTGTCTAGTTACTAAAGCATCCCTCCGTTGTTCATCGGTAGTCATTATGGACCGGGGACATGAGGGGAATTTCCTATGGCTGGAATTCTAGCCGCCAGATATTTTGACTTGAAACTCTGAGGCTCGACTGGTTGGGGTTGCCTAATGTGCGTACCACGCACGCCACCGAAGGACACGAGCCCGGTTTTTTTTAGGATCAACATGAGCCAAGGTCTGGCTGGTACGCCGTTGGGTCCTACCATTCGAGACGAAAGGAACATTTTAAATTGCCGAACGAATCTATGTGTATTACAATACCCGTATTTTCCTTGCAAATACTAATCTCAAAGTGGTAATTGATTTATGACGAGTTGTTGAATTAGAGTGAGTTTGTGATATAGTGATCTCAACGTGGATTTCACATTTCATGGTATCCCTAGTAAGTTTTCCAATGCAAATTCAAATTTAAAAGATGAACAATATGGAGGTGAGAAAACTTTGTATGTATCAAGCATATGACCACACACACACAGAGAGACACACACGCACGAACACAACAACAATCCAATAAGTATAGTGCATCTATTTTTCCAAACCATGCATGTATGACATGAATTCAAAAATACTCCTTCTATTCCTAAATATTAGTCTTTTAGAGAGTTCAACAAGTGACTACATACGGAGCAAAATGAGTGAATCTAGACTCTAAAATATGTCTATATACATCCGTATGTGCCAGTCCATTTGAAGCCTCTAAAAAGACTAATATTTAGGAACGAAGGGAGTAAAATGTAAGACATCCATGGTCCTCAGTTCAATATTTAAAATGCACATGAAACTGAAACATGAATATTAAGTCTAGTACTACAGTACATGCAAATGTTGTGTTTAGGCGGAGCTATGATTGTCGGGGGTCAACCCCTCGACCTTAGATAAAATTGTGGAGCTCTGTTTAGGGTTGTTTAGATTATATTTGTCCCCACCCTCCCAACCACCGATTGGTTGTGCACCCCCCACCCCTCCTCCCCGGGAGAATATCATGTGCCCCCATACCTTAGATGCTATATGCCGATACGAGTTGCTTGGAGCTTGTAGATCTGAGATATAGCAACTCACATGATGTGTCTTAATATTTTTGCAGGAAACCTTGATGAGTTTGAGAATTGCACACAATTTGTACAAAAACTACTTAGATGCCCTTTGATCCCATATCCAACAACCTCGAAGCTCGTATCACCGTAGCATCTAAGATGAAGGAGGACATCATATTCTCCTGTATGTAAGAATATCATGTGCTACCACACCTTAGATGCTTTGGTGGCACAAGCTCTTCGGAGGCGTTGGATTTGTGACCCAACACCTCCTCGGTGGTTCGAATGGTTTTTTGCAGAAAAGCCCCAAAAGAGTTCGGCCACTGCTTACAAGCACAAAGACTGCTCAGATGCCATTGGATCTCAGATCAAACGACCTCCAAGCTCGTATCACCGTAGCATCCAAGCTGCGATAGCACCTTATGTTTTCTCGCACGGGAGAGTATGAGGTGCTCCCGCACCGTAGATTCTATGGTGATACGAGTTCACTGAGATCTAACAGCCCACAGTAGGAGGTTTGAATGTTTTTGCAATATACGACTGATAGAGTTTGGGAAATGCGCAAAAAGTACAAGTACTACGCATGTGCCATCTGATCACTGATCATACGACCTAGATGCTCATATCACCATAGCGGGTAATTAAGCTACGGGGAGCACCTAATATGAGCACCGGGGAGCCGTTGGATCGAAGATGCAGCGGCACACACGAGGCCTGAATGTTTTATTTGCAAAAAAACCTTTGGAGAGTTTGGAAATTGCGCATAATTACAAAGGCTACTCCCATGCCATTGGATCTCACTTCCAACGGTGTAAAAACTCGTATCACCATAGTATCTAAGCTGCGGGGTGGATGTGATATTCTATGCCGCTGTCATTTTTGTTCGTAAACTTGCAAAATACGTGTAACTCGTGCCGTTACTTGTCTAACCGCGCAAAGTGTTTGTTCAAAAAAACCATCCTACACTGAAATATCGGAACAACACACGGGGGTCCCACTTGTCATTAATCAAATTTGGACCTAAAACTAACAAATCTGAAAGACGAGATTCGAACTGGCAACCTGGACTACAAAGCGTAAGTCGATAGCTTGAAAAAACGAACGGTTGTTGGCTTTGTCCCATAACTTGTTTTTGTACCGTACTTGCGTTGAGTAGGGTAGAGGGAGTGCCTCGTCAACACGTGCATGACCGTTGTCTCACTTACTGGTGGGTCCCAGGTCTGCCATCTCAATCTCTCTTCTCTCCATCGTCTAACCTTTGCACGGGCACACACGAAGAGCGGCGCTAGCTTGCCGTGGTGTTATTACAACTAAAAAAAGCTTGGAAAATAGAAGAATCACCTAGAACAAGAGACGTTGTGGCTGGTCGAGACGGAGCTAACCACATCTATCCTCCGTACCACGTTTGCATGATGAAGATGTGTGGCTAGTGGGGTGTTTTCGACCGACTGGCTGGGCCCCGAGGTCGAACCATAGGTACTACGTCTGATACAGTATATTTTTACACGCACATTTTTCCTCCGTGCCGAGACGTGGCACACCCTACCGCGCGGTTTCGGGGTCCTCCCGGGTGGTGCACGCATATATTCTTCCTGACGTGGGACGCCCTACCGCGCGTTTTCTGGGTCCTCCTCGGTCGTAGCGCCGAAGCAAGTAAATGAGTCGTCAAATCACGAAAGACCACCTTTCCCGCCGAGTACATCAGTGAAGCACGGTGGCTAGCTAGTTGGGCTAGTTCGACCGATTAGCTAGGCCGCCGCCACATTTGTTTTTTCACCCCTTTTTTTATCTACTTGCTAGCAGGTAAATTTAAATATCCACCGCGGCGTTGCTCTGGTGTTTGGGTGCGGCAGGATTTTTAATTTTTTGATTGACGGGAGCAGGCGCGGCAGGATTTTTAATTTTATGATTGACGGGAGCAGGCGCGGCAGCAATTAGTCACGATGACTCCGCCTGTAAAAACCCACTGCTCCCTGATGTGAGAAGTCGTCGACTGGTGTTTTACCGTGGTGAAAACCAAAAGATTCCCCGCTCCCTCCGCCTTCCCGTAGATTGCATTGCCTTTCAGCCGTTTCGCCCCCTTTGCTTCCTCTCCCCGTTGCTTCTACCTGGTGCCATGGTGGCGCAGCAGATCACGGAGTCCGAGGTGAGGCGCCTGACACAGGAGCTCCATGTCAAGGATGCGGAGCTCAGGGCCAAGGACGTGGAGCTCCGTGAGCTCAAGGAGGAGAGGCGTGCCATGCTCCTCCGTTATGTGCGGGAGTTCACGGAGCTTCAAAAGCAGTAGGCGTCCACCACAAAGACGCTCGAGGCGTGGGCGGCGTTGCTGCAGAAACCGGGAGATACGATAGGCCGTCAGGAGAGCCGACTGGAGCGCGAGCGGGCCGATCGTGATGAGGTCTAGGATCGCCTCAGCCACTTCGTGAACCAAGTTGCCACGCACGTGTTGCGGCTGCGTGATGCCTACCGTCGTGCCAGCGCGACGATGCTGGCCGTCGGGCTAAACCCGTTCGACCACCCGGTCGACTTCAACGAGCTGCGGCTTCCTGACCTGGTCTCCTTGTTCACCTATATCTCCGAGGAGCTGAGCCGTCTCCGCGTGATGGTGGGGGCTGAGCTGGACAAGGAGGGGTTGCGGGCTACCGTCGCCGTTGTCGGGCGAATCCTTTCAGGGCTCTGTCACCGGAATCCATTTGTGCCATTGGACGCCGTCTTTGACGAGCTGGCTCCCGTTGACCGGGAGCGGGCTCTGCGGGCGGTTGCACCCTGCATCACCAACGTCGTGCGCCCCGAGAAGCAGAGGGACTTCGGTGGTGTTTAGGCGCCCTCTGCATGGGCATGTCCATGTCTCGGCGCAACATGACCATTGGATCAAACTCAGACGGTGCAGATCAGTCACTGTAGCACAAAGTGTGTGGGTGTGTTTGGTTGCATTCTCATCTCAATATAGTTGTTTCCTCTTCGTGTATTTTTGTCAACCTACTAGTGTGGACTCATGCACCCTTCATGCACTCTGCCAAACACCCAAAAGTGGGTCGAGAAGGGAACTTTTGCTCCCATCCCGTGCACCCTTCATACACCCTACCTAACACTATTCGTGCTTCATATGGTTCATGTTTCGTGGAGTACTGTAGCACCGTACTCTCCGTGCGCTGTGGACCTAGTTCTGTTAACATTGATCTCACCGTTCATTCTCGACCGGACAGTCGAAAAAGCGGTACTATGTTACATATAGGAGTAGTTGACATGCGCACAACATCATTTGTTATCCTCATATCTTACTACACTAGCAACAAGATTGTGTAGTACTGACGTATGAACCACTGCACATGCCTAGTAGTAGGAGCACTGTGTATGTTCAAGTGGCTGCCGTGTTTCGCACTCCTCCATCATAAGAGTGGAAACGCTTGCTGTAATCATTTTTTTCTTCAGAAAAACAGTGGACACGCTCTATCGTGCGGAATCCTCCAGCCATGCACTAAATTACTCACTTTCGCCAATGTGTGGGACAGCCAGCACCTGGGTCCACCAGCCATGCACTAAATTACTCTGTAGTAGAGTGACAGTAGACTACCCCGATCGAACCGCCGCAGTAATGCCCAATGAGCCGTCAAATCACAAAACCCCCTCCTTTCCAGCAGTAAGTTGGACGGACGAAGCAACCATCATTTCACTCTTCTCTCTCAGCTTCCTCTCTTGAAGAAAACCCCCACTCGCTTCGCTTCTCCCTCGTCTCGTTCCTCCTTTCACTCTTCTCTCTCAGCTTCCTCTCTTGGATGGACGCCGGAGCACCGGCCGACGTGATGTCTATGGCTCTAGCCAAAACCGTCGAGGCTCATGGTACGAAGAAGCGCAAGCACCCCGCCGAGACTACCGCAGACAAGCTCAAAGCCATCGCTCTATCCAAGCCCCCCTCTCCGGGATCCCTCATTAAGCAAGTCCAGGTAATGTCTCTTGTTGACGATCTTTTTCTCGATCTTGATCGTGTTTTTTCATCTAACACGCAGTACTAGTACTGGTAGTACAACTTTCTAGGTGATCTTGCATGTGATTTTAGTGTGCCAAATGACGGTTCTAAATTCCTCTTTTGACCAAAACATGCGAGAGGTTGACACTGATTTCTTATAGATTACTTTCAACTACTCCCTCTGTCCCAAATTTCTTGTCTTAGATTTTTCTAGATACGGATGTATCTAATACTAAAATGTGACTTGATACATCCGTATCTAGACAAATCTAAGACAAGAATTTCGGGACGGAGGGAGTACTTTATGAACATCAATGATACCTTTTAAGAGGGTATATTTGCCTCAGTAACTTGTGTTATGGATATTGCATGTAATCCCTCTGCTCTCATGCCTTTGAAGACATGTTCTAGTGTCTTTGTTCACTCATTTCTGTGCGTATATGTAGTCATATATGGAGTATAATATCGAAAATCATCTTATATTTCTGAACGGAGGTAGTAATAAAATATGGTTTCTGTTTGAATTAGAACCAGGTCCGCGGTGGAGATGAAGTTCTCAAAGTCATGCCGTGTGAACTGGAAGACCTGATGATGAGTTCTACTGCTGAACTATCCAGTTGCTGTGTCCTTGTCGCCACGTGTCCTGAACTAGTGTTTTCCTGTAGCATTGTTGCCAGGCGTGTTCTCGAGGCTGTACTTGACCACAACAATTTCTTGGTTGTGCCTTCGATTACGAAGGGTGTGGTTCTTGTAAAGCTTCCCAACAAATCTGATGCGGCCTATCTTCATCATCATGTTTATGAGTGGAAAGACCACTCTGTTAGGTTCTCCAAGGTTGACAAGATGGTGATGGTGCATGTAGACATCTCACATGAAGTCCATGGCCTAGTTAGTTATGCGGGGTTCATCCCGTAGGTCGGTGGCAAGAAATAGTCTGCAGAGTTTAGTTAGTGCAACTTTGCTTGTCTGTAGTAAGTACTATTGTTCAGTACTTGATTTGTGTTTGTGAACCCTGTATTGTTTATTAGTACTACGCTTTTGGTGTGTGAACGGTCTATGTTAATGTCTGTCCACTCAATTCAGTCTGTATATTTTGAAGTATCCAGATCATATTTTTTGTGAGGACGGTTTATCAATTATGGTTACACTCCAATATCTGTATGCATTGTAGGGTTTGTCGCACCCACCAGGATTTCCAGTCCCATCGATGTTCGGTCCATACGATTTGTCATGACCTTTGGAATGTCCTGCTTGTGGGAGTAGGCGGGGCCCCTGCATGCCACCCGTAGTTGGACGATCAATCTTCTGTTTAGTACTTCAACATAGTGATTTCCTGGTAAGCATTCACTCATGTCACATCAAGTAAATCTTATTGATTTACTGTCTAAATCTTATTGATTTAATGTCATGTTTTCTTTCTTTTCCTGCAATTTTACGATGCAGGTTTTGCCATGTGACATTCATCATAGAATAAACCGTTTGGTTTGCTCTACGATGGCTATTTTTGCAGGTTTCACTTCTTATGTCGTGTCAGTAACGAAGGCACTGTCCATCACTTATATTACTGGAAAAAATTGGATCAGTCTGTTGTCTGAGTACAAGCTGAATCCCTATGATGAACTGCAGTTTGGTTTAACAAAAACGCCACAATTAGTCCTTCTCGTGTTTAAAAGAAATGAAGAAAAAAACTGGATCACGGTCACGGATCCTAGTCAAGTTAGAAAGCTGATCATAGCAGACCAGACATGATCGCCGCTGTCCCGCACAGATCGAGCACCGGCAGTTGCTCTAGCACTAACAGCGGCAGCAGCTCAGTCTGATCCAGCTGAGGATTGGGCACCGACCGCGTCAGCGGATCAGTCTGATCTACCGGAGGATCGGGCATCAACACCGGCACCTGCTCCGACACCAGCACCAGCTCTACAAGGAGCACCATCTCCGGCAGCAGCAGCGGCTTCGGCACCTGCACCAACACTTGCACTTGCATCTGCTCTGGCCCGTGCAGTTGCACCGGCAAAAGACTGGGCTGCAGTTCGCACTTCATATACCAAAGTCCTTACAAAAACCGACATGTCCACCTTCTTGGTAAGCATTGGCCGCCCAAGTGCTTCGTTCTTTTTTCTTTCCATGTTGTTTCACATGATTCACTGTGTTGATCTAACTATTTGGGTATGTCTTCTTGTTTGCAAACAGAGAATTCCTAGAGCAACGAGGGAGTCGTTCAACAATTCGGGCAACCGCGGCCAAGTTTCTCTTACCATGCGCAGCCTTGGTGTGAATGAACCTGCTCAATATACCGTAAGTACAAAGGATGGTCGCATGATGATTGATGCTAAAGGATGGTCAAGGTTCAAATCTAAATCATATCTTGCGGTAGGGGATGATGTCAAAATCAAACTTTCTCGGCAAGGAGAGCTGGTCCAAATCAACTTTGAAATTCTTCAGTAGCAGCACGCAACTGCCGAACTGATCTATCCTCCGAGAGATTTTGATGTAATAATCTGGCATGGTGAAACAAGTGTCCTGTGTGTATAAGTAGTACGACAGTATTATTTATCACATGGTATATCGTTGATAGAATTGCAACTCTGATTGCTCGTTAGGAACTGTCGTTCGATTTCATTCCAACAGCTGCCCTGCTTTATTCAATTTTGTGTATTCGCCTTGCGACAGCATCTAAAACCAGCGCCGTACCGATCGCTTGCAATATGAAAAGCGCTGAGGTAGAACACATGGGCCCCCAAACATGCAGGGTCGGCCTGCGGCCCAAAGTCCAGAACCATCAGCCTATCTGAGTATTATATTCTCAGCTGAACCCCCATAATGCCCGTGCGTTGCAGAGGGAGTATATTTCTCGGCAAGGTGAGCCTGTGATATAAAAGATTTGTATATTTCTTTACAGAGGGAGTATCTCTCTGTCAAAAAATATATTTATGTGTAACTAGTTACTCCTGTCTTTCTACTTCCTTTCGCTGATATGTGGGGCAACTGACAACGGGGTCCACGTGCCATATGCACAAATTAGAGTGCACAACTTCACGGTAGACACACCCCGGTCGTAGCGCCGCAGTAATGCCCAATGAGCCATCAAATCACAACCCCCCCCCTTTCCAGCTTTAGCAGTAAGCTGGATGGACGAAGCGGCAATATTTCACTAGGCCTGAATCCCCTTCTCCCTTGTCTACTTGTTCAGAGAAAACCCCCTCTCGGCGATTGCATAGGGTTTTCTCATGGAGAACCAGGTACGAATTCTTCATCCATCCCCGATAAATCCAAGTCCCTTGGTCGCAGGTAATCCTAGGATGGCAGCCGCCGCCGTTGATGCATTTTTCTTCCTACTGAATCTAGTGTGTTTCATTTGCAGTGCCCAAAGTGCGAGTACCCTACAGGTTTATGTGCCCTCGGCGAGACGCCACACTTGTTCCTTCTCATCCTAACACAGCATTTTGAAACGCGCACAGTATGTTCCTAGAATCCTCTTTTCTATCCGGGAGGGTGGGGGTTTTTTGAACATGTTGTGTTCTCATATTATTTTTCCTGCAGTGTATTATTTGCTCTGCCAGAACACATGTACTCAAGATGCTCGGCCTTGCCATAACTGAATACACTAGTTTAATGGTCACAGTGAAGACAAGCCATGGATATAAGTTCCGAGTTGGGTTCATGAACCAAGAAGATCGCTGCTTTTTTTATGGCCGAACTTGGATAAACTTTCTCAAGTGTTACGGACTGAAAGTTGGCGCGCGAATGTTGATGGAAATAGCAGAACCTGGTCTCATCTTCACTGCGATCTTCCACCCCGACGTCGTTCCAATTGTTCATCCATGTTAGTTTTGTATCTGGTTCTTGCTTGTTGCCTCGATTACTTCTTAATCCACCTATTCTGTCTAACTAATCACAATTTAACTTTAGAAGTAGCAACGAATCTCTCACGAAGATGCAACTTCTAACTAATATTTTCTTATAATTGGTGGCACGTGTAGGTTTTTTCAGAGTTAAGCAGTCTGCTCGTTTGTTACTCTGTAATAACTCGGCTGCTACTAATGGCACTGAAGTTGACTGGATCGACATCCACAAGTTCCTACACTTTATTGATCGTCTTGAGGTCCTTGTGGGGCGTTTCAATGGTGGAAGGCCACGTGGGATATGTGTGCCACTGCTACACTCGTTGAACAGGTCCAACAGAGTCGAGAAACTTATGGTACGAGCTATTTTCTGTTATATATGTTGTTCATAAACTATTGCTTATACACAGTTTTACAGCTGTGATCTTCTTGAAACAGGAACTGTCGAGTTCTATTGTTCCTATACAGATGCCTGACCATGGTCGGGTCAGACTTGCGCTTGGTCACAACATGATGTTTATGTCGACCTACTCAATTCCCCTTGGAGGTGAAAAGATACTTATTCATGGGTGGTCTCAAATAATGAAGGCCCGTCCATCTTGGAGAATAGGACAGAAGATTATGTTCATGCTTTTCCATGGCTCTAAAGCGAATATCCTGTTTATTGACCACGTTGCGAGATGAAGCCGCTTTCAGAAGGTTGTGGATGCGCGGGGTGGCGCCTGGGCCTTGTCCTGGGGCTTGGCGGCCTCACCCTTGGTTAACTGTAGGCAAAGTAGCACTGTTCGAGGTGTGCTTTGTATGGTTGAACCTGTATAAGTACTCATACTGCTTTCAGCTTTGGTTGTTAAGTGCCCCTGCTGGTTTCAGTTAAGGTTGTTAAGTACTCCTACTGCTTTTACAGTCTGTCGTGTTTCTTCAGTCCTGTCTTCCTCCAGCCGCCAAAACCAAACCAGCGCCGGCGGGGCCGCCTGCTTCCGCCTCCCACGGCTGGCTGCGCCTCAGCGCACGCATCGCCGCCCCACCGTCTCCTAAATCGTTAACGCCTACGTCCTCCGCGCGCTTTGGTGCGCTCGCCGCCGCACCGCCCTCTCGCGTTGTCAACATGGTCAACAAACAACAGGAATCGGCAGAAGTACGTGGAGAGGATGACAGTAGGGGCCCACCACGTCAGCGTATGGAAAAATAAAATGCTTCCTCCTAGTGTTTTCCTGACATCTGGGACCCACGACATTGTGAGCGTATATAGTCAATAGACAAGAGAACAGCACAAGATCGGCTAACACCTAGGACATAGCTACTCGAGCAGTATTTTTTTTGTTCGGTATTGTTGAGACGGAGCAGGGTTTGAACTGGGCTGTGGCCCGTCTAGCCCAGGCTTATATTTTATGTTCACCATGTGACCAGCCCAGCTATTTTTTCTTTGTGAAAATGAGCCTAGTTTATTTTTTCTGAAGAATACCCAATCCAGGCCTACTTATTTTTCTACGCCCTAATGGGCTGCAACTCTTTCAAGACGCCTGCAAATCTTGAAAGTAATATGAAATGGGTTGTAAATATAAAAACAGATGACAAATTGGCAATTACTTTATAATTTCTGATTTTTTTCACATTTTCAGATTCCCATTTCACTGGGCATTAACCTAATTTAAATATATCTTCAAAGTACTTCAAATCTGGCTCGACATTTCGGTATTAAAAATAGTTTGGAACCCACAGAAATATGCGAAATTGGCCCTGGCCAACCAAAAAAACGACTGCAATAAATTGCATAAGAAGTTGCCATGAGCTATATATAAATTATTAAAAAAAGAGGGAGTGGTCTGACTTGTGGGCCTGTTTAGTTGACGCGTATGCAAGATTTTTTAGTTATTATATACGTCAACAAACGATTCTAGCAGACGTAACCGTTGGATGTAGTTCCAACGGCCGTCGTGTTTCTTCAATCTCTGATCTTCTTGCTCCAGCCGCCAATGCAGCGCCGGCGGGACCGCCTACTCCCGCCTCCCGTGGCCGGCTGTGCTGCCGCGCAGGCCTCAGCGCCCCCTACTACTCCCACCGCTCACCAGGGCATCCCTCTACTCACCCAAACCCCCTATTATTCTGCGGCGGCGGCAGCCTCACACCGCAGCAGAACCGGTGAACCCTCGTACTCCTCTCCGCGCGGGCTTCCACTGCCGCGTCTTCCCCGGCTCCGCGTCGTCCCCTTCCTAGGCCTCGCCGTCGTCCACCGCCGTGGTGCTCTCGGCGCGGCGTGGTCAATGTGGTCAACGACCGACTTCCATCCGAAGAGTACTGTACGTGGAGAGGCTGACAGCTGGGTCCACGGCAACCGCAAGGAAGTGCCTCCTTAATACGCGGAAAATAATTATTCCTCCACCTGACAGCAGGGACCCACCGGACGGGCCACCAGTATTTCGCGAAAAAAAAAACGTTTCCCCCTGACTGCTCGGACCCACAGGACGGGCCACCGTATTTCGCGAAAAAAAACGTTTCCCCCGCTGTCAGCTCGGACCCACCGGAAGTGCCTCCTTATTATGCACAAAAAAATGAATACCCCCTGCTAGCTGGGACCCACCTTGGTGGGAGGCTGACTTGTGGGCCTACTAAGTTAACTGGGACAGAGGCCTTTGTCAACTTTAGTCAATATATGAACAATTCTAGCTCTAGTGACCGTACGATGTCCATCCAACGGCTGTAGTGCTTCTTCAACCTCTGGTCTTCTTGCTCCAGCCGCCCAAAGCAGCGCCGGTCGTGCCGCCTGCTCCTGCCGCCCGTGGCCGGCTGTGATGCCGCGGAGGCCTCACCGCCCCCTACTACTCCCACCGCTGGCCAGGCCAGCCCTCTACGCACCCACACCCCCTGTTATTCTGCGGCGATGGCAGCCTCACACCGCAGCCGGACGAGTTAACCCTCATACTCCTCTACGCGTGGGCATCCACTATCGCGTCTTCCCCGGCTCCGCGTCGTCCCCTTCCTAGGCCTCGCCGTCGTCCACCGCCCTGGTGCTCTCGGCGCGGCATGGTCAACGTGGTCAAGGAATGGCTTCCATCGGACGTGGACTGTACGTCGAGAGGCTGAGAGCTGGGTCCACAGCCGCAGCAAGGAAGTGCCTCCTTATTACGCGCAAAATAATTATTCCTCCACCTGACAGCGGGGACCCACCGGACGGGCCACCGTATTTCGCGAGAAAAACTTTTCCCCCTGACTGCTGGGACCCACCAGCTACATCTTCGCACGCAAGGAAGTGCGTCCGAAAAAAAGATTCGCCCCCCTGACTGCTGGGACCCACCAGCTACATCTTCGCATGCAAGGAAGTGCGTCCGGGCAAAAAAACGATTCACCCCCCTGACTGCTGGGACCCACCAGCTACATCTTTGCAGGCAAGGAAGTGCCTGACAGTCGGGACCCACCTGGTCGAAGCGTGCGTAGCGTTGTCATTCTGGTCGCGAACGTGTACGTACATATATACTAGTCGATGTAGAGGCGCGCACGTGTCGTAGTAGAGGCGCGTACATAGCATGTACACGTACGTACAGCGGCCGGGGTGCAAGAAAGAAAATACGGCCACGTACGTACATACGGGTAGGGTCTCGAATGCCTACTCCCGCATACGTACGACCAGGGCTCGTGTACATGGCTGGGTCGGAACGGAGAAACAGCGTCGTCGTCGTGTTCATGGGGAGGCAACAGAATGCGTCGTGTTCATGGGGAGGCAACGGAATGCGTCGTGTTCATCGGGAGGCAACGGAACGCATGGGAGCCAACCGGCTGGGTCGGAACGGAATGCGTGGTCGTGTTCATCGGGAGGGCTTGGACGGAATAGGCAATGGAAACGAGGCCTGGCGTACCACAAAACGGAGGAAACGGCCTTGTGTTCGATCGGCCACGTTCGAAACGAGATCCTGTTCATCGGGAGGGGTCTGGCGTACTGCAAAACGGAGGAAACGGACCTCCTATGGTCGAAACGGGGGTCCTGTTGATCCGGAGGGGTGTGGCGTACCGCAAAACGGAGGAAACGGACTTGTGTTGGAGCGCTACGGTCGAAATGGGGGTCCTGTTGATCGGGAGGGGTGTTGCGTACCGCAAAACGGGACTCCACGGGATACTGTTCATCTCCACCGTCGACCTCCTCTAGCCTCCACAGGCTACCGTCGACCTCCTCCAGCCTCCACGGGCTCCTGTTCATCCAGCCTCCACCGCGCGCTACTCCACCGGCTACTGTTCAACCACCCCTCCACCGTCTACTGTTCATCCAGCCCTCCACACCACGGGGTCCTGTTCAACCACCCCTCCACGGGCACCCCTCCATCGTCTACTGTTCATCCAGCCCTCCACACCACGGGGTCCTGTTCAACCACCCCTCCACGGGCACCCCTCCACCATCTACTGTTCATCCAGCCCTCCAACCCACGGGGTCCTATTCATCCAGAGGCAACGCCACCGCTTACTGTTCATCCAACCCCCCCCCCACAACGCTCACTGTTCATCCAATCGATCGGCTTCAGTTAGCAGCAGTAGCGAAGGAATCGCTCGATCGGGTTCAGTTAACAGCCATCGATCGATCGCTCGGGTTCAATAACGCGTAGCCTGTAGTGCAATCGCTCGGGTTCAGTTAGAGCCCAACGCCTCGCTCGGGTTCAGTTAGAGCCAACGCCTCGCACACACGCGCGTACGTGTACGAGAGAAACGCGCATCGCTCGGCCCCCGGCCTCCCACCGTAACCGGGAACTCCCCGAAATTTTCCTCGCCCTCACTTGTACCATGGTTTTTTCCGTCATGGACGGCCCAAAGAATGTCATGCAGCTACGTCTCCGGCCCGCCCAGGACGAAAAGCCCATTTTCTGTCATGATTTTTTGTCATAGAACTAGGAGCCCACCACATCTATGATGATACCGGGTTTTGTCACAATTATCGTCATAGAAGTGTCATATGTATGACAGGAAAAAAATTCGTTCGGCCCAAAATGTCACGGATGTGTCTTTTTTTTGTAGTGATAGCAGCGGTCCCGCGGCTGAAGTCTTGATGGTCAATGGACCGCGCAGTCCTCTTGGCTTCCCCCGCGGCGACGGCGGTGATGGTGGCGGCGATCCGTCACGCGTTCACGAGGAGTACCGCCCAGAGCCCCTTTCTTCGCCGCAGAGGGAAGAGCTTCGCCGCCGCAATATGGATGCACTTCACACTCCCATCGTTGGAGAAACCCCCGAGGCCCGTGTCGGCGTTCTAGGAACGGGGGTCCCCCAGACTTGCCTGCCTACGGCCCACAGCGTGGCTAAGCCAGCAGGCCGTGCGGCCCATCTTCATCAACAAGGCATCCAAGACCCTCGCGAGGGTCCAAGCCTCGCGAGGCGGACGATGCAAGACCTCCTCTGGAGTAGCCTAGCCAGACAGGCTCACGAGGCGCGGAGATATCAAGGCGGGGCAAACCTCACGAGGCTCTCGTGACGTGAGCCATGACGAACGGCACCAGGCGGGCGCCAGTGTGCGCAGCGTCCTTATTTCCTCTTTGGTGCTAAGGAGGCCAGCGCGGCGAAGAGTACCGAGGCGTCAGGCAAAGGTTGCTATATTGGTGCAACAAGACCAAGACCAGGAGGACGGCAAGACGGAGGTCATCGTGGAGCCCAAGACAGCGTCACCACCAGAGCTTTTCGCAGGCGAAGACCGCTTTTGTCAGGATAGCTTGTACTAGCTGTCCCCCTTCAAATTTGCCCGCCGTTGTTGGCTCCCTTCCCGCTCGATATTTGGGAAGACAACCAGGGCCTATATAAGTAGAGCTAGCCACCATAGTAGGGGCATCTGATCGGATCTGATCTCATCTTGGCTTGATCCAACCCGATCGAGAGCCTACTCAGAAGAACACCTCAACCTCAGGAGGCTATTCTTCCCTTGTATTGTTCATCATCAGCCCAAGAGGCAATCCACCACCACCACACTGGAGTAGGGTATTACACCGCGACGGTGGCCTGAACCAGTATAAACCTCGTGTCCTTCTGTGTTGTGAGTTCGTCGAGTTCGTCCGCAAGATCTTAGTGAGCTAGGGCGTAGATCGGTAGGAGGGAAAGTCTTCTTACGCACCCCAGTGTTCGAACCTTAAGGGTTTGCCGGAACCCCACATCCGACATTTGGCGCGCCAGGTAGGGCTGCGCCGTAGCTTCCCTTCCATCAGTTCGTCGCTCCATCGCTCCGTCGTCTCCATGGCGGACGCTCGCCGTGCTCGGGCTGAGCGTCGGGCTGCCCTCACCGCCCGTGTCGCTCAGACGGCTCCCGTCGGCGGGCCACCTCGCTGTTCCCCGTCTCCCGCCGCTAACGCTGCCACCGGCCCGGCGGGGAACGAGCAGCAGACGTCCTCATTGCATCCTTCAGTGCGGCAGGACGGCTGCACCGCCACTCCATCGCTCACCCCTACCGGTTCTTCGTCCCATGCGTGCCGCGCTCCCATGGATGCGCGGGCCGCGCTCCTCGCGGCAAACGAACTCCTGCGCTACCGCCCCGTCGACGACCTCTATGAAGAGTGGCTCGACCGCGTCGCCGAGCTCGTCCGTGCCGCAGGGGGCTCTCCGGCGCCGCCCCTCTCTCTGCCTCCCCCTCAACCGGCCATGGGCGACGAGGCTCATGGCGTGCCTCTGCCGCCTCTGCCCCAAGACGGTGCCTTGGCACCAAGGCGCGCGCCCCCGCGGTGTGATCCACCACGCCCGGTGCCTGCGCGCGAAGAGAGAAGCTGCCAAGAAATCCAGCGGCTGCAAGAGGCTGCACCTGCGCTCCCCGCGCCACCTCGTCAAGACCGCGCACCGCCTGCAGCGGCGCAGCACGGGCCTCGTCAAGACCAAGCTCCACCTCTGAAGCGGGCCCCGGCAACCACGGCTGGCTGCCGTGCCTTCACCCCGGAGCTGCGTAGCGTCGCCTGGCCAGGCAAGTTCAAGCCGGATTTGCCTCCTCGCTACGACGGCACCGCCGACCCTGCAGAGTTCCTGCAGCTCTATGAGCTGAGCATCGAAGTGGCCAACGGCGACGAAAAAGTCATGGCGAACTGGTTTCCCATGGCTCTCAAGGATGGAGCTCGCTCCTGGCTCCTGAACCTGCAGCACGGCTCGATCTCCTCCTGGGTCGAGATGCGCGATCGCTTCGTTGCCAACTTCCAGGGCACTCGCGACCGCCCACTGGCCGCGGGTGATCTGCGCCGCATCAAGCAACAACCAGGAGAGACCCTCCAGAAGTACATCCAGCGCTTCAACAACACCCGCCTCAAGATCCCCAAGGTCACGGACGAGGCCATCATCTCCGTGTTTTTCGACGGCGTCTGTGACGTCAAGATGAAGGAAGAGCTCGCCATCCACGAGGAGCTCTGCACCTCTCAGGAGTTGTTCAACCTGGCGACCAAGTGCGCAAGAGCTGAGGAGGGGCGCCTCTCTCTCCTTGAGCTGCCAGCTACAGGACCGGAGGAGAAGGCCAAGGCCAAGGACGTGAAGCGCAAGGAGGCAGCTGTGCTCGCAGCGGAGCCTGACACCAAGCGGGGCAGAGATCAGCCCGAGTCATCCAAGAACGGCCGACCGTTCTGCGCCTTCCACAACCTGAACACCCACAACACCAATGACTGTCAAGAGCTCAGAGCCATACGGGAAGGACGCTACGGTCGACGCCCCGAGCGCAACGACCGGGGCTACGGCCGCGGAGGAGGACGAGGAGGCGGACACTGGGACAACCGTGGCCCGCGCCAGGAGTGGTGCGACCGGCCTCGTGAGGACCGCTGGCAGGACCAACCATGCGAGGGTGCCTGGAGGGACCCGCGTCGTGAGGATCGCCCCCAGGGCAACACCGGTCTTCCCCCGCTGCCGCCACCAAGAAGGAACAATGACCACCACCAGGACGAGGGGGCTGGGGGCTTCCAGGAGCCGCATGCGATCGCCTGCATCTTGGGCGGCGCCCAGGCCCCAGCCTCTCAGCGCATCTTCAAACAGTTCGCTCACGAGGTGAACGCGGTGCTCCCCAAGCTCGAGGCCACGCGCCCGCTCAAGTGGTCCAAATGTGCCATCACTTTCAACTCAGCAGATCAGCTCAAGTGCGCAGCCACCGCTGGCGCCCTCCCTATGTTGTGTTCCCCAGTCATCAGCAATGTGCAGGTCACCAAGACCCTCATCGACGGCGGCGCAGGGCTCAACGTCTTATCCGTCGACACGTTCGACAACCTCCAAGTGCCATATGAACAGCTCCAGCCCACCAAGCCTTTCTCAGGAGTGACCGACGGTTCCACCACACCGATAGGGCAGGTCCGCCTGCCTGTCACCTCCGGGGAGCGCAAGAACTACCTCACCGAGCTCATCGACTTCGACGTCGCGCACATTCGCCTGCCGTACAATGCCATCCTCGGGTATCCAGTCCTGGCCAAGTTCATGGCAGTCACTCATCACGGCTACAACGTTCTCAAGATGCCAGGAAGCGGAGGAATCATCACGGACCCGTGTGAAGAGAGGGATGCGGTGTGCTCCCTCGAGCGCGCCTTTCAAGCCGCAGCAATCGATGACCCCGACAGCAGAAATGAAGGCCATCCGGAGGCCATCCCTGAGAAGAAGCGGCTGCGCCGTTCAGGACCTCAGGAGGATGGCGTCGCGGCAGGAGCCTCATCACGATCAGCGCCCATCCCAGGGGCGCCTCCCTCCATCGCATAGGAAAGCGCGCCCGGCGCCCTCCTCGGGCAGAGCTCGGGGGCTCTCTTTTGGAGGGCCTCAGACCTTGCCAACCTCACGAGGGAGGCGCTTGGGCACCACTTGGAGGCGTGCTTCGTGGCGTGTGTCCCTCAGGAGAGCACAGGGCAAGGAGTGCCCACCACCCAAGAATTCATCACCAAGACCACACAGGAACTGCAAGACGCAAGAGCCACGCGGCGACCGCCGCTCGCAGGGCGCAGCTCCCCATCCAGGCGAGGATGCCGAGCTGCGTGTCTGCGTCAACGTCCCAGGGCTCAACAGGGCCGCATCTCAGGAGCATTTCTGGCCTTCGCGTGTGGGCCGCTGCGAGGGCCCGCCACACAGCTACGTTCGCATGCCCTTCGGCTTGCCGAGCGTGGCATCGGCCTATCGGCGCAACATGCGGCGTGTCCTGGCGGCTCAGGAGGCCAGGTACCACGCCGTCCTAGAGGAGATGGAGACGGTCTTCAGGGAACCTCCCGAGCCCCCAGAGCCTCCCGAGGCTCAGGGTCCCGGTGGCTCATGAGGAGTCGTTTCTTCAATGCACGCCTTCAGCTGCACCAACTCTACTTCGTCTACAGAACCAGGTGACATCTTCCAAGCTCGTTTAAGCTGGGAGCGCCCCTCGGGCAGCATTATTCCCAGGCCACATGGGTCCGTCCCTGTGGCATGTATCCCTTTTGCTTATGTCTTTAGCTTACCTTGTTGGGGGCGCCCCTCGGGCTGCATCATCCCCAAGCCGCTTGGGCCGGACCCAGTGGCATGTATCTTCCTGCATTTATCCAAGTTGATCTGCTCTCCATGCTTAACCTGCCAACAGCTATTGCCCGCTCGATTGCCGCCCGCCACGGGTATGTTCATCCTATGCAATTCGCTTGCACGTTAAAAGGGGGGCTCCTGAGCATCGTGACTCATGAGCTCTTACTGGCTCTCCAGCATTCACCCCATGGCCTTGACCACGGCATCGCGATGGCATACCAGCGGCGGCTGAGCTCGCTCGAGGGCCGGGACCTGAGGACGTAGAGTGCTTGCATCTAACCACCTTACAGGGACATACAGTCACCAAGACTCAAGACCAGGCGCAACCCGCCTTAAGGTAGGGCCTTGTGAGTCTCGCGCTGGCTCACGAGTGCCCAGATACACCTCGCAGCCCTACCGTGCAAGCCATGTGTCAGGGCGGGGCTGTACACGCCCCGGGGGCTCCTCCCGGAGGGGGCCCCCATCCCACGCCCAAGTGGAAGCACCATGCTCCACGCTGGCTGTCGACACTGCCAAGGAGCGGCTATGCCCGTGCACAAGCAGAAGCACTATGCTCCGCGCTGGTGATAAACAACTGAGGGCGGCCCCACGGTCGCACCAACCTCAGGGAGCCCAGAGCTCAGTGCCCAGCCTCACCACGACGCCTTCCCTCGAGAGAGTCGCACAAGGGGGCTGGGCACGGGGGCTGTGCTCGGGTCACGCCCAAGCGCACGCCACCCAACCAGGTCCCCCGGACCTGGGCGTCGCGCGCCCCTCCCGTGGCCTCGACGAGGGCAGGTATGGAAATTGTTTGCATGTCAAGGGGGACTCCTGATCATCGCGACTCAGGAGCCTAACTAGTCACATAGCCCCTCACTCCTTGGTCCGTCCTGGTCTCCGGTCGGCCCAATGGCTGTTGAGGTATGCGCGGGGCCGGGCTCTGCCGACGTAGAACATCAATCTATCCTCACGAACTCTCCCCACATGTTGTTTGCGTGTCAAGGGGGACTCCTGAGTATCGCGACTCAGGAGCCTAACTGGTCACGTAGCCCCTCACTCCTTGGACCGTCCTGGTCTCCGGTTGGCCCAATGGCGGTTGAGGTATGCGCGGGGCCGGGCTCTGCCGACGCAGAACAAAGAAAATAGGAAGGAAAACGCAAAATCTCGAAGCAAATATTAGAAGAATATTGTTCTCACAATACAAAATGAAAAGTCTAAACGCCTCCACGAGGCCTGATATATGTTGCAGGAATGAAACGGGAAGAATAGCCGCAGGTCACCCCTGGATATCGCCATCGCCTGCGGAAGGTGCTCCCCCGTGGGCAACGATGTTCTCACCTTCACCACCAGCCGCAGGATCCGCGGCGTCGCCAGGCAGAGGATCGGAGGCAAAGCCGCGGAACCTCCCCAGCAAGGCCTCCACTTGACCTTGTACAGCTGCGGCGGCGGCTTCGCAGTGATCTTCAACCACAGGCTCCAGCAGCTCGTCAAGGCGAGCGTTGGGGTTGCGGAGGTGCAGATGGCTGAAGACGCGAGTAAGTGCGGCTGAAGACAGGACGCGAGCTTCTGCCTCTGCCATGGGACCGAGGCCATCAACGACCTCCTCAAGCGCCTTCACCACGAGAGGAAGCAGCTGGGCGGGGCCGTCCTCGTCGGTGTCCAGAGGCTTCTCCAGGCCGTGCTCGTAAAGCGTCTTAGCGCCTTGCAAGATCTCGTCTCGAGATCGGCGAAGGCCACGCAGTCTTCGGCCAGGACTCGCGCCTTGGCATTAAGATCGGCCTCCCTCGTCCCTATCTTCCGCTCCAACTCTTCCAACCGGTTGCGCTCAGCGGCCTGCTTCTTCCCCAGCCCCGCCAGCTCAGCATCACGGTTCTTGACGGCTTCCTCCCAGGCCTTCATCTCCACCTCCTTCGCTTGGCGGCAGCGCACCTCTTCAGCGTGCTTGTCGCGCAGGCTCTGCAACTCGTCCTCAAGCGCCCGGCAGCGGTCACGGGGGGCCTTGGCGTCTTTTAGAGCCATCTTGCGATCGGCCGCGGCGTTGGCGGCACTCTGCTTCTCCTTCTCAGAAGCCGCGGCGGCCTGGCCCAGCGCCGCGCGAATGGCCAAGTTGGAGTGGAGCCAGCCTGACGCCAGCTACAGGCGCCCGGCCACAAGACGTGGGTCCGCGCTCAGAAGATCCGCCTGTAGCTGGGTCATCTCCGAAAGAGCAAGCTCCAGAGCAACAGCAGCAGAAGAACCTGGGAGTGGTGGTGAAGCAGAGGGAGGAGGCGACATCATCACCAGTGCCTGGGGGATTGCGGGTTCCGGAGCAGATGGGACCTCATCAGCCGTACCAGGCGCCGGCACCTCCGGAGCCAGCGGGACCCTGGGGGCTGACTCCCCGCCGCGGTGCTCCTCTTGGCCTCGCGAGGACGACCGGGCTGGGGAGATGCGGGCGCTGCTGACTCCTTTCTCTATGGAGGGGGGCACGGCCGCCGTATCTTCCTTCCTCTTCTTCGCCGAAGATGTCGGCCTGATCAACCAAGGGCGAGCGTCAGGAAATAACAAGTACCAGCAGGGATAAAGCAAAGCTCAAGGCACCTACCGGTCCACCGCGAAGTACTCCACCTTTCGCTTGGGAAGCTTGAAGCGTGATAGCATCGGGACCTGAGGGGCAGGCGTGTGGGCTCCGGCGGCGCCAGGCGGTGCGGAGGCAGAACCGGATCCGGCCCCAGGAGGTGTTAGGGTGGAGGCGGCACCACGGGCCACCAGCGACGACCTACCCTTCGTCGGGATGAGGGGTTGCTCCCTCTCCCCTTCGTAGGTGTCGGCCTCGGCATCATCAGGAAGGGCGCGGAGAATCTCGGCCTTGCTCAGAGGGGAAGTCTCCCCCACCTCTTCCAGAGTCTTCTCCGAGTCCACCTCCTCTTCCCCCTCTCCGCGGGACTCGCCAGAAGACACGTCCACCGGTTTCTGCGCCGATGGAGCTCCCGGAAGCGCTGGCGGTACCAGCCCGCGCGCATCAAAAGTCGGCCTGGAGGCGACGAATTCCTCCCGGTCCCTGCGTTGGAACAGGGAAACGAAGGCGCTATGCGGGTACTCCTGGTTGTCCCCGACTATTAGGCGCAGGATGGCGTCCAATTCATCGCCAGGAAGGTCCCCCGGCCTTAGGTGGGTCTTGTTTTCCTCTTCTTCAAGCTCCCAGAGGGGGCGCGCACGCGCCTGGAGTGGGGCAACCCGCAGCATCAAGAACTCCCGCAGGAGCATCGCCCCCGTTTCCTTGGCCGTCCTCGCATTACCCGGCTTCAAGTCGGTAATCATCTACCCCAACACTAACGATGCCCGCACATCGACGAGCTCTGCCTTGGGCCACCCCCCGTTGGGAGGGGGCACCGCCGTTGGCAACGCCAGATGCGGGTCAGCGTGCTTGGCATCCACCATGACCCATTTGGATCGAATGTTGTCGGCCCTCTTCCCGGTGCTCGAGATCGAGTTGGCCTTGCCGCATGCGACGAAATTAGCGCATCCGGAGGTGTGCTCGCCGCTGACGCGGAGGAAGAAGAAATGGCGCAGGAGTGCCATGGACGGCATAACGCCCAGGTACGCCTCACAGTAGTAGGCGAAGATGGACAGGAGGAGGACAGAGTTGGGATGGAGATGCAACGCCTGCAGACCGTAGTGGTCGAGGACTTCATAAAAGAAATCGGAGAAAGGAGGGACCAACCCGACGGCGACGCTGCTCGAGAAGAAGGGGAAGAAGGTGCTCCCCTCAGGCTCCGGCTCGTCAGAGGCGAGCCGGAGCTCCGTCTTCCCCCACTCATTGCTCTCCCCCGCCGTCAGCAGCGCACGGAGGCGAGGCTCTTCTCCGTGACGGTGGGTGCTTCAAGAGTGGGCTCGTACCAAGCCGGTGCCGAGGAAGTCTTGACCTTGCGCGGCGCCATGGGCGGCAGATGTAGAGCAAGGATGGAGCAGATCTGGAGATAGCGGCGGTGAAGAGCGAGAAAGGGGATCTGGGGTGAGGCGATGGAGAAGCAATGAAGGCAAGAACTGCCCGCGCCAGCCTTTGTCAGGGCAAGCAGTTGCCGAGGCACTGTGGGGAAGCGGAGATGCCCACGTCCAATCAACAGCCACGCGTCAACCGAGGCCACAGGCTTTTGGGGCCCGCGGTGCTCCGAACTTGACCCTTGGCTTCGACGCGAAGCCAAGCCCGAGCGCACCTTGGGCCCGGGGGCTACTGTCGGCGTTCTGGGAACGGGGGTCCCCCAGACTTGCCTGCCTGCGGCCCACGGCGTGGCTAAGACAGCAGGCCGTGTGGCCCATCTTCATCAACAAGGCATCCAAGACCCTCGCGAGGGTCCAAGCCTCGCGAGAACGGACGACGCAAGACCTCCTCTAGAGTAGCCTAGCCAGGCAGGCTCACGAGGAGCGGAGATATCAAGGCGGGGCAAACCTCACGAGGCTCTCGTGACGTGATCCATGACGAACGGCACCAGGCGGGCGCCAGCGCGCGCAGCGTCCTTATTTCCTCTTTGGTGCTAAGGAGGCCAGCACAGGCAAAGAGTACTGAGGCGTCAGGCAAAGGTTACTATATTGGTGCAATGAGACCAAGACCAGGAGGAGGGCAAGACGGAGGTCATCGTGGATCCCAAGACAGCGTCACCACCAGAGCTTTTCGCAGGCGAAGACCGCTTTTGTCAGGATAGCTTGTACTAGTTGTCCCCCTTCAAATTTGCCCGCCGTTGTTGGCTCCCTTCATGCTCGATATTTGGGAAGAGTACCAGGGCCTATATAAGTAGAGCTAGCCACCATAGTAGGGGCATCTGATCGGATCTGATCTGATCTTGGCTTGATCCAACCCGATCGAGAGCCTACTCACAAGAACACCTCAACCTCAGGAGGCTGTTCTTCCCTTTGTACTATTCATCATCAACCCAAGAGGCAATCCACCACCACCACACTGGAGTAGGGTATTACACCACGACGGTGGCCCGAACCAGTATAAACCTCGTGTCCTTCTGTGTTGTGAGTTCGTCGAGTTCGTCCGCGAGATCTTAGTGAGCTAGGGCGTAGATTGGTAGGAGGGAAAGACTTTGCGCGCACCCCAGTGTTCGAACCTTAAGGGTTTGCCGGAACCCCACATCCGACAGCCCGGGCCTTGGAGGAGGCGCGCCTGGCCAACTTGGCTGAGCGCACTCGATTGGAGAACCTGCAGCATGCACTCGACGAGCGTGCTCGGCAGCGGATCCCTGAGTCCAGTCGACAACA
This sequence comes from Aegilops tauschii subsp. strangulata, assembly GCF_002575655.3. Lineage (NCBI taxonomy): Eukaryota > Viridiplantae > Streptophyta > Magnoliopsida > Poales > Poaceae > Aegilops > Aegilops tauschii. Next base: position 268,627,827 of record NC_053038.3, on the reverse strand, counting down.
GCTTTTTTCACCTCAACCTCAGGTATACCGCACTCCGATTCAGAATCTCACAGCTGCAGCACAAATAGCAGAGTCAATTCAGCATTCCCAGTCGGAAGCTGGCAGAGGTTTGATGCAGATCCGGGCCTTGCTCCGAGCAGCTGGAGAGCAGAACACAGCAGTGTCTCAGTTGCGGAATAGGATTCATAGCAGGTCTGTGATGGCAGACACAGTTCTGTCGGCTCACAGCCCAAGATCGCCCCTGCGGTGTGAGGGACGTGGGCACCGACAGGATCAGTACAGAAACCACGAGCAATATGATCACCGACTCGGCCATGATGACCGTCGTCGAGTGCCCACACCTCCTCCGAGGAGTGGGGCATATGTGCCTCGGCAGCATGATGATAGCCCTCACAGCGGCGAGCGAAGAATACCAGTCGACCCAAGGGAGCCAGGCTTTGATGCGAGATCTATTCTCGTTCAAGGTCTAGTTGACAGGAACAGAGCACACATAGAGGGCCATGGCAGAGATCACACGACTGGCAGCAGAGTGCATGTTTCAGGACCAGAGTGTTTCAGCAGGGCCATCAAGGCCGCAGTGATTCCTCCCAACTTGAGGTTGGCGACTGGAGTCAGCAAGTTTATCGGTGAGTCCAAGCCTGACACTTGGCTTGAGGATTACCGAGTGGCTGTGCAGATTGGTGGCGGCAATGACGAAGTAGCCATGAAGCACCTTCCTCTTATGTTGGAAGGCTCGGCCAGGGCATGGTTGACTCAGTTAGCACCTGGCAGTATATTCAGTTGGGAAGAACTCGTCCGAGTGTTTGTTAGAACTTTTGAAAGTACTTGCAAACGACCAGGAGGGTTAACAGAATTGCAGCACTGCGTGCAAAAACTGAATGAAACCCTGAGAGATTATATCCAGAGATGGATCACGTTGCACCATACAATGGAGAATGTGTCAGATCACCAAGCAGTTTGTGCATTCAAAGAAGGCATTAAGTATCGAGAGTTGAATCTGAAATTCGGTCGGACCGGGGATATGTCCCTGACTCGGATGATGGAGATTGCCACCAAATACGCTAACGGCGAAGAGGAAGACCGACTCCAGAGTGGCAAGCCCAAAACAGTCGCCCAAGAAACCGGAGGAGGGAATTCCAGTCGGAAATAGAAGCGCAAGGCCGAGCCAGCTGCTCCTGGTGAAGCTTTAGTCGTGGCTCAAGGAAAGTTCAAGGGGAAGCCCAAAGGGCCCTGGACCCCCAAGAAAGTGAAAGATCAAGCCGGAAATGATGTGTTGGATTTACCATGCCACATTCACATCAAGAAAGATGAGGAAGGTAATTTGATTTATCCTAAACATACCACTCGATAGTGACGAGTTCTGATCCAGCAGTTCTGAGAAAAGCAACCCAATGAGAAGGAAAAGGAGTTGGACAAGGATGAGGATAAGGAAGAAGATGACGATGGTTTTCCCAACGTCAATTCTACTATGATGATTTTTGCCGATGTGGAGAGAAAAAGTCAACTGAAAGTTATCAACAGAGAAGTAAACATGGTTGCTCCGGCAACACCCAGTTATTTGAAGTGGTCTCAGACTGCCATCACATTCGACCAGTCTGATCACCCAGCGCGTATAGCCACCCCTGGTAGGCAAGCGTTGGTGGTCGACCCAGTTGTTGAAGGCACTCGACTGACCAAAGTGCTAATGGATGGTGGTAGCAGCCTGAATATCCTTTATGCTGAAACCTTGAAGGGAATGGGCATTCCGATGTCCAAGCTTAGTGAAAGCAATATGAGTTTCCATGGCGTTATACCTGGCAAGAAGGCTGAATCACTCGGCCAGATCGCCCTTGATGTGGTTTTCGGTGATTCCAAGAATTACGCAAGGAAAAGTTGACATTTGAAGTAGTGGATTTCCAGAGTGCTTATCATGCTATTCTGGGTAGGCCTGCTTATGCACGTTTTATGGCTCGACCATGTTACGTGTACCTCAAATTGAAGATGCCTGGTCCCAGAGGAGTGATCACAATCACTCGCAATCGGCAGAAGGCAGAAGAGTGCTTCCAGAAGGGCTCAAAAATCGCCGATGCACAAATGGCAGCAGTCGAAATGCAAGAATACCGGAAGAATGCAGATCCGAGTGATTTGTTGCGAGCTAAGAAACCTGCCACAGATTCTGCATTTCAGTCGTCCGGTGAAACGAAGCTGATTCATATTCACCCGACCGATCCTAATGCTGCTCCTACTCATATTTCAACATCACTCGACAGCAAATAGGAAGAAGCACTCATCCAGTTCCTCCGTGAGAACTGGGACATGTTTGCATGGAAACCCTCTGACATGCCGGGTGTACCCAGGGGACTGGCTGACCACCGTTTGCGAGTCGACCCGAAAGTGAAACCAGTCAAGGAACATCTTCGATGGTCCGCCGTGCAGAAGAGAAAGGCAATTGGTGAGGAAGTGGCTCGGCTCCTGGCGGCTGAGTTCATCCGAGAGATTTTCCACTCCGAGTGGCTCGCCAATGTTGTCATGGTCCCCAAGAAAGACGAGCCACGCGCTTGGAATGCGGAGCTGCTCCGCACCTTTTACACTTAAGATTTCAGACTGTTGAGATGTAATAAGAAATACCTTCTAGTTTGATTATTAAAGACACAGTTTTAACAGTCTCATAAATGATTGTTGTTCCTTTTTTATTCTCTAAATCCCCTAGTGGGTGGCTTAGCTGCGAACCTGTTTCGCCTAGGTTCAAAAAATCCTACCGAGTGGTGAGCAAGCCTCTCACTCGGGAGCTTAGCTACGAATCCGTTTCGCCTAAGTTTAAAAAATCCTACCGTGTGGGAGCAAGCCTCTCACTCGGAGGCTTAGCTGCGAATCCATTTCGCCTAAGTTTGAAAAAATCCTACCGAGTGGTGAGCAAGCCTCTCACTCGGGAGCTTAGCTACGAATCCGTTTCGCCTAAGTTTAAAAAATCCTACCAAGTGGCGAAGAAGCCTCTCACTCAGAGGCTTGGTTGCGAATCCGTTTCGCCTAAGTTTGAAAAAATCCTACCGAGTGGTGAGCAAGCCTCTCACTCGGGGGCTTAGCTGCAGTCCAGTACTCGCCTAAGTTTGAAAAAATCCTACCGAGTGGTGAGCAAGCCTCTCTCTCGGGGCCTTAGTTGCAGTCCAGTACTCGCCTAAGTTTGAAAAAAATCCTACCGAGTGGTGAGCAACCCTCACACTCGGGGGCTTAGCTGCAGTCCAGTACTCGCCTGTTTGAAAAAAATCCTATCGAGTGGTGAGCAAGCCTCTCACTCGAGGGCTTGGCTGCAGTCCAGTACTCGCCTAAGTTTGAAAAATCCTACCGAGTGGTGAGCAACCCTCACACTCGGGGGCTTAGCCGCGGTCTAGTACTCGCTTAAGTTTGAAAGTCCTACTGAGTGGTGAGCAACCCTCACACTCGGGGGCTTAGCCGCGGTCCAGTACTCGCCTAAGTTTGAAAAATCCAACCGAGTGGTGAGCAACCCTCACACTCGGGGGCTTAGCTGCAGTCCAGTACTCGTCTAAGTTTGAAAAATCCTACCGAGTGGTGAGCAACCCTCACACTCGGGGGCTTAGCCGCGGTCCAGTACTCGCCTAAGTTTGAAAAATCCTACCGAGTGGTGAGCAACCCTCACACTCGGGGGCTTAGCTGTAGTCCAGTACTCGCCTAAGTTTGAAAAATCCTACCGAGTGCTGAGCAACCCTCACACTCGGGGGCTTAGCCGCGGTCCAGTACTCGCCTAAGTTTGAAAAATCCTACTGAGTGGTGAGCAACCCTCTCACTCGGAGGCTTAGCTGCGGTCCAGTACTCGCCTAAGTATAAAATACGTTCCGAGTGAGAACCGACCTTCTCGCTCGGGGACTTGGCCACATGCTCCATCCTGATCCACAAGGACGAAGAGGTGCAGGTCGACTGCGACCTTCTCCTCAGAGATGTGCCATAAGTACGATGTGCGCTCCATCCTGATCCGCAAGGACGACGAGGTGCAGGTCGACTGCGACCTTCTCCTCAGAGCTGCGCCACAAATACAACGTACGCTCCATCCTGATCCGCAAGGACGACGAGGTGCAGGTCGAATACGACCTTCTCCTCAGAGCTGCGCCATAAGTACAACGTGCGCTCCATCCTGATCCGCAAGGACGACGAGATGCAGGTCGACTGTTACCTCCCCCTCAGAGCTGCAGCACAAGTTCAAAGACTATTCCGAGTGAAGAACAAGTTCCACTCAAAGGCAAACACAAGCATATTCAGAGATAAACCAAGTTCAGATAAATCCTAAAGTTCCGGACCACGGATTAAAGTACTCAGGCGTCAAGCCCGAAGGAGTTTAACGATTACACAATCACTCGGCATTCCGAGGCAAATAAAGGTGAAGCATAATGTTTTTTGACCACTCGTCAGGGGAAGGACTGGCTGGATTGCAGAAACTGTCAAGGCCTATGCCGTCTGCGATGTGAGTGGCGGCGTCAAGGAAAGTATCCATGAAGGACTGGAAAGTGTGCTTTTTGGTGTTAGCAACCTTGAGCTCCGCCAGCTTGTCTTCTTTGACATCCTTGCAGTGCACTCGAACCAATGACAGGGCGACATCAGTGCCGTAGCGAGCAGATGATTTCTTCCATTCTTGCACTCGGTCAGGTATCTGATTCAGTCGAGCCATCGGAGACTCAAGGTCTTGAGACAGTTCCGCCTGGGGCCAGAGTTCAGCATCAACCTGAGTCATCGCCGCCTTCAGACGGGCGAGATAAGCAACTGCGCTGTCCATGCGAGATTCCAACCGCAGCACATGCATTGCGACGTCATCTTTGACCGGACAATTTATGGGATCGAGACCCGTCTCGACCCGCCCAGTTTCTGCTTCAAAGTCCTGACAAAGTTCTGCACAGTCGAGTAAATAGTGAGTCGACAATATGATAAAACCTATCAATCGACAGCAACAAGTCAGTCGAACAACAATACCTTCAAGCTTTAAGACCAGTTTTGATTCTAACTCGCCCTTCTTGGCCTTGAGGTTTCCAATCTCGTCAGTCAGCTTGTCCTTATCTTTCTTCAGTTGCTCGACCTCCCGATTGTCATCAGAGACAGCGTTCTTCAGTTTGGAGTTCTCTTCTTCTAACTTGCCGACTGAAGCCAGCTTCTTGTCAGTAAGTGCCGTTTTCTCTCGTGCCTCCTTCTGGGCAGCAGCAAGATCCAGATCCTTCTTCTCCAGAGCCTGCTTCATTTTCTCTAAAGAAACAACATTCTTCAGACGAGCTTGAAGTTGACGGTTTTCATTACGCACATCTGTTCGAGTGAAATCACTCGGTTCAAAGTGACTAAAAAAACACATGGAAAATTGCGAGTCGTAAGATGGACAGTTGACGATTGGTTACCTCCCATGGCAGCTACTTCGTCACGAGCGGTCTTGAGATTCTTCTTGGCCATTTCCAGATCAAGATTGAGGCTGATTTGTTGCTTGTTCGGTGCAGAAAGTTGAGCCCCAAGATCACGAGATTTCTGCGGTCAGCATATAAGATATATCAGTCGACAGAAACAAAAGAACATCACAGTGAAAGTTACTCTAAGACTACCGCCGAATCAAACATTCAACGGTAGTCTCGGGGACTACACCCAGTGGGTGCACTTAGCGTGCCCCCACTGGTTCGATTCAACACTCGGCATGGTCTGCCCAGCGCGAGTCGTAAAAAAAGAGAGAGGAGTAGATTCTCAGACCCCGGCCGACTGCAAACAGTCGACCGCAGTCTCGGGGACTAAACCCAGTGGGTGCACTTAGCGTGCCCCCACTGGTTTGATTCAACACACGGCATGGTCTGCCCAGCGCGAGTCGCAAAAAAAACACTCGACTCAATCCAAGTCGACTCGAGTGGAAGGCCTATACAGACACACCCCAGTGGGTGATCGGATGAGAAATAAGATCGGTCGGAAATCAACTAACCTAGACATTGGTTTGCAGAGCAGCGCTGGCGTTGTAAGCCACCTGACTGGCCTCGTGCACCACTTTCATGTGCCCCATCACAATATTCAGTTGAAGAAGAGCTTCCTTGGCAGCACTCGGCGGGTCGTCTGGAGTTTGGTACGCAGTAAAAAGCGATGACGGCAGAGCAGTCGAAGCAGACACTGGGTTTGATGCGTGGAGTGGTACTGGAGCAGCAGGAGTCTGAGCAGTCGACCCAGATGGGCGATCAGTCGTCAGCGGGATAGTGAAAGTGAAGTTGGTCCGAGCCGGATCTGTGGACCGCTCGACCTCCGTCCTAGGCACCAGTGTCGACTGAGGAACCTGAACCTCAGGTGCTTTTCCGCTCGATCCCTTGTTCCTCCTCCTCCTTTCCATCAGAGGCACTTCTTCTTCATCTGGAAGCACGACAACATCTCGTGGAGCTGCAACAAACAGAAAACATCAGAGATTCAACCGACGAACAATCCAATCGACAGAATAAATTCGAGTCGAGCGGACTTACTAGCTTTGGAGGTAGCCGCGTCATCGGTTTCCTCGTCGTCTGGGACCTTGTCAATGTCCATATCAGTCGCGGCGGAGGCTGGGCTGAAAAAGTTTACAATCCATTCGGTCAGAACAGAAGAGTCAATCGGCACAAGAAAACACGGGAAGAACATTTACCCTGAAGCAAAAGGAACATCCATCTTAATCTTGGGCAGGGTCTTCCGAGCCTTTGAGGGGTTGATCTTGGGCTGCTTGACGATTTTCTCCGTCGGCTCCGGAGTTGAAGACCGAGCACGCTTCTGCGTCTTGCCCCGCCTGCTCGCTGGATCGTGATGTTGTTTGGATCAACGTTCCGCACGAGGCGGTGAGTCGACTACCTCCTCATCGTCCGACTTGTCACTTTCGTCATCGTCGTCGTCATCCGGCGACTCCCATTCACCACTCTCCTCCACGCTGTCCTCGCCCTCATGATCCTGCTCCAGAACTTGTTCACCATTGGGCCTCGGGTACATCTCGGTATAAACCTACAAGACAAGAAGTCGAGCAGAAGTCAGTCGGATCCAAGAATAGTCGGAAAAAGTACCCAATGCAATCGTTTACAAAGGTCGAACCTTGTCGGGCTGATTACTGTCACTGAAGGGGTCGACTCTCCTGGCTCCCCTGGGGTTGTACTTGTTTCCTGTAATACTCCTCAGCCATTGGGCCACTGTTTTGGCCGGCACCTCCTCTGGATGAACCCGAGCGGTGTCGCCGGCTCCAGAATACATCCACATAGAGTGGTCACGAGCCTGGAGCGGTTGGATGCGCCGACTAAGGAATACCTCCAACAAATCCATGCCGGTGACGCCCTGGTTGATCAACTGGACCACCCTCTCGACCAGCATGACTGTCTCCACCTTCTCCGCGGCGGTCACTTTCAGCGAGGAAGGGGTCTGAACATGATCGAATGAAAAAGGGGGAAGTCCAGTCGACTGGCCTGGAGTCACGATATCCTGGCAGTAGAACTAGGTCGACTGCCAGCCTCTGGCCGACTCAGGAAGGGTCATTGAAGGGAAAGAACTCCTCTTCCTCTTCTGGATACCCAGACCCCCACACATCTGAATCATGTGTGTTTTCTCATCACTCGAATTCGCTTTCTTCACCGACTGGGAGCGGATAATGAAAATGTGCTTGAAAAGACCCCAGTGCAGTCAACACCCCAAAAAGTTCTCGCACATGGACACGAACGTGGCAAGATATGTGATGGTGTTGGGAGAAAAATGATGGAGTTGGGCCCCGAAGAAATTCAAGAAACCCCAGAAAAAAAGGGTGCGGAGGAAGCGAGAAACCGCGGTCGACATGGGTGGCGAGCAGAACACACTCACCCGGTCGCGGCTGCGGCTCCGTCTCCCCCTCCGGCAACCGCGCAGCTCCATGGACGATCAGCCCAGACTCGGCCAGCTCATCCAAATCTTCCTGCCGAAGCGAGGATCGGATCCAATCGCCCTGGATCCAACCCGACGGCAGCCCCGACCGCGATGAAGACCCCCGATTCGTCTTCTTGCCTTTCGCCGCCCCCGTCGCCTTCTTCGTGCGTTCCAGCGTCGCCGTCTTTTCCTTCCCCATGGTGGCGGAGCGGCGGCATCGAGAGCGGAGAAGCCGGATGCGGTGGAGAAACAGAGGAGAATGAAGGGGAATGGACGCGCATAGTGCAGGTGCCTCGGCCCCGTCACCTTTTAAGGACCCACTTCCGAGTGGCTGACGCGTGGGCCCGGACGATCCTGTCAAATCCCACAACAGTCGCACGCGGTGTACATGGCGAAAAAGGTTATAAATCCAATCGGCAACTTCTGAATCAATCAAGGCGACTTAAACGAAGCCGAAGTTCCAACATAGGCCTCCGTGCAAACATGAATAGTTGTGAAACACAATAGTCGAAGCAAGTTCAACTTCAGCCTTCTTTTCACTCGGACCTCAATCCATTCGGGGGCTAATGATGATGATATAGACCTGGGGTAGGGTCATAGTCCTGACCTATGACCCCTATCCAAGGTCACTATCCTAGAAACAAGGAAGCTTAAGAGACATCAGGGAGGGCCCAACAAAGGTGTCGAGTGCAATCCACTCGACCGACCAGCTACTCGGAGACCCCTCCTTCCTGAAGTCGCTCGACCAATCGACCACTCGACCATACAAGAATCCACTTAACCTATTGAAGACCATGAGTCATCTGGAGCGGCAACGGACGAGCGTTCACTCTGTAATCTTTAAGGCCATTAAGGCATTTAAGGCTGGCGTTACCAGTAACGTCTCATCTTTATGTACATTGAACCCTTGGCAACAGGGGAACGGCTGGGGTCCTGGCGTTCACTATATAAGTCACCCCCTCCCCTGGCACAAGGGTTCGCGCCCCCATAACACACACACGCATAATCCAGTCGACCGCCTCCGAGCTCCGAGACATAGGGCTATTACTTCCTCTGGGAAGGGCCTGAACTCGTAAAACTCGCGTGTACAACTTTGCCATAGCTAGGATCTTGCCTCCTCATACCTACCCCCCATTCTACTGTCAGTCTTAGAACCACGACACAGCTAGGGTGCAAGAAAGTAAATACGGCCACGTACGTACATATGGGCGGGGTCTCGAACACCTACTCGCGCATACGTACGGCCAGGGCTCATGTACATGGCTGGGCCAGAACGAAGAAACTGCATCATCGTCGTGTTCATCGGGAGCCAACCGGCTTGGACGGAACAACCGATCGAAACGAGGCCTGGCCTACCGCAGAACGAAGGAAACGGCCTTGTGTTCGACCGGCCACGGTTGAAACAGGATCCTGTTCATCGGGAGGGGTCTGGCGTACCGCAAAACGGAGGAAACGGACTTGTGTTCGACCGCGTACGGTCAAAACGGGTTCCTGTTGATCGGGAGGGGTGTGGCGTACCGCAAAACGGAGAAAACAAACTTGTGTTGGAACGCTACGGTTGAAACGAGGGTCCTATTCATCGGGAGGGGTGTGGCGTACCGCAAAACGGGACTCCACGAAATACTGTTCATCTCCACCGTCGACCTCCTCCAGCCTCCACGGGCTACTGTTCATCCACCGTCAACCTCCTCCAGCCTCCACCTGCGACTGTTCATCCACCGGCTCCTGTTCATCCAGCCTCCACCGCTCCTCCACCGGCTACTGTTCAACCAGCCCTCTCCACGGGGTCCCGTTCAACCACTCCTCCACGGGCTACTGTTCATCCAGCCCTCCACCGGCTACTGTTCAACCAGCCCTCCACGGGGTCCTGTTCATCCAGCCCTCCACGGGGTCCTGTTCATCCACCCCCAACTGGTTCGATCGGGGTCCTGTTCATCCAGTGGTAACGGCCTCTACTACCACGGGGTCCTGTTCATCCACCCCGACACCGGGAACTGATCAGCCAACCCCCCCCCCCCAACAAAGCTCACTGTTCATCAAGAGGCAGCAGGTTCGATCGGCTTCAGTTAGCAGCAGTAGCAAAGGAATCGCTCGATCGGGTTCAGTTAACAGCCATCGATCGATCGCTCGGGTTCAATAACGCGTATCCTGCAGTGCAATCGCTCGAGTTCAGTAGGCAAACGCCTCGCTCGGGTTCAGTTAGAGCCCAACGCCTTGCATCCACGCGTGTACGTGTACGAGAGAAACGCGCATCGCTCGGCCCCCGACCACCCACCATAACCGAGAATTCCCAGATATTTTCCTCGCCCTCATTGAGGGAGTCCTGAATTAGGGGGTCCTCGGACAGCCGGATGATCAATTGTAAATACAGCGGGATATTTTGCCCAAACTGCGAGTGTCGTGTTCCCCACAGGGACTAGGCAACGGCGACTATGCTCGGCTAAAGCTAGGTAACACGATTCGGGTGATGAAAGTAAAACTAAACTAAACAGGGTTGTCGCCAAAGAAAATGCAGATAAGCAAAGGTAGATTCAGATTTTACTCAATGCATTTTTTTGGTGTGTTTGTTTTAGTAGAGAAATAAAATGCTAACACAAGCATACATCAACGGCTAGGGAGTTGAAAAGACATGAACATATATATATATATATATATATATATATATATATATATATATATATATATATATATATATATATATATAACTATTTAACATTTAACAGAGGGAAGAAACAAGTATGTAGGACAAAACATAAAATGCATACCATCACAGACACGCACAAACGTAAATATATATCACACGTACTTATGCTAACACAAATACTACACAATGTAACAAGGTTCTTAAGCAAGAAATGGACATGGGTTATATATAGCTAATTATCAAGCATACAAACTGAGTGACACATGCCACAGTTCAGCTCACAGATCACCAATGTAACACTACAAACACAAGTCTGAAACTGAACACATACACTATATAATACAAGTACTAAACTGAGCAAACAATAGGTTTCAAGTACTCTTCAAATCTGAACCTTACAAAGTCTTAAGCATCTCGCAATACTACAGAAATTTAGAGAGAGAGAGAGAAGGCAATAGCAGGAGGTTGAGGCAGAAGAAGGACAGCAGTAGGGGAAAGAAAAGAAGAGCAGCAGCAGTGACGTGGGAGAAGAAGCAGTAGAAGCAGCAGGTTCAGAGAAGGAGCAACAGAAAGGTTTGGGCAAGAAGAGAAGCAGCGGCGGGGGCATGGAGAAGAGAGACCGCAGGAGGCACTAGGAGAGTGGAGAAGGATGGCAGCAGGGGCACTCGCGCGGAGGAAGGTTGGGTGGTGGCGCGGTGAAGGGAGATGCAGCGGCGCTGGTGGATGCGTTGGTGGATGGATGTGGAGTGGTGAATGGAGATGCAGCAGCGCGCCGCCACGCCGGCCTGACCGCGCCGGCGGCCGGAGGTGGAGAAGGAGGCAGGGGAAAGAGAGAGATATGTGGCCAGGCCCAAAGGGGATCGGTGGCTAGCGCTAGGGATTTGATCCCACGATCAGATTTGCCACTTTTTGATTTGGCCCTCCTGCTCCCTTCTTTCTTCGCAAGCACATCCCTTCCCCTCTCTAGTTTGGCCCTCGGTTTCTTCTTTCCTTCATGCTCAGGTCCCCCTTCTTTCTTTCCCGTCCTTGTCTTGTATTCTTCGGCCTCTTAGTCAGAATCTTGAGGTTTATAGTGCCTTTGCGCACTTTTCTGCAGAAGAAACAAATGACGAGTAAATGATCTTTTATATGATTTTCATCCAAATATATCACAATTCATAGTAAGAATGGATGAACATATATCAATAAATGGTGTATATATGTGCCAAAATTATGTATAAGAAATGTGCTTATCAAGTTCCCCCACACTTAAATCTTTACTTGTCCTCAAGTAAAGGCATATGACAAGAGCAAGGTAGTGAACAGCGAACTGACTGGAGATTGTCCCAGTGAAGTAGATCTCCAAACAATGCATGCTTTGGACTTGGCTAGTGAAAATTAATGGTTAAGAGTGCTACATATCAATAGGACACTAGTAAACTCGACCATTTTAAACTTTTGCAAAGATAAACGAAGATTAGCAAGTTCAAATGCTGACTGTGCCAAAAGGTTCCTAAAGAGAGCATGATCCTGAGAACAAAAGGAACTTGAATTAAATCACTTATTTGCAGAAATATAACATTGTGGTTGAACCACTTATTAAATTTGAAGGAAGTAATGATAATATTTTATCAGTCTCACCAAAGGAACATACCACCGATCCCGAGAACATGGTATACACCTGGCTCGACCAATTATTAGTTTTTTTTAGTTTTGTCTCCCCAAAGGAACATACCATCGATCCCGAGAACATGGTATACACCTGGTTCGACAATTACATCTTTTTTAAATATAATTAACTCCTATCCGATCCAATCAGATTTCACAAGCCACCGATCCAGGAACATGACATGCTACTGTTAGGTAGATCAGATAATTATTTATTCATTATTACTTATTAAACAAAGGAATTACAATGGCATGAAACATAAGAAAGGAAACAAGAATCATCACCCATCCATGTCTGGTTCACATGCTACCGATCCAGAGAACATAGCATGCTAATCCATAGTGGTTAAGTGATTGCTCTGAATGGGAACACACTTGGCACAAAATCAGCATCTAGCACTTAATGATCTAGGTGTATCAAAGTAAATGCAGAAAATGATGGAGTTTTCTAGTGTACTAGGGATTTGAGCACTCAAAACTAATAACTTTCACTAATTTCAGCAAAGCAAGCAGTATGTAGATCACTAGTTTACAAGGCATTCACGATTCAGTTCACATATTCACATCAAGCATCATATGTCAAAGGTAAAATTCAGTGGGACGACATTTAAGAAATGGCTCAAGCAACCCAAATATCAAATGATTTCAGCATGTATCAATGGATGATATATTAAGATTGGGGTCATGAAACAGCTCACCGGGCTTTAATGTAGCACTCGCTCGACACTCTCTAAACTGCAGCTCTACTCCTTTTGCTTCCACAAGCACGCTCCAGTTTCTCTCTTCCATATGTGTGCTCCTTGCTTCTCCTCGTCTCCGTGCTCAGGATCCACCGGGGTCCCAAGGAATGTCACCTCGAACCTGGTCAGCATGTAGTGATTCGTGCAGAAGCAAGAACCTGAAAGAGCACTCAACGAGAGAGAAAATGCAAGTGGTAGGGATAATACCCTCCAAGTCATCAATCGAATATCCAATTACATAAGCATAGCTATAAAGCACATGTTTAGGATGGTCGAAATCAGCAAGGTCAACACTAACATGAGGATGATATTTATCATTAACCTCAAGACTAGCATGGGAATGATATGTTTCATTTAGCATAGGACTAGCACGAGGAAAGTAACTGTGATCATCACAAATGAGAGTAATGCCACTAACAGGATATGTATGATCATGTCCAAGCAAATAATTTTTCAAGTCTAGCTTAAGTGATGGTATCGTGCAATGCAAGGTAGTATCAAAGAGATTACAAGGATGCATGTCATTGAGAGGATTGGATAAACCTGCTACGTCACGCTCTTGTATGACGATGGGCAAATGAATTTCTGGTTCTTCAAGTTCATCTACAGCAGCTTCTTTTACTTCTTCAAGAGTAGTAGATCTTTTTTCTTCATCTTGACCACTTGGTAATTCGAGCTCTTCATCATCTTGTTCCTCGTCTTCTAGTTCATCTTCTTCAATCTGAAGTATCTCTTCCTCTGGGCTCTTGCTATCTTGCTCAGCTGGATGTGACGGTGTTGGAACCTCACACACCTCAAGGGATATCCCAGCAACACTTAACTCAAGGAGGGAAGAGATAGTACTGCCAGCGTTGATGTTCTTCTCAATCTTCCTTACTTCTTCCACTAGCTCCTTCCCACTCTTGATCTTCTTCATTTCCTCTAGTATAACCTTCCTAATAGGATCATCCTCGGCACTCCAAGTGAACTCGAGACTCAAAAGTGTGAGCTTGTCTATGTCACCGAACTCATCTTGTGTGGGCACTTGCACAAGAGATTGCACAACAGGTGCTGGAGTTGTTGGTTGACCAAATGGAGGACCATTTAACTCCACTGGACACATCTCCTGGTGCTGCGGTATATGAGTAGGAGGTGAATAAAACTATTGTGGTGCATGATTGTGGCTCTCCTCTTCATACCTAAATCCCTGCATTGGATAACTAGAGGCAAACGATGAGATCTCAGGGTTGTTGCTCCTATATGGCATATTCGGGTTTCCAGGCCACCCATGTGAGTAATTGTTTTGGTATGAGCTAAGCTCTTGAGTGAAGTTCATACCAAAACAATCTGGAGGGTGAGAATAGCCAAGCTGACATTCAGCGGGCGAATGGCCCTGAAATCCACAAATATGGCAGGTAGGAGCAACATAAGGATGGCCTCTAGAATAAGGATCATAAGAGCTAGGCCTATCCTCAAAAATTACTTCTCGCTGCCGAGCTAAATCATCTAATCGATGGGAAATCTTATCAGGTCTTGAATACTTTCCGTGCTGTTTGTAGTGTTGCTCGCATAAGCATGATGATCTGAATAGTAAGCCATATCTGAGAAGATGCAATAACCTGCAGAATGACCAAGCAAAGAAAGAGAAAATAACTTGAACAAGGGTTACGGGTTAGAAATATATCACATATATATAGCACAAAGGGAAAAACAAGAAAAACCTAGTCTATAGCCTAACAAAATCCCACGACGCTAGTCCCCGGCAACGGCGCCAAAATGATCAATTGTAAATACAGTGGGATATTTCGCCCGAACTGCGAGTGTCGTGTTCCCCACAGGGACTAGGCAACGGCGACTATGCTCGGCTAAAGCTAGGTAACACGATTCGGGTGATGAAAGCAAGAAAGTAAAACTAAACTAAACAGGGTTGTCGCCAAAGAAAAAGGAAATAAGCAAAGGTAGATTCAGATTTTACTCAATGTCTTTTTTTGGTGTTTTTGTTTTAGTAGAGAAATAAAATGCTAACACAAGCATACATCAACGGCTAGGGAGTTGAAAAGACATGAACATATATATATATATATATATATATATATATATATATATATATATATATTCGTCACCCTGGGTGAGGAATAGTTATTCTTCACCCCCTCTCTATTTTGACATCAATGCACCGTATTTTTACGTTTTGTAAATTTTGTCTTATTTCATACATAAAAAAAGAACGTAAGAAAATATGTACTCGCCGTAAAAAATATTTTATGTTACATAAAATTACAAATGTAAAAACATATTGTAAAACATACATAAAATGTGATTTTTCTGATCTTATAACTTTTTTTAGACCAAATTTTACATATTGAATTAATGTGCATGTAACTATTTATATTCTAAACGTAATTTATTTAGGAAGTGATCGTAAGATTACCTCGGGTGAAGAATAACTTATTCTGCATCCTGGGTGATGAATAGTAACACTATATATATATATATATATATATATATATATATATATATATATATATATATATAACTATTTAACATTTAACAGAGGGAAGAAACAAGTATGTAGGACAAAACATAAAATGCATCACATCACAGACACGCATAAACGTAAATATATATCACACGTACTTACGCTAACACAAATACTACACAATGTAACAAGGTTCTTAAGCAAGAAATGGACATGGGTTATATATAGCTAATTATCAAGCATACAAACTGAGTGACACATGCCACGGTTCAGCTCACAGATCACCAATGTAACACTACAAACACAAGTCTGAAACTGAACACATACACTATATAATACAAGTACTAAACTGAGCAAACAATAGGTTTCAAGTACTCTTCAAATCTGAACCTTACAAAGTCTTAAACATCTCGCAATACTACAGAAATTTAGAGAGAGAGAGAGAGAGAGAGAGAGAGAGAGAGAGAGAGAGAGAGAGAGAGAAGGCAATAGCAGGAGGTTGAGGCAGAAGAAGGACAGCAGCAGGGGAAAGAAAAGAAGAGCAGCAGCAGTGACGTGGGAGAAGAAGCAGTAGAAGCAGCAGGTTCAGAGAAGGAGCATCAGTAGGGGAAAGAAAAGAAGAGCAGCAGCAGTGACGTGGGAGAAGAAGCAGTAGAAGCAGCAGGTTCAGAGAAGGAGCAACAGCAAGGTTTGGGCAAGAAGAGAAGCAGCGGCGGGGGCGTGGAGAAGAGAGACCGCAGGAGGCGCTAGGAGAGTGGAGAAGGATGGCAGCAGGGGCACTCGCGCGGAGGAAGGTTGGGTGGTGGCGTGGTGAAGGGAGATGCAGCGGCGCTGGTGGATGCGTTGGTGGATGGATGTGGAGTGGTGAATGGAGATGCAGCGGCGCGCCGCCACGCCGGCCAGACCGCGGCGGCGGCCGGGGGTGGAGAAGGAGGCAGGGGAAAGAGAGAGAGATGTGGCCAGGCCCAAAGGGGATCGGTGGCTAGCGCTAGGGATTTGATCCCACGATCAGATTTGCCACTTTTTGATTTGGCCCTCCTGCTCCCTTCTTTCTTCGCAAGCACATCCCTTCCCTTCTCTAGTTTGGCCCTGGGTTTCTTCTTTCCTTCATGCTCAGGTCCCCCTTCTTTCTTTCCCGTCCTTGTCTTGTATTCTTCGGCCTCTTAGTCAGAATCTTGAGGTTTATAGTGCCTTTGCGCACTTTTCTGCAGAAGAAACAAATGACGAGTAAATGATCTTTTATATGAATCCAAATATATCACAATTCATAGTAAGAATGGATGAACATATATCAATAAATGGTGTATATATGTGCCAAAATTATGTATAAGAAATGTGCTTATCACCGGACTATATACTTTGGCCGGACTGTTGGACTATGAAGATACAAGATTGAAGACTTCGTCCCGTTTCTGGGTGGGACTCTCCTTTGCGTGGAAGGCAAGCTTGGTAATTCGGATATGTAGATCTCCTCCCTTGTAACCGACTCTGTGTAACCCTATCGCCCTCCGGTGTCTATATAAACCGGAGGGTTTAGTCCGTAGGACAAGATCAATCATAATCATAGGCTAGCTTCTAGGGTTTAGCCTCTACGATCTCGTGGTAGATCAACTCTTGTAATACTCATATCATCAAGATCAATCAAGCTGGAAGTAGGGTATTACCTCCATCGAGAGGGCCCGAACCTGGGTAAACATTGTGTCCCCCGCCTCCTGTTACCATCCGCCTTAGACACACAGTTCGGGACCCCCTACCCGAGATCCGCCGGTTTTGACACCGACATTGGTGCTTTCATTGAGAGTTCCACTGTGCCGTCACGATAAGGCTTGATGGCTCGTCTTGTTGTCAAGGACAACATTACCTTTGGGGGAGCCCTGGCTTTAGGCCAAACTCTCCGATTAGGCGGCTTCGTCATGACCGCCCGTTCGGCCGTCACGCCGACGATGACTTCTCGGGTCATCAAAAATAGCCTCCACGTCGGCTCGGGATTCACCGAGCAGATGGATCCAATGGAGCTCTCTTCCTTGAACGAGCTCTTGGATCGCATCGCCGCCCTGGGAGTCGCTACGGACTATGATCGGATCGGGCTTAAACCCGACCAAAGGAAGATTAACTCTCCGCCGGTCACCCATCAGATAGCGGTGGTGGAGGAGCAATGTAGCGATTCTTCCTTTATTTTGAGGACAAACTATGTCCGGATTCCCGAGCTCACGGAGCCGGATACCCGTCTACGGGAGGACATGGCCCAAGCTTCGAACCTAGAATCAGACAGCGGGCCAGAACTATTGGGCAACATCCCGGAGCCTGAGCTGCCAAGCTCGGAAACTCCTCCGCCCATGGGTCTCAGATCGGGTCAGGGTTTGGACCTAAATCTACCCACCCACCCAGACATAAGTGATCTTTCCCACATTAGACAAGAGCCCCAAGAGACAGTACATCACTATTGGGCCAGATTCCTCCTTGTAATGAGCAAGGTCAAGGACTGTCGCGAGGAAGACACAATTTCATTCTTTTGCAAAAATTGCACGGACAAGGGAGTCCTCAATGCCATAAGTCGCCATGACATAGCACACTTCGCTGACTTGGCAGCCATAGTACAGAAGTACTGTGCGATGGAAAGCGCCTGGAAAACCCAAACAAAATTCTGGGATCCTCCGGCTCTCACTAGACCCCCCGTCCGAACTAAAAGGGCGTACTCTCGTAAGTCACCCGATCCAATTACAAAGAAACCAAAGCCCACTACAGGGCGTGGAACTGTATTAGAGGGATGGCTCAATGGGCCATGCAAAATTCACAGTACAGCGGATACCATGCCAACACACAGCCTTAGAGCATGTTGGATACTCCGCCAGGTGGCCAAGAGCGGCGAGGATATCCTCATCAACAATACAATGGAGCACCATCCCGTGGAAAATAACAATACAGTATTGACAGTCTTCGAGACCTTCGCCTCAAATAATAGGCGCAAGCGAGCACTCCGCAGCCTTGCCGAAGTCGGCCACATTGCAGCAATAAATCCATGGAACGACACGGCCATAACCTTCAATGCCAGTGACGAACCTCAATTCCGAACAGCCCGAGCACCAGCCGCTTTGGTCCTTAGTCCAATTGTGGACGGTTTCCGGCTTACTAAAGTGCTCATGGACGGCGGCAGCAGATTAAACCTCATCTACGAGGAAACTCTTAGCAAAATGGAAATAAACAAGAGCCGCATTGAGCAAAGCAGCACGACCTTTAGAGGAATCATCCCTAGTCGGGAGGCATGATGTGCGGGAAAAATCACACTAGATGTGGTATTCGGCATGCTGGAGAATTACAGGTCCGAAGAAATCACATTCCAAGTGGCCCCATTCAGTAGCGGATACCACGCCCTTTTAGGGCGGGAGGCATTCACGATCTTCCAAGCTATACCCCATTACGGGTACATGAAGCTCAAAATGCCCGGGCCCGATGGAATCATCACTCTAGCTAGTGATCCGGACATAGCACTCCGCGCTGAAAATAAAACCGCCGCACTAGCCCTCGAGGCGCTATCCGAAGCCCTTGCGGTCGAAGAACTAACTGCGCTGCGCTCCACAGTGGACAGGGACGACGTGATACTCGACAAAAGACCCAAGTCCACCTCTTTCAAACCAGCGGACGAAATAGTCAAATTTCAGGTCCACCCAACGGACCCTACAAAAACGGCATCCATCGGGGCACAGCTGAACCCCACAACAGACGCCGCACTGCGGGAGTTCTTGTGCGAGAATTGGGACATATTCACCTGGCATCCTTCAGACATGCCAGGAATCCCACGCAGGCTGGCCGAACACACCCTTAACATTCTAAAGGGGTTCAAGCCGGTCAAGCAGACTCTCCGGCGTTTCTCTGAGCCTAAGCGACAATCCATGGGAGAAGAGCTAGCCAAGTTACTCAAGGCCGGATTCATTAGAGAAATAAAACATCCGGACTGGCTAGCAAACCTGGTGATGGTACCAAAGAAGGACAAATCCTGGCGCCTATGTGTCGATTTCAAGGACCTTAACAAGGCTTTCCCCAAGGATCCCTTCCCCCTCCCCCGCATCGATCAAATTATCGACGCTATCGCAGGACACGACTCATTGTGTTTCCTCGACGCATACTCCCAATACCATCAAATTAAGATGGCGGAGTCCGATCAAGCCACAACGGCTTTTATCACTCCATACGGCCCCTTCTGTTCTAACACCATGCCTTTCGGGCTCAAAAACACCGGTGCAACCTATCAACGCATGATTCAGACATGCCTAGAAACACAAATCGGCAAAACAGTGGAGGCATACGTAGACGACGTGTTCATTAAAACTAGACACGTCGAATCCTTAATAGACGACTTGAGGCTCACGTTCGACAATCTCCGAACATATGACATCAAGCTCAATCCGGAAAAATGCCTTTTCGGCGTGCCCGCGGGAAAGCTCCTGGGCTTCATCGTCTCGAGTAGAGGAATTGAAGCAAATCCGGCTAAAATCCAAGCTCTATCACAGTTGGCTATCCCAATAGACCTCAAGCAAATCCAGAAACTAACTGGATGTGTGGCTGCCTTAAGCCGCTTTATCTCCCGATTAGGAGAAAAGGCACTACCCCTTTATCGCCTTCTTCGACGCACCGAACACTTCGAGTGGACGGATGTGGCCACGGCCGGATTGGAAGAAATAAAAGCCGTCTTGGCCACCAACCCAATCTTGGCCGCGCCAAACGTCGGCGAATCAATGATGTTATATATAGCGGCAACACACCAAGTTGTAAGCGCAGTGCTTGTCGTCGAACGAGAGGCGGACGGACATAAGTTCCCGCTTCAAAAGCCGGTATACTACGTATCCACTGTCCTCACTCCATGCAAATCACGGTACCCACATTATCAAAAGATAGCATACGCGGTCCTCATGGCATCCCGGAAATTACGACACTACTTTCAAGAGTGTTCAATTACGGTGGCCTCTGAAGTACCACTCAACGACATAATAAATAACCGCGATGCCACGGGCCGGATTGCTAAATGGGCTATTGAGCTCCTCCCGTTCGAAATAACATACAAACCACGGTGAGCCATTAAGTCACAAGTGCTGGCTGATTTCGTCGCCGAATGGACAGAAGCCAAACTCCCTAAAGAGTACGGCGCGTACTCCAATTGGATCATGCACTTTGACGGCTCTAAGATGCTGGCTGGTCTGGGAGTAGGCGTTGTCCTGACATCCCCCACCGGAGATACAGTCCAATACGTACTCCAAATATTATACACAGACTCCAACAATGCAGCAGAATATGAGGCCCTGTTGCATGGTCTCCAGATGGCAGTCTCCATGGGCATTCAACGCCTAGAGGTGCGTGGGGATTCGAACCTCGCAATATCTCAAATAAATGGAGACTTTGACGCCTAGGACCCAAAAATGGCGGCTTACCGCAACGCCGTCCTCAAAATGTCAGCTCGGTACGAGGGGCTTGAATTCCACCATGTGGTCCGAGAAAACAATCAAGCGGCGGATATCCTCGCCCGCATCGGTGCTAAGCGTGACCCTGTCCCACCTAATATCTTCTTGGAAAGGTTGTTTAAGCCATCCATGGTATGGGAAGGAGAGAGTGGCAACAACAGTCCGGACCTGGCCACAACGCCAGATACCGAACACTCTGACGTAATCGGAGGCTCTGCCACCGAAATAATGCCTTCAGCCCACGTGATTATGGCTGTCATCGCCCCATGGACAGAAGCCTTCTTGGCTTACCTAACTAGGCAAGAACTCCATGATGACCCAAACGAGGCACGTTGTGTTGTGCGGCGGTCTAAAGCCTACAAGGTCCACGAGGGAGAGCTTTATAAGAAAAGTGTTACCAGAGTACTTCAAAGGTGCATCTCCGAAGAGGAAGGACGACAACTTTTGGCAGAAATTCATGCTGGACTCGGCGGCCACCACGCCGCAGCTCGGGCCCTTGTAAGCAAGGCCTTCCGTACAGGTTTTTACTGGTCGACGGCCCGAGCAGACGCATAGGACCTCGTCCAACGTTGCGTCGGTTGCCAGCTTTTTGCAAACCAAAGCCATCTGCCACCTACTGCTCTCCGAACAATCCCCATTACTTGGCCCTTCGCGGTCTGGGGGCTTGATATGGTCGGACCCCTTAAAGGGGGAAGCCACAAGAAAAAATACCTATTGGTCATGGTGGATAAATTCACCAAATGGATAGAAGTCAAACCAGTTAAAACGGCCGAGTCCGGACCAGTGATAGACTTCATATCCGGGGTTATACACCGTTACGGCGTCCCCCATAGCATCATCACCGATGACGGCTCGAACTTTACAGCCGATGAGGTAAAAACTTGGTGCGGCAACATGGGCATTAAGCTTGATTATGCCTCCGTCTATCACCCCCAAACAAATGGTCAAGTCGAGCGAGCGAATGGTCTTATCATGAGCGGCATTAAACCCAGATTAGTGCGATCCTTGAAGGAATCAGATACGCACTGGGTTGAGGAGCTCGACTCTGTACTATGGGGGCTGCGGACCACGCCGAATCGCACTACCGGATACACACCTTTTTTATGGTGTACGGCGCAGAGGCGGTACTGCCCTGCGACATCATTCATGACTCACCCCGAGTGCACATGTACGAAGAGAAAGAAGCCGAGCTTGATCGGCAGGACAGTTTGGACGCCCTGGAGGAGGAGCGTGACGTGGCAAAAGCCCGCTCCGCATTCTATCAGCAACAGGCTCGACGGTATCAAAGCAGAGAAGTACGGGCCAAACTTATAACGTTGGCGAACTCGTTCTACGCCTACCGGAGAAGAAAAGGGACAAGCTCAAGCACAAATGGGAAGGTCCCTTCATTATTGACAAAGTTCTGACCGGTGGAGCGTACCGTCTGCGGGATGCATCGGACAATCGACTCGAGCCAAACCCATGGAACGCGGCCAGACTCCGAAGGTTCTACGCCTAGTGCCGAACTCTGTGTTCGCCCCCTTACCTCCGTCAATTATATATATATATATATATATATATATATATATATATATATATATATATATCTGTTATCTGTCTTTTCTTTCTTTCTTTCTTCCCTTTTTTCTTCACGGCCTTAAAAGGTTAAAATGTGTCTTGACTGCACAATCTTGATGTGCTAGGCGTGCTCATTATACCTGGGGGCTTCTTATACAGAAGCATAATATAACTATGTTTCGGGCTCTATGCCCCCCGCACATGTGTTACTTTTCCACATGTACCTTTTCTTCGCCATTATATGCATCGATATGACTTAAGTTTTGACCAAGCTGGGTTGCCTGGCTCTTGTGTTTATGCCCTATGTTCCCGTTAATTCGGCTTGGGCATAAGGGGAGCACCTCTGCGATTGTTACTGCCGGGTAAGCCGGATGTGTACCTCAGACTGGGTGAAGCCGAAAGCTAGCATTCTTAAGGGAATATTCGTTCGGTGAACAAAAGATGACTTTTCCTTATTTCAATACATACCCCCAGATGTTTATATCCTGCGTCTCTTTTCGCAGTTCGGACATGCACATCAATGCATGCGTACCTAGGGAAAGGAACCCTTAACGGAACTATTCTCCCTGGAAGATGTTTCTTACTATCCATGTAATATAACATAGATAGTTGGGTACTTGTCTGTTCTAGCACTTATGACCCCTACGCCTGGTTTCCACGCGTACCCCGGTTTTTACATAACTGAGTGGGTATTCGGAGACACTCCGGACTGTCGGGTCCGGAGGTCGAAGCAAAAAGGTCCGCCATGACAAATGATTTACAATCTGGCTAGGGACAATATATGTCACTTGAAGTACACAGTCATTTAGACTGACTAAATTCTTCTTCTATACCATCCAACAGGCTGTCTAGCCTACAATCCTGTTGGGAATACTTTGCGGCTAATTTCACCTGGTCATACACCAAACTGATGGGTATCTCTTTCCCATCAGACCCCACAGGTCCGACCTCGGCCATGTGGTTCGGGTCAGCCTTGGTATATCGAGTCTTCACCATGGCCCAGGCTTCCATTGCACCTTGTCGACAGGCAGATATCTTCCATAATCGGAAGCGCCGCCACGCTCCCTGGAGCATCTCTACGAGCTCTCCCATGCCTCCTGGCAGGGAGGCGGAGGGCCACAAGGCTTGGGCAATTCCTTGCATCACCTGCCAAACTCGTTCGTGCAGTTGTGAGAGCTCTGGCAGAAGATCACCCGCAGACCCGGGCATTTCCTGTGCAGGATGACCTGTCAGCATACCTACAGATGTAACTCTGTTAGCTGGTTTCTTCGCCGAACTCTATAAAAGTTCGTTCAAGCACTTACTAAAAATGCCGCGTCGAAGCCTCTTATTCTCCTTTACGGAGTCAACAAGCTGGGCCCGAACATCTTTCAGTTCAACACTCAGCCGGGTATTGGCATCTTGGAGATCGTTTTTCTCCCGCCTAACCTGCGTAAGCACGCGCTCGCCAGCCTTTAACTGTCGTTGAGCATGTTGCTCATCCCCTCGCACGACCTCCGGATTCACTCCGGGATCATCTGCAGAATCTATTGTTAGATTTGGATGCATGCCGCATACTAACCGGTACATGTCATTCTTTTTGATAAAACAAGTGTTACCAGATGGGTCCTTTTCGGACTCCTTCATTGCGGCAACTGCGGCCCGTAGCTGGGCTTTGCCTCCTCTAGCTCTTGAGACAAATGGGTATTCTTCTCTGTAAGAACCTACACAAATAAAGATCCTTAAATCAGTTGTGTCAACTGTTTCAAGTCTCAGGGGCTACTGATATACATAATTATCAGATTTTCTTACCCGTATATCCTTTACATACTGGTCCGTGGCTCTGGCAAGACCATTTTGAGCAGCTTGGATGTACGCGTCTCCTGAGTTGAAGGCATCGAACGCCTCTTCAGAGAAACAAGGGTCGTGGAGTACGGCCTGGCGACGCCTGTGATTCATGGCACTCTCCACTTCGGAATTTGTAGCAGACAACCTATCCGCATCCTCTGTAGGAGGAACATCAGGCGTTGTCCCCATGTTAGCATCTGCCTCTAAGTCTGGCTCTGGAGCCCGGCTGGTGGAGGCGTGGCCGGCAGGCTCTCCGGATACGGTCCGGCGAGCGTTTTCCCTACCAGGAACCATGGACGTCATTATATTTTCAAAACAACAACCACGGAGCAAGGTTCTTTTTCATACCTCTGTGACGACATCTCAGTCCTGACCGCCTTCCTTTTAAGCCTACCCGGTTTCGGTGCCCCTTGTTGGTGAGTCACTGCGGGTTTGGCATGGCGACCCGAGGGCCTTCCCTGTAAGACACCAAATGTGTGCGGTAGGTGAAGTGCAAAAAAAGGGATCCTTCTCGAAAGTTGGGACTCTGGTTTTACTTACATGCGATGCAGGGAGCAGTCCACGATAATCGGCTATGATGGCCACCAAGGCACCATCACAGCTTAACTGATAGAACATCCTGTCGATGAGCTCCACAAATGTGTCCGGATCTTCTTCGAGTCCGGGGTCGAGGGCCCGGTCAGGGTCCTCAGGTTGTGGAGACGGGCTGTGGACCTCCCTCATAGCTTTTCGCAGTTCCTTCTATGAAATAGCAAGGTAAATACTTATGACGAAGAATGCGGGAAGGTCTGGAGTAAAAAGTAGCAGCTCACCCAGTTTGGGGGGTTGTACATGGAGAATCCATCCCGTGGCTTAATACGGATGAAATCCTCTTCCTCTCCTTTATATAAATCGGACAGCATTTTCGCTAGAGCAGCGACGGAGTCCGGACCTTTACGACCGCAGCAGGTGGCATCGTCTTCTCCATTGAAGTGCCACATGGGTTGTCCCCGATATTGAAGTGGCTGCACCCCCCGCATTATACATATTGACATAACCTCGATTATTGTCAACCCTGATTTGGCCAGCGTTTTTATCCGGCCCATCAGGTAAAGGACATCTCTGTTATCTTCCTCCTGGGGGCTCCGAGGGTGCCACCTGCGACGTTTCTTCAAAGGGGCGTTATCAAACTCAGGAAGGCCCATTCGAATAGGATCCGGAAGGGGGACATCCTCCATATAAAACCACTCCGAAGGCCAGTCTTCGGATGTCTTCTTTGGAGTACCAGACAGGTATCCGGTCTTGGTGATGCGCCATATCTCGGCTCCGCCCACTTGATGTATTGACCCCTCCTGTGTATGGGGTACGAGGCAGAATAGCCTCTTCCGTAGCTCGAAATGAGCTTCGCAGCCCAGAAACAGTTCGCAAAGGGCAACATAGCCAACAATGTGTAATATGGAGGTGGGAGTAAAGTTATGCAGCTGGAGGCCATAGAACTCCAGGAGCCCACGGAGGAACGGATGGATTGGAAATCCAAGTCCCCTTAATAAGTAAGGGACAAGGCATACCCGCTCCCCCATGGATGGGTTGGGAAAGCTCTCCGCTTGCTCCCTGTCGTTGTAAGTGGCTAGTCTGGCTTAGATGGGGACCATATATGCAGGAGGGAGAAACCCCTGGGTCTGTAATTCTACTAATTGGCTGTGACGGACGGAACACTTCTTCCAATTGCCTGGCTTAGGGCTACGGGAGCGAGAGGAGGAGCTGCGATGGCAGGCCATGATGGGATGGACTTTTCCGGGCGCGCTTTGATGGATACTCGCTGCGGGAGGATGGTGTGATCTGGATCTGAGGATCCCCGGCTCTTTAAATAGATGATTTATTCACATGGATAGGGTGGCAAGTGTAAAAATGCCCCGACTTCTCGCACTCACTTGACACGTGGAAGATAGCCATTATTAGGCGCAGAAGCCAAGGAGTGCAACATTCATGGGAAGCCGGACACTACTCGACAGGTACTCAGAATTTGGAGAAGAACCCGCCTTGCAATGCCGAAGATAGTCTGCGCGCCGGACTCATCGTCATTGAAGCCTAGTTCAGGGGCTACTGAGGGAGACCTGGATTAGGGGGTCCTCGGACAGCCGGACTATATACTTTGGCCGGACTGTTGGACTATGAAGATACAAGATTGAAGACTTCGTCCCGTGTCCGGGTGGGCCTCTCCTTTGCGTGGAAGACAAGCTTGGCAATTCGGATATGTAGATCTCCTCCCTTGTAACTGACTCTGTGTAACCCTAGCCCCCTCTGGTGTCTATATAAACCGGAGGGTTTAGTCCATAGGACAAGATCAATCATAATCATAGGCTAGCTTCTAGGGTTTAGCCTCTACGATCTCGTGGTAGATCAACTCTTGTAATACTCATATCATCAAGATCAATCAAGCATGAAGTAGGGTATTACCTCCATCGAGAGGGCCCAAACCTGGGTAAACATTGTGTCCCCCGCCTCCTGTTACCATCTGCCTTAGACGCACAGTTCGGGACCCCCTACCCCAGATCCGCCGGTTTTGACACCGACACTCACTTCTACCACGGTTTCTTCCGTCATGGACGGCCCAAAGAATGTCATGAAGCCGCGTCTCCGGCCCGCCCAGGATGAAAAGCCCATTTTCTGTCATGATTTTTTTCATAGAAGTAGGAGCCACCACATCTATGATGATACCGGGTTTTGTCATAATTATCGTCATAGAAGTGTCATAAGCATGACAGAAATTTTTTCGTTCGGCCCAAAATGTCACGGATGTGTCTTTTTTGTAGTGACTCCTCCCGCACCTCACTAGCCTCTCCTTTGCTCTCCTCGACCACTGGACTCCTCGGGCCCCTCCACTTTTCGCTGGAGTTCATCTCGGCCATCGCCGGCCTTCTCTGCTCCGGCCACCTGAGGCCTCCTCTCCCCCTCCAACCACGTCCACTGAGTTCCTCTCCCTCCCGCGGTTCGCCCCAACCCCTTACCCCTTGCCGGAGTTGGCCGTAGCACCAAGAACCACCAACTCCTGTCCGCCTCTGTTCCTCTCCTGGCACCGCGCCTCGCAGTCGTTCCGCTCCTCCCCGACGGCCGTGCACCACCTGAACAGAAGCATTGCGTTCCCACGAACCCGTAGGTAGTCTCTGCTCACCCGGGGGTGGCGGGAGTTGGCCGGGCTCATCGGCGGAGTCCACCACCCGAGCCCTCTGCCACTGCAAGCCACCGCGGCTGCAACCTTCCCCGACGCGCGCACCTCACCTAGACGAGTGCGGCACGCCGCCCTGAAGTCGCCGGTGCGATCCGCTCGGCCGGAGGCCGCCTGAGCCGGCCAGGCTCCTCACCGGCCATAGCCCCGCCTCGCCTCTCTTCTATCTCGCTCGGGGGAGACCGAGCAGAGGAAGGAGACGAGCGCTGCCCCCCTCGCCGCGTGAGGCCCGCTTCTCGGTGACCCAGCCGTTGACCAGCCCAGGTCCACGCGAGTAAGTGGAGGCGTAAAGTCAGAGTACGTTTTCATCTTTGGAAAGCGTATTCTCGTTCTCCTTAGCCTAAAGTATGTTTTCCCAATCAGAAAGCGTATTTCCTAAAATTTGTTTCTGTCTTATCCACCCAGGGACCCGGCTGTGAATATTCTCTTTACAGAAAAGTCCCTGATCTTCTACACCTCATGACTTCGCGACCGTAACTCCGATTGAGGTGAAACCAACGCTCACTTCTTTGTCTCGTCGAGATCTTTCTCTTGGTGCAATTTTCATAAGGTGTTCACAATGTGAAAATGACCATTATGCCCTTGGACTATTCAGCCCCTTCGAGAGACAACCGTCGGCATTTTGTTCCGCGGCTTCACCGCACTTCTTCCCGGAGTCTCCGTCACCCCCAGGCAAGCCACAACAGCCACTTGCATGATAGCCATGCAGTAGCCATGGTTTCTACTTGAATATTTAACAAAAGTTTGCCTATTATCTGTCTACTTGTTTCCTACTGCTATCATTGTTTCGGTTTTGTTTGTGGATTCATGTTCACATTCATGCTATGTTCCGATGCATCTTGTTATCTTGTACTACTTGCTAGTATCATGTTAACATGTTATGCTCGATAGTAGTAGGTCATGCTAGTAGCAGTGGCGTTCTTTCTGATGCATGTTTACCGTCTGTTATCAAGTACCGTTGCTATGCATGTTACTTTGCATCCAGTTGGTTATATGCTTACTTGGTAGTATTATGGTTAAGTTCTTGCATGGTATTTCTTTATGATGCGAGTGGTCATTCTATGCTCATGTGTAATGTTATGCTCATCGGTATGCCATGCTCATTTGGTTAAATGCTTCATTGTGGTTATGCCCGATGATTATGTTGCACCTCCACGCTTATGTTGATATCATGTTCATGCATTGTA
Organism: Aegilops tauschii subsp. strangulata; assembly: GCF_002575655.3. Taxonomy (NCBI): domain Eukaryota; kingdom Viridiplantae; phylum Streptophyta; class Magnoliopsida; order Poales; family Poaceae; genus Aegilops; species Aegilops tauschii. The sequence continues at coordinate 268,599,267 of NC_053038.3, read as the reverse complement.
GTTGCATCATGTTTTTGTATTATGGCTCAGCTAATTGCATCCAAGTTTAATCGGATAAAAATGAACTTGAACAACTGTTGGCTGAGTCATGGTGCCACTGAATCGAGCTGACCAGTGCAACCACACTTGCCTTTATGGGAAGGACCTAGTTGGGTCTATTATCATGCCTCTCGTCGGTGCCTCCAACGAGGGAAGGTTATGGGAGTGCGCTACCCTGATTAGGTAGGCGGACATAAGCCTTGTGTGCCCGTTGTTGTTGTTGTTATGGTACCTTGTCCCCGTTTGGGATCGTTTATGTTTTGCCACGACGGTGGCCATTGATGCCTTTGGTAGGCACAAGGCCACCCATGACTTAGACCAGTGGGGAGTTGGTTGGAGTGGCCGAGAGAGTGTCACGGCGATAGATCGGTTTTGTCGGAACGTTGTTGGTCCACACGTATGGGAGTGCAAGGCCATGGGTTCCGTGGTGTGGGTACAGTGTGCTAACCTCTGCAGAGTGTGTGTTAAACCTATCGATAGTCGCGCCCACGGATATGGGCCCAGTTCGTAGTCGATCACACTATGAGCCAACAATAATAATAACTTGCTTAATAATAACCCTGGTTCGAGGATGAGAAAGAGATTGGTTGTGATCGAGAGAGGATCATGAAGGTACCGTGGATACCGATGTTGGTAAGTTGGCGCATGAGATGGTTACGAGGTAACCGCCGAACAAGAGGAAGTTGGTGCATGATATTGGTTTACCTGTTGCATGTAGTATCATCATGTTCTTGTGCTCATGCCATGCTAATGTTATTCTAGCCGTATCATGTTCAGTTGTGCATGCCATGTATCATGTTCATGATTGCTTTAACCTGCTAATGCCATGTTGTTGTTTGTCTTGACTGCTGTTGGTTATTGTGAGCTTGCAAGTACATTCAATGTACTGACCTGGTGTGTCATGCCAGTTTGCAGGTCGTGCATGATTGCTTGCTTGTTTGGTGTGGTTCCTGTGTTCGCGAGCTAGGATAAACGTTCCAGCCAGAGCCCATGCGGATTGGAGTCCATCATCGTCATTCGTTGTTCCGCTGCCAGTAGATGTTCCACTGCCTCGAGTTGTTATGCTGCTTCCATAGAGCAACTGGCGTTGGTGTAGCGTCGCTGTTCCGGTGTTATTCATTGTAATCCGGAGACCTTGTATTCATATTCGTGTTGTAATAGAATGCTGATTTGTTCTATGCTAAGTAGTGCCGTATTCCAGAAGACTTCACCTCGATTTCTGGGCTGGAATATGGGGCGTTCCGGTTTCTCTAAGCCGGGGTGCCACAGGCTTGGTATCAGAGCAGGTCTGGCTGTAGAGCGTCCTAGTCCGCTGGAACGTTAGAAAACAGTAGTATAGCGTTTGGTTATTGCCCTTGATTGCGGCATTTGGTTGTTGCATTTGCTTGCTGCATATAGTCTTATTTTGGTTACCCCTAACCCCTGTTTCGTGCGTAGATGGCGGTCAGCTTCCATGAGTTCAATGCCCTCCCCAGAGCTTCCGGTGTTGTTCCTATTATGTTCAATACCTCTCATGCACCTCTTAGCTTTGCCACCCTCCTTGGCGATATGTGGCATAGCATTTATCCCCGCGGAGATCCACCCCATTATCAACTATTCCAGTTTTCTGCCGGAGGAAGAATCCTGGAGTATGTTGCTCATGTCCATCTGTCAGCCCTGATTCTTGTTGGTAAGCGCACCTACAGTTTCCACGGTGGTTATGGCGCTACTCCCGAGTGTGCCGTTCAGCTTGGGGCAATGGCAGGAATCACTGGTCTTCGTCATCAAGAGAGAATGGTGCAAGAGAATCGTGCTTACCAGTTCTATCTGACCATCGTGGAGAACCCTAAGCGGATCAAGTTCCCATCGGTCAACCCCCAAGACAACCCGGCTATCCTCGCCATGTCCCGTTACATGACGGACGTGTGTCTTCTTATTTCCGAATTAGTCCGTGATGCCATTCGAGGCAGGAGATTGCTTTGTGCTTCCTTACCCCAGTATCCGCCAGCTTCTCCAACCCCTCCGCCTCGTCCATCCGGAGTTTTAGAATCAGCAGTTCCACTCGCTACTCCCTTAGCTTCTTCGTCAGCTCCCAAGCATTTGCTCAAGCGTAGGGTGTAGTCCTTCGTGTAGTGCATATGCATTTGCTCTAGTATTATGCTTGTGTGTGCCTGTGTGGAGTAGTTTTGTAGCTTCTTGCTGTGTGCTTTATTTAACTTGTTTGATGTGTGCTTTATTGCAATCGATCATTTTCTCGCGCTTCTTTGTTTTGAATCTGTGGTGTTACCCCCTTATGGAAATTTCTCATCAACCGACATCGGATCAGAAGAAGCCGTGAGAAGTACAGATATTCAACAAGGGACTCAGTTAAAAGCAATGGGATTTTCAGCTGACAGCATTGTATTGCAGACATCCGGTCTGAATACAAAGTATATTCTGCTCAGACATTCACTAACAAGTACTCGTCAGAGATCCACCTTTATTGCAGCAATGATTACACCAGCAAGAGAACAAAAATTGGATCCAAGTCCAACAATGCACTTCAAGTCAGAGGCATGGTCCGTACATAATGATTGATTCTGCCATGAGTCAGATTTGAAGGATGCGGTGCCCAGAAGTCAGTCTGGATATGCAATGAATTCAGCAAGGACAGTCAGACAATTCTTGTCATACAAGTAATCAGCAGCCGGAATGTTAAGAATATGTGTATATATATATATATATTTATATATGTCATCGCGTTCGCAAAGAAAAGCAGCACAGTATTTCTCAGCAGAGCGTACAAGGCAAGATTCCTCAGTCGGCATCAGTAAGGTATGAATGGATTCCTGTGCAAGATATTCAGTCTTCTTCAATAAGATACTGCACAAGCTTCTGGCATAAGGAACCGAGTCTTCCCCAGCAAGTCTTTAAGGGGCAAGCTTATGAGGTACGGTACCCAGCCGTCCTCAGCAAGATATCCGCCGAAAGCTTCGAGCACAAGCTATCCAGTCTTCCTCAGCACTATATCCCGGTGGCTTCCAACGCAAGCTGCCCAATATGTTTCAGTACGACACTGGTACAAGATAATTAAACAATGAGTTGTCAGCATACGGACGTGTTTTCCAAGTGTCAGATCTGCAACGGATGGGTCAGAAACAAGAATCAGTTAGAACAAAGGTATGCCCCGAGAATCAGATATTTCTTCATACAGTGAGTATGCTGCCAAGTTCATGCAAGTCCTTCGCACACAGAAGAATTCATGATACGCATCCGACAACCTCGCTGGATACGCAAGTAAAGGAAAACCAGTGGGTGATGCAAGAATCGACAAGTCTTGAAGAGAGACAACATTAAGACACCCTCTTGGTAGTAATTATTGAGATCAGCCCCCCCACACCCGAAAGATGATGTTATTAATCCGGTCAATGTCTAGCATAATCAACAAACAGTATTGAGATCTATATAAACACACGTGAGCCGGATAAATATATCAAGATTGGAGACATGAATAAGACCAAAGTATGAATTGCAAGATATTGCACATGACAGTACTCAGGGCCGGAAAATAATTTTAAAGGTCCAGATGAAGAACAAAATAATGAAAGAGCAAGACCGACAATACAGGTATGCCAGTTATTGTGTGAAAAATGTGGTATGTTTGCCCAAGACAGTCTTATTCCACATCAAACCCAAGTGCAGATACACATAAGAGGTCTACTTCATTGTGGTAAGGGCCTCATAGCAAGGCAACCAGCTCAGTCCACAGTATGCTCTGAAATGTCAGCGTTGAATACCCGAGTCTGTCAGGTCCGACCCAAGGACAGTTCAATATATTGACCTCAGTAACCTTGCTAAAGAATCGCACAACCTACTATCCCCATGAGTATACCAGCAAAATGAAGAATCGGTGTGAGAGAACATACTTTGAGGATTGTTATCTCTCACATATGGGAAGCAATTACAGAATAGTCTGCAGTGAATGGGATTCTTTGCCAAGATCACCGCCAGTCATGTCTGCAAATGTTATCACTTGAAGATGGTGCATTTTTCTATCAGTCACATCAAGAGACAGTAAAACCTTTGGTACAAAGTGGATACTCAAGACTGTGAAGCCAGTCAAGATAAGTCAGAAACTCCTGCAAAATGTCAGAACCCATCAGAAGAACAAGTGTGATTCACGTCACTATTTTGAACCCAGAAGGCATGCATATATTCGAGGAACCCGATGCCTGGATAGAAGAGATTCTTTGTTCCACGGGAAGATGTGTTCCCCAACTCCGTGGAATATTCTCGGTACTCGATACAAGAATAACATCTCCAGCAAGGATCAATATCGAGAAGGATACGTATGTCAGATAATCTTTCGGACCCCAGCTCAGCCAGCAGATATGAAGGAAAAATTTGAGTCAGTATGAACAGAAACATATGAGGTAAGTCCTGTCAGAATGTCAGATACGGTGAAGCAAACCACCCCAGATCAAGGCAGTCAGTTAGATCCTATCCAGTGGGAACATTATATGAGAATGAATAAAAGAAAACCGAGTTGGAAACAGTTTCTTCAAGTCAGAAGATTTATTTATCCCTGAGCAACGAAATCTCGTGGACGAGATTTCTTTAAGGGGGGAAGGATTGTAACACCCTGGAGTTTGCCCTTTTCTTTTTCTGATGATTTTCTTGGATTTCTTGATTTGATTTATTTTTCTGCGGCTATGTGGTTCTGAAACTTGGGAAGATCATGTCTTCCTAGGTTTTATAGTGACTTGTCATCCTCATCATCATCCCAAGCTCATTTTCATCCTTGACCTAATCCAATATTCTTTTTCTTGGGAATATTTCTTTTCTGTTAAAGGAATAACCCTTTAAACCCTAGGTTGTGAAGCAACCTATATTTCTATCACTCCCAAAATTCCCAAACAATTCTCATAATTTTTTTGGGTCATATCTTCCACAAATATGTCAAAATTCTTCCTTGGCATTATCAAAGATAATTCACAAATATTCCTTTTCTATTTCTGCCCTAAGTGGTGGATTGAGAAGGAAGTGTCATTTATCTTTGCTTAATTGATCCCAAACTTTTTGGACATCTTTTCCTGTCCATATGATTGCCCCATGCCAAAATTCAACTCCATTTGTCTAGTAAATATTCCTGAGCAAATTTTCAAAGTTCCTATCTGAGCGAAGCCATTGTGAAGGAAGTACTAGCTAGGCATATCTAAATGAATTGAAATTTTGCAAGGTCCTTCATATGATCAAATCATGACTCTCCACCAAATATGAGCTCATGTAACTCATCTATGTGAGCCCAGCTCAAAATCTTAGTTTCTGGTTAGATTTTCAGTTTGTGAAGCAACTATATTTTATATTGCTTCATTTAAGCTGAAAGTTTTCCAGGGCATTCTCCTATCCATATCAGCTCCCTCAACCAAGTTTTGTCCCATTAAATCTAGCCAATTGCCCTGTGCAATTTTTCCAAGTTTTTGTCCAGAGCAAAGCATTGTGAAACAAGTGCTAGTTTGGTTCATCCAAATGGCCAGAAACTTTTTGGTCATCTTCATATCTTCAATCATTGGGCCATGCCCAATTTCAGCTCAACTTGCGTCTTCATGTGAGCGCATCATCCAAATCTCTAATTTTGGCCATTATGGTGCATTCTACAGCAAGAACCCTCTAAACCCCTCCTATTAAGCTGATTTTTGGTGACCAGCATCACCTTAGTGTGTGATCATCACCAGACAAATCACTTCCTTGGTTGTCAAGCTTGTGTCCCCTCTGGACAGCACAAGCAGGTTGCTGCTGATCTGCTTTGGCTCCTCCTGCTTTTCTATTCTTCGCCCCTGGACCGACTTGTTGCTTTGTTTGGACTCAGGGTATCATGTTCATTCTACTAGACACGGTTGGTCCGACCAAAACGAGCAATTTGCTCCAGTGCACGTGGTGATCACTCTTGCGTCATGGAAAACTCGTGCTCTGGCCTGTTCTTGCCACTGTTCTCGTCGTCTCCCTCGTCGTCTCAACCTCCATTAATGTCCTACAACTTCCTCGTGACCCCCTACACCTCCTTGCGTTGCTGCCCCGCCCTGACTCGTTGTGGTGTGGTCGCCGTCGTCGCGCCCGTTCCACTACGAGCTCCTGTCCTCCATTAGTGCTCAGCTGGAGCTCGCCGTGAGCTCTAAAGGCTTCACCGCGGCCTATATAAGGCGTTCCCAACTCCTCCCGCACCTCACCAGCCTCTCCTTTGCCCTCCTCAACCACCGGAGTCCTTGGCCCCCTCCTCTTTTCGCCGGAGTTCGTCTCGGCCATCGTCGGCCTTCTCTGCTCCGGCCACCTCAGGCCTCCTCTCCCCCTCCAACCACGTCCACTGAGTTCCTCTCCCTCCGCTGTTCGTCCCAACCCCTTGCCCCTCGCCAGAGTTGGCCGTAGCACCGAGAACCACCAACTCCCGACTGCCTCTGTTCCTCTCCTGGCGCCGCGCCTCGCCGCCGTTCCGCTCCTTCCCGACGGCCGTGCACCACCTGGACGGAAGCATCGCGTTCCCACGAATCGGTAGGTGGTCTTTGTTAGAAGGGAGAGAGAGAGAGAGGGATTGGTGAAGTTGTTGTTGTATTGATTGAGCCTCATGGGCGTATATATAGTGAGTACATGACCTGCTTGGAGTACAAGACAAGGTAGGGATAAATCCTATACTTCCTAATAGTCATGATACTCAACATCCCCCGCAGTCACAACGGTAGCGACACAAACGGTGAGACTGGAGAAGAATCCAAAGGTAAGCCGACGGACGCCCTCCCACAGTCGTAACGGTCGACGCATCACGGAAGTTGTGGCTGGAGTGAAAGCCGATGAGGTTGCTCAAGCAAGGCGATAGCCCTTTGTGCTTTTTGTCGAAGTAGCCGAAAGCGTAGGATGGGGTAGCCGTGCGAGGGACGCCATGGTCGATGTCGAGTCGGGATGGCCAGTGTCGAGGAAGTCACCGTGGACCGGGAAGAAGTGCGGCGGTGGCGGCCTGAGAAGGTGGCGGCGGCGGCCTAAGGAGGCGGCGACGGCTAGGAGCGCGGCGCCGATGCTCGAAGTAGGCGAAGAAGAACCCGACAACATGATGAAGACCGGCGCAGACGATGGCGTTCCCGCGCCTTGGAAGACGGCACGGCGCATACCACACAGGAGTCGACGCGCGTGGATGGCGAAGTGGACCACGTGCCGCGGTGCTACGGCCTGAAGGGGCGACGGAGCGGCAGCGCGCGGGTCAGGGCGACGACGGGGAAGACCTCAGGGCGGAAGCAGGGACTGCGTGCCACGCTCGCTATGGCCCGATGGGGCGACATGGCGGCAGCGCGAGGGTCGGTGCAGCCACGGGGATGGCCTGAAGTGGACGGGCCTCGGGGCGGCGGTGGACCGCGGGCCGCGGCACTACGACCCAAAGGGGCGATGTAGCGGCAGCGCGCAGGTCGGTGCAACCGCAGGGTGAACCACAGAGTAGCGACGAGGACCGTGTGCCACGCTCGCTATGGCCCGACGGGGTGACGCAGCGGCAGCGCGAGGGTCGGTGCAGTCACGGGGACGGCCTGGAGCGGACGGCCTCGGGACGGCGGTGACCGCGGGCCGCGGCACAACGGCCCAAAGGGGCGATGCAGCGGTAGCGCGCTGGTTGGTGCAGTCGCCAAGAAAACCATGGGACGGCAATGCTGTGGTCCAAAGGGACGACGCAGCTGCAGCCCGTTGCTCGATCGAAGATAAAGCGCGTATACTCGATTATGATCTTCATTGAATTTGATGAACAGCTTGCGTCAAGACGACCGGACGTGCAATCTTTGTCCGCATGGGATACAACGTGGGCCAACCTGCGACGCGTTACTTCATCAGCATCTTCATCGACCTTGATAGGATCCGGTTGCCACACGAAGCCTCGGCTTCGCCGACGCGACCGGTGTATGGTCCGAAGGGACGACGCAGCTGCAGCCCGTTGCTCGATCGGAGATAAGGCGCGTATACTCGATGACAATCTTCATTGAATTTGATGAACTGCTTGCGCCAAGATGACCACACATGTAATCTTAGTCCGCATGGGATACAACGTAGAGGAGCAGCTAGCGAGGAATTGCACGACCGGTCAACATGCATGCAGTATCCATGGAACAAGGCCACGCAGGATGCATCGATAGGCCAGCGCGAGTTCCAGAGCAGCACCAGGCCCATGGGATACCAAGTTAGAAGGGAGAGAGAGGGATTGGTGGAATTGTTGTTGTATTGCTTGAGCCTCGTGGGCATATATATAGTGAGTACATGACCTGCTTGGAGTACAAGACAAGGTAGGGATAAATCCTATACTTCCTAATAGTCACGATACTCAACAGTCTCTGCTCGCCCGGGGGTGGCCGGAGTTGGCCGGGCTCGTCGCTGGAGTCCGCTGCCCGAGCCCTCTACCGCCGCAGCTGCGGCCTTCCCCGGCGCGCGCACCTCACCTGGACGAGTGCGACGCGCCGCCCTGAAGTCGCCGGTGCGAGCCGCTCGGCCGGGGGCCGCCTGAGCCGGCCAGGCTCCTCGCTGGCCATCGCCCTGCCTCGCCTCTCCTCTGTCTCACTCAGGGGAGACCGAGCAGAGGAAGTAGAGGAGCATTGCCCCCCTTGCCGCGTGGGGCCCGCCTATCGGTCTCCCAGCCGTTGACCAGACCAGGTCCATGTGAGTAAGTGGAGGCGTAAAGTCAGAGTATGTTTTCGTCTTCGAAAAGGGTGTTCTCGTTCTCCTTAGCCTAAAGTACGTTTTCCCAATCAGAAAGCATATTTCTGAAAATCTGTTTCTGTCTTATCCACTCAGGGACCCGGCTGTGAATATTCTTTTTACAGAAAAGTTCCTGATCTTCTACACCTCATAACTTCGCGACCGTAACTCCGATTGAGCTGAATCCGACGCTCACTTCTTCGTCTCGTCAAGATCTTTCTGTTGGTGCCATTTTCGTAAGGTGTTCACATAGTGAAAATGACCATTATGCCCTTGGCCTATTCAGCCCCTTCGTGAGAGAACCGCCCGGCATTTCATTCCGCGGCTTCACCGCACTTCTTCCCAGAGTCTCTGTCACCTCCAGGCAAGCCACAACACCCACTTGCATGATAGCCATGAAGTAGCCATGGTTTCTACTTGAATATTTAACAAAAGTTTGCATGTTATCTGTCTACTTGTTTGCTACTGTTGTCGTTGTTTCGGTTTTGTTCGTGGATTCATATTCACATTCATGCTATGTTCCGATGCATCTTGTTATCTTGTACTACTTGCTAGTATCATGTTCACATGTTATGCTTGATAGTAGTAGTTCATGCTAGTAGCAGTGGTGTTCTTTCGGATGCATGTTTACCATCTGTTATCAAGTATAGTTGCTATGCATGTTACTTTGCATCCAGTTGGTTACATGCTTACTTGGTAGTATTCTGGTTAAGTTCTTGCATGGTATTTCTTTATGATGCTAGTGGTCAGGCTATGCTCATGTGTAATGTTATGCTCGTCGGTATGCCATGCTCATTTGGTTAAATGCTTCATTGTGGTTATGCTCGATGATTATGTTGCACCTCCATGCTTATGTTGATATCATGTTCATGCATTGTAGTTGCATCATGCTTTTGTATTATGGCTCAGCTTATTGCATTCAAGTTTAATCAGATAAAAATGAACTTGAACAATGGTTGGCTGAGTCATGGTGCCACTGAATCGAGCTGACCAGTGCAACCACACTTGCCTTTATGGGAAGGACCTAGTTGGGTCTATTGTCATGCCTCTCGCTGGTGCCTCCAACGAGGGAAGGTTATGGGCGCGCGCTACCCTGATCAGGTAGGCGGACATAAGCCTTGTGTGCCCGGTGTTGTTGTTATGGTACCTTGTCCCCGTTTGGGACCGTTTATGTTTTGCCACGACGGTGACCGTTGATGCCTTTGGTAGGCACGGGGCCACTCTTGACTTAGCCCAGTGAGGAGTTGGTCGGAGTGGCCGGGAGAGTGTCATGGCGGTAGATCGGTTTTGTTGGAATGTCGTTGGTCCCCACGTATGGGAGTGCGAGGCCATGGGTTCCGTGGTGTGGGTACGGTGTGCTAACCTCTGCAGAGTGTGTGTTAAATCTATCGATAGCCACGCCCGCGGATATGGGCCCAGTTCGTAGTCGGTCACACTATGAGCCAACAATAATAATAACTTGCTTAATAATAACCCCGGTTCGATGATGAGAAAGAGATTGGTTGTGATCAAGAGAGGATCACGAAGGTATCATGGATACCAATGTTGGTAAGTTGGTGCATGAGATGGTTACGAGGTAACCGCCGAACAAGAGGAAGTTGGTGCATGATATTGGTTTACCTGTTGCATGTAGTATCATCATGTTCTTGTGCTCATGCCATGCTAATGTTATTCTAGCCGTATCATGTTCAGTTGTGCATGCCCTGTATCATGTTCATGATTGCTTTAACCTGCTAATGCCATGATGTTGTTTGTCTTGACTGCTGTTGGTTATTGTGAGCTTGCAATTACAATCAATGTACTGACCTGGCGTGTCATGCCAGTTTGCAGGTCGTGCCTGATTGCTTGCTTGTTTGGCATGGTTCCTGTGTTCGTGAGCTAGGGTAAACGTTCCAGCCAGAGTCCCTGTGGATTGGGGTCCATCATCATCGTTCGTTGTTCCGCTGCCAGTAGAGGTTCCGCTGCCTCGAGTTGTTACGCTACTTGCATAGAGCAACTGGCGTTGGCGTAGCGTTGCCATTCCAGTGTTATTCATTGTAATCCGGAGACCTTGTATTCATATTCGTGTTGTAATAAAAAGCTGGTTTGTTCTATGCTAAGTAGTGCCGTATTCCAGAAGACTTCGCCTCGATTTCTGGGCTAGAATACGGGGCGTTCCAGTTTATCTGAGCCGGGGTGCCACACACACTCTGAACATGATTGTATATTTTTGTCCTTTTGGTCTCCAATTTGATTTGTTGTAGTAGACGCCAATGCGCTGGCCATCATGTTTTCAAGACATGGAATCATACCAGCCGATGGGTGGTGGTTTATCGCTCGTTCAGCTGACGGCAGTCATTTGATGCTCATTCGCACGTACCAAATTGACCAAACCATTACATAAAACCACATGCAGTACAATGCCTGGGGTGTTCGTGACATTGATGACTATGGCTGCTTCGTGTTCGAGAAAGATCCCAGCTCCGTTGGGCCAGGCGTATTCAACTTGAGGCGAGTTTAAAGCCTCGGCAACCACTCCATGTTCCTCGGGCTCAATTATCCAATCATCCAACAAACCATCGATCATATCACCGGCGATGATTACTGTGCTATGCAACTTCCATTCGCCAGGGGGAACCGTGTTTACACATCATACAATGGGTTTCATGAATCACCATATCCAGAGATTCGTCGACATAGCTTGTTGCCAGATAATCTTTAGTGTGTGAAAGGCATCAAGATTCCATGCGATGGATGGCTTTTGCAAACTCGACATGCGGCGATGTGGTTCATGCCAATAGCAAATATGCACAACTTGATTCGTACTGATATCTAGACTGAGCCATGTATCCTGCTGCTGTAGCATGACCCTCTTTTGTTGGATATTATGTAATGTTGTTAGTTTGAAGCACTCCTCTGGTTTGAAGGATAGATACCTTTCTGGGATCAAGTGCATCCTAACTCACCTGTGTAGGATGTACTGATAATGATGACGGAGATGCTGTGGAGAAGCCATATATCAATTAGGCTTCAAGTGCGTACTTTTTGGTGAAAGTGTTGTCCAATGGGAAATATATTTTGTATTACTCATGTAGCCTACAAAGTCTGTCGCACGGCCTTGTAACTTCTTACTCCATTTCTAAATTTGTACTAGTCCTCTATACCATATATTGCGCTACTCATACTACTACCTCCCTCCTGGTTTATTGGTCCCCTTCGTAATTTGTGTCAAATTTTGACCATAAATGTCACTAACTAAATGTTAATGCATGTCACAAAAATTATGTCATTTGATTCGTATTTGAACATAGTTTCCAATTGTATAATTTTCGGTGACATGCACTGACATTTTTTTAGTTAAACCTATGGTTAAAATGTGACACTAAATACGAATAGTAAGCAGTACAGTACCAGTACTAGTATACGTCGGTCAAATTATTCATCATGTGCTAACATTGAATTGACGTGACAACACGCTACGTGTGAGGTGACACAAGAGTCTCGTCGGCGTGTTCGGGTATTGTGGACTTCAGATTTGGAGTACCACTTATCAGTCAAAATCTTTCATCATTCACTTAAAACAGTCGATTGATCATACATTGAGTACCATATAACTGGAATTAATCGATGCAAGTCCAAGAAGGATTGGCCGGTGCAGCCGGCTGGCGTCAAGTTCGATCCAATGGACCAGGAGCTGATCGAGCACCTTCAGGCCAAAGTGAGTGCTGACAGCGCGAGATCTCACCCTCTCATCGATTTTTTTCATACCAACCATCGACGGCGAGCACGGCATATGCTACACACATCATGAGAAACTTCCAGGTAAGACACCGATCGGCCGTCTACTTGCACAAACATATTCCTTTGTTTATAGCTCTATTTTTCTTTTTAGATGCAGACCTATTGAAGCAATTACAATTTGACAATTAATAAAAAGTGAAACAAGTGACTGCAACATGCCAAAGATGTTATGAAAATGCCAGCTACATACACTAAAACCTGTATTCGACAATACTGCAGGTATCACACTGAGTGGCCTAAGCAAGCATTTCTTCCAGCGCAACTCCAGGGTGTTCAAAAGGGGCACGTGGATGTGTCGCAAGACACAGTCAAAGTGCGGCATGCACGCGATGTGGCACAAGACCGGCAATACCTTGTCGGTGATGGTCAACGGCCGGCACACGGGCAGCAAAAAGGTTCTGGTGTTGCACACCAACAAGAACTTCGACCAGCAGAGGACCAACTGGGTGATGCACCAGTACCACCTCAAGGACCTGGAGCAAGAGAAGGAGTGGGAGCTGGTCCTCTGCAAGATTTTCTACCAGACGAACACTAGGGCCAGGACTAAAAAGATTATAAGTTAGTTTGGTATTTGTGCTTGTACTACCTGGTCGTCCGCAAGTTGGTATTGTTGTTAACGATCTTTCGGTATGAACTTGGCATTTTCTTCCAACCATCATGCCGAGGGTCGACGCGGATATAAAGCTGAATCATTTGTTTCGAAATGAATTTTCAGGCACCTGATTTTTATTTGATGGGTAGCATAAGCACCTGCTGTTCAAATTCCCATTTCTCCAAAATTTTCGAAACAAGTGCATGCACTTATTATCACGATGAAAAAACAATATACCTGCTGGATCCCAGTTATCAGCCTGTACTTGCAGAATTCTCTCATTTATTGAGCAGGTATATTATTTTTTTAGGTCGAGCAAGTTTCAACTGGGTTGTAGACTGCCCAGGCTTGGTTTTGTTATTAACAGGCCCAACCCATGACGACAACGGGGCGCAAAGATCCAGCAGGTATCTACTAGCCTCTGGCCCGCCAGCGTTAGTTGTATTTTGGCTTAGAACATCCGTAGGGAGTTTTTTACTTAATCAAACACACAACCCAGTTCTATTTTCCTCTTGAAACGCCATGTCCTACTTCTGTTTTCCAATCTCTACCTATAGTTTTACTAGTTCATATACACGTATCATTATACTGAAAATACATAAAGTTCCCTTTTTATATTTCCATCCTTATTTTTTTGTTTTCCCTCCCAGCGCTGATTTTTTTACCACTGATTTTCCCTTAAACCAACTCAATTGTCCCACGTCTTATTTTCTTACAAAACAAAACGATTTTTTCGGCAAATCAATAAGTTCTTAAAAAATAAATGTTTATCATTTCGGGATTACAACAGTTCGGACTCCACAAAAATATGCAAAATAAGGTTGACATTTTTGACCGTGGTCCTGCGCAGAAAACGGGTTGTAATAAATTACTTAAGAATTAGCAAATGGGCTGCAAATTATTAAAAAATAGCAAATGGGCTCTATGTTGTCTGCCACGGATTTGGAGGCTGACTTGTGAGCCTACTAAGTTCACGGGTACACAGGGTTTCTCAAAAAAAGAAACTTAGTCAACAATCGACTCTACCATCGTCAGACCGTTAGATGTCAATCTAATGCCAATCGTGCTTCTTCAGTCTCTGATATTCCTGCTCCAGCCGCCCAAACCAGCGCCGGCAGAACCGCCTGCTCCCGCCTCCTGTGGCCGGCGGTGCTACCGGGCAGGCCTCACAGCCCCACCATACTCGCATCCCTGGCCTGGCTATCCCTCTACTCACTCACACCTCCTGTTATTTTACGGCGATGGCAGCTGAACCAGTCGACCCTCGTACTCCCCACCGCATGTGCAACCACTGTCGTGTCTTCCTCGGCTCCGTGTTGTTCCCTTCCTAGGCCTCGCCGTCGTCCACCGCCCTGGTGCTCTCGACGCGGCGTGGTCAACATGGTCAATGAACGACATCCATCGGAAGTGGACTGTACGTGGAGAGGCTGACAGCTGGGTCCATGACCGCACACAAGGAAATGCCTCCTTATTACGCGCAAAATAATGATTCCTCTACCTGACATCTGGGACCCACCGGAAGGGCCTCTGTATTTCACGAAAAAAATGTTCCCCTCGCTGACAGCTCGGACCCACCAGCTATATCTTCGCACGCAAGGAAGTGCCTCCTTATTACGAACAAAAAAATGAATACCACCCCTACAAGCTGGGACCCACCATACGGGAGGCTGACTTGTGGGCCTACTAAGTTGACACGGACGGAGGGCTTTGCCAACATAGTCAACAAACAATTCTATCACCAGTGATCGTTGGATTGTTAACATCGAACGGTCGTCCTGCTTCTTCAACCTCTGATTTTCTTGCTCCAGCCGTCCAAACCACCGCGTGCTCTTGCCTCTCGTGGCCGACTGTGCTATCGCGGAGGCCTCACCGCCCCTACTATCCCACCACTGGCCAGGCCATCCCTCTACACACCCACACCCCCTGTTATTCTGCGGTGGCGACAGCCTCACACCGCAGCCGAACCAGTGAACCCTCGTACTCCTCTCCGCGTGGGCATCCACTGCCACGTCTTCCCCGGCTCCGCGTTGTCCCCTTCCTAGGACTCGTCATCGTCCACCGTCTTGGTGCTCCCGGCGCGGCATGGTCAATGTGGTCAAGGAATGACTTCCATCGAAAGAGTACCGTACATGGAGATGCTGATAGCTGGGTCCACGGCCGCAGCAAGGAAGTGCCTCCTTATTATGCGGAAAATAATGATTCCTCCACCTGACAACAGGGACCCACAAGATGGGCCACCGTATTTCATGAAAAAGTGTTTCCCCCTGACTGCTGGGACCCACCAGCTACATCTTCGCATGCAAGGAAGTGCCTCCTTATCCTCCTTGACAGTCGGGACCCACCTGGTCGAAGCGTACGTAGCATTGTCATTCTGGTCGCAAACGTGTACGTACATACGATCAGTCTGTCTGCAGGCTGCAGCGCTGAACTGCGGTCGTGTAAGGAAGGGCACGTGTTGTAGTATAGACGCGCACGTGTCGTAGTAGAGGCGCGCACGTAGCATGTCACGCAGTCCCGTTAATATCGTGTACATGTACGTACAACTAGGGTGCAAGAACGTAAATACAGCCACGTACATACATAAGGGCGGGGTCTCGAACGCCTACTCGAACAAATGTACGGCTAGGCCTCATGTACATCGAGAGGTAGCGACGGTGTCGTGTTCATCGGGGGCCAACCAGCTTGGTTGGAATGGAATGCGTCATCATTTTCATCGGGAGCCAACCGGCTTGGACGGAACAGCCGATCAAAACGAGGCCTGGCGTATCACAGAACGGAGGAAACGGCCTTGTGTTCGACTAGCCACGATCGAAACGGGATCCTGTTCATCGGGAGTAAAGGAATTTGGGGCTAGATCGTGGAAATCTAGCCCATAATAGAACATGAGGCCACGGACGAAAGGGTGGAGAGGAAAACCTAGTCCACGGAGAAAGTGGGGGATAAACACCACCCTCTCATTGGGCTCCGGAGTAGGGATGATCTGCTTTTTCACAGGGAGCCGATGCGTGATGTTCGCGGCCAAGTATCCCGCTTCCCGGAGTTCCTTGACGTTCCTCTCCGTGACGGAGGAAGCCATCCACTTGCCCTGCGAGCCGGATCCAGACATGGCTGGAGTGTTTGGTGGGGACGGAAAATATCGAAACTTGGGCGCTGGAGCTCGAGGACGGAAGGGCTGAGGAAGAAGAAGGCATGGGGTAAAAAGATGTGTCCTTATCCTCTTATAAAGGTAGTGAATGTCAAGCGCCCCCTCACAAGCCTTAAAACTTGCCTATTCCCAAGGGGTCGTGCGAATGGCACAGTTGGAATACCCAAACCCGTATAGATGAGAATCCCGTAATAAGGGGACACGATGTCTGCTTTGACAAGACGTGTCAATAGAGGCCGCGCCTCGAAATGCGAAGCGGGAGGCCACGAAACGGTTCAAAATAATAATAAGGCCAGACGTAACGTCTCACCGAAAAAGCTATCAGTGGAGATGACTTATTTTGTTTAAGTATTTTGCCTCTGTGGTTGGGGGTTGTAACTATTGTACAGAGCCGGATTCAGTTCTCTTGTTCGGAAGA
Organism: Aegilops tauschii subsp. strangulata; assembly: GCF_002575655.3. Lineage (NCBI taxonomy): Eukaryota > Viridiplantae > Streptophyta > Magnoliopsida > Poales > Poaceae > Aegilops > Aegilops tauschii. The sequence goes on along the minus strand of NC_053038.3, from coordinate 268,582,617 downwards.
CTGCTTTGGTGTATTCGGAGGAGGAACCCGCCTTGCGATGCCGAAGATGATCTGCGCGCCGGACACATCGTCATTGAAGCCTGGTTCAGGGGCTACTAAGGGAGTCCTGGATTAGGGGGTCCCCTGGCATCCGGGTTATGTGACATGGGCCAGAATGGTGGGCCGGGAAGATACAAGATAGAAGGCCTTCCCCCGTGTCTGGATGGGACTCTCCTTTGGGTGGATGGCAAGCTTGGCGTTCGGATGTGTCGTTTCCTTTCTCTGTAAACCGACTTTGTATAACCCTAGGCCCCTCCCGTGTCTATATAAACCAGAGGGTTTAGTCCGTGGAGGCAATCATAATCATACAAGCTAGACATCTAGGGTTTAGCCATTATGATCTCGAGGTAGATCAACTCTTGTAACCCCTATACTCATCAAAGTCAATCAAGCAGGAAGTAGGGTATTACCTCCATTAAGAGGGCCCGAACTTGGGTAAACATCATGTCCCCTGCCTCCTATTACCTTCGATCCTCAGATGCACAGCTCGGGACCCCCTACCCGAGATCGGCTGGTTTTGACACCGACACCTCCAACGGCTGGCTGTGCTGCCGCGCATGCATCATGGCCACGTCGCACCCTAAAACTCTGCGCATCTTCCCCGGCTCCTACTCCTTCCCGTCCGAGGCCTCACCATCGTCCTCCGCCTTGGTTCGCTCGCCGCGGCACCGCCCTCCGGTGTTGTCAACATGGTCAACAACCGAGGGGAACAAGGAGATGACTGTACCTGGTGAGGATGACAGTAGGGACCCAGCAGCGCGCGCAGTAATTTTGTTTTTTCAGGACAGAGAAGTGTATCAACTGGGTTGTTTGGGAGCCGTGGCCTGTCTAGCCCAGGATTTTTTTATATGTTTAGCACATGACCAACCCAGTTTGTTTTTTTCCTTTCTGAAAATGGCTAGCACAGCTATTTTGTTTTTTGCAGAATCACCAACATAGGCCTACTTGCTTTTCTACGCCCTGCTGGGTCAGGAATCTTTCAAGATGAGGACGGATGCATTTTGCCCAGAAAATGGGCTATAAGTAATAAGAAATGGGCTATAAGTAATAATAAATGGGCTGTAAAATGAAAAAATACAGCAAACAGGCAATTAGTTCCAAAATACTTTTTTCTTTCGGATTTAAATTAAGGTATGTTTAGTTTTTAAATTAATTTGAATCTAGCTAGAAATTTCAGGCTATATGCTGTTTGGGACAAATTTGGAGGCTGACTTGTGGGTCTACTAGGTTGACGTGTACGAAAGGCTTTGTCAACTTAGTCCACAAACGATTCTAGCAGCAGTGACCGTTGGATGTTAATCCAACAGCCGTGCTGCTTCTTCAATATCTGATCTTCTTGCTCCAGCCGCCCAAACCAGCGCCGGTGGGACTGCCTGCTCCCACCTCCCGTGCCCGGCTGTGGTGCCGCACATGCCGCACCGCCCCACCCTACTCCATGTCTAGCCAGGCCATTCCTCTACTCACCCACACCTCCTGTTATTTTCCGGCGATGGCACCCGGACCAGTAAACCCTCGTACTCCCCACCGCGTGGGCAACCACTTTCGAGTCTTCCCCGGCTCTGTTTCGTTCCCTTCCTAGTCCTCGCCATCGTTCACCGATCTGGTGCTCTCGGTGCGGCATGGTCAACGTGGTCAACGAACGACATCCATCGGACGTGGACTGTACGTGGAGAGGTTGACAGCTGGGTCCACAGTCGCACACAAGCAAATGCCTCCTTATTACCGCAAGATAATGATTCCTCCACCTGACATCTGGGACCCACCGAAAGGGCCTTTGTATTTCGCGAAAAAAATGTTCCCCCCGCTGACAGGTCGGACCCACCAGCTATATCTCCGCATGCAAGGAAGTGCCTCCTTATTACGCACAAAAAATGAATACTCCCCATGCTAGCTGGGACCCAACATAGTGGTAGGCTGACTTGTGGGCCTACTAAGTTGATGGGGACGGAGGGCTTTGTCAACTTAGTCAATATGAACGATTCTAGCTCCTGTGACCGTACGATGTCCATCCAACGGCCGTAGTGCTTCTTCAACCTCTTGTCTTCTTGCTCCAGCTGCCCCAAGTAGCGTCGGTCGTGCCGCCTGCTCCTGCCTCCTGTGGCCGGCTGTGCTGCCGCGGAGGCCTCACCGCCCCCTACTACTCCCACCACTGACCAGGCCATCCCTCCACTCACCCACACCTACTGTTATTCTGTGGCGACGGCAGCCTTATACCGAAGCTGAACCAGTGAGCCCTCGTACTCCTCTCCGCGTGGGCATCCACTGCCGTGTCTTCCCCAGCTATGTGTCGTCCCCTTCCTAGGCCTCGCCGTCGTCCACCGCCTTGGTGCTCTCGGTGCGGCGTGGTCAATGCGGCCAAGGAACGACTTCCATCGGAAGAGTACTATACGTGGAGAGCCTGACAGCTGGGTCCACAGCCGCAGCAAGGAAATGCCTCCTTATTACACAGAAAATAATCATACCTCCACCTGACAGTAGGGACCCACCGGATGGGCCATTTCACGAAAAAAAGTTTCCCCCCTGACTACTGGGACCCACCAGCTACATCTTCGCAAGCAATGAAGTGTCTGACAGTTGGGACCCATCTGGTCGAAGCGTATGTAGCGTTGTCATTTTGGTCGCAAACGTGTACGTACATATGATCGGTCTGTCTGCAGGCTGCAGCGATGAACTGTGGCCGTGCAAGGAAGGGCACATGTCATAGTAGAGGCGCGCATGTAGCATGTACACATACGTACAGCCAGGGTGCAAGAAAGTAAATACGGCCACGTACGTACATACGGGGGGGGGGGTCTCGAACGCCTACTCGCGCATACATACGGCCAGGGCTCATGTACATGGCTGGGCCAGAATGGAGAAACTGCGTCATCGGCGTGTTCGTCGGGAGCCAACCGGCTTGGACGGAACAACCGATCAAAATGAGGCCTGGCGTACCGCAGAACGGAGGAAACGGCCTTGTGTTCGACCGGCCACGGTCGAAACGGGATCCTGTTCATCGGGAGGGGTCTGGCGTACCGCAAAACGGAGGAAACAGACTTGTGTTCGACCGCGTACGGTCGAAAGGGGGTCCTGTTTATCGGGAGGGGTGTGGCATACCACAAAATGAAGGAAACGGACTTGTGTTGGAATGCTGCGGTTGAAACGGGGGTCCTGTTCATCGGGAGGGGTGTGGCGTACCGCAAAACGGGACGCCACGGGATATTGTTCATCTCCACGGTCTACCTCCTCCAGCCTCCACGGGCTAGTGTTCATCCACCGTCGACCTCCTCCAGCCTCCACCTGCGACTGTTCATCCACGGGCTCCTGTTCATCCAGCCTCCACCGCTCCTCCACCAGCTACTGTTCAACCAGCCCTCTCCACGGGGTCCTATTCAACCACTCCTCCACGGGCTACTGTTCATCCAGCCCTCCACCGGGTACTGTTCAACCAGCCCTCCACGGTGTCCTGTTCATCCAGCCCTCCACGGGGCCCTGTTCATCCACCCCCAACCGGCTCGATCAGGGTCCTGTTCATCCAGCGGTAACGGCCTCTACTACCACGGGGTCCTGTTCATCCACCCCGACACCGAGAAATGTTCATCCAACCCCCCAACAACGCTCATTGTTTATCAAGAGGCAGCAGGTCCGATCGGCTTCAGTTAGCAGCACTAGCGAAGGAATCGCTCGATCGGGTTCAGTTAACAGCTAGGGATCGATTGATCGCTCGGGTTTAGTAACGCGTAGCCTGCAGTGCAATCGCTTGGGTGCAGTAGGCGAATGCCTCGCTCGAGTTCAGTTAGAGCCCAACGCCTCGCACCCACGCGCGTACGTGTACGAGAGAAACGTGCATCGCTCGGCCCCCGACCACCCACCGTAACCGGGAACTCCCCGATATTTTCCTCGCCCTTGCTTCTACCATGGTTTTTTTCGTCATGGACGGCCCAAAGAATGTCATGCAGCTGCATCTCCGGCCCGCCCAGGACGAAAAGCCCATTTTCTGTCATGATTTTTTGTCATAGAAGTAGGAGCCCACCACATCTATGATGATACCGGGTATTGTCACAATTATCGTCATAGAAGTGTCATAAGCATGATAGAAAAAATTTGTTTCGGCCCAAAATGTCACGGATGTGTTTTTTTGTAGTGTCAAAGCAAAGAAGAAGAATCCACCCTGGTAACCTTTCTCGTCGTTGGTCGAAATGATGGACGTCCACGCGGGCCCATGAATATATATAGGCTTGCTGCCCATAACCAAGCGATGAGAGTGTGTCCAAAGACAACCATTATTGCATGTGTGTGTCCCGAACATATTTATGAAGGTGTGTGATGCATGCATATGTGTTGAATACCTGACCCAATGCACAAAATTGATGTGGTGCATGCGTTGAAAATCGCAGAGGTCCCCACACAGAGCACGAGGTCGTTCATGACGTGTCGTGTGCTCGCCCCCCCTCCTTCGATCCAACGGGATGGATTCATGTGTACAGATGCGCTATTATATATATGTAATCTCACATCATGATCTATATCAAGACAAAAACAAAAAATTAATCCCCTCCTAAGTCAAATTAGTTAACCTCTCTCGCGTTGTCAGTGAAAGTGATGGACCAAGCTGGTCACCCCCCTTCGACACGTACTATATATACACCTAGTAACACAGCCCTAAAAGAATTAATCCTCCTTGTTCGTCAAACGTACCTCTCTCTCGCTGGGTCAAAGTGATGGACAACGAACTCGCGGGCCCAACACAGAAGCGTAGCGTACGTCCCACGCGAGTGATCATCCTATATAGGACTACGTACCACCGTCTGCATGTGGCCCAAAGAGGTGTTTGTGTGATGTTTGAATACACAATGCACAACTTTAATGTGGCACCATGTATATAGGAAACAAAAAGTCCCCACAGAGAGCGCGAGGTTCATGACGCGTGGTATGTGCTATATGTACGGCCCCATTCGACGCGTGGTATATATGTACTTCTACTGTATAGCACAAACCAAAAAAGAATCATTCCTTGATGATCAAATTAACCTCTTTCTCGTTGGGTTAAAGTGATGGAGGACACCCTCGCATGCCCGCGGATGGAAGGGCCACACGCGAGTGAGTTCCTATATATAAAGGCAACCACCGCCTGCATGGTATTGCGTGATGTTTGAATACCAATATAATGTACAACTTTGATGTGGCACCTGCCTCGGGAACCGGAAAGTCCCCCCATGGAGCGAGGATATGACACGCATATATATAGAGTATTCATGTTGCCCCCACTTTGACATGTACATACTCCTATACCGTGCATATACGTAACACAAACCAAAAAGAACCATCCTTATTGGTCAAATTAACCTCTCTCTCATTGTATGTTCAACTGGTCGACGATGACCTCGTGGGCCCACAGAGAGAGGCACACACGAATGATGTCATAGGACAGAACCACCGCGTGCATGCGCCCGTGTGTTATGTGATGTTTGAATACCCAATGCACAACATTGACGTGGCACATCCTTCGCAAACCAGAAACGCACTACACCACGACGCGTGTAGCCCCCTCACTTCAAGCCGTTGGGAGTGTGTACGCACGTGCTCGAACTTTGATATGGAATCCCACCATGATCCACACCACACACATGCCAAGATGAATCCACCTTTTGTTCAAATGCCTCTCGTTGTCAGTGGAAACTGAAAACCTTTGCGGGCTAACGACTGGGCACGTCGCTGATAACCGCATGAGGGAGAGTGTCCGAGAGGACCACCAATGCATGCATGTGGCCCGAACATTATGTATGAAAGGTTGTGTAATGCTTTAAATAACCATTTCACGACTTTGATGTGGCATATATGACTCACAAAATGATCAATAATCCCACACGGAGGTTCATGACTCGTAGTGTACTGCCGGACCCCTCCCCCGCACCCCCCACACACAGACACACACATCCCGCACCACCACAGCCACACTAAGGCATGTCAAACGTTTTTTGGTAGTGAACATGTGACCAAAGGCGGAGTGTCGTGTTAAAATAAAAAAAAACAGACATCATTCGACCGTTTTTATACATTGATTGATTTCCTAGGGATTTAGTGTGCAAAAATCAAATTTGAGCTACATGTGCACTAAAATGGATTGCAAAATCATATGTGTCCCTGGGTGCATGTTTCCCTGTGCAAGAGATTTCAAAATATTGAGAATATATATTTTTAAAATTCAGTAAATCCAAAACTTAGTTGAAATTAATGAAACTTATCGTAGTGTCATATATGGACATCAGTAGACTGTGATATTGTATTTTTTCGTCAATGAGAACCGTTTTGATATAATCTTCTTACAAATGGGAGATTATTAAAAACTGGCAACCAATATCTCATATGGATTATTTATTCGAACTGTGTGCGTTAGACCGTGCCATGCTTCAGTTAAGCAGTAAAGCGACAGAATGAATCATCAATAAACCAAAAAATATGCATGCTGCCACACGCCCCATGTGATGTGCGAGCAGGCGTGAGTTGATCAGACGCATGCGAGCAGTCTGCCACGCAAGCATACTGGGAGGCATGCGTGCAGGTGTGTGTATTAACGGGAGGCGTGCGAGTAGCTGTGTGAAATGATGGTAGGAATGGCAGATGTCTGCCGCGCAGACTCACCGAGAGGCAAGACAACTTTTGACGGCCGCCTGCCTCGCTCCCACTGGTTCGTATTAATTGCGCGCCTGAGCCTCTGGCCATAATAGGCGGCCACACCCCCGGTCCATAGTGGTGACCAACGTCTGGACTCTGGAGTGTATGAGGATGCCGCCGAAGCACACCATCGGAGGGAGTGGCAACACCGGGGCTGGTGAAGCACCCGCGCAACGCGTGAAGCTGGGCATAGAGGTTGTCGTTGTCACCAACGAGGTCTCGCGCGGGAAGCAGCACGACCTTGACTTCGTTGGCGCCTTCGTGCCCCCCCCAGCCGGAGCCGGAGGTCAACAACAACTCCGGCAATGATCGCGACTCCAACGGAAAACCGGTTAGTCATCTCATCTATATACCCATTTGTGTGGAAAACATATCATGTGTTTTCTCTGGTTACTCTCCCCCCTCTATATTTTTTTGGAATACAAATCCTATGGTTATGTTCTCTCATTCCATGAAATCAGAGTAATTAAGATCCTTTAGATGCACGTAGTGTATTGATTGTTTGAATGTTATCCATATAGAGTTAGTGATTAATTGTTTGTTCTGTACAAATGATTTTTGCTAATAATCCGACTAGGGTTAGCTTGCGTGCTAATAATTCATGGCCGGATCTTGAGAATTGATTTTGAATGTCCTACATATATGTTTGTGCCTTTTTTCTTCCAGATCTTGAGAATTGATTTTGAATGTCCTACATGTATGTTTCTGCCATTTTTTTCTTTCAGATTGGTATGTACACAGATGAGGCTCCGGCCAGCACCGCCGCCGAATGTAGATCTTGGACCCGCCTGCACGGCCAGAAGCGGCCACGCACCCCATGGACCTGAGGAACCAGTAGAATCTCCGATGGACCGCATCAGCGATCTCCTGGACGACATCCTTGGGGAGATCATATCCCTTCTCCCCACCAAGGATGGCTGCCGCACACAAGTCCTCGCATCTCGGTGGCGCACTCTGTGGCGTGCCGCGCCTCTTAATCTTGATTGTCGTCAGCTATCTGTCGATGATGATTCTGAACTCCCCGGAGCCATCATCTCCTCCCACCAGGGCTCCGTTCAACACATTTGCATCCCGGGATGCTACCTGTTGGACATACCCTGCACAGTGGCCGCCTGACTGACATCCTGTCAATTCGATAAACTCCAGCAGCTTGAGTGCTACCATGACTACAGCGATAGGTTACCACCAATAGTTGCATCTGTGCCTCACCACCGATGCCCATCTCATGGTTTTCCTCCTCTCTCCACACCGCCACCTTGACCCGGTGCCATCTAGCAGACAGTCGGGTATAAATGCTTCAACTGCCACTGTTGAAAAAACTTGCGCTTGTGTTGGTTCATCTATCGGAGGCCTCACTGCACAACATCATCCACTCCAGTTGCCCTGCACTGGAGCGTTTGGTGCTTGTTTTTGGAGCAGGAATCGATATCCCTTGTCTCAAAATAAAGTCACCTCGCCTTTTAAGCATTGGAATTAGTTTTGAAGGATAGGATCTCATCATCGAAGATGCCCCATCACTTCAAAGGTTGGTCCTTGATTGTTGTTATAAACCTTCACAAATAACTGTGGTCTTTGCGCCTAAACTAGAGACCTTGGGTACAATTCGTGATCCATTTAAATGGTTCGAGATGGTGTTTCCCTCCACACCTATTGAGGTACTGTATATTATTCACGTACACTTTCGTAATTTGCATTTTCATTCGTGTGCATAAGTTCAGTATCATCTTGGAGTACACTTTCGGTGCTAATATTATGTTCTATGCTCAATGAAGCACTTGTCCATCCTATCAGTGGTGGTGGATTCTGTCAAGACCTTATATATCAGTATGTAGTGTTCTGATCTCAACATCATTATTGCCTTGCTGCAATGCTTTCCATGTCTGGAGAATTTGTATATAAAGGTGATGATTTCAAGCACATTGAAAGCCCATATATAATGTACTATAATTAGTCATTCAGATATCACTCTTTCAACATAATCTTTTTTAGACATTAACTGTTTTCAATCTTCATCTCTATTTAGGGAACAACACATGGAAAAAAAGTTATAACCAATCGATGGTTGATGAAGCACGGGGATTTCTCAAACCTCATGACATTCATTTGAAGACAGTAACGCTGGAATGATATTCATCCATCAGTGCAAACACTAGCTTTGTCACATTCTTCATGTTGAATGTGAGGGCACTATTGTCCGTGAGGATTAAGTTTTTCAACAAGAAATTACTCACGACTGCAAGTGTTGAAGAGCATAAAAAGAAGTTTCAGGTGGACCTAAGGGCTTCTGATCGTGTTCGGCTTCTATTTACAACAGCTTGTTGTCATCATGGAGTAGTACAATTATTGTACTGGGATCTTGATTTTATGGATCAGACTGATTCATTTGATTGTAACTGCCGAAAACTTTGGGTGATTTAGATGTCATTGTCCTATTCAATCCGGGTTATGTGTAAACCTGATGAACAATTAGTCCTCATGCTTTTGTACCTTTTGTAAGCTGGAGTTCGACATTGTTGCCCTTTTCAACTAGGGTTTGACCCACATTTTCTTTCATATTGGGCGCCTGTGTTCCTATAGGAACTACCTCTGTCGTGGTTTATTCTTTATTGGCCCCCTTCGTATTTTGTAGTACCAAACTTTGACCTTACATTTAACTAAGAATATATTAATGCATGCCATCGAAAATAATATTGTTGGACGGCTATTCCTGACTATGTTCATCTACTATATGCAATAATTAACTCTAGTACACACATAATCGCACACGAATTAACTCTAGTAGCTGTTTGTGTCATATTTTCTCATCACAAACAGTTCATCCGAGTGGGATGTTTGTCGTGTATATCACACACATCTTGTTTACACGAATCGTTTGTATTATTTTTTGGCTCATCGCAAACAGTTCATCTATGTGAACTGTCTGCCGCATATCACACACATCTTGTTAAGTTGAATAGTTTCTGTTTTGTTCCCTAATCGAAAACAGTTCGTCCGAGTGAACTGTATGCCGTATATCACACACACCTTGATCTGGCTGACCATTTCTATTGCATTCCCTAATAGCAAACAGTTCATCAGAGTGAACTGTATGCCGTATATCGCACACACGTTGATATCGCTGCCCGTTTCTGTTGTTCTGTCTAATCGCAAACAGTTCGCATGGATCAACCGTATGCCCCTCATCGCACACGTAACTAAAATCTGAACCGTGTTTGATGTCTCCGCCATTGCAAACGTTTTGCATATTTTTTGACGGGTTTTTACATTCCGTTTGCGATTAATGCATCGCACACAGTTTCGTCGAAGGGTCCATGATCATAGTGTCGCGTTAGCAGCATCCTACAGTAGTGAAGTTTGATTGTGTTAAATCTTTTATGAATACCGATGCTTTTCAAAAGTTTAGCACTAAATATGGACTTGACTCTGAGATAGTAGCCTCCTTTTGTGAATCATTTGCTACTCATGTTGATCTCCCTAAAGAGAAGTGGTTTAAATATCACCCACCTATTAAAGAAGAAGTTAAAGAACTGATTGTGGTTAAAGATGAAACTATCATTTATAATGTTGACCCAGTTGTTCCTACTGCTTACATCGAAAAACCACCTTTCCCTGTTAGGATAAAGGAACATGCTAAGGTCTCAACCGTGGTTAATAAAAGCTATATTAGAGCACCTAAACCTGGTGAACAAATCAAGGTAGAACCTAGTGTTGCTATGGTTAAAGATCTCTTGGTAGAAAATATAGATGGGCATGTTATTTACTTTTGTGATGAAGCTGCTAGAATTGCCAAACCAGATGAAAAGGATAAACATATACCTATTGTTGGCATGCCTGTTGTCTCACTCAAAATAGGAGATCACTGTTATCATGCTTTATGTGACTTAGGTGCTAGCGTGACTGCTATTCCCTTTACCTTATATCAAGAAATTATGAATGACATAGCACCCGCTGAAATAGAAGACATAGATGTTACTATTAAGCTTGATAATAGAGACACCATCACACCGCTAGGGATTGTCAGAGATATTGAAGTCTTGTGTGGAAAAATAAAATATCCTACTGATTTTCTTGTTCTTGGTTCCCCACAAGATGACTTTTGTCCCATTATCTTTGGTAGACCTTTCTTAAACACCGTTAATGCTAAATTAGATTGTGCGAAACAAACGACCGGTGTTAGTTTTGGTGATGTATCTCATGAGTTTAATTTTTCCAAGTTCAATAGAAAACATCATAAGAAAGAATTGCCTAGTAAGGATGAAATAATTGGTCTTGCTTCTATTGATGTGCCTCCTACTGATCCACTAGAACAATATTTGCTAGACCATGAAAATGATATGCATATGCATGAAAGAAATGAGATAGATAAAATTTTCTTTGAACAACGACCGCTGCTTAAACACAATTTGCCTATTTAAACTCTAGGAGGTCCTCCTCCACCTAAAGGTGATCCTGTGTTTGAATTAAAACAATTGCCAAACACTTTGAAATATGCTTATCTTGATGAGAAAAAGATATATCCTATTATTATTAGTGCTAACCTTTCAGAACATGAAGAAGAAAGGTTATTGAAAATTCTGAAGAAGCACCGAGCTGCTATTGGATATACTCTTGATGATCTTAAGGGCATTAGTCCCACTCTCTGTCAGCATAAGATTAATATGGAACCTGATGCTAAACCCGTTGTTGATCACCAAAGACGTTTAAATCCTAAAATGAAAGAAGTGGTAAGAACTGAAATACTAAAGCTTCTGGAAGCAGGTATAATTTATCCCATAGCTGATAGTAGATGGGTAAGTCTTGTTCATTGTGTCCCTAAGAGAGGAGGTATTACTGTTGTTCCTAATGATAAAAATGAACTTATTCCACAAAGAATTGTCACTGGCTATAGAATGGTAATTGATTTTAGAAAATTAAATAAAGCAACTAGAAAAGATCGTTACCCTCTGCCTTTTATTGATCAAATGTTAGAAAGGCTATCTGAGTACACACACTTTTGTTTTCTCGATGGATATTCCTGTTTTTCTCAAATACCTATTTCACAACCTGATCAAGAGAAACCCACCTTTACTTGTCCTTTTGGAACTTATGCTTATAGACATATGCCTTCTGGTTTATGCAATGCACCTGCTACTTTTCAAAGATGTATGACTGCTCTCTGATTTTTGTGAAAATATTGTTGAGGTTTTCATGAATGATGTTTCCGTTTACGGAACTTCTTTTGATGATTGCTTAAGCAACCTTGATCAAGTTTTGAAGAGATGCGAGCAAACTAATCTTGTCTTGAATTGGGAGAAGTTCCACTTTATGGTTAATGAAGGTATTGTCTTGGGACATAAATTTCTGAACGAGGTATGGAGGTGGATAAAGCTAAAGTTGATGCAATTGAGAATATGCCATGTCCCAGAGATATTAAAGGTATTCGTAGTTTCCTTGGTCATGCTGGTTTCTATAGGAGATTTATTAAAGACTTCTCTAAAATTTCTAGGCCTCTTACAAATCTTTTACAAAAGGATGTTACATTTGTTTTTGATGATGATTGTGTAGAAGCCTTTGAAACACTTAAGAAAGCCTTAATTTCTGGACCTGTTGTTCAACCACCTGATTGGAACTTGCCTTTTGAAATTATGTGTGATGCTAGTGATTATGATGTTGGTGCTATTTTAGGACAAAGAGTTGATAAGAAATTAAATGTCATTCATTATGCTGGTAAAACTCTAGATAGTTCCCAACGCAATTATGCTACTACTGAAAAAGAATTCTTAGCAGTTGTGTTTGCTTGTGATAAATTCAGATCTTACATTGTTTATTCTAAAGTGATTGTTCAGACTGATCATGCTGCTATTAAATATCTTATGAAAAAGAAAGATGCTAAACCTAGACTCATTAGGTGGGTTCTCTTGCTACAAGAATTTGACTTGCATATCACTGATAGAAAAGGAGCTGAGGACCCCGTAGCTGATAACTTGTCTTGGTTCAAAAATATTCTTGATGACCCACAACCTATTAATGATAATTTTCCTAATGAGCAATTAGCTGCAATAAATGTCTCTCATAACACTCATTGGTATGCTGACTATGCTAATTATATTGTTGCTAAATATATACCACCTAGCTTCACTTACCAACAAAAGAAAAAACTTCTTCTATGATTTAAGACATTACTTTTTCGGATGACCCACATCTTTATAAAGAAGGAGTAGATGGTATTATTAGACGTTGTGTACCTGAGCATGAACAGGGAAAAATCCTATGAAAATGTCACTCTGAAGCTTACGGAGGGCATCATGCGGGAGACAGAACTGCTCACAAGGTATTGCAATCTAGTTTTTATTGGCCTACTCTCTTCAAGGATGCCCGTAAGTTTGTTTTATCTTGTGATGAATGTCAAAGAATTGGTAATATTGGTAAGCGTTAGGAAATGCCTATGAATTATTCTCTTGCTGGTGAACCATTTAATGTCTGGGATTTCGATTACATGGACCTTTCCCTTCCTCTAATGGGTATACACATATTTTGGTTGCAAATGATTACGTTACTAAGTGGGTAGAAGCTCTTCCAACTAGTAGTGCTGACCACAACACCTCTATTAAAATGCTTAAGTTATTTTCCCAAGGTTTGGAGTCCCTAGATATTTAATGACTGATGGTGGTTCACATTTTATTCATGGTGCTTTCCGTAAAATGCTTGCTCAGTATGATATTAACTATAGAATTGCATCCCCCTATCATCCTCAGTCTAGTGGCCAAGTAATACGCCTCCAACGTATCTATAATTTTTATTGTTCCATGCTATTATATTATCCATCTTGGATGTTTTATATGCATTTATATTCTATTTTATATTAATTTTGGGACTAACCTATTAACCTAGAGCACAGTGCATGTTTTTGTTTTCCCCTTGTTTTTGAGTTTTACAGAAAAGGAATATCAAACAGAGTCCAAATGACCTGAAAATTTATGGTGATTTTTTATGGAGCAGAAGAAGCCCCCGAAGCAAAAGTGTTGGGCCAGAAAAGTCCTGAGTCAACGACAAGGGTGGAGGGCATCCACACCCCCCTAAGGTGCGCCCCCTGCCTTGTCGCTGACTCGTGGACCCCCCTGACGTGAAACCGATGCCGCAAGCCTCTGTAGCCACGAAAAACAAATTGGGAGCCCGTTCCGGCACCCTGCCGAAGGGGAAACCATCACCGGTGGCCATCTTCATCATCCCGGCGCTCTCCATGGCGAGGAGGGAGTAGTTCACCCTCGGGGCTGAGGGTATGTACCAGTAGCTATGTGTTTGATCTCTCTCTCTCATGTTCTTGATATGGCACGATCTGATGTACCGCGAGCTTTGTTACTATAGTTGGATCGTATGGTGTTTCTCCCCCTCTATCTTCTTGTGATGAATTGAGTTTTACCTTTGAGGTTTCACTATTATCATATTGAATACTATTATGGATTTGAGAACACTTGATTTATGTCTTGCGTGGGATACCGGTGGTGACAATGGGGTGTTCTATTGATTCACTTGATGTATGTTTTGGCACTCAACTCGCGGATTCCCGAAGTGACATTAGGGTAATCTATGCATAGGGGTTGATGCACATTTTCGTCCTTGTTTCTCCGGTAGAAATCTTGGGGCACTCTTTCAGGTTCTTTATGTTGGATTGAATATTATGAATCTGAAGTTGTTTGATGCATATTGTATAATTAACCCACGGATACTTGTGGTGACATTGGAGTATCTAGGTGACATTAGGTTTGATTGATGTGTGTCATATGGTGTTATTTTACTACAAACTCTACGGCTGTTTGTGACACTTATAGGAATAGCCCAATGGATTGATCGGAAAGAATAACTTTGAGGTGGTTTCGTACCCTACAAGCAATTTTATGTTCTCCGCGATAGGAACTTTGGAGTGATTCTTTGTTGCATGTTGAGGGATTGCCATATGATCTAATTATGTTATCATTGTTGAGAGAACTTGCACTAGTGAAAGTATGAACCTTAGGCCTTGTTTCCAAGCATTGCAATACCGTTTTTACTCACTTTTGCTACTTGCTACCTTGCTGTTTTTATATTTTTAGATTACAAAAACCTATATCTACCATCCATATTGCACTTGTATCTCCATCTGTTCGCTGAACTAGTGCACCTATACAATTTACCATTGTATTGGGTGTGTTGGGGACACAATAGACTCTTTGTTATTTGGTTGCAGGGTTGTTTGAGAGAGACCATCTTCATCCTACGCCCCCATGGATTGATAAACCTTAGGTCATCCACTTGAGGGAAATTTGCTACTGTCCTACAAAACTCTGCGCTTGGAAGCCCAACACGAGTCTACAAGAAGAAGGTTGTGTAGTAGACATCAAGCTCTTTTCTGGCGCCATTGCCGGGGAGGTGAGTGCTTGAAGGTATATCTTTAGATCTTGCAATTGAATCTTTTAGTTTCTTGTTTTATCACTAGTTTAGTCTATAAAAGAAAACTACAAAAAATGGAATTGAGGTTGCCTCATATGCTTCATCTTTTTAATGTCTTTCGTGAAAATGTTGGAAAGGAAAATTGTTCTCAAGTGTTAGAAGAAGCCTATAAAATGTTTAGCATAAAATCTTTGTATGATGAGCATGATTGGAATGTTATTAGTATGAATTCCTTGAATATCCATGATGCTAATGATATGCAAAGCCACAAGCTTGGGGATGCTATGTTTGATGAAGATGCTATTTTTTGTCCCCCAAGTTTTGATGAGAAAATTTATTATGATGATAGCATGCCTCCTATTTATGATGATTATATTGATGAAAGTGGGTTTGGAAGAGTGTCAACTCTAGGAAATGATCCCACTATTTTGGAGGGTGTTGAATCTTATAATTATGAAAGTGGATTTGGAGAGGTCATGACTTTATTTAATGATGATTCCACTATTTCAGAAGAGGTTCCAATTGATTATGAGACCAAAGTTGCTATCTATGATTATTGTGATGACATGTATGCTATAAAGAATGATGATAACCATGAAACTTGTCATCAAGATTTTAATTTTCAATTGGATTATGCCTCACATGATAGTTATTTTGTTGAGTTGCTCCCACTATTCCGAATGAGAAGAATTTTGCTTATGTGGTGAGTAGTAAAATTTCTATGCTTGTGCATCATGAAAATAATGCTTTATGTGATAGTTATATTATTGAATTCATTCATGATGCTACTGAAAATTATTATGAGAGAGGAACATATGCTTCTACATATTGCAATAATATCAAGTTTCCTCTCTATGTGCTGAAAGTTTTGAAGTCATGCTTGTTTTGCCGTCTTCTGCTAGTTGATTCTTGTTCCCATAAATTGTTTTCTCACAAAATCCCTATGCATAGGAAGTGGGTTAGACTTAAATGTGCTAGTCGTATTCTTCATGATGCTCCCATTATGTTTCAACTCTTATCTTTTATGTGAGCATCATCGAAATCATCATGCCTAGCTAGAAAGGAATTAAAGAAAAGCGCTTGTTGGGAGACAACCCAATATTTACCCCTACTGTTTTTGTGTGTTCACATGATTATGCTACTGTAGTAATCATGTTTTGTAGCTTTTGTTTCAATAAAGTGCCAAGTAAGACCTTTGGGATGGTCTATGGTGATAGTTGACTTGATTCTGTGCAAAAATAGAAACTTTTTCTCTTAGTCCAGGAATTTTGAAAATTCACTGGAACGTGCTTTTGATCTGAATTTTTGACACAAGATTGATATAAAAATTTCCTAGATTGTCCTAAGTTTTAAGAAGTTTTGGAGTTACAGAAGTATACGAAGTTTCCAGATTACTACAGACTGTTCTGTTTTTGACAGATTCTGTTTTCATTGTGTTGTTTGCTTATTTTGATGAATCTATGGGTAGTATCGGAGGGTATGAACCATGGAGAAGTTGGAATACAGTAGATATTACACCAATATGAATTTATAATGAGTTCACAATAGTACCTAAGTGGTGATTTGCTTTATTATACTAACGGAGCTTACGAGTTTTCTGTTGAGTTTTGTGTTGTGACGTTTTCAAGTTTTGGGTAAAGATTTGATGGACTATGGAATAAGGGGTGGCAAGAGCCTAAGATTGGGATGCCCAAGGCACCCCAAGGTAATATTCAAGGACAACCAAGCATCTAAGCTTGGGGATTGCTACCTCTTGAGCATGCGTTGGTTTTCCCTTGAAGAGGAAAGGGTGATGCAGCAAAGTAGCGTAAGTATTTCCCTCAGTTTTTGAGAACCAAGGTATCAATCCAGTAGGAGACTACACGCAAATCTCCTAGTACCTGCACAAACAATCAAGAACCTTGCAACCAACGCGATAAAGGGGTTGTCAATCCCTTCACGGCCACTTGCAAAAGTGAGATCTGATAATGTAAGTGCATCTAGTGCCACCCCTTGTTGGTTTTGGAGTATTGACGACAAACTTGGTTGAGGGACTAATGTGTTTGTGAGAATTGCAGGATAACACAGGTAGTAGTCCCTCATTGATTCGGTTTACCTACCAAAGATGACCCCTAAAAATGTGTGAAGACATTGAAGACAATGGTGGCCTGTGAAGATATTCACAACGAAGATTATGACTCGAGAAGACATTCACATGAAGACTATGGAGTGCACCAGTCAAAAAAAAACACTATGGAGTGCGAAGACATAGTTGTTTCATAGTTTCCTTTTCTTCTTTGTTGAGTCATAGGAACCACCGCACTGTTAAGTGGGGTCCAAGTGAACAAAGTCAGAGTGACTAAAGTGATGATCAACCAAATCCTATGTCTTCGAGCGAAGACAATGAGAGCAAATCTTATCCAGAGCTGGATGAGTCAACTTTACTTGTACCTCAAGTCAAGCTGTCGCGTGTGTTTGAAATCTGACCGTTGGACACGTGTCAGTTACTTAGTGAACCAGGGTCATTTCGGACAAATCAGGTCAGGTTGCCTCCTGGCTATAAATAGCCCACCCCCTACACCTAAATTGGTGGCTACTCAGAGTTAGTGCACGGCTTTTGTCGTTTGAGAGCAACCCACCTCCGAAGCATTTGAGAGAGAGATCCTTGCGAGGACAAAGCCCAAAACACCCTGAGGCAAAGAGTGTTAGGCATCACTGAAGTCTTTCTGTCCGCGTGATCTGAAGACTTGTTACACTTGAGGACTGTGAATCCTCCAGCTGGTTAGGCGTCGCGTTCTGAGCATCCAAGAGTCATTGTGGATCGCCGGTGAACGAAGTCTGTGAAGGTTTGGAAGTCTACCTTGAAGACTTACCTGAGTGATTGGGCGAGGACTAAGTGTCCTTAGCTCAAGGGGAATAAGGTGAAGA
This sequence comes from Aegilops tauschii subsp. strangulata, assembly GCF_002575655.3. NCBI lineage: Eukaryota > Viridiplantae > Streptophyta > Magnoliopsida > Poales > Poaceae > Aegilops > Aegilops tauschii. Next base: position 268,564,611 of record NC_053038.3, on the reverse strand, counting down.
CGCGGTCTTCTGAGTTGAATCTTAGCCTCCCTAACCAGACGTACAGTTGTCACAGCAACTGGAACTGGTCCAACAAATCCTTGTCCTCACCAAGAAACTAGTTCTATCTCTTACCTCTCCTTACTTAGAGTTTGGCTTCGTGAAGTCATTGCCTGCTTGCATGATCTGATTGGCTTCACTGTGTGAAGACTGTTGTTGTTTAGCTTCATACTATCTTCCATCCTTATACTTACTACCTAGCTGCTAATAGTCTTCGTGCTTTCACTTTATTGCTTACTTGACTATGGCTAGTCTAGTGTAGTCTACCTTCCGCTGCATATCAATAGGTTCATTTCTGCTGTTTGTCTTTGAAACCCCCATGTTTTGAAGACGTTCATAAAAATCGCCTATTCACCCCACCTCTAGTCGATAACTAGCACTTTCAATTGGTATTAGAGCAAGGTGCTCCCTTGTCCCGTGTGATTCGGTTTAACCACCTGGAGTTTTAGCTATGTCGAATGCAGGGATAATCAAATTCTCCGTTGTGTGCCCTATCTTCGATGGCACTGATTAGCCCTACTGGAAGAATAAGATGCGCATGCATCTTGAAGCCATTGATGTCGACCTCTGGTATTCGTCAAGAATGGCGTTCCCAAGGCCGGTGAAGGTGTCACCCTTGCTGATGTCAAGAAGTTCATTAAACTGGATTCTACTGCCAAGAACATCATCTGTGGTCATCTGACCAAAGGACAGTATGGTCGTGTGAGTGCTCTGGAAACTTCGAAGCTAGTCTGGGACTAGCTCTCCAAGGTCAATGAAGGCGTCTCAACCCAGAGAGACTCAGGGATCAGTGTTCTTCGCAACCTCTTCAACCGCTTCAAGAGAAGTGACAATGAGAATGTCCAGCTCACATTTGATCGCCTCACTGATATCACAAATGAGCTTCACGCACTCGGCACCACTGAGATCACCAAGCATGAAATCGTCAAGACACTTCTGAGATCACTTGACAGCTCATTCGACACCATGGCCCTGATGATTCAAGAATGCCCTGACTTCAAGACTCTCGATCCGTTTGACATACTTGAGAGGCTCAACACACATGAGTTCTAGCAATATGAGAAAAGAGATATCTATGGTCCCAACTATGGCCAAACTCGCGCTTTGAAGGCAAAGGTTGTTTCCTCTTCTAAAGAAGAATCTGACAACTATTCTGAGAATCCTAAATACATTGGAAAGGAGCTTGCTATGCATGTGAAGAAGTTCCAGAAGTTCACCAAGAAGAAAGGCTTCAGAAAGTCTTCAAGATCCAGCTCAAGAAATGATGAAGCTTCCACTCGTGATCACAAGAAGAGAACATGCCACAAGTGCAAGAAACTTGGTCACGACATCTCTGAGTGTCCACAGTGGGACAATGAAAACAAGAAGAAGAAGATCAAGGAATATGATTTTGATGACAAGAAGAAGAAGAAATCCTCAAAGTCTTCTTCCAAGTCTTCATCATACAAGAAGAGCTCATCCGGCAAGGCTCGTGCATTTGTTGGCAAGGAGATGGATTCAAAGGAGGAGTCTGCATCTGAGGAGGTGGAGGTGGAGTCTGAAGAGGAATCTGATTCAGGCGTGGCAAGCCTAGCTCTAGCTTCAGCATACATCACCAAGTCCATCTTCAACACTGAAGACAAAGGCCTCGTCACCAACGCTGATGCTAATGATGAGGATGACTCTGCACCCACCTACTGCTTCATGGCACGTGGTGCCAAGGTAAATTCACGCGATGCTTAGTTTCAAACATCTAGTGAAGAAGACTTTGAATGTGAATCTAAACCTAGCTACAAAACACTTGTTAAAATTGCAACTGAACAACAGAATGCCATGGAACATATTCAAAAACTGTTAGACAAAAGCGATGACCCGTTGGATGCGGAAATGACCAGATCTCAGTCCTTAATTGAAGATCAAAAATATTCATGCTAAGTACGAGGAACTCGAAAGTCGTTAAGAGACGCTCTCAACTACTCATGAAAAGCTCTCCTATGATTATATTCAAAGGAAGCAAGAGCTTGAGAACTTGAGATCGGCTCATGAAGATCTTTAGAAGGAGAACAAGTCACTCCGCGCTCAACAGATCAGTTCCACTCAGGAAGGATTTGAACCACCATGTCTAAAATGTCTTGAGCGTGATAACACTGCCTCTATTGCTTAATGTTCTATTGCTGCTACTGTTGCAATATCTTCAACTGCTGATGTGGTAACTAACCCCTCTACTGAGGACACCACTACTATTGCTGATGAGAACGCCAGGTTGAAGACATTGCTTGAGACAGGAATGTACAAAAGTCTCAAAGGGCATCAAACACTATGTGATGTCCTCAAAAAGCAGATTCTGAACCGAAATCCTAGGAAAGAGGGTGTTGGGTTCGAGAGGAAAATGAATGTTGATGGTTCTTACTGGAAGCCTGAGCAGTACCCCAAAACCACATGGGTTGCTACAAAGGGACCTTCAGTGGATCCATCTACCTTATCTGGCTTCACTTGTGCAAACCCGATTATCATTGATGAATCCTTTGATGCAAAATATAAACTGTTTAAGAATCAGAATGGTGAAGTGTTTGCCAGGTATATTGGTACTAACTGCAGCAATGGACCACCTTTGAAGAGGATCTGGGTGCCCAAGAGTTGTCTTCAGAATCTTCAGGTGAATGTCATCATGACACCACCAGGGAAGAAGACAAACCCCAGACCAAAGGCATCATACGGTCCAAAGGGTTCATACAGACAGAGAACTCACCAGAGTCACCCTAACGCCAATGTTTTGCAGGGTAACCATACTCAGACTTGTGAATATGAGTGTGTTTCCTCAAACCGCTGTGTTCATAAGACCAAGAACTATTCTGCTTATTCTTATGAGTATTATTCACCACCTGCAAGGCTATTTTCTAGGGCTCCAAAGCCGAAGTTCTCAGATGCTGCACTTAGACTCATTGCTTCTAAGCCACCCCTGAAGATGTGGGTGGTTAAGAAAAATTAACTCTCTTTTGTAGGGAAAGGTCTCTAGCCGGAAATCAATGGCGTCTGATGCTTATGCTGGGGACCTCAAACATCTTGTGGGGCGCAAAATAAAATGCCCAAATGGTCTTACTATGTATTTTGTTCCTGGATTCCTTGACAGTCATCCGATCTGCCATAACCAGGATCTGAACTTTGATAATATGCTTGTTCGTCAAATGTTTATGCTTCACATTTCCCTTGGTGAAGCCTATCCCCCTAACTGCACTGTAGGGTACGATACCAAAGGCTTCTGAGTGGATAATGGACATCGGATGCACTAACCACATGACTGGTGATCGAAGTCTTCTCATGGACTCAACCTTACGTCCATCTGACAAGAGTCACATCACATTTGCTGACACTGGTAAAAGCAAGGTATTGGGTCTAGGTAGAGTTGCAATCTCAAAGGATCAGCACATGGATAAAGTGATGCTTTTTGAATCCCTTGGTTTGAACTTAATGTCTGTCTCAATGCTTTGTGACTTGAACATGATTGTGATATTTGGAAAATATCGTTGCCTTGTACTTATGGAGTCTGACAAATCTCTAGTCTTTGAAGGATATCGAAAGGATGATTTGTACATGGTAGATTTCTCAGCAGGACCACAGCTGGCCGTATGTCTTCTAGCAAAGGCGTCAGAGTGCTGGCATGAGGAACTTGTACACACTCGCGAAGAAGAAACATGTCGTAGGCATCGAGGGCGTCAAGTTCAAGAAGGATCATCTGTGTGGTGCCTACGAAGCTGGAAAGATGACAAGGGCCAAGCATCCCTCGAAGACAATCATGACGACATCTCAACCCTTCGAGCTGCTTCACATGGACTTATTTGGCCCTACTCACTACTCTACTCTTACTACCACTGCTTGCCTCTATGGCTTCGTCATTGTTGATGATTATTCAAGATACACATGGGTGCATATAATCCTTTACAACAATGAAGTGCAGGATGTCTTCAGAAGATTTGCCAATCGTGCCATGACAAACTATGACATCATCTTGTGTATGCATCACTCTATGTCTATGGATATCCTTGTTTATTCCTTGTGGGACTAACCCGTGTAGGTATTGAAAGTGCAACTCACTCCAAAGGATTGCTCCAAATGATCTACATCAACATTGAGCATCTACATCTTCAACACCTACATGAAGTCATCATCGACAAAACCCAAGGTTAGTTCATCCCTCTTAGGGGGGATATCACATCTAGGGGGAGCTTTACTCTAATCAATTGAGCTAAAGCAACTCTAATGGTGTGAACACAACAATGCTTTATGTAAAAGTGGTAACCCCACTTGTGCTTAAACGATGAGTATGACATATGATCAACTGTTCTCATTTGACTCCTAAGTCAATATACTCATATATAGATGACCTAGTTATCGCCAAATTGCTTGATAGATGCTAGAGTGTTTGTGCATGCTTTGTCACATATTTCATTTGCTATTTTATTGTGTGAGCATGTTGATTGCACATTTTACTCATTAGAGGACATCCATTTGTTGTTTTGATTGTTTCGCTCTTTCTCTTTTGCCAAATGGATGGACAACAATGCCTAAGAACTCCCTCTAGCTATCTATGCTTTTCTCGTCTCAAACTCTATTCATGCTACATCACAAAGTTTGATCAAGTCAGATTCGAACCACTCTGTGTGAGGAGCACTCGGAGTTCCCGGTTCGTCATAGAATTAAACCTCCAAAACCTCTTTGTGCATCTCGGTCTGACCGATTCATCCTTTTCGGTCCTACCGAGTCACTAAGTTGATCTAGGGTTTTCAAGCTCGGTGCAACCGATTAGAACTTTTCGGTCACACCGAGTTGCAGTAACTGCTTGTAGTTTTGCATCTCGGTGCCACCGAGTCGTTCCACTCGGTCACACCGACAGGGTCAGGTTATATATACTGACGGGCCAAATTTTGGAAATTTTTCCGAACCTCCTCGCCCGCGCGTAACCTGCTCTGCCTCCTCGGGTCTCCGGATCGTCCTCTCGTCGCCAGCGACCTCCCGCCGCTGGTCTCCACCGCCGTCAACGGAAATCCCCACCACCGTTGCCGCCGTAGCAAGTTCGTCGCCGAACTAGGGTACGAACTTGAACTTTGTGCCAATCCTTAACTCCGATTCTTAGCACAATGCTTTGCCATGATTCTTGCCACGATTGAAATCATCCTGTCCAGCGAAAACGTCCCGTAGATTAGTTTTGATTTGAAAATTTAGGGTTAGGTCTCCGCCGAATTCATCTCGGACCGACCGAGTTGTAGAAATCGGTCTCACCGATTTTGGCTTAGGCCAGAGCACACGCGTTTTCGGTCTGACCGAAAACTGCAAATCGGTGTGACCGAGTTCGATTCTCTGTGAAACCATAGCAGTCTCAGTACCACCAAACTGTGACTCGGTCTGACCGAGTTCATCAGTTTAGGTTCCAAAAGCTGCTTCGGTATCACCGAGTTTACAAATCGGTAGATCCGAAATGCTTTCTGTGAAGAACTAAAACTAAGTTTTTAAGTCATCCATTTTGCAAAACTCCTGTACTTTGTGATGCTCATCTACTCTACCTCATCTATAACCTATTCACAGGGTCTGCTATCAGAGTATTTGCAGAGATGTCTGACCAGAGTGATAGTCAGAACAGGTCTGAGCAACAGGTGCAGATGAGTGAGGGTTCAGATCCCTCTAGCAGCTATGATGAAGGCAGTAGGAGCACACCAAGCAATTTGCCAAAGGCTGCTACCAGGACAAGGAAGAAGAAAACTTCTGACTCTGAGGATGAAGATTATGTGGCAGTTGAAGATGAAGCCACTTCAAAGAAGAAGGTGCTTAAGAAAGAGTATGGCACAGCTGCTGCAACAAAACCTGGTCTGAAAACAAAGATGCCAGCAAGAAGACAGCCCATGTCTAAGCCAAGAAAAGTTGCCACAGGTGAAACTATGAAGTTCACCATTGAATCTGAAGAAGAAGCAGCTGGTGAGGATAAGAAGAAGAGGGCCAGAACCACTACTGCCAGAGTTCTTGGCAAGCCCTCAATGAGGAAAGATTCTGAAGAGGAAGAGGATGAGGTTGCTGCACCAGCACCCAAAGCACAAAAGCTTATGGGAGATGCAATCAAATCAGGGGCTGCTCCATCAAAGCCCAAAGCTGCTCCCAAGGCTGTTGCTCCAGCTCCAAAACCAAAACCCAAGAGAAACACTAGGAACATACCTCTTGAAAAGAAGAACAAGGCCCCAGTGCCTGAAGGTGCTGAAGAAGATGATTCTGTTGTTTTGAGGAAGCTGAAGCCCAAGATCCCTGACCACACTGATGCACACCCTGTTGCAGAAAACATGAAAATCAGGAAGGATGCAGGATTGAGACTATGGAGACAGTCTGGTCAATATGCTATCAGGAGAAGGACTGCTGTGGGCTACTGATATGTCTCCAATGTATCTATAATTTTTGATTGCTCCATGCTATATTATCTACTATTTTGGACAATATTGGGCTTTATTATTCACTTTTATATTAATTTTGGGACTAACCTATTAACTCGAGGCCCAGCACAGAATTTTTGTTTTTTTTCCTATTTCAGAGTTTCGCAGAAAAAGAATATCAAACGGAGTCCAAACGGAATGAAACCTTCGGGAACGTGATTTTTGGAACGAACAAGATCTAGGAGACTTGGACCCTACGTAAGAGAAGCTTCCAGGAGGCCACGAGGTAGGGGGGCGCGCCCACCCCCAGGGCGCGCCCTCCACCCTCGTGGGCCCCATGTTGCTCCACCGACGTACTTCTTCCTCCTATATATACCTACGTACCCCCAAACTATCAGATACGGAGCAAAAAAAACCTAATTCCACCGCTGCAACCTTCTGTACCCACGAGATCCCATCTTGGGGCCTGTTTCGGAGCTCCGCCGGAGGGGGCATCCATCATGGAGGGCTTCTACATCAACACCATAGCCTCTCCGATGAAGTGTGAGTAGTTTACCTCAGACCTTCGGGTCCATAGTTAGTAGCTAGATGGCTTCTTCTCTCTTTTTGGATCTCAATACAATGTTCTCCCCCCTCTCTCGTGGAGATCTATTCGATGTAATCTTCTTTTTGCGGTGTGTTTGTTGAGACCGATGAATTGTGGGTTTATGATCAAGATTATCTATGAACAATATTTGAATCTTCTCTGAATTATTTTATGTATGATTGGTTATCTTTGCAAGTCTCTTCGAATTATCAGTTTGGTTTGGCCTACTAGATTGATCTTTCTTGCAATAGGAGAAGTGCTTAGCTTTGGGTTCAATCTTGCGGTGTCCTTTCCCAGTGACAGTAGGGGCAGCAAGGCACGTATTGTATTGTTGCCATCGAGGATAACAAGATGGGTTTTTTTTATCATATTGCATGAATTTATCCCTCTACATCATGTCATCTTGCTTAAGGCGTTACTCTGTTTTCATGAACTTAATACTCTAGATGCATGCTGGATAGCGGTCGATGAGTGGAGTAATAGTAGTAGATGCAGGCAGGAGTCGGTCTACTTGTCTCGGACGTGATGCCTATATACATGATCATACCTAGATATTCTCATAACTATGCTCAATTCTGTCAATTGCTCAATAGTAATTCGTTCACCCACCGTAAAATACTTATGCTCTTGAGAGAAGCCACTAGTGAAACCTATGGCCCCCGGGTCTATCTTCATCATATTAATCTTCCAACACTTAGTTATTTCCTTTGATTTTTACTTTGCTTTTATTTTACTTTCCATCTTTATCACAAAAATACCAAAAATATTATCCTATCATATCTATCAGATCTCACTCTCGTAAGTGACCGTGAAGGGATTGACAACCCCTTATCGCATTGGTTGCAAGGAGTTATTTGTTTTGAGTAGGTACGAGGGACTCGCGTGTAGCCTCCTACTGGATTGATACCTTGGTTCTCAAAAACTGAGGGAAATACTTACGCTACTTTGCTGCATCACCCTTTCATCTTCAAGGAAAAACCAACGCAGTGCTCAAGAGGTAGCAAGAAGATTTCTGGCGCCGTTGCCGGGGAGTCTACGCAAAAGTCAACATACCAAGTACCCATCACAATCCCTTATCTCCCGCATTACATTATTTGCCATTTGCCTCTCGTTTTCCTCTCCCCCACTTCACCCTCGCCGTTTTATTCGCCCTCTCTTTTTCGTTCGCCTGTTTTTTTGCTTGCTTTTTGTTTGCTCGTGTGTTGGATTGCTTGTCACGATGGCTCAAGATAATACCAAATTATGTGACTTTACCAATACCAACAATAATGATTTCCTTAGCACTCCGATTGCTCCTCTTACCATACTGAATCTTGTGAAATCAATGCTGCTTTGTTGAATCTTGTCATGAAAGATCAATTCACCGGCCTTCCTAGTGAAGATGCTGCTACTCATCTGAATAGCTTCGTTGATTTGTGTGATATGCAAAAGAAGAAAGATGTTGATAATGATGTTGTTAATGATGTTGTTAAATTGAAGCTATTTCCTTTTTCGCTTAGAGATCGTGCTAAAGCTTGGTTTTCGTCTTTGCCTAAAAATAGTATTGATTCTTGGAACAAGTGCAAAGATGCTTTTATCTCTAAGTATTTTTCCTCCCGCTAAGATCATCTCTCTTAGAAACGATATTATGAATTTTAAGCAACTTGATCATGAACATGTTGCACAAGCTTCGGAGAGGATGAAATTAATGATACGTAATTGCCCTACTCATGGTTTGAATTTGTGGATGATTATACAAAATTTTTATGCCGGATTGAATTTTGCTTCTAGAAATCTTTTAGATTCGACTGCGGGAGGCACTTTTATGGAAATCACTCTAGGAGAAGCTACTAAACTCCTAGATAATATTATGGTTAATTATTCTCAATGGCACACTGAAAGATCTACTAATAAAAAAGTGCATGCGATAGAAGAAATTAATGTTTTGAGTGGAAAGATGGATGAACTTATGAAATTATTTGCTAGTAAGAGTGTTTCTTCTGATCCTAATGATATGCCTTTGTCCACTTTGATTGAGAATAATAATGAATCTATGGATGTGAATTTTGTTGGTAGGAATAATTTTGGTAACAACGCGTATAGAGGAAACTTTAATCCTAGGCCTTATCCTAGTAATTCCTCTAATAATTATGGTAATTCCTACAACAATTCTTATGGAAATTTTAATAAGATGCCCTCTGATTTTGAGACTACTGTTAAAGATTTTATGAATTCCCAAAGAATTTCAATGCTTTGCTTGAAGAGAAATTGCTTAAAGTTGATGAATTGGCTAGGAACGTTGATAGAATTTCTCTTGATGTTGATTCTTTAAAGCTTAGATCTATTCCTCCTAAGCATGATATCAATGAGTCTCTCAAAGCCATGAGAATTTCCATTGATGAGTGCAAAGAAAGAACCGCTAGGATGCGTGCTAAGAAAGATTGCTTTATGAAAGTGTGTTCTTCAAATTTCTATGAAAATAAAGATGAAGATCTAAAAGTTATTGATGTGTCCCCTATTAAATCTTTGTTTTGCAATATGAATCTTGATAATGATGGGACTGAATATGATCCACCTTTACCTAGAAGGCGCTCCAAAAATTCTGAGTTTTTAGATCTTGATGCTAAAATTGATAAGAGTGGGATTGAAGAAATCAAAACCCTAGATGCTAATAAACCCACTATTTTGGATTTCAAGGAATTTAATTATGAAAATTGCTCCTTGATTGATTGTATTTCCTTGTTGCAATCCGTGCTAAATTCTCCTCATGCTTATAGTCAAAATAAAGCGTTTACTAAACATATCGTTGATGCCTTGATGCAATCTTATGAAGAAAAGCTTGAGTTGGAAGTTTCTATCCCTAGAAAAATTTATGATGAGTGGGAACCAACTATTAAAATTAAGATTAAGGATCATGAGTTCTATGCTTTATGTGATTTGGGTGCTAGTGTTTCCACTATTCCCAAAACTTTGTGTGATTTGCTAGATTTCTGTGATTTTGATGATTGCTCTCTAAACTTGCACCTTGCGGATTCCACTATTAAGAAACCTATGGGAAGAATTAATGATGTTCTTATTGTTGCAAATAGGAATTATGTGCCCGTAGATTTTATCGTTCTTGATATAGATTGCAATCCTTCATGTCCTATTATTCTTGGTAGACCTTTCCTTAGAACGATTGGTGCAATTATTGATATGAAGGAAGGGAATATTAGATTCCAATTTCCATTAAAGAAAGGCATGGAACACTTCCCTAGAAGAAAATAAAATTGCCATATGAATATATCATGAGAGCCACTTATGGATTGCCTACCAAAGATGGCAATACCTAGATCTATCCTTGCTTTTATGCCTAGCTAGGGGAGTTAAACGATAGCGCTTGTTGGGAGGCAACCCAATTTTATTTTTAGTGTTTTGCTTTTTGCTTCTGTTTAGGAATAAATCTTTGATCTAGCCTCTGGTTAGATGTGTTTTTATGTTTTAATTAGTGTTTGTGCCAAGTTAAACCTATAGGATCTTCTTGGATGATAGTTATTTGATCTTGCAGAAATTTCCAGATAAAATAGTGATTCCAATTGCTCCTGATCAATAAACAAATTGCCTAGGTCATCCTATTTTGGCTGATTTTTTGGAGTTCCAGAAGTTTGCGTTAGTTACAGATTACTACAGACTATTCTGTTTTTGACAGATTCTGTTTTTCGTGTGTTGTTTGCTTATCTTGATGAATCTATGGCTAGTAAAATAGTTTATAAACCATAGAGAAGTTGGAATACAGTAGGTCTAACACCAATATAAATAAAGAATGAGTTCATTACAATACCTTGAAGTGGTCTTTTGTTTTCTTTCGCTAACGGAGCTCACGAGATTTCTGTTGAGTTTTGTGTTGTGAAGTTTTCAAGTTTTGGGTGAAAGATTTTGATGGATTATGGAACAAGGAGTGGCAAGAGCCTAAGCTTGGGGATGCCCATGGCACCCCCAAGATAATTTAAGGACACCAAAAAGCCAAAGCTTGGGGATGCCCCAGAAGGCATCCCCTCTTTCGTCTACTTCCATCGGTAACTTTACTTGGAGCTATACTTTTATTCACCACATGATATGTGTTTTGCTTGGAGCGTCTTGTATGATTTGAGTCTTTGCTTTTTAGTTCACCACAATCATCCTTGTTTTACACACCTTTTGAGAGAGCCATACATGATTTGGAATTTGTTAGAATACTCTATGTGCTTCACTTATATCTTTTGAGTTATATAGTTTTGCTCTAGTACTTCACTTATATCTTTTAGAGCACGGTGGTGGATTTGTTTTATAGAAACTATTGATCTCTCATGCTTCACTTAGATTATTTTGAGAGTCTTAAATAGCATGGTAATTTGCTTAAATAATCCTAATATGCTAGGTATTCAAGATTAGTAAAAACTTTCTTATGAGTGTGTTGAATACTAAGAGAAGTTTGATGCTTGATGATTGTTTTGAGTTATGGAGGTAATAATATCAAAGTCGTGCTAGTTGAGTGGTTGTGAATTTGAGAAATGCTTGTGTTGAAGTTTGCAAGTCCTGTAGCATGCACGTATGGTAAACGTTATGTAACAAATTTGAAACATGAGGTGTTCTTTGATTGTCCTCCTTATGAGTGGCGGTCGGGGACGAGCGATGGTCTTTTCCTACCAATCTATCCCCCTAGGAGCATGCGCGTAATGCTTGGTTTTTGATGACTTGTAGATTTTTGCAATAAGTATGTGAGTTCTTTATGACTAATGTTGAGTCCATGGATTATACGCACTCTCACCCTTCCATCATTGCTAGCCTCTTCGGTACCGTGCATTGCCCTTTCTCACATTGAGAGTTGGTGCAAACTTCGCCGGTGCATCCAAACCCCGTGATATGATACGCTCTTTCACACATAAACCTCCTTATATCTTCCTCAAAACAGCCACCATACCTACCTATTATGGCATTCCCATAGCCATTCCGAGATATATTGCCATGCAACTTTCCACCATTCCGTTTACCATGACACATTCATCATTGTCATATTGCTTAGCATGATCATGTAGTTGACATAGTATTTGTGGCAAAGCCACCGTTCATAATTCTTTCATACATGTCACTCTTGGTTCATTGCATATCCCGGTACACCGCCGGAGGCATTCATATAGAGTCATACTTTGTTCTAGTATCGAGTTGTAATCATTGAGTTGTAAATAAATAGAAGTGTGATGATCATCATTTTCTAGAGCATTGTCCCAAGTGAGGAATAAAAAAAAGAGAAAGGCCATAAAAAAAGAGAAGGCCCAAAAAAAGGAAGAAAAAATGAGAGAAAAAGAGAGAAGGGACAATGCTACTATCCTTTGCCACACTTGTGCTTCAAAGTAGCACCATAATCTTCATGCTAGAGAGTCTCTTGTTTTGTCACTTTCATATACTAGTGGGAATTTTTCATTGTAGAACTTGGCTTGTATATTCCAACAATGGGCCTCCTCAAGTGCCCTAGGTCTTCATGAGCAAGCAAGTTGGATGCACACCCACTTAGTTTCTTTTGTTGAGCTTTCATACATTTATACTAGTGCATCCATTGCATGGCAATCCCTACTCCTTGCATTAACATCAATCGATGGGCATCTCCATAGCTCATTGATTAGCCTCGTTGATGTGAGACTTTCTCCTTTTTTGTCTTCTCCACATAACCCCCATCATCATATTCTATTCCACCCATAGTGCTATGTCCATGGCTCGCGCTCATATATTGCGTGAAAGTTTATAGGTTTGAGATTACTAAAGTATGAAACAATTGCTTGGCTTGTCATCGGGGTTGTGCAAGATGAGAGCATTCTTGTGTGACGAAAATGGAGCATGACTAAACTATATGATTTTGTAGGGATAAACTTTCTTTGGCCATGTTATTTTGAGAGGACATAATTGCTTAGTTAGTATGCCTGAAGTATTATTGTTTTTATGTCAATATAAACTTTTATCTTGAATCTTTCGGATCTGAATATTCATACCACAATTAAGAAGAATTACATTGAAATTATGCCTAGTAGCACTATCAAAAATTATCTTTTTATCATTGACCTACTCGAGGAAGAGCAGGAATTAAGCTTGGGGATGCTTGATACGTCTCCAACGTATCTATAATTTTTGATTGCTCCATTCTATATTATCTACTGTTCTGGACAATATTGGGCTTTATTATTCACTTTTATATTAATTTTGGGACTAACCTATTAACTCGAGGCCCAGCACAGAATTTTTGTTTTTTTTCCTATTTCAGAGTTTCGCAGAAAAAGAATATCAAACGGAGTCCAAACGGAATGAAACCTTCGGGAACGTGATTTTTGGAACGAACAAGATCTAGGAGACTTGGACCCTACGTAAGAGAAGCTTCCAGGAGGCCACGAGGTAGGGGGGCGCGCCCACCCCCAGGGCGCGCCCTCCACCCTCGTGGGCCCCATGTTGCTCCACCGACGTACTTCTTCCTCCTATATATACCTACGTACCCCCAAACTATCAGATACGGAGCAAAAAAAACCTAATTCCACCGCTGCAACCTTCTGTACCCACGAGATCCCATCTTGGGGCCTGTTTCGGAGCTCCGCCGGAGGGGGCATCCATCATGGAGGGCTTCTACATCAACACCATAGCCTCTCCGATGAAGTGTGAGTAGTTTACCTCAGACCTTCGGGTCCATAGTTAGTAGCTAGATGGCTTCTTCTCTCTTTTTGGATCTCAATACAATGTTCTCCCCCCTCTCTCGTGGAGATCTATTCGATGTAATCTTCTTTTTGCGGTGTGTTTGTTGAGACCGATGAATTGTGGGTTTATGATCAAGATTATCTATGAACAATATTTGAATCTTCTCTGAATTATTTTATGTATGATTGGTTATCTTTGCAAGTCTCTTCGAATTATCAGTTTGGTTTGGCCTACTAGATTGATCTTTCTTGCAATAGGAGAAGTGCTTAGCTTTGGGTTCAATCTTGCGGTGTCCTTTCCCAGTGACAGTAGGGGCAGCAAGGCACGTATTGTATTGTTGCCATCGAGGATAACAAGATGTTTTTTTTATCATATTGCATGAATTTATCCCTCTACATCATGTCATCTTGCTTAAGGCGTTACTCTGTTTTCATGAACTTAATACTCTAGATGCATGCTGGATAGCGGTCGATGAGTGGAGTAATAGTAGTAGATGCAGGCAGGAGTCGGTCTACTTGTCTCGGACGTGATGCCTATATACATGATCATACCTAGATATTCTCATAACTATGCTCAATTCTGTCAATTGCTTAATAGTAATTCGTTCACCCACCGTAAAATACTTATGCTCTTGAGAGAAGCCACTAGTGAAACATATGGCCCCCGGGTCTATCTTCATCATATTAATCTTCCAACACTTAGTTATTTCCTTTGCTTTTATTTTACTTTGCATCTTTATCACAAAAATACCAAAACTATTATCCTATCATATCTATCAGATCTCACTCTTGTAAGTGACCGTGAAGGGATTGACAACCCCTTATTGCGTTGGTTGCGAGGATTTATTTGTTTTGTGTAGGTACGAGGGACTCGCGCGTAGCCTCCTACTGGATTGATACCTTGGTTCTCAAAAACTGAGGGAAATACTTACGCTACTTTGCTGCATCACCCTTCCCTCTTCAAGGAAAAACCAACGCAGTGCTCAAGAGGTGGCAACTACAGATTTCACACTAAGGAACAGCAGGACTTCTATGAGACAATTTTGCTTGACAAGAAGCCCATTGTGTGTGATATGAGATGGGTTGACTGGGAATTCATCAAGGAGAATGAGGATCACTTCCCTGGCATGCTTGATAGCTTCAAGGCATGTGGAGTGGATACTTTTGTTGCCCAGAAGCTCACCAAGTGGAATGATGAGCTCATCATGCAATTCTACTCCACTGCACATTTCTATCCAGATGGAAGGATAGTATGGATGTGTGAGGGTACTAGGTACCAGTCTACAGTTGAGGAATGGGCTAAGCTTATCAATGCTCCTGAGGAACATGAGGATGACTTGGACATTTATGCAGCAAAGAAGAAAGACCACAACTGTCGTGGAATTGTCACGGCAGATGTCCTCGAGCTAGGACTTAGTCGTGGTGCCATCGCTACTAGGAAGCTTGAAGGGGTTAAGCGGGACAAGGAATACGAGGGTTTATACTGGTTCGGCCCCTTACGGTGAAGGTAAAAGCCTACGTCCAGTTTGCGGTGGTATTGATTAGGGTTTCGATGACCAGGGAGCTTAACTGCTATGCCTGGCTTTCGTCGAGGTTGTTCTTGTCCCTAAACCGCTGCCGGGTCGTCCCTTTATATAGGGAGGCTGGCGCCCAGCAGCTCTCAGAGTCCCGGCCGGCTCATAAGAGTGTCCGGCTCGGACTCTTAACTATTCTTGCCTTACACTACAGTTCTACCATAATAATGATTGTAACTACGGGCCTTAAGCCATATCTGGGTCTTAAGCCCATCTCTGGCCCATCGTCTTCAAGCTTGGCTCCGGGCTTCTGGCAACGACCATATGAGTAACCCGGCCCATCCTGGCGGGTGACTCTAAGGTCTATATCCTCAACATTAGGCCCCATATTGATTTGAGCCGGCTCATGTCAATCTTCAATCCCTTCGACAGAAAATCGCCGGCTTACAATTGTGTGAAGACCATAACCCGGCGTGACGTCATCCTCTGGACTCTGGATAATCCGCCGTGACGTCATCTTCCATTAAGCCCGTTTTTTACTCCGCCAAGATCTGCAACGGATCTTTACATTTACTGTCATCCCAAAAATCGAGGCGTCTCATGAGGAGATAACCATGCCGCGGTCTCCTTGATTCTCGCGCCCACTTATGAGCTCTCCCTTATAAATAGACCGGCCCGACGGGCTTTCAGCCACTTCTCTCTTCTTCGTCTTCTTCCTCGCGCCACTGCTCCCCTGCTCAAGCTCTGCTGCTGCCGCCGCCGCGGGTCTTCTCGTCGTCACCAACTCAGGCCGCTGCATCACCCTGATTTGACCAGAGAAACGCGACGACCTCCGCGACTCACCAGCCCCTGTAAGTTTCTTCTGCCCTGTAGAACAGATCTGCAGTAGGGTTCGAGTAGTTCATCCGTGTTCCTCGTAGTTCATCGCGGGCCTCAGTAGATTTGATTTTTACTGCCTCCTTTTGATCTTAGACCTGCATAGAACTATTGCGGTGACTGTTTAGCACCCATTTTACATGCAAGCAGCCCTCTTTTTACTGCATAAGAGCCTTGTTCGAGCCCAAGAACTCCCTCGCTTCTGTTTCTAGGTCTAGAAACATTTCTTTCGCCCGACCATTTTGATCCGAAATAGTTACTGCAAAGTGTGAAACCTGTTTTACCACACTTAGTAAAAAACTGCAACCATTGAATCACGGCGGTTTACATTTCCGGCTTAAAGAAACCACACGCCATAGAACCTTCCGGGTTAAAGAAAATCATGCTCCGTAGAATCCTCCGGCTTAGCTGTGATAAGGCCGTAGACAATCAAATTATTCTGAATACCCCTGTGGCTTAAATAACCCGCTGTACTTAGGTATATACCATTAGTCCCCTTCATAAGCCGCCACCTTGACTTTGAGCTGTAGATTTCCTCCGGCTTATAATTAATCCGGACGTTTTCCTTTTTGTCATAGACTGCCGACTTTCACCATGCCTCCCAAAGCTCCCAAAGCCTCCATCACTTGCAACTGGATGAGGTCCAATGTCACCAGTGAGACACTAGCAGATTTTGTTAAGTCTGGATATCTGCCCAAGAAGGACGTCATGTCCTACCGTGCCCCCGACCCATCAGAAGAGAGACCACAGCCAAAGGACGGGGAGGTAGTGATTTTTGCGGATCACATGAGCCGGGGCTTCGCACCGCCCGGCTCAAAGTTTTTTAGAGACGTTCTAAACTTCTTCGACTTGCGGCCTCAGGACATAGGACCCAACTCAGTGTCCAACATCTGCAACTTCCAAGTATTCTGCGAGGTTTACCTTGGAGAAGAACCTAGTCTGCTGCTCTTCAGAGAGCTTTTTTACTTAAACCGTCAGAATGAGTGCGCCAATGGGCCAAGTCTGGAGTTAGGTGGCATCTCCATCCAGCGGCGTAGGGACTGCCTCTTCCCTTACGCAGAGTCGCCCAGCCATCCCAAGGACTGGAATCTGACGTGGTTTTACTGCCAAGACACGTCGCCGGCTGACGAGAGTCCGTTGCCCGGCTTTCGCCCCTCGCGCCTGGAGCCGACTCACCCACTGTCAGATAAGCTGACTCAAGCGGAGCGCCAACCTCTGCTCCCCACCATCAACAAGATCAAGGCTCTCCTGGGAAATGGTCTGAATGGAATCGATCTGGTCCGGGTCTGGATATCGTGGCGGGTGATCCCATTGAGCCGCCGCCCCGGCTTAATGTGCGAGTACATGGGCCGAAAGGATGACCCTCAGAGACACAGCCGCAACGATCTTCCTGAAGACGTTGCGGAAGATATGACCAAGGCTCTTCTGAACAAGAGCCTGGCAGACTGCGGGAGGACCGGGTTAGCCCCCTTCTGCAAGACCAACCCAGCCCCAGCGGTAAGCCGCTGACTTTAACATTTTACCTTCTTCTGCATATAACTTTCATCTGAACCGTTTTAAGAATTCATCATTGTATTTTTTAGGCTGATGACAAGTTCTGGCGGGTCAAGTATGACCATGACGCCGCCAAAAAGGCCAGAAAGGCGAAGAAAGCCGCCAAGAAAGCCACTCCCCGTAAGAAGGGAAGTAGGCCCACTGCTTCGGAGCTGTTGCAGCTGAGTGACAGCTCCGAGTCTGAGGTAATTCCTAAACCTGTAAGCTCTTGTTATACTTGTTGCTTTAGTTCTGTCCGCCTTATCAATGCTGTTTATCAACAGGAGGATACCGGAGCCAGTAACCCGGTGGTTGAAGAGGTAACAATACTTTCCTCCGACTCGGAGCCCTTGCCACGGCTGAAAACCCGAAGAGTAACCCGGAAAGTAAGCTTTTCCCATCCTTTAGCTTACCAAGATCCTCAATTTATTTTGAAGCGACAGGTTCATGAAAGCCGGCGGCATACCCGGACCAACAAGGACACTGACCTCTCCTCCGGGTTACCTGATGCATCAAGGAAACGCCGGACCGAGGTGACCACAAAATTGTACCCTTTTCATCCTTTTGCGGGTGTTATACGCAAACCGCTTAATTCCTCTGATTCAAATTATCAGGAGACTTCCCCTTCTTCCGGCGATTCTATGCAGTCGAATCTGCCAACTTTCAAGACCGTGCCCGGGTAATGATAACCATCTCATGTTGTTCTGATCTTTGCTCATACTTTTTGTACTAACCTTTGTTATTCTTTCAGTGCCTAGGCAAAGCTCACCAAGAGGGCAAAGAAAACCAAGTCGGCCAGAGAGCCGGATTTGCCTGAACCGGAGGTGACGGTTCAAGAACCGCCAGCTGCCTCCGCCCCCGAAGCCACCGCTCCAATCGACAAGGCACCTGTAGAAGCTTCTGCTGACCCGGAGGCCTCCGGCTCGGCTCAGCCAACAAATGACCCGGACGTGGAAATCACCCGGACGGAATTCGTTGAGCCGGGGAGGCCTACGGCACTGGCCAAGTGCTCTGCCAAGGGGGAAGTACTGCAGCCCCACCGGGTCAGTCTGGATCTAACTGACTATGCCAACCTGAGCATCGGAGAGCTTGTCTCCGGCTACATCAACCAAGTGCACAAGAGCCGGGACGCAGAGGTTGCCATGGTGACCCAGATCCAGCAGAAATCTGAGGTATTATCTCCTGTCCTCTTACTTACTGCCTAGTTACCTTTACCATGCTAGCCCTTAAGTCAACAACTTATGATTGAATATGTTGTAAACTGAAGTTCCAGTTTTACCAATTAAACCGGTAATTTGTAGATAAGAGCCTTCGATACACATTAGCCCCCAAGTGCTAGGTGTCTTGGCTTTACAAAACACTTGGGACTTATCTTCCGGCTTGCTTCCATGAACCAGAAATTGGTAAATAGAAACGTTGAACATGCATTAGCCCCCAAGTGCCAAGTGTCTTTGCTTGGAAAACACTTGGGACTTTAAATTTGTATAGCAACTGTGCATGTCATAACCCGGACATTTATACAGGCTGCTGGCAAGAAACTTGAGGCTGACCTCGCTGACCTCAAGAACCGGCTGAAGATGCAAGAGATGGAGACCCGGAAGGCAAATGCCAAGTTCGTGTCCAGCATCGCCTCACAAGAGAAGCTGAAGACAGAGTTTGACGCTGAACGAAAAGCGTGGGCCGAAGAAAAGGCCGCATTGGTGAACCGGGCTGATTAGGCGGAGAGGGCCCTGTCAGAGAAGACGGCCGAACTCTCCGGCTTAAAGCGCCAAGTGTCTCAAATGGTTGCCGCAATCTTTGGTAAGTCATCCGCCGACTTTTATTCAGTTTAAAATTTTAATGCCTCATAACTCACCCTGGTCGGCGGCTTGTCCTGCTCTATGAAACAGGTTCCAGAAGTGCCAACCTCAACCAGAGTGTGGTAACCAAGCTAAAGGCCGTGTACACCCTGGTGGAGCAACTCTACACCGGGTCACAACGTGCCTTAGCTGTGGTAGCCTTATCCAACGAGGTGCCGACTCACTTGGCGGAGGTTCTTCGCCGGCTCGCCGTCCTCCCGCAACGTATCCAAGAGCTGCGACGGGCCTCTGCGAGATCCGGAGCGATCGCCGCGCTGAGCTGGGCCAAGGCTTTCCTGCCGGAGCTGGACCCGGCAGACATCGCCCTCGGCTATCCAAGTCTGAAGGAGGATGGCACGGCTTTCGACCAAAAAGACTTCGCCGCCTGCGTGAAGATCGTGCGCCCGGTGGCGACTCTTATTGGAAACGACACGGATCTGACCAAGTACCAGCCGGGTTATAATGCGGAAAATCAGAGGATTCCAACCCCTCGCTATGAAGCTCTGAGTTTAATTCCGCCGACTCGTCAGCACACCTTTGCCCCGGAGATTGACCCGGCCGGGTTAATTGACGAGGATGCCCAATTCGAAGCGCTGAGCGGCATCGACTGGAAGTCGTCGACCTTCCAGACCTTGGGGACAGCCGGAGGAGAAGGAAGAGATGAGCCGGAGACTTCCACCCAGCAAGCGTCTTAACTTCTGCAGCCGGTTTACCAAACAATGCTCCACCCTTTTGGACTCGATGAGTCTTGTAATAGAGTAGGTGCAACAGTTTATCTTTGCCGTGCCATCGTGCACATATTGAATGCTGAAGTCTATTGAAGTTGTCTCTTTGATATTTCTCCGGGTCATTCATTCTCCTTAGTCTCCAATAATTGCCTTGAACTATCCTGCATACAAGGACAAATCACAAGTCTCTGGGCGGCTTACCGCGCTGAGAATCATCGGTTTTAGACATATAACCCGGATATGAATAAAAAAGATTGACCCTTAGTCATGTCTTTAATATAGCCGTGATAACACACTTAGCGGCCTGCCAGCGCATTTCCGGTTTAGATAACCCGGGTAATAAGGGTGGTACCTTAACTCCGGTGTATCTGTTTTAATGACACCTATTGTGCTGAACCAACAGTAGAAATCAAAATTTAACCCGGCCAAGCGAGACCTGGCTGTACACACTTTGACATAATCAGAGAAATCTTGTGATAAAGCAGAAGAACTTGGGGGCTTCCGGTTCGAATTCGACTAGAGACCCGGCCCAAAGGGGTTAAGCTAAGATTCGGATACGATCATATAGCCCCCAGTGGGTGTGGCGATGCCAATCAAGAGGGTACCGACAGCTATGTTCTCTTTGGTTCGAATACGACCCATGTTTGAACAGGAAGCCCCCAAGTGATTTTAAGAATTGTTTAATGACGCTGATTCAAATACGATCCACGTCGGTTCTCAAAGGGGTTAAACTATGATTCAAATATGATCAGAGAAAACCTCCCAATGAGCTCGGCACTTTGCCAATCAAATGGGTATCGACAGCTATGTTCTCTTTGGTTCGAATACGACCCATGTTTGAACAGGAAGCCTCCAAGTGACCTTATTACCTGCGGCTAGATTCGAATACAACCAATAGAAATATGTACATTATGAAAGCCGGTAGCTCAAGTGTAGTAAGGCCGAAGCTGAGCTATGTTCCACGGCCGACGGGTCTCTTCCTCCGACTTACGTGAATCTTTGTGCTCCCGGACGTCAATGAGGTAATACGACCCGTTGTGCAAGTTCTTGCTGACCACAAAGGGCCCTTCCCAAGGCGGGGATAGTTTGTGCGTATCAGTTTGATCTTGGATAAGCCGGAGCACGAGATCCCCTTCCTGAAAGACCCGGGATTTAACCCGGCGGCTATGATAATGGCGCAGGTCTTGTTGGTAAATCGATGAACGGGCTGCTGCCACATCACGCTGTTCGTCCAGCAAGTCAAGAGCATCTTGGCGCGCCTTCTCATTATCCGCCTCAACATAAGCCGCCACTCGCGGTGAGTCATGACGGATGTCACTGGGGAGGACTGCTTCTGCCCCATAAACCATGAAGAAAGGTGTAAAACCTGTAGACCTGTTAGGAGTAGTGTTGATGCTCCATAACACGGAGAGCAACTCCTCCACCCAACAACCCGGCGTCCATTGCAAAGGGACCAAAAGCCGGGGCTTGATGCCCTTCAGAATCTCCTGATTAGCTCTCTCAGCTTGACCATTGGATTGAGGATGAGCTACTGAGGAAACATCAAGTCGGATATGCTCTCGTTGACAAAATTCTTCCATGGCGCCTTTGGAGAGATTGGTGCCATTGTCAGTGATAATATTATGCGGAAAACCAAAGCGAAAGATCACCTTTTTCATAAACCGAACCGCCGTGGCTGCATCACACTTGCTAACGGGCTCCGTTTCGACCCACTTGGTAAACTTGTCAACTGCCACCAAAAGGTGGGTCTTCTTATCCTTGGACCTTTTGAAAGGCCCAACCATATCAAGGCCCCAGACCGCAAAGGGCCAAGTAATTGGGATCATCCTCAGCTCTTGAGCCGGTATGTGAGCCCGTCGCGAGAACCTTTGGCAACCATCACACTTACTGACCAAGTCCTCTGCATCAGCATGAGCCGTCAACCAATAGAAACCATGACAAAAAGCCTTGGCCACAAGAGACTTTGAGCCGGCGTGATGGCCACAATCCCCTTCATGAATCTCACGCAAGATTTCTTGACCTTTCTCAGGGGAAACACAACGCTGAAACGCTCCCGTCACACTGCGGTGATGCAATTCCCCATTGATAACAATCATTGACTTAGCCCGCCGGGTTATTTGCCTGGCCAAGGTTTCATCCTCAGGCAACTCGCCCCGGGTCATGTAAGCCAGATACGGCATTGTCCAGTCTGGTATGATATGGAGAGCCGCCACCAGTCGTGCCTCCGGGTCAGGGACAGCCAAGTCTTCCTCTGTAGGCAACTTAACAGAAGGGCTATACAGGACGTCCAGGAAAGTGTTAGGCGGCACCGGCTTTCGCTGAGAGCCCAGCCGGCTTAAAGCATCCGCCACCTCGTTCTTCCTGCGGTCGATGTGTTCCACTTGGTAACCCTGAAAATGCCCAGCAATGGCATCAACCTCGCGGCGATAAGCCGCCATAAGAGGGTCCTTGGAATCCCACTTCCCTGATACTTGTTGAGCCACCAAGTCTGAGTCGCCGAAGCACCTTACCCGGCTTAAGCTCATCTCTTTAGCCATCTGAAGACCATGGAGCAAGGCTTTGTACTCAGCCGCGTTGTTAGTACAAGGAAACAACAACTGTAGCACATAATGGAACTTGTCACCTTTAGGAGAAGCTAACACGACTCCGGCCCCCGAGCCCTCCAACTGCCTGGACCCATCAAAGTAAATAGTCCAATATGTGTTATCCGGCTTCTGCTCGGGCACCTGTGACTCTGTCCAATCATTGATGAAATCCACCAAGGCCTGAGATTTAACAGCAGTGCGTGGCACGTATTTGAGACCATGAGGTCCAAGTTCTATAGCCCACTTAGCAATTCTCCCTGTGGCCTCTCTGTTTTGAATGATATCACCAAGAGGGGCAGAACTGACGATAGTGATGGGATGACCCTGAAAATAATGCTTAAGTTTCCGGCTCGCCATGAACACACCATACACAAGCTTCTGCCAATGCGGGTACCGCTGCTTGGACTCAATGAGCACCTCGCTGACATAATAAACCGGCCGCTGAACCGGATGCTCCTTACCCTCCTCCTTGCGCTCCACCACAATAGCCACACTGACAGCTCGTGTGTTCGCCGCTACATATAATAATAAGGGCTCCTTATCAACCGGAGCAGCAAGGACTGGAGGCTCTGCCAGCTGCTTCTTCAAATCCTCGAAGACGGTATTAGCTGCATCATTCCAGACAAAGTTATCAGTCTTTTTCATCAACTGATATAATGGCATGGCCTTCTCACCCAGACGGCTTATAAACCGGCTTAATGCAGCGATGCGACCCGCCAAGCGCTGAATGTCATTTATACACGCCGGCTTAGCCAGGGAGGTGATGGCCTTGATCTTCTCTGGGTTAGCTTCAATGCCTCTGTCAGAAACCAAAAAACCCAAGAGTTTGCCTGCAGGAACACCAAAGACACACTTGGCCGGGTTAAGCATCATCTTGTAGACCCGGAGATTATCAAAGGTTTCTCTCAAATCATCTATCAGGGTTTCCTCCTTTATGGACTTAACCACAATATCGTCCACATAGGCGTGAACATTGCACCCAATCTGTTTATGAAGACAGTTCTGCACGCAACGCTGATAAGTCGCCTGTGCACACTTGAGTCCAAAAGGCATGGACACATAGCAGAAGGCTCCAAAGGGAGTGATGAACGCCGTCTTCTCCTGGTCCTTAACCGCCATTTTAATCTGATGATATCCAGAATAAGCGTCCAGAAAACTTAAACGCGCACAACTGGCCGTAGCATCAATAATTTGATCAATACGGGGAAGGGCAAAAGGATCAGCCGGACACGCCTTGTTCAAGTCCGTGTAGTCTACACACATCCGCCAAGTGCCGTTCTTCTTGAGTACGAGCACCGGGTTAGCTAACCACTCTGGGTGGAAGACTTCAACAATAAACCCGGCCGCCAAGAGCCGGGCCACCTCTTCACCAATGGCTTTCCGCCTCTCTTCATTAAACCGCCGAAGGAACTGTCTGACCGGCTTAAATTTCGGATCAACATTGAGAGTGTGCTCAGCGAGTTCCCTAGGTACACCTGGCATGTCAGAAGGTTTCCATGCGAAGATGTCCCTATTCTCACGGATGAACTCGATGAGCGCGCCTTCCTATTTCGGATCCAGATTTGCACTGATGCTAAACTGCTGAGATGAATCTCCTGGGACAAAATCAACGAGCTTAGTTTCATCAGCCGACTTAAATTTCATCGCCAGCTCATTTTCCGTAGTCGGCTTTTTCAGAGAGGTCATATCTGTTGGGTCAACATTGTCTTTGTAAAACTTCAACTCCTCCATTGCACAAATAGATTCTGCATAAGCTGCATCGCCTTCCTCACATTCCAAGGCCACCTTCCGGCTGCCGTGAACCGTAATGGTCCCATTGTGACCTGGCATCTTGAGCTGTAAGTACACATAACACGGCCGTGCCATGAACTTGGCGTAAGCCGGCCGTCCAAATATAGCATGGTACGGGCTCCTTATCTTGACCACCTCAAAGGTCAATTTCTCCACCCTGTAGTTGCTCTCATCTCCAAAGGCCACTTCGAATTCAATCTTGCCGACTGGATAAGCCGACTTACCCGGTACCACACCGTGGAAAATAGTGTTGGACTGGCTGAGGTTTTTATCAATCAACCCCATACGACGGAAAGTCTCATAATAGAGGATGTTGATGCTGCTGCCTCCATCCATTAGCACTTTAGTGAACTTATATCCTCCTACCTGAGGAGCCACTACCAAGGCCAAGTGACCCGGATTATCCACCCGGGGAGGGTGATCCTCCCTACTCCACACCATGGGCTGTTCAGACCACCGCAAGTAGCGCGGAACCGCCGGCTCGACGGCATTTACTGCCCTCTTATGAAGCTTCTGATCTCGTTTACACAGACTGGTGGTAAACACATGATACTGTCCACCGCTAAGCTGCTTTGGATTGGTCTGATAACCTCCCTGCTGCTGCTGATGACCCTGGCCAGACTGCTGATTAAAGCCCCCTTGACCGTTCTGAGGATTAGAATTTGAGCCGCCGCCCGGGCCATGAAAACCGCCGGCGCCCGAGCCGCCGCCCGGGCCATTGTAGTTCTTAAAGGCCTTCATGATTGCACAATCCTTCCATAGATGAGTCGCCGGCTTCTCTCTAGAGCCATGCCTTGGACAAGGCTCATTCAACAGCTGCTCCAGTGTCGGTCCTGACCCGCCGCCTCGAGGAGGGGGCCTCCCCTTGCGTCGCTGGTTATTGCCTTGTGCGCTGGCGTTGGCTACAAACTCTAGGCTGCCATCTGCCTTGCGCTTGCCTCCTCCTTGGTTCCCCGGGTTATGCTGAGGACCCTTGCCATTGTCATTCTTCTTTCCCTTCCCTGTCCTTTCATCATCTGAAGGGGGATCCTTGGTACCATCAGAATCGGCGTACTTGACAAGAGCCGCCATTAGTGTACCCATGTCACTGTAGTCGCGCTTAAGCCGCCCGAGTTTCATCTTCAGGGGCACAAAACGACAATTTTTCTCCAGCATTAAGACTGCTGAGCTGGCATCCATCTTGTCTGACGAGTGTATGATCTCTTTAACCCGGCGAACCCAGTGTGTCGTAGACTCACCCTCCTGCTGCTTACAGTTAGTCAAATCCACAATTGACATGGACTGCCTACAGGTATCTTTGAAGTTTTGGATGAAACGGGCTTTCAGCTCAGCCCAAGACCCAATGAAATTTGGTGGTAGCCCCTTTAACCAAGTGCGGGCAGTCCCATCCAACATCATGGTGAAGTACTTGGCCATTGCCGCCTCACTGACCTCCAGTAGCTCCATGGCCATCTCATAACTCTCGATCCAGGCTGCGGGTTGTAAGTCAGCCGTATAGTTGGGCACCTTCCTAGGGCCTTTGAAGTCCTTGGGTAAACGTTCATTGCGGATAGCCGGCACTAAACAGGGGACACCTCCCGTCCTGGTAGGGATACCCACGTCGACGGAAGTCGTCGGATAAGCCCGGGGGGGGGGGGTCTGGTAAGCCGTCAATTGAGGCACCTGCTCCGCCTCTTGCCGCGCTCTGTCTTGGTCCGCTGCGTGATAGGCTCCGTTATAAACCGGGCCGTGGCCAGGGGGCGGGTCATGGCGTCGGACGTTGCTTGAGCCGGTCGCTGAGACCATGTGCCTGCTGTAACTCGGGCTCCGGCCCGGACGAGGGGTCGAGTGGATCCTATCTCGGCTGTAGGAGTACGCCTCTTGCTGCGCCAGTGCTGTCTGAAGGAGTTCCCTGACCCGCCGGGTTTCAATAGCCGTCGGAGAGTCGCCGTCAACTGGGAGAGCCGCCAGCCGTGCTGCCGCAGCAACCATGTTCTCCAGCGGGTTATTATAATGACCCGGGGGTGTTGGCACATACTGAGGTGTGGCAGGGGGCACCTGGGGAGGCCCCATCACTCGTGGCTGAATAGGGGGCCCAGACCCGGGCGCTATGACCCCTGGCGGGTTACTAGACCCTGCACCTGGCGTGCTGAAGAGGTTGCGTGGATCGTAAACCGGCGGGAGCCGAGATTGGGTCTTTCGATACCTCCTTCTCATGACCTCATTGGACGCGTTCTGATCCATCGTGAGTTGGAAGGACTGCGCCTGGATCAACTGAGTTTGGGCATCGAGGGCCGCCCTCTCCGCAGCCATCCTGATCCCTTCCGCTGCGAGGTCCTCCTTAGCTTTCACTAGATCCAATTTTAACTGTGCCATCTCCGCATCATGCTGAGCTTGATCCGCCGGGTCAACCGTGGCGGTTAACAGGGCCGTCATCTTGTCCGTGAGATCCATCAGTACCTGAGCCGGAGAAGGCACCGGGTTTCCTACTCCAGCCGCGGGGTTCTGAACAGGCTGTGCACCGGCCATAAAGATTCCCACCCGGCTTGGCGGCTCAAATAGGTCCGGAATACTGTCATCATCGGAACAACCCATGAGCCTGCCATCTTGAAGTTGATACAACGAGTTTGACTCACCGGCGGCCGACTCGCCGTCAGAGCCGGCGGCCGTCTCATCACCAGATCCAGATCGATCAGAGAGTCCTCCGTGGATACACCCCACAAAAGCATGCCTTAAGGCAGGTCGGGCCCGGGCGGGTCGTGCGCGCTGAGCCACCTCGATGAGATCGGTGCAGAGATCCGGCTCAGGGCCCGGCTCACCAACCTTGCCGATGAAAACATGAATTCCGCCGAAGGGGACCCGGTACCCGTACTCAATTGAGCCGGCGTCGGGGCCCCAGTCTGCATCGTCGATGTAAAGTTTGCCGCGACGACTCTTGGTCATCCGGCCCACAGCGTATCCCTTGAGCCCTTCGAAGCTGCCCTTCAAGAACTCAAATCCACCGTGCGCTGGCCCCACGGTGGGCGCCAACTGTCGTGGAATTGTCACGGCAGATGTCCTCGAGCTAGGACTTAGTCATGGAGCCATCGCTACTAGGAAGCTTGAAGGGGTTAAGCGGGACAAGGAATACGAGGGTTTATACTGGTTCGGCCCCTTACGGTGAAGGTAAAAGCCTACGTCCAGTTTGCGGTGGTATTGATTAGGGTTTCGATGACCGGGGAGCTTAACTGCTATGCCTGGCTTTCGTCGAGGTTGTTCTTGTCCCTAAACTGCTGCCGGGTCGTCCCTTTATATAGGGAGGCTGGCGCCCAGCAGCTCTCAGAGTCCCGGCCGGCTCATAAGAGTGTCCGGCTCGGACTCTTAACTATTCTTGCCTTACACTACAAGTTCTACCATAATAATGATTGTAACTACGGGCCTTAAGCCAAATCCGGGTCTTGAGCCCATCTCTGGCCCATCGTCTTCAAGCTTGGCTCCGGGCTTCTGGCAACGACCATATGAGTAACCCGGCCCATCCTGGCGGGTGACTCTAAGGTCTATATCCTCAACAACAACACTATGGCCAACATGTACAAAGAGATCCCAGATGCTGCTTTCGATACACAAAAGTTTGGATCAGTTCACTATCTGTTGTCTGGTCTGCCAACCATAAACTGGATCTTAAGGCACACACTGCTACCCAAGTCAGGTGATCACAAGATGATCAGAGGACATGCCATCAACTTGCTGCACATATTTGATGTCCCACAGAAGTTCAAAGTCATGAGCATGATTGTTGAAACAATCAAAAGGACTGCTGCTGACCAGAAGAGGAGTTGTGGGTATGCCTCACACATTCAGGAGCTCATCAACTCAAAGATGGGCACATGCACATATCTTTTGGACAAGGAGCACATGCCCATCTATCCTGAATTTGAAGACAACATAGTTGTGATGAATGAGAATGAACCATCTTCAGCTCAAGCACATGAGAAGAGAGAAAAGTCTAAGGCTGAGAAGGCTGCCAAGATGCCAACTGTGGAAGAGGCATCTCAGGTATTCTTGAAGAGCAAGCAAGACCAGCTTGAATATCCGGTCCAATCCACCCTAAGGATTGAGAAGGGCTTGGCCACCCTGACCAAGAACCATGCGAGTCTGGAAAGGATCATTGAGCAGAAATTTTATGACCTTGATGTCAAGGTAACAGAGATCCAAACTGCAGTTGAGCAACTTCACGAGGAAGCTAAGGAGAAGAAGGGCAAGTCTACCACAGATGCTTTTGCCAGAGTGCCCTGAGGACAGAGATCTGCTGCAGTGCCAGTGACAGACACTAGAGCTACAACATCAACATCAGCAGCTACAGGTCCAGTTCCACCTCCAGCAGCTACTCCACCAGCTCCAGCTACTTCATCTGAAGCCTTCGTTCTTGGAATTCTCTCGACACCTCCTCCCGAAGATCAAGCATGAGAGTCGTTTAGCACTATGCATTTTTGAACTTTTTGGTAACTTGTTGCCAAAGGGGGAGAAAAATGTATAGATCATAGGCTTCGAGCTAGAGAGTGTTGGTTTTTATCTCTCTTTGCACTTATTTGGTTTGGTATGAAACTTTATTGTGTGCTTGTGTGAGCTATTTGTGAGATACTTGTTTGATCATATGCTACCCTTAATGCTTGTTGGATGATATTATTTCTTATATCCTAGATGATCATTCACTTGTTTTCGTGATGAGTGCATGCTTTAGGGGGAGCTCTTGCTTATCACATACTTCTCAAAGCGACGATGTTTTTCAATCTTATTTATCATTTGTCGAAGCTTTGATCTATATGTTGTCATCAAATACCAAAAAGGGGGAGATTAAAAGTGCAACTATCCCTGGGTGGTTTTGGTAATTCCTAACAACATATAGCTCATTGAGCTAATGCTATTCCAAGATAAATATTTTAGGAAAGCTCAATGGTTGGCATGGCATGGATTATAAAGTGGACCCTTCAAAATGCTAAGGACAAAAGATTGGCTCAAGCTCAAAGCACAAGACTCTACATTTTCTATTTTAGTGATGCAAGATCACATTGAGTCTATAGGAAAAGCCAATAATATTAAGAAGGGATGAGGTGTTGCTTAATGAGGTTCTTGCTCAAAATTCTTAGTGATATGCTCCAAAACCCTCCACTACTTTCTCATATCCACATATGTCCCAAAACAAATATCCAACTCGGCCCCATCGATTCTTTCTATCCGGAGCCACTACTTTGACATAGCCATTGCCAGAAACCCTAGTCTTTTCGGTCTCACCAATAGGGATCTCGGTCTCACCGAGATGGGATTGTAATCTCTCTGTTTCCCTTCGTAATGTTTCGGTCAAACCAATATGAGCAATCGGTCCCACCGAGATTGCAATGCAAACACTCGATTTCCTTTTTGTAATGTTTCGGTCCAACCGAGATGAGCGAATCGGTCCCACCGAGTTTGCCTGACCAACTCTCTGTTTGCCTATTATCAAAATCGGTCTCACCGAGTTTGTGTAATCGGTCTCACCGAGATTACGTTATGCCCTAACCCTAATGATATCGGTCCCACCGAGTTGACATGTCGGTCCCACCGAAATGCCTAACGGTCACATTATGAACCAAATCGGTCTGACCGAGTTCTCTGAATCGGTCCCACCGATTTTGGTGATTTGTGTGTAACGGTTAGATTTTGTGTGGAGGCTATAAATACCCCTCCACCCACTCTTCATTCATGGAGAGAGCCATCAAAACATGCCTACACTTCCAATACATATTTTCTGAGAGAGAACCACCTACACTTGTGTTGAGGTCAAGATATTCCATTCCAACCACATGAATCTTGATCTCTAGCCTTCCTCAAGTTGCTTTCCACTCAAATCTTCTTTCCACCAAATCCAATCCTATGAGAGAGAGTTGAGTGTTGGGGAGACTATCATTTGAAGCACAAGAGCAAGGAGTTCATCATCAACACACCATTTGTTACTTCTTGGAGAGTGGTGTCTCCTAAATTGGCTAGGTGTCACTTGGGAGCCTCCGACAAGATTGTTGAGTTGAACCAAGGAGTTTGTAAGGGCAAGGAGATCGCCTACTTCGTAAAGATCTACCCGAGTGAGGCAAGTCCTTCGTGGGCGACGACCATGGTGGGATAGACAAGGTTGCTTCTTCGTGGACCCTTCATGGGTGGAGCCCTCCGTGGACTCGCGCAACCATTACCCTACGTGGGTTGAAGTCTCCATCAACGTGGATGTACGATAGCACCACCTATCGGAACCACGGATAAAAAATCTCCGTGCCAACATTGCATTTGCTCCCTCAATCTCCTCCCTTTACCTTCATATGCAATTGCTTTACATTCCGCTGCTATACTCTTAGAATTGCATGTGTAGGTTGATTGCTTGACTTGTGCTAAGTTGCTAAAATCTACCAAGAACTAAAATTGGGAAAAGGCTAGATTTTATTTGGTCAAGTAGTCTAATCACCCCCCCTCTAGACATACTTTCGATCCTACAAGTGGTATCAGAGCTTTGGTCTCCATTTGCTTTGATTTCCATAGCGTTTGGTGGTCATAGCCTTGGGTTCACAACCCAGGAGAGTATGGCATCTAGCGAGGGAAATTACCACCGTAGAGGTCCTTATTTTGATGGTACTAATTTTGCTAGTTGGAAGCATAAGATGAAAATGCATATTCTTGGACATAACCCCGCCATTTGGGCTATTGTGTGTATTGGCTTGCAAGGTGAATTCTTCGATGGGAAAGAACCTAACCATGAAGCTACCACGGAAGAGTTGAAGATGCTACAATACAATGCTCAAGCTTGTGATATTCTCTTCAACGGATTGTGCCCCAAAGAATTCAACAAAATCAGCCGTCTTGAGAATGCAAAGGAAATTTGGGATACTTTGATTGATATGCACGAAGGTACCGACTCCGTCAAGGAATCCAAATTGGATGTGCTTCAAAGTCAACTTGACAAGTTCAAAATGAAGGATGGTGAAGGTGTCGCTGAAATGTACTCTAGGCTTGCTCTCATCACAAATGAGATTGCCGGCTTAGGAAGTGAAGAGATGACTGACAAATTCATCATCAAGAAGATCCTAAGAGCCTTGGATGGAAAATATGATACCGTGTGCACATTGATCCAAATGATGCCCAATTACAAAGATCTCAAGCCAACGGAAGTCATTGGAAGAATTGTTGCTCATGAGATGTCACTCAAGGATAAGGAAGAGCTTCACAACAAGTCTAGTGGTGCTTACAAAGCCTTGTGTGATGCTCCCACATCATCAAGTGAGAAACAAACCTTCAATGAAGAATTGAGCCTAATGGTAAAGAACTTCAACAAGTTCTACAAGAGTAGAAGCAAAGAAAGAAGCTCCAAGTCAAGGTCCTACAATGACAAAAGATCTTCTAGTCGTGAGCGAAATTGCTACAATTGTGGAAGACCCGGACACTGCTCCAATGAGTGTACGGCCCCCTACAAAAGAAGAGAAGATTCTCCCAAAAGAAGAAGTAGAAGAGAATAATCACCACCAAGAGAAAGGAGGAGTAGAGATGATCGTTATGAACGAAAACCCTCTCGGAGAAGCAAGGATTCGGAAAGGAAAGAAAAGTCATCAAGGAGCTACACAAAAAGAAGACATCAAGATCATGTTGGTGAATGGGTATCCGGCTCCGACTCCGACAATCACTCCGAAAGAAGTTATCACCCCGACTCCGAATATACTCAAGATGAAGGTGTTGCCGGTCTAGCACTTGTGTCAACCAACTCCTACGACATATATGACTCACCAAATGAAGGAATTGGAAGATGCTTCATGGCCAAAGGTCCAAAGGTAACACATCCCGAGTATGTTGATTTCAATAGTGATGAAGATGATTTGCTAGGTGATGATGATTTACTTGTTGACAACTCTAGTGATGAAGACTATGATGAAACGTCAATTAAACATGCTAATCAAGATAAAACGAATGACGATGATAAGAAGGAGATTGAGCGTCTAACTAAAGAACTAAACACTCTTAAGTTAGCTCATGAAACTACCTTGGAAAATCATCGAGAACTTTTAAATACTCATGATAAGCTACGCTTTGAAAAGCTCAACCTTGAGCAAGAGCATGAGTTTTTAAAGGCAATCAATGATGATCTTCGCAAGAAAAGTTCTTCTTACATTGCCAAGCGTTTACTCTTGTCTACTTACATGCCACAAGTTAAATCTAGCAACACGAACAAGAAAGATGCTTCATCTAGTAGTAACAACAATCATGCTAAATCCAATGTTGTTGCTTCTAGTAATTCACTTGATTCCACTAATGATTCTCTTAGCCAAGTTACACTTGAGCAAGAAAATAGCTTATTGAAGGGAATTATAGAGAAAGGTGTTTACAAGAGCCTTGCCGGAAGTAAGCAATTTGAGGAAATTGTGCGCAAGCAAGGAAGACACCGGAAGAATCAAGGTGTTGGTTTTGAACGAAAGTTCAATGCCAATGGAGTTGAGTGGGAAGAAGATCAATACCCCAAGACGAAGTTTGTTCCTCAACAAGAGAAGTATGATCCTATTTCTTTCAAAGGGACACAAGCTCAAGATGATCTTCCACCACAAGACCAGAAGCAAAAAGGCAAGGACAAGCTTCAAGAGGAAATTGATGCATTTGAAGAAGCACCTAAGGCCTTGGTCAAGTGGGTTCTCAAGACTACATCAAGTTCTACTTCATCAAGTACAACTACAACTCCAAGGATTCCCATCAAGATGGTGTGGATCCAGAAGAAGAAGAACTAGAGAGTTCTTGAGGGTGACTCCGCCAACATACTTCACTCTTATCATTTTGGCGAGGACAAGTGCAAACAACTTCCATATCTTGCACTAGTTCAAGGAGTCACAAACCCTCTTGTTGGTAAGACAAGGGACAAGGTAACCTAATGCTTTCATGGACATCATCTTGTGTATGCATCACTCTATGTCTATGGATATCCTTGTTTGTTCCTTGTGGGACTAACCCGTGTAGGTATTGAAAGTGCAACTCACTCCAAAGGATTGCTCCAAATGATCTACATCAACATTGAGCATCTACATCTTCAACACCTACATGAAGTCATCATCGACAAAACCCAAGGTTAGTTCATCCCTCTTAGGGGGGATATCACATCTAGGGGGAGCTTTACTCTAATCAATTGAGCTAAAGCAACTCTAATGGTGTGAACACAACAATGCTTTATGTGAAAGTGGTAACCCCACTTGTGCTTAAACGATGAGTATGACCTATGATCAAATGTTCTCATTTGACTCCTAAGTCAATATACTCATATATAGATGACCTAGTCATCGCCAAATTGCTTGATAGATGCTAGAGTGTTTGTGCATGCTTTGTCACATATTTCATTTGCCATTTTATTGTGTGAGCATGTTGATTGCATATTTTACTCATTCGAGAACATCCATTTGTTGTTTTGATTTTTTGGCTCTTTCTCTTTTGCCAAATGGATGGACAAGAATGCTTAAGAACTCCCTCTAGCTATCTATGCTTTTCTCGTCTCAAACTCTATTCATGCTACATCACAAAGTTTGATCAAGTCAGATTTGAACCACTCTGTGTGAGGAGCACTCGGAGTTCCCGATTCATCATAGACTTAAACCTCCAAAACCTCTTTGTGCATCTCGGTCTGACCGATTCATCCTTTTCGGTCCTACCGAGTCACTAAGTTGATCTAGGGTTTTCAATCTCGGTGCAACCGATTAGAACTTTTCGGTCACACCGAGTTGCAGTAACTGCTTGCAGTTTTGCATCTTGGTGCCACCGAGTCGTTCCACTTGGTCACACCGACAGGGTCAGGTTATATATACCAACGGGCCAAATTTTGGAAATTTTTCCGAACCTCCTCGCCCGCGCGTAACCTGCTCTGCCTCCTCAGGTCTCCGGATCATCCTCTTGTCGCCAGCGACCTCCCGCCGCTGGTCTCCGCCGCTGTCAACGGAAATCTCCACTGCCGTTGCCGCCGTAGCAAGTTCGTCGCCGAACTAGGGTACAAACTTGAACTTTGTGCTAATCCTTAACTTCGATTCTTAGCACATTGCTTTGCCATGATTCTTGCCACGATTGAAATCATCTTGTCCAGCGAAAACGTCCCGTAGATTAGTATTGATTTGAAAATTTAGGGTTTGGTCTCCGCCGAATTCATCTCGGACCGACCGAGTTGTAGAAATCGGTCTCACCGATTTTGGCTTAGGCCAGAGCACATGCATTTTCGGTCTGACCGAAAACTGCAAATCGGTGTGACCGAGTTCGATTCTCTGTGAAACCCTAGTAGTCTCGGTACCACCGAACTGTGACTCGGTCTGACCGAGTTAATCAGTTTAGGTTCCAAAAGCTGCTTCGGTATCACCGAGTTTACAAATCGGTAGATTCGAAATGCTTTCTGTGAAGAACTAAACCTAAGTTTTTAAGTCATCCATTTTGCAAAACTCCTGTACTTTGTGATGCTCATCTACTCTACCTCATCTATAACCTATTCACAGGGTCTGCTGTCAGAGTATTTGCAGAGATGTCTGACCAGAGTGATAGTCAGAACAAGTCTGAGCAACAGGTGCAGATGAGTGAGGGTTCAGATCCCTCTAGCAGCTATGATGAAGGCAGCAGGAGCACACCAAGAAATTTGCCATAGGCTGCTACCAGGACAAGGAAGAAGAAAACTTCTGACTCTGAGGATGAAGATTATGTGGCAGTTGAAGATGAAGCCACTTCAAAGAAGAAGGTGCTTAATAAAGAGTATGGCACAGCTGCTGCAAGAAAACCTGGTCTGAAAACAAAGATGCCAGCAAGAAGACAGCCCATGTTTAAGCCAAGAAAAGTTGCCACGGGTGAAACTATGAAGTTCACCATTGAATCTGAAGAAGAAGCAGCTGGTGAGGATAAGCAGAAGAAGAGGGCCAGAACCACTACTGCCAGAGTTCTTGGCAAGCCCTCAATGAGGAAAGATTCTGAAGAGGAAGAGGAAGAGGTTGCTGCACCAGCACCCAAAGCACAAAAGCTTATGGGAGATGCAATCAAATCAGGGGCTGCTCCATCAAAGCCCAAAGCTGCTCCCAAGGCTGCTGCTCCAGCTCCAAAACCAAAACCCAAGAGAAGCACTAGGAACATACCTGCTGAAGAGAAGAACAAGGCCCCAGTGCCTGAAGCTGCTGAAGAAGAAGATGATTCTGTTGTTTTGAGGAAGCTGAAGCCCAAGATCCCTGACCACACTGATGCACACCCAGTTGCAGAAAACATGAAAATCAGGAAGGATGCAGGATTGAGACTATGGAGACAGTGTGATCCATATGCTATAAGGAGAAGGACTGCTGTGGACTACAAATTTCACACTAAGGAACGGCAGGACTTCTATGAGACAGTTTTGCTTGACAAGAAGCCCATTTTGTGTGATATGAGATGGGTTGACTGGGAATTCATCAAGGAGAATGAGGATCACTTCCCTGGCGTGCTTGATAGCTTCAAGGCATGTGGAGTGGATACTTCTGTTGCCCAGAAGCTCACCAACTGGAATGATGCCTCATCATGCAATTCTACTCCACTGCACATTTCTATCCAGATGGAAGGATAGTATGGATGTCTGAGGGTACTAGGTACCAGTCTACAGTTGAGGAATGGGCTAAGCTTATCAATGCTCCTGAGGAACATGAGGATGACTTGGACATTTATGCAGAGAAGAAGAAAGATCACAACACTATGGCCAACATGTACAAAGAGATCCCAAATGCTGCTTTGGATACACATAAGTTTGGATCAGTTCACTATCTGTTGTCTGGTCTGCCAACCATAAACTGGATCTTAAGGCACACACTGCTACCCAAGTCAGGTGATCACAAGATGATCAGAGGACATGCCATCAACTTGCTGCACATATTTGATGTCCCACTGAAGTTCAAAGTCATGAGCCTGATTGTTGAAACAATCAAAAGGACTGCTGCTGACCAGAAGAGGAGTTGTGTGTATGCCTCACACATTCAGGAGCTCATCAACTCAAAGATGGGCACAGGCACATATCTTTTGGACAAGGAGCACATGCCCATCTATCCTGAATTTGAAGATGACACAGTTGTGATGAATGAGAATGAACCATGTTCAGCTCAAGCACATGAGAAGAGAGAAAAGGCTAAGGCTGAGAAGGCTGCCAAGATGCCAACTGTGGAAGAGGCATCTCAGGTATTCTTGAAGAGCAAGAAAGACCAGCTTGAATATCTTATCCAATCCACCCTGAGGATTGAGAAGGGCTTGGCCCCCTGACCAAGAACCATGAGAGTCTGGAAAGGATCATTGAGCAGAAATTCTATGACCTTGATGTCAAGGTAACAGAGATCCAAACTGCAGTTGAGCAACTTCAAGAGGAAGCTGAGGAGAAGAAGGGCAAGTCTACCACATATGTTTTTGCCAGAGTGCCCAGAGGACAGAGATCTGCTGCAGTGCCAGTGACAGACACTAGAGCTACAACATCAGCACCAGCAGCTACAGGTCTAGTTCCACCTCCAGCAGCTACTCCACCTGCTCCAGCTACTTCATCTGAAGCCTTCGTTCTTGGAATTCTCTCGACACCTCCTCCCGAAGATCAAGCCCGAGAGTCGTTTAGCACTATGCATTTTTGAACTTTGTGGTAACTTGTTGCCAAAGGGGGAGAAAAATGTATAGGTCATAGGCTTCGAGCTGGAGAGTGTTGGTTTTTATCTCTCTTTGCACTTATTTGTTTTGGTTTGAAACTTTATTGTGTGCTTGTGTGAGCTACTTGTGAGATACTTGTTTGATCATGTGTTTGATCATATTCTACCCTTAATTCTTGTTGGATGATATTATTTCTTATATCCTAGATGATCATTCACTTGTTTTGGTGATGAGTGCATGCTTTAACTTCTATCATTTTGAGCGCTCCACTAAGATGTATGTGACATGGAAGATTAACTCATGATCCTAATCAATTGTGCATTTGCATTCAAAAGCAAATTTTAAATAATGCACAAATTTAGGGGGAGCTCTTGCTTATCACATACTTCTCAAAGCGACGATGTTTTTCAATCTTATTTATTATTTGTCAAAGCTTTGATCTATATGTTGTCATCAATTACCAAAAAGGGGGAGATTGAAAGTGCAACTATCCCTGGGTGGTTTTGGTAATTCCTAACAACATATAGCTCATTGAGCTAATGCTATTCCAAGATAAATATTTCAGGAAAGCTCAATGGTTGGCATGGCATGGATTAGAAAGTGGACCCTTCAAAATGCTAAGGACAAAAGATTGGCTCAAGCTCAAAGCACAAGACTCTACATTTTCTATTTTAGTGATCCAAGATCAATTGAGTCTATAGGAAAAGCCAATACTATTAAGATGGGATGATGTGTTGCTTAATGAGGTTCTTGCTCAAAATGCTTAGTGATATGCTCCAAAACCCTCCACTACTTTCTCATATCCACATATGTCCCAAAACAAATATCCAACTCGGCCCCATCGATTCTTTCTATCCGAAGCCACCGAGTTCAGTTGACATAGCCATTGCCAGAAACCCTAGTCTTTTCGATCTCACCGATAGGGATCTCGGTCTCACCGAGATGGGATTGTAATCTCTCTGTTTCCCTTTGTAACGTTTCGGTCAAACCGAGATGAGCGATCGGTCCCACCGAGATTGCAATGCAAACACTCTGTTTCCTTTTCGTAACGTTTCGGTCCAACCGAGATGAGCGAATCGGTCCGACCGAGTTTTCCTGACCAACTCTCTAGTTGCCTATTAGCAAAATCGGTCTCATCGAGTTTGTGTAATCGGTCTCACCGAGATTACGTTATGCCCTAACCCTAATGATATCGGTCCCACCGAGTTGACATGTCGGTCCCACCGAAATGCCTAACGGTCACATTATGAACCAAAACGATCTGACCGAGTTCTCTGAATCGGTCCCACTGAGTTTCGTGATTTGTCTGTAATGGTTAGATTTTGTGTGGAGGCTATAAATACCCCTCCACCCACTCTTCATTCGTG
This sequence comes from Aegilops tauschii subsp. strangulata, assembly GCF_002575655.3. NCBI lineage: Eukaryota > Viridiplantae > Streptophyta > Magnoliopsida > Poales > Poaceae > Aegilops > Aegilops tauschii. Next base: position 268,526,082 of record NC_053038.3, on the reverse strand, counting down.
GAGAGAGCCATCAGAACAAGCCTACACTTCCAATACATATTTTCTGAGAGAGAACCACCTACACTTGTGTTGAGGTCAAGATATTCCATTCCAACCACATGAATCTTGATCTCTAGCCTTCCTCAAGTTGCTTTCCACTCAAATCTTCTTTCCACCAAATCCAATCCTATGAGAGAGAGTTGAGTGTTGGGGAGACTATCATTTGAAGCACAAGAGCAAGGAGTTCATCATCAACACACCATTTTTTACTTCTTGGAGAGTGGTGTCTCGTAGATTGGCTAGGTGTCACTTGGGAGCCTCCGACAAAATTGTGGAGTTGAACCAAGGAGTTTGTAAGGGCAAGGAGATCGCCTACTTCGTGAAGATCTACCCGAGTGAGGCAAGTCCTTCGTGGGCGACGGCCATGGTGGGATAGACAAGGTTGCTTCTTCGTGGACCCTTCATGGGTGGAGCCCTCCGTGGACTCGCGCAACCGTTACCCTTCGTGGGTTGAAGTCTCCATCAACGTGGATGTACAATAGCACCACCTATCGGAACCACGAATAAAAAATCTCCGTGTCAACATTGCGTTTGCTCCCTCAATCTCCTCCCTTTACCTTCATATGCAATTGCTTTACATTCCACTGCTATACTTTTAGAATTGCATGTGTAGGTTGATTGCTTGACTTGTGCTAAGTTGCCAAAATCTACCAAGAACTAAAATTGGGAAAAGGCTAGATTTTTATTTGGTCAAGTAGTCTAATCACCCCCCCTCTAGACATACTTTCGATCCTACACAATGGCACAGAGTTCAAGAACACCGGCCTTAACACTTATCTTGATACATTGGGCATCACTTATAGTTCTCAGTTCCATACACACCTCAGCAGAATGGCATTGTGGAGCGCAAGAAAAGAACACTCATTGAGATGGCTCGGATGATGCTTGATGAATACAAGACACCAAGGAAGTTATGTCCTGAAGCTATTGATACTGCATGCCATGTCATCAACCGTGTTTATCTTCATAAGCTTCTAAAGAAGACATCCTATGAGCTCCTAACTGGTAAGAAGCCAAATGTCAGTTACTTCAGAGTATTTGGTGCTAGGTGCTGGATCAAGGATCCACATCACACTTCAAAATTTGCACCGAAAACACATGAAGGTTTTATGCTTGGTTACGGAAAGGATTCGCACTTCTACAGAGTCTTCAACCTCTTTCACTATAAAGTGGTTGAATCTGTGGATGTGCTGTTCGGTGAGACTAACGGCTCGCAAAGAGAGCACCTACCAAATGTGCTAGATGAAGTTCCACCTAGTGAATCGCTCAAGCTTATGGTACTGGAGAAATCATACCTTCAGAGGCACAAGCTGTCGGCGTCTTGGGAACGGGGGTCCCCAGACTTGCCTGCCTGCGGCCCATGGCGTGGATCCACCAGCGGCCTTGTACGACCCATCTTCACCAGCAAACTCTCAAGACCCTCGTGAGGGGCCAAGCCTCGTGAGGCAGATGACACAAGACCTCCTCAGGAGCGACCTCACCAGGCTGGCTCGCGAGGGGCGGAGAGATCAAGGCAAGGGACACCTCGCGAGGTTCCTGTGACGCAAGCCATTACGACTGGAGCCAGGCGGGCGCCAGCGCGTGCAGTGTCCTCGTTTCCTCTTTGGTGCTAAAGGGGCAAGCGCAGGCGAGGAGTCCCGAGGCATCAGGCAAAGGTTTCCATATCGGTGCAACGAGACCAAGACCAGCAGGACGGCAAGATGGAGGTCACTGTTGAGCCCAAGATGGCGTCACCACCAGAGCCTTTGGCAGGCGAAGACCACCTATAGTCAGGATAACTTGTACTAGTTGTCTCGCTTCGAATTTGGCCGTTGTTGGCTCCCTTCCCGCTCAATATTTGGGAAGAGGACCAGGGCCTCTATAAATAGGACTAGCCGCCACCATAGGAGGGAAGGGATCTTGGACTTGATCCATTCCATCCTCACACTCACCAAGCACAAGAGCACCTCTCCTCAGGAGGCTGTTCTTCCCTTGTACTGTTCATCCTCAGCCCAAGAGGCAATCCACCACACCACACTGGAGTAGGGTATTACACCACATCGGTGGCCCGAACCAGTATAAATCTTGTGTCTCTTGTGTTGCGAGTTCGTCGAGCTAGGCTTGAGATCACGGTGAGGGTGAGGGCACGATTAGGTAGGGAGAGATCTTCGTGCGCCCCCAGTGTTCGAACCTCAAGGGTTTTGCAGGAACCAGAAATCCGACATTTGGTGTGCCAGTAGGGGTGCGCCGAAGCTTTCCTCCCGCTGATCCGCGTCCCATCGCTTCGTCTCATCCATGGCGGACGCTCGTCGAACCCGCGCTGAGCGGCGGGGCGCCCGCGTCGCTCAGACCGCTTGTCGTGGTTTTGTCACGGCAGATGTCCTAGAGAAAAGACTTAGTCGTGGAGCCATCGCTACGGGTTAGCTTAAAGGGGTTAAAGCGGAAAAGGGACGCAAGAGAGTTTTATACTAGTTCGGCCCCTTACGATGAAGGTAAAAGCCTACGTCTAGTTGTGATGGAATTGATGGGTTTCGATGACCAGGGAACGAATACGCTTTGCGTGAGTCTTGAGTTGTTGTCTGTTGTCCTGAACCACCGCCGGGTCGTCCCCTTATATACATGGGTTGACGCCCGTCGGTTTACAGACTCCGAGGCCGGCTCATAATCGTGTCCGGCTCGGTCTCTGCTACTTCTATCTTAGAACACAAGTTTACATATCAATGCCGGTTTGTGTCTACATGCCTTAAACCGGCTTTGGGCCATGGGCCTTCATGAAGCGTCACCGTCTGTCTTCATGGACTTCAGATACAAATGAACTACTTATGAAGTTAACCCGGTCTCTCCTGGCCGGTTTACGCCTAGTGGTAATATCCCCAACATTAGGCCCCAGATTGATTTGAACTGGTTCATGTCAATCCTCAATACTTAAGAAAATTTCTTCTTCAACATCTTCACACAATCTTGTAAACCGCCATGACATCATCTTCTAGGATCATGGTAAACCGCCGTGATGTCACCTGTCATTAACGAGCCTCCGACAATCGAGGTGACATCATCGCCTCATATCCAAAAATTCGGCTCCTCGATTTTCGCGTATGTCGTTTATCTCCCTTATAAATAGGGCCAGGGGGTCTTTCCATTTTCCCCCTCGTGCCTCTTCGCTTCATCGTCATCCTCGCGACACCCGACCCTTCGACCTCGGCCGCTGCCGTCAACCTTCGACTGTTGCACCAACCTTGGCCGCTGCATCGACCTGAACGTACCAGAGCTCCTCCGCGCGCCGCCGCTGCTCAATAGCCTCCGTAAGTCTCCCCTTTCTCTTACCATAGATATGCACTTAGGGTTCCTGTCGTTCATCAGTGTTCGTCGCCGCCCTTCTTTTTCCTTATTTATATCCATGGATTAGATCCAAAAACCACATAGATCTCGCGCGGTAGTAGTTTAAACCACATAGATCTCGTGCGGTAGTAGTTTCAGCACCTGTTTGATATCCAACTCATCTCAACTTGGTGAACTTTTAGTACGCTAGAATTTAGGTCAGAATATATTTTGTTTTTCCTACGCGCAGTAGATCTGAAATTACCGTAGCAAGATGTGAAACTTGTTTCTTCCTTCACTTACACACTTTGAATACCAGATTGGCCGGTTTAACTTCACAGAAAATGATGACCCGGTAGATACCATTAGTCCCCTGTTGAACCGTCAATGCATTACACCGTTCCATTGTCAGACCCCGGTTTACAAATAACCAAATCATGTTTACCAATATGCTTGTATCCTCATACCGCTGTATAGTTGTCCACTGTAAATCTTAAACCGTTAATAATCATGATTCAGATTTTCCATGTCATGGCTAAGCAAGTCTATGAGTGCAATTGGGCTCCCTCTCGAGTAACCGAGGAGCAGTTAAACAACCTTGTTAAAACGGGCGCTTTAGCCAAGAAAGATGTCATCCACTGGAGGGTCCCTGGCCCGGAAAATCCTCCTACACCCAAGGATGGAGAGGTAGTCGTGTTCGCTGATCATCTCGGATGAGGTTTCAGCCCTCTCGATTCAAAAAATTTCCGGGATGTACTGGCTAGTTTTCAACTGTGCCCTCAAGACATTGGTCCTAACTCTGTAACCAACATCTGCCACTTCCAAGTCTTTTGTGAGGTTTATCTGCAAGAGGAACCTTCAGTCGAACTGTTTCGGGATTTCTTTCACTTAAACCGTCGCACAGAGCTCTCAGATGGACCTAATACGGAACCGGGCGGAATGGCGGTTCAGAAAAGGAAGGAAGTCACCTTCCCTCATCCCAAACTCCACAGTAACCCCAAAGAGTGGAACCAGACTTGGTTTTACTGCATGGATACATCTCCATCTGATGAAAATCCTTTGCCGGGTTACCGCCCTGAACGCCTCAGCAACACACATCCTTTTCCTCAGAGGTTGACAGCAAGAGAACGGGCCAACTATGCTCCCCAATTATCAAAGCTTAGAGCCTTCATGGCGAACGGTTTGACATGAGTTGATCTTGCTCGTTGCTGGATAAGCTGGAGTATTCTGCCCTTAAGCCAGCGCCCCGGTTTGATGTGTGAGTACACGGGGAGTTTGAAGGATGCTCAGCGGCACATTGACATTCAGCTTACAGACGAAGAAGTCACTGAGGCTGTAAAGAAAATACTGAACGAACCAGAGACCGTCTGTGCCCAAACCGGACTACTCCCTTTCTGCACCTTCAACAAACCACCAGCTGTAAGAATCATATAATCCTTTGTATCTGAATTTGCTTCTGTCCAAATATTCTCTGAAAGTGTGATTATTTTCTAACAGGGTGATGATCCGTTCTGGAACAAGAAACCATCACAAGACAAACCGGTCAAGCCAGTTCATCCAAAGACCAAGGTTGTTAAGAAACCTGCCAAAAGAAGGACCACCGCATCCTCCGATCTACCAGCTGATGACGATGTGCGTAATCTGGAACCAGAGGTAGAACTTGACTCTCTTGGTTCATTTTTCGTACATCTCATTGACAATGATTATTATCAGGACGACGCTGAAGGCAGTCACGCTGAGGACGTAGAGGTAACCATTCTTTCCTCCGATTCAGATCCTCTGCCAACATCAAAAATCCGTCAAGCAAACCGGAAAGTAAAATTTTCTCACCCTCTTGCTTACTTGGACCCAAACTTTCTTTTGAAGACGCAGCAACACGAAGCTCGCCGTACAACCCGGTACAGCGGCCAGGTAGTTACCTCCGCCGGTTTACCGAACAGTCCGTTCGGAAACGCCGATCAGAGGACTCTTATCCCATTGATACTTCATGCCCAAAAGCAGGTGTGTTCACCAGCCTCTTAACCCGTCTGATTCAAATTATCAGGGTACTTCTCACTCATCCTCTGGCGAGTCATCGGCCACACAGCTTCCACCCCTCAAAACAGTTCCTGGGTGAGCTATGCACATGTCTTTATTCTTGATGTGTTATCTTTACATACTGTACTTGATCCTTATGTCTATCTTTTCTCAGCGCCAAGCCAAGACCCAGCAAGAAAGCTCAGTTAAACAAACCTGTCGTGGAATTGTCACGGCAGATGTCCTCGAGCTAGGACTTAGTCGTGGAGCCATCGCAACTAGGAAGCTTGAAGGGGTTATGTGGGACAAGGAACACGAGGGTTTATACTGGTTCAGCCCCTTACGATGAAGGTAAAAGCCTACGTCCAGTTGAGGTGGTATTGATTAGGGTTACGATCACCAGGGAGCTAAACTGCTATGCCCGGCTCTCGACGAGATTGTTGTTGTCCCTGAACCGCTGCCGGGTCGTCCCTTTATATAGGGAGGCAGACGCCCAGCAGCCCTTAGAGTCCCAGCCGGCTCATAAGAGTGTCCGGCTCGGACTCTCAATCATACTTGCCTTACACTACAAGTTCTACCATAATAATGATTATAACTATGGGCCTTAAGCCGTATCCGGGTCTTAGCCCATCTCTGGCCCATCGTCTTCAAGCTTGTCTCCGGGCTTCTGGCAAATACCATACGAGTAACCCGGCCCCTCCTGGCGGGTGACTCTAAGGTCTATATCCTCAACATTAGGCCCCAGATTGATTTGAGCCGGCTCATGTCAATCTTCAACGCTTCTGACAGAAAAAATCTCCGGCTTACCATTCATGTGAAGGCCATAACCCGGAGTGACGTCATCCTCTGGACTCCGGATAATCCGCCGTGACGTCATCCTCCATTAAGTCCGTTTTTTACTCCGTCAGATCCGCACCGGATATTTGCTTTTACTGTCATTCCGAAAATCGAGGCGTCGTGGGGGGAGATAACCACGCCGTGGTCTCCTTGAATCTCGCGCCCACTTATGACCTTGCCTTATAAATAGGCCGGCCCGACGGGCTCTTCTCATGCTTCCTTCTTCCTCCTCGCGCCGCTGCCTTTCTCACTGAGCTCGCACTCCGCCGCCGCCGTCTCGCCTCCGGTCTTTGTCAACCTTGGCCGCTGCATCACCCTGACACGGACCAGATAAACGGCGGCGACTCCCGCACCTCTTCAGCTCCGGTAAGTTCTCACCACCCCGTAGAGTAGATCTGCAGTAGGGTTCGCCGTGTTCTTCGTGTTCATCGCCATTGCCACAAGCTTCGGTAGTTCTCGTAGTCACTGCCCTTGTTTGATCCTTAGCCTTGTATAGAACTAGTGCGGCAGTTGTTTAGGCCTCATTTCAAATGCCAATAGTCTTTCCACTGTATAGATGCTTCGTTCGAGCTCAAGAACATCCGCTCGTCTGTTTCTAGGTCTAGAAAATTTTCATTTCACCCGACCATTTTGATCCAAAAAAGTTACTGCAATATTTGAAACCTGTTTTACCACACTTAGTAAAAACTGCAACCATTGAATCTTGGCGGCTTATGTTTCCGGGTTAAAGTACCCACGCGCTGTAGAATCCTCCGGTTTAAAGAAAGCCATGCTTCGTAGAATCCTGAATGCCCCTGAGTATATATCATTAGTCCCCTTCATAAGCCGCCACCTTAGTTTTGAACTGTAGATCTCCGGCTTATAATTAACCCGGACATTTTCCTTTTGTCATAGACTGCCAACTTTCACCATGCCTCCCAAGGCTCCCATCACTTGCAACTGGATGAGGTCCAAAGTCACCAACGAGACCCTAGCCAATTTTGTTAAGTCCGGATATCTCCCTAAGAAAGAAGTCATGTCCTACCGTGCCCCTGACCCGTCAGAAGAAAGACCACAGCCAAGGGACGGGGAGGTAGTGATCTTCGCAGATCATATGAGCCGGGGCTTCGCACCGCCCGGCTCAAAGTTTTTTAGAGATGTGCTCAACTTCTTCGACTTGCGGTCTCAAGATATAGGACCCAACTCCGTATCCAACATCTGCAATTTTGAAGTCTTCTGCGAGGTTTACCTTGGAGAAGAGCCAAGTCTGCTGCTTTTCAGAGAGCTGTTTTACTTAAACCGCCAGAATGAGTGTGCCAATGGGCCGAGTCTGGAGTTAGGTGGCATTTCCATCCAGCGGCGTAGGGATTGTTTGTTCCCTTATGCAGAGCCGCCGAGCCACCCCAAGGACTGGAACATGACTTGGTTCTACTGCCAAGATACGTCCCCGGCTGACGAAAGCCCGCTGCCCGGCTTTCGCTCAACACGTCTAGAGCCGACTCACCCACTGTCGGATAAGCTGACTCCAGCGGAGCGCCAGCCTATGCTTCCTACCATCAATAAAATCAAGGCCCTCCTGGGCAACGGTCTGAACGGAATCGACCTGGTCCGGGTCTGGATCTCATGGCGGGTGATCCCATTGAGCCGCCGCCCCGGCTTAATGTGTGAATACACCGGGCGAAAGGATGACCCTCAGAGGCACAGCCGCAATGACCTTCCAGAAGATGTTGCAGAGGAGGAGACCAAGGCTCTTTTAAATGAGAGCCTGGCAGACTACGGAAGGACCGGCTTAGCCCCCTTCTGCAAGACCAATCCAGCCCCAGCGGTAAGCCGCTGACTTTAACTTTTCATCTTCGTCTGCATATAACCTTCATCTGAACCTGTTTTAAGAATTCCTCATTGTATTTTTCAGGCTGATGACAAGTTCTGGCGGGTCAAGTATGACCATGAGGCGGCCAAGAAGGCCAGGAAGGCGAAGAAAGCCGCCAAGAAAGCCGCCCCTCGCAAAAAAGGAAGCAGGCCTACTGCTTCGGAGCTGATGCAATTAAGCGACAGCTCCGAGTCAGAGGTAACCCCCAAGCCTTTAAATTCTTGTTGTACTTGTTATTTGTTGCTGTTTTCCTTATCAACACTTGCTCATTGACAGGATGACACCGGCGCCAGTAACCCGATGGTTGAAGAGGTAACATCACTTTCCTCCGACTCGGAGCCCTTGCCACAGCTGAAAGTCCGAAGGGTAACCCGGAAAGTAAGCTTTTCAAATCCTTTAGCTCATCAAGACCCTCAATTTCTTTTGAAGCGACAGGTTCACGAAAGCCGGCGTCACACCCGGACCAACAAGGACACCGACCTCTCCGCCGGGTTACCCGACGCAACAAGGAAGCGTCGAACTGAGGTTTTTTCTCACTTGTACCCTTTTCACCCGTTGGCAGGTGTTATCCGTCAGCCACTCAATTCTTCTGACTCCAATTACCAGGAGACCTCCCCTTCTTCGGGCGACTCTATGCAATCGAGTCTTCCGACTTTCAAGACCGCGCCCGGGTAATGACAACCATCTCACATTATACTTGTTTGTACTTACTCTTTTTGTGCTGAATGTTTCTGTCCTTTCAGCGCCCAGGCAAAGCTCACCAAAAGAGCGAAGAAGACTAGGTCAGCCGGAGTGCCGGACTTACCTGAACCGGAGGTGACGGCTCAAGAGCCGCCAGCTGCCTCCGCCCCCGAAGCCACCACTCCGATGGACACGACACCTGAAGCCACTGCCCGAACTACCAAGGCAACGACCGAAGCTTCGGTTAACCCGGAGGCCTCCGGCTCAGCTCCGCCAGCAGACGACCCGGACGTGGTAATCACCCGGACGGAGTTCGTTGAGACGGGGAGACCGACCGTGCTGGCCAAATGCTCCGCGAAGGGGGAGTTGCTGCAGCCCCACCGGGTGAACCTGGACCTCTCCGACTACACCAACTTGAGCATTGGAGAGCTCGTCTCTGGCTACATCAGCCAGGTGCACAAGAGCCGAGACGCGGAGGTCGCCATGGTAAACCAGATCCAACAAAAATCTGAGGTATCCTTCTGCTATCTTCTTACTTACTGCATAGTTACCTTTGCCATGCTAGCCCCCAAGTCGACGACTTATGATTTGAATATGTTGTAGACTTAGGTTCCGGCTTACTCAATTGAGCCGGCAGTACGTAGATAGATACGTTCAATATGCATTAGCCCCCAAGTGCCAAGTGTCTTTGCTTGGAAAGCGCTTGGGACTTATATAATGACTGTTAATAACCCGGTAATTTATTCAGGCTGTTGGCAAGAAGCTAGAGTCGGACCTTGCGGATCTCAAGAGCCGGCTGAAGACGCAGGAGATGGAGACCCGGAAGGCAAACGCCAAGTTTGTCTCCAGCATCGCCGCTCAAGAGAAGCTGAAGACAGAATTTGATGCTGAGCGGAAGGCCTGGGCTGAAGAGAAGGCCGCACTGGTGACCCGGGCAGAACAGGCGGAGAAGACTCTCTCTGAGAAGACCGCCGAGCTCACCAGCCTAAAGCGCCAGGTTTCCCAAATGGTGGCCACCATCTTCGGTAAGTCGCCTCACCGACTTTCATCAATGTCAGAATGTTTATGTCTCAGTATTCATCCTTGCCGCCGGCTTATCTGATTCTGTTAAACAGGCCCCAGAAGTGCCAACCTCAACCAGAGCGTGGTCACCAAGCTCAAGGCCGTGTATACCCTGGTGGAACAGCTCTACACCGGGTCACAACGTGCCTTAGCTGTGGTGGCCCTATCCAAAGAGGTGCCAACTCATCTGGCCGAAGTCCTGCGCCGGCTCGCCGTTCTGCCTCAGCGGATCCAAGAGCTGCGACGGGCCTCCGCGAGAGCCGGAGCAATCGCCGCGCTGAGCCGGGCCAAGGCATTCCTGCCGGAGCTAGACCCGGCAGACATCGCCCTGGGTTATCCAAGCCTGAAGGAAGACGGCTCAGCTTTTGATCAGAAGGACTTCATGGCGTGCGTGAAGGCTGTACGCCCGGTGGCCACCCTCATCGGGAATGACACAGATCTGACCAAGTACCAGCCGGGTTATGACGCGGAGAATCAGAGAATTCCAACCCCTCGCTATGAAGCCCTCAACCTGATCCCGCTGGCTCGTCAGCACACCTTCGCCCCAGAGATCGACCCGGCCGGGTTAATTGACGAGGAAGCCCAGTTCGAGGCTCTCAGCGGCATCGACTGGAAGTCATCAACCTTCCAAGTCTTGGGATCAGCCGGAGGAGAGGACAGGAACGAGCCGGAGACTTCCACTCAGCGGGCATCGTAACTTGGCTGTCGGTTTACCAAACAATGCTCCACCCTTGTTAGATTTGATGGGTTTTTGTAATAGAGTAGGTGCAATAGTTCATCTCTGCCGTGCCATCGTGCACGTATTGAATGCGAAAGTCCTTTGAAATTGTCTCTTTGATGTTTCTCCGGGTCATAATCATCCCTTCGTTTTTCTCAACCTTAAAGAGGTGCCTTTAAGTATCCTGCATAGAAAGGTAGATCACAAGTCTCGAGGCGGCTTACCGCCCTGAGAATCAGGTGTTTTGGATAGACAACCCGGAATATGAATCAAAAAAGACTGGTCCTCAATTATATCCTTAACACAGCCGTAATAATGCACTTAGCAGTCTGTGAGCATACTTCCGGTTTAGATAACCCGTGTAACAAGGTTGGTATCTTAACTCCGACTTACCTGTCGTAATGACACCCATGGCGTTCAAAATTAAGCCGGTAAAGTGAGACCCGGCCGTACACACCTTGACATAATCAGAGTAAGCTTGTGATAAAGCAGAGGAACTTTAGGGGCTTCCGGTTCGAATACGACCAGAAACCTGGCCCAAAGGGGTTAAGCCATGATTCGGATACGATCATATAGCCCCCAGTGGGTGTGGCGATGCCAATCAAGAGGGTACCGACAGCTATGTTCTCTTTGGTTCGAATACGACCCATGTTTGAACAGGAAGCCCCCAAGTGATTTCAAGAATTGTTTAACGACGCTGATTCGAATACGATCCACGTTGGTTCTCAGAGGGGTTAAACTATGATTCAAATATGACCAAAGATAACCTCCCAATGAGCTCGGCACTTTGCCAATCAAATGGGTATCGACAGCTATGTTCTCTTTGGTTCGAATACGACCCATGTTTGAACAGGAAGCCCCCAAGTGACTTTACTGCTTACGGCACGATTCGAATACGATCATAAGCCGGATCCTCTTTTAAGCCATCATGTAATCTTGTAATAAAAACAACACGTGCATATTTAGAGGAGAAAATAGGACAGAGGTCCTGCTTTATTGCTTCATCATAATATATACATGTCTGAGAGAAATATGTACACCACGAGAGCCGGTGGCTCAAGTGTAGTAAGGCCGAAGCTGAGCTATGTTCCACGGCCGACGGGTCTCCTCCTCCGACTTACGTGAATCTTTGTGCTCCCGAACGTCAATGAGGTAATAGGACCCGTTGTGCAAGTTCTTGCTGACCACAAAGGGCCCTTCCCAAGGCGGGGATAACTTGTGTGCATCTGTTTGATCCTGGATGAGCCGGAGCACAAGGTCGCCTTCCTGGAAGACCCGGGATTTGACCCGGCGGCTATGATAACGACGCAGGTCTTGTTGGTAAATCGCCGAACGGGCCGCTGCCACATCACGCTGTTCGTCCAACAAGTCAAGAGCATCCTGGCGCGCCTGTTCATTATCCGTCTCAACATAAGCCGCCACGCGAGGTGAGTCGTGACGGATATCACTGGGGAGGACTGCTTCTGCTCCATAGACCATGAAGAAAGGCGTGAAGCCTGTAGACCTGTTAGGAGTAGTGTTGATACTCCATAAGACGGAGGGCAACTCCTCCACCCAACAACTCGGCGTCCGTTGCAAAGGGACCAAAAGCCGGGGCTTGATGCCCTTCAGAATCTCCTGGTTAGCTCTCTCAGCTTGACCATTGGATTGAGGATGAGCCACTGAGGAAACATCAAGTCGGATATGCTCTCGTTGACAAAACTCTTCCATAGCGCCTTTGGAGAGATTGGTGCCATTGTCAGTTATGATGCTGTGCGGAAAGCCGAAGCGGAAAATCACCTTTTTCATAAACTGAACCGCCGTGGATGCATCGCACTTGCTAACTGGCTCAGCTTCTACCCACTTTGTGAACTTATCAACTGCCACCAAGAGGTGGGTCTTCTTATCCTTGGACCTTTTAAAAGGCCCAACCATATCAAGCCCCCAGACCGCAAAGGGCCAAGTGATCGGGATCATCCTCAGCTCCTGAGCCGGCACATGAGCCCGTCGTGAGAACCTCTGGCAACCATCACATTTACTGACCAAGTCCTCTGCATCAGCATGAGCCGTTAACCAATAAAAACCATGACGAAAAGCCTTGGCCACAAGAGACTTTGAGTCGGCGTGATGGCCACAATCCCCTTCATGGATCTCACGCAAGATCTCTTGACCTTCCTCAGGGGAGACACAACGCTGAAACGCTCCTGTAACACTGCGATGATGTAACTCGCCATTGATAACGATCATGGACTTAGCTCGCCGGGTTATTTGCCTAGCCAAAGTTTCATCCTCAGGCAACTCTCCCCGGGTTATATAAGCCAGATATGGCATTGTCCAGTCTGGTATGACATGAAGAGCCGCCACCAGTCGTGCCTCCGGGTCAGGGATAGCCAAGTCTTCCTCTGTAGGCAACTTAACCGAAGGGTTATACAGGACGTCCAGAAAAGTGTTAGGCGGTACCGGCTTTCGCTGAGAGCCCAGCCGGCTTAGAGCATCAGCCGCCTCGTTCTTCCTGCGATCAATGTGCTCCACTTGGTAGCCCTGAAAGTGCCCAGCAATGGCATCAACCTCGCGGCGATAAGCCGCCATGAGAGGATCTTTAGAATCCCACTTGCCTGATACTTGTTGAGCCACCAAATCTGAGTCACCAAAGCACCTTACCCGGCTCAAGCTCATCTCTCCTTAGCCATCCGAAGACCGTGGAGCAAGGCCTCATACTCAGCCGCATTGTTAGTGCATGGAAACATCAACTGTAGCACATAATGGAACTTGTCACCTTTAGGGGAAGCCAATACAACGCCAGCCCCCGAGCCCTCCAACTGCCTGGACCCATCGAAGTGAATAGTCCAATACGTGTTATCCGGCTTTTGCTCGGGTACTTGTGACTCTGTCCAATCATTGATGAAATCCACCAAGGCCTGAGACTTAACAGCAGTGCGTGGCACATATTTGAGACCATGAGGTCCAAGTTCTATAGCCCATTTAGCAATTCTCCCTGTGGCCTCTCGGTTTTGAATGATATCACCAAGTGGGGCAGAACTGACCACCGTGATGGGATGACCCTGAAAATAATGCTTAAGCTTCCGGCTTGCCATGAACACACCATATACCAGCTTCTGCCAATGCGGGTACCGCTGTTTAGACTCAATCAGTACTTCGCTGACATAATAAACCGGCCGCTGAACCGGATGCTCCTTACCCTCCTCCTTGCGCTCCACCACAATAGCCACACTGACGGCTCGTGCGTTTGCCGCCACATACAGTAGTAAGGGCTCCTTATCAACCGGAGCAGCAAGGACTGGAGGCTCTGCCAGCTGCTTCTTCAAATCCACAAAGGCTGTATTAGCTGCATCATTCCAGACAAAGTTATCAGTTTTCTTCATCAGCTGATATAAGGGCATGGCCTTCTCACCCAAACGGCTTATAAACCGGCTTAAACCAGCGATGCGACCCGCCAAGCGCTGAACGTCATTTATACACGCCGGTTTAGCCAGGGAGGTGATGGCCTTGATCTTCTCCGGGTTAGCCTCAATGCCTCTGTCAGAAACCAAGAAGCCCAAGAGTTTGCCTGCAGGAACACCAAAGACACACTTGGCCGGATTAAGCATCATCTTGTAGACCCGGAGATTATCAAAAGTTTCCTTTAAATCATCTATCAGGGTTTCCTCTTTGATGGACTTAACCACAATATCGTCCATGTAAGCGTGAACATTGCGCCCGATCTGTTTGTGAAGACAGTTCTGTACACAACGCTGGTAAGTCGCCTATGCACACTTGAGTCCAAAGGGCATAGACACATAGCAGAAGGCTCCAAAGGGAGTGATGAACGCCGTCTTCTCCTGGTCCTTAACTGCCATCTTAATCTGATGATAACCGGAATAAGCATCCAAGAAACTTAAACGTGCACAACCTGCCGTAGCATCAATGATTTGATCAATACGGGGGAGGGCAAAAGGATCAGCCGGACAAGCCTTATTCAAGTCCGTGTAGTCCACACACATCCGCCAGGTGCCGTTCTTCTTGAGCACGAGCACCGGGTTAGCCAACCACTCTGGGTGAAAAACTTCAACGATAAACCCGGCCGCCAAGAGCCGGGCCACTTCTTCACCAATAGCTTTTCGCCTCTCTTCATTAAACCGCCGAAGGAACTGTCTGACCGGCTTAAATTTCGGATCAACATTGAGAGTATGCTCAGCGAGTTCTCTAGGTACACCTGGCATGTCAGAGGGTTTCCATGCGAAGATGTCCCTATTCTCACGGATGAACTCGATGAGCGCGCTTTCCTATTTTGGATCCAGATTGGCACTGATGCTAAACTGCTGAGATGAATCTCCTAGGACAAAATCAACAAGCTTAGTTTCATCAGCCGACTTAAACTTCATCGCCGGCTCATTCTCCGTCGTCGGCTTTTTCAGAGAGGTCATATCTGTGGGGTCAACATTGTCCTTGTAAAACTTCAACTCCTCTGTAGCACAAACAGATTCTGCATAAGCCGCATCACCTTCCTCACACTCCAGAGCCACTTTCCGGCTGCCGTGAACCGTAATGGTCCCGTTGTGACCCGGCATCTTGAGCTGTAAGTACACATAACATGGCCGTGCCATGAACTTGGCGTAAGCCGGCCGTCCAAATATAGCATGGTATGGACTTCTTATCTTGACCACCTCAAAGGTCAATTTCTCCACCCTGTAGTTGTTCTCATCACCAAAGGCCACTTCCAATTCGATCTTGCCAACTGGATAAGCCGACTTACCAGGTACTACACCATGGAAGATGGTGTTTGACTGGCTGAGGTTCTTATCAACCAACCCCATACGGCGAAAGGTCTCATAATAGAGGATGTTGATGCTGCTGCCTCCATCCATGAGCACCTTTGTGAACTTATACCCTCCCACTTGAGGAGCCACCACTAAGGCCAAGTGGCCCGGATTATCCACCCGGGGAGGGTGATCCTCCCTACTCCATACTATAGGCTGCTCAGACCATCGCAAGTAGCACGGGACCGCCGGCTCAACCGCATTCACAGCCCTCTTGTGAAGCTTCTGATCTCGCTTGCACAAACTAGTGGTAAACACATGATACTGTCCACCGCTAAGCTGCTTTGGATTGGTCTGATAACCCCCCTGCTGCTGTTGATGACCCTGGCCAGACTGTTGATTAAAGCCCCCTTGACCACTCTGAGGACCCGAATTTGAGCCGCCCCCGGGCCATGAAAGCCGCCGGCGCCCGAGCCGCCGGCACCTGAGCCGCCGCCCGGGCCATTGTAGTTTTTAAAGGCCTTCATGATTGCACAATCCTTCCATAGGTGAGTCACTGGCTTCTCTCTAGAGCCGTGCCTCGGACAAGGCTCATTCAACAGCTGCTCTAGTGAGGGTCTTGACCCGCCGCCTCGGGGAGGGGGCCACCCCTTGCGTCGCTGGTTATTGCCTTGCGCGCTGGCGTTGGCCACAAACTCTAGGCTGCCATCTGCCTTGCACTTGCCTCCTCCTTGGTTCCCCGGGTTAAACTGAGGACCCTTGCCGTTGCCGTTCTTCTTTCCCTTCCCTGTCCTTTCATCATCTGAAGGGGGATCCTTGGTACCATCAGAATCGGCGTACTTGACAAGAGCTGCCATTAGCGTACCCATATCAGTGCAGTCGCGCTTAAGCCGCCCGAGTTTCATCTTCAGGGGCACAAAACGACAATTCTGCTCCAGCATTAAAACTGCTGAGCCGGCATCCATTTTGTCTGATGAATGTATGATTTCCTTAACCCGGCGAACCCAATGTGTCGTGGACTCACCCTCCTGCTGCTTACAGTTAGTCAAATCCACAATTGACATAGACTGCCTACAGGTATCTTTGAAGTTTTGGATGAACCGGGCTTTCAGCTCAGCCCAAGACCCAATGGAATTCGGTGGTAGCCCTTTCAACCAAGTGCGGGCAGTTCCATCTAACATCATGGTGAAATACTTGGCCATGGCCGCCTCACTGACCTCCAGCAGCTCCATAGCCATCTCATAACTCTCAATGCAGGCTGTGGGTTGCAAGTCAGCTGTGTAGTTAGGCACCTTCCTAGGGCCCTTGAAGTCCTTAGGTAGACGTTCATTATGGATAGCTGGCACCAAACAAGGGACACCCCCGGTCCTGGTAGGGATACCCACATGAACGGAAGTCGTCGGATAAGCCGGGGGGGTCTGGTAAGCCGTCAATGGAGGCACTTGCTCCGCCTCTTGGCGCGCGTTGTCCTGGTCTGTTGCGTAAAAGGCTCCATTATAAGTCGGGCCATGGCCAGGGGGCGGGTCATGGCGTCGGACGTTACTTGAGCCGGTTGCTGAGACCATGTGTCGGCTGTAACTCGGGCTCTGGCCTGGATGAGGGGTCGAGTGGATCCTGTCCCGGCTGTAGGAGTATGCCTCTTGCTGCACCAGTGCTGTCTGAAGGAGTTCCCTGACCCGGCGGGTTTCAATAGCCGTCGGAGAGTCGCCGTCAACTGGGAGAGCCGCCAGCCGTGCTGCCGCAGCGACCATGTTCTCCAGCGGGTTATTATAATGACCCGGGGATATTGGCACATACTGGGGCGGGGCAGGGGGCACCTGGGGAGGCCCCATCACTCGTGGCTGAATAAGGGGTCCAGACCCGGGCGCTATGACCCCTGGCGGGTTACTAGACCCTGCACCTGGCGTGTTGAAGAGGTTGCGTGGATCGTAAACCGGTGGGAGTCGAGATTGGGCCTTTTGATGCCTCCTTCTCATGACCTCATTCGCCGCGTTCTGATCCATCGTGAGTTGGAAGGACTGCGCCTGAATCAGCTGAGTCCGGGCATCGAGAGCAGCCCGCTCCGTAGCCAGCCTGATCCCTTCCGCTGCAAGATCCTCTTTAGCTTTTATCAGATCCAATTTTAACTGTGCCACCTCCGCATCATGCTGAGCTTGATCCGCCGGGTCAACCGTGGCGGTTAACAGGGCCGTCATCTTGTCCGTGAGATCCATTAGCACCTGAGCCGGCGAAGGCACCGGGGTTCCCGCTCCAGCAGCAGGGTTCTGAACAGGCTGCGCACCAGCCATAAAAATTCCAACCTGATTTGGCGGCTCAAATAGGTCCGGAATACTGTCACCATCGGAACAACCCATGAGCCTGTCATCCTGAAGTTGGTACAATGAGTTTGACTCATCGGTGGCCGACTCGCCGTCAGAGCCGGCGGCCGTCTCATCACCGTACCCAGCTGGATCAAAGGGCCCTCCATGGATGCATCCCACAAAAGTGTGCTTTACGGCAGGCCGGGCCCGGGCGGGTCGTGCGCGCTGAGCCGTTTCGATGAGATCGGCGCAGAGATCCGGCTCAGGTCCCGGTTCACCAATCTTGCCAATGAAGACATGGATTCCGTCGAAGGGGACCCGGTACCCGTACTCAATTGAGCCGGCGTCGGGGCCCCAGTTTGCATCGTCGATGTAGAGCTTGCCGCGACGACTCTTGGTCATCCGGCCCACAGCGTATCCCTTGAGCCCTTTGAAGCTGCCCTTCAAGAACTCAAATCCACCGTGCGCTGGCCCCACGGTGGGCGCCAACTGGCGTGGAATTGTCACGGCAGATGTCCTCGAGCTAGGACTTAGTCGTGGAGCCATCGCAACTAGGAAGCTTGAAGGGGTTATGTGGGACAAGGAACACGAGGGTTTATACTGGTTCGGCCCCTTACGATGAAGGTAAAAGCCTACGTCCAGTTGAGGTGGTATTGATTAGGGTTACGATCACCAGGGAGCTAAACTGCTATGCCCGGCTCTCGACGAGATTGTTGTTGTCCCTGAACCGCTGCCGGATCGTCCCTTTATATAGGGAGGCAGACGCCCAGCAGCCCTTAGAGTCCCGGCCGGCTCAAAAGAGTGTCCGGCTCGGACTCTCAATCATACTTGCCTTACACTACAAGTTCTACCATAATAATGATTATAACTATGGGCCTTAAGCCGTATCCGGGTCTTAGCCCACTCTGGCCCATCATCTTCAAGCTTGTCTCCGGGCTTCTGGCAAATACCATACGAGTAATCCGGCCCCACCTGGCGGGTGACTCTAAGGTCTATATCCTCAACAAAACTGGCTGATGATAATGTAGCTGCTGAACCGGAGACAACTCCAGATCTGGAAGAAACCGATGCTGACGCCATGCTTCACGATCCGCCGCTTCAAGACCATGATTTCCTTGCTGAACAAGTGCAAGTTGACACTACAAGCCATGCAGATCGGCCAAACAGCCCTGTCCGAACTGATGACAAACCGGTCAGTCCAGCTAAGGACACTGATAAACCGCCAACTCCGGTGAAGGCTGCTGATGAACAAGATGATGACGTTATGATTACCGGTACTAGCCACACCACTCCTGGCAATCCTGTAGCTTTGTCAAAGCATACTGCCAAGGATGATCTCTCTGCTATCGGTAAAGGCAAATGGAATGTCGATTTATCAAGCTACGCTCATCTCAATGCTCAACATATTCACTTTGGCTTCTTGAACCGTCTGTATACCAGCCGTGACTATGAAGCTAGTTTGGTAAACTTGATGAAGGAGCGATATGAGGTAACTACTGTTTTTCTCTTTTGTAAAAATTCAGTTTATCAACTCCTAGTAGCCCCCAAGTGACGGTTTATGATACCAATCTAAACCGGGACCTTTGTCATAACTTAACTTTGCATATTTAGCCTCCAGGGACCGGATTACCTTTTTAAGATGAACCGGTTCCTTAAAATTTGCCATACTGCTCTTTCGCCGGTATAGCCCCCAAGGGCCGGTTTAACTTTATAAAGATGAACCGGGACTGTAGAAGAATTCCCATACCAACAGTTTTTTGAGCAAACCCACATTAGCCCCCAAGTATCAAGGGGATAACTTGTTATGTGCTTGGTACTTCAAATATGTACTGTCAACTCACTATGTATCTGTCTCTGTATAGGCTGAACTGAGCAAGAAGGAAAGCCAAACCGCTGATCTGCAAAAGAACATCAAGTCCCAACAGGCCGAAACTTCCAAAGCAAAAGATGAGCTGACGAGCTCCTTAGCCGCTATGGAAAAGCTAAAGGAGAGCTTTGCCAAGGAGCGGGCGGATTGGAACACAGAGAAATCCGCTTTGCGAAAAAGAGCTGAAGACGCAGAAGCAGCTCTCAAACCGGTGGTAGACGAGCTGACTGGGGTAAAGCGGCAAGTACATGCGATGACCGCTGTTGTGTTTGGTAAGCATCTTTTCCTTAATACTGTTAACATATCTTCCCATGCGTTGCCGGTTTACTGATGTTTGCAATGATGCAGGAACTCGCATTAGTCATCTGGGCTCTGATGTTCAGAAGAAGCTGAAGGCTGCCTACACGCTGGTAGAACAACTGTATACCGGCGCTCGACGAATTATCTGCACCGATTCTCACAATAAGACGCCCCCGACATTGATCAAGGATACCTTAGACAGGCTATCTATGCTGCCTGCCCGGATAGAAGAGCTAAAGAGGTCTGCTGCAAGGGCTGGCGCTCTGACCGCACTAACCCGGGCAAAAGCATGGGTGCCTGATCTTGATCCGATGGACGTGGCTAAAGGCTACCCGAGCTTAAAAGAAGACGGATCAGAGTTTGGCACTGATGATCTCCGCGCCATAAACCGGGAAGTACGTCCACTGGCTTGTCAACTTGCTGAAGAGGCTGATCTTTCATTTTACCACGCGAGCTATGATACCAATAACAAGTGGGTTGCTGCACTAACTCCTGAGGCTCAAAACCTAATCCCTCCAATCCGTAAGCACACTTATGCCCCTGATATTGAACCGTCCACCCTTATAAGCGACGAAGCTGTGTTCCAAGCTTTAACTGGGATCGATTGGACAACTGTTGACTTCCAGCCACTGGGTAGAGACGAAGAAGATGAACCGGTGCAAGATGATCCATAGCCGTCAGGTCAAGCTACTCAGCGATCATAACCCGGGGGCCGGTTTAATCTTCCATACTGCAATGTTTTTTGAGAAACAATTATTCCTTTGGGCACTGAAACGCCTTGTAATAGGCTAGTTAAAACACTTGGTCTGTTATGCCTTCGTGCATATTTATCTGCAACGGATGCGTGTTAATCTGCCATGCTTGAGATATGATGTTCATAATCCATAGCTATTTATTCAAGTTGTTCCTGCAGATAAGAAGCTTAAAGCGCCCTGGCGGTTTACCACCAGGCGGGTCATGATACCCAACTATATATATGACCAAGGTTGTAAAAGATAACCAAATATGGAAATATATGATACATGTGACCTTTAGGCATAGTGTTGGCTGACCAACCTTGTAATGAGGGTAATAACCCTAATCCGGAGTAAAAGTACCTCCTGTTATATAATGCTGGTTTACAATAAAACTGTTCCGGGTTGTGATAAACACCGGTTTATTCCATACTGGTGACTATGAGTCAAAACCAGACCGGGCTGATAGTCCCCGGATTATAACTTGGTCATGCACTGATAACTTGTAGTTGACAGCCTAACCGAGTGGATAAACACCGGTTTGAAAAACATCACAAATCTTAGCAAAAGAAAAAGAAACATAGCAAAAGGCAAATAAAACCGTTGTAGTCGAGGCTTTTCACGAGCTGCCAGGCCCCAAATTTGATCAAGAGGTGTTGCTATGGTTTGGGTTCGACCAAGCCCCCAAGTGATGATGTGGCATTACGCTGATCAAGAGGTGTTGCTATGGTTCGTGTTCGACCAAGCCCCCAAGTGATGCTGTGGCATTACGCCGATCAAGAGGTGTTGCTATGGTTCGGGTTCGACCAAGCCCCCAAGTGATGTTGTGGCATTACGATGATCAAGAGGCGTAGCTATGGTTCGGGTTCGACCAAGCCCCCAAGTGATCTAATATCAAGCTTTGAGAAGCTGAATCAAGGGGTAAACCGGACGCCGCTTTGTAAGCTCCATGTAACCACACATGATGTAAGAAAACAACAGATACCCCGCTTGAGCTGAGGTTCCGGTTTATTATACTGATCATAATATATACAATGTCATAATATGTACATAAGCAGAGCCTGTAGCTCAAGTATAGTAGGGCCGAAGATGAGCAATATTCCACGGCCGGTTGGTCTCCTCCTCCGATTTACGTGAGTCTTTGTGCTCTCGAACATCGATTAGGTAGTATGACCCGTTGTGCAGATTCTTGCAGACCACAAAAGGTCCTTCCCAAGGGGGGATAGCTTGTGCATATCTGTCTGATCCTGGATGAGTCGAAGCACCAAATCTCCTTCTTGAAAGGTTCTGGTTCTAACCCGGCGGCTATGATAATGACGCAGATCTTGCTGATAAATCACCGAACGGGCTGCCGCCATGTCACGCTCCTCATCTAACAGGTCAAGAGCTTCCTGCCGTGCCTTCTCGTTGTCAGCTTCAACGTATGCCGCTACACGAGGTGAGTCATGATGGATGTCACTAGGAAGAACCGCTTCCGCTCCATAAACCATGAAGAACGGTGTGTATCCTGTCGATCGGTTGGGTGTGGTATTGATGCTCCATAACACTGAAGGTAGCTCCTCAACCCAACAACCCGGCGTCCGTTGCAAAGGAACCATAAGCCGGGGTTTGATGCCTCTCAAGATCTCTTGATTGGCCCTCTCCGCTTGACCATTGGACTGGGGGTGAGCCACTGATGATACATCAAGCCGGATATGCTCACATTGACAGAACTCCTTCATGGCACCCTTTGACAGATTGGTACCATTGTCTGTTATAATGTTGTGTGGAAAGCCAAACCGGAAGATCACCTTTTTGATGAATTGAACCGCCGTGGCCGCGTCACACTTACTAACTGGCTCTGCCTCTACCCATTTGGTGAACTTATCAACCGCCACCAAAAGGTGGGTCTTCTTGTCCTTGGACCTCTTGAAAGGCCCAACCATATCCAGCCCCCAAGTTGCAAACGGCCAGGTGATTGGAATCATCCTCAATTCTTGAGCTGGTACATGAGCGCGCCTGGAGAATTTCTGACAACCATCACATCTTCTGACCAAGTCCTCGGCATCAGCATGAGCTGTCAACCAATAGAAACCGTGAGGGAACGCCTTGGCCACCAAAGATTTTGAACCGGCGTGGTGACCACAATCTCCTTCGTGGATCTCACGCAAAATTTCACGGCCTTCCTCAGGAGACACATAGCGTTGAAACGCCCCTGTCACACTGCAATGATGTAACTCTCCATTGATAACAATCATGGACTTGGACCGCCGGGTTATCTGCCTGGCCAAAGTTTCATCCTCTGGTAACTCGCCCCGGTTTATCGGCCTCCCCGTCGTTCTCCGTCGCCCGCCGCCAATGCCGCCACCGGCCCGGCGGGAAACGAGCAGCAAGCATCCTCGCTGCACCCCTCGGTGCGGCGGGACGGCCGCACCGCCACTCCGTCGCTGACCCCGGCCGGCTCGTCGTCTCACGCTCGCCGCGCTCCGACGGACACGCAGGCCGCGCTACTCATGGCACGCGAGCTCCTGCGCTATCGCCCCGTCGACGACCTCTACGAGGACTGGCTAGACCGCATCGCCGAGCTCGTCAGCACCGCAGGGGGCTCCCCCGCGCCATCCCTCTCGCTGCCTCGCCCTCCACTAGCTACGGGCGACGTGGCTCATGGAGCACCACCACCACCGCCTCCGCACCAAGACAGCGTTCTGGCGCCAAGGAGCGCGGCCCCCCAGCGCGACCCACCGCGTCGGGCACCCGTGCGCGAAGAAGGAAGCTGCCAAGAAGTTCCCCAGCCGCAAGGGAACGCTCCCGCGCTCCCAGCGCTACTGCGACAAGACCGCGTGCCGCCTGCGGCGGCGGTGCGCGGGCATCAAGGGCAGGCTCCACATCAGCAAAGGGCCCCGATGGCCACGGCAGGCTGCCGTGCCTTCCCTCGTGAGTTGCGTAGCGTCGCCAGGCCAGGCAAGTTCAAGCCTGACCTGCCTCCTCGCTACGACGGCACCCCCGACCCCGCGGAGTTCTTGCAGCTCTACGAGCTGATCATCGAGGCGGCCAGCAGCAACGAAAAACTAATGGCGAATTGGTTCCCCATGGCTCTCAAGGATGGTGCTCGCTCGTGGCTCCTGAACCTGCCTCCAGGCTCGATCTCCTCCTGGGACGAGATGCGCGACCGCTTCGCCGCCAACTTCCAGGGCACTCGCGACCGCCCTCCGGCCACGGGTGACCTGCACCACATCAAGCAGTAGCCAGGAGAGACCCTCCAGAAGTACATCCAGCGCTTCAACAACGTTCGCCTCAAGATCCCCAAGGTGACGGACGAGGCCATCATCTCCGCATTTTCTGATGGCGTCCGCGATGTCAAGATGAAGGAGGAGCTCGCCATCCACGAGGAGATGTGCACGACCTTGGAGTTGTTCGACCTGGCAACCAAGTGCGCAAGAGCTGAGGAGGGGCGCCTTTCCCTCCTCGAGCCCCGGCAACTGACTCCGAGGAGAAGAAAGCCAAGACCAAGGACGTGAAGCGCAAGGGAGTGGCCGTGCTCGCGGCAGAGCCAGACACTAAGCGCGGCCGGGACCAGCCTGAGTCATCCAAAAGCAGCCGACCGTTCTGTGCCTTCCATTGTAACGCCCACGATGCGGCTATATCTCCCACGTGTCGAGGCACGACTTAGAGGCATAACCGCATAGTGGTTTAGTCGCAAGAAGGGTCATCTTCACACAATCCCATGTAATGAACAAGAATGGGATAAAGAGTTGGCTTACAATCGCCACTTCACACAATACATAAATATTATTCATACATCATCCAAAATACAAACATATAGACCGTCTACGGTCAAAATCCAGAAGAAAAAATAAGACAACCCCAAATGCTAGATCCCCGAACGTCCCAACTGGGCTCCACTACTGATCATCAGGAAAAGACACATAGTAACGACCACGTTCCTCGTCGAACTCCCACTTGAGATCGACGCCATCATCTGCACTGGCATCGTCGGCACCTGCAACTGTTTTGGTAGAATCTGTGAGTCACGAGGACTCAGCAATCTCACACCCGTGAGATCAAGACTATTTAAGCTTATAGGAAAAGGATGGTGTAAAGAGGTGGAGCTGCAGCGGCAAAAGCATATATGGTGGCTAACTTGCGCAAATGAGAGCGAGAAGAGAAGCAACAGAACGGACGTCATCTAGCAATGACCAAGAAGTGATCCTGAACTCCTACTTACGTCATACATAACTCAGACCGTGTTCACTTCCCGGACTCCGCCGAGGAGAGACCATCACGGCTACACACGCAGTTGATGTATTTTAATCGGGTCAAGTGACAGGTTATCTACAACCGGATATTAACAAATTCCCATCTGCCTCATAACCGCGGGCACGGCTTTCGAAAGATAATACCCTGCAGGGGTGTCCCAACTTAGCCCATCATAAGCTCTCACGGTCAACGAAGGATAAACCTTCTCCCGGAAAGACCCGATCAGTCTCGGAATCCCGGTTTACAAGACATTTCGACAATGGTAAAACAAGACCAGCAAAGCCGCCCGAATGTGCCGACAAATCCCGATAGGAGCTGCACATATCTCGTTCTCAGGGCACACCGGATAAGTCAAGCTACGAGTAAAACCAGACCTCGAGTTTCCCCGAGGTGGCCCCGCAGGCTGCTCGGTTCGGACCAACACTCGAAGGAGCACTGGCCCGGGGGGGTTAAAATAAGATGACCCTCGGGCTCGCGAAAACCCGGGGGAAAAGGCTTAGGTGGCAAATGGTAAAACCAAGGTTGGGCCTTGCTGGAGGAGTTTTATTCAAGGCGAACTGTCAAGGGGGTCCCATAAATCTCCCGACCGTGTAAGGAACGCAAACTCAAGGAACATAATCCCGGTGTCTCAGTAACTAGGGCGGCAAGAGTGGAACAAAACACGAGGCATAAGGCCGAGCCTTCCACCCTTTACCAAATATATAGATGCATTAATTAAATAAGAGATATTGTGATATCCCAACATATCCATGTTCCGACATGGAACAAACTTCAACTTCACCTGCAACTAGCAACGCTATAAGAAGGGCTGAGCAAAAGCGGTAACTTAGCCAAACAACGGTTTGCTAGGAAAGGATGGTTAGAGGCTGACATGGCAAAATGGGAGACATGATATAGCAAGTGATAGGTAGCGGAGCATGGCAATAGAGCGAACAACTAGCATAGCAAAGATAGAAGTGATTTCGAGGGGTGATCATCTTGCCTGCAAGGTTCTTAGAGTTGTCGAAAGCTTCATCCTCGTAAGCGTACTCAACAGGTTCCTCGTTCACGAACTCGTCTCCCGGCTCTACCCAAGACAAGAACACAAACAAACGGAACCACAATCAACCACGAGAAATGCGCAAGCAACATGATGCAAAACATGTATGGTATGCAAGATATGATATGCGGTGCATATGCGTGCTCCGGAAGGAAAATGATGAACATGGCAATAAATTGGCAAACCAAGCATGCCACTGGAAAGATGAGATGATTTCGGTCGAAATCGATATAAAGATCACCGGAAACGGATGCACGGTTTGCAAATGGCAAGCAAAACAAGAATGACACGAATCTGCGATAAACAGCAAGATAGCACTTAAAATGCAACAAGCAACAATGCTACAGCACCCCAACATAGCAACAAAGCACATGGCAGTAATCTACAGGAGATGCTTGAGAAAAGATGAACACTGAGCTACGGCTAGATCACAACATATCAAGCTCAAACAAGCATGGCAAAAATGCAAAAGATAACAGGATCACAGACTTAGTGAAAAACAGGACATGGCAGTAAACAGCATCAGGTAGCAATGTTCAGAGCACGAAATCAGCATGCTACAGGGAATTAACATAGAAAAACAAGGCATGGAAGTGTTCTACTAAATGCACATGAAAAAAGTCCCTTACTAACCATAAGCCAAAAAGGACCAGAAGATATGATGGCAAGCATGTAAACATAGCAAGTTTCGTTATCAGGTTTCAGACTTAGCAGAAAACAGAGCATGGCAGAAACAATAATATGTAGGCCTCTTTGTGAGCTTGATGCACTCACTACAGAGCAATGCACTACAAACCAATAATACCTACAGGAAAATGGCATGTTTATGAAGCTAAACATCGCAAGAACAATTGCATATCATGTATGGATCAACTACAATAAGCTTGGCAAAATTGCATATCATGTTAAGAATCTGCCAGAAATATTTTATAGCAAAATTAGAGCAAGATTGAGTCATGCTATGGCACTCCATAATTGCAAACAAGGGTAGGAATGGATCAATTACAACTATAGCTACAAAACATCCTTAGTGAACATCTCCAAAATATGCATGGATCTCTCTGTAGCATCAAGTTTACATGGCAACAAAATAACAGCAGACAAAGACTTAAGAGAAATCACCAAGTCCCTGAAATCAGAAACATTACGGAGCCTACTTTGCATGCTTGTGCTAGTCACCACAGAGATCACAAAAATACATGGCATACACCTTTGGAAAGATGGCATGGCATACTCCAAAACACATGTAGAGCTCATGCTCATAAGATGCACACATTAAATGATACAAAAATGACAAATCTCCAAGTTCTGCTAAGAACCAGAGAATAACAGCAACTAGCCCTCTTCCAACAGAGATTTGGGCATCAAGATGACCTCTGATGAACATGGATCAATTGAACAAAATGAAGAGCATCACGAGGCGAACAATTTGACATATTACACGCGCGAATCGGAGCTACATGCACGGAGTTATAGCATCACGAACAGAGGCATATTGCTGAGAAAATCAGTGACAGAAAATATATGGGCACGAGAAAGTCAACGGGGCTACCGAGATCTGGATCGGGATCGTGGTGCTCGGGCCGGCCGGAGCTCCGGTGGCGCTGCTCGCCGGCGGAGAGGAAGGAGAGGAGGCGGGGTGGCGGCGCCGGCGGAGGAGAGGGAGGCCGGCCGGGGCTCGGGCTCCGGCGGAGGGGGCGCGGCCCGAGGCGGCGAGTGGCGGCGGAGCACGCGGGCGGCGGGTGGCCGTGGCGGCGCCGGCGACCGGGCGCGGCCGCGGCGCGGGCCAGGCGCCTCGGGCGGCGGCGGGGTTCGGGCCCCGCGGGCCGGATCTGGGCTCGCGGGCCCGCGGCGGGATCGGTGGCGGCAGGGACAGATGGCGCGACGGGATTCGCCGGGGACGGCGGCGCGGACACGTCCGGCGGCGGGGGATTTTGTCCGGGCGCGAGGTGGAAGAAGGTAGGGTTTGGACTGGAGATGTATTTCGGGATGCCCACATATTTATAGGTAGAGGGAGCTAGGAGGCTCCAAATGAGGTGCGGTTTTCGCCCACACGATCGTGATCGAACGACCTAGAGCATGGAAGAGAGTTTGGTGGGTTTTGGGCTGGTTTTTTAGGGGGTTTTTGCTGGACACTCAAATGGACTTTGCGAATGCCCGGTTAACCGTTGGAGTACCAAACGACCTCCGAATGGAACGAAACTTGACCGGTAGTCTCCGGGTGGTATATTGAGGCCACTTGACAAGCCTCGGTCCATTCCGAGAAAGTTTGACACCCGCACACGAAAGAAAACAAGAGGGGTGCGCCAGAGGAGATAGGAGCGCCGGATTGCAAAACGGACAATGGGGAAAATGCTCGGATGCATGAGACGAACACGTATGCAGATGCAATGCACATGATGACATGATATGAAATGCATGACATGACAAAATGCAAAACGAAAAAAAAAACCGACAACGGAGGGAAAATCATAACACATAGCCGGAAATGGCAAGAGTCAGAGTTACAAATATGGCAAGTTACATGCGGGGTGTTACATCCACAATGTACACAGCCACAACACGAACGACTGTCAAGAGCTCAGGGCCATACGAGATGGACGCCTCGGTCGACGCCCCAAGCGCAACGACCGGGGCTACGGCCGAGGAGGAGGACGTGGCGGAGGACGCTGGGACGACCGTGGCCCCCGCCAGGAGTGGCGCGACCGGCCTCGACCGCTGGCAGGACCAGCCTCGCGAGGGTGCCTAGAGGGACCAGCCTCGCGAGGACCGCCCTCAGGGCAATGCTGGACTTCCTCCGCTGCCGCCACTGCCAAGAAGGAACGACGACCATCATCAGGACGAGGGGGCTGGGGGCTTCCAGGAGTCGCGTGCTATCGCCTGCATCTTGGGCGGAGCTCAAGCCCCAGCATCTCAACGTATCTTCAAGCAGTTTGCTCGCGAGGTGAACGCAGTCCTCCCTAGGCTCGAGGCCACGCGCCCGCTTAGGTGGTCCAAGTGCGCCATCACCTTCAGTTCGGCAGATCAGCTCAAGTGCGCGGCCACCGCTGGCGCCCTCCCGATGCTCTGCTCACCCGTCATCAGCAACGTGCAAGTCACCAAGACCCTCATCGACGGCGGTGCAGGGCTCAACGTCCTGTCCGTCGAGACGTTCGACAGTGTGCAAGTGCCATACGATCAGCTTCAGCCTACCAAGCCCTTCTCAGGAGTGACTGACGGCTCCACCACCCCGATAGGGCAGGTCCGCCTCCCTGTCACCTCCGGACAGCGCGACAACTACCGCACCGAGCTCATCGACTTCGACATCGCCCACATCCGTCTGCCATACAATGCCATCCTCGGGTATCCAGCCCTGGCCAAGTTCATGACAGTGACACACCACGGCTACAACATCCTCAAGATGGCAGGAAGCGGCGGGATCATCACCGTCCCCTGCGAAGAAAGAGATGCGATGTGCTCCCTCGAGCGCGCCTTCCAAGCTGCATCCATCGAAGACCCCGACAACAATGCAGCGCAGTACCCTCCTGATGTCGTCCCCAAGAAGAAGAAGCAGCTACTCCGCACAGGGCCTCAGGGGAACGGCGCCTCGAGCGGTGCCACGTCAGGATCGGCGCCCGCGCCTGGGGCGCCTCCCTCCCTCGCATAGGAAGGCGTGCCCAGCGCCCTCCTCGGGCAGGGTTCGGGGGCCCTATTCTAGAGGGCCTCAGACCTTGCCAACATCATGAGGGAGGCGCTCGGGCACCACATGGAGGCGTGCTTTGCGGCACGTTTCCTTCCGGAGGACACCGTGCGAGGGGCGCCCAGCGCTCAGGAGTTCATTGCCAAGACCACTCAGGAGCTGCAGGATGCAAGGGCCATGCGCGGCGATCGCCGCTCACCTGGCGCGGCTCCCCATCCAGGCGAGGATGGTGGGCTGCGTGTCTGCATCGACATCCTAGGGCTCAACAGCGTCGCATCTCAGGAGCTTTTCTGGCCTTCGCGCGTGGGACGTTGCGAGGGTCCACCTCACAGCTATGTCCGCATGCCATTCGGCCTGCCGAGCGTGGCATCCACCTTCCAGCGCAACCTGCGGGGCATCCTGGCGGCTCAGGAGACCAGGCACCACGCAGTCCTGACGGAGATGGAGACGGTCCTCAAGGAACTGCCCGGACCCCCAGAGCCTCCCGAGGCTCAGGGACCCGGTGGTTCGTGAGGAACTACCCCTTCGCCACGCATCTTTAGCTGCCCCAACACCCCTTCGACAACAGAACCAGGCGACATTTTCCAAGTTTATTTAGCTGGGAGCGCCCCTCGGGCTGCATCATTCCCAAGCCGCATGGGCCTGTTCCTGCGGCATGTATCCTTTTATGACTTTAGCTTACTCTGCTGGGGGCGCCCCTCGGGCTGCATCATCCCCAAGCCGCTTGGGTCCAGCCCAGTGGCATGTATCGTTCTTGCATTTATCTGAGCTAGTTCGCTTTCCATGCATAATCTATCTATGGTTATCACCTGCTTGATTGTCACCTACCACGGGAGCTACACACTCTGGCACGACGCCTGTGCTCGGGTCCGTCCCTGCAAGTCGACAAATCTGAGTGGTCGAGCTCTGGCCCGTGGCATGCCCCGCGCACGTCACCTCACCAGGCCCTCAGTGCCTTCGTCTTCTTGCAGAGCGACCTGCAGCAGACCGGAAATCATCGTGGCAATCTATGTTTCTCCTCGTGCTGACCTGCAGGAACCTCCCGAGAACGACAGCAGGCGGTACCACGGGCTCCTTCTTCTCCCATGCGATTCGCTTGCGCGTTAAAAGGGGGCTCCTGAGCATCGCGACTCAGGAGCTCTTACTGGCTCTCCAGGCCTCACCCCCTAGCCTTGACCATGGCATCACGACCTGGCATACCAGTGGCCGCTGAGCTCGCTCGAGGGTCGGGACCTGAGGACGCAGAGCACACGGAAGAGCCTGGATAAGAGGGGGAGGCTCGCACGGGCCTAACCTAGCTACCCTACAGCAGTCGACGCACAAGTCTGGCGCGGCATAAGAAGCCAGCTTAGGAATGCCAAGATAAGTCTCGCGCCTCGACCAACCCAGCGCTACAGCATAGGATCCTCACCTATGGCAGCCTTGTTGCGGAAATGTCGCCACCCTTTCCTGGCTCTCGGCGGTTGCTTGAGCACTAAAGGGGACCTCTTGAGCATCGCGCCTCATGAGCTCTTACTGGACCTCGGGCCGCTCACCTCCTGGCCTTGACCATGGTATTGTGACCTGGCATACCAGCGACGGCTGCAGCCTGCCTGGGGACCAGGGCCTGTCGGCGTAGGGCACCAAGCTGCTGTGGGGTTGGAAAGGGGGGACCGAGCCGAAACAAGACATGTGCGCGCAAATTTTCATAATAAGGATAATATGAACAAAAGACATTACAGATCCTTTACATGCCCCCCACGGGGTCCGTTTCGATTCCTCGCAGGGAACAAAAGAAGGGAGTCCCTAGGAGCCCTATCTACACACGCCAGGGCAGTCGGCGCCATCATCAACAGTGGGCCATGGGAGGCCGGCGCCAACCCCATCCAGATCAGTGACGGCGGCGGCCGGACACTGCGGCCTTGCTCCGGGCCCGACAAGAGCTCGGGGGCATGTAGCTGTCGTCGCTCGTCTCTGGGGTCTCGTAGGGCTCGAGAGAGTCGCTGGACTCCACAGCGCCACCGCTGCTGCTGGACGAGCCGCAGGCAAATCCAGCGGCAAGCTCGGCGCTGGCCGCTGCGCCGCTCCGACGACCCTCTCCAGGGCAGCATTCCAAGCAGGCGGCGCAGCAGCCTTGGCCTTTCGGGCCGCCATTGGTCGGAGGCTCGAAAGGGGATTGAAGCAGATCTTGAGATTTCGGAAGCAAGGAGCGAGAAAGGGGATCTGGAGCAAGGCGAAGGAAAGCAATGAAGGCAAGCCACTATAAGAAATATGTCAACTTGCGACCCTCACTATTGGTCACTGAAAGGTCATTGATTTTCATTTGCGACCTTTTTTTGACCAAAAACAGATGGTCAAAAGCTGGCAGTCGTAAACTAAAATTAACGACCAATTGAAAAGGTCGTTGATAAGATTCAGCCCGGTCCAATTCAGTGTTTTACATGGGCCGAGCCCAACAATTCAGCCTTTTATATAAATTTTTTCCCTATTAATTTTGATCAGCTACATGGGCCAGGCCCAACATTATAGCCTTTTATTTTTGGGCTGTAGCCTTTGTTTTTCTTTTTTTTATGCACCTTTGTTTTTGGGCTGTAGCCTTTGTTTTTCTTTGTTTTGTCAAGGTCATGTTCTTCAGATTTCAATATACCAATAGAGAAAACCGACGCAATATTTCAAATAACAGCAAGAAGCAATCTGCTACATCATATAACATACATACAAATGTGATCAGCATCAAGTTTACAATTAGATAACAGCTCTACAAGTGTACAGTCTACCACACGAGTCTATCACATGAGCCCTACAAGTTCTGCTACATCATATAACACACATACAAATAGGATCAGCCTAAAGGGTTTCATTGCTCCCAGAACTAGCTCCAATGAGCTAGAACTATGCTTCTTCCAACTTCCTTGTCCTGATGCTCGTGAAGAAACATGAAAGGCCAGCATCTGCACGTTATAGAACAAAATGATTAGGAACAAAATAAAAGTAAATCTAACAGCATATTTACTCTGCAAGGAACCACAACATATTTCTGCAGAAAAAGAACATGTATGCAAACCAACCACCAAAAAAATAACGAGCTGGTTCATCTTATACCAGAATAAAAAAGAACACCGACAAGGAATATAAGCATTCCTTGGTTTTCAAGCACACCAATTCATAAACATGATTTGGATATGGAAAAGACAAACATAGCAACAAGAGATAATCATAGTAAGTCAGCCATCCAACTATTCAATAAATGGTTCAGATTTCACCGTAACAAAACACTTAACAACCTCAACACTAGTATTTTTGCTTGCTGCAATCTAGACAACATCACCACAAGTTCTATGATGCATCCAAACTAGTGAACTTTGTGCATAGATCGGATCGAATCGAAGAGAGAAGGGGAAGGGAAGGGCTACCTTGAGGATCGAATTGAATCAGCCTGCTTCTTCCTGCCATCTTCTTGTGAACAGCCTTCTTCTTCCTGCCATCAGCGGAAAGCTTTTTAAGTACAACAGGAGAAACGTTTCATACAGCGGAAAGGGGGACTTGATCAACATCCACTAACTTCACAAAAGAAAACACCTATCCAGGAAATAATTTCCCCCTGATTTATGGGTATATGGGTATCAAAACAAACAAGAAAGGAACACCAATCTATTTTAAGTACTTCAGGTTTGAGCCATTTTTGATACTAAAATCAATACATAACAGCCAACATTATGTGTGTACAACCAGCCAACATTATGTGTGTACAACCAGTCAGTGCTACACATGCGCCCATGTGAATGTGATGTGATCTGCCGAAACAACTACAACCAGTCAATGCTGGCAGCAGAGAACAAGATCCATGGACAACAACGAGGTATGTGTGTACTGTGATAACAATTATGTAACACTGGAGCAAGACAGTGTACAATCTGTCATCATCAAGCTCAAGGACTCATTCTACCTAGTACCAAAACGACAGCAACAACATGAGAGGAGAAGAAGCTCCCTAGTATGGAACAGAACAAGATCAAGAGCATATCACAAAATTATGAACTGAAATCAAACACAAGCGACTCCGAATTACTCATTTAGATTGTACACGATAATGAGACGCTGACACGAGATGACAGACAGTACCAATAGAATGCAATGTAGAATGCAACAGGACGTTGCTTGCACACCGCCACTGTGCCAGAGGTCTTCCAGGCATATGTTGTTCACCTGATCACCACCTCCCTGCATGCCACACACACACTGCAAGTTAGATTACATACAGACATATTGTGTTTCTAATGCATGCATACCACTAACAGAGACCGTGGTGTTCTAGGATGATGCAGAGTCCATCTAACTAATCAATATCATATATGATGCAGAGTCCTCCGGATGATGGAATACCTTTCAAAGTGAGGCATCCTTAGAATACTAGGTTGTTCTGATGCTATATAAAATAGCATAAAAAACTAAGGTAATCATCCTAATCGAGGCAGCACGGAAAAGGACATGTGAGCAGGGCATGTATGCACATTTTGAAAAGAATGAACAGAGCCAACTAAAATCTGTGAGCATTAAAACTTGTGGGAAATTTGGTCAATCACATGAACAGGGCCTTTATGCACATTTTTCTCTACCAGTAGTCCAGTAGCAGTAGAAAGACAACAGATCGGCAGTATCATTTAAAAACTTTGTTGTAAGGTTGCTGTTAGCTTTCTGCTCTGACTCAAGTTAACTTGGCACCTGTAAAATTTTTAAACACGTACTGTGGCTTCACACTTACTTGGGAGTAACCCATGAGGTCTGAAAGATTCAGAGTTAACAATCAACTCTGATTCAAATTCAAAATTCGGATTAGAAAATTTACAGCATGATTTCTGTTTACATGCATGCATGATTCGTTCAATTTTTTGAAGTATAAGCGAAGATCCAACATGTCTTAAGCAAGAGGAAGCATGTCTTAAGCAAGAAGAAACAAAACAGAACAGAAGAGATACCACATGGTTACTTGCTCACTCCATCGACCTCATCCGTTTATCTTTCATTTCTATGATGAAAGTAGACTTGGGGTTATATGGTTTGAAACTCTGAATCAAGTGGCCAACAAGTGGCTGCTAGGTGAGTATCAATGACTCGGCCACGATTACTGACTGGCTCACCATAGATGTATACTACGTAAAATGCATAGCACGTGTCCATCCCAGTGGATGAAGACGCGTAGTGTGAGGGAGTGTGGGCGCCAGACGAAGACGGTCAAGTATATACTAACTTAAAAATTCAGTCAAAGTCACGTGGATTATCAGTCTATATATGAAACCTTCCGCATTAACAGGATGCATGCACTATACCAGTGCTTTGCTGTGTTGCAGGGTTCAGACCTGGGATGGTCAAGACTCAAAGTACCCACAAAATAAAATAAAATAAAATAAAATGTTTCAGTTCATTTGCACGTGGCACTGTCCATTTCATAAGAGCAATCGCTACCGCGAGTAACCCATTGGCTGCACTAGATAATATCATGGATTCATGGTCGAATCATGCTGATAAGGCCATGTTGACATGAACTAACTGAAATTTGGATTCTCTGGGAACGATGGTATCTGGACTAAGGTTGCATTGACACAATGAAACTGGAACACAAAGATTCAGTGGAGGCTAAATGCATATAAAAAAATACGAAGCCAAACTCAAAAATTAACAAATGTACAACCTAAGGTTAAATTTAGATAGGATGCTTAGTATCACTAGCACATGCAGACCACCACAGACCACAACCAATGGTTCAGCAGCTAAAATTAGCACCCAGCAGCAAAAATACAAACTAGAGATATTCAAGCCAAACATAACAGTATAGGCCTAGGAAGCATCGAAGAATCTATCTATGCATCTGAAATATACTACAAAATGTAAGGTTCTAACTTCCACCAGGTGCTCATCATCGTATACACTACAAGCATAAGCCCAGTCCTTTGCTAGAGATCTGAAGAAAACAGGGTTAAATGTTGGATCGTATCCATCGTTAATTGCCTCTCGAACTGATGTGATTTTTTCCAGGGGAGATAATCCAAGAAGGGCTACCACGGAGGCGGATCCGCGCAGAGAAGATGGGGGTACAACCGGCGGGGCAGGGGCAGCGGTGCCACCCTCCTCGCGTGTGGTGGGGAGGAGTGGCGGGGGTGCACGAGATGGGAGGCACCCACGACGGAGGGGACGGGGCGGTCAGATCGACGCGGCGGACATCCCTCGGGCGGAAGAGCTGGGTGGCGTGGGCGGCGAAATCGTTGTACTCCCTGGCCTTGGCCTTGGCAGCTACCACCCGAGTAGTCCTCATCTCCGATGAGGATCCATCTTCGCCTTCATGGGTGCCTGCAGAGAGAGAGAGATTTAGATAAAGAAATCATGACAAAGAGAGAGTAGGGAAGAGAGAGAGATGGAGGGAGATGAACCGTCCTGGAAGAGCATGCCACTGTGTTCGTGCAGCAGATCAACGAGAGACCGCAAGGTCAGAGACGGCAGGCGGTCGGATCTAGCCGAGGGGAAGGGGGCGCGCGGAGGGCGGCTCGAGCACGAGACGGAGGCCGCCAGCAAGGACCTCGGCCCGCAGACGAGCAGGGCGTCGAGGAGGTCGTCGCAGGCGCGGACGACGCGAGCTTGGGCTGGCCGGTCATGGCGGCGCGCTGGCCGGTCGAGGCAGAGCTGGGAGCCGGGGCGAGGGAGGATCGGTGGAGCTGGCGGGGAGGAAGGGGACGGGATCGAGAGGAGCTAGGGTTTGCGTGGGTGAGGAAGGGAGGGGATCGGGGAGCGAGGGAAAGAAAGGAGGCGGGGGGTGGATGGAAATTGACCCGGAGGACATAGCTAGGGTTTCGGGGTTGGTGTGGATGGGTCGAGGACAGCCGTTGGATCCCCGAGCATCCGACGGTGTTGGATGCACGATCCGCGTGATATGTCCACGTACCAATCAGAATGCAGTACGATGTTATGACCATCTAAATTGGTCGTGGTTGACTTAAAATAATGTGTTAAAATCATTTAAGCTACTTTATGATCTGAGAAATTCTAAAAAAATGGAAAACCTTCTCATTGTGTCACCAAAATGTGAACAAGTTTTCAGAAAAAATAACAACATGGAATAAGATAAATATCTTTAAAAAGGTGTCGTCGAAAATGAGTTTTTTGCAAAAAAAAAACATTTTCCCTTTTTCGAGTGCCCAAAATGAGTTTTTTTTGTGAAGGACCTACAATATATTTATTGCAAAATTGGATGAAATCAATTTTATGAACTATTAGGCCATATTTAATGCACAAATGACCAAATAGTTGGGTGTCAAAAGATTTTATCTACCTCTGGTAAAAAAGACAAATTTCCGCTGATCCAGCTCGAAGCGGATCAAATTTGAACTACAGCTGCCTTATAGTTTACTCTTTATTTTTTCCAAAAATCATTTCTAGGTACATAAGTATCTATTTAATTAGAGAAACACCAAAAGTTTTCCAAGATTCAACCAATAGCTAGGAACGGTCATGCCTGCCGTTTTGACCGCATTTTGAAACGGGCATGAAAAATTCAAAAAAAATAAAAAAAAATAGGAAACCTTCGCATTGTGTCATTATATGTGACCATGTTACCAGGAAAATAATAAACTTGTAATACGATAATTATTTTTAAAAAGTGTTCTCAGAAACGAGCTATCATGTGTGGAGATCAATGGCTTTCAAGCCAAATGATCAATCTTATGGCCACATTCATGGCATAGTTTGTTCAAATAATCTCATATTGTGCACAAGGGTGCATCTTGGGATGACAAACAATGTTGCCTAAGGGAGTTTTCATTTTATTTTCACGGAAAATTCATTTTCCATTTTTTGAGTGCCCGAAATGAGGTTTTTTTGTGAAGTAACTACCAAATAAATGTTGTAAAAATGGACCAGATCATTTTTATAAAATACTAGGCCATGTTTAATGCACAATTGACACAATGGTTGGGTGTCAAAAGCCTTGATCCACCTCTGGTGAAAAAGACAAATTTCCGCCGATTCAGTAGGAAGCGGGTCAAATTTGAACTGTAGCTGCCTCGTAGTTTGCTCTTTATTTTTTACAAAAATCATTTCTAGGTACATAACTATCTATTTTATCAGAGAAACGTCAAAAGGTTTCCATGATTCAACAACTAGCTAGGAACGGTCAAGCCCGTCGTTCTGACCGCATTTTGAAACGGGTATAAAAAATTAAAAAAAAAATTGGAAAACCTTCGCATTGTGTCATCATATGTGACCAAGTTTCCAGGAAAAATAATAAACATGTAATACGGCAATTATTTTAAAAAAATGTTCTTAGAAACGAGCTATCATGCGTGAAGATTCATGGCTTTCAAGCCAAATGATCAATCTTATGGCCACATTCATGGCATAGTTTGTTCAAATGATCTCATATTGTGCACAAGGGTACATCTTGGAATTCCAAACAATGTTTCCTAAGGGAGTTTTCATTTTCTTTGCACAGAAAATTCATTTTCCATTTTTCGAGTGCCCGAAATGAGGTTTTTTTGTGAAGGAACTACCAAATAATTGTTGCAAAAATGGACCAAATCAATTTTATAAAATATTATGCCATGTTTAATGCACAATTGACACAATGGTTGGGTGTCAAAAGCCTTGATCCACCCCTGGTGAAAAAGACAAATTTCCGCCTATTTAGTAGGAAGCGGGTCAAATTTGAACTGTAGCTGCCTCATAGTTTGCTATTTATTTTTTCCAAAAATTATTTCTAGGTACATAAGTATCTATTTAATCAGAGAAACATCAAAAAAATTCCAAGATTCAACCACTAGCTAGGAACGGTCAAGCCCGCCGTTTTGACCGCATTTTGAAACGGGCATAAAAAATTCAAAAAAAATCAAAAAATTGGAAAACCTTCGCATTGTGTCATTATATGTGACCAAGTTTCCAGGAAAAATAATAAACTTGTAATACGGCAATTATTTAAAAAATGTGTTCTCAGAAACGAGCTATCATGCGTGAAGATTCATGGCTTTCAAGCCAAATGATCAATCTTATGGTCACATTCATGGCATAGTTTGTTCAAATGATCTCATAATGTGCACAAGGGTGCATCTTGGAACTCCAAACAATGTTGCCTAAGGGAGTTTTCATTTTCTTTGCACGGAAAATTCATTTTCCATTTTTCGAGTGCCCGAAATGAGTTTTTTTGAAGGACCTACCATATATTTGTTGCAAAATTGGACCAAATCAATTTTATAAAATACTAGGCCATATTTAATGCATAATTGACAAAATGGTTGGGTGTCAAAAGCTTTGATCCATCTCTGGTGAAAAGACAAATTTCCGCCGATTCAGCAAGAAGCGGGTCAAATTTGAACTGCAGCTGCCTTATAGTTTGCTCTTTATTTTTTCCAAAAATCATTTCTAGGTACATAAGTATCTATTTAAGCATAAATACATGGTTTGGTGGTGATACATTGAGGTTTGGACGGTGGGCCAGGGCCCCAACTCCAAAGCGCGTAGACTCGCATGCCCGCCACATGGTCACCGCGTGACCGTGGCGTTGCCATGTGTTCTGGGAAGCCTAGGCATGTCTAGTAGGTTTGGCACTCCCCAGGTACATTCTTGGAAGAAAATAACAACATAAGAATCTCACGAGGAGACCGAACAATGCTCAAACATGAATTAGCACCCAAGTGTTTGATTAGTGGTACGGGAAATGCACATGGCCAATGGGCCTGAGTTTTGTCTGAGGATGATCATCTACTAAGGACACTATCTTGGAAAATTTGCAGCTCAAATGGAGGAGCCTAGGTGTCACTTGCTTTGCAACGTACCACACTGGACAGAAATATGGATGTTGAAGCCACACTCACATGTATTGTTAGATGGGGCTCAAATTTTGTGGAGAGCAATGATTTGGGAATATAGAAGATGTGGCAAAAATTCAGCTCATTAGGATATGCCTAGCTAGTACTTCCTTCACAACAGTTCGAGTTGAACAAAAACTTTGGAAATTTGCCGAGGTAGATTTACCAGGCAAATGGAGTTGAATATTGTCATGAGGCAATGATTTGGATAGTAAAGAATGCCCAATTTTTTTTGGGAATTTTGGGAATGACAAAAATATAGGTTGCTTCACAACCTAGGCCAAAAATTGATACATGGACATGACACATAGGCAAAACTGATGAGGTGGCGCCTAGTCATAGAAATCCACCACAACTTACAAGGTTATGACCATCTATATTGGTTATGACCAGCTAGAAATAAGGCAGCGGATCAGTGTTGTCTGCTTTGTGACCATTTCGTGTAAGGAAATTATGACCTTTCTGACAAAAATGGTCGATATAGTTTAGCGTTTGGAGCCCCCCGAACAGCTTTTGACCAATTGGTCTCAAATGGTCATAGATCTATGACCAATTCTTCCAGGGTCACTGCCAGAAGGTCACTAGTTGACATATTTCTTATAGCGAGCGTTGCCCGCGCCAGCCTTTTGTCAAACGGGCAGTTGCGGAGGCAACGAGGGGAAGCGGAGGCGCCCACGTCCCATCAATCGCCACGCGTCGACCAAGGCCGCAGGCTGTTGTGGCCCGCGGTGCTCCGCACTTGCCCTTTGGCTTCGCCTCGAAGCCAAGTCCAAGCGCGCCTTGGGACCGGGGGCTACTGTCGGCATCCTAGGAACGGGGGTCCCCAGACTTGACTGCCTACGGCCCACGGCGTGGCTCCACCAGCGGCCCTGTACGGCCCATCTTCACCAGCAAACACTCAAGACCCTCGCGAGGCGGACGACACAAGACCTCCTCGGGAGTGACCTCACCAGGCTGGCTCGCGAGGGGCGGAGAGATCAAGGCAAGGGACACCTCGCGAGGTTCCTGTGACGCAAGCCATGACGACTGGAGCCAGGCGGGCGCCAGCGCGCGCAGTGTCCTTGTTTCCTCTTTGGTGCTAAAGGGGCAAGCGCATGCGAGGAGTCCCGAGGCATCAGGCAAAGGTTTCCATATCGGTGCGACGAGACCAAGACCAGCAGGACGGCAAGACGGAGGTCACCGTGGAGCCCAAGACGGTGTCACCACCAGAGCATTTGGCAGGAGAAGACCACCTTTAGTCAGGATAACTTGTACTAGTTGTCTCCCTTCGAATTTGGCTGTTGTTGGCTCCCTTCCCGCTCAATATTTGGGAAGAGGACCAGGGCCTCTATAAATAGGACTAGCCGCCACCATAGGAGCGAAGGGATCTTGGACTGGGTCCATTCCATCCTCACACTCACCAAGCACAAGAGCACCTCTCCTCAGGAGGCTGTTCTTCCCTTGTATTGTTCATCCTCAGCCCAAGAGGCAATCCACCACACCACACTGGAGTAGGGTATTACACCACATCAGTGGCCTGAACCAGTATAAATCTTGTGTCTCTTGTGTTGCGAGTTCGTCGAGCTAGGCTTTGAGATCGCGGTGAGGGTGAGGGCGCGATTAGGTAGGGAGAGATCTTCGTGCGCACCCCAGTGTTCGAACCTCAAGGGTTTTGCCGGAACCAGAAATCCGCACAACCTGAAGAGGAACTTATCATTTCTACACCAAATCAACCTGAAGACGCTGCTCAGCCTGAAGCTAATGTTGATGAAGAAGACAATGGTCAGCAAGGGAAAAATCTTCGTCCAGTTCATCCTCGTGTTGCAAATGAAGTACAGATTGAGAAGATAATTGATAGCATCAATGCACCTAGTCCCCTCACTCGTTCAAGAGCAACACAGCTAGCAAATTTCTGTGGGCACTTTGCATTTCTCTCTATATCTGAACCCAAGAAAGTTGCTGAAGCCTTCATGGAACCTAAATGGATTCAAGCTATGCAAGAAGAGCTTCAACAGTTCGAGCTGAACAATGTGTGGGAATTAGTCAAGCGTCCTGACCCTCGCAAGCACAATATCGTTGGCACCAAATGGATCTATCACAACAAACAACATGAGCATGGTCAAGTTGTCAGAAACAAGGCTCGTCTCGTTGCTCAAGGATACACTCAAGTTGAAGGGATTGACTTCAATGAAACATTTGCTCCAGTGGCTAGGCTTGAAGCCATTCGCACACTGGTAGCCTATGCCAACCATCACAATATCCTCCTGTACCAAATGGATGTGAAGAGTGCCTTTCTCAACGGCAAGATTGAATAAGAAGTGTATGTTGCACAACCACCTGGCTTTGAAGATCCAAAACATCCTGATATGGTATACAAGCTCAACAAGGCACTCTATGGCCTCAAACAAGCCCCTCGTGCTTGGTATGACACACTCAAAGACATCCTGAAGAGCAAAGGCTTCAAACCTGGTTCCCGGGATCCCACTCTCTTCACGAAGACATACGATGGTGAACTATTTGTGTGCCAGATCTATGTGGATGACATTATCTTTGGCTGCACTGACAAAAGATACAGTGATGAGTTTGGACACATGATGCAAGAGCAATATCAGATGTCCATGATGGGTGAGCTGAAGTTCTTCCTCGGTCTTCAAATCCGTCAGCAGAGCAACGGCATCTTCATATCTCAAGAGAAATGCCTCAAACATTGCCTGAAGAAGTTTGGAATGCAAGACTGCAAAGGGTACACGACGCCAATGCCAATCAAAGGTCAATTGGGTCCTGACGACAATGGTAAATAGTTCGATCAAAAGGTATACCGCTCCATGATTGGTTCTTTACTCTATTTATGTTCATCTAGGCGTTTGCATGTGTGCCCGATCCCAAGAGGCACCAAAGGAGTCGCATCACCTAGCTGTGAAGCAAATTCTTCGATATTTAGCTTACACCCCAACACTAGGATTATGGTATCCAAAGTGCTCAGAGTTTGATCTAGTTGGATTCTCAGATGTTGATTATGCTGGTAACAAGGTTGATCGCAAGTCTACATCTGGCACATGTCACTTTCTTGGACGATCTCTTGTATGTTGGTCTTCAAAGAAGCAGAACTGTGTGTCTCTCTCCACTGCTGAATCTGAATACATTGCTGCTGGATCTTGCTGCGCTCAGCTTCTATGGATGAAGCAAACTCTCAAAGACTATGGCATCCATATGAAGCAAGTGCCACTCTACTGCAACAATGGAAGTGCCATCAAGATTGCCAACAACCCAGTTCAGCATTCGAAGACAAAGCACATTCAGATCCGTCATCACTTTCTTAGAGATCATGTAATGAAGGAAGATATTGATATCATTCACGTCAACACTGAAGAGCAATTGGCAGATATCTTCACAAAGCCCTTGGATGAGAAAAGGTTTTGCAAGTTGCGGTGTCAGCTAAATATCCTAGAATCCTCAAATGTCCTGTGATTGGACACACATCCTAACGCTGATGCATGTTGATGACTTAGATGTGCAACACACGAAGTAACGTATATCTTCAATCAATGAAGACATACATTCTAAGTGTGAATACATTAACACAGAATTTGACTTCAGAGCGCCACGATAATTGTGTGCCGTGTCTGGGTCTAATACTTCCTATACGGTGGGTAACGCCACCACCAAACTCTTGTTTGAAGTGTTTTTATTGGTGTCACATTTGCATAATCTTCGCATGTTGTTTGTCTTCAACTTTGATTTGACTTCATGTTTATCTTCACAATGTTGATTTGGTCTTATGCTGATATATACATATATTCGTGTTTTGTCCTCAACAACATTCACTTATAGCTATGGCTTCATGTTTGAATCTTCTTGATCTAAGTGAATGTGATCGGACCCTAACCCCTTCTATGCTTCTACCTCAGATTATATCTATCCAAATCATATGGATTCTATAGAAACTGTCGATTGTCTTCTCTGAGTCCTTGTCAGCAAAAGACATAGAGACAAAAGTTAAATCTATTTTAATGTTATATCCTTATTGCCTGAAAACCGGAGAAGCCGGAACGACCACCTGACAATCCAGGCATGCGTGGGAACATTGAACAACTTCCAATGAGTTGCATGCATGCCACATGTCCTTCAGATGTGAACCGCCAGGGGCACCTGCGTAATTACGTTGTGCTGTCCCTTTCCTTATAAATACACAACTCAACGCGATCATTATCTCTTCTCCCACCTTGCCACCTCGCACAAACCCTAGCGCCTCCGCTAGCTCTTGTCGACACCAGAGACGAAGCGCTTATCTGCCGTGACTTCTTCGACGTTGTCCTCACGCCGGCCGCGGACCTCGTCCTCTCCACCGCCGCCGTAGGTGTCTTCCGTCGCCACGTTAGGGCACGAGAGATTGAACTGGTCGGCCTCCCTCTTCGCCTCGTCTAGCAGTTCGTCAAGGGTAATTAAAACTTACTTTTTACTGCCTTTTTGATCCGTCAGATCCATCCACTTCAACCAAAAGTGGTTTCTAAACTTCCAAATCTGTATCTATCTTGTCGTGTATCTCATATCATGCCAAGTATATTCACTTATGCTTCACAACTAGTTAGATTCCTCACTTGTACTTATTCATGGATTCGTATAAATCTGGAACCAACTCTCATCGAATAAGTGAATGTCTTCGCACTATGAGGTCAATGTCTTCAAACTGATTTATCTTCAAAATCTTCTAAGAATGCATATGACCTCTTCCCCTTCCCTCGCAACTCTAATGCTGTCACATGTACATGTCCGTGGGGGAATCCCTTGGTTCTCATAGTCTGCATTCATTTGCAGAATTCTTACAGCACCACATCAACTCTCCTGAAGCCAGTTCCTGTCTGACCAGCAAAAGGAAGCCATTCAGCTTGAATATAATGGTCACTAAGAAATCAGCTAGAAAGGGCGGTACGCAGTGCCGTGGGGATACAGCCAAGGACTTGCCACCAGATCTGTTTGAGCTATACAAGTCAGATCCTGAGGAAAGCTACAACCAGCGCAAGACTCGAATCCAATGAATTCGAAGGTATTGGGCAGAAAATGGTTCAAGTACAGATTTGGAACTGCTGAATATGCTGAAAAGAACGCCATCAAGCGACCATGGGGAGACATCATCTACAGAGGTCTGCAGCCCAAGTGCAAGTCTGAAGCCATTGCTTAAGGCTTCTAACCTTGCATGGTCCGAGGACCACAGCCAGAGAATGCTGACCCATCATCACTGTTATGGTGTCGTGAAGACAATCTCTTCAAGCGCAATTTTCAGTTCGCAAAGAAGTCCACGGCTAAGAAAAAGAAGGCATTTGGACTCAACTTCAACCCTGGTTCATCTGCTCCAAGGGCTGATGGCACCCGTGATGCCAATCCAAATGTCATCGACCCCTTCTATAACCTCGATGGCCTTCTCACTCACATAGCTGTACAGGGGGCCACCATGGAGCACTCAACTGACGATGCAGATTTTGATGAAGCGCC
The DNA here is from genome assembly GCF_002575655.3 of Aegilops tauschii subsp. strangulata. Classification (NCBI taxonomy): domain Eukaryota; kingdom Viridiplantae; phylum Streptophyta; class Magnoliopsida; order Poales; family Poaceae; genus Aegilops; species Aegilops tauschii. Next base: position 268,481,396 of record NC_053038.3, on the reverse strand, counting down.
AGCTCCACCTAAGTCGCAGAGGCAGAAGAAATCAAAGGCTTCAAAGCCCTCTGTCGCACTGAAAGCTTCGCGTGCAAAGCCATTGGCAACTGCACCTCCTGAACTCAGTGTGCAATCAGAAGATCTTTCTCGTGTCTCCAAGAAGACGGAGAAGCCCAAGAAGAAGAAGCCCATGAAGATTTCTGGGCATGAACTTACTCCAGCCGCCGTTCTGCGGGACGAAGATGAAACCATTGATCTGTCAAGCGATGATGATCTTGGTGATGATGCCCTTGAGCTACTGAGCAAGAGCAAGCAAGAGGCGGAGATCTTCAACGATCTGCCCCTCTTTGATGTGGATATTCTGAACCACTTCATCGACGAATGGTTTGATGATCCAAGCCTCAGCATTGATGATCTTCAGCTGCCAATGACCATCAGCATCACCTTCCATGGAGCCATTGCTAATGAGTTGGCCTTGGCGCAGAAGATTGTTGAGCTGAAAAACAAAATCGATTATGAGAAGGCTCACTTCAAGAAGAACTTGGCCAAGCTCAGCGTGGCTGATGTTCAAAGCTTCAAGCAGATGCTGCATGACCTCAAGGAAGAGTTTCACAAGAAACGTGAAGAAGCAAAAGGTTCAAGAGAGCGGATGAAATACTTCGCAGAGAAATGTGTTCAAGCACACAATGAGGCAGAGAAGCGCAAGGCACTTGGGCGTCCTGGCATTGACCCCAAGATGGCTGCCAAACAGAAGAAGAAGCCTGTTGTGGCCCAAGTTGAAGCATCAAGGCAGGAAGCACCTCGCATTGTCTTCCCTGCCAGCATGACAGGCTCGAAGCCTAAGGTCCCCACAGCAGCTTCAGAACTCAAAAAGACAAGGGCAGATGAAGCCAAAGCCAAGAAGCGCAAGCACAAGAATGTTTTTGATGATGCCCCATCAAAGAAGAAACTGAAAAAGTCTTCAAAGAAAGAGCGTGCCGCGGCCTCTGAGCCTCTAGTTGTCGAGCCCATTTCTGTTGCTCGTCCTGCCTCCACCAACCAAGAGCGTCAACTTGTGTCCACGAGCCTGATTTCACAGAGGCTCCTGAAAATGAAGATGTACCAATTGTTGACCCCATCACAGCTGAAGACATTGGTCGTGGCGACAATGTAGAAGATGATGAAGTCCTTCCTCAACTAGAGCACCAACCGGTATCATCGCCTGTTCTTACGAATAGCGAACTCATCAGCATTGGTCGTCCTCTGACGCCAATTGCACAGGATGATTCGTGGGCGGATCGCCCCCAACAAGACACCCCCGTTCATGATGAAACTCCCAGAACTCCAACACCTCAAGTCACCACTCCGGTGCTTGACGATGACTACATGGTGCAGACCACTCCATCACCACAGGCGTCACCCGCATTCCGCAGGCTTCGCAAATGCCCTAGGCCACAGGTCACCATGTCGAGCATTCCAGAAGGAGAAGTGCAACAAAGCTCAATAGCACGCCAAGTGTTCCCTGAAGCCACTCCTACTGCGAATGTCTCTGTGTCTGAAGCAAAAGTTGTTGAAGACATTCCGACTGCATCAACCGAAGAAAATCAAGAAACAAGAGAAGAAGAAGCAAGAGTTGCCACACCCCTGCCACTAAAGAAGTCATTCTCGAGGAGAATGTGTCTGTGCCCGACCCTCCTGTCCTTGAAGACATGGAGGTTGAGAACACTGAGGCTGCCACCAACAATGATACTGAAGCCAATGATGTTGTCATGGCTGAAGATAATGTGGAGCCTGAAGCCAATGTTGTGCCTGAAGCTCGTGTGCAACCTGAAGCCCATGTGGATGCTGATGCCACTGTTCCAGCCCCAAGGCCTCACACAATTGAACAGGCCTATAATCGTGGTGAACTTGTCACAGTTCGGTGGCCCATCATGGTGCCTCCCACTGCTCCCGGACCTCAATATGACTATCATCTGGAGCAGAGGCCACAAGTTCAGAAGCCAAAGCCCAGGCTACCAATGTTTCCAGGTGCTGCAACCTCCCCAGGATCGTTCAGTGTGAACAGCTTCATAGCCCACAACACCTTCTTTGATAGCGCCAAGAATCCTTACTCGAAGCCAAAGATCTCTTCTGATCGCTTCTGGAGCTATCAGCAGCGCAGCTACCACTCTTGCATCCTATACAATCAAGAGCGAATCTTTCAACACATGCGTCTTGATTGTGAAGCTATTGTTGGAAATATGCCCTAGAGGCAATAATAAATGGTTATTATTATATTTCTTTGTTCATGGTAATTGTCTATTATTCATGCTATAATTGTGTTATCCGGAAATCGTAATACATGTGTGAATATATAGAACACAACGTGTCCCTAGTAAGCCTCTAGTTGACTAGCTCGTTGATCAACCGATAGTCATGGTTTCCTGACTATGGACATTGGATGTCGTTGATAACGGGATCACATCATTAGGAGAATGATGTGATGGACAAGACCCAATCCTACGCATAGCATAAAAGGTCGTGTAGTTTCGTTTGCTAGAGCTTTTCCAATGTCAAGTATCTTTTCCTTAGACCATGAGATCGTGCAACTCCCGGATACCGTAGGAGTGCTTTGGGTGTGCCAAACGTCACAACGTAACTGGGTGACTATAAAGGTGCACTACGGGTATCTCTGAAAGTGTCTGTTGGGTTGGCACGGATCGAGACTGGGATTTGTCACTCCGTGTGACGGAGAGGTATCTCTGGGCCCACTCGGTAATGCATCATCATAATGAGCTCAATGTGACTAAGGCGTTAGTCACGGGATCATGCATTGCAGTACGAGTAAAGAGACTTGCCGGTAACGAGATTGAACAAGGTATTGGGATACCGACGATCGAATCTCGGGCAAGTAACATACCGATTGACAAAGGGAATTGCATACGGGATTGATTGAATCCTCGACACCGTGGTTCATCCGATGAGATCATCGTGGAACATGTGGGAGCCAACATGGGTATCCAGATCCCGTTGTTGGTTATTGACCGGAGAGGCGTCTCGGTCATGTCTGCATGTCTCCCGAACCCGTAGGGTCTACACACTTAAGGTTCGGTGACGCTAGGGTTGTAGAGATATATGTATGCGGAAACCCGAAAGTTGTTCGGAGTCCCGGATGAGATCCCGGACGTCACGAGAGGTTCCGGAATGGTCCGGAGGTGAAGAATTATATATGGGAAGTCCAGTTTCGGCCACCGGGAAAATTTCGGGGGTTACCGGTATTGTACCGGGACCACCGGAAGGGTCCCGGGGGTCCACCGGGTGGGGCCACCTATCCCGGAGGGCCCCGTGGGCTGAAGTGGGAAGGGAACCAGCCCCTAGTGGGCTGGGTGCCCCCCCATGGGCCTCCCCCCATGCGCCTAGGGTTGGGAACCCTAGGGTGGGAGGGCTTCCCACTTGCCTTGGGGGGCAAGGCACCCCCTTCCCCCCTTTGGCCGCCGCCCCCCCCCCCCTTGAGATCCCATCTCCAGGGCCGGCGCCCCCCAGGGGGCCTATATAAAGGGGGAGGGAGGGCAGCAAAAAGACAGCCTTGGGCGCCTCCCTCTCCCCCTGCAACACCTCTCTCTCTCGCAGAAGCTCGGCGAAGCCCTGCCGGAGACCCGCTACATCCACCACCACGCCGTCGTGCTGCTGGATCTCCATCAACCTCTCCTTCCCCCTTGCTGGATCAAGGAGGAGGAGACGTCGCTGCACCGTACGTGTGTTGAACGCGGAGGTGCCGTCCGTTCGGCACTCGGTCATCGGTGATTTGAATCACAGCGAGTACGACTCCGTCATCCACGTTCATTGGAACGCTTCCGCTCGCGATCTACAAGGGTATGTAGATGCACTCCTTTCCCCTCGTTGCTAGTATACTCCATAGATGCATCTTGGTGAGCGTAGGAAAATTTTAAAATTATGCTACGATTCCCAACAGCTATTGCTGGGCTGCCCTGTCTGGAAGAAGCTCTTGACTGCTTCAGGGAGGTTGGTCTTCTACAGTTCGTCATTGACAAAGAACACTGGAATGAAGAGCTCCTGCTGCAGTTCGACGCCACACTTCACATTCGTGGCTACAATAGGGATCCGAAGACATGGGTCCTTGAGTGGATGCCAGGCGATGTGCACCATGAAGCCAAAGCTCAAGACATTATTGAGTTTACTTCCCTGCCCACTCCAGGTGACTTGTATGAGCCTGGTTGTCAGCTACACCAAAATGAACTGCAGAGTATCTTTCAGCGGCCTAAACAAAACATGAGTCAGATGCTCAGCATGGTGAAGCCATTGCCTCAAGATGCTGATTATCCCAAGGAATTCTTCGTCAAGGACCTTGAGTACCTGCCCCGCACAGTCTATCATATTCTGAGGCGTACTCTCTGGCCCATCAAGGGACACTCAGCTGAAGCCAAACTTGAAGGAGCCATGAAGACTTTGGTATTCTATATTGTCAATGGCATCAAATTCAATCCCTAGGATTTCTTCATCACACAACTTGCTGCATCTGGAATTGATCTGTTTGGCTTGAAGTTTTATGCTCCATGGGTAATGCGCCTAATCAAGCTTCACTCCTCTGTCGACTATAAGCCCTCAGCGCGCAACCATCTTGTCTTTTTGCCTGAGGTTGATATGTCCGTCGAAGCCATCTACCCTGAGCCTGCCAAGGAGCCACTTTATCTTCATAATGCTGATCACCAAAGCTTCTCGCAACCAATGGAGGGTTTTCTTGCTGCAACTCGAGTCTATCCTCTGGCTGGAAATATGCGTGCACCTCATCGTGCAAACACTGAAGCCACTGAAAGCACCATTGCTCAAAGGCCTCGGAAGCGATCTCATGTACTCAATGACCGAGAGCTTCTTGTGGCCTTACATCAGAAACATGATAGGCACCATGACTGGTTAAAGCGTCAGATGTAGAGCATCCTGGTGGATGTCAATCGCATTCGCAATCTTGCCACCAAGAACTCATTCGTAGCTCATGAAGCCTGTCGGCGGGTTTGGAAGAGTCTCACACTGCTATGCTCTGAAGACGATCTTCGCGAAGACGACTTCACAGAGGGCTTCAAATTTGACTCCAAGCCTCCCCAGAATGCAAGATGGCGTCGGACTCCTTCCATTGAAGACTCTGAGTATTGATCTTCGGCTGCAACTGTTGTTGCGAGAGTCGTCGATGAAGAAGACGATGGCACTTCACCAACCATGGCTTCACTGCGTCTCAACACTGCACCAGGCCCCTCTGCACCACCGAACTCCAACGTCGACCCTGCACCTGCATCTACTCCTGATGGGAACGAGTAGATACTCTACGTCTTCAAACCTTTTTTGTCCTTACTGACAAAAGGGGGAGAAGCATATGAGTTGATAGTCTTCAAGTGGGTCCTTATGGGTGGTTGCTATATTTTGCCAAGTGTTTACAACTCTTGTCTTTTGATACATTTGGTTCTTTGGGTTGTAAAACTTAAACTTGATGGTCGCCTGCTACTTTTTCTGCTACTATGTGATGCGATGATAAATTTCGCATGAAGTCATTCCGCAGACGTCCATTTTTCATTATGCATGCCATTATCTTCGTTATATCTTTATATGCATGATGAATTGTCTTCATAAGTTGAAGAGGATCTCCACAAAGTAAAACCTGCCATGTGCATTTGCATTCGAAAGCAAACTACTTATATGCACATCTTCAGGGGGAGCCTTTTGCCACTTATGAAGACAATGCTTTAATCCTTAAACTTTCACATACTTTTATCCCCGTTGAAAACTTCAACCAGTTTGTCATCAATCACCAAAAAGGGGGAGATTGTAAGTGCATCTAGTGCCACCCCTAGTTGGTTTTGGAGAATTGACGACAAACTTGGTTGAGGGACTAATGTGTTTGTGAGAATTGCAAGATAACACATGTAGTAGTCCCTCATTGATTCGGTTTACCTACCAGAGATGACCCCTAAAAATGTGTGAAGACATTAAAGACAATGGTGGTCTGTGAAGATATTCACAACGAAGATTATGACTCGAGAAGACATTCACGTGAAGACTATGGAGTGCGAAGACATAGTTGTTTCGTAGTTTCCTTTTCTTCTTTGTTGAGTCATAGGAACCACCACACTGTTAAGTGGGGTCCAAGTGAACAAAGTCAGAGTGACTAAAGTGATGCTCAACAAAGTCAGAAACCTTGTGTACGCATGAACTTAGTAGGCCCACAAGTCAGCCTCCAAATCTGTGGCAGACAACATAGAGCCCATTTGCTACTTTTTAATAATTTGCAGCCCATTTGCTAATTATTAAGTAATTTATTACAGCCCATTTTCTGCCCAGGACCACGGTCAAAAAGTTCAACCTTATTTTGCATATTTCGGTGGAGTCCAGACTATTGTAATCCCGAAATGATAAACATTTTTTAAGAACTTATTGATTTGCCAAAAAAATTGTTTTGTTTTTGTAAGCAAACCAGACGTGGGGCAATTGAGTTGGTTTAAAGGAAAATCAATGGTAAAAAATCAGCCCTGGGAGGGAAAACAACAACAAAAATAAGGATGTAAATATGAAAAGGGAACTTTATGTATTTTCAATATAATGATACGTGTATATGAACTAGTAAAACTATACGTTGATAAGAAAACGGAAGTAGGACATGGCGTTCCAATAGGAAAATAGAACTGGGTTGTGTGTTTCATTCAGTAAAAAAACTGCCTACGGATGTTGTAAGACAAAATATAACGAATGTTGGCGGGCCAGAGGCCAGTAGATACCTATTGGATCTTTGTGGCCCATTGTCGTCATAGGCTGGGCCTGTAAAAAACAAAACCAAGCCTGGGCAGTCTACAGCCCAGTTGAAACTTGCTCGACCTGAAAAAACAATATACCTGCTCAATAAACAAGAGAATTCTGCAAGTACAGACTGATAACTGGGATGCAGTAGGTCTATTGTTTTTCATCGTGATAATAAGTGCATGCACTTGTTTCGAAAAATTTGGAGAACTGTGAATTCGAACGGTGGGTGCTTATGCTACCCATCAAATAAAAATCAGGTGCCTGAAAATTCGTTTTGAATCAAATGATTTAGCTTTATATCCATGTCGACCCTCGGCATGATGGTTGGAAGCAAATGCCAAGTTCATACCGAAAGATCGTTAACAACAATACCAACTTGCGGACGACAAGGTAGTACAAGTATCAATACCAAAGTAACTTATAATCTTTTTAGTCCTGGCCCTAGTTTTCGTCTGGTAGAAAATCTTGCAGAGGACCAGCTCCCACTCCTTCTCTTGCTCCAGGTCCCCGAGGTGGTACTGGTGCATGATCCAGTTGGTCCTCTGCTAGTCAAAGTTCTTGTTGGTGTGCAGCACCAGAACCTTTTTGCTGCCTATCTGCCGGCCGTTGACCATCACCGGCAAGGTATTGCCGGTCTTGTGCCACATCGCATGCATGCCGCACTCCGACTGTATCTTGCAACGCGTCCACGTGCCCCTTTTGAACGCCCTCGAATTGCGCTGGAAGAAATGCTTGCTTCGGCCACTCAGTGTGATAACCGCAGTATTGTCGAATACAAGTTTTAGTGTACGTAGTTGGCATTTTCATAACATCTTTGGCATATTGCAGTCACTTGTTTCACTTTTTATTAACTATCAAATTGTAATTGCTTCACTAGGTCTGCGTCTAAAAAGAAAAATAGAGCTATAAACAATGGAATATGTTTGTGCAAGTAGACGGTCGATCGGTGTCTTACCCGGAGGATGGGTGTAGCATATGCCGTGCTCGCTGTCGATGGTTGGTATGAACAAATCGATGAGAGGGTGAGATCTCGCGCTGTCAGCACTCACTTTGGCCTCAAGGTGCTCGATCAGCTCCTGATCCGTTGGATCGAACTTGACGCCAGCTGGCGGCACCGACCACTCCTTATTGGAGTTGCATCAATTAATTCCAGTTATATGATACTCAATGTATGATCAATCGACTGTTTTATGAATGGTGAAAGATTTCGACAGATAAGAGGTAGTACTCCAAATCTGAAGTCCACAATACCCGAACACGCCGCCGGGATTCTTGTGTCACCTCACGCGCAGCGTGTTGTCACGTCAATTCAATGTGAGGACATGATGAATAATTTGACTGACGTATACTAGTACAGCTATTGTACTACTTACTAGTCGTATTTAGTGTCACATTTTAACCATAGGTTTAACTAACAAAATGTTAATGCATGTCACCGAAAATTATTCCATTGGAAACTATGTTCAAATACGAATAAAACGATATTTTTTTGTGACATGCATTAACATTTAGTTAGTGAAATTTATGGTCAAAATTTGACACAAATTACGAAGGGGGCCAATAAACCGGGGGTGGGGGAGGTAGTAGTATGAGTAGCGCACTATACGGTATACAGGACTAGTACAAATTTAGCAATGGAGTAAGAAGTTACAAGGCTGTGCGACAGACTTGGTAGGCTACATGAGTAATACAAAACTAGCGGTGTGACCCGCGCATTTGCGCGGCTAGATTTGTATGTTGTTATTTATGTTTTCGTAGTTATTAGATTTGTAATACCTTTGGCAAACATTTACAATTTGATAGAAAAATGGTTTTTACCCTTGGAAACTTGCACCATATAAATTATCGCTCAATATATTAGAATGATTGAGAAAGCATGTATATGTTGTGAAAAGTTGCAAGAATGCCATGGAAGCCAAATTCCAAGAAATCATGCTAGGGATGAACCTTGCTCTTAAATGCTCAATTGTTCTGATTCTAGTACTATCTGATTCAATGGTAGCACTGTGTTCTATATTGTACATCACGCTTCTCAAGTCAGAGTTTGGTAATTTAGTCAAGGAGATTAAGAATTTTATAGCGGTTAGGGAGATTAAGCCTCTTAAGATTTTAAGAGATCAAAATCGGATGCTTAAAAAAAGATGAAAATAGGGTCCACACACTGTCTGGCCAATTATGCTCGCACGGTCCGTAGCACGGCTTATTAGATGCAGTGTCGGCCAGGTTATATCTCCGAGCTTATATTGACTGAATGTAATGCTGGTAACATTCAATAGAACCACCTGATTACCCAAAAAAAAGAGAAAGCATGTATATGTTGTAAAAAAATGTCTAACTTCAGTAAAATCCTTTCATTAGCCGTATTAGTTTGTTTGTAAGGATCATGAGATACTAATATAAAGGACGATAATGTGGTTAGTAACTTGCCTCATTATATGGGTACTCTTGAAGTGTCTCCCTAGCCGATTATTTTTTTGTCCCTTCCAATTATTTTAATAATACATGTCTAGCAAATTTATATTTTGGTTTTGTACTTTCTAGATTTAATCATAGTATGAATTAACCAAAAACATGTATGTATCACTTATAGATGAAATACCCATAGTACTGAACACTGCAATATTTGGTTAGGATACATATGTTCTTCCATATTAATTCAGGTGCATATGACGGGGTATAGTATATTTTCTTAGTGCAATAACTTTGTTTTTCTTTTCTCTAGTGACACTTCTAAAATACTATGAGCTATCGTGATGTTGAGAATGTTTTTTCTCACGGAGTAGAAAGAGTTGCATTTTGTATTATTCTAGATTTAGTCAGCCCACATCGCTATATTACATAACCAAATAATCGTCTATACCTTATAACTGAAATAGTGACGAAATTTGCATTGATTTATCCGTCTCATTATTCATTTGCTTTTAAAATTAATCCACGTGCACGTATTTTTTTTAATTCATGTGCATATGATCGATCATGGTGAGAAGTTTATGCATAGGAAATGTATTATCTATATAGAAGTTTGTTTGCTTTAACTAACTACTCCCTCAGTATAGAAATATAAGAGTGTTTAGATCACTACTTTAGTGATCTATATATCGGTTTGCTTGCACGACATGTTCTTTTTTCTATTTTTATCTTTTGTAGGTTTAAATGTGTGGCGCCGGTAGTATGGTTGTCTTCTGTACAGACTCCTCGATTTGTAGGATATTTTTCTTAACATTTTGGAGGATTGGTTCGTTTAAGGATTTTTCGCTATACAAATTTATTTTTCATGGGACTCAAATATCTTCGAAAGAATATTTTCTTTTGTTGTGCTGAAATCAAATAAAATTAGATACAAATTTTAATCACAAAGAATTTGAGGTAATATGGCATGCCACAATTCTGTGCATGTTGTTTTCTATAATTTACAAAAGTGTGTCGTTATAATTTTATTACTCCTGAGAGTCAAAATACCATAATCATTTCTATATAGACTCAACTCTATCTGAGTAATATGCAAAGAAAAAGGAAACTCTACCGACCGAATGTTCTCTCGGGGTCTTTCGGCGCCACGTAATGTCCACTGCTCGATTCTACGAGCGGCAGCAAACCTGCACGCCAAATGAAAACGGGTTGCAATGCACTTGAGGTGTCACGGTAAACTTAGTTGGGCTGTAATACCAGATGCCAAATAGAAAACTCAATTTGACCTCATGAAAATCGCATTCATACTATGCTATTTTCGCATGGATGTTTTTTTCTAAATGCCAAGGGCATGATTCTCATACACCTATTTACTATTGACACCCAATCCGATTTGTATGAGGAAAAACCATCATTTTTTTTAAAATGAGACTACCCTTCATTAGCACGTACGTGTAGACATGATTTTTTTTTTCAGAATCGCGTAGACATGAATATGCGGTGTCTCCGAGCCAGACTCTATCCTGGCCTGTTTTTTTTCTCTCGTGAGCTGCTGCGATGGGCTGTTGGCCCACGGCAATGGTGTGCCTCATATAGCTTTTCGTGTCCAAATCGGTACGTCCTATATCGATACACCCATCTTTGTTTGTCCGCAGAAGTATATTTATCGCGCATCTATTTTTATATCGCAGCCATTAATTGCGCAGCTAGGATTGGTACATTTTATATTTTTTATAATTGAGATGTGTTTGTTGTTTTTCTTACTCATATGGACATGTATTTTTTTATTCTTTGACATTGCTCAAAAGTTTATATTTATTGTTAGTTGAACACCTTCATATGCATTTTCCTCTTCATACTATTCTTTGTGTTTCAGTTGAGCGCCTCTATATGCATTTTTCCTCTTCATACTATCCTTTGTGTTTCAGTTATCTCTGTCTATTATTTTAGTTTGCCAAAAAATTATTTTGTGTGAATGCCCAACATTTTCTTTCTTTGTTTCTTTACTACATGTTCCTAATCCATCATGGAATACTGAATTATGTTTCTTTTTTCTGTGAGAAAATTCTGGATCTAATTCCCCACAATATATTCTGTACGTAATATACCCAATTGTGTGAGAAATGAAATGAAACTATATGAGTGAATAAATGAAATAGAAAAATCTAATAAATATTAGTTTTCACTTCATAAGTACCCCGTTTCTAAATATAAGTCTTTGTAGAGATTTTACTGTGGACTATATACGGAGCAAAATAAGCGAATCTATCTCTAAAATGCATCTTTGTAGATTCGTATATGGTTCATAATGAGATCTCTACAAAGACTTATATTTAAGAACGAAGTGATATATTATAGTACACTGTAAGTTACAGCCAGCTAACCGTGGGTCAACGACTCAGCGTGCTACCCTTCCCAGCCAAAAAAAAAGAGAAACCCAAATTCTCGTTCTCCTCCCGTTCCTTTTTCACCGTTCCTTGCCTGATCCATAGATTCATCCACATTCGTTGATAGATCCTGCCAAGGGAGGAGGACGGGGTGAGAAGGGGGATTTGCGGCGGAGTGCGGTGGCTGCATGCTCTCGGCGACGGCAGGTCCTCCAGCTCGACCACACGTGCCTGCTGCTCGCCGCCGCCGTCAATTGGATGGCCGTGGAGTTGGGCCCCTTTGAACCTGAGCGGTTCCTCTCCTCCAGGTAATCTCTCCTCTTCCCATTCCTTCTCCTCCCTTCCCAGATGCTTGGTCTTCTAGGCTCCAACAATGGCGCGGATTTTGGTTTTTTATGGAGATTTTCTATGGCTATGAGAAATTTGTTCGTCCATGTGAAAGCGAGTGGCTGCACCAAATCCATCCACTGGCCTGCCCGTGCATCACTAAAGCTGCGAAGGAGATGCTCTTGAGGCCAGATCGGACCGACGCTGGGGCACGCGTTCCAGCCTCCGATTCTGCGCCCCTAGCAGCGAGTCGTGAGGCAAAGCGGTCGCATGGGAGGCCACTGGAGAATATGATAAATCCGTTTTGCTGAGTGGCGCTGCTCTCCTGTTTGTGCCACTGGGCCGAGAGCTGTGCCGTCGGGTTCGACAGCCATGTTCTTCATAGTGTTCCTCGTCGTCTATGGCAGAGTAGTAGGGATGGGAATGACTGCCTTACTACTCTCCCAACATCCTTTGCATTCTTCTTTTTTTGCGCACAGTATATATGTACTTTATAAAAGCTTGTTTGCTTAGTTGATCCGTTAAATTTATTCAGAGATAACGTTGAGTTACTTAGTTCTTCTGTTTTATTATAATTCAGACAATAAGCTCGTACATTCTGACTATTTCTAGGATATAAATTGTAGAATTATTTATCTTGAATGTGCCTTGCGTTGCTTTAGGGAATTGAGCTTATTCTATTTTTTTAGTTAACATTGTGCCGAACTTTGGTTAGTGTCTCTTCAACACATCCATATTAATTATATGAAGTTTCGTATAGCAAAAAGTGTTCAATATTTCATTGTCTTGTAGAGAGTCCATGGGTGGAGGCGTGTTGTGGGCTCGCTACTGCTGTCAGCTTCCACCTATGTAATGTGCTACAACTTTGCATCATTACTACTTGCTGCACACCGGCTGATTCGTCACAGGTATGCTTCCTCCCTGTAGTTTGATAAAAAGGTGTATTCTTTCTATTTGTTGTTACCATATAGTATTAGCAAGTTATATTAATAATATGTGTCTTTAAGACAAAAGAAAAAGGCTTGCATTTATTAACTGAATTTGGTCCATATGTGTTAATTGATATGCAATAGAGTTTTCACATGTGTTGTAGGTGATGCATATAACACTGGAGCTTTTTTCATTGTTCTCCTCAACTGAAAAGGCTAGACAGAAGAGCTGTTACCAAGAACATAAAACTCACTAAAGTGCATGTCTGAATTTAGTAGACCTTCCATAGTAACCATGAATGTAATTAGAAAGTGCACGCAGGGATTAAATATGCAAATTGTACATTGATGACCTATGGAAAATATCTGAACCCGAATGGATGAACTGATGATTTAGAACAGCTCTTACTAACCTTTCAAATTTCAGAATTTACGGGAATCACTTGTCGCATATGTCATCTTCTACAAAAGTACTCTGCAGACAACAAAATAGCTACTGTTACTTTAGGGCTACAAAATAATCTATTAGACTCATTTTGCAGCGATAAGAAATAGCATATAGCATGTTGTACAGGAAAAAAAATTGTGCAATAGAATTGTAGCGTTGCCTTTCACTTATATTAGACACTGAAAAACTACAGTTATTGTCATAGAAACATAGACTGATTGGAACATATCTAGTAGAATATAGCCTTCAGGTGCAGAACTGAAACAACATGCAACAGTACGATTGTCTCTGACCACCCGGATAAATGTATAATAGTCCTTCCATAGTAAACATGAATGTAATTAGAATTATTAAAAAAATGAATGTAATTAGAAAATGCATGCAGGGATCAAATATGCAAATTGTACATTGGTGACCTATGGAAAATATCTTAACTCGAATGGATGAACTGATTACTGAGATCAACTCTTACTTACCATTCAAATTTCAGAATTAATGGAAATCACTTGAATTTATAAGGATTCACACACATATCATCTTCTAGGAAAAATCTACACACAATACAATAGCTTTTATTACTTAATGACTACAAAAATAATCTATTATGCTCATTTTTCAACGATAAGAGTTGCATATAGCATCTTGTATATCATAAAAATTCTGCAAACAATAGTAGTTGCTGTTACTAACACATTGTATAATATGTGATCTGTTATATCCTGAATTCAGGACCTTTACGCATTAGTCCTAAGGATAGCTTGTATACATAAATTTATCCTTTTTCAAACTGTAAATCTAATATGCACAATGATCTGCTAAAAATACCATTGGATATACATGTCTTTATACATTTTGTCAAACACTTGGCAAGCATGTCCAAATTTTAACTAACTGTTAGACAGAGGAGGGCGAGGAGTTGATTAAATCTAGAAAGAGGATACGGCCATGTTTCAAACAATTTTTTATTACGCCAAGTAATACCTGCATCTGGGGGTCGATTTGGTTCTCTTTATGCCACTTGTAAGTCACATCCTTGGTGGTCATCTTACTATGCTTGTAGACCATGCTGATCTATCCTCTTGCAGACAGTCCTACATGCCTTGATCGACCTGTGTATGACACAACTCCAAGATAGCACGATAGTATTCTTCCTACTTTGCGACATGATTCTTGTCAAGTGTTTTCCTATGGACAGGAACAGGATGATGAGACGCGACTGGTTGCTGCTCGGGAGGCGGAATCTTCAACACCTAACCGATTGAGGAGAAGATCTTGTGGAGAGTGGACACAGAAGGCATGGCTTCGAGGTTTTGGTGGCGCTGTAGGATGTGAGCTGCAGCCACAGGACAGGATGAATAGTGTGGCCCTAGAGTAGACCATCAGAAACCCTAGAACTCGGCTGCTCGAGAGGCATAGTTTTGGGGTTTCGGTGGATCTATAGGAGGTGAGCTGCAGTTGCACAGGAGGAATAGCTCGGCCCTAGGGCAGACCATCATAAACCCTAAAACCTGGACTGCTCGAGAGGCATATGGCTTTGAGGTTTCGGTAGAACTGTAGGACGTAAACCTGGACATCTCTTTTGTATGCAACGTGTCAGGATTTTTTTACCATATTGATGCTCGTACGTGAACCTAACTCTTCCTACCTTTTTTTACGTGCTGACGCTTCCTTGCCTAGTCGTTTTTTATGTGCTGACGCTTCCTTGCCTAGTCTAATTACATTGGATGGGCTGTATATGTGACAACGTGATAGTTCAATATGTTGGTATGTACACACTAATATGTTACGGAAAAACCTTTAAATCTCAGCCATTATTATTTTGATCGGACGGTGCAAATAATATTAACATATATATATATATATATATATATATATATATATATATATATATATATATATACGGCCGGCTCTATATAGAGAGCGATCTGATATTCCCGAACTTGCAAAACCAACAACTAAAAAAAAGAAAAAAAGAAAAAAAAACAACTAAAAAAAAGAAAAAACACCCACACACTAGGCCACGAACTGCCCACTCTTCCACCCGCCCCCCTTCCCCCCGATGCCCTGCCGCCGCGGCGACCTCCCAGATCCCGCTGTCGCGCGGCTTTCTGGCGCCGCCTCCCCTGCCTCCTCCTAGAACCAGCGCCACCGACCTACCTCCTTCCGGCGCGCCGACGACCTCACCCCGCCCCAACCGACGCCGCCTCCTTCCGGCGCACCGCCGACCTCACCCCAGCTCGACCGACCTCCGATCCCCCGACCTCCCATCATCCTTCGCCGGCGACCGCCGGACCTCCGCCGCCGCGCGCCTAAGCTCTCCTTCTTCCTTCTCCTCATCTTCTCATCAGCGCAGCAGCGCCCTAAATCCTACGCGCATCCCCGCGCCGCCACCGGGGCCTGGAACCCCAGATGCCGTCGCCGGTCCAGGATCCCGGCGCGCCGCCACGGGGCCATGGATTCCCGTGCGCCACCGCACGGCCCTAGATCCCACACTCCGCCGCTGCGCCAAAGGATCCCCACACGCCGCCGCCGCCTACCCAATGCGCCTCCACTGGCAGACAGCTCGGCGCTCCACCAGTCCCAATGCTGGATCCATGGTGGGCTACTGGATCTTGTCCCCTCCTCTGCGTGGAGCCCTGCTGGAGGCCCTCCTCCTCGACAGGATGCCGTCCACCTAGGGCCAGTGGGAGCAAGCCGCCGTGGCTCTCCGATGCTCCGGTGAGGTACTCCCAATTATCTCTACCGCTCTGGTGAGGCCACCCTCCTCTCCCTACAGTAGCCTCAAACTTTCCCTCGTCACAGAAGAAGTTGGGTAATGTGGCGCTGTTGTTGATTGTCTAGGTTGTAGTACAGAAAAGTTTTGGACAGAAGTTCAAGTGGTTCTACTCCTGTAATTTAGAGATATTGATGTTGATGATTATGTAAAAAAATTAACAGAAGTTGAAAGTTTGAATGAAAAGGAAAAAAATAGCACCATTTTAAGAAGAAAACTGAAAAAGCCATTGTCACAGGGCCGACCATGAAGGTCTGATGTTGAGAAGGTCAGGTGCATGATGCATCTCCGGCCATCCCCTTCCCACCTTGGCCTTAGACCAAAAGATGACCTTCTTAGTTGATGATGTTGACCTTCATCATAAATTTTTTTTTGCTCTGTTGTGCGGTGGAAAATTTAATTTTGTTGTTCTGTGAGCAGCAACTTGAGACTCCCAAGCTCTGCAGATGTCTCTTGGATGTGGCGTTCTTCTATGTGTAGCTGATGGGAACTCTCTGCTACTGGAACAATGAAATTAACCGCGCAGCTAGATCCCAACCTTTTGCTCATCCCATGCGCGTGAGTACATCTGATCGAAGTTAACCTTGTTGTTTCTCTGAGACGTTCAAGTATAATTGTTTAAAAGGTTCAGTTATGACCGCAACTATGGGTTCAGATATACTCAGCGACTAGGCTACCGCTACCTATAGCAGAACCTTGACTTGTTGCACATGGGCTGCACTTCATGTTCACTTCAAAGACAGGATACCATATGTGCAGTGCCTCATGTGTGTATCAGCTAGCTAATGTTTCTGCAAAAATTAGTGTTTGTATATAGCTTGTATGTACAAACATTGATTTAGCCCATTTTGGCACTACAAATGCATAGTTTTGGTTGTTCTACTTGTACATAGTTCATACAATTTGTTTGTTTGTCTACTGGTGGCTGTGGCAGATACGATGCTACATGGGAAATTGTGACGCACCCTCGCTTGGTGCCACCACAGGACCAGTGTGCCCTCCCGTCCACTGCTTTTATCTGTGCGCAGCTATGTGTCTCGCACCGTGGCTTGCCCTTGCTGCTACTGGGAATAGGTAGAAAATTCTGTTAAAGTTTGTTCATGGCTTCAATTCGGGTGTTAAAAGTTCAGTTCAACTTTGTGCGTAACTATTGTTTTTGACACTCAAATTTGTGCTCGGCTTCGGAGACGTTCCATGAAGTCCCACTACATCTATACGTCATGTTCTTCGGAGATGTTCCGTGAAGTTCTACTACTGCTGTGCGACACTTTGGGCTCGTGTGTGCGG
Organism: Aegilops tauschii subsp. strangulata; assembly: GCF_002575655.3. Classification (NCBI taxonomy): domain Eukaryota; kingdom Viridiplantae; phylum Streptophyta; class Magnoliopsida; order Poales; family Poaceae; genus Aegilops; species Aegilops tauschii. The sequence goes on along the minus strand of NC_053038.3, from coordinate 268,464,092 downwards.
GTGCCAGTATGGTGTGCTTGGTTCATGTGTGCCTTGCAAGATGCATGTTTGCCATGCTGGATGCTGGCCAGCTCGTTCTTCATGTGCATCACTGCTCCTCTAACCACACTTGTAAGCAGCAGCTGGTTCTCTCTCCGTGTGTTTATTAAAAAAGGAAGACCCCAAGTCAATAAAAGAGCATCATGTCCTAGGGCATGTGTGTTGGGTCTGGTGTCTCGTGTGTGTGCGTGCTCACCTTGTGGGAGCTTGTGTTTTGTGCTCCTGTTCCGGTCTGCACGAGGAAGTTTAGCCTTATACTTTGTAAAGGTTCAATTTGTATGTATGGGAATGTACATGGGGCACTGTGTTTGCATGAAGGTCACTGAGCACCAATATGTATATATGTTAGCAGTTGGTGTCTAGTGGTTGTTAATTACCACTTTGGCCTGAACATTGCTTCTATGTGTTGTTCTAGACAGAGATCAAAATGCTTCTCTGTAAATACAAATTAGAAATCCTAGTATATGTGTTCTCTTCAAAAATATGTGGATACACACAAAAAATAGTGGATGAGAAATTCATAGTTTGTGCCGCACAAAGTTCGAAATGTCTGATTTCGAAAAAATATACATCTTTGGGGTGTGAATATAAAGAAGCATTTCGAATATAAATTTCTCCATCACTAAAGATTAAATCGAGAAGTTCATATTAAAAAAATAAAGAGGTTCGATGTTATACCAAGGAAGAAATCAAAGTGTAACGAAGAAAAGCGATGACAATTTTTTTTAATTATATCACAGATAAACTCAAATGTAACAAAAAACACACTTTACACGTTAAAAAAAAGCAAAGGTCATATTAAAATAACAGAGCACTTGAAAAACTCTATAAAATACATATTACCCCATTTTTTCCGTTACAAATGAATAACACCAAGAAGTCTAAATTGTAAAAACCAAGAACTTGAATTTTTAAAAATAGAATAGTTCGATGTATATGAAGAACCTAAATTTTCCTCGTTACTAAATGATAAACCAACAAATTGAAAAAACTAAGATATTTTCACGTAACCGAGAGAAGTTCAGATTGATAACTACTAGAAGTTCACGTAGTACACGGTGTGCATTTTGTATTAAAAAAATAATGAAAAAGCAAAGGCTGGAAACTTTGTTGCTAGAAGTTCAAGTGCTCTATCCGGGGAAGTTCGAAACTTCTCGCGAGAGAGTTCACCTTGTGTTTCCATGTTCGATTTTTTTTCGTATAAAAATCTAATACTATTCTTTACTCAAAATATAAAAAGGTGAAGTTCAAATTGAAATAACAGAGAAGTTCTGAGTTTATTAAAACCTAGGATTTACATGTTCAAAAAATAAAAAACACAACGCCATTTTTTGCACTTCTAAAAACAACTCATAAACAAAAAAAAAATGGTTGCTAGAAGTTCAAGTGCTCGGCGAGGAAAAGTTCAAAAAATTCTTGTGAGAGAGGTTCACCGTGTATTGAGATGTCCAAAATACATAAAAAATATGTTGTTTTTTGTGTTTCAAAATAATTCTCTCAAACCAGAGAGAATTTCAAAGTGATAACAACCGGAAGTTCACATACTACATGGTGTGTATTTCATATAAGAAAAATACAATAAAGTGAAACAAAGTGAAGTTCAAACAGACATGCCTAGAAGTTCAACTACTTGACGCAGTGCATTTCCATTCACGATGAAGGCAGAAATCATGATCTCGTCATTTTCTAATTTACTTCAAAACGACAGGAATATCATTTGTGTAAGTTCAAGTCCTCGGACGGAGAAAGTTAAAAAAATATTGTGAGAGAGGTTTGTACAAAAATAATATCATTTGTGTAACACTGACGAAATGTATGACAAAAGTACAAACGAAAATATGTCACAGAAGTTCAACGTGAAAACAGCAGGAAGTTCACCAACTACACTAAATGAATTTCAGATGAAAAACTTTTAAAATCGTCACGAGTATGAAAAAATGATAAACACGGGAAAGTTGCGTGTTTACAACAGCTCTCCATCAGTATATCACTTGCTCAATTCCAGTGAGTGGATGGAGAGCTACGAGCAGTGGATGAAGAGTTACGAGCAAGAAAAGCACGTGAAAAAACAGAGTGAAGTTCAAGTACACATGCCGAGAAGTTCAAGTTCTTCACGCGGTGCATTTTTGAAGAATATGTTTCACGATAAAGGCAGAACAAATGATCCCGCCGTTTTCAAAATTACTTGAAAACAGCTAGGAATTAGAGAAAACCATCAACATGAAAAAGTTGCGCATTTTCGCAGCTTTTTAACGGTATATTATTTTCCCCGTTCCGATAAAAGTTGTAAAAATTATAGCGAAAATATGTTTTTAGACATTTTGAAAATTGACATAAAACCGTAATGAATTGGGAGAAATAATATATACCAAAAAGTTTTTAATTTCCTCAAGCTTTCCAACGCCATATCATTTGCTGCATTCGGACGTAAGGTTAAAAAATTTGCTCAAAAATACGAACTCGGTGGAACTTGTACCGTTTTTTAAATTACTTTTGAACCGTTCAAAATTAGAAAAAACTTTCAACAAGAGAAAGTAGCACATTTTCATAAGCTTTCCAACGCCGTATCATTTTCCTCAATTGGATTGGCCGTTTAGAAATGACATCGAAAATACGAACTCGGCTGTTCGGTTTGTGAAATTTTACAATTTTCCGAATTACTCTTTAACCATAAGGAATTAGAGAAAACTTTCAACATGTGGAAGGAGCAGTTTTACAGCAACTTTCCAACGCCAGATTATTTGCCTCATTCCGATAAACAGTTTAGAAATGCGATCGAAAATACGATTCACGTTTTTTGTATGAAGAAAAAACGGTTTTCAAAACTGCTCTTAAACCACTTACATTTTGCAAAAAATTTAACTTGGGTCATTATACTAGTGTCCATAGCTTTCCAACGGTATATCGCAAGCCCCATTTGGGCAATTTGGTGGAAGTTCAGCCTAGCACTAGGAGAAGTTCTGGTCGAACAACTCAGGCAGTAAAATTGCAAAAAAATGCAATTTCATCACGACCCGAGAACAAAATCCGCCAATGAGCGAGATTCCTATTTAAAACCGGTATTTAGTTGCTAAAAACGTTTCTAGATTACACTAACATCATATAGAACACGATAACCAGAATAATTCGCGGGGGAAGCCACGGTTGCGAAGATAACCCAAAGGTCGGGTTCGTACAGAGGGAAGTTCAGGCGTGTTACTCAGGCAGTTCAGGTTGTGATCAGAATATTATTCTGATCCCGTGATCAGAATAGTGTTTATGTGTGTGTGTGTGTGTGTCTATATATATATATATATGGCTTTTGCACAACATCTCCATCATCATTATCAGTACATCCTACGCAGGTGAGTTAGGATGCACTTGATCCTAGAAAGGTATCTATCATTCAAACCAGAGGAGTGCTTCAAACTAACAACATTACATAATATCCAACAAAAAAGGATCATGCTACAGCAGTAGGATACATGGCTCAGTCTAGATATCAGTATGAATCAAGTTGTGCATATTTGCTGTTGGCATGAACCACATCGCCGCATGTCGGGTTTGCAAAAGCCATCCATCGCATGGAAGCTTGATGCCTTTCACACACTAAAGATTATCTGGCAACAAGCTGTGTCAACGAATCTCTGAATATGGTGATTCATGAAACCCATGGTATGATGTGTAAACACAGTTCACCCTGGCGAATGGAAGTTGCATAGCATGATCTATGATTGGTTGGATGATCGGATAATTGAGCCCGAGGAACATGGAGTGGTTGCCGAGGCTGTAAACCCGCCTCCAGTTGAGTACTTCTGGCCCAACGGAGCTGGGATCTTTCTCAAACGCGAAGCAGCCATAGCCATCAATGTCACGAACGCCCCAGGCACTGTACTGCATGTGGTTTTATGTAATGGTTTGGTCAATTTGGTAAGTGCAAATGAGCATCAAATGACCGCCGTCAGCTGAACGAGCGATAAACCACCACCCATCAGCTGGTATGATTCCAGGTCCTGGAATCATGAAGGCCAGCGCATTTGCATCTGCTGCAACAATTCAAATAAGAGACCAAAAGGACAAAAATAAAAAATCATGTTCAGAGTATGTATGGAATTAAGATTATTATAACAGTGACACATATCATAGACAGAGAATTGCAATGCTGTGGTCATAATCATACCCCAAGTTAAAAAAATTAGCCAATGGCTTTCATATTCTAGCAATATATCATGGTTCAAACATCATGTAACAATGAGAGGAACACAGCTATGACAGGGCTTACTCATATTCTACCATAGTACTTACTACTATTCTCATATCAACTCTAAGCAATAACATGCGTTGTTATAAAAATCTTGGAAATGAGAGTAACATATAGCAATCATGAGGTTATACTCATAATATCTATTCTAACAATCATTAGATGCCAATTGTTCTCATGTCAACTCTAACAATAACATGTGTGGTCATAAAAATCTAGCAAATGAGAGGAACATATAGCAATGATGTGGTTATAGACATACTATCTATTCCAAATTTGTAACAATGAACACGGAGTCGTATTCATAAGGTAAAGATGAGATGAGATAGAACAATTACACGATGATAGATTCCACCAGTATAAGCAGCCAATCTGTGCGTCGACCGCGTAAACGATGCCATCATGCACTATAGCATCAGACATAAATATTCGCTGAAGAGGATTGACGATGAGCCATAACCATGTATGGCGACCGGATTCCAGATAGATTAATCCCATGTTTAACAAGGCAATGAGCTTGTAATCCATATATTGTTCTGATGGTGTGGGCACTTCGCAGATTACAACCTTCAGCAAACAGAGGTCGAGCCAAAAGCTCGACGCATCTCGTGCGTAGTAGGCAGGAGTGTCCGGCGGGCCGCGAGGCTCGATGGCGACGGCATCCAACGATGGAAGGGTGATCTCTTGCTGGGTGTAGATATCCACGGGACGCCATGGACTACCGGATTGGGGGATGAGGACGATCCAGTTGGCCTTCATGCCCGCCCAATAGTGGCCGCGCATGAAGGACAGGTGGACGGGAAGTGGTAGCATGTCGAGGGGCACCACAGCAACCTCTGTAGGATCGTCAAGTCGGTGTGTGGGCCACCTGCGAGGATCGGGCATCAGCAAGCAGGGTGTCTTGAAAAGAGTCGGCTGGTTGCAGACGAGTAGACGGTACAAAGACACCGAGCATGCGGCCAAACGGACGGTGCTGAGCAGGTCCATATGATTACAGATCTGCTCCAAGAGAACATCGAGGAGGGAACTCCAATCGCCGATCTGCGTGTCAGTCGGTTCTGCCTTAGGTTTTTTTAGGGAACTGAGTGATTGGGGTTTTCGGTGCTTGCGAGCCAGCTGGGAAGTGGATTCGGGCGGGCGAGCGAAGAAGATGGCGTGTGTGGCCGAGCAGTGAGCGGGGGGATATGGTACGCGCGAGCTACCAAGGAAGATGGCCCGGGCAGGCGAGCAGTGAGCGGGGGGAAATTGTGTGCGGCCGACGATGGGGAAGAGAGGAGGAAGAAGAAGAGAGGAGGAAGAAGAGAGGAGGAAGAAGAAGAGAGGAGGAAGAAGATAGGAGGAAGAAGAGTGAATGATGGGGAAGAAATTGCATTAAATCTCAATTCTACTAGTACTACTACCAGGATATACCGTCCTTCGGAGTGTAAATAGTTACACCGATGACATGTGGGTCTACCTCAAGAGGGCCCATATGCCAGTTAATGGAGGAGAGAGGTGCGTAGGCGTATTTGCGGAAGCGTGCTCCACTGGCAAACATGATGGCAGTACTGGGTAAGGCTGATTTAGTAACACCAACACGCTGGTTGAGCTTATTAATTAAGTGTCCCATCTACTACAGCATGTATTGTCACTTCACTGTGAAGACTAGTTGAATAGTTCTCCCTGACCGAGATGGGGAATAATGGATCGCGAAGAATTCCTATCTACAGTATCCCTATGCATGTACGCTCATCCTGTCCAACAAGATGAAACATTGGCCAAGGCACCGGCGCCAATAATGTAGGAGTACTAGTACTACCTCTTTTCCGGTTTATAGGGCTCAATTCAAAAATCTCATCAACCAAGGTAGATGATGAGTGGTGGAATAATTTTTGTAGTTTGCAAAAACAGTCAATTAATGCACTCGCTTTTCTCAGAAAATTATGTTTACCAATGCATTAATTTTGTGTCGAACTTTGACCATCTACTCCCTCCATCCAGGTGAATAAGTCATCTTTGGTTGTGCACCGTGACTAAGGAGGGAAAAACAAGAGAACTTAATATTTATTTGCTACTCCTCCGTTCCTAAATATAGTCCTTTTAGACATTCAAATGGAATACAACATACGGATGTATGTAGACATATTTTAGAGTGTAGATTCACTCATTTTGCTCCGTACGTAGTCACTTGTTGAAATCTCTAGAAAGACAAATACTCTGTATTTAGGAACAGAGGGAGGCTTTTATTCCATATTTGGGAACAGAGGGAGTATCACCATATGGAGGGAACAGAGGAAGCTTGAAATATGAACATGTCAATGGGAGGGAGTAAAAGCCTCATGCATGCATGCATGCAACATGCAACACTCACACGTACACATGGACGCACGCAACACTCACGCACCCATGCGGCACACAGCACACGACGCAACACACACGCTCACGCTCAAGTGCTCAACCTACTCCCTACGTCCGTGAAAGACTGTACATATAGAGATTTACACATTCACCAGGGCATAATTAACGCCCAAAAGTAGCAGACTTATGTGTGCATGCGACCATTGAGAGAACAAGATTAAATGAAGGTTATTGCATGCTGTAATTAAGGATAGACATGTAGCCCATAGCTAGAGCACAAGTTGGTGCATTAGTCAATCAATATCGATTTAGATTAAAGGCTAAATGCATTGGAAGTGTAGATGTACACTCTTTGTTTTTTAGCCAATGTACACTCTTTGTTGGAAGACCGAGGGAGTACACGTGCATGCACTCACATACACAGCGAGGGTGGTTCGCGCCCAAGGGTTGCACTCCTGTCCCGTCTGCGTAAAGTTTTTTTAACTGAATTCTTTGCTCTGCCAACTGACAGGTGGGACCCAAAAACCAGGTGACAATATAACCAGTCAACAAAGTGCCACGTCGACTATGTGGCAGGTCAGTAGGGTGCAATACGGTGCTCTACAATGAGCTAGTGATCGTATAATCACCGCAAAACTATATATAGTGACCGTAAAGAGCGTATTGTTACATACGTTGACCGCATGTGTATTTTTCTCGTTTCAAATTAAGCCATATTAACTGGAAAGGAAGCAGTATGGACTAGTACTAGTACTGCTTTGATGTGCCCCGTCAACTCGCCGAACGAGGAGAAGCTTGCTTACTACGCCTCTCCCTCGCCCACGCACGCGGTGGCTCGCAGGACGAGGAGAGGGTTTTGACTACAATGCCCTCTCCCTCTCCCTCTTGCTCGCCCTCGCGGTGGACGTGCAGCAGTTCAATCGGTGTCAGATTGCCAGAAGCATATTATACTGCCGTATCATCATTGTTGGACCTTACGAAGAGGCGAAGAGCCATGTGCAAGGTTCACACGAGTACGAACTGTTGAACCTCCCGAAGAGGCAAAGAGCCAAGCACAAGGTTTTATAGGAGTTGTCGTCCTAGTAGGGGTATACTACAACTATAGCAAACGATGCTACTATATGATGCCGCCACGTCACCTATATCCAAAGCCGTGCCACCTTTTTTCTCAAAGAGCGTGTTGGAACCCGTGCAACAACCACACAAGTTGCACGTACACATAACACATTTACTAGTAATAAATTCTAAAGGAAAAATGCCAGTATGCCACACAAGTTCATCTCCAATTCATGTGATAAATTTGTGCACGACTAGTCTACGTATATTCACAGCGCTACCGTTCACAATTTACCATACTCCACTTACACGTTATAGATGGGCTACATGTCCTCCTCCAGGTTCCAGTCCCAGGTGTTCTTCATGGATGGCACGATCCATAGCGGTGGGTAATGGGAATCATTGTCGCAGCTTTCTAGTCCGGTTCCACATGATGGAGACTCATCCAAGCTGAAGCAGCATAAATCAGGGATAGCGTGTCCCAGCATGTCATTCATCCGGTGGTGCGCATTGAAGACACAACCATGCTTCATGAACGGCAGGCCTTCGGTGTCGTGCACGGAAGGTGGCATCCGCTTCACAATGGGGTAGTTGTCCCCAATGAAAAGAGAGTACTCTCCAAGAGTGTTCCTCGGCACCCACGTAGCATCACGAGGGTCAAACTCGGCACCGTTCATTTGGTACACGTGGCATCTCAGATCGGGACACATGGTGACTTACATAGTCAAGGTCCATGCATAATAATGTTGTGCTCAAATATGGCGGTTAGTAATACTGTGCAGCAAATAGTACTACTCCGGTATAGAGGAAGTAAAATAACCGGCTTATTATATATAGCCACTCTTGGCTACATGGATGAGATAGTAAGACATGGAAAAACAAAAATGGTGGCAGCTAGTGGGTCCAAGTCTTAAAGGGCCTAGCTAGCTATACACGTCCTCCAAGGTAAAAGGTACTCCTACTAGTACTAGTAAATAGTACAACAATGAAAGAGAAGGCGAGAGAGTTAAAAAATATAATACTAAATGGAATACCTGGGTAGATGGTGACGCTCCGATCGTGGTAGATTGTGTGACCATGTTGCACATTAGTGGTACCATGGGTAACGACTACTAAGATAGTTGATCCCAATATGCCAAAGTTAGCTACAAGGTTCCAGGTTAGACCGAATCGCGGATGCAAATGCACATCTAGGATCGGCGATCTTATTTTGATCGGGGGATGACTGGTCCCTGCAAAATAATGGAGTACCGTTAGGGATGCAAATGATGGTTTGTGCATTCCGTTTGTAATCTCCCGTATCATAGGATGGCAACCAGATGAAACAAGTCCCCTGGCTTGTCACCACGAAGATGCGGCCTAGATGGAACACGGCGTCTTCGAACGTGTAGGGGTACAAATCTTCAACGGCCAACATGCGCCAGCCTCTGCCCTGTCCGCCGTTACTGCCTCTTGTATTGATGGAAATCCTTATGTCGAACACCACAATGAGATAGTAATTGTCGTAGCCGCGTCGATTTGTCGGTGGGCCCGCAATTGCTATCTTCTTCAATCTCATGCAGGCATCATCATACGTATTCAAGCCCAGCCAGTCCGGAAGGCCGATCCCAATGGTGGAGAAGGGGTCTACGGGAACGGCCGCACTGCTGTGGATGTTGTGCAAAATTATGGTGGTATCCGGCCGGAGGTATCCTAGCTAATCTTCGTTGGCACCGACCCAGACCTATATATAAGACGGTGGGTAGGGGAGAAATTACGGGATGGGAATGGAATAACTAAGTACTACATGATCAAACTCCATGACTGACCTGCTCATCGGACAAAATCCGACTAGCTCTCAAGGTCAGCAACTCTAGCGGAGTCAACGTGCAACCATGGCCTGGGAGCGGTGGACTGTTCAAAGGATTGTCCCATAGAAGAACCTTCTCCTCAAGGATGCATGGAAGACCAACAAGCACGGCCTTGTCCCAGGCCTGTTTAAGCACCGTCTTGAAAAAGTTGGTGCAGGAAGCACCGAGTCTTGCGGCGGTGAGAACGTCAGAGCGGCATGCGATTTCTCCCAGAGGATCGTCGTCCAAGGTCTCCTAGCCCCGACGAGGAGGAGAACCGCCTGGCAAATCCATGGGAGCAGCGACGAATTGCCTTCTCTTCGGGGGGAGGGGAACTGGCGAGGAGGAGATAAGAGCGTAGTAACCGTAGGGCCTCGTCCCCTCCAACTATAGCTCCTCGATCGTTCCTTAGCGAAGGGGTGCGGCTATTATTTACTATGTACTCGTACTATAGCAGTACTAGTACTACTATCTCAACTAGTAGTGCGATGTACCGTACTTCTAGTATAGTGCGCCAGTTTAGAACTCTTGAATCTCGGGGCCAAGGAGCTACAGTTGGAAGTGGAGGCTAGTACTGTTCGCTAGAACCATCGCCGTACTATCAATGCAGGGAAAGTACACCTGCGTAGTGGGTACTCTCGGTGGTCTATTCAAGCATGTAGCTGGCCTATTCAGCCGCTCCTCTCACACACACACTAGCAGCCTGTTTATCAGCGACGGTTACTGCAGGGGCAGAACATTTGAGTTATTTGATATGGCAAGACTAGGCTTTTCGCTTCCATTTGTGCAGGTGTAATGGATCTCGTCGAACTTTGTTAGTAGTTCCTTATTTATGAATGAGATGAGGCAAAGCTTTTGCCTCCGCTTCAAAAAAAATCACGTCAAGAGGAATTTCTTTTATAGAGCTGATAATAGAGTGAAGTCCATGCGTGCAACGCCACAAGCTACAGAGTAGTAGAGTACTAGCACTTTACATATAGAGCCATATTGCACATTTCCCAATGCCGTGCCAGGCTTTTCTGACTCCTCGGGCTTAATTGGGAGGCGCTAGTATAAATATGCTACTAGCTGACGAGGAAGCTGCAAGCGAGGTGCGGCTAAGGCGAGCACGCGAGCCACGAGATGATGGGAAGGAAAACCCGTTCACGTGGCTAGGCTATCCAGTGCACCCAGATTGTGGTGCAACATGTCCGTCCGACTTCAAAACTCAAACTACCCGTGTACAATATTGGCTCGCAGCAAAGTTACTATTTAAAAAAAGGCCGACGTGCGTTCGGCCGGGATCGAACCCACAAAACGAGGTATACACTCCCACGACCACTAGTAGTACTCGTTGGAGTACAACACAACGTACAATCGCCTTTCGTCGCTAGTAGTACATTGTTCCTTACAAGAAACCACTAATCATGCCAAGAAACTACTACCACTTGCATACGTGGCAGACTTAAGATAAGACTACCTTATCAACCATTGTACATGCCCTTACCAACCAGCCCTACCAAGAAACGACTACTCTACAAAGTGCCATTTTAGGCACGTTTCAACCCATGTCGCCCCTTAAGTCAACGCCTTCTATTCGACCGGAAATTTAGGCGTTATGACTTGTGGGACCTACATGTCTGTCTGCACAAAAATCCCCGAGTGACCTCCTACCTCCGGCCCGTCCACCTAGTCATCCTCGGCCATGGGACGCAGCTACCGCCGCCGGCAGAAGGCGAGGTCAAAACCGCCGGCGGTGCGGAGCCCATCTTGCGGCAGCCCGGATGCTAGCTCCATCCGGCGCTCGCGGCTGCTAGCTAGCCAAGATAGCTCCGTCCAGCTGCTTGTCTGCAAGTTTTGCTAGCTAGATTGGCACGACGGCGCGGCGGCTTGCTCGCGTGAGCCGCGCTAAGGCTAGCCATCTGGCTCGAGCGAAGGCCAGCACGGTGGCTTGCTCGCGCGTGAGTCACGCTCAGGCCAGCCTGCCAACCCGTGCCGAGGCTAGCGCGGCGTCCGGCCCGTCCGGCGGAGTGGCGACCAACTCGCTCATCACCGGCGCCACCGACAAACACGCATCACTACTATTTGAAGTAATGTTCAGAAAAAAATGATTTGAGGGGGAATAACAGGATAGAAGGTCAGATGTGGGTCCTCGTGTCAACGGTCAAACAAAATATGTTGGTTTAAGCTGCCTTGTCAGCACGGACGTGTGGGCCAACCCTGTCATAAACGGGTTTAAACGAGCCTAGTCAGCACTAAGTAGTAGTTTTTGCTGCGGATTAAGAAATTTTGGGTATGTTTTTGCTATTTTTTGTACAATAGTTTCTTCCTAGGGCTGGTTGAAAGTGGTAGTTTTTTGTTAATACTCTACATATTGTAAGTAGGAGTGAAAGTTAAGCTTTGGAAGCCAATAAGCAATGCTAGTTACATAGTGCCTATGTGTAAGTGATTGAAAGTAAATATCAACCATGAGTGACTAATATCTTGATGGAAAACTCGAAACTCTGGAAATACTAGCATTTTTTTGGCATGGTTGGAAATACTAGCAATGTTCACGTTCGTTGCAACAGATCATAATTAGAATAATACTTATTCACAAACTTGATACAGAACACTCTAATTTTGATATACATATATCACTAGAGATATATTATCACTACTGCAGGATGCTGCTAACGCGACACTATGATCAGAGACCCTTCGACGAAACTGTGTGCGATGCAATAATCGCAAACGGTGGTGTAAAAAAACGTCAAAAAGGGTGCAAAACATTTGCGATGACGGATGCATCAAACACGGTTCAGATTTTAATTGCGTGTGCGATTCAGGGCATACGGTTCAGTTCAATTAACCGTTTTCGATGAGGAGGAACAAAAGAAACGGCAGCCGGATGAAGGTGTGTGTGATGTACAGCATACGGTTCACTCGGATGAGCTGTTTGTGATTAGGCAACACAAAAGAAACAGTCAGCCAGATCAAGGTGTGTGCGATGTACAACATACAGTTCACTCGGATGAACTGTTTGTGATTAGGCAACACAAAAGAAACGGTCAACCAGATTAAGGTATGTGCGATGTACGACATGCGATTCACCCAGATGAACTGTTTGCATTGAGACAAGGGAACAGAAACGGTTCAATATAAAAAATACCAAAAATATTGCAAGGTTCAAATTCAAAGATTACAACGCCCAAATTCAAACATTGCAAGCTGCGTCATTTCTGAAAAGGGATCAACCACTGATAAGTCATGTATGGGTTTGACACAATAACTTCCAATTGCTTTGCCATATGCTCTTCCAATACAAGGTTTGGCATTTTTGGAGGCACTTCCATTCCTCAGTACCTGCCAGCTCTGATAATCATACCATTGATCTTTCCTAATTAAATGTGTGTTCAACCTCAGTACCCTCAGCACCTTTGCTCTGGCAAGAAAGAACCTGGCGAGTGTAATCTCCGGTAAGGTCCCTCGGTAGGAGTTCAAAGTAATATTTGAGAGATGCAGATCCAGGCATTGGATGTGATTGTCGTTATAAACATTATCCACCTCCGGGCCTATTATTATTTGCAAAAGAAGAGAACGTGTTAGTGCCTACATGCAGTTTTGAACACTGCTACATGCCCTTTTGGTTTGCAGGATTTGTAAAATGCACCAATGTGCCATCTTCGATCTGGCATGATTAACATGGGCATTTGATTACAATCTAGAAACATGTAGCCTTCTTTACAAGAGGTTCGATTGGATGAAAAATTCCCTAAGAAAACTAGTACAGATGAATCCAAAGGAGAAATGCTTATGGACGATTGTAACCATATGAATGAAGCAACCAATATGGGGTGGGGTGTATGTCTTAAAATCCTCCAAAATTCCTTCAGAAATCGTAGTACATTGTCATTGTAAACTTGGGAAAAGGTGCAAAAAATTGAACTCCCTTATGGTTAACATTTAACAGGAAAGGAACATCACCTCGATATACAGCTTCTTCAGGCACGGAAAGCATCTCAGGCAACTGACAACTTGGTCCAGGTTGGGGCCGACAGATTCTAGTGCCAAGACCTTCACTTTGCCCAGAGTCCGCGTGAAGATTCGCTGGATGATAGATGAACATACATCTTCGAAACTAGAAATAACATTGATATCAAGAAGGAGAGGTATATAAGGCGACTGTTGTACCTGAAAGTTGTAGTATTTGACAGATGAGTAGCCCACCACTTTCAATTTCGGCGCAGAAATGACATTGATTCTTGTTGGACCTTGTTGATCAACTACAAGTAATCTCTCAAGTGAAGGTGTGTCCTGGATGACCATATTGTGGTCCACCTTTTGTGATCTCTCGTTGCAGCACCAGCAACACACATAAATAGTCCGGAGAGTCCTGGAGGTGATGTGCAAGGTACTCGACCAATTCATCGCCTGAAGACGAAGGAACTCAAGTGCAGTAGAGCCGCGGAGCAGGCGCTCCATGTCATCCTTTGGGATGCTAACGACGACGAGCTTGAGGTGCTTCAGTCATGGTAGAAAAAGAGCGGGCGCGTCATTCGGGGGGGGGGGCGGGGGGGGGGGGGGGGGGGAATGGCAGTTCATGAAGTTGGCGAGGCGCAGCATGGGCGCGAAGCGGAGCACGGACGTTGGCAGCAAGTGCATATGCCCATCATTATAACTTAGCTTCTCAAGTTGATCTATGGCGGGGGATCGGAACCACTCGTCAAGCTTGGCTCGGTCCTTGCCATTGGAACGGAACTTGCCCGTGATAAGGCCTTTGATTTGGCCATCATGACTGCCGAGGATCTGGGAGAACGCATCCAAGCTTTGGTGATAGCCATGGCAGAGCTTGTGGGCGTCGAGGAGGTCGACAGGGGTGCGGAGCCATAGGGGGCGCCACCGCCGAGAAAGGGCGGCTATCCTTGCCCGATATTTGATTGGGAGGAGGGATATGATGACTATCAACATACCATCGGGGAGGTTGTTGATGAAGTCTAGGCCTGCTGGAGTCGCTTGCGGTCCTTTCTCGACCCGGCTCCGCTTGTTGGCAGCCTCTTTCTCCACCTCGTCGGCGGTGACGGAAACCTCTGTCTCCATATTCACGCCGTGCTCCGGTGGTTCAGCCGCCCCGGCGTCACCACTCCCTCCGATGGGGCTCTTCGGCGGCATCCTCATACACTGACGGCATTGAGGACTCAGAGCGGCGTCGAGGATGCGGGCGGAGTGAGAGGAGTTGTGTGTGTGGCGAGGATGGGGGGGTGCGGCCGCTCGGCGGCGCCATTAATATAGACTAGAGGGAGCAAGACCGGCGGCGGTCCAAGGCTGTCTCGCTTCCCGGTGAGAACGACTGCTTAATCTCTAGTATGAATGAAATCTATGCTTAATTACTGAATTTTAGTTGCAAAAAATAGATAGTGCTATTGATTTTTAGCTGCATATTTTGACAAATCATAGTGTCTCTTGGCTTAGCGCCAAAGTCTGGCTTTAATTTGCATACCGTAATCTGAACCATTTGCGTTGAAGAGATGCACAGATCCTGCGTTGAACATCTTGTACGCTCCCCGATGAGCTTGCACAAGTGGCAGCTATTTTTTCAAAATGCCTTTCTTGGCTATCATTATTCGAGTGCGCCTTCTCTCAAATTGGACACGGAAAATACCACAACATGTCGGGTGCCCTTCCATGATAGCATGCCAAGTTTTATGAATTTCAGACGAGTTTTAGATTTACTAGAATTTAAAAACAAAGTATCTCAATGTTTTGCCGGAAATCAACGGTGCCCTGGTGTTTGAAATTCATTCCCATATCTTGCATGCACCCAAGGAGACAGATTTGATTTTTCAACCAATTTATATGCACTGGAGCATGTGCATGTAGTTCAAATTTGAATTATGCACATAAATGCATTGAAAACTCAATTAATGCATAAAAATGTCCAAACAAATCCTGAAAAATCACAAAAATTGACACAACAATCCTGTTTTTCTATGTTGACACGAGAAAAAATTGAAAGGAATAAGAGGCAATGGATATCATTTCGTCCCCAAAGGTGGGATGTTCCCTATCGAAACCATCATGCTTGTTGTGGGAAGCTCTAGTTTGTGAGAAGCATATACCCAAACCTGCCCCAAATGGGAATTTTTTACCACGGCATGTTGATGCCGCTCCATGATAGCATGCCAAGTTTCATGAATTTCAGACGAGTTTTGGATTTACTAGAATTTAAAAACAAGGTATCTCAATGTTTGCGGACGAGTGACGGTGGCAGGGTGTTTGACATTCATTCCCATTTCTTGCATGGGACCTAAGCATGCACCCAAGGACAAAGATTTGATTTTTCTACCAATTTATATGCACTGGAGCATGTGCATGTAGTTCAAATTTGAATTATGCACATAAATGCATTGAAAACTCACTTAATGCATAAAAAGGTCCAAACGAACCCTGAAAAATCACAAAAAATAACACAACACTCCTGTTGTTCTACGTTGACCTGAGAAAATTTTGAAAGCAATAAGAGGCAATGGATATAGTTTCGTCCCCAAAGGTGGGGCGTTCCCTACCGAAACCATCATGCTTGTTGTGAAAAGCTCTGGTTTGTGAGAAGCATATACCCAAACCTGCCCCAAATGGGACAAAAATTTACCACAACATGTTGATGCTGCTCCATGATAGCATGCCAAGTTTCATGAATTTCAGACGAGTTTTGGATTTACTAGAATTTAAAAACCAGGCATCTCAATGTTTTGCCGGCAATCAACGGTGCCCTGGTGTTTGAAATTCATTCCCATTTCTTGCATGGGACCTAAGCATGCACCCAAGGACACAAATTTTATTTTTCAA
The DNA here is from genome assembly GCF_002575655.3 of Aegilops tauschii subsp. strangulata. Classification (NCBI taxonomy): domain Eukaryota; kingdom Viridiplantae; phylum Streptophyta; class Magnoliopsida; order Poales; family Poaceae; genus Aegilops; species Aegilops tauschii. The sequence goes on along the minus strand of NC_053038.3, from coordinate 268,447,787 downwards.
CGAATTTATATGCACTGGAGCATGTGCATGTAGTTCAAATTTGAATTATGCACATAAATGCGTTGAAAACTCAGTTAATGCATAAAAATGTCCAAACGAACCCCGAAAAATCACAAAAAATAACACAACACTCCTGTTGTTCTATGTTGACACGAGAATTTTTTTGAATGCAATAAGAGGCAATGGATATCGTTTCGTCCCCAAAGGTTGGGCGTTCCCTACCGAAACCATCATGCTTGGTGTGAGAAGCTCTGGTTTGTGAGAAGCATATACCCAAACCTGCCCCAAATGGGACAAACAATTTACCACGACATGTTGATGCCGCTCTATGATAGCATGGCAAGTTTCATGAATTTCAGACGAGTTTTGGATTTACTAGAATTTAAAAACCAGGTATCTTAATGTTTTGTCGGCAATCAACGGTGCCCTGGTGTTTGACATTCATTCCCATTTCTTGCATGGGACCTAAGCATGGACCTAAGGACAAAGATTTGATTTTCAACCAATTTATATGCACTCGAGCATGTGCATGTAGTTCAAATTTGAATTATGCACAAAAATGCATTGTAAACTCAGCTAATGCATAAAAATGTCCAAACGAACCCTGAATAATTCAAATTCTTTTATGATCACTGCAGATAAAAGGTCTAGCAATTCAAACACCGTCCATGGCCGCTGTGACCCCATTATGTAACTCAAATCAAGACGAAAATCAAGTAGATCCCACACAGTTTATTATAGCCAACCGTGTGAGATGCAGCACAAAATATCTTGGAGCACCATCGGAGTATAGTACGCATACGGCTTACGCGAGAAGGTGCGACGGCTACAGTCCACAGCCCGCTCCGAATAAGGGACCGTGTCTGATGACACTTTGCACGCCAGTTTTTTGGCTGAAGCGATTCCAAATTTTCAGCTTTCGCGGAAATATCTACCTCCCCGCCCCCTCCCCCTTACAAAAGGCCACATTTCCCCTCTTTCCGCCTTCCTTTCCAAGCTGAAACCTTCACTCCTTGCTTGCAGCACCGCCTTCTCGCCGGCAACCCTCCTTCACGCTGCTCGGCCTCGCCTATCCAGGCAGGTAATCCACACCCGACCCCCATCCTCCTCCTCCTTCCACATCCCACATGCCCCAACCGCCGGCGCGAGCACGACAGCTTCCACCCAAATCACCGACCCCTCCACCAAATATGCGCCGGCCTAAGCCATGGTGCACGTAGTATAGCCAGGACCTCAAGGAGCATTTGGCAGCGGAGAAGCAAATCGCGGCCGCACGCGCGGATGAGGTCGCGATGACTTCCATTCGTGTCGACTCCCAGATCTTGGAGGAGCACCTCGCCGTCAAGGCCACCGTTGACGCCTCGCGCGCCGACGCCGCAACACGGTTGGTTGCTTTAAACGATAGTTTGTGGTGTTTTCTCGAGGCCACCGTCGGTGCCTTCGATGAAGACTACGAGGTGTTTTCTCAGCGTGCACATGCTTACCTCATCTCGAGAGCCAGCAGGTTGGTGCCCGGAGCGGCTCAGACAACTCACCACTACAACGAGGGCACCCACTATGCGGAGGCCTCACCCTCTTCCATGTCCAAGGAGCCAATCGTCATCGATATCTCCGACAATGAGGAGTAGCTTGTCTTATTAGCCCACTATAAGGACCCATGTTCAGTTTGCTAGCTACTGCCTTTCCTTAAGAAATTCTAGTGAATTGTGCTATCTACTTTTACCATGCAATCTTTTGCTATAGTGTATATGTTATATATGTCGTGCAATGTGGTGTTCAGTTAACTGCTTGGTTCAATTCTGCAAATGTGATGTTCAATTCTTCAGGGTGAAATATTTCCAAGTTGTTAAGCATGCTTGGTTTGTTTAACTGTCTGATCTTCTATTAGGAGTATGTTATATTGTGCAATGTGGTGCTCAGTTAACGTTTGGTTCATTTGTTGTGGTGTTTAGTTAACTGCTTGGTTCAATTCTGCAATGCGATGTTCAATTGTTGTGGCTGCATTATGTTATTGTATACCATGTGAGGAATAAATCGAATTTTGCTATACTAAATACATGAGAAACAAATACAATTGCTATATTTCCAAGTTGTTAAGCATGCTTGGTTTGGTTAACTGTCTGATCTTCTATTAGGAGTATGTTATATTGTGCAATGTGGTGCTCAGTTAAGGTTTGGTTCATTTGTTGTGGTTTTCAGTTAACTACTTGGTTCAATTCTGCAATGCAATGTTCAATTGTCGTGGCTGCATTCTCTTATTGTATACCATGTGAGGAATAAATCGAATTTGGCTGCACTTAATACATGAGAAACATATTCAAGTGCTATATTTCCTAGTTCTTAATCATGCTTGGTTTGGATAAATGGGTTTTCCATGTGGCTTGAATTAATCTGATGAATCTGCAATGCGCTTATTTTTCATCAACATATTTTACTGATAGCATGCGAACCCTTACTTAACCTGATGACTGACTACCTTATATGTGTTGCAGGGAAACAATGGGGAGCACTGAGGTTTACAAGATGGTACTAACAATTATACCTTGCCTTTTTTTATTCCTTTGCCCTATTTCCAATATAGAGAAGATATTTATGCACATCCTTGTTTTCAGGCTTCAGTGATGATTACCTCTCAAACCACCTCTATGGTTAGGAGGTGAGGAAAGTTTTCGTACAACACCCACGGTTCAATATTGAAGTGTTCCTGAAGAGGTCGAAGGATGGACGGTCAATCATCCACAGGCACTGGCCTAAAGTTGCAAAGACCTTCAACATGAATGAAGGTTCAATTTTCGCCTTCCGCTTCAGCAGTTTTCCAGATTAGATGCATCTCTCTATGTACCGTCTATGATGCTAATTTCAAAAGGTTCTAGATGTTGCATGTGAAACTTGTTGCTCATGCAGTTGTGTAATGGGGTAGCTGAGTGCTGAAGCTATATCATGTTGTACTCCGATGTATTTCAATTATGAAATCCTGCTTCCTTAATATGGAAATGGAATATATTATGTGCTTAATATGAATGTCAATTAGATTAGTAAATGTATTAATAATAATAGGGTAATTAGCCTGCTAATTGGCCAATTAGCTTGCTAATAGGTTTTTCCTATTGCAAACGGTTAATGAGAAAACACCGTGGCCAATGACCTCAGGCAACGCACATAGTTTCTAGGAATAAACCGTGTTGGATCAATGAACAATCACACACGACATTCTCTTGAAAACTGTTTGCATTACGCCACCTTGCACAAACATTTTCCTTGGAGTAACTGTGTGGGATGTATATACGAACGGAAACGTTTAGCGGTGACTGACTGTGTGGGATGTACTTACGACCGGAAATAATTTTGCCTGTATAATTGTATTTTTAGCACTATTGTACGTATTTCTGTATTTGAGTGCTTGCTGGTCGCACACGACCTCATTTTGCCGAGCGTGTGTGCGAAGAGGGCATATCCCCAACGGTTTCTGGGTCGTGTGGGAAGGACCCCCCTATCGCCTACACTCACTTGGCGACGGTTCCGAATGCCGTCGCGGAAAGGGGTTAAAAACCGTTTGTTTAGCACCGACGGGTACCAGTGTATGTTTCAATCAGAAAATATTCCTTGGGGCTGTTTTGGTGAGGTGGGGAGGGGTCTGGTTGGTTTTAAGATACTAATTATGGATTTTTTCTGCAAACTGGCGGAGAAGTGGGATGTTGGTGACAAAAGGCAACAACTTACCTCATAGTCGTTAGATGTAGATCTAATGGTTAGAAATGATGGATGGCAGACACACCATCATCACCAACTTAGTCTTCTGTTGGAGTACTAGCAAGATGTCCGTGCATTGCATGGAACATTAAGATGCATTTTTTTTATAAAACACTTGTTGTGATTGACCCATGCAGGAGTAATCCCATGTGTAAAAACTAATGATATCTCGAGAAAGAGGAGATAAGGTGAAGAGGAGTGGGGCGTGGTGGTGATTGGTGGTCGGACTGAGCGGAGGCATGGGGATGGACGACGCCTATAGTGGCCACCAGGCCAGTTTGTTCCAGAGGCTTCCTTTTTTAATTGCTCAACAATGAGGTTGTTGGAGATAAGGATGAACGAGGGAAGACCTTGTCTGTAAATGTGGAGAGAGGTGCAGGTATCTTTTAGTTTAATTTCCATCGGTCAGATATAGAACGGACGGTCTATATTGCAAGATGGCACGCATACCATCATCACCAACTCGATTTTTTTGTAAGAGAAGAAATATAAGTATGGAGATACAAACGTAGTATCGATACTTGTTTCCGTAAACTAGGATCTACATTCTATTAAACGGCTCAGCATGTGGGGCCTTAGCACAATGACTTGTCGACTGTGTAAAACAAAGGTTTTCCCGTCGCCGATAAGGAGGGGGTGACGGTGGTGCGCTTTTGGCTTGCTCTAGTCCTAGTAGTCATACTAGGTGGTCTACGCACGTGTAGATTTATTCTTTTTCATGTCTCGTGTTCGCCGTACTCCACGACTATTGATGAATAGACGGTAAGTTATTCACGGGGAAACCCTTGTTGAGCGTGTTTGTGTGTGAGAGAGAGAGTGCGTGTGTGATATGTCTAGAGACTGAGGCAATGATAAGAGATTCTTTGTGTCTATGTGTGTGGAGGATAGAGAGAGATGTACATGGGGCTTTGCGTTGTGTAATGTGGAGACACATAGACATAATCAGAGAGTGAGTGTGTGGGATACACATGGGGACATGGGGAGAGATGTTTGAGTTAGAGAGATGGAGAATCTTGGTGTGTATCTAAGCTAGAGAGAGGGGGGATATATAAATATCTAGAGCTGGAGAGAATATGCAAGGGTGTGTGTCTTAAAAGAAGGATCCAGATAGATGGGTGTTTGTGCGTGTCTGTGTGTGTTTGTGCGCGCGTTTGTGTGTGAGAGGGAGTGTGTGTATGTGGAGTAGAGAGACCACACTAATGATGTAAACCTAGTATAAGGGAAGGGGGAATGGTGTGACATGTGTGTCAAAGAGAGACAAAGGCATGTGTAGTAGCGGGATAGCATGGGTGAGGGCGGGGAGCAGACTATTTGGAAGAGACATTGAGTGTGTGTGGGAGAGGGGTGTGAGAGCGAGCGAGCGAGAAAGAGAGAGAGAGAGGAAGAGAGGGGTCGTTTGTGTCCATAAGTGGCGTATAGATAGGGAGACAATGTTGATGTTGTTCGAAATTGGCCTATGTACGGAGACGCAAGGGAATCGAGTCATCGTGTGTGTGACAGGGACTTCATGAGAGATCTCGAATAAATGGTGTAGAGAACAACATGCGAGATTGAGAACGATGATACATTAGGGAGCTATGGAAAGAGTCACGGCATATATGTATACAGGGAAGGAGCTGGGCGGGTCCGCATGTGGGACAGATTGAAAGAGGAGAGTGGTGCACAAGGAGACAAAGTGTGCTTGCTTGCAGTGGGGGTGGTGTGTGAGGTGAGTGTGCGAGAACCACATAACTAGGGAGATAGACGTTTGGGGGCGACGTTTTGTGTGTATGGGAAAGATACACTCTACATAGTGCATGTGCTTGGGAAAGAGAGATGCTGGGAGATCTAGAGAGTGGGCGAAGAGATGTGTGCATGCCCGAGAGACAAAGTGATAAGAGACCTATATTGGGGTCCGGACTTTAGAAGAGAGGGGGGTGTTAATGTGCTCGTGTGTTCGTGTCTGGGGGAGAGAACGAATGTGTGTGTGTGTGTGTGGGGGGGGGGGTTGGGGAGGGGACGACCGGGGGGTGGGGGGGGGTTGGCTTCAGATAAAGAGTGAGGTGTCTATGTTTGAGGGACTTTAGAGTCATTGAGATATATATGGTCAATAGTGTGTGCACTCATGGTTGATCAATTTGTTTCACAGTTTGGACTATGAGATAACGATACTTTTGAACATGCGTGATATACCTTGATGTACCAAAATTACAAACCTAAGATTGGAATTTTGGAATTCGACTCCATCATTAGCTTTTGTAATTCATTTAAACGGAGGTACATTTTTTAAGCCGGGATTTCGTGATTTCAAATTCATATATCAAACCTAGAGATATACACATATGGGCATGTTCAAACTATATAATCATCCACTTTATTCATACACATACACATTTTTGCTTTTGTCATCATATTTAGGATAAACACATTTGGAATTTCATTTGAATTGGACCGTATGATGGTATTTGCTTGCACTAGCTCAATGATCCATATTTGAATTGAATGGACAATCTAAGTTTCGAGTTGGAGACATTGATTTTCGAAACTTGCACTTTTTTTGCGTGCAAAACAAATAAATTCTCGACCATGATGTCATAGTCGGCCGTAAAAGAGCAGAACACTTATAATTTCAGGCGCCAAAAGCTTTCAAACTTCCCACTCACATTGAAATATCTCGTGCCCAAAAGTTTAGCCCTGTGATATTCCTGTTTTACCCCTGCTACATGTATGGAAAAGGGCTACTTTGGTAACCCCATTGTTTCCCCCTATTTGCCCCCAACATTCTTCCCCAGAGCCCCTCCCCTCCCCTTCCCCTCCCTGACCCCCCAACCACGACAAGCCGCCGAATCTAGTCCTCCACCGTAGCGGTGGACCTCACACCCCGCCGGATCTACCTTCCGCACCTTGGAACCCCCAACTGCCAACTCACCACTTCATCGGAGCCACTTCAGCGACTGGCTTGCCCTTCATTGACTCCCTCGTCCGCCCCATCGCTGGCCCTTCATACAAGCCATCATCTGCCGCAACAGATCCGCCTCACCGAAAGCACTATACCCCGCGCCCGCCGAAGCCTTCGTCCACTGCACCGGACCTGCTCCACGGACGCCATATTCAACTCCACCGGCCCTGCTTTATTGACGCCGCAGCCTGACCAGGTTATTTCGATTTGTACTCCTTCGGTTTTTCTCTTCTTTATCGTGCAACTGTTCACTTACCACAGATGAGCTTTCTTGTATGTCGACAGGCGCCGCAACCGAAGCACCGGAGCCGCTTCAGCGATGGCGACAGCCGGCCCAAACTCAACCGCAACACGAGCACCATCGACGATCCTTAGCTATCAAGTATAACATCGATACCCATACGCCGCTGAGAATCAGGTACTATTATCCAACGACCGGCGCCTACGTTCACTTTCTTAGCATAAGCACCGCAGCTTTGAATTTCTTTAGGGCATCATTCAATTTTTTGTAACATCCCAAAATTCTAAATTTTGGAATGTTATATTAAATACATAGTTTTGATTGATTGTTTGATTGTGGTGTGGTTGCTTGTGTGAAACTGAGTAAAATTTGGAACTTTTTGAAAGTTAAATGAGAGGGAATAAAAGGACTTTCCCAAACTTTCACCTTGCATTTATAATATCCATGAATTCAAATTCATTTCATCATAAAACCCTAGAGTGAAGATTATATGACTTCTTCCATTTAATTAAATGAAAAAGGGTTTTGAGAATATTTCAATTTCATTTGGAAATATTTCAAATTCAGAAACTTTATGCAACTCAATGATTTTCATGAGAGAAGATAAAATGACTTCTTCAAATCATATGAAATATGAGTTGGAAGTTTCAATGAATCAAATATAAATTCCCTTTGAAATTATTTTCAATTTGAAGTTATTTGGTTTTATTCAAATTAGTTTTCTCCAAAAATAAAATATATGGAAATTAGGGTAAAATGATTCCCTACATTAGAAAATTGGTGAGAAATAAATTTGAAATTATTTTGGTATTTTAAAATATTTCTAGTTGGTTTTAAATAAATTAGTAGCACTGTTTGCTTTATTTAAATTTTTGTGGATTTTACTTGACGCTAGAAAAATGTTCATGTTATAGAAAATCTTTTTCTAATTTTTTTGATATATAATATGTATAAATATCATTTTTATTATTTTGTTATTTCTTTTATTTCTGTTATGTGTTTAAAACATTTCTTCGGGCCGACTAGGCCAAAGCCCAGCCGGCCCAGCGTCGCGCCTTCCCCCGCGACCGACTCCCGTCGGAGTCCGGCCGCCACACGCCCGCGCCGCCGCCCGAGTCCGGCTCGGACTCCTCCCACCGCCCTCTTTGCCCCTCCTCCAAGCCGCCCTCCCCGGCCCCTTTATAAGGCCGAGGCCCCGCCCCCCTCTCCACACAAATCGTGCCGCTGCCGCCGCCGCACGCCGCTGCCGCCTCGCACCGCCTCCCGCCGACGCAGCCGCACCGCCCGTCGCCGGAGACGCCGCCCGCCGCCCGCTGTCCGCCGTCTCGACTCGCCGCCAGTTTTCTCCGCCCAAACCGCCGAACCGGTATAAACCGAACCCCAATCCGGTTCTTCGTTATCGGTTTTTTAGAATAGCCGGTTTATTATTAGGTTAGTTTAGTTAGCGAACGTTCGTTCTTTTAGATCTGTCAACGAACATTTTGATTCGTTAGTCTCTGTTAGCAGATGTTCGTCCGATAGATTTTTCTTTTTCTGTTTATTTTCGGCCATGGACCTATCCGTAATTATTTTCTTCACAGATTAGTCCCTGATCTTTAAACCCTCACAACTTTTTGCTCGTTTATCCAAATCCAACGTAACCAACGCCAAATTCTCCGTTACGATCCTCTCTATCCAGATAACCAACTTAAACATGTTTTTGAAAGTTTAATACTTGCTTTCAACCATATTTGAATTTGAAGTTCTTTTGATCATAACTTGAGTTTTATAACTCTGATTTAATTGATTATTTTTGCAAATTGGAGCTCTTGATCTAAACTTTCTGTTAAGAATGAATCCACATAATTTTAATACTGTTGAAAATTGTTTTATGTTCGCAAGAGTTATTTGCCTGTTTTTGAAGTTTTTCGAAATCTTTTCTTCGAATTTTATTTTTAAGTGCTTATGTATGCAATTGCTTGCTTACGATAGATTGATCGGAGTGTGACGAGTAGAACTATCAGGAATTATGAGTGCGAAGAATCTTCATCAACAGTACAAGGCAAGTTCACACTTTGATCATACTTCTCCTATACCCAGTTTTACTTGCATTAGATACACCCATCAAATATTGCATGAGTAGGATTGGGAACATGTGGTTATTGCTATGTAGTGGATGAGGTAGGAACCAAATACCTTTGATCATCCCGGGAATATACGTTATGCTCATATTTCTTAGCCATGCACGTACACGAGGATTGGTATGTGAGAAACATGCAAGCTGTGAGAGATAATAACTAAGGGGAACTTAAGGTGGCTACTTTAATACACATCTGGGTGGAATGGTTGGGCCACCCTTGGGATACCAGTCGATTGCCCGGACACCTGGGGAATCCAGTGTTGTCCTAGAAGATCCCGGGGACCCGTGTGATCATCCTATGGAATGCCACCCAGGCTCAAAGGGATAATATGATATTTCATGCCTAGAAACTTACGTGTGCAGCCACAAGCCATTATGGGCTCTGGCATAGTTGAGTAAGTTGTGGGAAACCTTTCCATGATAGGCTAGCAGATGTAGGGGATTGTAGGTGTACCGGCCTATCTATCGGTTAAGGGGACCTCTTTGGATAGACTGTGTCTCGATCATCCGTTTCTCAAACATCATGCAGTCCGAGAAATTCAACGGAGGAGATCGAGTCTTGTGGGGGGAAATGCGCAAACCTCTGCTGAGTGTACAAACTAATCACGATTAGCCGTGTCCCCGGTTATGGACATTTTGAGTATCTGGTATTTGAATTATTGGTTGATCTCATCACTCTATTTAATGAAATTGTTGGGTTATTAATGATTTGGTGATTTTGGGATTGAGTTGGGGTTACCTTCTCAATATGGTTAATTTTAACTTAGTAGTAAATAGAATTTATTCCTTTGTAGTAGGGAAAAATTAGCTTTATGCAAAATTAAACTTAGAGCCTCCACCAGCCAAATATGCATATAGAGATAGTTATTATTCATCATTATTCTATGGTGTGAATTTGCCAGTACATTCAATGTACTGACCTATATGGCTGCAATGTCTCATGTTGCAGGATTCTTACGACGAGTAAGTGATAAGTTAGGGTTACGATGTCTACACTCAACTTTGCCATTGGTGTTGTTGGGACTCCACAACCTTGTTGTTACTTCCGCTATATGGTTTGAGCTAATAGTATTTACGTTACTTTATACATGTGATTTACCTCTGTTATAAATCCTCGAGTACTATGTGTGTCAGCATACCGATCCAGGGATGACACTTAAGCATAGAGACTTCGATCCCTTTGGGTTGGGTCGCTACAAGATGGTATCAGAGCACATGTTGACTGTAGGACGTGACCCTAGAAACTAGAAAGCCCATAGGAAAGATTCTCTCTAAAACTTTATTTTCAAAAATATCTTTACCTCTCTTCTTTTCTGAACTTTATCAAATATTCACTTTTAGTTCGACTATACCCCTTTTCCCCATTGACCACACGAAGATTCGACTGATGAAACCACTCCAAGAAGTACAAGATATCGGACAGCTAAGACCACTTCGGAATAAAGAGGATTTTATCGTGCATTATAATAATGGAAACTGCAACAGTTGAAGCCTCCGAAGACTAGGAGAATTTGAAGGCAATGTAGAATTTCCAGATTGGTATGACCTAGGAAGGCTACCCTTATGGAACTTGTCAGACTATTGAAGCTGCCAATACCTGAGATCAAGGTGTGTCGGAGAAAGACCGGAACATGGAGCGTTAAAACTCAGAGTTTTTTTGTCAAGAAAACTCTAAGGCAGGAGATGTCAACTATGGAATGATAGCTCATCGCAATGACATGGGCATAAACACGGCTATCCATGATGTCATCGCCCGCTTATGCTATTGTCACCGTGCTGAGTTAAGCATGCATTTCTTCGGAAGGATTGAGGACAAAAGTGCTAATGGAGCACCTATCAGCAAAAGATGAAGTTTCAACCTTAGCTAGTGTATCGCCAGGATCTGGAGTATTACATCAAGAATTTTAAGTTGGACCTTCAAGAAGTCGTATTTAACAAGGAAGCATTTCGTGAAGAACTCAGGACCCAAAAGTTGAAAGTAGCCAAACCGGAGGAGCAAAACCTCGAGATACCGGAGATTTGTCAGGAACTGAAGGATAGTAGGGCCATGGTTCATGCCAAGGATGTTGAAATCCAGAAGTTTGGATTGCAACTCCAGAATATTAAAGGACATCACGAGAGACTTCACGTCAACAAAGATGATCTGGCAGAAGAACTTGAGAAGATCAGCAAGCACGATCAGAAGAAGACCAAACCCTTGTTATATACTTACGTTAGATGCGACGATTGTGAGCTATCATTTGTTTGAAGTTTTTCCGACAGCCACAAAATAAAATCTGTCTTCTCAAAACTATTGTTTGTATTGTGTGTATCCCTCTCTATCTCTCTTATCTCACCATGAAGCAATAGAGGATGAATGGAGATGAACTCATATTTTCTGGACCGATGAATCAATTAGAGACGGGCCGATGGATTCAGAACATGGAAGATCACATGAAGAATAACACTATAGCCGGAAAGGATATGGCCCAGCATGCTCTTCAGTGCTTTCAAAGAGGTGCTGCTACTTGGTGGAGGATGTACCAAACCATCAATGGATGGCAAGGAGTAACCATTTGGACGGAATTTAAGTTGACTCTGCAAAGGTCTCGTCTTGTGTCCCAGAAATTGAAGCCTTATGGAAATGATATGAAGAAACCTTGTGCATGCAAGCTCTGCGGAGAAATAGGACACAACCATAAAGAACACAAGAATGAATGCCCTCATTGTGAAGGAAGTCACCCAGAGGAACAATACCCAACTAGGCAGATTACTTGTTTCTTGTGTGAAGGGATTGTCCACTACCCTGCTCAGTGTCACATTTACCCCGTGGTTCAAAAAACCGTCCAACAGAAGAAAGAAGCAATGAAAGGAGCCCTCATGAAAATTTTAGAAGAACCTGTGATGAGGGAAGAGGTGGAGGACACACCCGAAGAAGACCCAATTAAACCCTGCACCAAGTCATGCTATTCATGTGGAGAAGAAGGACACATCTCCTAGAATTGTCTAAAGCGGGATCTAGTAGCATTCCTGACAGTGGAAGTAAAGTAAGACCCATAGGAAATAGAAGCCCTGATTGGCATGGAAAAGTCCAGGAAGAGAAATAGATTGGACTCCAAGAACAACCCAATTCCTACAAAGAAGAAGCTGAGTCATATCACAAGTTTTAGGTGCAAAGATTCAGGGCACTACATCAGCGGTTGCCCAAAAAGGAAGCCGGGGACCCAAGGAGGCTATGTAATCACAAGGAAACCTCGAGACTTGTCAGAAGTAATATGTTTCCATTGGAATGAAGAAGGGCACTTTGCTAGAGATTGTCCCAATGAGGATATTCGTGTTAAATAGTTGAGCCTGTGAGAAATATAGTAGTAGTAGTGGGAACATTTCTTTTATATTGAGGTGTTGAGTTGAGGCATGTAATGGAAATGCAGGCGATTGTAATAATTTGAGAATCAATAAAGTTAGCATCGTTGGTACTGATTTGGGTTTTTATGAGTTGATTACTCCATGAAGAAAGATTTTGACCATTTCCGAGGATATGAGAAATATGGTCTATGGATGAATTTGTGCATTTCAAGGGTGATAGTACCCTGTGAGGACACTTGACCCTTGGAAAAGATAATCATATTCCATGGAGTGGACTTCGGAGAAAAATAAGTAGGAGTTTTATCTCGATAAGTGGGATACCCCAAGAATATGAAGGGATGAAGTACTATTGGATATAAACGAGGTATAATATTGGTAATATGGAGCAATTGTAACCCCAGGATGAGTTAAAGATATAAGTGTGATGAGATGGGCCATAACCCACAGGTGAAGTTCAAATTGAAATAACAGAGAAGTTCTGAGTTTATTAAAACCTAGGATTTACCTGTTCAAAAAATAAAAAACACAACGCCATTTTTTGCACTTTTAAAAACAACTCATAAAAAAAATGGTTGCTAGAACTTCAAGTGCTCGGCGAGGAAAAGTTCAAAAAATTCTTGTGAGAGAGGTTCACCGTGTATTGAGATGTCCAAAATACATAAAAAAATATGTTGTTTTTTGTGTTTCAAAATAATTCTCTCAAACCAGAGATAATTTCAAAGTGATAACAACCGGAAGTTCACATACTACATGGTGTGTATTTCATATAAGAAAAATGCAATAAAGTGAAACAAAGTGAAGTTCAAACAAACATGCCCAGAAGTTCAACTACTTCACACAGTGCAAAAAATAGCAAAAAACAACACGTCAAAAACAGAGTGAAGTTCATACAGACATGCCCAAGAAGTTCAACTACTTGACGCAGTGCATTTCCATTCGCGATGAAGGAAGAAATCATGATCTCGTCATTTTCTAATTTACTTCAAAACGGCAGGAATATCATTTGTGTAAGTTCAAGTCCTCGGACGAAGAAAGTTAAAAAAATATTGTGAGAGAGGTTTATACAAAAAGAATATCATTTGTGTAACAAACAAAAATATGTCACAGAAGTTCAATGTGAAACCAGCAGGAAGTTCACCAACTACACTAAATGAATTTCAGATGAAAAACTTTTAAAATCGTCACACGTATGAAAAAATGATAAACACGGGAAAGTTGCGTGTTTACAACAGCTCTCCATCGGTATATCACTTGCTCAATTCCAGTTAGTGGATGGAGAGCTACGAGCAGTGGATGAAGAGTTAAGAGCAAGAAAAGCACGTGAAAAAACAGAGTGAAGTTCAAGTACACATGCCGAGAAGTTCAAGTTCTTCACGCGGTGCATTTTTGAAGAATCTGTTTGACGATAAAGGCAGAACAAATGATCCCGCCATTTTCAAAATTACTTGAAAACAGATAGGAATTAGAGAAAACCATCAACATGAAAAAGTTGCGCATTTTCCGTAGCCTTTTAATGGTATATTATTTGCCCCATTCCGATAAAAGTTGTAAAAATTACAGCGAAAATACATTTTTAGACATTTTGAAAATTGACATAAAACGGTAATGAATTGGGAGAAATAATATATACCAAAAAGTTTTGAATTTCTTCAAGCTTTCCAACGCCATATCAGTTGCTACATTCGGACTTAAGGTTAAAAAATTTGCTTGAAAATACGAACTCGGTGGAACTTATACCGTTTTCTAAATTACTTTTAAACCGTTCAAAATTAGAAAAAACTTTCAACTAGAGAAAGTAGCGCATTTTCATAAGCTTTGTAACGCCGTATCATTTGCCTCAATTGGATTGGCCGTTTAGAAAGGACATCGAAAATACGAACTCGGCTCTTCGGTTTGGAAAATTTTACAATTTTCCGAATTACTCTTTAACCATAAGGAATTAGAAAAAACTTTCAACATGTGGAAGGAGCGGTTTTACAGCAGCTTTCCAACACCATATTATTTGACTCAACCCGATGAACGGTTTAGAAATGCCATCGAAAATACGATTCATGTTTTTTGTATGAAGAAAAAACGGTATTCAAAACTGCTCTTAAACCGCTTACATTTTGCTAAATTTTTTAACTTGGGTCATTATACTAGTGTCCATAGCTTTCCAATGGTATATCGCAAGCCCCATTTGGGCAATGTTGGCGGAAGTTCAACCTAGCACTAGGAGAGGTTCAGGTCGCAGGCAGTAAAATTGCAAAAAAACGCAATTTCATCACGACCCGAGAACAAAATCCGCCAACGAGCGAGATTCCTATTTAAAACCGGTATTTAGTTGCTAAAACATTTCTAGATTACACTAACATCATATAGAACATGATAACCAGAATAATTCGCGGGGGAAGCCACGATTGCGAAGATAACCCGAAGGTCGGGTTCGTACAGAGGGAAGTTCAGGCGTGTTACTCAGGCAGTTCAGGTTGTGATCAGAATATTATTCTATTCCCGTGATCAGAATAGTGTTTATGTATATATATATATATATACATGGCTTTTGCACAACATCTCCATCATCATTATCAGTACATCATACGCAGGTGAGTTAGGATGCACTTGATCCTAGAAAGGTATCTATCATTCAAACCAGAGGAGTGCTTCAAACTAACAATAGTACATAATATCCAACAAAAAAGGATCATGCTACAGCAGTAGGATACATGGCAGAGTCTAGATATCAGTACGAATCAAGTTGTGCATATTTGCTGTTGGCATGAACCACATCGCCGCATGTCGGGTTTGCAGAAGCCATCCATCGCATGGAAGCATGATGCCTTTCACACACTGAAGATTATCTGGCAACAAGCTGTGTCAACGAATCTCTGAATATGGTGATTCATGAAACCCATGGTATGATGTGTAAACACAATTCACCCTGGCGAATGGAAGTTGCATAGCACGGTAATCATCGTCGATGATATGATCGATGATTGGTTGGATGATCAAATAATTGAGCCCGAGGAACATGGAGTGGTTGCCGAGGCTGTAAACCCGCCTCCAGTTGAATACGCCTGGCCCAACGGAGCTGGGATCTTTCTCGAACACGAAGTAGCCATAGCCATCAATGTCACGAACACCCCAGGCACTGTACTGCATGTGGTTTTATGTAATGGTTTGGTCAATTTGGTAAGTACAAATGAGCATCAAATGACCGCCGTCAGCTGAACGAGCGATAAACCACCACCCACCAGCTGGTATGATTCCAGGTCCTGGAATCATGAAGGCCAGCGCATTTGCGTCTGCTGCAACAATTCAAATTAGAGACCAAAAGGACAAAAATAAACAATAATGTTCAGAGTATGTGTGGAATTAAGATTATTATTACAGTGACACATATCATAGACAGAGAATTGCAATGCCGTGGTCATAGTCATACCCCAAGTTAAAAAAATTAGCCAATGGCTTTCATATTCTAGCAATATATCATGGTTCAAACATCATGTAACAATGAGAGGAAAACAACTATGACAGGGCCTACTCATAATCTACCATAGTACTTACTACTGTTCTCATATCAACTCTAAGCAATAACATGCGTTGTTCTAAAAATCTTTGAAATGAGAGTAACATATAGCAATCATGAGGTTATACTCATAATATCTAATCTAACAATCATTAGATGCCAATTGTTCTCATATCAACTCTAACAATAACATGTGTGGTCATGAAAATCTAGCAAATGAGAGGAACATATAGCAATGATGTGGTTATAGATATACTATCTATTCTAAATTTGTAACAATGAATAGGCAATCGTATTCATAAGGTAAAGATGAGATGAGATAGAACAATTACACGGCGATAGATTCCACCAGTATAGGTAGCCAATCTGTGCGTCGACCGCGTAAACGATGCCATCATGCACTATAGCATCAGACATAAATATTGGCTGAAGAGGATTGACGATGAGCCATAACCATGTATGGCGACCGGATTCCAGATAGACTAATCCCATGTTGAACAAGGCAATGAGCTTGTAATCCATGTAGTGTTCTGATGGTGTGGGCACTTCGCAGATTACAACCTTCAGCAAACAGAGGTCGAGCCAAAAGCTCGACGCATCTCGTGCGTAGTAGGCAGGAGTGTCCGGCGGGCCGCGAGGCTCGATGGCGACGGTATCCAATGATAGAAGGGTGATCTCTCGCTGGGTGTAGATATCCACGGGACGCCACAGACTACCGGATTGGTGGATGAGGACGATCCAGTTGGCCTTCATGCCCGCCCAGTAGTGGTCGCGCATGAAGGACAGGTGGACGGGAAGTGGTAGCATGTCCAGGCGCACCACAGCAACCTCCGTAGGATCGTCAAGTCGGTGTCTGGGCCACCTGCGAGGATCAGGCATCAGCAAGCAGGGTGTCTTGAAAAGAGTCGGCCGGTTGCAGACGAGTAGACGGTACAAAGACACCGAGCATGCGGCCAGACGGACGGTGCTGAGCAGGTCCATATGATTACAGATCTGCTCCAAGAGAACATCAAGGAGGGAATTCCAATCACCGATCTGCATGTCAGTCGGTTCTGCCGTAGGGTTTTTCAGGGTACTGAGTGATTGGGGTTTTCAGTGCCTGCGAGCCAGCGGGGAAGTGGATTCGGGCGGGCGAGCGAAGAAGATGGCGTGTGTGGCCGAGCAGTGAGCGGGGGGATGTGGTACGCGCGAGCTACCAAGGAAGATGGCCCGGGCGGGCGAGCAGTGAGCGGGGGGAAATGTGTGCAGCCGACGATGAAGAAGAGAGGAGGAAGAAGAGAGGAGGAAGAAGAGTGAATGATGAGGAAGAAATTGCATTAAATCTCAATTCTACTAGTATTACTACCAGGATATACCATCCTTCGGAGTGTAAATAGTTACGCCGATGACATGTGGGTCTACGTCAAGAGGGCCCAGATGTCAGTTAATGGAGGAGAGAGGTGCGCAGGCGTATTTGCGGAAGCGTGCTCCACTGGCAAACATGATGGCCGTACTGGGTAAGGCTGATTTAGTAACACCAACACGCTAGTTGAGCTTATTAATTAAGTGTCCCATCTGCTGCAGCGTGTATTGTCACTTCACTGTGAAGACTAGTTGAATAGTTCTCTCTGACCGAGATGGGGAATAATGGATCGCGAAGAATTCCTATCTACAGTATCCCTATGCATGTACGCTCATCCTGTCCAACAAGATAAAACATTGTCCAAGGCACCCGGAGCCAATAATGTAGGAGTACCAGTACTACCTCCTTTCCGGTTTATAAGGCTCAATTCAAAAATCTCATCAACCAAGGTAGATGATGAGTGGTGGAATAATTTTTGTATTTTTCAAAAACACTCAATTAATGCACTCGTTTTTCTCAAAAAATTATGTTTACCAATGCATTAATTTTGTGTCAAACTTTGACCATCTAGTCCCTCCATCCAGGTGAATAAGTCATCTTTGGTTGTGCACCGTGACTAAGGAGGGAAAAACAAGAGAACTTAATGTTTATTTGCTACTCCCTCCGTTCCTAAATATAGTCTTTTAGACATTCAAATGGAATACAACATACGGATGTATGTAGACATATTTTAGAGTGTAGATTCACTCATTTTGCTCTGTACGTAGTCACTTGTTGAAATCTCTAGAAAGACAAATACTCTGTATTTAGGAACAGAGTGAGGCTTTTACTCCGTATTTGGGAACAGAGGGAGTATCACCATATGGAGGGAACAGAGGAAGCTTGAAATATGAACATGTCAATGGGAGGGAGTAAAATCCTCATGCATGCATGCAACATGCAACACTCACACGTACACATGGACACACGCAACACTCACGCACCCATGCAGCACACAACACACGACGCAACACACACGCTCACGCTCAAGTGCTCAACCTACTCCCTACGTTTGTGAAAGACTGTACATATAGAGATTTACACATTCACCAGGGTATAATTAACGCCCAAAAGTAGCAGACTTATGTGTGCATGCGACCATTGAGAGAAGAAGATTAAATGAAGGCTGTTGCATGATGTAATTAAGGATAGACATGTAGCCCATAGCTAGAGCACAAGTTGGTGCATCAGACAATCAATATCGATTTAGATTAAAGGCTAAATGCATTGGAAGTGTAGACGTACACTCTTTGTTTTTTAGCCAATGTACACTCTTTGTTGGAAGACCGAGGGAGTACACGTGCATGCACTCACATACATAGCCAGGGTGGCTCGCGCCCAAGGGTTGGACTCCTGTCGCGTCTGCGTAATTTTTTTTAACTGATTTCTTTGCTCTGCCAACTGACAGGTGGGACCCAAAAACCAGGTGACAATTTAACCAGTCAACAAAGTGCCACGTCGACTATGTGGCAGGTCAGTAGGGTGCAATACAGTGCTCTACGATGAGCTAGTGATTGTATAATCACCGCAAAACTATATATAATGACCATAAAGAGCGTATTGTTACATACGTTGACCGCAAGTGTATTTTTCTCGTTTCAAATTAAGCCATATTAACCGGAAAGGAAGCAGTATGGACTAGTACTAGTACTGCTTTGGTGTGCCCTGTCAACTCGCTGAACGAGGAGAAGCTTGTTTACTACGCCTCTCCCTCGCCCACGCACGCGGTGGCTTGCAGGACGAGGAGAGGGTTTTGACTATAGTGCCCTCTCCCTCTCCCTCTTGCTCGCCCTCGTCCTCGCGGTGGACGTGCAGCAGTTCAATCGGTGTCAGATTGCCAGAAGCATATTATACTGTAGTATCATCATTGTTGGACCTTCCGAAGAGGTGAAGAGCCATGTGCAAGGTTCACATGAGTACGAACTGTTGAACTTCCCGAAGAGGCAAAGAGCCAAGCGCAAGGGTTTATAGGAGTTGTCGTCCTAGTAGGAGTATACTACTACTATAGCAAACGATGCTAGTGTATGATGCCGCCACGTCACCTATATCCAAAGTCGTGCCACCTTTTTTCTCAAAGAGCGTGTTGGAGCCCGTGCAACAACCACACAAGTTGCACGTACACATAACACATTTACTAGTAATAAATTCTAAAGGAAAAATGCCAGTATGCCACACAAGTTCATCTCCAATTCATGTGATAAATTTGTGCACGATTAGTCTACGTATATTCACAGCGCTACCGTTCACAATTTACCATACTCCACTTACACGTTATAGATGGGCTACATGTCCTCCTCCAGGTTCCAGTCCCAGGTGTTCTTCATGGATGGCACGATCCATAGCGGTGGGCAATGGGAATCATTGTCGCAGCTTTCTAGTCCGGTTCCACATGATGGAGACTCATCCAAGCTAAAGCGGCATAAATCAGGGATAGCGTGTCCCAGCATGTCATTCATCCGGCGGTGCGCACTGAAGACACAACCATGCTTCATGAACGGCAGGCCTTCGGTGTCGTGCACGGAAGGTGGCATCCGCTTCACAATGGGGTAGTTGTCCCCAATGAAAAGCGAGTACTCTCCAAGAGTGTTCCTCGGCACCCACGTAGCATCACGAGGGTCAAACTCGGCACCGTTCATGTGGTACACGCAGCATCTCAGATCTGGACACATGGTGACTTACATAGTCAAGGTCCATGCATAATAATGTTGTGCTCAAATATGGCGGTTAGTAATACTGTGCAGCAAATAGTACAACTCCGGTATAGAGGAAGTAAAATAACCGGCTTATTATATATAGCCACTCTTGGCTACATGGATGAGATAGTAAGACATGGAAAAACAAAAATGGTGGCAGCTAGTGGGTTCAAGTCTTAAAGGGCCTAGCTAGCTATACACGTCCTCCAAGGTAAAAGGTACTCCTACTAGTACTAGTAAGTAGTACAACAATGAAAGAGAAGGCGAGAGGGTTAAAAAATATAATACTAAATGGAATACCTGGGTAGATGGTGACGCTCCGATCGTGGTAGATTGTGTGACCATGTTGCACATTAGTGGTAACATGGGTAACGACTACTAAGATAGTTGATCCCAATATGCCAAAGTTAGCTACAAGGTTCCAGGTAAGACCGAATCGCGGATGCAACTGCACATCCAGGATCGGCGATCTTATTTTGATTGGGGGATGACTGGTCCCTGCAAAATAATGGAGTACCGTTAGGGATGCAAATGATGGTTTGTGCATTCCGTTTTTAATCTCCCGTATCATAGGATGGCAACCAGATGAAACAAGTCCCCTGGCTTGTCACCACGAAGATGCGTCCTAGATGGAACGCGGCGTCTTCGAACGTGTAGGGGTACAAATCTGCCGTGGCCAACATGCGCCAGCCTCAACCCTGTCCGCCGTTACTGCCTCTTGTATTGATGACAATCCTTATGTTGAACACCACGATGAGATAGTAATTGTCATAGCCGCGTCGCTTTGTCGGTGGGTCCGCAATTGCTATCTCCTTCAATCTCATGCAGGCATCATCATACGTATTCAAGCCCAGCCAGTCCGGAAGGCCGATCCCAATGGTGGAGAAGGGGTCTACGGGAACGGCCGCACTGCTGTGGATGTTGTGCAAAATTATGGTGGTATCCGGCCGGAGGTATGGAAGCCAATCTTTGTTGGCACCGACCCAGACCTATATATAAGATGGTGGGCAGCGGAGAAATTACGGGATGGAAATGGAATAACTAAGTACCACATGATCAAACTCCATGACTGGCCTGCTCATCGGACAAAATCCGACTACCTCTCAAGGTCGGCAACTCTAGCGGAGTCAACGTGCAACCATGGCCTGGGAGTGGTGGACTGTTCAAAGGATTGTCCCATAGAAGAAACTTCTCCTCGAGGACGCATGGAAGACCAACAAGCATGGACTTTTCCCAAGCCTGTTTAAGCACCGTCTTGAAAAAGTTGGTGCAGGAAGCACCGAGTCTTGCGGCGGTGAGGACGTCGGAGCGGCGTGCGGTTTCTCCCAGAGGATCGTCGTCCAAGGTCTCCTAGCCCCGACGAGGAGGAGAACCGCCTGGCAAATCCATGGGAGCAGCGACGAACTGCCTTCTCTTCGGGGGGAGGGGAACTGGCGAGGAGGAGATAAGAGCGTAGTAACCGCAGGGCCTCGTCCCCTCCAACTATAACTCTTCGATCGTTCCTTAGCGAAGGCGTGAGGCTATTATTTACTATGTACTCGTACTATAGCAGTACTAGTACTACTTTCTCAACTAGTAGTGCGATGTACCGTACTTCTAGTATAGTGCACCAGTTTTGAACTCTTGAATCTCAGGGCCAAGGAGCTACAGTTGGAAGAGGAGGCTAGTACTGTTCGCTAGAACCATCGCCGTACTATCAATGCAGGGAAAGTACACCTACGTAGTGGGTACTCTCGGTGCTCTATTCAAGCACGTAGCTGGCCTACTCAGCCGCTCCTCTCACGCACACACTAGCAGCCTGTTTATCAGCGACGGTTACTGCAGGGGCAGAACATTTGGGTTATTTGATACTGCGAGACTAGGCTTTTCGCTTCCATTTGTGCAGGTGTAACGCATCTTGTCAAACTTTGTTAGTAGTTCCTTCTTTATGAATGAGATGAGGTAAAGCTTTTGCCTCCGTTTCAAAAAAAGTCACGTCAAGAGGAATTTCTTTTATAGAGCCGATAATAGAGTGAAGTCCATGCGTGCAACGCCACAAGCTACAGAGTAGTAGAGTACCAGCACTTTACGTACAGAGCCATATTGCACATTTCCCAATGCCGCGCCAGGCTTTTCCGGCTCCTCGGGCTTAATTGGGAGGCGCTAGTTTAAATATGCTACTAGCTGACGAGGAAGCCGCAACCAAGGTGCGGCTAGCGCGAGCACGTGAGCCACGAGATGATGGGAAGGAAAACCCGTTCACGTGGCTAGGCTATCAAGTGCACCCAGATTGTGGTGCGACATGTCCGTTTGACTTCAAAATTCAAACTACCCGTGTACAATATTGGCTCGCAGCGAAGTTACTATTTTAAAAAAGGCCGACGTGTGTTCGGCCGGGATCGAACCCACAAAACGAGGTATACACTCCCACGACCACTAGTAGTACTCGTTGGAGTACAACGCAAACTAGAATCGCCTTTTGTCACTAGTAGTACATTGTTCCTTACAAGAAACCACTAATAATGCCAAAAAACCACTAATAATGCCAAGAAACTACTACCACTTTCATATGTGGCAGACTTAAGATAAGACTACCTTATCAACCATTGTACATGCCCTTACCAACCAGCCCTACCAAGAAACGACTACTCTACAAAGTGCCGTTATAGGCACGTTTCAACCCATGCCGCCCCTTAAGTCAACGCCTTCTATTCGACCGGAAAGTTAGGCGTTATGACTTGTGGGACCTACATGTCAGTCTCCACAAAAATCCCCGAGTGACCTCCTACCTCCGGCCCGTCCACCTAGTCATCCTCGGCCATGGGATGTAGCTACCGCCGCTGGCAGAAGGCGAGGTCAAAACCGCCGGCGGTGCGGAGCCCATCTTGCGGCAGCCCGGATGCTAGCTCCGTCCGGCGCTCGCGGCCGCTAGCTAGCCAAGATAGCTCCGTCTAGTTGCTTGTCTGCAAGTTTTGCTAGCTAGATTGGCACGGCGGCGCGGCGGCTTGCTCGCGCGAGCCGCGCTAAGGCTAGCCATGTGGCTCGAGTGACGGCCAGCACGGCGGCTTGCTCACGCGTGAGTCACGCTGGGCCAGCCTGCCAACCCGTGCGGAGGCCAGCGCGGCGTTCGGCCTGTCCGGCGAAGCGACGACCAACTCGCTCATCACCGGCACCACCGACAAACACGCATCACTACTATTTGAAGTAATGTTCAGAAAAAACAATGATTTGAGGGGGAATAACAGGATAGAAGGTCAGATGTGGGTCCTCGTGTCAACGGTCAAACAAAATATGTTGGTTTAAGCTGCCTTGTCAGCACGGACGTGTGGGCCAACCCTGTCATAAACGGGTTTAAACGAGCCTAGTCAGCACTAAGTAGTAGTTTTTGCTGCGGATTAAGAAATTTTGGGTATGTTTTTGCTATTTTTTGTACAATAGTTTCTTCCTAGGGCTGGTTGAAAGTGGTAGTTTTTTGTTAATACTCTACATATTGTAAGTAGGAGTGAAAGTTAAGCTTTGGAAGCCAATAAGCAATGCTAGTTACATAGTGCCTATGTGTAAGTGACTGAAAGTAAATATCAACCAGGAGTGACTAATATCTTGATGGAAAACTCGAAACTACGGAAATACTAGCATTTTTTTTGCATGGTTGGAAATACTAGCAATGTTCACGTGCGTTGCAACGGATCATAATTAGAATAATACTTATTCACAAACTTGATACAGAACACTCTAATTTTGATATACATATATCACTAGAGATATATTATCACTACTGCAGGATGCTGCTAACGCGACACTATGATCAGAGACCCTTCGACGAAACTGTGTGCGATGCAATAATCGCAAACGGTGGTGTAAAAAACGTCAAAAAATGTGCAAAACGTTTGCGATGACGGATGCATCAAACACGGTTCAGATTTTAATTGCGTGTGCGATTTAGGGCATACGGTTCAGTTCAATTAACCGTTTCCGATGAGGAGGAACAAAAGAAACGGGCAGCCAGATGAAGGTGTGTGCGATGTACATCATACGGTTCGCTCGGATGAGCTGTTTGTGATTAGGCAACACAAAAGAAACGGTCAGCCAGATCAAGGTGTGTGCGATGCACATCATACAGTTCACTCGGATGAACTGTTTGTTATTAGGCAACACAAAAGAAACGGTCAACCAGATCAAGGTGCGTGCGATGTACGACATGCGGTTCACCCAGATGAACTGTTTGCGTTGAGACAAGGGAACATAAACGGTTCAATATAAAAAATACCATAAATATTGCAAGGTTCAAATTCAAACATTGCAAGCTGCATCATTTCTGAGAAGGGATCAGCCACTGACAAGTCATGTATGGGTTTGACACAATAACTTCCAATTGCTTTGCCATATGCTCTTCCAATACGAAGTTTGGCATTTTTGGAGGCACTTCCATTCCGCAGTACCTGCCGGCTCTGATAATCATACCATTTATCTTTCCTAATTAAATGTGTGTTCAACCTCAGTACCCTCAGCACCTTTGCTCTGGCAAGAAAGAACCTGGCGAGTGTAATCTCCGGTAAGGTCCCTCGGTAGGAGTTCAAAGTAATATTTGAGATATGCAGATCCAGGCATTCGATGTGATTGTCGTTATAAACATTATCCACCTTTGGGCCTATTATTATTTGCAAAAGAAGAGAACGTGTTAGTGCCTACATGCAGTTTTGAACACTGCTACATGCCCTTTTGGTTTGCAGGATTTGTAAATGCACCAACGTGCCATCTTCGATCTGGCATGATTAACATGGGCATTTGATTACAATCTAGAAACATGTAGCCTTCTTAACAAGAGGTTGGATTGGATGAAAAATTCCCTAAGAAAACTAGTATAGATGAATCCAAAGGAGAAATGCTTATGGACGATTGTAACCATATGAATGAAGCAACCAATATGGGGTGGGATGTATGTCTTAAAATCATCCAAAGTTCCTTCAGAAATCATAGTACATTGTCATTGTAAACTTGGGAAAAGGTGCAAAAAATTGAACTCCCTTATGGTTAACATTTAACAGGAAAGGAACATCACCTCGATATACAACTTCTTCAGGCACGGAAAGCATCTCAGGCAACTGACAACTTGGTCCAGGTTGGGGCCGGCAGATTCTAGTGCCAAGACCTTCACTGTGCCCAGAGTCTGGGTGAAGATTCGCTGGATGACAGACGAACATACATCTTCAAAACTAGAAATAACGTTGATATCAAGAAGGAGAGGTATATAAGGCGACTGTTGTACCTGAAAGTTGTAGTATTTGTCAGACGAGTAGCCCACCACTTTCAATTTCGGTGCAGAAATGACATTGATTCTTATTGGACCTTGTTGATCAACTACAAGTAATCTCTCAAGTGAAGGTGTGTCCTGGATGACCATATTGTGGTCCACCTTTTGTGATCTCTCGTTGCAGCACCAACAACACACATAAATAGTCCGGAGAGTCCTGGAGGTGATGTACAAGGTACTCGGCCAATTCATCGCCTAAAGATGAAGGAACTCGAGTGCAGTACAGCCGCAGAGCAGGCGCTCCATGTCATCCTTTGGGATGCAGACGACGACGAGCTCGAGGTGCTTCATTCGTGGTAGAAAAAGAGTGGGCGCGTCATTAAGGGGGGATGGCAGTTCATGAAGTTGGCGAGGCGCAGCGTGGGCGCGAAGCGGAGCACGGACATTGGCAGCAAGCGCATATGCCCATCATTATAACTTAGCTTATCAAGCTGATCTATGGCGGGGGATCGGAACCACTCGTCAAGCTTGGCTCGGTCCTTGCCATTGGAACGGAACTTGCCCGTGATAAGGCCTTTGATTTGGCCATCATGACTGCCGATGATCTAGGAGAATGCATCCAAGCTTTGGTGATAGCCATGGCAGAGCTTGTGGGCGTCGAGGAGGTCGACAGGGGTGCGGAGCCATAGGGGGCGCCACCGCCGGGAAAGGGCGGCTGTCCTCACCCGATATTTGATTGGGAGGAGGGATATGATGACTATCAACATATCATCGGGGAGGTTGTTGATGAAGTCTAGGCCTGCTGAAGTCGCTTGCGGTTCTTTCTTGACCCGCCTCCGCTTGTTGGCAGCCTCTTTCTCCACCTCGTCGGCGGTGACGGAAACCTCTGTCTCCATATTCACGCCGTGCTCCGGTGCTTCAGCAGCCCCGGCGTCGCCACTCCCTCCAATGGGGCGGTTCGGCGGCATCCTCGTACACTGACGGCATTGAGGACTCAGAGCGGCATGGAGGATGCGGGCGGAGTGAGAGGAATTGTGTGTGTGTCGAGGATGGGGGGGTGAGGCCGCTCGGCGGCGCCATTAATATAGACTAGAGGGAGCAAGGCGGGCGGCGGTCCAAGGCTGTCTCGCTTCCCGGTGAGAACGACTGCTTAATCTCTAGTATGAATGAAATCTATGCTTAATTACTGAATTTTAGTTGCAAAAAATAGATAGTGCTATTGATTTTTAGCTGCATATTTTGACAAATCATAGTGTCTCCTGTCTTAGTGCCAAAGTCTTGCTTTAATTTGTATACCGTAATCTGAACCGTTTGTGTTGAAGAGATGCACAGATCCTGCGTTGAATAGCTTGTATGCTTCCCGGTGAGCCTGCACACCGGACTGCGCTCACACGCCTTCCGTTCAGTCAAGCAGCTGTCCACACGACACCTCCTATAGCCATTAAAACCAAGACATGTGGCGTCACGTGAATGGTTAATAGAACGCACATGGTTTGAATAATACAAACGTTTGAGATATTAAAGTGGCATCTATTTTTTCAAAATGCCTTTCCTGGCTGTCATTATTCGAGTGCGCCTTCTCTCAAAATGGACATGAAAAATACCACAGCATGTCGGGTGCCCTTCCATGATAGCATGCCAAGTTTCATGAATTTCAAACAAGTTTTAGATTTACTAGAATTTAAAAACAAAGTATCTCAACGTTTTGCCGGCAATCAACGGTGCCCTGGTGTTTGAAATTCATTCCCATATCTTGCATGCACCCAAGGAGACAGATTTGATTTTTCAACCAATTTATATGCACCGGAGCATGTGCATGTAGTTCAAATTTGAATTATGCACATAAATGCATTGAAAACTCAGTTAATGCATAAAAATGTCCAAACAAATCCCCAAAAATCAGAAAAACTGACACAACAATCCTGTTTTTCTATGTTGACACGAGAAAAAATTTGAAAGGAATAAGAGGCAATGGATATCATTTCGTCCCCAAAGGTGGGATGTTCCCTATCGAAACCATCATGCTTGTAGTGAGAAGCTCTGGTTTGTGAGAAGCATATACCTAAAACCTGCCCCAAATGGGACAAAAAGTTTACCACGGCATGTTGATGCCGCTCCATGATAGCATGCCAAGTTTCATGAATTTCAGACGAGTTTTGGATTTACTGGAATTTAAAAACAAGGTATCTCAATGTTTGCGGACGAGTGACGATGGCAGGGTGTTTGACATTCATTCCCATTTCTTGCATGGGACCTAAGCATGTACCCAAGGAAAAAGATTTGATTTTTCAACCAATTTATATGCACTGGAGCATGTGCATGTAGTTCAAATTTGAATTATGCACATAAATGCAATGAAAGCTCACTTAATGCATAAAAATGTCCAAACGAACCCTAAAAAATCACAAAAAATAACACAACACTCCTGTTGTTCTACGTTGACACGAGAATTTTTTTGAAAGCAATAAGAGGCAATGGATATAGTTTCGTCCCCAAAGGTGGGGCGTTCCCTACCGAAACCATCATGCTTGTTGTGAGAAGCTCTGGTTTGTGAGAAGCATATACCCAAACCTGCCCCAAGTGGGAGAAAAATTTACCACAGCATGTTGATGCTGCTCCATGATAGCATGGCAAGTTTCATGAATTTCAGACGAGTTTTGGATTTACTAGAACTTAAAAACCGGGCATCTCAATGTTTTGCCGGAATCAACGGTGCCCTAGTGTTTGACATTCATTCCCATTTCTTGCATGGGACCTAAGCATGCACCCAAGGACACAAATTTGATTTTTCAACCAATTTATATGCACTGGAGCATGTGCATGTAGTTCAAATTCGAATTATGCACATAAATGCATTGAAAACTCAGATAATGCATAAAAATGTCCAAATGAACCCTGAAAAATCACAAAAAATAACACAACACTCCTGTTGTTCTATGTTGACACGAGAAAAAGTTTGAAAGCAATAAGAGGCAATGGATATCGTTTCGTCCCCAAAGGTGGGGCGTTCCCTACCGAAACCATCATGCTTGGTGTGAGAAGCTCTGGTTTGTGAGAAGCATATACCCAAACCTGCCCCAAATGGGACAAACAATTTACCACGACATGTTGATGCCGCTCCATGATAGCATGGCAAGTTTCATGAATTTCAGATGAGTTTTGGATTAACTAGAATTTAAAAACCAGGTATCTCAATGTTTTGCCGCCAATCAACGGTGCCCTGGTGTTTGACATTCATTCCCATTTCTTGCATGGGACCTAAGCATGCACCTAAGGACAAACATTTGATTTTTCAACCAATTTATATGAACTGGAGCATGTGCATGTAGTTCAAATTTGAATTATGCACATAAATGCATTGAAAAAACAGCTAATGCATAAAAATGTCCAAACGAACCCTGAATAATTCCAATTCTTTTATGATCACTGCAGATAAAAGGTCTAGCAATTCAAACACCGTCCATGGCCGCTGTGACCCCATTATGTAACTCACATAAAGAAGAAAAATCAAGTAGATCCCACACAGTTTATTATAACCAACCGTGTGAGATGCAGCACAAAATATCTTGGAGCACCGTCGGAGTATAGTACGCATACGGCTTACGCGAGAAGGTGCGACGGCTACAGTCCACAGCCCGCTCCGAATAAGGGACCGTGTCTGATGACACTTTGCACGCCAGTTTTTTGGCTGAAGCGATTCCAAATTTTTAGCTTTCGCGGAAATATCTACCTCCCCGCCCCCTCCCCCTAACAAAAGGCCACATTTCCCCTCTTTCCGCCTTCCTTTCCAAGCTGAAACCTTCACTCCTTGCTTGCAGCACCGCCTTCTCGCCGGCAACCCTCCTTCACGCTGCTCGGCCTCGCCTATCCAGGCAGGTAATCCACACCCGACCCCCATCCTCCTCCTCCTTCCACATCCCACATGCCCCAACCGCCGGCGCGAGCACGACAGCTTCCACCCAAATCACCGACCCCTCCACCAAATATGCGCCGGCCTAAGCCATGGTGCACGTAGTATAGCCAGGACCTCAAGGAGCATTTGGCAGCGGAGAAGCAAATCGCGGCCGCACGCGCGGATGAGGTCGCGATGACTTCCATTCGTGTCGACCCCCAGATCTTGGAGGAGCACCTCGCCGTCAAGGCCACCGTTGACGCCTCGCGCGCCGACGCCGCGACACGGTTGGTTGCTTTAAACGATAGTTTGTGGTGTTTTCTCGAGGCCACCGTCGGTGCCTTCGATGAAGACTACGAGGTGTTTTCTCAGCGTGCACATGCTTACCTCATCTCGAGAGCCAGCAGGTTGGTGCCCGGAGCGGCTCAGACAACTCACCACTACAACGAGGGCACCCACTATGCGGAGGCCTCGCCCTCTTCCATGTCCAAGGAGCCAATCGTCATCGATATCTCCGACAATGAGGAGTAGCTTGTCTTATTAGCTCACTATAAGGACCCATGTTCAGTTTGCTAGCTACTGCCTTTCCTTAAGAAATTCTAGTGAATTGTGCTATCTACTTTTACCATGCAATCTTTTGCTATAGTGTATATGTTATATATGTCGTGCAATGTGGTGTTCAGTTAACTGCTTGGTTCAATTCTACAAATGTGATGTTCAATTCTTCAGGGTGAAATATTTCCAAGTTGTTAAGCATGCTTGGTTTGTTTAACTGTCTGATCTTCTATTAGGAGTATGTTATATTGTGCAATGTGGTGCTCAGTTAACGTTTGGTTCATTTGTTGTGGTGTTTAGTTAACTGCTTGGTTCAATTCTGCAATGCGATGTTCAATTGTTGTGGCTGCATTATGTTATTGTATACCATGTGAGGAATAAATCGAATTTTGCTGTACTAAATACATGAGAAACAAATACAATTGCTATATTTCCAAGTTGTTAAGCATGCTTGGTTTGGTTAACTGTCTGATCTTCTATTAGGAGTATGTTATATTGTGCAATGTGGTGCTCAGTTAAGGTTTGGTTCATTTGTTGTGGTGTTCAGTTAACTACTTGATTCAATTCTGCAATGCAATGTTCAATTGTCGTGGCTGCATTCTCTTATTGTATACCATGTGAGGAATAAATCGAATTTGGCTGCACTTAATACATGAGAAACATATTCAAGTGCTATATTTCCTAGTTCTTAATCATGCTTGGTTTGGATAAATGGGTTTTCCATGTGGCTTGAATTAATCTGATGAATCTGCAATGCGCTTATTTTTCATCAACATATTTTACTGATAGCATGCGAACCCTTACTTAACCTGATGACTGACTACCTTATATGTGTTGCAGGGAAACAATGGGAAGCACCGAGGTTTACAAGATGGTACTAACAATTATACCTTGCCTCGTTTTATTCCTTTGCCCTATTTCCAATATAGAGAAGATATTTATGCACATCCTTGTTTTCAGGCTTCACTGATGATTACCTCTCAAACCACCTCTATGGTTAGGAGGCGAGGAAAGTTTTCATACAACACCCACAGTTCAATATTTAAGTGTTCCTGAAGAGGTCGAAGGATGGACGGTCAATCATCCACAGGCACTGGCCTAAAGTTGGAAAGACCTTCAACATGAATGAAGGCTCAATATTCGCCTTCCGCTTCAGCAGTTTTCAAGATTAGATGCATCTCTTTATGTACCGTCTATGATGCTAATTTCAAAAGGTTCTAGATGTTGCATGTGAAACTTGTTGCTCGTGCAGTTGTGTAATGGGGTAGCTGAGTGCTGAAGCTATATCATGTTGTACTCCGATGTATTTCAATTATGAAATCCTGCTTCCTTAATATGGAAATGGAATATATTATGTGCTTAATATGAATGTCAATTAGATTAGTAAATGTATTAATAATAATAGGGTAATTAGCCTGCTAATTGGCCAATTAGCTTGCTAATAGGTTTTTCCTATTGCAAACGGTTAATGAGAAAACACCGTGGCCAATGACCTCAGGCAACGCACACAGTTTCTAGGAATAAACCGTGTTGGATCAATGAACAATCACACACGACATTCTCTTGAAAACTGTTTGCATTACGCCACCTTGCACAAACGTTTTCCTTGGAGTGACTGTGTGGGATGTATATACGAAGAGAAACATTTAGCGGTTACTGACTGTGTGGGATGTACTTACGACCGGAAATGATTTCGCCTGTATAATCGTATTTTTTAGCACTATCGTACGTATTTCTGTATTTGAGTGCTCGCCGGTCGCACACGACCTCATTTTGCCGAGCGTGTGTGCCAGGAGGGCATATCCCAACGGTTTCTGGGTCGTGTGGGAAGGACCCCCTATCGCCCACACTCACTTGGCGACGGTTTCGAATGCCATCGCGGAAGGGGGTTAAAAACCGTTTGGTTAGAACCGACGCGTACCAGTGTATGTTTCAATCAGAAAATATTCCTTGGGGCTGTTTTGGTGAGGTGGGGAGGGGTCTGGTTGGTTTTAAGATACTAATTATGGGTTTTTCTGCAAATTGGTGGAGAAGTGGGATGTTGGTGACAAAAGGCAACAACTTACCTCATAGTCCTTAGATGTAGATATAATGGTTAGAAATGATGGATGGCAGACACATCATCATCACCAACTTAGTCTTCTATTGGAGTACTAGCAAGATGTCAGTGCATTGCATGGAACATCAAGATGCATTTTTTTATAAAACACTTGTTGTGATTGACCCATGCAGGAGTAATCCCATGTGTAAAAACTAATGATATCTCGAGAAAGAGGAGATAAGGTGAAGAGGAGTGGGGCATGGTGGTGATTGGTGGTCGGACTGAGCGGAGGCATGGGGATGGACGACGCCGGCCGTGGCCACCAGGCCAGTTTGTTCCAGAGGATTCCTTTTTTAATTGCTCAACAATGAGGTTGTTGGAGATATGGATGAACGAGGGAAGACCTTGTCTGCAAATGTGGAGAGAGGTGCGGGTATCTTTTAGGTTAATTTCCATCTGTCAGATATAGAACGGACGGTCTATATTGCAAGATGGCACGCATACCATCATCACCAACTCGATTTTTTTATAAGAGCAGAAATATAAGTATGGAGATACAAATGTATTATCGATACTTGTTTCCGTAAACTAGGATCTACATTCTATTCAATGGCTTAGCATATGGGGCCTTAGCACGATGACTTCTCGACTGTGTAAAACAAAGGTTTTCCCATCGCCGATAAGGAGGGGGTGACGGCGCCCTCCTTTCGGCTTGCTCTAGTCCTAGTAGTCATACTAGGTGGTCTACGCACGTGTAGATTTATTCTTTTTCACGCCTCGTGTTTGCCGTACTCCACGACTGTTGATGAATAGACGGTAAGTTATTCACAGGGAAACCCTTGTTGAGCGTGTTTGTGTGTGAGAGAGAGAGAGAGAGTGCGTGTGTGATATGTCTAGAGACTGAGGCAATGATAAGAGATTCTTTGTGTCTATGTGTGTGGAGGATAGAGAGAGACATGTACATGGGGCTTTGTGTTGTGTAATGTGGAGACACATAGACATAAACTATGTATTTGCTTGTACTAGCTCAATGATCCATATTTGAATTGAATGGACAATCTAAGTTTCGAGTTGGAGACACTGATTTTCGAAACTTGCACTTTTTTGCGTGCAAAACAAATAAATTCTCAACCATGATATCATAGTCGGCCGTAAAAGAGCAGAACACTTATAATTTCAGGCGCCAAAAGCTTTCAAACTTCCCACTCACATCGAAATATCTCGTGCCCAAAAGTTTAGCCCTGCGATATTCCTGTTTTACCCCTGCCACATGAACGGAAAAGGGCTACTTTGGTAACCCCATTGTTTTCCCCTCTTTGCCCCCAACATTCTTCCCCAGAGCCCCTCCCCTTCCCCTCCCTAACCCCCAACCACGGCAAGCCGCCGAATCTAGTCCTCCGCCGTAGTGGTGGACCTCACACCTCGCCGGATCTACCTTCCGCACCTTGGAACCCCCAACTGCCAACTCACCACTTCATCGGAGCCACTTCAGCGACTGGCTTGCCCTTCACCGACTCCCTCGTCCGCCCCATCGCTGGCCCTTCATACAAGCCATCATCCGCCGCAACAGATCCGCCTCACCGAAAGCACTGTACACTGCGCCCGCCGAAGCCTTCTTCCACTGCACCGGACCCGCTCCACGGATGCCATATTCAACCCCATCGGCCCTGCTTTATTGACGCCGCAGCCTGATCAGGTTATTTTGATTTTTACTCCTTCGGGTTTTCTCTTCTTTATCGTGCAACTGTTCACTTACCATAGATGAGCTTTCTTGTATGTCGACAGGCGCCGCAACCGAAGCACCGGAGCCGCTTCAGCGACGGCGACAGCCGGCCCAAACTCAACCGCAACACGAGCACCATCGACGATCCTTAGCTATCAAGTATGACATCGATACCCATACGCCGCTGAGAATCAGGTACTATTATCCAACGGCCAGCGCCTACGTTTACTTTCTTAGCATAAGCACCGCAGCTTTGAATTTCTTCAGGGCATCATTCAATTTTTTGTAACATCCCAAAATTCTAAATTTTGGAATGTTATATTGAATACATAGTTTTGATTGATTGTTTGATTGTGGTGTGGTTGCTTGTGTGAAACTGAGTAAAATTTGGAACTTTTTGAAAGTTAAATGAGAGGGAATAAAAGGACTTTCCCAAACTTTCACCTTGCATTTATAATATCCATGAATTCAAATTCATTTCATCATAAAACCCTAGAGTGAAGATGATATGACTTCTTCCATTTAATTAAATGAAGAAGGGTTTTGAGAATATTTCAATTTCATTTGGAAGTATTTCAAATTCAGAAACTTTATGCAACTCAATGATTTTCATGAGAGAAGATAAAATGACTTCTTCAAATCGTATGAAATATGAGTTGGAAGTTTCAATGAATCAAATTTAATGTCCCTTTGGAATTATTTTCAATTTGGAGTTATTTGGTTTTATTCAAATTAGTTTTCTCCAAAAATCAAATACATGGAAATTAGGGTAAAATGATTCCCTACATTAGAAAATTGGAGAGAAATAAATTTGAAATTATTTTGGTATTTTAAAATATTTTTTTTGGTTTTAAATAAATTAGTAGCACTCTTTGCTTTATTTAAATTTTTGTGGATTTTACTTGATGCTAGAAAAATGTTCATGTTACAGAAAATCTTTTTCTAATTTTTTTGATATATAATATGCCTATATATCATTTTTATTATTTTGTTATTTCTTTTATTTCTGTTATCTGTTTAAAAAAATTCTTCGGACCCAGCGTCGCGCCTTTCCCCGCGACCCACTCCCGTCGGAGTCCGGCCGCCACACGCCTGCGCCGCCGCCCGAGTCCGGCTCGGACTCCTCCCGCCGGCGCCTTTGCCCCTCCTCCAAGCCGCCCTCCCTGGCCCCTTTATAAGACCGAGGCCCGCCCCCTCTCAACACAAATCGTGCCGCTGCCACCGCCGCACGCCGCTGCCGCCTCGCGCCGCCTCCCGCCGACGCCGCCCCACCGCCCATCGCCGGAGACGCCGCCCGCCGCCCGCTGTCCGCCGTCTCGACTCGCCGCCAGTTTTCTCCGCCCAAACCGCAGAACCGGCATAAACCGAACCCCAATCCGGTACTTCGTTATCGGTTTTTTTTAGAATAGCCGGTTTATTATTAGGTTAGTTTAGTTAGCGAACGTTCGTTCGTTTAGATCTGTGAACGAACATTTTCATTCGTTAGTCTCTGTTAGCGGATGTTCGTCCGATAGATTTTTCTTTTTCTGTTTATTTTTGGCCAGGGACCTATCCATAATTATTTTCTTCGCAGATTAGTCCATGATCTTTAAACCCTCACAATTTTTTGCTCGCTTATCCAAATCAAACGAAACCAACGCCAAATTCTCCATTACGATCCCCTCTATCCAGATAACCAACTTAAACATGTTTTTGAAAGTTTAAAACTTGCTTTCAACCATATTTGAATTTGAAGTTCTTTTGATCATAACTTGAGTTTTATAACTCTGATTTAATTGATTATTTTTGCAAATTGGAGCTCTTGATCTAAACTTTCTGTTAAGAATGAATCCACATAATTTTAATACTGTTGAAAATTTTATGTTTGCAAGAGTTATTTGCCTATTTTTGAAGTTTTTCGAAATCTTTTCTTTGAATTTTATGTTTGAGTGCTTATGTATGCAATTGCTTGCTTACGATAGATTGATCGGAGTGTGACGAGTAGAACTATCAGGAATTATGAGTGCGAAGAATCTTCATCAACAGTACAAGGCAAGTTCACACTTTGATCATACTTTTCCTATACCCAGTTTTACTTGCATTAGATACACCCATCAAATATTGCATGAGTAGGATTGGGAACTTGTGGTTATTGCTATGTAGTGGATGAGGTAGGAACCAAATACCTTTGATCACCCCGGGAATATACGTTATGCTCATATTTCTTAGCCATGCACGTAGACGGGGATTAGTATGTGAGAAACATGCAAGCTGTGAGAGATAATAACTAAGGGAAACTTAAGGTGGCTACTTTAATACACATATGAGTGGAATGGTTGGGCCACCCTTGGGATACCAGTCGATTGCCTGGACACCTGGGGAATCCAGTGTTGTCCTAGGAGATCCCGGGGACCCGTGTTATCATCCTATGGAATGCCACGCATGCTCAAAGGGATCATATGATATTTCATGCCTAGAAACTTACGTGTGCAACCACAAGCCATTATGGGCTCTGGCATAGTTGAGTAAGTTGTGGGAAACCTTTCCATGATAGGCTAGAAGATGTAGGGGATTGTAGGTGTACCGGCCTATCTATCGGTTAAGGGGACCTCTTTGGAAAGACTGTGTCTCGATCATCCGTTTCTCAAACATCATGCAGTGCGAGAAATTCAACAGAGGAGATCGAGTCTTGTGGGGAAAAGTGTGCAAACCTCTACAGAGTGTACATACTAATCATGATTAGCCGTGTCCCCGGTTATGGATAGTTTGAGTATCTGGTATTTGAATTATTGGTTGATCTCATCACTCTATTTAATGAAATTGTTGGGTTTATTAATGATTTGGTGATTTTGGGATAGAGTTGGGGTTACCTTCTCAATATGGGTAATTTTAACTTAGTAGTAAATAGAATTTATTCCTTTGTTGTAGGGAAAAAATAGCTTTATGCAAAATTAAACTTAGAGCCTCCACCAGCCAAATATGCATATAGAGATAGTTATTATTCATCATTATTCTATCGTGTGAATTTGCCAGTACATTCAATGTACTGACCTATATGGCTGCAACGTCTCATGTTGCAGGATTCTTACGATGAGTAAGTGATAAGTTACGGTTACGATGTCTACACTCAAC
Source organism: Aegilops tauschii subsp. strangulata (assembly GCF_002575655.3). Taxonomy (NCBI): domain Eukaryota; kingdom Viridiplantae; phylum Streptophyta; class Magnoliopsida; order Poales; family Poaceae; genus Aegilops; species Aegilops tauschii. Next base: position 268,411,260 of record NC_053038.3, on the reverse strand, counting down.
TTTGCCATTGGTGTTGTTGGGACTCCACAACCTTGTTGTTACTTCCGCTATATGGTTTGAGGTAATAGTATTTACGTTACTTTATACATGTGATTTACCTCTGTTATAAATCCTCGAGTACTGTGTGTGTCAGCATACCGATCCAGGGATGACACTTAAGCACAGAGTGTCGTGGAATTGTCACAGCAGATGTCCTCGAGCTAGGACTTAGTCGTGGAGCCATCGCAACTAGGAAGCTTAAAGGGGTTAAACGGGACAAGGAACACGAGGGTTATACTGGTTCGGCCCCTTACGGTGAAGGTAAAAGCCTACGTCCAGTTGAGGTGGTATTGATTAGGGTTTCGATGAGAAGGGAGCTTGATTGCTATGCCTGGCTCTCGATCAGATCTTTCTTGTCCCTAAACCGCCGCCGGGTCGCCCCTTTATATAGAGAGGTTGACGCCCAGCAGCTCTCAGAGTCCCGGCCGGCTCATAAGAGTGTCCGGCTCGGACTCTCAACTATTCTTGCCTTACACTACAAGTTCTACCATAATGGCGGTTGTAACTACGGGCCTTAAGCCATCTCCGGGTCTTAAGCCCATCTTTGGCCCGCCGTCTTCAGCTTGGCGCCGGGCTTCAGGCGATGACCATTATGAGTAACCCGGTCCCTCCGGGTGGGTGACTCTAAGGTTTATATCCTCAACATTTGGCCCCAGATTGATTTGAGCCGGCTCATGTCAATCTTCAATCCTTTCGACAGAAAATCTCCGGCTTACAATTGTGTGAAGGCTATAACCCGTCGTGACGTCATCTTCTGGATTCCGGGTAACCCGCCGTGACGTCATCTTCCATTAAGTCCATTTTTACTCCACCATATCCGCAACAGATCTTATCTTTAATTGCCGTCCCGAAAATCGAGGCGTTTTTATGGTGAGATAACCGCGCCGTGACCTCCTCGTTTCTTGCGCCCACTTATGAGCCTCACCTTATAAATAGCCCGGCCCAATGAGCCTCCAGCCACTCGTCTTCCTCCTCTCGCCACTGTTCTCCCGCTCGAGCTCCATCGCCACCGCCGCCGCGGGTCTTCCTGTCTTCACCGACTCAGGCCGCTGCATCAACCTGACGTGACCAGATAAACGGCGGCGACCTCCGCAACTCTCCAGTACCTGTAAGCCCTTGTTACTCCGTAGAATAGATCCTCGTTAGGGTTCTTGCTGTTCTTCCCGTGTTCGTCGCCATTCCTTGCGAGTTCTCGGTAGATTTCATTTTTACCACCTTTCTTGATCTTTAGACTATAGAACTGTTGTGGTAGTTGTTTCACGCCCGTTTCCAATGTACATAGATCCCTTCTCATTGCATAAAGGCTCCGTTCGATCTTATGAACTTCTTCTGCATCTGTTTTAGGTCTAGAAACTTTTCCTTTTAGTCGACCATTTTGATCCAAAATATTCACTGCGATCTGTGAAACTTGTTTTCACCACACTTAGTAAAAAACTGCATCTGCTGAGCTATGGCGGCTTACATTTCCGGCTCAAAGAAGCCACGCGCCGTAAATTTTTCCGGCTCAAAAGAAACCACGCGCCGTAAAATTCGCCGGCTCATTTATGATAAGGCTGTAGACAATTTGAATTACTCTCGCTACCTTCAGCGGCTTAGATAACCCGATGCACTTAGCCATATGTCATTAGGCCCCTTCATAAGCCGCCATTTTAAGCATTGAACTGTAAACTTCCTCCGGCTTATAATTGAACCGGACATTTCCTTTTATCATAGGCTTCCGACTTTCACCATGCCTCCCAAAGCTCCCAAAGCACCCATCATATGCAACTGGCTGAGGTCCAACGTCACTGACGAAACCTTAGCGGACTTTGTGAAGACGGGCTACCTGCCCAAAAAGGATTTCATGTCCTACCGTGCCCCTGACCCGTCAGAGGAGAGACGGCAACCAAGGGAGGGTGAGGTAGTGATTTTTGCTGATCAGATGAGCCGGGGCTTCGCACCGCCCGGCTCAAATTCTTTAGAGATGTGCTGAGTTTCTTTGATCTGCGGCCACAAGACATAGGACCCAACTCTGTGTCAAATATATGCAACTTCCAAGTGTTCTGTGAAGTCTACCTTGGAGAAGAGCCCAGCCTTCTCCTCTTCAGAGAGCTATTCTATTTGAACCGCCAGAATGAGTGCGCCAACGGACCGAGCCTGGAACTTGGCGGAATCTCCATTCAACGCCGGAGAGACTGCCTCTTTCCTTACACTGAGCCGCCCAGCCATCCAAAGGACTGGAACTAGACGTGGTTTTACTGCCAAGACACGTCTCCGGCTGACGAGAGCCCTCTGCCCGGCTTTCGTGCCGTGCGTCTGGAACCAAACCACCCTCTGCCCGACAAGCTATCTCAGGCGGAGCGTCAACCTCTGATCCCCACCATCAACAAGATCAAGGCTCTCCTGGGCAACGGCCTCAACGGCATTGATCTGGTCCGGGTTTGGATCTCCTGGCGGGTGATCCCCTTGAGCCGCCGCCCCGGCTTAATGTGTGATTACACGGGCCGGAAAGATGACCCCCTGCGACATAGCCGCAACGATCTTCCTGAAGACGTTGTTGAAGATATGACCAAGGCCCTCTTGAATGAGAGCTTGGCAGACTGCGGGAGGATCGGCTTAAGCCCCTTCTGCAAGACCAACCTGGCCCCAGCGGTAAGCCGCTGATCTGAACATCTTATTTTCTCCTTTAGATAGTTTTCATCTGAACCTTAAGAAATCTTCATTGTATGTTTCAGGCTGATGATAAATTCTGGAAGGTCAAGTATGACCATGAGGCGGCCAAGAAGGCCATGAAGGCTAAGAAAGCCGCCAGGAGAGCCGCTCCCCGCAAGAAGGGAAGCAGGCCTACTGCCTCAGAGCTGCTTCAACTAAGTGACAGCTCCGAGTCAGAGGTAACCCCTGAACCTGTAAACTCTTGTTGTATTTCTTGTTTATTCCTGTCCACCTTATTGATACTTATCATCAACAGGATGACACCGGAGCAAGTAACCCGGTGATTGAAGAGGTAATGACACTTTCCTCTGACTCGGAGCCCTTGGCAAGGCTGAAAGTCCGAAGAGTAACCCGGAAAGTAAGATTTTCACATCCTTTAGCTTATCAAGATCCTCAATTTCTTTTGAAGCAACAGATTCATGAGAGCCGGCGGCACACCCGGACCAACAAAGATGCAGACCTCTCCTCTGGCTTACCGGAAGCGTCGAGGAAGCGCCGGACCGAGGTTATCTCCCACTTATATCCTTTTCATCCTTTGGCGGGTGTTATACGTCAACCGCTCAATTCTTCTGATTCAAACTATCAGGAAACTTCACCCTCTTCTGGCGACTCTATGCAATCGAATCTGCCGGCTTTCAAGACCGTACCCGGGTAATGATGATCATCTCTTGTTGTGCTTATCTTTACTCATACTTTTGTACTAACCTTGTGTCCTTTCAGTGCTCAAGCAAAGCTCAGTAAAAGACCAAAGAAGAATAAGCCGGTCGAAGAGATGGTCTTGCCTGAGCCGGAGGTTTCAGCTCAAGAGCCGCCAGCTGCTTCTGCTCCTGAAGCCACCACTCCAACTGATGAGCCAGCCATGGAGACTTCCACCAACCCGGATATCTCCAGCCCGGCTCAGCCGGCCGATGACCCGGACGTGGTAATCACCCGGACGTTGTTTGTCGAGCCGGGGAGACCCACTGCGCTGGCTAAGTGCTCTGCGAAGGAAGAGTTGCTAGAGCGCCACCGGGCCAAGCTGGACATCACCAACTACGCCAACCTGAGCATTGGAGAGATCATCTCCGGCTATGTCAATCAAGTACACAGCAGCCGGGACTTGGAGATTGACATGGTGAAGCAGATTCAGCATAAGTCTGAGGTACCACTCTATTTCTTACTGCATAATCATCTTTACCCTACTAGCCCCCAAGTCTACGACTTATGATAGAATATGTTGTAGACTTAATTTCCGGCTTACTTCCATGAACCGGTAATTTGTAGATAGAAACTTTCGACATGCATTAGCCCCAAGTGCCAAGTGTCTTTGCTTGGAAAGTGCTTGGGACTTTAAAGTTGCATAATAATTGTTCATACTATAACCCGGAAATTGTGCAGGCTGCTTGCAAGAAATTCGAGGCTGACATCTCGGAGCTTAAGAACCGCCTGAAGACTTAGGAAACTGAGACCCGGAAGGCCAACGCCAAATTTGAATCCAGCATTGCTGCCCAAGAGAAGCTGAAGAAGAAGTTTGAAGCTGAGAGGAAGACTTGGGCCGAAGAGAAGGCCGCTTTGGTAAGCCGGGCCGAACAGGCGGAGAAGGCTCTGACGGAGAGAACCGCCGAACTCTCCGGCTTAAAGCGCCACGTGTCACAGATGGTCGCCGCAATCTTCGGTAAGTCATTCCACCGGCTTTCGTCAAGTTTAGAATCTTTATGTCTCATAACTCCCATCATTGCCAGCGGCTTATCTTACTCTGTTAAACAGGCCCCAGAAGCGCCAACCTCAATCAGAACATGCTGACCAAGCTGAAGGCCGTGTACACCCTGGTGGAGCAACTCTACACAGGGTCACAGCGCGCTTTGGCCGTGGTGGCCCTATCCAATGAGGTTCCGACTCACCTGGCGAAAGTTCTTCGCCGGCTTGCCGTTCTTCCTCAGCGTGTCCAAGAGCTGCGACGGGCCTCTGCAAGAGCCGGAGCCATAGCTGCTCTGAGCCGGGCCAAGACTTTCCTTCCAGAGCTAGACCCGGCGGACATTGCACTTGGTTACCCCAGCTTGAAGGAAGACGGCACCCCTTTCGACCAAAAGGACTTTGCTGCCTGTGTGAAGATCGTGCGCCCGGTGGCCACCCTGATTGGGAATGACACTGATCTGACCAAGTACCAGCCGGGCTACGATGTGGAGAATCAGAGGATCCCCACTCCACGTTATGAAGCCATCAGCTTAGTCCCGCCGACTCGTAAGCACACCTTTGCCCCGGAAATTGACCCGACCGGGTTAATTGACGAGGAAGCTCAATTTGAAGCTTTGAGCGGCATTGACTGGAAATCGTCAACCTTCCAGGTCTTGGGAACAGCCGGAGGAGCGGAGAGGGATGAGCTGGAAGCTTCGACCCGGCAAGCATCTTGACTCTTTAGGCGGCTTGTTAAACAATGCTTCACCCTTTTGGACTCGGGGAGTCTTGTAATAGAATAGGACCAACATTTTAACTTTGTCGTGCCATCGTGCACGTGCTGAATGCTTAATTCCATTGAAGTTGCGTCCTTATATTCCTCCGGGTCATAATTGGTCATTCATTTTCCTTAAGCTCAAATAGTTGTCTTGAACTATCCTGCATAGAAAAACAAATCACAAGTCTCTAGGCGGCTTACCGCACTGAGGATCATAGTCTCATACATATAACCCGGAATATGAATCTAAGTCACGAAAGACTGGTCCTCAATTATGTCCTTGATATAACCGTAATAACACACTTACAGGCCTTCAAGTACGCTTCCGGTTTATATAACCCGGATAATAAGGTTGGTACCTCAACTCCGGTTTACCAGTCTTGATAATGCTGATTGTGTGTGACTAGCACTGTGAATCAAAGTTAAGCCGGCGGAACAAGAACCGCCGTGTACACTATTGATACCACCAGAAGAACCTGTTGTAAATCAGAAAATCAAAACTCAGGGGCTTCCGGTTCGAATACGACCAGAGACCCGTCCCAAAGGGGTTAAGCTAAGATTCGAATGCGATCATATAGCCCCCAGTGGGTTTGGCGATGCCGATCAAGAGGGTACCGACAGCTATGTTCTCTTTGGTTCGAATACGACCCATGTTTGAACAGGAAGCCCCCAAATGACCTTGAGAGTTGTTTAACGACGCTGACTCGAATACGATCCACGTCGGTTCCCAAAGGGGGTTGAGCCATGATTCAAATATGATCAAAGAAAACTCCCCAATGAGCTCGGCACTTTGCCAATCAAATGGGTATCGACAGCTATGTTCTCTTTGGTTCGAATACGACCTATGTTTGAACAGGAAGCCCCCAAGTGATTATATTGCGTACGGCTAGATTCGAATACGATCATAAGCCGGATCCACCTCCAAGTTACCATGTGATCTTGTAATGGAAACAACACATTTACCTTTGGAGGAGAAAAAGGACAAATGTCCTGCTTTATTGCTTATCATAATATATACATGGCTTATAGAAATATGTACATCACGAGAGCCGGCGGCTCAAGAGTAATAAGGCCGAAGCTGAGCTATGTTCCACGGCCGACGGGTCTCCTGCTCCGACTTACGTGAATCTTTGTGCTCCCGAATGTCAATGAGGTAATATGACCCGTTGTGCAAGTTCTTACTGACCACAAAGGGTCCTTCCCAAGGCAGGGATAGCTTGTGCGCATCTGTTTGATCTTGGATGAGCCGGAGCACCAGATCACCTTCCTGGAAGACCCGGGACATAACCCGGCGACTATGATAATGGCGCAGGTCTTGTTGGTAAATCGCTGATCGAGCTGCTGCCACATCACACTGTTCGTCCAACAAGTCAAGAGCATCTTGGCGCGCCTGTTCATTATCCGCCTCAACATAAGCCGCCACTCGAGGCGAGTCATGACGGATGTCACTGGGGAGGACTGCTTCCGCTCCATAAACCATGAAGAAAGGCGTGAAACCCGTAGACCTGTTAGGAGTAGTATTGATACTCCATAACACGGAGGGTAACTCCTCCACCCAACAACCCGGCGTCCGTTGCAAAGGGACCAAAAGCCGGGGCTTGATGCCTTTCAGAATCTCCTGATTAGCTCTCTCAGCTTGACCATTGGATTGAGGATGAGCCACTGATGAAACATCAAGTCGAATATGCTCTCGTTGACAAAACTCCTCCATAGCACCCTTAGATAGATTGGTGTCGTTGTCAGTTATAATGCTGTGTGGAAAGCCGAAGCAAAATATCACCTTTTTCATGAACTGAACCGCCGTGGCTGCGTCACACTTGCTAACGGGCTCTGCCTCAACCCACTTTGTGAACTTGTCAACTGCCACCAAGAGGTGGGTCTTCTTGTCCTTGGACCTTTTAAAAGGCCCAACCATATCAAGCCCCCAGACCGCAAATGGCCAAGTGATTGGTATCATCCTCAGATCCTGAGCCGGCACATGAGCCCGTCGCGAGAACCTCTGGCAACCATCACATTTACTGACCAAGTCCTCCGCATCAGCATGAGCCGTCAGCCAATAAAAACCATGAGGAAAAGCCTTGGCCACAAGGGATTTTGAGCCGGCATGATGGCCACAATCCCCTTCGTGAATCTCACGCAAGATTTCTTGACCTTCCTCAGGGGAGACACAGCGCTGGAACGCTCCCGTAACACTGCGGCGATGCAGCTCACCATTGATAACAACCATTGACTTAGACCGCCGGGTTATTTGTCTGGCCAAAGTTTCATCCTCAGGCAAATCTCCCCGGGTCATGTAAGCCAGATAGGGCACTGTCCAGTCCAGGATGATGTGGAGAGCTGCCACCAATTGTGCCTCCGGGTCAGGGACAACCAAGTCTTCCTCTGTAGGCAACTTCACAGAAGGGTTATGCAAGACGTCCAGGAAAGTATTAGGCGGCACCGGTTTTCGCTGAGAGCCTAGCCGGCTTAAAGCATCAGCCGCCTCGTTCTTCCTGCGATCGATGTGCTCTACTTGGTAACCCTGAAAGTGTCCAGCAATGGCATCAACCTCACGGCGATAAGCCGCCATGAGAGGGTCCTTGGAATCCCACTTGCCTGATACTTGTTGAGCCACTAAGTCTGAGTCGCCGAAGCACCTTACCCGGCTCAAGCTCATCTCCTTAGCCATCCGAAGACCATGGAGCAAGGCCTCGTACTCAGCCGCATTGTTAGTGCAAGGAAACTTCAACCGTAGCACATAATGGAACTTGTCACCTTTAGGGGAAGCCAATACAACTCCAGCCCCCGAGCCCTCCAATTGCCTGGACCCATCGAAGTGAATAGTCCAATATGTGTTATCCGGCTTTTCTTCGGGCACTTGTAGCTCTGTCCAATCATTGATGAAATCCACCAAAGCTTGAGATTTTACAGTAGAGCGTGGTACGTATTTTAGACCATGAGGCCCAAGTTCTATAGCCCACTTAGCCACTCTCCCTGTAGCTTCTCTGTTTTGGATGATATCTCCAAGGGGAGCAGAACTAACCACAGTGATAGGGTGACCCTGGAAGTAATGCTTAAGCTTCCGGCTTGCCATGAACACACCATAAACAAGCTTCTGCCAATGTGGATACCGCTCTTTGGACTCGATGAGCACTTCACTGACGTAATAAACCGGCCGCTGAACCGGATGCTCCTTACCCTCTTCCTTGCGCTCCACCACCACAGCCACACTGACGGCCCGTGTGTTAGCTGCTACATACAGCAATAAAGGTTCCTTGTCAACCGGAGCAGCAAGGACTGGGGGCTCCGCCAGCTATCTCTTCAAATCCTCAAAAGCAGTATTAGCAGCATCATTCCAGACAAAGTCATCAGTTTTCTTCATTAACTGGTACAATGGCATGGCCTTCTCACCCAAACGGCTTATAAACCGGCTTAAAGCAGCAATACGACCCGCCAGGCGCTGGACGTCGTTTATGCACACCGGCTTAGCCAGAGAGGTGATTGCCTTGATTTTCTCCGGGTTGGCTTCAATGCCTCTGTTAGAAACCAGAAAACCCAAGAGCTTGCCTGCAGGAACAACAAAAACACACTTGGCCGGGTTAAGCATCATCTTGTAGACCCGGAGAATATCAAAGGTTTCCCTTAGGTCATCTATCAAGGTTTCCTTCTCCCTGGACTTAACCACAATATCATCCACATAGGCATGAACGTTGCGCCCAATCTGGTTATGGAGACAGTTCTGCACGCAACGCTGATAAGTCGCCTGTGCACTCTTGAGTCCAAAAGGCATAGACACATAGCAGAAGGCTCCAAAGGGAGTGATGAACGCCGTCTTCTCCTGGTCCTTAACTGTCATTTTAATCTGATGGTATCCAGAATAAGCATCCAAGAAACTTAAGCGCTCGCAACCCGCCGTAGCATCAATGATTTGATCAATACGGGGAAGGGCAAAAGGATCAGCTGGACATGCCTTGTTTAAATCCGTGTAGTCCACACACATCCGCCAGGTGCCATTCTTCTTGAGCACGAGCACCGGGTTAGCTAACCACTCTGGGTGAAAGACTTCAACAATAAACCCGGCCGCCAAGAGCCGGGCCACCTCTTCACCAATGGCTTTCCGCCTCTCTTCATTAAACCGCCGAAGGAATTGCCTGACCGGCTTAAATTTCGGATCAACATTGAGAGTGTTCTCAGCGAGTTCTCTAGGTACACCTGGCATGTCAGAAGGTTTCCATGAAAAAATGTCCCTATTCTCACGGATGAACTCGATGAGCGCGCTTTCCTATTTTGGATCCAGATTGGCACTGATGCTAAACTGCTGAGATGAATCACCTGGAACGAAATCAACAAGTTTAGTCTCATCAGCCGACTTAAATTTCATTGCCGGCTCATGCTCCGTAGTCGGCTTTTTCAGAGAGGTCATATCTGTTGGGTCAACATTGTCCTTGTAAAATTTCAACTCCTCTGTTGCGCAAACAGATTCTGCATAAGCTGCATCGCCTTCCTCACACTCCAAGGCCACCTTCCGGCTGCCATGAACCGTAATGGTCCCATTGTGACCCGGCATCTTGAGCTGTAAATACACGTAACACGGCCGTGCCATGAACTTGGCGTAAGCCGGCCGCCCAAATATGGCATGATACGGACTTCTTATCTTGACCACCTCAAAGGTCAATTTTTCCACCCTGTAGTTGTACTCGTCTCCAAAGGCCACTTCCAACTCGATCTTGCCAACTGGATAAGCTGACTTACCAGGCACCACACCATGGAAAATAGTGTTTGACTGACTGAGGTTCTTATCAATCAACCCCATACGACGGAAAGTCTCATAATAGAGGATGTTGATGCTGCTGCCTCCATCCATGAGCACCTTAGTGAACTTATATCCTCCCACCTGAGGAGCCACCACCAAGGCCAAGTGACCCGGATTATCAACCCGGGGAGGGTGATCCTCCCTACTCCACACGATAGGCTGCTCAGACCATCTTAAATAGCGTGGAACCGTCGGCTCAACAGCATTCACATCCCTCTTATGAAGCTTCTGATCTCGCTTACACAGACTGGTGGTAAATACATGATACTGTCCACCGTTAAGCTGCTTTGGATTGGTCTGATAACCCCCCTGCTGCTATTGATGACCCTGGCCAGACTGCTGATTAAAGCCCCCTTGACCGCTCTGTGGATTAGAATTTGAGCCGCCGCCCGGGCCATTGTTGCCATTAAAGGCATTGGAATTCTTAAAGGCCTTCATGATCATGCAATCCTTCCATAAATGAGTAGCTGGCTTCTCCCTAGAGCCGTGCCTTGGACAAGGCTCATTCAACAGCTGCTCCAGCGTCGGGCCTGACCCGCCGGCTCGGGGAGGTGGCCTCCCCTTGTGTCGCTGGTTATTACCCTGTGAGCTGGCGTTGGCCACAAACTCTAGGCTGCCGTCAGCCTTACGCTTGCCACCTCCTTGGTTCCCCGGGTTATGCTAAGGACCCTTGCCATTGCTGTTCTTCTTTCCCTTCCCTGTCCTTTCATCATCTGAAGCGGGGTCCTTGGTACTATCAGAGTCGGCATACTTGACGAGAGTCGCCATCAGCGTACCCATATCATTGCAGTCGAGCTTAAGCCGCCCGAGTTTCATCTTCAGGGGCAGGAAACGACAATTCTGCTCCAACATTAAGACTGCAGAGCCGGCATCCATCTTATCAGATGAATGTATGATCTCTTTGACCCGGCGAACCCAATGCGTCGTAGACTCCCCCTCCTGCTGTTTACAGTTAGTCAAATCCACAATTGACATAGACTGCCTACAGGTATCCTTGAAGTTTTGGATGAACCGGGCTTTCAGCTCAGCCCAAGACCCGATGGAGTTTGGTGGTAGCCCTTTCAACCAGGTGCAGGCAGTCCCATCTAACATCATGGTGAAGTACTTGGCCATCGCTGTTTCACTGACCTCCAGCAATTCCATGGCCATCTCGTAACTCTCGATCCAGGCTCTGGGTTGTAAGTCAGCCGTGTAATTAGGCACCTTCCTAGGCCCTTTGAAGTCCTTGGGTAGACGTTCATTGCAGAGAGCCGGCACTAAACAAGGGACACCTCCAGTCCTCGTAGGGATACCTACGTCGACGGAAGTCGTCGGATAAGCCGGGGGTGTCTGGTAAGCCGTCAACTGAGGCACCTGCTCCGCCTCTTGCCACGCTCTGTCTTGGCCTGTTGCGTGAAAGGCTCCGTTATGAGCCGGGCCATGGCCAGGGGCGGGTCATGGCGTTGGACATTACTTGAGCCGGTCGCTGAGACCATGTGTCTGCTATAACTCGGGCTCCGGCCTGGACGAGGGGTTGAGTGGATCCTGTCCCGGCTGTAAGAGTACGCCTCTTGCTGCGCCAGCGCTGTCTGAAGGAGTTCTCTGACCCGGCGGGTTTCAATAGCCGTTGGAGAGTCGCTGTCAATTGGGAGAGCCGCCAGCCGTGCTGCTGCGGCGACCATGTTCTCCAGCGGGTTAGCATAATGACCCGGTGGTATTGGCACATACTGAGGCGGGGCAGGGCTCACCCGGGGACGCCCCATCACTTGTGGCTGAACAGGGGTCCCAGACCCGAGCACTATGATCCCCGGCGGGTTACTAGACCCTGCACCTGGTGTGTTGAAGAGGTTTCGAGGATCGTAGACCGGAGGGAGTCGCGACTGGGCCTTTTGATGCCTCCTTCTCATGACCTCATTGGACGCGTTCTGATCCATCGTGAGCCGGAAGGACTGCGCCTGAATCAACTGAGTCTGGGCGTCGAGAGCCGCCCTCTCCGCAGCCATCCTGATCCCTTCCGCCGCCAGATCCTCATTGGCTTTGACTAGATCTAACTTTAACTGCGCCACCTCCGCGTCATGCTGAGCTTGATCCGCCGGGTCAACCGTGGCGGTCAACAGGGCCGTCATCTTGTCCGTGAGATCCATCAACACCTGAGCCGGCGAGGGTACCGGGTTTCCTGACCCAGCGGCAGGGTTTTGAACAGGCTGCGCACCGGCCATGAAGATCCCAACCCGGCTCAGCGGCTCAAAAGGATCCGGAATACTGTCGCCATCGGAACAACCCCTGAGCCTGCCATCTTGAAGTTGATACAACGAGTTTGACTCATCTGTGGACGACTCGCCGTCAGAACCGGCGGCCGTCTCATCACCAGATCCAGACCCTACAGAGAGTCCTCCATGAACACATCCCACAAAAGCATGCCTCAAGGAAGGTAGAGCCCGGGCAGGTCGTGCACGCTGAGCCGTCTCGATGAGATCGGCGCAGAGATCCGGCTCAGGGCCCGACTCACCAATCTTGCCAATGAAGACATGAATTCCGCCGAAGGGGACCCGGTACCCGTACTCAATTGAGCCGGCGTCGGGGCCCCAGTTTGCATCATCGATGTAGAGCTTGCCGTGACGACTCTTGGTCATCCGGCCCACAGCGTATCCCTTGAGCCCTTCGAAGCTGCCCTTCAAGAACTCAAATCCACCGTGCGCTGGCCCCACGGTGGGCGCCAACTATCGTGGAATTGTCACGGCAGATGTCCTCGAGCTAGGACTTAGTCGTGGAGCCATCGCAACTAGGAAGCTTAAAGGGGTTAAACGGGACAAGGAACACGAGGGTTATACTGGTTCGGCCCCTTACGGTGAAGGTAAAAGCCTACGTCCAGTTGAGGTGGTATTGATTAGGGTTTCGATGAGCAGGGAGCTTGATTGCTATGCCTGGCTCTCGATCAGATCTTTCTTGTCCCTAAACCGCCGCCGGGTCGCCCCTTTATATAGAGAGGTTGGCGCCCAGCAGCTCTCAGAGTCCCGGCCGGCTCATAAGAGTGTCCGGCTCGGACTCTCAACTATTCTTGCCTTACACTACAAGTTCTACCATAATGGCGGTTGTAACTACGGGCCTTAAGCCATCTCCGGGTCTTAAGCCCATCTTTGGCCCGCCGTCTTCAGCTTGGCGCCGGGCTTCAGGCGATGACCATTATGAGTAACCCGGTCCCTCCGGGCGGGTGACTCTAAGGTTTATATCCTGAACACAGAGACTTCGATCCCTTCGGGTTGGGTCGCTACAAGATGGTATCAGAGCACATGTTGACTGTAGGACGTGACCCTAGAAACTGGCAAACCCATAGGAAAGATTCTCTCTAGAACTTTGTTTTCAAAGATATATTTTACCTCTCTTCTTTTCTGAACTTTATCAAATATTCCCTTTTAGTTCGACTATACCCCTTTTCCCCATTGACCACACGAAGATTCGACTGATGAAACCACTCCAAGAAGTACAAGATATCGGACAGCTAAGACCACTTCGAATGAAGAGGATTTTACCGTCCATTATAATAATGGAAACTGCAACAGTTTAAGACTCCAAAGACTAGGAGAATTTGAAGGCAATGTAGAATTTCCAGATTGGTATGACCTAGGAAGGCTACCCTTATGGAACTTGTCAGACTATTGAAGCTGCCAATACCTGAGATCAAGGTGTGTCGGAGAAAGACCGGAACATGGAGCGTTAAAACTCAGAGTTTTTTTGTCAAGAAAACCCTAAGGCAGGAGATATCAACTATGGAATGATAGCCCATCACAATGACATGGGCATAAACACGGCTATCCGTGATGTCATCGCCCGCTTATGCTATTGTCACCGTGCTGAGTTAAGCATGCATTTCTTCGAAAGGATTGGAGGACAAAAGGGCTAATGGAGCACCTATCAGCAAAAGATGAAGTTTCAACCTTAGCTGGTGTATCACCAGGATCTGGAGTATTACATCAAGAATTTTAAGTTGGACCTTCAGGAAGTCGTATTTAACAAGGAAGCATTTCGTGAAGAACTCAGGACCCAGAAGTTGAAAGTAGCCAAACTGGAGGAGGAAAACCTCGAGATACCGGAGATTTGTCAGGAACTGAAGGACAGTAGGACCATGGTTCATGCCAAGGATGTTGAAACCCAGAAGTTTGGAATGCAACTCCAGAATATTAAAGGACATGACGAGAGACTTCACGTCAACAGAGATGGTCTGACATAAGAACTTGAGAAGATCAGCAAGCACGATCAGAAGAAGACCAAACCCCTGTTATATACTTACGTTAGATGCGACGATTGTGAGCTGTCATTTGTTTGAAGTTTTTCTGACAGCCACAAAAAAATATCTGTCTTTTCAAAACTATTGTTTGTATTGTGTGTATCCCTCTCTATCTCTCTTATCTCACCATGAACCAATAGAGGATGTATGGAGATGAACTCATTTTTTCTGGACCGATGACTCAATTAGAGATGGGCCGATGGATTCAGAACATTGAAGATCACATGAAGAATAACACTATAGCCGGAAAGGATATGGCCCAGCATGCTCTTCAGTGCTTTGAAAGAGGTGCTGCTACTTGGTGGAGGATGTACCAAACCATCAATGGATGGCAAGGAGTAACCACTTGGAAGGAATTTAAGTTGACTCTGCAAAGGTCTCGTCTTGTGTCCCAGAAATTGAAGCCTTATGGAAATGATATGAAGAAACCTTGTGCATGCAAGCTCTCTGGAGAAATAGGACACAACCATAAAGAACACAAGAATGAATGCCCTCATTGTGAAGGAAGTCACCCAGAGGAAGAATGCCCAACTAGGCAGATTACTTGTTTCTTGTGTGAAGGGACTACCCACTACCCTGCTTAGTGTCACATTTACCCCGTGGTTCAAAAAACCGTCCAGCAGAAGAAAGAAGCAATGAAAGGAGCCCTCATGGAAATTTTAGAAGAACCTGTGATGAGGGAAGAGGTGGAGGACACACCCGAAGAAGACCCAATTAAACCCTACACCAAGTCATGCTATTCATGTGGAGAAGAAGGACACATCTCCTAGAATTGTCTGAAGGGGGATCTAGTAGCATTCCCGACAGTGGAAGTAGAGTATGACCCATAGGAAATAGAAGCCCTGATTGGCACGGAAAAGTCCAGGAAAAGAAATAGATTGGACTCCAAGAACAACCCAATTCCTACAAAGAAGAAGCTGAGTCATATCACATGTTTTAGGTGCAAAGATTCGGGGCACTACATCAGCGGCTGCCCAAAAAGGAAGCCGGGGACCCAAGGAGGCTATGTAATCACAAGGAAACCTCGAGACTTGTTAGAAGTAATATGTTTCCGTTGGAATGAAGCATGGCACTTTGCCAGAGATTGTCCCTATGAGGATATTCATGTTAAATAGTTGAGCCTGTGAGAAATATAGTAGTAGTAGTGGGAACATTTCTTTTATATTGAGGTGTTGAGTTGAGGCATGTAATGGAAATGCAGGCGATTGTAATAATTTGAGAATCAATAAAGTTAGCATCGTTGGTACTGATTTGGGTTTTTATGAGTTGATTACTCTATGAAGAAATATTTTGACCATTTCTGAGGATATGAGAAATATAGTCTATGGATGAATTTGTGCATTTCAAGGGTGATAGTACCCTGTGAGGACACTTGACCCCTAGAAAAGATAATGATATTCCACGGAGTGGACTTCGGAGAAAGATAAGTAGGAGTTTTATCTCGATATGCGGGATACCCCAAGAATATGAAGGGATGAAGTACTATTGGATATAAAGGAGGTATAATATTGGTAATATGGAGCAATTGTAACCCCCGGATGAGTTAAAGCTATAAGTGTGATGAGATGGGCCATAACCCACAGGCTCCAGGAGCTAGCAAGCACACTCTTGCTGAAGGAAAAGAAACCCTAGAAGAAGTTACGACTTTATCAATAGACAATCTTATAGGAGTACGCAAAAACCTGAGAGATGTGAAGAAATGATAGATTGTCGTTTGGCTTGTAGAATCAATGGATTTATCCGAACATGGTTCGTCTACAAGAGAAATTCTGCAATGCTTGTCAGGATGACCGAGTGTTAGAATGCGAGATTCGCTAAACCATATACAAGGTAATGATTTGGGTGCGGGATGGATTGATCACCATACCGACTTACTCTTATTATTCGCCTTGCTATGTGGGATGGTACATCTCAGTGACTTAACCATAGTAGAGAGATGGTGATATTAAGCCTAATTGAACTTTAGAATGGTATGACAATTTTCCCTTGTACAAGGCAGTTGTTGCCAATCGTCACTACAGGAATCAGCTACTTTGCTGTCTGCCACGACAGACGGCAAAGGCTAGGATGGCGGACGGCAAAGGCCTTTGCCGTCTGCCGCGGACGGCAAAAGGCTCCGGCAAAGTAGGCATCGGTAAAGAGCTTCTTTGCCGTCTGCTTTTTGAAGCGGACGGCAAAGGGGCCTTTGCTATAAGCGGCTGACGGCAAAGAAAGCCGACGACAATAAATGCACTGTTAGTCCGTTAGGCAGCTAACGGCAGCCTTTGCCGTCCGCCACTGACGGCAAAGAGCATCCGGCCTTTGCCGTCCGCCGAATGACGTCAGCTGGACGTCACTGCGGGACAAGCCTTTGCCGTCTGCCACTGTAGGCAAAGCCTTTGCCGTCCGCCGCTGTAGGCAAACTGACCAAATGGGTCAGCTCCCAGGGAGCACAGGTGGCCGCCGCGTGGCTTCTTTGCCGTCCGTGGCAGATGGCAAAGGAGCCTTTGCCATCAGCGGCTGACGGCAAAGGTGCCTCTTTTCTTCTGTTTTTTTTAATCCAGCAAATTTCACAGCAAATATATGACATATATATATATATATATATATATATATATATATATATTTCACAGGGCTATTTAACAGCAAACATATGACATATCCAACACATAAGTTTCATCGTGCATACATATATAGTTCCATCCATTCGTAGATAGCAAGTTGCACATACACATTGTTCCATCCATACATATTACAATGCAAAGTTTCATCAAGATATCAAGTTCCATCATAGCAAGCTAGAAGAATACTAGAGGAGAATGAAAGAAAAAACAAGCACTCCATCATAGCAAGCTAGCTTCCGTGAAGTGAATGAAATCTGCAAAATGGCAAATAAGAAAGTTAGAAAAAGGTGACTAGAAGAAGAAGTATATGCCATTTATGAGCTAACTTAGGTGAAATGGATCATTTATGAGCTAACTTAGTTGAAATGGATCGTTTATGAGCTAACCTAGGTGAAATAGATCGTTTATGAGCTAACTTAGGTATAATGCATCACTTTAGAGCTAACCTAGGTAAGATGGGTCATTTTGGAGCTAACCTAGGTGAAATGGATCGTTTTTAGCTAAGTTAGGTGAAATGGATCGTTTATGAGCTAACCTAGGTGAAATAGATCGTTTATGAGCTAACTTAGGTAAAATGCATCATTTTAGAGCTAACCTAGGTGTGATGGGTCATTTTGGAGCTAAACTAGGTAAAATGGATCGTTTGTGAGCTAACCTAGGTGTGATGGATCGTTTATGAGCTAATCTAGGTAAAATGGGTCATTTTAGAGCTAACTTGGGTAAAATGCATCATTTTGGAGCTAACCTAGGTAAGATGGGTCATTTTGGAGCTAACCTAGGGAAAATGGGTCATTTTAGAGCTAACATGGGTAAAATGGATCATTTTGGAGCTAGTGTAGGTAAAATGGGTTATTTTAGAGCTGACTTGGGTAAAATGGATCATTTATGAGCTAACTAAGGTAAAATGGGTCATTTTAGAGCCAACTTAGGTAAAATGGATTGTTTATGAGCTAACTAAGCTAATTATGCCATTTTTGACATAAGTAAGCTAAGTACATGTCATTATTGAGCAAACCTAGTTAACTAAGCATATTAGAGCTAACTTAGGTCATTTTGGAGGAAACAAAGCTAAGTATAGATCGTTTTAGAGCTAACTTAGGTAAAATGGATGGTTTTGGAGGTCAGTGTGGAATGGAAGACCTCCCACCATGCGCCGACGAAGAAGGGGCCTCGGAGCGCTCCCGACCAGCGCCCACCATCTTTCAACACCTGCCATGACAAAGAGTAAACAAAATTAGTACAACATAAAAAAATACCGACATGAATAATAATATGTATATCACTTAAGTGTATCATCATCAAGTACAACATAAAAAAATTGAATACCTGACACTACTAATAATCTTGATCACTATCATCAATAAATGCATAATCATCATCATCACTATAATCAATGACGGGCTCATAGGGTTCAGTGGCATCAACATGTGGAAGGCCACCTTGACATAATCGGTTAAGCATTGACAGATCATCCGCAGCAGTAACCTCTTCTTGTTCCGGCTCTTTGTTCCTCCTCTGGGTTGATGTCGGATTCACTGTCGTTGTCTACTTCAATGTTTTGGGGTGAAGTATAGCGGTTCTTGAAACGCTTTTTGGAAAGACGTGTCTCTTGGAAGAATTCTCCTTCATATGTGGCTGGGTTAATGTGAGGTTCATAATCCTCTTCCTTTGGGGGAGATAGTCTAGCACGTGGCGACACTTCGTAAAATACATCCCAACCTTTTAGATTTGGATTAGTTTGGCAGGCCCACGGTATATAGAATACTTGGGTCACCTGTTGAGCCGTAATATAGACATCAGGAACATCTAAATGGGTGCTTTGTTTGATTTCAACTAGCCCTATATGTTCATGAGTCCTTCTAGTCTCCTTCGGCTGAAACCAACAACATTTGAAGAGTACGACATTCGGTGGGTTGTCACCATAGAATAGAAGTTCATAAATTGCTTCAACTCTCCCATAATAATCGGTACCTCCTTCGCCGATAGCAGATACACAACAATTTGTAGACTTTCGGTCGGCCATAGATAGCTCTTTGCCATAGGTACGAAAGCGATACCCGTTGATGTCGCATTTGTCAAATGAACGGACCTTATAGTCAAAACCATTAGCGACTTGTCTCAATTCGGCGTCCATAGACTCTGAATTAGCCTACAAGTTTAATACGAAAGGATTGTTGCATTAGGCAGAAATTAGCGAATGAAATGAAATGGTCTAATAGAAATTACCGTTTGTTTGAACCAAGAGATGAAACCGGGATAGCCGCCTCCTTGCTTTGCGAGAAGCTCATACTCTTCGACGGAATCCTTTTGGATCACCGCTCCATACGAGAATATGGTGACGTATCGACTGTATGAAATATCCAGGAATAAGAGCAGTTAAAAGGAAATAGAAGTTGCGAAACAATGTACCGAGAACTTACTCGATGTACGGCCGCACTTTTGTCAGGTTGTTGAAGATATACAACATAATGGTCCGCCATTGTTCGTTATCCAAAGATACTGGTTTCGAACCACTGGCTGGTGCGAGATTCCCTTTGAATAGGCTGAGGTTGGATCCACCCTTTTGAGGTTCGTCAGCATTGTACCGAGGCTTCGGATTATGCAAATGACAATTTTTGGCTTCGTAGTGTGCTGTCACGAAGTTTGCCGCCTCCTCAGTGATGAATGCCTCATCTATCGATGCTTCAATTCTACGTTTATTTTTACATTTTTCTCGAAGCGTCTTCTGCATCCTCTCAGTTGGGTAGCACCAACGATTTTGCATGCCCCCCAATCTTGCCTCGGTCGGGAGATGCAAAATCAAATGCTGCATTGGATTAAAGAAGTCCGGTGGAAAGATCTTCTGTAACTTGCAGATCAACTCCGGCGCCAACTCTTCCATTTCTTCTAGCACGCCAGGCGATAGTTCTTTCGCACAAAGAACACGGAAGAAATAGCTGAGTTCTGCCAGTACTAGCCATTCATCCTCAGGGATGAAGCCACGCAACATCACCGGCATTACCCGCTCAATCCATATGTGCCAATCATGACTCTTGAGACCAAATATCTTCAATTTATCAAGACTCACTCCCCTCTTTAGATTCACTGCATACCCATCGGGGAACATCAACTGCATTTTCACCCACAAGATAATTTCGCTCATAGCTGGCCTTCCAGGATTGAACCATGCCTTTGGCTTCATCCAGTTCTGCTTTCCTTTCGGTTCTTTCATGTTTTGTAACGGCCTATCACATAGCGCCTCCAGATCGACTCTAGCCTTAGTATTATCCTTTGACTTCCCATCTATGCCGAACAATGTACCAAAAAGTGCCTCGGCGATATTCTTCTCAGTGTGCATCACGTCGATGTTGTGTGGGCAAAGGAGGTCTTTGAAGCAAGGCAGATCCCATAAGCATGTCTTGTGAGTCCAGGCGTGCTTAGAATTATACCCCTTGAAGTACCCTGGATGCTCTGGATCTGGCTCGAGAGTGTTTAACTGATCCAGGGTCTGTTGGCCTGTCAACGCAGGTGGTGCAGAGTTTTTGACAACTCTACCTCTGATGAAGTTCTTCTTGTCTTTCCTGAACTTATGGCGAGGATCCAGGAACTGTCTATGCATGTCGAAGCAAGAAAACTTGCGACCGGCCTGAAGCCAAACTCAAGAGCTCCCTTGCATGTGGGGCACGGGAACCTTCCATGCACACACCAGCCAACGAATAGCGCATACACCGGCAAGTCGTGCATCGAGTACATGTACCAGACACGCATTATGAAGTTCCGTTTGCTATAGGCGTCGTATGTCTTGAACCCATTATCCCAGGCTTCTTGCAATTCGTCCTTAAGCGGCTGCATGTACACATTCATATTTTCCCCGGATAGTTGGGCTCTGGAATTATCAACGTCAGGAAAATGTTCTTTCTTTGCATAATCTGTCCGGGGGGGGGGGGGGAGATTGAGTGGAAAGACAAATACAGGCCAAAAACTGTATTGGGCTGCCGTCAGACCAAACACACTGAACCCATCCGTGCTGATGCCAACTCGAGGATGCCTCGGATCTGCCGCTTTGTCAGCATGTAATTCATCAAACTTTTTCCACGCAAGACCATCCGATGTGTGTACGATCATCAGATTCCCATCTGCATCTAGTTCGGTTCTTTTGCCCGTTTTGTGCCATGTCATCTGTCTGGCCGTCTCTTCGACCATGAAAAGACGTTGAAGTCTTGGTACGATTGGCATATACCGAAGAACACTAACGGGGATTTTGGTCTGTGTCTTCTCACCCATACCGTTGTCTACCACAACATACCTGGAAGACTTGCAAATGGGACAATAGTTCAAGTCTGCATAGTCAAGCCTAAATAAGACACATCCTTTCTCATATGCATGTATCTTCTCATAGGGCATCTTCAGTGCACGGAGGATTTTGTCCGACTGGTACAGGTTTGCAGGCATTACATGGCCTTTGGGTAGAAAGCTTCCAAATACTGTCATCATTGCGTCGTAGCATTCTCTGCCCAAGTTGAACTGAGCCATCAGAGCCATTACTTGTGAGATGGCATCCAACTGACAAATCTCAGTGTGCTCGTGGAGCGGACGTTTTGAAGACTCCAACATTTCATTGAAGGCCTTTGCAGATTCCTCCATCTCCTCGTCCGAATCCTGAGCATCATCGAAGTCTTGCACCATGTTTTCCATCCCAGTACCATGCTCGTCGGTGCGACGACGATCCACCTCAGCTCGGTCATGTTGGGCAGACTCACCATGATATGTCCACACCGTATAATCGGGCGTAAAACCACTCTTCTGCAGGTGTTTGCCCATTTCAGCCTCTGTCCTCTTTTCCCAATTGCCGCACCGTAAACAAGGGCACCAGGTTTTCCTCTGGCCATTTGCAAATGCGGCTTGCACAAATCCCTTGGTTTTTGTGAACCATTCAATGCTCCATTTGTTATGACCAGTGTGACCGGTGTACATCCACGCACGATCACTCATCTTGACTTTCAGAGCTACTGGACACACAACAAATATATATATATATATAATTCACCATGTATATATTCATCAGTTGATCTACTTTGTCAATTTTATTACGTCCATGCAACCTACACTCTAATAGGTAATGAT
Organism: Aegilops tauschii subsp. strangulata; assembly: GCF_002575655.3. Taxonomy (NCBI): domain Eukaryota; kingdom Viridiplantae; phylum Streptophyta; class Magnoliopsida; order Poales; family Poaceae; genus Aegilops; species Aegilops tauschii. The sequence goes on along the minus strand of NC_053038.3, from coordinate 268,389,337 downwards.
AGGTCCTAATCCCACCCGAGTATGTGTAGATTGGGTTCATTTTCCCATGCTATGCTCCGGATCCGACGCAAAATTTCGGCAGCACCTCCCCGCTGTTCTCCTAATACACGTCTCTGCAATAAACAGAGTGGATGTGTACCCGGAGAACAACAGGGGAGGCACTGACGAAATTTATGCGTCGGATCCGGAGCAAAGCATATGAGAAAACGAACCCAATCTACACAAACTCGGGCTGTTCATGGATCGTTGGACAATTCGAAAGAATCACGGTTATAAATATGCAAATGCATGCATATTTATAACTATAACGCTTTCGAACGGGAGACACATATTGGTTACGCATACTGATGATTCAAGACAGATATATAGCTAGCTATCAAGTTTCATTGGCACCAACACCGGAACAGAGCAAATAATTAAGGGGGGGAGGACATGTCATTTGTGCTCACCCACGAACGAAGGGGCAGAGCTCGTCAAACGCACGGGGAGGTCGTCGAACACCAAACCTCGCAGCAATGAAACAACTGCACATTTAAATCTACCCGATCAACACAATTATATATGATGTTTTTCATAACAAAATCGAAAAATATATGACCTAACTCATAATTCACAAATATATGACCCCGTCGGCCTCTGGTGTCGTGGGTGTCGTGTCGGGGTCAGGGTGCCGTGTCGGGGTCGGGGTGCTGTTTCGGGGTCGGGGTGGTCGGGGTCGGGGTGTGGTGTCAGGGTGTCGGGGTGTCGTGCCGGGGTGTCGGGGGTGGCGTGTCGGGGTCGGGGTGTCAGGGTGTTGGGGTCGGGGTCGGGGTGTGGGATGGGGTGTGGTGTCAGGCTGTCGGGGTGTCGGGGTCGGGGTGTCAGGGTATCTTTTTCTTCTTCTTCTCCTTCTTCTTCTTCTTCTTCTTCTTCTTCTTCTTCTTCTTTCCTGTTTTTTCCTTTTCTTCTTCTTCTTCTCTTCTTCTTCTTTTCATCATCATCATCATCATCATCATCATCATCATCATCATCATCATCATCTTCTTCTTCTTCTTCTTCTTCTTCTTCTTCTTCTTCTTCTTCTTCTTCTTCTTCTTCCTCTTCACCTTTTTCCTCTTCTTCTTCTTCTTCCTCTTCCTCTTCTTCTTCTTCTTCTTCTTCTTCTTCTTCTTCTTCTTCTTCTTCTTCTTCTTCTTCTTCTTCTTCTTCTTCTTCTTCTTCTTCTTCTTCTTCTTCTTCTTCTTCTTCTTCTTCTTCTTCTTCTTCTTCTTCTTCTTCTTCTTCTTCTTCTTCTTCTTCTTCTTCTTCTCCTCCTCCTCCTCCTCCTCCTCTTCTGTAACGCCCACGATGCGGCTATATCTCCCACGTGTCGGGGCACGACTTAGAGGCATAACCGCATTGTGGTTTTGTCGCAAGAAGGGTCATCTTCACACAATCCCATGTAATGAACAAGAATGGGAAAACGAGAGTTGGCTTACAATCGCCACTTCACACAATACATAAATATAATCCATACATCATCCAAAATACACACATAGACCGACTACGGTCAAAATCCATATGAGAATAAGATAACCCCAAATGCTATATCCCCGATCGTCCCAACTGGGCTCCACTACTGATCATCAGGAAAAGACACATAGTAACGACCACGTTCCTCATCGAACTCCCACTTGAGGTCGATCTCATCATCTGCACTGGCATCGTCGGCACCTGCAACTGTTTTGGTAAAATCTGTGAGTCACGAGGACTCAGCAATCTCACACCCGCGAGATCAAGACTATTTAAGCTTATAGGAAAGGGATGGTGAAATGAGGTGGAGCTGCAACAGGCACTAAGCATATATGGTGGCTAACATACGCAAAAGAGAGCGAGAAGAGAAGCAACAGAGCGGTCGTCAACTAGTAATGACCAAGAAGTGATCCTAAACTCCTACTTACGTCATACATAACTCAAACCGTGTTCACTTCCCGGACTCCACCGAGAAGAGACCATCACGGCTACACACGCGGTTGATGTATTTTAATTAATTCAAGTGACAAGTTCTCTACAACCGGACATTAACAAATTCCCATCTGCCTCATAACCGTGGGCACAGCTTTCGAAAGATAATACCCTGCAGGGGTGTCCCAACTTAGCCCATCATAAGCTCTCACAGTCAACGAAGGATAAACCTTCTCCTAGGAAGACCCGATCAGTCTCGGAATCCCGGTTTACAAGACAATCCGACAATGGTAAAACAAGACCAGCAAAGCCGCCCGATGCGCCGACAAATCCCGATAGGAGCTGCACATATCTCGTTCTCAGGGCACACCGGATAAGTCAAGCTACGAGTAAAACCAGTCCTCGAGTTTCCCCGTGGTGGCCCCGCAGGCTGCTCGATTCGGACCAACACTCGAAGGAGCATTGGCCCGGGGGGGGGGGGGTTAAAATAAAGATGACCCTCGGGCTCGCGAAAACCCGGGGGAAAAGGCTTAGGTGGCAAATGGTAAAACCAAGGTTGGGTCTTGCTGGAGGAGTTTTATTCAAGGCGAACTGTCAAGGGGGTCCCATAAATCACCCAACCGCGTAAGGAACGCAAGCTCAAGGAACATAATACCGGTATGACGGAAACTAGGGCGGCAAGAGTGGAACAAAACACCAGGCATAAGGCCAAGCCTTCCACCCTTTACCAAATATATAGATGCGTTAATAAATAAGATATATTGTGATATTCCAAAAATATCCATGTTCCAACATGGAACCAACTTCAACTTCACCTGCAACTAGCAACGCTATAAGAAGGGCTGAGCAAAAGCGGTAACTTAGCCAAACAATGGTTTGCTAGGAAAGGATGGTTAGAGGCTGACATGGCAATATGGGAGGCATGATATAGCAGGTGGTAGGTAGCGCAGCATGGCAATAGAGTGAACAACTAGCAAAGCAAAGATAGAAATGATTTCGAGGGTATAGTCATCTTGCCTGCGAGGTTCTCAGAGTTGTCGAAAGCTTGATCCTCGTAAGCGTACTCAACAGGTTCCTCGTTCACGAACTCGTCTCCCGGCTCTACCCAAAACAAGAACAACAAGCAACGGAACCACAATCAAACACGGGAAAAGCACAAGCAACATGATGCAATACATGAATGATATGCAAGATATGACATGCGATGCATATGCGTGCTCCAGAAGGAAAATGATGAACAAGGCAGTAACTTGGCAAACCAAGCATGCCACTGGAAAGATGAGATGATTTCGGTCGAAATTGATATAAAGATCACCGGAAACGGATGCACGGTTTGCAAATGGCAAGCAAAACAAGAATGACACGAATCTGCGATTAACAACATGATAGCACTTAGAATGCAACAAGTAACAATGCTACAGCACTCCAACGTAGGAACAAAGCATATGGCAGTAATCTACAGGAGATGCTTGAGAAAAGATAAACACTGAGCTACGGCTAGATCACAACACAACAGGGTCAAACAAGCATGGCAAAAGTGCAAAAGATACCAGGTTCACAGACTTGGTGAAATTACTGGACATGCCCGAAATCTCATCAGGTAGCAATGTTCAGAGCACGAAATCAACATGCTACAGGAACTTAACATGGCAAAACAAGGCATGTCAGTATTCTACTAAATGCATATGACAAAAGTCCCTTACTGACCATAGGCCAAAAAGGACCAGAAGATATGATGGCAACCATGTAAACATAGCAAGTTTCGTTAACAGGTTTCAGACAGCAGAAAACAGAGCATGGCAGAAACAATAATATGAAGGCATCTTTTTGAGCTTGATGCACTCACCACAAAGCAATAAATGACAAAAAAGCATACCTACAGTAAGCTGGTATGTTTATGAAGCTATCCATGGCAAGAGCAAGTACATAGCATGTATGAAACAACTACAACAAGCTTGGCAAAATTGAATATCATGTTAACAATCTGCCAGAAATATTTTATAGCAAAAGTAGAGCAAGAATGAGTCATACTATGGCACTCCATAATTGCAAACAAGGGCAGGAATGGATCAATTACAACAATATATACAAAACATCCTTATTGAACATCACCAAAATAAGCATGGATCTCTCTGTAGCCACATGGATACATAGCAACAAAATAACAGCAGTCACAGACTTGGAAAAACTACTAAGTCTCTGAAATCAGAAACATTACGGAGCCTAGTTTGCATGCTTGTGCTAGTCACCACAGAGATCTCAAAAATACATGGCATACACCTCCGTAAAGATGGCATGGCTTACATCAAAACACATGTAGAGCTCATGCCCATAAGATGCACAGATTAAATGCAACAAAAATAACAAATCCTAAGGTTCTGATAAGTAACAGCAGACAACATCAACTAGCACTCTTGCACCAGAGATTTGGGCATCCAGTTGACCTCAAATGAACATGGTGCAATGGAAAAAATAAAGAGCATCTTGAGACGAACATTTCGATATATTACACGCACAAAACGGAGCTATATACAGAGAGTTATGATGCGATGAACAGGTGCACATATAGTAAATATCTGGGACTTAGGATTTTCGGGAGAGGGGAGAGTCAACCTTGGCGTTGACTGGATCGGGATCCAGATCGGCCGAGCTCGCCGGAGCTCCTGCCGGACGGGGAGGAGGGAGAGGACGGAGGCCGGAGGAGAGGAGGGCTCGGGGAGGCCGGGCGGCGGTCGGAGGCGGCGCGGACGGGCGCTGGCGCCGGCGGCGTAGGGCGGCGAGGCGGGGCGCTGCGGCGCCGGCGCGGGAGGGCGGCGGCGGCTCGGGCGCACGGGCCCGCGGGGAGGGCCGGCCACGGGCTCGCGGGCCTCGGCGGCGGCGCGGGGGGGAGGGACACGTGGCGGCGGCTGGTTCGCTGCGGGCGGCAGCGCGGATGCGTCCGGCGGCGACGGGAGGAGTTTTCTAGGGTTTGGACTGCGAATGTATTTCGGGAGGGATGCATATATATAGCTAGAGGGAGCTAGGAGACTCCAAATGGAGTGCGGTTTTCGCCCACACGATCGTGATCGAACGACCTAGAGCATGGAAGTGACTTAGAGGGGTTTTGGGCTGTTTAGAGAGGGGTTTTGCTGCAACACACAAAAGGACTTTGCGGTTACCCGGTTACCCGTTGGAGTACCAAACGACCTCCAAATGGAACAAAACTTGACCGGTGGTCTACCGGTGGTATACCAAGGCCACTTGACAAGCCTTGGTCCATTCCGAGAACGTTCAACACCCGCTCACGAAAATAAACGAAAAGGGGTGCGCCGGAGGAGGTGGGAGTGCCGGATTGCAAAACGGACAACGGGGAAAAAAGCTCGGATGCATGAGACGAACACGTATGCAAATGCAATGCACATGATGACATGATATGAGATGCATGACATGAACAAAATGCAAAACGACAAACAAAACCCGACCACAAAAGGAATATCATAACACCTAGCCGAAAAAGGCAAGAGTTGGAGTTACAAATATGGAAAGTTACATCCGGGGTGTTACAACACTCCACCACTACGAGAGGATCTCGTCCCGAGATCTAGGACTGAAAGAACTCCGGATATTCGGAACGGAGGTGGTCCTCGCGTTCCCAGGTGGCTTCCCGGTCAGAATGGTGCGACCACTTCACTTTCAGGAATTTGATTGACTTGTTGCGAGTCTTGCGCTCAGTTTCTTCAAGAATAGCAACGGGGTGCTCATGATAAGACAGATCTTCTTGGAGGTCAATCTCTTCGAAGTTGATGGTGCGCTCAGGAGTCTTGAAGCACTTGCGGAGCTGTGACACGTGGAACACATCGTGCACGTTCGCGAAGTTGGAAGGAAGCTCAAGTTGATAGGCGAGGTCGCCTCTTTTGCCAATGATCTTGAAAGGACCCACGTATCTAGGGGCAAGCTTCCCTTTGATACTGAAGCGACGAGTGCCTTTCATTGGAGAGACGCGGAGGTAGACATGGTCTCCGATCTCGAAAGCCACATCACGATGCTTACTATCATAGTAACTCTTCTGGCGCGATTGCGCGGCTTTGAGATTATCACGGATGACTTTACACATTTCTTCAGCCTCTGTGATTAAGTCATTGCCAAGAAGTTGGCGTTCACCAGTCTCTGACCAATTGAGAGGAGTACGACACTTTCTGCCATAGAGAATCTCGAATGGAGCCTTGCCCGAACTTGCTTGGAAGCTGTTGTTGTAGGAGAATTCGGCATATGGAAGACAATCTTCCCATTTCATGCCAAAGGAAATGACACAAGCCCTGAGCATATCTTCAAGAATTTGATTGACTCGCTCGACTTGGCCACTAGTTTGAGGATGGAAAGCTATGCTGAAGCGAATATTTGTGCCCATGGCCTTCTGGAAGGAGTCCCAGAACTTAAAGGTGAAGATGCTTCCACGATCTGAAGAAATCAATTGTGGAATGCCGTGCAAGGAGACAATCCTGGAGGTGTATAGCTCTGCCAACTGAGCTGCTGTGATAGATTCTTTGATTGGAAGGAAATGAGCCACTTTAGAAAGCTTGTCGATGACAACGAAGATAGCATCATTTCCGCGCTTGGACTTTGGAAATCCAGTCACGAAGTCCATTTCGATATGATCAAACTTCCACTCTGGGATAGCAAGAGGTTGGAGGAGGCCAGCCGGTCGTTGGTGTTCTGCTTTCACTCTTCGACAGACATCACATTCATTCACGAATTGAGCGATTTCTCGCTTCATTCGAGTCCACCAATACGACTGCTTGAGGTCATGGTACATCTTCGTACTTCCAGGATGAATGGAAAGAAGAGAATTGTGCGCCTCGTTCATAATGACTTTCCTTAGATCACCTTTAGGAACCACAATCCGGTCCTCGAAGAATTAAGTGTCTCTGTCATTAATGCGATAGCACTTGTATTTGGAAAGACCCGTGTCGATACCACATTTCACCTTCTTCACCATGGTATCCAGGAGTTGTGCCTCACGAATTTGATCTTCCAAAGTAGGAGAGACTATGAGGTTGGCAAGAAAGCCTTGAGGAACAACTTGGAGATTCAGCTTGCGGAAAGCTTCACAAAGATCCGGTTGGAATGGCTTGAGAATTAAGCTGTTGCAATAAGCCTTCCTGCTCAAAGCATCTGCAATGACATTGGCCTTGCCTGGAGTATATTCAATACTCGAATTGTACTCTTGAATCATTTCGACCCATCGAGTCTGCCTGAGGTTGAGGTTGGGCTGAGTGAAGATGTACTTGAGACTCTTGTGATCGGTGAATATGTCCACTTTTCTTCCCAACAAGAGATGTCTCCACGTTATTAATGCATGGACAACTGCCGCCAACTCAAGATCGTGAGTGGGGTAGTTCTTTTCATTGGGCTTCAACTGACGAGAGGTATAGGCCACAACTTTCTTCTCTTGCATTAACACAACACCGAGACCTTGAAGAGAAGCATCACAGAAAACTTCAAATGGCTTGGATTCGTCAGGAGGAGTCAAGATAGGAGCTGTGACGAGTTTCTCTTTGAGAGTGTTGAAAGCAACGTCACACTCAGGAGACCAGACATACTTCACATGCTTCTGGAGGAGGTTGGAAAGAGGCTTTGCAATCTTAGAGAAATTCTCAACAAATCTTCGGCAATAGCTTGCAAGACCAAGAAAACTGCGGAGCTGCTTGACATTCTGAGGAGGTTCCCAATTCACAATTGCGGACACCTTCTCGGGATTAATAGCGATACCCTTGGCAGAGATGATGTGACCAAGGTAAAGAACTTCATCAAGCCAAAACTCACATTTTGAGAACTTCACATAGAATTGATACTCTCTGAGCTTGTCGAGCACCAATCGCAAATGTTTGGCATGATCCTTCTTATTCTTGGAGAAGACCAAGATATCATCGAGATACACCAGGACGAATTCATTGGTATAGGGGTTGAAGATGAAATTCATCATTCGAGAGAATGTTGGAGGAGCATTGACAAGGCCGAAAGACATGACAGTATATTCATAAGAACCAAAGCTTGTTCTGAATGCTGTCTTGGGAATATCTTCTTCACGAATGCGAATCTGATGATAACCCATACGAAGGTCAAGCTTGGAGAAAACTTTAGCACCTTTAAGTTGCTCGAATAGCTCATTGATGTTGGGAAGTGGATACTTGTTCTTGATTGTCTTCTTGTTCAATGGACGGTAGTCGACACAAAGTCGGTCCGTGCCATCCTTCTTCTGGACAAAAAGAACACCACAACCCCACGGAGAAGAACTCGGTCTGATCAAACCCAGACGCTCTTGTTCATCGAGCTGTTTCTTCAATTCCTTCAGCTCTTTGGGTCCAAGCTTATATGGACGCTTGCAAACGGGTTCAGTGCCAGGCTCAAGATCGATAACGAACTCAACTGGCCGGTGAGGAGGCATACCCGGAAGCTCTTCTGGAAAGACATCTTGATACTCACAAACGACTGGAATTTGAGAGATGGCATTCAATTCGCCCTTCTCATTGAGAGAAAACAACCGAATGGTTTCATCACGAGCGGCATAAATAATCACATCCTCAGAAGAGTGTGTCAATTGAATTTCCCTGGCAGCACAATCAAGTTGAGCCTTGTGCTTAGAAAGCCAGTCCATCCCAAGAATTAGATCAATATCCGAGTCACCAAGAACAACTGGAGAAGACAGAAATTTATAGTTTCCCATCTTGATGGAAACATCCGGAACCACCAAACTAGAACTCAAACGTTTACCCGGAGAAACGACATCCATGGGTTTACCCAGATGTGAACAAGTGAATTCATGCTTGGCAAAAAACGGTCTTGACATGAAACAAAGCGAAGCACCAGTATCAAAAAGAACTTTTGCAGGAATATCATTAACTGAGAGATTACCCATTATCACATCAGTAGATTCCTCTGCTTGAGCTGCATTCATCTGTTGGGGAACGTAGTAATTTCAAAAATTTCCTACGCACACGCAAGATCATGGTGATGCATAGCAACGAGAGGGGAGAGTGTTGTCCACGTACCCTCGTAGACCGATAGCGGAAGTGTTAACACAACGCGGTTGATGTAGTCGTACGTCTTCACGATCCGACCGATCAAGTACCGAACGTACGACACCTCCGAGTTCAGCACACGTTCAGCTCGATGACGTCCCTCGAACTCCGATCTAGCCGAGTGTTGAGGGAGAGTTTCGTCAGCACGACAGCGTGGTGACAATGATGATGTTCTACCGACGCAGGGCTTCGCCTAAGCACCGCTACGATATTATCGAGGTGTAATATGGTGGAGGGGGCACCGCACACGGCTAAGAGACCAATGATCAATTGTTGTGTCTATGGGGTCCCCCTGCCCCAGTATATAAAGGAGCAAGGGGAAGGCCGCCGGCCAAGGAGGAGGGCGCACCAAGGGGGGGAGTCCTACTCCCACCGGGAGTAGGACTCCTCCTTTCCTTGTTTGAATAGGAGAAGGGAAGGGAGAAGGAGAAAGAAGGAAGGGGGCGCCCCCCTTCCCTAGTCCAATTCGGACTAGTCCATGGGAGGGGTGCGGCCACCCTTTGGAGCCTTTCTCTCCTTTCCCGTATGGCCCATTAAGGCCCAATACGAATTCCCGTAACTCTCCGGTACTCCGAAAAATACCCGAATCACTCGGAACCTTTCCGAAGTCCGAATATAGTCATCCAATATATCAATCTTTACGTGTCGGCCATTTCGAGACTCCTCGTCATGTCCCCGATCTCATCCGGGACTCCGAACTCCTTCGGTACATCAAAAAACATAAACTCATAATATAACCGGCATTGTAACGTTAAGTGTGCGGACCCTACGGGTTCGAGAACTATGTAGACATGACCGAGACACCTCTCTGGTCAATAACCAATAGCGGAACCTGGATGCTCATATTGGCTCCCACATATTCTACGAAGATCTTTATCGGTCAGACCGCATAACAACATACGTTGTTCCCTTTGTCATCGGTATGTTACTTGCCCGAGATTCGATCGTCGGTATCTCAATACCTAGTTCAATCTCGTTACCGGCAAGTCTCTTTACTCGTTCCGTAATACATCATCCCGCAACTAACTCATTAGTTACAATGCTTGCAAGGCTTATAGTGATGTGCATTACCGAGTGGGCCCAGAGATACCTCTCCGACAATCGGAGTGACAAATCCTAATCTCGAAATACGCCAACCCAACAAGTACCTTTGGAGACACCTGTAGAGCACCTTTATAATCACCCAGTTACGTTGTGACGTTTGGTAGCACACAAAGTGTTCCTCCGGTAAACGGGAGTTGCATAATCTCATAGTCATAGGAACATGTATAAGTCATGAAGAAAGCAATAGCAACATACTAAACGATCAAGTGCTAAGCTAACGGAATGGGTCAAGTCAATCACATCATTCTCCTAATGATGTGATCTCGTTAATCAAATGAAAACCCATGTCTATGGCTAGGAAACTTAACCATCTTTGATCAATGAGCTAGTCAAGTAGAGGCATACTAGTGACAAGTTCCCGGACTCCGCCGAGAAGAGACCATCACGGCTACACACGCAGTTGATGTATTTTAATTAAGTCAAGTGACAAGTTCTCTACAACCGAACATTAACAAATTCCCATCTGCCTCATAACCGCGGGCACGACTTTCGAAAGATAATACCCTGCAGGGGTGTCCCAACTTAGCCCATCATAAGCTCTCACGGTCAAAGAAGGATAAACCTTCTCCCAGGAAGACCCGATCAGTCTCGGAATCCCGGTTTACAAGACAATCCGACAATGGTAAAACAAGACCAGCAAAGCCGCCCGATGCGCCGACAAATCCCGATAGGAGCTGCACATATCTCGTTCTCAAGGCACACCGGATAAGTCAAGCTACGAGTAAAACCAGTCCTCGAGTTTCCCCGTGGTGGCCCCGCAAGCTGCTCGGTTCGGACCAACACTCGAAGGAGCACTGGCCCCGGGGGGGGGGGGGGTTAAAATAAAGATGACCCTCGGGCTCGCGAAAACCCGGGGGAAAAGGCTTAGGTGGCAAATGGTAAAACCAAGGTTGGGCCTTGCTGGAGGAGTTTTATTCAAGGCGAGCTGTCAAGGGGGTTCCATAAATCACCCAACCGCGTAAGGAACGCAAACTCAAGGAACATAATACCGGTATGACGGAAACTAGGGCGGCAAGAGTGGAACAAAACACCAGGCATAAGGCCGAGCCTTCCACCCTCTACGAAATATACAGATGCGTTAATAAGTAAGATATATTGTGATATTCCAAAAATATCCATGTTCCAACATGGAACAAACTTCAACTTCACCTGCAACTAGCAACGCTATAAGAAGGGCTGAGCAAAAGCGGTAACTTAGCCAAACAACGGTTTGCTAGGAAAGGATGGTTAGAGGCTGACATGGCAATATGGGAGGCATGATATAGCAGGTGGTAGGTAGCACAGCATGGCAATAGAGCGAACAACTAGCAAAGCAAAGATAGAAATGATTTCGAGGGTATGGTCATCTTGCCTGCGAGGTTCTCAGAGTTGTCGAAAGCTTGATCCTCGTAAGCGTACTCAACAGGTTCCTCGTTCACGAACTCATCTCCCGGCTCTACCCAAAACAAGAACAACAAGCAACGGAACCACAATCAAACACGGGAAAAGCACAAGCAACATGATGCAATACATGAATGATATGCAAGATATGACATGCGATGCATATGCGTGCTCCGGAAGGAAAATGATGAACAAGGCAGTAACTTGGAAAACCAAGCATGCCACTAGAAAGATCAGATGATTTCGGTCGAAATCGATATAAAGATCACCGGAAACGGATGCACGGTTTGCAAATGGCAAGCAAAACAAGAATGACACAAATCTGCGATTAACAGCATGACAACACTTAGAATGCAACAAGTAACAATGCTACAGCACTCCAACATAGCAACAAAGCATATGGCAGTAATCGACAGGAGATGCTTGACAAAAGATGAACACTGTACTACGGCTAGATCACAACACAACAGGTTCAAACAAGCATGGCAAAACTGCAAAAGGTACCAGGTTCACAGACTTGGTGAAATTACTGGACATGCCCGAAACAGCATCAGGTAGCAATGTTCAGAGCATGAAATCAACATTCTACAGGAACTTAACATAGCAAAGCAAGGCATGGCAGTATTCTACTAAATGCATATGACAAAAGTCCCTTACTGACCATAAGCCAAAAAGGACAAGAAGATATGATGGCAACCATGTAAACATATCAATTTTCATTAACAGGTTTCAGACTTGGCAGAAAACAGAGCATGGCAGAAACAATAATATGAAGGCATCTTGGTGAGCTTGATGCACTCACCACAAAGCAATGCATGAAAAAACAAGCAAACCTACAGCAAGATGGCATGTTTATGAAGCTATCCAGGGCAAGAGCAAGTACATAGCATGTATGAAACAACTACAACAAGCTTGGCAAAATTGAATATCATGTTAACAATCTGCCAGAAATATTTTATAGCAAAAGTAGAGCAATAATGAGTCATGCTATGGCACTCCATAGTTGCAAACAAGGGCAGGAATGGATCAATTACAACAATATCTACAAAACATCCTTACTGAACATCACCAAAATAAGCATGGATCTCTCTGTAGCCACATAGATACAAAGCAACAAAATAACAGCAGTCACAGACTTGGAAAAACTACTCTCTGAAATCAGAAACATTACGGAGCCTAGTTTGCATGCTTGTGCTAGTCACCACAGAGATCACAAAAATACATGGAATACATTTCTGTAAAGATGACATGGCATACATCAAAACACATGTAGAGCTCATGTCCATAAGATGCACAGATTAAATGCAACAAAAATAACAAATCCTCAAGTTCTGATAAGTAACAGCAGACAACAGCAACTAGCACTCTTGCACCAGAGATTTGGGCATCAAGATGACCTCAAATAAACATGGTGCAATGGAACAAAATAAAGAGTATCTTGAGATGAACATTTTGATATATTACATGAATGAAACGGAGCTATATGCAGAGAGTTATGATGCGATGAACAGGTGCACATATAGTAAATATCTGGGACTTAGGATTTTCGGGAGAGGGGAGAGTCAACCTTGGCGTTGACTGGATCGGGATCCAGATCGGCCGAGCTCGCCGGAGCTCCTGCCGGACGGGGAGGAGGGAGAGGACGGAGGCCGGAGGAGAGGAGGGCTCGGGGAGGCCGGGCGGCGGTCGGAGGCGGCGGGGACGGGCGACGCCGGGCGGCGCGGCACGGGCGCCGGCGGACGGGCGGCGGCGCCGGCGACGTAGGGCGGCGAGGCGGGGCGCGGCGGCGCCGGTGCGGGAGGGCGCGCGCGGGGGGACGGAGGGCGGCGGCGGCTCGGGCGCACGGGCCCGCTTGAAGGGCCGGCCGCGGGCTTTTGGGCCTCGGCGGCGGCGCGGGGCGGAGGGACACGTGGTGGCGGCTGGTTCACTGCGGGCGGCGGCGCGGATGCGTCCGGCGGCGACGGGAGGAGTTTTCTAGGGTTTGGACTGCAAATGTATTTCGGGAGGGATGCATATATATAGCTAGAGGGAGCTAGGAGACTCCAAATGGAGTGCGGTTTTCGCCCACACGATCGTGATCGAACGACCTAGAGCATGAAAGTGACTTAGAGGGGTTTTGGGCTGTTTAGAGAGGGGTTTTGCTGCAACACACAAAAGGACTTTGCGGTTACCCGGTTACCCGTTGGAGTACCAAACGACCTCCAAATGGAACGAAACTTGACCGGTGGTCTACCGGTGGTATACCAAGGCCACTTGACAAGCCTCGGCCCATTCCGAGAATGTTCAACACCCTCTCACGAAAAGAAACGAAAAGGGGTGCGCCGGAGGAGGTGGGAGTGCCGGATTGCAAAACGGACAACGGGGAAAAAGCTCGGATGCATGAGACGAACACGTATGCAAATGCAATGCACATGATGACATGATATGAGATGCATGACATGAACAAAATGCAAAACGACAAACAAAACCCGACCACAAAAGGAATATCATAACACCTAGCCGAAAATGGCAAGAGTTGGAGTTACAAATATGGAAAGTTACATCCGGGGTGTTACATCTTCCTCCCTCCTCCTCTTCCTCTTCTTTCTTCCTCTTCTTCTTCTTCTTCTTCTTCTTCTTCTTCTTCTTCTTCATCTTCTTCTGCTTCTTCTTCTTCTTCTTTCTTCTTCTTCTTCTTTTCTTTCTTCTTCTCCCTCCACCTCTTCCTCCCTCCTCCTCCTCCTACTCTTCTTATTCTTCTAAACTAAAACTAAAACTAATCTAAAATAAACTAAACTAAAAATAAAACTAAAACTAAACTGAAACTAAAACTAAAGTAAAACTATAACTAAAACAGAAACTAAATTAACTAAAAGAAACTAAAACAAACTAAACTAAAAAAAGGGGGGAAGATCACTCACCTGCAGGGGATCGCCGGTGGAGGGGGAGGCCGCGACGGGTGGGGGCGGTGGCGACCCGGTGGAGGGGAGTCCGCGGCGGGTGGGGGCAGTATCGGCCTGGTGGAGTGGGAGGCCGCGGCGGGTGGGGGTAGCGGCGGCCCGGTGTAGGGGGAGGCCGCATCGGGACGGGGTGGGGACGACCACGCAGGGGAGGGGAGGGGGCGGCTGGCCGGCGTGGAAGGGGCGCCGCATGGGAGGAGTGCGGGCCGACGGGGCGAGGGGGCGGCGGCGGGTGGTGGGGCGACGGGGCAAGGGGGCGGTGGGTGGTCGGGGCGACGGGGTGAGAGACGGTGGGTTGGCGGGTGGCGGCGGCGGGTGGTGGGGGTGGCTGGTGGCGGGGGCGGCGGCGGGTGGCGGTGCTCTCGTTGGGGTGGGGAGGACAGAGAGAGAGAGAGAGAGGGAGGGAGCGGGGTGGGGACCCGGCCGTTAGTTAGGTTATCTCCTTGCCGTCCGCCCCCCTTTGCCGTCCACTTTTCTGCTCTTTGCTGTCTGCTAGCAGATGGCAAAGAGGGGGGCCGTTAGGTTTTTTTCTAAGTAGCTCGTTAGTGGGGCCCACCTCTCTCTTTGCCGTCCGCTAGCTGACGACAAAGACTCTTTGCCGTCCGCTAGCAGACGGCAAAGAAATGGCTGATGGCAAAGACATTCTTTGCCATCAGCCAGTTCTTTGCCGTCCGTTTTTTGCAAGCTGACGGCAAAGACCCTCGTTGCCGTCCGCCAGCAGACGGCAAAGAACAGGCAGACGGCAAATAAGCAAATTCCAGTAGTGCGTAGGTCATACGGTGAAATGAAGCCCAGACCCTTTTACTGCCGGACAAACCATAAATTGATGACCGCCAGGAGATATCGATAGTTCTTTAGTATTGGCGCCAGACCCGGCAGCTAAGAAGACCCAGTCACAGGAGGACCGTACCAAGATAAAAGGACAAAAGAATTGAGGAAAAGGTTATGCCACTAACAGAAGAGCCCACAGAAGGAATTATCCTGAAGATCTGAGAGGATCGACACTGTCAATGATAAGGATGGAGTATATGAGTTTCGATGGAACCGTAACCATGTTTCTAAGGGTGGTAGCACCCCAGACCCCCTGTGACAATCGATGGATTTTGAGAAGACCGCCGAACCTAACCTATTTCTTTCTAGCCTCTCCGATTCTCGAGGGCGAGATTCATTTTAAGGGTGGTAGGTTTGTAACATCCCAAAATTATAAATTTTGGAATCTTATATTAAATACATACTTTTGATTGATTGTTTGACTGTGGTGTGGTTGCTTGTGTGAAACTGAGTGAAATTTGGAA
Organism: Aegilops tauschii subsp. strangulata; assembly: GCF_002575655.3. Lineage (NCBI taxonomy): Eukaryota > Viridiplantae > Streptophyta > Magnoliopsida > Poales > Poaceae > Aegilops > Aegilops tauschii. Next base: position 268,373,638 of record NC_053038.3, on the reverse strand, counting down.
CTTTTTGAAAGTTAAATGAGAGGGAATAAAAGGACTTTCCCAAACTTTCACCTTACATTTATAATCTCCATGAATTCAAATTCATTTCATCATAAAACCCTAGAGTGAAGATGATATGACTTCTTCCATTTAATTAAATGAAAAAGGGTTTTGAGAATATTTCAATTTCATTTGGAAATATTTCAAATTCAGAAGCTTTATGCAACTCAATGATTTTCATGAGAGAAGATAAAATGACTTCTTCAAATCGTATGAAATATGAGTTGGAAGTTTCAAAGAATCAAATTTAAAGTCCTTTGAAATTATTTTCAATTTGGAGTTATTTGGTATTATTCAAATTATCTTTCTCCAAAAATAAAATATATGGACATTAGGGTAAAATGATTCCCTACATTAGAAAATTGGAGAGAAATAAATTTGAAATTATTTTGCTATTTTAAAATATTTTTATTTGGTTTTAAATAAATCAGTACCACTGTTTGCTTTATTTAAGTTTTTGTGGATTTTACTTGACGCTAGAAAAAGTTCATGTTATAGAAAATATTTTTCTGAAATTTTTGATATATAATATGCCTATATATCATTTTTATTATTTTGTTATTTCTTTTATTTCTGTGTCTGTTTTAAAAAAATTCTTCGAACCGACTGGGTCGGAGCCCAGCCGGCCCAGCGCCGCGCCTTCCCCCTCGACCGACTCCCGTCGGAGTCCGGCCGCCACACGCCTGCGCAGCCGCCCGAGTCTGGCTTGGACTCCTCCCACCGCCGCCTTTGCCCCTTCTCCAAGCCGCCCTCCCCGGCCCCTTTATAAGGCCAAGGCCCCGGCCCCCTCTCCTCACAAATCGCGCCGCCGCCGCCGCTGCACGCCGCTGCCGCCTCCCGCCGATGCCGCCCGCGCCGCTAGTCACCGCCTCGCCCCGCCGTAGCCAGCGACGCCGCCCCACCGCCCGTCGTCGGAGACGCCGCCCGCCGCCCGCTGTCCGCCGTCCCAACTCATCGCCGGTTTTCTCCGCCCAAACCACCGAACCGGTATAAACCTAACCCCGATCCGGTTTTTCGTTTTCGGTTTTTTTAGAATACCCGGTTTATTATTAGGTTAGTTTAGTTAGCGAACGTTCGTTCGTTTAGATCTGTCAACAGACGTTTTCGTTCGTTAGTCTCTGTTAGCGGACGTTCGTCCGATAGATTTTTCTTTTTCTGTTTATTTTCAGCCAGGGACCTATCCATAATTATTATCTTCGCATATTAGTCCCTGATCTTTAAACCCTCACAACTTTTTGCTCGTTTATCCAAATCCAAAAACCAACGCCAAATTCTACGTTACGATCCCCTCTATCCAGATAACCAACTTAAACATGTTTTTGAATGTTTAAAACTTGCTTTCAAACATAGTTGAATTTGAAGTTCTTTTGATCATAACTTGAGTTTTATAACTCCGATTTAATTGATTGTTTTTGCAAATTGGAGCTCTTGATCTAGACTTTCTGTTAAGAACTAATCCACATAATTTTAATACAGTTGAATTTTTTTTTCTGTTCGCAAGAGTTATTTGCCTCTTTTTGAAGTTTCCCGAGATCTTTTCTTCAAATTTTATGTTTGAGTGCCTATGTATGCAATTGCTTGCTTACGATAGATTGATCGGAGTGTGACGAGTAGAACTATTAGTTATTATGAGTGCGAAGAATCTTCATCAACAGTACAAGGCAAGTTCACACTTTGATCATACTTTTCCTATACCCAGTTTTACTTGCATTAGATACACCCCTCAAATATTGCATGAGTAGGATTGGGAACATGTGGTTATTGCTATGTAGTGGATGAGGTAGGAACCAATACCTTTGATCACCCCGGGAATATACGTTATGCTCATATTTCTTAGCAGTGCACGTAGACGTGGATTGGTATGTGAGAAACATGCAAGCTGTGAGAGATAATAACCAAGGGAATCTTAAGGTGGCTACTTTAATACACATCTGGGTGGAATGGTTGGGGCACCCTGGGGATACCAGTGACTTGCCTGGACACCTGGGGAATCCAGTGTTGTCCTAGGAGATCCCGGGGACCCGTGTGATCATCCTATGGAATGCCACCCAGGCTCAAAGGGATCATATGATATTTCATGCCTAGAAACTTATGTGTGCAGCCACAAGCCATTATGGGCTCTCGCATAGTTGAGTAAGTTGTGGGAAACCTTTCCATGATAGGCTAGCAGATGTAGGGGATTGTAGGTGTACCAGCCTATCTATCGGTTAAGGGGACCTCTTCGGAAAGACTGTGTTTCGATCATCCGTTTCTCAAACATCATGCAGTGCGAGAAATTCAATGGAGGAGATCGAGTCTTGTGGGGAAAAGTGCGCAAACTTCTACAGAGTGTACAAACTAATCATGATTAGCCGTGTTCCCGGTTATGGACATTTCAGTATCTGGTATTTGAATTATGGGTTGATCTCATCACTCTATTTAATGAAATTGTTGGGTTATTAATGATTTGGTGTTTTTGCGATTGAGTTGGGGTTACTTTCTCAATATGGTAATTTTAACTTAGTAGTAAATAAAATTTATTCCTTTGTTGTAGGAAAAAATTAGCTTTATGCAAAATTAAACTTAGAGCCTCCACCAGGCAAATATGCATATAGAGATAGTTATTATTCATCATTATTCTATGGTGTGAATTTGCTAGTACATTCAATGTACTGACCTATATGGCTACAACGTCTCATGTTGCAGGATACTTACGACGAGTAAGTGATACGTTAGGGTTACGATGTCTACACTCAACTTTGCCGTTGGTGTTGTTGGGACTCCACAACCTTGTTGTTTCTTCCGCTATATGGTTTGAGGTAATAATATTTATGTTACTTTATACATGTGATTTACCTCTGTTATAAATCCTCGAGTATTGTGTGTGTTAGCATACCAATCCAGGGAGGACACTTAAGCATAGAGACTTCGATCCATTCGGGTCGGGTCGCTACATTTTTCATGAGACGTGTTATTCTGCTTGCACCTGTAGGGCCATATTTCTGGTTGTGAACATGTTACATGTGCTAAATTACATACCAGTGCACATATAGTTAATATGCTTTAGTTTTGTCCTAAGTATTATTGTACTTCCTAGATATCACTGCCTACTATTTTACTTCTTGCATGCTATATTTATGATAATGGTGTTGTTTTGATGCCACCTGTTGGTTTCATCGGACTGCTTCATGTTCTCTATGCTTAATTACACATCAGCAAACTAGCATGTGGTTCCGCTGCTTTTCTTTCGTTTTACCCTACATTTTCTGATGCTAGCTATTACATCACTGCTCCGAGCCTCTGCTCATTACTTTTTTGTGTGTTCTTGATCTTCCCAAGTTGCATGACAAAGTTGATGCTTCTATTAATTATGGTGCTGCCAACCCCATCAAGAAAAATATTTGTTCTTTTGGGGCTGGCACCTCGAACAAGCATAAAAATAGAGTGAAGTAGATATATTGTCATGTAAGCACACACCCTTCTTTCATTAGTTTAGATGAACCACTGATGGACAATTCGAACCAATGCATGCGATTAAAATTAATTTTACCTAAATAGAGGGTGCAGAATAAACTAGAACAACTAGATTTGCTACCACGGGATGCTGATGATATCTTTAAAAAACATTGCAACAGCAGCGAGGCTTCACAACAACATATGGTAAGCCAGTGTGTTTTAATACATGTGAAATGTAATGCGTGTGGGCTGCTTTCTTGGCTTGTGCCCTCAACCTGTAATCCTACAGAATTACAAATAGTTCAGTTGTCTGCTTTGCTGTATTGCTTGATTCGAATGCTTGTTTGTTACTCCCTCCGTTCCAAAATAGATGACCCAACTTTGTACTAACTTTGGTACAGTACAAAGTTGGGTCATCTATTTTGGAACGGAGGGAGTACTTGTTAGGCTATACCTGAGTTGGACAATATGTCAGCAGTGCCTATTGTACTATCATAAATAAATGCATGCCTAGTTCATTTGAGTCCTTAAGTTTTCCTCTGAAATTCATCACAAGACTGTCTTCGTAGTTTATATGAGGCCACACTGTTAAGTGCTTTCTCAGATTATTTCAACTGCTTAGATGCCTTGGCAACTTAAATATAGCGGTGGTACACTCCCTTTCAACTAGGGATGTCAACTGGGTCCCATTTAATCCCGATTAAAGTCCACTAGTGGTATGATAGTTCAAAAGAGTTTTTGTTTTTTGAGGAAAATGAACTAGGGAGCTAGCAAAAACTAACTAGATGGGATTGGCGGATGTCGTTTATTTGCCACTTACATCCCTAGTTTCATCTTACCATTTTAATTTCTTTTCGGCTGGTGCTGCTTTGAACCATTTAAATATGGCTCTCCATGCTCGGCAATAATTCGTATGTCGTTTACCATGTAAGCTTACTGCCTGGATCATGCGATAATTATCTCTTACTTATGTCCAGCGGAAACCTTTCAGGATGTCGTTCACACTAGGACACAATGTACAACCCCAGAATCTATTTGTGGAAGCAGTGCGCCATCCATGTTACCAGATGGTAGCAGTTCAGAGGCAACACCACCGGAGAGCAGTCTGAGCACATATATTATAGTTCTTGAGGCTCTACTAGAGGCAGAAAGGGATGGTGCGTGTCAGTGTGGAACGACACCTATGGGATCACAAGAATCCCTACTACGGTTGCCGGGGCGCAGGGTTGCGAGGAGAGCAGGGCTAGTAGACAGCACAAGGATCGTTTACCCAGGTTCAGGCCGCGAGGATGTGTAAAACCCTAGTCCTGCTTTGGTGGGTGTATTTCTGAGAGTTCTTGAGCTCTCGAACTAGCTATGGTCGGTGCGTGGTTCGAAAGAGCCGAATCCTTCTCTAGTATGCTATGGGGCTCCTTTTATAGTTGGAAGGGGCTGCCACAGTGACACACAGGAGGTGGAAAGGCGTACAGTGCTCTGAGCTTATCGCTCGTATTACATGACAAGATGCATTTAATGCGTAGTGTAGGTGTCCCCTTGCTTTGTTGGGGATGGGGGCGAGGCCCGTCCCGTCCTTCGCTGCTCCTCCTCACCTTGACACGCGCCCTGGCCAGTGAGGTGTGTGGTGCCATGTAGGCAGCCAGGCAGTTGAGGTGGCGTGGTGGTGGAGCCTTCACGAAGATCTGCATGCCGCCACGCAGGCGCTTGATGAGTTGGCCTGGGAGCTGCATGTTGCCACGCAGGTGCCTGCCCAGCTGGTTGGGCTGGCAGCTGCATGTGAATGGTGGAAGCTTGGTTGGCGCGGGCCTGGTGGTGGCCCCGCTAGCGTCCTTGGCGAGGGCCTTGCCGGGTGGCCCGGCAAGGGTCTTGTCGTGGCGCGTTGTCGTCCCCGGCAAGGATCTTGCCGGGGGTCTGGTGGCCTTCCTCGGCAAGGGTCTTGCTGAGGATCGTCGTCTTCTAATCCTTGTCTGGTCTTGAATATGTCTTCACAAAGATCCGCATGCCACCACAGAGGTGCCTTCCCGAGCCCTGGCCCCATGTTGATGACGGCGTTGGGGGCCATGGGCTCGAGGGTGGCTCGCTCTGTTGGTGTGGGGCGAGCTGTCCCGGCAAGGGTCTTGCCGGGGCCGCTGAGGCCGCCTGGCAAGGGTCTTGTCGGGGGAACCTGCTTCGTCCCTCTGCTCTTTGTGGTCTTGGCCTTGGCGTTGCTTTGATTGTCTTGGGCTTCGGTCTTACCTTGGCTCACCTCCCCTGCTCTGCGTGGTGCGGTCGTGGGCACGGCTCCGACTGCCCGTGCACAGGTAAAGGGGTACAAAAGCGTGCCCCTATTTTTGTACACCGACAGGATCCCCTAGGCCTGGGCCACACATAAGCGCGACACGTTGTTGGGCCAGGCCCAAAATGATGCGCGGGCAGGTGGGGCGGTTTTTACCATGGTAAGACTCTTCGCGCGCTTCGCTTCCCATGACCCGCGTGCGCGGCGCGGCGTGGAGGGGTGTGCGTGACATGGGCGGCATGCGTGGGGCGGTTTTCACACGCATGCGTCACATCGCAGTAAAGAGGCGGCTCGCACCTTCCTCGTAAAAAGAGGGAGGCGTGGAGGCGCGTCTCATTTACTGAACGGGGCCGGGGCGCGGTCTTCAAGGCGTCCACTCCCCACGATCACGGGGTGGGGAGAGGTGGCTTCGCCCGTCCCCTCGGGTCTCCACGTCCGCCACGCATCCCCCATGCACTTGGGGTAGCAAGCGGCGGGGGCGGGAAACCGGGCCGTTGCTGGTTGGGGCAGCGGGTCGGTCCCGATTCCGCGCGCCTCTGGTGGCTGGATTGGCCGAACGGGGCGGCCGAGCCCCGACCCCACTCCTTTATAAGGAGGGGGGTGGGGGGATGGCGTCCCGCACTCTTCTGTCATCTATCTCCTCTTGCTTCTGCTTCTTCCTTTCACTCGCCATGGAGAAAGGGAATCCTGGTCCTTCGACGGTGGCAGCGAGGGTCGCCGCTCGACAACGCGTCCCTCCTCCTCCTGAGCCCGCGGTGGTGGAGCTGGCCGTGAGCGGAAGGGGAAGGGGGAGGGGGAGAGGCCGGGGCAGAGGCCGTAGCGCTCGGGGAAGAGGAGGATGGGGCGGCGCGCCGGCCTTGCCCCCGCCAATGATGCCCTTCCCGATGGAGGGCCACGTTGAAGACCAGCCTTGCGAGTTCTTCATCAGGCCGCGCCGGCCTTCGCGTCGTTGTCTTCGTCTCCCTGCCCCGTTTGCTCGGGTGATCGTGACCCGCCCCAGACCCTCAGGTTGCATATGAGGGGCTGTGGGAACGGGGGCACGCAGGTCGACGTCGACTTCCCAGCTTCTCGGGTTATGTACCTCCGCCGTCGATGGAAGACGTTCGCCCGCATCCACTGCCTGACGGCGGGGCTCGTCCTCTACTTCAAATTAATGGAGGACGGCCTGCTCTCCATCAAGGTCTTCCGAGAGTTTGGAACTCGCCTGAAATGCTGCGTGGAGAGCTCCTCTGATGGAGATTCCGATGATGGAAGCTCTTCCTCGAGCGAAAGTGACGAGGAGGACAGCGGGGACGAGTCTGACTAGGCGTCGGACACCCCGCGCCTGGGCGGGTGCGGCAGCAGCAGCATCTGCACCAGGCCGCTCCTCCGGCAGGGTTTTGCCGGGGGTGGGGCCAGCTCCTTGAACTTCTCGGGGCCGTCTCCTTGGGCGGCTGGCGTCGGGAGGCTGCCGAAGAGGAAGAGGGCGGGCGGCAAGGCCGTCAACTCGGAGTACGCGGGCACCGACACATTCATCGCGTATTGCCGGTCCTGCCGCCTCGTCTTCTAGCTCCTTTCCCAGCACCGTCATCACCGGCCCGCCTGTGGGCGGCCACCGAGGTGTTCTCTTGGTGCTTTCTGCTGCTCGTAGCTCGCCTAGGCGCCCCTTTTGCCCTCTCGCCTCCTTGACCTGCCTCATGAGGAGAGGGACAAGAAAGGGATCACGGGCACCTTATCTCTTTTTTAATCTGTAAGCCTGCGGGCCTTTGTTAAATTTAAAACTTGTAATCCCCTTGCTCATGTTTTTCATCTCGCACGAACTCTACCTGTATGGGATGTTTTTAATGAAAAAGGGATGTTTGCCGGGTTTTTCGTTCGTGGGTAAATCCCACGACAAGGAGCGAATCCTTGTTATTGTTTAAGATAAACGTTTTTCGCCCGGCAACAGGCCTTGCCGTGCCCCACTCCACTCTATCGTTCCAGCGCTCTTGGCGGAGGCAAGGATGAGGTGGGCTTTAGGCTCCTCGTTTTACCTCCTTGCCGCCGCGGCTACAACCAAATCCGGACACAGGAAATAATCCTTAGGTATAGGAAAAAGGGGAGCACGACAGCCTAGAGATAAAAACAAGGTTTCACATACCCCAGTCCGACTCCGAAATGCATGACAGAGGATAAAAGACTTATCTAGATCTGCAGCCCCCGGCAATCTCATCTTGCCGCGGTTGGATCCTTGTGCTTGCAGCCGCCGGCAACTCTGGTTTGCCGGGGTCGGGACGCCGGTCCGTTTTCTTTCTTCCAAGTAGCTCAGCAGAAGTGCTCATGTGCCCTGCGAACCAAAAGAGGACAGAAGAGAAACAGATAGACGCGCACTCGACCTCTAAGCTAGGGGTTAGTCGCTGCTGAGCACTATCAACCCTAACCAAGGAAGAGACTTGACCTAGCATGCATGCTATGACTTAGGGCACCAGCGCTTCATTTATTTATGCTCAGGGTCTGCGCCTGGCTCTGTACAAAGGGTCACATGCCTTGCCGGCAAAGCTTGTACAAAAGGTGGCTTGCCGGGAGGCCCAGCAAGCCGCGCCTTACGGGTAAAACTTGCGAAGATGCTCAATGTTCCAGGAGTTGCTCACTTGGACGGCATCCTCGGTCTCCAGGCGGACTGCGCCAGGCCTGGTGACTCGTATTACCCGATAAGGGCCTTCCCACTTCGGCGTCAACTTGTTGGAATTCTTGGCTGACTAAACGCGTCGAAGAACAAGGTCGCCTTCCTCAAAGCTTCGGGCATGAACCTTGCGGCTATGGTAGCGGCGCAAGGTTTGCTGGTAGCGTGCTGCTCTCACAGCCGCCCGAAGATGATCTTCCTCAAGAAGCGTCGCGTCATCTTGGCGCAACGGCTCTTGCTCAAGCTCATCATAAGCGAGCACTCGAGGTGACCCGCATATGAGTTCCGTGGGGAGAACTGCTTCTGCCCCGTATACCAGGGCAAAAGGTGTCTTGCCGGTGGCTCGATTTGGCATCGTCATGATCGACCAAAGAACCACCGGCAACTCATCAATCCAGCGCCTTCCACTCTTGTGCAGCTTGTCAAAGGTATTCGTTCTCAGGCCTCACAACACTTCAGCATTTGCCCTCTCAGCTTGGCCGTTGCTCCGTGGATGTGCCACGGATGCAAAACAGACCTTGCTGCCGAGGTCTTGGATGTACTGCATGAAGGTGTGGCTTGTGAACTGCGTGCCGTTGTCGGTGATGACTCTGTTTGGCACACCAAAACGGCAGACCAGTCCTTTGAAGAACTTGACAGCTGACTGAGCAGTCACCTTCCTCACTGCTTCCACCTCCGGCCACTTTGTGAACTTGTCGATTGCAACGTACAAGTACTCAAAGCCCCCGACGGCGCGGGGGAAAGGGCCCAGTATATCGAGCCCCCAGACCGAGAATGGCCAGGAGAGAGGGATTGTTTGAAGGGCTTGAGCTGGTTGATGAAGCTTCTTTGAATGGAACTGGCATGCTTCACACTTGGTTACTAGTGCTGTCGCATCCTGGAGGGCGGTGGGCCAGAAGAAACCTTGCCGGAACGCCTTCCGGGCAAGGGCCCTCGACCCTATGTGGGAGCCACATATGCCTCCATGTATCTCCGCTAATAGCTCCAGTCCTTCCTCCCGGGGGATGCACTTGAGTTTCACACCGTGCGGCCTTCTCCGGTACAGGACGTCATCGATGAACTGGTACAGGGTGGACCGACGGGCTACTTTCTCCGCTTCTTCCTGCTCCTCAGGAAACTCCCCTGTTTGGAGGAATTGGACGGTATGCTGTGCCCATGCCGGAGCCTGGGGCTCGACGGCAAGGACCAAAGGCATCTCTTCCGCCATGGGAGCGGTTGTCTCTACGGCCAGGGCTTGACGCCCCGCCGGAGCCAGTTGCTCTTGGGTAGGCTCAGCGTCCGCGGCAGCACCCTTGCCGGCAGCCCCAGGGGGCTCAGTAGGAAAGTACTTGCTGGGACCTAATTTTCTCCGCTTGTTCTTCCCCGCTGATGGTTCGACGGATGGTTGAGTTAACCGGAGCAAAAAGGTACCTGGTTCCACAGGTAGCTTGAATGCGGCAGGCTTAGACAGGTAATCGGCAATGTCGTTCTCCGCTCGGAAGACGTGCTCCGCCTGGATACCGTCAAACAGTCCTCCAGCTTCCTCACCTCATCTACGTAAGCTTCCATCAATGGGCTCTGATAATCCTTGTTGACCTCCCTGACAACGAGCTGCGAGTCACCCCTGACGATGAGCTTCTTAACCCCGAGGTCTGCCGCGATCCTGAGACCGGCAAGCAATCCCTCGTACTCAGCAGTGTTGTTGGTGGACATCTCCCTGGGGAAGTGCATCTGGATCACGTACTTGAGGTGTTCTCCGGTGGGTGCGACGAGCAGCACACCGGCACTGGCGCCTTGCAGCGAGAAAGCCCCATCAAAGTACATGATCCAGTCGCGGTCTGCTTCCTTGCCGGGGAGAGTGGTCTCCTGGATTTCTTCGTCAGGCGTCGAGGTCCATTCTGTGATGAACTCCACCAAGACTCTGCTCTGAATTGTCAAGGTACTTTCAAACCTTAAACTAAAGCTTGACAGCTCCAAGGCCCATTCCACAATCCTTCCAGTTGCGTCTGGGTTGTGCAGTATCCGTTGCAACGGGAGGCGGGTGACGACAGTGATCTCGTGGGCTTGGAAGTAGTGACGCAGCTTCCTCAAGGCCATAAGGAGGCCGAAGAGCAATTTTTTCACACCGGAATACCTCGACCTAGCCCCCTGCAAGAGGGAGCTGACAAAGTAAACCGGGTGCTGCATCATCTTCTTCTTCGGCACCACCTCACTCGACTGCGCGGGTACTGCCTTGGTGGCATCAGACTCTGCCAGGGGCCGCGCCTCGTCGACACCAGGCCCTGCCGGGGGAATATTTGGCTTGCCATCCGCTGGTTCTGCCGCCATTGCTGCCTCCTCGTCGACCTCCCTCTATGCCACCAGTGCAGCGCTGACCACTTGATTCGTCGCCGCCAGATACAGCAGCAACGGCTCTTGTGGTTTAGGCGCAACCAGTATTGGCATGGAGGAAAGGTATTTCTTCAGATCCTACAGTGCTGCCTCGGCTTTTGGGGTCCACTTTATTGGGCCTGCCTTCTTCAAGATTCTGAAGAAGGGAAGGGTGCGCTCGGCGGACTTGGAGATGAATCGGCTCATGGTGGCAACGCAGCCGGTGAGCCGACGCACATCATTGACCCGCTTGGGCGCCTCGATCTGCTCAATAGCCTTGATCTTGTCCGGGTTTGCCTCGATCCCGCGCTGTGACACAAAGAACCCGAGAAGCTTGCCGGATGGAATGCCGAAGACACACTTCTCAGGGTTCAGCTTGAGGTTGATCTTGCGCAGGTTAGCAAATGTCTCTTCCAGATCTTGCACAAGAGTTGGCCCGTCCTTGGTTTTGACCACTATGTCATCCATGTAGGCCTCCATATTTCTATGGAGCTGAGGTTCAAAACCAATTTGGACTGCTCTTGCGAACATTGAGCCAGCACTCTTCAACCCAAAAGACATCCGTAAGCAATACGTACCACATGGGGTGATGAATGCTGTCTTCTCTTCATCCTCTTTCGTCATGAAGATCTAGTGGTAGCCTGAGTAGGCGTCGAGGAATGATAGCAGATCGCACCCGGCCGTGGAGTCAACAATCTGGTCGATGCGCGGCAATGGGAAGGGGTCCTTAGGGCAGGCCTTATTGATATCTGTGTAATCAATACACAGTCTCCACTTCCCATTCGCCTTGCGCACCACTACCGGATTGGCCAACCACGTCGGGTGGAGCACTCCTCTCACCAAACCTGCCGCTTCCAACTTCCTGATCTCCTCTGTGATGAACTCCTGCCTCTCTAGAGCCTGCTTTTTGACCTTCTGCTTGACGGGCCGCACATGAGGGCAGACAACTAGGTGGTGGTCAATCACCTCCCTGGGAACACTGGGGATGTCGGATGCTTGCCATGCAAACACGTCGACATTCGCCCGCAGGAAGGTGACGAGCGCGCCTTCCTATTTCTGTCGAGGGTGTAGCCTATGGTGAAGGCCCCTCCCGTGCCATCCTCCTTGACGGGAACCTTCTTGGTCTGCGGTGGCTCGGCCCTGGGTCTCTTGCTCTTGTCGGTAGAGCTCTCTGGCACGTCCTCGACGGTAGCACAACACTCCGAGGAGGTGCGCTTGCCGGAGTGGGTGTGAGAGGTCTTGCCGGGCTTCTTCTTCCCTCCCGGGGCTTCAGCGGCAGGAGCAGGTGCCTTGACGGCAGCCACTGCAACTGCTTCCCGGTAGAGCTGGTCAGCGCAGATCAGCACGTCCTTCTTGTCGGAGGGGACGGAGATGATGTGATAACCATCTCTTACTTATGTCCAGCGGAAACCTTTCAGGATGTCGTTCACACTAGGACACAATGTACAACCCCAGAATCTATTTGTGGAAGCAGTGCGCTATCCATGTTACCAGATGGTAGCAGTTCAGAGGCAACACCACCGGAGAGCAGTCTGAGCACATATATTATAGTTCTTGAGGCTCTACTAGAGGCGGAAAGAGATGGTGCGTGTCGGTGTGGAACGACACCTATGGGATCACAAGAATCCCTACTACGGTTGCCGGGGTGCAGGGTTGCGAGGAGAGCAGGGCTAGTAGACGGCACAAGGATCGTTTACCCAGGTTCGGGCCGCGAGGATGTGTAAAACCCTAGTCCTGCTTTGGTGGGTGTATTTCTGAGAGTTCTTGAGCTCTCGAACTAGCTATGGTCAGTGCGTGGTTCGAAAGAGCCGAATCCTTCTCTAGTATGCTATGGGCCTCCTTTTATAGTTGGAAGGGGCTGCCACAGTGACACACAGGAGGTGGAAAGGCGTATAGTGCTCTGAGCTTATCGCTCATATTACAGGACAAGACACATTTAATGCGTAGTGTAGGTGTCCCCTTGCTTTATTGGGGACGGGGGCAAGGCCCGTCCCATCCGTCGCCGCTCCTCCTCACCTTGACACGCGCCCTGGCCAGTGAGGTGCGTGGTGCCATGTAGGCAGCCAGGCAGCTGAGGTGGCGCGGTGGTGGAGCCTTCACGAAGATCTGCATGCCGCCACGTAGGCGCTCGATGAGTTGGCTTGGGAGCTGCATGTTGCCATGCAGGTGCCTACCCAGCTGGTTGGGCTGGGAACTGCATGTGAACGGTGGTAGCTTGGTTGGCGCGGGCCTGGCGGTGGCCCCGCTGGCGTCCTTGGCGAGGGCCTTGTCGGGTGGCCCGGCAAGGGTCTTGCCGTGGCGCTTTGTCATCCCCAGCAAGGATCTTGCCGGGGGTCTGGTGGCCTTCCTCGGCAAGGATCTTTCCAAGGATCGTCGTCTTCTAATCCTCTTCTGATCTTGAATATGTCTTCACAAAGATCTGCATGCCACCACAGAGGTGCCTTCCCGAGCCCTGGCCCCATGTTGATGATGGCGTTGGGGGCCGTGGGCTCAAGGGTGGCTCGCTCTGTTGGTGTGGGGCGAGCTGTCCCGGCAAGGGTCTTGCCGGGGCCGCTGAGGCCGCCCGGCAAGGGTCTTGCTGGGGGAACCTGCTTGGTCCCTTTGCACTTTGTGGTCTTGGCCTTGGCGTTGCTTTGATTGTCTTGGGCTTCGGTCTTACCTTGGCTCACCTCCCCTGCTCTGTGTGGTGCGGTCGTGGGCGCGGCTCCGACTGCCCGTGCATAGGTAAAGGGGTACAAAAGCGTGCCCATATTTTTGTACACCGACAGTGCGGCTGCCATGAATGAGGTAATCTTGATCTTGAGGCTGGAAATTATGCAATTAGCTGCACGCATTATGCAAGCAACCCAAGAATTGGAGGAAGTAAGAATGTTGCATTTGAAGACGGAGGAGGTCCTGCTATTTCTGCTATCTGAAGCCAGGGTAATCCCAGTTCTTCTTTAGATACCAGTTGAAATTGTCATTAGATTATTGTACTTGCATGTTATCTCATGTCTCTGAATGGATTATGTTGTAAGACCCCCTATGTTGTCCATGTGTTGTAATGATCCGAATTTTTTAGGCGAGGTAATCCTCAGTATTGGTATGATTGACATAAGGGGAACTGTTTTTCGTGTGAGCATATTGTATTGGATGAAATAACTGTTTGACTCAAAGTGTATCCAACCTACTGAATTCGAAGATCACGGCATTTCTAAATCATAATCATATATAAAGGTGGAATAAATCTTTGTTGTTGTTTTGAAGAAATAAATAACAAAACGTAGAATTATGTGTGGATATTCGTAATCGAATACAAATTGCATTTGAATTTAGTTGCCAGGGCCCAGGGAAAACGTGAATTCTAATTCTCCCAAGTTTTGAACGAAGCGGCTAAACACCCACTATCATTTGTGGGCTGCCCGAAGCAAGTGTTTACGAGATGGAAATTACTGTCTACCCCTGACACTTGACATCCTTATCGACCGGATTTACACTGCTGTCGATAGGGGTGGACTAGTAACTTCAATCAAACGTGACACGAACGCCTCTGAGCCCATTCAGACACGGTGGGCGCCAAACGTGGGTGACAAAACACATTTGATTCTAGCTCGTCTGAAAGACATGTGTCTCTCCCTCCATTTCTCCATTCATACACGGTGGGCGGCAAAACAAACTCTCCTCGTCCAAAATCGATGTAGGCAAATATTTTAAATAGGGGCAGATGTGTAACTTCCCTCAGACGAGACACAACCTCCCTACCTGTCAGCCCCATTCATACACCATGGGCGCCAACCGTGGGCGGCAAAACACCCTCTCCTCGCCCGAAATCGCTACCGGCAAATATTTGGGAGATGCGAGATTACCGTCCTATCCCCAACCGACGTGATGTCTGAAATTTTAAACGGGGGATAAGTTCGTAACTTTCCCACATTTCAGACAAGCGCGTCCCAAAGTTTGAGATCCCCCTCCTCTCCATTTCCCCATTCATACACCGTCGGCGCCACAACAACCTCCCCACTGTGGCCAGCCTCCTCCGTCTACCACCTCATCCTCCACCTTGCTGGAACCGCTACCCCTACCCCGTCGTCCACTGCAAGAGATGGACGTCTTTCATCCACGGCGCCGGACAAGGATCCTTTCATCACGTCCTCTCGCTTCATTGGCGCCGTCGTCCACCTTGCCATTGCCACTCCTACGACCGCCTCGTCCACGGTAACAGGATTTATCCCCCGACCCGGCCGTCTAAAGTCCTCTTCCCCGCCGCCGACAGCCATCGCACCATCAGCACCCTCAACGTATCAGCAGGGGCCTACACGGCATTGCAAGAGAGGTGGTACTCTTCCATATGTGCTTAAGTTATTGATCTCACCCGGAAAATAGATCGTAAATTGTTTACTGTACTTTTCTTGTCCGTACCAAATCATGGTGGCTAGTTGAAAGCAAACATTGGTTGCAGAGTAGCTTTGTCCGGTTTGCACCTTAAGATCTGCCATGGCACGATCACTATACTGGAAAAGCTTATGATTTCCCCCCTTTATATTCAATACCATCATCGTAGGTGCTTCGTGTCGTGCTAGCACTGCTCCTCAAGACCTCAACCCATCAAGCGAAACAATATGCCACCCATAATTCCAAAGCTTAGGTGTTGAAATACGAATCTGATATGATGCTCATATTACTAAAACAGAGAATGTTTAATTGGTCACCTAACGTTCATATATTCGTTTCGAAAAGCATGTGCGCCACCCACTGGTCCAGCTAGTTCCACTTTCCTGATTTTACTCTTGATGCTTAGGGTTTTCCCCTTTTATCTACTCAACTATGATCTGCGTAGGTGCTTTCTATCGTACTAGCATTACTCCACCCTTCAAGCTTGTCGGCGTCCTGGGAACGGGGGTCCCCAGACTTGCCTTCCTGCAGCCCATGGCGTGGCACCACCAACGGCCTGGCACGGCCCATCTTCAGCAACAACCACTCAAGACCCTCGCGAGGGGCCAAGCCACGCGAGGCGGACGACACCAAGACCTCCTCAAGGGCAGCCTCGCTAGGCTGGCTCGCGAGGTTCATGTGACGTGAGCCATGACGACCAAGGCCTAGAGGGCCCCAGCGGGCGCAGAGTACCAGTTTCTTCTTTGGTGCTAAAGGGGCAAGCGCAGGCGAGGAGTCCCGAGGCATCAGGCAAAGGTTTCCAAATCAGTGCAATGAGACCAAGACCAGCAGGACGGCAGGACGGAGGTCATCGCGGAGCCCACAGCTACATCACCACCAGAGCCTTTGGCAGACGAAGACCACCTTTTGTCAGGATAGCTTGTAGTAGTTGTCTCCCTTCAAACTTGCCCGTTGTGGGATCCCTTCCTGCCTAATATCTGGGAAGAAGACCAAGGCCTCTATAAATAGGACTAGCCACCACCATAGGAGGCAACGGGCCTTGGATTGGATCCATTCCACAAAGGCCATCCCACCAGCTCACCGAGCTCAAGAACACCTCTCCTCAGGAGGCTGTTCTTACCTTGTACTTGCTCATCCTCAGCCTACAAGGCAATCCACCACAACACACTGGAGTAGGGTATTACACCGCAACGATGGCCCTAACCAGTATAAACTCTTGTGTCTCTTGTTCTTTGGTTTCATCAAGCTAGGCCTAGAGATCGTTGTGCGAGCGAGCTAGGGAGGGAGAGTTCTTCGTGCGCACCCCTATGTTCGAACCTCAAGGGTTTGCCGGATCCCGTAATCCGACATTTGGCGCGCCAGGTAGGGGGTGCGCCAGAGTTTTGCCTCCCTGCTTGCTTCGTTCCTCCGACCGGCTCCCATGGCAGGTGCCACTCCTCCGACTGGGTCGACGGGCGCGCACTGAGGTGCCGTGGGCATCCGGGCCTTCACCCCCGCCTTGCAGCGGGTGCGGTGGACGCACAAGTTCAAGCCAGAGATGCCGCCTCGGTATGACGGCACGACGGATCCAGCGGCTTTCTTGCCAGTGTACAAGGAGGCCGTTCTCGAAGCCAGAGGCGATGACCAAGTCATGGCCAACTGGTTCCCCATGGCCCATGCTGGCGTGCCACGTGCCTGGCTGCTTAACCTGTCGGGGTCCTCTTTGGCCTCTTGGGAGGAAATGCACATCTTCTTCATCGCGCGCTTCGCGGTGCAGGCGCCCCTGCTGTGGCGGCCCACCTTGGTGGTTCACGGGCGCCACCCTCGGATCGCCACATCAAGCAGTTCGTCCGATAGATGGGTGCTGCCCGCGTGCAGCAAGGGGCTCCCCCGGGATGGGCGGCGCCCCAGGCCGACCTCACCTTCAGCTCGGAGGACCATCCAACAGTCACCATGAGCTCAGGCGCGCTCCCGATGCTTTGCACGCCCACCATCTGCAATGTAGCAGTCACCAATACCCTTATCGACGGAGGGGCAGGCCTCAACGTGCTCTCTGTAGAGGCCTTCAGCTTGCTCCACGTACCGCTCGGCCGGCTCCACCACACCAGGCCCTTCTCTGGGGTCGACAGTGGTTCCACCAGTCCCCTTGGGGTAGATCCGCCTCCCCATCACCTTCGGCACCCGAGACTACTACCGCACCGAGCTCATCGACTTCGACATCGCTCACGTCAGCCTCCCGTACAACGCCATTCTCGGGTACCCTGCCCTGGCCCAGTTCATGGCGGCAACCCATCCCGCCTACAACCTCATGAAGATGCCGGGGAGCAATGGTGTCCTCACAGTGGCCGGGGACACCAAGGAGGCCCTGGAGGCCCTCAGGCTTGCCTTCAGGGCCGCGGTGGCAGCTCGCCCCGCGGACGTGGCAGTGTCCGGAGCCCAGGGGGCCGCACCAGCAAAGAAGAAGCAGCTGTTTTTGCAAGATCGTGCCAAGACGAAGCAAGTACCGGTCGATCATGACGGGGCCTCAGGAGCCACCTTCACCATAGGCGCCAACCTTGACCCCGACCAAGAAGAGGCACTGGTGAAGTTCTTGTGAGCGAACAAAGAGGTATTTGCCTGGGAACCCAAGCAGCTAGTGGGGGTCCCGAGGGGAGTAATCGAGCACCACTTGAGGGTGTGCCCCAATGTGCGCCCAGTGAAGCAGAAGACGCGGCGGCAATCCACGGAGAAGCAGTCCTTCATCATCCAAGAAACCCGCAAGCTACACGCAGCGGGTGTCATCCGTGAGGTCCGGTACCCGGAATGGTTGGCAAACCCCGTTCTCGTGCCCAAGAAGGGCGGGAAGGAGCGCATGTGTCTCGACTTCACCAACCTCAACAAGGCCTGTCCTCAGGACCCCTTTCCGCTTCCGCGCATTGATCAGATCGTCGACTCCACCGCCGAATGCGACCTGTTATGTTTCCTGGATGGTTTCTTGGGTTACCACCAAATCAAGATGGTAGTGGAAGACGTAGAGAAGACGACCTTCTTGACCCCGTGTGGGGTGTACTGCTACACCTGCATGCCGGCGCAACGCTGGGGCAACCTTCCAGCGACTTATGCACATCGCCCTGGGCCAGGAGCTCAGGAGGAACGCGGAGGCCAACATCGACGACATTGTGGTGAAGTCTCGGGAGGCCAAGACCCTCATTCAGGACCTGGAGGAGACGTTCGTCAGCCTGCGCCAAGTGGACCTGCAACTCAATCCGGAGAAGTGCGTGTTCGGCGTCCCATCCAGCAAGCTGCCGGGTTTCCTCGTATCGCACCGGGGGAACGAGGCGAATCTGGAGAAGGTCGAGGCAATAGAAGACATGAGCCCACCTCAGACCCTCAAAAAAATGCAAAAACTCGCAGGTTGTGTGATCTCGCTGGGGTGCTTTATCTCCAAGCTAGGGGAGCGCGCCCTACCCTTCTTCAAGCTGATGAAGAAGAAAGGCCCGTTCGAGTGGACCCCGGAGGCCGACCTAGCATTTCAAGACCTCAAGAGGTACCTGACTAGCCCACCAGTGATGGTAGCGCCTCATCCCATCGAGCCCCTGGTGCTCTACCTACCTGCTACGCCTCATTCCGCCAGCACAACGCTGGTGGCCGTCCGCGAGGAACATCAGGCCAAGAGCCAGCCGCACAACACCTCACCTATAGTTGGGAAGGAGCAGCACGACAATGGCGCCCCTGAAGCCACAGTGACATCGGCAGACAACCAGGCTCCACAAGACGGCGCCCTCAAGACCACAGTGGCCTCAATGGCAGTCAGGCTCCTGAGGTCACCCAGCCTCCGGAGGCGCCCCAAGCTTCGGAGGCCTTGGACCCCATCGAAGCTCCTACCCTCGTCGAGCACCCAGTGTACTTCGTCAGCACGGTGTTATGGGACGCAAGGGCGCGCTATCCCATGCCCGCAGAAGCTTCTACTCGCGCTCCTCGTGGCCTCGTGCAAACTGCGTCACTACTTTCAAAGCCACCCCATCAAGGTCGTCTCGGCGTACCCGCTGGAGAGGATACTCCGGAGCCCCAATGCTGCAGGAAGGGTCACCGAATGGAACATCGAGTTGCAGGCATTCCAGCTAGAGTTCGGCACCACCAGGGTCATCAAGGGAGCCATGCTTGCCAACTTCGTGGCGGAACAGACCCACGTCCCAAGACACGAAGTGAGTGAGGACCAATCTCTCTCACCAGGAAGCAAAGCACCAAACGGCTGGGTCATGTACTTCGACACCGCCTTTGCACGCCAGGGCGCGGGGGCTGGAGCCATGCTCGTCTCGCCCACCCAAGACAAGCTCTACTACGCCATGCAACTCTGCTTCCAGCGGGCGAGAAGGTCTCCAACAACATCGCGGAATACGAGGGGTTGATCGCTGGTCTCAAGGCTGCGGCGGCCTTGGGAGTGAAATGCCACACCATCGAGGGCGACTCTCAACCCCTCGTCAACTTTTCCAACAAAGTTTATGAGCCAAAGGACAAGTACATGGAAGCAAACCTCGCGGAGGTGCGCATGATGGAGAAGCAATTTCTGGGCCTGGAGCTGCAGCATGTGCCTCGCGGCACAAACAAGGAAGCCGACGACATCGCCAAGAGGGCGTCCAAGCGACAGCCACAGGAACCCGTAATCTGTTATTTGGCGCGCCAGGTTGGGGAGCGGCTCTTCAAGCCTTCCACGGCCCCTCCGGCTACGGAGTCCACACTGCCTCGAGAGGAGATTCCCCCGCCACCAGCCTCAGGAGCCCCAGCCTGCGGCCCGACCTCAGGAGCGCGCCTACTCCTCGCGCTCGAACCTCGGGAGGGGTGTTGGACTGAACAGTTCAGGGCGTACCTGGGACAAGGAATACTACCGGAGAAGCAGGAGGACACGGAGCGCGTGGCCCGACAGGCTACAACATACTGCATCCAGGATGGTGAGCTATACAGAAAATGACCAAACTATGTTTCCTTGCGATGCATTTCCAGGAAGCAGGGGTGCGAGCTGCTAGTTGACATACATGGCGGAGATTGTGGGCATCACTCGTCGTTGCGCACCCTGGTGGGCATGGTGTTCCACAGCGGGTTCTACTGGCCTACGACACTCAACGACGCAACCGAGGTGGTGAGATCCTGCGAGGCCTATCAATCCCATGCCAAGCAAATCCATCAGCCAGCTCAGGGCCTCCAGACTATCCCACTCTCTTGGTCGTTCACGGTCTGGGGGCTGAATATCTTGGGTCCCTTCCCTCGAGCGCCCGGGGGCTACCGCTACCTCTATGTTTCCATATACAAGTTCACCAAATGGGCGGAGGTGGAAGCCCTCCGTGCCATCCCAGCCGGGTCTGCAGTCAAGCTCATCAAGGGCCTCGTGAGCCAGTTTGGGGTCCCTAAACGCATCATCACCGACAACGGCTCACAGTTCACTAGCAATCTCTTCAAGACATATTGTGCTAACCTTCGAACGCAGATATGCTACACCTCGGTGGCGCGCCCCAGGAGCAATGGCCAAGCTGAGCGCGCCAACGCGGAGGTTTTGAGGGGCCTCAAGACTAGGACCTTCCAGAAGAAGCTCGAGGCCTTCAGCAGGGGCTGGCACGACGAGCTCCAATCCGTGATGTGGTCCATCCACACCACCGCCACCAAGCCAACAGGCGAGACCCCGTTCTTCCTCGTCTACGGAGCCGAAGCGGTTCTCCCTCACGAGGTCAGGCATTGCTCCGAGCAGGTCCTGGCGTTTGACGAGGTGCGCTAGGACGCCATGCGGGGGATGGACCTCGTGCTGGGAGAGGAACGCCGCCGCCAAGCCTCACTCTGGGCGGGAACATACCACCAGACGCTGCGACGGCATCACGACTGTAGCGTCCGCTCCAGGACGCTCGAGGTTGGCAATCTCGTCCTGAGGCGGGTGCTCTCTAGGGAAGGTCTGCACAAGCTCTCACCCATGTGGGAGGGCCCGTTTAGGATTGCCCGTGTCTCCAGGCCTGGCGCCGCGTGCCTGGAGACGCAGGACAGGATTCCCATCCAGAACGCCTGGAACATACATCACCTCGGGAAGTTCTACCCTTGAAGCAAGGCCCAGTGCCTGTGAAGGTCTTCGCTCGTGACACTCTCACGTAATAATGAGTGGGTTGTACACGCCCCGGAGTCTTCGGAGTGCCTCCCTCGGGCCTCGGGGGCTCCCTCCCACGTCCTAGTGGCAGCACTTAGCTCCGCGCTGGTGAGAAGACTAGACTAGGTGCCGGACGCGGCTGTTCATTTGCTTTCTGTATTTGGTTTGCACCCCCTTTTAATGGAATTTGAAGTTCTGGCGTTTCCCAATTGCTTGGTTCAGTTTCTTCCCCTGTTGCTTCTTCGCTCGGCTCTTTGTTTTGCGCCAGGGAGGGCTGGGCAGGTGTGTGCGTGCGCTGAGCCAACCCGGTCACGGGCACACCTCGCCAAAGCCCTGTCGGCTCCAGAGCTTCGGCTCCCCTGACCTTCGCGAGGCTCCCCCGGTTGAGCTCGTGATTGGTGCACTCCTCTAAGTCCGTGCCCCATGGATACCATGACGCGGTGCGCTTGGCCACAGTCAGCCCATGCTTGAGGCCTCGCACAAGGAAGGTTAAGGATTTCCTAATGAATTTTTGCAACTTCGCAATGTCCCCTGAGGTCAGCGGCTCCCGAGTCGCCAGGAGGGAAGCCTCACCAGATGCCAGGAGGCGCTCTCCCTCACGGGGTGGAGACTACCTCGGACGTATCAAGCTAAGTTATCCCTCTACGCCTACATAAAGCACATATGCCACAACACAACACAGAAACAATAAACATAACATGAGCGGCATAGGAATTTAGGTTCAGTACACGCCCTCTCAGGGCTCCATACTTGTTTCTTGGAATACAGGAAGAAAGGAAAGGACAAGCAAAAGCGGCGCCCATGCTCGCAGCAGCTCACGAAGGCTGGCCCCCAGCGCCTCCCCCAACACTCAGTCGGAGTCCTCCTCGCGCTTCACCGGGACGCGGCGGCGGGATGACCCGCCACCGTCCTTGTAGCAAGCCCGGCGACGTGGCGGTTGGTCATAGCCACCGCTACTAGAGCTTTCACCGGAGGAGGAGCTGCCGCCGGTGGACAGGCCACGACCGTCGCCAAGGGCGAGCCAGCCCTTGGCGTCGTCGCGGCCGTCCTGAAGGCCCAGCTTGTGGCACCCCGGCTTAGAGAAACCGGTTTACCCTGCATTGCCAGCCCAGAGATCGAGTCTTCTGGCAATACACAACAACATGGTACAAAAATAACTACTTTATTGATACTAGCGTGGTACAAAGGTCTGATATTACATCGAGATTCGAGGCCAAGCGGCACACACGGTGCTGCTGGACAGTATGTACATTATTTAATGAACATGGCTGGGGCCTCGATCACACGAAACTACGCGGTAGCGGAAGAACGATGTAGCGGAACTCCATGGCACAGGGACACCGACGTGGACACGGCCTAGGCACGAGATGCGCTCTGATGCGAATCAACTTGCCTGAAAGCTGGCAGGACACGCTAGGTCAGTACATTGAATGTACTTGCAAGCTCACAACAAACATAAGCATGATGACAGAAAATATCATGATAATTAATGAAGTTAAATTAATGCAAGAAATTACTACAAATGCGAAGCTATGCAAAGCAACCTAACCGCTCACCGAGTCACACGGACTCGCTTACCAGACGGTTACCTCGTAACCAAATGGTGACCACACCAGGGTCACACCTGAAACCAATCACTCATGAACACCTTGAGTGTTCAAGGTTCACCACGAAACAACGCATCACAACAATTACTAGTTTGCAAGATTAATTATAAAAGTTGATCCATGGTGTGACTTACTCCCGAGTCTTGCCCATAACCGAGGGCACGGCTATCGATAGATTAAATACACTCTGCAGAGGTAGCGCACTTTACCCACACTACAGAATACCTGGCCTCGTACTCCCATTCGGGTGGACCAAAGTATTCCGACGAAACCCTCCCTTTGCCATGCACTCTCCCCGGCCACTCCGACCATCTGCCTCTCAGGGCTAGGTCTTGGGTGGCCCCGTGTCTACCAAAGACACCAACGGCCACCGTCATGGCAAAACGGTCCCAAACGGGGACAAGGTACCATAAAAACAAAACGAGCACACAAGGTTATGTCTGCCTACCGGGCCAGGGAATGCACGCCCATAACCTTCCCTTGCGGGAGGCACCGGTGAGAGCCACGACAAAGGAACGGACCTTCCCATTAGGTAAATGTGGTCGCACTGAATTAAAAACCTGATTCAGTGGCACCATGATGTGATCAACATCATATTCAGGTGGAACTTAATCAAGTAATAACTTTCAGAAAAAACTTTTTATTACTAACATGTCATCATACCGGAAATCATGCAACTACTCGTCACACAGAGCAAGCAACTCTTAAGCATGGATCAAAACAAGCAACATAACTATCTTGCAATACTAAGATCAGAAACTTCTCCGTTTATAACTCTTTTTTATCTACAAACAACATTTTTATTAGTTCATCGTTTAGTTGAAAACTATTACTAGCAAAAAATAGCTACCATAACTTTCCATAACAAAATATCTAGTGCAAAATCTTACTCTACTTAGCCAAACAATTCTATGAACTCAACCAGAAGCTAAAACAAGCATATCAAGCATCATAAAACAACAAGGAATTAACCATATTAATTTATCAAATTTTAAATGCAAATAAAAACTCATATTCAAGTAGAAAATCATAGATATTGAAATAACACCATCCAAATGATGTTGTGGATTGCCTTAGTGCAGAGGAGGGTCACACTCCTCCTGGTTAGCTTCAAGCCAAGATCCTCCTTCGGAAAATGTTTTAAAACCACAAAAATAAATGTCAAAACACATTCTGAAAATCACTAGAAATTCTAGAAAGCAAGGAAAAATCCACCTTTTGGTGTGCTGCTAGAGCTTTCTGTAACAAAGACAATGCAGAAATAATCAATTCATTTGGACTTATGGTTTAGAAATGGTGGCTAGTCAAAGTTTAGCCAAATTTCTGAATTAAATTTGCATAAATAGAAAATACTGGGGGGGTGACGTCGAAGGCGTAAAGTGGGAGTGCGCCTCCACTCGTACCGCTTCGGGCGCAAGTGGTGAGGCTGACACTGGGCCCTACCAGTCAGGAGAGAGGGAAGGGGATCGAGATCAGAGGGGAGGCGGTGCTTTGCCGGAGCTCATGCCGGCGGCGAGGGGGTTTGGGGCTCGGCTAGAGGGATAGATCGGAAGCGGGGCTCGCGGCGCACCTGCCCGTACACGTGGCTTGGCGAAAGGTGGATGGAGCTGGTCGCAGTCGAGCTCGCAAGCTTCGGTGGCGGACGGGGTTCGCCGGAGAGGTGGAAGACAGTGGCTAGAGGTAGCTCCGAGGGCTTGGCGGGGTCCAGGCAGCTCCAGCAGACCACCAAGGCTTTGCCCAAGCAGCTGTTTGAGCTCGAGAGGCCCTGGAGAGCGGCAGCTGGCCTGCGGGGATCGCCGGAGTCCACGGGTTGAGAGGCCTGCCCGACCGGGCTTCTGCTCGTCTACGTGTTCGTGGATGTGGCGTGGAGTGGTGCGTGGCTAGCGAGGGAGGCGGGGTGGCTTTATATAGCCGGAGCAGAGGGGGGTGGGACGTGTCACCGCCGAAGCGCTCTGGACACTTAACGAATGTCGACGAGAGGCTCCAACGGGAGGGGACAGGGTGCAGCGTCAACGCTGGCACTTGCCCACGCTCGCGGACGAGCACAAGAGGCGGTTTGAGATGGGGACAAGCACACGCGCGCGCTGTGCCGTTTTGGCCGCGACTTGACCGGGCTTACTGCGGCGGCTCCGGCGTTGGCGAGCGCCAGGGAGAGGTCATGGGTGATGGGTCGAGGGTTGTGGCACGTTGCGGCAGTCGGAGGCGAGCGCTTGCATGCACACGAGCGAAACAGAATGCAAAGTGCCGGCCAGAGCGCGTCAAGACGCTGCCAGGCGTCGTGTCCTCATGCGGTCACCAAGCTGGCATGGCCAAAATGACGGCCAGGAGCGGCTAAACCTTTTCTACGAGCTTGACCGTGCAGTTCTACGTCTAGGAGAGGTGATGGATCATACCCAGGCCGACCAGACGCGACTCTACCAAGCTGGCAAGTTTCTGGTCAGAAACTTGGTCGCCAAGTTTGGCCACCTTCTAGAAGGCCATTAGGGCTAATCTCCTGGGGTTTAGGGTTTCTTAGGAAGGTCTTTAAGCTCAAGAAATCTCAAGGCCAAAAGCTCAAGGAAAAATGCACTTGCTGTACAAAGTGCATTTCTGGTCCACAAGTGAAAAGATTTTCTACAGCAAAAATATTACAAAAAGTGATGCAATATTTTTGCACGAGAAGATGTGCCATGGTCCTAAGAATATTTAGGAATTATCTCAGATTTTTCTGAGCAAGAAAAACTGAGGTTGCTTTGGAGCACAAAGTTCTGAAATGAGCTTAAGAGAGAAAAATGAATATTTTCCTTTTAGGAAAAATATTCATTTTATTATTTTGGGAATTTTTGGGAGGAATAAGGTAGATAGGTCACTTGGGTGAAAGCCAAGGATATGCCCAAGTGACAAGTCCATTTGAATTGATCCAAAAATCCAAATCAAATCAGGGCAAAAACCATGATGAAAACCAAGTCCGAAAAGAGAGAGAAGGCAAGTCCGGTAAAAAGAGAGGAGGCAAAATCCAGGCTGTCACAAACCTCCCCCACTTAGGATGAATCTCGTCCTCGAGATTCGGTTGCTTGGGAAAACCATTCTGGGTATGCAGTCCTTAAAAATTCCTCTCATTTCCAGGTTGCTTCTTCTTCGGTGTGATGCTCCCACTGAACCTTGTAAAATCTTATCTCTTTGCTGCGAGTGACCCTTTCTATCTGATCCAATATTCTGATTGGCTTTTCCTCATAAGTCAAATCCTTGGCCAATTCTATGTCTGACATATCAGTCCTTTTCTCCGGTGGCGAGATGCATCTTCTTAGCTATGAGATGTGAAACACGTTGTGTACTTCTGACAATTCTGGTGGCAATTCCAACTGGTAGGCAACTGTTCCAACTCTGGCCATGACGGGGAATGTACCGATATATCTGGGTGCCAATTTTCCTCGGGTCTGAAACCTCTTGACTCCTTTCATAGGGGTGACTCGAAGATATACGTGTTCTCCAAGTTCGAAGCTGATCTGACGATGTTTGGCATCATAGTAGCTCTTCTGTCGGGATTTGGCCAGTTGCAGTCTGTCTCGTATTTCCTTGACTTGCTTCTCTGCTTCGAGCATTAAATCAGTCCCGAAAATACGGCCATCTCCAGTTTTAGACCAATTTAATGGGGTGCGGCATTTCTGGCCATACAGGGCTTCATAGGGTGACATCTTTAAGCTGGCCTGGAAACTGTTGTTGTAGGAAAATTCGGCATAGGGCAGACAGTCTTCCCACTTGGTTCCTTGGGCCAATGTACATGCCCGGAGCATATCTTCGAGTATTTGATTTACTCACTTAGTCTGTCCATCTGTCTGAGGATGGTAAGCCGTGCTGTACTTCAGAGCGGTCCCCAAGGCTTGATGAAGTCGGGACCAAAATGCGGATGTGAATAGAGATCCCCTGTCGGAGGTGATAGTCTTGAGTACTCCATGCAGACTGACGATTCTTCATACATACAGCTGTGCAAGTTGATTTGCACGATATGTGGTCCGGATGGGTAGGAAGTGTGCCACATTGGTTAGAGTGTCCACTATGACCCATATCGCGTCGTTTCCTTGATGAGACCTTGGTAATCCGGTGATGAAATCCATGCAAATATCGTCCCATTTCCATGGGGATACCAGCAGAGGCTGGCGGAGTCCGGCGGATTTTTGGTGTTCCGCCTTTACCTTATTGCAGATATTGTAGCAGGCCACAAAATACGCGATGTCTTTCTTCATTCCATCCCACCAAAATATCTGACGAAGATCCTCATACATCTTGGTACCACCAGGATGAATTGAGTATGGTGCTTCATGTGCTTCCGCCAATATTTTCTTCTTCATGTCTTGGTTGGGTACGCAAACTCTTCCTCGGAACCTTAGCGAACCTTGCTGATCCATAGTGAAATCCGGTGCTTTCCCTTCGTGCAGCTTCTGAACATATCTCCGTAACACCTTATCATCCGCTTGAGCTCTGCGAATTTCTTCTTCGAGAGTAGGAGCAACTTCCAATATATTGGTAAGACGGGCGTCGGTGATTACCAGATTTAGCTGCATGATTTCTTCATAGAGCTCTGGAGGCAAGGAATCCATTAGGGCATTGAGGTTGGCTGGTTTGTGACTGAGGGCGTCAGCCACCACATTAGCTTTGCCCGGGTGATAATTTATTCCGAGGTCATAGTCCTTAACCAACTCGAGCCATCTTCGCTGTCGAAGGTTCATGTCAGGCTGAGTGAATATATACTTGAGACTTTTATGGTCGGTGAATATCTGGCACTTCTTTCCAATCAGATAATGTCTCCAGATTTTCAAAGCGTGCACCACTGCGGCCAATTCCAAATCATGAGTAGGATTGTTTCCTTCATGTTGTCGCAGTTGGCGAGATGCATAAGCCACCACTTTGCCATCTTGCATGAGTACACACCCCAGTCCTTTTCTGGAGGCGTCGCAGTAAACATCGAAACTGCGGTAGATATCTGGAAGAGTTAATACGGCTGCCGATGTCAGTCTGGTTTTTAACTCATTGAAGCTCCGTTCGCAGTCTTCAGTCCATACGAACTTCTTGTCCTTCTTGAGGAGCTCGGTCATTGGCTTGGCGATCTTGGAAAATCTTCGATAAAACGGCGATAATATCCGGTGAGTCCAAGGAAACTCCGAATTTCCAAGACAGTGGTGGGTGCGGACAAATCAAGTACATCTTTTACCTTGCTTGGGTCCACCGAGATTCCTTCTGCCGAGAGGATATGTCCGAGGAATCCCACTTGCTGGAGCCAAAACTCACATTTGCTGAATTTGGCATACAGTTGATGATCGCGAAGCCGTTGCAGAACTGCACGAAGATGTTCCTTATGTTCGTCCTTGCTTTTGGAGTAAATGAGGATCTCATCAATGAACACCACCACAAACTTGTCCAAGAAGTCCATAAACACCTTGTTCATCATATGCATAAAGAATGCAGGAGCGTTGGTGAGGCCGAAGGACATAATAGTGTATTCGTAAAGACCGTACCGAGTGGTGAACGCGGTCTTAGGAACATCTTCCTTCTTAATCTTGACTTGATGATATCCCGTCCTTAAATCAATCTTTGAGAATACTTTGGCCCCACTGAGTTGATCAAACAAATCGTCAATCCTCGGCAGTGGAGACTTGTTTTTAATGGTGATGTCATTCAGCTGTCGGTAATCTACACACATTCGTAGACTGCCATCCTTTTTGTCCACGAAGATTGCTGGTGATCCCCATGGGGAAGAGCTTGGACGAATGTATCCTTTTTGCAGCATCTCCTCCAGTTGTTTCTTCAATTCCACCAATTCTGAGGAGGCCATCCGATAATATTTCTTATGTATCGGGGTGGTTCCAGGAACTAGGTCAATAGCGAACTCCAATTCCCTGTCTGGTGGCATGCTAGGCAATTCTTCAGGAAATACATCTGGATACTCACTGACCACTGGGATTAATTCCACCTCTTCTGTCATGGCTGCGAAAACCATATCCTTCGTGGGGATGCGCTTGCGGGCATAAAAACTGGTAGTGCGACCTTCCATATTTTTCACGGTAACTTCTCTGGTCACACAACTGATGCAGACTTGGTATTGGGTTAACCAATTCATGCCCAGAATGACATCCAATTTGTTGAAATCGATGATTATCAACGATGTTGGAAACTTGACGCCCTTGATGGCAATCTCCAAATTTTGGCAGACGAGATTGCTTCAATGACGACTTCCGGGTCCTCTTGGGCTTCGTCTGTGGAGAGGTGATGAACTTGCCCCTGGATTATATCGGGGGCAGAATACTGCTCCATGTAGTTGACTTGCGGCTGAAATGGAGCGACGTGGTTGGTGTTCTTGGGACACTGTCGGGCGTAGTGTCCGGTTTGACCACAGCTGAAGCACGAAATGTTGCATTGGCAATCGTCGCGCACCGGGCTGGTCACGACATTCTTGACTTGTGTAGTAGTCTTGTTGACGTTCTTCTGCCAATTGGGTTTGTACTCCACCTGAGTCTGTTGCCATGTACGAGCCTTTTGCACTGGTTGCATATCCTTCTTGGGCTCGAATTTGCCCTTGTGGTCATTAACAGCTGGCTTGTTGTCGTGCAGGAGCTTGTGTTCCCTCTTGGCGATGAGGGCCTTGTTCACCAGAGTCAGGAAGTCCGGGAAATCAAACATACTGAGAGTGCACCGGAGATATTGATGTAGGCCTCCAAGGAATCGGTCGATCTTCCGCTCTTCTGTGGCCACATCGTGGAGAGAATAGGGGGCTAGATGGTTGAATTTATTTGGGTACTCGGCGACGGTCATGCTGCCTTGAGTGAGAGCGAGAAATTCGCGTTGCTTGATCTTCATGACTCCGGTGGGAATATGATATTTGCGGAAATGATCCTTGAATTTTGTCCATGTAATTTCCTCGTCAGCAGGCCATATTGCTTTGGCATTATCCCACCATATAGCGGCAACTCCTTCGAGATAATGCGTTGCGAAGGGAACCTTGTCTCCGTCGTCTGTGCGAGCAATTTCCAGTTTTCTTTCAATAGTCCTTAGCCAGTCGTCGGCGTCCAAAGGATCAGTAGCTTGGCTGAAACTGGGAGGCTTGGTTCGCTGATAATCTGATAGCTTGGAATGATGGCCATTCTGGTTTCCATTCTTCCCAACCATAACTTGTACACTTTTCAGTATTTCCAGCAGATCGTTGCTCCTTCTTTCTTCAAACACTCACAGGATTTGCTCGGTGGAAGGCGGTTGTGGCGGTGGAGGCGGAGGTGGCTGGTATGGTTCAGGGAAATGTCCTGCCTGTCTTGCGAAACGACGGACACGGACATCCTCACCAGCTTGACTGCTGCTGCCTCCACGCGGCATCCTATTTTTCATTTTCCCAATATGTCGGATGTGGGGTTCCGGCAAACCCTTAAGGTCCGAACACTGGGGTGCGCGTGAAGTCTCTCCCTCCTACCGATCTATGCTCTAGCTCGCTAAGATCTCACGGACGAACTCGACGAACTCGCAACATAGAAAGACACAAGCTTTATACTGGTTCGGGCCACCATTGTGGTGTAATACCCTACTCCAGTGTGGTGGTGGTGGATTGCCTCTTGGGCTGATGATGAACAGTACAAGGGAAGAACAGCCTCCTGAGGTTGAGGTGTTCTCGTGCTTGTGTAGATGAGGATGATCCGAACCAGTTCGGGATCAGTTGCCTCCTACTGTGGTGGCTAGTCCTATTTATAGAGGCCCTGGTCCTCTTCCCAAATATCAAGCGGGAAGGGATCCAA
This sequence comes from Aegilops tauschii subsp. strangulata, assembly GCF_002575655.3. Classification (NCBI taxonomy): domain Eukaryota; kingdom Viridiplantae; phylum Streptophyta; class Magnoliopsida; order Poales; family Poaceae; genus Aegilops; species Aegilops tauschii. The sequence goes on along the minus strand of NC_053038.3, from coordinate 268,343,088 downwards.
CAATGGCGGGCAAATTTGAAGGGGGGCAACTAGTACAAGCTATCCTGACAAAAGCGGTCTTCGCCTGCGAAAAGCTCTGGGGTGACGCCGTCTTGGGCTCCACGATGACCTCCGCCTTGCCGTCCTCCTGGTCTCAGTCTTGTTGCACCAATATGGCAACCTTTGCCCGATGCCTCGGTACTCTTCGCCTGCGCTGGCCTCCTTAGCACCAAAGAGGAAATAGGGACGCTGCACACACTGGCGCCTGCCTGGCACCCGCCTGGTACCATACGTCATGGCTCACGTCACGAGAGCCTCGTGAGGTTTACCTCGCCTTGATATCTCCACTCCTCGTGAGCCTGCTTGGCTGGGCCACTCCAGAGGAGGTCTTGCGTCATCCGCCTCACGAGGCTTGGACCCTTGTGAGGGTCTTGGGTGCCCTGTTGACGAAGATGGGCTGCACGGCCTGCTGCTTGGCCACGTTGTGGGCCGCAGGCAGGCAAGTCTGGGGACCCCCGTTCCCAGAACGCCGACAGTAGCCCCAGGGCCCAAGGTGCGCTCGGGCTTGGCTTCACGGCGAAGCCAAGGGTCAAGTTCAGAGCACCGCGGGCCCCAACAGGCCTGCGGCCTCGGTTGACGCGTGGCGGTTGATTGGACGTGGGCGTCTCCGCTTCCGCATGCTGCCTCGACAACCGCTTGCCCTGACAAAGGCTGGCGCAGGCAGTTCTTTCCTTCATTGCCTCTTCCTTGCCTCGCTCCAGATCCCCTTTCTCGCTCTTTGCCGCCGCTATCTCCAGATCTACTCCATCCTTGCTCTGCATCTGCCACCCATGGCGCTGCGCAAGGTCAAGACTTCCTCAGCACCGGCTTGGTATGAGCCGGCCCTCGAGGCGACCACCGTCACGGAGAAGAGCCTCGCCTCCGTGCGCCTACTGACAGCGGGCGAGAGCAATGAGTGGGGGAAGATGGAGCTCCGGCTCGCGTCCGACAAGCCAGAGCCTGAGGGGAGCACCTTCTTCCCCTTCTTCTCGAGCAGCGTCGCCGTCGGGTTGGTTCCTCCCTTCTCTGATTTCTTTTATGAAGTCCTCGACCACTATGGGCTGCAGGCGTTGCATCTCCATCCCAACTCTATCCTCCTCCTGTCCATCTTTGCCTACTACTGTGAGGCGTACCTGGGCGTTATGCCGTTCGTGGCGCTCCTTCGCTATTTCTTCTTCCTCCGTGTCAGCGGCGAGCACACCTCCGGGTGCGCTAATTTTGTTGCATGTGGCAAGGCCAACTCGATCTCGAGCACCGGGAAGAGGGCCGACAACATCCGATCCAAATGGGTCATGATGGATGCGCAGCGCGCCAACCCGCGTCTGGCGTTGCCAACTGCGGCGCCCCCTCCCAACGGGGGGTGGCCCAAGGCGGAGCTTGTCGACGAACGGGCATCGTTGGTGTTGGGGCAGATGATGACCGACCTGAGGCCGGGCAACGCGAGAGCGGCCAAGGTAACGGGGGCGATGCTCCTGAGGGAGTTCTTAACGCTGCAGGTTGCCCCACTCCAGGCGCGTGCGCCCCCTCTAGGAGCTTGAAGAAGAGGAGAACAAGACCCGCCTGAGGCCAGGGGACCTGCCTGGTGACGAATTGGACGCCATCCTGCGCCTCATAGTCGGGGACAACCAGGAGTACCTGCCTAGCGCTTTCGTTCCCCTGTTCCAACGCAGGGACCGGGAGGAATTTGTCGCCTCCAGGCCGACCTTTGATGCGCGCGGGCTGGTGCCGCCAATGCTTCCGGGAGTTCCTACGGCGCAGAAACCGGTGGAGGTGTCTTCTGGTGAGTCCCGCGGAGAGGGAGAAGAGGAGGAGGACTCGGAGAAGACCCTGGAAGAGGTGGGGGAGACTTCCCCCCTGAGCAAGGCCGAGATTCTCCACGCCCTTCCTGATGATGCCGAGGCCGACGCCTTCCAAGGGGAGAGGGAGCAACCCCTCATCCCGACGAAGGGTAGGTCGTCGCTGGTAGCCCGTGGTGCCGCCCCCGCCCTGGCGCCTCCTGGTGCGGGCTCCGGTTCTGTCTCTACTCCGCCTGGCGCCGCCGGAGCCCGAACGCCTACTCCTCAGGTCCCGAAGCTGCCAGGCTTCAAGCTTCCCAAGCGGTCAGTGGAATACATCACAGTGGATCGGTAAGTGTCTTAAGCTTCGCCTTGTCCTTCTTTGTACTCGTTGTTTCCTGATTCTCGCCCCTGGTTGATCAGGCCGACATCTTCGGCAAAGAGGAGGAAGGAAGATGTAGTGGCCGTGCCTCCCGCGGAGAAAGGAGGCAACAGCGCCCGCATCTCCCCGGCCCGATCGTCCTCGTGAGGACAAGAGGAGCATCGCCGCATGGAGTCAGCCCCCATGGCCCCGCTGGCTCCGGAGGTGCCTGTACTTGGCGCGGCTGACGAGGTCCCAGCTGCCTCGGAACCTGCGGTCTCCCAAGCCCTGGTGACGATGTCGCTTCCTCCCACTGCTGCATCTCCACTCCCTGGTTCTTCTGCTCCTGCTACCGTCTTGAAGCGTGCCCTTTCGGAGATGACCCAGCTGTAGGCGGATGTCCTGAGCGCGGACCCGCGCCTGGTGGCCGGGCATTTGGAGTTGCCCTCTGGCTGGCTTCACTCTGACCTGGCAGTTCGTGCGGCGCTGGGCCAGGCTGCTGCGGCTTCCAAGAAGGAGAAGCAGGGAGCCGGCAACGCTTCAGCCGATCGTGAGGCGGCGCTAAAAGACGCCAAGGCCGCCCGTGACCACCACCAAGTGCTGGAGGGCGAGCTGCAGAGCCTGCGCGACCAGCACGCCGAAGAGGTGCGCTGCCGCCAAGCGAAGGAGGAGGAGATGAACGCCCGGGAGGAAGCCGTCAAGAACCGTGATGCTGAGTTGGCGGAGCTGGGGAAGAAGCAGCCCGCCGAGCGCAACCGGTTGGAAGATTTGGAGCGGAAGATGGGGACGAGGGAGGCCGATCTTGATGCCAAGGCGCGAGTCCTGGCCGAAGACCGCGTGGCCTTTGCCGATCTCGAGAAGAGGTCTCGCAAGGCGCTAAAGACGCTCTACGAGCACGGCCTGGAGAAGCCTCTGGACACCGACGAGGACGGCCCCGCCCAGCTGCTTCCTCTCATGGTGAAAGCGCTTGAGGAGGTTGTTGATGGTCTCGGTCCCATGGCGGAGGCAGAAGCTCGCGTCCTGTCTTCAGCCGCGCTGACTCGCGTCTTTAGCCACCTGCACCTTCGCGACCCCAACGCTTGCCTTGACGAGCTGCTGGAGCCTGTAGCTGAAGATGAATACGAGGTGGCTGCCACGGCCGTGCAGGATCAGGTGGGGGCCTTGCTGAGGAGGTTCCACGGCTTTGTCTCCGCTCCTCTGTCTGGCGTCGTCGACCTTGCGGCTGGTGGTGAAGACAAAACCGCTCACGAGGGAGCGCCTTCCGCAGGCGACGACGACGTCTAGAGGTGACCTGTGGCCATTCTTCCCATTCCGTTCTTGCGACATGTATCAGGCCTTGTGGAGGCGTTTAGACTTTTTATTTGGTATTGTGAGGACAATATGCTTGTAATATTTGCTTCGAGATTCCGCGATTTCCTTCCTATTTGCTTTGTGTTCTGCGTCGGCAGAGCCCAGCCCCGCGCATACCTCAACCGCCATTGGGCTGACCGGAGACCAGGACGGACCAAGGAGTGAGGGGCTATGTGACCAGTTAGGCTCCTGAGTCGCGATGCTCAGGAGTCCCCCTTGACGCGCAAACAACATATAGGGAGAGTTCGTGGGGGTAGATTAATGTTCTACGTCGGCAGGGCCCGGCCCCGCGCATACCTCAACCACCATTGGGCCGACCGGAGACCAGGACGGACAAAGGAGTGAGGGGCTACGTGACTAGTTAGGCTCTTGAGTCGCGATGCTCAGCAATCCCCCTTGACGTGCAAACAATTCCCATACCTGCCCTCGCCGAGGCCTCGGGAGGGGCGCGCGATGCCTAGGTCCGGGGGACCTGGTTAGGTGGCGTGCGCTTGGGCGTGTCCCGAGCGCAGCCCCCATGCGCGGCTTTCCCGAGGGGAGGCGTTGCGGTTAGGCTGCGCGCTGAGCTCTGGGCTCCCTGAGGTTGGCATGACCGTGGGGTCGCCCTCAATTGTTTATCACCAGCGGGGAGCATAGTGCTTCCACTTGTGCACGGGCATAGCCGCTCCTCGGCAGTGTCGACAGCTAGCGCGGAGCATGGTGCTTCCACTTGGGCATGGGATGGGGGCCCCCCTCCGGGAGGAGCCCCCGGGGCGTGTACAACCCCGCCCTGACACGTGGCTTGCACGACAGGGCTGCGAGGTGTATCTGGGCACTCGTGAGCCAGCGCAGGACTCACGAGGCCCTACCTCAAGGCGGGTTGCGCTTGGTCCTGAGTCTTGGTGACTGTGTGTTCCTGCAAGGCAGTTAGATGCAAGCACTCTACGTCCTCAGGTCCCGGCCCTCGAGCGAGCTCAGCCGCCGCTGGTATGCCAGGTCGTGATGCCGTGGACAAAGCCAGGGGGTGAGGGCTGGAGAGCTAGTAAGAGCTCCTGAGTTGCAATGCTCAGGAGCCCCCTTTTAACGTGCAAGCGAATTGCATAGGATGAACAGACCCGTGGCGGGCGGCAATCGAGCAGGCGATAGCCATTGGCAGGTTAAGCATGAAGAGCAGATCAACTTGGATAAATGCAGGAAGATACACGCCACCGGGTCTGGCCCGAGTGGCTTAGGGATGATGCAGCCTGAGGGGCGCCCCCAGCAAGGTAAGCTAAAGACTTAAGCAAAAGGGATACATGCCACAGGGACGGACCCATGTGGCCTGGGAATAATGCAGCCCGAGGGGCGCTCCCAGCTTAAACGAACTTGGAAGATGTCACCTGGTTCTGTAGACGAAGTAGAGTTTGTGCAGTTGAATCCGCGCGTTGAAGGAATGGCTCCTCATGAGCCACCGGGACCCTGAGCCTCGGGAGGCTCTGGAGGTTCAGGAGGTTCCCTGAAGACCGTCTCCATCTCCTCCAGGACGGTGTGGAACCTGGCCTCCTGAGCCGCCAGGACTTGCCGCATGTTGCACTGATAGGCCGACGCCACGCTCGGCAAGCCGAAGTGCATGCGAACGTAGCTGTGTGGTGGGCCCTCGCAGCGGCCCACACGCGATGGCCAGAAGTGCTCCTGAGATGCGGCCCTGTTGAGCCCTGGGACGTCGACGCAGACACGCAGTCCGGCATCCTCGCCTGGATGGGGAGCTGCGCCTTGTGAGCGGCTGTGGCCGCGCATGGCTCTTGCTTCTTGCAGTTCTTGGGTGGTCTTGGTGATGACCTCCTAGGTGGTGGGCACTCCTTGCCCTGTGCTCTCCTGAGGAAAGTGTGCCATGAGGCACGCATCTAAGTGGTGCCCAAGCGCCTCCATCGTGAGGTTGGCAAGGTCTGAGGCTCTCTAGAAGAGAGCCCCCGAGCCCTGCCTAAGGAGGGCGCCAGGCGCACTTTCCTATGTGGTGGAGGGAGGCGCCCCTGGAGCGGGTGCTGGTCCTGATGAGGCTCCTGCCACGACGCCATCCTCTTGGGGTCCTGCGCGGTGTGATAACTTCTTCTTGGGGATGGTCTCCGGAGGACCATCACTTCTACTGTCGGGGTCGTCGATTGCTGCGGCTTGAAAGGCGCGCTCAAGGGAGCACACCGCATCCCTCTCTTCACATGGGACCGTGATGATTCCTCCACTTCTTGGCATCTTGAGAACGTTGTAGCCGTGATGAGTGACTGCCATGAACTTGGCCAAGGCTGGATACCCGAGGATGGCATTGTACGGCAGGCGGATGTGCGCGAGGTCGAAGTTGATGAGCTTGGTGCGATAGTTCTTGCGCTCCCCGAAGGTGACAGGCAGGCGGACCTGCCCTATCGTTGTGGTGGAACCGTCGGTCACTCCTGAGAAAGGCTTGGTTGGCTGGAGCTGCTCATATGGCACTTGGAGGTTGTCGAACGTGTCGACGGACAGGACGTTGAGCCCTGCGCCGCCGTCGATGAGGGTCTTGGTGACTTGCACATTGCTGATGACTGGGGAGCACAGCATAGGGAGGGCGCCAGCGGTGGCTGTGGACTTGAGCTGATCTGCCGAGTTGAAGGTGATGGCACATTGGGACCACCTGAGCGGGCGCGTGGCCTCGAGCTTGGGGAGCACCGCGTTCACCTCGCACGAACTGTTTGAAGATGCGCTGAGAGGCTGGGGCCTAGGCACCGCCCAAGATGCAGGCGATCGCACGCGGCACCTGGAAGACCCCAGCCCCCTCGTCCTAGTGGTGGTCGTCGTTCCTTCTTGGTGGCGGTAGCGGGGGAAGACTGGCGTTGCCCTGGGGGCGATCCTCATGAGGCGGGTCCCTCCAGGCGCCCTCGCGAGGTTGGTCCTGCCAGCGGTCCTCACGAGGCCGGTCGCGCCACTCTTGGCGCGGGCCACGGTCGTCCCAGCGTCTGCCTCCGCGTCCTCCTCCGCGGCCGTAGCCCCGGTCATTGCGCTCGGGGCGTCGACCGTAGCGTCCTTCCCGTATGACTCTGAGCTCTTGACAGTCGCTGGTGTTGTGGGTGTTCAGGTTGTGGAAGGCACAGAACGGTCGTCCGTTCTTGGATGACTCGGGCTGATCCCTGCCTCGCTTGGTGTCGGGCTCCGCTGCGAGCACTACTGCCTCTTTGCGCTTCACGTCCTTGGCCTTGGCCTTCTTCTCCTCCGCTCCTGCAGCTGGGAGCTCAAGGAGAGAGAGGCGCCCCTCCTCAGCTCTTGCGCACTTGGTCACCAGGTTGAACAGCTCTTGAGATGTGCAGAGCTCCTCGTGGATAGCGAGCTCTTCCTTCATCTTGACGTCACGGACGCCGTCCGAGAACGCGGAGATGATGGTTTTGTCTGTGACCTTGGGGATCTTGAGGCGGGTGTTGTTGAAGCACTGGATGTACGTCGGGAGGGTCTCTCCTGGTTGTTGCTTGATGCGACGTAGATCACCCGCGGCCGGTGGGCGGTCGCGAGTGCCCTGGAAGTTGGCGACGAAGCGGTCGCGCATCACGTCCCAGGAGGAGATCGAGCCGTGTTGCAGGTTCAGGAGCCAGGAGCGGGCCCCATCCTTCAGAGCCATGCGAAACTAGTTCGCCATGACTTTTTCATCGCCGTTGGCCGCTTCGATGCTAAGCTCATAGAGCTGCAGGAACTCCCCGGGGTCGGCGGTGCCGTCATAGCGAGGAGGCAGATCTGGCTTGAACTTGCCTGGCCAGGCGACGCTATGCAGCTCGGGGGTGAAGGCGCGACAGCCGGCCGTGGTCGCCGGGGCCCGCTTCTGAGGTGGAGCTTGGTCTTGGCGAGGTCCACGCTGCGCCACTGCAGGCGGCACGCGGTCTTGACGAGGTGGCGCGGGGAGCACCAGCGCAGCTTCTCGCGGCCCCGGGATTTCTTGGCAACTTCTTTCTTCACGCGCGGGCGGCGGGCGTGGTGGATCGCGCTGCGGAGGCGCGCGCCTTGGTGCCAAGGCACCGTCTTGGGGTTGAGGTGGTGGAGGCATGGCATGAGCCCCGTCGCCCGCGGTTGGTTGAGGGGGAGGCAGAGAGTGGGACGGCACCGGAGAGCCCCCTGCGGCGCGGACGAGCTCGGCGACGCGGTCGAGCCACTAATCATAGAGGTCATCGACGGGGCGGTAACGCAGGAGCTCGTTCGCCGCGATGAGCGCGGCCCGTGCCTCCATGGGAGCGCGGTGCGCGTGAGACGAAGAACCGGCAGGGGTAAGTGATGGAGTAGCGGTGCGGCCGTCTTGCCGCACCGAAGGATGCAGCGAGGACGCCTGCTGCTCGTTCCCCGCCGTGCCGGTGGCAGCGTTAGCGGCGGGAGATGGAGAACGACGAGGTGGCCTGCCTACGGGAGCCGTCTGAGCGACGCGGGCGGAGAGGGCAGCCCGACGCTCAGCTCGAGCACGGCGAGCGTCCGCCATGGGAACGATGGAGCGATGGAGCAATAAACTAATGGAAGGGAAACTACGGCGCACCCCTACCTGGCGCGCCAAATGTCGGATGTGGGGTTCCGGCAAACCCTTAAGGTTCAAACACTGGGGTGCGCGCGAAGTCTCTCCCTCCTACCGATCTACGCTCTAGCTCGCTAAGATCTCGCGGACGAACTCAATGAACTGCAACACAGAAAGACATGAGGTTTATACTGGTCCGGGCCACCGTTGTGGTGTAATACCCTACTCCAGTGTGGTGGTGGTGGATTGCCTCTTGGGCTGATGATGAACAGTGCAAGGGAAGAACAGCCTCCTGAGGTTGAGGTGTTCTTGTGCTTGTGTAGATGAGGATGATCTGAACCAGTTCGGGATCAGTTGACTCCTACTGTGGTGGCTAGTCCTATTTATAGAGGCCCTGGTCCTCTTCCCATATTTCGAGCGAGAAGGGAGCCAACAACGGCGGGCAAATTTGAAGGGGGACAACTAGTACAAGCTATCCTGACAAAAGCGGTCTTCGCCTGCGAAAAGCTCTGGGGTGACGCCGTCTTGGGCTCCACGATGACCTCTGCCTTGCCGTCCTCCTGGTCTCGATCTCGTTGCACCAATATGGCAACCTTTGCCCGATGCCTTGGTACTCTTCGCCTGCGCTGGCCTCCTTAGCACCAAAGAGGAAATAGGGACGCTGTGCACACTGGCACCCGCCTGGTACCGTTCGTCATGGCTCACGTCATGAGAGCCTCGTGAGGTTTACCTCGCCTTGATATCACCACTCCTCGTGAGCCTGCTTGGCTAGGCCACTATAGAGGAGGTCTTGCGTCGTCCGCCTCGCGAGGCTTGGATCCTCGCGAGGGTCTTGGGTGCCTTGTTGACGAAGATGGGCCGTACGGCCTGCTGCTTGGCCATGCTGTGGGCTGCAGGCAGGCAAGTCTGGGGACCCCCGTTCCCAGAACGCCGACACAATACATAGCAACCATGATGAGAAAATTCCAAAATGGGGGAAAAACCAATGACAAATCCCCGAAGAAAGCAACGAATAAAACCAAGTCGAAAAAGAGTCCAACATAATTATAAATAGTCCCAACATGAAAATAAACATCGCAATGGGTCTACTACCCTCGTACATGAAACTATGCATCATGACAAGTGCGATTACAGCCATACATCATGCTCATGACTACCATGATACTCTAACGATCTACTGCTCGGATGGTGCTGCTGCAGGCTCGTCTCCTTAGCCGGACCCAGATCCTGAACTGATAGCAGAGACCTCCGGGGGATGAGAGGTGCGCTGGTGCTGCCTTGAGGGCTCTCCCTCAGGGGCAGGCGGGGGATGGGATCTAAGCATAGGAGCGACAGGAGTAGCGACAAGAGATGACCATGCAGCAGGAGTGCTGCGAGGGTTCACTGTCAAAGGGTTAACGGTACCCTGCGAGGTCGTCGTAGGAACAGAGGTGGGAGGAGCAGAGGTGTAGATGACAGCGGGAAGAGGGTTCCTTATACGAGCAGCAGCGAGAGCGGCGCGAGCGCGTGAGAGCTCCCGAGCTAACTCGTAGTTAAGGAGATAGCTAGCGGTGATGTAGCGTGCAAGGTGGCTAGTGGGACGATCGCACACCGGATTAATCAAAGGAAAGCGGATACGCCCATTCTCGTGCAGAGATGGGTAGAATAAAAGTCCAGGGTGGGTGTGCATGCGAACCTCATTGTAGCGCAAGTCTACAAGAGCCTCGATAGCAGCAAACTGAACCGCCTGAGATGGCGTAGAAGCAAGACCACCCTTAGACGAACAAGTGTAAGCGCCGGATGGGGAACTGTGGTGTAGAGTGACCTCAGCATAATACTCATACAATGCACCGGCCAGATGCTCGCGATACACCCGATACTCTGGATCAGCACCCTCTGTATAGAGTCGTCGCCACACGTTCTGAAGCAGGTGCGGCGATGTGCACGGAGCTGGCTCAGGATGGTACAAGATCGGTACTGGTGCCATCTACACTCACAAACCATACGGTTAGTAATAACAACAATAAGTCATGCATGCAATGCAACAACCAATTCCTATGTCTACCGGCACTCAAACAAAACTATCTACCGTTTTACTAACGCACTACCGGTCTAGCGTGTCCTACAATCAACCTGGCTCTGATACCAAGCGTTGTGGCACCCCGGCTCAGAGCAACCGGTTTACCCTACATTGCCAGCCCAGAGATCGAGTCTTCTGGCAATACACAACAACATGGTACAGAAATAATCGCTTTATTGATACTAGCGTGGTACAAAGGTCTAATATTACATCGAGATTCGAGGCCAAGCGGCACACACGGTGCTGCTGGATAGTATGTACATTATTTAATGAACATGGCTGGGGCCTCGATCACATGAAACTACGCGGCAGCGGAAGAACGACGTAGCGGAACTCCATGGCACAGGGACACCGACGTGGACACGGCCTAGGCACGAGATGCGCTCCGATGCGAATCAACTTGCCTGAAAGCTGGCATGACACGCCAGGTCAGTACATTGAATGTACTTGCAAGCTCACAACAAACATAAGCACGATGACAGACAATATCACGATAATTAATCAAGTTAAATTAATACAAGAAATTACTACAAATGCAAAGCTATGCAAAGCAACCAAACCACGCACCGAGTCACACGGACTTGCTTACCAGACGGTTACCTCGTAACCAAACGGTGACCACACCGGGGTCACACCTGAAAGCAATCACTCATGAACACCTCGAGTGTTCAAGGTTCACCACGAAACAATGCATCACAACAATTACTAGTTTGCAACATTAATTATAAAAGTTGATCCATGGTGTGACTTACTCCCGAGTCTTGCCCATAACCGAGGGCACGACTATCGATAGATTAAATACACTCTGCAAAGGTAGCGCACTTTACCCACACTATAGAATACCTGGCCTCGTACTCCCATTCGGGTGGACCAAAGTATTCCGACGAAACCCTCCCTTTGCCATGCACTCTCCCCGACCACTCCGACCATCTGCCTCTCAGGGCTAGGTCTTGGGTGGCCCCGTGTCTACCAAAGACACCAACGGCCACCGTCGTGGCAAAACGGTCCCAAACGGGGACAAGGTACCATAAAAACAAAATGAGCACACAAGGTTATGTCTGCCTACCGGGCCAGGGTATGCACGCCCATAACCTTCCCTCGCGGGAGGCACCGGTGAGAGCCACGACAAAGGACCGAATCAAGACCTTCCCATTAGGTAAATGTGGTCGCACTGAATTAAAAACCCGATTCAGTGGCACCATGATGTGATCAACATCATATTCAGGTTGAACTTAATCAAGTAATAACTTTCAGAAAAAACTTTTTATTACTAACATGTCATCATACCGGAAATCATGCAACTACTCGTCACACAGAGCAAGCAACTCTTAAGCATGGATCAAAACAAGCAACATAACTATCTTGCGATAGTAAGATCAGAGACTTCTCCGGTTATAACTCATTTTTATCTACAAACAACATTTTTATTAGTTCATCATTTAGTTGAAAACTATTACTAGCAAAAATAGCTACCATAACTTTCCATAACAAAATATCTAGTGCAAAATCTTACTCTACTTAGCCAAACAATTCTATGAACTCAACCAGAAGCTAAAACAAGCATATCAAGCATCATAAAACAACAAGGAATTAACCATATTAATTTATCAAATTTTAAATGCAAATAAAAAACTCATATTCAAGTAGAAAATCATAGATATTGAAATAACACCATCCAAATGATGTTGTGGCTTGCCTTAGTGCAGAGGAGGGTCACACTCCTCCTGGTTAGCTTCAAGGCAAGATCCTCCTTCTGAAAATATTTCAAAACCACAAAAATAAATGTCAAAACACATTCTGAAAATCACCAGAAATTCTAGACAGGAAGGAAAAATCCACCTTTTGGTGTGCTGCTAGAGCTTTCTGTAACAAAGACAATGCAAAAAGAATCAATTCATTTGGACTTATGGTTTAGAAATGGTGGCTGGTCAAAGTTTAGTCAAATTTCTGAATTAAATTTGAATAAATAGAAAATCCTGGGGGTGACGTCGAAGGCGTAAAGTGGGAGTGCGCCTCCACTCATACCGCTTCGGGCGCGAGTGGTGAGGCTGACACTGGGCCCCACCAGTCAGGAGAGAGGGAAGGGGATCGAGATCAGAGGGGAGGCGGTGCTTCGCCGGAGCTCATGCCGACGACGAGGGGGTTTGGGGCTAGGCTAGAGGGATCGATCGGAAGCGGGGCTCGCGGCGCACCTGCCCGTACCCGTGGCCTGGCGAAAGGTGGACGGAGCTGGTCCCAGTCGAGCTCGCAAGCTTCGGTGGTGGACGGGGTTCGCCGGAGAGGTGGAAGACGGTGGCTAGAGGCAGCTCCGAGGGCTTGGCGGGGTCGAGGCAGCTCCAACAGACCACCAAGGCCCTGCCCAAGCAATTGCTTGAGCTCGAGAGGCCCTGGAGAGCGGCAGCTGGCCTGCGGGGATTGCCGGAGTCCTCGGGTCGGGGCGACGGCCAGAGGCCTGCCCGACCGGGCGTCTGCTCGTCTACGTGTTTGTGGATGTGGTGTGGAGTGGTGCGTGGCTAGCGAGAGAGGTGGGGTGGCTTTATATAGCCGGAGCAGAGGGGGGGGGGGGGGGACGTGCCACCGCCAGAGCACTCTGGACATGCGGCGAACATCGATGAGAGGCACCAACGCGAGGTGACAGGGTGCAGCGTCAATGCCGGCGCTTGCCCACGCTCGCGGACGAGCACAGGAGGTGGTTTGAGATGGGGACAAGCACACGCGCGCACTGTGCCGTTTTGGCCGTGACTTGACCGGGCTTGCTGCGGCGGCTCCGGCATCGGCGAGCGCTAGGGAGGGGTCATGGGTGATGGGTCGAGGGTTGTGGCACGTTGCGGCAGTCGGAGGCGAGCGCTTGCATGCACACGCGTGAAACAGAACGCAAAGCACCGGCCAGAGCGCGTCGAGACGCTGCCAGGCACCGTGTCCTCGCGCGTTCACCAAGCTGGCATGGCCAAAATGATGGCCAGGAGTGGCCAAACCTTGTCTATGAGCTCGACCGTGCAGTGCTACGTCTAGGAGAGGTGATGGATCATACCTAGGCCGACCAGACGCGACTCTACCAAGCTGGCAAGTTTCTGGTCAGAAACTTGGTCGCCAAGTTTGGCCACCTTCTAGAAGGCCATTAGGGCTAATCTCCTAGGGTTTAGGGTTTCTTAGGAATGTCTTTAAGCTCAAGAAATCTCAAGGCCAAAAGCTCAAGGAAAAATGCACTTGCTGTACAAAGTGCATTTCTGGTCCAGAAGTGAAAAGATTTTCTACAGAAAAAATATTACAAAAAGTGATGCAATATTTTTGTATGGAAAGATGTGCCATGGTCCTAAGAATATTTAGGAATTATCTCAGATTTTTCTGAGCAAGAAAAATGAGGTTGCTTTGGAGCACAAAGTTCTGAAATGAGCTTAAGAGAGTAAAATGAATATTTTCCTTTTAGGAAAAATATTCTTTTTATTATTTTGGGAATTTGTGGGAGTAATAAGGTAGATAGGTCACTTGGGTGAAAGCCAAGGATATGCCCAAGTGACAAGTCCATTTGAATTGATCCAAAAATCCAAATCAAATCAGGGCAAACACCACGATGAATACCACGTCCGGAAAGAGAGAGAAGGCAAGTCCGGTAAAAAGAGAGAAGGCAAAATCCAGGCTATCACACAGCTCGTCGTCACCGCCGCTGTCCTTGGGGCAGCACCCTGCACTGCGGCCATCTTCCCCAAAAGCCCTCACGTAGAGGGTCGCGACACCATCGTACTTGAAGTGGAGGATGCACCTCCTGCCCAGGCCACGCGCACGAGCAAAGGTTTGCCAGCCACGGGCCAGGACCGCGTTGCCCGCCGCGGAAACCTCCACCACGACCCACGAGGCCTGGCTGCAGCAGCCGTCAGCTTGCAGCCAGAGGCCGTCGAGACTTGCAGCCAGTAGCTCGCCGGCGAAGGAGTGTGGGAGCTGGAGCCAAGTGTCGGTCGGCTGCTCCGACCACACGACAAACTCTGGGAGCACCTCCCCCGAATGGAAGCGCGGCCGGGGACGCGGGGCGACCACGACGCGCCTCCCCTTGGCGCAAGGGCTGCTCCGACTGGAGCGGCCCCTGCCGCAGGAGGAGGCACCACCGCGGCCGCCGAGGACAGCGCCGGTTCCTGAGGGGGTGCGTCCGCGCGCCCGGGAGGGCCACGACAGGGATCGACGCGTGCTTGTGGGGACGGCCGCGCCCCCTCTTGGGCGGTGGCGAGCCGGGTCCCTCCTGGCGCGCTTTCCCTTTCTCTACGGCTGAGAACCTCTTCGTCGGCACCATGGGTGTCGCGGCAAGATGGCGAAGTGAGAGGGAAGAAGAAGAAGCAGACGGAGTGGAGAAAGAGATGAGCAACGGGGGCTGCGCCCCTCTTCTCATTTATAGCCAGAAGGAGGCCAACCGCCGGCCTCCATGATCACAGGTAATGATGGTTTTCCTCTGCATGCAGCAGGGTCTCGTCAAGCGAACGGTTGCCGAGGCAGCATGGGGAAGCGGAGACGCCCACGTCCCGTCAATCACCATGCATCAATCAAGGCCGTAGGCTGTTGGGGCCCGTGGTGCTTTGCACTTGCCCTTTGGCTTCGCCTCGAAGCCGAGTCCGAGCATGCCTTCGGCCCGGGTACTGTTGGCATCCTGGGAACGGGGGTCCCCAGACTTGCCTGCCTGCGGCCCATGGCGTGGCACCACCAACGGCCTGGCACGACCCATCTTATGCAACAACCACTCAAGACCCTCGCGAGGGGCCAAGCCTCGCGAGGCGGAGAACACCAAGACCTCCTCAGGGGCAGCCTCGCTAGGCTGGCTCCCGAGGAGCAGAGATATCTATGCAGGGGGCACCTCGCGAGGTTCATGTGACGTGAGCCATGACGACCAAGGCCAGGCGAGCGCTAGCGGGCGCAGAGTACCAGTTTCCTCTTTGGTGCTAAAGGGGCAAGCGCAGGCGAGGAGTCCCGAGGCATCAGGCAAAGGTTTCCATATCAGTGCAACGAGACCAAGACCGGCAGGACGAAGGTCATCACGGATCCCATAGCTACATCACCACCAGAGCCTTTGGCAGGCGAAGACCACCTTTTTTCAGGATAGCTTGTACTAGTTGTCTCCCTTCAAACTTGGTCGTTGTGGGATCCCTTCCGACCTAATATTTGGGAAGAGGACCAAGGCCTCTATAAATAGGACTAGCCACCACCATAGGAGGCAACAGACCTTGGATTGGATCCATTCCACAAAGGCCATCCCACCAGCTCACTGAGCTCAAGAACACCTCTCCTCAGGAGGCTGTTCTTACCTTGTACTTGTTCATCCTTAACCTACTAGGAAATCCACCACACCACACTGGAGTAGGGTATTACACCGCAACGGTGGCCCAAACTAGTATAAACTCTTGTGTCTCTTGTTCTTTGGGTTCGTTGAGCTAGGCCTAGAGATCGTTGTGCGGGTGAGCTAGGGAGAGAGAGTTCTTCGTGCGCACCCCTGTGTTCGAACCTCAAGGGTTTGCCGGAACCTGTAATCCGACAAAGCTAAACAACACAACACTCAAAATTCCAAAGCTTAGTTGTTCAAATATGATTGTGACTAGCAAGATGCCCATGCGTTGCACGGAACATCAAGATGCATTTGTATGAGTAGTTTATATTGTGGGAGAAAAGGATGAACGAGGGAATGCCTTATTTGCAAATGTGGAGAGGGGTGTGGGTATCTTTTTGCAAAATTGCCATAGTTTCCTTCCTATCCGTCGGATATAAACGGATGGCCTGTATTGGAGGATGGCAGGCACACCATCATCACCAACTCTGGTTTTTATAAGAGTAGAGATATGATACTGATATTAGTTAACAGACACATTTAATTGGTTAGCTAAAGGTCCCACTTGAGTTTCCAAATGCATGTCGCGACATATAGAGAGACAGCAGAATTGCATTTCTTTGTCACTTGTTGGTTGTACTTTCTTGTCCATACCAAATCTTAGTTGTTATTTCAAAGCAAACATCGGTTGCTAACTACCCTTTGCGCGGTTTGCAACTTCAGATCTGCCATCCCACTGCCACGGTCAACACTATACTCATCATGCTTACGTTTTCCCCATTTTATGATGACCACGATCAACCTACATGGTTCATGTCGTAATAGCACTGCTCCACCCATCGAGCTAAACAAGCTTAGTTGTACAAATTCAAATATGATATTATGCTGATATTAGTAAAACTGAGAGATGTTTAATTGGTCAACTAAATGTTCCTACTTTAGTTTCGAAATGCATGTGAGCCACAAATGGAGAGACCGGAAGGAATAGTATTTCTCTGTGCGTTCTGGTTCATCATGGGTGGGCAACCGACATTGTATAGAAAGACTTGTAATATCTTCAATCTGCTTGCTCTTCTGCTCTTCTTTAAGATGATCCTCTTCTCTTATTGAATAAGTATGTTCCTTGTTGGGAAGAGTAGCAGAGACATTTGCGGTCGACTGGTCAGGTCGAGTTGTTCTCCCTTAGTATATTTTGAATCTGCCAGGTCAGGTCAACTTGTTCTTCTTTACTATAAGTTGAAGCTGTCATCTGCGAAGTATCATCACTTCTGGAGCTCTCATATTTTGAGTAGTAGGCCACATTATATTAATGCACACACCAAATTACAGCATGCATGGCATCTCTCAGAAGAATTGCAGAGATAGCACAACGGGGTTTATAGGGAGGCAGTATTGGATTAGAATCACTTCTGCATTACAAAGATAATCTCACTTGTTTTTATGTTTTCATGCATGTCAGGTATTGAACATTATCAAAATGAATATGAGAATGGGCGCACGAGAGGAATATTGCGGAACAATCCACTGGCTAACAAACTTGGCATGGTGGAGGATGGCCTATCTTATTCACCCATCAAGGTGCTTGCTCTAACTTGGGAAGGTTGTATTGGTTGCACATATTTTGCATCTGACCTCTTGCATTACTTCTACTTTGTTAGACCATCTGCTTAGTTTAAGCATCATATATGAGTATATGCCATACCTATTCCATGTGTCGTCATATTATGTTTTTTCAGTGAAATGTTGTTCTTTCGTAATATATCTCCAAAAGGAAGAGGGTGAGTGCAGATCCTCAAGGAGTACAAACTAGGTATTTGGAAAAGGTAGTGATACCTGTTAAATCAGATAGATTAGGAGCCACAGAAAACACGAGCCCAACCGTACCACACTTTACCCCTACTCCACTAGCCAAACCCCTATTACAAATGCTGAGAGCCCAGCGTCAGGTAATGTCTATGATATCAATTCAAAATTTGAACTCCTAAATTTCTGCATGTGCCTTATCTTCTCTCTTGTATGAAAACTAATTTCAGATGAATCTCCTTGCTCAAAGGATCATAGGATCTCACAACAATACTCGGCTCTGCATTCCTCTTGTCAGTACCTCTTGCCCTTTGTCAGCATACTTACACTCATTGCTGTTTGATTATGTAGCATCACTGTAAATGTTCGCTTATTTATCCTCCCTTTGCTTGAAATTATAAGATCTATATTTGCTCTTAGATAAATGTATAATTAACACAAAGGTTATGAAGTTTTGGATTTCTCATGTAAGTACCTATTGTCATCTACTCCCTCTGTATCGAATTAATTGTTGATCAATTGGATGTATTTAGAACTTAATTGTGCTAGATACATCCATTTGAGCGACAAGTAATAACGTACGGTGATGGTATTACTGTACTTGCATCGCGAGATAGTTGATTGTCTGGCATTACTTTACATCTTATCTGCCCTGCCCTCCACTTTCTCCAAATTATCATATATACATTTACTCTTACCACAATGTTTAATAAAGCCAATGCCACTACACAAGTTGATGTATGCATTCCTCTTGTCAGTACCTTTTGCCTTGTAACCCTGTACTTAATTAATTGCTATTTGGTTATGTACAATCAGTCTGCACCTGAGCTTCATTATCCTCTGTTTCTTCCAATATTATTTGATCTATATTTACTCGTTCCAAAATGTAGAATAATGGCAACGCTTATAAAGCATTTTCTTTGGGGAATTTATTGAATTATCCTTCCATCAACATGGAGAAGGGCTTTGACCAGCCCGTGTTAACATGTAATGTAAGTTCATCCTTCTCAAGCCTTCAAACTTTGTTCTAGTATAGATTTGGATATGCATCATTTCCTCCACTACTGTTTACTTTACTGTTTACATCTGATTGGATATTTACAACAACTACCAGTTTTAAATTGTGGTTGTAAAACATGTTCCTTATGCAGAACAAATCCTTTTATTCACTTATATAAGTATGAAACATGTTACGTGTCTCCTTGTTTCTCTTTCAGAGTCGTATCTCTTATGCCAGGCAGAACTTTAGGGAAGATAGTGAGCCAAACCATATTGAGGACAGCGAGATGACCCCAATGTCCTCACCAGCAGGTGTGAGACAACCTTTGTGCAGTCGCTTCCTCAATCAGTTCGACTTCTTCAGTCTCAACTTAAAGCGGAAAGGCTTGCTTCAGCTCAGCTCCGACTTGAAGTAAAAGATGCAATGAAGATGTCAGAGGACTGCCTTGCGCACTATGGTGCCATACAGCTAGGGATGGAGCATCTATCGTTGACACAGCTGAGGTCTCATCAGCTTGTTCGGCTGCTTGCGGGGCCCGTCCTGGCCAGGCCTAGTGCCTTCTGAAGTGCTCTCAGTTTTGTATATTCCTTTGTCGGTGCGTTTATATGCACTTGTAACACCCCGCATGTAATTTTCCATATTTGTAACTCCGACTCTTGCCATTTTCGGCTATGTGCTATGATATTCCTCCGTGGTCGGGTTTTGTTTTTCGTTTTGCATTTTGTTCATGTCATGCATTTTATATCATGTCATCATGTGCATTGCATTTGCATACGTGTTCGTCTCTTGCATCCGAACATTTTCCCCGTTGTCCGTTTTGCAATCCGGTGCATCCCTCTTGTTTTCTTTCGTGTGCGGGTGTCAAACCTTCTCGGAATGGACCGAGGCTTGTCAAGTGGCCTTAGTATACCACCGGTAGACCACCGGTCAAGTTTCGTTCCATTTGGAGGTCATTTGGTACTCCAACGGTTAACCGAGCATCCGCAAAGTCCATTTGTGTGTTGCAGCAAACCCCCCTAAAAACAGCCCAAAACCCACCAAACTCTCTTCCATGCTGTAGGTCGTTCGATCACGATCGTGTGGGCGAAAACCGCACCTCATTTGGGCTCTCCTAGCTCCCTCTACCTATATATTTGCATCTCTCCCGAATAACAAACGCAGACGAAACCCTAACCCACTCCTCTCCGTGGCCGGACGCGTCCAGCCGCCGCCGGACGAAGCCCGCGCCGCCGCCCTCGTCCAACCACGCGCTGCCACGTCACCGCGCGCCGCCGCCCGAACGCCCGCGCACCCGCGGCCCGCCGAAGCCCACGGGAGGCCCTCCCGGGCCCGGGCGCCCCGCGCCTCCCTCCGCGCGACCCGCCGCCCCGCGCCGCAGGCGGTCCCCGCCGCCTCGCCGGCCGGCGACCTCGCCGCCGTACTCCGCCGCCGTGCGCCACCCCGCGGCCGAGCGCGCTAGCCGCCGGCGCCGCCGTCCGCCGCCGCCGGCTTCACCTCGCCTCCTCCTCCCTCCGACCTCTCCTCCTCCCTTCGGCCTCCTTCCTACGGCCGTCGCCCCGCCTCGCCTTGCCCTCCATCGTCGCCGGCGACGAGCCCGAGCCTGAGCGTCGCCAGATCTCGATCCAGTTTGGCGTACGTTGACTTTCCTGTACCCCCGTATTTTTCTAAGTCTTTAATTTTTACGATAAGTGCCCATGTTCATCAGTGCGTAACTCTCTGCATATAGCTCCGTTTCGTGCGTGTAATATGTCCAATTGTTCGTCTCGTGATGCTCTACATTTTGTTCAATTGCACCATGTTCATTAGGGGCCATCTTGATGTCCAAATCTCTGGTGCAAGAGTGCTAATTGTTGTTATCTTCTGGTTCTTAGCAGAACTTGGAGATTTGTCATTTTTGTATCATTTAATCTGTGCATCTTATGGGCATGAGCTTTACATGTGTTTTGTTGTATGCCATGTAATTTTGTGATCTCTGTGGTGACTAGCACAAGCACGCAAACTAGACCCCGTAATGTTTCTGATTTCAGGGACTTGGTAATTTCTCCAAGTCTTTGTCTGCTGTTATTTTGTTGCCATATAAACTTGATGCTACAGAGAGATCCATGAATATTTTGGTGATATTCAGTAAGGATGTTTTGTAGATATAGTTGTAATTGATCCATTCCTGCCCTTATTTGCAATTATGGAGTGCCATAGCATGACTCAATCTTGCTCTACTTTTGCTATAAAATATTTCTGGCAGATTCTTAACATGATATGCAGTTTTGCCAAGCTTATTGTAGTTGATCCATACATGCTATGTAATTACTCTTGCCATGGTTAGCTTCATAAACATGCCATATTGCTATAGGTATGATTTGTTTGTCATGCGTTGCTCTGTAGTGAGTGCATCAAGCTCACAAAGAGGCCTTCATATTATTATTTCTGCCATGCTCTGTTTTCTGCTAAGTCTGAAACCTGGTAACGAAACTTGCTATGTTTACATGCTTTCCATCATATCGTCTGCTCCTTTTTGGCTTATGGTCAGTAAGGGACTTTTGTCATATGCATATAGTTGAACCCTGCAATACCTTGTTTTGCTATGTTAAGTTCCTGTAGCATACTGATTTCGTGCTCTGAACATTGCTACCTGATGCTGTTTTCTGCCATGTCCAGTAATTTCACTAAGTCTGTGAACCTGTTATCTTTTGCACTTTTGCCATGCTTGTTTGAGCTTGATATGTTGTGATCTAGCCGTAGCTCAGTGTTCATCTATTGTCAAGCATCTCCTGTATACTACTGCCATGTACTTTGTTGCTATGTTGGAGTTCTGTACCATTGTTGTTTGTTGCATTTTAGGTGCTATCATGCTGTTAATCGCAGATTCGTGTCATTCTTGTTTTGCTTGCCATTTGCAAACCGTGCATCCGTTTCCGGTGATCTTTATATCGATTTCGACCAAAATCATCTCATCTTTCCAGTGGCATGCTTGGTTTGCCAAGTTACTGCCTTGTTCATCATTTTCCTCCCGGAGCACGCATATGCATCGCATATCATATCTTGCATATCATACGTTTTGAGGATATAAACCTTAGAGTCACCCGCCCGGAGGGGCCGGGTTATTCATAATGGTCATCGCCTGAAGCCCGGCGCCAAGCTTGAAGATGGTGGGCAAAAGATGGGCTTAAGACCCGGAGATGGCTTAAGGCCCGTAGTTACAACCGCCGTTATGGTAGAACTTGTAGTGTAAGGCAAGAATAGATAAGAGTCCGAGCCGGACACTGTTATGAGCCGGCCGGGACTATGAGAGCCGCTGGGTGTCAACCTCTGTATAAAGGGACGACCCGGCGGCGGTTTAGAGAGAGGAAAAGATCTCGTCGAGAGCCAGGCATCGCAGTTAAGCTCCCTGGTCATCGAAACCCTAATCAATACCACCTCAACTGGACGTAGGCTTTTACCTTCACCGTAAGGGGCCGAACCAGTATAACCCTCGTGTTCCTTGTCCCGTTTAACCCCTTCAAGCTTCCTAGCTGCGATGGCTCCACGACTAAGTCCTAGCTTGAGGACATCTGCCGTGACAATTCCACGACAGTTGGCGCCCCCCGTGGGGCCAGCGCACGGTGGATTTGAGTTTTGAAGGGCTGCTTCGAAGGGCTCAAGGGATACGCTGTGGGCCGGATGACCAAGAGTCGTCGCGGCAAGCTCTACATCGACGATGCAAATTGGGGCCCCGACGCCGCCTCAATTGAGTATGGGTACCGGGTCCCCTTCGGCGGAATTCATGTCTTCATTGGCAAGATTGGTGAGCCGGGCCCTGAGCCGGATCTCTGCGCCGATCTCGTCGAGATGGCTCAGCGCGCACGACCCGCCCGGGCCCTACCTGCCTTGATGCATGTTTTTGTTGGATGTATCCATGAAGGACTCTCTGTAGGGTCTGAATCTGGTGATGAGACGGCGGCCGGCTCTGACGGCGAGTCGTCCACAGATGAGTCAAACTCGTTGTATCAACTTCAAGATGGCAGGCTCATGGGTGGTTCCGATGGTGACATTATTCCGGACCCGTTTCAGCCGCCGAGCCGGGTTGGAATCTTCATGGCCGGTGCACAGCCTGTTCAGAACCCCACCACCGGGTCAGGAAACCCGGTGCCTTCACCGGCTCAGGTGCTGATGGATCTCACGGACAAGATGACGGCCCTGTTAACCGCCACGGTTGATCCGACGGATCAAGCTCAGCATGACGCGAAGGTGGCGCAGTTAGAGCTGGATCTAGTGAAAGCCAAGGAGGACCTGGCGGCGGAAGGGATCAAGATGGCTGCGAAGAGGGCGGCTCTCGACGCCCAGACTCAGTTGATTCAGGCGCAGTCCTTCCGGCTCACGATGGATCAGAACGCGTCCAATGAGGTCATGAGAAGGAGGCATCAAAAGGCCCAGTCTCGACTCCCTCCGATCTACGATCCTCGAAACCTCTTCAACATGCCAGGTGCAGGGTCTAGTAACCCGCCGGGGGTCATAGTTCCCGGGTCTGGGACCCTTGTTCAGCCACAAGTGATGGGGCCTCCCCGGGTGAACCCTGCTCCACCTAAGTATGTGCCAATACCACCGGGTCATTATGCCAACCCGCTGGAGAACATGGTCGCCGCGGCAGCACGGCTGGCGGCTCTCCCAATCGACGGTGACTCTCCAACAGCTGTTGAAACCCGCCGGATCAGAGAACTCCTTCAGACAGCGCTAGCACAGCAAGAGGCGTACTCTTACAGCCGGGACAGGATCCATTGAACCCCTCGCCCAGGCCGGAGCCCGAGTTATAGCCGACACATGGTCTCAGCGACCGGCTCAAGTAATGTTCGACGCCATGACCCGCCCCCTGGCCATGGCCCGGCTCATAACGGAGCCTTTCACGCAACAGACCAAGACAGAGCGCGGCAAGAGGCGGAGCAGGTGCCTCAGTTGACGGCTTACCAGACACCCCCGGCTTATCCGACGACTTCCGTCGATGTGGGTATCCCTACAAGGACTGGAGGTGTCCCTTGTCTAGTGCCGGCTCTCCATAATGAACGACTACCCAAGGACTTCAAAGGGCCTAGGAAGGTGCCTAATTACACGGCTGACTTACAACCCGGAGCCTGGATCAAGAGTTACGAGGTGGCCATGGAATTACTGGAGGTCAGTGAAGCTGCGATGGCCAAGTACTTCACCATGATGTTAGATGGGACTGCCCGCACTTGGTTGAAAGGGCTACCACCGAATTCCATCGGGTCTTGGGCTGAGCTGAAGGCCCGGTTCATCCAAAAACATCAAAGATACCTGTAGGCAGTCTATGTCAATTGTGGATTTGACTAACTGTAAACAGCAGGAGGGTGAATCTATGACCCGTTGGGTTCGCCGGGTCAAAGAGATAATACATTCATCTGATAAGATGGATGCCGGCTCTGCAGTCTTAATGTTGGAACGGAATTGTCGTTTCTTGCCTTTGAAGATGAAACTCGGGTGGCTTAAGCGCGACTGCAATGATATGGGTACGCTGATGGCGGCTCTCGTCAAATATGTCGATTCTGATAGTACCAAGGACCCCGCTTCAGATGATGAAAGGACAGCGAAGGGAAAGAAGAACGGCAATGACAAGGGTCCTCAGCATAACCCGGGGAACCAAGGGGGTGGCAAGCGTAAGGCCGATGGCAGCCTAGAGTTCGTGGCCAACACCAGCTCACAGGGTAATAACCAGCGACGCAAGGGGAGGCCACCTCCCCGAGCCGGCGGGTCAGGCCCGACGCTGGAGCAGCTGTTGAATGAGCCTTGCCCAAGGCATGGCTCTAGGGAGAAGCCAGCCACTCATTTGTGGAAGGATTGTGCAATCATGAAAGCCTTTAAGAATTCCAATGCCTTCAATGGCAACCATGGCCCGGGCGGCGGCTCAAGCGCTGGCGGTTTTCATGGCCCGGGCGGTGGTTCAAATTCTAATCCACAGAACGGTTAAGGGGGCTTTAATCAGTAGTCTGGCCAGGGTCATCAACAGCAGCAGGGGGGTTATCAGACCAATCCAAAGCAGCTTAATGGTGGACAGTATCATGTATTTACCACCAGTCTGTGTAAGCGAGACCAGAAGCTTCATAAGAGGGTTGTGAATGCTGTTGAGCCGGCGGTTCCACGCTATTTAAGATGGTCTGAGAAGCCTATTGTGTGGAGCAGGGAGGATCACCCTCCCCGGGTTGATAATCCGGGTCACTTGGCCTTGGTGGTGGCTCCTCAGGTGGGAGGATATAAATTCACTAAGGCATGGATGGAGGCAGCAGTATCAACATCCTCTATTATGAGACTTTCCGTCCTATGGGGTTGATTGATAAGAACCTCAGCCAGTCAAACACTATTTTCCATGGTGTGGTGCCTGGTAAGTCGGCTTATCCAGTTGGCAAGATCGAGTTGGAAGTGGCCTTTGGAGATGAGTACAACTACAGGGTGGAAAAATTGACCTTTGAGGTGGTCAAGATAAGAAGTCCGTACCATGCCATTTTTGGGCGGCTGGCTTACGCCAAGTTCATGGCACGGCCGTGTTACGTGTATTTACAGCTCAAGATGCCGGGTCATAATGGGACCATTACGGTTCACGGCAGTCGGAGGGTGGCATTGGAGTGTGAGGAAGGCGATGCAGCTTATGCAGAGTCTGTTTGCGCAACAGAGGAGTTGAAATTTTACAAGGACAATGTTCACCCAACAGATATGACCTCTCTGAAAAAGCCGACTACGGAGCAGGAGCCGGCAATGAAATTTAAGTCGGCTGATGAGAGTAAACTTGTTGATTTCGTTCCAGGTGATTCATCTCAGCAGTTTAGCATCAGTGCCAATCTGGATCCAAAATAGGAAAGCGCGCTCATCGAGTTCATCCGTGAGAATAGGGACATTTTTGCATGGAAACCTTTTGACATGCCAGGTGTACCTAGAGAACTCGCTGAGCACACTCTCAATGTTGATCCGAAATTTAAGCCGGTCAGGCAATTCCTTCGGCGGTTTAATGAAGAGAGGCGGAAAGCCATTGGTGAAGAGGTGGCCCGGCTCTTGGCGGCCTTGTTTATTGTTGAAGTCTTTCACCCAGAGTGGTTAGCTAACCCGGTGCTCGTGCTCAAGAAGAATGGCACCTGGCGGATGTGTGTGGACTACACGCACTTAAACAAGGCATGTCTGGCTGATCCTTTTGCTCTTCCCCGTATTGATCAAATCATTGATGCTACGGGCTGCGAGAGCTTAAGTTTCTTGGATGCTTATTCTGGATACCATCAGATTAAAATGGCAGTTAAGGACCAGGAGAAGACGGCGTTCATCACTCCCTTTGGAGCCTTCTGCTATGTGTCTATGCCCTTTGGACTCAAGAGTGCACAGGCGACTTATCAGCGTTGCGTGCAGAACTGTCTTCATAACCAGATTGGGCGCAATGTTCATGCTTATGTGGATGATATTGTGGTGAAGTCCAGGGAAGAGAAAACCTTGATAGATGATCTAAGGGAAACCTTTGATAATCTCCGGGTCTATAAGATGATGCTTAACCCGGCCAAGTGTGTTTTTGGTGTTCCTGCAGGCAAGCTCTTGGGTTTCTTGGTTTCTAACAGAGGTATTGAAGCTAACCCGGAGAAGATCAAGGCAATCACCTCTCTGGCTAAGCCGGCGTGCATAAACGACGTCCAGCGCCTGGCGGGTCGTATTGCTGCTTTAAGCCGGTTTATAAGCTGTTTGGGTGAGAAGGCCATGCCATTGTACCAGTTGATGAAGAAAACTGATGACTTTGTCTGGAATGATGCTGCTAATACTGCTTTTGAGGATTTGAAAAGACAGCTTGCGGAGCCCCCAGTCCTTGCTGCTCTGGTTGACAAGGAGCCCTTATTACTGTATGTAGCAGCTAACACACGGGCCGTCAGTGTGGCTGTGGTGGTGGAGCGCAAGGAAGAGGGTAAGGAGCATCCGGTTCAGCGGCCGGTTTATTACGTCAGCGAAGTGCTCATCGAGTCCAAACAGCGATATCCACATTGGCAGAAGCTTGTTTATGGTGTGTTCATGGCAAGCCGGATGCTTAAGCATTATTTCCAGGGTCACCCCATCACTGTGGTCAGTTCTGCCCCCCTTGGAGATATCATTCAAAACAGAGAGGCCACAGGGAGAGTGGCTAAGTGGGCTATAGAGCTCGGACCTCATGGTCTGAAATACATACCACGCACTGCTGTTAAATCTCAAGCCTTGGTGGATTTCATCAACGATTGGACAGAGCTACAAGTGCCCGAACAAAAGCCGGATAACACATATTGGACTATTCACTTCGACGGGTCCAGGCAATTGGAGGGCTCGGGGGCTGGAGTCGTGTTGGCTTCCCCTAAAGGTGACAAGTTCCATTATGTGCTACAGTTGATGTTTCGTTGCACTAACAATGCGGCTGAGTATGAGGCCTTGCTCCATGGTCTTCGGATGGCTAAGGAGATGAGTTTGAGCCGGGTAAGGTGCTTCGGCGACTCAGACTTGGTGGCTCAACAAGTATCAGGCAAGTGGGATTCCAAGGACCCTCTCATGGCGGCTTATCGCCGTGAGGTTGATGCCATTGCTGGACACTTTCAGGGTTATCAAGTAGAGCACATCGATCGCAGGAAGAACGAGGCGGCTGATGCTTTAAGCCGGCTGGGCTCTCAGCGAAAACCGGTGCCACCTAATACTTTCCTGGACGTCTTGCATAACCCCTCTGTTAAGTTGCCTACAGAGGAAGACTTGGTTGTCCCTGACCCGGAAGCACAGTTGGTGGCGGCTCTCCACATCATCCCGGACTGGACAGTGCCCTATCTGGCTTACATGACCCGGGGAGATTTGCCTGAGGATGAAACTTTGGCCAGACAAATAACCCGGTGGTCTAAGTCAATGGTTGTTATCAATGGTGAGCTGCATCGCCGCAGTGTTACGGGAGCGTTCCAGTGTTGTGTCTCCCCTGAGGAAGGTCAAGAGATCTTGCGTGAGATTCATGAAGTGGATTGTGGCCATCATGCCGGCTCAAAATCCCTTGTGGCCAAGGCTTTTCGTCATGGTTTTTATTGGCTGACGGCTCATGCTGATGCGGAGGACTTGGTCAGTAAATGTGATGGTTGCCAAAGGTTCTCGCGACGGGCTCATGTGCCGGCTCAGGAGCTGAGGATGATCCCAATTACTTGGCCCTTTGCGGTCTGGGGGCTTGATATGGTTGGGCCTTTTAAAAGGTCCAAGGATAAGAAGACCCACCTCTTAGTGGCAGTTGACAAGTTCACAAAGTGGGTTGAGCCAGAGCCCATTAGCAAGTGTGATGCAGCCACGGCGGTTCAGCTCATGAAAAAGGTGATATTTCGCTTTGGCTTTCCACACAACAGTATAACTGACAACGGCACCAATTTATCTAAGGGTGCCATGGAGGAGTTTTGTCAACGAGAGCATATTCGACTTGATGTTTCATTAGTGGCTCATCCTCAATCCAATGGTCAAGCTGAGAGAGCTAATCAGGAGATTCTGAAGGGCATCAAGCCCCGGCTTTTGGTCCCTTTGCAACGGACGCCGGGTTGTTGGGTGGAGGAGTTACCCTCCGTGTTATGGAGCATCAATACTACTCCTAACAGGTCTATAGGTTACACGCCTTTCTTCATGGTTTATGGAGCGGAAGCAGTCCTCCCCAGTGACATCCGTCATGACTCGCCTCGAGTGGCGGCTTATGTTGAGGCGGATAATGAATAGGCGCGCCAAGATGCTCTTGACTTGTTGGACGAGCAGCGTGATGTGGCAGTGGCTCGATCCGCGATTTACCAACAAGACCTGCGCCGTTATCACAGTCGCCGGGTTAAGTCCCGGGTCTTCCAGGAAGGTGATCTGGTGCTCCGGCTCATCCAAGATCAAACAGATGCGCACAAGTTATCCCCGCCTTGGGAAGGACCCTTTGTGGTCAGCAAGAACTTGCACAACGGGTCATATTACCTCATTGACATTCGGGAGCACAAAGATTCACGCAAGTCGGAGGAGGAGACCCGTCGGCCGTGGAACATAGCTCAGCTTCGGCCCTATTACACTTGAGCCACCGGCTCTCATAATGTACATATTTCTATAGCCATGTATATATTATGATAAGCAATAAAGCAGGACCTCTGTCCTTTTTTCTCCTCCAAAGGTGAGCGTGTTGTTTCCATCGCAAGATCACATGATAACTTGAAGGAGGATCCGGCTTATCATCGTATTCGAATCTAGCCGTATGCAATATAATCACTTGGGGGCTTCCTGTTCAAACATAGGTCGTATTCGAACCAAAGAGAACATAGCTGTCGATACCCATTTGATTGGCAAAGTGCCGAGCTCATTGGGGAGTTTTCTTTGATCATATTTGAATCATAGTTTAACCCCTTTGGGAACCGACGTGGATCGTATTCGAACCAGCGTCGTTAAACAACTCCTAAGGTCATTTGGGGGCTTCCTGTTCAAACATGGGTCGTATTCGAACCAAAGAGAACATAGCTGTCGGTACCCTCTTGATCGGCATCGCCAAACCCGCTGGGGGCTATATGATCGCATTCGAATCTTAGCTTAACCCCTTTGGGACGGGTCTCTGGTCGTATTCGAACCGGAAGCCCCTGAGTTTTGATTTTCTGATTTACAACGAGTTCTTCTGATTGTATCAACAGTGCACATGGCGGTTCTTATTCCGCCGGCTTAACTTTGATTCACAGTGCTCGTCAAACACAATCGGCATTATCAAGACTTGTCGTGGAATTGTCACGGCAGATGTCCTCGAGCTAGGACTTAGTCGTGGAGCCATCGCAACTAGGAAGCTTGAAGGGGTTAATGCGGGACAAGGAACACGTGGGTTTATACTGGTTCGGCCCCTTACGGTGAAGGTAAAAGCCTACGTCCAGTTTGATGTGGTATTGATTAGGGTTTCGATAACCAGGGAGCTAAACTGCTATGCCCGGCTCTCGATCAGATTGTTCTTGTCCCTAAACCGCTACCGGGTCGTCCCTTTATATAGGGAGGCTGACGCCCAGTAGCTCTCAGAGTCCCGGCCGGCTCATAAGAGTGTCCGGCTCGGACTCTTAACTATTCATGCCTTACACTACAAGTTCTACCATAATAATGATTGTAACTACGGGCCTTAAGCCGTATCCGGGTCTTAAGCCCATCTTTGGCTCACCGTCTCTAAGCTTGGCGCCGGGCTTCTGGCAATGACCATATGAGTAACCCGGCCTCTCCTGGCGGGTGACTCTAAGGTCTATATCCTCAACATTAGGCCCCAGATTGATTTGAACCGGCTCATGTCAATCTTCAACTCTTTCGACAGAAAGAATCTCCGGTTTACCATTCGTGTGAAAGCCATAACCCGGCGTGACGTCATCCTCTGGACTCCGGATAATCCGCCGTGACGTCATCTTCCATTAAGCCCGTTTTTTACTCCGCCAGATCCGCAACGGATATTTTCCTTTACTGTCATCCCGAAAATCGAGGCGTTGTGAGGGGAGATAACCACGCCACGGTTTCCTTGATACTCGCGCCCGCTTTACGAGCTCGCCTTATAAATAGGCCGGCCCGACGGGCCTTTCTCACTCTCCTTCCTCTGTCGTCTCCCTCCTCTCACTGTCCCGTGCTGCTCGAGCTCCGCCGTCGTCGCTGCTGCGGGTCTTCTCGTCGTCACCAGCTCAGGCCGCTGCATCACCCTGATCGGACCAGAGAAACGCGACAACCTCCGCAGCTCTCTAGCTCCTGTAAGTCCTGCTTGTCCTGTAGAATAGATCTGCCGTAGGGTTCGTCCGCGTTCTTCGTGTTCGTCGCCATTGCCACAACCTCCGGTAGTTTTCTTTCTTACTGCCCCTTTTGATCTTAGATCTGCATAGAACTAGTGCGGCAGTTGTTTGGTACTTATTTCAAATGCCAGTAGGTCTCTTCCCACTGCATAACGGCTTCGTTCGAGCTCAAAAACATCCGCGCGTCTGTTTCTAGGTCTAGAAACTTTTTATTTTACCCGACCATTTTGATCCAAAAGTTTTACTGCAATGTGTGAAACCTGTTTTACCACACTTAGTAAAAAACTGCAATCATTGAATCCCGGCGGTTTACCGTTCCGGCTTAAAGAAACCACGCGCCGTAGAACCGTCCGGCTTTAAAGAAACCATGCACCATAAAATTTTCCGGCTGATCTGTAATAAGGCCTGTAGATGATCAAATTACTCCCAATCCCTCGGCGGCTTAAATAGCCCGATGCACTTAAGTGTATACCATTAGTCCCCTTCATAAGCCGCCACCTTGACATTAAACTGTAGATTTCCTCCGGCTCATAATTAACCCGGACGTTTTTCCTTTTATCATAGACCGCCGACTTTCACCATGCCTCCCAAAGCTCCCATTACTTGCAATTGGATGAGGTCCAATGTCACCAACGAGACCCTAGCAGATTTTGTTAAGTCCGGATATCTGCCCAAGAAGGATGTCATGTCCTACCGTGCCCCTGACCCGTCAGAAGAGAGACCACAGCCAAAGGACGGGGAGGTAGTGATTTTTGCGGATCATATGAGCCGAGGCTTCGCACCGCCCGGTTCAAGGTTTTTCAGAGACGTTCTGAACTTCTTCGACTTGCGGCCTCAAGATATAGGACCCAACTCAGTGTCCAAAATCTGCAATTTCCAAGTCTTTTGCGAGGTTTATCTTGGAGAAGAACCTAGTCTGCTGCTCTTCAGAGAGCTTTTTTACTTAAACCGTCAGAATGAGTGCGCCAATGGACCAAGTCTAGAGCTAGGTGGCATATCCATTCAACGGCGAAGAGACTGTCTTTTCCCTTATGCTGAGCCGCCGAGCCACCCAAAGGACTAGAACATGACTTGGTTCTATTGCCAAGATACGTCACCGGCTGATGAAAGTCCGCTGCCCGGCTTTCGCCCATCACGTCTGGAGTCAACACACCCATTGTCAGACAAACTGACTCCGGCGGAGCGCCAGCCTCTGCTTCCCACCATCAACAAGATCAAGGCTCTCCTGGGCAATGGTCTAAATGGAATCGATCTGGTCCGGGTCTGGATCTCATGGCGGGTGATCCCATTGAGCCGCCGCCCCGGCTTAATGTGTGAGTACACGGGCCAAAAAGACGACCCTCAGAGACACAGCCGCAATGATCTTCCTGAAGACGTTGCAGAGGAGATGACCAAGGCTCTCTTGAACGAGAGCCTGGCAGACTGTGGAAGGACCGGGTTAGCCCCCTACTGCAAGACCAACCCAGCCCCAGCGGTAAGCCGCCAATCTGATCATCCTATCTACTTCTGTATATAACCTTCCTCTGAATCGTTTGAAGAAATCATCATTGTATTTTTCAGGCTGATGACAAGTTCTGGCGGGTCAAATATGACCATGAGGCAGCCAAGAAGGCCAGAAAGGTGAAGAAAGCCGCCAAGAAAGCCGCTCCCCGTAAGAAGGGAAGTAGGCCCACTGCTTCGGAGCTGTTGCAGCTAAGTGACAGCTCCGAGTCTGAGGTAACTCCTAAACCTGTAAGCTCTTGTTATACTTGTCGTTTATTTTTGTCCGCCTTATCAATGTTGTTTATCAACAGGAGGACACCGGAGCCAGTAACCCGGTGGTTGAAGAGGTAACAATATTTTCCTCCGACTCGGAGCCCTTGCCAAGGCTGAAAACCCGAAGAGTAACCCGGAAAGTAAGCTTTTCCCATCCTTTAGCTCACCAAGATCCTCAATTTATTTTGAAGCGACAGGTTCATGAGGGCCGGCGGCACACCCGGACCAGCAAGGACACTGACCTCTCCTCCGGGTTACCTGATGCATCAAGGAAACGCCGGACCGAGGTGATCGCAAAATTGTACCCTTTTCATCCTTTTGCGGGTGTTATACGCCAACCGCTTAATTCTTCTGACTCAAATTATCAGGAGACTTCCCCTTCTTCCGGCGACTCTATGCAGTCGAATCTGCCGGCTTTCAAGACCGCGCCCGGATAACGATAATCATCTCATGCTTTTCTGATCTTTACTCATATTTTTTGTACTAACCTTTGTTGTTCTTTCAGTGCCCAGGCAAAGCTCACCAAGAGGGTGAAGAAAACCAAGTCGGCCGGAGTGCCGGATTTGCCTGAGCCGGAGGTGACGGTCCAAGGCCCGCCAGCTGCCTCAGCCACCACTCCAATGGACACGACGCCTGCAGAAGATTCTGCTGACCCGGTGGCCTCCGGCTCGGCCCAACCAACAAATGACCCGGATGTGGTAATCACCCTGACGGAGTTCGTTGAGCTGGGGAGACCTACCGTGCTGGCCAAGTGCTCCGCTAAGGGGGAGTTGCTGCAGCCCCACCGGGTGAACCTGGACCTCTCCGACTACACCAACCTGAGCATTGGAGAGCTCGTCTCTGGATACATCAGCCAAGTGCACAAGAGCCGGGACGCCGAGGTTGACATGGTGACCCAGATCCAGCAGAAGTCTGAGGTAACATTCTTTTGTCCTCTTATTTACTGCTTAGTTACCTGTACCATGCTAGCCCCCAAGTCGACAACTTATGACTGAGTACGTTGTAGACTTAGGTTCCGGCCTACTCCATTTGAACCGGCAATATGTAGATAGAAAATGTTCAATATGCATTAGCCCCCAAGTGCCAAGTGTCTTTGCTTGGAAAACACTTGGGACTTTAAATTTGTAGAGTAATTGTTCATGCCATAACCCGGAAACTTATACAGGCTGCTGGCAAGAAACTGGAGACTGACCTTGCTGATCCCACGAGCCGGCTGAAGATGCAAGAGATGGAAACCCGGAAGGCAAACGCCAAGTTCGTGTCCAGCATCGCCGCGCAAGAGAAGCTGAAGACGGAGTTCGACGCTGAGCGGAAGGCATGGGCCGAAGAAAAGGCCGCATTGGTGACCCGGGCTGAACAGGCGGAGAAGACTCTCTCCGAGAAGACCTCCGAGCTCTCCGGCCTAAAGCGCCAGGTTTCCTAGATGGTGGCCGCCATCTTCGGTAAGTCGCCTCACCGGCTTTCATCAAGTTTAGAATGTTTATATCTCAGAACTCATCCTTGTTGCCGGCTTATCTGACGATGTTAAACAGGTCCCAGAAGTGCCAACCTCAACCAGAGCGTGGTCACCAAGCTGAAGGCCGTGTATACCCTGGTGGAGCAACTCTACACCGGGTCTCAGCGTGCCTTAGCTGTGGTGGCCTTATCCAACGAGGTGCCGACTCACTTGGCAGAAGTCATTCGCCGGCTCGCTGTACTGCCTCAACGGATTCAAGAGCTGCGACGGGCCTCTGCAAGAGCCGGAGCAATCGCCGCGCTGAGCCGGGCCAAGGCATTCCTGCCGGAGTTAGACCCGGCGGACATCGCCCTTGGCTATCCAAGCCTGAAGGAAGACGGCTCAGCTTTCGATCAGAAGGACTTCGCAGCGTGCGTGAAGGCTGTACGCCCGGTGGCCACCCTTATCGGGAATGACACAGATCTGACCAAGTACTAGCCGGGTTACAATGCGGAGAATCAGAGGATTCCAACCCCTCGCTATGAAGCCCTCAACTTGATCCCGCCGGCTCGTCAGCACACTTTCGCCCCGGAGATTGACCCGGCGGGGTTAATTGACGAGGAAGCCCAATTCGAAGCTCTCAGCGGCATCGACTGGAAGTCATCAACCTTCAGGTCTTGGGATCAGCCGGAGGAGAAGATAGGAACGAGCCAGAGACTTCAACTCAGCAAGCGTCGTAACTCGGCCGACGGTTGACCAAACAATACTCCACCCTTTTAGACTTGATGAGTTTTGTAATAGAGTAGGTGCAACAGTTTATCTCTGCCGTGCCATCGTGCACGTATTGAATGCTAAAGTCTTTTGAAGTTGTCTCATTGATGTGTCTCCGGGTCATAATCAATCCTTTGTTTTTCTTAACCTCAAAAGAGGTGCCTTTAATTATCCTGCATAGAAGGGCAAATCACAAGTCTCGAGGCGGCTTACCGCCCTAAGAATCATAAATTTTAAATAACCCGGAATATGAATCAAAAAGGACTTGTCTTTGATGATATCCTGAATACAGCCGTAAGGACATCTTTAATGGCCTGCAAGCATACTTCCGGGTTAGGTAACCCGGATAAGAAGGTTGGTACCGCAACTCCGGTTTACCTGCCTTATAATACCCATTGCGTTCAGCAATACTGTAAACTAAAGTTAAGCCGGCAACGCGAGACCCGGCCGTACACACCTTGACATAATCAGAGAAAACTTGTGATAAAGCGGAAGAACTTAGGGGCTTCCGGTTCGAATACGACCAGAGACCTGGCCCAAAGGGGTTAAGCTAAGATTCGGATACGATCATATAGCCCCCAGTGGGTGTGGCGATGCCAATCAAGAGGGTACTGACAGCTATGTTCTCTTTGGTTCGAATACGACCCATGTTTGAACAGGAAGCCCCCAGGTGATTTTAAGAATTGTTTAACGACGCTGATTTGAATACGATCCACGTCGGTTCTCAGAGGGGTTAAATTATGATTCAAATATGACCAAAGATAACCTCCCAATGAGCTCGACACTTTGCCAATCAAATGGGTATCGACAGCTATGTTCTCTTTGGTTCGAATACGACCTATGTTTGAACAGGAAGCCCCCAAGTGACTTTGCTGCTTACGGCCAGATTCGAACACGATCACAAGCCGGATCCTCCTTCAAGTTATCATGTAATCTTGCAATGAAAACAACACGTGCACATTTGGAGGAGAAAAAAGGACAGAGGTCCTGCTTTATTGCTTATCATAATATATACATAGCTTAGAGAAATATGTACATTATGAGAGTCGGTGGCTCAAGTGTAGTAAGGCCGAAGCTGAGCTATGTTCCATGGCCGACGGGTCTCTTCCTCCGACTTACGTGAATCTTTGTGCTCCCGAATGTCAATGAGGTAATATGACCCGTTGTGCAAGTTCTTGCTGACCACAAAGGGCCCTTCCCAAGGCGGGGATAACTTGTGTGCATCTGTTTGATCCTGGATGAGCCGGAGCACGAGATCGCCTTCCTGGAAGACCCGGGATTTAACCCGGCGGCTATGATAACAGCGCAGGTCTTGTTAGTAAATCGCTGAACGGGCTGCTGCCACATCACGCTGTTCGTCCAACAAGTCAAGATGATCTTGGCGCGCCTGTTCATTATCCGCCTCAACGTAAGCCACCACGCGAGGTGAGTCATGACGGATGTCACTGGGGAGGACTGCTTCTGCTCCATAAACCATGAAGAAAGGCGTAAAACCTGTAGACCTGTTAGGAGTAGTGTTGATGCTCCATAACACGGAGGGCAACTCCTCCACCCAACAACCCGGCGTCCGTTGCAAAGGGACCAAAAGCCGGGGCTTGATACCCTTCAGAATCTCCTGATTAGCTCTCTCAGCTTGACCATTGGATTGAGGATGAGCCACTGAGGAGACATCAAGTCGGATGTGCTCTCGTTGACAAAACTCCTCCATGGCGCCTTTGGAAAGATTTGTGCCATTGTCAGTTATAACGCTGTGTGGAAAACCAAAGCGGAAAATCACCTTTTTCATAAATTGAACCGCCGTGGCCGCATCACACTTGCTAACTGGCTCAGCTTCCACCCACTTGGTAAATTTGTCAACCGCCACCAATAGGTGAGGCTTCTTATCTTTGGATCGTTTGAAAGGCCCAACCATATCAAGCCCCCAGACCGCAAAGGGCCAAGTAATGGGGATCATCCTCAGCTCCTGAGCCGGCACATGAGCCCGTCGCGAAAACCTCTGGCAACCATCACATTTACTGACCAAGTCCTCTGCATCAGCATGAGCCGTCAGCCAATAAAAACCATGACGAAAAGCCTTGGCCACAAGGGACTTTGAGCCAGCATGATGGCCACAATCCCCTTCATGAATTTCACGCAAGATCTCTTGCCCTTCCTCAGGAGAAACACAACGCTGAAACGCCCCTGTAACACTGCGATGATGCAGCTCGCCATCGATAACAATCATTGACTTAGCTCGCCGGGTTATTTGCCTGGCCAAAGTTTCATCCTCCGGCAACTCGCCCCGGGTCATATAAGCCAGATACGACATTGTCCAGTCTGGTATGACGTGGAGAGCCGCCACCAGTCGCGCCTCCGGGTCAGGGACAGCCAAGTCTTCCTCTGTAGGCAGCTTAACAGAAGGATTATACAGGACATCCAGGAAAGTATTAGGCGGTACCGGCTTTCGCTGAGAGCCTAGCCGGCTTAGGGCATCAGCCGCCTCGTTCTTCCTGCGATCAATGTGCTCCACTTGGTAGCCCTGAAAGTGCCCAGCAATGGCATCAACTTCGCGGCGATAAGCCGCCATGAGAGGGTCCTTAGAGTCCCACTTGCCTAATACTTGTTGAGCCACCAAGTCTGAGTCACCGAAACACCTTACCCGGCTCAAGCTCATCTCCTTAGCCATCCGAAGACTGTGGAGCAAGGCCTCGTACTCAGCTGCATTGTTAGTGCAAGGAAACATCAACCGTAACACATAATGGAACTTGTCACCTTTAGGGGAAGCCAATACAACTCCAGCCCCCGAGCCCTCCAACTGCCTGGACCCATCAAAGTGGATAGTCCAATATGTGTTATCCAGCTTCTGCTCGGGCACTTGTGACTCTGTCCAGTCATTGATGAAATCCACCAAGGCCTGAGATTTAACAGCAGTGCGTGGCACGTACTTGAGACCATGAGGTCCAAGCTCTATAGCCCACTTAGCTACTCTCCCTGTGGCCTCTCTGTTTTGAATGATATCACCAAGAGGGGCAGAACTGACCACAGTGATGGGATGACCCTGAAAATAATGCTTAAGTTTCCGGCTCGCCATGAACACA
Organism: Aegilops tauschii subsp. strangulata; assembly: GCF_002575655.3. Classification (NCBI taxonomy): domain Eukaryota; kingdom Viridiplantae; phylum Streptophyta; class Magnoliopsida; order Poales; family Poaceae; genus Aegilops; species Aegilops tauschii. Next base: position 268,306,167 of record NC_053038.3, on the reverse strand, counting down.
CCATAAACAAGCTTCTGCCAATGCGGATATCGCTGCTTGGACTCAATGAGTACTTCGCTGACATAATAAACCGGCCGCTGAACCGGATGCTCCTTACCCTCCTCCTTGCGCTCCACCACCATAATAATAAGGGCTCCTTGATCAATACGGGGGAGGGCAAAAGGATCAGCCGGACACGCCTTGTTTAAGTCCGTGTAGTCCACACACATCCGCCAAGTGCCGTTCTTCTTGAGTACGAGCACCGGGTTAGCTAACCACTCTGGGTGGAAGACTTCAACAATAAACCCGGATGCCAAGAGCCGGGCCACTTCTTCACCAATAGCTTTCCGCCTCTCTTCATTAAACCGCCGAAGGAACTGCCTGACCGGCTTAAATTTCGGATCAACATTGAGAGTGTGCTCAGCGAGTTCTCTAGGTACACCTGGCATGTCAGAAGGTTTCCATGCGAAGATGTCCCTATTCTCACGGATGAACTCGATGAGCGCACTTTCCTATTTTGGATCCAGATTGGCACTGATGCTAAACTGCTGAGATGAATCCCCTGGAACAAAGTCAACAAGCTTAGTTTCATCAGCCGACTTAAATTTCATCGCCGGCTCATTCTCTATAGTCGGCTTTTTCAGAGAGGTCATATCTGTTGGGTCAACATTGTCTTTGTAAAACTTCAACTCCTCTGTAGCACAAACAGATTCTGCATAAGCCGCATCGCCTTCCTCACACTCCAGAGCCACTTTTCGGCTGCCGTGAACCGTAATGGTCCCATTGTGACCCGGCATCTTGAGCTGTAAGTACACATAACACGGCCGTGCCATGAACTTGGCATAAGCCGGCCGTCCAAATATAGCATGGTATGGACTTCTTATCTTGACCACCTCAAAGGTCAATTTCTCCACCCTGTAGTTGTTCTCATCACCAAAGGCCACTTCCAACTCAATCTTGCCGACTGGATAAGCCGACTTACCCGGTACCACACCGTGGAAGATAGTGTTTGACTGGCTGAGATTCTTATCAACCAACCCCATACGCGCGAAAAGTCTCATAATAGAGGATGTTGATGCTGCTGCCTCCATCCATGAGCACCTTTGTGAACTTATATCCTCCCACTTGAGGAGCCACCACTAAGGCCAAGTGGCCCGGGTTATCCACCCGGGGAGGGTGATCCTCCCTACTCCACACTATAGGCTGCTCAGACCACCGCAAGTACCATGGGACCGCCGGCTCAACAGCATTCACTGCCCTCTTATGAAGCTTCTGATCTCGCTTACACAGACTGGTGGTAAACACATGATACTGTCCACCACTAAGCTGCTTTGGATTGGTCTGATAACCCCCTGCTGCTGTTGATGACCCTGGCCAGACTGCTGATTAAAGCCCCCTTGACCGTTCTGAGGACCGGAATTTGAGCCGCCGCCCGGGCCATGAAAGCCGCCGGCGCCTGAGCCGCCGCCCGGGCCATTGTGATTCTTAAAGGCCTTCATGATTGCACAATCCTTCCACAGATGAGTCGCTGGATTCTCTCTAGAGCCATGCCTTGGACAAGGCTCATTCAACAGCTGCTCCAGCGTCGGACCTGACCCGCCGCCTCGGGGAGGGGGCCTCCCTTTGCGTCGCTGGTTATTACCTTGTGAGCTGGCGTTGGCTACAAACTCTAGGCTGCCATCGGCCTTGCGCTTGCCTCCTCCTTGGCTCCCCGGGTTAAACTGAGGACCCTTGCCATTGTCGTTCTTCTTTCCCTTCCCTGTCCTTTCATCATCTGAAGGGGGATCCTTGGTACCATCAGAATCGGCGTACTTGACAAGAGCCGCCATTAGTGTACCCATATCACTGCAGTCGCGCTTAAGCCGCCCGAGTTTCATCTTCAGGGGCACAAAACGACAATTCTGCTCCAGCATTAAAACCGCTGAGCCGGCATCCATCTTGTCTGACGAGTGTATGATCTCCTTAACCCGGCGAACCCAATGTGTCGTAGACTCACCCTCCTGCTGCTTACAGTTAGTCAAATCCACAATTGACATAGACTGCCTATAGGTATCTTTGAAGTTTTGGATGAACCGGGCTTTCAGCTCAGCCCAAGACCCAATGGAATTCGCTGGTAGCCCTTTCAACCAAGTGCGGGCAGTCCCATCTAACATCATGGTGAAATACTTAGCCATGGCCGCCTCACTGACCTCCAGCAGCTCCATAGCCATCTCATAACTCTCGATCCAGGCTGCAGGCAGTAAGTCTGCTGTGTAATTAGGCACCTTCCTAGGGCCTTTGAAGTCCTTGGGTAGACGCTCATTGCGGATAGCTGGTACTAAACAAGGGACGCCCCCAGTCCTGGTGGGGATACCCACGTCGACGGAAGTCGTCGGATAAGCCGGGGGGGGGGTCTGGTAAGCCGTCAATTGAGGCACTTGCTCCGCCTCTTGCCGTGCTCTGTCCTGGTCTGCTGCGTGAAAGGCTCCATTATGAACCGGGCCGTGGCCAGGGGGCGGGTCATGGCGTCGGACGTTACTTGAGCCGGTTGCTGAGACCATGTGCCGGCTGTAACTCGGGCTCTGGCCTGGCCGAGGGGTCGAGTGGATCCTGTCCCGGCTGTAGGAGTACGCCTCTTGCTCCGCCAGTGCTGTCCGAAGAAGTTCCCTGACCCGGCGGGTTTCAATAGCCGTTGGAGAGTTGCCGTCGACTGGGAGAGCCGCCAGCCGGGCTGCCGCAGCGACCATGTTCTCCAGTGGGTTATTATAATGACCCGGGGGTATTGGCACGTACTGAGGCGGGGCAGGGGGCACCTGGGGAGGCCCCATCACCATTGGCTGAATAGGGGTTCTAGACCCGGGCACTATGACCCCTGGCGGGTTACTAGACCTTGCACCTGGCGTGTTGAAGAGATTGCGTGGATCGTAAACCGGAGGGAGTCGAGATTGGGTCTTTTGATGCCTCCTTCTCATGACCTCATTGGACGCGTTCTGATCCATCGTGAGTTGGAAGGACCGCGCCTGGATCAACTGAGTTTGGGCCTCGAGAGCCGCCCTCTCTGCAGCCATCCTGATCCCTTCTGCTGCAAGGTCCTCCTTAGCTTTCACTAGATCCAATTTTAACTGTGCCACCTCCGCATCATGCTGAGCTTGATCCGCCGAGTCAACCGTGGCGGTTAACAGGGCCGTCATCTTGTCCATGAGATCCATCAGCACCTGAGCCGGAGAAGGCACCGGGTTTCCCGCTCTAGCAGCGGGGTTCTAAACAGGCTGCGCGCCAGCCATAAAGACTCCAACCTGACTTGGTGGCTCAAACGGGTCCGGAATACTGTCACCATCGGAACAACCCATGAGCCTGCCATCTTGAAGTTGATACAACGAGTTTGACTCATCAGTGGCCGACTCGCCGTCGGAGCCGGCGGCCGCCTCATCACCGGACCCAGACAGATCAGAGGGCCCTCCATGGATACATCCCACAAACGCGCGCCTTAAGGCAGGCCGGGCCCGGGCGGGTCATGCACGCTGAGCCGTCTCGATGAGATCGGCGCAGAGATCCGGCTCAGGGCCTGGCTCACCAATCTTGCCAATGAAAACATGAATTCCGCCGAAGGGGACCCGGTACCCGTACTCAATTGAGCCGGCGTCGGGGCCCCAGTTTGCATCGTCGATGTAGAGCTTGCCGCGACGACTCTTGGTCATCCGGCCCACAGCGTATCCCTTGAGCCCGTCGAAGCTGCCCTTCAAGAACTCAAATCCACCGTGCGCTGGCCCCACGGTGGGCGCCAACTGTCGTGGAATTGTCACGGCAGATGTCCTCGAGCTAGGACTTAGTCGTGGAGCCATCGCAACTAGGAAGCTTGAAGGGGTTAATGCGGGACAAGGAACATGTGGGTTTATACTGGTTCGGCCCCTTACGGTGAAGGTAAAAGCCTACATCCAGTTTGATGTGGTATTGATTAGGGTTTCGATAACCAGGGAGCTAAACTGCTATGCCCGGCTCTCGATCAGATTGTTCTTGTCCCTAAACCGCTGGGGTTTGTCCCTTTATATAGGGAGGCTGACGCCCAGTAGCTCTCAGAGTCCCGGCCGGCTCATAAGAGTGTCCGGCTCGGACTCTTAACTATTCTTTCCTTACACTACAAGTTCTACCATAATAATGATTGTAACTACGGGCCTTAAGCCGTATCTGGGTCTTAAGCCCATCTTTGGCCCAGCGTCTCTAAGCTTGGCGCCGGGCTTCTGGCAATGACCATATGAGTAACCCGGCCTCTCCTGGCGGGTGACTCTAAGGTCTATATCCTCAACAAGACTGGTAAATCGGAATTGAGGTACCAACCTTACTACCCGGGTTATATAAACCGGAAGTGTACTTGAAGGCCGATAAGTGTGTTATTACGGTTATATCAAGGATATAATTGAGGACCAGTCTTTCATGACTTAGATTTATATTCCGGGTTATATGTATGAGACTATGATTCTCAGTGCGGTAAGCCACCTAGAGACTTGTGCTTTGTTTTTCTATGCAGGATAGTTAAAGACAACTATTTGAGCTTAAGGAAAATGAATGATCAATTATGACCCGGAGGAATATAAGGAAGTAACTTCAATGGAATTCAGCATTCAACACGTGCACGATGGCACGACAAAGTTAAAATGTTGGTCCTATTCTATTACAAGACTCCCCGAGTCCAAAAGGGTGAAGCATTGTTTAATAAGCCGCCTGAAGAGTCAAGATGCTGGCCCGGTCGAACCTTCCGGCTCATCCCTCTCCGCTCCTCCGGCTGTTCCTATGACCTGGAAGGTTGACGATTTCCAGTCAATGCCGCTCAGAGCTTCAAATTGCGCCTCCTCGTCAATTAACCTGGCTGGGTCAATGTCTGGGGCAAAGGTGTGCTTACGAGTTGGCGGGACTAAGCTGATGGCTTCATAACGCGGAGTGGGGATCCTCTGATTCTCTGACTCATAGCCCGGCTGGTACTTGGTCAGATCGGTGTCGTTCCCAATCAGGGTGGCCACCGGGCGCACGATTTTCACACAGGCAGCAAAGTCTTTTTGATCGAAGGGGGTGCCATCTTCCTTCAAGCTGGGGTAACCAAGTGCAATGTCAGCCGGGTCTAGCTCTGGAAGGAACGCCTTGGCCCGGCTCAGAGAAGCTATGGCTCCGGCTCTTGCAGAGGCCCGTCGTAGCTCTTGGACACGCCGAGGAAGAACGGCAAGCCGGTGAAGAACTTCCGCCAGGTCAGTCGGCACCTCATTGGATAGGGCCACCAGGGCCAAGGCGTGCTGTGACCCGGTGTAGAGTTGCTCCACCAGAGTGTACACGGCCTTCAACTTGGTCAGCACATTTTGATTGAGATTGGCGCTTCTTGGACCTGTTTAAACAGAGTAGGATAAGCCGCTGGCAATGATGGGTTATGAGACATAAAGATTGAACTTGACGAGAGCCGGTGGAATAACTTACCGAAGATTGCGGCGACCATCTGTGACACGTGGCGCTTTAAGCCGGAGAGTTTGGCGGTTCTCTCCGTCAGAGCCCTCTCCGCCCAAGTCTTCCTTTCAGCTTCAAAGTTCTTTTTCAGCTTCTCTTGAGCAGCAATACTGGACAAAAATTTGGCGTTGGCCTTCCGGGTCTCAGTTTCCTGCATCCTCAGGCGGGTCTTCTGATCAGAGATGTCATCCTCAAACTTCTTGCAAGCAGCCTGCACAATTTCCGGGTTATAGTATGAACAGTTATTATGCAATTTTAAAGTCCCAAGCACTTTCCAAGCAAAGACACTTGGCACTTGGGGGCTAATGCATGTCGAACGTTTCTATCTACAAATTACCAGTTCATGGAAGTAAGCCGGAACTTAAGTCTACAACATATTCAATCATAAGTTGTCGACTTGGGGGCTAGTATGGTAAAGATAACTATGCAGTAAGCAGTAGAGTGGTACCTCAGACTTCTGCTGTATCTGATTCACCATGTTGATCTCCAAATCCCGGCTCTTGTGCACCTGACTCACATAGCCGGAGACGATCTCTCCGACGCTCAAGTTCGTATAGTTGGTGAGGTCTAGATTGGCCCGGCTGCGCTCTAGCAACTCTTCCTTGGCGGAGCACTTGGCCAGCGCAGTGGGTCTCCCCGGCTCAACAAACTCCGTCCGAGTGATTACCACGTCCGGGTCATCGGCCGGCTGAGCCGGGCTGGAGATATCCGGGTTGGTGGAAGTCTCCATGGCTGGCTCGTCGGTGGGAGCGGTGGCTTCAGGAGCAGAGGTGGCTGGCTGCTCTTGAGCGGAAACTTCCGGTTCCGTCATGACCGACTCCTCCGCCGGCTTATTCTTCTTTGCTTTTTTACTGAGCTTTGCTTGAGCACTGAAAGGACAAAAGGTTAGTACAAAAGTATGAGTAAAGATAAAACACAGCAAGAGATGATCATCATTACCCGGGTACGGTCTTGAAAGCCGGCAGATTCGACTGCATCGAGTCACCAAAGGAAGGAGACGTTTCCTGATAATTCGAATCAGAAGAATTGAGAGGTTGACGTATAACACCCGCCAGAGGATGAAAAGGATATAAGTTGGAGATAACCTCGGACCGGAGCTTCCTTGATGCCTCAGGTAAGCCGGAGGAGAGGTCAGCATCCTTGTTGGTCCGGGTGTGCCGCCGGCTCTCATGAATCTGTTGCTTCAAAAGAAATTGAGGATCTTGATAAGCTAAAGGATGTGAAAATCTTACTTTCCGGGTTACCCTTCGGACTTTCAGCCTTGGCAAGGGCTCCGAGTCGGAGGAAAGTGTCATTACCTCTTCAACCACCGGGTTACTTGCTCCGGTGTCATCCTGTTGATGAACAGTATTGATGAGGTGGACAGAAATAAACAAGAAATACAACAAGAGCTTACAGGTTCAGGGGTTACCTCTGACTCGGAGCTGTCGCTTAGTTGCAGCAGCTCTGAAGCAGTAGGCCTACTTCCCTTCTTGCGGGGAGCGGCTCTCTTGGCGGCTTTCTTAGCCTTCCTGGCCTTCTTGGCCGCCTCATGGTCATATTTGACCTTCCAGAATTTGTCATCAGCCTGAAAAATACAATGACAATTTCTTAAGGTTCAGATGAAAGCTATCTACAGAAGAAAATAAGATGTTCAGCTCAGCGGCTTACCGCTGGGGCCGGGTTGGTCTTGCAGAAGGGGATTAAGCCGGTCCTCCCGCAGTCTTCCAAGCTCTCGTTCAAGAGGGCCTTGGTCATGTCTTCAGCAACGTCTTCAGGAAGATCATTGCGGCTGTGTCGCAGGGGGTCATCTTTCCGGCCCGTGTACTCACACATTAAGCCGGGGCGGCGGCTTAAGGGGATCACCCGCCACGAGATCCAGACTCGGACCAGATCAATGCCATTAAGGCCATTTCCCAGGAGAGCCTTGATTTTGTTGATGGTGGGGATCTAAGGTTGGCGCTCCGCCTGAGATAACTTGTCTGACAGAGGGTGAGTTGGTTCCAGACGCGAAGGACGAAAGCCGGGCAGCGGGCTCTCGTCAGCCGGCGAAGTGTCTTGGCAGTAGAACCACGTCTGGTTCTAGTCCTTTGGGTGGCTTGGCGGCTCGGCGTAAGGAAAAAGGCAGTCTCTCCGTCGCTGAATGGAGATTCCACCAAGTTCTAAACTCGGCCCGTTGGCGCACTCGTTCTGGCGGTTCAGATAAAAAAGCTCTCTGAAGAGCAGCAGGCTGGGCTCTTCTCCAAGGTAGACCTCGCAGAATAGTTGGAAGTTGCATATATTCGACACCGAATTGGGTCCTATGTCTTGTGGCCGCAGATCAAAGAAATTCAGCACATCTCTAAAGAACTTTGAGCCGGGCGGTGCGAAGCCCCGGCTCATGTGATCAGCAAAAATTACCACCTCCCCGTCCCTTGGCTATGGTCTCTCCTGTGATGGGTCGGGGGCACGGTAGGACATGACGTCCTTCTTGGGCAGGTAACCCGACTTCACAAAATCCGCTAAGGTCTCGTCGGTGACATTGGACCTCATCCAATTGCATGTGATGGGTGCTTTGGGAGCTTTGGGAGGCATGGTGAAAGTCGGAAGCCTATGATAAAAGGAAATGTCTGGTTTAATTATAAGCCGGAGGAAATTTACAGTTCAATGTTTAAAGTGGCGGCTTATGGAGGGGCCTAATGACACATAGCTAAGTGCATCGGGTTATCTAAGCCGCTGGAGGTATTGAGAGTAATTCAATTGTCTACAGCTTTGTCGTAAATGAGCCGGAAAATTTTATGGCGCGTGGCTTCTTTTGAGCCGGAAGGTTTTACAGCGCGTAGCTTCTTTAAGCCGGAAATGTAAGCCGCCATGATTCAGCAGGTACAATATTTTACTAAGTGTGGTGAAAACAGGTTTCACACATCGCCGTAACTAATTTGGATCAAAATGGTCGACTAAAGAAGACAGTTTCTAGACCTAAAACAGACGCAGAAGAAGTTCGCGGGTTCGAACGGAGCCTCTATGCAGTAAAAGGGGATCTATGTACATTGGGAATGGAAGTGAAACAGCTACCGCAGCAGTTTTGTGTAGTCTAAAGATCAAAAAAGGTGGTAAAAATGAAATCTACCGAGGATTCGTGAGGAACGGCGATGAACACGGGAAGAACGGGAAAAAACCCTACTGCAGATCTGTTCTACGGGGTAGCAAAGACTTATAGGTGCTGGAAAGGTGCGGAGGTCGCCGCAGTTTGTCTGGTCACGTCAGGTTGTTGCAGCGGCCGGAGTTGGTGAAGACAAGAAGACCCGCGGTGGCGGCGGCGGTGGAGCTCGAGCACAACACAGTGGCGAGAGGAAGAAGATGGAGGTGGCGAAGTGACTGGAGGCTCAACGGGCCGGGCTATTTATAAGGTGAGGCTCATAAGTGGGCGCGAGAACCGAGGAGGCCACGGCGCGGTTATATCACCGTAAAAGCGCCTCGATTTTCGGGATGGCAGTAAAGATAAGATCCATTGCGGATATGGTGGAGTAAAAAATGGACTTAATGGAAGATGACGTCACGGCGGATTACCCGGAATCCAGAGGATGACGTCACGCCGGGTTATGGCCTTCACACAATTGTAAGCCAGAGATTTTCTGTCGAAAGGATTGAAGATTGACATGAGCCGGCTCAAATCAATCTGGGGCCTAATGTTGAGGATATAAACCTTAGAGTCACCCGCCCGGAGGGGCCGGGTTATTCATAATGGTCATCGCCTGAAGCCCGGCGCCAAGCTTGAAGACGGTGGGCCAAAGATGGGCTTAAGACCCGGAGATGGCTTAAGGCTCGTAGTTACAACCGTCGTTATTGTAGAACTTGTAGTGTAAGGCAAGAATAGATAAGAGTCCGAGCCAGACACTGTTATGAGCCGGCCGGGACTCTGAGAGCCGCTGGGTGTCAACCTCTCTATATAAAGGGACGACCCGGCGGCGGTTTAGAGAGAGGAAAAGATCTCGTCGAGAGCCAGGCATAGCAGTTAAGCTCCCTGGTCATCGAAACCCTAATCAATACCACCTCAACTGGACGTAGGCTTTTACCTTCACCGTAAGGGGCCGAACCAGTATAACCCTCGTGTTCCTTGTCCCGTTTAACCCCTTCAAGCTTCCTAGCTGCAATGGCTCCATGACTAAGTCCTAGCTTGAGGACATCTGTCGTGACAATTCCACGACAATACATGTTTTGCATCATCTTGCTTGTGCATTTCTCGTGATTGATTGTGGTTCCGTTGGTTGTGTTCTTGTCTTGGGTAGAGCCGGGAGACGAGTTCGTGAACGAGGAACCTGTCGAGTACGCTTACGAGGATCAAGCTTTCGTCAACTCTGAGAACCTTGCAGGCAAGATGACCACCCCTCGAAATCACTTCTATCTTTGCTTTGCTAGTTGTTCGCTCTATTGCCATGCCGCGTTACCTATCACTTGCTATATCATGTCTCCCATATTGCCATGTCAGCCCCTAACCATCCTTTCATAGCAAACCATTGTTTGGCTATGTTACCGCTTTTGCTCAGCCCCTCTTATAGCGTTGCTAGTTGCAGGTGAAGTTGAAGTTTGTTCCATGTCGGAACATGGATATGTTGGGATAACACAATATCTCTTATTTAATTAATGCATCTATATATTTGGTAAAGGGTGGAAGGCTCGGCCTTATGCCTGGTGTTTTGTTCCACTCTTGCCGCCCTAGTTTCTGTTATACCGGTATTATGTTCCTTGAGTTTGCATTCCTTACGCGGTCGGGTGATTTATGGGACCCCCTTGACAGTTCGCCTTGAATAAAACTCCTCCAGCAAGGCCCAACCTTGCTTTTACCATTTGCCACCTAAGCCTTTTCCCCCGGGTTTTTGCGAGCCCGAGGGTCATCTTTATTTTAACCCCCCCGGGCCAGTGCTCCTTCGAGTGTTGGTCTGAACCGAGCAGCCTCCAGGGCCACCTCGGGGAAACTCGAGGTCTGGTTTTACTCGTAGCTTGACTTATCCGGTGTGCCCTAAGAACGAGATATGTGCAGCTCCTATCGGGATTTGTCGGCACATTCGGGCGGCCTTGCTGGTCTTGTTTTACCATTGTCGAAATGTCTTGTAAACCGGGATTCCGAGACTGATCGGGTCTTTCCGGGAGAAGGTTTATCCTTCGTTGACCGTGAGGCTTATGATGGGCTAAGTTGGGACACCCCTGCAGGGTATTATCTTTCGAAAGCCGTGCCCACGGTTATGAGGCAGATGGGAATTTGTTAATGTCCGGCTGTGGAGAACTTGTCACTTGACCCAATTAAAATACGTCAACTGTGTGAGTAGCCGTGATGGTCTCTTCTCAGCGGAGTCCGGGAAGTGAACACGGTTTGAGTTATGTATGACGTAAGTAGGAGTTCAGAATCACTTCTTGGTCATTGCTAGATGACGACCGTTCCGTTGCTTCTCTCCTCGCTCTCATTTGCGTATGTTAGCCACCATGTATGCTTATTGCCGCTGCAGCTCCACCTCACTACACCATCCGTTCCTATAAGCTTAAATAGTCTTGATCTCGCGGGTGTGAGATTGCTGAGTCCTCGTGACTCACAGATTCTACCAAAATAGTTGCATGTGCCAACGATGCCAGTGCAGATGATGGGATCGATCTCAAGTGGGAGTTCGATGAGGAACGTGGTCGTTACTATGTGTCTTTTCCCGATGATCAGTAGTGGAGCCCAGTTGGGACGATCGGGGATCTAGCATTTGGGGTTATCTTATTTTCATTTGGATCTTGACCGTAGTCGGTCCATGTGTGTATTTTGGATGATGTATGAATTATATTTATGTATTGTGTGAAGTGGCGATTGTAAGCCAACTCTTTATCCCATTCTTGTTCATTACATGGGATTGTGTGAAGATGACCCTTCTTGCGACAAAACCACTATGCGGTTATGCCTCTAAGTCGTGCCTCGACACGTGGGAGATATAGCCGCATCGTGGGCGTTACAAGTTGGTAATCAGAGCCATCCCCGACTTAGGAGCCCCCTGCTTGATCGAATCGCTCGCGTTGTTGAGTCTAGAGCAAAAATGTTTTGTGTCTTAGGATTATATATATCGGAGAGTAGGATTCTTTTTACTCCTCAGTCCCTTCGTCGCTCTGGTGAGGTCTCCTGACGTAGAACTTTTGACTCTTCTCTCCTCAAATTTCACTAAAAAAATTAGGATCACGCGGGTATCTTGGAATCGTTCCGATGGTTTTGTGACGAGAACATTGTTCTTGGTGCCTCCTGACATTTAGGGGTTGTGGCAGTGTCCCGGGGAGTTGAGCTCCGAGGTGTTGTCGTCACAATTTTATCGTTGCAGTTCTGGAATACCTGAGTTTCGCCGACATCGAAATCTCTTTTATGCAGTTGTTGGTGAGATCACCTCGACGCCACCCAGTACTGGGGCGGGAGTTCGGGAGTATTGCCATAACTTGTATAACAGATGCTTTTCGAAGGTTGAGGTAAACGATTTCCGAAGGTTTCTTGGTTATGTGTTGACGGATGGATACAGCTGGATCTAGGGATTGCTAGTTTGGGTGATATATTTTGTGTCCCCTGTATCCCCAACACCAGATTGCATAACCAGAAAGTTTCGGGAGTTTATAAGTGGGAATTCAAGTAGCCTTAGGATATCTTTCCGACAGACACATGATATGAGCTTGGGGTTCGAGGTCTAGTGGTCCGCCTGTACACAGTTGGTTTTACAGTGGTCTCGTAGTGTCTTAAAGAGTCCTTGGCTATGCCGACTCGGGGATGCTTCGTATGTCATGTGCACAGCCTTGTACATGATGGTGCTGTACGATTGAGCCCGTGTGGGCCCCACCACGAAAACTTCGGACGAAATCTCTATCATATGTTTGTTCCGGCTTATTCTGCAAGCCAATACTTTGTTTTGTATTGTATTGTGGTATTCAAGTTGCTTCGAAGGCATATGTTGATTCCATATCTTTTTCAAGTGGCTTCTCAACTTATGGAAGTGTGATGATTTACTACGGAATTCATTCGTTCATCCTCGTTCGAATGTTTATTGTGAAGACTATATGTTGCAATTTCTATCTGTTGATTCTACTTATCTATTTGTCTATCAAGATGCTAATGGATGTCACCCTCTTCAGGATGGCTCCGCCAACGCGTCAGAATCCGGACCGCAATGAAGGGAGTCAGGCGAACCCTCCGCCACCACCTCCGCCTCCGGAGGCATGGCAAGCTATCATGGCAGCCACCAACGCCAATGCTCAGATGATTCTGCAACTCTTGCAAGAACGCACCCAAGGGCAAGGCAATCAAGGCAATCAAGGTCAAGGCAACAATCAGCCTCACTTCGCTACACTCAACCAGTTTCTCGCAAATCAGCCCAAGTCTTTCAGCTACTGTGCCGAGGCCACGGATGCCGATGATTGGCTCGTGGACATCAACAAGCATTTTGAATGTAGCAATGTCAGGCCTGAGGACTATGTCAAGTTCGCTTCTTTTCAGCTCAAGGACCAAGCTGTTGATTGGTTTCAGCAATACAAAGATTCCAGAGGAGGTCGTGTGATCACTTGGACTGACTTCTGTCGGGATTTCAAAGCGCACCACATTCCACAAAGTGTTGTTGAGAGCAAGCATGAGGAGTTCCGCAATCTCAAGCAAGGCAACATGTCTGTGTATCAATACAACATCCAGTTTCAGAAACTTGCTCGCTTTGCTAAACAAGACGTTCCTAATGAAAAGAGCATGATCTATCACTTCAGAGGTGGCCTTAGAGAGGATCTGCAGTTAGCTCTCGTTCTTGTTGAGCCTACTTAGTTTGATCAATTCTACAATATGGCACTGAAGCAAGAGGCTGCTCAGCTCAAGTGTGAGGCTTCTCAGAAGAGAGTCAGAGACGCAGTTCAGCCTTCTTCTTCCTCACTTGTGGCAGCTAAGCAACAGAAGTTCTGGTTGCCTCCTCCTCCTCCGTTTCGTCAGCCTTACCAGCAGAAGAACAAAGGTGGCCATGGTTCTTCCAACTCTTTCAACTCTGGCTATCAGAACAAGTCTCAGAATCAAGCTCCAAAGTCAAGTGCTCCTTATCACCGTCCACTCTCAGAGGTGACTTGCAACAAGTGTCAGCAGAAAGGTCACTATGCTAACAAGTGCTTCAACCAAAGGCGTCTTCCTCCTCCTCCTCCTGTCAGATCTTCCAGCAATGCAGTGGTCAAGCATAATCCAAAGCCTGCAAAGGTGAACATGATGAATGCAGCTCAAGCGGAGGAATCTACTGATGTGATAATGGGTAATCTTCCAGTTAATGATATTCCCGCAAAAGTTCTTTTTGATACTGGTGCATCGCTTTGTTTCATGTCAAGACCGTTTTTTGCCAAGCATGAATTCACTTGTTCTCATCTGAGTAAACCCAAGGATGTCGTTTCTCCGGGTAAACGTTTGAGTTCTAGTATGATGGTTCCGGATGTTTCCATCAAGATGGGCGACTATAAATTTCTGTCTTCTCCAATTGTTCTTGGCGACTCGGATATTGATCTAATTCTCGGGATGGACTGGCTTTCTAAGCACAAAGCTCAACTTGATTGTGCTGGCAGGGAAATTCAATTGACACATTCTTCTGAGGATGTCATCATTTATGCCACTCATGATGAAACCATTCGGTTTTTTTCTCTCAATGAGAAGGGCGAATTGAATGCCATCTCTCAAATTCCAGTCGTTTGTGAGTATCAAGATGTCTTTCCAGAAGAGCTTCCGGGTATGCCTCCTCACCGGCCAGTTGAGTTCGTTATCGAACTAGAGCCTGGCACTGAACCCGTTTGCAAGCGTCCATACAAGCTTGGACCCAACGAGCTGAAGAAATTGAAGAAACAGCTCGATGAACAAGAGCGTCTGGGTTTGATCAGACCGAGTTCTTCTCCATGGGGTTGTGGTGTTCTTTTTGTCAAGAAGAAGGATGGCACGGACCGACTTTGTGTCGACTACCACCCATTGAACAAGAAGACAATCAAGAACAAGTATCCACTTCCCAACATCAATGAGCAATTCGAGCAACTCAAAGGTGCTAAAGTATTCTCCAAGCTTGACCTTCGTATGGGTTATCATCAGATTCGCATTCGTGAAGAAGATATCCCCAAGACAGCATTCAGAACAAGCTTTGGTTCTTATGAACATACTGTCGTGTCTTTCGGCCTTGTCAATGCTCCTCCAGTATTCTCTCGGATGATGAATTTCATCTTCAACCCCTATACCAATGAATTCGTCCTGGTGTATCTTGATGATATCTTGGTCTTCTCCAAGAATAAGAAGGACCATGCCAAACATTTGCGATTGGTGCTCGACAAGCTTAGAGAGTATCAATTCTATGCGAAGTTCTCTAAATGTGAATTTTGGCTCGATGAAGTTCTTTTCCTTGGTCACATCATCTCTGCCAAGGGCATCGCTGTTAACCCCGAGAAGGTGTCCGCAATTGTGAATTGGGAACCTCCTCAGAATGTCAAGCAGCTCCGCAGTTTTCTTGGTCTTGCAAGCTATTGCCGAAGATTCGTTGAGAATTTCTCCAAGATTGCAAAGCCTCTTTCCAACCTCCTCCAGAAGCATGTGAAGTATGTCTGGTCTCCTGAGTGTGACGTTGCTTTCAACACTCTCAAAGAGAAACTTGTCACAGCTCCTGTCTTAACTCCTCCTGATGAATCCAAGCCATTTGAAGTTTTCTGTGATGCTTCTCTCCAAGGGCTCGGTGCTGTGTTAATGCAAGAGAAGAAAGTTGTGGCCTATACCTCTCGTCAGTTGAAGCCCAATGAGAAGAACTACCCCACTCACGATCTTGAGTTGGCGGCAATTGTCCATGCATTAATAACGTGGAGACATCTCTTGTTGGGAAGACAAGTGGACATTTTCACCGATCACAAGAGTCTCAAGTACATCTTCACTCAGCCCAACCTCAACCTCAGGCAGACTCGATGGGTCGAAATGATTCAAGAGTACAATCCGAGTATTGAATATACTCCAGGCAGGGCTAATGTCATTGCAGATGCTTTAAGCAGGAAGGCTTATTGCAACAGCTTAATTCTCAAGCCATTCCAACCGGATCTTTGTGAAGCTTTCCGCAAGCTGAACCTCCAAGTTGTTCCTCAAGGCTTCCTTGCCAACCTCCTAGTCTCTCCTACTTTGGAAGATCAAATTCGTGAGGCACAACTCCTTGATGCCATGGTGAAGAAGGTGAAACGTGGTATTGACAAGGGTCTTTCCAAATACAAGTGCTATCGCATTGATGACAGAGACACTTTATTCTTCGAGGACCGGATTGTGGTTCCTAAAGGTGATCTAAGGAAAGTCATAATGAACGAGGCACACAATTCTCTTCTTTCCATTCATCCTCGAAGTACGAAGATGTACCATGACCTCAAGCAGTCGTATTGGTGGACTCGAATGAAGCGAGAAATTGCTCAATTCGTGAATGAATGTGATGTCTGTCGAAGAGTGAAAGTAGAACACCAACGACCAGCTGGTCTCCTCCAACCTCTTGCTATCCCAGAATGGAAGTTTGATCATATCGAAATGGACTTCGTGACCAAAGTCCAAGCGTGGAAATGATGCTATCTTCGTTGTCATTGACAAGCTTTCTAAAGTGGCTCATTTCCTTCCAATCAAAGAATCCATCACAGCAGCTCAGTTGGCAGAGCTATACACCTCCAGAATTGTCTCCTTGCACGGCATTCCACAATTGATTTCTTCAGATCATGGAAGCATCTTCACCTCTAAGTTCTGGGACTCCTTCCAGAAAGCCATGGGCACAAACATTCGCTTCAGCACAGCTTTCCATCCTCAAACTAGTGGCCAAGTCGAGCGAGTCAATCATATTCTTGAAGATATGCTCAGGGCTTGTGTCATATCCTTTGGCATGAAATGGGAAGATTGTCTTCCATATGCTGAATTCTCCTACAACAACAGCTTCCAAGCGAGTTCGGGCAAGGCCCCATTCGAGATTCTCTATGGCAGAAAGTGCCGTACTCCTCTTAATTGGTCAGAGACTGGTGAACGCCAACTTCTTGGCAATGACTTAATCACTGAAGCTGAAGAAATGTGTAAAGTCATCCGTGATAATCTCAAAGCCGCGCAATCGCGCCAGAAGAGTTACTATGATAGTAAGCACCATGATGTGGCTTTCGAGATCGGAGAGCATGTCTACCTCCGCGTCTCTCCAATGAAAGGCACTCGTCGTTTCGATATCAAAGGGAAGCTTTCCCCTAGATACGTGGGTCCTTTCAAGATCATTGGCAAAAGAGGCGACCTCGCCTATCAACTTGAGCTTCCTTCCAACTTTGCGAACGTGCACGATGTGTTCCACGTGTCACAGCTCCGCAAGTGCTTCAAGACGCCTGAGCGCACTATCAACTTCGAAGAGATTGACCTTCAAGAAGATTTGTCTTATCATGAGCACCCCGTTGCTATTCTTGAAGAAACTGAACGCAAGACTCACAACAAGTCAATCAAATTCCTGAAAGTGAAGTGGTCGCACCATTCCGACCGGGAAGCCACCTGGGAACGCGAGGACCATCTCCGTTCTGAATATCCGGAGTTCTTTCAGTCCTAGATCTCGGGACGAGATCCTCTCGTAGTCGTGGAGTGTTGTAACACCCCGCATGTAATTTTCCATATTTGTAACTCCGACTCTTGCCATTTTCGGCTATGTGCTATGATATTCCTCCCTGGTCGGGTTTTGTTTTTCGTTTTGCATTTTGTTCATGTCATGCATTTCATATCATGTCATCATGTGCATTGCATTTGCATACGTGTTCGTCTCTTGCATCCGAACATTTTCCCCGTTGTCCGTTTTGAAATCCGGCGCTCCTATCTGCTCCGGCGCACCCCACTTGTTTTCTTTCATGTGCGGGTGTCAAACCTTCTCGGAATGGACCGAGGCTTGTCAAGTGGCCTTAGTATACCACCGGTAGACCACTGGTCAAGTTTCGTTCCATTTGGAGGTCGTTTGGTACTCCAACGGTTAACCGAGCATCCGCAAAGTCCATTTGTGTGTTGCAGCAAAACCTCCTAAAAAACAGCCCAAAACCCACCAAACTCTCTTCCACGCTGTAGGTCGTTCGATCACGATCGTGTGGGCGAAAACCGCACCTCATTTGGACTCTCCTAGCTCACTCTACCTATATATTTGCATCTCTCCCGAATAACAAACGCAGACGAAATCCTAACCCACTCCTCTCCGCGGCCGGACGCGTCCCGCCGCCGCCGGACGAAGCCCGCGCCGCCGCCCTCGTCCACCCACGCGCTGCCACGTCACGGCGCGCCGCCACCCGTACGCCCGCGCGCCCGCGGCCTGCCGAAGCCCACGGGAGGCTCTCCCGGGCCCGGGCGCCCCGCGCGACCCGCCGCCCCGCGCCGCCGGCGGTCCCCGCCGCCTCGCCGGCCGGCGACCTCGCCGCCGTACTCCGCCGCCGTGCACCACCCCGCGGCCGAGCGCGCCAGCCGCCGGCGCCACCTCGCCTCCTCCTCCCTCCGGCCTCTCCTCCCTCCGGCCTCCTTCCTACGGCCGCCGCCACGCCTCGCCTTCCCCTCCATCGTCGCCGGCGACGAGCCCGAGCCTGAGCGTCGCTAGATCTCGATCCAGTTTGGCGTACGTTGACTTTCCCGTACCCCCGTATTTTTCTGTCTTTGATTTTTACGATAAGTTCCCATGTTCATCAGTGCGTAACTCTCTGCAGATAGCTCCGTTTCATGCGTGTAATATGTCCAATTGTTCGTCTCGTGATACTCTACATTTTGTTCAATTGCACCATGTTCATTAGAGGCCATCTTGATGCCCAAATATCTGGTGCAAGAGTGCTAGTTGCTGTTATCTTCTGGTTCTTAGCAGAACTTGGAGATTTGTCATTTTTGTATCATTTAATCTGTGCATCTTATGGGCATGAGATCTACATGTGTTTTGTTGTATGCCATGTAATTTTGTGATCTCTGTGGTGACTAGCACAAGCACGCAAACTACACCCCGTAATGTTTCTGATTTCAGGGACTTAGTAATTTCTCCAAGTCTTTGTCTGCTATTATTTTGTTGCCATGTAAACTTGATGCTACAGAGAGATCCATGCATATTTTGGTGATGTTCATTAAGGATGTTTTGTATATATAGATGTCATTGATCCATTCCTGCCCTTGTTTGCAATTATGGAGTGCCATAGCATGACTCAATCTTGCTCTACTTTTGCTATAAAATATTTCTGGCAGATTCTTAACATGATATGCAATTTTGCCAAGCTTATTGTAGTTGATCCATACATGCTATGTAATTTGTCTTGCCATGGTTAGCTTCATAAATATGCCATCTTGCTCTGTAGTGAGTGCATCAAGCTCACAAAGAGGCCTTCATATTATTATTTCTGCCATGCTCTGTTTTCTGCCAAGTCTGAAACCTGATAACGAAACTTGCTATGTTTACATGCTTGCCATCATATCTTCTGCTCCTTTTTGGCTTATGGTCAGTAAGAGACTTTTGTCATATGCATTTAGTAGAACACTGACATGCCTTGTTTTGCTATGTTAAGTTCCTGTAGCATGTTGATTTCGTGCTCTGAACATTGCTACCTGATGCTGTTTTCTGCCATGTCCAGTAATTTCACAAAGTCTGTGAACCTGTTATCTTTTGCACTTTTGCCATGCTTGTTTGAGCTTGATATGTTGTGATCTAGCCGTAGCTCAGTGTTCATCGTTTGTCAAGCATCTCCTTTAGACTACTGCCATGTACTTTGTTGCTATGTTGGAGTGCTGTAGCATTGTTGTTTGTTGCATTTTAAGTGCTATCATGCTGTTAATCGCAGATTCGTGTCATTCTTGTTTTTCTTGCCATTTGCAAACCGTGCATCCGTTTCCGGTGATCTTTATACCGATTTTGACCGAAATCATCTCATCTTTCCAGTGGCATGCTTGCTTTGCCAAGTTACTGCCTTTTTCATCATTTTCCTCCCGGAGCACGCATATGCATCTCATATCATATCTTGCATATCATACATGTTTTGCATCATGTTTCTTGTGCATTTCTCGTGATTGATTGTGGTTCCGTTGCTTGTGTTCTTGTCTTGGGTAGAGCCGGGAGACGAGTTCGTGAACAAGGAACCTGTCGAGTACGCTTACGAGGATCAAGCTTTCGTCAACTCTGAGAACCTTGCAGGCAAGATGACCACCCCTCGAAATCACTTCTATCTTTGCTTTGCTAGTTGTTCGCTCTATTGCCATGCCGTGTTACCTATCACTTGCTATATCATGTCTCCCATATTGCCATGTCAGCCCCTAACCATCCTTTCCTAGCAAACTGTTGTTTGGCTATGTTACCGCTTTTGCTCAGCCCCTCTTATAGCATTGCTAGTTGTAGGTGAAGTTGAAGTTTGTTCCATGTCGGAACATGGATATGTTGGGATATCACAATATCTCTTATTTAATTAATGCATCTATATATTTTGTAAAGGGTGGAAGGCTCGGCCTTATGCCTGGTGTTTTGTTCCACTCTTGCCGCCCTAGTTTCTGTTATACCGGTATTATGTTCCTTGAGTTTGCGTTCCTTACGCGATCGAGTGATTTGTGGGGCCCCCTTGATAGTTCGCCTTGAATAAAACTCCTCCAGCAAGGCCCAACCTTGGTTTTACCATTTGCCACCTAAGCCTTTTCCCCCGGGTTTTTGCGAGCCCGAGGGTCATCTTTATTTTAACACCCCCGGGCCAGTGCTCCTTCGAGTGTTGGTCCGAACCGAGCAGCCTCCAGGGCCACCTCGGGGAAACTCGAGGTCTGGTTTTACTCGTAGCTTGACTTATCCGGTGTGCCCTAGGAACGAGATATGTGCAGCTCCTATCGGGATTTGTCGGCACATTCGGGCGGCCTTGCTGGTCTTGTTTTACCATTGTCGAAATGTCTTGTAAACCGGGATTCCGAGACTGATCGGGTCTTTCCGGGAGAAGGTTTATCCTTCGTTGACCGTGAGAGCTTATGATGGGCTAAGTTGGGACACCCTGCAGGGTATTATCTTTCGAAAGCCGTGCCCACAGTTATGAGGCAGATGGGAATTTGTTAATGTCCGGTTGTAGAGAACTTGTCACTTGACCCAATTAAAATACGTCAACTGTGTGAGTAGCCGTGATGGTCTCTTCTCGGCGGAGTGCGGGAAGTGAACACGGTTTGAGTTATGTATGACGTAAGTAGGAGTTCAGGATCACTTCTTGGCCATTGCTAGATGACGACCGTTCCGTTGCTTCTCTCCTCGCTCTCATTTGCGTATGTTAGCCACCATATATGCTTACTGCCGCTGCAGCTCCACCTCACTACACCATCCTTTCCTATAAGCTTAAATAGTCTTGATCTCGCGGGTGTGAGATTGCTGAGTCCTCGTGACTCACAGATTCTACCAAAATAGTTGCAGGTGCCGACGATGCCAGTGCAGATGATGGGATCGATCTCAAGTGGGAGTTCGATAAGGAACGTGGTCGTTACTATGTGTCTTTTCCTGATGATCAGTAGTGGAGCCCAGTTGGGACGATCGGGGATCTAGCATTTGGGGTTATCTTATTTTCATTTGGATCTTGACCGTAGTCGGTCCATGTGTGTCTTTTGGATGATGTATGAATTATATTTATGTATTGTGTGAAGTGGTGATTGTAAGCCAACTCTTTATCCCATTCTTGTTCATTACATGGGATTGTGTGAAGATGACCCTTCTTGCGACAAAACCACTATGCGGTTATGCCTCTAAGTCGTGCCTCGACACGTGGGAGATATAGCCGCATCGTGGGTGTTACAGCACTCGTGGCCACCTTTGATACCCAGTGTATGTAATCTGCGGTCACGTTGCGCTTTATTATCACCGGTAGCGAACTTTCATTCCCAGTGGATGTAATATGCCGTAATTTCTTTACTGTATAGTCTAGGTTTATTCTTTGGTCAGTATGTTGTAATTTAGGCTGGAAGGTTCAGTGGATCTCAGTGTTGTCCGTCTTCAGGCCGGCCCGTTACTCATATGGGCCAAAACATGGGCCTATAATCATCTTGGGCCATTAGCAGGTCTAAACCTATCACTACTTGGGAAGACCCTAGTAGTAGCGCTTGTTTTATAGCTAGGAGTAGCGCTTGTACAAGCGCTACCACTAAGGCGCTACAGCTAACTAGTAGCAGTAGCGCTGGAAAGGGAGCGCTACTGTTATACCTAGTTAGCAGTAGCACTTTCGTTGGGAAAGCGCTACTGATAGTAGTAAGTAGCAGTAGCGTTCTGCTGAAAAGCAATGCTGCTAACTTTTGCTGTATTTTTAAAAATATAGCTTATTTTCGTTGTGGTTTTATATACAGTACTTTCATCATATGATTTTATGACCGTGATTAGTTATTATATATAATAGTGGGTGAAATGAACGTGGAGTAGATTTAAGTGGAGGCAACATGTGGTGCATGTCAAAAGTACTACTCTAATCCAAACTTGATCTAGTTTGGATTAGTAGTGCTTTCGATGTGCACCACATGTTGCCTCCACTTGAATCTAAGCCATGTTCATTTCACCTACTGATATATATTATAACTCATCATGCTCATATAACAACTTAGCATCATGCATCATCAATCATAATAATAAATAACTCAACATTGGTATCATAATATAACAAGTCATACTCATCATCATCGATCATACAACTTCTACTCGATACCACATCATCATCATAGTCATCTAACCAATCCTACTTAGTTGTTCTTAGCACATGATCGTGAGTATTAGCTAGGACCTACTACCTTCTCTTAGGTAAAATAGCATAAAACAAGATAGGCCCTGACTCTCCATTATGGGGAATGGAGATTATCCTGTCTCCAATTCTTGCCTTTCGCACAATGTTGCTTCCAAGTACCTCCTTACGACTGTCCATACATTTTTCCCATTCTTTGATTTTCATGTCTTCACCGGTTTTAGAAATCCGATATGGACAGGTGTGATTCGTAGGATAACCTGGCAGTATGTTCAAAACATCAAGGCGACCATTCCGAAACATCAGATGAGGCACACAATCCTTTGGGATTGTCTGTTGAAAAACATACTAATAACTTCGTAGTTAGCAATGTAGTTCAGTTTTAGAAGAATTTATGCAAAACATGCACGAATGTCGTAATAGTAAAAAATCTTACCATCACATCTCCATGGATGTTACCGTAGTTCGACACATGCACTAGTGGCACGTATTGACCATAATGTGGAGGAGTTTGATAATAGATATTGTAATTCTCAAGATCAGTACAAAATGCGATCAGATGATTTTTCTCTTGAAAGGTTAATTCTGAGCCATCGGTGTAGTAGGTTCTGTCTACCATCTTCCACACATTCTTTGAAGAATGAAAATAAGCTGTCAATGGAAATAAGCTGTCAACTATTTTGAAATAAACAATATAAATTACTTAATAACTATGTTTGAGAAACTCACGTAGCAGTAGAATGAGAAGCGTATCAACAAGGACCCAAATGTCCATATTGTCTTGGTCGATGTCAGGATCACCAAGATCCATGGTGACAAGCATACCTTCATAAAAACCATACATCTTGCAAAGTGCTTCCCAATTTGTGCAACCAAAATGGGTTACGCTCTCAGAATTGTACAGATTTACTTCAAAATCCATACCATGATGGGTTCTTAGGTGAATTTTCTTTGTTTCTGTCGGATTCTGGGTTTCGGCAAACCCTTATAAGGTTTGAACTCTGGGGTGCGCACAAAGAACTCTCTCTCCCTAGTTCGCTCACTCAATGATCTCACGGCCTAGCTCGACGAACCCAAAGAACACGAGACACAGAGGTTTATACTGGTTCGGGCCACCGTTGTGGTGTAATACCCTACTCCAGTGTGCTGGTGGTGGATTGCCTTGCGGGCTGAGGATGAACAAGTACAATGGATGAACAGCCTCAGGAGGAGAGGCTTGAGCTCGGTGAGCGGGTGCATGTGTGGGTACCCGAATGATCCGTCCCCTTCCTATGGTGGTGGCTAGTCCTATTTATAGAGGCCCTGGTCCTCTTCGCAAATGTAGGCGGGAAGGGATCCCACAATGGCCAATTTTGAAGGGGGACAACTAGTACATGCTATCCTGACAAAAGGTGGTCTTCACCTACCAAAGCCTCTGGTGGTCATGCAGCGTGGGCTCTATGATGACCTCCGTCCTGTCGTCCTGCTGGTCTTGGTCTTGTTGCACCAATATGGAAAACTTTGTCTGATGCCTCGGGACTCTTCGCCTGCGCCTGCCTCTTTAGCACCAACGAGGAAACTGGTACACTGCGCCCGCTGGCGCCCGCCTAGGCTTGGTCGTCAAGGCTCAGGTCAGGCGAACCTCGCGAGGTGCCCCTTGCATAGATATCTCCGCTCCTAGGGAGCCAGCCTAGCGAGGCCGCCCCCAGGGAGATCTTGGCGTCGTCCGCCTCGCGAGGCTTGGCTCCTCGCGAGGGTCTTGGGTTGTTGTTTTTGTTGAAGCTGGGCCGTCCCGGGCCGTTAGTGGAGCCACGCCGTGGGCCTGGCAGGCAAGTTTGGGTACCCCCATTCCCAGGACGCTGACAGTAGCCCCCGGGCCCAAGGTGTGCTTGAACTTGGCTTCGAGGCGAAGCCAAGGGGCAAGTGCGGAGCACTGCGGGCCCCAACCGCCTGCAACCTTGTTCGACGTGTGGCGATTGACGAGACGTAGGAGCCTCCGCTTCCTCATGCTGCCTCGGCAACCGTTCGACTAGACGAGACCATGCTGCATGCAGAAGAAAAACCATCATTACCTGCGATCATGGAAGCCGGCGGTTGGCCTCCTTCTGGCTATAAATGAGGACGGTGGCGGAGCCCCCGTCGCTCATCTCCTTCTCCACTCCGCCTGCTTCTTCTTCTTCCTCTTTGCTCCGCCGTCTTGCTGCGACACCCATGGCGCCCACAAAGTGGTTCTCGGCCGCGGAGAAAGGGAAGGCTCGCCAGGAGGGGCCCGGCTCACCATCACCCAAGAGGGGGCGCGGCCGTCGCCGCAAGCACGCTGCGACCCCTGTCGTGGCCCCTCGGGGGCGCTGACGTACTCCTTCGGGGACCGGCGTCGTGCTTGGCTGCCGCGGCGGTGCCTCCTCCCGCGGTGGGGGCCGGTCTAGGCGGGGTAGCCCTTGCACCGAGGCGAGGCGCGATGTGGTCACTCGGCCTCCTCGGCCGCGCTTCCATTCGGCGGAGGTGCTCCTGGAGTTCGTCGTGTGGTCGGAGCAGCCGGCCGGCACTTGGCTCCAGCTCCCGTGCTCCTTTGCCGGCAAGCTGCCGGCCGCAGGTCTCGACGGCTTCTGGCTGCAAGCCGACGGCTGCTGCAGCAAGGCCTCCTGGGCCGCGGTGGAGGTCTCTGCCGCGGGCAACGCAGTCCTGGGCCGCGGCTGGCAGACATTCGCCCGCGCGCGCCGCCTGAGCAGGAGGTGCACCCTTCACGTCAAGTACGATGGTGTCACGACCCTCTTCGTGAGGGTGTTTAGGGAAGATGGTCGCCGCGCAGGGTGCTGCCCCGAGGACAGTGGCGGTGACGACGAGCTCGGCCCGGGCGACGGCCGTGACGAGGCTCAGGGCGAACTTGCCCTTGGCGACGACCGCGGTTTGCCCAACGGCGGCAGCTTCTCCTCCGGCGAAAGCTCCAGTAGCAGTGGCTACGACCAGCTGCCATGTCGTCGGGCTCGCTATGAGGACGGTGGCGGGTCGTCCCGCCATCGTGCCCCGGTGAAGCACGAGGAGGACTCCGGCTGAGTCCGGGGGGGCGCCGGGAGCCAACCCTCGTGAGCCGCTGCGGGTGCGCATGCCTCTTTTGCTCGTCATTTCCTTTCTTCCTGCATTCCAAGAAACAAGTATGGGCCCCTGCGTGGGCGTGTAATGAACCGTAATTTTCATGCTACTTGCGTTATGTTTATTGTTCCTGTGTTGTGTTATGGGATTCATGCTTCATGTAGACGTAGAGGGATAACTTAGCTGGATGCGCCCAGGGTAGTTTCCCGTCTCGTGAGGGCCTGCCCTCTGGCGCCTGGTGAGGCCTCTTTGTTGCTGACTCAGGAGCAGTTGACCTCAGGGGGCGTCTCAAAGCTGCAGAATTTGTTAGGACGTCTGTCGGGTGCCTCATCCTTCCTTGTACGAGGCCTCATGAATGGGCTAATCATGGCCTAGCGCACCATGTCGCAGTACCCGTGGGGCACGGACTCAGGTGGGGGCGCCAACCACGAGCTCAATCGAGGGCGCCTCACGAAGATCAGGGGAGCCGAAGCTCTAGAGCGATAGGTCTTTGGCAAGGTGTGTTCGTGGCTTAGGCTAGCCCAGCGCACGCGCCCACCTGCCAAGCCCCCGCACGAGGCGCGCGAGGGAGAGCGTCGGGCAACTGCTGTCCTCCCTGGCGCAAAACAAAGAACCAAGCGAAGAAGTAGAGAAAATAAGGAACTCAACTGAACAATCGAGAAACGCCAGAACTTCAAATTTCATTAAAAAGGTTGCAAACCAACTACATAAAGAAAATGAACGGCCGCGTACGACACCTAGTCTAGTCTTCTCACCAGCACGGAGCTAAGTGATGCCACTAGGACGTGGGAGGGAGCCCCCGAGGTCCGAGGGTGGCACTCCGGAGACTCCGGGGCGTGTACAGCCCCACTCATTATTACGTGAGAGTGTCACAAGCGGAGACTTTCATAGGCACTGGGCCTTGCTTCATGGGTAGAACTTCCAGAGATGCTGGATGTTCTAGGCGTTCTGGATGGGGATACCATCCTGCGTCTCTAGGCGCACGACGCCAGGCCTGGAGACGCGGGCAATCCTAAACGGGCCCTCCCACATGGGAGAGAGCTTATGCGGCCCCTACCTAGAGAGCACCCGCCTCAGGTCGAGATCGCCCACCTCGAGCGTCCTGGAGCGGACGCTGCGGCAGTACTGCCGCAACGCCTGCTGGTACCTTGCCACCTGAAGCGAGGCTTGACGGTGGCGTTCCTCCCCCAGCACGAGGTCCATCCCCCACGTGGCATCCTAGCGTGCCTCGTCAAACGCCAAGACCCATGCGGAGCGATGCCTGACTCCGTGTGGGAGAACCGCTTCGGCTCCATAGACGAGGAAGAACGGGGTCTCGCCTGTTGGCTTGGTGGCAGTGGTGCGGATGGACCACACCACGGACTAGAGCTCGTCGTGCCAGCCCCTGCCGCAGGCCTCGAGCTTCTTCTTGAAGGTCCTAGTTTTTAGGCCTCTCAAGACCTCCGCATTGGCATGCTCGGCTTGGCCATTGCTACTGGGGTGTGCCACTAAGGTGTAGCATATCTGCATTCCAAGGTTAGAACAATATGTTTTAAAGAGATTCCTAGTGAACTGCGAGCTGTTCTCAGTGATGATGCGGTTAGGGACCCCGAACCGACTCACGAGGCTCTTGATGAACTTGATTGCCGAGCCGGCTGGGATGGTGCGGACGGCTTCCACCTCCGCCCACTTCATCACACAAAATATTTAAATCATGCACAACCCCGGTTTCAGCCAAGCAATTGTTTCATACTTTAGTATTCTCAAACTTTTTCAACTTTCACGCAATACATGAGCGTGAGCCATGGACATAGCACTATAGGTGGAATAGAATGGTGGTTGTGGAGAAGACAAAAGGAGAAGATAGTCTCACATCAACTAGGCATATTAACGGGCTGTGGAGATGCCCATCAATACATATCAATGTGAGTGAGTAGGGATTGCCATGCAATGGATGCACTAGAGCTATAAGTATAGGAAAGCTCAAAAAGAAACTAAGTGGCTGTGCATCCAACTTGCTTGCTCATGAAGACCTAGGGCATTTGAGGAAGCCCATCATTGGAATATAGCCAAATTCTATAATGAAAATTCCCACTAGTATATGAAAGTGACAACATAGGAGACTTTCTATCATGAACATCATGGTGCTACTTTGAAGCACAAGTGTGGTAAAAGGATAGTAGCATTGCCCCTTCTCTCTTTTTCTCTCTTTTTTGTTTTCTCTTTTTTGGGGCCCTCTCTTTTTTTGGCCTCTTTTTTATTTTTTTTCGTCCGGAGTCTCAACCCGACTTGTGGGGGAATCATAGTCTCCATCATCCTTTCCTCACTGGGACAATGCTCTAATAATGATGATCATCACACTTTTATTTACTTACAACTCAAGAATTACAACTCAATACTTAGAACAAAATATGACTCTATATGAATGCCTCCGGCGGTGTACCGGGATGTGCAATGACTCAAGAGTGACATGTATGAAAGAATTATGAATGGTGGCTTTGACACAAATACGATGTCAACTACATGATCATGCAAAGCAATATGACAATGATGGAGCGTGTCATAATAAATGGAACGGCGGAAAGTTGCATGGCAATATATCTCGGAATGGCTATGGAAATGCCATAATAGGTAGGTATGGTGGCTGTTTTGAGGAAGGTATATGGTGGGTGTATAGTACCGGCGAAAGTTGCGCGATACTAGAGAGGCTAGCAATGGTGGAAGGGTGAGAGTGCGTATAATCCATGGACTCAACATTAGTTAGAAAGAACTCATATACTTATTGCAAAAATCTATTAGTCATTGAAACGAAGTACTACGCGCATGCTCCTAGGGGGATAGATCGGTAGGAAAAGACCATCGCTCGTCCCCGACTGCCACTCATAAGGAAGGCAATCACAAAATAAATCATGCTCCGACTTCATCACATAACGGTTCACCATACGTGCATGCTACGGGAATCACAAACTTTAACACAAGTATCTCTCAAATTCACAACTACTCCACTAGCATGTGTCGGCGTCCTGGGAACGGGGGTCCCCAGACTTGCGTGCCTGCGGCCCGCGGCGTGGCTCTGCAAGCGGGCCTGTACGGCCCATCTTCACCAACAAGCTTTCAAGACCCTCGCGAGGGGCCAAGCCTCGCGAGGCGGACGACACAAGACCTCCTCGGGAGCGGCCTCACCAGGCTGGATCGCGAGGGGTGGAGAGATCAAGGCAAGGCAAACCTCGCGAGGTTCCAGTGACGTGAGCCATGACGATCGAGACCAGGCGGGCGCCAGGTGGGCGCCAGCGCGCATAGTGTCCTTGTTTCCTCTTTGGTGCTAAGGAGGCAAGCGCAGGCGAGGAGTACCAAGGCGTCCAGCAAAGGTTTCCATATTGGTGCAACGAGACCAAGACCAGCAGGACGGCAAGACAGATGTCATCGTGGAGCCCAAGACGGCGTCACCACCAGAGCCATTGGCAGGCGAAGACTACTTTTGTCAGGATAAGCTGTACTAGCTGTCCCCTTTCAATTGGCCGTTGTGGGATCCCTTCCCGCTCAATATTTGGGAAGAGGACCAGGGCCTCTATAAATAGGGCTAGCCACCACAGTAGAAGGCAACTCATCCTGAGCCTGGGCAGATCGAACAGATCGAGATCGAATCCTCACACCCTCAAGTTCGCCGAGCACAAGAACAGCTCGCCTCAGGAGGCTGTTCTTCCCCTTGTACTATTCATCCTTAGCCCAAGAGGCAATCCACCACCACCACACTAGAGTAGGGTATTACACCACAACGGTTGCCCGAACCAGTATAAATCTTGTGTCCCTTGTGTTGCGAGTTCGTCAATCTAGCCTAGAGATTGCGGAGCGTGTGAGGGCATGATTTGTGAGGAAGAGATCTTTGCACGCACCCCAGAGTTCGAACCTTAAGGGTAATGCCGGAACCCGGAACCCGAAATCCGACATTTGGCGCGCCAGGTAGGGGTGCGCCGGAGTTCTCCTTCCGTTGATCCGCGTCCCATCGCTTTGTCGCATCGATGGCGGACGCCCGCCGAGCCCGCGCTGAGCGCAGGTCTGCCCTCGCCACCCACGTCGCCTAGACGGCTCCCGTCGGCGGGCCACATCGTCGTTCTCCGTCGCCTGCCGCCAACGCCGCCACCGGCCCGGCGGGGAACGAGTAGCAAGCATCCTCGCTGCACCCCTCGGTGCGGCGGGACGGCCGCACCGCCAGTCCATCGCTGACCCCGGCCGGTTCGTCATCCCACGCTCGTCGTGCTCCCATGGACGCACAGGCCGCGCTGTGCATGGCACGCAAGCTCCTGCGCTACCGCCCCATCGACGACCTCTACAAGGACTGGCTGGACCGCATCGCCGAGCTCGTCAGTGCCGCAGGGGGCTCCCTGTACCGTCCCTCTCGCTGCCTCGTCCACCGTCAGCTACAGGCGACGTAGCTCATGGAGCGCCTCCACCACCTCTGCACCAAGACGGCGCCCTGGCGCCAAGGCGCGCGGCTCCATGGCGCGACCCACCGCGTTCGGCGCCCGTGCGTGAAGAAGGAAGCTGCCAAGAAGTCCCTCGCCCGCAAGAGAACGCTCCACCGCTCCCCGCACCACCACATCAGGATCGCTTGCTGCGACAGGGCCCCGGGCCGCTTGCCGTGGCAGCGCGCGGGCGCCAAGACCAAGCTCCACCTCCAAGACGGGCCCCGGTGACCATGGCCGGTTGCCGCGCCTTCACCCCCGAGCTACGTAGTGTCGCCTGGCCGGGCAAGTTCGAGCCAGACCTGCCTCCGCGCTACGACGGCACCCCCGACCCCGCGGAGTTCCTGCAGCTCTACGAGCTGAGCATCAAGGCGGCCAATGGCGACGAGAAAGTCATGGTGAACTGGTTCCCCATGGCGCTCAAAGACGGCGCTCGTTCGTGGCTCCTGAACCTGCCTCCAGGCTCGATCTCCTCCTGGGACGAGATGCGCGACCGCTTCGTCGCCAACTTCCAGGGCACTCGTGACCGCCCCCCGGCCGCGGGTGATCTGCGCCGCGTCAATGTAACATCCCAAATTTCCAATTTGGAATGTTATACATAGGTCATTCATGCATATCATATTTTATTGCATTTCGTTTTTGTGATCCCCGAAATTCTAAGCAACTCAAGGACCCATGGAGAGAGTTGGAGATTTCACCGTTTTCATATTTGAATTTTTATCAAATATCGAAACAAGGATCACTTTGGTTTTAATTATTTTTCTCTCCAAAAATATTTCATATTAAAAATATATGAGAGGAGATAATATGACTTCTCCAAAATAAATGAAATATTGGGGGGAAAATACCAAAATCAAATAATATATTTTATTTGGATTTTTTTCTATTTTATTTAAATTAGAAAAAATATGCATTTTTCAAAATTGCATTTTAGGCCAAGAAAATGTTCACCCTGTTCTAAATATTTTATTTAGACGATGAAAATTTGTTTTCGTATTTTTAGATTTTTATTTATTTTTCTAGGATTTGTTTTCGGCGGAATATGTTTAAAAAAATTCCCGCCGGACCGAACTAGGCCGAGGCCAAGTTGGCCCAGCCGCCCCGCGCCACCGTCTTCCTCGCGGAGACCGCGAGCCACCCGCCGCCCCCGCAGTGGCCGACTCGGCCACGCCTCCCCGCCCCCTGCTGGAAGCCGCCTCCCCTCCCCTCCTTAAAAGCCGACCCCAGACCCCCCTGGAGCCCCAAGTCGCCAGCCGCCGTCGCCCGCAAGCCGTCGCCCCGCCGCTGTCGCACGCCGCCACATGCCGCCGCCACCTGCTGCTGTGCCGCTGCCGCGCCGCCGCGCCGCCGCGCGTCGCCCTCCGCCGCCCGCCGCTGCCTCGCCGCGCCGCCGCAGAAGCCGCCGGAGCCGCCGCCGTCGATCCGATCCCAAGCCGTTTGGTTTTTTTTGGTTTTTAGGTAAAATCCCAGTTTAAAAAAAACCTAGTTCTGTTTTTTTAGATCGGTTCGTTCGGTTCTTCTCGGTTCGATTAAATAGCGGACGTTCGTCCGTCGTTCATTTTAACGAACGCTGTTCATCCGTTAGCCGCAGGCAGCGAACGTTCGTTCATTAGCCTGTTCGTCAGTTTTTCTTTTCCCAGGGTTTTTCCGCGATTATTTTCGATCGCGATTCCAGCCCAAATCTTTGATTTGGTATATCTTTTCGCTCGTTTATCCAAATCAGGTGAAACAAGCGTCTAGATCTTCGTCTCGAAACCCTCTTTCTGTTTAACCAACTTGAACAAGATTTTGGTACTGTAAAATTTGACTTTAGTCCAGATTAGTAAATGGATCTTGTTTCTTTCATAGTTTGAGTTTCGTTGCTCCATTTGTTTTGATTCCTTTTTGCAGATCGAATCTCTTTAGTTGTGTTTTTGGGATTCGATCTTCTTATTTGAGTTTTACCCGTGCATCTATGATTGATTGCTTATGTATGCTATTGTTTGTTTGCGATAGAGTTCCTGGAGTGCGGAGCGTGCTACTACGAGTCTCTAGGTTTTGCAGATCGTCAGCAAGGCAAGTAACACATTGATCATACTCTTTTCATACCTAGTTTTTATGCATTAGTATCAATCATCAAACATTGCATGATTAGGATGTGGTTAACTTGTGGGTATTGGGAAGTAGTTGTTGAGGTAGAACCTATTGCCCTGTTTACTATCAAACCCTTGGGAGTTACTTCTACGTTATGCTTATATTGTTATGCTATGCTTGTAGACGTGGTTTGGGTGAGTGAATCGATGACAGATGTGAGATTGTTAATTAATGGTACTTAAGGTGGCAACTTTAATACACATCTGGGTGGATTGCTTGTGGTCACCTGGAGAATCCAGTGTTGTCCTAGGATATCCCGGAGTACCCGTGTGATCATCCTACGGTCCGCCACCCAGGCTCAAAGGGATCATAAGGTTATTCATGCTAGAAACTTCCATGTGCAGCCACAAGCTATTATGGGCTCTAGCATAGTTGAGTATGTTGCATGACCTCTTCCAGTGGTAGGCTAGCATATGTAGGGGATGTAGGTTGGTACTATCTACCCGGGGTTAGAGTAATGCTTCTGAAAGACTGTGTCTCGGTCATCCGTTTCTCAAACACCATGTGGTGTGAGAAATCCAACGGAGGAGATCGAGTCTTGTGGGGAAAAGTGCACAAACCTCTGCAGAGTGTACAAACTAATCATGGTTAGCCGTGTCCCCGGTTATGGACATCTTGAGTATCTGGTTCTTGGATTATCATATGGATCTCATCACTCCAAATATAATTTTGTTGGGTTGATAATTACTTTTAATTGGGATTTGAGTTGGAGGAACCTTCTCAATGTTGTTCAACTACCATGATAGTTAAATAAAATATATTCCTTTATTGTCGGAAAAAATTGGCTTTTCGCAAAACATATTAACCATACAGCCTCCACCAGCCATATATGCATGTAGTGATAGCAAATATCTATTCATTACTTTACTGTGTTACTATGCCAGCATATTCCATGTGCTGACCCGTTTTCGGGCTACAATGTATCATATTGCAGACTTTTCAGACGAAGAGTAAGGTTCTCTAGGCCGTTATCGTGCACTCAGCTATGCCGTTGGAGTTGATGGACTCACTTCATCTTCCAAGCCTTCCGCTGTTATCTTTTTTAGATGGCCTTAAGCCATATTTATTGTAATAAGTTCTCTTTGGAGACTATAGATGTAATAAGTGTGTGATTGCTACTCTGTTATAAATCCTTCGAGTACTGTGTGTGTCAGCATTACCGATCCAGGGATGACACTGAAGCACAGAGACTTGACCGTCTAAGGTCTGGTCGCTACAAGATGGTATCAGAGCACACGCTGAATGTAGGACACGACCACTAACATGAGCCATAGGTCACTCTTCTCTACTCATTTCTTACTCCTCTCCATTTTCTATCCTTTAGGATGGCGGACTCAAGGAACAAGTTTGCACAACCGGATGAAGACACACCTTTTGGACGACACTTGAAGGAAGTCACTAGGTACCTGAACATCGGAATACCAAGCTTCACTGGGACCTACACTGCCACTTTACCAGAAGAGGAGTGCTGGATGATTCGAGTTCAAGTTCCAGGAAGGACTTTCATGCCAGTCACTGAGCCCAGAGAGTTTTCCTTTGATGCACCAACATGGAGTCTAGGTAAGAGCATGGCAGTCCACATTGCTATGGGACGTATTGGAGAAGTCTAGAAACATGAGCTAAAGGACACTATCTACCAGATATGTGGGCGCCGAGATGAGCAATGGGAGATGTTCAGTACCAGGAAGGACAGATCCATTGCAGCTTTCATCCAGGAGTTAATCCAGCACATTCGACGCCAGGAGAACCAGATGTGCGCTAGCATGATAGATTTGAAGAAGGCTATGACTAGGAACATGGAGCTAGAGGAGGAACTCAAGTCTACACGCGACGGATATGAGGACGAAATCGCAATACTATTGGAGAAGAATGACGACCTGATAAAGAAGCTCGGACTATTCCTGGGAGACCCCGCACCAGGAGGAGATGACGACGAACCCAAGGAGATTCGTTCTGAAGACTACATCATCATCAATGACACCGACTCCGATCCCGACAGTAGTGATGATGACTGTGAAGACGAAGCTGGAGCCGATATCATGGAGTCTTCCACCGATCAAAACTTCTAGTAGACCACCATATGATCAAGTAGTATTTCCCCCATGTATATAGTATAGTCTAAGCACTGTAACGATAGTTAGATCGATTGTATGCCCTTGCTTGATTGATTGAGTGATATGATACGATTGTGTTTGTCTCATGTGCATATGGGTAGTGCTTGCCCACAAGACCTCATTCTATTCTAATCTCTTCCCTCTAAACCCATCAGATGCCTCCGAGATGTGATACCGGATTTGTCTTCCCACCGGAGCTCACTCAGTTGATCCAGCAGCAGAATGCCTTGATGCAGTTGTTAGTTCAGAACCAAGGCAACAACAACAACAACCCACCGCCACCACCTCTAGTTGACAACTTAGCCCGTTTTCTGAGGTTGCAGCCGCCGGTGTTTTCCAGTAGCACCGAGCCGATAGTTGTTGATGATTGGCTACACAGGATTGGAAGGGAGATGACCACCGCAGGTCGCACAGATGCTAAGAAGGTGCGCTCTGCCGCACATCAATTGGATGGACCAGCAGCCTCATGGTGGGAGAATTACACACCCACATTCCCTATAGCCAATGTTACTTGGGAGCAGTTTCAGCAAGCATTCCGCACATCCCATGTCTCAACTGGAGCTATGAGCATGAAGAAGCGTGAGTTTCGCAACTTACGCCAAGGGAATCGTACTGTGGGGTAGTACGTGGATGAGTTTAGCAAGTTATCTCACTATGCCCCAGATGATGTGGCCACAAATGTCGCGAAGCAGGAGAAGTTTATGGAAGGGCTGAACGATGAGATGAGTATGCAGTTGATGGTGGCAACATTTAACAACTACCAGGAGTTGGTAGATAAAGCTCTCATGATTAAAGGGAAGTAGCAGCAGATAGAGAGCCGCATGAGGGAGTATGGACAAGGGAAGTACAATTCAGGAGCTCAGCAGAAGCCTCGTTTTACCCCGAACTCGGGAGGATTTACCCATAACCATGGAGGCCACACTCACAATGGAGGAAGTTCTCATAATCATAATGTCCCCAAGAATGGGAATGGGAATGGAGCAACTAACAATCAGAACCGCTCCAATCCAGCCACACCCGCCAAGTGGGACCTAAGTCACATTACTTGTTTCAAGTGCGGGAAGACTGGACACTATGCCACTGAGTGCCCTGAAGCGAAGACCGGAAATGGTAATGGGAGCTCTGGGAATTTAACAAAGGACAAGTGAACCACGTGAGCGTGGAGGAGGTTGAAGAGCAGCCAGACGCAGTTATCAGTAAATTTTTGGTTAAGTCTTTTACCGCTCTCGTTCTTTTCGATACTGGTGCATCGCATTCATACATATCAAGGGGATTTGTGGACAAGTTTAAGTTTCCAACCCTAGCCCTTAGGACACCCATGCTAGTGAGCTCACCAGGTGCAGAGTACATGGCCAGACGATGGTGCGATCGGATACCTTTAACCATCGGGAGCCATGTATTCCCCTCAGACCTAATAATTTTGGAGTCGCAAGGATTCTCTATGGCAGAAAGTGCCGTACTCCTCTTAATTGGTCAGAGACTGGTGAACGCCAACTTCTTGGCAATGACATAATCACTGAAGCTGAAGAAATGTGTAAAGTCATCCGTGATAATCTCAAAGCCGCGCAATCGCGCCAGAAGAGTTACTATGATAGTAAGCACCGTGATGTGGCTTTCGAGATCGGAGAGCATGTCTACCTCCGCGTCTCTCCAATGAAAGGCACTCGTCGTTTCGGTATCAAAGGGAAGCTTGCCCCTAGATACGTGGGTCCTTTCAAGATCATTGGCAAAAGAGGCGACCTCGCCTATCAACTTCAGCTTCCTTCCAACTTTGCGAACGTGCACGATGTGTTCCACGTGTCACAGCTCCGCAAGTGCTTCAAGACGCCTGAGCGCACTATCAACTTCGAAGAGATTGACCTTCAAGAAGATTTGTCTTATCATGAGCACCCCGTTGCTATTCTTGAAGAAACTGAACGCAAGACTCACAACAAGTCAATCAAATTCCTGAAAGTGAAGTGGTCGCACCATTCCGACCGGGAAGCCACCTGGGAACGCGAGGACCATCTCCGTTCTGAATATCCGGAGTTCTTTCAGTCCTAGATCTCGGGACGAGATCCTCTCGTAGTCGTGGAGTGTTGTAACACCCCGCATGTAATTTTCCATATTTGTAACTCCGACTCTTGCCATTTTCGGCTATGTGCTATGATATTCCTCCCTGGTCGGGTTTTGTTTTTCGTTTTGCATTTTTTTCATGTCATGCATTTCATATCATGTCATCATGTGCATTGCATTTGCATACGTGTTCGTCTCTTGCATCCGAACATTTTCCCCGTTGTCCGTTTTGAAATCCGGCGCTCCTATCTCCTCCGGCGCACCCCACTTGTTTTCTTTCGTGTGCGGGTGTCAAACCTTCTCGGAATGGACCGAGGCTTGTCAAGTGGCCTTAGTATACCACCAGTAGACCACTGGTCAAGTTTCGTTCCATTTGGAGGTCGTTTGGTACTCCAACGGTTAACCGAGCATCCGCAAAGTCCATTTGTGTGTTGCAGCAAAACCCCCTAAAAACAGCCCAAAACCCACCAAACTCTCTTCCACGCTGTAGGTCGTTCGATCACGATCGTGTGGGCGAAAACCGCACCTCATTTGGACTCTCCTAGCCCACTCTACCTATATATTTGCATCTCTCCCGAATAACAAACGCAGACGAAATCCTAACCCACTCCTCTCTGCGGCCGGACGCATCCCGCCGCCGCCGGACGAAGCCCGCGCCGCCGCCCTCGTCCAACCACGCGCTGCCACGTCACCGCGCGCCGCCACCCGGACGCCCGCGCGCCCGCGGCCTGCCGAAGCCCACGGGAGGCTCTCCCGGGCCCGGGCGCCCCGCGCGACCCGCCTCCCTCCGCGCCGCCGGCGGTCCCCGCCGCCTCGCCGGCCGGCGACCTCGCCGCCGTACTCCGCCGCCGTGCACCACCCCGCGGCCGAGCGCGCCAGCCGCCGGCGCCACCTCGCCTCCTCCTCCCTCCGGCCTCTCCTCCCTCCGGCCTCCTTCCTACGGCCGCCGCCCCACCTCGCCTTCCCCTCCATCGTCGCCGGCGACGAGCCCGAGCCTGAGCGTCGCTAGATCTCGATCCAGCTTGGCGTACATTGACTTTCCCGTACCCCCGTATTTTTCTGTCTTTGATTTTTACGATAAGTGCCCATGTTCATCAGTGCGTAACTCTCTGCAGATAGCTCCGTTTCATGCGTGTAATATGTCCAATTGTTCGTCTCGTGATACTCTACATTTTGTTCAATTGCACCATGTTCATTAGAGGCCATCTTGATGCGCAAATCTCTGGTGCAAGAGTGCTAGTTGCTGTTATCTTCTGGTTCTTAGCAGAACTTGGAGATTTGTCATTTTTGTATCATTTAATCTGTGCATCTTATGGGCATGAGCTCTACATGTGTTTTGTTGTATGCCATGTAATTTTGTGATCTCTGTGGTGACTAGCACAAGCACGCAAACTACACCCCGTAATGTTTCTGATTTCAGGGAGTTAGTAATTTCTCCAAGTCTGTCTGCTATTATTTTGTTGCCATGTAAACTTGATGCTACAGAGAGATCCATGCATATTTTGGTGATGTTCATTAAGGATGTTTTGTATATATAGATGTCATTGATCCATTCCTGCCCTTGTTTGCAATTATGGAGTGCCATAGCATGACTCAATCTTGCTCTACTTTTGCTATAAAATATTTCTGGCAGATTCTTAACATGATATGCAATTTTGCCAAGCTTATTGTAGTTGATCCATACATGCTATGTAATTTGTCTTGCCATGGTTAGCTTCATAAATATGCCATCTTGCTCTGTAGTGAGTGCATCAAGCTCACAAAGAGGCCTTCATATTATTATTTCTGCCATGCTCTGTTTTCTGCCAAGTCTGAAACCTGATAACGAAACTTGCTATGTTTACATGCTTGCCATCATATCTTCTGCTCCTTTTTGGCTTATGGTCAGTAAGAGACTTTTGTCATATGCATTTAGTAGAACACTGACATGCCTTGTTTTGCTATGTTAAGTTCCTGTAGCATGTTGATTTCGTGCTCTGAACATTGCTACCTGATGCTGTTTTCTGCCATGTCCAGTAATTTCACAAAGTCTGTGAACCTGTTATCTTTTGCACTTTTGCCATGCTTGTTTGAGCTTGATATGTTGTGATCTAGCCGTAGCTCAGTGTTCATCGTTTGTCAAGCATCTCCTTTAGACTACTGCCATGTACTTTGTTGCTATGTTGGAGTGCTGTAGCATTGTTGTTTGTTGCATTTTAAGTGCTATCATGCTGTTAATCGCAGATTCGTGTCATTCTTGTTTTTCTTGCCATTTGCAAACCGTGCATCCGTTTCCGGTGATCTTTATACCGATTTTGACCGAAATCATCTCATCTTTCCAGTGGCATGCTTGCTTTGCCAAGTTACTGCCTTTTTCATCATTTTCCTCCCGGAGCACGCATATGCATCTCATATCATATCTTGCATATCATACATGTTTTGCATCATGTTTCTTGTGCATTTCTCGTGATTGATTGTGGTTCCGTTGCTTGTGTTCTTGTCTTGGGTAGAGCCGGGAGACGAGTTCGTGAACAAGGAACCTGTCGAGTACGCTTACGAGGATCAAGCTTTCGTCAACTCTGAGAACCTTGCAGGCAAGATGACCACCCCTCGAAATCACTTCTATCTTTGCTTTGCTAGTTGTTCGCTCTATTGCCATGCCGCGTTACCTATCACTTGCTATATCATGTCTCCCATATTGCCATGTCAGCCCCTAACCATCCTTTCCTAGCAAACCGTTGTTTGGCTATGTTACCGCTTTTGCTCAGCCCCTCTTATAGCATTGCTAGTTGCA
This sequence comes from Aegilops tauschii subsp. strangulata, assembly GCF_002575655.3. Classification (NCBI taxonomy): domain Eukaryota; kingdom Viridiplantae; phylum Streptophyta; class Magnoliopsida; order Poales; family Poaceae; genus Aegilops; species Aegilops tauschii. Next base: position 268,267,462 of record NC_053038.3, on the reverse strand, counting down.
GGTGAAGTTGAAGTTTGTTCCATGTCGGAACATGGATATGTCGGGATATCACAATATCTCTTATTTAATTAATGCATCTATATATTTGGTAAAGGGTGGAAGGCTCGGCCTTATGCCTGGTGTTTTGTTCCACTCTTGCCGCCCTAGTTTCTGTTATACCGGTATTATGTTCCTTGAGTTTGCGTTCCTTACGCGGTCGAGTGATTTGTGGGGCCCCCTTGATAGTTCGCCTTGAATAAAACTCCTCCAGCAAGGCCCAACCTTGGTTTTACCATTTTCCACCTAAGCCTTTTCCCCCGGGTTTTTGCGAGCCCGAGGGTCATCTTTATTTTAACCCCCCCGGGCCAGTGCTCCTTCGAGTGTTGGTCCGAACCGAGCAGCCTCCAGGGCCACCTCGGGGAAACTCGAGGTCTGGTTTTACTCGTAGCTTGACTTATCCGGTGTGCCCTAAGAACGAGATATGTGCAGCTCCTATCGGGATTTGTCGGCACATTCGGGCGGCCTTGCTGGTCTTGTTTTACCATTGTCGAAATGTCTTGTAAACCGGGATTCCGAGACTGATCGGGTCTTTCCGGGAGAAGGTTTATCCTTCATTGACCGTGAGGCTTATGATGGGCTAAGTTGGGACACCCTGCAGGGTATTATCTTTCGAAAGCCGTGCCCACGGTTATGAGGCAGATGGGAATTTGTTAATGTCCGGTTGTAGAGAACTTGTCACTTGACCCAATTAAAATACGTCAACTGTGTGAGTAGCCGTGATGGTCTCTTCTCGGCGGAGTCCGGGAAGTGAACACGGTTTGAGTTATGTATGACGTAAGTAGGAGTTCAGGATCACTTCTTGGTCATTGCTAGATGACGACCGTTCCGTTGCTTCTCTCCTCGCTCTCATTTGCGTATGTTAGCCACCATATATGCTTATTGCCGCTGCAGCTCCACCTCACTACACCATCCTTTCCTATAAGCTTAAATAGTCTTGATCTCGCGGGTGTGAGATTGCTGAGTCCTCGTGACTCACAGATTCTACCAAAATAGTTGCAGGTGCCGACGATGCCAGTGCAGATGATGGGATCGATCTCAAGTGGGAGTTCGATAAGGAACGTGGTCGTTACTATGTGTCTTTTCCTGATGATCAGTAGTGGAGCCCAGTTGGGACGATCGGGGATCTAGCATTTGGGGTTATCTTATTTTCATTTGGATCTTGACCGTAGTCAGTCCATGTGTGTGTTTTGGATGATGTATGAATTATATTTATGTATTGTGTGAAGTGGCGATTGTAAGCCAACTCTTTATCCCATTCTTGTTCATTACATGGGATTGTGTGAAGATGACCCTTCTTGTGACAAAACCACTATGCGGTTATGCCTCTAAGTCGTGCCTCGACACGTGGGAGATATAGCCGCATCGTGGGTGTTACAGCACTCGTGGCCACCTTTGATACCCAGTGTATGTAATCTGCGGTCACGTTGCGCTTTATTATCACCGGTAGCGAACTTTCATTCCCAGTGGATGTAATATGCCGTAATTTCTTTACTGTATAGTCTAGGTTTATTCTTTGGTCAGTATGTTGTAATTTAGGCCGGAAGGTTCAGTGGATCTCAGTGTTGTCCGTCTTCAGGCCGGCCCGTTACTCATATGGGCCAAAACATGGGCCTATAATCATCTTGGGCCATTAGCAGGTCTAAACCTATCACTACTTGGGAAGACCCTAGTAGTAGCGCTTGTTTTATAGCTAGGAGTAGCGCTTGTACAAGCGCTACCACTAAGGCTCTACAGCTAACTAGTAGCAGTAGCGCTGGAAAGGGAGCGCTACTGTTATACCTAGTTAGCAGTAGCACTTTCGTTGGGAAAGCGCTACTGATAGTAGTAAGTAGCAGTAGCGTTTCTTCTGAAAAGCAATGCTGCTAACTTTTGCTGTATTTTTAAAAATATAGCTTATTTTCGTTGTGGTTTTATATACAGTACTTTCATCATATGATTTTATGACCGTGATTAGTTATTATATATAATAGTGGGTGAAATGAACATGGAGTAGATTTAAGTGGAGGCAACATGTGGTGCATGTCAAAAGTACTACTCTAATCCAAACTTGATCTAGTTTGGATTAGTAGTGCTTTTGATGTGCACCACATGTTGCCTCCACTTGAATCTAAGCCATGTTCATTTCACCTACTGATATATATTATAACTCATCATGCTCATATAACAACTTAGCATCATGCATCATCAATCATAATAATAAATAACTCAACATTGGTATCATAATATAACAAGTCATACTCATCATCATCGATCATACAACTTCTACTCGATACCACATCATCATCATAGTCATCTAACCAATCCTACTTAGTTGTTCTTAGCACATGATCGTGAGTATTAGCTAGGACCTAATACCTTCTCTTAGGTAAAATAGCATAAAACAAGATAGGCCCTGACTCTCCATTATGGAGAATGGAGATTATCCTGTCTCCAATTCTTGCCTTTCGCACAATGTTGCTTCCAAGTACCTCCTTACGATTGTCCATACATTTTTCCCATTCTTTGATTTTCATGTCTTCACCGGTTTTAGAAATCCGATATGGACAGGTGTGATTCGTAGGATAACCTGGCAGTATGTTCAAAACATCAAGGCGACCATTCCGAAACATCAGATGAGGCACACAATCCTTTGGGATTTTCTGTTGAAAAACATACTAATAACTTCGTAGTTAGCAATGTAGTTCAGTTTTAGAAGAATTTATGCAAAACATGCACGAATGTCGTAATAGTAAAAAATCTTACCATCACATCTCCATGGATGTTACCGTAGTTCGACACATGCACTAGTGGCACGTATTGACCATAATGTGGAGGAGTTTGATAATAGATATTGTAATTCTCAAGATCAGTACAAAATGCGATCAGATGATTTTTCTCTTGAAAGGTTAATTCTGAGCCATCGGTGTAGTAGGTTCTGTCTACCATCTTCCACACATTCTTTGAAGAATGAAAATAAGCTGTCAATGGAAATAAGCTGTCAACTATTTTGAAATAAACAATATAAATTACTTAATAACTATGTTTGAGAAACTCACGTAGCAGTAGAATGAGAAGCGTATCAACAAGGACCCAAATGTCCATATTGTCTTGGTCGATGTCAGGATCACCAAGATCCATGGTGACAAGCATACCTTCATAAAAACCATACATCTTGCAAAGTGCTTCCCAATTTGTGCAACCAAAATGGGTTACGCTCTCAGAATTGTACAGATTTACTTCAAAATCCATACCATGATGGGTTCTTAGGTGAATTTTCTTTGTTTCTGTCGGATTCTGGGTTTCGGCAAACCCTTATAAGGTTTGAACTCTGGGGTGCGCACAAAGAACTCTCTCTCCCTAGTTCGCTCACTCAATGATCTCACGGCCTAGCTCGACGAACCCAAAGAACACGAGACACAGAGGTTTATACTGGTTCGGGCCACCGTTGTGGTGTAATACCCTACTCCAGTGTGCTGGTGGTGGATTGCCTTGCGGGCTGAGGATGAACAAGTACAATGGATGAACAGCCTCAGGAGGAGAGGCTTGAGCTCGGTGAGCGGGTGCATGTGTGGGTACCCGAATGATCCGTCCCCTTCCTATGGTGGTGGCTAGTCCTATTTATAGAGGCCCTGGTCCTCTTCGCAAATGTAGGCGGGAAGGGATCCCACAATGGCCAATTTTGAAGGGGGACAACTAGTACATGCTATCCTGACAAAAGGTGGTCTTCACCTGCCAAAGGCTCTGGTGGTGATGCAGCGTGGGCTCCATGATGACCTCTGTCCTGTCGTCCTGCTGGTCTTGGTCTTGTTGCACCAATATGGAAACCTTTGTCTGATGCCTCGGGACTCTTCGCCTGCGCCTGCCTCTTTAGCACCAACGAGGAAACTGGTATACTGCGCCCGCTGGCGCCCGCCTAGGCTTGGTCGTCAAGGCTCAGGTCAGGCGAACCTCGCGAGGTGCCCCTTGCATAGATATCTCCGCTCCTAGGGAGCCAGCCTAGCGAGGCCGCCCCCAGGGAGATCTTGGCGTCGTCCGCCTCGCGAGGCTTGGCTCCTCGCGAGGGTCTTGAGTTGTTGTTTTTGTTGAAGCTGGGCCGTCCCGGGCCGTTAGTGGAGCCACGCCGTGGGCCTGGCAGGCAAGTTTGGGTACCCCCGTTCCCAGGACGCCGACAGTAGCCCCCGGGCCCAAGGTGTGCTCGAACTTGGCGTCGAGGCGAAGCCAAGGGGCAAGTGCGGAGCACCGCGGGCCCCAACCGCCTGCAACCTTGTTCGACGTGTGGCGATTGACGAGACGTAGGAGCCTCCGCTTCCTCATGCTGCCTCGGCAACCGTTCGACTAGACGAGACCATGCTACATGCAGAAGAAAAACCATCATTACCTGCGATCATGGAAGCCGGCGGTTGGCCTCCTTCTGGCTATAAATGAGGACGGTGGCGGAGCCCCCGTCGCTCATCTCCTTCTCCACTCCGCCTGCTTCTTCTTCTTCCTCTTTGCTCTGCCGTCTTGCTGCGACACCCATGGCGCCGACAAAGTGGTTCTCGGCCGCGGAGAAAGGGAAGGCTCGCCAGGAGGGGCCCGGCTCACCATCGCCCAAGAGGGGGCGCGGCCGTCGCCGCAAGCACGCTGCGACCCCTGTCGTGGCCCCTCGGGGGCGCTGACGTACTCCTTCGGGGACCGGCGTCGTGCTTGGCTGCCGCGGCGGTGCCTCCTCCCGCGGTGGGGGCCGGTCTAGGCGGGGCAGCCCTTGCACCGAGGCGAGGCGCGATGTGGTCACTCGGCCTCCTCGGCCGCGCTTCCATTCGGCGGAGGTGCTCCTGGAGTTCGTCGTGTGGTCGGAGCAGCCGGCCGGCACTTGGCTCCAGCTCCCGCGCTCCTTTGCCGGCAAGCTGCCGGCCGCAGGTCTCGACGGCTTCTGGCTGCAAGCCGACGGCTGCTGCAGCAAGGCCTCCAGGGCCGCGGTGGAGGTCTCTGCCGCGGGCAACGCAGTCCTGGGCCGCGGCTGGCAGACATTCGCCCGCGCGCGCGGCCTGAGCAGGAGGTGCACCCTTCATGTCAAGTACGATGGTGTCACGACCCTCTTCGTGAGGGTGTTTAGGGAAGATGGTCGCCGCGCAGGGTGCTGCCCCGAGGACAGTGGCGGTGACGACGAGCTCGGCCCGGGCGACGGCCGTGACGAGGCTCAGGGCGAACTTGCCCTTGGCGACGACCGCGGTTTGCCCAACGGCGGCAGCTTCTCCTCCGGCGAAAGCTCCAGTAGCAGTGGCTACGACCAGCTGCCATGTCGTCGGGCTCGCTATGAGGACGGTGGCGGGTCGTCCCGCCACCGTGCCCCGGTGAAGCACGAGGAGGACTCCGGCTGAGTCCGGGGGGGCGCCGGGAGCCAACCCTCGTGAGCCGCTGCGGGTGCGCATGCCTCTTTTGCTCGTCATTTCCTTTCTTCCTGCATTCCAAGAAACAAGTATGGGCCCCTGCGTGGGCGTGTAATGAACCGTAATTTTCATGCTGCTTGCGTTATGTTTATTGTTCCTGTGTTGTGTTATGGGATTCATGCTTCATGTAGACGTAGAGGGATAACTTAGCTGGATGCGCCCAGGGTAGTTTCCCGTCTCGTGAGGGCCTGCCCTCTGGCGCCTGGTGAGGCCTCTTTGTTGCTGACTCAGGAGCAGTTGACCTCAGGGGGCGTCTCAAAGCTGCAGAATTTGTTAGGACGTCTGTCGGGTGCCTCATCCTTCCTTGTACGAGGCCTCATGAATGGGCTAATCATGGCCTAGCGCACCATGTCGCAGTACCCGTGGGGCACGGACTTAGGTGGGGGTGCCAACCACGAGCTCAATCGAGGGCGCCTCACGAAGATCAGGGGAGCCGAAGCTCTAGAGCGATAGGTCTTTGGCAAGGTGTGTTCGTGGCTTAGGCTAGCCCAGCGCACGCGCCCACCTGCCAAGCCCCCGCACGAGGCGCGCGAGGGAGAGCGTCGGGCAACTGCTGTCCTCCCTGGCGCAAAACAAAGAACCAAGCGAAGAAGTAGAGAAAATAAGGAACTCAACTGAACAATCGAGAAACGCCAGAACTTCAAATTTCATTAAAAAGGTTGCAAACCAACTACATAAAGAAAATGAACGGCCGCGTACGGCACCTAGTCTAGTCTTCTCACCAGCACGGAGCTAAGTGATGCCACTAGGACGTGGGAGGGAGCCCCCGAGGTCCGAGGGTGGCACTCCGGAGACTCCGGGGCGTGTACAGCCCCACTCATTATTACGTGAGAGTGTCACAAGCGGAGACTTTCATAGGCACTGGGCCTTGCTTCATGGGTAGAACTTCCAGAGATGCTGGATGTTCTAGGCGTTCTGGATGGGGATACCATCCTGCGTCTCTAGGCGCGCGACGCCAGGCCTGGAGACGCGGGCAATCCTAAACGGGCCCTCCCACATGGGAGAGAGCTTATGCGGCCCCTACCTAGAGAGCACCCGCCTCAGGTCGAGATCGCCCACCTCGAGCGTCCTGGAGCGGACGCTGCGGCAGTACTGCCGCAACGCCTGCTGGTACCTTGCCACCTGAAGCGAGGCTTGACGGTGGCGTTCCTCCCCCAGCACGAGGTCCATCCCCCACGTGGCATCCTGGCGTGCCTCGTCAAACGCCAAGACCCATGCGGAGCGATGCCTGACTCCGTGTGGGAGAACCGCTTCGGCTCCATAGACGAGGAAGAACGGGGTCTCGCCTGTTGGCTTGGTGGCAGTGGTGCGGATGGACCACACCACGGACTAGAGCTCGTCGTGCCAGCCCCTGCCGCAGGCCTCGAGCTTCTTCTTGAAGGTCCTAGTTTTTAGGCCTCTCAAGACCTCCGCATTGGCATGCTCGGCTTGGCCATTGCTACTGGGGTGTGCCACTAAGGTGTAGCATATCTGCATTCCATGGTTAGAACAATATGTTTTAAAGAGATTCCTAGTGAACTGCGAGCTGTTCTCAGTGATGATGCGGTTAGGGACCCCGAACCGACTCACGAGGCTCTTGATGAACTTGATTGCCGAGCCGGCTGGGATGGTGCGGACGGCTTCCACCTCCGCCCACTTCATCACACAAAATATTTAAATCATGCACAACCCCGGTTTCAGCCAAGCAATTGTTTCATACTTTAGTATTCTCAAACTTTTTCAACTTTCATGCAATACATGAGCGTGAGCCATGGACATAGCACTATAGGTGGAATAGAATGGTGGTTGTGGAGAAGACAAAAGGAGAAGATAGTCTCACATCAACTAGGCATATTAACGGCTGTGGAGATGCCCATCAATACATGTCAATGTGAGTGAGTAGGGATTGCCATGCAATGGATGCACTAGAGCTATAAGTATAGGAAAGCTCAAAAAGAAACTAAGTGGCTGTGCATCCAACTTGCTTGCTCATGAAGACCTAGGGCATTTGAGGAAGCCCATCATTGGAATATAGCCAAATTCTATAATGAAAATTCCCACTAGTATATGAAAGTGACAACATAGGAGACTTTCTATCATGAACATCATGGTGCTACTTTGAAGCACAAGTGTGGTAAAAGGATAGTAGCATTGCCCCTTCTCTCTTTTTCTCTCTTTTTTGTTTTCTCTTTTTTGGGGCCCTCTCTTTTTTTGGCCTCTTATTTATTTTTTTCGTCCGGAGTCTCAACCCGACTTGTGGGGGAATCATAGTCTCCATCATCCTTTCCTCACTGGGACAATGCTCTAATAATGATGATCATCACACTTTTATTTACTTACAACTCAAGAATTACAACTCAATACTTAGAACAAAATATGACTCTATATGAATGCCTCCGGCGGTGTACCGGGATGTGCAATGACTCAAGAGTGACATGTATGAAAGAATTATGAATGGTGGCTTTGACACAAATACGATGTCAACTACATGATCATGCAAAGCAATATGACAATGATGGAGCGTGTCATAATAAATGGAACGGCGGAAAGTTGCATGGCAATATATCTCGGAATGGCTATGGAAATGCCATAATAGGTAGGTATGGTGGCTGTTTTGAGGAAGGTATATGGTGGGTGTATAGTACCGGCGAAAGTTGCGCGATACTAGAGAGGCTAGCAATGGTGGAAGGGTGAGAGTGCGTATAATCCATGGACTCAACATTAGTCAGAAAGAACTGATATACTTATTGCAAAAATCTATTAGTCATTGAAACGAAGTACTACGCGCATGCTCCTAGGGGGATAGATCGGTAGGAAAAGACCATCGCTCGTCCCCGACCGCCACTCATAAGGAAGGCAATCACAAAATAAATCATGCTCCGACTTCATCACATAACGGTTCACCATACGTGCATGCTACGGGAATCACAAACTTTAACACAAGTATCTCTCAAATTCACAACTACTCCACTAGCATGTGTCGGCGTCCTGGGAACGGGGGTCCCCAGACTTGCGAGCCTGCGGCCCGCGGCGTGGCTCTGCAAGCGGGCCTGTACGGCCCATCTTCACCAACAAGCTTTCAAGACCCTCGCGAGGGGCCAAGCCTCGTGAGGCGGACGACACAAGACCTCCTCGGGAGCGGCCTCACCAGGCTGGATCGCGAGGGGTGGAGAGATCAAGGCAAGGCAAACCTCGCGAGGTTCCAGTGACGTGAGCCATGACGATCGAGACCAGGCGGGCGCCAGGTGGGCGCCAGCGCGCATAGTGTCCTTGTTTCCTCTTTGGTGCTAAGGAGGCAAGCGCAGGCGAGGAGTACCAAGGCGTCCAGCAAAGGTTTCCATATCGGTGCAACGAGACCAAGACCAGCAGGACGGCAAGACAGATGTCATCGTGGAGCCCAAGACGGCGTCACCACCAGAGCCATTGGCAGGCGAAGACTACTTTTGTCAGGATAAGCTGTACTAGCTGTCCCCTTTCAATTGGCCGTTGTGGGATCCCTTCCCGCTCAATATTTGGGAAGAGGACCAGGGCCTCTATAAATAGGGCTAGCCACCACAGTAGAAGGCAACTCATCCTGAGCCTGGGCAGATCGAACAGATCGAGATCGAATCCTCACACCCTCAAGTTCACCGAGCACAAGAACACCTCGCCTCAGGAGGCTGTTCTTCCCCTTGTACTGTTCATGCTTAGCCCAAGAGGCAATCCACCACCACCACACTAGAGTAGGGTATTACACCACAACGGTGGCCCGAACCAGTATAAATCTTGTGTCCCTTGTGTTGCGAGTTCGTCGATCTAGCCTAGAGATTGCGGAGCGTGTGAGGGCATGATCTGTGAGGAAGAGATCTTTGCGCGCACCCCAGAGTTCGAACCTTAAGGGTAATGCCGGAACCCGGAACCCGAAATCCGACATTTGGCGCGCCAGGTAGGGGTGCGCCGGAGTTCTCCTTCCGTTGATCCGCGTCCCATCGCTTTGTCGCATCGATGGCGGACGCCCGCCGAGCCCGCGCTGAGCGCAGGTCTGCCCTCGCCACCCACGTCGCCTAGACGGCTCCCGTCGGCGGGCCACATCGTCGTTCTCCGTCGCCTGCCGCCAACGCCGCCATCGGCCCGGCGGGGAACGAGTAGCAAGCATCCTCGCTGCACCCCTCGGTGCGGCGGGACGGCCGCACCGCCAGTCCATCGCTGACCCCGGCCGGTTCGTCATCCCACGCTCGTCGTGCTCCCATGGACGCACAGGCCGCGCTGTGCATGGCACGCAAGCTCCTGCGCTACCGCCCCATCGACGACCTCTACAAGGACTGGCTGGACCGCATCGTCGAGCTCGTCAGCGCCGCAGGGGGCTCCCTGTACCGTCCCTCTCGCTGCCTCGTCCACCGTCAGCTACAGGCGACGTAGCTCACGGAGCACCTCCACCACCTCTGCACCAAGACGGCGCCCTGGCGCCAAGGCGCGCGGCTCCGTGGCGGGACCCACCGCGTTCGGCGCCCGTGCGTGAAGAAGGAAGCTGCCAAGAAGTCCCTCGCCCGCAAGAGAACGCTCCACCGCTCCCCGCACCACCACATCAGGATCGCTTGCTGCGAAAGGGCCCCGCGCCGCTTGCCGTGGCAGCGCGCGGGCGCCAAGACCAAGCTCCACCTCCAAGACGGGCCCCGGTGACCATGGTCGGTTGCCGCGCCTTCACCCCCGAGCTACGTAGTGTCGCCTGGCCGGGCAAGTTCGAGCCAGACCTGCCTCCGCGCTACGACGGCACCCCCGACCCCGCGGGGTTCCTGCAGCTCTACGAGCTGAGCATCAAGGCGGCCAACGGCGACGAGAAAGTCATGGTGAACTGGTTCCCCATGGCGCTCAAAGACGGCGCTCGTTCGTGGCTCCTGAACCTGCCTCCAGGCTCGATCTCCTCCTGGGACGAGATGCGCGACCGCTTCGTCGCCAACTTCCAGGGCACTCGTGACCGCCCCCCGGCCGCGGGTGATCTGCGCCGCGTCAATGTAACATCCCAAATTTCCAATTTGGAATGTTATACATAGGTCATTCATGCATATCATATTTTATTGCATTTCGTTTTTGTGATCCCCGAAATTCTAAGCAACTCAAGGACCCATGGAGAGAGTTGGAGATTTCACCGTTTTCATATTTGAATTTTTATCAAATATCAAAACAAGGATCACTTTGGTTTTAATTATTTTTCTCTCCAAAAATATTTCATATTAAAAATATATGAGAGGAGATAATATGACTTCTCCAAAATAAATGAAATATTGGGGGGAAAATACCAAAATCAAATAATATATTTTATTTGGATTTTTTTCTATTTTATTTAAATTAGAAAAAAATATGCATTTTTCAAAATTGCATTTTAGGCCAAGAAAATGTTCACCCTGTTCTAAATATTTTATTTAGACGATGAAAATTTGTTTTCGTATTTTTAGATTTTTATTTATTTTTCTAGGATTTGTTTTCGGCGGAATATGTTTAAAAAAATTCCCGCCGGACCGAACTAGGCCGAGGCCAAGTTGGCCCAGCCGCCCCGCGCCGCCGTCTCCCTCGCGAAGACCGCGAGCCACCCGCCGCCCCTGCAGTGGCCGACTCGGCCACGCCTCCCCGCCCCCTGCTGGAAGCCGCCTCCCCTCCCCTCCTTAAAAGCCGACCCCAGACCCCCCTGGAGCCCCAAGTCGCCAGCCGCCGTCGCCCGCAAGCCGTCGCCCAGCCGCTGTCGCACGCCGCCACATGCCGCCGCCACCTGCTGCTGTGCCGCTGCCGCGCCGCCGCGCCGCCGCGCGTCGCCCTCCGCCGCCCGCCGCTGCCTCGCCGCGCCGCCGCAGAAGCCGCCGGAGCCGCCGCCGTCGATCCGATCCCAAGCCGTTTGGTTTTTTTCGGTTTTTAGGTAAAATCCCAGTTTAAAAAAAAAACCTAGTTCTGTTTTTTTAGATCGGTTCGTTCGGTTTTTCTCGGTTCGATTAAATAGCGGACATTCGTCCGTCGTTCATTTTAACGAATGCTGTTCATCCGTTAGCCGCAGGCAGCGAACGTTCGTTCATTAGCCTGTTCGTCAGTTTTTCTTTTCCCAGGGTTTTTCCGCGATTATTTTCGATCGCGATTCCAGCCCAAATCTTTGATTTGGTATATCTTTTCGCTCGTTTATCCAAATCAGGTGAAACAAGCATCTAGATCTTCGTCTCGAAACCCTCTTTCTGTTTAACCAACTTGAACAAGATTTTGGTACTGTAAAATTTGACTTTAGTCCAGATTAGTAAATGGATCTTGTTTCTTTCATAGTTTGAGTTTCGTTGCTCCATTTGTTTTGATTCCTTTTTGCAGATCGAATCTCTTTAGTTGTGTTTTTGGGATTCGATCTTCTTATTTGAGTTTTACCCGTGCATCTATGATTGATTGCTTATGTATGCTATTGTTTGTTTGCGATAGAGTTCCTGGAGTGCGGAGCGTGCTACTACGAGTCTCTAGGTTTTGCAGATCATCAGCAAGGCAAGTAACACATTGATCATACTCTTTTCATACCTAGTTTTTATGCATTAGTATCAATCATCAAACATTGCGTGATTAGGATGTGGTTAACTTGTGGGTATTGGGAAGTAGTTGTTGAGGTAGAACCTATTGCCCTGTTTACTATCAAACCCTTGGGAGTTACTTCTACGTTAATATGACGTGGTTTGGGTGAGTGAATCGATGACAAATGTGAGATTGTTAATTAATGGTACTTAAGGTGGCAACTTTAATACACATCTGGGTGGATTGCTTGTGGTCACCTGGAGAATCCAGTGTTGTCCTAGGATATCCCGGAGTACCCGTGTGATCATCCTACGGTCCGCCACCCAGGCTCAAAGGGATCATAAGGTTATTCATGCTAGAAACTTCCATGTGCAGCCACAAGCTATTATGGGCTCTAGCATAGTTGAGTATGTTGCATGACCTCTTCCAGTGGTAGGCTAGCATATGTAGGGGATGTAGGTTGGTACTATCTACCCGGGGTTAGAGTAATGCTTCTGAAAGACTGTGTCTCGGTCATCCGTTTCTCAAACACCATGTAGTGTGAGAAATCCAACGGAGGAGGTCGAGTCTTGTGGGGAAAAGTGCACAAACCTCTGCAGAGTGTACAAACTAATCATGGTTAGCCGTGCCCCGGTTATGGACATCTTGAGTATCTGGTTCTTGGATTATCATATGGATCTCATCACTCCAAATATAATTTTGTTGGGTTGATAATTACTTTTAATTGGGATTTGAGTTGGAGGAACCTTCTCAATGTTGTTCAACTACCATGATAGTTAAATAAAATATATTCCTTTATTGTCGGAAAAAATTGGCTTTTCGCAAAACATATTAACCATACAGCCTCCACCAGCCATATATGCATGTAGTGATAGCAAATATCTATTCATTACTTTACTGTGTTACTATGCCAGCATATTCCATGTGCTGACCCGTTTTCGGGCTACAACGTATCATATTGCAGACTTTTCAGACGAAGAGTAAGGTTCTCTAGGCCGTTATCGTGCACTCAGCTATGCCGTTGGAGTTGATGGACTCACTTCATCTTCCAAGCCTTCCGCTGTTATCTTTTTTAGATGGCCTTAAGCCATATTTATTGTAATAAGTTCTCTTTGGAGACTATAGATGTAATAAGTGTGTGATTTCTACTCTGTTATAAATCCTTCGAGTACTGTGTGTGTCAGCATTACCGATCCAGGGATGACACTGAAGCACAGAGACTTGACCGTCTGAGGTCTGGTCGCTACAAGATGGTATCAGAGCACACGCTGAATGTAGGACACGACCACTAAGATGAGCCATAGGTCACTCTTCTCTACTCATTTCTTACTCCTCTCCATTTTCTATCCTTTAGGATGGCGGACTCAAGGAACAAGTTTGCACAACCGGATGAAGACACACCTTTTGGACGACACTTGAAGGAAGTCACTAGGTACCTGAACATCGGAATACCAAGCTTCACTGGGACCTACACTGCCACTTTACCAGAAGAGGAGTGCTGGATGATTCGAGTTCAAGTTCCAGGAAGGACTTTCATGCCAGTCACTGAGCCCAGAGAGTTTTCCTTTGATGCACCAACATGGAGTCTAGGTAAGAGCATGGCAGTCCACATTGCTATGGGACGTATTGGAGAAGTCTAGAAACATGAGCTAAAGGACACTATCTACCAGATATGTGGGCGCCGAGATGAGCAATGGGAGATGTTCAGTACCAGGAAGGACAGATCCATTGCAGCTTTCATCCAGGAGTTAATCCAGCACATTCGACGCCAGGAGAACCAGATGTGCGCTAGCATGATAGATTTGAAGAAGGCTATGACTAGGAACATGGAGCTAGAGGAGGAACTCAAGTCTACACGCGACGGATATGAGGACGAAATCGCAATACTATTGGAGAAGAATGACGACCTGATAAAGAAGCTCGGACTATTCCTGGGAGACCCCGCACCAGGAGGAGATGACGACGAACCCAAGGAGATTCGTTCTGAAGACTACATCATCATCAATGACACCGACTCCGATCCCGACAGTAGTGATGATGACTGTGAAGACGAAGCTGGAGCCGATATCATGGAGTCTTCCACCGATCAAAACTTCTAGTAGACCACCATATGATCAAGTAGTATTTCCCCCATGTATATAGTATAGTCTAAGCACTGTAACGATAGTTAGATCGATTGTATGCCCTTGCTTGATTGATTGAGTGATATGATACGATTGTGTTTGTCTCATGTGCATATGGGTAGTGCTTGCCCACTAGACCTCATTCTATTCTAATCTCTTCCCTCTAAACCCATCAGATGCCTCCGAGATGTGATACCGGATTTGTCTTCCCACCGGAGCTCACTCAGTTGATCCAGCAGCAGAATGCCTTGATGCAGTTGTTAGTTCAGAACCAAGGCAACAATAACAACAACAACAACAACAACCCACCGCCACCACCTCCAGTTGACAACTTAGCCCGTTTTCTGAGGTTGCAGCCGCCGGTGTTTTCCTGTAGCACCGAGCCGATAGTTGTTGATGATTGGCTACACAGGATTGGAAGGGAGATGACCACCGCAGGTCGCATAGATGCTGAGAAGGTGCGCTTTGCCGCACATCAATTGGATGGACCAGCAGCCTCATGGTGGGAGAATTACACACCCACATTCCCTATAGCCAATGTTACTTGGGAGCAGTTTCAGCAAGCATTCCGCACATCCCATGTCTCAACTGGAGCTATGAGCATGAAGAAGCGTGAGTTTCGCAACTTACGCCAAGGGAATCGTACTGTGGGGTAGTACGTGGATGAGTTTAGCAAGTTATCTCACTATGCCCCAGATGATGTGGCCACAAATGTCGCGAAGCAGGAGAAGTTTATGGAAGGGCTGAACGATGAGATGAGTATGCAGTTGATGGTGGCAACATTTAACAACTACCAGGAGTTGGTAGATAAAGCTCTCATGATTAAAGGGAAGCAGCAGCAGATAGAGAGCCGCATGAGGGAGTATGGACAAGGGAAGTACAATTCAGGAGCTCAGCAGAAGCCTCGTTTTACCCCGAACTCGGGAGGATTTACCCATAACCATGGAGGCCACACTCACAATGGAGGAAGTTCTCATAATCATAATGTCTCCAAGAATGGGAATGGGAATGGAGCAACTAACAATCAGAACCGCTCCAATCCAGCCACACCCGCCAAGTGGGACCTAAGTCACATTACTTGTTTCAAGTGCGGGAAGACTGGACACTATGCCACTGAGTGCCCTGAAGCGAAGACCGGAAATGGTAATGGGAGCTCTGGGAATTTAACAAAGGACAAGTGAACCACGTGAGCGTGGAGGAGGTTGAAGAGCAGCCAGACGCAGTTATCGGTAAGTTTTTGGTTAAGTCTTTTACCGCTCTCGTTCTTTTCGATACTGGTGCATCGCATTCATACA
Source organism: Aegilops tauschii subsp. strangulata (assembly GCF_002575655.3). NCBI lineage: Eukaryota > Viridiplantae > Streptophyta > Magnoliopsida > Poales > Poaceae > Aegilops > Aegilops tauschii. The sequence goes on along the minus strand of NC_053038.3, from coordinate 268,252,108 downwards.
TATCAAGGGGATTTGTGGACAAGTTTAAGTTTCCAACCCTAGCCCTTAGGACACCCATGCTAGTGAGCTCACCAGGTGCAGAGTACATGGCCAGCCGATGGTGCGATCGGATACCTTTAACCATCGGGAGCCATGTATTCCCCTCAGACCTAATAATTTTGGAGTCGCAAGGATTGGACATCATATTAGGCATGGATTGGTTATCGAAGTATGGAGGAAACATTGACTGCGCTAGTAGGTCTATTCTACTCACCACCCTGGAGGGAAAAAGGATCAAGTATGTATCCAGGCATTTGCCAAGGAGGACTCAAGCAAATTCCCTCTCAGGAGTTGTTCAGGAGGAAGTGCCTGTTGTGAAGGATTACCCGGATGTGTTTCCAGAAGAGTTACCAGGCATGCCACCAGATCGAGACATTGAGTTCTTGATAGAACTATTGCCAGGCACCGGACCTATATCAAAGAGACCCTACCGGATGCCCGCAAATGATCTAGAGGAGATCAAGAAGTAGATTAAGGAGTTATTGGAGAAAGGTTACATCTGAAGAAGTTCATCACCGTGGGGAGCCCCAGTGCTCTTGGTTGAGAAGAAGGATGGATCTTTAAGAATGGTTGTTGATTATCAAGCATTGAATTAAGTGACGATCAAGAACAAGTACCCACAGCCGATGATCAATGACTTGTTTGATCAGTTGCAAGGAGCTAAAGTATTTTCAAAGATCGATCTGCGATCAGGATACCACCAGCTGAAGATTCACGAGAAGGATATACCTAAGACAGCTTTCACCACCAGGTACGGGCTGTATGAGTGTACGGTTATGTCATTTGGATTGACTGACGCCCCTGCCTACTTCATGAGTATGATGAATAAGGTGTTTATGGAGTTTTTGAATAAGTTCATTGTGGTGTTCATTGATGATATCTTGGTATACTCAAAGACTGAAGAGGAGCACAAGGAGCATTTGCGTTTAGTGCTCGAGAAGCTGAGGGAACATCAGTTGTATGCCAAGTTCAGCAAATGCGAGTTTTGGTTGAAGGAAGTTGGATTCCTTGGACATGTTATATCACGAGAAGGTATAGCAGTAGACCCCACCAAGGTTAAGTCAGTCACAGATTGGATATCACCCACCACAGTTGGAGAAATCCGCAATTTTCTTGGACTTGCGGGATACTATCGGATATTTATTGAGAATTTCCCTAAAATTGCGAAGCCCATGACGGAGTTGTTGAAGAAGGACACTAAGTTCAAATGGACAGAAGAATGCGAGGCCAGTTTTCAGGAGTTGAAGAAATGTCTGACTACGGCCCTAGTGCTAATTCTACCGGATATACGCAAGGATTTTGTCACACCCTGCATTTTGTAACATGTCATTTGCATTAATAAAGCATGAAAATTTGGACCAACATTTTTTTGCATTATTTGGCTTTTTATTTTGGAGTTGGTTTTCTCTCTGTGATTTTCAAGTGCTCTTTAAAGTCAACTACTCCACCTTATATACTTCATCCCTTTGCTCCAAACTTCTGCCCAATGATCATACCATGTGTATAGTGCAATATAGTATTTTCTTACAAAAATAATTTGGCCAAAAAGTATATTCAAAAATTAGTTTTCCAAAAAACCCTGAATTGAAGTTTGCACTACAAGTACTTGATTTGGGGTATGAAAAATATTTCAAAGAGTATATTGGAAACCTATTAGATATAGGATTCCCATAAACCACAAAAATATAATTTTAAAAGTTATTTTCCTATTTTATTTAAAAGCTTTTTATTAAGACCGGAAATGGTGTTTAATAGGGAAAAATTATTTTATTGTTTCAAAAATATTTGACAAAAATCAGGGAAACTCAGTGGACATATATCTTCCATATATAAGAGTTTGAACACATGGTCATGTTCAAAATATTGGACAAAACCTCCCAAAACCATTTCTGCCCATTTCAAGGATTTGAAATATTTCTAAAGGAAATATTTTCATAAAATTCCAAGGAAAATCCAGCAAGTCACAAATGCATATTGTGATCACCTTGCAAAGCCTCATGTCAATCAATGTCATTTTGGTTCACCAAAATGCTCCAAAACCCTCTCTGACCAGAATCAAATTTGAACAACTTTGTACTACAAACTTTCTCTCCTTGACCCCAACTTTTGTGAGCATGTTCACATGACCAAATGAGGCCACTACACCAAGTGGTTCATCAAGGGGAAGTGATTTGCTCAACTAGATCTACACAAGTTCATTTCTGCTAATTCCTAGGGTTTACAAAAGTTGCATTGGCAACTTTGCCCAAATAAGCTCCAAATTGGTCGAAGGCCCTACTTATATGTGTCATTTCACCCTGTGGAGTCTCATGGCAAATGGAAATCATTTACTTGCCCAAACCATTATCAAACACCTTCTGACACTTTTCAAAAATGCCATTTTTGACCTCTTCCACTAATCTCCATGGGCTCAAGTTTGTACCACAGCTTCTCCTGGCCCTCTTCTACCCCCAGTAACTTTCCCCTGTCCATTACTCAATGATTGAGGGGGTGAAACACCCCCATTTACCTCCCTGGACAACAGCTTGTCTCTCTCTCCCTCAACCTCCCTCCTCACTCCAGTGGCCACCCAGGGGATCCAAAGCCCCTCCCCCTTTCTTTACTACACCCTAGAGCCACCAGACATATTTGGCCGCGCCCACCTGACCTAAAAAAATGCCATGGCATGCCATTTGCACGCTCCAGAGCGCGCTACAGTACGGCCAGGCACTGTAGCCGCCCCCTGCCAACCACTCCCGGCCACCTCGGGCCTCCCCAGCGCGCCCCGACGATGCGCCTCAACGTCTGCGTCACACCACGCCTCTGTCCCCTCCTCCCTCTTCCTCCTCTCGCCCCAGCTCGCACGCGCACCGGCCGCCCGAGCGCACCAGTGAGCGCGCTCACACGCGCGGTGCCCTGGCCCCCCTACTTTCCCTTTCTTCTCTCCCCTCGCCCTAGACCAACCCCACGAGCACCCCAGACACGCCCACGCGCGCCCCCGTGTCCCATGGCAACGGCAACGACCTCGCCGGCGCATGGATCCACGGCAAGCCCTGGCCCGGCTATATAAGACCTCCCCGAGCTCTCCTCTCCTCACCACTCGCCCTCTGCACCACCAAATAATCCTCCTGCACCCCCAGTTCCTCTCCAGAGCCGCCCGAGCTCGAGATCGATCTCGAGCTCCGCCGCTTCGGCTCGCCGGAGTTCGCGAGGTACAGGCCTCCCCCGCTCCTCCTCTGCATCGATCTGGAACCCCCGAGCACCCCTGATCATTTCCCCTTTCTCCCCTGCTTATTTTGCAGCCAGAAACGACCGGAACCGTCGATGCCCGAAGCTCCTCCGCCGCGTGACCTCGTCGCCGGCGAACCAGGCCACCCCGGTGACCGCAACCACCTCCACCCGAACGGCGACTCGACGCTGAGTCCAGTCGTACCCTCGCCCGACCTCGCCGTGCCCTGCATCGACGCTGGTGAGCTCGCCGACCCTCTGTCGCAGGGTTAGGGATGACAGGCGGGCCCCGCCTGTTAGCCTCTCCTCTCCATCGCCCCTCTCTCTCTCGCTGACGCTGGGCCCCGCCCGTCAGGTTTAAACCTGGCACGCGCGTGCACCAGTGTGCTAGGCCGCCTCTCTGGCTGCGCCTGCTGCGCTGCGGCTGTTCTGGCCCAGCAGGCACAGAGCCCTACTCCTTTTTCTCTTCTGTCAAACTTGTAAAAATTCCACAGGATTAAATATTCATCCAAATTCAATAATTCAAACTCCCATATTTTTCTAAAAATCCAACCTATTTAATGGTATAACTTTCATTCATGTCCAACCAACTTTTATGTATTGTTCATATTCAAATTCAAATTTGAATATATTTAAACCCCTCTGAAAATCCATTTCATCTATTCTACTACTCCAAGTCCAAAACTAGGAATTTTCCCCTTCTTAGTTTTCACCCTAGTATTTAACAAAAATGAGTTGACATTTTTCTGGGCACTTTGGTTTTTCTGTATTATTATTGCCTTATTTTTCTTGTTATTATTTTGCGATGATAGATTGCGTTGTTGACGAAGGAGTTGGACCAGAAGACATTGAAGACCCAGAAGACTTTGTTGAGCCAGGCAAGCAGCCCTTTGACCATGTCTATGAAACCCTTTTTATGCATTTCGTATAGCACTTTATTATTGTTGCATCGGAATCATGATGAGATGGTAGCCACTTTGGTGGGTTGCCTTCATTTGCTCCTTGTTGATACTTGCATTGTGCATGACCCTACCTTCCTATCAGGGTTATGCAGGTGGGAGTAGATATGATGCTAAAGTAGATGCTACGCAAATGGGGCGGGTATATGCATGGTGATGGAGACAAAGTATATTCAAAAGACTTTTTTCGAAAACCCCGTCGGGTGCCACTTATGCCCGAGGGAGATAATGAGATGGGTAAGCACTTGATGACGAAGTGGTGTACCGAGGCAAGTGTGTCTGTTGTTTTCGAAAACGGATTAGATTTAATATTTGTCGATTGTCCCAACCATACATGCGCAACCGCTCTACTGTTATATGGGAAAGGGCATTATCGATTACCTAGGCCGATACTAGCTTGGAGCCTGCATTACTAGTGACGGGAGAGTCGTTGTTGCGCTCTCTCGGGACGGGGTCGTGCCAGTTAGGGCGGCCATGATTGTTTTCACAGGGCACCGGACACACCGTTGGTACCCCGTGCTTGTGGTATGTGATGAATATGGGAGCGAGGCTCCACAATTTTAAGATGTGAAATGTTGAGCACGGGGGTTACTACCAATCGAGTGGACTCTATGTTAGTGTCGTCTAGGGAAAGATAGTGATCGGGTGCTTACCCCGGGTACTTGAGGTACCGCGGGTCGTGGATGACACGGAAGTTCCCCGGATCTTGTGGGTAAAGTGTGCAACCTCTGCAGAGTGTAAAACTATTCGAATAGCCGTGTCCACGGTCAAGGACAGTTGGGCGGTGCTGCTTAAACTACGTCCAGAGTTTTACAAACCGCGCGTGTGTGTGTTGATAAGACTATTTGGGTTAAGTCAGATGGCTTGACACGATGATCAAGTTGGTTTGGTGTCCAACTCCGCTTATGTTGATATCTATAACTTGTTCATACGGATGTCTGTACTCTCATGATGCATACTTTACATGTTGATAGATCATGTCATTGCACGCAAAACTAGCTTTCTACAAACTACCTACTTAGTGCTATATCATTGCATCATTGTGCCCTGTTCCAATCGTGGGTTGCTTGCGAGTACATTCAAAGTACTCATTGGCTTGCCACTGGTTATTTAATTGGCCAAGCATGGAAGAACAGGAGTTCGAAGAAGAGTTATTTGGAGACGAACATGCGAACTAGGACGTTTCCCAGTTAGAATGCCTGTAGGGTTAAGGCAGATGGCATGGGTTCTATTTATCGACAAAGATTTCCGCTGCTTAAGTTTATTTGGTATTCAGCCCTTGTGGCTTTATCTATGTAAGACTTGACCATAATGGTCATAATTTGTGTAAGACGATATGTATGGATGTAAGACTCTTGTTATCCAGCTTCTGTGTGTTCAGTGAGCATTGATCTCTGGGATCACTATACACGTGCATTCGGTGATCACGACTTATGAGTCGGGGTCCCCACAGAGCTGGTATCAGAGCCATCCTGACTGTAGGAAGCCTTAGTTAGCATGGGCATTAGTTAGGATAAAACCCATTTTACAAAACCCTCTATACTCCTCTTCTTTTCTAGGCTTACCAAACCCAAGATATATTTCCATATTGACCTCTCCCATTCAACCTTTGTAGATGGCTGCCGTACCCGAAGACTTCCTGACCACCGGATTTCCCGTGCTTCTCGAGGATAGCCTCAAGAAGTGCCAGTTTTACCGAACCCCCATTTTCACCTACCATGAGCATTGGATCAACGACACCGAGAGGGAGTATCATGTGGAAGTGATAGTGAAGGCTAATGACTCTCCAACAAGCTGGTTCTTCGAATTACCCCAGATGGCAACACTGGTTCTTGCCATCGAGGCGGCAACCCTCAAGGCACTCACCCGCCTCCGAGACCTTCTCCCCGAGATGGCGGACGAGTTGGCAACCCGCTTCTTGCCTTATCGAAAGGAGGGTGAGGATGAGAGCAGTGCACCAGCTCCACCATTAGAGGAAGGACTTCCACTCCGATTCCAGACCTACTTCAGCCTTTGTGCCGATAGCTTGGCACAACACTTGGCCTCGGAATCAATGGAGCTCCGAAAGGAACTTCATGAGACCAAGGCACTTCATCTCCAAGCACAAGGGAAGACATATAGGATCAAGAAGGAAGGTGCTCCCCTAGACAGCCCACAATCGCATACCGAGGCGGAAGACCCCCAAAGGATGGAGGACCCCCACAGCAACACCGCATGAGCGCAAAGGAATACCGCAAGCTCTTCGCACCACCGGCAAAGCAACGCTGTGTTGAGATCCTCCACTCCCCCACCCCTTCAAGTGAAGAGGAAAGTCAGGATGCTGATGATGAGGAGGAAGACCCAGAAGAGCCAGACTACGCGACCGAGCATTCCACCACTTAGGCATCATTCGCTACTTGGATATGCCCGTTAGTAACCCCTATGGTAGGATAGGTCGTGTACCCCTTATGCGAAGTCGAGTCCTTGTAATGGTTCACATGAAACCATGTAGTGTTGTGTTTGCTTTTGATGTGTTTGATGGACGTCGTGCTTTCCTTCGGGAACTTGTAAGCGACTACATCACCCATTTGGATTTTAATGAATGTGTTTGGCCTTTTAGCCCTTGCATGAAAACAATTAGTGTCATACCGACCCCTTACTAGGCATCCCATCTATATTGCTTCCCCTCATCTTTTCCAATCATGAGACCTTGACCGCTCCAACAGGATTCCTCTTGTAACACGTACTGGTACCTCTACCTAGCAGCAAGAAGCTGGAGCAGGAGCCAGACAGGACCAAACCCAAGGACAAGCTCCACCACCGCCACCACCTCCAAACATGGACATGGCTCAGCTTCTCCAAGCCTTCTGAGAGGAACGCCAAGCCAACACTGCAGCCCTCCAGATGATTGCTCAGGCTGTCAACCGCCAGCTGGCGGGGAACGGCAATGGACGCTCCACGTTGGCGGAGTTCAAGAAGCATGCACCACCCACCTTCATCGAGACTGCCGAACCCCTGGACACAGACGACTAGCTCTGCACCATTGAGGATCTGCTGGAACTAGTCGGATGCACTGAGGACCGTGAGAAGGTGGCATATGCTGCTCACTGTCTCGGGGGAACTGCCAGAGCTTGGTGGGATGGATTCTGTTGGGGATCGTAGCAGAAATTAAAATTTTCTACGCATCACCAAGATCAATCTATGGAGTTTACTAGCAACGAGAGGGGAGGAGTGCATCTACATACCCTTGTAGATCGCAAGCGGAAGCGTTCAAGAGAACGGGGTTGATGGAGTCGTACTCGTCGTGATCCAAATCACCGATGATCCAAGCGCCGAACGGACAGCACCTCCACGTTCAACACACGTACGGAGCGGTGACGTCTCCCACGCCTTGATCTAGCAAGGAGGAGGGAGAGGTTGAGGAAGAATTCTCCAACAGCAGCACGACGGCGTGGTGGTGGTGGAGTGACAGTTCTCCGGCAGGGCTTCGCCAAGCACACGCGGAGGAGGAGAGGTGTCGGGGAGGGGCTGCGCCTTGGGAAAGGTATGGCTGCCCTCCCACCCCTCCACTATATATAGGGGCAAGGGAGAGGGGGGTCGGCCCCCTCAGATCCCATCTGGTGGGAGGGGCGGCGGCCAGGGGGAGGTGGCTTGCCCCCCAAGCAAGGGGGGCGCCCTCTTTAGGGTTCCCCAAACCCTAGGCGCATGGGCCCTAGGGGGGGTTGGCGCCCAGCCCACTTAGGGCTGGTTCCCTTCCACCTACAGCCCATAAGGCCCTCTGGGGCAGGTGGACCCTCCCGGTGGACCCCCGGAACCCCTTCGGTGGTCCCGGCACAATACCGGCATACCCCCGAACATTTTCGGTGACCGTATGGTGACGTCCCATATATAAATCTTTACCTCCGGACCATTCCGGAACTCCTCGTGACGTCCGGGATCTCATCCGGGACTCCGAACAACATTCGGTAATCACATACAAACCTTCCTTATAACCCTAGCGTCATCGAACATTAAGTGTGTAGACCCTACGGGTTCGGGAATCATGCAGACATGACCGAGACACCTCTCTAGCCAATAACCAACAGTGGGATCTGGATACCCATGTTGGCTCCCACATGTTCCACGATGATCTCATCGGATGAACCACGATGTCGAGGATTCAAGCAATCCCGTATACAATTCCCTTTGTCACTTTACTTGCCCGAGATTCGATCGTCGGTATCCCAATACCTCGTTCAATCTCGTTACCGGCAAGTCACTTTACTCGTTCTGTAATGCATGATCCCGTGACTAACTACTTAGTCACATTGAGCTCATTATGATGATGCAATACCGAGTGGGCCCAGAGATACTTCTCCGTCATACGGAGTGACAAATCCCAGTCTCGATCCGAGCCAAGCCAACAGACACTTTTGGAGATACCTGTAGTGCACCTTTATAGCCACCCAGTTACGTTGTGACGTTTGGTACACCCAAAGCATTCCTACGGTATCTGGGAGTTGCACGATCTCATGGTCTAAGGAAATGATATTTGACATTAGAAAAGCTTTAGCAAACGAACTACACGATCTAGTGCTATGCTTAGGATTGGGTCTTGTCCATCACATCATTCTCCTAATGATGTGATCCCTTTATCAATGACATCCACTGTCCATGGTCAGGAAACCGTAACCATCTATTGATCAACGAGCTAGTCAACTAGAGGCTCACTAGGGACATGTTATGGTCTATGTATTCACACATGTATTATGATTTCTGGATAACACAATTAAAGCATGAACAACAGACAATTATCATGAACAAGGAAATATAATAATAAACATTTTATTATTGCCTCTAGGGCATATTTCCAACAGTCTCCCACTTGCACTAGAGTCAATAATCTAGTTACATTGTGATGAATCGTACACCCATAGAGTTCTGGTGTTGATCATGTTTCGCTCGTGGAAGAGGTTTAGTCAACGGATCTGCGACATTCAAATCCGTATGCACTTTACAAATATCTATGTCTCCATTTTGAACATTTGCACAAATGGAGTTGAAGCGACGCTTGATGTGCCTGGTCTTCTTGTGAAACCTGGGCTCCTTGGCAAGGGCAATAGCTCCAGCGTTGTCACAGAAGAGAGTCATCGGCCCCGATGCATTGGGAATAACTCCTAGGTCGGCAATGAACTCCTTCATCCAGATTGCTTCATGTGCTGCCTCCGAGGCTGCCATGTACTCCGCTTCACATGTAGATCCCGCCACGACGCTTTGCTTGCAACTGCACCAGCTGACTGCCCCACCATTCAAAATATACACGTATCCAGTTTGTGACTTAGAGTCATCCAGATCTGTGTCGAAGCTAGCATCGACGTAACCCTTTACGACGAGCTCTTCGTCACCTCCATAAATGAGAAACATATCCTTAGTCCTTTTCAGGTACTTCAGGATGTTCTTGACCACTGTCCAGTGTTCCATGCCGGGATTACTTTGGTACCTTCCTACCAAACTTACGGCAAGGTTTACATTAGGTCTGGTACACAGCATGGCATACATAATAGACCCTATGGCCGAGGCATAGGGGATGACACTCATCTTTTCTCTATCTTCTGCCATGGTCGGGCATTGAGCCGTGCTCAATCTCACCCCTTGCAATATAGGCAAGAACCCCTTCTTGGACTGATCCATATTGAACTTCTTCAATATCTTGTCAAGGTATGTGCTTTGTGAAAGACCTATGAGGCGTCTCGATCTATCTCTATAGATCTTGATGCCTAATATGTAAGCAGCTTCTCCAAGGTCCTTCATTGAAAAACACTTATTCAAGTAGGCCTTTATACTTTCCAAGAATTCTATATCATTTCCCATCAATAGTATGTCATCCACATATAATAAGAGAAATGCTACAGAGCTCCCACTCACTTTCTTGTAAACACAGGCTTCTCCATAAGTCTGCGTAAACCCAAACGCTTTGATCATCTCATCAAAGCGAATGTTCCAACTCCGAGATGCCTGCACCAGCCCATAGATTGAGCGCTGGAGCTTGCATACTTTGTCAGCATTCTTAGGATCGACAAAACCTTCCGGCTGCATCATATACAATTCTTCCTTAAGGAAGCCGTTAAGGAATGCCGTTTTGACGTCCATTTGCCATATTTCATAATCGTAGAATGCGGCAATTGCTAACATGATTCGGACGGACTTCAGCTTCGCTACGGGTGAGAAGGTCTCATCGTAGTCAACTCCTTGAACTTGTCGATAACCCTTAGCAACAAGTCGAGCTTTATAGATGGTAACATTTCCATCCGCGTCCGTCTTCTTCTTAAAGATCCATTTATTTTCTATCGCTCGCCGATCATCGGGCAAGTCTGTCAAAGTCCATACTTTGTTTTCATACATGGATCCTATCTCGGATTGCATGGCTTCAAGTCATTTGTTGGAATTTGGACCCGCCATTGCTTCTTCATAGTTCGAAGGTTCACTGTTGTCCAACAACATGATTTCCAGGACAGGGTTGCCGTACCACTCTGGTGCGGAACGTGTCCTTGTGGACTTACGAAGTTCAGTGGTAACTTGATCATGATCGTCATCATTAACTTCCTCTCTAGTCGGTGCAGGCACCACAGAAACATTTTCTTGTGCTGCGCTACTTTCTGGTTCGAGAGGGGTCAGCTCATCAAGTTCCACTTTCTCCCACTTACTTCTTTCGAGAGAATCTCTTTCTCCAGAAAGGACCCGTTCTTGGCAACGAAGATCTTGCCTTCGGATCTGAGGTAGAAGGTATACCCAATGGTTTCCTTAGGGTATCCTATGAAGACGCATTTTTCCGAATTGGGTTCGAGCTTTTCAGGTTGAAGTTTCTTGACATAAGCATCGCATCCCCAAACTTTAAGAAACGACAGCTTAGGTTTCTTTCCAAACCATAATTCATACGGTGTCGTCTCAACGGATTTCGACGGAGCCCTATTTTAAAGTGAATACGGCAGTCTCTAAAGCATAACCCCAGAATGATAGCGGTAGATCGGTAAGAGACATCATAGATCGCACCATATCCAATAGAGTGCGATTATGATGTTCGGACACACCATTACGCTGAGGTGTTCCAGGTGGCGTGAGTTGTGAAACAATTCCACATTTCCTTAAGTGTGTGCCAAATTCGTGATTCAAATATTCCCCTCCACGATCTGATCGTAAGAACTTTATTTTCCTGTCACGTTGATTCTCAACCTCACTCTAAAATTCCTTGAACTTTTCAAAGGTCTCAGACTTGTGTTTCATTAAGTAGACATACCCATATCTACTCAAGTCATCAGTGTGGGTGAGAACATAACGATAGCCACCGCGAGCCTCAACGCTCATTCGACCGCACACATCAGTATGTATGATTTCCAATAAGTTGGTTGCTCGCTCCACTGTTCCGGAGAACGGAGTCTTGGTCATTTTGCCCATGAGGCATGGTTCGCACGTGTCAAATGATTCATAATCAAGAGACTCCAAAAGTCCATCTGCATGGAGTTTCTTCATGCGTTTGACACCAATGTGACCAAGGCGGCAGTGCCACAAGTATGTGGGACTATCATTATCAACCTTACATTTCTTGGCATTCACTATGAATATGTGTAACATCACGTTCGATATTCATTAAGAATAAACCATTGACCAGCGGGGCATGACCATAAAACATATCTCTCATATAACTAGAACAACCATTATTCTTCGGATTTAAATGAGTAGCCATCTCGCATTAAACGAGATCCAGATACAATGTTCATGCTCAAAGCTGGCACTAAATAACAATTATTGAGGTTTAAAACTAGTCCCGTAGGTAAATGTAAAGGTAGCATGCCAACGACGATCACATCGACCTTGGAACCATTCCCGACGTGCATCGTCACCTCGTCCTTCGCCAGTCTCCGCTTATTCCGCAGCTCCTGCTTTGAGTTACAAATATGAGCAACTGCACCGGTATCAAATACCCAGGAGCTACTACGAGCGCTGGTTAGGTACACATCTATAACATGTATATCACATATACCTTTGGTATTTCCGGCCTTCTTATCCGCTAAGTACTTGGGGCAGTTCCGCTTCCAGTGACCGTTTCCCTTGCAATAAAAGCACTCAGTCTCAGGCTTGGGTCCATTCTTTGTCTTCTTCCCGGCAGCTTGCTTACCGGGCACGGCAACTCCCTTGTCGTATTTCTTGAAGTTCTTCTTACCCTTGCCTTTCTTGAACTTAGTGGTTTTATTCACCATCAACACTTGATGTTCCTTTTTGATCTCCACCTCCGCTGATTTCAGCATTGAATATACCTCAGGAATGGTCTTTTCCATCCCCTGCATATTGAAGTTCATCACAAAGCTCTTGTAGCTAGGTGGGAGCGACTGAAGGATTCTGTCAACGACCGCGTCATCCGGGAGATTAACTCCCAACTGAGGCAAGCGGTTGTGCAACCCAACATTTTGAGTATGTGTTCGCTGACGGAACTATTCTCCTCCATCTTACAACTGTAGAACTTGTCGGAGACTTCATATCTCTCGACCCGGGCATGAGCTTGGAAAACCATTTTTAGCTCTTGGAACATCTCATATGCTCCATGCTGCTCAAAACGCTTTTGGAGCCCCGGTTCTAAGCTGTAAAGCATGCCGCACTGAACCAGGGAGTAATCATCACTACGTGACTGCCAGGCGTTCAGAACATCTTGAGTTGCTGGGAAAACAGGTGCATCACCTAGCGGTGCTTCAAGGACATATGCTTTCTTGGCAGCTATGAGGATAATCCTCAGGTTACGGACCCAGTCCGTGTAGTTGCTACCATCGTCTTTCAGCTTGGTTTTCTCTAGGAACGCGTTGAAGTTGAGGGCAACATTAGCGTGGGCCATTTGATCTACAAGACATATTGTAAAGGTTTTTAGACTAAGTTCATGATAATGAAGTTCATCTAATCAAATTATTAATGAACTCCCACTCAGACAGACATCCCTCTAGTCATCTAAGTGATACATGATCCGAGTCAACTAGGCCGTGTCCGATCATCATGTGAGACGGACTAGTCATCATCGGTGAACATCTTCATGTTGATCATATCTGCTATACGACTCATGTTCGACCTTTCGGTCTCTTGTGTTCCGAGGCCATGTCTGTACATGCTAGGCTCGTCAAGTCAACCTAAGTGTATTGCGTGTGTAAATCTGGCTTACACCCGTTGTATGCGAACGTTAGAACCTATCACACCCGATCATCACGTGGTGCTTCGGAACAACGAACCTTCGCAACGGTGCACAGTTAGGGGGAACACTTTCTTGAAATTTTAGCGAGGGATCATCTTATTTACGCTACCGTCGTTCTAAGCAAATAAGATGTAAAACATGATAAACATCACATGCAATCAAATAGTGACATGATATGGACAATATCATTTCGCTCCTTTTGATCTCCATCTTTGTGGCGCCATGTTCATCATCGTCACCGGCATGACACCATGATCTCCATCATCGTGTCTTCATGAAGTTGTCTCGCCAACTATTACTTCTACTACTATGGCTAACGGTTAGCAATAAAGTAAAGTAATTACATGACGTTCCAGTTGACACGCAGGTCATAAATAAATTAAGACAACTCCTATGGCTCCTGCCGGTTGTCATACTCATCGACATGCAAGTCTTGATTCCTATTACAAGAACATGATCAATCTCATACATCACATATATCATTCATCACATCCTTCTGGCCATATCACATCACATGACCCTTGCTGCAAAAACAAGTTAGACGTCCTCTAATTGTTGTTGCAAACTTTTACGTGGCTGCTATAGGTTTCTAGCAAGAACGATTCTTACCTACGCCAAAACCACAACGTGATATGTCAATTTCTATTTACCCTTCATAAGGACCCTTTTCATCGAATCCGATCCGACTAAAGTGGGAGAGACAGACACCCGCTAGCCACCTGATGCAACTAGTGCATGTCAGTCGGTGGAACCTGTCTCACGTAAGCATACGTGTATGTTCGGTCCGGGCCGCTTCATCCCACGATGCCGCCGAATCAAGATAAGATTAGTAACGGCAAGTAAATTGACAAAATCGACGCCCACAACAACTTGTGTTCTACTCGTGCATAGAAACTACGCATAGAGCTGGCTCTGATACCACTGTTGGGGATCATAGCAGAAATTAAAATTTTCTACGCATCACCAAGATCAATCTATGGAGTTTACTAGCAACGAGAGGGGAGGAGTGCATCTACATACCCTTGTAGATCGCGAGCAGAAGCGTTCAAGAGAACGGGGTTGATGGAGTCGTACTCGTCGTGATCCAAATCACCGATGATCCAAGCGTCGAACGGACGGCACCTCCGCGTTCAACACACGTACGTAGCGGTGATGTCTCCCACGCCTTGATCCAGCAAGGAGGAGGGAGAGGTTGAGGAAGAAGGCTCCAACAGCAGCATGACGGCGTGGTGGTGGTGGAGTGACAGTTCTCCGGCAGGGCTTCGCCAAACACACGCGGAGGAGGAGAGGTGTTGGGGAGGGGAGGGGCTGTGCCTTGGGAAAGGTATGGCTGCCCTCCCACCGCTCCACTATATATAGGGGCAAGGGAGAGGGGGGCCGGCCCCCTCAGATCCCATCTGGTGGGAGGGGCGGCGGCCAGGGGGAGGTGGCTTGCCCCCCAAGCAAGGGGGGGGGGCGCCCCCCTTTAGGGTTCCCCAAACCCTAGGCGCATGGGCCCTAGGGGGGTTGGCGCCCAGCCCACTTATGGCTGGTTCCCTTCCACCTATAGCCCATAAGGCCCTCCGGGGCAGGTGGACCCTCCCGTTGGACCCCCGGAACCCCTTCGATGGTCCTGGCACAATACCGGCATACCACCGAACACTTCCGGTGATCGTATGGCGACTTCCCATATATAAATCTTTACCTCCGGACCATTCTGGAACTCCTCGTGACGTCCGGGATCTCATCCGGGACTCCGAACAACATTCGGTAATCACATACAAACCTTCCTTATAACCCTATGGGTACGTCCTTAAGTGTGTAGACCCTATGGGTTCGGGAATCATGCAGACATGACCGAGACACCTCTCTAGCCAATAACCAACAGCGGGATCTGGATACCCATGTTGGCTCCCACATATTCCACGATGATCTCATCGGATGAACCACGATGTCGAGGATTCAAGCAATCCCGTGTACAATTCCCTTTGTCAATCGGTACTTTAGTTGCCCGAGATTCGATCGTCGGTATCCCAATACCTCGTTCAATCTCGTTACCGCCAAGTCACTTTACTCGTTCCGTAATGCATGATCCCGTGACTAACTACTTAGTCACATTGAGCTCATTATGATGATTCAATACCGAGTGGGCCCAGAGATACCTCTCCGTCATACGAGTGACAAATCCCAGTCTCGATCCGAGCCAACCCAACAGACACTTTCGGAGATACCTGTAGAGCACCTTTATAGCCACCCAGTTACGTTGTGACGTTTGGTACACCCAAAGCATTCCTACGGTATCCGGGAGTTGCACGATCTCATGGTCTAAGGAAATGATACTTGACATTAGAAAAGCTTTAGCAAACGAACTACACGATCTAGTGCTATGCTTAGGATTGGGTCTTGTCCATCACATCATTCTCCTAATGATGTGATCCCGTTATCAATGACATCCAATGTCCATGGTCAGGAAACCATAACCATCTATTGATCAACGAGCTAGTCAACTAGAGGCTCACTAGGGACATGTTATGGTCTATGTATTCACTCATGTATTACGATTTCCGGGTAACACAATTAAAGCATGAACAACAGACAATTATCATGAACAAGGAAATATAATAATAACCATTTTATTATTGCCTCTAGGGCATATTTCCAACAGATTCAAGGCCATGCATGCTGAGCAAAGCATCACTTGCAATGACTTCAAGGCAGAATTTCGCAAGGCCCACATTCCTTCCGGAATCATGGCCATCAAGAAGCGTGAATTCCGAGCCCTGAAGCAAGGAAGTAGCACTGTCAAGGAGTACATGCAGAAGTTCAGTGTTCTCTCAAGGTATGCTCCTGAGGATGTCAGCACTGATGCTGCCCAAAGGGAGCGCTTCATGGAAGGCCTTAACCAGACTCTGCAGTACTCGCTTGTTGTGTGTGACTGCCCGACCTTTCCTGATTTGGTGGACAAGGTACTCATGCTTGAGGACAAGCGACATGCTTTGGATGATCCCCGTAATCGCAAGATGATCAGCAAGGGTAGCTCCAGCAACCATAAGCCTCGCCCATGGCAGCCAGCCCCGGTCAAGCCAACCTATCAGCAGCCAAGAGCCCTTGCACCCCGCACTAACTATCAGCCTCAGCAGTATGCCAACCCCAGGCCAGCTTACAACAACCCCAATAACAATGCCGGCAAGAGCAGCAACCCCAAGCGAATCACTTGCTTTGGATGTGGTCAGCCAGGATACAACTCCAAGAATTGCCCCAACAAGAAGCCCGATGCCTCGCGCCCCAATGCGCAGAACCCAGGACAAGGCCGCGGAATGCCACCAAGGAACCAAGCTCCCCGCAACCCGCCCAACAATGGCAAGGGTCGTGTGAATCATGTCACTGCAGAAGAAGCCCAGGAAGACCCGGACGTCGTGCTGGGTACGTCCTTTGTCAACTCAACACCTGCAACTGTCTTGTTTGATTCTGGAGCCACGCATTCATTTGTCACCCAAAAGTTTGCATTAAAGAGTGGCATGACCCCTACACCCCTGAATAACCCTATGGTGGTACAAACCCCCGGAGCAGAGATGAGAGCCAAGATAGGATGTAAAGGAGTCGGGATTGTCATTAATGGGGTAGACTTCCTAGAAGACCTTATCATCTTAAGATCGCAAGGCTTGGATGTGATCTTAGGAATGGATTGGATCATCAAGCACCAAGGCTTGTTAGATTGTGCCAACCGGACTGTCACTATGCCCAATGACCAAGGAGTCAAAGTTAAATTTGCCTCCAACCCCTCCTCTGCTCAAGCCAACCAAGGCAACTGTCTCACTGAAGTTGGATTGGAGCAAGTGCCGGTAGTATGCGAATACCCCGATGTCTTTCCTGATGAGCTACCGGGAATGCCTCCTGACCGAGACATTGAGTTCATCATCGAGCTCATGCCCAGAGCAGGAGCAATCTATAAGAAGCCTTATAGAATGGGATGGGAGGAGTTAGCAGAATTAAAGAAGCAACTAGAAGAGCAGTTGAGGAAGGGATTTATCCGCCCTAGTGCCTCCCCTTGGGGATCACCTGTTCTGTTTGTGGCAAAGAAGGACGGTACCATCCGCTTGTGCATGACTACCGCTCCCTCAATGAAGTTACAATCAAGAACAAGTATCCACTTCCCAAGATTGAAGATCTGTTTGATCAACTCAATGGGGCCAAGGTGTTCCCCAAGATCGACCTCAGATCTGGGTACTACCAGCTAAAAATCAGACCCCAGGATATTCCGAAGACGACATTTGTAACCAGATATGGCCTGTATGAGTGCACGGTCATGTCCTTTGGATTGACCAATGCCCCAGCTTACTTCATGTATCTCATGAATAAGGTCTTCATGGAATATTTGGACAAGTTTGTCATTGTCTTCATTGATGACATTCTTGTCTTCTCGAAGACGGAAGAAGAGCACGAGCAACACTTGAGGATGGTCCTAGACAAGCTTCGAGAGCACCAACTGTAAGCCAAGTTCAGCAAGTGCGAATTTTGGCTGCATGAGGTTGGATTCTTGGGTCATAAATTGACTGCCGAAGGATTGTCAGTGGATCCCACCAAGATTCAAGCCGTGGCTGAATGGCAAACCCCGAGCAATGTGAAGGAAGTCAGAAGCTTCCTCGGACTCGCGGGATATTACCGCAAGTTCGTTGAAGGATTCTCAAGCATTGCCCGACCCATGACCCGGCTCTTGAAGAAGGACAAGAAGTTTGAATGGATGCCGAAGTGCGAAGAAAGCTTCCAGGAGCTGAAGAAGAGATTGACCACCGCCCCAGTTCTGGCCACACCTGATATTCACAAAGAATTTGTGATATATTGTGATGCGTCGAGAGCCGGGCTTGGAGGTGTTCTTATGCAAGAAGGCAGAGTCGTAGCATAACTGTCCAGACAGCTACGTCCTCACAACGAAAACTACGCTACTCATGACTTCGAGTTGGCAGCTGTAGTTCATGCCCTGAAAACATGGCGACATTACCTCCTAGGGAAGCGGTGTGAGATATACACGGATCACAAAAATCTAAAGTATATTTTCACTCAGAAGGAATTGAACATGAGGCAGAGAAGATGGCTAGAATTGATCAAGGATTATGATCTCAGTGTTCAATACCACCCTGGAAAGGCTAATGTGGTAGCAGATGCATTAAGCAGAAAGGCTTGTTCCTTGAATGCTATGCTTAAGGAAAAGCTACCCGCCTTGTATGAAGAACTTGAAAGCTTCGGGTTGGAACTGGTTGCACCAGGATTCTTGGCCAACCTCGAAGTCAAGCCTACCCTGATGGATGATGTTAAGGAAGCTCAGAAGGGACATGAAAGTATTGAAGGCATCAAGAGGAAGATCAAGGCAGGTAAGGCCCCAGGATTCTCAGAGGATGAGCTAGGAATTGTGTGGTTTGGGAATCGCATTTGCGTACCCAACAAGGTTGATCTCAAGAACTTGATCTTGCAAGAAGCTCATGACACCCCGTATTCCATCCATCCTGGAGGGACCAAGATGTATCAAGACCTGAAGGAAAGATTTTGGTGGCACGGGATGAAAAGAGAGATTGCCACCTATGTTGCAAAGTGTGATGTATGCCAAAGGATCAAGGCTGAATATCAGCGACCTGCTGGAATGCTGCAACCACTCAAGGTTCCCAAGTGGAAATGGGATAAAGTCGGAATGGATTTCATCACTGGACTACCTAGGTCAAACAAGGGACATGACTCCATCTGGGTCATAGTCGATCATTTGACCAAAGTAGCCCAGTTCATTCATGTTAAGACTACCTATGATGGCAACCAGCTGGCAACCCTTTACATCAACAGAATTGTAAGCCTTCATGGTGTTCCTAAGGAGATTGTGTCAGATTGAGGGACCCAGTTTACCTCAAGGTTCTGGCAGAAGTTCCAAGAGGCTATGGGAACCAAGTTGTCCTTCAGCACTGCTTTCCACCCACAGGCCGGAGGTCAGACAGAACGAGTGAATCAGATACTCGAAGACATGCTCCGAGCCTGTGTCTTAGCACATGGAGCTAAGTGGGAAGACTGCCTCCCTTTTGCCGAGTTCTCCTATAACAACAGTTATCAGTCAAGCCTTCAGATGGCACCATTTGAGGTGTTATACGGACGGAAGTGCCACACACCCCTCAATTGGTCAGAAACTGGAAAAGGACTAGTATTTGGGCCCGATATCCTCCGTGAAGCAGAAGAGCAAGTTCAGCTAGTCAGAGAGCAACTGAAGACCGCCAAGTCGAGACAGAAGAGCTATGCTGACACTCATCACCGACAAGTAGACTTCCAAGTCGGAGACCATGTATACCTGCGAGTAACTCCTCTTAAGGGAACCAAGCGTTTCCACGTTAAGGGAAAGCTTGCACCAAGATTTATCAGCCCCTTCGAGATCACCGCACGACGTGGAGAAGTGGCTTACCAGTTGGAACTGCCACCTGAACTATCCGATGTGCACAACGTATTCCACGTGTCACAACTCCGGAAGTGTCTCCAAGTTCCAGACAAGCCTGATCTTTACAAGGAGGTCGATCACCAAGCCATTGACCTTCAGCCTGATTTGACCTACCATGAGAGGCCCATCTGCATTTTGGACGAGGCTGAACGATGCACTCGAAGCCGCACCATCAAGTACTTCAAGGTCCAGTGGAGCAACCACACTGAAGCAGAAGCAACCTGGGAACGTGAAGACTACCTTAGATCCGAGTTTCCCGATCTCTTTTAAGGCCTAGTTTGGGAATCTCGGGGACGAGATTCTTGTAAGGGGGTAGGTCTGTCACACCCTGCATTTTGTAACATGTCAGTTGCATTAATAAAGCATGAAAATTTGGACCAACAAAAACTTTTGCATTATTTGGCTTTTTAGTTTGGAGTTGGTTTTCTCTCTGTGATTTTCAAGTGCTCTTTAAAGTCAACTACTCCACCTTATATACTTCATCCCTTTGCTCCAAACTTCTGCCCAATGATCATACCATGTGTATAGTGCAATATAGTATTTTCTTACAAAAATAATTTGGCCAAAAAGTATTTTCAAAAATTAGTTTTCCAAAAAAACCCTGAATTGAGGTTTGCACTACAAGTACTTGATTTGGGGTATGAAAAATATTTCGAAGAGTATATTTGAAACCTATTAGATATAGGATTCCCATAAACCACAAAAATATAATTTTAAAAGTTATTTTCCTATTTTATTTAAAAGCTTTTTATTAAGACCAGCAATGGTGTTTAATAGGGAAAAATTATTTTATTGTTTCAAAAATATTTGACAAAAATCATGGAAACTCAGTGGACATATATCTTCCATATATAAGAGTTTCAACACATGGTCATGTTCAAAATATTGGACAAAACCTCCCAAAACCATTTCTGCCCATATCAAGGATTTGAAATATTTCTACAGGAAATATTTTCATAAAAATCCAAGGAAAATCCAGCAAGTCAAAAATGCATATTGTGATCACCTTGCAAAGCCTCATGTCAATCAAGGCCATTTTGGTTCACCAAAATGCCCCAAAACCCTCTCTGGCCAGAATCAAATTTGAACAACTTTGTACTACAAACTTTCTCTCCTTGCCCAACTTTTGTGAGCATGTTCACATGACCAAATGAGGCCACTACACCAAGTGGTTCATCAAGGGGAAGTTATTTGCTTAACTAGATATACACAAGTTCATTTCTGCTAATTCCTAGGGTTTACAAAAGTTGCATTGGCAACTTTGCCCAAATAAGCTCCAAATTGGTGGAAGGCCTTAATTATATGTGTCATTTCACCCTGTGGAGTCTCATGGCAAATGGAAATCATTTACTTGCCTAAACCATTATCAAACACCTTTTGACACTTTTCCAAAATGCCATTTTTGACCACTTCCACTAATCTCCATGGGCTCAACTTTGTACCACAGCTTCTCCTGGCCCTCTTCTACCCCCAGTAACTTTCCCCTGGCCATTGCTCAATGATTGAGGGGGTGAAACACCCCCATTTACCTCCCTGGACAGTAGCTTCTCTCTCTCTCTAAATCTCCCTCCTCACTCCAGTGGCCACCCAGGGCATCCAAAGCCCGTCCCCCTTTCTTTACTACACCCTAGAGCCACCGGACATATTTGGCCGTGCCCACCTGACCTAATAAAATGCCATGGCATGCCATTCGCACGCTCCAGAGCGCGCTACAGTGTGGCCAGGCACTGTAGCCGCCCCCTGCCAACCACTCCGTCCACCTCGGGCCTCCCCAGCGCGCCCGACGATGCGCCTCGACGTCTGCATCACGCCACGCCTCTGTCCCCCTCCTCCCTCTTCCTCCTCTCGCCCCAGCTCGCACGCGCGCCGGCCACCCGAGCGCACCATTGAGCGCGCTCACACGCGCGGTGCCCTGGCCCCCTGCTTTCCCTCTCTTCTCTCCCCTCGCCCTAGACCAACCCCACGAGCACCCCAGACACGCCCACGCGCGCCCCCGTGACCCACCGCAACAGCAACGACCTCGCCGGCGCATGGGTCCACGGCAAGCCCTGGCCCGGCAATATAAGACCTCCCCGAGCTCTCCTCTCCTCACCACTCGCCCTCTGCACCACCAAATAATCCTCCTGCACCTCCTCTCTAGAGCCGCCCGAGCTCGAGATCGAGCTCGAGCTCCACCGCTTCGGCTCGCCGGAGTTCGCGAGATACAGGCCTCCCCCGCTCCTCCTCTGCCTCGATCTGGAACCCCCGAGCACCCCTGATCATTTCCCCTTTCTCCCCCGCTTCTTTTGCAGCCAGAAATGGCCGGAACCATCGACGCCCGAAGCTCCTCCGCCGCGTGACCTCGTCGCCGGCGAACCAGGCCACCCCGGCGACCGCAACCACCTCCACCCAAATGGCGACTCGACGCTGAGTCCAGCCGTACCCTCGCCCGACCTCGCCGTGCCCTGCATCGATGCCGGTGAGCTCGCCGACCCTCTATCAGGCCACCCCGGTTAGGGATGACAAGCGGGCCCCGCCTGTCAGCCCCTCCTCTCCATCGCCCCTCTCTCTCTTGCTGACGCCTGGGCCCTGCCCGTCAGGTTTAAACCTGACGCGCGCGCGTGCACCAGTGCGCTGGGCCGCCTCTCTGGCTAGGCCTGCTGCACCGCGGCTGTTCTGGCCCAGCAGGCACAGAGCCCTTCTCCTTTTTCTTTTCTGTCAAACTAGTAAAAATTCCACAGGATTATATATTCATCCAAATGCAATAATTCAAACTCCCATATTTTTCTAAAAATCCCACCTATTTAATGGTATAACTTTAATTCATGTCCAACCAACTTTTATGTACTGTTCATATTCAAATTCAAATTTGAATATATTTAAACTCCTCTGAAAATCCATTTCATCTATTCTGCTACTCCAAGTCCAAAACTAGGAATTTTCCCCTTCTTAGTTTTCACCCTAGTATTGAACAAAAATGAGTTGACATTTTTCTGAGCACTTTGGTTTTTCTGTTTTATTATTGCCTTATTTTCTCGTTATTATTTTGCGACGATAGATTGTGTTGTTGATGAAGGAGTTGGACCAGAAGACGTTGAAGACCCTGAAGACTTTGTTGAGCCAGGCAAGCAGGCCTTTGACCATGTCTATGAAACCCTTTTTATGCATTTCATATAGCACTTTATTATTGTTGCATCGGAATCATGATGAGATGGTAGCCACTTTGGTGGGTTGCCTTCATTTCCTCCTTGTTGATACTTGCATTGTGCATGACCCTACCTTCCTATGAGGGTTATGCAGGTGGGAGTAGATAGGATGCTAAAGTAGATGCTACGCAAATGGGGCGGGTATATGCATGGTGATGGAGACAAAGTATTTTCAAAAGACTTTTTCGAAAACCCCGTCAGGTGCCACTTATGCCCGAGGGAGATAATGAGATGGGTAACCACTTGATGACAAAGTGGTGTACCAAGGCAAGTGTGTGTGTTGTTTTCGAAAACAGATTAGATTTAAGATTTGTCGACTGTCCCAATCTTACATGCGCAACCACTCTACCCTTATATGGGAAAGGGCATTATCGATTACCTAGGCCGATACTAGCTTGGAGGCCGCATTACTAGTGACGGGAGAGTCGTTGTTGCGCTCTCTCGGGACGGGGTCGTGCCAGGTAGGGCGGCCATGACTGTTTTCACAGGGCACCGGACACACCATTGGTACCCCGTGCTTGTGGTATGTGATGAATATGGGAGCGAGGCTCCAAAATTTTAAGATGTGAAATGTTGAGCACGGGGGTTACTACCAATCGAGTGGACTCTATGTTAGTGTCGTCTAGGGAAAGATAGTGATCGGGTGCTTACTTCGGGTACTTGAGGTACCGCGGGTGGTGGATGACACGGAAGTGCCCCGGATCTTGTGGGCAAAGTGTGCAACCTCTGCAGAGTGTAAAACTATTCGAATAGCCGTGTCCACAGTCCAGGACAGTTGGGCGGTGCTGCTTAAACTACGTCCAGAGTTTTACAAACCGTGTGTGTGTGTGTGTTGATAAGACTATTTGGGTTAAGTCAGATTGGTTGACACGATGATCAAGTTGGATTGGTGTCCAACTCCGCTTATGTTGATATATCTGTAACTTGTTCATACGGATGTATGTACTCTCATGATGCATACTTTACATGTTGATAGATCATGTCATTGGACGCAAAACTAGCTTTCTGCAAACTACCTACTTAGTGCTATATCATTGCATCATTGTGCCCTGTTCCAATCATGGGTTGCTTGCGAGTACATTCAAAGTACTCATTGGCTTGCCACTGGTTATTTAATTGGCCAGGCATGGAAGAACAGGAGTTTGAAGAAGTGTTCTCTGGAGACGAACATGCGAACTAGGACGTTTCCCAGTCAGAATGCCTGTAGGGTTAAGGCAGATGGCATGGGTTCTATTTATCGACAAAGATTTCCGCTGCTTAAGTTTATTTGGTATTCAACCCTTGTGGCTTTATCTATGTAAGACTTGACCATAATGGTCATAATTTGTGTAAGACGATATGTATGGATGTAAGACTCTTGTTATCCAGCTTCTGTGTGTTCAGTGAGCATTGATCTCTGGGATCACTGTACACGTGCATTCGGTGATCACGACTTATGAGTCGGGGTCCCCACAAATTTCCAAGTGTATTGCGACGCATCTCGCTTAGGACTTGGAGGAGTGCTTATGCAGGACGGAAGAGTTGTTTCATATGCCTCACGTCAACTTCAACGGCATGAGTTGAATTATGCCACTCATGATTTGGAGCTAGCAGCTGTAGTGCATGCACTCAAGACTTGGAGACACTTTCTTATTGGAAACCGTTGTGATGTGTACACGGATCATAAGAGTTTGAAGTACATATTCATCAAAAGGAGCAGTACCTCAGGCAGAGGATATGGTTGGAACTTATAAAGGATTATGACAGGAAGCTGTATTATCATCCAGGAAAGGCCAATGTCGTAGCATACGCTTTGAGCCGGAAGAGTTATGTTAATACTCTCCTAACGGGAGGGTTGCCAAAGGAGTTAGCCTAGGATCTCAGGGAACTTCGTTAGGAGATTGTTCCTAGAGGTTTTGTTGCAGCAATGGAAGTTCAGTCTACATTGTTGGGAAAGATTCGTAAAGCTCGGGAGGATGACAAGGAAATTGCCGAGGTAAAGGAGAGAATGAGCAAAGGAAAGGCCAAAGGTTTTCGTGAGGATGAGCATGACACCTTGTGGTTCGAGGACCGTGTTTATGTGCCCAATAATGCAGAAATCAGGAAGTTGACACTACAGGAAGCTCATGACTCGCCATACTCGATACACCCCGGAAACACCAAGATGTATTTGGATTTGAAGGAGCATTCCTGCTGGACTGGTATGAAGAAGGATATTGCTGAGTATGTAGTGGTATGTGATGTATGTCAGAGGGTGAAGGCAGAACATCAGAAGCTAGCAGAATTACTGCAGCCTATGACGATACCCGAATGGAAGTGGGATAAGCTTAGCATCGATTTTATCACCGGATTGCCCAGGACCCGATCAGGATATGATTCTATCTGGGTAGTAGTTGATCGCTTGACCAAAGTGGCTCACTTTATCCCAGTGAAAACCACGTATACAAGTGCGAAGTTGGCCAGGATATACATGACCAGGATTGTATGTCTGCATGGAGTTCCGAGGACCATCATATCAGATAGAGGAACACAGTTTACTTCAAAGTTCTGGAATCAGTTACACCAGACTTTGGGTACGAGGCTAGAATTCAGCACAGCCTTTCACCCGCAGACAGCTGGCTAGAATGAGAGAGTCAATCAGATTCTGGAAGACATGTTGAGAGCTTGTGCGCTGGATTATGGATCTAGTTGGGATGATAATTTGCCATACGCGGAGTTTTCATACAACAATAGCTACCAGGCCAGTTTGAAGATGTCACCGTTCGAAGCCCTGTATGGAAGAAGGTGCAGAACACCGTTGATGTGGGATGAAGTTGGAGACCACCAGTTGTTTGGACCGGATTTGATTAAGGAGTCTGAAGAGAAGGTTAAGCTGATTCGGGATAGACTGAAGGTAGCTCAGTCCAGGCAGAAGAGTTATGCAGATTCAAAACGCAAGGAGGTAGTCTATGAGATCGGAGACCGAGCATATCTTCGTGTGTCACCTCTACGGGGAGTTAAACATTTTGGAGTTAAGGGAATGTTAACCCCGAGGTTTGTAGGACCATACCGAGTTTTGCAACGTATGGGAGAGGTTGCCTACAAGTTGGAATTACTCGAAGGATTGTCAGGAGTTCATGATGTGTTCCACATCTCTCAGTTGAAGAAGTGTCATGCTGAGATGGCCGATATACCTCTGAGACATACAGTGCCATTGGAAGCGATTCAGTTGGACAGTGATTTGACCTATGAAGAGAAACCTGTCAAGATTCTCGAGTTTGCCAGCCGAGTTACTCGCAGCAAGGTTATCAAGTTTTGCAAAGTTCAGTGGAGCCACCATACCAAGGATGAATCTACCTGGGAACGAGAGGATGATCTACGGAAGGACCACCCACACCTGTTTTCTAGCCAACCCGAATCTCGAGGGCGAGATTCATCTTAAGGGGGGTAGGTTTGTAACATCCCAATTTTCCAATTTGGAATGTTATACATAGGTCATTCATGCATATCATATTTTATTGCATTTCGTTCATGAGATCCTTGAAATTCTAAGCAACTCAAGGACCCATGGAGAGAGTTGGGGATTTCACCGTTTTCATATTTGAATTTTTATCAAATATCGAAACAAGGATCACTTTGGTTTTAATTATTTTTCTCTCCGAAAATATTTCATATTAAAAATATATGAGAGGAGATAATATGACTTCTCCAAAATAAATGAAATATTGGGGGAAAAATACCAAAAATCAAATAATATATTTTATTTGGATTTTTTTGCTATTTTATTTGAATTAGAAAAAATATGCATTTTTCAAAATTGCATTTTAGGCCAAGAAAATGTTCACCCTATTCTAAATATTTTATTTAGATAGTGAAAATTTGTTTTGGTATTTTTAGATTTTTATTTATTTTTTTAGGATTTATTTTCGGCGGTATATGTTTCAAAAAAATTCCCGCCGGACCGAACTGGGCCGAGGCCCAGTTGGCCCAGCCGCCCCGCGCCGGCGTCTCCCTCGCGGAGACCGCGAGCCGCACGCCGCCGCCCGCTGTGGCCGACTCGGCCACGCCTCCCTGCCCCCTACCGCAAGCCACCTACCCTCCCCTCCTTAAAAGCCGACCCGGGGCCCCCTGGAGCCCCAAGTCGCCCTCCGCCGCCTTGCACCGCTCCTGCCGCCGCGGTCGCATGCCGCCGCCGCCTGCTGCTGTGACGCTGCCGCGCCGCCCCGCGTCGCCCTCCGCCGCCCCGTGCTGCCTCGCCTCGCCGTGCCGCCGTAGATCCGATCCAGAGCCATTCGGTTTTTTTCTTCAGTTTTTAGGTAAAATCCCTGTTTAAAAAAACCCTAGTTTTGTATTTTTAGATCGGTTCGTTCTATTTTTCTCGGTTCGATTAAATAGCGGATGTTCGTTCATACGTTCGTTTTAACGAACGCTGTTCGTCCGTTAGGCGCAGGCAGCGAACGTTCGTTCGTTAGCCTGTTCGTCAGTTTTTCTTTTCCCAGGGTTTTTCCGCAATTATTTTAGATCGCGATTCCAGCCCAAATCTTCGATTTGGTATATCTTTTCGCTCGTTTATCCAAATCAGGTGAAACAAGCGTCTAGATCTTCATCTCGAAACCCTCTTTCTGTTAACCAACTTGAACAAGATTTTGGTACTGTAGTCCAGATTAGTAAACGGATCTTGTTTCTTTCATAGTTTGAGTTTTGTTACTCCATTTGTTTTGATTCCTTTTTGCAGATCGAATCTCTGTAGTTGTGTTTTTGGGATTCGATCTTCTTATTTGAGTTTTACCCGTGCATCTATGATTGATTGCTTATGTATGCTATTGTTTGTTTGCGATAGAGTTCCTGGAGTGCGGAGCGTGCTACTACGAGTCTCTAGGTTTTGCAGATCGTCAGCAAGGCAAGTAACACATTGATCATACTCTTTTCATACCCAGTTTTTATGCATTAGTATCAATCATCAAACATTGCATGATTAGGATGTGGTTAACTTGTGGGTATTGGGAAGTAGTTGTTGAGGTAGAACCTATTGCCCTGTTTACTATCAAACCCTTGGGAGTTACTTCTACGTTATGCTTATATTGTTATGCTATGCTCGTAGATGTGGTTTGGGTGAGTGAATCGATGAGAGATGTGAGATTGTTTATTAATGGTTAACTTAAGGTGGCAACCTTAATACACATCTGGGTGGATTGCTTGTGGGCACCTGGAGAATCCAGTGTTGTCCTAGGATATCCCGGAGTACCCGTGTGATCATCCTACGGTCCGCCACCCAGGCTCAAAGGGATCATAAGGTTATTCATGCTAGAAATTTCCATGTGCAGCCACAAGCTATTATGGGCTCTAGCATAGTTGAGTATGTTGCATGACCTCTTCCAGTGGTAGGCTAGCAGATGTAGGGGATGTAGGTTGGTACTATCTACCCGGGGTTAGAGTAATGCTTCTGAAAGACTGTGTCTCGGTCATCCGTTTCTCAAACACCATGTAGTGCGAGAAATCCAACGGAGGAGATCGAGTCTTGTGGGGAAAAGTGTACAAACCTCTGCAGAGTGTACAAACTAATCATGGTTAGCCGTGTCCCCGGTTATGGACATCTTGAGTATCTGGTTCTTGGATTATCATATGGATCTCATCACTCTAAATATAATTTTGTTGGGTTGATAATTACTTTTAATTGGGATTTGAGTTGGAGGAACCTTCTCAATGTTGTTCAACTATCATGATAGTTAAATAAAATATATTCCTTTGTTGTAGGAAAAAAATTGGCTTTTCGCAAAACATATTAACCACACAGCCTCCACCAGCCATATATGCATGTAGTGATAGCAAATATCTGTTCATTAATTTACTGTGTTACGATGCCAGCATATTCCATGTGCTGACCCATTTTCGGGCTGCAACGTATCATGTTGCAGACTTTTCAGACGAAGAGTAAGGTTCGCTAGGCCATTGTCGTGCACTCAGCTATGCCGTTGGAGTTGATGGACTCACTTTATCTTCCAAGCCTTCCGCTGTTATCTTATTTAGATGGCCTTAAGCCATATTTATTGTAATAAGTTCTCTTTGGAGACTATCGATGTAATAAGTGTGTGATTGCTACTCTGTATAAATCCTTCGAGTACTGTGTGTGTCAGCACTACCGATCCAGGGATGACACTGAAGCACAGAGACTTGACCTTCTGAGGTCGGGTCGCTACAGTCAAGCAACAACCAGGAGAGACCCTCCAGAAGTACATCCAGCGCTTCAACAACGTTCGTCTCAAGATCCCCAAGGTGACGGATGAGGCCATCATCTCTGCGTTCTCTGATGGCGTCTGTGACGTCAAGATGAAGGAGGAGCAAGCCATCCAGGAGGAGCTGTGCACGTCCCTGGAGCTGTTCAACCTGGCGACCAAGTGCGCAAGAGCTGAGGAAGGGCGCCTCTTCCTCCTCGAGCTCCCAGCTGCGAACCCGGAGGAGAAGAAAGCCAAGGCCAAGGACGTGAAGCGCAAGGGAGCAGCCGTGCTCACGGCAGAGCCGGCCTCGAAGCATGGCAGGGACCAGCCCGAGACATCCAACAGAAGTGGACCGTTCTGCGCCTTCCACAACGTGCACAGTCACAACACCAACGATTGTCAAGAGCTCAGGGCCATTCGCGATGGACGCTTCGGTCGACGCCCTGAGCGCAACGACCGGGGCTATGGCCGAGGAGGAGGACGTGGCGGAGGACGCTGGGACGACCGTGGCCCACGCCAGGAGTGGCGCGACCGGCCTCGTGAGGACCGCTGGCAGGATCAGCCTCGCGAGGGCGCCTGGAGGGATCAGCCTCGCGAGGACCAACCTCAGGGCAATGCTAGGCTTCCTCCGCTACCTCCACCACCAAGAAGGCACAACGACTACCATCAAGACGAAGGGGCTGGGGGCTTCCAGGAGCCGTGTGCTATCGCCTGCATCTTGGGCGGAGCTCAAGCCCTAGCCTCATAGCGAATCTTCAAGCAGTTTGCCCGCGGGTGAACGCAGTCCTCCCCAAGATCGAGGCCACGCGCCCGCTCAGGTGGTCCAAGTGCGCCATCACTTTCAGTTCGGCAGATCAGCTCAAGTGCACGGCGACCGCTGCTCCCGATGCTTTGTTCGCCCATCATCAACAACGTACAAGTCAGCAAGACTCTCATTGACGGCGGCGTAGGGCTTAACGTCTTGTCTGTCCACACGTTCGACAACCGCCAAGTGCCCTACGACCAACTTCAGCCTACCAAGCCTTTCTCAGGAGTGACCGACGGTTCCACCATACCGATAGGGCTGGTCCGCCTCCCTGTCGCCTTCGGAGAACGCAACAACTACCGCACCGACCTCATCGACTTCGACATCGCACACATCCATCTGCCGCACAATGCCATCCTCGGGTATCCAGCCCTGGCCAAGTTCATGGCGGTGACGCACCACGGCTACAATGTCCTCAAAGATGCCAGGGAGCGACGGGATCATCACAGTCCCCTACGAAGAAAGAGATGCGGTGTGCTCCCTCGAGCGTGCCTTCCAAGCAGCGTCAGTCAAAAATCCCGACAACAGTGCAGCTCAAGCCATCCCCAAGAAGAAGAAGCAAATGCTCCGCACCGGACCGCAGGAGAGCGGCACCGCAAGTGGTACCTCGTCAGGATCAGCGCCCGTGCCTGGGGCGCCTCCCTCCATCGCATAGGAAGGCGCGAGGCGCGCCCGGTGCCCTCTTGGGGCAGGGCTCGGGGGCTCTCTTTTGGAGGGCCTCAGACCTTGCCAACGTCACGGGGGAGGCGCTCGGGCACCACCTGGAGGCGTGCTTCACGGCACATTTCCCTCAGGAAGACAACGGGCGAGGAGCGCCCAACGCTCGAGAGTTCATCACCAAGACCACCCCTTGTCAGACTGGGGCATCTCCGTCGGCAGCGTCAGGCGTGGGTGGACGCATTTAGCGTCCATCATGGCCCACTTGCTCCGGAAGCCGTCGGCTTTCTTCCCTGTCTTTGAGATCGAGTTGGCCTTGCCGGCCACGATGAAGTTGGCACACCCGGAGGTGTGACCCTCATTGATGCGGAGGAAGAAGAAGTGGCGCAGAAGAGCCACGGACGGCATCACGCCGAGGTACGCCTCGTAGTAGTAGGCGAAGATCGACAAGAGAAGGATGGAGTTGGGATGAAGATGCAACGCATGCGGTCCATAGTGGCCGAGGAACTCATAGAAGAAGTCAGAGAAGGGGGGAACCAGCCCTGCAACGATTCTGCTCGTGAAGAAGGGGAAGAAGGTGCTCCCCTCGGGCTCCGGTGCGTCGGAGGCGACTCGGACCTCCGTCTTCCCCCTCTCGTTGCTTTCCCCCACCGTCAGCAAGTGCGTGGCGGCGAGGTTCTTCTCCGAGATGTTGGGCGCGTCGAGAGCTGGCTCGTACCAAGCCGGCGACGAGGTAGACTTGACCTTGCGAGGCGCCATTGGTCATTGATGCGGTAGAAGATGGAAGCGGCTCTGGAGATTTCGGAAGCAAGGAGCAAGAAAGGGGATTTGAGCGAGACGAAAGGAAGCAGTGAAGGCAAGCACGGTCTACGCCAGCCTTTTGACAGTCGGGCAGTTGCCGAGGCAGCGTGGGGAAGCAGAGACGCCCACGTCCAATCAACCGCCACGCGTCAACCAAGGCCGTAGGCTATTGGGCCCCGTGGCGCTCCGCACTTGCCTTTGGCTTCGCCTCGAAGCCAAGTTCGAGCGCGCCTTGGGCCCGGGGGCTACTGTCAGCGTCCTGGGAACGGGGGTCCCGAGACTTGCCTGCCTGCGGCCCGCGGCGTGGCTCTACGAGCGGGCCCGTACGGCCCATCTTCACCAACAAGCTTTCAAGACCCTCGCGAGGTGGACGACACAAGACCTCCTCGAGAGTTGCCTCACCAGGCTGGCTCACGAGGGGTGGAGAGATCAAGGCAAGGCAAACCTCACGAGGTTCCAGTGACGTGAGCCATGACGATCTAGACCAGGCGGGCGCCAGCGTGCACAGTGTCCTTGTTTCCTCTTTCGTGCTAAGGAGGCAAGCGCAGGCGAGGAGTACCGAGGCGTCGAGCAAAGGTTTCCATATCGGTGCAAAGAGACCAAGACCAGCAGGACGGCAAGACGGATGTCATCGTGGAGCCCAAGAGGGCGTCACCTCCAGAGCCTTTGGCAGGCGAAGACTACTTTTGTCAGGATAAGTTGTACTAGTTGTCCCCTTTCAAATTGGCCGTTGTGGGATCCCTTCCCGCTCAATATTTGGGAAGAGGACCAGGGACTCTATAAATAGGGCTAGCCACCACAGTAGAAGGCAACTCGACCTCAGCCTGGGCAGATCGAACAGATCGAGATCGAATCCTCACACCCTCAAGTTCACCGAGCACAAGAACACATCGCCTCAGGAGGCTGTTCTTCCCCTTGTGCTGTTCATCCTCGGCCCAAGAGGCAATCCACCACCACCACACTAGAATAGGGTATTACACCACAACGGTGGCCCGAACCAGTATAAATCTTGTGTCCCTTGTGTTGCAAGTTCGTCGAGCTAGCCTAGAGATCGCGAAGCGTGTAAGGGCGTGATCTGTGAGGAAGAGATCTTTGCGCGCACCCCAGAGTTCGAACCTTAAGGGTAATGCCGGAACCCGAAATCCGATAGCATGACTCTAATATCACCATCTTTATATCTCAAAACTATCATAAAGAATCAAACTTCTCATAGTATTCAATGCACCTCATATGAAAGTTTTTATTATATCCCTCTTGGATGCCCATCATATTAGGACTAAATTTATAACCAAAGAAAATTATCATGCTGTTTAAGACTCTAAAAATAATATAAGTGAAGCATGAGAGTTCATCTGTTTATTCAAAAGAAAACCACCGCCGTGCTCTAAAAGATATAAGTGAAGCACTAGAGCAAACGACAAACTACTCTGAAAGATATAAGTGAAGATCAATAAGTAGTTGAATAATTATGTAACTATGTGAAGACTCCCTAACATTTAAGAATTTCAGATTTTTGGATATTATTCAAACAGAAAGGAATACAAAATAAAACACATATCATGTGGTGATTAAAAATATAGCTCCAAGTAAGGTTACCGATGAACGAAGACGAAAGAGGGGACGCCTTCTGGGGCATCCCCAAGCTTAGGCTCTTAGTTGTCCTTGAATATTACCTTGGGATGCCTTGGGCATCCCCAAACTTAGGCTCTTGCCACTACTTATTCCATAGTCCATCGAATCTTTACCCAAAACTTGAAAACTTCACAACACAAAACTCAACAGAAAACTCGTAAGCTCCGTTAGTATAAGGAAATAAAATCACCACTTTTGGTACTGTTGTGAACTCATTCTTTATTTATATTGGTGTAATATCTACTGTATTCCAACTTCTCTATGGTTCATACCCTCCGATACTACTCATAGATTCATCAAAATAAACAAACAACACATAGAAAACAGAATCTGTCAAAAACAGAACAGTCTGTAGTAATCTGTAACTCTCGAATACTTATGTAAATCAAAAAAATTCTGAAATAAATAGGTGGACGCGAGGAATTTGTCTATTAATCTTCTGCAAAAATAATGAACTTAAAATCACACTTGTGTAAAAAATGACAGTTAATCTCGTGAGCGCAAAGTTTCTGTTTTTTACAGCAAGATCACATTAACTTTCACCCAAGTCTTCCCAAAGGTTCTACTTGGAACTTTATTGAAACAAAAGCTATAAAACATGATTAATACAGTATCTTAATCATGTGAACACACAAAAACAGTAGGGGTAAATATTGGGTTGTCTCCCAACAAGCGCTTTTTTTAATGCCTTTCTAGCTAGGCATGATGATTTCAATGATGCTCACATAAAAGATAAGATTTGAAATATAAAAAGAGCATCATGAAGAATATAACTAGCACATTTAAGCCTAACCCACTTCCTATGCATAGGTATTTTGTGAGCAAACAACTTATGGAACAAGAATCAACTAGCATTGGAAAGCAAAACAAGCATAGCTTCATGATTTTCAACACATACAGAGGAAACTTGATATTATTGCAATTCCTACAAGCATATGTTCCTCCTTCATAATAAATTTCAGTAGAATCATGAATGAATTCAACAATACAACCATCACATAAAGCATTCTTTTCATGATCTACAAGCATACAATTTTTATTACTCTCCACATAAGCAAAGTTCTTCTCATTCGCAATAGTGGGAGTATCATAAGAAACTCGAATACTATAAATTGTCTCCACATTAAAAGAGTAATGTTCAGAAAAAGGGTAATCATAATCATGAAAAGTTTTGTAAATATAATCATCACTACTTTTTATAACATAAGTATCATCACAATAATCATCATAAGTAGCAACTTTGTTCTCATCATAATCAATTGAAACCTCTTCCAAGATAGTGGAATCATTACTAAATAAAGTCATGACCTCTCCAAATCCACTTTTATAATTATCACAATAAGATTCAACATCCTCCAAAATAGTGGGATCATTACTTCCTAAAGTTGACACTCTTCCAAACCCACTTTCATCAATATAATCATCATAAATAGGAGGCATGCTATCATCATAATAAATTTGCTCATCAAAACTTGGGAGACTAAAAATATCATCTTCATTAAACATAGCATCCCCAAGCTTGGGCCTTTTCATATCATAAGCATAATCACTCTCATCATTAATAGTATGGATAGCACCAATAGTATAGCAATTATCATCATCACAATGAGTAATAGGAGCAACATCATTTGGGAGGGATACCTTTTTACCTTTGCTTCTCCATCTTTTCTTTTTCTTCTTTGCATCATGTGTGGGTTTAATCCTCTTTTTGGAGCTCCTTATTAATGAGATTGGTTGAATAGAAAGCTCCTCCTCGTTACCTGATTCATCATAAGAAAGGGTAGGATGATATTGGGAAATCTCTTCCCTTTCATTAGTATTCTCTTCATCTTCTATTTGTTTTCTTGTCTTTATGTAATTGGCAATATAAGGATTTTCAATGCAATTCACTGCACAATACATATAAATTTCCTCTAGATCAAAATCAAGAACTTTATCTAGAACAAATTCTGGAAGATCATTAGTTATACGTTTCATTTGCTCATAACCCACAAGCAAACTAAGTTCATTATGATGCGCAAGGGAAATCAAGTCATCACAATTTTTGGACACGATTCGATCATGAAACAGTTTGCATTGGAGATTTAAATGATCACGTTCATTTCAAAGTTCACAAGGATGGCAAAGAAATTTTAAATTTTCAGCACCAGCATCTAGCCTCTCTTGCAACCATTTAGTTTCTAAATACTTATGCCTCTTGCTAAATCTATCTTCCCTATTTGGTGTGTGCTTGCAAGCTCTATGCACTCCACAAAAATTGACATGCTTATAAGAGGTATTTTTATCATGACTAGTGCAATCATCATTAGTACTATGGATATTCAAAGAGTTCATACTAACAACATTGCAATAATGCTCATCATTCAAAGATTGTATGCCAAACATTTTATTGCATTCTTCTTCAAACACTTTGGCACAATTATCGGAATCCTTATTTTCACGAAAGACATTAAAAAGATGCAGCATATGAGGCACCCTCAATTCTATTTTATTTTTGTAGTTTTATTTTATAAACTAACTAGTGACAAAACAAGAAACTAAAAGATTCAATTGCAAGATCTAAAGATATACCTTCAAGCACTAACCTCCGCGGCAACGGCACCAGAAAAGAGCTTGATGTCTACTACGCAACCTTCGTCTTGTAGACGTTGTTGGGCCTCCAAGTGCAGTGGTTTGTAGGACAGTAGCAAAATTTCCCTCAAGTGGATGACCTAAGGTTTATCAATCCGTGGGAGGCGTAGGATGAAGATGGTCTCTCTCAAACAACCCTACAACCAAATAACAGAGAGTCTCTTATGTCCCCAACACACCCAATACAATGGTAAATTGTATAGGTGCACTAGTTCCGCGAAGAGATGGTGATACAAGTGCAATATGGATGCTAGATATAGGTTTTTGTAATCTGAAAATATAAAAACAGCAAGGTAACTAATGATAAAAGTGAGCGAAAACGGTATTGCAATGCTTTGAAACAAGGCCTAGGGTTCATACTTTCGCTAGTGCAAGTTCTCTCAACAAGGATAACATAATTAGATCATATAAATATCCCTCAACATGCAACAAAGAGTCATTCCAAAGTCACTAATAGCAGAGAACAAACGAAGAGATTATTGTAGGGTACGAAACCACCTCAAAGTTATTCTTCCCGATCAATCCATTGGGCTATTCCTATAAGTGTCACAAACAGCCCTAGAGTTCGTAGTAACATAACACCTTAAGACACAAATCAACCGAAACCCTAATGTCACCTAGATACTCCAATGTCACCTCGAGTATCAGCAGGTATGATTATACGATATGCATCACACAATCTCATATTCATCTATTCAACCAACACAAAGAACTTCAAAGAGTGCCCGAAAGTTTCTACCGAAGAGTCAAGACGAAAACGTGTGCCAACCCCTATGCATAGATTCCCAAGGTCATGGAACCCGCAAGTTGATCACCAAAACATACATCAAGTGAATCAATAGAATACCCCATTGTCACCACGGGTATCCCACGCAAGACATACATCAAGTGTTCTCAAATCCTTAAAGACTCAGTCCGATAATATAACTTCAAAGGGAAAACTCAATCCATTACAAGAAGGTAGAGGGGGAGAAACATCATAAGATCCAACTATAGTAGCAAAGCTCGCGGTACATCAAGATCGTGCCACATCAAGAACACGAGAGAGAGAGATCAAACACATAGCTACTGGTACATACCCTCAGCCCTGAGGGTGAACTACTCCCTCCTCGTCATGGAGAGCGCTGGGATGATGAAGATGGCCACCGGTGATGGATCCCTCCTCCGGCAGGGTGCCGGAATAGGGTCCCGATTGGTTTTTGGTGGCTACAGAGGCTTGCGGCGGCGGAACTCCCGATCTAGGTTATTTTCTGGAGGTTTGGGGATTTATAGGAGAGGTTGGCGTCGAGAACAAGTCAGGGGGGCCCACAGAGAGTCCACGAGGCACAGGGACGCGCCCTAGGGGGGTGGGCGCGCCCTCCACCCTCGTGGGGCCCACGGGACTCCCCTCCGGTAACTCTTCGTTCTAGTATTTTTTATATTTTCCAAAGAAAATCTCCGTTGATTTTCAGCGCATTCCGGGAACTTTTATTTCTGCACAAAAACAACACCACGGTAGTTCTGCTGAAAACAGCGTCAGTCCGCGTTAGTTCTAACCAAATCATACCAAAATCATGTAAAAGAATTATAAACATGGCATGAATACATAAAAAATTATAGATACGTTGGAGACGTATCATTAGCCATAGTTGAAACTTTAGCATGTTCGTTTATCCTAACTGGGAAAGGTGGTTTCTCAATATAAGTAGAAGGAACAACATGATCAACATTATAAAGTATAGTTTCTTCTTTAACTAGTACCAGATCTTTAGTTTCTTATTTAATAGGTGGGTGATATTTAAACAACTTCTCTTTAGGGAGTTCAACATGAGTAGCAAATGATTCACGAAAGGAGGCTACTATCTCAGAGTCAAGTCCATATTTAGTGCTAAACTTTAGAAAAGCATCGGTATCCATAAAAGGTTTAACACAATCATACTTAAGTTTAATACCTGACTCTTTATCTTCATCGAGTTCCCAATCTTCAGAGTTGCATTTAATTCTTTCCAAAAGATCCCACCATAATTCAATAGTCTTCTCCATAAAAGAACCAGCACAAGAAGTATCAAGCATGGTTTGATCATTACGAGAAAGTCGAGCATAAAAATTCTGCATAATAATTTCTCTTGAGAGCTCATGATTGGGGCATGAATATAACATTGACTTGAGCCTCCCCCAAGCTAGAGCGATACTTTCTCCTTCACAAGGCCAAAAATTATATATATAATTCCGATCATGATGAACTAGATGCATAGGATAAATGTTTTGGTGGAACTCCAATTTCAAACGATTCCAATTCCATGATCCAATATCATCGCATAGCCTATACCATGCCAATGCTTTTTTTACTTCAAAGATAAAGGGAAAACCTTTTTCATCACTTCATCTCTGGGTAAACCTTCAAGCTTAAACAATCCACAAATTTGTTCCACATATATCAAGTGCATATCAGGATGTTCGGTTCCATCTCCTGCATAAGGATTAGCTAGCAGTTGTTCTATCATACCTGAAGGAATTTCATATTCAATATTTTCAGTAGGTGTAGTAGGTTGAGGGGTAGCTAATTGTGGTTCTGGACGAGGTGAAGATACCCCGAACAAACCTCTCAAAGGATTGTTTTCCATAGTAACAACTGACAACAAATTTCAGCACACTATATAAATGTTCCCTTACCAAATTCCACTTACCAAAGGCGCTTCACTCCCCGGCAATGGCGCCAGAAAATAGCCTTGATGACCCACAAGTATAGGGGATCAATTCTAGCTCTTATTGATAAGTAAGAGTGTCGAAACCAACGAGGAGCAGAAGGAAATGACAAGTGGTTTTCAGCAAGGTAATGTTTGCAAGTGCTGAAACTGTAGGTAGCGGGGTAGTTTGATAGCAAGATAATTTGTGACGAGCAAGTAACAATAGTAGTAACAAAAGTGCAGCAAGGTAGCCCAATCCTTTTGAGGCAAAGGACAGGCCAAAACGGTCTCTTATGATGAGCAAAGTGTTCTTGAGGGTACACGGGAATTTCATCTAGTCACTTTCATCATGTTGGTTTAATTTGTGTTCGCTACTTTGATAATTTGATATGTGGGTGGACCAGTGCTTAGGTGCTGTTCTTACTTGAACAAACCTACTACTATGATTAACCCTCCCGCAAGCATCCGCAACTACGAGAAAAGTATTAAGAATAAATTCTAACCATAGCTTTAAACTTTTGGACCCAATCGGTCCCTTACGGAATAGCGCATAAACTGGGGTAACTGGGGTTTAAGCTTCTGTCACTCTCGCAACCCATCATCTAATTGCTACTCAATAATGCATTCCCTTAGGCCCAAATATGGTGAAGTGTCATGTAGTCGACGTTCACATGACACCACTAAGGGAATCACAACATACATACTATAAAAATATCGAACACATATCAAGTTCACATGATTACTTGCAACATGATTTCTCCCGTGACCTCAAGAACAAAAGTAACTACTCACAAATGATAAACATGCTCATGATTAGAGGAGTATTAAATAACATATTGGATCTGAACATATAATCTTCCACCAAACAAACCATACAGTAATCAACTACAAGATGTAAG
Organism: Aegilops tauschii subsp. strangulata; assembly: GCF_002575655.3. NCBI lineage: Eukaryota > Viridiplantae > Streptophyta > Magnoliopsida > Poales > Poaceae > Aegilops > Aegilops tauschii. The sequence goes on along the minus strand of NC_053038.3, from coordinate 268,212,822 downwards.
CAACACTACTAGTCACCCACAAGCACCAATCGATAGTTCTCGTAACAAGATTGAACACAAGAGATGAACTAGGGTTTGAGATGAGATGGTGCTGTTGAAGATGTTGATGGAGATTGCCCTCCCCAAGATGGGAGAGTTGTTGGTGATGATGAGGACGATGATTTCCCCCTCCGGGTGGGAAGTTCCCCCGGCGGAATCGCTCCACTAGAGGGCAAAAGTGCTCCTGCCCAAGTTCCGCCTCGAGGCGGTGGCGCTCCATCCCGAAAGTCCTCTCCTTATTTTTTTTCTAGATCAAAATGAACTATATACCAGAAGATGGGCACCGGAGGTGGGCCTGGGTGAGCACAACCGACCAGGGCGCGCCTGGGCTCCCTGGCGCGCCCAGGTGGGTTGTGCCCACCTGGTGGGCCCCCTCTGGTAGTTATTTGCTCCAATAATTCTTAAATATTCCATATAAAAAATCCGTTAAGTTTCAGCTTGTTTGGAGTTGTGCAGAATAGGTAGCCTGACACAGCTTTTCCAGGTCTAGATTTCCAGCTGCCGGAATTCTCCCTCTTGGTGTGTACCTTGCAAATTATGAGATAAAAGGCATTAGAATTACTCCAAAAAGCATTATTTTGGATAAAAACATCATAAATAACTGTAAGAAAACATGATGCAAAATGGACGTATCAATGATTTGTGTGAGATATGTGCCCCATCGCACACGTGTTTTCAACGGAACCCTTCTGTCATGCAAGATTCCATCGCACACGTTTCCCAAAAATTACCGTTTGCGATAATGTTCTATCACAAATTGTTCAGGAGCCCCTTCGCACATATACAAGTGCTGCAGGCCGTTTGTGATTTGTTGTGTATCACAGACGGTTGCGGCAAGAGTGACGTGTGCTTTTCGTTTGGGATCCCACACGTTTCCTGAAAAAATTACGACTGGGATTGTATTTTACATTGGGCACGGTTTACTCCCAGCTATCATGTGCGATACCGTGATATCACAAATAGTTTCGGAGACCCTACGCACACGTAGTAGCACTGCAAATCGTTTGCGATATGCTGTGTATCACAGACGCTTCCGCTACAACTGACGTATGCTTTCCGATGTGGATCGCACACACTCATTTAGTTGAACCGTGTGCGGACCAATTGCCAGGTTAAAACAAAAAGATCCCATTTTGAATTGGCATGCAAATAGAAAGTTCGCCACAATATTCAATTGAACAAATAGTGTCCACAGGAGGAACATTCATCAGATTTCGCAACAATTGCAATTCAACATACGGTAGCTGAATTCCAATGATTTGTCCACACATATATGCATTACATAATTAATCATAGTGTATGAAATACGAAGACCTCATCAGATGGAAAACAATGGATCCGTATGTATATGTTTAGCGGCTAACTCTTACTCATGTTTCAGGAGAACGCCTACTGAAATCTTCATTATCACCAGTGGGATTGATGTAGTGATTCGGGAAGAAGTCACTAATAAATCTTTGAACCGTCAGCAATTCACCAGCCGGGAGCAGTTTAGGGGTCCTCGGTTCTAAGATGAGCTGCAGTATTTTTAAGATCAGAATGTGTCATATGAGTGGAGTAGAAGATATTAATTAAGATAGACTTGCTGGTACTAATTCGCGAGGATCGTCACAACTATCAGCAGATTTGCAGATGGAGATCATGTGCCTGCAAACATAGTATCCACAAAGGTTGGTCCCTGCTTGTTGCTGAGGACACTGAATTTTTTTGTATTAATTAGTCATGTATTTGTCTTGTTAGGAACAACCTAACCGGTGTTAGATGTATTATCTTTTCTTTGGACAAAAATAGAAATAGGTTTATATAGAAGCTTGAACATTTGACTAGCGTAAGAAAAGGTATTTGTAGACTATTGGATAAATTTTTCGAAAACAACGGATTTCGGTGTGTTACCGGAGAAACGATCTCGTGCTGTAGAGGTAGTTCCCTCTTGAACAGGTTCCCTGGTTTAGTTTTCCACAATGCGAGCACATTGCAAATGAAGATGAATTTTGACAACATCAATTATTGAACCAGATATGAATGCAAATTAATTTCAACATCCTAGAATTCAATACCTATCCATGAATTGTTGACTGTCTGAGAGAATCCATGTAGTAAACTGTGTTCTTATTTGGAACAATGAATACCAGTATCCAGTGATCGCTACATATTAAGAAAGCCATGAACTTACGAATTATGTCAAAATCTGAAAGACAATCAGTGTATGCGTGGTTGTTTACTTGCCTTACCGTTCATGATATGGCCAAAGAAATGAAGGACGACTGTGTTATTGGCCCAGTCTCGTAGGTCCTTACCATCTAATGTCGTGCCATTTGCTAATGCCGGATCTATGAAATACACACTCTCCCTTTTTCTTCTCTGCGCATTCAATCCCCTGAGAGGAATAAAATGCAGTTAGCTAATTATCATTTATAGCCTTGTATGGAGAAGTTGATCAGAGTTTGTTAAGTACTTAAAAAATCAGGCATCTAACAAGAGTGGCATCGAGCTCGTTGAAGTTGAAGAAGATATGTAAGTCCTCGAAACTTACATTCATGGAACCAACATCGTGTCGGAAATGATCTCTGTTGTAGTGGACTAGGAAACCATGATGACCTACTGACATTTGATCCATGCAATATTCATGTAACTTGCGGCAACTAGAGCTGCACTCATCAATGTATTCACTAACAAGAAATGGTTGGCCATTGACATAATTGCGTGCTTGAAGTACGTCTGCTTTACTTTTAGCAAGCAACAAATCTACTTCTTCATCATCCATGCCGTCAGAAATAATATTACTCCCCGATTCGAACAACCTGATGTTAATTTGGTTCTGGGCGATGAGTACTTTAAGTAAGAGGCAATCGCTCTCTTTCCTCTTCGCTCTCTCGCCGCGCTTCCTCGCGGGTGCAGCCTTTTTGGCCGCTTCCTTCTTGGTACTTGAAGCATTTCTGGCAGAACATCTAGTTGGCTGCAAGGTAGACTGCCGAGCAGACGGTGAAGCTTTGACGGACTGCTTAGCAGACGGTTTATCTATGCCGGACCACTGAGCTGGCGGTGCTGCTGTGACGGACTACTGGGCTGTAGGAGCAGAGGCATCATATTGCTGACCATGCGTTGAAGCTATGTCGGATTTCTGCGCAGGTGCTGCCAACTTGTCGGTGTGCTGAGGAGGCCGTGCCAACGCATTGGTTTGCTGAGCAAGAAGTGCTGATGCATTGGTATGCTGATCACGTGAATGTGTCCCGACAGACTGATGAGCAGTCGGTTCTGGACCTATAGACTGCTTAGCAGGCAGTTCCGAAGCATCAGAGTGCTTAGCAGTCCGTTCCACCAGGTTGGTCTGCTGAGCCTGCGCTGCAGCTGGGTCTCCCCCCACTGCTTCAGCGGCCGGCATCTGAACAGGGGGTGCTTCTTTAGCAGTTCTAGGCCTTGCCACTGGCTGCTCTGGGGCGGAGGATGACATGGCCTGTACGGCACAAAGTCGGGCCGGCTGATCACGAGTTGATGCATTAGCCATCGGATTACGAGTATTAGGTTCTTTGGGGGAAGCACGCGAGAGCTGCTATGGCAACGAGAGCGTCGCCGGTTAGGGGCGTGCTACCTCTTGAGCTTGCATTGGTTTTCCCTTGAAGAGGAAAGGGTGATGCAGCAAAGTAGCGTAAGTATTTCCCTTAGTTTTTGAGAACCAAGGTATCAATCCAGTAGGAGGTTACACGCAAATCGCCTCATACCTACACAAACAATAAGAACCTTGCAACCAACGGGATAAAGGGGTTGTCAATCCCTTCACGGCCACCTGTAAAAGTGAGATCTGATAGAGATAATAAGATAAATATTTTTGGTATTTTTATGATATAGATTGGAAAGTAAAGATTGCAAAATAAAAGACGGAAGAAATAGTAAATTGATAGGAAAATAATATGATGGAAGATAGACCCGGGGGCCATAGGTTTCACTAGTGGCTTCTCTCAAGATAGCATAATTTACGGTGGGTGAACTAATTACTGTCGAGCAATTGATAGAAAAGCGCATAGTTATGAGAATATCTAGGCATGATCATGTATATAGGCATCACGTCCGCGACAAGTAGACCGAAACGATTCTGCATCTACTACTATTACTCCACACATCGACCGCTATCCAGCATGCATCTAGAGTATTAAGTTCATAAGAACAGAGTAACACATTAGGCAAGATGACATGATGTAGAGGGATGAACTCAAGCAATATGATATAAACCCCATCTTTTTATCCTCGATGGCAACAATACAATACGTGCCTTGCTGCCCCTGCTATCACTTGGAAAGGACACCGCAAGATTGAACCCAAAGCTAAGCACTTCTCCCATTGCAAGAAAGATAAATGTAGTAGGCCAAACCAAACTGATAATTCAAAGAGACTTGCAAAGATAACAAATCATACATATAAGAATTCAGAGGAGAATCAAATATTGTTCATAGATAATCTTGATCATAAACCCACAATTCACCGGATCTCGACAAACACACCGCAAAAAGAATTACATCGAATAGATCTCCAAGAAGATCGAGGAGAACTTTGTATTGAGATCCAAAGAGAGAGAAGAAGCCATCTAGCTAATAACTATGGACCCGAAGGTCCGTGGTAAACTACTCACACATCGTTGGAGAGGCTATGGTGTTGATGAAGAAGCCCTCCGTGATCGATTCCCCCTCGGCGGAGCGCCGGAAAAGGCCCCAAGATGGGATCTCACAGGTACAGAAGGTTGCGGCGGTGGAAATAGGGTTTTGTGGTGCTCTCGGATGTTTTCAGGGTATGTGAGTATATATAGGCGAAAGAAGTAGGTCGGTGGAGCCATGAGGGGCCCACGAGGGTGGGGGCGCGCCTACCCCCCTGGGCGTGCCTCCCTGCCTTGTAGCCGCCTCGTTGCTTCCTTGACGTCCACTCCAAGTCTCCTAGATTGCGTTTGTTCCAAAAATAACTCTCCCGAAGGTTTCATTCCGTTTGGACTCTGTTTGATATTCCTTTTCTGCGAAACACTGAAATAGGCAAAAAAAAAGCAATTTGCATTGGGATTCGGTTAATAGGTTAGTCCCAAAAATAATATAAAAGTGCATAATAAAGCCCATTAAACATCCAAAACAGATAATATAATAGCATGGAACAATCAAAAATTATAGATACGTTGGAGACGTATCAAGCATCCCCAAGCTTAATTCCTGCTTGTCCTCGAGTAGGTAAATGATAAAAACAGAATTTTTGATGTGGAATGCTACCTAGCATATTTTTCAATGTAATTTTCTTTATTGTGGCATGAATGTTCAGATCCGAAAGATTCAAGATAAAAGTTTAATATTGACATAAAAATAATAATACTTCAAGCATACTAACAAAGCAATCATGTCTTCTCAAAGTAACATGGCCAAAGGAAGTTATCCCTACAAAATCATATAGTCTGGCTGTGCTCTATCTTCATCACACAAAGTATTTAATCATGCACAACCCCGATGACAAGCCAAGCAATTGTTTCATACTTTTGATGTTCTCAAACTTATTCAATCTTCACGCAATATATGAGCGTGAGCCATGGACATAGCACTATATGTGGAATAGAATGGTTGTTGTGGAGAAGACAAAAAGGAGAAGATAATCTCACATCAACTAGGTGTATCAACGGGCTATGGAGATGCCCATCAATAGATATTAATGTGAGTGAGTAGGGATTGCCATGCAACGGATGCAGTAGAGCTATAAGCGTATGAAAGCTCAAAAGAAACTAAGTGGGTGTGCATCCAACTCGCTTGCTCACGAAGACCTAGGGCATTTTGAGGAAGCCCATCATTGGAATATACAAGCCAAGTTCTATAATGTAAAATTCCCACTAGTATATGAAAGTGACAACATAGGAGACTCTCTATCATGAAGATCATGGTGCTACTTTGAAGCACAAGTGTGGTAAAAGGATAGTAACATTGTCCCTTCTCTCTTTTTCTCTCATCTTTTTTTTATTTAGGCTTTTTCTCTTCTTCTTTTATGGCCTCTTTTTTATTCTTATTTTCTTTTTGTCCGGAGTCTCATCCCAACTTGTGGGGGAATCATAGTCTCCATCATCCTTTCCTCACATGGGACAATGCTCTAATAATGATGATCATCACACTTTTATTTACTTACAACTCAAAAATTACAACTCAATACTAGAACAAAATATGACTCTATGTGAATGCCTCCGGCGGTGTACCGAGATATGCAATGAATCAAGAGTGACATGTATGAAAGAATTATAAAGGTGGCTTTGCCACATATACGATGTCAACTACATGATCATGCAAAGCAATATGACAATGATGGAGCGTGTCATAATAAATGGAACGGTGGTAAGTTGCATGGCAATATATCTCAGAATGTCCATGGAAATGCCATAATAGGTAGGTATGGTGGCTGTTTTGAGGAAGGTATATGGTGGGTGTATGATACCGGCGAAAGGTGCGCGGTATTAGAGAGGCTAGCAATGGTGGAAGGGTGAGATTGCGTATAATCCATGGACTCAACATTAGTCATAAATAACTCACATACTTATTGCAAAAATCTATTAGTTACAAAACGAAGTACTATGCGCATGCTCCTAGGGGGATAGATTGGTAGGAAAAGATCATCGCTCGTCCCCGACTGCCACTCATAAGGAAGAAAATCTATAAATAAATCATGCTCCGACTTCATCACATAACGGTTCACCATACGTGCATGCTACGGGAATCACAAACTTTAGAACAAGTATTTCTCAAATTCACAACTACTCAACTAGCATGACTCTAATATCACCATCTTCATATCTCAAAACAATTATCAAGTATCAAACTTCTCATAGTATTCGATGCACTTTATATGATAGTTTTTATTATACCTATCTTGGATGTTCATCATATTAGGACTAATTTTATAGCCAAAGCAAACTACCATGCTATTCTAAAAGACTCTCAAAATAATATAAGTGAAGCATGACAGATCAATTATTTCTATAAAATAAAACCACCACCGTGCTCTAAAATATATAAGTGAAGCACTGGAGCAAAATTATCTAGCTCAAAAGATATAAGTGAAGCACATAGAGTATTCTAATAAATTCCGATTCATGTGTGTCTCTACAAAAGGTGTGTACATTAAGGATGATTGTGGTAAACTAAAAAATCAAAGACTCAAATCATACAAGACGCTCCAAGCAAAACACATATCATGTGGTGAATAAAAATATAGCCTCAAGTAAAGTTACCGATAGACGAAGAAGAAAGAGGGGATGCCTTCCGGGCATCCCAAAGCTTAGGCTTTAGGTTGTCCTTTAATTTTACCTTGGGGTGCCTTGGGCATCCCCAATCTTAGGCTATTGCCACTCCTTATTCCATAATCCATCAAATCTTTACCCAAAACTTGAAAACTTCACAACACAAAACTCAACAGAAAATCTCATGAGCTCCGTTAGTATAAGAAAACAAATCACCACCTTAAGGTACTGTAATGAACTCATTCTTTATTTATATTGGTGATAAACCTACTGTATTCCAACTTCTCTATGGTTCATACCCCCCGATACTAGCCATAGATTCATCAAAATAAGCAAACAACACACGAAAAACATAATCTGTCAAAAACACAATAGTCTGTAGCAATCAGATTTGTTCGAATACTTCTGGAAATCCAAAAATTATGAAAAACAAGGAAAACCTGGACAATTTGTATATTGATCTACTACAAAAAGAATCGGTATTTATCACGTTCTGGTGAATTTTAACAATTATTTTCGTGAGCGCAAAGTTTCTGTCTTTTTCAGCAAGATAAAACAACAATCACCCAAGAAGATCCTATTGGTTCTACTTGGCACAAACACTAATTAAAACATGAAAACACATCTTAATAGAAGCTAGATGAATTATTTATTACTAAACGGAACCAAAAAGCAAGAAACAAAAATAAAATTGGGTTGCCTCCCAACAAGCGCTATCGTTTAATGCCCCTAGCTAGGCATAAAGGCAAGAATAGATCTAGGTATTATCATCTTTGGTATGCAATCCATAAGTGGCGAAAGAAGTAGGTCGGTGGAGCCACGAGGGGCCCACGAGGGTGGGGGCGCTCTTCCCTGCCTCGTAGCCGCCTCGTTTCTTCCTTGATGTCCACTCCAAGTCTCCTGGATTGCGTTTGTTCCAAAAATAACTCTCCCGAAGGTTTCATTCCGTTTGGACTCCGTTTGATATTCCTTTTCTGTGAAACACTGAAATAGGCAAAAAAAACAGCAATTTGCACTGGGCCTTCGGTTAATAGGTTAGTCCCAAAAATAATATAAAAGTGCATAATAAAGCCCATTAAACATCCAAAACAGATAATATAATAGCATGGAACAATCAAAAGTTATAGATACGTTGGAGACGTATCAGGGCGACATTGGTTGCTCTTGGCGGGGCTTCAGGTATCTCATCGATGAACTCTATTTCCTTTCATGGCCACTGGATGTGATGTAACGGTGTTTCTCCCAAGGTCCTTTGCTCATCAAAGTCTCCTAGGACATTCTTTAGGGCAAATTCATTGAATCCAGGCTTTAGTTTAGTCACGTAGCACTTCACAAAGCCCGGCTTCAATGGCACATTGTCCAACAAAAGGCCCTCTTCGAAGAAGGGTGGGCAAACCTTGGCTGTTGCACATTTTAATGTACCTTCATAATGTGTAAGCACGCCCGTCAGTCTGTCTTTCATTCCAGATAGATCAGATATAGCATCTTCATGAGTAGCTGCAGTCTCAGTGTCGCTAGGGTCAGCTGATGCACAACTACTCTTGTGCGGTGTTGTCGCGCAATAAGCAGCATCCTCCATGCCCGCCTCCCCTCCCATCTGCTGGCTATCTATCAGTGTTAGAGTCTTCTGCATCATCATTGACTCCTCAATATCCTTTCGAACAACCGGATACATGTCCTTCCTCAACCTTTCATACAATTCATTATGCTTCATTTCACTCCTGGCTTTTTTCATCATGAGCCTCTCTTCTTTGCTGAGTGTGAAAGCCCTCTTGTGCGGGACATTAACACCTATACCCCTTGCACGTCCAGGGGGCTCTCTTGTTTCCAGAGCATCGGACAGAATGTCACATGGCCCTAAGTTCCTGAAGAACCTTCCAGGGATCTTGGAAGCCTCTAACATCACTTGATACAGTTCTTCGTCATGTGAGTTTTCAAAGTAATAAGTTCCGTCATCACGCATCTTTGCATGTGCCCGCAAGTAGTCTCTGGTGCGTTTGCCCCTAATTTCACTAAAGGCCGGTTGCCCACCCGCCGCTACTACTTCTTTGTCCTCCTGGTCCCATATCGGTTTCATTCCATAGTATCCTGCCACACCCATACGGTGGGGGTATATGCTCTTCTTCTGAAGTTCCGATTGTTTGGCACTCTTCTCAGCAAACTCTATAGTTTCCCTGATCCTTTTGAATTCTGCCCAGTCTGCCTTTGCAATTTGGGGGTATGCGGGGATTGGGTCCTTGCCTTCACTCAAGTACTTCTTGTACAGTATGTGCTTCCAGTTTCTCCAAGCATCCCTAGCCTTCTTCAGTGCAGTGTCATGCACCTGCATTCTCTACTGCTCTGGAACGTTGAAGTGATCCATGATCTCCTGGACTATCCTTTGCCGTGTTTCTGTGTCAGCCTTCCGAAACCCCGGCAGATTAATGTTGAGCCTTGCCCTGCCAACAAATCCACACAGACTCCTGAACCTCGTGCATGATTTATCTAGTTTAGTTGGAGCACAAGACTTTAAATCAATCTTGGTTACTTCATATACACCTTTAGGCTGGTGTGTGGGGTTCCTTGGAGCGTTCCTCCGTGTCCTGACCAGAAGGGTAATTGTTGCAGCTCTATCCCGTTCAAGATTACTTGATCCCTCACAATCTGCTAAAGACCTAGGGTTGTCGGAATCAGATGAAGATACATCGCCTGAAGCATGAGTGCTGTCGCTGCTACTCGGCATCTACAGAGAACACATGCAAAAATCAGGAAAGGAGAATAAGCATAAAACTAACAACTTGGTATGAAGCTGTCTAAACATGTCATGCAATAATTTAGAAAATGTACGGCTAATTTGTTAAGTTTGTGTTACTCAGGTGCCCGCGATCTGCAAATCAGCAGTAACTTATTGGAACAAATATAGCTTATATGTACTAGTTAGGAAGCTAGATAATGAACATATATATGCTCTCCATTATTTTCTAACCAATTTGGGAACATACAGAACGAAATAGGAGGCGGGATTACGAGGAAATATGCCTCACCGCGATGGCGAGCAGTAACTAACAGGCTTCTTAATTCAAACCCGGCCAGACCATAGGAGAGGCGAGGGTTACAAGATCGATATGCTCGAGGGTGGCTAGCGAGCAAATGAAGACGGCGAGGCGCGGGCAGCCGCATGTTGGGAACAGCAGTGGAGGTAGGCTTGATGCCAAAGAGCGGGCACACGCGCTAGTAGAAAAAGGGTCAAATGTGAAGCACATTAGTGCCGGTTTGAATTTGAGCCAGCACTAATGTGTCCATTAGTGCCGGTTCCAACGGCTAGCCGGGTCGCTCTCATTAGTACCGGTTCGTGGCAAACCTTTAGCACCGGTTCGTGCCACGAACCGGTACTAATGAGAGTGGTGGCAGGATGTTGTCAGTCTGGGGCCCCTCCAGCACCTTTAGTACCGGTTCGTGTCACGAACTGGTACTAAAGGTCATCCTACATAAACCCTTCGTCCACCCGAGCTTGCTCTGTTCTTCCCCTTTCCCCTCTCCTCTCTGTTCTTCCCCTCTTCCTCTCGAGCTCATCACACATTTTGCCCAAAATTCGTCAAGATTTGAAGGCCCCCATCCATTCAAATGATCACAAAGGTTAGCAACTTTGTCCTTTCATCTCTCATTGTTAGATTAGCTCTTGCAATGCTTTATATAGTGATTAATTTGTGAGTTTGGTAATTTGGGAGGAATTATATGTGCTAGTATTTGATTTATATGCAATTTGAGGTCAAAAATAACACTTAGTTTGCATATGTAGGTGTGGTTTACTTAGTGCCTTCTAAATCTCTGTCGTAACCACCGTCGATCGCCCGCACCGTCTCGTCACCGGCACCACCTTATGGTGAGCCTCTTGTTCATGAATGTTTTATATAAAAATTGATGTTTGTGTGATTTGGATATATAGTTACTCGTATAATTATCTTACCCGTACGTTGTTTGTTATACATAGTACCATGGTTTTGATATCCGTCCCCGTCGGCCCTCGTCCTTGTTATGATTCGGATGTGGTATATTCTCTTTTAAAACTATATGTTGCATTTCGTGTTTATGGGAAATTATGCCCATCAAGTTGACATAGTTATTTTTATCTAGGAGGTATGTGAACCGGAAATTCCAACCGACCCTATTGTCGAGAGGTTAAATTTAGTTGAAAGAGAAAACGAGTATTTGAATGAAAAATTGAAAAGAATTGAGGGGGAGAAGGTGGAATTGGAATTGCATGTTGCCGATGTCGTCGATGATCACAAGATCAAGATGGAGAAAATGTGCTTGAAGATTAGAAAGATTAGAAAATATGCCATTGATAGTGAGGCTTGGTATCATTATGCCGTTGGATCAATTGTTACCTTAGTTGTGATCTTGATCGCATTTGTTGTTGCATTTAAATGCTTTAGCTAGAGAGTTATTTGTTTGTTACATTTAAGTGTTGTATGAACTTTATGTATGAACTTGTATTAATTTGGTCTTTTCGGTGTTGTGTAATGAAGATGAGCCGACAATGGATGTACGATGACCGATGCTCTCCCGAGTTCATTAATGGCGTGCAAACTTTTCTGCTTGCGGCTGAGTCAAACAAGCGGGCGGATGGTTTTATGCCTTGTCCATGTGCTGGCTGTAAGAATGATCACAATTACTCTAAGTCAAGAACCATTCACGTCCACCTATTTGAGTCCGGTTTCATGCCCCGGTATAATGTTTGGACCAAGCACGGAGAAAGAGAGGTTATGATGGAAGACAATGAATAAGAAGAGGACAACGACAGCTATCCTGGCCATGGGTTCCCTGAATACGATGATACAACATTGGGGGATGAAGCTGAGCCGGCAATGCGGGAAGAAGGTGAAGAAGAGGCATCAGATGAGCCCGTTGATGATCTAGGTCGGGCCATTGCCGATGCAAAGAGAAACTGCGCAAGTGATTCGGAGAAGAAGAAGTTATAGCGCATGTTAGAGGATCACAAGAAATTGTTGTACCCGAATTGCGAAGCTGACAAGAAAAAGTTGGGCACCACACTGGAATTGCTGCAATGGAAGGCAGAGAATGGTGTATCTGACAAGGGATTTGGAAAGTTGCTGGTAATGATAAAGAATATGCTTCCAAAGGACAACGAATTGCCCGAGAGTACGTACGAAGCAAAGAAGGTTGTCTGCCCTCTAGGGTTAGAGGTGCAGAAGATACATGCATGCCCTAATGACTGCATCCTCTACCGCGGTGAGTACGAGGATTCGAACGCTTGCCCAGTATGCGGTGTATTGTGCTATAAGATCAGCCGTGATGACCTGGTGATGTCGAGGGCGAGCGCCCCAGGAAGAAGATTCCTGCCAAGGTGATGTGGTATGCTCCTATAATACCACGGTTGAAACGTTTGTTCCAAAACAAAGAGCATGCCAAGGTGACGCGATGGCACAGTGAAGACCGTAAGAAAGACGGAAAGTTGAGAGTACCCGCTGACAGGTCGCAGTGGAGAAAAATCGAGAGAAAGTACAGGAAGGAGTTTGCAGGTGACGCAAGGAACGTATGGTTTGGTCTAAGCGCAGATGGCATTAATCCTTTTGGGGAGCAGAGCAGCAACCATAGCACCTGGCCTGTGACTTTATGTTTGTATAACCTTCTTCCTTGGTTGTGCATGAAGCGGAAGTTCATTATCATGCCAGTGCTCATCCAAGGCCCTAAACAACCCGGCAATGACATTGATGTGTACCTAAGGCCATTAGTTAAAGAACTCTTACAGCTGTGGAATGGAACAGGTGTACATGCGTGGGATGAGCACGGACGGGAAGAATTTGACCTAAAGGCGTTGCTGTTCGTGACCATCAATGATTGGCTTGCTCTCAGTAACCTTTCAGGACAGACAAACAAGGGATACCGCGAATGCACGCACTGTTTGGATGATACCGACAGTATATATTTGGATAATTGTAGGAAGAATGTGTAGTTGGGACATCGTCGATTTCTTCCGAGCAAGCATCCCGTAAGAAAGAAAGGGAAGCATTTCAAAGGTGAGGCGGATCACCGGACGAAGCCTCACCACCATACTGGTGCTGATGTACATGATATGTTCAAGGATTTGAAGGTAGTCTTTGGAAAGGGTCCTGGCGGACAACCTGTTTCGAATGACGCTGACGGACGCGCACCCATGTGGAAGAAGAAATCTATATTTTGGGACCTGCCCTATTGGAAAGACCTGGAGGTCCGCTCCGCAATCGACGTGATGCACGTGACGAAGAATCTTTGCGTGACCCTGCTTGGCTTCTTGGGCGTGTATGGGAAGACAAAAGATACACCCGAGGCACGGGAGGACCAGCAACGTATGCACGGAAAAGACGGCATACATCAGGGTCATGCCAGCTACGCTCTTATCAAAGAAGAGAAGGAAATCTTCTTTGAATGCCTGCTCAGTATTAAGGTACCATCTGGCTTCTCGTCGAATATAAAGGGAATAATAAATATGGTGGAGAAAAAGTTCCAGAACCTAAAGTCGCATGACTGCCACGTGATTATGACGCAACTGCTTCCGGTTGCATTGAGGGGGCTTCTACCGGAAAACGTTTGATTAGCCATTGTGAAGCTATGTGCATTCCTCAATGCAATCTCTTAGAAGGTAATCGATCCAGAAATCATACCAAGGTTAGAGAATGATTTGGTGCAATGTCTTGTCAGTTTCGAGTTGGTGTTCCCACCATCCTTCTTCAACATCATGACGCACGTCCTAGTTCACCTATGCGAAGAGATTAACGTTTTGGGTCCTGTATTTCTACACAATATGTTCCCCTTTGAGAGGTTCATGGGAGTCTTAAAGAAATATGTTCATAACCGTGCTAGGCCAGAAGGAAGCATCTCCAAGGGCCATGAAAATGAGGAGGTCATTGAGTTTTGTATTGATTGTATTCCTGACCTTAAGCCGATTGGTGTTCCTGAATCATGGCATAAGGGCAGACTAGATGGAAAAGGCACGCTAGGAGGGGATCAAATAATATGTATGGATGGACATTCTCTCACTGAAGCACACTACACAGTTCTACAGAATTCTGCCTTGGTGGCTCCGTATATGGACGAACACAAGAATTTTCTACGCTCCAAACACCCGGAGCGGTCTGATGACTGGATTACACATGAACAAACGAGGACTTTCGCCGGTTGGTTGCAGACACGTACCATGCATGACGCCTCTATTGAAGATGACCTGTACTCCCTATCCCAGTTACCATCTTCGAATATAATGACTTTCAAAGGGTACGAGATAAATGGGAATACATTTTACACGATCGCCCAAGATAAGAAGAGCACCAACCAAAACAGTGGTCTCCGCTTTGATGCAGTAACCAAGACGGGTATGGAAACATATTATGGTTACATAGAGGACATATGGGAACTTGACTATGGACGTGGTTTGAAGGTCCCTTTGTTTCGGTGCAAATGGGTCCATATGACACGAGGCGGGGTAACGGAAGACCCGCAGTACAGAATGACAACAGTGGATCTCAACAATCTTGCGTATGCAGACGAACCATTCGTTCTAGCCAATGATGTGGCACAGGTTTTCTATGTGAAGGACATGTCTACCAAGCCAAGAAAAAGAAAAGATAAGGAAGCGAATGCATCATACGATGAGCCAAAGCGCCACATAGTTCTTTCTGGGAAGAGAAACATCGTGGGAGTGGATGACAAGACAGACATGTCAGAAGATTATGAAAAGTTTGATGCAATTGCTCCATTCACAGTGAATATTGACCCGAGCATCCAGTTAAATGATGAAGATTTTCCATGGTTACGGCGCAAAGGGACATGCGCGAACAAAAAGTTTCACACCCAAAGAACTGGGATGTGATCGGCTTCACTATCATCACTTTCTTCTGTGTTACACACCCAGGAGGGAATCTCTATAATAGTTAGGGTAGTTATGTGTTTTGGCATTTGAAACGCGAAGAACTTTTATGTGCAAACAAATTCTTTCATGCATTTACTGATTTTTTGAGCTAAATGACCCTGAAATTGAAAAGCACTTCAAATGAACTCTGAAAAGGTTGAAAGTTGGCATGGTATCATAATTTCACCCACATAGCATGTGCAAAAAAGTAGAGAGGGTTACGACAAAACTGGATGCACTTCGTGTAAAAAATGGACAATCTCTTTCAAAGTATCAGGGTTTCGGACAAAAACTCATCTGTTACAAAGGCATTTCATTTTTTTAAATAACCTAAGCATTACCAAATTGAATATAATGATAAAACACACTAATATTAAACATAAGAAAAAAATCACTGAAAAATCTATTTTCAAAGTTAAGTTATTCACAAACTAGTGATTCACACAAATTTCAAATAATTCAAAACTTAAACTATTCAAATTTGAAAACTACCGACACTAATAGAAAGTTTGTGATTTTTTGGACCTAAAGCAAAAATATTCACAAAGAAACTCTAAATACAGCAAAAATAACTCAAAAATAAATAAAACAAAAATAAATAAAGCAAAAAAAAATAAGAAAATAAAAAAGCCCGCCTACTACGCCACAGCGGCCTGCAAACGACTTGAAACCCAACCTGTTGTTGGGCCAGGATGCAGGCCCACAAAGGCCCAGTAGGCCCATAGGGCAGCACAGAACATTTAGGCCCAGTAGGCTTGCTTCAGAGAGGAACTCGAGAGAGCTACCGCACTGGGGCTTATAAACCAGTGCGGACGCCCCTCGGCTAGCGAGGTGGGACTAAACATGCCCGCACCGCACCTGCTCCAGCGCACCCCCTTTAGTACCGGGTGGTGGCTCCAACCGGTACTAAAGGGGGGGGTTCTTAGTACCGGTTGGAGCCACAACCCGGTAGTAAAGGTGGGTGCTTCCCGCCACTTGGCCTGGCCAAAATTGACCTTTAGTACCGGTTGGTGGCTCCAACCGGTACTAAAGGCCCATCCTATATAAGATAACACTTCAAAAATTTCAGTTTCTCATCTGCTTCTTCCCCTCTGCCCTGTCGCCCGCCACCCCCCGTCGCCGCCCCCATTGCCACCCCTCGTCGACGCCCCCGTCGCCGCCCCGTCCCCGTCGTCGCCGCCCCGGCCGTTACCTTCCCCGTCGCCGCCCCGTCTCCGTCCCCGTCATCGCCGTGCCGCGCCCCGTCGTCCCGTCGTCGCCGCCCGGCCCGTCCCCGTCCCCGTTGTCGCCGCCCCGTCCCCATCCCCGTCGTCGCCATCCCCATCGTCGCCGCCCGTCACCGTCCCCGTCGCCACCCCTCGTCGCCTCGCCTCGTCGGTGAGCTCCTGCCCCTGCCGCCATGTCCACACACACACACATTGTTTTTTAGTTTTTTAGTTATAGAAATTTTTTCTGTTTTTTAGTTATATAAAAATTTATAGAAATGTTAGAAATTTTTCTGTTTTTTAGTTATAGAAATATTAGAAATGTTATAGAAATGTTAGTTATATAGAAATGTTATAAATTTTTCTATTTTTTAGTTATAGAAATATTTATAGAAACGTTAGCAATTTTAGAATTAGTTTTAGCTAGATGAATTAGATTAATGTCAAATTGTTAGAAAAATTTAGAATTTGCATATAGAATTTTAGTTATCACAATCCAATCATTTAAAAAATGTTACTTTTTGCAGGCATATAGTATTTGTTCTCGACGATGCCCGGCCCGCATCCTCGCCGTCGACCCGTTCGCGGCGACGTTCGACAGACCCATGTCCGACACTAGGCTCCGCCGGGCTGGCACTGGGAGGTGCTACCTGCAGGGGGGCGCCGCTTGGTGAGGAACCCGGCCTCGGGTCCCGTCGTCGACCCTAATCTCCTTTGGTGGCGTTCGCGTCGGCCACATTCGGTGCAGAGGGAGCCGGCCCCGCCGGAGGTGGTGCGTCGTCGTGTCAGGGAGGAGGACGAGCACGTCCATCGCTACATGGCTGCTATGGACGTCACGTTCTCCAATACCTGGCAGGTTCTTTGGGCAGGTGTCCGGAGATATGATCCTGTGATGGTTCCTTCTCTTTGGGTGTTCACCGCCCGTGCCCCAGGAACCTCGAGTGGCCTAGATTCTTCTGTAGTATTCGATCTTTATTAGCTACCTAGCCAGTGATGTATTCGATATATAATATTCAAGACGATGTATTCGAGATTATATATATTATTAGAGACGATGTATTCAAGATTATATATTATTAGAGACGATGTATTTGAGATTATATTACTCGAGACGATGTATTCGAGATTATATATTATTCAAGACGATGCATATTATGTACTATATGATTCAGTTTTTCCTTATTGATTGCATCCATGCATTGTAATTTGAATACTAAATTGTTTTATATTTCTTCTGGATTAGTTAAATAAAAGCTATGGCGGACAATACCAGTAGAGAGGGAGAAGAGGCCCTGTTCGAGATCATACGCAGCCCTCACAGGCCAGATGATCTGAATGAAGCAGATGACGGCTCCCAATATCTGAACAATACCCGGGAGGGTGATGATAACATATTCGATCTCGATGACCGAGCTGATGAAGTCATGAAGTATGATTATGATTACGATGACGCAGACAATGTTGATCTTGAAATAACAAATACTACCGGCGAGGTATATTTATATATAAGCAGGCATCTGGTGATCATCACATGTTTTTTTCTATTTGAAGATATATTAACGAATCGATCTTTCTTCTTCCAGCCCTCCGGATCAAGGAAATCTGCTTCTACAGACAGCAGGACAAAGCGAGGCCCGGGCAAAAAGTTGAAGGTGGGTGTAAAGTACAACATCGACTCCATCAAAGCTAATGGCGAACCCCTAATGCCTAAGAACATTGCGAACAAGTTCGTTCGTCAGTGCGGAGTTCTTGTGAAGGACCAACTCCCGATCTCCATTCAAGAATGGAAAGAGCCAAAAAAATAAACGTCCAGATGTTACTTGGGTCAACGACAGAGCAAAAAAAACGCTTTGGGAATCTCTGATGGAACATTTCACCCTACCAGATCATTTCACTGATGCAGATGTGCAGAAAGTCAAGGACGCTGCTCTTAGGAAGATGGCAGTTGCATTCAAAACCCACAAGAAAACTGTATGGGCCAACTACCTCGCTGCAGAAAGGAAGACTCCAGAATTCAAGGGAACACTGGAGAAGCAAAGAGAACACTGGCCCGCTTTCGTGAAATTCAAGGAATCAGAATTATCTAAGGAACGGTCGAGAAAAAACAAGGCCAATGCCGCAAAAAAGACACAGTTCCATAGGCTGCGGCAGGTGGCTACGCGGTGGCAATGCCTAAGTGGGATAAGTCTGAGCAAGAGATGGTGGATGCAGGGGTCACTTCAGTTACTAGAAGCTAGCCCCTAGGTGCAGAACTTGGTTCTATGCGCATGGGGGGGCGTTGGACCCGAAGACAGGCCTGGTTTCAAAGAAGGCAAGTCTAAAAGGAGCCGAACAAAAGTTACTTGACACAATAGAAGATGCTCGTAAGGGGGTGTTCACGCCCAACAGAGAGAACGACGAGCTTACGCGCGCCCTAGGAAATCCTGAACACCCGGGAAGAACACGAGGCAAGGGCATTATTCCCTGGTATGAGGGCTTTTCGGAATGGAACGACGACTACAGGTGCCGTGCAGGAAAGAAGATGGAGGAGGAGAAGAAGAGGAAGCTGGATGAGGAGCAGAGGAAGCAGGAAGCAGAACGCCTTCAAGGCCTAGAAGCAAGGTACGCGGACTTGGCACTGAAATTCCAACGGCAGCAGCAGCAGATCGACTCACTTAGCCAGGAAAGGGGGTCTCAGCAGTGGCAGCAGCTAGCGGATGATCCAGCATTGGATAGCACTGTCCCATCCATGCTGACAAGCAGCGTTGGTTCTGCCCCGGGCAACGCATTGCTGGATAGATACCCTGTGGATGACATCATAGAGAACACTAACTGTGAGCCACACTTCAAAATGAAGAACATATCCATGAAGGTGGCGGATGCCGTTGCTTTTACAAATCCCCCCGAAGCAACCTTCAATTGCAACCCGATTCCAGTGGGCTATGCTCGTGTCTTGGTTGATGAGGTGGTGGACCAATATTCGGGGCTAGAGCTTGACATTCCTGGAGGTGACGACGAGCACACACTGGGATAGGCCATACATCATATCATCCTATGGAGAAAGGATTGCATCATCTTTCGAAGGCCATCGACACCGCGTCAGCCGACTCCTTCTCGAAGTCCGCCACCGAGTCAGCAGACTCCTGCTCCTCCAAGTCCATGAACGCGTGAGCCAACTCCTCCTCGAAGTCCGCCATCGTGTCAGCAGACTCCCGCTCCTCCAAGTCCACGAACGCGTGAGCCGACTCGTCCTCGAAGTCCGCCACCGTGTCAGCAGACTCCTGCTCCTCCAAGTCCAGCAATGCGTGAGCAGACTCCTGCTCCAACTTAGCCACGTCAGCCGTCTCCGCCGCCTGAGCAATCGCAGAAGAGAGCCACCGCAGCTATGGTGCGTAGCGGTACGAGTCGAGGTAGTACAGGAGGTACAGGCGGAGGCAAGCGATATAAATACGGTCCAAGCCTCACTCCTCTTCCTCAGAGGCCTTATGACATGACCGAGGAGCAAAACGCAGCCATAGTGCAGGCCCAAATGGACGCCCATTTTGGACCGAAACAAGCGCCGCCGCCAAGGGAGAAAGTGCCTGAGGAAAAGATTAACCACTTCATTTGTATGGCTAAACCACCAGCTCCCAAGCCTGTTGACTCAGACTATGAGCGCCAAATCAGGAAGGCACATCGAGCATGACTACATAAGGAAGCGAGCTCAAGCTCGAGCCAACAAGCATCTGGCAAAAAATGCGGGAAAACCGTTCCCCAGCTGGGAGAACAGGCGGAGCAATCGACCCCCCCCCCCCCCGCTTGTTGTGCCAACAACACATGAGAGTACGTGCACCTATATTATTGTGGGCAAACCATTCCCCAGCTGAACAATCTGGTAATAACCGAGGAGCATATAAGCCAGGCTAAAAGGCTCAATATCAGTGTTGGACAACTCCTCGAGATCGAGCCCATGTCACGCTTAGAGAGGAGGAAATAAAACGGAAATATGTCCGGGGCCAACCTTTGGTCAAGCCCGAGGAGGTCAAGAACCTCCCAACGAGAATGTATGAATTGCATCAGTGGTACATCAACATTACCAAGAGTTCCAATCGAGAGTCCCTCATGGTGATAGTCAAGGAAGAGCATTACTTCCATAAGCTAGCTCTGTTCGTTGAGTATTCAGAACTATTTCAGTTATTCAATCAAGATGCACTGGACAAATCTATCATCAGTTGGTATTGTCTGTAAGTGATTTCTTTCTGTAATTTAAGTCTCAAGCTAGCTTTAGTGCTCATTGATCGATCATTACCTGTAATTATCCTCACTATATTCTTTTCTGTGGTATTATGCAGGATGAAGATCTATGAAATGAAAAAAGCTGGACGTTATGGCATTGGGTTCATTGACCCAAATAGCGTTAATGAATACACATGGAAATTGGAATGGTATAGACAAGATGTAGAGAATAAAATGCTAGAGTTCTTGAAGCGCCTCAATACCAATGAAGATATACTACTTCCTTACAACTTCCTG
This sequence comes from Aegilops tauschii subsp. strangulata, assembly GCF_002575655.3. Taxonomy (NCBI): domain Eukaryota; kingdom Viridiplantae; phylum Streptophyta; class Magnoliopsida; order Poales; family Poaceae; genus Aegilops; species Aegilops tauschii. The sequence goes on along the minus strand of NC_053038.3, from coordinate 268,191,956 downwards.
TGAGTCACATTGTCTTGTACTACAAATTCTGTTTTTGCTTACTAGCTAGCTAGATGTTAATAATTAAGTGTAGTTTAGGGTAGTTGATTAGTGTTATGCACATGCCCGCTTAATTAAGACATGCAAACGTGTGCGCATGCACTTACCACTGGATCTTGTTAGACATTAAAGTTGAAGAAGGAAAAGTTGAAGTACTGGACTCACTACTTAAAAAAGAAAGTGACTACACCATCTTGAAGGGGATAGTCAACAGGTAATTTCAATCATTATTAACTATATCTCGGCCTATTTAGTTCGTCATTTCCCGATATGAACTATTTAATAACCCCTTTATTAATTGTGTTTGCCGGCGGGCAGGGCTTGTGCAAAGTTCGTCAAGGTGACTCCAGGCAAATGGGCAGAAAAGCTGTTTTGGTATCGACCCAAGGTAAGTAATTAAGTAGTACTAGCTAGCTAGCTACCATCTCTTTAATTCTTGTTTCAATACCATTAATTAATTATCATGCTTGATTAATTATTACCTGATTAAATTCAATTCTCGTAAAGGCCCTGAAGCAGGCGCCGGGGACTGATGTGTGTGCATTCTACATTTGCGAGAACATTCGCATGATGGCGTCCGAAAGGAGCAAATCTGATAGACAGCAATGGGTACGTTTGACATAACACTATTCACAATTTTTACATGATTATCGATATCTAGTCACACAACTAATACACATGCATGCATATTGATCTCCTTCCGTGAGTCACATTGTCTTGTACTACAAATTCTGTTTTTGCTTACTAGCTAGCTAGATGTTAATAATTAAGTGTAGTTTAGGGTAGTTGATTAGTGTTATGCACATGCCCGCTTAATTAAGACATGCAAACGTGTGCGCATGCACTTACCACTGGATCTTGTTAGACATTAAAGTTGAAGAAGGAAAAGTTGAAGTACTGGACTCACTACTTAAAAAGAAAGTGACTACACCATCTTGAAGGGGATAGTCAACAGGTAATTTCAATCATTATTAACTATATCTCGGCCTATTTAGTTCGTCATTTCCCGATATGAACTATTTAATAACCCCTTTATTAATTGTGTTTGCCGGCGGGCAGGGCTTGTGCAAAGTTCGTCAAGGTGACTCCAGGCAAATGGGCAGAAAAGCTGTTTTGGTATCGACCCAAGGTAAGTAATTAAGTAGTACTAGCTAGCTAGCTACCATCTCTTTAATTCTTGTTTCAATACCATTAATTAATTATCATGCTTGATTAATTATTACCTGATTAAATTCAATTCTCGTAAAGGCCCTGAAGCAGGCGCCGGGGACTGATGTGTGTGCATTCTACATTTGCGAGAACATTCGCATGATGGCGTCCGAAAGGAGCAAATCTGATAGACAGCAATGGGTACGTTTGACATAACACTATTCACAATTTTTACATGATTATCGATATCTAGTCACACAACTAATACACATGCATGCATATTGATCTCCTTCCGTGAGTCACATTGTCTTGTACTACAAATTCTGTTTTTGCTTACTAGCTAGCTAGATGTTAATAATTAAGTGTAGTTTAGGGTAGTTGATTAGTGTTATGCACATGCCCGCTTAATTAAGACATGCAAACGTGTGCGCATGCACTTACCACTGGATCTTGTTAGACATTAAAGTTGAAGAAGGAAAAGTTGAAGTACTGGACTCACTACTTAAAAAAGAAAGTGACTACACCATCTTGAAGGGGATAGTCAACAGGTAATTTCAATCATTATTAACTATATCTCGGCCTATTTAGTTCGTCATTTCCCGATATGAACTATTTAATAACCCCTTTATTAATTGTGTTTGCCGGCGGGCAGGGCTTGTGCAAAGTTCGTCAAGGTGACTCCAGGCAAATGGGCAGAAAAGCTGTTTTGGTATCGACCCAAGGTAAGTAATTAAGTAGTACTAGCTAGCTAGCTACCATCTCTTTAATTCTTGTTTCAATACCATTAATTAATTATCATGCTTGATTAATTATTACCTGATTAAATTCAATTCTCGTAAAGGCCCTGAAGCAGGCGCCGGGGACTGATGTGTGTGCATTCTACATTTGCGAGAACATTCGCATGATGGCGTCCGAAAGGAGCAAATCTGATAGACAGCAATGGGTACGTTTGACATAACACTATTCACAATTTTTACATGATTATCGATATCTAGTCACACAACTAATACACATGCATGCATATTGATCTCCTTCCGTGAGTCACATTGTCTTGTACTACAAATTCTGTTTTTGCTTACTAGCTAGCTAGATGTTAATAATTAAGTGTAGTTTAGGGTAGTTGATTAGTGTTATGCACATGCCCGCTTAATTAAGACATGCAAACGTGTGCGCATGCACTTACCACTGGATCTTGTTAGACATTAAAGTTGAAGAAGGAAAAGTTGAAGTACTGGACTCACTACTTAAAAAAGAAAGTGACTACACCATCTTGAAGGGGATAGTCAACAGGTAATTTCAATCATTATTAACTATATCTCGGCCTATTTAGTTCGTCATTTCCCGATATGAACTATTTAATAACCCCTTTATTAATTGTGTTTGCCGGCGGGCAGGGCTTGTGCAAAGTTCGTCAAGGTGACTCCAGGCAAATGGGCAGAAAAGCTGTTTTGGTATCGACCCAAGGTAAGTAATTAAGTAGTACTAGCTAGCTAGCTACCATCTCTTTAATTCTTGTTTCAATACCATTAATTAATTATCATGCTTGATTAATTATTACCTGATTAAATTCAATTCTCGTAAAGGCCCTGAAGCAGGCGCCGGGGACTGATGTGTGTGCATTCTACATTTGCGAGAACATTCGCATGATGGCGTCCGAAAGGAGCAAATCTGATAGACAGCAATGGGTACGTTTGACATAACACTATTCACAATTTTTACATGATTATCGATATCTAGTCACACAACTAATACACATGCATGCATATTGATCTCCTTCTTACAGTTCAAAGGCGTGCGGGAGAAGCTCCTACCAACGGAGCGCATACGAGCACTTCAAGAGGAAATAGCGGGATTTTTGCTCGACCAGGTCATAGATCCCAAAGGAGAATACTATTACCCGCTACCGCCCCCATGAACCACTTGTCATCGTGCTCCGAAGACACCAAGGCAACATGTAGGAGAAATTGTATGTATACCTAATTGTATATGTATATATACATGCTTGTGTATGTGTGAATAATGGTGGTTGTGAGACATTCGATGATATATATATCTACCACCAGTGGTAGTTACTACCACTTGCGTTTGGTATGTTGTATGTAGTATCTGTCAAAACCGAGAGCATGTACGTATAGTATGTAGTATATAATGATGTTTAGGTAGTATATATACTACATTTTAGGTAGTATGTATCATATTTTAAGCATACTCTTTTTTAGTACAAATATATACGTATTTCATAAATATAACAAAAATGATGGGCTCATATGCAATTTTTACATGTAATTTGCGTTGAAATATCTTAGATATAGTATATGAACATTTTTAGAATGATAAAGTAGTATATATAGTACCACATGGTCGTATATGAGACATGTGGGGTAACTACCACTAGGTGGTAGGATGTATTTTCCCTATATATAGGGATTGACTATTCGCCCCCCTGGGTGAGGAATAGTTATTCTTCACCCCCCTCTATTTTAATAGCAATGCACCGTAATTTCATGTTCCGTAAATTTTGTCTTATTTTATACGTAAAAATAGATCATAAGAAAATATATAGTCGCCGTAAAAAATATTTATGTTAGGTAAAATTACAAACATAGTGTAAAAAATACATGAAATGCATTTTTTCTGATCTTATGACCTATATTTTTGTTTTCTTATGCCAAATTTTACGTAGTGAATGAAGATGAATGTAACTATTTTTATTTCAAATGTAATTTATTTATGAAACAATTGTAAATTACCTCGGGTGAAGAATAACTTATTCTGCACCCTGTGTGATGAATAGTAACACTATATATATAGGACAAATGTTTCCTACAAGAAGTGGTAGTTACCATCACTTGTGTTTTCTATGTTGTATGTAGTATCTGTCAAAACCGAGAGTATATACGTGTAGTATGTAGTATATATCAATGATTAGGTAGTATATATATAATTTTTAGGTAGTATGTACCATGTTTTAAGTATGCTCTTTTTTACATACAAATATGTACGTATTTCACAATTATAACAAAAACTATGGACTCATATGCAACTTTTTCATGTAACTTGCTTTGAAATACTTAGATATAGTTTATGAACATATTTAAAATAATAAAATAGTATATATAGCGCCACATGGTAGTATATGAGATATGTGGGGTAACTACCACTGGGTAGTAGGATGCATTTTCCCTATATATACAATATGTAGTATCGTAAAATAATAGCAAACAAAAAATATTAAATGGAAAACACAAAATGAAAGGAAAAATAAAAAATAAAACCAAAACCCCCTCAAATATTGTAGTACCGGTTGGTGTTACCAACCGGTACTAAAGGGCTCCCCGCCCCCGCCGCTGGCTCGTGCCACGTGGGTGCACCTTTGTGCCGGTTCAAGCCGAACCGGTACTAAAGGGGGGGGGGGACCTTTAGTCCCCACTCTTTAGTGCTGGTTGCGGAACCGGCACTAAAGGCCCTTACAAACCGGTGATACATCCCGGTTTTGCACTAGTGACGGCTGGGGTGAGCACGCCGGAGCCGGAGAGGGTTCTGCTGTGGATCTGGGGGAGGGGGAGCTGGCGATGAAGATTGGGTGGACTAGTTGAGTGAAACGCGGGCGGGCGGTGGGAGGGGTGTTGGCGGCCTAGGTGAAAAGGGTGAAAATATCCTCGGTCAGCGCGCGGAAAGGCCTATGCAAATGGTTGCCTCTAAGGGCTCGTGTGCACAAAGAGAAAATTTTTGTTTGAAATGAAGACGTACTAATTTTGAAATGAATACGTGAGTTCATCGTTTCGCCTCTAAATTTTTCCCACGTTAAGCAATCACCATTATACCACGGGTTTTATTTGCTGGCGCATTTCAGGGCTCGTGTGCTATATTTAAGACATTTTTTGGCATTTACCGTGCATTTTGGCATATAAATCAAATCCTAGCCAGACTGCATTTCCTGTCGAAAGGGATGAGGATTGTCGTTCGATCTGGGAGCATCCAACGGTGCAGATGTACGATCCGTTGGGTTTGGGTTCTGGCCAATCAAAACGCACGACTCACATCACGCGCGTAGCAAGAGGGGGCATCGACCACGGTTTGGTAGGCACACGGCTGTCGTGAGTGAACCGTGTGCTATCTGAAAACATTTACATGAACAGGAATTGCATGTGATGTCGAAAGAGATGAGGATCTCTGTTCGATCAAGGAGCATCCAACGGTGCAAATGTACGATCCGTGGGGTTTGGGTTCTGGCCAATCAGAATGCACAACTCATATCGCATGCATAGCAGGGGGTGGGGGGCATCAGGCACGGTTTAGTGGACACAGGTCTTTTGTGAGTGAACCATGTGCTATTTCAAAACATTTACATTAACTAACAACATATTTTTGTTTAAATGAAAACATGAGTTCATCGTTTCGCCTCGAAATTTTTTCCATGGTAAGAAATCACGATTGTACCCTATGGTCCGGTTTTCTGGTACATTTTACCAGGCGGCAGCTTTGGCTAGCAATATCAAATTTTGAATATGCAAAAAAAGAGATCTCATTTGTATATATGAATACATACACACACACACACACACACACACACACACACATATATATATATATATATATATATATATATATGTATGTATGTATATATACAGCCGGTCTATTCTGGTAATATTAGCAGAATAGTTATTCTGATAACACTTCCGCACTGCACTCTGAACAGAAGCGAACTGCATCGTCTTTACGTTGGGCATTGCAATGCTTCACGGGAGAACTGCTTCATTTTCTAGTGTTCCGCACGCGTTTTCTGTGTGGAATCGGGTGTTGCGGGATGATTTAGTTTGTCTCTGTGTCTCATTTTACCTTTATTCTTTCTAATTTACAGGAAATTCTACTACAGTGCTTGCAAAATGAGGGATTTGGCGGACGAGCTTTCTCTGCTCGTTCGTGTTCGCTTCAGATGTGATTTTTTTTGTGCTCGGATGTTGTTTTTTAGTAGGAATTCTTTGATTGCGTTCTTTTTAATCGTCCCGTTCACTCTATAATTTGTTAATTTTTAGGAGTTAGTTTTCAATTCCTGTTAATTTGATTGTGCGGGCGGGTGAGCTTCGTCCGCTCCTCTGTTCTTGTTGGTTTTTTGGATTTTGCGCATCCATGCGTGTTTGAATATTGTAATTACTGTTGGTATAGGTTTGAATTCATTGTATCGCGGGTATAATTGTCATTTTTTGAATTGCATTTTTTAAATGAAAGCTGATGTTTTTCGTCCTGTTGCCGTGACTTCCATGTAATTTTTTGCGGGGGTATTTTTCGATAGTTTAGTGGTTGGACAATTTTTAGGCGAGTAATGGAAGTGCGAGTGAAATTGACACATCTATTAGTCTACCAGATGTCTGGAGTTCTAGTGCTTTAATTTTATTTGTTGTAGTTGTGGCATACGTTGTAGTGCACTGCATTTTCGTTAGTAGTGTACTTCGTTGTAGCTGCATTACAGTGGTTATGGCAGCTTATGAGATTTCTGCTTTCTTAAACTGGATTCTGTGTTCTAGAGGACTGCATAATATGGACTTCCGTACTGCATTAGCATTTGTGGTTAATGTTCTATTCTGCTATTAGAATGGATGGTCCATTATATGCTTGTGTTAGCTTAATAGTTATTATAAGGGTTTTTTTGAACTGCATACTATGAGAATTGTTTTTGAACATCATATGTTAACTGCAAAGTTTCGACCATTCGCATTTCCTTGTTACTTTTCAGAGGACTACTTTGTTTTATTATTAGTACCACACAATGTGTTCGAGAGAACTGCATTACTGCCAACAGCAACTTGTCTAAAAAGGATGATAAAATGATGCAGTTGAGGTTGCATACTTTAAATAGGCATCGTTCAAAGTGTCTGATGGACATAATTTTAAAAGCATACAACATAAGCAAAGCATTAGAAATATTGGTTGCTTCATATTAGACAGCCTAGAGTGCAAATATTGTAAACTTGAGGGAGTCTTCTTCTTTGTAGAAAAACACCATGGCCACTTCTCCGACCTCAAAGCCATTCTGGGAGACAAAATCTTTCCAACCAGTAGTTATGTTGATGCAGTCTTTAGAGTCGATGTGGTAGTCAGCTTGCATGTCTGCATACCCATTCTTGTGTTGTGTCTCCAAAGTAACCTTCCCTAAACTCAGAGCAGGAAATTTTATTGAGGATGGCAGTTTCTGCATATTGGAATGGGTGGAAAAAGAATTTTATAAGTAAACAACAAAAGTTTTTGTTTATACTTAGGATGATCTGTTTATGTTGACTTCAATACTTACATATATATGACTGCTATTTTCTAAAGTAGTTGCAATGTATGAACAAACTTATATACGTAATTGACCTCTAGTTTTACTAGGATATATATTATACTGCAACATGCTTGTACTGCAAGGTCAGTTACAGTGTACTTCGCCAGCATGTTATGAGAATTGCAACGCTGATCTACTGAACTTTTTTTGTTCTTGTGTTGGGGTTCTGATCTAACTAGTGTCGATTCCTGGTGTGGTACTGAAGAAAAATAGGTGGAAGCATCAAGTCTTAATAGCTAACAAATCTGAACAACAATACAAATTATGTTTTGTATTTTGTTCACACTACTGAACAAATTGATTGAACTATATATTCAGATGTGGATTTGCAGGCTAGATTATGTCCAAAATTGTGAGGGGAAAAACATACCCAACTTTCGTGCAGATCTCCAGTTGTGAGGCGATGAAGAAATGGCGCCCAAAACCCCCTGTTGGGTATCATCAGGCACCCGAGGATGCTGCGCCACTCGGTGTTGGTGAGCTCTAGACCTTCTGCGTACACGCATGTGTCCGCTACCGACACCATCCTTGCCAAACACCCGCACTTACAGTCCATGGCGGGTTCAGTTGAATTCCAAAGAAGAGCTGGGGATGGGATGAGCCCTAGATCTATGATTTGAAGAAAAAGAGGAACGGGGGGAGGAGTTGTGTTAGTCTGGAGCACGAATGGATACGTTTTTATGCAACCAATTGAGCAATGGAAGTAATAAATGTGGTTGGTGTTAGGTGGTGGATTGGTTCTGATTCAGTGTCCGCGGATGCATTTGAGTAGCAAGAGGACTACTTAGTTGAACATAGCGAACTTCAATGTGATATCAAGACGAACTGCGGAACGCATGGTTGGGCCTGCGTTTGTGTATGGTATGTGGGATATTTTTTTAATTTTCAGTGGCCTCTCTTTTGTGTGTTGGGCCTGTGTTCGGGGAGTGAAGACGCGTTGGGCCCAAGTCGGCCTGTGAGTACGGCTGGTTCCCGGTGCGTTGTGTGCGGCCTAATGTTTAGTCCCACCTCGCCCGCGGAAGGCGCGCCCGACCTATTTATAAATGTTGCCGAGGCAACCGTGTCGAACTCCTCTGGTTACTTATTTGGGCGATTATACACGGCGCTCGCTGCTCTATGCTCTATGACCTGTGGGCCCATGTGTGCCCGGCCCCATGCATCGTGGCTCAGAACGACTCGCCTGCTGTGGGCGTAGATCTACTACGAGACTGGCTGGGGCCAGCTGCACCTGGGTGGTCAAATTTTTTTCTTTGTATTTTCTGTCATGTATTGTTTTTCAATGTAGGGGCGTGCACTGCTTAGTAAATCATCCATGCACTGCATTGATCAGGGTTCTGTACTACATGTGCATGCATTCCGTACTACATGCACAGTTCTCATTTTTGTTTTCGTGTTTTTGCTCTTATGTAATCTTTTTTCTAATGTAGGGGAGTGCACTGCTTAGTAAATCATACGTGTACTGCATTGATTATGTTTCTATACTGCACACTCATATATTTCCGCACTACACATACAGATCGCATTTTTCTTTTTGTGTTTTTTCTCTTATGTATTCATTTTTTCAAATTTAGGGGCGTGCACTGCTTTGTTGGGTATGTGTAAACTTCATTCGACAGAGTCTGTACTGCATTGGTAGACAACTTGCATTGATACCCTGCACAGGGGCAGATGCAATCTGGAATGTCTAAATACTTCATTAATTACTCTGATACCCAAAAAGCTGAGCCGTGAAGTTGTCGGAGACTTTAGGCCCATCTCGTTGACCAACACGTGCTTGAAGTTTTTAACTAAACTGCTTGCTAACCGCCTTCAGAAAGTGATACTAAGATGCATCCACCGCAATCAATATGGTTTTCTTCGGTGTCGTTCTATTCAAGATTGCCTGGCTTGGTGTTTTGAGTATATACACCAATGCAAAGCTTCGAAGCGACCCATCATCCTTCTTAAGCTGGATTTCACGAAGGCCTTCGACACAATTGAGCATGAACTTATTCTCAGAATTTTACAAAGCAAGGGTTTTGACTCCCGGTGGACTGGATGGATCAATAGCATATTGTCTACGGGATCTTCTTCTGTGCTTCTCAACGGCGTGCCTGGCAATCACTTTGTTTGCAGAATGGGCGTGCGTCAGGGGGATCCTCTCTCACCGTTGCTCTTTGTGATTGCGGTTGACTTATTGCAATCTGTAGTCAACGAGATGTGCTCCAGGAACATCCTCTCACTGCCAATCCCAACCAACTCCAGCGACTACCCGATTGTACAGTATGCCAACGACACTTTAATTGTTCTGCCTGCGATCGATGATCAGCTTATTGCTTTCAAGGAGATGCTTGACACATTTGCGACGTCAACAGGACTACGTGTAAACTTTAGTAAGTCCTCACTCATTCCAATAAACATGACTGATGCGGAAGGTGCTAGGGTGGCTTCTTTGCTCGGATGCGATGTTGGGTCAATGCCATTCACGTATTTAGGCTTGCCAATGGGAACTTCTAGGCCTACAATCTATGATCTACTGCCTCTGGTTGATCGTGTTGAGCGACGCTTATCTGTTTCCTCATGCCTGCTAAATCAAAGAAGCCGACTGCAACTTCTACAGTCAGTGTTGTGCTCCATGCCAATATACTTCTTGTGTACCTTATCTCTTCCCAAGGGCATTTTGCAGCAGTTAGAGCGAATCATGACGCAATGTCTGTGGAGGGGCAACACGGATAACCCGCGTCAATCATTGGCGGCTTGGGATTTAGTCTGTTACCCTAAGAAATTCGGCGGTTTGGGTGTTCTTAACTTGGGCATTCAAAATGAGGCTTTGTTACTAAAGCATCTCTTCAAGTTCTATAATAAAGTGGATGTGCCTTGGGTATCATTAATTTGGGACACTTATTATGCATTGTCACCACCTCAAAGCACCCAGAACTATGGCTCCTTTTGGTAGCGTGATGTCATGCGTTTATACCCTAATTTCTGCAAGCTAGCTGTTCCACAAGTTCATGTAGGCGACACGGTGCTTTTTTGGCTCGACCATTGGCAGCTGGGAAATCGTGCTGTTCTTTTACACGACTGTTTCCCGAGGCTACATTCATTTGTAGTTGATGATGCAATCACTGTCAAGGAGTTTATGGAGCGGCCTGATGTCTTGGATCATTTCCATTTGCCTCTATCATAGGAGGCCTACTCAGAATTAACACAGCTCCAGGCCCTGCTGCCTTTGATCAATCTGGATGGTGAGAGCAAAGACATTTGGAAGTGGCCTTCGAAGCCTGGTGTTTTTATGTCAAAGATATACTATGGCTCTTGCTTCTCACACCTAGTGGTTGACCCCATCTTTAAATGGATTTGGAAGTGTGCATGCACACTCAAGTTCAAAGTGCTTGGCTGGCTTCTATTAATGGATCGTTTGAACACTAGGGATATGATGCAACGTCATCATTGGATCATCCAGGATGACACATGTGTGCTATGCAACCTTGCACAGCATGAGGATCGGGCTCATCTTTTCTTTGCTTGCAATTTTAGCCAAAGGATTTGGAACTATCTTAGGATTTCTTGGTCCGTTCAGCCGAACCAAACCACATATGAGATGGCTCAATCAATTAGGAGGGATTTCGGTCATCCTTTCTTCACTGAGGTTGTCTTCACTGCTACTTGGAATATTTGGACACAAAGGAATGGGAAGATCTTCAGAAATGAGCAACCTTCTTTTAGAGCTTGGAGAAGGAACTTTATCCATGACATTTCTCTTCTGTCTCATAAGATTAGGTGTAAATATAAAGATAGTTTACTGTCTTGGATAGCTAACCTTTCTTAGCCTCTTTGCTTGTAAGTATCTTTTCTCTCTTTTTTCTGTAAATTTGTATAATTGTAACTATATTGCTTTCTTTTAGTTATTAATAAAGGACTGTGAGGCTGTTGCCTTGCAGTATATAGTCAAAAAAACTTGCACTGCATGCGTCCTATTTGCACACTGCATCTTATTTTGTTTTGTGCACTGCTCGAATCTAATGATACATAAGCAAACAACAGAAAACAAATTATCATAGGCATTCTGTACAACAAGTTCATCATCAACAAACTAATTTCAACAGAATGCAATCTAACATAATGAAAGTACATCATTACAAGCGATTCTGCATGGCAAGCAAACTAAGTTCAGCAAAAGCAAATGATCACAAGCAAACTAACGATACATAAGCAAACAACATAAAGCAAATTTTATGATAATTCTAAAACGACGCTGGCATTGTTGGCTCTTTGGCCGGCACAATCTTCTTCTTCACCAGGTAGCATCTCCCCATCCCCAGCTGCTCCTCGCGCGCTTCTTGGGGGGCTCCTCCTTCTCCAGCTTTGCACGGCGAAGCCCGTCCTGGGTGAGGGTGATGCGGTTCCATATCTCGTATGCTGCGTAGGCATCCTTTGCCGCGTACTCGATGTGCCTCATGGACAGAGGCAGGGTGGCCCAGTGCTTGTGTTCGTCGTCGGTGATCTTCTTCTTCATGTTGTTGCAGTAGTCGTCTATGAGCATGCCGGAGAAGTCTCCAAGGGAGTCCAACTCCTTGGTTGCCTCGGGCACCCTCCACTCCTTCTGGATGTCGACGAAGTTGGCGACCTCCAGATTGACGCGCTCTACCCTTTTTTTGTCGCCGTCGATGGAGAAGCCTGCAAAGGTGTACCTGGGGTCGGCGAGGAAGTTGTCGAAAACGATGCACCTTTCAGCGGCGCTCAGTTGGAAGAGCAGTACCGGGTGTTTCTTGCCGATGGAGAGTTGGCAGAGGGCGGGTTTCTGCGTCGCTTCAGGCTCGTTATTGTACTCGAGATCAATGCTGACGATCTTGTGGTGCTGGAGGCTGAGGTGGCGCTCGTACTGAGCGAGGGTGATCGCCATCTGCTTCTTGTCGTTGGTGTGGATGACGTGCAACTTGGTGTTGCCGTGGGCCTCCACGCCCTTGTACTCGTCGGCGAACACCATGGCCGGTAGTAGGGCTTGGTGTTTTGCGTGGAGACGGATGTGATGGAGCGATTTGGTGGCAGCGCAATGGATACTTGTGTTGTTGTGGATGAGAAGGCCTTTGGCAGGGGTCTGAATTTAAGGGGAGGACGCGGGGTGGGATGGCCGCATCGGATGAACTGCACGATCTCGCTGACGATGCGGTTGTGCAGATCGTGGGTTGGTGCGGCGTCTGTGATCGTGGGCTTGTGGCGATGGAACCGCTCCAATTGGGTGGTTGTATGCGAACGTGGTTTTTTTAACGTGGTTTTTTTATCAGTAATTTTTTTAACCACCACTTTCTATGCGAACGGGCATTTGTCACGTTTATATGTATCCTACGTGATAATGAAACTGCATTGGTTAGAGTTCTGCACTGCATCATGTACAATAGAGAACTGCATTTTGTCTACAGGTGCGTACTTCACCGTTTTTTGCGTGTCCTTGCTGCAGCCCCTAAATAAAGTACAATGTATTCCGCAATTTTACGAGTTTTTCGCTATGTTCTTTACCGTGTATTTATTCATGTAGGTAATCCAGAACTGGATTGCTATACCGTACTGCTTCGTGTAACGAAATGCACTTCATTTTTCTAGTGCTGCGTACTGCATCTATTTTTTGCGTGTACTTACTGCAGTCCCTGGTACGGGAGGGGTAGGGGGGTTGGCCCCCCCCTTTTTGTGTGGCAATTATTTGAAGGTAGACTTTTTCTTTTCGGATGCGTTTTCTTAACATGTGTGTTGTTTTTTATTTTAACTTTTTTTACGAACTGCATGTATTTTATTTTGTTTTACCGTTTGAACTTCATTGTTCTTCATAGAGAACTGCATCATGTGCGTTTTGATGTAGTCTGTCTTATTTTTAGCCGGGCCATTTTTGGGCCGGCCCGTTTTATGTTACCGTTTGCCACACGCGGGCCTCCTACGTGTCCCTTCCAGGCGATCCCACCGTTCCGCTGACAGGGAGAGAGACCGAGAACAATCCCCTCTCCTCTCTTTCAGTTTCTCCCAAGGCATCTCTCCCTCGAGCAAAACCGTCGTCGCCCGCAGCAACCGCCGTCGCCCGAGGAACCGCCGCCCTCAAGAGGTCCTTATTCCTGCACTCCGCGTCGCCGTCCGCTCCATGAGCCCTTGCCACTGCGCTCCCGCAGCCCTCTCCTGTCTGTTCCCGTCGCTGCACCCCCTCCCCCCCTCCCGCCGCCGCACCTTTTTTGTGGTACGTTCCGCTTGGCCTCGGTCTTGATCGTCCCCTCGTCTTGTTTTGTGCTTCTCGTAGTTGCTTTTGGTCATTTTGCTTGTGTAATTTTTCCGTAGGCAGTCGATTTTATCTCGATTTGAAGTCGATACTCGCGTGTAGCAAGGTGGATCTAGGCTTTCGTGAGATTTTCGCCGATTTTGTTGCTTACATCTGTCACTTCGTCCTTGTGCTGTAGGCAAATGCCATGTCTTCGTCGAGCAGAGTGGGAGGATGAGTTCAGGGTATGTGGAGTAATTATTTTAGGCTTTGTTTATTTTGTTTGATGTTTATCTAGTTTCGTAAACCATCCTGCATATTGGTTTTGCTCTACTAGTTTTCAGCGTTCGTTTGCATTATTTTGTCATGTGATGTTTTGTAATTTCTGTTTCTGGTTCTTTTTGAATCCAGTAGGTGATTGCAGTGCTCATAAAGATACACCAATTGGCTCTCATTGTCCTGGTGGTAAGGATCATGGTGGCGAGGGAGGACATAAAGTGAATTCGCCGATTGAATCTTCTCCCATAAGTGTGGTCCCTCCTTCTAGTATGTGATTGATTTGTTTATTTTGTGTATGCTGGTTACTTGATGTTGTACAAATTGGCGTTGCCTTGCTGTATCTAGTCCGGCATTTTGTTGGGAACAAACGTGAAGTTAGTGTATGCAGCACTGCATTTATTTTGTATATGTGAACTCCACTATATGTATGTGTGAACTGCATTGTTGTTTTATTCAAGTTTTTTGTGCAATGCATTATTTTTTATTTTTAGCTTATGGTTGGAGCACTGCATTTTATATGTCTAAGTGTACTGCATTTGTTCTTTTTGTGCACTTTTTAACGACCATAGTCAAACTTCATTTTGACGCAGTGTCTGTTTTCCATGCCGGGGTGCCTGGGTTTGAGGAGCTTACTCAATTGATTGACCATTATTTTGCAAAGGGTAATGTTGGTGTGAGCTTTGACCAGAGACGTCCCGTTTTGTCTGAAACACAATCGCAGTCTGTTGATGGTACAGAGGAAGTTACACATGATTAGATGGTCTCGGAACAGCTTCGTGAATATGAGTTGAAGCAAAGGAAGAAGAAGTTGATGTTTGAAAGTGACTCGAAAGAGTTTGCGGAGAAGGAGAAGCAGAGGAGAGTTGCAGATGGTGCCAAGGGTGCCGAATTTGCCAAGGTGAAGAAGCCTTCTTTGCAGAAGAACAGGCTGAGTACTGTTGCTGAGGAAGGTGGTACACCTCGGCGGAGTCCACGTGTTGTTGGCATGAACAAGAATCTTGGCAAGAGAACTGATGAAGCTGGTGGAAAGGATGATCCTCAGCGCAAGCGACTACATGTCACTAAAGGTCCCAACTCTAATGATGATGACTTTGTGCTTGCTGATTTTGTGAGGGATGTTCATAGTGGTAGACCAAAGACTGTGGTTCACCTAAGAGTCTACCCAAGCGTGCCCGTGATGATGTCGATGAAGATGTTGGTGGTGACTCTAGCGAGGAGGTGGATGTTGTTCCAAAGGTTTGTTGAAGTGGACTGCATTTGTTTCCTTCATTTGTTATTCTATCTGTGTTTTCTCTATCTCTTTTTTTATGGCTAGTCTTCTAATGCGGATTGCATTTCCCTTTACACAGAGGAAGAAGTCTAGTAAGAGCAATGCAACTGAAGATGATGCTGAGGGAGATGATTCTCGATTTAACAAGACCGTACGTTTGTCGCTTCCCACTGTTTGCAAGGCTGCTGCTTTGTTGAAAGAGGCACACTGTAGTCGTGTTCGGGATGCTGGATTTGGTGTTGTCTTTGAACTGACAGTAAAGAAAAATGTGTCGTGCATTCTTATGAGCTATCTGATGGGAGTGATTGACCCTTCCACCATGATAATGGACTCTGGGAATGGCAGGGTTCTTCGAATCAATCATGATGCAGTTCATCACATTTTTGATTTACCCATGGGACGTCACACTGCACCCATGCCTGCTGCCAGCAGCCATAATGACTCGTTGACTGCCCTCAAGGATGAGCTTGGCTTTGACCGTTTAAAAAGTATAGGTGTCAAGGACTTGCTTGAGAAGTTGAAGGTGTTGGTGGAGGAAGATGATCATGTGACTGTTGACCTTGCTGTGAAGGTGTTCTTCCTGATACTTTACCAGAATTTGTTGTGCCCCGGGCCCGCAGTTCGTTTGGGTAGAGTTGCTGCAATGGTAGAGAACATGGATTATGCGGCTATGGCTCATATGGACTTTTGCCAGCTTGTAGTTGATGAGTTGCAGGCAGCTGTGGTGAGGTGGCAAACAGAAGGCAGCAAGCAGAATTCTGCAGAGGGTTGTGCCATTGTCCCCCTAATTATGTATCTTGACTGCTTGAAGCTTCGCAAATTTTCAGTCATGCACACGTTGACGCCACGTGCGTCATACCTGACGACCAAGGACCTGATGAAGTTATACAATGAGGATGTGCTTGTGAAGGGAAAGATTTACTTGGAAACTTACAAATTTGGGAAGCTTCCGGTTAGTGCATCTGATTTTTTTATATCAGATTTTTTTTTAAAGGTGCAGCCATTATAAATACAAACTTTTCTAGTACTCACAGGTGTACTTCTCTTTGCCTCTTGTCTTTTTTTTCCAGTGGAAGGCGTCAGGTGAAGTTGCATGCGGCAGCTCTGATGCGGGGCCTAGCACTCATGCTAGGTTTTATGAGCCTATCTGTAGCCAGCTTCCTGCCTGTGATGATGAGGTGCCGCATACTCGTGGTTTCATGGCTCGACAAATCTTTGATAATAGAAGCTCTTCTAAACACACATTTGTTGGCGGCAAAAAACACGAGCAGATTGATGAGCTTCTTCTGAAGGTTTTGAAGTTGACTGAAGATTTGCCAACCTCTGGTGACAGGTTGAGGACAATTGCTGGTTTTTTCCCTATTGACCATGGCCCACGAGATGAAGATATTGTTGCTGCTCACAATTTTGATTATGGCCTGATTGAAAGCCTGAAGATTGCAGTGACGAATGTTCGGTCTTTGTATGCTCAATTGAGACATTCACAGGAGGAAAAATGCAGTCGGTATGAGAAGGATGTTGGGCATATTTTGGATGAAATGAACCGTCAGGGCGCTGGCGTTGGCGCTGATAATGTATGTTCTAGGTTTTTTGTGGCTTTGAACCTCTTTTGTGTATTATGTGGACTGCTCCTCACTATTTTTGTTTTTTGTGATAGGCTGGAGTGGAATCTTCTGGTGTCCATGGAACTAGGGACGATGGAATTGGTCAGGTACAAGTACTTCTGCCATGTCTGTTGTGCCATGCGTCCCTCTTCTTAAACTTGCATTTGTTGCTTTCCATTTTATTGTATTTTTTGTGTACTTCATGGTTGTAAAGTGTGTACTGCTTGTGCATAGTTGAAGTTTTTTTTGGTCGTTACCATCTTATTTTCATTTTTGGTTTGTTCTATGCCCGTAGACTGTTGTTGCTGCTTGTGATGTGCATAAAGAGTCCTATGATGGCTCTGGGAAGGATGAGGTCTTGGCTGATGCATCGTCCCCTCCGGATGTTGTAGCTGATAAGGTATAGTTGTATTACTTGCTCTGTTAGTGTGTTGTAATCTAATTTTTTGTTGTTGTTATAAACTTGATGTACGCTGTTATGTTCACTCATATGTATTTTCATTTACATATGTTAGCTGCGATAGGTTTACATGTGTGAGCTTCAGTATTTGACAGAAGTGAACTGCAGTTCTTTTTTGCATGCGTGGTCCATAATGTTTTACATACGTAAGCTTCAGTATTTAACCTAACTGAACTGCAGCGTTTGACAAAGTGAACTGCAGTTCCGTTTTACGTATATGTGGGTTGAGTTGTAGTTGTTTTGACACACGTGGGTTGCAGTTGTTTTGCATATGTGGACTGTCGTTGTTCTGTGTATGTTGTCAGCAGTCTTTGACATAAGTGTCCTGTGTGTTGTTGTGTTAATTATCCCCACACTCATTTTGTGTTATTGTGTGTTTTTTAAACTTTCCATAGCCTGGAGAACAAAACGTGGAAGTTCACATTGATCTGAATCAGGGCGGTTGTGCTGCTGATGGTGGTGGCAGTGTTGATGCTTCTGCATCGGTTGCCGTCGACTGTGCAGACCCTTCTGTAGCTCAAGAATCCCTTGATGCTGTTTCCCCTAGTCGGCATGAAGATTCTGATTTTTGGCATTGAAAAGCCGCTGGAGAATGTTGTCCCTGTTGTTAGTGTTGTTGCTTCCCCTGTTTGTCTGGCGGCCAACGATGTTCCTGAAGTATCGAGAGTGGAGCCTCATGTAGCTGAAGTATCTAAGGACGTTGCGGTTGACCAGACTGTTGTAAATCCAGAGAATGCTGATGTTGCTGCAGAAGGGCAGTCCAGTGAGGTTGTGGTGGATTCGTCGCAATCTATCCAAGAAAACGTTTTGGTCGGCTCCGGAGAACAACAGCATGAAGACACTGACACTGAAGGCAAGAGTTTTATTTCGAAGAGTGCAGTTGAAGTTTTTCTCATTTCATTTTGTTTAATTACTGTGGTATCTGTATTAGATGTTTAATGATAAGTGAAACTTGATCTTTTGTTTATGATTTTCAAAATAGCTAGCAGAATTTCCATATCTTAATATTGGAACTTCATTATTTGGATAAGTGAACTTCATCTTTTTGTTACAGATGACAAACTTCCTGTTGTGACACCGTCGAGCATTGATCCAGCTCTTCTGAAAAGATACAGTGAGTTGTACGCTGCTGTTACGAGGGTTTGGAAGGACAAGAAGAAAAAGTATGGTTTTCTAGAAATTGTTTTGTTCATATGTATTTTCTAATTTTGGTATTTACCCCTTTTTCTTTGTTGTTATTTTTTTAGTATCTTATGTTTCAGTTTTTTCATGAAAAATTCACGGACATGATTGCTTTTAAAACTGAGATGGCTGATATTACCATTGGCGAAGTTGGTCAATCCTTTTGGGATAAAGTGATGCTCACTACAAGACTTGTAGATCTTGGGGTTTCTTTGCTGGTAGATAAGTTTAAGGGATCTCCGAGAATGGTTGTCCCGTACCATATTTGTGTAAGAATGCAGAAATTTTTGTTTTATTTTTTTTATTTTCCTTTCTGATTTCGTGCAACGACCTGTTTGCTTGAGCACTATTTGTTTTTTGTTTTTTTTGGCAGACAAATATTTGGAATGGTGGTACTGTAGGTAGGAGTGTTAAAATGATGTTCTCTTCAAAAGCTGAGGAGCATGTTGATAAAAAGGATATGGTGAGTAACGTTTTTATGTGTCGAAAACTATATTTTGCGTGTTTGTTTTTATAGTGTTCTGTTTCTTCTTCTTATAATAATTTTATTTATTTTTTCGTGCTTCGAACAGGTCCTTTTTGCAACTTTTGATCCGCCAGAGATGAGGGATGGTGTTGGTCATTATTGTGTAGTTGAGTTAAATGTGAAAGAAAGGCGGTTTGAATTTCTTGACTTGCTCAATAAACCTGGCAGCCTTGATGCGATCAGGGTTTTTAGGAGGATGGTTAAAAATATCAAGCGTGCATGGAAAGAAGGAAGCTGAAGTTCTGATGAGCCGCTAAATCCTCCTACACTTGATGGATTTGTGTTGAAACATGTCATTGTCCCAATGCAGCCAAATGGGTGTGTTCCGTACAGCCCCTCTCCACCATACTGCTGAAGTTTTTTTATTTCATTTTGTGAAACTAATGTTTGTTATTCTTTTATTGCAGGCATGATTGTGGATTCTACATGTTTCAATTCTTGCAGACTTGGGATGGTGTTCGAGTTGCTCAGTTTGGGGTGGAGCACATTGGCTACATCAGAAAGGCCATGCTCTATAGTTGGCTCACATCGAGAAAGTGTTCCCTTGATTTAACATCACTTTTAATTTCTGCAGATAAAGATTGTTTTAGTGAACTTCTTTATCCTTCCTTTATTTTTTTTGTCTACTGCTTGCTTCCGGTTCTTACGGTTTTTTTACTAGTTTGTTTAGTTAAGTTCATGATTTAGAATGGATGTGTATATTTATTTGTTGTGTTAGTGAGATGCATTTTCTTTTTTGGGCAAGTGAGCTGCATTGTTCTTTACAAGTGGGCTGCATTGTTGTATACAAGTGGGCTGCATTGTTGTATACATTTTGATCTGCATTGTTGTAGACAAGTGGACTGCATTGATGTAGACAATTGTGTTGCATTCTATTCTTTAGTGAACTGCATTTTTTATTTTAATGAGATGTATTACATGTTTTTTGGTTTGTATTTTGTGCCGAGTGTTTCCATGTTTTTTCTACACGTTTTTAGGTTTTAATGGGGGGATTCATGAAGGCTGTACGTCACTGTTCGAGTCCTAGGGTTCTGAGGTGGTTATGGAGGATTGTGCCATTGAAATCTCTCCAGATAATTCTGGTTCTTTGGCTGGAGATGGTTTGAACACAGTTGTGGCGTCTGGACTTGATGGTGGAAGTGTTTCTCGACCTAGCTCTCCACGCGATGTATTGATGTTGATGATGATGATTTTGTTACGCCGTGTCCTCGCGTCACTAGGACTAGGAGTGCAGCAATTAATCGTCCTCCTGTGGATGACGTTGAAATATTTTCGAACAAGAGGGCAGGTGAGAGGGCTTTTAAGTTGAGATGCTCTATAGAGAAATTGAAGCCTCCGAGGTTCAAATATATTAATGAGGCGAGGAAAATAAAGGATCCTGTTCTCACCAAAGATTTTGTAACCAAATACCACGAGTAAGTTTTATGTGTGTGCCCTTAATCCTTTTTTGTGTTTTGTTTTTAATTTTAATTTTATTGATCCCATCTCTGTATGTTTACTGCAGGAATGCGTTCTTTATGGTGAATAGTCCTTTTGGTGATCTTGATACTTACACTGTTGACTATATATATAATGCATTTGGCAAAGGAGCTTTAATGGATTCGTATCTCATGGATTTTGTCATCAAGTACTAGAAGCAAGACCCTGTAATGGGTTTAGTTTATCATTCTGGTGGTGAACGTGTGCTACTTTCACCCTTATTTATCACGGTAAACGCGTGCTGTCATTTTTTCTATTGTACTGGTTTTTTATGTCCATGCCTGCATGCATTGTTTATTCTTTTTTTCATGTCCTTTTTTTGTTCTTTTTTGTTTGCAGTATGTTCTTCAGATGGAAACCTTTGTGACGAGAGATGATGAAGGAAACCCTGTATTGCCAGTTGTGCATAGCCCATTTGTTTTACAAGATGCAGTTAACCAGTTCAAGGTTTTTGTGAGTGACGACATAAACCTGTTGGATGCAAAACTGGTAAGTTCATTGTTTCCCATCATTTATTTTCTGGTTTGTTGCATTTCTTTTTATAGATATTTTTTGGAACAGTGGTCCTAGTGCTACATGTCGAAATAACTTTTCATTTCATTTTTTGTTTTTTTATCAGACCAGATTATGATGCCGCGCTCCAAGGATGGTCATTATTCCTTATAACGATGAACCAGCATCGCCAGACGTTTGATATCCATGACACTAGGAAGTACACTGGCCATCCTGATGTCATGACAAAGTGGAACAGGACTGATTACCACTCAGATTGCACTGAAGTGGTATGTCATTTTTTCTTGCCAAGTGCAAAGCTTTTTTGTGTTTCTCCTACTGCATTTTTTTATAAACTGCACATGCAATGTTAGCACACATAGAACCACACTTGTTTATGTAGTGCACTGCAACATATGCGTGACAGAACTGCATTTTTCTCACACCCCCATAATCCTTGTAAAAAAGGAGATAAAAGGAAATGACCTCACGTGCATTTAAAAGAGGGATTGTCTAGATGTTGAGAACAACTTTTGTATTTTTTGGTTCGTCTGAATAGTAATTTGATCTATGGTGTGTGTTATTTTTACATTGTGCTTCCTTTTTTTGCCAGATGAGGAGGATGACTCAGTTGCTGAAGGCTATTTATGGTGAAAAAATGTATAAATCTAAGAACCACCCTGACTGGGTTAAATTGGCAGAGAAGCCCTCTTACCCGATCGTGCCAGCGCAGGGAGCAATCGAGTGCGGAATCTATGTTCTGAGGTTGACGCAGTTGTATGACGGCCAACGTCTAGTTGAGAAAATTATCAAAACCGACGTAACACCTTCTCTGTTTTCTTCTTTTTCTTGTTACTTTTTTTTATTATTTTACTTTTTGTTCTTTATGACAACCTTATATTTAATCACTGTCTGCATTTTTTTAATTTTCTTTTTCAGCCTGCTGTTGAAGATTGGAAGGCGGAGTACATGTTCCAGCTGCTGTTCAATCCTTCGAACATGTTGTGTTATGAAGACATGCCGCTTGAGCCACGAGATCTGATTGCGGACCTCGGGCTTACTTCCCTGTCGCAGTCGCAGACGCAGTCACAGACGCAGTAACAATCATTTTGGCATTGTTTCTACTTGGTAAAAAGCCTGTGTACGGACAAGAACTAGGGTTCATGTTGTGTACCGTGTGCTGTCTAAGGTATATAATGTATGAAAAGACTTTTTTTCTGTTGTTGTGATTTTCGTCTGCTTTTTGCAGCAGTGTTTATGGATGAATTTGTATATGTATGTGTATTTTATATAAATAACTCATACAGTATATATATGTGTATATATTTATTTATTTTGACTTACACGTTCTGTGCGAACTGGCATTTTTTCACGCTTATATGTGTCGGGTAACGTAGCAGAAATTCAAAATTTTCTACGCATCACCAAGATCAATCTATGGAGTAATCTAGCAACGAGGGGAAGGGGAGTGCATCTACATACCATTGTAGATCGCGATGCGGAAGCGTTGCGAGAACGCGGATGAAGGAGTCGTACTCGTAGAGATTCAGATCGCGGTTGATTCCGATCTAAGCGCCGAACCACGGCGCCTCCGCGTTCAACACACGTGCAGCCCGGTGACGTCTCCCATGCCTTGATCCAGCAAGGAGAGAGGGAGAGGTTGGGGAAGACTCCATCCAGCAGCAGCACGACGGCGTGGTGGTGATGGCAGAGCGTGGCAATCCCGCAGGGCTTCGCCAAGCACCGCGGGAGAGGAGGAGGGAAAGGGCTGCGCCAAGAGAAGAAGAACTTCGTGCGTTGGGCTGACCCTTTTCCTCCACTATATATAGGGGGAGAGGGAGGGCTGCGCCCCCACCTAGGGTTCCCTCCCAGGGGTGGCGGCAGCCCCCAAACCCATCTAGGGTGCGGCCAAGGGGAGGAGAGGGGGGCGCCACTAGGGTGGTCCTTAAGGCCCATCTGGACCTAGGGTTTGCCCCCTCCCATTCTCCCATGCGCCTTGGGCCTTGGTGGGGGGGCGCACCAGCCCACCTGGGGCTGGTCCCCTCCCACACTTGGCCCACACAGCCTTCTGGGGCTGGTGGCCCCACTTGGTGGACCCCCGGGACCCTCCCGGTGGTCCCGGTACATTACCGATATCACCCGAAACCTTTCCGGTGACCAAAACAGGACTTCCCATATATAAATCTTTACCTCCGGACCATTCCGGAACTCCTCGTGACGTCCGGGATCTCATCCGGGACTCCAAACAACATTCGGTAACCACGTACATACTTTCCCTATAACCCTAGCGTCATCGAACCTTAAGTGTGTAGACCCTACGGGTTCGGGAACCATGCAGACCTGACCGACACGTTCTCCGGTCTATAACCAATAGCGGGATCTGGATACCCATGTTGGCTCCCACATGTTCCACGATGATCTCATCGGATGAACCACGATGTCGGGGATTCAATCAATCCCGTATTCAATTCCCTTTGTCTATCGGTATGCCACTTCCCCGAGATTCGATCGTCGGTATCCCGATACCTTGTTCAATCTCGTTACCGGCAAGTCTCTTTACTCGTTCCGTAACTCACATCATCCCGTGATCAACTCCTTGGTCACATTGTGCACATTATGATGATGTCCTACCGAGTGGGCCCAGAGATACCTCTCCGTTTACACGGAGTGACAAATCCCAGTCTCGATTCATGCCAACCCAACAGACACTTTCGGAGATACCTGTAGTGTACCTTTATAGCCACCCAGTTACGTTGTGACGTTTGGTACACCCAAAGCATTCCTACGGTATCCGGGAGTTTCACAATCTGATGGTCAAAGGAAATGATACTTGACATTAGAAAAGCTCTGAGCAAACGAACTACACGATCTTGTGCTAGGCTTAGGATTGGGTCTTGTCCATCACATCATTCTCCTAATGATGTGATCCCGTTATCAACGACATCCAATGTCCATGGTCAGGAAACCGTAACCATCTATTGATCAACGAGCTAGTCAACTAAAGGCTTACTAGGGACATGGTGTTGTCTATGTATCCACACATGTATCTGAGTTTCCTATCAATACAATTCTAGCATGGATAATAAACGATTATCATGAACAAGGAAATATAATAATAACCTATTTATTATTGCCTCTAGGGCATATTTCCAACAGTCTCCCACTTGCACTAGAGTCAATAATCTAGTCCACATCACCATGTGATTAACACTCATAGGTCACATCACCATGTGACCAACACCCAAGAGTTTACTAGAGTCAACAATCTAGTTCACATCACCATGTGATTAACACTCAATGAGTTCTAGTTTGATCATGTTATGCTTGTGAGAGAGGTTATTAGTCAACGGGTCTGAACCTTTCAGATCCGTGTGTGCTTTACGAATATCTATGTCATCTTGTGGATGCTACCACGCGCTACTTGGAGCCATTTCAAATAATTGCTCTACTATACGAATCCTGTTTACTACTTAGAGCCATCCGGATTAGTGTCAAAGTTCGCATCGACGTAACCCTTTACGACGAACTCCTTTTCACCTCCATAATCGAGGAAATTCCTTAGTCCACTAGATACTAAGGATAAGTTCGACCGCTGTCATGTGATCCATTCCCGGATCACTATTGTACCCCTTGACCAACTCATGGCAAGACACACTTCATGTGCGGTACACAGCATAGCATACTATAGAGCCTACGTCTGAAGCATAGGGGACGACCTTCGTCCTTTCTCTCTCTTCTGCTGTGGTCAGGTCTTGAGTCTTACTCAATACTCACACCTTGTAACACAACCAAGAACTCCTTCTTTGCTGACCTATTTTGAACTCTTTCAAAATCATGTCAAGGTGTGCGTTCTTTGAAAGTATCATCGGGCGTCTTGATCTATCTCTATAGATCTTGATGCCCAATATGTAAGCAGCTTTATCCAGGTCTTTCTTTGAAAAACTCCTTTCAAACAACCCTTTATGCTTTCCAGAAATTTTACATCATTTCGGATCAACAATATGTCATTCACATATACTTATTAGAAATGTTGTAGCGCTCCCACTCACTTTATTGTAAATACAAGTTTCTAACAAACTTTGTATAAACCCAAAAACTTTGATCACTCCATCAAAGCGTATATTCTGACTCCGAGATGCTTGCTCTAATCCATGGAAGGATCGCTGGAGCTAGCATACCTTTTAGCATCCTTAGGATCGACAAAACCTTTCTGATTGTATCACATACAACCTTTCTTTACGAAAACTGGTAAGGAAACTTGTTTTGAAATCCATCTGCCATATTTCATAAATGCAGCTAATGCTAACATGATTCCGACGGACTTAAGCATCGCTACGGATGAGAAAATCTCATCGTAGTCAACTCCTTGAACTTGTGGAAATACTCTTTGCCACAAGTCGAGCTTCATAGACGGTAACATTACCGTCCACGTCCGTCTTCTTCTCAAAGATCCATTTATCTCAGATTTCATGGCTTCTAACCATTTGTCGGAATATGGGCCCACCATCGCTTCTCCATAGCTCGTAGGTTTAGTATTGTCTAACAATATGATATCTAAGACAGGATCACGTACCACTCTGAAGTAGCATGCATCCTCGTCGTCCTACGAGGTTTGGTAGTGACTTGATCCGAAGTTTCATGATCACTATCATAAGCTTCCACTTCAATTGGTGTAGGTGCCATAGGAACAACTTCCTGTGCCCTGCTACACACTAGTTGAAGTGACGGTTCAATAACCTTATCAAGTCTCCACCATCCTCCCACTCAATTCTTTCGAGAGAAACTTTTCCTCGAGAAAGGACCCTGTTACTAGAAGCAATTACTTTTGCTTCCAGATCTGAAATAGGAGGTATACCCAACTGTTTTTGGCTATTCTATGAAGACGCATTTATCCGCTTTGGGTTCGAGCTTATTATCCTGAAACTTTTTCACATAAGCATCGCAGCCCCAAACTTCTAAAAAACGACAACTTAGGTTTCTCTAAACGGTGTCGTCTCAACGGAATTGCGTGGTGCCCTATTTAAAGTGAATGCGGTTGTCTCTAATGCCTAACCCATAAACGATAGTGGTAATTTGATAAGAAACATCATGGTATGCACCATATCCTATAGGGTGTAGTTATGACTTTCGGACACACCATCACACTATGGTGTTCCAGGCGGTATTAATTGTGAAACACTTTCCACAATGTCTTAGTTGTGTGCCAAACTCGTAACTCAGATACTCATCTCTATGATCATATCACAGACATTTTATCCTCTTGTCACGACGATCTTCAACTTCACTCTGAAATTACTTGAACCTTTCAATAATTCAGACTTGTGTTTCATCCAGTAAATACACTCAGCATCTACTCAAATCATTTGTGAAGTAAGAACATAACGATATCCACTGCATGCCTCAGCACTCATTGGACTGCATACATCAAAATGTATAACTTCCAATAAGTTGCTCTCTTGTTCCATCTTACTGAAAACGAGGCCTTTCAGTCATCTTGCCCATGTGGTATGATTTGCATGTCTCAAGTGATTCAAAATCAAGTGAGTCCAAACGATCCATTTGCATGGAGTTTCTTCATGCATATATACCAATAGACATGGTTCGCATGTCTCAATCTTTTCAAAAACGACTGAGTCCAAAGATCCATCTACATGGAGCTTCTTCATGCATTCTATACCAATATGACTCAAGTGGCAGTGCCACAAGTATGTGGTACTATCATTACTATCTTATATCTTTTGGCATGAACATGTGTATCACTACGATCGAGATTCATTTTAGGTGCAAGACCATTGAAGGTATTATTCAAATAAACAGAGTAACCATTATTCTCCTTAAATGAATAACCGTATTGCGATAAACATAATCCAATCATGTTTGTGCTCAACGCAAACACCAATCTCGATGGTAGAGGGAGCATGCGATGCTTGATCACATCAACCTTGGAAACACTTCCAACACATATCGTCATCTCACCTTTAGCCAATCTCCATTTATTCCGCAGCTTTTATTTCGAGGTACTAACACTTAGCAACCGAACCGGTATCCAATACCCTGGTGCTGCTAGGAGTACTATTAAAGTACACATTCATATAATGTATATCCAATATACTTCTGTCGATCTTGCCTGCCTTCTCATCTACCAAGTATCTAGGGTAGTCCTGCTTCAGTGACCGTTCCCCTCATTACAGAAGCACTTAGTCTTGGGTTTGGGTTCAACCTTGGGATTCTTCACTAGAGCAGCAAATGATTTGCTATTTCATGAAGTGTCCCTTTTGCCCTTGCCCTTCTAGAAACTAGTGGTTTTACTAACCATCAACAATTGATGCTCCTTCTTGATTTCTATTTTTGCGGTGTCAAACATCGCGAGTTGCTCAAGGATCATCATATCTATCCCTGATATGTTATAGTTCATCACGAAGCTCTAATAGCTTGGTGGCAGTGACTAAGGAGAACCATCACTATCTCATCTGGAAGATTAACTCCCACTCGATTCAAGCGATTGTGGCACTCAGACAATCTGAGCACATGCTCAACGATTGAGCTTTTCTCCCTTAGTCTGCAGGCTTAAGAAACTTGTCAGAGGTCTCATACCTCTTAACGTGGGCACTAGTCTGAAATCCCAATTTCAGTCTTCGGAACATCTCATATGTTCTGCGACGTTTCAAAACCGTCTTTGGTGCCACAATTCTAAACCGTTAGCATTACGCACTGAACTATCACGTAGTTACCAAAACGTGTATGTCAGATGTTCCGCAACATCTACAGACGACGCTGAGGTTCAGCACACCGAGCGGTGCATTAAGGACATAAGCCTTCTGTGCAGCAATGAGGACAATCCTCAGTTTATGGACCCAGTCTGCATAATTGCTACTACCAACTTTCAACTAAATTTTCTCTAGGAACATATCTTAAACAGTAGAACTAAAGCGTATGACATAATTTGCAAAAGACCTTTTG
The DNA here is from genome assembly GCF_002575655.3 of Aegilops tauschii subsp. strangulata. Classification (NCBI taxonomy): domain Eukaryota; kingdom Viridiplantae; phylum Streptophyta; class Magnoliopsida; order Poales; family Poaceae; genus Aegilops; species Aegilops tauschii. The sequence continues at coordinate 268,163,977 of NC_053038.3, read as the reverse complement.
ACTATGTTCATGATAATGAAGTTCATCTGATTATTTAATGAACTCCCACTCAGATAGACATCCCTCTAGTCATCTAAGTGATACATGATCCGAGTCAAACTAGGCCGTGTCCGATCATCACGTGAGACGGACTAGTCATCATCGGTGAACATCTCCATGTTGATCGCATCTACTATACGACTCATGTTCGACCTTTCGGTCTCTTGTGTTCTGAGGCCATGTCTGTACATGCTAGGCTCGTCAAGTCAACCTAAGTGTTTCGCATGTGTTCCGAGGCCATGTCTGTACATGCTAGGCTCGTCAACACCTGCTGTATTCGAACGTTAGAATCTATCACAACCGATCATCACGTGGTGCTTCGAAACAACGAACCTTCGCAACGGTGCACAGTTAGGGGGAACACGTCTCTTGAAATTTTAGTGAGGGATCATCTTATTTACTACCGTCGTTCTAAGCAAATAAGATGCATAACATGATAAACATCACATGCAATCAAATAGTGACATGATATGGCCAATATCATTTTGCTCCTTTGATCTCCATCTTCGGGGCACCACGATCATCTTTGTCACCGGCATGACACCATGATCTCCATCATTGTGTCTTCATGAAGTTGTCAGGCCAACGATTACTTCTACTTCTATGGCTAACGCGCTTAGCAGTAAAGTAAAGTAATTTACATGGCGTTATTCAATGACACGTAGGTCATACAAAAAATAAAGACAACTCCTATGGCTCCTGCCGGTTGTCATACTCATCGACATGCAAGTCGTGATCCCTATTACAAGAATATGATCAATCTCGTACATCACATATATCATTCATCATATCTTCTGGCCATATCACATCACATAGCACATGCTGCAAAAACAAGTTAGACGTCCTCTAATTGTTGTTGCAAGTTTTTACGTGGCTTGTATAGGTTTCTAGCAAGAACGTTTCTTACCTACGTAAAACCACAACGTGATATGCCAATTTCTATTTACCCTTCATAAGGACCCTTTTCATCGAATCCGTTCCGACTAAAGTGGGAGAGACAGACACCCGCTAGCCACCTTATGCAACTAGTGCATGTCAGTCGGTGGAACCTGTCTCACGTAAGCGTACGTGTAAGGTCGGTCCGGGCCGCTTCATCCCACAATGCCGCCGAAACAAGATAAGACTAGTAGCGGCAAGAAGAATTGGCAACATCTACGCCCACAACTGCTTTGTGTTCTACTCGTGCACAGAAACTACGCATAGACCTAGCTCTGATACCACTGTCGGGTAACGTAGCAGAAATTCAAAATTTTCTACGCATCACCAAGATCAATCTATGGAGTAATCTAGCAACGAGGGGAAGGGGAGTGCATCTACATACCATTGTAGATCGCGATGCGGAAGCGTTGCGAGAATGCGGATGAAGGAGTCGTACTCGTAGCGATTCAGATCGCGGTTGATTCCGATCTAAGCGCCGAACCACGGCGCCTCCGCGTTCAACACACGTGCAGCCCGGTGACGTCTCCCACGCCTTGATCCAGCAAGGAGAGAGGGAGAGGTTGGGGAAGACTCCATCCAGCAGCAGCACGACGGCATGGTGGTGATGGAGGAGCGTGGCAATCCCGCAGGGCTTCGCCAAGCACCGCGGGAGAGGAGGAGGAGGGAAAGGGCTGCGCCAAGAGAAGAAGAACTTCATGTGTTGGGCTGCCCCTTTGCTTCCACTATATATAGGGGGAGAGGGAGGGCTGTGCCCCCACCTAGGGTTCCCTCCCAGGGGTGGCGGCAGCCCCCAAACCCATCTAGGGTGCGGCCAAGGGGAGGAGAGGGGGGCGCCACTAGGGTGGGCCTTAAGGCCCATCTGGACCTAGAGTTTGCCCCCTCCCACTCTCCCATGCGCCTTGGGCCTTGGTGGGGGGTCACACCAGCCCACCTGGGGCTGGTCCCCTCCCACACTTGGCCCACGCAGCCTTCTGGGGCTGGTGGCCCCACTTGGTGGACCCCCGGGACCCTCCCGGTGGTCCCCGTACATTACCGATATCACCCGAAACCTTTCCGGTGACCAAAACAAGACTTCCCATATATAAATCTTTACCTCTGGACCATTCCGGAACTCCTCGTGACGTCCGGGATCTCATCCGAGACTCCGAACAACATTCGGTAACCACGTACATACTTTCCCTATAACCCTAGCGTCATCGAACCTTAAGTGTGTAGACCCTACGGGTTCGGGAACCATGCAGACATGACCGAGACGTTCTTCGGTCAATAACCAACAGCGGGATCTGGATACCCATGTTGGCTCCCACATGTTCCACGATGATCTCATCGGATGAACCATGATGTCGGGGATTCAATCAATCCCGTATTCAATTCCCTTTGTCTATCGGTATGCTACTTGCCCGAGATTCGATCGTCGAAATCCCGATACCTTGTTCAATCTCGTTACCGGCAAGTCTCTTTACTCGTTCCGTAACTCACATCATCCCATCATCAACTCCTTGGTCACATTGTGCACATTATGATGATGTCCTACCGAGTGGGCCCAGAGATACCTCTCCGTTTACACGGAGTGACAAATCCCAGTCTCGATTCGTGCCAACCCAACAGACACTTTCGGAGATACCTGTAGTGTACCTTTATAGCCACCCAATTACGTTGTGACGTTTGGTACACCCAAAGCATTCCTGCGGTATCCGGGAGTTTCACAATCTCATGGTCTAAGGAAATGATACTTGACATTAGAAAAGCTCTGAGCAAACGAACTACACGATCTTGTGCTAGGCTTAGGATTGGGTCTTGTCCATCACATCATTCTCCTAATGATGTGATCTCGTTATCAACGACATCCAATGTCCATGGTCAAGAAACCGTAACCATCTATTGATCAACGAGCTAGTCAACTAGAGGCTTACAAGGGACATGGTGTTGTCTATGTATCCACACATGTATCTGAGTTTCCTATCAATACAATTCTAGCATGGATAATAAACGATTATCATGAACAAGGAAATATAATAATAACCTATTTATTATTGCCTCTAGGGCATATTTCCAACAATATGTATCTTATGTGTCCCATAAAATGCATTGCATGTGATGCCGAACTTCTTCGTCCAACAAAAAGCACTGCATTTGTCTACAAGTTTGTGCTGCACCTGTTTTTTTGCTGCACTTTTGCCGCAGACCCTGCATTCATGTGTGTATCCTGCAACTGCATTGCTTTGTGATACTGCACTGCTTTGCCTAACCAAGTGCACTGGTTTTGCCTAAAGATGCGTCCTGCAGTTGGTTTTTTATTGTTTGTACTGTAACCTAGGGGGGGGGGGGTTGGCCCTCCCATTTTTTTGGTTGTCTATCGATTTGTATTTGCTCTTTGTATTCCCTGTACTTAACTTACTGCGTGCGTTAGCGCGAGGCCAGGCAAGGGGTGGGAGGGGGTCGTGACCCCGCCTCCCCACCCCCTGCGAGGCCGAGCCTGGAACGAGCCGGAGCAGGCGGCGATGCGGCGTGCCGCGGTGCCGCATGCGCAGGTGAGTCCGTCACACCCTGTCGCCTCCCTGTCTATCTTAGGGGTGTGGCTCCGAGTTGTGTGCGTCCTATTGTTGGAAAAACAGAATGTCCGCACTGCGCGTGTCAACCAAGCGCACTGCGTGCGTTAGCGCGAGGCCGAACAGAGGGGTGGGAGGGGGTCGTGACCTCCCCTCCCCACCCCTCTGCGAGGCCGAGCCTGGAATGAGCTGGAGCAGGCGGCGAAGCGGCGTGCCGCGGCGCCGCATGCGCAGGCGAGTCCATCACACCCCGTCGCCTCCCTGTCAATCTTAGGGGTGTGGCTCTGGGGTTGCGTGCGTCCAATTTTGGATAAACAGAATGTCCGCACTGCGCCTGTCAACCAAGCGCATTGCGTGCGTTAGTGCGAGGCCGAGCAGGGGGGTGGGAAGGCGGGTCGTGACCCCATCCCCACCCCCCTGCGAGGCCGAGCTTGGAACGAGCCGGAGCAAGCAGCGACGCGGCGTGCCGCGGCGCCGCATGCGCAGGCGAGTCTTTCGCACCCCGTCGCCTCCCTGTCTATCTTAGGGGTGTGGCTCTAGGGTTGTGTGCGTCCTATTGTTGTAAAAACAGAATGTCCGCACTGGCTTGTCAACCAAGAGCACTACATGCATTAGCGCGAGGCCGAGCAGGGGGTGGGAGGGGGGTCGTGACCCCCCTCCCCACCCCCCTGCGAGGTCGCGCCTGGAACGAGCCGGTGCAGGCGGCGACGCGGCGTGCCGCGGCGCCGCATGCGCAGGCAAGTCCGTCACACCCCGTCGCCTCCCTAACTATCTTAGGGGTGTGGCTCTGGGGTTGCCTGCGTCCTATTGTTGGAAAACAGAATGTCCGCACTGCGCCTGTCAACTAAGCGCACTGCGTGCGTTACCGCAAGGCCGAGCAGGAGGGTGGGAGGGGGGGTCGTGACCCCCCTCCCCACCCACGACCCCCCCTCCCCACCCCCCTGCGAGGCCGAGTCTGGAACGAGCCGGAGCAGGCGGCAACGCGGCGTGCCGCGGCGCCGCATGCACATGCGAGTCTATCACACCCCGTCGCCTCCTAGTTTATCTTAGGGGTTTGGCTCTGGGGTTGCGTGCGTCCTATTGTTGGAAAAACAGAATGTCCGCACTGCGCCTGTCAACCAAGAACACAGCAGCGCGAGGCCGAGCAGGGGGTGCGAGGGCGGGTCATGACCCCCCTCCCCACCCCTCTGCGAGGCCGAGCCTGGAACGAGCCGGAGCAGGCGGCGACGCGGCGTGCCGCTGCGCCGCATGCGCAGGCGAGTCCATCACACCCCGTCGCCTCCCTGTCTATCTTAGGGGTGTGGCTCTAGGGTTGCGTGCGTCCTATTGTTGGAAAAACAGAATGTCCGCACTACGACTATCAACCAAGCGCACTGCGTGCGTTAGCGCGAGGCCGAGCAGGGGGGTGGGAGGGGGTCGTGACCCCCCCCTCCCCACCCCCCTGTGAGGCCGAGCCTGCAACGAGCCGGAGCAGGCAGCGACACGGCGTGCCGCGGCGCCGCATGCGCAGGCGAGTCCGTCACACCCCGTCGCCTCCCTGTCTATCTTAGGTGTGTGGCTCTGGGGTTGCGTGCGTCCTATTGTTGGAAAAACAGAATGTCCGCACTGCGACTGTCAACCAAGAAAACAGCGTGCGTTAGCATGAGGCCGAGCAGGGGGGTGGGAGGGGGTCGTTACCCCCTCCCCACCCCACTGCGAGGCCGAGCCTGGAACGAGCCAGAGCAGGCGGGGACGCGGCGTGCCGCGGCGCCGCATGCTCTGGCGAGTCCGTCACACCCCTCGCCTCCCTGTCACACCCCGTGCGCCTGTCAACCCCGTCGCCGTTGTAGCCAAGTGAAAAGATTCGCCGTGGTAGTGTTTTTGATTGGCTGGAAAAAATATTCGTCTAAGCGAACTGCAATGCTTTGTTGACAGCACATCTTCCATCCCATACCGGACTGCACAGCGGACTACAATTTTAGGTGTGGGGGTACTGGAGTTACTTGCTAGTTGTGCGTCGTTGGGCTTTGTTTGTTTTTGGGCTTTGAGAACTTGTTGGGTCTGTTGGGGTGTAAGACGCATTGCGCCCAAGTCGTCCTGTGAGCACGGCTGGTTCCCGGTGCGTTGTGTGTGCGCTCTAATATTTAGTCCCACCTCGCCGGCGGAAGGCACGCCCGACCTGTTTATAAGTATTGGCGAGGCATCTCTGTCGAACTCCTCTGGTCACTTGTTTGGGCGCTTATACACGGCGCTCGGTGCTCTATGCTCTCTGACCTGTGGGCCCAGGTGTGCCCGGCCCTATGCATTGTGGCTCAGAATGGCTCGCCTACGGTGGGTGTAGACCTATTACGGGACTGGCTGGGGCCTGGTTGCAGCTGAGTGGTCAAATTTTTTTCCTTATCTGAAGTATTTTTCTTTTCGAGTATATATATATTTCGTGGTAGTACAAATGATGTCATTTGTACTGCTTGCACCAACGTTGAGTACTGCACTGCACGTACCAAGTCCGTGTGTTGTGCACTGCACGAAAGCTGCTGCAGCCCCTCTCGTTCTGCATTTATGCATGTACTGCAGTTCATGTATACACTTTGCGAACTGCCTTATATTTGTTATGTGAGCTGTATTCATGTATGTTTATAATGGCCTGTGGATTATTTTTTTATAAATATTAATATTAATGTTCTTTTTCTATAATTACTTTTTGTGGACTGCATGTGTACAAATGTGTAATGCTTATTTTTTACCATTGTGAACTGCATTAATCTTTCTTTTTTAGGTATGAGTTGTTGTCAGATTACTTAATTTTTTTAACGTTGTTTTTAAATATGTTTTGTATGTGAATAGTATTTTTTGCTATCACACATTAAATTTTTCAAAGTTTTCTATATACTTGTTCTAACACAAACTAATTTTAGCGAAAGCAATTGATCACAAGCAAACTGAACTAAGTAAAGTGAAACAACAGAAACAAAATTTGATGATAATTCTAAACCAACATTGTTTTTACAAAAGAAATGTTCGATATGAAGCAACGGACATAATCAAAAGATTGCATACATGAAACAAAGAACAACACAACGACTAAAGTGAAGTGAAACTAAAACATAGCCCTGATTATTTCTAGTTGCTGTATTGGATTACAGCCTTGTTCTTCTTCTACTTTGCTTGTTTGTCTCTTTTTGCCCTGTCCAGTCCCATTATGACATCGTAGATGATTCTCCATGACTCATATGTTGTGAATGCATCTATTGCTGCATACTTGATAAGCTTTTCTGGCAGTGGGCAAAATCGCCACAGAGTATGGTCCTCCTCGCGGTTAATTTTTTTCTTCATGTCATGGTACTGAATGTCTATCATCCTACCGGCAACATCAGCCAATGAGTCAAACTTCTTCTTATTGTATGGGTCTCTCCATTCCACCTGAATATCACTGTAGTTGTCAGAGTTGATCTCCAAACCAGATAGCTTCAGCTTGCTTTTGTCTCCTTCAATGGCGAATCCGACGAAGGTGTACTCACCATTCATGAGTAATTTGTCTAGTTCCATTGGCCTGCAAGATGTTTGTATAGAGTGAATATAGTTTATTTTCTTAGAACTACCAATGTTTTTTTGGTTTTTCTGAAACTGAACTACAATATGAATATCCGAATCTGTTGCATTGAGTAGTTGCTAATACTTTGTTCAGCATAACTAGTAAATCTGATAATATATCGCATAAACAATGCATGTTTTGTGCATGATTGTATTCTTGAACTGAATTTTATACATGTTTTGTATAGTAATGTTGCAGTTTTCTATTGTTCAGTCAAATAGTTTGTATTTGGTAAAACAAAATAAAATTGTGTGTCTTGCTAGATCATATAATTCAAGAATTGAACACATGAGTGACATACATGGAACCAGATGAAAACTGTCAATGAATTCATATACCATGCTTTTCAAAAATGAGAACCAAAGTTTAAATATTGGCAATTGAAGTGAAGAAAATTTAAAATCAATATTGACAAGAAATAGTACAGATTGATAGTTATTCTGACCTGTCTTTAGCTGCAGAGATGTGGTAGACAAGGCATTCCTTTTCTACGCATAGCTGGAGCACTGCTGCCCGTTGTGGCTTCACGTAGTGCGTGTACTCGACATCAACGCCGACTAGTTTGACGGGCATTCCACCAACCTTCCTCCTAAGCGTGGACAACATCTTGTCCACGTCTTCACCCTTGCTTGTGCAAATGACGTGGAGCTTGTGGCTGCCGTGGAGGTCGACGTCGTGGAGCTCCCTGGTGTACCTACGGCGCTGCTTGTACAGAGGTGCATCCACCATGACTCTGCTCTGCTCTCTCGTGTTTGTTCTGGAGAGAGAGGTTAGTGAAAGGAAGTGTGGAGAAGAAGATGCAATGTGGTTTTTTGGGGTACGAAGCAGTTGTGTTTTCTCCTCTGCTCTCCTCTGCTCTCCTTGACAGGACGTGGGAGAGGTGGAGCGGGGTGGTAGCGTGGTGGGGCTCTGTTTTTAGTTATGTGGCAACTACAGAGAGGTTCTGCTATGAGGAGGCTCTGTTAGTGCGTTGGAAATCCGGAACATCGTCGCCTCTTTTTTCGTGACTTGTTCAGGTATGCATGCAACTGTCAGAAAATGTGATGACTGTGTTTTCGGTGAATCTTCCTAGTAAGTGCACTTGTTTGCTATCAGAACAGAACTGCGTACGTCCACATAGTGTACTGCATAGAAGTGAAGTTTATTCTTCGTGCACTGAATTATATCGGATTAGGATTCATACAGATGTACGCACATTTAGTTTCTTGATGGAGTTCTTTCATGCAGTTCTTTATTTTATAACGGACTGCTTTGCTTAACTAACAAGGCTGCATTCTTCATTTTAGCCATACTGCAATGCAGTAGAAAGAGAACTGCATTTCAGAAAAATTAATACTTCGTGCTTCCACGTGGAGAACTGCATTGTTGGACGTCGCGGACTGCATTTGTACGTTGACTTCGGGCTTCCTGCGTTTTGTTTATTAATATTGAACTGTAGTTTCTGGCAGTGCCCACGCACATTTTCTTTTGTTGTTGTTATTCATTTAAAAAATGTTTCTCATTTTTCTTTGATGTTTTATTTTTGAAGTTATTGTTTTTTCTTAGTGGGCCTTGTTGGGCCTGTGATCGGGGAGTGAAGACGCATTGGGCCCAAGTCGGCCTGTGAGCACGGCTGGTTCCCTATGCGTTGTGTGCGACCTAATGTTTAGTCCCACCTCGCCTGCGGAAGGCGCGCCCGACCTGTTTATAAGTGTTGGCGAGGCAACCGTGTCGAATTCCTCTGGTTACTTATTTGGGCGCTTATACACGGCGCTCGCTGCTCTATGCTCTCTGACCTTTGGGCCCATATGCGCCCGGCCCCATGCATTGTGGCTCAGAACGGCTCGCCTACGGTGGGCGCAGACCTACTACGAGACTGGCTGGGGACGGATGCACCTGTGGTGGTCAATTTTTTTTTGTATTTTCTATCTTAAGTATTTTTTTCAATGTAGGGGCGTTGCTTAGCAAATCATCCGTGCACTGCATTGATCTGGGTTCTGTACTGCATGTGCACGCATTCCGTACTACACATGTTTGCGCTACATTTTTGTGCACTGCATGGGTAGCATTTATCTTTATTGTTTTTCCCTCTTACGTAGCATTTTTTCTAGTGTACAGGTGTGCACTGCTTTGTTGCCTCTATGTGCACTGCATTCGTCATGGTCCTGTGCTGCAGGTGTACACATTTTGCACTGCGTGCTTGCTTCTTTGTGCTAAAGTTGTGACTGGTTATGCCAACGCTGCGGACTGGATGGCTTACATTTACGGACTACATCAAGTGCACTAATTCTGCTTTTGTGCACTGCGCGAAAGTGCTTTTCTTTGTGCTTCATTTTGAGCATGTACTGCACTTCATGCACACATATAGTGAACTTCCTGGTAAGACTTTGGAGAACTGCACACATAAAATGCTCTGTGGATTATAATTTTTTAGAGAATTATTATTTAATGATCTGCGGTTAGTTCGTGGGAATTTCTGCAGTCAAAGTCTTTGTAGAACTTCCTGGTAAAACTTTTTCTTTGGTAACATAAACCTTTATTGATTGTCCTTCATTCTTGGTAACATAATTTTCATTAACTCCCCTTTAATTTTCAGTTTTGACCTTTTTGCATTCCTCTTCTATAAATGTAGGCCAACTTCTACCCGTCCTTTGCAGTTCATTTCTCCTCTAGCCGCAACTTCTCTCCTTTCTCTAGCCTCTCTTTAGTTTTTTCCTTTTCTAGGTTTTTGTTGCGATGGCTCCAGGCCCCTGCGTGAATCTCTCCTGCTGCGGCCATGGTTGTGCTGTGCCGATGCACTGTGATTGCTCAGCTTGCTCGCAGGCCCGTCGTGCTCGTCGTGGGGGGAAGGTATTGTGCCGAGCTGGGCGAGCGGAGCAGCTTGCATATGGCACAGTATTCACAGAAGGATTGGATATGGGCCACATCAACATTTCTGCATTCTATTCCGCCCTGCTTCGCCGTGGCCTTGGCCGCACAAGTCCTTTTGTCCATCAGCTTACGCCAACAGATGTGAAGACTCACTACAAGATGGTATTTTTCACTTGATCTATTTTTTTCGTTGTGTTTTTATTTTTTTGTATAATTCCATACTAGTCTGAACTTCTAGTTTTTTTAGGAATGCACTTATTTTGTTTTATTGAAGTGTACTGCACTTTGTACTTATATCTTGTTTTTATTTTTTTGCTTGTGTGCATGGAGCTCGTGTTTTATTTTGCATGGTTACAATATGTGAACTGCTTAGATACTAGATGAGAAGTAATAGTTTCCACAATTTTCCCCGCTTGTACATTTTGTACTACATGTAGGTAGTCTCAAGAACTTCATAATAGTTATAAGCGTACTTCTTGTTTGCAAGTTCCGCACTGCACATTAGATTGCGTTTAATCTGTACTACTTTTTTGCAGAAAATTCCCCAACGAGCTATTAGGTATCTTCGGCTCAAGAAGAAGGGAATTCTCCAAGTTGTTCTTGGTAATGGACACCTTAAACCAGCCAAGTACCGTGTAGGCGTTGACGGGCAGATGTGTCTGCAGAAAGGGTGGAAGGAATTTGTCATTGATAGTGGCCTGAAGTCTGAGCATGTTGTTGTCCTCAACTTCTTTGAACTCGAGGTTCGTACGGTTAGAATCACGTTTGACGTGATTGGTTAAGGTTATGAGGTTGATTTGTAATAAGTACTTTTGCGTGTCGAACGCTTCATGTTTTTGATGCGTTATGTAATAAGCACTTTTGTGATCTGAACCGCTTCAATTATTATTCTGAACTTCGTGCTACTAGTGAGCTAACTGCATTTTTTACATCATTTTTGGATCAAAATGTGTCAAAGTTTTACTCTAGACTGCTATATATATGGTATACTCTATACATCATTTCTCTTTACATGGTTTAGTTGAATAACTTATAGTCAGCGGGAAATTTGTGTTTACACAAAATTTAAACTGATACATGAGTCATACAGATAAGCAAACTGCTATGCATATGATTAATCTATTGAAGTTCATCTATTTGGTCGTTAACCTGTTGCTTCTCCGCGGTGACTAGAGCGTGTCTAAAGTCGCACTTTCTTTTGTTTTCCGTGGCGGTGTTGCTTGTTCTTGTCTCTGCACCGTTGTGTTTGTAGTCCCTCGCATGCTGGTTGATGGCGGCTTTTGTTTTTCAGCGCTGTGAGTTGTATCCTTCTTTGCTCCCCGCGTGCTGGTTGATGGCTGCTTTCATTTCCCTGTGCTGTGAACTGCATCCTTCTTTGCTCCCCTCGTGCTGGTTGATTGCGGCTTTTGTTTTTGAGTTCTGTGAACTGCATCCTTCCTTGCTTCCCGCTTGCTTGTTGATGGTGGCTTTCGTTTTCCAGCGCTGTGAACTGCATCCTTTCCTGCTCCTACCTTGTTTTTTGAAAGTGGTGTCATTCTCGGTTGTTTCAGTACAGCAGCATTACCTTGTGGTAGTCTTGTTGGCATTGTTTCTTCATGTTCTTCGTCCTCTTCACTCTCTTCTTCCTCTTCCTCATCTTCCTCATCTGTTTCTTCATAAGCCACTGCTTCTTCAGTTTCTTCATGTTCTTCGTCCTCTTCACTCTCTTCTTCTTCCTCCTCTTCTTCATCTGCTTCTTCATAAGCCATTTCTTCTTCAGTTGTGTCACCATCTTCTTCTTTGATTTCATCTTCTTCGTCTTCCTCATTTTCTGATCTTCTTCTTTTGGGGCAGGTTCTTGAATTGTGTCTCTTCCTCTTTTTGCAGATTCTATAGTGTCTCGGTTTCGTCCATTTGTTAGTGTTGTGAGTGGAATTTCTGTTTGGTTGTGCATCGCCGTGTCCTCGGTTTTCTTGTTCATGTCTTTTTGTACATGTCCTGGAATTGTGGCCGCTGATTTCATTACATGTCTTGCACTTTCTTATTCCCAGTGGGTGCCCATCACTGTCCAGCTCAGGCTGTGGCTTACTGTTTTTGTCATCACTTTTCTCCTTGCATGCAACCTTTTTCTGGGTTGCGTCGCCCCCTTTCTTCCTTCCTCTTGTGTTTGAAACAGGAGGTGGAAGAATTGTTTCTTTTTTGATAGCACCAGTTCCGCTGTGTTCGGTATTTTCTACTTGCTCGGCATTATTGTCATGTTGGGATTTCTCTGCTTACTTTAGTTTTGCTTCTTCTTCTTCTTCTTCTTCGTTGAGCACATCAACTTCCTCGATCAGTGCCCTCATACCAAACAACGCTCTATGGCACCCAACGTCGGACCTTGTCGCCCTGTTTGCAAGGTCCATTGATGTTTCTGTCAGCAATTTTCTACGGCAAAAAAGCGAGGTTCCATCTGGTGTTGTTTGTTCATAGTCTCTTCTGTCAAACGTTGCATTTGATCTTGCGTTACGGGTGTATCTTTTCATGATGTACACCTCAGGAATCTTGAGTACTCTCAAATGAGAAAGCATGCATAACACATGGACGCAAAAGAGCTCTGCAGACAACACATGATTTCTTTCTTTTGTAAGTGAACTGCATGAAATTAATAAACACTTATTTTTTTCATTATTTATTCATTTTAAAGAAGTGAACTTCATTTGGTTTTGTGAATTAGTCATGCATGTGGAATTTTAAAGTTCAGTAAGTGAGCTTTCATGCATGACTATCAGAAACTAGAATTTTTTGTGATAGGAGTCTCACCTGTGTGTGTCCAGAGTTTGCACTCACATTCGTAGACACCTTTTTGTTCATCGGCGACCACTTGGAAATTATGCCTTGCCCAGTCAAATGCATATGATCTGTTGTAGTGGTGTACGAGATACTTTGTCGGGTTCTCAGGGCACCGTTCTGCTCTGAATGCAGTGCTACGGTAGAGTGTTTCTTTGAAATCTGCAAACACTGCCCTTGTATACACTTTTGATAACTGAACTTCAAACCCAAACTGGGTTGTTGTTTCTACCTTTGACTGCATGATCAAAAATGCACTGTTACGAACCGGAGAAATGAAAAAATTGTTTGTTTTTGTAGTTATATTTTTAGCAGTTTTTGATTGACATTTTGTTTACCTCATTTGCTACTGTCTTTGCATGCTCGACGGCCTTCTTGGTCTGAATGCACTTGTCCACCTGCTGAGCAAACAAATGGAGATCATGCTTCTCTTTGACAAAGTTTTTCTTCAGTATGCGGTTCATGCTCTCGCTTCTCTGTGTGGAAGTGATCCGAGCACAGAAAATTTCCTTGTAGTAAGCCGAGATCCACTCGTGCCTGTCATCCCATAGCGAATTCATCACTTCATCGTCTTGCAAGTTGTATCTCTGAATGAGGTCCTTCCATGCTCGTTCAAATTCTGACGGCATTAGTGGGTGGTTCAGCACCGCATTGAGTTCATCCTTGAGTTTCTCGTGCGCCTTATACAGCAAGGCGAGGTGGTCTTTGTACTTCTTCATGATATGCCACCGACACAACTTATGCAGAGTATGTGGGAGGATAGTTTTTAATGCTGCCTTCATCGAAGAACACAGGTCTGAGAACGCACAAATAGTGTTTTTTATTAAGTTGTTTGTGTGTGTGTAAGAAAGATGGAAGAAACATAACTGCACCAAACAAACGTAAGTATGCACGTGTTTTTTTGTACCTGTGAGCATGCAGATTGGCGGCTTGTTGTTCATACACCTCAGAAATATTTTGAAAACCCACTCGAACGACGGTATTGTTTCATCTCACACGAGTGCAATAGCAAATATGGTGCTCTGTAGATGATGGTTCACTCCCACGAAGACTCCCAGCGGCATGTGGAATTTGTTAGTTTTATACGTCGTGTCAAATGTAATGTAGTCTCCAAAATCTTCATACGATCCTTTGCAACTTGCGTTGGCCCAAAAGATGTTTCTTACACGGTTATCTGCATCAACGTCATAATCATAGAAAAACTATGGGTTTATCTTCTGCATATTCTCGAAGAAATCCAGAAGTTTCTTGACGTCATCTTGGGACTCTTCTCTGGCAAACTTTTGTTTCCTGCATTTTCAAACGCAATGCAAACTCATCTCATCAAATGCAATGTAACACATGTTCTGTGATGTGCTTACTTGTTTACCCAGTCGCGGCTAGTATGTCCCATGTATTGCAGACCACCAGACATACGTGACAGTGTTGACATCATCTTAGCGTGTGTGTGGTTGTCCAGTTGCATGTCTTTCACTAACTAGTCTATCAAAGGATCGTCTTTTTGTGCGATCGCATGTGCAAAAGCATCCCAGGGCTTTCCAGCATCTTGTGATTGTGGTTGAGTTCAACCATTTCTATCACAAATTTCCCATCCTTCCTCTTTTTGACTCTAATCTTTGCCTTGCAGTCAATCCTTTTTGATGTCTTCTGACGTTTCCGGTGATAATCTGACACAGTCTGCTTGTGCGTCCCTTCTCTTGAGCAGACAATGTAGGCATTTGTCCTGTGTTTTGCCCTCTTGCGTATGCCAAACCCTGCACATCTTGCATAATTGTTGTAAAAGTCCCATGCCTTGTCGTACGTGGTGAACTTCATTCCAGCGGCAGGTATGAGGTTCAGCGGCATGTTTTTATCCTGCATTAAGTGCAATGCTCTATGAGATAATTTGTTATGTTCTGTTTTTTAAATACTAGGAGTGCATACGAGTTTAATAAAGCATTGCAATGTTCCTAAGTTTTCAGAAGAATCCAATTTATTAGATGCCAGGTCAAACATCACAAGAAATATCAGTGTGCACTGCAATGTTATCTGAATGGACTGCAACTATTATTATTATTTTTAGAACATAAACTTACATGTGTGTAGAGTCATTCACCCGATGGTGTTTGCAGCTCGCCGGGTTGTATTGGACATGGCGGGGTTATAGCAGATCTGTGTAGTTGAGGATCTCGCGGCGGCAATAGTGAGGAGGATTTGTACCTGCTGTTGACTTTTGACCGAGGCACCATTGGTGGTCGCAGTGTCGAAGTTGATGCAGCAGCTCTAATTGGAGCTCTGTTTTTCGGTGCAGCAGTTGGACGCTGAGCTCTGTTTTGGGGTGCAGCAGGTGGAGGTGGTGGTAATCCAATGTTGTGACGATGTCTCAGTGGATTGGTTTGAAAATTTTGGAGCGGTGGCACATCATCATAGTCATAATGATCATCTGTTGCAACATCGTGTTCAACTACATCATCATTGTCTGTTCGGACATGCTGTCCAAACGTAGTGAACTCATGCTTATACGCTGGGTTGAGAACTGTTATTGGCTCATCTTCATCGTCGTCATCTTCATCCTCCTGTCGGTGAGTGCCCTCCCACATGAATGTGATGTCATTGTCATCCTCGACTATCTCTTCTCCCTGGGAAAATCCTCTTTTGGAGAGTACTTCACCCTGTTTGTTGTCGTGAAGAATCCTCGAGGAATCTCAGGGGTAACCCAGCCAGTTTCTCTTTCAGAAGAAGCTTTACTCTTCTGAAAGTTGTTGTTCCATGGGTTGTGAATTATGCGCGGCATTTTGTATCTGCTGAACGTCATTTCCTGCACACAAAATGACCGAGCTGCATTGTCAGGCAAAATGAACTAAATCATGCGAACTACAATGTGTTTCATATGGTACTATGAACTAATGCACGCTGACTGCATCACCCCGCAATGTGAACTGAAGTAACCACACTGCATGTTTGTCCGTAATGAACCTACACAAGCGTACTGCATAACCAAGCAAGTGCACTGCATTTTCCCCCACAACGAACCGAAGCAACCGCACTGCATTGTTTTTGTAGGTGTACTGGACTGCGTGTACTGCTTTGTCTGGAATAACTAAACTGATATGGTTGGGGAAGTGTACTGCTAACTCGTGTTGTAGTGATTTCTTGCGTTTGCAGGAGGAAGTTCCCTTCTCGTCCGCCTGCACAACTTTCGCGTTCGCCCGTGCAGTCCACTTTCCCTTCAGAAGTTCATGAGAGGTCTAGACGTTGCTCAAGGTGAACGGAGACGGAGGATTTGCTCCGAAGGTCGTTCAGACTTAATCCCAGGAGCTGACGTGGATGAAGGAACCTTGCGCACGGTCCTCCTCGCTCGAATTGGTTTGATGTCGAGGCAGCACCAATCCACATCTGATAAAGTACAGGTAATTGCAGACCCGGAGGAGTTCGGTGGCGGTGTTATCGAGCTGCTACTGCGGAAGAAGGATGATATACTGGTGGGGGAGGTGTTGCTCAGTTGCTGCCGTGGAAGAAGGCTGAGAGGCGATGGGCGGCGTCGTTGCTTGGCCGCCGCCGCCGAAGAACAAGGGGAGCGGAGGGGCGGCGTCGCTACCGGCCGCCACCGCATAAGAAGGCCGGGAGGGGAGGGAAGGTGGCGCTCCCAGGCCGCCGCCACGGGAGAAAGCGGGGAGGGGAGGGGCGGCATCGCTCCCAGGCCGCCGCCGCGGAAGAAGGCCGGGAGGGGAGGGGCGACGGCGCTTCCAGGACGCTGCCACAGAAGAAGGCCGAGAGGAGAGGGCCGGCAGCTCTCCCAGGCCGCTGCCGCGGTAGAAGGTCGGGAGGGGAGGAGCGGCGGCGCTCCCAGGCTGCTGCCGCGGTAGAAGGTCGGGAGGGGAGGGGCGGCGGCGATCTGGTGGGGGATGTGAAGAATAAGGCTGGTGTTATTACAATAAGACTCTTAAGGGGTGTTATCATAATAGACCCACCCTATATATATATAGTCGCAACTACACGTGGGTGTTTGCAAGATCATTTGTGGGTCGCTTTGCGAGTTTTCATTCATTGTCCGAGAAACGGGGAAAAACTTCAAACAGTTCGTCTGCACGGTGCGGCCAGAGGCATAGGACTTGTTGGTATTTTAATTTTAGGAAATGCATATAGAGTCCAGAAAATAACGAAAATCATTGTGTCACTGCGGCGTGCTCTCACGATTGCATGGAAATTTTTTGGTGAAGTTAGGCACAAGTTATGGTGCTCGCACCTTCCATACCGGAGCATCTCACAAGAAGGATCATAGTTTCCAAAAGGAGACGCAACACTTCGACTCCAAATCGTTAGTTACTACATCGTTCCGCCTCGGAATAAAATCATGGTAAACAATCACGGATATACCCTTGGTTTGATTTTTCGGCCCATTTCAGGTCTCGTCTGCTATGTTTAAGTCATTATTTGCACTTACCTTGCATTTTAGTGCATATAAAGTCAAAAAACCTACTACAACTACATGTGGTATTTTAGTTAGGCTATACTTAGGCTACTCATAGTGGAGAGTGTCATATACCAGTATCATGCATATATATATATATGTGTGAAGGAAATATGCCCTAGAGGCAATAATAAAGTTGTTATTTATATTTCCTTATATCATGATAAATTTTTCTTATTCATGCTAGAATTGTATTAACGGGAAACTTGATACATGTGTGGATACATAGACAAAACAAAGTGTCCCTAGTATGCCTCTACTTGACTAGCTCGTTAATCAAAGATGGTTAAGTTTCCTGACCATAGACATGTGTTGTCATTTGATGAACGGGATCACATCATTAGGAGAATGATGTGATGGACAAGACCCATCCGTTAGCTTAGCACTATGATCGTTTAGTTTATTGCTATTGCTTTCTTCATGACTTATACATGTTCCTATGACTATGAGATTATGCAACTCCCGAATACCAGAGGAACACTTAGTGTGCTATCAAACGTCACAACGTAACTGGGTGATTATAAAGATGCTCTACAGGTGTCTCCGATGGTGTTTGTTGAGTTGGCATAGATCGAGATTAGGATTTGTCACTCCGTGTATCGGAGAGGTATCTCTCGGCCCTCTTGATAATGATCATCACTATAAAGCCTTGCAAGTAATGTGACTAATGAGTTAGTTGCGGGATGATGCATTACAGAATGAGTAAAGAGACTTGCCGGTAACGATATTGAACTAGGTATGAGGATAGCGACGATCGAATCTTGAGGAAGTAACATACCGATGACAAAGGGAACAACGTATGTTGTTATGCGGTTTGACCAATAAAGATCTTCGTAGAGTATGTAGGAGCCAATATGGGCATCCAGGTTCCGCTATTGGTTATTGACCAGAGAGATGTCTTGGTCATGTCTACATAGTTCTCGAACCCGTAGGGTCCGCACGCTTAACGTTCGTTGACGATATAGTATTATATGAGTTATGTATGTTCGTGACCGAATGTTGTTCGGAGTCCCGGATGAGATCACAGACATGACAAGGAACTCCGGAATGGTTCGGAGATAAAGATTGATATATGGGATAATAGTGTTTGGTCTCCGGAAGGGTTTCGGAATTCACCGGAAGGGGTTCCGGATGTTTCCCGAAATGTTTGGGTACGAGAACACTTTATTTGGGCCAAAGGGGACAAGGTTTTTGGAAAGCGCAAAAGGAAGTTTTGCGGAGTCTAGGGGCTAGACGCCAGGGTCCCTGGCGTCTGGGTTCAGTTGCCGGGAACCCTGGCGTCTGGCCCTGGAGTCCGAGAAGGACTCTTGCCTTTCGGGTGAAACCGACATTGTGGAGGCTTTTACTCCAAGTTTCGACTCCAAGGCTCAACATATAAATAGAGGGGCAGGGCTAGCACCCAAGACACATCAAGAAACACCAAGCCGTGTGCCGGCAACCCCATCCCCTCTAGTTTATCCTTCGTCATAGTTTTCGTAGTGCTTAGGCAAAGCCCTGCAGAGATTGTTCTTCACCAACACCGTCACCACGTCGTCGTGCTGCCGGAACTCATCTACTACTTTGCCCGTCTTGCTGGATCAAGAAGGTGAGGACGTCATCGAGCTGAACGTGTGCTGAACGCGGAGGTGCCGTACGTTTGGTACTTGATCGGGACGGATCGTGAAGGTGTACGACTACATCAACCGCGTTGATAAACGCTTCCGCTTTGCGATCTTCAAGGTATGAAGATGCTCTCCCCCTCTCGTTGCTATGCATCTCCTAGATAGATCTTGCGTGATCGTAGGAAATTCTTTGAAATACTGCGTTTTCCCCAACAGTGGCATCCGAGCCAGGTCTATGCGTAGATGTTATATGCACGAGTAGAACACAAATGAGTTGTGGGCGATAATAGTCATACTGCTTACCAGAAACGTCTTACTTTGATTCGGCGGTATTGTTGGATGAAGCGGCCCAGACCGACATTACATGACCGCGTTCATGAGACTGGTTCTACCGACGTGCTTTGCACAAAGGTGGCTAGCTGATGTCTGTTTCTCCAACTTTAGTTGAATCGAGTTCGACTACGCCCGATCCTTGTTGAAGGTTAAAACAGCACACTTGATGAAAAATCGTTGTGGTTTTGACGCGTAGGTAAGAACGGTTCTTGCTAGAAGCCCGTAGCAGCCACACAAAACTTGAAACAACAAAGTAGAGGATGTCTAACTTGTTTTTGCAGGGCTTGCTGTGATGTGATATGGTCAAGACGTGATGATATATAAATTGTTGTATGAGACGATCATGTTTTGTAAACGTTATCGCCAACTGGCAGGAGACTTATGGTTGTCGTTTTATTGTATGAAATGCAATCGCCATGTAATTGTTTTACTTTATCACTAAGTGGTGGCGATAGTCATAGAAGCAATAGTTGGCGAGACGACAACCATGCTACGATGGAGTTCAAGGTGTCAAGCCGGTGACGATGGTGATCATGACGGTGGTTTGGAGATGGAGATCAAAGGCACAAGATGAAGATGGCCATATCATATCACTTATTTTGATTGCATGTGATGTTTATCCTTTATGCATCTTATTTTGCTTAGTACGGTGATGACCCAAAATTATAGGGGATCTATCGTAGTACATTCGATTAGTAAGAGTGTCGAACCCAACGAGGAGCAGAAGGAAATGACAAGCAGTTTTTAGTAAGGTATTCTCTGCAAGCACTGAAATTATTGGTAACAGATAGTTTTATGATAAGGTAATTTGTAACGGGTAACAGGTAACAAAAGTAAACAAGGTGCAGCAAGGTGGCCAATCCTTTTTGTAGCAAAGGACAAGCCTGAACAAACTCTTATATAAAGGAAAGCACTCCCGAGGACACATGGGAATTATCGTCAAGCTAGTTTTCATCATGCTCATATGATTCGCGTTCATTACTTTGATAATTTGATATGTGGGTCTACCAGTGCTTGGGTACTGCCCTTCCTTGGACAAGCATCCCACTTACGATTAAACCCCCTTGCAAGCATCCGCAACTACGAAAGAAGGATTGAGATAAACCTAACCATAGCATGAAACATATGGATCCAAATCAGCCCCTTACGAAGCAACGCATAAACTAGGGTTGAAGCTTCTGTCACTCTAGCCACCCATCATCTACTTATTACTTCCCAGTGCCTTCCCCTAGGCCCAAACAATGGTGAAGTATCATGTAGTCGACGTTCACATAACACCACTAGAGGAAAGACAACATACATCTCATCGAAATATCGAACGAATACCAAATTCACATGACTACTTATAACAAGACTTCTCCCATGTCCTCGGGAACAAACGTAACTACTCACAAATCATATTCATGTTCATAATCAGAGGGGTATTAATGTGCATAAAGGATCTGAACATATAATCTTCCACCGAATAAACCAACTAGCATCAACTACAAGGAGTAATCAACACTACTAGCAACCCACAGGTACCAATCTGAGGTTTTGAGACAAAGATTGGATACAAGAGATGAACTAGGGTTTGAGAGGAGATGGTGCTGGTGAAGATGTTGATGGAGATTTACCCCCTCCCAATGAGAGGATCGATGGTGATGACGATGGTTACGATTTCCCTCTCCCAAAGGGATGTTTCCCCGGTAGAACAGCTCTGCCGGAGGCCTAGATTGGTTCCGCCCAGGTTACGTCTCGAGACGGCGGTGCTTCATCCCAAAAGCTTCCTTCTTATTTTTTCCAGGGCAAAAGACACTTTATATCAGAAGATGGGCATCGGGGGGCTTCCAGGTGGCTCACAAGGCAGGGGGCGCGCCCAGGGGGTAGGGCGCGCCCTCCACCCACGTGGACAGTGGGTGGCCCTCCTCTGGTGCTTTCTTCGCCCAATATTTTTAATACATTACAAAACTGACTTTCGTGGAGTTTCAGGACTTTTGGAGTTGTGCAAAATAGGTCTATAATATTTGCTCCTTTTCCAGCCCAGAATTCCAGCTGCCGGCATTCTCCCTCTTCATGTAAACCTTGTAAAATAAGAGAGAAAAGGCACAAGTATTATGACATAATGTGTAATAACAGCCAATAATGCAATAAATATCGATATAAAAGCATGATGCAAAATGGACCTATCAACTCCCCCAAGCTTAGACCTCGTTTGTCCTCAAGCGGAAGCCGATATCGAAAAATATGTCCACATGTTTAGAGATAGAGGTGTCGATAAAATAAAATACGGACATGAGGGCATCATGATCATTCTTAAAATAGCAACATATATATATTGTCATATGATTTCTTATGCTAAAGTAACAATCTATTCACAATGTCAAGTATGAATAGGAAATTTCATTGAAAAAGTAGTAAACTATAATCTCAGTCATTGAAGCAATTGCAATTTATCATAACATTGGAAAGAGTCAATGTAAGAGCTTTTCAGCAAGTCCACATACTCAACTATCATTTAGTCTTTCACAATTGCTAACACTCACGCAATACTTATGAGTATGAAGTTTTAATCGGACACAGAGAAAGATAGGGGCTTATAGTTTTGCCTCCCAACCTTTTACCTCAAGGGTAACGTCAACAATAATGCTTTAATTATGAAAACCCACATCCAATTGGATATATATATATATATAGTGATGCTATTCATCACCCAGGGTGCAGAATAAGTTATTCTTCACCTGAGGTAATCTTACGATCACTTCATAATTAAATTACATTTGGAATTCAAATAGTTACATTCCCTTTGATTCACTACGTAAAATTTGGTATAAGAAACTAAAAATATAGGTCATAAGACAAGAAAATTTGGAGTTTATGTATATTTTACACTACGTTTTTACGTTTGTAATTTTACATAACCGTACACTTGTGATAGGGACCTTTATTATGCAGTCCGTCGCTTTTATTTCTTCCATATCACAAGCTCGTATAAAGCTTATTTTCTCCACACTAATAGATCATACATATTTAGAGAGAAATTTTTATTGCTTGCAGCAATGACAACTTACTTGAAGGATCTTACTCAATCCATAGGTAGATATGGTGGACTCTCATGGCAAAACCGGGTTTAAGGATATTTAGAAGCACACATAGTATCTCTATTTGGTGCAACGAATTTGGTTAGCATGAGGGGGAAAGGAAAGCTCAACATGTTGGATGATCCATGACAATATAATTTATTTCGAATATAAGAAAACATAACCCATTACATTATCTTCCTTGTCCAACATCAACTTTTTAGCATGTCATTTTTTAATGAGTGCTCAAAATCATAAAAGATGTCCAAGATAGTATATTTATATGTGAAAACCTCTCTTTCTTTATTACTTCCTATTAATTGCAACGATGACCAAAACTATGTTTGTCAACTCTCAACAACTTTTATTCATCATACTCTTTATATGTGAAGTCATTACTCTCCATAAGATCAATATGATCTCTTTATTTCTTTTTATTCCTTCTTTTTTCTTTTATTCCCTCAAGATCATAGCAAGATATCCAAGCCCTCGACTCAAGACTAATCTTTATTGTATATAGCAGACGGACTCGATTACATAGATAAGGATCAACACAAAAACTCAAAGCTAGATCATACTAAACTTTATTCTACTAGATCAAGATATAAGCAAAAGGATCGAACTAATAAAAACGGTAAAGATAGAAGTGTGATGGTGATACGATACCGGGGCACCTCCCCCAAGCTTGGCACTTGCCAAGGGGAGTGCCCATACCCATGTGTTTATGTCTCTTTCTTCGGAGGTGGTGATGAAGGAGTTGTTGATGAAGTCGTGTCACACATCGAGCGTAGGAGATTCTCCAATTTGTGAATAATGCCCTTGAGTGCGGTGATGTATTCTTGCAACAAAATATTTTCACGAGTGAGATATTTGTTTTGCACCCGAACTATTTCAATCATCTTGAAAGCTTCTATTTCAGTAGGGCAAAGATGGTTATAGTAAGTTTCAAGGATGTCTTCTTCTTCTGCTGCCGGAGCTTGATCCTCCGTGGCCTTCTTGATCCTATCACCCTTGTTTATCTCCCCAAGTTCTTCTCTTTTCATCTCTATCTTCATTAGCCAAGCATCGTCGCCCCCGTTGTTGGAGGAGGGGGACAACATGATGCCTGGCCTTGAAAACTCTGGCAAAAAACAGCTCGGAACAAAAATAGGAGATATTTGCGTGGTACGGTGGTCAAAACCTTCGGGAGATTATATAATGAATTTTTACCGACTAAAAGAAGTATCGTGCAAGAAAAGGAGTTCGGAGGGCACACGAGGTGCCCACGAGGCAAGGGGCGCGCCTAGGGGGGTTGGGCGCGCCCTCCACCCTCGTGGATGCCTCGTGTCCCTTTCGGACTACTTCTTATTTTCCAATTTTCTTAAATATTCCAAAACGGAGAAAATTGCTATTAGAACTGTTTTGGAGTTGGTTTACTTACCGTACCACATACCTATTCCTTTTCGGAGTCTGAAACGTTCTGGAAAGTGTCCCTTATGTACTCCTCCAGGGTTACAGTGTCAATAACATTGGTTTCAACATTTATGGGATTACCTGAGATATAATGTTTGATTCTTTGACCGTTCACCACCTTCGGATTTGTGCCTTCGAAGTTGTTGATTTTTATGGCACCGGAATGATAGACCTCCTCGATAACGTAAGGACCTTCCCATTTAGAGAGGAGTTTTCCTGCAAAAAATCTTAAACAAGAGTTGTATAACAGAACATAGTCACCTACATTAAACTTACGCTTTTGTATCCTTTTGTCATGCCATCTTTTAACTTTTTTCTTTAAACAGTTTGGCATTCTCATAGGCCTGGGTTCTCCACTCATCAAGTGAGCTAATGTCAAATAGTCTCTTCTCGCTGGCAAGTTTGAAATCATAATTGAGCTCTTTAATGGCCCAATATGCCTTGTGTTCTTGTTCGAGAGGTATGTGACATGCTTTTCCAGAAACCATTTTATACGGAGACATACCCATAGGATTTTTATATGCAATTCTATAGGCCCATAATGCATCATCAAGTTTCTTGGACCAATTCTTTCTAGATCTATTAACAGTCTTTTGCAAAATTAATGTAATCTCTCTATTACTCAGTTCTACTTGACCACTAGACTGTGGGTGCTATGGAGATGCAATTCTATGATTAACATCATACTTAGCAATCATTTTTCAAAAAGCACCATGAATAAAATGTGAACCACCATCAGTCATTAAGTATCTAGGGACTCCAAACCTCGAAAAAATAACTTCTTAAAGCATCTTAATAGAGGTGTTATGATCAGCACTACTAGTTGGAATAGCTTCTACCCACTTAGTAACGTAATCAACAGCAACTAAAATATGTGTATACCCATTAGAGGAAGGTACGGTCCCATATAATCAAAGCCCCAGACATCAAATGGTTCAATAACAAGTGAATAGTTCATATGCATTTCTTGACGTCTACTAATATTACCAATTATTTGACATTCATCACAAGACAAGACAAACTTACGAGCATCTTTGAAAAGAGTAGGCCAATAAAAACCGGATTGCAGTACCTTATGTGCAGTTCTATCTCCAGCGTGGTGTCCTCCATAAGCCTCGGAGTGACACTTGCGTAGGATCTGTTCCTGTTCATGCTCAGGTATACAACGTCTAATAACGCCATCTACTCCTTCTTTATAAAGGTGTGGGTCATCCCAGAAGTAATGTCTTAAATCATAGAAAAACTTTTTCTTTTGCTGGTATGTGAAACTAGGTGGTATACATTTAGCAACAATGTAATTAGCATAATCAGCATACCATGGAGCAGTACGAGAAGCATTTATGACAGCTAATTGTTCATCAGGAAAGCTATCATCAATAGGTAGTGGGGCATCAAGAACATTCTCTAACCTAGATAAGTTGTCTGCAACGGGGTTCTCAACTCCCTTTCTATCAATAATATGCAAATCAAATTCTTGTAGCAAGAGAACCCATCTAATAAGTCTAGGCTTAGCATCTTTCTATTCCATAAGGTATTTAATAGCAGCATGATCAGTGTGAACAGTTACTTTAGAATCAACAATATAAGGTTTTAACTTATCACAAGCAAATGCAACTGCTAAAAATTCTTTTTCAGTAGTAGCATAATTTCTCTGGGCACTGTCTAGAGTTTTACTAGCATATTGGATAACATTTAATTTCTTATCAACTCTTTGTCCTAGAACAGCACCTACAGCATAATCACTAGCATCACACATAATTTCAAAGGGTAAATTCCAATTAGGTGGCTGAACAATAGGTGCAGAAATCAAGGCTTTCTTAAGTATTTAAAATGCTTCTACACAATCATCATCAAAGACAAAAGGAACATATTTTTGTAAAAGATTAGTCAGAGGCCTAGAAATTTTTGAGAAGTCTTTAATGAACCTCCTAAAAACTGGCATGACCAAGGAAACTTCTTATACCTTTAATGTCCTTAGAACACAACATCTTTTAAATAGCATCAACTTTAGCTTTATCAACTTCAATACCTCTTTCAGAAATTTTATGCCCCAAGACAATACCTTCATTAACCATAAAGTGGCACTTCTCCCAATTCAAGACAAGATTAGTTTCTTCACATCTCTGCAAAACTCGATCAAGGTTGCTTAAGCAATCATCAAAAGAAGTTCCATACATGGAGAAATCATCCATGAAAACCTCAACAATCTTTTCACAAAAGTCAGAGAATATAGCAGTCATACATCTTTGAAAGGTAGCAGGTGCATTACATAAACCAAAAGGCATACGTCTATAAGCAAAGGTACCGAAAGGGCAAGTAAAAGTGGTCTTTTCCTGATCCTCTTTTGACACAGGTATTTGAGAGAAACCAGAATAACCATCTAGAAAGCAGAAATGTGTATGTTTGGATAATCTTTCTAGAATTTGATCAATAAAAGGTAAAGGGTAATGATCCTTTCTAGTAGCTTTATTTAGTTTGCGTAAATCAATTACCATTCTATAACCTATAACAATTCTTTGTGGGATCAATTCGTCTTTATCATTAGGAACAACAGTAATACCTCCCTTCTTAGGGACACAATGGACAGGACTTTCCCACTGACTATTAGCAACGGGATAAATTATACCTAGCTCCAGAAGCTTTAGTATTTCATTTCTTACCACTTCTTTCATCTTGGGATTTAGCCGTCGTTGGTGATCAACAACCGGTTTAGCGTCTTTCTCCAATTTTATTTTGTGCTGGCATAGAGTGGCACTAATGCCCTTAAGATCATCAAGAGTATATCCAATAGCAGCACGGTGCTTCTTCAGAGTTTTCAATAATTTCTCTTCTTCCTGCTCTAAAAGGTTAGCACTAATAATAACAGGATATATCCTCTTTTCATCAAGATAAGCATATTTAAGAGTATCAGGTAATGGCTTAAGCTCAAACGTGGGATCACCCTTGGGTGGAGGAGGATCCCCTAAAATTTCAACTGGCAAGTTGTGCTTCAAAATAGATCCCTGTATAAAGAATACTTCATTGATTTCCCTTCTTTCATTCCTAAACATATCATTTTCATGGTCTAGCAAATATTTTTCTAAGGGATCATTAGGAGGCATGACAATAGAAGCAAGACCAATAATTTCATCTTTACTAGGAAATTATTTATCATGGGGTTGTCTACGAAATTTAGCAAAATTAAAATCATGAGACATATCCCCTAAACCAACAGTAACAATGTCCTTTTTGCAGTCTATCTTAGCATTAACAGTATTCAAGAAGGGTCTACCAAATATAATGGGATAAAAGTCATCTTGTGGGGAACCAAGAACAAGAAAATCAGTAGGATATTTAACTTTCCCACACAAGACTTCAACATCTCTAACAATCCCAATTGGTGAAATAGTATCTCTATTGGCAAGCTTAATTGTAACATCAATATCTTCTATCTCAGTAGGTGCAATATCATGCATAATTTCTTGGTATAAGGAATGAGGTATTGCACTCGCACGAGCACCCATATCACATAAGACGTGATAGCAATGATCTCCTATTTTAACAGAAACAACAGGCATGCCTGCAACAGGTCTATGTTTATTTTTAGTATCGGGTCTAGCAATTCTAGCAGCTTCATCACAGAAGTAAATAACATGCCCATCAATATTATCAACCAAGAGATCTTTAACCATAGCAATACTAGTTTCAACTTTAATTTGCTCAGGGGGTGTAGGTGTTCTAGCATTACTCTTACGAACCAATGTTGAAGCTTCAGCATGATCCTTTATTCTAACAGGAAAAGGTGGTTTCTCAATATAAGTGGTAGGAACAATAGGATCAACATTATAAGTGATAGTCTTTTCTTCAACTTTAATATGTTCAACTACTTTTACTTCAATGGGAGGATGGTATTTAAACCACTTCTCCTTAGGGAGATCAACATGAGTAGCAAATGATTCACAGAAAGAAGCTACTATCTCAGAGTCTAGTCCATATTTAGTGCTAAATTCATGAAAAGCATCGGTATCCATAAAAGATTTAACACAATCAAACTTAGGTGTTATACCTAACTCCTTACCTTCATCGATTTCCCAATCTTCAGAGTTGCATTTAATTCTTTCCAATAAATCCCATTTGAATTCAATAGTCTTCATCATAAAAGGACCAGTACAAGAAGTATCGAGCATGGAGCGATTATTGAGAGAAAGCCGAGCATAAAAAATTTGAATAATAATTTCTCTTGAGAGCTCATGATTGGGGCATGAATATAACATTGAATTAAGCCTCACCCCAGCTTGAGCGATACTTTCTCCTCCGCGAGGCCAAAAAATTTATATATAATTACGATCACGATGAACCAGATGCATAGGATAAAACTTCTGATGAAATTCCAATTTCAATCGGTTGTAGTTCCATGATCCAATATCATCACATAGCCTAAACCATGTCAATGCCTTTCCCCTCAAAGATAAAGGGAAGACCTTCTTCTTGATAACATCCTCGGGCATACCTGCAAGCTTAACTAATCCACAAACTTCATCCACATAGATTAGGTGCATATCGGGATGTAATGTTCCATCTCCTGTAAAAGGATTAGCTAGCAGTTTCTCTATCATACCCGAAGGAATTTCAAAGTAAACATTTTTAGTAGGTTCAGTAGGTTGAGGATCAACTCTTTGCTCTACTGGTTGGGGTGAAGATACCCCGAACAAGCCCCTCAAAGGATTATTTTCCATAGTAACAAGTGACAGTAAATTTCAGCACACTATATAAATTTTTCCTTACCAAATTCCACCTACCAAAGGCGCTTCACTCCCCAGCAACGGCGCCAGAAAAGAGTCTTGATGACCCACAAGTATAGCGGATCTATCGTAGTCCTTTTGATAAGTAAGAGTGTCGAACCCAACGAGGAGCAGAAGGAAATGACAAGCAGTTTTCAGTAAGGTATTCTCCGCAAGCACTGAAATTATCGGTAACAGATAGTTTTATGATAAGGTAATTCGTAACGGGTAACAAGTAACAAAAGTAAACAAGGTGCAGCAAGGTGGCCCGATCCTTTTCGTAGCAAAGGACAAGCCTGGACAAACTCTTATATAAAGGAAAGCGCTCCCGAGGACACATGGGAATTATCGTCAAGCTAGTTTTCATCATGCTCATATGATTCACGATCATTACTTTGATAATTTGATATGTGGGTGGACCAGTGCTTGGGTACTGCCCTTCCTTGGACAAGCATCCCACTTATGATTAACCCCCCTCGCAAGCATCCGCAACTACGAAAGAAGAATTAAGGTAAACCTTACCATAGCATGAAACATATGGATCCAAATCAGCCCCTTACGAAGCAACGCATAAAGTAGGGTTTAAGCTTCTGTCACTCTAGCAACCCATCATCTACTTATTACTTCCCAATGCCTTCCCCTAGGCCCAAACAATGGTGAAGTGTCATGTAGTCGACGTTCACATAACACCACTAGAGGAAAGACAACATACATCTCATCAAAATATCGAAAGAATACCAAATTCACATGACTACTTATAACAAGACTTCTCCCATGTCCTCAGGAACAAACGTAACTACTCACAAATCATATTCATGTTCATAATCAGAGGGCTATTAATGTGCATAAAGGATCTGAACATATAATCTTCCACCGAATAAACCAACTAGCATCAACTACAAGGAGTAATCAACACTACTAGCAACACACAGGTACCAATCTGAGGTTTTGAGACAAAGATTGGATACAAGAGATGAACTAGGGTTTGAGAGGAGATGGTGCTGGTGAAGATGTTGATGGAGATTTACCCCCTCCCGATGAGAGGATCGATGGTGATGACGATGGTGACGATTTCCCCCTCCTGGAGGGATGTTTCCACGGCAGAATAGCTCCGCCGGAGCCCTAGACTGGTTCCGCCCAGGTTCCGCCTCGAGACGGTGGCGCTTCGTCCCGAAAGGTTCCTTCTTATTTTTTCCAGGGCAAAAGACACCTTATATTAGAAGATGGGCATCGGGGGGCTTCCAGGTGGCCCACGAGGCAGAGGGGCGCGCCCAGGGGGGTAGGGCGCGCCCTCCACCCTCGTGGACAGTGGGTGGCCACCCTCTGGTGCTTTCTTCGCCCAATATTTTTAATATATTCCAAAACTGACTTTCATGGAGTTTCAAGACTTTTGGAGTTGTGCAGAATAGGTCTCTCATATTTGCTCCTTTTCTAGCCCAGTATTCCAGCTGCCGGCATTCTCCCTCTTCATGTAAACCTTGTAAAATAAGAGAGAAAAGGCATAAGTGTTGTGACATAATGTGTAATAACAGCCAATAGTGCAATAAATATCGATATAAAAGCATGATGCAAAATGGACGTATCATACGGCGGTAGCATTATAAGATGATCTCTCACTAAATTTCAAGGTACAAGTGTTCTACCTGAATATGCACCGTTGCTATAGTTCGGCGTGCCGAGACACCACGTGATGATCGGGTGTGATAAGCTCTACGTTCACATACAACGGGTGCAACCAAGTTTTGCACACACAGAGTACTCGGATTAAACTTGACGAGCCTAGCATATGCAGATATGGCCTCGGAACACTGAGACCGAATGGTCGAGCATGAATCATATAGTAGATATGATCAACATAGTGATGTTCACTGTTGAAAGCTACTCCATCTCACGTGATGACCAGACATGGTTTAGTTGATATGGATCACGTGATCACTTAGATGACTAGAGGGATGTCTATCTAAGTGGGAGTTCTTAAGTAATATGATTAATCGAACTTTAATTTATCATGAACTTAGTACCTGATAGTATTTGCAAATTATGTTGTAGATCAATAGCTCGCGATGTAGTTCCCCGTTTATTTTTTGATATATTCCTAGAGAAAAATAAATTGAAAGATGTTAGTAGCAATGATGCGGACTAGCTCCGTGATCTGAGGATTATCCTCATTGCTGCACAGAAGTATTATGTCCTTGATGCACCGCTAGGTGGCAGACCTATTGCAGGAGCAGATACAGACGTTACGAACGTTTGGCAAGCTCAGTATGATGACTACTTGATAGTTTAGTGCACCATGCTTTACGGCTTAGAACCGGAACTTCAAAAACGTTTTGAACGACATGGAGCATATGAGATGTTCCAAGAGCTAAAATTGGTATTTCAGACTCATGCCCGAGTCAAGAGGTATGAGACCTCTGACAAGTATTTTGCCTACAAGATGGAGGAGAATAGCTCAACCAGTGAGCATGTGCTCAGAATTTCTAATTACTACAATCGCTTGAATCAAGTGGGAGTTAATCTTCTAGATAAGATAGTGATTGACAGAGCTCTCTAGTCACTATCACCAAGTTACTGGAACTCCGTGATGAACTATAATATGCAAGGGATAACGAAAACGATTCCCCAAGCTCTTCGCGATGCTGAAATTGGCGAAGGTAGAAATCAAGAAAAGCATCAAGTGTTGATAGTTGTCAAGACGACTAGTTTCAAGTAAAAGGGAAAGAAAGGGAACTTCAAGAAGAATGGCAAGCAAGATTCCACTCACATGAAGAAGCCCAAAGCTAGACCCAAGCCTGAAACTGAGTGCTTCAACTGCAAAGGAAATGGTCACTGGAAGCGGAACCGCCCCAAATACTTGGCGGATAAGAAGGATGGCAAAGTGAACAAAAGTATATATGATATACATGTTATTGGTGTGTACTTTTCTAGTGTTCATAGTTGTAGCGACCCGACCCGAATGGATCAAGTCTCTGTGCTTAAGTGTCATCCCTGGATCGGTATGCTGACACACACAGTACTCAAGGATTTATAACAGAGGTAAATCACATGCATAAAGTAACGTGTAAATACTATTACCTCAATCCAAAATAGCGGAAGTAACAAGGTTGTGGATTCCCATCAACACCAACGGCAAAGTTGAGTGTAGAAATCGTAACCCTAACGTATCACTTACTCGTCGTAAGATATCCTGCAACATGAAACGTTGCAGCCCGAAAGCGGGTCAGCACATGGAATGTACTGGCAAATTCACACCATAGAGAAATGATGAACAAAGGCTATCACTACATGCATATATGGCTGGTGGAAAAGCTCTATGGTTATAATGTTTTTGCAAAAAGCCAATTTTTCCCTACTGCAAAGGAATAAATTTTATTTAACTATCATGGTGGTTGTGAAACATTGAGAAGGTACCTCCAACTCAATCCCCAATTAAGTGTCATCATTAACCCAACAAAATTAATTAAAAGTAACATGGTGATGAGATTCAAATGATAATCCAGGTACTAGATACTCAAGTTGTCCATAACCGGGGACACGGCTAACCATGATTAGTTTGTACACTCTGCAGAGGTTTGCGCACTTTTCCCCACAAGACTCGATCGCCTCCGCTTGATTCTCGCACTGCATGACGTTTGAGAAACGGATGACCGAGACACAGTCTTTCAGGAACAATCACTCTTTACTCCGGGTGGACCGGTACACCTACTTTCCCCTACATCTGCTAGCTCACCTCTTCAAGAGATCATGTAACCTACTCAACTATGCTAGAGCCCATAATAGCTTGTGGCTGCACACGGAAGTTTCTAGCATGAATAATCTTATGATCCCTTTGAGCCTGGGTGGCGGACCTTATACAAACAGACAACACTGGGTTCTCCAGGTGCCTCAATCCACCCAGATGTGAGTTTTAGTTGCCACCTTAAGTTGAACCATTAATAAACATCTCACATCTGTCATGAATATCTCTCAAACCCAATCCACGTCTACGAGCATAGCATGGCAATAATAATAGCAACGTAGAAGTAACTCCCAAGGGTTTGATAAGAAAACAGGTAATAGGTACTACCTCAACTACTTCCCAGCTCCCACAATTTAATCAGATCCTAATCATGCAATTGTTTGAGGAATAGATCTAATGCAATAAAACTGGGTATGGAAAGTATGATCAAAGTGTTACTTGCCTGCAATGTTGATGAAGATGATTCGCACTCAAAACTCTTGATAGATCTACTCGTCACACTCCGGTCAATCTATCGTAAGCAAGCAATAGTAACCACACATAAGCAATCACTCAAAAGATCGAGAAGAGCGAAGAGGATAGTTCAGAAAACATCAAAACAAAGCAAATAACTCTTGCGACATAAAACAATTTCTAACAGTACCAAAATTATGTAAATTTGGCCTTATCAGAAAGTTTAGGTCAAGAGCTTCGAATTGCAAAAAGAATCAACTCAAACGGAGTTATAAAACTCAAGTTATGATCAAAAGAAGATTCAAATACAAATATGTTTGAAATTAAATTTTAAAACTTTCAAAAACATGTTTAAGTTGTTTAACTGGATAGAGGGGATCGTAACGAAAAAGTGGGCGTTGGTTTCATCAAAAACGGAGGTACGGATAAAAAGATATGATCAAAATAAATTTGACTATGAAACAAATTTCAAAATTTGAAAATTAAAAAAAATTGATGTGACAGGTTCACTGGATAGGTGAAAACAAGACGAAACTATAGACGCTGGTTTCATCTAATTTGGATGAACGAGTAAAAAGTTATGCTATTTGAAAAATCAGGGCCAAGCTGTTTTACAGAAGAAAAAAAATAGCTACGGATAAAAGAATTCTAGATCTAACGTATAAATACAGAGAACGAATAAATATACCTTTATAAGGTATAGAAAAGACGACTTCGGAGTGTGGAAACAACTTCCAAAAATCCCGCCGGAGAGGAGAAATATATATTTAGCTAGTCAAACCAAAATATTGATTTAACCCGCAATGGATAATTTTTGGAGGCTCTATGGCTCTATATTTATAGGTGAAAAAGAGGTTTAAGGGTTAAAGGCTAGGCAATGTGGGACTAAACGTAGACGAACAAATAAAATAAACGGGGAACGCATGGGCTAAAAGCACCACGGGCCGGCTGCGCACGCACGCGTACACTGCAGTTTTTTTTTAAAACAAAAATCGGCCAAAGTAAAAAAATAAAAAGGATGGCTGGGCCTGGCCCATTTAGGAGAGGGAAAAACAAATGATGCGCCCGCTGCCACTATGCTACGCGCGTGGGCGGTAAATAACTATGGGCCGCATGTACAGTTTTTTTAAATTGAAACAGAAGGAAAACCGGATAAAGAAAATAAATTAAAATTTTATATAGGCATATTATATATCAAAATTTTCAGAAAAAGATTTTCTACAACATGAACATTTTTGTAAAGTCAAATAAAGACCACAAGAATTCAAATAAATCAAACAGTGCTACTGCCTTAATAAAATCCAATAAAAATCATTTTAAAATACCAAAATGATTTCAAATTTATTTCCCTCCAATTTTCTGATGTAGGGAATCATGTTACCCTATTTTGTGTATATTTTTATTTTTGGAGAAAAATAATTTGAATAAAACTCAAATAACTCCAATATTGGAAAATAATTTCAATGGGACTTTGAATTTAATCCTTTGAAACTCCCAACTCCTATTTCATATATTTTGAAGAAGTCATTTTATCTTCTCTCGTGAAAATCATTGAGTTGCATAAAGTTTTGGAATTGGAAATATTTTCAAATGATATTCAAATATTTTCAACACCCCTTGTCATTTAAATAAATGAAGAAGTCATGTCATCTTCTCTCCAGGGTTTTGTGGTGAAAAGAATTTGAATTCATGGAGATCATAACAGCAAAATGAAAGTTTGGGAAAGTCCTTTTATTCCCTCTCATTTAACTTTCAAAAAGTTTCGAATTCCACTCAATTTCACTCAATCAATCAAACAATCAATCCAATCTATCTGTTTATTTTAACATTCCAAAATTTAGAATTTTGGGATGTTACAAACCTACCACCCTTAAAATGAATCTCGTCCTCGAGATTCGGAGACTCTAGAAAGAAATAGGTTAGGATTTGGGGTCTTCTCAAAATCCATCGATCATCACCGGGGTCTGGGGTGCTACCACCCTTAGAAGCATGGTTACGGTTCCATCAAAACTCATATACTCCATCCATCTTTGACAGTGTCAGTCTTCTCAGATCTTCAGTATAATTCCTTCTCTGGGCTCTTCCGGTGGTGGCATAACCTTTTCCTCAATTCCTGTGTCCATTCCATCTTGGTAAGGTTATTCCATGACTGGGTCTTCTTAGCTGACGGGTCTGGCGCCAAAACTAACCAACTATCGATATCTCATGGTGGTCAACGATTTATGGTTTCTCCTGCAGGAAATGGGTCTGGGTTGATCCTCACCGTATAACCTACGGTTGGCAACAACTGCCGTGTACAAGGGAAACATTCTTATACCATTCTAAGGTTCAAACAAGGTTTTGATCGTCGTCTCTCTACTATAGGTAGGTCACTCAGATTTACCATACCATATAGCAAAGCGAACAATAAGAGTAAGTCGGTATGGTGATCAATCCATCCCGCACCCAAATCATTTCCTTGTACATGGTTTAGCGAATCTCGCATTCTAACACTCAGTCATCCTCACAAGCATTGCAGAATTTCTCTTGTCGATGAACCAAGTTCGGATAAATCCATGGATTCTGCAAGCCAAACAAACATCTATCGTTCCTTCACAACTCTCAGGTTTTGCGTTACTCCTATAAAATCGCCTGTCGATAAAATCGTAACTTCTTCCAGGGTCTTCCCTTCAACAAGAGTGTGCTTGCTTCTTGGCAGGTCCTGGGGCCTGTGGGTTATGGCCCATCTCATCACTTGTAGTTCCTTGAACTTATCATCGAGCACTGATCATTACTCCAACATCCAACTTCCTAGTATTCTTAAATCCATCCAATTGTACTGTCTTCCTTCCTTCTATTGGCACCAAACTAGGACATGATTACTCAGACTCATCATGGAATTCCATTGATCCATATTTCCAACATCATACCTCCTTTATATCCAATAGTAATTCATCTCCTCATCCCCGGGGATATCCCACATACCGAGATAAAAAAAACTTATACTTATGAAGTCCATACTCCACTTCGTGGAACATCATTATCCTTTCCAGGGTCAAGCGTCCTTACAGGGGAATATTGGCCATCTCTGCATGGCACTTCTTCAACTGGGAAACATGAAACACATCATGAACTCCTGACAGTCCTTCAGGTGACTCCAACTTGTTGGCCACTTCTCCCATACGCTCCAAAACTCGGTATGGTCCTACAAATCTCGGGGTTAACTTTCCCTTAACTCCAAATAGTTTAACTCCTCGCAGAGGGAACACACGAAGACATGCTCCGTCTCCAATTTCATAGACTACTTCCTTTACATCCAATAATACTCCATACCCTCATATTCTTGGGGTATCCAACATATCGAGATAAAACTCATACTTATTTTGTTCGAAATCCACTTCGTGGAATATCATTACCTTTTTCCAAGGGTCAAGTTTCCTCACAGGGTACTACCACCTTTAAAATGCACAATCTTCCATAGACCATATTTCTCATATCCTCGAAAATGGTCAAAATCTTTCTTCATAGAGTAACAACTCATAGAATCCAAATCAATACCAATGATGCTAACTTTATTGATTCTCAAATTATTACAATCTCCTGCATTCCATTACATGCCTCAATCCGACACCTCACTAATAAAAGTAATGTCCACACTACTACTACTATAATTCTCGTTGCACTCAACTATTTGTCTCAAGTCTCCGTCTCCTTGGGGCATTCTCTAGCAAAGTGCCCTGCTTCATCACAACGGAAACATATTACTTCTGACATATCTCGGGGTTTCCTTGTGATTATATAGCCTCCTGGGGTCCTCATCTTCCCTTTTGGGCAATCATTGTGGTAGTGTCCTGAATTTTTGCACTTGAAACATGTGATATGACTCAGGTCTCTTTTTGTAGAAATTGGGTTGTTCCTGGGATCCAATCTACTTCTCTTCCTGGACTTTTCCGTTCCAATCAGGGCTTCTATTTCCTGTGGGTCATACTCTACTTCCTCTGTCGGGAATTCTACTAAATCCCCATTCAGAAAATTTTGGGAGATGTGTCCTTCTTCTCCACATGAATAGCAAGACTTGGTGCAGGGTTTAATTGGTTCTTCTTTGGGTGTGTCCTCCACCTCTTCCTTCATCACAGATTCCTCTAAAATTTCCATGAGGGCTCTTTTCATTGCTTCTTTCTTCCGCTGGTTGGTCCTTTGTACCATGGGGTAGATGTGACACTGAGAAGGGTAGTGGGTAGTCCCTTCACACAAGAAACAAGTGATCTGCCTAGTTGGGCATTCTTCAACTGGGTGACTTCCTTCACAATTTGGGCATTCATCCTTGTGTTCCTTATGGTTGTGTCCTATTTCTCCACAAGGCTTGTATGCACAAGGTTTCTTCATATCCTTTCCATAAGGCTTCAATTTCTGGGACACAGGACGAGATCTTTGTAGAGTCCACTTAAATTCTTTCCAAGTGGTTACTCCTTGCCATCCATTGGTGGTTTGGTACATCCTCCACCAAGTAGCAGCACCTCTTTCAAAACACTGAAGAGCATGCCGGGTCATATCCTTTCCGACTATAGGGTTATTCTTCATGTGATCCTCCATGTTCTGAATTCATCGGTCCGTCTCCATTTAACTCATCGGTCCAGAAAATACAAGCTCATCTCCATTCATCCTCTGTTGGGTCCATGGGTTTGGGGTGAGATAAGAGAGGTCGAGAGGGATGCACAAAATGCAAACAATAGTTTTGAAAAGAAAGATTTTATTGTGGCTGTCAAAAAACAACAAACAAATGACAGCTCACAAACGTCGCATCTAACGTAGGTATAACAGGAGTTGGGTCTTCTAAAGGTCAAAAATCTTCAAAGTCGCCAAACTCTTCAAGTCTTGTTCATGCCTCCAATGGCTTCTTCCGATCATGCTTGTCCTTATAAAGTTCTTTTGCCAAATCATCTCTGTTGACGCGAAGTGTCTCATGACATCCTTTAATATTTCTGGAGTTGCGCTCCAACTTCTGGGTCTCAACATCCTTGACATGAACCCTAATCCTACTGTCCTTCAGTTCCTGACGAGTCTCCGTTATCTCAAGGTTTTGCTTTCCCTGCTTGGCTACTTTCAGTTTCTGGGTTCTGAGTTCTTCACGAAACACTTCTTTGTCAAATACAGCTTCCTGCAGGTCCATCCTAAACTTCTTGATGTAATACTCCGGATCCTGGTGATACACCGGTCTAAAGTTAAAACTTCATCTTGCTGATAGGTGCTCCATCAGCCTTCTACCATCCAATCCTTCCATGCATATGCATACTTAACTCAACATGGTGACAATATCATAAGCGGGCGATAACCTCATGGGTATCCGTGTTTCTGCTCTTGTCATTACCATGAGCTATCATTCGATAGTTGATATCTCCTGCCTTAGGGTTTCCTTGACAAAACTTTGAGTTTCTAACTCTCCATGTTTCGGTCTTTCTCCGATACACCTTGCTCTCGAGTATTGACATCTTCCATAGTCTGCCAAGTTCCATAAGGGTAACCTTCCTAGGTCATACACATCTGGCAATTCTTCAGAGCCTTCAAATTCTCCCAGTCTTTGGAATCCTCAACCGTTGTAGTTTCTATTATCATAATGCACGGTAAAGATCCTCTTTATTCCGAATGGTCTTAGTTGTCCGATATCTTGTACTTCTTGAAGTGGTCTCATCAGCTGAATCTTCGAGTGGTCCAAAAGGAAAAAGGGATATGGTCTCACTAAAGGGAATATTTGAATTAACTCAAAAGAGAAGAGAGGTACAAGATTCTTTTGAAAAGAAAAGTTTTAGAGAAAATCCTTCCTATGGGCTTGCCAGTTTCTAGGGTCACGTCCTACAGTCAACATGTGCTCTGATACCATCTTGTAGCGACCCGACCCGAATGGATCAAGTCTCTGTGCTTAAGTGTCATCCCTGGATCGGTATGCTGACACACACAGTACTCGAGGATTTATAACAGAGGTAAATCACATGCATAAAGTAACGTAAATACTATTAGCTCAATCCAAAATAGCGGAAGTAACAAGGTTGTGGATTCCCATCAACACCAACGGCAAAGTTGAGTGTAGAAATCGTAACCCTAACGTATCACTTACTCGTCGTAAGATATCCTGCAACATGAAACGTTGCAGCCCGAAAACGGGTCAGCACATGGAATGTACTGGCAAATTCACACCATAGAGAAATGATGAACAAAGGCTATCACTACATGCATATATGGCTGGTGGAAAAGCTCTATGGTTATAATGTTTTTGCAAAAAGCCAATTTTTCCCTACTGCAAAGGAATAAATTTTATTTAACTATCATGGTGGTTGTGAAACATTGAGAAGGTACCTCCAACTCAATCCCCAATTAAGTGTCATCATTAACCCAACAAAATTAATTAAAAGTAACATGGTGATGAGATTCCAATGATAATCCAGGTACTAGATACTCAAGTTGTCCATAACCGGGGACACGGCTAACCATGATTAGTTTGTACACTCTACAGAGGTTTGCGCACTTTTCCCCACAAGACTCGATCGCCTCCGCTTGATTCTCGCACTACATGACGTTTGAAAAACGGATGACCGAGACACAGTCTTTCAGGAACAATCACTCTTTACTCCGGGTGGACCGGTACACCTACTTTCCCCTACATCTGCTAGCCCACCTCTTCAAGAGATCATGTAACCTACTCAACTATGCTAGAGCCCATAATAGCTTGTGGCTGCACACGGAAGTTTCTAGCATGAATAATCTTATGATCCATTTGAGCCTGGGTGGCGGACCTTATACAAACAGACAACACTGGGTTCTCCAGGTGCCTCAATCCACCCAGACGTGAGTTTTCGTTGCCACCTTAAGTTGAACCATTAAGAAACATCTCACATCTGTCATGAATATCTCTCAAACCCAATCCACGTCTACGAGCATAGCATGGCAATAATAATAGCAACGTAGAAGTAACTCCCAAGGGTTTGATAAGAAAACAGGTAATAGGTACTACCTCAACTAATTCCCAGCTCCCACAATTTAATCAGATCCTAATCATGCAATTGTTTGAGGAATAGATCTAATGCAATAAAACTGGGTATGGAAAGTATGATCAAAGTGTTACTTGCCTGCAATGTTGATGAAGATGATTCGCACTCAAAACTCTTGATAGATCTACTCGTCACACTCCGGTCAATCTATCGTAAGCAAGCAATAGTAACCACACATAAGCAATCACTCAAAAGATCGAGAAGAGCGAAGAGATAGTTCGGAAAACATCAAAACAAAGCAAATAACTCTTGCGACATAAAACAATTTCTAACAGTACCAAAATTATGTAAATTTGGCCTTATCAGAAAGTT
The DNA here is from genome assembly GCF_002575655.3 of Aegilops tauschii subsp. strangulata. Taxonomy (NCBI): domain Eukaryota; kingdom Viridiplantae; phylum Streptophyta; class Magnoliopsida; order Poales; family Poaceae; genus Aegilops; species Aegilops tauschii. Next base: position 268,124,040 of record NC_053038.3, on the reverse strand, counting down.
TAGGTCAAGAGCTTCGAATTGCAAAAAGAATCAACTCAAACGGAGTTATAAAACTCAAGTTATGATCAAAAGAAGATTCAAATACAAATCTATTTGAAATCAAATTTTAAAACTTTCAAAAACATATTTAAGTTGTTTAACTGGATAGAGGGGATCGTAACGAAAAAGTGGGCGTTGGTTTCATCAAAAACGGAGGTACGGATAAAAAGATATGATCAAAATAAATTTGACTATGAAACAAATTTCGAAATTTGAAAATTAAAAAAAATTGATGTGACAGGTTCACTGGATAGGTGAAAACAAGACGAAACTATAGACGCTGGTTTCATCTAATTTGGATGGACGAGTAAAAAGTTATGGCTATTTAAAAAATCAGGGCCAATCTGTTTTACAGAAGAAAAAAAATAGCTACGGATAAAAAAATTCTAGATCTAACGTATAAATACAGAGAACGAATAAATATACCTTTATAAGGTATAGAAAAAGACGACTTCGGAGTGTGGAAACAACTTCCAAAAGTCCCGCCGGAGAGGAGAAATATATATTTAGCTAGTCAAACCAAAATATTGATTTAACCCGCAATGGATAATTTTTGGAGGCTCTATGGCTCTATATTTATAGGTGGAAAAGAGGTTTAAGGGTTAAAGGATAGGCAATGTGGGACTAAACGTAGACGAACAAATAAAATAAACGGGGAACGCATGGGCTAAAAGCACCACGGGCCGGCTGCGCGCGCACGCGTACACTGCAGTTTTTTTTAACAAAAATCGGCCTAAATAAAAAAATAAAAAGGATGGCTGGGCCTGGCCCATTTAGGAGAGGGAAAAACAAATGAGGCGCCCGCTGCCACTATGCTACGCGTGTGGGCGGTAAATAACTATGGGCCGCATGTACATTTTTTTTAAAATTGAAACAGAAGGAAAACCAGATAAAGAAAATAAATTAAAATTTTATATAGGCATATTATATATCAAAATTTTCAGAAAAAGATTTTCTACAACATGAACATTTTTGTAAAGTCAAATAAAGACCACAAAAATTCAAATAAATCAAACAGTGCTACTGCCTTAATAAAATCCAATAAAAATCATTTTAAAATACCAAAATGATTTCAAATTTATTTCCCTCCAATTTTCTGATGTAGGGAATCATGGTACCCTATTTTCTGTATATTTTTATTTTTGGAGAAAAATAATTTGAATAAAACTCAAATAACTCCAATATTGGAAAATAATTTCAATGGGACTTTGAATTTAATCCTTTGAAACTCCCAACTCCTATTTCATATATTTTGAAGAAGTCATTTTATCTTCTCTCGTGAAAATCATTGAGTTGCATAAAGTTTCGGAATTGGAAATATTTTCAAATGATATTCAAATATTTTCAACACCCCTTGTCATTTAAATAAATGAAGAAGTCATGTCATCTTCTCTCCAGGGTTTTGTGGTGTAAAGAATTTGAATTCATGGAGATCATAACAGCAAAATGAAAGTTTGGGAAAGTCCTTTTATTCCCTCTCATTTAACTTTCAAAAAGTTTCGAATTCCACTCAATTTCACTCAATCAATCAAACAATCTATCCAATCTATCTGTTTATTATAACATTCCAAAATTTAGAATTTTGGGATGTTACAATAGTAGCCCCTGGGTATTTGATACTGGTTCAGTTGCTATGATTAGTAACTTGAAACAGGAGTTACAAAATGAACGGAGACTAGTTGAGGGCGAGGTGACGATATGTGTTGGAAGTGATTCCAAAAGGTTATAAGATCACCATCGCACACTCCCTTTACCTTCGGGATTAGTGTTGAACCTAAAATAAATGTTATTTGGTGTTTGCGTTGAGCATAATACGATTGGATCATGTTTATTGCAATACAGTTATTCATTTAAGTCAAAGAATAATTGTTATTCTGTTTACATGAATAAAACCTTCTGTGGTCATACACCCAAGGTAAATGGTTTATTGAATCTCGATCGTAGTGATACACATATTCATAATATTGAAGCCAAAAGATGCAAGGTTAATAATGATATTGCAACTTATTTGTGGCACTGCCGTTTAGGTCATATTGGTGTAAAGCGCATGAAGAAACTTCATGCTGATGAGCTTTTGGAATCACTTGATTATGAATCACTTGATGCTTGCGAACCATGCCTCATGGGCAAGATGACTAAGACTCCGTTCTCCGGAACAATGGAGTGAGCAACAGACTTGTTGGAAGTAATACATATTGATGGATGCGGTTCGATGAGTGTTGAGGCTCGCGGTAGGTATCGTTATTTTCTAACCTTCACAGATGATTTGAGAAGATATGGGTATATCTACTTGATGAAACATAAGTCTGAAACATTTGAAAAGTTCAAAGAATTTCAGAGTGAAGTGGAAAATCATCGTAACAAGAAAATAAAGTTTCTACGATCTGATCGCAGAGGCGAATATTTGAGTTCCGAGTTAGGCCTTTATTTAAAACAATGTGGAATAGTTTCGCAACTCACACCACCTGGAACACCACAGTATAATGGTGTGTCCGATCATCATGACCGCACTTTATTAGATATGGTGCGATCTATGATGTCTCTTACCGATTTACCACTATCGTTTTGGGGTTATGCATTAGAGACAGCTGCATTCACGTTAAATAGGGCACAATCTAAATCCGTTGAGATGACACCATATGAACTGTGGTTTGGCAAGAAACCTAAGCTGTCGTTTCTTAAAGTTTGGGGTTGCGATGCTTATGTGAAAAAGCTTCAGCCTGATAATCTCAAACCCAAATCGGAGAAGTGCGTCTTCATAGAATACCCAAAAGAAACTGTTGGGTACACCTTCTATCACAGATCCGAAGGCAAAAATCTTTGTTGCCAAGAATGGATCCTTTCTAGAGAAGAAGTTTCTCTCAAAAGAAGTGAGTGGGAGGAAAGTAGAACTTGATGACGTAATTGTACCTTCTCCCGAGTTGGAAAGTAGTACATCACAGAAATTAGTTCCAGTGATTCCTACACCAATTAGTGAGGAATCTAATGATGATGATCATGAAACTTCAGATCAAGTTACTGCTGAACCTCGTAGGTCAACCAGAGTATGATCCGCACCAGAGTGGTACGGTAATATTATTCTGGAGGTCATGTTACTTGACCATGACGAACCTACGAACTATGAGGAAGCGATGATGAGCCCAAATTCCGCAAAATGTCTTGAGGCCATGAAATCTGAGATAGGATCCATGTATTAAGAACAAAGTGTGGACTTTGGTCGGTCCTAAACAAACAGTTTTTTACCCCTTTCCGCGACGGCATTTGGAACCGTCGCCAAGTGAGTGTGGGCGATAGGGGGGTCCTTCCCACACGACCCAAAAACCGTCGGGGATAGGGAGCCTTGATGCATATAGTTGTCCCTATATAAACGTTTCCGACATCTAAAATATCCCAAACGCTTCATCCTTGCTACTCGTTTGTGCTCGCATTGCCATCGCAGTTGGAGTTTTGTGGTTCTGCCTAAAACCAGGCAGATTCCAGTCATGGGAGTTTTCTAGGCAGATTCTAGGCACGGGAGTTTTACGATGCCTAGCACATCACAAACAGTTCATGATTATAAACCGTGTACGATGGGTAGACAATCACACACATTTAGTTTTCCCGCACCGTATGTGATAGTGTCTGACATCACACACGCTTTGCAAACGGCAACTGTGTGCATGCTTGCACACGTTTCCTCTGTGTGAACCGTCTCGGATTATGGTGTATATCGCAAACGTTTGTGTTTTACCAACCGTGTGTGTGCCGTAATGACCTGCACAACGTAATTTCGCCCTAATTTAATTGCTGCTATTTAAAATTGTACCTAATTTAAACTTGAAAGTAGGCTATAGCTTTATTCATATCCATCAGGTTCAAACAACCAATGCATTATTCGATTCACAGGTACATATGTTTAAGGATTACATAAGCACCGAATAAAGAATGATGTACCAGGGTTCTATACTTGTACTATTACATATGGTAAAGAAAGAGGCGACAGACATTCCAGTTGCTGAACAAGGTGAAGCGGAATGGCCCTATTGTGCTCTCCTGGATGCAGAAGGCATGCAGGACTCTAGTCCAACCCCTTGTGATGGCCAGCCGCCAATCATGTAGTTTGAGAGGTAATCTTGAGTAAACTGCTTCAGGATCCAGTGCAAAAGAAAAAAGATTCAGATATTGTCATCTAACACAACTCATTACGGGCAGTAAAAAGAAGGCTACAGGGTTCTTACTTACCATCCCGCAGTTCACTGTTGTCTTGCATAAAGTGTAAACAAATAGTTCGATTGACATCTTTTGACCCATTTTAATAACAATCTTTATTAGTTTCCTCACTTGGTGCTGGTTCATGAATATCTCATTGCCCCATACGCAGAAAGGGTCGAAGTGTGGATCTTTGGCAATGATATATGTACCTAAAAGGACCAAGTAATATAAGAAGCTAAACAACAATTGAAAAATGATGTAGTACAACACTCAATCCATCCCATTATATAAGATTTTATTACATCTATATCTAGACATCATCAGAACATTAAGGTAACACTCTTCCTTGTTGCTATGTAGCCTGGGATTGCATATTTAGTTATTCAGTAGAATGCATGTTGCTGAACAACAATTGAAAAACGAAAAGGCATGTCAACTACAATATCCTTACAGCAACCAAATATCTTAATTCATAGTGGTATTGTTGAAACTGTTATTGATGAAATTGAACTGCATGGCCAATAGTTGCACATATAGAGCATCACATTGTGAAGAACTGAAATAAACAAGTCATCAGGACATCTCTAGGTGATCCCTAAAAAGTTAAAGGACTAAAACCCTTAGTGGATATATATATATACTCCAGCACTTTTTGGCCTTTTCTAGTCGATCCCCTAAACTTAAGGTTGTAAACTTCAATTTGATCAAGTTCAAAGCAGGTTCAACCGAAAGTAGCATGCATTCAAACATAAACATAGATAGTTTGCATAACCGAACATAAAACATAAATTAAACTAAGCTAAACTACTTTCGGTCGAAGTAGAGGTCGAGCCAATCCTTCCTCGTCATGTAAGGTGTGCCGCGAGCCGGGTCCGGGCCAGTACCGTCGTCGGGGTCATTGGGGGAGGCACTCCTCCACTCGTCGACGTCAATCTCCTCATCCTCGGGGCCCACCTCGACACCCTCGACGCCGGCGTCGCCGCCGCCGCCTTCGACCTCGTCATCAAAGGAGAGCGCGATAACCTCGCCGCCCTCCGCGCCGCCGTCCTCGCCGCCTTTGACCTCATCATCGGAGGAGAGCGCGATAACCTCGCCGCCCTCTGGTCCGGAAAAGATCGCCCGCTCCGCCTCCACGAGCTCCGGGTGTTGCGGCGGAGCTCTTGCATGTAAGCCTCGTCGGCGGCCTCGGCCTCCAGGCGCTCCCACGCCTCGCGGTCCTCCCGCGGCATAGCCGAGCTCACCACCCCTGGCTCCGGCGGAACGAGGTGGATCGGACGTGTGCCGAAGGGGAAATTGAGCCTAGCTGCCACGCCGTGGTAGCGGACCTGCCAGCGATCGTACTCCATGGCCGCGAGCTTGGCCGTGTGGAAGCTACCGAGCCACCGGCGGGTGTGGCTCTCTCGATCTGTAATCTCGGCAACCCAGATCCCCCACCGCCGCTGTCGGACCCCGAGGTAGGACTTCGCCGGCTGCCGGGTCCAAGGGAGGACGGGGAAGTCCTCGAACCGGCGTAGGGGTGCGGCGGCGGGCAGATCGGGGGACCGGCGACGGCGGATCGGGCCCGCAGAGGACGACGGGGACACCTCAGCGGCCACCTCGCCGGCGTTGGGCAAAAAGGCCGTGATAAACCTCTTTTTGGTCATTGGCTCCTCGAGCTCCTCGGCACACGGGCAGAGGTTGAGGATGGAGGCGCCGGCGATGGCGGCGGCCTAGCAATGGTTTCGAGGGTTCTGTGTGTCTGTGTGAGCGGAGGTTTTGGGGTGTGTGTGGAGGGGGGCAAGGTTGTGTTTGAGGAAATACTGCGGCAACTGAAAATTTTACTAGGCGGGAGTAACAAGGCGGGGCTACTAAAAATTTGGATCAAGGGTGAGCAGATATTTTTGAGATTGCGAGGGATGCAGAGGCGGGAGCAAAATGCCGGGGCTACTGAAAATTTTAATCAAGGGACTGAAGCAGAGCGGGAATAACAGACATCACACACAGTCCGCACACACTAATCGTGTTCTATCAAACATTAAAACCTTCCAGGCGGTAGATATTTTCGAGATTGTGAGGGATGCAGAGGCGGGAGTTTTGGGGGATTGAGCTAGTGTGCTTGACACGCCGACTGTGGACTGTAGCCGACGCACCTTCTCGCGTAAGCCATAGGCGTACTATACACTGACGGTGGTCCAAGATATTTTGTACTACATCTCACACGGTTGGTGACAATAAACAGTGTGGGATCTACTTGATTTGAATTACAAAATGGGGTCACAACGGCAATGGACGCTGTTTGAATTGCTAGACCTTTTATCTATAGTGAACATGCAACTATATATGTGTCGTAAAAGAATTGGAATTATTCAGGGTTTGTTTGGACATTTTTTACAATAAACTGGTTTTCTAGCCATTTCACATGCACAATTCAAAATTAAACTACATGCACATGCTCCGGTGCATACAAATTGGTTGAAAAATCAAATCTGTGTCCCTTAGTGCATGCTTAGGTCCCATGCAAGAATTGGGAATGAATTTTTTGGGGTTTGTTTGGCCTTTTTTATACATTAAATGGGTTTTCTAGGCATTTTATGTGCATATTTCAAATTTGAACTACAAGCACATGCTCCAATGCACCAATGTTGGTTGAAAAATCACATGTGTGTCCTTGGGTGAATTTCTAGGTCCCATGCAAGAAATGGAAATGAATTTCAAACACCATGGCACTGTTGATTGCCGGCAAAACATTGAGATACATGGTTTTTAAATTCTAGTAAATCCAAAACTCGTCTGAAATTCATGAAACTTGGCATGCTATCATGGAGCGGCATCAACATGCCGTGGTGAAATTTTGGCCCATTTGGGGCAGGTTTGCGAATAAGCTTCCCACAAACCAGAGCTTCTCACAACAAGCATGATGGTTTCGATAGGAAACGTACCACCTTTGGGGACGGGACGATATCTGTTGCCTCTTATTGCTATCAAAAAATTTCTAGTGTCAGTATAGACCAACAGGAGTGTTGTGTTTAATCTTGAAATTTTTCGGGGTTTGTTTGGCCTTTTTTATACGTTAACTGGGTTTTGTAGGCATTTTATGTGCATAATTCAAATTTGAACTACAAGCACATGCTTCAGTGCACTAAAGTTGGTTGAAAAATCACATGTGTGTCCTAGGGTGAATTTCTAGGTCCCATGCTGCAAGAGATTGGAACGAAATTCAAACACCAGGGCACTGTTGATTGTCGGCAAAACGTTGAGATGCCTGGTTTTTAAATTCTAGTAAACCCAAAACTCGTCTGAAATTCATGAAACTTGGCATGCTATCATGGAGCGGCATCAACATGCCGTGGTGAAATTTTGGCCCATTTGGGGCAGGTTTGCGTATAAGCTTCTCACAAACCAGAGCTTCTCACAACAAGCATGATGGTTTCGATAGGAAACGTACCACCTTTGGGGACGGGACGATATCTGTTGCCTCTTATTGCTATCAAAAAATTTCTAGTGTCAGTATAGACCAACAGGAGTGTTGTGTTTAATCTTGAATTTTTCGGGGTATGTTTGGCCTTTTTTATACGTTAACTGGGTTTTGTAGGCATTTTATGTGCATAATTCAAATTTGAACTACAAGCACATGCTTCAGTGCACTAAAGTTGGTTGAAAAATCACATGTGTGTCCTAGGGTGAATTTCTAGGTCCCATGCTGCAAGAGATTGGAACGAAATTCAAACACCAGGGCACTGTTGATTGTCGGCAAAACGTTGAGATGCCTGGTTTTTAAATTCTAGTAAATCCAAAACTCGTCTGAAATTCATGAAACTTGGCATGCTATCATGGAGCGGCATCAACATGCCGTGGTAAATTTTTTGTCCCATTTGGGGCAGGTTCGAGTATATGCTTCTCACAAACCAGAGCTTCTCACAACAAGCATGATCGTTTGGATAGGGAACGTCCCACCTTTGGGGACGAAACGATATCCATTGCCTCTTATTGCATTCAAAAAAATTCTCGTGTCAACATAGAACAACAGGAGTGTTGTGTCAATTTTTGGGATTTTTCGGGGTTCGTTTGGACATTTTTATGCATTAACTGAGTTTTCAATGCATTTATGTGCATAATTCAAATTTGAACTACATGCACATGCTCCAGTGCATATAAATTGGTTGAAAATCAAATATGTGTCCTTTGGTGCATGCTTAGGTCCCATGCAAGAAATGGGAATGAATTTCAAACACCAGGCACCGTTGATTGCCGGCAAAACATTGAGATGCCTGGTTTTTAAATTCTAGTAAATCCAAAACTCGTCTGAAATTCATGAAACTTGGCATGCTATCATGGAGCGGCATAAACATGCCGTGGTAAAAAATTGTCCCATTTGGGGCAGGTTTGGGTATATGGTTCTCACAAACCAGAGCTTCTCAGAACAAGCCTGATGGTTTCGGTAGGGAACGTACGTCCCACCTTTGGGGACGAAACGATATCCATTGCCTCTTATTGCTTTAAAAAAATTCTCGTGTCAACATAGAACAACAGGAGTGTTGTGTCAATTTTTGGGATTTTCGGGGTTCGTTTGGACATTTTTATGCATTAACTGAGTTTTCTAGGCATTTTATGTGCATAATTCAAAACTGAACTACGTGCACATGCTCTACTGCATATAAATTGGTTGAAAAATCACATGTGTGTCCTTCGGTGAATGCTTAGGTCCCATGCAAGAGACGGGGAATGAATCTCAAACACCACGGCACTGTTGATTGCCGGCAAAACGTTGAGATACCTGGTTTTTAAATTCTGGTAATTCCAAAACTCGTCTGAAATTCACGAAACTTGGCATGCTATCATGGAGCGGCATCAACATGCTGTGGTGAAAATTTTGTCCCATTTGGGACAGGTTTGGGTATAAGCTTCTCACAAACCAGAGCTTCTCACAACAAGCATGATGGTTTCGATAGGGAACGTACCACCTTTGGGGACGGGATGATATCCATTGCCTCTTATTGTTTTCAAAAAAATTCTAGTGTCAACATAGAACAACAGGAGTGTTGTGTTTAATCTTGGAATTTTTCGGGGTTCGTTTGGCCTTTTTTATACATTAACTTGGTTTTGTAGGCATTTTATGTGCATATTTCAAATTTGAACTACGAGCACATGCTCCAATGCACCAAAGTTGGTTGAAAAATCACATGTGTGTCCTAGGGTGAATTTCTAGGTCCCGTGCAAGAGATTGGAATGAAATTCAAACACCAGGGCACTGTTTATTGCCGGCAAAAGATTGAGATGCCTGGTTTTTAAATTCTAGTAAATCCAAATCTCGTCTGAAATTCATGAAACTTGGAATGCTATCATGGAGTGGCATCAACATGTCGTGGTAAAAAAATTGTCACATTTGGGGCAGGTTCGGGTATAAGCTTCTCACAAACCAGAGCTTCTCACAACAAGCATGATGGTTTCGATAGGGAACATCCCACCTTTGGGGATGAAACGATATCCATTGCCTCTTATGGCTTTCAAAAATTTTCTAGTGTCAACATAGAACAACAGGAGTGTTGTGTCAATTTTTGTGATTTTTCGGGGTTCGTTTGGACATTTTTATGAATTAACTGGATTTTCTAGGCATTTATGTGCATAATTCAAATTTGAACTACAAGCACATGCTCCAATGCACTAAAGTTGGTTGAAAAATCGAATCTGTGTCCTTGGGTGAATTTCTAGATCCCATGCAAGAGATGAGAATGAAATTCAAACACCAGGGCACTGTTGATTGCCGGCAAAACGTTGAGTTGCCTGTTTTTAAATTCTAGTAAATCCAAAACTCGTCTGAAATTCATGAAACTTGGCATGCTATCATGGAGCGGCAACAACATGCCGTGGTAAAAAAATTGTCCCATTTGGGGCAGGTTTGGGTATACGCTTCTCACAAAAGGCATGATGGTTTCAGTAGGGAATGTCCCAGCTTTGGGTATGAAACGATATCCATTGCCTCTTATTGCTTTCAAAATATTTCTCGTGTCAAGATAGAACAACAGGAATGTTGTGGCAAATTTTGGGATTTTTTGGGGTTTGTTTGGATATTTTTATGCATTAACTGAGTTTTCAATGCATTTATGTGCACAATTCAAATTTGAACTACATGCACATGCTCCAGTGTATATAAATTGGTTGAAAAATCAAACACCAGGGCACCGTTGGTTGCCAGCAAAACATTGAGATGCCTGGTTTTTAAATTCTAGGAAATCCAAAACTCCTCTGAAATTGATGAAACTTGGCATGCTATCATGGAATGGCACCCGACATGCTGTAGCATTTCTCGTGTCCATTTTGAGAGAAATCGCACTCGAATAATGACAGCCAACAAAGGCATTTTGAAAAAAATAGCTGCCACTTTAATATCTCGAACGTTTGTAGAATTTGAACCGTATGCGTTCTTTCACGTGACGCCACGTGTCTTGGTTTTAATGGCTGTAGGAGGTGCCGTGTGGACAGCTACTTGACCTTGACTGAACGAGAGGCGTGCGAGCGCAGTCCGTTGTGCAGGCTGATCGAGAGGCGTGCAAGCTGTCCTCCAATGCGCAGGCTCACCAGGAAGCGTGCGAGCTGTACACTGCGCAGGCTCACTGGGAAGCGAGCCCTTTGACTTCCATGGCCGCCCGCCTTCCTCTCCATTAATGGCGCCCGAGCCGCTGTTTAATACGGGCGGCCTTACTGTTCGTCTCCCATTACCCTCCCTCCCACAGACCTCCACCAACGCCATGGCGCAGAATGATCATCTGCCACTAGTCTTCAAGTTTGGTGAAGTCTACTTCAAGCCAGAGGAGATAGAAAATAAGGAGGAATGGGGCCTCATGGACATGGCCCAGAACGAGCTGGCCGTGGCGGTTGCTGTGCCCGCTACCGTCCTAGCTCCCATCACCGCGCCCGCGCCAGCGACCATCCCCATAGCATTGACGGGCTGGTCGCCGAGCACTATCGCAGAGCTGTAAGCCGCGGGCGTCAGCCAGGTCTCCGCGGACCCGCGTGAGCTCATGTACATGCCAGCACCAGCGCCCCTGCCCGTGCCCGTGCGCGCCCCTCCACCCACCGTGGCGCTGGCCTCCGTGCGTTTGGCAGCACCTGCCGCGCCCGTGCTTGTGCCCGTGCGTGCTCCCCCCCTCAGCGGCATGGGACGCTGCCATCGACCGCTACCTCTCAGCGGCTCCAGTTGCCGTCCTCCCACGCCCCGCCCGTCGATCACGCGACGACATGATGTTTGATTTACAAGTGAAGAACATTTTGTGCTGCCTTGAAGACTTCAACAACGGCGTCCCGGAGGACGACAACGACAACGACGGCGCGGCAAGCCGCCTCCGCCGCCGCCGGAAATGGTTTTTTTGGGGTTGAATTCTATATCTCGAATTTCGATCATATGAATATAAATTCGCAGTGTGGTTGAATGAAAGATATGGTTTGACCGAACTTGCGTTTTTCTCTCTTAATGTACAGACTTATCAAACGATTTCTTTTGAAAAAAACGTCAATGGTTTTTAAATATAAATTACTCATCGCAAACATTTTAGTTAGAACACCCGGATGCAAACCGACAGCTTCCCCAGGAAGCCAAGGGAAAATGTGCCGAGCAGGATTTCCGCATCACTTCAATGCAAACGGTTGTTTTGCATGACCCGTGTGCAACCACGTACAAACAATTGGGTAAGATTTGCATATCTGTCATTTTGGGTATTTTGCCATTTGTCAAACTGGAAATATTGACATTTTTTTATCTAGTAACATTGCCATTTGTCAACCTTGTAACACTGTGATTTGTCAAAATATGCACCTAAAAATCACTAACACTATCTAATTTTTGCAACTAAAATCACTAGCACTGTTCATATGGACACCACTAGCAGGCGTGAGTTGATGGACACATATGCAAATGTACCATTGATTACATACAACAAGTCATCAGCCCACAACGACAATGAGGATACACGTTGGATTATAGATCATTTCCAACAAAACATTCTAGTAAAGTTTTTCTCACACAACAAATAACAAATCGATGAAATGAACTTCAGCTCAACCACTCATCGGCGTTGGAAACGCTTGCTTTGAACCAGAAGTGATTCTCTGGGAAGGGCCAGCTACTGTCAATCTCGAGACCAACGCAGGACTGATCATCCAGGCTGAAGCGGCCTATGTCAGGACCCATATTGGGATGGTAGGGAAGCATAGCAATGTCCGAGGTATAGATACAATTGCTTCTCATAAATGGTAGTAACATTGTGTCAATAGCAGCTGGATTGCCTTCCACCATCATTGGATAGTTTTGTCCAAGGAAGAGCGAGTTTCCTCCAAGACTTTCAGTACTGAACCAGGGAGAAGGTGTTGGCGCTAGTACACTAGTATCCATCCCGAATACCCTGCAACGGATGTTGGAATAGGTCCGCATAGTGCGACCATGCGAAACATCACCTACTTCCTTAGTAACATCGGCAGTGCCTTATATACAGACAAGAAGAGGTGATCCATCGGAATAAGTTGCCAGGCGCGACTGAGTACATGGGTCCAGCTCGTCCTCATGCTTGTGATCATCAACATCGTCATCTCCCCCTTGGTTATAAAAATTGAAAAGTATAGGTGGTGGAATGTTCACAGGACCTTGGAAACACAAGAAGGTTAATTAATTAGTAAAGGGAAACTAGCTAACCCGCATGCATGTGGATGAAACAATTATAATTACGGTGGAAGACAAACGTACCGAAAGCATGATGATTCCATGCAAAAACAATGCCACGAGTGGTGGCAGCAAACACAAGACCCTCGTATTGAATTGCATCACAGTACTCATCCGTGTACAAAAATTGATTTTTGAGCAATATCCATCGAGGCGTGGAAGTAAGGAAGGCAACAAGCTTGTCAAAGATAGCAAGAACTTCGTAGTTCGTGTAATCCCAAGAGCGGTCGGGAACTCGACAAATTGCTATCTTCCATAGACAACAGTCACCATGATCGTATTTGAACTCACATAGAATACCGGTGTACTCAACCTCTGGGCAGTCGTCTGAGATTTTTGGAAGTGGAACCCGGTGACGAGTGTACACATTCACAAGTTCCCACTCGCATTTGTACTCAGTATAAACAACCCAATCTCCATTTGCGCCTGCCCAAGACTTGCCCTCAAGCGATGGCATCTTAACATCATACGTATCATTATCAAGCGGCATCAACTTGCACAAGGTGAGGCTTCCCTCGTCCCCACCCCAGTCAGCAGGGTCACGGCGAAGAAGATAGGGGAGATCAAACCGCTCCTGGACCCTTGGGTTCCTTGTAATGATGTTATTAGTTGAGTCAAGAATGGTCTTGAACAAACCTGCCATGCTAGCCAAGGTGATGGCGTCGCACCGATCAATGAGTTCTTCCACCACGACATCTTTCAGATCGGGGCAAGAATAACAGGGTCGTTTCCGGCCTGTTCCCTCCATGGAGAAGATGATCGCACAATGGCAGAAGGAAGGGTGAAGGCAAATGGAGGGAGGAAGAGCGTGTGACAGCAGTTCCAAATTGGGACGGAAAGGCGAGGCGGCGGTGGACGGTTGCCACGGTACACGAAGAGGCGCCTGGGGAGCAAACGGTTGCCACAGAGGTCACACACTGACGACAAGGGCCAAGTGAACCGCATGCGTATATCGCACACACCTTGATCTGGCTGACCGTTTGTTTTGTTGGGGAACGTAGCAATAATTCAAAATTTTCCTATGTGTCACCAAGATCAATCCAGGAGACGCTAGCAATGAGAGAGAGGGAGTGCATCTTCATACCCTTGAAGATCGCTAAGCGGAAGCGTTACAAGAACGCGGTTGATGGAGTCGTACTCGCAGCGATTCAAATCACGGAAGATCCGATCTAGCTCCGAACGGACGGCGCCTCCGCGTTCAACACACGTACAGCCCGGGGACGTCTCCTCCTTCTTGATCCAGCAAGTGGAGAGGAGAAGTTGAGGGAGAACTCCAGCAGCACGACGGCGTGGTGGCAATGGAGCTCGTGGTTCTCCGGCAGAGCTTCACTAAGCACTACGGAGGAGGAGGTGTATGAGGAGGGAGGGCTGCGCCAGGGAAGAGGTGCGGCTGCCCTCCCACCCCTCCACTATATATAGGGGCAAGGGGAGAGGGGGAGGCGTCCTAGGGTTTCCCCTAGGGGGAGGCGCCCTAGGGTTTCCCCTAGGGGCGGCGGCCAAGCAGATTGGATCTCCCTAGGGAAAATCCAAGGGAGACTTGCCCCCCAAGCCAAGCAGGTGGAGGCTTGCCTCCCAAGCCAGGTGGAGGCGCCCCACCTCCCCAAGTTACGTGGGAAAGGGTGTGGGGGCGCACCACCCCTTAGTGGGCTGGTTTGCCCCTTCCCCTTTGGCCCATGAGGACCTCCAACACTTGCCGGGGCTCCCGAAACACCTTTCGGTCATGCTGGCCATAGCCTGGTACCCCCGGAACACTTCCGGACTCCAATACCCTTCGTCCAATATATCGATCTTCACCGCCGGACCATTTCGGAACTCCTCGTGATGTCCGGGATCTCATCCGGGACTCCGAACAACCTTCGGTAACCACATACTATTTCCCATAACAACTCTAGCGTCACCGAACCTTAAGTGTGTAGACCCTACGGGTTCGGGAACCATGCAGACATGACCGAGACACCTCTCCGGCCAATAACCAATAGCGGGATCTGGATACCCATATTGGCTCCCACATGTTCCACGATGATCTCATCGGATGAACCACGATGCCGGGGATTCAATCTATCCCGTATACAATTCCCTTTGTCAATCGGTATGTTACTTGCCCGAGATTCGATCGTCGGTATCCCAATACCTCGTTCAATCTCGTTACCGGCAAGTCTCTTTACTCATTCCGTAACGCATGATCCCGTGGCTAACTCCTTAGTCACATTGAGCTCATTATGATGATGCATTACCGAGTGGGCCCAGAGATACCTCTTCGTCATACGGAGTGACAAATCCTAGTCTCGATTCGTGCCAACCCAACAGACACTTTCAGAGATACCTGTAGTGCACCTTTATAGCCACCCAGTTACGTTGTGACGTTTGGTACACCCAAAGCATTCCTACGGTATCCGGGAGTTGCACAATCTCATGGTCTAAGGAAACGATACTTGACATTAGAAAAGCTCTTAGCAAACGAACTACACGATCTTGTGCTATGCTTAGGATTGGGTCTTGTCCATCACATCATTCTCCTAATGATGTGATCCCGTTATCAGTGACATCCAATGTCCATGGTCAGGAAACCATAACCATATATTGATCAATGAGCTAGTCAACTAGAGGCTTACTAGGGACATGTTGTGGTCTATGTATTCACACATGTATTACGGTTTCCAGTTAATACAATTATAGCATGAACAATAGACAATTATCATGAACAAGGAAATACAATAATAACCATTTTATTATTGCCTCTAGGGCATATTTCCAACATCTTTTGTGTTGCCTAATGGCAAACAGTTCATCCGAGTGAATCATATGCTGTATATCGCACACACCTTCATCTGGCTTCCCGTTTGTTTTGTGTTGCCTAATCACAAACAGTTCATCCGAGTGAACCGTATGCTGTGTATCGCACACGCCTTCATCTGGCTGCCCGTTTCTTTTGTTCCGCCTCATCGCAAACAGTTAATTGAACTAAACTGTACGCCCTTCATCACACACGCAACTAAAACCTGAACCGTGTTTGATGCATCCATCATCGCAAATGTTTTATACATTTCTAACGGTTTTCATATAGCACCGTTTGCGATTATTGCATCGCACATAGTTTCTTGAAGGGTCTCTGATCGGAGTGTCGCGTTAGCAGCATCCTGTAGTAGTGACAACTGCTAAAAATTCTTTTTCAGTAGTAGCATAATTTCTCTGGGCACTGTCTAGATTTTTACTAGCATATTGCATAACATTTAATTTCTTATCAACTCTTTCTCCTAGAACAGCACCTACAACATAATCTCTAGCATCACACATAATTTCAAAGGGTAATTTCCAATCAGGTGGCTGAACAATAGGTGCAGAAATCAAGGCTTTCTTAAGTATTTCAAATGCTTCTACACAATCATCATCAAAGACAAAAGGAACATCTTTTTGTAAGAGATTAGTCAGAGCCCTAGAAATTTTTGAGAAGTCTTTAATGAACCTCCTATAAAAACCGGCATGACCAAGAAAACTTCTTATACCTTTAATGTCCTTAGGACACGACATCTGTTCAGTAGCATCAACTTTAGCTTTATCAACTTCAATACCTCTTTCAGAAATTTTATGCCCCAAGCAAATACCTTCATTAACCATAAAGTGGCACTTCTCCCAATTCAAGACAAGATTAGTTTATTCACATCTCTGCAAAACTCGATCAAGGTTGCTTAACCAATCATCAAAAGAAGTTCCATACACGGAGAAATCATCCATGAAAACCTCAACAATCTTTTCACAAAAGTTAGAGAATATAGCAGTCATACATCTTTGAAAGGTAGCAGGTGCATTACATAAACCAAAAGGCATACGTCCATAAGCAAAGGTACCTAAAGGGCAAGTAAAAGTGGTCTTTTCCTGATCCTCTTTTGACACGGGTATTTGAGAGAAACCAGAATAACCGTCTAGAAAGCAGAAATGTGTATGTTTGGATAATCTTTCTAGCATTTGATCAATAAAAGGTAAAGGGTAATGATCCTTTCTAGTAGCTTTATTTAATTTGCATAAATCAATTACCATTCTATAACCTGTAACAATTCTTTGTGGGATCAATTCGTCTTTATCATTAGGAACAACAGTAATACCTCCCTTCTTAGGGACACAATGGACAGGACTTTCCCACTGACTATCAGTAACGGGATAAATTATACCTACCTCCAGAAGCTTTAGTATTTCATTTCTTACCACTTCTTTCATCTTAGGATTTAGCCGTCGTTGGTGATCAACAACCGGTTTAGCGTCTTTCTCCAATTTTATTTTTTGCTGGCATAGAGTGGGACTAATGCCCTTAAGATCATCAAGAGTATATCCAATAGTAGCACGGTGCTTCTTCAGAGTTTTCAATAATTTCCCTTCTTCCTCCTCTGAAAGGTTAGCACTAATAATAACAGGATATATCTTCTTTTCATCAAGATAAGCATATTTAAGAGTATGAGGTAATGGTTTAAGCTCAAACACAAGATCACCCTTGGGTGGAGGAGGATCCCCTAAAATTTCAACAGGCAAGTTGTGTTTCAATATAGGTCCCTCTTTAAAGAATACTTCATCGATTTCCCTTCTTTCTTTCATAAACATATCATTTTCATGGTCTAGCAAATATTGTTCTAAAGGACCATTAGGAGGCACGTCAATAGAAGCAAGACCAATAATTTCATCTTTACTAGGCAATTCTTTATCATGGGGTTGTCTACGAAATTTAGCAAAATTAAAATCATGAGACATATCCCCTAAACCAACAGTAACAATATCCTTTTTGCAGTCTATCTTAGCATTATCATTATTCAAGAAGGGTCTACCAAATATAATGGGACAAAAGTCATCTTGTGGGGAACCAAGAACAAGAAAATCAGTAGGATATTTAACTTTCCCACACAAGACTTCGACATCTCTAACAATCCCAATTGGTGAAATAGTATCTCTATTGGCAAGCTTAATTGTAACATCAATATCTTCTATCTCACTAGGTGCAATATCATGCATAATTTCTTCGTATAAGGAATGAGGTATTGCACTCGCACTAGCACCCATATCACATAAGCCATGCATATGATACTAGTGTATGATACTACGTACGCACCTTCATAGTGCATAGTATCATAGAGTAGTATCATAGATGACCGTATTTATGGCCATGCATGACACAAAGTAGTATAGCATATTTATTATGTTACGGTATCGACCTATGTTACTTCTTTGCCACATCATCATATTTGCTATTCCCGAGTGCATGATACCGGCTATGATGCCCCCACTATGGCCACCCTAAGGCTGGTCGTAATGGGAGTATCATAAGCGGTATCATGCATGCCAACTACTAGACTTTTTGGATGATGTAGTGGCACACATTTAAATGAGGAAAGAGACGGTGTGGTATCATATCATGATACCCGTATCATATTAAATGGTTTACTACTTTATGCCATGCATGGCAATTAATAAGGCAACCTAAGATACTAACTTATGATACTACACGCGCATTACGAAGGTAGTATCATATACTATAGTATCATATGCATGATACTAGTATATTATAAGGCTGGTTGTAAGGCCCCTCCAATGCTCCACCTTCTACAGGTGCTAAGGCTGCCATGTAGGCAAAAAATCTGATGTGGTAAGGTAATTAAGAGGAGAGAGATGAGTGTGTTGACCCTAGGAAGAAACAATGCCAAGCGCGAGAACCTAGGCAAAACACTTAAATGGAAGAATCCCACCAATGCATGCAGAACTTTAGTTGCAAAATCATTAAATGAAGGATACTTAGCACCAACAAGTTAAAGCACCTATGCATTGGGGTCTTTAGTTGCTAAAGTATTTAATATGCTTATTACCTCATGTAAGCACCAATGCATTGGAAGCAGCCTAATGGGGAGTATCATATACTAGTATCATGCATATGATACTAGCTGGTATACGATACTACCTCTATAATGCGCGCATAGTATCATAAGTTAGAATCATGTAGTATTTTATTTATTGTCATGCATGACACATAGTAGCATAGCATTTATTATGATAGGGTATCATGATATGATACTTAACCCTCTCTTTCTTCATTTAATTCTATGACAGCTCATCAAAATTGCCTAGTTGGCATGCATGATACTAGCTATGATACTCCCATTACGATCAACCTAGCAAAGAAGGTGTACAAATCATTTGTGAGTCGCTTTGCGAGTCTTCATCTGTTTGTTCGAGAAGTGGGGAGAAGTTTCAAAAATTTCGGCCGTGAGGTGCGGCCACTGGCGTAGGTCTAGTTGGTATTTTAATCACAGGAAATTATGGAGTCCGGACATCATCAAAATCGATGTGTGCCTGTGGCGTGCTCTCACGACCCCGTGGAAAAAAAATGGTAAAGTTTGGCAGAAGTTTTGATGATCGCTCCTTCCAAACCGGAGCATCTCACATGAAGGATCATGGTTTCCAAAAGGAGACGTGTCAATTCAAACTCCAGTGGCCAGTGACTTCATCATTTGGCCTCATAAAAATTTCCACGGTATGCAATCACCATTATACCATGGGTTTGATTTTCTGGCGCATTTCAAGTATCGTTAGCTATATTTAAGACATTTTTTGAGTTTAACATGCATTTTGTGCATAAAAATAAAGTTACAACCGGAACTGCATATGCTGTCGAAAGGGGTGAGGATCGTTGTTCAATCTGGGAGCATCCAATGGTGCAGACGTATGATACGTGGGGTTTGGGTTTTGGCCAATCAGAAAGCATGACTCAGATCGCGTGTGGGGTTTGGTCAGCACACGGCTTTCATCAATGAACCGTGTCCTATTTGCAAACTAGATTGCATATTTTTGTTCACCCATACTGTAGTGAGATCAATTGAGTGTGCTACCTCTATGATATAATAATAATAACAAAAAACAGTTCATATTCATTGCTTGAGCTGACAACATATCAAGGTCAACATATTAACGGCTCTTACATGAATAGAAAACCTGGCATAACTCACAAATTCAGTACACGCGACAGTTCTAAATTAAACGAATTAGGTTGCCGGGTAGGCATAAAGACTAGTCTTATAGCTTAATTCCCATGTACATGGGGAAACTGGGATCATTACGTTGACCCCAATTGAACTTGGGTTTTCTGATGATTTTACACTGCTCTGTTACACGGGTGCGTGATCCCTTGGCTGGCAACTCAGCAAATTCATCATACTCATCCTCATCAGCAACATCATCGACACCCAGTACCCTCCTCTTCCCATGCATCACTACATGGCAGTTCTTATGCAAGGGGTCTTCCGCAATGAAAATCTGGGTAGCATCGCTGGCAAGAATGAACGGGTCCGTGTGATATGCCATCTTTGTCCTGTTAACACAGGTCTTCCTGTAATCATCACCCTTACATGACCAAGAGGGATCCATGCGCACCTGAATAATGCCACCTTAACTTTCACATAGTCAAGCTCCCAAATCTCTTCGATGGTTCCATAGTATACCCTTTTATCAGCTTCATCTATAGTCATGCATTCTATTCGAATAGTGCCGTTCTGATATGAGGTCTTTTGATCATGTTCCTTAGTGTAGAACGTGTATCCATTTATGTCATATGCTTGGTACGTCAACACCGTAGGTGATGGCTTTTGTGCCAACCACGTAGCAATGTCGTCGATGGATCCTTGTGCCAAATGATTCTTCGGCCATTCGCCGTAGTTCTTAGTGTGCTCATTCATCTCCACATCTGATGAAAGCACCATTGGTAAGAAGCTTTGGCGTATCTCCACCAAGTGTTCTTCGGCATAAGCGCTGAGAACTGGGATGTTAAGCAGTACCGTCAAATGGGCTTTATCTGCCAATTCTCTGGGTGCAGCCATTTGTGTGCCAACAAGGACCAGCTTACCTTTCAGCCTTCCCTCATGGCGAGAGAGGGGAAAACCTATAGGTCTTTGTTTCATGTATTCGGTGCAAAACTCAACCACCTCCTCTGCGGTATAACCTTGTAGGATGCTTGCCTCTGGATGGTTTCGGTTCCGACAAAAGCGCTTCAGTATTCCCATGAACCGCTCGAAGGGATACATGTTGTGAAGAAACACAGGACCACAATACTTTATCTCGTCGACAAGGTGCACAGTGAGATGGACCATGACATCAAAGAATGACGGTGGAAAAAGAACTCTAGGTTGGACAATATTCTTGCAATATCATTTTGCATATGATCCAACTCTTTAGGATCTACAACTTTCTGCCATAGTTGGTTGAAGAAATGACAGAGCTCAATGAGCGTGTTTCTTATATCTTTGTCCATCAGATTCCTGATGGCCACCGGGAGGATTTGTGTCAACATTATGTGGCAATCATGTGACTTCATGTGTCCCAACTTCATTTTACCTAAGCTCATATCCAAAGACTTCTTATGTTTGCGGAGTAGGAAGAGGGTGTCCTAACTCACAACAAATAGGTGAAGAGCTGTGTTGCTTCTTTTGTACTGAAATTGTAACTCTGGCGAGCTTTGATGAATTTGTGATCATCTACTGCTTCACTCTTGCGTTTTGATTGATCAGCAAGCATATCGAGCCGTGAACCATCACCATCCTTTCTTTTACCTTTAATATTGAGCAGAGTACCAAGGATGCTTTCACATACGTTCTTCTCTACGTGCATGACATCGATGTAGTGACGTACACGTAGAATCTCCCAGTAAGGTAATTTCCAGAACACCGATTTCTTCTTAAACTCTTGACCCTTGGGTGTTTGTTTCACCGTCAAAGGATGGTTCTTGCCAAGCACAAGATTAATTTGTTTAGCCATGTTGTGGACCACCTCCCCATCATAGGGTCTTTGGCCCACACCTACCTCTGCCGTACCATCAAATTCATCTTTCATCTTTCGGTATGGGTGATTTTTCTGTAAGAACCTATGATGACGCAAATACATGGTTTTGCGCGAGTTGGGAAGTCTTTTGCTAGCTGTCCTATCCATGCATGTGACACACCCTACATCTCCCTTTTTTCTGCCCAGAGGTGTTGCCTAATGCCGGCATATCTTGAATGGCGTGCACCAGCATCGCATGTAGATTGAAAATCTCCTTTCTGTAAGCATCATACCATTTTTACAGCAGGTGCATCTATCCACACTGTCGGCAGTTCTTCTACCAGTAGGTGAAATGTCGATGTCATTTCCAGGTTGCTCCGGGCCTTGGATAATCATTGACATCGTAATGTATTTTTTCTTCATACACAACCAAGGAGCTAGGTTTTATATGCAGAGAAGCACCGGCCATGTGCTGTGATGGGTACTCATATCACCAAAAGGATTCATCCCGTTAGTACACTCCCCGAGCCTTATACTTCTAGAATCCTTGGTAAAGTCTTCAAACTTGTTGTCGATTAATTCCCACCGAGCCCCATCTTTCGGGTGCCTCATATACTTGTCTGCAATTCGCTCATCATGATGCCACCGCAACCCCTTTACCTCTCTGGGGTTTGCAAACAAACGCCTCAACCTTGGAATTAAAGGCAAGTACCAAACAACCTTGAACGGTATTCTTGTATTGATCTCGTCGTCCAATTTGTACTTGTCATTTGCTCTCCTGCACTTGTATCGTCCATGCTTGCATGTGGGACATGCACCCAAATCTTTGTGCTCACCACGGTACAATATACAATCATTCACACAAGCGTGTATATTTTGTACTTCAAGTTCCAATGGGCAAACAATTTTCTTCGCTTCATTCGTGCTTCTGGGGAGCACATTATCTTCTGGAAGAATTTCTTTGAAAATACCTAACATCTCTGTGAAGACCTTGTTTGATAGAAAGTTTGCTGCTTTAAATCTGAGAAGCGCCAGGGTGGCACTCAACCTGGAATATTTCTTTTTGCAACCTGGATACAATTCTTTCTTGGAGTCCACATCAATGGTTGGCAGATCCTTGTACCCAATCATATCCTTTTTTGGCCCTCGAAATCTGCAATCATAGCAGCAAAATCTGGCATATCAAGATCGTCGTCATCTGTGTCGACGTCCTAGTTTTCTAGTGGGCGTTTCGGCTTTCCGGTGTTCCATTGGTAGCTTGACACCTCTGCCCCGATGTTAGATTCAACATCCATGTGACACTGATCGGGGTTTGGCATCTCGCAGCCCTGGGTATCACCATCCATGACCTCCTCTTCATTGTGTCTGGTCCAACATGTATATCCATCCATGAATCACCGAGAGACTAAGTGTCACTGGACATCTCCAACTACATGTGACTCTGTATTGGCACAGTCAGTACATGGACACAGGATGTAATCCGCGTCGCCAATTCTCCTCTTTGTACTTTCAGCCAAATTCATGAACTCTGTCACACCACTGATAAATTTTGTGGTTTTCCGATTCTTCATCCATCGAGATCGTTCCATCTGCACCACACGAATGGTAATTAAAAACAAAACAACAACATTAATACACGGATTAACTATTGCCCAAAGATGCGTGCATAAATCAAAAGGTTTTATTTTCATAATTACCAAGGGCACTCCATATTGTTATCCAGACGTGCAATGACAAAAATTAATGGCCATTCAATTTACATGTAGAGTACAAGTACAACACTACCCTTAGGAATTGAATACCTTAATTAAGCCACTCACGAAAAGAATACCTTAATTAATTAGCCGCGCAGCCACCTCCACCCAGCAGACAAAGAAGCACAATATGGCGGCACGCCGAGACAACAGGGTCGAGGAGCAAAGCTTAGCACGGCCACCGCCTGCAGTTCGACCTCCACTATCCCGCCATCGACTGCGATGGATGTGCTTGAATCACGCTGCCGCCGACCTCGATGGTTGAGCTCCTCCTATCTCCTGCAGCAGACCGGGGATTGACCTCCTATGACGCCGCCACCGCTCACCGACCGAGGATTGAGCTCTTCTCCGATAGCCGCTGCCTAGGGTGCCGCCGCCATCTCTATATTCAGAGCGGCTATTTTTTTACGGATATCCACATAGCGGCTGTTTACATGGTATCACTATAACTCAATTATATGTAGAGGGTAGTACATCGCATACGGTTATGTAACGGCAACCGTGTCTCACCTATGATGTCTTCTCACACGGTTTGGTGCGGAAATCGTGTGTGACGTTGTAATACCTAACAAAAAAAATGACATGTATAAACAGTGTTCCATATACAACACATAATGCCATAAGTAGTTCCCGACCGTTAGCTTATCCCCACAGTTTCCCCATTTCCCCCAAATCCGTAGATAGCCTCCAAATTTCCTTGTGTGGCGCTGACATTGAGGGAATGCTGACGAGTGGTGCTGATGGTTTCGGTGCAGCTGCTCCTGCTCGTATCGCCGCCGAGCACTTGCCTAAGTTCATCAGAAGGCAGGTGTACTATAGATCCGAATCATCCTATCAGGTTCCAATATATCCCAATTTTTTTAGCATGTCCAAAGTAGCTCCTTGCTAAATCTGTCCTGAATGACCCCCCTGCCCCAGGAAAGCGATTTGCCGCCGGATCCGGAGCATGACTCCAGACTCCCGCAACATGAGTTTGACTCCGAGTTTTAGCCACCGAGAAGAACCAAAAGCTGAGTTGTGTGCACGAACACACTCCTTCTCGACGTGTATGCACGGAGGGATTCGACATTGGCAGGCGGTTTCTCAGTTGCCCCATAGAGGTTAGTGCTAAGTTCATCATTTTACTTGAGTTAATGCCACCGCTCATCCTGAATACTATTTAACATTGGCAAGGATATGAGGCTTGTGCCTTTGTTAACTGGATGGATGATGAATGGCATGGCAGGGCTCGGAGTGTTATCACCAAGCTCGCAGAAGATAACGTAAAGCTGAAGAAGAAACTGGCTGATCTGGAATGTACAATCAGTACGCTGAAGCAAGAAAGAATCAATCACAGGCAACAGATGAAAGCAAGAGACACGAAGGAACTAGCATGTGTAGTTGTGGTTGTCGCATTAGCCATGTTCTATGCGTTGTTTGCAATGATGATTAGGGGTTTTGTTTGACAGTATTGCTAAAGCACATCTAGATGTGCTATAAGTAATGCACATCTAGGTCCTATGCCATTGATGTTACGCGAAGATTCGTGCAGATATTTTCCTTTGTCTTTTTTTTCATTTGTAGTTTGATTATTACTGGATTTATCAATAGGAAGAGCTTAATGTATTGCTTGCCAACTGTCCTACTCTATTTGTACCGGTACCGGTGCATAATCCCAAAACTTGTTCCTTGTTTTTGTCCTGAAAAAAGAAACCAGCCAAATAGCCAATAGGAGTCTTGCGCAACCCCGGGAATTTGGAGCGACTTGGTACAAATAATTGCGGTTGATTATATCAGCTATTAGATAATACGTCAACCCCCGCTTCAATTGGCATTTCCTCTTCTCTGCATACCCCGCTTATATCCGGATCATGAGTCTGGTGTCAATCCCAGACCTCGATTCACTACAAAAAAAAATACACTTCCGTGATGATACGTGTTTGTCACAGTAGGTCGCGTTTTTTGTTATGCATGTACATCCATGACAAATTTATGACAGAATCAAGATAGTCATACCTGTGCTGTCGTAGAAGTGTTCCATGACATTACCAAAATTATCATCACGGAAGTGTCCACCTCCATGACGATAAATCGCGCGTCACAGAAGTGCTTTCGTCAAGGGTGACCGACACGTGGCATCCACCGTAACGGAACTCTGTTAAGCTATCGGGTC
Source organism: Aegilops tauschii subsp. strangulata (assembly GCF_002575655.3). NCBI lineage: Eukaryota > Viridiplantae > Streptophyta > Magnoliopsida > Poales > Poaceae > Aegilops > Aegilops tauschii. Next base: position 268,098,431 of record NC_053038.3, on the reverse strand, counting down.
GGGTTTTGGATCCGATAACCCGTTAACAGCCCCGACCAATGGGGATTTTCAACGTGTAAAATCATCATTGACTGGAGGAAACACGTGTCGGCTCATCGTTGGGACAGATGTCATCCACTCATTGGACAGAAGGCGCCTATGATACGTCGACACGTGGCACGGCCCAACAGAGGCCCATTCCTGTGAAAAGGCCGGCCCGTTTGACTTGGTCAAAAGGTGCCGGGTCGGCCCATGGAAAGCCTGTTAACGGCCTGTTCGCATATAGCCCATTTACAGCCCCCTAACCCAAGGCCCGTTACGCCCTATCCGAATTAGGCCCAGTAGCGTCATCTGGGCCATCCAATATGATTCCAGCCCGTTTTCACTTCTGGCCCATGTACGGCCCATGACGTCTTTCAGCCCATATGAGGCCCTATGTAACTCTTGGCCTATTAACGGCCCGTGGTGAAACTGGCCCGTAATGAACAGTACTTTACACCCATTAACGACCCGTGGTGAAACTGGCCCGTAATGAACAGTGTATCACTTTATACCCATTAACGGCCCGTTATTCCGTTGGGCCGTTTCGAGCCCATGTTATCTTTCGGCCTTCTCAGAGCCCATTTATTCTTGGGCTCATTTCCAGCATTCGTTTACTTACGGCCCGTTACTGTCATTTTCTGCTTGTGGGCCAAATTCAGCCCGTGGTTACAGTCGGCCCGTTTGTGGTCCGTTAATACGTTGGGCTGTTTTCATCGCATCATCAAATACGGCCTATTAACGATGGCCCGTTATGGTTGGCCCATGAACGGACGATTCCAACTCTACCCCGTTTACGGCCATAATGTGGTCTGTTTGGCCCATGTTTGGCCAATCGATCATACGGCCCGTATAAGGCCCATTGATGATACGGCCCGCAGAAGGCCCATTGTTTCTACGGCCCGTAGAAGGGCCATTGTTTCTACGGCCCGTAGAAGGCCCACTGTTTCGACGGACAGTAGGAGGCCCAGTGTCACTACAGTAAATATTAGCCCATGGTTATTGTGGCCTAGTTTTTAAAAATAGGTTATTGCAGCCACTAGCTAACCGCGGAAAAAGAACTGCAATTACTACAAGCAAACAAATAAACAAGACAACAAGGAAATAAATAAGCAAGCAACTAACGGTAGGCTATCACGGCTATTACACATATTACATCCACTGGGCATCAAAGTTCGCCACCAGTGCAAATATAGGGAACAAAGCAGCATATCATATACACTGGTTGTCAAAGTTGGCGACCAGCGCAAATAAACGCCGCAGCAAAACAAATCCAAAAATGAAACCACTTCAGAAGATCTCAAGAAACAATATCCTGGGTACCCATAATGCTGGCAAGATGCTTAGCAAGCTTATTAACTTTCTCTTGTTTGGCGCTTAAATCCTCCAGTGCTTGCTGTTGCACCAGAAAATATGCATCTGAATTCTACAGGGACTTCCTCAGTCCTTTAGCTTCCTGTCGCAGCACATCTAATCGATGTCTTTCAACTTGAAGTTGAGACTCAAGAAGACGAACTGATTCAGGCAGCGAGTTCGAAGAGCTTGTGCCAGCAGTAGTGGCCAGTAACTCGAACACTACATCAAGATAGGACTTGTGGGTTCCCTCGCTGTCATCAAGATAGTTTTTATTAGCTTTCTTGGAGACCAACAGGGATGTCTCACTATCTTGAACCTTATCTGCATTACTTCCTTTACCATTATATAACGCGGTACTGTTCTCCAATATTTTGTCCGCATTCTAAAAGAGAAACAAGCAGACACATCACATGTTTACCGTGTTGTATATGAATCTCATTTTGGTAAATGAGTTCAGTAGTAAAGTGGACAGGATAACAGCATGAAACAAACATATATCTATGTACCATGGTCACTTTATGGTCTATATCATTCTAGTTTTTGTTGCCAAATCAAGATAGAGACACAGTTCAAATAATATTTGTTCAAGACAAAGGAGAATAGACAGAATATAAGTGTGGGTAACTATAGAGCAATAATAACACTTGTAATGTGCATGACATGAGAACATAACTGTTTATTCAATTGAAACTGAAATCAACATAGAGCAGGTTACAACAGCAAACCAGTTAAAGAAACATGTTTAAAACATACCTGTTGTGCCATTGGAGTTTCAATTCCATCCTTCAAATTTGAAAATAGTTGGTATGAGTAAATACAGTAAAGCAAGAGCAAAGGAGTATGAACCATAGCTACAAAACCTGACCTGAGAACAAATCTTCTTCTCCTTTAAGCGTTGAGTTGGGATTCGGAGTGGTGGTCCTCGTGCTTTGGGCACTGCAGTTCCCTTACTAACTGCTTGTGTTTGGCTGCTCTGTGGTGGAGACGGTGTTGTGTCAACTGGAACTGGGTTACTATCTGCCGGTGTTGGGGTTAGAAGGGGTGTAGCTGGTTCTCTGTCCAGCTGGGAAGGGGTACAATCTACGAGAGTCTGGGTTATGTGTGGTGGATCTGGTCCTTGGGCAAGTACAACCGTGGTTCTATCTGCATCAACTGGTAGCACTATCTTTTCTGAAGACCGTGTTGTTACTCCCTTAGATACCGCCATCACGCTCTCCAATTCAAATGGCTGATAAACAAGAAAAGTAATTGAAAGTATAGACATTGTATGATAGACAGGTGCAATTGATAGTGGGGAATAAAAGAGGGCATGAAATAATTCATATTTATGTTGTCTAACCAAATAGGATAGCATGACACAATTTCACATATATGATGGCTAACTAAACAGGATAGCATGACACAATTTCACATTATGATGGCTAACTAAAAAAGATGGAAAGACATAGTTCAAAATATGAGACTATGTAAACAGGATGACATGACATAACTATATAATGTGTTTATTAAATAGGTTGGCATGCCATAATTCACATACATTCACGGATAGAATGCCAATAATTCAAAATATGATGACTCTAAACACTAAACAGGATGAGATGATATAACTATATGATGTCTTTATTAAATGGGTTGCCATGCCATAATGCAGATAGATGATGTGTATGTACTATGTAAACATGATGGCATGATATAATTCAAATATATGATTTATATAGTAAGCAAGTAAGCAGATGGCAATCCATATATGATGTAAAAACTAAGCAATGCAAGACAACATGCATGACATGGGTAATATAACCCTGCCAAGTTTGAGCATAGACCTCAGGGGGGAAATAGGACTGGTCATCAGTCTCTGAATCATCCTCCGAGGAGCTCTCTGTAACCAGCAAGATGTCTGCTTCAGCAGGTAGCATTGTCTGCTCTGAATACCTTGTTTTCACTCCAGATACTTCCATCACCGCTTCAAATGACTGATGCACAGGAAGAGTAGTTGAATATACAAACGTTGTCGACAAATGGAACACGTAATACAAAAAAATGATAGCATGATATAATTCATATACATGATGATTGGCTAAATAGCATGGCATTACATAATTCACATATATAATGCCTTTGCAACAAGATAGCATTGTATAATTCACATATATAATGTCTTGCAACAAGATGGCAATGCATAATTCACATATATGGTAATTAGACACTGAACAGGTGGCATTCACACAAAGCATGTCTATACTAATCAAATGACATAGCAATGCGAGACACCATACGCATGATATGAGCAACATAACCCTGCCAAGTTAGAGCATACACCTTGGGGGGGAATAGGACTGGTCATGTGTCTCTGAAACCTCCTCTGAGGAGCTATCCATAACCAGCGAGATATGCGCTTCGTCAGATAGTATAGTCTGCTCCGAAGACCTTGTTTTCACTCCAGAATTTGCCATCACCGTGTCAAATGGCTGATGCACACGAAGAGCAGTTGAATGTACTAACATTGTTGACAAATGTAATATGTAACGAAAAAAAGGATGGCCTGATATAATTTACATATAAGATGACTGGCTAAGCAGGATGGCATTGCAAAATTCACATATATGATGCCTGGCTAAACAAGATGGCGTTGCATAATTCACATAAACGATGAATAAACTAAACAGATGGCATTCGCACAAAGGATGTCTAAACTAAGCAGATGCCATATTTGATGTATAAAGTAAGCAATGCAAGCCACCATATGCATGATATAACCAACATCAGCATGCCAAGTTAGAGCGAAGACCTCAGGGGGTAAATAGGAGTTGTCTTCTCCTTCTGAATCCCCCTCAGAAAAGATATCTTCCTCTCGATTACAATCCGAAATGCGTGGAGGGGGGCTGCCTTTGCGCCTACCATGGAGCGACATCTGCATGCAATTTTATTGCCACGCAAGGCTCGTCTCTTTTGCTCTACATTTTCAGTTCCATTGTTTACAATAACTGTCATGCATAGGAATAAAACATAGTGAGATTATGTAAGGAGTGCATGCAGAAATCCAGAGTGATGGTAGCAACCTGTGGATAGACCCAAAACCAATAATAGCAGGCAGATAATGGCTTCAGTTAAAAAATACAGATAATGGCTTCTTTACTGTTTATTTCCCACCCAACATGAAACTCATAGTAGACACCGGAGATTAACCAGATAGTAGATAGATACTATTGATAGCGGCCCCGATATGTACCCCACAACCATTTAAAAACTCAAGTTTGACCATTAGTTTGGAGCTGACTCAGAGTCTAATCGGTGAACAGGACAATAAAGTAGCATGTAATATTAAGCGGTGCATAACGTAAGCAGACACGAAAGAGTGCGACCTCTCTTGTGGACCCATGTAGTCCTCGAGGTCATCTGCTCGGGTGAGGATGGTAATGCAGTTTTCATGGCTGCCAGCGGCGGGGAAGAAGATCTGAGGCGACGAAAGACAGTCTGGAGGCCGGATCCCTGCTATGCTGGACCCTTCTCTCATTTGAGCAGCTGAGCTGGGGTGGACGACGGCGCAGCAGGAGCGGGACAAACCACGCAAGGTTTTCTTTGACAACTATCTGTAAGAGAAGTAATTCTGTAAGGGCTCGTTTGAATTGGAGGATTCCAACAATGGTGGGATAGGAAATAGACAGGAATAGGATAGGAATGCACGTGCAAAACAGAGAATTTAAAAACACAAGATTTCTGCCAATCTGGGTGTTTGATTCACAACAATTGGAAGATCACAAGATGCAAAGAAGCATGGTGAGATTAAGTCAAACCACAAGAAAATGTACGGTTATAATGCTATTATGCTACTATCTGTTAGTCTTGTGCTTCATGAATAGGAATTTGAAAAGGAGGACAAGTGAAAATTAAAAGTCCTACGTTTTTTCTTTCAAGGAGACACTAAAGGAACAAATCCGTGTGCTCAGTGGACAATATATATAACATGTAGAGTAAAAAAGAGATGCAACAAGTGTACAACCTCTTCGGTGAAGCCATGTCGATCTCAGCGTGATTGGGTTGGCCGGTGAGGATGCTCCGGCTGACTTTGCTGTCGGAGGAGGGGAAGAAGATCTTAGGCGTCTGGAGATGGAGCCCGAGGTACTGCTCCGCTGTGATGGAGGGTTTCGTCATTGGAGCAGCTCCGGTGAGTTGTACGACGCTGAGGCTGAAGCAGGACAAGAGAGACAACGAACAACGTTAACCTGAGTGGAATTCTAATACCATCTCCAATACATGACATAAAATACATAAACACAAAGTGCTAGATGTAAAATAAATCAGCCGCTCATCTCTGAACTTAACTGTTGAAACTGAACTTAACTGTCGAAACTGAACTTAACTGTCAAAACTGAACTTAACTGTCGAAACTGAATTTTGCTGTCGAAACTGAATGTTGCTATCGAACTGAACGCACTAGCAAGGTGAGGCTACACGTCGGTCGACTGACTTTTTCATCTCTGGTCAGTCGATTTTGCAGCCGTTGGATACCAAATCAAGGGCCTGCGGTTCATCTTCAACCTCCACCCCCCGAGCCGCCAGCCACCACAAGCCAAACAGCAGCCCCCCGCCGCCCGCTGCCGGCGGTGCGCCGCCCCGCCCGCCCCGAAAACACTCCCCACCGCCGCCCCGGCCATCCCTCTAGGCCCCCCCGTGCCGAGCTTTTTCTCCGACGATCCCCATACCACCGCCCGGCCAACGCCCCGCCACCGCCGGCGACCACCGCCCCATCCTGAACCATAAGATAGATAGTGGGGTACCTCTCTGGCGAGTCCCTCTCCCCGCGGCGGCTGGTTCTTCCTTCACCCCGGCGAGCCCCCCCCCCCACCCCCTGAAAATCGACTGACCCAAAAGTCGATTCAGTCGACTGAAGTGTAGCTAAATCGGAGCAGCATCGCAAGCAAGAGCAAGAGCGAGAGCGAGAGCAGCAGTGCGAGCAAGAGCAATAGCAAGAGCAGACCAGGCAGGGGACCGAGAGCAAGAGCAGAGCGGCAGCGCGAGCGAGAGCTAAAGCAGCAGCAGCTCCTACTGATGTGGAGGTCGCCGCCAAGGGAGTGATGCCATGGAGGAAGTGGCCGGCGACGCCGCCGTGGATGGAGCCGCACCGTGTCGGCTCGGGACCGAGCGCCGGCAGCACCGTGAGATCGAATCAAGAAGAAAATGCGGCGATTAGTGTACAACCTCTTTGGTGGCGCCGATTAGGCCATAGCTTCATCCGAGGAAACGGTGATGATGATGCTCTTCCGGTGGTGCAGGTGAAGACGGCGGTGTGGGAATGGAGGTGGCACGAAAGACGAGGGGAACGTCGGGGCAGCTCCTTGGAGGTGGAGGACGGGGTGGCTGAACCGGCGGGACGATGAGATCGACGACGGATCCTCATCCAGTATGGTGGATGAGGGACGTCGAGGTGTTGCTGTGGACGACGTCGTCGGGGAAGAGGCTCCGGCTGGGTGGCGGACGAAGCAGGGTGTGGGGTTTTGTCGCGGGTTTTCGCGGCCTCGGTGTACGAATGGGTGGGCGGATGGGATGGCAGTGGGGAACCATGGCTTAGAGACGCGCTTGTCCGAAATGTGGGGTAAGTTACGAAAGTACCCCCACCGATTTGAGGCGGTTCTTTCGGTTCAGGGGTACCACGGGCATTTCGCGTGTCGGGATTTCACAGGAGGTGGGAGTTTTCGCGCGCGTTGTAATTTCGGAATAGCAAGGCGCGGGTTGAGATGGAGGGAGTTGTCGGAGCACAATGAGACAAAGATATATCTTAAATATTTCGGGCTAACAAGGCGCGGGTTGAAATTTCCGGACAAGCCTAACGTGTACTGTACCAAATCAATGCGCACTACAAATGTCATTCAAAACTTTGAATTCATGTTATGTTCAATTAAAATATTTCGCTACGTGTATAATGCATGCAACCTACTACTCAAATCAACAGTTTAGTGCATTCCAAACGTATATACTACCGCTTCAATATGAACTAAATTTGAATTCGTTTCTCTATTTGAATAAGATCTACAGTAATGATTGTTGTGAAGTCAGAGCATTTGAATTCGTTTCTCTGTTTTAATAAGATCTACAATCATCATTATTGTCAAGTTAAACCATCATTTGTGTATTATCTTCACAGCACACCACATGATTAGTCTCGAGTTACATATGAACTATGTGTACTATATGAACTCGAACTAGATTTTTTGAATCCACTTTATTTTGATTTCAAATCACATTACATTACATTTCTAGCTCTAGCTAGATCTTCATAATCTAAACCATGTCTCATATGTATAATGTGTTTATCACATTATGTATGGTGCCCCGCTCCCTACGCCTACAAGTATTTAGATGTGAGTTGCAAACACCACACATTACCACAAATTCAAATAAAATGTGAGAATGTTCGATATATAGCATTGTTTAGATTGTTTGATATTTAGTTGTAAGCTGCAAATGCCACACATTATCACAAATTCAAATAAAAATGTGAGATTGTTTGATGTATAGTATGGTTTAGATTGTTCGGCATTTAGCTGTGAGTTGCAAACGCCATGCATTATCACATTATGGTATAACATGTGCACAACACGTGTATCACCGCTATATTCATGCATGCAATGTTTAAAACACTATGATCTCCTATTCAAATATGAATCCGCTTTCATATCAAATTATGATCTTTGTTAGTCTCTTACACCCACACAATCCTCTAACCTTTGTAGCTACCACTAACTTTCTCTCATGGATGCGCACCCCCTCCCTCGGCATTCTATCCACCGGGCACATTCATTTTTTTCTTTAGGTCGTTCTCCCAGAGTCACCACAACTCCTTTCTGACACACACCAACCGATAAACCTCTCCAGCGATGCCTGCCTACAACATACACACACACCTTCAATCTCCTCCTTTATGTGTCCTTGCCTCGTGTCTCTCATACGGTCAGACACATGTGTAAACTCTCGCCCCTCTTTTCATCGATCTCACAACCGCACACTCCTCCCCCTATCTAGCTAGTAGTTGGGCCTCTCGCACCACCTCCTAGCTCCATTCTCTCTGTCTATCCGTCTCGCTGGGCCTTATTTGCCTCTAACAAATGGACGTACACCGACCGATCTCTCGCTATACATATAGCTAGCTAAGCCCTTATAACTCGTTTTTACCCACACGTCAATCGATCTACCTCATTAGTTGTGTCTCTCCCTTCCTCCGACAAACAACAATTGATCTACCGATCTAGTTAGGTTTGCTTGCCAAACACATGGTTCCCCTTCATCATCCATGGATGCGTCCCGACAGATCTATCACGCACAGGCACACACAGAAACACATCCCCACTCTTATTGATAACATTGCAGTTCCACCCTCAGTTTGTCTAGTAGGCCTCTCCCACCATCTTCGAGAAGCAACTCCATCACCCATCCAGCACTCTACCCCTCTCCCTCCCTCTCCCTCCCTCTGTCTCTCCTCTCTCTCTCTGTCCCATCATATTTCCCGTCCTTCAGTTATGTATGGACGTCGACCGATCTCCCTCAAGACATAGGTGGGTCTCTCCTTCTCAACACATATACGAGTCGTTCTACCTCTATAGTTAGGCCTCTGCCTACCCCTCCCCCCACCCCCCTCCCCCCCCACACACCGATACATCGAGCGCTCTAGTCATGTCTCCCTACCACACACAAACTTGACATGTGCCCTCTAATGTTCCGGTAGGCCAGTCCCCCTATATCTTTGACTTGCACACACACACAATTTCGATGGCTCTCTTCATCGATCTCGCACCCACCCACTTGATCCTCTCTTCGACTCTATCGATAGCTATGACCCCTCCCTCTCTTCTCGTGGATTGCCCGGCCCTCTATGTATGATATGGATAGGCCTCCATTTCACACACATTGCATGCAAAAATTTGTTTGAGATGTCATCGACACATATTCCCACAAATAATTCATGAAATCAACCCCCCACCCCACCCCCCACCCCAAAACAAAAAACACTCATGAACGCGGTTTGTATCTCTCACACACACCCACGTAGGTGGGGGACGTGCACGAAGAGAAGAGGTGCATGCACGGCGCACATACTCCCGTCTCTTTCCCAACCACACCCGCGCGGGTACACGGTGGAGCTCATTTCTGTACGAAAAAGGCAGCCCGCGTGGTAATTTGGCACGTGTACTGGTTGTCCACTTGGTGGAGGGAGGATCGTCTACCACGGGTGAACAAACAAATTGCGACTTGACGTGTTATGTTAAAAAAAGAGGCAAACCATGTGGGGCCTACCTTAGAGGCAAGGCTCTATACACTGGAGTACTTTTGATGTTTCCCGTCAACTCGCAGAACGAGGAGAAGCTTGCTTAGTACGCCATCTCCCCCGCCCACGGGCGCGGTGGCTCGCAGGATGAGGTGAAGCTTGCTCCGCCTTACGCCCGCTCCCTCGCCCATGCGTGTGGTGGCTCGCAGGACGAGGAGAAAAATTTACTACTCCCTCCGTTTACTCCTCGTCCCAACTACCTTGGTTATAGAGATTATATCATATTGTTTGGAATATATATGTCCTTTAGTAGATTTCAATATGAACTACTAGTACATACTCCAAACACTGATGTATATAGACGTATTTTAGAGTGTAGATTCACTCATTTTGCTCCGTATGTAGCACTCTCCCTCGCTCCTCGACCCTCGCCCACGTGGTGGACGTGCAGCAATTCATTCGGTCCCATATAGCCAGAACGATATATACTGCACTACCATTATTGCTTGACTTCCCGAAGAGGCGAAGAGCCAATCGCAAGGTTAATATTTTGGAGATGCCAAGCGCAAGGTTATAGGAGAACGAGTAGTAGGTGCCGCGTCATTTATAAATAAAGTTTTTTTTCTTCAGTGGCACGTACGCAATATGAGAGGTTCATATGGAGAGAATAGGAAACCGCTCCACTATATACATAGTCAGGACGGGCCAGCCTACACGGTTGCTTGCTGGGGTTGCTCTCTTCACACTCTCTCGCACAAAATGACTGTGGCCACATCTCTAACATCCCGGCGGATCACGTCCGCTTGGGGAAGGGGTGGATGCTTAGTGTAGATGCGGTGGCCGTCGCCGACGGCGAAAATCCACTGTCGGCACGTCCCGATCAGGGGTCCCCGCCGTTCTCTCTCACAAAGCCGGTGAGGTTGCCTTCGTCCCTTGCTCACTGCCGCGACGTGGGCAGTTGCCGCCTCCCGCCGCCCTCCTCAAGGTTGAGCTACGTCCCTCAGGTACAACTCCCTTTACAGCCGGCTTGCACCACTGCTCCAGCTGCCCACATCACTCCCTGTGGATATTTCTCTACTTCTTTGCCCCGCACATACCTCTACTGGCTTCTACGTACTGTATTTGTGATGAGTTTATGTCTCATCAACTAGTCCCAGTAATCTTATTCTAATCACGCTTCTTCAATTTCTTTGCCACATGGATGCTCATCTCGATTTTGGTGAAACTGCACAAAATGATCCGATGGTCAAAAGGTTGCAAACTTCATTTATTAGGAAGCTCGAACGTTGCCAGCAAATTGAAGCCTGGTCAGGGTTCACAGTTCAAGGGCTAGGGACTGCATGGATCTTTTTTTCTTTAGCTGCCTCTATTCCAAAATAAGTGTCAACTTTAGTAGTAGTACAACTTTGTACTAAAGTTTGCACAAAGTTGAGACACTTATTTTGGAACGGAGGGAGTACATATTTGCTATGATCTGTCAACCATTGAGATGCAATAGCATGCATGTTAGTCTCCTTTGTATTTGATGAAATGTTGCAACGGGCAACCTTGGACGCAAGATACATGTAACAGAAGCTGGAAGCTTCATAGCATTGTACAAATTTATCTCGCTGATAAATTACAGTACGTACTATACTAGTACTTCCTCCGTTCCTAAATATAAGTCTTTGTAGAGATTTCACCATGAACCACATGCGGATGTATATAGATGCATTTTAAGTGTAGATTCATTCATTTTGTTCCGTATGTAGTGGAATCTCTAGAAAGACTTATGTACTAGTAATAGCTAGCCCCCACTACTAGGAATTCTCTATCCTCTCCTTGAGCCACATCATCAAAATTGATGTAGCCGTTACATGAAGTAAATCAGTCCATAATAGTCGGCTGATCTAGACGTTGAGAGGCTCCGCACTAAGCCACATGCAAGCATGCAGAAATACCATGGCACATGCATGTGAGTGGGTTTTAAATCACATCAACATGTCTGCATGCAAGCATGCACCGGTAGCATGCATGTAAGTGAGCTTTTAAGTCCCATTAACATGTCAAAAAGAAAAATATAATCCCATTATGCAGCAGGAGTTGGCTGATCTTTTTTCCTTACGTGGGATGATCTAAATGATGATGGGAGTTTATTTAGTTTGGCTACCACATTTGTCATGCGGTTATAGAGTTTTTTTAGTTCTATGAAATCGATAATTTTGCGCAGAGAGATATACCGCTGTTCCGCGGCAACGCGCGGGGACTCATCTAGTAATATTTAGGAATGGAGGGAGTACTATGTAAAGAGTTAGGTGTCGCACGGTGATAGTGTGAGGTGGGCCATGTAATCACTGAGCCTGTGTGTTTTCACTGCTCTTGCACGCCTCTGCTGTAAGAATGGAGAAAATTGTAATCTAGTAGTAGTACCTCCTTTCGCCGAAAGCGTGGGACATCCAGCAGTCCTACCACCTCAGTAATAAAGACCAATGGGCCGTCAAATCACATAGACCCAGCAGTAAGTTGGATGGACGAAGCAACCATCACTCTTGCGCTAGTGAGAGGTCGTATCCGCTTTGCCCGGGCATGAATGCGGCACCGATTCTTTGGAGCGGCGCTGACCGTTTCGGGCGGGAAGCGCGCGCGGGCGATGGAGGGGCTTTGGGTGGGCCAGGCTGGTCAGGAGCGGGCGTGGCAGCTGTCCACATGTCCCTACCGGACACGCCCGGAAACAAGAGGATGCACCGACTCTCACGGCTAAAATCGTACTACACTACACAACATCTCTCTGTAGGAGTAGGTCGATCTGTCGCTCTCTCTAACACACACATGTTGTTAAACACACACACACACACACACACACGCACACGCACGCACCTTGGTCCCGTTGCACCTTCTGACGTGACTTATTACACCTAGACGGAGGGAGTAGTAAGTATACGAGATACGGTGGCACACTGACTTAAGTCGAATACAAGTGGCCAAAATTTGTGTGCATGTTATAATAAGGAGTCACTTAAAATAGTACGTGAGCGAACAGAGGGATCAATTGGACAGTGTTCTCGAGCAATAGCGAGATGTGTGAGGTAAGATACACCGCTGGCGCTTTTAATTTTTCTTATTAATTTGTTTGTTTCACCCTCTGACTGGTGGGACCCAACGTACCACGTGGAGAGAGGTAAGGTGACTAAGGCTGCATTATTTCTGCACCACTCTGGATAGTCTTACCACCAAAGCCACGTGACACGATTATGATTGAAATCCCAATGACTCCCACACACACAAAAAAACACGGCATGCTTGTCACACGAATGCAGGAATGTATAAAAGGTTATTTCCCTCTCGTTGAACATAACGGGAGGGTTGTGTAGCTGGTTAGCCTGTTCGCTCATCAAACTTGAGGTCTCGGGTGGATTCTTTGACTGGTCAAAATGTTTTCTAGGGTTTGCACGCTTCACACTCTCTCTCCAGTATATATATACACGCTGGAGCCTCAGCGCTTGTAGTTGCTCTCTTCACACTCTCTCGCCCTCTCCCGCTGGAGCCTCAGCGCTTGTAGTTGCTCTCTTCACACTCTCTCGCCCTCTCCAGATCTAAACAAGACTTCGTTGGCCTGTCTTTCCCCTCACTGCTGCTCAAAGAGCCGGCAGGTTCCGTCCGCCGGGAAGGGAAGGAGGCTTAACGTTGTCGCCGTCGGCGAGGGACTACCGGTGCAGCTGTTCACTTTCCACCCAGCGGCGGCGCGGGAGGGCCTCCGACGCCTTCTTCTTCGCCGCCGTCCCGTCGCCCACCGAACCACGCCCCAAGAACCTTAAGGTATAATTTACTTACTCCACATGCATTGCTCTAGCTGTATGTATACCATGAATCTAGGATGTGGTTCAAAGAGGAAAGGAGTGGGGGAAAGTAGTGGGAAAAGTTGTATATAGCATGAATCTAGGACGTGGTTCAAAGAGGAAATGAAGGGGGAAAGTGGTATAGCATGAATCTAGGACGTGGTTCAAAGAGGAAAGGAATGGGGGAAAGTAGTGGGGAAAGTTGTATCGCATAAATCTAGGACGTGGTTCAAAGAGGAAAGGAAGGGGCGAAAGTACTAGTTCAAAAAAGAAAGGAAGGGACCAGGCTGTAGAGTTTGAGCAGGACTAGATTTGTTGCGCTCACATAGGGAAAGGTGTCTAAAGATAACAAAACTGGGACCAACACAAATATGCTCCTTGGTTGTTTGTTCTTTGTTGCAACAGACTGTGCATGACCACAGTACATCGGTAGATGCACATGGTGCTGGTGCGTCCACTGTCTCGTGCAACTCATTAGCTGTTGTTAATCTAAGGCCCTGTTTGGTTAAAAACTCCCTAGTCCCTACCTGCTTGGTTCCAGGGACTAAACATGGACTAGAGGTTATTAAATTACATGCTAAAATACCATGTTACCCCTAGTAATGAATTAATAGAGACAAGGTGCGATGCGTGGCAGGGGCAACTATTGGAAAAAGTCCCAAAAAGACTCCCTCGGGGTCTTCTTTCTTTAGTCCCAAATGCCCACTTTTAGTCCCTAAAAGTCCCTCCTGTTTGGTTTAGATGGGACTGACACGGAGGTTTTTTAGTCCCTACACCAAAATGTCCCTGTAAACAAACACCCTCTAATAATGCCGCTGGAAAATTGATGCAATGCCACAGTTAAAAGCAAATTACATGTTTAACGAATTTTATTGTTAATATAATCTCTATGTTAATATTAATCAATGCCACCGTTTGAGAAATGCTACTGTCTTACTTTCTTTCCCATTTAGATAAGGTAGATGCTTCTTTTTGTTGGCTTCTGTGTCATCCACCGTTATTGACCACTAATTGTTTCCTTTGCACCTCTGTGTAAACAGGGTTATCTACTTCACCTCGTTGCCATTGTGACCTTTTGTTGCACTGCACAAAACACTTTTGTTTTAAGAGTGTTTTGTGCAGTTCAACCAAAATGTCACACCGAACGTTGCTTGATTGCTTGATCTTAGTGGAACTGCACAAGAGGAGATCTTACTTCCTATCCGTTAAGGTGAATTTGGTTCAGATCTTCTTCTTGTGAGTTGTTTGAATTCCGCATCATGAGAGGTCAATACTAGCCTTCTTTCACATGATTCTGCAGTGTGCTTTCATATGTTGTGCTACTTGTACAATAATGTTGCTTGATTTTAGTGAACTGCAGAAATGGAGACAAGACTTCCAATCTGTATGTGCACCATAATATCCCACTGAGGTAAGATAAGGATATTTCACAACTGATGGCCTGTATTTTGCCACTTTCATCAGAAAATTAAGTTTAGTACTATACTTGTGCTCCCTAATTGACATGCCAAATCTTACATTGAAGGCGAAGCTTGTCTGTTATTGAACCAAGTGATGAAGGGGAAGAACAAGCGGAAGAAAAACAAAAATCAACTCCCGGTACTGTAATGAAGCACTGGAACTGTGATGACACAAGTAATGATATAGTTTTGCATCTTAATTTATTGCTATGGCTGGAACGAGCAATTGTTTTGCCACTGATTTGATGCCACTCTTAATGTAATATGTAATTATCTCTACTTGTGCAAACAAGGATCTTCTTTGAAGATACCATATATTTTAGTGCAACTGCACAAGAAGATGTTGGAAACATTAAACTAATCGAGGAGTATATAGTAAGCATGGCCACCACCGTAGATAGCAACAGATGGTTCTGGAGAAGTGCTTCACCTGTATGCTCTACACAATAAGCCTCCTAACAAAGGTTGGTACTCGCCCACTGATTTCATCCATATGATTGAGCTTTGTCATCTCTATTGGTGTTGTGCTACTGTTTAGATACTGTCATGAAAAAGTGGTATTGTCCTTGAGAAGTGCTTCATCTGTGCTGTTTTAAATATTTCCTTTCCTTTTTTTCGAGCAAACAGGGATGCTAGCATTTAGTAGTCCTCTTGTCTTTGCACAACAGGATCATCATCCTCTAAAGAAGAATATGGAGTACGTGAAGTGACTAGTTCTGATTATGCCAGGATGAAGAAGCCCTGTCTATCTTCTCATCAGAAGGAGCAGTTGAAGGATGGTTACATTACTCCCCACAAGACCAAACTAACTTCAGCTCAGAAGGACTGACAAATCTCCATTTTTTGCTATGATGCGCGAGTACAATGTTGTTCTAGGATTCTTTCTGGTGAGTTCCATTTTTCTAAAAGTGTGCTCTACATGGACCATGTATGTGCCTGTTGAAACTGTCAATTCATAGTACAGTTTGCTTTATACTAATCACTTTTTTGTATTTGTGCAAACAGGGGTGCTCAGCTTGATTTCAATGGGAACTGCACAAAATGTTCATGAATACATCGAATCATTTATTTCCACCACAAGAAAGGAGGTGCCGATAAGTTCAAGGTGTTGCAACATATGAGGGCGAAATCATACAAGCTACGCGCGAATTTGGTTGATTTTGGTGGAACTGTACAAAAAGAACAGTTGGTTTATTTAGCACGAGGTGCCATGTCAATGTCCGAACTGATGGCAAACCCTGCCCATTCCACAATCGTAGGCATTTGATATTTTGGAATGGGACAACCTTGTCAAATTTTGCTCATTGATTTTAGCAAGACATGCGTTTGATATTTTTGAATGGGACGCCCTTTGCTATCAGCAGCGTCGATCAATTTTTTCTTTATTCTTTAGTTGTGAAGTAAATATTGCCTCTGACATGTGAGTCACTGAGATGCATAATCATCGATTGTTTTGAATGTTCTCTATGAATTGCCAAGCCTGTGTGTTTGATTGCAATGTACAGAAACGCTAAAAAGCTGCTCAAACTCTTTATACTCCTTCTGTTCCTTTTTACTTCGCACATTGTGAAAGTACATACTTTTTTGTATAAGATTGGTCAAAGTAGAGATACTTTCACTTCAGACAAAACTTGTATGCAGACTAGAAAGGACTGGAGGGAGTACATGTGAAACTGCTGCAAACGAGGTGATCACCCTGGGAATAATGCTAGTACATATTGTTTTGCATGTTCATCCAATGCCAGTGATACAGGAATTTGAACTAATCGAAATAACTTCATTCATACACGGTCGGATTTCAGATAAACATGCCGGATTTCATTACATTTCATACATTCTTCAACTAAAAAGGGGTGCGCTGGAGGTATAATTAATTAACCGAAGCTACCCACCTGTGTCCCGCTGAGCCGAACAGAAGCTTCAGCGACTTAACTGCAGGTGCAGTTGCGTAAATGACATGTGGCCTATTGGGCCCATGTGTCAGTCAACCAACTGCACCAGCAGTTAAGTAGAAGCAGCGTTCTTCTCCTGCGCAGCTCTCCGACTCCACGTCGCCGCCAAGAAGCTAACCGGCCGTCAATGGTCAACCCGCCTAGCTTGGCTTCAACCGGAGGGTAGCAGCGGTGGCCTTACTTGGACACGAGCGGCGGCGACCTACCGTGTTCTACTCTTCCTCGTTTTTTGTGTGGCGCGGCCTCGTTGGCAGCGGGGCGGGGCCTCGGCGGAGCCGGCGATGTCCTCTGTCTCGTTGCCGGCGAGCGGCGCCTCAGCGGAGCGGTGGAAATCCTCCCCCACGTTGCCGGCAGGGTGGGGCCTCGGCTGAGCCGGCAATGTCCTCTGCCTTGTTGTTGGTGGGGCAGGGCATCGGCGGAGCCGGCGGTGTCCTCTGCCTCGTTGTTGGCGCCGCGGGGCCTCGGTGGAGCAGGGCCTCGTCGACGCCAGCGGAGCGGGGACTCGTCGGAGCCGGCATTGTCCTCTGCCTTATCCTCGGTCTCGCCAAACAGCGCCTCGCCCGCTTCATCGCCCTCTTTGCTAGCCTCTTTGTAGGCGGCCGCAGCCTCCGTCACCCGCATGCGGTACCGCCAGCGCTCGAGGTAGCCCTTGCGGGCAGAGCGGTACGAGTCGAGCAGCGCCTCCTGCTCCGCCCGCTCCGCGGCGATCTGCTCCTCCGCCTGGAGGTGCTCCTGGAGGAGATGGTGGTTGTAGGCGGCGTCGGCCTGCGCCTCCCGGAACTGCTCCTCACGCATCTGCCTCACCCTGTCCATATATTGGGCACGGGCCTCGCCGATGGTCATGGTGCAATGCACTAGCAAGGATGGCGCGGAGGAGGGGGGTGGCGCCAGATCATCGACTACCATGTTCTCCATTGGGACGTCGTCGTCCTCCGGCTGCTTGCAGGCCAGCCGGTCAGCAGCAATGGCTGCCATCTCCTTGTGGTCCGTCGTCCGCCCGTCCCGAAGAGCGCTGGAGCGCGAGGAAGCCATGGTGGGCAGTAGTGGTGTGGACAGGAGAAAGGGAACGGATGCGGATGACTGCGGCTATGGCCGGTGCAACAGTTTATATAGAAATGGTGGGCGGGCGGAGGGACGGACGTGTGGCGCCGGAGTAGCCGCCTCGGCAACCGCGTATCATTAATGTGGGCGGCAGATGGATAGACGGACGGCACTTGTGTCGTTTGAAGGCGGAGCAATCGCCTGCACCGGGAAGCGGGGCGGGCGGCGCTGAGTTTCGCGCGGAAAGCGCGCGCGGGCGAGGAGATGACTTTACTTGGAGAGGATGACAATGAGGACCCACTAGGTCCATAGCCTCACGTACGCAAGTGCCTCCTTATTATATATATATAACTATAATTTATTTTGCTTCCTCCTGGTTTCCTGACATCACGGTCCCACACCATTGTGAACCTATGTAGTAGTCAATAAACGAGAGAATTGCACAAGAAGCGGCCGATAGCTGGGACCAAGCAGCTCGAGCAGTATTTGTGTTTTTGAGGTGTGAGCACTGCAGAGTTTTTCGATGTTTAGCCCAGATATTAATTTTTCTCCTCTGAACAACAACGAAAACATCGCTGCAGGTATTAACTGGGCGGGCTGTGGCCAGTCTAGCCCAGGCCAGATATCCAGCCCAGATATTAATTTTTTTCAAGCTGAAAATGGCTAGCCCGGCTATACTTTTTTTTAGGAATACCCAGGCAAGGTCAAGTTGTTATTCTCCACCCGCTGGGCTGCAAATCTTTCCTAGGAGGGATGCATTAGGCTTAACAAGAAAATGGGCTTTAAGAAATAATAAATGTGATGTAATTATAAAAACTGGGCAGTAACTATAAAAAAATGCACCAAACACGTGATTACTTTATAAAATATTATTTTTGGATATTGAAAATTTTAATTTCATTAATTGTTGCGAGCGCAATTTTTCGTTGGATTTTTACATAATATAAATTTATATTGAAATTGTATTTAATCTGACTAGAAATTTCGGGATAAAAATATTTCGGATCCCATCAAAATGTGGGAAATTTTATTGAATTCTGTTTTGAACGGTTGGTTGAAATGGGTTGTACTTTTAACAAACTGTAAATGGGCTGTAGTAAATTCCAGTAGAATTCAAAATGGGCTACACATTCTTACAAATCTCAAATGGGCTATAAGTTCTCTGCCACACACTTCTGGCCTTACTAAGTTGACGCGTCCCCTAAAAAAACAGAGTTGACGCGTATGCAAGGCTTTGTCAACTTATAGTCAACACACGGTTCTAGCAGCAGTGGCCGTTGGATGTCCATCCAATGGATGCCGTGCTTCTTCTTCAATCTCGGATATTCTAGCTTCACCCGCCCAAAAAATGATTCCTCCCCCTGACATCTGGGGCGCACTGTTTCGGAAGCTGACCTGTGGGCCTACTAAGTTGATGTACTAAGGGCTTTGTCAACTTAGTCAATATAAACGATTCTAGCTGCAGTGACCGTACGATGTCCATCCAACGGCCGTCGTGCTTCTTCAACCTCTGGTCTTCTTGCTCCAGCCGCCCAAAGCAGCGCCGGTCGTGCCGGCTGCTCCTGCCTCCCGTGGCCGGCTGTGCTGCCGCGGAGGCCTCACCGCCCCCTACTACTCCCACCGCTAGCCAGGCCATCCCTCCACTCACCCACACCCCCTGTTATTCTGCGGCGACGGCAGCGCAGCTGAACCAGTGAACCCTCGTACTCCTCTCCGCGTGTGCATCCACTGCCGTGTCTTCCCCGGCTCCGCGTCGTCCCCTTCGTAGGCCTCGCCGTCGTCCACCGCCCTGGTGCTCTCGGCGTGGCGTGGTCAACGTGGTCAAGGAACGACTTCCATCGGACGAGGACTGTACGTGGAGAGGCTGACAGCTGGTTCCACGACAGCCGCAAGGAAGTGCCTCCTTATTACGCGGAAAATAATTATTCCTCCACCTGACAGCGGGGACCCACCGGACGGGCCACCAGTATTTTGCGAAAAATCGTTTCCCCCTGACTTCTGGGACCCACCGGACGGGCCACCATATTTCGCGAAAAAAAGTTCCCCCCGCTGTTAGCTCGGACCCACCGGAAGTGCCTCCTTATTACGCACAAAAAAAATTAATACTCCCCCGGCTAGCTGGGACCCACCTTGGTGGGAGGCTGACTTGTGGGCCTACTAAGTTGACGGGGACGAAGGGCTTTGTCAACTTAGTCAATATGAACGATTCTAGCTCAAGTGACCGTACGATGTCCATCCAACGGCCGTAGTGCTTCTTCAACCTCTGGTCTTCTTGCTCCAGCCGCCCAAAGCAGCGCCGGTCGTGCCGCATGCTCCTGCCTCCCATGGCCGGCTGTGCTGCCGCAGAGGCCTCACCGCCCCCTACTATTCCCACCGCTGGCCAAGCCCTGCGGCGACGGCAGCCTCACACCGCAGCCGAACCAGTGAACCCTCGTACTCCTCTCCGCGCGGGCTTCCACTGCCGTGTCTTCCCTGGCTCCGCGTCGTCCCTTTCCTAGGCCTCGCCGTCGTCCACCGCCGTGGTGCTCTCCGCGCGGCGTGGTCAACGTGGTCAAGGAACGACTTCCATCGGAAGAGTACTGTACGTGGAGAGGCTGACAGCTAGGTCCACGGCCACCGCCAGTTTTTTTGTGATTTGCCAAGTAAGTCACATTGTCAGGCTTGTTGGGCTGCAAATCTTTCAAGACGAGGAGAGCTTTCATTCGGCTGGCCGAGAAAATGGCCCATCAGTAATGAGAAATGGGCTGTACATTTTTAAAACACATCAAACCGGCAATTAGTTTCAAATATCTTTTTTTTTCATTTCAAGATTTTAAATTACATTATTTTTTATGCGTGGAGAATTTGTTGGATTTTATATTGATATACATTTATTTTTAAAATCAGTTTGAATGTGAGTCGAAATTTCGGGATTAAAAACAGTTCGGACCACACCGAAATATGCAAAATTTCGTATAATTTTTTAACCGTGGCCACAATAAGGGCTGTAATGCTAACAAAAAGAATATGGGCTCTAAAAAAACCTTAAGAATTAGCAAATGGGCTGTAAATTATTAGAGATAATGGCAGATGGGCTGTATGCTGTTTTCCACAGATTTGAGGCTTTCCTAAAAAAAAGGTTGACGCACCAGCACTGACTGTTGGAAGTCCATCCAACGGCCGTCGTGCTTCTTCAATCTCTGCTCTTCCTGGTACAGCCGCTCAAACAAGCGCCGGCGGGACTGCCTGCTCCCTCCTCCCCGCAGCCGGCTGTGCTGCCGCGCAGGCCTCACCGCCCCACCGTACTCCCATCGCTGGCCTAGCCATCCCTCTACTCACCCACACCTGCTGTTATTCTCCGGCGACGGCAGACGAACCAGTAAACCCTCGTACAGTCGTACTCCCCTCCGCGTGGGAAACAACTACCGAGTCTTCCCTGCCTCCGTGTCGTTCCCTTCCTAGGCCTTGCCGTCGTCCACCGCCCTAGTGCTCTCGGCGCGGCCTGGTCAACGTGGTCAACGACAGACATGCATCTGAAGTGGACTGTACGTGGAGAGGCCGACAGCTGGGTCCACGGCCGCACGCAAAGAAATGCCTCCTTATTACACGCAAAATAATGATTCCTCCACCTGACATCAGGGACCCACCGAAAGGGCCTGTGTATTTCGCGAAAAAAACGTTACCGCCGCTGACAGCTCGGACCCACCAGCTATATGTTCGCACGCAAGGAAGTGCCTCCTTATTACGCACAAAAAAATGAATACCCCCCTGCTAGCTGGGACTCACCATGGTGGGAGGCTGACTTGTGGACCTACTAAGTTGACTGGGACGGGGGCCTTTGTCAACTTTAGTCAATATGAACGATTCTAGCTCCAGTGACCGTACGATGTCCATCCAACGGCCGTAGTGCTTCTTCAACCTCTAGTCTTCTTGCTCCAGCCGCCCAAAGCAGCGCCGGTCGTGCCGCATGCTCCTGCCTCCCGTGGCCGGCTGTGCTACCACGGAGGCCTCACCACCCCCTACTATTCCCACCGCTGGCCAGGCCCTGCCGCGACGGCAGCCTCACACCGCTGCCGAACCAGTGAACCCTCGTACTCCTCTCCACGCGGGCTTCCACTGCCGCGTCTTCCCTGGCTCCCCGTCGTCCCCTTCCTAGGCCTCGCCGTCGTCCACCGCCCTGGTGCTCTCGGCGCGGCGTGGTCAATGTGGTCAAGGAACGACTTCCATCGGACGTGGACTATACGTGGAGAGGCTGACAGCTGGGTCCACGGCCGCAGCAAGGAAGTGCCTCCTTATTACGCGGAAAATAATGATTCATCCACCTGACAGCTGGGACCCACCGGACGGGCCACTGTATTTCGTGAAAAAAAGTTTCCCCCTGACTGCTGGGACCCACCAGCTACATCTTCGCACGCAAGGAAGTGCGTCCGGGCAAAAAAACGATTCGCCCCCCTGACTGCTGGGACCCACCAGCTACATCTTCGCAGGCAAGGAAGTGCCTGACAGTCGGGACCCACCTGGTCGAAGCGTACGTAGCGTTGTCATTGTGGTCGCGAACGTGTACGTACATATATACTGGTGGATGTAGAGGCGCGCACGTGTCGTAGTAGAGGCGTGTGCGTGTCGTAGTAGAGGCGCGCACGTAGCATGTACACGTATGTACAGCGGCCAGGGTGCAAGAAAGAAAATACGGCCACGTATGTGTACATACGGGCGGGGTCTCGAACGCCTACTCGCGCATACATACGGCCAGGGCTCGTGTACATGGCTGGGTCAGAACGGAGATACAGCGTCGTCCTCGTGTCCATGGGGAGGCAACAGAATGTGTCGTGTTCATGGGGAGGCAACGGATTGCGTCGTGTTCATGGGGAGGGGTGTGGCGTACCGCAAAACGGAGGAAACGGACCTCCTACGGTCGAAACAGGGGTCCTATTGATCGGGAGGGGTGTGGCGTACCGCAAAACGGAGGAAACGGACTTGTGTTGGAGCGCTACGGTCGAAACGGGGGTCCTGTTCATCGGGAGGGGTGTGGCGTACCGCAAAACGGGACTCCACGGGACACTGTTCATCTCCACCGTCGACCCCCTCCCGCCGCCACGGGCTACTGTTCATCCACCGTCGACCTCCTCCAGCCTCCACCTGCGACTGTTCATCCACGGGCTCCTGTTCATCCAGCCTCCACCACACGCTACTCCACCGGCTACTGTTCAACCAGCCCTCTCCACGGGCTCCTGTTCAACCACCCCTCCACGGGCTACTGTTCATCCAGCCCTCCACGGGGAAGTCCTGTTCATCCTTCCCTCCACGGGGTGGTCCTGTTCATCCTTCCCTCCACGGGGTGGTCCTGTTCATCCTTCCCTCCACGGGGTCCTGTTCATCCAGCCCCAACCGGCTCGATCGATCGGGGTCCTGTTCATCCAGAGGCAACACCACGGGGTCCTGTTCATCCACCCCCACCACGAACTGTTCATCCAAACCCCCCAGCAACGCTCACTGTTCATCCAGAGGCAGCATCGACCGGCTTCAGTTAGCAGCAGTAGCAAAGGAATCGCTCGATCGGGTTCAGTTAACAGCCAGCGATCGATCGCTCGGGTTCGGTAACGCGTAGCCTGCAGTGCAATCGCTCGGGTTCAGTTAGAGCCCAACGCCTCGCTCGGGTTCAGTTAGAGCCAACACCTCGCACACACGCGCGTACATGTACGAGAGAAACGCGCATCGCTCGGCCCCCGACCTCCCACCGTAACCGGGAACTCCCCGAAATTTTCCTTGCCCTCGCTTCTACCACGGTTTTTTTCCGTCATGGACGGCCCAAAGAATGTCATGCAGCTGCGTCTCCGGCCCGCCCAGGACGAAAAGCCCATTTTCTGTCATGATTTTTTGTCATAGAAGTAGGAGCCCACCACATCTATGATGATACCGGGTTTTGTCACAATTATCGTCATAGAAGTGTCATATGTATGACAGAAAAAAAATTCGTTCGGCCCAAAATGTCACGGATGTGTCTTTTTTTTGTAGTGATTATATCCGGATCATGGAAGGGATGCCGCCTTCGGAGTCGTCAGACGACAACCAGACGGACGAGGAGCCGTCAGACGATAAAGAATAGGACGATGATGATGAGGAGGAGGAATGATTGAATGAGGAGGACAACAATGACGACAACAATGATGATGACGACGACGGCGGTGATGAAAAGCCAACGGTCAGCGGCAAGAAGCGTCCTCGCCAAGACAATGTCGCGGGGCCATCCAACAACAACAACAAGAAGGACTAAATTAAGCAGACTGTATATATCTCTGTTTCCGTTCGCTCGTATTAATTTGTTATCTCTGTTTATCCTGTCAATCTCATTGCAGACAGTTAGTAATACATATTCGACAGAGATCTTCTACATTATCGCCCACAGGTTGGTTTGTTGAACTGTGTGCCCTGACGAGCACACAATTCACAAAAAAGACCGTATGGGCTGTCTATAATGATCACACACAATTCTAATTACCGACCTATTTGCCGGGTATCACACACATCTTGTTACGCCGAATCGTTTGTGTTCACCTCGATCATCACAAACGGTTCATTAGAATGAACTGTATGCCGTATATCGCACACACCTTTATCTGGCTGCCCGTTTCTGTTGTTTTGTCTCATCGCAAACGGTTCGTATCGATCAACCGTATGCCTACCATCGCACACGCAACTAAAATCTGAACCGTGTTTGATGCATCCATCATCGCAAATGTTTTGCACCTTTTTTGATGGTTTTTTACACCACTGTTTGCGATTATTGCATCGCACACAGTTTCGTCAAAGGGTCTCTGATCATAGTGTCGCGTTAGCAGCATCCTGCAGTAGTGCATTGGTACGCCTTAGTGCAATACAAACGGTTTTTAACCCCTTTCCGGGACGGCGTTGGGAACCGTCGCCAAGTGAGTGTGGGCGATAGGGGGGTCTTTCCCACACGACCCAGAAACCGTCGGGGATATGCCCTCCTGGCACACACGCTCGGCAAAATGAGGTCGTGTGCGACCGGCGAGCGCTCAAATACGGTTATACGTACAATAGTGCTAAAAATAGAATTATACAGGGGAAATCACTTCCAGTAGCAAGTACATCCCACACAGTCAGTCCCCGCTAAACGTTTCCATTCGTATGTACATCCCAAACAGTCGCTCCAAGGAAACCGTTTCCGTTCGCAGGTACATCACACACAATTTTCCCCGTTAAATCGTTTGTGATAGTGTTGCCATTGCACACGATATTAACAATTTTATCGTTTGCGTTATTGAATGCATCACACACGGCATGTAGAAGAAACTATGTGGCAAAGGCTATCCATCACACACAATTTTTATGTGGTAAACATTTGCCCAAGGTGGCCTAACGCAAACAATTTTCAAGAGGATGTCGTGGGTGCAGTGGAGATTGATCGCACACGTAGTGGATCCTAGAAACATGTCTGATCTCCACGTCTATCGTAGACGTTTCGCTTTCGCAAACTGTGTGCAGTGTAATCCCTAATTTAAAAATCACATGTTTTGAATTTGAAAGTAGGCAGTCCCTTATTTCATACCCAACCATGTTTATTACAAATATAGGTTCAACCACGAATGCATAATTCGATGCACAGGTACATATAGTGAAGAACTACAGAAGCACCAAGTAAAGAATGGTGAACCACAGTTGTACTACAAACTATAAAGAGAGAGGCGAAAGACATTCTGGTTGCTGGAGAAGGTGAAGCGGAATGCCCATATTGTGCCCTCCTCCATGCGTAATGCAAGCACGACTCTTGGCCAACCCCTTGTGATGGCTGCCCGTCCATCCTTCACTGTCTTCCTTACAACTTCCCGATGCTCATTGTAGTCTGGATGAAATACTTTAACCTTCATTGTGTGTCCACCAATCATGTATTTTGCGAGGTAATCTTGAGTGAACTGCTTCTGGAACCACTGCGAACGAAAATGATTCAGACATTGTTGTCTAACAACTCATTATGGGCAGTATAATGAGAAGGCTGCAAAGTTTGTAGTTACCATCCTACATCTCACTGTTGTGTTGGATAGAGCATAAAAAAATAATTTGCTTTCCACCATTTGTATCTATTTGATAATAATCTTTATCAGTTTCCTCACTTGATTCTTGCTCGTGAATATCTCATTTCCCCATACACAAAAAGGGTCGACGCGCGGATCCTTGCCAAGGGCATATGTACAGAATCACGATTCTGTTATACGATTCTACGACTTTACGATCCATACTAAACCCTCTGATTCTACGATTTTAGTTCATGGAATCTATGTTTCTATGATCCTGATAGTGAAGATTCTACGATTTGCGATCCTGCCATCAGAGCTCCGATCCGATTCAAAATCGTGATTCCGACAACTTGTATGTACCTACAAGTAACAAGTCAATATTAGATCTATATGCACTACATTATGGAACGAAGGCGGGGGTACAAGCCGAGGGATGAAGCTAACCTCGGCGGAAAATGGTGGCCACTCCCGTTGTTATCCTGCATAAGTAGTGGAAAGGCATGATAAGTACAGCAACCTTAACATCAAACAAATATAGCAAAGGTAAACAACATCATCTCCAAATGATAACTTGAATGTGTTGGTTTCAGCATGTTGTTAAAGCAGACATAAAATGGAAGTCAATGTTACCGATAGCAGGCTTAACAGCCATCAAATATTGCAATTCAAACTGGTATTGTTGAAAATTAATAGAACGTAGATAATGCTTAAACATCACACTGGATAAATGTGTAAAACTGAAATAAAGGGCATGTGTTAACTACACCTGGCATAACTGGAACCAAATATAGCCGTTCAAACTGATATTGATGCAGTCGAGCGGCATAGTTCCGACTTGCACATAATGAACAATACATTTTGAATGACTGAAATAAACAAGGCATAAATGATCAGTATAACAACCAAATATAGCCATTGAAAACTAGAAAGAGTCTCACTGCAACCAACCTAACAGGCAAATATAGATAAACAGGGCATATGCTTGAAAACTGGACAAATGCTCACTGCAACCAACCTAACAAGCATATACAGATAAACAATGCATCTGCTTGAAAACTGGACAAATGCTAAAACAACAACCTAACAACCAAATACAGATAAAGAAGGCATATGCTTGATAACTGGACAAATGCTCACTGCAACCAAACTAAGATCCAAATACATATAAACAAGGCATCTGCTCGATAAATGGAAAAATGCTCACTTCAACCAACCTAACAACCAAATACAGATAAACAAGGCATCTACTCACTGTAAACAACCAAATATTACCATTCGTGAAACTGAAGTGGACAATTCATACTTAAACATCACATAGCCCTATTGAACAATACATTTTTGCATAACTGAAATGATTAAACACGGCACAGTTAAAGCACCACACGGAAAATGCTACCACAACAAAGGGTACAGGTTGCCAAGCTAGAAAAGGTAAGATTTGCTCATAGGATGTTGCCTCACATTTCATGGACAGGATCCTTCCTGTTGGAAGAGCACAGACCCATGGTGCGCTCTCTGATGTCACTGATGGGATGTTTCACCTTGGAAGAACCTTCGTGGGTGCCCTCCTTGTGGTCGTGGTCGATGAGATCTAACTTGGCAATTGAGGATCCCAAGCCGCCGTCGTAGAACATGTCCTTCATAAATGACAAAATGGGCTTGATGGCTTATAAGGATCGCAAATCCTGGACCGCTTGGCGGGGGAGATCGGCGGCAGGGCCGTCAAAGAGATCGACGGCGGTGCCGTGTTTAATATAGCCATTCATGAAACTGAAGTGGACAATTCATACCGAAACATCACATAGCCCTATTGAACAATACATTTTTGCATAACTAAAATTATTAAACACGACACAGTTAAAGCACCGGACGACAAATGCTACTACAAGAATGGGTACGGGTTGAAAAGCTAGAAAAGGTAAGGTTTGCTCATAGGATGTTGCCTCACATTTCATGGACGGGGTCCTTCCAGTTGGAAGAGCACAGACCCATGGTGCACTCTCTGATGTCACAGATGGGATGTTTCACCTTGGAAGAACCTTTGTGGGTGCCCTCCTCGTGGTCGTTGTCGATGAGATCTGACTTGGCAATTGAGTATCCCAAGCCGCCGTTGTAGAACGTGTCCTTCAGAAATGACAAAATGGGCTCGATGGCGTATAAGGATCGCAAATCCTTGACCGCTTGGAAGAGGAGATCAGCGGCAGGGCCGTCGACGAGATCGACGACGGTTGAACGAGAGGGGTTGGGGATGGACCACTTAACCTGTGACATGGCCCATGTGAAGCCGTCGCTGTCGACGAGCTTGATGTTGTAACTATCTTTCCCGAGATACAATAATACGCTAGCCCGCTGACATGAGGCCTTTGACATGGAAACATATTCAACGTCTTCACCGGCTTCCGCAGCGACGTGTTGCTTCGGGATCGACAGGATGGGGTGAACGGCGGCCACCTCACCAACGTCCGCCGGAGAGGCCATGATAAACCTCTTCTTTGCGAAACTTGACTTTGCGAAGGCGTTCAATACTATTCAACATGAGCCGATGATTGAGATCATGCGTCGTATGGGCTTTGATAATAAGTGGCTGGGGTGGATCAAATGCATCTTTTCCTTGGGGTGTTCTGCAGTGTTGCTCAATGGCACCCCCGGGAAGCAATTTGGGTGTCTGTGAGGGATTCAGCAGGGCGATCCAATATCGCCTTTGATATTCATCCTTGCAGCGGACCTGTTGCAGTCGGCGATCAATGATGCCAGTCAGGCAGGGCTGCTCCAGTTGCCCATACCCACATCAAACAATGATTACCCCGTGATCCAATACGTTGATGATACGATCGCTGTCTTCCCCGCCCGCCCTTCGCAAGCGTAGGTGTTGAGGGATATTTAGATTGACAACGCGACGTCGGTGGGTCTCAAGATTAACTTTCACAAGTCAACACTGGTACCCATCAATATAGACCCTGCGAATGCCGCGGCAATTGCTGCTATCTTCGGTTGTTCGATTGGCCAGATGCTATTTACGTATCTTGGTTTGCCTATGGGCACCACACGCCCGACTGTAACTGATTTGATGCCGCTGGTGGTGTCAGTTCAGAGGAGAGTGCCGGCAGCAGCCTCATTCCTGGATTATGGCTCGAAGCTCACATTGCTAAATTCGGTGGTGACCTCTCTAGCCATCTATGCCATGTGTTCCATCAAGATAAACCCTAAAATCATCAACCATCTTGATAAACTGCGTAGGTCCTGTCTTTGGGTGAGGAAATCGGATGATGGATACAAAGGCAGTTCGCTGGCAGCCTGGGGGATGGTGTGCAGACCTAAGAACAAAGGGGGGCTGGGAGTCATCAACCTCAAAATCCAAAACCAAGGGCTTCTGTTGGAACAGCTTCACAAATTTTACAACAAGCTCGATTTTCCTTGGGTGAGCTTGATCTGGGATACTTACTATGAAGGCAAGATACCTCATGCAATGGAGCCGTGTGGATCATTTTGGTGGAGGGATCTCATGCAACTCTCAGATATATATAGAGGGGTCACAAAGTCAGATGTAGCAGCGGGTGACACGATCCTATTCTAGAAGGACAGATGGAAAAATGAGGTTTTTCAAGACAAATTCCCGAGAGCCTTCTCGTTTGCCAGAGAGCCGGACGTCTCGGTGCGTCAACTTCTATCCTCTGATCGATTAGGTGAGGTGTTTCACCTTCATCTCTCATTGGAGGCACGACAAGAGGTGGCTGGTTTGCAGGCTGAGACTCTGGATACTTCCCTTGATGAGGGCAATGATACTTGGTCCTATGTCTGGGGCGGGAAGGACTTTCGATACACTCAATACTATGCTCACTGCTTCAGCCAGGTACATGTGGACGAGGCCTTCGATTGGATATGGAAAACTAAATGTACCATGCAGTGGAAAGTGTTCATGTGGCTGCTGATGGCCGATAGATTGAACACTAGAAATATGCTCAAAAGAAGGCATTACAGAATTCAAAATGATGACTATACTTGTCTACTTTGTCACAACCCGCCAGAGGAGGACGTCGTGCACCTCTTTTTTACCTGCCCCTTCAGCCAGAGATGTTGAGAATGCTACATGTTGGCAAAGCCAGGTGGGCTCGGCTTTTGTTCCTGGAAATTTTTGCGGTGGCAGCTTGGGGGATATGGAAGGAGAGAAATGACAAACACTTCAGAGGGATCCAGCCCTTGTTTGATTTGTGGAGGAGTAGATTCAAGCTGGACTTTGCCATGCTGGTTCGTAGATCGAAGCAGGAGCATGGCCCCTACATTTTGTCACTAGCTAGATCTTTGTGACTCTTTGTAATTAGCTGTTTAATCTCTCTACCCCCCTCCCCAATGTAATATGTAACTGTCTGGATACTCTAACCCCCTAACTCTTAGTCTATTAATACAAAAGGCAGTGAGAGAATCTCACTGTCATCAGTTCTCAAAAAAATAAACCTCTTCTTGGCTGAACGCTCGTCGGGCTCCCTAGGATACGTGGTCGAGCTTAGGCTACGACATTTTGGAGCAGGGGATGTGGATCTGGTGGGGAGGGACACTGCTGGCCTCATCTAAAAACTCAGGGGAGTGGGGAGACGGTATGGCAATCGCTGGGTAACTTGAACGTTATTATCTAAGATGGGAGGAACGGGCAAACCGGCAGGGGTTGGCGGCAGCGCCGACGGTAGCCGCGAGCTAGGGTTCGAGGGGGAGAGGGGGCCAGGTGGGGGGACTGTGGAGGGGGGTGTTTGAGGATACGCCCCGACTATTCAAATTTTTAGTAATGGTGGGTGGAGATGGTGGTGGACGAGGGAGGGAGACGGTTCAAATGCCTCGGCTATTGCAAATTTACTAAAAGGTCTGCACTGGAGGAGTGTGGGCGACGGTTGAAGTACGACGGCTACTAAAATTTGGGTAAAGGAAGTGATGCGGGGCGGAAATGCCCAAGATCGCGCATGGTCCAATAAGAATATGTGTGTATGATAATAAGCAAAAGTAGCGGAACTACCGATTTTTGCAACGCTCAAGGCGGGTAGTTTGTTTTTATATTTCTAGCTAGCTGGTCTATCGCGCATGATTCGTCCTAATTTCCAAATAACTTACCCGCCTTTAGCTTGCGCTGGTGGTGATTTTACAGCGCACTTGCATCGCACACGATTAAGCCAGTACCTCCACCCTTTGCTTGCGCTTGCGCAGTCGTGGAGATTTTACAGCGCACTTTGCATCACACACATGGTTGGGCCAGTACCTCCACCTTCGCTCACGCTTGCGCAATCATCGTGATTCACAGCGCACTTCCATCAAACACAGTTAAGATATTATACCCGTGTCCGTTGAGCGTCATCAGAGTCTTTGCAGCAAAAAAAGTTAGAGAGGGTCAGAAGACAGCCACACCAGCATGTGGCCCAAATATATATGAGTGAAAAGGGTGGTCTGTGATGTTCAAAATTCCAATGCACAACTTTGACCGCGCGGGCCCACGGTTGGGTGCTTCTTCGAAGATCGATGAGAGGGGCCAGAAGTCAAGAACCACCAGGAAGTGGCCAAATATATGTAGGAATATTGGGTGTGATGTTTAAAACTTCAAATACACAATGCATAACTTTGGTGGCACCTGCCTCGCAAACCCGAAAGGACCCTTGGATATATCTATAATGACATAATGTCGTAGATAGCTAGGATGCTTGGCCCACCACCTCCCACTTCGTGTCAGCAGGGCGGATGGACGTAATGATTCTTTGGTCATACATGCATGTCGCGATTACCTACCATAAGACGGACCAATGAATCTATCGTTTGGTAAAACGACAACTGTAGTTGTCGATAAACCACTTGGGCCAATAGATTGAACCATCATAAAAATCACACGAGAGGGACCACAAAACCAGCACCTCTTGCATGCGGCCCAAAATGATGTACGTTGGGAAGGGGTGATGTGTGTTTTCAATATAGAATAGTGTACAATTTAGATGTGGTGCCTATCTCTCGATACAGACAACAACCATGAAGGCAAGGTAGTTAAGGACGAGATACGCAGGGTACAATGTCGTAGGTCGAACCCAGCAATCCGAGCATGTGGGAGGGAATCTTGACAACGCATGAGCTCGATCTTTGGTGGAGCGACATGTGATGGTGACCGGCCCTAACACGAACTAGGAGGAATCCATTCATGGCCAACACATACCCCTCGTTATCGGTCAAAGGGATGATATATATACACTCGGGGAGCCCACAGATATGTGTGTCATCACAAAAAACCACACAAGGGAGACATGGTCGATCAGAAGACCCCGTATACACTACATGCGGCCTGAAAATATGTATGGGTACGGTGGTGTGTGATGTGTTTAAATCCCGAACGCACAACTTCGATGGGCCACCAACTACATTACAAACCGAACACCATACCCGACTACAAGCCTGGTTCAATACGTACGATGTCAGTTTCCCAACTTCGAGGTGGCCGGGGGGGGGGGGGGGGTCGTCCCATGCATGCGCTCAAACTTTATTTGGTCTAGCATGGCACACATCTATACCCCTATATAGTGTGCGAATAACTTTGAATGTTGGTCGTTGGATGAAGCTAATCCGACGGCACAGAGATGGCAAAGCCGAGCACTACTGCCCGTTGGATATCATCTACATTCCACCAGATTCTGCCACATGTACAATCTAGAAGACTCCATGGTTGAACTTAAGCATAATGCACAAACCTCAAAACACAAGCACTTCTCCTTTATTCTAGAATCTTCCATATCTTACACTACTGTAATCCACTTCTTTGGCGTCTGCCTCTTCTTTGCCGTCAGCTAGCGGACGGCAAAGAAAGGCTTTCCCATCAGCCACCGGAAAACTGACGGCAAAGAGGCAGCGGACGGCAACGGATGGCTTTGCCATCAGCATATCTTTGCCGTCCGCTAGCTGACGGCAAAGAAGCTGATTCCAGTAGTGGTAATTGCCCAAAAAAAATTCTAAATGAATTGTTACTTTTTTTTATGCTTTACAATGCACAATTCCATGAATCTTAAAATATATTTTTTATAAAACTAATTGATTTTGAATGAGATGAACTATAAGAATTAAACGAACATCTACATCATGCATATATGACTCAAAGCTTACATGCTATAGTTTGGTATTTATTCATAATTTGGTTACCCAATCTCATGCATGCAATGCATGTGTACCTTACTAGTATCAATAGGAAACCATCATGGTCAAACCCTTCTCGCTGTTGGGTTAAAGGGATAGATTGTGTGGGGCCCCCCTCATTGTCGGTATAAAGGATAGTATATATATACCTCAGGGAGCCCACAGATATGTGCAGCGTCTATAAGCCGCACAAGGGAGACATGCTCGATAAGAACACCCTGCCCCCTATACCTTGCATGTGACCTGAAAAGGTTTATATAATCGCCATGGCAGGTCAAGTCAATGATTCTTTAATTTTTTAGAGCAAAAAATAACCAATAAAAACATAGTCTACAAATTAGCAAAACAAGGATCCCAAGGTTTATATAATTGCCATGATAGGTCACTATAGAGATATTTATCTCTATAATGACCGTGTCATGCCATTTAAATGAAGCTTGAGATATGCAGCCTCCCACCGGGTCACCCATCCTTTGACTACTCCAGCCCGAGCATGCTTAACTTTTGCGTTCTATTCGACTAGGCTAGCGGATGGGAAGCTGCCCCTTGTTGATAGGAATTACCTCCTTGCCATAAAGGCGTTTCACGCTGGTCACCCTATGGGACCTACTCCCTCCTATCACACACATTTGTGCTTTTAGAAACGGTGTGCGATATTTACATGGCCGGTGTGTCGCCGCTAGCCTTCAATGAGCACTGAACTGGTAGCGGGAAAACGATGGGCGAAGGGGTGGGAAACCAATGAGAGGAGTGGCGAGAAATGGTAGCCTGTTTAGAAAACGTAGTAGAGAAGGAAGCATGAGCTAGCACAATGCATGCACACAGTGCTTACCCATGTACTGCATGTGCTATCGAAAGGGCTGAGGGTTGTCGTTCGATCTGGGAGCATCCAATGGTGCACAGGTATGATCCATGGGGTTTGGGTTCTGGACAATCAGTACGCCCGACTCAGATCGCGTGCGCAGCAGGGGGAGGGGGGCATCAGCCATGGTTTAGTAGGCACATGGCTTTCGTGAGTGAACTGTGTGCTATTTGAAAACATTTCGTGAGAAGAATCTCGATTTTTAAATCCCCGTAAATCCAAAACTCACCCAAAAATCATGAAACCTGGCATGGTGTCACAACATGGCACATATATGTCGAGGAATTTTTTCGTCCATTTTGGCGCAAGTTTTATTACAAGCCTCTTACAAACCGGAGCTTCTCTCAAAGAAGCCTCGTGGTTCCGATAGGGAAGCGTGTCCCCCTTGTGGGC
Source organism: Aegilops tauschii subsp. strangulata (assembly GCF_002575655.3). NCBI lineage: Eukaryota > Viridiplantae > Streptophyta > Magnoliopsida > Poales > Poaceae > Aegilops > Aegilops tauschii. The sequence goes on along the minus strand of NC_053038.3, from coordinate 268,064,113 downwards.
GAAACATAGTCACTGCCTCTTTTTGCCTTGTATTTTCTTCGACTGGAACATGGAATGGCAGGATATCCGTGCTGAAATTTAAACTTATTCAAGGTTCGTTTGGCCTTTTTATACACTAATTGAGTTTCCTAGGCATTTAATGCCCATAATTCAAAGCTGAACTTCAAATACATGCTCCAGTTCACAAAAATGGCTAGACAATTTATACATGTCCTTGGGTGCATGTTTAGGTCCCATGCTAGGAATGAGAATGAATTACAACCGTACCGGCGTCCTGGCTCGTCCTCAAACATTTGGAATCTCGGGTTTTAAATCCCCGTAAATCCTAAACTCACCAGAAAGTGATCAAAGGTGGCATGGTGTCACATCATGGCACATATATGTCGTGGTAAAAACATTGTCTAATTTGGGCCAAGCTTTATTACAAACCTCTTACAAACCGGAGCTTCTCTCAAAGAAGCCTCATGGTTCTGATAGGGAAACGTGTTCCCCTTGTGGGGGAAACATAATCACTGCCTCTTTTTGCCTTGTATTTTCTTCTACGGGCAACATGGAACGACAAGATATCCGTGCTGAAATATAAACTTATTCAGGGTTCGTTTGGCCTTTTTATACACTAATTGAGTTTCCTAGGCATTTAATGTCCATAATTCAAATCTGAACTACAAATACATGCTCCAATTCACCAAAATGGCTAGAAAAATTATACATGTGTCCTTGGGTGCATGTTTAGGTCCCATGCCAGGAATGGGAACGAAATAGAACTGTACCGGTTGTTGCGGAACGTAGCATGCAATTTCAAAAAAATTCCTACGCTCATGCAAGATCTATCTAGGAGATGCATAGCAACGAGAGGGGGAGAGTGTGTCCACGCACCCTCGTAGACCGAAAGCGGAAGAGTTTGACAACGCGGTTGATGTAGTCAAAATTCTTCTCGTTCCAACCGATCAAGCACTGAACATACGGCACCTCCGAGTTCTGCACACGTTTAGCTCGATGACGTCCCTCGAACTCTTGATCCAGCAAAGTGTCGAGGGAGAGTTCCGTTAGCACGACGGCGTGGTGACGGTGATGGTGAAGTGATCCGTGCAGGGCATCGCCTAAGCACTATGTGAATATGACCGGAGGCGTAAACTCTGGAGGGGGCGCCGCACACGGCTAACAATGTTTGTTGTGTGTTCTAGCAGTGCCCCCCTCATATATATATAGGTTGTAGGGGAGGAGAGGCAGCCAAGGGGGCGCCCCAAGTAGGAGGAATCCTACTTGGGCACCTCCCAATTCGGCCTCCCCCCTTTCCTATTCCTATTCGGAGTAGGAAGTGAAGAGGGGGGAGGGGGAATCCTATTCCCTTTTTCCTTTCCTCCTTCCCCTTTCCTTCTCCAATTTGGCTAGCCCATATGGGGGGCGCACCAGCCCCTTTGTGGCTGGTGTGTTTCCCCTCTTGTCCCATAAGGCCCATATAGTTTGCCGGGGGTAGCCTGAAACCCCTTCCGGTGACGCGATACGTACCCGGTAACCCCAGAACACTTCCGGTGTCTGAATAGTATCGTCCTATATATGAATCTTTACCTCTCGACAATTTCGAGACTCCTCGTCGTGTCCGTGGTCTCATCCAGGACTCCGAACAACATTCTGTCACCAAATCGCATAACTCATATAATACAAATCGTCATTGAACGTTAAGCGTGCGGACCCTACGAGTTCGAGAACTATGTAGACATGACAGAGACACCTCTCCGGTCAATAACCAATAGCGGAACCTGGATGCTCATATTAGCTCCCACATATTCTATGAAGATCTTTATCGGTCGTACCGTAATTACAACATACGTTATTCCCTTTGTCATCGGTATGTTACTTTCCTGAGATTCGATCGTCGGTATCTTCATACCTAGTTCAATCTCGTTACCGGCAAGTCTCTTTACTTGTTCCGTAATACATCATCCCGCAACTAACTCATTAGTCACATTGCTTGCAAGGCTTATTATGATGTGCATTACCGAGAGGGCCCCGAGATACCTCGTCGATACTCGGAGTGACAAATCCTAATCTTGATCTATGCCAACCCAACAAATACCTTCGGAGATACCTGTAGAGCATCTTTATAATCACCCAGTTATGTTGTGATGTTTGATAGCACACAAGGTATTCCTCCGGTATCCGGGAGTTGCATAATCTCATAGTTGAAGGAATATGTATATGACATGAAGAAAGCAATAGCAATAAAACTTAACGATCATTATGCTAAGCTAACGGATGGGTCTTGTCCATCACATCATTCTCCTAATGATGTGATCCCGTTCATCAAATAACAACTCATGTCTATGGTTAGGAAACTGAACCATCTTTGATTAACGAGCTAGTCTAGTAGAAGCTTACTAGGGACACGGTGTTCTGTCTATGTATCCACACATGTATCAAGTTTCCGGTTAATACAATTCTAGCATGAATAATAAATATTTATCATGATATAAGGAAATATAAAATAACAACTTTATTATTGCATGTAGGGCATATTTCCTTCAGTCTCCCACTTGCACTAGAGTCAATAATCTAGTTCACACACAACAAGAAACCTGTTAATCTATGATGGATTTCTGATGACGTTTTTTAATACTGTCATGGATGGACTAGTACAGCGCCGCAGCCCCGCTCAAGCCCGCTCGAGCCCGGCTAACTGTCAGTGAGAACGACACCTATGGGATCACTGGGATCCCTTCTACGGTCGGCGGGCGCGGGGTTGTGAGGAGAGCAGGTCCAGGAGCCAGCACAAGGATCGTTTACCCAGGTTCGGGCCGCGAGGATGCGTAAAACCGAAGTCCTGCTTTGGTGGATGTATTGAGTGTTCTTGATCTTCTGAACTAGCTACGGCGGCTATGTAGTTCCAAAAAGCGAATCCCTCTCCTGGTCGCCTCGGGCCTCCTTTTATAGGCAAAAGGGGTTGGCACTGTGGGACACAGGAGGTGGAAAGGTCTACAGTGCGCGAGATTATCGCACGTATTACAGGACAAGACGCATTTAATGCATCGCTTAGGTGTCCCTTAGCTTTATCGGGGACGGGAGCGAGGCCCGTCCCATCCGTTGCCGCCTCGCCTTGCTTCGACACGCACCCAGGCCAGCGATGCATGTGGCGCCATGTAGGCACGCAGGCAGCTGAGGTGGCGCACTGGTAGGGTCTTCACGAAGATCTGCATGCCACCACACAGGTGCTTGCTGAGTTGGCGTAGAGGCCGTCTGTCGCCACGCAGGTGTCATCCTAGCTGGTTGAGCTAGTAGCTGCTTGGGGACGGCGGTGGAGCCTTGGTCGACGTGGGCCTAGCTGTGGCCCCGCTGACGCCCTCAGCAAGGGCCTTGCCGGGGGCCCGGCAAGGGTCTTGCCGTGGCGTTGCAGTCGTCCCCGGCAAGGCGCTTGCTGGAGGTCTTGTGGATCTCCTCTGCAAGGATCCCGCCGAGGGTCGCCGTCTTCTGGTTCTCATCTGTTCTCATATATCTATGGTCTTGACAAAGACTTGCATGCCACCGCGGAGGTGCCTCCCGAGCCCCAGGTCCCAACGTAGTTGTTGATGTCGTTCAGAACCTTTGGGCGCAAGGGTGGCTCGCTCTACGGGTGTTGGGCAAGTTGCCCCGGCAAGGCGATTGCCGGGGCCACGAAAGCTGCCCTCGCAAGGGTCTTGCTGGGGGGAGTCCACCTTGCCCCCTTTGCTCTTTGTGTTTCTGGTCTTGGCGTTGCCTTGGGCTTCGGCTTCTCTCCGGCTCCCCTCCTCTGCCCTGCTTAGTGTGGCTGCGGCGCGTGGCTCCGACTACCCGTGCACAAGTAAAGGGGTACAAAGAAGTGCCCCTACTTTTGTACAACGATAGGAGCCCCCGGGGCTGGGCCACACATAAGCGCGACACGTTGTTGGGCCAGGCCCAGAATGGTGCGCGGGCAGGTGTGGCGGATTTTTACCGCAGTAACTCTTTATCCGCTGTGCTTCCCCACGACCTGCGCATGATGTGGAGGGTCGTGCATGACGTGGGGGTCATGCATGGGGCGGTTTCTGCATGCATGCGTCACATCATGGTAAAGAGGCGGCTCGCGCCTTCCCCATAAAAAGAGGGAGGTGTGCAGGCACGGCTCATTTACTGGGTGGACTCGGGTCGCAGTCTTCAAGGCGCCCACGCCCCATGGTCATGGGGCGGGGAACGGTCACCTCGCCCGTCCTTTCAATCCTGCTCGCTAGCCACGCGTCCACCATGCAAGTGGCAGGTGGTGGAGGCGGAAAACCGGGCCGTCGCTGATTGGGGCGGCGGGTCGGTCCTGATTCCCTGCGCCTCCGATGGCTGGTTTGGCTAAGTGGAGCGGCCGAGCCTCGACCCCTCCCCTTTATAATGAGGGGGAGGGGGCGTCATCCCACATTCCTTCAGTATTCATCCTCCTTCACCTTCGCTCCTTTCTTCCACCTGCCATGGCGAGAGGAGGTGCTGGGCCTTGGACGGTGGCGGCTAGGGTCGCTGCTCGTCAGCGCGTCCCCCCTTCCCATGAGCCCGCGGCGGCGGAGCCGGCCACGAGAGGAAGGGGGAGGAGGCGTGGCCTAGGTCGCCGCGGCGGTCGGGGGAGAGGGGGACAAGGTGCCGCGGCGGCCGTGCCCCCGCTAGTTCTTCATCAGGCTGCGCCGGCCACCACGTCGTCGTCTCCATCTCCCCACCCCCTTCGCTCAAGAGATGGAGCTCTATCCGCCCCAGACCCTCAGGTTGCACATGAGGGGTTGCGGGACTGGCGGCACGCGGGTCGACGTCGACTTCCCCGCTCCTCATGTTATGTATCTCCGTCGCGGATGGAAGACATTCGCTCGCATCGATAGCCTGACAGTGGGGCTCGTCCTCTACTTCAAGTTAATGGAGGGCGGCCTGCTCTCCGTCAAGATCTTCGGAGACCTTGGAGCTCGCCTGAAGTGCTGCGTGGAGAGCTCCTCCGACGATGAAGATTCCTCCTCAAGCGGGAGTGACGAGGAGGACAGCGACAGCGACGACGAGGGAGTCGAGCGGCAGGATGCCGACTCCGACTTTGATTGACCTCGCCGCCCCTTCCTCGGCCACGCACCCTGCCGAGGGCCTTCCTCTCCAAGCTCTCCATCGGGGCGCTTCCCGTCGTCTCCTTGGGCGGCTAGCGTAGGAGGGCCGGAGAAGGCGAAGAAGGCGGGTGGCGGCCGTCAAGTCCGAGTACGCGGGCACCGACGCCTTCGTCGTGTATTGCCGGCCCGCTGCCTCGTCTTGCAGCTCCTTTCCTGGCACCAATATGTTCTCTTGGTGCCTTCTGCTCCTCGTACCTTGCCTAGGCGCTCTTTTTGCCCTCCCGCTTCCTTGTTATACCTTCTGAGGAGAGGGACAAGAAAGGGATTACGGGCACCTTATCTCTTTTTAGTTTGTAAGCCTTCGGGCACTTGTTAATTTTAAGACTTGTAATCCCCTTGCTCATGTTTTTAATTCCATATGAACTGTACCTGTATGGGATGTTTTTAATGAAAAGGGGTTCTTGCCGGGTTCTTTGTGCGTGAGCGAGGCCCACGCCAAGGATGAATCCTTGTTATTTTTAAGATAAACATTGTTGCCCGGCAACAGGCCTTGCCGTCTCCCCACTTCTGTCGACCATTCTCGCGCTCTCAGCGGAGGCAGGAGCGAAGTAGAGTTAGGCCCCTTGTTCATCTCCCCGCCACCGCGACTACTACCAAATTCGGTTCCAGGAGGTAGCTCTTGGGTACAGGAAAAGGGGAGCACGGTGGTTTTGAAAACATGAACGAGGTTTCACATGTCCCAGTTCTATACGGAAACGCATAACAGGGGGATGAAAGACTTATCTGAATCCGCAGCCCCCGGCAACCTTGGCTTGCCATGGTTGGATCCTTGTATCTTCAGCCCCCGGCAGTCTTGGCCTGCCGGGGCCGGAGCGCTGGTTTGTTCTATTTTTCCCAAGCGGGCCAGCAGAAGTGTCCGCGTGCCCTGTGGACCAAAGAGAGCAGAAAGACGCACACTCGACCTCTAGGCTAGGGGTTAGTCGCCGCTAAGCACTATCGACCCTAACCGAGGGAAAGACTTAACCTAGCATGCATGCTATAACTTAGGGCACCAGCGCATTGTCTTGCAAAGATGCTCGATGTTCCAGGAGTTGCTCACTGGGATAGCATCTTCGGTCTCCAGGAGGACTACGCCGGGCCTGGTGACTCGTATTACCCGATAAGGGCCTTCCCACTTTGGCGTCAACTTGTTGGAATTCTTGGCCGACTGAACGCGCCGAAGAACAAGGTCACCTTCCTCAAAGCTTCGGGCATGAACCTTGCGGCTATGGTAGCGGCGCAAGGCTTGCTGGTAGCGTGCTGCTCTTACAGCCGCCCGAAGACGATCTTCCTCAAGGAGCGTTGCGTCATCTTGCCGCAACTGCTCTTGCTCAAACTCTTCATAAGCGAGCACTCGAGGTCACCCCTATATGAGTTCCGTGGGGAGAACTGCTTCTGCCCCATATACTAGGGCAAAGGGTGTCTGGCCGGTGGCTCGATTTGGCGTCGTCCTGATCGACCAAAGAACCGCCGGTAACTCATCAATCCAGCGCCTTCCGCTGTTGTGCAGCCTGTCAAAAGTCTTCGTTCTGAGGCCTCGCAACACTTCAGCATTTTCCCTCTCCGTCTGGCCGTTGCTCCGGGGGTGTGCCACGGAAGCAAAACAGACCTTGCTGCCGAGGTCTTGGATGTATTGCATGAAGGTGTGGCTTGTGAACTGCGTGCCATTGTCGGTGATGACTCTATTTGGTACACCAAAATGGCAGACTAGCCCTTTGAAGAATTTGACGGCTGACTGTGTTGTAACCTTCCTCACTGCCTCCACCTCCGGCCACTTTGTGAACTTGTCGATTGGAACGTACAAGTACTCAAAGCCCCCGACAGCGCGAGGGAAAGGGCCCAGTATGTCGAACCCCCAGACCGAAAATGGCCAGGAGAGAGGGATTGTTTGAAGGGCTTGAGCTGGCTGATGAAGCTTCTTCGAATGGTACTGGCACGCTTCACACTTTGTTACTAGTGCCGACGCATCCTGGAGGGCGGTGGGCCAGAAGAAGCCTTGCCGAAACGCCTTGCCGGCAAGGGCCCTCGACCCTATGTGGGAGCCACATATGCCTCCATGTATTTCTGCCAACAGCACCAGTCCTTCCTCCCGAGGGATGCACTTCAATTTCACACTGTTCGGTATTTTTCTATACAGGACATCATCGACGAACTGGTACAAGGCAAACCGACGGGCTACTTTTTCCGCTTCTTCCTGCTCCTCAGGAAGTTCCCCTGTCTAGAGGAAGCGGACGATATGCTGTGCCCATGCTGGAGCCTGGGGCTCGACGGCAAGGACCAAAGGCATCTCTTCTGCCATGGGGGCAGCCGTCTCTACGGCCAGGGCTTGGCACCCTGCTGGAGCCAGCCGCCCCTCGGCAGGCTCAGAATCCGCGGCAACGCCATTGCCGGCGGCCCCTGGGGGCTTGGCGGGAAAGTACTTGCCGGGGCCAGACTTCCTCCGCCTGTTCTCCTCTGTTGATGGTTCGACGGATGTTTGAGTTAACCGAAGCAAAAAGGTACCTGGTTCCACAGGTAGCTTGAATGCAGCGCGCTTTGACAGGTAGTCAGCGATGTTGTTCTCCGCTCGGGGAACGTGCTCCGCTTGTATACCATCGAAGCGCTCCTCCAGCTTCCTCACATCATCTACGTAGGCCTCCATCAATGGGCTCTGATAATCTTTGTTGACTTGTCTGACGACAAGCTGCGAATCACCCCTGACGATGAGCTTCTTCACCCCGAAGTCTGCCGCGATCCTGAGACCGGCAAGCAGACCCTCGTACTCAGCAGTGTTGTTTGTGGACATCTCCCTGGGAAAGTGCATCTGCATCACATACTTGAGGTGCTCTCCGGTGGGTGCGACAAGCAGCACACCGGCACCGGCGCCTTGCAGCGAGAAAGCCCCATCAAAGTACATGATCCATTCGCGGCTTGCTTCCTTGCCGGGGAGAGCGGTCTCCTGGATTTCTTCGTTGGGCGTTGAGGTCCATTCTGCAGTGAACTCCGCCAAGACTCTGCTCTGGATTGTCGAGGTACTATCAAACTTCAACCCAAAGCTTGATAACTCCAAGGCCCATTCCACAATCCTTCCGGTCGCATCTGGGTTGTTAGTATCCGTTGCAACGGGTGGCGGGTGACGACAGTGATCTTGTGGGCTTGGAAGTAATGACGCAGCTTCCTCGAGGCCATAAGGAGGCCGAAGAGCAATTTCTGCACACCGGAGTACCTTGACCTAGGCCCCTGCAAGAGGGAGCTGACAAAGTAGACCGGGTGCTGCATCATCTTCTTCTTCTGCACCACTTCACGTGGCTGCACGGGCCCTGCCCCGATGGCGTCAGACTCTGCCGGGGCCTTGCCTCGTCGGCACCAGGCCCTGCCGGGGGAATTTGTGACGTGCCATCTGCCAGCCCTGCTGTTGCCACTGCCTCTTCATCAACTTCCCTCTACGCCACCAGCGTGGCGCTGACCACTTGATTCGTCGCCGCAAGGTACAGCAGCAACGGCTCTTGCAGTTTAGGCGCCACCAGGACTGGTGTAGAAGAGAGGTACTTCTTCAGATCCTGCAGTGCTGCTTCGGCCTCCGGGGTCCACTCCATGGGGCCCGCCTTTTTCAAAATCTTGAAAAAGGGAAGGGCGCGCTCGGCAGACTTGGAGATGAATCGGCTCAGGGCGGCAACGCAGCCAGTGAGCCGACGCACATCTTTGGTCCGCTTGGGCGCCTCAATCTGCTCAATAGCCTTGATCTTGTCTGGGTTTGCCTCGATCCCGTGCTGCGACACAAAGAACCCGAGAAGTTTGCCGGACGGAACGCCGAAGGCACACTTCTCAGGGTTCAGCTTGAGGTTGATCTTGCGCAGGTTGGCAAACGTCTCTTCCAGGTCTTGCACAAGAGTTGCCTTGTCCTTGGTTTTGACCACTATGTCATCCTTGTATGCTTCCATATTTCTATGTAGCTGGGGTTCAAAACCAATTTGGACCGCTCCTGCAAACGTTGAGCCAGCACTCTTCAACCTGAAAGGCATCCGTAAAAAGCAATACGTGACACATGAGGTGATGAATGTTGTCTTCTCTTTGTATTCTCTCATCATGAAGATCTGGTGGTAGCCCGAGTAGGCGTCGAGGAATGACAACAGATCACACCCGGCCGTGGAATCAACAATCTGGTCGATGTGCGGCAATAGGAAGGGGTCCTTAGGACAAGCCTTATTGATATCTGTGTAGTCAATAACAGTCTCCATTTCCCGTTCGCCTTGCGCACCACCACCGGATTGGCCAACCATGTTGGATGGAGTACTCCCCTCACCAAGCCTGCTGCTTCCAACTTCCTGATCTCTTCCATGATAAACTCTTGCCTTTCACGAGCCTGCTTCCTGACCTTCTGCTTGACGGGCCGCGCATGAGGACATACAGCTAGGTGGTGCTCAATCACCTCCCTGGGAACACCGGGGATGTCGGATGCTTGCCATGCAAACACGTCGACATTCGCCCGCAGGAAGGTGACGAGCGCGCCTTCCTATATGCTGTCGAGGGTGGAGCTTATGGTGAAAGCCCCTCCTGTGCCATCCTCCCTAACGGACACCTTCTTGGTCTGCGGTGGCGCAGCTCTGGATTTCTTGCTCTTGCAGGTGGAGCTCTCTGGCACGTCCTCGATGGTAGCACAACACTCTGAGGAGGTGCGCTTGCCGGAGTAGGTGCTAGAGGTCTTGTCAGGCTTCTTCTTCCCTCCTGGGGCTTCAGCGGCAGGAGCAAGTGCCTTGGTGGCAGCTGCTGCAACTGCTTCCCGGTAGAGTAGGTCGGCGCAGATCAGCGCATCCTTCTTGTCGGAGGGGACGGTGATGATGGTCAACGGCCCAGGCATCTTTAGCGTGTTGTAGGCATAGTGCGCCGCCGCCATGAACTTGTCTAGTGCCAGGCGGCCGAGGATCCCGTTGTAGGGCAAGGGGATCTCGGCCACATCAAAGACGATCCTCTCCATCCCGTAGTTCAACTCACCTCCAAACGTCACGGGCAATGTGACCTTCCCTTTTGGCTGGCTCCTTCCTGGATTGACCCCTTGAGATGTACCCCTTTCCTCGAGGTCTCTATCAGGAATTTGCAGCCTTTTGATCACGACGGGCAAGATCAAGTTCAGGCCGGCCCCGCCGTCAACCAACATCTTGTTCACCTTGAGGTTGCGTATCATTGGCGAGACCAACAACGGCAAACACCCGACCGCAGTTGTGCGGTCAGGGTGGTCCTTGGCGTCAAAGATGAGGGGCGTGCTGGACCATTTCGGTGGCTTCTGAGTGTCGAACGATGGCTCCGCTGCTGTAATCTCACGCGCCCACTGCTTGAGCTGGCGGTGAGAAGTATGCAGCGAGGCGCCACCATCGATGCACATGGCCTCCGTAGCCTTCTGGAACTCTTGCTTGCCGGACTCGTCATCCTCGTCATGATCATCGTCTTCTTGTTTCTTGTCACGGCCCCGGGCGGGCCTCTCTTGCTGGTTCTCCTTGCCGCGGTGGCCTCCTTGGCCGCCACGCTTCTTGCCGGATCCTTAGACACCTTCTTGACCCTTCTCCTTGTCCCACCTCTCATACTCGGCCCTTTGTTTTTCGGCCAGCAGCTCGACCTGTCGGCAGTTTTAGAGGTCGTGGCCCTTGGTGCGATGGATCTTGCAATACTGCTTGTCGGAGCCCCCCGGCTTGTCGGCAGCCGCCAAGGCCCGGCAAGCGGCACACCCGGCAATTTACTTGTCGGGGTCATCTGCCTTGGCCTTCTTGGCGGCGCCGGTGCTGTCGAATCCCTCGACGGCAGGCACGGTCTTGCCCTTGCGTTTCCTATTGCGACGACGGCCCTTCTTCGTCGGGGCGGCGGTGTCTTCATCAGTAGTGTCGGTTTCCATGCCGGCGTCCTCGCCGGGGTACTTCCTTCCCTCTTCAGCCCGGGCGAACCTATCGGCCAGAACATAAAGTTTGGCCACATCCTTATCCTTGGTCATCGCTAGCTCTTCGTGCATCTTGCGGTTGCGCACGTTCTGATGGAACGCGCTAATCACGACAGCGGGATGAACATCGGGGATGTTGTACTGCACCCGGCTGAATCATGGGATGTACTTGCGCGGGTTTTCCCCTTCCTTCCGGGGAATGATATGCAAATCACTGGCCTGGCCATGAGCTTGGTGGCCTCCAGTGAAGGCACCAACGAACTCCTGGCACAGATCCGACCAAGAAGAAATGGAATCCGCCAGCAAGTGCATCAACCAAGACATGACATTGGGCTTCAGTGCCAACGGGAAGTAATTGGCAAGCACCTTGTCGCCAAGAGCTCCGGCACCTTGCATCGCGATGGTGTAGATGCTGAGGAACTCTGACGGATGGGTCCTGCCATTCTACTTCTAGCCGACGTCGGGCTTGAACGTGCGGTGGGACGGCCACTGGAACTGCCGCAGATCACGGGTAAAGGCTCGGCAACCCACCTCGTAAGGTAGGCCGCCAGAGCCCCCATGTTGGGTGGTCCATAGCAGGTCCCGCCCTCTTATCTGACTGGTGGCGTGTATCACGCCGGCACTCGATAGTGGTTCGAGCATCTTTGTGGGCTCGTTCTCGAAGAGCTTGGCACTAGTTGTGGTGGGTCCATGGGTCGGATGACGCTATGGAAATGTTATCACATGCGTCGTCACGACGGATCGACACCGGCGGCAGCTGGCGCGGGGGAGGAGAGTGTACTGTGGCTGCAGCTTCCCCGGTCCTCCCACCGCTGGCATGTGGTGGCTCGACAGAGCGCCGGCCCGAGGGCCCCGCCGGTCGCGGATCATCTTTATTGGCGACAGTGACGAGGTTCCGGATGGGGGCTCTCTGTCGGTGTCAAAACCAGTGGATCTCGGGTAGGGGGTCCCGAACTGTGCGTCTAAGGCGGATGGTAACAGGAGGCGGGGGACACGATGTTTACCCAGGTTCGGGCCCTCTCGATGGAGGTAATACCCTACTTCCTGCTTGATTGATCTTGATGATACGAGTATTACAAGAGTTGATCTACCACGAGATCGTAGAGGATAAACCCTAGAAGCTAGCCTATGGTATGATTGTTGTTGTCCTATGGACTAAGCCCTCCGGTTTATATAGACACCGGAGGGGGCTAGGGTTACACAGAGTCAGTTACAAGGGAGGAGATCTACATATCCGTATTGCCAAGCTTGCCTTCCACGCCAAGAAGCATCCCATCCATACACGGGACGAAGTCTTCAATCTTGTATCTTCATAGTCCAATAGTCTGGCTAAAGTATATAGTCCGGCTGTCCGAGGACCCCCTAATCCAGGACTCCCTCAGTAGTCTTCAATCGAATCCTTCCTCCACCCCGAGTTCCAACACCCAAGGCTCAGGCTAGGCGTTTCGGACCTTCAATCATGTCCGGATCCAACCTTCAAGGTCGGTGGATGCCCTCCTCCGTTACAGAGGAGGACATCAAGAAGCTAAGAGAAGCCAGGTATCTGACCGCCGAAATCTCGCACAGGCTACCTGCTTGAGGGCAGGTCGTCCCCACTCCCGAGCCCAACGAGAGTGTCGTATTCATCTCCCACTTCCTTCGAGGGCTAGGCTTTAGTCTAGATCCCTTTGTTAGAGGGCTCATGTTCTATTACGGGCTCGATTTCCATGATCTGGCCCCGGATTCCATCCTTCACATCCCGTCATTCATTGTCGTGTGTGAGGCCTTCCTCCACGTCACCCCACACTTCGGCTTATGGCTCAAGACCTTTAATGTGAAGCCGAAGATGATTAATGGGCGACACGCAGAATGCAGAGGTGCCGTAATAAGCAAAGGCGCCGATGTTCCTTGGCCAAAGGGTTCCTTCCCAGAGATGTCTGGCTTATGGCTACGGGAGTGGTTTTACATCACAGCTCCCAGAGGTACTAAGTGGGTAGCCGCCCCTGCCTTCCGCTCGGGCCCCCCGCCACAACTGACATCATGGATCAACAAGGGGCTGGACTGGGGGCCAGTAAATGATGTGCCGATATTGCAGAGTCGCATCCGAGATCTCCTCGAGAGAGATGTCAGCCTGGTCACGGTAATGCAAGTCATGCTAGTTCGTCGAGTCCTGCCTTGCAAACGTCGACCTCTTCGTATGTGGGAGTTCAACCCGGAAGGACCGCGAGCTATTCAGCACTTCTTCGGCGTGACGCTCGAAGAGATATACAGATTGTTCTTCAGATCACAAATAAAGTGTCTAGACACCACCGAGGATGCGGGTGTGAGCTGCAATCGTCCAGATACCCAAGTAAGTAGTTCTTCCGTCGAACATGCTGTCTATTTATCACAACATCATTCTTAAAAGTCGCTCTTTGACCAGGACTGGGTAAAAAAGGAGAAGATGATCAGGTGTTCGGTCCCCCCTCCCCGAAGGCTCAACAGATCCAGTACTAGCTAGAATGCTTGAGCTCACGCCTTATCAAGCGCCCTCAGGGGAAGATAAAAGGGGGAATAACGAAGCCGAAAGCAGGCCTCACTCATTATTCATCTAGACCGGGGGAATTAGTGCCTCCGCGAAGGAGGATAACCGGGGAGGAGAATCTAAAATTCCCTCTCCCCAGGGAAGGAAGAGGACCGCCTCTGAAGACTTGGAAACAATGGTTTCCAAACGAGGGAAGAAATCTTCGCCAGAGGGTCCTACCCCGGAGGGTATCCTTACCGCACAGTGCCCGCAAGGGGATCATCCCCCCACCGAGCTATAAGTAGACAAGAGTACTTTATAGTAAACATACCCTACTTTATTTCCGAGGACAATAACCGAGACTTATGTCCTGTAGTTTAGATCGTAGCCCTTCTCGCCAGAGTTCATCTTCGGGGGATCTTCTTCCGGAGATGATGGAGAGCGAAACTCCTCCCCATGCCTCCCCGTCTCATGAGGCGGGCGACCTTGAGGTGTCGTCACGACGGGTTTCTCCTGATCCGCCAAGGCCGGAAGGTAACCCTTCGGCCACCCGGAGTCCGGAGTATTCGGCTCCTAAGGGGAGCAACAAAAAGAGTCCGGAACTGTCCGGTGCGTGACCAGACTTACTGTGGAATCTTCTGGAGCGAGCGGCTATCTCAGAAGCACACCGTACATTAATGGGCACGGTGGTTGAGAAGATTTCATCCGCCGAAAGCGGGTTGCATGAAGCTTTTATGAGCCTGCTGAGAGGCTTTGAGGTACGCAAAGTAATATGTATATTTTTGACGGTACCGCACATGCCAGGTGTGCCCTATGTAGATAGTAGCCCCTGAGACTCTGGTTGCTGTCGAAAAAGGCGGCAAACAGAGGATCATACTCCCAGGTAATAATAATGCCGCCTTCATGTGCAGGTGGCTGAAGGTCAGGTGGCTAGCCGGACTAGTGAGTTTGCCGAACTGAAGTGGCAACTTGATGCGGCAGATGCCGACATCATGCTTGTAAACAGGTGGCTTGACGAGGCACAGGGTATGTATTCTCTGGTGGTCAACATATATTAAGAGGAGCATAATGCTAGTATCTATAATATGCTGTGTCTGCAGATGGAGCTGCCGCCGTGGAGATCCTTCGGGCGGAACTTGCCCGAGCCAAGGAACAAGCCAGGAGGAGTGATGTGGCCGCCCTAAAGGCGGTCGAAGAGTTAAGAGCCGAACAGGCTGCACCTTGCGAGAGCAAAGAGAAAATAGCCAAGATGGCTGTTGAGTTGAAAGATGCCGCCGACCGTTATGAGCTTCTCGAAAGGGAAAGTCAAACGAAGACGGCGGACCTGAAGAAAGCCATGGTAGCAGCTAAGGAAACCCGCTCTAAAATCAGAGCGGCGAAGGAGGAGCTACGTCAAGCCGGAAATATCATAGCTGGGAAGCCCTTTTTGTTGCGGACGAAGTTCGGGGATCCTAAGTATGCCCTTCTGTATCAATTATGGAGTTATGTGGACGCGTACCTGGATTTGGCAGCAAGTGCTGCTGATGCGACCAAGCTTTTCGAAGATCAAAAAGATCATGAAGTGGAAAAGTTGTTCTGGTCGCAGTTCAATGCTCCGGCGCGTCCGCTGCTGTTAAATGAGCAAATGGCCGAGTGGGCCGAGCTGCATAGGTTGTCCGGGCTTGCCATGAGGTCTGTCATGGATCGTCTTTGGCCGAAGGGACCAAGGCCGAATAGTTATTTTGGTCTTGTGCAACGGTTCCTTGGTGTTGTGCCGCATATCGACGTTGTGAAGAGGTCGGCGTGCATAGAGGGTGCGCGGATGGCTCTTGCCCGTGTCAAGACATACTGGGCGGAGATGCAGGCCACCGCGATTGCAACCCAGAATCCGGCCATAGGCTAGGTTTTGGCCGAGCACTATTTTGAAGAAGTCCTGGAAGGTGCTCGTTTAATAGAGGCTCAGTGCTCGAAGAGTGTCATGTTTGAGTGACATGTATTTAGATTGTAATAACAATGCTATTGAATTATAAAGGCTGTGTTTATACTTTTGCCTGAAAGTATTATGGTGCCTCCATTGCGGCCGTTTATGTATATATGTATATATCCTGAAAGTTTGTAGTCGTCGGCTACAGCCCCCACGCACATAATGCGGGGGTGTTTGCAAAAGCGCATGTTCACACTTGATCCAACGTCTTGGTCCATTAAGGAGGTGATCGCGCGGTGAACGAGGCAATCGGACTATATTGCTTTAACACTTTCACTTAACCATAGGAGTTTGACAGTGGGGCTACTATATAGCCCCTGGTACTTCTGCGCTCATCCGAATACGGGGCGCGTACGTACATGACCGGGAAAACCATGCCCTTGTTATTGCGAAGGAATCCCGAAGATTCCGCTAAGTCATCGAGTGGTTGCCCAGTCTCGCGCTTTATCATGACAGTCCGTTTTCGGCTTTCTCTACTGAGGTGCTCATCCGGATGAACCAGGGCACAATCGCAGCAGTTCTCCCGGTGCCACCTTAGCCGATAGAGCGGAACGTAAGGTAGAAAAATGCGGGAGCTGGGCAAACCCAACATTTGACCAAAGCATGATTCGGAGCTGATGCATATAAGGCCAAACTCGCGACACCGAACACTCCCTAAGGTATTCGGTCTTTACAACATAAACGGGGTTGGGTAACGCCCTTGATAATGAACCCCTAGTGTCTAGGTACGTGCATTATTCTGACGTGGCGAAATGCCAATAACGTCAGTATCCCTCTCGGTTATACTAAGTATCCGGAGGATGTGAAGCAACAAGAGACAGTAAAAAAGGTTATCTAAAAAGAAACCTTTGAGCGGGGCCCTGCTGCACGTCTGCGCCTGTGTCTCCGTTGTGCCGTATCCTGGAAGGGTGTAGCACGATTATCATCTGTAAAAGAGAAGAAATTAGGTGAAAGTTGTCGTGCAGAAAATTGGTTATTCTCAATAAACCATTAAAATTCAAGATGAGTAAGGTCGAGCCAAACCGTAGTCCTTTTTACATGCGGGAAGCCCCTAGTACCGCCTATAGGAGTATATCCGTCAAACCAATCTCAGTTTTATCTAAGCTGTTACAGCTAGTGATGCGCCGGACTCGTCTAGCCGTGTCCGCGGTCTTGACGACCGATCATTTATTCTGGTTGGAGAGGTCGTTTAGTGTTTGGCTGCTAAAGCCGCCACACCTTCTTCCGCGCGTAAGGAACGCTCAACATTTCCGCTAACTGTGATGATGCCACGTGGACCGGGCATCTTAAGCTTAAGGGAGGCGTAATGCGGGACTGCATTAAAATGAGCGAAAGCTGTTCTTCCGAGTAGTGCTTGATATCCGCTTCGGAATGGAGCGATGTCGAAGGTTAATTTTTCACTTCGGAAGTTGTCAGGAGAACCGAATACAACCTCTAGTACTAGAGAGCCCGTATAGCGGGCCTCTGGGCCTGGTATTACTCCTTGAAAGGTAGTATTGCTTTGGCTGATTCTTGTCGGGTCTATCCCCATTTTGCGGACTGTGTCCTGATATATCAGATTAAGACTAGTGCCGCCGTCCATGAGGACTTGGGTGAGATGGTATTCGTTGATAATTGGGTCTAGCACCAAGGCAGCCAGTCCTCCGTGCCGGATACTCGTCAGGTGATCCCTGCGATCAAAAGTGATCGGGCAGGCCGACCAAGGGTTGAACTTAGGGGTGACGGGCTCTACGGCGCATATGTCTTGGAGTGCATGTTTGCTCCTTCTTTTTGTTACGTGAATCATGTTCACTGTTTTGACCTCTGGTGGGAATTTTTTCTGTCCCCCAGTGCTTTGCTGGCGAGGCTCATCCTCGTCTTCACTTGGTGTCTCCCTCCCCTTGTGTTCGGCGTTTAACTTGCCGGCCTGCTTGAAGACCCAGCATTCTCTGTGGGTGTGATTTGCAGGTTCATCGGAGGTGCCATGGATCTGACATAATTTGTCTAGAATCTTGTTTAGGCTGGACGGTCCATCTCTGTTGCCTTTGAAAGGCTTTTTCCGCTGACTGGGTCGAGAGCCCCTAAATTCGGCGTTTACCGCCGTGTTGTCTGGGCTGTCTTCGTTATTTCGACGCTTGCTTTTAATGCGTCGTGGTTTTCCATTGCCATCCCTGACTTCAGATGTGCCTGGGTCGTTAGTGCTACTACGGGCCAGCCAGCTATCTTCGCCCGTGCAAAAGCGGGTCATGAGGCTTGTTAGGGCTGCCATTGTCCTTGGCTTTTCTTGGCCGAGGTGTCTGGCGAGCCATTCGTCTTGGACGCTGTGTTTGAAAGCTGCTAAGGCTTCGGCGTCCGGGCAATCGACGATTTGATTCTTCTTAGTGAGGAATCTATTCCAATGATTTCGGGCTGACTCTCCGAGCTGTTGAATTATATGACTTAAATCGTCTGCGTCCGGAGGTCGGACATAGGTCCCTTGAAAGTTGGCCCTAAAAGCATCCTCAAGCTCCTCCCAACTTCCAATTGAATTTTCGGGGAGGCTCTTCAGCCAGTGCTGAGCTGGTCCTTTCAACTTGAGGGGCAAGTATTTGATGGCGTGGAGATCATCTCCGCGAGCCATATGTATATGGAGGATGGAGTCCTCAATCCAGACCCCAGGGTCTGTCGTTCCGTCGTACGCCTCTATGTTCATGGGTTTGAATCCTTCTGGAAATTCGTGATCCAGTACCTCATCGGTGAAGCATAGGGGGTGTGCGGCACCCCTGTATTTGGATTTATCATGGCGTTCTGACGGTTGTAGTGTTCGGTTTTGATCCTGCGCTGGAGCGCGCTTCCTAGATCCGTAGATGGATCTGGTGATGCCGGCTTTTTGATACAGGTCCTGACGTGAATCGTGTGCTGACTTATGTGCGGCCTCGTTAGCCGCCCTATCGTGGCCACGAGGTGGTCGATCTGACCGATCAGCCGTTTTATTTTTCGGCCGTGTAGGCTCTAAGGCCTCGTCATCAAATTCAGGCAGCAGCTTGCGCTTTGGGTAACTCTTTGTGTGGCGACTACCACCGTACTTTTCCACAGTGTCCAGCACTTTGTTCCATCTACTGATGAGTGTATTTTGTGTGGCCTTAAGCCTTTGTTTCTGCTTCTTAAGACTCCTCACGGTGGCAATAAGCCTTCTGTGGAGGTTCTCTTGTTCCAAGTTCCTTTCCGGGACGATATGTATATCGTCATCCGGACTATTCTCCTCTCCGGAGATAGGTTGATGATTTCTACCCTCGGCGTTGCCATGATCGGACAGTGGCTCCGTACTATGTTCGCCGTCCGCTGGCTCATCCTGCTCTGTTGCTTTGGAGTCGACCGGGGTCTCATTATTTCTTGCACTGTTGTCGCTGTTTTTGCCGAGGCGGGATTTGGAGCGGCGTCTGTGTCATCGCTTTGGTTGCTTCTCGAGGGGCTTATCTTTCGCTGCATCCTCCCGTTCCTCATCATTGTCTTCTTTGGGTGTATCCACCATGTATATATCATGTGATGAAGTGGCTGTCCAGCGCCCTGTGGGCGATGGTTCCTGTTCGTCTCCTGCATCGTTGTCCATACCGTCGATGTCTTCGGAGCCAAAATCGAGCATGTCGGTTAAATCGTCGACAGTGGCTACTAAGTGGGTGGTGGGTGGGAGAGAATTTCTTCGTCGTCCGCTTCCCATTCTAGCCGGACATAGTTCGGCCAAGGGTCTCCTGATAGAGAGAGAGACCTCAACGAGTTTAGCACGTCGACAAAAGGCGAGTGCTGGAAGATATCCGCGGAGGTAAACTCCATGATCAGTGCCCAATCGGGTTCGATAGGCACGGACGCAGGCGGCTTGGAGCCCATGGCTGGGGACGAATCCAACGGTTCGGCAACACGGGTCTCGTAGGAGGTGAAGTCAGTATTCGGCTCTATCGCCACTGAGTGTGCGGCCTCCGTGGTGGGGTCCATCCACCCGTCCTCAGATAGCGTGATTTGTTCCGGATTGAGGGCCGGAGTGGTTGCAGGTGTGATCTCCCGAACACTGTCCGACGGCAGAGTTAAGTCATGCTCATCGTGATTGTGCGGCGCACCTGACATGGGCTCGAATCCGTCGAAGATCAAGTCTTCGCGGATGTCGGCGGTATAGTTCAAGTTTCCAAACCTGACCTGATGGCCAGGGGCGTAGTTCTCGATCTGCTCCAGATGGCCAAGCGAGTTGGCCCGCAGTACGAAGTTGCCGAATACGAAGATCTGTCCGGGGAGGAAAACCTCACCCTGGACCGCATCATCGCCGATGATCGAAGGAGCCATCAAGCCTTATGGTGGCGGCACAGTGGAACTCTCAATGAAAGCACCAATGTCGGTGTCAAAACCGGCGGATCTCGGGTAGGGGGTCCCGAACTGTGCGTCTAAGGCGGATGGTAACAGGAGGTGGGGGACACGATGTTTACCCAGGTTCGGGCCCTCTCAATGGAGGTAATACCCTACTTCCTGCTTGATTGATCTTGATGATACGAGTATTATAAGAGTTGATCTACCACGAGATCATAGAGGCTAAACCCTAGAAGCTAGCCTATGGTATGATTGTTGTTGTCCTACGGACTAAGCCCTCCGGTTTATATAGACACCGGAGGGGGCTAGGGTTACACAGAGTCGGTTACAAGGGAGGAGATCTACATATCCGTATTGCCAAGCTTGCCTTCCACGCCAAGGAGAGTCCCATCCGGACACATGACGAAGTCTTCAATCTTGTATCTTCATAGTCCAACAGTCCGGCTAAAGTATATAGTCCGGTTGTCCGAGGACCACCTAATCCAGGACTCCCTCACTCTCCACTCGTCGAGCATCTCTCCAGCAGGAGGAAAGTCGAGGAGCAGCTGCGCGCGCGCCAAGGCTTCTGCTGGCGCGGGTGGTGGCGACAGCTGCGTGGACCGTGGCGCGCTTTGACTTCTAACCATGTTAGAAGGAGCTCTATCACGGCCCAGTGGCTGTGTGCCATTTTCGCCAGCACTTCGGCGGGCATGCTGGACTCCTTCGTCCCGTGGACGAAGCACAGGGCTCTTCCCACGACGCTGTCTAGGGTCACCGGCGTGGTGACGCTGTTCGTCTCGCACACCATGGGAAGAGCGCACCATGGGCGCCGGGGTGGGCGTCTTGGAGGTCGCTGCGCCGCCCGTAGGGGGTACAGCGATGCCCCCGGAGGGCCCCGCGCCGCCTACGGGGGGCCCAGCCCCGTCCTTGGACCTGGCGCCGTGCGTCTCGTCGTCTGGCGCACGAACGACGCTGGTCGCCAGGCTCTGACTGCCGGGGCGATGCTGGTGCTCGCGGGCCGCGGCTCGGGTTCTGTCCGCGACCGGCCCGCTGTTCGCCCGCACTGGTGCGGGCCGCTCGGCTCCCGACGAGCGGATCGCTGTGATCATCTTCTTCTTGGGAGCCATCGCGACGAAGAACTGCTAGGCTAACTGCTAGACCAGATTCCCACAACTGCGCCCCCTGCCTGGCGCGCCAAAGATGTCGGTGAGAACGACACCTATGGGATCACTGGGATCCCTTCTACAGTCAGCGGGCGCGGGGTTATGAGGAGAGCAGGTCCAGGAGCCAGCACAAGCATCGTTTACCCAGGTTCGGGCCGCGGGGATGCGTAAAACCCTAGTCCTGCTTTGGTGGATGTATTGAGTGTTCTTGAGCTTCTGAACTAGCTACAGTGGCTGCGTAGTTCCAAAAAGCCGAATCCCTCTCATGGTCGCCTGGGGCCTCCTTTTATAGACAAAAGGGGTTGCCACAGTTGCACACAGGAGGTGGAAAGGTCTACAGTGCGCGAGCTTATCGCACGTATTACAAGACAAGACGCATTTAATGCGTCGCTTAGGTGTCCCTTAGCTTTATCGGGGACGGGAGCGAGGCCCATCCCGTCCGTTGCCGCCTCTCCTTGCTTCGACACGCACCCAGGCCAGTGATGCATGCGGCGCCATGTAGGTAGGCAGGCAGCTGAGGTGGCGCGGTGATAGGGTCTTCGCGAAGATCTGCATGCCACCATGCAGGTGCTTGCTGAGTTGGCGTAGAGGCCGCCTGTCGCCACGCAGGTGTCTGCCCAGCTGGTTGAGCTAGCAGCTGCTTGGGGACGGCCGTGGAGTCTTGGTTGATGTGGGCCTGGCTGTGGCCCCGCTGACGCCCTCGGCAAGGGCCTTGCCGGGGGCCCGACAAGGGACTTGCCGTGGCGTTGCAGTCGTCCCCGGCAAGGCGCTTGCCAGGGGTCTTGTGGATCTCCTCGGCAAGGATCCCGCCGAGGGTCGCCGTCTTCTGGTTCTCATCTGATCTCATATATCTATGGTCTTGACAAAGGTCTGCATGCCACCGCGGAGGTGCCTCCCGAGCCCCTGGTCCCAACGTAGTTGTTGACGGCGTTCGGAACCTTTGGGCTCAAGGGTGGCTCGCTCTGTGGGTGTTGGGCAAGTTGCCCCGGCAAGGCTCTTGCCGGGGCCGCAAAAGCCGACACTTGCGGGGGTGAGTCCACCTTGCCCCCTTTGCTCTTTGTGTTTCTGGTCTTGGCGTTGCCTTGGGATTCGGCTTCTCTCCGGCTCCCCTCCTCTGCCCTGCTTAGTGTGGCCGCGGCGCGTGGCTCCGACTGCCCGTGCACAAGTAAAGGGGTACAAAGGAGTGCCCCTACTTTTGTACACCGACACTAACTGTTCCTGGTATAAAATGCTAACCCTAATCCCTTCTCAGTCGCTCCTCTCTCCCTCCGCATCCCCCATCTCTCCTCCCACGCGACTCCTCGCCGCCGCCCCATGATTCCGATGACTTTCGGCGACTATGGCCGGCGCGCAGCCTACACCAATCTTCCCCTCTCTCCGCTCCTTCCTCCCCTCTGGCTAGATTTACCACTAGCGCTCTCCAGCAACCCATCCCCGTGGCTAGGGTTTCGGTGCCGGCGCGGCTCCGGCTGATCCTCTTCGTCGCCTGCCACATGCTGGATGGTGCTCCTGGAATAGGGCCATGCGAGGCCGACCTCCCGTAGGATGTGCTGATGGGCGCACCCTGCAGCCGCATGTTCGGGATGAGCACGGGCCCGACGGTCTTGTCCCGCTCGATGATGGAGGCGGCGAACGCCAGTGCTCCTCGTCCCTGAACCCGTCCACCTGTCCGGCGATGTACAGCTTGTCGTCATGCACGTGTACATGGTAAGCTTCCTCTCTCTTCCCCTCTACCCCAAATCTGGATGGCACTTGCATCTGTTACATATATAAATATGAATAAGCACCACGGTTTGGTATGCGTCTAGATTGGGTACCTGTAGTAAACGGTCGCTCCCCATCTGTATGCGTCCATGAGTCTGCACATGGCCGCTCCTTGGCTTTTATTTTGAACAAAACTCCTCCCTAATCTTCATGTACTCCATGTCCGTGGTTGCTATCATGTACTCGATGCCTTTCTTGTTTCAAAATTCCAATACCTGAAAGTGGCACATCATATTTCTGGTCGTGGTCCTGTTTACATGGCTTTTTCTGATTTAGTTTCAGTCAAGTTTATGTGAAATATAATTTCCTTTTATCTGATACTTTGGTCTGAATATTTACATTCTAATTATCATGTACGTACTAGTGCATACCCAGATATTTTGTTGGTGTTATCTTCCAAAATAATAGTAAATGCAATCCTGAGATAGAAGTAAAAGTTGCATGTCCGCAAACAGAGTTGTACATGTAAACTTACTTACTACAAGTGTTGTAGATGATTGCTTGGAATCATAAAGATCTCAAATAAACATACAAAAACAGATTCTTAACACAAATAAATATAGACTCACCAAATCTATATACTTTTTCCGTGGTTAACTTGTGATGCCAAATAATGTTCAGTATAATAGCAACCTACAAACAATAGTTTACAGTTCTATGATCATTTCCCGCCTATAGTTCCAAATATCATGCGAACATACATTGCTCTATTCAAGAGAAAGAAGTATGTGTTCTTTAGAAAGCAAAATGTTGAAGAAACATGTAAAAAAGATGTTTCATGGCTGCTGTTTAGGTCACTTCTTTATAGGTTATAATCTCTGAAAATCCACAAATTATACGATTGGTTCATAACTGCTATTCATGTCACTTTATAGGTTAATACTTGCTTCATCCATTTATGAATGTGCAGGAAGGACTGTAGAACAGAGAAGGGTTTCATTGTAAAACAGAGAAGGGGTTCATCATGCCGGTTGGGCTGGTTTGGGCTAGCTCCGGCGACAGTGTTGTCGGCCTCAACCACAAATGTTGAAGGTATCCCCCTCCCTTCTCCCTCTGCTCTTGTCATGTGTTCATTTTGTTTGCTTTCCATAGGATACTATCCCAGCTTGTTGTCAAACAAGCTCATTTCATTTGCTTTGCACATATGTGAGTTAAGTATGTTTATACCATATAAAATGAGCTAACCAAAGATTGTTCCCTTATCTGGTAGAGAGACTCGGCTGCGTTGTTGTAGCAGACAAAAGGATATTAAAATGATAATCATTAGTGCCATTGTTATTACCTTCTCCAAGGAAAATCTTGGTAGCAAATTAACTAGACTGTTTGCTTCTAGTCATGGAAACTAAATAAATTTTATGGTTCTTATTTTTCTTAGTAGAGGGGTTGTCCTTTCCCACATAATGACATACCTCAATAGATTTTTACAATGCTCTCGGAGCTGGAAATTGATGTTATGTTCAGATCTCTAACACGGTCACTCCATTGAGTTGTGATAAATTTATTTCACCAAGTTGTTGTTCCAATCTTCAGTTTGTGAAATTGGTTGTCTGATATTTGTGAAAATTAGGACTCATGAACCATGGTTAGTAATATGTATATTATATTTTGTGGACCTGGAACTTTCTTAGGCAAGGCTATTATGTTACTAACATCTTATAATGTACTTATGCTAAGAAACTTTCAGGACATTTATCCGTACTGGTTGTTTCTGCAAGAGTAGACAATATGCATGTTTAGGACATGATGTGAAGCTCGCATATGATCATCTAAGTAAGATATCTTGATTTGAATCGTTGAAGACAGTTTTCTAAGGGCTTCTTAGTAAATGGTTTTCTAGGACAGTACCTACCAAGCCCAGAACCATGCTATTTGTTGTGATAGTTTCCCCTAATCTATAAGATTTTTGTTCCTCCCTAATGTTTTCCTTCCTAATCCATTTCCCTTCATGCTTCTGATGTGCTTAATCCTGTCTGTAGGTATTGCATTACATTGAATTTGATGGAGAGCAAAATCTCCGAGAGAACTGAAAGAATGAGCTGTGAGGTGGAACTAAGGGGCTTTAAGAAACATTTATGTGTTGTTGATGTAAACTGGATTGTGCTAGTTCCTAACTTTGATCTATTTTGTATTTTGTCAACTGATGTTGTAAATCATCATTTCATTGAGGATTTTGTAAACTGATGTATTGTATATACCGGTGGATGCTTGTATAAATGCTACATGATCTGTGTATTATATGTCATTTTGGGAACACTTTGTCTTGGATCGAAGTTGACATTATGATCAGTGTAATGCATTATGCTAAAAAAAGTGTTGTCTCAAAATTTCACTGAATTTAAATGGGATAACTGGATGGACAACATTTAGATAGCTTCTAAATCCATGACGGTTCTTGTGACAAAAAATAATGTACATGTAGGCAGCCACGTCATTCCAATCAGTCAATTCAAAATCCTACGTGGCATCTGTCTATGACGGCTTGTTCTGTCACAGAGGCTCGGGCCTAGTTTGGGTTGGGCGGGCCTGGGGGCACACCTGTGACGGTCAAAATCCGTCATGGAAGGTACGGTGTCAAATTAGGACGCTTGATACATGACAGATTTCAAATCTGTCATGGAAGTACATCCATGTTGGTTTTTCCCTAATCAATGACGGTCACAATCTGTCATGGATTAAAAGGTTTCTTGTAGTGACATCGCCATGTGATTTATCACCAATAGTTCACATCTTTAAGTGATTAACACCCATAGTTCACATTGCCATGTGATCAACACCCAAAGGGTTTACTAGAGTCAATAATCTAGTTTACATCGCTATGTGATTAACACCCAAAGTGTACTAAGGTGTGATCATGTTTTGCTTGTGAGAGAAGTTTTAGTCAATGGGTCTGCCACATTCAGATCCGCATGTATTTTGCAAATTTCTATGTCTATAATGCTCTGCACGGAGCTACTCTTGCTAATTGCTCCCACTTTCAATATGTATCCAGATTGAGACTCAGAGTCATCCAGATCGGTGTCAAAGCTTGGATCGACGTAACTCTTTACGACGAACTCTTTATCACCTCCATAACCGAGAAATATCCTTAGTCTTCAAAGGATAATTTTGACCGCTGTCCAGTGATCTACTCCCAGATCACTATTGTACCCCTTTGCCAAACTCATGGCAAGGTACACAATAGGTCAGGTATACAGCGTGGCATACTTTGTAGAACCTATGGCTGAGGCATAAGGAATGACTTTCATTCTCTCTCTATCTTCTGTCATGGTCGGGTTTTGAGTCTTACTCAACTTCATACCTTACAACTCAGGCAAGAACTCCTTCTTTGACTGATCCATTTTGAACTCCTTCAAAATCTTATCAAGGTATGTACTCATCGAAAGTCTTATCAAGCGTCTTGATCTATCTCTATAGATCTTGATGCCCAATATGTAAGTAACTTCACCGAGGTCTTTCTTTGAAAAACTCCTTTCAAACACTCCTTTATGCTTTCTAGAAAATTCTACATCATTTCCGATCAACAATATGTCATTCACATATACTTATCAGAAAGGTTGTAGTGCTCCCACTCAGTTTCTTGTAAATACAGGCTTCACCACAAGTCTGTATAAAACAATATGCTTTGATCACCTTATCAAAGCGTATATTCCAACTCCGAGATGCTTGCACCCGTCCATAGACGGATCGCTGGAGTTTGCACACTTTGTTAGCACCTTTAGGATCGACAAAACCTTCTGGTTGCATCATATAAACCTCTTCTTTAAGATATCCATTAAGGAATGCAGTTTGGACATCCATTTGCCAGATTTCATAAAATGTGGCAATTGCTAACATGATTCGGACAGACTTAAGCATCGCTACGAGTGAGAAAATCTCATCGTAGTCAACACCTTGAACTTGTCAAAAACCTTTTTCGACAAGTCTAGCTTTGTAGATAGTAACATTACTATCAGCGTCCGTCTTCCTCTTGAAGATCCATTTATTCTCTATGACTTGCCGATCATCTGGCAAGTCAACCAAAGTCCATACTTTCTTCTCATACATGGATCCTATCTCATATTTCACAGCCTCAAGCCATTTTGCGGAATCTGGGCTCATCATCGCTTCCTCATAGTTCATAGGTTCATCATGGTCTAGTAACATGACTTCCAGAACAGGATTACCATACCACTCTGGTGTGGAACGTGCTCTAGTTGACCTACGAGGTTTGGTAGTAACTTGATCTGAAGTTTCATGATCATTATCATTAGCTCCCTCTTTTGTTGGTGTAGGCATCACCGGAACGGTGTTCTGTGATGAGCTACTTTCCAATTCAAGAGAAGGTACAATTATCTCATCAAGTTCAATTTTCCTCCCACTCACTTCTTTCGAGAGAAACTTCTTCTCTAGAAAGGATCCATTCTTAGCAATAAATATCTTGCCTTCGAATCTTGATAGAAGGTGTACCCAACAGTTTCTTTTGGGTATCCTATGAAGACGCACTTCTCCGATCTGGGTTCGAGCTTATCAGGATGAAGCTTTTTCACATAAGCATCGCAACCCCAAACTTTAAGAAACGACAGCTTAGTGATACGTCTCCAATGTATCTATAATTTTTTATTGTTCTGTGCTGTTATATTATCAATCTTGGATGTTTTATAATCATTTTATATCATTTTTTGGTACTAACCTATTGACATAGTGCCAAGTGCCAGTTGCTGTTTTATGCATGTTTTTTCCATCGCAGGAAATCAATATCAGAAGGAGTCCAAACGCAACGAAACTCCCTGGAGATTTTTTTGGACCAAAAGGAACATAATGGGCCCTGGCTGCGCCTGGGGGTGCTCCGAGGAGAGCAAAACCCATCAGGGCACGCCAGGAGGCCCAGGTACGCCTTGGTGGGTTGTGCCCACCTCGGGTGCCCCCCGGACCACCTATTTGCTCTATAAATACCCCAATATACCCAAAACCCTAGGGGAGTCAATGAAATATTCATCCAGCCGCCGCAGAGTCCAGAACCACCATATCCAATCTAGACACCATCTCGCTTTTATCTCTGGCACCTGTCCAAATCCCTACTTCCCTCTGCGAAGGGCCTTTCTTTTACTTTATGCAATTTTTATTTTGAATTTGAGTCTCCATCTTCTCTTACAAAAGCACCAACTAGGAGGAATATGATCGTACTTAAGTATTGGGTGTAACTAGTATGCGAGTGTGTTTCATGAATGGATCAATGGTTGAGCATGATGGGCTAGGGTTAACTTATTTTAGCGTTGATATTTTGAAAGACATGGTTGCTTGTGGGGGGTGCTCCAAGGAGAGCACAACCCGTCACGGTGCGCCAGGAGGCCCAGGGGCGCCCACCTCGGGTGCCCCCGGACCGCCTCTTTGCTCTATAAATACCCCAATATTCCCAAAACCATAGGGGAGTCGACGAAATATTCATCCAGTTGTCAAAGAGTCCAGAACCAGCAGATCCAATCTAGACACCATCCCGGATGGGGTTCACCACCTCCATTGTTGCCTCTCCGATGATGCATGAGTAGTTCTTTGTAGACCTTTGGGTCCGTAGTTAGTATCTAGATGGCTTCATCTCTCTCTCTGAATTCTCAATACAATGGTCTCTTGGAGATCCATATGATGTAACTCTTTTGCGGTGTTTTGTTGGGATCGATGAACTTTGAGTTTATGATCAGATCTATCTTTTTATATCCATGAAAGTTATTTGAGTTTCTTTGATCTCTTATATGCATGATTGCTTATAGCCTCGTATTTCTTCTTTGATATTTGGTTTTTTTGGCCAACTTGATCTATTTATTTTGCAATGGGAAGAGGTGCTTTGTAGTGGGTTCGATCTTACGGTGCTTGATCCCGTTGACAGAAGGGGAACCGACATGTATGTATCGTTGCTACTAAGGATAAAATGATGGGGTCTATCTCTACATAGATAGATCTTGTCTACATCATGTCATCGTTCTTATTGCATTAATCCGTTTTCCCATGAACTTGATACACTATATGCATGCTGGATAGCGGTCGGTGTGTGGAGTAATAGTAGTAGATGTAGGCAGGAGTCGGTCTAATAATCTTGGACGTGATGCCTATATAATGATCATTGCCTAGATATCGTCATGAGTATTTGAAGTTCTATGAATTGCCCAACAGTAATTTGTTCACCCACCGTTTGCTATTTTTCTCGAGAGAAGCCACTAGTTAAACCTACGACCCCCGGGTCTCTTTCTCATATATTTGCCTTTGCGATCTACTTTTTCCTTGCATTTCTTTTCAGATCTATTAAACCAAAAATACAAAAATACCTTGCTGCAATTTATTCTTGTTTATTTTATTTGGCATTCGATCTATCAATCTACTACAAATTTATCTCATGTTCGTTTGCCTATCTTGAGGCGCCATACCCGGAAGGGATTGACAACCCCTTTACCGCATCGGGTTGCGAGGATTTGTTATCTGTGTGCAGGGGATGTTTACATTGTGTTTCTTGGTTCTCCTACTGGTTTGATAACCTTGGTTTCATATCTGAGGGAAATGCCTACCGCCGCTGTGCTGCATCATCCCTGGGGAAATACTGACGTAGCGTCAAGCGACATCAAAAGGAATTTATGGCGCCGTTGCCGGGGAGGATCTTCAACATATACCAGGTTCCTAATCACAAATATCATCTCCTCACAATTTACATTATTTGCCATTTGCCTCTTGTTTTCCTCTCCCCCACTTCACAAAAATTTGCCATTTTATTCACCCTCTTTTTCGTTTGCCTTTTTCTCGTCAGATCTCATATTTGTTTGTGTTGCCATGTGCCTTCTATATGCTTGCATCTTCGCTTGCTAAAAATCAATTGATATGGATCCTCATCTACTTGCTAATATTTTCAAGAGATCCAATTATGATGAACCCATTGCTAGTGAATAGAGTCCACTATATTATCTTTATGAAGTTTTGCTTGAGATTCATGAATCTGAAAATTGTGATGAAGTATTAAAAGAAGAAATTTATGAAGTGATTCATGATAGCTCCTTGAATGAAAAGCATGATTGCAATGATTTTACTATAAATTCTATTAATGTCAATTGTGCCAATAATATGCAAAACCCCAAGCTTGGGGATGCTAATTTTGTTATGTCCACTACTTGTTGCAATGATCATGATTGGGGTGATGATTCTTATGATCTTGAAAATTTATTTAAGCCTCATGTGAATATGTTATTGATAATAGTGTTTGCAATAATATTGAAAGTGGGTTCGGAAGAGTGTCAACTTTAGGTAAAAGTAATCCCACATATTTGGAGAGTGTTCAATCTTATGATTTTTTTATTAAAGTGGGTTTGGAGAGGTCATGACTTTAGTTGATGTTAATCCCACTATCTTGGAAGACCATAAAACTTTTATGCATGTGGATCGTGAAGAGAAAATTTTATATGACAGCTATATTATTGAATTTGATTATGATCCTACATATAATTATTATGAGAGAGGAAAATATGGTTTTAGAAATTTTCATGTTATTAAATTTCCTCTCATTATGTTGAGATTATCAATGTTTTATTCCTCTTCTTAGTGTATGCTAGATATTTCTTGTCTTGACAATTTGTTTTCCTATAAAATTCCTATGCATAGGAAGTCTGTTAGACTTAAATGTGTTTGTCAAATGTTTCATGATTCTCTCTTTGTGCTTCAATTCTTGTCTTTTGTGTGAGCATTATTGAAATCTTACGCCTAGCTAAGGGCGTAAAACTATAGCGCTTGTTGGGAGGCAACCCAATGAATAAAATTTAATTTTGCTTTTTGCTTTCTGTTCTTGTGTGTTTGCAAAATTATGCTACTGTTATGATTGTGTTTTTTGTGTTTAATTAGTGTTTGTGTCAAGTAAAGCCTTTAGGATCTTCTTGGGTGATAGCTGCTTGACCTTGCTGAAAACAGAAACTTTTGCGCTCACGAAAACAATTCTTATTTTTAACCAGAGCATGATAAAATGCCAATTATTATTGCAGAAGATTAATATACAAATTACCCAAGTCATCCTAGTTTTTCAGAATTTGTGGAGTTCCAGAAGTATTCAAACAAATCAGATTGCTACAGACTATTCTGTTTTGACAGATTCTGTTTTCTTTGCGTTGTGTGCTTATTTTGATGGCTCTATGGTTTTCTTTGATGAGTTTTTGCCATAGAAAAGTTGGAATACAGTAGATATAATGCAAAAACAAAATATGAATTGGTTTGGTACAATACTTATAGTAGTGACTTGTTTTTCTTACAGTAACGGATCTCATGAAGGTTTTGTTGAGTTTTGTGTGATTGAAGTTTTCAAGTTTTGGGTTATCTTACGATGGATGAAGGAATAAGGAGTAGAAGAGCCTAAGCTTCGGGATGCCCCAGCATCCCAAGCTATTATCCAAAAATGAGCAACCAACTAAGCTTGGGGATGCTCCCGAGTGGCATCCCCTCTTTCTTCTAACGACCATCGGTATTTTACTCGAAGCTATATTTTTATTCCTCACATACTATGTGTTTTGCTTGGAGCGTCTTATATGATATGAGTATTTTCTTGTTTTATTTTGTGTCTTAAGTCTTGATCCCTTTCTGGACACACCTATTTGGGAGAGCCAAAATTATTTCATGATTTGTTAGAATTGCTCTCTATGCTTCACTTAAATTATTATGAGCTATGGACTTGCTCTAGTGCTTCACTTATATCTTTTTTAGCACGGTGTGCTTTAGTATTTTTGAAGAAATGCTCTCTTGCTTCACTTAGATTTATTTAAGAGTTAGTAAAAAATTTAAGAAATTCTCTCTTGCTTCACTTAAATTATTTTGAGAGAAAGAAAGAAAAATTATGCTCATGACCTTCACTTATATTTGTTTGAGCTTATGAAAAGCAACACATGAAAATTAGTCCCAAAGTGATAGATATCCAAGAAGGATATAATAAAAACTTTCATGAAGATCATTGGACAAAATAAACTTGATTCTTAGTAATAGTTTTGAGATATGATGATGTGATATTTGAGTTATGTTGATGAGTAATTATGCTTTAGTAAGAATATTGGTGTTAAGGTTTGTGATTCCCTATGGAAGCACGAAATTCAATAGTCATGGAATGAAATTATACCCTACTCGTGGTGCATTATTCGGTGTTATTTATGCTTAATGATTGCTTATGAGATTATCCATTTCTTGGTTGTTCGCTTCTCAATCTTTTGCTAGCCTTCGTTTTGCACCAAGTATGATCTCTACTTGTGCATCCAAAAACCTTTAAACCAGTTTTTCCACATGAGTCCACTATATCTACCTATATGTGGTACTCATTTGCCGTTCTAAGAAAATTTCCATGTGTTGTCTCTAATTTTCAAAATAAACTTCTCTTTTGTGTGTTCATTTCGCTCGCGGAGCAGTGAGGGGTGGCAAATATTTACCATGCTAGATGTGTTATTCTCACGATGAGTGTTTATTCACTTGTCATTGCACGAGAGTAATGCAAAGGTATTAGGGATGCCCAGTCCCGAAATAAAAAATGAATTTACTTTATGTTGTCAAATAATAAATTCCTTGGAAAGTGTTGGTATGGAAGTCACCCGTGGATACGGTTAGCCATGGAAAGTGAAAGTATGGTGGAAAAAGGAATAAACTTTATTTTCTGTTTGGTAACCGACTATGATATATCTAGCATGAAAAGTGTTGGGAACTCTAAGTCGTTTTCGTTGGTGGGATGGATACACCTCCCAAAATGTTTTTATCTCTAAGTTTTTCGCTTTGAGTTCTGACACCTCTACAAATCCCTACTTCCCTCTGCGAAGGGCCTTTCTTTTACTTTATGCAATTTTTATTTTGAATTTGAGTCTCCATCTTCTCTTACAAAATCACCAACTAGGAGGCAATATGATCGTACTTAAGTATTGGGTGTAACTAATATGCGAGTGTGTTTCATGAATGGATCAATGGTTGAGCATGATGGGCTAGGGATAACTTATTTTAGCATTGATATTTTGAAAGACATGGTAGCTTGTTGATGTGCTTGAGTATTTAAATTATCATGTCAAAACTAGATTATTGCTTTGAATCACATAAAAGTCCAAATGTCCATGTTATAAAGAAAAGAATATGATCTGACATGTTAGGCAACATTCCACATAAAAACTTCTGTTTTTATCACTTACCTACTCGAGGACGAGTAGGAGTTAAGCTTGGGGATGCTGATACATCTCCAACGTATCTATAATTTTTTATTCTTCCATGCTGTTATATTATCAATCTTCGATGTTTTATAATCATTTTAGAGTCACTTTATATCATTTTTGGTACTAACCTATTGACATAGTGCCAAGTGTCAGTTGCTGTTTTCTGCATGTTTTTTACATCGCGGGAAATCAATATCAGACGGAGTCCAAACGCAACGAAACTCCACGGAGATTTTTTTGGACCAGAAGGAACTTAATGGGCCCTGGCTGCGGCTGGGGGTGCTCCAAGGAGAGCACAACCCATCACGGCGCGCCAGGAGGCCCAGGCGCGCCCACCTCGGGTGCCCCCCGGACCGCCTCTTTGCTCTATAAATACCCCAATATTCCCAAAACCCTAGGGGAGTCGACGAAATATTCATCCAGCCGCCGCATAGTCCAGAACCACCAGATCCAATCTAGACACCAACTCGGATGGGGTTCACCACCTCCATTGCTGCCTCTCCGATGATGCATGAGTAGTTCTTTGTAGACCTTTGGGTCCGTAGTTAGTATCTAGATGGCTTCATCTCTCTCTCTCTCTCTCTCTCTCTCTCTGAATTCTCAATACAATGGTCTCTTGGAGATCCATATGATGTACCTCTTTTGCGATGTGTTTGTTGGGATCGATGAACTTTGAGTTTATGATCAGATCTATCTTTTTATATCCATGAAAGTTATTTGAGTTTCTTTGATCTCTTATATGCATGATTGCTTATAGCCTCGTATTTCTTCTCCGATACTTTGGTTTTATTTGGCCAACTTGGTCTATTTATCTTGCAATGGGAAGACGTGCTTTGTAGTGGGTTCAATCTTACCGTGCTTGATCCCAGTGACAGAAGGGGAACCGACACGTATGTATCGTTGCTACTATGGATAAAACGATGGGGTCAATCTCTACATAGATAGATCTTGTCTACATCATGTCATCGTTCTTATTGCATTACTCCATTTTTCCATGAACTTAATACACTAGATGCGTGCTGGATAGCGGTCGATGTGTGGAGTAATAGTAGTAGATGTAGGCAGGAGTCGGTATACTAATCTTGGACGTGATGCCTATATAATGATCATTGCCTGGATATCGTCATGAGTATTTGAAGTTCTATCAATTGCCCAATAGTAATTTGTTCGCCCACCGTTTGCTATTTTTATCGAGAGAAGCCACTAGTGAAACCTACGGCCCCCGGGTCTCTTTCTCATATAGTTGCCTTTGCGATCTACTTTTTCCTTGCATTTATTTTCAGATCTATTAAACCAAAAATACAAAAAATACCTTGCTGCAATTTATTCTTATTTAATTTATTTGGCGTTCGATCTATCAATCTACTACAATTTTATCTCACGTCTGTTTGCCTATCTTGAGGCGTCGTACCCGGAAGGGATTGACAACCCCTTTAACTCGTCGGGTTGCGAGGATTTGTTATGTGTGTGCAGGGGCTGTTTATGTTCTGTTGCTTGGTTCTCCTACTGGTTCGATAACCTTGGTTTTATATCTGAGGGAAATACCTACCGCCGCCGTGCTGCATCATCCCTTCCTCTTTGGGGAAATACCGACGTAGTTTCAAGCGACATCACTTAAGTTTCTTGCCAAACCATAGTTCATACGGTGTTGTCTCAATGGATATAGATGGTGCCCTATTTAACGTGAATGCAGCTGTCTCTAATGCATAACCCCAAAACGGTAGTGGTAAATCGGTAAGAGACATCATAGATCTCACCATATCTAATAAAGTACGGGTACGACGTTCGGACACACCATTACACTGTGGTGTTCCAGGTGGCGTGAGTTGTGAAACTATTCCACATTGTTTTAAATGAAGGCCAAACTCGTAACTCAAATATTCGCCTCCGCGATCAGATAGTAGAAACTTTATTTTCTTGTTATGATGATTCTCCACTTCACTCTGAAATTCATTGAACTTTTCAAATTGTAGCGACCAGACCTCAAACAGTATGATCTCTGTGCATCAGTGTCATCCCTCGATCGGTAATGTTGACACGCATAGTACTTGAGGATTTATAACAGAGTACCAATCACACACTTAATACATCGAATGTCTCAAAAGAGATCTTATTACAATAAATATGGCTTAAGGCCATCTAATACGATAACAGCGGAAGGCTTGGAAGCAAAGTGAGTCCATCAACTCCAACGGCATCACTGAGTGAAAGACCACGACCTAAGGCTCCTTACTCCTCGTCTGAAAAGTCTGCAACATGATACGTTGCAGCCCGAAAATGGGTCAGCACATGGAATATGCTGGCAAGGCAACACAAAAGAGTAATGAACAGAATAAAGCTATCACTACATGCATATGTGGCTGGTGGAGGCTGTATGGTTAATAAGTTTTGCGGAAAGCCAATTTTTCCCTACAACAAAGGAATAAATTTTATTTTAACTATCATGGTAGTTGTTAAACATTGAGAAGGTTCACCCAACTCAATCCCAATTAAGTAATCATCATTAAACCCAATCAAATTATATTAAAGTGATGAGATCAACATGATAATCCAAGAACTAGATACTCAAGATGTCCATAACCGGGGACACGGCTAACCATGATTAGTTTGTACACTCTGCAGAGGTTTGCGCACTTTTCCCCACAAGACTCGATCTCCTCCGTTGGTTTTCTCGCACTACATGATGTTTGAGAAACGGATGACCGAGACACAGTCTTTCCGAAGAGGTCCCCTTAACCGATAGATAGGCCTGTACACCTACAATCCCCTACATCTGCTAGCCCATCATGGAAAGGTTTCCCACAACTTACTCAACTATGCCAGAGCCCATAATGGCATGTGCCTGCACACGGAATTTTCTAGCATGAATAATCTTATGATCCCTTTGAGCCTGGGTGGCAGTCCATAGGAAAATCACACGGTACCCCGGGATTTCCAAAAATACAGGCAACACTGGGTTCCCCAGGTGCCTCAATCCACCCAGATGTGTATTAAAGTAGCCACCTTGAGTTAACCATTAATTAACAATACTCACATCTGTCATGAATACACTCAAACCCAAACCACGTCTACGAGCATAGCATAGAAATATAAGCAACGTAGAAGTAACTCCCATAGGTTTGATAATAAATAGGTGAATAGGTACTACCTCATCTACTTCCCAAACCCACAATTTAATCAGATCCTAACCATGCAATTGTTTTAGGAATGATCTAATGCAATAAAACTGGGTAGTAGAGAGGTATGATCAAAGTGTTACTTGCCTTGGTGATAATCCGTGAAACCTAGAGACTCGTAGTAGCACGCTTCGCACTCCGGGTACTCTATCGCAAACAAACAAGCATACAATAAGCACTCGAACAACATGCATAGGTAAAACTCAAATAAGAAGATCTAACCAGAAAGTTAAACTTAAGAACTCTGGTTTGCAAAAAGAATCAAATCAAACGAAGCAACGAAACTCAAACTGCGAAAGAAACAAGCTTCGATTACTAGTCTGGACTAAAGTCAAATTTTACAGTGGCAAAAACTTGTTTAAGTTGATTCAACAGAAAGAGGGCTTCGAGACGTAACTCTAGGCGCTTGAATCGCCTGATTCCGATAAACGAGCGAAAAGATAAACTAAAACGAAAATCGGATCAGAAATCGCGATCGAAAATAATCGCGAAAAATCCGAGAAAAGAAAAACTGACGAACAGGCTAACGAACGAACGTTCGCTGTCTGCGGCTAAACGGTGAAAACCATTCGTTAAAACAAATGAATGAACAGGCGTTCGCTAAATAAATAAACCGAAAAAACTGATCTAAATAAAAAAAAGGGATCTAGGGTTTCGGAAAAAACCAATCGGTTTTCTCGCGAAAACCGAGGTGGCGGCGGCTACCTCCGGCGAGGTCCGGCGAAACGGCGGCGGCGTCGGGCGGCGGCGGCGCTGGCGGCGGCGTGCGGTGGCAGCGGCATTGGCGGCGGCGGTTAGGGTTTCGGGTGGGGTGGCTGCGGCTCGGCCTCTGCGGCTTAAAAGGGCCGGTCGGGCTAGTTTCCAGGTCGGACATGGCCCGGTTAGGTCGGTAACTTTTTTTTAAAATAATTCCGCGCAGAAAAATGAGTAAAAGAAATACTAAACGGACTCCAAAAATCCTGAAATAAATTTTCCCCGTTCTCTAAAACTCTACCGGACAAGGTGAACATTTATTTGGGACTCTAATGCAATTTCGAAAAACACATATTTTTCCTAATTCAAATAAAATAATGATAAAACTCCGAATAAAATTCTTATTTGATTTTAATATTAAATCTCCAATATTTCTTTATTTTGAGGAAGTCATTTTATCCTCTCTCTTTTATTTTCATAAAAGAAATATTCGAAGAGAAAATAATTAAAATCAAACGATCCTCTTTTCAAAATTCGAGAAAACTCAAATATGAAAATTACGAAATCCCCAACTCTCTCCGTGGGTCCTTGAGTTGCGTAGAATTTCTAGGATCGAACCAAAATGCAATAAAATATGATATGCAAAGATGATCTAATGTATAACATTCCAAATTGAAAATTAATCTCGCCCTCGAGATTCGGGTTGGCTAGAAAATAGGTGAGGGTGATCGTTCCGTAGGTCTTCCTCTCGTTCCCAGGTGGCTTCATCTTCGGTATGGTGGCTCCATTGAACCTTGCAAAACTTGATAACTTTGCTGCGTGTAACTCGGCTGGCAAACTCAAGAATCTTGACTGGTTTCTCCTCGTAAGTCAAATCGGTATCCAACTGAACCGCTTCCAGTGGCACTGTATCTCTCAGAGGAATATCAGCCATCTCTGCGTGGCACTTCTTCAAGTAAGAAACAATGAACACATCGTGAACTCTTGACAGTCCTTCGGGCAATTCCAACTTGTAAGCAACTTCTCCCATACGTTCCAAAACTTTGTATGGTCCCACAAAACGTGGTGCTAACTTTCCCTTAACTCCAAAATGCTTCACTCCTCGGAGTGGTGATACACGAAGATACACTCTGTCTCCAACTTCGTAAACTGTCTCCTTGCGTTTAGAATCCGCATAGCTCTTCTGCCTGGACTGGGCTACCTTGAGTCTATCGTGAATCAGCTTAACCTTCTCTTCAGACTCTTTAATCAAATCTGGTCCAAACAACTGTCGGTCTCCAACTTCATCCCACAACAACGGTGTCCTGCACCTCCTTCCGTACAATGATTCGAAAGGGGCCATCTTCAAACTGGCTTGATAGCTGTTGTTGTAAGAGAACTCTGCATAAGGCAAATTGTCGTCCCAACTCCATAGTCTAGTGCACAAGCTCTCAACATGTCCTCCAGAATCTGATTGACTCTCTCAGTCTGTCATCCGTCTGCGGGTGAAAAGCTGTACTGAACCCTAACCTGGTTCCCAAAGTTTCATGCAACTGATTCCAAAACTTTGAGGTAAACTGGGTTCCTCTATCCGATACAATGGTCCTCGGAACTCCATGTAGACATACGTCTTGGTCATGTATATCTTTGCCAACTTAGCACTGGTGTAAGTGGTCTTCACTGGGATGAAATGAGCTACCTTCGTCAAATGATCGACTACAACCCATATCGAATCATAGCCTGAACAAGTCCTGGGCAATCCCGTGATAAAATCCATGCCTAGTTTGTCCCACTTCCATTCGGGTATTGGCAATGGTTGTAGCAATCCTGCTGGCTTCTGATGCTCTGCCTTCACTCTCTGACATACATCACAAACTGCTACATACTCCGCAATATCCTTCTTCATTCCGGTCCACCAGAAACTATCCTTCAAATCCAGGTACATTTTAGTATTTCCTGGGTGAATCAAATATGACGAGTCATGGGCCTCTTGCAGAATCAACTTCCTGATCTCCTGATCATTTGGCACATATACGCGGTCCTCAAACCATAATGTATCGTGCTCATCCTCACGAAATCCTTTAGCCTTTCCTTTGCTCATCCTTTCCTTTATATCGGCAATCTCCTTGTCCGTCTTCTGAGCTTCTCTGATCTTATCCATCAAGGTAGATTGAATCTCCAAAGCTGCTACATAGCCTCTCGGAACTATCTCCAAACATAGCTAGCGAAGATCCTCTGGTAACTCCTTGGGTAACTCTCCGGTCATGAGTGTATTGACATGACTCTTGCGGCTCAATGCATCGGCTACTACGTTAGCCTTTCCGGGATGATAATGTAATCTCATATCATAATCCTTAATGAGATCCAACCATCTCCTCTGCCTGAGATTCAACTCCTTCTGCGTGAAGATATACTTCAAACTCTTGTAATCCATGTATACCTCACAATGGTTTCCGATGAGAAAATGTCTCCAAGTCTTCAACACATGCACTACGGCTGCTAACTCCAAATCATGCGTAGCATAATTTAACTCATGGGGTTTAAGATGTCGTGAGGCATATGAAACAACTCTTCCCTCCTGCATAAGTACGGCTCCAAGTCCTCGACGAGAAGCATCGCAATACACTTCATAATCCTTGCGTTGATCTGGCAGAATCAACACTGGTGATGTAACCAAGCGTTTCTTCAACTCCTGAAAACTGGCCGCACATTCCTCAGTCCATTTGAACTTGGTGTCCTTTTTCAACAACTCCGTCATAGGCTTTGCAATCTTCGAGAAATTCTCAATGAACCGACGATAGTATCCGGCGAGTCCAAGAAAACTCCGGATCTCTCCAACTGATGTGGGTGCTTCCCAATTTGTCACAGTGACAACTTTGGTGGGGTCTACCGCTATTCCTTCTCTGGATATAACATGTCCAAGGAATCCAACTTCCTTCAACCAAAACTCACATGTGCTGAACTTGGCGTATAGCTGATGTTCTCTGAGCTTCCCAAGTACTAAACACAAATGCTCTTTATTATGCTCCTCTTCATTCTTCGAGTAGACCAGAATATCATCAATGAACACCACGACGAACTTATCCAAAAACTCCACAAACACCATGTTCATCATGTTCATAAAATAGGCTGGTACGTTAGTCAAGCCAAATGACATAACGGTATACTCATACAGCCCGTACCTCGTGGTAAAAGCTGTCTTAGGTATATCCTGCTCTCGAATCTTCAGCTGGTGGTACCCTGATCGCAGATCGATCTTGGAAAACACCTTAGCTCTTTGCAGCTGGTCAAACAAATCATTGATCATTGGCAGTGGGTACTTGTTCTTGATCGTTACTTCATTCAATCCCCGATAATCAACAACCATCCTTAACGATCCATCCTTCTTCTCCACTAGAAGCATTGGTGATCCCCAAGGTGACGAACTTGGACGAATATAACCTTTATCCAGTAACTCCTTAATCTGCTTATTAATTTCCTCCAAATCCTTTGCGGGCATTCTGTATGGTCTCTTAGATATTAGCCCCGTGCCTGGCAAAAGCTCAATCAAAAACTGAATGTCTCTATCTGGTGGCATGCCTGGCAACTCTTCTGGAAATACATCCGGGAAATCCTTCACCACTGGTACTTCCTCCTGTACAACTCCTGATAAGGAATTTACTTGCGTCCTACTCGGCACATGCCGGGATACATACTTGATCCTTCTTCCTTCTGGGGTGGTGAGCAAAATCGACTTACTGGCGCAATCGATGTTTCCTCCGTACATCGATAGCCAATCCATACCCAGAATCACATCCAAACCTTGCGACTCCAAAATTATCAGATCTGAGGGGAAAACATGCCTACCTATGGTCAATGGCATCTGAAAACATCCTTGGCTTGCCATATACTCTGCTCATGGCGAGCTCACTAACATAGGTGTACTAAGAACTTTGGTGGGCAGTTTATACTTATCCACAAATCCCCTCGATACATATGAATGCGATGCACCAGTATCAAAAAGAACGACTGCCGTAAATGACTTAACCAAAAACTTACCTATTACTTCATCTGGCTGGGATTCAACCTCCTCCACGTTAACGTGGTTCACTTGTCCCCTATTGAAAGGGTTGGGCTTCTTCCCAGACCTTCCATTGCCGTTTCCATTCCTAGCTTCAGGACATTCATTGGCGTAATGTCCAGTCTTTTGGCACTTGTAGCAAGTAACGTGGCTTAGATCTTTCTTGGCAGGCGTTGACGGGTTGGAACGGTTCTGTCCGTTGCTTCCTCCATTACCATTCCCGTTCTTGGAGCCACTATGGTTGTGCGAACTTCCTCCAGTGTGATTGTGACCTCCATGGTTATCCTGAAGGGGTACTCCCAAATTCGGGGTAAAACGGGGTCTCTGCTGAGCTCCAGAATTATATTTCCCTTGTCCATACTTCCTCTTGCGGTTGTCAATCTGCTGCTTCCCTTCAATCATGAGAGCTCTATCTACCAACTCCTAGTAGTTATTGAAATTTGCCACCATCAACTGCATGCTCAGCTCATCATTTAGTCCTTCCAGAAACTTCTCCTGCTTAGCTACATCCGTAGCGACGTCATGTGGGGCATAACGTGCTAGCTTACTAAAGTCATCCACATACTGGCCAACGGTGCGCCCTCCTTGGCGTAAGTTGCGAAACTCATGCTTCTTCATGGCCATAGCTCATGTTGATACATGGGCAGTGCGAAAAGCCTGCTGGAACTGGTCCCATGTAACAGTGTCGATGGGGTAAGTGGCTGTGAAATTCTCCCACCATGATGCTGCGGGTCCATCAAGCTGATGTGCGGCAAAACGCACTCTCTCCGCATCTATGCATCCTGCATTGCTCAACTCCCTTCCAATCTTGCGGAGCCAATCATCTGCAACTATCGGCTCGGTGCTACTGGAGAACACCGGCGGATTTAGCCTTAGAAAACGGGCTAAGTGATCAACAGGTGGTGGTGGTGGTGGGTTGTTGTTGTTATTGTTCCCCTGATTCTGATTCTGGGCTAGTATCTACATCAATGTATTCTGCTGCTGGATCAACTGAGTGAGCTCCGGTGTGAAAGCAAATCCATTGTCGCGTCTCGGAGGCATCTGCTGGATTTAGAAAAGGTGAGAAAACAGAGTGGAATGAGGTCTAGGGGGAAAACACTACCCATACGCACATGAGATAAACACAATCATATCACTCAATCAATCAAGCAAGGGCATATAATCGGTCTAGAACTATCGTTACAAAAGTGCTCGGACTATACTATATACATGGTGGAATACTACTACTGATATGGTGGTCGACTAGAAAAATTGATCGGTCGAAGACTCCATGATATCCGCTCCAGCTTCATCAACATAGTCATCATTGCTATCGTCGGGGTCCGAGTCGGTGTCGTCGATGATGATGTAATTCTCCGGGCAAGTGGAACCGTCATCTTCTCCTCCTGGCGCGGGGTCTCCCATGAATACTCCCAGCTTCCTTGTCAGGTCGTCATTCTTCTCCACTAGTACGACGATTTCCTCCTCATAATCTTCGCGAGTAGCCTTGAGTACTTCCTCCAGCTCCGTGATCCTTGTCATCGCCTTCTTCAAATCTGTGATGCCTGCGCACATCTAGTTCTCCTGGCGTCGAATGTGCTGGTTTAATTCCTGGATGAAAGCTGCAATGGATCTATCCTTCCTGGTGCTGATCATCTCCCATTGCTCATCTCGGCGCCCACAAATCTGGTAGATAGTATCCTTGAGATCCTTATGGTAAACTTCTCCAATGCGTCCCATGGTGATGTGGGCTGCCATACTCTTTCCTAGACTCTAGGTTGGTGCATCAAAGGAAAACTCTATGGGCTCAGTGACTGGCGTGAATGTCCTACCTGGAACTTGAACTTGAATCATCCAGCGCTCCTCTTCTGGTAAAGTGGCGTTGTAAGTCCTGCTGAAGCTTGGTATTCTGATGTTCAGGTACCTAGTGACTTCCTTCAAGTGGCGTCCAAAAGGGGTGTCTTAATCCGGTTGCGTGAACTTGATCCTTGCATCCGCCATCCTAAAGAGTAGAAAAAAGGAGAGAAGTCAGAAATGAGAAGAGAGTAGTGATCTAGGGCTTTAGCTTAGTGGTCGTGTCCTACAGTCAGCGTGTGCTCTGATACCATCTTGTAGCGACTAGACCTCAAACAATCTGATCTCTGTGCATCAGTGTCATCCCTGGATCGGTAATGCTGACACGCACAGTACTTGAGGATTTATAATAGAGTAGCAATCACACACTTAATACATCGAATGTCTCAAAAGAGATCTTATTACAATAAATATGGCTTAAGGCCATCTAATACGATAACAGTGGAAGGCTTGGAAGCAAAGTGAGTCCATCAACTCCAACGGCATCACTGAGTGAAAGACCACGACCTAAGGCTCCTTACTCCTCGTCTGAAAAGTCTGCAACATGATACGTTGCAGCCCGAAAATGGGTCAGCACATGGAATATGCTGGCAAGGCAACACAAAAGAGTAATGAACAGAATAAAGCTATCACTACATGCATATGTGGCTGGTGGAGGCTGTATGGTTAATAAGTTTTGCGGAAAGCCAATTTTTCCCTACAACAAAGGAATAAATTTTATTTTAACTATCATGGTAGTTGTTAAACATTGAGAAGGTTCACCCAACTCAATCCCAATTAAGTAATCATCATTAAACCCAATCAAATTATATTAAGAGTGATGAGATCAACATGATAATCCAAGAACTAGATACTCAAGATGTCCATAACCGGGGACACGGCTAACCATGATTAGTTTGTACACTCTGCAGAGGTTTGCGCACTTTTCCCCACAAGACTCGATCTCCTCCGTTGGTTTTCTCGCACTACATGATGTTTGAGAAACGGATGACCGAGACACAGTCTTTCCGAAGAGGTCCCCTTAACCGATAGATAGGCCTGTACACCTACAATCCCCTACATCTGCTAGCCCATCATGGAAAGGTTTCCCACAACTTACTCAACTATGCCAGAGCCCATAATGGCATGTGCCTGCACACGGAATTTTCTAGCATGAATAATCTTATGATCCCTTTGAGCCTGGGTGGCAGTCCATAGGAAAATCACACGGTACCCCGGGATTTCCAAAAATACAGGCAACACTGGGTTCCCCAGGTGCCTCAATCCACCCAGATGTGTATTAAAGTAGCCACCTTGAGTTAACCATTAATTAACAATACTCACATCTGTCATGAATACACTCAAACCCAAACCACGTCTACGAGCATAGCATAGCAATATAAGCAACGTAGAAGTAACTCCCATAGGTTTGATAATAAACAGGTGAATAGGTACTACCTCATCTACTTCCCAAACCCACAATTTAATCAGATCCTAACCATGCAATTGTTTGAGGAATGATCTAATGCAATAAAACTGGGTAGTAAAGAGGTATGATCAAAGTGTTACTTGCCTTGGTGATGATCCGTGAAACCTAGAGACTCGTAGTATCACGCTTCGCACTCCGGGTACTCTATCGCAAACAAACAAGCATACAATTAGCACTCAAACAAGATGCACAGGTGAAACTCAAATAAGAATATGTAACCAGAAAGTTCAACTTAAGAACTCTGGTTTGCAAAAAGAATCAAATCAAACGAAGCAAACAAAACTCAAACTGCGAAAGAAACAAGCTTCGATTACTAATCTGGACTAAAGTCAAATTTTACAGTGTCAAAAACTTGTTTAAGTTTATTAAACAGAAAGAGGGCTTCGAGACGAAACTCTAGGCGCTTG
This sequence comes from Aegilops tauschii subsp. strangulata, assembly GCF_002575655.3. NCBI lineage: Eukaryota > Viridiplantae > Streptophyta > Magnoliopsida > Poales > Poaceae > Aegilops > Aegilops tauschii. The sequence continues at coordinate 268,019,668 of NC_053038.3, read as the reverse complement.
AATCGCCTGATTCTGATAAATGAGGGAAAAGATAAACTAAAACGAAAATCGAATCAGAAATCGCGATCGAAAATAATCACGAATAATCCGAGAAAAAGAAAACCGACGAACAGGCTAACGAACGTTTGCTGTCTGCGACTGACTGGTGAAAACCGTTCATTAAAATGAACGAACGAACGGGCGTTCGCTAAATAAATAAACCAAAAAAACCGATCTAAATAAAAAACGTGATCTAGGGTTTCGGAAAAAACCGATCGGTTTTCTCGCGAACACCGAGGCGGCGGCTACCTCCGGCGAGGTCCGGCGAAATGGCGGCGGCAGCGGGCGGCTCCGGTGGCGGGGTCGGGCGGCGGCGCTGGTGGCGGCGGGCGGCGGCGGCGGCAACGGCAGCGGCGGCGGGTTCGCGCGGCGGCTAGGGTTTCGGGTGGGGTGGCTGCGGCTCGGGCCTCCGCGGCTTATAAGGGCCGGCCGGGCTAGTGTCCAGGTCGGACACGGCCCGGTTAGGTCGGTAACTTTTTTTTAAAATAATTCCGCGCAGAAAAAAAATAAAAGAAATACTAAACGGACTCTAAAAATCCTGAAATAAATTTTTCCCGTCCTCTAAAGATCTACCGGACGAGGTGAACATTTATTTGAGACTCTAATGCAATTTTGAAAAACGCATAGTTTTCCTAATTCAAATAAAATAACGATAAAACTCCGAATAAAATTCTTATTTGATTTTAATATTAAATCTCCAATATTTCTTTATTTTGAGGAAGTCATTTTATCCTCTCTCTTTTATTTTCATAAAAGAAATATTCGAAGAGAAAATAATTAAAATCAAATGATCCTCTTTTCAAAATTCGAGAAAACTCAAATATGAAAATTACGAAATCCCCAACTCTCTCCGTGGGTCCTTGAGTTGCGTAGAATTTCTAGAATCAAACCAAAATGCAATAAAATATGATATGCAAGGATGATCTAATGTATAACATTCCAAATTCAAAATTTGGGATGTTACCCAAATGTTTCGGACTTGTGTTTCATTAAGTAGATATACCCGTATTTGCTTAAATCATCTGTGAAAGTTAGACAATAAAGGTACCCGCCGCGAGCCTCAACACTCATCGGACCGCATACATCGGTATGTATTATTTCCAATAAGTCAGTGGCTCGCTCCATTGTTCCGGAGAACGGAGTCTTTTCATCTTGCCCATGAGGCATGGTGTGCAAGCATCAAATGATTCATAATCAAGTGATTCCAAAAGTCCATCCGCATGGAGTTTCTTCATGCGCTTTACACCAATATGAGCTAAACGGCAGTGCCACAAATATGTTGCACCATCATTATCAACTTTTCATCTTTTGGCATCAATATTATGAATATGTGTATCATTATGATCGAGATTTAATAAACCATTTACATTGGGTGTATGACCATAAAAGGTTTTATTCATGTAAACAGTATAACAATTATTCTCTGACTTAAATGAATAACTGTATTGCAGTAAATATGATCCAACCATATTCATGATCCCGAAGGTAGAGGGAGTATGCGATGTTGATCTTATCAACCTTGGAATCATTTCCAACACACATCGTTACCTCACCCTCAACTAGTCTATGTTCATTTTGTAATTTCCTGTTTCGAGTTACTAATCTTAGCAACTGAACCGGTATCAAATACCCAGGGGCTACTATGAACACTAGTAAAGTACACATCGATAACATGTATATCAAATATACCTTTGTTCACTTTGCCATCCTTCTTATCCGCCAAGTATTTGGAGTAGTTCCGCTTCCAGTGACCAGTCCCTTTGCATTAGAAGCACTCAGTCTTAGGCTTGGGTCTAGCTTTGGGCTTCTTCTCGGGAGTGGAAACTTGCTTGCCATTCTTCTTGAAGTTCCCTTTCTTTCCCTTGCCCTTTTTCTTGAAACTAGTGGTCTTGTTAATCATCAACACTTGATGCTCTTTCTTGATTTCTACGTTCGCCATTTTTGCATCGCGAAGAGCTCGGGAATTGTTTTCGTTATCCCTTGCATATTATAGTTCATCACAAAGTTCTAGTAGCTTGGTGATAGTGACTAGAGAACTCTATCAATCACTATTTTATCTGGAAGATTAACTCCCACTTGATTCAAGTGATCGTAGTACCCAGACATTCTGAGCACATGCTCACTGGCTGAGCTATTCTCCTCCATCTTGTAGGAAAAGTACTTGTCAGAGGTCTCATACCTCTTACATGGGCATGAGTCTGAAATACCAATTTCAACTCTTGGAACATCTCATATGCTCCGTGGCGTTCAAAACATTTTTAAAGTCCCGGGTCTAAGTCGTAAAGCATGGTGCACTAAACTATCAAGTAGTCATCATACCGAGCTTTGTCAAACATTCATAACGTCTGCATCAGCTCCTGCAACAGGTCTGTCACCTAGCGGTGCATCAAGGACATAATTCTTCTGTGCAGCAATGAGGATAATCCTCAGATCATGGACCCAGTCCGCATCACTGCTACTATCATCTTTCACCTTAGTTTTCTCTAGGAACATATCAAAAATAAAACAGGAGAGCTATACGCGAGCTATTGATCTACAACATAGATGTGCAAATACTATTAGGACTAAGTACAGGATAAATTAAGTTCAATTAATCATATTACTTAAGAACTCCCACTTAGATTGACATCCCTCGATTCATCTAAATGATCACGTGATCCATATCAACTACCATGTCCGATCATCACGTGAGATGGAGTAGTTTTCAATGGTGAACATCTCTATGTTGATGATATCTACTATATGATTCACGTTCGACCTTTCGGTCTCCAGTGTTCCGAGGCCATGTCTGTACATGCTAGGCTCGTCAAGTTTAACCCGAGTATTCTGCATGTGCAAAACTGTCTTGCACCCGTTGTATGTGAACGTAGAGCTTATCACACCCGATCATCCTGTGGTGTCTCGGCACGACGAACTGTCGCAACGGCGCATACTCAGGGAGATCACTTATACCTTGAAATTTTAGTTAAGGGATCATCTTATAATGCTACCACCGTACTAAGCAAAATAAGATGCATAAAAGATAAACATCACATGCAATCAAAATATGTGACATGATATGGCCATCATCATCTTGTGCCTTTGATCTCCATCTCCAAAGCACCGTCATGATCTCCATCGTCACCGGCTCGACACCTTGATCTCCATCATAGCGTCGTGGTCGTCTCGCCAACTATTGCTTCTACAACTATCGCTAACGAATAGTGATAAAGTAAAGCAATTACATGGCGTTTGCATTTCATACAATAAAGCGACAACCATAAGGCTCCTGCCAGTTGCCGATAACTTTTACAAAACATCATCATCTCATACATTAACGTATATCACATCATGTCTTGACCATATCACATCACAACATGCCCTGCAAAAACAAGTTAGACGTCCTCTACTTTGTTGTTGCAAGTTTTACGTGGCTGCTACGGGCTTCTAGTAAGAACCGTTCTTACCTACGCATAAAAACCACAACGGTGATTTATCAAGTTTGCTATTTTAACCTTCAACAAGGACCGGCTGCAGTCAAATTTGATTCAACTAAAGTTGGAGAAACAGACATCCGCCAGCCACCTTTATGCAAAATTAGTTGCATGTCTGTCGGTCGAACCGGTCTCTTGAACGTGGTCATGTAAGGTTGGTCCGGGCCGCTTCATCCAACAATACCGCCGAATCAAACTAAGACATTGGTGGTAAGCAGTATAACGATCACCGCCCACAACTCTTTGTGTTCTACTCGTGCATATCATCTACGCAAAGACCTGGCTCGGATGCCACTATTGGGGAACGTAGCATGCAATTTCAAAAAAATTCCTATGCTCACGCAAGATCTATCTAGGAGATGCATAGAAACGAGAGGGGGAGAGTGTGTCCACGTACCCTTGTAGACCGAAAGCGGAAGCGTTTAACAACGCGGTTGATGTAGTCGAAATTTTTCTTGTTCCGACCGATCAAGCACCGAACGTATGGCACCTCCGAGATCTGCACACGTTCAGCTTGATGACGTCCCTCGAACTCTTGATCCAGCAAAGTGTCGAGGGAGAGTTCCGTCAGCATGACGGCATGGTGACGGTGATGGTGAAGTGATCCACGCAAGGCTTCTCCTAAGCACTACGTGAATATGACCGGAGGTATAAACTGTGGAGGGGGGCGCCGCACACGGCTAACAATGTTTGTTGTGTGTTCTAGCGGTGCCTCCCCCCCTCATATATATAGGTTGCAGGGGAGGAGATGCATCCAAGTGGGAGCCCCAAGTAGGAGGAATCCTACTTGGGCACCTCCCAATTTGGCCTCACCCCTTTCCTATTCCTATTCGGAGTAGGAAGGGAAGAGGGGGGAAGGGGGAATCCTATTCCCTTTTTCCTATCCTCCTTCCCCTTTCCTTCTCCAATTTGGCCAGCCCATATGGGGGGCGCACCAGCCCCTTTGTGGCTGGTGTTTTCTCCTCTTGGCCCATAAGGCCCATATAGTTTGCCAAGGGTAGCCCGAAACCCCTTCCGGTGACCCGATACGTACCCGTTAACCCCAGAACACTTCCGTTGTCCGAATAATATCGTCCTATATATGAATCTTTACCTCTCGACCATTTCAAGACTCCTCGCCATGTCCTTCATCTCATCTGGGACTCCGAACAACATTCGGTCACCAAATCACATAACTCATATAATACAAATCGTCATCGAACGTTAAGAGTGCGGACCCTACGGGTTCGAGAACTATGTAGACATGACCGAGACACCTCTCCGGTCAATAACCAATAGCAGAACCTGGATGCTCATATTGGCTCCCACATATCCTACAAAGATCTTTATCGGTCGTACCGTAATGACAACATACGTTATTCCCTTTGTCATCGGTATGTTACTTGCCCGAGATTCGATTGTCGATATCTTCATACCTAGTTCAATCTCGTTACTGGCAAGTCTCTTTACTCATTCTGTAATACATCATCCTGCAACTACCTCATTAGTCACATTGCTTGCAAGGCTTATTATGATGTGCATTACCGAGAGGGCCCAGAGATACCTCTCTGATACTCGAAGTGACAAATCCTAATCTCGATCTATGCCAACCCAACAAATACCTTCGGAGATACCTGTAGAGCATCTTCATAATCACCCAGTTATGTTGTGATGTTTGATAGGACACAAGGTATTCCTCTGGTATCCAGGAGTTGCATAATCTCATAGTCGAAGCAATATGTATATGACATGAAGAAAGCAATAGCAATAAAACTTAACGATCATTATGCTAAGCTAACGGATGGATCTTGTCCATCACATCATTCTCCTAATGATGTGATCTCGTTCATCAAATGATAACTTATTGAAGGAAATATGCCCTAGAGGCAATAATAAAGTTGTTATTTATATTTCCTTATATCATGATAAATGTTTATTATTCATGCTAGAATTGTATTAACCAGAAACTTGATACATGTGTGAATACATAGACAAGACAAAGTGTCCCTAGTATGCCTCTACTAGACTAGCAAGTTAATCAAACATGGTTAAGTTTCCTGACCATAGACATGTGTTGTCATTTGATGAACGGGATCACATCATTAGGATAATGATGTGATGGACAAGACCCATCCGTTAGCTTAGCATAATGATCGTTAAGTTTTATTGCTATTGCTTTCTTCATGACTTATACATATTCCTCTGACTATGAGATTATGCAACTCCCGAATACCGGAGGAACACCTTGTGTGCTATCAAACGTCACAACATAACTGGGTGATTATAAAGATGCTCTATAGGTGTTTGTTGGGTTGGCATAGATAAAGATTAGCATTTGTCACTCCGTGTATCGGAGAGGTATCTCTGGGCCCTCTCGGTAATGCACATCACTATAAGCCTTGCAAGCAATGTGACTAATGAGTTAGTTGCGCGATGATGCATTACGGAACGAGTAAAGATACTTGTCGATAACGAGATTGAACTAGGTATGAGGATACCGACGATAGAATCTCAGGCAAGTAACATACCGATGACAATGGGAATGACGTATGTTGTTATTGCGGTTTGACCGATAAAGATCTTTGTAGAATATGTAGGAAGCAATATGAGCATCCAGGTTCCATTGTTGGTTATTGATCGGAGATGTGTCTCGGTCATGTCTACATAGTTCTCGAACACGTTGGGTCCGCACGCTTAACGCTCGATGACGATTTGTATTATGAGTTATGTGTTTTGCTGACCGAAGATTTTTTGGAGTCCGGATGAGATCACGGACATGATGAGGAGTCTCAAAATTGTTAAGAGGTAAAGATTGATATATTGGACGATAGTATTTGGACACCAGAATGGTTTCGGGACATTTCAGATATTTATCGGAGTACCGAGGGGTTACCGGAACCACCGGGGGGAAGTAATGGGACAACATGGCACATAGGGGAGAGAGAGGGGAGCCCACAAGGGGTGGCGCCCCCCATGGGCTGTCCGAATTGGACAAGGGGAAGGAGGCGTGGCCCCCTTTCCTTTCCCCCTCTCCCTTCTCCTTCCCTCTTTCCCCCTCCATGAGAAGGACAAAAAGGGGGCGAATCCTACTAGGACTGGAGTCCTAGTAGGACTCTGTAACATCCCAAATTTTCAATTTGGAATGTTATACATTAGATCATCAATTGCATATCATATTTTATTGCTTTTTAGCTTGATCCTAGAAAATTCTACGCAACTCAAGGACCCACAGAGAGAGTTGGGAATTTCGTTATTTTCATATTTGAGTTTTCTCGAATTTTGAAAAGAGGATCGTTTGATTTTAATTATTTTCTCTTCATAAATATTTCTTTTATAAAAATAAAAAGAGAGATGATAAAATGACTTCCTCAAAATAAAGAAATATTGGAGACTTAATATTAAAATCAAATAAGATTTTTGTTCGGAGTTTTGTCGCTATTTTATTTGAATTAGGAAAATATGTGTTTTTCAAAATTGCATTAGAGTCCCAAATAAATGTTCACCTGGTCCGGCTTATTTTTAGAGGACGGGGAAAATTTATTTCAGGATTTTTGGAGTCCGTTTAGTATTTCTTTTATTCATTTTTCTGTATGAAATAATTTAAAAAAAAGGAAACCGACTTTGGGCCGTATCCGCGCGGGACTCCGCCGGGGGGGCTTTATAAGCCGCGAGGCCCAGCCGCTGCCGCAACCCACCCGCAAACCCTAGCCCCGCCCCGATCCGCCGCCACCGCTAGCGCCGCCGCTGCCGCCCCGCCGCCGAGTTTCCGCGCCGCCCGTCCCGAGCCCCGCTGCCGCCCAACCCCGCCGAAGGTAGCCGCCGCCGCCTCGATTTTCGCGAGAAAACCGATGGGTTTTTCTAAAACCCTAGATCCGGTTTTTATAGTTTCAGTTCGGTTTTTTTGGTTTAGTTATTTAGCGGACGTTCGTCCATACGTTCGTTTTAACGAACGGTTTTCGCCCGTTAGCCAGATATAACGAACGTTCGTTCGTTAGTTTGTTCGTCAGTTTTTCTTTTTCCCGGATTTTTCCGCGATTATTTTCGATTGCGACTTCCGATCCGATTTTCGTTTTAGTTTAACTTTTCGCACGTTTATCCGAATCAGGCGATTCAAGCGCCTAGAGTTTCGTCTCGAAACCCTCTTTCTATTTAACCAACTTAAACAAGTTTTTGCTGCTGTAAAAATTGAATTTAGTCCAGATTAGTAAACGAAGCTTGTTTCTTTCGAAGTTTTAGTTTCGTTGCTTCGTTTGATTTGATTCTTATTGCAAACCGGAGTTCTTAAGTTGAACTTTCTGGTTATATCTCTTATTTGAGTTTTACCCATGCGTTGTTGCTTGATTGCTTATTGTATGCTTGTTTGTTTGCGATAGAGTACCCGGAGTGCGAAGCGTGCTACCACGAGTCTCTAGGTTTCACGGATCATCAGCAAGGCAAGTAACACTTTGATCATACCTCTTTGCTACCCAGTTTTATTGCATTAGATCAATCCACAAACAATTGCATGGTTAGGGTCTAATTTAATTTGTGGGTTTGGGAAGTAGATGAGGTAGTACCTATTCACCTGTTTATTATCAAACCTATGGGAGTTACTTCTACGTTGCTTATATTGCTATGCTATGCTTGTAGACGTGGTTTGGGTTTGAGAGTATTCATGAGAGATGTGAGTATTGTTAGTTATTGGTTAACTTAAGGTGGCAACTTTAATACACATCTTGGTGGATTGAGGCACCTGGGGAACCCAGTGATTGCCTGTATTTTTGGAAATCCCGGGGTACCGTGTGATTCTCCTATGGACTGCCACCCAGGCTCAAAGGGATCATGAGATTATTCATGCTAGAAACTTTCGTGTGCAGCCACAAGCCATTATGGGCTCTGGCATAGTTGATTATGTTGTGTGACCTCTTTCAGTGGTAGGCTAGCAGATGTAGGGGATGTAGGTGGTACTGTCTACCCAGAGTAAAGAGTTAATGCTTCTAAAAGACTGTGTCTCGGTCATCCGTTTCACAAACACCATGTAGTGCGAGAAATCCAACGGAGGAGATCGAGTCTTGTGGGGAAAAGTGCGCAAACCTCTGCAGAGTGTACTAACTAATCATGGTTAGCCGTGTCCCCGGTTATGGACGTCTTGAGTATCTGGTTCTTGGATTATCATGTGGATGTCATCACTCTTAATTATAAAATTTGATTGGGTTATTAATTACTTTTAATTGGGATTGAGATGGGGTTTACCATTCTCAATGTTTAGCAACCACCATGATAGTTAAATAAAAGTTATTCCTTTGTTGTAGGAAAAAATTCGCTTTTCGCAAAACATATTAACCTTACAGCCTCCACCAGCCATATATGCATGTAGTGATAGCCTTATTCTGTTTATTACTCTTTGGTGTTATATTGCCAGCATATTCCATGTGTTGACCCGTTTTCGGGCTGCAACGTATCATGTTGCAGACTTTTTAGACAACGAGTAAGGTGCCTTAGGTCGTGGTCTTTCACTCAGTGATGTCGTTGGAGTTGATGGACTCGCTTTATCTTCCAAGCCTTCCGATGTTATCGTATTTAGATGGCCTTAAGCCATATTATTTGTAATAAGTTCTCTTTTGAGACATTCGATGTAATAAGTGTGTGATTGCTACTCTATTATAAATCCTTCGAGTACTGTGTGTGTCAGCATTACTGATCCAGGGATGACACTGATGCACAGAGATCAAACTGTTTGAGGTCTGGTCGCTACAAGATGGTATCAGAGCACACGTCGACTGTAGGACACGACCACTAAGCTAAAGCCCTATATCACTACTCTCTTCTCATTTCTAACTCCTCTCTATTTTCTACTCTTTAGGATGGCGGATGCAAGGATCAAGTTTACGCAACCAGATGAAGACACCCCTTTTGGACGTCACCTGAAGGAAGTCACTAGATACCCGAACATTGGAATACCAAGCTTCACAGGGACTTACAACGCCACCTTACCAGAAGAGGAGCGCTGGATGATTCAAGTGCAAGATCCAGGAAGGACGTTTACGCCAGTCACTTAGCCCATAGAGTTTTCCTTTGATGCACCAACCTAGAGTCTAGGAAAGAGTATGGCAGCCCAAATTACCATGGGATGCATTGGAGAAGTTTACCACAACGATCTCAAGGATACTATCTATCAGATTTGTGGACGCCGAGATGAGCAATGGGAGATGATCAGCACCAGGAAGGATAGATCGATTGCAGCTTTCATCCAGGAGTTAAACCAACACATTCGACGCCAGGAGAAGCAGATGTGCGCAGGCATGACAGATTTGAAGAAGGCAATGACAAGGATCACGGAACTGGAGGAAGAACTAAAGGCTACTCGCGAGGATTATATGGAGGAAATCGTCGTACTAGTGGAGAAGAATGACGACCTGACAAGGAAGCTGGGAGTATTCATGGGAGACCCCGCGCCAGGAGGATAAGACGACAGTTCCACTTGCCCGGAGAACTACATCATCATCGACGACAACGACTCGGATCCGGATGATAGCGATGATGACTATGTTGATGAAGCAAGAGCAGATATCATGGAGTCTTCGACCGATCAATTTTTCTAGTCGACCACCAAATCCGTAGTAGAATTCCACCATGTATATAGTATAGTCCCAGCACTTTTGTAACGATAGTTCTAGACCGATTGTATGCCCTTGCTTGATTGATTGAGTGATATGTTTGTGTTTGTCTCATGTGCATATGGGTAGTGTTTTCCCCCTAGACCTCATTCTACTCTGTTTTCTCACCTTTTCTAAACCCGGCAGATGCCTCCGAGACGCGACAATGGCTTTGCTTTCCCACCGGAGCTCACTCAGTTGATCCAGCAGCAGAATGCATTGATGCAGATACTAGTCCAGAATCAAAACCAGGGGAACAACAACAACAACCCACCCCCACCACCACCAGTTGATCACTTAGCCCGTTTTCTTAGGCTGAATCCGCCGGTGTTCTCCAGTAGCACCGAGACGATTGTTGCAGATGATTGGCTCCGCAAGATTGAAAGGGAGTTGACTACTGCAGGATGCACAGATGCGGAGAGAGTGCGTATTGCCGCACATCAGCTTGATGGACCCGTAGCATCATGGTGGGAGAATTTCATAGTCACTTACCCCATCGACACTGTGACATGGGATCAGTTTCAGTAGGCTTTTCGCACTGCCCATGTATCAACAGGAGCTATGGCCATGAAGAAGCGCGAGTTTCGCAACTTACACCAAGGAGGACGCACCGTTGGCTAGTATGTGGATGACTTTAGTAAGCTAGCACGTTATGCCCCAGATGACATCGCTACAGATGCAGCTAAGCAGGAGAAGTTTCTAGAAGGACTGAATGATGAGCGGAGCATGCAGTTGATGGTGGCAAATTTCAATAACTACCAGGAGTTGGTAGACAGAGCTCTCATGATTGAAGGGAAGCAACAACAGATTGACAACCGCCAGAGGAAGTATGGACAAGGGAAGTATAATTCTGGAGCTCATCAGAGGCCCCGTTTCACCCCGAACTCGGGAGGACTTGTCCATAACCATGGAAGTCACAATCACACTTGAGGGAGTTCGCATAACCATAGTGGCGCCAAGAACGGGAATGGCAATGGAGGAAGCAACGGACAGAACCGTTCTAACCTGGCGACACCCGCCAAGAAAGATCTAAGCCACGTTACTTGCTACAAGTGTCAGAAGACTGGACATTATGCCAATGAATGTCCTGAAGCTAAGAATGGAAACGGCTATGGAAGCTGGGAAGAAGCCCAACCCAATGCAGTAATAGGTAAGTTTTTGGTTAAGTCATTTACTATGGTCGTACTTTTTGATACTAGTGCATCGCATTCATACATATCAAGGGGATTTGTGGATAAGTTTAAACTGCCAACCCAAGCCCTTAGGTCACCCATGTTAGTAACCTCGCCAGGAGCAGAGTATATGGCTAGCCTATGGTGTGATCGGTTACCATTAAGGATTGGTAACTACCTATTTCCCTCAGACCTAATAGTATTGGAGTCACAAGGACTGGATGTGATATTAGGCATGGATTGGTTATTGAAGTATGGAGGGAACATTGACTGCGCCAGTAAGTCGATTTTGCACACCACCCCAGAAGGAAGAAGGATCAAGTATGTATCCCGGCATATGCCGAATGGGACTCAAGTGAATTCCTTATCAGGAGTTGTACAGGAGGAAGTACCAGTGGTGAAGAATTTTTCGGATGTATTTCTAGAAGAGTTGCCAGGCATGCCACCGGATAGAGACATTGAGTTCTTGATTGAGCTTTTGCCAGGAACAGGACCAATATCTAAGAGGCCGTACAGAATGCCCACAAAGGATTTGGAGGAAATTAAGAAGCAGATTAAGGAGTTACTGGATAAAGGTTATATTCGCCCAACTTTGTCACCTTGGGGATCCCCAGTACTTCTAATGAAGAAGGATGGATCGTTAAGGATGGTTGTTGATTATCGATGATTGAATGAGGTGACGATCAAGAACAAGTACCCACTGCCGATGATCAATGATTTGTTTGACCAGCTGCAAGGAGCTAAGGTGTTTTCCAAAATCGATCTGCGATTAGGGTACCACCAGCTGAAGATTCGAGAGCAAGATATACCTAAGACAGCTTTTACCACGAGGTACGGGCTATATGAGTATACCGTTATGTCGTTTGGCCTGACTAACGCACCTGCCTATTTTATGAACATGATGAACAAGGTGTTTATGGAGTTTTTGGATAAGTTTGTTGTGGTGTTCATTGATGATATTCTGGTCTACTCGAAGAATGAAGAACATAAAGAGCATTTGTGTTTGGTACTTGGGAAGCTCAGGGAACATCAGTTATACGCCAAGTTCAGCAAGTGTGAGTTTTGGTTGAAGGAAGCTGGATTCCTTGGATATGTTATATCCGGAGAAGGAATAGCAGTAGACCCCACCAAAGTTGTCACTGTGACAAATTGGGAGTCACCCACGTCAGTCGGAGAGATTCGGAGTTTTCTTGGACTCGCAGGATACTACCGGAGGTTCGTAGAAAATTTCTCAAGGATTGCAAAGCCCATGACGGAGTTGTTGAAGAAGGACACCAAGTTCAAATGGACTGAGGAATGTGAGGCCAGTTTTCAGGAGTTGAAGAAACGCTTGGTTACATCATGAGTATTGATTCTGCCAGATCAATGCAAGGATTATGAAGTGTATTGCGACGCTTCTCGTCGAGGACTTGGAGTCGTACTTATGCAGGAGGGAAGAGTTGTTTCATATGCCTCACGACAGCTTAAACCCCATGAGTTAAATTATGCTACCCATGATTTGGAGTTAGTAGCCGTAGTGCATGCGTTGAAGACTTGGAGACATTTTCTCATCGGAAACCATTGTGAGGTATACACAGATCACAAGAGTTTGAAGTATATTTTCACGCAGAAGGAGTTGAATCTCAGGCAGAGGAGATGGTTAGAACTCATTAAGGATTATGATATGCGGTTGCATTATCATCCTGGAAAGGCTAACGTAGTTGCCGATGTGTTGAGCCGCAAAAGTCATGTCAATACACTCATGACCGGAGAATTACCCAAGGAGTTGGCAGACGACCTTCACGAGCTATGTTTGGAAATTGTTCCGAGAGGTTATGTAGCAGCTTTCGAGATTCAATCTACTTTGATGGATAAGATCAGAGAAGCTCAGAAGACGGACAAGGAGATAGCCGAAATAAAGGAAAGGATGAGTAAAGGAAAGGCTAAAGGATTCCGTGAGGATGAGCACGATACCTTATGGTTTGAGGACCACGTATATGCGCCAAATGATCAGGAGATCAGGAAGCTGATTTTGCAGGAGGCCCATGATTCGCCATATTCGATTCACCCAGGAAATACCAAGATGTACCTGGATTTGAAGGATAGTTTCTGGTGGACCGGAATGAAGAAGGATATAGCGGAGTATATAGCAGTTTGTGATGTATGTCAGAGAGTGAAGGCAGAACATCATAAGCCCGCCATTGCCGATACCCGAATGGAAGTGGGATAAACTAGGCATGGACTTTATCACGGGATTACCCAGGACTCGTTCAGGCTATGACTCGATATGGGTTGTAGTCAATCGTTTGACGAAGGTAGCTCATTTCATCCCAGTGAAGACTACTTACACAAGTGCTAAGTTGGCAAAGATATACATGACCAGGATCGTATGTCTGCATGGAGTTTCGAGGACCATTGTATCAGATAGAGGAACCCAGTTCACCTCAAAGTTTTGGAATCAGTTGCATGAAACTTTGGGAACCAGGCTAGAGTTCAGTACAGCTTTTCACCCGCACACAGATGGACAAACTGACAGAGTCAACTAGATTCTGGAGGACATGTTGAGAGCTTGTGCGCTAGACTATGGGTCTAGTTGGGACGATAATTAGCCGTATGCAGAGTTCTCTTACAATAACAGCTATCAAGCCAGTTTGAAGATGGCCCCTTTCAAAGCACTGTATGGAAGGAGGTGCAAAACATCGTTGTTGTGGGACGAAGTTGGAGACCGACAGTTGTTTGGACCAGATTTGATTAAAGAGTCTGAAGAGAAGGTTAAGCTGATTCGCGATAGACTCAAAGTAGCCCAGTCCAGGCAGAAGAGTTATGCGGATTCTAAACGCAAGGAGACAGTTTACGAAGTTGGAGACAAAGTATATCTTCGTGTATCACCACTTCGAGGAGTGAAGCATTTTGGAGTTACGGGAAAGTTAGCACCACATTTTGTGGGACCATACCAAGTTTTGGGACGTATGGGAGAAGTTGCTTACAAGTTGGAATTGTCTGAAGGATTGTCAGGAGTTCACGACGTGTTCCATGTTTCTCAGTTGAAGAAGTACCACGCAGAGATGGCTGATATCCCTCTGAGAGATACAGTACCACTGGAAGCGATACAGTTGGATAGTGACTTGACATATGAGGAGAAACCAGTCAAGATACTCGAGTTTGCCAGCTGAGTTACACGCAGCAAAGTAATCAAGTTCTGCAAAGTTCAGTGGAGTCACCATACCGAAGATGAAGCCACCTGGGAATGAGAGGAAGACCTACGGAAGGATCACCCTCACCTATATTCTAGCCAACCCGAATCTCGAGGGCGAGATTCATCATAAGGGGGGTAGGTTTGTAACATCCCAAATTTTCAATTTGGAATGTTATACATTAGATCATCAATTGCATATCATATTTTATTGCTTTTTGGCTTGATCCTAGAAATTCTATGCAACTCAAGGACCCACGGAGAGAGTTGGGAATTTTGTTATTTTCATATTTGACTTTTCTCGAATTTTGAAAAGAGGATCGTTTGATTTTAATTATTTTCTCTTCATAAATATTTATTTTATAAAAATAAAAAGAAAGAGGATAAAATGACTTCCTAAAAATAAAGAAATATTGGAGATTTAATATTAAAATCAAATAAGATTTTTGTTCGGAGTTTTGTCGCTATTTTATTTGAATTAGGAAAAATATGCGTTTTTCGAAATTGCATTAGAGTCCCAAATAAATGTTCACCTGGTCTGGCTAATTTTTAGAGGACGGGGAATTTTTTTTCAGGATTTTTGTAGTCCGTTTAGTATTTCTTTTATTCGTTTTTCTGCGCGAAATAATTTAAAAAAAGGAAACCGACTTTGGGCCGTATCCGCCCGGGACTCCGCCCGGTGGGGGGGGGGGGGGCTTTATAAGCCGCCGCCGCAACCCACCCGCAAACCCTAGCCCCGCCCCGATCCGCCGCCGCCGAGTTGCCGCCCCGCCACACCGCCCGTCCCGAGCCCCGCCGTCGCCGCCCGACCCCGCCGGAGGTAGCCGCCGCCGCCTCGGTTTTCGCGAGAAAACCGATGGTTTTTTTAAAACCGTAGATCCGTTTTTTTAGTTTCGGCTCGATTTTTTTTCGGTTTAGTTATTTAGCGGACGTTCATCCGTACGTTCATTTTAACGAACGGCTTTCGGCCATTAGCCGCAGATAACGAACGTTCGTTCGTTAGTTTGTACGTCAGTTTTTCTTTTTCCCGGATTTTTCCGCGATTATTTTCGATTGCGACTTCTGATCCGATTTTCGTTTTAGTTTAACTTTTCGCACGTTTATCCGAATCAGGCGATTCAAGCGCCTAGAGTTTCGTCTCGAAACCCTCTTTCTATTTAACCAACTTAAACAAGTTTTTGCTGCTGTAAAAATTGACTTTAGTCCAGATTAGTAAACGAAGCTTGTTTCTTTCGAAGTTTAAGTTTCGTTGCTTCGTTTGATTTGATTCTTATTGCAAACCGGAGTTCTTAAGTTGAACTTTCTGGTTATATCTCTTATTTGAGTTTTACCCATGCGTTGTTGCTTGATTGCTTATTGTATGCTTGTTTGTTTGCGATAGAGTACCCGGAGTGCGAAGCGTGCTACTACGAGTCTCTAGGTTTCACGGATCATCAGCAAGGCAAGTAACACTTTGATCATACCTCTTTGCTACCCAGTTTTATTGCATTAGATCAATCCACAAACAATTGCATGGTTAGGGTCTAATTTAATTTGTGGGTTTGGGAAGTAGATGAGGTAGTACCTATTCACCTGTTTATTATCAAACCTATGGGAGTTACTTCTACGTTGCTTATATTGCTATGCTATGCTTGTAGACGTGGTTTGGGTTTGAGAGTATTCATGAGAGATGTGAGTATTGTTAGTTATTGGTTAACTTAAGGTGGCAACTTTAATACACATCTGGGTGGATTGAGGCACCTGGGGAACCCAGTGATTGCCTGTATTTTTGGAAATCCCGGGGTACCGTGTGATTCTCCTATGGACTGCCACCCAGGCTCAAAGGGATCATGAGATTATTCATGCTAGAAACTTTCGTGTGCAGCCACAAGCCATTATGGGCTCTGGCATAGTTGATTATGTTGTGTGACCTCTTTCAGTGGTAGGCTAGTAGATGTAGGGGATGTAGGTGGTACTGTCTACCCAGAGTAAAGAGTTAACGCTTCTGAAAGACTGTGTCTCGGTCATCCGTTTCTCAAACACCATGTAGTGCGAGAAATCCAACGGAGGAGATCGAGTCTTGTGGGGAAAAGTGCGCAAACCTCTGCAGAGTGTACAAACTAATCATGGTTAGCCGTGTCCCCGGTTATGGACGTCTTGAGTATCTTGTTCTTGGATTATCATGTGGATCTCATCACTCTTAATTATAAAATTTGAATGGGTTATTAATTACTTTTAATTGGGATTGAGATGGGGTTTACCATTCTCAATGTTTAACAACCGCCATGATAGTTAAATAAAATTTATTCCTTTGTTGTGGGGAAAAATTGGCTTTTCGCAAAACATATTAACCTTACAGCCTCCACCAGCCATATATGCATGTAGTGATAGCCTTATTATGTTTATTACTCTTTGGTGTTATATTGCCAGCATATTCCATGTGCTGACCCGTTTTCGGGCTGCAACATATCATGTTGCAGACTTTTCAGACGACGAGTAAGGTGCCTTAGCTCGTGGTCTTTCACTCAGTGATGCCGTTGCAGTTGATGGACTCGCTTTATCTTCCAAGCCTTCCGCTGTTATCGTATTTAGATGGCCTTAAGCCATATTATTTGTAATAAGTTCTCTTTTGAGACATTCGATGTAATAAGTGTGTGATTGCTACTCTGTTATAAATCCTTCGAGTACTGTGCGTGTCAGCATTACCGATCCGGGGATGACACTGATGCACAGAGATCGGACTGTTTGATGTCTGGTCGCTACAGACTCCCCCCTCTTGGCGCGCCCCTGGTGGCCGGCCTCCTCCTCTCCCTCCTTTATATACGTGGGCAGGGCACCACTTGGAGACACACCAATTGTTCCAAGCCGTGTGTGGCATCTCTCTCTATGGTTTACTCGTCCGGTCATATTCACATAGTGCTTAGGCGAAGCCCTGCGCGGATCACATCACCATCACCGTCACCACACCATCGTGCTGACAAAACTCTCCCTCGACCCTCTGCTGGATCAAGAGTTCGAGGGATAACATGGAGCTGAACGTGTGCAGAACTCGGAGGTTCCGTACGTTCGGTACTTGATCGGTTGGATCGTGAAGACGTTCGACTACATCAACCGTGTTAAACTAAACCTTCCGCTTTCGGTCTACGAGGGTACATGGACACACTCTTCCCCTCTCGTTGCTATGCATCTCCTAGATAGATCTTGAGTGATCGTAGGAATTTTTTTGAAATTGCATGCTACGTCCCCCAACAGTGCATCCGAGCCTGGTCTATGCGTAGATGATATGCACGAGTAGAACACAAAGAGTTGTGGGCGATAATAGTCATGCTGCTTACCACCAACGTCTTATTTTGATTCGGCGGTATTGTTGGATGAAGCGGCCTAGACCAACCTTACATGATCACGTTAATGAGACCGGTTCCACCGACAGACATGCAACTTGTTTTGCATAAAGGTGGCTGGCGGGTGTCCGTTCTCCAACTTTAGTTGAATCGAATTTGACTACGCCCGGTCCTTATTGAAGAAAAATCATTGTGGTTTTGATGCATAGGTAAGAACGGTTCTTGCTAGAAGCCCGTAGCAGCCACATAAAACTTGCAACAACAAAGTAGAGGATGTCTAACTTGTTTTTGCAGGGCATGTTGTGATGTGATATTGTCAAGACATGATGTGATATAAGTTATTGTATGAGATGATCATGTTTTGTAAAAGTTATCAGCAACTGGCAGGAGCCTTATGGTTGTCGCTTTATTGTATGAAATGCAATTGCCATGTAATTGCTTTACTTTATCACTATGCGGTAGCGATAGTTGTAGAAGCAATAGTTGGCGAGAAGACAACGATGCTACAATGGAGATCAAGGTGTCAAGCCGGTGACGATGGAGATCATGACGGTGCTTTGGAGATGGAGATCAAAGGCACAAGATGATGATGGACATATCATGTCACATATTATGATTGCATGTGATGTTTATCTTTTATGCATCTTATTTTGCTTAGTATGGCGGTAGCATTATAAGATGATCCCATATTAAATTTCAAGGTATAAGTGTTCTCCCTGAGTATGCACTATTGCTACAGTTCGTCGTGCTGAGGCACCACGTGATGATCAGGTGTGATAAGCTCTACATTCACATACAACGGGTGTAAGACAGTTTTGCACGTGCAGAATACTCAGGTTAAACTTGACGAGCCTAGCATATATAGATATGGCCTCGGAACACTGAGACCGAAAGGTCAAACGTGAATCATATAGTAGATATGATCAACATAGAGATGTTCACCATTGAAAACTACTCCATGTCACGTGATGATCGGACATGGTTTAGGTGATATGGATCACGTGATCATTTAGATGACTCGAGGGATGTCTATCTAAGTGGGAGTTCTTTAGTAATATGATTAATTGAACTTAGTCCTGATAGTTTTTGCATATCTATGTTGTTGTAGATCAATGGCATGTGCTACCGTTCCCATGAATTTTAATGCGTTCCTAGATAAAGCTAATTTGAAAGATGATGGTAGAAACTACACGGACTGGGTCCGTAACGTGATGATTATCCTCATTGCTCCACAGAAGAGTTACCTCCTAGAAGCACCGCTAGGTGCAAGGTCTGCTACAGGAGCAACTCCGGATGTTATGAACGTCTAGCAAGCTAAATCTAATGACTACTCGATAGTTCAGTGTGCCATGCTTTACGACTTAGAATCTGGACTTCAAAGACGTTCTGAACGTAATGGAGCATATGAGATGTTCCAAGAGTTGAAGTTAATATTTCAAGCAAATTCCCGAGTTGAGAGATATGAAGTCTCCAACAAGTTCTATAGCTGCAAGATGGAGGAGAACAGTTCTGTCAGTGAACACATACTCAGAATGTCTGGGTACCATAACCACTTGACTCGGCTAGGAGTTAATCTCCTGGATGATAGTGTCATTCACAGAGTTCTTCAATCACTCCCACCAAGCTATAAAGGCTTCATGATGAACTATAATATTCAAGGGATGGAAAAGACAATTCCCGAGCTCTTCGCAAAGCCTAAGGCTGCGGAGGAAGAAATCAAGAAGGAGCATCAAGTGTTGATGGTTAAGAAGGCCACTAGTTTCAAGAAAAAGGGCAAAGGAAAGAAGGGGAAGTTCAAGAAGAATAGCAAGCAAGTTGCTGCTCCCGGGAAGAAGCCCAACTCTGGACCTAAGCCTGAAACTGAGTGCTTCTACTGCAAAGGGGCTGGCCACTGCACTACAAAAAAAGACACATCCGTGACATTTTGGGCCGAACGAATTTTTTCTGTCATACTTATGACACTTCTATGAGGATAATTATGAAAAACCCCGGTATCATCATAGATGTGGTGGGCTCCTACTTCTTTGACAAACAATCATGATAGAAAATGGGTTTTTCATCCTAGGTGGGCCGGAGACGCGACTGCATGACATTCTTTGGGCTGTCCATGATGGAAAAAACCGTGGTAGAAGCGAGAGTGAGGAAAATCTCAGGGAGTTCCCGGTTACGGTGGGTGGTCGGGGGCCGAGCGATGCGCGTTTCTCTCGTACGTACGCGCGTGTGTGCGAGGCGTTGGGCTCTAACTGAACCAGAGCGAGGCGTTGGGCTCTAACTAAACCCAAGCGATTGCACTGCAGGCTACACGTTACTAAACACGAGCGATCGATCGATCCCTTCATGTTAACTGAACCAGAGTGATTCCCTCGCTACTGCTGCTAATTGAACAGTGAGCGTTGTTGGGGGTTTGGATGAACAAGACCCCGTGGTAATAGAGGCCATTGCCGCTGGATGAACAGTACCCCGATCGATCGAGCCGGTGGAGGGGTTGATGAACAGGACCCCGTCGAGGAGTGGATGAACATGACCCCGTGGAGGGTTGGATGACCAGGACCCCGTGGAGGGTTCGTTGAACAGTAGCCGGTGGAGGGCTGGATGAACAGTAGCCCGTGGAGGGGTGGTTGAACAGGACCCCGTGGAGAGGGCTGGTTGAACAGTAGCCGGTGGAGAAGCGCGCGGTGGAGGCTGGATGAACCGGAGCCCGTGGATGAACAGTCGCAGGTGGAGGCTGGAGGAGGTCGACGGTGGATGAACAGTAGCCCGTGGAGGCAGTCGACGGTGGAGATGAACAGTATCCCGTGGAGTCCCGTTTTGCGGTACAACACACCCCTCCCGATGAACAGGACCCCCGTTTCGACCGTAGCGCTCCAACACAAGTCTGTTTCCTCCGTTTTGTGGTACGCCACACCCCTCCCAATCAACAGGACCCCGTTTCGACCGTAGGAGGACTGTTTCCTCCGTTTTGCGGTACGCCAGACCCCTCCCGATGAACAGGATCCCGTTTCGACCGTGGTCGGTCGAACACAAGGCTGTTTCCTCCGTTCTGCGGTACGCCAGGCCTCGTTTCCATCGGATGTTCCGTCCATGCCGGTTGGCTCCCGTTGAACAGCACGCGTTCCGTTGCCTCCCGATGAACACGACGTATTCCGTCGCCTCCCCATGAACACGACGATGACGCAATTTCTCCGTTCCGACCCAGCCATGTACACGAGCCCTGGCGGTACGTATGCACGAGTAGGTGTTCGAGACCCCGCCCATATGTACGTACGTGGCCGTATTTACTTTCTTGCACCCTGGCCACTATACGTACGTGTACATTCTACGTGCGCGCCTCTACTATGACACGTTCCCTTCCTTACTCGGCCACGGTTCATCGCTGCAGCTTGCAGACATACCGATCGACCAGTATGTACGTACATGTTCGCCACCAGAATGACAACGCTACGTACGCTTGGACCAGGTGGGTCCCGACTGTTAGGCACTTCCTTGCGTGCGAAGATGTAGCTGGTGGGTCCCAGCAGTCAGAGGGGAAACGTTTTTTTTTTCACGAAATACGGTGGCCCGTCCGGTGGGTCCCTGCTATCAGGTGGAGGAATCATTATTTTCCATGTAAAAAGGAGGCACTTCCTTGCTGCGGCCGTGGACCCAGCTGTCAGCATCTCCACGTACAATACTCTTCTGATGGAAGTCGGTCGTTGACCACATTGACCACGCCGCGCCGAGAGTACCAAGGCGGTGGACGACAGCGAGGCCTAGGAAGGGGACAACGCGGAGCCGGGGAATACGTGGTAGTGGAAGCCCACGCGGGCATGAGTACAAGGGTTCACTGGTTTGGCTGCGGTGTGAGCCTGCCGTCGCCGCAGAATAACAGGGGGTGTGGGTGAGTAGAGGGATAGCCTCGCCAGCTGCTGGAGTAGTAGGGGGTGGTGAGGCCTCCGCGGCAGCACAGCCGGCCACGGGAGGCAAGAGCACGCGGTGCTTTGGACGGCTGGAGCAAGAAAATCAGAGGTTGAAGAAGCAGGACGACCGTTGGATGTTAACAATCCAACTGTCACTGGTGATAGAATCGTTTGTTGACTAAGTTGACAAAGCCCTCCGTCCGCCTCAACTTAGTAGGCCCACAAGTCAGGCTCCCACTATGGTGGGTCCCAGCTAGCAAGGGGAGTATTCATTTTTTGTGCATACTAAGGAGGCAGTTCCTTGCGTGCGAAGATATAGCTGGTGGGTCCGAGCTGTGAGCGGGAGTATTTATTCTTTTTGGCGTAATAAGGAGGTACTCCCTCTGTCCCAAAATAAGTGTCTCAAGCTTAGTACAAATTTATACTAAAGCTAGTACAAAGTTGAGACTCTTATTTTGGGACGGAGGGAGTACTTGCTTGCGTGCGGCCATGGACCATGTGGGTCCCAACTTTCAGCCTCTCCATGTACATCCCTCTTCAGATGTTGTCGTTTGTTGACAACGTTGACCATGCCGCGCCGAGAACACCAGCGCGATGGACGACGGCGAGACCCAGGAAGGGAATGACCCGGAGGCGGCGAAGCCACAGCAGTGGAGGGATGTGGGTGAGTAGAGGGATAGTCTGGACAGTGGTGGGAGTAGTAGGCAGTGCGAGGCCTGCGCGGCAGCACAAACGGCCACGGGAGGCGGGAGCAGGCGGTCCCGCCGGCACTGGATTTGGCGGCTGGAGCAAGAAGATCAGAGATTGAAGAAACACAATGGCTGTTGGATTGACATCCAACGGGTACGTCTGCTAGAATAGTTTGTTGATGTATATAATAAGTAAAAAAATCTTGCATACACGTCAACTTAATAGGCCCACAATCAGACCATTCCCTATTTTTTTAATAATTTATATATAGCTCAGTGTAACTTCTTATGCAATTTATTGCAGTCCGTTTTTTTGTTGGCCAGGGCCGGGGTTAAAAATTTAAACGAAATTTCGCATATTTCTGTGGGTTCCAAACTAGTTTTAATACCGAAATGTCGAGCCAGATTTAAAGTACTTTGAAGATATATTTAAATTAGGTTAAAGCCCAGTGAAATAGGAATTTGAAAATGTGAAAAAATTCAGAAATTATAAAGTAATTGCCAATTTGTCATCTATTTTTATATTTACAACCCATTTCATATTACTTTCAAGATTTTCAGGCATCTTGAAAGAGTTGCAGCCCATCAGGGCTTAGAAAAATAAGTAGGCCTAGATTGGGTATCCTTCAGAAAAAATAAACTGGGCTCATTTTCACAAAGTAAAAATAGCTGGACTGGTCATAAGGTGAACATAAAATATAAGCCTGGGCTAGACGGGCCACAGCCCAGTTGAAACCCTGCTCCGTCTCAACAATAACAAAAAAAATGCTGCTCGAGTAGCTACGTCCCAGGTATCAGCCGATCTTATGTTGTTGTTCTCTTGTCTACTGAGTATATACGCTGACAATGTCGTGGGTCCCAGATGTCAGGAAACCACTAGGAGGAAGCATTTTCTTTTTCCATACGCTGACAATGGAGTATATATAACAAAAAATGAGGAACTTCCTTGCGTCCGGCCATGGACATGGTGGGCCTCTACTGTCATCCTCTCCACGTACAGTCTGCCGATTCCTGTTGTTTGTTAACCATGTTGACAATGCAAGAGGGCGGTGCCACGGCGAGCGCACCAAATCGCGCGGAGGACGACGGCGAGGCCTCGGACGTCGGCGTTAACGATTTAGGAGACGGTGGGGCGGCGATGCGTGCGCTGAGGTGCAGCCAGCCGTGGGAGGCGGAAGCAGGCGGCCCCGCCGGCGCTGGTTTGGTTTTGGCGGCTGGAGGAAGACAGGACTGAAGAAACACGACAGACTATAAAAGCAGCAGGAGTACTTAACAACCTAACTGAAACCAGCAGAGGCAATTAACAACCATAGCTAAAAGTAGTATGAGTACTTATACAGGTTCAACCGTACAAAACACGCCTCGAACTGTGCTACTTTGCCTAGAGTTAACCAAGGGTGAGGCCGCCAAGCCCCAGGACAAGGCCCAGGCGCCACCCCGCGCATCCACAACCTTTTGAAAGCAGCTTCATCTCAAAATGTGGTCAATAAACAGTATATTCGCTTTAGAGCCATGGAAAAGCAGGAACATAATCTTCTGTCATATTCTCCAACATGGATGGGCCTTCATTATTTGAGAGCACCCATGAATAAGTATCTTTTCACCTCCAAGGGGAATGGAGTAGGTCGACATAAACATCATGTTGTGACCAAGTGCAAGTCTGACCCGACCATGGTCAGGCATCTGTATAGGAACAATAGAACTGGGTAGTTTCTGTTTCAAGAAGATCACAGCTGTAAAACTGTGTATAAGCAAGAGTTTATGAACAACATATATAACAGAAAACAGCTCGTACCATAAGTTTCTCGACACAGTTGGACCAGTTCAACGAGTGCAGCAGTGGCACACATATCCCACGTGGCCTTCCACCATTGAAACGCCCCACAAGGACCTCAAGACGATCAATAAAGTGTAGGAACTTGTGGTTGTCGTCCCATTCATCTTCAGTGCCATCAGTAACAGCCGAGTTCTTACAGAATAACAAACGAGTAGCCAGCTTAACTCTGAAAAAACCTACACGTGCCAGCAAGTATAAGAAAATATTGGTTAGAAGTAGCATCTCCGTGAGAGATTCGTTGCTACTTCTAAAGTTAAATTGTGATTAGTTAGATAGAATAGGTGGATTAAGAAGTAATCGAGGTAACAAGCAAGAACCACATACAAAACTAACATGGATGAACAATTGGAACGACTTCAGGGTGGAAGATCATAGTGAAGATGAGACCAGGTTCTGCTATTTCCATCAACATTCGTGCACCAACTTTCAGTCCATAACACTTGAGAAAGTTTATCCAATGTTCGGCCATAAAAAAAACAGCAATCTTCTTGGTTCATGAACCCAACTCGGAACTTATATCCATAGCTTGTCTTCACTGTGACCATTAAACTGGTGTATTCAGTAATGGCAAGGCCGAGCATCTTGAGTACATGTGTTCTGGCAGAGCAAGGAATGCACCGCAGGAAAAATAATATGAGAACACAATGTATTCCCTATCGAAATCTAGAAATAATTTCCTCATTCACGTCAGTGTTGACCATGGTACTAGTACCTTTTATCCAACTATAGCAATCCAAATTTCCAAATTAGTCGACAGCATGTTCAAAAAACCCCATCCTCCCAGATAGAAAAGAGGATTCTAAGAACATACTATGAGCATTTTAAAATCCTGTGTTAGGATCAGAAGGAACAAGTGTGGCGTCTCGCAGAGGGCGCAGAAACCTGTAGGGTCCTCGCACTTTGGGCACCGCAAATGAAACACACTAGATTCAGTAGGAAGAAAAATGCATCAACGGCGGCGGCTGCCATCCTAGGATTACCCGCGACCAAGGAACTTGGATTTATCGGGGTTGGATGAAGAACTCATACCAGGTTCTCCATGAGAAAACCCTATGCAATCGCCGAGCGGGGATTTCTCTGAACAAGAAGACGAGGGAGAAGGGGATTCAGGCCTAGTGAAATATTGCCGCTTCGTCCGTCCAGCTTACTGCTAAAGCTGGAAAGGTGGTGGTTTTTGTGATTTCACGGCTCATTGGGCATTACTACGGCGCTACGACTGGGGTGTGTCTACCGTGCAGTTGTGCACTCTAATTTGGTGCATATGGTACATGGCCCCGTTGCCGGATGCCCCACATATCAGCGAAAGGAAGTAGAAAGACAGGAGTAACTAGTTACACATAAATATATTTTTGACAGAGAGATACTCCCTCTGTAAAGAAATATAAAAGTCTTTTATATCACAACTTTATACATAAGAAAAATCAAGGGGAATATATATAACATATATAATTATAAAAAGCAAAGTCTTTTTAACACAGTACGGACGAGTTGGTGATGATGGTGTGCCTGCCATCCTGCAATATAGGCCTGTCACACCCTGATTTTCATGCCACAACACTTAAGCTAATAAATCATGATAAAGTGTGGTTTGACAAAAAACTTTTGAGTGTTTTGTCTTTGGTTTGACTGAATGTTTGCAAGTGCTCTAAAAATCAAATAAATCCTCCAACTCTTATACTCCTTCTCCTTGATCCAAAAACTTTCCTCAATGATCATGCCATGTGTATAGGACATAATAGTATTTTCTTAACAAAATATTTTGGCCAAAAAGTATTTTCTAAATTAGGTTTTCCAAAAACCCCTGTATTGAGACTTGAACTACAAGTACTTAATTTAGGGCACGAAAAATATTTCAAAAATTATATTTGACTCCTATTAGATATAGGACTCCCAAAAACCACAAAAATATAATTTGAAAAGTTATTTTCCTATTTTATTTAAAGGCTTTTTCTTTAAACCAGAAATGGTCTTTAATAGGTTAAAATTATTTTAAAGCTTCAAAAATATTTGAAAAAAATCAGGGAAACTCAGTGGACGTATATTTTCCATATATAAGAGTTTCAACACATGGTCATGTTCAAAATATTGGTCAAATCCCTCAAAAACCCTTTCTGGATATTTCAAGCTTTTAAAATATTTACAAAGGAAATATTCCCGAAAAACTCGAAGAAAATTCTAGCATGTCACATATGACAAGTTTGATGATTTTGCCAAGTCTCATGTCATGGAGAATAGTATAACCCCATGAAATCCCCTCAAAACCATTTCTGTCCATTTTGAAGTTTGAGCAACTTTACATTGGCAACTTTCTCCTTTTGATCTCAACTTTTGTGCACATGTTCAGAACTTTAAATGATGACACTACACTAAGTGGTGCATCAACGAGAATAGATTTGCATGACTAAATCTTGGAAAGTCCATTTCTGCTGATTTCTAGGGTTTACAAAAGTTGCATTGGCAACTTTGCCCAAATGAACTCAATCTTGGTGGAACCATTTATTTTCTCAGGCCATTTGACCCTGTCAAGCCTCATGACAAGGGAAGTCCATTTGGTTGCCCAAACCTACATCAAACACCTTCTGGCAGAAACATAAAATGCATGTTTTGGCCATTTCCACTAATCTCCATGAGCTATAGTTTTTCCCACGGCCTCACCTGCTCCTCCTCTACCTCTTGCATGCCTTGCTGCCCAAGGAGCAATGATTAAGGGGGCAGAGACCCATTTTTCTTCTCTGGACAGCCACTTTTCCCTCCCTTTCTCATCTCTCTCCCACTCCTGGCAAGTTACAAAGCATCCAAAGCCTCCCTCTTGTTTAGTCTTCCTGCAGACGCCAGACACAAGTGGACGCGTGGGTGCGCGCGAAAAGCCGCGGACGCCAGCCATTTGCATGCTCTGGAGCGCGACGCAGAGCAGGCGACCGTTGACGCCGCGTCCCCCGACCACCTCGAGCCTCCCCCTTGCGCCAGTCGAGGTGCCTCGACGTCCGCAACACGCCACCGCGCTGGCCCCCTCCTTTCCCCATCTGTCTTGCCCATGCCACGCGTGCCCAGAGCTGCCCGAGCCCGCCAATGTCGTGCGAGCTTGTGGCCCAACCCGGAGCTCGCCCCGCTCCCTCTCTCTCTTCCTGGCGCCCTAGTCCACCCCCACTAATGCCACAGACAAGTCCTCGCACTCTCTCCTGGCAGCCCGAGCCGTTGTCGCGGCCACCCGTGCGTCGTGCCCACGGTGAGCCACGGGTCGGCTACTTAAGTCCGTTCCAGGCCCTCCTAGCTGCTCCATTTGCTCTCTCTCTCTCTCTCTCCCGTACACCACCCAGGCCAACCCATTCCTCCTCCCGTGCCCTCCAACCACCTCCATGGCCGGGGCCGAGCCGCCGGGCTCTGCCCAAATTCGTGCCAACCTGAGCCCCTCCTCTCCACCTCATGGCCTCAGAACATCTCCACCACCATCATGCATACCTCCCCCTCTTCATTTCGTCCTCTCCGCGGCTGCAGCGCAATGCCCCAACCTCACTGTCGCCTCCGTCCGCCGCGGGCGATGCACCGCCCGCATCCGACCACCCCTGCCTTCGTGGAGTACCTCGTCGGATGCGCCACTCTCCTCTGAGCACGCCAGTGGGCAGAGCATCGCCGGAGACGCCCTGTAGCGCCGGCAGCCGGCGTCGAACGCCTCCTATGTCTCCCATCGCGCCCGCGCAGGAGGTGGAGGACGAACCTGCAGACGGGCCCCGCCCATCAGTGGCCCAGCCACCGGGCCACGCTGGCAAGTGGAGGCGGGTTTGCCCTCTCCCGTGTCCCCGCAGCGAAGGCGCACTCCGCCTGGGCGCCTTCGACGTCGCCTGTCGTCCGCGTGGCCGAGCCGCTGGGCCGGCCCAGTACACTGCGGTGCTATACTGCACCCAGTGTGCAGTAGAGGTATAAACCCCCCTTCCTTTGTCTTTTTCTTTTTCCAGAAACTTGTAAAATCTCCCAAATATTCATATTACCTCCAAATTTGGTGATTCAAATTTATAGTGACTCCATAAATCATGATCTACCTTTTGGTGCAACATGCACATTTTTTCAGAACAATTTTCCTCACTCAAATTTAATAAAATCCCATTTTGCATTTCTGTGATGAACTTTAGAAAATCACAGAGACATCATCTTTGATCCAAATGACATGATTCAAATTTCTAGATGCTCCTGAGTTTATAACTTAGGTTATGAACATTTTTATTAATACTTTCTATGCCACACAATATAATGAGCCATTTCTTCATATTTGTCAACTTTGGCAATTCATAGGGAATTCACTTGAACTCCAAATCCAGTGAAACCAACTCCTAGATGCTTCTAAAATCATGTTTTGTTAAATGGGTGCCTTTGCTCGTTTTTCAAAAATATATTTCTGTACACTTCTTGCAAATTCATAAACCCCTTGATTCCATCATATCAAAATGTTTAGAAATATCCACTGACCCAATTCCAATGAAACCACTCTGGTTATTTTTCATATAACCAAAGATGTCCTAGAAAAGTCAAATTAATATTTTTAGAGCACTTTTATTTTTGCCTTGTTGTGTTGCTTATTGTGTTTGTTTCCGACGTTAGTTGACGAAGTAGACGGAGTACTTGGAGAAGGACCAGAAGATTTCAAGACTCTGATGAACCAGGCAAGCAGCCCTTTGACCATGAGGAACCATTTTACATCATAATAGCATTTTCGTTGCTTCACTGAGTGCATGATATACCTTGAATGGCAACCTTGCTAGGCTTGCCTCCGTTGCATACCCGTTGATACTTGCATTCTTCATGACTCTATCCTTGTTTAGAGTTGTGTTGGTGGGTTATAGAAATATGCTATAGTAAATGGCTACGCAAAGTGGGTCAGGGTTATGCATGGAAAGAAACAAGTGTGGTTTGACATACTTGCAAACAGCCCTAGTGGTTGCCACTGATGCCCCTGGGAGATGATGATGAACTAGGTCACTACTTGGTGGAGAAGTAGTGTACCGAGGCTTGATAAAAATTTTGTTTACAGAGATGGATTAGATTTAAGATTTGACGACCGTCCCAACCAAACATGCGCGACCACTCTACCCATATATGGGAAAGGGCATTATTGATTACCTAGGCCGATACTAGCTTGGAGCCCGCATTACTAGTGACGGGAGAGTCGTTGTTGCGCTCTCTCGGGACGGGGTCGTGCCAGGTAGGGCGGCCATGACTATTTTTACAGGGCACCGGACACACCGTTGGTACCCCGTGCTTGTGGTACGTGATGAATATGGGAGCGTGGCTCCACAAAATTTGAGATGTGAATTGTTGGGCACGGGGGCTGCTACCAATCGAGTGGACTCTATATTAGTGTCGTCTAGGGAAAGATAGTGATCGGGTGCTTACCCCGGGTACTTGAGGTACCGCGGGTCGTGGATGACACGGAAGTTCCCGGATCTTGTGGGTAAAGTGTGCAACCTCTGCATAGTGTAAAACTATTCGAATAGCCGTGTCCACGGTCAAGGACAGCTGGGTGGTGCTGCTTAGACTATGTCCATATGTTTCTGACAAACAACACGGTTTGGTAAATCAGTTGACGTGATTCGTGAGGAAGTCACGATGAGCTTGAGTATGAGTTGTTCACAACTCTATCCCGATGTTGATGTCTGTAACCTCCTGATACTTGTTGCAGACGCATTCAAATCCTTGATAAAATGTTGATCATACTTGCATAAAAAAACTACCTTTCCGCAAAACTGCCAATTTAGCAGTAGAGTCGTGCATATTTATTCTGTTATCACTCTTGGGTTGCTTCCGAGTACATTCAAAGTACTCATTGGCTTGCCACTGGTTATTTTATTGGCCATGCATGAAAGAATGGGATATGATGAAGAATACTTCCGTGACAAACATGCGAGCTAGAACGCTTCCCAGTCAGAATGCCTGTAGGGTTAAGGCAGATGGCATGGGTCCAAGTTATCGACGAAGATTTCCGCTGCGATGTTATACTCAAGACTTGACCATAATGGTCCTACTTGTGTAATACGGTATGTATGGATGTAAGACTCTTGTTATTCAGCTTCTGTGTGTTCAGTGAGCATTGATCTCTGGGATCACTGTACACGTGCATTCGGTGATCACGACTTATGAGTCGGGGTCCCCACAGAGCTGGTATCAGAGCCATCCTGACTGTAGGAAGCCTTAGTTAGCATGGTCGTTAGTTAGGGTAAAATTATTCTTAAAACTATCTCTACTCTTCCCTTCTGAGTTTTTCGAAACTTATTGATCTCTTCCCCTTCAAAACTTTTGTAAATGGTCGCTAGAATCCTTATGCCCCTAACCGTTGGATTCCTTGTAATCCTCATGGATGATCTAGGAGGAATATGCCTTGCTAGACATTCACCCACATCCTCTGAACACAAGCTTGGCGACACCATGACAAGACGACACCAACAGAAGATACATCCTCGAGGAATGAGGACATCAAGACTCAGAAGATGGTGACACCCTCGACACTGCCCCAAGATGATGCAACCTTGGCCTACGATGATCAGGGCATAGGACATGCAAGATCATGATATACATCGCTAATAGAGTAATCTTGTCACTACCGTTGTTATATCAGCAACCACCGGTGGATGAGAACCTCGCCATTTGGTCTGCCTCACTATAGTGAGCAGGAAAACGGTTCTCTTTATCCCCCGCTCTTGGTGTTGATGTTGTCATCAACGTAACCGACAGATTGGACCTCTACTATGCCTTGCTATTGTCACTGCATAAAGGATTGCCACCTGGAACCGCCGATGCCTTAGAACGCAAAGGGATCATCATGAATAAAAAAGACAAGAGGAGACCAAGTCAACACCAGCTACGAGGAGCCACCTTCACCCCATCACTTCAACATGCGAGAAGTTGTTGAAGATTCTTCCGGCTCAACCCAGATTGTTTCGTCAAAATAAGAGACGTAGCAACACCTGAGGAAAACTCAGAAGACCGCACGAGGCACAAGGCACGACTACTGAGTCCGAGAACCCCTAGGGTAGGATGAGTCGTGTACCCCCTATGCGCAGTCGAGTCCGTATGATTGTTCGAATAGAACCATGATTGTGTGTTGCTTGTTTTTATTGTTTGTGTTTTGATATAAGTCGCACTTTTGCCCTAGGCAACAAGTACATGACTATATCACCTTCCTTACCTTGTTTCTTTTGTTTGGCCCTTTTTGCACCTGTTTGTTTGCACTTGCACTACAGAACCCCCTTTAGGCATTCCCCTCCTCTATGCTACTTCTCCCTCTCATCTCTGAAGACCAGCAAGACCAAATGCACCAAGGATTCCACCTCAGCGACCAACTAGCACTGAAAACTTTTTGCTACCGCCTCCTCAACCAGGTGCAACCCTGTAGAGTTAAGTTTAACCCTCCCGATTAGAAACTCATCCCTAGACCCTTCGAGACTTCACGAGATACCCCAGCTCGAGTCCTTAACCATGTGCTTAACCCGCAGAATTGCAAGAGAACCAGTTAAGCCTCTGTAAACCTTGCACAGCACTGGGATCATTATGGAACTAGTGGACATAGTGAACAAGCACATTATCATCCCAATATAGCACAAGACCTGACGATGCCATAAGGAGGACCAATTTGAGGATATAGGAATAGGGGACAAATGACTTCATGAGTTTGTATCAGTAACCTTGAGGAACTATCTGAGACTCTTTGGAGGATTATGAGGCTTTCATGTTGGTAGATTAACTTGGTGGGATCGTGTTAATAAAGTGGCATAACTTTCTTTTCCTCTGAGTAAATTGGATTTAGTAGGACAATTATGATCGCAAGCTGGAATTCTTGAAGGTATAGGGATTTGTCTTGACCAGGGGATATTGATAGGAGATAGTTGACATTACGATGATGACTTGGAAACATGTAGGATTCCTCGTTGGACAAGAGATTTGGATTAAATGGGTGATCCTAGTGGAATCTAGATGCTGAGTAAGTCTACATGGTTCGGAGTAGATTGGATTTAGACTGATTATCTTGATCATGATACCATGTTTCTCGATGGACAATAAACTAGGAGATTGGAATTGATTTAAGGATCTATATAAGCTTGAGGTTGGAAGTTACTTGACCCTGACAATGGAAATTGGTGGACTGACTATAGTAAGGGTAGCCCTTTCAACCATATGGGGGGTTATAGGACATTAGAAGATCGTGTGGAACACCATAGACATTGGATTTGTAGAATTAATGGATTATGTAGTGATTGATGGAAGTTAATGGGCTTTGGAGTTGATTCATAGGAAGGAAACAAGATCTTGGAGTGGCATACGACGTGTTTCCTTAGGATAGAGATGCACTACCTTGGACCCTGGGAGAATAGGATGAGCACTTGGATTGTCATGTTTAACTCAAGCTTGGGAGCTTGTATACCCATGGATTTTTAGGGGTAGACATACATGCGAGTTTGGGGATCGTAGACATGTATGATCCTATTAAACCTCCTCTCGGAAGTCCTGAGAATAATAATA
Source organism: Aegilops tauschii subsp. strangulata (assembly GCF_002575655.3). Taxonomy (NCBI): domain Eukaryota; kingdom Viridiplantae; phylum Streptophyta; class Magnoliopsida; order Poales; family Poaceae; genus Aegilops; species Aegilops tauschii. The sequence continues at coordinate 267,986,951 of NC_053038.3, read as the reverse complement.
GCATGAGTGATGATTGGAGCTGACGTACAAGAGTTGATGCTTTCGGTGGTATATGGTTATTTGTTTAAAGGACTAGATAGAACAATTGGCTTATTAGAAATCGTTCTTAAGGATAAGATGATAAACATTCACTCGCACCCTAGAATCCTTGAAACCCTTAAGCCTTACCAAGCCACCACATGGTCGGATCATGACCATGGGCTTTGGACCTAAGACGAGAAGCCTTTGGCCAATACTCAACCGTGACCACCACCAATGCCTCAGCCCACTTTGCGTACCCCACAGGCTTCATGAAGTACTTGGACAAGTTAGTTGTCATCTTTCTTTGAGGACATACTTGCCTACCCGAAGACGGAAGAAGAACCGTTCAGCTGGTTAGGGAACATCTGAAGACCGCCATGTCAAGGAGGAAGAACTATACCAACCATCATCGTCAAGAAGTGAACTTCCTTGTCGAAGACCGTGCATATCTACAAACCACTCCTCTCAAGGGAACCAAGCATTTTCATGACAAGGAAACCCACACCAAGATTCGTCGGCCCTCTTCGAGATCACTCCAAGATTTAACAACCCCCTCTGAGATCACTACGAGACGAAGAGAAGACAGTTACCAGCTGGAGTTGCCACCTGAGTTACCCACTATGCACAACGTTTTCCCACACAACACAACCTCGGGAGTGTTTCCAACTTCCTAACTACCCCGACCTCTACAAGGACATCGATCACCGAGCCATCGACCTCCAGCCCAATATGACCTACGCGAGAGACCCCAATTGCAATCTGGATCAAGCAGGACGACAAACACGAAGCCACGCCATCGAGTACTTCAAGGTTCAATGGAGCACCAAACGGAAGCAGAAGCAGTATGAGGATGTGAAGACTACCCCAAATCCAAGTTTCCGTATTCCTTCCCGCGCCTAGTCTGGGAACTCGGGGACGAGATTCTTGTAAGGGGGGTAGGTCTGTCACACCCTGATTTTCATGCCACAACACTTAAGCTAATAAATCATGATAAAATTTGGTTTGACAAAAAACTTTTGAGTGTTTTGTCTTTGCTTTGATTGAATGTTTGACTGATGTTTGCAAGTGCTCTAAAAATCAAATAAATCCTCCAACTCTTATACTCCTTCTCCTTGATCCAAAAACTTTCCTCAATGATCATGCCATGTGTATAGGACATAATAGTATTTTCTTACAAAAATATTTTGGCCAAAAAGTATTTTCTAAATTAGGTTTCCAAAAACCCATGAGTTGAGACTTGAACTACAAGTACTTAATTTAGGGCACGAAAAATATTTCAAAAATTATATTTGACTCCTATTAGATATAGGACTCCCAAAAACGACAAAAATATATTTTTAAAAGTTATTTTCCTATTTTATTTAAAGGCTTTTTCTTTAAACCAGAAATGGTCTTTAATAGGTTAAAATTGTTTTAAAGCTTCAAAAATATTTGAGAAAAATCAGGGAAACTCAATGGACATATATTTTCCATATATAAGAGTTTCAACAAATGGTCATGTTCAAAATATTGGTCAAATCCCTCAAAAACCCTTTCTGGATATTTCAAGCTTTTGAAATATTTACAAAGGAAATATTCCCCACAAAATCCAAGAAAATTCTAGCATGTCACATATGACATGTTTGATGATTTTGCCAAGTCTCATGTAATGGAGAATAGTATAACCCCATGAAATCCCATCAAAACCATTTCTGTCCATTTTGTAGTTTGAGCAACTTTACATTAGCAACTTTCTCCTTTTGATCTCAACTTTTGTGGACATGTTTAGAACCTCAAATGATGACACTACACTAAGTGGTGCATCAAGGAGAATAGATTTGCATGACTAAATCTGGGAAAGTCTATTTCTGCTGATTTCTAGGGTTTACAAAAGTTGCATTGGCAACTTTACCCAAATGAACTCAATCTTGGTGGAACCTCTTATTTTCTCAGGCCATTTGACCCTGTCAAGCCTCATGCCAAGGGAAGTCCATTTGCTTGCCCAAACCTACATCAAACACCTTCTCGCAGAAACTTAAAATGCATGTTTTGGCCATTTCCACTAATCTCCATGAGCTAAACTTTTTCCCACGGCCTCACCTGCTCCTCCTCTACCTCCTGCATGCCTTGCTGCCCAAGGAGCAATGATTAAGGGGGGGAGAGACCCATGTTCCTTCTCTGGACAGCCACTTTTCCCTCCCTTTCTCATCTCTCTCCCACTCCTGGCAAGTTACAGAGCATCCAAAGCCTCCCTCCCTCTTGTTTACTCTTCTTGTAGACGCCAGACACAAGTGGACGCGCGGGTGCGCGCGAAAAGCCACGGATGCCGGCCATTTGCATGCTCTGGAGCGCGAGGCGGAGCAGGCGACCGTTGACGCCGCGTCCCCCGACCACCTCGAGCCTCCCCCTTGCGCCAGTCGAGGTGCCTCGACGTCCGCAATACGCCACCGCGCTGGCCCCCTCCTTTCCCCAGCTGTCTTGCCCATGCCGCGCGTGCCTAGAGCCGCCCGAGCCCGCCAATGTCGTGCGAGCTCGTGGCCCCACCCGGAGCTCGCCCCACTCCCTCTCTCTCTCTTCCTGGCGCCCTACTCCACCCCCACTAACACCGCAGACAAGTCCTCGCCCTCTCTCCTGGCAGCCCGAGCCGTTGCCGCGGCCACCCGTGCGCCGCGCCCAAGGTGAGCCACGGGTTGGCTACTTAAGGCCATTCTAGGCCCTCCTAGCTGCTCCATTTGCTCTCTCTCTCTCTCTCTCTCCCGTACACCACCCAGGCCAACCCATTCCTCCTTCCGTGCCCTCCAACCACCTCCATGGCCGGGGCGGAGCCGCCGGGCTCCGCCCAAATTCGTGCCAACCCGAGCCCCTCCTCTCCACCTCATGGCCTCAGAACATCTCCACCACCATCATGCATATCTCCCCCTCTTCATTTCATCCTCTCCGCGACTGCAGCGCCATGCCCCAACCTCACTGTCGCCTCCGTCCGCCGCGGGCGATGCACCGCCCGCATCCGACCACCCCTGCCTTCGTGGAGTACCTCGTCGGATGCGCCACTCTCCCCTGAGCACGCCGGTGGGCGGAGCATCGCCGGAGACGCCCTGTAGCACCGGCGGCCGGCGTCGAATGCCTCCTATGTCTCCCTTCGCGCCCGCGCGGAGGTGGAGGACGAACCTGCAGGCGGGCCCCGCCCGTCAGTGGCCCAGCCACCGGGCCACGCTGGCAAGTGGAGGCGGGTTCGCCCTCTCCCGCGTCCCCGCAGCGAAGGCGCACTCCGCCTGGGTGCCTTCGACGTCTCCTGTTGTCCGCGTGGCCGAGCCGCTGGGCCGGCCCAGTGCACTGCGGCGCTATACTGCACCCAGTGCGCGGTATAGGTATAAACCCCCCCTTCCTTTGTCTTTTTCTTTTTCCAGAAACTTGTAAAATCTCCCAAATATTCATATTACCCCAAATTTGATGATTCAAATTTATAGTGACTCCATAAATCATGATCTAGCTTTTGGTGCAACATGCACATTTTTCCAGAACAACTTTCCTCGCACAAATTTAACAAAATCCCATTTTCCATTTCTGTGATGAACTTTAGAAAATCACAGAGAGATCATCTTTGATCCAAATGACATGATTCAAATTTCTAGATGCTCCTGAGTTTATAACTTAGGTTATGAACATTTTTATTAATACTTTCTGTGCCACACAATATAATGAGCCATTTCTTCATATTTGTCAACTTTGGCAATTCATAGGGAATTCATTTGAACTCCAAATCCAGTGAAACCAACTCCTAGATGCTTCTAAAATCATGTTTTGTTAAATGGGTGCCTTTGCTCATTTTTCAAAAATATATTTCTGTACACTTCTTGCAAATTCATAAACCCCTTGATTCCATCATATCAAAATGTTTAGAAATATCCACTGACCCAATTCCAATGAAACCACTCTGGTTATTTTTCATATAACCAGAGATGTCCTAGAAAAGTCAAATTAATATTTTTAGAGCACTTTTATTTTTGCCTTGTTGTGTTGCTTATTGTGTTTGTTTCCGACGTTAGTTGACGAAGTAGATGGAGTACTTGGAGAAGGACCAGAAGATTTCAAGACTCTGATGAACCAGGCAAGCAGCCCTTTGACCATGAGGAACCATTTTACATCATAATAGCATTTTCGTTGCTTCACTGAGTGCATGATATACCTTGAATGGCAACCTTGCTAGGCTTGCCTCCGTTGCATACCCGTTGATACTTGCATTGTTCATGACTCTATCCTTGTTTAGAGTTGTGTTGGTGGGTTATAGAAATATGCTATAGTAAATGGCTACGCAAAGTGGGTCAGGGTTATGCATATAAAGAAACAAGTGGGGTTTGACATACTTCCCAGTCAGAATGCCTGTAGGGTTAAGGCAGATGACATGGGTCCAAGTTATCGACGAAGATTTCCGCTGCGATGTTATACTCAAGACTTGACCATAATGGTCCTACTTGTGTAACACGGTATGTATGGATGTAAGACTCTTGTTATTCAGCTTCTGTGTGTTCAGTGAGCATTGATCTCTGGGATCACTGTACACGTGCATTCGGTGATCGCGACTTATGAGTCTGGGTCCCCACAAGGCCGTCCGATTATATCTGACGGATAGGAAGGAAACTATGGCAATTTTGCAAAAAGGTACCCACACACCTCTCCACACTTGCAAATAAAGCCTTCCCTCATTCATCCTTTTCTCTCACAAGATAAAATACTCATACAAATGCATCTTGATGTTACGCGCAACGCACGGGCATTATGGGGGTTCAGCTGAGAATATAATACTCAGACAGGCTCATGGTTCCGAACCTTGGTCCACAGACCAGTGGGCCTGCATGTTTGGGGGCCAGTGTGTTCTACCTCAGCGCTTTTCTTATTGCAAGCGATCAGTACGGCGCTGGTTTTAGATGCGGTCGCAAGGCGAATACACAAAATTGAGTAAAGCACGGCAGCTGTTAGAATGAAATCGAATGACAGTTCCTAACCAGCAATCAGAGTTGCAATTCTATCAACCATATACCATGTGATAAATAATACTGTCGTACTACTTATACACATAGGACACTTGTTTCACCATGCCAGATTAATACATCAAAATCTCTCGGAGGATAGATCAGTTCGGCAGTTGCGTGCTGCTACTGAATAATTTCAAAGTTAATTTGGACGAGCTCTCCTTGCTGAGAAAGTTCGATTTGACATCATCCACTACCGCAAGATACGATTTAGATTTAAACCTTGACCATCCTTTAGCATCAATCATCATGCGACCATCCCTTGTACTTACGGTATATTGAGCAGGTTCATTCACACCAAGGCTGCGCATAGTAAGAGAAACTTGGCCACAGTCGCCCGAATTGTTGAACGACTCCCTCGTTGCTCTAGGAATTCTCTATTTGCAAACAAGAAGACATACAAAAATAGTTAGATCAACACAGTGAATCATGTGAAACAACATGGAAAGAAAAAAGAACGAAGCACTTGGGCGGCCAATGCTTACCAAGAAGGTGGACATGTCGGTTTTTGTAAGGACTTTGGTTATGAAGTGCGAACTGCAGCCCAGCCTATTGCCGGTGCAACTGCTAGTTCCGTTGCCGCTGCACGGGCCAGAGCAGATGCAAGTGCAAGTGTTGGTGCAGGTGCCAAAGCTGTTGCTGGTGCCCGTGCCGATGCGACTGGTAGTGCCGCTGCTGCTGCCGGAGATGGTGATCCTTGTAGAGCTGGTGCCGGTGTCGGAGCAGGTGCCGGTGTCGATGCCCGATCCTCCGGTAGATCAGCCTGATCCGCTGACGCGGTCGGTGCCCAATCCTCAGCTGGATCAGACTGAGCTGCTGCCGCTGTCAGTGCTAGAGCAACTGCCGGTGCTCGATCCGTTGCTGAAGGTGGTACCGATATGTGAGACAGCGGCGATCGTGTCTGGTCTGCTATGATCAGCTTTCTAACTTGAGTAGGCTCCGTGTCCGTGATCCAGTCTTTTTCTTCATTTCTTTTAAACGCGAGAAGGACTAATTGTGGCGTGTTTGTTAAACCAAACTGTAGTTCATCATAGGGATTCAGCTTGTACTCAGACAACAGACTGATCCAATTTTTTCTAGTAATACAAGTGATGGACAGTGCCTTCGTTACTGACACGACATAAGAAGTGAAACCTGCAAAAATATCCACCGTAGAGCAAACCAAACGGTTTATTCTGTGATCACATGGCAAAACCTGCATCGTAATTGAAGCAAAAGAAAGAAAACATGACACTAAATCAATAAGATTTAGACGGTAAATCAATAAGATTTACTTGATTGACACGAGTGAATCCTTAGCAAGAAATCACTATGTTGAAGTACTAAACGGAAGATTGATCGTCCAACTACGCGTGGCATGCAGGGCCCCTGCCTACTCCCACAAGCAGGACAGTCCAAAGGTAGTGCAAATCGTATAGACCGAACATCCATGGGACTGGAAATCCTGGTGGGTGCGATAAACCCTGCAATGCATACAGATATTGGAGTGTAACCATAATTGATAAACCGTCCTCACAAAAAAGATGATATGGATACTTCAAAATAAACAGACTGAATTGACTGGACAAACATTAACATAGACTGTTCTCAGGACTCACCACACACCAAAAGCGGCAGTACTAAACAATACAGGGTTCACAAACACAAATCAAGTACTGAACAATAGTACTTACTACAGACAAGCAAAGTTGCACTAATTAAACTCTGCAGACTATTTCTTGCCACCGACCTACAGGATGAACCCCGCATAACTGACTAGGCCATGGACTTCGTGAGAGATGTCTACCGGCACCATCACCATCTCGTCAACCTTGGAGAACCTAACAGAGTGGCCTTTCCACTCATAAACATGATGATGAAGACAGGCCGCATCAGATTTGTCGGGAAGCTTTACAAGAACCACACCCTTCATAATCGAAGGCACAGCTAGGAAATTGTTGTGTTCAAGTACAGCCTCGAGAACACACCTGACAACAATGCTATAGGAAAACACTAGTTCAGGACACGTGGCGACAAGGACACATCAGCTGGATAGTTTAGCAGTAGAACTCATCCTCAGGTCTTCCAGTTCACACGACATGACTTTGAGAACTTCATCTCCACCGCGGACCAGGTTCTAATTCAAACAAAAACCAGATATTTTATTACTACCTCCGTTCAGAAATATAAGATGATTTTCTATATTTTACTCCATATATGACTACATATACGCACAGAAATGAGTGAACAAAGACACTAGAACATGTCTTCAAAGGCATGAGAGGAGAGGGATTACATGCAATATCCATAACACAAGTTACTGAGGCAAATATACCCTCTTCAAAGGTAGCATTGATGTTCATAAAGTAGTTGAAAGTAATCTATAAGAAATCAGTGTCAACCTCTCGCATGTTTTGGTCAAAAGAGGAATTTAGAACCGTCATTTGGCACACAAAAATCACATGCAAGATCACCCAGAAAGTTGTACTACTAGTACTGGTACTACGTGTTAGATGAAAAACACAATCAAGATCGAGAAAAAGATCGTCAAGAAGAGATATTACCTGGACTTGCTTAATGAGGGATCCCGGAGAGGGGGGCTTGGATAGGGCGATGGCTTTGAGCTTGTCTGCGGTTGTCTCGGCGGGGTGCTTGCGCTTCTTCGTACCATGAGCCTCGACAGTTTTGGCCAGAGCCATAGACATCACTTCGGCCGGTGCTCCAGCGTCCATCAAGAAACTATCAAATAGAAATAAAAGAAAAGAACACTACTGCAGGATGCTGCTAACGCGACACTACGATCAGAGACCCTTCGAGAAACTGTGTGCGATGCAATAATCGCAAACGGTGTTGTATGAAAATCGTCAGAAATGATGCAAAACGTTTGCGATGAATGATACATCAAACACGGTTCAGATTTTAGTTGCGTATGTGATGAGGGGCATACGGTTGATCTGTACGAACTGTTTGCGATGAGACAGAACAACAGAATCGGGCAGCCAGATCAAGGTGTGTGTGATATACGGCATATAGTTCACTCCGATGAACCATTTGCGATGAGTGAGGTGAACACAAATGATACGGCGTAAGAAGATGTGTGTGATACCCGGCAAACAGGTCGGTAATCAGAATTGTGTGCGATCATTATAGACAGCCCATACGGTCTTTTTTGTGAATTGTGTGCTCGTCAGGGCACACAGTTCAACAAACCAACCTGTTGGCGATAATGTAGAATATCTCTGTCGAATACATATTACTAACCGTCTGCGATGAGATTGACAGGATAAACAGAGATATATACAGTCTGCTTAATTTAGTCCTTCTTCTTGTTGTTCTTGTTGGATGGCCCCGCGACATCATCTTGGCGAGGACTCTTCTTGCCGCTGACCATTGGCTTTTCATCGTTGCCGCTGTCGTCATTGTCGTTGCTGTCATCGTCCTCCTCCTCCTCCTCGTTCAACCATTCCTCCTCATCATCATCGTCGTCCTCTTCTTCGTCCTCTGACGGCTCCTCGTCCGTCTGGTTGTAGTCTGACAACTCCGGAGGCGGCGTCCCTTCCATGAACCGGATATAATCGAGGTCTGGGCTCAATGTCGGACTCATGGAAGACGAGCGAGATGATTCCGATGTTGACCTATCATCAGGCGCCAGACTGCTGGCCGAACTGTCGTCCTCGCTATCGCTCGACATGGCTGCAGAGTGTGTGCTAGTGTGTAGGGCGGCCTGCCGGGGACGATGAAGATGGTGGACACTTAAGCGGCGTAGGCAGAGAAGAGGAACTGCCAATTGAAGCGGGGATTGAAGCGGGGGTTGACGTATTATCTAACCGCTGATATAATCAACCGCAATTATTTGTACCCGGTCGCTCCAAATTCCCAGCGTTGCGTAGGACTCCTATTGGCTATTTGGCTGCTTTCCCTTTTCAAGACAAAAACAAGGAACAAGTTTTGGGATTATGCACCAGTACCGGTACGAACGGAGTAGGACAGTTGGCAAGCAATACATTGAGCTCTTCTTATTGATAAAGCCAGTAATAATCAAAATAGAAAGGAAAAGAAAAAAGACAAAGAAAAATATCTGCATGAATCTTCGCGTAACATCAATGGTATAGGACCTAGATGTGCATTACTTAGAGCACATCTAGATGTGCTTTAGCAATACTGTCAAACAAAACCCCTAATCATCATTGCAAACAGCGCATAGAACATGGCTAATGCGACAACCACAACTACACATGCTAGTTCCTTCTTGTCTCTTGCTTTCATATGTTGCTTGTGATTGATTCTTTCTTGCTTCATCGTACTGATTGTACATTCCAGATCAGCCAGTTTCTTCTTCAACTTTATGTTATATTCTACGAGCTTGGTGATAACACTCCTAGCCCTACCATGCCATTCTTCATCCAGCCAGTTAACAAAGGCACAAGCCTCATATCCCTGCCATTGTTAAATAGTATTCTGGATGAGTGGTGGCATTAACTGAAGTAAAATGATGAACTTAATTAGCACTAACCTCTAAGGGGTAACTGAGAAACCGCCTGCCAATGTCGAATCCCTCCGTGCATACATGTCGAGCGGGAGTGTAACCGTGCACACAACTCAGCTTTTGGTACTTCTCGGTGGCGCAAAACTCGGAGTCGAACTCGTGTTGCGGGAGTCTGGAGTCAAGCTCCGGATCTGGCGGCAGATCACTTTCCTGGGGGGTGGAGGGTCATTCAGGACGGATTCAACAAGGATTTGTACTTTGGACATGCTAAAAAAGACCAGGATAGATTGGAACCTGACAGGATGATTCGGATCCGTAGTACACCTGCCTTCTGATGACCCTAGGCAAGTGCTTGGCGGCGATACGAGCAGGAGCAGCCGCACCGAAACCATCAGCACCACTCGTCTGCATTCCCCCAATGTCAGCGCCACGCGAGGGAATTTGGAGGCTATGTAGGGATTTGGGGAAAATGGGGAAACTGTGGAGATAAGCTAACGGCCGGGAACTACCAATGGCACTATATATATGTTGTATACGACACACTGTTTGTACATGTCATTTGTGTTAGGTATTACAACGTCACACACGATTTCCGCACCAAACCGTGTGAGAAGACAACGTAGGTTAGACACGGTTGCCATTACATAATCGTATGTGATGTACTACCCTGTCCATATAATTGGGTTACGATGAGATACCGTGTAAACAGTCGCTCCGCGGATATCCATAAAAAAACCGCTCTACATATAGAGATGGCGGCGGCGGCCTAGGCAGGGGCTACCGGAGAAGAGGTCAATCCTCGGTCGGTGGGTGGTGGCGGCGTCATAGGAGGTCAATCCTCGGTCTGCGGTGGGAGACAGGAGGAGCTCAACCATCGAGGTCGGCGGCGGCGTGATTCGAGCACATCCATCGCGGTCGATGGTGGGATAGTGGAGGTCGAACTTCAGGCGGCAGCCGCACTAAGCTTTGCTCGTCGACCCTGCTGTCTCGGCGTGCCGCCACATCGCGCTTTTCTCTCTGCTAGGTGGAGGTCGCCGCGTGGCTAATTAATTAAGGTATTCTTTTCGTGAGTGGCTTAATTAAGGTATTCAATTCCTAAGTGTAGTGTTGTACTGGTGCTCTGCGTGTAAATTGACTGGCCATTAATTTTTGTCATTGCACGTCTGGATAACAACATGGAGCGCCCTCAGTAATCATTAAACTAAAACCTTGTGATTTATGCACGCATCTTTGGGCAGCAGCTAATCCATGTATTAATGTTGTTGTTTTGTTTTTAATTACCATTCGTCTGCTGCAGATGGAACGATCTCGATGGATGAAGAGTCGGAAAACCTCAGAATTTATCAGTGGCGTGACAGAGTTCATGAATTTGGCTGAAAGTACAAAGAGGAGAATTGGTGATGTGGATTACATCCTGTGTCCATGTACTGATTGTGCCAATGCAGAGTTACATGAAGTTGCAGATTTCCAGATGCACTTAGTCTCTAGGGGATTCATTGATGGATATACACGTTGGACCAGACACGGTGAAGAGGAGGTCATGGATGAAGATACCCAGGGCAACGAGATGCCAAACCCCGATCAGTGTCACATGGATGTTGAATCTAACATCGGGGCAGAGGCGTCAAGCTACCAATGGAACACCGGAAAGCCGAAATGCCCACTGGAAAACTAAGACGTCCACGCAGATGATGACGATCTTGATATGCCAGATTTTGCTTCTATGATTGCAAATTTCGAGGGGCCATAAAACGATATGATTAGGTACAAGGATCTTCGAACCATTGATGCGGACTCCAAGAAAGAATTGTATCCAGGTTCCAAAAAGAAATATTCCAGCTTGAGTGCCACCCTGACGCTTCTCAGATTTAAAGCAGCAAACGATCTATCAAACAAGGGCTTCATAGAGATGTTAGGTCTTTTGAAAGAAATTCTTCCGGAAGATAATGTGCTCCCCAGAAGCACGAATGAAGCGAAGAAAATTATTTGCCCATTGGAACTTGAAGTACAGAAGATACACGCTTGTGTGAATGATTGTATATTGTACCGTGGTGAGTACAAAGATTTTCGTGCATGTCCCACATGCAAGCATGCACGATACAAGCGCAGGAGAGCAAAGGACAAGTACAAATTGGATGACGAGATCAAGACAGGAATCCCGTTCAAGGTTGTTTGGTACTTGCCTTTAATTCCAAGGTTGAGGCGTTGTTTGCAAACCCTAGAGAGGCAAAGAGGTTGCGGTGGCATCATGATGAGCGAATTGCGGATAGGTTTATGAGGCACCTGAAAGATGGGGCTCAGTGGGAATGAATCGACAACAAGTTTAAATTTTTTGCCAAGGATCCTAGAAGTATAAGGCTCGGGGAGTGTACTGACGGGATGAATCCTTTTGGCCATATGAGCACCAATCACAGCACATGGCCGGTGCTTCTGTGCATATATAACCTAGCTCCTTGGTTGTGTATGAAGAAAAAAAACATTATGATGTCAATGATTATCCAAGGCCCGAAGCAACCTGGAAATGACATCGACATTTACTTTCAGCTACTAGTAGTAGAACTGCTGACAGTGTGGATAGATGCGCCTGTTGTAAAATGTTATGATGCTTACAGAAAGGAGATTTTCGATCTACATGTGATGCTGGTGCACACCATTCAAGATATGCCGGTGTTAGGCAACACATCAAGGCAGAAAACAAGGGGAGATGTAGGGTGTGCCACATGCATGGATAGGACAGCTAGCAGAAGACTTCCCAACTCGTGCAAAACCATGTATTTGCGTCATCATAGGTTCTTACGGAAAAATCACCCATATCGAAAGATGGAAGCTGAATTTGATGGTACGGCAGAGGCAGTTGAGGGCCCAAGACCCTATGAAGGGGAGGTGGTCCACAACATGGCTAAAAAAATTAATGTTGTGCTTGGCAAGTGAGGGAGTCCTGGACTAAGGGGTCCTCGGGCATCCGGCCTGTTGGACATGGGCCGGACTAATGGGCTGTGAAGATACAAGACCGAAGACTCTCTTCCATGTCCGGATGGGACTCTCCTTGGCGTGGAAGGCAAGCTTGGTGGCCAAATATGAAGATTCCTTTCTCTGTAACCGACTTTGTACAACCCTAGTCCCCTCCGGTGTCTATATAAACCGGAGGGCTTAGTCCGGAAAGAGAGACAGTCATACAGGCTAGACTTCTAGGGTTTTAGCCATTAACGATCTCATGGTAGATCAACTCTTGTAATACTCATATTCATCAAGATCAATCAAGCAGGAAGTAGGGTATTAACTCCATAGAGAGGGCCCAAACCTGGGTAAACATTGTGTCCCCCGTCTCCTATTACCATCGACCTTAGACGCACAGTTCGGGACCCCCTACCCGAGATCCGCCGGTTTTGACACCGACATTGGTGCTTTCATTGAGAGTTCCACTGTGCCATCCTCAAAAGGTTTTCATGGCTCCGTCAATCGTCAACAACGATGCTGTCCAAGGGGAAACCTTCCTCCCCGGACAGATCTTCGTGTTCGGCGCTTCGCACTGCGGGCCAACTCGCTTGGTCATCTGGAGCAGATCGACAACTTCGCCCCTGGCCATCAGGTCAGATTGGGGAGCTTGAACTACGTCGCGGATATCCGTGGAGACTTGATCTTCGACGGCTTCGAGACCACGGCGGCCGCTCCCTATCCCTACGATGAACATGACCTAAATCTGTCATCGGACCATGCTCAGGAAATTGCACCTATAACTACTCCGGCCTTAGATCCAGAGCAGATCGCGCCATCCGAGGACGGGAAGCTCAATCCAGCCATGGAGGCCGCAGATTCCACGGCGTTGGAACCGCACACAGACCTAACCTCGGGTGATATCTGTGTCTCCGGAACCATGGACTCGTTTCCGGCCATAAGTTCCGAACCATGTGTGTCCGCGCATGTCGAGCTGGATCGGTCATCGATCGTCGAATTCAGCACCGTGGACATCTTCCGACACTCGCCTTTAGGCGAGGTGTTAAACTCATTAAAAACTATCCTTAGCAGAGGGCTCACAGCCAAACTATGTCCAGTCCGAACTGGAGGCCGATGACGGGGAATTTCGCTTCCCACCCGCCACCCACTACATAGCCACTGTCGAGGACTTGCCGACATGCTCGATTACGGCTCCGAAAACATTGACGGTATGGACGACGATGTCGGTGAGGAGCAGGGCCAAAACCCGCCATTTACCGGACGCTGGACGGACACTTCTTCGTACGACGTATACATGGTGGATACACCTAAAGAAACTAACAACGATGATAAAGAGGATCCAGTTGAGGATAAGCCTCCTGAGACACAGCCCAGACGCCGGCGTCAACGGCGCCGCTCTAAGTCATGTTGTGCAAAAGACAGCAATACCGGCACCGGAGAAAACAATACTCCAGACGATGCCGAAGACAATGAAGGCCCTGTTGGGGTAATCTCCAAACAGGATGAATGGGAAGATGGGCACGTTAGCCCTGATGAATAGGCCATACAAGAAGACTCGGAGGATAGTAATTATCTTCCGCTCTCCGAGGATGAGGAGAGCCTCGGCAACGAGGATTTCATCGTGCCTGAGGAACCTCTCGAGCAGGAGCACTTTAAACGCCGACTAATAGCCACTGCAAGGAGCCTGAAAAAGAAGCAGCAGCAGCTTCAATCTGACCAAGATCTGCTCAATGATAGATGGACCGAAGTCCTGGCTGCCGAGGAATACGGCCTTAGTGGCCCAGCCAAAAATTACCCGAAGCGCAAATTGCTACCTCACTTCGATGACGAGGTGATGGAGCCCGTACCATCATCGCGCAACGCGGCTGACCAACCGCTACGTGGTCGGCATAAAGCGGCAACTCAAGCCAAACACCAGACCGCCCCACCTCGCAGTGACGGCAGGGATAAAACAGCTCGGGGTTATACATACGACCTTCGGCAGGACCTAGACAGTAGAGCAGGACATACAAGATTGATCTACGGATCGCGAGGACGTGCCTCGACAGGCGACGACGGCTACCTATTTGGACGTGACAAACCTAGTCACGCCCGGTCCAAAAACTGCAAACGGACTCCATCGGAGCTACGTCGCAGTGTGGCCCAATATAGAGGCGCCGCACACCCTCTTTGCTTCACAGACGAAGTAATGGAGCACGAATTCCTAGACGGGTATAAGCCCATGAATATCGAATCATACGACAGAACAACTGATCCCACGGTATGTATCGAGGACTTCCTCCTCCATATCGACATGGCCCGCAGTGACGACCTTCATGCCATTAAATACCTGCCACAAAAACTCAAAGGACCAGCTCGATACTAGTTAAACAGTCTGCCGGAAAACTCTATTGGTAGCTGGGAGGACTTGGAAGACGCCTTCCGCGACAACTTCCAAGGAACATACACTACAAAAAAAAGACACATCCGTGACATTTTGGGCCGAACGAAAATCTTTTCTGTCATACTTATGACACTTCTATGACGATAATAGTGACAAAACCCGGTATCATCATAGATGTGGTGGGGTCCTACTTCTATGACAAAAAATTATGACAGAAAATGGGCTTTTCGCCCTGGGTGGGCCGGAGACGCAGCTGCATGACATTCTTCGGGCCGTCCATGATGGAAAAAACCATGGTAGAAGCGAGGGCGCGGAAAATATCGGGGAGTCCCCGGTTACGGTGGGTGGTCGGGGCCGCGCGATGCGCGTTTCTCTGGTACGTACGCGCGTGTGTGCGAGGCGTTGGGCTCTAACTGAACCCGAGCGAGGCGTTGGGCTCTAACTGAACCCGAGCGATTGCACTACAGGCTATGCATTACTGAACCCGAGCGATCGATCGATGACTGTTAACTGAACCCGATCGAGTGATTCCTTCGCTACTGCTGCTAACTGAAGCCGATCGATGCTGCCTCTGGATGAACAGTGAGCGTTGCTGGGGGGTTTAGATGAACAGTTCCCGGTGGGGGTGGATGAACAGGACCCCGTGGCATTGCCTCTGGATGAACAGTGAGCATTGCTGGGGGGTTTGGATGAACAGTTTCCGGTGGGGGTGGATGAACAGGACCCCGATCGTTCGAGCCGGTTGGGGCAGGATGAACAGGACCCCGTGGAGGGCAGGATGAACAGGACCACCCCGTGGAGGGCAGGATGAATAGTAGACGGTGGAGGGCTGGATGAACAGCAGCCCATGGAGGGGTGGTTGAACAGGAGCCCGTGGAGAGGGCTGGTTGAACAGTAGCCGGTGGAGTAGCGCGCGGTGGAGGCTGGATGAACAGGAGCCCGTGGATGAACAGTCACAGGTGAAGGCTGGACGAGGTCGACGGTGGATGAACAGTAACGCGTGAAGGCTGGAGGGGGTCGACGGTGGAGATGAACAGTATCTCGTGGAGTCCCGTTTTGCGGTATGCCACACTCCTCCCGATGAACATGACCCCCGTTTCGATCGCAGCGCTCCAACACAAGTCTGTTTCCTCCGCTTGGCGGTACGCCACACCCCTCCCGATCAACAGGACCCCCGTTTCGACCGTAGGAGGTCCGTTTCCTCTATTTTGCGGTACGCTAGACCCCTCCCGATGAACAGGATCCTGTTTCGAACATGGCCGGTCGAACACAAGGCCGTTTCCTCCATTCTGCGATACGCCAGGCCTCGTTTCCATCGGCTGTTCCATCCAAGCCCTCCCGATGAACACGACGACGCATTCCGTTCCGACCCAGCCGGTTGGCTCCCCATGAACACGACGACGACGTTGTTTCTCCGTTCCGACCTAGCCATGTACACGAGCCCTAGCCGTACGTACGCGCGAGTAGGCGTTCGAGACCCCGCCCATATGTACGTACGTGGCCATATTTACTTTCTTGCACCCTGGCCGCTATACGTACGTGTACATGCTATGTGCGCGCCTCTACTACAACACGTGCACGCCTCTACATCGACCAGTATGTACGTACACGTTCGCGACCAGAATGACAACGCTACGTACGCTTCGACCAGGTGGGTCCCGACTGTCAGGCACTTCCTTGCCTGCGAAGATGTAGCTGGTGGGTCCCAGCAGTCAGGGGGGCGAATCATTTTTTTGCCCGGACGCACTTCCTTGCGTGCGAAGATGTAGTTGGTGGGTCCCAGTAGTCAGGGGAAACATTTTTTTCGTGAAATCCGGTGGCCCGTCCGGTGGGTCCCTGCTGTTAGGTGGAGGAATAATTATTTTGCACGTAATAAGGAGGCACTTCCTTGCTGCGGCCGTGGACCCAACTGTCAGCCTCTCCACGTACAGTCCACGTCTGATGGAAGCCATTCCTCGACCACGTTGACCATGCCGCGCTGAGAGCACCAGGGCGGTGGACGACGGCGAGGCCTAGGAAGGGGACGACGCTGAGCTGGGGAAGACGCGACATTGGAAGCCCGCGCGGAGAGGAGTACGGGGGTTCACTGGTTCGGCTGCGGTGTGAGGCAGCCGTCGCCGCAGGGCCTAGCCAGCAGTGGGAATAGTAGGGGGCAGTGAGGCCTCCGCGGCAGCACAGCCGGCCACGGGAGGCAGGAGCATGCGGCACGACCGACGCTGCTTTGGGCGGCTGGAGCAAGAAGACCAGAGGTTGAAGAAGCACTAAGGCCGTTGGATGGACATCGTACGGTCACTGGAGCTAGAATCGTTCATATTGACTAAGTTGACAAAGCCCTCCATCCCTGTCAACTTAGTAGGCCCACAAGTCAGCCTCCCATTGTGGTGGGTCCTAGCTGGCAGGGGGTATTCATTTTTTTGTGCGCAATAAGGAGGCACTTCCTTGCGTGCGAAGATATAGTTATTGGGTCCGACCTATCAGCGGAGGGAACATTTTTTCATGAAATACAGAGGCCCTTCTGGCGGGTCCCAGATGTGAGGTGGAGGAATCATTATATTGCGCATAATAAGGAGGCATTTCCTTGTGTGTGGCCGTGGACTTGTTAGCCTCTCCACCTACAGTACACTTCTGATGGAAGTCGTTCCTTGACCACGTTGACCACGCCGCGCCGAGAGCACCAGGGCGGTGGACAACGGCGAGGCCTAGGAAGGGGACGACGCGGAGCCGGGGAAGACGCGGCAGTAGATGCCCACGCGGAGAGGAGTACGAGGGTTCACTGGTTCGGCTGCGGTGTGAGGCTGCTGTCGCCGCAGAATAACAGGGGGTGTGGGTGAGTAGAGGGATGCCTTGGCCGGCGGTGGGAGGAGTAGTGGGTGGTGAGGCCTGCACGGGAGGCGGGAGCAGGCAGTCCCGCCGGTGCTGGATTTGGCGGCTGTAGCAAGAAGATCAGAGATTGAAGAAACACAACGGCCGTTGGATTGACATCCAACGGTTACGTCTGCTAGAATCGTTTGTTGACGTATATAATAACTAAAAAAATCTTGCATACGCGTCAACTTAATAGGCCCATAAGTCAGACCATTCCCTCTTTTTTAAATAATTTATGTATAGCTCATTGCGACTTCTTATGCAATTTATTGCAGTCCATTTTTTTGGTTGGCCAGGGCCAATTTCGCATATTTCTGTGGGTTCCAAACTATTTTTAATACCGAAATGTGAAGCCAGATTTAAAGTACTTTGAAGATATATTTAAATTAGGTTAATGCCCAGTGAAATAGGAATCTGAAAATGTGAAAAAAAAATCAGAAATTATAAAGTAATTGCCAATTTGTCATCTGTTTTTATATTTACAACCCATTTCATATTACTTTCAAGATTTGCAGGCGTCTTGAAAGAGTTGCAGCCCATCAGGGTGTAGAAAAATAAGTAGGCCTGGATTGGGTATTCTTCAGAAAAAATAAACTGGGCTCATTTTCACAAAGAAAAAATAGCTGGGCTGGTCACATGGTGAACATAAAATATAAACCTGGGCTAGACGGGCCACAGCCCAGTTCAAACCCTGCTCCGTCTCAACAATAACAAAAAAAATACTGCTCGAGCTGCTACGTCCCAGGTGTCAGCCGATCTTGTGATGTTCTCTTGTCTATTGACTATATACGCTCACAATGTCGTGGGTCCCAGATGTCAAGAAAACACTAGGAGGAAGCATTTTATTTTTCCATTCGCTGACATGGTGGGCCCTAATGTCATCCTCTCCACGTACTTCTGCCAATTCCTGTTGTTTGTTGACCATGTTGACAACGCGAGAGGGCGGTGCCGTGGCGAGCGCACCGAAGCGCGCGGAGGACAATGGCGAGGCCTCGGACGTCGGCGTTAATGATCTAGGAGACCGTGGGGCGGCGATGCGTGCGCTGTGGCGCAGCCAGCCGTGGGAGGCAGAAGCAGGCGGCCCCGCCGGCGCTGGTTTGGTTTTGGCGGCTGGAGGAAGACAGGACTGAAGAAACACAACAAACTGTAAAAGCAGCAGGAGTACATAACAACCTTAACTGAAACCAGCAGGGGCACTTAACAACCATAGCTGAAAGCAGTATGAGTACTTATACAGGTTCAACCGTACAAAGCACGCCTCAAACAGTGGTACTTTGCCTACAGTTAACCAAGGGTGAGGCCGCCAAGCCCCATGACAGGCCCAGGCGCCACCCTGCGCATCCACAACCTTCTGAAAGCGGCTTCATCTCGCATTGTGGTCAATAAACAGGATATTCGCTTTAGATCCATGGAAAAGTAGGAACATGATCTTCGGTCCTATTCACCAAGATGGATGGGCCTTCATTATTTGAGACCACCCATGAATAAGTATCTTTTCACCTACAAGGGGAATGGAGTAGGTCGACATAAACACCATGTTGTGACCAAGGGCAAGTCTGACCCGACCATGGTCAGGCATCTGTATAGGAACAATAGAACTGGGCAGTTTCTATTTCAAGAAGATCACAGCTGTAAAACTGTGTATAAGCAATAGTTTATGAACAACATATATAACAGAAAATAGCTCGTACCATAAGTTTCTCGACACAGTTGGACCTGTTCAACGAGTGCAGCAGTGGCACACATATCCCACGTGGCCTTCCACCATTGAAATGCCCCACAAGGACCTCAAGACGATCAATAAAGTGTAGGAACTTGTGGATGTCATCCCAGTCAACTTCGAAAAACAAACGAGCAGCCTGCTTAACTTTGAAAAAACCTATACGTGCCACCAATTATAAGAAAATATTAGTTAGAAGTAGCATCTTCGTGAGAGATTCGTTGCTACTTCTAAAGTTAAATTGTGATCAGTTAAACAGAATAGTTGGATTAAGAAGTAATCGAGGCAACAAGCAAGAACCAGATATAAAACTAACATGGATGAACAATTGGAACGACGTCGGGGTGGAAGATCGCAGTGAAGATGAGACCAGGTTCTGCTATTTCCATCAACATTCATGCGCCAACTTTCAATCCGTAACACTTGAGAAAGTGTATCCAAGTTCGGCCATAAAAAAAGCAGCAATCTTCTTGGTTCATGAACCCAACTCGAAACTTATATCCATGGCTTGTCTTCACTGTTACCATTAAACTAGTGTATTCAGTTATGGCAAGGCCGAGCATCTTGAGTACATGTGTTCTGGCAGAGCAAGGAATGCACTGCAGGAAAAATAATATGAGAACACAAGGTATTCCCTATATCCAAATCTAGAAATACTTTCCTCCTTCACGTCAGTGTTGACCATGGTACTAGTACCTTTTATCCAAATATAGCAATCCAATTTTCCAAATTAGTCGACATCATGTTCAAAAAACCCCACCCTCCTGAATAGAAAAGAAGATTCTAGGAACATACTGTGCGCGTTTTAAAATCCTGTGTTAGGATGAGAAGGAACAAGTGTGGCGTCTCTCCGAGGGCGCAGAAACCTGTAGGGTCCTCGCACTTTGGGCACTGCAAATGAAACACACTAGATTCAGTAGGAAGAAAAATGCATCAACGGCGGCGGCTGCCATCCTAGGAGTACCCGCGACCGAGGGACTTGGATTTATCGGGGATGGATGAAGAATTCATACCAGGTTCTCCATGAGAAAACCCTATGCAATCGCCGAGCGGGGGTTTTCTCTGAACAAGCAGACAAGGGAGAAGGGATTCAGGCCGAGTGAAATATTGCCGCTTCGTCCGTCCAGCTTACTGCTAAAGCTGGAAAGGTGGGGGGTTTTGTGATTTGATGGCTCATTGGGCATTAATGCGGCGCTACGACCGGGGTGTGTCTACCGTGCAGTTGTGCACTCCAATATGGTGCATATGGCATGTGGACCCCATTGCTGGATGCCCCACATATCAGCGCAAGGAAGTAGAAAGACAGGAGTAACTAGTTATTACACATAAATATATTTTTGACAGAGAGATATTCCCTCTGTAAAGAAATATAAAGATCTTTTATATCACAACTTTATACATAAGAAAAATCAAGGGGAATATATATAACATATATAATTATAAAAAACAGTTTTTTAACACGGTATAGACGAGTTGGTGATGATGGTGTGCCTGTCATCCTGCAATATAGGCCGTCCGATTTATATCTGACGGATAGGAAGGAAACTATGGCAATTTTACAAAAAGGTACCCACACACCTCTCCGCATTTGGTTTTAGATGCTGTCGCAAGGCGAATACACAAAATTGAATAAAGCACATCAGCTGTTGGAATGAAATCAAACGACAATTCCTAACCAGCAATCAGAGTTGCAATTCTATCAATGATACTGTCGTACTACTTATACACACGGGACACTTGTTTCACCATGCCAGAGTATTACATCAAAATCTCTCGGCGGATAGATCAGTTCGGCCGTACTGAAGAATTTCAAAGTTGATTTGGACCAGCTCTCCTTGCCGAGAAAGTTCGATTTCATCATCCCCTACCGCAAGATATGATTTAGATTTGAACCTTGACCATCCTTTAGCATCAATCATCATGCGACCATCCTTTGTACTTACGGTATATTGAGCAGGTTCATTCACACCAAGGCTGCGCATGGTAAGAGAAACTTGGCTGCTGTCGCCCGGATTGTTGAAAGACTCCCTCGTTGCTCTAGGAATTCTCTGTTTGCAAACAAGAAGATATACCCAAACAGTTAGATCAACACAATGAATCATGCAAAACAACATGGAAATAAAAAAGAACGAAACACTTGGGCGGCCAATGCTTACCAAGAAGGTGGACATCTCGGTTTTTGTAAGGACTTTGGTATATGAAGTGCGAACTGCAGCTCAGTCTGTTGCCGGTGCAACTGCTCGTTCGGTTGCCGCTGCACGGGCCGGCGCAGATGCAAGTGCAAGTGTTGGTGCAGGTGCCGAAGCCGCTGCTGCTGCCGGAGATGGTGCTCCTTGTAGACCTGGTGCCGGTGTCGGAGCAGGTGCCGGTGTCGATGCCCGATCCTCCAGTAGACCAGCCTGATCCGCTGACGCGGTCGGGGCCCAATCCTCAGCTGGATCAGACTAAGCTGCCGCCGCTGTCGGTGCTAGAGCAACTGCCGATGCTCGATACGAGTTGAAGGTGGTACCGATGTGCGAGACAGCGGCGATCGTGTCTGGTCTGGTATGATCAGCTTTCTAACTTGACTAGGCTGTGTGACCGTGATCCAGTTTTTTTCTTCATTTCTTTTAAATGCGAGGACTAATTGTGGCGTTTTTGTTAAACCAAACTGCAGTTCATCATAGGGATTCAGCTTGTACTCAGACAACAGACTGATCCAATTTCTTCGAGTAATATAAGTGATGGACAGTGCCTTCGTTACTCACACGACATAAGAACTGAAACCTGCAAAAATAACCATTGTAGAGCAAACCAAACGGTTTATTCTGTGATGAATGTCACATTGCAAAACATGCATCGTAAAATTGCAGGAAAAGAAAGAAAACATGACATTAAATCAATAAGATTTAGACAGTAAATCAATAAGATTTACTTGATGTGACATGAGTGAATCCTTACCAGGAAATCACTATGTTGAAGTACTAAACAGAAGATTGATCATCCAACTACGGGTGGCATGCAGGGGCCCCGCCTACTCCCACAAGCAGGACAGTCCAAAGGTCGTGACAAATCGTATGGACCGAACATCCATGGGACTGGAAATCCTGGTGGGTGCGATAAACCCTGCAATGCATACAAATATTGGAGTGTAACCATAATTGATAAACCGTCCTCACAAAAAAGATGATCTGGATACTTCAAAATATACAGACTGAATTGAGTGGACAGACATTAACATAGACCGTTCTCAGGACTGACCACACACCAAAAGCGGCAGTACTAATAAACAATACAGGGTTCACAAACACAAATCAAGTACTGAACAATAGTACTTACTATAGACAAGCAAAGTTGCACTAATTAAACTCTGCAGACTATTCTTGCCACCGACCTACGGGATGAACCCCGCATAACTGACTAGGCCATGGACTTTGTGAGAGATGTCTACATGCACCATCACCATCTTATCAACCTTGGAGAACCTAACAGAGTGGTCTTTCCACACATAAACATGATCATGAAGACAGGCCGCGTCAGATTTGTTGGGAAGCTTTACAAGAACCACACCCTTCGTAAAGCACAGCCAGGAAATTGTTGTGGTCAAGTACAGACTCGAGAACACGCCTGACAACAATGCTACAGGAAAACACTAGTTCAGGACACGTGGCGACAAGGACACAGCAGCTGGATATTTTAGCAGTAGAACTCATCCTCAGGTCTTCCAGTTCACACGGCATGACTTTGAGAACTTGATCTCCACAGCGGACCTGGTTCTAATTCAAACAGAAACCATATTTTACTACTACCTCTGTTCAGAAATATAAGATGATTTTCAATATTATACTCCATATATGACTACATATACGCACAGAAATGAGTGAACAAAGACACTAGAACATGTCTTCAAAGGCATGAGAGCAGAGAGATTACTTGCAATATCCATAACACAAGTTACTAAGGCAAATATGCCCTCTTCAAAGGTAGCATTGATGTTCATAAAGTACTCCCTCCATCCCAAAATTATTGTCTTAGATTTTTCTAGATACGGATGTATCAAGTCACATTTTAGTATTAGATACATCCGTATTAGACAAATCTAAGACAAGAAATTTGGGACAGAGGGAGTAGTTGAAAGTAATCTATAAGAAATCAGTGTCAACCTCTCGCATGTTTTGGTCAAAAGAGGAATTTAGAACCGTCATTTGGCACACAAAAATCACATGCAAGATCACCCAGAAAGTTGTACTACTAGTACTAGTACTGCGTGTTATATGAAAAAACACGATCAAGATCGAGAAAAAGATCGTCAAGAAGAGATATTACCTGGACTTTCTTAATGAGGGATCCCGGAGAGGGGGGCTTGGACAGGGCGATGGCTTTGAGCTTGTCTGCGGTAGTCTCGGCGGGGTGCTTGCGCTTCTTCGTACCATGAGCCTCGACGGTTTTGGCCAGAGCCATAGACATCACTTCGGCCGGTGCTCCAGCGTCCATCAAGAAACTGTCAAATAGAAATAAAAGAAAGGAAACCATAATCACAAACCCAAAAGAAGAAAAGAGAGGGAGTTATAGGATCAGTCTCGGGGTTGCAAGACCGGGCCTTGGCCAGAATCAACACCATTGATGCGATCACCTTTCGTTCTTTGGGAGAGAAGAACAATGGCCGAAGTAGGTCGGGGTTTTCTTGAAGAAATGAGGAACAAGATGAGGGAGAAGCGGGGTTGGGTAGAGAGGAAACTGAGAGAGAAGAGTGAAATGATGGTTGCTTCGTCCGTCCAACTTACTGCTGGAAAGGAGGGGGTTTTGTGATTTGACGGGTCATTGGGCATTACTACGGTGCTTCGATTGGCGCAATCTACCGTCACTCTACTACGGAGTAATTTAGTGCATGGCTGGTGGACCCCGATGCTGGCTGTCCCACACGTCGGCGAAAGTGAGTAATTTAGTTCATGGCTGGAGGAGGATCCGCACGGTAGAGCGTGTCCACTGTTTTTCTGAAGAAAAAAATGATTACAGCAAGCGTTTCCACTCTTACGACGCAGGAGTGCGAAACACGGCAGCCACTTGAACATACACAGTGCTCCTACTACTAGGCATGTGCAGTGGTTCATACGTCAGTACTACATAATCTTGTTGCTAGTGTAGTAAGATATGACGACGACAAATCATGTTGTGTGCATGTCAACTATATGAACAGTAATGTAGTAACATAGTACCGCTTTCTCGACTGTCCGGTCGAGAATGAACGGTGAGATCAATGTTAACAGATTTAGGTCTACAGCGCACGGGGAGTACGGTGCTACAGTACTCCATGAAACATGAACCATATGAAGCACAAATAGTGTTAGGCAGGGTATATGAAGGGTGCACGGGATGGGAGCAAAAGTTCCCTTCTCGACCCACTTTTGGGTGTTTGGCAGAGTGCATGAAGGGTGCATGAGTCCACACTAGTAGGTTAACACAAATACACGAAGAGGAAACAACTACTTCGTCTAGGTGTGTAAGTCATCTTACGTTGTGCACTGCGACCAAGGCGGAGAGGAAAACGAGAAAACTTAATGTCTTTTTGCTAATTAATAGCATTGCATGCAATGAACTAACCACTGCATGTCATGTTTATTAGTCTCAAGTCATTGAAAGCATGCACGGCCCACGTCTCTTATTGGTTGATATGTCACAAAACAAGAAACGGGGAGGGAGTTAATGTACCGTGCCTAAGTATTTTTGGATTATTTGGTCTTCGTAAGGTGACTTACACACTATATTGAGATGAGAATGCAACCAAACACACCCACACACTTTGTGCTACAGTGACTAATCTGCACCGTCTGAGTTTGATCCAACGGTCATGTTGCGCCGCGACATGGACATGCCCATGCAGAGGGCGCCTAAACACCACCGAAGTCCCTCTGCTTCTCGAGGCACACGACGTTGGTGATGCAGGGGGCGAAACGGCTGAAAGGAAATGCAATCTACGGGAAGACGGAGGGAGCCAGCCGAGGAGCGGGCAATCTTTTGGTTTTCACCATGGTAAAACACCAGTCGACGACTTCTCACATCAGGGAGCAGTGGGTTTTACAGGCGGAGTCATCGTGACCATTGCTGCCGCGCCTGCTCCCGTCAATCAAAAAATTAAAAATCCTGCCGCGCCTGCTCCCGTCAATAAAAAAAATAAAAATCCTGCCGCACCTGCTCCCGTCAATCAAAAAATTAAAAATCCTGTCGCACTCAAACACCAGAGCAACGCCGCGGTGGATGTTTAAATTTACCTGCCGGCAAGTAGATAAAAAAAGGGGTGAAAAAACAAATGTGGCGGCGGGCTAGCTAATCAGTCAAACTAGCCCAACTAGCTAGCCACCATGCTCCACTGATGTACTCGGCGGGAAAAGTGGTCTTTCGTGATTTGACGACTCATTTATTTACTTGCTTCGGCGAAAACTCGCGGTAGGGCGTCCCACGTCAGGGAGAATATATGCGTGCACCACCCGGGAGGACCCCAAAACCACGCTGTAGGGTGTGCCATGTCTCGGCACGGAGGAAAATGTGCGTGTAAAAATTTACTGTATCAAACATAGTACCTATGGTTCGACCTCGGGACCCAGCCAGTCGGTCGAAAACATCCCACTAGCCACACAGCTTCATCATGCTAACATGGCACGGAGGATAGGTGTGGTTAGCTCCGTCTCGACCAGCCACAACGTCTCTTGTTCTAGGCGATTCTTCTATTTTCCAAGCTTTTTTTAGTTGTAATAACACCACGGCAAGCTAGCGCCGCTCTTCGTGTGTGCCCGTGCAAAGGTTAGACGATGGAGAGAAGAGAGAGATCGCAGACCTGGGACCCACCAGTAAGTGAGTCAACGGTCATGCACGTGTAGACGAGGCACTCCCTCTACTCTACTCTACTCAACGTAATACTGTATAAAATCAAGTTATGGGACAAAGCCAACAACCGTTGTTGTTTCAGGCTATCGACTTACGATTTGTAGTCCAGGTTGCTAGTTCGAATCTCGTCTTTCAGATTTGTTAGTTTTAGGTCCAAATTTGATTAATGACAAGTGGGGACCCCCGTGTGTTGTTCTGATATTTCAGTGTAGGATGGTTTTTTTACAAACACTTTGCGTGGTTAGACAAGTAACGGCACAAGTTACACGTATTTTGCAAGTTTACGAACAAAAATGACAGCGGCATAGAATATCACATCCACCCCGCAGCTTAGATGCTATGGTGATACGATTTTCTACACCGTTGGAAGTGAGATCCAATGGCTTGGGAGTAGTCTTTGTAGTTATGCGCAATTTCCAAACTCTCCAAAGGTTTTTTTGCAAATAAAACATTCAGGCCTCGTGTGTGCCGCTGCATCTTGGATCCAACAGCTCCCCATTGCTCATATTAGGTGCTCCCCGTAGCTTAATTACCCGCTACGGTGATATGAGCATCTAGGTCGTATGATCAGTGATCAGATGGCACATGTGTCGTACTTGTACTTTATGCGCAATTCCCAAACTCTCTCAGCCGTATATTGCAAACACATTCAAACCTCCTACTGTGGGCCGTTAGATCTCCGTGAACTCGTATCACCATAGAATCTACGGTGCGGGAGCACCTCATATTCTCCCGTGCGAGAAAACATAAGGTGCTCTCGCAGCTTGGATGCTACGGTGATACGAGCTTCGAGGTCATTTGATCTGAGATCCAATGGCATCTGAGCAGTCTTTGTGCTTGTAAGCAGTGGCCAAACTCTTTGGGGGCTTTTCTGCAAAAAACCATTCAAACCACCGAGGAGGCGTTGGGTCACAAATCCAACAGCTCCGAAGAGCTTGTATCACCAAAGCATCTAAGGTGTGGTAGCACATGATATTATTACATACAGGAGAATATGATGTCCTCCTTCATCTTAGATGCTACGGTGATACGAGACTCGAGGTCGTTTGCTCTGAGATCCAATGGCATTTGAGCAGTCTTTGTGCTTGTAAGCAGTGGCCGAACTCTTTGGGGGCTTTTCTGCAAAAAACCATTCAAACCATCGAGGAGGCGTTGGGTCACAAATCCAACGGCTCCGAAGAGCTTGTATCACCAAAGCATCTAAGGTGTGGTAGCACATGATATTCGTACATACAGGAGAATATGATGTCCTCCTTCATCTTAGATGCTATGGTGATACTAGCTTCGAGGTCGTTGGATATGGGATCCAAGGGCATCTGAGTAGTTTTTGTACAAATTGTGTGCAATTCTCAAACTCATCAAGGTTTCCTGTAAAAATATTAAGACATCATGTGAGCTGCTGTATCTCAGATCTACATGCTCCAAGCAACTTGTATCGGCATATAGCATCTAAGGTATGGGGGCACATGATATTCTCTCGGGGAGGAGGGGTGGGGGGTGCACAACCAATCGGTGGTTGGGAGGGTGGGGACAAATATAATCTAAACAACCCTAAACAGAGCTTCACAATTTTATCTAAGGTCGAGGGGGTGACCCCCGACAATCATAGCTCTGCCTAATTAAACACAACATTTGCATGTACTGTAGTACTAGACTTAATATTCATGTTTCAGTTTCATGTTCATTTTAAATATTGAATTGAGGACCATGCATGTCTTACATTTTACTCCCTTCGTTCCTAAATATTAGACTTTTTAGAGATTTCAAGTGGACTGGCAGATACAGATGTATATAGACATATTTCAGAGTGTAGATTCACTCATTTTTCTCTGTATGTAGTCACTTGTTGAAATCTCTAAAAGACTAATATTTAGGAACAGAAGGAGTATTTTTGAATTCGTGTCATACATGCATGGTTTGGAAAAATAGATGCACTATACTTATTGGATTGTTGTTGTGTTCGTGTGTGGGTGTCATTTGCATTGACAAACTTAGCATGGATACCATGAAATGTGAAATCCACGTTGAGATCACTATATCACAAACTCACTCTAATTCAACAACTCGTCATAAATCAATTACCACGTTGAGATTAGTATTTGCAAGGAAAATACGGGCATTGTAATACACATAGATTTGTTCGGCAACTTAAAAGGTTCCTTTCGTATTCTTGAATGGTAGGACCCAACGGCGTACCAGCCAGACCTTGGCTCGTGTTGATCATAAAAAAATAAAAAATAAAAAAACCGGGCTTGTGTCCTTCTGGTGGCGTGCGTGGCACGCACATTAGGCAACCCTAACCAGTCGAGCCTGCGCGTTTTGAGTCGAAATATTTGGCGGCCAGAATTCCAGCCCTAGGAAATTCCCCTCATGTCCCCGGTCCATAATGACTACCGATGAACAACGGAGGGATACTTTAGTAACTAGACAACGTTGTGTTCAAAAAAAATTAACTAGACAACGTTACTTACCGTGGCGAGCACGGTTCAATTCCCTCGGTCGCCGCTCTCCAAGGTCACCCGTCAACTGCATTGCCTAGTATTACTACTACTACTACGCCTGGATGAGCACAGAATTGAGCTCATTTGTTCGTGCCTAGTACTTGAGTTAATATATCAGGCAATGCACTGGTACGGAGGGATTATCCTTTTGCTCTGCATATATAACTTGTATGAAGTCTAACTAAGCAAAATGTTTGACCAAATCCTTTCTTAAGAAATACAACAGGATATATGTATGGCTTGAAAATTTATTGCATGATGCAGGTTATGATATTATTTCGAATCCTGGATCTTAAATTTCAGAAAATCCAAAAGTGACCATAAATTCTTGAAACTGAGCATGGTCACGTGATATGGCACAAATATTACTTCGTAATTTTTTTCTTCAATTTGAGACAAGCTGCTTATGACAAGTTGCACAAATGAAGAGCCAAGGTATTTTGGAACAAAGACCTGTCACGTTAAGGCGAATGCTTTCACTATTGAAACCATGGGCGTTTACGTGCCGCCACGAGTCCCGCTTCTCATCGGCAGGTGCCGTCCAAGCAAGCGTGTGAGTCGACGGGAGGCGTGCAAGCAGACCGCTGCGATGGCTGACAAGGAGGCGTGCGAGCAGACCGCTGTGCAGGCTCACCGGAGGCGAGCCCTTTGACCAGGCTCCGCCGCCCACCTTCGTCCCAACTGCTCCCACTTTAATGTCGCCGGCACCGCAGTTTAAAATCAACCCCGCACTACCCGTTATCGCTACAATCTTCTCTCTTCCTCTCCGATTCTCCTGTCGTCTACCTCCAACCAGCCTGACCTAAACGTACGCCATGCCGCATCACGATGGTTTGCCCTTAGTCATCCAGTTTCCTGAGGAAGACACCCAGCCGGAGTCTCAAGAACATAAGGCGCTTTGGGACGAGCTTGAACTGGCCTTGCGGGCAGGCGTCGGGCCTGTCTCCGCTCCTCTTCCGGCTCCCGTAGCCCCGACTGCGCTAGCGCCCATCCCGTGGCATTGATGGGCTGGGAGCCGCACATTGTCGCCGAGCTTGATGCCACGGGGTTCCACGAGGTCCCCGCCGACTTTCACGTGCCCGTGCACCTGCCAGCGCATGCGCCTGCGCGTGCACTAACACGCACGCCCGTGCCAGTGCCCGTGCACCTGCCAGCGCATGCACCTGTGGGTGCACTGACGTGCGTGCCCGTGCCGCTGCCCTACACATGAATATCTCCGCTGCGCCGTTGACAGCGCTTGTCCCCGTGCGGGTGCCAATGCCCCCCTCAGCGGCATGGATGGCCGTCGTCGACCACTTCCTTGCACCAATGACAGTCGCCTCCTCCCGCCAGTTGACTCGCTCCTGGAGACCGAAGTCCAGAACATTGTGGCCTTCCTTGAAGCTAGGGCCAACGTCCACGAGTACGCCAACAACGGCGCAAGATGCCGCCGTCACCGTCAGTCAGTGGCCCGACGACACACAGAGCACGGCAGAGGAGCCGCTTCCCACCACAAGACGCCCCCGCAGCCGCCGCATAATCTAAATTTGCCATGAAAAACGTTCGGATTGCGATGCTTAAAATCCGAACATTTATCATTTCCGTTTATTTTAGATCGATCATCGTATAATTTAAAGTTGGAGTCAGACTGAACGAAATCTATGGTTTGATCGATTGAGTGTTCTGCTAGAGCCGTATTAAATTAAATATAAAACGTCATCAAGCCACATGTATTCCTTGTCATCCAATGACCTAGACTGCTTCAATGTCGAGTGCTCAACACGTTTAGCGTGCAGTTAATTTCATGCCAAAAATAGTGTTAATCACATAATAACACGCAAATAATATCCAACTTAATATCCGCATGCACTTAATATACTTCCAAATTAACGTGCATTGCACATACACACTGACTAGTGCTGCTAGCACGTGAAACTGGTGCCGTAACTTATGAATGCGTCCAGATATGGTCAACGGCAACATCGCCCGCTTGTTCTTCGTGTATGCCCGTGCGTCTAAACGCAGAAGGGGAGGAGAGAGAGAGCACACATGGAACCCACCAGTAAGTGAAGGCGAATAGTACTAAAAATAATATTACATGTTATTAATTAAATAGGCTTTGGTAATATAAAAACATTATATGTGAACAAAGGGAGGTACAACAAACATTGTTGTTCTACGTATGTTGCCTATTGGCGTGCGGCTTGAAGGCCCTGGTCGCATGTTCGATCCTCGTCCTTTATTTTTTTAATTTGTATATGGGTCCAAATTTCTTTCATGACATGTGGGCCCTTCGGTGGGTAGTTTGTAGCACTTTAATTTGTGGGTCCAAATTTGTTCCATTCCAAGTGGACTATCGGTGTGTAGTTTGTAGCTTATTTATAATAATTAAAGAGAACAACAGAGTTTTTTGCAATAATACCATGGTGTGACGTTGAAGTCGAGAAAGGACGTGCGAGAGAGCGATGACCGAGCCAGAGGCAAATCAACTAGGGGAGTTGTGGGGGTTGCAACGGTGTTTCGAGTAGTTGTGGGTCGAATGCTACGAAAATATAACCTAAACCGACCGGAATAAATGCCTACACAAATTAATCCAAGGTTGGAGTGCCCCTCGCAATGTAAATAGCTCTGGCTTTGCGAGGTATGGAGAGGTAGCTTCAATGTGTGGAAGATACGGCGTGAGAAAGCGAGGTCAATCGAGAGACATATAGATAGAGAGACAAAGTGAGTGTGGTCCGACATTCATGGAACAAATATATATGCTCTGGAGAGATATTGTCCGATTGAGCTTTTGGCAAGGGTGAGGGCTGTAAGATAGAGCCTGAGAGATGATCCAGTCACAGACGTGTAGATATATTTTGTGTGTGGGAGGAAGCAAGGTCGATCGATCACATAGGGTCGTCGTGCGATCGAAAGAGTGAGACGGGTTGGAGAGAGTGACCTAGATAGACAATGTGCGTGAGAGAGTACACAATGTGAATAAGTCGAATTGGACTCAAACATGGTGATATATCGTTTTTGTCCGAGAAAGAGCGAGGTCAATTGAGACATACAAAGAGAGAGAGAGAGGGGGAGAGAGGGAGAGAGAGAGAGTGGCCCGCCATGAGGTCAAAAGAGTGGGGCGGCTTCGATGGACTGATCTAGATAGACAATCTGTGTGAGAGAGTATAGAGTGTGTCGATCGAGGCCCGAACAGGGAGATATATCATTTGCGTGTGAAATAAAACGAGGTTAAACGAGACTCAGATAAAGAGAGCAAGAATGAGCGAGTGTGGCCCGCCGTGCAGAAGAAAGAGTGAGACAGTCTCGAGGGAGTGACCTAGATAGACAACGTGCGTGCGTGCGCACGAGAGGTTGCGGGGCTAGATAGGCAATGCATGTATTTAGCGCGAGAGGGTGAGAGGGAGAGGGAGAGAGAGAGCTCGGCATGGGGCGCAATGGCGGGTGTGTGAGGTAAATACATTTCGTAACAGAGTGGAAAAGGGGGTTGTGTAGTTGAGAGAGTTAGAGATCGAAACATGGAGAGAAAGAATGGATGTGTGTTGGAAACCGATAGCTTCCTAGGGTGGTTAGGAGAGGAAGATTGACCGATACATGAAGTATGTAGCGTGTGTGCGGGGGGGGGGGGGGGGGGCTAAAACAACATTTGAATGTAGATAGTACGAGACTTAATATCGATGTTTCAATTCGGTGTACATTGTAAGATTTGAACTGAGGACCATGCATATGGGTAATTATTTTGAATTCGTGCCATACTAGGTTTCGAAAAGTTGACATTGACTCGATTTGTTGTGCTATTTTGTAGGTCATATGTTTGAATCCATCCAAAAGTTTTCTCACTACCATGGTGTTCATCATATACATATGAATTTGTATTAAAAAAGTAGCGTGGATACAGTGAAATGCGAAATCCACGTTAGAATTGGAGATCGCTATGTGACACACACTCTAATTCAAATAACTAATATGTGACACACACTCTAATCCACGTTAGCGTGGATACCGTTTCGTTTTTTTCAAATAACTCCTCATTAATTAATTTATAGTATCTCCTTTCGAATGACTAATTATTGCAAGGGAAACACGGGCATGGTAATACATACAGATTCGTTTGCAAATGAAAGAAGATTCGTTTGCATTCTCAAATGTAGGCGCACCAGGGTTGTGTCGTGGTGGTCGCGTGTGTCAGACGGACGCGTAACACCTAGCCACCCACCCAAAAAAAAGGACAACGACAAAATAAGTTCGCGCTTCCACGTTTCGGATTGAAATATCGGGCGGCCCCAATTCCATCCCTGCAAAATCTCCCTTCTCCACCGTCCCCTTCCGCGCCCAGATTGCTCAAATCCCTAATTCGCCGCCAACCCAAGCAAAGTTCGAATCGCCCCTCGTCTCGTCTCTTTCCCCACCTCTGTGCTGGACGACAACGACGAAGACGACGGTCGCGCTGCACCACCGCACCGGAGCTACCTCATCTACGCCCTCTGTCATGATACGGGGAATTTCTGGTAGATGGCCTCGACGTTTCCTCAAGCCATGAAAATGCACTATAATTTGATTGTCATCAATGCCTGCAAATCTCTATGTCTCTCTCAACATAGCAGATCATCATTAGACACTAAATCCTTCAATGGGAGCTTGCAAAATGCTTGCATTAGATGCCTCATTAGACACTATATGTTCATCACCAGGAGCATGTAAAATGTTTGCATCAAATCCTTCATTAGCAGTCTGTTCATTAGATACTTCACGCTCAAGAACAACATGAGCTTGGATGTTTGCACCGGAAACTTGATTAGATACATCAGATTTAGTCAGTTCAGTATTGATTGGGGGAGTTATAAAATGAGTAGAAATTGGTTTCATTTTCTCATAGATTCCCTACATACAAGCAGTTTTATAACACTGTCAGGTTTAACTATTGGCCAGAAATTGAAGAGTTGAATTAGATATAATTAGGGCTGTGATGTACCTGCTCGTTGCGCATACTACTCTTGCAAGCTGCGACTGTCCGTTTGCGCAAGCTCGATGCCATGCCCGTGCTGCCGCCGCTACCTCCCACGCAGGCTACACCCAGGGTTGGATCTTCATCTTCTTGTCCTTCTGTTTGCTTGAAGCCCGGTGACCGCCCTCCAACGAGGGCGCGAGGAAGTGCTGTGTCGGTCTGTTCAGCGGCGGCTAGGTTAGGAGCAAACCAGACTGGAGGCTGGAGCGGATGAATTGGGATTTTTCCTGCTGTCGATCGATATGGCAGGCGCTCGTTTGGGCCGCGAGCCTGCTATAGGGCCTGCCTTGCACTTATGTTATTGGCCTATCCAAATTGAAACATTTTTCTTCATTTTTTACATTGCATGCTCGTGCGTTGGGATGAACAAAACTAGCCTGGGCCAACCTGGATGACTCAAACTAGGTGCACACTTTCGAGCCACTCGAGGCGGCCGCCCATACCAGCCCCTATGGTGGCGTCGCCCCTTTTTGCGTGTATGATAGGGGTAGTGAAAAATATTCCAGTGGCGCTTTTGATTTACCCACAGAATGGTTGAATTGCTTGTTTCTATGAACTGATTTCGCCAATAATGTGAAGGATGCCAGTCTTTTCATCCTATTGTAGATTGCTTAGATCTCGATATGCCAAAAAGTAATCGCATGAAATATACAGTAAAAGCCAGTGTCATGTATGTGGCTACAACTAGTCTGACTACATGTCCTCATATAACATATCAAGGACGCATCATCTTACCAGATTAACCATTCGACTTACCAATGCAGTGTGGGAAGAAAGAAGTATTGGGACTGCGTATCCAAGCAATTGATGCAATGGACTCCTTCGTACAACCTTGTAAGCGAAAAAGAAGTTGCAGTGTGCCTGTACAAAGAACTAGCGTAAGTTCAGTTACCTGCTTCTCGAAATTTTAGTTAGCCACTTATTGCAAAATTGTTCAATTACGTTGCTTGGCTTAATTTAGTTTCCTACTGATTACATAATGCCACAGCCTGTTAATCCTATTATAGACTGCACCTATCTATGTGTTTGATACTTACTATTAAGAATTACCTGTTTGCCTGAACTTAAATAGCTACTTGTTTGTTTAACTGCTTTGCTGCTGCAACAACGGGTTACGATGATGTTAGTAACTACTTTTCAGCACCGAAATGAAACTCTTTAATTCCTTGTTTGTTTAACTGGTTTGCTGTTATAACTCCTAGTTGTGATGTTTTGCTAACTTCAACTATTTTGAATCCAATCGGAACTTTAATGGCAAAATAGGTTAGCCCAAGATCAAAGAGTGAGGTCCCCATGGACGTTGTATCATCCCACAGTAGTGGCACCGGCCCAATCGTGCATTATGAATTGCCAACTGCTGATGCTCTAGAGGCTAAACTAGTGGTAGAAAGAGATTCTTCTTCTGCACTTAGAGATGAAGTTGACATGTTGCGGAAGCAAACCGCACAATCAGTAGCAGTACTCAAGACAACCATTAAATATTTGGTGGATTTCAAAACGAAGCAAGTTGAGACTGACCACATTGTTAAGGTCCTGAAGGAAAAAAGGAAATTAAATTCCCACTTGGTAAATCATAGGTGAAATGTTCTTTCCATCGTTGAATAACGTTTGTGTTGTTTGTTCATGTAATTAATCAAACCATTTGTTTTAGAGATCATGTAATAATTGTTTTTTGTTTTTTGTTTTTTGGTTTGTAATTTTATTTGAGCACAAGTCTGTATTAATTGATAAGACTCGGAGACATTTCATTTTCATTGCTGTGTCAGACCTACAAATATGCCAATCGGGCTGAATGTGCATTCAGCAATAATAGTAGTATAGATGGACCATAAATGGCACGCATCGGAAAGGGCCAAGATGCTGTAGTAGCTTGGCTAAAAAAAGGATGATGTTGTAGCAAAGAAAAGTACAGCGGCCTGGCTTATGTATGTTAGTTGATATTATTGATCCATATACTCTATAAGTGTTTATATGTCTGTTAGTTCTGCACATTCTTGGTTGATTCACTCGGTATTTGAATCTTGATACATCGCTTGTGTACATATCTAAATGGGAGTACACATTATGCTGCGTGTGACATTTGAGTTGGACATGAAGTGTTCCAAATATTTGAATTCACCTTAAACTGGATTCTAGCTTCTGAATTTGAGTATCGGCATTTGTAAACCATATTCATATATGACAGTGGAACACATCTTTGTCGTCCTTTT
The DNA here is from genome assembly GCF_002575655.3 of Aegilops tauschii subsp. strangulata. NCBI lineage: Eukaryota > Viridiplantae > Streptophyta > Magnoliopsida > Poales > Poaceae > Aegilops > Aegilops tauschii. The sequence continues at coordinate 267,950,977 of NC_053038.3, read as the reverse complement.
GAAGATATATAAAAACACATAGAATGATTTATAAAGATTCGTATAGGAATACAAAATGGATTCGAATTTAGTTGCCAGGGTAAACATGGATGCTTATTGTCCCAAAATTCGAATGAAGCGGCAAAATGTCCACTCCCACGTCGGCTGCCCAAAGCCAAGTGTTTGGGAGATGGAAATTACTGTCTACCCATTACACGGACAATCCATCGGCCCGATTTCCACTGCTCTAAATAGGGGTAGGATAGGAACTTCAATAAGACGTGACACGACCGCCTCTGAGCCCATTCCGACACGGTGGGCGCCAAACATGGGCGGCAAAACACATTTGATTCAAGCCCGTCCGAAAGACCTCTGTTTCTCCCTCCATTTCCCCATTCATACACGGTGGGCGGCAAATCAAACTCGACTCGGCCGAAATCGATGTAGGCAAATATTTTCAATATGGGCAGGTTTGTAACTTCACTCAGACGTGACACAACCGCCCTACCTGTCAGCCCCGTTCATACACCATGGGCGCCAACCATGGGCGCCAACCACCCTCTCCTCGCCCGAAATCGCTCTTGGCAAATATTGGCGAGATGCGAAATTACCCTCGTATCCGCAACCGACGAGACGTCCAAATTTTAAACGGGGGCTAAGTTCGTAACTTTCCCATATTTCAGACAGGCGCGTCCCAAAAACATGGTTCCCCGTACCTCTCCCTCCATTTTCCCATTCATACACCGTCCGCACTAGAACACCATCCCCACACCAGCCTCCGTCCGCCACCCCATCCATCGCCGCCGTCCTCCACCACATCCATCGCCACCGTCCTCCACCATGCCAGAGCGCCTACCAAGACCTCGTCGTCCACTGCGAGAGATGGACGTTTCTCATCCACGGCGACAGACCAAGAGCCTTGCATCACGTCCTCTCGCTTCATCGGCGCCGTCGTCCTCTTTGCCGGGCCCGCTCACACGACCTTCTCTTCCACCGCAATGGGACTTATCCCCCGATGCACCCGTCTACCATCGCAGATCTGCTTCAACGCCACTGATAGCCATCGCACCCCCGATGCCTACACGGCGCCGCAAGAGAGGTGGTACTTCATATCTCCTCAACTTTTTGATCTCAACCAGAAAATAGATCTTAACTTGGTTACTCTACTTTCTTTTCAGCTCTTAGAATTTAGTTCATAGTTCGAAGCAAACAATGGCTGCTAAATATCATTTCTCTGGTTTCCCCCTTTTATGATCACTATACGATCAGAATACGTGCTTCGTGTCATAATAGCACTGCTCGACCCATCAAGCTAAACAAGCTTAGTTGTTCAAATACATATCTGATATTATTAAAACAGATTCGTTTAATTGGTCAGCTAAATGTTCCTAAATTAGTTTCGAAAATGCATGTTCACCGCTCGGGTGTGTATCTCTACCCTGGGATTTTGGGTCGTCCCAGGCCCCGATTCCCCTCTGTTCTGCTGCGCGCTTCCGATCTCTACTCGCCCCCAGCCGCCTGCCTCGCCGGCGACTTGCCGTCCCCGGACGGCATGACTCTTGGAGGAGACGCCGGACTAACAGGAGGTCAGGAGCTGCTCGCCCAACAGCGTCACCGCTACCCGGGCGCGCCGCCGTGCCTACCTTTCCAGTCCGTTCAGGGCTCAGGCGTGCAGCACCCACTAAGCCAACCCGATTTATCCTGAGATAAGTCCTCAACACTCGGCAGCCACTCCTCATCACCCATTTTCTAATTGATTCATTACTCATTAGGCAGGACTGTCATTAGGGTTTGTTGTGTGCTCAGTGCTACCTACACTTAATGGTTTAGATGTATTTCGGTAATCTTTAGTACCTGTAAAGTTCACAGGGTTTTCAAAATTCCGGCCTTAGGAACAGACACTAGTCATTTTGGATTGTTGGCCGTAGTGACATTGACCCAGATTACTACTGCAAGCCAGGTTTGTTGAAAAATTTACTTGTCTTTCTTACTCATTCGATATAATATCCAATTATTCACGTCGATTAGTTGCAAACAATAAGTGCTAGACAAACTTCTTGATTCGGATTTTGGACGGTCTCTTACTGCAGTTACAATTCTGCATACTTGTCCTAGTGAGCTCACAAGTTAATGATTGATTCACTACATCTATGCTTGCCTTGTCATATTTGTTGTCAATATTCTTTTAGGGTGGACCACCCTGTTTCTAAATACTGCAACCATAGACATGAGTGAATAGTATTTCTCTATGATCTCTTCCATCATGTGTGGGCAACGAACACTGCGTTGTATAGAAAGAAAGTGTCATTTCCAGCTTCTACATAGGCTTCGATCTTTTACAGGGAATACAATCGGCCTACTTGCTTTGTGTCGCACTACCAACACTCCACCCTTGAAGCTAAACATTATGACACTCATAATTCCTTAGTTTATTTGTTCAAATACAGATTTCATATAATTCTAATGTTCGTACTTTAGTTTTGAAATGTGTGTCTGCCTGTTATAGAGACATAAGGGGTTTGTATTTCTGTGTGTGGTCTGGTCAGCACGGTTGGGGGTGAACTTTTCATATGCATGGGTTTATAGGGAGACACTCTTTGAGTTGAATCCGCAATGCATTCCATAGATAATCTGACTACTTTTTATGTTTTCATGAATCTCAGATTCTGAACAGCATCATAATGATTATGAGCTTGCGCGCATGAAAAGAATAAAGCAGAACAATGCCATGGCTGTCAAACTTGGCATTAAGGGACTGAAATCAAGTCTGGATGCAATGCAATGCAAACGCTCTCCACCTACAGATTCATGCTCAGAATATGATCCTAACAGTGATTTTGAGCTAGAGGGAGACCTAAGTCAATGTAGCTCCCTAGTGGAGGAGTCAGAGGAAGATGCCCTATCTTATTCACCCATCAAGGTGCTTGCTCCAACTTTCCAAGGTTATATTTGTCGCACATATCTTGCAACTGGTGCTTTGCATTGCTTCTACTTTGTTAAACTGCCATTAGCTTAGTTTACACATCGTGTATGTGAATATGGCCTGCCTATCCATTTTCAGTACATATTCCATCTGTCATCATACCATATTTATCCATTCAAATGTTGTTCTTGTGTATCAGACGTTCAAAAGGAAGAGGGCGATTGCTGATCGTGGAGGAGCGCAAGCAAAGTATTTGAAAAGGTAGTGGCACCTGATAAATCAAATAGCCCATTAGGTGTAGTTGCAATATCACCTGACCCACAAAACACCCCAACTCTAGCAGACTCTATCCCTACTACACTGGTCATTTCTGATGCCCCAACTCAGCAGACCCCAACTGCAGCAAACATTATGATTATGCCAATTGACATAGCACCAGCTCTACGACGCAAGACCCCCATTCCAGCAAAGAGTACACCAAATCCAGTTGCCAAATCCCTTTTCGCACCAGCGAGAGCCCCAATTGCAGCAAATAGGACCCCTGTTCTATTTCTTCCCAGTTTAGAAAACAAAGCTTATATTGTTGTCAGGAACTTTGTGTGCATCTTTCCTTCATGGAAAGATTATACCGCAAACACAGAACAATTTCCAGTCTTCCTCCGCAACTTATGCATAAGTAATGTACTAATGTTATTCATGGTCATTACTACATATGTTTCTGCTGACAGAAGACACAAGATTTCATTCTTTTAAATAGGCGAGGACCAAACTGGATTGTGAAGACGAGCAAGGGTTGGTTGCGCTTTTCAAGCACTCATTGATGAAGTATCGTTCCTACCTGAGGCAAGCGCACTTCGATGGCAAGCCTCTAAACGAAATTTCTGTAAAGTCTCCGGTGCTACATTTATCCGACGGTGACTGGAATAATCTTGTTACACATTGGTCTCGGCTGCAGCGTAAGGTACTATCTATGATATCACATCACAATTTGAACTACATTTCTGCATTTTCCTTAACATCTCACTTGTACGAAAACTGTTAGCAGGAGAACATTCGTTCTCAAGGGACCACAGAATCTCGCAACTATACTGCACACTGCATTGCTCTTGTGAGTACCTCTTGCCCTGTATGACCATACTTACTTGCATAGCTGTTTGATTATGTAGCATCACTGCACATGTTAGCCTCATTATCGTCCATTTGGTGGACATTATAAGATCTGTATGGACTCTTACATAAATTTAGAATCAACCCAATGCTTTTGAAGAGGTTTAGCTCTGCAGTCCTCTTGTAAGGACTGAACGTCGTCTATGACTGTACTTACATTAACAGCTACTCCCTCCGTCCCATAATATAAGAACGCTTTGTACAGTACACCAGTGTTCAAAACACTCTTGTATTATGGGAAGAGGGATTGGTTCATTGTGTATCATTCTGCATCTTATCTCCCTCGCCCACCATTTACTAAAAAAGACCAGATCTATATGTAATCTTACCAAAAAGTAGAATACACAGACAATGCAAGTGCAGAAGTGTAGCATTTTGTCAGTACATTTTGTCCTGTAATGCTTGTACTTCCAGGGATTGGTAGTTGATTATGTAGCATCAATCTGCATCTTATATTCATTATCCTCTATCCCTTCCAGTATTATCATATCTATAATTACTCTCTATAAAATGTAGAGTATAGGCAATGCTTATGAAGAAGATTCTATGCTGAAATTCTTGAGTTATCCTTCCCTTGACATGGAGAAGGGCATTATAAAGCCGGTGTTAACTATTAATGTAAGTCAGTCCTTCTAAAGCCTTTATCCTCAACTGCTGTTTAATTTGCTCATACTCCCTATCGTTTACTGCCGTTTAGTTTGCTGTTTCTACCAAAATGCATGTTCGCAAGAACCGTAAGTTCTAAGTTTTACTTGTAAAACCAAATTCCTTATTCATACCATGCACATTACTCAATACTCCCTATATGTATGCTTGTTTTTGTGGATCTATAATCCAGTGTGTGGTGAAGCAGCCCACGTTTGCACCTTGTCATTTCCTGTTTTATCTTACTGATGTGGCTGATGATATGAACAACATGCCATGCACATTAACCAAAATAGATACAATGATTTTCTTTGCGCTTCATCTATGTTTGTTATGTTGACATGGTAATCCGGTAGTGTGGTGAAGCTCCCCGCATTATGAACAATGCCAAATTATGCTATTGATATTTTGAACTTGCTCTTTATTTTCTAATTTGAAATTGGATGGAATTGACAGCATAGTTATCATCTTTGTTTATACACGTGCAAAACCTGTCATCTCTCTGCTTTGTTTCAGGGTGATATGCCTGATGGCATGCACAAGTCTGCTGAAGGTTGTGCGACAAACCCAACATATATTGCAGCAAAGAAGGCAAAACGTCTTGAAGATAGCAAGACAACCCCAAAGTCTTGTGTTGATGCAGTGTTCAAGTTACTTGAGACTAGCAGTCAGACAAGCTCACAGAATTCATTGTCTGAATCAGTTCGACTTCTTCAGTCCCAAGTTCTAGCAGAAAGGCATTCTGCAACTCAACTTCGACTTGAAGTCCTATCTCTAAGAAAGATTGTGGAGAACACCAATGAGAACCTCATCGCTAAACAGCTACACCTGGAAGCTATGACCGACATGCTAGGCCGGTCTCACAGCCTTGCTCAGCAGCTTGCGTAGCAGTTCCCGCGCAAGGCTAACCTTTCTTGAACTGTCTTGGAAGTGGTCTCGGTTCAGTATTATTTTGTTACGCTGCAATGGTGCCCAGTTTTTGTAATCTGCTTCTTCGTTGCGCTTTATGATCACTGGTGGTGAACTTCAATGCCCAGTGGATGTAATATACCATAAATCCTTTATTGTATAGTGTAGGTTTATTCTTAGTTACTATGCTGTAATTTCTTTATTGTATAGAGTAGGTTTGTTCTTAATTCCTACTAGTTAGTGCCATCATTCGCTATCTAAAAAAAATCAGATGTAGTCGACCGGGCCGAAACATTCGCCTCTAATGGGCCTGGTGTTTAGCGGGCCACAATTGGGCCAGCCTGCATCATTCTTGGGCCCGAATGATTGGGGCCTTCACACTTTGCACGAGGCCCACAACTTACACCGGCCTATATTTTAGTTGGGCCTTTTGTGGACCCAACGCTTAGTTTGGCCCAGGTAGCGTTGGGCCATTAACAGGCTGAATATTGTACTGGCCTGTTACGGCCCAGATGAAACCATGGGCCTTTAGCAGGCCGAAATGCATATTGGGCCTCAATTTTCACTAGTCATCGACGGGCCTTCAGCAGGCTGAAATGCAAACCGGGCCTTTTTGGGCCCAGTTATATCACGGGCAGTTACCAGGCCGAAACATATCTCGGGCCTTAGTTGGCCCACTAATATCATGGGTCTTTAAGAGGCCGAAAGCTTAGTATAGACATCGACGGGCCAAATTATGCGACAGGCCTTTAACAGGCCCAAAGTTACGTTGGGCTCTACTGTTGCCACCTTTATCACGGGCCGTTAGTGGGCCCGGTGTCCCGTCGGACCATATATGGCCCATTGGCAGCACGGGCCATTCCCAGGCCGAAAGTCACACCGGGCTGAAATGGGCCCATGTCTACATCAGGCCACTAACAGGCCGAAAGTCACTAGGCTGTAATTGGGCCCAAATATTCGGCGAACAATTAACGGTTCAGATCTAGCTTCGGGCCATAAATGGGCCCAAATATTCGGCGAACAATTAACGGTCCAGATCTGGCTTCGGGCCGTAAATGGGCCTTTATTAAGCAGTCCATTATTGGGCTGGCCCACTAGTACCTGAGTAAGTACTACGGGCCTTTGACTGGGCCGGCCTTTTTAACCTATATGGGCCTCTGTCGGGCCGTGCCACGTGTCGACGTATCATAGGCGCTTTGGGTCCAATGAGTGGATGACATCTGTCCCAACGGTGAGCCGACACGTGTTTCCTCCAGCCAATGATGATTTTACACGTGGAAAATCCCCATTGGTCGGGGCTGTTAACGGGTTATCGGATCCAAAACCGGACCCGATAGCTTAACGGCGTTCCGTTACGGTGGATGCCACGTGTCGGTCACCCTTGACGAAAGCACTTCTGTGACGCGCGATTTATCGTCATGGAAGTGGACACTTCCGTGATGATAATTTTGGTAATGTCATGGAACACTTCTACGACAGCACAGGTATGACTATCTTGATTCTGTCATAAATTTGTCATGGATGTACATGCATGACAGAAAACGTGACCTACTGTGACAAACACGTATCATCACGGAAGTGTATTTTTTTGTAGTGATATGTCCGACCACCAGATGCTGATGACTTAAGTCACATTGTCCAGCAGCCCGGAGAGTCAGCCAGGAAGCTCTGGACTAGGTTCTTAGTTAAAAAGAACCAAATCGTCGACTGTCCGGACGCGGAAGCCCTAGCGGCCGTCAAACACAGCATCCAGGACGAGTGGCTCACCTGCCACCTCGTTCAAGAAACACCAAAATCCATGTCAGCCCTTACCGCTCTGATGACCCACTTTTGCGTGAGAGAAGACAGCTGGCTCACTCGTAGAAGCAATAACGCCAGCGATCCGGGCACTTCCAAAGTCCGAGACGGCAACGGCAAGCCACGACGCAGCAAGCACAAATGTCACAATGACAATGAAAGAACGTGCGACACAGCGGTCAACGCCGGATTCAGCGGTCCCAAACCCGGTCAACGGAAAAAGCCATTCAAGGTGAACAGAGACGGACCATCCAATTTAGACAGGATATTGGATCAGTCCTGCCAGATTCACGGCCATCCCGACAAACCAGCTAATCATACCAACAGAAGCTGTTGGTGAAGGAAATATGCCCTAGAGGCAATAATAAAGTTATTATTTATTTCCTCATATCATGATAAATGTTTATTATTCGTGCTAGAATTGTATTAACCGAAAACATAATACATGTGTGAATACATAGACAAATATGGTGTCACTAGTATGCCTCTACTTGACTAGCTCGTTGATCAAAGATGGTTGAGTTTCCTAGCCATAGACATGAGTTGTCATTTGATTAACGGGATCACATCTTTAGGAGAATGATGTGATTGACTTGACCCATTCTGTTCGCTTAGCACTTGATCGTTTAGTTTACTGCTATTGCTTTCTTCTTGAGTTATACATGTTCCTATGACTATGAGATTATGCAACTCCCGATTACCGCAGGAACACTTTGTGTGCTACCAAACGTCACAACCTAACTAGGTGATTATAAAGGTGCTCTACAGGTGTCTCCGATGGTACTTGTTGAGTAGACATAGATTGAGATTAGGATTTGTCACTCCGATTGTCGGAGAGGTATCTCTGGGCCCTCTCGGTAATGCACATCACTATAAGCCTTGCAAGCAATGTGACTAATGAGTTAGTTGCGGGATGATGCATTACGGAACGAGTAAAGAGACTTGCCGGTAACGAGATTGAGCTAGGTATTGAAATACCGACGATCGAATCTCGGGCAAGTAACATGTCGATGACAAAGGGAACAACGTATGTTGTTATGCGGTTTGACCGATAAAGATCTTCGTAGAATATGTAGGAACTAATATGAGCATCCAGGTTCTGCTAATGGTTATTGACCGGAGATGTGCCTCGGTCATGTCTACATAGTTCTCGAACCCGTAGGGTCCGCACGCTTAAAGTTCTATAACGATCGGTATTATGAGTTTATATGTTTTGATGTACCGAAGGTAGTTCGGAGTCCCGGATATGATCACGGACATGACGAGGAGTCTCAAAATGGTCGATACGTAAAGATCGATATATTGGATGACTATGTTTGGACACCGGAAGTGTTTCGGGAGGTTTCGGACATATACCAGAGTATCGGGGGGTTACCGGAACCCTGCGGGGAGTATATTGGGCCTAATGGGCTTTAGTGGAGAAGAGGAGGGGCGGCCAGGGCAGGCCGCGCGCCCCTCCCCCTCTAGTCCGAATTGGACAAGGAGAAGGGGGCTGATACGTCCATTTTGCATCATGCTTTTATATCGATATTTATTGCATTATGGGCTGTTATTACACATTATGTCACAATACTTATGCCTATTCTCGCTTATTTTACAAGGTTTATATAAGGAGGGAGAATGCCGGCAGCTGTAATTCTGGGCTGGAAAAGGAGCAAATATTAGAGACCTATTCTGCACAACTCCAAAAGTCCTGAAACTCCACGGAAGTTATTTTGGAAATAATAAAAAATATTGAGCGGAAGAAATACGTCAGGGGGGCCTCCACCTGTCCACGAGGGTGGGGGGCGCGCCCTACCCCCTTGGGCGCGCCCCCTGCCTCGTGGGCCCCCTGTTGGCCCTCCGGTGCCCATCTTCTGCTATATGAAGTCTTTCGTTCGAAGAAAAATCATAAGCAAGCTTTCGGGACGAGACTCCGCCGCGACGAGGCGGAACCTTGGCGGAACCAATCTAGGGCTCCGGCAGAGCTGTTCTGCCGGGGACACTTCCCTCCGGGAGGGGGAAATCATCGCCATCATCATCACCAACACTCCCGTCATCGGGAGAGGGCAATCTCCATCAACATCTTCACCAGCACCATCTCCTCTCAAACCCTAGTTCATCTCTTGTATCCAATTCTTGTCTCATAGTCTGGGATTGGTACCTGTAGGTTGCTAGTAGTGTTGATTACTCCTTGTAGTTGATGCTAGTTGGTTTATTTGGTGGAAGATCATATGTTCAGATCCTATATGCATATTAATACTCCTCTGGTTATGCACATGAATATGCTTTGTGAGTAGTTACGTTTGTTCCTGAGGACATGGGAGAAGTCTTGCTATTAGTAGTCATGTGAATTTGGTATTCGTTCGATATTTTGATGAGATGTATGTTGTCTATCCTCTAGTGGTATTATGTGAACGTCGACTACATGACACTTCACCATTATTTGGGCCTAGAGCAAGGAATTGGAAAGTAATAAGTAGATGATGGGTTGCTAGAGTGACAGAAGCTTAAACCCTAGTTTATGCGTTGCTTCATAAGGGGCTGATTTGGATCCATATGTTTCATGCTATGGTTAGGTTTACCTTAATACTTTTGCTGTAGTTGCAGATGCTTGCAATAGAGGTTAATCATAAGTGGGATGCTTGTCCAAGTAAGGGCATCACCCAAACACCGGTCCACCCGCATATCAAATTATCAAAGTACCGAACGCGAATCATATGAACGTGATGAAAACTAGCTTGACGATAATTCCCATGTGTCCTCAGGAGCGCTTTTCTCTATATAAGAGTTTGTTCAGGCTTGTCCTTTGCTACAAAAAGGATTGGGCCACCTTGCTGCACTTTATTTACTTTTGTTACTTATTGCTCGTTACAAATTATATTATCACAAAACTATCTGTTACCTATTATTTCAGTGCTTGCAGAGAATACCTTGCTGAAAACCGGTTATCATTTCCTTCTGCTCCTCGTTGGGTTCGACACTCTTACTTATCGAAAGGACTACGATAGATCCCCTATACTTGTGGGTCATCAAGACTCTTTTCTGGCGCCGTTGCCAGGGAGTGAAGCGCCTTTGGTAGGTGGAATTTGGTAAGGAAAAATTTATATAGTGTGCTGAAATTTACTGTCACTTGTTACTATGGAAAGTAATCCTCTGAGGGGCTTGTTCGGGGTATCTTCACCCCGACCAGTAGAGCAAAGAGTTGCTCCTCAACCTACTGAACCTAATGAAGATGAAAATGTTTACTTTGAAATTCCTTCGGGTATGTTGGAAAAACTGCTAGCTAATCCTTTTGCAGGAGACGGGACAAAGCATCCTGATGAGCACCTAATCTATGTGGATGAACTTTGTGGATTATTTAAGCTTGCAGGTATACCCGGTGATGTTATTAAGAAGAAGGTCTTCCCTTTATCTTTGAAGGGAGATGCATTGACATGGTATAGGCTATGTGATGATACAGGATCATGGAACTACAAACGATTGGAATTGGAATTTCATCAAAAAAATTATCCTATGCATCTTGTTCATCGTGATCACAATTATAAATATAATTTCTGGCCTCGCGAAGGAGAAAGCATCGCTCAAGCTTGGGGGAGGCTTAAATCAATGTTATATTCATGCCCCAATCATGAGCTCCCAAGAGAAATAATTATTCAAAGTTTTTATGCTCGGCTTTCTGATAACAATCGCTCCATGCTCGATACTTCTTATGTTGGCTATTTTATGATGAAGACTATTGCATTCAAATGGGATTTATTGGAAAGAATTAAACGCAACTCTGAAGATTGTGATCTTGACGAAGCTAAGGAGTCAGGTATGACACCTAAGTTTGTTTGTGTTAAATCTTTTATGGATACCGATGTTTTCCGTAAATTTAGCACTAAATATGGACTTGACTCTGAGATAGTAGCTTCCTTTTGTGAATCTTTTGCTACTCATATTGATCTCTCTAAGGAGAAGTGGTTTAAATATCATCCTCCCATAGAAGTAAAAGTAGCTGCACCTATTAAAGTTGAAGAAAAGACTATCACTTATAATGATCCTATTGTTCCTACTTCTTATGTTGAGAAACCACCTTTCCCTGTTAGGATAAAGGATCATGCTAAAGCTTCAACTGTGGTCCGTAAAAGCAATATTAGAACTTATACACCTCCTGAGCAAATTAAAGTTGAACCTAATATTGCTATTGTTAAAGATCTCTTGTCTGATAATATTGATGGGCATGTTATTCATTTCCGTGATGAAACTGCTAGAATTGCCAAACCTTGTGCTAAAGATAAACATAGACCTGTGGTAGGCATGCCTGTTATTTCTGTTAAAATAGGAGATCATTGTTATCATGGCTTATGTGATATGGGTGCTAGTGCTAGTGCAATACCTATTGACTTATACAAAGAAATTAAGCATGATATTGCACCTACTGAGTTAGAAGATATTGATGTCACAATTAAACTTGCCAATCGAGATACTATATCACCAATGGGAATTGTTAGAGATGTTGAAGTCTTGTGTGGGAAAACTAAATATCCTGCTGATTTTCTTGTTCTTTGCTCCCCACAAGATAGCTTTTGTCCCATTATATTTGGTAGACCCTTCTTGAACACAGTTAATGCTAGGATAGGCTGCGAAAAGGATGTCGTTACTATTAGTCTAGGTGATATGTCTCATGAGTTCAACTTTTCTAAATTTCGTAGACAACCCGTGAAGAGGAATTACCTAGTAAGGATGAAATTATTGGTCTTGCTTCTATTGCCGTACCTCCTAGTGATCCTTTAGAACAATATTTGCTAGACCATGAAAATGATATGTTTATGAATGAAAGAAGGGAAATAGATGAAGTATTCTTTAAATAGGAACCCATCCAGAAACACAATTTGCCTGTTGAAATCCTAGGGGATCCTCCTCCACCCAAGGGTGATCCCGTGTTTGAGCTTAAACCGTTACCCGATACTCTTAAATATGCTTATCTTGATGAGAAAAAGATATATCCTGTTATTATTAGTGCTAACCTTTCAGAGCATGAAGAAGAGAGATTATTGAAAACTTTGAAGAAGCACCGTGCTGCTATTGGATATACTCTTGATGATCTTAAGGGCATTAGTCCCACTTTATGTCAACATAAAATAAATTTGGAGAAAGATGCCAAACCAGTTCGTGATCACCAACGACGGCTGAATCGTAAGATGAAAGAAGTGGTATGAAAGGAAATACTAAAGCTCCTTGAGGCAGGTATAATTTATCCCGTTGCTGATAGCCAGTGGGTAAGTCCTGTCCATTGTGTCCCTAAGAAGGGAGGTATTACTGTCGTTCCTAATGATAGAGATGAATTGATTCCGCAAAGAATTATTACAGGTTATAGGATGGTAATTGATTTCCGCAAATTAAATAAGGCTACTAAAAAGGATCATTACCCCTTACCTTTTATTGATCAAATGCTAGAAAGATTATCCAAACATACACATTTTTGCTTTCTAGATGATTACTCTAGTTTCTCTCAAATACCCGTGTCAGCCAATGATCAATCAAAGACCACTTTTACTTGCCCTTTCGGTACTTTTGCCTATAGACGTATGCCTTTTGGTTTATGTAATGCACCTGCTACCTTTCAAAGATGCATGATGGCTATATTCTCTAACTTTTGTGAAAAGATTTGTGAGCTTTTCATGGACGACTTCTCCGTTTATGGATCCTCTTTTGATGATTGCTTGAGCAACCTTGATCGAGTTTTGTAGAGATGTGAAGAAACTAATCTTGTCTTGAATTGGGAAAAGTGCCACTTTATGGTTAATGAAGGTATTGTTTTGGGGCATAAAGTTTCTGAAAGAGGTATTGAAGTTGATAAAGCCAAAGTTGATGCTATTGAAAGGATGCCATGTCCCAAGGACATCAAAGGTATAAGAAGTTTCCTTGGTCACGCTGGTTTTTATAGGAGGTTCATTAAGGACTTCTCAAAAATCTCCCGGCCTCTGACTAATTTATTACAAAAAGATATACCATTTTTCTTTGATGATGATTGCGTAGAAGCATTTGAAATACTTAAGAAAGCATTGATCTTTGCACCTATTGTTCAGCCACCTGATTGGAATTTACCTTTTGAAATTATGTGTGGTGCTAGTGATTATGCTGTAGGTGTTGTTCTAGGGCAAAGAGTTGATAAGAAATTAAATGTTATTCAATATGCTAGTAAAACTCTAGATAATGCTCAGAGAAATTATGCTACTACTGAAAAAGAATTCTTAGCAGTTGTATTTGCTTGTGATAAGTTCAGACCTTATATTGTTGATTCTAAAGTAACTATTCACACTGATCATGCTGCTATTAAATATCTTATGGAAAAGAAAGATGCTAAACCTAGACTTATTAGATGGGTTCTCTTGCTACAAGAATTTGATTTGCATATTGTTGATAGAAAGGGAGCTGAGAACCCCGTTGCAGACAACTTGTCTAGGTTAGAAAATGTTCTTGATGACCCACTACCTATTGATGATAGCTTTCCTGATGAACAACTGAATGTCATAAATGCTTCTCGTACTGCTCCATGGTATGCTGATTATGCTAATTATATTGTTGCTAAATTTATACCACCTTGTTTCACATACCAGCAAAAGAAAAAGTTTTTCTATGATTTGAGACATTACTTTTGGGATGACCCACATCTTTATAAAGAAGGAGTAGATGGTGTTATTAGACATTGTGTAACTGAGCATGAACGGGAACAGATCCTACGCAAGTGTCACTCCGAGGCTTATGGAGGACACCACGCTGGAGACAGAACTGCACATAAGGTATTGCAATCCGGTTTTTATTGGCCTACTCTCTTCAAGGATGCCCGTAAGTTTGTCTTATCTTGTGATGAATGTCAAAGAATTGGCAATATTAGTAGATGTCAAGAAATGCCTATGAACTATTCACTTGTTATTGAACCATTTGATGTTTGGGGCTTTGATTATATGGGACCTTTTCCTGCCTCTAATGGATACACACATATTTTAGTTGCTGTTGATTACGTTACTAAGTGGGTAGAAGCTATTCCAACTAGTAGTGCTGATCATAACACCTCTATTAAGATGCTTAAAGAAGTTATTTTTCCGAGGTTTGGAGTCCCTAGATATTTAATGACTGATGGTGGTTCACGTTTTATTCATGGTGCTTTTCGTAAAATGCTTGCTAAATATGATGTTAATCATAGAATTGCATCTCCTTATCACCTGCAGTCTAGTGGTCAAGTAGAATTGAGTAATAGAGAGCTCAAATTAATTTTGCAAAAGACTGTCAATAGATCTAGAAAGAATTGGTCCAAGAAACTTGATGATGCATTATGGGCCTATAGAACTGCAAATAAAAATCCTATGGGTATGTCTCCGTATAAAATGGTTTATGGAAAAGCATGTCGCTTACCTCTCGAACTAGAACATAAGGCTTATTGGGCTATTAAAGAGCTCAATTATGATTTCAAACTTGCCGGTGAGAAGAGGTTATTTGACATTAGCTCACTTGATGAATGGAGAACCCAAGCCTACGAAAATGCCAAGTTGTTTAAAGAAAAAGTAAAAAGATGGCATGACAAAAGAATACAAAAGCGTGAGTTTAATGTAGGTGATTATGTATTACTATACAAATCTCGTTTAAGATTTTTTGCAGGAAAACTTCTCTCTAAATGGGAAGGCCCTTACGTTATCGAGGAGGTCTATCATTCTGGTGCCATAAAAATCAACAACTTCGAAGGCACAAATCCGAAGGTGGTGAACGGTCAAAGAATAAAACATTATATCTCAGGTAATCCCATAAATATTGAAACCAATGTTATTGAAACCGTGACCCCGGAGGAATATATAAGGGACACTTTCTGAAATGTTTCAGACTCCGAAAAGGAATAGGTACGTGGTACGGTAAGTAAACCAACTCCAAAATAGTTCTAATGGCAATTTTTCTCCGTTTTGGAATATTTAGAAAAATAGAAAAATAAGAAGCAGTCCGGGAAGGACACGAGGGCTCCATGAGGGTGGAGGGCGCGCCCCCCTGCCTCGTGGGCACCTCGTGCGCTCTCCGGACTCTGTTTTCTTGCACGATACGTATTTTGGTCGGTAAAAATTCATTATATAATCTCCCGAAGGTTTTGGCGCCTGTATCATGCAAATATACTCTGTTCTTGTTTCGAGCTGTTTTTCTGATAGATCTAGATCATCATGGCGTCTCCAAGTGCCCCCAAGGACAAGTTCTTTGAGAAGGTCATCAATCCCTACCTCGCGGAGGTGCTGCAACACCCTCAAACCATTGAGATGCATGAGGGGGTGCTGCACATCCGCGATGTTGAGGGACCACGGAGGACCGGAAGCGTGGAGACAAGGCTTGAAGCAAAGGAGCAACAAGTTTTCAAGTGCCAGGAGATGGTAGAGCATGGACTTGACTCCAATCACATAATGATCACGGAGTTCACCAACAACCACAAGCTGGATGCCAAGGACATTGGGGAGGCCATCTTCAAGCTTCACGAGAAAATTGAGCACCTCCAAGCCCAAATCTATGACCTGCAAAACCAAAACTGTGAGTATGAATATCGATTCAAGAGGATGAGTTTGGCTGCAGATTTAAGGATCCCGGAGACTCGATCATCCTTCTATGATGGTGAGCCTATGCCTTGGAAGATGGACGACAAGCCTACATCATCAACAATCCCTTTACCATCCCCGAAGAAGGAGACATAATCACATGGGTATGGGCACTCCCCTTGGCAACTGCCAAGCTTGGGGGAGGTGCCCCGGTATCGTATCACCATCACACTCCTATCTTTACCGTTTTTCTTAGTTTGATCCTATTAGTAGTATCTTGATCTAGTAGAATAAAGTTTTGGTATGATCTAGTTTTGAGTTTTGCTTTATGATCCCTCTATGTAATCGAGTCTGTGAGCTATATAATAACGATTAGTGTTGAGTCAAGGGCTTGATTATTTTGCCATGATCTTGAGTGAATAAAAGAAAAAAGAAAAAGAATAAAAAGAAATAAAGAAATCATATTAATCTTATTGAGAGTAATGACTTCACATAGAAAGAGTATGATGATTAAAAATTGTTGAGAGTTGACAGACATAGCTTTGGTCATCGTTGCAATTAAGAAAGAGAGGTTTCACATATAAATATACTATCTTGGACATCTTTTATGATTGGGAGCACTCATTAAAATATGACATGCTAAAGAGTTGATGTTGGACAAGGAAGACAACGTAATGGGTTATGTTTTCTTATATCTGAGAAAAAGTATATTGTCATGGATCATCCAACATGTTGAGCTTGCCTTTCCCCCTCATGCTAGCCAAATTCTTTGCACCAAGTAGAGATACTACTTGTGCTTCCAAATACCCTTAAACCAGTTTTGCCATGAGAGTCCACCATACCTACCTATGGATTGAGTAAGATCCTTGAAGTAAGTTGTCATCGGTGCAAGCAATAAAAATTGCTCTCTAAATATGTATGATTGATTGGTGTGGAGAAAATAAGCTTTATACGAACTTGTGATGTGGAAGAAATAAAAGCGACTGACTGCATAATAAAGGTTCATATCACAAGTGGCAATATAAAGTGACGTTCTTTCGCATTAAGATTTTGTGCATCCAACCCTGAAAGCGCATGGCAACCTCTGCTTCCCTCTGCGAAGGGCCTATCTTTTATTATTACCTTCTACCTTATGCAAGAATCGTGGTGATCTTCACCTTTCCATTTTACATTTTATCCTTTGGCAAGCACAGGGTGTTGGAAAGATCCTGATAAATATACCTAATTGGATGTAGGTTAGCATGAGCTATTATTGTTGACATTACCCTTGAGGTAAAAGGTTGGGAGGCGAAACTATAAGCCCCTATCTTTCTCTGTGTCCGGTTAAAACTCCGTAACCACAAGCATTGCGTGAGTGTTAGCAATTATGAAAGACTAAATGATAGTTGAGTATGTGGACTTGCTAGAAAGCTCTGACATAGACTCTTTCTAATGTTATGATAAATTGCAATTGCTTCAATGACTAAGATTATAGTTTGTTAGTTCTCAATAAAGTTTCTGATTCATACTTTGCATTGTGAATAGAATATTACTTGAGCATAAGAAATCATATGACATAATCCATATATGTTGTTGTTATAAGAATAATCATGATACCCTCATGTCCGTATTTTATTTTATCGACACCTCTACCTCTAAACATGTGGACATATTTATCGTTATCGGCTTTCGCTTGAGGACAAGCGAGGTCTAAGCTTGGGGGAGTTGATACGTCCATTTTGCATCATGCTTTTATATCGATATTTATTGCATTATGGGCTGTCATTACACATTATGTCACAATACTTATGCCTATTCTCGCTTATTTTACAAGGTTTATATAAGGAGGGAGAATGCGGACAGCTGTAATTCTGGGCTGGAAAAGGAGCAAAATTAGAGACCTATTCTGCACAACTCCAAAAGTCCTGAAACTCCACGAAATTTATTTTTGGAAATAATAAAAAATATTGAGCGGAAGAAATACGCCAGGGGGGCCTCCACCTGTCCACGAGGGTGGGGGCACACCCTACCCCCCTGGGCGCGCCCCTGCCTCATGGGCCCCCTGTTGGCCCTCCGGTGCCCATCTTCTGCTATATGAAGTCTTTCGTCGGAAGAAAAATCATAAGCAAGCTTTCGGGACGAGACTCCGCCGCCACGAGGCGGAACCTTGGCGGAACCAATCTAGGGCTCCGGCAGAGCTGTTCTGCCGGGGACACTGCCCTCTGGGAGGGGGAAATCATCGCCATCATCATCACCAACACTCCTCTCATCGGGAGAGGGCAATCTCCATCAACATCTTCACCAGCACCATCTCCTCTCAAACCCTAGTTCATCTCTTGTATCCAATTCTTGTCTCATAGTCTGGGATTGGTACCTGTAGGTTGCTAGTAGTGTTGATTACTCCTTGTAGTTGATGCTAGTTGGTTTATTTGGTGGAAGATCATATGTTCAGATCCTATATGCATATTAATACTCCTCTGGTTATGAACATGAATATGCTTTGTGAGTAGTTACGTTTGTTCCTGAGGACATGGGAGAAGTCTTGCTATTAGTAGTCATGTGAATTTGGTATTCGTTCGATATTTTGATGAGATGTATGTTTTCTATCCTCTAGTGGTGTTATGTGAACGTCGACTACATGACACTTCACCATTATTTGAACGCAAATCATATGAACGTGATGAAAACTAGCTTGACGATAATTCCCATGTGTCCTCGGGAGCGCTTTTCTCTATATAAGAGTTTGTTCAGGCTCGTCCTTTGCTACAAAAAGGATTGGGCCACCTTGCTGCACTTTATTTACTTTTGTTACTTATTGCTCGTTACAAATTATCTTATCACAAAACTATCTGTTACCTATTATTCGGTGCTTGCAGAGAATACCTTGCCGAAAACCGCTTATCATTTCCTTCTGCTTCTCATTGGGTTCGACACTCTTACTTATCGAAAGGACTACGATAGATCCCCTATACTTGTGGGTCATCAGGGGCGGCGCCCCCTTTCCTTCCTCCTCTCTCCTTCCCTTCCCCTTCTCCTACTCCTACTAGGAAAGGAGGAGTCCTACTCCCGGTGGGAGTAGGACTCCCCCCCTTGGCGCGCCCTCCTCCTGGCCGGCCGCCTCCCCCTAGATCCTTTATATATGGGGGCAGGGGCACCCCAAAGGCACAACAATTGATCATTGATCTTTTAGCCGTGTGCGGTGCCCCCCTCCACCATAATACACATCGGTCATATCGTAGCGGTGCTTAGGCAAAGCCCTGCGTCGGTAGCTTCATCAACATCGTCACCACGCCATCGTGCTGACGAAACTCTCCCTCGAGCTCTACTGGATCGTGAGATCGCGGGACGTCACCGAGCTGAACGTGTGCTGAACGCGGAGGTGCCGTACATTCGGTACTGCTACCTCTTGAGCACTGCGTTGGTTTTCCCTTGAAGAGGAAAGGGTGGTGCAGTAAAGTAGCGTAAGTATTTCCCTCAGTTTTTGAGAACCAAGGTATCAATCCAGTAGGAGATCACGCACGAGTCCCTCACACCTACACAAACAAATAAGAACCTCGCAACCAACGCGATAAAGGGGTTGTCAATCCCTCTACGGTCACTTACGAGAGTGAGATCTGATAGATATGATAAGCAAATATTTTTGGTATTTTTATGATAAAGAGAAATAAAGATGCAAAGTAAAATAAAAGGCAATAAAAATAACTAAGTGTTGGAAGATTAATATGATGGAAAGTAGACCCGGGGGCCATAGGATTCAGTAGTGGCTTCTCTCAAGATAGCATAAGTATTACGGTGGGTAAACGAATTACTGTCGAGCAATTGATAGAATTGAGCATAGTTATGAGAATATCTAGGTATGATCATGTATATAGGCATCACGTCCGCGACAAGTAGACCGAAACGATTCTGCATCTACTACTATTACTCCACACATCGACCGCTATCCAGCATGCATCTAGAGTATTAAGTTCATAAGAACAGAGTAATGCTTTAAGTAAGATGACATGATGTAGAGGGATAAACTCATGCAATATGATATAAACCCCATCTTTTTATCCTCGATGGCAACAATACAATACATGTTGTTTCCCTTTCTATCACTGGGATCGAGCACCGCAAGATTGAACCCAAAGCTAAGCACTTCTCCTATTGCAAGAAAGATCAATCTAGTAGGCCAAACCAAACTGATAATTCGAAGAGACTTGCAAAGATAACCAATCATACATAAAAGAATTCAGAGGAGATTCAAATATTGTTCATAGATAATCTTGATCATAAACCCACAATTCATTGGATCTCGACAAACACACTGCAAAAGAAGATTACATCGAATACATCTCCAAGAAGATCGAGGAGAACTTTGTATTGAGATTCAAAGAGAGAGAAGAAGCCATCTAGCTAATAACTATGGACCCGAAGGTCTGAGGTAAAATACTCACACATCATCGGAGAGGCTATGGTGTTGATGTAGAAGCCCTCCGTGATCAATGCCCCCTCCGGCGGAGCGCCGGAAAAGGCCCCAAGATGGGATCTCACGGGTACAGAAGGTTGTGGCGGTGGAAATAGGGTTTTGGCTCCGTCTTTGATAGTTTGGGGGTACGTAGGTATATATAGGAGGAAGAAGTACGTCGGTGGAGCAACATGGGCCCCACGAGGGTGGAGGGCGCGCCTGGGGGGTAGGCACGCCCCCGTGCCTCGTGCTCTCCTCGTTGATTGCTTTGCGTAGACTCCAAGTCCTATGGATCACGTTTGTTACAAAAATCACGTTCCCGAAGGTTTCATTCCGTTTGGACTACGTTTGATATCCTTTTCCTTCGAAACACTGAAATTGGCACAAAAAACAGCAGTTCGGGCTGGGCCTCCGGTTAATAGGTTAGTCCCAAAAATAATATAAAAGTGTATAATAAAGCCCATTAAACATCCAAAACAGAATATAATGTAGCATGGAACAATAAAAAATTATAGATACGTTGGAGACGTATCAAGCATCCCCAAGCTTAATTCCTGCTCGTCCTCGAGTAGGTAAATGATAAAAATAGAATTTTTGATGTGGAATGCTACTTAGCATAATTTTCAATGTAATTCTCTTATTTGTGGTATGAATATTCAGATCCGAAAGATTCAAGATAAAAGTTTAATATTGACATAAAAATAATAATACTTCAAGCATACTAACTAAGCAATTATGTCTTCTCAAAATAACATGGCCAAAGAAAGCTATCCCTACAAAATCATATAGTCTGGCTATGCTCTATCTTCATCACACAAAGTATTTAAGTCATGCACAACCCCGATGAGAAGCCAAGCAATTGTTTCATACTTTTGGTGTTCTCAAACTTTTTCAATCTTCACGCAATACATGAGCGTGAGCCATGGACATAACACTATATGTGGAATAGAATGGTGGTTGTGGAGAAGACAAAAAGGAGAAGATAGTCTCACATCAACTACGCGTATCAACGGGCTATGGAGATGCCCATCAATAGATATCAATGTGAGTGAGTAGGGATTGCCATGCAACGGATGCACTAGAGCTATAAGTATATGAAAGCTCAACAAAAGAAACTAAGTGGGTGTGCATCCAACTCGCTTGCTCACGAAGACCAAGGGCATTTTGAGGAAGCCCATCATTGGAATATACAAGCCAAGTTCTATAATGAAAAATTCCCACTAGTATATGAAAGTGATATCATAGGAGACTCTCTATCATGAAGATAATGGTGCTACTTTGAAGCACAAGTGCGGAAAAAGGATAGTAGCATTGTCCCTTCTCTCTTTTTCTCTCATTTTTTGGGGCCTTTTCTCTTTTTTTATGGCCTCTTTTTTCTCTTTTTTTATTTTTCGTCCGGAGTCTCATCCCGACTTGTGGGGGAATCATAGTCTCCATCATCCTTTCCTCACTTGGGACAATGCTCTAATAATGATGATCATCACACTTTTATTACTTACAACTCAACAATTACAACTCAATACTTAGAACAAAATATGACTCTATGTGAATGCCTCCGGTGGTGTACCGGGATATGCGATGAATCAAGAGTGACATGTATGAAAGAATTATGAACGGTGGCTTTGCCACAAATACGATGTCAACTACATGATCATGCAAAGCAATATGACAATGATGGAGCGTGTCATAGTAAACGGAACGGTGGTAAGTTGCATGGCAATATATCTCGGAATGGCTATGGAAGTGCCATGATAGGTAGGTATGGTGGCTGTTTTGAGGAAGGTATATGGTGGGTGTATGATACCGGCGAAAAGTGCGTGGTATTAGAGAGGCTAGCAATGGTGGAAGGATGAAAAGTGCGTATAATCCATGGACTCAACATTAGTCATAAAGAACACATAAACTTGTTGCAAAAATCTACAAGTTATCAAAGCAAAGTATTACGCACATGCTCCTAGGGGGATAGATTGGTAGGAAAAGACCATCGCTCGTCCCCGACCGCCACTCATAAGGAAGACAATCAATAAATAAATCATGCTCTGACTTCATCACATAACGGCTCACCATATGTGCATGCTAAGGGAATCACAAACTTTAACACAAGTATTCCTCAAATCCACAACTACTCAACTAGCATGACTCTAATATCACCATCTTCATATCTCAAAACAATTATCAAGCATCAAACTTCTCATAGTATTCAACACACTCATAAGATTTTTTTTACTAATCTTGGATGCCTATCATAATTAAAGCAAATTACCATGCTGTTTTGTAGGACTCTCAAAATAATATAAGTGAAGCATGAGATAACAATAGTTTCTATAAAACAAATCCACCACCGTGCTCTAAAAGATATAAGTGAAGCACTAGAGCAAAAACTATATAGCTCAAAAGATATAAGTGAAGCACATAGAGTATTCTACTAAATTTCGAATCATGTGTGTCTCTCTCAAAAGGTGTGTACAGCAAGGATGATTGTGGTAAACTAAAAAGAAAAGACTCAAATCATACAAGACGCTCCAAGCAAAACACATATCATGTGGTGAATAAAAATATAGCTCCAAGTAAAGTTACCGATGGACGAAGACGAAAGAGGGGATGCCTTCCGGGGCATCCCCAAGCTTTGCCTTTTTGGTGTCCTTAGATTATCTTGGGGTGCCATGGGAATCCCCAAGCTTAGGCTCTTGCCACTCCTTGTTCCATAATCCATCAAATCTTTTACCCAAAACTTGAAAACTTCACAACACAAAACTTAACAAAAAATCTCGTGAGCTCCGTTAGCGAAAGAAAACAAAACACCACTTCAAGGTACTGTAATGAACTCATTATTTATTTATATTGGTGTTAAACCTACTGTATTCCAACTTCTCTATGGTTTATAAACTATTTTATTAGGCATAGATTCATCAAAATAAGCAAACAACACACGAAAACAGAATCTGTCAAAAACAGAGCAGTCTGTAGTAATCTGTAACTAACGCAAACTTCTGGAGCTCAGAAAAATCTACCAAAATAGGAAGACATATACAATTTGTTTATTGATCTACTGAAATTGGAATCAGTATTTTATCACGTTCTGGTGATTTTTAACAATTGTTTTCGTGAACAGAAAGTTTCTGGAATTTTCAGCAAGATCAAATAGCTATCATCCAAGAAGATCCTATAGGTTTAACTTGGCACAAACACTAATTAAAACATAAAAAAAATCTAACCAGAGGATAGATCAAATATTTATTCCTAAACAGAAGCAAAAAGAAAAAATAAAAACTAAAATAAAATTGGGTTGCCTCCCAACAAGCGCTATCGTTTAACGCCCCTAGCTAGGCATAAAAGTAAGGATAGATCTAGGTATTGCCTTCTTTGGTAGGCAATCCATAAGTAGCTCTCGTAATAGATTCATATGGTAATTTTATTTTCTTTCTAGGAAGTGTTCCATGCCTTTCCTTCACGGAAATTGGAATCTAATATTCCCTTCTTTCATATCAATAATTGCACCAATCGTTCTAAGGAAAGGTCTACCAAGAATAATGGGACATGAAGGATTGCAATCTATATCAAGAACAATGAAATCTACGGGCACATAGTTCCTATTTGCAACAATAAGAACATCATTAATTCTTCCCATAGGTTTCTTAATAGTGGAATCCGCAAGGTGCAAGTTTAAAGAACAATCATCAAATTCACGGAAACCTAGCAAATCACACAAAGTTTTTGGAATCGTGGAAACACTAGCACCCAAATCACACAAAGTTTTTGGAATCGTGGAAACACTAGCACCCAAATCACACAAAGCATAGCATTCATGATCTTTAATTCTAATTTTAATATTAGGTTCCCATTCATCATAAAGTTTTCTAGGGATAGAAACTTCCAACTCAAGTTTTTATTCATAAGATTGCATTAAAGCATCAATGATATGTTTAGTAAAAGCTTTATTTTGGCTATAAGCATGAGGAGAATTTAGCACGGATTGCAACAAGGAAATAC
Organism: Aegilops tauschii subsp. strangulata; assembly: GCF_002575655.3. Classification (NCBI taxonomy): domain Eukaryota; kingdom Viridiplantae; phylum Streptophyta; class Magnoliopsida; order Poales; family Poaceae; genus Aegilops; species Aegilops tauschii. The sequence goes on along the minus strand of NC_053038.3, from coordinate 267,926,607 downwards.
AATCTATCAAGGAGAAATTATCATAATTAAATTCCTTGAAATCCAAAATAGTGGGTTCATTAATATCTAAAGTTTTGATCTCTTCAATCCCACTTTTACCAATTCTTGCATCAAGATCTAAAAACTCTGAATTTTTGGGACGCTGTCACACCCTGATTCTCATGCCACAACACTTAAGCTAATGAATCATGATAAAATGTGGTTTGACAAAAACTTTTGAGTGTTTTGGACCTTGCCTTGATTGGAGTTTGTCTGTTGTTTGCATGTCCTCTAAAAATAAAATAAATCCTCCAACTCCTATACTTCATCTCCTTGCTCCAAACTCTTGAACTAATGGTCATGCCATGTGTATAGTACATTATAATATTTTCTTAAAAAAATAATTTGGCCAAAAAGTATTTTCTAAATTTAGTTTTCCAAAAACCCCTGAATTGAGATTTGCACTGCAAGTACTTAACTAAGGGCAGTAAAAATCTTTCCAAAAATATATTTGACTCCTATTAGATATAGGACACCCAGAAATGACAAAAATATAATTTTAAAATTTATTTTCCTATTTTATTTAAAGGCTCTTTCTTAAGTCCAGAAATGATCTTTAATAGGTTAAAATTATTTTAATGCTTTAAAAATATTTGGGAAAAACCTAGGGAAACTCAGTGGACATATATTGTCCATATATAAGAGTTTCAACACATGGGCATGTTCAAAATATTGGTCAAATCCCTCAAAAACCCTTTCTGGATATTTCAAGCTTTTGAAATATTTACAAAGGAAATATTCCCCAAAAATGCCAAGAAAATTCTAGCATGCCACATATTGCATGTTCGATCATCTTGCCAAGTCTCATGTCATGGAGAATAGTATAACCCCATGAAATCCCCTCAAAACCACTTCTGTCCTTTTTCAAGTTTGAACAACTTTGCACTGTCAAACATGTCCAAATGCTCTCAAACTTGGTGCACATGCTTAAATGGTCTAATTATTCATCTATACCAAATGGAAGTTGGAGAGAATGTTATCTTGATCAAAGTGCCCCAAAACCCTCTCTGACCAGAATCAAATTTGAACAACTTTGTACTACCAACTTTCTCATTTTGATCCCAACTTTTGTGGACATGTTCAGAACCTTAAATTATGACACTACACCAAGTGGTGCGTCAAGGAGAATATCTTTGCATGACTAAATCTTGGAAAGTCCATTTCTGTTGATTTCTAGGGTTTACAAAAGTTGCATTGGCAACTTTGCCCAAATGAACTCAATCTTGGTGGAACCTCTTGTTTTCTCATGCCATTTGACCCTGTCAAGCCTCATGAAAAGGGAAGTCCATTTGCTTGCCCAAACCTACATCAAACACCTTCTGGCATAAATTTAAAATGCATGTTTTGTCCATTTCCACTAATCTCCTTGAGTCCAAATTTGTACCACAGCCTCATGTGCTACTCCTCTAACACCCTGCATCTTTCCCTGCCCGAGGAGACATGATTAAGGGGGGTAGAACCCCATTTTTCTTCTCTGGGCAGCAGCATTCTCGCACTCTCTTAGCCACTCCCTCCCTCCTTGACATTCCAGAGCATCCAAGGCTCTCCTCAGCTTTTGCCCATACCCCCTGCAGCTGCCAAACACAAGTGGACGCGCGAGTGCGCGCGGAAAAGCCGCGGATGCTGGCCAAATACGCGCTCTGGAGCGCCTGGCAGAGCACCCGACCGTTGCCGCCGCACTCCCCCACCACCTCGGGCCGCCCTAGCGCGCGAGTCGAGGCCCTCAACATCCGCACCACGACAGCCCTGCTGGCCCCCTCCTCTCTCCCTCTCTATCACCTCCAGCAACGCGTGCCCAGAGCCGCCCGGCTGGGCCTACGCGGGCGCGAGTTCGTGGCTCCACCCGGAGCTCTCCCCGCTCCTTCTCTCCCTTCCCCTGGCCGTAGACCATCTCTACAAACGCCCCGGACAAGCACACGCGAGTCCTCGTGACCCCTAGCAACGACAACGAACTCGCCGGCGCACCCGTCCACGGTGCACCTCGCCCCCTTCTATTTAAGGCCACCCCCGAGCCCCCTCTCTACTCCTTGGGCTTTCTCTCCCTCCCGTGCACCCCTGGACCGACCCACTTCCCTCCTCGCGCCCTCCATATCCCCCCATGGACGGAGAACCGCCGCCGGCCCCGTGCTAAATTCAGGCTATCCCGAGCCTCTCTTCTCTCCCTAGCCACTCCAGAGCCCCCTCACCACCACCGCTGACTCGCCCCAGACTCCATTTCCTCCTCCCCGTGCCTGCCTCGCTGTGCCAAACCTCGCCGACAGCCTCCTCCACGGCCATCCAGGCCATCGCCGCTACAGCCCTCCCCGGCATGCGTGAAGCACATGGATCGGTGCGGCGTGGCCTCCTGACCACGCCGGTGGGCGGAGCGTTGCCGGAGATGCTCTGTAGCGCCGGCAATCGCCGGCGGGAGCCGGTGCTCCCCGCGGCCGGAACACGCGCGGGAGGTTGAAGACGGCCTGCTGCTGGGCCCCGCGCGTCAGCGACCCAGCAGGCGGGCCCGGCCGTTTAAGTGGAAACGGCTTCGGCCGGATCCGCCTCCCCTGCGCGAAGGCGCACCCCCGCGAAGCCGCCTTCGACATCACCACCTCTGCCCGCGCAGCCAAGCCACTGGGCCGGCCCACGGTCTATCTGTCGCCCGTGCGCAGGATGAGGTTAAAGCCTTATTTCCTTTTCTTTTTCGAGTCAACTTCATAAATCCATAAATAATTCAACAGAGCTCCAAATTTGATGATTCAAATTTGTAGTAGTTCATAAATTCATGATCTATCACATGGTGTTGTTTGCACATTTTTCCAGGAAACTTTTCTTCATACATATTTCGTAAAACCCTATTTTCCTATTTCTGTGATGAACCTTAGAAAATGACAGAGAGATCATCCTTGATCCAAATGCCATGATTGAAATTCCTAGATGCTTCTAAGTTCATAACCTAGTTTATGAACATTTTTCTTAATACTTTATGTACCACACAAAATAATGAGCCATTTCTTCATATTTGTCAACTTTGCAAATTCATAGGAAAATCATTTGAACTCCAAATTGAGTGAAACCAACTCCTAGATGCTTCTAAAATCATGTTTTGTTAAATGGGTGCCTGTGCCCATTTTTCAAAAATATATTTCTGTACACTTCTTGAAAATCCATAAACCCCTTGATTCCATCATATCAAAATGTTTAGAAATATCCACTGACCCAATTCCAATGAAACCACACTGGATATTTTTCATATAACCAGAGATGTCCTAGAAAAGTCAAATTAATATTTTTAGAGCACTTTTATTTTCTGCCTTGTTGTGTTGCTTATTATGATTGTTTCGACGTTAGTTGACGAAGTAGACGGAGTACTTGGAGAAGGACCAGAAGACTTGAAGACTCTGATGAACCAGGCAAGCAGCCCTTTGACCATGTCTATGAAACCCTTTTTATGCATGACATATAGCACGATATTGTTGTTGCAACAGAATCATGATGAGGTGGAACCACTTTGATGGTTTGCCTCCGTTACTTCCTCGTTGATACTTGCATTGTGCATGACCCTACCTCCTTATGAGGGTTATGCCGGTGGGAGTAGATAGGATGCTAAAGCAGTTGCTACGCAAAAAGGGACGGGAATATGCATGGTGATGGAGACAAAGTATTTCCAAAAGACTTTTCGAAAACCCCATCGGGTGCCACTTATGCCCGAGGGAGATGATGAGTTGGGTAACCACTTGATGACGAAGTGGTGTACCGACGCAAGTGTGTGTGTTGTTTTCAAAACGGATTGGTTTAAGTTGCGACCGTTATTCCAACCTTACATGCGCAACCACTCTACCCTTATATCGGAAAGGGCATTATTGATTACCTACGCCGATACAAGCTTGGAGCCCGCATTACTAGTGACGGGAGAGTTGTTGTTGTGCTCTCTTGGTACGGGGTCGTGCCAGGTAGGGCGGCCATGACTATTTTCACAGGGCACCGGACACACCGTTGGTGCCCCGTGCTTGTGGTACGTGATGAATATGGGAGCGAGGCTCCACAATGTTAAGATGTGAAATGTTGGGCACGGGGGTTACTACCAATCGAGTGAACTCTATGTTAGTGTCATCTAGGGAAAGATAGTGATCGGGTGCTTACCCCGGGTACTTGAGGTACCGCGGGTCATGGATGACAAGGAAGTTCCCCGGATCTTGTGGGTAAAGTGTGCAACCTCTGCAGAGTGTAAAACTATTCGAATAGCCGTGTCCACGGTCAAGGACAGTTGGGTAACCGCTCTTGGGCTACGTCCACTTGTTTACAAACCAGTGTGTGTGGGAAGAACTACTTGGGTCAAGTCAAAGGACTTGACATGATTGAGTTGGGTTGATGCCCATCTATTCATGTTGGTATCTGTAACCTGTCCTCATGGTTACTTGAATTCTCCTGATGCATGTCTTACAAGTTGTTGAACATGTCATTGCGCTCAAAACTAGCTTTCTGCAAAAAATTTACCTATATCATGCATTGTTGTATCTTGAACCAAAACATGGGTTGCTTGCGAGTACATTCAAAGTACTCATTGGCTTGCCACTTGTTATTTTATTGGCCAGGCATGAAATAACAGGATATGAAGAAGAATACTTTGGTGACGAATAGGCGAGCTAGGACGCTTCCCAGTCAGAATGCCTGTAGGGTTAAGGCAGATGGCATGGGTCCAAGTTATCGACGAAGATTTCCGCTGCAAAGTTATACTCAAGACTTGACCATAATGGTCATAATTTATGTAAGACGGTATCAATGGATGTAAGACTCTTGTTATACAGCTTCTGTGTGTTCAGTGAGCATTGATCTCTGGGATCACTGTACACGTGCATTCGGTGATCACGACTTATGAGTCGGGGTCCCCACAGAGCTGGTATCAGAGCCATCCTGACTGTATGAAGCCTTAGTTAGCATGGTCGATAGTTAGGGTTAAACTATTTTCAATACTAGTACTAATTTCCAAAACTATCTATACTTCTCTTCCCCTCTGAGTTTTTCTGAAAGACTAAGATATATTTTCCGTATCGGCCTCTTCCCCTTCAAAACTTTTGGTCGCTAGAACCCTTATGCCCCTGACCACTGGATTCCTTGAAATCATTGTGGATAGTCTAGAAGGAGGATGCCTTCTCAGACATTCACCCACCTCTTCTGAACACAAGATTGGCGACACCACAACAAGACGATACCAACAGAAGGTACATCCTCGAGGAATGAGGACATGAAGACCCAGAAGATGGTGACACCCTTGACACTGCCCCAAGATGATGTGACCTTAACCTATGATGATCAGGGCATAGGAAGTGCAAGATCATGATATAAATCGCTAATAGAGAAACCATGTTCTTATCATTGTTGCATCGGCAACCATGGGTGGATGAGAACCTAGCCATTTGGTCCGCCTCACTATAGTGAGCAGGAAAACGGTTCTCTTCGTCCCCCGCTCTGGGTATCGATGTTGTCATCAACGTAACTGATAGGCTGGACCTCTACTATGCCTTGTTAATGTCATTGCATAAATGATTGCTTACCCGAAACCCTTGACGCCTTAAAAGGCAAAAGGGATCATCATGATTAATAAGACAACAGAAGACCGAGTCAATGCCAGCTACGAGGAGCCACCTTCACACCATCGCCTCATCAGGCGAGAAGTTGTTGAATATTCTTCAGGCTCAACCCAGATCGTTTCATCGAACAACTACAAGAGACGTAGCAACACATGAGGGAAACCCAGAAGACTGTACGAGGCACGGAGCAAAGCACGACTACTGAATCCGAGAACCCCTAGGGTAGGATGAGTCGTGTACCCCCTATGCGCAGTCGAGTCCGTATGATGGTTCGAATAGAACCACGATTGTGTGTTGCTTGTTTTTATTTGTTTGAGGTTTTATATCAGTCGCCCTTTTTGCCCTAGGCAACAAGTACGCGACTATATAATCTTCCTTGTTTTCTTTTGTTTGGCCCTTTTTGCACCTGTTTGTTGCACTGGCACTATAGAACCCCCTTTAGGCATTCCCCTCCTCTATGCTACTTCTCCCTCTCATCTCTCTCATCAACTAAAGATAAGCAAGACAAGATGCACCAAGGATTCCACCTCAGCGACCAACTAGCACTGAAGACTTTTGCTACAGCCTCCTTGACCAAGTACAGCCCCGTAGAGTTATGGTTGCCCCTCAAGATTAGAAACCCATTCCTAGACCCTTCAAGACTTCACAAGATACCCCAGCTCGAATCCTTAACCATGAGCTTAACCTACGGAATCACAAGAGAACAAGTTAAGCTACAGTAAGCCTTGCTTATCACTGGGTTCATTATGGAACTAGTGGGCATAGTGAGCGAGCACATTATCATCCTAGGGTAGCACCAGAACTAATGATGCCATAGGAAAGACCAATTTGGGGATATATGAACAGAGGACTAATGACTTGGTGAGTTTATATCAGTGACCTTGAGAATTATCTGAGACTCTTTGGTGGATTATAAGGCTTTCATATTGGTAGAAGAACTTGGTGGGGTCGTGTTAATAATATAGCATGAATTTCATTACCCCTGAGTAAATTGGATTTAGTAGGACAATTATGATAGCAAGCTGGGATCCTTGAAGGTATAGGGATTTGTCTTAACCAGGGGATATTGATAGGAGATAGTTGACATTACAATTATGACTTGGGGTAAACATGTAGGAATTTTCGTTGGACATGAGATTTGGATTTAAGTAGGTGATTCTAGTTGAGTATAGATGCTGAGTATATCTGCATGGTTTGGAGTAAATTGGATTTAGACTGATGATCTCAATCATGATACCATGTTTCTCGGTGGATGATAAACTAGGAGAGTGGATTAATTGTCGAAGTTGATCTAGGATTCTATATAAGCTTGACCTTGGAGTTTATCAAATCACAATAACGGGAGTTGGTGGACTGACTATAGTAGAGATAGCCTTTTCAAGTATTTGGGGATCATAGGACATTAGAAGATCATGTGGAACACCATAGACATTGGATTTTTAGAATTAATGAATTATGTAGCTAATGGGCTTTTGGAGTCGATTCATAGGAAAGGAAGCTAGATCTTGAAGTGGCATACGACGTGTTTCCTTAGGATAAAGATGCACTACCTTGGACCCTGGAAGAATAGGATGAGCACTTGGATTGTCATGTTTTATTCCAGCTTGGAAGCTTGTATGCTCTACCCATGGATTGTTAGGGGTAGCCATACATATGAGTTTGGGGATCGTAGACATATATGATTTTGCTAGACCTCCTCTCAGGAGTCATGATGATATGAATAGCATGAGTGATGATTGGAGTTGACCTATAGGAGATGATGCTATCGGTGATAAGGTGTGATTCGTTTAAAGGACTAGATAGAACAATTGGCATCTCAGAAACTGTGCTCAAGGATAAGATGATAAACGATCACTCGCACCCTAGAATCCTTAAAACCCTTAAGCCCTACAAAGCCACAACATGGTCAGATCATGACCACATGCTTTGGCTCTAGGTCAAAAAGACCTTGGCCAATACACAACCATGACCACCACCTGTACCCTAACCCACTTTATGTACCTCGTGAACAAGTCATCACGGAGTACTTGGACAATTTGGGTGTCTTCATTATATGATGACATACTTTTCTACCCAAAGACAGAAGAAGAGCCATTCAGTTGGTTAAGGAACAACTGAAGACCGCCATGTCGAGGAGGAAGAACTAAACCAACTGCCATCGTGAAGAAGTAAACTCTTGCGTCGAAGACCATGTGTACCAACGGGTCACTCCTCTCAGAAGAACCAAGCATTTCCATGTCAAGCAGAAGCTCACTCCAAGATTTAACAACCCCCTCTGAGATTGCTACGAGACGAAGAGAAGACAGTTACCAGCTGGAGTTACCACCTGAGTTATCCACTATGCACAACATTTTTCCACACGACACCACTCTGGAAACGTTTCCAACTTCCTAACTAGCTCGGTCTCTCAAGGACATCGATCACCGAGCCATCGACCCCTAGCCCAATCTAACCTACCGCGAGCTACCCATTAGCAACCTGGATCAAGAAGAACGTCGTACACGAAGCCACACCATCAAGTACTTCAAGTTCAATGGAGCACCACACGGAAGCAGAAGCAACATGAGGACTTGAAGACTACCCAAGATCCAAGTTTCTGCATCCCTTTCCGCGCCTAACCTGGGAATCTCGGGGATGAGATTCTTGTAAGGGGGGTAGGTCTGTCACACCCTGATTTTCATGCCACAACACTTAAGCTAATGAATCATGATAAAATGTGGTTTAATAAAAACTCTTGAGTGTTTTGGACCTTGCCTTGATTGGAGTTTGTCTGTTGTTTGCAAGTGCTCTAAAAATCAAATAAATCCTCCAACTCCTATACTTCATCTCCTTGCTCCAAACTCTTGAACCAATGGTCATGCCATGTGTATAGTACATTATAGAATTTTCTTACAAAAATAATTTGGCCAAAAAATATTTTCTAAATTTAGTTTTCCAAAAACCCCTGAATTGAGATTTGCACTGCAAGTACTTAATTAAGGGTAGTACAATTCTTTACAAAAATATATTTGACTCCTATTAGATATAGGACACCCAGAAATGACAAAAATATAATTTTAAAATTTATTTTCCTATTTTATTTAAAGGCTTTTTCTTAAGTCCAGAAATGGTCTTTAATAGGTTAAAATTATTTTAATGCTTTAAAAATATTTGGGAAAAACCTAGGGAAACTCAGTGGACATATATTGTCCATATATAAGAGTTTGAACACATGGTCATGTTCAAAATAGTGGTCAAATCCCTCAAAAACCCTTTCTGGATATTTCAAGCTTTTGAAATATTTACAAAGGAAATATTCCCCAAAAATTCGAAGAAAATTCTAGAATGCCACATATGACATGTTTGATGATCTTGCCAAGTCTCATGTCATGGAGAATAGTATAACCCCATGAAATCCCCTCAAAACCACTTCTGTCCTTTTTCAAGTTTGAACAACTTTGCACTGTCAAACATGTCCAAATGCTCTCAAACTTGGTGCACATGCTCAAATGGTCTAATTATTCATCTATACCAAAATGGCACAAGTTGGAGAGAATGTTATCTTGATCAAAGTGCCCCAAACCCCTCTCTGACCAGAATCAAATTTGAACAACTTTGTACTACCAACTTTCTCATTTTGATCCCAACTTTTGTGGACATGTTCAGAACCTTAAATTATGACACTACACCAAGTGGTGCATCAAGGAGAACAGCGTTGCATGACTAAATCTTGGAAAGTCCATTTCTGTTGATTTATAGGGTTTACAAAAGTTGCATTGGCAACTTTGCCCAAATGAACTCAACCTTGGTGGAACCTCTTGTTTTCTCATGCCATTTGACCCTGTCAAGCCTCATGAAAAGGGAAGTCCATTTGCTTGCCCAAACCTACATCAAACACCCTCTGGCAGAAATTTAAAATGCATGTTTTGTCCATTTCCACTAATCTCCTTGAGTCCAAATTTGTACCACAGCCTCATGTGATACTCCTCTAACCCCCTGCATCTTTCCCTGCCCGAGGAGCCATGATTAAGGGGGGTAGAACCCCATTTTTCTTCTCTGGGCAGCAGCATGCTCCCTCTCTCTCAGCCTCTCTCTCCCTCCTTGACATTCCAGAGCATCCAAGGCTCTCCTCAGCTTTTTCCCATACCCCCTGCATCTGCCAGACACAAGTGGACGCGCAAGTGCGCGCGGAAAAGCCGCGGGTGCCGGACAAAGACGCTCTCTGGAGCGCCTGGCAGAGCACCCGACCGTTGACGCCGCGTTCCCCCACCACCTCGGGCCGCCCCAGCACGCTAGTCGAGGCCCTCGACGTCTGCACCACGACAGCCCTGCTGGCCCCCTCCTCTCTCCCTCTCTATCACCTCCAGCAGCGCGTGCCAAGAGCCGCCTGGCTCGGCCTATGCGGGCGCGAGTTCGTGGCTCCACCCGGAGCTCTTCCCGCTCCTTCTCTCCCTTCCCCTAGCCGTAGACCATCTCTACAAATGCCCCAGACACGCACACGCGAGCCCCCGTGACACCTAGCAACGGCAACGACCTCGCCGGCGCACCCGTCCACGGTGCACCTCGCCCCCTTCTATTTAAGGCCACCCCCGAGCCCCCTCTCCACTCCTTTAGCTTTCTCTCCCTCCTGTGCACCCCCTGGACCGACCCACTTCCCTCCTCGCGCCCTCCATATCCCCCCATGGACGAAGAACCGCCGCCGGCCCCGTGCTAAATTCGGGCTATCCCGAGCCTCTCTTCTCTCCCTAGCCACTCCAGAGCCCCCTCACCACCACCGCCGACTCACCCCACACTCCATTTCCTCCTCCACGTGCCTGCCTCGCTGTGCCAAACCTCGCCGACCGCCTCCTCCGCGACCATCCAGGCCATCGCCGCTACAGCCCTCCCCGGCATGCGTGAAGCACATGGATGGGTGCAGCGTGGCCTCCTGAGCACGCCGGTGGGCGGAGCGTCGCCGGAGATGCTCTGTAGCGCCGGCAATCGCCGGCGGGAGCCGGTGCTCCCCGCGGCCGGAGCGCGCGCGGGAGGTTGAAGACGGCCTGCTGCTGGGCCCCGGGCGTCAGCGACCCAGCAGGCGGGCCCGACCGTTTAAGTGGAAACGGCTTCGGTCGGATCTGCCTCCCCTGCGCGAAGGCGCACCCCCGCGAAGCCGCCTTCGACATCACCACCTCTGCCCACGCAGCCAAGCCACTGGGCCGGCCCACGGTCTAACTGTCGCCCGTGCGCAGGATGAGGTTAAAGCCTTATTTCCTTTTCTTTTTCGAGTCAACTCCATAAATCCATAAATAATTCAACAGAGCTCCAAATTTGATGATTCAAATTTTTAGTAGTTCATAAATTCATGATCTATCACATGGTGCTGTTTGCACATTTTTCTAGGAAACTTTTCTTCACACATATTTTGTAAAACCCTATTTTCCTATTTCTGTGATGAACCTTAGAAAATGACAGAGAGATCATCCTTGATCCAAATGCCATGATTCAAATTCCTAGATGCTTCTAAGTTCATAACCTAGTTTATGAACATTTTTCTTAATACTTTCTATACCACACAAAATAATGAGCCATTTCTTCATATTTGTCAACTTTGCAAATTCATAGGAAAATCATTTGAACTCCAAATCCAGTGAAACCAACTCCTAGATGCTTCTAAAATCATGTTTTGTTAAATGGGTGCCTTTGCCCATTTTTCAAAAATATATTTCTGTACACTTCTTGCAAATCCATAAACCCCTTGATTCCATCATATCAAAATGTTTAGAAATATCAACTGACCCAATTCCAATTAAACCACTCTGGTTATTTTTCATATAACCAGAGATGTCCTAGAAAAGTCAAATTAATATTTTTAGAGCACTTTTATTTTCTGCCTTGTTGTGTTGCTTATTATGATTGTTTCGACGTTAGTTGACGAAGTAGACGGAGTACTTGGAGAAGGACAAGAAGACTTGAAGACTCTGATGAACCAGGCAAGCAGCCCTTTGACCATGTCTATGAAACCCTTTTTATGCATGACATATAGCACCATATTGTTGTTGCAATGGAATCATGATGAGGTGGAACCACTTTGATGGTTTGCCTCCGTTACTTCCTCGTTGATACTTGCATTGTGCATGACCCTACCTCCTGATGAGGGTTATGCCGGTGGGAGTAGATAGGATGCTAAAGCAGTTGCTACGCAAAAAGGGACGGGAATATGCATGGTGATGGAGACAAAGTATTTCCAAAATACTCTTCGAAAACCCCATCGGGTGCCACTTATGCCCGAGGCAGATGATGAGTTGGGTAACCACTTGATGACGAAGTGGTGTACCGAGGCAAGTGTGTGTGTTGTTTTCAAAACGACTTGGTTTAAGTTGTGACCGTTATTCCAACCTTACATGCGCAACCACTCTACCCTTATATGGGAAAGGGCATTATTGATTACCTAGGCTGATACTAGCTTGGAGCCCGCATTACTAGTGACGGGAGAGTCGTTGTTGCGCTCTATCGGGACAGGGTCGTGCCAGGTAGGGCGGCCATGACTATTTTCACAGGGCACCGGACACACCGTTGGTGCCCCGTGCTTGTGGTACGTGATGAATATGGGAGCGAGGCTCCACAATTTTAAGATGTGAAATGTTGGGCACGGGGGTTACTACCAATCGAGTGAACTCTATGTTAGTGTCATCTAGGGAAAGATAGTGATCGGGTGCTTACCCCGGGTACTTGAGGTACCGCGGGTCGTGGATGACAAGGAAGTTCCCCGGATCTTGTGGGTAAAGTGTGCAACCTCTGCAGAGTGTAAAACTATTCGAATAGCCGTGTCCACGGTCAAGGACAGTTGGGTAACCGCTCTTGGGCTACGTCCACTTGTTTACAAACCAGTGTGTGTGGGAAGAACTACTTGGGTCAAGTCAAAGGACTTGACATGATTGAGTTGGGTTGATGCCCATCTATTCATGTTGGTATCTGTAACCTATCCTCATGGTTACTTGAATTCTCCTGATGCATGTCTTACAAGTTGTTGAACATGTCATTGCACTCAAAACTAGCTTTCTGCAAAAATTTACCTATATCATGCATTGTTGTATCTTGAACCAAAACATGGGTTGCTTGCGAGTACATTCAAAGTACTCATTGGCTTGCCACTTGTTATTTTATTGGCCAGGCATGAAATAACAGGATATGAAGAAGAATACTTTGGTGACGAATAGGCGAGCTAGGACGCTTCCCAGTCAGAATGCCTGTAGGGTTAAGGCAGATGGCATGGGTCCAAGTTATCGACGAAGATTTCCGCTGCAAAGTTATACTCAAGACTTGACCATAATGGTCATAATTTATGTAAGACGGTATCAATGGATGTAAGACTCTTGTTATACAGCTTCTGTGTGTTCAGTGAGCATTGATCTCTGGGATCAGTGTACACGTGCATTCGGTGATCACGACTTATGAGTCGGGGTCCCCACAGACGCCTTCTAGGTAAAGGTGACTCATCTCCAGTCCCATCATTATCAAGATTCATATTGAAAACAAAGATTTAATAGGAGACACATCAATAACCTTTAGATCTTCATCTTTATTTTCATAGAAACTAGAAGAACACGCTTTCACAAAGCAATCTTTCTTAGCACGCATCCTAGCGGTTCTTTCTTTGCACTCATCAATGGAAATTCTCATGGCTTTGAGAGACTCATTGATATCATGCTTAGGTGGAATAGATCTAAGTTTTTAAGAATCAACATCAAGAGAAATTCTATCAACGTTCCTAGCCAATTCATCAACTTTAAGCAATTTTTCTTCAAGCAAAGCATTGAAATTCTTTTGCGAATTCATAAACTCCTTAACACTAGTCTCAAATTCAGAGGGCATCTTATTAAAATTTCCATAAGAACTGTTGTAGGAATTACCATAATTATTAGAGGAATTACTAGGGAACGGCCTAGGATTAAAGTTTCCTCTATACGCGTTGTTACCAAAATTATTCCTACCAACAAAATTCACATCCATAGATTCATTATTATTCTCAATCAAAGTAGACAAAGGCATATCTTTAGGATCAGAAGAAACACTTTTAGTAGCAAATAATTTCATAAGTTCATCCATCTTTCCACTCAAAACATTAATTTCTTCTATCACATGCACTTTTTTATTAGTAGATCTTTCAGTGTGCCATTGAGAATAATTAACCATAATATTATCTAGGAGTTTAGTAGCTTCTCGTAAAGTGATTTCCATAGAAGTGCCTCCCGCGGCCGAATCTAAAAGATTTCTAGAAGCAAAATTCAATCCGGCATAAAAAAATTGTATAATCATCCAAAGATTCAAACCATGTGTAGGGCAATTACGTATCATTAATTTCATCCTCTCCCAAGCTTGTGCAACATGTTCATGATCAAGTTGCTTAAAATTCATGATATCGTTTCTAAGAGAGATGATTTTAACGGGAGGAAAATACTTAGAGATAAAAGCATCTTTGCGCTTGTTCCGTGAATCAATACTATTTTTAGGCAAAGACGAAAACCAAACTTTAGCATGATCTCTAAGCGAAAATGGAAATAGCTTCAATTTAACAATATCATTGTCCACATCTTTCTTCTTTTGCATATCACACAAATCAACGAAGCTATTCAGATGGGTAGCAGCATCTTCACTAGGAAGGCCGGCGAATTGATCTTTCATGACAAGATTCAACAAAGCAGCATTAATTTCACAAGATTCAGCATCGGTAAGAGGAGCAATCGGAGTGCTAAGAAAATCATTGTTGTTGGAATTGGTAAAGTCACACAATTTAGTATTATCTTGAGCCATCGTGACAAGCAAGCAATCCAACACACGAGCAAACAAGAAGCAAGAGAAAAAGAGGCGAACGGAAAAGAGAGGGCGAATAAAACGGAGGGCGAAGTGGGGGAGAGGAAAATGAGAGGCAAATGGAAAATAATGTAATGCGAGGGATAAGAGTTTGTGATGGGTACTTGGTATGTCTTGACTTGACTTGACTTGGCATGAATCTCCCCGGCAACGACGCTAGAAATCCTTCTTGCTACCTCTTGAGCACTGCGTTGGTTTTCCCTTGAAGAGGAAAGGCTGATGCAGTAAAGTAGTGTAAGTATTTCCCTCAGTTTTTGAGAACCAAGGTATCAATCCAGTAGGAGATCACGCACGAGTCCCTACACCTACACAAACAAATAAGAACCTCACAACCAACGCGATAAAGGGGTTGTCAATCCCTCTATGGTCACTTACGAGAGTGAGATCTGATAGATATGATAAGATAATATTTTTGGTATTTTTATGATAAAGAGAAATAAAGATGCAAAGTAAAATAAAAGGCAATAAAAATAACTAAGTGTTGGAAGATTAATATGATGGAAAGTAGACCCGGGGGCCATAGGATTCACTAGTGGCTTCTCTCAAGACAACATAAGTATTACGGTGGGTAAACGAATTACTATCGAGCAATTGATAGAATTGAGCATAGTTATGAGAATATATAGGTATGATCATGTATATAGGCATCACGTCCGCGACAAGTAGATCGAAACGATTCTGCATCTACTACTATTACTCCACACATCGACCGCTATCCAGCATGCATCTAGAGTATTAAGTTCATAAGAACATAGTAATGCTTTAAGTAAGATGACATGATGTAGAGGGATAAACTCATGCAATATGATATAAACCCCATCTTTTTATCCTCGATGGCAACAATACAATACGTGTCGTTTCCCTTTCTGTCACTAGGATGGAGCACCGCAAGATTAACCCAAAGCTAAGCACTTCTCCTATTGCAAGAAAGATCAATCTAGTAGGCCAAACCAAACCGATAATTCGAAGAGACTTGCAAAGATAACCAATCATACATAAAAGAATTCAGAGGAGATTCAAATATTGTTCATAGATAATCTTGATCATAAACCCACAATTCATCGGATCTCGACAAACACACCGCAAAAGAAGATTACATCGAATAAATCTCCAAGAAGATCGAGGAGAACTTTGTATTGAGATCCAAAGAGAGAGAAGAAGCCATCTAGCTAATAAATATGGACCCGAAGGTCTGAGGTAAACTACTCACACATCATCAGAGAGGCTATGGTGTTGATGTACAAACCCTCCGTGATCAATGCCTCCTCCGGTGGAGCGCCGGAAAAGGCCCCAAGATGGGATCTCACGGGTACAGAAGGTTGCGGCGATGGAAATAGGGTTTTGGCTCCGTCTCTGATAGTTTGGGGGTACGTAGGTATATATAGGAGGAAGAAGTACGTCGGTGGAGCAACATGGGCCCCACGAGGGTGGAGGGCGCGCCTGGGGGGTAGGCGCGCCCCCCTGTCTCGTGCTCTCCTCATTGATTGCTTTGCATAGACCCCAAGTCCTCTGGATCACGTTTGTTCCTAAAATCACGTTCCCGAAGGTTTCATTCCGTTTGGACTCCGTTTGACATCCTTTTCCTTCGAAACACTGAAATAGGCAAAAAAACAGCAATTCGGGTTGGGCCTCCGGTTAATAGGTTAGTCCCAAAAATAATATAAAAGTGTATAATAAAGCCCATTAAACATCCAAAACAGAATATAATATAGCATGGAACAATCAAAAATTATAGATACGTTGGAGACGTATCAGGTACTGAGGATCGGTCGATTGTGAAAACGTACGACTACGTCAACCGCGTTTTCATAATGCTTCCGCTTAACAGTCTACGAGGGTACGTGGACGACACTCTCCCCTCTCATTGCTATCCATCACCATGATCTTGTGTGTGCGTAGGAATTTTTTTGAAATTACTACGTTCCCCAACAGTGGCATCCGAGCCAGGTTTATGCGTGTAATATGCACGAGTAGAACACAAGTGAGTTGTGGGCGATACAAGTCATACTACTTACCAGCATGTCATACTTTGGTTCGGCAGTATTGTTGGATGAAGTGGCTCGGACCGACATTACGCGTACGCTTACGCGAGACTGGTTCTACCGACGTGTTTTGCACACAGGTGGCTGGCGGGTGTCAGTTTCTCCAACTTTAGTTGAACCGAGTGTGGCTACGCCCGGTCCTTGAGAAGGTTAAAACAGCACTAACTTGACGAACCATCATTGTGGTTTTGATGCGTAGGTAAGAACAGTTCTTACTCAGCCCATAGCCGCCACGTAAAACTTGCAACAACAAAGTAGAGGACGTCTAACTTGTTTTTGCAGGGCATGTTGTGATTTGATATGGTCAAGGCATCATGCTATATTTATTGTATGAGATGATGATGTTTTGTAACAGAGTTATCGGCAACTGGTAGGAGCCATATGGTTGTCGCTTTATTGTATGCAATGCAATCGCCCTATAATTGCTTTACTTTATCACTAAGCGATAGCGATAGTCATAGAAGCAATAGTTGGCGAGACGACAACGATGCCACGATGGAGATAAAGGTGTCGCGCCGGTGACGATGGTGATCATGACAGTGCTTTGGAGATGGAGATCAAAGGCACAAGATGATGATGACCATATCATATCACTTATATTGATTGCATGTGATGTTTATCCTTTATGCATCTTATTTTGCTTTGTTTGATGGTAGCATTATAAGATGATCTCTCACTAAATTTCAAGGTAAAAGTGTTCTCCCTGAGTATGCACCGTTGCAAAAGTTTGTCATCCCGAGACACCACATGATGATCGGGTGTGATAAGCTCAACGTTCATCTACAACGGGTGTAAGACAGTTTTACACACGCAGAATACTCGGGTTAAACTTGACGAGCCTAGCATATGCAGATATGGCCTCGGAACACTAAGACCGAAAGGTCGAGCGTGAATCATATAGTAGATATGATCAACATAGTGATGTTCACCACTGAAAACTACTCCATTTCACGTGATGATCGGTTATGGTTTAGTTGATATGGATCACGTGATCACATAGATGATTAGAGGGATGTCTATCTAAGTGGGAGTTCTTAAGTAATATGATTAATTGAACTTAAATTTATCATGAACTTAGAACCTGATAGTATTTTGCTTGTCTATGTTGTTGTAGATAGATGGCCCGTGTTGTTGTTCCGTTGAATTTTAATGCATTCCTTGAGAAAGCAAAGTTGAAAGATGATGGTAGCAATTACACGGACTGGGTCCGTAACTTGAGGATTATCCTCATTGCTGCACAGAAGAATTACGTCCTGGAAGCACCGCTGGGTGCCAGGCCTGCTACAGATGCAACTGACGACGTTAAGAACGTCTAGCAGAGCAAAGCTGATGACTACTCGATAGTTCAGTGTGTCATGCTTTACGGCTTAGAACTGGGACTTCAACGACGTTTTGAACGTCATGGAGCATGTGAGATGTTCCAGGAGTTGAAGTTAATATTTCAAGCAAATGCCCGGATTGAGAGATATGAAGTCTCCAATAAGTTGTACAGCTGCAAAATGGAGGAGAATAGTTCTGTCAGTGAACATATACTCAAAATGTCTGGGTATAACAATCACTTGATTCAACTGGGAGTTAATCTTCCGGATGATAGTGTCATTGATAGAATTCTTCAATCACTGCCACCAAGCTACAAGAGCTTTGTGATGAACTATAATATGCAAGGGATGGATAAGACAATTCCCGAGCTCTTCGCAATGCTAAAGGCTGCGGAGGTAGAAATCAAGAAGGAGCATCAAGTGTTGATGGTCAACAAGACCACCAGTTTCAAGAAAATGGGTAAAGGGAAGAAGAAGGGGAACTTCAAGAAGAACGGCAAACAAGTTGCTGCTCAAGAGAAGAAACCCAAGTCTGGACCTAAGCCTGAGACTGAGTGCTTCTACTGTAAACAGACTGGTCACTGGAAGCAGAGCTGCCCCAAGTATTTGGCGGATAAGAAGGATGGCAAGGTGAACAAAGGTATATGTGATATACATGTTATTGATGTGTACCTTACTAGAGCTCGCAGTAGCACCTGGGTATTTGATACTGGTTCTGTTGCTAATATTTGCAACTCGAAACAGGGACTACGGATTAAGCGAAGACTGGCTAAGGACGAGCTAACGATGCGCGTGGGAAATTGTTCCAAAGTCGATGTGAGCGCCCTCGGCACGCTACCTCTACATCTACCTTCGGGATTAGTTTTAGACCTGAATAATTGTTATTTGGTGCCAGCGTTAAGCATGAACATTATATCTGGATCTTGTTTGATGCGAGACGGTTATTCATTTAAATCTGAGAATAATGGTTGTTCTATTTAAATGAGTCATATCTTTTATGGTCATGCACCCTTGAAGAGTGGTCTATTTGTGTTGAATCTCGATAGTAGTGATACACATATTCATAATGTTGAAGCCAAAAGATGCAGAGTTGATAATGATAGTGCAACTTATTTGTGGCACTGTCGTTTGGGTCATATTGGTGTAAAGCGCATGAAGAAACTCCATACTGATGGACTTTTGGAATCACTTGATTATGAATCACTTGGTACTTGCGAACCATGCCTCATGGGCAAGATGACTAAAACGCTGTTCTCCGGAACAATGGAGTGAGCAACAGATTTGTTGGAAATCATACATATTGATGTATGTGGTCCAATGAATATTGAGGCTCGCGGAGGATATCGTTATTTTCTCACCTTCACAGATGATTTGAGCAGATATGGGTATATCTACTTAATGAAACATAAGTCTGAAAAATTTGAAAAGTTCAAAGAATTTCAGAGTGAAGTGGAAAATCATCGTAACAAGAAAATAAAGTTTCTACGATCTGATGGTTGAGGAGAATATATGAGTTACGAGTTTGGTCTTCATTTGAAACAATGCGGACTAGTTTCACAACTCGCGCCACCCGGAACACCACAGCGTAATGGTGTATCGTAATGTCATAATCGTACTTTACTAGATATGGTGCGATCTATGATGTCTCTTACTGATTTACCGCTATCGTTTTGGGGTTATGCTTTAGAGACGGCTGCATTCACGTTAAATAGGACACCATTGAAATCCGTTGAGATGATGCCTTATGAACTGTGGTTTGGCAAGAAACCAAAGTTGTCGTTTCTTAAAGTTTGGGGCTGCGATGCTTATGTGAAAAAACTTCAACCTAATAAGCTCGAACCCATATCGGAGAAATGTGTCTTCATAGGATGCCCAAAGGAAACTGTTGGGTACACCTTCTATCACAGATCCGAAGGCAAAACATTCATTGCTAAGAATGGTTCATTTCTAGAGAAGGAGTTTCTCTCGAAAGAAGTGAGTGGGAGGAAAGTAAAACTTGATGAGGTAATTGTACCTGCTCCCTTATTGGAAAGTAGTTCATCACAGAAACCGGTTCCTGTGACACCTACACCAATTAGTGAGGAAGCTAATGATGTTGATCATGAAACTTCAGATCAAGTTACTACCGAACCTCGTAGGTTAACCAGAGTAAGATCCGCACCAGAGTGGCATGGTAATCCTATTCTGGAGGTCATGTTACTTGACCAAGGCAAACCTACGAACTATGAAGAAGCGATGGTGAGCCCAGATTCCGCAAAATGGCTTGAGGCCATGAAATCTGAGATGGGATCCATGTATGAGAACAAAGTGTGGACTTTGGTTTGACTTGCCCGATGATCGGCAAGCCATAGAGAATGAATGGATCTTCAAAAAGAAGACTGACGCTCACGGTAATGTTACTGTCTACAAAGCTCGACTTGTTGCGAAAGGTTTTTGACAAGTTCAAGGGGTAGACTACGATGAGACTTTCTCACCCGTAGCGATGCTTAAGTCTGTCCGAATCATGTTAGCAATTGACACATTTTATGATTATGAAATTAGGCAAATGGATGTCAAAACTGCATTCCTGAATGGATTTCTAGAAGAAGAATTGTATATGATGCAACCGGAAGGTTTTGTCGATCCAAAGGGAGCTAACAAAGTGTGCAAGCTCCAACGATCCATTTATGGACTGGTGCAAGCCTCTCGGAGTTGGAATAAACGTTTTGATAGTGTGATCAAAGCATATGGATTTATACATACTTTTGGAGAAGCCTGTATTTACAAGAAAGTGGGTGGGAGCTCTGTAGCATTTCTAATATTATATGTGGATGACATATTGCTGATTGGAAATGATATAGAATTTCTCGATAGCATAAAAGGATACTTGAATAAGAGTTTTTCAATGAAAGACCTCGGTGAAGCTGCTTACATATTGGGCATCAAGATCTATAGAGATAGATCAAGACGCTTGATTGGACTTTCACAAAGCACATACCTTGACAAAGTTTTGGAAAAGTTCAAAATGGATCAAGCAAAGAAAGGGTTCTTGCCTGTGTTACAAGGTGTGAAGTTGAGTCAGACTCAATGCCCGACCACTGCAGAAGAGAGAGAGAAAATGAAAATTGTTCCCTATGCATCAGCCATAGGCTCTAATCATGTATGCAATGTTGTGTACCAGACCTGATGTGTGCCTTGCTATTAGCTTAGCAGGGAGGTACCAAAGTAATCCAGGAGTGGATCACTGGACAGCGGTCAAGAATATACTAAAATACCTGAAAAGGACTAAGGATATGTTTCTCGTTTATGGAGGTGACAAAGAGCTCATCGTAAATGGTTACGTCGATGCAAGCCTTGACACTGATCTGGACGATTCTAAATCGCAAACCGGATACGTGTTTACATTGAACGGTGGAGCTGTCAGTTGGTGCAATTCTAGACAAAGTGTCGTGGCGGGATCTACGTGTGAAGCGGAGTACATAGCTGCTTTGGAAGCAGCAAATGAAGGAGTCTGGACGAAGGAGTTCATATCCGATCTAGGTGTCATACCTAGTGCATGGGGACCAATGAAAATCTTTTGTGACAATACTGGTGCAATTGCCTTGGCAAAGGAATCCAGGTTTCACAAGAGAACCAAGCACATCAAGAGACGCTTCAATTCCATCCGGGATCAAGTCCAGGTGGGAGACATAGAGATTTGCAAGATACATATGGATATGAATGTTGCAGACCCGTTGACTAAGCCTCTTCCACGAGCAAAACATGATCAGCACCAAGACTCCGTGGGTGTTAAAATCATTACTGTGTAATCTAGATTATTGACTCTAGTGCAAGTGGGAGACTGAAGGAAATATGCCCTAGAGGCAATAATAAAGTTATTATTTATTTCCTCATATCATGATAAATGTTTATTATTCATGCTAGAATTGTATTAACCGGAAACATAATACATGTGTGAATACATAGACAAATATGGTGTCACTAATATGCCTCTACTTGACTAGCTCGTTGATCAAAGATGGTTGAGTTTTCTAGCCATAGACATGAGTTGTCATTTGATTAACAGGATCACATCATTAGGAGAATGATGTGATTGACTTGACCCATTCCGTTAGCTTAGCACTTGATCGTTTAGTTTACTGCTATTGCTTTCTTCATGATTTATACATGTTCCTATGACTATGAGATTATGCAACTCCCGATTACCGTAGGAACACTTTGTGTTCTACCAAACGTCACCACGTAACTGGGTGATTATAAAGGTGCTCTACAGGTGTCTCTGATGGTACTTGTTGAGTTGACATAGATCGAGATTAGGATTTGTCACTCCGATTGTCGGAGAGGTATCTCTGGGCCCTCTCGGTAATGCACATCACTATAAGCCTTGCAAGCAATGTGACTAATGAGTTAGTTGCGGTATGATGCATTATGGAACGATTAAAGAGACTTTCCGGTAACGAGATTGAGCTAGGTATTGAAATACCGACGATCGAATCTCGGGCAAGTAACATGCCGATGACAAAGGGAACAACGTATGTTGTTATGCGGTTTGACCGATAAAGATCTTCGTAGAATATGTAGGAACCAATATGAGCATCCAGGTTCCGCTATTGGTTATTGACCGAAGATGTGTCTCGGTCATGTCTACATAGTTCTCGAACCCGTAGGGTCCGCACGCTTAAAGTTCTGTGACGATCGGTATTATGAGTTTATATGTTTTGATGTACCGAAGGTAGTTCGGAGTCCCGGATATGATCACGGACATGACGAGGAGTCTCGAAATGGTCGAGACGTAAAGATCGATATATTGGATGACTATGTTCGGACATTGCAAGTGTTTCGGGAGGTTTCGGACATAAACCGGAGTACCGTGGGGGTTACCGGAACCCCCCGGGGAGTATATTGGGCCTAATGGGATTTAGTGCAGAAGAGGAGGGGCGGCCAGGGCAGGCCGCGCCCACTCCCCTCTAGTCCGAATTGGACAAGGAGGAGGGGGCGGCGCCCCCCTTTCCTTCCTCCTCTCTCCTTCCCTTCCCCTTCTCCTACTCCTACTAGGAAAGGAGGAGTCCTACTCCCGGTGGGAGTAGGACTCCCCCCTTGGCGCGCCCTCCTCCTGGCCGGCCGCCTCCCCCTAGCTCCTTTATATACGGGGGTAGGGGGCACCCCAAAAGCACAACAATTGATCATTGATCTTTTAGTCGTGTGCGGTGCCCCCCTCCACCATAATCCACCTCGGTCATATCGTAGCGGTGCTTAGGCGAAGCCCTGCGTCGGTAGCTTCATCAACATCGTCACCACACTGTCATGCTAACGAAACTCTCCCTCGAGCTCTACTGGATCGTGAGATCGCGGGACGTCACCAAGATGAACGTGTGCTGAACGCGGAGGTGTCGTACGTTCGGTACTGAGGATCGGTCAATTGTGCGGACGTATGACTACATCAACCGCGTTGTCATAACGCTTCCGCTTAATGGTCTACGAGGGTACGTGGACGACACTCTCCCCTCTTGTTGTTATGCATCACCATGATCTTGCGTGTGGATAGGAATTTTTTTGAAATTACTACGTTCCCCAACAGTTGGGTCTTCAAGCAGGCCGGCAAGCTCAACGCGGAACACAAGGGGAGGAGGCCGCCCGGTGACAGCAACGACGAAGAGACTCACCAACCAAATACCGGGGGTCAGAAGCAATTTCCCCCCGAAGTAAAAACAATGAACATGGTATACGCGACACACAACTCTACAAGGGAGCAGGAGAAGCACTCCCTTCGGACTAAAGATCATACTGCGGCAACCTCAGTACAAAGCGGTCTTATTGAACCGCATACCTTGTCGGCCATTAAGCCACCGGTCTCCATTCAATAGGATCGACCAATTCCGGAGCAGAAATAGCAGTTCGGCTTCTGCCGCCCACCTCATATACCTGCAAAATCTGTACCGCGCATACATAACTATGCACTTAAGGTACCCTGGGCATCGGCGGAAGCACAGTACGGACGAACCCGCAAGCACTCCCATAACCTTTGTTTCTTTTCTAATTACTCTTTCTCTTTCATTATCCTTTACCACAGGTGACGCAAAGGTTAGTCATCTCATGGACTCTATTGGAGTTCGGATTCGTACACTCACCTAAGGCCTATTTCCGTCAAGGAGTCCCTTCACCGAGGACAGGCGGCGCAGACGTGCGACAGGAGGTCCAAAATAACTTTTTGTAGACCGCACTCTTTATTTCGAGCATGTAATGTGCCTTTTTCCTCCGCCTTCGATCCCGGGCATGTCAAATAGCCGGGGTTGCGGCTTATTTATCTATAAAATAATTATTGGCATATCACTCAGCTCCCAGTAAACATAATCCGCACCCAGCATTCGTTGTTTTCTAAAAAGAACTGAATTTGGCTCATGTGGTTGTTTCACATATACACCTCGGCATAACTTGGCAGGGGCTCGATATGGGAACAAATGAGTTGCCGACAAGTCCGAACAGCTTTATAGCGCACTTCGGCGTCGCGAGTTTGGCCTTATATGCATCAGCTCCGAATCATGTCTTGGGTCAATAGTTGGGTTGCCCGGCTCCTGTGCTTGCTACCTTACGTTCCGCTCTATCGGCTAGGGTAGTAAAGGGAGAACTACTGCGATTGTGCTTCCGGTTCATCTGGTCAAGCACCTCAGTAGAGAAAGCCAAAAACTGACGGTCATGATGCGGCGAGAGCTGGTCAACCACTCGATGACTTACCGGAATCCTTCGCAATTCCATCCGTATTATAAGAAGGACCTTTTCTTCAGGTCATATATGTAACGCACCATATTGGAATAAGCCGTGTACATACCAGGGGCTATATCGTAGTCCCCCCATAAAACTCCTATGGCTAAGTGAAAGTGTTAACGCCCTATACTCCGATTGCCTTGTTCACCACATTGACACCTCCTTGATGGACCAAGACATTGGGTTAAGAGTGATCAAATGCTTTTCCGAACACCCCCGTACTTTCTATGTGGGGGCTGAAGCCGATGACTGGAAAACTTTCAGATCAATACAAAAACGGCCACACAGGAGGAACAAAAGTTTTAGGCGAAACTACCAAAAATAGCCTTCTAATAATATTATCTTTTACAAATTTCCATACATTTCACTCAATATCATGTTTTTCGAGCATTGACCCTCTATCAAGCGGGCACCCTCCAGAACATCCTCGAAATAATGCTCTGGTGCGTAATGGTCCTTGCCCTTGGGTGGACCCTTCGCTGCAACATCAGTGGCCTTCATCTTCGCCCAGTATGTCTTGACACGGGCAAAGGCCATCCGTGCACCTTCAATGCATGCTGACCGCTTCACGACATCGATACACGGCACCGCATAAGCAAGTCGCCGAACCAAACCAAAATAACTATCCGGAATTGGCTCGTTCGGCCACAGCCCGATCACGGCGTCCCTCATGGCAGAACCGGATAGTCTATGGAGCTCAGCACATTGGGTCATCTGTTCATTCAGCAACAGCGAGCGTTTTGACGCACCGAACTACGACCAGAAGAGCTTCTCCGTTGCACACCCTTGTTGTGCTTGGTAAAACTGCGCCGCATCAGAAGCACTCTTCGCCAGGTCCAATAACGCGTCTGGAGAACGCCACACTTGATTAAGCGGAGCATAATTCGGATCACCGAACTTAGTTTGCAATAAAAAGGGCTTACCAGCCGCGAGCTCCCCAGCTTGTCGGATCTCCTCCCGGGCCGCTCTAGATTCGGGCCGCGCTTCTTTCGCCTCTTGTAAGGCCTTGTTAAGATCAGCCGTTTGGCTTTATTATCCTTCTCGAGGATTGCATAGCGGCTAGAGGCATCCTTTAGCTCGCGCATCATCGTGGATATCTTCTCCTCGTATTGGCGCCGAGCAGCCTGTTTGGCCTTTAACTCGGCGGATGCCTTCTCGGTAGCCGCATTACAAATCTGGGCTTGCTCTTTGGCCCGGGCCAGCTCAGCCCGAAGGATCTCGACCGCGGCGGCACCATCTGCATTAATGCATATCTCAGTATACAATATTCCGCGTGATGCTTACATTACAAAGCACGCGCTTGTAAGGACTGCCCCAAAAACATACCTTGTGACTCGTCAAGACGCTTGTTGATAAGCATATGGTCATCTCCCGCCATATCAAGCTTCCCCTCTAGATCGACAACTTCTGTAGTCCGGGTGGACGCCAGGGAAGTGACAGCCTGTGTTTCAATTGATCATATTATTTCCTGGACATATCTTTTTTTATCCTCTGATCGCCTCCCTCGGGAAGCCAGTCCGAGTCTCAGGGGCTACTACCTATACACAGGTGCAGTTTGTGAGTCCAGCACAATCAAAAATATTACATTACAAACCTCGAAGCCTCTTAGCAGGCTCATGAAGGCTTCATTCAATCCGCTTTTCGTGGATAGAACCCTTTCAACCACCGTACCCATCAAGGTACGATGCTCCTCTGAGACGAACGCCTTATGTAGCATGTTCGTCAATACAGTCGGCGCTTCGGGATCTCCGGAAGCTGCCGTAGGAGTACGGCCTCCCTTTGAAGGGATCCGTTTATTCGTCCCTATGGTTGTCTCCGTCCGTAGGCCGGTCAGCTCGGGGCCTTTGTTGACGGCCCCCAGACTCAGGGCTACCGAAATATTACCTTCGGGTTGTGTCTTCGCCGTCCCTTGCACCACTTGTTGCTCAGGAGAGACCCTCCGTGATGACACTGTTCGCCGAGCTGCAAAAAACATATATTCTAGATGTTACCTCGGTCACAAGAAAGGGACGGAATATGTTTAAAACACCCTTGTTCACTTACGGTTTGCCTGAAGGCTTGTCTCTCTGTGGGACCGCGCGATGACATCGCCCTCCAAGCCCGGGCCACCCAACGGGGGCATCTTGCCTCGCTTAGGAGCCGTTTCCTCCCAACCTTCGGAGGCGGCCCTTCTCTTACCACGGGGAGAGGGAATGTTGGCTTCTCCTTCACTTTGGCCTTCGGGCGGGGGAATCTTGATCTCCCCGGACACGGCGTCTGATGTACCCTCGGAAGGGAGGCCACCTTTGGCCTTCCCGCTCTCCGCCTTGTCTCCCTTCGCAGGCACCTGGTACGGCACTGGGGCCGGCATCCTCGTTAGTATGGGATCCGCTGAGTCTTCAGGTGTAATGCCCACGATGCGGCTATATCTCCCACGTGTCGAGGCACGACTTAGAGGCATAACCGCATTGTGGTTTTGTCGCAAGAAGGGTCATCTTCACACAATCCCATGTAATGAACAAGAATGGGATAACGAGAGTTGGCTTACAATCACCACTTCACACAATACATAAATATAATTCATACATCATCCAAAATCCACACATAGACCGACTACGGTTAAATCCAAATGAAAATAAGATAACCCCAAATGCTAGATCCCCGATCGACCCAACTGGGCTCCACTACTGATCATCAGGAAAAGACACATAGTAACGACCACGTTCCTCGTCGAACTCCCACTTGAGGTCGATTGCATCATCTGCACTGGCATCGTCGGCACCTGCAACTGCTTGGTAGAATCTGTGAGTCACGAGGACTCAGCAATCTCACACCCGCGAGATCAAGACTATTTAAGCTTATAGGAAAGGATGGTGTAATGAGGTGGAACTGCAGCAGGCACTAAGCATATAAGGTGGCTAACATACGCGAAAGAGAGCGAGAAGAGAAGCAACGGAACGGTCGTCAACTAGTAATGACCAAGAAGTGGTCCTGAACTCCTACTTACGTCAATGCATAACTCAAACCGTGTTCACTTCCCGGACTCCGCCGAGAAGAGACCGTCACGGCTACACACGCGGTTGATGTATTTTAATTGAGTCAAGTGACAAGTTCTCTACAATCGGACATTAACAAATTCCCATCTGCCTCATAACCGCGGGCACGGCTTTCGAAAGATAATACCCTGCAGGGGTGTCCCAACTTAGCCCATTATAAGCTCTCCCGGTCAATGAAGGATAAACCTTCTCCCGGAAAGACCCGATCAGTCTCGGAATCCCGGTTTACAAGACATTTCGACAATGGTAAAACAAGACCAGCAAAGCCGCCCGAATGTGCCGACAAATCCCGATAGGAGCTGCACATATCTCGTTCTCAGGGCACACCGGATGAGCAGTCCGTACAACTAAAACCAATCCTCGAGTTTCCCCGAGGTGGCACTGCAAAGGGCTCTAGTTTGGACCAGCAATCAGAGGAACACTGGCCCGGGGGTTTAAATAAAGATGACCCTCGGGCTCGCGAAAACCCGGGGGAAAAGGCTTAGGTGGCAAATGGTAAAACCAAGGTTGGGCCTTACTGGAGGAGTTTTATTCAAGGCGAACTGTCAAGGGGGTCCCATAAATCACCCAACCGCGTAAGGAACACAAACTCAAGGAACATAATACCGGTATGACGGAAACTAGGGCGGCAAGAGTGGAACAAAACATCAGGCATAAGGCCGAGCCTTCCACCCTTTAACAAATATATAGAGATGCATTAAATAAATAAGAGATATTGTGATATCCCAACATATCCATGTTCCAACATGGAACCACCTTCATCTTCACCTGCAACTAGCAACGCTATAAGAAGGGCTAAGCAAAAGCGGTAACTTAGCCAAACAACGGTTTGCTAGGAAAGGATGGTTAGCGGCTTGACATGGCAATATGGGAGGCATGATATGGCAAGTGATAGGTAGCGCAGCATGGCAATAGAGCGAACAACTAGCAAAGCAAAGATAGAAGTGATTTCGAGGGTATGGTCATCTTGCCTGCAAGGTTCTCAGAGTTGTCGAAAGCTTGATCCTCGTAAGCGTACTCAACAGGTTCCTCGTTCACGAACTCGTCTCCCGGCTCTACCCACAATAAGAACACAGGCAACGGAACCACAATCAATCACGGGAAATGCATAAGCAACATGATGCAATACATGAATGATATGCAAGATATGATATGCGATGCATATGCGTGCTCCGGACGAAAAATGATGAACAAAGCAGTAACTTGGCAAACCAAGCATTCCACTGGAAAGATGAGATGATTTCGGTCGAAATCGATATAAAGATCACCAGAAACGGATGCACGGTTTGCAAATGGCAAGCAAAACAAGAATGACACGAATCTGATACTAACAGCATGATAGCACTTAGAATACATCAAGAAACTATGCTACAGCACTCCAACGTAGCAACAAAGCCTATGGCAGTAATCTACAGGAGATGCTTGACAAAAGATGAACACTGAGCTACGGCTAGATCACAACATAACAAGCTCAAACAAGCATGGCAAAAGTGCAAAAGATAACAGGTTCACAGACTTGGTGAAAATTACTGGACATGCCTGAAACAGCATCAGGTAGCAATGTTCAGAGCACGAAATCAACATGCTACAGGAACTTAACATAGCAAAACAAGTCATGGAAGTATTCTCCTAAACGCATATGACAAAAGTCCCTTACTGACCATAAGCCAAAAAGGACCAGAAGATATGATGGCAACCATGTAAACATAGCAAGTTTCGTTAACAGGTTTCAGACTTAGCAGAAAACAGAGCATGGCAGAAACAATAATATGAAGGCATCTTGGTGAGCTTGATGCACTCACCACAAAGAAATGCATGACAAAACAAGCATACCTACAGCAAGATGGCATGTTTATGAAGCTATCCATGGCAAGTACATAACATGTATGGATCAACTACAACAAGCTTGGCAAAATTGAATAACACGTAAACAATCTGCCAGAAATATTTTATAGCAAAAGTAGAGTAAGATTGAGTCATGCTATGGCACTCCATAATTGCAAACAAGGGCAGGAATGGATCAATTACAACAATATATACAAAACATCCTTACTGAACATCACCAAAATAAGCATGGATCTCTCTGTAACCACGTGGATACATAGCAACAAAATAACAGCAGTCAGATACAGTAAAATTACTAAGTCTCTGAAATCAGAAACATTACGAAGCCTAGTTTGCATGCTTGTGCTAGTCACTACAGAGATCACAAAAATACATGGCATACACCTCTGTAAATATGGCATGGCATACATCAAGACACATGTATAGCTCATGCCCATAAGATGCACAGATTAAATGCAACAAAAATAACAAATCCTCAAGTTCTGATAAGTAACAGCACATAACAGCAACTAGCACTCTTGCACCAGAGATTTGGGCATCAAGATGGACCCAAATGAACATGGTGCAATGGAACAAAATGAAGAGCATCACGAGACGAACATTTCTATATATTACACGCGTGAAACAGAGCTACATGCAAAGATTTATGATGCAATGAACAGAGGCATAAATTGTAAAGATCTGGGACTTGGAGAAATCGGGAGAGGAAGAAAAAGTCAACCCTCGTTCACTGGAACCAGATCGGATCGAGGCACGGGCCGGCTCGGGCTCGGGGATCGCCGGAGTTGCTGGCGGGGGAGAAGAAGCCGGCGGAGGGAGGAGCTCGGGGCGCCGGGGAGGAGGGACGGGGAGGCGGCGTCGGCCGGAGTGGTCGCAGGGAGGCGTCGGGCGGTGGAGGCGGGCGAGCTCGCCGGCGCGGCGGCGCGGCGACAATGGCGGCGAAGGGCGGCGCCGGACCTCGGCGGCGATGCGGCGGGCGTCGGGGGAGCCGCGCGGGCTCGGGCGCGGGGCGCGGGGCGGAGGAGGCGCGGGCCGGGAAGCCCCGCACGGGCTCCTGCGGGCCGGTGGCGATGTGGGCGCGGGGCGCCACGTGGCGGCGTCCCGTTGGCTGTGGGCGGCGGCGGCTTCTGTCCGGCCCCGGGCGGACGTGTCCGGCGGCGCGGAGGAGCGGGTTAGGGTTTGATCTGCGAATGTATTTCGGGAGGGGAGGTGTATATATAGGTAGAGGGAGCTAGGAGAGTCCAAATGAGGTGTGGTTTTCGCCCACACGATCGTGATCGAACGACCTAGAGCATGAAAGTGACTTAGATGGGTTTTGGGCTGTTTAGAGAGGGGGTTTTCTGCAACACACAAACAGACTTTGCGGTTACCCAGTTAACCGTTGGAGTACCAAACGACCTCCAAATCGAACGAAACTTGACCGGTGGCCTACCGGTGGTATACCAAGGCCACTTGACAAGACTCGGTCCATTCCGAGAGCGTTCAACACCCACTCACGAAAGGAAACAAGAGGGGTGTGCCGGAGGAGGTGGGAGTGCCGGATTGCAAAACGGACAACGGGGAAAATGCTCGGATGCATGAGACGAACACGTATGCAAATGCAATGCACATGATGACATGATATGAGATGCATGACATGAACAAAATGCAAAACGAAAAACAAAACCCGACCACAAAGGGAATATCATAGCACATAGCCGAAAATGGCAAGAGTTGGAGTTACAAATATGGAAAGTTACATCCGGGGTGTTACATCAGGAAGGGGGGCCGAACACCTAATACACTCCGCTTTCTTTATGCAGCCCTGGAGGAAGATAGTTTGTTCAGTAATGTATTACAGCGTACTTAACTACAATGTGTTTGGAAGTTGAGTGCTTACCGAGGTATCCGGATGGTTGCAGTCGAGGCCGAGGTCCTCAGTGGTGTCCGGCCACTGTTTTCGGTTCCCGAAAAACAACTTCCACATTCCTTTGTGCGTAGTGTCGAAGAAGTGTTGGAGGGTTCGTGGTCCTTCCGGATTAAACTCCAACATGCGGAGAGGCCTACCCTGATATGGCAGGGTTCAGCGGATTAGCATTACTTGAATCACATTGACAAGATCGATGTCCCTCACGAGGAGGGTTCGGATGCGGCTCTGTAGAGTCTGCACTTCATCAACTGATCCCCAGTCCAGCCCCTTATTAATCCATGATGCAAGCTGTAATGGAGGGCCGGAACGGAACGCAGGTATAGCGGCCCACTTGGTACCGCGGGGTTCTGTGATGTAAAACCACCCATGTTGCCATTGGTTGGAAGTTTCGGTGAAAGAGCCTTTTGGCCAGTGAGTATTGAAGCTTGCTCACTACAACACCGCCGCACTCTGTTTGTTTCCCATTGACCACCTTCGGCGTCACACCAAAGGTCTTGAGCCATAAGCCGAAGTGTGGGGGAATTCGGAGGAAGGCCTCACACGTAATGATAAACGCCAAGACGTGGAAGAAAGAATCTTGGGCTAGATCGTGAAAATCTAGTCCGTAATAAAACATGAGCCCCGGGCGAAGGGGTGAAGAGCGAACCCTAGCCCTCGGAGGAAGTGAGAGATGAATACGACCCTCTCGCCGGATCTGGGAGTCGGAATAACCTGTCCTTGAGCAAGAAGCCTGTGGGGGATCTCCGCGGTCAGGTATCTGGCCGCCCGAAGCTTCGCAATGTCCTCCTCTGTAATGGAGGAAGCCACCCATCGGCCTTGAGGGTTGGGTCCGGACATGATTGGGAAGCTTGGGGCAATGAAGTCGAACCTTGGATGCTAGAACTCGAGGTTGGAAGGGCTGAGGAGAGGTTTGGCATAAAAAGTGACGGCCCTTGGCTCCTTTATAAAGGCAGCGGGTATCGAACGCCTCCTCCTAAGCCTGAAGCCTGCCTATTCCTAAGGAATCTTTCCAATGGAACGGTTGGGTTACCCACGCTCGTATTGATCAGAATCCCACAATAAGGGGACACGATCTCTGCCTCGACAAGATGTGCCAATAAAAACCACGCCTCGAAACATGGAACGGCAGGACAGGAAACGGTTCGAAATAATGACCGGGCAAGCGTGATGTCACGTTACAAAAAGTTGTCAGCAGATTGGATTCGTGAAATATTATACTCTCTACGGCTGTATGTGTGGTACTTGTGTTGCAGATTCGGGCACGTTCGTTGCGTCCGAAGACTATCTTGGAGTATTCGGAAGGAGGAACCCGCCTTGCAATGCTGAAGACAATCTCCGTGCCGGACACCTCGTCATTGAAGCCTGGTTCAGGGGCTACTGCGGGAGTCCTGGACTAAGGGGTCCTCGGGCGTCCGGCCTGTTGGACATGGGCCGGACTAATGGGCTATGAAGATACAAGACCGAAGACTCTCTTCCGTGTCCGGATGGGACTCTCCTTGGCGTGGAAGGCAAGCTTGGCGGCCAAATATGAAGATTCCTTTCTCTGTAAACGACTTTGTACAACCCTAGTCCCCTCCGGTGTCTATATAAACCGGAGGGCTTAGTCCGGAAAGAGAGACAGTCATACAGGCTAGACTTCTAGGGTTTTAGCCGTTAACGATCTTGTGGTAGATCAACTCTTGTAATACTCATATTCATCAAGATCAATCAAGCAGGAAGTAGGGTATTACCTCCATAGAGAGGCCCGAACCTGGGTAAACATTGTGTCCTCCGTCTCCTGTTACCATCGACCTTAGACGCACATATCGGGACCCCCTACCCGAGATCCGCCGGTTTTGATACCGACAGCAAGAACCACCCTTTGACGGTGAAACTAACACCCAAGGATCAAGTGTTTAAGAAGAAATTGGTGTTCTAGAAATTACCTTACTGGGAGATTCTACATGTACGTCGCTGCATCGATGTCATGCACGTAGAGAAGAACGTATGTGAAAGCATCCTTGGTACTCTGCTCAAGATTAAAGGTAAAAGAAAGGATGGTGATGGTTCACGGCTCGATATGCTTGTTGATCAATCACAAGGCAAGAGTGAAGCAGAGGATGATGAGAAATTCATCAAAGCTCGCTAGAGTTACAATTTCAGTACAAAAGATGCAACACCGTTCTTCACCTATTTGTTGTCAGTTAAGACACCCTCTTCCTACTGCGCAAACATCAGAAGTCTCGTGGATGTGAGCTCAGGTAAAATGAAGTTGGGACACATGAAGTCACATGATTGCCACGTAATGTTGACACAAATCCTCCCGGTGGCCATCAGGAATCTGATGGACAAAGATATAAGAAACACACTCATTGACCTGTGTGATTTCTCCAACCAACTATGGCAGAAAGTTGTAAATCCTGAAGAGTTGGATCATATGCAAGATGATATTGCAAGAATATTGTCCAACCTAGAGATGTTTTTCCCACCGTCATTCTTTGATGTCATGGTCCATCTCACTATGCACCTTGTCGACGAGATAAAGTATTGTGGTCCTGTGTTTCTTCGCAACATGTATCCCTTCGAGCGGTTCATGGGAATACTAAAGCGCTTTTGTCGGAACCGAAACCATCCAGAGGTGTTGAGGATATAGACCTTAGAGTCACCCGCCAGGAGGGGCCGGGTTACTCATAGGGTCATTGCCAGAAGCCCGGAGCCAAGCTTGAAGACGATGGGCCAGAGATGGGCTTAAGACCCGGATATGGCTTAAGGCCCGTAGTTACAATCATTATTATGGTAGAACTTGTAGTGTAAGGCAAGAATAGTTGAGAGTCCGAGCCGGACACTCTTATGAGCCGGCCGGGACTCTGAGAGCTGCTGGGCGTCAGCCTCCCTATATAAAGGGACGACCCGGCAGCGGTTTAGGGACAAGAAAGATCTCGTCGAGAGCCGGGCATAGAAGTTAAGCTCCCTGGTCATCGAAACCCTAATCAATACCACCTCAAACTGGACGTAGGCTTTTACCTTCACCGTAAGGGGCCGAACCAGTATAAACCCTCGTGTTCCTTGCCCCACTTAACCCCTTCAAGCTTCCTAGTTGTGATGGCTCCACGACTAAGTCCTAGCTCGAGGACATCTGCCGTGACAATTCCACGACAGTTGGCGCCCACCGTGGGGCTAGCACACGGTGGATTTGAGTTCTTGAAGGGCAGCTTCGAAGGGCTCAAGGGATACGCTATGGGCCGGATGACCAAGAGTCATCGCGGCAAGCTCTACATCGATGATGCAAACTGGGGCCCCGACGCCGGCTCAATTGATTACGGGTACCGGGTCCCCTTCGGCGGAATTCATGTTTTCATCGGCAAGATTGGTGAGCCGGGCCCTGAGCCGGATCTCTGCGCCGATCTCATCGAGACGGCTCAGCGTGCACGACCCGCCCGGGCCCGGCCTGCCGTAAAGCATGCTTTTGTGGGATGCGTCCATGGAGGGATCTCTGATCGATCTGGGTCTGGTGATGAGACGGCCGCCGGCTCTGACGGCGAGTCATCCACCGATGAGTCAAACTCGTTGTATCAACTTCAAGATGGCCGGCTCATGGGTTATTCCGATGGTGACAGTATTCTGGACCCGTTTGAGCCGCCAAGTCAGGTTGGGGTCTTTATGACCGGTGCACAGCCTGTTCAGAACCCTGCTGCTGGAGCGGGAAACCCGGTGCCCTCGCCGGCTCAGGTGCTAATGGATCTCACGGACAAGATGACGGCCCTGTTAACCGCCACGGTTGACCCGGCGGATCAAGCTCAGCATGATGCGGAGGTGGCACAGTTAAAATTGGATCTAGTGAAGGCTAAGGAGGATCTGGCAGCGGAAGGGATCAGGATGGCTGCGGAGCGGGCGGCTCTCGATGCCCAAACCCAGTTGATTCAAGCGCAGTCCTTCCGGCTCACGATGGATCGAAACGCGTCCAATGAGGTCCTGAGAAGGAGGCATCAAAAGGCCCAATCTCGACTCCCTCCGGTTTACGATCCACGCAACCTCTTCAACACGCCAGGTGCAGGGTCTAGTAACCCGCCAGGGGTCATAGTGCCCGGGTCGGGGACCCCTATTCAGCCACAAGTAATGGGGCCTCCCCAGATGCCCCCTGCCCCGCCTCAATACGTGCCAATACCACCGGGTCATTATAATAACCCGCTGGAGAACATGATCGCTGCGGCAGCGCGGCTGGCGGCTCTCCCGGTCGACGGCGACTCTCCGACGGCTATTGAAACCTGTCGGGTCAGGGAACTCCTTCAGACAGCACTGGCACAGCAAGAGGCGTACTCCTACAGCCGGGACAGGATCCACTCGACCCCTCGTCCAGGCCGGAGCCCGAGTTACAGCCGGCACATGGTCTCAGCGACCGGCTCAAGTAACGTCCGACGCCATGATCCGCCCCCTGGCCATGGCCCGGCTCATAACGGAGCCTTTCACGCAGCAGACCAAGACAGAGCGCGGCAAGAGGCAGAGCAGGTACCTCAGTTGACGGCCTACCAGACTCCCCCGGCTTATCCGACGACGTTCGTCGATGTGGGTATCCCTACCAGGACTGGGGGTGTCCCTTGCTTAGTACCAGCTATCCGCAATGAACGTTTACCCAAGGACTTCAAAGGCCCTAGGAAGGTGCCCAACTACACGGCTGACTTACAACCCGCAGCCTGGATCGAGAGTTATGAGATGGCCATGGAACTACTGGAGGTCAGTGAGGCGGCAATGGCCAAGTACTTCACCATGATGTTGGATGGGACTGCCCGCACTTGGTTGAAAGGGCTACCACCGAACTCCATCGGGTCTTGGGCTGAGCTGAAAGCCCGGTTCATCCAAAACTTTAAGGATACCTGCAGGCAGTCTATGTCAATTGTGGATTTGACTAACTGTAAGCAGCAGGAGGGTGAATCCACGACGCATTGGGTTCGCCGGGTCAAGGAGATCATACATTCATCAGATAAGATGGATGTCGGCTCTGCAGTCTTAATGTTGGAACAGAATTGTCGTTTCGTGCCCCTGAAGATGAAACTCGGGCGGCTTAAGCGCTACTGCAGTGATATGGGTACACTAATGGCGGCTCTTGTCAAGTACGCCGATTCTGATGGTACCAAGGATCCCCCTTCAGATGATGAAAGGGCAGGGAAGGGAAAGAAGAATGGCAATGGCAAGGGTCCTCAGCATAACCCGGGGAACCAAGGAGGAGGCAAGTGCAAGGCCGATGGCAGCCTAGAGTTTGTAGCCAACGCCAGCTCACAAGGTAATAACCAGCGATGCAAGGGGAGGCCCCCTCCCCGAGGCGGCGGGTCAGGCCCGACGCTGGAGCAACTGTTGAATGAGCCTTGTCCAAGGCATGGCTCTAGAGAGAAGCCAGCGACTCATCTATGGAAGGATTGCGCAATCATGAAGGCCTTTAAGAATTACAATGGCCCAGGCGGCGGCTCAGGCGCCGGCGGCTTTCATGGCCCGAGTGGCGGCTCAAATTCTGGTCCTCCGAACGGTCAAGGGGGCTTTAATCAACACTCTGGTCAGGGTCATCAACAGCAGGAGGGGGGTTATCAGACCAATCCAAAGCAGCTTAGCGGTGGACAATATCATGTGTTTACCACCAGTCTGTGTAAACGAGATCAGAAGCTTCATAAGAGGGCTGTGAATGCTGTTGAGCCGGCGGTTCCACGCTACTTGCGGTGGTCTAAGCAGTCTATAGTGTGGAGTAGGGAGGATCACCCTCCACGGGTGGATAATCCAGGTCACTTGGCCCTAGTGGTGGCTCCTCAGGTGGGAGGATATAAGTTCACTAAGGTGCTCATGGATGGAGGCAGCAGCATCAACATCCTCTATTATGAGACTTTCCGTCGTATGGGGTTGATTGATAAAAACCTCAGCCAGTCCAACACTATTTTCCACGGTGTGGTACCTGGTAAGTTGGCTTATCCAGTCGGCAAGATTGAATTGGAAGTGGCCTTTGGAGATGAGAACAACTACAGGGTGGAGAAATTGACCTTTGAGGTGGTCAAGATAAGAAGCCCATACCATGCTATATTTGGACGGCCGGCTTACGCCAAGTTCATGGCACGACCGTGTTATGTGTACTTACAGCTCAAGATGTCGGGTCACAATGGGACCATTACGGTTCACGACAGTCGGAAAGTGGCTCTGGAGTGTGAGGAAGGCGATGCGGCTTATGCAGAATCTGTTTGTGCAACAGAGGAGTTGAAGTTTTACAAAGATAATGTTGACCCAACAGATATGACCTCTCTGAAAAAGCCAACTACGGAGAATGAGCCGGCGATGAAATTTAAGTCGGCTGATGAAACTAAGCTTGTTGATTTTGTTCCAGGAGATTCATCTCAGCAGTTTAGTATCAGTGCCAATCTGGATCCGAAATAGGAAAGCGCGCTCATCGAGTTCGTCCGTGAGAATAGGTACATCTTCGCATGGAAACCTTCTGACATGCCAGGTGTACCTAGAGAACTCGCTGAGCACACTCTCAATGTTGATCCGAAATTTAAGCCGGTCAGGCAGTTCCTTCGGCGGTTTAATGAAGAGAGGCGGAAAGCTATTGGTGAAGAGGTGGCCCGGCTCTTGGCGGCCGGGTTTATTGTTGAAGTCTTTCACCCGGAATGGTTAGCTAACCCGGTGCTCGTACTCAAGAAGAACGGCACTTGGCGGATGTGTGTGGACTACACGGACTTAAACAAGGCGTGTCCGGCTGATCCTTTTGCCCTTCCCCGTATTGATCAAATTATTGATGCTACGGCCGGTTGTGCGCGCTTGAGTTTCTTGGATGCTTATTCTGGATATCATCAGATTAAAATGGCAGTTAAGGACCAGGAGAATACGGCATTCATCACTCCCTTTGGAGCCTTCTGCTACGTATCTATGCCCTTTGGACTCAAGTGTGCACAGGCGACTTATCAGCGTTGCGTGCAGAACTGTCTTCATAACCAGATTGGGCGCAATGTTCATGCTTATGTGGACGATATTGTGGTTAAGTCCATAAAGGAGGAAACCCTGATAGATGACTTGAGATAAACCTTCGATAATCTCCGGGTTTACAAGATGATGCTTAACCCGGCCAAGTGTGTTTTTGGTGTTCCTGCAGGCAAACTCTTGGGCTTCTTGGTTTCTGACAGAGGCATTGAAGCTAACCCGGAGAAGATCAAAGCTATCACCTCCCTGGCTAAGCCGGCGTGTATAAATGACGTTCAGCGCTTGGCGGGTCGCATCGCTGCTTTAAGCCGGTTTATAAGCCGTTTGGGTGAGAAGGCCATGCCATTATATCAGTTGATGAAGAAAACTGATAACTTTGTCAGGAATGATGAAGCTAATACCGCTTTTGAGGATTTGAAGAAGCAGGTGGCAGAGCCCCCAGTCCTTGCTGCTCCGGTTGATAAGGAGCCCTTATTATTGTATGTGGCGGCGAACACACGAGCCGTCAGTGTGGCTATGGTGGTGGAGCGCAAGGAAGAGGGTAAGGAGCATCCGGTTCAGCGGCCGGTTTATTATGTCAGCGAAGTGCTTA
The DNA here is from genome assembly GCF_002575655.3 of Aegilops tauschii subsp. strangulata. Lineage (NCBI taxonomy): Eukaryota > Viridiplantae > Streptophyta > Magnoliopsida > Poales > Poaceae > Aegilops > Aegilops tauschii. The sequence continues at coordinate 267,887,762 of NC_053038.3, read as the reverse complement.
TCGAGTCCAAACAGCGGTATCCACATTGGCAGAAGCTGGTTTATGGTGTGTTCATGGCAAGCCGGAAGCTTAAGCATTATTTCCAGGGTCATCCTATAACTGTGGTCAGTTCTGCCCCTCTTGGTGATATCATTCAAAACAGAGAGGCCACAGGGAGAGTGGCTAAATGGGCCATAGAGCTCGGACCCCATGGTCTGAAATACGTGCCACGCACTACTGGTAAGTCTCAGGCCTTGGTGGATTTCATCAATGATTGGACAGAGTCACAAGTGCCCGAACAAAAGCCGGATAACACGTATTGGACTATTCACTTCGATGGGTCCAGGCAGTTGGAGGGCTCGGGGGCTGGAGTTGTATTGGCTTCCCCTAAAGGTGACAAGTTCCATTATGTGTTACGGTTGATGTTTCCTTGCACTAACAATGCGGCTGAGTACGAGGCCTTGCTCCACGGTCTTCGGATGGCTAAGGAGATGAGCTTGAGCCGGGTAAGGTGTTTTGGTGACTCAGACTTGGTGGCCCAACAAGTATCAGGCAAGTGGGACTCTAAGGTCCCTCTCATGGCGGCTTATCGCCGCGAAGTTGATGCCATTGCTGGGCACTTTCAGGGTTACCAAGTAGAGCACATTGATCGCAGGAAGAACGAGGCGGCTGATGCTTTAAGCCGGCTAGGCTCTCAGCGAAAGCCGGTGCCACCTAATACTTTCCTGGATGTCCTGTATAATCCTTCTGTTAAGCTACCTACAGAGGAAGACTTGGCTGTCCCTGACCCGGAGGCACGACTGGTGGTGGCTCTCCACATCATACCGGACTGGACAATGCCCTATTTGGCTTACATGACCCGGGGTGAGTTGCCTGAGGATGAAACTTTGGCCAGAAAAATAACCCGGCGGGCTAAGTCAATGATTGTTATCAATGGCGAGTTGCATCATCGCAGTGTGACAGGAGCGTTTCAGCGTTGTGTCTCCCCTGAGGAAGGTCAAGAGATCTTGCATGAGATTCATGAAGGGGATTGTGGCCATCACGCCGGTTCCAAGTCTCTTGTGGCCAAGGCTTTTCGCCATGGTTTTTATTGCCTGTCGGCTCATGCTGATGCAGAGGACTTGGTCAGTAAATGTGATGGTTGCCAGAGGTTTTCACGACGGGCTCATGTGCCGGCTCAGGAGCTGAGGATGATCCCAATTACTTGGCCTTTTGCGGTCTGGGGGCTTGATATGGTTGGGCCTTTCAAACGATCCAAGGACAAGAAGACCCACCTTTTGGTGGCAGTTGACAAATTTACCAAGTGGGTAGAAGCAGAGCCAGTTACCAAGTGTGATGCGGCCACAGCAGTTCAGTTCATGAAGAAGGTGATCTTTCGCTTTGGCTTTCCGCATAGCATTATAACTGACAATGGCACCAATCTATCCAAAGGCGCCATGGAAGAGTTTTGTCAACGAGAGCATATCCGACTTGATATCTCCTCAGTTGCTCATCCTCAATCCAATGGTCAAGCTGAGAGAGCTAATCAGGAGATTTTGAAGGGCATCAAGCCCCGGCTTTTGGTCCCTTTGCAACAGACGCCGGGTTGTTGGGTGGAGGAGTTGCCCTCCGTGTTATGGAGCATCAACACTACTCCTAACAGGTCTACAAGCTTCACGCCTTTCTTCATGGTTTATGGGGCAGAAGCAGTCCTCCCCAGTGACATCCGTCATGACTCACCTCGAGTGGCGGCTTATGTTGAAACGGACAATGAACAGGCGCGCCAAGATGCTCTTGACTTGTTGGACGAACAACATGATGTGGCAGCAGCTCGCCCAGCGATTTACCAACAAGACCTGCGCCGTTATCATAGTCGCTGGGTTAAAACCCGGGTCTTCCAGGAAGGTGATCTCGTGCTCCGGCTCATCCAAGATCAAACAGATGCGCACAAGCTATCCCCGCCTTGGGAAGGACCCTTTGTGGTCAGCAAGAATTTGCACAACGGGTCATATTACCTCATTGACATTCGGGAGCACAAAGATTCACGTAAGTCGGAAGAAGAGACCCGTCGGCCGTGGAACATAGCTCAGCTTCGGCCTTACTACACTTGAGCCACCGGCTCTCATAATGTACATATCTCTCTCGGCCATGTATATATTATGATAAGCAATAAAGCAGGACCTCTGTCCTTTTTCTCCTCCAAATGTGCACGTGTTTGTTTTCTTTGCAAGATTAACATGATAACTTGAAGGAGGATTCGGCTTATGATCGTATCCGAATCTAGCCGCAGGTAATAAGGTCACTTGGGGGCTTCCTGTTCAAACATGGGTCGTATTCGAACCAAAGAGAACATAGCTGTCGATACCCATTTGATTGGCAAAGTGCCGAGCTCATTGGGAGTTTTTCTTTGATCATATTTGAATCATAGTTTAACCCCTTTGAGAACCGACGTGGATCGTATTCGAATCAGCGTCGTTAAACAATTCTTAAAATCACTTGGGGGCTTCCTGTTCAAACATGGGTCGTATTCGAACCAAAGAGAACATAGCTGTCGGTACCCTCTTGATTGGCATCGCCACACCCACTGGGGGCTATATGATCGTATCCGAATCTTAGCTTAACCCCTTTGGGCCGGGTCTCTGGTCGTATTCGAACCAGAAGCCCCTAAGTTCTTCTGCTTCATTATAGGGTTCTTCTGATCATTTCAAAGTGTGTACGGCCGGGTCTCACTTGGCCGGTTTAAACTTTGATTTCCAATGTTAGTTGGACACAATGGGTGTTATTAAGACAGGTAAACCGGACTTGAGGTACCAACCTTACCACCCGGGTTATTTGAGCCGGAAGTATGCTTGCAGGCCGCTAAGTATGTTATTACGGCTCTATTAAGGATATAATTGAAGACCAGTCCTTTTTTGATTCATATTCCGGGTTATATATCTAAAACTTATGATTCTCAGGGCGGTAAGCCGCCTGAAGACTTGTGATTTGTCCTTCTCTGCAGGATGGTTAAAGGCAACTATTTTGAGATTAAGGAAAACAAATGATTGATTATGACCCGGAGAAACATAAAGGAGACAACTTCATCAGACTTTAACATTCAAGGCGTGCACGATGGCACGGCAAAGATAAAGTATTGGTCCTACTCTATTACAAAGACTCATTGAGTCCAAAAGGGTGAGGCATTGATTGATAAGCCGCCAGCTGAGTTACAACGCTTGCTGAGTTGAAGTCTCCGGCTCGTTCCTCTCTTCTCCTCCGGCTGATCCCAAGACCTGGAAGGTTGATGACTTCCAGTCGATGCCGCTGAGAGCTTCGAATTGGGCTTCCTCGTCAATTAACCCAGCCGGGTCAATCTCCGGGGCGAAAGTGTGCTGACGAGCTGGCGGGATCAAGTTGAGGGCTTCATAGCGCGGAGTAGGGATCCTCTGATTTTCTGCGTCGTAGCCCGGTTGATACTTGGTCAGATATGTGTCATTGCCAATAAGGGTGGCCACCGGGCGTACGGCCTTCACGCAAGCTGCGAAGGCCTTCTGATCAAAGGCGGTGCCGTCTTCCTTCAGACTTGGATAGCCGAGGGCGATGTCCGTCGGGTCTAACTCTGGCAAGAACGCCTTGGCCCGGCTCAGCGCAGCGATCGCTCCGGCTCTTGCAGAGGCCCGTCGCAGCTCTTGGATCCGTTGAGGCAGAACGGCGAGACGGTGAAGGACTTCCGCCAGGTGATTCAGCACCTCGTTGGAGAGGGCCACCACAGCCAAGGCACGTTGTGACCCGGTGTAGAGTTGCTCCACCAGGGTGTATACGGCTTTCAGCTTGGTCACCACACTCTGATTCAGGTTGGCACTTCTGGGACCTGTTTAACAGAGTCAGATAAGCCGCCGACAAGGATGAATTGTGAGAAATACAAATTCTAAACTTGATGAAAGCCGGTGGGACGACTTACCGAAGATTGCGGCCACCATCTGGGACACTTGGCGCTTTAGGCCGGAGAGCTCGGCGGTCTTCTTGGAGAGAGCCTTCTCCGCTTGTTCAGCCCAGTTCACCAATGCGGCCTTTTCTTCGGCCCACGCCTTCCGCTCAGCGTCGAACTCCGTCTTCAGCTTCTCTTGCGTGGCGATGCTGGACACAAACTTGGCGTTTGCCTTCCGGGTCTCCATCTCTTGCATCTTCAGCCGGTTCTTGAGATCAGCAAGGTCAGCCTCAAGCTTCTTGCCAGCAGCCTGTATAAATTTCCGGGTTATGGCATGGCCAATTACTATACAAATTTAAAGTCCCAAGCGTTTTCCAAGCAAAGACACTTGGCACTTGGGGGCTAATGCATATTGAACGTTTCTATCTACACATTGCCGGTTCAATGGAGTAAGCCGGAACCTAAGTCTACAACATACTCAATCATAAGTCGTCGACTTGGGGGCTAGCATGGTACAGGTAACTAAGCAGTAAGTAAGAGGACAGAAGAATATTACCTCAAATTTCTGCTGGATCTGGGTCACCATAGCAATCTCTGCGTCCCGGCTCTTGTGCACTTGGCTGACGAAGCCGGAGACGATCTCTCCAATGTTCAAGTTGGAGTAGTCGGTGAGGTCCAAGTTAACCCGGCGCGACTCTAGCAGCTCCCCTTTGGCGGAGCACTTGGCCAGCACGGTAGGTCTCCCCGGCTCAACGAACTCCGTCCGGGTGATTACCACGTCCGGGTCATCAGCTGGGGGAGCCGAGCTGGAGGCCTCCGGGTTAACAGAAGCTTCTGTAGTTGCCTTGGTGGTTGGGGCAGCGGCCTCAGGTGCAGAGGCAGCTAGCGGCTCTTGAGCGGCTGCCTCTAGCTCAGGCAAGTCCGGCTCATCGACCGGCTTGGACTTCTTCGCCCTCTTGGTGATCTTGGCCTGGGCACTGAAAGGACAAAAAGATTAAGCACAATAGGGTAAGTGAAGACAAAAGTACAACATGAGATGGTTATCATTACCCGGGCACGGTCTTGAAAGCCGGCAGGCTTGACTGCATAGAGTCGCCGGAAGAGGGGCGAGTTTCCTGGTAATTTGAGTCAGAAGAGTTGAGCGGTTGACGTATAGCACCTGACAAAGGATGAAAAGGGTACAATTTTGAGATCACCTTGGTCCGGCGTTTCCTCGATGCGTCAGGTAACCCGGAGGAGAGGTCGGTGCTTTTGTCGGTCCGGGCGTGCCGCCGGCTCTCATGCACCTGTCGCTTCAAAATAAATTGAGGGTCTTGATAAGCTAAAGGATGTGAAAAGCTTACTTTCCGGGTTACCCTTCGGATTTTCAGCCTGGGCAAGGGCTCCGAGTCGGAGGAAAATGTCGTTACCTCTTCAACCACCGGGTTACTTGCTCCGGTGTCGTCCTATTGATGAACAAGTATTGATAAGGCAGACAAAAATAAACAACAAAGTACGACAAGGACTTACAGGCTCAGGGGTTACCTCTGACTCGGAGCTGTCGCTTAGTTGCATCAGCTCTGAAGCAGAAGGCCTGTTTCCTTTCCTGCGAGGGGCGGCTTTCTTGGCGGCTTTCTTCGCCTTTTTGGCCTTCTTGGCCGCCTCATGGTCATATTTGACCCGCCAGAACTTATCATCAGCCTGCAAAATACAATGATGATTTCTTAAAATGATTCAAATGATAGTTATATACAGATAAGAGGTTTAGATCAGCGGCTTACCGCTGGGGCTGGGTTGGTCTTGCAGAAGGGGGCTAACCCGGTCCTTCCGTAGTCTACCAGGCTCTCGTTCAAGAGGGCCTTGGTCATCTCCTCTGCAACATCTTTAGGAAGATCGTTGCGGCTGTGTCTCTGGGGGTCATCCTTTCGGCCCGTGTACTCACACATTAAGCCGGGGCGGCGGCTCAATGGGATCACCCGCCACGAGATCCAGACCCGGACCAGATCGATTCCGTTCAGACCATTGCCCAGGAGAGCCTTGATCCTGTTGATGGTGGGGAGCAGAGGTTGGCGCTCCGCTTGAGTCAGCTTGTCTGACAGTGGGTGAGTCGGCTCCAGACGCGAGGGGCGAAAGCCGGGCAACGGACTCTCATCAGCCGGCGACGTGTCTTGGCAGTAAAACCACGTCAGATTCCAGTCCTTGGGGTGGCTGGGCGGCTCTGCGTAAGGGAAAAGGCAGTCCCTCCGCCGCTGAATGGAGATGCCACCTAGCTCCAGACTTGGCCCATTGGCGCACTCATTCTGACGGTTTAAATAGAAAAGCTCTCTGAAGAGCGGCAGACTGGGTTCTTCTCCAAGGTAAACCTCACAGAACACTTGGAAGTTGCAGATATTGGACACTGAGTTGGGTCCTATGTCCTGAGGCCGCAGATCGAAGAAATTCAGAACATCTCTGAAAAACTTTGAGCCGGGCGGTGCGAAGCCCCGGCTTATATGATCCGCAAAAATCACTACCTCCCCGTCCTTTGGCTGTGGTCTCTCTTCTGACGGGTCAGGGGCACGGTAGGACATGACGTCCTTCTTGGGCAGATATCCAGACTTGACAAAATCTGCTAGGGTCTCATTGGTGACATTGGACCTCATCCAGTTGCAAGTGATGGAGGCTTTAGGAGCTTTGGGAGGCATGGTGACTGTTGGAAGCCTATGACACAAGGAAAAATATCCGGTTCAACAATAAGCCGGCGGGGACTTACAAGTTAAGGTTTAAGGTGGCGGCTTATGGTGGGGACTAATGATATATGTCTAAGTACATCAGGTTATCTAAGCCGCTGGTGTGCTTGAGGGTAATTCAAATTGTCTACAGCCTTGTCATGAGTGAGCCGGAAAGTTTTACGGTGTGTGGCTTCTCTTAAGTCGGAAGGTTCTACGGCGCGTGTTTTCTTTAAGCCGGAAATGTAAACCGCCATGATTCAATGAGGGCAGTTTTTTACTAAGTGTGGTGAAAACAGGTTTCACACATTGTGGTAAGTATTTTGGATCAAAATGGTCAGGCAAAAGAAAAAGTTTCTAGACCTAGGAACAGACGCAAGGGAGGTTCTTGAGCTTGAATGAGGTCTTTATGCAGTAAAAAGAGGCCTACTTGGATTTGAAATGAGTGCTAAACAGCCGCCGCACTAGTTCTACCCTATACTAAGATCAAAAAGAGGCAGTAAAATTCAAATCTACTGAGGGCCGCGATGAACTACGAAGAACCGAGGAAGAACTATGAAGCCCTAGTGCGGATCTGCCCTATGGAGTAGCGAGGACTCACCGGTGCTGAAGAGGAGCGGAGGTTGCCACCGTTTGTCTGGACCGAGTCAGGGTGATGCAGCGGCCAAGGTTGACGAAGACCGGGGGCGCGGCGGCGGCGGCAGAGTTCGAGCTCGAGCAGAGGACAGTGGCGCAAGGAGGAAGAAGGGTGGCGGAAAGGCCCGTCGGGCCGGCCTATTTATAAGGGCGAGCTCATAAAGTGGGCGCGAGAAATGAGGAGACCACGGCGTGGTTATCTCCCCATGAAACGCCTCGATTTTCGGGATGGCAGCAAAGATAAGATCCGTTGCGGATCTGGTGGAGTAAAAAACGTGCTTAATGGAAGATGACGTCACGGCGGATTACCCGGAGTCCAGAGGATGACGTCACGCCGGGTTATGGCTCTCACACAATGGTAAGCCGGAGTTTTTCTGTCGAAAGAATGGAAGATTGACATGAGCCGGCTCAAATCAATCTGGGGCCTAATGTTGAGGATATAGACCTTAGAGTCACCCGCCAGGAGGGGCCGGGTTACTCATAGGGTCATTGCCAGAAGCCCGGAGCCAAGCTTGAAGACGATGGGCCAGAGATGGGCTTAAGACCCGGATATGGCTTAAGGCCCGTAGTTACAATCATTGTTATGGTAGAACTTGTAGTGTAAGGCAAGAATAGTTGAGAGTCCGAGCCGGGCACTCTTATGAGCCGGCCGGGACTCTGAGAGCTGCTGGGCGTCAGCCTCCCTATATAAAGGGATGACTCGGCAGCGGTTTAGGGACAAGAAAGATCTCGTCGAGAGCCGGGCATAGCAGTTAAGCTCCCTGGTCATCGAAACCCTAATCAATACCACCTCAAACTGGACGTAGGCTTTTACCTTCACCGTAAGGGGCCGAACCAGTATAAACCCTCGTGTTCCTTGTCCCACTTAACCCCTTCAAGCTTCCTAGTTGCGATGGCTCCACGACTAAGTCCTAGCTCGAGGACATCTGCCGTGACAATTCCACGACAAGAGGCAAGCATCCTACAAGGTTATACCACGGAGGAGGTGGTTGAGTTTTGCACTGAATACATGAAACAAAGACCTATAGGTTTGCTCCTCTCTCGCCACGAGGGAAGGCTGAAAGGTAAGCCGGTCCTTGCTGGCACGCAAATGGCTGCACCCGGAGAATTGGCAGAGAAAGCCCATTTGACGGTACTGCTTAACAGCCCATTTCTCATCGCTTATGCCGAAGAACACTTGGCGGAGATACGCCAAAGCTTCTTACCAATGGTGCCTTCATCAGATGTGGAGATGAAGGAGCACACTAAGAAGTACGCCGAATGGCTGAAGAATCGTTTGGCACAAGGATCCATCGATGACATTGCTACATGGTTGGCACAAAAGCCATCACCTACGGTGTTGACATACCAAGCATATGACACAAATGGATACACATTCTACACTGAGGAACATGATAAGAAGACCTCGTATCAGAACAGCTTTGTTCGAATAGAATGCATGACTGTAAATGAAGCTGATAAAAGGGTATACTATGGAACCATCAAAGAGATTTGGGAGCTTTACTATGTGAAAGTTAAGGTGGCATTATTCAGGTGCGCATGGATCCCTCTTGGTCAGGTAAGGATTGATGAGTACAGGAAGACCTGCGTTAACAAGAAAACGATGGCATATCATGCGGACCCATTCATTCTTGCCAGTGATGCTACCCAGATTTTCTTTGTGGAAGACCCCTTTCATAAGAACGGCCATTTAGCGAAGCATGGGAAGAGAAGGGTACTGGGTGTCGACGATGTTGCCGATGAGGACGAGTACGATGAATTTGATGAGTTGCCGACCAAGGAATCACACACCCGTGCAACAGAGCAGCGTAAAATCATCAAAAAAACCCAAGTTCATTCGAAGTCAACTTAATGATCCCAGTTCCCCCATGTACATGGGAATTAAGCCGTGAGACTAGTCTTTATGCCTACCCTGCAACTTAATTCGATCAATTTAGAACTGTCGTGTGTACTGAATTTGTGATTACGCCCGGTTTTCTGTTGATGTAAGAACCGTTAATATGTTGAACTTGATATGTTGTCAGCTCAGGCAATGAATATGAACTGTTTTTTGTTATTATTATTATATCATAGAGGTAGCACACTCAATCGATCTCACTACAGTATGTGTGAACAAAAATATTCCATCTGGTTTGCGAATAGCACACGGTTCGTTGATGAAAGCCGTCTGCCGACCAAACCCCGCCACCCCGCCCACGATCTGAGTCGTGCTTTCTGATTGGCTAGAACCCAAACCCCACGGATCGTACGTCTGCACCGTTGGATGCTCCCAGATCGAACGGCGATCCTCATCCCTTTCGACAGCATATGTAGTTCCGGTTGCATTTTTATTTTTATGCACAAAATGCATGTTAATCTCAAAAAATGTCTTAAATATAGCTAACGATACCTGAAATGCGCCAGAAAATCAAACCCGTGGTATAATGGTGATTGCGTATCGTGGAAATTTTTATGAGGCCAAACGATGAAGTCACCGGCCACAAGAGTTTGAATTTACACGTCTCCTTTTGGAAAACCATGATCCTTCATGCGAGATGCTCCGGTTTGGAAGGAGCGGTCATCAAAACTTGTGCCAAACTTTACCATTTTTTTCCACGGGGTCGTCAGAGCACGCCACAGGCACACATCGATTTTGATGATGTCCGAACTCCATCTGAATTTTCTGTAATTAAAATATCAACTAGGCCTAAGCCAGTGGCCGCACCTCACGGCCGAAATGTTTGAAACTTCTCCCCGCTTCTCAAACAAACGGATGAAAACTCACAAAGCGACGCACAAATGATCTGTACACCTTTGCTAGGCTGATAGTAAGGGGGTATCATAGCTAGTATCATGCATGCCAACTAGGCAATTTTGATGAGCTGTCATATAATTAATTAAATGAAGAAATAGAGGGTTAAGTATCATATCATGAAACATTATCATAATAAATGTTATGATATGCATGAGAATATAAATAAAGTACTACATATGATACTAGCTACTCTATGATACTATGCAGTAGAGCAAGTACACAATAGAGTGACATAAGACTAGCCACAATGGGTAGTAACATAGAATGTTACTAGTCTATGTTACTACCACCATAGTGGGGAGTAACATATGTGTAGTAACATGCAACACTTCATTTATTAGGCTATAGACTCATCTTGCCTTGAGATGTGTGATGTTACTCAGACTAGCCACAATGGGTAGTAACATAGACTAGTAACATGCCCGTGTTACTAGTCTATGTTATTACCTCTATAGTGGGGAGTAACATATGTGTGGTAACATGCAACACTTCATTTATTAGGCTATAGACACATCTTGCCTTGATATGTACATGTGATGTTACTCATACTACTAGTAACTAGCTATGTTACTACTTTCCTCTCTTTCTTCATCTATTGCTTGTGACATCATCTACTTTATCTATATATGTGTGATGTTACTACCTATGTTACTCCCATTGTGGGTAGTCTCATACTATAGTAAGACTACCCACAGTGGGAGTAACATAGGTAGTAACATCACACATATCCAATTTCCTCCATTTCTTCATTTATTGCTTGCTACATCATCTATTTTATCTAGATATGTGTGATGTTATTACCTATGTTACTCCCACTGTGGGTAGTCTAAGCAGGCTATAAGCAATAGAATAATATATATGTGCTTATTAGTTGGAGGAAAGAGAAGAGAAGCGGGCTCTTGGTTAGTAGAGCCAGCTGCAACACGAGACCCGAGACACTTTGTGAGGATGTAAGGTGGGCCAACTATTGATAAACTAGCACATATATAAAACTTATTATTGTACATGCCCACTAGGAGGTTGGTTGTATATGACATGGCAACTTCTTATAGCTGACCCTTGGTTGTATTATTAACCATGCTCTTAGTGAGGTAGCTAGTATACCATAGACGACTAGCTAGTATCAGACTAGCCATAGTGGGAGTAACTTCAGCAGTAACACCGACTCCAACTCAGCAAACTTGCTTATGTGGCAATAAGTTAATGAGGAGAGAGATAGTTTCAGTAACTTAGCTAGTTACTGTAACATCACATGTCCCAATGCAATATGAGTCCATAACCTAATAAATGAAGCTTTGCATGACACTACACTTATGTTACTACCCACTATGAAGGTAGTAACATATATAGTCTAGGGATATGTGTATGTTACTAGTGTACTACTCTCCATTGTGGCTAGTCTCACTCCCTCCTTTCCGGTTTAGGCTGGTTGTAATGGTATTATCATAAGCGGTATCATGCATGCCAACTAGACTTTCTGGATGATGTGGCACACAAGAGAGGATGTGGTATCATATCATGATACCGTGTCATATTAAATGTTGTACTACTACTTTGTGTGATGCATGACAATTAGTAAGGCAACCTAAGATGCTAACTTATGATACTATGCATTACGGAAGTAGTATCCTACACTATCATATGCATTACGGAAGTAGTATCGTACACTATCCTACACTATCATATGCATGGTACTAGTATATATGATACTCCCCATTACAACCAGCCTTATAGGGCTCAATTCAAAAATCTCACCAACCAAGGTAGATGGTGAGTGGTGGAATACTTTTTGTATTTTGCAAAAACACCCAGTTAATGCTTTTGTTTTCCTCAAAAAATTATGTTTTCCAATGTATTAATTGCAATACATACATGCATATATAAAGTACATGCATTGGTAAACTTTCTCTTAATACTTGCATGCAATGATTTAATGCACCTTGGAATCTGGACATGTGATGGGGAACAACCAAATTGAGCCTTTGGAAAAACTAAGATTTTGAGATAAGCCTATAAACCGGAAAGCAGGGAGTATATATGCATGATACTAGTATATGATCGACAATACCTCTGTAATGCGCGCATGCATAGTATCATAAGTTAGTATCTTAGGTTCCTTATTAATTACCATGCATGACACAAAGTAGTACAACATTTAATATGATACGGTATCATGATATGATACCACACCCTCTCTTTCATCATTTAACTGTGTGCCACATCATCCAAAAAGTCCAGTTGGCATGCATCATATCGCTTGATACTCCCATATTACGACCAGCCTTGTTAGGGTGGCCATAGTGGGGGTATCATAGCCGGTATCATGCACCCGGGAATAGAAAATATGATGATGTGGCAAAGAAGCAGTAACATAGGTAGATACCGTAACATATATATATAATAAATGCTATACTACTTTGTGTCATGCATGGCCATAAATATGGTCATCTATGATATATACTCCCTCCATAAACTAATATAAGAGCATTTAGGTCACTATTTAGTAATCTAAACGCTCTTATATTAGTTTACAGAGGGAGCTAGTACTACTCTATGATACTATATATGCACTATGAAGGTACGTACGTAGTATCATACACTAGTATCATATGCATGATACTATATATATATATAGTATATCATACTCCCCACTATATAAGGCTGGCCATAGTGGTGGTATCATAGCCGACGATGTCATGCACTCGGAAATAGCAAGTATGTTGATGTGGCAAAGAATTAAATATATATAAAGAGGGTTAGAGTAACATATAGGTAGATACCGTATCATGTTAAATGCGATGCTAATTTGTGTCATGCATGGCAATAAATATGATCTATATATTATACTATACTCTATGTATTATACTATGCGCTATAATTAATTAAAGGTAGTATCATACACTAGTATCATATGTACTGTATATTCATGATACTAGTATATGACACTCTCCACTATACTCATGATTTCTTACCGTGGAAAAAATTGGAGGCGAAACGATGAACTCATATTTTCATTCGAACAAAAATATGATCTTAGGTAATGTAAATGTTTTCAAAGAGCACACGGTTCACTCACGAAAGCCGTGTGTCCACTAAACCGTGGCCGATGCACCCCCCACCCCTCTGCCACACGCGCGATCTAAGTCATGCGTTCTGATATGCCAGAACCCAAACCCCACGGATCGTACGTCTGCACCATTGGATTCTCCTTGATCGAACGGCGATCCTCATCCCTTTCAGCAACACATGTACATGTTTTCAAATATCCCCTCCCAAAAAATGTTTTCAAATAGCACACAGTTCACACACGAAAGCTGTGTGCCTACCAAACTGTGGCCGATGCCCCCCCCTTGCTGCACACGCGATCTGAGTCGTGCGTTCTGATTGGCCAGAACCCAAACCCCACGGATCGTACGTCTGCACCGTTGGATGCTCCCAGATCAAACGGCAATCCTCATCCCTTTCGACAGGAAATGCAGTCCGGCTAGGAATTGATTTATATGCCAACATGCACGGTAAATGCCAAAAAATGTCTTACATATAGCACACGAGACCTGAAATGTGCCAGCAAATGAAACCCTTGGTAAAATTGTGATTGGTTTAAGTGCGAAAAATTTAGAGGCGAAGCAACGAACTCACGTCTTCATTTAAAATGAAATTATTCTGTTTGTGCACACGAGCGCTTAGAGGCAACCGTTTGCATAGGACTCTCTGTGCGCGCGGCGACCAGGGATATTTTTCACCCTTTTCACCTAGGCCGCCAACACCCCCCCCCCCCACCGTCCGCCCGCGTTTCACTCACCAAGTCCACCCAATCTCCTTCACCAGCTCCCCCTCCCACCAGATCCATAGCAGAACCCTCTCCAGCACCGCTGTGCTCACCTCGGCCGTGTGCCCGCTCTTCGGCGTCAAGCCTACCTCCACCGCAGTTCCCAACACGCGGCGGCACGCGCCTCGCCGTCTTCGTTTGGTCGCCAGCCACCCTCGAGCATATCGATGCAGTAACCCTCGCTTCTCCTGTGGTCCAACCGGGTTTGCATTAAGAAGCCTGTTAGTTACTGCTCTCCATCGCGGTGAGGCATATTTCCTCACAATCCCTCTTCCAATTTTGTTCTGTATGTTCCCAAATTGGCTATAAAATAACGGAGAGCGTATATATGTTCATTATCTACCTTCCTTACTACATATAAGTTGTATTTGTTCCAATAAGTTACTGCCTATTTACAGATTGCAGGCGCCCGAGTCCCACAACTTAAAAAACTAGCCGTACATTTTCTAAATTATTGCATGGCATGTTTAGAAAGCTTGATACCAAGTTGTTAGTTTTATGCTTATCCTCCTTTCCTGAGTTTCGCATGTGCTCTCTGTAGATGCCGAGTAGCAACGTCAGCACTCATTCAGGCCATGTATCTTCATCTGATTCGGACAACCCTAGGTCTTCAGCAAATTGTGAGGTATCAAGTAGTCTAGAACGGGATAGAGCTACAGCAATTACCCTTCCGGTCAGGACACGGAGGAACGCTAAAAGGAAGCCCACCCACCAGCCTAAAGGTGTATATGAAGTAGCCGAGATTGATTTAAATTCCTGGGCTCCAACTAAACCAGATAAAGCACGCATGAGGTTTAGGAGTGTGGGTGGATTTGTTGGCAGGGAAAGGCTCAACATTAATCTGCCGGGGTTTCGGAAGGCTGACACAGAAACACGGCGAAGGATAGTCCGGGAGATCATGGATCACTTCAACGTTCCAGAGCAGTGGAGAATGCAGGTGGAACACGCTGCACTGAAGAAGGCTAGGGATGCTTGGAGAAACTGGAAGCATGTGTTGTACAAGAAGTACTTGAGTGAAGGTAAGGACCCAATCCCCGCATACCCCCAAATTACAAAGGCAGACTGGGCAGAATTCAAAAGGGTCAGGGCAACTCCAGAGTTTGCTGAGAAGAGTTTCAAGCAATCGGAACTTCAGAAGAAGAACATACACCCCCATTGTATGGGTGTGGCAGGATAATACGGCATGAAACTGATATGGGAACAGGAGGACAAAGAAGCAGTGGCGGTGGGTGGGAATCCGGCCTTTAGTGAAATCAAGGGCGAACGCGCCAGAGACTACTTGCGGGCACGTGCAAAGAGGCGTGATGACGTAACTTATTACTTTGAAAACGCACGTGACGCCAAACTGTATGAAGTGATGGTAGAGGCTTCCAAGATCCCTGGAAGGTTCTATAGGAACTCAGGGCCATGTGACATTCTGTCCATTGCTCTGGACACAAAAGAGCCCCCTGGCCGTGCAAGGGGTATAGGTATTAATGTCCCGCACAAGAGGGCTTTCACACTCAGCAAAGAAGAGAGGCTCGGCATGAAAAAAGCGAGGAGTGAAATGAAGCAGAATGCATTGTTTGAAAAGTTGAAGAAGGAGATTTATCCGGCTGTTCGAAAGGATGTTGAGGAGTCAATGATGATGCAGAAGACTCTAACACTGACAGATAGCCAGCAGATGGGAGGGGAGGCGGGCATGGATGATGCTTCTTATTGCGCGACAACACTGCACAAGAGTAGATGTGCATCAGCTGACCCCAGTGACACTGAGACTGCAGCTGCTCGTGATGATGCTATATCTGATCTATCTGGAATGAAAGACAGACTGAAGGGCGTGCTTACACATTATGATGGTATATTAAAATGTGCAACAGCCTGGGTTTGCCCACCCTTCTTGGAAGATGGCCTCTTCTTGGACAATGTGCCATTGAAGCCGGGTTGTGTGAAGTGCAACGTGACTGAAGTAAAGCCTGGATTCAATGAATTTGCCCTGAAGAATGTCCTAGGAGACTTCGATGTGCAAAGGACCTTGGGAGAAACACTGTTACATCACATCCAGTGGCCACGAAAGGAAATAGAGTTCGTCGATGATATTCCTGAAGCCCCGCCAAGAGCAACCACTATCGCCCCTCAACCGGTGACGCTCTCCTTGCCACAGCAACTCTCGTGGGCTGATGCATCAACCTGTGATCAGCCGGACCAACTTTGTGGCGTACAGGCCATGTCATCCTCTGCCCCAAAGCAGCCAGTGGCAAGGCCTACAACTACTGATGACGCACCACCGGTTCAGATGCCGGCCGCTGAAGCAGCGGGGGAGACACAGCTGTAGCACATGCTTAGCAGACCAACCTGGTGGAACAGACTGCTAAGCAGTCTGATGCTTCGGAACCGCCTGCTAAGTAGTCTGTAGGTCCAGAATCGACTGCTCATCAGTCCGTCGGTCCGCAGGCGCGTGATCAGCATACCAATGTGTCAGCACTTCCTGCTCAGCAAACCAACGCGTTGGCACGGCCTCCTCAGCACACCGACAAGTTGGCACCACCTGCGCAGAAATCCGACATAGCTTCAACACATGGTCAGTAGTCCGATACCTCTGCTCCTACAGCCCAGCAGTCCGTCACAGTAGCACCGCCAGCTCAGAGGTCCGGCATAGATAAACCGTTTGCTAAGAAGTCCGTCCAAGCTTCACCATCTGCTCGGCAGTCTACCTTGCAGGCAACCAGACGTTCTGCGAGAAATGCTTCAAGTACCAAGAAGGAAGTGGCCAAAAAGGCTACACCCATGACCACGAGGAAGCACAGCGGGAAAGTGAAGAGGAAAGAGAATGATTACCTCTTACTTAAAGCACTCATCGCCTAGAACCAAATTAACAGCAGCTTGTTCGAATCGGGGAGTAATATTATTTGTGATGCCATGGATGATGTAGAAGTAGAATTTTTGCTTGCTAGAAGAAAAGCAGACGTACTTGAAGCACGCAATTACGTCCATGGCCAGCCATTTCTTGTTGGCGAATACTTTGATGAGTGCAGCTCCAGTTGCCGCGAGTTACATGAATATTGCATGGATCAAATGTCAGCAGGTTATCATGCTTTGCTAGTCCACTACAATAGAGATCATTTCCGACACGATGTTGGTTCCATCAATGTGAGTTTTGAGGACTTACATCTCTTCTTCAACTTCAACGTGCTCGATGCCACTCTTGTTAGATGCCTGATTTTGTAAGTACTTAACAAACTCTGATCAACTTCTCCATACAAAGCTGTAAATGATAAACAGCTAACTGCATTTTATTCCTCTCAGGGGACTGAACACGCAGAGAAGAAAAAGGGAGAGTGTGTATTTCATAGATCCTGCATTAGCAAATGGCCCAACATTAGATGGTAAGGACCGACGGGACTGGGCCGTTAACACGGTCCTCCGTATCTTTGAAAACACGTCCCATGCAGAATCATTTCTCTGGCCATATCATGAACGGTAAGTCAAGTAAACAACCACGCATACACTGATTGTCTTTCAGATTTTGACATCATTCGTAAGTTCATGGCTTTCTTAATATGTAGCAATCACTGGATATTGGTATTCATGGTTCCGAACAAGAACACAGTTTACTACATTGATTCTCTCAGAGAGTCGACAAACGCTCAGGATCTGACGCATGTTCAGCAATTATTTGATAGGTATTGAATTCTATGATGTTGAAATTAATTTGCATTCATATCTGGTTCAATAATTGATGTTGTCAAAATTCATCATCATTTGCAGTGTGCTCGCATTGTGGAAAACTAAACCAAGGAACTTGTTCAAGACGGAACAACCCGTGCAGCACGAGATCGTTTCTCCGGTAACACACCGAAATCCGTAATTTTTGGAAAATTTATCCAACAGTCTGCAAATACCTTCCCTTACGCTAGTTAAATGTTCAAGCTTCTAAATAAACCTCTTTCTATTTTGTCCAAAGAAAAAATAATACATCTAACACCGGTTAGGTTGTTCCTAACAGGACAAATACATGACTAATTTTGTACAAAAAAATTCAGTGTCCTCAGCAAGAAGCAGGGACCAACCTTTGTGGATACTATGTTTGCAGACACATGATCTCCATCTACAAATCTGCTGATAGTTGTGACAATCCTCGTGAATTAGTATCAGTAAGTCTATCTTAATTAATATCTTCTACTCCACTCATATGGCACATTCTGATCTTAAAAATAGTTCAGCTCATCTTAAAACCGAGGACCCCTGAACCGCTCCCGGCTGGTGAATTGCTGATGGTTCGGAGATTTATCAGCGAATTCTTCCTGGATCACTACATCAATCCCACTGGTGATAATGAAGATTTCAGCATGCGTCTCCTAAAACATTGAGTAAGAGTTAGCCGCTAAACATATAACTCATGGATCCATTGTTTTCCATCTGATGAGGTCTTCGTATTTCGTACACTATGATTAATTATGTAATGCATATATGTGTGGACAAATCATTGGAATTTAGCTACCATATGTTCAATTGCAATTGTTGCGAAATCTGATGAATGTTCTTCCTGTGGACACTATTTGTTCAATTGAATATTGTGGCGAATTTGCTTTTTGCGTGCCGATTCAAAATGGGGTATTTTTTTTATTTGTTCAATTGAATATTGTGGCGAATTTGCTTTTTGCGTGCCGATTCAAAATGGGATATTTTTGTTTTAACCTGGCAATTGCTCCGCACACGGTTCAACTAAATGAGTGTGTGTGATCCACATCGGAAAGCATACGTCAATCATAGTGGAACCGTCGGTGATACACAGCAGATCGCAAATGATTTGCAGCGCTACTACGTGTGCGTAGGTTCTCCGAAACCGTTTGTGATATCGCGTTATCGCACACGAGAACTGGGAGTAAACCGTGCCCAATGCAAAATACAATCCCAGTCGTAATTTTTTTAGGAAACGTGTGGGATCCCAAACGAAAAGCACACGTCCCTCTTGCAGCAACCGTCGGTGATACCTAACAAATCACAAATGGTCTACAACACTTGTATGTGTGCGAAGGGGCTCTTGAACCATTTGTGATAGAACATTATCACAGACGGTAATTGTTGGAAAACGTGTGCGATGGAGTCTAGCATGGCAGACGGGTTACGCAGAAAACTCGTGTGCGATGGGGCACAAATCGCACACAGTTCATATGTTGGCCCATGTGCCTTACATACTGTTCCCCAAACGGTTCTTTACGACAGACCGTATGGTTTCACTGCGTCATTAGAAACGCTTAATCACTGATACCACACGTGCGAAAGAATTTAGTGTGTGCTCCATCGCACACGATTACATTTTGGAAGGCCTCTGGATCACTGCTCCATATCCCCGACGGTTTCTGGGTTGTGTGGGAAGGACACCCTATCGCACACACTCACTTGGCGACGGTTCCAAATGCCATCGCAGAAAGGGGTTAAAAACTGTTTGTTTAGGACCGACACGCACCAGTGGAAACCATAATCACAAACCCAAAAGAAGAACAGAGATGGGGTTATAGGATCAGTCTTGGGGTTGCAAGACCGGGCCTTAGCCAGAATCAACACCATTGATGCGCTCACCTTTCCTTCTTTGGGAGAGAAGAACAATGGCAGAAGCAAGTCGGGGTTTTCTTCAAGAAATGAGGAACAAGATGAGGGAGAAGCGAGTGGGGGTTTTCTTCAAGAGAGGAAGCTGAGAGAGAAGAGTGAAAAGATGGTTGCTTCGTCCGTCCAACTTACTGCTGGAAAGGAGGGGGTTTTGTGATTTGACGGCTCATTAGGCATTACTGCGGCGCTTCGATCGGGGTAGACTACCGTGCATTTGGGCACTCTACTACGGAGTAATTTAGTGCATGGCTGGTGGACCCCGATGCTGGCTGTCCCACACGTCGACGAAAGTGAGTAGCAAGGTTCCCGGCGACCGTCGAGGAGGATCCGCACGGTAGAGCGTGTCCACTATTTTTCTAAAAAAAATGATTACAGCAAGCGTTTCCACTCTTACGACGGAGGAGTGCGAAACACGGCAGCCACTTGAACATACACAGTGCTCCTACTACTAGGCATGTGTAGTGGTTCATACGTCAGTACTACATAATCTTGTTGCTATCGTAGTAAGATATGACGACAACAAATGATGTTGTGTGTATGTCAACTATATGAACAGTAATGTAACATAGTACCACTTTTTGGACTATCCAGTCGAAAATGAACGGTGAGATCAATGTTAACAGAACTAGGTCTACAGCGCACAGAGAGTACGGTGCTACAGTACTCCACGAAACATGAACCATGTGAAGCACGAATCGGTGTTAGGCAGGGTGTATGAACGGTGCACGGGATGGGAGCAAAAGTTCCCTTCTCGACCCACTTTTGGGTGTTTGGCAGAGTGCATGAAGGGTGCATGAGTCCACACTAGTAGGTTAACACAAATACACAAAGAGGGAACAACTATATTGAGATGAGAATGCAACCAAACACACCCACACGCATTGTGCTACAGTGACCGATCTGCACCGTCTGAGTTTGATCCAACAGTCATGTTGCGCCGAGACATGGACATGCCCATGCAGAGGACGCCTAAACACCACCAAAGTCCCTCTGCTTCTCGAGGCGCATGACGTTGGTGATGTAGGGTGCAACCGCCCGAAGAGCCTGCTCCCGGTCGACGGGAGCCAGCTCGTCAAAGACGGCGTCCAATGGCACGAATGGATTCCAGTGACGGAGCCCTGTGAGGATTCACCCGGCAACGGCGACGGCAGCCCACAACCCCTCCTTGTCCAGCTCCGCCCCCACCATCGCGCGGAGACGACTCAGCTCCTCGGAGATATAGGTGAAGAAGGAGACCAGGTCAGGAAGCCGCAGCTCGTTGAAGTCGACGGGGTGGTCGAACGGGTTTAGCCCGATGGCCGGCATGGTCGCACTGGCATGACGGTACGCATCGCGCAGACGCAACACGTGCATGGCAACTTGGTCCACCAAGTGGCTGAGGCGATCCTGGACCTCATCACGATCGGCCCGCTCGCGCTCCAACCGGCTCCCCTGACGGCCTATTGTATCTCCCGCTTTCTGCAGCAACGCCGTCGATGCCTCGAGCATCTTTGTGGTGGACGCCTGCCGCTTTTGAAGCTCCGTGAACTCCCGCACATAACGGAGGAGCATGGCACTCCTCTCCTTCTTGAGCTCACGGAGCTCCACGTCCTTGGCCCTGAGCTCCGCAACCTTGGCCTGGGGCTCCTGTGTCAGGCGCCTCACCTCAGACTCTGTGATCTGCTGCGCCGCCATGGCACCAGGTAGAAGTAATGGGGAGAGGAAGCAAAGGGGCGAAACGGCTGAAAGGCAATGCAATCTACGGGAAGGCGGAGGGAGCCAGCCGAGGAGCGGGGTGAATCTTTTGGTTTTCACCATGGGAAAACACCAGTCGATGACTTTTCAAATCAGCGAGCAGTGGGTTTTACAAGCGGACTCATCGTGACTAATTGTTGCCGCGCCTGCTCCCGTCAATAAAAAAATGCTGCCGCGCCTGCTCCTGTCAATCAAAAAGTTAAAAATCCCGTCGCGCCTGCCGCACCCAAAGACCAGAGCAACACCGTGGTGGATATTTAAATTTACCTGCCGGCAAGGAGATAAAAAAGGGGTGAAAAAACAAATGTGGCAGCGGCCTAGCTAATCGGTCACACTAGCAAAACTAGCTAGCCACCGTGCTTCACTGATGTACTCGGCGGGAAAGGTGGTCTTTCGTGATTTGACGACTCATTTAGTTGCTTCGGCGCTACGACCGAGGTGGACCCAGAAAACGCGCGGTAGGGTGTCCCACGTCTCGGCAAGGAAGAATATATGTGAGAACCACCCGGGAGGACCCCGAAACCGTGCGGTAGGGTGTGCCACGTCTCGGCACGGAGGAAAAATGTGCGTGTAAAATTATACTGTATCAGACGTACTACCTATGGTTCGACCTCTGGACCCAGCCAATCGGTCGAAAACACCCCACTAGCCACATAGCTTCATCATGCTAACGTGGCACGGAGGATAGGTGTGGTTAGCTCCGTCTCAACCAGCCACAATGCCTCTTGTTCAAGGTGATTCTTCTATTTTCCAAGCTTTTTTTAGTTATAATAACACGACAAAAGCTAGCGCCGCTCTGCGTGTGTGCCCGTGCGTCTAAAGTTAGATGATGGAGAGGAGAGAGAGATCGCAGACCTGGGACCCACTAGTAAGTGAGTCAATGGTCATGCATGTGTTGACGAGCCACTCCCTCTACTCTACTCAACGTAATACTGTATAAAATCAAGTTATGGGACAAAGCCAACAATCGTTGTTGTTTCAGGCTATCGACTTACGCTTTGTAGTCCAGGTTGCGAGTTCAAATCTCGTCTTTTAGATTTGTTAGTTTTAGGTCCAAATTTGATCAAAGACAAGTGGTACCCCCGTGTGTTGTTCCGATATTTCAGTGTAGGATGGTTTTTTTGAACAAAAATTTTGCGCGGTTAGACAAGTAACGGCACGAGTTACACGTATTTTGCAAGTTTATGAACAAAAATGACAGCGGCATAGAATATCACATCCACCCCGCAGCTTAGATGCTATGGTGATACGAGTTTTTACATCGTTGGAACTGAGATCCAATGGCTTGGGAGTAGTCCTTGTAATTATGTGCAATTTCCAAACTCTCCAAGGTTTTTTTTGCAAATAAAACATTCAGGCCTCATGTGTGCCGCTGCATCTTGGATCCAACGGCACCCCGTTGCTCATATTAGGTGCTCCCCGTAGCTTAATTAGTCGATACGGTGATACGAGCATCTAGGTCATATGATCTGTGATCACATGCCACATGCGTAGTACTTGTACTTTATGCGCAACTCCCAAACTCTCTCAGGCGTATATTGCAAAAACATTCAAACCTCCTACTGTGAGTCGTTAGATCTCCGTGAAATCGTATCACCATAGAATCTATGGTGCGGGGGCACCTCATATTCTCCCGTGCGAGAAAACATCAGGTGCTCTCGCAGCTTGGACGCTACGGTGATACAAGCTTCGAGGTCATTTGATCTGAGATCCAATGGCATCTGAGAAGTCTTTGTGCTTGTAAGCAGTGGCCAAACTCTTTGGGGGCTTTTCTGCAAAAAAAACATTCGAAGCATCGAGGAGTTGTTGGGTCACAAATCCAACGGCTCTGAAGAGCTTGTATCACCAAAGCATCTAAGGTGTGGTAGCACATGATATTCTTACATACAGGAGAATATGATGTCCTCCTTCATCTTAGATGCTACGGTGATACGAGCTTCGAGGTCGTTGGATATGGGATCCAAGGGCATCTAAGTAGTTTTTGTACAAATTGTGTGCAATTCTCAAACTCATCAAGGTTTCCTGTTAAAATAGTAAGACATCCTGTGAGTTGCTATATCTCAGATCTACAAGCTCCAAGGAACTCGTATCAGTATATAGCATCTAAGGTGTGGGGGCACATGATATTCTCCTAGGGAGGAGGGGGTGCAGAAACCAATCGGTGTTTGGGAGGGTGGGGACAAATATAATCTAAACAATCCTAAACACAGCTTCACAATTTTATCTAAGGTCGAGGGGTTAACCCCCGACAATCTACATAGCTCCGCCTAAACACAACATTTGCATGTACTGTAGCACTAGACTTAATATTCATGTTTCAGTTTCCTGTTCATTTTAAATATTGAATTGAGGACCATGCATGTCTTACATTTTACTCCCTTCGTTCCTAAATATTAGTCTTTTTAGAGATTTCAAATGGACTGCCACATACGGATGTATATAGACATATTTTAGAGTGTAGATTCACTCATTTTGCTCCGTATGTAGTCACTTGTTGAAATCTCTAAAAGATTAATATTTAGGAACAGAAGGAGTATTTTTGAATTCGTGTCATACATGCATGGTTTGAAAAAAATAGATGCACTATACTTATTGGATTGTTGTTGTGTTCGTGTGTGTGTGTGTGCGGTCATATGCTTGATACATAAGAAGTTTTCTCACCACCATACCGTTCATCTTTTAAATTTGAATTTGCAATGAAAAACTTACTAGGGATACCATGAAATGTGAAATCCACGTTGAGATCACTATATCACAAACTCACTCTAATTCAAGAACTCGTCATAAATCAATTACCATGTTGAGATTACTATTTTCAAGGAAAATATCGGCATTGTAATACACATAGATTCGTTCGGCAATTTAAAAGATTCATTTCGTATACTCGAATGGTAGGACCCAACGGCGTACCATCCAGACCTTGGCTCATGTTGATCGTCAAAAAAACCGGGCTCGTGTCCTTCTGGTGGCATGCGTGGTACGCACATTAGCCAACCCCAACCAGTCGAGCCTCCGCTTTTCGAGTTGAAATATCTTGCGGCCAGAATTCCACCCCTAGGAAATTCCCCTCATGTCCCCGGTCCATAGTGACTACCGATGAACAATGGAGGGATGCTTTAGTAACTAGACAATGTTACCTACCGTGCGGAGCATGGTACAATTCCGTCGGTTGCCGCTACCCAAGGTCACCCGTCAACTGCATTGCCTAGTACTAACAGGAGTACTACACCAGGATGAGCACAGAATTGAGCCCGTTTGTTCGTGCCTAGTACTTGACTTAATATATCAGGCAATGCACTGGTACGGAGGGATTATCCTTTTACTCTGCATATATAACTTGTCTGAAGTCTAACTAAGCAAAATGTTTGACCAAATCCTTTCTTAGGAAGTACAACAGGAAAGATGTATCGCTTGAAAATTTATTGCATGATCCAGGTTATGGTATTGTTTCGAATCCTGGATTTTAAATTTCAGAAAATCAAAAAGTGACCAGAAATTCATGAAACTGAGCATGGTCACGTGATATGGCACAAATATTCCTACGTAAATTTTTTTCTTCAATTTGAGATAGGCTGCTTATGTGAAGTTGCACAAATGAAGAGCAAGGTATTTTGGAACAAATACCTGTCATGTTAAGGCGAACGTTTTCACTATTGAAACCGTGGGCGTTTACGTGCCGCCATGAGTCCCGCTTCTCATCGGCAGGTGACGTCCGAGCAAGCGTGTGAGTCGACGGGAGGCGTGCGAGCAGACCGCTGCACCGGCTGACAGGAGGCGTGCAAGCAGACCGCTGCTCAGGCTCACCGGGAGGCGAGCCCTTTGACCAGGCTCCGCCGCCCACCTTCGTCCCAACTGCTCCCACTTTTAATGTCGCCGACACCGCAGTTTAAAATCAACCCCGCACTACCCGGAATCGCTACAATCTTCTCTCTTCCTCTCCGATTCTCCTATCGTCTACCTCCAACCAGCCTGACCTAACTGTACGCCATGCCGCATCACGATGGGCAGCCCTTAGTCTTCCAGTTTCCTGAGGAAGACACCCAGCCGGAGTCTCACGAACATAAGGCGCTTTGGGATGAGCTTGAACCAGCCTTGCGGGAAGACGTCGCGCCTGTCCCCGCTCCCGTTCCGGCTCCCGTCGCCCCGACTGTGCCAGCGCCCATCGTCGTGGCATTGATGGGCTGGGAGCCACACATTATCGCCGAGCTTGATGCCACGGGGTTCCACGAGGTCCCCGCCGACTTTCACATGCCCGTGCACCTGCCAGCGCATGCGCCTGCGCGTGCACTGACGCGTGCGCCCGTGCTGGTGCCCGTGCACACGAATGTCTCCGCCGCGCCGTTGCCAGCGCATGTCCCCGCGCGGGTGCCAGTACCCCCCTTAGTTGCATGGATGGCCGCCGTCAACCGATTCCTTGCTCCAACGCCAGTTGCCTCCTCCCGCCAGTTGACTCGCTCCTGGAGACCGAAGTCTAGAACATTGTGGCCTTCCTTGAAGCTAGGGCCAACGTCCAGGAGTACCCCAACAACGGCACAAGACGCCGCCGTCGTCGTCGGTCAGTGGCCCGATGACACACAGAGCACGGCAGAGGAGCCACTTCCCACCGCAAGACGCTCCCGCCGCCACCGCGTAATCTAAATTTACCATGAAAAACGTTCGGATTGCCATACTTAAAATCTGAATGTTTATCATTTCCGTTTATTTTAGATCGACCGTCGTATGAATGTAAAGTCGGAATCAGACTGAATGAAATCTATGGTTTGATCGATTGAATGTTCTGCTAGAGCCGTATCATATTAAATATAAAACGTCATCAAGCCACATGTATTCCTTCTCATCCAACGACCTAGACTGCTTCAATGTCGAGCGCTCAACACGTTTAGCGTGCAGTTAATTTCATGCCAAAAAATAGTGCTAATCACATAATAATACACAAATAATATCCTACTTAATATCTGCATGCAATTAATATACTTCCACATTAACGTGCATTGCACGTACACATTGACTAGTACTACTAGTATGTGAAACTGGTGCCGTAACTTGTGAACGCGTCCACATATGGTCAACGGTAACATCGCCCGCGAGTTCTTTGTGTTTGCCCGTGCGTCTAAACGCAGAAGGGGAGGAAAGAGAGAGCACACATGGAACCACCAGTAAGTGAAGGCGAATAGTACTACGTGCTAACGAGCCGGTCCCACTAATGTACTAAAAATAATATTACATGGTATCCATTAAATAGGCTGTGGTAATATAAAAACATTATATGAACAAAGGGGTACAACAAACATTGATGTAATATATATGTTGCCTATTGACGTGCGGCTTGAAGGCCATGGTCGCATGTTCGATCCTTGTCCTTTATTTTTTTAATTTGTATATGGGTCCAAATTGTTTCATGACAGGTGGGCCCCTCGGTGTGTAGTTTGTAGCACTTTAATTTGTGGGTCGAAATTTGTTCCATTCCAGGTGGACTATCGGTGTGTAGTTTTGTAGCTTATTTGTAATAATTAAAGAGAACAACAGAGCGTTTTGGAATAATACCATGGTGCGACGATGAAGGCGAGAAAGGACGTGCGAGAGAGCAATGACCAAGCCAGAGGGAAATCAATTGGGGGAGGTGCAGGGGTTGCAACGGTGTTCGGAGCAATTGTGGGCCGAATGCTACGAAAATATAATCTAAACCCACCGGAATAAATGCCTACACAAATTAATCCAAGGTTGGAGTCCCCCTCGCAATGTAAATAGCTCCGGCTTTGCGAGGGATGGAGAGGTAGCTTCAATGTGTGGAAGATACGGCGTGAGATAGCGAGGTCAATCTAGAGACATATAGATAGAGAGACAAAGTGAGTCTGGTCCAACATTCATTGAAAAGATATATATGCTCTGGAGAGATATTGTCGAATTGAGCTTTTGGGAAGGGTGAGGGCTATAAGATAGAGCTTGAGAGATGATCCAGCCACAGACATGTAGATATATTTTGTGCGTTGGAGGAAGCAAGGTCAATCGATTACATATATAAAGGGAGAGAGATTGAGCGAGTGTGGGTCGTCGTGCGATCGAAAGAGTGAGACGGGTTGGAGAGAGTGACCTAGATAGACAATCTACATGAGAGAGTATATAATATGAATATGTCGATTTGGGCTCAAACATGGAGATATATCGTTTGTGTCCGAGAAAGAGCGAGGTCAATCGAGACGTTCAAAGAGAGAGAGAGGGAGGGAGGGAGAGAGAGAGAGAGAGAGAGAGAGAGAGAGGGAGAGAGAGGGGGAGAGAGAGAGGGAGAGAGAGAGAGCGTAGCCCGCCATGAGGTCGAAATAGTGGGGGCGGCTTGGATGGACTGACCTAGATAGACAATCTGCATGAGAGAGTATAGAGTGTATCGATCGAGGCCCGAACAGGGAGATATATCATTTGTGTGTGAAAGAAAACGAGGTTAATCGAGACTCATATAAAGAGAGCGAGATTGAGCGAGTGTGGCCCGCCGTGCGGAAGAAAGAGTGAGACAGTCTCGAGTTAGTGACCTAGATAGACAATATGCGTGCGTGCGCACGAGAGGTTGGGGGCTAGATAGGCAATGCATGTATCTAGTGAGAGAGGGTGGGAGGGAGATAGAGAGAGGGAGATCTCGGCATGGGGTGCAATGGTGGGTGTGTGAGGTAAATACATTTGGTAACAGAGTGGAAAAAATGGGGTTGTTTAGTTGAGAGAGTTAGAGATCGAAGCATGGAGAGAAAGAATGAACGTGTGTCGGAAACCGATAGCCTCCTAAGGTGGTTAGGAGAGGAAGATTGACCGATACAGGAAGTATGTAGCGTGTATGCCGAGGGGAGGGTGGGGCTAAAAACAAAATTTGAATGTAGATAGTACGAGACTTAATATCGATGTTTCAATTCCGTGTACATTGTATGATGTGAACTGAGGCCATGCATATGCGTAATTATTTCGAATTCGTGCCATATTAGGTTTGGAAAAGTTGACATTGACTAGATTGTTGTGCTATTTTGTAGCTCATATGTTTGAATCCATCCAAAGTTTTCTCACTACCATGGTGTTCATCATATACATATGAATTTGTATTAAAAAGTAGTGTGGATACCGTGAAATGTGAAATCCACGTTAGAATTGGAGACTCCTATGTGACACACACTCTCATTCAAATAACTAATTATGTGACACACACTCTAATCCACGTTAGCTCGGATACCGTGGATACTGTTTCGATATTTTTTTCAAATAACTCCTCATTAATTAATTTAATTTATAATATCTCGTTTCGAATGACTAATTATTTGCAAGGAAAACACGGGCATGGTAATACATACAGATTCGTTTGCAAATGAAAGAAGATTCGTTTGCATTCTCAAATGTAGGCAGACCAGGGTCGTGACGTGGTGGTCGCGTGTGTCGTACGAACGCTTAGCACCCAGCCACCCACCCTCCCCCCCCAAAAAAACGAATGACGACAAAATAAGTTCGCGCTTCCATGTTTCGGATTGGAATATCTGGCGGCCCCAATTCCAGCCCTGCAAAATCTCCCTTCTCCGTCGTCCCCCTCCGTGCCCAGATTGCTCAAATCCCTAATTCGCCGCCAACCCAAGCAAAGTTTGAATCGCCCCTCGTCTCCTCTCTTTCCCCACCTCTGTGCCGGACGACGAAGACGACGGTCGCGCTTCACCACCGCACCGGAGCTACCTCATCTACACCCTCGTCCACCGCACCAGGTGGTCCACCGACAACGTCGGCCGCCGCAACCGACGTGCCTCAGAGACACCGACTTCCACCACATCAGGTGCACTTCACCGACACCGTCTCCCACCTCACCGGGGCTACTTCACCGAGCACATCGTCGCACCTCCGCCCCGTGAGGCCGTTGGGGCTTCACCAACGGTCTCGTCCACCGCATCATAGCGCTCCGCTGCCACTCTAGATCTGCATCCGTGCACGGCCAGCCAGCGCATCACCCTCAATGGCTCTGAAGTGACCTACACTCTAGCTAGGCGAGCATGCCCAAACGCCGGCCCGAACAAGGTATCCACAGATCACTCCCTTGTGCACTGTTCCGACGATGTTTGGATATCCTTTCACTACTCTCTTAACTTACACACCTATGCAACTCTGACTTTAACTCTTGTTTCTTCTGGAGATATCATCTGAAACAAGCAAAACCATTTTTTAGCAAAGCATGACGGCGCTACGGGATCTGGTACACATCCTGCACACCTGTATAACCTTGTAAGTATCTGTCCTCTGGTACAACAGCAAGGTCGATTCCTCTTATTTGATCAACCATTCACCGTGTCAAAAATGCAGAGGGGGATGCAAGGAGCACAACGCCTGCACATCCAAGCAATTAGTAACATCGACTTGTACATGGAACATCCCAAGCGCAAGCAGAGCTGCAGTGAGCCTGTACAACGAGCTAGCATAAGTCCCTGCATTTCATTTAATTCGTACTGGCCTACATGTATGATTTGTGTGCAGTGGCGGATCCACGAATTGAAGTTACCAGGGGCGAACATTTAACTTAAAAAATACGAAGGCACTTGCACTCCGGAAATTAACATAACTTGAGAAATGTGAAGCTACATGCACTTTGAAAACCAGCTAATGATCCAAAGTAGTTCAAATTATAAAACACTAAATGATGCAAGTACCAAAAAACACAAAATGCAACATGGTGTACAAGGACTACTAACATGGTATGTACCTGCTTGAATTATTCGTTCTCTGGCTGGAAGTATCAAAGTGTAATTGCACCTATAACCAGTATGCAAACTGCTTATCAATATATCTATCCTGCACAAGTATGCCAATAGTTTCAAACAATAGATTATAAAAGTATTTATGCTACGTTGTCATGATATGGGGACTTTCTGGTAGATGGCCTCGACGTTTCCTGAAGCCTACAAATCTCTATGTCTCTCCCAACATAGCAGATCATCATTAGACACTAAATCCTTCAATGGGTGCTTGCAAAATGCTTGAATCAAATCCCTCATTAGACACTATATGTTCATCACCAGGAGCATGTAAAATGTTTGCATCAAATCCTTCATTAGCAGTCTGTTCATTAGACACTTCAGGCTCAAGAACAACATGAGCTTGTATGTTTGCACCGGAAACTTGATTAGATACATCAGATTCAGTCAGTTCAGTATTGATTGGGGGAGTTATAAAAATAAGTAGAAATTGGTTTCATTTTCTCATAGATTCCCTGCATACAAGAAGTTTCACAAAACTGTCAGGTTTAACTATTGGCCAGAAGTTGAACAGTTGAATTAGATATAATCAGGAATGTGATGTACCTGCTCGTTGCGCATGCTGCTCTTGCAAGCTGCGAGTGTCCGTTTGCGCAAGCTCGATGCCATGCCCGTGTCGCCGCCGCTGCCTCCCACGTAGGCTATACCCAGGGCTGGATCTTCATCTTCTTGTCCTTCCATTCGCTTGAAGCCCGGCGACCACCCTCCAATGAGGGCACGAGGAAGTGTTGTGTTGGTCTGTCCAGCGTCGGCTAGGTTAGGAGCGAACCAGACTGGAGGCTGGAGGGAATGAATTGGGATTTTTCCTATTGTCGATCGGTATGGGAGCCGCTCGTTTGGGCCACGAGCCTGCTATTGGGCCTGCCTTCCACTTACATTATTGGCCCATCCTAATTGAAACGTTTTTCTTCATTTTTTACATTGCCTGCTCGTGTGTTGGGACGAACATAACTAGCCTGGGCCAACCTAGACGACTCAAACTAGGTGCACACTTTCCAGCCGCCCATACCAGCCCCTACGGTGGCGTCGCCCCTTTTGCGTGTATGATTGGGGTAGTGAAAAATATTCCAGTGGCGCTTTTGATTTACCCACAGAATGGTTGAATTGCTTGTTTCTATGAACTGAGTTCGCCAATAATGTGAAGGATGCTAGTCTTTTCATCCTATTGTAGATTGCTTAGATCTCGATATTCCAAATGTAATCGCATGAAATATACAACTAGTCTGACTACACATCCTCATATAACATATCAAGGACGCACCATCTTACCAGATTAACCATTCGACTTACCAATGCAGTGTGGAAAGAAAGAAGTATTGGGACTGCGTATCCAAGCAATTGATGCCATGGACTCCTTCATAGAACCTTGTAAGCGAAAAAGAAGTTGCAGTGTACCTGTACAAAGAGCTAGCGTAACTTCAGTTACCTGCTTCTCGGAATTTTAGTTAGCCACTTATTGCAAAATTGTTCAATTACGTTGCTTGGCTTAATTTAGTTTGCTACTGATTACATAATGCCATAGCCTGTTAATACTATTATAGACTGTGCCTATCTATGTGTTTGATACTTACTATTAAGGATTACCTGTTTGCCTGAACTTAAATAGCTACTTAAGCACGTAGATAGCTGGTCATATGTACTTCTAGGGTGCAGCAGGATTCACGTGTAATTTAAGTTCTGATACCCTGTTTGTTTAAATGGTTTGCTATTATCACTTGTAGCACTAGTAATGTTTGCATGTTCATAGATAGACAACTGTCAGGTTTATATGAGGGACACCGTCTTCTTAAATTATATATGTGTTGGAATCATTTTGCTTACATCAAAGAAATTTACAGATGTCTGTGTTGCTGGTAAACGGTACCGACTTGTTACTTTAATACGTTGCCAAGAACTTGTTAGTTTTACTAGTTCATGTGTAATTAAATACGTTGCCAAAACTGGTTAGTTTTACTAGTTTGATGTTACTTTCTTATGGCTCTTGCAAAACTTTATTTATTTATTGCTAACATTCAAGTTTGCAGGATCCAACTGAAACTCCGTTGGCACAACAGGTATGTTTTCAGAAGCTTCCTTGTTTACCTGGTTTGCCGCTGTAACTTGTTGTTGTAATCATCTTACCAACTTCAAGTTTTCAGGATCCAATTGGAAGTCCAATTGCACAGCAGGTACATTTTCAAAAATATATTTTTGTAACAGGTTTGCTGCTGTAATTTGTTGCTCTAATCAAGTTACTGACCACTCAACTTTTCAGGATCCAAGAGAAACTCCAATGCCACAACAGGTTCCTTTTGCAAAACTTGTTTGTTTAACTGCTTTGCTGCTGCAACCGGTTGCTCTAATCACGTTATTGGCTACTTAACTTTTCAGGATCCAAGAGAAAGTCCAATGCCACAATAGGTACCTTTTGCAAAACTTTTTTGTTTAACTGCTTTGCTGCTGCAACAATCGGTTACAATGATGTTAATAACTACTTTTCAGCATCCAATTGAAACTCTTTATTTCCTTGTTTGTTTAACTGGTTTGCTGTTATAACTCCCAGTTGAGATGTTTTGCTAACTTCAACTTTTCGGAATCCAATCGGGACTTTAATGGCAAAACAGGTTAGCCCAAGATCAAAGAGCGAGGTCCCCATGGACGTTGTATCATCCCACAGCAGTGGCACCGACCCAATCGTGCATCATGAATTGCCAACTGCTGATGCTCTAGAGGCTAAACTAGTGGTAGAAAGAGATTCTGCTTCTGCACTTAGAGATGAAGTTGACATGTTGAGGAAGCAAACAGCACAATCACAAGCAGTACTCAAGACAACCATTAAATATTTGGTGGATTTCAAAACGAAGCAAGCTGAGACTGACCACATTGTTAAGGTCCTGAAGGAAAAAAGGTAATTAAATTACCACTTGGTAAATCTTAGGTGAAACCCATCGTTGAATAACCTTTGTGTTGTTTGTTCATGTAATCGATCACACCATTTGTTTTAGAGATCATGTAATAATTGGTTTTTGTTATTTGGTTTGTAATTTATTTGAGCACAAGTCTGTATTAATTGATAAGACTCGGAGACATTTCATTTTGATTGTTGTGCTAGACCTACAAATATGCCAATCGGGCTGAATGTGCATTCAGCAATAATAGTAGTATAGATGGACCATAAGTGGCACGCATCGGAAAGGGCCAAGATGTTGTACTAGCTTTGCTAAAAAAAGGATGCTCTTCTAGCAAAAAAAAGTGCAGCGGCCTGGCTTATGTATGTTAGTTGATATTATAGATCCATATACTCTATAAGTGTTTATATGTCTGTTAGTTTTGTACCTTATTGGTTGATTGACTCGGTATTTGAATCTTGATACATTGCTTGTGTACATATCTAAAGGGGTGTACACATTATGCTGTGTGTGACATTTGAGTTGGACATAAAGTGTTCCAAATATTCGAATTCACCTTAAACTGGATTCTAGCTTCTGAATTCGAGTATCGGCATTTGTAAATCATATTCATATATGACAGTGGAATACATCTTTGTCGTGCTTTTGAAGATATATAAAAACACATAGAATGATTTATAAAGATTCCTATAGGTATACAAAATGGATTCGAATTTATTTGCCAGGGTAAACGTGGATGCTTATTGACCCAAAATTCGAAAGAAGCGGCAAAATGTCCACTCCCACGTCGGCTGCCCGAAGCCAAGTGTTTGGGAGATGGAAATTACTATCTACCTCTTACACGGATAATCCATCGGCCCGATTTCCACTGCTCTCAATAGGGGTAGATTAGTAACTTCAATTAGACGTAGCACGACTGCCTTTGAGCCCATTCCGACACGATGGGCGCCAAACATGGGCGGCAAAACACATTTGATTAAAGCTCATCCGAAAGACCTATGTTTCTCCCTCCATTTCCCCATTCATACACGATGGGCGGCAAAACAAACTCGACTCGGCCGAAATCGATGCAGGCAAATAATTTCAATAGGCGCAGGTTTGTAACTTCACTCAAACGTGACACAACCGCCCTACCTGTCAGCCCCGTTCATACACCGTAGGCGCCAACCATGGGCGCCAAAACACCCTCTCCTTGCCCGAAATCACTCTGGGCAAATATTTGCGAGATGCGAGATTACCGTCCTATACCCAACCGACGAGACGTCCAAATTTTAAACGGGGGCTAAGTTCGTAACTTTCCCATATTTCAGACAGGCGCGTCCCAAAAACATGGTTCCCCGTACCTCTCCCTCCATTTTCCCATTCATACACCGTCCGCACTAGAACACCATCCCCACACCAGCCTCCTCCGTCCGCCACCCCATCCATCGCCGCCGTCCTCCACCCCATCCATCGCCACCGTCCTCCACCATGCCGGAGCGCCTACCAAGACCATGTCGTCCACTGCTAGAGATGGATGTTTCTCATCCACGGCGATGGACCAAGAGCCTTGCATCGCGTCCTCTCGTTTCATCGGCTCCGTCGTCCTCTTTGCCGGGGCCGCTCACACGACCTTCTCTTCCACCGCAACGGGACTTATCACCCGATGCACCCGTCTACCGTCGCAGATCTGCTTCAACACCACCGATAGCATCGCACCCCCGATGCCTACACGGCGCCGCAAGAGAGGTGGTACTTCATATCTCCACAACTTCTTGATCTCAACCAGAAAATAGATCGTAACTTGGTTACTGTACTTTCTTTTCAGCTCTTAGAATTTAGTTCTTAGTTCGAAGCAAACAATGGATGCTAAATAAAATTTCCCCGGTTTGGAGCTTTAAATCTGCCATGGCATAGTCATAATAGGGTTTAATTGATCATGCTTAGGGTTTAATTGATCATGTTGGTTCCATGGTAGTTTCTTTAATAGAAATTGGAGGGGAAACCCTCTTTTGCTCAAAAAAATGCTTAGGGTTTCCCCCTTTTATGATCACTATACGATCAGCATACGTGCTTCATGTCATAATAGCACTGCTCCACCCATCAAGCTAAACAAGCTTAGTTGTTCAAATACGAATCTGATATTATTAAAACAGAGTCGTTTAATTGGTCAGCTAAATGTTCCTAATTTAGTTTCGAAAGTGCATGTTCGCCGCTCGGGTGTGTATCTCTACAGGGTGCCCACGGTGGGCCGCGGCCCACCCTGGGATTTTGGGTCGGCCCAGGCCCCGATTCCCCTCGGTTCTACTGCGCGCTTCCGATCTCTACTCCCCTCTGCTTGTTTCAGGGTGATATGCCTGATGGCATGCACAAGTCTGCTGAAGGCTGTGACACAAACCCAACATATATTGCAGCAAAGAAGGCAAAACATCTTGAAGATAGCGAGACAACCCCAAAGTCTTGTCTTGATGCAGTGTTCAAGTTACTTGAGACTAGCAGTCAAACAAGCTCACAAAATTCGCTATCTGAATCAGTTCGACTTATTCAGTCCCAAGTTCTAGCAGAAAGGCATTCTGCAACTCAACTTCGACTTGAAGTCCTATCTCTAAGAAAGATTGCGGAGAACACCAATGAGAACCTCATTGTTAAACAGCTACACCTGGAAGCTATGCCCGACATGCTAGGCCGGTCTCACAGCCTTGCTCAGCAGCTTGCGCAGCAGTTCCCGCGCAAGGCTAACCTTTCTTGAACTGTCTTGGAAGTGGTCTCGGTTCAGTATTATTTTGTTACGCTGCAATGGTGCCCAGTTTTTGTAATCTGCTTCTTCGTTGCGCTTTATGATCATTGGTGGTGAACTTCGATGCCTAGTGGATGCTATGTCGTAATTTCTTTATTGTATAGAGTAGGTTTATTCTTAATTCCTACTAGTTACTGCCATCATTCCCTATCTGAAAAAAAATCTGATGTAGTCGACCGGGCCGAAACATTCGCCTCTAACGGGCCTGGTTTTTAGCGGGCCACAATTGGGCCGGCCTGCATCTTTCTTGGGCCCGAATGGCCATTGGGGCCTTCACACTTTGCGCCAGGCCCACAACTTACTCCGGCCTATATTCGGCCCAAATTTTAGTTGGGCCTTTTATGGACCCAGCGCTTAGTTTGGCCCATGTAGCGTTGGGCCATTAATAGGCTGAATATTTTGGTGGCCTGTTACGGCCTAGAAGAAACCATGGGCCTTTAGCAGGCCGAAATTCATGTTGGGCCTCAATTTTCACTTGTCGTCGATGGGCCTTCAGTAGGCTGAAAGGTAGACCGGGCCTTTTTTGGCCCAGTTATATGACGGGCCGTTACCAGACCGAAACATATTTCGGGCCTTAGTTGGCCCACTGATATCATGGGCCTTTAAGAGGCCGAAAGCTTAGTACATGCATCAACGGGCCGAATTGTACGACAGGCCTTTAACAGGCCCAAAGTCACGTTGGGCTGAACTGCTGCCACCTTGATCACGGGCCGTTAGTGGGCCGGGTGTCGCGTCGGACCATATATGGCCCATCAGCAGCACGGGCCATTCCCAGGCCAAAAGACACACCGGGCTGAAATGGGCCCATGTCTACATCGGGCCTCTTACAGGCCGAAATTCACTGGGCCGTAATTGGGCCCAAATATTCGGCGGACAATTAACAGGCCAGACTGGCTTCGGGCCATAAGTGGGCCTTATTAAACAAGTCATTATTGGGCTGGCCCACTAGTACCTGAGTAAGTACTACGGGCCTTTGACTGGGCCGGCCTTTTTAACCTATATGGGCCTTTGTTGGGCCGTGCCACGTGTCGACGTATCATAGGCGCCTCTTGTCCAATGAATGGATGACATTAGTCCCAACGGTGAGCCAACACGTGTTTCCTCCGGCCAATGACAATTTTACACGTGGAAAATCCTCATTGGTCCTGGTTGTTAACAGGTTATCGGATCCAAAACCAGACCCGATAGCTTAACGGTGACCCGTTACGGTGGATGCCACGTGTCAGTCACCCTTGATGAAAGCACTTCTATGAAGCGCGATTTATCGTCATGGAAGTGGACACT
This sequence comes from Aegilops tauschii subsp. strangulata, assembly GCF_002575655.3. NCBI lineage: Eukaryota > Viridiplantae > Streptophyta > Magnoliopsida > Poales > Poaceae > Aegilops > Aegilops tauschii. Next base: position 267,850,918 of record NC_053038.3, on the reverse strand, counting down.
TCCGTGATGATAATTTAGGTAATGTCATGGAACACTTCTACGATAGCACAGGTATGACTATCTTGATTCTGTCATAAATCGTCATGGATGTACATGCATGACAAAAAACGTGACCTACTATGACAAACATGTATCATCACGGAAGTGTCTTTTTTTGTAGTGCTGGAAGCGGAACTGCCCCAAGTATTTGGCGGATAAGAAGGATGGCAAAGTGAAAGGTATATTTGATATACATGTTATTGATGTGTACCTAACTAATGCTCGTAGTAGCGCCCAGGTATTTGATACTAGTTCTGTTGCTCATATTTGCAACTCGAAACAGGGGCTACGGATTAAACGAAGATTTGCTAAGGACGAGGTGACGATGCGCGTCGGAAATGGTTCCAAGGTCGATGTGATCGCCGTTGGCATGCTACCCCTACATCTTCCTTTGGCATTAGTTCTTGACCTGAATAATTGTTATTTGGTGCCAGCGTTGAGCATGAACATTATATCTAGATCTTGTTTGATGCGAGATGGTTATTCATTTAAATCAGAGAATAATGGTTGTTCTATTTATATGAGTAATATCTTTTATGGTCATGCACCCTTGATGAGTGGTCTATTTGTGTTGAGTCTCGATCGTAGTGATACACATATTCATAATATTGAAGCCAAAAGATGCAAAGTTAATAATGATAGTGCAACTTATTTGTGGCATTGTCCATTAGGTCATATTGGTATAAAGCGCATGCAGAAACTCCATGCTGATGGGCTTTTGGAATCACTTGATGCTTGCGAACCATGCCTCATGGGCAAGATGACTAAGACTCCGTTCTCCGGAACAATGGAGCGAGCCACTGACTTATTGGAAATAATACATACTGATGTATGCGGTCCAATGAGTGTTGAGGCTCGTGGCGGGTATCGTTATTTTCTGACCTTCACAGATGATTTGAGCAGATATGGGTATATCTACTTGATGAAACATAAGTCTGAAACATTTGAAAAGTTCAAAGAATTTTAGAGTGAAGTGGAAAATCATCGTAACAAGAAAATTAAGTTTCTACGATCTGATCGCAGAGGCGAATATTTGAGTTACGAGTTTGGTCTTCATTTGAAACAACGTGGAATAGTTTCGCAACTCACGCCACCTGGAACAACACAGCGTAATGGTGTGTCCGAACATCGTAATCGTACTTTATTAGATACGGTGCGATCTATGATGTCTCTTATCGATTTACCACTATCGTTTTGGGGTTATGCTTTAGAGACGGCTGCATTCACGTTAAATAGGGCACCATCTGAATCCGTTGAGACGACACCATATGAATTGTGGTTTGGCAAGAAACCTAAGCTATCGTTTCTTAAAGTTTGGGGTTGCGATGCTTATGTGAAAAAGCTTCAACCTGATAAGTCAAACACAAATCGGAGAAGTGTGTCTTCATAGGATACCCAAAAGAAACTGTTGGGTACACCTTCTATGACAGATCCGAAGGCAAGATCTTTGTTTCTAAGAATGAATCCTTTCTGGAGAAGGAGTTTCTCTCGAAAGAAGTGAGTGGGAGGAAAGTAGAACTTGATGAGGTAGTTGTACCTTCTCTCAAATTGGAAAGTAGTTCATCACAGAAATTAGTTCCAGTGATGCCTACACCAATTAGTGAGGAAGCTAATGATGATGATCATGAAATTTCAGATCAAGTTACTACCAAACCTCGTAGGTCAATCAGAGTACGTTCCGCACCAGAGTGGTACGGTAATCCAGTTCTGGAAGTCATGTTACTAGACCATGACGAACCTACGAACTATGAGGAAGCGATGATGAGCCCCGATTCCACGAAATGGCTTGAGGCCATGAAATTTGAGATGGGATCCATGTATGAGAACAAAGTATGGACTTTGGTTGACTTGCCTGATGATCGGCAAGCCATAGAAAATAAATGGATCTTCAAAAAGAAGACTGACGCTGACAGTAATGTTACTGTCTACAAAGCTCGACTTGTTGCGAAAGGTTTTCGGCAAGTTCAAGGAGTTGACTATGATGGGACCTTCTCACCCGTAGCCATGCTTAAGTCTGTCCGAATCATGTTAGCAATTGCCGCATTTTATGATTATGAAATTTGGCAAATGGATGTCAAAACTGCATTCCTTAGTGGATTTCTTAAAGAAGAGTTCTATATGATGCAACCAGAAGGTTTTGTCGATCCTAAAGGTGCTAACAAAGTGTGCAAGCTCCAGCAATCCATTTATGGACTGGTGCAAGCCTCTCGGAGTTGGAATATACGCTTTGATAGTGTGATCAAAGCATATGGTTTTATACAGACTTTTGGAGAAGCCTATATTTACAAGAAAGTGAGTGGGAGCTCTGTAGCATTTCTAATATTATAAGTGGATGACATATTGTTGATTGGACATGATATAGAATTTTTGGATAACATAAAAGGATACTTGAATAAGAATTTTTCAATGAAAGACCTCGGTGAAGATGCTTATATATTGGGCATCAAGATCTATAGCGATAGATCAAGACGCTTAATTGGAGTTTCACAAAGCACATACCTTGATACGGTTTTGAAGAAGTTCGAAATGGACCAGTCAAAGAAAGGGTTCTTGCCTGTGCTACAAGGTGTGAAGTTGAGTTAGACTCAATGCCCGACCAATGCAGAAGATAGAGAGAAAATGAAAGTCATTCCCTATGCCTCAGCCATAGGTTCTATCATGTATGCAATGATGTGTACCAGACCTGATGTGTGCCTTGCTATAAGTTTAGCAGGGAGGTACCAAACTAATCCAGGAGTGGATCACTGGACAGTGGTCAAGAACGTCCTGAAATACCTGAAAAGGACTAAGGACAAGTTTCTCGTTTATGGAGGTGACAAAGAGCTCGTCGTAAATGGTTACGTCGATGCTAGCTTTGACACTGATCCGGATGACTCTAAGTCGCAAACCAGATATGCATTTATATTGAATGGTGGAGATGTCAGTTGGTCTAGTTCCAAGCAGAGCGTCGTGGCGAGATCTACGTGTGAAGCGGAGTACATAGCTGCTTCAGAAGCTGCAAATGAAGGGGTTCATATCCGATCTAGGTGTAATACCTAGTGCATCAGGTCTAATGAAAATCTTTTGTGACAATACTGGAGCAATTGCCTTAGCAAAGGAATACATATTTCACAAGAGAACCAAACACATCAAGAGACGCTTCAACTCCATCCCCGATCAAGTCAAGGAGGGAGACATAGAGATTTGCAAAATACATATGGATCTTAATGTTGCACACCCATTGACTAAGCCTCTTACACGAGCACAACATGATCAGCACCAAGACTCCATGGGTGTTAGAATCATGATGATGTAATCTAGATTACTGACTCTAGTGTAAGTGGGAGACTGAAGGAAATATGCCCTAGAGGCAATAATAAAGTTGTTATCTATATTTCCTTATATCATGATAAATATTTATCATTCATGCTAGAATTGTATTAACCGGAAACTTGATACATGTGTGAATACATAGACAAAACAAAGTGTCCCTAGTATGCCTCTACTAGACTAGCTCGTTAATCAAAAATGGTTAAGTTTCCTGACCATAGACATGTGTTGTCATTTGATGAATGGATCACGTCATTAGGAGAATAATGTGATGGACAAGACCCATCCGTTAGCTTAGCATAATGATCGTTAAGTTCTATTGATATTGCTTTCTTCATGACTTATACATATTCCTTTGACTATGAGATTATGTAACTCCCGAATACCGGAGGAACACCTTGTGTGCTATCAAACGTCACAACGTAACTGGGTGATTATAAATATGCTCTACAGGTGTCTCCGAAGGTGTTTGTTGGGTTGGCATAGATCAAGATTAGGATTTGTCACTCCGTGTATCGGAGAGGTATCTCTGGGCCCTCTCAATAATGCACATCACTATAAGCCTTGCAAGAAATGTGACTAATGAGTTAGTTACGGGATGATGCATTACAGAACGAGTAAAGAGACTTGCTGGTAATGAGATTGAACTAGGTATGAGGATACCGACGATCGAATCTCGGGCAAGTAACATACCGATGACAAAGGGAATGACGTATGTTGTTATTGCGGTTTCACCGATAAAGATCTTCGTAGAATATGTAGGAACCAATATGAGCATCCAGGTTCCGCTGTTGGTTATTGATCGGAGATGTGTCTCGGTCATGTCTATATAGTTCTCGAACCCGTAGGGTCCGCACGCTTAACGTTCGATGACGATTTGTATTATGAGTTACGTGTTTTGGTCACCGAAGATTGTTCAGAGTCCCGGATGAGATCACGGACATGACGAGGAGTCTCGAAATAGTCGAGAGGTAAAGATTGATATATGGGACGATAGTATTTGGACACCGGAATGGTTTCGGGACATTTCGGATATTTATCGGAGTACCGAGGGGTTACCGGAACCCCCCGGGGAAGTAATGGGCCAACATGGGCCATAGGGGAGAGAGAGGGGAGCCCACAAGGGGTGGCGCCCCCCCCCCATGGGCTATCCGAATTGGACAAGGGGAAGGGGGCGCCGCCCCCTTTCCTTTCCCCCTCTCCCTCTCCTTCCCTCTTTCCCCCTCCATGAGAAGGAAAAAAGGGGGGCGAATCCTACTAGGACTGAAGTCCTAGTAGGACTCCCTCCCTCATGGCGTGCCCCTGGTGGCCAGCCTCCTCCTCTCCCTCCTTTATATACATGGGCAAGGCAACCCTTGGAGACACACCAATTGTTCCAGGCCATGTGCAGCGTCTCTCTCCACGGTTTACTCCTCCGGTCATATTCACGTAGTGCTTAGGCGAAGCCCTACGCGGATCACATCACCATCACCGTCACCACGCCATCGTGCTGACGAAACTCTCCCTCGACCCTCTGCTGAATCAAGAGTTCGAGGGATGTCATCGAGCTGAACGTGTGCAGAACTCGGAGGTGTCGTACGTTCGGTACTTGATCGGCTGGATCGTGAAGCCGTTCGACTACATCAACCGCGTTAAACTAGAGCTTCCGCTTTCGGTCTAAGAGGGTACATGGACACACTCTTCCCCTCTCGTTGCTATGCATCTCCTAGATAGATCTTGCGTGATCGTAGGAAAATTTTTGAAATTGCATGCTACGTTCCCCAACACTTATGTCTATGGTTAGGAAACTTAACCATCTTTGATTAACGAGCTAGTCTAGTAGAGGCTTACTAGGGACACGGTGTTTTGTCTATGTATCCACACATGTATCAAGTTTCCGGTTAATACAATTCTAGCATGAATAATAAACATTTATCATGATATAAGTAAATATAAAATAACTATTTGGGGAACGTAATAATTTCAAAAAAAATTACGTACACGCAAGATCATGGTGATGCATAGCAACGAGAGGGGAGAGTGTTGTCCACGTACCCTCGTAGACCGAAAGCGGAAGCGTTAGAACAACGCGGTTGATGTAGTCGTACGTCTTCATGATCCGACCGATCCAAGTACCGAACGTACGGCACCTCCGAGTTCAGCACACGTTCAGCTCGATGACGTCCCTCGAGCTCCAATCCACCGAGCTTTGAGGGAGAGTTCCGTCAGCACGACGGCGTGGTGACGATGATGATGTTCTACCGACGCAGGGCTTCGCCTAAGCACCGCTATGATATTATCGAGGTGGATTATGGTGGAGGGGGGCACCGCACACGGCTAAGAGATCAAGAGATCAATTGTTGTATCTTTGGGGTGCCCCCTGCCCCCGTATATAAAGGAGCAAGGGGGGAGGCGGCCGGTCTAGAAGGAGGGCGCGCCAAGGGGGGAGTCCAACTCCCACCGGGAGTAGGACTCCTCCTTTCCTTGTTGGAGTAGGAGAAGGAGAAGGAAGGAAGGGGGCGCCCCCCCTCCCTAGTCCAATTCGGACTAGTCCATGGGGAGGGGTGCGGCCACCCTTTGGGGCCTTTCTCTCCTTTCCCGTATGGCCCATTAAGGCCCAATACGAATTCCCGTAACTCTCCGGTACTCCGGAAAATACCCGAATCACTCGGAACCTTTCCGATGTCCGAATATAGTCGTCCAATATATCGATCTTTACGTCTCGACCATTTCGAGACTCCTCGTCATGTCCCTGATCTCATCCGGGACTCCAAACTCATAATATAAATGTCGTCTAACTTTAAGCGTGCGGACCCTACGGGTTCGAGAACTACGTAGACATGACCGAGACATGTCTCCGGTCAATAACCAATAGCGGAACCTGGATGCTCATATTGGCTCCCACATATTCTACGAAGATCTTTATCGGTCAAACCGCATAACAACATACGTTGTTCCCTTTGTCATCGGTATGTTACTTGCCCGAGATTCGATCGTCGGTGTCTCAATACCTAGTTCAATCTCATTACCGGCAAGTCTCTTCACTCGTTCCATAATACATCATCCCGCAACTAACTCATTAGTTGCAATGCTTGCAAGGCTTTAAGTGATGTGCATTACCAAGTGGGCCCAGAGATACCTCTCCGACAATTGGAGTGACAAATCCTATTCTCGAAATACGCCAACCCAACAAGTACCTTCGGAGACACCTGTAGAGCACCTTTATAATCACCCAGTTACGTTGTGACGTTTGGCAGCACACAAAGTGTTCCTCCGGTAAACGGGAGTTGCATAATCTCATAGTCATAGGAACATGTATAAGTCATGAAGAAAGCAATAGCAACATACTAAATGATCGAGTGCTAAGCTAACGGAATGGGTCAAGTCAATCACATCATTCTCCTAATGATGTGATCCCGTTAATCAAATGACAACCCATGTCAATGGCTAGGAAACATAACCATCTTTGATCAACGAGCTAGTCAAGTAGAGGCATACTAGTGACACTATGTTTGTCTATGTATTCACACATGTACTAAGTTTCCGGTTAATACAATTCTAGCATGAATAATAAACATTTATCATGATATAAGGAAATAAATAATAACTTTATTATTGCCTCTAGGGCATATTTCCTTCAATCTCCCACTTGCACTAGAGTCAATAATGTAGTTCACATCACCATGTGATTTAACACCAATAGTTCACATCATCATGTGATTAACACCCATAGTTCACATTGTCATGTGACCAACACCCAAAGGGTTTACTAGAGTCAATAATCTAGTTCACATTGCAATGTTATTAACACCCAAAGAGTAGTAAGGTGTGATCATGTTTTGCTTGTGAGAGAAGTTTAGTCAACGGGTCTGCCACATTCAGATCCGTATGTATTTTGCAAATTTCTATGTCAACCATGCTCTGCATGGAGCTACTCTAGCTAATTGCTCCCACTTTCAATATGTATCCAGATTGAGACTTAGAGTCATCTGGATCAGTGTCAAAACTTGCATCGACGTAACCCTTTACGACGAACCTTTTTGTCACCTCCATAATCGAGAAACATATCCTTATTCCACTAAGGATAATTTTGACCGCTTCCAGTGATCTACTCCTAGATCACTATTGTACTCCCTTGCCAAACTCAGTGGTAGGGTATACAATAGATCTGGTACATAGCATGGCATACTTTATAGAACCTATGGCTGAGGCATAGGGAATGACTTTCATTCTCTTTCTATCTTCTGCAGTGGTCGGGCTTTGAGTCTTACTCAATTTCACACCTTGTAACACAGGCAAGAACTCTTTCTTTGAGTGTTCCATTTTGAACTACTTCAAAATCTTGTCAAGGTATGTACTCATTGAAAAAACTTATCAAGCGTTTTGATCTATCTCTATAGATCTTGATGCTCAATATGTAAGCAGCTTCACCGAGGTCTTTCTTTGAAAAACTCCTTTCAAACGCTCCTTTATGCTTTGCAGAATAATTCTACATTATTTCCGATCAACAATATGTCATTCACATATACTTATAAGAAATGTTGTAGTACCCCCACTCACTTTCTTGTAAATACAGGCTTCACCGCAAGTCTGTATAAAACTATATGCTTTGATCAACTCATCAAAGCGTATATTCCAACTCCGAGATGCTTGCACCAGTCCATAGATGGATCGCTGGAGCTTGCACATTTTGTTAACACCTTTAGGATCGACAAAACCTTCTGGTTGCATCATATACAACTCTTCTTTAATAAATCCATTAAGGAATGCAGTTTTGCTTATCCATTTGCCAGATTTCATAAAATGCGGCAATTGCTAACATGATTCGGACAGACTTAAGCATAGATACGAGTGAGAAACTCTCATCGTAGTCAACACCTTGAACTTGTCGAAAAACCATTTTGCGACAATTCTAGCTTTGTAAATAGTAACACTACTATCAGCGTCTGCCTTCCTCTTGAAGATCCATTTAATCTCAATGGCTCGCCGGTCATTGGGCAAGTAAATCAAAGTCCATACTTTGTTCTCATACATGGATCCCATCTCAGATTTCATGGCCTCAAGCCATTTCGCGGAATCTGGGCTCATCATCGCTTCCTCATAGTTCGTAGGTTCGTCATGGTCAAGTAACATGACCTCCAGAACAGGATTACCGTACCACTCTAGTGCGGATCTCACTCTGGTTGACCTACAAGGTTCGATAGTAACTTGATCTGAAGTTACATGATCATCATCATTAGCTTCCTCACTAATTGGTGTAGGAGTCACAGGAACAAATTTATGTGATGAACTACTTTCCAATAAGGGAGCAGGTACAGTTACCTCATCAAGTTCTACTTTCCTCCCACTCACTTCTTTCGAGAGAAACTCCTTCTCTAGAAAGGATCCATTCTTAGCAACGAATATCTTGCCTTCGGATCTGTGATAGAATGTGTACCCAATTGTCTCCTTTGGGTATCCTATGAAGACACATTTCTCCGATTTGGGTTTGAGCTTATCAGGATGAAACTTTTTCTTATAAGCATCGCAACCCCAAACTTTAAGAAACGACAACTTTGGTTTCTTGCCAAACTACAGTTCATACGGTGTCGTCTCAAACGGATTTAGATGGTGCCCTTTTTTTACGTGAATGCAGCTGACTCTAATGCATAACCCCAAAACTATAGTGGTAAATCGGTAAGAAACATCATAGATCTCACTATATCCAATAAAGTACGGTTATGACGTTCGGACACACCATTATGTTGTGGTGTTCCAGGTGGCACGATTTTGTGAAACTATTCCACATTGTTTTAATTGAAGACCAAACTCATAACTCAAATATTTGTCTCCGCGATCAGATCGTAGAAACCTTATTTTCTTGTCACGATGATTTTCCACTTCACTCTGAAATTCTTTGAACTTTTCAAATGTTTCAGACCTATGTTTCATCAAGTAGATATACCCATATCTGCTCAAATCATCTGTGAAGGTCAGAAAATAACGATACCCGCCGCGAGTCTCAACACTCATCGGATCGCATACATCAGTATGTATTATTTCCAATAAGTCAGTTGCTTGCTCCATTGTTCCGGAGAACGGAGTCTTAGTCATCTTGCCCATAAGGCATGGTTCGCAAGCATCAAGTGATTCCAAAAGCCCATCAGCATGGAGTTTCTTCATGCGCTTTACACCAATATGACCTAAACGGTAGTGCCACAAATAAGTTGCACTATCATTATTAACTTTGCATCTTTTGGTTTCAGTATTATGAATATGTGTATCACTACAATCGAGATCCAACAGATCATTTTCATTGGGTCTATGACCATTGAAGGTTCTATTCATGTAAACAGAACAACAATTATTCTCTGACTTTAAATGAATAAATGTATTGCAATAAACATGATCAAATCATATTCATGCTCAACGCAAACACCAAATAACACTTATTTAGGTTCAACACTAATCCCGAAAGTATAGAGTGTGTGCGATGATGATCATATCAATCTTGGAACCACTTCCAATACACATCGTCACTTCATCCTTAACTAGTTTATGTTCATTATGCAACTCCCGTTTCGAGTTACTACTCTTTAGCAACTGAACCAGTATCAAATACCGAGGGGTTGCTACGAACACTAGTAAAATACACATCAATAATCTGTATATCAAATATACCTTTGTTCACTTTGCCATCCTTCTTATCCACCAAATACTTGGGGCAGTTCCGCTTCCAGTGACCAGTCCCTTTGCAGTAGAAGCACTTAGTCTCAGGCTTAGGTCCAGACTTGGGCTTCTTCACTTGAGCAGCAACTTGCTTGCCGTTCTTCTTGAAGTTCCGGTTCTATCCCTTTGCCCTTTTCTTGAAACTAGTGGTCTTGTTAACCATCAACACTTGATGCTCTTTCTTGATTTCTACCTTCGTCGATTTCAGCATCGAAGAGCTCGGGAATTACTTTCGTCATCCCTTGCATACTATAGTTCATCACGAAGTTCTACTAACTTGGTGATGGTGACTAGAGAATTCTGTCAATCACTATTTTATCTGGAAGATTAACTCCCACTTGATTCAAGCGATTGTAGTACCCAGACAATCTGAGCACATGCTCACTGCTTGAGCTATTCTCCTCCATCTTTTAGCTATAGAACTTGTTGGAGACTTCATATCTCTCAACTCGGGTATTTGCTTGAAATATTAACTTCAACTCCTGGAATATCTCATATGGTCCATGACGTTCAAAACGTCTTTGAAGTCCCGATTCTAAGCCGTTAAGCATGGTGCACTAAACTATCAAGTAGTCATCATATTGAGCTAGCCAAACGTTCATAACGTCTGCATCTGCTCCTACAATAGGTCTGTCACCTAGCGGTGCATCAAGGACATAATTCTTCTGTGCAGCAATGAGGATAATCCTCAGATCACGGATCCAATCCGCATCATTGCTCCTAACATCTTTCAACATAATTTTTCTCTAGGAACATATCAAAATAAACATAGGGAAGCAACAACGCGAGCTATTGATCTACAACATAATTTGCAAAATACTATCAGGACTAAGTTCATGATAAATTTCAGTTCAATTAATCATATTACTTAAGAACTCCCACTTAGATAGACATCCCTCTAATCTTCTAAGTGATCACGTGATCCATATCAACTAAACCATGTCCGATCATCACGTGAGATGGAGTAGTTTCAATGGTGAACATCACTATGTTGATCATATCTACTATATGATTCACGCTCGACCTTTCGGTCTCCGTGTTCCGAGGCCATATCTGTTATATGCTAGGCTCATCAAGCTTAACCTGAGTATTCCGTGTGTGCAACTGTTTTGCACCCGTTGTATTTGAACGTAGAGCCTATCACACCCGATCATCACGTGGTGTCTCAGCACGAAGAACTTTCGCAATGGTGCATACTCAGGGAGAACACTTATACTTTGATAATTTAGTGAGGGATCATCTTATAATGCTACCGTCAATCAAAGCAAGATAAGATGCATAAAAGATAAACATCACATGCAATCAATATAAGTGATATGATATGGCCATCATCATCTTGTGCTTGTGATCTCCATCTCCGAAGCACCGTCAGGATCACCATCGTCACCGGCGCGACACATTGATCTCCATCGTAGCATCGTTGTCGTCTCGCCAATCTTATGCTTCTACGACTATCGCTACCGCTTAGTGATAAAGTAAAGCATAAAGCATTACAGGGCGATTGCATTGCATACAATAAAGCGACACCAATATGGCTCCTGCCAGTTGCCAATAACTCGGTTACAAAACATGATCATCTCATACAATAAATTTAGCATCATGCTTTGACCATATCACATCACAACATGCCCTGCAAAAACAAGTTAGACGTCCTCTACTTTGTTGTTGCAAGTTTTACGTGGCTGCTACGGGCTTAGCAAGAACTGTTCTTACCTACGCATCAAAACCACAACGATAGTTTGTCAAGTTGGTGCTGTTTTAACCTTCGCAAGGACCGGGCGTAGCCACACTCGGTTCAACTAAAGTTGGAGAAACTGACACCCGCCAGCCACCTATGTGCAAAGCACGTCAGTAGAACCAGTCTTGCGTAAGCGTAAGCGTAATGTCGGTCCGGGCCGCTTCATCCAACAATACTGCCGAACCAAAGTATGACATGCTGGTAAGCAGTATGACTTATATCGCCCACAACTCACTTGTGTTCTACTCGTGCATATGACATCTACGCATAAGACCCAGCTCGGATGCCACTGTTTGGGGAACGTAGTAATTTCAAAAAAAAATTACGTACACGCAAGATCATGGTGATGCATAGCAACGAGAGGGGAGAGTGTTGTCCACGTACCCTCGTAGACCAAAAGCGGAAGCGTTAGCACAACGCGGTTGATGTAGTCGTACGTCTTCACGATCCGACCGATCCAAGTACCGAACGTACGGCACCTCCGAGTTCAGCACATGTTCAGCTCGATGACGTCCCTCGAACTCCGATCCAGCCGAGCTTTGAGGGAGAGTTCCGTCAGCACGACGGCGTGGTGACGATGATGATGTTCTACCGACGCAGGGCTTCGCCTAAGCACCGCTACGATATTATCGAGGTGGATTATGGTGGAGGGGGGCACCGCACACGGCTAAGAGATCAAGAGATCAATTGTTGTATCTTTGGGGTGCCCCCCTACCCCCGTATATAAAGGAGCAAGGGGGGAGGCGGCCGGCCTAGGAGGAGGGCGTGCCAAGGGGGGAGTCCTACTCCCACCAGGAGTAGGACTCCTCCTTTCCTTGTTGGAGTAGGAGAAGGAGAAGGAAGGAAGGGGGCGCCCCCCCTCCCTAGTCCAATTCGGACTAGTCCATGGGGAGGGGTGCGGCCACCCTTTGGGGCCTTTCTCTCCTTTCCCGTATGGCCCATTAAGGCCCAATACGAATTCCCGTAACTCTCCGGTACTCCGAAAAATACCTGAATCACTCGGAACCTTTCCGATGTCCAAATATAGTTGTCCAATATATCGATCTTTACGTCTCGACCATTTCGAGACTCCTCGTCATGTCCCTGATCTCATCCGGGACTCCGAACTCCTTCGGTACATCAAAACACATAAACTCGTAATATAACCGTCATCTAACTTTAAGCGTGCGGACCCTATGGGTTCGAGAACTATGTAGACATGACCAAAACACGTCTCCGGTCAATAACCAATGGCGGAACCTGGATGCTCATATTGGCTCCTGCATATTCTACGAAGATCTTTATCGGTCAAACCGCATAACAACATACGTTGTTCCCTTTGTCATCGGTATGTTACTTGCCCGAGATTCGATCGTCGGTATCTCAATACCTAGTTCAATCTCGTTACCGGCAAGTCTCTTTACTCGTTTCGTAATACATCATCCCGCAACTAACTCATTAGTTGCAATGCTTGCAAGGCTTTAAGTGATGTGCATTACCAAGTGGGCACAGAGATACCTCTCCGACAATCGGAGTGAAAAATCCTAATCTCGAAATACGCCAACCCAACAAGTACCTTCGGAGACACCTGTAGAGCACCTTTATAATCACCCAGTTACGTTGTGACGTTTGGCAGCACACAAAGTGTTCCTCCGGTAAACAGGAGTTGCATAATCTCATAGTCATAGGAACATGTATAAGTCAAGAAGAAAGCAATAGCAACATACTAAACGATCGAGTGCTAAGCTAATGGAATGGGTCAAGTCAATCACATCATTCTCCTAATGATGTGATCCCGTTAATCAAATGACAACCCATGTCAATGGCTAGGAAACATAACCATCTTTGATCAACGAGCTAGTCAAATAGAGGCATACTAGTGACACTATGTTTGTCTATGTATTCACACACGTACTAAGTTTTCGGTAATACAATTCTAGCATGAATAATAAACATTTATCATGATATAAGGAAATAAATAATAACTTTATTATTGCCTCTAGGGCATATTTCCTTCAATAACAACTTTATTATTGCTTCTAGGGCATATTTCCTTCACCGGCGTCCTGGCTCATCCTCAAACATTTCGAATCTCAGTTTTTAAATCCCCATAAATCCAAAACTCACGAGAAAGTCATCAAAGGTGGCATAGTGTCATGTCATGGCACATATATGTCGTGGTAAAAACATTGCCAATTTGGGCCAAGCTTTATTACAAACCGGAGCCTATCGGAAGAACCATCATGGTTTCGATAGGGAAACATGTCCCCTTGTGGGCCAAACGATAATCGCTCCCTCTTCTAGCCTTGTATTTTCTTCTCCACGCAGCACGGAACAACGGGAGATTCACACTGAACTTTGAAATTATTCAGGGTTTGTTTGCCTTTTTTATTCATCAATTGAGTATTTTAGCCATTTTGTGTCCATAATTCAAATCCGAACTACAAATACATGCTCGAGTGCACCAAAATGGCTAGAAAAAACGTACATGTGTCCTTGGGGTGCATGTTTAGGTCCCATGGAACGAATGGGAATGAATTCAACCGTCTCGTCGTCCTGGCTTGGCCACAAACATTGCGAATCTCGGTTTTTAAATCTCTGTAAATCCAAAACTCACCAGGAAATCGTAAAACTTGGCATGGTGTCACTACATGGTACGTATAATTGTCCAATTTGGGCGAAGCTATATTACAAGCCTCTTACAAACCAGAGCCTGTCGCAACCCTCGTGGTTCCGGTACGGAAACATGCCCCTCTTGTGGGCAAAACAATAATCGCTGCCTCTTCTCGCCTTGAACTTTGTTTTCTACAGGCAACATAGAATAACAGGAGTGTCGTGCTGAAATTTGAAACTATTCATGGTTCATTTGGCCATTCTATATATTAATTAAGTATTCTAGGCATTTAATGTAGTGCATAATTCAAATTTGAACTACAAGCACATGCTCCAGTGAAGCAAAATGGGTGGGAAATCGTACATGTGTCATTGGGTGCATGTTTAGGTCTGATTTAAGGAATGGGAATGAATTACAAACTTCTCATCATCCTGAAACATTGAGAATCTCGGTTTTTAAATCGCAGTAAATCAAAAACTCACCCAAAAAACATGAAACTTGGCATGGTTTCATGACATGGCACATATATGCCATGGTAAAAAAATCGTCCAGTTTGAGACAAGGCGCACACATTAATTGCCAACAAAGTCCTTTTTGAAACAAATAGCTGACAGGTTAATATCGCAAACGGTTGTATTATATGAACCGTGTCAAAATTTAACCATACTCGGTGGCGTGCGTGCAACTGTTTGATTAGACAGGACGAGCGCGAGATGTCCGCCGTGCAGGCTCGATGGGATGTGTGCGAGCAGTCCGCCACACAGGCTCGACGGGACGCATGCATCCTGTCCACCTCGCAGGCTCGACGGGACACGTGCGAGCAGCAAGGCCGCCCATGCTCACCGGCAAGCGAGCTCTTTGACCATGCACCAGCCGCCGCCCGCTTCGCTTAGAACTTCTCCATTAATGGGTTAATTAAAGCACCTAGACGGAGGGTGTTTGCTTGTGATCCCATGGCAGCATTTGCTTTGCTCGTGTTTTCAACTCGTATTCCGGCCTAATTTAAATTGCCACATAGGGAAACGGATAATACGACGACAAATAAAATGGCAACGGATAATACGACGACAAATTTACAATGGCACAGATAATAATTGTCTTAAATATTCCGGAAAATTTAAAATGCCACATGCAGCAAAGCCCGGAAGACACAGGGTCATGAGAAGAAGGAACTCGTAGACAACGATCTAGGTCGCTATTGTCTCTACTCGTCGATGGATCGTCAGGCGATGATATCCTCCAGCTCCTTCTTCAATTCCTCACTACTTTGCTTGAAAGCAGCCACGGATTCCTCCACCTCCTGCTCGTGCTCGATCCGGAGCTTCCTCAAGTCACCCATCAGTTCCTTCACGACCGCTGTCAGTGCCATCCCCGAGGCACTGCTCTGCTCATGCAGCATCTTCCAGCCGACGGCCTCCTCCTCCTTCTCGGCGAGCGCCTTGAGAAGCTTCGCATTGACACCCATGAGTTGCTCGACGAGGCTGGTCGCCTTGTCAAATGAGGTATCGCTGATCTCGAGCAGCTTCATCAAGCCGTCGACCAGCTCCTGCTGCTTAATGACGCCAACGAGAATGTCGCCGTCGCCGACCAAGGACTTCAGGAACACCAGCTCATCTCGATGGCCGACGCGGCGAGTGCGCTTGTGAGATCCCTCGCGTGCCCGTGAGAGCTCGTTCGAGGGCTCCGTGGCACGCCGGGACATCTCTGCTGCGGCTGCCGCTTCGCGGCGGGACCTCTCTAGTGCTTCCGCGGCCTTGGTCTTTGCTGCCTGGTTATATGTCCACCCGAAACTCCTCCTATCGGTCATGGCGGAACGACTTGACAGGAAAGACCAGTTTTGTGGGTGATGGGGAGAGGAACTGTGAAGTAATTTTTGAGTGGGTAGTTTTTATAGCCCGGTGCTAAGTGTGAACATGTATTAGTTTGATAGGTGTGAATATATTTGCAATTACTTATTGCGTTGTAATCTGCAATGTGACGAGAAACAAGGACAAAATTTATTGATATTAGAAGGTTGACCACGTGGTTGCTCGTCGTTGAGGCGGCCGCGGCGCGCTCTGCTCGCGTCCATCCGCGTGTTTTGCTTGCCATTGAGGCGGCCGCGGCGCACTCCGCTCTGGCGTCCCTGCGCGCGCTCTGCTCGCAGTTGAGGCAAATTTACAATGGCAACGGTTAATAATTGTCTTACATATTCAGGATAATTTAAAATGCCACATGCGGCAAGGCCCAGAACACTCACGACCTACATATGCATACAATTATAATAAAATATAGGCTAAAAGGCTCAGCTGGCGGCCTTCCGACGATGGTCTTCTTGGACTCCATGATCAGCATAGCACCCTTGCGGTTGTTCACTCCAAGTGTCCCGACCCGCCTCCGCCTACGGAGCTGCTGGCGCTGGGAGGCTCTTGGGGCTGTTGGGCCTCTTCCACAAGAGCTTGACAGCATGCAATCACGCGCATGATATCTCTGCGGAACCGCTCCATTTCCATGTCCCTGGCCTGGTAGAAAATTCTGTCCATCACCTGCATCCTCAAGATATCACGTTAGCGATGTTCTACTTCGTCGGGGACGTCAACTCCGCCAAGCATGCCCTCGAGCTTCGCCACCACATCATCGGGATCGAGGTTGACACGGCCGCCGCGGACAATGATGAAGCCGCAAGCTGCCTGTGTCTTGACTGAATCGCAGAGGTCCTCTGCCCATTCTTGTGGGGCATCAGGCTCTCGATGAGCACTGGTGACGGCGGCTCTTCGGGTGGGTCGTCGATCATGCCGCCGAGCAGCTCTGGATATTTTGCATGCTGGATGGCAAACTGCTCATCACACCTCCTCTGCAATATGTCGATTGTGCTCCCAAGGACTGTCATGCCGATATCGCTGCCGATGGGCCATGGTGCCTGCACCGGCCGATGAAGCTCTTGCTCCCCGACCTGCTCCGGCTCATTCTCCTCGCCAAAGATGTAACGCAGATAGGCGTCGACGTCGAAGCTTTGGTCGTTGCCTGGCATGCTTGGAATAACTAATGGTAGATGGGTGAGGACTAGATCTGCGCAGAGTGCCACGACAGTGCATTGCCGCCTGGGTTATATGCAGCAAGCCATTAGCTGGTGCGGGAAACTGATAAGGGAAGAGGCGTGGATTTTACAATTCACCCATGTGGAGCGCGGGAAGCATTCACTGGAGCGCGAGAAGACTAAGTGAAGCACACACAATACCCGAATACCGTATCCGGTGCCACGTGTTACTTATCACACAAGTGTTAACATAAGGAAATGTATGTGTAACTTACTAATCATCGCACACGAGTACTCAAAGACGCATCATGTGCGATACTCCTAGCCACCGCAAGCAACTAGTTTGCATTTTTTAAAGTTTTTTTTTACACATGGAATCGCACACGAACTAACTGTATTAACCGTCTGTGTTGTAATTTCTCATCGCAAACAGTTCATCTGAGTCGGCTGTTTGCCACGTATCACACACATCTTGTTAATTTGAACCATTTCTATTGTGTTCCCTAATCAAAAACAGTTTGTCCGAGTGAACCGTATGCCGTATATCACACACAACTTGATAAGGCTAACCGTTTCTGTTGCACTCCCTAATAGCAACATCGGAGCGAACTGTATGCAGTATATCGCACACACATTGATATGGCTGCCCGTTTCTATTGTTCTGCCTCATCGCAAACAGTTCGAATGGATTAACCGTGTGCCCTGCATCGCACATGCAACTAAAATCTGAACCATGTTTGATGGCCCCGCCATCGCAAATGTTTTGCACATTTTTTGACGGTTTTTTACATCCTCGTTTGCGATTAATGCATCGCACACAGTTTCGTCAAAGGGTCTCTGATCGTAGTGTCGCGTTAGCAGCATCCTGCAGTAGTGGCCCCTGACTTGTAATATGAAGCTTGTATGACTTTAATTTGTGTTTAGAGTTGTGTTATGATACCTTCCCGTGAGTCCCTGATCTTGATCGTACACGTTTGCGTGTATGATTAGTGTATAATTGAATCAGGGGTGTCACAAATATTTCGTAGGAAGTGTAGGACAAGAACAATGATAAATGGCCCCTGCTGGTGGGACTATAAACTTGGTGCTTCTGTGCATCGTCCAGCGCATGCACACGGGTAAAAGATTACTTTATAACTACTCTCGTACAAGACTTGCCAGGAAAGGCCAAAAGGGTGGTTCTCCTCTCCATGCTAGGGTTCGGAGTGAAGATCCTCCTCCTGAGGGTGGTGTTGTGAAGCTTAGGTGTCCTGGGCGTGAGCGTTGTATTCAAACCTGCCTGTATTATTTCTCAACGACGTAGTGGTGTGCATTTGTGTTATCCGGTAATCCAAGGATCTACCGTGTAAAAGGGTTTTCTCACTACCTTGTATCATTTCGCCATGTATTTCTTTACCTACTAATAAAGCGGCTATTGCTTCTATAGGGTTCACCATCACGACATTTTTACAGAAAACCCCTTGACTTCTATGAAAATAAACCCACGGTCCAAAAATAAGTGAGTAAAAGCAATTCGATTGTTTCTCCACAAAGAATTATACGTCGCCTGGTTGCGCCTTCTGTGCTTGTTTGACTAATAATAATCCCACATCGTGAATTTACACCCAATCTAACCAGTTCATATCTACTACCCCTATAAAAGGAAGAGAGGGGATATATCCAAACAATCACATCCATCGATAATCAACATCTAATGGCTCTTAATCCTCCGGTGTTTAACGCTATCAACCATGCGTTAAGCCACTAGAATCCATTCGATCGCTAATCTGCCATGTTGTTCAAAAAAACCGCTACCCGCTACCCGCACACGACCACACGACCTCTCTCGCCACCTCCTCCTCCTGCGCCGTCCGCCGCCCTGCCGTTGCTCCAGCAGCCTCCCGCCGCCATTAGCCGCGGGAAGCCGCCCTTCTCCACGGGAGGGAGCCACCACTTCCTTCGTTGCGGGACACGCCGCCGGAGCCACCCGCCGCACTCTTCGCCGTAGGTAGCCGCCCGTCGTGCCCTTCGCTGCAGGAGGGAGCCGCCGCGCCCTTCCTCGGGGAGACGCCGCCGGAGCCACCCGTCGCGCCCTTCACCGCAGGTAGCCGGGGGAGCTGACACAGGTCGCTGCGGGAGCCGCCGCCGAAGCCGCCCTCGTTGGCCAACGAGACCACAAAGTTCGCCGCTCGCCGATCCTTCGCTCCGCCACCGTCGATCCCCCACTCGGCCGCCGCTCGCTGATCCCGCACTCTGCTACCTCAGTCGGTCAGGTCCTCGCCACTAAGCCGACGAACTTTGATCAGGTTTTTCTTTACCTTAACTTTCAAAGGCTGGTTGGGTGTAGGAAGCTAGCTCATGGGACCAACAACCAAATGAATCACACATTCTCTGTAGCAAGCAAATGAATCTGAGTTTACAAAGAATGAACTGTCAATTGGATGGACTGATGAAGCATGAGGGAGAAACATGTGGTTGTGTCCACACTCCAAAGAGGGCAAAATAGTTCAATAATTTCCGAAATTGATGGTATTGCCTGAGATATGATGCTTGCGCGCAAGAGAAGTTCATGCTTGTGATTGCTAAATCAGTGTATATGTAAAGATCTTGTCCTAGTTTCAGCAATTGGCTGGGATTTTTGGAAAGTCTAACTTGGGCAGGACAACTATGGTCTTGATTATATGTATCTTGACTTCACCACTTTTCTTTTGAGCAGGCTACTTCAGTTTTAGGTGAGATGGCAGGGATCACAAGCATCGGTGTTGCGTTCCTGAATCTCACATACACAGGTAAGTAATATTGCCCCTCACATAAAGTCCTTTTTCAGTGCATGTATAGAGTTTTACTCACTTTCTTTCTAGCTATCTACTGCATTCATTTCTTTTCGTGGCACCGTATAGTCTATACCTCAGAGAGGTCATTTTAATGCATGATGTTCTAGTGTAGCTACCATTAGCTTTACTGGAGCAGAGCAACATTTAATAGGAATTCCACCATAAATATTTACCCAGATACAACATTCTTCTTTGGAATTTGAGTTTTTTCAGAAGGTTTAGGATCTAAAGATGAGCTATCAGTGGTACTAATTATACAACGAGTTTGTACAAAATGTTCGCTGGTGTTGGGTGTTTTGAGCTGATTAGGATCACTACAATTTCTATAGCAACCTTTACCTTTTATCACTGCTATATCCCCTTATTGCGTTTCTCTGTTTCTAGAAAGTAGGCCATTTGTTCCGGGCTTTCAAGTTTGTGCTATAACCTGAAGGAGAAAGAGTTCATTATTGACCAACGGTTAAACCAGGTTCAGTTTTTTACCTCATTTTCCATTCCCACAATAGCACTTTCTATTAGTTCGAACGATATCTCAATGCATTATTTACACACCTAGATTGTGCTCTGTGACTAGAATTGGTAAATTGTAGCCATGATAATACTACACTGTATTCAGAAATAGCAGTAGGAGATAAAACTAGGTGTTGCATATAGGCCGGTGGGGAACCCTTTTAGAGGACATTGCTTCAGAGTTGGATATCATCTACAGTAACCTCACCGCATCCATAGATCAACTGAACAAACAAAAGGCACTTAAGATCTTTGCTGGTATCTAGGATTTGTTATCTGACCATTTAAGCGAACTGGCCCACTACGCTAAGGAATTAGGACAGTTTAGTTACATGATCGGACTGTTTAGCATGCAGAAATTGGAAGGGGGCTTAGAAAAACACCACCAAGCTTGAAAGCAGAAAAAGATGCACACACTCACCATTGTTATCTTCCTGTGATAATTTTAGGCTTGTACCAGGAAACTTGAACAGGCAATTTTAGTCGGTGGTGTGCTTTAAAATTGCATATTGTTGTTCAGGTGTTTCTCCATAATCATGTCTTCTATTTATTAATTTTTTGAGTTTTTTAGCATATGAACTATCACATGAATTTTCCTAGCTCCGGTGGTTGCGCCGCCTAGGACGCCGGAGGCGGAGACGAAGGTAATTTGTACTAGGATGTCGTGGCCGAGCCATAGGACCTACACCTCGACGAGCCGCCGAACCTCCGCCTCCCTCTGGTTTTTATGGTACGGTCCCTTCCCCTCTCCACCAAATCTTGACTTGTGTGTTGTTCTGCTCTGCTCTGAATGTATTTCCATTGTTATAACTCTCCTAAACTCATTTTTGATATGGTGGTCCGCTCCAGCTGGAACAGTTCTGTAGAGACAAATTGGAAGAGTGTTGCTGCCCTGGCTCATGGAATTGGAAGAATTTATGTTTTTTTCTACTCAGAAAGGAGGCTATTTTTTTCTTGGTCATAGACAGAAAGGATGCAACTTTTTCAGGGGCAGTAGATACAAAGTTCAGTGTCTACAGCATATAAACCAGAAGCCGTGCTTCCGATTTCAGCATATAAACTTTTTGGTCATATGATACGTCCATTTTGCATCATGTTTACCTACTATTATTTTATAATGTTTTATGCATAAAATGCTTTTTGGAGTAATTCTAATGCCTTTTCTCTCATAATATGCAAGGTACACACAAAGAGGGAGAATTCCGGCAGGTGGAAATCTGGACCTGAAAAAGCTATGTCACGCTACCTATTCTGTACAACTCCAAATGAGCTGAAACTTCACGGGGAATTTTTATAGAATAAATAAGAAATAGTGGAGCAAATAACTGCCGGAGGGGGCCACATGGTGAGCACAAGACACCAGGGCCCGCCTGGCCCCCCAGGCGCACCCTGGTGGGTTGTGCTCAGCCCAGCCCACCTCCAGTGCCCCTCTTCTGGTATATAAGTCATTTTGACCTACAAAAAATAAGGTGAGGACTTTCGGGACGAAGCTCCACCGTCTCGAGGCAGAACTTGGGCAGGAACACTTTTGCCCTCTGGCGGAGCGATTCTGCCAGGGGAACTTCCCCCCCGGAGGGGGAAATCATCGTCATCATCATCACCAACAACTCTCCCATCTTGGGGAGGGCAATCTCCATCAACATCTTCAATAGAACCATCTCATCTCAAACCCTAGTTCATCTCTTGTGTTCAATCTTTTGTTCCGGAACTATAGATTGGTGCTTGTGGGTGACTAGTAGTGTTGGTTACATCTTGTAGTTGATTACTATATGGTTTATTTGATGGAAGATTAAATGTTCAGATCCATTATGCTATTTAACACCCCTCTGATCTTGAGATTATCATTTGTGAGTAGTTACTTTTGTTCTTGAGGTCACGGGAGAAATCTTGTTGCAAGTAATCATGTGAACTTGTTATGTGTTTGATATTTTGATAGTATGTATGTTGTGATTCCCTTAGTGGTGTCATGTGAATGTCGACTACATGACACTTCACCATATTTGGTCCTAAGGGAATGCATTGTGGAGTAGTTATTAGATGATGGGTTGCGAGAGTGACAGAAGCTTAAACCCTAGTTTGTGCGCTATTTCGTAAGGGACCGATTGGATCCAAAAATTTAATGCTACGGTTAGAATTTATTATTAATACTTTTCTCATAGTTGCGGATTCTTGCAACGGGGTTAATTGTAAGTAGGAGGTTTGTTCAAGTAAGAACATCATCTAAGCACCAGTCCACCCACATATCAAATTATCAAAGTAGCGAACACGTATCGAACCAACGTGATGAAAGTGACTGGATGAAATTCCCGTGTACCCTCAAGAACGCTTTCCTTATTATAAGAGACCGTTTTGGCATGTTCTTTGACTCAAAAGGATTGGTCTACCTTGCTGCACTTTTGTTACTACTATCGTTACTTTCTCGTTACAAATTATCTTGCTATCAAACTACTCTGTTACTTACAATTTCAGAACTTGCAGACATTACCTTACTGAAAACCACTTGTCATTTCCTTCTGCTCCTCGTTGGGTTCGACACTCTTACTTGTTGAAAAGGCTACAATTGATCCCATATACTTGTGGGTCATCATCATACAATTTGAATTTTTACCATTTCACACAAACAACCTATCATTTGTACTACACGCTGAAATTTACTGTCACTTGTTACTATGGAGAACAATCCTTTGAGGGGTTTGTTCGGGGTATCTTCACCTCGACCGGGACCACAATTAGTTACCCCTCAACCTACTGCACCTACTGAAATTATTGAATATGAAATTCATTTGGGTATGATAGAACACTGCTACCTAGTCCTTATGCAGGAGATGGAACCGAACATCCCGATATGCATTTGATATATGTGGATGAAATTTGTGGATTATTTAAGCTTGCAGGTTTACCCGGAGATGAAGCTAAGAAGGTTTTCCCTTTATCTTTGAAGGGAAAAGCATTGGCATGGTATAGGCTATGCGATGATATTGGATCTTGGAATTGGAATCGATTGAAATTGGAGTTTCACAAAAAAAATTATCCTATGCATCTAGTTCATCGTGATCGGAATTATATATATAATTTTTGGCCTCGTGAAGGAGAAAGTATCGCTCTAGCTTGGGGGAGGATTAAGTCAATGTTATATTCATGCCCTAATCATGAGCTCTCAAGAGAAATTATTATTCAACAAATTTATGCTCGGCTTTCTCATAATGATCGATCCATGGTCGATACTTCTTGTACTGGTTCCTTTATGAAGAAGACTATTGAATTCCGGTGGGATCATTTAGAAATAATTAAACGCCACCCTGAAGATTGGGAACTCGACGAAGGTAAAGAGTCGGGTATTGAGCTTAAGTTTGATTGTGTTAAATCTTTCATGAATACCGATGCTTTTCAAAAGTTTAGCACTATATATGGACTTGACTCTGAGATAGTAGCCTCCTTTTGTGAATCTTTTGCTACTCATGTTGATCTCCCTAAGGAGAAGTGGTTCAAATATCACCCACCTATTCAAGAAGAAATTAAAGAACCGGTAATAGCTAAAGATGAAACTATTATCTACAATGTTGACCCAGTTGTTCCTATTGCTTATATTGAGAAACCACCTTTCCCTGTTAGCTAGGATGAAGGAACATGCTAAAGTTTCAACTGTGGTCAATAAAAGTTATATTAGAACACCTAAACCAGCTGAACAAATCAAGGTAGAACCTAGTGTTGCTATATTTAAGGATCTCTTGGTCGATAATATTGATGGGCATGTTATTTACTTCGTTGGCGAAGCTACTAGAATTGCAAAGCCGATGGGAAGGATAAACATAGACCAGTTGTTGGCATGCTTGTTGTCTTAGTTAAGATAGGAGATAACTTTTATCATGGCTTATGCGAAATAGGTGCTAGCGTGAGTGCTATTCCTTTTACCTTATATCAAGAAATTATGAATGATATAGCACCCGCTGAAATAGAAGACATAGATGTTACTATTAAACATGCTAATAAAGACACCATCACACCACTTGGGATTGTTAAAGATGTTGAAGTGTTGTGTGGGAAAATAAAATACCCTACTAATTTTCTTGTTCTTGGTTCCCCACAAGATGATTTTTGTCCTATTATCTTTGGTAGACCTTTTCTGAACACCGTTAATGCTAAAATAGAATGTGAGAAACAAACTGTCGGTGTTAGTTTTGGTGATGAGTCTCATGAGTTCAATTTTTTCAAGTTTAGTAGAAAACCTTATAAGAAAGATTTTCCTAGTAAGGATGAAATTATTGGTCTTACTTCTATTGTTGTTCCTCCTGCTGATCCTTTAGAAAAATTCTGCTAGACCATGAAAATGATTTGCATATGCATGAAAGAAATGAAATAGATAGAATCTTGTTCGAACAACAACCTCTGCTTAAACACAATTTGCCTATTGAAACTCTAGGAGGTCCTCCTCCACCTAAAGGTGATCCTGTGTTTGAATTAAAACAATTGCCAGACACTTTGAAATATGCTTATCTCGATGAGAAAAATATATATCCTATTATTATTAGTGCTAACCTTTCTGAACATGAAGAAGAAAGATTATTGAAAGTTCTGAGGAAGCACCGAGCTGCTATTGGGTATACTCTTGATGATTTAATGGGCATTAGTCCCACTCTATGTCAG
This sequence comes from Aegilops tauschii subsp. strangulata, assembly GCF_002575655.3. Taxonomy (NCBI): domain Eukaryota; kingdom Viridiplantae; phylum Streptophyta; class Magnoliopsida; order Poales; family Poaceae; genus Aegilops; species Aegilops tauschii. The sequence continues at coordinate 267,825,569 of NC_053038.3, read as the reverse complement.
CACAAGATTAATATGGAACCTGATGCTAAACCCGTTGTTGATCACCAACGTCGGTTAAATCCGAAGATGAAAGAAGTGGTAGAACAGAAATATTAAAACTTCTGGAAGCAGGTATAATCTATCCTATAGTTGATAGTAGATGGTAAGTCTTGTTCAGTGTGTCCCTAAGAAGGGAGGTATTACTATTGTTCCTAATGATAAGAATGAACTTATTCCACAAAGAATTGTTACAGGTTATAGAATGGTAATTGATTTTAGAAAATTAAATAAAGCTACTAGAAAAGATCATTACCCTCTGACTTTCATTGATAAAATGCTAGAAAGATTATCTAAGCACACACATTTTTGCTTCCTTGATGGATATTCTGGTTTTTCACAAATACATGTTTCTCAACCTGATCAAGAAAAGACCACTTTTACTTGTCCTTTTGGAACTTATGCTTATAGACGTATGCCTTTTGGTTTGTGCAATGCACCTACTATCTTTCAAAGATGCATGACTGCTATATTCTCTGACTTTTGTGAAAATATTGTTGAGGTTTTCATGGATGCCTTTTCTGTTTATGAGAAGTCTTTTGATGATTGTTTAAGCAATCTTGATCGAGTTTTGAAAAGATATGAGCAAACAAATCTTGTCTTGAATTGGGAGAAGTGCCACTTTATGGTTAACGAGGGTATTGTTTTGGGACATAAAATTTCTGAAAGAGGTATTGAGGTGGACAAAGCTAAGGTTGATGCAATCGAGAAACCTTTTGGTCATGCTGGTTTCTATAGGAGATGTATCAAAGTTATCCGTAGTTTCGTTGGTCATGCTGATTTCTATAGGAGATGTATCAAAGACTTTTCTAAAACTTCTAGGCCTCTTAGAAATCTTTTGCAAAAGGATATTCCTTTTGTTTTTGATGATGATTGTTTAGAAGCCTTCAAAACACTCAAGAAAGCCTTAATTTCTGCACCTATTGTTCAACCACCTGATTGGAACTTGCCTTTTGAAATTATGTGTGACGCTAGTGATTATGTTGTTGGTGTTGTTCTAGGACAAAGAGTTGATAAGAAACTGAATGTTATTCATTATGCTAGTAAAACTCTAGACAGTGCTCAATGAAATTATGCTACTACTGAAAAAGAATTCTTAGCAGTGGTGTTTGCTTGTGATAAATTCAGATCTTATATTGTTGATTCTAAAGTTATTGTGCCCACCGATCATGCTTCTATAATATATCTTATGGAGAAGAAAGATGCTAAACCTAGACTCTTTAGGTGGGTTCTCCTACTACAAGAATTTGATTTGCATATCACTGATAGAAAAGGAGCGGAGAACCCCGTGGCTGATAACTTGTCTAGGCTTGAAAATATTCTTGATGACCCACTACCTATTGATGATAGCTTTCCTGATGAGCAGTTAGCTGCAATAAATGTTTCCAATAGTACACCTTGGTATGCTGACTATGCTAATTACATTGTTGCTAAATATTTACCACCTAGTTTCACATACCAAAAAAAGAAAAAAAATCTTCTATGATTTAAGGCATTACTTTTGGGATGACCCACATCTTTATAAAGAAGGAGTAGATGGTATTGTTAGATGTTGTGTACCTGAGCATGAACAGGGACAAATCCTATGGAAATGTCACTCCGAAGCTTATGGAGGACATCATGCGGGAGACAGAACTGCTCACAAGGTATTGCAATCTGGGTTTTATTGGCCTTCTCTCTTTAAGGATGCCCGTAAGTTTTTTTATCTTGTGATGAATGTCAAAGAATAGGTAATAACGGTAAGCGTCGAGAAATGCCTATGAATTATTCACTGCTATTGAACCATTCGATGTTTGGGGATTTGATTACATGGGACCTTTTCCTTCCTCTAACGGGTATACTCATATTTTAGTTGTTGTTGATTATGTTACTAAGTGGGTAGAAGCTATTCCAACTAGTAGTGCTGATCACAACACCTCTATTAAAATGCTTAAGGAAGTTATTTTCCCAAGGTTTGGAGTCCCTAGATATTTAATGACTGATGGTGGTTCACACTTTATTCATGGTGCTTTCCGTAAAATGCATGCTAAGTATGATGTTAACCATAGAATTGTATCACCCTATCATCCTTAGTCTAGTGGTCAAGTTGAACTTAGCAATAGAGAAATGAAATTAATTTTACAAAAGACTGTCAATAGGTCCCGGAAGAATTGGTCTAAGAAATTAGATGATGCGCTTTGGGCTTACAGAACAGCATATAATATGGGTATGTCTCCTTATAAAATGGTTTATGGAAAAGCTTGTCATTTGCCTCTTGAGTTAGAACATAAACATATTGGGTAATTAAAGAACTCAACTATGATTTCAAACTTGCCGGTGAAAAGAGGTTATTTGATATTAGCTCACTAGATGAATGGAGAACCCAAGCTTATGAAGATGCCAAGTTATTTAAAGAAAAAGTTAAAAGATGGCATGATAAAAGAATCCAAAAGCGTGAGTTTAAGGTTGGAGAATATGTTCTCTTGTACAACTCTCGTTTAAGATTCTTTGCAGGAAAACTCCTCTCAAAATGGGAAGGACCCTATGTTATCGAGGAGGTTTATCAGTCTGGAGCTACCAAAATAAATAATGCCGAAGGGACTAACCCGAAGGTTGTTAATGGGCAACGAATAAAACATTATATCTCAGGTACGCCCATTAATGTTGAAAGCAATATTATCCAAACAATGACACCGGAAGAACACATAAAAGAAACCTTCCGGAACACTCTAGAATCGTGAAAAAAAGGAGGTACGTGATACGGTAAGTAAACGGACTCCGAAAAATCTGCAAAAATATTTTTTGTCAGTTTTGGAATATAACAAAAATCAGGAAAATAAGAAAGTACCAGGAAGGTGACCCTGGTGGGCACAAGACACCAGGGCGCGCCTGGCATGCCAAGCATGCCCAGGTGGGTTGTGTCCACCTCGGGTACCTTCAGGACTCCGTTTTTCCTCCGTTTGCTTGTTTCCCAAGATAAAAAATCTTTATACACCCCTCGAACCTATTGACCTCCGTAACACGGAGAAATCTTCTGTTTTCTTTTCTTGTTGTTTTCTGTCAGATCTGTTGAACCAGGCATCATGTCTTCTTCTTCCTCCAACAACGTGGAAGAGGATGCTTGGTTGATGAAGATCGAGCTGAAGAGAGAAGAGCCCGTAGAAGCCGTCAAAGGGGACAAGAGCAAGGAGGCTACTGGAGATCAAGCGCTGGTGGTTGAGCAAGCCTGGCCTACCGAGGAGGAAGAAGAAGATATCCTTAAACCTTACTATGATCATCTCACCCCTACTGAGATCAAAGGATTTCAGATCATCGAAATGGTTCATGTGCAAAATAAATATCTCACCCGTGAAAATATTCTGTTGCAAGAGCACATCATCACCTTCCGGAGTGTCATCCATAGATTGGAGAATCTCTTGATCATGAAGGACAGGATAACTACCACTTCACCACCACCACCTCCTTCATCACCAAAAGAAAATTGAGTATCGGGTATGGGCACTCCCCTTGGCTTTCCCCAAGCTTGGGGGAGGTGCCCCGGTATCGTATCACCTCCACTATCTTTTGCCTTTACTTTTCTTAGTTTGATCCATAGTTATCTTTTGCTTTAGATGAATAAAAGTTTAGTTCGATCCTTTCTTTTTGAGAGTTTTCTTAGTGATCTATCTTTGTAATCGTGTGCGAGATATATAATAAAGTTTAGTTTGAGTTTTGCTTTCTTTACTTTCATGTTTCAATAAAAAGAAAGGAAATAAACAAAAAAGATCATATGCTAATCTTATGCTAAGTAATGACACCACATAAGGAAAAGTTGTGACGCCCCCGATTTGACCATACAGTAATCATGCACGCAAATGTGTACGATCAAGATCAGGGACTCACGGGAAGATATCACAACAAAACTCTACAACATAAATAAGTCATACAAGCATCATAATACAAGCCAGGGGCCTCGAGGGCTCGGATACAAGTTCTCGATCATAGACGAGTCAGCGGAAGCAACAATATCTGAGTACAAACATAAGTTAAACAAGTTTGCCTTAAGAAGGCTAGCACAAAAGTAGCAACGATTGAAAAGGCAAGGCCTCCTGCCTGGGACCTCCTAACTACTCCTCGAAGCCGAACTCCACGTAGAATCATCCTCCGAGATCTCTAGCTCCTGGACTCCAGCATCTGGTTGCGACAATCAGGTATAGAAAGGGGAAAAGAGGGAGAAAAGCAACCGTGAGTACTCATCCAAAGTATTCGCAAGCAAGGAGCTACACTACATATGCATGGGTATATGTGTAAAGGGTCATATCGGTGGACTGAACTGCAGAATTCCAGAAGAAGAGGGGGGTAGCTAATCCTGTCGAAGACTACGCTTCTGGCAGCCTCCATCTTGCAGCATGTAGAAGAGAGTAGATTGAAGTCCTCCAAGTAGCATCGTATAGCATAATCCTACCCGGCGATCCCCTCCTCGTCGCCCTGTTAGAGAGCGATCACCGGTTTACATCTGGCACTTGTAAGGGTGTGTTTTATTAAGTATCCAGTTCTAGTTGTCATAAGGTCAAGGTACAACTCCGGGTCATCCTTTTACCGAGGGACACGGCTATTCGAATAGATAAACTTCCCTGCAGGGGTGCACCACATAACCCAACACGCTCGATCCCATTTGGCCGGACACACTTTCATGGGTCATGCCCGGCCTCGGAAGATCAACACATCGCAGCCCCACCTAGGCTCAACAGAGAGGTCAGCACGCCGGTCTAAACCCTATGCGCGCAGGGGTCTGGGCCCATCGCCCATTGCACACCTGCACGTTGCGAGGGCGGCCGGAAGCAGACCTAGCCTAGCAGGCGTTCCAGTCCAATCCGACGCGCGCCGCTCCGTCGCTGACGTCAAGAAGAGCTTCGGCTGATACCACGACGTCGAGTGCCCATAACTGTTCCCGCGTAGTTGGCTAGTGCGTATAGACCAAATGGCCAGACTCAGATCAAATACCAAGATCTCGTTAAGCGTGTTAAGTATCCACGAACGCCGACCAGGGCCGGGCCCACCTCTCTCCTAGGTGGTCTCAACCTGCCCTGTCGCTCCGCCACAAAGTAACAGTCGGGGGCCGTCAGGAACCCAGGCCCACCTCTACCGGGATGGAGCCACCTGTCCTTTCAGCCCCCTCACCAGAATCACTTGCGGGTACTCCTCGAGCCGACCCGACTTTAGTCACCACATGTATCATGTATAAAGTATATAGTATATACCCGTGATCACCTCCCGCAGTGATCACGGCCCAGTAGTATAGCATGGCAGACGGACAAGAATGTAGGGCCACTGATGGAACACTAGCATCCTATACTAAGCAGTAGGATAGCAGGTAAGGGTAACAACTGTAGCAACAATGACAGGCTATGCATCAGGATAGGATTAACGGAAAGTAGTAACATGCTACACTACTCTAATGCAAGCAGTATAGAGAAGAATAGGCGATATCTGGTGATCAAGGGGGGGGCTTGCCTGGTAGCTCTGGCAAGTAGGGGTCGTCAACTCCGTAGTCGAACTGGGGGTCGCCGGTAGTCTCGGGGTCTACCGGAAAGAAGTAACGGAGGGGGAACACAATAAATAATAGAGCAATCAAAGCAACACAAAGCGTAACATGACAATACGCGGTGCTAGGTGTGCCCTAACGCGGTAGTAGGTGATATCGGCAAAGGGGGGAAACATCCGGGAAAGTTTTCCCGAAGTTTGCATTTTTCGGACAGATGAAACGGAGGGGGAAAGTTGCAAGTTTGCTATGCTAGGGACGTCTGGCGGACGAACGGACTGCGTATTCGGATTCGGCTCGTCGTTCTGAGCAACTTTCATGTAGAAAGTATTTTCATCTGAGCTACGGTTTAAAAGATATGATTTTCTAAAGATTTACTAATTTCTGGAATTTAATTAATCATTAAATTTAATTCAAAATTGGATTTATGACATCAGCATGATGTCATGCTGACATCAGCAGTCAACAGGGGTTGACTAAGTCAAACTGGCATGTGGGTCCAGTGGGACCCACCTGTCATTCTCTGTTTAGATTAATTAGGAATTAGCTGAACTAATTACTGTTTAATTCAACTAACTAGTTAATTAGATTAATTAAACAGGATTAATTAACTTAATTAATTAATAATTAATTTTATTAATACATTTTTTATTTTTTTATTCTCTTTTTTTAATTGATGTTCTGGGGCTGGGCCCCACATGTCTGTGGCCCAGAGGGGCCATAGCGGGTTTGGTCCAGCGGGTGCGGGCGCACCCGAGCGAGCGCTCGCCCGCAGGGCGGGACGAGGACGCCAGGCCACCGATGGCGGGGCTCGCCGGCGCGGCCAGGGGCCACGGCGGGCGGAGGCGAGGGGTGGCGCCGGTGCGGGCGCAGGACGCGGCCCGAGCGGGCGCACGCCTAGGTGCGGGCGGTCGGGGGCGCGCAATAGCGCAGCTGCGAGCATGGGGCCGCGAGGCGCGCGGGTGCGGCGATACGAGCCGGCGAGCACGAACAGAGAGCTGCGGGGTGAGGCGGAGCGCGGGCAAGGACTGGCGTGGCGCGCGGCCAGTGAGGCCGAGGCGCGCGAGTGGGTTAGGAGTGGTGACGGCGAGCGCAATGGTTGGCCGGGACGGCAGGGGCGCGAGTGAGGCGACGGTCCAGGCGCGGCGCGGGGAGGAGGTCGCGGCCATGAGCGCGTGCGCAAGCGGAGAGCGGCGACCGCGACGATGGGGACGGGGAGAGAGGGAGAGGCCGGGGGCCTCACCGTACGGTGTAGGGGACTGGCAGCGACTCGAGAAGGAGGACGGGGAGGCGACGGGGGTGGCGCCGACGATGGCGAACGACGTCGGCGTCAGGGCGCTCGGGCGCTGCGTCAGCGGCAACGGAGGGTGGAACCAGACGCGGGGTAGGGGAGGTGACGAGGCGGTCCGGTGGGGAGGTGGCGCCGGCGAGGTGGTGGTGGAACGAGGCGGCGATGGGGGGCACCGACGGCGTCGGGGGCGGGGCGAACGGCGGTGAGCTTAGGTGCGCTGCCCCGATCTGGATCAGGATGAGGGGGAGAGACGAGGGAGGGAGTGAGGGGAATCTGGGCTAGGGTTTGGTGGTGGGGAGGCCATATAGGCCAGGGGCGACTGGGCCAGCCAGCTGGGCCGGCTTTGGCCAGCTGGGCCATTCTTCCCAATGGAGAGGGGGGGCTTTTCAATCCTTTTCTTTGTTTACTATTTGTCTTTCCTTTTATTTAATGTTCTTTTCTATTTTATTAAATTTTTGCTTTTATAAAATACAAAAGTTGTACCTAAAATTGTATTAATAAATATGCTACTGCGACAATTAACTTGGCACCTAAAATAAATTAGTTTGTAATTGGTTATTATTCTAAAAGCATTTAAATAATTGTTCTTGCCACGTTTTATGCATTTTAGAACATTTAAACATTTTACAAAAGTTTGGTTCTTCCACCATAATTACCTGTGCATTATTTGGCACAACCTGGACATTTTAGTTTTAATATTTGAAAACTCTTGTTGGTTGCCATTTTTTTGAATTTGAATTTGTATCGGTTTTGAACTAACGCGCGATTAGCAACAGTAATCGAAGTGACGTGGCATCATTAGCAGAGAATTACTGTAGCTTAAATATCCGGGCGTCACAAAAGTATAAGTAAAAAAAAATTATTGTAGATTGACAAACATAACATTGGTCAATGATGAAATTCATGAAAGAATTAATAAGGGAAGAGAAGATTCACGTGCAAATACACTATCTTGGAAATCTTTTGTGATTGTGAGCCCCCATCAAAATACTATATGCCAAAATTGTTGACGTTGGACAAGGAAGACAATGTAATGATTTATGTTTATTCATATTCACATAAAAGTTATATTGTCATAGATCCTTCAACATGTGGTGCTTGCCCCCCATCTTTGCTAGCCAAAAATTCCGCACTAAGTAGAGATACTGCTTGTGCATCAAAAAACCCTTTAACCCAAATCTTGTTTTGAGAGTCCGCCATACCTACCTATGGGTTGAGTAAGATCCTTCAAGTAAGTTGTCATCGGTGCAATAAGGCAATAAAAATTGCTTCTAAAAGTGTTAGATCATTTAGTGTAAGAGAAAATTGAGCGTTGTACGAACTTGTGACGGCAAAGAATAAAAGCGACAGACTGCATAATAAAGGGTGCCATCATAAGGGGCAATATAACGTGACGTTCTTTTGCACTAAGGGATTGATCATACAAATAGAAAGCGCATGGCAACCTCTGCTTCCCTCTGCGAAGGGCCTATCTTCTACTTTTATGTATTTACTTTCATGCAAGAGTCAAAGTTTTTCTCTCTATTCCTTTTTATTTTACTCTTTTGGCAAGCATCGTGTGGTGAGGAAAGATCTAGGCACATATATCCAGTTGGATATGCGTAGCATGACTTATTATTGTTGACATCACCCTTGAGGTGAATACGCTGGGAGGCGAAATTATAAGCCCCTATCTTTCTATGTGTCTGGTTGAAACATTTTGCTCATGTGTATGCGGTGAGTGTTAGCAATTATAGAAGACTATATGATGGTTGAATATGTGGACTTGCCTAAAGGCTCCGATACGTGACCCTTCCTGAAAAGATGATGAATTGTAGTTGCAAAGTTGATTGAGAACATAGTTTGTTGGTTTCCAATAGAGTTTATGCTTTATACTTCGATGTTGTGATGAATTGTTACTTATTCATGAGAAGTCTATGATAAAAGTTCTATGATAAAAGTTTTATGTAAAAGGTTGTTGTTGTTATAATAATATACATGATGCTTCTATGTCTCTATTTTGTTTTTTATCGATACCTCTCTCTCTCTAAGCATGTGGACATGTTTTTCGATTTCGGTTTTCGCTTGAGGACAAGAAAGGTCTAAGCTTGGGGGAGTTAATACGTCCATTTTGCATCATGTTTACCTACTGTTATTTATAATGTTTTTATGCATAATAATGCTTTTTGGAGTAATTCTAATGCCTTTTCTCTCATAATATGCAAGGTACACATAAAGAGGGAGAATTCCGGCAGCTGGAAATCTGGACCTGAAAAAGCTACGTTAGGCTACCTATTCTGCACAACTCCAAATGAGCTGAAATTTCACGGGGAATTTTTATGGAATAAATAAGAAATACTAGAGCAAATAACTACCGGAGAGGGGCCACCTAGTGAGCACAAGACACCAAGGCGCGCCTGGCCCCCCAGGCGCGCCCTGGTGGGTTGTGCTCAGCCCAGCCCACCTCCGGTTCCCCTCTTCTGGTATATAAGTCATTTTGACCTAGACAAAAATAAGGAGAGGACTTTTGGGACGAAGCGTCGCCGTCGAGGCATAACTTGGGCAGGAGCACTTTTGCCCTCCGGCGGAGCGATTCCGCCGGGGGAACTTCCCTCCTAGAGGGGGAAATCATCGTCGTCATGATCACCAACAACTCTCCCATCTTGGGGAGGGAAATCTCCATCAACATCTTTAGCAACACCATCTCATCTCGAACCCTAGTTCATCTCTTGTGTTCAATCTTTGTACCGGAACTATAGATTGGTGCTTGTGGGTGACTAGTAGTGTTGATTACATCTTGTAGTTGATTACTATATGGTTTATTTGGTGGAAGATTATATGTTCAGATCCATTATGCTATTTAATACCCCTCTGATCTTGAGCATGATTATCATTTGTGAGTGGTTACTTTTGTTCTTGAGGTCACGGGAGAAATCATGTTGCAAGTAATCATGTGAACTTGATATGTGTTCAATATTTTGATAGTATGTATGTTGTGATTCCCTTAGTGGTGTCATGTGAACGTCGACTACATGACACTTCACCATATTTGGGCCTAAGGGAATGCATTGTGGAGTAGTTATTAGATGATGGGTTATGAGAGTGACAGAGGCTTAAACCCTAGTTTGTGTGCTATTTCATAAAGGACCGTTTGGATCCAAAAGGTTAATGCTATGGTTAGAATTCATTCTTAATACTTTTCTCATAATTGCGGATTCTTGCGAGGAGGTTAATCATAAGTAGGAGGTTTGTTCAAGTAAGAACGGCGCCTAAGCCGGTCCACCCACATATCAAATTATCAAAGAAGCGAACACCAATCGAACCAACATGATGAAAGTGACTAGATGAAATTCCCATGTACCCTCAAGAACGCTTTGCTTACTATAAGAGACCATTTTGGCATGTTCTTTACCTCAAAAGGGTTGGGCTACCTTGCTGCACTTTTGTTACTACTATTGTTACTTGCTCGTTACAAATTATCTTGCTATCAAACTACTCTGTTACTTACAATTTCAGCTCTTGCAGACATTACCTTACTGAAAACCACTTGTCATTTCTTCTGCTCCTTGTTGGGGTCGATACTCTTACTTATCGAAAGGGCTACAATTGATCACATATACTTGTGGGTCATCATCATACAATCTGAATTTTTACCATTTCACACAAACAACCTATCATTTGTCGCTCACCACATTTACATCCTCTGATTCCCACGCTCATGTGAATAAGTATATGACAAAAATTTCAAAGTATCGTGTTAGTTAGAATTATCACATGGGTACCCATTTTTCTCCATGAAAATACCTCATGTAATGCTATGTTCCATATTTTCTACATTATGATAAGTTCATAGTTTATATATTGTTTCAACATTATATTTTTGTACTCAGACATCCAGCCATATATTCTATTTCTGCTTGAATATATTCTCCCATGTGCATTCTAATAGACAATTGGCCCTCTTTTTTTGTAATAATGAACTGCGGGATTAATGATAGTCCTTGATGAAATGCCACTAAGTCAGTCTACTATCTCAAGTTAGATCGATAATAAATTTATTTTACATTGTCATCTTTCTTGATTACATACCGTGTCGTTGCAGATTATCTCAGGTAATCAGATCCAACACCCAAATTCAATTTGAGTTGCTTTTAAATGCTTCTGGGAGGCAGATGATGTTGATATGCTACATTGTAGTTTATGTTCGGTTGGCTATGATATTTTTGCCCTAAAATGTCACATTTCTTAATTCCAAAATTTAATTGTTGTAGGCTAAACATGAGCATGTCTGTTTGTGGTGTTGAGGTAAAACTCAGTTTCTTACACAACAGAGGCAAGGGCATGTCGCGGACCAAGTACAGCAAGCTGGGCAGCATGTGCAGGTTGACATGCTACAGTAATATGCTTTTTAAACAGCTACAATGCATGGCCATTCGGTTATTCTCTAAATTAATGCTTATATTAGCATAGACCTTTCAGCTAAACATTGTTATGGTTAGAAAGAAAAAGAGTACTATTAAATCTTACTGATTTATTTCATATAACCATTTATTTTAGCGGACAATACTTCTGTAAAGTCTACACTGCTCATTTGCGTATTTTCAACTGTATATGACAAACTAAAGTTCAGATTATTTTGGGCAACCTAATCTGAGGTTTAGAGTATATGTGTCATGATATAGACTGCATTGCTCATCCTTCTACTTTTCTCTTCTTTTTTTCTTGTTCTGCAGCTAGCTTCGGGAGTGAAATAAATAATACAGAGCATGACATGTGCCGATAGCATGTGAAAGCTGAATAAAACTGTAGCTTATTGATGATTTGGTGCGGCATACAAGAGTATATAAGAGGGTACAAACCGACTTGGGGTAGGGGTACAAAACTGACTTGGACTAGAAGTCGTATACCATAATGACTACTCTAACATCCCCCCGCAGTATCAACGGCAGGCTCGACGACGTTGAGACTGAAACAGATATCTTGAAACGGCTTAGTAGGCAGTGCCTTGGTGAAAATGTCAGCAAACTGAGCCGTAGAGGGAACATGAAGCACCCGAACCTGACCAAGAGCAACCTTTTCACGAACAAAATGAATATCAATCTCAATATGCTTTGTGCGTCGGTGTTGAACTGGATTGCTGGTCATGTAGACTGCTGATATGTTGTCACAGTAGACAATAGTGGCCTGCTCAATAGGCCTCTGTAGCTCGGAGAGTAACTGCCGAATCCAGATTGTATCTGCAACGGCATGTGCCACAGCGCGATACTCAGCCTCGGCCGACGAACGTGAGACTGTAACCTGTCTTTTCGAAGACCAAGAAATCAAATTGTTACCAAGAAAAACACAAAAACCGGAAGTGGACCTTCGAGTGTCAGGACAACCAGCCCAGTCTGCATCAGAGTATGCGGTAAGCGAGTTTGGAGAAGAATTATTGAGGTGGAGACCATGATTGAGAGTTCCTTTTAAATACCGAAGAATGCGTTTAACATGATTATAGTGAGGAACCCGGGGATCATGCATATAGAGACATGCTTGTTGAACAGCAAAAGAGATTTCAGGACGAGTAATGGTGAGATATTGGAGAGCACCTGTTAGGCTACGATAGAGAGTAGGATCGGAAAAGGGTTCACCGGTAGCCGAAAGTTTAAAACTAGTATCGACAGGAGTGCGAGATGATTGACAGTCAAGCATACCAGCACGATTAAGAAGATCAAGAATATACTGGCGTTGGGAAAGAAAAAGGCTGGAGGAATCTTGAACAACAGCAATGCCTAAGAAATGATGAAGGAGTCCTAGGTCAGTCATAGAAAATTCAGATCTAAGAAGAGAGACAATATGATCTAAGAACTTTTGAGAGGAGGCGGTAAGAATGATATCATCTACATAGAGAAGTAAATAGGCAGTGTCAGAAGTTTGATGATACACAAAAAGAGAGGTGTCGGAGAGAGATGGAGTGAAGCCTATTGTTTGAATGAAGGAGGAGAAGCGTTGAAACCAAGCTCGTGGGGCCTGTTTAAGATCGTAGAGAGATTTCTGAAGAAGACATACATGAGTTGGAAAGGATGGATTTTCAAAACCTAGAGGTTGCTGGCAGTAGACAGTTTCTTGAAGGGAACCATGGAGGAAAGCATTTTTCACATCAAGTTGGTGAATGGGCCATGAAGAGGAGACAGCAACACTAAGAACGGTGCGAATGGTGCTAGGTTTAACAACAGGAGAGAAGGTTTCTTCGTAATCAATTCCTTGTTGCTGAGAAAAGCCACGACAAACCCACCTGGCTTTATATCGTGAGAGGCTCCCATCGGAGTGGAACTTTTGGCGAAAAATCCATTTGCCAGAAACAATATTTGTATTGGGAGGACGAGGAACAAGTTGCCAGGTGTTGTTTTGAAGTAAAGCATTATATTCTTCTTGCATGGCAGCGGCCCAATTGGGATCAAGTAGAGCAGTTTTGTAATTCTTTGGAAGAGAAGTGAGAGATACGGAGGTATGAAGGTTTAGGCGGTCTTGGGGTTGATGAAATCCTGATTTGGCCCTAGTACGCATGCGATGATCATTAATCGGGGCTGTTGTAGGAATAGCACGAGGGGGTAAGGTGGGTACTGGTGAGTCCGGCGCGGCGGAAGAGTCGGACGAAGGAGTAGGGCTGGGTGGTGGAGTGGGAGCAGGGCTGGGTGGTGGAGTGGGAGGAGGGGCCGGGGGTGTTGGGGAGGGAGCAGGGGTCGGGGGTGTTGGGGACGTCTCGGGTGGGGTGAGTGTATGGTTGGGATTGGCTATGGTGGGTGTTAATGGTGGTGGTGATAAGTTGTGTTCGGGAGGTAGGGGAGTATATAGTTGGAAAGGACGGGGAGAGGGGGTGTTTGCGGAGCTAGGGGTGTTGGATGGTGTAGTAGTGCGTTGTGAGAAAGGAAAAATGTGCTCAACAAACGTGACATGACGAGAGACATGAACGTGTCCGGTGTGAAGGTCGAGACAGCGATAGCCTTTGTGCTCGTCAGAGAAGCCGAGAAAAGCACATGGGATAGAGCGTGGTGACAATTTATTTGCAGAAGTGGCGTAGGCATTGGGAAAACAGAGACAGACGAAAACACGAACCGCGGAGTAGTCGGGGTGGGAAAGAAAGAGGGAATAATAGGGAGTAGTGTTGGGTTTAGTTTTAGAAGGTCGAATATTTAGAAGGAAGGTGGCCATGTGTAGGGCTTCAGCCCAAAACTTGGGAGGCATAGATGATTGAATGAGGAGAGTGCGAACTATATCATTGAGGGTGCGAAGAGAGCGTTCTGCTTTACCATTTTGAGGGGAGGTGTAGGGACATGAGAACCTAAGCAGGATGCCATGTTGTGAGAAGAAAGTATGATTTTTAATGTTATCAAACTCGCGACCATTGTCACATTGGATAAAGCGAATTGGGAGGAAGAAGTGAACAGACACATAGCGTTGAAAATTAAGGAAAAGAGAATGGATCTCAGATTTGTTGCGTAGAGGAAAAGTCCAGACAAAGTGGGTGAAATCATCTAGGATAACAAGGTAGTATTTAAAACCCAAAACACTTGCAATGGGAGAGGTCCATAAATCACAATGTATTAATTCAAAGGGATAAGTGCTACAAGAACTAGAGGAACTAAAGGAAAGACGCACATGTTTGCCTAATTGACAAGACTCGCAAAACACAGAATTATGAGAGTCCCTATTACATGGTATGGTAAATTCACTAAGCATAGAAGCTAAGACGGCGGGGTTGGGATGGCACAAGCGACGATGCCAGAGATCGACGGAGGCCAGCATGGATGTTGGAGGGGTGGCGGCAGGAACTCCATTAAGAGAATAAAGATCACCGGAGCTATTGAAGCTAGCGATCTCGGCCTTGGTCAGGTAATCCTTCACAGATAGACCAAAAGGGTCAAATTCAGCCGAAACTAGATTGTCGCAAGTAAATTGGCGAACAGAGATAAGATTTTTAATGAGGGCGGGTGCAACTAGAACATCGCGAAGTAAAAGAGGTTTGGTGGAAGAGGGAAGTTGAGCCTGACCAACACAACATATAGGAATAGATGATCCATCTCCAAGGATAATGGAAGGGAAAGGAGATTTAGTGCAAGAAGATAACCAATTACTAGATGCAGACATATGACTAGAGGCCCCTGAATCAAAGATCCAATCCGTACCTGAGTTTCCTTGTGCAGCAAAGTTATTCATGGCCTGGAGAAAGGCAGCTTGATCCCAGCTTGGCGTCGCAGGTGAGGGTGGCGTCGGAAGCAGTGCCGGCGGATACGATGGTGAAGGCAGTAGGGCCGGCTGGGGAGTGTAGTAGGCATTGGCCGGCTGTGGTGGGGGTGGCGTCGGGAGCAGGGCCGGCTGAGGTGTGTAGTAGGCGCCGTCGTCGGTGCTGTAATGACCATAAGGAGCATACGTCGGGGCGGCGTGATAGGCATTGGCCGGCTGTCGGGGGTTGAGAACCCCGGGAGCACCAGTAGGCGGCCAAAGGCCGGGTTGCCAGGCACCTGAGTATGCCGGCGGAGCACCGAGGGTGGACGGAGCGGACCAGGGCATGGGCCATGCTTGAACAAGCCCCGTCCAAGGATCATGAGGAGGCCGCCATGCAACCGCAGATGGAGCACTGGTGGGTGGTGCAGGACTCGGTGCTGGTGATGTCGTAGGCGGAACCGAACGAGTCGGCGGCGGCCTGTAGATAGGGTTTTTGCCGCGGTAGTTCGGACTAGGACGCTAGCCTGGGGGCGGTTCAACAGATGACGATGCGGACGGCCCGGCGGCAGGAGCCGGCCTGGAAGGCGGCGCTGGTGTAGACGACAGAGGAGGACGAGCCGCAGCATGAAAGACCTTGGGGCGAGAGTCCTTGCGAGCTTGTGTTTCCGCCGCGAGTTGTAGCAAGGAACGTACTTCAGCGAAGGTAGGAGGGGGCCGTATCATCGGTATGAACGAGGCTTGCTTGTCAAAGTCTTCGCTGAGGCCGACGACGACGATATTGATTAGCTGTGAGTCGCTAACTGTATCGCTGAGTTCGCGGAGCTCATTGCCAATGGTCTTAACGCGCTGGCAGAACAGGTTCACCGGGGCGTCTCCTTGCACCATATTGCGAAGCTCGGTGTGGAGAGCGTTTTTCCGAGCGTCGGTGTTGCTTTGGAAGAGCTGACGGAGGGAGTGCCAAATGTTGGCAGCGGTGGCGCCGTCGTGATCGAGCATGTTGAAGATCTCGGTGGTGCGGGTGTAGAACCACTGGACAATCGCGAGATCGTCTTTCAACCATTGCGGATCGTCGGGGCGGGGAAGACAGTTGGCGGCGACATGCGAGCGCAGGTTGCAGCGGCCGAGGTGGAGATCGAAAAGATGTCTCCAATGGTAGTAGTTGTGGGCGGCGAGATCAAGAACTATGGGGATGTAGGGGCTGACGTCGGAGATTGTGTCAGCAAGAGATATTGGTGCGGCGAGGATGGGTGCAGGGTAGTTTTGTGGAGCTATGGTGAGGGCCGAGAGAGAAGCGGCCGCGGCGTTGGCAGCCTTGGCGATGAGTGCGGCCCGGCGCTCGAAGTAGCCGGGCGGCGGCGGCGGCGGCGGTGGCGTTGGCGGAGCCATACCCTAAACCCTGGGACCGGTATCTGATACCATGAAAGCTGAATAAAACTGTTGCTTATTGATGATTTGGTGCGGCATACAAGAGTATATAAGAGGGTACAAACCGACTTGGGGTAGGGGTACAAAACTGACTTGGACTAAAAGTCGTATACCATAATGACTACTCTAACAGCATATAAGTTGTTTTCTTATTTGTTACCTAATTTCCAGTCTCATTTCCTATTCCAAGATCTGTTTTACTTCTCACCACTTCCATTATACAAGTACTGTTAATCAGCTATTGCTCCATCTTATTTTGATCAGTTTATCGCATAGCATTGGTCGCAAATGACTTCTAGCTAAATTTAATAGCACATTGTCAGTTCGTAAGGTTCCCCATGACCAATTGTAATGAGCGGGCCCCATTAGCATTTGCACATACGAGAGCCATGTAACAATAATAACATGCACCTGGATGCTCATACAGTACACACACAGCAATAAAGTCTCCTTGAAACACACACTCAATGGCCTGTAAATTAGTTCTTCTGAAGAAATCAGCTTTGCTGGTTTGAGTAAGCGTTAACGGCATTCCTATAAGGTGAGAGCTACAACAACGGCATTCCTATAAGGTGAGAGCTACAACAGTGACGGATATGATGCTAGAGCTGAATTGCTTACCTTCTGATGATATTCTAATGAGGGATCCGTAGTTTGTTTTCTAGCAATCTTTGTATCATTTCCTTAATTCCATGGTTATGTAGTTATAACTACTCTCCTGTATTTCATATATGTTCGTCTATGAAATTGGAGGAGCTGAATTCTATATCAGTTCCTTGTTGACCTCTGACCCTGCTGACTGCAGTTCTGTAGTGTACAGGTATAAATTCCAAATCTTAAACTTCCAACAATATTTAAATTCTTTAGTAATAACTCTGCATTAGTGTCATCTTTAAGGCTCATAAACTGGTAGTAAAAAAATTGCTTGGTCATACAATCTAAATTTTGACCATTTCACACACACAACCTATCATTTGTGGTTCCGTCAATATCACATATAATACAATACTTGGATAATATATACTTCTACAAGACAATGCCTTTTAGTTGGGCTGAATCATACAATATTTACATATCAATGTTAGTCATTTGCCAACGTTGTGCAAATGGTTTCCACCAAAGAACATGTAGTATTATTTTTAAAACTGTGATAGGTTATGTTCTTCTTTTTTACTCGCTTCCTCAGCTCATTCTTGATAACCAAATCGCCGTTGCTTGTCTTTCAAATAATGTATGTTGGCAAAAAGAAGGTTTTATAGCTCTCGAATCCTTGTCAATTGTGTTTAGGTGATAGCACTTGTGGAAGGATTAGCCCACCAGTGCTCAGAGGGAACGTGCATTCTAAGCCAGATTCAGGTGCTTTGCTCCAGCCTTCAACAAGTCAATCTTGTTTTGTACTCCCTCTTTTCCTAAATATAAGTCTTTAAAGATTCCACTACGAACCACATACGGATGTATATAGATGCATTATAAGTTTAGATTCATTCATTTTGCTCTGTATGTAGTCCATCTAGGAGAATCTCTACAAAGACTTATATTTAGGAACGGAGGGAGTAATATGGAGTGCAAACTATGCAGATGATGTTTGTGTTTAGAAGTTTCTACTAAAACACATATAACTCTTTGGGTGGGTCAGGTGCCCCCTTTCTCATACTTCCTCCGTTCCAAAATAGATGACCCAACTTTGTACTATTAGTACAAAGTTGGGTCATCTATTTTGGAACGGAGGGAGTACAATTGAGCCGTGTTCAAAGTGTAACTTGTAGCCTTGTAAATTAAAGAGAACATGTGTTGATTCCCCAGTTTATAGCTGAAACCCTGCATGCCAAAGTTGGACAAGATATGATTGAATCGCTAAAGATATTCAAATCCAAGGCTGGTGCTAATATCGTAGCTATGCCCAAGGCTTTGAATAAAAAAAATTGGTGTGTTGCTCGGATGGAGAGATTGGAGCAATTTAGCGTGAATATACACCCCTTTTTCAACAAGAATGGAACTAAAAGTGATATGTGCTTTTGTTTGTGTGTTTAAGCATAATGCTTTTGTTTTATCTTTTCACGCATAAGGATGTGTATAACCACCTTGTGAGAACAAACTTGAATAGATTCTTGCCAAAGAATATAATATTAGTCGAGACGTGCGTGTTGCACTTGCATGCTTACTAGTACGTACAAACTAATGATTTCAACAAGCGACCAAACTAATCTGCAAGCAGAGGTCAGGAGGATGAGGCATACACGAATCGATAAAAGAAGGGAATGGTGGCGAAAACAATGCTCAAGGTCTCATAAAACCAGAGGAGGAGGAGGATTTGGGCGCACGGGGTGCTGTGCGGAGGAGGCAGTCGTCGCGGCTTGAACCCGAGCTCCTGGCGGCTGGCGGGACTTGGGGTTCTGGCGGTTGGCGAGCGGGCGAGTGGAGGTCGGGAACGGGCGGATCTCGACATGGAGAACCAGATCCGGTGGGTAGTGCGAGGCAGGGGCGTCCATGGCGGGCTCCTGCTGAGAGAAGAAGTGAGAAGGAGTAAGGAGAGGGGGAGGGGAGAACGGGCAGGGGGGCGTGCTCATCTGCTTGGCTTCCCGTCGGTGGCTGCAGTCACCGGCGGTGCGGAGGAAGGTGAGGGTCGAGGCCGGCGTGGGGCAGCGCTGGAGGGAGACGAGGGGATCGATGGGGCAATTGCGGGGATCGGTCTCCCTGGCTGCTAGGGTTAACGGGAGTAGGTGGGCCGACCTGGAAATGGAAAGTTAGGTTGGGCCCGATGATGTTGGGGCTGCGCTGGCTGATGGGCTCCCTCTCTTCCTTTTCAATTAAACAGAAACTTTTGCGTAAAAAAATGAAACTTGAAGAGAAGAAATACAAGGCTAGAGAAGGGATTTAGACAAAGATAGTTATTTCTCTCGGGTCATAGAAATAATCAACATATATTCAATTTCATCTTTGTCTTAGGCGCAAACTTGAAGAGAAGAAATACAAGGCTAGAGAAGGGATTTAGACAAAGATAGATATTTCTCTCGGGTCATAGAAATAATCAACATATATTCAATTTCATCTTTGTCTTAGGCGCCGAGCCCCTCTTCCCTCCTACTCTGATCGGACAAGCCGACCAAGTAGAAGAGGAGAGCAAGCGTTGGGGAGTCACAAGTGCTAGGAGAGAGCAGAGGGCAGCGGGGCAGTGCTTCTTTTTATTTTGAACATATCTTTTTTTTGAACATAAGTGTGGGGTATGATACATACATACTCTTCCTCATTCCGGTTTGTTAACCCTATCTCATTATCCTTTTTGTTCGTTAGTCCTACTTTTATTTCTTTCACTCATCTGTTTAGATTATACTCCCTCTGTTCCTAAATATAGGTCTTTCTAGAGATTTCAATAGATGACTACATACGGAGCAAAATGAATAAATCTACACTCTAAAATGTGTCTATATACATCCGTATGTGGTAGTCCATTTGAAATCTCTAAAAAGACTTATATTTCGGAACAGAGGGAGTAAGATGCATTAAATTTTGCATGCAATGATTAAAAAAGAATGACCATGCAACATTCCTACTCATTCAGTGGGCATGACATTAATATGTATTTCTTCTACACCTCAGCATGCTCCTACCTGCCTCCCAGAATGTTGTCATGCCACCGATGGGCGTTTTGATGGACACATTTATTTATTTCCCCGTTGCAACACACGGGCATGTGTGCTAGTTGGTTATAAAGCGGAGTGAGAGCCTGTTTCGACATTATTCCATTTCTTCTGATATCTCAGAACAAGACACAATGTACAGGGGCTGTCCTAGTCCACTGCCTCAGCAGCAACAGCAGCAACTGCAATTGATGCATGTCAGAAAGATTAGCAAAATTACCATCCCAGCTGACTGAGCCAGCATGGCTGCACTGCGCAGGATATGCGCCCCGTTCTACTGCTTTTCTGCATGTCGATCGTTTGCTCCGCTTTTGCTTGCGGCCAGCTGAAGTTGCTCAATTTGTTGCCCCAATCTCAGCTGTACGCTGACTTGACATATGCTGGCGTCAGCCTTCATGATCTCCTCCTCGGCTTTTTTTGCGATGTCCATCGCATCCCTTCAAAGTTTTGTAATTGGGGATGGACACAGGATTATTATTAGAATAATATAAACTGGAGCTTTGGGCTGGAGGATAAAGGTTGATTACCGAATCAAAATTTCTGGAGACATTGAAACTTGGACCTGAAGCAACACCCGTCCTTGTAAGTAATGCAGCATCAGATGTTCAAGACACATTTTCTGCATCAAATCATGGTTTTGAGTCGTATATATGAATTCTCGCTACAGAGGTAAAAGAAGCTCTCTTAAAAAGGCACAATATTCCAGTTAATAAATTGGCACTACTGTATATTGTTTCTTGTATTTTCATCTCTTGTAGCTAGTTTTATCGACCAGATTTGCTGTTCAAACCTCATTCAATTCACATCGATACAGTTCTGCACTCGTCATCTCACTAGATATTTGCATCTTCTGCATTAATTCCCATTAACTTTGCACAGGAGCTAATAACTGTGAACAATCAACTTCATGTAGAAAAATACTACTTACCTTTGGAAAATGGGAGGAAATTATATCGGACACAATAGCTTCTGCACTTCGTTGACGTGGAATAACGTCTGAATTTCTTCTCTCCAAGTTCTCCAAAATCCTTTTCTTGTCCACGTTAGCACCCATTGAATATGAGGGGTCTGCAATTTGTGTACTTCAGGAATGTTCCAGTTGATGGTTCCACACAGTTGTATAATTAACCACCGGGGACAAGAGTTCCAGGCTTACAATATTATACCCAATGGCGATTAACAAATTTGGGAAATATAGTAGCCTACTAGGAACAAATGTTAGAGGCTATCAATTGGATGGAAACATGCATAATGCTGCTACAAAGGTAAATGATCCCAACTATGATGCATGTAAAACATGACGAAGTACAAACGATAGTTCTGTTATTGGCCAGTTTCACATTGACAGGTGGAATATAGAGACCATTCTGTACCTATGTGTATGAAAACTTCGGCAACTTGACTATGCGTCTTCTGTATATGATGACGGACAGTTTCCCCGATATCATGTGCTGCACTGACACTCAAGAAAGGATATACCTGCAATATAATAAATATCATGATCAACTTAAGGCTATCAGCATTTATCTGATTCTAGTACTGCGCGCCTAAGTGCCCTCTGCACGACCAATCAATCATCATAGCTCTAGACTTCTAGTATTGAAAAAATTCTCACACAGCCAAAATAAATCATACTACTATGTACCTCGATATGCACATCAAGATACAAGGAGGTCCCAGCTTTCCTTCCCCTCAACCGATGGCACCCCTAACATTATGTCAAGAATGTTAATTGTCACTTGAGGGTTTCAAGTATACAACAGCACATTGTTGCGGAGAAAAATGAAACCTCAGGGAGTAGCTAATATTGTACCTTTACACCATCAGCCTTCACAATTGTTTCCTTGATTGGTTCTAGAAGCGATGGATCAACAGCTGCATCAACAAGCTCTAGTGTACTGCAAGTTAAGTTAGAAGAACGTCACCATCCATAGCAACATCAAAATTGACTCGTGTACACTGAACTGTAAAAGAATATAGTATGCTTAGCTATAAAACCTTGTATTCTATGTGTTTGATTTAGCAGAAAGTTGTGATCATAACAGTAGTACCGCAGAAGAAATGAGCACATTGCATTATTTCATGGTTTATATACTTTTCCATCCATGTGACTTTAGAAAGCTACCCCTTGATTTCGATATTCTGGAGGCAGAGAGTATAAAGCGCTAAATATGGAGAAACGGATGAAAAATAGCTGTAAACATGACTTGTTAAGAAGATACATTGATTAGAGTTCAATTGAAGATCACTTGACACACCTAAAATAGTTACCTCTCGTATCCTGTCTGAACACCAGCTTTAAGAATCATGCCTGAGACAACAAGGCCAGCTAGTGGATCAAGATAAGGTAATCCAACAATGGAGCCACCTGTAAAAATTTAAAAGCAAAAGATAATCAGAGTATTAAAAAATCATGTTTCTCCTTGAAGATAGTATAAGTAAACGACATCTTTTGGTGAAATTCACAAACTAAGATTGCTTTGCAACAACAACACAAAATGATGCACACATTTTTCACCATCAGGCCTAGTACAGCTCTACTGATATGCAAACAAATTTCTTAGTTCAGACTCTAAACATGGATTCATGGTGTTATCTTGAACTCGAGGCTCACGATAGCAATGAACCAACTATTCATGTTATAAGAGCATGGTTAATAGTATAGCCAGCTGCTGGCTATAAGCCAGTGCCATGTCATCTTATAGCCAACATGTACAATAGTAGATCAAAAGAGTGTACTACTTTTTTATTGTGTGGCCCACCCTTCATTCTCACAAAGTGTCTAGGAGCATGTGCTAGAGCTGGCTCTTCACGAAGAGCCCGCTTATCTTCTCTCTCCTCTTCTATTTACTCCAACTAAGCAGAAATATACTAGTTTATTCCTTATAGCCCGCTGACTCAGCTCTATTGTACTTGCTCTAAGAATGTAACACAAAGTTCTAGTAAAATGGAAGTTCAAGCATCATTGAAGGTCTTACCTACCCCTACTAGGGCAACAACAGATGAAATAGCATCCGCACGATGGTGCCATGCGTTAGCTTTCATCAGCCCACTCCCTTCCTTCTCCCCAGCTCTTTTCGTAATCCAATAGAGCCTGTAATTCCAGTATAGTAAAACTTGATGAATCATCTTATGAAATTATCACATGAGATTTATCTCTACAAGAAAATCAAGAAAGTAAGTTCATACTAAACAAAGAATCACAAGGAAATCTTGATACAGATATAAAATGGCTAGAAAATCATCATTATGATAGCAATATATCAGAATATATGGCCTGTTTAAGTTGTACACACAGTAACCTACATGACTAAATTTCAATTTTTCAAGCTTTACTAGCAAGATGCCCGTGCATTGCACGGAACATCAAGATGCATTTTTTTACAAAACACCTGTTGTGATTGACCCATGCGGGAGTAATCCCATGTGTAAAAACTAATGATATCTTGAAAAACAGGAGAGATAAGGTGAGGAGGAGTGGGGCGTGGTGGTGATTGATGGTCGGACTGAGCGGAGGCATGGGGATGGACGGCGCCGATAGTGGCCACCATGCTAGATTGTTCCAGAGAATTCCTTTTTTAATTGCTCAACAATGAGGTTGTGGGAGACAAGGATGAACGAGGGAAGGTCTTATCTGCAAATGTGGAGAGAGGTGCGGGTATCTTTTTGCAAAATTGCCATAGTTTGCTTTCTATCCGTCAGATATAGATCGGACGGTCTATATTGCAAGATGGCAGACACACAATCATCACCAACTCGGTTTTTTATAAGAGTAGAGATAGAGACATATCCTCCATGAACAAAGGTAGCAAACAAAATTAGTGGCTACAAAACAGAAGAGTTTGATTATTTAATCGTCTTTATGACCTTGTTATAGTTCAGAAATCCTGACCAAACTTATTTACAGATTTGACCCTTTTGGCCGCACCATAGATTAGGTCCTGTACTGAGCCGAAATATGGCATCTCTTACCACGCCAGGCCCAGCACCCAGCAGCATGGCAGTGTGATTTCGCTGCTCCACACCCAGTAATGTTGCCAAAAAGGTCAGACCTTGGAAATAAGTTTGGTATGGGGTTATCGATGATGCTAATATAAAAATCTGTTGTGGTAGACCATCAAATCTAACAGAAAATAGAAGCAGTTGTCCATGTATACTCATGGCACGGTAAAATCTAGGACAGACCCAGTGCTAGAAGCTCCCACAGCAGGTGGGGTCTGGGGAAGGATTATTCAAGGCAAGCCTTACCCCTGCACAGTACAATGCAGAGAGGCTGCATCGAACACGGTAAAATCTAGCGAAAAAAATAGCGAACAATATTTCAGACTGCAACAAAATGAAATCGTCAAACTTAATAGAAAACGGAAACCATTAGGCAATGCTTTATGACACTATCCACATACCCTTCTTTGATAGATATTGCTAAGGTTGTCATACTCAATGCAAGGACTGGATGTTCCAAATCTATTGCATGATTATGCCCACCACTACCATGGTTGTGATTCATGTGCGATGTGCTGCCAATTATATCAGGAGCAGAAGACATAACTCCCTGAAACAAAGAATTCAGCACATTAAGTCCATGCATAATCATGTCTTACCGGAGTACCAGTCATCAGAAGAAACCATCCACCCATTGTCAAAAAAAAGTACCAACCAAAGAATGATACTCCCTCCATTCCATAATTCTTGGAATTATGAAACAGAGGAAGCATTACTTAAATACATAAATT
This sequence comes from Aegilops tauschii subsp. strangulata, assembly GCF_002575655.3. Lineage (NCBI taxonomy): Eukaryota > Viridiplantae > Streptophyta > Magnoliopsida > Poales > Poaceae > Aegilops > Aegilops tauschii. The sequence continues at coordinate 267,800,762 of NC_053038.3, read as the reverse complement.
TTGCATTATTGTTAATGAGAAGTATTAGACCTGAAGAACTTCAAAAGAATGCCAGGCAATCCCACCTGCAGTAATCAACAGCATACTTGAAATTCCAAGAGCTCCTAAACTCTCGAACTTTCCATGACCTGGGAATGGAGAGGAAATGATGATAGGTAAACCCTCAATGTTTTGTGGGCACAAGCAGAGAATGTGGTAACAAAACGACATTGTTGCATGTATCGTTTACTGCAACATGGGGTCATTCAAGTAAAATTTAGAAGCAGTAGCATAATGCACTTTCCTGTTTTATTTTTCTTCTGGATATGATATGCACATAGAGCATGCATGTAGGTGCAATGGTGCACTTGCACAAACAGTTGAGAGCTTACATGTTACATATGACAGATCGATGTTCTGTTCCGACCAATGATTTTGAAAAAACATGAGGTAATTAATAATCAGATCATGACCATATTCTGAGCTCTAACTTTCTTTATGGGCCTAACAATTTAATCATAAATCTGAAGCATGGAAGGTGGAAAGTGTCCTTGATGAATTAATCTGGGAATTACTAGTTCTTGCATCTGAATCCCTCTTGATAATTTTGCAGTACGCTTTTCGCATGTATTAGAAATCAAAACAAGCTGAGTTGAACCCAAATTGTTGGTTCTGTTAAAGAGGGAAAGGGCAGTCTCTCGTATGCCTGCACAATTGGTTTCCTCGAGAAAGTGGGAATGGTGAGCAGAACAAGGTTCGGACTGACCATACGGATGATCCTTGTCTCTAGGAACCTTGGCCGCCTTGTACGACAGCAGAGCCACACCGCTCAGCACCTGCACAGCTCAAAATCCTGCACGATTAGCATCAATTAAGAAAATGGCTGCGCACTTGTTTCCGAGACGTACGATGTCAGAGAGGGAGTGAGCGGCGTCGGCGGTGATGGCCGTGCTGCCGGAGAGGTAACCGGTGATGGCTTTCCCTACGGTGAGGACGACGTCAGCAGCGAGGCCCAAGCGGAAGATCTTCTCAGATGCCTCGACGCTTTCCTCGCCGTGGTGGTTGGAGTGGCCACCGTGGCCGCGGGAAGGGACGAGCCAGTTGCCGCCGCTTGGCTCACCCGGCGAGGCGAGAGGGGCGAGCACGCGGCGGGCGCACGCTGGGGAGAGGTGTGGCCCACGGCGAGAGATGGCGGCTCGGGCGACCCCGCCGGCGAGGTGGGCGAAGCGGAGGCCCATTCGCGCAAGGCGAGGAGGAAGTGCCTTTGTGCTCTGATGAGAATATATTTTTTTCGAGTGGCGTACCTTAGCTTAGCTTTATATAGAAGGGAGAAAATATGTTTTCAAAATTCTTCTTTTATATTTATCTAGATACGGACGTATATAACACTAAAACGTGAATAAATACATCCGTATGTAGATAAATTTAACACAAGAATTTTGAGACGGAGGAAGTACAAGAGATTGCAATTGCGCTAGTTAGGAGTCACAAGCCGACCCTAACCAAGCCTCTACCTCACTCCTCACGCTACTCGACTACTCTGATACAAGTTGTCCTTCAAATGCTTCTACCCTGGCCCAAGTCCTCCAATCGTCGAAGATCATGTCCACCGTATCCCACTCGTTCTTGATCTGGCTCGATGAGAATCGTTCTGATTTTTCGGATCCTTCGGGGTGGCGTCAGCAGAGTACGCATGCTGCCGCCTGCCGGCCGCTCTTCCCACCTTCGCCAGCAATTTGCCACCTGGACAAAAAAATCTATTGAATTTTTCTCCTATCTTTTCTTTGCAACGCCATTTCTAGATTCAGTATTTGAGATGTACTCTATATAAAAGCAATTTTAGGAGAGTCATCGTTTTGGCCCAATCGCCACAATAATCACCACTATGATTTTGTGAAAAGACGAACACTAGCAGAGTCGTATGGCCTTGAGTCGCCGTAATTTATGAAGGATGTTTTGTATAGAGCCTGCGAGCCAGATGTAGAGTATCTGAGCTTGAGCTTAAATGAGCTTGGATGAACGGTACAATGTGATCTCGTGATGATGCTCCAAAAATGCTACTTTCAAAAGCATTTTGGAGCACTGGATTTTTTTTGCCACGCCTTTCAAAAATGTGATCTCATGATGAAAAATTGTGATAACCCACAAGTATAGGGGATCGCAACAGTCTTCGAGGGTAGAGTATTCAACCCAAATTTATTTATTCGACACAAGGGGAGCCAAAGAATATTCTCAAGTATTAGCAGTTGAGTTGTCAATTCAACCACACCTGGATAACTTACTATCTGCAGCAAAGTATTTAGTAGCAAAGTACTATGGAAATAACGATAACAGTAGCAAAAGTAATATTTTTGGGTTTTGTAGTGATTGTAACAGTAGCAACGAAAAAGTAAATAAGCGAAGAATAATATGTGAAAAGCTCGTAGGCATTGGATCGGTGATGGAGAATTATGCCGGATGTGGCTCATCATGTAACAGTCATAACATAGGGTGACACAGAACTAGCTCCAATTCATCAATGTAATGTAGGCATGTATTCCGAATATAGTCATACGTGCTTATGGAAAAGAACTTGCATGACATCTTTTGTCCTACCCTCCCGTGGCAGCGGGGTCCTAGCGGAAACTAAGGGATATTAAGGCCTCCTTTTAATAGAGTACCGGACCAAAGCATTAGCACATAGTGAATACATGAACTCCTCAAACTACGGTCATCACCGGGAGTGGTCCTGATTATTGTCACTTCGGGGTTGCCGGATCATAACACATAGTAGGTGACTATAGACTTGCAAGATAGGATCAAGAACTCACATATATTCATGAAAACATAATATGTTCAGATCTGAAATCATGGCACTCGGGCCCTAGTGACAAGCATTAAGCATAGCAAAGTCATAGCAACATCAATCTCAGAACATAGTGGATACCAGGGATCAAACCCTAACAAAACTAACTCGATTACATGATAAATCTCATCCAACCCATCACCATCCAGCAAGCCTACGATGGAATTACTCACGCACGGCGGTGAGCATCATGAAATTGGTAATGGAGGATGGTTGATGATGATGATGGCGACGGATTCCCCTCTCCGGAGCCCCGTACGGACTCCAGATCAGCCCTCCCGAGAGAGTTTAGGGCTTGGCGGCGGCTCCGTATCGTAAAATGCGATGAATCTTTCTCTCTGATTTTTTTCTCCCCGAACACGAATATATGGAGTTGGAGTTGAGGTCGGTGGAGCTCCAGGGGGCCCACGAGGCAGGGGCGCGCCCAGGGGGGCAGGCGCGCCCCCCACCCTCGTGGAAAGGGTGTGGGCCCCTGGCCTTGATTCTTTAGCCAGTATTTTTTATTATTTCCAAAAATAATCTCCGTGAAGTTTCAGGTCATTCCGAGAACTTTTGTTTCTGCACAAAGATAACACCATGGCAATTCTGTTGAAAACAGCGTCAGTCCGGGTTAGTTCCATTCAAATCATGCAAGTTAGAGTCCAAAATAAGGGCAAAAGTGTTTGTAAAAGTAGATACGACGGAGACGTATCAACTCCCCCAAGCTTAAACCTTTGCTTGTCCTCAAGCAATTCAGTTGATAAACTGAAACTGATAAAGAAAAACTTTTACAAACTCTGTTTGCTCTTGTTGTTGTAAATATGTAAAGCCAGCATTCAAGTTTTCAGCAAAGATTATGAACTAACCATATTCACAATAACTCTTAGGTCTCATGTTTACTCATGTCAATGGCATAATCAACTAGCGAGCAATAATAATAAATCTCGGATGACAACACTTTCTCAAAACAATCATGATATGATATAACAAGATGGTATCTCGCTAGCCCTTTCTGAGACCGCAAAACATAAATGCAGAGCACCTTTAAAGATCAAGGACTAACTAAACATTGTAATTCATGGTAAAAGAGATCCAGTCATAGTCATACCCAATATAAATTAATAGTAATGGATGCAAATGACAGCGGTGCTCTCCAGCTGGTGCTTTTTAATAAGAGGGTGATGACTCAAGATAAAAGTAAATAGATAGGCCCTTTGCAGAGGGAAGCAAGGATTTGTAGAGGTGCCAGAGCTCGATTTTGAAATAGAGATAAATAATATTTTGAGCGGCATACTTTCATTGTCAACATAACAACCGAGAGATGGCGATATCTTCCATGCTACACACATTATAGGTGGTTCCCAAACAGTATGGTAAAGTTTATACTCCCCCTCCTCCAACAAGCATCAATCCATGGCTTGCTCGAAACAACGAGTGCCTCCAACTAACAACAGTCCCGGGGGAGTTTTGTTTGCAATTTTTTTGATTTGATTTGCTTAAAGCATGGGACTGGGCATCCCGGTGACCAGCCATTTTCTCATAAGTGAGGAGCGGAGTCCAGTCCTCTTGAGAATAACCCGCCTAACATGGAAGATACAGACATCCCTAGTTGATACATGAGCTATTCGAGAATACAAAACAGAATTTCATTTGAAGGTTTAGAGTTTGGCACATACAAATTTACTTGGAACGGCAGGTAGATACTGCATATAGGAAGGTGCAGTGGACTCATATGGCATAACTTTGGGGTTTTAAGGAATTGGATGCACAAGCAGTATTCCTGCTTAGTACAAATGAAGGCTAGAAAAAGACTGGGAAGCGACCAACTAGAGAGCGACAACAGTCATGAACATGCATTAAAATTAATAAATATTGAGTGCAAGCATGAGTAGGATATAATCCACCATGAACATAAATATCGTGGAGGCTATGTTGATTTGTTTCAACTACATGTGTGAACATGTGCCAAGTCAAGTCACTTGAATCATTCAAAGGAGGATACCACCCCATCATACCACATCACAACCATTTTAATAGCATGTTGGCACGCAAGGTAAAGCATTATAAACTCCTAGCTAATTAAGCATGGCATAAGCAACTATAATCTCTAATTGTCATTACAAACATGTTTATTCATAATAGGCTGAATCAGGAACGATGAACTAATCATATTTACAAAAACAAGAGAGGTCGAGTTCATACCAGCTTCTCCCATCTCGATCAGTCCATCATATATCGTCATAATTGCCTTTCACTTGCACGACCGGACGATGTGAATAATAATAATAGTGCACGTGCATTGGACTAAGCTGGAATCTGCGAGCATTCAATTCAAAGGAGAAGACAAGGTAATATGGGCTCTTGGTTAAATCAACAATAATGCATATAAGAGCCACTTCAACAATTTAATCATGGTCTTCTCCTATCGACCCCCAAAGAAAAGAAAAGAAATAAAACTATTTCCACGGGAAAGCTCCCAACAAGCAAAAGAAGAACAGAAATATTTTTGGGTTTTCTTTTTAATTATTACTACTACAGCAAGAAAGGTAATTAGCCAAACGCTACAACTAATTTTTTTGGTTTTCTTAAGATTTTTCAAACACACAAGAAGAAAGCATAAAAAGAAAATAAACTAGCATGGATATTACAGTGAAAAAGTATGAGCACCGACAACTAGCATGAGCGTGTGAACATAAATGTAATGTCGGTGAGAAATACGTACTCCCCCAAGCTTAGGCTTTTGGCCTAAGTTGGTCTATGGCCACGGCTGGCCTGGCGGATATCCAAAGTTATAACTGGGGTCGTACTGAGAAGAAGCCTCGGATTGCCACTGGTTGGCAATCGCCTCCGGATCCCACTGGTAATCAGACTGTCGTGGAGGATCAAATTGTGGTTCCGGCTCTGGCTCTGTAGCTGATGTAGGGTTCCGGTAGGCGTGGATGGCCGCCAGCGGAACGAGATACTTGCCTGCAGATAAGTCAAAGAGGGAAGGAGCAGGCAAGGTAATAGTCTCAGGGTGTTTTTTATCAAATAACAGTTTGTACTTAAGCGCCTTTTTCCTATTCTTAACAATAAAATTATGCGCTATCATACTCTTATAATCTAGATAAACCGGAGGCAGCAACTTTTCTTCTGTCTCATAATGCCTAATAGGTATGTTATAGTATGCAGCGAGGCGCGAGGTGAAGATGCCTCCCAAGATAGGGCCCTTAGTACGGTTAAGATTTAACCGCTTTGCAACAATAGCGCCCATACTAAATGTGTCATCACGAAACAAGGCATGGAACAAAATAACAATGTCAGGGGTACTTAGATTGCCAGAGTTTCCGCGACCTATTAAGCATCTACTAGCAAATAATGCAAAGTAACGTAAAACAGGAAAATGTATGCTAGTGATTCTTGCATCGGAAACTTTCCTAGTTTCCCCTACAGCAATTGTATCAATAAACCCCTCCACATCGTCCAGATGTGGTTCCTCTATGATGCCCGAAAAGGGTAACTTGCAAACCTCACAAAATTCACGAAGGGTCATCTCCTTATACTCATCATATAAATTAAAATCCACCGTAGGTGGTGACCTCCTAGAATGGAAATGAAAATTTTGCACAAAGGTATTAGTGAGTAAGAGATACTGTTCGCGTTGGTCGCGGAGGAAGTCGGTGAGGCCTACATTCTCAGCCAACTCATAAAAATCATCATAAATCCCGGCTGCTCTCAAGAAATCATCACAAGGCCATTCACACTGCCGAACCTCCGTGGTGCGAGGCAGATTATATTTGGGCCTCCCTTCTTCTTCATTTTGCTTATCCTTCGAGCTTCGGCTCGAAGAGCCCCTCAAAAATCTCTTCATCATTTTCTGAAATTTTCTGAAATTTTTAGTAACTTCAAATAAAAGTGAACCAAGCTCAACAAAATTGATAGCAACTACTCCCACAAGTGCCTAGAGACTATATCATGCATTAGAACTACTTGGAACCATATAAATTTGACATGCAAGCTCAAGAACATGGTCACCTAGGCAGCACAAATTTGCAATGAATAAAGCACTAAAACAAAAACTAATTGGACCATTGGAGGAATCACATACCAAGGAACAATCCTCCAAAGCAGTTTTGTGATAGGTGCTTTGAGCAAGGAGATCGAAAATCGCAGCAAAATGAGCTAGAACTCGTGCTTGAGCTGGTTGGTCATTTTTTTGGGAGGAAGGAGTGTGTGGGTGCAGGAATAAGTGGAGGGGAGCCACCATGGGCCCATGAGGTAGGGGGCACGCCCAGGGGGGTGGGCGCGCCCTGGACCCTCGTGGCCAGGTGCTTGCTCCCCCTGTTGTGTTCTCAGTGCCAGATATTCTCAAATATTCCAGAAAAAATCATATTTCAATTTCGGGGCATTTGGAGAACTTTTATTTTCGGGGTATTTTTTATTGCACAGATAATTCAAAAAAACTGACAGAAAATACTATTTTTACTTTATTTCAACTAAATAACAGAAGGTAAAACGAGGGTACAAAAGGTTGTGCTTTCTAACTTCATCCATCTCATTCTCATCAAAAGGAATCCACTAACAAGGTTGATCAAGTCTTGTTAACAAACTCATTCCGAATCGCATGAAACCGGATTTTTTTTGAATAACACTATGTTACCTCAACGGGGATATGCACATCCCCAATAATAAGAATATCATATTTCTTCTTGACAGTAGGTAGAGGAAATTCAAAACCTCCAATAATAATCGATGGAATTTTTCCAATAGAATTTATACTGTGAACTTGAGGTTATTTCCTCGGAAAGTGTACCGTATGCTCATTACCATTAACATGAAAAGTGACATTGCCTTTGTTGCAATCAATAACAGCCCCTGCAGTATTCAAAAAGGGTCTTCCAAGAATAATAGACACACTATCGTCCTCGGGAATATCAAGAATAACAAAGTCCGTTAAAATAGTAACATTTGCAACCACAACAGGCACATCCTCACAAATACCGACAGGTATAGCAGTTGATTTATTAGCCATTTGCAAAGATATTTCAGTAGGTGTCAACTTATTCAAGTCAAGTCTACGATATAAAGAGAGAGGCATAACACTAACACCGGCTCCAAGATCACATAAGGCAGTTTTAACATAGTTTCTTTTAATGGAGCATGGTATAGTGGGTACTCCTGGATCTCCAAGTTTCTTTGGTATTCCACCCTTAAAAGTATAATTAGCAAGCATGGCGGAAATTTCAGCTTCCGGTATCTTTCTTTTATTAGTAACAATTTCTTTCATATACTTAGCATAAGGATTCATTTTGAGCATATCAGTCAAACGCATACGCAAGAAGATAGGTCTAATCATTTCAGTAAAGCGCTCAAAATCCTCATCATCCTTTTTCTTGGATGGTTTGGGAGGAAAAGGCATGGGTTTCTGAACCCATGGCTCTCTTTCCTTACCGTGTTTCCTAGAAACAAAGTCTCTCTTATCATAATGTTGATTCTTTGATTGTGGGTTATCAAGATCAACAGCAGGTTCAATCTCTACATCATTATCATTGCTAGGTTGAGCAATGAACATCATTATTAACATTATCACTAGGTTCATGTTCATTACCAGATTGTGTTTCAGCATCAGAAATAGAAATATCATTAGGATTCTCAGGTGTGTCAACAACAGGTTCACTAGTAGCATGCAAAGTCATATCATTTTTCTTTTTCTTCTTTCTAGAAGGACTAGGTGCATCTAAATTATTTCTCTGAGAATCCTGCTCAATTCTCTTAGGGTGGCCCTCAGGATACAAAGGTTCCTGAGTCATTTTACCCCCTCTAGTCACAACTCTAATAGCATTATCATTTTTCTTACTATTCAACTCATTGAGCAAATCATTTTGAGCTTTAAGTACTTGTTCTACTTGAGTGGTAACCATAGAAGCATGTTTACTAATGAGTTTAAGTTCTCCTTTAACTCTAGACATATAATCACCCAAGTGTTCAAGCATATCAGAATTATGTTTCAATTGTCTACCGACATAAGCATTGAAGTTTTCTTGTTTAACAATAAAATTATCAAACTCATCCAAGCATTGACTGGCAGACTTATAACGAGGGATATCTGTCGTGGTTCTAAGTCTGACAGTAGAATGGGGGGTAGGGATGTAGAGGCGAGATCTTAGCTATGGAGAAGTTGTACGCAAGAGTTTTACGAGTCCAGGCCCTTCTCGGAGGAAGTAACAGCCCTACGTCTCGGAGCCCGGAGGCGGTCGACTGGATTATATGCGTGTGTGTGTGTTACAGAGGGTGCGAACCCTTGTCTCAGAGGAGGGGGTGGCTTATATAGAGTGTGCCAGGACCCCAGCTCCCCTCCATTACATAGGATTCAATGTACATAAAGTGAGAGCGTTACAGGTAACGTCAATAATAAAGTGATATAAATGATCATTAAGTCTATGAGTAAACGTCCGACCGTTGCTGCGCGGAGTGGCTTTAGGTCTTCTGCACGTTGAGTGGTTGAGTGGTCGAGTGACTTAAATAAGGAGAGATCTCCGAGTGAATGGTAGGTCGAGTGGATTGCACTCGACATCTTTGTTGAGCCCTCTCTATTTGCTCTTGAACTTCTTTGCTTCTAGGACAAGGACCTTAGGTAGGACGTATAGGTCAGGCCTATCGCCCTACCCTAGGTCTATGTCCTCATCATTAGCCCCTGAATGGATTGAGGTCTGAGTGAAAAGAAGGTTGAAGTTGATCTTGCTTTGACTCTTGCCTTTCTCAAGAACTCATTTCTGAACGGAGGCTAGTGTTCGTACTTCGGCTTAGTTTCAGTCGCCTTGATCGATTCAGGAATTGCCGATTGGTTTTTATAATCTCACCCACCGAGTGTTGTCTTTGACGCGAAATCTTTGGCGTGATCGGTTGCAGAGGATCCCGGATTTCGCGGGATTCGAAATTTTGGTGAAAGCGCGCCAGTCGGAGCATGACGTGGTAAGCAGAGTGGATAAACAAGACATTTCGATTTCTGCGCCACCTTTTTCGCCACGTATCCCGTGTCCGACTATTGCGGGATTTGACAGGATCGCCCGGACCCACGCGTCAACCACTCGGAAGTGGGCCTTTAAAAGCGGCGAGGCCGAGGCGTCCGCACTGTGCGTGCCCATTCTCCTTCTTCTTCCTCTCGCTCTTTCACCCCATCCGACTTCTCCACTCTCGACGCCTCCGCTCTGCCGCCATGGGGAAGGAGAAAACGGCGGCGCTGGACCGCGCGAAGAAGGCAACGGGGGCGGCGAAAGGCAAGAAGACGAATCGGGGATCTTCATCTCGCTCGGGGCTGCCGCGGGGTTGGATCCAGGGAGATTGGATCCGTTCCTCGCTTCAGCATGAGGACTTGGATGATATGGCCGAGTCAGGGTTGATCGTCCATGGGTCCGCGCGGCTGCCGGAGGGGGAAACGGAGCCACAGCCGGAACCGGGTGAGTGTGTTCTGCTTGCCACCCATGTCGACCGCGGTTTCTCACTTCCTCCACACCCCTTCTTCCGAGGTTTCTTGAATTTCTTCGGGGCTCAACTCCACCATTTCACTCCCAACACCATCACATACCTTGCCGCATTCGTGTCCATGTGCAAGAATTTTCTGGGGTGTCGACCGCACTGGGGTCTCTTCAAGCACATTTTCACCATCCGCTCCCAAACAGTGAAGAAAGCGAACTCGAACGACGAGAAAACCCATGTTATCCAGATGTGTGGGGGTCTGGGTATTCAAAAGAGGAAGAGGAGTTCCTTCCCTTCGATGACTCTTCCTGAGTCGGTCAGGGGCTGGCAGTCGACCTGGTTCTATTGCCAGGATATTGCGACTCCAGGCCAGTCGACTGGAGTTCCCCCTTTCTCTCTTGATCGTGTTCAAACTCCATCTTCGTTGAAAGTGACCGCTGCGGAGAAGCCGAAGACGGGTATGTTGGTCCAGAGAGTAGTTCAACTGATCAACCAAGGTGTCACCGGCATGGATCTACTGGAGGTGTTCCTCAGTCGACGCATTCAACCACTCCAAGCTCGTGACCACTCCATGTGGATGTACTCCGGGGCTGGTGATACCGCTCGGGTTCATCCGGAGGAGGTGGAGGCCAAAACAGTGGCCGAGTGGTTGAGGGGCATCACCGGGAACAAGGACAACCCCAGGGGTGCCAGGAGGGTTAAAACTTTCAGCGAAAGCAACCAGCCAGACAAGGTTTGGCCACTACACTTGATTGAATTTGGATGTGTTTTCTGTCTGTTTGTTGATCTGACTGATTTCCACTCGGCTCCTTGTTTTGTAGATTTATACAGAGATGTACTCAATGCCCAATGGCGAGCAAGCTCTGGAGCAGGACCATGAAGGCGAGGACAGCGCGGAGGAGAGCGGCGAGTGGGAGTCACCAGCCGACGGTGATGAGGATGAGAGCGATGAGTCGGACGACGACGAGGTAGCCGACTCACCACCTCGTTCCGAACGTTGATCCAAGCAGCACCATGATCCCGCGGGCAGGCGCGGCAAGGCTGTGGCCTCGAGCGCTCCATCTCAAAGGCGCGCTCGGTTTTGACTCCAGAATTGGCTGAGAAGGTCACCAAGCAGCCCAAGATCAATCCTTCGAAGGCTCAGAAGACCCTGCCTAAAATCAAGATGGACGTTCCTGTTGCTTCTGGGTAAATGTTCTCCTTGTATTTTCTTGTTCTGACCGATTCTCTCGTACTGACTGAGTGGATGATGAACCTTTACAGCCCAGCCTCGACTGCGACCGATATGGATATCGACAAGACTCCAGTCGACGAGGAAACCGTCGATGCAGCTACCTCCAAAGCCAGTAAGTCTACCCGACTCGAATTTATTTGGACGACTGGATTGTTTGTCAGCTATCTCTTTGACTTTCTCTGTCTGTTGCAGCACCACGAGACATTGTTGTGCTCCCGGACAATGAAGAAGAAGTACCGCTGAGGGGAAGGAGGAGGAAGGACGTGGAACTGAGCGGGAAGACGCCTGAGGTCCAGGTTCCTCAGTCGACTGAGATGCCTGAGACGGCAGTCGAGCGATCGACAGATCCGGCACGTACCAACATCACTTTCGCTATCCCGCTGTCGACTAATTGCCCATCAGGATAAGCTGCTCAGACTTCTGATGCGCCAATACCGACTGCTCTGCCATCATCGCTTTTCACTGCGTATCAGACTCCGGACGACCCACCGGGTGCCGCCAAAGAACCTCTTCTTCAGTTGAACCTTGTGATGGGGCAAATGAAAGTGGTGCATGAGGCCAGTCAGGTGGCCTTCAACGCCGGAGCAGCTCTGCAGACCAATGTCCAGGTTAGTTGATTCCTGATTGATCATACTTCTCATCCGATCACCCACTGGGTGTGACTGTTATGAAGTTGTACGAGGCAATTTGAGTCGTCTTGGATTGAATCTTTGAACTAGTGGGGGCACTCTTAGTGCACCCACTAGGTGTAGTCCCCGAGACCATAGTTGACTGCGGGTAGTCGACTGTGGTATGAGAATCTAAATTTTGTCACTCGGTCTGGACGGACCAGGTCGAATGAAACCAGAATCAGTGGGGGCACGCTAAGTGCACCCACTGGGTGTAGTCCCCGAGACCGTGGTTGACTGCGGGCAGTCGACTATGGTCTGAGAACTTTTTTTTAACTCTCGCGCTGGGCAGGCCATGTCGAGTGTTTATTCAAACTAGTGGGGGCACGCTAAGTGCACCCACTGGGTGTAGTCCCCGAGACTGTCGTTGAATGTTTGATTCGGTGGTAGTCTTAGAGTAGCTATCACTGTGATGTTTTTTTTATCCCAGCCAACTGATATGGCTTATACTGCAGAAATCTTGTGATCTTGGGGCTCAGCTTTCTGCAATGAACAAACAGCAAATCAGCCTCAACCTTGATCTGGAATTGGCCAAGAAGATTCTCAAGACTGCTCGTGATGAAGTAGCTGCCATGGGAGGTAACCAATCGTCAACTGTCTATCTCACTGCTGGCACTTTTCCTTTCCATTTTTTGAACCGAGTGACTCCACTCGAGCAGATGTATGTAGTGAAAACCGTCAACTCCAAGCCCGTCTGAAGAATGTTATTTCTTTAGAGAAAATGAAGCAGGCTTTGGAGAAGAAGGATCAGGATCTTGCTACTGCACAGAAGGAAGCACGAGAGAAGACGACGCTTGCTGACAAGAAGCTTGCTTTAGTCGGCAAGTTAGAAGAAGAGAACTCCAAACTGAAGGCTGCTGTTTCTGACGCCAATCGGGAGGTCGGGCGACTGAAGAAAGACAAGGACAAGCTGACAAACGAGCTTGGGAGCCTCAAGGCGAGGAAGGGTGAGTTGGAGTCTTATCTGGGCCAGCTTGCTGCAAAGCTGGTCCTAAAACTTGAAGGTACTGATGATTGACTGACTTATTGCGGTCGATTGTCAAGCCCGATCATATCGTCGACTCACCGTTTACTCAACTGTGCAGAGCTTTGCCAAGATTTTGAAGCGGAAACTGGGCGGGTCGAGACAGGTCTCGACCCCATAAATTGCCCAGTCAAAGATGACGTCGTAATGTATGTGCTGCGATTGGAATCTCGCATGGACAGCGCGGTTGCTTATCTTGCCCGCCTGAAGGCGGCGATGACTCGGGTTGATGCTGAACTCTGGCCTCAGGAGGAACTATCTCAAGATCTCGAGTCTCTGATGGCTCGACTGAACCAAATACCTGACCGAGTGCAAGAATGGAAAAAGTCGTCTACTCGCTGCGGTGTTGATGTCGCCTTGTCTCTGGTTCGAGTGCACTGCAAGGATGTCAAAGAAGACAAGCTGGCGGAGCTCAAGGTTGCTAACACAAAAAGGCACACTTTCCAGTCCTTTATGGACACTTTCCTTGACGCTGCCACTTGCATCGCAGACAGCATAGACCTTAACAGTTTCTGCGACCCAGCCAGTCCTTCTCCCGATGAGTGACCAAAAAACATTATGCTCCACCTTTATTTGCCTCGGAATGCCGAGTGATTGTGTAATCTTTAAACTTCTTCGGGCTTGATGCTCGAGTACTTTTGATATGTGGTCCGGAACCTTAGGATTTATCTGAACTTTGTTTACCTTGAAATATACTTGCGTTTGTCTTCGAGTGGGTTTTGTTCTTCACTCGGAATAATCTTTGAACTTGAGATGCAGCTCTGAGGAGGAGATTCCAGTCGACCTGCACCTCATCGTCCTTGTGGATGAGGATGGAGCGTACGTTGTACTTGTGGTGTAGCTCTGAGGAGAAGGTTGCAGTCGACTTGCACCTCGTCGTCCTTGCGGATGAGGATGGAGCATACGTTGTATTTGTGGCGTAGCTCCAAGGAGAAGGTTGCAGTCGACCTGCACCTCGTCGTCCTTGCGGATGAGGATGGAGCGTACGTTGTATTTGTGGCGCAGCTCCGAGGAGAAGGTTGCAGTCGACCTGCACCTCGTCGTCCTTGCGGATGAGGATGGAGCGTACGTTGTATTTGTGGCGTAGCTCCGAGGAGAAGGTTGCAGTCGACCTGCACCTCATCGTCCTTGCGGATAAAGATGTGTTCCAAACTTAGGCGAGTACTCGACTGCAGCTAAGCCTCCGAGTGGGAGGGTTGCTCACCACTCGGTAGGATTTTTTACACTTAGGCGAGTACTGGACTGCAACTAAGCCCCCGAGTGAGAGGCTTGCTCACCACTCGGTGGGATTTTTCACAGTTAGGCGAGTACTGGACTGCAACTAAGCCCCCGAATGAGAGGCTTGCTCACCACTCGGTAGGATTTTTACACTTAGGCGAGTACTGGACTACAGCTAAGCCCCCGAGTGGGAGGGTTGCTCACCAGTCGGTGGGATTTTTCACACTTAGGCGAGTACTGGACTGCAGCTAAGCCCCTGAGTGGGAGGCTTGCTCACCACTCGGTAGGATTTTTTACACTTAGGCGAGTACTGGACTGCAGCTAAGCCCCCGAGTGGGAGGGTTGCTCACCACTCGGTGGGATTTTTCACACTTAGGCGAGTACTGGACTGCAGCTAAGCCCCCGAGTGGGAGGCTTGCTCACCACTCGGTAGGATTTTTTACACTTAGGCGAGTACTGGACTGCAGCTAAGCCCCCGAGTGGGAGGGTTGCTCACCACTCGGTGGGATTTTTCACACTTAGGCGAGTTCTGGACTGCAGCTAAGCCCCCGAGTGGGAGGGTTGCTCACCACTCGGTAGGATTTTTTACACTTAGGCGAGTACTGGACTGCAGCTAAGCCCCCGAGTGGGAGGGTTGCTCACCACTCGGTAGGATTTTTCACACTTAGGCGAGTACTAGACTGCAGCTAAGCCCCCGAGTGGGAGGCTTGCTCACCACTCGGTAGGATTTTTTACACTTAGGCGAGTACTGGACTGCAGCTAAGCCCCCGAGTGGGAGGCTTGCTCACCACTCGGTAGGATTTTCTACACTTAGGCGAGTACTGGACTGCAGCTAAGCCCCCGAGTGAGAGGCTTGCTCATCACTTGGTAGGATTTTTTAAACTTAGGCGAGTACTGGACTGCAGCTAAGCCCCCGAGTGGGAGGGTTGCTCACCACTCGGTAGGATTTTTTACACTTAGGCGAGTACTGGACTGCAGCTAAGCCCCCGAGTGGGAGGCTTGCTCACCACTCGGTAGGATTTTTTACACTTAGGCGAGTACTGGACTGCAGCTAAGCCCCCGAGTGGGAGGCTTGCTCACCACTCGGTAGGATTTTCTACACTTAGGCGAGTACTGGACTGCAGCTAAGCCCCCGAGTGAGAGGCTTGCTCACCACTCGGTTGGATTTTTTACACTTAGGCGAAACGGATTCGTGGCTAAGCCCCCGAGTGAGAGGCTTGCTCATCACTCGGTAGGATTTTTCAAACTTAGGCGAAACGGATTCGCGGCAAAGTCACCCACTGGGGGATTTCAGACGCAAACAAAAGTAACAACAACCATTTAGGAAGACTGTAAAGCTCTTGTCTTTGATGAACAAACTACAAAGGTATTTCTTATTACATCTCATCCGAATGAGTACTCAAGTATAAAAGGGGCGGAGCAGCTCCGCGTTCCAAGCCCGTGGCTCGTCTTTCTGATGCTCGACATTGTAAAGATGGTATGCTCCATTGTGGAGAACTCTGGTGACAATGAAGGGACCTTCCCAAGCAGGGGCGAGCTTGTGTGGTTTCTGCTGATCCACTCTAAGAACCAAGTCTCCCTCTTGAAAGGCTCGGCCCCTCACGTTTCTGGCGTGGAATCGACGCAAGTCTTGCTGATAAATGGTCGACCGGATTAAGGCCATCTCTCTTTCCTCCTCTAGGAGATCGACTGCGTCCTGTCGGGCCTGTTCTACTTCATCTTTAGAGAAGAGCTCGACTCGGGGTGCATTGTGAAGCAAGTCACTTGGTAGAACAACTTCAGCTCCATAAACCAAAAAGAATGGAGTTCGGCCAGTCGACCGATTGGGAGTTGTCCTCAATCCCCAAAGAACTTATGGAAGTTCATCGACCCAGGCGCCGGCTGCGTGCTTGAGATCACGCATTAGACGGGGTTTCAGTCCTTTGAGAATCAAGCCATTTGCTCTTTTTGCTTGTCCATTCGACTGTGGGTGGGCGACTGAAGCATAGTCGACTCGTGTGCCTTGGGAAGCACAGAAGGCTCTGAACTCATCATAATCAAAGTTTGACCCGTTGTCAGTGATGATGTTGTGCGGAACTCCGTATCTGAATGTCAATTCTCTGATGAAACTGACGGCAGTACTGGCCTCAAGATTCTTGATAGGCTTGGCTTCAATCCATTTGGTAAACTTGTCGACTGCTACAAGCACATGAGTGAAGCCGCTCCTACCAGTCCTCAGGGGTCCAACCATATCCAATCCCAAACAGCAAAGGGCCAGACGAGTGGAATAGTCTTCAGGGCTGACGCAGGCTTGTGGGACATATTGGAGTAAAACTGGCAGCCTTCACATTTGTCGACTATATCTTTCGCCATTTCATTTGCTCGTGGCCAATAAAATCCAGCTCGGTATGCTTTGGTCACAATGGTCTGAGAGGACGCATGGTGACCACAGGTCCCCGAGTGGATGTCGTTGAGGATCATTCGACCTTCTTCTGATGTTATGCATTTCTGGCTGACTCCAGTTACGCTTTCCCTGAACAGATGTCCTTTTATCACAGTGAAGGCTTTGGATCGACAGATGATCTGCCGAGCCTCTTCTTCATCCTCTGGGAGTTCCTTCCTAAGGATATACGCAATGTATGGCACTGTCCAGTCGGGAGTGATGACCAAAACCTCCATGATCAGGTCGACCACGGCTTGGACTTCGACTTCAGTCGGATCTGTGGCACTCTTAGGCTGCGGGGGCTCTTCAGTGAAAGGATCTTCTTGAACTGAAGGTGTATGAATGTGTTCTAAAAACACGTTGCTGGGAATGGCTTCTCTCTTGGAACCTATCTTTGCCAAATCATCGGCTGCTTGATTTTTCAGTCGGGGTATATGATGGAGCTCTAACCCCTCAAACTTCTTTTCCAACTTCCTCACCGCATTGCAATAACCAGTCATAGCTGGGCTTCTGACGTCCCACTCCTTCATCACTTGATTGACTACCAAATCTAAGTCGCCGTAGACCATGAGGCGATGGACGCCGAGTGAGATGGCCATACGTAATCCATACAAAAGTGCTTCATATTCCGCTTCGTTATTGGAGGAATCAAAGTGAATCTGGAGAACATATCTGAGCTTGTCTCCTCGGGGGATACCAGTACCACCCCAGCACCGGAACCATTCAGCATTTTGGAACCATCAAAGAACATGGTCCAGTGCTCCGAGTGGATTTGAGTCGGCAGTTGCTGTTCGATCCACTCGGCGAGGAAATCTGCTATTTCTTGGGACTTGATAGCTTTCTTTGCCTCAAACTTAATATCCAAGGGAAGGAGTTCAATCGCCCACTTTGCCACTCGACCAGTTGCATCTCTGTTGTTCAGAATCTCTGATAATGGAGCGTCGCTGACGACTGTAAAGGAGTGGTCAGAGAAATAATGTGCAACCTTCTTCGTGGTCATATAAATCCCATAAACAAGCTTCTGATAATGTGGATATCTTTGCTTTGATGGGGTCAAAACTTCAGAAACATAATATACTAGGCGCTGAACTTTATAGGCTTTTCCTTCCTCTTCCTGTTCGACCGTAAGTACTGTACTGACAACTTGTCCAGTGGCTGCAAAAGTTTCAGCAAGGTCAGCCAACAGGTCGGAACCTTTACATGACTTGACCACAATGTCATCCACATGCTTCCACATTCCGACTGATTTGAGTGAGTAAACACTTCTGAATCATCCTCATGAATGTGGCTCCAGCATTCTTCAGACCGAATGGCATGGTGACATAACAGAAGCACCCGAATGGAGTGATGAAAGCTGTTTTTATCTCATCGGGCCATACAGTCGGATCTGATGATACCCGGAATAAGCGTCCAAAAAGGACAAGCGCTCACACCCTGCAGTCGAGTCGACAATTTGATCGATGCGGGGGAGAGGAAAGTGATCTTTCAGGCAGGCCCGATTGATATGTTTGAAGTCAATGCACATGCAAAGTGAGTCGTCCTTCTTGGGGACCATGACAACATTGGCTAACCACTCGGAGTGGTAAATCTCTCAGATAAACTCAGCTGCTAGGAGTCGAGCCACCTCTTCACCGATTGCTTTTCTCTTCTGCACGACGGACCATCGAAGGTGTTCTTTGACCGGTTTCACTTTTGGGTCGACTCGCAAACGGTGCTCAGCCAACCCCCTGGGAACACCTGGCATGTCAGAAGGTTTCCATGCAAAGATGTCCTAGTTCTCACGGAGGAACTGGATGAGCGCTTCTTCCTATTTGGAGTCGAGTGTTGTCGAGATGTGAGTCGGAGCAGCATTGGGATCGGTCGGGTGAATATGAATCGGCTTCGTTTCACCAGACGACTGAAATGCTGAATCCGTGGCAGGCTTCTTGGCTCGCAACAAATCACTCGGATCTGCATTTTTTTGATACTCCTGTAATTCCACAACTGCCATTTGTGCATCAGCGATCTTTGAGCCCTTCTGGAAGCACTCTTCTGCCTTCTTCCGATTGCCAGTGATGGTAATCACTCCTTTAGGACCAGGCATCTTCAATTTAAGGTAAACGTAACATGGTCGAGCCATGAAACGTGCATAAGCCGGCCTGCCCAGAATAGCATGATAAGCGCTCTGGAAATCGACGACTTCAAACGTCACTTTTCCTTGCGATAGTTCTTGGAATCACCGAAAACCACATCGAGGGCGATCTGGCCGAGTGACTCAGCCTTCTTGCCAGGAATAACCCCATGGAAACTCATATTGCTTTCACTGAGTCTGGACATCGGAATACCCATTCCTTTCAAGGTCTCCGCATACAGTATGTTCAGACCACTGCCACCATCCATCAGAACCTTAGTCAACCGAGTGCCTTCGACGACTGGGTCGACCACCAACGCTTGCCTCCCAGGGGTGGCTATGTGTGTCGGGTGATCAGACTGGTCGAATGTAATGGCAGTCTGGGACCACTTTAAATAACTGGGCGTCGCCGGAGCGACCATGTTCACTTCTCTATTGATGACTTTCAGTCGACTCTTGCTCTCAACATCAGCGAAAATCATCAGAGTGGAATTGACCTGAGGGTAACCATCATCGTGCTCTCCCTTATCCTCAACTTTGTCCGATTCTTTCTCCTTTTCTTTGGGCTGTTTCTCTCGGAACTGCTGGATTAGGAGCCGACATTGTCGAGTGGTGTGTTTCGGGTAAATGAGATGACCCTCCTCATCTTTTTTGATGTGAATGTGGCATGGTAAATCCAACACATCATTTCCGTCTTGATCTTTTACTTTCTTGGGGTTCCATGGCCCTTTGGGCTTCCCCTTGAACTTTCCTTGAGTCACGGCCAAGGTTTCTCCAGGAGAAGCTGGCTCGGCTTTGCGCTTCTGCTTCCGACTAGAGTTCCCTCCCCCGGTTTCGTGGGCGACTGTTTTGTGCTTGCCACTCCGGAGCCG
Source organism: Aegilops tauschii subsp. strangulata (assembly GCF_002575655.3). Classification (NCBI taxonomy): domain Eukaryota; kingdom Viridiplantae; phylum Streptophyta; class Magnoliopsida; order Poales; family Poaceae; genus Aegilops; species Aegilops tauschii. Next base: position 267,780,956 of record NC_053038.3, on the reverse strand, counting down.
ATCCTCTTCTTCACCATTAGCATACTTGGTGGCAATTTCCATCATTCGACTCAGAGACATATCTCCAGTCCGACCGAACTTTAGATTCAATTCTCGATACTTGACACCTTCCTTGAAGGCACAAACTGCTTGGTGATCAGACACATTTTCCACTGTGTGGTGCAACGTGATCCACCTCTGGATATAATCTATCAAAGTTTCATTCGACTTCTGCACACAAGACTGTAGCTCAGTTAGCCCTGCTGGTCGTTTGCATGTACCCTCAAATGTTCTGGCAAACACTCGGGCAAGCTCTTCCCAACTGTAAATACTGCCAGGTGCTAACTGATTCAACCACGCTCTGGCTGAACCCTCTAACATCAGAGGCAGGTGCTTCATGGCCACTTCGTCATTGCCACCACCAATCTGCATAGCCACTCGGTAGTCCTCAAGCCAAGTGTCAGGCTTGGACTCACCAGTGAATTTGCTGACTCCAGTCCCCAACCTGAAGTTGGGAGGAATCACTGCTGCTCTGATGGCTCTGCTGAAACACTCGGGACCCGAAACATGCACCCCGCTGCCGGTCGGGTAATCTCTATCATGGCCATCTCTGTGTGCTCTGTTCCTGTCAACCAAACCTTGAACGAGAATGGATCTCGCATCAAAGCCTGGCTCCCGGGGGTCGACTGGAGTCCTTCCCCACCACTGTGAGGGCGCCTGTCATCGTGTTGCCGAGGTGCGTATGACCCACTCCTTGGGGGAGGCGTGGGCACTCGGCGACGATCATCGTGGTCGATTCGGTGATCATACCGATCACGGTTTCTGTACAGATCTCGTCGGTCTCCACGTCCCTCACGCCTCGAGGGCGATCTTGGACTGTGAGCCGACTGGACTGTGTCTGCTACCACGGATCTGCTATGGATCCTATTCTGCGACTGAGATACTGCTGTGTTTTGTTCTCCTGCTGCCTGGAGTAAAGCCCTGATCTGCATCAAACCTCTGCCAGCTTCTGACTGGGAGGGCTGGATCGACTCTGCTATTCGGGCTGCAGCTGTGAGATTCTGAATCGGAGTTCGGTATACCTGAGTAGGAGGCGGAAAAAGTTGTCGTCGACTGGACTCAGGAATCCGCTGCCGAGCACGCTCGTCGAGTGCGTGCTGGAGATTCTCCAGTCGAGTGCGCTCAGCCAAGTTGGCCAGGCGCACCTCCTCCAAGGCCCGGGCCTCGGGGGTTTCTCCAACGATTGGAGTGTGAAGTGCATCCATGTTGCAGCGGCGAAGCTCTTCCCTCTGCTGCGAAGAGAGGGGCTCGGGGCGGTACTCCTCGTGGGCACGCGACGGATCGCCTCCGCCGTCGCCACCATCCTCGCGGGGGAAGCCAGGAGGACTGCGCGGTCCGTTGACCATCAGGATTTCCGCTGTGGGGTCACTACTGTCGCACTCGGACGCAGTCTCAACGGAGCCAGTCGAACAGGCCGTAGAGATTTTCGTCGGGCTCGATTGCCGCGACTTGGGGGGTGGCCGATTGGCGAGCCACCGCGTGCCTCACCCACCGCTGGAGCCTCGACCGACCGGAACGCTTGTGCCGGCGGACATCGGGGAGTTAAGACGCCACCGGAGCCGACCGATACTGAGTCGACGGCTGCCGCAGGAGGACGACGTGGACGTACGCGCGAAAGTGCATTGCCCCGCGGACGGGGAGCGCCTCGACATCGAGTGGAGCTTCTTGGAGCCAAGCGGAGTCGTCGGCGACGAACACGAGCGCGCCGAAATAGATCTTGCGGCCCTTGGCCAATCCTCCGCCTGAAACCATGCTGACGGGGATCGGGAAAATCGCAACTTCTCCAACAAGTCGCTAAGACACCTGCCCCAAGGTGGGCGCCAACTGTCGTGGTTCTAAGTCTGACAGTAGAATGGGGGTAGGGATGTAGAGGCAAGATCTTAGCTATGGAGAAGTTGTACGCAAGAGTTTTACGAGTTCAGGCCCTTCTCGGAGGAAGTAACAGCCCTACGTCTCAGAGCCCGGAGGCGGTCGACTGGATTATATGCGTGTGTGTTACAGAGGGTGCGAACCCTTGTCTCAGAGGAGGGGGGTGGCTTATATAGAGTGTGCCAGGACCCCAGCTCCCCTCCGTTACACAGGATTCAATGTACATAAAGTGAGAGCGTTACAGGTAACGTCAATAATAAAGTGATATAAATGATCATTAAGTCTATGAGTAAACGTCCGACCGTTGCTGCGCGGAGTGGCTTTAGGTCTTCTGCACGTTGAGTGGTTGAGTGGTCGAGTGACTTAAATAAGGAGAGATCTCCGAGTGAATGGTAGGTCAAGTGGATTGCACTCGACATCTTTGTTGAGCCCTCTATATTTGCTCTTGAACTTCTTTGCTTCTAGGACAAGGACCTTAGGTAGGACGTATAGGTCAGGCCTATCGCCCTACCCTAGGTCTATGTCCTCATCAATATCACCTTCATCAAAAATATAGAGAGAATTTACCTTTACTACCTTTGTCAGGTTATCAAGACCATGTGTTTCTTCAATAGGTGATGGATTAAAATCATGCATTTCTTCAACAGGCGGTAAATTAAGACCATGTATTTCTTCAACAGGAGGTAAATTCTTAACATCTTCAGCTTTTATACCTTTTTCTTTCATAGATTTCTTTGCCTCTTGCATATCTTCAGGACTGAGAAATAGAACACCCCTTTTCTTCGGAGTTGGCTTAGGAGTTGGTTCAGGAAGTGTACAATTATTTCCATTTGTCAACGTACTATTCAATAGAATTTTAGCTTCATCTGGTGTTCTTTCCCTGAAAACAGAACCAGCACAACTATCCAGGTGGTCTCTGGAAGCATCGGTTAGTCCATTATAAAAGATATCAAGTATTTCATTTTTCTTGAGAGGATGATCAGGCAAAGCATTAAGTAATTGGAGAAGCCTCCCCCAAGCTTGTGGGAGACTCTCTTCTTCAATTTGCACAAAATTATATATTTCCCTTGAAGCAGCTTGTTTCTTATGAGCAGGGAAATATTTAGCAGAGAAGTAATAAATCATATCCTGGGGACTACGCACACAACCAGGATCAAGAGAGTTAAACCATATCTTAGCATCACCCTTTAATGAGAATGGAAATATTTTAAGGATATAGTAGTAGCGAGTTTTCTCATAATTAGTGAACAGGGTGGCTATATCATTTAATTTAGTAAGATGTGCCACAACAGTTTCAGATTCATAGCCATAGAAAGGATCAGATTCAACCAAAGTAATTATCTCAGGGTCGATAGAGAATTCATAATCCTTATCAGTAACAAAGATAGGTGAAGTAGCATAAGCAGGATCATATTTCATTCTAGCATTTAGAGTTTTTTGTTTCAGCTTAGCTAATAATTTCTTAAGATCACTTCTATCATTGCAAGCAAGAAAGTCTCTAGCAGTTTCTTCATCCATAACATAGCCCTCAGGCACAACAGGAAATTCATATCTAGGGGGAGAATCTTCATCATCACTTTCATCAATATTATCAGTTTCAATAATTTCATTCTCTCTAGCCCTAGCAAGTTGTTCATCAAGAAATTCACCAAGTGGCACAGTAGTATCAAGCATAGAAGTAGTTTCATCATAAGTATCATGCATAGTAGAAGTGGCATCATCAATAACATGCGACATATCAGAATTAATAGCAGAAGCAGGTTTAGGTGTCGCAAGCTTACTCAAAACAGAAGGTGAATCAAGTGCAGAGCTAGATGGCAGTTCCTTACCACCCCTCGTAGTAGAGGGATAAATTTTGGTTTTCGTGTCTTTCAAGTTCTTCATAGTGACCAACAGATATAAATCCCAAGTGACTCAAAGAATAAAGCTATGTTCCCCGGCAACGGCGCCAGAAAATAGTCTTGATAACCCACAAGTATAGGGGATCACAACAGCCTTCGAGGGTAGAGTATTCAACCCAAATTTATTTATTCGACACAAGGGGAGCCAAAGAATATTCTCAAGTATTAGCAGTTGAGTTGTCAATTCAACCACACCTGGATAACTTAGTATCTGCAGCAAAGTATTTAGTAGCAAAGTAATATGGAAGTAACGGTAACAGTAGCAAAAGTAATATTTTTGGGTTTTGTAGTGATTGTAACAGTAGCAACGGAAAAGTAAATAAGCGAAGAACAATATGTGAAAAGCTCGTAGGCATTGGATCGGTGATGGAGAATTATGCCGGATGTGGTTCATCATGTAACAGTCATAACATAGGGTGACAAAGAACTAGCTCCAATTCATCAACGTAATGTAGGCATGTATTCCGAATATAGTCATACGTGCTTATGGAAAAGAACTTGCATGACATCTTTTGTCCTACCCTCCCGTGGCAGCGGGGTCCTAGCGGAAACTAAGGGATATTAAGGCCTCCTTTTAATAGAGTACCAGACCAAAGCATTAACACATAGTGAATACATGAACTCCTCAAACTACGGTCATCACCGGGAGTGGTCCCGATTATTGTCACTTCGGGGTTGCCGGATCATAACACATAGTAGGTGACTATAGACTTGCAAGATAGGATCAAGAACTCACATATATTCATGAAAACATAATAGGTTCAGATCTGAAATCATGGCACTCGGGCCCTAGTGACAAGCATTAAGCATAGCAAAGTCATAGCAACATCAATCTCAGAACATAGTGGATACTAGGGATCAAACCCTAACAAAACTAACTCGATTACATGATAAATCTCATCCAACCCATCACCGTCTAGCAAGCCTACGATGGAATTACTCACGCACAGCGGTGAGCATCATGAAATTGGTAATGGAGGATGGTTGATGATGACGATGGCAACAGATTCCCCTCTCCGGAGCCCCGAACGGACTCCAGATCAGCCCTCCCGCGAGAGTTTAGGGCTTGGCGGCGGCTCCGTATCGTAAAACGCGATGAATCTTTCTCTCTGATTTTTTCTCCCCGAACATGAATATATGGAGTTGGAGTTGAGGTCGGTGGAGCTCCAGGGGGCCCATGAGGCAGGGGGCGCGCACAGGGGGGGCGCCAGGCGCGCCCCCACCCTCGTGGAAAGGGTGCGGGCCCCCTGGCCTTGATTCTTTCGCCAGTATTTTTTATTATTTCCAAAAATAATCTCCGTGAAGTTTTAGGTCATTCCGAGAACTTTTGTTTCTGCACAAAGATAACACCATGGCAATTCTGCTGAAAACAGCGTTAGTCCGGGTTAGTTCCATTCAAATCATGCAAGTTAGAGTCCAAAACAAGGGCAAAAGTGTTTGGAAAAGTAGATACGACGGAGACGTATCAAATTGCAACCACTTAAAACATTTGTCAAGGTTTACCAAAAAAATCAGGATTTAAAAAAATGATTTTTTTCTTTTGATTTTACTGTTCATCAGAGTTCATTTGAGCTCGAGCTCAGAAGGGTACTTTCATCGGGAACCTCCATATTTGGATGTTGGGGGCATTGTGGTGTGAGCTCCATCCACCAACCGCTCGTGCGGGAGGGAGGTTTTCCTCCTTTCTCCCCGCCTTATGCGCAACCAATCTTCTCCCCGGCCAAGGTGCAGACACTCAAATGGCCATATATTAGGAAGCATGTCAATTAATGGCAGCCGCCACCTACTAACTATCCACGGTCTCCCGCCACATTTCCAGGTGCTCGCGGGTATAGAGAAGGTCGCCACCATGGCCAAATAGCTCACAACCTTCACTTCCAACACGACTACCTGTAGCCACTTTCTCCCTCTCCCTCTCCATCGCCATGCCGCTTCCCCTGCAGCCGGACTGGGTGTCACTCTCGGAGGAGGAAGAGTGGATGGTGGATGAGGAGCAAGCAGAGGAGGTGACCTCCCTCGTCGTGAAGGGAGGAGGAGCAGGATCACCATTATGCACTAGAGGTCGCGCCAAGATCCTGCCCTCGATGGGTGCTCGAATTGGAATCCCAACACACTCTACTATTTGGGGTATCCAATGGGTATGTGTGGATCCCTAGGAGTAGGTGACGCCTCGTCCACATAGCTCATATCGGGCAACACGTGCTCTCGTCGCCATTCTATTAAGGAGCTATGGGGTGAGCGCTACGTCGCTCACACCCCCGGCCATCCACCCCGCCGACATCTTCAAGCATATCAACGCCGGGAAAGAGGTGCATGCGGAGAGCAATACACAATCTAACTCCATTCAAGGGGAAACAGACGAAGTTGACAATGGAGAGGGAGTGCATTAGATGGCGCACATTTGACATGAAGATTGTGACATTCACCGAGTCAAATCGCGCCATATTGGGACTTTTCCCTCTCGAGAAAGTCGTCCCTGACCTTGACGACAACATGCATGAATGGGATGAAGATGAGGTCGTTGGAACTTAACACCGCCGCATGTACAGGATGAGTCGACTCGTCAAATATGCATGTGCCTCGTTCGCGCATTCACCGACATCATGGTGAGGAGCAACTAGTGCCTCTCCCAAGACATTAAAAAGTCATCAATTTAGTAAAAAAAATGTTGCTAATATACTTTTATACCCCGGTGTAACCACTTTGTAATGCAATGTTATTCCAAATTAGTGTTTGATCCCCCAAATTGAGTGTGTGCATTTTTGAGTTGATACAACAAAAATAGATCATAAAAGAAAAGATATGGTGACTTGGTGTTTGTGCATAGTGATCATGATCTCCATATTTCATATGGTGACTGATGATATGGTGACTCTACTATAAATGCTCTAAGAGCATCTCTAACCGGATCCTCTATTCCACCCCCATATGTCCAGGGACAACCTAGACGCCACTTGGACCAAAATGCCACCCAAGACTCCAAACTCAGCCCATATGTCCGAGTTGTCTGGCACCCCTCAAACCAAACCCATATGCATTGTTGATTTGGAGTCTCCCGGTGAAAGAACAAGCGGTGCCCCCATGTTTGGTTTTGGTAATTGATAACAATCTCTATGGACTAATGGTTGCCTTGAGTTATATTTGAAAGACTTGTCCATAGGCATTTCTTGAAGTCCATGTGTTGGTTTCAAGGAGTTTATGTGATGACCAAAGTGCTATTCAAGGAATTATCAAAAGATTGGTCATGTAGAAGACATGATACAAGGTTGATCAAGACCAAGTCAAAGAGTGAATCAAGTTGATCAATACACAAACCGTATAAGATGTACCGAGGGGGATCAAGTGATCCCATGGTATGGTAAGCATTGTCCATTACGCTTTGTGTACTAACTCATGGTCTACGTGAGAGTTCTATGTGGGGTTAGGTATGTTTCCATGGGCTTGCGTCAAGAGGAGGATCTCATACAACCCATGGAGGATGACATCAAGTGGTGATCGTCATCAAGATTGCGGTGTGCAAGTTCAAGTGGAGCATCACGAAGAGATCATGCTTGAAGCTTGTCGTCTATTGTGGTGACAATGGACTTGTGAAGTATTGGCCAAGAGTGGCTCACCCATAGTGGAGTATGGGGAGCAATCATCTAGTCTTCACCGAACCAACGCAATCAAGAAAGGTGGTCCAACTTGAGGAAGTCAATATCGTCATCATCTAGCTCAAGTGGACTATGTGCAAGGAAAGGTTTGACCTTGATAGATTTTCTATTTTACCGGTCTCATGGTATTAGTTGGGACACCAGGTCATAGGATAGAAAGCCGTACTATCAAGGGGGGCTCTCAAGTGAGTAGCTTGATCATATCGTTCATATAAAGCTCAAACCGTTGCATCTTTGGCATCATCTTTCTTGGTTCTTGTTTGGTTTTTCTCTGTGTGAGTTTTTCAGCTTATGGTCATCTTCATGACAAGCTCAAGTTCATCGAGAACGGAATTTGTTTGCATCATCTCTTGTGTTTTCGTTGTTGGAGTTTATGTCGGATCTTCACTGATGGAGGTTTCACACCTCTATGTCATAGGCACATCTATCTTGCCAGTTCTGAAGATTTGTAGTCGCGATTTGACAGCCCTTGTCGTTAGCTTTCTATCAAGCTTGAGTTTGTCTAAATCAGAGTCCTTTTGCAGGAGTTATGGCACTGTTAGTGTTGGTCTTACTTGCATCCATCTGTTTTACTTGGGCAATTTTATTTCCCCCAAGTGGTAGTACCACTTGTGGTTCTTCCACTGTGGTCTACCGTGGCCACTACCACTTGGGATAAGTCCGTGTGCATGTTTTCTTTAAGCAGTAGTAGAGCGGTAGTATCGCTTAAGCGGTAGTACTGCTCCCCCGAGCGGTAGTACCACTTGAGTATCAAGGGTTGTGCATGTTTCTGTTGTCTGTTTTCCCTAAGCGGTAGTAGAGTGATAGTACCGCTCAAGCGGTAGTACTACTCCCCAGAACAGCACTACCTCTCGGCAAATCTACTATTCGTGTTTTTCTATCTTGTTGGGCTGTTTTGGCCGTGCTAAGCGGTAGTACCACTTGTGCATGACCAGTGGGCATAACGGTTGGATTCGGGGGGGGGGGGTGCATATTTAAGGGGGCCTTCTTCCCCAATGGACCCTATCCTTTGAGCTCGTATTTTCCCACCATTGTCGACCTTGTCTATCTCTCAATCCCTCCATGGATTCTTTCTAGTCTTGGGGGGGGGGGAGAGGAGATCTAGATCCACATTCCTACCAATCACTTTCTCCTCTATGTGAGGGGAACCCCTTGGATATAGATCTTGGAGTTCTTGGTGCTCTCATTCTTGTTCTTCCTCTCATTTTTCTCCATAGTGTTCATTGCTTTGGTGGGATTTGAGAGTGAGGGACCTGGGCACTCCGTGTGCCCTTGCCATTGCATTTGGTGCATCAGTTTGAGTTCTCCACGGTGATACGTGGAAGTGAAGTTGAGTAGCTTATTACTCTTGGGTTCTTGGTACCCTAGAGCTTGTTCCTCTTGGGTGCTTGGGCGCCCAGACGGTTGGTGGTGCCTCAGAGCTCAATCATTGTGATGGAAAGCTCCGGCCAAGTGTCGGAGTCTCCAATTAGGTTGTGGAGATTGCCCCAAGCTATTTGTACGGGTTCTGGTGATCGCCCCAAGGGTTTCCAAAGTGTACGGGTTTGGTGACTGCCCCAAGGGTTGCCATTTGTACGGGTTTCGTGACCGCCCTCAAGGGTCCCTTAGTGGAATCACGACATCTTGCATTGTGCAAGGGCGTGAGGAGATTACGGCAGCCCTAGCGGCTTCTTGGGGAACATTGTGCCTCCACACCACTCCAAATGGAGATTAGCACCCACAAGGGTGTGAACTTTGGGATACATCGTCGTCGCCGCGTGCCTCGGTTATCTCTTACCCGAGCTCTTTACTTATGCACTTTACTTTGTGATAGTGTTTCATGTCATATATCTTGCTATCACTTAGTTGTTTATCTTGCTTAGCATAAGTTGTTGGTGCACATAGGTGAGCCTAGTTGTTGTAGGTTTTGTGCTTGACAAATTAACCGCTAGGTTTATTTCGCATTTCTTCAAGCCTAAACCGTAATTATTTTAAAGTGCCTATTCACGCCCCCTCTAGGCAACATCCACGATCTTTCAATTGGTACCAGAGCCTCATCTCTCATTATTAGGCTTAACTGCATAGAGAATAAAGATGTCGAGTAGGGGATTAGGATTCTCTGACACTCTTAGTTTCGATGGCACAAATTTTGATGTTTGGGGAATTCACATGCTTAGTCTCTTTAGGGTCATGGACCCGAATTTAGAGCGAATTATAGATATGGGGTTTTCTCCTCCAAAGCACCGACAAAAGTTATATTTAGAGGATGATAAAAACTCTTATCTCAATGCTCAAGCTTCTAATGTGCTTTTCGATGCTTTGAGAAATGTAGTTATAGTTCAGCTCATGCCGTTCCGGGATGCTCGTGAGTTGTGGACAAAGCTTCAAGATAAATATGGTGCGTCCAAGATTTGTGGGGATTATTGTTCTCCCTCCACCTCCGGTCGTGTTGTGTTCTCAACTTGTTCTACTTCACCTACATGTGGATTTCCATAAGGTAATTATATGGTGAGTAGTGGTGTTCACTGCAATGATGATAGTGGGCTTATTGTTGATGATCCTTCATCACCATCTTATTGCAATACTTCATCTTTGGACTTTAACACTTCGAGCACTCCAAATGTTTCACATCCGTGTGTTAATAGTTCTTGCATATCATGTAGAAATTGCTTGACTAAATCTCATGATGATATGCTTGCTATATCTTGTTTCCATGATAAAATGCATGTATTTCCTCGAGTTGTTGTACTAACAATGTAGAGGAAACCCAGCACTCCATGGAACAAGATGTGGTCTTGAATGGTGCTTCAAGGGATCTTATATCGTCATCTATTACTTCTCACTTTTGCCTTATGGCCAAGGCTTTGAAGGTATCTCCTACTTTGAATCCCAATATATCTCTTGATGATGATGTTGATGTTGATGAGAATGAGGATAATGATGAAGGGAACGGTAATGTTGCCTGATACATCTCCAACGTATCTATAATTTTTGATAGTTCCATGTTGTTATATTATCATTCTTGGATGTTTTACAATCATTTTATAGCAACTTTATATCATTTTTTGGGACTAACCTATTGACATAGTGCCCAGTGCCAGTTGCTGTTTTTGCTTGTTTTTTACTTCGTAGAAAATCAATACCAAACGGAGTCCAAACGCAGCGAAACTTTTTGGAGATTTTTTCTGGACCAGAAGACACACGATGCGCCAAGGAAATACCAGAGTGGGGCTCCGAGGGGAGCACAACCCATCTGGGCACGCCTGGGAGCCCAGGCGCGCCCTAGTGGGTTGTGCCCACCTTGGCCGCCTCCCACATCGCCTCTTTGCTCTATAAATACCACGAAAATCCAAAAACCCTAGGGGAGTCGATGAAATACAATTCCAGCTGCCGCAAGTTCCAGAAACACCAGATCCAATCTTGACACCATCACGGAGGGATTCATCATCCTCATTGGTGCCTCTCCGATGATGCGTGAATAGTTCATTGTAGACCTTCGGGGTCCGTAGTTAGTAGCTAGATGGCTTCCTCTCTCTCTCTCTCTTGATTCTCAATACAATGATCTCTTGGAGATCTATTTGATGTAACTCTTTTTTGTGGTGTGTTTGTTGGGATCCGATGAACTTTGAGTTATGATCAGTTCTATTTTATCCATGAAATTTATTTGAGTTTTGATCCCTTATATGCATGATTGCTTATAGCCTCGTATTTCTTCTTCGAATCTTTGGTTTAGTTAGGCCAACTAGATCGATTTTTCTTGCCATGGGAAGAGGTGCTTTGTGATGGGTTCGATCTTACGGTGCTCAATCTCAGTGACAGAAGGGGACATGACACGTATGTACACTACAAAAAAATACACTTCTGTGATGATACGTGTTTGTCATAGTAGGTCACATTTTCTGTCATGCATGTACATCCATGACGATTTTATGACAGAATCAAGATAGTCATACCTGTGCTGTCGTAGAAGTGTTCCATGACATTATCAAAATTATCATCACGGAAGTGTCCACTTCCATGACGATAAATGCCGCGTCATGGAAGTGCTTTCGTCAAGGGTGACCGACACGTGGCATCCACCGTAACGGGTCGCCGTTAAGCTATCGGGTTCCGGTTTGGATCCGATAACCCGTTAACAGCCCCGACCAATGGGGATTTTCCACATGTAAAATTCTCATTCGCCGGATAATGCACGTGTCAGCTAATCGTTGGGACAGATGTCATTCCTACAATGGATGGAAGACGCCTATGACATGTCGACACATGCCACAGGCCAACAGTGGCCCATTTTAGGTAAAATGGTCGGCCCAGCGAAAGGCCCACCATGTTTTTTTAGACACTCGTGGGCTGGCCCGTTAACAGCCTGCCATGTTTTGGGTCAAATTGAGGCCCATACCAGATCAGGCCCGTTCACAGCCTGCCGTGTTTTGGGCCAAATTACGGCCCATATCGGATCATGCCCGTTAACAGGCCACTGTTCTTTTGGGCCCATTCTAAGACATGTTTGTATTCCAGCCTATTAAATGCCCGTTTACTAGTTCGGCCCGATAATAGTTTCGGTCTGTTAGCGGCCCGTGGTGCATCTGGGACGTTGTCGGCCCGGTTTAACTTTAGGCCATTTAACGGCCCATGCATAAACTGGGCTATTTCTTGTCCGAAGTAACTTTAGGCCTCTTAACGGCCCGTAGTCTTCGTGGATAAATCTTAGCCGAACTGGCCTATCGGCCTATTAATGGCCCGTGTAACAATTGGGCCTAATTACAGCCAGCGTTGAATCCATCGTGCTTACAACCCATCTGATAATGGCCCGTGACACTTTTGGGCCTATGGCCCGCGTGGATACTGGCCTGCTTAAAGCCCATAATTTTATTGGGCCAAACAGGCCCGAGATATATTTTGGCCTGTTAACTGATTGTCCTATTTGGGCCAAACATGGGCCTTAGGCAGTTTCGGCCTGTATTGGCCCGTGAATTTTTCGGCTCAGCGCTAGCCCAATCTAGGTTTTAGCCTGTTAAAAGCCCATGGTATTCTCTGGCCCAGCTGGCTAGAACTTTACTCGGCCTGTTAAAGGCGGGAAACTACTATACACTACTAGGGAAATGCTTATACATAGGAGCTCACCAGTAGTGCTTTTACAAAAGAAGCACTGCTGCTAAATAGCAGTAGCGCTTGGGAAGTACGAGCGCTGCTAATATGAGCATAGCAGTAGCGCTGGAGCTAGAAAACGCGCTACTACTAAAACTGATAGACCGTTCCAGGTATGCTAGGGATACTAGTAGCGCTCATGCATAGAAAGCGCTACTACTATTGATCTTAGCAATAGCGCTTTTTCCCTGACCAGCGCTACTGATAAATTCAGTACCTCCTAATAAGACCAAAATTTAGTCTCGCCTCGCTCCACGAACAGAATTTTTACCACCTTAAATATGGTGCTTCTCAAACCATCACAACCACTTGGTCTTCATTGAACTCTATGTGTAGGATCTGTGGCCGCAATAGGAATCTTCGCTGGTTCTTAAACCGGAGAAGATTCCTATTGACAATTTAGATTCTACACAAAAAGATCATTGATGACCAATGTATTTTTGAATTTTTTTACATGCTAAGCGTTAGCAGTAGCGTGTTTTTACAGAGAGCGCTACTGCTATAGATTTTAGCAATAGCGCGTTTTTACACAGAGCGCTACTGCTATAGATTTTAGCAGTAGCGCTTTCTATGGACAAGCGCTACCACTAAGGGCCCTTATCCAAACCGGCCCGCGCGCGTCCTCTCACTCTCCCCCTCACACTCTCTCATCACCTTTGTCGCCTCCGTCGCCGTCGCCGCCGTCCTCCTCCGTCGCCACCGTCCTCCTCCGTCGTCGCCATCCTCCTCCCCCCAAGGTCCCTCCTTCCTCCTCCCCTCCTCCTCCCTCCTCCTCCTCACACTCTCTCATCGCCTCTGCCGCCTCCGTCGTCGTCGCCGTCGTTGTCCTCCCTCCGTCCCTCCTCCTCCTCCACCATCATCCTCCTGCCCCCAAGGTCCCTCCCTCCTCCTCCCCCTCCTCCTCCCTCTCTGGTGGCCCCCTCCTCCCTCTCCGGCGACCCCCTCCTCCTCCCCCTCTTGCTCTCTCCTCCTCCCCCTCAAATTTGAATAAGTAATTTGAATAGAATAAAATATGAAATTGAAAAGAATAAGTAAATGTAGGTCTTTTGAATAGAATAGGAAATTTTTAGAAAAATTGAATAAGTAAATTTGAATAGAAGAAAATATATGAAAATTTTAGAAAATTTGAATAAGTATAGTTTTTGTTTATATTTTGATTTAGGTTTTTCACTAAGTCCTAAGATGAGGATAATAATGTTTTTGTTTATATTTTGTTTTTGCAGAAATCAAGGATCCCCTGCATCATCCCCGCCGTCGTCCCCGTCACCAACCACCTCCGACCTCGATCGAGGTGAGACCAGCCACCCCATGTTGTTAATTTAATGTAGGTATTTTAGGTGTTTAATCTTAGAATAATGTAGTATAAACCCTAGTTAGGATCGAATCATGTTCAAAATGTAGGTTTTCAATTAGGTGTAGTTAATAGAATTTAGGTGTTTTAGGTGTATTTAACAGAATTCTAGGTTCATTCGTTTTGAAGTGGGCATGTCATATTTTGAACATGTCACATTTGTTGTTTTTTTAGTTAAAGCAATTATTCCCGCATCGACGTCGATGATTCCTATCCCGCATCCTCGTCGTCGACTCGGCGAAGGAGGCCTGCTTGATCAGAGGGGCCATGTCCGGGACTGGGCTCCGCCGGGCTAGTACTAGGAGGTGCTACCTTCCGGGGGGCGCAGCTTGGTGAGGAGCCAGCCCATTGTTGACCCGAACCTTGTTTGGCGGCGGTCGCATGGGCCAGTGAAGGTGCGGAGGCTTGAGGACCCCCGCGGAGGTGGTACTTCATCGTGTCAGCGAGGATGACGAGCACGTCCATCGCTACATGGTTGCGTTGGAGGGCAGGTTCTCCAATACCTGGAAGGTTCTTCAGGGATTTCACTGGAGCTATGATCCTGTGATGGTTCCTTCTCTTTGGGTGTCCACCGCCCGCGCTGATATCCGTCGTTCGTTAGGGTTCTAGCTGTATTAGTGATGTTATATGTATGATGCTATTCGAGATGTATTAGTGATAATATTTGACGATGTACGGATGAAAGAGATGATTTAGTTTTGCTTATTGAATGCATGCTAATTTGAATACTAATTTATTTTACGATTTGGTTTTGCTTATTGAATGCTCAAATTGGAAAACTACTCCTACTTTGAATTCTCAAATTGGAGAGCACTATGCTTATAGGGTTTTTGTTTTTGCAGAAATCAAGGAACCCCTCCATCATCACCGCCGTCGTCCCCGTCACCGACCCCCTCCGACCTCGAGGTGAGACCTGCCAAATCTTGAAATGCAATGACCATCAAGTTTGAATGCTCATATGATGTAGATATAAACATGTATATCTTGTGTTGCTCAAATAGGATATGTGCTTGCCCAAGTGGCCGACGATGTTTGCAGGTTACACCTCCGAGTGGCCTATGTTTTGCTGGAGTGTTGACTAATTTCCGTTCCGGCAAATTTCAGGCGCTCCATATGTCCTTTTTTAGCAAAGGTCATGCCGGATTTTTCCGTGAATTCTGGCATGACTTGTGCTAGAGTATGTAGGAAATATCGAGTGGCCTGGATTTTCTAAAAAATTAATTAAACGATATTTCGGGTTGACTTTAAGTCTGTCGAGGCTCCATCACCGACGGTCGAAAAATCAGTGAGGGAGTGTATCCACCATATATGAGAGAGGACGCAGAATCCCGACTGTTGTCGTGGGGGTCGTTTCTCCTTCTTCTCCGGGTGCTAGACCTTTGTTATGCACTAGGGGAAGGAGGAGTAACGACCATCACCGACGTCGCAAATGTCAGAGAGGAATCAGTGAGTGAGAGTCTCCACCACATATGACAGGACGAAAAATCCCGACTGTTGTCGTGGGGGTCGCTTCTCCTTCGTTCCCGTGTGCTAGACATTTTGGTGTAATGCACTCGGGGACGAAAAGAGGAGCGATCATCACCAACGGTCAAATGTATACAGCACGCGAGTTGAGAGTATTCAAGAAAAAGACTCGGCGGATAGATAGTCAACCCGTGATGAATAATAATGATCTAATTTAGTTTTTGTTGTACATATATTTAATTGTACAAGTTTAATCTTTGAATTATGAACCTAGGAAATGTCGACATCGACAACGAAAGTCTCCTGGGGGAGTGCGACTGGTGCAACGACGACCGGGGTCTGTGCGACAGGCCTCACCTGGGCGAAGGTCGGCGCTTCAACATTAAGCTCCAGGAGACCTTCGATGTTGAAACGGTACGCAATGATGACAAGTGTTTTTTGTAATTAAGCACAACTTCAACTATTTCAACATGTAATTTTCATCTTTTACAATTCGACTAGCTTATCCCATGCCATGCAAGACACTATGTCTTGGAGAGGATGGATTTTGAAGACCATGAAAGTTTCGAAACCGTCGGCGTCCTAGGAATGGGGGTACCCAGACTTGCTTGCCTGCGGCCCACGACATGGCTCCACCAATGGCCCGATACGGCCCAACTTCAACAACAACAACTAAAGACCCTCGCGAGGAGCCAAGCCTCACGAGGCGGATGACACCAAGACCTCCCTGGGGGCGGCCTCGCTAGGCTGGCTCCCAAGGAGCGAAGATATCTATGCAAGGGGCACCTCGCTGTTGGAGAACGTAGTAATTTCAAAAAAAATCCTACGCACACGCAAGATCATGGTGATGCATAGCAATGAGAGGGGAGAGTGTTGTCCACGTACCCTCGTAGACCGACAGCGGAAGCGTTATTACAACGCGGTTGATGTAGTCTTACGTCTTCACGATCCGACCGATCAAGTACCGAACCTACGGCACCTCCAAGTTCTACACACGTTCAGCTCGATGACGTCCCTCGAACTCCGATCCAGCCGAGTGTTGAGGGAGAGTTTCGTCAGCACGACGGCATGGTGACGATGATGATGTTCCACCGACGCAGGGCTTCGCCTAAGCTCCGCAGCGGTATTATCGAGGTGTAATATGGTGGAGGGGGGCACCGCACACGGCTAAAATATCGTATATCAAGTGTGTCCTTAGGTGCCCCCCTGCCCCCGTATATAAAGGAGCAAGGGGGAGGCCGGCTGCCCTAGGCGCGCCAAGGAAAGAGGGGGAGTCCTCCTCCTAGTAGGAGTAGGACTCCCCTTTCCTAGTCCTACTAGGAAAGAAGGGGGGAAGGAAAGAGAGGGAGAGGGAGAGGGAAAGGGGGCTGCGCCCCCCTCTCCTAGTCCAACTAGGACTCCCCTTGGGAGGGGGCGCGCCACCTCCTGGCTGCTGCCCTCTCTCTCCCCTCAAGGCCCACTAAGGCCCAATACTTCCCCGGGGGGTTCCGGTAACCCTCCGGCACTCCGGTTTAATCCGAAACTTCTCCGGAACACTTCCGATGTCCGAATATAGTCGTCCAATATATCAATCTTTATGTCTCGACCATTTCGAGACTCCTCGTCATGTCCGTGATCACATCCGGGACTCCGAACAACCTTCGGTACATCAAAACATATAAACTCATAATATAACTATCATCGTAACTTTAAGCGTGCGGACCCTTTGGGTTCGAGAACTATGTAGACATGACCGAGACACCTCTCCGGTCAATAACCAATAGCGGGACCTGGATGCCCATATTGGCTCCCACATATTCTACGAAGATCTTTATCGGTCAGACCGCATAACAACATACGTTGTTCCCTTTGTCATCGGTATGTTACTTGCCCGAGATTCGATCGTCGGTATCTCGATACCTAGTTCAATCTCGTTACCGGCAAGTCTCTTTACTCGTTCCGTAATACATCATCCCGCAACTAACTCATTAGTCACAATGCTTGCAAGGCTTATAGTGATGTGCATTACCGAGTGGGCCCAGAGATACCTCTCCGACAATCGGAGTGACAAATCCTAATCTCGAAATACGCCAACCCAACAAGTACCTTTGGAGACACCTGTAGAGCACCTTTATAATCACCCAGTTACGTTGTGACGTTTGGTAGCACACAAAGTGTTCCTCTGGTAAACGGGAGTTGCATAATCTCATAGTCATAGGAACATGTATAAGTCATGAAGAAAGCAATAGCAACATACTAAACGATCGGGTGCTAAGCTAACGGAATGGGTCAAGTCAATCACGTCATTCTCCTAATGAGGTGATCCCGTTAATCAAATGACAACTCATGTCTATGTCTAGGAAACATAACCATCTTTGATTAACAAGCTAGTCAAGTAGAGGCATACTAGTGACACTCTGTTTGTCTATGTATTCATACATGTATTATGTTTCCGGTTAATACAATTCTAGCATGAATAATAAACATTTATCATGATATAAGGAAATAAATAATACTTTATTATTGCCTCTAGGGCATATTTCCTTCAGTCTCCCACTTGCACTAGAGTCAATAATCTAGATTACACAGTAATGATTCTCACACCCATGGAGTCTTGGTGCTGATCATGTTTTGCTCGTGGAAGAGGCTTAGTCAACGGGTCTGCAACATTCAGATACGTATGTATCTTGCAAATTTCTATGTCTCCCACCTGGACTAAATCCCGGATGGAATTGAAGCGTCTTCTGATGTGCTTGGTTCTCTTGTGAAATCTGGATTCCTTTGCTAAGGCAATTGCACCAGTATTGTCACAAAAGATTTTCATTGGTCCCGATGTACTAGGTATGACACCTAGATCGAATATGAACTCCTTCATCCAGACTCCTTCATTTGCTGCTTCTGAAGCAGCTATGTATTCCGCTTCACACGTAGATCCCGCCACGACACTTTTCTTAGAACTGCACCAACTGACAGCTCCACCGTTCAGTGTAAATACGTATCCGGTTTGCATTTTCGAATCGTCCGGATCAGTGTCAAAGCTTGCATCAACGTAACCTCTTACGATGAGCTCTTTGTCACCTCCATAAACGAGAAACATATCCTTAGTCCTTTTCAGGTATTTCAGGATGTTCTTGACCGCTGTCCAGTGATCCACTCCTGGATTACTTTGGTACCTCCCTGCTAAACTTATAGCAAGGGACACATCAGGTCTGGTACACAGCATTGCATACATGATAGAGCCTATGGCTGAAGCATAGGGAACATCTTTCATCTTCTCTCTATCTTCTGCAGTGGTCGAGCATTGAGTCTTACTCAATCTCACACCTTGTAGTACAGGCAAGAACCCTTTCTTTGCTTGATCCATTTTGAACTTCTTCAAAACTTTGTCAAGGTATGTGCTTTGTGAAAGTCCAATTAAGCGTCTTGATCTATATCTATAGATCTTAATGCCTAATATATATGCAGCTTCACCGAGGTCTTTCATTGAAAAACTCTTATTTAAGTATCCCTTTATGCTATCCAGAAATTCTATATCATTTCCAATCAGTAATATGTCATCCACATATAATATCAGAAATGCTATCGAGCTCCCACTCACTTTCTTGTAAATACAGGCTTCTCCAAAAGACTGTATAAAACCAAATGCTTTGATCACACTATCAAAGCGTTTATTCCAACTCCGAGAGGCTTGCACCAGTCCATAAATGGATCGCTGGAGCTTGCACACTTTGTTAGCTCCCTTTGGATCGACAAAACCTTCCGATTGCATCATATACAACTCTTCTTCCAGAAATCCATTCAGGAATGCAGTTTTGACATCCATTTGCCAAATTTCATAATCATAAAATGCGGCAATTGCTAACATGATTCGGACAGACTTAAGCATCGCTACGGGTGAGAAGGTCTCATCGTAGTCAATCCCTTGAACTTGTCAAAAACCTTTCGCAACAAGTCGAGCTTTATAGACAGAAACATTACCATCAGCGTCAGTCTTCTTCTTGAAGATCCATTTATTTTCAATGGCTTGCCGACCATCGGGCAAGTCAACCAAAGTCCATACTTTGTTCTCATACATGGATCCCATCTCAGATTTCATGGCTTCAAGCCATTTTGCGGAATCTGGGCTCACCATCGCTTCTTCATAGTTCGTAGGTTCATCGTGGTCTAGTAACATGACCTCCAGAACAGGATTGCCGTACCACTCTGGTGCGGATCTTGATCTAGTTGACCTACGAGGTTCAGTAGTAACTTGATCTGAAGTTTCATGATCATTATCATTAACTTCCTCACTAATTGGTGTAGGTGTCGCAGAAACTGATTTCTGCGATGATCTACTTTCCAATAAGGGAGCAGGTACAGTTACCTCATCAAGTTCTACTTTCCTCCCTCTCACATCTTTCGAGAGAAACTCCTTCTCTAGAAAGGATCCATTCTTAGCAACGAATACCTTGCCTTCGGATCTGTGATAGAAGGTGTACCCAACAGTCTCCTTTGGGTATCCTATGAAGACACATTTCTCCGATTTGGGTTCAAGCTTATCAGGTTGAAGTTTCTTCACATAAGCATCGCAACCCCAAACTTTAAGATATGACAACTTTGGTTTCTTGCCAAACCATAGTTCAAACGGCGTCGTCTCAACGGATTTCGATGGTGTCCTATTTAGAGTGAATGCAGCCGTCTCTAAAGCATAACCCCAAAACGATAGCGGTAAATCAGTAAGAGACATCATAGATCGCACCATATCTAATAAAGTACGATTACGACGTTCGGACACACCATTACGCTGTGGTGTTCCGGGTGGCGTAAGTTGCGAAACTATTCCGCATTGTTTCAAATCTAGGCCAAACTCGTAACTCAAATATTCTCCTCCACGATCAGATCGTAGGAATTTTATTTTCTTGTTACGATGATTTTAAACTTCACTCTGAAATTCTTTGAACTTTTCAAATGTTTCAGACTTATGTTTCATTAAGTAGATATACCCATATCTGCTCAAATCATCTGTGAAGGTGAGAAAATAACGATATCCGCCACGAGCCTCAATATTCATCGGACCACATACATCTGTATGTATGATTTCCAACAAATCTGTTGCTCTCTCCATAGTTCCGGAGAACGGTCTTTTGGTCATCTTGCCCATAAGGCATGGTTCGCAAGTACCAAGTGATTCAAAATCAAGTGATTCCAAAATTCCATCAGTATGGAGTTTCTTCATGCGCTTTACACCGATATGACCCAAACGGCAGTGCCACAAATAAGTTGCACTGTCATTATCAACTATGCATCTTTTGGATTTGACATTATGAATATGTGTATCACTACTATCGAGATTCATTGAAAATAGACCACTCTTCAAGGGTGCATGACCATAAAAGATATTATTCATATAAATAGAACAACCATTATTCTCTGATTTAAATGAATAACCGTCTCGCATTAAACAAGATCCAGATATAATGTTCATGCTCAACGCTGGCACCAAATAACAATTATTGAGGTCTAAAACTAATCCCGAAGGTAGATGTAGAGGTAGCGTGCCGACGGCGATCACATCGACTTTGGAACCATTTCCCACGCGCATCGTCACCTCATCCTTAGCCAATCTTCGCTTAATCCGTAGCCCCTGTTTCGAGTTGCAAATATTAGCAACAGAACCAGTATCAAATACCCAGGTGCTATTGCGAGTATTAGTAAGGTACACATCAATAACATGTATATCACATATACCTTTGTTAACCTTGCCATCCTTCTTATCCGCCAAATACTTGGGGCAGTTCCGCTTCCAGTGGCCAGTCTGCTTACAGTAGAAGCACTCAGTTTCAGGCTTAGGTCCAGACTTGGATTTCTTCTCCTGAACAGCAACTTGCTTACTGTTCTTCTTGAAGTTCCCTTTCTTCTTCCCTTTGCCCTTTTTCTTGAAACTGGTGGTTTTACTGACCATCAACACTTGATGCTCCTTCTTGATTTCTACCTCCGCTGCCTTTAGCATTGCGAAGAGCTCGGGAATTGTCTAATCCATCCCTTGCATGTTATAGTTCATCACGAAGCTCTTGTAGCTTGGTGGTAGTGATTGAAGAATTCTGTCAATGACGCAATCATCCAGAAGTTCAACTCCCAGTTGAATCAAGTGATTATTATACCCAGACATTCTGAGTATATGCTCACTGACAGAACTATTCTCTTCCATCTTGCAGCTATAGAACTTATTGGAGACTTCATATCTCTCAATCCGGGCATTTGCTTGAAATATTAACTTCAACTCCTGGAACATCTCATATGCTCCATGACGTTCAAAACGTCGTTGAAGTCCCGGTTCTAAGCTGTAAAGCATGGCACACTGAACTATTGAGTAGTCATCAGCTTTGCTTTGCCAGACGTTCATAACTTCTGGCGTAGCTCTTGCAGGAGGCCTGGCACCTAGCAGTGCTTCCAGGACGTAATTCTTCTGTGCAGCAATGAGGATAATCCTCAAGTTATGGACCCAGTCCGTGTAATTGCTAGCATCATCTTTCAACTTAGCTTTCTCAAGGAACGCATTAAAATTCAACGGAACAACAGCACGGGCCATTTATCTACAATTAACATAGACAAGCAAGATACTATCAGGTACTAAGTTCATGATAAATTTAAGTTCAATTAATCATATTACTTAAGAACTCCCACTTAGATAGATATCCCTCTAATCATCTAAGTGATTACGTGATCCAAATCAACTAAACCATGTCCGATCATCACGTGAGATGGAGTAGTTTCAATGGTGAACATCACTATGTTGATCATATCTACTATATGATTCACGCTCGACCTTTCGGTCTCCGTGTTCCGAGGCCATATCTGCATATGCTAGGCTCGTCAAGTTTAACCTGAGTATTCCGTGTGTGCAACTGTTTTGCACCCGTTGTATTTGAACGTAGAGCCTATCACACCCGATCATCACGTGGTGTCTCAGCACGAAGAACTTTCGCAACGGTGCATACTCAGGGAGAACACTTTTATCCTGAAATTTTAGTGAGAGATCATCTTATAATGCTACCGTCAAACAAAGCAAGATAAGATGCATAAAGGATTAACATCACATGCAATCAATATAAGTGATATGATATGGCCATCATCATCTTGTGCTTGTGATCTCCATCTCCAAAGCACCGTGCCCGTGATCTCCATCTCCGAAGCACCGTCATGATCACCATCGTCACCGGCGCGACACCTTGATCTCCATCATAGCATCGTTGTCGTCTCGCCAACTACTTGCTTTTACGACTATTGCTACCGCTTAGTGATAAAGTAAAACTATTACATGGCGATTGCATCTCATACAATAAAGCGACAACCATATGGCTCCTGCCAGTTGCCGATAACTCGGTTACAAAACATGATCATCTCATACAACAAATTATATCACATCATGTCTTGACCATATCACATCACAA
Organism: Aegilops tauschii subsp. strangulata; assembly: GCF_002575655.3. Taxonomy (NCBI): domain Eukaryota; kingdom Viridiplantae; phylum Streptophyta; class Magnoliopsida; order Poales; family Poaceae; genus Aegilops; species Aegilops tauschii. The sequence goes on along the minus strand of NC_053038.3, from coordinate 267,758,146 downwards.
CATGCCCTGCAAAAACAAGTTAGACGTCCTCTACTTTCTTGTTGCAAGTTTTACGTGGCTGCTACGGGCTTAGCAAGAACCGTTCTTACCTACGCATCAAAACCACAACGATAGTTTGTCAAGTTGGTGTTGTTTTAACCTTCGCAAGGACCGGGCGTAGCCACACTCGGTTCAACTAAAGTGAGAGAGACAGACACCCGCCAGTCACCTTTAAGCAACGAGTGCTCCGAACGGTGAAACCAGTCTCGCGTAAGCGTACGCGTAATGTCGGTCCGGGCCGCTTCATCTCACAATACCGCTGAACCAAAGTATGACATGCTGGTAAGCAGTATGACTTATATCGCCCACAACTCACTTGTGTTCTACTCGTGCATAGCATCAACGCATAAAACCAGGCTCTGATACCACTGTTGGAGAACGTAGTAATTTCAAAAAATTTCCTCCGCACACGCAAGATCATGGTGATGCATAGCAACGAGAGGGGAGAGTGTTGTCCACGTACCCTTGTAGACCGACAGCGGAAGCGTTATTACAACGCGGTTGATGTAGTCGTACGTCTTCACGATCCGACCGATCAAGTACCGAACCTACGGCACCTCCAAGTTCTACACACGTTCAGCTCGATGACGTCCCTCGAACTCCGATCCAGCCGAGTGTTGAGGGAGAGTTTCGTCAGCACGATGGCGTGGTGACGATGATGATGTTCCACCGACGCAGGGCTTCGCCTAAGCTCCGCAGCGGTATTATCGAGGTGTAATATGGTGGAGGGGGCACCGCACACGGCTAAAATATCATATATCAAGTGTGCCCTTAGGTGCCCCCTGCCCCCGTATATAAAGGAGCAAGGGGGAGGCCGGCTGCCCTAGGCGCGCCAAGGAGAGAGGGGGAGTCCTCCTCCTAGTAGGAGTAGGACTCCCCTTTCCTAGTCCTACTAGGAAAGAAGGGGGGGGAAGGAAAGAGAGGGAGAGGGAGAGGGAAAGGGGGCTGCGCCCCCCTCTCCTAGTCCAACTAGGACTCCCCTTGGGAGGGGGCGCGCCACCTCCTGGCTGCTGCCCTCTCTCTCCCCTCAAGGCCCACTAAGGCCCAATACTTCCCCGGGGGGTTTCGGTAACCCTCCGGCACTCCGGTTTAATCCGAAAATTCTCCGGAACACTTCCGGTGTCCGAATATAGTCGTCCAATATATCAATCTTTATGTCTCGACCATTTCGAGACTCCTCGTCATGTCCGTGATCACATCCGGGACTCCGAACAACCTTCGGTACATCAAAACATATAAACTCATAATATAACTGTCATCGTAACTTTAAGCGTGCGGACCCTTTGGGCTCGAGAACTATGTAGACATGACCGAGACACCTCTCCGGTCAATAACCAATAGCGGGACCTGGATGCCCATATTGGCTCCCACATATTCTACGAAGATCTTTATCGATCAGACCGCATAACAACATACGTTGTTCCCTTTGTCATCGGTTTGTTACTTGCCCGAGATTCGATCGTCGGTATCTCGATACCTAGTTCAATCTCGTTACCGGCAAGTCTCTTTACTCGTTCCGTAATACATCATCCCGCAACTAACTCATTAGTCACAATGCTTGCAAGGCTTATAGTGATGTGCATTACCGAGTGGGCCCAGAGATACCTCTCCGACAATCGGAGTGACAAATCCTAATCTCGAAATACGCCAACCCAACAAGTACCTTTGGAGACACCTGTAGAGCACCTTTATAATCACCCAGTTACGTTGTGACATTTGGTAGCACACAAAGTGTTCCTCTGGTAAACGGGAGTTGCGTAATCTCATAGTCATAGGAACATGTATAAGTCATGAAGAAAGCAATAGCAACATACTAAACGATCGGGTCTAAGCTAACGGAATGGGTCAAGTCAATCACGTCATTCTCCTAATGAGGTGATCCCGTTAATCAAATGACTACTCATGTCTATGGCTAGGAAACATAACCATCTTTGATTAACGAGCTAGTCAAGTAGAGGCATACTAGTGACACTCTGTTTGTTTATGTATTCACACATGTATTATGTTTCCGGTTAATACAATTCTAGCATGAATAATAAACATTTATCATGATATAAGGAAATAAATAATACTTTATTATTGCCTCTAGGGCATATTTCCTTCACTCGCGAGGTTCGCGTGACGTGAGCCGTGACAACCAAGGCCAGGGGGCGCCAGCGGGTGCAGTGTACCAGTTTTCTCTTTGGTGCTAAAGAGGCAGACGCAGGCAAGGAGTCCCGAGGCATCAGGCAAAGGTTTCCATATTGGTGCAACAAGACCAAGACCAGCAGGACAGCGGGACGGCGGTCATCGCAGAGTCCACGCTGCATCACCACCAAAGCCTTTGGCAGGTCTCTGCTTGCTGTGTTTCTCCATCCGGCTCCCATGGCAAGCGCCACTCCTCCGACTAGATCGACGGGCGCGCGCGGAGGCGCCACGGGCCTTCACCCCCGCCTTGCGGCAAGTGCGGTGGCCGCACAAGTTCAAGCCGGAGATGCCGCCTCGCTATGACGGCGCGGCAGATCCAGTGGCCTTCCTGCTGGCGTACGAAGAGGCCGTTCTGGAAGCCGGAGGCGGCAACAAGTTCATGGCCAACTAGTTCCCCATGGCCCTCACCGGCGTGCCACGCGCATGGTTGCTCAACCTGCCGGAGTCCTCTGTGGCCTCCTGGGAGGAGCTGCGCGATCTTTTCATCACGCGCTTCGCCACACCGGCGCCCCCTGCCGTCGCGGCACTCCTGGGTGGTTCACAGGCGCCGCCCTCGGATCGCCACGTCAGGCAGTTTGTCCGCTGGATGAGCGCCGCGCGTGTACAACAGGGGGCTCCTCCGGGATGGGCGGCACCCAAGGCCGACCTCACCTTTGACTCGGGGGACCACCTAGCAACCACCGCAGGCTCGGGTGCGCTCCCGATGCTCTGCACCCCCACCATCTGCAATGTAGCAGTTACCAAGACCCTCATTGATGGAGGAGCCGACCTCAACGTGCTCTCCATGGAGGCCTTCAGCTTGCTCCACGTACCCCTCGGCCGGCTCCGTCATACCAAGCCCTTCTCCGGAGTTGGTGGTGGATCCACCAGCCCCCTAGGGCAGATCCGCCTCCCCGTCACCTTCGGCACCCGCGACAACTAACACACTGAACTTATCGACTTCGATATCACCCGCATCGGCCTCCCGTACAACGCCTTCCTCGGGTACCCTGCCCTGGCTTAGTTCATGGAAGCAACCCATCCCGCCTACAACCTCATGAAGATGCCGGGGAGCAGCGGTGTCCTCACCGTGGCCGTGGACACCAAGGAGGCCTTAGCGGCCCTAAGGCTCGCCCTCAGAACCTCAGAGGCAGCTTGCCCCACCGATGAGGCAGCGGTTGGGGCTCAGGGGGCTGCACCGGCGAAGAAGAAGCAGCTATTCTCACAAGATCGGGCCAAGACGAAGCAAGTACCGTTTGAGGATGACGGGGCCTCGGGAGCCACCTTCAGCATAGGCGCCAACCTGGACCTGGACCAAGAAGAGGCACTGGTGAAGTTCCTGCGCGCGAACAAGGAGGTATTCGCTTGGGAGCCCAAGCAGCTGGTGGGAGTCCCAAGGGGAGTAATCGAGCATCACTTGAGGGTGTGCCCCAACGTGCGCCCGGTAAAGCAGAAGGCGTGACGACAGTCCACCGAGAAGCAGTCCTTTATTGTCCAAGAAACCCACAAGCTATAGGCGGCGGGTGTCATCCGCGAAGTCTGGTACCCGGAGTGGCTGGCGAACCCCGTTGTCGTGCCCAAGAAGGGCGGGGAGGAACGCATGTGCGTCGACTTCACCAACCTCAACAAGGCCTGCCCTCAGGACCCGTTCCCGCTTCCGTGCATCGATCAGATCGTCGACTCCACCGCCGAGTGCGACCTATTATGGTTCCTGGATTCTTTCTCGGGTTACCACCAGATCAAGTTGGCAGTGGAAGACGTAGAGAAGACGGCCTTCTTGACCCCGTGCGGGGTGTACTGCTACACCTGCATGCCGTTCGGGCTGTGCAACGCTGGGGCGACCTTCCAGCAACTGATGCACATTGCCCTGGGCCAGCAGCTCGGGAGGAATGCTGAGGCTTACGTCGACGACATTGTGGTGAAGTCTCGGGAGGCAAGGACCCTCATTCAGAACCTGGAGGAGATGTTCGCCAGCCTGCGCCAGGTGGATCTGCGGCTCAATCCAGAGATGTGCGTGTTCGGCGTCCCCTCCGGCAAGCTGCTGGGTTTCCTCATATCACACAGGGGGATCGAGGCGAATCTGGAGAAGGTCAAGGTAATAGAAGACATGAGCCCACCTCAGACCCTCAAAGAAATGCAAAAGCTCGCGGGCTGTGTGACCTCGCTGGGACGCTTTATCTCCAAGCTGGGGGAGCATGCCCTACCATTTTTCAAGATGATGAAGAGGAAGGGCCCGGTCGAGTGGACCCCGGAGGCCGACCTGGCGTTTCGAGACCTCACGAGATACCTGACCAGCCCACCAGTGATGGTAGCGCCTTGTTCCCTTGAGCCCCTGGTGCTTTACCTAGCTGCCATGCCTCATTCTGCCAGCGCAGCGCTGGTGGCCGTCCGCGAGGAGCGCCAGGCCAAGCGCCTGCTGCACAATGCCTCACCTTCAGCTGGGAAGGTGCGGCACCATGACGGCGCCCCTGAAGCCGTAGCGACATCAGCAGATGACCAGGCTCCACAAGACGGCGCCCCCGAGACCGCGGTGGCCTCGGTGGGCAGCCAAGTTCCTGAGGTCCCCCGGCCTCCGGAGGCATCCCAACCTCCGGAGACCTCGGACCCCATCAACGCTCCCACCCTCGTCGAGCACCCGGTGTACTTCGTCAGCACGGTGTTACGGGACGCAAGGGCACACTAGCCCATGTCGCAGAAGCTTCTACTCGCGCTCCTCATGGCCTCGTGCAAGCTGCATCACTGCTTTCAAGGCCACCCCATCAAGGTCGTCTCGGCGTACCCGCTGGAGAGGGTATCCGGAGCCCCAATGCTGCAGGAAGGGTCACCGAATGGAACATTGAGTTGCAGGTGTTTCAACTAGAGTTCAGCACCACCAGGGTCATCAAGGGAGCCGCACTCGCCGACTTCGCGGCAGAATGGACCGACGCCTCAAGGCCCGAAGCAGGCGAGGACCGGTCTCTCTCACCAGGAAGCGAAGCACCAGACGACTGGGTCATGTACTTCGACGGCGCTGTCACACGCCAGGGCGTGGGGGCTGGCACCGTGCTCGTCTCGCCCACCCAAGACAAGCTCTACTACGCCACGCAGTTGTGAGTCGCCCTTGATGGTGAAGCGCCTCACCATCAAGGGCGACTCACAACTCCTTGTCAACTTTTTCAACAAGGTGTATGAGCCAAAGGACGAGCACATGGAGGCATACCTCACGGAGGTATGCAAAATGGAGAAGCAATCCTTGGGCTTGGAACTGCAGCATGTGCCACGCGGCACAAACAAGGAGGCTGATGATATCACCAAGAGGGTGTCAAAGCGTCAGCCCGAAGAGCCAGGTTTCTTCGAAGAGCGACTCCTCAAGCCCTCAGCGGCCCCTCCAGCTGCTGAGCCTGCGCCGCCTCATGAGGAACTTCCCCTGCCGCCAGCCTCGGGAGCCCCCGCCTGCGGCCCGACCTTAGGAGCACGCCTGCTCCTAGCGCTCGAGCCCCAGGAGGGGAGCTGGACCAAAGAATTCAGGGCGTACCTGATGCAAGGAACACTGCCGGAGAAGGAGAAGGACGCGGAACGCATGGCCCAACAAGCTATGGCGTACTGCATTCAGGATGGTGAGCTGTACTGGAAGCGACCGAATGACGTTTCCTTGCGATGCATCTCCAGGAAGCAGGGGTGCGAGTTGCTAGCTGACATACATGGTGGAGACTGCGGGCATCATTCGTCATGGCGCACCTTGGTGGGCAAGGCGTTCCGCAGCGGATTCTACTGGCCCACAGCGCTCAACGACGCGACCGAGCTGGTAAGAGCCTGCGAGGCCTGCCAGTTCCATGCCAAGCAAATCCACCAGCCCGCTCAGGGCCTCCAGACTATCCCGCTCTCGTGGCCGTTCGCGGTCTGGGGGCTGGATATCCTGGGTCCATTCCCACGAGCGCCCGGGGGCTACCGCTACCTCTACGTCGCCATCGACAAGTTCACCAAGATAGAGCATAGCCAGACTATATGATTTTGTAGGGATAGCTTTCTTTAGCCATGTTATTTTGAGAAGACATGATTGCTTTGTTCGTATGCTTGAAGTATTACTATTTTTATGTCAATATTAAACTTTTGTTTTGAATCTTATGGATCTGAATATTCTTGCCAAAATAAAGAAGATTACATTGATAAATATGTTAGGTAGCATTCCACATCAAAAATTCTGTTTTTATCATTTACCTACTCGAGGACGAGCAGGAATTAAGCTTGGGGATGCTGATACGTCTCCAACATATCTATAATTTTTGATGTATTCATGCCATGTTTATAACATTTTTACATGATTTTGGTATGATTTGGTTAGAACTAACCCGGACTGGCGCTGTTTTTAGCAGAACTACCGTGGTGTTGTTTTTGTGCAGAAATAAAAGTTCTCGGAATGCGCTGAAAATCAACGGAGATTTTTTTGGAAAATATAAAAAATACTGGAACGAAGAGTTACTGGAGGGGGGGTCCCGTGGGCCCCACGAGGGTGGAGGGCGCGCCCACCCCCCGAGGTGCGCCCCTGTGCCTCGTGGACTCTCCGTGGGGTCCCCTGACTTGTTCTCGACGCCAACCTCTCCTATAATCCCCAAACCTCCAGAAAATAACCTAGATCGGGAGTTCCACCACCGCAAGCCTCTGTAGCCACCAAAAACTAATCGGGATCCTGTTCCGGCACCCTGCTGGAGGGGGGATCCATCACCGGTGGCCATCTTCATCATCCCGGTGCTCTCCATGATGAGGAGGGAGTAGTTCACCCTCGGGGCTGAGGGTATGTACTAGTAGCTATGTGTTTGATCTCTCTCTCGTGTTCTTGATGTGGCACGATCTTGATGTACCGCGAACTTTGCTACTATAGTTGTATCTTATGATGTTTCTCCCCCTCTACCTTCTTGTAATGGATTGAGTTTTCCCTTTGAAGTTATCTTATCAGATTGAGTCTTTAAGGATTTGAGAACACTTGATGTATGTCTTGCGTGGGATACCCGTGGTGACAATGGGGTATTCTATTGATTCACTCGATGTATGTTTTGGTGATCAACTTGCGGGTTCCGTGACCTTGGGAATCTATGCATAGGGGTTGGCACACGTTTTCGTCTTGACTCTCCGGTAGAAACTTTGGGGCACTCTTTGAAGTTCTTAGTGTTGGTTGAATAGATGAATCTGATATTGTGTGATGCATATCGTATAATCATACCCGCGGATACTTGAGGTGACATTGGAGTATCTAGGTGACATTAGGGTTTTGGTTGATTAGTGTCTTAAGGTGTTATTTTACTACAAACTCTAGGGCTGTTTGTGAGACTTATAGGAATAGCCCAATGTATTGATTGGAAAGAATAACTTTGAGGTGGTTTCGTTCCCTACAATAATCTCTTTGTTTGTTCTCCGCTATTAGTGACTTTGGAGTGACTCTTCGTTGCATGTTGAGGGATAGTTATATGATCTAATTATGTTATCCTTGTTGAGAGAACTTGCACTAGCGGAAGTATGAACCCTAGGCCTTGTTTCAAAGCATTACAATACCATTTTCGCTCACTTTTATCATTAGTTACCTTGCTGTTTTTATATTTTCATATTACAAAAACCTATATCTACGATCCATATTGCACTTGTATCACCATCTCTTCGCCGAACTAGTGCACCTATACAATTTACCATTGTATTTGGTGTGTTGGGGACACAAGAGACTCTTTGTTATTTGGTTGCAGGGTTCTTTGAGAGAGACCATCTTCATCCTACGCCTCCCATGGATTGATAAACCTTAGGTCATCCACTTGAGCTAAATTTGCTACTGTCCTACAAACCTCTGCACTTGGAGGCCCAACAACGTCTACAGGAAAAAGGTTGCGTAGTAGACATCAGTTAACAAAAGCTATATTAGAACACTTAAACCTGATGAACAAATTAAAGTAGAACCTAGCATTGCTATGGTTAAAGATATCTTAGAAGAATATATAGATGGGCATGTTATTTACTTTTGTGAAGAAGCTGCTAGAATTTCCAAACCTGATAAAAGGGATAAACATAGACCTGTTGTTGGCATGCCTGTCATCTCAGTTAAAATAGGAGATCACTGTTATCATGGTTTATGTGACATAGGTGCTAGTGTGAGTTCTATTCATTACACCTTATATCAAGAAATTATGAATGACATAGCACCCGCAGATATAGAAGACATGGATGTTACAATTAAACTTGCTAATAGATACACCATATCACCAATTGGGATTGTTAGAGATGTTGAAGTCTTGTGTGGGAAAATAAAATACCCCACTGATTTTCTTGTTCTTAGTTCCCCACAAGATGACTTTTGTCCCATTATCTTTGGTAGACCTTTCTTGAACACCGTTAATGCTAAGATAGATTGTGAGAAACAAACTGTCGGTGTTAGTTTTGGTGATGAGTCTCATGAGTGCAATTTTTCCAAGTTTAGTAGAAAGCTTCATGAAAAAAATTGCCTAGTAAGGATGAATTAATTGGTCTTGCTTCTATTGTTGTACCACATACTGATCCTTTAGAACAATATTTGCTAGACCATGAAAATGATTTACATATGCATGAAAGAAATGAAATAGATAAAATTCTCTTTGAACAACGTCCTCTGCTTAAACACAATTTGCCTATTGAAACGCTAGGAGGTCCTCCTCCACCTAAAGGTGATCCTGTGTTTGAATTAAAAAAATTGCCAGACACTTTGAAATATGCTTATCTTGATGAAAAGAAGATATATCCTGTTATAATTAGTGCTAACCTTTCAGAACATGAAGAAGAAAGATTATTGAAAGTTCTAAGGAAGCACCGAGCTGCTATTGGATATACTCTTGAAGATTTAAAGGGCATTAGTCCCACTATATGTCAACCCAAAATTAATATGGAACCTGATGCTAAACCCGTTGTTGATCACTAACGTCAGTTAAACCCGGAGATGAAAGAAGTGGTAAGAACGGAAATATTAAAACTTCTGGAAGCAGGTATAATCTATCCTATAGTTGATAGTAGATGGTTAAGTCCTGCTCATTGTGTTCCTAAGAAAGGAGGTATCACTGTTGTTCCTAATGATAAGAATGACTTATTCCACAAAGAATTGTTACAGGCTATAGAATGGTAATTGATTTTAGAAAATTAAACAAAGCAACTAGAAAAGATCATTACCCTTTGCCTTTTATTGATCAAATGCTTGGAATATTATCTAAGCACACACACTTTTGCTTCCTTGATGGATATTCTGGTTTTTCACAAATACCTGTTTCTCAACCTGGTCAAGAAAAGACCACTTTTACTTGTCCTTTTGGAACCTATGCTTATAGGTGTATGCCTTTTGGTTTATGTAATGCACCTGCTACCTTTCAAAGATGTATGACTGCTATATTCTCTGACTTTTGTGAAAAGATTGTTGAGGTTTTAATGGATGACTTTTCTGTTTATGGGAAGTCTTTTGATGATTTTTTTAAGCAATCTTGATCGAGTTTTGCAGAGATGTGAACAAACAAATCTTGTCTTGAATTGGGAGAAGTGCCACTTTATGGTTAATGAAGGCATTGTCTTGGGTCATAAAATTTCTGAAAGAAGTATTGAAGTGGACAAAGCTAAGGTTGATGCAATTGAGAAAATGCCATGTCCTAAAGATATAAAAGGTATTCGTAGTTTCCTAGGTCATGCTGGTTTCTATAGGAGATTTATCAAAGACTTTTCTAAAATTTCTAAGCCTCTCACTATTGCGAAAGGATATTCCCTTTGTTTTTGATGATGATTGTTTAGAAGCCTTTGAAACACTCAAGAAAGCCTTAATATCTGCACCTATTGTTCAACCACCTGATTGGAACTTGCCTTTTTAAATTATATGTGATGCTAGGGATTATGCTGTTGGTGCTGCTCTAGGACAAAGAGTTGATAAGAATCTGGATGTTATTCATTATGCTAGTAAAACTCTAGGCAGTGCTCAGAGAAATTATGCTACTACTGAAAAAGAATTCTTAGCAGTGGTGTTTCCTTGTGATAAATTTAGACCTTATATTGTTGATTCCAAAGTAACTATTCACACAGACCATGCTGCTATTAAATATCTTGTGGAAAAGAAAGATGCTAAACCTAGACTTATTCGATGGGTTCTCTTGTTACAAGAATTTGATTTACATATCATTGATAGAAAAGGAGCTGAGAACCCAGTAGCTGATAATCTATCTAGGCTTGAAAATGTGCTTGATGACCCACTACCTATTGATGATAGTTTTCCTGCTGAGCAGTTAGCTGCAATAAATGTTGCTCATAGTACTCCTTGGTATGCTGATTATGCTAATTACATTGTTGCTAAATATTTACCACCTAGCTTTACATACCAACAAAAGAAAAAAAAATCTTCTATGATTTAAGACATTACTTTTTGGATGACCCACATCTTTATAAAGAAGAAGTAGATGGTATTATTAGATGTTGTGTACCTGAGCATGAACAGGGACAAATCCTACAAAAATGTCATTCTGAAGCTTATGGAGGGCATCATGCTGGAGATAGAACTGCTCACAAGGTATTGTAGTCTGGATTTTATTGGCCTACTCTCTTCAAGGATGCCCCTAAGTTCGTCTTATCTTGTGATGAATGTCAAATAATAGGTAATATCGGTAAGCGTCAAGAAATGCCTATGAATTATTCACTTGCTATTGAACCATTTGATGTTTGGGGATTTGATTACATGGGACCTTTTCCTTCCTCTAATGGGTATACACATATTTTGGTTGTTGTTGATTATGTTACTAAATGGGTAGAAGCTATTCCAACTAGTAGTGCTGACCACAACACCTCTATTAAAATGCTTAAGGAAGGTATTTTCCCAAGGTTTGGAGTCCCTAGATATTTAATGATTGATGGTGGTTCACACTTTATTCATGGTGCTTCACGTTATATGCTTGCGAAGTATAATGTTAACCATAGAATTGCATCACCCTATCATCCTCAGTCTAGTGGTCAAGTTGAACTTAGCAATAGAGAAATAAAATTAATTTTGCAAAAGACTGTCAATAGGTCCAGGAAGAATTGGTCTAAGAAATTAGATGATGCACTTTGGGCTTATAGAACAGCATATAAAAATCCTATGGGTATGTCTCCTTATAAAATGGTTTATGGAAAAGCTTGTCATTTGCCTCTTGAGTTAGAACATAAAGCATTTTGGGCAATCAAAGAACTCAATTATGACTTCAAACTTGCTGGTGAAAAGAGGTTATTTGGTATTAGCTCTCTAGATGAATGGAGAACCCAAGCTTATGAAAGTGCAAAAATTTTGAAAGAAAAAGTTAAAAGATGGCATGACAAAAGAATCCAAAAGCGTGAGTTTAAAGTCGGAGAATATGTTCTTTTGTACAACTGTCGTTTCAGATTCTTTGCAGGAAAACTCCTCTCAAAATGGGAAGGCCCATATGTCATCGAGGAGGTTTACCGGTCTGGAGCCATCAAAATAAATAGTCCCGAAGGTTGTCAATGGGCAACAAATAAAGCATTATATCTCAGGTACGCCCATTAACGTTGAAGTAATATTATCCAAACTTTGACACCGGAAGAACACATAAAAGAGTCCTTCCGGAACACTCCAGAATCGTGAAAATAAGGAGGTACATGATACGGTAAGTAAACAGACTCCGAAAAATCCGCAAAAATATATTTTTATCAGTTTTGGAATATTTAAGAATTTTGGAAATAAAGAAACTTCCAGGAAGCGTCCCCTGGTGGGCACAAGACACCAGGGCGCCTGGCGCGCCCAGGTGGGTTGTGCCCACTTGGGACACCTTCCGTACTCCATTTTTCTCCCGTATGCTTGTCCTCCAAGATAAAAAATATATATATACTTCCTGAACCTGTTGATCACCGTATCGCGGAGAAATCCTCTCTTCTATTTTTCCTTACTGTTTTTGTCAGATCCCATCTATCATGGCCTCTTCAATCTCCTCCAAGGAAAAGTTCTTCAAGAACGTAATCAACCCATATATGCGGGAGGTGGTGCAGCGCCCTCAGGTCATCCAGATGCATGAGGGGGTGCTTCACCTCCGTGATGTGCCATGCCCCAAGGGGACGGGAACCGTGGAGGACAGGCTTGAAGCTGTGGAGCAAGACGTCTTCCGGTGCAAGGGGATGGTGGAGCGTGGACTCAATGCCAATCACCTCATGATCACGGACCTTTCCTGTGATCTCAAGGTGGATGGCAAGCCCATTAAGGATATCATCTTCACCCTCAACGAGCAAATCAACTTTCTGCAAAGCCAGATCTATGATCTTCAAAACCAAGTCTTTGAATATGAGGCGAGGTTTAAAGGTATGAGTTTGGCTGCTAGTTGCAGGACCCGTGAGACTCACTCCTCCTCTTATGATGGTGGACCACTGCCATGGAAATCCGAGGACAAGATCCCTTCTTCATCACCAGCACCATCTTCTTCACCACCGAAGGAGAACTGAGTATCGGGTTTGGGCACTCCCCTTGGCTTCCGCCAAGGTTGGGGGAGGTGCCCCGATTTCGTATCATCCCATTACCTTTTTACTTTTACTTATTTTAGTTTGATCTTTTGCTTTAGATGAATAAAAGTTAGTTCGATCCTTTCTTCCTTGAGAGTTGTCTTAATGATCTATCCTTGTAATCGTGTGCAAGTTATGTAATAAAGTTTAGTGTGAGTTTTTGCTTTCTTTACTCTCATGTTGCAAATAAAGAAAAGAAATAAGAAAGGAAAAAGTGAAAGGAAATAAATAAAAGAAAGGAAATAAATTAATAAGATCATATACTAATCCTATGGTAGGTGATGGCACCACATAGGGAAAAGTATAAGTAGAAAATTTTATTAGAGATTGACAAACATAGCATTAGTCAATGATGCAACTCACGAAAGAATTAATAAGGGAAGAGAAGATTCACATATAAATATACTATCCTAGGAATCTTTTGTGATTGTGAGCCCTCATCAAAATATTATATGCCAAAATTGTTGACGTTGGACAAGGAAGACATCTTAATGGTTTATGTTTGTTTATATTCACATAGAAGTCATATTGTCATAGATACTTTAACATGTGATGCTTGCCCCCTATCTTTGCTAGCCAAAAATTCCGCACTAAGTAGAGATACTACTTGTGCATCCAAAAACCCTTAAACCCCAAATCTTATTTTCAAGAGTCCACCATACCTACCTAGGGATTGAGCAAGATCCCTCAAGTAAGTTGTCATCGGGTGCAAAAAGGCAATAAAAATTCCTTCTAAAAGTGTGAGATCATTTAGTGTAAGAGACAATTGAGCGTTGCATGAACTTGTGATGGTGAAGAATAAAAGCGACAGACTGCATAATAAAGGTCGCTATCACAAGGGGCAATGCAACTTGATGTTCTTTTGCATTAAGGGGTTGAGCATACAAACAAATAAGCGCATGGCAACCTCTGCTTCTCTCTGCGAAGGGCCTATCTTTTACTTTTATGTATTTACCTTTATGCAAAGAGTCAAAGTTTTCCTTCTGTTTCTTTTTATTTTTCTCCTTTGGCAAGCATCATGTGGTGAGGAAAGATCTAGGCACATATGTCCAGTTGAATATAGATAGCATGAGTTATTATTGTTGACATCACCCTTGAGGTGAATATGTTGGGAGGCTAAACTTTAAGCCCCTATCTTTCTATGTGTCCGATTGAAACGTTTTGCTCATGTGTACGCAGTGAGTGTTAGCAATCATAGAAGACGGTCAGGGTTCAAGAACGGCACCTATGGGATCACAGGGAATCCCTACTACGGTTGGCGGGGCGCGGGGCTGTGCAAAGAGCGGGTTTAGAAGATCAACACAGGGTAATTTTATCCAGTTCGGGCCGCAAACGATGCATAATACCCTAGTCCTGCTTTGGTGTATATTTGGTGTTCTTGAGCTCTTGAACTAGCTGCGGTGCATGCCTAGCACAAAAAGTCTGAATCGTCCCTCGGTACGCCTCGGGCCTCCTTTTATATGTCAAAGGGGTCGCCACAGTGGCACACAGGAGGTGGAAAGTATGTATAGTGTACAAGTCTATCCCTGACATCACGGGACAAAATGCATTTAATGCGCTGCCAACGTGTCCTCTTGCTTTATCGGGGACGACAAGGAAGCTCGTCTCGTTTGTCACCGCCTCGCCTTGCTTCGACGCGCGTCCAAGCTGACGAGGCATGCAGCACCACGCTGGCTGGCTGGCTGCTGCGCTGGGTCCCTTTGTGCGTGAGCGAGGCCCACACTAAGGAGCGAGTCCTTGTTATTTCAAATAAACAATGTCGCCCGACAACAAACCTTGCCGTCCTCCCGCTTTATACCATGACCACACCCACGCCCTTGGCGGGAGTAGGGGTAAAGTAGGATCGGTCCCTTCGCTTGTTTCCCTTCCACCGCAACTACAACCAGATTCCGGCCTGAAAGGGATTTCGGGCACAAGAAAGAGGGAGCACGGTGGTATAAGAGTGAACAAAGTTTCGTACGTTCAAGTTTCATACGGAAGCGCATAGCAGGGGGGAGAGAGAACTTATCTGAATTTGCAGCCCCCGGCAAACTCGGCTTGCCGGGGTCGGGGGTGTTGATCCGCCTTCTTTCCTCCAAACGGTTCTGCGGGAGCGCCTGTGCAGTCTGCGAACCAAGAACGGACTGGAAGAGACAGAAAGACATACACTCGACCTCTATGCTAGGGGCTAGCTACCGCCAAGCATTATCAACCCTAACAGAGAGAAAGACTCAACCTAGCATGCATGCTCTATTCTAGGGCGCCAGCGCTTCATTTATTTATCTGATGCTCAGGGCCTGCGCCTGACTTTGTACAAAGGGTTACATGCCTTGCCGGCAAGGCTTGTACAAAAAGTGATCTGCCGGGAGGCCCGGCAACCACGCCTTATGGGTAAACCTTGCGAAGATGTTCGATGTTCCAGGAGTTGCTCAGTGGAATTCCATCTTTGGTCTCCAGGCGGACTGCGCCGGGCCTAGTGACTCGTATTACCCGATAAGGGCCTTCCCACTTCGGCGTCAACTTGTTGGAATTCTTGGCAGATTGAACTCTCTGAAGAAAAAGGTCGCCTTCCTCAAGGCTTCGGGTATGAACCTTGCGGCTATGGTAGCGGCGCAAGGCTTGCTGGTAGCGAGCAGCTCGCACAGCAGCCCGAAGACGATCTTCCTCAAGGAGCGTCGCATCATCGTGGTGCAACTGCTCTTGCTCAAGCTCATCATAAGAGAGCACTTGAGGTGACCCGTATATGAGTTCCGTGGGGAGAACTGCTTCTGCCCCGTATACTAGGGCAAAAGGTGTTTGGCCAGTGGATTGATTTGGCGTTGTTCTGATCGACCAAAGAATCATTGGCAACTCATCAACCCAGCGCCTTCCGCACTTGTGTAGCCTGTCAAAAGTCCTGGTCTTGAGGCCTCGCAAAACTTCTGCATTTTCCCTCTCGGCCTGGCCGTTACTTCTGGGATGAGCAACCGAAGCAAAACAAACCTTGCTGCCGAGGTCTTGGATATACTGCATAAAGGTGCGGCTCGTGAACTGTGTGCCATTGTCAGTGATGACTCTGTTCGGTACACCAAAATGGCAGACTAGCCCCTTGAAGAACTTGACGGCTGATTGCGCTGTCACCTTTCTCACTGGTTCTACTTCCGGCCACTTTGTGAACTTGTCGATCGCGACGTACAAGTACTCAAAGCCCCCGACGGCACGGGGAAAGGGGCCCAGTATGTCGAGCCCCTAGACCGAAAATGGCCAGGAAAGAGGGATTGTCTGAAGAGCTTGGGCTGGTTGATGAAGCTTGTTTGAATGGAACTGGCACGCTTCACACTTGGTTACTAGGGCAGCTGCATCCTGGAGAGCGGTGGGCCAGAAGAAACCTTGCCGGAACGCTTTGCCGGCAAGGGCTCTTGACCCTATGTGGGAGCCACACATGCCTCCATGTATCTCCGCCAACAGCTCCAGTCCGTCCTCCCGAGGAATGCACTTCAATTTCACGCCGTTCGGTCTCCTTCTGTATAGGGCATCATCCACAAACTGGTACATGCTGGACCGATGGGCTACTTTCTCTACCTCTTCCTGTTCCTCAGGGAGTTCCCCTGTTTGGAGGAAACGGACGGTGTGCTGTGCCCATGCCGGAGCCTGGGGCTTGACGGCAAGGACTAGAGGCTCATCTTCGGCCGTAAGGGCAGCCGCCTCTATGGTCAGGGCTTGAGGCCCTGCCGGAGGTTGCTGCTTTCCGGCAAGCTTGGGACACCCGGCAACGTCCTTGCCGGCGGCTCCTGGGAGCTCAGTGGGAAAGTACTTGCCGGGGCCCGCCTTCCTTCGCTTGTTCTGTCCTGCTGATGGCTCAACGGATGGCTGAATTAATTGAAGCACAAAAGTACCTGGTTCCACAGGCAACTTGAGGGTAGCGCATTTTGACAAGTCATCAGCAATGTTGTTCTCTGCTCGGGGAACATGCTCCGCTTGTAGACCGTCAAAACGCTCCTCCAACTTCCTCACCTCATCCACATAGGCCTCCATCAACGGGCTCTGGTAATCTTTGTTAACTTGCTTGACGACGAGCTACGAAACACCTCTAATGATGAGCTTCCTGATTCCGAGGTCTGCCGCGATCCTGAGACCGGCAAGCAATCCCTCGTA
Organism: Aegilops tauschii subsp. strangulata; assembly: GCF_002575655.3. NCBI lineage: Eukaryota > Viridiplantae > Streptophyta > Magnoliopsida > Poales > Poaceae > Aegilops > Aegilops tauschii. The sequence goes on along the minus strand of NC_053038.3, from coordinate 267,741,328 downwards.
CTCTGCTGTGTTGTTTGTTGTTTGTTGATTTTTCCCGAGGAAAGTGTTCTCTGGTGGGTGCGATGAGTAGCACGCCGGCACTAGCACCCTGTAGCGAGAAAGCCCCATCGAAGTACATGATCCAATCACAGCTCGTTTTGTTGCCTGGAAAGGTGGTCTCTTGGATCTCCTCGTCGGGCGTTGAGGTCCATTCTGCTATGAATTCTGCCAAAGCTCGGCTCTTGATCGTGGAAGTACTTTCAAACCCGAGGTCAAAGCTTGACAGCTCCAATGCCCACTCCACAATCCTCCCAGTCGCATCTGGGTTGTGCAAGATCCGTTGCAAAGGGAGGCGGGTGACGACGGTGATCTCGTGTGCTTGGAAATAGTGACGCGGCTTTCTCGAGGCCATAAGAAGGCCGAAAGTAGCTTTTGCATCCCGGAATATCTTGATCTAGCCCCCTGCAAGAGGGAACTGACAAAATAAACCGAGTGCTGCACCACCTTCTTCTTCTGTTCAACTCCGCCCATCTGCGCAGACTCTGCCTTGCCGGGACCGGGCCTTGCCGGGGGTTCCACCTTGCCGGCGTCAGGCCCTGCCGGGGAGAGCCTCGACCCACCATCCGACGGCTCCGCTGCTACTGCTGCCTCTTCCTCGAGTTCCCTCTATGCTACTAGCGCAGCACTAACCACTTGATTCGTCGCCGCTAGATATAGCAGCAACGGCTCTTGTGGTTTAGTTGTGACTAGTATTGGCATTGAGGAGAGGTACTTCTTCAAATCCTGTAGCACTGCCTCTGCCTCTGGAGTCCATTTCATTGGACCCGCCTTTTTCAAAACTTTGAAGAAGTGGAGGGCGCGCTCAGCAGATTTTGAGATGAACCTACTTAGAGCAGCAACGCAGCCGGCGAGCCTACGGACGTCTTTGACTCGTCTCGGCGCCTCAATCTGCTCAATCGCTTTGATCTTGTCGGATTCGCTTCGATCCCGCGCTGAGACACAAAGAACCCAAGAAGTTTGCTGGATGGGACACCGAGCACACAGTTCTCTGGGTTGAGCTTGAGGTTGATCTTGCGCAGATTTGCAAATGTTTCTTCCATATCCTGCACGAGCGTAGCCTTGTCCTTGGTTTTGACCACTATATCATCCATGTAAGCTTCCATATTTCTATGCAGTTGGGGCTCAAAACCAATTTGGACCGCTCGGGCAAACGTCGAACCAACGCTTTTCAACCCGAAAGGCATTCGTACAAAACAGTACATACCACATAGGGTGATGAATGCGGTATTTTCTTCGTCTTCCTTCATCATGAAGATCTGATGGTATCCTGAATAGGCGTCGAGGAATGACAGCAGGTCACACCCGGTAGTGGAGTCCACAATCTGGCCTATGCGTGGCAAAGGGAAAGGATCCTTTGGACAGACCTTATTAATATCTATGTAATCAATACATAGCCTCCACTTCCCATTTTCCTTACGCACTACCACTAGATTGGCCAACCACGTGGGGTGGAGGACTCCTCTGACCAAGCCTGCCGCCTCTAACTTCTTGATCTCTTCGATGATGAACTCTTGCTGCTCCAAAGCTTGCTTCGTGACCTTCCGCTTGACGGGCCGCGCATGAGGACAGACAGCAAGATGGTGCTCAATCACCTTCCTGGGAACGTCGGGGATGTCGGATGCTTGCCATGCAAATGTCGACATTCGCCCGCGGGAAGGCGACGAGCGCGCTTTCCTATTTGTTGTCAAGGTGGAGCTTATAGTAAAAGCCCCGCCCGTGCCGTCCTCCTTGACGGGCACCTTCTTGGTCTTTGGTGGTGCTGCCTTGGATTTCTTGATCTTGCCGGTGGAGCTCTCTGGCACGTCCTCAACGGGAGCGCTGCACTCCGAAGAGGCGCGCTTGCCGGAGTGGGTACATGAGGTCTTGCCGGTCTTCTTCTCCCCCGGGGCTACAGTAGCAGGAGCAAGTGCCTTGGCGGCACTTGCTGCAACTGCCTCCCGGTAGAGCTGGTCGGCGCAGATGAGTGCATCCTTCTTGTCAGAGGGGACGGTGATGATGCTCAATGGCCCGGGCATCTTCAACGTGTTGTAGGCGTAATGTGATGCCGCCATGAACTTGGCCAGCGCTGGGCGGCCAAGGATCCCATTGTAGGGAAGGAGGATCTTGGCGACATAAAAAACGATCTTCTCCGTCCTGTAGTTCAGCTCGCCCCAAATGTAACGGGCAACGTGATTTTACCCTTCGGCTGACTCCTCCCCGGGTTGACTCCTTGAAACGTGCCCGTCTCCTCGAGATCTCCATCAGGGATTTGTAGGCTCTCGATCACAGTGGACGAGATCAAGTTCAGACCGTCCCTGCCATCGATTAGCACTTTTGTCACCTTGAGGTTGCGTACTGTTGGTGAAACCAACAACGGCAAACACCCGACCGCAGTTGTGCGATCAGGGTGATCCTTGGTGTAAAAAATGATAGGTGTGCTTGACCACTTCAGTGGCTTCTGGGCATCGAACGATGGCCCTGCCGCAGTGATCTCACGCGCTCACTGCTTCAGCCGGCGGTGAGAGGTATGCAACGAGGCGCCACCATTGATGCACATGCCCTCCGTAGCTTTCTGGAACTCGTGCTCGCCGGGCTCGTCGTCCTCACCATGATCATCATCCTCCTCCTTCTTGTCACGGCCCCGAGCGGGCCTCTCTTGTTGATTATCCTTGCCGCGGCGACCTCCTTGGCTGCCATGCTTCTTGCCGGACCCCTCAGCACCATCCTGGCCCTTCTCCTTGTCCCGCCTCTCATATTCGTCTTTCTGTCTCTCCGCAAGTAGCTCAACCTGTCGGCAGTTCTGGAGGTCGTGGCCCTTGGTGCGATGGATCTTGCAGTATTGCTTGTCGGAGCCTCCTAGCTTGTCGGCAGCCGCCAAGGCCTGGCAGGCGGCGCACCCGTCAACTTCCTTGCCGGAGTTGTCAGCCTTGGCCTTCTTGGCGGCGCCGGGGTCACCGGATCCCTCAACGGCAAGCACGGTCTTGCCCTTACGGTTCCTATTGCGGCGTCGGCCCTTCTTTGCTGGGGTGGCGGCATCTTCGTCTGTGGAGTCGGTTTCCGTGCCGGCATCTTCGCCAGGGTACTTCCTTCCTTCTTCAGCCCGAGCACATCTGTCAGCCAGAACATAAAGCTCGGATACATCCTTTACCTTGTTCATCGCCAGCTCTTCGCACATCTTGCGGTTGTGCGCATTCTGATGGAATGCACTGATGACAGCGGCGGGGTGAACATCTGGGATGTTGTACTGCACACGGCTGAACCTTTGTATGTACTTGCGCAGGGACTCGCCGTCCTTCTGGGGGATGACATGCAAATTGCTTGCCTGGCTAGGAGCTTGGTGGCCTCCGGTAAAGGTGCCAACAAACTCATGGCACAGATCCGACCAAGAAGAGATGGAATCTACTGGCAGGTGCATCAACCATGACATAACGTTGGGCTTAAGTGCCAATGGAAAGTAGTTCGCGAGCACCTTGTCGTCGCGAGCCCCGGCGACCTGCATTGCGATGGTGTAGATGCCGAGGAACTCCGACGGGTGAGTGTTGCCGTTGTACTTTTCCCCAACATCTGGCTTGAACGTGCGGTGGGAGGGCCACTGGAACTGCCGCAACTCACAGGTAAAGGCCGGACAACCCACCTCGTAAGGTAGGTCGCCGGAAACCCCGGCATTGGGCGGTCCATAGTGGGCCCCGCGCGCCTATTGATACGTCTCCAACGTATCTATAATTTTTTATTGTTCCATGCTATATTATATTCTGTTTTGGACATTATTGGGCTTTATTATACACTTTTATATTATTTTTGGGACTAACCTATTAACCGGAGGCCCAGCCCAGAATTGCTGTTTTTTGCCTATTTCAGAGTTTCGCAGAAAAAGAATATCAAACGGAGTCCAAACGGAATGAAACCTTCGGGAACGTGATTTTCGAAACGAACATGATCCAGAGGACTTAGACCCTACGTCAAGACTTCAACCAGGAGGCCACGAGGTAGGGGGCGCGCCTACCCCCCCAGGCGCGCCCTCCACCCTCGTGGGCCCCACGTTGCTCCACCGACGTACTCCTTCCTCCTATATATACCTATGTACCCCCAAACTACCAGATACGGAGCCAAAAAACTAATTCCACCGCCGCAACCTTCTGTACCCGTGAGATCCCATCTTGGGGCCTGTTCCGGAGCTCCGCCGGAGGGGGCATCGATCACGGAGGGCTTCTACATCAACACCATAGCCTCTCCGATGAAGTGTGAGTAGTTTACCTCAGACCTTCGGGTCCATAGTTATTAGCTAGATGGCTTCTTCTCTCTTTTTGGATCTCAATACAATGTTCTCCCCCTCTTTTGTGGAGATCTATTCGATGTAATCTTCTTTTGCGGTGTGTTTGTTGAGACCGATGAATTGTGGGTTTATGATCAAGTTTATCTATGAACAATATTTGAATCTTCTGAATTCTTTTATGTATGATTGGTTATCTTTGCAAGTCTCTTCAAATTATCAGTTTGGTTTGGCCTACTAGATTGATCTTTCTTGCAATGGGAGAAGTGCTTAGCTTTGGGTTCAATCTTGCGGTGTCCTTTCCCGGTGACAGTAGGGGCAGCAAGGCACGTATTGTATTGTTGCCATCGAGGATAACAAGATGGGTTTTTTATCATATTGCATGAATTTATCCCTCTACATCATGTCATCTTACTTAAGGCGTTACTCTGTTTTTTCATGAACTTAATACTCTAGATGCATGCTGGATAGCGGTCGATGTGTGGAGTAATAGTAGTAGATGCAGGCAGGAGTCGGTCTACTTGTCTCGGACGTGATGCCTATATACATGATCATACCTAGATATTCTCATAACTATGCTCAATTCTGTCAATTGCTCAACAGTAATTTGTTCACCCACCGTAAATACTTATGCTCTTGAGAGAAGCCACTAGTGAAACCTATGGCCCCCAGGTCTATTTTCCATCATGTTAATCTTCCGACAACAAGCTAATTCTGGCGCCGTTTTTATTTTACTTTCTTTACTTTGCATCTTTATCATAAAAATACCTAAAATATTATCCTATCATATCTATCAGATCTCACTCTCGTAAGTGACCGTGTAGGGATTGACAACCCCTTATCGCGTTGGTTGCGAGGATTTATTTGTTTGTGTAGGTGCGAGGGACTCGTGCGTGGCCTCCTACTGGATTGATACTTTGGTTCTCAAAAACTGAGGGAAATACTTACGCTACTTTGCTGCATCACCCTTTCCTCTTCAAGGGAAAACCAACGCAGTGCTCAAGAGGTAGCAAGAAGGATTTCTGGCGCCGTTGCCGGGGAGTCTACGCAAAAGTCAACATACCAAGTACCCGTCACAAACCCTTATCTCCCGCATTACATTATTTGCCATTTGCCTCTCGTTTTCCTCTCCCCCACTTCACCTTGCCGTTTTATTCGCCCTCTCTTTTCCGTTTGCCTCTTTTTGCCCGTCTCTTGTTTGCTCGTGTGTTGGATTTGGCTCAAGATAATACTAAATTGTGTGACTTCACCAATACCAACAACAACGATTTCCTTAGCACTCCGATTGCTCCTCTTACCGATACTGAATCTTGTGGAATCAATACTGCTTTGTTGAATCTTGTCATGAAAGATCAATTTGCCGGCCTTCCTAGTGAAGATGCCGCTACCCATCTAAATAGCTTCGTTGATTTGTGTGATATGCAAAAGAAGAAAGATGTGGATAATGATATTGTTAAATTGAAGTTATTTCCCTTTTCGCTTAGAGATCGTGCTAAAGTTTGGTTTTCGTCTTTGCCTAAAAATAGTATTGATTCTTGGAATAAGTGCAAAGATGCTTTTATCTCTAAGTATTTTCCTCCCGCTAAGATCATCTCTCTTAGAAACGATATTATGAATTTTAAGCAACTTTATCATGAACATGTTGCACAAGCTTGGGAGAGGATGAAATTAATGATACGTAATTGCCCTACTCATGGTTTGAATTTATGGATGATCATACAAAAATTTTATGCCGGATTGAATTTTGCTTCTAGAAATCTTTTAGATTCGGCCGCGGGAGGCACTTTTATGGAAATCACTTTAGGAGAAGCTACTAAACTCCTAGATAATATTATGGTTAATTATTCTCAATGGCACACTGAAAAATCTACTAATAAAAAAGTGCATGCGATAGAACAAATTAATATTTTGAGTGGAAAGATGGATGAACTTATAAAATTATTTGCTAGTAAAAGTGTTTCTTCTGATCCTAATGATATGCCTTTGTCTACTTTGATTGAGAATAATAATGAATCTATGGATGTGAATTTTGTTGGTAGGAATAATTTTGGTAACAACGCGTATAGAGGAAACTTTAATCCTAGGCCTTATCCTAGTAATTCCTCTAATAATTATGGTAGTTCCTACAACAATTCTTATGGAAATTTTAATAAGATGCCCTCTGAATTTGAGACTAGTGTTAAAGAATTTATGAATTCGCAAAATAATTTCAATGCTTTGCTTGAAGAAAAATTGCTTAAAGTTGATGAATTGGCTAGGAACGTTGATAGAATTTCTCTTGATGTTGATTCTTTGAAACTTAGATCTATTCCTCCTAAGCATGATATCAATGAGTCTCTCAAAGCCATGAGAATTTCCATTGATGAGTGCAAAGAAAGAACCGCTAGGATGCGTGCTAAGAAAGATTGTTTTGTGAAAGCGTGTTCTTCTAGTGTTTATGAAAACAAAGATGAAGATCTAAAAGTTATTGATGTATCCCCTATTAAATCTTTGTTTTGCAATATGAATCTTGATAATGATGGGACTGAATATGATCCACCTTTACCTAGAAGGCATTCCAGAAATTCGGAGTTTTTAGATCTTGATGCTAAAATTGATAAAAGTGGGATCGAAAACAAAACTCTAGATATTAATGAACACACTATTTTGGATTTCAAGGAATTTAATTATGATAATTGCTCTTTGATAGATTTTATTTCCTTGTTGCAATCCGTGCTAAATTCTCCTCATGCTTATAGTCAAAATAAAGCTTTTACCAGACATATCGTTGATGCTTTGATGCAATCTCATGAAGAAAACTTGAGTTGGAAGTTTCTATCCCTAGAAAACTCTATGATGAGTGGGAACCTACTATTAAAATTAAAATTAAAGATCATGAATTCTATGCTTTGTGTGATTTGGGTGCTAGTGTTTCCACGATTCCAAAGACTTTGTGCGATTTGTTAGGTTTGCGTGATTTTGATGATTGCTCTTTAAACTTGCACCTTGCGGATTCCACCATTAAGAAACCTATGGGAAGAATTAATGATGTTCTTATTGTTGCAAATAGGAACTATGTGCCTGTAGACTTTATTGTTCTTGACATAGATTGCAATCCTTTATGTCCTATTATTCTTGGTAGACCTTTCCTTAGAACGATTGGTGCAATTATTGATATGAAGGAAGGGAATATTAGATTCCAATTTCCATTAAAGAAATGCATGGAACACTTCCCTAGAAAGAAAATAAAATTACCATATGAATCTATTATGAGAGCCACTTATGGATTGCCTACCAAAGATGGCAATACCTAGATCTATCCTTGCTTTTATAACTAGCTAGGGGCGTTAAATGATAGCGCTTGTTGGGAGGCAACCCAATTTTATTTTTAGTTTTTTTGCTTTTTGCTTCTGTTTAGGAATAAATTTTTGATCTAGCCTCTGGTTAGATGTGTTTTTATGTTTTAATTAGTGTTTGTGCCAAGTTTAACCTATAGGATCTTCTTGGATGATAGTTATTTGATCTTGCAGAAAATTCCAGAAACTTTATGTTCACGAAAATAATTGTTAAAAATCACCAGAACGTGTGATTCCAATTGCTGCTGATCAATAAGCAAATTATCTAGGTCGTCCTATTTTGGCTGAAGTTTTGGATTTAACATGGTTACTTTTACTACTAGAGGAAGAATCTTTCTTATTCTTATTGCTAGATTTTACTTGTGGCATATAAGTAGACAAGAGGAGATGTTTGGCAAGATAAGAAGAACTCTTCTTTCGAATATCATCATTGATAGCTTTTAGGAACTCATGCTCTTGCTCTAAATTTAGCTTCTCGAAGCGTAGCTTATCATGAATCCTTTGGAGCTCTCTATGATCTTCTAGAGTTGTTTCATGAGCTAACTTAAGAGTGTTTACTTCTTTAGTTAGACGCTCAATATCCTTCTTATCATTGTCATTCGTTTCATCTTGATTAGCATGAATACTAGCAAGTTCATCATAGTTTTCATCACTAGTGTTGTCAACAAGTAAATCATCATCTCCTAGCAAATCATCTTCATCACTATTGAAATCAACATACTCGGGGTGTGATACCTTAGGGCCTTTAGCCATGAAGCATCTTCCAATTCCTTTATTTGATGAGTCAAATATGTCGTAGGAGTTGGATGACCCAAGTGCAAGACCGGCAACACCTTCATCTTGAGTATATTCGGAGTCGGAGTGATAGCTTCTCTCAGAGTAGTTGTCGGAGTCAGAACCGGATTCCCATTCACCAACGTGATCTTGATGTCTTCGTCTTGTGTAGATCTTTGATGACTTGTCTTTCCTTTCCGAATCCTTGCTTCTATGAGAGGGTCTTCATTCATAACGATCATCTCTACTCTCTCTTGGAGGTGATTCATCTCTTTTACTTCTCCTTTTTGGTGAATCTTCTCTTTTCTTATAGGGAGCCGTACACTCATTGGAGTAGTGTCCGTGTCTTCCACAATTGTAGCAATTATGATCATGACTAGAAGATCTTTTGTCATTGTAGGATCTTGACTTGGAGCTTCTCTCTTTGCTTCTATACTTGTAGAACTTGTTGAAGTTCTTCACCATTAAGCTTAATTCTTCAATGGAGACTTGCTTCTCACTTGATGTTGTAGGAGCATCACTTGAAGCTTTGCAAGCACCACTTGACTTGTTGTGGAGCTCTTCCTTATCCTTGAGTGACATCTCATGAGCAACAATTCTACCAATGACGTCCGTGGGCTTGAGATCTTTGTAATTGGGCATCATTTGGATGAAGGTGCACACGGTGTGATATTTTCCATCCAAGGCTCTTAGGATCTTCTTGATGATGAATTTGTCGGTCATTTCTTCGCTTCCCAAGCCGACAATCTCATTTGTGATGAGAGCAAGCCTAGACTACATCTCAACGACTCCTTCACCATCTTTCATCTTGAACTTGTCAAGTTGACTTTGAAGCACATCCAATTTGGGTTCCTTGACGGACTCGGTACCTTCGTGCATATCAACCAAAGTTTCCCAAATTTCCTTGCATTCTCAAGGCGGATGATTTTGTCGAATTCTTTGGGGCATAATCCATTAAAGAGAATATCACAAGCTTGAGCACTGTATTGCAACATCTTCATTTCTTCTGCGGACGCTTCACGATCCGGTTCTTTTCCATCCTCGAAGAAACCGTCTTGCAAGCCAATGCGCACAATAGCCCAAACGGCGGGGTTATGACCAAGAATATGCATTTTCATCTTATGCTTCCAACTAGCAAAATTAGTACCATCAAAGTAAGGACCTCTACGGTGGTAATTTTCCTCGTCAGACGTCATACTCTCCTAGGTGTGAGACCAAGGCTATGATCACCAAAGCTATGGAAATCAAGGCAAGTGGATACGACAGCTGTGATACCACTTGTAGGATCGAAAGTAGGTCTAAAGGGGGGGTGATTAGACTACTTGACCAAATAAAAATCTAGCCTTTTCCCAATTTTAGTTGTGGGCAGATTTTAGTAATTAGTACAAGTCAAGCAATCAACCTAGACATGAAATTCTAAGAGTGTAGCAGCGGAAAGTAAAACATTGCATATGAAGGTAAAGGGAAGGGTTTGGAGAGTGAAAACGCAATGATCACACAGAGATTTTTGGCGAGGTCCGGAATGGTGGTGCTATCGTACATCCACGTTGATGGAGACTTCAACCCACGAAGGGTAACGGTTGCGCGAGTCCACGGAGGGCTCCACCCATGAAGGGTCCACAAAAAAAGCAACCTTGTCTATCCCATCATGGACATCGCCCACGAAGGACTTGCATCACTCGGGTAGATCTTCACGAAGTAGGAGATCTCCTTGCCCTTACAAACTTCTTGGTTCAACTCCACAATCTTGTCAGAGGCTCCCAAGCGACACCTAACCAATCAAGGAGACACCACTCTCCAAAAGGTAATAGATGTTGTGTTGATGACAAACTCCTTGCTCTTGTGCTTCAAATGATAGTATCCCCAACACTTAACTCTCTCACACAGATTTGGATATGATGGAAAGATGATTTGAGTGGAAAGCAACTTGGGGAAGGCTAGAAATCAAGATTCTTGAGCTTTTGCCAATATGTGTCCTTAGCATTTTGAGGGGTCCACATCCATTAGTCCATGCCATGCCAATCATTGATCTTTTCTGAAATCTAACATCATTGTTCATTAGAGCAATGAGATATATATTGTTATTAATTACGAAAACCATCCGGGGATTACTTGCACTTTCATATTGCTCTACCCGCCTCATACCCTACTCATTGCCATCCTTACTCTCGACGGATGACGGTGTCGGCTAGTCCCTCTCGCTCTCTCACAGCGACAGATCCTCGCTTGTGGTCGTGGATCGAAGTTGTTTAGCTAATCGGGCCTGTAGAAAAGGCCTGGTGAACGAGAGGACTGACTTTTTTCTATGGAGCAGCTGCCTTTTAGGACATTCGGCCCAGTAAAAAGAACGTTCAATGAAGGTCGGGACATAGATTAGATCTGACGGCCAAGATTTTCAAAATCATTCTTAGAAACCTGAGAAGGCTCGAAATTGATTTAGTTTTACTGTCCTAAATGAAGCACTGGACGCCAAGTTCTGGCTTTTCGATTTGTGCAACACATTAAGCGACGTCAAGTTTGTTGAGATCCTTGTTACGTTGTGATCCATCTGGTATGCACCACGCTGGCCCATTCACGATAATAAATTCCAAAGTCCCCTATCAACGCATCTCTTCATCGACAGGTATATTTTCATATACTGAGAAACTAGCAAAAAAGGCCCATGCGTTGTAACGGGAGAAAAAAATACTACATGCTCTTAATTTACAAAAAAGGGTCTATAATCTGAGAATTTGTAGCTACGACCCAAACAAAGATGGTTTTAACCTATAAAAGCGTAGTTCAAGATTCCACATGTATTTTATTTCAACACGGCTTGCATATATATTTAATCCGTACAAAAATTTGCACAAGTGATCATGCATTTATTCATGTCATGTGTGAAATGGGTATTGTTACGGGCCGGTAAAGAAAAACGACAAAAAGAGACGATGACACATTAGCACACTACAAAGACATGTTTGCATCAAGGGTGGTTTTCAGTTTAAGCATCACCAACTTAGGGTAACTCTTGAACACTTTTTTCACATGCATATTTCTTAAATACATGAAGAGTTGTTAAAAAGATACAGGATTTTTTAAGCATAAAGAGAGATTTTTTTGTCTGGAAAAGAACATTTTTTATGGTCTCCTGTGGACGCAGGTACTTGCATCCATATTTCATCACTATTTCTTGCCATACCTGTCATAGGCATTGGTCCCTGTTTCATCATTTTTTATATTTTGACAAACATGTCTTTTATTTATTTTTTGTCGTGCATGCCTCCTTTTTACTTTTTTTCATGCATGTCCTCTCTTTCTTCTCCTTATATATATGAGAATAGCGCAACATCTCATCTTTATCGGATCTCCTCTGTTTTTTTCATTTATTTCATTTATAGCGGACATCCCATCTTTATTGGGTCCTTCTTTTATTTCTTGTCATGCACGTCCTTATTTATTGGGTGTCTCTACCAAATTTATCTTCAATTTTGCGTCCAATCCTGATTTTGATGAGGTGTTCATCCCCAATCCGAATCACTGCCGGTATGAAAGAAAGACGGATAATGCATTATTGATTAAGATTGCACCCTAGATAGTATTTTAAAAAAAATTGTTAACAGATAAAATAACACCATGTTCAAATTCTACATATTTTTCTAATCAAAATTCATATATAACATTTTAAATTTGGAATTACGGTTTAGAAGATATGAGTATTTTAAAAAAATATTTGACATCTACTGCGGGTTTAGTGTCAGAAAAATTTAGGGGTTTTCTATAAAATAGCATGACAGACTAAGAATAGGGACGCGAACGAGGAGCACACAGCAACGCACTCCTCTGGAATCAAAGCCACTCGTGGTTCGTTTGGGGATCGGTGCAGGTTTTCATTTAATTCATAGCGAGATTGCAATAGTGCGTGCTTGCGTATATGCCAACAGTAAAAAGCTGCCATACTTATTTAATTCAAGGTAGTGTGTCTGACAAAACATACTACCACCGATTTCAACGAGGCATTAAATGGCAAAGACTTTGGGTACACGCCCATTTAATAACAATAACAAGGATGAGGAACAGTAAAAATGATAGCAATTTCGTTTGTGTGTGTGACGAAATTAGTTTTGATTGTGTGATTAATTGCACCTAGATTAGAAGTTTATCGCAAAAAAGAATTGCACCTTTCTCGGAATTTTTATTATTAAATTCTCAGCTTTTTTAGAATAGAATAATCCCTGACATTTTTCAGAAAAATCCTGAGATTATTGTGAAAAAGTTAATAGAACTATTACCACGACGTTCTCAGTTTTTCACTTAAGACAAAAAAACATGAAATGTGTTGAAAAATCTCTCGGATTTATTTACATAATTTCCTAGAAATTAGTATTTGGGTTTGTGCTTATATAATGCTTCTGCGTTTTATGCCACATTGGTGCGTGCGTTTTGGAGATAAGGGTTTGAACATAGGTCTAGATCATGGGACCCACGCATAGGGATGCAGCTCCTGGCAGCTGTCCAGCCAGATAAGTTGGGCAAGAAAGCCACTGCCCGTACAAGAATCGAAGAGCAGAAGTAAGTGTCCACGCATTTAAATATATTACCTCATCACTGAACTAGTAAAAATTGAAATATTACACTAACTCCATATATGTATTGGCAATGTACTGTGTGATGAAACAACAGTGCCAGAGAAACAACTCATGGCTCATAAATGGATCAATGAATCAACTGGCAAGTTGGTTGTAACAGTTGCCAATAAACAAAGGAAGCGGACGGAGATACGCGGCGATAAATGAACGCAATACAGGGAAGCTAATGTAGTGGGTGTTGATCCCCAGACAACTGGATGGGTATGATTACAGTGGGCTGCGTCGTCGAGTGCTCCTATGCAATTTCGTTAAAAATAACTATTTTTTTATTAATAGGTATAGATAAGGTGCTATGATTTTATGTCAAACAAGAGCAGTCGATAATGTACTTGTGGTGCATCAGCAGTGGTGTTTGAAGGCCTGAACCATTTGTTTTTTTTACGGGTAAAAGGCCTGAAACGTTGGAAGCCTAGGCCTGCGGAGAAGCGCTAGCACTGGGCCAAGATCTCCAATTAGAAATTTAAATTAGTGAATGGTTTGGCCACATAGGCTTAGAATCTCATCAGGACTAAAACCTGAGCGCAACTAGACAGCTGCACGTGGAGAACGCCCCAACTGGGCAAGTCTATGGCTAACAACGTTTCGATCACGAGATATATATAGCAACAATTTTGAACTCTCTATCTCTTTGGAGTAAACGCTTCCACAGTTGATCTATTAGAAAAGCTTCAAGTTTCTTCTGACCGTCTGAGAGTCAAGAAGGAGATCGAGTTGGCAAATAATTTTGGAGTTCACTATATGATTTTCATGGAAATTAGATCTTCGAGATCCTCTTTTCTGGAGTAAATAGCATAAAACTACTACTTTACAGGCTATGGTTCCAAAAAACTACCGGTTTTTAATTTTTCTCAGATAACTACCAAACGAGGGGTCGGCTGTTTCAAAAAACCCAAAACGCTGAGTGCTTATCAATTGATTGTGATTATGACAGGTGGGCCCCATGCGTAAGAGCTCTAATTGTTTGACCATTTGTTTGACCGTTAGGTGTGGGCCTGCACACAAATTTAAGAAAGCAATCTGGTCCCTGCTTTTTTTGCAGAAAGCAATCGGGTCCCTCCTCTCGCTCCCGAGCTGGACCTCGTGGCTCCGCCTCCGGCCGGTGAGCCGCCCGCCGCCGGCGCTCACCGGGGCTCAACCCTGGCCGTTGCCCCGCCTCACCTCCTTCTCTCCTACCTCTCTACGCCCGCCGCCTAGCCGTGCTGCACGACGCCGCCGGGCCAGTGGCTGCCTCTACGCCGGCTCCCCATGGCGGGCTCAGGCCGTCGCGAGCCGCGCGCCATGGCTAGGGGCTCGGGCCGTCGCCAGCCGCGCCATGGCCAGTGGCTCAGGCCGCCACCAGTCGCGCGCCATGGCCAGGAGCGCACCGACGAGCAAGGGCCGCCGCCAGCTGCGCCATGGCCAGGGGCTCGGGCCGCCACCAGCCGCGCGCCATGGCCAGGAGCTCCTCCACCTAGCCCGTCGCCCGACTAGAGAAGCCCGCCGTCGCGACGAGGAACGCGGTGGCCGAGCCGCCGCCTTTCGCTTGGCCGGCGATCTGGCCGTCGGCGAGCTACCGACGCAGTTCTTGATTGCTTTTTCCAGAAAATATCAGGGACCCGATTGCTTTTTCCAGAAAACATCAGGGACCCGATTGCTTTTTTAAAACTTACATAGATACTGACATGTGGGTCCTACATGTAAGGCAACAGTCAAACAAACGGTCAAACAAACGGTTCTCTTATGTGCGGGTCCCACCTGTCATAATCACGATCAACTGATAAGCACTCATCGTTTTGGATTTTTTGAAACAGCCGACCCCTCGTTTGGTAGTTATCTGAGAAAAATTAAAAACCGATAGTTTTTTGGAACCATAGGCTGGAAAGTAGTAGTTTTATGCTTTACTCTCTTTTCTGGCATGCACCTTTAGCCATGAGCAGCGTAGCAGTAATGGAGTCGCATAGATTAGTTAAAATGGGCTCAACCCTAGATGTTGGGCGTCATATGTGGCTTCTTGGGCCTCCAGATCATTTATGTATCCCTGAACCTTTGCTATCTAATATAAAGCTACGCTGTTTATCTAAAAAAAACTGGATATATAAGTTGTATATGTGGTCTTGGAGATCTTGGGCCGAGACCAAGACGAGTTATCAACCAAAGCATGATGGACATGTATATCATGTAAGCACATACTTCCTCCATCCCAAAATAAGTGTCTCAAGCTTAGTACCCCCTCCGTCTAGATACATCAAAAGGGGATGTAACTAAACGTATTGTAGTTCTAGATACATCACTTTTTATCTATTTTGATGACAAGTATTTTCGGACGGAGAGGGGTAGAACTTTGTACTCCCTCTGTTTCCAAATATAAGTCTTTTTAGAGATTACAACAAGGGACTACATACGAAGCAAAATGCGTGAATCTACACTCTAAAATATGTCTATATACATCTATATGTTGTAGTTCATTTGAAACCTCTAAAAAGACTTATATTTAGGAACGGAGGGAGTACTAGAGTTAGTACAAAGTTGAGACACTCATTTTGGGACAGAGGGAGTAATAAATTGGCTACTACTCTCTCCGATCCATAATATATTAAGTACAAGTTGCGTTTTGCAAAGACTTCACAGACATACTACTCCACCAGTTGGCCATTGCATTGTAAATATTACGAATCACAAAGTGCAAGGTGCCTCATAAGGGAAGATCGATGCAGACAACTCGCGATCTGAGGATTATTCTCATTGCTGCACAAAAGAATTATGTTCTTAATGCATCATTAAGTGACAGACCTATTGCAGGAGCAGATGCAGACGTTATGAACGTTTGACAAGCTCGGTATAATGACTACTTGATAGTTTAATGCGCCATACTTTACGGTTTAGAACCGAGACTTCAAAAATGTTTTGAACGCCACGGGGAAGTCTAGTTGAAGCTGAAGACCTAATTAATGTTTCACTTAATATTGATCATCCACAATGTCAATATGGTGCCCTTTTTTGCACCAAGAAACACGTAACAATCTGTTCACTGTTGCAAATCAACCTCCATGCTGGACTTGTCTGTGTCACTGCTTGTAGGCGTACAAACCAAGGATTTGCAAGCTCTCTGGGGGGGCCTGCTTGTCCCAGGGTTTTTGGGTTCACCCTTACGCTTTCCTCCAAGGAACCCCAAGGCAAGTGCTTCCAAAGCTTTTGCAGTCGGAGGTCTGTTCCTGGTTCCATGCCTCCGAGACTTCACCTGTGAAGCCAGATCGGGTTGCAGGTTAGCAGGTTGTCCTATTGCCTCTGAAACATCATGGACACAATCGCTGTTTGAAACGGCAAGGCCTTCCTCAGCTTTCATGTAACCATGATCGTCTGATGAAGCGATACATACCCTCGTGCTTGTCTTATCATCTAGTGATGTCTCCGGTTTAACCAAACTAGTAACCTGCGCCCCTTCTTTGGCAACTTTTGCCTCAGCGGTTCTGATCTTTGAACAAACTTTAGGCACCACCTCGACCTTGCACTCAGATGACTTGTCCTCATTTAAACTGGACACATTCACCTTCTCGTTTGATCTGTCAGTGGTACAAGAGTTTGATGCAACTGTTATCTGCTCGCATGGCTTCTCCTTCGTGGAATATCTCGCAATTATTTTAGTCCGAAAATTGTCACTGACATCAGCTGCAGTTGGTTTTGTTGAAGTCCACAGCGGCTTGATTTTCTTTCTCTCTAAACCATGTCCTCTCGAGAAAGAAAAGCTGTGCTGACTGGTCTGATCATTGCTACAGCTGGATAAGCTTCTGTGCTTTGACACTGGGGTTAAATACTCGAGCCTTTCGGTCTTTGTTTTGGGACCAAAGAGGCATGTCATATCAGTTTTTTCAATACTGCCATTAGAAGAATGGCCATTGACTGGAAAACTCGAGGATGGTGCAGCCAACATGTTTTGCAATGAATTGACTTGGTTTTCTTTGCCCGCATGGCATACTGAAACTATTTCAGCATCATTCACATCAGC
This sequence comes from Aegilops tauschii subsp. strangulata, assembly GCF_002575655.3. Lineage (NCBI taxonomy): Eukaryota > Viridiplantae > Streptophyta > Magnoliopsida > Poales > Poaceae > Aegilops > Aegilops tauschii. Next base: position 267,724,321 of record NC_053038.3, on the reverse strand, counting down.
TGTAACTTGTCGACAATCTGCCTGGTCATCTGATGATTGATCTTCCGCATCTTGTTCCTCTGAGGAACTGACACTCACAGTATTATAAGAATCACGTGAAGGACCAAAATGGACATTTACATCAGGTGGTAATTTCCTCAGCTCTCTGACTCTGGAGGGCTCTTCCCCTTGGACCAAGGTAGTATCGATAATTGTGAACTTTGGAAGCTCCTGATATCCATCCAAAGGACCATCATGGTTCAGACTCATGTCTGTAGCATATCCACACTGCTCAGCAGTAACACCATTGTCCGCTCCGCCAATTTCTACCTCAAGAAGAACGGGATCGGCCGCAACTCGCTTAAGAACATCGCTGACAGAATCAAAATAATGAGTGCCTTTAGTGAGTTTCCTTCTTGAGAATTTCTTGATACCTGGCACAAGAAACACAAGGCAATTCTTAGTTGTTCTGACATCTTTTGACTGCTCTGAACGCCACCCTCTTGCAAGCAAACGGGGCCAGACAGCTTCCCAGAAAAGTTCATTAGATCTTGTCTTGCTTATTCTGAAACCACCTGTTAAGAACTTAATTATATCTTCCGAAGCAAGCAAGGAACAATCTTTGCCTGTAGGTATGTCAGGGTGAACAGAAGGAGCTTGGTTTGGTTTAGATCGGTCCAGAACATATCCAGTCAAATCATGCTTCCCTTTACCAATTCCAACAGCCTCCACAAAAGCTTCTGTTCCAACAGAGGATTTTATAGCAAAGACAAGATCCTCTAAAGATGCTTGTCCGGCGTTGAAAGATTTGAAAATCTGCAACAAGCGAAAGTAATACAATTCCTGGTAAAAACAAAGCAATATAATTCATATGGAAATGGATGATGGAAGAATATATTTGTTTTTTGGCTTTGGATCAACACGATTTCACTCGTTTATTTGTCCTAGGAATAACGGATTAAACAATACCAAGTACATAATTAAAGCTAGAAAAATAAGAAGAAATCAGGACAGCCAAATGGATTAAACAATACCAAGCACCTGCAATGGCTTTGGTTTTCAGGTTTCAGGTTCATAATCGTAACTGAACATCTATATAAACTGCATCAGAGTAGTCAGATATACTGATATACAATTGAAGTAGAGCACTAAACAGACGGAGCTGCCTGAACTATGGAGATTTGGAGTAGTATAAAATGAAGAAAAATCAAGTTCAAACGTGCTATTTTGAACAATGCAAGTGGAATCAAAAGCTCGAACTAGAGATAATCTCGAAAGAGAAGTTTTTAAAACTTGAGAGCAGCCAGTTAAACTGGGGAAAACGGAATTGATGACTTCAATGGATTGGTTCCCTACTTCCCTTCAAAGACATACATGCATTCGCATGTTTAAAGAATGACCATGTGTGCAGCACCAGCAACAACTCTTCGACATCAACAGAGAGAGAAAAAGAAAAAAAAAAACCAGAAGAAAAGTGACAAAGACAAGTGAGAGTAGTAGGAACCGGATCCCTAGCAGGGCGTGCTCTCAGGTTGTAGGGGTGAAAGGAGGGATGGCGTGGAGGAAGGCGTGGTCGCCGGCGCTGGGGCGCCGTCGTTGCGTGCGCGCGCGAGAGAGAGAGCGCAGGGGCGGCGGCTAGGGTTAGGTCTCCCGGCTCCCTAAGGAAGCCGAGCAAATATGATTGCTTCTTGCTTAATCCCAAAATGGGTCCTTACACGAGTTTATATAATCCTCCTAATAAGATAATTGGGCTAAGCCCCTAATAACGATAAGATAAACTGGGCCACAACTAACTGGGCTAAGCCCCTAATATGCCGGTCATAACATCTCTCCCCGCCTGCACAAACAGCTCGTCCTCGAGCTAGAAGGCGGGGAAGATCAACGGCCGCCAAACACCTCCACGTCAACTGGGGCGGGCTGGTCGCCGAGCCCGGCGGCGGCGGGGTCCTCCTCAATGTACTCTGCAACCTCCAGGTAGAAGAGTCGTGGGCAGACGTGGCCTGGTACGTAGGGCTCATCGCAGTTGAAGCACAACCCTTGGCGGCGACGCTCGAGTTGCTCGGCCGGGGTGAGCCGGCGGAACGGGCGTGCCGCAGCGGCGGCGAGGGGCGCCGCGGGAGCCTAGGCAGGCCGACCCTGTGCGGGAACTTCCGGCCAGGGTGGTGGCCCAGCGGCCCGGGGCGGTGGCGCCTGCTGGATGGCCACCGTGCGACGCTCGAACGCGCGGGTGTAGTACATGGCCGTCTGGAGGTCCGGTGGCCCGCGCATCTCCATGTCCACGCGGATGTGGTCCGGTAGGCAGCCGACGAAGAGCTCAGCCCGCTAACGAGCCGAAACGCCGGGGGCATGGCACGCCAGTGCCTGGAAGCGGTCGGCGAAGTCTTGCACCTAGGTGAGGAACGGAAGACGCCCAAGCTCCGCCAGACGGCTCCCGCGTATAGGCGGACCGAAGCGCAAGAGGCACAAATCGCGGAAGCGCTCCCATGGTGGCATGCCGCCCTCGTCCTGTTCGAGGGCGTAGTACCACGTCTGCGCGGCTCCTCGGAGATGTTACGAGGCGATCCAGGTGCGGTCGGACACGAGCGTGCGCTGCCCCCTGAAAATTTGGTCGCATTGGTTGAGCCAATTCAGGGGGTCGACCGTGCCGTCGTAGGTTGCGAACTCCAGCTTGGAGAATCTCGGCGGCGGCTGGGCGTGGACGACGGGCGGGTACGCCTCGTCGGCACGGAGCAGCGAGGATGACAGGGCCGAGTAGGCGGGCATCAGGGTGCCGCCCTGGAACAGGGGCCCGTCGACGCTGGCGAAGGGTTCGGCAGAGCCCGAGGACCCGCCAAACTGCATGGCCGGGTGCGTCGCCGGCGGGAGCATCCCGTGTGGCCCGACCGAGGCCGTCGTGTAGACCGGCTCAAGGGACCCGGCGAGCCAGGCCGGTAACGGAGACGGCGGCTGGGGAAACCGGACCTGGTGGATGGGCACCCCCGGGCCCGTCGTCGGGATGCCCAGGGCCGCGGTCGCCGGTGGCGGCGGCTGCAGCTGTTGCCCCTGCTGCATGGTGGAGGCGCCGGGGTTCGTCGCTGGTGGTGGCTGCCACGGCAGCTGCTGCATGGCGGCGGCAACGGGGGTCGCCGAGGATGGCGACTGCTGCGGCGGCGAAGGGCACAGGCGGCTACGGCCCATAGGATCTCGCGAGGAACGTGCAGATGCCCGCGACCGCCTGGGTGAGATCCCGGATGGCAGCCGTCATCTCCTCCGGGGTGAAGACGACGGGGACGGGCGCGATGGAGGTGACCGACACCGGCAAGAGTGGGGCGCTGGCCGTGGTGGCCATCGGGGCGGTCGTCGCGGTCGGCAGCGGGAGGATCGGGGTGGGCGGCGGCGAGGACATGATCACACCGAAGCTCTCTAATGCCAAATTGGTAGGAACCGGATCCCTACCAGGGCGTGCTCTCAGGTTGTAGGGGTGGAAGGAGGGATGGCGTGGTCGCCGGTGCTGGGGCGCCGTTGTTGCGTGCGCGAGCGCGCGAGAGAGAGCGCAGGGGCGGCGGCTAGGGTTAGGTCTCCCAGCTCCCTAAGGAAGCCGAGAAAATATGATGGCTTCTTGCTTAATCCCAAAACGGGTCCTTACACGAGTTTATATAATCCTCCTAATAAGATAATTGGGCTAAGCCCCTAATAACGATAAGATAAACTGGGCCACAACTAACTGGGCTAAGCCCCTAATATGCCGGTCATAACAGAGAGATTTTTTTTTCAATATTGCACATCAAAATAAGAAAATTGAGTAGAATTGGACTTTGCACAAACCGTTCCTTCGGACAATCTAAGTTAAAAGAGAAATGAGGAAAACAAATCTAGCCACGGAAGGGCATAGTGAATGCTAGAATGTACAAAAAAAGTGTTCAAAGTGAGGGTCAAACTGACAGAACTCATCTGATCATGGGGATGATTTCATATTGAGCCCTTTCACTAATTAACCAGCAAACGAAAACTAAAGGCAAAAGAGATCAAAATTATTTCTATGGCCTACATTTGCAACGTACCTCGATCAATGAATCATGAACTCCTTCGAGGATTACAGATTTCAAACGAGATATAATCTCCTGCTGTCGCCAACCTGTAAAGATGCGTTCCCCAATAATGCATCTTGTAGTTCTTGCTTTTCTGCAGTCCGACCATCTTTTATAAGCGTTTCTTTTGTAGAACATTCCATAGTAGTATGAGAGTACATCCCCAACGGTCTTATTACCAAGAAACCTGCTCAACAGGCTTAGATTTTTGCCGAAAATGTAGAGCCCGAGAAGAAAACATTCTGCCTCAGTACCACTCCAAAGCGAACTGGACAAACCAGGCAGTGGAGTAAATTGCTCGATTTCCCCTTGCTGGGTCAACGACTTATTGGTAAAACCTGGACCTTCTTGAGTAGAGAATGGAGCCAAGTTCTCATCATGTGCTTGATTGATGCAAGATTCTATCTGATTAACAGGCAGCATTGAATGTTGATCCTGGTATGTTGAATCATGGGCATTTGTATTATTTCTGATTGGGTAAATTGAGGTCATCTGACTATCCTCGCCTTGGTCGCTAGCTCTTGCTTCGGATTCTGAAGAATGCTGCCTTCGCAAATCGTCCTCCTTATGGACTTCACTTGGTACCCACATGATTGGTATAGCTAACCCAATCATACCAGGGTAATCATAACCAAGTACGATGCTTTCTGGTGTGCTGGTCATGAGCCGATGGCGCTCAATCTCTGTGGACAGATTGGGGATTTCTGCCTGGTATTCACTTCCAATGCGTGGACATACAGGTGCTTTGTCATATATCACATCTGAAGCAATCGAAGCTTCTAAAGATGGTTGGGTTTCACCATTGTCTTTGAGTTCAAGTGACTCCATCTACCAAAATCAGAAGAAAAAATGTAATTTGTTGAGATAGATCACATATTTAAATTGATTAAGAAAACATGTATATAATCAACATTAGTAACTACAATGGCTTGTTTTTAAGTATATGAGCCAGAAGGGTACGTCGTTAACAGATCTCATTCAGGACTTCGGTGAGAGAAAACAACTATTCAAAAGAAATTCAACACATGAAATTTTTGAGGCCTGGGTACTTCTATTAGAGTTCTTATATACTAGCTTAATCCTGTGATGCGTCACTATTGTATCTCCGGCGATAGAACACCACACTCAACAGGAAAGTATTGAGCAGAAATAGTTTACTACATACAGGATGAGCAACTTTGGCGGAAATACGTAACACACGTCCAGAGTTCAACTTAGGCCCCATAAGTAACCCACATTCATCAAATCCACCTCACACAAGACTGAGGACGAAATGGTTTCTCAAAAGGGGTTAAGTTTTGAGAGGTACACAAAACAATTTGCAAAACGCTTGTTCATGGCAAGCTCCCAGCGATGATATTAAAGATAAAATGCAACTGTAAGCAGGACAACATGGACCATCAAACTGAGACCTTCAAAGCTCCAAAAGTCAACAAAGCCTATTGTGCGAGCGAATTACAATATACTCCCTCCGTAAACAAATATAAGAGCGTTTAGATCACTAAAGTTGTTTACGGAGGGAGTACATGGCAAAAAAAGAGTGTAAACACCAAGTTGGAAGCAAATAAAGGCAACGCAAATCATATTGTAGTATAACCACTGCTGAGGAGGACATGACTCACAATTGTAGAATGCTTCAAAAAATAAGCAAAACTGCAGTCTGTCGCAGATTGAACCACCCAATATCAAGTAGCACTGCCAATTACTTATCGGGCGTCAAGCAGGGAACAATGACAACAACCTACCGTCAACCTAGGCGGTGCGTAACTCTCAATCGCTCGCCACAGCACCCAAATCTGGGCCACCACGGCGAGCAAATCCGTACTTCCAAGACCCCGACACGCACCATTGCGTTCTTCAAATCCCATGCCCAGTACCAACATACACTGCCAGCCACCCCATCAAACTCGTGGGGCACCTCCCGCACAAGGCCGGGAGCAAAGCCACGGGCCTCCCCGGCATGGAGCAGCGAAGCGGAGAACCCCGGGCCGCGCTAACCAAATCCTGAAATCCAGGCTGTCCAACGAGGCGCGCGCGCACGGACACACGCTAAGCAAACCTAAAAATCTGTGCGATCACGGAAGGGAAGCGCCCGCGGCCGAAGCACGGCACAGCAACGAGGACGCGAGACGCGCACCAAACAGCAACGGCATCATCCTAAGCGGAGAAGAAATGTAAGATTGGAGGAGGGAGCAGGGAAGCGAGGAAAACCTTAGTCTCCATGCAGGCGAGGCTCCGCCGCGGCGAAGCCTTCGTAGCTCCGAGCACGCGGGCCCTCCGATTCTCTTGTCGCGCCCGGGAAACGGACGACGCCGGCCAGACAAACAACAGAATCTGCAGGTCCCACGGGAAGAGATTGAGCGGCGGTTGCGGGAGCCGAGCGCGCTACAAGCAGAGAGCAGCTGCACGCCGCCGGGAGTAGAGTACGGTGAGGGCCTGCCGTCTGGGCGCGGTGGTGGTTCGGAGAGGAGGCAGAGACGGGGAGAGAGAGGCGAGGCGAGTCGGGCTTTAAAGACACGAACAAGAGAAAGAAAGAAGAGAACGGCGACAGCGACACAGAGATTGGTGGTGTGGTGTGGACAAGGTAGACCAGCAAATTGCTGGCCGGGCTGGGCCGGCGATGGGCCATGTGATTGGTTTTATGCACTAAAAAAAACAAAAATAGAACTTTACTCATCAAATGAGTAATAAATCGTTTACAATAGCTGATGATAAAATAAAAGGCCAGTGCTACAAATCAACCGGTTGATGCCAGGAAGATTTAAGCCGCCTCCCTGACCGTTCGATCAGCCCCATCACACCCGTCGGATCCTTTCTCTCAGCTGGTCTGCATGGTCAACGCACACACGATCTCTTCCTCGCATCGTACAACAGGCCCCTCTCTTGCTTCGACCTCGCAGCACCAGCAGCAGCCGGCTGCATCGGAGCCCAGGTAGCCGCCGCGGCTTCACTGCAACGACAACATCGGCGAGGCGGCGCTTCACCGCAGCACTTGCCGCCGCCGGCGATGTTCCATTGAAACACATGCCGCTTCGATGATGCTTCATCCCAGCCCCGACGGCTACCGGCGAAGCTCCATTGCAGCACTGTTGGCCCGCCGGCGAAGCTCCATTGAAGCACTAGACGGCCTCGACGGAGCTTCATCGCAACACTGGCTCCCCCGGCGAAGCTCCATCGACGGCGACGAGTGCTGCGATGCAGCATGGCGGCCATGGCGGAAGTTGCAGCGCGGCAGGCAGCGACAACGGTGGAAACTGAGATGCAGCGCTGGCGCCAATGGCAGAAGCTGCAAAGCAGCAGGCAGCAACGACGGTGGAAATTGAGATGCAGCGTTGGCGGCCATGGGGGATGCTGCGATGCAGCGTTGCTCGGCGACGTAGCAGGGCGGCCATGGTGGAAGTTTGCGACGCAGCGCGAGGCGACAACGGCGAAAGCTGCGATGCAGCGCCGGCGGCCATGGCGGGTGCTGCGACGCAGCGCGGTGGCCATGGCAGAAAGTTGCGACTCCGACGACGGAAGATACGATGCAGCGCGGGGGAAACTGCGGTGCAGCGCCGTTGGCTACGGGAGTGCTGCGACGCGACAACGGATTATGACCGCGCAAGAGCCGTAGGCTACGGCGGATTGCGGCGGCGCTAGCGGATGCTTCTAGCGGTGGAGGAGAATGAGATACAGGAAAGAGAGCGCCCGTGGTCGTGCGGCTGTGAAGAGATAAGGTGGGACGAGAGAGAGCCGATATGTCGGTCCACAGAGGGACACATGGTTGGCGAGCGACGCGGTTTACGCGAGTGAGAAATCAGCCGGATGTTTTTAATCGTTTTTCTAAAATAAAGCCCAGCATAACATATCATCCCACATATTGGATAATCTAGATCTAATGAGGGCGGCTGAAGTTCGGGGCTCAGCGTACATGCGTTTCCTATTTAGCGCTGCAGGTGCCCAGTACGCATTTTCGCAAATTAGCGCTGCAGGCGCCCATTTGTACGCATTTTCGCAAACTGGCGCCTGCAGCGCGTGCTGGGCCGGCCCATGTATGGGTGCGCCAGGTTTTTCTTCTTGTATGTTTATGCGTGCTGGGCCAGGTTTTTCTTCTTGTATGGTGGAAGTTTGCGACGCAGCGCGAGGCGACAACGGCGAAAGCTGCGATGCAGCGCCGGCGGCCATGGCGGGTGCTGCGACGCAGCGCGGTGGCCATGGCAGAAAGTCCGACCTCACCCGTCGTTCCATACTCGCGTAACCACCCCGCCAAATAGCTGGTTGTGAAAAGTTACAACCTTTCCATTCTTTTATTCTCCTTTTGTTTTTTTTTTCCTTTTTCCTTTTCCCTTTTTTGTTTTCTGTTTCTTTTCTTTTTGTACGAACAGATTCCCCCTGCATCCTTTTGAATTTGATGAACTATTTTTGTAATTCTATGAACTTTTTCAAATTTGGTGAACTTTTTTCAATTTTGATGAATTTGTTTTCAAAATTGATGAACTTTTTTCAATTTTGATGAACTTTTTTCAATTTTTAATGAAATTTTTTCAATTTTCGATGAAACTTTTCTAAGTTAATGAACTTTTTCAAAATAAACGAACTTTTTTCAAAATCGGTGAACTGTTTTTTCAAATTTGATGAACTTTTTTATTCAAAATCGATGAACTTTTTTAAAATTGATGAACTTTTTGTTCAAAATCGGTGAATTATTTTCAAAATCGATGAACTTTTTCAAAATTTGTGAACTTTTTTCAAATTCGTGAAGATTTCTCAAATTTGCGATTCTTTTTCCAGTTTGTACGAACCTTTTCAATTTTATAAGCATTCTTGAAATTCATGTTTTTAATATTGTGCATTCATTTTTCTTTTTTCCTTTCATTTTATCATAAAATAATACACATAATAGGTTGGATATATAATAAGGCGAGTTTGTACTCAGAATAAACAGCGTGGAGAGATTGGCCTAGTGTCTGCGTTTGAATGTGACCGCACAGGCAGTCAGAGTTCGAATCCTGGCTTTTCCACATTTCTGGACATTTCCCTGCACGCGCCAGCGGTGCGAACCGGCGCTCACAGCGCTGTATAGAAGCTCCCCAGCGTACACCCATCCATGAAAAGTAATTCAAACAAAAGTAGCAAACATATATGAAAAGAATTCACATCCAAAAGGCTTGAATGTGCCAGGAACGTATAAATTTCGGGGTGAAATGGCATTCAAGGAGCTTTAGACAAAAATAATAATAATCAACTCCCAAATAAAATGAAATGGTTTACTAATGAATTTATGAACTAACCTTGATCAATTATGAATTATTTTGAACTTGAAACATGGACAGCTTAGTGTGTATTCCAAACTCATGAAAGGCCAACAAGTTTGGATTGACATTCAAACTTAAACATGAACTTGGTTATCCATTGTTCGTACACCATGACTCCAGTTGCAAGATTCTTTTGAATGATTCTGGCAACCAAAACTTGGCATCACGTACTCCTTATGTGATGAATCCCTCAAAATTGAAACCTGCATGTGAAACATTACGTCACATGCATTCCAATTAACAACCACTATGTTGTTTCCCAAACTCTTATGAGTTAACCCATGACACATGTGACAAAGTCCAATACAGCAGATCTCGGGTAGGGGGTCCCGAGCTAGTAATCTTCGCACAATGGTAAAAAAGACACACATTTTACCCAGGTTTGGGCTCTCTCGAAGAGATAATACCTTACATCCAGCTTTGATTGTATTGATATGATGGGATATAGAGTACTGATGTCTACTACGCAACCTTCTTCTTGTAGACGTTGTTGGGCCTCCAAGTGCAGAGGTTTGTAGGACAGTAGCAAAATTCCCTCAAGTGGATGACCTAAGGTTTATCAATCCGCGGGAGGCGTAGGTTGAAGATGGTCTCTCTCAAACAACCCTGCAACTAAATAACAAAGAGTCTCTTGTGTCCCCAACACACCCAATACAATGGTAAGTTGTGTAGGTGCACTAGTTCGACGAAGAGATGGTGATACAAGTGCAATATGGATGGTAGATATAGGTTTTTGTAATCTGAAAATATAAAAACAGCAAGGTAACTAATGATAAAAGTGAGCGTAAACGGTATTGCAATGCTAGGAAACAAGGCCTAGGGTTCATACTTTCACTAGTGCAATTTCTCTCAACAATAATAACATAATTGGATCATATAACTATCCCTCAACATGCAACAAAGAGTCACTCCAAAGTCACTAATAGCGGAGAACAAACGAAGAGATTATGGTAGGGTACGAAACCACCTCAAAGTTATTCTTTCCGATCAATCCATTGGGCTATTCCTATAAGTGTCACAAACAACCCTAGAGTTTGTAGTAAAATAACACCTTAAGACACACATCAACCAAAACCCTAATGTCACCTAGATACTCCAATGTCACCTCAAGTATCCGTGGGTATGATTATACGATATGCATCACACAATCTCAAATTCATCTATTCAACCAACACATAGAACCTCAAAGAGTGCCCCAAAGTTTCTACCGGAGAGTCAAGACGAAAACGTGTGCCAACCCCTATGCATAGGTTCATGGGCAGAACCCGCAAGTTGATCACCAAAACATACATCAAGTGAATCAATAGAATAACCCATTGTCACCACGGTTATCCCACGCAAGACATACATCAAGTGTTCTCAAATCATTAAAGACTCAATCCGATAAGATAACTTCAAAGGGAAAACTCAATCCATTACAAGAGAGTAGAGGGGGAGAAACATCATAAGATCCAACTATAATAGCAAAGCTCGCGATACATCAAGATCGTATCACCTCAAGAAAACGAGAGAGAGAGAGAGATCAAACACATAGCTACTGGTACATACCCTCAGCCCCGAGGGTGAACTACTCCCTCCTCGTCATGGAGAGCGCCGGGATGATGAAGATGGCCACCGGTGAGGGATTCCCCCTCCGGCAGGGTGCCGGAACAGGGCCCCGATTGGTTTTTGGTTGCTACAGAGGCTTGCGGCGGCGGAACTCCCGATCTATTCTGTTCCCCGAAGGTTTTAGGGTATATTGGTATATATAGGAGGAAGAAATACGTCAGGGGAGCCACGACAGGCCCACGAGGGTGGAGGGCGCGCCCCCCGCCTCGTGCCTTCCTCGTTGATTCCCTGACGTGCACTCCAAGTCCCCTGGATTGCTTCCGTTCCAAAAATAACTTTCCCGGAGGTTTCATTCCGTTTGGACTCCGTTTGATATTCCTTTTCTATGAAACACTGAAACAAGGGAAAAACAGAAACTGGCACTGGGCTCTAGGTTAATAGGTTAGTCCCAAAAATAATATAAAAGTGCATAGTAAAGCCCATTAAACATCCAAAACAGATAATATAATAGCATGGAACAATAAAAAAGTATCGATACGTTGGAGACGTATCAGCATCTCCAAGCTTAATTCCTGCTCGTCCTCGAGTAGGTAAATGATAAAAACAGAATTTTTGATGTGGAATGCTACCTAACATATTTATCAATATGATCTTCTTTATTATGGCAAGAATATCCAGATCCATAAGATTCAAGATAAAAGTTCAATATCGACATAAAAATAGTAATACTTCAAGCATACTAACTAAGCAATTATGTCCTCTCAAAATAACATGGCCAAAGAAAGTTCATCCCTACAAAATCATATAGTTTACTCATGCTCCATTTTCGTCACACAAGAATGCTCTCATCATGCACAACCCCGATGACAGGCCAAGCAATTGTTTCATACTTTAGTAATCTCAAACTTTTTCAACCTTCACGCAATACATGAGCATGAGCCATGGATATAGCACTATGGGTGGAATAGAATATAATGATGGGGCTTATGTGGAGAAGACAAAAAGGGAGAAAGTCTCACATCAACGAGGCTAATCAATGAGCTATGGAGATGCCCATCGATTGATGTTAATGCAAGGAGTAGGGATTGCCATGCAACGGATGCACTAGAGCTATAAATATATGAAATCTCAACAAAAGAAACTAAGTGGGTGTGCATCCAACTTGCTTGCTCACGAAGACCTAGGGCATTTGAGGAAGCCCATTGTTGGAATATACAAGCCAAGTTCTATAATGAAAAGTTCCCACTAGTATATGAAAGTGACAAAACAAGAGACTCTCTATCATGAAGATTACGGTGCTACTTTGAAGCACAAGTGTGGTAAAAAGGATAGTAACATTGTCCCTTCTCTCTTTTTCTCTCATTTTTTTGGGCCTTCTCTTTTTTTATGGCCTTTCTCTTTTTTTACCTCACTTGGGACAATGCTCTAGAAAATGCTGATCATCACACTTCTATTTATTTACAACTCAACGATTACAACTCGATACTAGAACAAAGTATGACTCTATATGAGTGCCTCCGGCGGTGTACCGGGATATGCAATGAACCAAGAGTGACATGTATGAAAGAATTATGAATGGTGGTTTGGCCACAAATACTATGTCAACTACATGATCATGCAAAGCAATATGACAATGATGAACGTGTCATGATAAACGGAACGGTGGAAAGTTGCATGGCAATATATCTCGGAATGGCTATGAAAATGCCATAATAGGTAGGTATGGTGGCTGTTTTGAGGAAGATATAAGGAGGTTTATGTGTGAAAGAGCGTATCATATCACGGGGTTTGGATGCACCGGCGAAGTTTGCACCAACTCTCAATGTGAGAAAAGGGCAATGCACGGTACCGAAGAGGCTAGCAATGATGGAAGGTGAGAGTGCGTATAATCCAGGGACTCAACATTAGTCATAAGGAACTCACATACTTATTGCAAAAATCTAGAAGTCATCAAAAACCAAGCACTACGCGCATGCTCCTAGGGGGATAGATTGGTAGGAAAAGACCATCGCTCGTCCCCGACCGCCACTCATAAGGAGGACAATCAAAGAACACCTCATGTTTCAAATTTGTTACATAACGTTTACCATACGTGCATGCTACGGGACTTGCAAACTTCAACACAAGTATTTCTCAAATTCACAACTACTCAACTAGCACAACTTTAATATCACTATCTCCATATCTCAAAACAATCATCAAGTATCAAACTTCTCTTAGTATTCAATGCACTTATATGAAAGTTTTTATTATACTCATCTTGGATGCCCATCATATTAGGACTAGTTTCATGACCAAAGCAAACTACCATGCTGTTCTAAAGACTCTCAAAATAATATAAGTGAAGCACGAGAGTTCATCTATTCCTTCAAAATAAAACCACTGTCGTGCTCTAAAAGGATATAAGTGAAGCACTAGAGCAAATGATAAACTACTCCGAAAGATATAAGTGAAGATCAATGAGTAGCCGAATAATTATGCAACTATGTGAAGACTCTCTAACATTTAATAATTTCAGATCTTGATATTTTATTCAAACAGCAAGCAAAGCTAAAGAAAATAAAATGACGCTCCAAGCAAAACACATATCGTGTGGTGAATAAAAATATAGCTCCAAGTAAAGTTACCGATGAACGAAGACGAAAGAGGGGATGCCATCCGGGGCATCCCCAAGCTTAGGCTCTTGGTTGTCCTTGAATATTACCTTGGGGTGCCTTGGGCATCCCCAAGCTTAGGCTCTTGCCACTCCTTATTCCATAGTCCATCGAATCTTTACCCAAAACATGAAAACTTCACAACACAAAACTTAACAGAAAACTCGTAAGCTCCGTTAGTGAAAGAAAACAAAACACCACTTCAAGGTACTATATTGAAATCATTATTTATTTATATTGGTGTTAAATCTACTGTATTCCAACTTCTCTATGGTTTATAAACTATTTTACTAGCCATAGATTCATCAAAATAAGCAAGCAACACAATGAAAACAGAATCTGTCAAAAACAGAACAATCTGTAGTAATCTGTAACTAACGCAAACTTCTGGAACTCAAAAACTTCTACCAAAATAGGAAGACCTAGATAATTTTATTATTGATCTGCTGCAATTGGAATCAATATTTTATCACGTTCTGGCGATTTGAAATAATTGTTTTCGTGAACAGAAAGTTTCTGGAATTTTCAGCAAGATCAAATAACTATCATCCAAGAAGATCCTATAGGTCTTACTTGGCACAAACACTAATTAAAACATAAAACCACATCTAACCAGAGGCTAGATCAAAAATTTATTACTAAACAGGAACAAAAAGTAAGGAACAAAAATAAAATTGGTTTGCCTCCCAACAAGCGCTAACATTTAACGCCCCTAGCTAGGCATGATGATTTCAATGATGCTCGCATAAAAGATAAGAATTGAAACATAAAGAGAGCATCATGAAGAATATTACTAGCACATTTAATTCTAACGCACTTTCTATGCATAGGGATTTTGTGAGAAAACAACTTATGGGAACAATAATCAACTAGCATAGGAAGGCAAAACAAGCATAACTTTAAAACTTTAAGCACATAGAGAGGAAACTTGATATTATTGCAATTCCTACAAGCATATGTTCCTCCCTCATAATAATTTTCAGTAGCATCATGAATGAATTCAACAATATAAACATCACATAAAGCATTCTTTTCATGATCTACAAGCATAGTATTTCTATTACTCTCCACATAAGCAAATTTCTTCTCATGAATAGTAGTGGGAGCAAACTCAACAAAATAACTATCATGTGATTGAAAATTAAGATAAAGATGACAAGTTTCATGGTTATCATTATTCTTTATAGCATACGTGTCATCACAATAATCATCATAGATAGGAGGAATGCTTTCATCATAATAAATATTCTCATCAAAACTTGGGGGACTAAAGGTATCATCTTCATCAAACATAGCATCCCCAAGCTTGTGGCTTTGCATATCATTAGCATCATGGATATTCAAGGAATTCATACTAACAACATTGCAATCATGCTCATCATAAAAAGATTTAGTGCCAAACATTCTATAGATTTGTTCTTCTAGCACTTGAGCACAATTTTCCTTTCCATCATACTCACGAAAGATATTAAAAAGATGAAGCGTATGAGGCAAACTCAATTCCATTTTTTGTAGTTTTCTTTTATAGACTAAACTAGTGATAACACAAGAAACAAAAAGATTCGATTGCAAGATCTAAAGATATACCTTCAAGCACTCACCTCCCCGGCAACGGCGCCAGAAAAGAGCTTAGTTGACGGGCTGTGTGTGCCGCTTACCTAGCCTCCCCGGCAACGGCGCCAGAAAAGAGCTTGATGTCTACTACGCAACCTTCTTCTTGTAGACGTTGTTGGGCCTCCAAGTGCAGAGGTTTGTAGGACAATAGCAAAATTCCCTCAAGTGGATGACCTAAGGTTTATCAATCCGTGGGAGGCGTAGGTTGAGGATGGTCTCTCTCAAACAACCCTGCAACCAAATAACAAAGAGTCTCTTGTGTCCCCAACACACCCAATACAATGGTAATTTGTGTAGGTGCACTAGTTCGACGAAGAGATGGTGATACAAGTGCAATATGGATGGTAGATATAGGTTTTTGTAATCTGAAAAATATAAAAACAGCAAGGTCACTAATGATAAAAGTGAGCGTAAACGGTATTGCAATGCTAGGAAACAAGGCCTAGGGTTCATACTTTCACTAGTGCAAGTTCTCTCAACAATAATAACATAATTGGATCGTATAACTAACCCTCAACATGCAACAAAGAGTCACTCCAAAGTCACTAATAGAGGAGAACAAACGAAGAGATTATGGTAGGGTACGAAACCACCTCAAAGTTATTCTTTCCGATCAATCCATTGGGCTATTCCTATAAGTGTCACAAACAGCCCTAGAGTTCGTAGTAAAATAACACCTTAAGACACACATCAACCAAAACCCTAATGTCACCTAGATACTCCAATGTCACCTCAAGTATCCGTGGGTATGATTATACGATATGCATCACACAATCTCAAATTCATCTATTCAACCAACACATAGAACCTCAAAGAGTGCCCCAAAGTTTCTACCGGAGAGTCAAGACGAAAACGTGTGCCAACCCCTATGCATAGGTTCATGGGCGGAACCCGCAAGTTGATCACCAAAACATACATCAAGTGAATCAATAGAATAGCCCATTGTCACCACGGTTATCCCATGCAAGACATACATCAAGTGTTCTCAAGTCATTAAAGACTCAATCCGATAAGATAACTTCAAAGGGAAAACTCAATCCATTACAAGAGAGTAGAGGGGGAGAAACATCATAAGATCCAACTATAATAGCAAAGCTCGCGATACATCAAGATCGTATCACCTCAAGAACACGAGAGAGAGAGATCAAACACATAGCTACTGGTACATACCCTCAGCCCCGAGGGTGAACTACTCCCTCCTCGTCATTTGAGAGCGCCGGGATGATGAA
Source organism: Aegilops tauschii subsp. strangulata (assembly GCF_002575655.3). Lineage (NCBI taxonomy): Eukaryota > Viridiplantae > Streptophyta > Magnoliopsida > Poales > Poaceae > Aegilops > Aegilops tauschii. Next base: position 267,707,936 of record NC_053038.3, on the reverse strand, counting down.
GATGGCCACCGGTGAGGGATTCCCCCTCCGGCAGGGTGCCGGAACAGGGTCCCGATTGGTTTTGGTGGCTACAGAGGCTTGCGGCGGCGGAACTCCCGATCTATTCTGTTCCCCGAAGGTTTTAGGGTATATTGGTATATATAGGAGGAAGAAATACGTCAGGGGAGCCACAAGGGGCCCACGAGGGTGGAGGGCGCGCCCAGGGGGTGAGCGCGCCCCCCTGCCTCGTGCCTTCCTCGTTGATTCCCTGACGTGCACTCCAAGTCCCCTGGATTGCTTCTGTTCCAAAAATAACTTTCCCAAAGGTTTCATTCCGTTTGGACTCCGTTTGATATTCCTTTTCTGCGAAACACTGAAACAAGGGAAAAACAGAAACTGGCACTGGGCTCTGGGTTAATAGGTTAGTCCCACAAATAATATAAAAGTGCATAGTAAAGCCCATTAAACATCCACAACAGATAATATAATAGCATGGAACAATCAAAAATTATAGATACGTTGGAGACGTATCAAGCACATGTTGATATACCTCGAGATTGCTGTGTAAGATTCTCATGAGCTCAGCTTCGGTTTATATAATGCACCAGAGGCCTAGGATAACATGAGTCCTAATCGGCTACGTCAGTGGAGGGAAGTCCTTGTCTTATATGCCAATTCTTGTGGAATCTTCCTTGTATGCGTCAAGGGCTGCCCGAAGTGGCCCGGTAATGAACCACCACACACTACTAGGGAAAAGCCTAGCAGCAACGCGGGTTTTAGGCCTATCAGTAGCGCGGGCAGGAGCACTACGGGTACGACGCTACAGCTAAAGGTTAGCAGTAGTGTGGGTTAACCCACGCTACTGCTATATCAACTTAGTAGTAGCACTTTCTCCAAAGAGCGCTACTAGTAATTACTAGTAGCGCTTCTCCCAGCCCGCGCTACTACTATTATTCCGTATTTTATTTCTTTTTTATTTCATGTTGTATTCATACACCTTTATACAAGTTTTCATACAGCAACAATTTAGAGATTGTTTTTACATCATAATGAGTTATTACATCACTGGGTGAAAGAACCGCGGACTAGTTTCAGGCGGATGGACATCCACTTGAAACTAATCCGCCGTTCTTTCACCCAATGATATAATAAATATCATCATCATATCGTTAACAACTTATCATCATAATACATCATTGTCATATAACACCTCCTCATGATCATCGTTTTCATCAATGAGACATCACATAGCAAGTTGGTCACTAGTCATAATCACAACTACTCCTCATCATCAACTCTAACACATTGTACCACATAATAAATATTGTACCTCTTAGGACCTACTACATTCTCTATGGACCTACTATATTCTCTTAGGTAAAATAGCATAAAACAAGATAGCCCCTGACTCTCATTATGGAGAATGGAGATTATCCTGTCTCCAATGCCTGTCTTTCGCACAATGTTGCTTCCAAGAACCTCCTTATGACTGTCAATACATTTTTTCCATTCTTTAATTAGCATGTGTTCACCGGTTTTAGAAATCCGATATGGACAGGTGAGATTCGTAGGATGACTTGGCTGTATGTTCAAAACATCAAGGCGACCATTCTGATACATCAGATGAGGCACACAATCCTTCGGGATTTTCTGTTGAAAAACATAGTAATAACTTCGTAGTTAGCAATGTAGTTCAGTTTTAGAAGTATGCAAAAGATCCACGGATGTCGTAATAGTAAAAAATCTTACCATGGCATCTCCACGGATGTTACCATGGTTCAACACGTGCACTAGTGGCACGTATTGACCATAATGTGGAGGAGTTTGATAATAGATATTGTAATTCTCAAGTTCAGTACAAAATGCGATCAGATGATTTTTCTCCTGATAAGTTAATTCGGAGCCATCGGTGTAGTAGGTTCTGTCTACCATCTTCCGCACATTGTTTGAAGAATGAAAATAAGCTGTCAACTATTTTAAAATAAACAATATAAATTAGTTAATAACTATGTTTGAGAAACTCACATAGCGGTAGAATTGGAAGCGTATCAACAAGGACCCAAATGTCCATATTGTCTTGCTCGATGTCAGGATCACCAAGATTCATGGTGACAAGCATATCCTCATAAAAACCATACATCTTGCAAAGTGCTTCCCAATTTGTGCAACCAAAATGGGTTGCACTCTGAGAATTGTACAGATTTACTTCAAAATCCATACCATGATGGGTCCTTAGGTGAATTTTCTTTGTTTCGAAATTTCATGGTCTTCAAAACCCATCCTCTCCAAGACATAGCGTCTTGCATGGCATGGGATAAGCTAGTCGGATTGTAAAAGATGAAAATTACACGTTGAAATAGTTGAAGTCGTGCTTAATTACAAAAAAAAAACACATGTCGTCGTTGCGTACCGTTTCAACATCGAAGGTCTCCTGGAGCTTAATGCTGAAGCGCCTATCTTCGTCCAAGTGAGGCCTGTCGCACTGACCTCGGTCGTCGTTGCACCAGTCGCACTCCCACGGGAGACTTTCGTCGTCCGAGTACGACATTTCCTATGTTCATAATTCAAAGATTAAACTTGTACAATTAAATATATGTACTACAAAAACTAAACTAGATCATTATTATTCATCACGGGTTGACTATCGGTCTGCCGAGTCTTTTCTTGAAAACTCTCAGCTCACGTGGTGTATACATTCGACCGTTGGTGATGATCGCTCCTCCTTTCGTCCCCGAGTGCATTACAACAAAATGTCTAGCACACGGGAACGAAGGAGAAGCGACCCCCACGACAACAGTTGGGATTCTTCGTCCTCTTATATATGGTGGAGACTCTCCCTCACTGATTCCTCTTTGACATTTGTGACCGTCGGTGATGGTCGTTACTCCTCCTTCCCCTAGTGCATAACAAAGGTCTAGCATAAGGAGAAGAAGGAGAAACGACCCCCACGACAACAGTCGGGATTCTTCGTCCTCTCATATATGGTGGAGGCTCGACAGACTTAAAGTCAACCCGAAATATCGTTTAATTATCTTTCTAGAAAATCCAGGCCACTCGATATTTCCTACATATTCTAGCACAAGTCATGCCAAAATTCATGGAAAAATCCGGCATGACCTTTGCTAAAAAAGGACATATCGAGCACCTGAAATTTGCTAGAACAGAAATTAATCAACACTCTAGCAAAACATAGGCCACTCGGAGGTGTAACCTGCAAACATGACCGGCCACTTGGGCAAGCACATATCCTATTTGAGTAACACAAGATATACATGTTTTTATCTACATCATATGAGCATTCAAACTTGATGGTCATTGCATTTGAATGGTTGAAAATATGAGCAAAAACATTTCAAAATATCTTATAGGACTCATATTGACATGGAGATTTGGCTGGTCTCACCTCGAGGTCGGGGGGGGGGGGGGTGGGTCGGTGACGGGGACGATGGCGAGGATGATGGAGGGGCTCCTAGATTTCTGCAAAAACAAAAACCCTATAAACTATCAACTAATCAAATTCATACGCCTTGCATAGTGGGGTCCAATTTGAGCATTCAAAATAGGAGTACTTCTCCAATTTGAGCATTCAATAAGCAAAACCAAATCGTAAAATAAATAAGTATTCAAATCAGCATGCATTCAATAAGCAAAAGTAAATCATCTCTTGCGTCCGTACATCGTCGAATATTATCACTAATACATCCCAAATAGTATCATGCATATAACATCACTAATACAACTAAAACCCTAGCGAACAACGGGTATCGGCGCGGGCGGTGGACACCCAAAGAGAAGGAACCATCACAGGATCATAGCTCCAGTGAGATCCCTGGAGAACCTGCGCTCCAACGCAACCATGTAGCGACGGACGTGCGCGTCCTCCTCGCTGACACAGTGACGTACCACCTCCGCGGGGTCCTCAAGCCTCTGCACCGTCACTGTCCCACGCAACCACCACCAAAGAAGGTTCAGGTCAACGACGGGCTGGCTCCTCGCCAAGCTGCGCCCCCAGTACCAGCCCGACGTAGCCCAGTCCCGGACATGGCCCATCTGATCAAGCAGGTGTCCTCCGCTGAGTCGACGACGAGGATGCGGGATAGGCATCGCTGACGTCGATGCGGGAATAATTGCTTTAACTAAAAGAAAAACAACAAATGTGACATGTTCAACTAGTTCTATTAATTCAACTAGTTCTTACTATAAATAAACTTACTATAAATAAAAATAAACTAGTTCTTACTAAAAATAAACTAGTTCAACTAGTTATATTAATTTTCTTACTAAAAATACACTAGTTCTATTAATTCAACTAGTTCTTACTAAAAATAAACTAGTTCAACTAGTTCTATTAATTTTCTTACTAATTCTATTAAACACTAATGCCCTAGTTCTTACTAACTAATTAGATGAACCTACCTAGGAACTACTGCCCTAATTAGCATCTATTTGATAAACGCTAACTAATTTGATGCAATCTAAATTTGATGAACCCTAGGAACTTTAGCTAGGCAGAGGTAGGGGAGGGGGAGGAGGAGGCGTGCTCACCTCGGGTGCCGGCGGCGAGGGAGGGGCAGGCGGCGTCGAGGTCGGGGTCAGGGCTCGGGCACGCGGCGGAGGGCGGCGTCGAGGTCAGGGTCGGGGGAGGCGTCCAGGTCGGGGTCGGGGCCGGCGTCGAGGGCGTGCGGAGGGCGACGCGAGAGCGCGCGGTGGCCAACGGCGACGCAGGGCGACGACGGCGGCGTGAGCAGATGAGTTCGATTTGGGGGAAGTGGTCGTGGGGAAGAAGGAGCGCGCGGTTAAGTCAAAAGTAGTAGTAGCGCGTTCCAGGAAAAGCGCTGCTGCTACATTAGCTATAGCTAACTTAGCTATAGCGCTGGCTCACACAACACGCTACTGCTAAGTTAGCTATAGCACGTTTCCGGAAAGCACGCTGCTGCTACACATTTCTCCTTTATTTTCCTTTTTCATTTGTTTTCCTTCACATTTTATTTTTTCCCTTCCCCTTTTTCTATTTCTTTCATTTTCATTTTATTTTCTAAATGTTTTACACTTTATTTTCCTTTAATTAGCAGTAGCGCTCTCTGCACGAAAAACACTACTACAACAAGCTTAGCAGCAGCGTTGTTTCTAAAAGACCGCTACTACTATATGTAGCCTATCGGCTTAGTAGTGAGAGTTTTAGTAGTAGCGCGTTTAAACGGGGACGCACTACTGCTACGCGTGTATCTGTAGCGCGTTTAACTTGCACGTGCTACTACTATTTAGCACCAGCGCCCTTTTTAACAAGCGCTACTGCTAAGATTCTGTGTATAAGATTTTCCCTAGTAGTGGCAGGGGTCCTCGGCCCAGTCCTCCTGACTGGGATACGACATGGTGAGTACTAGTCCAGGACTCCGTTAGTAGACCATGAGCCGGTCATCAAGTTGGGGACGTTCCTCGGTTCTTCCGAACTGTTCTCCCTCTTCGGTCGTCGGCCTTTAAAGATGGTTCAACAAATCTTCCCTTCCCCGATCTCGAGGATCACCGAGGTGTATCCAAAGAGTTCACATGTAGGACATCCAAGGAGCCCCTTCTAGGTTCCCTTAAACTTTATCAGACCTCAAATTTTCACGCCACACCTCGGGTTAAATTTTTTCCCGTGCAGCGGTGTCTTCTTGCATTGAGCTCCAACACTAGACTGCATCCTAGGTGACATAGATCACATCAGTTTTGAAAAGTTTGATGGAGTTTAGCCGAGTTTCATGCTGGAAAAGTCTCCTCTGTAGCCAACCACTCGCAGCCGGCCTCCATGACGGATAGCTTCCGAGGTGGTGCACCACCTCGGTCTTGGGCTATTTTTTCGTGATTTTTCCGATTAGTGCAATTTACTCTCTATAGAGATGTATAGCAGTAGCCATCAAGGTATGGGCCGGTCTAAAGTCCAGGATGCACTAAAAGGGTAAAATAAAACCGCTGATCCTAGTGATGAGTCCATTTTTCATGATAATTTTGGTTGTTATTTTGTGCCTTTATAATAGGCTTTGTAGAATTTTACCGCGTACACGCACTCCTTTTGTTGATTTTCCCCAAAAAATGCTTTTGGAGCAAATAAACACTTATGGAAGTAATCCCAAGAAATTATGGTGGAATCGCATTATTTAAGTGTGATAATATCCTACTACAAAAGAATAAAGCAAAAGAATTATAGGGAGGCGCTGGCGGCGGCTCCAGAGCAAAAGACGGCAACCATATGACCGCAAGCGCTCATATGGTTGGTCGTATGAGGTGTCAGGAGGACTGCCTCGTCAAATATATCCACCCCGTGGAATCGGATTGTGGATCAAACACACACAGACGCTAGAAACTCGTCCCAAAGGAGGAACCCTAGCCTCCGGACCAATCCGGAGGGGTAACCTTCCAAGGAGGAGATCGCCATCATCACCACTATCCACAAGCAGGGCTTCAACATCATCACCAATGTCATCATCATCATCCACATCCTTCTCATTGTAATGCATCAAGAACCGTAGTGGATCAACTTGAGTGTCACATGCGCAATCCATTCATGTTCACCGTCACCCCTTGTATGATGTTTGTTACCTTGATGTGTGAGTAGTTCTGCTAGTTCTCGGGGATATGGATGAACCCTAGCATGTAATAGATTGTTTGATACTAGGATTTAATATCCTCTTTGCATGTTTATGTTAATGAGCTTCTTGATGTTGGGTGAAGTCGACCATCGAATGTATGCCACCAATTTAGGATGGAATGTTATGTTGGAAATATGCCCCAGAGGCAATAATAAAGTTGTTATTATCATATTTCCTTGTTCTTGACAAATTTTTATTCTCCATGCTATAATTGTATTTCCCGGAAACTCAAGTACATGTGTGGATACATAAACATACATTGTGTCCCTAGTGAGCCTCTACTAGACTAGCTCATTGATTAAAGATGGTTAAGGTTTCCTAATCATAGACATGAGTTGCCATTTAATAACAGGATCACATTATTTGGAGAATGATGTGATGGGCAGACCCAATTGTAAGCTTAACATCTGATCATATCACTTAGTTTAATTGCTACAAGTTTCTTCATGTCAAGTATTTGTTCCTTAGACTATGAGGTCGTGCCACTCCCAAATGATGGAAGAATAGTTTTGGCTATCAAGCGTCACTTCATAACAGGTATCTCGGAAAGTATTTGTTGGGTTGCATGGATCGAGCCTGGGATTTTTCACTCCGTGTGATGGAGAGATATCTCTGGGCCCTCTCGGTAATACGCCATCCTAAGTAGCTTGCAAGCATGTGACTAATGTGTTTAGTCACAGAGGTGTTGTATTATGGAGCGAATAAATAGACTTGCTGGTAATGAATTGAACTAGGCATGGCGATACCAATGATCGAATCTCGGACAATTAACATATTGCCGGACAAAGGGAACTGCATACGAGATTACCTGAATCCTTGACATCGTGGTTAGAACCGATAAAGATCTTCGTTGAATATATGCAGGATTCAGTATGGGCATCTAGGCCCCACTAGTGTTTATTGATCAGAGAGGTGTCCCGGTCATGATTGCATGTTCTTGAACCCGCAGGGTCACACACTTAACGTTCGGTAACGCTATGGTAGTACTGGGATATTCATAATGGTGAGTCCGAAGGTAGTTCGGAGTCCTGAATGGGATCTGGGACATCACTAGGAGCTTCAGAATAGTCCGGAGGTAAAGATTTATATATGAAAGTGATTTTCAGGGTTCTAGAAAAGTTTTAGAAATTACCAGCATTGTGCTGGATGGTCCAGAAGGGTTCCGAGGGACCACCAATGGGTCCCACCTATCCCAGAGGCCTGCATGGGCTAAAGGGGGGCACCCTGGCATACATGGGACATGTGCACCATCCCCTAAGGCCCATGCGGCTAGGGGTGGGGAAACCCTAAGGATGGGAGGCGCACCAACTTGGCTTGGAGGGAAAGCCTCCCCTAGACGCCGCTCCCTGTCCTTGGAGGAGGGGCCAGGGCATGCCGACCCCTCCCATAACCCGATATAAGGAGGGGAGGCGCAGGGGGAGGCACACCCCTTTGCTGGCTGCCGCCCCCTCTCTCCCTCTCCATCTCCTCCTTCGGTGCGCGCATGGCCAAGCCCTACCGGATTTTCGCTGCCATGACCACCACCACGCCATTGCGCTGACCTAGATCCCATCTACCTCCCCCTTGCTTGCTAGATCTAGAAGGAGGAGACGTCACTGAGACATACGTGTGCACATCTCAGAGGTGCCATTCCTGCGGTGCTAGATTGAAATCTCGAAGGGAGTACAACTACGCCAACCATGTTCATTAGAACGTTAACACTTTCGGTCTATAGGGGTATGTAGCTTGTCCCTCTCATTGCTAGCATCTCCTAGATTATATCTTGGGTGAAACCGTACGATTTTTTTGTTTTCCATGCAACGTTCCTCATCAGTGGCATCATGAGCTAGGTCTATGCGTAGATGTTATGCACGAGTAGAACACAAATTGGTTGTGGGCGTTGATTTCAGATTGCTTATCTCCTTTGTTATTTTGGATTTGGCGATACTGTGGGCTGAAGACACCTGAACCAACTTTACTTGTCCTTGCACAAGAGATCGGTACCACGACTTACATGAAACTTGTATTGCATAGAGCGGCTTGTATATCACCGTTGTGGCTTTGCATAGATAAGAACGGTTCTGATATGTTGCCCCTAGAAGCCACAACTTTACTGTCAGATTGCTTATCTATGCATAGTGCTTTGCGGATGTCTGTCTCTCCAACTTTAGTTGAATCTGATTTGACAACGACGGTCCTTGTAGAAGGTTAAAAAGAAACTTGTATATCACTGTTGTGGCTTTGCATAGATAAGAATGATTCTGATATGTTGCCCCTAGAAGCCACGTAAAAACTGCAACAACAAAGTAGATGACGTCTAACTTGATTTTGCAGGGCATGTGATGTGATGTGGTATGGCCATGATGTGATTTGACATATGTGATGTATGGTATGATCATGTTTTGTAATAAGTTCACAACTTGCTTGTCGATGAGTACGGCAACCGGTAGGAGCCATAGGGTTGTCTTAACATTATTGTATGACATGCGTGTCAATCATTAAAGCCATGTAATTGCTTTACTTTACCGCTATGAGTTAGCAATAGTTGTAGAAGCAATAGTTGGTGGAGACAACTACATGATGGCACCCAGGAGATGATGGAGATCATGGTGCTATGTCAGTGATGATGGAGACCATGCCGGTGCTGATGGAGATCATGCTGGTGCTTTTGGGATGGAGACCAAAAGCACAAGAAGAAAAAGGCCATATCATGTCACATATTGCTCACATGTGATGTTTATCTTTTATGCATCTTATTTTGCTTATGTTGTGTTTGGTTGAGCTGTAGATTCTGAAAAAGCTGCTGTGAGCTGTCAGCTATGAGCTATGAGAAAGCTGCTATGAACTTTCAGCCATGAAATAGTTGGAAGCTGTTTGGTTGAAACAACTTTGAAACATTAGATTTTGACTGTGAATTGTGTGTAATGCCCCCGAGACTGTTTGTATGCTAATTGATCAAAACACTAATATGCAAGTTAATTGACATATAGATTACTATTTCAGAAAGAAAATTTCATTTTTTATGTGTTGCACTATATATGTACATACAAACACGAGAGCACTAGACATCTTTGATTGCACAAGACATGCATAAACGGGAGAGCGCTATACATCTTTGATTTCATAGGACATGGATAAACATGAGAGCAATATATTTTTATACACGCATGATATACAATGTAGATCTCGATTCAATTGAGCCAAAGGCAAGACAAAAAATTAACTAGATCCAATTAAGCCATGAGTTTTATAAGAAATCTGACCATAATCAGCTCAACTACTAATAAACAAATGAGCACTAAAGTTGTTGGTGATATCCTAGCTTTCTTCAATAGGCCATGTAGCACCTAAGCTCATATGCAGCAAGCCAACAACCATGCTGAATTAGCAATATCTAAGGCAAACTTTAGTATGCAATGTTGTTCTTCAAGAAAATACTTTATATGCAATGTGCACATACTCTCGTGTTGTCATCACACAGATCGCCAGATTTTACCTGCAATCTTTGAGCACAAGAGGTCAAGAGTCGTGCGTATTCCTTGTCAAACTAATAAGAAACTATACTGATGACAACATGAAACAACAACGCTATGAGCATGTGTCGCTCCTCCTCTCGTGCGAAAATATGGCATTGATGTACAATATAACCATCAATCACATGCCAATAACTGGTACAACAAGTTGCTATACAAATGGTTTTTAACCCCTTTCCGCGACAACATTTTAAACCGTTGCCTTGCTAGTGTGTGCGATAGGGGGGGGGTCCTTCCCACACGACCCAGAAACCATCAGGGATAGAGAGTAGGAATGCATAAGTTTTCCAGAATAAAGCATATGCGATGCCCGCATCTATCCCAAAAGCGATTTGTCACACAACTTTTTGTGATATATCGAATATCCCAAACGCTCGATCCTTGCTATTGGTGTGTGCTGGCATTAACGTTGCACACGCTATTATGTGGTGCAACGTTTATGATGCACAGCCCATCACAAACAGTTCATGATTGCCAAGCGTGTGTGATAAGGAGACTATCACACACATTCACTTCTCCCGAACCATATGCGATCTGTAATTAAGAAGATTACCTGATCATCGTATGAGTGTCAGATAGGATTACAAAACGTCGGACCGTTGTACCAGTGTCGTACATGATAACTATTGCACACACTATTATGTGGTGCAATGTTTATGATGCCCATGACATCCGAAACAGTTCATGATTATAAACCGTGTATGATAAGGCGACTATCACAAACATTTAGTTTGCTCGCACTGTTTGTGATATTGTCTGACATCACACATGGTTCGCAAACGACAACTGTGTGCATCATCACACACGTTCCCTCTCTGCAAACGGTGTCGGATTATGATGTATATCACACACGTTTGTGCTTTACAGACCGTGTGTGCCGGAACGACCTGCAGATCATATTTTGACCCTAACTTAATCGCTACTATTTAAGATTGTACTGAATTTGAAGTTGAATGTGAAAGTTGGCTATAACTTTATTCATATCCATTAGGTTCAACAATCAATGCATTATTCAATTCGCAGATACATATGTTCAAGAATTACATAAGCACCAAATAAAGAATGATGAACTAGGGTTGTGTACTTGTACTATTAAACACTGGAAAGAAAGATGCGAAAGACATTTTGGTTGCTGAACAAGGTGAAGCGGAATGCCCGTATTCTTCTCTGCTCCATGCAGAAGGCAGACATGACTCTAGTCCAACCCCTTGTGATGGCCGACCGCCCATCCTTCACTGTTGTCATGACTCATGACGACATCTAGATAGTCATTGTGTTCTCGTAGAAATACTTTAACCTTTGCATGCCCACCAATCATGTAGTTTGAGAGGTAATCTTGAGTAAACTACATCGAGAACCACTACAAAGGAAAAGATTCCGACGTTGTCATCTAACACAACTCATTATGAGCAAATAGTAAAAAGAAGGCTGGAGAGTTCTTACTTACCATGCTGCTGTTCACTGTTGTCTTGGATAAAGTGTAAACAACTAGTTTAATTGCCACCTTTTGACCCATTTTACTAACAATCTTTATCAGATTCCTCACTTGATGCTGGTCCATCAATATCTCATTGCCCCATACACAGAAAGGGTCGAAGCACGAACTTTACCAATGACGTGTACCTAAAAGCACCAAGTTAATATTAGAAGCTAATCAACAATTGCACAATGATGTAGTACAACACTCCGCCCGTCCATTATATAAGATCTTATAACATCCATATACTCACGCGTGGATATTATGGGGTGGAGGGAGTTTATTACATTTTTACAAATATCAACCGATTAACTAAAGGTAACTGCTGCTGTGTTGTTGTTGTTCTTCTTCTTCTTCTTCTTCTTGCTGCTCTTTTATGTATATCTAGACATCATCAGAACATTAAGGTAACATTCTTGGTTTGAGATTACATTTGCCAAAGGTTGCCACAACTAAGGTTAGGCAAGTTTGACCAACTTAGGTGTGTGTTTGGTTCAAGCCACATCTTAGGCAAGCCACACTATGGTCCCACATCACATACACTCAAAAATTGTGGCAAGATTCTCATAGGCGTGCCAACTTGTGGCTCTCGTTTTGAAGAACTAACCTTTGGCAACACTGTACGGGAAAGTGTGGCACTCCTAGGCCTAGAACCAAATAGCCCTTCCTTGTTGCTATGTAGCCTAGGATTGCATATTTAGTCATTCAGTACAATGCATGTTGCTACTGATAAATGGGTTACAGATATATTCAGTTAAATGTCTGATTCGATGATTAATCCCTTATCAGCCCCAGGCTTATATGGTACCAGCTACCGATATCCCGAAGTGTGAGTATATATAAGCCATGGGATGAAACTAACCTCGATGGTAAACAACGGTTGTTCCCAATATTGTCATGACATATAAAGGCATGTTAAGCACAACAGGCTAAACATCAACCAAATATATCCATGGTAGACAACATAATCTCCAAATGGTAGCTTCATGGTGAAGGTTTAAGCACGCTAGTCAAGAAAAACAAGAAGTGGGAAGGTGTGTTAACTGTAACAGGCCTAACATTTAAAAACAAGCAAACATAGTCATTCAAACTAGTATTGTGCATGTCTAAGTACACTAGTTATTGTTAAATCAAATGAAAGGCATTTTAAATACAACCAAATATAGTCATTCATAGAGCTATTGCTGAAACTGGTATTGATGAAATTGAACTGCACAGTTCATACTTGCACATATAGAACATCATATTGTGAATAACTGAAATAAACAAGGCATACTACAGACAACCAAAGATAGCAATTGAAATTGGACATATGCTAACTACAAACAACCGAACAACCAAAATCCGTTGAAATAAACAAGGCATAATGCAAACAACCAAATATAGAAATAAATACTTGACAGATTCTCACTACAAAAGGGGTTCGAGAAAAGAAATCATGGGATTCCCCCTGTGAAGAGGCATGACAAAACAAATCATGGGTTTCCTCACTTGTCATAGATGGGCTCCTCCTCGCGGTCGCCGTCGATGAGGTCTGACTTGGCAGCTGAGGATCCCAAGCCAGCGTCACATAACGTGTCCTTCAGAAATGACAAAAGGGGCTCCATGGTGATGAAGGATGGAAAATTGTTCATAGTGAGCCATAGGAGATCAGCGGTAGGGCCATCGATGAGATCGACGGATTTCAAACCCGAGGGGTTAGGGGTGGGCAACTTAACCTGTGACATAGCCCGCATCAAGCCGGCATAGTCGATGACCTCGATTTCGTAGCCGACGTCCGTGAGATACCAGAATACTCTAGCCCGCTGATTGAAAGGCCACAGCCAGTCATCATCAGCTTCCTCGGTGGCCGCCTCTCCGATGTCGGGCAAAGAGTCCGCGGTAAACCTCTTTTGGGCCATTCGCTCCTCGAGCTCCCCGGGAAGCGTAGCCGGGCTTAGGCTGCGACGCTGTGGAGTGGGGAGGGGGATGGGGATCTGTGGAAAAGGGGGCGTTTCACAGGCGCCATCTAAGAAACTCAGGGCGGCGAGGGTATGTAGATCGGTGGGTAACTTGCATGGGCAGATGATACGTCTCCAATGTATCTATAATTTTTTATTGTTCCATGTTGTTATATTATCATTCTTGGATGTTTTACAATCATTTTATAGCAACTTTATATCATTTCTTGGGACTAACCTATTCACATAGTGCCCAGTGCCAGTTGCAATTTTTTGCTTTTTTTTACTTCACAAAATATCAGTACCAAACGGAGTCCAAACGCAGCGAAACTTTTTTGGAGGTATTTTTTGGACCAGAAGACACCTTGGGGACCAAGAAAGCACCTATGAGGAGGCCCGTGGGGGACCACAACCCACCAGGGCGCGCCCGGGAGCCCAGGTCCGCCCAGGGGGGTTGTGGGGCCCACGGAGGTCTCCTGCACCGCCTCTTCACCCTATAAATTCCCAAATATTTCAGAAACCCTAGAGGAGTCAACGGAGAACAATTCCAGCCGCCGCAAGTTTCAGAACCATGAGATCCAATCTAACACCATCACAGAGGGGTTCATCATCCTCATTGGTGCCTCTCCAATGATGCATGAGTAGTTCACCATAGACATACGGGTCCGTAGGAAGTAGCTAGATGGCTTCTTCTCTCTTTTTGATTCTCAATACAATGGTATCTTGGAGATCTATTTGATGTAATGACTTTTTGCGGTGTGTTTGTTGGGATCCGAGGAAGTTTGATTTTATGACCAGATTTTTATCCATGAATATTATGAGTCTTCTTTGATCTCTTATATGCATGATTATTTATAGCCTCGTATTTCTTCTTCGAATCTTTGGTTTAGTTAGGCCGACTGGATCGGTTTTTCTTGCCAAGGGAAGAGGTGCGGTGTCCTCTCCCAGTGACAGAAGGGGCAGCGAGGCACGCATCTATCGTTGCTATTAAGGATAACAAGATGGGGGCTATTCCTACATGAATAGATCTCGTCTACATCATCTCATCGTTCTTATTGCATTACTCTGTTTCTCCATGAACTTAATACACTAGATGCATGGTGGATAGCGGTCGATGTGTGGAGTAATTGAAGGAAATATGCCCTAGAGGCAATAATAAAGTTATTATTTATTTCCTTATATCATGATAAATGTTTATTATTCATGCTAGAATTGTATTAACCGGAAACATGATACATGTGTGAATACATAGACAAACAGAGTGTCACTAGTATGCCTCTACTTGACTAGCTCGTTGATCAAAGATGGTTATGTTTCCTAGCCATAGACATGAGTTGTCACTTGATTAATGGGATCATATCATTAGGAGAATGATGTGATTGACTTGACCCATTTCGTTAGCTTAGCACTCGATCATTTAGTATGTTGTTATTGCTTTCTTCATGACTTATACATGTTCCTATGACTATGAGATTATGCAACTCCCATCTACCGGAGGAACACTTTGTGTGCTACCAAACGTCACAACGTAACTGGGTGATTATAAAGGTGCTCTACAGATGTCTCCAAAGCTACTTGTTGGGTTGGCGTATTTCCAGATTAGGATTTGTCACTCCGATTGTCGGAGAGGTATCTCTGGGCCCAATCAGTAATACACATCACTATAAGCCTTGCAAGCATTGTGACTAATGAGTTAGTTGCGGGATGATGTATTACGGAACGAGTAAAGAGACTTGCCGGTAATGAGATTGAACTAGGTATCGAGATACCGACGATCGAATCTCGGGCAAGTAACATACCGATGACAAAGGGAACAACGTATGTTGTTATGCGGTCTGACCGATAAAGATCTTCGTAGAATATGTGGGAGCCAATATGAGCATCCAGGTTCCGCTATTGGTTATTGACCGGAGAGGTGTCTCGGTCATGTCTACATAGTTCTCGAACCCGTAGGGTCCGCACGCTTAACGTTACGATGACGGTTATATTATGAGTTTATGTGTTTTGATGTACCGAAGGAGTTCGGAGTCCCGGATGAGATCGGGGACATGACGAGGAGTCTCGAAATGGCCGAGACGTAAAGATCGATATATTGGACGACTATATTCGTACTTCGGAAAGGTTCCGAGTGATTCGGGTATTTTTCGGAGTACCGGAGAGTTACGGGAATTCGTATTGGGCCTTAATGGGCCATACGGGAAAGGAGAGAAAGACCCCAAAGGGTGGTTGCACCCCTCCCCATGGACTAGTCCGAATTGGACTAGGGAAGGGGGGGGGGGCGCTCCCTTCCCTCTTTCTCCTTCTCCCTTCCCTTCTCCTATTCCAACAAGGAAAGGAGGAGTCCTACTCCCGGTGGGAGTAGGACTCCCCCCTTGGCGCGCCCTCCTCCTTGGCCGGCGGCCTTACCCTAGCTCCTTTATTTACGGGGGCAGGGGGGCACCCCATAGACACACAATTGATCATTGATCTCTTAGCCGTGTGCGGTGCCCCCCTCCACCATATTACACCTCGATAATATCGTAGCGGTGCTTAGGCGAAGCCCTGCGTCGGTAGAACATCAACATTGTCACCACGCCGTCGTGCTGACGAAACTCTCCCTCAACACTCGGCTGGATCGGAGTTCGAGGGACGTCATCGAGCTGAACGTGTGCTGAACTCGGAGGTGCCGTACGTTCGGTACTTGATCGGTCGGATCGTGAAGACGTACGACTACATCAATCGCGTTGTGTTAACGCTTCCGCTTTTGGTCTACGAGGGTACGTGGACAACACTCTCCCCTCTCGTTGCTATGCATCACCATGATCTTGCGTGTGCGTAGAATTTTTTTTGAAACTACTACGTTCCCCAACAGTAATAGTAGTAGATGCAGAATCGTTTCGGTTTACTAATCTTGGACGTGATGCCTATGTATTGATCATTGCCTTGGATATAATCATAATTATTTGATCTTCTATCAATTGCCCAACAGTGATTTGTTTACCCACCGTGTGCTATTTCTCGAGAGAAGCCACTAGTGAAATCTACGACCTCCGGGTCTATTCTTTATCATATTTGCTTTCCGATCTATTATTTTCTACTTTTTATTTTTTCAGATATATTTTTCCAAAAACCGAAAAAATACCTTGCTGCACTTTCTATTTACATCATTTATTTCGC
Source organism: Aegilops tauschii subsp. strangulata (assembly GCF_002575655.3). Taxonomy (NCBI): domain Eukaryota; kingdom Viridiplantae; phylum Streptophyta; class Magnoliopsida; order Poales; family Poaceae; genus Aegilops; species Aegilops tauschii. Next base: position 267,691,243 of record NC_053038.3, on the reverse strand, counting down.
ATTTTATCGAGATCTATTTATCCAAACTACCACAAATTTATCTATATTTTTACCATGGAGGGATTGACAACCCCTCTTACGCGTCGGGTTGCAAGTATTTGTTCTTTATGTGCAGGTACCATTTACGTAGTGTTGCTTTGTTCTCCTACTGGAATGATACCTTGGTTTCACCACTGAGGCAAATACCTACCGTAGCTGCGCTTCATCATCCCTTCCTCTTTGGAGAAATACCGACGCAATTTCTAGCCGCATCAAAAGGAATTTCTGGCGCCGTTGCAAGGGAGACATCATCAACATCTATCATGTTCCTAATCACAAATATCAGTTCTTTGCAATTTCTATTATTTTCCATTTGCCTCTCATTTTCATCTCACCCACTTCACAAAATATTTCCTTTTTATTCACCCTTTTCTCGTCAGATCTATCTTTGTTCGCATTCTTGTTTGCCTACTTTCTCGTTATGGCTAGTTCTTCCTCTATTGCGTGTACCCCCGAGAACGAAGTTCTTAATTTTAAACAAAGGGGAGGGGAGAATCTAAAAGACGCTTGGTATAGGATTTTCAATGCTCATAATATATCTATTCATAAGCAATCTACCGTTATTCTTCTTCGCAGTTTTTATGTGGGCATCACCACTTGCTAGAGATTCATCCTTGATACGATTACTGGTGGGAATTTCTTGATGTGTCCATCTTTGGATGCTTTTAATGCCATGAGAGATCTAGTGGGTGCACCATCTATCATTATTAATGAAACAATCTTAACTCTTGAGCATGTTATGCAATGATTAGACACTATTGAAAAGAAGCACTACAACAAGAACCCCCCTACAACAACGCATTGATGCGTTGTTGTATGTCTATATATGCGTTGCTAAGGTATATGCCAATGGATTACTATGTGTTGCCTTTGGTGGCGTTGCTAGGGTATACGACAACGTATATACATGCGTTGGTAAACGACATGTAGAAGCGTTGCAAGTTAGCAACACATATAGTTAGAGCTTAACAACACTTCACATGCATTGGTGGTTACCTTGCGACTGCGACTAGAGGCTTCGCTTCATAGCATGAATAATTGATGATATGACATGGATTTCCATCCAAAATTATTAGGTCAATATGTATAATGTATAGGAGCCACAATATAGTAGACCGAAAGGTCTCATTTACTAAATCAACTATGTTGCATTACAAAGAACACGATCCAAAGATTACAAAATGTGAAACTATCTACTAGTAGCCAACTTTTTGACCTTGCAATCAACTATAATGTTTGAAACATTATCCTAGAAATGACATTCTAATTATCTAGTGGTAGCCCCATTCTCATCCTTGCAATCAACATCCGAGCCATGTATCATCCATTTATCTTGGCAATCTACAAGAACAAAGAAATGAGATGAGCAAGTTGTTGTAGAGAAAATCAAGTTAATACATCAACAAAATGTAAAGGTGTAGCAACATACAAAGGTTTAAGGTCATGACATTCTGACAAACACTTTTGATCCTTCTTTTCTTATGAAAAAATCTACTTCATGTCAATTGAGTTAACATAAACCTTAAAGGAAATATACTATGTAAGAAATGAGGTACTTCCTTTAAATAAACATGTGTTCTCCAGAAAATACTAATAGATGCAGGGTTTCAACAATTCAAAAATACTTTATGTTAAATAAAATGAGTCACACCAAGCCAAATTTGGATGTGCCCAAATTAGTTACTGTGATACATGCACACAAATGTAATTTACTAAGACAGTTATTTGTATATTAGGAAATTGCCTGTGTGTTGCAACGGGGGCGTAATTATTCTAGTGGTTAAACATTAAATATGTGAAACATAAACATTTTTGGGCACACATACATCGGACGAGATATTTCAATGAAACATAGTGAACGTTGTTGTACCACAAAATCATTCTTATTCACCTACTATAATCGCCCCCTAAATCCACTCAACCACTATGAAAAACAATGACTGAATTTCGATAAATTTCCTTTTATAAAATAAACGTACATAACTAGATTTCATCATATATAATTCAAACCAAACCAATTCTGCGAACAAGTTAAAAGGGAACAATATAGGCATCAAGTGTACTCTACCACATACAGTTATACAACTTGATGTGATGTGTCTAGTGCAATTCTAACATGAATGATGTACGGTTATGATTTGTGAGTAATGTGTAGGTCACATCTTAAGTGGATTTTGAGTTAACCTCTCATGGCCACTCGTTTCTCATTATTTTTTCTCCCTTGAGATCTTCATATCTACTCAATGGTTCAATTGTAGTACAACAATAGCAAGGCAAATTTTAGAACAACAATGCAAAAATTAGTAACAAGGTAATTTAGTAAATCAAGGTAAATTTTAGTACAAAATAATAGACTAAAGTTTAGTACAAGAAGTAACTATCTTGAAAAAAATGGTATATTAGATTATCCAAGCTACACCTTAGCAACTCTGTATTCAATTGTACATATCAGTTTGGTACAATATTTAGATCATAAATTCTACTAAGAATGCTACAAGATATCAGACGTATCATTGCATCAAAATAGCATTAGTAGTAATGTAGATTGGGAAATTAGACACTTCTTTGCTAAAATATGATCAACACATGATCTTTCAAAAGACATCTGAGACATTTGTTGTTTCTACATCAACGCATGTATACGAAGAAGTTAATATTTGAAAGCAAGCGAGAAGAACTTACACAAACTTTTCAGCACCCCAGTTGTAGACATTACACGAATGTTCACCTTGGCATTCATCTTTTCTTTTCTAGATTGGGCAATCTCTTTGTAATCTATAAACTAGAGTAGGGTTGCACTACTGCAGGAGACTGCTAACGCGACACTACGATCAGAGACCCTTTGCCGAAACTGTGTGCGATGCAATAATCACAAACGGTGGTGTAAAAAACCGTCAAAAAAGGTGCAAAACGTTTGCGATGATGTATGCATCAAACACGGTTCAGGTTTTAGTTGCGTGTGCGATGAAGGGCATACGGTTAATCCATTCAAACTGTCTGCGATGAGGCAGAACAACAGAAACGGGCAGCCATAACAATGTGTGTGCGATGCAGGACACATGGTTAATCCATTCGAACTGTTTGCGATGAGGTAGAACAACAAAAACGGGCAGCCATATCAATGTGTGTGCGATATATGGCATACGGTTAACTCGGACGAACTGTTTTCGATTAGGGAACACAACAGAAACAGTTCAACTTAACAAGATGTGTGTGATATGCCGCATACAGTTCACATGGATGAACTGTTTGCGATGAGCCAAAAGAACACAAACGAGTCGTGTAAACAAGATATGTGTGATACGTGGCAAACAGCCGACTCGGATGAACTGTTTGCGATGAGAAATTACAACACAGACGGTCAATACAGTTACTTCGTGTGTGATTCTGTGTATACAAAAAACTTTGAAAAATGCAAACTAGTTGCTTGCGGTGGCTAGGAGTATCGCACACGATGCGTCTGCGAGTACTCGTGTGCGATGATTAGTATGTTACACATACGTTTCCTTATTTGAACATGTGTGTGAATTTGCAACATGGACAGTTAATATGCAAATGCCTTCTGGACATCGGGCACACGCTTAAACTCAATGAACTTGGGTAACAGCATTTGAGTAACATATATATAGTGGTTACACTATTCGACAAAAGGAGGATCTTCGTAACACGGTTTTGACAACCATATGGTCCGTATCTACATACTTAACATAGTAGCAACTATCACATTTTTAGAGGCTAAGGGCCAACAACCATATAGTCCATATCTACATACTTAACATATATAGTAACAACTAACACATTTTAAGAGGCTGAGGGCCAACAACCACAACTATCCGCTGGAAGCAGCTTGATCACGGCGACTCGGCATCTCGTCAATGAAAAGGAAGAGCCCTCCTATGCCTTGGTAGAGCAGGAGTAGAACAGTGTCTCCAATTTTCCAATATGGATGCATTGCCACGAGAAGCGAGAACTTGTTAATTTGAATGGTTCCATTTTTGCGGGAAATGCAGTACCTTGCAATCACTTTGGCGTTATTAGCAGGCACAAGTGTAATTCGACCACGCCGGGAAATCGATCGAGGAACGGCTACATGGGGCAATTTCTGTTGACATGTAGAATAAAAAACAATTGTAACATATCGTTGAAGATATATATAGTTTATGAGCATCAACATTAAAATAAGACTTTTTACCAGTGCTTTGTGCACACAATTGGGCTTGTTCAGTGTGTGCACCATAGGTCTAATTAATCCCATCCAAAATCCAGCGTTTATACGCTGTGCTATCTCTGTCAGATTATCAACAAAGTTTATGACATGCTTCAAGTCCTTCCAGTGAAATTTGGTACACTTAGTAACATACAGATCGTTCACTATGCATCCAACATATCCTGCTTAAAAGGTGGAAAGGTATTATTTATTTAGAACATAGCAGAAGAATATATAGTGCGCATAAATTGGTAAATAGAATTTGTTACTGCCTAGGAACAGAGTCAGAATATGATATCACAATTGGTTGCTTAAATAGTGATGAATTGGTTACTTAAATAGTAATATGACAGCATGGAGAAAGTTGAAAGGATACTAACCTCGATCAGACTTTGATCGGCTGATGACGTTGGGGAAGTAAACATCCATGTTAATTAGACCAGGTTGTGGTGCACGCACTAGAATTTTATTGCCAGCTTTCAGTTCATAACACTTAGACATTTTTCTCCAAAGGTACGCATTAAAATAGGAGTGACCATCTTTATCAAGTATTACGCTAACCGTCATTGTAAACCCATGTTGCGTTGTCAATATGACATCCTGGGAGTCATCAGCAAAGTAAAGCCCAAGATTTCCTTCTACTCCTGTTCTTGCAAAGCAAGGGATGTACTGCTTGAAATGAAAATTAAGATCGTAAATTAGATATATTGAAATAACCGAGCAAGATGCAAATATGGGAGTAACTGATAGAACATATCCATATATAGATGCAAGCAAAGTACAAAAATATAGAATTAAAAATAGATAATGTAACAAAGATTTGATGCAAATATATAGATAATGTAGCAACAGACGGTATATGTTCACAAATTTAGGCCATGCCGACCGTGGTAGGTTGAGATTGAACATACCGAGTGCTCCCTGAAGTCATCCGGAATTTTGAGATAGAACTTCGTTTCCGACTGGTCACGACCACAGTTGCCCGATTTGTGCTCGCACTGTGCACACATGAATGAACACCCACGAATTAGCTAGAACAAAAATGATTCCACGACGATTTCTGCCGGTTGATTAACAGCGACGGACGGACTGCGATAAGAGATGAGTGAATATTTTGCTAATTAAGTTGATTACCTTCTCCATGAGAAAAATCCCCGGCCCAATCCCGCAGAAAACCCCAGTCGACCAGAGTCTAGAATGTCGGTGCAGATAGGCGGCAGAAAGAGGTGGAGGCAAAATCCAGCGCCGTTTGGAGCGCGACCTACGGCCGCCGCCAACAGCTGTCGAGCTTAGGGTGCAGAGTTGCGGAGGAGTCCGCGGCGAGTGAGTGGGCACGAAGTGGGGGAGGGTTTTCTTTTCCTTTTGCATGTGTGAGTGAACACACACGGTTCGCAGAGGCGACGAAGATGAACCGTGTGCGATAGTAAATCACCGAGATTGAATGGGAATCCAAATTTCCTTTGTCTTTCATCCATGAGTTTTTTTCTACGATGAACATAAACCCTGCTAATCACCGTGTTCAAATTTGACACTTTTCCAGGTTCGTTTACAATATTTAGGGGATTATGTGCATTTTGTAGGCATTAATGCACGTAATTCAAATTCAAACAATTGGTGCATGAAAGGGTGCACAAGAACGGTATGGAAAAACCATACTTGTGGTATTTAGTAATTTCTCAAGCCTTTTACAAGGAATGGGCAGAGATTTCAATGGAGTCAACCACAAACGCGTCATTTACTGGGTTATCAACTATAGAACAACGAAATATGTGCTTGAAAAACATGACGGCTGGCATGGTGCCATGGTATGGCCTCACCGTGCCCTGGTTAAAAGCTGAGCAGGTTTGATTTATGTCATCATGCATGCCCTTCATAAATCGAACCATCACCGAGGAAGTTCAATGCTTTCGAGAGGGCAATCACCAAGATTGAAGGGGAATCCAAATTTTCGTCCTAGTTTGTCTTTCAGTTTTTTTCCAACGATCAACATACCGCCTCAAATGAAACGTGTTCAAATTTGACATTTTTCCGAACTCATTTACCATATTTAGGGGATTGTGTGCATTTTCTAGGCATTAATTATGCACATAATTCAAATTCGAACAATCGGTCCATGAAAAGGTGCACAAGAACGGTCTAGAAAACCATGCTTGTGCTATACAAAAAATGAAACACATGGCTGGAAAACATGACGCCTGGTGTGGTGCCATGGTATGGCCTCACCATGCCCCTCGTAAAAATTGGAGAATGTTTTCCTTATGTCGTGATGCGCGCCTTTCATAAAATGAACCATCATCCGAGGAAGTTTCATGGTTTCGAGAGGGAAATCACCAAGATTGAAGGGGGATCCAAATTTCCTTTGTCCTTTGTCCACGAGTTTTTTTTCTATGATGAGCATACAACCTGCAAATCACTATATTCAAATTTTGGCACTTTTCCAGGTTTATTTGCCATATTTAGGGGATTATGTGCATTTCCTAGGCATTAATGTGCATAATTCAAGTTCAAACAATCGATGCATGAATGGGTCCATAAGAACGGCCTAGAAAACCATGCTCGTACCATTTAGTAAATTCTCATGCCTTTTACAAGGAATGGCCAGATATTTCGATGAAATGTGTGGAAATAGTCAACCACGAATGTTTGTTTGTTGGGTTTTCAACTATAGAAAAAATGAAATAAATGCTTAAAAAACATGATGCCTAGCATGGTGCCATGGTATGACCTCACCATGCCCGGGTAAAAATTTGGGAAAGTTTGGCTTATGTCGTCATGCACGCCCTTCATAAATCGAACCATCACCGAGGAAGTTCCATGCTTTCCAGTGGGAAAATCCCCAAGATTGAAGGGGAATCCTAATTTCCGTCCTAGTTTGTCATTCAGTTTTTTTCCAACATTCAACATACCACCTCAAATGCAACGTGTTCAAATTTGACATTTTCCCGGGCTCATTTACAATATTTAGGGGATTATGTGCATTTTCAAGGCATTAATGGACATAATTCAAATTCGAACAATCGATGCATGAAACGGTGCACAAGAACAGTCTGGAAAACCATGCTCATGTTATTTAGCAAATTCTCATGCCTTTTACAAGGAATGGGCAGATATTTCAAGGAAATGTGTGGCAATAGTCAACCATAAACGCGTCGTTTACTCGGTTAACAACTATACAAAAAATGAAACACATGGTTGGAAAACATGACGCCTGGCTTGGTGCCATGGTATGGCCTCACCATGCCCTGGTAAAAATTGGAGAATGTTTTCCTTATGTCGTGATGCGCGCCTTTCATAAATCGAACCATCATCGAGGAAGTTTCATGGTTTCAAAGGGGAAATCACCAAGATTGAAGGGGGGGGTCCAAATTTCCTTTGTCCTTTGTCCACGAGTTTTTTCTACGATGAACATACAACCTGCAAATCACCGTGTTCAAATTTGGCACTTTTTCGGGTTCATTTGCCATATTTAGGGGATTATGTGCATTTCCTAGGCATTAATGCGCATAATTCAAGTTCAAACAATCGATGCATGAAAGGTTCCACAAGAACGGCCTAGAAAACCATGCTGGTGCCATTTAGTAAATTCTCATGCCTTTTACAAGGAATGGACAGATATTTCGATGAAATGTGTGGCAATAGTCAACCACAAATGTCTGTTTCTTGGGTTTTCAACTATAAAAAATGAAATAAATGCTTAAAAAACATGACGCCTGGCACGGTGCCATGGTATGACCTCACCATGCCTTGGTAAAAAATTGAGAAGGTTTGGCTTATGTTGTCATGCACGCCCTTCATAAATTGAACCATCACCGAGGAAGCTCCATGCTTTCGAAAGGGAAATCCTCAAGATTGAAGGGGAATCCAAATTTTCTTCGTTCTTTGCCCTGGAGTTTTTTTCTATGAAGAACATACACCCTACAAATCACCGTGTTCAAATTTCGCATTTTTCCGGGCTCATTTACCATATTTAGGGGATTATGTGCATTTTCTAGGCATTTAGCGCATATAAATCCAATCCAGCTATAGGTGCACGTGTGTGATGTGAGGGACGTGGATTGCCGTTCGATCGCGGCGCATCCAATGGTGCACATGCACGATCCGCGTGGCCGGGGTTCCGACCAATCATAACGCAACACACAATAGGCTCAGCGCACACTGTTTCCGGAAGCGACGGAGATGAACCGTGTGCGATAATGAATGAGCAAAATTGTAAGGGAAGCCAAATTTCTGTTGTCGTTTGTGGTTGAGCTCTTGAATACCACCGCACTGTACGGTTGCCTGGCCCCTCCATCCCAGAGCTCTCTCCAGGCATCGTCCATGGCACCGCGACGCACAGTAACTGGTAAGGAAGCGATGGCATCCTGCCGCGCCGCGTTCCTTGCCCCCCACGACCGCGCACATGGTAAGGAAGCGATGGCATCTCGCCGCACTGAGTTCATCGCCGCCGGCGGCTAGACAGTTACATGGGCGGACTTTGACGCTACCATGGCCGAATGGGTGGTGGATCTAGAGGCGGCCAAAGCCGCACAGAAGGAGCGGAAAAGGCAGAAGCAGTCAAGAAAAGAGAGTGCCACCGCCGCAAGAAAAAAGAGGCCGCACGCCGTGGTGAGGAGAGCTTGGTGGAGATCGAAGCACGGTGGGCTGCAGCCTACAAGGCCGGGAAGGAGAGCACCGGCGTCTGGCCAGCATGCCCTGATGGCAGCATGTGAGAAGTAGTTTAAGTTTGTAGTATTAGAGCAAATTACCAGTAGTACTTTAAGTTTGTAGTATTAACGTACAATGTCGGTAAGAGCATCCTTTGAGGGCTTTGAGCGTTGATTAGCATGTGTTCCTGTGTGCGTTTTTCGCGTTAATCATTAGAGGATCACAAAACACACGGTTTCTATGCCGTACCCGTCTGCGTTTTTGCGTTAATGAACCATAAGTCAGTTACCTATGCGATATTTCCTAATAAACCAGGCGTACCATTGACCGAAAAAATCAAGTACAAGTGTACATTTTTTTGGAGACGGGATCTGCCAACTTTCTTTTTTCTCGCACATGAGTATTTTACGCGATTCATCTGTGTTGTGTGTTTCCCCCGCCCAAGTTTCAAATTTCGCAGCGAAATTTTCATTAGGCGCGCGATTTCAGAATTTATTCCTCCAGCCACATCCCCTTCCCCTCAGTATCCCCCCTCGCGCCTCCCCCTACCGGCATCTCAAACCGCCGCCGCCGCAACCACAGCTTCAACCACATCTATGTTCTGCTCAGATCCAGTCAGGTAACCCACCGATCTCTATCACGTCCCCGGCCTGATTGCTTAAATGGCGCCCACGAAACATCCTCATGCCTCGAAATTCCCCCCGTCAGGAGCTGATGGCAGTCCATGGCACGATGGCCGCTGTGTGTGTTGACCCAGAGGAGCACCTCGCCTCCGTCGCCGCCGCCGACATGGTGCAGGTTCTGGCCCAGATGAAGTCCCCTAGCGACTACCCCCCAGGACTTAACATGTAAGATCTGACCAGCTAAATCTTACCAATACCACTTGCAACGGCTATGATTTGTACGGTTGATGTATTAAGCATGTTCGTGCCTTGTTTATTTCAGTACTACACACTGTGTGATGTTCAAATATTACCGTGTCCAGCTCAATTTCACCAATACCAGCAACAAACTTACAATACATGACTCAGGATATCACTAGAGATGCTTCCCATTTGCTATTTTTAGTGGATGCTAACCCTGTTGCACTTAACGTGCCTGTCCATGTACTTACACAGGGTCATAACGACCGATGATTTTGTTTGCCGTCGGGGTGAGCTGCATCCCATGTCTTACAGTATTTCACATAATTTGTGCAATTGCAGTTTAACTTCTACCCATTTACTGGTTGCCTATAGGTACACATGTCAGTGGCAATGATCCACGCTTCGACCCAGAGGAATAGCTCGCCTCCGCCGTCGCTGACTTTGGGCGAGCTCTGGCCAAGATGAAGTGCCCCAGCAACTACCTCTCAGGACTTACCAAGTATGTACTCACCAGTTCAATCTTACCAATACCAGTTGCAATTAATGGCTATGTTCTGTATGGTTGATGTATTGAGCATGTTCTAGTAAACATTCCTAACACATTTTTGCTACTATCCCTACCTTTTTATAGACATCTGGGCCATTCTCTGCTCTGGCAGCATCTGCCTTGTGATGTTTAACTATGCCAATTGCATTTTTATCAGTACCGGTTTCAATGTCTATTAAGCCTGTTGCAATTAATAGTTGAATCCATTTTTAAACAGTTGCATTTCAATGGCTACAAACTTACAAAACATGACTTAGGATGTTGTTAAGCCTGTTGCAATTAATAGTTGTATCCATTTTTTAATCTGTCCATTTGCTACCATGCTACTCTCCGCAATGAAGATATACTAGAGATGCTGCCCCATTTGCTATTTTTGGTGGATGCTAACCCCGTTGTACTTTACATGCTTGTCCGTGTACTTACGCAGGGTCATAACGGCCGATGTTGTTGTTTGCCGTCAAGGTTAGCTGCATCCCATGTCTTACAGTATTTCACATCATTTGTGCAATCGCAGTTTAACTTCTACCATTTAATGGTTGCCTATAGGTACACATGTCAGTGGCACTGATCCACGCTTCGACCCGAGGAACAGCTCGCCTCCGCCGCCGCTGACTTTGGGCGGGCTCTGGCCAAGATGAAGTGCCCCAGCAACTACCTCTCAGGACTTACCAAGTATGTACCCACCAGTTCAATCTTACCAATACCAGTTGCAATTAATGGCTATGTTTTGTACTGTCGATGTATTAAGCATGTTGTAGTAAACATGCCTAACACGTTTGAGCTATTTTCCCTACCTTTTTATAGACAACTGGGCCATTATCTGCTCTGGCAGCACCTGCCCTGTGATGTTTAACTCTGCCAATTGCATTTTTATCAGTACCGGTTTCAATGGCCATTAAGCCTAGTGCAATTAACAGTTGTATCCATTTTTAAAGAGTTGTATTTCATTGGCTACAAACTTACAAAACATGAATTAGGATGTTGTTAAGCCTGTTGCAATTAACAGTTGTATCCATTTTTAATCTGTCCCTTTGCTACCGTGCTACTCTTTCGAAATGAAGATATCACTACAGATGCTGCCATTTTATTACCATTTGCTATTTTTGGTGGATGTTAACCCTATTGTAGTTAACATTGGTTTTCCATGTACTTACACAGGGCTACAATGGGCGATGTTGTTGTTTGCCGTCGAGGTTAGCTGCATCCCATGTCTTATACACCATCTACTCCTAAATATAAGTATTTTTAGATATTCCAATATAGACTACATAAGGAGCAAAATGAGTGAATCTAGATTCTAATCTAAACTATATCTATAATTCTATATACATCCGTATGTAGTTCATATTGAAATCTCAAAAAAAATACTTGTACTTAGGAACATAGGTAGTTGTATTTTACATCATTTGTGCAATCTCAGTTTAGCTTCTAACATTTACTGGTTGCTTGTAGGTACATATATGAGGGGTACTGATCCATGCTTCTATCCCTTTTGCGTATGGGGCAATGAGATATTCATGAACAAGCGTCAAGTGAGGAAACTAAGAAATATTGTTAGGCGAAAGAAATGGGTGATTGGAATTAAGCTCTTTATTTACACTTTGTCGAAGACAACAGTGAACTTTAGGATGGTAAGTAATGTGTTGCCTTTTCCCCCTGCCCACAACAAGTTACTCCATTAGACCTCAGTATCTGATATTTTTCTCTTTTCAGTGCTTTCCGAAGCTATTTACTAATGATTACCTTGCAAACTACATGACCGGAGTGGAGGCAACTAAGGTTAAAGTATATAATTCATGCTACCATGATGATGCTCTAGAAGTCTTCCTGAAGGCGGTGAAGGATGGGCGGGCGATCGTCACAAGGGGTTGGACAAAAGTGGTTCGTGCCTATGGCATGCAGGAAGGCACATCATGGGCATTCCGCTTCTTCAACACCGTCGGGAGTCAAAATGATTTACACTTGTCTCTTCACCTTTACCACCTTTAAATACTGCGGTTCATCATAGTTAATTGCTGCCTAATCCTGTAATTACTGAACATATTGTACTGGCAATTTTGTTTATGGATTCGTTGTTGAACCATTGTGCTGAGAATTTGAATTGCACGTTTCGTATTTCAAAATTTCCAATTAGAATAATAAATTACAGGCAAAAATAAAAATAGAACAGACGGTCATGGACCTTGCAAACGGTTCTAGCAGTAAAAGCGCTTGCGATGGATAGCCCAATGCCACACAGTTTTCTACATCAAATCGTGTGTGATGTAGTTAATGAAAGCAAACACTTAACCAAGGTAGAGCGTGTGTGATAGTTACACCTTTCACACACGAACGTATACATAAAACCGTGTGGGATGTACATCCGAACGAAAACATTTTCCCTGGATTGACTGTGTGGGATGTACATCAGAACAGAAACGTATTCCTTGGATTGATTGTGTGTGATATACATACGAACGGAAATGTTTTTCTGGGATTCACCGTGTGGGATGTACATACCTATGGAAATGATTTCTGGGATTCACCGTGTGGGATGTACATACCTACGGAAATGATTTCTGGGATTCACCGTGTGGGATGTACATACCTACGGAAATGATTGGGTTTCGATGCCTAGCCCGATCGCACATGGCCCCAGCCTGGGTCCCAGGAGGGCCTATCCCCGATGATTTCTGGGTCGTGTGGGAAGGACACCCTATCGCACACACTCACTTGGCGATGGTTCCAAATGCCATCGTGGAAAGGGGTTTTAAACCGTTTGTTTAGGACCGACGCGCACCAGTGGTGTGACACCATTTTCAGTTTATCAAAGATCTTATGCATTCAAAATAGCTCAATATTGTTTACTATGCAAAGTAGGTTGTATTACCTTGAACATATATTGATGTTTATCTCAACTCTTAATCTAAGAAATTGGTCGATGAAGAACCTGTGAAACATAAATATCCATGATCTTGTGAAGAATCGAATGCTGATTGAAGGAAGTTGGGAGTCAACAACATGTAGAACCACGAGTTCTGGTCGAGTAACTAGAGGAAGGTGAAATCTCACAAGGTTCGGACTCAAGCTCTGCAGTTCATATTGAAACAAATCAAGAAACAACAGAACATCTTACAGTCATTGTATACCATGGTTCCTACCTTCAGCAATTTCACCATATTAAATCCCAGGGGAGCACATAACCTTACGACCTAGCAAATCAGTACCATAGATTTCTCTTGCAGCGTTGGCACTGATCAAGGGTGACTCGAGCAGGCCGGCAGCTCCACAGCGTGTGGGCATGATGAGAAGAGTTGCGATGTTGCTTGTCACCGTTGGTTAATTGTGCGGCGCTACCACGACACCATTCTGCAAGACTGCAATGAAAAGGTCAAACCAAAGCTTCACGCTGAACTCAACAGGCGGATCAAACAATTGAAACTGTGTCAGCGATTAGTTAATTAAGGGAGACAATGTTTTGGTAACTTACAACCATCTTGCAACCTCGCATGGATGTTCATTGACACAACAGATCAAACTACTACTATGATAAAAATGCAATCCAACAAACACACACATGTTGGCTGAAGCAAGGTCAGTTTCAGAACCTGTAAGGAAAGATGAAACTTATGATTATATATACAATAAAGAGGAATAGTAGGACAGATGGACGCATGTGAGACTTATTCCTATGGTATTACACAACATATGTGACAAGGAAATCAGTAAGGATTCATCCATGCGCATAGCAAGACCGAACTATTGAGATAAAACAAGAACACAAGCATTCTTTCAGAACTAACACATATGGAGTCAACCATACATCCAAATAGATCAACAAAACTAGAATAAACTGGCTTGCATGTCTAGATAGCAGTGCACATTAAAAGATGCAATAGCAAAACTGAAATACCTAGGGTGAAGTGAATTTCTGTGCCTCCAGCAACGTCACTGACCGTGATGGGGTGTTATCTAGCCGCTAGGTACGACATCAGGACAACAAACACTAGAGCATAGATCATGTCCACCATTTATGACACAGAATCGACCATGAAACGATGGCCATGTCACCACAAAGAATGAGGCGAGTAGACGAGAGAAGTGCCTTACTAAATTGTCAATGATGGACGTGACGTAGTCAAGGCGGAGCAGCACCGTTGAGACCAAGCCGTCACCGGTGGATAAGGAGATGCAGAGTAGAGGGCCTACGCGGAATTCGCACCGGTGGCCCGTGGCGGCTAGGGTTGCTGCAGGGACATGTGCAGCGGCTTGGAGGAAGTCACTGCGGCGGAGGATCACACAAGAGGATTGAGGGGCCGCGGCGATGGCTGGTGAGTGACGTCGTGGGAGAGCACCTGAGCTAGTAAAAATCGGTGGTGGCAGCCAGCATCATGGTCATGGAGCTCGGGTTAGATGGGGATCGAGAGGGAGAGGAGATATCAGATAAGGAAAAATTGGGTGGGCGTGGGTACTTTACGGGGAGGTTAGATTTTTCCTAGGGACAGGAGGTTAGCGGTAAGCAGGGGAGGGTGGGATAAGTAGGAGAGGTGGGAGGTTAAAACAAACAACACATTTTATCATTTTGTTGGTAGATATGTGTTGGTATAGGTGGGTTTTTGTTGTAGTGAAGATGGTCACCTTAGAGCAAATTGAAAATTTGGATACAAAGATGCAGAATCTTGCTAAGAAATTTGGGTCAAAAGCTGGTGATGTTTTCAAATTACTAAGGGAGAAGGAAGCCATAATTAATGAAAGAATTGGAGAAAGCTCTTCTTGCATTGATAAGTTGGAAGAAATTTTTAGTAACTTAAGCTCGCCTTTTTCTTCTGCTAAAACTATTGAAAAAACTCCCGTAAAAATTGGCAAGACTACTCAAGTCACTAAGAACAAGGGTGCAACTTCTATAATAACAAAGAAGATCTTAAAGTGATTAGTATTCACCCTGATTTTGTTGAAGTTGTAAGAGACCCTACTTGCAAGAATGAATTCTTCAATCTGATTCCTAGAAGTATTATTATCGAAAATATGCATGCTAAATCTTTGAAGAATATTGGTTGTGTGATTGAGGAATTGGAAACTAAAGATGACAACACTTGAATCTATGCATTATGCCTAGCTAGGGGCATAAAATGATAACACTTGTTGGGAGGCAACCCAATGAATAAACTTTAGTTTTGCCTTTTTTCTCTTTCTGTTTTTGAGTGTTTGCACAATTATGCTACTGTTATGATTGTGTTTTTATGTTTTAGTTTAGTTTTTTTTCCAAGTAAAGCCTTTGGGATTGCGTCTGTTGATAGTCGATTTGATCTTGTTGGGAAACATAAACTTTTGCGTTCAGTAAAACAATTTTCAAAAATCACAGAAGTGACGAAAGCTTCTGATTTTTTACACAAGATTGATATACAAATTGCCTACATCATCCTAAGTTTTGAGATTTTTTGGAGTTACAAATGTATGGTCGACGTTCAGATGACTATAGACTATTCTGTTTTTGAATGATTCTATTTTCGTTGTGTTGTGTGCTTATTTTGATGAATCTATGGATTGTATCAGGGGGTATAAGCCATGGTAAAGTTGGAATACAATAGATATAATTCAATAATAAAATATGAATTGGTTTGCAACAATACTTAGAGTGGTGATTTGCTTTATTATACCAACGGATCTCACGAAGGTTTTGTTAAGTTTTGTGTGATTGAAGTTTTCATGTCTTGGGTGAGATCACGATGGATGAAGGAATAAGGAGTGAAAAGAGCCCAAGCTTGGATGCCGATGGCCCCCCAAGTTAATATTCAAGGGAACCAAGCAACTAAGCTTGGGGATGCCCTGGAAGGCATCCCCTCTTTGTTCTAACAACCATCGGTAATTTTACTTGGAGCTATATTTTTATTCGTCACATATCATGAGTTTTGCTTGGAGCGTCTTGTATTATATGAGTCTTTGCTTGTTTTGCTTTTTGGCTTGTGTCATCTATCCTTTATGGAGACACCTATTTGGGAGAGCCAAAATTATGCTGTGATTTTCTCTATGCGCTTCACTTAAACTTTTTGAGCTTTGGAATTGCTCTAGTGCTTCACTTATATATTTTTGAGCACGGTGTGCTGTAATATTTTTGAAGAAATGCTCTCATGCTTCACTTGGATTTAATTTAGAGCTAGTAATTTTTTGAAGAAATTCTCTCATGCTTCACTTATATTATTTTAAGAGATGAAAATATTTTATGCTCATGTTCTTCACTTAAATTTGTTTGAGCTTATCAAAAGTAATTGCAACATACTCAAGAGGGATATAATAAAAACTTTCATGAAGATCACCGGACAAAATAAACTTGATTCTTTGTAATTGTTTTGAGATATGATGATAGTAATATATGAGTCATGTTGGTGAGTAATTATGCTTTAGTAAGAATATTGGTGTTAAGGTTTGTGATTCGCTATGCAAGCACGAAAGTCAATAGTTATGCAATGAAATTACATCCTACTTGTGGTGCATTATTCGGTATTAGTTATGCTTAATGCTCGTTTATGTGAATTTTTGTTTCTTGGTTGGTTGCCTCTCAATCTATTTGCTAGCCTTCATTTGTACCAACTAGAAATACTACTTGTGCATCCAAAATCCTTAAACCCAGTTTTGCCATATGAGTCCACCATACCAACCTATATGCGGTATTTTTGCGCCGTTCTAAGTAAATTTGTATGTGCCATCTCTAAATTTTCAAATGAATTTCCTTTTTGTGTGCTCGTACCGCTCATGAAGCGGTAGGGGGTGGCTAATCTTTTCCTTGCTAGATGTGTTATTCTCAAGATGAGTGTTTATTCGTTTGTCATTGCCTGAGAGTATGGTGGTAATAGGGATGCCCGGTCCCGAAATGAATATTTTTACTTTATGTTGTCAAATAATAAATTCCTTCGAAAGTGTTGGTATGGACGGTACCCGTGGATACAGCTAGCCGTGGAGTGTGAAAGTATGGTGGAAAAAGGAATAAACTTTATTTTATGTTTGGGAACCGCCTATGATGTATCTAGCATGGAAAGTATTGCGATATAGTCGGTCGTTTTTGTTGACGGGAAAAGTATGCCTCTCAAAAAATTTTATCTCTCAATTTAAGCTTTGAGTTGTGGCACCTCTACAAGTCCCTACTTCCCTATGTGAAGGGCCTATCTATTTACTTCATGCAATTTTTATTTTTATTTGAGTCTCCATCTTCTCTTATAAAGCACCAACAAGGGAGCACTATGATCATACTTGAGCATTGGAAGTAGCTAATATGCGAGTGTGTTTTGTGAATGGACCAATGATTGAGCATGATGGGCTAGGGATAACTTTCTTTAGTGTTGATATTTTGAAAGACATGGTTGCTTGTTGATATGCTTGAGTATTGAAATCTTCATGTTAAAGCTAGACTATTCCTTTGAACCATATAGAAGTCCAAATGTCCATGCTACAAAAGAAAAGAATATGTGGTGAACATGTTAGGCAGCATTCCACATCAAAAATTCTGTTTTTATCATTTACCTACTCGAGGACGAGCAGGAATTAAGCTTGGGGATGCTGATACGTTTCCAACATATCTATAATTTTTGATTGTTCCATGCTGTTATATTATTATTCTTGGATGTTTTAAGCCATTTTATAGCAGCTTTCTATCATTTTGGGACTAACCTATTGACATAGTGCCCAGTGCCAGTTGCTGTTTTTTGCTTGTTTTTACTTCGCAGAATACCAGTACCAAACGGAGTCCAAACGCAACAAAACTTTTTTGAGATTGTTTTGCACCAGAAGACACCTTGGGGACCAAGAAAGCACCTGGGAGGAGGCCCGTGGGGACCACAACCCACCAGGGCACGCCCAGGGGTGTTGTGGGGCCCATGGAGGTCTCCTGCACCACCTCTTCGCCCTATAAATTCCCAAATGTTCCAGAAACCTTATAGGAGTCGACGAAAAACAATTCCAGCCACCGCAAGTTCCAGAACCATGAGATCCAATCTAACACCATCACGGAGGGGTTCATCATCCTCATTGGTGTCTCTCCGATGATGCGTGAGTAGTTCACCATAGACCTACGGGTCCATATGCACTAGCTAGATGGCTTCTTCTCTCTTTTTGATTCTGAATACAGTGGTCTCTTGGAGATCTATTTGATGTAATGAATTTTTGCGGTGTGTTTGTTGGGATCCGATGAAATTTGAGTTTATTATCAGATTTTTATCCATGAATATTATTTGAGTCTTCTTTGATCTCTTATATGCATTATTATTTAGTTCGACCGACTAGATCGATTTTTCTTGCCTCATATTTCTTCTTCGAATCTTTGGTTTAGTTCGGCCGACTAGATCGATTTTTCTTGCCATGAGAAGATGTGCTTTGTGATTGGTTCGATCTTACGGTGTCCTCTCCCAATGACAGAAGGCGCAGTGAGGCACGCATGTATCATTGCTATTGAGGATAACAATATGGGGGCTATTCCTACATGAATAGATCTCGTCTACATCATGTCATCATTCTTATTGCATTACTCCGTTTCTCCATGAACTTAATACACTAGATGCATGCTAGATAGAGGTCGATGAGTGGAGTAATAGTAGTAGATCTAGAATCGTTTCGGTCTACTAATCTTGGATGTGATGCCTATATATTGATCATTGCCCTGGATATCGTCATAATTATTTGATCTTCTATCAATTGCCCAATAGTAATTTGTTTACCCACCGTGTGCTATTTCTTGAGAGAAGCCACTAGTGAAATCTACGGTCCCCGGGTCTATTCTTTATCATATTTGCTTTCCGATCTATTATTTGCCACTTTTATTTTCAAATCTATTATTTCAAAAACCCCAAAATACCTTGCTGCACTTTCTATTTGTATTTTTTATTTTGTGTTTTACCGAGATCTAATTATACAAACTACCACAAATTTACCTATCTTTTTATCATGGAGGGATTGACAACCCCTCTTACGCGTCGTGTTGCAAGTATTTGTTCTTTGTGTGCAGGTACCGTTTGCATAGTGTTGCTCGGTTCTCCTATTGGATTGATACCTTGGTTTCATAACTGAGGGAAATACCTACTGTAGTTGTGCTGCATCATCCCTTCCTCTTTGGGGAAATACCGACGCAGTTTCTAACTGCGTCAGCAGATCGACAGAGGTTAACGATGGAGGCAGCACGGCTGCGGCCGCGAGCTAGCTAGGGTTTCGAGCGAGGGAGGGGTGGTGTGTGTGTGTGAGAGAGAGAGAGATAGAGAGAGGGAGAGAGTGGGGGGGATTTGGGGTGTGTGTGAGCGGGGGATTTGGGGTGTGTGTGTGGAGGGGGGCAAGGTGGTGTTTGAGGAAATGCTGCAGGTACTGAAAATTTTAGTAGGTGGGAGTAAAATGGAGGGGCTACCGAAAATTTGTATCAATGGATTGAAGCAGAGCGGGGCAGGAGTAAAAAACATCACACACGGTTAAAACATAATAATCGTGTGCTATCAAACAAAAAAACCCTCCAGTTGAGCAAATATTTTTGAGTGCGGGAGTAAAATGCCAGGGCTACTTCAAATTTGGATCAACAGATTGAAGTAGAGCAGGAGTAACAGACATCACACATCGTCCACACATACTAATCATGTGCTATCAAACAGAAAAACCCTCTAGGCGGGTAGATATTTTCGAGATTGCGAGGGAGTGGATATTTTAGAGGGCGGGAGGGAACCCTCGTGGAGCCCAATCTACTTTAATGATGTGGGTGACAAGGGCACGGGCGCGGCACACGGGTAGCCCGAGGGAACCGTGTGTGTTGTGTACCCAATTGCAGACGGTTGCTGCATCCAACTCGTGTGCTATTTATAAATTTGGCAAAAAATTGTGGGAAAGGGTCAGAGCACGAACACACTTGCATGTGGACCAAATATATGTATGAAAGGGTGGTTTGATGTTCAAATAACCAAGGCACAACTTTGATGTGGTACCCGTCTCACAGAGCACATGTTATTATTGCTAGTACCCCCCCACACACACTTCATGTTGGCGGGAAGGGAATCCTAGCTATGAATGCATGCCCCCAAATAGGTAGGTTTGGCATCTCACCCTACCGTAACACAAAACCAAAAGGAGTCCATCATGGTCAACCCCCTTTGCTTCCTGTCAAATGTGGACCGTGTGCGGGCCCGCAAATGTGTGCTTGTGGCGCGAGATGGGTGAGACCACATACGAACAACACCTGCGGGTGGCCCTGTCTCTTTGTGTGTGTGTGTGTGTGTGTGAAAACAGTGTGATGTGATATTTAAATACCCAATTCACAAATTTGATGTGGCACATGTGCCTCACTGATACGTCTCCGTCGTATCTATAATTTTTGATTGTTCCATGCCAATATTATTCAACTTTCATATACTTTTTGGCAACTTTTATACTATTTTTGGGACTAACATATTGATCCAGTGCCCAGTGCCAGTTCCTGTCTGTTGCATGTTTTATGTTTCGCAGAAACCCCATATCAAACGGAGTCCAAACGGGATAAAAACGGACGGAGAATTATTTTGGAATATTTGTGATTTTTGGGAAGAAAATCAACGCGAGACGGTGCCTCAGGTGGCCACGAGGGTGGGGCCCACGGCCACTCCAGGCAGGCGCGCCCCCCACCCTCGTGGGCCACCCGTAAGGCGGTTGATGCTCTACTTTGGCCGCAAGAAAGCTAATTTTTGGAAAAAAAATCACAGCGAAGGTTTCAGTCCAATCGGAGTTACGGATCTCCGTATATATACGAAACGGTGAAAGGGCAGCACAACAGAACGCAGAAACAGAGAGATAGATCCAATCTCGGAGGGGCTCTCGCCCCTCCCATGCCATGGAGGCCAAGGACCATAGGGGAAACCCTTCTCCCATCTAGGGAGGAGGTCAAGGAAGAAGAAGACGAAGGGCCCCCCTCTCCCCTTCTCTTCTGGTGGCGCCGGAACGCCGCCGTGGCCATCATCATCACCGCAATCTTCACCAACAACTTCACCGCCATCATCACCAACTCTTCCCCCCTCTATGCAGAGTTGTAACCTCTCTCTTACCCGCTGTAATCTCTACTTAAACATGGTGCTCAACGCTATATATTATTTCCCAATGATGTATGGCTATCCTATGATGTTTGAGTAAATCTGTTTTGTCCTATGGGCTATTTGATGATCAAGATTGGTTTGAGTTGCATGTTTTATTATTGGTGCTGTCCTATGGTGCTCTCCGTGTCGCGCAAGCGTGAGGGATCCCCGTTGTAGGGTTTGCAATATGTTTATGATTTGCTTATGGTGGGTGGCGTGAGTGAACAGAAGCACAGACCCGAGTAAGTAGGTTGTTTGCGTATGGGATAAAGAGGACTTGATGCTTTAATTCTATGGTTGGGTTTTACCTTAATGATCTTTAGTAGTTGCGGATGCTTGCTAGAGTTCCAATCATAAGTGCATATGATCCAAGTAGAGAAAGTATGTTAGCTTATGCCTCTCCCACAAATAAAATTGCAATAATGATTACCGGTCTAGTTATCGATTGCCTAGGGACAAATAACTTTCTCGTAACAAAAAGCTCTTTACTAATTTAGTTGTGTCTTTATCTAAACAGCCCCTAGCTTTTATTTACTCGCTCTTTAGTTTCTTGCAAGCCTATCCAAAAACACCTACAAAGTACATCTAGTTTCATACTTGTTCTAGGTAAAGCGAACGTCAAGCGTGCGTAGAGTTGTATCGGTGGTCGATAGAACTTGAGGGAATATTTGTTCTACCTTTAGCTCTTCGTTGGGTTCGACACTCTTACTTATCGAAAGAGGCTACAATTGATCCCCTACACTTGTGGGTTATCAAGACCTTTTTCTGGCGCCGTTGCCGGGGAGCAATAGCGTGGGGTGAATATTCTCGTGTGTGCTTGTTTGCTTTATCACTAAGTAATTTTTATTTGCTGTTCGTAGTTGTTTCCTATCTTTAGTTATGGGTAGGAAACGCAAAATACCAAAAAAATTAGTTGTACCTACTGAACCAATGGTTGAAGAACCACTCAAAATCTATCACACTGCTGAAGCTTATTACTTGGATCATCTTCGATCCCTATGTGCTTGTGCTAAAACCCCAACTAGCCTAGTTGAGGGCAAATCTTTAGATGAGCATGCTTGTTATGTGCGACACCGAATATCTGAAAAGGGAAAATTTTACTGGGTCAAATTCATCGTTTGCAATGCTATGCTTGGAATTTATGCGAAATATATGATATTACTTGTTGTTCTGAAAACCCTAAGAAACACCTTCCCTATCAATGTGAGTTTAGTGATAATGGAATCGTATCTTCGTATGCTAAGGGTGTTTATAGTTACTATGATGTTCAACAAATTGAAGAATTTGTTGCTTTTAAGGGTGCTTATGAAATTGCATCTTTGATTGAAACGTATGATGCTACTCTTTACAAATCTGAAAATTTTGCCATACTTAAATATTGCTATGATAATTATGCTTCTAATGCCTATGTTGAACCATATATTGAGGACTACCCCGCTGTCCAAGAAGAGACTAATATTTTGCAGGAGTCTATGGAAGAAGAAATTGATGAAACTGTGAGCTCATTGGATGAAAAAGATGAGGAGGAGAGTGAAGAACAAAAGGAGGAAGAGCGGATTAGCTACCCGTGCCCACCTTCTAATGAGAGTAACTCTTCAACTCATACATTGTTTAATTTCCCTTTGTGCTTACCGAAGGATGATTGCTAGGATGATTGCTATGATCCCTTTGACTCTTTTGAAATATCCCTTTTTGATGATGCTTGCTATGCTTGTGGCCAAGATGCCAATATGAATTATGCTTATGGAGATGAACTTGCTATAGTTCCTTATGTTAAACATGAAATTGTTGCTATTGCACCCACACATGATAGTCCTATTATCTTTTTGAATTCTCCAAACTACACTATATCGGAGAAGTTTGCACTTATTAAGGATTACATTGATGGGTTGCCTTTTACCGTTGCACATGATGATTTTTATGAGCATAATATGCATGTGCTTGCTGCTCCTACTTGCAATTATTATGAGAGAGGAACTATATCTCCACCTCTCTATGTTTCCAACACGATAAAATTGCAAGAAACTGCTTATACTATGCATTGGCCTTTACTATGTGTGTATGAATTGTTCTTTTATGACATGCCGATGCATAGGAAGAGAGTTAGACTTCGTTGTTGCATGATATATGTTGCTTTGTGCTCACTATTAAATTACAAATCATTGCTAATTAAAATTGGCTTTGATATACCTTGGGATCCGGGTGGATTCACTACTTGAGCACTTTATGCCTAGCTTAATGGCTTTAAAGAAAGCGCTGCCAGGGAGACAACCCGGAAGTTTTAGAGAGTCATTTATTTCTATTGAGTGCCTTCATATAGTTTAAAAACAACAAAAATAAAGAGGGGAACACAAAACTTTTCAAAAAGGAAAGTGAAAGTGAGAAAGACAAGCATTGTTGAAGTGGGAGAGCTCCTTGAACTTTGTTCATGCTCACGGCAACTTTGTGAATCTTGATTACAGAAACTTTTCAACAAAAATAATTATCCCCTTGTACAATTCCATTGTATTATAAAAATAATGTGCCAAGGTTTGCCTTTAGGATGTTTACAATACTTGTTGGTTTGTAAGGTGCAGGACAGAAACTTTGCCTGTAGTGCGCGATTTTTAATTTTTTGCTGGAACGTCAAACGGTTCTGATTCTTTTTGAACTGTCTTTCTATACAAATTATTTATTTTTCATAATTTTGGAAGAATTTTTCAAGTATCAGAAGTATGGTGAACGTTCAGATTATTACAGACTCTTCTGTTTTAGACAGATTCTGTTTTTCATGCATAGTTTGCTTGTTTTGATGAAACTATAAATTTATATCAGTGGATTAAACCATGGAAAAGCTATATTACAGTAGACACAATGCAAAAACAAAATATGAATTGGTTTGCAACAGTACTTAGAGTAGTGATTTGCTTTATTATACTAACGGATCTTACCGAGTTTTCTGTTGAAGTTTTGTGTGGATGAAGTGTTCGATGATCGAGAGGGTTTTGATGTGAGAAGAAGGAAGAGAGGCAAGAGCTCAATCTTGGGGATGCCCGAGGCACCCCAAGTAAATATTCAAGGAGACTCAAGCGTCTAAGCTTGGGGATGCCCCGGAAGGCATCCCCTCTTTCTTCAACAAATATCGGTATGTTTTCGAATTCGTTTCATTCATGTGATATGTGCAAATCTTGGAGCGTCTTTTGCATTTAGTTTTCATTTTTATTTTATGCACCATGCTGGTATGATATGATCCTTGGTTTATTTATAGAATTCTCTTTGCACTTCACTTATATCTTTTGAGTATGGCTTTATAGAATGCTTCATGTGCTTCACTTATATCATTTGAAGTTCGGATTGCCTGTTTCTCTTCACTTAGACAACCGCCATTTGTAGAATGCTCTTTTGCTTCACTTATATTTGTTAGAGCGTGGGCATATCTTTTGTAGAAAGAATTAAACTCTCTTCCTTCACTTATATCTATTTAGAGAGATGACAGGAACTGGTCATTCACATGGTTAGTCATAAAACCCTACATAAAACTTGTAGATCACAGAATATGAGATGTTTGATTCCTTGCAATAGTTTTGCGATATAAAGGTGGTGATATTAGAGTCGTGCTTGTTGAGTAATTGTGAAATTGAGAAATACTTGTGTTGAGGTTTGCAAGTCCCGTAGCATGCACGTATGGTGAACCGTTATGTAACGAAGTTGGAGCATGAGGTGTTTATTGATTGTCTTCCTTATGAGTGGCGGTCGGGGATGAGCGATGGTATTTTCCTACCAATCTATCCCCCTAGGAGCATGCGCGTAGTACTTTGTTTTGATGACTAATAGTTTTTTGCAATAAGTATGTGAGTTCTTTATGACTAATGTTGGGTCCATGGATTGTACGCACTCTCACCCTTCCATCATTGCCAGCCTCTTCGGTACCGTGCATTGCCCTTTCTCACCTCGAGAGTTGGTGCAAACTTCACCGGTGCATCCAAACCCCGTGATATGATACGCCCTGTCACACATAAACCTCCTTATATCTTCCTCAAAACAGCCACCATACCTACCTATTATGGCATTTCCATAGCCATTCCGAGTATATTGCCATGCAACTTCCATCATCATCATATACATGACTTGAGCATTTATTGTCATATTGCTTTGCATGATCATAAGATAGCTAGCATGATGTTTTCATGGCTTGTCCGTTTTTTGATGTCATTGCTACGCTAGATCATTGCACATCCCGGTACACCGCCGGAGGCATTCATATAGAGTCATATCTTTGTTCTAGATATCGAGTTGTAATATTGAGTTGTAAGTAAATAAAAGTGTGATGATCATCATTATTAGAACATTGTCCCATGTGAGGTTATCAAAATAAAAGTGACCAAAGAAGCCCCCCCCCCCCAAAAAAAGAGAGAGGCCAAAGAAGCCTACAAAAAAAGAGAAAAAAACAAAAAAAAGAGAGAAGAAGAGAGAAGGGACAATGTTACTATCCTTTTACCACACTTGTGCTTCAAAGTAGCACCATGATATTCATATAGAGAGTCTCTTGAGTTATCAATTTCATATACTAGTGGGAATTTTCATTATAGAACTTGGCTTGTATATTCCAATGATGGGATTCCTCAAATGCCCTAGGTCTTCATGAGCAAGCAAGTTGGATGCACACCCAGCTAGTTTCAGTTTGAGCTTTCATACACCTATAGCTCTAGTGCATCCGTTGCATGGCAATCCCTACTCCTCACATTGACATCAATTGATGGGCATCTCCATAGCCCGTTGATTAGCCGCGTCGATGTGAGACTTTCTCCCTTTTGTCTTCTCCACATAACCCCCATCATCATATTCTATTCCACCTATAGTGCTATGTCCATGGCTCACGCTCATGTATTGCGTGAAAGTTGAAAAGGTTTGAGAAACGTCAAAAGTATGAAACAATTGCTTGGCTTGTCATCGGGGTTGTGCATGATGTGAATATTTTGTGTGGTGAAGATGGAGCATAGCCAGACTATATGATTTTGTAGGGATGAGCTTTCTTTGGCTATGTTATTTCAATAAGACATAATTGCTTGGTTGGTATGCTTGAAGTATTATTGTTTTATGTCAAAGGATAGACTATTGCCTTGAATCACTCGTGTCTTAATATTCATGCCATGATTAGACATATGATCAAGATTATGCTAGGTAGCATTCCACATCAAAAATTATCTTTTTTATCATTTACCTACTCGAGGACGAGCAGGAATTAAGCTTGGGGATGCTGATACGTCTCCGTCGTATCTATAATTTTTTATTGTTCCATGCCAGTATTATTAAACTTTCATATACTTTTCGGCAACTTTTTATACTATTTTTGGGACGAACATATTGATCCAGTGCCCAGTGCCAGTTCCTGTTTGTTGCATGTTTTATGTTTCACAGAAACCCCATATCAAACGGAGTCCAAACAGGATAAAAACGGATGGAGAATTATTTTGGAATATTTGTGATTTTGGGAAGAAAATCAACGCGAGACGGTGCCCGAGGTGGCCACGAGGGTGGGGCCCACGGCCACTCCAGGCAGGCGCGCCCCCACCCTCGTGGGCCACCCGTAAGGGGGTTGATGCTCTACTTTGGCCGCAAGAAAGCTAATTTTTGGAAAAAAATCACGGCGAAGTTTTCAGTCCAATCGGAGTTACGGATCTCCATATATATATGAAACGGTGAAAGGGCAACAGAACAGAACGCAGAAACACAGAGAAACAGAGAGATAGATCCAATCTCGGAGGGGATCTCGCCCCTCCCACGCCATGGAGGCCAAGGACCAGAGGGGAAACCCTTCTCCCATCTAGGGAGGAGGTCAAGGAAGAAGAAGACGAAGGGGCCCCTCTCCCCTTCTCTTCCGGTGGCGCCGGAACGCCGCCGTGGCCATCATCATCACCGCAATCTTCACCAACAACTTCACCGCCATCATCACCAACTCTTCCCCCCTCTATGCAGCGGTGTAACCTCTCTCTTACCCGCTGTAATCTCTACTTAAACATGGTGCTCAACGCTATATATTATTTCCCAATGATGTATGGCTATCCTATGATGTTTGAGTAGATCCGTTTTGTCCCATGGGCTATTTGATGATCAAGATTGGTTTGAGTTGCATGTTTTATTATTGGTGCTGTCCTATGGTGCTCTCCGTGTCACGCAAGCGTGAGGGATCCCCGCTGTAGGTTTTGCAATATGTTTATGATTTGCTTATGGTGGGTGGCGTGAGTGAACAGAAGCACAGACCCGAGTAAGTAGGTTGTTTGTGTATGGGATAAAGAGGACTTGATGCTTTAATGCTATGGTTGGGTTTTACCTTAATGATCTTTAGTAGTTGCGGATGCTTGCTAGAGTTCCAATCATAAGTGCATATGATCCAAGTAGAGAAAGTATGTTAGCTTATGCCTCTCCCTCAAATAAAATTGCAATAATGATTACCGGTCTAGTTATCGATTGCCTAGGGACAAATAACTTTCTTGTAACAAAAAGCTCTTTACTAATTTAGTTGTGTCTTTATCTAAACAGCCCCTAGCTTTTATTTGCTCGCTCTTTACTTTCTTGCAAGCCTATCCAAAAACACCTACAAAGTACTTCTAGTTTCATACTTGTTCTAGGTAAAGCGAACGTCAAGCCGTGCGTAGAGTTGTATCGGTGGTCGATAGAACTTGAGGGAATATTTGTTCTACCTTTAGCTCTTCGTTGGGTTCGACACTCTTACTTATCGAAAGAGGCTACAATTGATCCCCTATACTTGTGGGTTATCACTCACAAATTAACCGGACATCCCCGACCCCACAGGGGTTCAGTAATTGCGAAGTAGTGCCCCCCCAACACACACACACACACACACACACACACTTTGAATCACTGGGAGGGGGCATCTCACCAAGACATATTGTAACACTGACCAAGAAGAATCACCACCTTGGTCGTATAACCTCTCTCATTACTGGGTCAAAGTAATGGATGTCCACACGCGGCCCCACAAATGGGCTAGCTTGTCACCAATAACCACATGAGGGAGTGCCTGAAGACAACCACTTCGTGCATGTGGCCCAAACATATGTATGGGAGTGTTATGTGGTGTTTGAATACAATGCACAACTTTGATGTCGCATTGTGCTTTTGGAACTGGAAAGTCCCCACACAGAGCGAGGGTTCACGACGCGTATAGTCCCCACATCCATCGAAAATCGTACAGTCCCCACACAGAGCGAGGTTCATGACGCGTTGCTACTTCTTGAGCTTGCGTTGGTTTTTGCCTTGAAGAGGAAAGGGTGATGCAGCAAAGTAGAGATAAGTATTTCCCTCAGTTTGTGAACCAAGGTATCAATCGAGTAGGAGACAATGCACAAATCACCAATACCTACACAAACAATCAAACAACTTGCACCCAACACGATAAAGGGGTTGTCAATCCCTTCATGGTTACTTGCAAAAGTGAGATCTACTAGAGATAGATGAAACTAAACAAATGATAAAGTAAATATTTCTGGTTTTTTTGGTTTATAGATCAGAAAGTAAAAGATTGCAAAGTAATAGATCGGAAACTTATATGATGGAAAATAGACCAGGGGCCATAGGTTTCACTAGAGGCTTCTCTCAAGATAGCAAATAATACGGTGGGTGAACAAATTACTGTCGAGCAATTGATAGAAAAGCGCAAAGTTATGACGATATCTAAGGCAATGATTATGAAATATAGGCATCACGTCCGTGTCAAGTAGACCGACTCCTGCCTGCATCTACTACTATTACTCCACACATCGACCGACTCCTGCCTGCATCTAGAGTATTAAGTTCATGAAGAACAGAGTAACACGTTAAGTAATATGACATGATGTAGTGGAATAAACTCAAGCAATATGATGTAAACCCCATCTTTTTATCCTCGATGGCAACAATCCAATACGTGCCTTGCTGCCCCTTCTATCACTGGGAAAGGACACCGCAAGATTGAACCCAAAGCTAAGCACTTCTCCCCTTGCAAGAAAAACCAATCTAGTTGGCCAAACCAAACCGATAGTTCGAAGAGAATTACAGAGATACCAAATCATGCATAAAAGAATTCAGAGAAGATTCAAATAATATTCAAAGATAGGCTGATCATAAATCCACAATTCATCAGATCTCGACAAACACACCACAAAAGAAGGTTACATCGGATAGATCTCCAAGAACATTGAGGAGAACATGGTATTGAGAATCAAAGAGAGAGAAGAAGCCATCTTGCTACTAGCTATGGACCCGTAGGTCTGAGGTAAACTACTCACGCTTCATCGGAAGGGCAATAGATTTGATGTACAAGCCCTCCGTGATCGAACCCCCCTCCGGCAGGATGCCGGAAAGGCCCCTAGATGGGATCTCACGGGTACAGAAGGTTGCCGCGGTGGAAAAGTGTTTTCGTGGATACTTCTGGTGGTTTGGGAATATATGTGAATATATAGGAGGAAGATGTAGGTCAGGGGGTCACCGAGGGGCCTACAAGGTAGGGAGCACGCCCTACCCCCTAGGCGCGCCCTCCACCCTTGTGGCCGCCTCGTGGCTCTTTTGACTTGCACTCCAAGTCTCCTGGGTGTCTTCTGGTCCAAGAAAAATCATCGTGAAGGTTTTATTCCGTTTGGACTCCGTTTGGTATTCCTTTTCTGCGAAACTCAAAAACAAGGAAAAAACAGAAACTGGCACTGGGCACTAGGTTAATAGGTTAGTCCCAAAAATAATATAAAATAGCATATTAATGCATATAAAACATCCAAAACAGATAATATAATAGTATGGAACAATAAAAAATTATAGATACGTTGGAGACATATCAAGCATCCCCAAGCTTAATTCCTGCTCGTCCTCGAGTAGGTAAATGATAAAAACAGAATTTTTGATGTGGAATGCTACCTGACGTATTTATCCATGTAAATTTTCTTTATTGTGGCATGAATGTTCAGATCCATAAGATTCAAAACAAAAGTTTAATATTGACATAAAAACAATAATACTTCAAGCATACTAACAAGGAAATTATGTCTTCTCAAAATAACATGGCCAAAGAAAGCTCATCCCTACAAAATCATATAGTCTGGCTATGCTCCATCTTCATCAAACAAAATATTCAAATCATGCACAACCTCGATGACAAGCCAAACAATTGTTTCATACTTTTGATGTTCTCAAACTTTTCCAACTTTCACGCAATACATGAGCGTGAGCCATGGACATAGCACTATAGGTGGAATAAAATATGGTGGTTGTGGAGAAGACAAAAAGAAGGAGATAGTCTCACATCAACTAGGCGTATCAACGGGCTATGATATGCCCATCAATAGATATCAATGTGAGTGAGTAGGGATTGCCCTGCAACGGATGCACTAGAGCTATAAGTTTATGAAAGCTCAAAAAGAAACTAAGTGGGTGTGCATCCAACTCGCTTGCTCACGAAGACCTAGGGCAATTGGAGGAAGCCCATCATAGGAATATACAAGCCAAGTTCAATAATGAAAAATTCCCACTAGTATATGAAAGTGACAACATAGGAGACTCTCTATCATGAATATCATGGTGCTACTTTGAAGCACAAGTGTGGTAAAAGGATAGTAACATTGCCCCTTCTCTCTTTTCTCTCATTTTCTTATTGGGCCTTCTCTCATTTTTTGGCCTTTTTTTCGTTCAGAGTCTCATCCCGACTTGTGGGGGAATCATAGTCTCCATCATCCTTTCCTTACCTGGGACAATGCTCTAATAATGAAGATCATCACACTTTTATTTACTTACAACTCAGGAATTACAACTCGATACTTAGAACAAAATATGACTCTATATGAATGCCTCTAGCGGTGTATCGGGATGTGCAATGAATCAAGAGTGACATGTATGAAAGAATTATGAACGGTGGCTTTGCCACAAATACGATGTCAACTACATGATCATGCAAAGCAATATGACAATGATGATGCGTGTCATAATAAACGGAACAGTGGAAAGTTGCATGGAAATATATCTCGGAATGGCTATGGAAATGCCATAATAGGTAGGTATGGTGGCTGTTTTGAGGAAGGTATATGGTGGGTGTAAGGTACCGACGAAAGTTACACGGTACTAGAGAGGCTAGCAATGGTGGAAGGGTGAGAGTGCGTATAATCCATGGACTCAACATTAGTCATAAAGAACTCACATACTTATTGCAAAAATCTATTAGTTATCAAAACGAAGTACTACACGCATGCTAATAGGGGGATAGATTGGCAGGAAAAGACCATCGCTCGTCCCCGACCGCCACTCATAAGGAAGACAATAATAAATAAATCAGGCTCCGACTTCATCACATAACGGTTCATCATACGTGCATGCTATGGGAATCACAAACTTTAACACAAGTATTTCTACAATCCACAATTACTCACTAGCATGACTCTAATATCACCATATTTATATCTCATGACAATCATAAGGAACCAAACTTCTCATAGTATTGAATGCACTTTATATGAAAGTTTTTATTATACCCCTCTTGGATGTCTATCATATTAGGACTAAATTTATAACCAAAGCAAATTACTATGTTGTTTAGAGACTCCTAAAATAATATAAGTGAAGCATGAGAGTTTAATAATTTCTATAAAATAAAGCCACCGTCGTGCTCTAAAAAGATATAGGTGAAGCACTAGAGCAAAATTTCCTAGCTCAAAGGGTATAAGTGAAGCACATAGATTATTCTAATAAATCACGATTCATGCGTGTCCCTCTCAAATGGTGTGTACAGCAAGGATGATTGTGGCAAACTAAAAAGTAAAGAGTCATATCATACAAGATGCTCCAAGCAAAACATATATCCTGTGGTGAATAAAAATATAGCCTCAAGTAAAGTTACCGATAGATGAAGACGAAAGAGGGGATGCCTTCCGGGGCATCCCCAAGCTTAGGCTCTTGGTTGTCATTGAATATTACCTTGGGGTGCCTTGGGCATCCCCAAGCTTAGGCTCTTGCCACTCCTTATTCCATAGCCCATCAACTTAACCAAAACTTGAGAACTTCACAACACAAAACTCAGCAGAAAATCTCATAAGCTCCGTTAGTATAAGAAAATAAATCACCACTTTTGGTACTGTTGTGAATTCATTTTTTATTTATACTGGTGTAATATCTACTTTATTCCAACTTTTTCATGGTTCATACCCCCCGATACTACCCATAGATTCATCAAAATAAGCAAACAACACATAGAAAATAGAATCTGTCAAAAACAGAGGAGTCTGTAGTAATCTGTAACTCTCGAATACTTCTGTAACTCCAAAAATTCTAAAAAATTAGGACAACCTGAGAATTTTTTTATTAATATTCTTCAAAAAGAATAAGTATTTTATCACGCTTCTTTTAAAAATGAGAATTGTTTTCCTGAGCGCAAAAGTTTCTGTTTTTTAGGAAGATCAAATCAACTATCACCGTTAGCCATCCCAAAGGTCTTACTTGGCACAAACACTAATTAAAACACCAAAACACATCTAACCAGAGGCTAGATGAATTATTTATTGCAAAAAAGCAAGGAAAAATATTTGGTTGTCTCCCAACAAGCGCTTTTCTTTAAAGCCTTTTAGCTAGGTGTTGATAATTTTAATGATGCTCACATGAAAGACAAATTGAAGCACAAAGAGAGCGTCATAAAGTATGCGAAGAACACATCTAAGTCTAACATACTTCCTATGCATAGGCATCTTATAGGCAAAAAATATATTAAGGCAAGCAAATCCTAGCATATGCAAAGAAGAAGAAAGAGACAATAGCAAACTCAACATAACGAGAGGTAATTTAGTAACATGAAGATTTCCACAACCATCTTTGTAACGCCCGGATAATTATGCTACAGTAAACCACTGTTAATGGTGCCATGTCATTGATTTTACTGTTGTTAAGTTCGCGTTGATTCAAAGTCGGTTCCGAAATCAAATTTAAAACTAGTAAAAAGAAAAGGCAAAAGTAATTAAAAGAAAAGGAGAAGGCATTTAGAAAAAGAAAACAGAAACCCAGCCTCCCCAAGTGGGCTTCGTGGCCCAGCTGGCCATTCCACTAGGCCAACCTCAGGCCAGCCCACACCTCGGCGAACATACCCCCATGCCTTCTCGAACCCTAACCGCACCTGCCACCCCAGATCCCCCACTCCCCCTCGTTCCCCACTCCCCACTCCTCTCCCCTCCCGATCCGATTTGGATCGGGCCGAACCCGGCGCCCCGACGCCAACTGCCGTCGCCGGGGGCGTCCCTGACCCCACGTCGGGCCGCTCGTCACTGGACCTCCTCCCCGTCGCCGCCTGTCACTTACCGGACGCCTTGCCTTCCTCCCCGAAGCCCCGTTTGCTGGACCGCCTCGTCCCCACCGACGCCGCCCTCGACCTCTCCGTCCCCTACGCCATTCGCCTCGCCGTTGCGGACTCCAGCCACCCCAAGCCGCCTTGAGCCCACTGCCCCTCCCTACAGCTTCGCGGTGAGCCGCCGCGCCGGTTGCGCCTCCCCTCTCCTTCCCCCTCCTGGCTCCCGTACTCCGCCGCGGTCGCCGCTCGCGCCGCGACCCGGCCACGCCCAATGCGCGTGCCCGCACACCGCCGTGTTCCCGATAGTAGTGCTCGCCGCGCCCCCTTGCGCGCCCACCTCCGGCCGCTGTCGCCCGCCGCGACCGCTGCCGTCCCCTGCTGCGCCGCTCTGCCTGTTGCTTCCTCCGCAGGCCGCCGCTGCCGCTAGCCCCGCCTGCCGCGTGCGAGCCCTGCTCCGTGCTCCGCTGCGCCCGTCCTGCTGGTCGGGGCTACCGGCTCCGCCCGCCGTGGCCCTCGCCCTCCGTTGCGGCAAACCCCGCCGTGGCCACGGCCTCGCACCGCCCGGGCAGACTACGGGCGCCCGTTACGCCTGTGCCCGCTGCCCGTTAAGCCGCGTTCGCCCCGGATGGCCTCTAGGCCACTTACACGTGGGGCACAGTCCCCAGGAACTCTTAAAAAAGATATAAAAAACAGTAAACAATTATTTAATTAATTAACTTAATTAATCCTGATAATTAACCTGCTAATTACATGTTAGTTAAACTGTGGCAATGACAACGGGACCCACATGTAAGTTTGACCCAGTCAACAGCCCTGCTGACGGCTCACATCATGCTGATGTCATGATGATGTCATAACCCTGTTTTCCTTTTTAATTAAATTTGTTAATTCCAAAATGTTTTAAAAACTTTATAAAATAATATAAAATAATCCATAACTCGGATGAAAAAGTTTTATACATGAAAGTTGCTCAGAACGACGAGACGAATCTGAATACGCTCTCCGTTGGTGTGTCACATGCCCCTAGCATAGCGAACATGCAACCTTACCCCTTCGATTCGTCTGTTCAAAAATGCCTAACTTCGGGAAAGCATTTCCAGATGTTTTCCCCCTTCGCCGGTATCGTGTAGCCCTGCGTTAGAACACCCCTAACACTGCCTTTTGTCTTGTCATGCATCTGTTGCTTGTATTTACTGTTTCTCCCCCCGCTCTTATCTATGGTAGACTCCGAGACCGATGCCGATGCCTCTGTGATCGACTACGTCGACAACGAACCCTTCTTCCCTTTCAGTGGAACTTCCAGGCAAGCCCCCCTTTGATCATCCCGATATCACCCATTCCATTCTCTCATGCTTGCATTAGAATTTGCTACTATAATTGATTGCTCCTTTTTGATGCATAGCCTGGTTTTGTACCTGCTGTTGTACCCTACCTGCTTATCCTAAACTGCTTAGTATAGGTTGGTTAGTGATCCATCAGTGACCCCCACTTGTCCTTGTTGCCCCTGCTTCATCATTGACGACTCAATCAAAGTGATCGACGACCAGAGCCTGACACCTCACATCACATCACGCCCGTTTTATTGCTCGACTCTGCAGAGTTACCATCGAGTGCCGAGGGTGGTACCTCATACATTACTCCTGATGAGATCTCTGTAGTGTAGCTATTCGGTCGTGGTCATCGAGGGTGATTCCTCCTTAACCACTTCTGATACGACTCTGTCGTGCAACCCCTCAAGTGTGAACCTCGAGGGTGGTTCCTCTTACGTTCACCTTGACGATTACATTGAGTGGAACCCACCGAGGGTGATTCCTCGGGTTTTCCCCTTGATGTTTGGACACACGGTTACCTTGACTTTACTTGAGACCTTTGGGAAAGTCGGGCAGGCCTGGAGAGCACCCGCAAGATGGTTACGAGGCACGACCGGGAAAGCAGGCCGCCCCCGAGTGGGTTGGGCCAGCCCTTGCCGTATTTCCTCGAGACGGGGCGACGGGGTCACATTATCGTGAGTTTCTACTCGTCTCCGCAAGCTAATAATACACTATGGTTTGGGTAGTTGTTCTGAGTTGGCCTTTGGCCTTTACTCACTAACCACCATGCGAGAATAGTTATGGGCCTTGACGACATAGTATCTGCCGAAGCTTTGTCAGACGTCTAGTTCAACATTGCGGCATGGCTAGGCCGGCACCATCCTGTAGTGGTGGAGCCTGGTCCGCCCTGCTCGCAACGACCCGGAGTGCAACTGGCGATGGGCCCAGACCCCGGAGTGCTTAGGATGTAGACCGGCAGGGACCTCTCTGCTGAGCCTAGGTAGGGCTATGACGTGTTGATTTTCCGAGGCCGGCATTGACCCAGAAAAGTGTGTCCAGCCAGAGTAATCAAGCATGTTGGAAAACGTGGTGCACCCCTGCAGGGAAGATTTATCTATTAATAGCTGTATCCACGGTAACGGACGTTCAGACTTATATCCTGATCTTTTACAACTAGAAATGGATACTTGGACATGTGGCTCCGGGATTGCTTTCTCGCAGGGAGTCGAGGAAGGATCTCTGGTCATTAATGTTACAACATGCTTGTTAATTATAAACTGCTATTCTTTACTCTTCTACATGCTGCAAGATGCTTGGAGCTGCTTGAAGATGCTAGTCTTCGATAGGCTAGGCCTTCCCCTCTATTCTGGCATTCTGCAGTTCAGTCCACAGGCACAACCCTTCCATTTCATACCAATGCATACTTAGTATAGATCTGATGCTTGCGAGTACTTTGGATGAGTACTCACAGTTGCTTTGCTACCCCTTTTGCCCCTTCTTTCTTCTTTCCGGTTGATGCAACCAGATGGTGGATCCCTGGAGCCAGATGCCACCGCCAACGGATACTACTACATGGAGACAACCGACGACCAGGAGTAGTTAGGAGGTCCTAGGCAGGAGGCCTTGCCTCTTCGATCGTTGATGTTTGTGCTAGCCTTCTTAAGGCATCCTTGTTTAACTTATGTCTGTACTCAGATATTGTTTCTTCCACTGACTCTTGTGTATCGAGCTTGTATTCGAGCCCTCGAGGCCTCTGGCTTGTAATATAAAGCTTGTATTATTTTGATTTGTGTCTAGAGTTGTGTTGTGATATCTTCCTGTGAGTCCCTGATCTTGATCGTACACATTTGCGTGTATGATTAGTGTACGGTCGAAACGGGGGTGTCACAAGTTGGTATCAGAGCCGACTGCCTGTAGGAACCCCCCTTTCCAACTCCTTGACCGAAGTTGAGTCTAGTATTTGAAAAATTGTTTTACTAACATGGCTGTGTGGTTTACGGGACCACGTCGCCATTGGGTGGTATTAGGATCTTTTACTACTCGACCTTTACTCTGGGACTCTGATCTTTCTTCTATTCAGGTTAAATGATTTTGCTAACTCTAACAATAGGATCTCGTGATCACATCCATCCGGAGATTCGTCTTACGCCTTTATTGAATTGAGGGCCAGGATCTGCTCACATTGTTCACGGGCCGCAGGATCCTTTTATCGAAGGCACCCTGTGTTGTCCCCTGCAGATTCCTTGCTCTAGTGGTTTTCTCCGACGTTGATGTAGCCTTTGCTATGTCCCGTTGTTGTATCCCTCCATCGCGTGCCAGCGTGCCGCCTAGTATGTCTAGGATGATTCTCTTGTCCGAACTCATACTAACAATGTGTAAATGGCTCTGTATATGTATATGTAAGTCTTTAATGACTACTGCTTGTACATGCTGCGCCTTTGCTCATTGTTCAAGTTACATCCTGAATGACTCCATACACCTGCTCCACCCCTTGTTAAACTGTTCCCTGATGTTTTAGCAGGATGGCTGACGATCCTCCACCTCCACCCTATATTGCCGCAATGATGCAGCAGTTTGAGCTAAATCGTCAATTTATGACTAGGGTAATGGCCCAGTTCCCGAACCAGAATGCTCATCAATAGCCTGCCCCAATAACACTGCTAGAATTGTGCGCCTCAACCCGTCCATTTTCTGCAACTCCACCAATCCTATGGATGCTGATGATTGGCTTTGTGACATCATGTTTGAGATGGAGTCAGATAATGTTGCCCCTGCCAGTTATGTCACCTTTGCGACATTTCACCGGAAGGGTTCAGCTGCTCAATGGTGGGAAAGCCACAGGGGTATGCTGCCTACAGAGACTGTAACCACTAGGCAGGAATTTCAGTTAGCCTCCCGTGCACGGCACATTCCTCAAGGTCTGATGGACCAGAAGAAGAAGGAGTTTCGCAAACTCTCACAAGGCACAATGACTCTGGATGAATATCAGAGGAAATTCCTTGAATTATCTCACTATGCCGCGGATGACGCCTGCACTGACGCTCGCAAGCAGGATAAATTCCGTGAAGGACTACGTCCCGATATAAAGCTCACACTTGTTGCTCATGATTGCGCGGACTTTGCGATGCTTGTCAGCCAAGCTTTCCGAACTGAAACTGGTCTGACTGAGTACCAGGAGTCGCTCAAGCGTACTCGAGATGTTGGCCCATCCTCGAGTCAGCCTGCTCAGAAACGTCGAGTCTGGATCCCACACAATGTTCATCACCGACCTGCTCCAACACCAAGGCCGTCTTATGTTGCACCTCGTCTGCCTCCGCCGCCGAGAAAGCTAACAATTCAGGGTGGACAGTCCAATGTTGTAGCTCCTCCCCATAATGATGGTTTATGCCACAAGTGTGGACAGCCAGGGCACCTTGCTCTCAACTGTCGCCAGGGTCAACCCCAAAATGCTTCACATCCTCTTGTTGGCCATGGGAAGGGCCGTCGAAACCACCCTACCAGAAATTGTAGTGCCAGACCGCCTGCTATGAGTGGTGGTCAAGTCACCCATGTCAAAATTGAAGAAGCTCGTGAGTCCCCAAAAATCGTGATGGGTAACCTTCGCGTTAATTCAGTGCCAACTTATGTTCTCTTTGATTCAGGAGCATCACATGCTTT
Source organism: Aegilops tauschii subsp. strangulata (assembly GCF_002575655.3). Taxonomy (NCBI): domain Eukaryota; kingdom Viridiplantae; phylum Streptophyta; class Magnoliopsida; order Poales; family Poaceae; genus Aegilops; species Aegilops tauschii. The sequence continues at coordinate 267,652,642 of NC_053038.3, read as the reverse complement.
TGTGTCCCAACAATTTGCTCAGTCACGTGAGTTATACCTAGAAAAATTGCCCACTCCTCTAATGGTTCAATCCCCGGGGTCCAAGTGGCAAACCACAATGGTAAGCCCTCGCAACCAAATCGAGATTGGAGGACTACTTTTTCTGGCTTCTCTCATTGTACTCGGACCTTCCAACATAGACATCATTCTTGGTTTGGATTGGTTGACAGCCCATAATGCTCTGATTGACTGTGCTACCAATGTAGTCCAACTCACTCACCCTTCTGGCCAGACAGTCCAATACTCAGCCCGAGCAGCTCAGGATGTCGAGAATCAAATATATGTTCTGAATGCATTGAATGCTTCACCACTTGAGGGAATAGAGAACATTCCAGTTGTTTGTGAATTCAAAGATGTCTTCCCAGAAGAACTTCTAGGAATACCCCGTGCTAGAGCTGTCGAATTTGTCATAGACTTGAAACTGGGCATAACTCCTATTGCCAAGCGACCCTACAAGATGGCGCCACATGAACTCCTTGAACTTAAGGAGGAAATCGACAAGTCTCTTCACAAGGGATTCATTCGTCCTAGTTCCTCTGCATGGGGAGCACCTTCTGTCTTTGTCAAGAAGAAGGATGATACGAATCGTTTGGTCCAAGATTACCAACCTATCAACCAGGCAACAATTCAGAACAAGTATCCGCTTCCCAGAATCAATGACCTGTATGGTCAACTCGCTGGTTCTTCAGTATTCTCTAAACTCGATTTGAGGTTGGGTTACCACCAGATCTGAGTTCGTGAAGAGGATATTCTCAAGCCCGCCTTCGTTACTCGCTATGGTTCATACGAGTACACCGTCATGTTCTTTGGCTTGACCAATGCTCCATCCACATTCTCTCGTCTGATGAACTATATATTCATGGAATACCTCGACAACTTTGTCGTGGTTTATCTGGATGATATCCTTGTGTACACCAAGAACAAAGAAGAACATGCTGAACACCTTTGACTTGTTCTGGAAAAGCTTCGGGAGCATCAGCTTTATGCCAAATATTCCAAGTGTGAGTTCTGGCTACCCGAAGTGACCTATCTTGGGCATGTCATCTCCAAGGATGTTATTGCTGTCAACCCCGAACGAGTTCAGGTTATTCTTGATTGGACTCATCTGAAGAATGTCAAGCAAGTCAGAAGTTTTCTCGGACTCGCCAGCTATTGCCGTCGATTTGTCGAGGACTTCTCCAAGATCACCAAGCCCCTAACTGGTCTGCTTCACAAAGGCGTCAAGTTCGAGTGGACAGCCAAATGTCAAGAAAGTTTCCAGGCACTCAAAGACAAGCTAACTTCTGCCCCAGTGCTTGCTCCACCTGATACTAAGAAGGGGTTCGTCATTTACTGCGACGCTTCATGACAAGGATTAGGTTGTGTCCTAATGCAAGAGCGCAGAGTGATTTCCTACGCCTCTCATCAATTGCGCCCTCACGAAGAGAACTACCCAGTTCATGACCTCGAGCTTGCTGCTGTCATACATGCACTCAAACAGTGGCGACATTACCTTCTCGGTAATCATTGCGAGATCTTTACCAACCACCAAAGTCTGAAGTATCTGTTTACTCAGCCAGGTTTGAATCTCCGTCAGCAGAGATGGATGGAGACCGTAGCAGATTTTGACTTTTGTATTTCTTATACACCGGGCAAGGCTAATGTAATGGCTGATGCCTTGAGCCGCAAGTCATATTGCAACCACCTCCAGGTTCAATAAGTTCAGCCCTCGCTTGTTGAAGAATTCAGAAAGCTGAACCTCCATATTGTTCCACCTGGTGCACTCGCTCCCCCTCCTCTAGAGTCCCGCAAGATGAACCTTCGTGTTGTTCCTCAGGGTTCCCTCAATACCCTGGTTGTCGAACCAGATCTTGTGGAGAGCATCAAGAGACTGCAGAAGTATGACTCTCAAGTTGAGAAGATTAAGCGCTACCTCGCAGAAGGAAGGCCCTCGTTCTTCACTGTTGAAGATGATGACACTTTGTTCTTTAAAGGTCGCCTAGTGGTCCCTTCAAAAGACAACCTGGATATGGTTCAGGAAGTTATGAAAGAAGCTGATGACACTCCATTGTCTATTCACCCCGGTAGTACCAATGTCGGGGGAAACCACACCTACGGGATCACGAGGAATCCCTTTTGCTACGGTTGGCGGGCGCGGGGCTGTGGGATTATCCACACGGGGGATTATCCAGGTTCGGGCCGCGAGTGACGCGTAATACCCTACTCCAGCTGGTTTCTGTTTATCTGGTGTTCTTGGACTAGCTACAAGGCGTGCAGGGTTCAAAAAGTCTGAATCCTCTCCCAGTACGCCGCGGGCCTCCTTTTATAGACAAAGGGGCTGCCACAGTGGCATACAGGAGGTGGAAAGCTATACAGTGGTCGAGTCTATCCTCTGGCACCGTAGGACAAACGCATTTAATGTGCTGCCGGCGTGCCCTTCTTGTTTTATCGGGGACGGCAAGGAAGCTCGTCCCAGTTGTCGCCGCCTCGCTTGGCTTCGACGCACGTCCGAACTGACGAGGCGGGTAGTGCCACGCTGGCTGGCCGGCTGTTGAGTTGGTGCAGTGGCAGAGCCTTCACGAAGATCTGCATGCCACCACGCAGGTGCTTGCTGAGTTGGCCTAGAGGCCGCATGTCGCCACGCAGGTGTTCGCCTAGTTGGTGGGCTGGCAGCTGCATTGGAACAGCGATGGAGTTTTAGCAGATGTGGGCCTCGTTGCGGCCCTGCGGATATCTTCGGCAAGAGTCTTGCCGGGGCCCCAGCAAGGGTCTTGCCGTGGCGTCGTGGTCGTCCCCGGCAAGGGGCTTGCCGAGGGTCTCGTGGGTATCCTTGGGAAGGATCTTGCCGAGGATCTTCGACTTCTGGTTATTTATCTAGTCTTGTATGCTCTTGGTTTTCACAAAGATCTGCATGCCACCATGGAGGCGCCTCCCGAGCTTTGATTCCAGTGTGGTTGAAGTCGTCGGAAGTCTCAGGCTCAAGGGTGGTAGCCCTGCTGGTGTTGGGCGAGTTGCCCCGGCAAGGTTCTTGCCGGGGCTGTGGAGGCCGCCCCGGCAAGGGCCTTGCCGGGGGAGTCCATCTCGCCCTTCTGCTCTTTGTGTTTCCGGCTTGGCGTTGGTCTGGTCGTCTTGTGCCTTTGCTTCCTCTGCCCCGCAAAGTGTGGCCAGGGGCGTGGGGCTGCGAGTGCCCGCGCACAAGTAAAGGGGTGCAAAAAGGGACCCCTACTTTTGTACACCGACATGAGCCCCCGGGCCTGGGCCACATATAAGCGCGGGGCGTTATTGGGCCAGGCCAGAACGGTGCGCGGGCGCGCATGCGGTGGAGTTTTTACCGTAGTAACTCCCTCGCTCGCTGCGCCTCCCCACGACCCGCGTTGAATGCGTGACGTGGGGGTCGTGCGTGACGTGGGGGTCATGCGTGGGGCGGTTGCTGCCCTCATGCGTCACATCATAGTAAAGAGGCGCCTCGCGCCTTCCCCATAAAAAGAGGAAAATGCAGGGGCGCGGCTCATTTACTAAGTGGACTCGAGTCGCGGCCTTCAAGGCGCCGATGCCCCACGATCACGGGGTGGAGAACGGTCGCCTCACTCATCTCCTCGATTTCGGCTTGCTCGCCACATGTCCCCCATGCCTCGAAGATGGTAGGCGGAGTACGCAGGGGACACGGGCCTTAAATGACGAGGTGGGGAACTGGGTCTTCGCTGGTTGCAGCAGCGGGTCGGTCTCGATTCCCTACGCCCCTGGTGGCTGGATTGGTTAAGTGGGGCAGCCGAGCCCCGGCCCCGCCCCTTTATAAGAAGGGGAGGGGGATGGCACCCCCCAATCTTTCATCATTCATCTCCTTCTACCTTGGCTCCTTCCTTTCTTCTGCTATGGAAAGAGGGCGCGCCGGCACTCCGATGGCGGCGACGAGGGCCTCTGCTTGACAGCACGCCTCTCCTTCCCAAGAGCTCGTGGCAGCGGAGCCGGCCGTGAGAGGAAGGGGGAGGGGGCGAGGCCGAGGTCTCCGTGGCACTCGAGGAAGAGGAGGACAGGGCGGCACACCGGCCTCGCCTCCGCCAGCGGCCCCTCCCCAATGGAGGGCCACGTCAGAGACCAGCCCCGCGAGTTTGTCATCAGGCTGCACCGGCCAGTGCGCCGTCGTCTTCGTCTCCCTACTCCGTTCGCTCGGGAGAAGGAGCTCGACCCGCCACAGGCTCTGAGGTTGCATATGAGGGGCTGCGAGAATGGCAGCATGCGGGTCGATGTCGACTTCCCCGCCCCTCACGTCATGTATCTTCGTCGGGATGGAAGACCTTCGCTCATGCCCACAGCCTGTCGGAGGGGATCGTTCTCCAGTTCAAATTAATGGAGAACGTCCCGCTCTCCGTCAAGGTCTTTGGGCACTTGGGAAGTCGCCTAAGGTGTTGCGTGGAGAGCTCCTCCGATGATGAAGACTCCTCCTCAAGCGGGAGTGACGAGGAGGACAGCGACAGCGACGACGAGGGCGTCAAGCAGGAGGACGCCGACTCCGATTCCGACTGACTGTGTCGCCCTCCTCCCTCGGCCACGCGCCCTGCCGAGGGCCTTCCTCGTCAAGCTCTCCATCGGAGCGTTCCCCATCGCCTCCTTTTTGCCTTCACCTGCCGCACCTGGGAGGAAAGGGGCAAGAACGGGGATCACGGGGCACTTATCTTTTTTAGTTTTTAAGCCTACGGGCACTTGTTAGATTTAAACCTTGTAATCCCCTTGCTCATGTTTGCATTCAGTACGAACTGTACCTGTTTGGAACGTATTAATGAAAAAGGGTGTTTGTCGGGTTCTTTGTGCGTGAGCGAGGCCCATGCTAAGGAATGAATCCTTGTTATTTTTAAGGTAAACATTGTCGCCCGGCAACAGGTCTTGCCGTCCCCTCAGTTCATTCACGACCATACTCACGCCCTCGGCGGAGGCAGGGGCGAAGCCCTTCGTTTGCTTCCTTGTCACCGCAACTACAACCAAGTTCCGGCCCAGGGAATAGTTCTTGGGCATAGGAAAGGGGGAGCACGGTGGCCCAGGAATAAACGAGGCTTCACACGTCCCAATTCCACACATAAATGCATAACAGGGGATAAAGGACTTATCTGGATCTACAGCCCCCGGCAACCTTGGCTTGCCGTGGTCGGGTGCTTGAATCCGCAGCCCCCCCGGCAATGGCTTGCCGGGGTCGGGGATGTCGATCCGTCTTCCTGCCCTTAAATGGCTTAGCAGAAACGCCTGTGCAGCCTGCGAACCAAAGAAAAGACTGGAAAGGATGGAAAGACACACACCCGACCTCTATGCTAGGGGTTAGTTGCCGCCGGGCAGTATCAACCCTACCAAAGAGATACTTAACCTAGCATGCATGCTAAAACTTAGGGCGCCAGCGCTTCATTTATTTATGCTCAGGGTCTGCGCCTGGCTTTGTACAAAGGGTTACATGCCTTGTCGGCAAGGCTTGTACAAAAGGTGGCTTGCTGGGAGGCCCGACAACCGCGCCTCATGGGTAAAACTTACGGAGATTTTCAATGTTCCAGGAGTTGCTCACTGGGACACCATCTTTGGTCTCCAGGCGGACTACGCCAGGCCTGGTGACTCGTATTACCCGATAAGGGCCTTCCCACTTTGGCGTCAGCTTGTTGGAATTCTTGCCTGACTGAACGCGCCGAAGAACAAGGTCGCCTTCCTCAAGACTTCGGGCATGAACCTTGCGGCTATGGTAGCGGCGCAAGGCCTACTGGTAGCATGCAGCTCGCACAGCCGCCCGAAGACGATCTTCCTCAAGGAGCGTCGCGCCATCTTGCCGCAACTGCTCTTACTCAAGCTCGTCATAAGCGAGCACTCGAGGTGACCCGTATGTGAGTTCCGTGGGGAGAACTGCTTCTGCCCCGTATACCAGGGCAAAGGGTGTCTGGCCGGTGGCTCGATTTGGCGTCGTTCTGATTGACCAAAGAACCGTCGGCAACTCATCAATCCAGTGCCTTCCACACTTGTGCGGCCTGTAAAAAGTCTTTGTCCTCAGGCCTTGCAGTACTTCAGCATTTGCCCTCTCTGCCTGGCCGTTGCTCCGTGGGTGTGCTACCGAAGCGAAACAGACCTTGCTACCGAGGTCCTGGATGTATTGCATGAACGTGCGGCTTGTGAACTGCGTGCCGTTGTCGGTGACGACCCTGTTCGGCACACCAAAATGGCAAACTAGCCCCTTGAAGAACTTGACGGCTGACTGTGTTGTCACCTTCCTCACTGCCTCCACTTCGGGCCACTTTGTGAACTTGTCGATCATGACATACAAGTACTCAAAGCCCCCGATAGCACGGGGGAAGGGGCCCAGTATGTCGAGCCCCCAAACCGAAAATGGCCAGGAGAGAGGGATTGTTTGAAGGGCTTGAACTGGTTGATGAAGCTTCTTCGAATGGAACTGACATGCTTCACACTTGGTTACTAGCGCAGCTGCATCCTGGAGGGCTGTGGGCCAGAAGAAACCTTGCGGGAATGCCTTGCCGGCAAGGGCCCTTGACCCTATGTGGGAGCCACACATACCTCCATGTATCTCTGCCAACATTTCTAGTCCGTCCTCTCGAGGGATGCACTTCAGCCTGACTCTGTTTGGCCTCCTTCTGTACAGGGTATCATCCACAAACTGGTACATGTTGGACCGACGGGCTACTTTCTCTGCTTCTTCCTGCTCCTCGGGGAGTTCTCCTATTTGGAGGAAACGGACAGTGGGCTGCGCCCATGCCGGAGCCTAGGGCTTGACGGCAAGGACCAAAGGCACATCTTCGGCCACAGGGGCAGCTGCCTCTATGGTCAGGGCCTGGGGCCCCGTCGGAGGTAGTTGCCCCTCGGCAAGCTTGGGGTACCCAGCAACCTCCTTGCCAGCGGCTCCTGGGAGCTCAGTGGGAAGGTACTTGCCGGGGCTTGTCTTCCTTCGCTTGTTCTGCCCTGCTGAAGGCTCTACGGATGGTTGTATTAACTGAAGTACAAAGGTACCTGGTTCCACAGGCAACTTGAGGGAAGCGCGTTTTGATAGGTTGTCGGCAATGCTGTTCTCCGCTCGAGGAACATGTTCTTCCTGTAGGCTGTCGAAAGGTTCTTCCAACTTCCTCACTTCATTCACGTAGGCCTCCATCAATGGGCTCTGGTAATCCTTGTTGACTTGCTTGACGACGAGCTGCGAATCACCCCTGATGATGTGCTTCTTGATTCCGAGGTCTACCGCGATCCTAAGACCAGCAAGCAACCCCTCGTACTCTGCCATATTGTTCGTTGATTTTTCCCGGGGGAAGTGCATCTGGATTACGTACTTGAGGTGCTCTCCGGTGGGTGCGACAAGTAGCACGCCAGCACCAGCACCTTGGAGTGAGAAAGCTCCATCAAAATACATAATCCACTCACTGCTTGTCTCCTTGCCGGGAAGGGCGGTCTCTTGAATCTCCTCGTCGGGCGTTGCGGTCCACTCTGCTATGAACTCTGCCAAAGCTCGACTCTTGATCGTTGAAGTACTTTCAAACCTGAGGCCAAAGCTCGACAGCTCCAATGCTCACTCCACAATCCTCCCTGTCGCATCTGGGTTGTGCAAAATCCGTTGCAAAGGGAGGCGAGTTACGATGGTGGTCTCGTGCGCTTGGAAATAGTGGCGCAGCTTTCTCGAGGCCATGAGAAGGCCGAAAAGCAGCTTTTGCATTCCAGAATATCTTGACTTAGCCCCTGCAAGAGGGAACTGACAAAATACACTGGGTTCTGCACCATCTTCTTCTTCTGTGCCACTTCGCCCATCCGCTCAGGCTCTGCCTCGTCGGGTTCGGGCCTTGCCGGGGGTTCTGGTTTGCCGGCGTCAGGCTCTGCCGGGGAAGACCCCGACCCGCCATCCAACGGCTCTGCTGCAACTGCTGCTTCTCCTTCAGGTTCCCTCTGCGCCACCAGCGCAGCACTGACCACTTGATTCGTTGCTGCTAAGTACAGCAGCAACGACTCTCGTGGTTTAGGCGTGCCTAGTATTGGTGTGGAGGAGAGGTACCTCTTCAAATCTTGCAGTGCTGCCTCTGCCTCCGGAGTCCATTTTACTAGACCCGCCTTTTTCAAAACTTTGAAAAAGGGGAGGGCGCGCTTAGCAGATTTGGAGATGAACCTACTCAGGGCAGCAACATAGCCGGCGAGCCTACGAACGTCTTTGACCTGTTTCGGCGCCTCAATCTGCTCAATCGCTTTGATCTTGTCGGAATTTGCTTCGATTCTACGTTGAGACACAAAGAACCCGAGAAGTTTGCCGGAGGGGACACCGAACACACACTTCTCTAGGTTGATCTTGAGGTTGATCTTGCGCAGGTTTGCGAATGTTTCTTCTAAATCTTGCACGAGCGTGGCCCTGTCCTTGGTTTTGACCACTATGTCATCCATATAAGCTTCCATATTTCTATGTAGCTGGGGCTCAAAACCAATCTGGACTGCTCGGGCAAACGTCGAACCAACGCTTTTCAACCCGAAAGGCATTCGTACAAAATAGTACATACCACACGGGGTGATGAACGCGGTCTTCTCTTCATCTTCCTTCATCATGAAGATCTGGTGGTACCCTGAATAGGCATCGAGGAATGACAGCAGGTCACACTCGGCAGTGGAGTCTACAATCTGGTTGATGCATGGCAGAGGGAAAGGATCCTTTGGACAGGCTTTATTGATGTCTGTGTAGTCAATACACAGCCTCCACTTCCTGTTTGCCTTACGCACCACCACCGGATTGGCTAACCACATGGGGTGGAGTACTCCTCTTACCAGGCCTGCCGCCTCCAACTTCCTGATCTCTTCAATGATGAACTCTTGCCGCTCCAAAGCTTGCTTCCTGACCTTCTGCTTGACAGGCCGCGCGTGAGGACAGACAGCAAGATGGTGCTCAATCACCTCCCTGGGAACGCCGCGGATGTCAGATGCTTGCCATGCAAATACATCGACATTCGCCCGCAGGAAGGCGACGAGCGCGCTTTCCTATTTGCTGTCGAGGGTGGAGCTTATAGTGAAAGCCCCGCCCGTGCCGTCCTCCTTGACGGACACCTTCTTGCTTTCTGGTGGTGCAGCCTTGGACTTTTTGCTCTTGCCGGTGGAGCTCTCTGGCACGTCCTCAACGGGAGCACAACACTCCGAAGAGGTGCGCTTGCCGGAGTGGGTGCAAGGGGTCTTGCCGGAAGAGGTCTTGCCGGAAGGAGTCTTGCCGGCCTTCTTCCCCCTGGAGCTTCAGCGGCAGGAGCAAGTGCCCTGGAGGCAGTTGCTGCAACTGCCTCTCGATAGAGTTGGTCGGCGCAGATGAGTGCGTCTTTCTTGTCAGAGGGGACGGTGCTGATGGTCAGCAGCCCCGGCATCTTCAACGTGTTGTAGGCGTAGTGGGACGCCACCATGAACTTGGCCAGCGTTGGGCGGCCAAGGATCCCATTGTATGGCAAGGGGTTCTCGGCGACATCGAAAACGATCTTCTCCGTCCTATAGTTCAGCTCGCCCCCAAACATAACGGGCAGCGTGATTTTATCTTTAGGATGGCTCCTTCCCAGGTTGACCCCTTGAAACGTGCCCATCTCTTCGAGGTCTCCATTAGGAATCTGCAGCTTCTTGATCACAGCGGTCGAGATCAAATTCAGACCGGCCCACCATCAACTAGCACTTTGGTCACCTTGAGGCTGCGTATTGTTGGTGAAACCAACAATGGCAAACACCCGACCGCAGTTGTGCGGTCAGGGTGATCCTCGGTGTCAAAAACTATGGGTGTGCGGGACCACTTCAGTGGCTTTTGGGCATCGAACGACGGCTCCGCCGCAGTGACCTCACGCGCCCACTGCTTCAGCTGGCGGTGCGAGGTGTGCAACGAGGAGCCAACGTCGACGAACATAGCCTCTGTAGCCTTCTGGAACTCATGCTCGCCGGACTTGTCGTCCTCGTCGTGATTATCATCCTCCTCTTTCTTGTCGCGGCCCCGAGCGGGCCTCTCTTGTTGGTTATCTTTGCTGCGGCGACCCCCTTGGCCGCCACGCTTCTTGCCGGATCCCTCAGCACCATCCTGACCCTTCTCCTTGTCTCGCCTTTCAAATTTAGCCTTCTACTTTTCTGCAAGCAGCACAACTTGTCAGCAGTTTTGGAGGTCATGGCCCTTGGTGTGGTGGATCTTGCAGTACTGCTTGTCGGAGCCTCCTGGATTGCCGGCGGCCACCAGGGCCAAGCAAGCGGCACACCCGGCAACCTCCTTGCCGGGGTCGTCAGGCTTGGCCTTTTTGGCGGCGCCGAGCTCGCCGGATCCCTCAACGCCAAGCACAGTCTTGCCATTGCGCTTCCTGTTGCGGCGCCGACCTTTCTTTGTCGGGGCGGCGGTGTCTTTGTTTGTGGAGTCAGTTTCCGCACCGGCGTCCTCGCCGGGGTACTTCCTCCCCTCTTCAGCTCGAGCACATCTATCGGCCAGAACATAAAGTTCGGCCACACCTTTGACATTGTTCATTGCCAACTCTTCACGCATCTTGCGGTTACGCACATTCTGATGGAATGCGCTGATAACGGCGGTGGGATGAACATCTGGGATGTTGTACTGCACTCGGCTGAACCTCTGTATGTACTTGCGCAGGTTTTCACCTTCTTTCTAGGGGATGATATGCAAATCGCTTGCCTGGCCATGAGCTTGGTGGCCTCCAGTGAAGGCGCCAAGAAACTCATGACACAAATCCGACCAAGAAGAAATGGAATCCACTGGCAAGTGCATCAACCATGACATGACATTGGGTTTGAGTGCTAACGGGAAGTAATTGGCAAGCACCTTGTCATCGCGAGCTCCAGCACCTTGCATCGCAATGGTGTAGATGCTGAGGAACTCCGACGGGTGGGTCTTGCCGTTGTACTTCTCGCCAACATCGGGCTTGAACGTGCGGTGGGAGGGCCACTGGAACTGTCGCAGCTCTCGGGTAAAGGCTGGACAACCCACCTCATAAGGCAGGTCGCCGGGGCCCTCCGGTGCCGGGTGGTCCATAGTAGGCCCCGCACGACTATCTGACTGATGGCGTGTCTCCTGTCGTCGTTCGATGGTAGTTCGAGCGTCTTCCTGGGCCCGTTCCCGAAGGACTTGACGTTGGTCACGGCGTGTTGGGTCGGACGATGCTGTGGAAACGTTGTCGCCGACGTCGGGTCGACGGGCCGGTGGCTGTTTCCGCGGCCCCGGGGGGGAGTGCACCGTGGTCGCAGCGTCTCTGGTCCCCCCATCGCCGGCATGCACCGGCTCGTCAGGACGCCGGTGCGAGGGTCCCGTCGGGAGCGGCTCGTCTTTGTTGGCCAAGCTGACAAGGCTTCGGATGGTGGCTCTCCACTCGTCGAGCTTCTCTGCAGCAGGGGGGAAGTCGAGGAGCAGCTGCACGTGCACCAGCGCTTCTGCTGGCGTAGGCGGCGGCGAGATCTGCGTAGACCGTGACACGCTCCGACTTCTAACCGGGTTAGAAGGGGCTCTGTCGCGGTCTCGCGGTCGCACGCCGCCTGCACCGATGTCTGAGTGCACACGCTGGCCTGGTTCGTCTTGTGAGTGGCGCACAGGGCTCTTTCCGCGGCGGTGCCCAGGGGCTCCGGCATGGCGCTGTTGCTCATCGCGCGCGGCCTGGGAAGGGCGCGGCGCGGGCGCCAGCTGGGGTGCCGTAGAGGCCGCTGCGCCGCCCGCGGGCAGCACGGCCCCGCCCTCGGACCCAGTGGCGCGTGGCTCATCGTCTCGGATTCGGATGACGCCGCTCGCCTGGCTCCGATCACCAGAATGTCGTGGATGCTCGCGGGCCACGTCCCCGGCCCCATCTGTGGGCACCCGGCCGCCTGCTCGCGCTGGCACGGACGGGCCGGCCTCGGACGAGCCGATCGCTGTGATCCCCTTTTTCTTGGGGGCCATGGTGATGATGAAGTCAGTGTGCTAACCATCAAACCGGATTTTCACAGCTCGCGCCCCCTACCTGGCGCGCCAAAGATGTCGGGGGAAACGACACCTACGAGATCACGAGGAATCCCTTGTGCTACGGTTGGCGGGCGCGAGGCTGTGGAAAGAGCGGGATTGAGAGATCAACACGGGGGGATTATCCAGGTTCGGGCCGCGAGTGACTCGTAATACCCTACTCCTGCTGGTTTCTGTTTATCTGGTGTTCTTGGACTAGCTACAAGGCATGCAGGGTCCAAAAAGTCCGAATCCTCTCGCAGTACGCCGCGGGCCTCTTTTATAGACAAAGGGGCTGCCACAGTGGCATACAGGAGGTGGAAAGCTATACAGTGGTCGAGTCTATCCTCTGGCACCGTAGGACAAACACATTTAATGCGCTGCCGACGTGCCCTTCTTGCTTTATCGGGGATGGCAAGGAAACTCGTCCCAGCTGTCGCCGCCTCGCTTGGCTTCAACGCGCGTCCGAACTGACGAGGTGGGTAGTGCCACGCTGGCTGGTTGGCTGCTGAGTTGGTGCGGTGGCAGAGCCTTCACGAAGATCTGCATGCCACCACGCAGGTGCTTGATGAGTTGGCCTAGAGGCCGCACGTCGCCACGCAGGTGTTCGCCTAGTTGGTGGGCTGGCAGCTGCATGGGAACGACGGCGGAGCTTTAGCAGATGTGGGCCTGGCTGCGGCCCCGCGGATGTCTTCGGCAAGAGTCTTGCCGGGGCCCCGGCAAGGTTCTTGCCGTGGCGTCGTGGTCGTCCCCGGCAAGGGGCTTGCCGGGGGTCTCGTGGGTATCCTTGGCAAGGATCTTGCCGAGGATCTTCGTCTTCTGGTTATTTATCTAGTCTTGTATGCTCTTGGTTTTCACAAAGATCTGCATGCCACCACGGAGGCGTCTCCCAAGCTTTGATTCCAGTGTGGTTGAAGGCGTCGGAACTCTCAGGCTCAAGGGTGGCAGCCCTGCTGGTGTTGGGCGAGTTGCCCCGGCAAGGTTCTTACCGGGGCTGTGGAGGCCGCCCCGGCAAGGGCCTTGCCGGGGGAGTCCATCTCGCCCTTCTGCTCTTTGTGTTTCTGGCTTGGCGTTGGTCTGGTCGTCTTGTGCCTTTGCTTCCTCTGCCCCTATTTTGGCGCAGAAAATTTCTTTGAAGTAGGCTGATATCCATCTCTCACGCTCGTTCCACATGCCCACCATCGTGGCATCATCATGGAGGTTGTACCTATCCATGAGTCTTTTCCAGGCAGCCTCAAACTCAGTTGGCATGAGGGGCCAGTTGAGGATTGATGTGAATTCATCCTTAAAGTCTTCGTGCAGATTGTACAGGTATGCGAGGTGTTCCCTGTACTTCTTCATAATGTGCCAGCGGCACAGCTTGTGTACTGTGTTCTTGAAAGCATCTGGGATCGCCAAAGCCATTGACGGGCACTGGTCTGGTAATGAGAAAAGAGACGTGGAGTGGTCAGCAGATGGTGGTGCATGTATACCAATAGAACTGACACAACATTTTTTCTGTGTTATTTTCCTTTTTTGGGTGGGGGGTGGTGGTTGGGGGTGGTTTTGGCGGTTGTACCTGTGAGGATGCATGTAGGAGCCTTCCCTCACATGCACCTTAAAAATGTCTTGAACAGCCATTTGAATAAATCTGCATCCTCATCTCTTATCAGGGCAAAACCAAAGAATGTAGTTTGTAAGTGGTTATTAGTACCCACAAACACCCCAAGTGGCATATGGTACTTGTTGGTCTTATATGTGGTGTCAAACGTTACGTAGTCACCGAAGTCCTGATACGCCCCTCGGCAGCTTGCGTTCGCCCAGTATATGTTCTTAACTCTGTCGGACTCATCAAGTTGCATGTCACAGAAGAATTCCCTGTTTATAGCTTTCATCTCCCTAAAGAAGTTGACAGTCTTTAGGACATCGTCCACATCATCCATCCTTGAATTCTTTGCTTTGTTGCATATTAAAAGTGAACAGTCATTCAAAAATGCATGTTGAACTGGCGTCAGGTCATGCGTTGCATAATATGTTTGTACTGACAGAGGAAAAAAGACGGAGGGGGTTTATGGGAGGAGAACAAGTTTGTACTTACATGTTAATCAGGTCTTTGGCATTCATTTTGAGGAAGTAGCTACCGGGGTCATCGCCGCCCAATATGCTCATGATTTGCGCGTGTTCAATGCCTTTGAACTGCAGGTACTAGACGTACTCCAAGATTGTTTTGTTAAAGTTTTTGTGGGAGTGCAAGAAAGACAAGCATTTGGGGGGTGAGCTGTAGCATGTGGTTGTGTTCCAAGACTATCTCTTTTACGACAAGTGTTCCATCCTTTTCCCTCTTCAGCCACATTTTAGCCCTGCAGTTAGTCCTGGCTGTCGTCTTGTTCCGCTGTCTATTTGCTTCTGACACCTTCAATTCATAGACTCCATAGCACGTGCAATAAAGGTAGACTCTGGTCTCAACCTTGGAGCCTTCCCTGACAGCAAAACCCGCGTGCTTTGCATAGACGTTGTAGAAGTCCTTTGCTTCTTTGAAAGTTTCAAAGCGCATCTAGCCTTGGCAGAACGTAAGCTTCAATGTTAGGTGGCTGCAGGCAACAGTGAGCAAACAAAAACGCAGTTATGAAAATGTTAGATGGGGTGGTCACAGTACCATGGTATGGACTGTTCTTGTATGTTTTTTTTCTGAATGTGGATACTTACATGTGTATAGCTCTGTGCTGCCTCCAGTGTTTGTTGTTCACCCTGGTGTATAGGCGCGGGTGGTGTCACCCTTGGCACATGCAGCAATGCATCTCTTGGAGGGAGCAATGTTGACGAACCTCTCCGTCTCTCATTGTATGGTCGTCTCCTCTTAGATTCGTTGTGAGGTTGCTCCTATCTATATGGCTCATATCTTGTACTTTGCACCCTGATAGAGTGGCCAAAATTTCTGTCTCTTTGGCCTGGTCTTCTCGTCGCAACCGCTTTTGCAGCACGGATGATTGATGTTGACGGAGCGACTGGTGGAAGCCTATGTGTCCTTGTCTTTCTGCATGCGCTAGGGAAGGAAAACATTTGTCGTTGGGGAAATTGTTGACCTTGTTGCAACCCAGCAGTGGCAAAGCTTGTATTCGCAGATATTGGTGTTTGCTGCATAGAAGAACCTGTCCGCGCTTCTGATGATTCTGGTGTAGCTTGAAATCTGCCTGTATTGTTGAAGTATCCAGGTGCTATTTCTGGTGTTACCCAACCAGGCGGTGCCCCATATCTTCTTGGCTCATCAAACCCTCGCCGCGTGTGCCGCCTTGCATGTTTCTGCAATGACATTCAACAGTTTTGGCATTAATCTTTTCTGCATTTTTCTCGTATACATGCTATGGGTAACATGTCATGCACTGAAGGCAATGTACAAGTTGAACTTGCATCGCTGGCCGTTATTAAACTTTGTTCTCTATTTTGTATCTGGTTTAGTTTTCAGTCGAACTGATGAACGTACGTGTTCAGCACTGATGTACTGATGTACTGATTTTTAGCACTGCTTGTAAACTAAACATTGAACTTCATCTGTTATGGAAAGTTTTTTATCTTTTTCCCTATAACTGATGCATAAACATTTGCTGCACTGCTTGCAAACCGAAAATTGAACTTCAGATATGTATGGATATGCATATATATATAACTGATGCATGTCTTCTCTTTTTTTCATCTCTAACTTATGCAACTACACTAGAAGTACTCCTAGTTTATGTATCATTGAACTTACTGTGTAACAAGTCTATATTTTTTTCAACAACATTCTTTTACTAGTTCGAACTGACGCAACTACACGGCATGCACTAGTAGAAATAACATCATACAACTTGCAGTGGTAGCTGAACCTTATATAAAGCTTAGTAGCTACTTGGACTGATGCATAAGTTTATGTTTTTTGGCTTGAACTGAAGCTAGCATATTAGAGGTACTGACAGTAACCTCGACACCCAAATTGTGCATCAAGTGGCAGGGGTGTAATGAACTAATGCAAGCATTTTTGCAATGTACTATCTGCTTCTGCATCATAGGAACATGTGTCACTGATGCAGCACACATGTAGTACTGATGAATCTGATAGTGTAACATGTAGGCAGATCATAGTGTGTGCAATTTTTAAACTGAATCTTCTTCATTGCAGGACTGATGAACTGAACACAAACGTGGTATTTTTCTTCAGGCAAACCCAGACATGAAAACATTTTTTGAACTGATTCAATTCTTGAGGAAAGTTAGTGTGGGAAGCAGACATCACCTCAAGTGGCATGTTCTTGGATCTGACTTCTTCTTCTTCCTCTCGTGGGCGGCGTACTGGCATGTTCTTGGGAGGCGGCGCCATTGATGCAGGCAAGGAGCTTGGGGAGACAACGGTGCTCCTGCTTGTGGTGGATGTTCGACGATGAGGTCCGGGGAGGCAGCTGCTGGCGGGGATCACGGCCCCGACGAAGGAGCCCCGGCGAGGGAGGGAAACAGGAGGCGTGGATCACGGGCCCAGTGAAGGAGCCCCGGCGAGGGAGGGAGACGGCTGGCGCGGATCACGGCCCCGGCGAAGGATCCCGGCGAGGGAGGGAGGCGACTGGCGCGGATCACGGCCCCGGCGAAGGATCTCGACAAAGGAGGGAGGCGGCTGGCGCGGATCACGGCCCCGGCGAAGGATCCCGGCGAGGAAGGGGATGGCAGCGGTGGATCAGTCACCGGCCAGTCACGGCGCCACGGGCTCCCTCGCTCCGGCTGCCGCCATCGCTCGCTCGCCCGTGACGGCTGCCTCTGGCGGAAGAAGGCGGGTTGGGTTCGGGCTGGCTCGGGGGATTCAACTATGTAGGCGCGTCGCGCCTATATAGGGCCGGGGGTTACGGGTAACAGAATAGTCCAGCCCTATATTTATAGGACAACCGATCTTATTTAGATCACGGGAGGCCCTATATAGACGCGATTAGCTATTCCGAACTTCCTAATCACCCACGCCCTCACCGGTCCACCACTTCCCCCGATCCCACGATCCCCACCAGTGTCCCCTGATCCCACGATCCCCTACCAGCCCCTCGGCAACCTCCCGATCCACCGCCTGCCCCCCTCCCCCGGGCCATGGATCCCGCGCGCCACCGGCGGCCCTGGACCCGGCCTCCGCCGCCCCGCCCCCGTTCCCTGGTCCGGCCAGTGCGCCGCCCCGCCCCCACCCCACCTTATGTCCATCGGATCCCACTGCCACCTCCTACGCGGGATCGAGCATCGCCGGTGGTTTCCTCCCTAGACGCTATCGCCGGCCTTCTACTGCGACAGTGCCACCGCGGGCGAGCCACCTCTGCCCACCTCAGCGTGAGCCCGTCGCCCACACCGCATCGGCCACCCTGCGTCCCCTTCGATGCGACACACCGACGGCCACCACCCGCCTCCCCATCGACGCCGTGCGCCGGCGGCCACCACCCGACGTCCACCGTGCCTACCTGCATCCACCTACAGCTAGAGGAGGGCTTGACCTGCAGCAAGAGGACGACACGACCTGCAGCTCGGTGGCCACATCCGGCAGAGAGGATAGAGGCGGCTGGGTGATGGATCTTGCACGCCGCCCTCCGGCCACGAGGCTGCCGAGCTGCTGGGTCACCGTCCACAAGCAGCAGCAGGTCGTCTTTCCTACCTCCCGTACAGAACGCAGACGATGCTGAGCTTCTCAGCCCCTCCTCCATCCTCTAGTGTTCCTTTGCAGAAAAACTAGCTCTAGTCCTGTTCGTCCCGACCTTCCTCTTCGACCGCAGCAGTGGCGAGCTCCTCCGAGCAGTGAGCTACAGTCCGCATCGTCCTCTCCTCAAGCACTGTCGAGCTGCTGTTGATGCACTACTGCTGCAGTTCACCTTGAGTGCGAGAGGAAAGATTTCTGAGGCGGATTAGTTGCCGGTGTTGTCCTTGGGGATTTTTTGTTTGAACCTGCTGTTGTCCGTGGTTAAAGAGTACAAATTTGTTACTTGAACTCGCAGTACACCTCTTTTCCTAACAAAGAGGTTCTGGCAGCCAGCTGTGGTTTCTGACCTTCAATTTGCTTGTGTGTCCAGTGTGTATGTATATGTGCCAATGTTTTATATACTATATTGGTTCTGAAATTAAGTGCAAGATGTGCAGATTTTGTTTTCTAGCATGCGCGCGTGAATGTGCAGGCAAACTCCCTTTGACATTATGTTGTCAACTGTGGCACAATTTGTCAGATAGAATATGTAGATATTTCTTCCATTGGTGTCCAAAATGCCTGACACATACATACGGGCACTTTTTAGTTTAATTTTAGTTTTGCTGTGCAATTGGGCCATATTGGGCACCCATAAGGATTGGATAAAACTCCCCGCGCAGTATGTTTTCGCATTGGATATTTTGTCAGGTAGTTTTGATGTATGTTTGGGGTACTTCTAGGCGCTAAAGTTTTTCTCCATGCTGAATTTTGTGTGGCCCAAGGTTTGCTCCAATCCCTTATATATCATAGTAAAAGAATCATAGGTGTACACATACTTGACCTTTAAAAAAAAATTGTGGACGTCAAAATGTTGTGTTCGAGAAGGTCAAGTGTGTTATGTGTATCTCAGCAAGTTCAAATAATTTGAACATGCAAAATGTTGTGTTCGAGAAGGTCAAGTGTCTTATGTGCATCACCTTGCCCCCACTGAATCTTCTGCATTTTTGTGTATTCTTCAAAAGTTTAGGTCATCATGAGTTGCTTCGATTGAGTTACTATGAAAAAGTTCACCTCAGAGGCAGGTATATGCGTGCGGAACAGGAAGGACGACGAACCACGCCTGGTGCCGCTACCATCATGAACATATGGAGGAAGAAGGTCACCACATTGGCAGGGAGAAGGTCACCATAGAGGTAGGGAGAAGGTCACGTAAGGTGCAGGAAGATTGTTAGAGTGCAGGAATGGGGTGTGTGATCTTTGTGTTGTTTTTGGGGTGCAAATTAACATGGGTATGCGATATCACATCCTGTGTATTCTTGAGATGGCCTCCCTTAGCCTCAAAACCATATTGCCAATAAAATATGATAAGTCCCAATGCTTAGTCACGTGTAAAGAAAATTAGATATATACATGTACAAAGCCTACAACAACTTTACGGGGAGTTGATGGATTATTCAGTGGTTGGTGCTGCCACTACTGATTTTTATCTTAAGAGGGTCTTCATCACCGTTCAAATAATACCGATGTTTCTTGGTTGCATCTAGTTCCATCGCTCCACCTCAACACTGATTCCTTCACCTAGATCTTGCTTGTAATTTTGAATTCTTTTTTTTCTTTTTTGGAAAGCATTTGCTCTGAAATCCGGATCCAATGATGTAGCTTTGGCTATTCTTGAAAACATGGAGAAGAATGTACATGCTCTGTAGGTCAAAATTTTGGCTTTAATTTATGTTTTGTGAAGGTCAAAATGTTGTGTCTGAGAAGGTCGAGTGTGTTATCTCACCAAGTTCAAATAAAAATTAAACATGCAAGGTAAAACATCGGAGAGTTGCGATTTTTTAAAACTTCAAGTGACAAACAAATTTGAAAAAGAGCAAAAAACAAAATTTAAGTCTAGAAAAAATCACTTCAAAACACTAAAAAGAAAAAGAACTAAGAAGTTTGAATTAAACTAATATAGTAGTTCGATTTTAGTAAATAATACCATTTTTTCATTTCTATAAATAAAACCAAGAAGTTCAAATTAAAATAAAACGGAGTAGTTCAATCTTAATAAAAAACATTTTTCTGTTTGTAATAACAAAACCAAAAATGTACTCTTCCTTATACTAATCATTCATGAATTGCTTGTATGACCAATATTGTGATTGTCAAGCTTCAAAAGATTTCACTTTCTAAAGCCAATGTGAAGCTACTACTAGGCATGATATAATTTGAACTTCATGATATTCAATTCATTCAACAATTCACTCATAGGATATAAGTGAAGCACAAGAGTAAATGACAAGCTACTCCAAAAAGATATAAGTGAAGATCAAGCGAGTAGTTAAGTAAATAGGTAGCTAATTGTGGCCTCTCTCTTATTTACAAACTTTCTGATCTAAGTATTTTCTTAAAACAGCAAGCAAAAACAAAATAAAATGACATTCTAAGAATAGCACACATCGTGTGAAGAAGCAAAAACTTAGGATCAACCGAGACTAACCGATAATTGTGATGAAGAAAGGTGGGATGCCTACCGAGGCATCCCCAATCTTCGATGCTTGAGACTTCTTGAAATATTATCTTGGGATGCCTTGGACATCCCCAAGCTTGAGCTTTTGCGTCTCCTTTATTCCTTTTATATCACGGTTTCCCTAAATCTTAAAAACTTCATCCACACAAAAGTAAACAAGAACTCGTGAGATAAGTTAGTATAAATCAATGCAAAACCTTATCATTCATGAATGCAAGAATATCAAGAATGCAAAAAGTTACCATATTACAGTCTGTAAAGAATGCAAGAATATCAATACTTATTTAACTCAAATAAATTCTGAAAATTTACCATATTGTAGAAAAATTATCATATCTTATTATGCAAAAAGTTTCAACATTTTATCACATTCTGACTTTTCTAGAGAATTTTTGCAACAACGATAAACTTTCAATTTTCAATGTTTACTTTTGCATTGATTTATACTAACTTATGTCACGAGTTCTTGTTTACTTTTGTGTGGATGAAGTTTTTAAGATTTAGGGAAACCGTGATATAAAAGGAATTAAGGAGACACAAAAGCTCAAGCTTGGGGATGTCCAAGGCATCCCAAGATAATATTTCAAGAAGTCTCAAGCATCGAAGAATGGGGATGCCTCGGTAGGCATCCCACCTTTCTTCATCAACAATTATCGGTTAGTCTCGGTTGAGCCTAAGTTTTTGCTTCTTCACACGATGTGTGCTATTCTTAGAATGTCATTTTATTTTGTTTTTGTTTGCTGTTTTAAGAAAATACTTAGATCTGAAAGTTTTTAAATAAGAGAGAGACCACAATTAGCTACCTATTTACTTCACTACTCGCTTGATGTTCACTTATATCTTTTTGGAGTAGCTTGTCATTTACTCTTGTGCTTCACTTATATCCTATGAGTAAATTGTTGAATGAATTGAATATCATGAAGTTAAAATTATATCATGCCTAGTAGTAGCTTCACATTGGGTTTAGAAAGTGAAATCTTTTGAAGCTTGACAATCACAATATTGGTCATACAAGCAATTCATGAATGATTAGTATAAGGAAGAGAACTTTCACATGCAAATATATTATCTTGGAAATCTTCTATGATTGTGCATACCCATTAATTATTTTCAAACTTGAGAAAATTATTTCAAGTTGGACAAGGAAGACAATGTAATGAGTTTTGGTTGTGTATATTTGCATAGAAGTTATATTGTTATGGATCCTCCAACATGTGATGTTTGCCTAGGATCTTTTGCTAGCCAAATAATTCGTACTAAGTAGAGATATTACTTGTGCATCCAAAAACCCTTAAACCCAGTTTCTTGCGATGAGTGTCCACCATACCTACCTATGGATTGAATAAGATCCATCAAGTAAGTTGTCATCAGTGCATAAAGCAATAATAATTGCTCCTAAATATGTTTGATCTTCTATTGTAAGGGAAATTTGAGCGTTGTATGAACTAGTGATGGCAAAGTAATAAAAGCGACGACCTGCATAATAAAGGTTGCTATCATAAGGGGCAATATAACGTGGTGTTCCTTTGCATTAAGAGCTTGGGCATCAAAATAAAAAGCGCATGACAACCTTTGCTTCCCTCTGCGAAAGGCCTATCTTTACTTTTCAGTATTTACTTTTATGCAAAGAGTCAATAATATGCATTCTCATTTCAATCTCAATTATTCTCTAGTTGGCAAGCATCATGTGGTGGGGAAAGATCTAGGCACATATGACCAGTCAAATATATTTGATCAAGATTTATTATTGTTGACAATTATCTCTATGATAAATGAGTTGGGAGGCAAAATATTAAGCCCCTATCTTTCTCTATGTTCGGCGGATGCCATTTGTTCTAAGAATATGCTTTGAGTACTAGCAATCATGGAAGACTATATGATGATTGAGTATGTGGAGTTCTTACTTAGACTCTGTTGAATAAGTTGAATTGCAATTGTTTGGTGACTAAGAATATAGGTTGTTGAGTTTCAAGAGAATCCATTGTTTGAACCTTAACATGTGAATTGGTTGCTACTTTAACATGAGAAGTTTTATAAAAAAGAATTGCTATTATGATGCTAGGAAAAGTGATTGAATTTATTATTGATCAAAATTATACACTTTGCTAGCATTCACACTTCATAAATTATTTCTTTTCTCATTTACCTACTCGAGGACGAGTAGGAATTAAGCTTGGGGATGCTGATACGTCTCCAACGTATCTATAACTTATGAAGTATTCATGCTGTTATATTATCATTCTTGGATGTTTTACAATCATTTTATAGCAAGTTTATATCATTTTTTGGGACTAACATATTGACATAGCGCCCAGTGCCAGTTGCTGTTTTTTGCTTGTTTTTTACATCGCAGAAAATCAATACCAAACGGAGTCCAAATGTAGCGAACCTTTTTGGAGATTTTTTCTGGACCAGAAGACATGCGATGGGCCAAAGAAGTATCAGAGGGGAGCTCCGAGGAGAGCACAACCCACCAGGGCGCGCCTAGGGGCCCAGGCGCCCAGGTGGGTTGTGCCCACCTCGGTGGCCTCCTGCACCGCCTCTTCGCCCTATAAATTGCCAAATATTCCAAAAACCCTGGGGATAACCTAGATCAGAAGTTCCGCCGCCGCAGGCCTCTGTAGCCATGAAAAACCAATCTAGACCCCGTTCCGGCACTCCGCCGGAGGGGGAAATCACCACGAGTGGCCATCTTCATCATCCCGGCGGCCACCATGATGAGGAGGGAGTAATCCACCCTCGGGGCTAAGGGTTTGTACCAGTACCTATGTGTTTAATCTCTCTCTCTCTCTCATGTTCTTGAGATGTCACGATCTTGATGTATCGCGGGCTTTGTTAATATAGTTGGATCATATGGTGTTTTCCCCTCTCTATCTTGTTGTGAATTGAGTTTTCCCTATGATATTTCATTTTATCGAATTGAATACTTTTATGGATTTGAGAGCACTTGAAATATGTCTTGCATATGAATACTCGCGGTGACAATGGGGTATTATATTGATTCACTTGAGATATGTTTTGGCACTCAACTCGCGGATTCCCGAGGTGACATTGGGGTAATCTATCCATAGGGGTTGATGCACGTTCTCGTCTTTTATTTCTCCGGTAGAAAACTTGGGGCACTCTTTGTGGTTCTTTGTGTTGGATTGAGTATTATAAATCTTAATTTTCTTCGGTGTTATTTTAGTATGAACTCTTCATAGATCGATCGGAAAGAATAGCTACAAACAATTTCTTCTTATGTTCTCCGCTAGATAAGAATTTATGAGTGTTTGATGTTGACTTCCGGGGTTTGTTTGGCATCGAACCCTGTACGTATGCATGACCTATTGTAATTTTTTGCAGCTTGTACTTCTTGATTAGTACTGTCATGAATTATGTATTTGAACTTACCCTTGATGCGGTCTTTTCTTTTTTTTTTCTTTTTGCAGGTGAGTGGCTGGATCTTGGTGAGCATGACTACAGGATCTTTGGCGGCCAGTTATCGGAGTTGAGCGCGTAGCTATTGATTTTAGCCAGGGGCGTTCTCCCAAAAAGACAAGATCTAGTGTTATGAAGGGGCGGTTGGGAGCTCTGAAAGGTTCTACGGCTGCTTGCGCAGAGAGCCCCTCTACACCCAAGAATCCCATTGTGGAATTAATAGACAGCGATGATGATGCGTTTGACAAGATTGCTGGCATGGGAAGAGTCACCAGGAGCGCTGCTGCCAAGGGTTTATCTCCCCTTGCTGGAATAGTGGCCCGTAGAGCTGGTGCTGCTAGGAAGGATCCTACTTTGGAGTCTGGAAATGTTACAAGCACGAAGCGTGCGCCCAGAGCTCCTATAATTGAAGTTTTGCTCCCCTGTGCAGCAGCTTCACCCTCATAAATTCCCTCATCTGGACAAGGCTCGCAAGTTGTATAATCTGTTGCTTAGTGATGAAGCATGTGAGAAGTATGCCGAGTGAGTATCTCTCATTATATTTCCTCTTCTTTTCTTCTGTTGTTTGTAACTGCTAGATAAATATGACCTGAATTGTTCCTTTTTATACAACTTGAACTACTATGAATGCCTTATCTTGCTTCCCCTGCTTTTTGTTCTTGTGTGTGCTGCAGGAATACATTCTCAATGATACCTCAGCCTGATGATAGCGTAACTAGCTTCACTGGGAAACGCATCTGGGAAGTTTTTGCACCTGGGCAAATGATGGAGGGTGATGTAATGGACTTCCTCATTGATGATTGGAAGAAATATCCCGAGAGAAATGCTGATTTTGCGTTTGGAAAAAGGGTATTGCTGAGTCCATATTTCATCACGGTAATCAATCAGATCGTTTGTTTCTGTTAAACAAGACTGCCTATTGTTTTACGAGTTTTAATAATACTTTGCTTGTTGATCCTTTTCCCCTGTCTATTTCTTTTTTGGCTGTTTCGCAGGTTGTGGTTGACTATACGTTTTAGGGTGATGAAAATAAAGAGTTTAATGTGGAGAGTGCAGCGAGAGATTTCAAGAGCTATGTTAAAGATAAGGAAGACTTGCTCAGTGCCGACCTTTTGAGATCTACTAGCTGATTTTTGGTTTTATTTGTTTGTTGTCCTGCTGGTTTTTATTTTGAATATTTAATATCTCTTTTTTGGTCATTTGTTTTTAGATCATGATGCCTCTATTCAAACCTATGATTTTACCAAAGGATAAGAAAGTGAACCACTTTTCCTTATATGTCATGAATCGATACTGAAGTAGCGTCGACACCCTTGACTCTTTACCTTATCCGAAGAACCGTCGTCCTTCAAAGAACACCTATCATAAAGACTGCGAGAAGATTGTGAGTGACATTTATTATCTGTACTGGATTAATTTTTCCGCATCTTTGTTTCTGCTTTTCTGAGACCTGAAAATGTGTGCTTTCTTTTCTTTTTTTACGGATCTCTAGATTGGTCCAAGTAATGAAGGCTGTGTATGGTGATGCTCAGTACAATGCGAGCAAGCAGCCCAAATGGGAGGTTTTTGCAAAGAAACCAACGTTTGTCAAGGTTCCACTTCAAGGGGCGAATGAATGTGGCCATTATACTCTGAAGTATGCGGGATCCTATGATGGTGAGAAGATCGTTGAGAACATTCGAAATAATGACGTGGGTTCTAGTTGAGCTTTTCACTTTTCTGTGTTTGGCTGATTGTGTATTCTTCTTTTTATGTGTCATGATTTTTGTTAATTTGTTTTATTGTTTTGCAGCCTCGTATTGTTGATTGGAACGCTGAGGATCTGTATAGAGTTGTGTTCAACCAGAATAACCAGCTTCTGGTGACGGAGCTTCCCAAGGAGGTTCAGGCTTTGGCTCCTGGTGCATAGAAGAAATGGTCATCATTTGCGTAGTGAAATGGATAGTTGTGTGATATATCTCTTGAAAGCATTGTAGGCTTTGTTTGTAGTGTTTGGATGTCTTGTCAAGTACTATGTAATAACTGGTATATTTTGTGTTGTGTTTAAGTGTGGCACAATGTTTAACAAACTTTTTTTCCATGATGATAGTGTGGTTGAATAGCTGTTTCACTTGTGTATGTTTCATCAGGAATTCGTTTTGGTTAAGTTCTATTTTTTGTACTGAAGTCTTATAAACTAGTTGAACTGAAAACACCTTTTTCCAAGTTCATTACAAGTTGTTGCTGGAAAAGTGAGATTTATTTTATTTTCATCTGTCCCAACCTAGGTTGGACCTTTATAGTTTCTGTACCCTCTTTTCTTATACTTAGAGTATAGTTCTGTTAGTACTGAATTGTAATCTCATTCAATGTAAGGCTTTTAAAATTTGGTGTCACGATAGCACTTGTGGATCTAGCATGAGTGGAGTGACGCTTCCTTGTTATGTAGAACTGATTTCATATAATGTATTAGAACTGAAGTTTTTTTTTGGGATTGAAATTATTTACGACCAAGTTGCGACGTGATCTCTAGCCAGATTTTATTTAAGTATAAGAAATTTAGCAAAATTTGAGAGCCAAATTTTTGTTTGAACTCCTTGAATTTTAGTAGTTGAACTTCATAGTAAAAGTTAAAGCACTGGTTTAAATTAGCTACATTTAACGGATAACCGTATTAAGTTCATAATTAGTTCACTAGTCAATGTGGGCTGATGCTTCTGTTATTTGTTTTTGTTAATTTTTGTCCTTGGTTGAACTGTAATCTATTTGGTTGAGTCTTGGCCTTCTTTCTTAAGGCATTAATTGGTATCATCATAGCACTTGTCGAATAAACTAAGTTGTACTGAGATTTCAATTGTGCTAGTACATTGGTCATTTTATTTTAATTTTTGTGTTGTTTGAAACTAGTACCTCACTGGTCAATGTGGGCTGATGCTTCTGTTGTCTTTCTTGTGATTTTTCTCCTTCGTCGAACTGATATCTTTTCGATTTAGTTTTGGCCTTCTATTTTCTAGGCTATGGTTCTTCTCAAGGCAATATTTGGTATCATCATAGTACTTGCCGTATAGACTAAGTTGTACTGAAATTTCAGTTGTACTATCACTGTCATTCTTAGTGTGTCACTGTTTTAGGGAATGCGAACTGAAGCTTCCCGTTACTTTTTATTTTTGTAGAATGAATGTAATGTGTGTTCAAGTCTACCAGTACTTTCAATCCTAGCATGCTAGTGACTAGGAAATACGTACTGATGGTTCTTTGCTTTTCCTGTTGCAATACTTAGTAATTTTCTAACTACTATTAGCATGATGCTGTTAGTACTGAACGTTTTCCTCGGCTGAAACTTAGTCTTTTTAGCGTTCTTCTGAAACTAAAAACTGATTTTTAGTGTGATAGTACTACCGTAAAGCTGTACTTAGCATCCAGCGCTACTATTTGCTGTTGTCCTTAGTTAGTCTGCAACTATTTTTTTGTGAAAATATCCATGTGTGATCTAATGCTCCATGACTAGTGTGCATAGCGGCCATCAAGTTTCATTCACAACCTACTTCAACTTCAAATGATGGATAAACAAAATAGGAAGCTAGCAAACTTGTCGAACGACATAAGCAAACGATGTACTTGATAGACATAGGCAAACTTGTTCAAATCCTGACACACATAACATAAGGAAGCTGGTTCAACCTAACGAAAGCAAACTACAAATCTGAAACAACAAGATTAAGGACAAGCAAAAGCGCGAGCAACACGAAGGCAGACTTTCATGCCTCTTCATCCCGCGAAGTTGCAGTGGTAGTAGGGATCAGCCTCCTACTCTTTTGAAATATCCCAACCTATCACGATGTTGTCGATTATCTTCCATGACTTGTACGTGGCGTACGCATCTACTCCTGCGTACTCGATGAGCTTGTCTGGCAGCGGGCTGATCCCCCACAGTTTGTGGTCTTCCTCCGTGTCGATCTTCTTCTTCATGCCTTTGTAGAATGGGTGGATAACGCTGCCTGCAACATCGGCCAAGCAGTCATAGAATTTGTTGTTGGTTGGAATTTTGCACTTGCGCTGCATGTCGATGAAGTTATTGAGGTTGATCTCCAAACCAGACTTGTTCAGCATCCGCTTGTCACCTTCAATGCTGAAACCGGCAAATGTGTACAATTTCTCCTCCTGCGGGAACTCTTTGAGGCACTTGGGCCTGCAAGGGGGGAGACACATATTGAAGATTAGTTCTTTTTTCAAGATTTAATTCTCCTGCTTTTTGGTTTACAAGTGATAATCCATGAGGTAGATGCTTATATAGTACAAGTCATGGACGAATGTGGTTCAGAAACTAGTACACAAAGTCCTGAAATTAAATTCAACTACACCATGTTATTTTTCTTTTTTGGTATCTTTAGTGCTTCACCAAATGCTTCACCAAGTTCAAGAACCTATTTTTACCAGAGTCAATGATATATGTGCTACTTACTTCAAGTTTGGTTTTCTTTTTTGTTGAATAAAAGACCTATACCAGTGCTTGATACATCTTTGTGCATCAATTCTATATCAAGTTCAGAAATTAATTTGAGAAACATGTGCATCAAGATATGGACCTATACCACTTCACCAAACATCTTTTAATACATCAATTCTATAAACTATACTAGTGCATCAAGATCAGAATCTATGCTAGTACATCAAGTTCTGAAATTAATTTGGTGAAACATTTTTCAGATGCTAATCCAGTGCATCAGTTTCAGATGACTAATCTGGTGAAACAATCCACTTCACAATTTTAGAAATGCATGTAACTTGAGAAACATGTACTCGTGCATCCACTTCACAAACTATAGTAGTTCATCTAGTTGGGAAACAAGTTTAATGAAATTTTTAGGGAGTAGTACTAGTACAACAGATGAATGAACATTAGTTTTGGGTTACCATTTTGTGGCCGTGGTGATGTGGTACACCAAGTAGAGTTCCTCGACGCACAACTGCAGGACTACTGCCATCTGGGATGTTCATCGTCGCTGGTGTACTTCACATCAACTCCGATGAAGCTCGGATACAAGCCGCCGCCCTTCATCCTGAGCTTGCTCATCATCTTGACCGCCAGCTCAGATTCTATCTGATTTGTTTGACGCGTTGGCGACGCTGATGGCGGAGGTTAACCCGGCGGATCAGGATGCACACAATGCGGAAATCGCGAAAGTGAAAGGTCAGATCACCCAGGCCAAAGCTGACTTAGCAGCTGAGGATACCAGGATAGCTACGGAGCGGGCCGCTTTGGATGCACAAGCTTACCGGATTATGCTGGATCAGAGTGCGTCGAACGAAGTCCTGAAGAGGAGGCACCGATCTCGCCTGCCGCCGGTTTATGACGCTAGAAATCTCTTTAACACCCCAGGAGCAGGGACCAGTAATCCGCCGGTGGTAAACCGGGCGGAGGCACCTCGAGCAGGAGCGCCGGTTCAGCCACGTTTGGTGGATCCGCCTCGTCAGAACAACATTGTAGCACCGCATGTCCCCACGCCACCGGGTCATTATTCTAACCCGATGGAGAACATTGTCGCTGCCGCTTCATGGCTGGCAGCTATCCCGATCGAAGGCGATTCTCCGGCGGCGGTTGAGACGCGTCGGGTTAAGGAGCTTCTTCAGACAGCCTTGGTTCAACAGGAGGCTTATTCATATAGTCGCGATCAGATTCATTCCACTCCCCGTCCAAGCCGGAGTTACAGCAGGCGCATAGATGAACCGGCAGTGTCAAGCAATGCGCGGAACCGTGATCCGCCCCATGGCAATAACCCGGCGGGTGGTGCTGGTGATGCTCAGGAGGTGGTTGTAACACCTCGGATGTAACTTTCCGTATTTGTAACTCCAACTCTTGCCATTTTCGGCTATGTGTTATGATATTCCCTTCGTGGTTGGGTTTTGCCTTTCGTTTTGCTTTTGTTCATGTCATGCATTGCATATCATGTCATCATGTGCATCTCATTAGCATACGTGTTCGTCTCATGCGTCCGAGCATTTTCCCCGTTGTCCGTTTTGCAATCCGACACTCCCACATGCACCGGCGCACCCCTCTTGTCTCTTTTCGTGAGCAGGTGTTAAACGTTCTCGGAATGGACCGAGTCTTGCCAAGTGGCCTTGGTACACCACCGGTAGACCGCCTGTCAAGTTCCGTTCCATTTGGAGGTCGTTTGATGCTCCAACGGTTAACCGGGTAACCGCAAAGGCCTTTTGTGTGTTGCAGCCCAACACCCCTCCAAAACAGCCCAATAACCCATCTAAGTCACCTCCATGCTCTCGGTCGTTCGATCACGATCGTGTGGGCGAAAACTACACTCCATTTGGAGTCTCCTAGCTGTCTCTACCTATAAATAAGTGATCCCCGGATTTTTCGCGCAGACGAAACCCTAACCCTTTCCCCTCTCCGCCGCCGGACGAAACCGCCGCCGCGCACGCACCAGTCGCCCGCCGCCACGTGGCAAGGTGCCGCCGTTCTCCGCCGAAGCCCGCCAGGCCCGGGGTCGGCCCTCGCAGCCCGGTCGCCCGGCGCCGCCGCCCGTCTCCTCCCGCCGCGGCCCCGCCGCCCGTCCTCCGCCGCCCGTCCTCCGCCGCCCCACCGCGCGTCGTCGCCGGTGCCCGCACGTCGTCGCCGGAGCTCCAACCTCCGTAGCCGCACCTCGACATCGGCGCCGCTCCCGTGGCCCCGTGCTCCTCCGCACCGGCGCCCGAGCCCCACCCCCCCCCCCCCCCCCCGCGCAACTCCGGCGCCTCCCCCGACCCCCGCGGCCGCATCTCCTCCGGCCGGCCCCCTCCGACCCCGCGGCTCGTCCTCGTCCCCGCCGGCGCCTCCTCTCTCCTCTCCGGCAAGTCTCCGGCCGTCCCCGTCCTCGATCTCCGGCGAGAGCCCCGCCTCGGTTCGCGTGCCTGCCGGATCTGGATCTGGAAGAGGTTGACCCCGTATTTCCTCTAAGTCCCCGAAATATCTCATTATGTTGCATTATTCATCATGGCGTATCTCTTTGCATACTACTCCTTTTTGCGTGCATGATATATCGAAATGTTCGCCTCGAGCTTCTCTTCATTTTGTTCCATTGTGCCATGCTCGTTTGAGGTCATATTGATGCCCAGATCTCTGATGCAAGAGTGCTATGTGATGTTTACTGCTGTTACTTATCAGAACTTGATGTTTTATTATTTTTGTTGCATTTGATGTGTGCATCTTATGGGCATGAGCTCTACAGGTGTTTTGATGTATGCCATGCCATCTTTACAGAGGTGTATGCCTTGTATTTTTGTGATCTATGTGGTGACTAGAACAAGCATGCAAACTAGGCTTCATGATGTTTCTGTTTCCAGGGACTTAATTTTGCCGTCTGTTACTGCTGTTATTTTGATGCCATGTATCCATGTGTCTACAGAGAGATCCATGCTCCTTTTGGGTATGTTCAGTAAGGATGTTTTGTAGATATAGTTGTTCTCTATCCATCCATGCCCCTGTTTGCAATTATGGAGTGCTTTAGCATGTCCTAATCTTGCTCTACTTTTGCTATAAAATGTTCCTGGCAGGATGTTAACATGGTATTTAATTTTGCCAAGGTTGTTGTAGTTGATCCATTCATGCTATGTATTTTATCTTGCCATGGTTAGCTTCATAAACATGCCATCTTGCTGTAGGTATGCTTGTTTTGTCATGCATTGCGTTTTGATGAGTGAATCAAGCTCACCAAGATGCCTTCATAAATCTGTTAATGCCATGTTCTGTTTTCTGCTAAGTCTGAAACCTGTTACCGAAACTTGCTATGTTTACATGGGCGCCATCATATCTTCTGATCCTTTTTGGCTCATGATCAGGAAGGGACTTTTGTTCTATGCATTTAGTAGATTCATGCCATGCCTTGTTTTGCTATGTTAAGTTCCTGTAGCATGTGTTTTCCTTGCTCTGAACATTGCTACCTGATGCTGTTTCTGCCATGTCCAGTATTTTTACCAAGTCTGTGAACCTGATATCTTTTGCACTTTTGCCATGCTTGTTTGAACCTGTTATGGTGTGATCTAGCCGGAGCTTAGTGTTCATCTTTTGTCAAACATCTCCTGTAGACTACTGCCGTATGCTTTGTTGCTATGTTGGAGTGCTGTAACATAGTTTCTTGATGTATTCTAAGTGCTATCATGCTGTTAATCGCAGAATTGTGTCATTCTTGTTTTGCTTGCCATTTACAAACCGTGCATCCGTTTTCGGCGATCTTTATATCGATTTCGACCGAAATCATCTCATCTTTCCAGCGGCATACTTGGTTTGCCAAGTTGATGCCTTGTTCATCTTTTCCCTTCCGGAGCACGCATATGCATTGCATATCACATCTCGCATATCATGCCATGTATTGCATCATGTTGCTTGTGCATTTCCCGTGATTGATTGTTGGTCCTTTGCTTGTGTTCTTGCTTTGGGTAGAGCCGGGAGATGAGTACGCTTATGAGGAACCTGTTGAGAACGCTTACGAGGATCAAGCTTTCGACAACTCTGAGAACCTTGCAGGCAAGATGACCATACCCTCGATATCACTTCTATCTTTGCTTTGCTAGTTGTTCGCTCTATTTCTATGTTGCGCTACCTACCACTTGCTATATCATGCCTCCCATATTGCCATCTCAAGCCTCTAACCATCCTTTCCTAGCAAACCATTGTTTGGCTAAGTTACCGCTTTTGCTCAGCCCTTCTTATAGCGTTGCTAGTTGCAGGTGAAGCTGAAGTTGGTTCCATGTTGGAACATGGATATTTTGGAATATCACAATATCTCTTTTTTAATTAATGCGTCTATATATTTGGTAAAGGGTGGAAGGCTCGGCCTTATGCCTGGTGTTTTGTTCCACTCTTGCCGCCCTAGTTTCTGTCATACCAGTATTATGTTCCTTGAGTTTGCGTTCCTTACGCGGTTGGGTGATTTATGGGACCCCCTTGACAGTTCGCCTTGAATAAAACTCCTCCAGCAAGGCCCAACTTTGGTTTTACCATTTGCCACCTAAGCCTTTTTCCCTCGGGTTTTCGCGAGCCCGAGGGTCATCTTTATTTAAACCCCCGGGCCAGTGCTCCTGTGAGTATTGGTCCAACCTGTCAGTCGCCGGTGGCCACCAGGGGCAACTCTGGGCTCGCCTATAGGAAGCTTGGACAATCCGGTGTGCCCTGAGAACGAGATATGTGCAGCTCCTATCGGGATTTGTCGGCACATTCGGGCGGCTTTGCTGGTCTTGTTTTACCATTGTCGAAATGTCTTGTAAACCGGGATTCCGAGACTGATCGGGTCTTCCCGGGAGAAGGTTTATCCTTCGTTGACCGTGAGAGCTTATGATGGGCTAAGTTGGGACACCCCTGCAGGGTATAAACTTTCGAGAGTCATGCCCACGGTTATGTGGCAGATGGGAATTTGTTAATATCCGGTTGTAGAGAACTTGACACTTGACTTAATTAAAATACATCAACCGCGTGTGTAGCTGTGATGGTCTCTTTTCGGCGGAGTCCGGGAAGTGAAAACGGTTTTTGGGTTATGTTTGACGTAAGTAGGAGTTCATGATCACTTCTTGATCATTACTAGCTGACGACCGTTTCGTTGCTCCTCCTCTCGCTCTTATTTGCGTATGTTAGCCACCATATATGCTTAGTGCTTGCTGCAGCTCCACCTCATTACACCATCCTTTCCTATAAGCTTAAATAGTCTTGATCTCGCGTGTGTGAGATTGCTGAGTCCTCGTGACTCACAGATTCTACCAAAACAGTTGCAGGTGCCGACGATGCCAGTGCAGGTGACGCAACCGAGCTCAAGTGGGAGTTCGACGAGGAACGTGGTCGTTACTATGTTTATTTTCCTGATGATCAGTAGTGGAGCCCAGTTGGGACGATCGGGGATCTAGCATTTGGGGTTGTCTTCTTTTCTTTTGGTTCCGTAGTCAGACCTATGTTTGTACTCTGATTGATGTATGATTTATTCATGTATTGTGTGAAGTGGCGATTGTAAGCCAACTCTTTATCCCATTCTTGTTCATTACATGGGATTGTGTGAAGATGACCCTTCTTGCGACAACACCACAATGCGGTTATGCCTCTAAATCGTGCCTCGACACGTGAGAGATATATCCGCATTGTGGGTGTTACAAGTTGGTAATCAGAGCCATCCCCGACTTAGGAGCCCCCTGCTTGATCGAATCGCTGGCGTTGTTGAGTCTAGAACAAAAATGTTTTGAGTCTTAGGATTGTATATATCGGAGAGTAGGATTCTTTTTACTCCTCAGTCCCTTCGTTGCTCTGGTGAGGCCTCCTGACGTAGAAGTTTTGGCTCTTCTCTCCTCAAATTTCACTAAAACAAATTTTTTTAGGATCACGCGGGTATCTTGGAATCGTTCCGATGGTTTTGTGACGAGAACATTGTTCTTGGTGCCTCCTGACATTTAGGGGTTGTGGCAGTGTCCCGGGGAGTTGAGCTCCGAGGTGTTGTCGTCACAATTTTATCGTTGCAGTTCTGGAATACCTGAGTTTCGCCGACATCGAAAATCTCTTTAATGCAGTTGTTGGTGAGATCACCTCGACGCCACCCAGTACTGGGGCGGGAGTTCGGGAGTATTTCCATGACTCGTATAACGGATGCTTTTCGAAGGTTGAGGTACACAATTTTCGAAGGTTTCTTGGTTATTTGTTGACGGACGGATACAGCTGGATCTAGGGATTGCTAGTTTGGGTGATATATATTGTGTCCCCTGTATCCCCAACACCTGATTGCATAACCAGAAAGTTTCGGGAGTTTATAAGTGGGAATTCAAGTAGCACCTAGGATATCTTTCCGACAGACGCATGATATGAGATTGGGGTTCGACGTCTAGTGGTCCGCCTTTCCACGGTTAATTTTACAGTGGTCTCGTAGTGTCTTAAAGAGTCCTTGGCTATGCCGACTCGGGGACGCTTTGTATGTCATGTGCACTGCCTTGTACATGATGGTGTTGTACGATCGAGCCCGTGTGGGCCCCACCACGAAAACTTCGGACGAAATCTCTATCATATGTTTGTTCCGGCTTATTCTGCAAACCAATCCTTTGTTTTGTTTTGAGTTGTGGTATTCGAGTTGCTTCGAAGTCAAATGTTGATTCCCTACCTTTTCTAAGTGGTGTTCTCATATTTCTATGTGGATGCTAATCCTTCTTGATCATCAAGGTTGTCATCCCAATTCTTTCCAACCGGCGTGCTTCTCTTCAAGTGCATCCAGTCATCCCAACATTCGCAAGATCAATTCTAAGTTTGCTCAACAGTATCCATTCCATCTGCCCAAGTTGCCTTTTTTCCCGCCCTCCCACCCTCTTTCTTCAAGGACTCAGATTTCTTAATCAAGTATCCATTTTATTCATGTGAAGTCTCTCCATTCTTTTCCGTCAATGTTCTTATCCGGTGATTTCCCATGAAGATACTAACGGAGCTTCAAGTTTATCATTCTTTGTTCTCTTATCTTCCTCGGTGGTTTCAATGCAAGCTTTCGGTGTCGTATCCTTTCATCGTTTCAAATGTTTTCTCATGCCGGTGCACCTCTTAATCTTCCACCTCTTGCTATTCATGTTTATCTGGAGTGCTGAAGGTATCCGAGAGGATTCATGTTTCTATTCTTAATCCTTTCTAGCTATTTCGAGGTCTTACCTTATTCAAGCCATTTAATTGAACCGACGCAATCTCTCTTTTAAATCGTTCAAAGGTGTATCTTTTGAGTGGGACCTAACCCACAGGTCTTTTCCCAGGATCTAACCTGACTCTTCTAATTTTCCCGGAGCTATTCCCAAATTCATTTCAAAGTTTGACGTAAGAATGAGTTATCATCAGTCAGATGTCTTTTTCCAAGATCTTCCAAATTCTTTTCATTGTTGGTTCAACCTTTCTTATTTTCATCCCGGAGTATCTCAACAACTCATGGTGGTGCTTCTCGTCATCATTCTCAACATTTGAAGACCGAAGAAGAGTTCCTCTTCAATCTAATCCGTTCTCTCAAAGATGCATGGTTCTAACTTGTTGCCGTCCTCTCATAATTGGTTTGAGTGTGAGAATTCTTTTCACCCATCCGGAGCAATTCAGGAGTCTTTTCAGTTTGATTCTCTGGAACTCATCATCTCAGAATTATTCATTCTCAGCTTTCAGCTCTCGTTCTCGAATTCTTCCAGTGCATCATTCAAGTATTATCTAGTCAGCTCGGGATCTCTGCGTTCACTTGTATCTAAATTCTCTCAAGTATCTTCGTTCATTTTCTAATTCTTCCCGATGTTTCTTTATCTTTTCTTCATTCATTTTCAATTCTTACGGTGGTTCGTTCAAGATTTCTATTCCTTCGTTATCATATCAATTCATTCGTTGTTTCCAAATCCTACCGGTGGTTCCATCAAGACCTTCCCAAGTTTGCGCCAGATCTATCT
Source organism: Aegilops tauschii subsp. strangulata (assembly GCF_002575655.3). Classification (NCBI taxonomy): domain Eukaryota; kingdom Viridiplantae; phylum Streptophyta; class Magnoliopsida; order Poales; family Poaceae; genus Aegilops; species Aegilops tauschii. The sequence goes on along the minus strand of NC_053038.3, from coordinate 267,616,714 downwards.
TAATCCTTTCTACGAGAATAAGTAGTATGACAAATCCATTGCTTGTCATCAATTAATTCGTGAAGGATGAGCATAATGTAATTCTTATTCTTGTTTCATCGAGTAAATTCAATTCCTTATTCCGGAAGTTCATCAAAATTCTTGATTTCATTTGTTCATCTTTCTTTCCGGAGTTCCAAGTTTTCTCGGTTATATCATTTCAAAGCTTCATCTTATCACTGCAAGGCTTCACCTAGTGTTTTCAACTTCTCTTTCTTTCTATCATCCTTTTATTACCGGAGTTCTTCATGGAGTTTTTTTCATGGTGGTTCATCAAGGATTTAATTCATTCTCGAAGTGTTCTCAAGATTCTTGTTGGAAGAGCTCAAATATTTTTCTTCCTGCATTCCAAAGTGCAATTCTTTCTCTCTTATCTTTTGAGGTGGTGTTATGTCATTCTTGATAATTTTCTTCATGTTTCATGATTCATAAGTTATCAAGAATGAGATATTTAAACCCATCGTTTCTTCATTGGAGTTATCTTGGGTTATATTTCACCTAAAGCCTTCCCTAAGGAATGTTGCTATTGTGGTGCTCATCAATGATCCAAGTTTTCTCCTATCCTCTCGGCGAGAGAAGTTTTCATCTCTTCGTTGATCTCAAGCAAGCAATTGTTTTTGTTAGTGGCACAATTTCACCTCAAGTTTTGAGATATCTCCATAAGCCCACGAAGATCATATCCTTTCTTTGTTGATTTTTCAACAACTCCGTTCTTCTCCGTTCTTTTCATTGCATTCTTTCATTTCTACCGGAGGCCTTGTGATATCGCTCTCTTCGACCCATCTTCTCGTTTTGTGAAGATCATCTTCTTTCCTTGCTTATCCATTTAACCAGAGTGTGGTGTCATCTCTTAAATTTCTTTTCATCTTATCAAGTTTCCTTCTCTTTTTCAACCGGAGTGCTGCCAAAATTATGTCATTCTTGTTCCTTGGCTATCTCGTTATATCGGTGTGGTTTCATATTCTTTTGGTTCGTTAAGCCCTTGTTTCATGTCTTTCAACCCACAAGTTTCTCATAATATTCCTTGTTCTCCTTTTCTAACGGAGTGTTTGTAATCTCGTTCATCTCCGTTGTATTCTTTTCTAAAAATTGTTTAACCTCTCAAGGTTCTTTGGTTTCACTCGTTTGTCAAAGAAACAACTTTGTTTTACCTTTTCCTCTTCCGTTTCTCTCCGGTACCATCCTAGATCTCGGGACGAGATCCTCTCGTAGTGGTGGAGTGTTGTAACACCCCGGATGTAACTTTCCGTATTTGTAACTCCAACTCTTGCCATTTTCGGCTATGTGTTATGATATTCCCTTCGTGGTTGGGTTTTGCCTTTCGTTTTGCTTTTGTTCATGTCATGCATTGCATATCATGTCATCATGTGCATCTCATTTGCATACGTGTTCGTCTCATGCGTCCGAGCATTTTCCCCGTTGTCCGTTTTGCAATCCGACACTCCCACATGCACCGGCACACCCCTCTTGTCTCTTTTTGTGAGCGGGTGTTAAACGTTCTCGGAATGGACCGAGTCTTGCCAAGTGGCCTTGGTACACCACCGGTAGACCGCCTGTCAAGTTTCGTTCCATTTGGAGGTCGTTTGATGCTCCAACGGTTAACCGGGTAACCGCAAAGGCCTTTTGTGTGTTGCAGCCCAACACCCCTCCAAAACAGCCCAATAACCCATCTAAGTCACCTCCATGCTCTCGGTCGTTCAATCACGATCGTGTGGGCGAAAACTACACTCCATTTGGAGTCTCCTAGCTCCCTCTACCTATAAATAAGTGATCCCCGGATTTTTCGCGCACACGAAACCCTAACCCTTTCCCCTCTCCGCTGCCGGACGCGGCCGTCCCGCGCCGGACGAAACCGCCGCCGCGCCCGCACCAGTCGCCCGCCGCCACGTGGCAAGGCGCCGCCGTCCGCCGCCAAAGCCCTCCAGGCCCGGGGTCGGCCCCCACGGCCCGGTCGCCCGGCGCCGCCGCCCGTCATGCCATGGCTTGTTTTGCTATGTTAAGTTCCTGTAGCATGTGTTTTGCTTGCTCTGAACATTGCTACCTGATGCTGTTTCTGCCATGTCCAGTATTTTTACCAAGTCTGTGAACCTGATATCTTTTGCACTTTTGCCATGCTTGTTTGAACCTGTTATGGTGTGATCTAGCCGGAGCTCAGTGTTCATCTTTTGTCAAGCATCTCCTGTAGATTACTGTCATATGCTTTGTTGCTATGTTGGAGTGCTGTAACATAGTTTCTTGATGTATTCTAAGTGCTATCATGTTGTTAATCGCAGAATTGTGTCATTCTTGTTTTGCTTGCCATTTACAAACCGTGCATCCGTTTTCGGCGATCTTTATATCGATTTCAACCGAAATCATCTCATCTTTCCAGTGGCATACTTGGTTTGCCAAGTTGATGCCTTGTTCATCTTTTCCCTTCGGAGCACGCATATGCATTGCATATCACATCTCGCATATCATGCCATGTATTGCATCATGTTGCTTGTGCATTTCCCGTGATTGATTGTTGGTCCTTTGCTTGTGTTCTTGCTTTGGGTAGAGCCGGGAGACGAGTACTCTTACGAGGAACCTGTTGAGAACGCTTACGAGGATCAAGCTTTCGACAACTCTGAGAACCTTGCAGGCAAGATGACCATACCCTCGATATCACTTCTATCTTTGCTTTGCTAGTTGTTCGCTCTATTGCTATGCTGCGGTACCTACCACTTGCTATATCATGCCTCCCATATTGCCATGTCAAGCCTCTAACCATCCTTTCCTAGCAAACCATTGTTTGGCTAAGTTACCGCTTTTGCTCAGCCCTTCTTATAGCGTTGCTAGTTGCAGGTGAAGCTGAAGTTGGTTCCATGTTGGAACATGGATATTTTGGAATATCACAATATCTCTTTTTTAATTAATGCATCTATATATTTGGTAAAGGATAGAAGGCTCGGCCTTATGCCTGGTGTTTTGTTCCACTCTTGCCGCCCTAGTTTCTTTCATACCAGTATTATGTTCCTTGAGTTTGCGTTCCTTACGCGGTTGGGTGATTTATGGGACCTGTCGTGGAATTGTCACGGCAGATGTCCTCGTGCAAGGACTTAGTCGTGGAGCCATCGCAGCTAGGAAGCTTAAAGGGGTTAATCGGGACAAGGAACACGAGGGTTATACTGGTTCGGCCCCTTACGGTGAAGGTAAAAGCCTACGTCCAGTTGAGGTGGTATTGATTAGGGTTTCGATGACCAGGGAGCTTAATTGCTATGCCTGGCTCTCGACGAGATCTTCTCTGTCCCTAAACCGCCGCCGGGTCGCCCCTTTATATAGAGAGGTTGACGCCTAGCGGCTCTCAGAGTCCCGGCCGGCTCATAAGAGTGTCCGGCTCGGACTCTCAACTATTCTTGCCTTACACTACAAGTTCTACCATAATGGCGGTTGTCACTACGGGCCTTAAGCCATCTCCGGGTCTTAGGCCCATCATTGACCCGCCGTCTTCAAGCTCAGTACTGGGCTTCGCGTGGTGACCATTATGAGTAACCCGGCCCCTCCTGGCGGGTGACTCTAAGGGTTATATCCTCAACATTAGGCCCCAGATTGATTTGAACCGGTTCATTTCAATCTTCAACTCTTCTGTGAGAAAAGATATTCCGGCTTATGGTCGTGCGAAGGTTATAACCCACCGTGACGTCATCTTCTGGATTCTTGGTGACCCGCCGTGACGTCATCTTCCATTAAGTCCATTTTTTACTCCACCATATCCGCAACGGATCTTATCCTTAATTGCCGTCCCGAAAATCGAGGCGTTTTTATGGTGAGATAACCGCGCCGTGGCCTCCTCGTTTCTCGCGCCCACTTATGAGCCTCACCTTATAAATAGCCCGGCCCATGAGGCTCCAATTACTTGTCGCCTCCCTCGTCTTCCTCCTCTCGCCACTGTTCTCCCGCTCGAGCTCCATCGCCGCTGCCGCCGCGGGTCTTCTTGTCTTCACCAACTCAGGCCGCTGCATCAACCTGACGTGACCAGATAAACGGCGGCGACCTCCGCAACTCTCCAGCACCCGTAAGCCCTTGTTACTCCATAGAATAGATCCGCATTAGGGTTCTTGCTGTTCTTCCCGTGTTCGTCGCCGTTCATCGCGAGCTCTTGGTAGATTTCATTATTACCACCTTTTCTTGATCTTTAGACTGTACAAAGCTGCTGCGGTAGCTGTTTCACGCCCATTCCCAATGTACATAGATCCCCTTTCACTGCATAAAGGCTCCGTTCACACCCTTGAACTTTTTCTGTGTCTGTTCTAGGTCTAGAAACTTTTCCCTTTTAGCCAACCGTTTGATCCAAAATAATTGTTGCGATCTGTGAAACTTGTTTTCCCCACACTTAGTGAAAAATGCATCTGCTGAGCTATGGCGGCTTACATTTCCGGCTCAAAGAAGCCATGCGCCGTAAATTTTCCGGCTCATTTATGATAAATCTATAGACAATTTGAATTACTCACGATACCTTCAGCGGCTTATATAACCCGATGCACTTAACCATATGTCATTAGGCCCCTCTCATAAGCCACCATTGAATATTAAACTGTAGACGTCTGCCGGCTTATAATTGAACCGGACATTTTCCTTTTGTCATAGGCTTCATCTTCCACAATGCCTCCCAAAGCTCCCAAGGCACCCATCACGTGCAACTGGATGAGGTCCAATGTCACCGACGATACCTTAGCTGATTTCGTAAAGACGGGTTATTTGCCCAAGAAGGAAATCATATCTTATCGTGCCCCTGATCCGTCGGAGGAGAGACCGCAACCAAGGGATGGGGAGGTGGTGATATTTGCGGATCATATGAGCCGGGGCTTCGCACCGCCCGGCTCAAAATTCTTTAGGGATGTTCTGAACTTCTTCGATCTGCGGCCGCAAGATATAGGACCCAATTCCGTGTCAAATATATGCAACTTTCAAGTATTCTGCGAAGTCTATCTTGGAGAAGAGCCCAGCCTGCTGCTCTTTAGAGAGCTCTTTTATCTGAACCGCCAGAACGAGTGCGCCAACGGGCCGAGCCTGGAACTTGGTGGAATCTCCATTCAACGCCGTAGAGACTGTCTCTTTCCTTATGCTGAGCCGCCCAGCCATCCAAAGGACTGGAACCAGACATGGTTCTACTGCTAGGATACTTCGCCGGCTGACGAGAGCCCTCTGCCCGGCTTTCGTGCCCTGCGTCTGGAGCCAAGTCACTCCCTGCCAGATAAGCTAACTCAAGCCGAGCGTCAACCTCTGATCCCCACCATCAACAAAATTAAGGCTCTCCTGGGAAATGGCCTCAACGGCATTGATCTGGTCCGGGTCTGGATCTCTTGGTGGGTGATCCCCTTAAGCCGCCGCCCCGGCTTAATGTGCGATTACACGGGCCGGAAAGATGACCCTCTGCGACACACCCGCAACGATCTACCTGAAGACGTTGTCGACGACATGACCAAGTCCCTTTTGAATGAGAGCTTGACAGACTGCGGGAGCGGCTTAAACCCCTTCTGCAAGACTAACCCGGCCCCAGCGGTAAGCCCCTGATCTGAACACCTTATTTTCTCCTTAGATAATTTTCATCTGAACCTTAAGAAGTCTTCATTGTATTTTTCAGGCTGATGATAAGTTCTGGAAGGTCAAGTATGACCATGAAGCGGCCAAAAAGGCCAGGAAGGCTAAGAAAGCCGCCAGGAGAGCCGCCCCTCGCAAGAAGGGAAGCAGGCCTACTGCCTCAGAGCTGCTTCAGCTAAGTGATAGCTCCGAGTCAGAGGTAACCCTTGATTCCTCAGGCTCTTACTCTGCTTTTCATCTGTTTTTAACTATCTCACTGACTTGATTATCTGCAGGATGATACCGGAGCAAGTAACCCGGTAACTGAAGAGGTAACTATACTTTCCTCCGACTCGGACCCCTTACCAAGGCTGAAAGTCCGAAGAGTAACCCGGAAAGTAAGCTTTTCGCATCCTTTAGCTTATCAAGATCCTCAATTTCTTTTGAAGCAACAGGTTCATGAGAGCCGGAGGCAAACTCGGGCCAGCAAGGATGCAGACCTCTCCTCCGGCTTACCCGAGGCATCAAGAATGCGCCGGACTGAGGTTATCTCCAACTTATACCCTTTTCATCCTTTGGCGGGTGTCACTCGTCAACCGCTCAATTCTGCCGATTCAAATTATCAGGTAACTTCACCTTCCTCTGGTGATTCTATGCAATCGAACCTGCCGGCTTTCAAGACCGCCCCCGGGTAACAATGATCATCTTATGTTGTATTTATCTTTACTCATGCTTCTGTACTAACCTTTTGTCCTTTCAGTGCCCAGGCAAAGCTCAGCAAGAGGGCGAAGAAGAATAAACCGGTCGAAGAGCCGGTCTTGGCTGAGCCGGAGGTTTCAGCTCAAGAGCCGCCAGCTGCCTCTGCTCCTGAAGCCACCGCTCCAACCGACGAGCCAATCACAGAGACTTCTACCAACCCGGACATCTCCAGCCCGGCTCAGCCGACCGATGACCCGGACATGGTAATCACCCGGACGGAGTTTGTCGAGCCGGGGAGACCCACTGCGCTGGCTAAGTGCTCTGCCAAGGAAGAGTTGCTAGAGCGCCGCAGGGCCAAGCTGGACATCACCAACTACGCCAACCTAAGCATTGGAGATATCATCTCCGGCTATGTCAATCAGGTGCACAGCAGCCGGGACCTGGAGATTGGCATGGTGAAGCAGATACAGCAAAAGTCTGAGGTACCACTCTATTGCTTACTACATAGTCATCTTTACCATACTAGCCCCCAAGTCTACTACTTATGGTAGAATATGTTGTAGACTTAACTTCCGGCTTACTTTCATGAACCGGTAATTTTGTAGATAGAAACTTTCGACATGCATTAGCCCCCAAGTGCCAAGTGCCTTTGCTTGGAAAGTGCTTGGGACTTTAATGTTGCATAATAATCACTCATGCCATAACCCGGAATTTGTACAGGCTGCTTGCAAAAAATTTGAAGCTGAGATTGCTGAGCTGAAGACCCGCCTGGGGACTCAGGAAACTGAGACCCGGAATACCAACGCTAAATTTGAGCTCAGTGTTGCTGCCCAAGAGAGGCTGAAGAAGAAGTTTGAAGCTGAAAAGAAGACCTGGGCTGAAGAGAAGGCTGCTCTGGTAAGCCGGGCCGAACAGGCGGAGAAGGCTCTGACGGAGAGAACAGCCGAACTCTCCGGCTTAAAGCGCCATGTGTCACAGATGGTCGCTGCAATCTTCGGTAAGTCATTTTGCCGGCTTTGAACAAGTTTATAGTCTTTATGTCTTATAACTCCCATCATTGCTAGCGGCTTATCTTACTTTGTTTAAACAGGTCCCAGAAGCGCCAACCTCAATCAGAACGTGCTGACCAAGCTGAAGGCCGTGTACACCTTGGTGGAGCAACTCTACACCGGGTCACAGCGCGCCTTGGCCGTTGTGGCCCTATCCAATGAGGTTCCGACTCACCTGGCAGACGTACTTCGCCGGCTTGCCGTTCTTCCTCAGCGTTTCCAAGAGCCGCGACGGGCTTCTGCAAGAGCCGGAGCCATAGCTGCTCTGAGCCGGGCCAAGGCTTTCCTTCCAGAGCTAGACCCGGCTGACATCGCACTTGGATATCCCAGCCTGAAGGAAGACGGCACCCCCTTCGACCAAAAATACTTTGCTGCCTGTGTGAAGATCGTACGCCCGGTGGCCACCCAGATTGGAAATGACACCGACCTTACCAAGTACCAGCCGGGCTACGACGCAGAGAATCAGAGGATCCCCACTCCGCGTTATGAAGCCATCAGCTTGGTCCCGCCGACTCGTAAGCACACCTTTGCCCCAGAAATTGACCCGGCCGGATTAATTGACGAGGAGGCTCAATTTGAAGCTTTGAGCGGCATTGACTGGAAATCGTCAACCTTCCAGGTCATGGGAACAGCCGGGAGCGGAGAGGGATGAGCCGGAAGCGTCGACCCGGCAAGCAGCTTGACTCTTAGGCGGCCTATGATCATGCCTTTAAAACAATGCCTCATCTTTTGGACTCGGGGAGTCTTGTAATAGAGTAGGACGAACATGTTACTCTTGTCGTGCCATCGTGCACATGTTGAATGCTTAGCTCCGTTAAAGCTGCTTCCTTGTATTCCTCCGGGTTATAATTGATCAGTTATTTTCCTTAAGCTCGAATAGCTGTATTGAACCATCCTGCATAGAAAGCAAGTCGCAAGTCTCTGGGCAGCTTACCGCACTGAGAATCATAAACCATATATATATAACCCGGAATATGAACAAAGTCACCAAAGACTGGCCCTCAATTATATCTTTGATGTAACCATAACGGCATACTTACAATCCTTCGGGTACAGTTCCGGCTTATGTAACCCGAATAATGAGGTGAAGATCTCAACTCCGGTTTACCAGCGTCAAGAATACTTAATGTATGTTATCAACATTGTGAATCAAAAGTAAGTCGGCAAAGGAAAAGCCGCCCTTGCACACTGTTGATGTGACCAACAGAACTTGTTGTAAGTCAAAAGATCAAAAACTTAGGGGCTTCCGGTTCGAATACGACCAGAGAACCGTCCCAAAGGGGTTAAGCTAAGATTCGAATGCGATCATATAGTCCCCAGTGGGTTTGGCGATGCCGATCAAGAGGGTACCGACAGCTATGCTCTCTTTGGTTCGAATACGACCCATGTTTGAACAGGAAGCCCCCAAATGACCTTAAGAGTTGTTTAACGACGCTGATTCGAATACGATCCATGTCGGTTCCCAAAGGGGGTTGAGCTATGATTCAAATATGATCAAAGAAAACTCCCCAATGAGCTCGGCACTTTGCCAATCAAGTGGGTATCGACAGCTATGTTCTCTTTGGTTCGAATACGACCTATGTTTGAACAGGAAGCCCCCAAGTGATTATATTGCGTACGGCTAGATTCGAATACGATCATAAGCCGGATCCACCTCCAAGTGACCATGTGATGGTGTAATGAAAACAACACTTTTACCTTTGGAGGAGAAAAGGACAGAGGTCCTGCTTTATTATTTAACATAATATATACATGGTTATAGAAATATGTACATTATGAGAGCCGGTGGCTCAAGTGTAATAAGGCCGAAGCCGAGCTATGTTCCACGGCCGACGGGTCTCTTCCTCCGACTTTCGTGAATCCTTATGCTCCCGAACGTCAATAAGGTAGTATGACCCGTTGTGCAAGTTCTTGCTGACCACAAAGGGCCCTTCCCAAGGCGGGGATAGCTTGTGTGCATCTGTTTGATCCTGGATGAGCCGGAGCACCAGATCACCTTCCTGGAAGACCCGGGACTTAACCCGGCGACTGTGATAACGGCGCAGGTCTTGTTGGTAAATCGCTGAGCGAGCTGCTGCCACATCACGCTGTTCGTCCAACAAGTCAAGAGCAATTTGGCGCACCTGTTCATTATCCGCCTCAACATAAGCCGCCACTCGAGGTGAGTCATGACGGATGTCACTGGGGAGGACTGCTTCTGCTCCATAAACCATGAAGAAGGGCGTGTAACCCGTAGACCTGTTAGGAGTAGTATTGATGCTCCATAACACGGAGGGTAGCTCCTCCACCCAACAACCCGGCGTCCGTTGCAAAGGGACTAAAAGCCGGGGCTTAATGCCCTTCAAGATCTCCTGATTAGCTCTCTCAGATTGACCATTGGATTGAGGATGAGCCACTGATGAAACATCAAGTCGAATATGCTCTCGTTGAAAAAACTCCTCCATAGCGCCCTTAGATAGATTGGTGCCATTGTCAGTTATAATGCTGTGTGGAAAGCCAAAGCGAAATATCACCCTTTTCATGAACTAAGCCGCCGTGGCTGCGTCACACTTACTAACTGGCTCTGCTTCAACCCACTTTGTGAATTTGTCAACTGCCACCAAGAGGTGGGTCTTTTTATCCTTGGATCTTTTAAAAGGCCCAACCATGTAAAGCCCCCAGACTGCAAATGGCCAAGTAATTGGAATCATCCTCAGCTCCTGAGCCGGCACATGAGCCCGTCGCGAGAACCTCTGGCAACCATCACATTTACTGACCAAGTCCTCCGCATCAGCATGAGCCGTCAGCCAATAAAAACAGTGACGAAAAGCCTTGGCCACAAGAGATTTTGAGCCGGCATGATGGCCACAATCCCCTTCGTGAATCTCACGTAAGATTTCTTGGCCCTCCTCAGGAGAAACATAACGCTGGAACGTTCCAGTAACACTGCGGCGATGCAGCTCACCATTGATGACGACCATTGACTTAGACCGCCGGATTATTTGTCTGGCCAAAGTTTCGTCCTCAGGCAAATCTCCCCGGGTCATGTAAGCCAAGTAGGGCACTGTCCAGTCCGGGGTGATGTGAAGAGCCGCCACCAACTGTGCCTCCCGGTCAGGGACAGCCAAGTCTTCCTCTGTAGGTACCTTAACAGAAGGGTTATGCAAGATGTCCAGGAAAGTATTAGGCGGCACCGGTTTTCGCTGAGAGCCCAGCCGGCTTAATGCATCAGCCGCCTTGTTCTTCCTGCGATCGATGTGCTCTACTTGGTAACCCTGAAAGTGTCCAGCAATGGCATCAACTTCACGGCGATAAGCCGCCATGAGAGGGTCCTTGGAATCCCACTTGCCTGATACTTGTTGAGCCACTAAGTCTGAGTCGCCGAAGCACCTTACCCGGCTCAAGCTCATCTCCTTAGCCATCCGAAGACCATGGAGCAAGGCCTCGTACTCAGCCGCATTGTTAGTGCAAGGAAACACAACCGTAGCACATAATGTAACTTGTCACCTTTAGAGGAAGCCAATACAACTCCAGCCCCCGAGCCCTCCAATTGCCTGGACCCATCGAAGTGAATAGTCCAATATGCATTATCCGGCTTTTCCTCGGGCACTTGTAGCTCTGTCCAATCGTTGATGAAATCCACCAAAGCTTGAGATTTAACAGCAGTGCGTGGTACGTATTTCAGACCATGAGGCCCGAGCTCTATAGCCCACTTAGCCACTCTTCCTGTGGCTTCTCTGTTTTGGATGATATCTCCAAGGGGAGCAAAACTAACCACAGTGATAGGGTGACCCTGGAAATAATGCTTAGGCTTCCGGCTTGCCATGAACACACCATAAACAAGCTTCTGCCAATGTGGATACCGTTGTTTGGACTCAATGAGCACTTCGCTGACGTAATAAACCGGCCGCTGAACCGGATGCTCCTTACCCTCTTCCTTGCGCTCCACCACCACAGCCACACTGACGGCCCGTGTGTTACCAGCCACATACAGTAATAAAGGCTCCTTGTCAACCGGAGCAGCAAGGACTGGGGGCTCCGCCAGTTGTCTCTTCAAATCCTCAAAAGCAGTATTAGCAGCATCATTCCAGACAAAGTCATCAGTGTTCTTCATCAACTGATACAATGGCATGGCCTTCTCACCCAAACGGCTTATAAACCGGCTTAAAGCAGCGATACGACCCGCCAGGTGCTGGACGTCGTTTATACACGCCGGCTTAGCCAGAGAGGTGATTGCCTTGATCTTCTCCGGGTTAGCTTCAATGCCTCTATTAGAAACCAGTAAACCCAAGAGCTTGCCTGCAGGAACACCAAAAACACACTTGGGTGGGTTAAGCATCATCTTGTAGACCCGGAAATTATCAAAGGTTTCCCTCAGATCATCTATCAAGGTTTCCTTCTCCCTGGACTTAACCACAATATCATCCACATAGGCATGAACATTGCACCCAGTCTGGTTATGAAGACAGTTCTGCACGCAACGCTGATAAGTCGCCTGTGCACTCTTGAGTCCAAAAGGCATAGACACATAACAGAAGGCTCCAAAGGGAGTGATGAACGTCGTCTTCTCCTGGTCCTTAACTGCCATTTTAATCTGATGGTATCCAGAATAAGCATCCAAGAAACTTAAGCGCTCGCAACCCGCCGTAGCATCAATGATTTGATCAATACGGGGAAGGGCAAAAGGATCAGCCGGACATGCCTTGTTTAAGTCCGTGTAGTCCACACACATCCGCCAGGTGCCATTCTTCTTGAGCATGAGCACCGGGTTAGCTAACCACTCTGGGTGAAAGACTTCAACAATAAACCCGGCCGCCAAGAGCCGGGCCACCTCCTCACCAATGGCTTTCCGCCTCTCTTCATTAAACCACCGAAGGAATTGCCTGACCGGCTTAAATTTCGGATCAACATTGAGAGTGTGCTCAGCGAGTTCTCTAGGTACACCTGGCATGTGAGAAGGTTTCCATGCAAAAATGTCCCTATTCTCACGGATGAACTCGATGAGCGCGCTTTCCTATTTTGGATCCAGATTGGCATTGATGCTAAACTGCTGAGATGAATCACCTGGAACAAAATCAACAAGTTTAGTCTCATCAGCCGACTTAAATTTCATTGCCGGCTCATGCTCCGTAGTCGGCTTTTTCAGAGAGGTCATATCTGTTGGGTCAACATTGTCCTTGTAAAACTTCAACTCCTCTGTTGCACAAACAGATTCTGCATAAGCCGCATCGCCTTCCTCACACTCCAAGGCCACCTTCCGGCTGACATGAACCGTAATGGTCCCATTGTGACCCGGCATCTTGAGCTGCAAATACACGTAACACGGCCGTGCCATGAACTTGGCGTAAGCCGGCCGCCCAAATATGGCATGATACAGACTTCTTATCTTGACCACCTCAAAGGTCAATTTTTCCACCTTGTAGTTGTACTCGTCTCCAAAGGCCACTTCCAATTCGATCTTACCAACTGGATAAGCCGACTTACCAGGCACCACGCCATGGAAAACAGTATTGGACTGGCTGAGGTTCTTATCAATCAACCCCGTACGACGGAAAGTCTCATAATAGAGGATGTTGATGCTGCTGCCTCCATCCATGAGCACCTTAGTGAACTTATATCCTCCCACCTGAGGAGCCACCACCAGGGCCAAGTGACCCGGATTATCAACCCGGGGAGGGTGATCCTCCCTACTCCAGACAATAGGCTGCTCAGACCATCTTAAATAGCGTGGAACCGCCGGCTCAATAGCATTCACAGCCCTCTTATGAAGCTTCTGATCTCGCTTACACAGACTGGTGGTAAATACGTGATACTGTCCACCGTTAAGCTGCTTTGGATTGGAATGATAACCCCCTGCTGCTGTTGATGACCCTGGCCTGACTGCTGATTAAAGCCCCCTTGACCGTTCTGAGGATTAGGATTTGAGCCGCCGCACGGGCCATGAAAGCCGCCGGCACCCGAGCCGCCACCCGGGCCATTGTTGCCATTAAAGGCATTGGAATTCTTAAAGGCCTTCATGATTGCACAATCTTTCCATAGATGAGTAGCTGGCATCTCCTTGGAGCCATGCCTTGGACAAGGCTCATTCAACAACTGCTCAAGCGTCGGGCCTGAACCGCCGGCTCGGGGAGGTGGCCTCCCTTTACGTCGCTGGTTGTTACCCTGTGAGCTGGCATTGGCCACAAACTCCATGCTGCCATCAGCCTTACGCTTGTTACCTCCTTGGTTTGCCGGGTTATGCTGAGGACCCTTGCCATTGCCGTTCCTTTTTCCCTTCCCTGCCCTTTCATCATCTGAAGCGGGGTCCTTGGTACTATCAGAGTCGGCGTACTTGACGAGAGCCGCCATCAGCGTACCCATATCATTGCAGTCGCGCTTGAGCCGCCCGAGTTTCATCTTCAGGGGCATGAAACGACAATTCTGCTCCAACATTAAGACTGCGGAGCCGGCATCCACCTTATCAGACGAATGTATTATCTCTTTGACCCGGCAAACCCAATGTGTCGTAGACTCACCCTCCTGCTGTTTACAGTTAGTCAAATCCACAATTGACATAGACTGCCTACAGGTATCTTTGAAGTTTTGGATGAATCGGGCATTCAGCTTAGCCCAAGACCCAATGGAATTTGGTGGTAGCCCTTTCAACCAAGTGCGGGCGGTTCCATCTAACATCATGGTGAAGTACTTGGCCATCGCCGCTTCACTGACCTCCAGCAATTCCATGGCCATCTCATAGCTCTCGATCCAGGCTCCGGGTTGTAAATCAGCCGTGTAATTAGGCACCTTCCTAGGCCCTTTGAAGTCCTTGGGTAGACGTTCATTGCGGAGAGCCGGCACTAAACAAGGGACACCTCCAGTCCTTGTAGGGATACCCACGTCGACAGAAGCCGTCGGATAAGCCGGGGGTGTCTGGTAAGCCGTCAACTGAGGCACCTGCTCCGCCTCTTGCCGTGCTCTGTCTTGGTCTGTCGCGTGAAAGGCTCCGTTATGAGCCGGGCCATGGCCAGGTGGCAAGTCATGGCGTCGGACATTACTTGAGCCGGTCGCTGAAACCATGTGTCTGCTATAACTCGGGCTCCGGCCTGGACGAGGGGTTGAATGGATCCTGTCCCGGCTGTAAGAGTATGCCTCTTGCTGCGCCAGAGCCGTCTGAAGGAGCTCCCTGACCCGGCGGGTTTCGACCGCCGTTGGAGAATCGCCATCAATTGGGAGAGCCGCCAGCCGTGTCGCCGCGGCGACCATGTTTTCCAGCGGGTTGGCATAATGACCCGGTGGTATTGGCACGTACTGAGGCGGGGCAGGGTTCACCCGGGGAGACCCCATCACTTGGGGTTGAATTGGTGTTCTAGTCCCGGGTGCTATGATCTCTGGCGGGTTACTAGGCTCTGCACCAGGCGTGTTGAAGAGGTTCCGAGGATCGTAAACCGGAGGGAGTCGAGATTGGGCCTTTTGATGCCTCCTTCTCATGATCTCATTGGACGCGTACTGATCCATCGTGAGCCGGAAGGACTGCGCCTGAATCAACTGAGTCTGGGCGTCGAGAGCCGCCCTCTCCGCAGCCATCCTGATCCCTTCCGCCGCCAGATCCTCCTTGGCTTTTACTAGATCTAACTTTAACTGTGCCACCTCCGCGTCATGCTGAGCTTGATCCGCCGGGTCAACCGTAGCGGTCAATAGGGCCGTCATCTTGTCCGTGAGATCCATCAGCACCTGAGCCGGCGAGGGCACCGGGTTTCCTGACCCGGCGGCAGGGTTTTGAACAGGCTGTGCACCGGCCATGAAGATTCCAACCCGGCTCGGCGGCTCAAAAGGGTCCGGAATGCTGTCGCCGTCGGAACAGCCCCTGAGCCTGCCATCTTGAAGTTGATACAACGAGTTTGACTCATCCGTGGACGACTCGCCGTCAGAGCCGGCAGCCGTCTCATCACCAGATCCAGACCCTTCAGAGAGTCCTCCATGAACACATCCCACAAAAGCGTGCTTCAAGGCAGGTAGAGCCCGGGCGGGTCGTGCGCGCTGAGCCGTCTCGATGAGATCGGCGCAGAGATCCGGCGCAGGGCCCGGCTCACCAATCTTGCCAATGAAGACATGAATTCCGCCAAAGGGGACCCGGTACCCGTATTCAGTTGAGCCGGCGTCGGGGCCCCAGTTTGCATCGTCGATGTAGAGCTTGCCGCGACGACTCTTGTTCATCCGGCCCACAGCGTATCCCTTGAGCCCTTCGAAGCTGCCCTTCAAGAACTCAATTCCACCGTGCGCTGGCCCCACGGTGGGCGCCAACTGTCGTGGAATTGTCACGGCAAATGTCCTCGTGCAAGGACTTAGTCGTGGAGCCATCGCAGCTAGGAAGCTTAAAGGGGTTAAACGGGATAAGGAACACGAGGGTTATACTGGTTCGGCCCCTTGCGGTGAAGGTAAAAGCCTACGTCCAGTTGAGGTGGTATTGATTAGGGTTTCGATGACCAGGGAGCTTAATTGCTATGCCTGGCTCTCGACGAGATCTTCTCTGTCCCTAAACCGCCCCCGGGTCGCCCCTTTATATAGAGAGGTTGACGCCCAGCGGCTCTCAGAGTCCCGGCCGGCTCATAAGAGTGTCCGGCTCAGACTCTCAACTATTCTTGCCTTACACTACAAGTTCTACCATAATGGCGGTTGTCACTACGGGCCTTAAGCCATCTCCGGGTCTTAGGCCCATCATTGACCCGCCGTCTTCAAGCTCGGTACTGGGCTTCGCGTGGTGACCATTATGAGTAACCCGGCCCCTCCTGGCGGGTGACTCTAAGGGTTATATCCTCAACAGGACCCCCTTGACAGTTTGCCTTGAATAAAACTCCTCCAGCAAGGCCCAACTTTGGTTTTACCATTTGCCACCTAAGCCTTTTTCCCTCGGGTTTTCGCGAGCCCGAGGGTCATCTTTATTTAAACCCCCGGGCCAGTGCTCCTCTGAGTATTGGTCCAACCTGTCAGTCGCCGGTGGCCACCAGGGGCAACTCTGGGCTCGCCTATCGGAAGCTTGGACAATCCAGTGTGCCCTGAGAACGAGATATGTGCAGCTCCTATCGGGATTTGTCGGCACATTTGGGCGGCTTTGCTGGTCTTGTTTTCCCATTGTCGAAATGTCTTGTAAACCGGGATTCCGAGACTGATCGGGTCTTCCTGGGAGAAGGTTTATCCTTCGTTGACCGTGAGAGCTTATGATGGGCTAAGTTGGGACACCCCTGCAGGGTATAAACTTTCGAGAGCCGTGCCCGCGGTTATGTGGCAGATGGGAATTTGTTAATATCCGGTTGTAGAGAACTTGACACTTGACTTAATTAAAATACATCAACCGGGTGTGTAGCCGTGATGGTCTCTTTTCGGCGGAGTCCGGGAAGTGAACACAGTTTTTGGGTTATGTTTGACGTAAGTAGGAGTTCAGGATCACTTCTTGATCATTACTAGTTGACGACCGTTCCGTTGCTCCTCCTCTCGCTCTTATTTGCGTATGTTAGCCACCATATATGCTTAGTGCTTGCTGCAACTCCACCTCATTACACCATCCTTTCCTAAGGCTTAAATAGTCTTGATCTCGCGGGTGTGAGATTGCTGAGTCCTCGTGACTCACAGATTCTACCAAAACAGTTGCAGGTGCCGACGATGCCAGTGCAGGTGACGCAACCGAGCTCAAGTGGGAGTTCGACGAGGAACGTGGTCGTTACTATGTTTCTTTTCCTGATGATCAGTAGTGGAGCCCAGTTGGGACGATCGGGGATCTAGCATTTGGGGTTGTCTTCTTTTCTTTTGGTTCCACAGTCAGACCTATGTGTGTACTCTGATTGATGTATGATTTATTCATGTATTGTGTGAAGTGGCGATTGTAAGCCAACTCTTTATCCCATTCTTATTCATTACATGGGATTGTGTGAAGATGACCCTTCGTGCGACAACACCACAATGCGGTTATGCCTCTAAGTCGTGCGTCGACACGTGAGAGATATATCCGCATCGTGGGTGTTACAGTGGTGGACCGGGCTCGGGCACACAGAGAGGTCGAGTTAGCGGCGCAGCATGAAGCCCGTCAGCTTACTCCGTTTCGTCCAACCACATCGGTGGAACCAGGAGTTACCTCTAGTTCTTCGGGAGTGCCGTGTCTCGTCCCGGCGTTGCGCAATGTGCGCCTGCCCAAGGACTTCAAGGGCCCGTGCAAGGTGCCAAATTACACCGTCGATTTATCCCCTGAAACATGGGTCGAAAGCTATGAGACGGCCATGGAGATGCTGGATGTGTATGATGCGGCATGTGTGAAATACTTCACCATGATGCTAGAAGGGACGGCCCGCAATTGGCTAGAGAGCTTACCGGCTAATTCTATCAGGTCATGGGCCGAGTTGAGAGCCCGGTTTATTCAGAATTTCAAGGATATATGCAAGCAGCCCATGTCGATTGTGGACTTAGCTGCCTGTGTCCAGGAGGAAGGAGAGTCAACAACCCATTGGGTGCGCCGGGTTTCGGAGATTTTGCATTCATCGGACCGCATCAACGCTGACACCGCAGTTTTAACATTGGAAGGCAATTGCCGGTTTGAGCCCCTGAAGTTGAAGTTGGGACGGCTCAAACGTCATTGTAATGACATGGGAACCCTCATGGCTGCGCTGGTGAAGTATGCCGACTCTGATAGTACCAAGGATCCCGAGTCCGACGATGATAAGACAGGGAAGGGAAAGAAGAGCGGCAACGCCAAGGGGCAGCACCACAACCCGGCGGGTCATGGAAACGGCGGCAAGCGTAAAGCGGACCACGGTTTAGACTTTGTGGCTAACACTAATACACATGACAAGGGCCAGCGGCGTAAGGGTAAATCGCCCCAGCACGGTGGAAGGCCAAGTCCTAATCTGGACCGTCTGTCTTATCTGTTGAACCAGCCCTGTCCAAAGCATGGGACGAAGGAGGACCCGTCCACGCACCTCTGGAAAGATTGTTACATCATGCAAGAGTTCGAAAATTCTGATTCTTTCCGGTATGATCATGGACTAGGAGGCGGTTCGGGCCCCGGGTCTCATGGGCCGGGTTATGGCGGAGGAAATTCCGGTTCAGGCTTCCACGGCAATCAGGGTGGACATAACAATCAAAGTAATCAGGGTAACCAAGGTGGCTATAATAATCAGGGCAATCAGCAGCAGCAGCAGCAGTCGGGTTACCAGAGCAACCCGAAGCAGTTGAATGGCGGACAATATCATGTCTTCACCACTAGCTTGGACAAGCGCGATCAGAAGCTTCATAAAAGGGTGGTGAATGCCGTTGAGCCGGCAGTGCCCCGTTATTTGCGCTGGTTCGACCAGCCGATTGTGTGGAGTAGAGAAGATCATACGCCCCGGGTTGACAATCCGGGTCATCTGGCTCTGGTGGTGGCACCTCAGGTGGGAGGTTATAAGTTCACTAAGGTACTCATGGATGGAGGGAGTAGTATCAATATCTTTTATCATGAAACTTTCCGTCGCATGGGGTTAACAGATCAAAATCTTAAACCGTCCAACACGGTGTGCCATGGTGTCGTGCCTGGTAAATCGGCGTATCCTGTTGGTAAGATAGCTCTGGAGGTAGCTTTTGGAGATGAGCATGACTCAGGATCAGAAACCTTGACTTTTGAAGTGGTGAAAATCAGAAGCCCGTATCATGCCCTATTTGGACGGCCAGCTTATGCTAAGTTTATGGCACGGCCTTGTTATGTCTATATGTAGCTCAAGATGCCGGGTCACAAGGGAACTATAACCGTGCATGGGAGCCGCAAGATTGCTCTCGAGTGTGAAGAAGGTGATGCGGCTTATGCTGAGTCGGTTTGTGCAACAGAAGAGTTGAAGTTTTACAAAGACTATGTTGATCCGGCAGATATGACTTCATTGAAGAAACCAACTACAGAGCATGATCCGGCCCTGAAATTTAAATCGGCTGATGAGACTAAGCTTGTTGACTTCGTGCCTGGCAATTCATCCAAGCAGTTTAGAATCAGCGCTAACTTGGATCCGAAATAGGAAAGCGCGCTCATCGAGTTCATCCGTGAGAATCGGGACATCTTTGCATGGAAGCCATCCGTGAGATAGGGTGTACCGAGAGAACTCGCTGAGCACACTCTCAATGTTGATCCCAAGTATAAACCGGTCAAGCAGTTTCTCCGCCGGTTCAGTGAAGGAAGACGCAAAGCTATTGGAGAAGAAGTAGCCAGGCTCTTGGCGGCCGGATTTATCGTTGAAGTATTCCATCCTGAGTGGTTGGCTAATCCGGTGCTGGTCCTTAAAAACAACGGCACTTGGCGTATGTGTGTGGACTACACAGACCTTAACAAAGCTTGTCCAGCAGATCCTTTTGCTCTCCCTCGTATTGATCAAATTATTGATGCTACGGCGGGTTGCGAGCGTTTGAGCTTTTTGAATGCATATTCTGGTTATCATCAGATCAAAATGACAGTTAAGGACCAGGAGAAGACAACCTTCATAACCCCCTTTGGAGCCTTCTGCTATGTGTCCATGCCCTTTGGGCTCAAGAGTGCCCAGGCGACTTATCAACGGTGTGTGCAGAATTGTCTTCATAAATAGATCAGCCGCAATGTTCACGCCTATGTGGATGATATTGTGGTTCAAGGAAGAAGGAGACATTGATTGGTGACTTGAAGGAAACCTTTGATAACCTGCGGGTTTATAAAATGATGCTTAATCCGGCCAAGTGTGTCTTTGTACTTGCAGGCAAGCTCTTGGGCTTTTTGGTATCTAACTGGGGCATTGAAGCTAATCCGGAAAAGATCAAAGCCATCACCTCCTTGGCTAAACCGAAGTGTTTCAATGATGTTCAACGCCTGGCAGCCGGATTCCTGCGTTGAGCCAGTTGGTCAGTCGCCTTGGCAAGAAGGCCATCCCTTTATATCAAATGCTGAAGAAAATGGATAACTTCGTCTGGAGTGACGCCGCTAATGAAGCATTTGAGGACTTAAAGCGGCAGCTGGCTAATCCACCGATTCTCGCTGCTCCAGTGGATAAAGAACCATTGTTGCTATATGGGGCAGCTAATGCTCGGGCTGTTAGTGTGGCTATTGTGGTGGAGCGCAAGGAGGCAGGAAAGGAATATCCGGTTCAGCGGCCGGTTTACTATATCAGTGAGGTACTTATTGAGTCCAAGCAGAGGTACCCGCATTGGCAAAAATTGGTGTATGGGGTTTTTATGGCAAGCCAGAAGCTTAAGCAGTATTTCCAAGGTCATCCCATCACGGTGGTCAGCTCTGCTCCTTTGGGGGATATAATCCAGAACAGGGAAGCAACTGGCCGGATTGCTAAGTGGGCTATCGAGCTCGGGCCTCACGGGTTGAAATACATACCCCGAATGGCGATCAAATCTCAGGCACTTGTGGATTTCATCAATGATTGGACAGAATTACAAGCGCCAGAGGAGAAGCCGGATCATACTTATTGGACTATTCATTTTGATGGGTCCAGGCAATTGGAGGGCTCGGGGGCTGGAGTCGTATTAACTTCCCCACGAGGTGATAAGTTTTGTTATGTTCTCCGTTTAATGTTCCCTTGCACTAACAATGCAGCTGAATATGAGGCTTTACTCCATGGTCTTCGAATGGCTAAAGAGATAAATCTAAGCCGAGTTAAGTGCTTCGGTGACTCGGATCTGGTGGCTCAACAAGTGTCCGGCACTTGGGATTCCAAGGACCCACTAATGGCAGCATATCATCGTGATGTGGATATTGTTGCAGGTCACTTTAAAGGTTATCAGGTGGATCATGTGGACCGGCGAAAGAATGAAGTGGCGGACGCTTTAAGCCGCCTGGGTTCCCAACGTAAACCGGTTCCACCTAATGTCTTCCTGGATGTTTTGCATAATCCGTCTGTCAAGCTCCCTGGTGAAGAGGATTTGGTTGCTCCTGATCCGGAGGCTCAGTTGGTGGCGGCCCTTCATGTTATCCCGGATTGGACGGTTCCATATCTGGCGTATATGAACCGGGGCGAGTTACCAGAGGATGAAACTCTGGCCAGGCAGATAATCCGGCGGTCCAAATCCATGACTACTATCAATGGAGAGTTACATCATTGCAGTGTGACAGGGGCGTTTCAACGCTGTGTGTCTCCTGAGGAAGGCCGTGAAATTTTGCGTGAGATCCACGAGGGAGATTGTGGTCACCACGTCGGTTCAAAATCTTTGGTGGCCAAGGCATTTCGTCACGGTTTTTATTGGTTGACAGCTCATGCTTATGCCGAGGACTTGGTCAAAAGATGTGATGGTTGTCAGAAATTCTCAAGACACGCTCATGTACCGGCTCAAGAATTGAGGATGATTCCAATCACCTGGCCGTTTGCCACTTGGGGGATGGATATGGTTGGGCCTTTCAAGAGGTCCAAGGACAAGAAGACCCACCTTTTGGTGGCGGTTGATAAGTTCACAAAGTGGGTGGAGGCAGAGCCAGTTAGTAAGTGTGACGCAGCCACGGCGGTTCAATTCTTCAAAAAGGTGATCTTCCGGTTCGACTTTCCACACAGCATTATAACAGACAATGGTACCAATCTGTCAAAAGGTGCCATGAAGGAGTTCTGTCAACATGAGCACATCCGGCTTGACGTGTCATCAGTGGCTCACCCACAGTCTAATGGTCAAGCGGAGAGGGCCAATCAAGAGATCTTGAGAGGCATCAAACCCCGGCTTATGGTTCCTTTGCAACGGACGCCGGGTTGTTGGGTTGAGGAGTTACCTTCTGTGTTATGGAGCATCAATACCACACCCAACGGATCGACAGGATACACACCGTTCTTCATGGTTTATGGAGCGGAAGCGGTTCTTCCTAGTGACATCCGTCATGACTCACCTGGTGTAGCGGCATATGTTGAAGCTAACAACGAGAAGGCACGATAGGAATCTCTTGGCCTGTTAGATGAGGAGCGTGACATGGCGGCAGCCCGTTCGACGATTTATCAGCAAGATCTGTGTCGTTATCATAGCCGCCGGGTTAGAACCAGAACCTTTCAGGAAGGAGATTTGGTGCTTCGACTCATCCAGGATCAGACGGACATGCACAAGCTATCCCCCCCTTGGGAAGGACCCTTTGTGGTCAGCAAGAATCTGCGCAACGGGTCATACTACCTAATCGATGTTCGAGAGCACAAAGACTCATGTAAATCGGAGGAGGAGACCAACCGGCCGTGGAATATTGCTCATCTTCGACCCTACTATACTTGAGCTACAGGCTCTGCTTATGTACATATTATGACATTGTATATATTATGATCAATATAATAAACCGGAACCTCAGCTAAAGCAGGGTATCTGTTGTTTTCCTTACATCATGTGTGGTCACATGGAGCTTACAAAGCGGCGTCCGGTTTACCCTTTGATTTAGCTTCTCAAAGCTTCATATTAGATCACTTGGGGGCATGGTCGTATCCGAACCATAGCTACACCTCTTGATCGGCGCAATGCCACAGCATCATTTGGGGGCTTGGTCATATCCGAACCATAGCTACACCTCTTGATCGGCGCAACCACAGCATCACTTGGGGGCTTGGTCGTATCCGAACCATAGCTACACCTCTTGATCGGCGCAATGCCACAACATCACTTGGGGGCTTGGTCGAACCCGAACCATAGCTACACCTCTTTATCGGCGCAATGCCACAGCATCACTTGGGGGCTTGGTCGTATCCGAACCATAGCTACACCTCTTGATCGGCGCAATGCCACAGCATCACTTGGGGGCTTGGTCGTATCAGAACCATAGCTACACCTCTTGATCGAATTTGGGGCCTGGCAGCCCATGAAAAGCCTCGACTACAACGGTTTTTATTTGCCTTTTGCTGAGTTTTCTTTGTTTTCATAAGATTTGTGACGTTTTCAAACCGGCGTTTATCAACCCGGTTAGGCTGTCAACTACAAGTTGTCAGTACATGATCCAGTTATAATCCGGAGACTATCAGCCCGGTCTGGTTTTGGCTAAAAGTCACCAGCATGGAATAAACCGGTGTTTATCACAGCCCGGAACGGTTTTTTGATAAACCGGCATCATATAACAGGAGTTACTTCTACTCCGGATTAGGGTTATTACCCTCATTACAAAGTTGGTCAGCCAACACTATGCCTAAAGGTCACAGGTATCATATATTTCCATATTTGGTTATCTTTTACAATCTTGGTTATAGATCGTGGTCATATATATATTTGGGTATCATGACCCGCCCGGTGGTAAACCGTCAGGGCGCTTTAAGCTTCTTTTCTGCAGGAACAACTTGAATAAATAGCTATGGATTATGAACATCATATCTTGAAGCATGGCGGATTAACACGCATCAGTTGCAGATAAATATGCACGAAGGCATAACAGACCAAGTGTTTTAACTAGCCTATTACAAAGCGTTTCAGTGCCCAAAGGGATAATTGTTTTTCAATAAGCATTTCAGTACGTGGAAGACTAAACCGGCCCCCGGATTATGATTGCTTATCAGCTTGACCTGACGGCCGCGGATCATCTTGCACCGGTTCATCTTCTTCGTCTCTACCCAGCGGCTGGAAGTCAACAGTTGTCCAGTCGATCCCAGTTCAAGCTTGGAACACAACTTCGTGGCTTATAAGGTTTGACGGTTCAATATCAGGGGCATAAGGGTGCTTACGGATTGGAGGGATCAGGTTTTGAGCCTCAGGAGTTGGTGCAGCAACCCGCTTGTTATTGGTATCATAACTCGCCTGGTAAAACGAAAGATCAGCCTCTTCAGCAAGTTGACAAGCCAGTGGACGTACTTCCCGGTTTATGGCGCAGAGATCTTCAGTGCCAAATTCTGATCCGTCTTCTTTTAAGCTTGGGTAGCCTTTAGCCACGTCTGTTGGATCAAGGTCAGGCACCCATGCTTTTGCCCGGGTTAGTGCGGTCAGAGCACCAGCCCTTGCAGCAGACCTCTTTATCTCTTCTACCCGGGCAGGCAACATAGATAGCCTGTCTAAGGTATCCTTGATTAACGTCGGGGGCGGCTTATTATGAGAAGCAGTGCAGATAATTCGTTGTGCGCCGGTATATAGTAGCTCTATCAGCGTGTAGGCAGCCTTCAGCTTCTTCTGAACATCAGAGCCCAGATGACTAATGCGAGTTCCTGTATCATTACAACATCAGTAAACCGGCAACGCATGGGAAGATATGTTGAAAGTATTAAGCAAGGATGCTTACCGAACACAGCAGCAGTCATGGCATGTATCTGCCGCTTTACACCAGTCAGCTCGTCTACCATTGGTTTGAGAGCTGCTTCTGCGTCTTCAGCTCTTTTCCGCAAAGCGGATTTCTCTGTCTTCCAATCCGCCCGCTCCTTGGCGAAGCTCTCCTTTAGCTTTTCCATAGCGGCTAAGGCGCTCGTCAGCTCATCTTTTGCTTTGGAAGTTTCGGCCTGTTGGGACTTGATGTTCTCTTGCAGATCAGCGGTTTGGCTTTCCTTCTTGCTCAGTTCAGCCTATAAAAAGACAGATACATAATGAGTTGACATGACACATTTGAAGTACCAAGCACATAACAAGTTATGCCCTTGATACTTGGGGGCTAATGCATATTTGCTCCTTATCAGAAATTTCACAAGTCCCAAGCATAATACAAGTATCAATCTTGGCACTTGGGGGCTAATGTGTGTTTGCTCAAAAACTGTTGGTATGGGAATTCTTAAACAGTCCCGGTTCATCTTTATAAAGTTAAACCGGCCCTTGGGGGCTATACGGGTGAAAGAGGAGTGTGGCAAATTTTAAGGAACCGGTTCATCATAAAGAAGTAATCCGGTCCCTAGAGGCTACTAGGAGTTGATAAACTGCAATTGGACAAAAGAGAAAAATAGTAGTTACCTCATATCGCTCCTTCATCAAGTTTACCAAACTAGCTTCATAGTCACGGCTGGTATACAGACGGTTCAAGAAGCCAGAGTGAATGTCTTGAGCATTGAGATGGGCGTAGCTTGATAAATCGGCATTCCATTTGCCTTTGCCGATAGCAGAGAGGTCGTCCTTGGTAGTATGCTTTGACAAAGCGACAGGGTTGCCAGGAGTGGTGTGGCCAGTGCCAGTAATCATAATGTCATCATCTTGGTCATCAGCAGCCTTCACTGGAGTTGACGGTTTGTCAGTATCCTTAACTGGACTAACCGGTTTGTCATCAGTTCGGACAGGGCTGCTTGGCCGGTCTGCATGGCTTGTAGTGTCAACTTGCACTTGTTCGGCATGGAAATCATGGTCTTGAGGCGGCGGATCGTTAAGCATGTCGTCAGCGTCGGTTTCTTCTGGTTCAACAGCTACATTATCATCAGCCGGTTTGCTTAACCGAGCCTTCTTGCTAGGTCTCGGCTTGGCGCTGAGAAAAGATAGACATGAGAATCAGTACAGTATGAAAAGATAACACATCAAGAATAAAGACACGTGCATAGCTCACCCAGGAACTGTTTTGAGGGGTGGAAGCTGTGTGGCCGATGACTCGCCAGAAGTTGAGTGAGAAGTACCCTGATAATTTGAATCAGACGGGTTAAGAGGCTGGCGGAAACAACCTGCTTTGGGTATGAAGTATCAATGGGATAAGAGACCTCGGATCGGCGTTTCCGAACCGGACTGTTCGGTAAACCGGCGGAGGTAACTACCTGGCCGTTGTGCCGGGTTGTACGGCGAGCCTCGTGCTGCTGCGTCTTCAAAAGAAAGTTTGGGTCCAAGTAAGCAAGAGGGTGAGAAAATTTTACTTTCCGGTTTGCTTGACCGATTTCTTATGTTGGCAGAGGATCTGAATCGGAGGAAGGAATGGTTACCTCTACGTCCTCAACATGACTGCCTTCAGCATCATCCTGATAATAATCATTGTCAATGAGATGTACGAAAAATGAACCAAGAGAGTCAAGTTCTACCTCTGGTTCCGGATTACCCACATCGTCATCAGCTAGTAGATCGGAGGATGTAGTGGTCCTTTTCTTGGCAGTTTTTTAACAACCTTGGTATTTGGACGAACTGGCTTGACCGGTTTGTCTTGCGGCTTCGCCGGTTTGTCCTGTGATGGTTTCTTGTTCCAGAACGGATCATCACCCTGTCAGAAAATAATCACACTTTCAGAGAATATTTGGATAGAAGCAACTTCAGATAAAAAGAGTATATGATTCTTACTGCTGGTGGTTTGTTGAAGGTGCAGAAAGGGAGTAGTCCGGTTTGGGCACAGATAGCCTCCGTTTCGTTCAATATCTTTTTTACAGCCCCAGTGACTTCTGCATCTGTAAGCTGAATGTCAATGTGCCGCTGAGCATCCTTCAAACTCCCCGTATACTCACACATCAAACCGGAGCGCCGGCTTAAGGGAAGAATAGTCCAGCTTATCCAACAACGAGCAAGATCAACTCCTGTTAAACCGTTTGCCATGAAGGCTCTAAGCTTTGATAATTGAGGAGCATAGTTGGCCCTTTCTCTTGCAGTCAACCTCTAAGGAAAAGGATGTGTGTTGCTCAAGCGTTCAGGGCGGTAACCTGGCAGGGGTTTTCATCAGGTGGAGATGTATCCATGCAATAAAACCAAGTCTGGTCCCATTCTTTGGGGTGACTGTGGAGTTTGGGATGAGGGAAGGTGACTTCTTTCCTTTTCTGAACCGCCATTCCACCCAGTTCCGTATTGGGTCCATCCAAGAACTCTGTGCGACGGTTTAAGTGAAAGAAATCCCTAAACAGTTCGACTGTAGGTTCCTCTTGCAGATAAACCTCACAGAAGACTTGGAAGTGGCAGATGTTGGTCACAGAATTGGGACCGATGTATTGAGGGCGCAGCTGAAAGTTGGCTAGTACATCTCAGAAATTTTTTGAACCGGGAGGGCTAAAACCTGGTCCGAGATGATCAGCAAACACGACTACCTCTCCATCCTTGGGTGTAGGAGGATTTTCCGGGCCAGGGACCCTCCAGTGGATGACATCTTTCTTGGCTAAAGCGCTCGTTTTAACAAGATTGTTTAATTGTTCTTCGGTTACTCGAGAAGGAGCCCAATTGCATTCATAGATTTGTTTGGCCATGGCAATGGAAATCTGAAACATGATTATTGTCGGTTTAAGATTTAAAGTGGACAACTATACATCAGTATAAGGATACAAGCATATTGATAAACCAGAATTGGTTATTCCTAAACCGGAGTCTGACAATGGAAACAGTATAATGATGAAAGCATTGGCGGTTCAACAGGGGACTAATGGTATCTACTGGGTCATCATTTTGTATATGAAGTTAAACCGCCCAATCTGGTATTAAAGATGTATAAGTGAAGGGAAAAACAGGTTTCACAAGTTGGCATTATAATTTTGGATCTACCGCATGTCAGAAAATGAAAATATATTTAGACCTAAATATTGGTACCGAAGCAGTTGATGAAGGTTCAGATGGGATTTTCTACTTAAACGAGATGCATGGATGGAAAAGAAGGGCTACGGCTATCGCCGTACAGGATAAATATCAAGGTTTGAATCAAAGAGCTATTGCACAATGACGAACGCCGACGAACACCAATGAACACTGAAACCCTAATGACAGATCTATGGCGGAAGGAAAGAAGGCTTACCGATGCTGATGGAAGAGCGGAGAGGCGCTGCGATTCTCTAGTGCGTTCAGGGTCATGCAGCGGCCGGAGTTAAGGAAGAAACGAAGGTCGACGGTGGCGGCGGAGCTCCAAATGTCGGGCAGCATAAGGAAGAGGACGAGATGAAGAGGCATGAGGGGGGGAAATGGAAAGACCCCCTGGCCCTATTTATAAGGGCAGAAAGATAAGCGTTAGGCACAAAAATCGAGGAGCCTAAATTTTGGATATGAGGCGGAGCTGTCGCCTCGATTGTCGGAGGCTCATTAATGACAGGTGACGTCACGGCGGTTTACCATGATCCTAGAAGATGATGTCACGGCGTTTTACAAGATTATGTGAAGATGTTGAAGAAGAAATTTTCTTAAGTATTGAGGATTGACATGAACCAGTTCAAATCAATCTGGGGCCTAATGTTCAGGATATTACCACTGGGCGTAAACCGGCCAGGAGAGGCCAGGTTAACCCCATAAGTAGTTCATCTTTATCTGAAGTCCATGAAGACACACAGTGACGCTTCATGAAGGCCCAGGGCCCAAAGCCGGTTTAAGGCCTGTAGACATAAACCGGCATTGATATGTAAACTTGTGTTGTAAGATAGAAGTAGCAGAGACCGAGCCGGACACGATTATGAGCCGGCTTCGGGAGTCTGTAAACCGACATGCGTCAACCCATGTATATAAGGGGACGACTCGGCGGTGGTTCAGGGACAACAGACAACAACTCGAGACTGAGGCAAAGCGTATTCGCTCCCTGGTCATCGAAACCCCAGCAATTCCATCACAACTAGACGTAGGCCTTTACCTTCATGGTAAGGGGCCGAACTAGTATAAAACTCTCTTGCGTCCCTTGTCCGCTTCAACCCCTTTAAGCTAACCCGTAGCGATGGCTCCACGACTAAGTGCTTTCTCTAGGACATCTACCGTGACAAAACCACGACAGGTTCTGAGAAAGAGGAAGAGATGGAAGACAATGGGGTATTTTGCAGCGCATCAACGGGGATGTCTGGGAGGCGGTTCGTCGGGGACGTGGGTGTAGTGGTCGTGGGGGTCCCCGTTTGCAGTCCCTTGTGGCAACCGCCCAGTGGGTGGCGCGGGTGGTGGCCTGGAAGAACTAACCGTCCAAGCCAAGGGTTTTTACTGTCGCATTGAGTAGTCTTGTCAAGCTGTACTTACCAGCTGGTTATCCCACTTGCACGTCTCAGGGGTGGTGATGATGGCATTTTGCACTGTTTAAGTGACATATGCTTTGTGATGTTTTTCCGTGTGGATATTAAGTATTGTTTTTCCATTGAAGTCATATACACTAGTTGATCTCAAAACATTTTTAGTGCCCTGGGAGTTGTTACTCAAAACTGGGACTTATTTTATTTTTCATCTGTCCCAACCTAAGTTATGCCTTTATAGTTTTTGTATTCTCATTTTAGTGCACTTATGGTTTAGTGCTATGTGAACTGAATTGTAATTTCATACAGCATACGGTTTTGAAATGTGGTGTCACAGTGGTGTGAGTGGCCTGACTGTTCCTGCTTTTTTAGTACTGATGTCATATGTATGTTTGAACTGAGTTTTTTTTTTGGGAGGGGATTGAGATTATTTTACGACGAAATCGTTCGTTGAGGTGTGGACATATTTTATATAAATAAGAAATTTAGCAGAATTGACAAAGAAAATCTATTTGAACTTCTTGCATTTTAGTAGTTGAAGTAGTCAGATTTTATATAAATAATAAATTTAGCATAATTGACAAAGAAAATCTATTTGAACTGCTTGCATTTTAGTAGTTGAACTTGTCAGATTTTATATAAAAAAGAAATTTAGCATAATTATATTTTTCATATTTAAAGTTATTGCGTGTGAACAAGTATTTGAAGTTTTATATTTTCAGTTTCGAACATTTTTCTTGTAGTTTATATTTCTTTGCCCCGCACTCTGGTTTGTTTAAGTGGGCTTATTGGTGGGGTGTTTGTAGACGATGGAGGCTATTGGGCCGTTTTCCGGCCCAAATGGCCCGCGCGGGCGTTTTGGACACTGCTAGATGTGCGTGTGCTCTGGGTTTAGTCCCACCTTGCTAAGGGAGGAGGCTTTCGACCTATTTATAAGCGTGGCCGAGTCCTACTGGTCGAACTCCTCTGAATACTTACCTGAGCGCTTATACACGACACTCGCTCTCTCTCATGACCTGTGGGCCCTGGTCGGCTGGCCCTGCATTGTGCGGATTACTAGGGATTCGCCCACGGGCTCGAGTTCAAATATCTAACAGCGTCAGGGCCTGCGCCTATCCTTGGGCGGTCAATTTTTACTTTTTTTGTTTGTTTGAAACTAGTACTTGACTCCACCAGTAACTTGGACTGATACTTTTTGTTCTAGTTCTGTGGAAGCGTTATTTTTTCATTTGAAGTTTTCTGCCTTGTTTTTCTGTTTGTTTTTGTGATTATTCTCAAGGGTCTTCTGGTGTCATTTTCAGCACTATGGTACTTGCGTGTAGACTAAGTTGTACTGATAGTCCATTCATAGTAGCACTTATGTTCTTAGTCTGACATTTTTTTGGGGGCGGGGGGATTACGGACTGATGCTTCTTTGTACTTTTTATTGTAGTAAGTATGTACTGTCCGATCAAGTGTACTAGTACTGTCATTCTTAATCTGCAAGTGACCAACATAACTGTGTGCTGATGCTTCTTAACTTTTTCTATTTGTAGTACTTGTTAATTTTCTAGCAGCTACATATCAATGAGAACAGTACATGAAGTACTAAGAATTTCTTCTTCAACTTTTGAAGCGTTGTTAAGCAACTCAAATTGTGCCGATTGTTTTCAACGTTATGTTTTCTATACAATACTGAATCGAAACTACACATGGAACAACGTTGTGTGATTAGTTGCTTCATAACTAGTACTTTAGAGCAGCCACAAAGTTCCATTCAGAAGCTACTTTGAATTTGAAATGATGGATTAACAAAATACAAAGCTACCAAACTTATATAATGAGATAGCAAAACAATGTACTTGATGACATAAGTAAACATGTTCAACCATGACAAGCACGACATAATCATACTAGTTCAACCCAACAAGAGCAAACTACTAATTTGAAACAACAAGATAAAAGGCAAGCACAAGCGGAAGGAAAACGAAGGAAGGCTTTGATGTATCTTCATCCCTAAAAGGTGCGAAAGGGGTGGTCGTAGTAGTGGTCAGCCTCCCGTGCTTCTGAAATTTCCCAACCATTTGTGATGTTGTCGATCATGTTCCATGACTTGTACGTGGCGTACGCATCTACTCCTGCGTACTCGATGAGGTTGTCTGGCAACGGGCTGATCGCCCACAGTTTGTGGTCTTCCCGCGTGTCAATGTTCTTGTTCATGCCTTTGTAGAATAGGTGGATGACGCTGCCTGCAACATCAGTCAAGGAGTCGTACTCTTTTCTGGTGTATGGAACTCTCCAGATGCACTGAATGTCGATGTACTTGTTGGGGTTGATCGTCGGAAGGCCAGACATCTTCATCTTCTCTTTGTCGCTTTCAATGCTGAAACCGGCAAATGTGAACAACCTCTCTTGCGTCAGCATCTCGTTGAGGCGCTTGGGCCTGCAAGGGGAGAGACATTTTGAAGATTAGCATTACTTTGATGTTTGAATTCTTCAATTTTGTTTTGTTTTACAAGTGATGAATCCATGAAGTAGATGCTTATATAGCATAATTAATCGATGAATGTACTTCAAACATTAGTAAACAAAGTTCTGAAATTAAATTCAAGTACATCATAGTTTGAGCCAATGTTGTATGTGCTGCTTTAGTACTAGTTTATTTACTTTTGTTGAATAGGACAACACATACCAGTGCTTTAGCAAGTTCTTAGTTTTTTTTCTTATGAAAATAACATTAGACCAAATTTAGAAACTACTTCACTACATCAAGTTCAGAAACATCTTTTTAATAAATTGAGTACAGAAACTACACTATCGGATCAAGATCAGATACTACACTAGTACATCAACTTCAGAAATTAATCTTCTGCAAGATTTTTCAAATAGTAATCCAGTGCATCAGGTTCAAAAATACATTTATAGTGTATCTACTTGAGAAAATGCAGTAGGGCATCCACTTTCAAAACCACACTAGTACATCTAGTTGGGAAACAAGTTTGATGAACTTTTCAGGATAGGTACTAATTAAACAGATGAACCAAACAGGGCAAATGAGTAGGATGGGTCACCATTTCGTGGCCGCTGCGATGTGGTACACCAGGCAGAGTTCCTCCACGCACAACTGCAGGACTACTGCCATCTGGGGAGGTTCGTCTTCCCTGGTGTAGTGCACACCAAGGCCGACGATCACTACTAGGAAAAGGGCTATAGCTAATATGGACATTAATGGCGCACCATATGTAGGTACGCCATTAGTGTCCATATCACTAATGGCGCACCACACCCACGGTGTGCCACTACTAACAATTTTTTTTCCAAAACTAGTAATGGCGCACCAGGGCATAGTGCGCCATTACTAGTTTTAACTAGTAATGGCGCACCACACACTCTGTGCGCCACTACTAACAATTTTTTTTCTTTTTTTTCAAAACTAGTAATGGCGCACCATGGTATAGTGCGCCATTACTAGTTCAAACTAGTAATGGCGCACCACAACCACGATGCGCCACTACTAACAATTTTTTTTTTATTTTTTTGCAAAACTAGTAATGGCGCACCACGTAACAGGTGCGCCATTAGTAACCAGGGTTATTAGGTGGTGCGCCATTGGTAACCTGAGAGCAGCTGGATATTTTGGACAGCCACCTACCACACTCACTTTCCCCACTTCATTCTCTCCACCTCCTCCTCCAAGCTTGTCTCGGCTGCCTCCTCCTCCTCACCTCATTTGCACCATAGATTCACCCAAATTAAGTGGTTAAATTTCCTTTTTTGATAGGTAAGTAAGGGGAAAGCTTCTTTATGTTGTAGATCTACTTTTTTCTCCCTCCAACAACGTGCACATGCACTTTTTATGGCCTAGATCTACATATGTTTGTGGTGTTGCATATGTTTGTGTTTGCAGGTACCGGTATTTGAAATGAGATAGTTGCCAATATTTTGCCGGAATGTTGATTCATTTCCGTTTCGGTGAGAATTTGGCACTATGCATTCTTTTTGGTCCTATTTTTAGGCAAAGTCATGCCAAATTTTTTCTTGGTTCTAAAATATCGTTTTGCTCTACCCCGTAGGCGACCATGGTCTGCACGATGACCGAAGGCATCGTGAATAGGTTTTTGAGCTCTGCGAAGGCCGAGATGCTTCAAAAGAACGAGACGGAGATAAGATGTCCGTGTCGAAGATGCAAGCTGAAGAGCCTTATGGACCCGGATTCCGTACAGGTGCGGGACCACTTGCTCTTGCGTGGTTTCATGGATGGCTATCGGTGGCAAGGTGATGAAGATGATTATGAAGCCGTCCATGGGGGCCGGGCAAGAAATGAGGAAGGGCAGCAAGACAACCGCGGCGAGGGCGGGCGAGAAGACGAAGAATCTCCAGGACATGATCACGAACTAGATGTAGTACACAGTCATCATGTAGAAGATGCCGGACATGATGATGAGGAAGATGCCGGAGCAGATGAAGGGCATGATCATGAAGATGAATATGCCGGAGCAGATGACGATGGACCATCGATGGGCTGGGTGCAGGACCCTCATATTCAAGAGCTGCTTCTCAAGCAGATGGATAACGCAAGAGCTGCCGCCCGAGAGAAAGCCAAGCTGGATCAACTGGAGATAGACGCGGTTACTCCATTGTATGAAGGATGCAGGCCCGAGGATACCCGCCTGAAAGTAACGCTCATGGCTCTGGAGATGAAGGTAAAACACAAAATGACTGACGCATGCTTCGACGAGAACATGTCATTCTGGCACGAACGTCTTCCCAAGGGGAACAAGTGCCCGACCAGTTTCGAGGAGGCGAAGAAAATCGTGTGTCCTCTGGATTTACCGCACGTGAAATACCATGTGTGCATGAACAATTGCATCATTTATCGGGACGAGCACGCGGAGTCTACCATATGTCCGGTGTGCGGCGTCACTCGATACAAGAAGAGGAAGAAAGCTCCTCGAAAAGTGGTGTGGTACTTTCCGATCACTCCTCGTCTGCAGCGGTATTTCGCGGACCCTAAGCTAGCAAAGCTCCTGCATTGGCACGCGGATAGGGAGGAGAAGAAGCGAGAAGATGACGGAAATGATCCGGAGATAAATAAAAAAGACAAGATGCCGAGTCACCCTAAGGATGCGAGCCAGTGGCAAGCGTTGAACTTCGAACACCCAGAATTTGGGGACGATCCAAGGAACATCATGCTGGGCGCGAGAACCGATGGAGTCAATCCGTTTGGCAGCCAGAGAAGCACACATAGCACCTGGCCTGTGTTTGTGTGGATGTACAACCTTCCCCTGGTTGTGCATGAAGAGGAAGTACATTCACATGAGTATGCTAATTGAAAGGCCGAAACAACCAGGGAACGACATCAATCTGTATCTGGGGCTGCTGAAAGAGGAGCTAGACACGCTATGGAAAACGCCAGCCAATACGTGGGACGCCGCAGAGAAAGAATATTTCCCTATGAGAGCCGCACTACTCACGACGGTGCACGACTATCTCGGTTACGGATATGTCGCGGGGCAGGTGGTCCACGGATTTTCTAGATGCGTCAGGTGCATGGATGACACAACGTATCGCCAGCTAGATAGAGATCCCGGGTCTTCGAAAAGCGTGTTCATGGGACATCGAAGGTGGCTTCGCGATGATGACTCATGGAGAAAACGCAAGGATCTGTTCGATGGTGAAACCGAACCCCGAAGACGCCCGCGTACGAGGAGCGGCGAGGAAATAGACGAACTGTTGAAAAATTGGAAAGATTGCCCACTACCGGGAAAGAAGCGAAAGGCACCAGAGCCGCTGCTAAAGGTATGGAAAACGAGGTCTGTTTTCTGGGACTTGCCGTACTGGAAGATCCTCCGTGTGACTCACAGCCTTGATGTCATGCATATCACGAAGAACGTGTGCGAGAGTCTGCTTGGTACCCTGCTCAACATGCCAGAGAGGACCAAAGATGGGCCGAAAGCAAGGGCAGACTTGAAATCAATGGGCATCAGGGAGGAGCTTCACGCTAATGATGATGATGATGAGGCGAAGCAGGACACGGAAAGTCGTCGCAAAGGCAAAAAGGCCAAGAAGATCGGAAATGACTACCCTCCCGCGTGCTTCACTCTAAGTCAGGAGGAGATCGAGCAGTATTTCACCTGCCTCGTAGGAGTAAAACTTCCTTATGGTTACGCGGGGAAGATAAGCAGATACCTAGACTCAGCGAAGCAGAAGTTCAGCGGGATGAAGTCTCACGACTGTCACGTGCTGATGATGCAGATACTTCCAGTTGCAATCCGAGGGATCATGGACGTGCACGTCCGTGAAACGCTATTTGGCCTATGCAACTTTTTCGACGTCATCTGTCGGAAGTCGGTTGGCGTGAGGCAACTCAGAAGGCTACAGGAAGAGATCGTGGTGATACTATGCGACCTTGAGATGTACTTCCCGCCCGCATTCTTCGATGTTATGGTGCATCTGCTGGTCCATATCGTGGAGGATATCATCCAACTCGGGCCGACGTTCCTGCACAGCATGATGCCGTTCGAAAGGATGAATGGTGTCATCAAAGGATACGTTCGCAACATGTCACGTCCAAAGGGAAGCATAGCCAGGGGCTTTCTGACCGAAGAGTGCATATCCTACTGCACGAATTATCTAGGCATCGAGAACCCCGTTGGTCTGCCCGTCAACAGGCACCTCGGCAGACTTGCTGGATGGGGTCACCGCGATGGTCGCCGCGAAATGCATGTCAACTTCGAGGGTCTACTCGCCGACTTTGAAAGAGCAAACCTAGTCGCGCTACAACACATAGACGTGGTCGATCCTTGGGTGGTAGAGCACAAAACCTTTATTGAGAAGACGTGCAATGACCGAGGCCAACAGAGGACGGACGGAGATATAATCAAAGAGCACAACTCATGTTTCACGCGTTGGTTCAAGGAGAAGCTTCTGTCGTACCCTTTACATGAGGATTCTACCGCGGAAGAAAAACTCATATTCGCCTTGTCACAGGGTGCCGAGCACAACCTGATGACCTATGAGGCGTACGATATCAACGGTTGCATATTCTACACCAAGGACAAGGACATGAAGAGCGATGGTTATCAGAACTCCGGGGTAATGATGGAATCCTACACCGGTAAAGACAAGGACAGATACTACGGAAGGATCGAGCTGAGCTACGCTGGAGAGAAGGTCCCGATGTTCCGTGTCAGATGGGCTAGGAGCGTCCTAAAAGAAGACCGGTATTTCACCACCATGGTTATACCCGAAACCAAATCCAAGACCGCGGGCGCAAACGTCATCGCAAAAAATGAGCCATGGGTACTGGCTTCCCAAGTGGACCAATGCTTCTTCATTACCGACCCGTCAAAGCCCAGTCGTGTTGTCGTGAGGAGAGGCAAAAGGAAGATCATCGGAATGGATGGAGTCGCCAATGAGCAAGACTTCGACAAGTACGGCGACCCGAAGATGGAACATGACGACGACGATGAAGTGCCATAGACCACAAGAAGAAGCAGGACCACCCTACCTAAAGGACGTCCGTTCAACAGAAGAACTCCATTTGCGAAAAAGAAGGGCAAGAAGATTGTGAAAAGATAGCTAGCTAAGATCGATTGTATTTAAATTATAGTCTTCATTTCTCTATTGTATTTCGACATATTGAAATGATATTTCTTCTGTTCTAGTCCTCATGAATATTTATTTATGTTTATTCTGATATTTATGTTTATTTTGGTATATACCAATTTTTATTTATTGTTATTCTCGTATTGAATTTCTAACTCACAAAAAGTATTGAATTTGTTAATATTTTTTGAACTCATGAATATTTTAAATTTCATGCGCACGTTTTGAATTCATGAATATTTTTTCAAATTTGATGATATTTTTTCATATTCATAATTTTTTTACCAATTCACAAATGAATGCAATTAAAAATCCAAAAAAAGATATTTGATGATATTTTCAAATAACAAATTTGATGATATTTTCAAATAACAAATTTGATGATATTTTCTCATATTCATAAATATTTTCAAATAACAAATTTGATGATATTTTTTCACATTCATAAATGTTTTCAAATTTGATCGTCATTTTCTAAAAATTATTAGATGCAATAAAAAATCAAAAAAATGTTACTAATGGCGCACCAGGAGAAGGTGCGCCATTGCTAGCAAGGTACTTATGGCGCACCCCTAGCAGGTGCGCCATTGGTATACCAATTTTTATGATATTTTTTCAAATATTTTCAAATAACAAATTTGATGATATTTTCAAATACAAATTTGATGATATTTTTTCATATTCATAAATATTTTCAAATAACAAATTTGATGATATTTTTTCACATTCATAAATGTTTTCAAATTTGATCGTCATTTTCTAAAAAATTATTAGATGCAATAAAAAATCAAAAAAATGTTACTAATGGCGCACCAGGAGAAGGTGCGCCATTGCTAGCAAGGTACTTATGGCACACCCCTAGCAGGTGCGCCATTGGTATACCAATTTTTGTGATATTTTTTCAAATATTTTCAAATAACAAATTTGATGATATTTTTTCACATTCATAAATGTTTTCAAATTTGATCGTCATTTTTTAAAACATTATTAGATGCAACTAAAAATAAAAAAAGTTAGTAATGGCGCACCACGGGAAGGTGCGCCATTGCTAGCAAGGTACTTATGGCGCACCCCTAGCAGGTGCGCCATTGGTATACCAATTTTTATGATATTTTTTCAAATATTTTCAAATAACAAATTTGATGATATTTTCAAATAACAAATTTGATGATATTTTTTCATATTCATAAATATTTTAAAATAAAAAATTTGATGATATTTTTCACATTCATAAATGTTTCAAATTTGATCGTCATTTTCTAAAAAATTATTAGATGCAACTAAAAATAATAATAATAAAAAGTTAGTAATGGCGCACCAGGGGAAGGTGCGCCATTACTATCACTGTGTTTATGGCCTACCCCTAGATGGTGCGCCATTGCTAACCTTCCCCCTCTATCCCTCCCTCGCCAGATCCCCCTCGCCCCCCCGCGCCAAATCCCCCTCCATCTCGCTATCCCCCTCGCCAGATCCCCCTTGCCCCCCGCGCCCGCTCTCCACCGCCGCCGACGACCCCCCGCACCCGACGACCCCCGCGCCCGCTCCGCCGCCGGAGTCGCCGCCGGAGCACTAGGAGGAGGAGGCATCGAAATCCAAGGACCCATCCATCCAACCTTCTTCCATGGCTCGGTGAGCCACCGGAGGGTTGCCGTTCTTGCGCTGCGGAGGTTAGTTTGATCCCTCCCCTGGCCCCGCTCCACTAGCCTCCATCGAGGGAGGACGCATGGTTGATTCCTTCGCCTCTGTGGTTGCAGGAGCCAGCAGGGTTCTCTTCTATCGAGGGGCAACAATTTCGAGGAGGAGGAGGAGGTTCGTTGCTTTCCCTGCGCGCAGCTTGGTTCGTTCCTCCCGACTACCGCGCCAGCAGGTTGGTCTCTTCGCCTCCCTTCCAACCCGATTCCATTACATCTGGTTACGCCGCTGTGCTGCTGATGCTCGATAGATTGAAGTCCCCTATCTGCATCCTCCCTTGTTAACGATCCAGAGGGATTTGGTGCCATTTCCATGGGCAATAATCACTTTTTGATCGAGCTAGTAATCGTCGGCTGGCCCTGTCATGTTCTTCCACCCCCGGGAACACAACACTCATCTTTTTTATCAGTTTCTTTTTGTTTGCACTTGGGAGCCTGTCTACTCACACACTACACAGAGGCCACCACCACAAGAGAACACTAGGATTATCGCATTCAGTTTTAGCCATTTTAGCTAATGGGGGACAATAATATTATGTGTCGAACCGAGAGTGAGCGTCGTACTGTCATGGGAAGGATTTATTAGGAGTGGCTATTAAGTTGGTGCTTCACACTTGTGGGTGCAATTGCAAAGCTTTCCCCTGTCCATCAATATTATGTGGTGCCTTTTCTTTTCTGAATTTATAGAGTGCCAACTTCAGCA
The DNA here is from genome assembly GCF_002575655.3 of Aegilops tauschii subsp. strangulata. Lineage (NCBI taxonomy): Eukaryota > Viridiplantae > Streptophyta > Magnoliopsida > Poales > Poaceae > Aegilops > Aegilops tauschii. Next base: position 267,577,695 of record NC_053038.3, on the reverse strand, counting down.
CTAACCAGTGGTGCAGCAGCATACTGGAACCTTCCAGACTAACTGAGTGGAGTATTCTGTTTGATGAAACTTATGTCCACTAAATCTGTTAAGAGGCCCATTCTTTTAGGAAATCCATTGTCTTGTAGCAAGTTCATGAGCTGTGCACAATCTCTGAAATCATACCAATTATCATATTTGTGAACATATACTATACAAGTCTTGCATTTTTTTCAACCCCAAAAACATATATATAAGTTTTTTGGGAATTAAACTATAAATTGTAGGTACATATTTTCCTATTAACATATATGTTTTAGGTAAAGGACAGCATGAAGTGGCCATGAAGATCTGCAACATCCTCTATCTTAACATATATATTTGCCTCCTAGCCAGACAACAGGCGGATTCCACCACCTCCATCCCAACAACATGCTTTATGCCTGCACAGGCAGTTGACATGTTCTGAGCCGTTGCTTCAATCCAGTGCTCCTCATAGGATTAAGCAAAAGACAACACCATCATAGATCACACATCCCTCAAGGAAGAACCACTTTCAGCTATCCATGAAGAACCACTTTCGTGCTTGTCTGCAAAGTGGTTGTTGGAGTCCAGAACACTTAAATTGTTAGTCAAATGAATTGCTTGCTTGCTACTTTTTTTAGCTACTGTTTTTATTCAAAAATTATTGGAGTTTATATCATATATATTGCTGGCATGTATTTCATATGTTCTATAGCATTAAGGCTACATAGCATGCCATTTTTGTGCCTTGTATTAATTGCTTTCCCTACATGTTTGCAGGTTTAAGTGAAAAAAGAGGAAGAAAGGAGAATCAGGGTAGGGTTTCATTGCTAGAAGATATATTGCTGGATTTTGTCTCCGACCATCGTGTCGTGATGATATTGGGGGGTTTTTGTCTAATACCATCGTGTCGTGATGATATTGTGGGGTGTTGTGGGGTTGCAGCGGGGCGGGGGTGGGATAATGATTTTGCAGGTACCCCGAGGGGCCCTTGAGTTCGCCGGAATGTCGATTAACTTCCTTTCTGGCAAATTCGGGTACTCCATATGTCCTATTTCAGCAAAGGTCATGCTAAAAATTTTCGTGAATTTTAGCATGACTTTGGTAAAAATAGGACATATGGGGTACTTGCGACTAATGCATGGGCCGGGGTATCTTAGTACATAATTAAGTAGGATCAACTGTTTTTTTGTCCATCACTCGATAAACTACATGTATTTATATTTAGCATGACTTTTTTTAACTGAAGTTTCAATAACATTCAGTGTACTGTAATTGTTGGACATTACAGTAATTTCAGTTGTTGTTAACTGCTATAGCATTAGGAGTAGTTTTACTGCAGTACAAGCATTAGGAGTACTGTAAATGGAGTGCTTGCATTAGGAGTATCTTCCAGTTTCCTCTCTCTCTCTCTCGCACTCTCTCTCTCTCTCTCTCTCTAGATTTTTCCAGTGATATCCTGTAGAGATTTGTAGTGATCTCCTGTAGCTTCTGTAGCTTCTTCAGACTTGATTCACTAAATTCACTAAAGCATGGAGTAATTTTGGAGTAACATTTTTCTGTTAATCAAGATAAACTGAAACCTTTTCCTTTAATTAACATAAACCTTTCCAGTTCATTAAAACTAACTGAAACCATTTGTGTTAATTAAAATTATCTCAGCAAGCATTTTTTGTTAACTAACTGAAACCATTTACTGTAGGACTTGCAAGCAGATGTGCTTGCAAGCAGTAGCCCTTCTCTCTTCTTCTCATTTCTCTCATCTCAAGCAGTTAAAAATTTATTTATTTAAAACTACTCCACACAAAATTAAATGAAACTTTTCAAACAAAAACGATCATATATATATGGAGTAAAGTTTCAGTATAGTTCCAAGCACAGTAAAGTTTTAGTAATGTTATGGAATACTGAATTTTGCAATTTTGGTTCTCTGTAATTTTGCAATATTGCTTGCAGTCAGTATTGCTTTAATCTGTGAAAATTGGAGTGGCATTATTGCTTGCTCTGTAGTGCATTTTTGCTAGGGACCTGATACTCCATAGTGGTGCATTTTTACTTCAACCTAAACTGGAGTAAACTAGAGTAGGACCTGATACATTTAAGCCATTTGCTAGCACTTCTTGACTAAGACAATTCATAACAATTTCTGTAGATTTCCAAAATTCAGTTTTGTACCGCACACCGAAGCCCCAAGAAAGAAAACTGCAATCTGAAACAGATGATCAATTTTCAGCCCTTGGATTAGTTTAGTATTTTTTCACACACTCAGACACCCTTGCTTGCCATGTGTGTGAGAGAGATAGTGAGAGGAGACAAGAAGAAGGGGGTTAGGAAGGGACTTGGACCTTAGCAACAACACATTAACAGGTTCCATCCCAAAACACCTAGGCAATATTACAAACATCTCTCAATTGTTCCTTGACAATAACCAACTTTTTGGCGACATTCCTCGAGAATTAGGTTATTTGGTCAAATTAGAGATCTTGTTCCTTGACAATAACCCACTTTTTGACCAAACATTTTTCCTATTTAGAGCGAACATGGCCCACAACGATGAGGCCGGCGGTTTGGGCGGCAAGGCATTCTGGGAGCTGTCCCAAGAGATGGAGGAAGAACCTCACCGCTATGAGGATGCCGCGGAAGACACCGATCCCGACTACACAACCCCTAGTGGTGTCGGGGATGACACCACTGATGGTGCCGCCGAGGATGCCACCACTGATGATGGCAGCGCACGCACAGATGGCAGCCAACCGAAGAGGCAACGGAAGGACCGGTGCCCGAACGTGCTCGGCACCGTCAAGGAGGAATTTACTAAAATGTCCTCTGGTGGGCATCCAACGGCGCCCAAAGAATTAGTCAAGGGGTACGCGGGACAACTCGGGTGCATTCTCCGGAGCACCGTCTCGATCAACACCGAGAACCTAAGGCATCGTGACCGAGGGAATTTGCGCAACCTCCTCTTCATGAAGCTGCATGAATGATACAAGTTCCCCGGTGACTTCGCAAACACACGCCTCTCAGGGAATAAAGTGAACAATACCGCCCTCACGAAGATGAGCACGGCCCTGGCTACTAGGAGAGCCGCGGTTAAGAGAAGGATTGAAAAAGGTGAATGTTATGAGAAGATCAAGGAGACAAATCCTTCGATCAGCGAAGCTGACTACCTGGAGTTCAAGATCAAGTGCGAGAGCAATGCAACCGCAGAATCAAGTCAGTGGGGGAAAGATATGCGGGACTTGAACTTAGGGGTCCACAAACTCGGTCCCGGCGGTTACAGAGTGGCGGAACCTATATGGGACAAGGAGGACGCGGAGCGTGCCGAGCAAGGCCTACCGCCCCTCTTCGATAAATACCGTGACAAGCAGACCAGGAACTATGTCAGGGCCCGGTACAAGATTGACCCGGTAACAAAGGAGCTTACCACGGATCTGAAGACCAAGGCGCTTGAGCTTGTTCTGGTAAGGAATACACCCCCGCGTAATTAGCTCCATATGGTTGCATTCTAATTAATGAAGCCAAATTTCTAAATGGTTCACGTTCCTTCCGCAAGACACTGAAAGCAGTAGCGCGGGGTCGTCTAAGAGCTCCCCTTGGGACACCACTTTAAATAGGGCGTTGAACGTAATGAAAAACAAGGATAAGCTCAGTAAGCCGTCGTCAGCTAGTCGTGTAGCCGGCAAAGGCTTGTCCATGAAATGGTCGGAATACTATACCGCTGGGCGAAAGGAGAGAAAGACCAGCTCGGAAAGGCAGGAGCGCGAGGTTCAAGAACTCAAGGCAAAAGTGGCGCGGATTCTGGAGATAGTCGAAGAGTAAGTGCGAGACCAACTGGGAGCGACGATCACCATCATTGTGCCTACCTTGATTGAGGGGCTGCAGGCGTGGATTGCGGGCGGCCAACAGGGGCCGCCCCCGATTCCCAGCTTCACAGGCAGCAACTCGCACAACGCGCCGGCGGCGCCATTCGTGTCTCCGGCGGAGGCGGCATTGGTGTCTCCCGCGGCGGCGCCGGCATTGCAGCTTAATGCACCCGGGTGTGGGAAGAATACGCCGGCCGGCACCTCGGCAGCAAGCGGCGCCTCCGTCACTTGCACGCCCGCCGTTGGCGGTGCCTCGACATTAGCCGAGCTCGACGCCATCACAGTAACTAATTAAGCCTCTCGGTCGATGACTTCATCTCCTTGCCTTTGACTGGGCATCCCTGACGCCCTACATGTTTTCGTAGGGCGTCGCCGACGTTCCATGCACTCTCCTGCACTTCGTGGATGGCGAGTTGATCGATGTCTCCAAGGCCAGAATCGTTCAACTGGGCAGCCGCATGTTCCACGGTAATCCAATGCCACCCATCATGTATAGGGTTCAACTGGTTCGGGTGCTGCGGGGCTGCGACGACTTGTTACCTCCGTTTCGACCCCCTGGGGCCGACGAAGATGATGTGATGACCCTCAGCGCCTGCTTAAGCTGGCCCCTGCTTTGGCCGAAGAGCCAGATTCGTTTGGGGGCGGGGGACACCACCCCACAGACAACACCGCCAGTCGTGCCGGCGCCAAGCCATGGCAAGACCGCCGCAACGCTACCGGACATGTCGAACATGCATATGGCACAGGATCCAGACATGCATATGGCACAGGATCCGGACGACGACGACGGCGGTACATTTACCAACGTCGATAAGTACTTCAACGAACATGGGTACGGTGACGAATTCTTGGGGCCTCCTTCTCAAGAACCCAACCCTGCAAAAGACGATCGCGATCTAGCTGGTACCACGGAGAAACCCAATTGCAACAGGCGTCGTCTGGTGTTCAGTTCTCAGGAGATGCCTCCAGCTGCCGCCTTCACCGAGCCTCAGATAGCCGAGGTGCGAAATATTATCAGCCCCAACACACTCAAGAAGGCGGTCTCTGAGCAGAACTCGATCCCATTACAGCAGAAGAAGAAGGGACGGAAAAGAAAGAATAACAAGGGTGCGAGCCAGCCGGCACCGAGTATGATCCGTGCTCAGGACGGGCCACCTTCATCTAAGGATATCTCGAGGCGGGTGCATGTGGCGGGTAGGCCGATGCTACCGGCTAATCTGCTCAATGCTGCAACCGGTGCTATCCGGACTCTGCATGACAGTGTTCTTTCTTTGGAGAAGCGGCGTCTCTCCGAGAATGATGTGGCATACCCGGTTTTTGTGGCCAAGGTGCCAGAGGGCAAGGGCTTTGTGGATAGCGCCATCGGGGGTATGATCGTCCTGCGGTTTGATGACATCTTCGCTATGTTTAACCTTGATCCGCTGCACTACACCTTCGTTCGGCTATTTTCGCTGAGTATGGAGATGCGGATCATTAGAGCCAAGACCCCGGACATCGTGATAGTCGACCCCTTCTACATGCGTGCCAAGATCTTGGGCAGCGCTGGGGACCGGCAAGTCGCGAGTTCATACCTCGAAGGTGTCATTCTGGCGAACCCAGATAAGGATAACTTCCTCGTGCCTTACTTTCCCGAGTAAGTCATCCCCTCACCGCCCCGTAACATATGATTTCTTAGATTTTGATCATTCTTTTTTTCTAACATTCCGTGTTTTGTGCAGTGACACACATTGCACACTCATCCTCTTAAGCCCGAACTATTCCATGGCCATGTATTTTGACTCGGACCGTCAGTCGAAGAAAGACTACACAAATATCAACAAAGTTCTTGATGATGTTCTCCCCGGCTACGCCAAATCTGGAGGCACCTTCAGGAGGCCAATTTTTAGGTACGGCAAGCACGTATTCACCCACGTAACGACGTTCCCCTGCGTCAAGCAGCCGCCTGGCGGTCAGAAGGATGCCTACTACGCCCTCCATCACATGCGGGCGATGGTACGGGACCATAATCACCTTCTGTTACCAAATAGTCTCAAAGATTGGGCCGCACGCTTGTCGGCAATCCAGGACGCGGACCTCAGACAAGAATTCTTTCGCATCCAGTCGAAGTTTGCGGAAATCATCCATCAAGATGTCCTTCGTACCTTGGGGCAGTGCTACCTCAAATATCAACCGTCCAAGAGTGAAATAGAAACAACGCTACAAATGCAGGCTGACAACGACCGCACATTCATGACCATCACGAAAGACGGCGGCTTCATCCATGCTCCGGTCCTTGAGTCGAGTCGAAAGTAGTGATGCTATGTAGTTCTGAAATATCGATTAGCTCATGTTGTAATTAAACTTTAATGAACTTGTATGTCTCTTTGGTTTGGACAGTCGTTCAACTTATATGTAATCGATGCTATTTATTAGTAGGACCATGAATCATGCTATTATTGTGTTGCCTTTCTCTTCCGATCCTTTTGTTGCATACTTATATATTGCTTATGTATTGACTATGAATTGCTACTAACGTTTTGTTTGTCTAGTGCATAGAGATGACGTCGTATGTCGTGTACAAGGGTAAGGTTCCCGGAGTCTACGGCGACTGGGAGGAGTGTCAGAGACAGGTTCACCGTTTCAGCGATAACAGTTACAAAGGGTACACCACTAGGGTGGAGGCGGAAGCTAGATACACGCGCTATCTAGCGGGAGAGAGGAGGGAGCGGAGGAGGAACCGGATGAAGACCAGTTTCATCGCGATGATGCTCATCGTGACCGCAGCTCTCTTCTATGTGATGGTAGTTTAGATGATCGATATCGACTTGTAATGTGAAGACAAACTCGCTACTCGCGGTCTCGAGACTTGTAATGTTCTAACTTTGTTCGGTATTTTGAATTCGGAGACTAATATGATGAATTGTATTCGGAGACTAATCTTCTATTGTATTCGATAAATCTGTTGTTTATATGTTGTGATGTCCATATTATGTGCAGTAATATATTTTGTAACCTGTGCAAATATCAAAAAAGAAAAAAATTCCTAATATTCATACTAGTGGCGCACCATACTGCACTTTAGTGGCGCACTGCAATAAACACACTAGTGGCGCATTATCTAGAAGTGCGCCATTAGTAACCCAGAGCACAAGGTAAATATGGCCCCGTGGGAGGCATAGTAATGGCGCACTGTTTGACGTATTAATGGCGCACTGCCAGGTGCGCCACTATTGTCTGGTATACTAATGGCGCACCAGGGGTGCGCCATTAGTACTTGTTACTAGTGGCGTGATGATAGTGGCGCACCTATAGTGCGCCATTAATGGCCAAAACAGGTGCGCTACTAATTAGCCTTTTCCTAGTAGTGGATCTTACGATGCAAGCCGCCAGCCTTCCTCTAGAGCCTGGAGATCATCTCGTCGGCCTTGTCTGGTTCGCTGGTGCAGACGATCTCCAGCGTCTCCTTGCCGTGGAGCTCAACCCCTGTGAGGGTTTTGGTGTACTCGCGCTTCTCGCCGGGGATGTGAACGTCGACGAGGTTGCTGCTCTTGTCCGACGTCTTGCCATGATGACGCTTGGCGGACGGTTCCTCCACCATCGCCCTCCTTCGGTGACTGTGGGCTTGGGAGAGAGAAGTTTGTGGTTTGTCTGCAGTGGAGATGGAAGCGGCAATGGTGGTTTCTGGGAATGAGGCGGAGATGGAAGAGAATGGGGTATTTTGAAGTGCGTCGACGGGGATGTGTGGGAGGCGGTTCGTCGGGGGCATGGGTGTAGTGGCGTGGGGTCGCCGTTTGCAGTCCCTTGTGGCAACCGCCCAGTGGGTGGCGCGGGCAGTGGCCTGGAAGAACCAACCGTCCAAGCCAATTTGTTTGCGAGGGTATTAATCTGGTCGCACTGAGTAGTCTTGTCAAGTTGTACTTACCAGTTGCTTATCCCACTTGCTCGTCTCAGGGTCGGTGATGATGGCATTTTACTGTCGCACTGATCCGTCTTGTCAAGCTGTACTTATCAGCTACTTATCCCACTTGCACGTGTCAGGGTTGGTGATGATGGAGGTTTGTACTCCTCTACTATGGGTACTTGCACTGGTGATTGAAGTGTAGTTGAACTTACCAAATACCAGTCAGACTATGTGTGTCATGCTAATGTTTTTTAAAACAATTTTTGTTTTTTTGAAAGGATTGTTTATATCAAGATAATCTTTGAAAGTATTTTTTACAGATAAATTAGTTTTTCATCGGTACAGGTGTATTATATTTGCATTTGCTTGAGGTAATTGTTTTTATGTACTGATGGACTTTCTGAACTAGGACTGGCACAAGCAGACATAGCTTGTTTTTGAAACGATGTTTTTTGAGGTGTTCACGGGTGTGTTTGGTTACTATGCCTTGTACTGACGAGTGAGAATTGTCAGTACTGATGTACTATAAGAGTATAAATTTTCCTTAACATATTTTTGCTTAGTTACTGGTCAATAGTAGTGTTGGCGTTACATAAATCCAGATGACTTTTTTGAAATGTATTTGTGTCTGCATTCAAAAGGATTATCAAATGGTTTACATAATAATGTCACTTGTCCAGCGGGCACAAATCACAAATTATATCTTAACTATAGTACTGATCGAGAAATCGATGATAAAGCTAAATAAGTTTTGGTAACGACAGTGTTTCTGATATGTTTAGTCATTGTGTACCAAGGCAACTGAGAGTACAAGCTTATTTTTCAGTTGATGCAGCAGCATAACCACTATGGATTCTTCAGTCTTGAGCTCCTCCTAACTAGCCCCGAATGTTGTCCCTTGCCGGCGCCCTTTCCTGCTTGAGCCTTGGCAGCTTCATCGTCAGTTTCAGTTTCCTCGTCCCCAACACTGTCATCTTCATTGTCTTCGTCTGATTGGTTGTCATTCTCGTCAAACTCTTCTTCTTCATCCTCTTCTTTTGATTTTTTGGAACTCTGTACTTTGCCCAGTTTCTGTTCAGCGCCACTGGCCTCCTTGCCCATTTTGCACGTGCGGGCATTATGTCCATCAGTTCCCCCACACTTGCGGCAAGTGTAGCTGTTACGTGTGTCATCTCCATTGGTAGAAATCTGGGCGGCTCCAATCTGCTTCTGCAGCGTTTGCTTGTTGACAGTGGCATCTGTGTGGAGTGGGCATGTGCGGTAATTATGGTTGGTCACGATGTTGTAGAATCCGCATGCCCTTATCGCGAGAGGTTTGCCGTCCGGGCCAAATTCCACGCGCTTGATGGGGCGTGGCGGCTTTTTGGCTGCTGCTTTTTCTACTTTCGCTGCTTGCGTCTTACTCTTCCTCCCTTTGTGTTTGAGAATATGGGTGCTTTAATCGCCCTTTCCTGTTGTTGCTGTAGGATGTCTTGTTGTCATGTCGTTCGCCTACAGCACCATCAAGCTCATGATCTTGCATGTGAGCATGTTGGTGCTCTTGAGTGTGCACATGGGCAAGCTCTGGTTGCTGTTGCTCATCTTCCTCGTTGTCGAATGGGTCAATAGCTCCCAGATGGTTCATCTCGGATAACATTGTAGCAATATTCTGCTCAATGGCTTCATTGTCCGCGACACCTCCGTTTTCAGCAGAATGCATGGCATCGAGTTCTTGTTCAAGTTTGTCCATGACGACCCGTGACCTCGCCATTTGCTCTTGGCTTCTCAAGCTTTTTCTGTGCACCCTCATGTTCAGCGTCAGCAGTGAGCTTTCAATGCAGTATTGGGATGCCCTATTTGACGCTACTGTCCTCAAGTCATTTCTGTTGAATGTTGGCTGGATGCTCGGGCGTTTGGTGTATCTCCTGAGGATGTATTTCTCTCGAACGCTGGCAGCCTTAATTGTCTGCATCATGCACAGGACGTGCATGTTTTTCGTCATTTCATTCGAACAAAAACTTTGCAAAAAAAGTAGTATAGTATGTAACATCTTTTTTTAGTCCTCACATGTGTGGTCCCATAGCTTGCACTCGCACTCATATGTTTCTCCCACGGGGTCTGCAACCACCTGGAACGCGTGCTGAGCCCACGCAGACAGTTTTTGCGGGTTGTTGTAGCACACGAGGTACTTTGTGGGCTCTTCCGTCTCTGTCGCCGTGAAGAGTGTGCTCAGTTTTAGCCTTTTTCTGATCTCGTTGTACACAGCTCGTGAGTAAAGCTTTGCCATCTGGGTGTCAAACCCATAGAAGGTCAGCGTGTTTTGTTCCTTCTGCCCATGCAAGAATGATGACCAAATTATTAGTTTTCTCGCAGCAAAAACTTGTCTAACTAATAAAGTTTTACTTTAGTAAGCATATCATTTTTGTCTTACGACAGGTGATAGAGCTATACCCGGTTACCCATTGTCTCCTGGTTCTCTCTCTGCCTCCTGGTTTTAACGCAAGAGTTTACCTGGCTGACAAACCGGTGGCTTCATTCTGTACATGCCAGATCATGAATTAGTAACTACATCCAATCTCCGAAAAGTCCCGATTGTTTCGATTTTTGAAATGGGATATTTACGGTTTTGTCTCTCACTTATGAAGTTCTTCTTGAGCACATAGTTCATGCTCTCACTTCGTTGTGTGGGTGTCATTTTGGCGCAAAAAATTTCTTTGAAGTCGGCTGATATCCATCTCTCACGCTCGTTCCACATTCCCACCATCGTGGCATCATCATGGAGGTTGTACCTATCCATGAGTCTTTTCCAGGCAGCCTCAAACTCAGTTGGCATGAGGGGCCAGTTGAGGATTGATGTGAATTCATCCTTAAAGTCTTCGTGCAGATTGTACAGGTATGCGAGGTGTTCCTTGTACTTCTTCATAATGTGCCAGCAACACAACTTGTGTACTGTGTTCTTGAAAGCATCTGGGATCGCCAAAGCCATTGCCGGGCACTGGTCTGGCAATAAGAAAAGAGACGTGGAGTGGTCAGCAGATGGTGGTGCATGTATACCAATAGAACTGACACAACATTTTTACTGTATTATTTTCCTTTTTGGGGTGGGGGTGGTTTTGGCGGTTGTACCTGTGAGGATGCATGTAGGAGCTGTAAGTGCATCTAGTGCCACCCCTAGTTGGTTTTGGAGTATTGACGACAAACCTGGTTGAGGGACTAATGTGTTTGTGAGAATCGCAGGATAACACAGGTAGTAGTCCCTCATTGATTCGGTTTACCTACCGGAGATGACCCCTAAAAATGTATGAAGACATTGAAGGCAATGCTGGTATGTGAAGATATTCACATTGAAGACATTGCGTGAAGACTATGGAGCGTGAAGACTTAGTTGTTTCGTTGTTTCCTTTTCTTCTTTGTTGAGTCACAGGAACCACCATACTGTTAAGTGGGGTCCCAGTGAACAAAGTCAGACTGACTGAAGTGATGCTCAACCAAATCCTATGTCTTCGAGCGAAGACAATGAGAGCAAATCTTATCCAGAGCTGGATGAGTCAGCTTTACTTGTAGCCCAAGTCAAGCTGCCGCGTGTGTTTTAAATCTGACCGTTGGAACATGTGTCAGTTCCTTAGTGACCCAGGGTCATTTCGGACAAATCAGGTCGGGTTGCCTAGTGGCTATAAATACCCCACCCCGTACACCATAAATTGGTGGCTGCTCAGAGTTAGTGCACGGCTTTTGTCGTTTGAGAGCAACCCACCTCCGAAGCTTTTGAGAGAGAGAAATCCTTGCGAGGACAAAGCCCAAACACCCAGAGCCAAAGAGTGTTAGGCATCACTGAAGTATTTCTGTCCGCGAGACCTGAAGACTTGTTACACTTGAGGACTGTGAATCCTCCAGCCGGTTAGGTGTCGCGTTCTGAGCATCCAAGAGTCATTGTGGATCGTCGGTGAACGAAGTCTGTGAAGGTTTGGAAGTCTACCTTGAAGACTTACCAGAGTGATTGGGCGAGGACTGGGTGTCCTTCGCTCAAGGGGAATAAGGTGAAGGTGCGGTCTTCTGAGTTGAATCTCAGCCTCCCTAACCAGACGTACAGTTATCACAACAACTGGAACTGGTCCAACAAATCCTTGTCTTCGCCAAGCGACTGGTTCTATCGTCTCCCTCTCTTTACTTACAGTTTGTCTTCGTGAAGTCATTGCCTGTTTGCTTTACCTATTTGTCTTCACTGTGTGACTACTATTGTTGTTTGGCTTCATACCATCTTCCATCCTGATCCTTACTACCTAGCTGCTATTAGTCTTCGTGCTTTCACTTCATTGCACACTTGACTATGGCTTGCTTAGTGTAGTTTACCTTCCGCTTCATATCAATAGGTTCATTTCTATTGTTTGTCTTCGAGACTCTCATGTTTTGAAGACTTTCATAAAAATCGCCTATTCACCCCCCCTCTAGTCGATAACTAGCACTTTCAATTGGTATTAGAGCAAGGTACTCCCTTGTTCTGTGTGATTCGGTTTAACCACCTAGAGTTTTAGCTTTGTCGACTGCAGGGATAATCAAAGTCTCCGCTGCTTGCCCCGTCTTCGATGGAACTGAATATCCCTACTGGAAGAATAAGATGCGCATGCATCTTGAAGCCATTGATGTCGACCTCTGGTATGTCGTTAAGAATGGCGTTCCCAAGACTGGGGAAGGTGTCACCCCTGCTGATGTCAAGAAGTTCATTCAACTGGATTCTACTGCCAAGAACATCATCTGTGGTCATCTGACCAAAGGATAGTATGGACGTGTGAGTGCTCTGGAAATGTCGAAGCTAGTCTGGGACTGGCTCTCCAAGGTCAACGAAGGCGTCTCAACCCAGAGAGATCAAAGGATCAGTGTTCTTCGCAACCTCTTCAGCCCTTCAAGAGAAACGACAATGAGAATGTCCAGCTCACGTTTGATCGCCTCACTGACATCACAAATGAGCTTCATGCTCTCAGCGCCACTGAGATCACCAAGCATGAAATCGTCAAGACACTACTGAGATCACTTGACAGCTCGTTCGACACCCTTGCCCTCATGATACAAGAACGCCCTGACTTCAAGACACTCGATCCGTCTGATATACTTGAGAGGCTCACACATGAGTTCCAGCTATCTGAGAAAAGAGATATCTATGGTCCCAACTACGGCCGAACTCGTGCTTTGAAGGCAAAATCTGTTTCCTCATCTGAAGAAGAATCTGACTGCAGTTCTGATGATCCTGAAGACATTGGAAAGGAACTTGCTATGCTTGTGAAGAAGTTCTAGAAGTTCACTAAGAAGAAGGGCTTCAGAAAGTCTTCACGATCCAGCTCAAGAAATCATGAAGCGTCCACTCATGACTACAAGAAGAAAACATGTCACAAGTGCAAGAAACCTGGACACTACATCTCTGAGTGTCCACAGTGGGACAATGAGAACAAGAAGAAGAAGAAGAAGAAGAGCAAGGAATATGATTCTGATGACAAGAAGAAGAAGAAATCCTCAAAGTCTTCTTCCAAGTCCTCATCCAAGTCTTCATCTCATAAGAAGAGCTCATCTGGCAAGGCTCGTGCTTTTGTTGGCAAGGAGATGGATTCAGAGGAGGAGTCTGCTTCTGAGGAGGTGGAGGTGGAGTCTGAGGAGGAGTCCGACCCTGGCGTTGCAAGTCTGGCTCTAGCTACATCCTACGTTGCCAAGTCCATCTTCAACACTGAAGACAATGGCCCCATCACCAACGCTGAAGCTAATGACAAGGACGACTCTGCTCCCACCTACTGCTTCATGGCACGTGGTGCCAAGGGTATGACACCTCATGCTTCAGAATGGATTTTGGACAGCGGATGCACTAATCATATGACTGGTGATCGAAGTCTTCTCATGGACTCAACCTTACGTCCATTTGAAAAGAGTCACATCACATTTGCTGACACTGGTAAAAGAAAGGTATTAGGTCTAGGTAGAGTTGCAATCTCAAAGGATCAGCACATGGATAAAGTGATGCTTGTTGAATCCCTTGGTTTCAACTTAATGTCTGTCTCAATGCTTTGTGACTTGAACATGATTGTGATATTTGGAAAATATCATTGCCTTGTACTAATGGAATCTGACAAGTCTCTAGTCTTTGAAGGGTACCGGAAAGATGATCTGTACATGGTAGATTTCTCAGCAGGGCCACAGCTTGTCGTATGCCTTCTTGCAAAAGCTTCAGATGGCTCTGGCATCGGAGGCTAGGGCATGCTGGCATGAGGAACTTACACACTCTCGCAAAGAAGAAGCATGTCATAGGCATCGAGGGCGTCAATTTCAAGAAGGATCACTTGTGCGGTGCCTGCGAAGCTGGAAAGATGACTAGGGCCAAGCATCCCTCGAAGACAATCATGACGACATCTCAACCCTTAGAGCAGCTACACATGGACTTATTTGGCCCTACTCACTACTCTACTCTCACTACTACTGCTTGTATCTATGGCTTCGTCATTGTTGATGATTATTCAAGATATACATGGGTGCACATAATTCTCTACAAGACTGAAGTGCAGGATGTCTTCAGACGCTTCGCCAACTGTGCCATGAACAACTATGGCGTCAAGATCAAGCATATCAGGAGTGACAATGGCACAGAGTTCAAGAACACCGACCTTGATCTGTACTTGGATACATTAGGCATCACTCATGAGTTCTCAGCTCCATACACCCCTCAGCAGAATGGCATCGTGGAGCGCAAGAATAGAACACTCATTGAGATGGCTCGGACGATGCTCGATGAATACAAGACACCAAGAAAGTTCTGGCCTGAACCTATTCATACTACATGCCATGTCATCAACCGTGTTTATCTTCACAAGCTTCTGAAGAAAACATCCTATGAACTCCTCACTGATAAGAAGCCAAATGCCAGTTACTTCAGAGTTTTTGGTGCTAGGTGCTGGATCAAGGATCCACATCACACTTCAAAATTTGCACCGAAAGCACATGAAGGTTTTATGCTCAGTTACGGAAAGGATTCACACTCCTACAGAGTCTTCAACCTCTTTCACTATAAAGTGGTTGAAACTGTGGATGTGTGGTTCGATGAGACTAACGGCTCACAAAGAGAGCACCTGCCAAATGTGCTAGATGAAGTTCCACCCAGTGAATCCATCAAGCTAATGGGAACTGGAGAAATCATATTGTCTGAAGCACAGCCTGAAGAGGAACTTATCATTTCTGCACCTAATCAACCTGAAGACAATGCTTAGCCCGAAGACAATCCTCCCAACGATGACAATGATCAGCAAGAGCAAAATCTTCGTCTAGTTCATCCTCATGTTGCAAATGAAGTACAAATTGAGAAGATAATTGATAGCATCAATGCGCCTGGTCCACTCACTTGTTCAAGAGCAACACAACTAGCAAATTTCTGTGGGCACTTTGCTTTTGTCTCAATATCTGAACCCAAGAAAGTTGTTGAAGCCTTCATGGAACCTGAATGGATTCAAGCTATGCAAGAAGAGCTTCAACAATTCAAGCTGAACAATGTCTGGGAACTTGTCAAGCGTCCTGACCCTCACAAGCACAACATAATAGGAACAAAATGGATATATCGCAACAAACAAGATGAGCATGGTCAAGTTGTCAGAAACAAGGCTCGTCTCGTTGCTCAAGGATACACTCAAGTTGAAGGGATTGACTTCGATGAAACATTTGCTCCTGTGGCTAGGCTTGAAGCTATTCGCATATTGCTAGCCTATGCAAACCATCACAACATCTTGCTTTATCAAATGGATGAGAAGAGTGCATTTCTCAACGGCAAGATTGAAGAAGAAGTGTATGTTGCACAACCTCCTGGCTTTGAAGATCCAAAACATCCTGATATGGTGTACAAGCTAAACAAGGCATTGTATGGCCTCAAACAAGCCCCTCGCGCTTGGTATGACACACTCAAAGACTTCCTGAAGAGCAAAGGCTTCAAACCTGGTTCCCTGGATCCCACACTCTTCACGAAGACATATGATGGTGAACTGTTTGTGTGCCAAATATATGTGGATGACATTATCTTCGGCTGCACCAACCAGAAATACAGTGATGAGTTTGGACACATGATGCAAGAGCAATATCAGATGTCCATGATGGATTGCCTGAAGAAGTTTGGAATGCAAGACTACAAAGGTTACACGACGCCAATGCCAACCAAGAGTCATCTGGGTCCTGACGCCAATGGTAAAGAGTTCGATCAAAAGGTATACCGCTCCATGATTGGTTCTCTACTTTATTTATGTGCATCTAGGCCAGATATTATGCTTAGTGTTTGCATGTGTGCTCGATTCCAAGCGGCACCAAAGGAATCGCATCACTTAGCTGTGAAGCGAATTCTTCGATATTTGGCTTACACCCCAACATTAGGATTATGGTATCCAAAAGGGCTCAGAGTTTGATCTAGTTGGATTCTCGGATGCGGATTATGCTGGTGACAAGGTGGATCGCAAGTCTACATCAGGCACATGTCAC
Source organism: Aegilops tauschii subsp. strangulata (assembly GCF_002575655.3). Taxonomy (NCBI): domain Eukaryota; kingdom Viridiplantae; phylum Streptophyta; class Magnoliopsida; order Poales; family Poaceae; genus Aegilops; species Aegilops tauschii. Next base: position 267,561,480 of record NC_053038.3, on the reverse strand, counting down.
TTTCTGGGACGATCACTTGTCTGTTGGTCTTCAAAGAAGCAGAACTGTGTATCACTCTCCACTGCTGAATCTGAATACATTGCTGCTGGATCTTGCTGCGCTCAGCTTCTATGGATGAAGCAAACACTCAAGGACTATGGCATCCATCTGAAACAAGTACCACTCTACTGCGACAACGAAAGCGCCAGCACTCGAAGACAAAGCACATTGAAATTCGTCATCACTTTCTCAGAGATCATGTCATGAAGGAAGATATTGATATCATACACGTCAACACTGAAGAGCAACTGGCAGATATCTTCACAAAGCCCTTGGATGAGAAAAGGTTTTGCAAGTTGCGGTGTGAACTAAATATCTTGGAATCCTCAAATTTCCTGTGATCAGGCACACATCCTAACACTTATGCATGTTGAGGACTTAGATGTGCAACACACAAAGTAAAGTATATCTTCAATCAATGAAGACTTACATTCTAAGTGTGAATACATTAACGCGGAATTTGACTTCGGAGCGCCACGATAATTGTGCGCCGTGTCTAGGTCTAATACTTCCTATACGGTGGGTAACGCCACCCAAATTCTTTTGTTTGAAGTGTTCTTCTCATGGCGTTACATTTGCTATGTCTTCGCATTTGGTTTGTCTTCAGTTTCAACATGTCTTCATGATTATCTTCACTATGTTGATTTGGTTGTATTCTGATATATACATATATTAGTGTTCTGTCCTCTACAGCATTCACTTATAGCTATGTCTTCTCGTTTGAATCTTTTGAACTAAGTGAATGTGATCGGACCCTAACCTCTCTACGCTTTCTACCTCAAACTCTATCTATCCAAATCATATGCATTCTGTTGAAACTGTCGAATGTCTTCTCTGCATCCTTGTCAGCAGAAGATACAGAGACAAACATTAAATCTGTTTTAAATGTTCAATTCTTATTGCCTGAAACCCGGGGAAGCCGGAACGGCCATCCGACAGACCAGGCGGGCATGGGAACGTGGGACAACTCTCAATGTGTTGCATGTTCGCCACGTGTCCCTCAGATGTGAACCGCCAGGGGCACCTGCGTAATTGCGCTGTGCCGTCCCTTTCCCTATAAATACACATCCAATCGCGGTCAAAATCTTTCTTCCACCTCTCCACCTCGACAAAACCTAGCGCCACCGCTAGCTCTCGATGACGCCGGCGACGAAGCGCTTAGCTGCCGCGACCTCTCCGACGCCGTCTTCACGCCGGCCGCGGACATCGTCTTCTCCGCCGCCGTCGTAGGTGTCCTTCGTCGCCAAGTTAGGGCACGGAAGATTGAACTGCTCGGCCTCATCTTCTACTCCGTCGAGCAGTTCATCGTGTGGTAAATTAAAACCCTCTTTTTACCGTCTTTTTTATCCTATAGATTCATCCATTCTACCAAAAGTGGTTTCTGCCTCCACAAATTTGGATCCATCTTGTCTGCATCTCATATGATGCCTAGTATATTCATTTATGCTTCCCACGTAGTTAGATTCCTCACTTGTACTTATTCTTGGATTCGTACAAATCTAGAACCAACTCTCAACATATAAGTGAATGTCTTCGCGCTATGAGGTCAATGTCTTCTAAACTGATTTATCTTCAAAATCTTCTGAGAATGCATATGACCTCTTCCCCTTCCCTTGCATCTCTAATGCTATCACAGGTACATGTCCGTGGGAGAATCCCTTGGTTTTCATAGTCTGCATTCATTTGCAGAATTCTTACAGCATCACATCAACTCTCCCGAAGCCAGTTCCTATCTGACCAGCAGACGGAAGCCTTTGACAGTGTTGAAGCCATTCAGTCTGAACCTCATGGCAACAGAGAAGTCTGCAAGGAAGCGTGGCAGACAGCGCCGTGGGAACACATCAAGAGATTTGCCTCCTGACCTTTATGAGCTGTACAAGACAGATCCAGAGGAGGACTACAATTAGCGAAAAACCCGAATCCAATGGATTCGGAGATATTGGGCAGAACAATGGTACAAGTACAGGTTCGTGACCCAGGAATATGCTGAGAAGAATGCCATCAAGCGACCCTGGGGAGATATCTTGTACAAAAATCTTCCACCCAGGTCCAGAGCTGAAGCCATTGAACAAGGCGTCTACCCTTGCATGGTCCGTGGACCACACAGCCTGCACATGCCGACCCATCTTCATTGCTATGGTGTCGTGACGACAATCTGTTCAAGCGCAACTTCCAGTTTGCCAAGAACTCGGCCAAAGAAAACAAGAAGTCGCGGATATTAGACTTCAACCCCGGTCCCTCTGCTCCTCGTGCCGATGGCACACGCGAAGCTGAACCCAATCTTGTTGGGCCCTTCTACAACCTAGAAGGTCTCATCACCCATAGTATGGTTCAAGGGACAGCCATGGATGAACCTGCAGACGACGCTGATTCTGATGAAGCGCCTGCACCACCGAAGCCAAAGAAGCTGAAGAAACCCAAGGCTTCGAAGCCTTCCACTGCACCAAAAGCTTCGCGAGCGAAACCTCTGGCCACTGCTCCTCCTGCACCAAGTGTGCAGTCTGAAGATATCTCACGCATCTCCAAGTCTGAGAAAAAGAAGAAGAAGCCCATGCACACCACTGGTCCAGCTCTGACCCCTGCTGCTGTTCTGAGGAACGAGAATGACGCCATTGATCTGTCAAGTGACGACGATCTTGCTGATGACGCTCTTGAGCAGCTGATAAAGAGCCAGCAAGAGGCGGAAATCTTCAATGATTTGCCTCTCTTTGATGTGGAAGTATTGAACAACTTCATTGATGAGTGGTTTGACACCCCCAATCTCAGCTTTGACGATCTGCAACTTCCCATTGGCCTAAGCGTATCCTTCCATGGAGCCATTGCTCCTGAGCTGGCTCTTGCTCAGAAAATTGTTGAGCTGAAGCATAAGATCGATTATGAAAAGGCTCAGTTCAAGAAGCACATGGCCAAGCTCAGCGTGACAGATGTCCAAAACTTCAAGGTCATGCTGCATGAGCTCAAGGAAGCGTTTCACAAGAAACGCGAAGAAGCCAAAGGTTCTCGTGAGCGCATGAAGATTCTCGCAGCCAAGTGGGTTCAAGCTTACAATGAAGCTGAGAAGCGCAAGGCTCTTGGGTGTCCTGGCATCGACCCTAAGATGGCTGCCAAGCAGAAGAAGAAGCCTGCTATGGACCAAGCTGAACCATCCAGGCGGGAAGAACCTCACATTGTCTTCCCCGCTAGTATGACAGGCGTGAAGCCTAAGGCCCCCACAGTGGCTTCAGAGCTTTAGAAGACAAGGGCAGCTGAAGCCAAAGCTAGAAAGCGCAAGACCAAGAACACTACTGATGACGCTCCACCCACCAAGAAGCGCAAGACCAAGAAGAGAGACCGGGCTGCTCCCACAGAGCCCCTTGTCGTCGAGCCAATTTCTGTTGCTCGTCCTCCATCTGCACAACAAGAACGTCGTTTGATAGTTCACGAGCCTGCTTCCCCAGAAGCTCCTGAAGCTGAAGACATTCCAGCTGTTGACCCCATCGCAGCTGAAGACATTGGTCATCAAGACAATATTGACGATGATGAAGTCCTTCCTCAGATCGAGCACAATGTGGTATCATCGCCTGTTCTCACGAACAACGAACTCATCAGCATTGGTCGTCCATTGACGCCAATTGCTCAGGATGACTCATGGGCTGATCACCCACAAGACTCCCCCCCCCCCGTCAAGCAGAAACACCAGTTACTCCCCCAACTCAAGTCACCACTCCGGTGATTGAAGATGAAGACTTTGTGGCCCAACCAACTCCATCTCCATAAGCATCGCCAGCGTTTCGCAGGTTTCGCAAAGGACCAAGGCCACAGGTCACTCTGTCAAGTGTTCCAGAAGGAGAAGAGCGCCAATCCATTTCACGCCAAGTCTTTCCTGAAGCCTCTCCAACTGTGAACAACCCCGAGACTGAAGCCAACATGGCTGAAGATATTCCGGCTGCATCAGCCGATGACCAAGAAGAACCAAGAGAAGAAGAAGAACGTGTTGCTACACCCCCAACCAACCAAGTTGTTCTCGAGGAGAGCGTGTCTGACCCTCCAGCTACTCAAGTGGAGGTTAACAACATTGAGGCGACCACCAACACCAACACTGAAGCCAATGACGTTGTCATGGCTGAAGCTAATGTGGCGCCTGAAGTCAATGTGGTGCCCGAAGTGATAGCACCTGAAGTCAATGCTGCACCTGATGCCAATCTGCAGCCTGAAGTCACTGCCACTGCCACTGCTCCTGTACCGCCTCCGAGGCCACATACTATTGAGCAAGCATACAACTATGGTCAGGTGGTCACTGTCAGATGGCCTATTCTAGTTCCTCCACCTGCTGCTAGTCCGCAATTTGATTATCATGTTGAGCACAGGCCTCAGGTCCAGAAGCCAAAGCCAAGACTGCCTAGGTTTCCAGGTACTGCCACTTCACCAGGGTCCTTCAATGCAAATGGCTTCATTGCGCACGACACTTTCTTTGATAGCGCCAAGAACCCCTATTCCAAGCCAAGGGTTTCATCAGATCGGTTCTGGAGCTATCAGCAGTGCAGTTATTATTCTTGTGTTCTTTATGATCAAGGGCGCATCTTCCCTCATATGCGTCTTGACTGTGAAGCCATTGCTGGATTGCCATGCCTTGAAGAAGCCCTTGACTGCTTCCGTGATGCTGGATTGCTGAATTTTTTGACTGATAAGGAGCATTGGAATGAAGAGCTTCTGCTGCAATTCTATGCCACCCTCCACATTTGCGGCTACAATAGGGATCCGAAGACATGGGTCCTTGAGTGGATGATAGGCAACGTACACCATGAAGCTAAAGCTTTTGACATTATTGAGCTCACTGGTCTGCCCACTCCAGGTGAACTATATGAACCTGGTTGTCAGCTTCACCGCCATGCTTTGGAGAGCATCTTTCAGAAGCCAGAGCCCAACATGAGCCAAATGCTGAGCATGATGAAGCCATTGCCACATGACGCTGATTACCCAAAGGAGTTCTTTGTCGAAGACCTAGAGTATCTGCCCCGCACTATTTATCATATCATCAGGCGAACTCTATGGCTTGTCAAAGGACATTCTTCAGCAGCAAAACTTGAAGGAGCAATGAAGACTTTGGTCTTTTATATCTTCAACGGCATCAGCTTCAATGCTCAAGACTTTTTTATCAGGCAGTTGGCTGCATCAGGCTCTGATCTCTTTGGACTGAAGTTCTACGCTCCATGGGTCATGCGCCTCATCAAGCTACATTTAGCTGTCAACTATCAGCCTTCTGCTCGCAACCATCTGATCTTTCTGCCAGAGGTTGATATGTCAGTTGAAGCCATATACCCAGAGCCTGCGAAGGAGCCTGTTTGTCTTCACAATGCTGATCACCAAAGCTTCACGCAACCCAATGAAGGACTCCAGGCAGTCACTCGTGTTTATCCTTTGGCTGGCAATACACGCTTACCTCACCATGCTCACACTGAAGCCACTGAAAGCACTATTGCTCAAAGGCCTCGGAAGCGATCTCGTGTTCTCAATAACCGAGAACTTCTTGTTGCCCTGCATCAGAAACAGGATAAGCATCACTACTGGCTGAAGCGGCAGATGCAAAGCCTCTTGGTGGACGTCAATCGCATTCGCAATCTTGCCACCAAGAATGCCTTTGTTGCACATGAAACCTGTCGGAGGTCATGGAAGAGTTTGACATTGTTGAGTGCTGAAACGGATCTTCAAGACGACGGCTTAACTGAAAGATTCAAGTTTGACTCCACTCCTCCAAGGAATGTTGTCTTGCGTCGAACTCCGTCTCTTGAAGACTCTGATTATTCCTCCTCTGCTGCAACGGTGAATGCCAGAGTGATAGATGATCAAGATGATGCTACTTCACCACCTCCAACTTCAGCGCGTATCGACACTGCTCCAAGTTCTTCTACACCACCAAACCCCGACGCCGACCCTGCATCTTCTCCTACTCCTTCTGGGAACGAGTAGAGGCTCTATGTCTTCAAACCTTTTTGGTCCTTACTGACAAAAGGGGGAGAAGCATATGAGTTGATAGTCTTCAAGCGGGTCCAAATGGGCGGTTGCTTTATATTTTAGCTAGTGTTTACAACTCTCGCTTTTGTTACATTTGGTTCTTTGAGTTGTAACACTTAAACTTGATGGTCGTCTGCTACTTGTTTTCTATTCTGTGATGCGATGATAAATTCCGCATGTGCAATGATAAATCCCGCACGAAGTCATATTGCAGACGTCCATTCTTCATTATGCATATCATTATCTACGTTATATCAAATCATGCATGATGAATTGTCTTCATAAGTTGAAGAGGATCTCCACAAGTACAACCTACCATGTGCATTTGCATTCCAAAAGCAAATTACTTATATGCACATCTTCAGGGGGAGCCTTTTGCTACTTATGAAGACAATACCTAAATCCTCTACAATTTCACATACTTTTATCCCCGTTGAAAACTTCAACCAGTTTGTCATCAATCACCAAAAAGGGGGAGATTGTAAGTGCATCTAGTGCCACCCCTAGTTGGTTTTGGAGTATTGACGACAAACCTGGTTGATAGACTAATGTGTTTGTGAGAATTGCAGGATAACACAGGTAGTAGTCCCTCATTGATTCGGTTTACCTACCGAAGATGACCCCCAAAAATGTATGAAGACATTGAAGGCAATGGTGGTATGTGAAGATATTCACATTGAAGACTATGACAAGAGAAGACATTGCGTGAAGACTATGGAGCGCGAAGACTTAGTTGTTTCGTTGTTTCCTTTTCTTCTTTGTTGAGTCATAGGAACCACCGTACTGTTAAGTGGGGTCCCAGTGAACAAAGTTAGAGTGACTGAAGTGATGCTCAACCAAATCCTATGTCTTCGAGCTAAGACAATGAGAGCAAATCTTTTCCAGAGCTGGATGAGTCAGCTTTACTTGTAGCCCAAGTCAAGCTGTCGCGTGTGTTTGAAATCTGACCATTGGAACACGTGTCAGTTCCTTAGTGACCCAGGGTCATTTCTGACAAATCAGGTCGGGTTGCCTAGTGGCTATAAATAGCCCACCCCCTACACCATAAATTGGTGGCTGCTCAGAGTTAGTGCACGGCTTTTGTCGTTTGAGAGCAACCCACCTCCGAAGCTTTTGAGAGAGAGAAATCCTTGCGAGGACAAAGCCCAAACACCCAGAGCCAAAGAGTGTTAGGCATCACTGAAGTCTTTCTGTCCGCGTGACCTGACACTACAAAAAAAATACACTTCCGTGATGATACGTGTTTGTCACAGTAGGTCGCGTTTTCTGTCATGCATGTACATCCATGACAAATTTATGACAGTATCAAGATAGTCATACCTGTGCTGTCGTAGAAGTGTTCCATGAAATTGCCAAAATTATCATCACGGAAGTTTCCACTTCCATGACGATAAATCGCGCGTCACAGAAGTGCTTTTGTCAAGGGTGACTGACACGTGGCATCCACCATAACGGAACACCGTTAAGCTATCGGGTCGGATTTTGGATCCGATAACCCGTTAACAGCCACAACCAATGCCGATTTTCCACGTGTAAAATCTCATTGGCTGACGGATCCACGCGTCAGCTCCGCGTTGGCATAGGTGTCACTCATCCAACGTTCAAGATGGGCCTATGATATGTTGACACGTGCACCAGCCCAAAAGTGGCCCACAAAGTTTAAATGGGCCGGCCCAACCGAAGGCCCATAAGATTTAGCGGACCATAATGGGCCGGCCCAGCTAAAGGCCCACAAAATTTAGCGGACCATAATGGGCCAGCCCAGCTAAAGGCCCACACGATTTTGCAGACCATAATGGGTCGGCCCAGCTAAAGGCCCACAAGATTTTGCGGACCACAATGGGCCGGCCCAGCTAAAGGCCCACAAGATTCTGCACACCATAATGGGCCGGCCCAGCTAAAGGCCAAACATTCTCTGTCAAATCGGCCCGTCAATGGCCTATCCGAAACTTGTCATCAACGCGGCCCATGGTCACTTCTGGCCCGTTAACAGTCCGCTATGTAATTGGGCCGAATTACGGCCCGGTGTATTTCCGGCTTGTTAAAGGTCCGGCTTCATTTGGGCCCATTTACAGGCCATCAAAACTTTCGGCCCACAAACGACCGTGAAGGATTTGGGTCATATTCGGCCATGTCTGACATTCGGCCTGTTAGAGTCCCACTATAGCTTTGGGCCACTTTCGGCCTATTGTCATTTTTGGCCTGTTAACGCCGGACGTAAACCATGGGCCATATGTGGCCCAACGTCATATCGGGCCCATTAACGGCCCATATAAAAATGACAATAATCTAGCCCGACCGAAGTTCTAGCCTGTTAAAGGCCCGTGTATTAGGTCGGCGCATTTACGACCCGTCCGAATTTTGGCCTGTCAAAGATCCGCATCGTAAATGGGCCACCATTTCGGCCTGCTAAGTCCAGTGGGTTATTTGGCACAATCAGGGCCCAATCTCACTTTCGGTCTATTAAAGGCCCATGTTTTTTATGGGCTCGAGATATTTACACCTGTAAACGGCCTATTTTTACTGAGGGCCCAAATTATGTTTAGGCTTGTTAAAGGCCCACTATGGGCACAGGCCTACCAGAAAAATATGAAAGCTTATGCTGATTTAGGCCCAGATATTTTTAGTGGGCTACATGCCAATTTCGGCCCGTAATCATTTTTAGCCCAATTGGAATGGGCCCGACGAATGTTGGCATGTTGGGCTCCTATGAAGCTTTCGGCCGAATACATTACTAAGATAAACCTACACTATACAAAAATAGCGTCGTAATTACTGCAGCCTGAGGCAGCATCATAAATGTTGTATCACAACAAAATAAATTCCAACCATACAACAAAAGGCCTGTTGGCATAAAGTTTACAGTCCTTCCAGATAAAAGCACCATCAAATGTATAGAAGCACAGATCATTTGACCTGAGTGCTAATGTTTCAGGCTGTAGAATCTGATGGAGCAGCACGATCTCCACCTTTTTTCCGCCATTGCTCTTGAACAACGAAGCGAATGTCTGAAGTCTGGTTTCAAAACCATTCATATCTTGACGACATTTCTCAACCACTATTCTTGTTTCCGAAACAACGTCCATTAGGGATTGGACTTGTGTCTGGAGCGCAGATATATCACTCTGTCTAGCAGGAAGATTTTGTTCAGTAGGCGATTTGGACGAGGTTACCTTGACAACCAACCCAGAATTACGCAGGAAGGTGCTTTTTGCACTGTTAGTGGAGAGATACTGATGCACTGCAGCAAGAGGTGACATTGTGCCTGTAGTAGCCTCGTCACCTTCAGGTGGTTGTGGTTGTTCAATCATTTGTTCCATAGCTTCCTGAAAGTTTGAACTTGTAGAGTAGTGTACCAGATAAGTTACTAATGAGACAAAAACAAACAAAGTAGATTAAACGTTTATACATAACTTATTTTGGTGAACTACTGTAATACATTAGCATGTATTGTAGTGCCAACTACATAATAAAATCACTTTCGGAACATATGTCCATGTAGCATGCCTACTGTATTGTCTATTTCCTCACATTCGTTGACATCTAAGGATAAAGAGACATGGTTTAAAGTAGGATGAACATAGTATGACATCATTCATATCATGGGCAAACAGATATAAAACAAACAGGCTATTTTATCATTGTGTGCGCACGTGAACATAACAACTAGATTACAAATCAAGACCAAAAGAATATCCTTCATCTCTTTTAGACCATGTAAGGTGAAATGATACGTTAAGACAACTGTGAATAAAAGTGAACAGAGTAACTGACATTGGCTGCAAACCAAGTAGTTAAATGAACACATCACAGTACCAATCAGTTCAAGGCAGGTGGAGTAAGGACTTGCAACAGTGGCTTGAACTGGTGTGTTCATGCCCTTCATCTTGCTAGTGTGGCAATCCTTGAAGATTTGCACTGCATTCGATTCAGGTTCTTTTTAGTCCGCACGGGCTTTCCTCTGTATTTGGAACAAGTCAATATAGATACGATAATATGGCACAAAAAAAGAAGGAAGTAGCAGCTATTTACAAGAGCCTCGCAGTGTGCAATATAGCTACGAGATCCTGTTGTCTGTTGGAATTTCACTTTAGAACGGTTGGTTTTGTTCTTCAAACAGTTAGCCTAGAAGAAGATACACTTGTAAGGCACATACATAAATACAAGTTCAATATGTGGTCCGATCAAATACATATAGCCTACCTGATACTTTGGATCAGACCAGTGTTTAACGAGGGCTGTCCAGTCTTCATCTGTAATATATTCCACTGGAGATGTTTGGGCGATTTCATTGTTAGCCTTTCCTTCAAAGTGAGATTTTCTAAGGTGGTACCGATACTGTCGCAGAGCAGACTGAAAAACATGAGTGCATGCTTGTTTAGTTGCATCATCTTTCGGATCCAACTTGAACCTCATCTGTTGAAAAAAGAATGTGAGTCTTATTAGGAGGAAGCTAGAAAGTATGGGACAGAGCAAGACAATATTACTAATTGCGATGAATAACATTACTTACGGATAAATGGTCAAGGAAGGTGTTAAACTGGGTATTCTCTTTCTCATTCCTGTACTGGATCCACGTTGGGAGGATACGTGCATGACACCTAATGGCAACGGCTGCCTCTGATACTAACTTGGCTGACTCTGTAGCATCACGTGGCCTTTTTAAACCTGCCTCAAAATGGATCTCCATTCTTCCTCCTTTAGATTTTGTTAATCTGTCAAGCATTATCCCTGATGTCTGTTTCCGCTTGCGCCGTGGTGCTAATTCAACAACGAATATGGAAAGTGTTAGTGTACATCAAACTGTGAGAGTACATATAAAGGAGCATGCAACTGCAACTTGACTCGGTCAGGTACCGTCTTGGTGTTGATGCTCATGAGGTTCATCTGATCTTGCCAAGTCCTGTTGTATCAGCAGTGCTTCGGAAGTAGTGTTAGGTGTGAAGGCAGCTTGGGAACTGGCCAGTTCCGGAGCAAACGAACGAGTAACTGGTTGAGATGCTGGTACAGTTGAAGCGGATGCTGTAGCTGGTGGAGCAGGTGATACTGTGTTTGTAGATTTAGCCGGTGGACTTGGACCTTCTACTGCACTATAAGTACCAGCAGAATCTCGACGGCAGAACCTTTTCCGTTTCACCCAACGAGTAACAGCACTCCCTACTATATTATTTTCCTTGCTCTTTTTTGACTTTGCCATGTCAAGCTGTACCCACAACACAAAAGAATAAAATCACTCTTCAGAACTCATTGATGCATGATACAGACAAGCAATACTTTGATGTAAGACAACCGTATGAGGATGGAATATGTAAGAAAAACAGGACGGCATGACATATTCACAGCTACGATGTGCAAACTAAGCAGAAGGATTTTCAAGAAAATAGAAGTAATGCAAGCTAGACACCATATGAAAGATGCAACCAATATTACTCTGCCAAGTTAAAAGCGTCTTGTCATAAGTGGCAATTCGAAAAATTAGAAGCAGTACAACGTAGAAATCAATGCAAGATGCAACCACTATCAAACTGCCATGTTAAAAGCGTCCAATCATGAGTGACTGATGCGGGATACACAACAGCAGTACTTTGATGTAAGAACATGGTATGATAGATAGATGCAGTGTATTCTAGACACAGAAAGCCATGTCATATGCACATGTATAACGTATGAACTCAACACGTGCAACTTAATCAAAATAGAAGAAATACAAGCTAGACAACATATGCAACATGAAACCAATTATCACACTGTCAACTTAGAGCAAGCACCTGCGATGGTGGAGTATGGGAGATGAACTCATCATGTAGACTTGGGACTTCAACTTCATTAGCAGTAGCAGTGGCAAATCTAGAGAGTCTCTGTTTGCGTCGGTCCGGAGGACCACCAACATCCCCTAACTTACTCTTTTCCTTCCTATTTTCTGATATTGCCTTATGAAGTCAAAACCACAAGAAGATGAATAAAATTAGCTCTGCATAACTGGTTGATGCATGATACAGACGAACACTATTTTGATGTAAGGCAAGCGCAGGATAGGAGGATTGAATATATACAAAAAAGACAGCGTTTCATATTCACATGTACGATAGGAGGATGGAATATGTATGAAAAAACAGTAAGAGGAAGGCATTTCAACAAAATTAGAAGAAATGAAAGCTAGGCACCATATGAACATGCAACCAATATCACTCTATCAGGTAAAAAGTGTCTCGTCGTAAGTGCCATTTCAAGAAATTAGAAGCAGTACAAGCTAGAAGACAATGCAAGATGCAACCTACATCACAGTCCCAAGTTAAATGTGTCTTATGGGTAAGTGATCGTTGTAGGTATAAGTTGTAAGCTACGCAGATGCAATTCAACATAATCAGAAGCAATACAAACTAGACATCATACGGAAAACGCAACCACGTATAACAGTTCCAAGTAAGAGCAAGCACCTGTGATGGTGGAGTAGGGGAGATGTGCTCGTCATGTACACGTATGTTCTAGAAACAGGAACACGTGTCATATTCACAGGCATTATGTGTAAAGTAAGCAGATGCAATTCAAGTTAGAAGCAATACAAGCTAGACATCATACGCAACATGCAACCACATATAATAGTGTCAAGTTAGAGCAAGCACCTGTGATGGTGGAGTAGGGGAGATGTGCTCATCATCTACACAGCTACGTTGACTGTCCAGCCTTGTGTTGTCTTGCGAATCTTGTTGGGAGGATGGCGGAGTAGAATCTGTAGAGACCCCCTGTTTGAGTTGCTCCGAAGGACCACCATCATCCACTGCTAGACTAATTTCCTTCAGCTGTAATGATTTTGCATTGTGAAGTCAAACCGATAAGAAAAAGGAATAAAATTCGCTCTTCAGAACTCATTCATGCATGATACCAACGAACAATACTCGGATGAAAGGCAAACACATGATGCGAGGATGGAATATCTATGAAAAACAGGATGGTGTGACATATTCACACCTATGATGTGGTAACTAAGCAGAAGACATTTCAACAAATTAGAAGCACTGCAAGCTAGACACCATAGAAAGATGCAACCAATATCACTCTGCCAAGTTCAAACTGTATGGCGTTTCAACAAATTAGAAGCAGTACATGCTAGAAATCATATGCAAGACACAACCAATATCACAGTGGCAACTTAAAGGTGCCTTATCATAAGTGACTGATGCGGGATATGCAAGAATAGTAGTCTGATGTTGAAACAGGAACACATGTCATATTCACAGGCATTATGTGTAAAGTAAGCAGATGCAATTCAACAAAGTTAGAAGCAATACAAACTAGACATCATACGCAACATGCAACCACATATAATAGTGCCAAGTTAGAGCAAGCACCTGTGATGGTGGAGTAGGGGAGATGTGCTCATCATCTACACAGCTACATTGACTGTCTAGCCTTGCGTTGTCTTGCGAATCTTGTTGGGAGGATGGTGAGTAGAATCTGTAGAGAACCTCCATTTCAGTTGCTCGGAAGGACCACCATCATCCAATGCCTTGCCAATTTCCTTCAGCTTTATTGATTTTGCATTGTGAGGTCATACCGACAAGAAAAAGGAATATCATTCGCTCTTCAGAACTCATTCATGCATGATACTGACGAACACTACTCTGATGAAAGGAAAAGTCATGATACGAAGATGGAATATGTACGAAAAAATGGACGGCTTGACATATTCACACCTATGATGTGGTAACTAAGCAGAAGGCACTTCAGCAAATTAGAAACACTGCAAGACACCATATGGAACGTGCAATCAATATCACTCTACCAAGTTAAAATTGTCTCGTCATAGGTGGCGTTCATCAAACTAGAAGCAATACATGCTAGAAATCATATTCAAGACGCAAACCAATATCACACTTCCAACTTAAAGGTGTCCCATCATAAGTAACTGATGCAGGATACACAAGAAGAGTAGTTTCATGTAAGAACATGGTGTGATAGACAGATATAGTATGTACCAAAAACAGGAAAGCGTGTCATATTCACATGTATCATGTGTAAGCTAAGCAGATGCAGTTTACACTAATTAGGAGCAATACGAGCTAGGCACCATATGCAACATGCAACCAGATATCACACTGCCAAGTTAGAGCAAGCACCTTGGATGGTGGAGTAGGGGAGCGGAGACTTGGACCTTGTAATGCACTATCAGTACAAGGAGAATTGGTACAGATGCTCCGTTTACGTTGCTGCAGAGGACCACCATCATCGCCTTCCTTACTCTTTTCCTTCCTCTTTCTTGATTTTGCCTTGTCAAGTCAAACCCACAAGAAAAAGGAATAAAATTTGCTCTTCAGAACTCATTGATGCATGATACTGACGAACACTACTTTCATGTAAGGCAGCCGCATGATAGGAGGATGGAATATGTATGAAAAACAGGACGGCGTGACAAAGTGATATGTATGATGTATAAAGTGTAAACTAAGCACAAGGTGCTTGAACTTGTTAGAATTGATGCAAGCTAGAAACCATATGAAAGATGAAACCAATATCACTCTGCCAAATTAAAAGGGTGCCCTAACAAATGTATTTGACCAAATTAGAAGCAATACATGGCAACAGGCTAGAAATAATATGCAATATGCAACGAATAAAGGTGACTCATCGTAAGTGATTGATGCAGGATACAGAAGAGAGGTAGTTTCATGTAAGAACAAGGTTAACACATAGATGTAGTGTGTACCAAAAATAGGAAGGCATGTCATATTCACAGGTATAGTGTGTAAACTAAGCAGATGCAATTTACCCTAATTAGAAGCATTACAAGCTAGACACCGTATGCAACATGCAACCACATATCACACTGCGAAGTTAGAGCAAGCACCTGTGATGGTGGTGTAGGGGAAGTCGGTCTTCAGGTACAGAGCTACGTTCAATATCTTCATTTAGGCTTGCCGTTTCTTGAGAATCATGTGGAGAGGATGAAATTGCATTCTTTATAAGAGTATTGCGTCTCATATTAACCCACGCGCGTGACTATCTCATCATAAGCGATAAACGCAGGATACACAAGAACAGTAGTTTGATGTAAGAACATGGTGTGATAGGCAGATGTAGTATGTACCAAAAACAGGAAGGCGTGTCATATTCACATGTATAATGTGTAAGCTAAGGAGATGCAATTTAACAAAATAGGAGCATTGATGAGGGATACACAAGAAAAGTAGTTTGATGTAAGAACATGGTTAATAGAAAGACGTAGTATGTACCAAAAACAGGAAGGCATGTCATATTCACAGGTATAATGTGTTAACTAAGCAGATGCAATTTACCCTAATTAGAAGCATTACAAGGTAGACACCATATGCAACATGCAACAACATATCACACTGCCAAGTAAGAGCAAGCACCTGCGATGGTGGTGTGGGGGAATTGCGGTGATCAACTAGAGAGCTACGTTGACTATCTTCATTTAGCCTTGCTGTTTCTTGAGAATCGTGTGGGGAGGATGACACTGCACTCTTTAAACGAGTAGGGCGTCTCACAGTAACCCACTCGGGTGACTGTCTCATCATAAGTGATTGACGAGGGATACAAAAGAGCATTAGTTTGATGTACGAACATGGTTAATAGACATATGTAGTATGTATCAAAAACAGGAAGGCATGTCATTATCAAAGGTATAATGTGTAAAGTAAGCAGATGCAATTTAACCAAATTGGAAGCAATACAAGCTAGACACCATATGCAACATGCAACCACATTTGACAGCGCGAAGTTAAAGCAAGCACCTGGGATGGTTGTGTGTGGCAATTGAGATCATCAACTGCAGAGCTACGTTTACTGTCTCCAACTGCTGACACTGCACCCATTAGAGCGCTGAAACACTTAGTGCTTATCTTCGAATTACACTGGAGCAACTTCTGTCTTTTCTTTTCTGCATTCATCAACACTGCGCCAGAGTCTGAAATACCCATGCATAAAAAAACAATAGTGTGAGTATGGGTGAAGTGTGTGCACAATTAGGACAGTGTAAAGGTAGCAGATAGCAGGTCGGTGAGAAATAAATGATGGGAGACATATGATAGCTCTACAACATGCATGGCACACTAAATTACTACAGGATTATATGAAAATAACAGTCGACTGAAAGCAAATAGGTCAGTCCATTTTTTCTGCACCGTCCGATGTACAAAGAACGGGCAGATCGCCTTCATCTACCTCCAGCCAGTCAGTGTTGACGATCTTCCTCGAAATGCCAGCGACCACCGGCCCAGTATTCCTCCCCTGCCTGCGCCCTCCCCTCGACCTCACCGCACCGCCGTGCTTGGCACCGCCCCCCCCCCCCGACCATCCATTCAAGCCCCGCCGACCTCCAGATCGGGCGCAAGCAGCTCCTGCGCCCCACACCCCTATGACAGACACCGATGCGCCGCTTCCCCGGGGAACAGGCAGACTAGGTGCTCCGCGCGCCTAAGCGGGTGCTGCTTCTTTTAATTGCAGTTTGACTGACCCTGAATTGAAATCCAGGCGGGCTACTGACCTCTAGCAAAGGTGAAATAGTAAAAGGAAGGAAACCTTGTGCATTTAGTATCACGAAGAAGATGCAGTAAGAAGCGCTCAACTAGTTTATTTCGTGGGATGAATACGGTGTGAGCGGAGACGTAAGATTTGCACGAATAAGGGAAGAGGAGTACCTCTTTCTGCTGGCAGTGCTGTGTCCTCCTTCTGTTTTTCCGATGATCTTCTTGTTGTTCGCCGGAAACCAGAAGTTGTGGAGGACGGTGCAGCCTTGGACGAACCCATGGCCAAGTTGTTGAGTGTGGTGCGGTGGCCGTCTGTCGGCGGCGGGGAAGCAGATCTGAGGCGGCGAACAACGGCGTAGCGGGAACAGCTCCGGTGCGGTGCACGGTTGCAATAGTGGAGCCGCAGCAGTGAGGCGCAGGACGGCGTGGTCGGAGTGGTTCTGGTACGGGACGTCGGCGTTGGCGTCGTGGAGGCAGCTCTGCCTCGGCTTCAGCTGCTAAGTCCTTGAGGGCGTTGCGGTTGCGGTTGCGTTGGACGACGACGTCAGGGTACCGGCTCCGGCGTGATGGAGGAGGGCGGCGGTGGATTGGCCGCTATGGGGTGGAGGACGGAGGAGGCCGGGGTTTCGCGGCTGGTGGAGAGGGTGTTTTTGCGCCCACGGAGTATGAATGGGGAAACGGAGGGAGGCGGGGAACTAAGGGGGAACAATGTTTCGGTTTGAGACGCGCTTGTTTGAAATTTGGGGAAAGTTACAAACTTTGCCCCCATCTAAAATTTCGGACATATTGCGGGTTGGGGGTAGGACAGTCATGTCAGGTGTCCCAAATGTGGGCGGGATAGATTTCGGCCGAGCGCATGGGTAGGCGCCCACGGCGTATGAATGCTTCTCGGAGGCGGTTGAGACTGGCGTCTTGGTGAAGTTACAAACCTACCCCGGCTTAGACCTTTGGACATCGGGCCGATAGGCTACACGGGCCAGAGTCAGGACAGTAATTTCCTACCACCAAAACATTAGTCTCACGTGGTTTCGGGTGACCAGAGGCCTATTTGGCGCTTCATTCAATATTTGGGAGCAGAAGCATTAACGTTTTCGGTTCTCTTGAATTGAACTTTCAGGATTTGTCAAACTTCACAAATCTTTACTCTTGAAAATCCTAAAGCTACGATTATTTTGGAATGGAGGGGGTACATTTGAATATACATTGTACACGAGTATATATTAAAAAATATGCAACTTACCTCAGTTCATGCATGGTTCCAGATATAATCTCCTTGGTTGCAAAAAAAAGTTAGATATGCGTATGAATATATATAGCATGTTCAAACTCACAACAAAGATTGATGCCCCCTTCTACATCCGATTTACAAATGCCATTATCTCGGGTTCAAATAGATGAATGCACTTCCTATCAATTCGAATCTTCGAAACCCCCTTTATGTTGAATTCGACATGTATTCTATTTCGTAGCTAGCAATTTGGAATGTATCCATGCAAGTGACAAATGTATAAAGTGCTTCACACTAACAACATGGAGTGCACTAATTAATGTTTATATATGAATTGCAAAAGCATCCATTGCCTGTATTTCAAACCGCTCTCACTCTATGGATCGATAATATGAAATAAACACATGCACATGCTAGAATTCAATAGAGTATGGGTGTCTGATAGACCGATTTTTGTCCATACGCAATTTGCAAAATTCATGATCTCATCCAAAAATAATAATGCCATTTATATTTTAATTTAATGCGTAGAACCGCCTTTTACACGTAGATGCACTATACCTCGCCCCATTCTCACAAACGCGTTATATATCTCTCTATCTAACGCATAAGTGCACACACTTTATATGCATCGGCATTTCTCTTTCACACATGCTCACAATCTCTCTCAGGGTGTCGGGGTGTCTCACGCACATGCTCTCTCTGTTTCTCTCTCTCTCTTTCTGACTACTATGTACCACTCTTTTCACTAATCTCAGTTGGAAAACACTATTTCTCTCACATGCATATATACACATGCACGGTCTCTACTAGCCCTCTATACGCACATATATGTGCCTACGTGTCTCCCGCACGCACATTATCTTTAGGCCTCTCTCGCACACATGCCCCCCCCGACACACCTCTCTCTTAGTAGTTGGCAGATATGATTTCATCATATCATTCGATAGGATACCCCTGGCTGTTAGGCTGGATGGTAATACGAGGCAAAGTTTTACCCTAGTTCGGATCGGACCCTTGCATTTGAAGAAGAGCCTACTCCTGGTACTGTATATTAGTGATAGGGGTGTGTACAAAGTACACGTGAATACCAGGCATTGTGCGTGTGTGTATACTATCGACGAACTAGCCCCCAAGCTTGTATAACATACTAAGGGCCTAGGGTTACAAATCATATATAGTCGGCTTATCACCAGTGGGGATAGAGTCCTCCGCGACTCTGGTAGCTTCGTGTTGTACGCCGAGTCCTCCACATGGGTCTTCGTACAACACGTCTCGGTCCAACCTATATGTGGCGCAGGATGGAACCGACCCATGAGTCTTCATGTTGACCCACCACAACTAGAAATGATGTGCCCACCACACCACACACGCAATCGGCCACTAAGAAAATAAGCATATACAATAGTACAACGGGATCTAGCTCATGATACGTCTCCATATTTTGTTGATGACACTGACGAACTTTGCATTTGATGCGTGCTCCGTATTTTGTTAACGACACTTACGGTCATTGTATTTGAAGCGAAAGCACGATATGGTCACTGGACTTCAGAATAAGCTCATCACGGTCACCACATACGTTTTGTCGTGCTAACCAACATATGGTTGGATGGTTAGAGGACAGTGGTTTCTCGAGCCCACCAAGGTTAAAGTCCCGGTGCTCGCATTTATCTTGTGTTAATTTCAGTATTTTCCGGCGATGTACGTTCAGTGGGAGGAGACGCTCCACTCGACTACGAGGCACCTATGGTGACTTCATAAAATCTCAAGAATATATGCTGGCCCACTCTCTCAAAGGTGCTCATAGGGGTAGGGTTCGCGTGTGTGCGCTTATAGCGGTGAGTGCTTGCGCGTATATATGAGCCCTTGCGTCTGTACCGTGTTAAACAAATACATATCATGATTATACGGTCACTGGCTCACCCGTACAACTCCGTATTTTGTTGATGACACAATCAATTGACCAGTCAAACGTTCCACGCGGCGCAACTAGTGTTGCACCATCGGGGTGCATAACCGTGGGGCCCACCTGTCAGCCCGTATATGAAATAAAGAAATGGTAGTTTGAGTCTGTACTGTGTTAATAAAATAGGAGTACATTTTAGGGTGATCATACGGTCACTGGCTCACCATACAGCTCCGTAATTTGTTGATAACACAATCAATTGACCAGTCAAACGGTCCACATTCAGCAGCGCACATTACCATAGGGCCCACCCGTCAGCGCGTATATGAAGGACAGAAATGGTAATAAATTAGTGGTTGGTGGGTATTCGAAGTCGTGAGACCTCTGGTTGGCAGTCACCGGCGGTTGGGGGCGTTCATTGGGCGGTGGGGTGGGGATCCCTGGAGAAAAAGCTCGGCGGGGGGGCTAGAGGGATGGCCGGTGCGGCGGCGGACCGGCGGTGGGGAGTGGTTTCGGGGCGGGCGGGCCGGCCGCGGGAGGCGGGGGCTGGCGGTTTGGCCGGTGGTGGCTGGCGGCTCAGGGGGGTGGAGTTTGATGATAAACTGGAGGCCCTTGATTTCATATCCAACGGCTGGAAAATCTAATCACCAGAGATGAAAAAGTCAGTCGACTGACGTGTAGCCTCACCCCGCACGTACACATGCACGCATGCAAGACACGCACGCATGTAGGCGTGCAACACTGACATGTACACACGCACGCATGCTGGCGTGCAACACTGACACGTACACATGCACTCACGAACACACGCACGTACGCACCCATGCATGCAACATTGAAACGTACCCTTGCACGCACGCAACACTCGCATGCCTGCATGCACACAGCACACGACGCAAGACACACGCTCAACCTATACGTGCATGCACCCTTTGTTAAGGACATGGATTGTACGGGTATTAATCAATCTTATCTGTGATAAGCAAAACATTGATGTTTGCAGCGGTCTTTATGAATCACAACGTATCGAACGGGCTATCAACATAGTAGGCTTATCTACATGAAAAGGATGACGTCACACTCAATGAACAATCATCGGTTTATGAAATGCCCGCTTCTGACCGCCCTGGCCCACCAAAGGTTCCTCTACTGTGCGCTGCCTGCGTTGGGTCACTGACATGCAGGCCATGCACCCAAAGAGCCCACACGTCAGTGGAAGAACGGCGCGGTGTCCTAGGTCAGAGTTGAGGGTGCCACTTGCGGCACGCCCGGCTGAACACGCCTCCGTGCCGCATTCAAACGCCTCCATGAAACCCGCCCGTGTGGAAGCCGAGGAACCCACTCTAGACACACGTCCGTTCATGACCGGGTCGGCGTTAAACGCAACACCGGTCGAGCTCCTCCCGTCCGCCGTCTATTTAATCTCCAATTTAAACGAGGCCAAACGCCGGCCAAGAATCGCACACCTCCGCCGCTCCCCTATCTCCTCCACCATTTTGTCCACTCTTACAATGGCTTACGAAGAGTAGTTATTCCGCATCCAAGCCGGCTGGGTAGCCCGCCGGATACGAGCTATGCAGCTCGCTAATCCACCTCCCTCCCCTCGCCCGACGGAGTCAGTTGCCGCCCCAAGCCGGCGCGCGGTTCAGCAACTCGCCGCTCCAGGCCAGCTCGACGAGGAGCGGCGCACGGGCGTCGTTGCTGCCGTCCACGCCGCCGCCTCGTACCGCGTCTCCCGTTTCTGTGGCCGAGACTCCCATGCCGGCGGCCGTGCCATGCAAGCAGCGACAGACGCCGGGTGCGCGGAGAGCGACGAGTCGGTGGCCAGCGCCTCCGCGTCCGCCGCCATCATCGAGGAGAAGTAGAACACGGGAGGTCGCCGCCGCTTGGGTCCCATGAAGGCCACCGCGAAGGCGACGCCGGCGTACACAGCAGGTGTCTTGCTGGATCCTTTTGTTGCGAGGACCTTCATCGACCCTGCATGGGCTCCACGGAAGAGGGGAATGTTAGGATGAACTCGAGCCGGTGCCGGCCATGGCGAAGTAGTGGCCGGTGATGAACTCGAACCGGTGCCGGCCACCATCATCTTCGGCACCAGCCAATGATATCAGTTGGGCAGTGGGGAAGCGATCCGTCCTTTGCACTGAAGCATATACCTCCGGGGCTCCCGGCAGTCTGGTGATCGTGCTGCCGGACATGAGGAACACAAATCGATCGGCGAGCGACCATTTAGGCCAGGTATTATATACATGTGCTATCCAGAACTAGCACCACGTTGTTCATTTGAATGTAATGAAATCCGTCATGTTTGTATGAAAATCCGGTATTTTATATGATTTCCGTCGTTGTTTATATGAAATATCAGTTTGTCTATGTGTTTGCGTGAATTTCGTCCGGTTGGTTGAGTTGCTATCATAATGTGTGCGGCTACGGTTGGATGGCGTAATTTGCGGGTCGCCGGTCGGTCTGCGGGCGGCTCGGGCGGCGTTGTGGGACAAAAAAACACAGCTCGTGCGATCTCGTCTCCAACGTGCGCGCTGGAGGATGCATGACATCATGAGCACCCGAGCCATTCTTCGTTCATCGGTGGCAAAGCCACCGGTGGACAAAAGGGTCGCCAATATTTTGGCTACCCCGGGCAAGATCCAAACAGCCCCTCCCAACAGATTCAAATCCCTCGTTCATCGTGGAATTTTGCCATGTGTTGTTTTCATGGACTAGCAATATGCCCGTGCATTGCACGGAACATCAAGATGCATTTTTTTACAAACTCCCGCATGCATGCAAGGGATAATTAATGTCCTCCTTTGCTAGTACCACAAGGCAAACACCATTAATATTGCATCGATTAGTGTTAGTGGCCATGTATATCTGCAAATTTTAATTTTGATAGCGGCCCCTTGTATATAAAAATGGAGGGAGAAAGATGAGAGATAAGGTGAGGAGGAGTGGGGCGTGGTGGTGACTGGTGGTCGGACTAGGCGGAGGCATGGGGATGGACGGCGCATTATGTCTAGGTTTGTATCTCTCTCACACACACCCACGTAGGTGGGGGACGTGCACGAAGAGAAGAGGTGCACGCATGGCGCACGTACTCCCGTCTCTTTCCCAACCACACCCGCGCGGGTACACGGTGGAGCTCATTTCTGTACGAAAAAGGCAGCCCATGTGGTAATTTGGCACGTGTACTGGTTGTCCACTTGGTGGAGGGAGGATCATCTACCACGGGTGAACAAACAAATTGCGACTTGACGCGTTATGTTATATTAAAAAAAGAGGCAAACCATGTGAGGCCTACCTTAGAGGGAAGGCTCTATACACTGGAGTACTTTTGATGTGTCCCGTCAACTCGCAGAACGAGGAGAAGCTTGCTTAGTACGCCGTCTCCCCCGCCCACGGGCGCGGTGGCTCGCAGGATGAGGTGAAGCTTGCTTACGAGTAGTAGTACTACTACTACTACTGTACGCCTTTACGCCCGCTCCCTCGCCCACGCGCGCGGTGGCTCGCAGCACGAGGAGAAAATTTTACTACTCCCTCCGTTTACTCCTCGTCCCTACTACGTACTTTGGTTAGTACTCCCTCCTTTTACTTATACAAGGCCACTATAAAAAATACATTTTGCATCTATACAAGGCCACAAATAGTAATCGAGACAAAAGTTACTACTCCCTCCTTTCCAGTTTATGGCTCAATTTCAAAATCTCTCCAACCAAGGTAGACGGTGAGTGGTCGAATTAATTTTGTAGTTTGCAGAAGTAATTAGTACGCTCGTTTTTCTCAAGAAGTTATGTTTACCGAGGCATTAATTAGAATGAATGCATGAATGACCACTAAATTTCCATGAACTTGTACATGCATTGGTTAGTTTCCTCTTGACACTGCTTGCGTCGGGTGATCTAACGCACCTCGAAATCCAACATGTAATGGTACTACTACTAGTATAGTAGAATTGAGACTTATCAAACTGAAAAACAAATGTTTTTTAGATGAGCCCTATAAACCCTAGTGGGTATGTACTCCGTAAAAACAGATTTTTCCAAAACTAAGTCGCTCCCTTTCATGAATTCTGTAGTATACTCCTCCGCCGACGCTCCCTTTCATGAATTATGTACTTCCTGTCGCCGACATGTGGGACATATAGCAACCGGGTCGACGTGTCAAGCACCAAATAACAGTGCAGAACAGCAGGGGGACGCACCCCACTCGTACCGGCCCAGTAGTAGTAATGAGCAATGAGACGTCAAGTCACAATGCCGCACCTTCCCAGATGGACGAAGCAACCATTATTTCACACTTCGGTTCGCCATCATCTCAAACCACGTAGTATTGCTTCTACCTCAAGAGGGACACGCGCATCGCCTTGGTACATCATGACATGTGGGACCACATGATAGGCCATGCTCCCCCGCCGATCGCTCGGTAAAATCACCTCATTTTTACTATACTTCCTCCGTATCGGTTTACTACATGGCATGCACGTTGTTCTAGGTTGAGAATTTAACTGGCTATATATGTGATGAACAGTACTCTAGCCTTTTAAAAATGTATACTTTTGTACAGTAGTACTATCGATGGATTGCGCCATTGAGCAAAAATTGAAATTTAAAAAAAAGGTGGTACATATAGAGAGCGCTCGTCGCCAAATTATGCATATAGTACTATTAAAAAAGCTAATACGTGCTTAATTGGGGTGCTAAATTCTATTAAAGAAATACTAGTAGTATGTACATACTAAAGAGTTAAAGTAATGAGAAGAAACATAACATAGTTCTGCTGGGGGCTCAGCACAACACACCCCTCAAATTAAACTAAGCACACCTGAAATTAAACTATGCAACTAATCCGGTAGACACTGCATTAGAAGTTTAGAACCACCATGAGCAACGACACTGCCACCTTACTCGGAGTCCTCGTCCACGTCCTCGACTTCGTCCTTGTCCCTCTTCCTCTTGGCCGATACTTCTTTGCTTGAACCGTACACTTGGCTGTTGCTCTTCATCCAACCCTTGTAGATATTGAAACAAAGGTAGCCATCCATTGCAGCGTAGTGGATGTGGTCTATATCTAGTACATTCCGCTGCCATGCATGACGATGAAACGTGTAATGAGGTTTCTCCAGTTTACGGTACGAAGGATGAACCATGGCTCCTGCCAGGGTCAGCATTGAAGGCTGACGAGAGGGCACCAGCCGATTCTTCTGGAGGTCGAAGGGGTTGCCTACAACGAGGCCTATCCAACCCAGGACTTCTTTGTCGTTCTTAAAGTCTACAGTAACGAATTTCACTATTTTGTCCTTGAGGAAGTTCTTAAAATCCTGGCACTCAACGTCGGCATGGCATATGTGGTAGACCAAGCAAACGTTATGTACGCAAACCTGGATCACGGCGGGCTTCTTCCTCTCTTCGTCCTTTAGATCCTTCTCTCGCCCCAGGACTGTGGTGTACTCAACATCTAGCCCAGCGACCCACTCATCATCTGAGTTTTCGAACATGCGTCTGAAGCGAGAAAGGCATCCTTTCACCGTCGCGGAAGAACGGGTGTAGATGACGTCGAACTCATCGCCGGTGATGGTTCTAACCTTGTACTCACCGCCGATCGTGGAGATTTGGGACGCCATGGATTTGGGAGGAGGGTTAGGATTAGTGAAACTGCCGTAATGTGAATGGACGGGACGACTAGGAGCGAACCGCCGTAGTATTGAAGGACGTGCGGGGACGAGTAGGAGCGAACTGCCAGCGTGCGAACGGCAGGGTAGTGGCTTTCCATTCTCCCATGATACAGGCTTCCGAGAGCCCTGGGATCTGAGATCGAATGGTTGCATTGCGTGATTCTAGACCTATGGGTGAATATCCTATCTTGGAAGGTTATTCTACAAATTTTCAGCAACTTAGCATGCGACCGTTTGATCTCAGATCCAAGGGCTGCCAGCAGCCCGTATCATGGTCGCGCCTACCACGACCATCGCGTCGCTCGCGCGGTCGCGCCCTTGGAGATTTAACACGGTGCGTTAGGCTATCTGATGTTGGCATGTCATACATAGTCATCACTTAGTCACTCATACTACAACAAGGTTGGCTATAAGTGTATTTTTTTACTCCTCTCTATCTCTTTCTTCGTACTCCCTCCGTCCCATAATATAAGAACGTTTTTGACACTAGTGTAGTGCCAAAAACGTTCTTATATTATGGGACACAGGGAGTACTAGTATTTATTGCATTTGCCAAGGAGTGACCTCTTCCAATGAAATGGTGTTGCTAAGTTTGCTTCATTTAATTAGCTATAGACTCAAAATTGTCTTTTCACCTAGGTACACGCGCTTAGCACCGTTTCTTCCTTGGGTCACCAAACTAGTCTCTCTCTTCTTGATTAACTTGCCACATCAGACTTTATGCCTATGTGGCAAGCTTAAGCACCTGTAGGAGCAAGTAAAAGTAAGTACAATAGTGCACTTTACATGGCATTTTTGCATATGTGGAGGAAAGAGAGGCAAGGAAAAAGTGGAGAAGTGGGCTCTCATACAAGAGCCAGCCTCTACTACATGGTGGAGCATTGGGAGAGGCACCTGTATGGAGGTGGTCAGGAATCAGGAGACTCACGCCGGTCGTAGCGCCGCAGTTAAAATGATAATGGCAAGTCAAATCACGGGGCCCCACCTGTCCAGCAGTAACTCGCTGTCAAATCACACAGCCCTACGTTTGCAGCAGCATACTCCCTCGTCTTCTCGCGTCTCTGTCGAACCGACTAGGCGGAACTGCCCCGCCTACCGCGCAGGAAAAGCCCCGCCCTCGACTTTTAAATACAACTACATCCGCTTAAGAATCCAATTATATACTTTTTGTGACATAGTAACTCATATTTAGTTAGTCAAATGGATGACCTAGAACTACGTGCAGGCCCTATAAACCGAGACGCCTAAAAATAAAAAAAACCGAGATGGAGAGGGTAGTTCAGCACGTATCTTTTTAGATCAATATAGTCGGGATTCACCAAGGAGCAAAACCAAGTGGTAGGCTGCTCCTGTCGTGTTGGCGTAGCAACTCAAGCAGGGTCAGTCCGCACACGAAATGGCGACACACTTAACAGGACCCCTTTGGCCGACATGTGGCTCATCCACCGTCTTGTTCCACGTGTGATGCACCAAATTACAGTTCGGAGCAGCGGTTGGAATTGGAGGCACCCCGGTCGTAGCGCCGCAGTAGTAGAAAATGAGCGATGAGGGGTCAAATCACAAAGCCCCACCTTTCCCGCATTAAGCTGGATGGACGAAGCAACCATCATTTCACTCTAGGGCGCAAGAGCATAAAGGAAAGAGAAAACAATGATGCGTGCGGCAGCTACCTAGGGCACCCTAGGGTAGGGGTCTCCACTACAGATCCTTTTTTTTAAAGCGCCTCCACTACAAATCGGCTTCTCCCTCGTCCTCTTGAAGAAAACCGATGATGAGTGCGGCGGTAGGGTTTGTAGGAGTACTACGGAGTGCGGGGCCACGTAGTAGTAAACGGGTTCGAGTCGACGCCTTAAATATGTGTGGGTCGCTTGGTTTTACGGGAACGAGGCAGCATTTTGGGTTCGGGGACTAGTGGAGATATAGTACGTACAAAAAATTGTGGACGTAGGTTCGACCGAAAGGCAATGATGCATGGGCCCTGCATTTTGATATACCCGGGGCCGCGTGAAATTTTCTACTCTACTCAAAACTAGTAAGGTACACATGTATTGAACGCATGAGATTTCGAAACCAAATTACGAATAAATACACACTATAGCATGTAAAGCTTTGAGTCATATATGCATGATGTAGATGTTCATTTAGTTCTTATAGTTCATCTCATTCAAAATCAGTTAGTTTTATAAAAATGTTAAGATTCATGGGGTTGTGCATTGTAAATCATAAAGTAAAAAATAATAATGGCAATTCATTTAGAAAAAATAATCAATTATGATACAGAAGATTCTAGAACAAAGGAGAAGTGCTTGTGTTTTGAGGTTTGTGCATTATGCTTAAGTTCAACCATGGAGTCTTCTAAATTGTACATGTGGCAGATCTGGTGGAATGTTGATGATATCCAACTGCCAGTAGTACTCGGATTTGCCTATCTCTGCACTGGCGGGTTAGCTTCATCCAGCGACCATCTTTCAAAGTTATTGGCACACTATATAGTTCTTGTGCCATAGTTGCATGTTTTGGAAAAAAGCTACTAGTGGGTTGTACTATCTATTTAGGAATAGAAGATGTATACATGGAAGTTGTAGGGAAAGAGATGACATGGAGCATCTCAATTCCTATGAGTAGGGATTGGAAAAGAGATGTCATTTGATTCACATCATAGGAACTTTTCTATTGAATCTAGAGATGACATGTATCTCAATTCCTATGAGGAGGGATTAGAAAAGAGATGTAATTTGGTTCATATCATAGGAACTTTTATATTGAATATACGCTAATGTTTATTTTCCTTTGAAATTAAGGGAGTATAGGAATCCATTCATATGAACCAAGTGGCTCTAAAGCTATAGAAATGATACCATGTTTATTTCCTTTGAAATGTGGAGTATATGAATCTATTCCTATGAACCAATTGGCTCTAAAGGAAAAAATCCTATAAAAATCATATCATATAGAGTTCCTATGATATTCCTCGACACTAAAGGATGCTTGAAATTGCTGCGGGTGATACGATGGTCTTTCTTTGTAGACTCCTCACCCATCCTTATAGTTACCTCTCGAAGATGAATGAAATGATATATACATGGTATTCTACATGTGCAATTTGGTACACGAAAACTCGGTAAAAGTTTGCGAGGTTCGAATTTTCAATAAAGCTATATGCACTGCATTTCGGAACGGAGGGAGCATACGGCAGTTGCTAACACTCACGTGGAAGATTTGTGTGTAGGAGGAGTGGCTGTTCTGTTAAATGACATGGCAAAACTGACACTGTCGGATGCCGATCTAACGGTTCTTACGGCGTTCGTCAGGAAAAGGCTTGTGGCGAACGTTTGTCGGATAATGATTTACGGACACATGCATTGCATTGATACGTGCCCCCCTCTCTCTCACGCACACGCACCCTCACGAGTCACCGACTCTCCCGAGTCCTCTCGCAGACTCGCACGTCGCACCCACCGTCTATCTGCAAGTAGACGTCACGCACATATGTGCTCTTCACACCCTACCCTCAGAACTTCTAAAAAACAAAAGACGGCACGCACATCTTATTTTAGCTCACACGTCACACACTTATACTATTACTCTTGCGGCGAACGTTCTTTGGGCATAGTATATTGTACTCTCATGAAGAGAAGCGGTGCACGCACGCACTAATTCTCTCACACCCACTCGCGGGTACATGTAGGAGCGCATTTTTTTGAAGCTGGTACAACAAAATCACTCCACTATATATAAAAGCAGGAGCCTTAGCGCTTGCTTTACTAGGGTTCCTATCGTTCACTCTCTCATGCTCTCCAGATCTAAGCAACACATAGGCGGCCACACTCTCTCTCAGCTCATGGCTGGTCACAAATCCGGCCAGACAACCTCGACCGGGGCAGGGGAGTAGGTGCATCGTTCACGCTGTCGTCGGCGGCGAGGGAGGAGACCAACGGCTGCCCGCACGTCCCGATCGGCGGCCGTGCCGTTCTCTCCGAGAGAGTGCCAGCTCGGGAGAGCCTCCGACCCCTTCTTCCTCCCTGCGGTATTGTGGCCAAGATGCAGCCTCCCGACGCCGTCTTTGCCACATGCCGACGACCCTCAGGTATATATTCCTTCGAAACCTGCCTTGCTCTACTGCCCCAGCTCCCTTCGTGTGGATCCTTTTCTACTTCCGTCCGCTGTTCCAAAGCCACCTAGACTTCTACTATTATTAGAAGTAAAGCTAGTTCATACAGTCGACTCAAAGCGTTGGTTCAAACAGGGAAGAAAGTGGGAAAGCTGTAGCATGAATCTAGGACTTGGTTCTAAGAGGAAACGGGGGAAAGTAGTAATATCTGTCACTGTTTAAATAACCGTATTTCATATTTGCGCAAACAGGGATGTCTGTCTCCATATCGTTTCGGGATGTCTGTCTCCGTATCGTTTCTCTCCGCGCAATCAAAAGCACACACCTCAGTTTTAGTACAACTGCGCAAAATGAGATGGCTATCCCTTGTTGCCGTCGTCTAACCTCCCGTCTTCAAGGTATCCCTACATTGGTACTAGTAACTAAGGTAGAATGACCAACGCAATCTAAAAGAAGCTGATTCGTACGTTTTACTTCCTGATTGCAATGCAGGGATGGGCGAAAACAACTGCATCCTAGTCTGGAATGCACTTTCTACCAGTTCATCCATGGACCGAGGACTAGCTGGCACGGCTGCCCGGCGGTTTTTTGGACAGGTGCGCGGACAAGAGGCATTGTGGTCTGCTTATTTCTGCAAATAGCGGTGCTTAAATTTAGTGGAATGCACAAGCATTTCAGCTGGTCAGTACACTGCATGGTTCAGTTCAGCATTCCAGCTGAGACCACAATTATAATTGGTTATTCTGGAATGAGAGAACCTAACCCTGAATGGTGGCAACAAGAAAAAACCAGAGTGAACTCTAGGAAATTTAAGCCTGCCGGGAGGCCCTTTGCTCAGAAAAACCTTGCTTGTTTTTTCCTGATTTGTAAACCTTCTCACAACTTTGTCTTTTGCTGTGAACTAGTATATGTTTGTTATGTTCTATGAATCATTGAGATGTATAAAATTGCTTAACTTATGCTTTTCAAGTTTTTTATGAAGACGAGTTTAATGTGAGTGTTCCACATGAGCACTGGACTAGCGTGTGAACGTTTGGAATTTATTACATTGTGGCCTCAATTAACTGCATGAACCACTGTAACAAGATACATAGTTGATTATATGTCAGATAGCAGATTGTTGATTGTTAGCTGGTCGATAGCCTAGTGTTGAAGCGAGCTGAGCCAATGTGCCGTGTTTTGCACAACTGCTTACAAGTGGGGTAGCACCAATAGTGTTTACAAGTACTTATGTATACGTCAGCGCACGGTTCTCGAACGAGTGCTCTATTTCATCAAAACTCACACTGCTCGTATGATAAACCATGACAACTTATGTCTTACCATGCCATATTCATGAAAAAAACTAGTGAGGACGCATATGTTTCGGCAACAATTACGATGGTTCTCACATGACTCACGGGCACACAAAAGTAGCAGCAGTTCCCATAGATGGATTCAAACAGAGTACTAGCCCCAAAGGGGTCGATAACAGGCAAGGTTCGGATAATTAGACACAATCCAAACTACTATTAAACACTAGCTGGGGCAACTATTTCATGCCTCGATCTAATTTGGGTTGGACACAAGACCGACCTTGCCATGAACATCATCGAGGACGTCCCGCAGCAGCTCAATCCTGTGAACCTTCATGAAGACAACATTGTGGCCTTGCCACTGATAAACTTGTTTGTGGAGGCATGCCACGTCATCTTCCTGTGTAAGCTTGACAAGAACAGTATGCCTCACAAACGAAGGAGTAGCTTTGAACTTCTTGTGCTTCAGTACACCCTGGACAACACGCCTGACAACAGTGAGGCTGGAATATAACTCTTCATTGGTATAACCGCAAATGGCTTCCAGGATCCAACAGCCTAAGAACTTTGTTTTCCCAGTGCGTATATTTAGGTCGTCCGCCTCATAGCAAGTGACATGTACAACCACACAATCCTTGTCTGCATCAGGGCTCTAATTGAAACAGAAACAAATTCTGAATTACTTTTCAGTATAAGAAACACAAGTTATTTAAACCACTATGTATAGCATGGCATCGAAGCTCATAAAATTTTGCATTATTAATCACCACATACTTCCTTTTCTAAAAAAATCACCTCATACTTAGATGAAAAACCACAATCGAGATCGGCAAATAAGGAAATCACCTTGGGCAGCTCAGCGGGGGGGACACATCCTCGAAGGGGGAAAACTGCTCCTGCAGTGCCACGGGGGTTGTAACCTCAAACGGGGCGTTGACCATCTCAGTAGTGGTCGTGAGTGTATCTGGGGTCAGCTCGGTGGTTGCCTCCATCTTCTTGGAGCTCTTTGTCTCGTGGGGATCAGCCTCCCGCGTCTGCTCCAATATCGGTAGATCTTTGCCTGGTTCTCCTTGGTCCATCATGAAACTGACGAATACTAGGAGACCACTGAAAGGAAAACACAATCGCAATGACAATGAAACAAAAAAGAGAGTGAGGATCGGTTACTGCTTTGCAAAAGTTCTTTTTTTTCTCTGAACGAAAATATACCAACATCACGGATCCGCTTACCTTCCCTTCGTTCGGAGAGAAGAACAGTGGCAGATGCGAGTGTTGCCTTTCTTGAAGACGGTGAGGGAGAAGGGGATTCAGCGAAGAGTGAAATGATGGTTGCTTCGTCCGTCAAACTTAGACTGCGGGGAGGTGGGGTTTTGTGATACGACGGCTCGTTACTGCCGCGCTACGACCGGGGTGACTCTCCGCCTGCATACTGCCTTCTAATTTGGTGGATGGCAATTGGGCCCGCGCGCTGCATGGCCCACATGTCGGTGAACAAAAGTATAACGGCATTCAGTAGAGGGATACGTTTCAATGACCTAGGAGGAGCCAGAATCGGTAGAGTGTCTCCACTGTACTAGTAGTAATTGTTTTTCTGGGTAGCTGTAGAGTGTCTCCACTGTACTAGTAGTAATTGTTTCTCTGGGCCCAAGACAAAACAGCCCATCCACACTAGTAAATAGTAAAATCAATTCAAAAGCCCATCCACACTGGGTGCTCTTCTTCCTCCTCGCTCCCACCCACTTCACGTCAGCTCGCTCCACTCGTACCCCCAAATTCCTCACCTCACTCCTACAGAAAACCCTAGCTCCCCTTCTTCCTCACTCCTACAGAAAACCCCCAGCTCCCCTTCTTCTTCGCTCACACTACAACTAGGCTCGTCATTCGTTACTCTGCTCAAATCCATGAGCGTGATGTGACGCCCTCGAGGAAAATGGATTCGGCTGACCCCAGCGCCAAGAAGATGAGGCTCCCGCCAGCGGCGACGCCTGTTGTAGATCCCGCACCCGGCAGCGCGGGGAGAAGCGGCGACCCCGCCCCCACCGGATCCTAGGAACCCGTAGAATCTCGGGTGGACCGCATCAGCGATCTCCCGGACGCCGTCCTTGGGGAGATCATCTCGCTTCTCCCCACCAAGGATTGCTGCCACACCCAAGTCCTCTCAATTCGGTGGCGCCCTCTATGGCGCGCCGTGCCCCTTAATCTCGACTGTCGTCAGCTATCTCTCTTCAATGATTTTGAAATCCCCAGAGCCATCATCTCCTCCCACCAGGGCTCCGTTCAAAGCCTCTGCATCCCATCATGCTACCTGAGCAAGCATACCATGCCCTGCACGGTGGACGCCTGGCTGAAATCCCCTGAATTCACAGAACTACAGTTGCTTGAGTTCTACTATTCCCCTGGAAATCACATACCACATACCGAACGCCATGAACTTGTGCCCTCAGCACCGATGTCCATCTCGCGGTTTTCGTCCTCTCTCCACACCGCCACCTTTGCGTTGTGCTACCTACCAGACAATCTGGTACTAAACCTTCGACTCCCATTTCTCAAGAAACTTTCACTTGTGCGGGTTCGTATATCGGAGGCCTCATTGCACAGCATCATCCACTCCAGTTGCCCTGCGCTGGAGTGCTTGGTGCTTGTTTTCACAGTTAGAATCGGTTGTCTCCAAATAAAGTCACCTAACCTTGTAAGAATTGGAATTTCTTTTGACGGAAGGCAGCTCATCATCCAAGATGCCCCTTCACTTCAAAGGTTGATCCTTGATTCTAGTTATTCACCGTTGCAAATAACCGTCCTCTCTGCGCCTAAACTGGAGACCTTGGGTGTAATACATGATCTCTGTGCTCATTTCAATATGGTGTTTGGCTCCATAGTTCTTCAGGTACTTTATATTATCATCTACACTTGTAACCATAAGCTGCATTTTAAATTTCTGCGCATAATTTATATATCATCTTGGAGTACACATTTTGTACTAATATTATGTTCTATGCTCAATGAAGAGTTTCTCCATGGATGGCCTATCAATGGTGCTGGATTCTGTCAAGATCTTATATATCCAAATGAATAGTTTTGATCTGAACAAGATTATTGGCTTGCTGCAATGCTTTCCATGTCTGGAGAAGTTGTATATAAAGGTGATAATTTCACGCACATTGGAAGCCCGCATATGTGTACTAGAATTAACCGTTTAGCTGTTGCTCTTTCGACACTCTTCTTTTAGACCTTAACTGTTTTCAATCTTCATGTCCATTTAGGCAACAGGACGGGGTAAGAAAGTTATAACCAATCGGTGGATTCGTAAGCATCGGGATTTTCTCACTTCTCATGGGATTCGATTGAAGACAATAACGCTAGAACGATATGTAGCCAACCGTGCAAACACAAGATTTGTCACATTCTTCCTGTTGAATGCGAGGTTACTATTATCCATCAGGCTTAAGTTTATCAGCAGCATGGTTTTGATGGATGGGTATGTCGAAGAGCAAAAAAGGAGTTTCGGGTGGGCAAAAGAGCTTCTGAACGTGTCGGGCTTCTATTTACAACATATTGTGGTCATAATCCAGTAAATTTTACGACCCAGGATGTTCATTCTATGGACCTGACCGATCCATTTGACTGTGACTGCCGAAAACAGTGCTGGAGTTAGATGTTGTTGCCCTTTTCAATCTGGTTTTTTTTGTAAACCTGATGAACAATTAACCCTCGTGCTTTTGTACAGTTTGTAAGCTGGAGTTAGATGTTCCTGCCCTTTTCAACTCGGCTGTGACTGTCATATTTTCTTTGAAACAAGGCAAATGGCTTGCCATTCGTTTAATTTAGAGTGAAATATTGTAACAAATCCCAACCAAGGGAAATAACATCACTCTCGCCGGCTGCTTGAGCTCACTGTGCATTACAGAAGCCAAGTGATTAGCCCCCACCAGCACCCACAAACTTATTTCGAACTAGCACATCAAATGGGTTGTAAATTTTCATAGGAAAGGTTGCATGACCGTGACAGATTTGGATCCTGACATTTGGGACCCGCGAGGAAATAGCCTATCCAAGGTGGTGTCGACTTACTAGCCAGTCAACAAACGATTCTGCCTACCAGCCGTTGGATTGACATCCAACATCTGTCGTGTATCTTCTATCTCTTGTCTTCTTCCTCCAGCCGCCCAAACCAAACCACCCCGTCGGCTCCGCCTGCTCCCGCCTCCCATGGCTGGCTGCGCCTCCGCCGCCCTACCGTACGTACCCTCCAACGTTGGCCAGTCCCTACCTCTATTCCCCCACACATCCTGTTCTTCTCCGGCGATGTCAGCCCCAACACGCACCCGCGCCCGAACCAGTCAACCCTCGTACTCCCCTCCGCCTGCGACTGGACCGGCGCATCTTCAACGGCTCCTGTTCGTTTCGTCTGAGGCCTCGCCGTCGTCCTCTGCCTTGCGGTCTTGGTTCGCTCGCCGTGCGCGGTGCGCCGCCCTCTTGCGTTGTCAACGTCGTCAACAACCGAGAGGAACAAGGAGATGACTGTACGTGGAGAGGATGACAATAGGGACCCACCAGCGTCATGGCAGTACGCAAGCAAGTGC
Organism: Aegilops tauschii subsp. strangulata; assembly: GCF_002575655.3. NCBI lineage: Eukaryota > Viridiplantae > Streptophyta > Magnoliopsida > Poales > Poaceae > Aegilops > Aegilops tauschii. The sequence continues at coordinate 267,526,172 of NC_053038.3, read as the reverse complement.
CTCTATAGTACAAGCCCAAAAATATGGTTCCTCCTAATGGTTGGACATCTGGGGCTCACGCCATTGTCAATGTAGTCAATAAACGAGAGAATTACACTACGAGCGGCTGACACCAGGGACCCAGCAAGTCGCGCGTTTTTTTTTCTTTTTGAGGAACAAGCAGTTGTTATTTATACTAGTTTTAGCGATGGATCAGGGTAACAACGGGGCTGTGCGGGGGCTGTGGCCCGTCTAGCCAGGGTTTTATTTATGTTTACCACATCATGAGCCCAGTTGTGTTTTTTTCTTGCTGAAAATGGCTAGCCCAGTTCTATTTTTTAAAAGAAATACCCAAACAAGGCCTACTTGCTTTATCGGCCCTGCTGGGCTGCAAATCTTTCAAGACGAGGAGAGTTTCATTCGGTTTGCCCAGAAATGGGCTGTACATTTTTAAAACACATCAAACCGGGAATTAGTTTCAATTTTTTTTCATTACAAGATCTTAAATTCCATTGATTTTTATGCGTGGACAATTATTTGGATTTTATATTTATATAAATTATTTTTCAAAATAGTTTGAATGTGAATCGATATTTCTGGATTAAAAACAGTTGACCACAGCGAAATATGCAAAATTTCGTATACTTTTTAACCGTGGCCACAATATGGGGTGTAATGCTAACAAAAAGAAGACTGGCTCCAAAAAAATTCTGAAGAATTAGCAAATGGGTTGTACATTATTAGAAATAATGGCAGATGGGCTGTATGTTGTTTTCCACAGATTTGAGGCTGACTTGTGCGCCTACTATAGGTTGACGCGTATGCTTTCATAAAAAAAAAGGTTGACGCACACACAACGCCCTGTCAACTTAGTCAACACACGAGAGCAGTGACTATTGGATATCCATCCAACGGCTGTCGTGCTTCTTCAATCTCTGCTCTTCATGCTTCGGCCGCTCAAACAAGCGCCGGCGGGACTGCCTGCTCCCTCCTCCCACGGCCGGCTATGCTGCCGCGCAGGCCTCACGGCCCCACCGTACTCCCATCGCTGGCCTAGCCATCCCTCTACTCACCCACACATGTTGTTATTCTCCGGCGACAGCAGACGAACCAGTAAACCCTCGTACTCCTCCGTGTGGGAAACAACTGCCGAGTATTCCCTGGCTCCGTGTCGTTCCCTTCCTAGGCCTCGCCGTCGTCCACCGCCCTGGTGCTCTCGGCGCGGCCTGGTCAACGTGGTCAATGAACGACATCCATCGGAAGTGGACTGTACGTGGAGAGGCTGACAGCTGGGTCCACGGCCGCACGCAAGGAAATGCCTCCTTATTACGCACAAAATAATGATTCCTCCACCTGACAACTAGGACCCACAGGAAGGGCCTCTGTATTTCGTGAAAAAAACGTTCCCCCCGCTGACAGGTCGGACCCACCAGCTATATCTTCGCACGCAAGGAAGTGCCTCCTTATTACGCCCAAAAAAATGAATACCCCCCTGCTAGCTGGGACCCACCATATTGTTGGGCTGACTTGTGGGCCTACTAAGTTGATGGGGACGGAGGGCTTTGTCAACTTAGTTAATACTCTAGTGACCGTATGATGTCCATCCAACGGCCATAGTGCTTCTTCAACCTCTGGTCTTCTTGCTCCAGCCGCCCAAAGCAGCGTCGGTCGTGCCGCCTGCTCCTGCCTCCCGTGGCCGGCTGTGCTACCGCGGAGGCCTCACCGCCCCCATACTACTCCCACCACTGGCCAGGCCATCCCTCCACTCACCCACACCCCCTGTTATTCTGCAGCAACGGCAGCCGAACCAGTGAACGCTCGTACTCCTCTCCGCGTGGGCATCCACTGCCGCATCTTGCCCGGCTCTGCGTCGTCCCCTTCCTAGGCCTCGCCGTCGTCCACCGCCGTGGTGCTCTCAGCGCGGCGTGGTCAATGCGGTCGACGACCGACTTCCATCGGAAGAGTACTGTACGTGGAGAGGCTGACAGCTGGGTCCACGGCAGCCGCAAGGAAGTGCCTCCTTATTACGCGGAAAATAATTATTCCTCCACCTGACAGCGGGGACCCACCAGACGAGCCACCAGTATTTTGCGAAAAAATCGTTTCCCCCTGACTGCTGGGACCCACCGGATGGGCCACCGTATTTCGCGAAAAAAACATTCCCCCCTGTCAGCTCGGACCCACCGGAAGTGCCTCCTTATTACGCACAAAAAAATGAATACTCCCCCGGCTAGCTGGGACCCACCTTGGTGGGAGGCTGACTTGTGGGCCTACTAAGTTGACGGGGACGAAGGGCTTTGTCAACTTAGTCAATATGAACGAGTCTAGCTCCAGTGACCGTACGATGTCCATCCAACGGCCGTAGTGCTTCTTCAACCTCTGGTCTTCTTGCTCCAGCCGCCCAAAGCAGCGCCGGTCGTGCCGCATGCTCCTGCCTCCCGTGGCCGGCTGTGCTGCCGCAGAGGCCTCACCGCCCCCTACTATTCCCACCGTTGGCCAGGCCCTGCGGCGATGGCAGCCTCACACTGCAGCCGAACCAATGAACCCTCGTACTCCTCTCCGCGCGGGCTTCCACTGTCGCGTCTTCCCCGACTCCGCGTAGTCCCCTTCCTAGGCCTCGCCGTCGTCCACCGCCGTGGTGCTCTCCGCGCAGCGTGGTCAACGTGGTCAAGGAATGACTTCCATCGGAAGAGTACTGTACGTGGAGAGGCTGACAGCTGGGTCCACGGCCACAGCCCAGTTTTTTTGTGATTTTCCAAGTAAGTCGCTTTGTCAGGCCTGTTGGGCTGCAAATCTTTCAAGACGAGGAGAGCTTTCATTCGGCTGGCCGAGAAAATGGCCCATCAGTAATGAGAAATGGGTTGTACATTTTTAAAACACATCAAACCAGCAATTAGTTTCAAATATCTTTTTTTTTCATTTCAAGATTTTAAATTACATTAATTTTTATGCGTGGAGAATTTGTTGGATTTTATATTGATATACATTTATTTTTAAAATCAGTTTGAATGTGAGTCGAAATTTCGGGATTAAAAACAGTTCGGACCGCACCGAAATATGCAAAATTTCGTATAATTTTTTAACCGTGGCCACAATATGGGCTGTAATGCTAACAAAAAGAATATGGGCTCCAAAAAAACCTTAAGAATTAGCAAATGGGCTGTAAATTATTAGAAATAATGGCAGATAGGCTGTATTCTATTTTCCACAGATTTGAGGCTTTCCTAAAAAAAGGTTGACGCACAAGCACTGACTATTGGATGTCCATCCAACGGCCGTCGTGCTTCTTCAATCTCTGCTCTTCCTGCTCCAGCCGCTCAAACAAGCGCCGGCGGGACTGCCTGCTCCCTCCTCCCCGCGGCCGGCTGTGCTGCCGCGCAGGCCTCACCGCCCCATCGTACTCCCATCGCTGGCCTAGCCATCCCTCTACTCACCCACACCTGCTGTTATTCTCCGGCGACGGCAGACGAACCAGTAAACCCTTGTACAGTCGTACTCCCCTCCGCGTGGGAAACAACTGCCGAGTCTTCCCTGCCTCCGTGTCGTCCCCTTACTAGGCCTCGCCGTCGTCTACCGCCGTGGTGCTCTCGGCGCGGCGTGGTCAATGTGGTCAACGACCGACTTCCATCGGAAGAGTACTGTGCGTGGAGACGCTGACAGCTGGGTCCACGGCCGCAGCAAGGAAGTGCCTCCTTATTACGCGCAAAATAATTATTCCTCCACGTGACAGCGGGGACCCACCGGACGGGCCACCGTATTTCGTGAAAAAAACATTTCCCCCTGACTGCTGGGACCCACCAGCTACATCTTCGCACGCGAGGAAGTGCGTCCGGGCAAAAAAACAAAATGATTCGCCCCCTGACTGCTGGGACCCACCAGCTACATCTTCGCACGCAAGGAAGTGCCTGACAGTCGGGACCCACCTGGTCGAAGCGTACGAAGCGTTGTCATTCTGGTTGCGAACGTGTACGTACATATATACTGGTGGATGTAGAGGCGCGCACGTGTCGTAGTAGAGGCGCGCACGTAGCATGTATACGTACGTACAGCGGCCAGGGTGCAAGAAAGAAAATACGGCCACGTATGTGTACATACGGGCGGGGTCTCGAGCGCCTACTCGCGCATACGTACGACGAGGGCTCGTTGACATGGCTGGGTCGGAACGGAGAAACAGCGTCGTCGTCGTGTTCATGGGGAGGCAACGGAATGCGTCGTGTTCATGGGGAGGCAACGGAATGCGTCGTGTTCATCGTGAGGCAACGGAACGCGTGGGAGCCAACCAGCTGGGTCGGAACGGAATGCGTGGTCGTGTTCATCGGGAGGGCTTGGACGGAACAGGCGATGGAAACGAGGCCTAGCGTACCGCAGAACGGAGGAAACGGCCTTGTGTTCGGCCGGCCACGTTTGAAACGGGATCCTGTTCATCGGGAGGGGTCTGGCGTACCGCAAAACGGATGAAACGGACCTCCTACGATTGAAACGGGGGTCCTGTTGATCGGGAGGGGAGTGGCGTACCGCAAAACGGACGAAACGGACCTCCTACGGTCGAAACGGGGGTCCTGTTGATCGGGAGGGGTGTGGCATACCGCAAAACGGACGAAACGGACCTCCTACGGTCGAAACGGGGGTCCTGTTCATCGGGAGGGGTGTGGCGTACCGCAAAACGGGACTCCACGGGATACTGTTCATCTCCACCGTCGACCTCCTCCAGCCTCCACAGGCTACCGTTCACCTCCTCCAGCCTCCACGGGCTCCTGTTCATCCAGCCTCCACCGCACGCTACTCCACCGGCTACTGTTCAACCACCCCTCCACCGTCTACTGTTCATCCAGCCCTCCACACCACGGGGTCCTGTTCAACCACCCCTCCACGGGCACCCCTCCACCGTCTACTGTTCATCCAGCCCTCCACACCACGGGGTCCTGTTCAACCACCCCTCCACGGGCACCCCTCTACCGTCTACTTTTCATCCAGCCCTCCACACCACGGGGTCCTGTTCATCCAGAGGCAACGCCACCGGTCACTGTTCATCCACCCCCCCCCCCCGCAACGCTCATTGTTCATCCAATCGATCGGCTTTAGTTAGCAGCAGTAGCGAAGGAATCGCTCGATCGGGTTCAGTTAACAGCCATCGATCGATCGCTCGGGTTCAGTAACGCGTAGCCTGCAGTGCAATCGCTCGGGTTCAGTTAGAGCCCAACGCCTCGCTCGGGTTCAGTTAGAGCCAACGCCTCGCACACACGCGCGTACGTGTACGAGAGAAACGTGCATCGCTCGGCCCCCGACCTCCCACCATAACCGGAAACTCCCCGAAATTTTCCTCCCCCTCGCTTCTACCACGGTTTTTTCTGTCATGGACGGCCCAAAGAATGTCATGCAGCTGCATCTCCGGCCCGCCCAAGACGAAAAGCCCATTTTCTGTCATGATTTTTTGTCATAGAAGTAGGAGCCCACCACATCTATGATGATACCGGGTTTTGTCACAATTATCATCATAGAAGTGTCATATGTATGACAGAAAAAAAATTCGTTCGGCCCAAAATGTCACGGATGTGTCTTTTTTTTGTAGTGTGAAGACTTGTTACACTTGAGGACTGTGAATCCTCCAGCCGGTTAGGTGTCGCGTTCTGAGCATCCAAGAGTCATTGTGGATCGTCGGTGAACGAAGTGTGTGAAGGTTTGGAAGTCTACCTTGAAGACTTACCAGAGTGATTTGGCGAGGACTGGGTGTCCTTAGCTCAAGGGGAATAAGGTGAAGACGCGGTCTTCTGAGTTGAATCTCAGCCTCCCTAACCAGACGTACAGTTGTCACAGCAACTGGAACTGGTCCAACAAATCCTTGTCTTCGCCAAGCGACTGGTTCTATCGTCTCCCTCTCTTTACTTACAGTTTGTCTTCATGAAGTCATTGCCTGTTTGCTTTACCTATTTGTCTTCACTGTGTGACTACTATCGTTGTTTGGCTTCATACCATCTTCCATCCTGATCCTTACTACCTAGCTGCTATTAGTCTTCGTGCTTTCACTTCATTGCATACTTGACTATGGCTTGCTTAGTGTAGTTTACCTTCCGCTGCATATCAATAGGTTCATTTCTATTGTTTGTCTTCGAAACTCTCATGTTTTGAAGACTTCCATAAAAATGGCCTATTCACCCCCCCCTCTAGTCAATAACTAGCACTTCCAATTGGTATCAGAGCAAGGTACTCCCTTGTTCTGTGTGATTCGGTTTAACCACCTGGAGTTTTAGCTATGTCGACTGCAGGGATAATCAAAGTCTCCGTTGCTTGCCCCGTCTTCGATGGAACTGAATATCCCTACGGGAAGAATAAGATGCGCATGCATCTTGAAGCCATTGATGTCGACCTCTGGTATGTCGTCAAGAATGGCATTCCCAAGACTGGTGAAGGTGTCACCCCTGCTAATGTCAAGAAGTTCATTCAACTGGATTCTACTGCCAAGAACATCATCTGTGGTCATCTGACCAAAGGACAGTATGGCCGTGTGAGTGCTCTGGAAACGTCGAAGCTAGTCTGGGACTGGCTCTCCAAGGTCAACGAAGGCGTCTCAACCCAGAGAGATCAAAGGATTAGTGTTCTTCGCAACCTCTTCAACCGCTTCAAGAGAAACGACAATGAGAATGTCCAGCTCACATTTGATCGCCTCACTGACATCACAAATGAGCTTCGTGCTCTCGGCGCCACTGAGATCACCAAGCATGAAATCGTCAAGACACTACTGAGATCACTTGACAGCTTGTTCGACACCCTTGCCCTCATGATACAAGAACGCCCTGACTTCAAGACACTCGATCCGTCTGATATACTTGAGAGGCTCAACACACATGAGTTCCAGCTATCTGAGAAAAGAGATATATATGGTCCCAACTACGGCCGAACTCGTGCTTTGAAGGCAAAAGTTGTTTCCTCATCTGAAGAAGAATCTGACTGCAGTTCTGATGATCCTGAAGAGATTGGAAAGGAACTTGCTATGCTTGTGAAGAATTTCCAGAAGTTCACTAAGAAGAAGGGCTTCAGAAAGTCTTCACGATCCAGCTCAAGAAATGATGAAACTTCCACTCATGACTACAAGAAGAGAACATGTCACAAGTGCAAGAAACATGGACACTACATCTCTGAGTGTCCACAGTGGGACAATGAGAACAAGAAGAAGAAGAAGAAGAAGAAGAGCAAGAAATATGATTCTGATGACAACAAGAAGAAGAAGAAATCCTCAAAGTCTTCTTCCAAGTCTTCATCTCATAAGAAGAGCTCATCTGGCAAGGCTCGTGCTTTTGTTGGCAAGGAGATGGATTCAGAGGAGGAGTCTGCTTCTGAGGAGGCGGAGGTGGAGTCTGAGGAGGAGTCCGACCCTGGCGTTGCAAGTCTGGCTCTAGCTACATCCTACGTTGCCAAGTCCATCTTCAACACTGAAGACAATGGCCCCGTCACCAACGCTGAAGCTAATGACAAGGACGACTCTGCTCCCACCTACTACTTCATGGCACGTGGTGCCAAGGGTATGACACCTCATTCTTCAGAATGGATTATGGATAGCAGATGCACTAATCATATGACTGGTGATCGAAGTCTTCCCATGGACTCAACCTTACGTCCATCTGAAAAGAGTCACATCACATTTGCTGACACTGGTAAAAGCAAGGTATTAGGTCTAGGTAGAGTTGCAATCTCAAAGGATCAGCACATGGATAAAGTGATGCTTGTTGAATCCCTTGGTTTCAACTTAATGTCTGTCTCAATGCTTTGTGACTTGAACATGATTGTGATATTTGGAAAATATCATTGCCTTGTACTAATGGAATCTGACAAGTCTCTAGTCTTTGAAGGGTACCGGAAAGATGATCTGTACATGGCAGATTTCTCAGCAGGGCCACAGCTTGCCGTATGCCTTCTTGCAAAAGCTTCAGAGTGCTGGCTCTGGCATCGGAGGCTAGGGCATGCTGGCATGAGGAACTTACACACTCTCGCAAAGAAGAAGCATGTCATAGGCATCGAGGGCGTCAAGTTCAAGAAGGATCACTTGTGCGGTGCCTGCGAAGCTGGAAAGATGACTAGGGCCAAGCATCCCTCGAAGACAATCATGACGACATCTCAACCCTTCGAGCTGCTACACATGGACTCATTTGGCCCTACTCACTACTCTACTCTCACTACTACTGATTGTCTCTATGGCTTTGTCATTGTTGATTATTATTCAAGATATACATGGGTGCACATAATTCTCTACAAGACTGGAGTGCAGGATGTCTTCAGACGCTTCACCAACCGTGCCATGAACAACTATGGCGTCATGATCAAGCATATCAGGAGTGACAACGGCACAGAGTTCAAGAACACCGGCCTCGATCTGTACTTGGATACATTAGGCATCACTCATGAGTTCTCAGCTCCATACACCCCTCAGCGGAATGGCATCGTGGAGCGCAAGAACAGAACACTCATTGAGATGGCTCGGACGATGCTCGATGAATACAAGACACCAAGAAAGTTCTGGCCTGAAGCTATTGATACTGCATGACATGTCATCAACCGTGTTTATCTTCACAAGCTTCTGAAGAAAACATCCTATGAACTCCTCACTCGTAAGAAGCCAAATGTCAGTTACTTCAAAGTATTTGGTGCTAGGTGCTGGATCAAGGATCCACATCACACTTCAAATTTTGCACCGAAAGCACATGAAGGTTTTATGCTCAGTTACGGAAAGGATTCACACTCCTACAGAGTCTTCAACCTCTTTCACTATAAAGTGGTTGAAACTGTGGATGTGTGGTTCGATGAGACTAACGGCTGGCAAAGAGAGCACCTGCCAAATGTGCTAGATGAAGTTCCACCCAGTGAGTCCATCAAGCTAATGGGAACTGGAGAAATCATACCGTCTGAAGCACAGCCTGAAGAGGAACTTATCATTTCTGCATGTAGTCAACCTGAAGACAATGCTTAGCCCGAAGACAATCCTCCCAATGATGACAATGATCAGCAAGAGCAAAATCTTCGTCCAGTTCATCCTCGTGTTGCAAATGAAGTACAGATTGAGAAGATAATTGATAGCATCAATGCACCTGGTCCACTCACTCGTTCAAGAGCAACACAACTAGCAAATTTCTGTGGGCACTTTGCTTTTGTCTCAATATCTTAACCCAAGAAAGTTGTTGAAGCCTTCATGGAACCTGAATGGATTCAAGCTATGCAAGAAGAGCTTCAACAGTTCAAGCTGAACAATGTCTGGGAACTTGTCAAGCGTCCTGACCCTCACAAGCACAACATAATAGGCACAAAATGGATATATTGAAACAAACAAGATGAGCATGGTCAAGTTGTCAGAAACAAGGCTCGTCTCGTTGCTCAAGGATGCACTCAAGTTGAAGGGATTGACTTCGATGAAACATTTGCTCCTGTGGCTAGGCTTGAAGCTATTCGCATATTGCTAGCCTATGCAAACCATCACAACATCTTGCTGTATCAAATGGATGTGAAGAGTGCATTTCTCAACGGCAAGATTGAAGAAGAAGTGTATATTGCACAACCTCCTGGCTTTGAAGATCCAAAACATCCTGATATGGTGTACAAGCTAACAAGGCACTGTATGGCCTCAAACAAGCCCCTCGCGCTTGGTATGACACACTCAAAGACTTCTTGAAGAGCAAAGGCTTCAAACCTGGTTCCCTGGATCCCACACTCTTCACGAAGACATATGATGGTGAACTGTTTGTGTGCCAAATATATGTGGATGACATTATCTTCGGCTGCACCAACCAGAAATACAGTGATGAGTTTGGACACATGATGCAAGAGCAATATCAGATGTCCATGATGGATTGCCTGAAGAAGTTTGGAATGCAAGACTACAAAGGTTACACGACGCCAATGCCAACCAAGAGTCATCTGGGTCCTGACGCCAATGGTAAAGAGTTCGATCAAAAGGTATACCGCTCCATGATTGGTTCTCTACTTTATTTATGTGCATCTAGGCCAGATATTATGCTTAGTGTTTGCATGTGTGCTCGATTCCAAGCGGCACCAAAGGAATCGCATCACTTAGCTGTGAAGCGAATTCTTCGATATTTGGCTTACACCCCAACATTAGGATTATGGTGTCCAAAGGGCTCAGAGTTTGATCTAGTTGGATTCTCGGATGCTGATTATGCTGGTGACAAGGTGGATCGCAAGTCTACATCAGGCACATGTCACTTTCTGGGACGATCACTTGTCTGTTGGTCTTCAAAGAAGCAGAACTGTGTATCACTCTCCACTGCTGAATCTGAATACATTGCTGCTGGATCTTGCTGCGCTCAGCTTCTATGGATGAAGCAAACACTCAAGGACTATGGCATCCATCTGAAACAAGTACCACTCTACTGCGACAACGAAAGCGCCATCAAGATTGCCAACAACCCAGTTCAGCACTCGAAGACAAAGCACATTGAAATTCATCATCACTTTCTCAGAGATCATGTCATGAAGGAAGATATTGATATCATACACGTCAACACTAAAGAGCAACTGGCAGATATCTTCACAAAGCCCTTGGGTGAGAAAAGGTTTTGCAAGTTGCGGTGTGAGCTAAATATCTTGGAATCCTCAAATGTCATGTGATCAGGCACACATCCTCACACTTATGCATGTTGATGACTTAGATGTGCAACACACGAAGTAAAGTATATCTTCAATCAATGAAGACTTACATTCTAAGTGTGAATACATTAACGCAGAATTTGACTTCGGAGCGCCACGATAATTGTGCGTCGTGTCTGGGTCTAATACTTCCTATACGGTAGGTAACGCCACCACCAAATTCTTTTGTTTGAAGTGTTTTTCTCATGGTGTTACATTTGCTATGTCTTCGCATTTGGTTTGTCTTCAGTTTCAACATGTCTTCATGATTATCTTCACTATGTTGATTTGGTTGTATTCTGATATATACATATATTAGTGTTCTGTCCTCTACAGCATTCACTTATAGCTATGTCTTCTCATTTGAATCTTTTGAACTAAGTGAATGTGATCGGACCCTAACCTCTCTATGCTTTCTACCTCAAACTCTATCTATCCAAATCATATGCATTCTGTTGAAACTCTCGAATGTCTTCTCTGCGTCCTTGTCAGCAGAAGATACAGAGACAAACATTAAATCTGTTCTAAATGTTCAATTCTTATTGCCTGAAACCCGAAGAAGCCGGAACGACCATCCGACAGACCAGGCCGGCGTGGGAACGTGGGACAACTCTCAATGTGTTGCATGTTCGCCACGTGTCCCTCAGATGTGAACCGCCAGGGGCACCAGCGTAATTCCGCTGTGTCGTCCCTTTCCCTATAAATACACATCCAATCGCGGTCAAAATCTTTCTTCTACCTCTCCACCTCGACAAACCCTAGCGCCACCGCTAGCTCTCGACGACGCCGGCGACGAAGCGCTTAGCTGCCGCGACCTCTCCGACGCCGTCTTCACGCCGGCCGCGGACATCGTCTTCTCCGCCGCCGCCGTAGGTGTCCTCCGTCGCCAAGTTAGGGCACGGAAGATTGAACTGCTCGGCCTCATCTTCTACTCCGTCTAGCAGTTCATCGTGTGGTAAATTAAAACCCTCTTTTTACCGTCTTTTTGATCCTATAGATTCATCCTTTCTACCAAAAGTGGTTTCTGCCTCCACAAATTTGGATCTATCATGTCTGCATCTCATATGATGCCTAGTATATTCACTTATGCTTCACACGTAGTTAGATTCCTCACTTGTACTTATTCTTGGATTCGTACAAATCTGGAACCAACTCTCAACATATAAGTGAATGTCTTCGCGCTATGAGGTCAATGTCTTCTAAACTGATTTATCTTCAAAACCTTCTGAGAATGCATATGACCTCTTCCCCTTCCCTCGCATCTCTAATGCTGTCACAGGTACATGTCTGTGGGAGAATCCCTTGGTTCTCATAGTCTGCATTCATTTGCAGAATTCTTACAACATCACATCAACTCTCCCGAAGTCAGTTCCTGTCTGACCAGCAGACGGAAGCCTTTGACAGTGTTGAAGCCATTCAGTCTGAACCTCATGGAAACAGAGAAGTCTGCAAGGAAGCGTGGCAGACAGCGCCATGGGAACACATCAAGAGATTTGCCTCCTGACCTCTATGAGCTGTACAAGACAGATCCAGAGGAGGACTACAATCAGCAAAAAACCCAAATCCAATGGATTCGGAGAAATTGGGCAGAACAATGGTACAAGTACAGGTTCGTGACCCAGGAATATGCTGAGAAGAATGCCAGCAAGCGACCCTGGGGAGACATCTTGTACAAAAATCTTCCACCCAGGTCCAGAGCTGAAGCCATTGAACAAGGCGTCTACCCTTGCATGGTCCGTGGACCACAGCCTGCAGATGCTGACCCATCTTCATTGCTATGGTGTCGTGACCACAATCTGTTCAAGCGCAACTTCTAGTTTGCCAAGAACTCGGCCAAAGAAAACAAGAAGTCGCGGGGATTAGACTTCAACCCCGGTCCCTCTGCTCCTCGTGCCGATGGCACACGCGAAGCTGAACCCAGTCTTCTTGGGCCCTTCTACAACCTAGAAGGTCTCATCACCCATATTATGGTTCAAGGGACAGCCGTGGATGAACCTGCAGACGACGCTGATTCTGACGAAGCGCCTGCACCACCGAAGCCAAAGAAGCTGAAGAAACCCAAGGCTTCGAAGCCTTCCACTGCACCAAAAGCTTCGCGAGCGAAACCTCTGGCCACTGCTCCTCCTGCACCAAGTGTGCAGTCTGAAGATCTCTCACGCATCTCCAAGTATGAGAAAAAGAAGAAGCCCATGCACACCACTGGTCCAGCTCTGACCCCTGCTGCTGTTCTGAGGAACGAGAATGACGCCATTGATCTGTCAAGTGACGACGATCTTCCTGATGACGCTCTTGAGCAGCTGATAAAGAGCAAGCAAGAGGCGGAAATCTTCAATGATTTGCCTCTCTTTGATGTGGAAGTATTGAACAACTTCATTGATGAGTGGTTTGACACCCCCAATCTCAGCTTTGAAGATCTACAACTTCCCATTGGCCTAAGCGTCTCCTTCCATGGAGCCATTGCTCCTGAGCTGGCTCTTGCTCAGAAAATTGTTGAGCTGAAGCATAAGATCGATTATGAAAAGGCTTAGTTCAAGAAGCACATGGCCAAGCTCAGCGTGGCAGACGTCCAAAACTTCAAGGTCATGCTGCATGAGCTCAAGGAAGCGTTTCACAAGAAACGTGAAGAAGCCAAAGGTTCTCGTGAGCGCATGAAGATTCTCGCAGCCAAGTGTGTTCAAGCTTACAATGAAGCTGAGAAGCGCAAGGCACTTGGGCGTCCTGGCATCGACCCTAAGATGGCTGCCAAGCAGAAGAAGAAGCCTGTTGTGGACCAAGCTGAACCATCCAGGCGGGAAGAACCTCACATTGTCTTCCCCGCTAGTATGACAGGCGTGAAGCCTAAGGCCCCCACAGTGGCTTCAGAGCTTCAGAAGACAAGGGCAGCTGGAGCCAAAGCTAGAAAGCGCAAGACCAAGAACACCACTGATGATGCTCCACCCACCACGAAGCGCAAGACCAAGAAGAGAGATCGGGCTGCTCCCACAGAGCCCCTTGTCGTCGAGCCAATTTCTGTTGCTCGTCCTCCATCTGCACAACAAGAACGCCGTTTGATAGTTCACGAGCCTGCTTCCCCAGAGGCTCCTGAAGCTGAAGACATTCCAGCTGTTGACCCCATCGCAGCTAAAGACATTGGTCATCAAGACAATGTTGACGATGATGAAGTCCTTCCTCAGATCGAGCACAATGTGGTATCATCGCCTGTTCTCACGAATAGTGAACTCATCAGCATTGGTCGTCCATTGACGCCAATTGCTCAGGATGACCCATGGGCTGATCACCCACAAGACTCCCCCCTCCCCCCCCCCCCGTCAAGCAGAAACACCAGTTACTCCCCCAACTCAAGTCACCACTCCGGTGATTGAAGATGAAGACTTTGTGGCCCAACCAACTCCATCTCCACAAGCGTTGCCAGCGTTTCGCAGGCTTCGCAAAGGACCAAGGCCACAGGTCACTCTGTCAAGTGTTCCAGAAGGAGAAGAGCGCCAATCCGTTTCACGCCAAGTCTTTCCTGAAGCCTCTCCAACTGTGAACAACCCCGAGACTGAAGCCAACATGGCTGAAGATATTCCGGTTGCATCTGCCGATGACCAAGAAGAACCAAGAGAAGAAGAAGAACGTGTTGCTACACCCCCAACCAACCAAGTTGTTCTCGAGGAGAACGTGTCTGACCCTCCAGCTACTCAAGTGGAGGTTAACAACATTGAGGCGACCACCAACACCAACACTGAAGCCAATGACGTTGTCATGGCTGAAGCTAATGTGGTGCCCGAAGTGATAGCACCTGAAGTCAATGCTGCACCTGATGCCAATCTGCAGCCTGAAGTCACTGCCACTGCCACTGCTCCTGTACCGCCTCCCACGCCACATACTATTGAGCAAGCATACAACTATGGTCAGCTGGTCACTGTCAGATGGCCTATTCTGGTTCCTCCACCTGCTGCTGGTCCGCAATTTGATTATCATGTTGAGCACAGGCCTCAGGTCCAGAAGCCAAAGCCAAGACTGCCCAGGTTTCCAGGTACTGCCACTTCACCAGGGTCCTTCAATGCAAATGGCTTCATTGCGCACAACACTTTCTTTGATAGCGCCAAGAACCCCTATTCCAAGCCAAGGATTTCATCAGATCGGTTCTGGAGCTATCAGCAGTGCAGTTATTATTCTTGTGTTCTTTATGATCAAGGGCGCATCTTCCCTCATATGCGTCTTGACTGTGAAGCCATTGTTGGATTGCCATGCCTTGAAGAAGCCCTTGACTGCTTCCGTGATGCTGGATTGCTGAATTTTGTGACTGATAAGGAGCATTGGAATGAAGAGCTTCTGCTGCAATTCTATGCCACCCTCCACATTCGCGGCTACAACGGGGATCCGAAGACATGGGTCCTTGAGTGGATGACAGGCAACGTACACCATGAAGCTAAAGCTTTTGACTTTATTGAGCTCACTGGTCTGCCCACTCCAGGTGAACTATATGAACCTGGTTGTCAGCATGCTTTGGAGAGCATCTTTCAGAAGCCAGAGCCCAACATGAGCCAAATGCTGAGCATGATGAAGCCATTGCCACATGACGCTGATTACCCAAAGGAGTTCTTTGTCGAAGACCTAGAGTATCTGCCCCGCACTATTTATCATATCATCAGGCGAACTCTATGGCCTGTCAAAGGACATTCTTCAGCAGCAAAACTTGAAGGAGCAATGAAGACTTTGGTCTTTTATATCTTCAACGGCATCAGCTTCAATGCTCAAGACTTCTTTATCAGGCAGTTGGCTGCATCAGGCTCTGATCTCTTTGGACTGAAGTTCTACGCTCCATGGGTCATGCGCCTCATCAAGCTACATTCAGCTGTCAACTATCAGCCCTTTGCTCGCAACCATCTGATCTTTCTGCCAGAGATTGATATGTCAGTTGAAGCCATATACCCAGAGCCTGCGAAGGAGCCTGTTTGTCTTCACAATGCTGATCACCAAAGCTTCACGCAACCCATTGAAGGAGTCCAGGCAGTCACTCGTGTTTATCCTTTGGCTGGCAATACACGCTTACCTCACCGTGCTCACACTGAAGCCACTGAAAGCACTATTGCTCAAAGGCCTCGGAAGCGATCTCGTGTTCTCAATGACCGAGAACTTCTTGTTGCCCTGCATCAGAAACAGGATAAGCATCACTACTGGCTAAAGTGGCAGATGCAAAGCCTCTTGGTGGACGTCAATCGCATTCGCAATCTTGCCACCAAGAATTCCTTTGTTGCACATGAAACCTGTCGGAGGTCATGGAAGAGTTTGACATTGCTGAGTGCTGAAGCGGATCTTCAAGACGATGGCTTCACTGAAAGATTCAAGTTTGACTCCACTCCTCCAAGGAATGATGTCTTGCATCGAACTCCGTCTCTTGAAGACTCTGATTATTCCTCCTCTGCTGCAACGGTGAATGCCAGAGTGATAGATGATCAAGATGATGCTACTTCACCACCTCCAAATTCAGCGTGTATCGACACTGCTCCAAGTTCTTCTGCACCGCCAAACCCCGACGCCGACCCTGCATCTTCTCCTACTCCTTCTGGGAACGAGTAGAGGCTCTATGTCTTCAAACCTTTTTGGTCCTTACTGACAAAAGGGGGAGAAGCATATGAGTTGATAGTCTTCAAGCGGGTCCAAATGGGCGGTTGCTTTATATTTTGCCTAGTGTTTACAACTCTCCCTTTTGTTACATTTGGTTCTTTGAGTTGTAACACTTAAACTTGATGGTCGTCTGCTACTTGTTTGCTATTATGTGATGCGATGATAAATTCCGCATGTGCGATGATAAATCCCGCATGAAGTCATATTGCAGACGTCCATTCTTCATTATGCATATCATTATCTTCGTTATATCAAATCATGCATGATGAATTGTCTTCATAAGTTGAAGAGGATCTCCACAAGTACAGCCTGCCATGTGCATTTGCATTCCAAAAGCAAATTACTTATATGCACATCTTCAGGGGCAGCCTTTTGCTACTTATGAAGACAATACCTAAATCCT
Organism: Aegilops tauschii subsp. strangulata; assembly: GCF_002575655.3. NCBI lineage: Eukaryota > Viridiplantae > Streptophyta > Magnoliopsida > Poales > Poaceae > Aegilops > Aegilops tauschii. The sequence goes on along the minus strand of NC_053038.3, from coordinate 267,509,548 downwards.
CTACAATTTCACATACTTTTATCCCCGTTGAAAACTTCAACCAGTTTGTCATCAATCACCAAAAAGGGGGAGATTGTAAGTGCATCTAGTGCCACCCCTAGTTGGTTTTGGAGTATTGACGACAAACCTGGTTGAGGGACTAATGTGTTTGTGAGAATTGCAGGATAACACAGGTAGTAGTCCCTCGTTGATTCGGTTTGCCTACCGGAGATGACCCCTAAAAATGTATGAAGACATTGAAGGCAATGGTGGTATGTGAAGATATTCACATTGAAGACTATGACAAGAGAAGACATTGCATGAAGACTATGGAGCGCGAAGACTTAGTTGTTTTGTTGTTTCCTTTTCTTCTTTGTTGAGTCATAGGAACCACCATACTGTTAAGTGGGGTCCCAGTGAACAAAGTCAGAGTGACTGAAGTGATGCTCATACAAATCCTATGTCTTCGAGCGAAGACAATGAGAGCAAATCTTATCCAGAGTTGGATGAGTCAGCTTTACTTGTAGCCCAAGTCAAGCTGCCGCGTGTGTTTGAACTCTGACCGTTGGAACACGTGTCAGTTCCTTAGTGACCCAGGGTCATTTCGGACAAATCAGGTCGGGTTGCGTAGTGGCTATAAATAGCCCACCCCCTACACCATAAATTGGTGTCTGCTCAGAGTTAGTGCACGGCTTTTGTCGTTTGAGAGCAACCCACCTCCGAAGCTTTTGAGAGAGAGAAATCCTTGCGAGGACAAAGCCCAAACACCCAGAGCCAAAGAGTGTTAGGCATCACTGAAGTCTTTCTGTCCGCGTGACCTGAAGACTTGTTACACTTGAGGACTGTGAATCCTCCAGCCGGTTAGGTGTCGCGTTCTGAGCATCCAAGAGTCATTGTGGATCGCCGGTGAACGAAGTCTGTGAAGGTTTGGAAGTCTACCTTGAAGACTTACCAGAGTGATTGGGCGAGCACTGGGTGTCCTTACCTCAAGGGGAATAAGGTGAAGACGCGGTCTTCTGAGTTAAACCTCAGCCTCCCTAACCAGACGTACAGTTGTCACAGCAACTGGAACTGGTCCAACAAATCCTTGTCTTGGCCAAGCGACTGGTTCTATCGTCTCCCTCTCTTTACTTACAGTTTGTCTTCGTGAAGTCATTGCATGTTTGCTTTACCTATTTGTCTTCACTGTGTGACTACTATCGTTGTTTGGCTTCATACCATCTTCCATCCTGATCCTTACTACCTAGCTGATATTAGTCTTCGTGCTTTCACTTCATTGCATACTTGACTATGGCTTGCTTAGTGTAGTTTACCTTCTGCTGCATATCAATAGGTTCATTTCTATTGTTTGTCTTCGAAACTCTCATGTTTTGAAGACTTTCATAAAAATCGCCTATTCACCCCCCCCCCTCTAGTCGATAACTAGCACTTTCAGGAGCCTTCCCTCTCATGCACCTTAAAAATGTCTTGAACAGCCATCTGAATAAATTTGCATCCTCATCTCTTATCAGGGCAAAACCAAAGAATGTAGTCTGTAAGTGGTTATTAGTACCCACAAACACCCCAAGTGGCATATGGTACTTGTTGGTCTTATATGTGGTGTCAAACGTTACGCAGTCACCGAAGTCCTGATACGCCCCTCGGCAGCTTGCATTTGCCCAAAATATGTTCTTAACTCTGTCGGACTCATCAAGTTGCATGTCACAGAAGAATTCCCTGTTTATAGCTTTCATCTCCCTAAAGAAGTTGACAGTCTTTAGGACATCGTCCACATCATCCATCCTTGAATTCTTTGTTTTGTTGCATATTAAAAGTGAACAGTCATTCAAAAATGCATGTTGAACTGGCGTCAGGTCATGCGTTGCATAATATGTTTGTACTAACAGAGGAAAAAAGACGGAGCGGGTTTATGGGAGGAGAACAAGTTTGTACTTATAGGTTAATCAGGTCTTTGGCATTCATTTTGAGGAAGTAGCTACCGGGGTCATCGCCGCCCAGTATGCTCATGATTTGTGCGTGTTCAATGCCTTTGAACTGCAGGTACTAGACGTACTCCAAGATTGTTTTGTCAAAGTTTTTGTGGGAGTGCAAGAAAGACAAGCATTTGGGGGGTGAGCTGTAGCCTGTTGTTGTGTTCCAAGACTATCTCTTTTACGACAAGTGTTCCATCCTTTTCCCTCTTCAGCCTCATTTTAGCCCTGCAGTTAGTCCTGGCTGTCGTCTTGTTCCGCTGTCTATTTGCTTCTGACACCTTCGATTCATAGACTCCATAGCACGTGCAATAAAGGTAGACTCTGGTCTCAACCTTGGAGCCTTCCCTGACAGCAAAACCCGCGTGCTTTGCATAGACGTTGTAGAAGTCCTTTGCTTCTTTGAAAGTTTCAAAGCGCATCTAGCCTTGGCAGAACGTAAGCTTCAATGTTAGGTGGCTGCAGGCAACAGTGAGCAAACAAAAACGCAGTTATGAAAATGTTAGATGGGGTGGTCACAGTACCATGGTATGGACTGTTCTTGTATGTTTTTTCTGAATGTGGATACTTACATGTGTATAGCTCTGTGCTGCCTCCAGTGTTTGCTGTTCACCCTGGTGTATAGGCGCGGGTGGTGTCACCCTTGGCACATGCAGCAATGCATCTCTTGGAGGGAGCAATGTTGACGAAGCTCTCCGTCTCTCATTGTATGGTCGTCTCCCCTCAGATTCATTATGAGGTTGCTCCTGTCTATATGGCTCATATCTTGTACTTTGCACCCTGCTAGAGTGGCCAAAATTTCTGTCTCTTTGGCCTGGTCTTTCCGTCGCAACCGCTTTTGCAGCACGGATGATTGATGTTGACAGAGCGACTGGTGGAAGCCTGTGCGTCCTTGCCTTTCTGGATGCGCTAGGGAAGGAAAACATTTGTCGTTGGGGAAATTGTTGACCTTGTTGCAACCCAGCAGTGGCAAAGCTTGTATTCCTAGATATTGGTGTTTGCTGCATAGAAGAACCTGTTCGCACTTCTGATGATTCTGGTGTAGCTTGAAATCTGCATGTATTGTTGAAGTATCCAGGTGCTATTTCTGGTGTTACCCAACCAGGCGGTGCCCCATATCTGCTTGGCTCATCAAACCCTCGCTGCGTGTGTCGCCATGCATGTTTCTGCAATGACATTCAACAGTTTTGGGATTAATCTTTTCTGCATTTTTCTTGTATACATGCTATGGGTAACATGTCATGCACTGAAGGCAATGTACAAGTTGAACTTGCATCGCTGGCTGTTATTAAACTTTGTTCTCTATTTTGTATCTGGTTTAGTTTTCAGTCGAACTGATGAACGTACGTGTTCAGCACTGATGTACTGATGTACTGATTTTTAGCACTGCTTGTAAACTGAACATTGAACTTCATCTGTTATGGAAAGTTTTTTATCCTTTTCCCTATAACTGATGCATAAACATTTGGTGCACTGCTTGCAAACTGAACATTGAACTGATGCATGTCTTTTTTTTTCATCTATAACTTATGCAACTACACTAGAAGTACTCCTAGTTTATGTATCATTGAACTTACTGTGTAACAAGTGTATATTTTTTTCAACAACATTCTTTTACTAGTTCGAACTGACGCAACTACACGGCATGCACTAGTAAAAATAACATCATACAACTTGCAGTGGTAGCTGAACCTTATATAAAGCCTAGTAGCTACCTGGACTGATGCATAAGTTTATGTTTTTTGGCTTGAACTGAAGCTAGCATATTAGAGGTACTGACGGTAACCTCGACACCCAAATTGTGCATCAAGTGGCAGGGGTGTAATGAACTGATGCAAGCATTTTTGCAATGTACTATCTGCTTCTGCATCATAGGAACATGTGTCACTGATGCAGCACACATGTAGTACTGATGAATCTGATAGTGTAACATGTAGGCAGATCATAGTGTGTGCAATTTTTAAACTGAATCTTCTTCATTGCAGGACTGATGAACTGATGAACTGAACACAAACGTGGTATTTTTCTTCAGGCAAACCCAGACATGAACACATTTTTTGAACTGATTCAATTCTTGAGGAAAGTTAGTGTGGGAAGCAGACATCACCTCAAGTGGCATGTTCTTGGATCTGACTTCTTCTTCTTCCTCTCGTGGGCGGCGTACTGGCATGTTCTTGGGAGGCGGCGCCATTGATGCAGGCAAGGAGCTTGGGGAGACGACGGTGCTCCTGCTTGTGGTGGATGTCCGGCGATGAGGTCTGGGGAGGCAGCTGCTGGCGGGGATCACGGCCCCGACGAAGGAGCCCCGGCGAGGGAGGGAGACAGGAGGCGTGGATCACGGGCCCAAAGAAGGAGCCCCGGCGAGGGAGGGAGACGGCTGGCGCGGATCACGGCCCCGACGAAGGATCCCGGCGAGGGAGGGAGGCGGCTAGCGCGGATCACGGCCCCGGCGAAGGATCCCGACGAAGGAGGGAGGCGGCTAGCGCGGATCACGGCCCCGGCGAAGGATCCCGGCGAGGAAGGGGATGGCAGCGGTGGATCAGTCGTCGGCCAGTCACGGTGCCGCGGGCTCCCTCGCTCCGGCTGCCGCCGTCGCTCGCTCGCCCGTGACGGCTGCCTCCGGCGGAAAAAGGCGGGTTGGGTTCGGGCTGGCTCGGGGGATTCTGCTGTATAGGCGCGTCGCGCCTATATAGAGCCGGGGTAACAGAATAGTCCAGCCCTATATATATATGAGACAAGGATCAGAATAGTTATTTAGATCACGGCGCGCCCTATATAGACGCGATTAGTTGTTCCGAACTTCCTAATCACCCACGCCCTCACCGGTACACCACTTCCCCCGATCCCACGATCCCCACCAGTGTCCCCTGATCCCACGATCCCCCACCAGCCCCTCGGCAACCTCCCGGTCCACCGCCTGCCCCCCTCCCCCGGGCCATGGATCCCGCGCGCCACCGGCGCCCTGGACCCGGACTCCGCCGCCCCGCCCCGCCCCCGTTCCCTGGTCCGGCCAGTGCGCCGCCCCGCCCCCACCCCATCTTATGTCCATCGGATCCCACTGCCACCTCCTACGCGGGATCGAGCATCGCCGGCGGTTTCCTCCCTAGATGTTGTCGCCGGCCTTCTACTGCGACAGTGCCACCACGGGCGAGCCACCTCTGCCCACCTCAGCGTGAGCCCGTCGCCCACACTGCATCGGCCACCCTGCGTCCCCTTTGATGCGACACACCGACGGCCACCCCCCGCCTCCCCATCGACGCCGTGCGCCGGCGGCCACCACCCGACGTCCACCGTGCCTACCTGCATCCACCTGCAGCTAGAGGAGGGCTTGACCTGCAGCAAGAGGACGACACGACGTGCAGCTGGGTGGCCACATCCGGCAGAGAGGATAGAGGCGGCTGGGTGATGGATCTTGCACGCCGCCCTCCGGCCACGAGGCTGTCGAGCTACTGGGTCACCGTCCACAAGCAGCAGCAGGTCGTCTTTCCTACCTCCCGTACAGAGCGCACATGACGCTGAGCTTTTTAGCCCCTCCTCCATCCTCTAGTGTTCCTTTGCAGAAAAACTAGCTCTGGTCCTGTTCGTCCCGACCTTCCTCTTCGACCGCAGCAGTGACGAGCTCCTCCGAGCAGTGAGCTACTGTCTGCATCGTCCTCTCCTCAAGCACTGTCGAGCTGCTGTTGGTGCACTACTGCTGCAGATCACCTTGAGTGCGAGAGGAAAGATTTCTGAGGCGGATTAGTTGCCGGTGTTGTCCTTGGGATTTTTTTGTTTGAACCTGCTGTTGTCCGTGGTTAAAGAGTACAAATTTGTTACTTGAACTCGCAGTACACCTCTTTTCCTAACAAAGAGGTTCTGGCAGCCAGCTGTGGTTTCCGACCTTCAATTTGCTTGTGTGTCCAGTGTGTATGTATATATGTGCCAATGTTTTATATACTATATTGGTTCTGAAATTAAGTGCAAGATGTGCAGATTTTGTTTTCTAGCATGCGCGCGTGAATGTGCAGGCAAACTCCCTTTGACATTATGTTGTCAACTGTGGCACAATTTGTCAGATAGAATATGTAGATATTTCTTCCATTGGTGTCCAAAGTGCCTGACACATACATACGGGCACTTTTTAGTTTAATTTTAGTTTTGTTGTGCAATTGGGCCATATTGGGCACCCATAAGGATTGGATAAAACTCCCCGCGCAGTATGTTTTCGCATTGGATATTTTGTCAGGCAGTTTTGATGTATGTTTGGGGTACTTCTAGGCGCTAAAGTTTTTCTCCATGCTGAATTTTGTGTGGCCCAAGGTTTGCTCCAATCCCTTATATATCATAGTAAAAGAATCATAGGCATATGTTTGGGGTACAAATGCGTACTGACCTTCTCTCCAAACACATACTTGACCTTTTAAAAAAAATTGTGGAGGTCAAAATGTTGCGTTCGAGAAGGTCAAGTGTGTTATGTGTATCTCAGCAAGTTCAAATAATTTAAACATGCAAAATGTTGTGTTCCAGAAGGTCAATTGTCTTATGTGCATCACCTTGCCCCCACTGAATCTTCTGCATTTTTGTGTATTCTTCAAAAGTTTAGGTCATCATGAGTTGCTTCGATTGAGTTACTATGAAAAAGTTCACCTCAGAGGCAGGTATATGCGTGTAGAACAGGAAGGACGACGAACCACGCCTGGTGCCGCTACCATCGTGAACATATGGAGGAAGAAGGTCACCACATTGGCAGGGAGAAGGTCACCATAGAGGTAGGGAGAAGGTCACGTAAGGTGCAGGAAGATTGTTAGAGTGCAGGAACGGGGTGTGTGATCTTTGTGTTGTTTTTGGGGTGCAAATTAACATGGGTATGCGATATCACATCCTGTGTATTCTTGAGATGGCCTCCCTTAGCCTCAAAACCATATTGCCAATAAAATATGATAGTCCCAATGTTGTAGTCACGTGTAAAGAAAATTAGATATATACATGTACAGAGCCTACAACAACTTTACGGGGAGTTGATGGATTATTCAGTGGTTGTTGCTGCCACTACTGATTTTTTTCTTAAGAGGGTCTTCATCACCGTTCAAATAATACCGATGTTTCTTGGTTGCATCTAGTTCCATCGCTCCACCTCAACACTGATTCCTTCAGCTAGATCTTGCTTGTAATTTTGTATTCTTTTTTTTTTCTGGAAAGCATTTGCTCTGAAATCCGGATCCGATGATGTAGCTTTGGCTATTCTTGAAAACATGGAAAAGAGTGTACATGCTCTGTAGGTCAAAATTTTGGCTTTAATTTATGTTTTGCGAAGGTCAAAATGTTGTGTCCGAGAAGGTCGAGTGTGTTATCTCACCAAGTTCAAATAAAAATTAAACATGCAAGGTAAAACATCGGAGAGTTGCGATTTTTTAAAACTTCAAGTGACAAACAAATTTGAAAAAGAGCAAAAAACAAAATTTAAGTCTAGAAAAAATCACCTCAAAACACTAAAAAGAAAAAGAGTGTTCTCTTTGTTATCGAATGCAAAAAGAAAAATTAATGAAAGGGGGAATGCAATTTACGCATTTTCTAAAAGAACTAAGAAGTTCGAATTAAACTAATATAGTAGTTCGATTTTAATAAATAATTCCATTTTTTCGTTTCTATAAATAAAACCAAGAAGTTCAAATTAAAATAAAACGGAGTAGTTCAATCTTAATAAAAAAACATTTTCCTGTTTGTAATAACAAAACCAAGAAACTCGCATTGAAATAATAATAAAAATTGTGTATAACTAGGACTTTTCCGGTTACTAATGAATAACACCAAGAAGTCCAAATTAAAAAAAATGAAGCTATTTGATGTCTATAAAAAACTTAGATTTCCCTAATACTAAAGATTAAAATCAAGAAGTTCAATTTTAAAAAATGGAGCAGTTCAATGTATATAAAAAACTCAGGTTTTCTCGTTACTAATGAACAAAACCAAGAAGTTCAATTGGAAAAAGCGAGGCAGTTTGATATTTTTTGAAAAAACAAGATTTTCCAGTTACTAAAGAATAAAACAAGAAGTTCAATTTGAAATAACAAAGAAGTTCGATGTTTATACAAAACCTCCAATTTTCACATTTCTAAAAATACACAATGAAGTTCAAATAAAAAGCGTAGAGTGGTTCAATGTCTATAAGAAACTCAAATATTTTCACTAACCGGGAGAAGTTCATTTTGAAAACTGACAGAAGTTTACGTACTACGCGGTGTGCATTTGTATGAAAAAAAAGGAATGAAAAAGTAAAGGCCGAAAGTTTTGTTGCTAGAAGTTCAAGTGCTCGGCCCGAGAAAGTTCAAAAGTTCTTGTGAGAGAGGTTGAACAAAAATACGTGACAGAAGTTCAAAGTGAAAACAACGAGAAGTTCAACCACTGCAAGGAATGCATTTCAGGTGAGAATAAAAGTATAGAAAAATAAAAGCTTAAAAGGTTTGTTGAAAGAAGTTCAAGTGCTCTGTTCGGAGAAGTTCAAAAATTCTTGCGAGAGAGATTCACCTTGTATTTCCATGTTCGGTTTTTTCCGTATAAAAATTGAATACAATTCTTTACTCAAAATATAAAAAGGTGAAATTCAAATTGAAATAACAGAGAAAAGGCAAAGTCCAAAATATGAATCACGTGTGTGTTTCATATGAGAAAAAATGAATAAAAGGCAAAGTCAAAAAAAATTGTTGTTATAAGTTCAAGTCCTCGGTCGGAGAAAGTTAAAAGTATTATTGTGAGAAGGGTTTGTACAAAAGGAAAATCATTTGTGTAACACTAACGAGTGGGTGAGAAAAATTACAAACAAAAATATGTCACAGAAGTTCAACGTGAAAACAGCAGGAAGTTCAACTACTACACTGAATGAATTTTACATGAAAAACTTTTAGAACGGTCGCGAGTATGAAAAAATGATCAACACGAAAAGTTGTGTGACTACAGCAGATTTCCATCGATATATCCCTTACTCAATTCCGGTGAGTGGATGTAGAGCTACGAGTAGTGGATGGAGATCTACAAGCAAAAAAAAGCACGTGAAAAATAGAGTGAAGTTCAAGTAGACATGCCGAGAAGTTCAAGTTTTCACGCGGTGCATTTTCGACGAATCTGTTTCGCGATAAAGGCAGAACGAATGATCTTGCCGTTTTTGAAATTACATAAAAACGGCTAGGACTCAGAGAAAACCGTCAACATGAAAAAGTTTCGCATTTTCCGTAGCTTTTTAACGGTATATTATTTGCCTCATTTCGATGAAGTTTGTAGAAATTACGGTGAAAATACGTTTTCAATCATTTTCAAAATTGAATTAAAACCGTAAGGAATTAGGAGAAATAATACATACCGAAATGTTTCGCATTTCCCCAAGCTTTCCAACGCCGTATCATTTGCTGCATTCGAACCTACGGTTAAAACATTATCTCGAAAATACGAACTCGGTGGAACTTATACTATTTTCTAAATTACTTCTAAACCGTACAAAATTAGAAAAAAAAAATTCAACATGGATAAGTGGCGCATTTTCATAATCTTTCCAACGCCATATCATATGCCTCAATTGGATTAGCCGTTTAGAAATGGCATCGAAAATAACAACTCGGCTGTTCAGTTTGCAAAATTTTACGATTTTCCAAATTACACTTTAACCATAAGGAATTAGAGAAAACTTTCAAGATGTGGATGGAGCGGTTTTGCAGCAACTTTCCAACGCCATATTATTTGCCTCATTCCGATAAACGGTTTAGAAATGTGATCGAAATTAAGATTCACGTTTTTTGTGTGAAGAAAAAACGGTTTTCAAAACTGCTCTTAAACCGCTTACATTTTGCCAAAAAATTAACTTGGGTCATGATACTCATGTCCATAGCTTTTCAACGGTATATAGCAAGCCCCATTTTGGCAATGTTGGCGAAAGTTCAACCTAGCACAAGGGGAAGTTCATGTCGAACAACTCAGGCAGTAAAATTGCAAAAAACGCGAGTTCATCATGACCCGAGTGCAAAATCCGCCTATGAGCGAGATTCCTATTTAAAACGGGTATTTAGTTGCTAAAAATCGTTTGCAGATTACACTAACATCACATAGAATGTGACTAACCAGAATAATTCGTGCGGAGAGACACGATTGTGAAGATAGCCCGAAGGTCGGGTTCCTACAGAGGGAAGTTCATGTTGTATTGATTTGAATTTAAAAGTGGGGGGTATAAGGAGCACGGAGTATGTTGCATTTCAGAGAAAGTATGTAGTATATATAGAGTAAGGAGTACATTGTGTTTGAGAAAAAGTATGTAGTATATATGGAGTATAGAGTATATTGTATTTGAGAAAAATATACGTAGTATGGAGTAAGGAGTATGTTGTATTTGAGAAAAAGTATGTAGTATGGAGTAAGGAGTATATTGTATTTTGGAAAAAGTATGTAGTATGGAGTAAAGAGTATATCATACAAGAATGTTATGTGCAGCTTGCGAGGATAAATACAGAAAGTATGAAGTACATAGCATATGTAGTGTGGAGTATTTAGTTTTACAGGAAGTATGGAGTATACATCATTTATATAAGCAAGTATGTAGTAGTGTATCATCATGGTGTATATAAAAACAAGTGTACGTATACGCGGTCGGCCGGCCGGCGAACGACAAAAGCGTCTGCCATTTCATCGGAGGAATTTGGGGGAAATGGGACAATAAACATGTACATGCTTCAGTACAAACAGTGTAGTGAGAGTATACACCGGAGTATATTTAACTATACTTCTAGTATGGAAATATGAGATGACAAAGTCTTGTACGTATACATGCACGTGTTGTTATCCATGCATCATGCGGTTTGCCATCCATGCATATGACCGTGTTCTCATGAGATTTCTGTCTATTGTGGGAATTCGGTTACAGGTTGCAGCTTCGTGGTCGTCGTCGTTGCCTCTAGTTGCCTCCACTGATCTACGTGCATGGTCCTTGTGTACCGTCGTACCGTGTCTTAGTCGCTGCACATCCATATGCAATATAGTTCACCGGGGGCACACCACTCATTCACCAATTGGGCGTTCGCACGGTGCGTCGTTGTTGCCAAGGGAGTCACTCACAAGTTGCTGCTGGGCTCTCTGGTGTTGTAGCAGGTGGATCTCGCTTAATTTTTCAACCGATCTCCTGCAGGTGCTAACATATCAAAGGATCATATCATGAGCTTGTCTAGCATTTGGATCTGCATGTGCTTGATGGAAAAAGAAGAAACATGATACCGCTTATCTGTTCACAAAGCAGAATGGGCCAACGCTGGTCAGCCGTTATTTTGCTGTCTCGCCGGTGGCAGAAAACTACTAGGGACGACGCCAGCCGTCGCCAACCGGTGACAAAAGAAGCTCCGGAGATATTGAACAATCAGATAGAGAAAAGAGAGATCAGCCTGTTTGTTATTGGTAACTAGAAGGTACAGATAAAAGCTATTTTCACATAGTGAGACCAGCTAGGTTTGTTAGTAGTAGGATAAGGATGACTTACGATGGATTCAAAATAAGGGATAAGCTCACGTACAATGGGATAATCTAAACGGGTCAGGTGGAACCTCATCTAGCCCGTTAGGTTTCTGTAGGCAACCCATCTAGGCACATGAGATCAACGGTGGATTCCTAGGCGGTAACTACCACTAGGTGGGTCTATTCTGCTAACACACCCTTAAAAGTCTTATTCTGCGAACACCTCGCCTTATTCTGCTAAGACTAATCCCTCGACCCACCTCACCTTCTTCCCCGCGTCACACCTCAATCCCTGTCCACCTTCTTCCCCGCGTCACTCCCCCGATCCCCTTCCACCTTCTTCCCCCGATCCCACCCCCGCCATCCCATACCCCAACCACCCCAGCGCCGCACCATCTCCTTCCCGGTGCCACTGCACCACCTCTCTTACCGTGCCGCGGCACCACCCCCTCCCCGCGCCGCCACACCCTCTCCAACCACCTTCCTCCTCGGCCCACCTACCCCCGCATCGGCCAGCCGCCGGATCCGCCTCGTCGCCGTCCTCCCGCGGCTGTCTGACGTCAGATCCGCTCGTAGCCGTCCCGGGGCGCGTCAGGGGCAGCCGGCTTCAAGGATTGGAGGGGTCCGGTGAGCTCGAGGGTCGCCGCGACCAACCCCTCCCCGTTCCTCCACCTCCTCCCTCCCAATCTCCCATACAGCTGCGTATCACCCCAACTCCCGCTGAGATTCTTCCTAGACTTCCGCGCCCGCGCCGCACACCTCTTCCAGTACCGTCGCGTTGCGCCTGTCATCACCTCCTATCCCCTTCTGCGGCCCTCGTGATGGACTGCATGCGTGCAGTAGGGGTCCCACGGCCGTGTAATTCGCGTGCAAGTGTGAGCTCCTTCCTTCCCGACGAGCATCAGCCTTCAAGGATTGGCCACCGCCCCTTGTCTGTCCACAATCGGTGTTGGAGCTACCGGTGCTCCGCCCCTGCCCAGATCCGTTAGGCACGCGCCGGTTCTGGCCACCCTGCCCCTCCGCCACCGGACTGGTCCTGGCCGCACGAGTCTTGCGGTTCACTTTTGTTTTGTTTTTGCTATTGAAAATCTTCAGTGTGCGGGCAAGGGATGGCTCCAGGGCTCCTCCGACGTCCTCCGGTGGCGAATGTTGATGTCCCGTCGTCGATGCAGCTCACTTCGTCCGTACGGGTGGTTTTTTTCTTCAAACTGCAGCTCACTTCATGCACAGCATCTCGGAACAGCGTGAGGGTGCGGGCGCCCCTTCCCTGCAGCCCGGCGACCGCACCCGTGCAGTCCACAAACGAGGTCGTCAAGTTGAAGAGCGGCCAGTGTGGCGCCCCTTTCCAGCGAGCACATCGTGCAGTGCTGTTGAGTGTGGCGTGCAGTGCAGCTCGACCTAGTGTGCAGTTTACGGCCCTCACCTGCAGCTTTCTTCTACACAGTCGCGCGCGGCGGGAGACAAGTGCACTGCACTAGGGTGGCCGGCGACATACTTATTTTTTAGTAGTTCATCTTTGCTGTATGTTTTAATTTCACCTTGTTTGTGGTTCCCTTGTGGCATCCTGCAGTACGGATTGCAGGCGCATCCAGTTTTTTAAATGCAGAGAAGCTCGGTCCATGTAGTTCACGGCGAGGTAGGCCATCAGGGGAAGGAATCTGTAGTACTCTTGCACCTGAAAACATAACAATATGGGATGTGATACAGATGGCAGAAAACTACACACACAAACATGCACCATCCATATTCCAATCAGAGAAGCTCGTCGAGCTATCCAGCGATTTGTGCATGTCACCTTGAGAATCCATACAATGGAGGCGGCCCGAGCAGCGTGGTCGACGGAGCCGGTCGGAGTAGTCGGACAGGGGCGAGTAGTCGGCCTCGCCGCCGATGAGCTCGGCAACGAAGGCCGCCGCCGAAGACGACGCCGACTCCTCCTCGGCGCCGGAGTACCAGCCACCGTCCTGCTCGGCGGTGGTGCAGGTGCTGGCGGTGGTGTCGACGAAGAAGAAGGCGTCCTTGGCACAGAGGAGGCAGGACGCGTTGTCTTCCGGCATAGCCGGCCGGTGGGGGCCATCACTGAGTAGCAGCCATTGCCGTCGAGTGGGCAGCGTGGTGGTGGTGGTGGTGGAGCAGAGGTGATGCGGTAGTGGAGCTGAGATGGTAGCTAGAGATGAGTAGCCGCGCGCTAGTGTGAGCGATGTGCGAGAGCGCAAGGGGATAGGTAATAAAAAATGCTAGACTTACAGGATGGCTTGCGCGTGTGTGTGCAAGTGCAGAACAGAAGTGTTCACTCATGAGTGTACGCGTATATATGTATCAGTGTATGTATGAGCTTTTTATCCTTTGCATATATGTTGTTGTAGTACAAGAAAAGAGAACAGCCTCCATAGTTGATAAGTAGGCAATGGTTAGTAAAAAATACTCCACGTGCCATGCATGCTAAGCTGTGTCCGAAACGCAGTCAGTGGGAATGCACTGATGACAATATTATTTTTTGAACACACTACAAACGCAAACGGTCATACATACGTACATACACTCGCCCTATAAACGCAAGCACGCACACACTCTAGTACCCTACCGCTATGAGCACCTTCGAAAAACTGAGCCGGCATATTATTTTGAAATTGACGAAATCGCACAAACGTCTTTCTACTTGACGGGAAGGTCTCCCCCCACCGAATGCACTGATGACAATCAGATGCCTATAGGCGAATTTCAAAAATGTATGAAAAGAAATGTTACGATTCGCTCAATCTTACCAAAAATCTAAACACAAGAATCTAATGACAGAAATCCACAATTTCATTGCAGATCAATGGTCTTGCCACTTAATCATGTTGGTGTTGCGTTCTACACAACTACTTATGTTCGTTGGGTAGCTTGGTTTCTTTGGAGTTATGGAAGAATACTACCGTCTTTTTAAATGCATGGGCCGTCATTTGGTATACTGAAAAAAAACAATTCAAAGAAGCTCACTTCTTATTAGATGTAGTTCACTTGCTCAGCCACTGCGGTCCACTCGCCTGCGTAAAATAAGTATGAAAAAAGATAAGAAAAACTCATGCGGGTCACTTTCGGTATTGTTGTGGTTCACTTTTGATAGTGTCACGGTTCACTTACGCCCAACGTGAAAGAAAAATGATAAAGAAAAGTAACGCGGTTCACTTTTGATAGTGTTGCGGCTCACTTGCCCTCGTCTCTGCGGTCCACTCTCGTTCATAAAAAAAGTTGAAAAAAAGACAACAAAAACTCGTCTGAGAAAATTTACGCCCGACAAAAGAAATTATGCAGCTCAGTTGCCCGTCCGATGCAGTGCGGTTTTCAGTCGGAACCAGTGCGGTTTTCTGTTCGATGCGGTTCACTCGTCGATTTAGGTGTCGCGAAAAACAGTGTCTGCATTTCAGTAATTTCAAAACTGCTCTTAAACCGTAAGGAATTAGAGAAAGTATTCTACATGAAAAAGTTGCGTCTCGTTGATATCTTCCCAACGGTGTATCATTTGAATCATTCCGACCAGCGGTTTATAAAAATTTCACGAAAACGGCCTCTGCCACTCGTCGTCCGCCGCACGATTTACAAAATTAACTTAAAACCGTAAGGAATTCCAAAAACACTTCTACATATGAAAGTTGCGTCTCGTCCGTAGCTTTACAATGGCATATCACACGCCTCGTTTCGACAAACGGTTCAAAAACTAAAGCGAAAACAGTATCAAAAATTGCAAAAAATTCGAAAAAACACAATTCTGCGATTTACTAAATTTAAAACTGCTCTTAAACCGTAACGAATTAGAGAAAATAATAGTTATGGAAAAGATGCGTCTCGATGATATCTTTCCAACGGTGTATCATTTGCTTTATTCTGACAAGCGGTTTAAAAAAACGCGTAAAAACACTCGCTGCCACTCGTCATGCGCCGCACCGTTTTCAAAACTGCTCTTAAACCGTGAGGAATCTCGAAAAGTGTTCAATATGGAGAAGTTGCGCTTAATCCATAGCTTCTCAACGATATATTACATGAGTCGTTCCGATAAACGGTTAAAAAATTAGAGCGAAAACAGTACCGAAAAAGCACAGCATGCAGTTTTTTCCAACACGAAGTTCACTAGTCTGTGTATTGCAGTACCTCTGTTACCGAAAATGCAGTGCCCTCGCGTTGAGCGTGCAGTGCGGAAGTGTTATCAAAATAGTTATTCTGCTAATATTAGCAGAATAGATCGGCTGTATATATATAAATTGTGTGGGGCACCTAGGTGCCTGGACACCTTGATCGGGTCCAACCCATTAACGCAATTCTTACATATAGATAATCACTAGTGCCTTCCAAATAATTTACTTTCCATTTTGTGCTTGCATTTACTAGACTCACGACCATTGATTGGATACTGGTTTCCAAAACAAATGCATGCGATTGATTGCCTCATAAAGGATTTATTTTATTAAGAATTATACTATAGTCTTATTAAAATACTCTGAACACTCGTACTTGGGTACATATATACCAAATAGTTTATTTTAGACTTTTGATACCTTTTGGTACCTACAAATGTAGTCAATATATTTTAAAGTGTATATACTCAAATCTCCGCAAAAAAAATAGTGCATACTCAAGGTATTTCTCTGTACGTATATACCTTGATGTGAATTTTCTTTGTATATACCCATACATGTCAGATTTTTAATAGGTGGTACATGTACCCGAGATGCAAATATTACGGTCCAATAATAGATATTATAGTTGGTGGGTACCTAATATTACGGTCCAATAACAGATACCCGTGTGTACATATTATTAGACCGTGATAAAAATATATACGTGTTGGTGTTATACCCAATGAAAATACACATAAGTAATGTATTATACCTAATGAAAATATACACATACCCGGGGCCATTATATTAAATAAAATAACACACATACTAGAAGTATTATACCTAATGAAAATATACATATTTATATGTATTGAAAATGTAAACATAGCCGAGGTATTATAACTAATAAAAATTGGATATATCTCAGTTATTCTAAATGAAACGAAAGTTGAATACCCAACCGTGATATCTGTTGGTGCATACTGAAGTCCTTGGAAAAAATGCATACTCAAAATATGTATGTGTATGTGCATACCTTGATATGAAATTCATTGGTATATACCCATAAATGAAACTACCTTTTGATAGTTGGACACATGTACGTAAACTGAATACCTTGACAGATGATATGTACAATACAATAAATACGAAGAACTATAGGTACGGTACTCGAGTAATATAATAACAGGTATGATTATCACGTACCTCCAATGATTTTTACCTTTCTACTTTTGAAGCGTTTTCCCTATCCTATAGTACACATACATGCACTATAATTTGGTAACTTCTATGCATTGATGAGTATCCAGTAGTATTGAAACCATAAATACTCCCTCCGTTCCTAAATATAAGTCTTTGTAGAGATTTCACTATGGACCACATACGGATGTATATAGATGCATTTTAGAGTGTGGTTCATTCATTTTACTCCGTATGTGGTCCATAGTGAAATGTCTCCAAAGACTTATATTTAGAAACGGAGGAAGTAGTTTCTATGCATGCACGCATGCGTGCCATTACTGTTGCTTACTACCATATATATACTCATAACGGGTTTACCCACTAGTACTTGAACCAACGGTAGGAAGTCACCATCTAACGGCTAGGAGGTAAGGTGCCGGGGCACCTAGTGTCCCAAATGGCCGTCCTATGAAACTTAGGAAACTTCGTTGCGGCGGATGCAATCACGAGCGCTAGTGCGTGTTGGGATCTGGTCCCTCCCCTTTCCTTATTTGCATTTTCATGTTATTAATCGTTAGATGGTTATTTCCGGTTATAGTGGAAGATGGGCCATGCTCCCTGCGCAGGCGCACAGTGGTGCGCATGCACTAGGCTGGCGTGATGGCAGTCCAGCAGGTCAGGCAGGGGCCCGCCCGCGTTCTGTTCAAAGGGTTTCAGGTTTGCTCGAGAACCATTCGGCCAAGGGTGCACCTTCCACCTATTTTTCCTTTTGTTTATTATACACTTTTTGTTCTTGTGGGCCCATCTTGTTTTAGCCGGCCTATTTCCCCTTGGGCGCCGTCGAGGGAGCTGCCCTGTGTCCCTCCCCAGTCGGTCACCTTCCCCACTTCCCCTTATCTCACACCCCCCCGTCAGTGGTCATGGACGACGTGCAGGCGACCCATGCTGCTCCTGGAGCCGCGCTCCTCCTCAAGCTCGGCGTCGCCGTTCTCCCACCTCCCAACCCCCTCCCACGGAGTCAGATCCGGCAAAGCGGCCGACGAGCATCAGCATCGCGCCCTCCTCACCATGGTAGGCCCAGCTCCTCCTCACGGTGGCCTCCTCCATCAATGCCGCCAAGCTCCCGCTCCTCTGTAGTGGCCCCGAGGTTGACATTACAACAGAATTGTAAGATTGGTAGTTTGGTACTGTGTACTATGATGGTACTTTGAATGTGTTTTCTGTGATGAACTGAAGATATTTTGTGTGTGTAAGTTTAATTACTTCTGGACTTGCTCCTCCTACTGTGCCTCCCTTCCAATTTCCCGCTTCGGGTTTATCCGGTTCAGTTATATACTCCGGCTGCTTCTTGGGAGGTTGCGAGTGGGGTATCCCATATCTCCACTTTTCCAGCCGTTCCTTGCCCAGGTTTGTTTCTTCAAGCTGGGTGTGAGGGAGTTAGAAATTGATTCCTTTTCAGTCAAAACTGATTTGGTCTACGGTTTCAGTGAAATGTGGCAGACTGCTTGATGCTTGAAAGCTCTTCCTGCGGATGTCTCAGTTGCTTACCTTCTAGTTCCATGTTTGGCCATGAGATCAATGACAAAAAAATTGTTTCCATCCTCGGTAAAGTAGTTCTGAAGCATAGTTCCGTGTTCTGTCAAATGTTGCGTGTAGAGTAAGTAAATAAAGGTAACGTGGTGCTCATGACCTTTTTATTATTTGCCCTGGGAGAGTTTGCAATTCAGTTTATAAGAAAATGGAAGTGCAAGATACTTGTTCAATAGCATCAGTGCCAATAGAAGTGCAGTTCAGTTTGCAATTGTTTCTGTGGGGCATTCTCGCTTGGCTAGATTAAAACGGATATGTCCCAGTTTTACAGTTAGTTTGACTCACTAGCTTGGTAAGCCCCAGCAGTAGCATCGAAGATAATTGTACTACCAGGCTAATAGCAACGCCACTCTTCTTTGGCTTGGCAACCACCAGCGGCAGACACCGATGGAGAGGTGGATATGGCGGGCTCCCTGCACACAGCGGGCAGATCATCAGCGACTTGTCACAGCAGTCATCAGATATGATCGACACAATGAACCACAAGTGTAGACCAAAGTGTTCCCAGTCACTGTTAGCTGGCCGCCGAAGTTTCCAATAGACTTGACTGCTTTGTTAGGAAAATCCATCGCGTCAGTTCTTATGTTGTGGACAAGTTTCACATTTAGTTCACTTGCAAACTTTAAGATTCCTAGTCATTTTCTGTATCGTATTGAACATAATTTACGTCCGATCCAGCTGGGTAACCAATCCCTTCTTCGTCTGATTCAGAAGATAAATCATTAATCCGACGCGGCACGCTCGCCCCCGAAGGCAGAGTCCCATGCCCATCCATCATGCGCGCATGCACATCACGAGTAATCGGTCTTCTCGATGATTTTCAAGTTTCCTTAATGGACTGTTTTATGTCCAAAAACACCGCAGCCACAACTACTCTGAAGACATAAAGCAGCTTGTGAACGATGAAGCTTTGTGGTATATGCACACAGCCCCGCCTTAAGATGATAACATAAAGGTGCTCTGCCTATTAACAGATGTTTGAACTTGAAAATGCGACTAGCAGAATGGGTAGGTGTAAAATGGCGACGATTTTTGAAAAGAGAATGTGAGGGTAGTGGTATTGCGGTACAGTCTATAGCTTCAAGCTACAAAATTAAACGCACGAGAAGTAGTCTCTCGACCTGACCTTCTATTGGCGTACGTCGCTCCATATATGAACATCCACGGGATAACGACAATGGCCTACTTGCATTCCGGTGACATAGTGGTGCTGGCTATAGCTGCTCGTGAATGGGATCACGGACCACATCCATCTTTGCTATAGAGCATCGTTGAAAGGAGCGCCGACAGAATAGGTGAGGCAATCTCTGATCCCAGGATTCCAGGAAGTCTCTGTCGTTTGTCTCGGGGGTTGAGCATTGACTTATTCCGTTTATCTCGACAACCAGTTTTGGTGAGTACTAGCAAGATGTCCGTGCATTGTACGGAACATCAAGATGCATTTTTTTACAAAACACCTGTTGTGATTGACCCATGCAGAAGTAATCCCATGTTAAAAACTAATAATATCTCGAGAATTTTATCGGAAAAATGGTATCTCAAGAATTTCATCGAAAAAATGATATCTCGAGAAAGATGAGAGATAAGGTGAGGAGGAGGGGCGTGGTGGTGACTGGTGGTCGGACTGGGCGGATGCATGGGGATGGACGGCGCCGGCAGCGGCCACCATGCCAGATTGTTTCAGAGACTTCCTTTTTTAATTGCTCAGCAATGAGGTTGTGGGAGATAAGGATGAACGAGATAAGGCCTTATCTGTAAATGTGGAGAGAGGTGCGGGTTTTTTTTGTAAAATTATCATAATTTGATTTCTATCCGTCAGATATAGATCGGACGGTCTATATTACAAGATGGCAGGCACACCATCATCACCAACTCGGTTTTTTATAAGAGTAGAGATTTACTAGGACCTTGCGGTAAATATTCTTCCCTCTTTTTTAGTTTTGATTATATGGCAACACATGAAACTTTTTTTAGCACTATACAATCAAAGTCGCTCACACACATAAGCATACACTCATCCTATGAATGCACGCACGGACATCCTACACTTATGAGCACCTTCGAGAGACTGAGCGGGCATACCATTGTGAGATTTTACGAAGTCACCTCAGTGGCCTCGCAGTCGATGAGAATGTCTCCTCCCAATGAACGAACATCGCCGGAAGCCAGAAATAAATCCAGAGAAAAGCAAGCACCAATGTCAAGTCTGGAATTTGAAGCCCAGTGGGTTGGGGATACCACTGTTCTCCTAACCATCCAACCAGGTTGGTTAAAACGGACTGCAAAAAAATGACGTGACTGATACTGCCTGTAAAATGCAGCGCTAGGCCGGAGCAAGTCGGGACGACAATGACGGGCGGCGTGGAGGTGGTGCATGCTTGGGGGCCAGAGATGATAGATGCGGGCATGCGGCGGTGTGACCAGATCATGTCCTCAAGTGGTGTGGGTCGTGCGTGGCGAGCGCTACGGGGTGTCCGCCGTTTCCATGTTGGTCTGTTGGCGGAGTTGGTGGCACGACCGTGGTGGTTGGCCTCTCCTTCCTCTGCTCGTGTGGCTTGGACCCGCGAGCGGTGGTGGACCATGTTAGACGGTGATCTCCACTAGCTTGCGTAGGTGGATGGTCGATGGTGGCAGAGGCTACCAGGGGAGGGAGGCAGAGGGGGCCTCCCAGCCTTGCCATCGCCGAAATCTGGACGAGACAGATTGGTCGCGACGGTGGCCGTAGTCCTTGATGATGCGGTGGGGTGGTCTCAGAGGCACTTTTTCCTTTAACAGTCGGCGGCTTCCGTGTGCCTGGAGCTAAGGTGTGGTCCCGGAGGCCGGGTCAACAGGCCAGGTGGTGGGAGTCGCGGTGGTCGTGGGCAGATCTCGCGGCTCAGGTGCGGGTTGGTTGCCATGGTACATGCAAACCTACATTTTTAGATTGTTAGAACCATGCATACCTGCATATGGGAACCCTATTTTTTTCTACGAGAAGCTTCCTGTAGGGTGGACGTTGCACCTATCAACACCCTTCTACATTGTGCAATGTTTTTCGGGCGTTGGTATTTGTGTTGTTAGTGACCGATATAGCAGTATATAGTAATATTGCATCGTTAGATTAAAGGGGGGACCTTCATTTCACATTGTTAGAACCATGCATATCCCTTCCGAGGGCATCCTATTTTTTTAGTACGAGAACCTTCCTAAAGGGTGGACGTTGCACCCACTGTCACCCTTTGACTCGCACTCTATCCCTTATATGTTGCGTGAGTGTTGGTCTGGATGACAAAGGATTAGAGAAAAAGTGATAGATATATAGATATATAGAGGGAGCGGATTTGTTTGTGAGTGAGAGAGCGGTATAGTTTCATCGCATCGCTTAGATTGCACGGGAACCTATATTTTACATTGTTGGGACCATGCATAATTGCAGGGGCACCCTCTTATGTGTAACGAGAACCTTTCTACATGGTGGACGTTACAAATTGACTAACATATTTAAAAAATAATACAAAATATAAAGGATAACATGACATATTTGGTAGATAGATAAATATAGAGGGAGAGGATTGTTTGCGAGTGGGAGAGCGGTACAAAGTATCACCACGTCGTTAGATTACACACAAACCTGCATTTTAGATTGTTAGAACCTGCATACGCGCATATGGGCACCCTATTTTTTGTCCATGAGAACCCTCCTATAGGGTGGACGTTGCACCCACTGACACCATTCTACATCAGCAAGGTCTCCCAGGCATTGATATTTGTGTAGTATTGACATTGCAGCTTCTAATTGCTTCTGCTGGACCCGCACCACCGTCGCCTCCCGCCACGCGTGCCAGTGAGAGAAACCTTGTCGCGGCCGCCGGCAAGGAGATGTGTGGCCGCGTGTGCCTCCTGCTCGACCTCCCCGTGGGAGCCACCCCAACATGGCTGCTGGTGCAGCACAACTGCGATTAATTCCACTGGAGCCACGCCGCCATCGCCTCCTGTCGCGTGCGAGCTATCTCTGCCACCACCAACGACGAGGAGAAAAAGTGGACGCAATGGTTGAGATGGATAGGACTCTAGCTACCTTGCGTAGGGTGAGGGGGAGGGGGTTGTTCGCGTTAGGACTAGATCCAGCGACCGATTCCTTTGGTTGACGTGGCGACACTTTCTGCCATACGATTTGGGTTGGTCATCCCACAAGCAGTTCGTAGTTCGCTGCGAATAACAACTTTTAATTGCTTCCGATGGACCCGCACCACAGTCGCCTCCCGCCGCACGTGCCAGTGGGAGAAAATCTGTCGCGGTCGCCGGCGAGGAGATGTGTGTCCACGTGCGCCTCTACCTCGACCTCCCCGCGGGAGCCACCCCAACGCGGCTGCTAATGCAGCGCAACTGTGACGAATTCCACTGGAGCCATGCCACTGTCGCCTCCTGGCTCTTGTCGCGTGCGAGCTACCTCTGGCACCGTTGGTGGCGAGGAGAAAAAGTGGACGCGATGGATGAGATGGATAGGACTCTAGCTACCTTGCATTGGGTGGGGGGGAGATAAGGTCATGGGGGAGGTCGTTCGCGCTAGGACTCGATCCAGCAACCGATTCCTTTGGGTTGACGTGGTGACGCTCTCTGCCATGCGATTCAAGTTGGTCATCCCACAAGCAGTTCGTAGTTCCCTGCGAGTTCCTTGATAACTGACGGTCGCTAGTTAAGATTTTCCTAAAAAAACTCGTCAAGGCTTCCTGATTATTTACGCGAGGGGGCGATAGAAAACTACCGGATTTGCACCCACTGACACCATTCTACATCAGCAAGGTCTCCCGGGCATTGATATTTGTGTAGTATTGATATTGCAGGTTCTAATTGCTTCTGCTAGACCCGCACCACCGTCGCCTCCCACCACGCGTGCCAGTAAGAGAAACCTTGTCACGACCGCCGGCAAGGAGATGTGTAGCCGCGTGCGCCTCCTGCTTGACCTCCCCGTGGGAGCCACCCCAACACGGCTGCTGGTGCAACGCAACTGCAATGAATTCCACTGGAGCCACGGCGCCGTCGCCTCCTGTCGCGTGCGAGCTATCTCTGCCACCACCGACGACGAGGAGAAAAAGTGGACGCGATGGATGAGATGGATAGGACTCTAGCTACCTTGCGTACGGTGAGGGGGAGGGGGTTTGTTCGTGTTAGAACTAGATCTAGCGACCGATTCCTTTGGGTTGACGTGGCGACACTTTCTGCCATACGATTTGGATTGGTCATCCCACAAGCAGTCCGTAGTTCGCTGCGAATTACAACTTTTAATTGCTTCTGCTGGACCCGCACCACAGTCGCCTCCCGCCGCACGTGCCAGTGGGAGTAACTCTATCGCGGTCGCCGGCGTGGAGATGTGTGTCCACGTGCGCCTCTAGCTCGACCTCCCCGCGGGAGCCACCCCAACGCGGCTACTGGTGCAGCGCAACTGCGACGAATTCCACTGGAGTCGTGCCACCGTCGCCTCCTGGCTCTTGTCGCGTGCGAGCTACCTCTGGCACCGTCGGCGGCGAGGAGAAAAAGTGGACGCGATGGATAGGACTCTAGCTACCTTGCGTTGGGTGGAGGGAGGGAGATAAGGTCATGGGGGAGGGGGGTTGTTCGCGCTAGGACTCGATCCAGCAACCGATTCCTTTGGGTTGACCTGGTGACGCTCTCTGGCATACTATTCAGGTTGGTCATCCCACAACCAGTTCGTAGTTCGTAGCGAGTTTCTTTAAGCTTGCCGTGTAACCTGATTTATTAGCTGCTACAAATACAGCGAGATGATTTTCTACCTGATTTGGTCTGCATCCGCACTGACCAATATCTGACGGGCGACCTGAAAAAGACCATACTGCCTCGACAGCGCCAGTGCCAGTTAATCGCCCTGCCATACTCAACCGAAAGAATAAGCATGGACACTTGCTTCACAGTCAGAGGGACCAAGTTGTTTGGCGGTTCAAGGTACTGGAGACAAAACTAGTATATTCAGCAGAAAATTTCCTGTTCATAATCAAAGCGGCCGAACCATAGCTAACGGTGGAACTCCGGCTTCCGTTGCTCGCGCCACCATCTCCCAAACCCTTCATTTTCCAATCAGACGATAGTAGTGGCGGTATTGATTACACGCACGTACTGCTGTTTGCGCGGCCGAGACGAGTTACAATGTACACTCTTTTTGGATGCATGGCAGGGCTTTTCGTCTACAAAAACGTCTTCATCACGCCCGAGTTTCATTTACTAGTCTGAACGGTGCAGAACCGTTTTAATTTACCTAGACGAAAACGGCACGGTTTACCTGTCTGGACCAGCGCGACCAAGTCCACTTACTAGTCCAGAAGGTGCTGAACCCTTTCATTTGGCTAGAAGAAAATAACCGTTTTCACATGTCAGCACGCCGCAGCACAGAACTTTTGGTAAATGACCACCATCAGCCAACTCAGAAGGTTGCCCCAAGTAGCTCCTGTCCATCCCTGCCGGTTGAGAAAGGCGCCACACCTTTTGTCTCGAGTAAGCCTGCAAAGTCAGAGAGTAGGCTCCCATTCTGGAACTACGCCTCTAGAAAGGTTCAGCTTACCATTCCTCTTCAGTTTTGGCGAAATTCAGCAATTCGTAAAATTGGAACCTTATCCACATAGAGATGCGGATCTCAAAGCAAACGAATGGTTCTGATAACAACCACTTGAGCTAGTGTGGATAGCAAATCCATCCTCATAGGGAAAATCCATCCTACCACTCAATGGTAGTTACCACATATGTCTCATATACTACCATGTGATATTATATATAATATTTTATCATATTAAATATGTTCATATACTATATCTAAGATATTTCAAAACAAGTTTCATGACAAAATTGCATATGAACCCATAGTTTTTGTTATATTTGTGAAATACATATATATTTGTACGTAAAAAAGAGCATACTCAAAACATGATACATACTACCTAAAAATTAGTATATATACTACCTAATCATTGTTATATACTACATACTATACGTACATACTCTTGGTTTCGACAGATACTACATAGAACATATAAAACGAAGTGGTGATAACTACCACTGCTTGTAGGAAATATATATAGGAAAAATCCATCCTACCACCTGGTGGTAGTTACTCCACATGTCTCATATACTATCATATGACATTATATATACTACTTTTTCATTATAGGTATGTTCATATATTATATATAAGATAATCCAAAGTCGATAATGTGAAAAAATTGCAAGTTGGCCCATGGTTTTTATTATATTTATGAAATACGTCTATATTTGTATGTAAAATGGAGCATTCTAAAAATATGATGCATATTACCTAAAAAGTATTATATATACTACATACTACGCGTACATACCCGATTTGATAGATACTACATACAACATACAAATCTTAAGTGGTGGTAACTACCACTGATGGTAGCCCATGCTAGCAATGACATCGTCCTCTTACATGGCAGAGTACAGTTAGGGCAATAACTAATGATAAAACCTTATGTATGTGACATAGAAAGAAATGGAGAGTACCTTTAAGGATAAAAGTTTGCAAAAAAAAACGCTTGTGCATCTCATACTTGAAGCTAACTATGTATGCCAATAGTTTTAAAATCTGACTACCAGCTGATATAACAACAAAAGTGCACAATTTATCAGTGTAACACATGAAAGAATATTTAAACTCCAACAAAACAGTTCATCACCCCTCTTCTAACCCATTTAGACAAGTTGTACTAAATCATATTATAGCAACAACGACAAGGGAGCATCATTCAGCAGTAGCAACACACATACAGAGGGCAGCAGTGCAGTTCACATCTTGAGGGGAATTCTCTACTTATTGCTCCTTCCTCCAGTTTGCATGTGACAAATTTCAATGTAAATTTTCCTTTCTGTTTTACAACCTTGAGTGAATTCTTATGTACTTTTACATTCAAATATAGACCCTATGAGCATGGATCAAAAAACTTATGTGGTTGTGCATCTGGTCACCCAATGTGTATGTTATTTAAAAATGATAGCTAGCAAGAGAGATGAGGAAGGGACGGGAAGGGGAGGGGATAGGATGGGGACAAGATAAAACCTTGAGTAGCTGCAAGTCCATGGCGTCCTTGACATCTCCGTGAAGAAACCCTTACGGCGGCGACTGTGATGGATGGGGAACTCCCATGACGTGCTCCATCTGCATCTGCAGCAGATGATATGAAGAGAAGGTGAGGTGTGGGGGTGGCGGATCCCAGCCAAGAAGGAAGGAGGGACGAACCTGGGGCCGCCGGAAACGCGCTGGCAAAGCCTACCCAAAACCCTAGCCACGAGGGTTGCAAGCGGTCTGTAGAGGCCGGGAGCGAAGAATCTGGCCGAAGGGGACGGAACGGAAGCGCGGACCATGGGGAGCTCGGGAGCGTGCTGCATGGCCTGAAGCTCGCCGAAGAAGCAGCCAACATGGGTGGTGGCGGTGGCGGCTTCATGGGCAAGAGGGAGAGGAGGCAAGCCCGTGCATTGTTGTGGTCGTGTTTTTTTTCTTACAAACTTGGTCGGACCACGGGTTGAATACCCCAAATCACAAGGTCGTTTTTGCATAAACGAAACATTTTCTTGGATAGGCCATTTAAAATAGGACTGCAGGTTGAATATGTAATTCACTAGGACTTTCTCTTGCAAACACCAACAACGTATGACAAAAAGATTACAGTGGGGATTGCAATTTTTCTCACATTTTCGTTTTTTCACTCAAACTCAAGAGAAAAACTTTGCTTCTTATAAGACGGACAGCAGCACCCAAGCACATCGAGGCAGAACGCAAATGTAACACGAATAAGCATTCTCCTGAATGTTTATTCACTACTAAACCAGTAGAGTTCCAGGATGTTCTAACTAAAAACCAGTATCTCAGTACTCCGGAACAACTTCGGGTCAGAGGACATACAATCTTTTTTTTTAAGAAAAAAGCAGACGACATTATACAATCTTAAAGGAGATAAAACCAGTCTTTGCCTGCTTCTACATACCGCAAAACAAAAGCATGAGGCCATTCATTAATTTGCTTTGCCCTGTGCAGCAAGCTTGGCTGACACCTCCTCATCTGATAAAGGCAGATAGTAAATCCTTGGAGAGGATTGTGTCTTTCTGAAGAGATCATCAAGTGTCACCACAGGAGGTTCTGCCTTCTTTGGGGTGGGTGGAAGCTTCTCCCTTGGATCAGATGTAGGAGGCTTCACAAGGGGTGGTGGAGGCGGCAATTGCTCCCTTGGTGTAGCAGCAGCTTGGCGAGGCACACTTTGATTTGCCTGACCTTGCTGAAAAGGAGCCTCCCTTGGTGTAGTGGCTGGGCTAATAGGAACCGCCGCTGCTGTTGCTGCTGGGGGAGGGGGAGGGGGTTCAAGCTTGAGTTTCACTTCCTGAGGATCAACAAATTCAGCTAACAGATAATTGCCATTGTTCGGGGGCCACTGCAGGTTGTAGACAGCATCACGAGTTGCTGTAGCTTCCTCCACCGAGGAGAACTGCAAATAAGACATGGAGGCAAAGTCAGCGAACAAATATTTACAATAACCAGCATCATCACAATGAATGCTTTTCAGCTAAGAATAATCTACAACTGATGCATCATTCTTTAAGAACCATATCCACTCCAAACTAAAATCCAATTAGTCCACACAAGTCATTAATAGAAAGTAGCAGCAGTTATCAGGCTTTGCTGACTATCAAGTCCACTTGAGAAATATAAAATGTCAAAATGATTTCACTATAAGCATTATGAAACCGCATTTAGAATCTATGGGTTTTTAATTTGGTTACATAAGAAAGGCTGCAAGTCTGCTGCATTGGACCTTACAAAAAACAATCCTAGCAAAAACGAAGGTCAAGTCAGAAAATAATATATGCTGCTGCAAAGATGATAAAAGGAAATAAAAGACAAGAACACACTGATGTTGTGATTAACAAATAGAACATACTGTAACATAGCAGTGGGTCTTGATATGATCCATCCAGAAGCTACAAACAGATCCAGTTTTACCAAGAAGCTCTTGCACAGCTCTCAGGGTAAATGGGCGTACAAACCGGTCGATTCTCAAGGAAGTTGTTGCCGGTTTCTGAGATGGTGGCACTGCAAGACCAAACCAAAGAAAAACAATTAGCTTCCAAAAGAAAACAATGAACTGATGAAGCATAAAGACTTGGTAATGGAAGCACAAGTAAAGAAACAAGGACTCACCAATCCTCTCTTTTGGAGAATCTCCACTTGCTGTTGAATCAGACCTGCCAAGAGAACGTTTTAAGGCAGGCTGGAGAATATCCTTACGAGCATCAGAACCACTTTGACTCAACGGTTGTCTTTCTGGAACATTGCCACTATCTGCAGCCCATCGACGCTGACGTTTGATTGGCTCAGTGTTTGCAACAGTTTCTTGAGCTGTGTGTTCAACAGGGAGTTAATACAAAACTCAGGGACACTGCCAATTTAATTGCAGAATGACCAAACGATCGTATGCTCATTACTTCACTAGCATTCTAATTCCGTATCGAAATTTAATGACATATTGAACAAATCCCCATTAAGTAGCATTAGACAACTTGTGACAACTTGTGAGCAATAGAACGTCACCGGACTATCTAACATATATGGGTTTCAGTTCATACTTAGCAGCTAACAATAATACTAGAGTACAGAGCATCTGTGGCTTCCTCTGCTAAATTAACTTGCACTCACAAGCACTAGCAAAATTTGTTTTATGTGAAACAAACGTGCTAACACAAAAAAAACTTTAGAGAATGATTTCTTTGTGAAACATATCCAATACACAGTAACAATAAACATAAATTCAATAAAAATAAATGTGCCTACACAAACTTTCTTGTCTCACAAGAACACACCCAATGCAGTACACTTTTTAGTTTCTTTGGTGCAATGTTTGCGAGCAATCAGAACTACAAAGGTAATCCCACTCATCATTCAAGGTGGAATTTACTCCGGGAGCCAACGGTTGTAATAAATGAAACTAGAAAGTGAAAGGGCAGGAGACAAAGATATAAACCTTGAAATTTTCTCTTTTCAGTTGAAGCTGATGGCTTTTCTTCAGCTATAACTTCCTTTGTATCAGCAGAGGAGCTCTTGACAACAGAATCAGGAAGACACACCTCTTTCACATGTTCTGAGGAGTTAGGCTCAGTCTTCCCTCTGAGATCATCAGATTTAACATTGAAATCAAGTTGCTTAATCTCCACAACATCATCCTCCATTGACTCATCACCTGAACTCCTGTCTAAATTTAATTTCTCTGGAGAGCCAACTTCATCCACATTGGCAGTGGAATCTATGTCTTCCAAAGAGAACTGGTTCTTGACCAGCTCTTTATCACCATCCAATGGCTGCAATTCTCCACCTAAGGAAGTAATGCCGGATGATGGTTTGACCATCTCTGGCTTAACCTCTAGTTCTAAATCAAAATTATTAGCATTCAAGTTATCCTTTATATTCTTTTTGTTATTTGATATATCATCACTAGAAATTGACTCACACTTAATTGGAGACCCTAAATCCGGGCTAACCTCAGGTACCTGATTATTTGATTTTGATACAATGGGCTTGTGATCCTCATTCATGAGGTCAGAACTGCACACTTCATTATCGATCGAAGCATTGTCGCCCATATCATTCTTAGGAACAAACCTCTCCCCATCATTGTTCATTGATGCAGCTGCAACATCAGTTTCCGTAGGATCAGCATCTGGTATTTGGGCATCCACAGGTTTTGGTAATGTGTCCTGTTTATCAGTTTTGCTAGCTTCAGCAGTATCTGACTTTGCTTCAGAAGAGATCAAGTCCGACTTTAGATCAGCACTTGTCACATCAGCGACAACAGTTGTTCCGTTGGTGACAACCTCTGGTGTCTCCTCAATGTGCATCTTATTGCTTTCAAAATGCTGGTGCCCTGCTTGTACTGTAGAATTTTCTCCAGCAACTGCTTCTGGCCGATCTCCTTTTTCTGTTGGAGCTTCTGTTGACAGAGACTCATGGGTTGCCACTACATTATCCCCGGGGGACTGTTCCACAGAGGAAGCCATAATTTCCTGAGTAACTTCTGAGAGAGGCACTGCAGTTTCCTGAGTTGCATGAACCCTAGTTTCCTGACAAACTTCTGTAGCAGAAACTGCAGTTTTCTGACTAGCAGTATGTTCTTCAGGTACCTGATCAGCCGGTCCGTTCGCCCCCACATCTTTCGCGTCTTTGCCAATGGGTGTGCCTTCATTGGCTCCAACATCTTCAGCAGATTCGTCAGATGCCTCTTCACTCTGAATAGATTCAAAGAGACGCCTCACAAGTTCTTCTTTCAGACCTTTTACAGGGAGCCTCCTCTTTCGAAGTTCATCCTTCAACTCAGTAACTTTCCATTGATCGATAGGTCGATTCTTCAGCACAGGGAATGATGACATGATAACTGCCAACACAGAAACAAATAAAAACTAAAGTCGCCATCACCAGATCTCAATGGATCTCTTTTATGGACTAGAACTGTATATCTGATAAAAGATGTCAAGTGGTGTTAGGTGGCCTAATGCATCGATTTAAACCTACGAGTTAACAGGATGGCCAGATTAATCAATAGCAACAACAAGATATAATAGCAGCATGCTCAAGCTTCAACACCTGACCACCCTAACTCCCTGTCCTTCGAGGAAAGGCGCACACACAAACAAAAAGGAAGCAAGCTAGCCACGAAGAATATAGTAGGACATCTAAGTAGGGTTACCTGAAAATCCTGGCGCGGGACACGGAACGGGACACCCTTGACGGAGATGCCAAAACCCTAGCCCTGTAAACAAGATGCTGTCAGATCGAACCATAAAAGTCGTACCAAAAATCGCAAGCAAGCGAGTTAGAGAGAGCGGATTGCACGCACCAGCCGCTCGAATCCTCCGAGGCCGCTCGCTCCTGAAACAAAGAAACAAAAACACCAAAGAAATTCCCAAATAAAATCTCGGAAAAAATAGAAGAGGGGATGGCACAGCTTGGGGGGGAGGGGGGGGGGGGGGGGGGGGGGGCTAGATTATCAGGGGAATCTGCGTAAAAGGTGTGGATTTGGGTGATAACGCCTCCGCCCGCGGCTGTACGCCTAGGGTTTGGGTCGCGGCGGAGCGAGGGGAGAAGAGGATGTGCGGGCGCGTGTGGTGTGCGGGGGCTGGGCAGGGAGAGGCGAGGCGACAGAGGGGGGTGGGTTTGGGATCATTTGTAGCGGCGCGGGACCTGTCACCTGTGGATGCAGATTAACCGAGAACCGATATGCCGAGCCAAAAAAAACCAGGACCGAACCAAAATTTATTTAGTAATTTCGGTGTTTGCGCTGGGTTATCTTTTTTCCCAAATCTATCTATATCTATACCTTTATATACCTATACCTACTAATAAAAGAGCCTAAAATCTAAAAAGTGGCCGCGCGCTAAACAGACAGAACGAGCGGCCGAACGAGAGCCGCTTGATCTCGTCCCGATCAACGGCGCGCCGTGTCCAGGTGTCCCCTGGTCGGGTGGTGGGGCCGCGCCGCTCAGACCCGCGCGTGGACCGGTCGCCTAGTCCGATTGCGCCGCGCCGCGCGAGATAAACCGCCCGTGGGACCCACATGTCATTGAGGATTAGGCAGTTCTCCAGCGTTTTAGCCGTCGTGCGTAGTGGGCGGCGGTTTCGAATTTTGTGCCATTACCCCGTCCACCCCCCACCTCTCGCCGCCCATTCCTCCTCTTTCCCCCTTTGCTTTCGCCATTGGTTGGTGCTCGGAGGCGGTTCCAAATCCGCCGGGTTGTGGTCGACGGCGGGGCGCGCCGCGAGGGTCGTCGTCCGCGGCGGCACAGGTACTGCTCCTACGCGCACTCCTCGTCTTCGTCCCTGCTTGTTTCTCCACTCGCCCGCCCTCCCTTTTTCTGGTGAGGTCGCTCGTTTTCCGGTGAGGTCGCGGTCGTTGTCAGGGAGGTCGAGGTACAGGTCAAAGTCAAGGTCGCGGTCGGGGTTAGGGAGGTCGAACTCATTTTCCGGCGAGGTTGAGGTCACCCCCGCGGACTACTTCGTTTGGAAAACCGCCGGATTGGCAGGGGTGGGTTAGGGTTGTGCTCATCCCGTCGTTTTTGCGTTGTAGTAGCGGGCGAGCTCATGCATATACGTACGGTATGAGTGGTTCAGGGAGGATGAGCGGTTCGCGGCGATAGAGCCTCGTCTGTGGATTGAAGCCTCGCGGTGGATCTGGTGTTTTTGATGAGTGTTTTTCCCCGCGGTGTGCAACTCTGTTGCCCCTTGCGTGCAAATTAGGAGCAGTAGTAGACAATTTTTGAGATAATATAGCCAATCTGCCAGCCTTGTGGTGGTTCTCATGGGTCATGTGTTTTCTCCTCTTGTTTGCAATTAGGGACCATTACCTGTGCAAATTAGTACATATGCTTGCCAGTTTCCCAATATTCTCTATCCAAGCTGTCAGCCTTTGTGATTGATCTGATGGTCTGTGTGTTTTCGCGCTGCTATGCGCAACTACGAACCCTTGTTTGTGCAGTTTAGAACCAATGCTTGCCAATTTTTTGCATTATAGTGTACCCAATCTGCCAGCCTTGTGGTGGATGTGATGGTCCACGTGTTTTTATTCGGCTGTGTGGAAATAGAGATAATCACTTGTGCAAATTAGTACCTATGATTGACAATTGTCCAATATAGTCTACTGATTTTTCTGCCAGCCTTTGTGCTGGATCTGGTTGTTCGTGTGCTTTTCCCCTGCTGTGTGCAACTAGGGCCTCTTGACTGTGCAAATTAGTATCAGTGCTTACCAATTTTTCAATATGGTCTACCCAAATCTGCAGTCTTTGTTGTGGATGTGGTTGTTCATGTGTTTTCACCTGATGTGTGCAAATAGGGACCCTTATTTGTGCAAATCAGTACCAATGCTTGCCAATTTCCAATATATTATACCCAATTGTTTTGCTGAATATATTTTCCTGTTGGCTATGCATTTTTTGTTTGTCCCAGTTGCACAAGTTATCATAATGAGCTTGTTGCCTTTAGTTAACTATTTTCTGCCTAGTTATTACTTTCCACAGTTAAACTTAGTTGGCTTATATGCTATCCAGTTTGCACAAGGTTGACTACCTAGTTGGTTGCATCACTGTAGTAGTTGGTTTTCCACACGTTTTATAGTTGGTTGTCCACATGTTTTGTGCAGATCAAAGCAACCTTCTATGATTTTTCTAGTTTGTTTCCGCATCTTCTAACTATGTTTTCTTTTGTTGTATTTCTGTAACGCCCACGATGCGACTATATCTCCCACGTGTCGAGGCACGACTTAGAGGCATAACCGCATTGTGGTTTTGTCGCAAAAAGGGTCATCTTCACACAATCCCATGTAATGAACAAGAATGGGATAAAGAGTTGGCTTACAATCGCCACTTCACACAATACATAAATAAAACATACATCATTCAAGATACACACATAGGTCCGACTACGAAACCAAAATAAAAGAAGACAACCCAACTGCTAGATCCCCGATCGTCCCAACTGGGCTCCACTACTGATCAACAGGAAAATGAAACAACACAACGAATAAGATCTTCATCGAGCTCCCACTTGAGCTCGGTTGCGTCACCTGCACTGGTATCATCGGCACCTGCAACTGTTTGGAAGTATCTGTGAGTCATGAGGACTCAGCAATCTCACACCCGCAAGATCAAGACTATTTAAGCTTATAGGAAAGGATGGGGTAGTGAGGTGGAGCTGCAGCAAGCACTAGCATATATGGTGGCTAACATACGCAAATGAGAGCGAGAAGAGAAGCAACGGAACGGTCATGAACTAGCAATGATCAAGAAGTGATCCTGAACTCCTACTTACGTCAAACATAACCCAGAAACCGTGTTCACTTCCCGGACTCCGCCGAGAAGAGACCATCACGGCTACACACGCGGTTGATGCGTTTTAAATAAGGTCGAGTGTCAAGTTCTCTACAACCGGATATTAACAAATTCCCATCTGCCACATAACCGCGGGCACGGCTCTCGAAAGTTTAAACCCTGCAGGGGTGTCCCAACTTAGCCCATTATAAGCTCTCACCATCAACGAAGGATAAACCTTCTCCCGGGAAGACCCGATCAGTCTCGGAATCCCGGTTTACAAGACATTTCGACAATGGTAAAACAAGACCAGCAAAGCCGCCCGATGTGCCGACAAATCCCGATAGGAGCTGCACATATCTCGTTCTCAGGGCAACACCGGATGAGACATCCTACGAGTAAAACCAGGCCTCGAGTTTCCACGAGGGGGCCCCGCAGTCTACTCAATTCGGACCAACACTCGAAGGAGCACTGGCCCGGGGGGGTTAAAATAAGATGACCCTTGAGTCTGCAGAACCCAAGGGAAAAGGGGATAGGTGGTAGCAAATGGTAAAACCAAGGTTGGGCCTTGCTGGAGGAGTTTTATTCAAAGCGAACTCTCAAGGGGGTCCCATAAATCACCCAACCGCGTAAGGAACGCAAAATCAAGGAACATAACACCGGTATGACGGAAACTAGGGCGGCAAGAGTGGAACAAAACACCAGGAATAAGGCCGAGCCTTCCACCCTTTACCAAGTATATAGATGCATTAATTAAATAAGAGATATTGTGATATCCCAACGTAAACATAATACAACATGGAGCAACCTTCATCTTCTCCTGCAACTAGCAACGCTATAAGAGGGGCTGAGCAAAAGCGGTAACATAGCCAAACAATGGTTTGCTAGGAAGGGTGACAAAAGTTAGAGGTGGTTTCATGGCAATTTGGGAGGCATGATATAACAAGTGGTAGGTAGCGCAGCATAGCAATAGAGCGAACAACTAGCAAGCAAAGATAGAAGTGATTTCGAAGGTATGGTCATCTTGCCTGAGATCCCGCAAGGAAGAAGAACGAGTCCATGAAGAAGACAAACGGACGTAGTCGAACGAATCCTCACAACTCCGGAACGAAACCGAAGGTAACGAGAGAAGCAACCCGGAAAGAAACAAACAACATAGTAAACAACCATCACAGAAACATGGCATGATGCACAATCAAGTATGATGCATGTCCGGTTTAATGAGCATGGCATGGCAAAGTGCAACAAACAACACTACAAATTAAGTGGAGCTCAATATGCAACGAGTTGCATATTGACGAAACACCACATCAATTATTTAGTTCTCTCTCGGTTATGTACCCAACAATATTAAATGTTATTAACCATGGCAAGAGGTGAAGCATAAGTAAACTACACATTTTTGGCAATTTAAATGAGGCCGGAATGACAAACAACAATTCCGGAAAATCCCCATATGCATATTTTGGAATTGGTACTGTTCTGCCCTAAACACAATTTTAATGTTGTTAAACAGCAAAATGAAGTGCACCAAGTTAAACTAGGCATTTTTCTACCCCATTTACATATAAAGTTTATTAAAATCCGAGCTACGGTTATTTAGTTATGAAATAAATCATTTTAACATGGCATTCGAGCAAATTTAAACAAACAGCATTTTAAACATTTTAAACATGGATGAGAGTGGCATAATATTAATCTACACAAAATTCTAAGCATTTTACATGTTTGAAACATTTTAATCCGATGCATGGTTGTGGAGTTATTAAAGCATGAACATGGAGGGTTTTGCTGTAAACATGCAGTTTCTCTGGAAATTAGATAAATCGTCCAGAGCAGAAAAAAATAGATCGGGCTGGAATTGGTGCGCTGCTCACATTGGGCCCAGAGGAGAAGATGGGCTAGCTTGGTGAAGGAGCTGGCAGGCCGCGCTGGAGCCGGGGCTGGGCCGACTTGCGCGGGAGGCTAGGCCGAGGCGCTCGCTTGGCTTGGTCAACGCGAGCGGGCTGGAGCGGTTCGACGCGAAGCAGGGGAGGCAGCAGGCGCGGCTTGGACTCCAGCGAGGACGAGGCAGAGCAGCGGCGCCCTGGAACTTGCGGGAGACGGCGAAGTCAAAGGGGATCCGGCCGGACCCAAGGCGGAGCGACCGGATCAGGGCAGCGGCTGAAGCAGTCGCCTCGTCTCTGCTCCAACGAAACAGAGGAGCGGCGCGGCGAGGGACTTGCAGCGGCGGGCGCGGCGGAGGAGGCCCGGACGGTGAGGTCGCCGGGGCCCTGGGAGGTGGAGGTCGTTCCCGGCGGCGGGCTTGACGGATCGAGGCAAGAGAAGGCCCTGGGCGGCCATGGCGGAGCTCCTGTTGACAAGCAGAGAGAGCGAGTTGAGAGAGCGAGGAAGGCAGAGGTAGAAGGAAGGGAAGGGGCGGCGTTGTACTCATCTGCGGCGTTCGGAGCTGCTGGTGGACGAGGTTGGAGTGGGAGGCAGACGCGGCAAGGCAGGGATCGAGGGGATCCACAGGAGGACGAGCTCGGGAGGCAGCTCGCGTAGCAAGGAGGGCAGGCTGCGGGCGAATCGGTGTGATGGGGAAAACGAGGAGGAAGCTCGGGCTGTGGTGGTTGGTGGGATGGGGATCCCGATGAAGATCTTGGAGTGGCGGCGGCCGAATGGGGATGGGACAAGGCTCCTAATTTCTAGGGTTGGACCTCGAGTATATATAGCAGGGGATTAGGTTAGGGGCTACCTAGTCCCTCCGATCGAAATCAACGGTCGAGAAAAATAGGCTATGGGCGTCCAAATAACAAAACGAAGATATTTTATAGATGTTTGGGGATGATCCGAATCCAACGGTAACAACAACCCGGGTCGGGTTCGTGACAATTTTCGGACGCGCGCGAGGGGTGGTCTGAGAGGGGTTGACAAAGACAAAGTGTCTGACAAAAGGCCCCGGAGAAGACAAGAGAGAAAACGAGGAGCAACGTTGCAAGTGAGGTTGGTCTCGAAACGGTCCACGAAAGCAAGGGGGGGATGCGGCAACTACTAGCGGATGCAAGTTTTAAAAACAATGACGGCAACGATGCAATGCGGATGATGCTATGATGAATGCAACAAACAAAAATAACACGCGGCAACAATGCAAAACATGGAAAGCGTCGGTCTCGGGGCGTTACAATTTCCTCCCGCAGGGCAAAAATGGTTATAATAGGAGGAGATGCGGATGGCAATGAAGAAGATGTATTTTTTCACTTTTTCTGTGTTTTTAAGTTGTTTTCAACTTATGCATGTATGCTAATGTCTTTTTTTTTCATGTTTTCTTTTGGTTGCTTAATCAGCGTTCTGGAAGTCAGTCGCTTCGCCGGAACTCGAAGCGTCCTGCTAATCGCCAGCCACGACCTGCGCGGAGTGTTGAGCAGGGAGAGGATGTTGAGGTAAGTGGCATGCTGATGACACAAGCCCATTTTTCGGTTTTGTTTGGGTCATATAACATTTTTTTGTTTTTTCCCATGCTCATGTTTTTTATTTTTTCTTAGGATGTTGATCAGTTCCGTGTTGTAAAGCGGACTAGACGTGCAGCACTTGGAAAGGGAGCTGAGTCATCTTCTAGGGTAAGTAAATTCTCGAATATAAGTGTTTCTCGCTTTTTAGACGCTGATGAAATTATGCAGCAGTTCGCACCACTATTTTTGTTTTTAGTTTGTCAATAACAACCTTTTGTAGTTGACATCTCTAGTCATCTTGATCTAAATACAGTTGACATTAGTTGGCATTAGTTGGCATCTTGTAGTTGACAAGTTGGCATCTTTTATAGTTGACATCACTGGTCAATTTTTTGTGCAGGCAGCAGTTGCTGGAGGAGCTGTCGCATCTTCTGAAGCAGATGCTGAGGTATGTGGTTTTTGTGTGTGTTTATGAGCTATTGAACAGTTCCTTGCAAACCTTTTTTTAGTTGCTGTTATCTTGTTGCAATATCATTTCTTATTGTTGCACATCTGCTAGAACTTTTTGTAGTTGCCAGGTCTCGTATTTTTTTTGAAGGTTGCACACTGGCAGTCTTGCAGTTGTCCTCATGAGCTTTATTAGTTGCACAAATACATCATATTAGTTGGCATGATCCATTTTATGAATATATAGCTTATTCCAATACTGATCCAAATGATGATTGCTAGTTTTTTTTCATTCTTGTTTTTCTCTCTTGTGTTTAATGTTTCCTTAATGTTTTTATTTTCTCATCAACAGGCCAGCGGTGAAGGAGTTGAGGTGGCTGCAGGGGAAGATGTGGAGCGACCATCACAAGCGGGCAGGATAAGGGCATCACCAGCGCGGTTTGCAAATTTCGACGCCTCTCTAACCCCACTACAGAAGTCAGAGCTAGTTTCGAGGTTGTTCGGGGGGGCTATTGAACTTATCAGACACACTTCCAGCGGACCTCACTAAGTTCCTGGTGTAGTCCTACCAGCCACAGACCTCTGAAATGGTTTTCCCAGGAAGGGGAAGGATCCGTGTCGACGCTGACAGTGTTCAGAGGGTATTTGATCTCCCAAACAGGGGTCAAAAAGTCAGATATTTAGTTGACAAGGATGCCACTAGGAGATTCAGACAGGCTTTCAACATAACTGGAAATTCTCATCCCCAGATCACTACATGGCTCAAGATGATTCAGGATATGGCTAGAAGAACGGATGACACATTCTTTATGGCCTGGCTTGCGGTTGCCTTCAGCACTTTTCTAGCACCAACCACGGCCTTGAAGCTCAGCCCAAAGTGTTATGGACTTGTGCTAGATCATCAAATGCTCAAGAACACAAACATCTGCCTCTTTGTAGCAGAACACATTAATGAAGCTTTCCGGAACATGGACCAGGAGAAGCAAACTGTCTGCTGCTGCTTGTATCACTTGATGGTTAGTCAAAACGACCACTTCCATCTGTTCTTGTTCTTCTGTGCAGTTATAGTTTGCTGAAATACTCATAACAATAACTGAACTTGGCTTTTCTTTTGTTGGGTCTGGTGCAGATACTATACCTTGATGCGCTCGTACATGACATCCCAGTAAGCAACTGCGCGATACGATCGAATGCATGGGATAGTACTCTAATTGCCAAGCTGATCAAGAAGGATACTATCTCTCCTGGTGTGTTCGGCAAATTACAAGTGAGTTCTCTTTGTTTTTTTTTCCAACAGTGTCTTCTTTTTATGTTCTTTTGATGTCTGGTCACTTTTTTGGAAATTGCACAAAAAACTGTCATCAGTTGGCACAACAATGCATGTAGTTGCACAACTTGTAGCTTTAAGTTTGGCATCTGCACACATGTTCATTTTAAAAGGCACACCATCTTTTTTAAGTTGCACAGTTTTACTAATCTTGTTGCACAGATGTGTGGCATCAGTTGGTAGAAAAAAAATTAGGTGCCATGTGGGTTGCACAGTTTTTGTGTCTTTGTTCAGTTGCATATATGTATAGTCGAATTGTCTACCCCAGTATCTATTTGTAGTTGCACAGGTTATAATGTTTGGTTTCGTTCAACACACAAATCTGTTTTGATAACCTTGTTCTTTTCTTTTTCTCTTTTTTTACATCAGCTTAAAGAGGAGTATAGAGGCACGGAGCAGACACCACTGTTTGGTGGAATTTTGAAAGCTGAAGCATTCGTGGCATCCAAGTTACCAATAACCTACAATCCGCAGGTTAGTGTTTTGCATACAGAAATTTGTACCACTTACCAACATTTTCTTTTGGCTGGGATGTATGTTCAGTTGGACATGTATAACTTTTGTAGTTGCGAGAATACATGATTCAGTTGGCTGTGATGTATGTTCAGTTGCACATATAAGCTTCTGTAGTTGCACATGTTCTTTTGGACAGTCAAAGTGTTCGTTTCCAACCATTGACATCAACTTGGCAGAATGCATGTTTTAGTTTGTGCCACAGTGCATGTGTAGTTGGCTAGAATCATGTTTTTAGTTGGCCAGAAAGTGTGTCTTAGTCGGTTTTTGCTTATCACATCATGGTCAGTTACAGACATTTTACTTTTTATTTTTTTCTAACTGAATCAGTACTGAATCTTTTTTTTGTGTTGATGCAGAAAAAGGCAAAGATTGCGAAAGTGGTCAATGACCTGTGCAAGGCTGTAACTGAACAGATTGGCACCTTCATTGAAGCAGTTGCCAAGATCGATGACGAGGAACCGGATATTGATCCTTACGTACAGCAATGTGACGCCCCCGATTTGACCGTACACTAATCATGCACGCAAATGTGTACGATCAAGATCAGGGACTCACGGGAAGATATCACAACACAACTCTACAACATAATTAAGTCATACAAGCATCATAATACGCCAGGGGCCTCGAGGGCTCGAATACAAGTGCTCGATCATAAACGAGTCAGCGGAAGCAACAATATCTGAGTACAGACATAAGTTAAACAAGTTTGCCTTAAGACGGCTAGCACAAACTGGGATACAGATCGAACGAGGCGCAGGCCTCCTGCCTGGGATCTTCCTAACTACTCCTAGTCGTCGTCAGCGGCCTGCACGTAGTAGTAGGCACCTCCAGTGTCGTAGGTGTCGTCGTCGACGGTGGCGTCTGGCTCCTGGACTCCAACATCTGGTTGCGACAACCAGATAGGAAGGAAAGGGGGAAAAGAGGGAGAGAAGCAACCGTGAGTACTCATCCAAAGTACTCGCAAGCAAGGAGCTACACTACATATGCATGGGTATATGTGTAAAGGGGCATATCAGTGGACTGAACTGCAGAATGCCAGAATAAGAGGGGGATAGCTAGTCCTGTCGAAGACTACGCTTCTGGTCATCTCCATCTTGCAGCATGTAGAAGAGAGTAGATTGAAGTCCTCCAAGTAGCATCGCATAGCATAATCCTACCCGGCGATCCCCTCCTCGTCGCCCTGTTAGAGAGCGATCACCGGGTTGTATCTGGCACTTGGAAGGGTGTATTTTATTCAGTATCCAGTTCTAGTTGTCATAAGGTCAAGGTACAACTCCGGGTCGTCCTTTTACCGAGGGACACGGCTATTCGAATAGATAAACTTCCCTGCAGGGGTGCACCACATAACCCAACACGCTCGATCCCATTTGGCCGGACACACTTTTCTGGGTCATGCCCGGCCTCGTAAGATCAACGCGTCGCAGCCCCACCTAAGCACAACAGAGCGGTCAGCACGCCGGTCTAATCCTAAGCGCGCAGGGGTCTGGGCCCATCGCCCTATGCACACCTGCACGTTGCGAACGCGGCCGCGAGCAGACCTAGCAACCCACACGATCACGGCGGTTACGTCAAAGCGGTCCAACACGACGCGCGCCACTCAGTCGCTGACGTCACGAAGGCTTCGGCTGATACCACGACGCCGGGATACCCATAACTACTCCCGCGTAGATGGCTAGTGCGTATAGACCAAATGGCCAGACTCAGATCAAATACCAAGATCTCGTTAAGCGTGTTAAGTATCCGCGAACGCCGACCAGGGCCAGGCCCACCTCTCACCTAGGCGGTCTCAACCTGCCCTGTCGCTTCGCCACAAAGATCCACTCGCGGGTACTCCTACGAGCCGACCCGACTTTAGTCATCACATGTGTCATGTATATAGTATATAAGTATATACCCGTGATCACCGCCCAGGTGATCACGGCCCGATAGTATAGCACAGCAGACGGACAAGAATGTAGGGCCACTGATGGAAAACTAGCATCCTATACTAAGCATGTAGGATTGCAGGTAAAGGTATCAACAGTAGTAGCAAGGATAGGCTATGCATCAGGATAGGATATCGGAAAACAATAACTTGCTACACTACTCTAATGCAAGCAGTATAGAGAAGAATAGGCGATATCTGGTGATCAAGGGGGGGGGCTTGCCTGGTTGCTCTGGCAAGTAGGAGGGGTCGTCGACTCCGTAGTCGAACTGGGCAGCAGCAGCGTCAGTCTCGTAGTCTACCGGAGAGAAGAGGGGGGAAGAAACAGTAAATACAATGCAAACATAAACAAGACGATGCGTGACATGACAATGAGCGGTGCTAGGTGTGTCCTAACGCGACAGTAGGTGGTTCCGGCGAAGGGGGGAACATCCGGGAAGTATTC
The DNA here is from genome assembly GCF_002575655.3 of Aegilops tauschii subsp. strangulata. Taxonomy (NCBI): domain Eukaryota; kingdom Viridiplantae; phylum Streptophyta; class Magnoliopsida; order Poales; family Poaceae; genus Aegilops; species Aegilops tauschii. Next base: position 267,467,335 of record NC_053038.3, on the reverse strand, counting down.
CCGATGTTTTGCGTTTTCGGACAAACGGACCGGAGGGGGAAAGTTGCTAGTTCGATAGGTTAGGGAGGTGTGGTGGACGAACGGACTGCGTATTCGGATTCGTCTCGTCGTTCTGAGCAACTTTCATGTAGAAAACATTTTCATCCGAGTTACGGTTTAAAAGATATGAATTTTCGAAGATTATTTGAATTTCTGGAATTATTTGAATTTAGCAAAAATGAATTATGACGTCAGCATGAGGTAATGCTGACGTCAGCAGGTCAACAGGTCGGCTGACCAGTCAAACCAGACAGGTGGGTCCTACCTGTCATAGACAGTGGACTAATCAGAAGATTAAATTAACTAAAATTAGATTAATTAACAACTGGACCCCACCTGTCATAGTCTAATTACCTAAACTAATTAGTTTTAATTATTAAAACGTTTTAATTATCGGATTAAGTGGTGGGGCCCGCACGTCAGTGGCTGGGGCCTGCCCAGTCAGCAGTTGACCGGGTCAACCCAGTCAACTGGGACCCACGGGGCCCACTGGTAGTGGCTCTGGGGTGGCCCCAGGCCAGCCACGTCGGCGGCCGGCGCCGGAGCGACTCCGGCGACCAAAACAGAGGCGGCCCCTCGCCGGAGTTGGCCGGAATCGCGCTACGGGGCTCGGGGAGGAGCGGGGCTAGGCTCATTCGAAGGAGCTCGCAGCGCCGCATCCAGTGGTGGCCGTAGCTTCGCCGGACTTGGCCGGAATCGGCGCCGGCGAGCGGCGGAGGCGGCGGCGTGCACGGGTGCCCGACGGAAACGGGGCTACGGCATGCTATCGAGCAAGCGGAGGGGCTGGGGAGCATCTACGCGCTGTGGGGAGTGCAACGGGCTTGAGCCCGTGACCAAAAGGTCACCGGAGACCCGCCGGCGACGAGCTCCGCGGCGCTGCGTTCGGGCGCTTCGGCGGCAACTAGCTAGGGCGCACGAGAGAGAGAGGAGGAAGCAGGGGCTCACCGAGCGGCGCACACGGTGGCCCTTGGGGGATTAGTAGCTGCAGGGGCGCGGCCGGAGTTGGTGAAGAGCGGCGGCGGAGCTTGTCGGAGCAGAGGAGGGAGACGGCGACGTCGGGGGTGATGTAGGGGGTGTCCCGGCTCGAGCAGGTGGTCGGGGAGGACGGGCTCGACGCGGCGGAGCTCGTGGACACGTCGGGGAGGAGAACGGGGCTCGGTGGCCGCGGGAACGACGGAGAACGGCGGCGACCGCGTCGGGCGGTGGGGAAGGAGGGAGCGGCGTGGAGCTAGGGGGAGAGGGAGAGGCGCAGAGGCCGAGAGGGTGAGCGGGGGGGGGGGGGCGAGTGGGAGAGGGGCCTGAGGAGGCGGGGGGCGCTGGCGTCCTTATCCTCCCCCGTCGCCGGCGAGGGGGTGCGGCGGGGACCTGCCCCTGTTCCGACCCCGGTCGGGGGAACAGGGAAGGGGAGGGCGACCCGGGGAGGTGGGCTAGGCCGGCTGGGCCTGGGGTCGGCCCAGTTGGGCCAGGGTCCAGTGGGGGGGAAGGGGGGTTTCTCTTCTTCTCTTTTTTTCTTTGTTTGTTCTGTTTTCTTTTGTATTTTCTTTTTATTTATTTATTTTCTTTTCTGTTTTATTTCAATTTAATTTATTTAGGCATTTTATAAAAATATGTTTTCTTTAGTATAATTACCCTTGTAATATTTGGCATGGCCCGAACATTTTTGTTTAAATTTTTGAAAACTTTTATTTTCTACTTTAAATTTAATTGAAGTTTGAATTAGGAGTTTGAAAAGAAATGTGATTCCAATGTGATCAAGCCCTGTTTAGCAACATGATTAGCTTAATCACAGAGAGTTACTCTAGCATGATTCTCGGGGTGTTACAAATCTCCTCCACTACAAGAAATCTCGTCCCGAGATTTAGGAGGTAGAAGGAAACAGTGCGGGGTATTCTTCGCGCAGACGATCCTCTCGTTCCCAAGTGGCCTCATCTTCAGAATGGTGCGACCACTGGACTTTGAGAAACTTGATCGCCTTCTGACGTGTGCGGCGTTCAGCTTGGTCGAGAATGCTGACCGGATGCTCCTTATAGGAGAGGTCTTGCTGCAATTCGAGCACTTCATGATCCACCGCTCGGATTGGGTCCTTGAAGCAACGGCGGAGCTGTGACACATGGAACACATCGTGAACTTGAGAAAGGTTCGGCGGTAGCTCCAGTTGGTATGCCACTTTTCCACGCCTTTCGAGAATAAGGAATGGGCCAATATATCGAGGAGCTAGTTTGCCCTTGATTCCGAAGCGGTGAGCACCCTTCATAGGTGTGACTCGAAGATAAGCCTTTTCGCCAGGTTGATAGACCATGTCTTTATGATGACGGTCATACTGACTCTTCTGACGAGACTGAGCAGTCTTGAGATTCTCGCGAATAATGCGGACTTGTTCTTCGGCATCTTGGATAATATCCGGACCGAAGAGTGGACGTTCCCCAGTTTCTGACCAGTTCAGAGGGGTTCGGCACTTTCGTCCATATAACACTTCGAAGGGGGCCATCTTCAGACTAGCTTGATAGCTATTATTATAAGAGAATTCAGCATACGGGAGAGATTCCTCCCATTTCTTGCCGAAGGAAATAACGCAAGCTCGAAGCATGTCTTCGAGAACTTGGTTGACGCGTTCAACTTGTCCTTGCGATTGAGGATGAAACGCAGTACTGAATGACAGATGAGTTCCCATGGCTTCTTGGAAACTTGCCCAGAATCTTGAAGTGAATAAGCTGCCACGGTCTGAGCTGATAACCAATGGAATACCGTGGAGTGAAACAATCCTGGACATATAGAGCGTTGCCAACTGGCTAGCAGTGATCGTTTCTTTGACTGCCAGAAAATGTGCAACTTTGGAAAGCCGGTCAATGACGACAAGAATAGCATCATTACCTTTCTGTGATTTGGGAAATCCAGTGACGAAGTCCATCTCAACATGGTCCCATTTCCATTCAGGAATAGAGATAGGTTGCAGAGTTCCAGCAGGCCTTTGATGTTCTGCTTTGATACGACGGCAAATGTCACACTCAGCAACATAACGAGCAATGTCTTGCTTCATATTAGACCACCAGAATCTCTGACGGATGTCTTGGTACATCTTCGTACTACCAGGATGGATACATAGAGGCGTATCATGAGCTTCTTTCATAACTTCCTGTGTCATATCCAGGTTTTTCTCTGCACATGGCACCACTAGGCGGCCCTTGAAGTATAAGGTGCCATCTTCAGCAATGGTGAAGAATGAGGGCTTTCCTTCTGCGAGGTAGCGCTTAATCTTGTGGGCTTCAGAGTCATACTTCTGTAGCCTTTTGATGCTGTCCTCGAGATCTGGTTTAGCAACTAGGGTATTGAGGGAACCCTGGGTAACAACGTGGAGGTTCACCTTGCCAAACTCCTTAGGAGGGGGAGCGAGTGCACCCGGAGGAACAATATGGAGGTTCAGCTTCCTGAATTCTTCAACAAGCGAGGGCTGAACTTTGTGAACCTGGAGGTGGTTGCAGTAAGACTTGCGGCTCAAGGCATCAGCCATTACATTAGCCTTGCCTGGCGTATAGGAAATACCCAAGTCAAAGTCTGCAACAAGCTCCATCCATCTCTGCTGACGGAGGTTCAGGTCTGGCTGAGTAAACAGATACTTCAGACTTTGGTGGTCGGTGAAGATCTCGCAACGATTACCGAGAAGGTAATGTCGCCACTGCTTCAGCGCATGAATGACAGCAGCAAGTTCGAGGTCGTGAACTGGGTAGTTCTCTTCATGAGGGCGCAATTGCTGAGAGGCATAAGCAATCACTTTGCGGTCTTGCATTAGGACACAGCCTAATCCTTGACGGGAAGCGTCGCAGTAAATGACGAAGTCCTTCTTAGTATCAGGTGGAGCTAGAACTGGGGCAGAAGTCAACTTGTCTTTGAGTGCCTGGATACTTTCCTGACACTTGTCTGTCCAATGGAACTTGACGCCCTTATGCAACAGGTTAGTCAGAGGCCTGGCGATCTTGGAGAAGTTCTCGACGAATCGACGGCAATAGCTGGCGAGACCGAGAAAACTTCTGACTTGCTTAACGTTCTTGGGAGGAGTCCAATCAAGAATAGCCTGAACTCGCTCGGGGTTGACGGCAATACCATCCTTAGAGATGACATGCCCAAGATAGGTTACTTCCGGTAGCCAGAATTCACATTTGGAGAACTTGGCATATAGTTGATGCTCTCGTAGCTTTTCCAGCACAAGTCGAAGATGTTCAGCATGTTCTTCTTCGTTCTTGGAAAATACCAGGATATCATCCAGATAAACCACGACGAACTTGTCGAGGTAATCCATGAATATATAGTTCATCAGACGAGAGAAGGTGGCTGGAGCATTGGTTAAACCGAAAGACATGACGGTGTATTCGTATGAACCATAGCGAGTCACGAAGGCGATCTTTGGGATATCCTCTTCGCGAACACGGATCTGGTGGTAGCCCAACCTCAAGTCGAGCTTAGAGAACACTGACGAACCCGCCAGTTGATCATACAGATCATTGATCCGAGGAAGGGGGTATTTATTCTGGATGGTAGCTTGGTTTATAGGACGGTAGTCTTGAACTAACCGGTTTGTCCCATCCTTCTTCTTGACAAAGAGAGAAGGTGCTCCCCAAGGAGAGCAACTTGGGCGAATGAATCCTTTGCGAAGAGATTTGTCGATTTCCTCCTTAAGCTCAAGGAGTTCATGCGGCGGCATTTTGTAGGGTCGCTTGGCTATAGGAGTGGTGCCTGGTTTCAAGTCGATGATGAATTCGACAGCTCTAGCAGGGGGAATCCCTGGAAGTTCTTCAGGGAAGACGTCGAGGAATTCACGCACGACGGGAATGTTTTCAATGCCCTCGAGTGGTGCAGCGTTCAATGCATTCAATGCATAGAGCCTTGCCTCGGCATTTTGCACCAGATGGGCTTGGTAAGTAACTATCTCATCTGAAGGGTGTAGCAGATGGACGGTCTTAGTGGTGCAAACGATTGAAGCAGTATGCGCTTTTAACCAATTCATTCCCAGAATGAGATCAATGCTACAGGACTTCAGTACGATGGGAGAGACAAGAAATTCCAGTCCTTCAATTTCAACAGTAACGTCGTGACTAACCGTAGAGGTTTGACATTGGCCCGCAGGGGTGTGTACCACTAGCGGAGTGTTTATCTCTTCGTAATTAATGCCATGCAGGAATGCAAATTCTGCTGATATGAATGAATGGGATGCTCCTGTATCAAATAAAACGGATGCTGGTACTGAATTTACGAGGAGTGTACCCATCACAGTAGCAGGCTGGTCTTGAGCTTCGCTGAGATCAACGTGGTTGGCATGAGCACGACCATAAGACTTAGCATTGTTGTTGCGGGGCTGGTTGTTACCACGGCCAGCTGCTGGAAGGGCCAGTTGATTCTGGTTCTGATAGCAGTTCCTGGCAAAGTGACCCGGTTGACCACACTTGAAGCACAGACCATTATCGGGAGTGGGAACAGGAGCCCCAGGTGGGGGAGCTGGTAGCTTTGACTGCCTAGATGGTGGAGGAGGCAGACGCGGTGCAGCATAAGATTTCCTTGGAGCAGGTGCATTTGGACGATACATGCTGTTCGGGATCCATATCTTATGCTTCTGTGAGGGCGAGCCCGAAGATGAGCCCGTGTCACGGTTGCGCCTCTGAGAGCTCTGGTATTCCTGCAGACCAGTCTCGACATTGATGGCCTTATTCACCAAGGTGGCGAAATCGGCGAAGTCATGCACTAGAAGTGCGAGCTTGATGTCAGCTTGTAGTCCATCACGGAACTTCTCCTGTCTGCGTGCATCAGTTGCAATGTCTTCTTCAGCATAGCGGGACAAGTCCAGAAACTCCCGCTGATAAGCTTCGACAGTTTTGTTGCCTTGGGTGAGGTTGCGGAACTCACGCTTCTTCCGGTCCATGACTCCCTGAGGAATGAAGCGGGCACGGAAAGCAGCTTGGAAGTCTGGCCAGGTGATGATTGTTCCAGCTGGCAGAGTACGCCTGTGGCTGTCCCACCATTGAGCTGCGGGTCCCTTCAAGAAGAAGGAAGCAAAGGTGACATAGCTGGCAGGGGCTACATCAGCAGACTCCATCTCATAGGTGATGTCACGGAGCCAGTCATCAGCATCCAGAGGCTGAGTTGAGCTGCGGTAGATGGTTGGGTTGAGGCGTATGAAATCTTGAAGAGTCACTTGGGCTGGCTGCTGGTTCATATTGGAGCGAGGAAACTGAGCCATCATATTTTCCATGAACTGGCGGTTCAGTTCAAACTGTTGGATCATACCAGCCATGTACTCAGGTGGTGGTGGGGCATCGCCACCACGACCACGACCACCTGGTCTAACCATCCATCTAATATATAACAGGGGTAGTTCAGCATTGAGAAATATTTGCAAAGACAAGAATCATTCATGATGAAACATGCATAACGGAAGGAGCACGATAGCTACTACATAGTAGTCGGCATAACTTACAAAAGGGGTCATGCATAGAGTTCAGTACATAGGGTTCAGTACATAGACTAAAACATCATAGGCGGCACACAGGCTCGCGGCGAATGCATCTAACACTACAAGCAAGCCCACATCAGTCCCAAGAGGTACTATGGAGGTAATCGTAGCCCGACAGCTGGTAGTGAGGCAATGGATAGCCCTCCACGTCAGCAGACTGGGGCCACGGATACTCAGGTGTAGAGCCCGACGCTCAGGTGGCAGAAGAGGACCAAGTGCGGGAGAGTAGCCTCCCACCTCTGGCCAGCCGACACCGTGGGGCATCACGGTCCTGGCTGGGTAGATCGCAGTACGTGGTACCTCTCCAGATCGGACAAAGGGGTGCAGCAGCGTCAGAGCACGGTAAAGGTGCTGACGGGTGGTGTACATCTCGTGGCGAAGAGCTCGGTTAGCTCGATCCAGCCCATCAGCATGCAGAACCAGGTTCTGATGGTAGAAGGGCTCTCGGGTGACAGTGGAGTAGGCAGCAGTATAGTATCCCTCCGCACCAACATCGGATGTGATAGCAATGTTCCTGAAAGGGGAGGTGTCCAACTCCCGATACTCTCCACGGAGACGTGTCAGAGCAGCATAGGCAGCATCGTGGACAGCCATATCGATGGTCACACCAACACCATGTGCGGTGTGCAGCACAGTAGTGGAGTCATACTCCCGAGAGTAGAGGTGGACGATGGCACAGTACTGCTCCTGGTTAAAGTCCTGGTACTCCTCGTAGACGGTGTACTCAGGGTGCCAGCGATAACCCAGATAGGTCATCATCTCAGCTAGCACAGCCGGTGATCCCGAGGCACCAATGGCCGTCGTGTGGCGCACGACCTGCCTCGTGGGTTCCATCTGAAAGCAAAGACGTTTCAAAGGAGTCAAATGACAGTGTGTGAATTGTTCAAAATACTATTCTAGGAAACAACTATGGCTTATCCAACTTTGGGGTGAATGCGGTCACGGGATCCTAGTGTTAGAGTTAGTAAATTCGTTTAACCCGAGTAGAAGAGAGTTCAGAGTCCCAGAGTAAAGGTCGAGGAGTAAAAGATCCTAGTACCACCCAATGGCGACGTGGGCCCGTAAGACACACAGCCATGTTAGTAAAAGCTTTGTAATGTCTAGACTCGACTTCGGCCAAGGAGTGTGGAAAGGGGGATTCCTACAGGCAGTCGGCTCTGATACCAACTTGTGACGCCCCCGATTTGACCGTACACTAATCATGCACGCAAATGTGTACGATCAAGATCAGGGACTCACGGGAAGATATCACAACACAACTCTACAACATAATTAAGTCATACAAGCATCATAATACAAGCCAGGGGCCTCGAGGGCTCGAATACAAGTGCTCGATCACAGACGAGTCAGCGGAAGCAACAATATCTGAGTACAGACATAAGTTAAACAAGTTTGCCTTAAGAAGGCTAGCACAAACTGGGATACAGATCGAACGAGGCACAGGCCTCCTGCCTGGGATCCTCCTAACTACTCCTAGTCGTCGTCAGCGGCCTGCATGTAGTAGTAGGCACCTCCAGGGTCGTAGGTGTCGTCGTCGACGGTGGCGTCTGGCTCCTGGACTCCAACATCTGGTTGCGACAACCAGATAGGAAGGAAAGGGGGAAAAGAGGGAGAGAAGCAACCGTGAGTACTCATCCAAAGTACTCGCAAGCAAGGAGCTACACTACATATGCATGGGTATATGTGTAAAGGGGCATATCAGTGGACTGAACTGCAGAATGCCAGAATAAGAGGGGGATAGCTAGTCCTGTCGAAGACTACGCTTCTGGTCATCTCCATCTTGCAGCATGTAGAAGAGAGTAGATTGAAGTCCTCCAAGTAGCATCGCATAGCATAATCCTACCCGGCGATCCCCTCCTCGTCGCCCTGTTAGAGAGCGATCACCGGGTTGTATCTGGCACTTGGAAGGGTGTATTTTATTCAGTATCCAGTTCTAGTTGTCATAAGGTCAAGGTACAACTCCGGGTCGTCCTTTTACCGAGGGACACGGCTATTCGAATAGATAAACTTCCCTGCAGGGGTGCACCACATAACCCAACACGCTCGATCCCATTTGGCCGGACACACTTTTCTGGGTCATGCCCGGCCTCGTAAGATCAACGCGTCGCAGCCCCACCTAAGCACAACAGAGCGGTCAGCACGCCGGTCTAATCCTAAGCGCGCAGGGGTCTGGGCCCATCGCCCTATGCACACCTGCATGTTGCGAACGCGGCCGCGAGCAGACCTAGCAACCCACACGATCACGGCGGTTACGTCAAAGCGGTCCAACACGACGCGCGCCACTCAGTCGCTGACGTCACGAAGGCTTCGGCTGATACCACGACGCCGGGATACCCATAACTACTCCCGCGTAGATGGCTAGTGCGTATAGACCAAATGGCCAGACTCAGATCAAATACCAAGATCTCGTTAAGCGTGTTAAGTATCCACGAACGCCGACCAGGGCCAGGCCCACCTCTCACCTAGGCGGTATCAACCTGCCCTGTCGCTTCGCCACAAAGATCCACTCGCGGGTACTCCTACGAGCCGACCCGACTTTAGTCATCACATGTGTCATGTATATAGTATATAAGTATATACCCGTGATCACCGCCCAGGTGATCACGGCCCGATAGTATAGCACAGCAGACGGACAAGAATGTAGGGCCACTGATGGAAAACTAGCATCCTATACTAAGCATGTAGGATTGCAGGTAAAGGTATCAACAGTAGTAGCAAGGATAGGCTATGCATCAGGATAGGATATCGGAAAACAGTAACTTGCTACACTACTCTAATGCAAGCAGTATAGAGAAGAATAGGCGATATCTGGTGATCAAGGGGGGGGCTTGCCTGGTTGCTCTGGCAAGTAGGAGGGGTCGTCGACTCCGTAGTCGAACTGGGCAGCAGCAGCGTCAGTCTCGTAGTCTACCGGAGAGAAGAGGGGGGAAGAAACAGTAAATACAATGCAAACATAAACAAGACGATGCGTGACATGACAATGAGCGGTGCTAGGTGTGTCCTAACGCGAGAGTAGGTGGTTCCGGCGAAGGGGGGAACATCCGGGAAGTATTCCCGATGTTTTGCGTTTTCGGACAGACGGACCGGAGGGGGAAAGTTGCTAGTTCGATAGGTTAGGGAGGTGTGGTGGACGAACGGACTGCGTATTCGGATTCGTCTCGTCGTTCTGAGCAACTTTCATGTAGAAAACATTTTCATCCGAGTTACGGTTTAAAAGATATGAATTTTCGAAGATTATTTGAATTTCTGGAATTATTTGAATTTAGCAAAAATGAATTATGACGTCAGCATGAGGTAATGCTGACGTCAGCAGGTCAACAGGTCGGCTGACCAGTCAAACCAGACAGGTGGGTCCTACCTGTCATAGACAATGGACTAATCAGAAAATTAAATTAACTAAAATTAGATTAATTAACTACTGGACCCCACCTGTCATAGTCTAATTACCTAAACTAATTAGTTTTAATTATTAAAACGTTTAATTATCGGACTAAGTGGTGGGGCCCGCACGTCAGTGGCTGGGGCCTGCCCAGTCAGCAGTTGACCGGGTCAACCCAGTCAACTGGGACCCACGGGGCCCACTGGTAGTGGCTCTGGGGTGGCCCCAGGCCAGCCACGTCGGCGGCCGGCGCCGGAGCGACTCCGGCGACCAAAACAGAGGCGGCCCCTCGCCGGAGTTGGCCGGAATCGCGCTACGGGGCTCGGGGAGGAGCGGGGCTAGGCTCATTCGAAGGAGCTCGCAGCGCCGCATCCAGTGGTGGCCGTAGCTTCGCCGGACTTGGCCGGAATCGGCGCCGGCGAGCGGCGGAGGCGGCGGCGTGCACGGGTGCCCGACGGAAACGGGGCTACGGCATGCTATCGAGCAAGCGGAGGGGCTGGGGAGCATCTACGCGATGTGGGGAGTGCAACGGGCTTGAGCCCGTGACCAAAAGGTCACCGGAGACCCGCCGGCGACGAGCTCCGCGGCGCTGCGTTCGGGCGCTTCGGCGGCAACTAGCTAGGGCGCACGAGAGAGAGAGGAGGAAGCAGGGGCTCACCGAGCGGCGCACACGGTGGCCCTTGGGGGTTTAGTAGCTGCAGGGGCGCGGCCGGAGTTGGTGAAGAGCGGCGGCGGAGCTTGTCGGAGCAGAGGAGGGAGACGGCGACGTCGGGGGTGATGTAGGGGGTGTCCCGGCTCGAGCAGGTGGTCGGGGAGGACGGGCTCGACGCGGCGGAGCTCGTGGACACGTCGGGGAGGAGAACGGGGCTCGGTGGCCGCGGGAACGACGGAGAACGGCGGCGACCGCGTCGGGCGGTGGGGAAGGAGGGAGCGGCGTGGAGCTAGGGGGAGAGGGAGAGGCGCAGAGGCCGAGAGGGTGAGCGGGGGGGGGGGGGCGAGTGGGAGAGGGGCCCGAGGAGGCGGGGGGGCGCTGGCGTCCTTATCCTCCCCCGTCGCCGGCGAGGGGGTGCGGCGGGGACCTGCCCCTGTTCCGACCCCGGTCGGGGGAACAGGGAAGGGGAGGGCGACCCGGGGAGGTGGGCTAGGCCGGCTGGGCCTGGGGTCGGCCCAGTTGGGCCAGGGTCCAGTGGGGGGGAAGGGGGGTTTCTCTTCTTCTCTTTTTTTTCTTTGTTTGTTCTGTTTTCTTTTGTATTTTCTTTTTATTTATTTATTTTCTTTTCTGTTTTATTTCAATTTAATTTATTTAGGCATTTTATAAAAATATGTTTTCTTTAGTATAATTACCCTTGTAATATTTGGCATGGCCCGAACATTTTTGTTAAATTTTTTGAAAACTTTTATTTTCCACTTTAAATTTAATTGAAGTTTGAATTAGGAGTTTGAAAAGAAATGTGATTCCAATGTGATCAAGCCCTGTTTAGCAACATGATTAGCTTAATCACAGAGAGTTACTGTAGCATGATTCTCGGGGTGTTACAAGCAACCATCAATGCGAATCGGGATGTCACGCCGTGCTAAAAAAAGAGATGGGGGTCAACTATACAAGAAGAAGAAGAGTTTGTTGAGGATGAGTCAGAAGAAGATGAGGAAATGGAAGCAGCGATAGACGTTGACGATGACGAGGACACAGATGTGGATGAATCAGAGGAGGAGGACAAGGAGGAGGATGACAATGAAGAAGATGTAGAGGAGGAGGAGGAGGAAGAGGAGGAGGAAGAGGAGGAGGAGGAGGACAAAGAAGAAGAGGACAACGGAGAGGAGGAGGACAAGGAAGAAGATAGTGAGCCAGAGGAGGAGGAAGAAGAAGGTGAGGCCAAAGAGGGGGACGGGAACAAAGGTGCAGTAGTTGATGGCAGTGAGAGGGGAGAAGACAAAGGCGCAGCAGTTGATGGCAGTGAGAGGGAAGAAGACGACGATGAAGAAGACGAGGATGGTTATGGTGATGATAAAGGGGGATCCAATGGAGGCAGCGACATTAGCGATGATGATGATGATGACAACGCCCCTGGTTCTGGTGGTACAGGCGGCAACACATCCAGGAGGACTAGCACTTCTGCCACCCCTGCCAGCAGCAGCAATTCATTGAGTAGCAAGAGCACACTACAGATGTTGATTGACAAAACTTTCTGGAAAGACAAGGATTTGCCGAAGTCAAAGAAAAATGGCGAAGCAGAGTCTCAAGGCAGCATTGATATGTTCAAGCTCTGCAACTTGAAGCCAGCTTTGCCAACCACCTTTCCCGTGCCAGATTTTAGCGACCAAGATATGTGTGAGAAGATCAACTTTGCCATTGACAAGAGCCTGTTCTTATCAAGTGATGCTGAAAAGAATCAAATTGACATGGAGGAAGCAGGAAAGGGTCTTGTTTGGGTTCATTCAAAGAAAAAATACAAGGAATATTTGAAGCAGCTTCCAGACCTAAGCTCCAGCAAGAGCAAGGCAGCATCCATGGCAAACCCTCACGTGGTCCAGAAGCGTAAAGCAGTTTCAATGAAGAAGAATCTGCAGTTGCCTCAAACCAAGGAGAAGATGGTGAGTGCAAATGCTGAAGTAAATATGGTCAAGGAAGCTGTGCTTCAAACTGATATGCCAACTGTAGTGAGCAGAGAGCCAACCACCATCACATGAGTTCAACAGATCAAGGGGAAGACTCCCCTTTCAACAGTCCCACCAAAACCACCTAAGCAGCAAAAGATTGTCAAGTTTGCCAGGAGCACAAAGGGGGAACAAGCCACAAAAGGTTTTGGGTTCAGAGACAAGAGAGAACTGCGTGCCGCAGCCATTGATGCAGGGGTGCCAAGTTCTGCTAGGTTGCTGCCAACTCAGACTGGAAAGATGCCAACTACAGATACCAGTGTGCCAACTGATGTGTCAGTTAGCAGCGTGGTCACAGTCAAAACCACCACAGCTGCTCAGGAAGGCACCACTGCAACTGCAAGCCCCAAGGTGCCTACTCATAGAGATGCTTCAATGCCAAACACAAAAGGAGGTGATCCTACTACCAAAGTGTCGTCCCCAAGAGCTAGCACACAGCAGCCAAGCAAGCCTGCATCACAAGAGCTAACTTTCAGCAACCATTAATACAAGAGGAGGTGTTCAACATTATAAGTAGGTGCAAGCCTCCAAGGCCGCCAACTACAACACTATTGCGAACCAAGTCAGTGAACGATGCACCCGTGTTTGTGCCGCAAGGAGATGCCCTGGTCCTTGAACCCATACGAAGATCAAAGTCTTATCATGGTGACAGGTTCTGCGATGCACCATCTTTTGACCTCGGCATAGATGGTGATGCTCCAGCACCTGCTCCAGCAGCAGAAACAGCGGAAGCCGGTGTGATTTGTATTGACGAGTGTGAGTTGGACCCAGCAGTTGTAAATGAAGGATGTGCTGCTGCTGATGCTGGCAAGGCAATAGCTCAAGAGCTAGATGTTGGATCACCAGAGAATTGCCACACCTCGATATGCGCAGAACCAGAAGTTGGCACGAGCAGTTCTTCGGGACCACCTCTTGCACGAAGACAGAGGAGGGTAATAAGGCCCGCAGCATCTCAAAGGTCTCCATTCATTGACTACAACAAGAAGAAGACTTTTAGCTCCAATGAGGCAGCTGCCCTCTTGTATTGGGTCAGGCATCACGAAGGAGCAAATGATGAAGCTACCAGGTAAACTAATTCCCCACAGCCTACATACATATCTTTTTCAGTTGCACATGACCAGCCACTTAGTTGCACAGAAAGCATAGCATGTTGCACAGAACAGGGCTTTTAGTTGCACACTGTTCTGTTTTCAATTTCATGCACATTTTTTTTGCTGCTGTGACCCTTCGAGCTAACTTGTCTTTTTATTGCTTTCAAAAAAAAATCAGCCCTGAGATAATCAGGTTTGGTGCTTTCTACATTTCTTTAAAGGAGTTAGTTGATTCGATGAAGCCGGTTCAATGGCTGTCAAAAATTGTTATTGAGACTAGAATCTTACACATCATGGATAACTTACCAGAAGGGTCAAAGAAGGTTGTTATGCCACTGAGGTTTTCTGTAAGTTTTTCCAAAACCTTCTTTACCCTCATCTTTGTTCTGTAGCACTTTTTTGTTAACCAAATTGAGGGAGGCCTTTCATCTACTAAGAAGTTTGAGGCATGCTTTATAATCTCTGCAGATGAATTTACAGCAAGGGATCCACAACGTGAATGAGATAAACAAGAAGTTTGATTACAAGAACCGTCTCGACAAGAAAGACTTGGTGAGTGATGTGCCCACATGATCCATCTCTTTTAGTTGGCACCCACAGCATGTTCAGTTGCACATGACACATCTGTTAGTTGGCACATACTTGTTGCAACCTGTTTTTAACTTGACCAAGTCTTTTACTGTTTTTCTTAGCTACAGCCTGTATCTGTGTCTGAAATCGTTCACGCTTGCAGGTCATGCTGCCAGTGCTCGAGTGCGCTGATGTAACCGATAAGGAGGGAGGGAGGCATTATTGGGTCTTCAATGTCAACTTGAGGGACGTACGCTTCGAAGTTCTTGACTCAAACAGGACGCTAGACAACATTGAGCTGATGACCACCGCCTCTACCATCGCGGGGGCAGTACGCCAGCTATGGAGGAAGCATTACCCAAAGTTCAGCATCGAGCACTTCCAGATTATTGACATTGACGTACCGAAGCAGCTCGGCAAGTAAGACAATAAGCATGGCATTCTTCTCAATTTCTTACCATCATTTTGTAGTTTTTAAATTTTTCTACATGTGCAATCTTTAGTTTTTTAAGACACATTACTAGTCTGCAATCTGTTTATCATTTTTATGAGTTTCTAATGGATTATCTAGCCAGTTGCAGAGTGGCACATAAGTAGTTGCACACTGGCACATAAGCAGTTGCACAATGGCACATAAGCAGTTGCACAGTAGAACACAAGCAATTGCACAGTAGAACATAAGCAGTTGCACAGAGTGCATTATCTTTATTGGTTTTAATTTTATGTGACAAATTTTCTTTTTTGCCCATCACAGTAATGAGTGTGGGCTGTTCGCACTGCTTAACGCCACCGAGTGGAACGGTAGCCAACTGCGCAACTACGAACCCAAGGAAGTACTCAACATCAGGAAGAAGCTGGCATATGATTGGGTCACCAGCGTGCACCACCGCCCCATGGAGGAAGTTGCTGAGATACGACAAGGACTAGGTCAGTACTCTTTTTCTTTCTCTGCTCCATGGAGGAAGTTGCTGGTTTGCACAATTTTTAAGCAGATTTTGTAGTTGCATACTAGTAGTAATTCCGTTTGCAACTCAATATCATCACTTTTGTTGATACATTAGGAGCACTGGACATACAATTGTTCAACAACTAAATATTTAACCAGTTGCCAACAAAGGCACAAATAACAACCTTTTTTACACAGTGCATGAACTAATTCAAGGAGCATAAATTAGATAAAGAGAAATCATAGATGCTGAATGTGTCCACTTGGTCCCAACATTGCTAAAAAACATCATTCTTTTCCTTTTTTGTCCCAAAGTTATAAACGATGAAACAGAATCACAGTAGCCTGAGTGGACACACACCAGCAGTGTGCTCTGTAGATTGGCACTGGCTGCATTTGTTTTTCTTCTTTGGGTGTAGCTCCAGCGCCGATTTGTAGCGTAGACTCTTTGCCCTACCCTTTGTAGTAGACCTTGGAGGATCCCTGGGCACAAAATCATCAGAAGCTTGTGCAGGGGATGCAGCCTCCAACGGGGCAGTAGGACCATCACGATCACCTGTGTAATAATCATATAAAAAGTTTAGTATTTTTTTGTTGTGCAACCAGCACTGATGTTCTCTGCAACCACACAGCCCATGCTGTGCAACTAACTGGTTGCTGTGTGCAAGTTAAGTTAAAAAAACACCTGTAGTAGCACGACTGTGACGCCCCCGATTTGACCGTACACTATTCATGCACACAAATGTGTACGATCAAGATCAGGGACTCACAGGAAGATATCACAACACAACTCTACAACATAAATAAGTCATACAAGCATCATAATACAAGCCAGGGGCCTCGAGGGCTCGAATACAAGTGCTCGATCATAGACGAGTTAGCGGAAGCAACAATAACTGAGTACAGACATAAGTTAAACAAGTTTGCCTTAAGAAGGCTAGCACAAAAGTAGCAACGATCGAAGAGGCAAGGCCTCCTGCCTGGGACCTCCTAACTACTCCTCGAAGCCGAACTCCATGCAGAATCATCCTCGGGATCTCTAGCTCCTGGACTCCAGCACCTGGTTCCGACAACCAGGTATAGAAAGGGGAAAAGAGGGAGAAAAGCAACCGTGAGTACTCATCCAAAGTACTCGCAAGTAAGGAGCTACACTACATATGCATGGGTATATGTGTAAAGGGTCATATCGGGGGCCGTCAGGAACCCAGGCCCACCTCTACCGGGATGGAGCCACATGTCCTTTCAGCCCCCTCATCAGGATCACTTGCGAGTACTCAACGAGCCGACCTGACTTTAGTCACCACATGTGTCATGTATATAAAGTATATAGTATATACCCTGATCACCTCCCGAAGTGATCACGGCCCAGTAGTATAGCATGGCAGACGGACAAGAGTGTAGGGCCACTGATGGAACACTAGCATCCTATACTAAGCAGTAGGATGGTAGGTAAGGGTAACAACTGTATCAACAATGACAGACTATGCAACAGAATAGGATTATCGAAAGCAGTAACATGCTACACTACTCTAATGCAAGCAGTAGAGAGAAGAATAGGCGATATCTGGTGATCAAGGGGGGGGGGCTTGCCTGGTTGCTCTGGCAAGGAGGGTTCGTCGTCGATGTAGTCGATCACAGGGGTACTAGCATCGCTCTCAGGGTCTACCGGAAAGAAGTAACGAAGGGGAACATAATAAATAACAGAGCAATAAAAGCATCACAAAGCATAACATGACAAACGCGGTGCTAGATGTGCCCTAACACGGTAGTAGGTGATATCGGCAAAGGGGGAAAACATCCAAGAAAGTATTACCGGTGTTTCACGTTTTCGGACAGATGAACCGGAGGGGGAAAGTTGCGTGTTTGCTATGCTAGGGATGTGTGGCGGGCGAACGGGCTGCGTATCCGGATCCGTCTCGTCGTTCTGAGCAACTTTCATGTACAAAGTTTTTCCATCCGAGCTACGGTTTATTTTATATTAAATTTTAAAGATTTAAATCATTTTTAGAATTTAATAAATTAATTTAATTCGAAATTTAATTAATGCATCAGCATGACGTCAGCAGTCAACGTTGACTGTTGACCTGGTCAACCTGACAGGTGGGTCCCACCTGTCAGGGGCTGTTAGCTAATTAACAGTAGTTAATTAGGTTAATTAGTTATTAGGTTAATTAATTAGGCTTAATTAGATTAATTAACAGGATTAATTAAGTAAATTAATTATCTTAATTAATTAATTAATTATATTTATTCTTCTATTTTTTTCTTTTCATTCTGGGGGTGGGCCCCATATGTCATAGGCCTAAGCGCCTTAGCGGGCGGACGGTTACGGGCGCCGGGTGGATCGGGCGACGAGCGCCAGCCCGACAAGGCGCCGCGGGCAGCGGGCGAAGGAGCGGGCGCACGGCCTGGCTCCGACGGCCGGAGCAGGGTGGCGCGGTTGGCGGAGAGGACCGCCGCAGCGGACGGCAGACGCAGCGGGAGTGGGATGAGGCCCCGGACGACGACGGCGACCCGGGCGGACGTGGCCAGGTGCCGCGGGGCAGAGACGGCGGCGGGTGTAGGCAGCAGGGGGCGACGGGCGCCGTGGCTGCGGCTGGTTGGCGCGGGTCGCGCGCGGGGGCGCACAGGAGCGCGTGGGCGCGCGCTGGGTCGAGCAGGGGCAAAAGGGGTGCGGGCACGGTGACGTGCAACAGAGAGGGGGAGGAGAGGAGAGGGAGGCCGTGGCCTCACCGGCGTTGCATAGGCGAGGGTCGGCGAGGCTCGGTGGAGTCTTTGGGGAGGAGGACGGGGACGACGGCGACGTAGAGGAGGAGGTCCGGCGTAGGCGAGCGGCGAGGAGTGGGGCGTCGGGGGCATCGGCTGACCCGACCGGATCCACACGGGGCGAAGGGTTGAGGAGGCGGGCGCCGGCGATGGCGGGGTGGCGCCGTGCGGTGTCGGCAAGGTGGCGGCGGGGTTTGCGCGGCGACGGGCGACGCGGTCGGCCCCGATCCAGATTGGCTCGGGAGGAGGAGCGAGGGGAGAGGGGTCAACAGTGACGGCGATCCGGTGCGGTGGCGTCGACGAGGGTGGGGGCGTGGTCGCGCCGATCTGGATCGTGGGGGAAAGAGGGAGGAGAGGGGATGAGTGGGGAGGGAACCGCTAGGGTTCCTGTCGCCCATGGGGATAAGGGAGCGATGGGGGCGGCTGGGCCTGCGGGCTGTTGGGTTGGATGCCCAGTTGGGCCAAATGGCAGAAGGGGAGGGGGAAGGCTCGGGGTTTTCTTTCTTTTCTTTTTCTTTGTTTTCTTTTTTTTTCAACTTCTGTTTGTATTTAGTTTCTAAACCATTTTAGTCTTAATAAAAACAAAACTTGCTCCACAATTAGTATAGTAATATAGGCTACTGTTACAAAAAAGGTTCGGGGGCAAATTACATAGTTTGGAGATTTCTAACATTTTGAAAATGCATTTTAATAAATAATTGATCCATGTTTTAATTATTTTAGGCCACTTAATTACTTTACAAAAAGTTGATTTCACCACTATAATTGCCTACGGATTATTTACCACCTTTTGAACATTTTAGTTTGACATTTGAAAACTTTTATAGTTTGGCTTTATTTTAAATTTTAATTCGAACGAGTTTTGAATCATCGTGAGATTAACAACAGTAATCGTGGTGATGTGGCATAATTAGTAGAGGGTTACTGTAGCTTAATTATCTGGGTGTCACAATTCTCCTCCACTACAAGAAATCTCGTCCCGAGATTTAGGAGCGGGAGTAAGGGGGAAGGGATTTGGGTACGAAATTCTAACGGATCTTCTCGAAGAAGTCAATCCCTTTCGTTGATGTCTTCTATTCTTTATTCCAGTGCATCATGATGAAGTTGTCGTCCTTTCTTTGGGAACTCCATCGTACTTACGAATAGGTAAGGGGCAGCTCTACAACGATAGAATGTTATAAGGGAAAATCATCGGGGGGGGGGGGGTATCCCAAGAATGAACACATGAGTATCTCTCGAGTTGAACAAATGAAACACATAGAGAGCAAAGTAAGAAGGTACCATAAGAAGTTTCAAGCGGATAGACCATCGTCGTTGCCCGAAACAGCGCGTGAAAGGGGTTCAGAGCAACGAGAATTAGTTTTGTGTCTGATAATAGAATCGACGATCTCTCGGAAGGTGGCTCGTGAATTACCTACGAGGCCACGCGCGGGGAATATCTTTGGGAACAGGGGGGGTGTACAGGAGAATCAGGTTTCGATCCTGTGGAACTGTGGTTTATGGGCCCACCATGTGGGTAAAAGTAGAAGGAGCGGTGACAACATGCACGATCAAGATAGCAAGGCATGTCAGTGGGTAGCATGTCAGTTATGTCGGCAACAACATCGGTACCAAGGGCGAGGGACGAAGAGAACCATTTTCCTGCTCGTTGAACGAGGCGGACCAATAGGCAAAGTTCTCGTCCATCGGTGGTTACCGGAATGTCATCAACAATAGTAACAGGGTCTGACTGACTAGGTTGTACGCCGAGGTGTTTTCATAAGCAGGAAAATATTACTGCTTAGATCATATTGATCACAAGAAAGGTTAAACCAAACAATGGAAAGGAAAATATGATTATCAGATTAAACAGAACAATGGAAAGGAAAATGTGTTGAAACACATATTCCAGGGGTATATCCTTCCCACGGATAGGTAGGGCATGATATCCATGACAGGATATAAAGTAGAAAATCATTTAGGTAAGGGGAGATATATTTAATGACATTACCCATACAACAGTGTTTGAATAATTGAGCAAGAAACGTTTAGCATTGGGCTTCAAATGTTCTTGTTGAAAATCACAGTACCATAGACATGCTTCGAGATAGCATTGACATGGTCATCAAGGAAGGGTCAGATTTTGGATTCAAAAAGGATCCATCAAGAACAACTTATAGAATAAGTCTTAAAATTTCCTCACGGAAGAATGACTAACCTTGCCAAAAGGAAACTATAAAAATAGGTCATCCGGCCAGGTGTGCTAGGCATGACATCACCTTACCGGGTCATATAAAGACCAATGTTATAACTCTTGGAAATATGTTCCAACCATCATATCTGACCGAGATTCAGATCTGATTGGTGTCAGGATACCTCAGGCTCAGGAACCTGAGATAAAAAGGTGCGACGCGAATTGACGAGAAGTCGGCATAAGATTCTTGGGAAATGAACTATGGAAGTGAGTTCCGAAACAAGAGTTCATCAGTAAACCAAGGAGAGGATGAGGAGGTGGCTGATGGACTCAGCGACAAATCATCGAGATTTCCAAAGGATGGATTTCCACAATTATGTGAACAAGAAGATAACATTTGTCAGATCAAATGGTATAATGATGTATGCTCGAGGAAAACATACAAAATTAAACATTGGTTGAAAGGTGCACCCGAAATATGGGGTTAGGTAGCATGATCAATGTTAGAATGGTGGTTCAGCAACCGATAGGCTAAGAATGAATTATCGATCAATTAACTTCAAAGCAATAGGGTTGCTAGAAGTGCAGAATCCAAACAACACCGTCCACTTGTGGGTACCCCGGTTGGAATCAACACGAGGACCAAGAAAGAATGGTGATGGTGAGAAGTATCATTATAGCAAGAATTCTTAAGAGGTGGAGCAATCCTTACAACATTCTTGACATCAAAGATGGTAATACTCCGCGGTAGAACTTAACATAGGTTGGATAGCAGGGAAGTCAAGATACAACACAAAATATGAACAAGTTTGTGTTGGGGGGAAGGCAAGAATGTTGTCGATGATAACACAATTCATCGAGGGGCAAGGATGGTATTTCTCATCCTGAATTTCGACACGCAACTTGGAAGAAGTCAAATTGTTGACAATGATCACGACAAATTTGTCGAGAGGTTTTCAAGAAGATGAAATTGATCGACGATGATATCAAGTCAAAGGAATGATGAAAGCGAAAGGTTATTGGAACCACGGGTAGGGCACAAACTCGAAATCAAGTTTGCTGTTCAAGGAGAAGTGATATGACGAGGAAGATCGACGCAAGATTAGCTCACTGTCGAATTTGTGCGCTGGGAAGGTCTAGGTAGCATAGTTAAAACCGGCACGATAATGACATAGCCGAGCATGCTAGGAATGACTTGAAGGATTATTAAACTCATAAGCAACAAAAATTACTTAGAGTTATTGAATCGGAGTGCAGAATTGATTCACTTATCGGTGTCCTTGAGGGGTTCTAACAACTCAGAACCCGTTGGAAAAAAGGAATCGGCAAGAATATTAGTTGATGAAGAACTAATAAGAAGTTAAGTAGTTCCTTGGCATTCTCGAGATACCAGGGGGGGTAATACTCGACGACAGACCAAAGTAGAGGTTGGACGGGGGTATTGCTCTGCAGAGGACAAGTGCTTAAACTTGCACGAGAAATGGTATTTAAAGGAGAACATGGTCGGAACCACGATTGCAAAAGGATCAATACACAGATACTAGACGATATCATATCAAGGAAATAGTTATTATTACAAGAAGCTTCTATGATAGGATCTACATCGTGTCCATGGGCATGAACACAAAGTTCAAGGTCGACTCCCACTTCTTCAATGTCTAACCTATCGCTCGTCTTCGAAGAAGTTGTAGAGCAGAAAATTATCTGGTAAAACACCAGAATGGTATGACTTGTGTAAACTTTCGGGTGCATACGGTTTTAGGGAAGGTATAGGCTCAACCCATCGGGCATCTTAGAAACATACACTACAAAGTTCAGAAGTAAATAACTCAAGCTCGAAAGCAGAGCATCGTTGGCCATATCAAAGAATAGGATTTAGCAATGGCATTGTGTATCAGGGAAAGAACTTCTCGAGGTTTTTGTGTACAAAGGACACTGTCGGATGAAAATTCCACAAAGGATCTGACGGTCCATAACGGAGTTGATGTGAGCATTTGCACACCACCAATGGAAGAAACAATGCAAAGGTATTTAATTATAGAAACAACTGACTACATCAAAGCTCAAAGGCAAAGGAATTAAGATTTCCAAATCAAGGGATCAGAAGCAATCGTTCTGATCGAAAATGAATAAGTTCAATAGACTTAGAAGCACAACCGATCAAGGCATTGATTGGTCAAGAACCAGCTCATATCCAAATGACGTCTGAGTCGAAAGGATAATCCTAAGATTCGACTGATGATGCGAGCATTCACCACATATCAA
The DNA here is from genome assembly GCF_002575655.3 of Aegilops tauschii subsp. strangulata. Taxonomy (NCBI): domain Eukaryota; kingdom Viridiplantae; phylum Streptophyta; class Magnoliopsida; order Poales; family Poaceae; genus Aegilops; species Aegilops tauschii. The sequence continues at coordinate 267,444,952 of NC_053038.3, read as the reverse complement.
ATCAAAGGCTGAAAATGATGATGACAAGGGATACTAATGAATATTGCTAGACATATGGAACGCAACCATAATGCAAGCAGACAAGTATCTGCACAGCAACAGCTGGCAGGGAATTACTGGAAGACCGGATAGTATATCTATGTACCTTGTGGATCATATGATCAACTAGTAATGAATAGTTCCTTGATAAGGGTGAAGAATTATTCGTAGGGGTATTCATGCGGCAAGGAACTACGGGGTAGTAAGCATAATGGATGCTTGGAACATCGGAGAGTATTAGAGGGCACCTTGTAATAACAAGGGCAACTGGGTATGAAGGTATGAACGACAAAAGTATGTAGTTATCCATAAAGATTTATCGGTGGTAGGGATTGCAATGGCGAAGGGCACAAGGGTCTCGGGAAAGCATCAGAGAGTGTCTTCAGAATCTTCTGGTGCAGCAGGCGATCATCTGGCCGGAAGGGGCTCTCCGGGAGAAAGTATTTATGAGAACCTACAGTTAGTCTTTTTAGCAAAATCATTTAACCCGAATAGGAGAGAGTTCAGAGTCCCAGAGTAAAGGTCGAGGAATAAAAGATCCTACTACCACCCAATGGCGACGTGGGCCCGTAAGCCGCACAACCATGTTAGTAAAAGTTTTGCAACGACTAGACTCAACTTCGGCCAAGGAGTTGGGAAGGGGGATTCCTACATGCACTCGGCTCTGATACCAACTTATGACGCCCCCGATTTGACCGTACACTAGTCATGCACGCAAATGTGTACGATCAAGATCAGGGACTCACGGGAAGATATCACAACACAACTCTACAACATAAATAAGTCATACAAGCATCATAAAACAAGCCAGGGGCCTCGAGTGCTCGAATACAAGTGCTCGATCATAGACGAGTCAGCGGAAGCAACAATATCTGAGTACAGACATAAGTTAAACAAGTTTGCCTTAAGAAGGCTAGCACAAAAGTAGCAACGGTCGAAGAGGCAAGGCCTCCTGCCTGGGACCTCCTAACTACTCCTCGAAGCCGAACTCCATGCAGAATCATCCTCGGGATCTCTAGCTCCTGGACTCCAGCACCTGGTTGCGACAACCAGGTATAGAAAGGGGAAAAGAGGGAGAAAAGCAACCGTGAGTACTCATCCAAAGTACTCGCAAGCAAGGAGATACACTACATATGCATGGGTATATGTGTAAAGGTCATATCGGTGGACTGAACTGCAGAATGCCAGAATAAGAGGGGGATAGCTAATCCCGTCGAAGACTACGCTTCTGGCCACCTCCATCTTGCAGCATGTAGAAGAGAGTAGATGGTAAGTTCACCAAGTAGCATCGCATAGCATAATCCTACCCGGCGATCCCCTCCTCGTCGCCCTGTTAGAGAGCGATCACCGGGTTATATCTGGCACTTGGAAGGGTGTGTTTTATTAAGTATCCAGTTCTAGTTGTCATAAGGTCAAGGTACAACTCCGGGTCGTCCTTTTACCGAGGGACACGGCTACTCGAATAGATAAACTTCCCTGCAGGGGTGCACCACATAACCCAACACGCTCGATCCCATTTGGCCGGACACACTTTTCTGGGTCATGCCCGGCCGCGGAAGATCAACACGTCGCAGCCCCACCTAGGCTCAACAGAGAGGTCAACACGTCGGTCTAAATCCTATGCGCGTAGGGGTCTGGGCCCATCGCCCATTGCACACCTGCACGTTGCGTACGCGGCCGGAAGCAGACCTAGCCTAGCAGGCGTTCCAGTCCAATCCGGCGCGCGCCGCTCCGTCGCTGACGTCAAGAAGAGCTTCGGCTGATACCACGACGTCGAGTGCCCATAACTGTTCCCGCGTAGTTGGTTAGTGCGTATAGACCAAATGGCCAGACTCAGATCAAATACCAAGATCTCGTTAAGCGTGTTAAGTATCCGCGAACGCCGACCAGGGCCAGGCCCACTTCTCTCCTAGGTGGTCTCAACCTGCCCTGTCGCTCCGCCACAAAGTAACAGTCGGGGGCCGTCAGGAACCCAGGCCCACCTCTACCGGGATGGAGCCACCTGTCCTTTCAGCCCCCTCATCAGAATCACTTGCGGGTACTCAACGAGCCGACCCGACTTTAGTCACCACATGTGTCATGTATATAAAGTATATAGTATATACCCGTGATCACCTCCCGAAGTGATCACGGCCCAGTAGTATAGCATGGCAGACGGACAAGAGTGTAGGGCCACTGATGGAACACTAGCATCCTATACTAAGCAGTAGGATGGTAGGTAAGGGTAACAACTGTATCAACAATGACAGACTATGCAACAGAATAGGATTATCGAAAGCAGTAACATGCTACACTACTCTAATGCAAGCAGTAGAGAGAAGAATAGGCGATATGTGGTGATCAAGGGGGGGGGCTTGCCTGGTTGCTCTGGCAAGGAGGGTTCGTCGTCGATGTAGTCGATCACAGGGGTACTGGCATCGGTCTCAGGGTCTACCGGAAAGAAGTAACGAAGGGGGAACACAATAAATAACAGAGCAATAAAAGCATCACAAAGCATAACATGACAAACGCGGTGCTAGATGTGCCCTAACGCGGTAGTAGGTGATATCGGCAAAGGGGGAAAGCATCCAGGAAAGTATTACCTGTAACACCCCGGATGTAACTTTCCATATTTGTAACTCCAACTCTTGCCATTTTCGGCTATGTGCTATGATTTCCCCCCGTGGTCGGGTTTTGTCTTTCGTTTTGTATTTTGTTCATGTCATGCATTTCATATCATGTCATCTTGTGCATTGCATTTGCATACGTGTTCGTCTCATGCATCCGAGCATTTTCCCCGTTGTCCATTTTGCAATCCGGCGCTCCCATCTCCTCCGGTGCACCCCTCTTGTTGTCTTTCATGAGCGGGTGTCAAATGTTCTCGGAATGGACCGAGGCTTGTCAAGTGGCCTTGGTATACCACCGGTAGACCACCGGTCAAGTTTCGTTCCATTTGGAGGTCGTTTGGTACTCCAACGGTTAACCGGGTAACCGCAGATGCCTTCTGTGTGTTGCAGCAAAACCCCCTCTCTAAACAGCCCAAAACCCACCAAACTCTCTTCCATGCTGTAGGTCGTTCGATCACGATCGTGTGGGCGAAAACCGCACCTCATTTGGACTCTCCTAGCTCCCTCTAGCTATATAAATGCATCCCCTCCCGTATACATTCGCAGTCCAAACCCTACCCTTCTTCCACCTCGCGCCCGGACAAAATACTCCGCCGCCGGACGTGTCCGCGCCGCTGTCCCCGACGAATCCCGCTGCGCCACGTGGCCCGCCGCCGCCACGGCTCGCGGAGCCCAGGGAGGGCCCGCGCGAGCCCACGCGCCCGCCGCCTGTCCCCTCCCGCACCGCCGCGCCTCTCCGCCGCCTCCGCCCGAGCCGCTCCGTCGCCCGAGCGCCTCCTCTTCTCCGCCGCCGCCCGCGCGCCAGTCACCGGCCACCGCCGCCGCCGCGCATCGCCCGCCGTTCGCCGGCCCCGACCCTCGCCGGCCGCCGGCTCCACTCCGTCTCCGGCGAGCCACCGCGGCCCCGACCCCGCCGGCGCCTCCCCTCGTCGCTCCGGCCGCCGCATCCTCCGACTCCGGCGAGCTCGCGCCGCCGCCTCGGGAACCGTGTCAAGAACCCTAGATCTGGACGGTTGACTTCTTCCCCCTCGTTTTTCTCAAGTCCCGAAAATCTTGCAATATGTGCATCTGTTCATCATGCCATAACTCTCTGCATATAGCTCCGTTTCGTGCGTGAAATATGTCAAAATGTTCGTCTCGTGATGCTCTACATTTTGTTCAATTGCACCATGTTCATTAGAGGCCATCTTGATGCCCAAATCTCTGGTGCAAGAGTGCTAGTTGCTGCTATCTGCTGGTTCTTATCAGAACTTGGAGATTTGTTATTTTTGTTGCATTTAATCTGTGCATCTTATGGGAATGAGCTCTACATGTGTTTTGTTGTATGCCATGCCATCTTTCCAGAGGTGTATGCCATATATTTTTGTGATCTCTGTGGTAACTAGCACAAGCATGCAGACTAGGCCCCGTAATGTTTCTGATTTCAGGGACAGTAATTTCTCCAAGTCCTTGTCTGTTGTTATTTTGTTGCCATGTAAACTTGATGCTACAGAGAGATCCATGCATATTTTGGAGATGTTCAGTAAGGATGTTTTGTAGATATTGTTGTAATTGATCCATTCCTGCCCTTGTTTGCAATTATGAAGTGCCATAGCATGACTCAATCTTGCTCTACTTTTGCTATAAAATATTTCTGGCAGATTCTTAACATGATATTCATTTTTGCCAAGCTTGTTGTAGTTGATCCATACATGCTATGCTTTTGTTCTTACCATGGATAGCTTCATAAACTTGCCATCTTGCTGTGGGTATTCTTGTTTTGTCATGCATTTCTTTGTGGTGAGTGCATCAAGCTCACCAAGATGCCTTCATATTATTGTTTCTGCCATGCTCTGTTTTCTGCTGTCTGAAACCTGTTAACGAAACTTGCTATGTTTGCATGGTTGCCATCATATTATCTGGTCCTTTTTGGCTTGTGGTCAGTAAGGGACTTTTGTCATATAAATTTAGTAGAACACTTCCATGCCTTGTTTTGCTATGTTAAGTTCCTGTAGCATGCTGATTTCGTGCTCTGAACACTGCTACCTGATGCTGTTTTCGGGCATGTCCAGTAATTTCACTGTGTGTGAACCTGTTATCTTTTGCACTTTTGCCATGCTTGTTGGAGCTTGTTATGTTGTGAACTAGCCGTAGCTCAGTGTTCATCTTTTGTCAAGCATCTCCTGTAGATTACTGCCATATGCTTTGTTGCTACGTTGGAGTGCTGTAGCATTGTTACTTGTTGCATTTTAAGTGCTATCATGCTGTTAATCGCAGATTCGTGTCATTCTTGTTTTGCTTGCCATCTGCAAACCGTGCATTCGTTTCCGGTGATCTTTATATCGATTTCGACCGAAATCATCTCATCTTTCCAGTGGCATGCTTGGTTTGCCAAGTTACTGCCTTGTTCATCATTTTCCTTCCAGAGCACGCATATGCATCGCATATCATACATGTTTTGCATCATGTTGCTTGTGCGTTTCCCGTGATTGATTGTGGTTCCGTTGCTTGTGTTCTTGTCTTGGGTAGAGCCGGGAGACAAGTTCGTGAACGAGGAACCTGTTGAGTACGCTTACGAGGATCAAGCTTTCGACAACTCTGAGAACCCTTCAGGCAAGATGACCACCCCTCGAAATCACTTCTATCTTTGCTTTGCTAGTTGTTCGTTCTATTGCCATGCTGCGCTACCTACCACTTGCTATATCATGCCTCCCATATTGCCATGTCAGCCTCTAACCATTCTTTCCTAGCAAACCGTTGTTTGGCTAAGTTACCGCTTTGCTCAGCCCTTCTTATAGCGTTGCTAGTTGCAGGTGAAGTTGAAGTTTGTTCCATGTCGGAACATGGATATGTTGGGATATCACAATATCTCTTGTTTAATTAATGCATCTATATATTTGGTAAAGGGTGGAAGGCTCGGCCTTATGCCTGGTGTTTTGTTCCACTCTTGCCGCCCTAGTTTCTGTCATACCGGTATTATGTTCCTTGAGTTTGCGTTCCTTACGCGGTCGGGTGATTTATGGGACCCCCTTGACAGTTCGCCTTGAAAAAAATTCCTCCAGCAAGGCCCAACTTTGGTTTTACCATTTGCCACCTAAGCCTTTTCCCCCGGGTTTTCGCGAGCCCGAGGGTCATCTTTATTTAAACCCCCGGACCAGTGCTCCTTCGAGTGCTGGCCCAAACCGAGCGATGTCCGGCGCCCCCTGGGCAACCAGGGTCTATGCCAACCCGACGTCTGGCTCATTCGTTGTGCCCTGAGAACGAGATATGTGCAGCTCCTATCGGGATTTGTCGGCACATTCGGGCGGCTTTGCTGGTCTTGTTTTACCATTGTCGAAATGTCTTGTAAACCGGGATTCCGAGACTGATCGGGTCTTTCCGGGAGAAGGTTTATCCTTCGTTGACCGTGAGAGCTTATGATGGGCTAAGTTGGGACACCCCTGCAGGGTATTATCTTTCGAAAGCCGTGGCCGCGGTTATGAGGCAGATGGGAATTTGTTAATGTCCGGTTGTAGAGAACTTGTCACTTGACCCAATTAAAATACATCAACTCTGTGTGTAGCCGTGATGGTCTCTTCTCGGCGGAGTCCGGGAAGTGAACACGGCTTGAGTTATGAATGACGTAAGTAGGAGTTCAGGATCACTTCTTGGTCATTTCTAGATGACGACCGTTCCGTTGCTTCTCTTCTCGCTCTCTTTTGCGTATGTTAGCCACCATATATGCTTATTGCCTGCTGCAGCTCCACCTCATTACACCATCCTTTCCTATAAGCTTAAATAGTCTTGATCTCGCGGGTGTGAGATTGCTGAGTCCTCGTGACTCACAGATTCTATCAAAACAGTTGCAGGTGCCGACGATGCCAGTGCAGATGATGGGATCGATCTCAAGTGGGAGTTCGATGAGGAACGTGGTCGTTACTATGTGTCTTTTCCTGATGATCAGTAGTGGAGCCCAGTTGGGACGATCGGGGATCTAGCATTTGGGGTTATCTTATTTTCATTTGGATCTTGACCGTAGTCGGTCTATGTGTGTATTCTGGATGATGTATGAATTATATTTATGTATTGTGTGAAGTGGTGATTGTAAGCCAACTCTTTATCCCATTCTTGTTCATTACATGGGATTGTGTGAAGATGACCCTTCTTGCGACTAAACCACTATGCGGTTATGCCTCTAAGTCGTGCCTCGACACGTGGGAGATATAGCCGCATCGTGGGCGTTACATTACCGGTGTTTCGCGTTTTCGGCAGATGAACCGGAGGGGGAAAGTTGCGTGTTTGCTATGCTAGGGATGTGTGGCGGGCGAACGGGTTGCGTATCCGGATCCGTCTCGTCGTTCTGAGCAACTTTCATGTACAAAGTTTTTCCATCCAAGCTACGGTTTATTTTATATTAAATTTAAAGATTTAAATCATTTTTAGAATTTAATAAATTAATTTAATTCGAAATTTAATTAATGCATCAGCATGACGTCAGCAGTCAACGTTGACCGTTGACCTGGTCAACCTGACAGGTGGGTCCCACCTGTCAGGGGCTGTTAGCTAATTAACAGTAGTTAATTAGGTTAATTAGTTATTAGGTTAATTAATTAGGCTTAATTAGATTAATTAACAGGATTAACTAAGTAAATTAATTATCTTAATTAATTAATTATATTATTTTTATTCTTCTATTTTTTTCTTTTCGTTCTGGGGGTGGGTCCCATATGTCATAGGCCTAAGCGCCTTAGCGGGCGGACGGTTACGGGCGCCGGGTGGATCGGGCGACGAGCGCCAGCCCGACAAGGCGCCGCGGGCAGCGGGCGAAGGAGCGGGCGCACGGCCTGGCTCCGACGGCCGGAGCAGGGTGGCGCGGTTGGCGGAGAGGTCCGCCGCAGCGGACGGCAGACGCAGCGGGAGTGGGATGAGGCCCCGGACGATGACGGCGACCCGGGCGGACGTGGCCAGGTGCCGCAGGGCAGAGACGGCGGCGGGTGTAGGCAGCAGGGGGCGACCGGCGCCGTGGCTGCGGCTGGTTGGCGCGGGTCGCGCGCGGGGGCGCACAGGAGCGCGTGGGCGTGCGCTGGGTCGAGCAGGGGCGAACGGGGTGCAGGCACGGTGACGTGCAACAGAGAGGGGGAGGAGAGGAGAGGGAGGCCGTGGCCTCACCGGCGTTGCAGAGGCGAGGGTCGGCGAGGCTCGGTGGAGTCTTTGGGGAGGAGGACGGGGACGACGGCGACGTAGAGGAGGAGGTCCGGCGTAGGCGAGCGGCGAGGAGTGGGGCGTCAGGGGCATCGGCTGACCCGACCGGATCCACATGAGGCGAAGGGTTGAGGAGGCGGGCGCCAGCGATGGCGGGGTGGCGCCGTGCGGTGTCGGCAAGGTGGCGGCGGGGTTTGCGCGGCGACGGGCGACGCGGTCGGCCCCGATCCAGATTGGATCGGGAGGAGGAGCGAGGGGAGAGGGGTCAACAGTGACGGCGATCCGGTGCGGTGGCGTCGACGAGGGTGGGGGCGTGGTCGCGCCGATCTGGATCGTGGGGGAAAGAGGGAGGAGAGGGGATGAGTGGGGAGGGAACAGCTAGGGTTCCTGTCGCCCATGGGGATAAGGGAGCGATGGGGGCGGCTGGGCCTGCGGGCTGTTGGGTTGGATGCCCAGTTGGGCCAAATGGCAGAAGGGGAGGGGGAAGGCTCGGGGTTTTCTTTCTTTTCTTTTTCTTTGTTTTCTTTTTTTTTTCCAACTTTTGTTTGTATTTAGTTTCTAAACCATTTTAGTCTTAATAAAAACAAAACTTGCTCCACAATTAGTATAGTAATATAGGCTACTGTTACAAAAAAGGTTCGGGGGCAAATTACATAGTTTGGAGATTTCTAACATTTTGAAAATGCATTTTAATAAATAATTGATCCATGTTTTAATTATTTTAGGCCACTTAATTACTTTACAAAAAGTTGATTTCACTACTATAATTGCCTACGGATTATTTACCACCTTTTGAACATTTTAGTTTGACATTTGAAAACTTTTATAGTTTGGCTTTATTTTAAATTTTAATTCGAACGAGTTTTGAATCATCGTGAGATTAACAACAGTAATCGTGGTGATGTGGCATAATTAGTAGAGGGTTACTGTAGCTTAATTATCCGGGCGTCACAACGAGCCGTCATGGTACTTGGATTGTAATCGCCTATGGGCAGAACAGGAAAAACAAGTTAGATTTTTAGCTTGATTCTCAAACTAACACAGCACACGCAACTAGGCAGCATGTTCTGTGCAACTGGGCACTATGATATGTGCAACTAAAGTCACACACCCTAGTTTTGTTGGGAGTCGGGGAAGGTATTTACCTGGGTGATGAGCCCCCTGAGTCCTGCCTGTAGGTTCATTGGGAGTAGCACGCAGGGCACTGCTAGTTGGGCCAAGCGGGGGAGGAGGTCTTTGAGGGGTGGCATCACCTATAGCCAGAACAAGACAAACAAGTTAGTTGTGTTATCTTTGATGCTCGAACTAACACAGCGTGCGCAACTAGGTAGCCTATTCTGTGCAACTGAGCACCATGATGTGTGCAACTGGAGTTACAGACCTAGTTTGATGGGGAGTTGGGGCAGGTAATTACCTGGATGGTGAGCCCCCTGAGTGCTGCCTGTAGGGCCATTGGGAGGAGCATGCGGGGGAGGAGGTGGCGGAGGATGCCGTGTACAGCCAGGAGGTGGAGGAGGTCCTTGAGGGTTGACATCACCTATATCCAGAACAGGAAAAACAAGTTAGTTGTGTTATCTTGATGCTTGAACTAACACAGCGTGCGCAACTAACTAGCCTGTTCTGTGCAACTGGCCACCATGATGTGTGCAACTGGGCACAATGATGTGTGCAACTGAAGTTACACACCTAGTTAGATCAGGAGTTGGGGCAGGTAATTACCTGGATGATGAGTCCTCTGATTGCTGCCTGGAGGTGGAGGAGGTCCTTGAGGGTTGCCATCATCTGATGGCCCCATGGCAGCAGTCGGTTTTTTCTTATTCTTGGACTTGTTCAGGTGGCCAATCTCGGTACGTGCTGCGCGCATATGCTTGTATACAATAGCTTGTGCTGGATCAGAACCACTTGCAAACTTTGCTAGTTTCCGAAAATCGTATCATGTTCCTCTCCCTTATCTGCTTCTTTGATTGAGGAGGCATTTCATCTGGTTGCTCATAACGAGTCCCTGGCGCACTAGGTACAGCAGTAGGTGTCCACCGTCTTAGCAGGTACCTTTCCGGTATGACATAAACTCCAATATGGGTGAACACCTTGAGGATGTGGCAACATAGGATGCCGTCCTTGTCCATTTTACAGCACTCACACAAATAGGAACCCTCCCCCACCCTTGCTTGCGCCAAGTAGTTTCGAGAACCATATTTGGCAACAAATTCCTGGTTCGATTTGAGCTCAAATATATCAGCACCAACTTGGAATGCATTATAATGTCCAATCAGCTCAAATTCTTCTCTGAACTTGCGGTAAAGGTCCCTAGTATAGGTTTTGTAAGCTTGCTTCTCTATTGGGAAGTTGGACCACAGCTCAATCTCAAGGTGTTCTGTCCTGTAATCATTGCAGCCTTCCTTGGCAAGGATGTGGTTCTGGATTTTTTCATATTGCTTGACGAAGTTCAGCATTGAGTTGTGTGGGTTCACATATCTTTTTAGGACGGCGTTGAACCCCTCACTACGCTGTGTAGACTGTAGGAAGGGGAAGAACCTGTGTTTGAAGTAGCATGGCACCCAAGTTGACCTGTATTCGTACAACTTCTCAAAGTGCGTGTGTGTCATAGCCTCGTACTTCATCATTAACCCAACCCAATTCTGTTCAAACTCGTCTATAGTGAAGCTGAAGTCAACACACTTGTTGAAATCATCAGAGAGTCCTGGATTCCGGCACAACAGCCAACCAACTTTTTCCTGAGCCTTTTTCATGATGTGCCATCGACAACAACGGTGCACGGTGGTTGGAAAGATGCTCTGTATTGACTGCCTCATTGCACCATCCTGATCAGTGATGAAGTTGTCAGGAGGTTTGCCATCCATAGCCTCTAGGAATGCTCCAAAGACCCAATCAAAGCTCGATGCCAACTCCTGCCTCACAAATGCGCAACCCAGCATGAAAGATTGGCCATGTCGGTTTATTCCTATGAAGGGCGCGAATGGCATATTGTACATGTTGGTCATGTAGGTGGTGTCAAACAATATGCAATCGTGGTACGCCTCCGTATAAGCTTTTCGAGCTAAGCCATCCACCCAAAATATGTTGACAACTCTGTCCTCTTCATCATATTTCACCTTATAGAAGAAGTCTGGATCAGTTTTTTGTATATCCTTGAAGTGCGCAATTGTCTCAATCAGATCACCCTCCTTTGTGTCATCTCTACGGAAACTTGTACACAGATTTGTTATTGCCTTTGGTCCGAATGGCACCATCATCTCAGATCCATAGAACTCTGCCATTACATGCATCATACGTCCTGCATAATACAAAAAGAAACAATATACATTTTATTAGTCGTACGAATGCACATATCCAGCTGCACAATAATATGATATGAGTTGGCACAGAAGATAGTTGCAGGAAATTGACAACCAGCTGCCCCTTTTAAAAAACACTTTTATTTTGCACACAGGACATTATGTAGGCGCACAGTGAAGGTGATCTAGCTGCACAGGAACATTATGTAGTTGCACGGTGAAGGTAATCTAGTTGCACAGTTAAGGCATTTTAGTTGCACACCAGTAACATAACAGTTGCACACTGGACTGCCTAGAGGGAAACTTAATTCTGTAAGGGGTATAGAAACACACCTGTAGTCAAGTTGCAGTTATACAAGATGCGCAAAAACTCCTTTTCATCAGGAGAGATGCCTTGGTGGGATCTCAAGTATTTGGACAATGAAGGTTTGTTCACCAGCGGATGATTGTGGTCATGAACAAAATACGTCACCTCCCATCGCCCATCCATTAGCTTCACCAACATTTTCGCTTTGCATTGAGTCTACTTTATTGTCTCGCGTTTTCATTTCTTCTTTTTCTTACTAGCATCAGCCTCCTCTTTAGCAAAGATTGGAGGTTCATCTTCCATTTCCTCATCAGTGTCAACATGTCTTGGATCTGGTATAGGGTCCAGGATAGGAGGAGCCTCAGCTCCACCATCATCAGCTTTTGGCTTCTTATACTTGTTGCAGCAAAACTGCTGTTTTACCAATACATTGCCTGCCCGCCTAGAGGTGTTCATTTTGACAGAGAAACCCATCCGTAAGGCGTAGCTGTTGTAGTGATCCTTAGCAATTTGAAGGGTGTCAAACCTCATGCCAACATAGGGTTCCATTGGCTGAGAACCAGCCTCATCTTCTCCTTCTTCTCCTTGCACAACATCGTCAACAGCGCCAGCACCGAGCTCAGTCCTAGTTGGACCAGGAACATTTGCCGCGGTGCCCGTGTCATCAAGAGTATGACTCTCTGACTGCAAAGACACCACTACAGGGACACCACGGGTTGATGACTGCCCTGCCACATTGTCATGGCCCATAGGGTTAGGCCCACGACTTGTCTGCGCGTAGTAAAAAGAGCGCCCATTTTCTGTCAAATTCCCTTGCGGTATGCTGGGTTGTTGCTGATCCATATCACGAGGAAGCTCATTGATATCAGGAGGCAACTCATTGAGATCAAGCATTTTTTTCCTTTTTCAGGCTGCTGCCACACATGCACTGCATATACAAAACAAGGAAGTGATATCAAGTTTTAACCATCAAAGAGTGTTTGAAACAACCTAAAAACTTAGTAAATAGGTAGTTGCGCACCATTTTATGACAATCTTAGTTCAAAAAGCAACATCTCTATAGCAGAATCTTTTATTTATAACAGGTATGCATTTTTTTGTTTGCACAGCCTTGTTATGTTAGTTGCACAGTTTGCAGTAAATAGTTGGCAAGAACATGACTTTTTTTGGTACAAAGTTTCTCTGACTTTCCCCTCTGTTTGTTCCAATGATCTACAAGTTTTCTGTTGGCAAGCAGCTGATCTAGATGTTTCTGCACATAATTTGGACATAATTTGATGCCAAAATTGAGACGGTGAAATCCAGGTGAAAGAAGAAAGAAGAATTGGATGACAGATTATAGATATATGTTTTCATCGCTGTTTCTGTTTCTACTTCTAGTATATTGAACATATTTCTTACACTATAGCTTTGCAGTAGGTTTGGCACCAGAATATATGTGTGGGACAAGATTATATGCATGACTACTTTAATATTTGGTTTGTGGTTTCGTTTGCTATGTGCAAATGTTTCTTTTGTTTTTGCTGTCGTACTACAAATTTTTGGTTTTGGCTAGAATAGATGTCTCAGTTGGCCAGGATGCATTTTTCAGTTGGCCAGCATGCATGTTCAGTTGGCTATAATAGATGTTCTATTTGGCGAGGATGCATATTCAGTTGGCCAGCATGCATGTTCAGTTGGCCAGGATACATGTTTTTATTGCACATATACTCCAGGTTTTCTATAGTGTTCACTCAAAATACATGTTCAGTTTTGCCTAGCATGCATGCTGAGTTGACATAATACAGTTTCAGTTGGTTGGGATGCATGTTCAGTTGCACACTTATGCATTTTCCGTTGGCTACAATGCATGTTTAGGTTTTTGGCTAGAACCATGTTTCAGTTGGCCACGGAACTTGCTTTAGTTGGCTTGTTTAACACATCTAGGTGGGGGAAACTTGGCTGGCATGCATGTTAGAAAAATGTTCAGTAAAGTTGGTCTCAAACCATGTTTGGTGTGCAACTAAACCTAATGACTTGTGTTTAGTTGCACAAACCAGGAAACCGTAGGCCTCTATCCATGATTAGTTGCACAACAATTCGTGGTACTTCTTTTCAGTTGCAGATATGACACTCATGGGGGGGAGGGTGGTGTTATTGGAGGAGTTATTTGCCAGGTCCACCTCTTTTTGAAGCAGCTTCTCCATGGATTTCTGCTAGATCCATGGAGGAAGGGGGGGACAGCTTCTACAGGGGGTTGCCATATGCAGTAGGAGAAGGGGGGAAGTGAAGAGGGGCAGAGGGAGAGGAAATTACCTGCCCTGATGTTGCTGCCTGGTATGGATCTGACCACCCTGCCCTTAGATCTTTTCTGAAGCAAGTTCTTCTTCTACTTTGGGGCTGCAATGGCTGCTATGTAGGAGGAGGAAGAAGGGACTTGGATCCCTTCTTTCGTGGAGAGGAAGAAGGAACCGTGGTGGCGTGGGGGCGAGCGGGCGTGGGAGGGCTGGGTAGGTACAGCTGGCCATGTGGGGGAGGACTTTTCTTCTCGTTCTGTTTGCGCGTACCGCGAGCAGCCACTCGATCGCGCGGGTTGGTGCTCACTTTCCTTTTATGGAGCGCGGGACCGCGGGGGGGGGGGGGGGGGGGGGGACAGGTACTTACCTTTTCAGGCCAGCCGCTCCATCGCACTAGTGGGCAGCCGGCCGCCCACTAGACGCGTCCTTAATATAGGTATTCTTAGTCCATTTTGCTATTTTATAGAAAACCCCTAATGTCTTTAACATTAAACCCGCAGTACATATCAAATGTTTTTTAAATTACTCATATCTTCTAAATCGTAACTCCAAATTTAACATGTTATATATGAAATTTGATTAGAAAAATATGTAGAATCTGAATACGATGTTATTTTACCTGTTAGAAATTTAAAAAATACTATCTAGGCTGCAATGTTAATCAATAATGCATTATCCATCTTTTTTCATACCGGTACTAATTCAGATTGGGGATGAACACCTCAGCAAAATCAGGATTGGACGTGAAATTGAAAATAAATTTTCTGGAGACACCCAATAAACAAGGACATGCATGGCAAGAAATAAAAGAAGGACCCAATTAAGATGGGATGTCCGCTATAAAAGAAACAAAAGAGAAAATGCAAATGAGATCCGATAAAGATAATATGTTGCACTATTCTCCTATATATAAGAAGAAAAAAGAGAGGGCATGCAAGAAAAATAGTAAAAAGCAGGCATGCATGACAAAAAATAAAATATAAGACAAGTTTGATAAGATATAAATAGTGATGAAACAGGGACCAATACCTATGACATGTATGGCAAGAAATAATGATGAAATAGGGGCGCAAGTACCTGCGTCCATAGAAGAGCATACAAAAATGTTATTTTCCAGACAATTTTTTCATGATTAAAAAAATCATGTACAACCTTTTTAACAACTCTTCGTGTATCTAAGAAATATGCACGTGAAAAGAAGTGTTCAAGAGTTACCCTAAGTTGGTGATTCTTGAACTGAAAACTGTCATTGATACACACATGTCTCTGTAGTGTGCTAATGCGTCATCGTTTGTTTTTGTCGTTTTTCTTTACTCGCTCGTGACAATACCCATTCCGAACATGACATAAATAAATGCATGATCACTTGCCTGTTTCTTTGTACGGATTAAATCTACATGCAAACGGCGTTGAAATAGAACACTGTAAAAATCTTAAACTGTGTTCTTATAGGTTAAGACCATCTTGGTTCCAGTCATAGCTACAAATTCTCAGATTATAGACGATTTTTTTGTAAATTAAAAGCGTGTGGTTTTTTCCCCATTGCAACGCACGGGCCTTTTGCTAGTAATACCTAAATAAATAGTTCATCCCCACTAACCTATTTCTCTTAACATGCAGCCTATCCAACTCAGTAGTAGTGCCACCTCAGCAATTATTTTCTTTTTCATTTTCAACAAATCGCCTGATGCAACTCTGGTCACCGCTTCCGTTTTCTGTAATTGATGCGTTAGTGTAAAGCCCATGAAAGAAGCCTATCGGTTCAGCTGCTCATCTGTTACTTATTGCTACCTCCTCGCCTCCTCAGATACGCACCGTCGCCATATCAAGGCATCAACCACCATCCACGCTCCACAGACCGGTGGCGGTGCGCTGCTACCCACCGCTCCGGCATTGACGCACGCGACAAACCCTCAGCGCGAGCAAGAGTTAGCACCGCCATCTCCTACAACCGACTAGGATGGAGCTTCTCTGTTGCCGGCGTCATCAGGTGCGAAGCCCGCCGCTCCCCATGGATCAGACGCACTGGTCAGATCCAGCGTCAAGATGAGAAGCACACACCTCGGTGCAGCGCTGCTACTCTGCAGCCTCTATGCGCCCAACCTCGACCACCTCAACCATGACTCTGCTGCCTAAATCAACGGTGCCACTAGCTCTCGGACGACTCCCCCGCCCCCCTGCTAAATTTCCTGATGTAGGGTAGAACCTCAGTGGCCCGATGTTTCACGATTGGAGTGGGATCCCTTGATGAACACGAAGAACACAGGGAAGAACGAAGAGAAATCACAAGGGGAAACACTCAAGAACAAGTCCAATCACACATCCACTAGACAATCAAACACACAAGATCCACAAGGTACATGAACAACAAAGGGAAAGGTACAAGGTAAGGTTCATCTCCATGAGGTGGTCTTGAAGGGGGTCCGCCCGTGAGGGGGTCTTGATGATATATCCCGCAGGATCTTCTCCTAGATGGAGGTCTTGGCCTCCAATGGAGTAGTAGTCTCTCTCTCTCTCTCAAGAGTAGAGGAAGGTAGGAGCAAAGCTCACATACAAATGAGCTATCACTTTGCTAACCCTAGAAAGGAGGTGGAGGTGGTCTATTTATAGTCTAAGCCACGAAGGGGTAAGTGGGAGAGGGATACAAGGCCAAAGGCCCACGGCTGCGCACACAGGCGTCGGACGTCCGGAGGCTCGGGACGGTCCGGACGTCCGGAAGTCTTCGGACTTCCGTAAATATCGTTCTGTCGCCGTGGCACCGGTCGTCCGGTCGGCGTCGGTCGTCCGTGCGCTGGGACTTGTCGGACGTCCGGCCGCTGTAGCTTTCGTCGGTTGGACTTTTGGGCTGGCTGGAGCTCCAGGCGTCGGACGTCCGGCATTGTCCGGTCGTCCGGTGGCTGTAGATCGTCGAACGTCCGGTGGCTCGTCGGTCGTCCGGCCGCTGGAGACTCTGAAACTCCATCTTCTTCCGTCTTCGCTTCCATGCTTCCCTCGCGGATGGTGTAGTTGTACACTTGCGCTCGCACTCCTCCTCGTCGACCATAGCGTTCCGACAATACCTATGAATGCACACGAGTGGAGTGTCAAGTAGTAGACCATCCTTAAAGGGGTCAAGTGAGCACGTGTAAAGAAGATGATTCACCTTTGCGTATGTGAAGTAGATGTCGCACGTGTCACTTGCCAAACGGACTCTTGACATGGTGATGTCCGTAGGATGCTCCGCATCATCCCCTCCCCCTTGGAAAATATCCGACCTCGGATCGAAAACCAAATCACCATGGGAAAGAGATGGCTTCGCCGTGTAGAAGTGGACGTTCACCAAGTAGTCATCATCTTCAAGCTTGAAGTGGGCACTCTCCAATGTCGCACCATCTAGTGATTCCTTCAAAAGGGGCAAAGACAACAAACACTTGGAAAAACGAATGTGGTTAGCGTTAGTGCAAAACCAAGCATTCAATAGGCGATTCACCAAACAAGTGTCGTCATCATGCAAAGCATATGGTTTGACAAAGGATTGTGACATGGCATGTAAGCACATAAATTGAGCACAAGCAAAGATATCATGGGGACAAGCATGTAAATGTGAGATAGTGATGCAAATATGTGTGATAAGAGAAGAAGCATCAACCTCAAGGTCATAGCAAACATGGGCAAAGCGCTCAATGAAAGGTCTATGGTAGGCATAGGAATCATTCATAACACCAAATAAAATGAAGTGTCTAAACACATGGGTCAAGTGCAAGACAATCCAAGCATAACGTGCATAAGGTGTAGTGAATATAGTATGGCACTCAACACAACAGAAAGAGCAATTGTTCATCATGTGTGAGGCAATCAAGTCAATCATGTGACAAGAAATGGGACATGGCATATGTGAAGAAGTGACATTGTTGCAACCAAACATATGGTAGGAGCAAGTAATCCAAGAATTGGATGCAACACACAAGGCATATATATCATGATGCATGTCAATGTGGCAATCATGGGTGAAAGCAATATCTCTAACATGCGTGCAAATGGTGCAAGCAACACATGATGTATGATCCACAATGTCCAAGCTCAAGAAGGATGTCATGTTGAAAGCGTGTCCTTATGCATTCTTCACAATGCCGAAGCACAAGCAAGTGAGATGTAGAATCGTCGTGGTAGAAGGTGGTTCGCTCTCAAGAGCTCGAATGGTCAACTCATGTGACGTGGAAGTCGACACAATGCCCAAGTATCCTACACATGCACAAAACAAAGCAAAGAACGTATGCGCATGGTAGATAAACACATCATCCATCATGATGGTTCTCATCTTTTGCACATAACCATTAGAAGCACAAGTGCATGAATAATATGATGCAACAATGGCTATATTCATGGCACGAGGTATATGGTGCATGAAGGAAATATGCCCTAGAGGCAATAAAATAGTTATTATTTATTTCCTTATTTCATGATAAATGTTTATTATTCATGCTAGAATTGTATTAACCGGAAACTTGATACATGTGTGAATACATAGACAAAACATAGTGTCACTAGTATGCCTCTACTTGACTAGCTCGTTGATCAAAGATGGTTGAGTTTCCTAGCCATAGACATGAGTTGTCATTTGATTAACGGGATCACATCATTAGGAGAATGATGTGATTGACTTGACCCATTCCGTTAGCTTAGCACTTGATCGTTTAGTATGTTGCTATTGCTTTCTTCATGACTTATACATGTTCCTATGACTATGAGATTATGCAACTCCCGTTTACCGGAGGAACACTTTGTGTGCTACCAAACGTCACAACGTAACTGGGTGATTATAAAGGTACTCTACAGGTGTCTCCGAAGGTAATTGTTGGGTTGGCGTATTTCGAGATTATGATTTGTCACTCCGATTGTCGGAGAGGTATCTCTCGGCCCTCTCGGTAATGCACATCACTATAAGCCTTGCAAGCATTGTGACTAATGAGTTAGTTGCGAGATGATGTATTACGGAACGAGTAAAGACACTTGCCGGTAACAAGATTGAACTAGGTATTGAGATACCGACGATCGAATCTCGGGCAAGTAACATACCGATGACAAAGGGAACAACGTATGTTGTTATGCGGTTTGACCGATAAAGATCTTCGTAGAATATGTAGGAGCAATTATGAGCATCCAGGTTCCGCTATTGGTTATTGACCGGAGACGTGTCTCGGTCATGTCTACATAGTTCTCAAACCCGTAGGGTCCGCACGCTTAAAGTTAGATGACGATCGGTATTATGAGTTTTGTGTTTTGATGTACCGAAGGTAGTTCGGAGTCCCGGATATGATCACGGACATCACGAGGAGTCTCGAAATGGTCGAGACATAAAGATCGATATATTGGACGACTATGTTCGGACACCGGAATGGTTTCGGGGAGTTTCGGACACATACCGGAGTACCGGGGGGTTACCGGAACCCCCCGGGGAGTTTAATGGGCCAAGACGGGCCTTAGTGGAGACGAGGAGGGGCGGCTAGGGCTGGCCGCGCGCCCCCTCCCCCTCTAGTCCGAATTGGACAAGGAGGGGGCGGGGCGGCGCCCCCTTTCCTTCCCCCTCTCTCCTTCCCTTCCTTTCCCCCTCCTACTTAGGAAAAGAGGGAGTCCTACTCCCGGTGGGAGTAGGACTCCTCCCTGGCGCGCCCTCCTCCTGGGCGGCCGCCCCCTCCCCTGGTCCTTTATATATGGGGGCAGGGGGCACCTCTAGACACAACAATTGATCTCTTGATCTCTTAGCCGTGTGTGGTGCCCCCCTCCACCATATTCCACCTCGATAATATCGTAGCGGTGCTTAGGTGAAGCCCTGCGTCGGTAGCATCATCATCGCCGTCACCACGCTGTCGTGCTGACGGAACTCTCCCTCAAAGTTCGGCTGGATCGGAGTTCAAGGGACGTCATCGAGCTGAACGTGTGCTGAACTTGGAGGTGCCATACGTTCGGTACTCTGATCGGTCGGATCGTGAAGACGTACGACTACGTCAACCGCGTTGTGCTAACGCTTCCGCTTTCGGTCTATGAGGGTACATGGACACACTCTCCCCTCTCATTGCTATGCATCACCATGATCCTGTGTGTGCGTAGGATTTTTTTTGAAATTACTACGTTCCCCAATAGTGGTATCCGAGCCTGGTTTTTTATGTGTAGATGTTATATGCACGAGTAGAACACAAGTGAGTTGTGGGCGATACAAGTCATACTGCTTACCAGCATGTCATACTTTGGTTTGGCGGTATTGTTGGATGAAGCGGCCCGGACCGACATTACGCGTACGCCTACGCGAGACTGGTTTTACCGTCGTGCTTTGCACACAGGTGACTAGCGGGTATCAGTTTCTCCAACTTTAGCTGAACCAAGTCTGGCTACGCCCGGTCCTTGAGAAGGTTAAACCAACACTAACTTGATGAACTATCATTGTGGTTTTGATGCGTAGGTAAGAACGGTTCTTGCTCAGCCCATAACAGCCACGTAAAACTTGCAACAACAAAGTAGAGGACGTCTAACTTGTTTTTGCAGGGCATGTTGTGATGTGCTATGGTCAAGGCATGATGCTATATTTTATTGTATGAGATGATCATGTTTTGTAACCGAGTTATCGGCAACTGGCAGGAGCCATATGGTTGTCGCTTTATTGTATGCAATGCAATCGCCCTGTAATTGCTCTACTTTATCACTAAGCGGTAGCGATAGTCGTAGAAGCAATAGTTGGCGAGACGACAACGATGCTACGATGGAGATCAAGGTGTCGCGCCGGTGACGATGGTGATCATGACGGTGCTTCGGAGATGGAGATCACAAGCACAAGATGATGATGGCCATATCATATCACTTATATTGATTGCATGTGATGTTTATCCTTTATGCATCTTATTTTGCTTTGATTGATGGTAGCATTATAAGATGATCTCTCACTAAATTTCAAGATAAAATTGTTCTCCCTGAGTATGCACCGTTGCCAAAGTTCATCGTGCCGAGACACCACGTGATGATCGGGTGTGATAAGCTCTACGTTCATCTACAACGGGTGCAAGCCAGTTTTGCACATGCAGAATACTCGGGTTAAACTTGACGAGCCTAGCATATGCAGATATGACATCGGAACACTGGAGACCGAAAGGTCGAGCGTGAATCATATAGAAGATATGATCAACATAGTGATGTTCACCATCTAAAACTACACCATCTCACATGATGATCGGAC
This sequence comes from Aegilops tauschii subsp. strangulata, assembly GCF_002575655.3. Lineage (NCBI taxonomy): Eukaryota > Viridiplantae > Streptophyta > Magnoliopsida > Poales > Poaceae > Aegilops > Aegilops tauschii. The sequence goes on along the minus strand of NC_053038.3, from coordinate 267,424,064 downwards.
ATGGTTTAGTTGATTTGGATCACGTGATCACTTAGATGATTAGAGGGATGTCTATCTAAGTGGGAGCTCTTAAGTAATATGATTAATTTAACTTCAATTTATCATGAACTTAGTCCTGGTAGTATTAGCATATCTATGTTGTAGATCAATTGCTCGCGTTTAGCTCCCCTGTTTTATTTTTGATATGTTCCTAGAGAAAACTAAGTTGAAAGATGTTAGTAGCAATGATACGGATTGGATCCGTGATCTAAGGATTATCCTCATTGCTGCACAGAAGAATTATGCCCTTGATGCACCACTAGGTGACAAACCGATTGCAGGAGCAACTGCAGACGTTATGAACGTTTGGCAAGCTCGATATGATGACTACTTGATAGTTTAGTGCACCATGCTTTACGGCTTAGAATCGGGGCTTCAAAGACGTTTTTTGAAACGTCACGGAGCATATGAGATGTTCCAAGAGTTGAAATTAGTATTTCATACTCAGGCCCGTGTCGAGAGGTATGAGACCTCTGATAGTACTTTGCCTACAAGATGGAGGAGAATTGCTTAGCTAGTGAGCATGTGCTCAGAATGTCTGAGTACTACAATCACTTGAATCAAGTGGGAGTTAATCTTCCAGATAAGATAGTGATTGGCAGAGTTCTCTAGTCACTATCACCAAGTTACTAGAACTTCGTGATAAACTATAATATGCAAGGGATAACGGAAACGATTCCCAAGCTCTTCGTGATACTGAAATCGACGAAGGTAGAAATCAAGAAAAACATCAAGTGTTGATGGTTGACAAGACCACTAGTTTCAAGAAAAAGGGCAAAGGGAAGAAGGGAACTTCAAGAAGAATGGCAAGCAAGTTGCTACTCAAGTGAAGAAGCCCAAGTCTGGACCTAAGCCTGAGACTAAGTGCTTCTACTGCAAAGGGACTGGTCAATAGAAGTGGAACTGCCCTAGATAGTTGGCGAATAAGAAGGATGGCATAGTGAACAAAGGTATATTTGATATACATGTTATTGATGTGTACTTTACTAGTGTTTATAGCAACCCCTTCGTATTTGATACTAGTTCAGTTGCTAAGATTAGTAACTCGAAACGGGAGTTGCAGAATGAACACAGACTAGTTAAGGGTGAAGTGATGATGTGTGTTGGAAGTAGTTCCAAGATTGATATGATCATCATCGCACACTCCCTATACTTTTGGGATTAGTGTTGAACCTAAGTAAGTGTTATTTGTTGTTTGTGTTGAGCATCAATATGATTTGATCATGTTTATTGCAATACGGTTATTCATTTAAGTTAGAGAATAATTGTTGTTCTGTTTACATGAATAAAACCTTCTATGGTCATACACCCAATGAAAATGGTTTGTTGGATCTCGATCATAGTGATACACATATTCATAATATTGAAGCCAAAAGATGCAAAGTTAATAATGATAGTGCAACTTATTTGTGGCACTGCCGTTTAGGTCATATTGGTGTAAAGCGCATGAAGAAAATTCATGCTGATGGGCTTTTGGAATCACTTGATTATGAATCACTTGATGCTTGCAAACCATGCCTTATGGGCAAGATGACTAAAACTCCGTTCTCCGGAACAATGGAGCGAGCAACTGACTTACTGGAAATAATACATACTGATGTATGCAGTCCGATGAGTGTTGATGCTCGCGGCGTGTATCGTTATTTTCTGACCTTCACAGATGATTTGAGCAGATATGGGTATATCTACTTGATGAAACATAAGTCTGAAACATTTGAAAAGTTCAAAGAATTTCAGAGTGAAGTAGAAAATCATCGTAACAAGAAAATAAAGTTTCTACGATCTGATCATGGAGGAGAATATTTGAGTTATGAGTTTGGTCTTCATTTGAAACAATGCGGAATAGTTTCGCAACTCACGCCACCTGGAACACCACAACATAATGGTGTGTCCGAATGTCATAACCATACTTTATTGGATATAGTGCAATCTATGATGTTTCTTACCGATTTACCACTATCGTTTTGGGGTTATGCATTAGAGACAGCTGCATTCACGTTAAAAAGGGCACCATCTAAATCCGTTGAGACGACATCGTATGAACTGTGGTTTGGCAAGAAACCAAAGTTGTCGTTTCTTAAAGTTTGGGGTTGCGATGCTTAGAAGAAAAAGTTTCATCCTGATAAGCTCAAACCCAAATCGGAGAAATGCGTCTTCATAGGATACCCAAAGGAGACTATTGGGTACACCTTCTAATCACAAATCCGAAGGCAAAATATTCGTTGCTAAGAATGGATCCTTTATAGAGAAGGTGTTCCTCTCGAAATAAGTGAGTGGGAGGAAAGTAGAACTTGATGAGGTAATAGTACCTTCTCCCGAATTGGAAAATAGTTCATCACTGAAATCAGTTCCAGTGAAGCCTACACCAATTAGTGAGGAAGATTAATGATGATGATCATGAAACTTCAGATCAAGTTACTACCGAACCTTGTAGGTCAACCAGAGTACGGTCCGCACCAGAGTGGTACGGTAATCCGGTTCTGGAGGTCATGTTACTTGACCATGACGAGCCTACGAACTATGAGGAAGCGATGATGAGCCCAGATTCCGCGAAATGGCTTGAGGCCATGAAATCTGAGATAGGATCCATGTATGAGAACAAAGTGTGGACTTTGGTTGACTTGCCCGATGATCGGCAAGCTATAGAAAATAAATGGATCTTCAAGAGGAAGACGGACGCTGATAGTAGTGTTACTATCTACAAAGCTAGAATTGTCGCAAAAGGTTTTCGACAAGTTCAAGGTGTTGACTACGATGAGAGTTTCTCACTCGTATCTATGCTTAAGTCTGTCCGAATCATGTTAGCAATTGCCGCATTTTATGAAACCTAGCAAATGGAGAAACAAAACTGCATTCCTTAATGGATTTATTAAAGAAGAGTTGTATATGATGCAACCAGAAGGTTTTGTCGATCTTAAAGGTGCTGACAAAATGTGCAAGCTCCTGCGATCCATCTATGGACTGGTGCAAGCATCTCGGAGTTGGAATATACGCTTTGATGAGTTGATCAAAGCATATAGTTTTATACAGACTTGCGGTGAAGCCTGTATTTACAAGAAAGTGAGTGGGAGCACTACAGCATTTCCGATAAATATATGTGAATTGATCAGAAATAATGTAGAATTATCTGGAATGCATAAAGGAGTATTTGAAAGGAGTTTTTCAAAGAAAGACCTCGGTGAAGCTGCTTACATATTGAGCATCAAGATCTATAGAGATAGATCAAGACGCTTGATAAGTTTTTTCAATGAGTACATACCTTGACAAGATTTTGAAGTAGTTCAAAATGGAACAGTCCAAGAACGAGTTCTTGCCTGTGTTACAAGGTGTGAAATTGAGTAAGACTCAAAGCACGACCACGACAGAAGATAGAAAGAGAATGAAAGTCATTCCCTATGCCTCAGCCATAGGTTCTATAAAGTACGCCATGCTGTGTACCAGATCTATAGTATACCCTACACTGATTTCGGCAAGGGAGTACAATACTGATCTAGGAGTAGATCATAGGACAGCGGTAAAAAATTATCCTTAGTGGATTAAGGATATGTTTCTTGATTATGGAAGTGACAAAAGGTTCGTTGTAAAGGGTTACGTCGATACAAGTTTTTACACTGATCCAGATGACTCTAAGTCTCAATCTAGATACATATTGAAAGTGGGAGAAATTAGCTAGAGTAACTCCGTGCAGAGCATTGTTGACATATATATTTCCAAAATACATATGGATCTGAATGTGGCAGACCCGTTGACTAAACTTCTCTCACAAGCAAAACATGATCACACCTTTGTACTCTTTGGGTGTTAATCACATGGCGATGTGAACTAGATTGCTGACTCTAGTAAACCCTTTGGGTGTTGGTCACATGACGCTGTGAACTATGGGTGTTAATCACATGGTGATGTGGACTATTGGTATTAAATCACATGGCGATGTGAACTAGATTATTGACTCTAGTGCAAGTGGGAGACTGAAGGAAATATGCCCTAGAGGCAATAATAAAGTTATTATTTATTTCCTTATTTCATGATAAAATGTTTATTATTCATGCTAGAATTGTATTAACCAGAAACTTGATACATGTGTGAATACATAGACAAAACATAGTGTCACTAGTATGCCTCTACTTGACTAGCTTGTTGATCAAAGATGGTTGAGTTTCCTAGCCATAGACATGAGTTGTCATTTGATTAACGGGATCACATCATTAGGAGAATGATGTGATTGACTTGACCCATTCCGTTAGCTTAGCACTTGATCGTTTAGTATGTTGCTATTGCTTTCTTCATGACTTATACATGTCCCTGTGACTATGAGACTATGCAACTCCCGTTTACCGGAGGAACACTTTGTGTGCTACCAAACGTCACAACGTAACTGGGTGATTATAAAGGTACTCTACAGGTGTCTCCGAAGGTACTTGTTGGGTTGGCGTATTTCGAGATTAGGATTTGTCACTTCGATTGTCGGAGAGGTATCTCTCGGCCCTCTCGGTAATGCACATCACTATAAGCCTTGCAAGCATTGTGACTAATGAGTTAGTTGCGAGATGATGTATTACAGGACGAGTAAAGACACTTGCCGGTAACGAGATTGAACTAGGTCAATAGATACCGACGATCGAATCTCGGGCAAGTAACATACCGATGACAAAGGGAACAACGTATGTTGTTATGCGGTTTGAACGATAAAGATCTTCGTAGAATATGTAGGAGCCAATATGAGCATCCTGGTTCCGCTATTGGTTATTGACCGGAGACGTGTCTCGGTCATGTCTACATAGTTCTCGAACCCGTAGGGTCCGCACGCTTAAAGTTAGATGACGATCGGTATTATGAGTTTTGTGTTTTGATGTACCGAAGGTAGTTCGGAGTCCCGGATATGATGACGGACATGACGAGGAGTCTTGAAATGGTTGAGACATAAAGATCGATATACTGGACGACTATGTTCGGACACCGGAATGGTTTTGGGGAGTTTCGGACACATACCGGAGTACCGAGGGGTTACCGGAACCCCCCGGGGAGTTTAATGGGCCAAGATGAGCCTTAGTGGAGAAGAGGAGGGGCGGCTAGGGCTGGCCGCGCGCCCCTCCCCCTCTAGTCCGAATTGGACAAGGAGGGGGGGGGGGCGGCGCCCCCGTTCCTTCCCCCTCTCTCCTTCCCTTCCTTTCCCCCTCCTACTCCAACTAGGAAAAGAGGGAGTCCTACTCCCGGTGGGAGTAGGACTCCTCCCTGGTGCGGCCTCCTCCTGGCCGACCGCCCCCTCCCCCTGATCCTTTATATATGGGGGCAGGGGGGCACCTCTAGACACAACAATTGATCTCTTGATCTCTTAGCCGTGTGCGGTGCCCCCCTCCACCATATTTCACCTTGATAATATCGTAGCGGTGCTTAGGCGAAGCCCCGCGTCGGTAGCATCATCATCACCGTCACCACGCCGTCGTTCTGACGAAACTCTCCCTCAAAGCTCGGCTGGATCAGAGTTCGAGGGACATCATCGAGCTGAACATGTGCTGAGCTCGGAGGTGCCGTACGTTCGGTACTCGGATTGGTCTGATTGTGAAGACGTACGACTACATCAACCGCGTTGTGCTAACGCTTCCGCTTTCGGTCTACGAGGGTACGTGGATACACTCTCCCCTCTCATTGCTATGCATCACCATGATCCTGTGTGTGCGTAGGATTTTTTTTTTGAAATTACTATGTTCCCCAACAGTGCAAAGAGGTAAGGCAAACATGCTTCACAAGAGATATGTCAAAATCTCCAATTATATGTGAGAATGCTATGGGGGCAAACTCATTATCAAGACTAAAGGCATAGTTGCACTCAATACATGGCAAATAACAAGTGATATCTCCACCAAGCATGCAAATACACATACAAGTACTAGAATCAATCATCATGTGTAATGCAAAGCATGGGTCACAAATGCATGGCAAAGGTATAGGAATGATCATATCATGCATAGTGAACATGGCAAGATGGGCATATGATATGTAATGGACAATAACCCATAGCCAGGTGAGGGTGATGTAGAAGAAATGCGCGAAGTCTTTGCGCGAAGAGAGCGGTGGGAAAGACAATCCACGGGATCCCAAATCATCATTGCTCTCTAGAGCTCGTTTTGTCAACTCATGGGATTGTGAGTTTGACAAGTATTTATGTGTACCTACACAAAAGAGACACAAACCAAAGAAATTGTGCGCGTGGTAAATGTACACATCATCCGTCATGATGTGTACGTGCATGTGAGTGTTAGCACAAGATAAGCATCGCTCAAAGAAATTTGATGCATGGTATAAGAACATGTCATCCATCACGAAAGAATAGTTGTTATGTATAACACGATGGGGATGCAAATTGAGCATACAATTATATGGAACATCGATAGCATTTTCATTCATGGGGAGCATATTGTGCACACAAGTATTGGGATCATGCAATGAATGGGATGAATCAAAATCTCCTAAAACGTATGAGGAAACTATGGGGGCCTCCTCATGAGCAATATTGTAAACATCACATGGAGAAAATGGACAACATCCAAAACAATGCATATCCAAAGCTAGGTGTTCATGGCATGGCATATGAGATAAATGATGCAAAGGGAGCATATCAATATCATCACAAGAAAAACAAATGCCAATAACCATGGGCTTGTCATCTATGCCATAAGTGCAAATTGGGTTAATTTTAATGGCATATGCATAGTCACTACGATGAGATTGCAAATATGACATATGATTGATCTCATGCATAGCATATGACAAGTCAAGCGGGTTGTCAAACATGATGTGACCGAGAGAATTATCACAAGAAATTCTATGTAACATGGCATCACAACTAATAGACTACACATGAGAATCATCATACTCATCATAAATGGGCAAATCATCACATGGGGAAATCATACTAACATGAAGCATGGAAATAGGTGGATCAACATCATGCAAGCAATCAATGTCAAGAATGTCCACTAGTGGGACTAGAGCGTCACCCTCACCTATGTTACCTTGTTCATTCCACTCAAGTGGTGTAGGTGAGGTGTAAAAGACCAAATGGTGGTCATCTTCATCGTGATGGAACCATGTGGGGGGGGGTGCATCATATTCCACCATGGCCATCGTCTTGTCCAAAGGGAGGACGAAGTCGTTGCGAATCGGCGCATCATCATAGATGGGACCTAGCACCAAATGAGAAGACACAATAGAGGTAGAGGTTAAGTCATTAGAAATCGAAATGGCCTCACATGCCCTAGCAACTATCACACACTCTCTATGTGGTCTTTCACTCACTCCCTCCAAATAGGTGCACTCAAACTCACATATGGTGGAGTCACTCATCTCACTCAAGTGGTGGGGGTTGTGGCTCTCCTCACATGGGAATTGTGGCAACTCATCATATATGGGGCTAGTGGTGAAGTCACTCTCACTCTCAATATGGTGGCAAAAGTCACTCAAGTCATCATACGTCGCCGTGGTCGAAGGGAAAATCCCATGCTCAACCGTCTCATAGTCGTCGCCGTGGATGAAGGCCGAAGATGGCACATCACCACTCACGTCGTGGATGAAGGCCGAAGATGCCACATCATCTCTCTCACCTCCTAAGATGGAAGCATCATCCTTGCTCGCCACCTTGTCGCTCGCCTCCAAAGCTTGGTCCTTGAGGGTCTCCGTAGTCATACTCGTCGCCGCATTGTCTTGAAAAAGAGTCGAAGTAGACTCGGCATCATCAATGCCACAAAGAGGGATGGCGGTGAAGTCGAACTTGGGAGCATCATCTTGGAGCTCGTCGGGCTTGGACATCGTGGTGGTACTATCCTCATGCTCTTTCTCATGGAACTTGGTCATCACAAAGTGAGCTTGGGGTGGAGAAGCCTTGGCCTTCATGAGTTCTTGTTCCGCCTTGAGAGCACCAATGTAGTAGTCGTCGATGGACTTGTAGTTTTCGAGGAAGATAGTCCTGGAGATGTCGTTGTGCAATCCCATCATGAAGTGGAACTTCATTGAAATGGGTCGTCCACGCCGGCTCGTCGCAAGGCAATCTTCATCTCCTTGAAGTATGCATCGATGGACTTGAATCCTTGGGTGGTATTCTCCAATTGGCATGTAAGTTGTTCCGTGTAGGTTGGAGGCACGAACTCTCGCCACAAAGCTCTCTTCGTCTTGGGCCAACTCATGTCGTAGCTCTCCGAAGGTGTGTGAAGCCACCATGTCGATGCGTAGTCGTGGAAGTTTCTTGTGGCGCACTTCACTTGATCTTCGGGAGGAACTTGATGTAGCTTGAGGTAGTCGTCCATTAGGCGCTCCCACTCGAGATACTCCTCGGGTTCTTGAGTCCCATAGACAGGAATCGCGTGGTCAATGTCGAGGTCGTTGTAGCTCGTGGAAGTCACGAACTTGAGCTTGGGGAGCTTCTCTTAAGCGTAGTCTTGGGGTGCTTGTTGGCGAAGATGTCGTATGTCCGTAGGCGAAGATGCCTTGAAGTCGCTTGGCGAAGATGCCAAGGGAGATGGTGAAGTCATTGAGAGGTTGTTGATGTAGAGCTCTTGACCTTCACGTTCTTGGTGGTGATGGTGTCGATGCCGATGTGATCTTGCCGGAGATGGTAACTCGGAAGCATGTGCTCTTGAGCGTCTTCTCGAAGATGAGGAAGATCGCTTGTAGGACTTGATGAGGGCTTTGATCTCCCCCATTTGAGCTTGCATCTTGGCGTCGAAGTTGTTGTTCTTGGCATCGAACTCGTCGTTGTTGTTGTAGACCGAAGGTGAAATGCCTTGCCTATCCATCACAAGACTCGAGTAGAGGTGAGTAGGAGATGAGATAAACAATACCAAGTTACCTTTTCCCAAAGTTGAGGATGTATCCCGTTTCACTCAATGTGAGATGAAAGAATAGTGGAATTGATACCGGACTTGTTCACTCACACCTATCAAGTAAAGCCTATGGTGTAGCTCGGTGAGGATAGTGGCACAAAAATTTAATGCAAAATGTTAGCAAGAGTCAGTAATGTTGAAAGAGATTCACAAATTCGCAAGCAAAACAAGTAGACCAATAGCAACATGTGGCACACGGAAACACACACATGGATAGATAAATGGGGTCGTGCAACCAAGGAATGAGCACAAAATGTGGAATCCACGGAAAACGCTCGTGTTGCACAACTCAAGAGAGACGCTAGCACGATTGCTCTATAGGCGGATACGACACTTGTGCACAACCTATGATATGTAAAATGGATAAATTTTCTATCCCAAGTATGCTATATATGTATGGTTCCCGGTGTTTCTCTCAAGATGATCCAAGATGATCGGATATGACAATCTTATGCAATGTGGTATGATGCTATGGCTAACGCTTACAAGCTCTTTGTTCTTTCTGTTTTTGCTTAAAAGCTTATTCTTTTTTTGATATGGCCACTTTTGCACAATGCACAAACCAAGATAGCAATTGTATATATGCGGGAACAATCTTGTGACACAAGAGATGATATGATACCAATATGATATGGTATGTATGCAATGGATGGTGCAGATCACTAATGTGCACAAGTAACGTTGCCGGCAATACTCAAATGGCTAGTCTCGATAGGCAAGTGACGCAAAAATAGGCTAGGGGTTATCAATGCAATGGCAAGGGAATATACAATGGTGTCGTCGAGGTTACCGTCCTTGGCGATGATGAGTGGCGGTGTTCTTGATGTAGATACCAAGATGATGGAGACTCGTCCCTAAGTAGCCGAAACACCTTAGGAAACGGAAAAACCACAACTCAAAATCTCAAGGACAAAAGTCAAATGGTGGTAGCGGAAAGAGGTGGTGATGTTGCACTTGGCAATGCGGAAGTGGTGGTGGTGGTTGATGAAGAAGCAACCGTCCCTAAGTAGCCGAAACACCTTAGGAGGCTCAAATCACAACTCAAACAACCACTAATGCGATATGGAACAAAATGGGTTAGGTTGCGGAAGTCGGTGGTGGTGTAGCGGATGATGTGGTTAAGGCCCTAGGCAAAGATGCCAAAGTTCCAAAACTTTGATGGAGTCAAATGATGTTGGTGGTATTTTTGTGGGAAGGAGGATGTCAATAGCTTCAAAACGAGCTAAAGAACGTCAAAATCGGAGTTTGGATGAATTAGTTATGGACAAAACAAAAATCAGCCGAAGTCTGAAACTACAGGTTACGGACGTCCGTAAAAGGACGGATGTCCGGTCGGGCTCGGAAATCCGTAATTTTGGTTCTTTTGGCAGGTTCCGGTCGTCCGGTGCTTCGAGGGGGGTCCGGACGTCCGTAAAACGTCGGTCGTCCGGTGGGTCGGGGTCAACGCGAGATGCGAGTTTCGGGACGCGATTTTGGGCGGAACTTTGGGATTTTGGGGTCAAAATTGAGGAGATTTCATGGATGAAAGAAGGGGAAACTTGGGGAAATGCTAGATCCACTCGAAACCAAGCAAATCCATGGATCAAAATTAACAAAACATCATCAAACCAACAAATCACAAAAAAAATTGGGGCTATTTTTGGTGGGGATTTTTGAATTTGGGGAAGAACACAACAAAATCAAGCTAGAAAACAAAGAGGGGAGGCTCCGAAATCGTGATCAACGTGGCTCATGATACCAAGATGATGTAGGGTAGAACCCTAGTGGCCCGATGTTTCACGATTGGAGTGGGATCCCTTGAAGAACACAAAGAACACGGGGAAGAACGAAGAGAAATCACAAGGGGAAACACTCAAGAACAAGTCCAATCACACATCCACTAGACAATCAAACACACAAGATCCACAAGGTACATGAACAACAAAGGGAAAGGTACAAGGTAAGGTTCATCTCCATGAGGAGGTCTTGAAGGGGGTCCGCCCGTGAGGGGGTCTTGATGATATATCCCGCAGGATCTTCTCCTAGATGGAGGTCTTGGCCTCCAATGGAGTAGTAGTCTCTCTCTCTCTCTCAAGAGTAGAGGAAGGTAGGAGCAAAGCTCACATACAAATGAGCTATCACTTTGCTAACCCTAGAAAGGAGGTGGAGGTGGTCTATTTATAGTCTAAGCCACGAAGGGGTAAGTGGGAGAGGGATACAAGGCCAAAGGCCCACGGCTGCGCACACAGGCGTCGGACGTCCGGAGGCTCGGGACGGTCCGGACGTCCGGAAGTCTTAGGACTTCCGTAAATATCGTTCTGTCGCCGTGGCACCGGTCGTCCGGTCGGCGTCGGTCGTCCGTGCGCTGGGACTTGTCGGACGTCCAGCCGTTGTAGCTTTCGTCGGTTGGACTTTTGGGCTGGCTGGAGCTCCAGGCATCGGACGTCCGGTGTTGTCCGGTCGCCCGGTGGCTGTAGATCGTCGGACGTCCGGTGGCTCGTCGGTCGTCCGGTCGCTGGAGACTCCACAACTCCGTATTCTTCCGTCTTCGCTTCCACGCTTCCCTCGCGGATGGTGTAGTTGTACACTTGCGCTCACACTCCTCCTCGTCGACCATAGCGTTCCGACAATACCTATGCATGCACACGAGTGGAGTGTCAAGTAGTAGACCATCCTTGAAGGGGCCAAGTGAGCACGTGTAAAGGAGATGATTCACCTTTGCGTATGTGAAGTAGATGTCGCACGTGTCACTTGCCAAACGGACTTTTGACATGGTGATGTCCGTTAGATGCTCCGCATCATTTCCCCTTTGAAGAATGGAGGGATCGCTCCAATCGTCCCCAACATCAGCTTGGTGTCTCTGGCAATCTCTCTTTCATTATTGACCACAAAAGACATCCTCGCTGGAACGACACTACCATGTGCATCTCCTCCTCTGCCTGTCTGACTCCACCCAAGAACAATTGCTGACTGACTAATTTCAGTCAGTTGTTGACCCTGTCTGGCTATCCAAACTAGCAGTAATATAACGTCAAGATCTACAACAATTAGCATAAGACGGTGCACTTCAAGGTAAATTACTATACTTCCCTGTAACCTTCATCTGCTGGTGGAGTGATTGGGAACGTACTGTGTATTTAGATGCATGAGTCTGAGTGATAAGTGTAATTCCCTAGAGTTGTTTTCCCTTATCTGTCAGTAAGACCAATATGTAGGTTGTAGTACCACAACTTGCAGAGATATGAAAAAGAGTATGTTGGAAGAGGTTTGTTAATAAGGGATTACCCCTTTTTAAAATATGTAAAAGAAATTTTAATACAACACCAATAACTGATATGGAGTGTTCCTACATGCTAGATATGGCGACATTGATTTGCTTAAGGAGTTAGTAATTGGTACTGTGTCATACTTCAGGGTAAGATCCCCTCTGTCCACGACTGAACTCTCTATATAGCAATCACCTTTTGTACCATTCAACCATATATTTGTTTGGGTTAGTTTGTCCTTGCGAATTTGGATTGAACTGCCCTTTAGCTACTTTGTTTTATTTTTCCTTTATCTTAAAGTCAAATCTATGTACTAATTCAGGCTATTGGTTAGCCAAACTGCACCTTTGACTAATTAAACAGTCTAACACTTGCTACTATTGTTTGTACCATTCAACTAGCTTCCTTCCTATGGATGAAGCGTTATTAGATAAATTACATAAGTGGATAACTGGATGAGCATTCGGCATGTATTAATTTAATTTAGTCTTAAGCATCCCTTGCACTGCAATTTTCTGATAATTTGTCACTCATGTAGAACTATATGCAAGTGAGTTTAGATATTTCTGTTTCAATAGTGAAGTCCGAAATGAGCAAAGGATATTGTAACATCCGTTTTGTTCCATTGTAGTAGTGGTTTAATACTTTTGACTCATTATATTTTGCAGGTCTCATCCAAAGTTTACTATTCAGAAAGATAAATATTTTGTGTCACACATGAAAGAAGAGGGATTTGTACATGTTCAGTGCAATTTTAAGAGGTTGCACCAATGCTCATTCATAATATTGTATGCATTCCAAGAAGAAATGCTATTGCTTCTTTAAGATTCCTATGTTAGGTTGCCCAACCAATATTGTTATATTTATTTTTCAGTTGAATAATTAACTGCCCCTTTGAGAAATTGCTTTTTTCACACTTTCTATGAACACTTGAGTTGTATGATGTACCACAGATTAATTCTTAATGTATCATTTAGAACAAGTAGAAATGAACTATTTACCCAAAATTGATGTGTAGTTTTGTGGAACTTCACTACAACTAGCAATAGTAGTCTGCTGATTGCTTTCCTTATTATGTGCCTCTTTATTAATGGAGAAATATAAACCATGACTTGCTATTTTTTTTTCTGCACCAGATGAATTACATTTTTGAATTGGTTGTATGATGCTAATAATTTTGTGTTATATTACCCTTTATTAATGGACAAATGTAATCCACAATTTTGTTTTGCAACCGACAGAGTTGCAATTCTTAAACTTACACTGCTTAGTACAATCTTAATATACTATGACTTTGATGATGTTTGGTTGTTATGTGTTATGTTGAAAGGCGAAAATTAGAGCATGTTGACATTATTTCTTCTATTTCAAACATCTATTTTATCAGCTGTGTTTATCAGGTTTTGTGCCATTACTTTTAAGTACAACTATCTTATATCGAAGTTTCGACAGTTAGCATTAGGACCGTTTCATTTTATAGTCGTTATCAATTTGAGCTTTGCATATGCTCAACACAAATTCCCGCCGCAACGCGCGGGGCATCCTCTAGTTCTTTAAAGTGCACGCACACTATTTGACGATACCGTGTGGCCGCGCCTCGACCGCTCGATACATCCGTATCGTGAGGCCCAGCAGTACTCCGCTACCCGACAAGCCACCGCGCAGGGGCACACCGCTTCGTCCCTTCGTTCCAGAAGAAAACACTTATCCCGATCCCCTTTCCTCGTTCAGAGCACACCGTCGTCACCAGGGAGATCGATGGGGAGGCGGCCGACCGGAGGTGCCCGGCGAGAAGGCCGGATGGGAATCGGAGCAGAAGCACTGCCGTCTCGTTTCCCCCTTTCTCGGAGCTGGAGCTGAAGCGATCCCGTCGTCAGCTCCGTCGTTGAGGTGGCGGTTTCGTCGTCGATGAGGTACCTGCTCCTCTTGCGCTGGCGTGATTCACTTCTCATCCTCGCTGGTCAAATCGTGCTCGTACGCACTCCATGTTTGACTACTCTTAGCAGACCACCGATCCTACTCCGGCCTCCTCCAATTTACCCTTCTCCCTATAATCCCCATCCCCGTAGGTGATATAAATCCTCAAGCTAAATACACGCGCATGCCTTGGGATTAGGCAAAATGTTATCCGTACATTTCATTTCATTGGTTAATCACATGTGATACTTCTAGCTTTATAGCCTATATCATGTTAATTTATTGCTAGCTTTTGGTCAGATACGAATAGAATAGCGTAGCAACACACAAGTTCTAGGCAGTTGATATCGAGCAACAATCTATCATTTAGGGGCGAACAATCAATAGTGCACATCCATATTTACACAGACGGCGCGAGGCAGCAGTCAGAGTTGCACAATGACTGCTAGGCAGTTGGCCTGGGCAGCTATCGAAGTTGCACACACCCGGCGGTATAGTTGCACAAACACGACCACATAGTAGCACACTTCGGCCAGCATAGTTGCTCAAGCACGAGGCTACGACAGTTGCACACACGCGGCGGAGTAGTAGTTCACGATCACTATGGAGTTGCACACCTCTAGTCGGTATAGTTGCTCATGCATGGACTGAGGGGTTGCACACTCTCGTTGGATGGTAACTCACGCACGACTACGGAATTTGCACACGTGCGGCGGCATAGTTGCAGTGTGCATGACGGCGGGAATGGCACACTCTCGTTGGCAATGTAGGTTAGTCACATGTATGGCCACGGAGTTGTAGGCTCTCATCGATGTAGTTGCTCATGAACAAGGCTGCGGGAGTTGCACAAGCCTGGTTGCGGAGTTGCACACTCTTATCTAGGCCTGGGCATTCGGTAGAAACCGAAAGTTCGGTTTCTACTATTTGGTTATTTCTCAAAATCGGTTAGTCAGATTACTAACCCAAAAATGCACAAAAAAAATAAAAAACCGAAAATTCGGTAACCGGAAGTTCGGTTCGGTTTTCAGTTTACACCGAAAAAATAGCTTCAGCGTTCGTCAGCCAGCTGCGTGCACTTTAGCTATCGCACCCTGCCTTCTTAAATAGCCAACCTCACTGCCTCGTCTCGTCTAGCTAAGCGAGGTGGGACAAATCCTAATGAAGTCACGTACTGGCACAGACTGGGAGAAGCTATTATGTACAAGAGTGGGCCTTGGTTGCACGTACTTAGCCGGCCCAGGAGACGAACAAGGCCGTGCCTGACTCGCGTGCAGCCATGCGTGTACGTGGAAAGGTCCATAGCTACCTAGGTGCTACTATTTATGCGCTACTTCGGTTTGTGTTTCGGTAATCGGTTTAAAACCGAACCTACCAAATTAAATTCGGTTAGTACAAGTGAAAACCGAAATTTCCTGAAGCAGTGAGAAAAACCGAAAATTCGTTTTTTTTCGGTTTCGGCATCGGTTCGGTCTTTGGTTTGTCGGTTTTTGTGCCCACCCCTACTCTGATCCACATAGTCGCACATGCACAGACGTAAAGTTGCATACTCTTGTCGGCATATTGCCCACACACGACTATGGAGGTGCACATCTGCGGTCGCGGAGTTGCAAACTCTCGTCAGCATAGTCGCACATGCACGACCGCGAAGTTGCACACTCTCGTCAGCATAGTTGATCATGCATGGGCTACGAGAGTTGCACATCGTTTGTTAGTCGGTTGGCATGGACAACAGATGAAGTTGCACATCATTGGTTAGTCAGTTGGCACGGACAACGGATGGAGTTGCACATCTCACTGGCAAGGATAATTAGGAGTGGTGAAAAATGCACATCCATGCACGTGGTAAGGGGTAGTCGCACATTGATTACAAAGCATTTGGCGGGCAGAAGATGGAGTTGCACATTGGCTGCTAGGTAGGTGGACGGGTAGTAGATAAAGTTGCACATCGTTTGTTAATCAGTTGGCGTGGACAGTAGATGAAGTTGTACATCTCACTGACATGGATAATTTGGGAGGTGAAAAATGCAAATCCATAAGGTAGAGAGAAAGTTGCACATCAAGTACTAGGCAGTTGGTCGAGCAGCACACGAAGTTAAACATCGTCTGCTAGGCAGGTAGATGGACAACAGATGAAGTTGCTCATCTAGTGAAGTTGGTTCATGTACACAAAAATTGCACCCATGCAATATTATAATTGGTTCTGGTAGCACTAAAGTTGTTTAAAAAAAGTTGCATCCCATGGTATAAAAGTTGCACCATGTAGTACAACCAGTTGGCAGCGAAAAAAGTTCATCGAAACATATATAAATGGGGTCTAGTTTTGAAGATCTCGTTGCGAGGGTTTTAACGGTGAAAACGGATCTTAATTTCGACACGTGGTTTGAAAGTTATAGCTTTTTGTTTTTCTTGGAATGCAATTAATTGCCTTTCTGCTTTACTAATGCAGAGCACATGCGAAAGAAGTGAGGCCGGCGTAAAGGAGAGAAAAGAAGGCGTGTGCGCTGGGTGATGCTTTTCATTTTTGTCTAATGTGGGGACCAGGTGGAGAGACACAGAATGCGGACTTTCCTAATTAGGACACATGAGACTAATTTTCCTAATATAATCGGCTACCAAGAAGCGCTAGGGAGCACACGACTGCTCGCTAGAAGCATCCACCTTTTCTGGGGATTGCCATGGGTTATCCAAAAAAAATCATAAAACCAAAATTTTGTTTGTTTGCATACAGCCCACCAAAGTTTGGACATTCATTGTTTGGCATGCATAGCATGAACCTTAATGCACCTCTTGTTTGGAGATATGCCCTGGAGGTAATCATGTATGATGATATTTTCTATGTTTTTATGAATAAAGATAGTCCTTGAACATTATTAATGATGTGTATTAATAAGTACATGACTTGTTTGTGGGACTATGCATTGTATGATTACTGTCCTACAAGATCCCTAGTCAAAAGGGCTGTGTGGACGCGCAGCCAATTAGACTAGCATATGGCACGGTGGATGGTTCGGTCTCACTGGCCATGGAGCATTGGATGCTAACCGGATAATATGGACTCGAAAGGAGCTGGTCGGATTCGACATAGTCGGATCCGAGTCGAGATAAGGTCCGAGTCGGACAGACCCAACTATGAGATGCAGCGATATGTCATCTGTGAGTCTCTAGTACAACATACGTTCTACGTCCTAAGAGCTGAGTTGGCGCATGTACTCAGGATGGTGACAGACCTGCTTTGGGCCGACCAAACGCTACTCCATGGCTGGGTAGTTACAAAGGTAGGTTTCAGGCTTGTCGTGACCCATGCTGCAAGAAATGGTCGAGCAAGATGGGATTTGCCCCTCCAACCAGGAGAGATACACTCTGGGCCCCTCGTGTGATCCGACCAAGATAAGCATGGCCATGCGACATGGATTATGAGATAATCAGGTTTGTGGTCGGCATCACTGGAACGAGAAAGAGGTCGGGATAGCACAAGGAAGACAGACTCGCCTTGAGCCCGATAACATATATCGTATGGCAAAGGGAATAGAAGTGTGACACATTGTATAGGTTCGCCTAACCAGCTTCATTGGACACTTGGAGTCGGCACGCTTTGCTAGAGGCCGCTACCGACTAGACGAGCCAGATGTTATCTGACTCGCCGAAAGTGCAACTATCCCTCGGTGGTTTTGGTAATTCCCAACAACATATAGCTCATTGAGCTAATGCTATTTCAAGATAAATATTTTAGGAAAGCTCAATGATTGGCATGGCATGGATTAGAAAGTGGACCCCTCAAAATGCTAAGGACAAAAGGATTGGCTCAAGCTCAAAGCACAAGACTCTACACTTTTCATTTTAGTGATCCAAGATCACATTGAGTCCATAGGAAAAGCCAATACTATCAAGAGGGGGTGAGGTGTTGCTTAATGAGTTTCTTGCTAAAAATGCTTAGTGATATGCTCCAAAAACCCTCAACTACTTTCTCATATCCACACATGTCTCAAACCAAAAGTCAAGCTCGGCCCTACCAAAACTTTCTATCCGGCGAAACCGAGTTCACTTGACATAGCCACTGCCACAAACCCTAGTCCTTTCGGTCTCACTGATAGGGATCTCGGTCTCACTGAGATGTGATTGTAATCTCTCTGTTTCCCTTCGTAACGTTTCGGTCAAACCGCGATGAGCGATCGGTCCCACCGAGATTGCAATGCAAACTCTCTGTTTCCCTTTCGTAACGTTTCGGTCCAACCGAGATGAGCGAATCGGTCCCACCGAGTTTGCCTGACCAACTCTCTGGTTAGTCTATTACCAAAATCGGTCTCACCGAGTTTGTGTAATCGGTCTCACCGAGATTACGTTATGCCCTAACCCTAACGAAATCGGTCCCACCGAGTTGACGTGTAGGTCCCACCGAAAATCTTAACGTTCACATTTTGAACTAAATCGGTCCGACCGAGTCTCATGATTCGGTCCCACCGAGTTTGGTAAATTGTGTGTAACGGTTAGATTTTGTGTGGAGGCTATATATACCCCTCCACCCACTCTTCATTCGTGGAGAGAGCCATCAGAACATGCCTACACTTCCAACATACATTTTCTGAGAGAGAACCACCTACACTTGTGTTGAGGTCAAGATATTCCATTCCAACCACATAAATCTTGATCTCTGGCCTTCCCCAAGTTGCTTTCCACTCAAGTCTTCTTTCCACCAAATCCAATCCTGTGAGAGAGAGTTGAGTGTTGGGGAGACTATCATTTGAAGCACAAGAGCAAGGAGTTCATCATCAACACACCATCTATTACCTCTTGGAGAGTGGTGTCTCCTAAATTGGTTAGGTGTCACTTGGGAGCCTCCGTCAAGATTGTGGAGTTGAACCAAGGAGTTTGTAAGGGCAAGGAGATCGCCTACTTCGTGAAGATCTACCCGAGTGAGGCAAGTCCTTCGTGGGCGACGGCCATGGTGGGATAGACAAGGTTGCTTCTTCGTGGACCCTTCGTGGGTGGAGCCCTCCGTGGACTCGCGCAACCGTTACCCTTCGTGGGTTGAAGTCTCGATCAACGTGGATGTACGATAGCACCACCTATCAGAACCACGGATAAAAAATCTCCGTATCAACATTGCGTTTGCTCCCTCAAACTCCTCCCTTTACCTTCATATGCAATTGTTTTACATTCCGCTGCTATACTCTTAGAATTGCATGTGTAGGTTGATTGCTTGACTTGTGCTAAGTTGCTAAAATATGCCAAGAACTAAAATTGGGAAAAGGCTAGATTTTTATTTTGTCAAGTAGTCTAATCCCCCCTCTAGACATACTTTCGATCCTACAAGTGGTATCAGAGCTTTGGTCTCCATTTGCTTTGATTTCCATAGCTTTTGGTGGTCATAGCCTTGGTTTCACAACCTAGGAGAGTATGGCGTCTAGCGAGGGAAATTACCACCGTAGAGGTCCTTACTTTGATGGTTCAAATTTTGCTAGTTGGAAGCACAAGATGAAAATGCATATTCTTGGACATAACCCGGCCGTTTGGCCTATTGTGTGTATTGGCTTGCAAGGTGAATTCTTTGATGGGAGAGAACCAAACCGTGAAGCTACCGCGGAAGAGTTGAAGATGCTGCAATACAATGCTCAAGCTTGTGATATTCTATTCAACGGATTGTGCCCCGAAGAATTCAACAAAATCAGCCGTCTTGAGAATGCAAAGGAAATTTGGGATACTTTGATTGATATGCACGAAGGTACCGACTCCGTCAAGGAATCCAAATTGGATGTGCTTCAAAGTCAACTTGACAAGTTCAAAATGAAGGATGGTGAAGGCGTCGCTGAAATGTACTCTAGGCTTGCTCTCATCACAAATGAGATTGCTGGCTTAGGAAGTGAAGAGATGACCGATAGATTCATCATCAAGAAGATCCTAAGAGCCTTGGATGGAAAATATGATACCGTATGCACATTGATCCAAATGATGCCCAATTACAAAGATCTTAAGCCAACGGAAGTCATTGGAAGAATTGTTGCTCATGAGATGTCACTCAAGGATAAGGAAGAGCTTCACAACAAGTCAAGTGGTGCTTACAAAGCCTCATGTGAAGCTCCCACATCATCAAGTGAGAAGCAAACCTTCATGAAGAATTGAGTCTAATGATAAAGAACTTCAACAAATTCTACAAGAGAAGGAGCAAGGAAAGAAGCTCCAAGTCAAGATCCTACAATGACAAGAGATCTTCAAGTCGCGAAAGAAATTGCTACAATTGTGGAAGACCCGGACACTACTCCAATGAGTGTATGGCTCCCTACAAAAGAAGAGAAGATTCTCCCAAAAGAAGGAGTAGAAGAGAAGAATAACCACCAAGAGAAAGAAGGAGTAGGGATGATCGTTATGAACACAGACCCTCTCGGAGAAGCAAGGATTCGGAAAGGAAGGATAAGTCATCAAGGAGCTACACAAAAGGAAGACATCAAGCTCATGTTGGTGAATGGGTATCCGGTTCCGACTCCGATCATCACTCCGAAAGAAGTTATCACTCCGACTCCGAATATACTTAAGATGAAGGTGTTGCCGGACTAGCACTTGTGACAACCAACTCCTACGACATATTTGACTCACCGAATGAAGGAATTGGAAGATGTTTCATGGCTAAAGGTCCAAAGGTAACACACCCCGAGTATGTTGATTTCATTAGTGATGAAGATGATTTGCTAGGAGATGATGATTTACTTGTTGACAACTCTAGTTATGAAAACTATGATGAACTTGCTATTAATCATGCTAATCAAGATAAAACGAATGACGATGATAAGAAGGAGATTGAGCGTCTAACTAAAGAACTAAACACTCTTAAGTTAGCTCATGAAACTACCTTGGAAGATCATCGAGAACTTTTAAAGACCCATGAGAAGCTACGCTTTGAAAAGCTTAACCTTGAGCAAGAGCATGAGTTTTTAAAGGCAATCAATGATGATCTTCGCAAGAAAAGTTCTTCTTACATTGCCAAGCGTTTACTCTTGTCTACTTACATGCCACAAGTTAAATCTAGCAACAAGAACAAGAAAGATTCTTCATCTAGTAGTAACAACAATCATGCTAAATCCAATGTTGTTGCTTCTAGTAGATCTCTTGATTCCACTAATGATTCTCTTAGCCAAGTTACACTTGAGCAAGAAAATAGCTTATTGAAGGGAATTATAGAGAAAGGTGTTTACAAAAGCCTTGCCGGAAGTAAGCAATTTGAGGAAATTGTACGCAAGCAAGGAAGGCACCGGAAGAATCAAGGTGTTGGTTTTGAACGAAAATTCAATGCCAATGGAGTTGAGTGGGAAGAAGATCAATACCCCAAGATGAAGTTTGTTCCTCAACAAGAGAAGTATGATCCTACTTCTTTCCAAGGAACACAAGCTCAAGATGATCTTCCACCATAAGACCACAAGAAAAAAGGCAAGGACAAGCTTCAAGAGGAGATTGATGCATTTGAAGAAGCACCTAAGGCCTTGGTCAAGTGGGTTCCCAAGACTACATCAAGTTCTACTTCATCAAGTACGACTACAACTCGAAGGATTCCCATCAAGATGATGTGGATCCCGAAGAAGAAGAACTAGAGAGTTCTTGAGGGTGACTCCGCCAACATACTTCACTCTTATCATTTTGGCAAGGACAAGTGCAAACAACCTCCACATCTTGCACTAGTTCATGGAGTCACAAACCCTCTTGTTGGTAAGACAAGGGACAAGGTAACCTAATGCTTTCATGGACATCATCTTGTGTATACATCACTCTATGTCTATGGATATCCTTGTTTGTTCCTTGTGGGACTAACCCGTGTAGGTATTGAAAGTGAAACTCACTCCAATGGATTGCTCCAAATGATCTACATCAACATTGAGCATCCACATCTTCATTACCTACATGAAGTCATCATCGACAAAACCCAAGGTTAGTTCATCCCTCTTAGGGGGATATCACATCTAGGGGGAGCTTTACTCTAAGAATTGAGCTAAAGAAACTCTAATGGTGTGAGCACAACAATGCTTTATGTAAAAGTGGTAACCCCACTTGTGCTTAAACGATGAGTATGACCTATGATCAAATGTTCTCATTTGACTCCTAAGTCAATATACTCATATATAGATGACCTAGTCATCGCCAATTGCTTGATAGATGCTAGAGTGTTTGTGCATGCTTTGTCACATATTTCATTTGCCATTTTATTGTGTGAGCATGTTGGATGCATATTTTCTCATTCGAGGACATCCATTTGTTGCTTTGATTGTTTGCCTTTTTCTCTTTTGCCAAATGGATGGATAAGAATGCCTAAGAACTCCCTCTAGCTATCTATGCTTTCCTCGTCTCAAACTCTATTCATGCTAGATCACAAAGTTTGATCAAGTCAGATTCAAACCACTTTGTGTGAGGAGCACTCGGAGTCCACGATTCGTCATAGACTTAAACTTCCAAAACCTCTTTGTGCATTTTGGTCTGACCGATTCATCCTTTTCGGTCCTACCGAGATCACTTAGTTGATCTAGGTTTTCAATCTCGGTGCAACCGATTAGAACCTTTCGGTCACACCGAGTTGCAGTAACTGCCTGCAGTTTTGCATCTCGGTGCAACCGAGTTGTTCCACTCGGTCACACCGACAGGGCCAGGTTATATATACTGACGGGTCAAATTTTGGAAAATTTTTCGAAACCCTTCACCCGCGCGTAACCTGCTCTGCCTCTTTGGGTCTCTGGATCGTCCTCTCGCCGCCAGCGACCTCCCACCGCTGGTCTCTGCCGCCGTCAATGGCAATCTGCTCCGCCATTGCCGCCATAGCGAACACTCGCCGCTCTACGGTAAGTGTTCGACCCCTTGTGCTGTCTTTTTCACTCCGATTCCTAGCACAAGGACAATGCCATGTTTCTTGCCACGATTGAGATTGATCCATCCAGCTAAAACTTCCTTAGGTCTAGACTGATTCAAAAAATTTAGGGTTAGCTCTCCACAGAACTCATCTCGGACCGACCGAACTGTAGAAATCGGTCTCACCGATTCGGCCTTGGCCATTGCACATGCGCTTTTTGGTCCGACCGAAACGTGCAAATCGGTGTGACCGAGTTCAAGATTCTGTGAAACCCTAGCAATCTCGGTGCCACCAAACTGTGACTCGGCCCAACCGAGTTCACTAGTTTAGGTTCCAAGTGTTGCTTCGGTATCACCGAGTTTGTCAATTCGGTAGCTCCGAGATCACTTCTGTAGAGAACTAAAACTAAGCTTTTTGACTCAATTGTTTTGCAAAACCTCTGTACTTTGTGATGCTCATCTACTCTACCTCATCTACAACCTATTCACAGGGTCTGCTGACAGTTTTCCTGAAGATGTCTGATCAAAGTGACAGTCAGAACAAGTCTGGAGAGCAGGTTCAGATGAGTGAGGGCACTAGTCCCTCCAGCAACTATGATGAGGGCAGCAGGAGCACACCTAGTAACTTGCCAAAGGCAGCTACCAGGACAAGGAAGAAGAAAACCTCAGATTCTGAAGATGAGGATTATGTGGCTGTTGAGGATGAAGCCACTTCAAGGAAAAAGGTGCTGAAAAAGGAGTATGGCACAACTGCTGCAAGTAAGCCAGGAATGAAGACAAAAGGCTCCAGCAAGAAGAGTTCCAATGTCAAAAGCCAGAGCCTCCACTCAAGAAACAATGGAGTTCACTCTTGAACCCAAAGAAGGAGGTGAAGGCAAGAAGAGGAAAGAAAGGGTCAAGAAGACCATTGCCAGAGTTATTGGGAAGCCCTCCATGATGAGAGATGATGATGAAGAAGAGGAGGATGCTGCACCAGCACCCAAAGCTCAGAAGCTTATGGGAGATGCTATAAAGTCAGGGGCTGCTCCATCAAAGCCCAAGTCTGCTCCCAAAGCTCCAGCTCAGAAGTCTGCTCCAAAGAGAAGCACTAGAAACATTCCAGCTGCAGAAAAGAACAAGGCCCCAGTGCCTGAGACTGTTGATGAAGAAGATGATGAAGCCCAAGTGCTAAGGAAGCTCAAACCCAAGATCCCTGACCACAATGATGCACATCCTGTTGCAGAGAATATGAAAATCAGGAAGGATTCAGGACTGAGATTGTGGAGACAGTCTGATCC
Source organism: Aegilops tauschii subsp. strangulata (assembly GCF_002575655.3). Lineage (NCBI taxonomy): Eukaryota > Viridiplantae > Streptophyta > Magnoliopsida > Poales > Poaceae > Aegilops > Aegilops tauschii. The sequence goes on along the minus strand of NC_053038.3, from coordinate 267,399,890 downwards.
ATATGCTGTCAGGAGGAGAACTGTTGTGGACTACAGGTTTCACACTAAGGAACAACAAGACTTTTATGAGACTGTCCTACTTGACAAGAAGCCCATAGTGTGTGACATGAGATGGGTTGACTGGGAGTACATCAAGGAAAATGAAGATCACTATCCAGGAGTATATGACAGCTTCAAAGCATGTGGAGTTGATACATTTGTTGCCCAGAAGCTCACCAAGTGGAATGATGAGCTGATCATGCAGTTTCACTCCACTGCCCACTTCTATCCAGATGGAAGGATAGTTTGGATGTCTGAAGGTACAAGGTACCAATCCTCTGTTGAAGAATGGGCTCAGTTGATCAATGCCCCAGAAGAGCATGAGGATGACTTGGATGTTTATGCTGAGAAGAAGAAAGACCACAACACTATGGCACACATGTACAGAGAGATCCCAGAACATGCTTTAGAGACTCATAAGCTTGGATCTGTCCACTTCTTGTTGTCTGGTCTTCCTACTATCAACTGGATCCTAAGGCAGACATTGCTACCCAAGTCAGGTGATCACAAGATGATCAGAGGACATGCTATCAATTTGCTACATTTGTTTGATGTGCCTCAAAAGTTCAAAGTCATGAGTCTGATTGTAGAGACAATCAAAAGGACAACAGCTGATCAGAAGAGAAGCTGTGGGTATGCCCCACAAATTGAGGAGCTCATCAACTCCAAGATGGGCACATGCAAATATCTATTGGATAAGGAGCACCTGGCCATATACCCTGAATTTCAAGACAACACAGTTGTGATGGATGAGAATGAACCATCATTAGTTCAAGCACAGGAGAAGAAAGCCAAAGCTAAAGCTGAGAAAGCTGCCAAGATGCCAAGTGTTGAAGAGGCATCTCAAGTTTTCCTGAAGAGCAAGCAAGATCAGCTAGCATATCTGATCCAATCCACCTTGAGGATTGAGAAGGGCTTGACCACCCTGACTCAAAACCAGGAGAGCTTGGAGAGGATCATTGAGCAGAAATTCTATGATCTTGATGTCAAAGTAACTGAGATCCAAACCGCAGTTGAGCAGCTACAGAAGGAAGCAGAAGAGAAGAAGGGCAAGGCAACCACTGATGCATTTGAGCGAGTGCCTAGAGGACAGAGATCTGCTGCAGTGCCAGTGAGAGATTCTCGAGCTACAGCGTCAGCACCAGCAGCTACAGCTCCAGTGCCACCTCTAGCAGCCACTCCACCAGCTCTAGCTACTTCAACTGATGCCTTCGTCCTTGGAGTTCTCTCTACACCTCCTCCCGAAGATCAAGCCTGAGAGTCGTTTAGCACTATGCATTTTTGAACTTTTTGGTAACTTGTTGCCAAAGGGGGAGAAAAATGTATAGATCATAGGCTTCGAGAGAGAGTGTTGCTTTTTATCTCTCTTGTTTTTGGTTGAATTTCTTGATTGTGTGCTTGTGTGAGATACTTTATGTTCTTGTGAGATACTTGTTTGATCATGTGTTTGATCATATGCTACCCTTAATGCTTGTTGGATGATATTATCTCTTATATCCTTAGATGATCATTCACTTGCTTGGTGATGAGTGCATGCTTTTAATTTCTATCATTTTGAGCACTCCACCAAGATGTATGTGACATGGAAGAGTAACCCATGATCCTAATCGATTGTGCATTTGCATTCCAAAGAAAATTTTAAATAATGCACAAATTTAGGGGGAGCTCTTGCTTATCACATACTTCTCAAAGCGACGATGTTTTTAAATCTTATTATCATTTGTCGAAGCTTTGATCTATATGTTGTCATCAATTACCAAAAAGGGGGAGATTGAAAGTGCAACTATCCCGGGGTGGTTTTGGTAATTCCCAACAACATATAGCTCATTGAGCTAATGCTATTTCAAGATAAATATTTCAGGAAAGCTCAATGATTGGCATGGTATGGATTAGAAAGTGGACCCCTCAAAATGCTAATGACAAAAGGATTGGCTCAAGCTCAAAGCACAAGACTCTACACTTTTCATTTTAGTGATCCAAGATCACATTGAGTCCATAGGAAAAGCCAATACTATCAAGAGGGGGTGAGGTGTTGCTTAATGAGTTTCTTGCTCAAAATGCTTAGTGATATGCTCAAAAAACCCTCAACTACTTTGTCATATCCACATATGTCTCAAACCAAAAGTCAAACTCGGCCCTACCGAAACTTTCTATCCGGCGCCACCGAGTTCACTTGACATAGCCACTGCCACAAACCCTAGTCTTTTCGGTCTCACCGATAGGGATCTCGGTCTCACTGAGATGGGATTGTAATCTCTCTGTTTCCCTTTGTAACATTTCGGTCAAACCGAGATGAGCGATCGGTCCCACCAAGATTGCAATGCAAACTCTCTGTTTCCCTTTCGTAATGTTTCGGTCCAACCGAGATGAGCGAATCGGTCCCACCGAGTTTGCCTGACCAACTCTCTGGTTAGTCTATTACCAAAATCGGTCTCACCGAGTTTGTGTAATCGGTCTCACCGAGATTACGTTATGTCCTAACCCTAAGGAAATCGATCCCACCGAGTTGACGTGTCGGTCCCACCGAAAATCCTAACGTTCACATTTTGAACTAAATTGGTCCGACCGAGTCTCATGATTTGGTCCCACCGAGTTTGGTAAATTGTGTGTAACGGTTAGATCTTGTGTGGAGGCTATATATACCCCTCCACCCACTCTTCATTCGTGGAGAGAGCCATCAGAACATGCCTACACTTCCAACATACATTTTCTGAGAGAGAACCACCTACACTTGTGTTGAGGTCAAGACATTCCATTCCAACCACATAAATCTTGATCTCTAGCCTTCCCCAAGTTGCTTTCCACTCAAATCTTCTTTCCACCAAATCCAATCCTGTGAGAGAGAGTTGAGTGTTGGGGAGACTATCATTTTAAGCACAAGAGCAAGGAGTTCATCATCAACACACCATCTATTACCTCTTGGAGAGTGGTGTCTCCTAGATTGGTAAGGTGTCACTTGAGAGCCTCTGTCAAGATTGTGGATTTGAACCAAGGAGTTTGTAAGGGTAAGGAGATTGCCTACTTCGTGAAGATCTACCCGAGTGAGGCAAGTCCTTCGTGGCGACGGCCATGGTGGGATAGACAAGGTTGCTTCTTCGTGGACCCTTCGTGGGTGGAGCCCTCCGTGGACTTGCGCAACCGTTACCCTTCATGGGTTGAAGTCTCCATCAACGTGGATGTACGACAGCACCACCTATCGGAACCATGGATAAAAAATCTCCGTGTCAACATTGCGTTTGCTCCCTCAAACTCCTCCCTTTACCTTCATATGCAATTGTTTTACATTCCGCTACTATACTCTTAGAATTGCATGTGTAGGTTGATTGCTTGACTTGTGCTAAGTTGCTAAAATTTGCCTAGAACTAAAATTGGGAAAAGGCTAGATTTTTATTTGGTCAAGTAGTCTAATCACCCCCCCTCTAGACATACTTTCGATCCTACACTCGCGACCAAGTGAACGAGAACCTAAGGGCTCGCACGCTTAAGGGGAGGAACATGTGAGGCCCGATCTGACTCCACGAGTGAGATGTAATCCTACTCGGACTTGGATCCAGGCCGAACAGACTTTGGGCTTTAGGATCCGAGTGAGGCCCAAGTGTTGAGCTTGCGACGGATGCTTATATATAGTGGGGTCCCGCACACTCATGCGGTTGATCGCTACGGCACCATCACTAGGGCTTTGCATGTGTTGCAACTAGCCACCTCCACTCACTGCCGACTGTGTGATCTGACCTAGCAGTCCGCCGCATGATGTTCCTCCTGCACGCGCGGATACCATTAGAGGCGGTGCACTTGCGCTGCTCCGGCAAACCTGTACGTGGGATCCGACGACCGACTGTTCGAGGGAGATCGGACGAGGAGGAGACGATCCGCGGGGACGTGCTGCCCCAACTCTTCTTCCGCTGCACGACACTACATGTCTAGTGGTAACAATCTGTGGTCCATCTCCTATAACATGTTCTTGGTTGTTCTGCGCGTAGGAAAATTTTAATTTGTAGTTGACGCACCCTACCATAGATCCCAACACCTCTCAGTTAGGCCCGCTACAAACGTCTGATTCGGTCATTTCCCCTTAGCCAGACTCGAGCGATGCACTAGAGGGGAACATGGCGCTGAGCTAATGCGATCACGAAGATGGCGCGAGCTTGTGTGCGTCTCCTGAAAGGTGGCGGGTGGAATTGGGGTCACCTCCCTCCGATTTGATCCCTTTTATAGCCACCTTTACCGAATCGCCCAGACTCCTGCCACCATTCCTTCCTTTCGAGCTTTTTCTCCCGTGCGGATCGACACCGACGAGCAGGTAAGCGGTGTTTCTTCTTCAGCCGGCGGTACACGACAACATCGATTTATGTCCTCTTCTCTGCCCTATTTCGCGTTGCCTTCTGGCTGCACTGATGGTTGTAAGTTTGATCACTCTCTCCTCTCTACTCGCTCTAGCTAGATCTGTGAGCATGTGATGGGATTATATCTATGACCATGTTGTACCATTGTAAATTGTCGATCTATGAGAATGTGATGTCGTGGTAGCTAGAGGTGATGGATTAGTAGCATGCTAGGTGTTGTTTCCATGTCAGCCAGAATTGGTGGCTAGTGGTGATGGATTGGTAGCATGTTAGTTGATGTGTAGTATGCTAGTTTGCAAGTATGTAATGGTGTGGTAGTTGAAGGAAATATGCCCTAGAGGCAATAATAAAGTTGTTATCTATATTTCCTTATATCATGATAAATGTTTATTATTCATGCTCGAATTGTATTAACCAGAAACTTGATACATGTGTGAATACATAGACAAAACAAAGTGTCCCAAGTATGCCTCTACTAGACTAGCTCGTTAATCAAAGATGGTTAAGTTTCCTGACCATATACATGTGTTGTGATTTGATGAACGGGATCACATCATTAGGAGAATGATGTGATGAACAAGAACCATTCGTTAGCTTAGCATAATGATCGTTAAGTTTTATTGCTATTGCTTTCTTCATGAATTATACATATTCCTTTGACTATGAGATTATGCAACTCCCGAATACCGGAGGAACATCTTGTGTGCTATTGATACGTCTCCAACGTATCTATAATTTTTGATTGTTCCATGCTATATTATATTCTGTTTTGGATGTTTAATGGGTTTTATTATACACTTGTATATTACTTTTGGGACTAACCTATTAACCGAAGGCCCAACCCAAATTGCTGTTTTTTGCCTATTTCATAGTTTCGCAGAAAAAGAATATCAAACGGAGTCCAAACGGAATGAAACCTCCGGGAACGTGATTTTCGGAACAAACGTGATCCAGAGGACTTGGAGTCCACGTCAAGAAATCAACGAGGAGAGCACGAGGCAGGGGGTGCGCCTACCCCCCAAGGCGCGCCCTCCACCCTCGTGGGGGCCACGTTGCTCCACCGACGTACTTCTTCCTCCTATATATACCTACGTACCCCCAAACCATCAGAGGCATCCACAAAAACCTAATTCCACCGCTGCAACCTTCTGTACCCGTGAGATCCCATCTTGAGGCCTTTTCCGGCGCTCCTCCGGAGGGGGCATTGATCACAGAGGGCTTGTACATCAACACCATAGCCTCTCCGATGATGTGTGAGTAGTTTACCTCAGACCTTCGGGTCCATAGTTATTAGCTAGATGACTTCTTCTCTCTCTTTGGATCTCAATACAAAGTTCTCCACGATTCTCGTGGAGATCTATTCGATGCAATCTTCTTTTGCGGTGTGTTTGTCGAGACCGATGAATTGTGGGTTTATGATCAAGTTTATCTATGAACAATATTTGAATCTCCTCTGAATTCTTTTATGTATGATTGGTTATCTTTGCAAGTCTCTTCAAATTATCAGTTTGGTTTGGCCTACTAGATTGATCTTTCTTGCAATGGGAGAAGTGCTTAGCTTTGGGTTCAATCTTGCGGTGTCCTTTCCCAGTGACAGCAGGGGCAACAAGGCACGTATTGTATTGTTGCCATCGAGGATAACAAGATGGGGTTTATATCATATTGCATGAGTTTATCCCTCTACATCATGTCATCTTACTTAAAGCATTACTCTGTTCTTATGAACTTAATACTCTAGATGCATGCTGGATAGTGGTCGATGTGTGGAGTAATAGTAGTAGATGCAGAATCATTTCGGTCTACTTGTCGCGGACGTGATGCCTATATACATGATCATACCTAGATATTCTCATAACTATGCTCAATTCTATCAATTGCTCGATAGTAATTTGTTCACCCACCGTAATACTTATGCTCTTGAGAGAAGCCACTAGTGAAACCTATGGCCCCCGGGTCTATTTTCCATCATATTAATCTTCCAATACTTAGCTATTTCTATTGCCGTTTATTTTACTTTGCATCTTTATTTACTCTTTATCATAAAAATACCAAAAATATTATCTTATCATATCTATCAGATCTCACTGTCATAAGTGATCGTGAAGGGATTGACAACCCCTTTATCGCGTTGGTTGCGAGGTTCTTATTTGTTTATGTAGGTGCGTGGGACTCGAGAGTGGCCTCCTACTGGATTGATACCTTGGTTCTCAAAAACTGAGAGAAATACTTACGCTACTTTACTGCATCACCCTTTCCTCTTCAAGGGAAAACCAACGCAGTGCTCAAGAGGCAGCAAGAAGGATTTCTGGCGCCGTTGCCGGGGAGTCTACGCACAAGTCAAGACATACCAAGTACCCATCACAAACCCTTATCCCTTGCATTACATTATTTGCCATTTGACTTTCGTTTTCCTCTCCCCCACTTCACCCTTGCCGTTTTATTCGCCCTCTCTTTTCCGTTCGCCTCTTTTTCGCTTGCTTCTTGTTTTCTCGTGTGTTGGATTGCTTGCTTGTCACGATGGCTCAGGATAATACTAAATTGTGTGACTTTGCCAATACCAACAACAATGATTTTCTTAGCACTCCGATTGCTCCTCTTGCCGATGCCGAATCTTGCAAAATTAATGCTGCCTTGTTGAATCTTGTCATGAAAGATCAATTCGCCGGCCTTCCTAGTGAAGATGCCGCTACCCATCTAAATAGCTTCATTGATTTGTGTGATATGCAAAAGAAGAAAGATGTGGACATTGATATTGTTAAATTGAAGCTATTTCCTTTTTCGCTTAGAGATCGCGCTAAAGCTTGGTTTTCATCTTTGCCTAAAAATAGTATTTATTCATGGAATAAGTGCAAAGATGCTTTTATCTCTAAGTATTTTCCTCCCGCTAAAATCATCTCCCTTAGAAACGATATCATGAATTTTAAGCAACTTGATCATGAACATTTTGCACAAGCTTGGGAGAGGATGAAATTAATGATACGTAATTGCCCTACACATGGTTTGAATCTTTGGATGATTATACAAATTTTTTATGCCAGCTTGAATTTTGCTTCTAGAAATCTTTTAGATTCGGCCGTGGGAGGCACTTTTATGGAAATCACTTTAGGAGAAGCTACTAAACTCCTAGATAATATTATGGTTAATTATTCTCAATGGCACACCGAAAGATCTACTAAAAAAAGTGCATGCGATAGAAGAAATTAATGTTTTGAGTGGAAAGATGGATGAAATTATGAAATTTTTTGCTACTAAAAGTGTTTCTTCTGATCCTAATGATATGCCTTTGTCTACTTTGATTGAGAATAATAATGAATCTATGGATGTGAATTTTGTTGGTCGGAATAATTTTGGTAACAACGCGTATAGAGGAAACTTTAATCCTAGGCCGTGTACTAGTAACTCCTCTAATAATTATGGTAATTCCTACAACAACTCTTATGGAAATTTTAATAAGATGCCCTCTGAATTTGAGACTAGTGTTAAAGAATTTATGATTTCCCAAAATAATTTCAATGCTTTGCTTGAAGAAAAGTTGCTTAAAGTTGATGAATTGGCTAGGAACGTGGATAGAATTTCTCTTGATGTTGATTCTTTGAAACTTAGATCTATTCCACCTAAGCATGATATCAATGAGTCTCTCAAAGCCATGAGAATTTCCATTGATGAGTGCAAAGAAAGAACCGCTAGGATGCGTGCTAATAAAGATTGCTTTGTGAAAGCGTGTTCCTCTAATTTCTACGAGAATAAAGATGAAGACCTAAAAGTTATTGATGTGTCTCCTATTAAATCTTTGTTTTGCAATATGAATCTTGATAATGATGGGGCTGGAGATGAGCCACCTTTACCTAGAAGGCGTCCCAAAAATTCGGAGTTTTTAGATCTTGATGCAAAAATTGGTAAAAGTGGGATTGAAGAGATCAAAACTTTAGATATTAATGAACCCACTATTTTGGATTTCAAGGAATTTAATTATGATAATTGCTCTTTGATAAGATTGTGTTTCCTTGTTGCAATCCGTGCTAAATTCTCCTCATGCTTATAGCCAAAATAAATCTTTTACTAAACATATCGTTGATGCTTTGATGCAATCTTATGAAGAAAAACTTGAGTTGGAAGTTTCTATCCCTAGAAAACTTTATGATGAGTGGGAACCTACTATTAAAATTAAAATTAAGGATCATGAATGCTATGCTTTGTGTGATTTGGGTGCTAGTGTTTCCACGATCCCAAAAACTTTGTGTGATTTGCTAGGATTCCGTGAATTTGATGACTGTTCTTTGACACCTTGCGGATTCCACCATTAAGAAACCTATGGGAAGAATTAATGATGTTCTTATTGTTGCAAATAGGAACTATGTGCCCGTAGATTTCATCATTCTTGACATAGATTGCAATCCTTCATGTCCTATTATTCTTGGTAGACCTTTCCTTAGAACGATTGGTACAATTATTGATATGAAGGAAGGGAATATAAGATTCCAATTTCCATTAAGGAAAGGCATGGAACACTTCCCTAGAAATAAAATTAAATTACCATATGAATATATTATGAGAGCTACTTACGGATTGCCTACCAAAGATGGCAATACCTAGATCTATCCTTGCTTTTATGCCTAACTAGGGGCATTAAACGATAGCGCTTGTTGGGAGGCAACCCAATTTTATTTTAGTTTTTTGTTTTTTGCTTCTGTTTAGGAATAAATATTTGATCTAGCCTCTGGTCAGATTTGTTTTTATGTTTTAATTAGTGTTTGTGCCAAGTTAAGCCTATAGGATCTTCTTGGATGATAGTTATTTGATCTTGCTGAAAATTCCAGAAACTTTCTGTTCACGAAAACAATTGTTAAAAATCACCAGAACGTGATAAAATACTGATTCCAATTGCAGTAGATCAAAAAACAAATTGTGTAGTTCTTCCTATTTTGGTAGATTTTTTTGAGTTCCAGAAGTTTGCGTTAGTTACAGATTACTACAGACTGTTCTGTTTTTGACAGATTCTGTTTTTCGTGTGTTGTTTGCTTATTTTGATGAATCTATGGCTAGTAAAAGAGTTTATAAACCATAGAGAAGTTGGAATACAGTAGGTTTAACACCAATATAAATAAAGAATGAGTTCAATACAGTACCTTGAAGTGGTGTTTCGTTTTCTTTCACTAACGGAGCTCACTAGATTTTCTGCTAAGTTTTGTGTTGTGAAGTTTTCAAGTTTTGGGTAAAAGATTTGATGGATTATGGAACAAGGAGTGACAAGAGCCTAATATTGGGGATGACCACGGCACCCCAAGATAGTCTAAGGACACCAAAAAGCCAAAGCTTGGGGATGCCCCGGAAGGCATCCCCTCTTTCGTCTACTTCCATCGGTAACTTTACTTGGAGCTATATTTTTATTCACCACATGATATGTGTTTTGCTTGGAGCGTCTTGTATGATTTGAGTCTTTGCTTTTTAGTTTACCACAATCATCCTTGCGGTACACACCTTTTGAGAGAGACACACATAAGTCGAAATTTACTAGAATACTCTACGTGCTTCACTTATATTTTTTGAGCTATATAGTTTTTTGCTCTAGTGCTTCAATTATATCTTTTAGATCACGGTGGTGGATTTGTTTTATAGAAACTATTGATCTCTCATGCTTCACTTATATTATTTTGAGAGTCCCAAAACAGCATGGCAATTTGCTTTAATTATAATATCATGAGAAATTTGATGCTTGATAATTGTTTTGAGATATAAAGGTGGTAATATCATAGTTGTGCTAGTTGAGTAATTGTGAAATTGAGAAATACTTGTGTTGGAGTTTGTGATTCCCGTAGCATGCACGTATGGTTAACCATTATGTAACGAAGTCGGAGCATGAGGTATTTATTGATTGTCATCCTTTGTGTGGCGGTCGGGATCGCGCGATGGTTAACTCCTACCAACCCTTCCCCTAGGAGCATGTGTAGTAGTACTTTGCTTAGAGGGCTAATAAATGTTTGCAATAAGTATATGAGTTCTTTATGACTAATGTGAGTCCATGGATTATACGCAGACTTACCTTTCCGCAATTTTCTAGCCTCTTCGGTGCCGTGCATTGCCCTTTCTCACCTTGAGAGTTGGTGCAAACTTCGTCGGTGCATCCAAACCCCGTGATATGATACGCTCTATCACACATAAACCTCCTTATACCTTCCCCAAAACAGCCACCATACCTACCTATTATGGCATTTCCATAGCCATTCCAAGATATATTGCCATGCAACTTTCCACCGTTTCGTTTATCATGAAACGCTCCATCATTGTCATATTGCTTTGCATGATCATGTAGTTGACATCATATTTGTGGCAAAGCCACCGTTCATAATTCTTTCATACATGTCGCTCTTGATTCATTGCATATCCCGGTACACCGTTGGAGGCATTCACATAGAGTCATATCTTGTTCTAAGTATCGAGTTGTAATTCATGAGTTGTAAGTAAATAAAAGTGTGATGATAATCATTATTAGAGCATTGTCCCAAGTGAGGAAAGGATGATGGAGACTATGATTCCCCCACAAGTCGGGATGAGACTCCGGACTAAATAAAAAAAAGAGGCTATGAAAAAAAATGAGAGAAAAAGAGAGAAGGGACAATGTTACTATCCTTTTACCACACTTGTGCTTCAAAGTAGCACCGTGATCTTCATGATAGAGAGTCTCTCATTTTGTCACTTTCATATACTAGTGGGAAATTTCATTATAGAACTTGGCTTGTATATTCCAATGATGGGCTTCCTCAAATGCCCGAGGTCTTCGTGAGCAAGCAAGTTGGATGCACACCCACTTAGTTTCTTTTGTTTGAGCTTTCATACACTTATAGCTCCAGTGCATCCGTTGCATGGCAATCCCTACTCCTTGCATTGACAACAATTGAAGGGCATCTCCATAGCCCGTTGATTAGCCTCGTCGATGTGAGACTTTCTCCTTTTTTGTCTTCCCACATAACCCCTATCATTATACCTTATTCCACCATAGTGCTATATCCATGGCTTGCGCTCATGTATTGCGTAAAAGTTGAAAAGGCTGAAGCGCGTTAAAAAGTATGAACCAATTGCTTGGCTAAAACCGGGGTTGTACATGATATGAATATTTTGTGTGGGGAAGATGGAGCATAGCTAGACTATATGATTTTGTAGGGATAACTTGCTTTGGCTATGTTATTTTGATAAGACATAATTGCTTTGTAGGGATAACTTTTATCTTGAATCATATCTAATCTGAACATTCGTGCCACAATAAGAAGAATTACATTGAAATTATGCCAAGTAGCATTCCACATCAAAAATTCTGTTTTTATCATTTACCTACTCGAGGACGAGCAGGAATTAGGCTTGGGGATGCTTGACACGTCTCCAACGTATCTATAATTTTTGATTGTTCCATGCTATATTATATTCTGTTTTGGATGTTTAATGGGCTTTATTATACACTTTTATATTACTTTTGGGACTAACCTATTAAACGCAGGCCCAACCCAAATTGCTTTTTTTTGCCTATTTCAGAGTTTTGTAGAAAAAGAATATCAAACGGAGTCCAAACGGAATGGAACCTTCGGGAACGCTATTTTCGGAACAAACGTGATCCAGAGGACTTGGAGTCCACGTCAAGAAATCATCAAGGAGAGCACGAGGCAGGGGGCACGCCTACCCCCCAGGCGCGCCCTCCACCCTCGTGGGGCCCATGTTGCTCCACCGACGTACTTCTTCCTCCTATATATACCTACGTACCCCCAAACCATCAGAGGCATCCACGAAAACCTAATTCCACCGCCGCAACCTTCTGTACCCGTGAGATCCCATCTTGGGGCCTTTTCCGACGCTCCGCCGGAGGGGGCATTGATCACGGAGGGCTTGTACATCAACACCATAGCCTCTCCGATGATGTGTGAGTAGTTTACCTCAGACCTTCGGGTCCATAGTTATTAGCTAGATGGCTTCTTCTGTCTCTTTGGATCTCAATACAAAGTTCTCCACGAGAATTGTAATCTTCTTTTGCGGTGTGTTTGTCGAGACCGATGAATTGTGGGTTTATGATCAAGTTTATCTATGAACAATATTTGAATTTCCTCTGAATTCTTTTATGTATGATTGGTTATCTTTGCAAGTCTCTTCGAATTATCAGTTTGGTTTGGCCTACTAGATTGATCTTTCTTGCAATGGGAGAAGTGCTTAGCTTTGGGTTCAATCTTGTGGTGTCCTTTCCCAGTGACAACAGGGGCAGCAAGGCACGTATTGTATTGTTGCCATCGAGGATAACAAGATGAGGTTTATATCATATTGCATGAGTTTATCCCTCTACATCATGTCATCTTACTTAAAGCATTACTCTGTTCTTATGAACTTAATACTCTAGATGCATGCTGGATAGCGGTCGATGTGTGGAGTAATAGTAGTAGATGCAGAATCGTTTCGGTCTACTTGTCGCAGACGTGATGCCTATATACATGATCATACCTAGATATTCTCATAACTATGCTCAATTCTATCAATTGCTCAACAATAATTTGTTCACCCACCGTAATACTTATGCTCTTGAGAGAAGCCACTAGTGAAACCTATGGCCCCCGGGTCTATTTTCCATCATATTAATCTTCCAATACTTAGCTATTTCTATTGCCGTTTATTTTACTTTGCATCTTTATTTTCTATTTATCATAAAAATACCAAAAATATTATCTTATCATATCTATCAGATATTACTCTCGTAAGTGACCATGAAGGGATCGACAACCCCTATATCGTGTTGGTTGCGAGGTTCTTATTTGTTTATGTAGGTTCGTGGGACTCGAGCGTGCCCTCCTACTGGATTGATACCTTGGTTCTCAAAAACTGAGGGAAATACTTACGCTACTTTACTGCATCACCCTTTCCTCTTCAAGGGAAAACCAACGCAGTGCTCAAGAGGTAGCAGCTATCAAACGTCACAACGTAACTGGGTGATTATAAAGATGCTCTACAGGTGTCTCCGAAGGTGTTTGTTGGGTTGGCATAGATCAAGATTAGGATTTGTCACTTCGTGTATCGGAGAGGTATTTCTGGGCCTTCTCGGTAATGCACATCACTATAAGCCTTGCAAGCAATGTGACTAATGAGTTAGTTACGGGATGATGCATTACGGAACGAGTAAAGAGACTTGCTGGTAACGAGATTGAACTAGGTATGAGGATACCGACGATCGAATCTCGGGCAAGTAACATACCGATGACAAAGGGAATGACGTATGTTGTTATTGCGGTTTGACCAATAAAGATCTTCGTAGAATATGTAGGAACCAATATGAGCATCCAGGTTCCGCTGTTGGTTATTGATCGGAGATGTATCTCGGTCATGTCTACATAGTTCTCGAACCCGTATGGTCCGCACGCTTAAACGTTCGATGACGATTTGTATTATGAGTTGTGTGTTTTGGTGCCGAAGATTGTTCGGAGTCCCGGATGAGATCGCGGACATGACGAGGAGTCTCAAAATAGTTGAGAGGTAAATATTGATATATTGGACAATAGTATTTGGACACTGGAATGGTTTAGGGACGTTTCGGATATTTATCGGAGTACCGAGGGGTTACCGGAACCCCCCGGGGAAGTAATGGGCCATAGGGGAGAGAGAGGGGAGCCCACAAGGGGTGGCGCCCCCCCATGGGCTGTCCGAATTGGACAAGGGGAAGGGGGCGCGACCCCCCTTTCCTTTCCCCCTCTCCCTCTCCTTCCCTCTTTCCCCCTCCATGAGAAGGAAAGGGGGGGGGGCGAATCCTACTAGGACTGGAGTCCTAGTAGGACTCCCCCCTCATGGCGCGCCCCTGGTGGCTGGCCTCCTCCTATCCCTCCTTTATATATGTGGGCAGGGCACCCCTTGGAGACACACCAATTGTTCCAAGCCGTGTGCGGCGTCTCTCTTCACGGTTTACTCCTCTGGTCATATTCACGTAGTGCTTAGGCAAAGCCCGGCACGGATCACATCACCATCATCGTCACCATGCCGTCGTGCTGACGGAACTCTCCCTCGACCCTCTGCTGGATCAAGAGTTCGAGGGACGTCATTGAGTTGAACGTGTGCAGAACTCGGAGGTGCCGTACGTTCGGTACTTGATCGGTTGGACTGTGAAGACGTTCGACTACATCAACCGCGTTAAACTAACGCTTCCGCTTTCGGTCTATGAGGGTACATATGATACGTCTCCAACGTATCTACAATTTTTGATTGTTCCATGCTATTATATTATCCATCTAGGATGTTTTATATGCATTTATATGCTATTTTATATGATTTTTGGGACTAACCTATTAACCTAGAGCCCAGTGCCAGTTTCTATTTTTTTCCTTGTTTTTGAGTTCTACAGAAAAGGAATACCAAACGGAGTCCAATTGACGTGCCAATTTTTGATGATTTTTTATGGACCAAAAGAAGCCCCCAGAGTAAAAGAGTTGGGCCAGAAGAGTCCCAGGCTGCCCATGAGGGTGGGTGGCGCGCCCCCTATCTCGTGGACGGCTCGGAGACCCCCCTGACATGAGACCTACGCCAAAAATTCCTATAAATACAGAAACATCCAGAAATAAACCTAGATCGGGAGTTCCGCCGCCGCAAGCCTCTGTAGCCACCAAAAACCAATCGGGACCCTGTTCCGGCACCCTGCCAGAGGGGGGATCCCTCACCGGTGTCCATCTTCATCATCCCGGCGCTCTCCATGACGAGGAGGGAGTAGTTCACCCTTGGGACTGAGGGTATGTACTAGTAGCTATGTGTTTGATCTCTCTCTCTCTCTCTCTCTCGTGTTCTTGATTCGGCACGATCTTGATGTATTGCGAGCTTTGCTATTATAGTTGGATCTTATGATGTTTCTCCCCCTCTACTCTCTTGTAATGGATTGAGTTTTCCCTTTGAAGTTATCTTGACCACTGCACTGCTAGAAGATCTCACAGGAGGAGGAGGCAGAAGGCGCCTTTGGTTGAAGCACTTGTTCGCATAGTGACCTTTCTGCTAAGACTTGTTGCATGTCACCTCTGAGAGCGGCCTATGATAAGGAGCATTTGACCTTGGAGCTTGAGACTGAGACTTATTCTAATAGCCTAGATTGGGTGGGTGGGAAGATCCATGCCCACCCTTGTTCTTGTGCTGGAAGGGCTGACGAAGCGGAGGAGGTGGAGGAAGCCAAAACTTCTGATGCTTAGCAGCCACTTGTGAGGAAGAAGAAGACTGAACTGCATCCCTGATTCTCTTCTTAGAAGCCTCACACTTGAGCTGGGCAGCTTCTTACTTGAGGGCCATGTTATAGAATTGATCAAACTTAGTCGGCTCAACAAGAACGAGAGCTAACTGCAGATCTTCTCTAAGGCCACCTCTGAATTGATAGATCATACTCTTTTCATCAGGAACGTCTTGTTTAGCGAAGCGAGCAAGTTTCTGAAACTGGATGTTGTATTGATACACGGACATGCTGCCTTGCTTGAGATTGCGGAACTCCTCACGCTTGCTCTCAACAACACTTGTTGGAATGTGGTGAGCTTTGAAGTCTCGGCAGAAATCATCCTAGGTAATCACACGACCTCCTCTGGAATCTTTGTATTGTTGATACCAATCAGCAGCTTGGTCCTTGAGCTGAAACGAAGCAAACTTGACAAAGTCCTCAGGCTTGACATTGCTACATTCAAAATGCTTGCTGATGTCCACGAGCCAATCATCGGCATCTGTGGCCTCGGCACAGTAGCTGAAAGACTTTGGCTGGTTTGCAAGGAACTGGTCGAGTGTAGCAAATTGAGGCTGATGGTTGAACTGCCCTTGACCTTGATTTCCTTGATTGCCTTGGCCTTGGTTGCGCTCTTGCATGAGCTGAATCAGTATCTGAGCGTTGGTGTTGGTGGCAGTCATCAAAGCTTGCCATGCCTCCGGAGGTGGAGGAGGTGGCGGAGGGTTCGCCTGACTCCCATCATTGCGTTCCGGATTCTGACGCGTTGGCGGAGCCATCCTGAAGAGGGTGACATCCTTTAGCATCTTGATAGACAGATAGACAAGTTGAATCAACGGATAGAAATTGCAACATATAGTCTTCACAATAAAGATTCGAACAAGGATTGAACGAATGAATTCCAAAGCTAACATCACACGTCCATTAAGGTGAGAAGCCACTTGATAAGAGATTGATGAAAGAAATACCAAGGTACGACTGGAACAAATAAGTGGTAAGGATTACCTAATCACAAACCAAATATCTACGGGAAGAAATGCTAAGAGCTACTTGAATCCCACCTATAAACTCCCGAAACTTTCTGGTTATGCAATCAGGTGTTGGGGATACAGGGGACGCAATATATCTCACCCAAACTAACAATCCCTAGATCTAGCTGCATCCATCCGTCAACACATAACCAAGAAAACTCCGGAAATCATGTACCTCATCCTTCGAAAAGCATCCGTTATACGAGTTATGGCAATACTCCCGAACTCCCGCCCCAGTACTGGGTGGCGTCGAGGTGATCTCTCCAACAACTGCATAAAAGAGATTTTCGATGTCGACGAAACTTAGGTATTCCAGAACTGCAACGATAAAATTGTGACGACAACACCTCGGAGCTCAACTCCCTGGGACACTGCCACAACCCCTAAATGTTAGGAGGCACCAAGAACAATGTTCTCGTCACAAAACCATCGAAACGATTCCAAGATACCCGCGTGATCCTAATTTTTTTAGTGAAATTTGAGGAGAGGAAAGTCAAAACATCTACGTCAGGAGGCCTCACCAGAGCGATGAAGGGACTGAGGAGTAAAAAGAATCCTACTCTCCGATATATATAATCCTACGACTCAAAACATTTTTTTCTAGACTCAACAACATCAGCGATTCGATCAAGCAGGGGGCTCCTAAGTCGGGGATGGCTCTGATACCAACTTGTAACGCCCACGATGCGGCTATATCTCTCACGTGTCGAGGCACGACTTGGAGGCATAACCGCATTGTAGGTTTTGTCGCAAGAAGGGTCATCTTCACACAATCCTATGTAATGAATAAGAATGGGATAAAGAGAGTTGGCTTACAATCGCCACTTCACACTATTCATAAATAAATTCATACATCATTCAAGATACACACATAGACTGACTACAGTCAAATCCAAATGAAAAGAAGATAACCCCAAATGCTAGATCCCCGATCGTCCCAACTGGGCTCCACTACTGATCATCAGGAAACGAAACATAGTAACGACCAAGTTCCTCGTCGAACTCTCACTTGAGCTCGGTTGCGTCGCCTGCACTGGTATCGCCGGCACCTGCAACTGTTTTGGTAGAATCTGTGAGTCACGAGGACTCAGCAATCTCACGCCCACGAGATCAAGACTATTTAAGCTTATGGGCAGGAAAGGGGTAATGAGGTGGAGCTGCAGCAAGCACTAAGAAAATATGGTGGCTAACATACGCAAATAAGAGCGAGAAGAGAAGCAACGCAACTGTCGAGAAGCTAGAAGTGATCCTGAAGCTACTTACGTTCGTACATAACCCAAACCGTGTTCACTTCCCGGACTCCGCCGAAAAGAGACCATCACGGCTACACACGCGGTTGATGTATTTTAAATAAGTCAAGTGTCAAGTTCTCTACAACCGGACATTAACAAATTCCCATCTGCCACATAACCGCGGGCACGGCTCTCAAAAGTTTATACCCTGCAGGGGTGTCCCAACTTAGCCCATCACAAGCTCTCACGGTCAACAAAGGATATTCCTTCTCCCGGGAAGACCCGATCAGGCTCGGAATCCCAGTTACAAGACGTTTCGACAATGTAAAACAAGACCAGCAAGACCACCCGACTGTGCCGACAAATCCCGATAGGAGCTGCACATATCTCGTTCTCAGGGCACACCGGATGAGCGAAGCGTACAGGTACCAACGTAACCCAAGTTGCCAAGGGACGGTCCCGCACGGTGCTCTAGTTTGGACCAACACTCAGAGGAGCACTGGCCTGGGGGGGGGGATAAAATAAAGATGACCCTCGGGCTCACGAAAACCCAAGGGAAAAGGCATAGTTAGGCAAATGTAAAACCAAGGTTGGGCCTTGCTGGAGGAGTTTTATTCAAAGCGAACCGTCAAGGGGGCCCCATAAATACCCAATCGCGTAAGGAACGCAAAATCAAGGAACATAACACCGGTATGACGGAAACTAGGGCGGCAAGAGTGGAACAAAACACCAGGCGTAAGGCCGAGCCTTCCACCCTTTACCAAGTATATAGATGCATTAATTAAATAAGAGATATTGTGATATCCCAAAATATCCATGTTCCAACATGGAACCAACTTCATCTTCACCTGCAACTAGCAACGCTATAAGAAGGGCTGAGCAAAAGCGGTAACTTAGCCAAACAACGGTTTGCTAGGAAAGGATGGTTAGAGGCTTGGCATGGCAATATGGGAGGCATGATATAGCAAGTGGTAGGTAGCGCGGCATAGCAATAGAGCGAACAACTAGCAAGCAAAGATAGAAGTGATTTCGAGGGTATGTTCATCTTGCAAAAGAAAGAAAGAGAAGGAGAGGTGGTGATGCATGGATCACACATAGAACATGCAACAACATATCATGCATGCATATCATGGAAATGCAAGTAGACATAAGCACAACACAACATTGATATCCACATGATGCAAACATATGATGGCTAAAAGGAATATGACAAGAAGCACAAATGCAATATGACAAGGTAAGCATGGCAATGACATGAGTAGAACAACATAAAAAAACAAAATGAGACCAAAAGATGGAACCCCGAACGGAATTGGATGGAGATTAACATGGATATATTGTCAAATATGGAAGTTTTTACATCTGGGGTGTTACACCTCTGTAGCCACCAAAAAACAATCGGGACCCTGTTTCGGCACCCTGCCGGAGGGGGGATCCCTCACCGGTGGCCATCTTCATCATCCCGGCGCTCTCCATGACGAGGAGGGAGTAGTTCACCCTCGGGGCTGAGGGTATGTACCAGTAGCTATGTGTTTGATCTCTCTCTCTCTCTCGTGTTCTTGATTCGGCACGATCTTGATGTATTGCGAGCTTTGCTATTATAGTTGGATCTTATGATGTTTCTCCCCCTCTACTCTCTTGTAATGGATTGAGTTTTCCCTTTGAAGTTATCTTATCGGATTGAGTCTTTAAGGATTTGAGAACACTTGATGTATGTCTTGCATGTGCTTATCTGTGGTGACAATGGGATATTCACGTGATCCACTTGATGTAGTTTTGGTGATCAACTTGCGAGTTCCATGACGTTGTGAACTTATGCATAGGGGTTGGCACACATTTTCGTCTTGACTCTCCGGTAGAAACTTTGGGGCACTCTTTGAAGTTCTTTGTGTTGGTTGAATAGATGAATCTGAGATTGTGTGATGCATATCGTATAATCATACCCACAGATACTTGAGGTGACATTGGAGTATCTAGGTGACATTAGGGTTTTGGTTGATTTGTGTCTTAAGGTGTTATTCTAGTATGAACTCTAGGATAGATCGAATGGAAAGAATAGCTTCATGTTATTTTACTACGGACTCTTGAATAGATCGATCAGAAAGGATAACTTTGAGGTGGTTTCGTACCCTACCATAATCTCTTCGTTTGTTCTCCGCTATTAGTAACTTTGGAGTAGTGACTCTTTTTTGCATGTTGAGGGATAGTTATATGATCCAATTATGTTATTATTGTTGAGGGAATTTGCACTAGTGAAAGTATGAACCCTAGGCCTTGTTTCCTAGCATTGCAATACCGTTTGTGCTCACTTTTATCATTAGTTACCTTGTTGTTTTTATATTTTTCAGATTACAAAAACCTATATCTACCATCCATATTGCACTTGTATCACCATCTCTTCGCCGAACTAGTGCACCTATACAATTTACCATTGTATTGCGTGTGTTGGGGACACAATAGACTCTTTGTCATTTGGTTGCAGAGTTGCTTGAGAGAGACCATCTTCATCCTACGCCTCCCACGGATTGATAAACCTTAGGTTATCCACTTGAGGGAAATTTTCTACTGTCCTACAAACCTCTTCACTTGGAGGCCCAACAACGTCTACAAGAAGAAGGTTGTGTAGTAGACATCAAGCAGCTTCTGGCGCCGTTGCCGTGGAGGTTAGTGCTTGAAGGTATATCTTTAGATCTTGCAATCGAATCTTTTTGTTTCTTGTTTTATCACTAGTTTAGTTTATAAAAGAAAACTACAAAAAAATGGAATTAAGGTTGCCTCATATGCTCCATCTTTTTAATGTCTTTCGTGAAAATGATGGAAAGGAAAATTGTGCTCAAGTACTAGAAGAAGAATTACATAGAATGCTTGGCATAAAATATGTGAATGATGAGCACGATTGCAATGTTGTTAGAATGAATTCTTTGAATACCCATGATGCTAATGATATGCAAAGCCACAAGCTTGGGGATGCTATGTTTGATGAAGATGATATGTTTAGTCCCCCAAGTTTTGATGAGCAAATTTATTACGATGAAAGCATGCCTCCTATTTATGATGATTGTTGTGATGACACGTATGCTATAAATAATAAAGATAACCATGAAAATTGTCATCATGATTTTAATTTTCAATTGGATTATGCTTCACATGAGAGTTATTTTGTTAAGTTTGCTCCCACTACTATTGATGATAATACGTTTGCTTATGTGGAGAGTAGTAAATTTTCTATGCTTGTAGATCACGAAAAGAATGCTTTATGTGATGGTTATATTATTGAATTAATTCATGATGCTATTGAAAATTATTATGAGGGAGGAACATATGCTTGTAGGAATTGCAATAATATCAAGTTTCCTCTCTATGTGCTTAAAGTTTTGAAGTTATGCTTGTTTTGCCTTCCTATGATAGTTGATTATTGTTCCCATAAGCTGTTTGCTCACAAAATCCCTATACATAGGAAGTGGGTTAGACTTAAATGTGCTAGTAATATTCTTCATGATGCTCTCTTTATGTTTCAATTCTTATCTTTTATGTGAGCATTATTGAAATCATCATGCCTAGCAAGGGGCGTTAAACGTTAGCGCTTGTTGGGAGGCAGCCCAATTTTATTCTTGTTCTTTGCTTTTGCTCCCGTTTAGTAATAAATAATTCATCTATCCTATGTTTAGATGTGGTTTTATGTTTTAATTAGTGTTTGTGCCAAGTAGAACCTTTGGGAAGACTTGGGTGAAGTCTTTATGATCTTGATGTAAAAAACAGAAACTTTAGCGCTCACGAGATTAGCTGCCATTTTTTACTGGAGAGTGATTTTAGGTTGATTCTTTTTGCAGATGATTAATAGACAAATTACTCAGGTCCAATAATTTATTTCAGAATTTTTGGAGTTCCATAAGTATACGTCTGATACAGATTACTACAGACTATTCTGTTTTTGCCAGATTCTGTTTTCTATGTGTTGTTTGCTTATTTTGATGAATCTATGAGTAGTATCGGAGGGTATGAACCATAGAGAAGTTGGAATACAGTATATATTACACCAATATGAATTTGGAATGAGTTCACAACAGTACCTAAGTGGTGGTTTTATTTTCTTATACTAACTGAGCTTACGAGTTTTCTGTTGAGTTTTGTGTTGTGAAGTTTTCAAGTTTTGGATAAAGATTCGATGGACTATTACTACAAAAAAAATACACTTCCGTGATGATACGTGTTTGTCACAGTAGGTCGCGTTTTTTGTCATGCATGTACATCCATGACAAATTTATGACAGAATCAAGATAGTCATACCTGTGCTGTCGTAGAAGTGTTCCATGACATTACCAAAATTATCATCACGGAAGTGTCCACTTCCATGACGATAAATCGCGCGTCATAGAAGTGCTTTCGTCAAGGGTGAACGACATGTGGCATCCACCGTAACGGAACGCCGTTAAGCTATCGAGTTAGGTTTTGGATCCGATAACCCGTTAACATCCCCGACCAATGGGGATTTTCCACGTGTAAAATCATCATTGGCTGGAGGAAACACGAGTCGGCTCACCGTTGGGACAGATGTCATCCGCTCATTGGAACGAAGGCGCCTATGATACGGTGACACATGGCACGGCCCAACAGAGGCCCATTCCTGTGAAAAGGCCAGCCCGTTTGACTTGGTCAAAAGGTGGCGGGCCGGCCCACGGAAAGCCTGTTAACGGCCTGTTCGCATATAGCCCATTTACAGCCCGCTAACCTAGGGCCCGTTACGCCCTATCCGAATTAGGCCCAGTAGCGTCATCTGGGCCGTCCAATATGATTCAGCCCGTTTTAACTTCCGGCCCATGTGTGGCCCATGACTTCTTTCGGCCCATATGAGGACCTTTGTAACTCTTGGCCCATTAACGGCCCGTGGTGAAACTGGCCCATAATGAACAGTGTATCACTTTATACCCATTAACGGCCCGTTATTCCATTGGGCCGTTTCCAGCCCAAGTTATCTTTCGGCCTTCTCAGGGCCCATTGATTCTTGGGCTCATTTGCAGCATTCGGTTACATACGGTCCGTTACTATCATTTTCTGCTTGTGGGCCAAATTCAGCCCATCGTTACAGTCGGCCCGTTTGCGGACCGTTAATACGTTGGGCCGTTTTCATGTCAAAAAAACCCGTTGGGCTGTTTTCATAGAGTTATCAAATATGGCCTATTAACGGCCCGTTATGGTCCACGAATAATATGGCCCATGATTGGCGAAATGATGATACGCCCCGTAGAAGGCCCATGGATCCTACGGCCCGTATGAGGCCCATGGATAGTACGGCCCGCAGAAGGCCCATGGATCGTATGGCCCATAGAAGGCCCATGGACCCTACGACCCGTAGAAGGCCCATGGACCCTAAGGCCAGTATAGAAGGCCGATGGATCCTATGGCCGGATGAAGGCCCATGGATCATACGGCCTGCAGGAGGCCCATGGTTACAACAGTCCGTGTGTTGCCACGATTATTTTGGCCTAGTTACCAAAAATAGGCTATTGTGGCCACTAGAAAAAACAGAAAAAGAACTGCAGTGACTACAAGCAAACAACTAAATAAGACAATAAGGAAATAAATAAGCAAGCAATTAACGCTAGCCTATTACCGCTATTACACATATTACATCCACTGGGCATCAAAGTTCGCCACCAGTGCAAATATAGGGAACAAAGCAGCACATTACATACACTGGCCGTCAAAATTGGCCACCAGTGCAAATAAACGCGGCAGCAAAACAAGAGCATAACTGAAACAACTTCAGAAGAGCTCAAGAAACATTATCCTGGGTATCCACCATGCTGGCAATAAGCTTAGCAAGCTGATTAGCTTTGTCCTGTTTGGCGCTAAAATCCTCCAACGCTTGCTGTTGCACCAGAAAGTATGCATCTGAATGCTCCAGGGACTTCCGCAGTCCTTCCGCTTCTTGTCGCAGCATGGCTGATCGATGTCTTTCAGCTTGTAGTTGAGACTCAAGAAACCGAACTGATTCAGACATTGAGTTTGAATAGCTTGTGCAAGTGGTAGTGGCCAGTAACTCGAACACTAAACCAAGACATGACTTTGGGGTTGTCTCGCTGTCTTCAAGATATTCTTCCTTAGCTGTTTTATTAGCTTTGTTGGAGACCAACAAGGATGTGTCACTATCCTGAACCTTATCTGCATTACTTCCTTTACCATTGCTTAATAAGGCACTCTTCCCCAAAATTATGTCAGCATTCTAAAAGAAGAAACAAGCAGACACATAACAAGGTTAGCATGTACTAGTATATGAAACTCATTTCGGTGAACCAGTTCATTAGTAAGGTGGACAGGATTAAACTACCAAGTCTTCTATTGCCAAGTACTAGTACATAATAAAAGCATCAAACAAACATATATCTATGTCCTATGGTCACTGCATTGTCTTGCCAAATCAAAATAGAGACACGGTTCAAATCATATCAGTTCAAGACAAAGCAGCAGTGAAAGAATACAAAGCGTGGGAAACTACACGGCACAACAAGATTTCAGATGGGTACCACGGGTCTACATGTACAACAACACTATTGGCTCTGTTGTGATGCTAGTAATGTGCATGATATGAAAGTCAACTGTATACACAATTGAAATTGAAATCAACAGAGCTATTGATAAGAGCAAACCTGTTAAAGAAACATGCGTGAACATACCTGCTGTGCCATTGGAGTTTCGATTGGATCCTTCAATTTAAAAATAAGTTTGTATGAGTAAATACAGTGATACAAGAGCAAAGCAATCATAGTTAAAAAAGGCACGCCTAAGCGAGCACTTAAGCGCGCCTAGGCTCTAGGCGTTGGCAAAACGCATTGCGCATAACTACGCATAATCTATGCATAACTGCGCATAAGCATGCGCTTTGGTCAGTAAAGCGCAAGGCGGTGGCAAAACGCACAATTAACGCCTAGCGCTTTTTTGAACTATGGTAGCAATGGAATCTTAAATTAGAACAGTTGTTCTTCAGGTTTAGGCACTTGTTCTACATGAACAGAGTACAGTAAGACGCAAGAATATAATACTTAAAAATAGAAAATGAGCTCATAGACCTTACCACATTCTTGGTTCGGGACCAGTACAGAACAAGGCGTTCCCAGTCATCGTCCAGTAAATGTGTCTCAGGAGAACGTAAGGGAATTTGATGAGTTTCTTTGCCGGTGAAGTACGTTTTCTTCAGGTAATTCCGATACTGCCACCAAGCATTCTTGAAGATAGCAGAGGTATTAGCACAGGTTACCTCATCCTGAGTTTCCAAATCGGTCCTTCTCTATAGAGAAAAATGGGAAAATTTGCTGTATTATAACAATCATGGAGGTAGGATATATGGGACGAAGCAAAGTAATTGCCATGAATAACATTACTTACACATAACTCTTGGAAAAACACCTGCAACTGGCATTTTTCTTCATCTTCAGTATAATATTTCCAAGATGGGAAGATACGCACATACGATTTAACAACATCAAATGCGATAGATGCTAAACTACGACTAGCTGGTTGTGCTTCCTCCACAGGAATAGGCGTACTAACTGGTGGAGTTGGGGTTCGCCATGATAGTACTGGCCCTTTGGGCACTGGAGCTGCCTTACTAACTGCTCTTCTTTGGGAGCTCTGTGGTGGAGATGGTGCTGTGTCAACAGGAACTGTGTTACTATCGGCTGGGGTTAGATTGGGTGAAGCTGGTTCTCTGTCCATCGCAGTAGGGGTATAATCTGCGGGAGTTTGGGTTATGTGTGGTAGGGCTGGTTCTTGTGCATGTACAATCGGGGTGCTATCTCCACCAATAGGTAGCACTGTTTTATTTGAAGACCGTATTTTTAGTCCGCTAGATACTGGCATCACCCGCTCCAATTCAAATGGCAGATAAACAGGAAACATAGTTGAATGTACAGACATTGTATGAGAGACAGATGCAATAGATAGTGTGGAAAAAAGAGGGCATGAAATAGTTGACATGTATATTGTTTAACTAAAACGGATAGCATGACATAATTTCACATATATGATGTCTATCTAAACTGGATAGCATAGCATAACATAATTCAAAGATATGATGAATAACTAAACAAGATCGCATGACATAATTCACCTACATGTTATCTAAGTAATCAGGATCACATCATTTAATTCACATATGTGATTTATATGCTAAACAGAGGGCATTCGATATGATGTCTGAACTAAGAACATGGTGTTGAATATTGTGTATATGATGTCTAAACTATGCAATGCAAGACACCGTATGCATGATATGAGTAGTATAACCGTGCCAAGTTAGAGCATACACCTCAGTGGGGGAATAGGACTGGTCATCTGTCTTTGAATCCATCTCTGAGGAGCTATCGGGACCCAACAAGAGATCTGCTTCGACAGGTAGCACTGTCTGCTCTGAAGGCCTTGTTTTCACTCCAGATTTTTTCATCTCCCACCCAAATGGCTGATTCACAGGAAGAGTAGTTTAATGTACAAACATTGTCGACAAATGGAAATGTAATGAAGAAAAGGATGGGCAAGATATCATTCAAATATATGATGCCTGGTTAAACAGGATGGCATTGCACATTTCACATATATTATGGCTGGCTAAAAGACATGAGACTGCATAATTCCCATATATGATATAGAAACTAAACAGGTGGCATTACAGAACATGTCTAAACTAAGCAGATGACATATATGATGTCAAAACTAGGCACTGCAAGGCAACATATGCATGATATGACTAACATCATCATGCCAAGGTAGAGCAAACACCTTGGGGGTAAATAGGAGTGGTCAGCGGCGTCTGAATCTCAGAACAGATATCTTCCTCTGGATTACAATCTGGAGAGGGGTGGGGAGGGTTTGCCATTGAACCCACCATGGAGCGATGTCTGCATGACATTGTATTGCTGCGCAAAACTCTTCTCTTTTTCTCTACATGTTCAGCATGACTGTGTACAATATCTGACATGCATACGAAAAAAATATGGTGAGATTATGTAAGGAGAGCATGCAGAAATTTAGAGTGATGGTAATAACCAGTGGATCGACGCTTTTCCGTTGAACCAAAATAGCCCTAATGGATCGACGTGAATGTATAGTAATAAGTGATGCAACAAGTGTACAACCTCTTTGCCGTAGCCGTGTCGACCTCAGCATCATTGGGTTGGTCGCTGAAGCAGTTGAGGCAGAGGTGGTTGTTGGAGGTGTGGAGGAAGATTTGAGGAATCTGTAGACGGCGTCCAGGGCACTGCTTTGTTGTGATGGATCGTTCTGTCGTTGGAGCAGCTCCGGTGAGCCGTAAGACGTCAAGGCTGAAGCAGCACAAGACAGACATCGTCAATCTCAAGTGGGATTCTAATAGCATCTCCAATAGATGATGTAAAATGGATGTAAAATTAACATCACCAAAAACCACCTGACTACAATAGATGAGGTAAAAACTGTTGACTCTGAACTTAACTATCGAAACTGAAATTTACTGTGGAATCTGAATGCTACTGTCGAAACTAAACGCAATGGTAGCAGAGAGGCACTTTACATGTAGTTTAGGGAGGGCCTGCAGTTCATCTTCAACCTGCACCCCCCTGAGCCGCCAGCCACCACCGGCCGAACCGCCGGCCCCAGCGTCGCCTCGCCGCCCCGAAACAACTCGCCACCGCCGCCCCGGCCAGCCCTCTAGGCCCCCCGCCCCCGCCTTGAACCCTAAGATAGATAGTGGGGTACCTCTCCGGCGAGCCCCCGTCCCCGCTGCGGGTGGTTCTTCCTTGACTCCGGCGAGCCCCCCCAACCCCTGAAAATCGACTGACCCAAAAGTCGATTCAATCGACTGAAGTGTGGCTTAATCGGAGCAGAGCAGCAGCACGAGTGAGGGGGAGAGCACAGCAGCAGCTGGGCGAGCGAGCGATCGAGCAAGAGCCGGAGCAGCAGCAGCAGCGCGAGCGAGCGAGCGAGAGCCGGAGCAGCATCAGCAGATCCGGCTGGTATGGATGCCGCCGCCGAAGGGGCCTCGCACTGGGGGAGAGCAACCATGGAGATGTCGCCCGCGGCGCCGGCTTCAAGGTAGCCGCCCCATGGGGGTGCGGGATGGAGCACCGTCGGCGCCGGGAGGTCGAGTTAAGGAGAAGGTGCGATGCGATGAGTGTACAACCTCTTTGGTGGCGCCGAGTAGGCCTCGGCTTCGTCCGAGGAGTCGGTGAGGATGCTGCGGTTCTGGTGGAGCAGGTTAAGGCGGCGCTGTGGGGATGGAGCAGCCGCGATACACGAGGTGATCGTCGGAGCAGCTCCTTGGAGGTGGAGGACGGGGCGGCTGAACCGGCGGGACGGCGAGATGGACGACGTATCCTCATCCGGGGAGGTGGACGAGGGATGTCGAGCTGTTGCGGTGGACGACGTCGTCGGGGAAGAGGCTGCGGCTGGGCAGCGGTGACGTGGCGGACGGAGGAGGGTGGGGTTTTGCGGCTGGAGCGGAGAGGTTATGGCGGCCTGGGATTTCGAATGGCGAGAAGGGGGCGATGGGAGGGGGTGAAGCATGACTTAGGGACGCGCTTGTCCAAAATGTAGGGTGTGTTACAAAAGTACCCCCCACCGATTTGAACTAGCGGCCCTTTCGGCTCAGGGTTAGAAGGGGGATTTCGCGTGTCGGGATTTGGCAGCTGGAGGGAGTTTTTGCGCGCTTTTTAATTTTGGGATAGCAAGGCGCGGGTTGTGAAGGCGCCCGTTTTGGGAGCACGATATCTGAATTTCGGGATATAACAAGACGCGGGTTGAATTTTAGGGACAAGCCTAACGTGTAGTAATATTGTACTTGTACGTACCAAATCAATTCGCACTTCCCTCAACCAAAAAGAAAAAAAATAAAACTATTCACACCACACAAAGAGAGAGTCTTTCCCCGTTTTACTATACAAATGCTATTCAAAGCTACTCCCTCCTTCCATCTATATAGGGCCTAATGCGTTTTTCGATGCTAACTTTGACCAAATATTAGAGCAATGATATATGACATGCAACTTACACAAAGCACACCGTTAAATTCGTGTGTGAAAGGTTCTTTCAATGATATAATTTTCACATTGTGCATGTCATGTACTATTAATCTTGTCAATAGTCAAAGGCGGTCTTAAAAATCTCATTACGCCCTATATAGATGGAAGGAGGTAGTATGAATCCATGTTATGTCCGATTAAATTTTTTCGCTTGCTGTATAATGCATGTAACCTACTCATACCAATATTTTAGTGCATTCCAAATGTCTATACTACCGCTGCAATTCGAACTAAATTTGAATTCGTTTCTCTATTTCAATAAGAATCTACAATCAAGATTGTTGCCAACTTCAACCATCATAGTTTCCTTGCTATC
This sequence comes from Aegilops tauschii subsp. strangulata, assembly GCF_002575655.3. Classification (NCBI taxonomy): domain Eukaryota; kingdom Viridiplantae; phylum Streptophyta; class Magnoliopsida; order Poales; family Poaceae; genus Aegilops; species Aegilops tauschii. The sequence goes on along the minus strand of NC_053038.3, from coordinate 267,370,681 downwards.
CGCCAGATATAAATCGGACGGCCTATAATGCAGGATGGCAGGCACACCATCATCAACAACTCCGTTTTTTATAAGAGTAGAGATAAAATATATTAAATGTAGTATAACATGTTCATAACCACACCATGTGTATCACAGTTATATATATTCACACATGCGTCGGTTTGAAACACTATGATAAATTCTTCAAATATCCGAATTCGCTTTTTTATAATGAAGTATATATGATCTCTATTCGTCTTTTACACCCACACAACCCTCTTATCTTTGTAGCTAGCGCTAACTTTCTCTTGTGCATGCACATGCCCGCATCCCTCTCACCCTCCCTCAGCATTCTCTAGCTCCATCGCGCAAATTCGTCTTTTCACTTTAGGTCGTTCACCCACGGTGTGTGTAGGCCCCCCAGCTCCTTCTTTACGGCACACATCGATCGATATGCCTCTCTAGCCAGGTGTGCCTAGCACAAACACAAGCTTCCCCTCTTCTCTTGTCACCGTCCATGCCTCACTCCCACCACTCTTTTCATCATTCTCGTACTCGCACACTCCTCCCCCTCGATACAGTATGCCTCTCGTACCACCTCCTACATGCATCGCTCTCTCTCTATCCTTCTCCTCGTGCCTCATTTGCTTCTAACACACACATGCATGTATACCGATCGATCTCCCAACATATACCTAGATCGACTTTAAATACCCCCCATCGATCGACGTACCTCACAAGTTATGTCTCTCCTTTATCTAACAAAGGGCGATTGATCTTCCTATGTAGTTACGTCTGCTTACCACAGCCACATCGTCCCCCCTCATCATTCATGCATGCCTCCTGACCCGTCTCTCACACGCACGTGCACAGACAACAAGCAGCCATCTCCTCTCTTATTGATATTGCAGGCGTGCCCTCCGTTTGTCTAGCAAGCCTATCCCACCATTTGTTAGAAGCAACTCCACTACCACCCCCTCCAACACTCTAGCTCTGTCTCTCTCCCAACCTTATTCCTCTCCTGCACATATGCATGGATGCCGATCGATCTCCCTTAATACATGAGGCAAATCGATCTCCTTAATACATGAGGTAGGCCTCTCTCCTCCTCCACACATATACCAGCCATTGTACCTCTATAGTTAATTGGGCCTCCCTCTTCCCCCACCACACACCGATAGTCGAGCGCTGTAGGTAGGTATCCATGCCACAGAGACAAACTGCACATGTCCCATCTCACGTTCCAGTAGGCCAGCCACTCTATATCTTTGACGTGGGCACACACAAATTCGATGGCACTCTTTATCGATCGCGCGCGCACACACACACACATCATCCCTCTCTTCGATTCTATGGACACCTCAAGCCGATGATACCTCCACTCTCTTCTCGTGGATCGCCCCCTCTATATATATGTTGTATCCAGGAATCTATTTCACACACATTGCATACGTTACATTTTTTGATTGACCCCCCCAAAAACTATTAAGAACCCACACACTATATCTCTCTAGGTTTGTATCTCTCTCACACAACCCCACGTAGGTGGTGTACGTATACAAGAAGAGAATAGGTGCACCGTGCACGTACTCACGCTTCGTGCCTAGCCACACCCGCGCGGGTACACGGTGGAGCTCATTTCTTTACGAAATGGCAGCCCACGTGCTAATTTGAACGCCTGTAGCGGTTGTTTACCTAGGGAGGTCGTGTACCACGAGTGCACGAAACAAAGTTCGACTTGACGCGTTTCCGCGTTATTTTTAAATAAAGTTATAGTGCTCAATGGCACGTTCACAGAATATAAAACTATTTATGGAGAAAAAGGTAGTCCGCTCACTGTATACAATGGAGCCTGCCTGCCTGGTTTGTCGCTCTTCAGAGTATCTCACACAAGGCTGCGGTGGCCTCTCTCTCTCTCACCGTTGGTCACTGATCCGGCCGCATCCCATCCGCCGGGGGAAAGGGAGTGCGGTGGCCTCTCTCTCTCACCGTTGGTCACTGATCCGGCCGCATCCTGTTCGCCGGGGGAAAGGGAGTGCGGTGGCCTCTCTCTCTCTCACCGTTGGTCACTGATCTGGCCGCATCCCGTCCACCGGGGAAAGGGAGGAAGTGCATCGTTTCTCCGTTTGACGGCGCCGAGGCAGCACGTCCCGATCTGCGGTACACGCCGTTCTCTCTGACCAAGCTCCGGTGCAGCAGGGCCTACGCCACCTGCTCGCAGATTCCGCCCGCCGCCGCTCACCTAGTTACATCCCGACGACCTCCAGGTGTCCCCTCCGGCCTTGCTCCACTGCCCGTCTTCCCACGTCGCTGCATGTGGATCTTCCATAGTTCTTTGCCCAAAACGTAGCTCGTCCAGCATACTTTCCATATTGCATTCTCGTCCTCACACCATTTTAGACAAACACAACCGTGTTGTTATCTTCCCTTAGGACAAGGAATATGCTTCTTTTTTGTCGTCGCATGTGTCATCAACTGTTATTGGCCAGTAATTGTTTCCTTTCTACTCGTTGCTATTGCGACCTTTTGGTGAACTGCACAAATCACTTTTTTCTTAAGAGTGTTTTGTGCAGTTGTACTAAAATGTCACATGGGCAACGTCTCTACATTTCAGTGCGACTGCACAAAGGGAGATTGGTTTTGCTCTATCCTCCTCATCCAACTCCGAGCCTAATCTTCTCCAACTACTTAGTCTTAAGAGAGACTGCAAAGGGACCGGCTTCTATTTGTGTGTTTATTGTTTCATCAGCAGTCCTCTATTATCGTAATCACACTTAATATCTTTGGAACAGGGACGCTCAGCTCTATTTTAGTGAAACTGCACAAAATGATTGGAATGTTGCATGCTCCAGACAGCTACTTTTTTTCCCAACATGCTTTGTTGATTTAGACAGAGCTGGGGGGACGTTGCTGCCAATGAAAGCATGGATCAATTTTAATTTAACACCTTCTCACAACTCTGTCTTCAGTTGTGATGTAATTATTAGCTCTGACCTGCTAATAATTGACATGCATTAGCAAGGAAGTTAGTTTTTTATTGTTTCCGAAAGAGCATCGATAGCAAGACACGCGAAACAAAAGCTGTAAGCTCACACCATTGTACAATTTCATGTCGCTAGAAAATTATTTGTATAGTACGTCAATTATGTAAACAAATGATGGAAGCTTGATAGCATTGCCAGAAGCCTCTTCATCATCCGGGTCCATGTGCCATGCACAAAATTATACTCCTTCGTTCCTAAATATTTGTCTTTTTACAAATTTCAAACGGGCATATTTTAGAGTGTAGATTCACTCATTTTGCTTCGTATGTGTAATCCCTCCATTCCTAAATATTCTATTCGTCTTTCTAGAGATTTCAACAAGTGACTACATACGGAGCAAAATGAGTGAATCTACACTCTAAAATATGTCTATACACATCCGTATGTGCCAGTCCATTTGAAATCTCTAAAAAGACAAACATTTGAGTAGTCACTCGTTGAAATCTCTAGAAAGACAAATACTCTGGAGTATATTTAAGAACCGAGGGGGGTAGTGTACAACCGCATGGGAGACTCAGCCCGGTCGTTGCGCCGCATTAATAGTGAGTAATGAGCAGTCAAATCATAAGCCCCACCGTTCCCACTGTAAGTTGCTCTGAAGAAGCAACCATCAGTACGCTCTTCTTTGAATCCGCTCATACTACTCCATCCGTCACTGTTTATACAGCGCGCTTCAGAAAAAAGAAAAAAATATCTATGGGACCAAGGCAACTAGCGATCGGCCTGAAAAATAGCATTGGTAGTTATAGCACGGCGTCTATTACTAGAGGGAATAATGCGTACACACATGCATGCAGTGCTTCCACCCCGGGTACACACATGCATGCACTTACTCCACTCCGTAGTAGTACAGTACATGGAGAGAAAATTGTGGACTTGATTGCGGTTACCATGCCCTAATTAATTGAGCATTAAACCAAACGCGTCTAAAGTCTCTCTGGTGGTGGAAATGCATTGAGAGAAATGCATCATAATGAAGCGCGCCCTGCAAACTGTGACGGAGGGAGGAGTAGTATGAAGGTGGAAAACCAAGTACGCGTATGGCCAGTCGGTCAACGCACATGGCATATCACTGACATGTGGGACAGGAGTGTGAGCAAACCGATCTCAATTGACGGCAAAGAGCCAACCCGTCGTTCCTTGAGAGAGACGAGGAGCGAGAACACACAGACGGGCTCGCACGGAGGCCAAGATATATTCGAGTATGGTTGGTTGATCGATATCATTCATTACATGTTGGGCTGCCGTTTTCCGCCCTTCTTCGGAATAAACGTGTACTTTATCAGAGATAAAAAAATAAGAGTACAGATGCTCCACCACGCGGTTCTAGTAGTAGTACTACTCGTACTACTGCGCTTGGCTCTTCGCCTCTTCGTGAAGTCGAACAATGATGGTACTCCGCATGTTGGGTACTACAGTGTATGCGTCTAACAATCTGACACCGAATGGACTGATGCATGTCCATCGAGGGTAGGTTGCATTACTCAAAAGGTGTAAGCGAGCTTCACCTTGTCCTGCAAGCTTCTCCTCGTTCTGCGAGTTGACGGGACACACCAAAAAGTAGTGCTAGTCCATACTCCCTCCTTTCCGGTTAATATGGCTTAATCTTTTTTGCGGGTAAATGACAGAGCTTTATTCATATATAAGCATTCTTAGGATGATCAGGCAAGACACTGGTCACTAGGAAGCGAGGTACCCCGCAAAAAGAAGAAGTAGGAAGCGAGGTGTTTCGTCAAGCCAGCTCTCGGCCACATTCAAAGTGCAGCAAGCACGAATCGCACGAAGATGCGCCGCAAGGTTTGCTGACCTGTTTACATGCTGAATAACAAAAAAAAATAGGAAATAGTACCGAGCGCTACTATTTGTAACAGGATATGAGCCAGAATTAAGCGAGAATTGTGGCGAGTGTTCCATGCAATCAACTTCCATTATCACATGCGAGAACCCTCGAAGAGAACCAAATGTGTTGAAGATTGCTTTATCACATTTTAAAATTATAATAAGAGTGCAGACGCTCCTCCATCTAGTTCCTAGGACTAGTATAGTACGTACCTTTATAGACTATAGTAGTAGTACTAGTAAACTTTGCGCTTGGCTGTTCGCCTATTCGGGAAGTCGAACAATAATATCACTAGTAGTATAGTGTATGCTTCTGGCAATCTCACACCGAATTAACTGTTGCACGTCCACCGCCTGAGCGAGGGAGAGCTTGCATTAGTCAAAAGTTTCTCCTTGTCCTGCGAGCCACCGCACGCAAGCTTCTCCCGTCCTGCAACCTTCTCCTCGTTCGGCAAGTTGACGGGACACAACAAAGTAATGCTAGTCCATACTGCCTCCTCTCCGGTTAATATGGCTTAATTTCAAACAAGATAAATACACTGTCTGTCACTGTATATTTGTAAAAATACGGCCAGTGGACTTCATAATACGCTCATTGCGCTCAATATATATTTTTTTCGGTGTTTATACGGTCACTAGCTCACCCTGACTGAGTATGTGTGTGCATGCATGTGTAGGTTGAGCACTTGAGCGTGACCGTGTCTGTTCCGTCGTGTGCTCGGACATGCATGCATTAGGGCGTCACGCGCGTTTTTGCGTCCATGTGTACGTGTGACTATTGCATACACGTAGGGGGAGTACGTGTAGGGGCCACTAAGGAGCAGTCAAATCACACAGTAAGTTAGTCGGAAGAAGCAACCATCATTTCACTCTTGAATGACACGTACGCAATATAAAATGGTTGATATGGAGAGAAAAAGAAAACCACTATATATACACTAGCAGGAGCCTAAGCTACAAGCCTGCTTGCTTAGGTTGCTCTCTTCACAAGCATAGAACGACGGGCCTGATCCCGCAGCTGGGGGAAGGGAACAATTTTCTGCGTAGACGCGGTCGACATCGGTGAGGGAGAAAACCCACAGTCGGTGCGTCCCAATCGGGGGTCACCGCGGTATGGGCCGATGCCGCGTCCCAACCGCCCTCCTAGCTACAGCCCGACGTCCATCTTCCTTTTGGAGCCGTCTTGCTCCACTGCCGGAGCTCCATCTCCATGTCGATCTTTCTCTACTTCTACCGGCTTCTACTTGTGATGAGTTTATGTCTCATGAACTAGTGCCAATACTATTATTCTAATCACACTTCTTCAATATCTTTGCCATCAGGGATGTTCAGGTCGATTTTAGTGGAACTGCACAAAAGCATCGTATGATCCGAGGGTGCCAGCCGTCTTTCCTTCGACAGGTTCTACCTGGCCAGGAAATTAAATCATGTTTAGGGTTTAGGGTTTAAGTCATAGTGACCCCATCAGTAGTTTTTCTTTCGTACACGCCCTCACAACCTTTTTCTTTAGTTGTGAAGTAAATATTGGCTATGATCTGTGAATCATTGAGATGCATCAGCATGCGTTGTATTTGATGGAATGTTGTAACGGGGCAACCTTGGAATAGGAATGAAAATGGAGTGGAAAGTTTCCGTTTTTCCGGAGAAAAATGGAAACTGAGAGAAACCAACGTTTCGTTTCGTTGGATCGCGCCATCGAGCAAAACCAACGTTTAAATCACGTCTGTCGTGTTTGTGTCTCATCCTCCTCCACGGCTCGACCCCACACGGTCGCTCGACATGCCATTCACCGCAAACCGAGTATACGATAACTTTCCCGCCTGCTTGTCGATGGATCGCGCCATGGAGTACTAGCACTACTGGAAGAGATTGACGAGTTGGGGGAGGACAGCTAGCTGTAGCACGGACTCCCAAGAACTTTTTACATGCATGTTGTAGCCGGCTATTGCGACCTTTGAACGCGGAGCAGCCGCGTGCACCCGGAAGCGGCGCGGGCGACGCTCTCTCGGCCGGCACGCCGCTTCAATGCCGGTGCCAGTGAGAGGTCGCGTCCGCTCTGGCTGGGCATGAATGCGGCACTGACCGTTTCAGGCGGGAAGCACGCGCGGGTGATGAAGAGGGTTCGGGTTGGTCAGGACCGGCCGTGGCAGCGGTCCGGACGTGCGCAAACAAGAGATGTTGTACGTTAATATTGCTGCGTATATAATTAACAACGTAAATAATGTGCCAGTTGGACAAATATGATTGGAGATGGAGATGGAAATGGAATTTTACGTAAACACGGATATGCATGTCTATGTCTATGTGTGTGTGCGCGACGACTCTCGCGACCTGGAAGCGGGGGCGTGTTTTTGATCGAGTTTTCTTTCTTGGTACGTTAGAAAAATTGTCTGCCAGTTTTCGTTTCTTTTTTCCGAGAACGCGCGTATTCTATTTAAAACCACTGCTATGGAGAGATTTTTTCCTCCATTATAGCCTCTTGTTTGATAGAGTTTCTCGCGTCTCGCTCTCTCACCCTCTCCATATCAAAACAAGATGACAGTGTCCACTCTATCTCTCTCCTCACCGGTGGTCACAGATCCGGCCGAATCCCGTCCGCTGCGGGAGGTGAGGAGGTGCAGCGTTGACGTTGTCGCCGTTGGGGACGGAGGAAGCCGATGCGCACCGTCCTCTCGGAGCCAGCGCTGGCGCGGACGAAGATCCTCCGCGCCCTTGTTCGCTGCCGTCGTGTGGGCAGATCCCGCCCGCCCGCCTAAAAGACATCTCGCCCACCTGAGGTATAACTACTTGTACTGGTCCGGCTCCCCAGGTCGCTGCGTGCGTGTTTTCTTCTATGCGACTACTCCCCAGCTCCCCATGCATAGTAGCTAGGGTTCGTCGGCTGGTCCAACATCACCTACTAGTACTATTATAGAGGAAATGCCACTCGAAAAGTTGTCCTGATTTATGCCTCGGTGGAGGTATACATGTTGTTTCGACAAAAAGTACATCGTGGTTGTGCGGTCATTGTCCATATGGTGGTAGTACTATCACTGGTTAAATGAAGAAATGCTTTTTTTCTCGGGTATCCTGGTTTAGTTCCCATCAAGATAATTATGATGCTTCTATTTGTTGGTGTACTTTTCATTAATTCTTATTGACAATTGAGATGTCATTGCTAACCCTTTTTTATATTTTTGGAAACAGCGATGCGTGTCTCCATACCCGGGCATGTCTTCCTCAATTTTAGTGGAACTGCACAAAATTGGATGGCCATTGTTGTTCCGCCTCACTGTCCTCCGCAACGTGGTTCTTCCTTCCTCGAGCTTGATTACTGAGAAGAAACAGACCACAGTGAGGATTTGTCGAACTTCATAGGTGCCTCACACAAACTTGATGCCAAATGGATGATGCATCACCACGATGACCTATCGATGCTCATGGTTGCGCCTCATGGTTGCGTCGCCTGGTGAAGCTGATCGATTTTCAATGAAAAACAACCTGTCTTCCATCAGTGCTCTTTGCTTGTTACGCACAAAGATGATATCCTTCGTCAGTTCACCTTGGTTGAGTTGGAGACGCAGTCGTCTTTCACGTTGGTGCAATTTTATCACACAATTGGCTATGAACCAAATGTTTCCTCAAAGAAGGATCGACGTTGGTACTAAAAGCATAAGTTTTGTATTGATTTCTAAGCCTTCTCACAACTTTGTCTCCAGCTCCCCTGTAATTTTATTTGTCCAGCTATTAACTTTGATTTTAAAAAATGGTGTGGACTAAAAACCCAGATGGACGTAGTAGCCCTCCATTTTTATTTACTCCGCATATTAGATTTGACTGAATTCAAACTTTGTAATACTCTCAAACCTTTCTGATAATTGAAATTAAAATTCTTTATTTGTACACACTCTCACACGTTTCCGATAATTTGGCGCATGTGTGGTTGTTCACTTAAGGGAGGGTAGTGTACCACACGTGAAGGACAGGAAGTGCGACCAGGACGCGTGGGCGTGGATCGTTAGTTCATCGGAAGTAGTACTAGTTTTCTTCACTGTACATTAAATAAAGAGTTTCGTTTCGTACTTACACAATTTAAAACGATTGTTATGGAGAGAATAAGAAAACCACTCCACTATATATTAGCCGTATACACGAGAGTACTATATGGACGCAGCTTCATTGACTTAGTGCACCTGCCTTTGGATTTATGACAGGTGGGCCCAAAATGTGGTTGGCTCACCTGTCATACAGCCAAAAGCAGGTGCAGTGAAGGCACTGGAGCTCAGTCCGTACTACAGTAGTATGTATATAAGCGGGAGCCTCAGCGCTTGTTTGCTAGGGTTTGCACTCTCCACACGCTCGCCGCACTACATATATGTTACACGCTGGAGGCTCAGCGTTCATTTGCTAGGGTTTGCTACATTCACAGTCTCTCACCCTCTCTTCACCAGATCTAAACAAGACTGCGTTGGCCTCTTGTCTCTCTCTCCCCCCTCACAGCTGGTGAAGGAGGCGTCCGTATCCCGTCGCACCGGGAAGGGGAGGAGGTGCAGGGTTCACTCTATCGCCTTCGGCAAGGGAGGCAATCCACTGCCGGCTGCGCTGTTCTCTTTCACCCAGCGCCTGTGCGGGAGGGTCACCGACCCCTTCTTCCTCGTTGCCGTACATAGTGTGGGCAGATCCGGCCTCCCGCCGCACGCCTTGCCACATCCCAACGACCCTAAGGTATAAGTTTCTTTGAAACCGTCGTTGCTCTAGCTGCATGTGGATCTTTTTCGATCTGTAGTCGAATCTAGGTCTTGGTTCAAAGAGGAAAGAAGGGTGCGGTGGGCTGGAGCAAGAATCTAGGACGTGGTTCAATGAGGAAAGGAGGGGCGGAAAGTAGTATAGACTGGCTATCCAGCCGCTTTGTAGGTCGAAAAGGGAAAAAGAGGGTAACCCAGTACACACATCTGTAAGGAACCGATCTCTTTGTTGAAAAGGGAAAGAAACTGGGGGTCGGGTAGTTTGTGCAGGACTAGATTTGCTGCCTTCACATAGGAAGAAGGTTCAAAGAGAACAAATATGGGACCAGCGCATATATGCTGCTTGGCTACATACTCTGCATCACCCATTTATACGTGTGGACGCACATGGTGCTGGCATGTCCCATACATCTATTTTGCTGTTGTTAATCTAAGAATGCCGCCAGAAAATTGAAGCAATGCCACTGCTAAAAGTAAATTACATTTTTTAACGAATGTTGTTTCAAGAGAATGTCTCTGTTAATATGAATCAATGCAACCGTTTTAGAAATGCTACTGTCCTACTTTGTTTTCCATCCAAGATAAGTTAGATGCTTCTTTCTGTCACCGTTTGTTTCATCCTCCTTTATCGGCAAGTAATTGTTTCCTTTTTTGCCTCTGTTAAAACAGGGCTATTGATTCAACTTGTTGCTATTGCGTCATTTTGCTTCGCTACTCGAAACACTTATGTTTTAAGAGTGTTTTGTGCAGTTCAACTTGAATGTCACACCGGTGACTTTGCTTAATTTTGGTGGAACTGCACAAAAGGAGATCGAGATTCGTATTTTACCTTTGTCGGTCTCATGAAAGGTCAGTACATGCCTTCATCCACATGATTGTGCAGTGTGCTTTGAGATGTTGTGCTACTTGTATTGGTACTGTTTTAAATAAATTTTGAATTGAAGCTACTGTATTGCTGTCTTTTCCCATTAAGTAGTGAACAAAAATGGGACCAACCCAGACATGATGCTTGTTGCTTTGTTACAACAAACTCTGCATCACCCCCTTTATAAGTAGATGGAAGCACATACTGTTGTTGCGCCCACTCTCCCCTGGAACTGTTTATGCTTTTCGTTAATCTAATGCCGCTGGTAAAATTAAGCAATGCCACTCTCAGAATTAATTAACTACTGAATCTTATTTCAAAACTGCAACACTTGTTAGGAATGGTACTATCTTGCTTTGTAGTTCTTTCTACATGTTTAACCAAGGTATTGTTAAGATAATGTCTCTGTTAAAATGAATCAGTTGCATTGTTTTAGGAATGGTACTTTTCTGCTCTGTCGTTCTTTATACATGTTGAAACAAGGCATTGTTAAGATAATGTCTCAGTCAATATGAATGAATCACACTGATGGAGAATTGCTACTCTCCTGCTTTGTTTCCCATTAAGATAAAGTAGATCAGTAGATGCTTTTCTTCTGGGAGTACAAGTCATCAACCGTTATTTCTCAGTAATTGTTTCCCTTATACCTATTGTTGCTTACAGGGATATCAAAATTAAAGCTCGGTTTTATTCCGACTTCGATTTTAGTTGAACTGCACAAAAGGAGCCAATGTGTCCAAGGCAAACTGCTGCATTACTGGGTCCAGTTGGTCGTTCCACTATGCAGAAAGAAGCAGTCACTGTTTGCGCTACATTACAGAAGGAATGACCGAGAAGCTTTACAGAGTATTATTAGACACCGGTGACATGACTAGTCTGCAGAGACCATTGGCAATTTAACAACACATGGAGTGCCCAAACAAGTACAAGAAGCTACGACAGGACTCCACGATTATAGGCATTACATATTTTGAATGGGAAAAGCTTGTCAAAGTTTAATCATTGATGTTAGCAAGAAGACGTTAGTTTAATATATTGGAATGGAAAACCTTATCAAAATTTGCTCATTGACGTTAGCCAGAAGACATGCATTTGATATTTTTGAGTGGGACGCCCTTGCTGTGAGCAGCGTCGAGTGTTTTTTCCTATTCCTATGTTCAGTTTAGAAGTAAATAGTTACTCTGCTGAGATATTCCTATGTTAAGAGTTTGTTCTGAATATTGTCTATGTAATGCCAGGCCTTGTGTTTGATTGCAAAGTTGAGCTTGGAATGTTGTGGCATGCGGTATCACGAGCTGTTCACCGTGCCTCCTGAGAATAATGCTTCGTATTGTTTTGCATGTCGATCTAATGCCAGTGATTTGCTTGTTAAGAAGATCATCCTCTTCTGTTGTTTCCGTGCTTAAGAAGTTCATCGTCTGATGTTTCATTCATAGCCTATACGACAAGTCGGGTAGGTTAGACGTGAAACCATATGATCTTCCGACCAACTCATGATATTAGGCCGTGATTGGATCGTCGTTTTCAAACCAAAACCGCTTGTAAATTAAAGCAGATGGTCTCGGGCGAAGGCGCTTGGTTGGTCGATTTCGACTAGTAAAATATCGGAAGTACTTCACACACGATAAAAACGCTGAACGACACTCGGACGATTGCTAATCCAGCCGTTAGCTGCTGTTTCAGCCTTTCCCATGGATGCCATGATACGCACGTTGTGCATGTATCGTCTGGTAATGTCGTCCATATAGCAGTGCTCGTAAAATATACACTGGTCTCTCAAATTACACGCGTAAACCGCCGGTTTTACTTATAGACCTCTGGCCCTCGGTTTCATTACGCCTGTATTTTACGCGTTGTTTCCGATTCGAGTAAATTACACTTGTATGTTAATACATGTTTGAAATAAACCAGAGCTCCCAAGCGCGGCCTTACCGTTTCATGCCGTCTCAGTTTTTTGAAGGTGCTCATAGGTGTCCGATGATCCTGGCTTCCTGAATGAGCAGCGGGCGCTGTATCAGACCATCTGTAGGGCCCGCGAGGCCCTGTCCGTTGTCCTTCGAGTTGTTGCGCTCGCCGTGGCACCGAGCATTGTTAACATCGTCAACGAACATGAGGATTCAGGAGATGACTTTATTTTGACTGGATGACACTAGGGACCCACTAGGGCCATAGCCATACGTACGCAAGTGCCTCCTTATTATGTACAACTATATATTTTTTGCTTTCTCCTGGTTTCCTGACATCATGGTCCCACACCATTGTCAACCTATGTAGTCATACAAACAAGAGAATTGCACAAGGTGCGGCCGACAGCTGGGACCAAGCAGCTCGAGCAGTATTTGTGTTTTTGAGGCGTGAGCACTCCAGAGTTTTTCTTGGCGATGATTTCGTTGTTGTTCAGAGGAGAGCAAGGTATTAACTGGGCGGGCTGTGGCCCGTCTAGCCCAGGCCAGATATCCAGCCCAGATACTAATTTTTTCAAGAGGAAAATGGCTAGCCCAGCTATACGTCTTTTTGAGGAATACCGAGGCAAGGTTAACTTGTTAATCTCCACCCCGCTGGGCTGCAAATCTTTCCTAGGAGGGATGCATTAGGCTTAACAGGAAAATGGGCTTTAAAAATAATAAATGGGATGTAATTATAAAAACTGGGTAGTAACTATAAAAAAATGCACCAAACACGAAATTAGTTTATAAAATATTATTTATGGATTTTGAAAATCTTAAATTTTCATTGTTGCGCGCGCAATGTTTCGTTGGATTTTTACGTAATACAAATTTATATTTAATCTGACTAGAAATTTCGGGATAAAAATATTTCGGATCCCATCAAAATGTGGGAAATTTTATTGAATTCTGTCTTCAACGGTTGGTTGAAATTACTAATCGTTGTCCTAGCTAGAAAATGGGCTGTACTTTTAACAAACTGTAAATGGGCTGTTGTAAATTCCATTAGAATTCAAAAATGGGCTGTACATTCTTACAAAACGCAAATGGGCTATAAGTTCTCTGCCACACACTTGTGGGCCTACTAAGTGACGCGTCCCCTAAAAAAATAAGTTGACGCGTATGCAAGGCTTTGTCAACTTATTATAGTCAACACACGGTTCTAGCAGCAGTGGCCGTTGGATGTCTATCCAACGGATGTCGTGCTTCTTCTTCAATCTCGGATATTCTTAGCTTAGGCCGCCCAAAAAATGATTCCTCCCCCTGAGATCTAGGGCGCACCGTTTCGGAGGCTGACCTGGGGCCTACTAAGTTGGAGCGTACCAAGGGCTTTGTCAACTTAGTCAATATAAACGATTCTAGCTTCAGTGACCGTACAATGTCCATCCAACGGCCGTAGTGCTTCTTCAACCTCTGGTCTTCTTGGTCCAGCCGCCCAAAGCAGCGCCGGTCGTGCCGCCTGCTCCTGCCACCCGTGGCCGGCTATGCTGCCGCGGAGGCCTCACCGCCCCCATACTACTCCCACCGCTGGCCAGGCCATCCCTCCACTCACCCACACCCCCTGTTATTCTGCGGCGACGGCAGCCTCACAACGCAGCCGAACCAGTGAACCCTCGTACTCCTCTCCGCGCGGGTTTCCACTGCTGCGTCTTCCCCGGCTCCGCGTCGTCCCCTTCCTAGGCCTCGCCGTCGTCCGCCGCCCTGGTGCTCTCGGCGCAGCGTGGTCAACATGGTCAACGACCGACTTCCATCGGAAGAGTACTGTACGTGGAGAGGCTGACAGCTGGGTCCATGGCGGCCACAAGGAAGTGCCTCCTTATTACGCGCAAAAAAATTATTCCTCCACCTGATAGAGGGGACCCACCGGATGGGCCACCAGTATTTTGCAAAAAAAATCGTTTCCCCTGACTACTGGGACCCGCCGGACGGGCCACTGTATTTCGCGAAAAAACGTTCCCCCCGCTGTCAGCTCGGACCCACCGGAAGTGCCTCCTTATTATGCACAAAAAAATGAATACTCCCCCGGCTAGCTGGGACCCACCTTGGTGGGAGGCTGACTTGTGGGCCTACTAAGTTGACGGGGACGAAGGGCTTTGTCAACTTAGTCAATATGAACGATTCTAGCTCCAGTGACTGTACGATGTCCATCCAACGGCCATAGTGCTTCTTCAACCTCTGGTCTTCTTGCTCCAGCCGCCCAAAGCAGCGCCGGTCGTGCCGCATGATCCTGCCTCCCGTGGCTGGCTGTGCTGCCGCAGAGGCCTCACCGCCCCTACTATTCCCACCGCTGGCCAGGCCCTGCGGCAACGGCAGCCTCACACCGCAGTCGAACCAGTGAACCCTCGTACTCCTCTCCGCGCGGGCTTCCACTGCCGCGTCTTCCCCGGCTCCGCGTCGTCCCCTTCCTAGGCCTCGCCGTCGTCCACCGCCGTGGTGCTCTCCGCGCGGCACGGTCAACGTGGTCAAGGAACGACTTCCATCGGAAGAGTACTGTATGTGGAGAGGCTGACAGCTGGGTCCACGGCCACAACCCAGTTTTTTTGTGATTTTCCAAGTAAGTCGCTTTGTCAGGCCTGTTGGGCTGCAAATCTCTCAAGACGAGGAGAGCTTTCATTCGGCTGGCCGAGAAAATGGCCCATCAGTAATGAGAAATGGGCTGTACATTTTTAAAACACATCAAACCGGCAATTAGTTTCAAATATCTTTTTTTTTTCATTTCAGGATTTTAAATTACATTAATTTTTATGCGTGGAGAATTTGTTGGATTCTATATTAATATACATTTATTTTTAAAATCAGTTTGAATGTGAGTCAAAATCTCGGGATTAAAAACAGTTCGGACCGCACCGAAATATGCAAAATTTCGTATAATTTTTGAACCGTGGCCACAATATGGGCTGTAATGCTAACAAAAAGAATATGGGCTCCAAAAAAACCCTTAAGAATTAGCAAATGGGCTGTAAATTATTAGACATAATGGCAGATGGGCTGTATGCTGTTTTCCACAGATTTGAGGTTTTCCTAAAAAAGGTTGACCCACAAGCACTGACTGTTGGATGTCCATCCAACGGCCGTCATGCTTCTTCAATCTCTGCTCTTCCTGCTCCAGCCGCTCAAACAAGCGCCGGCGGGACTGCCTGCTCCCTCCTCCCGTGGCCGGCTGCGCTGCCGCGCAGGCCTCACCGCCCCACCGTACTCCCATCGCTGGCCTAGCCATCCCTCTACTCACCCACACATGCTGTTATTCTCCGGCGATGGCAGACGAACCAGTAAACCCTCGTACAGTCGTACTCCCCTCCGCGTGGGAAACAACTGCCGAGTCTTCCCTGCCTCCGTGTCGTCCCCTTCCTAGGCCTCGCTGTCGTCCACCGTCGTGGTGCTCTCGGCGCGGCGTGGTCAATGTGGTCAACGACCGACTTCCATCGGAAGAGTACTGTGCGTGGAGACGCTGACAGCTGGGTCCACGGCCGCAGCAAGGAAGTGCCTCCTTATTACGTGCAAAATAATTATTCCTCCACCTGACAGCGGGGACCCACCGGACGGGCCACGGTATTTCGCGAAAAAAACGTTTCCCCCCTGACTGCTGGGACCCACCAGCTACATCTTCGCACGCAAGGAAGTGCGTCCGGGCAAAAAAATGATTCCCCCCTGACTGTTGGGACCCAGCAGCTACACCTTCGCACGCAAGGAAGTGCGTCCGGGCAAAAAAAAACTATTCGCCCCCCTGACTGCTGGGACCCACCAGCTACATCTTCGCAGGCAAGGAAGTGCCTGATAGTCGGGACCCACCTGGTCGAAGCGTATGTAGCGTTGTCATTCTGGTCGCGAACGTGTACGTACATATATACTGGTCGATGTAGAGGCGCGCACGTGTCGTAGTAGAGGCGCGTATGTGTCATAGTAGAGGCGCGCACGTAGCATGTACACGTACGTACAGCGGCCAGGGTGCAAGAAAGAAAATACGGCCACGTACGTACATACGGGCAGGGTCTCGAACGCCTACTCGCGCATACGTACGGCCAGGGCTCGTGTACATGGTTGGGTCGGAACGGAGAAACAACGTCGTCGTCGTGTTCATGGGGAGGCAACGGAATGCGTTGTGTTCATGGGGAGGCAACGGAATGCGTCGTGTTCATCGGGAGGCAACGGAACGCGTGGAGCCAACCGGCTGGGTCGGAACGGAATGTGTGGTCGTGTTCATCGGGAGGGCTTGGACGGAACAGGCGATGGAAACGAGGCCTGGCGTACCGCAAGATGGAGGAAACGGCCTTGTGTTCGACCGGCCATGTTCGAAACGGGATCCTGTTCATCGGGAGGGGTCTGGCGTACCGCAAAACGGAGGAAACGGACCTCCTACAGTTGAAACGGGGGTCCTGTTGATCGGGAGGGGTGTGGCGTACCGCAAAACGGAGGAAATGGACTTGTGTTGGAGCGCTACGGTCGAAACGGGGTCCTGTTGATCGGGAGGGGTGTGGCGTGACGCAAAATGGGACTCCACGGGATACTGTTCATCTCCACCGTCGACCTCCTCCAGCCTCCACGGGCTCCTGTTCATCCAGCCTCCACCGCGCGCTACTCCACCGGCTACTGTTCAACCACCCCTCCACGGGCACCCCTCCATCGTCTACTGTTCATCCAGCCCTCCACACCACGGGGTCCTGTTCAACCACCCCTCCACGGGCACCCCTCCACCGTCTACTGTTCATCCAGCCCTCCACACCACGGGGTCCTGTTCAGCCACCCCCCCACACCACGGGGTCCTGTTCAGCCACCCCCACGGGCACCCCTCCATCGTCTACTATTCATCCAGCCCTCCACACCACGGGGTCCTGTTCATCCAGAGGCAACCGCTCACTGTTCATCCAACCCCCCCCGCAACGCTCACTGTTCATCCCCGAGGCAGCATCGATCGGCTTCAGTTAGCAGCAGTAGCGAAGGAATCGCTTGATCGGGTTCAGTTAACAGCCATCGATCGATCGCTTGGGTTCAGTAACGCGTAGCCTGCAGTGCAATCGCTCGGGTTCAGTTAGAGCCTAACGCCTCGCTCGGGTTCAGTTAGAGCCAACGGCTCACACACACGCGCGTACGCGTACGAGAGAAACGTGCATCGCTCGGCCCCCGAGCTCCCACCGTAACCGGGAACTCCCCGAAATTTTCCTCGCCCTCGCTTCTACCATGGTTTTTTCCGTCATGGACGGCCCAAAGAATGTCATGCAGCTGCGCCTCTGGCCCGCCTAGGACGAAAAGCCCATTTTCTGTCATGATTTTTTGTCATAGAAGTAGGAGCCCACCACATCTATGATGATACCGGGTTTTGTCACAATTATCATCATAGAAGTGTCATATGTATGACAGAAATTTTTTTCGTTCGGCCCAAAATGTCACGGATGTGTCTTTTTTTTTGTAGTGTATGGAATAAGGAGTGGCAAGAGCCTAATCTTGGGGATGCCAAAGGCACCCCAAGGTAATATTCAAGGACAACCAAGAGCCTAAGCTTGGGGATGCCCCGGATGGCATCCCCTCTTTCGTCTTCGTTCATCGGTTACTTTACTTGGAGCTATATTTTTATTCACCACATGATATGTGTTTTGCTTGGAGCATCATTTTATTTTCTTTTGTTTTGCTTGCTGTTTGAATAAAATACCAAGATCTGAAATTCTTAAATGTTAGAGAGTCTTCACATATTTGCATAATTATTCGACTACTCATTGATCTTCACTTATATCTTTTGGAGTAGTTTGTCATTTTCTCTAGTGCTTCACTTATATCTTTTGAGAGCACGATGGTGGTTTTATTTTGAAGAAATATATGAACTATCATGCTTCACTTATATTATTTTGAGAGTCTTAAACAGCATGGTAATTTTCTTTGGTTACGAATTTAGTCCTAATATGATGGGCATCCAAGAGGGATATAATAAAATCTTTCATATAAAGTGCATTGAATACTATGAGAAGTTCGATTCCTTATGATTGTTTTGAGATATGAAGATGGTGATATTAGAGTCATGCTAGTTGATTAGTTGTGAATTTGAGAGATACTTGTGTTAAAGTTTGTGATTCCTGTAGCATGCACGTATGGTGAACCGTTATGTGATGAAGTCGGAGCTTGATTTATTTATTTATTGTCTTCCTTATGAGTGGCGGTCGGGGACGAGCGATGGTCTTTTCCTACCAATCTATCCCCCTAGGAGCATGCGCGTAGTACTTAGTTTTGATAAATAATAGATTTTTGCAATAAGTATATGAGTTCTTTATGACTAATGTTGAGTCCATGGATTATACGCACTCTCACCCTTCCACCATTGGTAGCCTCTCTTGTGCCGTGCAACTTTCGCTGGTACCATACACCACTATATACCTTCCTCAAAACAGCCACCATACCTACCTATTATGGCATTTCCATATCCATTCCGAGATATATTGTCATGCAACTTTCCACCGTTCCGTTTATTATGACACGCTCCATCATTGTCATATTGCTTTGCATGATCATGTAGTTGACATCGTATTTGTGGCAAAGCCACCTTCATAATTCTTTCATACATGTCACTCTTGATTCATTGCACATCCCAGTACACCGCCGGAGGCATTCGTATAGAGTCATATTTTGTTCTAAGTATCGAGTTGTAAGTAAATAAAAGTGTGATGGTCATCATTATTAGAGCATTGTCCCATGTGAGGAAAGGATGATGGAGACTATGATTCCCCCACAAGTCGGGATGAGACTCCGGATGAAAAAAAGGAGAAAAAAGAGGCCATAAAAAAGGCCCCAAAAAACAAAAAAAGAGAGAAAAAGAGAGAAGGGGCAATGCTACTATCCTTTTACCACACTTGTGCTTCAAAGTAGCACCATGATCTTCATGATAGAGAGTCTCCTATGTTGTCACTTTCATATACTAGTGGGAATCTTTCATTATGGAACTTGGCTTGTATATTCCAATGATGGGCTTCCTCAAAATGCCCTAGGTCTTCGTGAGCAAGCGAGGTGGATGCACACCCACTTAGTTTCTTTTTGAGCTTTCATACACTTATAGCTCTAGTTCATCCGTTGCACGGCAGTCCCTACTCACTCACATTGATATCTATTGATGGGCATCTCCATAGCCCGTTGATACGCCTAGTTGATGTGAGACTATCTTCTCCTTTTTGTCTTCTCCACAACCACCATTCTATTCCACCTATAGTGCTATGTCCATGGCTCACACTCATGTATTGCGTGAAGATTGAAAAGGTTTGAGAACATCAAAAGTATGAAACAATTGCTTGGTTTGTCATCAGGTTGTGCATGATTTAAATATTTTGTGTGATGAAGATAGAGCATAGCCAAACTATATGATTTTGTAGGGATAGCTTGTTTGGCCATGTTATTTTGAGAAGTCATGATTGCTTTGTTAGTATGCTTGAAGTATTATTGTTTTCATGTCGATATTAAACTTTTGTTTTGAATCTTATGGATCTGAATATTCTTGCCACAATAAAGAAGATTACATTGATAAATATGTTAGGTTGCATTCCGCAGCAGAAATTGTGTTTTTATCATTTACCTACTCGAGGACGAGTAGGAATTAAGCTTGGGGATGCTTGATACGTCTCCAACCTATCTATAATTTTTGATTGTTCCATGCTATTATATTATCCATCTAGATGTTTTATATGCATTTATATGCTATTTTATATGATTTTTGGGACTAACCTATTAACCTGGAGCCCAGTGCCAGTTTCTATTTTTTCCTTGTTTTTGAGTTTTACAGAAAAGGAATACCAAACGGAGTCAAAATTGACGTGCCAATTTTTGATGATTTTTTATGGACCAAAAGAAGCCCCCCGGAGTAAAAGAGTTGGGCCAGAAGAGTCCCGGGCTGCCCACGAGGGTGGGGGCACGCCCTACCCCCCTGGGCGCGCCCTACCCCCTGGGTGCGCCCCCCTATCTCGTGGACGGCTCGGAGACCACCCTGATGTGAGACCTACGCCAAAAATTCCTATAAATATAGAAACCTCCAGAAATAAACCTAGATGGGGAGTTCCGCCGCCGCAAGCCTCTGTAGCCACCAAAAACCAATCGGGACCCTGTTCCGGCACCCTGCCGGAGGGGGGATCCCTCACTGGTGGCCATCTTCATCATCCCGGCGCTCTCCATGACGAGGAGGGAGTAGTTCACCCTCAGGGCTGAGGGTATGTACCAGTAGCTATGTGTTTGATCTCTCTCTCTCTTGTGTTCTTGATTCAGCAAGATCTTGATGTATCGCGAGCTTTGCTATTATAGTTGGATCTTATGATGTTTCTCCCCCTCTACTCTCTTGTAATGGATCTAGTTTTCCTTTTGAAGTTATCTTATCGGATTGAGTCTTTAAGGATTTGAGAAGACTTGATGTATGTATTGCATGTGCTTATCTGTGGTGACAATGGGATATTCACGTGATCCACTTGATGTATGTTTTGGTGATCAACTTGCGAGTTCCGCGACCTTGTGAACTTATGCATAGGGGTTGGCACATGTTTTCGTCTTCACTCTCCGGTAGAAACTTTAGGGCACTCTTTGAAGTTCTTTGTGTTGGTTGAATAGATGAATCTGAGACTGTGTGATGCATATCGTATAATCATATCCACGGATACTTGACGTGACATTGGAGTATCTAGGTGACATTAGGGTTTTGGTTGATTTGTGTCTTAAGGTGTTATTCTAGTACGAAATCTAGGATAGATCGAATGGAAAGAATAGCTTCATGTTATTTTACTACGGACTCTTGAATAGATCGATCAGAAAGGATAACTTTGAGGTGGTTTCGTACCCTACCATAATCTCTTCGTTTGTTCTCCGCTATTAGTAACTTTGGAGTGACTCTTTGTTGCATGTTGAGAGATAGTTATATGATCCAATTATATTATTATTGTTGAGAGAACTTGCACTAGTGAAAGTATGAACCCTAGGCCTTGTTTCCTAGCATTGCAATACCGTTTGTGCTCACTTTTATCATTAGTTACCTTGTTGTTTTTATATTTTTCAGATTACAAAAACCTACATCTACCATCCATATTGCACTTGTATCACCATCTCTTTGCCGAACTAGTGCACCTATACAATTTACCATTGTATTGGGTGTGTTGGGGACACAAGAGACTCTTTGTTATTTGGTTGCAGGGTTGCTTGAGAGAGACCATCTTCATCCTACGCCTCCCATGGATTGATAAACCTTAGGTCATCCACTTGAGGGGAATTTGCTACTGTCCTACAAACCTCTGCACTTGGAGGCCCAACAACGTCTACAAGAAGAAGGTTGTGTAGTAGACATCAAGCAGTTTCTGGCGCCGTTGCCGGGGGAGGTTAGTGCTTGAAGGTATATCTTTAGATATTGCAATCGAATCTTTTAGTTTCTCGTTTTATCACTAGTTTAATTTATAAAAGAAAACTACAAAAAAATGGAATTTTAGGGTGAGGAAATTCCTAAGTCATGAACGATGCTACCTCTTGAGCACTGCGTTGGTTTTCCCTTGAAGAGGAAAGGGTGATGCAGCAAAGTAGCATAAGTATTTCCCTCAGTTTTTGAGAACCAAGGTATCAATCCAGTAGGAGGCTACGCGCGAGTCCCTCGCACCTACACAAAACAAATAAATCCTCGCAACCAACGCGATAAGGGGTTGTCAATCCCTACACGGTCACTTACGAGAGTGAGATCTGATAGATATGATAGGATAATATTTTTGGTATTTTTATGATAAAGATGCAAAGTAAAATAAAAGCAAAGTAAAAAGGCAACGTAAATAACTAAGTGTTGGAAGATTAATATGATGAAGATAGACCCGGGGGCCATAGGTTTCACTAGTGGCTTCTCTCAAAAGCATAAGTATTTTACGGTGGGTGAACAAATTACTGTTGAGCAATTGACATAATTGAGCATAGTTATGAGAATATCTAGGTATGATCATGTATATAGGCATCACGTCCGAGACAAGTAGACCGACTCCTTCCTACATCTACTACTATTACTCCACTCATAGACTACTATCCAGCATGCATCTAGAGTATTAAGTTCATAAAAAAACAGAGTAACGCCTTAAGTAAGATGACATGATGTAGAGGGATAAATTCATGCAATATGATAAAAAACCCATCTTTTTATCCTCGATGGCAACAATACAATACGTGCCTTGCTGCCCCTACTGTCACTGGGAAAGGACACCGCAAGATTGAACCCAAAGCTAAGCACTTCTCCCATTGCAAGAAAGATCAATCTAGTAGGCCAAACCAAACTGATAATTCAAAGAGACTTGCAAAGATAACCAATCATACATAAAAGATTTCAGAAGATTCAAATATTGTTCATAGATAAACTTGATCATAAACCCACAATTCATCAGTCTCAACAAGCACGCCGCAAAAGAAGATTACATCGAATAGATCTCCACGAGAGAGGGGGAGAACATTGTATTGAGATCCAAAAAGAGAGAAGAAGCCATCTAGCTACTAACTATGGACCCGATGGTCTGAGGTAAACCACTCACACTTCATCGGAGAGGCTATGGTGTTGATGTAGAAGCCCTCCGTGATTGATGCCCCCTCCGGCGGAGCTCCGGAACAGGCCCCAGGATGGGATCTCGTGGGTACAGAAGGTTGCGGTGGTGGAATTAGTTTTTTGGCTCCGTATCTGATCGTTTGGGGGTACGTAGGTATATATAGGAGGAAGGAGTACGTCGGTGGAGCAACGTGGGTCCCATGAGGGTGGAGGGCGCGCCTGGGGGGGGGGGGGGGGGTAGGCGTGCCCCCTACCTCATGGCTTCCTCGAAGCTTCCTTGACTTAGGGTCCAAGTCTCCTGGATCATGTTCGTTCCAAAAATCACGTTCCCGAAGGTTTCATTCCGTTTGGACTCCGTTTGATATTCTTTTTCTGCGAAACTCTGAAATAGGCAAAAAACAACAATTCTGGGCTGGGCCTCCGGTTAATAGGTTAGTCCCAAAAATAATATAAAAGTGAATAATAAAGCCCAATAATGTCCAAAATAGAAGATAATATAGCATGGAGCAATCAAAAATTATAGATATGTTGGAGACGTATCAAACGACTAGCAGTGGAATAAGTACTTAGGTGCAAGCATAACAGTACAACAACACAGTCATCATGATGAAATGAAAACAAGCTCAGAGTATAGAAAGCGTAAACACAAGATCAGCAGGCTGAAGAAAAACTGACTGAAGAAATTGAACTAAGGAAATTTAGAAAGTCTTCAGTCAAAGACTTCAAACAGTAACGATCAAGTACACAGCACAGTAATGAGGAAATGAAAGGGTTGAGGAAATAGAACCAGTTAGCTCGGTGAAGACAGTGATTTGGTAGACCATTTCCGAATTCTGTGATAGTTGTACATCTGGTTGGAGCGTCTAGGTATTTAAATCCGAGGACACACAGTCCTCACCGTATTCTCCTTGTGCTAAGATCACACAGACCCCGCCCAAACACTTGTGGTAAGTCTTCAGGTGACTTCCAAACCTTCACAAACTCAGTCACTCGGCGATCCACAATTTCCTCTTGGATGCTCTAGACCATGACGCCTAACCGTCTGGAAGATGCACAGTCTTCAAAGGTAACAAGCGTCGGATCCACACAGGAACAATCTCTTCAGTGATGCTCAATCACTTTGGGTTTTTAGGTGTTTGGGTTTGGGTTTTCCTCACTTGATGATTTTCACACAAAGGCCTCGGAGGATGGGATGCTCTCAATGACAAGTGTTAGTTTCTCGCGGAGCAGCCAACCAGCTAGTGGTTGAAGGGGACGGCTATTTATAGCCTAGGGAGCAGCCCGACATGATAATACATAAATGCCATTCAATGATATGACAATTAGGTGGAAGATATTTTGGGACAGCTGGCGCATAGCACAACAACGGTCGGAAATTTGAGGTTGAAATTCCTCAGGGCTATCATGTTCCTCACTTGTAGGCAATCTGCACTGGCGAATTCCTAACTCCTCAGTCAGAACAAATTCCTCAAGGACCAGAAGAACTTCGTCTCTGTCACTGAAGAAATTGACTGAACTGTATGAGATTTCCAATGGCTTCACTCGAAGGGATTGGTAGGTGTAGGATTTTGAGATGAGCATCACTTGAAAACTTTTCCTTAGTTTTTCCTCGACACCCTTTAACAGTACGGTGTTTCCTATGACTCAAGAAAGAGAAAATGAAACTACAAAAACAAAAGTCTTCACGCTTCATGTTCCTCGCATGAATATCAAGTCTTCACGGTCACACCAATTTCTTCACTTTCAAAGTCTTCAGAAGGCCAAAGTCTTCAGTTGAAGACATTCATTTTTAGGGGTCGACTTTCTCTATAAATATCAAACTCCTCATAGACTTATAGACCTGTGTACACTCACAAACACATTAGTCCCTTAACCTACAAGTCTTCAATACACCAAAATCACTAAGGGGCACTATATGCACTTACAATCTCCCCCTTCTTGGTGATTGATGACAATATAGGTTAAGTTTTCAACTGGGATAAATATATGAAGTGTAAATACTGATATTGAGGAATTTGATTGCAAGATATAGAAGAACTCCCCCTGAACATGTGCATATGTGAGGAATTTGCTTTTGAAAAGCAATGCACATTGAAGAGTAGAATCATGGAGATCTCCCCCTATATCTTCTAATTCATACACGCATTTAACATATAATATGAAGAGTTTGAAATGCATGATGAAATATGGTGACTGATGTAATTTAACATGCGTGCATTAACATATTTGAGGAAAGAGCATGCAGAAGAACATAGTGAAAGTATCAGACCATCATCGGAGTTAAGATTACAACTCGATCCAACAAAGTTTTCAAAAGAACGGGAGTTGTAACTTAGCAGAAAAACGCCCAGATATAGACCCGCTTGAAGACTAACTCAAATTTCTCCCCCTTTGTCATCGAATGACCAAAATGGATGAAAAGTGAGGACTAACGCCCCTGAAGAATATCATCATGAAGTCGATGGAGGAGCGCTAGTGTTGTTGGGGGTCGGTTGTTGAAGTAGGGCCTGCCGCAGTGTCATCCAAGTCTTCATGTTCATGAGTCTCGCGCGATGAAGAATAAGAGCTGGCCACCAAGTGAGGAACTTTGACCTTCTTGAATTTCTTCGAAGGAAGCTGAGACCAGTCGAAATCCTACTTGAAGCCCATCTGTTTTAGATCTTCTTCACCGTAGAGATGAGATAGAACAGCCCAGGTGCGATCAAAGACTCCATGGAGGTAGTAATGGTTCTTCTTCCTGAATTCTGAGTGATGGTCATGTTCTGAAGAATTGAACCAAACTGTATCTTGACCCATTTGTGGTTGCGATCGACCTTCTGGTGAAGACTGAGGAGAAGCTCACGATCAGTCATCACCCTTGGAGCTGTGCCTTGAGGATTTTGCTTAGAAGCATTGGCGGCAGAGTAATGAGTGGCAGAGTCATCATTGGTGGAGTAGGATGCAGCTTTGCGAAACTGTCCATCCAATGGACGAATGCCTTCATCCATAATTGCAGTCGCCTTGCCCTTCTCATCAGCTGAGGAATATGTACGCTTGAGGACTTCAATAGGGGGCAAGTAGTTGCCATGATTAAGAGTGTCAGCCTTGTAATTCATTAAAGACCTTGATCTGAGGAATCTCATAATCCAAGGAGTGTAAGGCTTCAACTCAAAAGGTGACAATGCAACATTTGCCAGAGTCCTCATGAAGAAATCATGGTAGTTGATTGGAAGGCCATGAATAATGTTGAAAAGCAAATTCTTCATGATGCCGACGACTTCTTCTTCATTAGAATCGTGGCCTTTGATAGGACTCAGGGTCTTGGTCAGAATGCAATAGACAGTCCTCGGCACATATAGCAATTCCTTCACGAGGAATTTGGTTCTGGGGGCTTGACCAGGCTTCAGCGGCTTCATCAACACTTGCATGTAATGATCAGATAGTTCAGGTTCATGGTAGATGAGCTGCGCACCTTCAAGGGGAGGACTGACAGGTAGGGCATGAAGCAATTCAGAGGCCGGTGCTTTATAGTGTGTGTTTTCTGTCATCCAATCCAACACCCATGAATTCACATCTTTAGCATTCCCGGTGATGTGCAGTGTGGGTAGAACTGAAGAATTAGTTCTTCATTCCAGTCAACTATGTCAGTGCAGAAGTTGAGCAGCCCAGCGTCATGAAGAACACTGAGGACTGGGGTGAAGCAAGGCAGCGACTCCATGTCAACATGAGGAATATGTTCATGGTCGAAGATCTTGTCTTTGTCGAAAAGGAGTGAAGAATAGAAGTTCATCTGGCTTGCAGTCCAGAAATGCTTCCTTCGAAGACGAGCAGAGTCATAAGGGGTGCAGTCAGTGAAGAATACATGCTCATGAAAGAAGTCATCAACATCGAAATTCTGCTTCTTTGAGAAAGGATTTTTCGGCTTGGGCTGAGGAGTATCAGTCAATGTGTTCGCAGCCTCAGGAATCACAGTCTCAGGAGCCGCAGGCTGAGGAATTTCAGTGCCAACATCTTCAGTGGCAGCCTAGGTCTCCATCTCTTCAGCAGTGTTAACATCAGCACTAGTGGCTGGAACAACTTCAGGAATGGTAAGAAGTGAAGCTTGAGGTTCATCAGAGCCCATATGAATTTCTTCAGTATGGACAGGGGACTGAGGAATCTGTTGTAGTGGGGTGAACATTGGAGAGTTGGGGTGATGACTTTCCCAATAGTCATAGTTCAGAACAGGAGTGGTGCTCCCAATGTCCACGTCTTCATCTTCTTCATTAATTTCTTCAACGCCTGCCTCTTCAGCTGTGAACTGAGGCATGGGCGATGATACCTGTGGGGTTGAAGGGATATCATCCACTTCAATTTCTTCATCCAACTGCTCTGACGAAGCAGCAGAAGGAACATCTTCATCAGATCCGCTTGGGATCTCATAATCCTCACCAAATGGAACGAGTTCCTTTGATGGCATGCTCGAAACAGGAATAGCATCAATTGGATTCTCAAAAGAGCTTGTCAAAGTCTTCATCTTCTTTGGTGCTGAAGACTCTGAGGAAGCAGATGCTTTCCTTTTCTTCACAGCTGCTCGCTCCGCAGCTTTGGTTTTCTTCACTTCTGATGCAGAAGGAAGAACTGGACTAGGCGTTGGTGCGGGAGGAGCAGAGGAAAGTGGTTCATTTTCCTCAGGAGCAACTGATGCAGTTGCCTTGGCTTGTTCAGGTTCTTCAGGCGCAACGACAGATGCTTCAGTTGGCCTGGCTTGCTCTTCAGGCCAACACTAGTGGTTGCCCTGACAATTTCATCAGCGGCTGGAATACCTTCATCAGCCCTCGTACTTGCAGTTTCATCAGCAACCTGATTTTCATCAGCGGTGCTGGCATGTTCTTTAGTGGGCTGAGTGATACGTCTCCAATGTATCTATAATTTTTTATTGTTCCATGATTTTATATTATCTGTTTTGGATGTTTAATGGGCTTTAATATACCTTTTTATATTATTTTTGGGACTAACCTATTAACCGAAGGCCCAGTGCAAATTGCTGTTTTTTGCCTATTTCAGTGTTTCGCAGAAAAGGAATATCAAACGGAATCCAAATGGAACGAAACCTTCGCGAGGATCTTTTTTGGAACAAACACAATCCATGAGACTTGGAGTGGAAGTCAAGGAAGCAACGAGGCGGCCACAAGGCAGGAGGGCGCGCCTGGGGGGGGGGGGGGGGGGTAGGCGCGCCCCCACCCTCGTGGGTGATACGTCTCCAACGTATCTATAATTTATGAAGTATTCATGCAATTATATTATCTGTTTTGGATGTTTATGGGCTTTACTAAACACTTTTATATTATTTTTGGGACTAACCTACTAACCGGAGGCCAGCCCAAATTGTTGTTTTCTTGCCTATTTTAGTGTTTCGAAGAAAAGGAATATCAAACGGAGTCCAAACGGAATGAAACCTTAGGGATAGTTATTTTTGGAACGGAAGCAATCCAGGAGACTTGGAGTAGATGTCAGGGAAGCTTCGAGGAAGCCACGAGGCAGGGAGGCACGCCCTACCCCCTAGGCGTGCCCCCACCCTCGTGGGCCCCACGTGGCTCCCCTGACCGACTTCTTTCGCCTATATATATGTCCATATACCCTAAAAACATTGAGGAACACAATAGATCGGGAGTTCCGCCGCCGCAAGCCTCTGTAGCCACCAAAAACCAATCGGGACCCTGTTCCGGCACCCTGTCGGAGGATCCCTCACTGGTAGCCATCTTCATCATCCCGGTGATCTCCATGACGAGGAGGGAGTAGTTCACCCTCGGGGCAGAGGGTATGTACCAGTAGCTATGTGTTTGATCTCTCTCTCTCGTGTTCTTGACGTGATACGATCTTGATGTATCGCGAGCTTTGCTATTATAGTTGGATCTTATGATGTTTCTCCCCCTCTACTCTTTTGTAATGGATTGAGTTTTCCCTTTGAAGTTATCTTATCGGATTGAGTCTTTAAGGATTTGAGAACACTTGATGTATGTCTTGCATGTGCTTATCTGTGGTGACAATGGGATATTCACGTGATCTACTTGATGTATGTTTTGGTGATCAACTTGCAGGTTCCGTGACCTCGTGAACTTATGCATAGGGGTTGGCACACGTTTTCTTCTCGACTCTCCGGTAGAAACTTTGGGGCACTCTTTGAAGTTCTTTGTGTTGGTTGAATAGATGAATTTGAGATTGTGTGATGCACATCGTATAATCATACCCATGGATACTTGAGGTGACATTGGAGTATCTAGGTGACATTAGGGTTTTGGTTGATTTGTGTCTTAAGGTGTCATTCTAGTACGAACTCTATGATAGATCGAACGGAAAGAATAGCTTCATGTTATTTTACTATGGACTCTTGAATAGATCGATCAGAAAGGATAACTTTGAGGTGGTTTCGTACCCTACAATAATCTCTTCGTTTGTTCCCCGCTATTAGTGACTTTGTAGTGACTCTTTGTTGCATGTTGAGGAATAGTTATATGATCCAATTATGTTATTATTGTTGAGAGAACTTACACTAGTGAAAGTATGAACCCTAGGCCTTGTTTGAATGCATTGCAATACCGTTTACGCTCACTTTTACCACTTGCTACCTTGCTGTTTTTATATTTTCAGATTACAAAAACCTTTATCTACCATCCATATTGCACTTGTATCACCATCTCTTCGCCAAACTAGTGCACCTATACAATTTACCATTGTATTGGGTGTGTTGGGGACACAAGAGACTCTTTGTTATTTGGTTGCAGGGTTGTTTGAGAGAGACCATCTTCATCCTACACCTCCCACGGATTGATAAACCTTAGGTCATCCACTTGAGGGAAATTTGCTACTGTCCTACAAACCTCTGCACTTGGAGGCCCAACAATGTCTACAAGAAGAAGGTTGCGTAGTAGACATCAAGCTCTTTTCTGGCGCCGTTGCCGGGGAGGTGAGTGCTTGAAGGTATATCTTTAGATCTTGCAATCGAATCTTTTAGTTTCTTGTTTTATCACTAGTTTAGTTTATAAAAGAAAATTGCAAAAGAAAAGAAAATGGAATTGAGTTTGCTTCATAGGCTTCATCTTTTTAATATCTTTCGTGAGAATGATGGAAAGGAAAATTGTGCTCAAGTGCTAGAAGAAGAAGTCTCTAAAATGTTTGGCAGTAAATCTTTGAATGATGAGCCTGATTGCAATGTTGTTAGTACGGACTCCTTGAATATCCATAGTACTAATGATGATTGCACTAGTCATGATGAAAATGTCTCTTATAAGCATGTCAACTTTTGTGGAGTGCATAGAGTTTGCAAGTACACACCAAATAGGGAAGATATATTTTGTAAAAGGCATAAGTATTTGGAAACTAAATGGTTGCAAGAAAGGCTAGATGTTTGTGCTGAAAATTTAAACTTTCTTAGCTGTACTTGTGAACTTTGCAATGAACATGGTCATTTAAGTCTCCAATGCAAATTGTTTCATGATCGAATCGTGTCCAAGAATTGTGATGACTTGATTTCCCTTGCATATCATAATGAACTTAGTTTGCTTTTGGGTTATGAAGAAATGAAACGTATAACTAAGGATCTTCCAGAATTTCCTTGATAAAGTTCTTGATTTTGATCTAGAGGAAATTTATAAGTATTGCGCGGTGAATTCTATTGAAAATCCTTGTATTTCCAATTACATAAATACAAGAAAACAAATAGAAGATGAAGAGAATACTAATGAAAGGGAAGAGACTTCCCAATATCCTCCTATTATTTCTTATGATGAATCAGGTAACGAGGAGGAGCTTTCTATTCAACCAATCTCATTTATAAGGAGCTCAAAAGAGAGGGTTAAACCCACACATGATGTGAAGAAGAAAAAGAAAAGACGGAGAAGCAAAGGTAAAAAGGTATCCCTCCCAAATGATGTTGCTCCTATTACTCATTTTGATGATGATAATTGCTGTACTATTGGTGCTATCCATACTATTAATGAGGAGAGTGATTATGCTTATGATATGAAAAGGCCCAAGCTTGGGGATGCTATGTTTGATGAGAATGACATGTTTGAGAATATATTTGCTGCAATTAATGTTTGTCCCAAGCTTGGGGATGCTATGTCTAATGAAGATCATATTTTTAGCCTCCCATGTTTTGATGAGCAAATTTATTATGATGATAGCATGTCTCCTATTTATGATGATTACTGTGATGACACCTATGCTATAAAGAGTAGTGATGATTATATTTATCATGATTATGATTACCCTTTTTCTGAACATTACTATTATAATGTGGAAACAATTTATAGTATTCGAGTCTCGTATGATATTCCCACTATTCCGAATGAGAAGAATTTTGCTTATGTAGTGAGTAGTAAATTTTCTATGCTTGTAGATCATGAAAAGAATGCTTTAGGTGCTGGTTATATGGTTGAATTCATTCATGATGCTACTGAAAATTATTATGAGGGAGGAACATATGCTTGTAGGAGTTGCAATAATATCAAGTTTCCTCTCTATGTGCTTAAAGTTTTAAAGTTATGCTTGTTTTACCTTCCTATGCAAGTTGATTCTTGTTCCCATAAGTTGTTTTCTCACAAAATCCCTATGCATAGGAAGTGGGTTAGACTTAAATTTGCTAGTCATATTCTTCATGATGCTCTCTTTATGTTTCAATTCTTATCATTTATGTGAGCATCATTGAAATCACCATGCCTAGCTAGAAAGACATTAAAGAAAATCACTTGTTGGGAGACAACCCAATATTTACCCCTACTTTTTTTGTGTGTTCACATGATTAATCTACTGTAGTAATCATGTTTTATAGCTTTTGCTTCAATAAAGTGCCAAGTAGAACCTTTGGGATGACTTGGGTGGAAGTTAATGTGATCTTGCTATAAAAAACAGAAACTTTGCGCTCACGAGTTTAGCTGTCATTTTTTACAGAAGAGTGATTTTAAGTTGATTATTTTGAAGAATATTAATAGACAAATTCCTCAGGTCCACCAATTTATTTCAGAATTTTTTGAGTTCCAGAAGTATACGTTTGATACTGATTACTACAGACTGTTCTGTTTTTGACAGATTCTGTTTTCTATGTGTTGTTTGCTTATTTTGATGAATCTGTGAGTAGTATAGGAGGGTATGAACCATAGAGAAGTTGGAATACAGTATATATTACACCAATATGAATTTAGAATGAGTTCACAACAGTACCTAAGTGGTGATTTATTTTCTTATACTAACGGAGCTTACGAGTTTTCTGTTAAGTTTTGTGTTGTGAAGTTTTCAAGTTTTGGGTAAAGATTCGATGAACTATGGAATAAGGAGTGGCAAGAGCCTAAGCTTGCGGATGCCCAAGGCACCCCAAGGTAATATTCAAGGACAACCAAGAGCCTAAGCTTGGGGATGCCCCGGATGGCATCCCCTCGTTCGTCTTCGTTCATCGGTAACTTTACTTGGAGCTATATTTTGATTCACCACATGATATGTGTTTTGCTTGGAGCGTCATTTTATTTTGTTAGTATTTTCTTGCTGTTATTTAGAATAATGTTTTGCATCTCTATTTTCAATAAAGATGTCAAGGATAGCCTTTACCATGCTTATTTTGCAGGTATACATGTTGCTGTTTCAAAACAGAAAGTTTATCGCTGTTGCAAAATTCCCCAGAAAAGCCAGAATATGATAAAATGTTGAAACTTTTTGCATAATAAGCTCTGATAAATTTTCTACAGTGTGGTAGAATTTCATAATGTTTGGAGTTAGGGAAGTATGATGAATCTTGCATTCTTTACAGACTGTACTGTTTTGGCAGATTGCTGTTATGTTTGCATTGTTTGCATATGTTTGCTTGTTTAATGATTCTATTTGAGGATAGGAGTATTAAATATGCAGAGGCATTTAGTATGCAATGTTGAATAATAATTTTAGTGATTTGTTACAGTAGAAAATGATAAGGTTTTTGCATTGGTTTATACTAACTTATCTCACGAGTTCTTGTTGAGTTTGGTGTGGATGAAGCTTTCGAGAATTAGGAAACCGTGATATGAGAGGAATTAAGGAGACACAAAAGCTCAAGCTTGGGGATGCCCAAGGCACCCCAAGATAATATTTCAAGAAGTCTCAAGCATCTAAGCTTGGGGATGCCCCGGTAGGCATCCCACCTTTCTTCTTCAACAATTATCGGTTAGTATCAGTTGAGCCTAAGTTTTTGCTTCTTCACATGATGAGTGCTATCCTTGAAATGTCGTTTTATTTTGTTTTGCTTGCTGTTTGAATAATATCCCAAGACCTGAAATTCTTAAATGAGAGAGAGTCTTGACATAGCTACATAATTATTTAACTACTCATTGATCTTCACTTATATCTTTTTGGAGTAGTTTGTCATTTACTCGTGTGCTTCACTTATATCCTATGAGTGAATGGTTGAATGATTTGAATATCATAAATTTGAAATTATATATGTTTCATACGCTTATCCTATGGGGAGTAATGACTTCACATATAAGAAGTAGAGGTGGTAAATTTATTGAAGTTTAGCAAACATTGTATTGGTCACTTGAACAATTCATGAAAGAATATTGAAGGAAGAGAGATTTCACATATAAATATACTATCTTGGACATCTTCTATGATTGTGAGCCCCATTAATTATTTTCAAACCTGAGCAAATTAGTTGAAGTAGGACAAGGAAGACAACATAATTAGTTATCCTTGGGTATATTTGTATAGAAGTTATATTGTTATGGATCCTCTAACATGTGGTGCTTGCTATTTAGAATCCTTTGCTAGCCAAAATATCTGTACTAAGCGGGAATACTGCTTGTGCATCCAAATTCCTTGAACTAAGTTTATTCCATGAGTGTCCATCATATCTACCTATATGCGGTATTTACCCGCCGTTCTAAGTAAATTTGCATGTGCCAAACTCTAAACCTTCAAATAATAATCTGTTTTGTATGCCCGAATCGCTCATGTAGCGACTATGGGCTGTCAGTATCTTCCATGCTAGGTGGGTTATTCTCACGATGAGTGGACTCCGCTCATCATTCACGAGAAAATGGCTGGTAACTGGGATGCCCAGTCCTATGATCAAAAGATCAAAAACAATTCGCAAATAATTTAAACAAACTCCCCCAGGATTGTTGATAGTTGGACGGCACCCGTTGTTTTGGACAAGCCGTGGAGTGTGATTGTTGGTGGAGGGGGAGTAAAATCTTTACCTTTCTGTTTGGGAACTGCCTATAATGTATCTAGTATGGAAGATATTGGGAACTCTTGGTCGTTATGTTGACAATGAAAGCATACCTCTCAAAATTATTCTCATCTCTGTTTTAGCTTCGAGCTCTGGCACCTCTGCAAATCCGTGCTTCCCTCTGCGAAGAGTCTATCTTTTACTTTTATGCAAGAGTCAGTAGTATTCATTCTCATTCCAACCTACTCTTTAGTTGGCAAGCATCATGTGGTGGAGAAAGATCTAAGCATATATGGCCATTCAAATATATTTGATCATGAATTATTATTGTTGACAATTATCTATACGATAAATAAGTTGGGAGGTGAAACATTAAGCCCCTATCTTTCTCAGTGTTCGATGGATGCTATTTGTTCTAAAAATATGCTTTGAGTGGTAGCAATCATGGAAGACTGTATGATAATTGAGTATGTGGGATTTGTTAAATCAAATCTCTTACATAGACCCTTCCTGAAAATAAGATGAATTGCAATTGTTTGATGACTGAGAACATAGTTTGTTAGTTTTCAAGAAAGTTTATGGTCTATGCTTTAACATGTGAATAGCTTGTTACTTGATCATGAAAAGTTTTATGAGTTGAGCTACTGTTATGATATATAATGATGCTAGAAAGAGTGATTTGAACTATCATTGATCAAACTTATGCACTTGCTAGCATTCACACTTCATAAATTATTTCTTTTATCATTTACCTACTCGAGGATGAGCATGAATTAAGCTTGGGGATGCTGATACGTCTCCAACGTATCTATAATTTATGAAGTATTCATGCTATTATATTATCTGTTTTGGACGTTTATGGGCTTTACTAAACACTTTTATATTATTTTTGGGACTAACCTATTAACCGGAGGCCAGCCCAAATTGCTGTTTTCTTGCATATTTCAGTGTTTCGAAGAAAAGGAATATCAAACGGAGTCCAAACGGAATGAAACCTTCGGGAGAGTTATTTTTGGAACGGAAGCAATCCAGGAGACTTGGAGTAGACGTCAGGGAAGCTTCGAGGAAGCCACGAGGCAGGGAGGCGCGCCCTACCCCCTGGGAGCACCCCCACCCTCATGGGCCCCTCGTGGCTCCCCTGACCGACTTCTTTCGCCTATATATGTCCATATACCCTAAAAACACCGAGGAACACAATAGATCGGGAGTTCTGCCGCCGCAAGCCTCTGTAGCCACCAAAAACCAATCGGGACCCTATCCCGGCACCCTGCCGGAGGGGGGATCCCTCACTGGTGGCCATCTTCATCATCCCAGCGATCTCCATGACGAGGAGGGAGTAGTTCACCCTCGGGGCTGAGGGTATGTACCAGTAGCTATGTGTTTGATCTCTCTCTCTCTCTCTCGTGTTCTTGAGGTGATACGATCTTGATGTATCGCGAGCTTTGCTATTATAGTTGGATCTTATGATGTTTCTCCCCCTCTACTCTTTTGTAATGGATTGAGTTTTCCCTTTGAAGTTATCTTATCGGATTGAGTCTTTAAGGATTTGAGAACACTTGATGTATGTATTGCATGTGCTTATCTGTGGTGACAATGGGATATTCATGTGATCTACTTGATGTATGTTTTGGTGATCAACTTGCGGGTTCCGTGACCTCGTGAACTTATGCATAGGGGTTGGCACACGTTTTCGTCTTGACTCTCCGGTAGAAACTTTGGGGCACTCTTTGAAGTTCTTTGTGTTGGTTGAATAGATGAATCTGAGATTGTGTGATGCACATCGTATAATTATACCCACGGATACTTGAGGTGACATTGGAGTATCTAGGTGACATTAGGGTTTTGATTGATTTGTGTCTTAAGGTGTTATTCTAGTACGAACTCTATGATAGATCGAACGGAAAGAATAGCTTCATGTTATTTTACTACGGACTCTTGAATAGATCGATCAGAAAGGATAACTTTGAGGTGGTTTCGTACCCTACAATAATCTCTTCGTTTGTTCTCCGCTATTAGTGACTTTGGAGTGACTCTTTGTTGCATGTTGAGGGACAGTTATATGATCCAATTATGTTATTATTGTTGAGAGAACTTGCACTAGTGAAAGTATGAACCCTAGGCCTTGTTTGAACGCATTGCAATACCGTTTACGCTCACTTTTACCACTTGCTACCTTGCTGTTTTTATATTTTCAGATTACAAAAACCTTTATCTACCATCCATATTGCACTTGTATCACCATCTCTTCGCCGAACTAGTGCACCTATACAATTTACCATAGTATTGGGTGTGTTGGGGACACAAGAGACTCTTTGTTATTTGGTTGCAGGGTTGTTTGAGAGAGACCATCTTCATCCTACACCTCCCACAGATTGATAAACCTTAGGTCATCCACTTGAGGGAAATTTACTACTGTCCTACAAATCTCTGCACTTGGAGGCCCAACAACGTCTACAAGAAGAAGGTTGCATAGTAGACATCATGGGCCCCTCGTAGCTCCACCGACCTACTTCTTTCGCCTATATATACTCTTATACCCTGAAAACATCCAGGGGAGCGACGAAACCACTTTTCCACCGCCGCAACCTTCTGTACCCGTGAGATCCCATCTTGGGGCCTTTTCCGGTGATCTGCCGGAGGGGGATTCGATCACAGAGGGCTTCTACATCAACACCATAGCCTCTCCGATGATGTGTCAGTAGTTTACCAAAGACCTTCGGGTCCATAGTTATTAGCTAGATGGCTTCTTCTCTCTCTTTGGATCTCAATACAAAGTTCTCCTTGATCTTCTTGGAGATCTATTCAATGTAATACTTTTTGCGGTGTGTTTGTCGAGATCCGATGAATTATGGGTTTATGATCAAGATTATCTATGAACAATATTTGTTTCTTCTCTGAATTCTTATATGCATGATTTAATATCTTTGCAAGTCTCTTCGAATTATCGGTTTAGTTTGGCCTACTAGATTGATCTTTCTTCCAATGGGATAAGTGCTTAGCTTTGGGTTCAATCTTGCGGTGCTCGATCCCAGTGACAGAAAGGCAAACGACACGTATTGTATTGTTGCCATCGAGGATAAAAAGAAGGGGTTTATATCATATTGCTTGAGTTTATCCCTCTACATCATGTTATCTTGCCTAATGCGTTACTCCGTTCTTATGAACTTAATACTCTAGATGCATGCTGGATAGCGGTCGATGTGTGGAGTAATAGTAGTAGATGCAGAATTGTTTCGGTCTCTTCGATGTTCTTGGAGATCTATCTGATGTAATCTTCTTTTGTGGTGTGTTTGTCGAGATCCGATTAATTGTGGATTTATGATCAGCTTATCTATGAATATTATTTGAATCTTCTCCGAATTCTTATATGCATGATTTGATATCTTTGTATTTCTCTTCGAATTATCGGTTTGGTTTGGCCAACTAGATTGGTTTTTCTTGCAATGGGAGAGGTTCTTAGCTTTGGGTTCAATCTTGCGTGATTTCACCCAGTGACAAAGTTGGGGTAGCGAGACACATATTGCATTGTTGCCATCAAGGATAAAAAGATGGGGTTTTCATCATATTGCTAGAGTTTATTCATCTACATCATGTCATCTTACTTAAGGCGTTACTCTGTTCTTTATGAACTTAATACTCTAGATGCATGCTGGATAGTGGTCGATGTGTGGAGTAATAGTAGTAGATGCAGAATCGTTTCGGTCTACTTGACACGAACGTGATGCCTATGTTCAAGATCATGCCTAGATATTCTCATAACTATGCGCTTTTCTATCAATTGCTCGGCAGTAATTTGTTCACCCACCGTATTATATGCTATCTTGAGAGAAGCCACTAGTGAAACCTATGGTCCCCCGAGTCTACTTTACATCATATAAGTTTCCGATCTACAATTCTAGTTGACTATCTATTTTATTTTGCAATCTTTACTTTCCAATCTATACAACAAAAATACCAAAAATATTTATCTTATTATCTTTATCAGTTCTCACTTTTGCAAGTGGCCGTGAAGGGATTGACAACCCCTTTATCGCGTTGGTTGCAAGGTTCTTGATTGTTTGTGCAGGTACTAGGCGATTTGCGTGTAGTCTCCTACCAGATTGATACCTGGGTTCTTAAAAACTAAGGGCAATACTCACGCTAGTTTGCTGCATCACCCTTTCCTCTTCAAGGGAAAACCAACGCATGCTCAAGAGGTAGCAAGAAGGATTTCTGGCGCCGTTGCCGGGTAGATCTACGCACAACTCAAGACATACCAAGTACCCATCACAAACTCTTATCCCTCGCATTAGATTATTTGCCATTTGCCTCTCGTTTTCCTCTCCCCCACTTCACCCTTGCTGTTTTATTCGCCCCTTTTTCCGTTCGTCTCTTTTCGCTTGCCTCTTGTGTGTTCGTGTGTTAGTTCATTTATTTCGCTTCCATGGCTAGCTCATTCTCCCTTCCTTCGTCTCCTGATTTTGAAGTCCTCCACTTCAAACATAGAGAAGGAGAAAACTTAAAAGATGCTTGGCATAGGATGGTAGAATCTTATCGTAGTTGCACTATAGAGGGAGATTTCAAGATTTTACTTCGCAATTTTTATGTTGGGCTAACCATATCCCATAGACAACTCCTTGATTTTGCCGCCAAAGGGAATTTTATTGAAGTTGATCCTAGTATTGCTTATGAAATTATAGAGGGGATAATAGGCGTACTTCCCCCAAAAAAGGAACTTCCCTTACTCAAGAAGGAACCCAAATCTTAGAGAAATTATGCGAATTGAAAAAAATCTATTGAACCTCTTAAAAATGTTGGTGGGAATCTTAACCGCATGAATACGTTGATTACACTTTGCAATAAGCGGTTGGATGCTCTAGATCTAAAGATCTCCAAGCATGAAGGAAAACATAAGGAACCTCCTGGATCCGAGCATAACTCCATTAAAAAGATAAATACCAAAGATGACAATGCCTAGATCTATTCTTGTTTTTATGCCTAGCTAGGGACGTTAAGCGATAGCGCTTGTTGGGAGGCAAACCAATTTTATTTTTGTTCCTTGCTTTTTGTTTATGTTTAGTAATAAATAATTCATCTAGCCTCTGTTTTAATTAGTGTTTGTGCCAAGTAGAACCAATAGGATCTTCCTGGGTGATAGTTTCTTGATCTTGCTGAAAAAGACAGAAACTTTACGCTCACAAAAATAATTGTTAAAATTCACCAGAACGTGATAAAATACCAATTCTTTTTGCAGTAGATCAATATACAAATTGTCCAGGTTTCCTAGTTTTCCAGAATTTTGGGAGTTCCAGAAGTATTCGAAAAAATCAGATTGCTATAGACTGTTCTGTTTTTGACAGATTCTATTTTTCGTGTGTTGTTTGCTTATTTTGATGAATCTATGGCTAGTATCGGGGGTATGAACCATAGAGAAGTTGGAATACAGTAGGTTTAACACCAATATAAATAAAGAATGAGTTCATTACACTACCTTAAAGTTGTGGTTTGTTTTCTTATACTAACGGAGCTCATGAGATTTTCTGCTGAGTTTTGTGTTCTGAAGTTTTCAAGTTTTTGGGTAAAGATTGATGGATTACGGAACAAGGAGAGGCAAGAGCCTAAGATTGGGGATGCCCAAGGCACCCCAAGGTAAAATTCAAGGACAACCAAAAGCCTAAGCTTGGGGATGCGCCGGAAGGCATCCCCTCTTTCGTCTTCGTCTATCGGTAACTTTACTTGAGGCTATATTTTTATTCACCACATGATATGTGTTTTGCTTGGAGCGTCTTGTATGATTTGAGTCTTTGCTTTTTAGTTTACCACAATCATCCTTGCTGTACACACCTTTTGGGAGAGACACACATGAATCGGAGTTTATTAGAATACTCAATGTGCTTCACTTATATCTTTTGAGCTAGATAAAAATTTTCTCTGGTGCTTCACTTATACCTTTTTAGAGCACGGTGGTGGTTTTATTTTATAGTAATTATTGATCTCTCATGCTTCACTTATATTATTTTGAGAGTCTTTTAGAACAGCATGGTAATTTTCTTTGGCTATAGAATTAGTCGTAATATGATAGACATCCAAGATGGGTATAATAAAAACTTTCATATAGAGTGCATTGAACACTATGAGAAGGTTGATACTTGATAGTTGTTTTGAGATATAAAGGTGGTAATGTTAGACTCATGCTAGTTGGCTAATTTTGGAATTAAGAAATACTTGTGTTGAGGATTGCAAGTCCCGTAGCATGCACGTATGGTAAACGTTGTGTGACAAATTTGAAGCATGGGGTGTTCTTTGATTGCTTTCCTTATGAGTGGCGGTCGGGGACGAGCGATGGTCTTTTCCCCAGTCTATCCCTCTAGGAGCATGCGCGTAGTGCTTAGTTTTGATGACTTGTAGATTTTTGCAATAAGTATGTGAGTTCTTTATGACTAATGTTGAGTCCATGGATTATACGCACTCTCACTACTGGAATTAGCTTATTTGCCGCCTGCCAGTTCTTTGCCGTCTGCTAGCTGACGGCAAAGAAGGTCTTTGCCGCCTGCTTACAAAAAACGGACGACAAAGAACTGGCTGATGGCAAAGAAGGATTTTGCCATCAGCCAGTTCTTTGTCGTCAGCTGGCTGACGGCAAAGAGAGAGGTGGCCCCACTTATGAGCTGATTAGATAAAACTTAATAGCTCCCCTCTTTGCCGTCCGCTATGGGACGACAAAGAGAGCAAAATAGCGGACGGCAAAGCACGGCAGACGGCAAAGACCTAACTTCACTAACCTAACTAGCGGCCGAGCCCCCCACCCCTTCCTCTCTGTTTCTCTCCCTCTCTCCTCCCGACGACCAGATCGACCCCCCGCCGCCCGGCGCCGCCCCCCCACCCGCCGCCGCCCCCGCCACAGCGTGCCCCGTCGCCCCACCACCCCGCCGCCCCCCACCCGCCGACGCCCCATCGCCCCACCATCCCGCCGCCCCGGCGCCCCACGACGTCGCCGCCCGACCGTCCCACTGCCCCGGCGCCCCGCCGCCCCCACCACCCGCCCACCACCCCGGCGCCACCGTCGCCCCGGTGCCACCGTCGCCCCGGTGCCACCGCAGCCCCATCGGCCCCGCCTCCGTGCCGGCTCCCCCTGAGCTCCACCGCCCCGGAACCCTGCCACCCCCGTCGCCACCGCCACCCTGCCGCCCGCCGCCCCCGTCGCCACCGCCACCCCCCGAGCTACAGTGAGTTATTTTTTTCTTCTGTTTCTTCTTTTTTTGCTGTTTAATTGTTTGTGTTAGATTTAGGTCTAGATATGTGTTAGTGTTAGTGTTAGATTTAGTGCTAGATATGTGTTAGTGTTAGATTTAGTGCATGGGTTTTAGATAATTAGTTATATTATTAAAAGAAGTAGAAAAAAGATGAAAAGGAAGAAGAAGAAAAGAAGAATATGTAGAAGGGGAAGAAGAAGAGAAGGAAAGAAGAAGAAGAAGAAAGGAAAGAAGAAGAGGGATAGAAGGAAACACCCCGACCCCCTGACCCCGACACCCCGACCCCGACACGACACCCCGACCCCCTGACCCCCTGACCCCGACAGCACACCCCGACCCCTGACCCCGACACCCCGACCCCGACACCACACCCCGACCCCGACACGACACCCCGACCCCGAAACAGCACCCCGACCCCGACACGGCACCCCGACACCGACACGACACCCCGACCCCCGACACCTCCCGAAAAGGTGCTCTTTGGCCTTCCAGAGGCCGACGGGGTCATATATTTGTGAATTATGAGTTAGGTCATATATTTTTTGATTTTGTTATGAAAAAATCATATATAATTGTGTTGATCGGGTAGATTTAAATGTGCAGTTGTTTCATCGCTGCGAGGTTTGGTGTTCGACGACCTCCCCGTGCGTTTGACGAGCTCTGCCCCTTCATTCGTGGGTGAGCACAAATGACATGTCCTCCTCCCCCTTAATTATTTGCTCTGTTCCGGTGTTCGTGCCGATGAAACTTGATAGCTAGCTATATATCTGTCTTGAATCATCAGTATGCGTAACCAATATGTGTCTCCCATTCGAAAGTGTTATAGTTATAAATATGCATGCATTTGCATATTTATAACCGTGATTCTTTCGAATTGTCCAACGCTATCCATGGACAGCCCGAGTATGTGTAGATTGGGTTCGTTTTCCCATATGATTTGCTCCGGATCCGACGCATAAATTTCGTCAGTGCCTCCCCTGTTGTTCTCCGGGTACACATCCTCTCTGTTTATTGCAAAGACGTCTACCAGGAGAACAGCAGGGAGATGTTGCCGAAATTTTGCGTCGGATCCGGAGCATAGCATGGGAAAATGAACCCAATCTACACATACTCAGGTGGGATTAGGACCTATCATTACCTATTAGAGTGTAGGTTGCATGGACGTAATAAAATTGACAAAGTAGATCAACTGATGAATATATACATGGTGAATTATATATATATATATATATTTGTTGTGTGTCCAGTAGCTCTAAATTTCAAGATGAGTGATCGTGCGTGGATGTACACCGGTCACACTAGTCAGAACAAATGGAGCACTGAATGGTTCACAAAAACCAAGGGGTTTGTGCAAGCCGCATTTGCAAATGGCCAGAGGAAAACCTAGTGCCCCTGTTTACGGTGCGGCAATTGGGAAAAGAGGACAAAGGCTGAAATGGGCAAACACCTGCAGAAGAGTGGTTTTACGCCCGATTATACGGTGTGGACATATCATGGTGAGTCTGCCCAACATGACCGAGCTGAGGTGGATCGTCGTCGCACCGACG
This sequence comes from Aegilops tauschii subsp. strangulata, assembly GCF_002575655.3. Taxonomy (NCBI): domain Eukaryota; kingdom Viridiplantae; phylum Streptophyta; class Magnoliopsida; order Poales; family Poaceae; genus Aegilops; species Aegilops tauschii. Next base: position 267,327,831 of record NC_053038.3, on the reverse strand, counting down.
AGCATGGTACCGGGATGGAAAACATGGTGCAAGACTTCGATAATGCTCGGGATTCGGACGAGGAGATGGAGGAATCTGCAAAGGCCTTCAATGAAAATGTTGGAGTCTTCAAAACGTCTGCTCCACGAGCACACTGAGCTTTGTCAGTTGGATGCCATCTCACAAGTAATGGCTCTGAAGGCTCAGTTCAACTTGGGCAGAGAATGCTACGATGCAATGATGACAGTATTTGGATGCTTTCTACCCAAAGGCCATGTAATGCCTGCAAACCTGTACCAGTCGGACAAAATCCTCCGTGCACTGAAGATGCCCTATGAGAAGATACATGCCTGTGAGAAAGGATGTGTCTTATTTAGGCTTGACTATGCGGACTTCAACTATTGTCCAAATTGCAAGTCTTCCAGGTATGTTGTGGTAGACAATGGTATGCGTGAGAAGACACAGACCAAAATCCCCGTTAGTGTTCTTCGGTATATGCCAATCGTACCAAGACTTCAACGTATTTTCATGGTCGAAGAGACGGCCAGACAGATGACATGGCACAAAACGGGCAAAAGAACCGAACTAGATGCAGATGGGAATCTGATGATCGTACACACATCGGATGGTGTTGCGTGGAAAAAGTTTGATGAATTACATGCTGACAAAGCGGCAGATCCGAGGCATCCTCGAGTCGGCATCAACACGGATGGGTTCAGTGTGTTTGGTCTGACGGCAGCCCAATACAGTTGTTGGCCCGTATTTGTCTTTCCACTCAATCTCCCCCCGGACAGATTATGCAAAGAAAGAACATTTTCCTAACGTTGATAATTCCAGGGCCTACAGTGGCAAACGGCAAAGAATGACATTTGCCTACAGCAGCAGACGGCAAAGGCTTGTCCCGCAGTGACGTCAAGCTGACGTCATTCAGCGGACGGCAAAGGCCGGATGCTGTTTGCCGTCAGTGGCAGACGGCAAAGGCTGCCGTTAGCCGCCTAACGGACTAACATCGCATTTATAGCCGTCGGCTTTCTTTGCCGTCAGCCGCTGATAGCAAAGGCCCCTTTGCTGTCCGCTTCAAAAAGCAGACGACAAAGAAGTTCTTTACCGATCCCTACTTTGCCGTAGCCTTTTGCCGTCCGCGGCAGATGGCAAAGGCCTTTACCGTCCACCATCCTTGCCTTTGCCGTCTGCCGTGGCAGACGGCAAAGTAGCTGATTCCTGTAGTGTCTCACCCTTCCATCATTGCTAGCCTCTTCGGTACCGTGCATTGCCCTTTCTCACCTCGAGAGTTGGTGCAAACTTCGCCGGTGAATCCAAACCCCGTGATATGATACGCTCTATCACACATAAGCCTCCTTATATCTTCCTCAAAACAGCCACCATACCTACCTATTATGGCATTCCGAGATATATTGCCATGCAACTTTCCACCGTTCCGTTTATTATGACATGCTCCATCATTGTCATATTGCTTTGCATGATCATGTAGTTGACATCGTATTTGTGGCAAAGCCACCTTCATAATTCTTTCATACATGTCACTCTTGATTCATTGCATATCCTGGTACACTGCCGGAGGCATTCACATAGAGTCATATTTTGTTCTAAGTATCGAGTTGTAGTTCTTGAGTTGTAAATAAATAGAAGTGTGATGATTTTCAATATTAGAGCATTGTCCCATGTGAGGAAAAAATGATGGAGACTATGATTCCCCCACAAGTCGGGATGAGACTCCGGACGAAAAAAGGAGGCCAAAGAAGCCCAAACAAAAAAGAGAGGCCAAAGAAGCCCAAACAGAAAAAAGAGAGAAACAGAGAGAAGGGACAATGTTACTATCTTTTTTCCACACTTGTGCTTCAAAATAGCACCATGATCTTCATGATAGAGAGTTCCTGATTTCGTCACTTTCATATACTAGTGGGAATTTTTCATTATAGAACTTGGCTTGTATATTCCAATGATGGGCTTCCTCGAAATGCCCTAGGTCTTCGTGAGCAAGCAAGTTGGATGCACACCCACCTAGTTACTTTTGATGAGCTTTCATATATTTATAGCTCTAGTGCATCCGTTGCATGGCAATCCCTACTCCTCGCATTGACATCAATTGATGGGCATCTCCATAGCCCGTTGATTAGCCACGTCAATGTGAGACTTTCTCCTTTTTATCTTCTCACATAACCCCCATCATCATATGCTATTCCACCCATAGTGCTATGTCCATGGCTTGCACTCATATATTGCGTAAAAGTTGAAAGAGTTTGAAAAGGCTAAGTATGAAACAATTGCTTGGCTTGTCATTGGGGTTGTGCATGATGGGAGCATTTTGTGTGACGAAAATGAAGCAAGGACAAACTATATGATTTTGTAGGGACAAGCTTTCTTTGGCTATGTTATTTTGATAAGACATAATTGCTTGGTTAGCATGCTTGAAGTATTACTATTTTTATGTCAATATTAAAACTTTGTCTAGAATATTTTGGATCTAAACATTCATGCCACAATAAAGAGAATTACATTGAAAATTATGTTAGGTAGCATTCCACATCAAAAATTCTGTTTTATCATTTACCTACTCGAGGACGAGCAGGAATTAAGCTTGGGGATGCTTGATACGTCTCCAATGTATCTATATTTTTCGATTGTTCCATGCTATTATATTATCTGTTTTGGATGTTTAATGGGCTTTACTATAACTTTTTATATTATTTTTGGGACTAACCTATTAACTGAAGGCCCAGTGCAAATTGTTGTTTTTTTTGCCTATTTCAGTGCTTCGCAGAAAAGGAATATCAAACGGAATCCAGACGGAACGAAACCTTCGCGAGGATCTTTTTTTGGAACAACCGCAATCCAGGAGACTTGGAGTGGAAGTTAAGGAAGCAACGAGGCGGCCACAAGGCAGGAGGGCGTGCCCAGGGGGTAGGCGCGCCCCCATCCTCGTGGGCCCCTCGTAGCTCCATTGACCTACTTCTTTCGCCTATATATACTCTTATACCCTGAAAACATCCAGGGGAGCGACGAAACACTTTTCCACCGCCGCAACCTTCTGTACCCGTGAGATCCCATCTTGGGGCCTTTTCCGGCGATCTGCGGGAGGGGGATTCGATCACGGAGGGCTTCTACATCAACACCATAGCCTCCCCGATGATGTGTGAGTAGTTTACCACAGACCTTCATGTCCATAGTTATTAGCGAGATGGCTTCTTCTCTCTCTTTGGATCTTAATACAAAGTTCTCCTCGATCTTCTTGGAGATCTATTCGATGTAAAACTTTTTGCGATGTGTTTGTCGAGATCCGATGAATTGTGGGTTTATGATCAAGATTATCTATGAACAATATTTGATTATTCTCTGAATTCTTAGATACATTATTTAATACCTTTGCAAGTCTCTTCGAATTATCGGTTTAGTTTGGCCTACTAGATTGATCTTTCTTGCAATGGGAGAAGTGCTTAGCTTTGGGTTCAATCTTGCGATGCTCGATCCCAGTGACAGAAAGGGAAACGACACGTATTGTATTGTTGCCATCGAGGATAAATATATGGGGTTTATATCATATTGCTTGAGTTTATCCCTCTACATCATGTCATCTTGCCTAATGCGTTACTCCGTTCTTATGAACTTAATACTCTAGATGCATGCTGGATAGCGGTCGATGTGTGGAGTAATAGTAGTAGATGCAGAATCGTTTCGGTCTACTTGACACGGACGTGATGCCTATGTTCAAGATCATGCCTAGATATTCTCATAACTATGCGCTTTTCTTTCAATTGCTCGGCAGTAATTTGTTCACCCACCGTATTATATGCTATCTTGAGAGAATCCACTAGTGAAACCTATGGCCCCCGGGTCTACTTTACATCATATAAGTTTCCGATCTATAATTCTAGTTTACTATCTATTTTATTTTGCAATCTTTACTTTCCAATCTATACAACAAAAATACCAAAAATATTTATCTTATTATCTTATCGGATCCCACTTTTGCAAGTGGCCGTGAAGGGATTGACAACCCCTTTATCGCGTTGGTTGGAAGGTTCTTGATTGTTTGTGCAGGTACTAGGCGATTTGCGTGTAGTCTCCTACTGGATTGATATCTTGGTTCTCAAAAACTGAGGGAAATACTTACGCTACTTTGCTGCATCATCCTTTCCTCTTCAAGGGAAAACCAACGCATGCTCAAGAGGTAGCACTGAGCAGATGCTTCAGCCTGAAAGATTCATGTTGCGATGAAGCAGCAACACTGGAAGTGAATTTTTCAGCCATTTTCACAAATCTGACTTTGGCTCCAGCCAATCTGCACGGTAGGCTTGAAATTCATCATTGAGTCCCTTGATCTCTGCTTATGCAGCCACAAGTTCATCAGTTGTCATTTTGACAACGTTCTTGTTCAGAAAGCGCTCCTTCCTGTATTGAGCTTTCTTCAGCTATCTGGCCTTCTCATATTTCCACTTTTCTTCGGCAATGAAGGCGGTCAGCATGTGACTCTGGCCATGAGTAAGATTGAAGTCTGGCATATGTGTGTTGGGGTCCTTGTGACAGAGATCAATGTACTCAAGGATCAACTTGGGATCCAGAAGAAGTGGCACTTCACTTCCTTTGGCTCTAGCGGCCCTTTGTTGTCTATCTCTGATGATTTCAGTGAGTTCTTCATCATTAGCTTCGTCATCATTGGACGGCACATGAAAGGCAACCTGCTTCTTGTGAGGACTTTGTCTAGAGCCTCGTCCAGCAGTGGCCTTGGTCTTCCGCAGAGTGGAGCCTGTTGAGGATTGTGAAGGAACTGAAGAACTTGCAAAGGCTCCTGAGGCAATTGAGATGCCTTTGGTCCTTTGACACGAGGCGAGATGCACAGGTGCTGAGGACTTTGCCGGAGGAGCTGAGGGCTTTGCAACTTGAGGAACTGGAGCAGCTTGAGGAATTTGTCGTGAGGGCATAGATGAGCTTGGCCGTGAGGGCATTGGTGAAGAACTGGGCTTGCGAGCTGGCTTCTTGATCATGGCCTTTTTAGCTTGCTTGCAGAGGCCTCAGCAGCAGCAACAGCAGCAGCAGAGTCTTCATTGAATTTCCTCACTGCTTCTTTAGCCATTTTGGCTAGCTTCGCTTGCCGTTTTACCCATTCATCAGGATAGTCCTCACCGCACTTGAGGCTGGTGGGATCAGCTTCTGGGCCAGGTGCCAATGGAGGTCTTGGGCAAGGAGGGTGAAGAGCGAATTTCTTCATGTACTTTGGAGTGACATACCTGTACTCCTTCCATTCCCGTGGCCATCTCCTCTCTATCCTTTGTATGTGCACCTTGCGCTGATTCTTGTTCTCCTTGCCATGTTTGGCCTCATCAGAAGTACAATATTCTTCATATGAGGGTTTTGAACAATTGAGTTATCTGAAGAGGTGTGCAATTTTTCTTCGAGGAACGCTGCAAATGAGTTAAGTTGATGAGAACCTAGTGATTCAGCAGCGGACATGAGTACCTGTGACCAGAGTATAGGTGCGAAGAATTTGGAGAGGTCATATGCATTCTCAGAAGTTTTTGCAAAAAGAGCAAGTTTGAGGAAATTGACCAGAGGTGTCTTGAGAAATTTCACTAAGCGTTTTTGACTTAGGTTCCAGAATTGTATAGATTGAAAATCCACGCAATTGAGGAATCTTGAAGAAAAATGTTGCTTAGAGAAACAGATCAAGCTCAGACACTTGTGTGAGGTGTTTAAAGTGTGGAAGTTGAAGAATAAACACCTTTTGAAGATTTTGAAGAAATCAACAAAATCAACAAGGGCAGTAAAAGTAACTTTTAATTACCCTTGATGAAGAACACGACGATGTTGGGGAACGTAGTAATTTCAAAATTTTCCTACGCACACGCAAGATCATGGTGATGCATAGCAATGAGAGGGGAGAGTGTTGTCCACGTACCCTCGTAGACCGAAAGCGGAAGCGTTAGCACAACGCGGTTGATGTAGTCGTACGTCTTCACGATCCGACCGATCAAGTACCGAACGCACGGCACCTCCGAGTTCAGCACACGTTCAGCCCGATGATGTTCCTCGAACTCCAATCCAGCCGAGTGTTGAGGGAGAGTTTTGTCAGCACGACGGCATGGTGACGATGATGATGTTCTACCGATGCTGGGCTTCGCCTAAGCACCGCTACAGTATTATCGAGGTGGACTATGGTGGAGGGGGGCACCGCACACGGCTAAAAGATCAAGCGATCAATTGTTGTGTGTCCAAGGGGTGCCCCTGCCCCCGTATATAAAGGAGCAAGGGGGGAGGTGCGGCCGGCCAGGAGGGGCGCGCCAGGTGGAGTCCTACTCCCACCGGGAGTAGGACTCCCTCCCTTTTGCTAGTTGGATTAGGAGTGGAGGGGGAAAGAGGAGGGAGAGAGGAAGGAAAGGGGGGGCGCGGCCCCCCTCTCCTTGTCCTATTCAGACTAGGGGGGAGGGGCGTGCGCCCCTGCCCTGGCCGCCTCTCCTCTTCTCCACAAAGGCCCACTATGGCCCATTAAGCCCCCGGGGGGTTCCGGTAACCCCTCGGTACTCCGGTAAAATCCCGATTTCACCCGGAACACTTCCGATATCCAAATATAGGCTTCCAATATATCAATCTTCATGTCTCGACCATTTCAAGACTCCTCGTCATGTCCGTGATCACATCCGGGACTCCGAACAACCTTCGGTACATCAAAACATATAAACTCATAATATAACTGTCATCAAAACGTTAAGCGTGCGGACCCTACGGGTTCGAGAACTATGTAGACATGACCGAGACACGTCTCCGGTCAATAACCAATAGCGGAACCTGGATGCTCATATTGGCTCCCACATATTCTACGAAGAACTTTATCGGTCAGACCGCATAACAACATACGTTGTTCCCTTTGTCATAGGTATGTTACTTGCCCGAGATTTGATCGTCGGTATCTCAATACCTAGTTCAATCTCGTTACCGGCAAGTCTCTTTACTCGTTCCGTAATACATCATCCCGCAAATAACTCATTAGTTGCAATGCTTGCAAGGCTTATAGTGATGTGCATTACCGAGTGGGCCCAGAGATACCTCTCTGACAATCGGAGTGACAAATCCTAATCTCGAAATACGCCAACCCAACAAGTACCTTCGGAGACACCTGTAGAGCACCTTTATAATCACCCAGTTACGTTGTGACGTTTGGTAGCACACAAAGTGTTCCTCCGGTAAACGGAAGTTGCATAATCTCATAGTCATAGGAACATGTATAAGTCATGAAGAAAGCAATAGCAACATACTAGACGATCAAGTGCTAAGCTAACGGAATGGGTCAAGTCAATCACATCATTCTCCTAATGATGTGATCCCGTTAATCAAATGAAAACTCTTTTTCTATGGCTAGGAAACATAACCATCTTTGATCAACGAGCTAGTCAAGTAGAGGCATACTAGTGACACTCTGTTTGTCTATGTACTCACACATGTATCATGTTTCTGGTTAATACAATTCTAGCATGAATAATAAACATTTATCATGATATAAGGAAATAAATAATAACTTTATTGGGCATATTTCCTTCAGACGAACTGGGAATAGTAGATTTGAAGTTCGTCAGTCCAGATCTTCCATGCCCTAACTTGGTAGAGGAAGACAGCTACGGCGGCGGCGGAGTGAAGAAATTCGCGGCCGACGCGAGTACGACGGCGACGAGGTCGAGGCAGTGAAGCTCTTCCTCACCGGCGATGATGGAAGTAGCTTCAGCGCTAGGTCAGGAAGCTCGAGCGAGGGTAGTGAGGTGGAGCAAGGTAAATGCAGTCTGAGAAGGGAAGGGGTATATATAGCTGAGGTGAAAAACCGCTCGCCCGACGAAATTGGACGAACGTGCCCCTGACTCTTCTCATCCTAGCGACATGTGTCACCCACGTACAGAGCGGTGGAGATCGTGTGAGATCGTGGGTGAATAGATAAATCCAATCGTGGGAGGTGGAGCGGTTTGAGCGGCGAAAGCCGAAAATTTAGATAAGAAAATTTTAATGTTTCGTTCGCAAATTCTTCAGCTGACAAGGACACAGTGAAGACTTTGAACGGGTCTCAAAATAGAAATGCACATGAAGAATTTGTGAACAGATTGGGTTGAGTATAGCATAGAGGGGGAAGGGTCCGATCACATTCACTTTGCAGAAAAAGCAACTTGAAGAAATAGCAATAAGTGAATGCTGTAGAGGACTTAAACTCATATATATAGTCAATGAAGAACAACAACGGAAAGAGTGAAGACATTGCAAAGTTGAAGAAATTGAGCAACTGAGGAATTTCAGAACTGAAGAAAAACTCAAATAGAAGATTTTCAACTTTTGTTGGTGGCATAACCCACCGTATAAGAATGATGATTTCAGACGCCGCGTACAATTGTCGTAGGGCTCTGAGAATCAAATTCTTCGTTAATTTCTTCACACTTAGAGGGTTAGTCTTCATTGATTGAAGAAGAACGTTACTTTGTGTGTTGCACATCTAAGTCATCAATTTTGCATAAGTGTTAGGATGTGTGTCCTTTTCAAAGGACATTCGAAGATTCTAAGATATTTAGCTAACACCGCAACTTGCTAAATCTCTTCTCATCCAAGGGCTTTGTGAAGATATAGGCTCGCTGTTCTTCAGTCTTCACGTGCTCGATAGAGATGTCACCCTTCAACACATGATCACGAAGAAAATGATGACGAATCTGAATGTGCTTTGTCTTCGAGTGCTGAACTGGGTTATGAGCAATCTTGATAGCACTCTCATTGTCACAGTAGAGAGGCACATTCTTCACATTGATGCCGTAGTCCTTGAGGGTTTTCTTCATCCATAGCAATTGAGCACAACACGAACCAGCAACAATCTACTCAGCTTCAGCAGTAGAAAGTGATACGCAGTTCTGTTTCTTCAAGGACCAACATACCAAGGATCGTCCAAGGAAATGACATGTGCCTGATGTTGACTTGCGGTCCACACGATCACCAGAATAGTCAGAGTCTGAATATTCAATGAGATCAAAAGCCGAGCCCTTGGGATACCATAATCCAAGTGTTGGAGTGTGAGCTAGATTTCGAAGAATATGCTTCACAGCCTTATGGTGTGATTCCTTCGGTGTAGCTTGAAATCGGGCACACATGCAAACACTAAGCATAATATCTGGCCTAGATGCACATAAATACAGTAAAGAGCCAATCATGGAGCGGTATACCTTTTGATCGAAGTCAATACCATTTTCATCAGTGCATAGATGGCCATTTGTGGGCATAGGGATTTTGACTCCTTTGCAATTTTGCATGCCGAATTTCCTCAATACATCCTTGAGGTATTTCTCCTGAGATATGAAGATGCCGTTTCGTTGTTGACGTATCTGAAGACCTAAGAAGAATTTCAATTCTCCCATCATAGACATTTGATATTCTTCACTCATCATATAGGCAAATTCATCACTGTAACGTTGGTCAGTACAGCCAAAGATGATATCATCAACATATATTTGGCACACGAATAATTGATCATCATAAGTTTTGGTGAAAAAAGTTGGGTCAAGTGAACCGGGTTTGAAGCCTTTCTTCATGAGGAATTCCTTCAAAGTATCACACCACGCCCGAGGGGCCTGCTTAAGGCCATAGAGGGCCTTATTAAGTCTGAAGACTTTGTCAGGATGTTTTGGATCTTCAAAACCTGGGGGTTGAGCAACATATACTTCTTCCTCAAGCTTACCATTGAGGAATGCACTTTTCACATCCATTTGATATAAGATGATATTATGATGGTTAGCATAAGCAAGAAATATGTGAATAGCCTCAAGTCTAGCAATAGGTGCAAAAGTTTCATCGAAATCAACCTTCAACCTGTGTGTAGCCTTGAGCTACAAGCCGTGCCTTATTCCTCACCACAAGGCCATTTTCATCTTGCTTGTTGCTGTAGATCTATTTTGTGCCGATGATATTGTGCTTGCAAGGGTCTGGTCGCTTGACAAGTTCCCAGACATTGTTGAGCTCGAACTGATGTCATTCCTCTTGCATAGCTTGAATCCACTCAGGCTCCAGAAATGCTTCATCTACCTTAGTGGGCTCTGTGATAGAGACGAAAGCAAAGTGCCCACAAAAGTTAGAAACATGTGAAGCTTTTGAGCGTGTGAGAGGACCTGATGCGTTGATGTCGCTGATGATTTTCTCAATCTGCACTTCATTTGCAACGCTAGGATGTGCTGGTTGACGACGAGGAATTTGCTCAGCATTTTCTTCAGAGCCATTTTCTTCAGGTGCACCTGCATGATGTTCTTCACGATCTGGAATGACTTCTTCAGTAGATTCTTCAGTAGGAATGACATCCTCAGTAGCCTTGAACTTGATGGTTTTCTCAGGTGATTTTTCATCTAGCACAGGAGGTAGGTGCTCTCTTTGCGAGCCATTAGTTTCATCGAACCGCACATCTACAGTTTCAACAACCTTGTGGTGAAAATTGTTGAAGACTCTACCTCGGGTTAGGGGGTTCCTCGGTGTCGATGGAACCCTAAATAGCAAGTATCGTCGCTGCGAGATACATGTGGCAGTCGATGTCGAACACTACATCCACGTCCCACAAGTGGCGCCGGCGTCCGGCGTCCCACAACAACAGTTCTCGGCGTCGATGGCGGTCGAACACCATTGCGAATTTGTCTTGCAGCCTCTGCGATGACGATTAAAAGCCAAGTGTTGAAACTTGAAACACCCAAACTGACTCAAGTCGGTTTGGCTGTTTGAACTTTCAAAACTTGGCTTTAATCCTCATCGCAAAGGCTGCCAGACAAATTCGCCAAGGTGTTCGACCGTCATCGGCCACCAAAACTATTGTTGCGGGACGCCGGGCGTCGGCTTCACTTGTGGGATGTGGATCTAGTGTTCAACGCCGAGCGCCACATGTATCTCGCACCGATGATACTTGCTATTTAGGGTTCCATCGACGCCAAGGAACCCCCTAACCCGCTCCTCCTGTTGTAAATATTTAGTTAGTTTGACGAAAAAACAGAATTGCTATGTTACTCATCTTTCGATTTAAATGTTCAGTTTTTTCGTCACTGCGAGGGTCTAGTGTTCGACGAGCTCCGCCCCTGCGTTCGTGGGTGAGCACAAATGACATCTCCTCCTCCCCCCTTCATTTGCTCTATTCCGGTCTTCGTGCCGATGAAACTTGCTAGCTATAGGTGTCTTCAATCATCAGAAGTGTAGCCGTACATCGAGTAAGTTCTCGGTACATTGTTTTGCAACTTATAATTCCTTTGAACTGCTGTTATTCCCGGATAAATTTGATACAATCGATACGTCACCAAATTCTCGTATGGAGCGGTGATCCAAAAGGATTCCGTCGAAGAGTATGAGCTTCTGGCAAAGCATGGAGGCGGCTATCCCGGTTTCATCTCTTGGTTCAAACAAAGGGTAATTTCCATATGCCATTTCATTTCTTCATCTAATTTGTGTCTAATGCAACAATCCCTTTCGTATTAAACTTGTAGGCTAATTGAGAGTTAATGGACGCTGAATTGAGACAAGTCGCTAATGGTTTTGACTTTAAGGTCCATTCATTTGACAAATACGACATCAACGGGTATCGCTTTCGTACCTATGGCAAAGAGCTATCTATGGCCGACCGAAAGTCTACAAATTTTTGTGTCTCTGCTATCGGCGAAGGAGATACTGAGTATTATGGAAGAGTTGAAGCAGTTTATGAAGTTCAATTCTATGGTGCAAACCCACCAAATGTCGTAGTCTTGAAATGTTATTGGTTCCAGCCGAAGGAGACTAGAAGGACTCATGAACACTTAGGGCTAGTGGAAATCAAACAAAGCACCCATCTGGATGTTCCCGATGTCTATATTATGGCTCAACAGGCAACCCAACTTTTCTATCTACCGTGGGCCTGTCAAAGTGATCCAAATATCAATGGATGGGATGTCATTTATGAAGTGCCGCCACATGTTAGACCACCTCCCCCCAATGAAGAGGATTATGAACCTCACATTAACCTAGACACGTATGAAGGAGAATTCTTCCAAGAAACATGTCTTTCCAAAAAAACGTTTTAAGAACCGCTCTACTTCACCCCAGAACATTGAAGTAGACAACAACAGTGAACCCGACTTCACCCCTGAGCCGGAACAAGAAGAGGTTACTGCTGCGGATGACCTGTCAATGCTTGATCGATTACGTAAAGGTGGCCTTCCACATGATGATGCATTTATTAATGATGATGATGAGCACATCATTACTGATAGTGATGATGATGATGCATTTATTGATCCCGGAGCATTTATTGAACCCGATGATCCAGATTATTATTAGGTACTCAATTTTATGTTGTACTTGATTTATATAGTTACTTGTATGATTGTATAATTTATATAGTTATTTGTATAATTTTCTTACTTTGTATGATTGTTTCTTATACATAGTGCCATGGTCTTGATTTCCGTCCTCGTCGGCTCTCGCTCGCTTTATGATTCGGATGTGGTAAATTCTCTTTTATAACTATTTGTTGCATTTCGCATTTATGACAATTATGGCCATCAAGTTGACATAGAGATATTCTAACCTAGGAGGTATGTGAACCAGAATTTGAAACCGACCCGCTTGTTGAGAAGTTAAATTTAGTTAAAAAGAAAATGAGCATTTTAAAGAAAAAATTAAAAGAATTGAAGAAGAGAAGATGACATTGGAGTTGTATGTTGCCAATGTCATCGATGATCATAAGATGAAGATTAATGCAATGCACTTGAAGATGGATGCAATGCGCCTGAAGCTTAAGAAGATTAGAAAATATGCCATTGATAATGAGGCTTGGTATCATTATGCCTATGGATCCATTGCTACCTTTGTTGCGATCTTCATCGCATTTGTCATGATGAGGGTAAGTTTTCTCTGGTGTTTTGCTTAACAAATGCATACTTAGCTTATTTTCCTCCTAATGACATAATTACCTAAGTTAGATAAAAATGGCATTAGTTAGAAGAAGAAGGAGATAAATAAGAGGAGAGGAGAAAAAGAAAGAGAAGAAAATTTCTTCTTCTTCTTCTTATTATTATTCTTCTTCTTCTAACTTTCTTCTTTCCCAATTTGCAGATTTGCTTTCGATGAGGAAGCTTGCGTTGGTGGAGTCTACTCTTCTCCTTGTGCTTCATTTTTGTTTTGATTTTGTAGGATGAACAATGTGAAACTTGCTACCTATATATGTATGTATGGATGAAACCATTATATGCTTGTTGTCGGATATGTTGCATATGGACTTTTCATTGGTATGTATACGTGTTGGATGATCATATCCATATGACAGGGATATGATTTGGTATGTATATGTGTTGTTATGCTTGTTGAAACTATCTTCAAATGTGTGTGTATATATATATATATCTGAAATTCTGTCAATTTAAGAAAAAAATAGAAAAAACAGGGGCTGTACAGGCTCTTGCTGTCTGCTGGCGGACAGAAAAGAGCTTTGCCATCAGCCGGCGGACGGCAAAGCTGCCACGTGTCAGCTACGTGTGCAACCTGGGGCACTGGGCTGGCCTATATGGTTCCTTTGTCGTTCACTGGCGGACGACAAAGACCTTTGCATCTTTGTCGTCGGCCAGCTGACGGCATAGCATGGCACGTGTCAGCTACCTGGGCTGGCCTACATGGGCACTTTGCCGTCTGCTGGCAGACGGCAAAGATGCAAAGGTCTTTGCCATCCGCCAGCAGACGGCAAAGCACGCCGTTAACCACCTAACGGACCTAACCTGCCACGTGTGCCGTCTAGGCTCGTTGTCGTCCGCTGGCGGATGACAAAGACCATTTCATCTTTGCCGTTCGCTAGGCATGCCTTTGCCGTCAGCCATGGCTGACGGCAAAGTGCCTGATTCCTATAGTGAGGGATGTCTATCTAAGTGGGAGTTCTTTAGTAATATGATTAATTGAACTTAAATTTATCATGAACTTACTCCTGATAGTTTTTGCATATCTATGTTGTTGTAGATCAATAGCCCGTGCTACCGTTCCCTTGAATTTTAACGCGTTCCTAGAGAAAGCTAAGTTGAAAGATGATGGTAGCAACTACACGGACTGGGTCCGTAACTTGAGGATTATCCTCATTGCTGCATAGAAGAATTACGTCCTGGAAGCACCGCTTGGTGCAAGGCCTGCTGCAGGAGCAACTCCGGATGTTATGAACGCCTGGCAAGCTAAATCTGATGACTACTCGATAGTTCAGTATGCCATGCTTTACGACTTAGAATCGGGACTTCAAAGATGTTTTGAACGCCATGGAGCATATGACATGTTCCAAGAGTTGAAGTTAATATTTCAAGCAAATGCATGAGTTGAGAGATATGAAGTCTCCAACAAGTTCTATAGCTGCAAGATGGAGGAGAACAGTTCTGTGAGTGAACACATACTCAGAATGTCTGGGTACCATAACCACTTGACTCGGCTAGGAGTTAATATCCCTGATGATAGTGTCATTGACATAGTCCTCCAATCACTGCCACCAAGCTATAAAGGCCTCGTGATGAACTATAATATGCAAGGGATGGAAAAGACAATTCCCAAGCTCTTCGCAATGCTTAAGGCTACGAAGGTAGAAATCAAGAAGGAGCATCAAGTGTTGATGGTTAACAAGACCACTAGTTTCAAGAAAAAAGGCAAAGGAAAGAAGGGTAACTTCAAGAAGAATAGCAAGCAAGTTGCTGCTCCCAGGAAGAAGCCCAAGTCTGGACCTAAGCCTGAAACTGAGTGATTCTACTGCAAAGGGACTGGTCACTAGAAGTGGAACTGCCCCAAGTATTTGGCGGATAAGAAGGATGGCAAAGTGAAAGGTATATTTGATATACATGTTATTGATGTGTACCGTACTAATGCTCGTAGTAGCGCCTGGGTATTTGATACTGGTTCTGTTGCTCATATTTGCAACTTGAAACAGGGGCTATGGATTGAACAAAAATTGGCTAAGGATGAGGTGACGATGCGCGTCGGAAATGGTTCCAAGGTCGATGTGATCGCCGTCGGCACGCTACCCCTACATCTACCTTCGGGATTAGTTTTAGACCTGAATAATTGTTATTTGGTGCTAGTGTTGAGCATGAACATTATATCTGGATCTTGTTCGGTGCGAGACAGTTATTCATTTAAATCAGAGAATAATGGTTGTTCTATTTATATGAGTAATATCTTTTATGGTCATGCACTCTTGATGAGTGGTCTATTTTTGTTGGATCTCGATCGTAGTGATACACATATTCATAATATTGAAGCCAAAAGATGCAAAGTTAATAATGATAGTGCAACTTATTTGTGGCACTGCCGTTTAGGTCATATTGGTGTAAAGCGCATGAAGAAACTCCATGCTGATGGGCTTTTGGAATCACTTGATGCTTGCGAACCATGCCTCATGGGCAAGATGACTAAGACTCCGTTCTCCGGAACAATGGAGCGAGCCACTTACTTATTGGAAATCATACATACAGATGTATGCGGTCCAATGAGTGTTGAGGCTCGCGGCGGGTATCGTTATTTTCTAACCTTCACAGATTATTTGAGTAGATATGGGTATATCTACTTGATGAAACATAAGTCTGAAACATTTCAAAAGTTCAAAGAATTTTAGAGTGAAGTGGAAAATCATCTTAACAAGAAAATAAAGTTTCTACGATCTGATCGCGGAGGCGAATATTTGAGTTACGAGTTTGGTCTTCATTTGAAACAATGTGGAATAGGTTCGCAACTCACGCCACCTGGAACACCACAGCGTAATAGTGTGTCCGAACGTTGTAACCGTACTTTATTAGATATGGTGCGATCTATGATGTCTCTTACCGATTTACCACTATCGTTTTGGGGTTATGCTTTAGAGACGGCTACATTCACGTTAAATAGGGCACCATATAAATCCGTTGAGACGACACCATATGAACTGTGGTTGGGCAAGAAACCTAAGCTGTCATTTCTTAAAGTTTGGGGCTGCGATGCTTATGTGAAAATGCTTCAACCTGATAAGCTCGAACCCAAACCGGAGAAGTGCGTCTTCATAGGATACCCAAAAGAAACTGTTGGGTACACCTTCTATCACAGATCCGAAGGCGAGATCTTTGTTGCTAAGAATGGATCCTTTCTAGAGAAGGAGTTTCTCTCGAAAGAAGTGAGTGGGAGGAAAGAAGAACTTGATGTGGTAGTTGTACCTTCTCTCGAATTGGAAAGTAGTTCATCACAGAAATCAGTTCCGGTGATGCCTACACCAATTAGTGAGGAAGCTAATGATGATGATCATGAAACTTTAGATCAAGTTACTACCGAACCTCGTAGGTCAACCAGAGTACGTTCCGCACCAGAGTGGTACAGTAATCCTGTTCTAGAAGTCATGTTACTAGATCATAACGAACCTACGAACTATGAGGAAGCGATGATGAGCCCAGATTCCGCGAAATGGCTTGAGGCCATGAAATCTGAGATGGCATCCATGTATAAGAACAAAGTATGGACTTTCGTTGACTTGCCCGATGATCGGCAAGCCATAGAAAATAAATGGATCTTCAAGAAGAAGACTGACGCTGACGGTAATGTTACTGTCTACAAAACTCGACTTGTTGCGAAAGGTTTTCGACAAGTTCAAGGAGTTGACTACGATGAGACCTTCTGACCCGTAGCGATGCTTAAGTCTGTCCGAATCATGTTAGCAATTGGCGCATTTTATGATTATGAAATTTGGCAAATGGATGTCAAAACTGCATTCCTTAATGGATTTCTTAAAGAAGAGTTGTATATGATGCAACCAGAAGGTTTTGTCGATCATAAAGGTACTAACAAAGTGTGCAAGCTCCAGCGATCCATTTATGGACGGGTGCAAGCCTCTCGGAGTTGGAATATACGCTTTGATAGTGTGATCAAAGCATATGGTTTTATATAGACTTTTGGAGAAGCTTGTATTTACAAGAAAGTGAGTGGGAGCTCTGTAGGATTTCTAATATTATATGTGGATGACATATTGTTGATTGGAAATGATATAGAATTTCTGGATAGCATAAAAGGATACTTGAATAAGAATTTTTCAATGAAAGACCTCAGTGAAGCTGCTTATATATTGGGCATCAACATCTATAGAGATAGATCAAGACGCTTAATTGGACTTTCACAAAGCACATACCTTGATAAGGTTTTGAAGAAGTTCAAAATGGATCAGTCAAAGAAAGGGTTCTTGCCTGTGTTACAAAGTGTGAAGTTGAGTCAGACTCAATGCCCGACCACTGCAGAAGATAGATGGAAAATGAAAGTCATTCCCTATGCCTCAGACGTAGGTTCTATCATGTATGCAATGCTGTGTACCAGACCTGATGTGTGCCTTGCTATAAGTTTAGCAGGGAGGTACCAAAGTAATCCAGGAGTGGATCACTGGACAACGGTCAAGAACATCCTGAAATACCTAAAAAGGACTAAGGATATGTTTCTCGTTTATGGAGGTGAGAAAGAGCTCGTCGTAAATGGTTACGTCGATGCTAGCTTTGACACTGATCCGGATGACTCTAAGTCGCAAACCGGATACGTATTTATATTGAATGGTGGAGCTGTCAGTTGGTGCAGTTCCAAGCAGAGCGTCGTGGCGGGATCTACGTGTGAAGCGGAGTACATAGCTGCTTCGGAAGCAGCAAATGAAGGAGTCTGGATGAAGGAGTTCATATCCGATCTAGATGTAATACCTAGTGCATCGGGTCCAATGAAAATCTTTTGTGACAATACTGGAGCAATTGCCTTAGCAAAGGGATCCAGATTTCACAAGAAAACCAAACACATCAAGAGACGCTTCAACTCCATCTGCGATCAAGTCAAGGAGGGAGACATAGAGATTTGCAAAATACATATGGATCTGAATGTTGCAGACCCGTTGACTAAGCCTCTTCCATGAGCAAAACATGATCAGCACCAAGACTCCATGGGTGTTAGAATCATTACAATGTAATCTAGATTATTGACTCTAGTGCAAGTGGGAGACTGAAGGAAATATGCCCTAGAGGCAATAATAAAGTTGTTATTTATATTTCCTTATATCATGTTAAATGTTTATTATTCATGCTAGAATTGTATTAACCGGAAACTTGATACATGTGTGAATACATAGACAAAACAAAGTGTCCCTAGTATGCCTCTACTCGACTAGCTCGTTAATCAAAGATGGTTAAGTTTCCTGACCATAGACATGTGTTGTCATTTGATGAACGGGATCACATCATTAGGAGAATGATGTGATGGACAAGACACATCCGTTAGTTTAGCATAATGATCGTTAAGTTTTATTGCTACTGCTTTCTTCATGACTTATACATATTCCTCTGACTATGAGATTATGCAACTCCCGAATACCAGAGGAACACCTTGTGTGCTATCAAACGTCACAACATAACTGGGTGATTATAAAGATGCTCTACAGGTGTCTCCGAATGAAGGAAATATGCCCTAGAGGAAATAATAAAGTTGTTATTTATATTTCCTTATATCATGATAAATGTTTATTATTCATGCTAGAATTGTATTAACCGAAAACTTGATACATGTGTGAATACATAGACAAAACAAAGTGTCCCTAGTATGCCTCTACTAGACTAGCTTGTTAATCAAAAATGGTTAAGCTTCCTGACCATAGACATGTTTTCTCATTTGATGAACGGGATCACATCATTAGGAGAATGATGTGATGGAAAAGACCCATCCGTTAGCTTAGCATAATGATCATTAAGTTTTATTGCTATTTGCTTTCTTCATGACTTATACATATTCCTCTGACTATGAGATTATGCAACTCCCGAATACCGGAGGAACACCTTGTGTGCTATCAAACGTCACAACGTAACTGGGTGATTATAAAGATGCTCTACAGGTGTCTCTGAAGGTGTTTTTTGAGTTGGCATAGATCAAGATTAGGATTTGTCACTCCGTGTATCGGAGAGGTATCTATGGGCCCTCTCGGTAATGCACATCATTATAAGCCTTGCAAGCAATGTGACTAATGAGTTAGTTACGGGATGATGCATTATGGAATGAGTAAAGAGACTTGCCGGTAACGAGATTGAACTAGGTATGAGGATACCGACGATCGAATCTCGGACAAGTAACATACCGATGACAAAGGGAATGACCTATGTTGTTATTGCGGTTTGACCGATAAATATCTTTGTAGAATATGTAGGAACCAATATGAGCATCCAGGTTCCGTTGTTGGTTATTTATTGGAGATGTGTCTCGGTCATGTCTACATAGTTCTCGAACCCATAGGGTTTGCACGCTTAACGTTCGATGACGATTTGTATTATGAGTTATGTGTTTTGGTGACTGAAGATTGGGCGGAGTCCCGGATGAGATCACGGACATGACAAAGAGTCTTGAAATGGTCGAGAGGTAAAGATTGATATATTGGACGATAGTATCTGGACACCGGAATGGTTTCGGGACCTTTCGGATATTTATTGGAGTACCGAGGGGTTACTGGACCCCTCGGGGAAAGTAATGGGCCTGCATGGGCCTTAGGGGAGAGGGGAGGCATCCCACAAGGGGTGGCCGCGCCCCCCTCCCATAGGGAGTCCGAATTGGACTAGGGGAGGGGGCGCGCCCCCTTTCCTTCTCCTCTTCCCTCTCCCTTCCCTCTTCCCCCCTCCATGAGAAGTAAAAAAGGGGGAGGCCGAATCCTACTTGGACTGGAGTCCTAGTAGGACTCCCCTCTCCTTGGTGCGCCCTTGGTGGCCAGCCTCCTCCTCTCCCTCCTTTATATACGTGGGAGGGAACCACTTGGAGGCACACCAATTGTTCCAAGCCGTGTGCGGCGTCTCTCTCCACGGTTTGCTCCTCCAGTCATATTCACGTAGTGCTTAGGCGAAGCCCTGCGCGGATCACATCATGTAACGCCTAAGATGCGGCTATATCTCCCATGTGTCGAGGCACGACTTAGAGGCATAACCACATTTTGGTTTTTGTCACAAGAAGGGTCATCTTCACACAATCCCATGTACAAGAACAAGGATGAATAAATAGTTGGCTTACAATCGCCACGCCACACAATGATCAAATAATTCATACATCATTCAGAGTACACACAAGATCCGATTATGGACGAATCCAAATGAAAAGAAGACAACCCCAAATGCTAAATCCCGATTGTCCCAACTGGGCACCACTACTGATCATCCGGAAACGAAACATAGCAACGGCCAAGGTCTTCGTCGAACTCCCACTTGAGCTCGGTGGCATCACCTGCACTGGTCTCATCGGCACCATCAACTGTTTTGGTAGTATCTGTGAGCAACGAGGACTTAGCAATCCCATTACCATGGGTATCAAGACTAGCAAAGCTTAATGGGTATGGAAAGGATAAGTGGTGGGGGTTGCAGCAAGCGGCTAAGCAATGTGTGGTGGCTAACTTACGAGTGTAACATCCCAAAATTCTAAATTTTGGAATGTTATATTAAATAAATATATTTGATTGATTGTTTGATTGTGGTGTGGTTGCTCGTGTGAAATTGAGTGAAACTCGAAACTTTTTGAAAGTTAAATGAGAGGGAATAAAAGGACTTTCCCAAACTTTCATTTTTGCATTTATGGTCTCCGTGAATTCAAATTCTTTTCAAATACAAAACCCTAGAGAGAAGATGACATGACTTCTTCCATTTAAATAAATGAAAAGGGTTTTAAATAGATTTGAATTCCATTTGGAATTATTTCCAATTCAGAAAACTTTAAGCAACTCAATGATTTTCATGAGAGAAGATAAAATGACTTCTTCACAACATATGAAATATGAGTTGGAAGTTTAAAAGAATCAAATTTGAAGTTATTTTGGAATTATTTTTCAATTTGGAGTTATTTGGGTTTTTATTCAAATTATTTTTCTCCAAAAATAAAATATATGGAAAATAGGGTAAAATGATTCCCTACATGAGAAAATTGGAGAGAACTAAATTTGAAATCATTTTGGTATTTTTAAAATGATTTTTATTGGGCTTTATTACAGCAGTAGCACTGTTTGATTTATTTGAATTTTTGTAGATTTTATTTGACGCTGAAAATATGTTCATGTCGTAGAAAATATTTTTCTGAAAATTTTGATACATTATATGCCTATAGTATATTTTAGTTTATTTGGTTTTATTTATTTTTACTGTAAAATTTTGTTTAAAAAAAAAAGGTTCCGGACCAAACTGGGCCGAAGGCCCAGTCGGCCCGTCAGCGCCGCCGCCTTCTCCTCCCGTGCGCGACCCGGACTCGCCGGAGTCCGAGCGCCGCCTGCCTCCGGCCGCCCCCTTCCCCAAGTCGGCGCCGCCCTGACCCCCGCCTTTAAAAGGCGAGGCCCGGCCGCCCTCCTCCCACATCGCGCCGCCGCCGCTCACGCATCTCGTCACCGTCGCCGCCTACTGCCGCTGTCGTGTGCCGCCGCCTGCCGTTGCCGCACCGCGCACCGCACCCCGCCGCCCGCGCTGCCGCCACTGTTGCCCCGCCTCGCCGCCGCTGTCGGTTTTTCTCGCCGGGGCCGCCGCCGCCTCTCGCCGGTTTTCTCCGCCTAAACCGCCGAACCGGTATAAACCAAACCCGATCCGGTTTATTTTCAGCTTTCGGTTTTTTGGTTAAACCCGGTTTTATTTATTTAGTTAATTTATTTAGTGAACGTTCATCGGTTTAGCCTCTGTAGTGAACGAGTTCGTTCATTAGCGTTCGGTAGCGAACGTTCGTTATTTAGATTTTTCTTTTTCTTTTTAATTTCGGGCAGGGACCCATCCATGAATATTTTATTTATAGATTAGTCCCTGATTTTCAAACCTTCGCTACTTCTTGCTCGTTTATCCAAATCCAACGAAACCAATGCCCACTTATTCATTATGATCCCCTCTATCCAGATAATCAACTTAAACATATTTTTGAAAGTTTTAAAATGTGAATTCAAATAGATTTATATTTGAACTTCTTTTGTTCATAATTCGAGTTTTATAATTCCGATTTAATTGATTCCTTTTGCAAATCGAAGCTCTTGACCTAAACTTTCTGATAAGGCCAAATCCTCCGATTTTGTTACTGTTAGAAATTGTTTTCTATTGCAAGAGTTAATTGCTTGTTTTCGAAGTTTTCCGAGATCTTTTCTTTGATTCTTTTGCATGATTGCTTATGCGTGGTTACTATTGCTTGCTTACGATAGATTGACCGGAGTGTGACGAGTAGAACTATCAGGAGTTATGAGTGTGAATCATCTACATCAACAGTACAAGGCAAGTTCACACTTTGATCATATCCCTTTCATACCCAGTTTTTATGCATTAGTTTCACCCTCAAACATTGCATGAGTAGGATTGATAACATGTGGGTATTGGGAAGTAGTTGATGAGGTAGGAACCTATTGTCTTGCATTCAAACCCTGGGTGTTACTACATTATGCTTACTGCTATGCTATGCTCGTAGACGTGGTTTGGTTTTGAGAGAATTTCATGAAAGATGTGAAAGACTATTGTTAACTAAGGTTTAACTTAAGGTGGCTACTTTAATACACATATGGGTGGATCGGTTGAGGCACCCTGGAGTACCCAGTGGTTGTCTGGGCACCTGGAGAATCCAGTGTTGACCTAGGATATCCCGGAGTACCCGTGTGATCATCCTATGGTTCGCCACCCAGGCTCAAAGGGATCATAAGATTATTCATGCTAGAAACTTCCGTGTGCAGCCACAAGCCATTATGGGCTCTGGCATGGTTGAGTAAGTTGTGTGAAACCTTTCCATGATGGGCTAGCAGATGTAGGGGATTGTAGGTGTACCGGCCTATCTATCGGTTAAGGGGACCTCTTCAGAAAGACTGTGTCTCGGCCATCCGTTTCTCAAACATCATGAAGTGCGAGAAATACAACGGAGGAGATCGAGTCTTGTGGGGAAAGTGCACAAACCTCTGCAGAGTGTACAAACTAATCATGATTAGCCGTGTCCCCAGTCATGGACATCTTGAGTCTCTGGTATTTGGATTATCATGTTGATCTCATCACTTTAATTAAAAAGATTGTTGGGTTATTCATATTTAATTGGGATTGAGTTGGAGGAACCTTCTCAATATTTTCAAACAGCTGTGTAGATAAATAAAATATATTCCTTTGTTGTAGGAAAAAATTGGCTTTTTGCAAAAAAAAACTTAGAGCTTTCCACCAGCCAAATATGCATGTAGTGATAGCTATTATTCATCATTATCCTATGGTGTGAATTTGCCAGTACATTCAATGTACTGACCCTTTGTGGCTGCAACATCTCATGTTGCAGGAATCTTACGACGAGTAAGTGTTACGTTAGGGTTACAATTTCTACACTCAACTTTGCCGTTGGTGTTGATGGGAATCCACAACCTTGTTGTTACTTCCGCTATTTGGATTGAGGTAATAGTATTTACGTTATTTTATACATGTGATTTACTTCTGTTATAAATCCTCGAGTACTGTGTGTGTCAGCATACCGATCCAGGGATGACACTTAAGCACAGAGACATGACCGTCTGAGGTCGGGTCGCTACAAGATGGTATCAGAGCACATGTTGACTGTAGGACGTGACCCCTAGAAACTGGCAAGCCCATAGGAAAGTTTTTCTCTACAAACTTTATTTTTCAAAAAGATCTTTTACCTCTCTTCTTTTCTGAGCTTTACCAAAATATTCCCTTTTAGTTAGACCATACCCCTTTCCCCTTTTGACCACACAAAGATTCGGCTGATGAGACCACTCCAAGAAGTACAAGATATCGGACAACTAAGACCACTTCGGAATGAAGAGGATTTTACGGAGCATTATAATAATGGAAACTACAATGGTTGAAGACTCCGAAGACTAGGAGAATTTGAAGGCTCTGAAGAACTTCCGGATTGGTATGACCTAGGAAGGCTACACTTATGAACTTGTTAGACTACTGAAACTGTCAGTACCTGAGTTCAAGGTGTGTCGGAGAAAGACCGGAACATGGAGCATTAAAACTCAAGGTTTTTGTCAAGAAAGCCACAAGACAGAAGATATCAACTATGGAATGATAGCTCATGGCAGAGACATGGGCATAAACACGGCTATCCATGATGTTATCGCCCGCTTATGCTATTGTCACCGTGCTGAGTACGCATGCATTTCTGCGGAAGGATTGGATGGTAGAAGGCTAATGGAGCACCTATCAACAAAAGACGAAGTTTTAAACCTTAGCCAGTGTATCACCAGGATCTGGAGTATTACATCAAGGATTTTAAGATGGACCTTTAGGAAGCCGTATTTGACAAGGAAGCATTTCGTGAAGAAATCGGGACCCAGAAGCTGAAAGTAGCCAAGATGGAGGAGCAAAACCTCGAGACACCGGATATTCGTCAGGAACTGAAGGACAGTAGGACCATGGTTCATGCCAAGGATGTTGAAAGCCAGAAGTTTGGAACGCAACTCCTGAAATATTAAAAGACGTCATGAGAGACTTTGCGTCAACAGAGATGATCTGGCAAAAGAACTTGAGAAGGACAAGCATGATCAGAAGAAGCCATCGGAGACATGAACAAGACTTGAAGAGTTTGATGACTTTGAAGATTTATTGACCTTTAGAAGACCAAACCACTGTTATATACCTATGTTAGATGCGACATTTGTGAGCTGTCATTTGTTTGATGTTTTTCCGACAGCCACAAATAAAATCTGTCTTTTCAAAACTTTTGTTTGTATTGTGTGCATCCCTCTCTATCTCTCTTATCTCACCCCAAAATCCTTGGAACCAATAGAGGATGAATGGAGATGAGCTTGTATTTTCTGGACCGATGAGTCAATTGGAGACAGACCGATGGATTCAGAACATGGAAGATCACATGGAGAATAACACTATAGCCGGAAAGGATATGGCACAACATGCTCTTCAGTGCTTTGAAAGAGGTGCTGCTACTTGGTGGAGGATGTACCAAACCATCAATGGATGGCAAGGAGTAACCACTTTGGAAGAATTTAAGTTGACTCTGCTAAAGTCTCGGCTTGTGTCCCAGAAGTTGAAGCCTTATGGAAATGATATGAAGAAACCCTGTGCATGAAAGATTTGTGCAGAAATAGGACACAACCATAAAGAACACAAGGATGAATGCCCAAATTGTAAAGGAAGTCACCCAGCTGAAGAATGCCCAACTAGGCAGATCACTTGTTTCTTGTGTGAAGAGACTACCCACTACCCTGCTCAGTGTCACATTTACCCCATGGTACAAAGAACCATCCAGCAGAAGAAAGAAGTAATGAAAGGAGCCCTCATGGAAATTTTAGGAGAACCTGTGATGAAGGAAGAGGTGGAGGACACACCCGAAGAAGACCCATTTAAACCCTGCACCAAGTCATGCTATGCATGTGGAGAAGAAGGACACATCTCCCAGAATTGTCTGAATGGGGATCTAGTAGAATTCCCGACAGAGGAAGTAGAGTATGACCCACAGGAAATAGAAGCCCTGATTGGAACGAAAAAGTCCAGGAAGAGAAGTAGATTGGATTCCAGGAAGGACCTGAGTCATATCACCTGTTTCAGGTGCAAGGAGTTAGGGCACTACCTCAGCAGTTGCCCAAAAAGGAAGCTGAGGACCCAAGGAGGCTATATAATCACAAGGAAACTCTCGAGATTTGTCAGAAGTAATATGTTTTTTCTGTAATGAAGCAGGGCACTTTGCCAGAGATTGTCCCAAGGAGAAGGAGACTTGTGATAAATAGTTGAGTTGCAACGAGAAATGTAGTAATAGTAGTGAGAACAATTCTTTTATATTGAGGTGTTGAGTTGAGGCATGTAAATGGAAAAGCAAGAGATTGTAATCATTGGAGAATCAATAAATTTAGCATCGATCGTACTGATATGGATTTTATGAGTAGTTACTCTATGAAGAAAGATTTTGACCATTTTCGAGGATATGATAAATATGGTCTATGGAAGAATGTGTGCATTTCAAGGGTGGTAGTACCCTGTGAGGACACTTGAACCCTGGAGAAGATAAGGATATTCCACGGAGTGGACTTCGGACAAAATAAGTACGAGTTTTATCTCGATATGTGGGATGCCCGAAGAATATGAAGGGACGAAGTACTGTTGGATATAGAGGAGGTATAATATTGGTAATATGGAGCAATTTTAACTCCATGATGAGTCTGAGTAATCCCGTCTTACTTTGGTACCAATAGAAGGAAGGGAGACAATACAATCAGATGGATTTAGCAATGCTAGGAAGCTGGATGTTGGAATAATGATCAGTTGCCCCAAGGATGAGTTGAAGCTATAAATGTGAGGAGATGGGCCATAACCTACAGGCCCCATGACCTTCCAAGAAGCAAGCACACTCTTGCTGAAGGAAAACCCTAGAAGAAGTTACGATTTTACCAACAGACGATCTTATAGGAGTTTACGCAAAACTTGAGAGTTGTGAAGGAACGATAGATGTTAATTCGGCTTGCAGAATCAATGGATATATCCGAACTTGGTTCGTCGACAAAATAAAGTCTGCAATGCTTGTGATGATGATCGAGTGTTAGAATGTGAGATTCGCTAAACTATATATAGGGTAATGATTTGGGTGCGGGATGGATTGATCACCATACCGACTTACTCTTATTATTCGCCTTGCTATATGGGATGGTAAATCTGAGTGACTTACCCATAGTAGAGCGACGATGATCAAAACCTTGTTTGAACCTTAGAATGGTATAGCAATTTTCCTTTGTACAAGGCAGATGTTGCCAATCGTAGGTCATACGGTGAGAATGAAGCCCAGACCCATTTTCTGCAGGAGAAACCATAAATTGATGACCACCATGAGATATCGATAGTTGTTTAGTATTGGCGCTAGACCCGTTAGCTAAGAAGACCCGGTCCCAAAAGAACCGTACCAAGATAAGGACACAAGAATCAAGGAAAAAGGTTATGCCACTACTCGAAGAGCCCAGAGAAGGAATTATCCTGAAGATCTAAGAAGATCGACACTACCAACGATAAAGATGGAGTATATGAGCTTTTGATGGAACCGTAACAATGCTCCTTAGGGTGGTAGCACCCCAGACCCCCTGTGACGATCGATGGATTTTGAGAAGACCCCCAAACCTAACCTATTTCTTTCTAGCCTCTCCGAATCTCGAGGACGAGATTCATCGTAAGGGTGGTAGGTTTGTAACATCCCATAATTCTAAATTTTGGAATGTTATATTAAATAAATAGATTTGATTGATTGTTTGATTGTGGTGTGGTTGCTTGTGTGAAATTGAGTGAAATTTGAAACTTTTTGAAAGTTAAATGAGAGGGAATAAAAGGACTTTCCCAAGCTTTCATTTTTGCATTTATGATCTCCTTGAATTCAAATTCTTTTCAAATACAAAACCCTAGAGAGAAGATGACATGACTTCTTCCATTTAAATAAATGAAAAGGGTTTTGAAAAGATTTTAATTCCATTTGGAATTATTTCCAATTCAGAAAACTTTAAGCAACTCAATGATTTTCATGAGAGAAGATAAAATGACTTCTTCAAAACATATGAAATATGAGTTGGAAGTTTAAAAGAATCAAATTTGAAGTTATTTTGGAATTATTTTTCAATTTGGAGTTATTTGGGTTTTTATTCAAATTATTTTTCTCCAAAAATAAATATATGGAAAATAGGGTAAAATGACTCCCTACATCAGAAAATTGGAGAGAACTAAATTTGAAATCATTTTGGTATTTTTAAAATGATTTTTATTGGGCTTTATTACAGCAGTAGCACTGTTTGATTTATTTGAATTTTTGTAGATTTTATTTGACGCTGAAAATATGTTCATGTTGTAGAAAAAATCTGAAAATTTGGATATATTATATGCCTACAGTATATTTTAGTTTATTTCGTTTTATTTATTTTTTCTGTAAAATTTTGTTTAAAAAAAAAGAGGTTCCGGACCGAACTGGGCTGAAGGCCCAGCCGGCCCGTCAGCGCCGCCGCCTTCTGCTCCCGTGCGCGACCCGGACTCGCCGGAGTCCGAGCGCCGCCGCCTCTGGCCGCCCCCTTCCCCAAGTCGGCGCCGCCCCGACCCCCGCCTTTAAAAGGCGAGGCCCGGCCGCCCTCCTCCCACATCGAGCCGCCGCCGCACACCGGAACCGCCGCTGCCGCCCACGCATCTCGTCGCCGCCGCCGCCTACTGCCGCTTTCGGGTGCCGCCGCCTGCCGCCTGCCGCTGCCGCCCGCCGCCGCAAGCCGCCGCTCGCTGCCGCATGCTGCCGCACCGCGCACCGCACCCCGCCGCCCGCGCTGCCGCCACTGTTGCCCCGCCTCGCCGCCAACCGTCGCCGCCGCCTCTCACCGGTTTTCTCCACCTAAACCGCCGAACCGGTATAAACCAAACCCGATCCGGTTTATTTTCAGCTTTCGGTTTTTTTGGTTAAACCCGGTTTTATTTGTTAGTTAATTTATTTAGTGAACATTCATCGGTTTAGCCTCTGTAGTGAACGAGTTCGTTCGTTAGCGTTCGGTAGCGAACGTTCGTTATTTAGGTTTTTCTTTTTAATTTCGGCCGGGGACCCATCCATGAATATTTTATTTACAGATTAGTCCCTAATATTCAAACCTTCGCTACTTCTTGCTCGTTTATCCAAATCCAACGAAACCAACGCCCACTTATTCATTATGATCCCCTCTATCCAGATAATCAACTTAAACATATTTTTGAAAGTTTTAAAATTTGAATTCAAATAGATTTGTATTTGAACTTCTTTTGTTCATAACTCGAGTTTTATAATTCCGATTTAATTGATTCTTTTTGCAAATCGAAGCACTTGACCTAAACTTTCTGATAAGGCCAAATCCTCCAATTTTTTTACTATTAGAAATTGTTTTCTATTGCAAGAGTTAATTGCTTGTTTTCAAAGTTTTCCGAGATCTTTTCTTTGATTCTTTTGCATGATTGCTTATGCATGGTTACTATTGCTTGCTTACGATAGATTGACCGGAGTGTGAGGAGTAGAACTATCAGGAGTTATGAGTGCGAATCATCTACATCAACAGTACAAGGCAAGTTCACACTTTGATCATATCCCTTTCATACCCGGTTTTTATGCATTAGTTTCACCCTCAAACATTGCATGAGTAGGATTGATAAAATGTGGGTATTGGGAGGTAGTTGATGAGGTAGGAACAGAGACTTGACCATCTGGGGTCGGGTCGCTACAACGAGTACAAGAGTAAGATGAGAAGCTACGCAATGGTCGCAAACTAGTAATGATCAAGAAGTGATCCTGAAATACTTATGAGTCAAACATAACCCAAACCGTGTTCCCTTCCCGAACCTCGTCGAAAAGGGACAGTCACGGTTACACACGCGGTTGGTGTATTTTAATTCCAATCTGGTATCAAGTTCTCTACAACTGGATATTAACAAATTCCCATCTGCCACATAACCGCGGGCGCGGCTTTTGAAAGATTAAACCCTGAAGGGGTGTCCCAACTTAGCCCATGACAAGCACATGATCCGCGGAGACAATCCTCCATTGCGGGACCCTCCGATCAGACTCGGAATCCCGATGCACAAGACATTTCGACAAAGGTAAAACAAAACCAGCAAGACCTCCCGATGCACCGACCTAGCCTGATAGGAGTCGCACGTATCTCGTTCTCAGGGTACACCGGATGGGCCAGACGTCGGGTTGGCTGAGACCCTGGTTGCCCAGGGAGCGCCGGACATCGCCCAGTTTGGACCAACACTCATGTGGAGCATTGGCCCGGGGGGTTGATTAAAAGACCTCGGGTGTCGGCGAGTCCCTATGCAAGTTTTAGTTGTTATTAGGCAAATGCTAAACCAATGTTGGGCCTTGCTGGAAGAGTTTCATTCAAAGCGAACTGTCAAGAGGATCCCATACCCCGCACCGTGTTAGGGACGCAAAATTAAGGAACATAACACCGATATGACGGAAACTAGGGTGGCAAGAGTGGAACAAAACACCAGGCATAGGGCCGAGCCTTCCACCATTTACCAAGTATATATGTGCATTAATTAAAATAAGAGATATTGTGATA
The DNA here is from genome assembly GCF_002575655.3 of Aegilops tauschii subsp. strangulata. Classification (NCBI taxonomy): domain Eukaryota; kingdom Viridiplantae; phylum Streptophyta; class Magnoliopsida; order Poales; family Poaceae; genus Aegilops; species Aegilops tauschii. The sequence continues at coordinate 267,297,848 of NC_053038.3, read as the reverse complement.
TCCCAACATATCCATGTTCCAACATGGAACAACCTACAACTGCACCTGCAACTAGCAACGCTATAAGAGGGGCTGAGCAAAGCGGTAACATAGCCAAACAACGGTTTGCTAGGAAGGGTGAAAAGGTTATAGGCTATTATGGCAATTTGGGAGGCTTGGTAAACAAGTGATAGGTAGCGCGACATAGCGATAGCATCAAGACAACTAGCATAGCAAAGATAGTAGTGAGATCCAAGGTGACGGTCATCTTGCCTGAAATCCCACTAGGAAGAAGAACGAGTCCATGAGGAAGACAAACGCACGTAGTCGAACGAATCATCACAATCGCAACTTAATCGGAACTATGAAGGAGAAGCGCAACCGGAAAGAAGCAAACATCATGGTAAACCAACAATCATAAACATGGCATGATGCGCAACCAAGTATGATGCATGCCCGGTTTAGTGAGGCATGGCATGGCAAAGTGCAACAAACAATACTACAAGTTAAGTGGAGCTCAATATCCAACGAGTTGCATATTGGAGAAACACCACATTTAATTATTAAGTTAACTCCCGTTTAGGTACTCAACAATATTAAATGTTATTAAACATGGCAAGGGGTGAAGCATAATTAAGCTAACTATTTAGGCAAGTTTAAATGAGGCCGGAAACATCAAACAACAATTCTGGTAAATCCTCATGTGCATCTAGCAATTTAATACAAACAACAGTTTTAAACATTTTAAATGTTATTATCATGATGCGGATGACATATTCATGGTTGGATGCAATTTTATGAAAAATGTTGGTATAATACGATACGAGGCATTTGTCACCGTCGCGGAAGGAAAATGGTGCCGCAACGGCGAAACGGAAATGGTGTTATGACGGTGAATATGGAAATGGTGCCACGACAACATTCCGATGATCTGGCAACTCGATTGAGATGTCGATGGCAAAAGAAAGTGTGACGGGATCGTGTTATGCAAGGATCATGGGGTGATCCCGGCAACCGGGTTCCCACGTGTCAGTGGCATGGCAGACGAGGGACGTGCACGAAACAAACGGGCATGGTGCAAACACATGGTTCATCTCATACATCACACAACATTCGTCCATGGCGGTCGCCTCGATGTTATACCTTTGAAGCGTGCATTTTTGAGGCGGAACGAGTTCGTCGAGGGAAATAGTCATTCTCGCGACGATAGTGGAAGTAGTCGTACACGTTTGTTCGGAGAGGTACTTGATGACTCCAAGCCCTTCACGTTCGATGGTAGTGGTACACGTTTCGTAGTCGAAAACACGGCGGCGGTAGTCGTACATGAGTTGTAGTCGAACTTGACGGATCCGAGGGCTCTGGGCGTCGTGGTACTTGGATCATAGATGTTCGGGTCATCGGCAGAGGTACTTGACACCATCCACGCAAACGGTGCTTGTTCAGGCATCGGTCTTGATGAAGGTGTACTTGGCGAGTTACCCGAACGCGATAGTCCTCAGACTTGGGCTTCGTGATGGGCGATGGTCTTGGCCTTGGCAGTGATTCGAAAAGGGGCCTTGTGGAGACAACCTAGCGTAGGCATGCTGCGGTCGAAGGGCATGGGTCTTCTGCCCGCAAGGAACGAATCATGGAGGCAGCTGCGACTGATGCGACCGAGCAAAACAGCGAGCTAGGCCAAAGTGGCCATGGTGGTCTAGCAGCAGCAGCAAGGGCGATGGAGGTGGGGCGGCGTCGGGAGGCGCGATGGAGCTGAGCAGCAACAGCAGGTGCGGCGAGGAGGATGCTACCTCTTGATCATGCGTTGGTTTTCCCTTGAAGAGGAAAGGGTGATGCAACAAAGTAGCATAAGCGTTTCCCTCAGTTTTTGAGAACCAGGGTATCAATCCAGTAGGAGACTACACGCAAATCGCCTAGTACCTGCACGAACAATCAAGAACCTTGCAACCAACGCGATAAAGGGGTTGTAAATCCCTTCACGGCCACTTGCAAAAGTGAGATCTGATAAAGATAATAAGATAAATATTTTTGGTATTTTTGTTGTATAGATTGAAAAGTAAAGATTGCAAGATAAATAGTAAACTAGAATTATAGATCGGAAACTTATATGATGTAAAGTAGACCCGGGGGCCATATGTTTCACTAGTGGCTTCTCTCAAGATAGCATATATTACGGTGGGTGAACAAATTACAGCCGAGCAATTAATAGAAAAGTGCATAGTTATGAGAATATCTAGGCATGATCATGAACATAGGCATCACGTCCGTGTCAAGTAGACCGAAACGATTTTGCATCTACTACTATTACTCCACACATCGACCGCTATCCAGCATGCATCTAGAGTATTAAGTTCATAAGAACAGAGTAATGCATTAGGCAAGATGACATGATGTACATGGATAAACTCAAGCAATATGATATAAACCCCATCTTTTTATCCTCGATGGGAACAATACAATACATGTCGGTTCCCTTTCTGTCACTGGGATCGAGCACCGCAAGATTGAACCCAAAGCTAAGCACTTCTCCCATTGCAAGAAAGATCAATCTAGTAGGCCAAACTAAACCGATAATTCGAAGAGACTTGCAAAGATAGTAAATCATGCATATAAGAATTCAGAGAAGAATCAAATATTGTTCATAGATAATCTTGATCATAAACCCACAATTCATCGGATCTCGGCAAACACGCCGCAAAAAGTATTACATTGAATAGATCTCCAAGAAGATCGAGGAGAACTTTGTATTGAGATCCAAAGAGAGAGAAGAAGCCATCTAGCTAATAACTATGGACCCGAAGGTCTGTGGTAAACTACTCACAGATCATCGGAGAGGCTATGGTGTTGATGTAGAAGCCCTCCGTGATCGAATCCCCCTCCGGCAGATCACCGGAAAAGGCCCCAAGATGGGATCTCACGGGTACAGAAGGTTGCGGCGGTGGAAAAGTGGTTTCGTGGCTCCCCTGGATGTTTTCAGGGTATAAGAGTATATATAGGCGAAAGAAGTAGGTCGGTGGAGCTACGAGGGGCCCACGAGGCTGGGGGGCACGCCTACCCCCCTGGGCGCGCCCTCCTGCCTCGTGGCTTCCTCGTTGCTTCCTTGACGTCCACTCCAAGTCTCCTGGATTGTGTTTGTTCCAAAAAAGATCCTCGCGAAGCTTTCATTCCGTTTGGATTCCGCTTGATATTCCTTTTCTGCGAAACACTGAAATAGGCAAAAAAAACAGCAATTTGCACTGGGCCTTTGGTTAATAGGTTAGTCCCAAAAATAATATAAAAGAGAATATTAAAGCCCATTAAACATCCAAAACAGATAATATAATAGCATGGAACAATCAAAAATTATAGATACGTTGGAGACGTATCAAGCATCCCCAAGCTTAATTCCTGCTCGTCCTCGAGTAGGTAAATGATAAAAACAGAATTTTTGATGTGGAATGCTACCTAACATAATTTTCAATGTAATTTTCTTTATTGTGGCATGAATGTGATCATGCAAGGCAATATGACAAGGATGAAGCGTGTCATAATAAACGGAATGGTGGAAAGTTGCATGGCAATATTTCTCGGAATGGCTATGGAAATGCCATAATAGGTAGGTATGGTGGCTGTTTTGAGGAAGATATAAGGAGGTTTATGTGTGATAGAGCATATCATATCACGGGGTTTGGATGCGCCAGCAAAGTTTGCACCAACTCTCAAGGTGAGAAAGGGCAATGCACGGTACCGAAGAGGCTAGCAATGATGGAAGGGTGAGAGTGCGTATAATCCATGGACTTAACATTAGTCATAAAGAACTCACATACTTATTGCAAAAATCTACAAGTCATCAAAACCAAGCACTAAACGCATGCTCCTAGGGGGATAGATTGGTAGGAAAAGACCATCGCTCGTTCCCGACCGCCACTCATAAGGAGGATAATCAAAGAAACACCTCATGCTTCAAATTTGTCACACAACGTTTACCATACGTGCATGCTACGGGACTTGCAAACTCCAACACAAGTATTTCTAAAATTCAAAATTACTCAATTGGCATGACTCTAATATTACCATCTTCATATCTCAAAAAAATCATCAAGTATCAAACTTCTCATAGTATTCAATGCACTCTACATGGAAGTTTTTATTATACCCATCTTGGATGCCTATCATATTAGGACTAGTTTTATAGCCAAAGAAATTTACCATGCTGTTCTAAAAGACTCTCAAAATAATATAAGTGAAGCATGAGAGATCAATAATTTCTATAAAATAAAACCACCACCATGCTCTAAAAAGATATAAGGGAAGCACTAGAGCAAAAATTATCTAGCTCAAAAGATATAAGTGAAGCACATAGAGTATTCTAATAAATTCCGATTCATGCGTGTCTCTCCCAAAAGGTGTGTACAGCAAGGATGATTGTGGTAAACTAAAAATCAAAGACTAAAATCATACAAGATGCTCCAAGCAAAACACATATCATGTGGTGAATAAAAATATAGCCTCAAGTAAAGTTACCGATAGACGAAGACGAAAGAGGGGATGCCTTCCGGGGCATCCCCAAGCTTAGGCTTTTGTTTGTCCTTGAATTTTACCTTGGGGTGCCTTGGGCATACCAAGCTTAGGCTCTTGCCACTCCTTATTCCATAATCCATCAAATCTTTACCCAAAAACTTGAAAACTTCACAACACAAAACTTAAACAGAAAATCTCATGAGCTCCATTAGTGTAACAAACCACCACTTTAAGGTAATGTAATGAACTCATTATTTATTTATATTGGTGTTAAACCTACTGTATTCCAACTTCTCTATGGTTCATACCCCCCGATACCAGCCATAGATTCATCAAAATAAGCAAACAACACACGAAAAACAGAATCTGTCAAAAACAGAACAGTCTGTAGCAATCTGATTTGTTCGAATACTTATGGAACTCCAAAAATTCTGAAAAACTAGGACAGCCTGTATAATTTGTATATTTATCTAATGCAAAAATAATTGGTATTTTATCACGTTCTGTTGAGTTTTAACAATTATTTTCGTAAGCGTAAAGTTTCTGTCTTTTTCAGCAAGATCAAACAACTATCACCCAAGAAGATCCTATTGGTTCTACTTGGCACAAACACTAATTAAAACATAAAAACACATCTAAACAGAGGCCAGATGAATTATTTATTACTAAACAGGAACAAAAAGCAAGGAACAAAAAATAGAATTGGGTTGCCTCCCAACAAGCGCTATCGTTTAACGCCCCTAGCTAGGCATAAAAACAAAAATAGATCTAGGTATTGCCATAATAATGATAGGGCAAATCGCGAAAACTCATCTCATATTCCCTACGGTCAGCAGCAAGTTTTCTTCGAGGCAAGCAAAAGAAATCAAAAGGGCTAAATTTAATGGGACAGAAGTCCCCAAGAACAAGCTCGGGAGGTATTGGTTCCTCCTTTGGCCCCTCAAATTGCACTATCAATTCATCATTATAAGATTTCTTTTGGCAAAAAGTCATGAGACTTTGTTCAAGAGAAAAACCTAGCCCGTTGTTCTGAATAGCAAAATTATCATTAAGCTCAGAAATTTTATTGACTAGAACATCGGTAGGAACCTTCTTTCTAAGGTTTTCATTATAAGCAACATGATCTAAAGATTGTAAACGCATTATATCTTCCTGATTAAAAAGGATAGCCTCTATGGGTGGACGGCCAGCATCCACCCTATAATGCGCAAAAAATTCCTTGGCTTCTTTCATAATAAATCTGAACTCATGTGCCAAAAAGATAGTAGCTGCACGTTTGACAGAAGAAAGCTCAATATTGGAAAATTCTCGCAAAATCCTTCATATGCAAGGATGCATATGCATAAATTGTCTTTCAAGTTCAACTATGAGCAAAGATATAGCATCTGCAATACTACTAGTTCTATGAAGAATTGACCCTCCTATAGTGGGCAAAGCACCGACACAAGTAAAGAAATCTTGAATAACTCCTTTTCCAATAATATTACCACTACCGATCCGAAACTTTTTAGCGTGTAGAATAGTAGATTCTTCATGAGGATTATCAAAAGCATCAAGGTTTCCCCCATTGTTACTATTATCCTTTTCAACGATAACCTCCCCAGTTTCAGACACGATGGCAACAAATCGCACAAAGAACGAACACACAAAAGGTAAGCAGAAAGAAGCAAACGAAAAAGGGCAAATAAAACGGCAAAGGTGAAGTGGGGGAGAGGAAAACGGAGGCAAATGGCAAATAAAGTAATGCGACGGAGAAGAGTTTGTGATGGGTACTTGGTATGTATTGACTTGTGCGTAGATCTCCTTGGCAACGGTGCCAGAAATCCTTCTTGCTACCTCTTGAGTATCCAGCATGCATCTAGAGTATTAAATTCATAAGAACGGAGTAACGCATTAGGCAAGATGACATGATGTAGAGGGATAAACTCAAGCAATATGATATAAACCCCATATTTTTATCCTCGATGGAAACAATACAAGACGTGTCGGTTCCCTTTCTGTCACTGGGATCGAGCACCGCAAGATTGAACCCAAAGCTAAGCACTTCTCCCATTGCAAGAAATATCAATCTAGTAGGCCAAACTAAACCGATAATTCGAAGAGACTTGCAAAGATATTAAATCATGCATATAAGAATTCAGAGAAGAATCAAATATTTTTCATAGATAATCTTGATCATAAACCCACAATTCATCGGATCTCGGAAAACACACCGCAAAAAGTATTACATCGAATAGATCTCCAAGAAGATCGAGGAGAACTTTGTATTGAGATCCAAAGAGAGAGAAGAAGCCATCTAGCTAACAACTATGGACCCGAAGGTCTGTGGTAAACTACTCACACATCATCGGAGAGGCTATGGTGTTGATGTAGAAGCCCTCCGTGATCGAATCCCCTCCGGCAGATCGCCGGAAAAGGCCCCAAGATGGGATCTCACGGGTACAGAAGGTTGCGGCGGTGGAAAAGTGGTTTCGTGGCTCCCCTGGATGTTTTCAGGGTATAAGAGTATATATAGGCAAAAGAAGTACGTCGGTGGAGCTACGAGGGGCCCACGAGGGTGGGGGGCGCGCCTACCCCCCTGGGCGCGCCCTCCTGCATCGTGGCCGCCTCGTTGCTTCCTTGACATCGTGGCCGCCTGCGTGCAGGCCGAGCTGCGGCTGCTCTCCTTCTTCTTCTTTTCCCAAAACAGAAAATGTCAAAGAAGAAAAAGGAGAAGAAAGGAAGGTAGAGATAGAATTTGGGCATGGGGATTATTTTCCCGGACTCACAAAAAATGCGAGGAATTTGACAAAATTAGCCTGAGGATTTTTAGAGGAAGTAAAATTCACACCCGTTGGATTTAACTCAGACAAGTTTGAATTTCGAAACCCATTCAAATGAACTCCAAATGGGTTTAAGTTATAGGGGGTGACCCTACACACCAAATGTGATTTAAAGGGCAGATTTGGAACATTGATGGAGAAGTAGAATTGCAACTCAATTTTACTAAAGGTCGAAAAGGAAGGATAGGAAGTAGAGTCGGATAAAAGAAGAGTTGAAGAATAATGCAAATGTTTTATGGGTGATTCCAAGTTAATGGAATATTTATTATAGCCCCCTAATATATTGGGAGGATATGTTATAAAGAGAAATCACCATGCGAATTCCCTCGATTTAAATAGATCAACGATCTATGCAATTTATTTAGTTGAGTTTTAAAAGGGGTTGCATGAAGACATGATGCGATGCAAATGATGCAACGATGAATGCAACAAACCAACAACTCACACGACGAAACTCGCAAAACATGGAAGGCATCTGAAGCGTCGGTCTTGGGGCGTCACAACTCTCCTCCACTTACAAGAGATCTCGACCCGAGATCTAGAGATGGCACTGGAGAAAAGCGGAAGGGGAAGAGGTAAAACAAAGTTGCTTCTTTGACAAATGAGTGAAATCAAAGAACCTTGAGAGGTTGAAAACTTGAAAGAAAGAATAGAACGGAGATGCAGGAGATTGCAAACACTCCGTTAGCAAAGAGGAACAAGGAACATTACGAGAACCTTGTAGGTTGAAATACATGGAATAAGAGCTTCACAAACCAAAAGAATATGACCACACCGGTATAACGAGATAGCCAAGGAACAAGAATGACAGAATTTGGACAGCACTCCGGTAGAAAAGAGAAGGAAAACTTGATAAGATGAAAAGTAATTGAAGAGATGACACAACTATCCGGTTAAATGGATAAGCAAAGAAAAGAACATGATCTTGGCAAAAACGAGGTGATGGGACGAAGAGAGCAACGTCACAATGCCTCTGCAACGAAGGAATAGAAGTTGGACCATTGGAAAGAAAAGAATTGAGAAGAAAATGATATGTTCTACCACAATTGAATTTGAAAAGCATCCTTATAAAGAAGGATTGAACGGAGTTGTTGGAAAATCAACAACGAAAAGAACAAGCTTGTTGCGGGCTTATGGAAACATCTCAACATTATGAGGTGACAAACGACCACTAACGGAAACCATTGATTTGAGTGAGAGCACCAAAGAGATGAAAAACTTCTTCCACCAAGATGATGAAGAGATAACTTGGATCATTGTTAAGCAGCCCAATTAGCAACAATCCTTAGGGAAGGCTTTAGGTGAAATCTATACCAAGATAACACCAACGAAGAAATTGTTGGGTAGAAATATATCTCGTGAACGAATTGAAACTGATGGGTTTAAAATATGTCACTCTTGAAAACTTGTGAATCATGAAACACGAAGGGAAATTATCAAGAATGACATAACACCACCTCAAAAGATAATGGAGAACAATTCCAGTTCGGAATGCAAGATGAAGAATGCTTGATCTTCTCCAAAAAGGATGTTGATGAACACTTGAAGAAGGAATTAAATCCTTGATGAACCACCATGAAGAAACTCTCAAAGAACTCCGGATAGATAAAAAGACGCAAAGAAAGGAAGCTTGAAAAGAATAGGATGAATCCTTGCATTGATTAGATGGAGCTTCGCGATGATATAACCGAGAAAACTTAGAACTCCGGAAAAGAAAGATGAACAATCTCCGGAAGAAAAGAATTGAATCACCTCAAGGAAACAAGAATAAGATTTACTGTATGTTTATCGTCATCAAATTTAATTGATGACAAACGGATTTGGCATGCAACTTATTCCTCTTGAAAAGGATTGAGGAGAGTTATAGCGCACACTTGAGAAAGTCTTGATGGAACCACCGGTGGGATTTGGAAACAACGAATGAATTGATATGATAACGAAGGAAGAGAAATCTTGGACGAACCATCGTAAGAATTGAAAATGAATGATGAAAAGAGAATGGCTCTCCCGGAAGCATTAAAAATGCACAAAGATACTTGAGTGAATTTAGATACAAGATGATGAAGAGATCACGAACGGATTAGAGAGTACTTGAATAATGCACCGGAAGAAATTGGAGAAGAATAAAGAAATAAAAATTTAGGAGAATTGGTGAACAAGAGTTGAACGCTGAGAACGATTAAATCTTCTGAAATGATGGCCTTTGGATCATCAAGAAACGAAAACAACTCCTAAAATGCTCCGGATGGGTATGAAAAGAATTCCTGATGATCGGAACAATTTGAGAGGATGGCATCAAGCTAGAACCATGAATCTTCAAGAGAACGAACAAGATTTAGAGGAAAACTCTTCTTCAGTCTCCAAAAGCTGAGAATGACGACGAGAAACACCACCATGAATTGTAGAGGCACTCCGGAATGAAGAATAAAAAGGTTGAATCCAACGATGAAAAGAATTTGAACGATCTTGGAGAAAGACATATGACCGATGATAATTCATTCTTACGTCACACCTTGAAAGGAATTGAGAATAACTCCAGAAAAAATAGAAGAGTCAGGTAAGATCCTGGGAAAAGACATGTGAGTTAGGGCCCACTCAAAAGAAAACACCGTTAGAAATGATTACTTGAAAGAGAGATTGCACCGGTTGAGTTAAATGGCTTGAATGAGATAACAACCTCGAAATAACTTGAACGGATTGAGAATGGAAACGTGAATCTTCTGAGAGATCTTCAACACTCGAGGAACCCTTGAATAGCGAGAAGTGAATGATTAAGAGGTCCACCGGCATGAGAAAGCATTTGAAAGGAGGAAAAGTATATGATCAACATCGAAAGATTGATTTGAATCCACCGGAGAAGGAAAAGAATGAAGAATGAAGAACTTGAAGCTTCCTTAGTATCTTCCTGAGAATCACCGGATAAGAACATTGACGGAAAAGAATGGAGAGACTTCCCATCAATAAAAAGGATACTTGATAAGAAATCCGAGTCCTTGAAGAAAAAGGGTGGGATGGTGGGAAAACAAAGCCAACTTGGGAACGGATGAAACGGACATTGTTGGGGATATAACTACTGGGTATGACCTGCCCAGGAGGGGTCGGGTTATACCAATGGCGATTCATCATCACGAAGCCCATGAAGATGTCGAAGATGGCGGTTCATGAAGCAGTCTTACTAAAGGGCTCAAAGCCCAAGGGAGGCTTAAGGACCATAGGTGTAAACCGCCATATATGTATGACTTGTATTGTAAGGCAAGTGTAATTAGTCACCGAGCCGGACACGTTGTTTATGAGCCGGCCGGGACTCTATAAGCTGTTGGGCGTCGACCTGTGTATATAAGGGGGCGACCTGGCGGCGGCTTAGGGCAAGAGACAACAGATCGAAAGCTAGGTCAAGCGTATTCGCTTCCTAGTAATCGAGACATAAGCAATACCACCTCAAGCTAGATTAGGCCTTTACCTTCACCGCAAGGGGCCGAACCAGTATAAACTCCTTGGGTCCTTTGTCCCGTTTAACCCCTTTAAGCTAACCCTATTGCGATGGCTCCACGACTAAGTCCTTTTGCTAGGACATCTGCCGTGACAATTCCACGATAGTTGGCGCCCACCGTGGGGCAAGCGCACGATGGTTTCGAGTTCTTACAGGGAAACTTTGAAGGGATCAAAGGGTATGCTGTGGGCCGGATGACCAAGAGTCGTCGCGGCAAGCTCTACATCGATGATGCAGGCTGGGGCCCTGAGGCCTGCTCAATCAAGTACGGGTACCGGGTCCCCTTCGGTGGGATTCACGTCTTCATCGGCAAGATTGGCGAACCAGGCCCTGAGCCGGACATCTGCACCAACATCATCGAGACGGCTCAGCATGCACGACATGCCCGGGTTCAACCCGCCTTGAAGCACGCCTTCGTTGGATTCGTCCATGGGGCGGAATTTGAGGAAAGATCCATGTCTGGTGGTGAGACGACCATCTATTCTGATGGTGACTCGTCCACGGGCGAGACTACTTCATTGTATCAACTGCAAGACGGCAGGCTTGGGGGCTGTCCGATGGCGATAGTATTCCAGACCCCTATGAGCCGCCGAACCGGGTCGCGATTTTCATGGCCGGTACACAGCCAGGGCAGAATTATACGACTGCAACGACAATGATTTTCAGGTCAGCAACGGCGACGGCAGCCGGGGTAGGAGGCCCTGCGTGCCCGCCGGCTCAGGTCTTGTCCGACTTATTAGACACTTTGGCAACATTGTTGACAACAGAGGTTAGTCCGGCAAATCAAGCTCACCATAACGCGGAAGTTGCAAAACTGCGAGATGAGATAGCTCAAGCCAAGGGAGATCTGGCGGTTGAGGACGCGAGGATGACTGCGGAGCGAGCTACTCTGGATGCTCAGGCACAAAGGATCCAGGCTGATTCCTTCCGGCTCTCATTGGATCAGAACACTTCAAACGAAGTCATGAGGAGAAGGCACCGGAGTCGTCTGCCTCCGGTTTACGAGGCGAGGAACCTCTTCAACACACCTGGTGCAGGGACCAGTGACCTGCCAGAGGTAAACCGGGTGGTAGCCTTGCCTAGGACTGGACCGCCGGCTCAGCCACGCACAACGGATCTGCCTTGTCTGAATAATATCCCGCCACAATATGTGCCGACGCCACCAGGTCATTATTCTAACCCTTTAGATAATATGATCGCTGCAGCGACACGATTGGCGGCTCTCCCAGTTGAAGGCGAGTCTCCAGCTGAGATTGAAACGCGGAGGGCTAGAGAACTTCTTCAGACAGCATTGGTACAGCAGGAGGCTTATTCTTACAGTCGTGAGAGGATTCATTCAACCCCTCGCCCAAGCCGAAGTTATAGCAGACACATGGACTCACCGGCTGTTTCAAGCAGTGACAGGCGCCATAACCAGCCTCGTGGACATGACCCAGTGCGTGATGGTGCTCAGGATTTGGTAGACCAGGGCAGAGCCCGTCGAGAGGCTGAACTGGCAGCTCAGTTAGCAGCCCATCAGCATCCTCCGGTTTATCCGACGACTTCGGTGGAGATAGGTGTGACCTCCAGAACCTTGGGAGTGCCATGTTTAGTGCCGGCTTTACGTAACGTGTGTTTGCCCAAGGATTTCAAGGGTCCTCGTAAGGTGCCCAACTACACAGCTGACTTACCCCCTGAAGCGTGGGTTGAGAGTTATGAGATGGCGATGGAGCTGTTGGATGTTGACGATGCTGCATGTGCTAAGTACTTCACCATGATGTTGGAAGGAACGGCCCGCACTTGGTTGAAGGGGCTGCCAGCCAACTCCATTGGGTCATGGGCCGAGTTAAAAGCCCGGTTCATCCAGAATTTTAAAGATACGTTCAAGCAGCCTATGTCGATTGTAGATTCGGCCTCCTGTGTCCAAGAAGAGGGTGAGTCGACAACCCATTGGGTGCCCCGGGTCTCAGCGAACCTGCACTCGTTGGATTGCATCAATGCCGATTCGGCAGTCTTAATGTTGGAGAGCAATTGTCGTTTCACGCCCCTAAAGCAGAAATTAGGGCGGCTCAAACGCCACTGCAATGACATGGTGATACGTCTCCAACGTATCTATAATTTATGAAGTATTCATGCTATTATATTATCTGTTTTGGATGTTTATGGGCTTTATTAAACACTTTTATATTATTTTTGGGACTAACCTATTAACCCAGAGCCCAGTGCCAGTTGCTGTTTTTTCCTTGTTTCAGTGTTTCGCAGAAAAGGAATATCAAACGGAGTCCAAACGAAATGAAACCTTTGGGAGCATGATTTTTGGAACGAACGTGATCCAGGAGACTTGGAGTTGAAGTCAGGGAAGCTTCGAGGTGGCCACGAGGCAGGGAGGCGCCCCCCCCCCCCTTGAGCGCGCGCCCACCCTCATGGGCCCCTCGTGGCTCCTCTGACCGACTTCTTTCGCCTATATATATTCATATACCCTAAAAACATCGGGGAACAGAATAGATCGGGAGTTCCGCCGCCGCAAGCCTCTGTAGCCACCAAAAACCAATCGGGGCCCTGTTTCGGCACCCTGCAGGAGGGGGGTCCCTCACCGGTGGCCATCTTCATCATCCCAGCGCTCTCCATGACGAGGAGGGAGTAGTTCACCCTCGGGGCTGAGGGTATGTACCAGTAGCTATGTGTTTGATCTCTCTCTCGTGTTCTTGAGGTGGTACGATCTTGATGTATCGCGAGCTTTGCTATTATTGTTGGATCTTATGATGTTTCTCCCCCTCTACTCTCTTGTAATGGATTGAGTTTTCCCTTTGAAGTTATCTTATCGGATTGAGTCTTTAAGGATTAGAGAACACTTGATGTATGTCTTGCGTGGGATACCCGTGGTGACAATGGGGTATTCTATTGATTCACTTGATGTATGTTTTTGTGATCAACTTGCGGGTTCCGTGACCTTGGGAATCTATGCATAGGGGTTGGCACATGTTTTCGTCTTGACTCTCCGGTACAAAATTTGGGGCACTCTTTGAAGTTCTTTGTGTTGGTTGAATAGATGAATCTGAGATTGTGTGATGCATATCGTATAATCATACCCACAGATACTTGAGGTGACATTGGAGTATCTAGGTGACATTAGGGTTTTGGTTGATTTGTATCTTAAGGTGTCATTCTAGTACGAACTCTATGATAGATCGAACGGAAAGAATAGCTTCATGTTATTTTACTACGGACTCTTGAATAGATTGATCAGAAAGAATAACTTTGAGGTGGTTTCGTACCCTACCATAATCTCTTCGTTTGTTCTCCGCTATTAGTGACTTTGGAGTGACTCTTTGTTGCATGTTGAGGGACTGTTATGTGATCCAATTATGTTATTATTGTTGAGAGAACTTGCACTAGTGAAAGTATGAACCCTAGGCCTTGTTTCCTAGCATTGCAATACCGTTTACGCTCACTTTTATCATTAGTTACCGTGCTGTTTTTATATTTTCAGATTACAAAAACCTATATCTACCATCCATATTGCACTTGTATCACCATCTCTTCGCCGAACTAGTGCACCTATACAATTTACCATTGTATTGGGTGTGTTGGGGACACAAGAGACTCTTTGTTATTTGGTTGCAGGGTTGTTTGAGAGAGACCATCTTCATCCTACGCCTCCCATGGATTGATAAACCTTAGGTCATCCACTTGAGGGAAATTTGCTACTGTCCTACAAATCTCTGCACTTGGAGGCCCAATGACGTCTACAAGAAGAAGGTTGCGTAGTAGACATCAAGCTCTTTTCTGGCGCCGTTGCCGGGGAGGTGAGTGCTTGAAGGTATATCTTTAGATCTTGCAATCGAATCTTTTTGTTTCTTGTTTCATCACTAGTTTAGTTTATAAAAGAAAACTAAAAAAATGGAATTGAGTTTGCCTCATACGCTTCATCTTTTTAATATCTTTCGTGAAAATGATGGAAAGGAAAATTGTGCTCAAGTACTAGAAGAAGAATTACATAGAATTCTTGGCATAAAATATGTGAATGATAAGCATGAGTGCAATGTTGTTAGTATGAATTCTTTGAATACCCATGATGCTAATGATATGCAAAGCCACAAGCTTGGGGATGCTATGTTTTATGAAGATGATATTTTTAGTCCCCCAAGTTTTGATGTGCCAATTTATTGTGATAAAAGCATGCCTCCTATTTATGATAATTATTATGATGACACGTATGCTATAAAGAATAAAGATAACCATGAAACTTGTCATCATGATTTTAATTTTGAATTGGATTATGCTTCACATGATAGTTATTTTGTTGAGTTTGCTCCCACTACTATTCATGAGAAGAAATTTGCTTATGTGGAGAGTAATAAAAATTATATGCATGTAGATCATGAAAAGAATGCTTTATGTGATGGTTATATTGTTGAATTCATTCATGATGCTACTGAAATTTATTATGAGGGAGGAACATATGCTTGTAGGAATTGCAATACTATCAAGTTTCCTCTCTATGTGCTTAAAGTTTTAAAGTTATGCTTGTTTTGCCTTTCTATGCTAGTTGATTATTGTTCCCATAAGTTGTTTGCTCACAAAATACCTATTCATAGGAAATGGGTTAGACTTAAATGTGCTAGTCATATGCTTCATGATGCTCTTTTTATGTTTCAATTCTTACCGTTTATGTGAGCATCATTGAAATCATCATGCCTAGCTAGGGGCGTTAAACGTTAGCGCTTGTTGGGAGACAACCCAATATTATTTTTGTTCATTGCTTTTTGTTCCTGTTTAGGAATAAATAAATCATCTAGCCTCTTTTTAGATGTGGTTTTATGTTTTAATTAGTGTTTGTGACAAGTAAGACCTATAGGATCTTCTTGGATGATAATTATTTGATCTTGCTGAAAAAGACAGAAACTTTCTGCTCACAAAAACAATTGTTAAAAATCACCAGAAGGTGGTATAATACTGATTCCAATTGCAGTAGATCAATAATCAAATTATCTAGGTCGTCCTATTTTGGAAGATTTTTCTGAGTTCCAGAATTTGCGTTCGATGCAGATTACTACAGACTGTTCTGTTTTTGACAGATTCGGTTTTTCGTGTGTTGTTTGCTTATTTTGATGAATCTATGAGTAGTATCAGAGGGTATGAACCATAGAGAAGTTGTAATACAGTAGGTTTAACACTAATATGAATTTAGAATGAGTTCACAACAGTATCTAAGTGGTGATTTATTTTCTTATACTAACGGAGCTTACGAGTTTTCTGTTAAATTTTGTGTTGTGAAGTTTTCAAGTTTTGGGTAAAGATTCGATGGACTATGGAATAAGGAGTGGTAAGAGCCTAAGCTTGGGGATGCCCAAGGCACCCCAAGGTAATATTCAAGGATTACCAAGAGCCTAAGCTTGGGGATGCCCCGGAAGGCATCCCCTCTTTCGTCTTCGTTCATCGGTAACTTTACTTGGAGATATATTTTTATTCACCACATGATATGTGTTTTGCTTGGAGCGTCATTTTATTTTGTTTTGTTTTGCTTGTTGTTTGAATAAAATAACAAGATCTGAAATTCTTAAATGTTAGAGAGTCTTCGCATAGTTGCATAATTATTTGACTACTCATTGATCTTCACTTATATCTTTTTGGAGTAGTTTGTCATTTACTCGTGTGCTTCACTTATATCCTATGAGTAAATGGTTGAATGATTTGAATGTCATAAATCTGAAATTATATATGTTTCATATGCTTATCCCATGGGGAGTAATGACTTCACATATAAGAAGTAGAGGTGGTAAATTTATTGAAGGTTAGCAAACATTGTATTGGTCACTTGAACAATTCATGAAAGAATATTGAAGGAAGAGAGATTTCACATATAATACACTATCTTGGGCATCTTTTGTAATTGTGAGCACTCATTAAAATATGACATGCTAAAAGGTTGATGTTGGACAAGGAAGACAACGTAATGGGTTATGTTTTCTTATATCCGAAATAAAGTATATTGTCATGGATCGCCCAACACGTTGAGCTTGCCTTTCCCCCTCATGCTAGCCAAATCCTTTGCACCAAGTAGAGATACTACTTGTTCGTCCAAACATCCCTTAAACCAGTATTGCCATGAGAGTCCACCATACCTACCTATGGATTGAGTAAGATCCTTCAAGTAAGTTGTCATCGGTGCATGCAATAAAAATTGCTCTCTAAATATGTATGATCTTTTAGCGTGGAGAAAATAAGCTTTATACGATCTTGTGATATGGAAGCAATAAAAGCAACGGACTGCATAATAAAGGTCCCTATCACAAGTTGCAATATAAAGTGACGTTCCCTCGGATTAAGAATTTGTGCATCCAACTATAAAAGCGCATGGCAACCTCTGCTTCCCTCTGCGAAGGGCCTATCTTTTATTTTATTTTTGTCTTTTACCTTATGCAAGAATCATGGTGATCTTCACCTTTCCTTTTTACATTTTATCCTTTGGCAAGCACATTGTGTTGGAAAGATTCTGATATATATATCCAATTGGATGTAAGGCATCATGAGCTATTATTGTTGACATTACCCTTGAGGTAAAAGGTTGGGAGGCGAATCTATAAGCCCCTATCTTTCTCTGTGTCTGATTAAAACTTTGAACCCATAAATATCGCGTGAGTGTTAGCAATTGTGAAAGACTAAAATATAGTTGAGTATGTGGAGTTTGCTAAATCAAAGCTCTGACATAGACTCTTCCTGAAAATAAGATGAATTGTAATTGTTTGATGACTAATATCACGGTTTGTTAGTTTTCAAGAAAGTTTATGGTCTATACTTTAACATGTGAATAGCTTGTTACTTCATCATGAGAAGCTTTATGAGATGAGCTATTCTTATGATATATAATGATGCTAGAAAAGGTGATTGAAATTATCATTGATCAAACTTGTGCACCTGCTAGCATTCACACTTCATAAATTATTTCTTTTATCATTTACCTACACGAGGACGAGCAGGAATTAAGCTTGGGGATGCTGATACATCTCCAACGTATCTATAATTTATGAAGTATTCATGCTATTATATTATCTGTTTTGGATGTTTATGGGCTTTATTAAACACTTTTACATTATTTTTGGGACTAACCTATTAACCCAGAGCACAGTGCCAGTTTCTATTTTTTTCCTTGTTTCAGTGTTTCGCAGAAAAGGAATATCAAATGGAGTCCAGACGGAATGAAAGCTTCGGGAGCGTGATTTTTGGAACGAACGTGATCCAGGAGACTTGGAGTTGAAGTCAGGGAAGCTTCGAGGTGGCCACGAGGCAGGGAGGCATGTCTGCCCCCCTGGGCGCGCCCCCACCCTCGTGGGCCCCTCGTGGGCCCCTCGTGGCTTCCCTGACCGACTTCTTTCGCCTATATATATTCATATGCCCTAAAAACATCGGGGAACAGAATAGATCGGGAGTTCCGCCGCCGCAAGCCTATATAGCCACCAAAAACCAATCGGGACCCTGTTCCGGCACCTTGCCGGAGGGGGGGGTCCCTCATCGGTGGCCAACTTCATCATCCCGGCGCTCTCCATGACGGGGAGGGAGTAGTTCACCCTCGGGGCTGAGGGTATGTACCAGTAGCTATGTGTTTGATCTCTATCTCTCGTGTTCTTGAGGTGGTATGATCTTGATGTATCGCGAGCTTTGCTATTATAGTTGGATCTTATGATGTTTCTCCCCCTCTACTCTCTTGTAATGGATTGAGTTTTCCCTTTGAAGTTATCTTATCGGATTGAGTCTTTAAGGATTTGAGAACACTTGATGTATGTCTTGCGTGGGATACCCGTGGTGACAATGGGGTACTATTGATTCACTTGATGTATGTTTTGGTGATCAACTTGCGGGTTCCGTGACCTTGGGAATCTATGCATAGGGGTTGGCACACGTTTTCGTCTTGACTCTCCGGTAGAAACTTTGGGGCACTCTTTGAAGTTCTTTGTGTTGGTTGAATAGATGAATCTGAGATTGTGTGATGCATATCGTATAATCATACCCACGGATACTTGAGGTGACATTGGAGTATCTAGGTGACATTAGGGTTTTGGTTGATTTGTATCTTAAGGTGTTATTCTAGTACGAACTCTATGATAGATCGAACGGAAGGAATAGTTTCGTGTTATTTTACTACGGATTCTTGAATAGATTGATCAGAAAGAATAACTTTGAGGTGGTTTCGTACCCTACCATAATCTCTTCGTTTGTTCTCCGCTATTAGTGACTTTGGAGTGACTCTTTGTTGCATGTTGAGGGACTGTTATGTGATCCAATTATGTTATTATTGTTGAGAGAACTTGCACTAGCGAAAGTATGAACCCTAGGCCTTGTTTCCTAGCATTGCAATACCGTTTACGCTCACTTTTATCATTAGTTACCTTGCTGTTTTTATATTTTCAGATTACAAAAACCTATATATACCATCCATATTGCACTTGTATCACCATCTCTTCGCCGAACTAGTGCACCTATACAATTTACCATTGTATTGGGTGTGTTGGGGACACAAGAGACTCTTTGTTATTTGGTTGCAGGGTTGTTTGAGAGAGACCATCTTCATCCTACGCCTCCCACGGATTGATAAACCTTAGGTCATCCACTTGAGGGAAATTTGCTACTGTCCTACAAACCTCTGCACTTGGAGGCCCAACAACGTCTACAAGAAGGTTGCGTAGTAGACATCACATGGGGACGCTCATGGCGGCTCTGGTTAAATATGCCAACTCTGATAGTACCAAGGACCCCGAGTCTAATGAAGAAAGGCCGGGTAAGGGAAAGAAGAGTAGCAACGCCAAGGGGCAGCATCATAACCCGGCGAGTCAAGGAGGCAATGGTAAGCGCAAGGCTAATAACAATTTGGATTTTGTGGCTAATACCAACGTGCAGAATAATGGCCAGCGTCGTAAGGGAAAGCCCCCTCCTCGGACGGGAGGGCCAGGTTTCAATCTTGAGCAGATGATGAATCAGCCCTACCCAAAGCATGGTACACGGGAAAGGCCATCCGGTCACCTTTGGAAGGATTGCCACATTATGAAGGAGTATAAAAATTTCGATCTTTTCCAGAACAGTCATGGGCCGGGCGGCGGCTCAGGTTCCGGCTCTCATGGTCCGGGTTACGGTGGTGGCGCGTCTAATTCCGGTTTCGAGGGCCAAGGCAATCAAGGTAATCAAGGTGGTTACAACCAGCAGAACAATCAGGGGAATCGGCAGCAGCAATCTGGATATCAGAATAACCCGAAGCAGTTGAATAGTGGGCAGTACCACGTCTTCACCACAAGTTTATGCAAGCGGGATCAGAAGCTCCATAAAAGGGCTATGAACGCCGTTGAGCCGGCGGTTCCCCGTTACTTGCGATGGTCTGAGCAGCCCATTGTGTGGAGTCGTGAGGATCACCCGCCCCGGGTTGATAATCCGGGTCACTTGGCTTTGGTGGTGGCGCCTCAGGTTGGAGGATATAAATTCACTAAGGTACTCATGGACGGGGGTAGCAGCATCAATATCCTTTATTATGAAACTTACCATCGCATGGGATTGACTGATAAAAATCTTAAGCCGTCGAACACTGTTTTTCACGGTGTGGTTCCTGGTAAGTCGGCATACCCGGTTGGTAAAATAGCTCTGGAGGTTGCTTTTGGAGATGAGTATGATTCCAGATCTGAGACGTTGACCTTTGAAGTGGTTAAGATCAAGAGCCCTTATCATGCTCTGTTTGGGCGGGCGGCTTATGCTAAGTTTATGGCAAGGCCTTGTTATGTCTACTTGCAACTGAAGATGTCGGGTCACAAGGGCACTATAATAGTGCATGGGAGTCGCAAGATAGCCTTGGAGTGTGAAGAAGGTGACGCTGCTTATGCTGAGTCTGTCTGCGCAACAGAGGAATTAAAGTTTTATAAAGACAATGTTGACCCGGCAGATATGACATCTTTGAAAAAGCCAACTACGGAGCATGATCGGGTCTTGAAGTTTAAGTCAGCAGATGACACTAAGCTAGTTGATTTCGTTCCTGGCGATTCATCCAAGCAGTTCAGCATCAGTGCTAATCTGGATCCAAAATAGGAAAGCGCGCTCATCGAGTTCATCCGTGAGAACCGGGACATCTTTGCATGGAAACCTTCTGACATGCCAGGTGTACCGAGGGAACTCGCTGAGCACACTCTTAATATTGATCCAAAGTTTAAGCCGGTCAAGCAATTTCTTCATCGTTTTAATGATGAGAGGCGTAAGGCCATTGGTGAAGAAGTGGCCCGGCTCTTGGCGGCTGGGTTCATTGTTGAAGTTTTTCATCCTGAGTGGTTGGCTAACCCGGTATTAGTACTTAAGAAGAATGGCACTTGGCGTATGTGTGTGGATTACACAGATTTAAACAAGGTTTGTCCGGCTGATCCTTTTGCTCTCCCCCGTATTGATCAGATTATTGATGCTACGGTGGGTTGTGAGCGTTTGAGCTTTTTGGATGCTTATTCTGGTTATCATCAGATCAAGATGGCGGTTAAGGACCAGGAGAAGACAGCTTTCATCACTCCTTTTGGAGCTTTCTGTTATGTGTCTATGCCTTTTGGGCTCAAGAGCGCCCAGGCGACTTACCGACGGTGTGTGCAAAATTGCCTTCATAATCAGATCGGGCGTAATGTTCATGCTTATGTGGATGACATTATGGTGAAGTCCAGGAAAAAGGAGACCCTGATTGATGATTTGAAGGAGACGTTTGACAATCTCCGGATCTATAAGATGATGCTTAACCCGGCTAAGTGTGTTTTTGGTGTGCCAGCAGGCAACCTTTTGGGTTTTCTGGTTTCGGAACGAGGTATAGAAGCTAACCCAGAAAAGATAAAGGCTATCACCTCTCTGGCTAAACTGGCATGTGTCAATGATGTCCAGCGTTTGGCGGGTCGTATTGCGGCCTTAAGCCGGTTCATAAGCCGGTTGGGTGAGAAGGCTATCCCTCTTTACCAGATGATGAAGAAGATAGATCACTTTGTTTGGAGTGATGCTGCTAATCAAGAGTTTGAGGACTTGAAGAAACAATTGGATGAGCCGCCCGTTCTCGCTGCTCCCATTGATAAAGAACCTTTGTTGTTATATGTGGCTGCCAATAGCCGAGCTGTCAGTGTAGCCATTGTGGTGGAAAGGAAGGAGCCAGGCAAGGAGTATCCGGTTCAACGGCCGGTTTACTACATCAGTGAGGTGCTTATTGAGTCCAAACAGAGATATCCACATTGGCAGAAGCTTGTATATGGGGTTTTCATGGCTAGCTGGAAGCTTAAGCAGTATTTTCTGGGTCATCCTATCACTATGGTTAGTTCTGCCCCTTTAGGGGATATCATTCAAAACAGAGAAGCCACAGATGCCTGAGGAGAAGCCGGATAGCACATATTGGACTATCCACTTTGATGGGTCCAGGCAATTGGAGGGTTCGGGGGTTGGAGTTGTCTTGACTTCCCAGGAGGTGATAAATTTTCTTATGTTCTCCGGTTGATGTTCCCTTATACTAACAATGCAGCTGAGTATGAGGCCTTGCTCTATGGTCTTTGGATGGCTAAGGACATGAACTTAAGCCGGGCGAGGTGTTTCGGTGACTCGGATCTGGTAGCTCAGCAAGTTTCTGGCACTTGGGATTCTAAAGATCCACTCATGGCGGCTTATCGTCGAGAGGTTGATGCTATTGCGGGTCACTTCAAGGGTTATCAAGTTGAACATGTTGATCGCAGGAAAAATGAGGCGGCTGATGCTTTAAGCCGGTTAGGGTCTCCGCGTAAGCCGGTGCCACCTAACACTTTCCTGGATATTCTGCATAACCCTTCTGTCGAATTGCCTACAGAGGAGGATCTTGCTATTCCTGACCCGGAAGCACAACTGGTGGCAGTTCATGCTATTCCTGATTGGACAATTCCATATTTGGCTTATATGACACGGGGCGAGTTACCTGAGGATGAAACTTTGGCCAGGCAGATAACCCGGCGGTCTAAGTCAATGACTATTGTTCATGGAGAGTTGCATCATCGTAGTGTCACAGGGGCGTTTCAACGTTGTGTCTCTCTTGAAGAAGGCTATGAGATTTTACGAAAGATTCATGAAGGAGATTGTGGTCATCATGCCGGTTCTAAATCTCCTGTAGCCAAGGCTTTCCGTCATGGGTTTTATTAGCTGACGGCTCACGCTAATGCTGAGGATCTAGTCAGTAAGTGTGACGGTTGTCAGAAATTCTCATGATGAGCTCATGTGCCGACTCACGATGCGGCTATATCTCCCACGTGTCGAGGCACGACTTAGAGGCATAACCGCATGGTGGTTTTGTCGCAAGAAGGGTCATCTTCGCACAATCCCATGTATGAACAAGAAAGGGATACAGAGAGTTGGCTTACAATCGCCACTTCACACAATACTTAAATAATTCATACATCATCCAAAATACACACATAGACTGACTACGGTCAAATCTAAATAAAAAGAAGATAACCCCAAAAGCTAGATCCCCAATCGTCCCAACTGGGCTCCACTACTGATCATCAGGAAATGGAACATAGTAACGACTAAGGTCCTCGTCGAACTCCCACTTGAGTTCGGTTGCGTCACTTGCACTGGCATCATCGGCACCTGCAACTGTTTTGGTAGTATCCGTGAGTCACGAGGACTCAGCAATCTCAAAACCCGCGAGATCAAGACTATTTAAGCTTATGGGTAGGATGTGGTAATGAGGTGGAGTTGCAGCAAGCACTAAGCAAATATGGTGGCTAACATACGCAATTAAGAGTAAGATGAGAAGCTACGCAACAGTCGTGAAGCTAGAAGTGATCAAGAAGTGATCCTGAAACTACTTACGTTCAGACATAACCCCACCGCGTTCACTTCCCGACCCTCATCGGAAAGAGACCATCACGGTTACACACGCGGTTGGCGCATTTTAATTAAGCCAAGTGTCAAGTTCTCTACAACCGGATATTAACAAATTCCCATCTGCAACATAACCGCGGGCATGGCTCTCGAAAGATTAAACCCTGCAGGGGTG
Source organism: Aegilops tauschii subsp. strangulata (assembly GCF_002575655.3). NCBI lineage: Eukaryota > Viridiplantae > Streptophyta > Magnoliopsida > Poales > Poaceae > Aegilops > Aegilops tauschii. Next base: position 267,274,066 of record NC_053038.3, on the reverse strand, counting down.
TCCCAACTTAGCCCATGACAAGCTCACGATCCGCGGAGACAATCCTCCATCGCAGGACACCCCGAGTATTCTCGGAATCCCGGTGCGGAAGCTCTTCGAAGAAAGGAAAACTATCCCAAGGAGATCTCCCGGTGAGTCGAACCCGTGTCCAGAGCCGCGCGCTCTCTATCTACGAACTCATCCGTCTATGCAAAGTGGACGATAGCCAAAGAGCGGCACCGCCGACTGCTAGGTAGGTGGACCAACACGCATGTCGAGCACTGGCCCGGGGGTTGATTAAGAATCCTCAGGTTAATTACTCCCTATGCAAATTTTAGTTTTTATTAGGCAAATGGTAAAACCAATGTTGGATCTCCTCGGGAAAGCTTTACTTTAGGCGAAGATACATGGGGGCCCATAACACCCAGACCATGTTAGGAACGCCAAATTCAAGGAACATAACACCGGTATAACGGAAACTAAGGCGGCAAGAGTGGAACAAAACACCGAGCAAAAGGCCAAGCCTTCCACCCTTTGCCAAGTATATAGATGCATTAATTAAAATAAGAGATATTGTGATATCCCAACATAATCATGTTCCAACATGGAGCAATCTTCAACTTCACCTACAACTAACAAAGCTATAAGAGGGGCCGAGCAAAAGCGGTAACTTAGCCAAACAACAGTTTGCTAGGAAGGTGGGTTAGAGGCTTAACGTGGCAATATGTGAGGCATGATAAACAAGTGGAAGGTAGCGCGACATAGCGATAGAACGAACAACTAGCAAGCAAAGATAGAAGTGATATCGAGGGTAATGATCATCTTGCCTGCAAAGTTCTCAGAGTTGTCGAAAGCTTGCTCCTCGTAAACGTACTCAACAGGTTCCTCGTTCACGAACTCGTCTCCCGGCTCTACCCAAAGCAAGAACACAAGCAACGGAACAACAATCAATCACGGTGCAATGCACAAGCAACATGATCCAAGGCATGGCATGGAATGCAAGATATGATGTGCAATGCATATGGATACTCCGGAAGGGAAAAGAATGATCATGGCATCAACTTGGCAAACCAAGCATGCCACTGGAAAGAAGGGGTGATTTCGGTCGAAATTGATATAAGGATCACCGAAAATGGATGCACGGTTTGCAAATGACGAGCAAAACAAGAACAATGCAAAACTGCACTTATCAGCAACATAGCACTTAAGATGCACAATGAAACTATGCTACAACACCGAAACATGAAAACCAAATACATGGCAGTGAAGTACAGGTGAAGCTCTACAAATCATGAACACTGAGCTACTGCTATACCTCACTAGAACAGGTCTAAAACAGCATGGCAAAAGGCAAATGACAACAGTTCTAGCAGACGGTGAAAATGACTAGCATGGCAAAAACAGATTCATGATAGCCTGTTTACAAGCTTGATTAACTCACTACAGGGCATATCATGGCATGGAATAAAGTCTAGCATGAAGTAGACATGAAAAATGAAGCTATCCATGTGCAAAACAACCTCATAGCATGTTTGAATTAAATCTCACAAAAATGACAAAATAGTAACATGATGTAAAATGACATGGTCATGAACTTGCTCAAATGCAAAAACTAATGCCACTACTAGATTGGTGGGATTTTTCTACCCCAAAAACATATATAATATGTCTAGGTTACTGTAGGAAAATCATCACAAATATGCAAAAACAAATACTGCCTAAAAAGGAAATAAACAGAAATGGGAATCTGCCTAATATGGAATGTGCAGAATTGGGCATGGCCAGAAATGGAAAGGTGCTACTTTCCAGAAATGGAAACCGCGGGGTTAATGAGAAAAAAAAGGAGGGGTGTTGTGGATGACATGCGGGGGGCCGGTTAGAGAGTGTGGATGACATGTGGGGGCCGGTTGTCAGCGACTCCCGGATAAGATAAGTCGTTGGCAAAAATAGGGAAACCTGGGACTCGAACCCAGCACCTCCCGCACGGAAATGAGTGCGCTGGCCACTGCACTGGCTGTGTGTTCGTGTTCAAGAGTGGGCTCTATTTTAAATCAAATAATAATAACGCTTGGACCTGCTGACACGAAAATGGTGGAAACAAAAGGTGAAACCATGGGGATTCGTACCCAAGACCTCCTGCTTCAGAGCGCACCGGAGCAACCAGTGGGCCTATGCATGTGCACGTGACTAAGATGGGGCTCGGCCTGTTTTGAAGCATTGGAAGGTCGAGCCTTCTTCTCCACCGCACGGGGAAGATGGTGACGGCGCCGGTGGGCAACGGCGGCGACCACCAGAGCAGTGGAGCACCGGCGGGGGTGCGGGATTGGGAGGCAGTGCTGCTACGGTTCGTGCGTGTGCATGCGCGCATGTGTGGGTGTGCGCACACATGAACTTGCGTCCATGGCGGCTAGGTGCAGCGAGGCGAAGCGAATGCGAGCTGCGGCACGAGCACAGGCAGCGGGATGCTGCTCTTCTGCGAGGGTGCGAGCAGGTCGCGGTGTGCGAGGGGATCCAGATCGGGGAACACTCGGGCACGCTACGGTAGAACAGCAACTACATCAAAATTCGGGCTTCTCCGGAGCATCGAGATCATGGCGAAGGCGCGATCCTAGCATCTCCTACGAGGATCATCCAGCGTTGAGAAGGAGGATTGAGGAAGCCGGGTATACCTCCTTACCCTAGGACAAGAAGACGGTGACGGAGACGAGCCTACGGCGACGCGGTTGACCTCTGAACCTCGGCGCGATCTCTGACCGAGGAGAAGATGAGAGGAGAGGAGGAAGCCAGGCCCGGACTTGGCGACTCCCTCGACGACTTAGTCGACGCAGAGGACGACGGGGACGACGGGGGAGCAGACGGACTTGCAGAAGAAGGCGTCTGGAGGTGATCAAATACCACAGGGTATTGCTAAATCTGATCTGCATAAATCGATGCTATCATAAGCATAGAGTGGTAGTATTTCAACTGGCGGATCAGCAGTTTGCGCAAAACAAAAACGTGCACGATGGCACGGCAGATCAAAGTTTCACTAGCCTATTACATGACTCAGTGAGCCAAAAAGATCAAGTGTTTTTCAGAAGATAAAATATTTGAACCGCCCAGTGGATCAATCTTCTTGGCCTTGACGACTTGAAGCTTCGGGATCATCCTTCTCCGGTTCTTCGTCCTCATCCGTCGTCTGGAAGTTTGGTGATGACCAATCAATGCCACACAAGGCTTGGAATTCAGCTTCATCATCTATAAGGACGGACAGATCAACGTCAGGGGTGAAATTATGCTTACGGATTGGGGGAATCAGATCCATCACTTTATAAGCCGACGTGGGCATCTTCTGATTTTCTATGTCATAAGCCGGCTGATATTTTAATAGATTTGTCTCATCAGCAATCAGATTCGCCAGAGAACGTATTTCTTCCACACAGGCAGCGAAGTCTTTTTGGTCAAAAGGAGTGCCATCTTCTTTCAAGCTTGGATATCCAGTAGCTACCTCGGCCGGGTCTAGCTCTAGTAACCATGCCTTAGCCCGGCTTAAAGCCGTAATGGCACCGGCTCTTGCAGATGACCGCCTCATCTCTTCAATCCTAGCAGACAGAACATAAAGTTTTTTCAAGACATCACTCAAAAGAGTGGGTGCTTGATTTGTTGGAGAAATCGTGGCTAGCGCGCGCTGAGTTCCAGTATATAGTTGTTCAACAAGTGTATATACGGCCTTGAGCTTTACAAGCATTTCTTGACCAAGATTGCTACCCCTGGGACCTGTGTCGTAATTATGGATTGATCAGAGACGGTCTGTAACATTAAAGATAAGACTCAATTTTGACGCTGGCAAAGTTACTCACCAAAGATAGCAGAAACCATCTGGGATATACGGTGTATTAAACCGGTAAGCTCTGCGGTCACCTCTTGAAGAGCAGCTTCCGCTTTTTCAGCTCGCTGCATTAGAGCAGTTTTCTCTTCAGCCCAGGCGGTTCTTTCAGCATGAAAACTGGTCTTCAATTTTTCTGTTTCAGCCAAGCTAAATTGGAATTTTGAGTCGGCTTTCTGGGTCTCAGATTCTTGATTCTCCAGCCGGGTCGTTGCATCAGCCAATTGCGATTCCAGTTGAGCAGTGGCATCCTGTACACGCACAGATTTGCAAATCATGTTCATATTCGGGTCACAGAAATAAAAGTCCCAAGCCTTTTGCCAGCAACAACACTTGGCACTTGGGGGCTAATGCGTACTGAAATATTCTTTATACAATGGCTCATATGAATAAGTCCCAAGTACTTTGCAAGCAAGAGTACTTGGCACTTGGGGGCTAATGCATATTGCTCGCGTTTCATTACTACTTTATGATGACCCGGTTGTGCTGCAAATAACCACAGCCGGCTCATGGGGGCTATGCGAGTAAGCTTTGATTTAAAAACAATGATGAACAAGTACCGGTTCATTCATGCTGACTAAACCGGCCCTTGGGGGCTACGGTTGCAATGTTAATCATTAACGATCTGGTTTAAACCCTGACAATGAAAACCGGCTTTTGAAGGATTCTACCAAAGATGCTTTTTATACGCATGGCTATTCTAAGTCTACGGCATATTCAATCTTATCATACGCATTAGACTTGGGGGCTGACAGGATATGCATAATGTATCAAGTCGGGGTTCATACCTCATATTTCTGATGCATCTGCTTCACCATATCAATTTCAAGATTGCGGCTGGTATGCACTTGGTTAAGATAACCAGAGAGTACTTCACTGATGTTTAGCTGAGAATAATTGGCAATGTCAAATCTCACTTTCCGCCTTTCAATGAACTCATCTTTGGCGGAGTGCTTGGCCAAGACAGTAGGTTGTCCCGGTTCTTTGAAGCCGGTGCCAGTGATCATAACATCGTCGGCATGTGTTTTTGATGGTTTAATTAGGCTTGATGATTCAGGGTTCAAAGGGTTAAGGTTTGTATGGTCACTGGATAGGTCAGGAATTTCTGGTGGAACATCATGGACAGGCTCTTTGGGTTGTGACACGGAGGTGTCAGATGTTGGGATTTGTTGTTCCGGTTCATGGACTATGGGGTCTTTAGCCGGCTTGATCACCTTTGCCTTCTTGCTAGGCTTTGCTTGTCCACTGCATGGGTTATGAGAGGTCAGTACAAGTATAAGAGCATAAGGAGGTAGAGAATAAAAGTAATTGTTGTTACCCAGGGGCAGTTTTCAAAGCCGGTAGCTGGGTCTGTGATGAGTCGCCGGAAGAAGAGCGAGAAGCCTCCTAGTAGTTTGAATCGGAAGAATTAAGTGGCTAACGAATGAGACCCGCCAGTGGATAAAAAGAGTTTAAATTTGGAAGGACCTCGTTTCGACGTTTCCGCAGAGCTGGAGTATTTGGTAAGCCGGAGGATAACTCTTCACCTCCGCTGGTTCGAGTTTGTCGCCGGTTCTCGTGCTGCTGTTGCCTCAAAAGAAAGTGGGGATCCAAATGAGCTAAGGGGTGCGAAAAGCTTACTTTCCGGGTTACCCGTCGAACTTTCTGTCTTGGCAAAGGCTCCGAGTCGGAGGAAATAATAGTTACCTCTTCTTCGACCGCTTGACTGGCCCCCGTGTCATCCTGATGATAATCAGTGTCAATAAGTTAGTTGAAAAAGGAGCAAAGAGAATCAAGGGCTACCTCCGACTCAGAACTGTCGTCCAGTTCAAGCATCTCGGAAGCAGTTAATTTCTTCTTATTCTTCTTGGCGGCTTTCTTGACGGCTTTCGTTTTGGCCCTGGCTTTCTTGGCAGCTTCATGGTCATACTCCTTGTTCCAAAAATCGGATTCAGCCTGTGAAAATCGTCAAAGTTGAGTTAATAGAACATTTGAATGATAAGGTGAAGTAAGTGATTTAGAGACTCACATCTGGTGGCGGGTAAGTTTGCAAAAAGGGTTCAGGCCCTCTTTGCTGCAGCTTCCCAGGCTCTCATTCAGAAGGGACTTTGTCATTTCATTGATTGCATCATCAGTGAGGCACACGGAGCTGTGGCGAAGTGGATCTTTTGCACCGCCTGTGTAAGTGCACATTAAGCCGGATCGGCGGCTCAAGGGTATGATTCGCCAAGAAACCCAGCATCGAACCAAGTCAATACTGGTTAACCCATTTCCCAGCAGGGCCTTGACCTTTGCAATAGTGGGTGCAAGCTTTGCACGCTCAGCAGTGGTGAGCTTTTCGGGAAGATGATGCTTTGGGTCGAGCCGCTGGACACGATAACCCGACAGTGGATTTTCATCAGCCGGGGAAGTATCTTTACAATAGAACCATGTTTGGTTCCAATCTTTGGGGTGACTTGGCAAGCGAGCATAGGGGAAGATAGCATCTCTTCTTCGCTGAATTGAGACCCCGCCAAGTTCTAAGCTGGGTCCGTTTGTAAATTCGTTTTGCCGGTTCAGGTAAAAATATTCCTTGAAGAGTTCAACACTGGGTTCTTCTTGAAGGTACACTTCACAGAAAACTTGAAAGTTGCAGATGCTTGACACGGAATTGGGTCTGATTTCTTGAGGATGGAGTTGAAAGAAGTGCAGAACGTCTCAGAAAAATTTGGAACCGGGCGGGGAGAAGCCCCGATTCATGTGATCAGTAAAAACAATGACCTTATCATCCTTTGGCTGAGGTCTTTCTTCGTTTGGTTTGCGGGCGCGCCAATGCATGATATTCTTTGCTGGTAAATAACCGATTTTGAGAAAATCTTTGAGCGTGTCTTCAGTAACAATAGAGGGAACCCAATTACATGAAGTGACTGTCTTCGGCATTGTGAAGGAAGAAGCCTAAAAGAAAGAAAATTTTCCGGTTTAAGTTGATTTGTTAAGTTGGAGGTAAACGCTGCAGCATATGTTCACATTGGCGGCTTAAATAGGGCCTAATGACATATGACTAGTTATAACCGGTGATGTAAGCCGCCATGACCACAATGACATTCAAGATCTATCCAGAGCAAATTCTGCTAAGTGTTGGATAAACAGGTTTTGCAGATTGGTGCAATTAATTTGGATCTGACGCTGTTCGGAAAATAAAAGTAAAATCAAAGTTTAATATCAAAGCAGCTGAAGAGCTAGCGTATTGACAAGATTTCTGCATCTAAGAAGGGGATTTGGTGATTAAAGGAAGGAACAGAAACAGATTCCGCATGTTCTAGGTGTTAGCTTTGGATCAAAATAAAGATTGAAACAAAGGTATGAAGAAGAACGATGACGAACTACTAAGAACTTCAGAAACCCTAATGGAGATCTACAGTGGGGAAGAGTAATGTGCTTACTAGGTCTGCTGACCGACGGTGAGGCGCCGCAGTTTCTCTGGATTCGTTCAGGTTGATGCAGCGGCCGGAGTTGAGGAAGCTGACGAGCTCGGCAGCGGCGGCACTCAGGTGTGCAGATGCGCCGCGAAGAGAAAGGTTGAAGATGAGAAGGAGAAAGGGGAAAATGAAAAAAAGGCTGCCTAGCATCAACCTGAACGAATGATTATCCCACTGCTCTGATAAGGAAAGGGGTAACAGGCGAGCGCGAAAAACGAGGAGACCAAAGAATGATTATCCCACTGCTCGGACACCTCAATCTTTGGGACAGTTATTAAAGATAAAGGATTTATTAAGATATGCTGGGTATTGGGCGAAAATAATGACAGATGACGTCATGGTGGTTTTCCGTAATTCCAGGAGATGACGTCATGGCGGGTTACAATATCTTGCAAGAACAAGTGAAGAAGGATTTCCCTAAGTGTTGGAGATTGACATGAACAAGTTCAAATCAACATGGGCCCTAATGTTGGGGATATAACTATTGGGTATGACCCGCCCAGGAGGAGCCGGGTTATACCAATGGCGATTCATCATCACGAAGCCCATGAAGATGTCGAAGATGGCAGTTCATGAAGCAGACTTACTAAAGGGCTCAAAGCCCAAGGGCGGCTTAAGGCCCATAGGTGTAAACCACCATATATGTATGACTTGTATTGTAAGGCAAGTGTAATTAGTCACCGAGCCGGACACGTTGTTTATGAGCCGGCCGGGACTCTGTAAGCCGCTGGGCGTCGACCTGTGTATATAAGGGGGCGACCTGGCGGCGGCTTAGGGCAAGAGACAACAGATCGAAAGCTAGGTCAAGCTATTCGCTTCCTGGTAATCAAGACATAAGCAATACCACCTCAAACTGGATTAGGCCTTTACCTCAACCGCAAGGGGCCGAACCAGTATAAACTCCTTGTGTCCTTTGTCCCGTTTAACCCCTTTAATCTAACCCTGTTGCGATGGCTCCACGACTAAGTCCTTTTTCTAGGACATCTGCCGTGACAATTCCATGACAGACACCGTTGAGAAAATTGAGAATTGATCTCGCGAATGTTGAAATGATCAGATCCACTTGAAAAGAAGCACGCTGGTTGGAAAAGAATTGACATGACAATCTCGATTACCATGAAGGATTAGTATTCACATTAAAATATGAGAACACCGCTTAGGAAAGGTATGGAATCAACACTTGACATTGAAGCAACTCAACTACCACAACTCAAAACAAAACAAAGGATAGGCTTGCAGAATAAGCCGGAACAAACATATGATAGATCCCATATCGTATCATGTGTCTATTGGAAGGATATCCTACGTGATACATGAATTCCCACCTAAGAACTCCCGAAACTGTGCGGAGCATCCTATGGACATCACCATGTCAAGAGTTCGTTTGGCAAGTGACACGTGCGACATCTACTTCACATACGCAAAGGTGAATCATCTCCTTTACACGTGCTCACTTGACCCCTTCGAGGATGGTATACTACTGGACACTTCTCCCGTGTGCATGCATATGTATTGTCGGAGCTTCACGGATGTTGAGGAGGAGTGCAAGCGCCAAGGAACAACTACACCATCCGCGAGGGAAGCTTGGAAGCGACAACGGAAGAAGACGGAGCTACTGAAGCTACAGCGGCCGGACATCCGGGCCAGAGGCCGGACATCCGGCGCCTGTGCAGCCGCCAAGGAGCTGCACCAACAGACGGCCAATAGCATCAGCGGCCGGACATCCGGTGCCAGCTCCGGACATCTGGCGCCTCGCCAAAGCCCGAACATCCGGCCCTTCCCCCGGAAATCCGGCATCGACGACAGAACGCACCCGAAGTTTGGCCACTTCAGCCCTGACATCCAGCTCGAGCCCCGGACATCCGGCGCCTCGCGAAGCCCCGGACATCCGGCGCCTGCTTGCGCGCAGCCACGGGCCAACGGCCCATGTATCTCTCTTTCCCACTTACCCCTTCGTGGCTTAGACTATATATACTACTCCCCCTCCTCCTAGTTAGGGTTAGCAAAGTGATAGCTCATTTGATAGAGAGCTTTGCTCCTTGTACCACTCTACTCTTGAGAGAGAGAGAGACTACTACTCCTTTTGGAGGCCAAGACCTCCATCTAGGAGAAGATCCTGCGGGATATATCATCAAGACCCCCTCTTGGGCGGCCCCCTTCAAGACCTCCTCATGGAGATGAACTTTACCTTGTATCTTTCCCTTTGTTGTTCATGTACCTTGTGGATCTTGTGTGTTTGATTGTCTAGTGGATGTGTGATTGGACTTGTTCTTGAGTGTTTCCCCTTGTGTTTTCTCTCCGTTCTTCCCCGTGTTCATCGTGTTCTTCGAGGGAACCCACTCCAATCGTGAAAGATCGGCCTACACCGGGTTAGCCCCGTATCATATGGTATCATGAGCCACGTTGATCACGTATTTGGAGTCCCTCCCACCGTTTTCTAGCCTTCTTTTGCTTGATTTCGTCCTAAATTCAAAAATCCCCACCAAAAATAGCCCCCAAATTTTTTTGTGATTTGTTGGTTTGATGATGTTTTGTTGTTTTTGATCCATGGATTTGCTTGGTTTCAAGTGGATCTAGCTTTCCCCCATCTTTTACCCTTTTCCATCCACAAAATCCATCAAATTTTGCCCCCAAAATCATCCATTTCCGCCCCAAATCGAGTTTCGAAGTCCAAATCCCGATCTGGAATCATCAGGCCGGACATCCGGGCCATCGGGCCGGACATCCGGGCCCCAAGCCGGACATCCGGCTCCTGGAGCACCAAATCTACACAGTTCTGGACACTAACCCCCGGAAATCCGGACCCAACCCCGGATGTCCGACCCCTGTAGATTTCAGCCTCCCGTGTTTCACCGTTTTGACCGTAACTTCCACATCCGGAGTCCGGTTTTCGCGTTCTTTAGCTCGTTGAGTAGCTATTGACATCCCCCATCCATCTAGATAGGTTTCATCACCATTTGACTCCATCTAAATTTTGGCATTTTGGCATCTTTGCCTAGGGCTTCCACCATAACTTCCGCAAAACCACCATAGCCTTCCGCAACCTAACCAATTTTGTTCCTTATAGCTTTAGTGGTTGTTTGAGTTGCGATTCGAGTCTCCTGAGGTGTTTCGGCTACTTAGGGACGGTTGCTTCTTCATCAACCTCCACCACCACTTCTGTATAACCTTGCCCACCATAACGTCCACTTCCGCATTGCGTACTCCTCAACCCATCATTGCGTACTCAAATCCCATTGAGCTTCTGCAAAACCACCACCGCATTCCCGCTACCACCATTTGACTTTTGTCCTTGAGATTTTGAGTTGTGGTTTTTCCGTTTCCTAAGGTTTTTCGGCTAATTAGGAACGGGTTGACATCGACAAGAGCGCCTCTCATCATCGACACGGACGGTAACCTCGACGACACCATTGTATATTCCCCTTGCAATTGCATTGATAACCCCTAGCCCATTTTGCGTCACTTGCCTATCGAGACTAGCCATTTGAGTATTGCCGGCAACATTACTTGTGCACATTAGTGATCTACACCTTCCATTTAATACATACCATATCATATTGGTATCATCATATCATCTCTTGTGTCACAAGATTGCTCCCGCATATACACAATTGCTATCTTGGTTTGTGCATTTCGCATAGTGGCTATCCAAAAAAAGAGAGAGAAAAAAGAATAAGCTTTTAAGCAAAGAAAAGGAGTGAACAAAGAGCTTGTAAGCAATAGGCATAGCATCACAATATATCATATGGTATCATACTTGATCATCTTGGATCATCGTGTGAGAAACACTGGGAACCATACATACATAGCATACTTGGGATAGAAAGTTTATCCATTTTGCATCTTATAGGTTGTGCACAAGTGTCGTATCCGCCTATAGAGCAATCGTGTTAGCGTATCTCTTTAGTTGTGCAACACGAGCGTTTTCCGTGGACTCCACATTTTGTGCTCATTCCTTGGTTGCACGACCCCATTTATCTATCTGTCTGTGTGTTTCCGTGTGCCATTCATTGCTATTGGTCTACTTGTTTCACTTGCGAATTTGTGAATCTCTTTCAACATTATTGACTCTTGCTAACATTTTGCATTAAATTTTTGTGCCACTATCCTCACCGAGCTACTCCATAAGCTTTAGTTTGTAGGTGTGAGTGAACAAGTCCAGTACCAATTCCACTATTATTTCATCTCACATTGAGTGAAACGTGATACATCCTCAACTTTGGGAAAAGGTAACTTGGTATTGTTTATCTCATTTCCTACTCACCTCTACTCGAGTCTTGTGATGGATAGGCAAGGCATTTCACCTTTGGTCTACAACAACGACGACAAGTTTGATGCCACGAAAAACTCCATCGATGCCAAGATGCAAGCTCAAATGGAGGAGATCAAAGCCCTCATCAAGTCCTACAAGCGATCTTCCTCATCTTCGAGAAGACGCTCAAGAGCACATGCCTCGGAGCTACCATCTCCGGCAAGGTCACATCGGCATCAACACCATCACCACCACGAACGTGAAGGTCAAGAGCTCAACACCAACAACCGCTCAACGACTTCACCATCTCCCTTGGCATCTTCGCCAAGCGACTTCAAGGCATCTTCGCCTACGGACATACGGCATCTTCGCCAACAAGCACCTCAAGACTACGCTCAAGAGAAGCTCCCCAAGCTCAAGTCCGCGACTTCCACGAGCTACTACGACCTCGACATCGACCATGAGATTCCTTTCTATGGGACTCAAGAACCCGAGGAGTATCTCGAGTGGGAGCACCTAATGGACGACTACCTCAAGCTACATCAAGTTCCTCCCGAAGATCAAGTGAAGTGCGCCACAAGAAACTTCCACGACTACGCCTCGACATGGTGGTTTCACACACCTTAGGAGAGCTACGACATGAGTTGGCCCAAGACGAAGAGAGCTTTGCGGCGAGAGTTCGTGCCTCCAACCTACACGGAACAACTTCGACGCCAATTGGAGAACACCAACCAAGGATCCAAGTCCATCGACGCGTACTTCAAGGAGATGAATATTGCCTTGCGACGAGCCGGCGTGGACGACCCCATGTCAATGAAGTTCCACTTCATGATGGGATTGAACAACGACATCTCCAAGACTATCTTCCTCGAGAACTACAAGTCCCTCGACGACAACTACATTGGTGCTCTCAAGGCGGAACAAGAACTCATGAAGGCCAAGGCTTCTCCACCCCAAGCACACTTCTTGAAGACCAAACTCAAAGACGACGAGTATGAGGCTAGTACCACCAAGATGTCCAAGCCCGATGAGCTCCAAGACGATGCTCCCAAGTTCGACTTCACCGCCATCCCTCTTTGTGGCATTGATGATGCTGAGTCCTCCACGACTCTTTTTCAAGATGGTGCGGCGATGAGTACGACTACGGAGACCTTCAAGGACCACGCTTTGGAGGCGAGCGACATGGTGACGAGCAAGGATGATGCTTCCATCTTAGGAGGCGAGAGTGATGATGTGCCATCTTCGGCCTTCATCCACGGCGACGGTGACGAGATATTCGAGCATGGGATTTTCCCTTCGGTCATGGAGGAGAGTGATGATGTGCCATCTTCGGCCTTCATCCATGGTGACGGCGATGAGATGGTTGAGTATTTCACTTCGACCACGGCGACGTATGATGACTTGAGTGACTTGTGCCACCATATTGAGAGTGAGAGTGACTTCACCACTAGCCACATATATGATGAGTTGCCCCAATTCCCATGTGAGGAGAGCCAAAACCCCCACCACTTGAGTGAGATGAGTGACTCCACCATACGTGAGATTGAGTGCACCTACTTTGAGGGAGTGAGTGAACCACCACATAGAGAGAGTGAGGAGATTTTGAACTCTAACGACTTAACCTCTACCTCTATTGTGTCTTCTCATTTGGTGCTAGGTCCCATATATGATGACGCGCCGATTCGCGATGACTACGTCCTGCCTTTGGACAAGACGATGGCCATGGTGGAATATGATGCACCCCCACATGGTTCCATCATGATGAAGATGACCACCATTTGGTCTTTCACACCTCACCTACACCACTTGAGTGGAATGAACAAGGTAACATAGGTGAAGGTGATGCTCTAGTACCACTAGTGGACATTCTTGGCATTGATTGCTTGCATGATGTCGATCCACCTATTTCCATGCTTCATGCTAGTGCGACTTCCTCATGTGATGATTTGTTACCCATTTATGATGAGTATGATGATTCTCATGTCGAGCCTATTGGTTGTGATGACATGTTACATAGGATTTCTTGTGACAATTCTTTAGGTCACATCATGTTTGACAACCCGCTTGACTTGTCATATACTATGCATGAGATCAACAATATGTCATATTTGCAATCTCTTCATAGTGACTATGCATATGCCATTAAAATAAACCCAATTTGCACTTATGGCATAGATGACAAGCCCATGGTTATTGGCATTTGTTTCTCTTGTGATGATATTGATATGCTCCCTTTGCATCATTTATCTCATATGCCATGCCATGACCACCTAGCTTCGGATATGCATTGTTTTGGATGTTGTCCATTTTCTCCATATGATGTTTCCAATATTGCTCATGAGGAGACCCCCATAGTTTCCTCATACATTTTAGGAGATTTTGATTCATCCTATCCATTGCATGATCCCAATACTTGTGTGCACAACATGCTTCCCATGAATAAACATGCTATTGATGTGCCATATACTAGTATGCTCAATTTGCATCCCCATCGTGTTATACATAACTATTCTTTCATGATGGATGACATGTTCTTGTACCATGCATCAAATTTCTTTGAGCGATGCTTATCTTGTGCTAACTCACACGTGCACATACACATCATGATGGATGATGTGTACATTTACCACGCGCACAATTTATTTGGATTGTGTCTGTTTTGTGTAGGTACCCATGAATACTTGTCAACCTCGCAATCCCACGAGTTGACAAAACGAGCTCTAGAGAGCAATGATGACTTGGGATCCCATGGATTGCCTTTCCCACCGCTCACTTCGCGCAAACACTTCGTGCATTTCTTTTACATGGCCCTCACATGGTTATGGGTTGTTGTCCATTGTATATCCTTTGCCCATCTTGCCATGTTCACTTTGCATGATATGCCCATTCCTATGCCTTTTCCATGCATTTGTGACCCATGCTTTGCATTACACATGATGATTGATTCTAGTACTTGTATGTGTATTAGTAAGCGTGTTGGAGATATTGTTTGTTATTGCCATGATTTCTTTGTTCGTGCTTGCGATATGTCATGTGCATTGCCTATGCCCATTACTTGCTCACATGACATGATTGCCATGATTTCCTCTAGTGTGTTGCATCTTTGCTCCACTAGCTTGCACGACTTGATTACTATGCTTGCCTATGTTGTATCACCAATGATTTATACTTGCTCACTTCATGCGGTTGATGACAACCATTTCCATGTGTTGCACATGATTGTTATTGCTTCTTGCCATTTATCTCCATGTGTTGCCTCTATCATGCTAGATGATTTGACATGTATTGAGTGCAACAATGCCCTTAGTCTTGATAATGAGTTTGCCCCCATAGCATTCTCACATATATTTGGAGATTTTGACATATTCCTTATGAAGCATGCTTGTCTTACCTCTTTGCATCATATACCTAGTGCCATGAATATAGCCATTGTTGCATCATATTATTCATGCACTTGTGCTTCTAATGGTTATGTGCAAAACAAGAGAACCATCATGATGGATGATGTGTTTATCTACCATGCGCATACGTTCTTTGTTTTCTTGTGTGCATGTGTAGGATACTTGAACTTCGTGTCGACTTCCACTTCACGTGAGTTGACCATTCGAGCTCTTGAGAGCGAACCACCTTCTACCACGACGATTCTACATCACACTTGCTTGTACTTCGGCATTGTGAAGGACGCACAAGGACACGCTTTCACGGTGATATCCTTCTCTTTTGAGAACCCCCAAACCATGATCATGGATATTATGGATCATACTACTTGTGTTGCTTTCCCCATGAGAATTATTGTTCATCTTGGATCACTTGATTGCACACTTGTTAGAGATCTTGTTTCGACTTGTCATTTTAACCATTCCATGCATCATGATATATATGCCTTGTGTGTTGCATCTAATTCTTAGATTATTTGCTCCTCTCATATGTTTGGTTGCAACAATGTCATCACTTCACATATGCCATGTCCCATTGCTTGTCACATGATTGACTTGATTGCCTCACACATGATGAACAATTGCTCTTTCTATTGTGTTGACTGCCACACTATGTTCACTACACCCAATGCACATTATGCTTGGATTGTCTTGCACTTAACCCATGTGTTTAGACATCTCATCTTCTTAGGTGTTGTGAATGATTCCTATGCCTACCATAGACCTTTCATTGAGCGCTTTGCCCATGCTTGCTATGAACTTGAGGTAGATGCTTATTCTCTTGACACACATATTTGCATCTCTACCTCCCATTTACATGCTTGTCCCCATGATATCTTTGCTTGTGCTCAATTGATATACTTACATGCCATGTCTCAATCCTTTGTCACACCATATGCTTTGCATGATAACGACACTTGTTTAGTGAATCACCTCTTGAATGCTTGGTTTTGCACTAACGCTAACCACATTTGTTTTTCCAAGTGTTTGTTGTCCTTACTACTTTTGAAGGAATCACAAGACGGTGCGACATTGGAGAGTGCCCATTTCGAGCTTCAAGATGACAAGTACTTGGTGAACGTCCACTTCTACACGGCGAAGCCATCTCTTTCCCATGGTGATTTGGTTTTCGATCCGAGGTCGGATCTTTCCCAAGGGAGGGGAGATGATGCGGAGCATCCTATGGACATCACCATGTCAGGAGTTCATTTGGCAAGTGACACGTGCGACATCTACTTCACATACGCAAAGGTGAATCATCTCCTTTACACGTGCTCACTTGACCCCTTCGAGGATGGTATACTACTTGACACTTCTCCCGTGTGCATGCATAGGTATTATCAGAGCTTCACGGATGTTGAGGAGGAGTGCAAGCGCCAAGGAACAACTACACCATCCGCGAGGGAAGCCTGGAAGCGACGACGGAAGAAGACGGAGCTACTGAAGCTACAGCGGCCGGACATCTGGGCTAGAGGCCGGACATCCGGCGCCTGTGCAGCCGCCAAGGAGCTGCACCAACAGACGGCCAACAGCATCAGCGGCCGGACATCCGGCGCCAGCTCCAGACATCCGGTGCCTCGCCAAAGCCCGGACATCCGGCCCTTCCCCCGGAATCCGGCATCGACGACAGAACGCACCCGAGGTTTGGCCACTTCAGCCCGGACATCCGGCCCGAGCCCCGGACATCCGGCGCCTCGCGAAGCCCCGGACATCCGGCCCCCAGCCCGGACATCCGGCGCCTCGCGAAGCCCCGGACATCCGGCCCCCAGCCCGGACATCCGGCGCCTGCCTGCGCGCAGCCACGGGCCAAAGGCCCATGTATCTCTCTTTCCCACTTACCCCTTCGTGGCTTAGACTATATATATACTACTCCCCCTCCTCCTAGTTAGGGTTAGCAAAGTGATAGCTCATTTGATAGAGAGCTTTGCTCCTTGTACCACTCTACTCTTGAGAGAGAGAGAGACTACTACTCCTTTTGGAGGCCAAGACCTCCATCTAGGAGAAGATCCTGCGGGATATATCATCAAGACCCCCTCTTGGGCGGCCCCCTTCAAGACCTCCTCATGGAGATGAACTTTACCTTGTATCTTTCCCTTTGTTGTTCATGTACCTTGTGGATCTTGTGTGTTTGATTGTCTAGTGGATGTGTGATTGGACTTGTTCTTGAGTGTTTCCCCTTGTGTTTTCTCTCCGTTCTTCCCCGTGTTCATCGTGTTCTTCGAGGGAACCCACTCCAATCGTGAAAGATCGGCCTACACCGGGTTAGCCCCGTATCAGAAACTTTTTGGTTATGCAATCTGGTGTTGGGGATATAGGGGAAGCACAAATATCTCACCCAACTAACAATCCCTACATCCAGCTGTATCCATCCGTCAACACATAACCAGGCACCTTCGGAAACCGTGTACGTCAACCTTCGAAAAGCATCCGTTATACTAGCTGTGGCAATACTCCCGAACTCCCTCCCCAGTACTGGGTGGCGTTGAGGTTATCTCACCACTAACTGCATAAAAGAGATTTTCGATGTCGGTGAGCTCAGGTATACCAGAACTGCAACGATAAAATTGTGACGACAACACCTCGGAGCTCAACTCCCCGAGACACTGCCACAACCCCTAAATGTCAGGAGGCACCAAGAACAATGTTCTCGTCACAAGAATATCGGAACTATCCCAAGATACCCGCGTGATCCTAAATTTGTTTTTAGTGAAAATGAGGAGAGGAAAGTCAAAACATCTACGTTAGGAGACCTCACCAGAGCGACGAAGGGGACTAAGGAGTAAAAAGAATCCTACTCTCCGATATATATAATCCTAAGACTCAAAACATTTTTGTTCTAGACTCAACAACGTCAGCGATTCGATCAAGCAGGGGGCTCCTAAGTCGGGGATGGCTCTGATACAAACTTGTAACGCCCAAGATGCGGCTATATCTCCCACGTGTCGAGGCACGACTTAGAGGCATAACCGCATTTTGGTTTTTGTCACAAGAAGGGTCATCTTTACACAATCCCATGTACAAGAACAAGGATGAATAAATAGTTGGCTTACAATCGCCACGCCACACAATGATCAAATAATTCATACATCATTCAGAGTACACACAAAGTTCGACTACGGACGAATCCAAATGAAAAGAAGACAACCCCAAATGCTAAATCCCGGTCGTCCCAACTGGGCACCACTACTGATCATCCGGAAACGAAACATAGCAACGACCAAGGTCTTCGTCGAACTCCCACTTGAGCTCGGTGGCATCACCTGCACTGGTCTCATCGGCACCTGCAACTGTTTTGCTAGTATCTGTGAGCCACGAGGACTCAGTAATCCCATTACCATGGGTATCAAGACTAGCAAAGCTTAATGGGTATGGAAAGGATAAGTGGTGGGGTTGCAGCAAGCGGCTAAGCAATGTGTCATGGCTAAGTTACAAGTACAAGAGTAAGATGAGAAGCTACGCAACGGTCGCAAACTAGTAATGATCAAGAAGTCAAACATAACCCAAACCATGTTCTCTTCCCGAACCTCGTCGAAAAGAGATAGTCATGGTTACACACGCGGTTGGTGTATTTTAATTCGAATCTGGTATCAAGTTCCCTACAACCGGATATTAACAAATTCCCATCTGCCACATAACCGCGGGCACGACTTTCGAAAGATTAAATCATGTAGGGGTGTCCCAACTTAGCCCATGACAAGCTCACAATCCGCGGAGACAATCCTCCATCGCGGGACCCTCCGATCAGACTCGGAATCCCGGTGCACAAGACATTTCGACAAAGGTAAAACGAAACCAGCAAGACCTCCCGATGCACCGACCTAGCCCGATAGGAGTCGCATGTATCTCGTTCTCAGGGTACAGCGGATGGGCCAGACGTGGGGTTGGCTGAGACCCTGATTGCCCAGGGGGCGCCGGACATCGCCCAGTTTGGACCAACACTCATGTGGACATTGGCCCGGGGGGTTGATTAAAAGACCTCGGGTGCCGGCGGGTCCCTATGCAAGTTTTAGTTGTTATTAGGCAAATGGTAAACCAATGTTGGGCCTTGCTGGAAGAGTTTTATTCAAAGCGAACTGTCAAGAGGGTCCCATACCCCTCACCGTGTTAGGGACGCAGAATCAAGGAACATAACACCGGTATGATGAAAACTAGGGCGGCAAGAGTAGAACAAAACACCAGACATAGCGCCGAGCCTTCCACCCTTTACCAAGTATGTATGTGCATTAATTAAAATCAGAGATATTGTGATATCCCAACATATCCATGTTTCAACATGGAACAACCTGCAACTGCACCTGCAACTAGCAACGGTATAAGAGGGGCTGAGCAAAGCGGTAACATAGCCAAACAACGGTTTTGCTAGGAAGGGTGAAAAGGTTAGAGGCTATTATGGCAATTTGGGAGGCTTGATAAACAAGTGATAGGTAGCGACATAGCGATAGCATCGAGACAACTAGCATAGCAAAGATAGTAGTGAGATCCAAGGTGACGGTCATCTTGCCTGAAATCCCGCTAGGAAGAAGAACAAGTCCATGAGGAAGACGAACCCACGTAGTCCAACGAATCTTCACAATCGCAACGTAACCGGAACTATGAAGGAGAAGCGCAACCGGAAAGAAGCAAACATCATGGTGAACCAACATGCATAAACATGGCATGATGCACAACCAAGTATGATGCATGCCCAGTTTAGTGAGGCATGGCATGGCAAAGTGCAACAAACAATACTACAAGTTAAGTGGAGCTCAATATGCAACGAGTTGCATATTGGAGAAACACCACATTTAATTATTAAGTTAATATTAAATGTTATTAAACATGGCAAGGCGTGAAGCATAATTAAGCTAACTATTTAGGCAAGTTTAAATGAGGCCGGAAACATCAAACAATAATTCCGGTAAATCCTCATGTGCATATAGCAATTTAATGCAAACAACAACTTTAAACATTTTAATGTTATTATCATGATGCAGATGACATATTCATGGTTGGATGCAATTTTATGAAAAATGTTGATATAATACGATACGAGGCATTTGTCGCCATGGCGGAAGGAAAATGGTGCCACAGCAGCGAAACGGAAATGGTGTTACGGCGGTGAATATGGAAATGGTGCCACGGCAACATTCCGATGATCCGGCAACTCGATTGAGATGTCGATGGCAAAAGAAAGTGTGACGGGAGCGTGTTATGCAAGGATGATGGGGTGATCCCGGCAACCGGGTTCCCATGTGTCAGTGGCATGGCAAACGAGGGACGTGCACGAAATAAATGGGCACGGTGCAAACACGTGGTTCATCTCATACATCACACAACGTTCGTCCACGGCAGTCGTCGCGACGTTATAATTTTGAAGCGTGCATTTTTTAGGCGGAACGAGTTCGTCGAGGGAAGTAGTCATTCTTGTGACGGTAGTGGAAGTAGTCGTACACGTTTGTTCGGAGAGGTACTTGATGACTCCAAGCCCTTCCCGTGCGACGGTAGTGGTACACGTTTCATAGTCGAAAACACGGCGGCGGTAGTTGTACACGAGTTGTAGTCGAACTTGACGGATCCGAGGGCTTTGGGCGTCGTGGTACTTGGATCATAGATGTTCGGGTCATCGGCGGAGGTACATGACGCCATCCACGCAAACGGTGCTTGTTCAGGCATCGGTCTTGACGAAGGTGTACTTGGCGAGTTAACCGAACGCGATAGTCCTCGGACTTGGGCTTCGTGCCGGGAGATGGTCTTGGCCTTGGCAGTGATTCGAAAAGGGGCCTTGCGGAGACAACCCAGCGTAGGCATGCTGCGGTCGAAGGGCATGGGTCTTCTGCCCGCAAGGAACGAATCATGGAGGCGGCTGCGGCTGATGCGACCGAGCAAAACAGCGAGCTAGGCCAAAGTGACCATGGTGGTCTAGCAGCAGCAGCAAGGGCGATGGAGGTGGGGGGCGTCGGGAGGCGCGATGGAGCTGAGCAGCAACAGCAGGTGCGGCGAGGAGGACGAGCAGGTGGCGGGCGCGGGGCGCTTGCGGCGCCGGCGGCAGCCTCAGTAAGGAGAAGAGGGGCGCAATGGAGAAGGGAGGAGCGCCGGGACGACGACGGCGCCATGGAGACGGAGCAGGAGGGAAGAAGACGGGCTCGCGGAGGTCGCGGGGTCGGGCGTCGGGCTTGAGGCGCAGGAGGAACCCGGGCGGCGGCGAGGATTGCAGGAGAGGCGCGAGGCGAGCGACTCGGGTGGCAGCAGAGGGAGGCGCGTGGGGGGCGGCGCTCCGGCTGCATTGCGGCTGCGCGAGGACGACGGGGCAGCAGGGCGCGAGGTAGGAGAGGAGGGCGACGGGGATCGAGCGCTGGTGCTCGCTCCTCTCCTGTGCGATGCGTGTGTGTGGCGGCAGAAGGGAACGAGGAGGGGTGCAGGGGATCGGGCTAGGTTAGCTAGGGTTCGGAGGGGTGCGGGCTGGGCTGCAGATGGCCTAGGGAGGCCACCGTGGCCTGGGCCGGCTGCTGCGTGCAGGCCGAGCTGCGGCTGCTCTCCTTCTTCTTTTCCCAAAAACAGAAAATGTCAAAGAAGAAAAAGGAGAAGAAAGGAAGGTAGAGATAGAATTTGGGCATGGGGATTATTTTCCCGGAATCACAAAAAATGCGAGGAATTTGAAAAAATTAGCCTGAGGATTTTTAGGGGAAGTAAAATCCACACCCGTTGGATTTAACTCAGACAAGTTTGAATTTCGAAACCCATTCAAATGAACTCCAAATGGGTTGAAATTATAGGGGGTGACCCTACACACCAGATGTGATTTAAGGACAGATTTAGAACATTTATGGAGAAGTAGAATTGCAACTCAACTTTACTAAAGGTCGAAAAGTAAGGATAAGAAGTAGAGTCGGATAAAACAAGAGTTGAAGAATAATGCAAATGTTTTATGGGTGATTCCAAGTTAATGGAATATTTATTATAGCCCCCTAATATATTGGGAGGATATGTTATAAAGAGAAATCGCCATGCAAATTCCCTCGATTTAAATAGATCAACGATCTATGCAATTTATTTAGTTGAGTTTTAAAAGGGGTTGCATGAAGACATGATGCAATGCAAATGATGCAACGATGAATGCAACAAACCAACAACTCACACGACGAAACTTGGAAAACATGGAAGGCATCTGAAGCGTCGGTTTTGGGGTGTCACACATCACCGTCACCGTCACCACGCCATCATGCTGACGAAACTCTCCCTCGACCCTCTGCTGGATCAAGAGTTCGAGGGACGTCATCGAGCTGAACGTGTGCTGAACTCGGAGGTGCCGTACGTTTGGTACTTGATCGGTTGGATCGCGAAGCCGTTCGACTACATCATTCGTGTTAACCTAACGCTTCCGCTTTCGGTATACTAGGGTACGTGGACACACTCTCCCCTTCTCGTTGCTGTGTATCTCCTAGATAGATCTTGCGTGATCGTAGGATTTTTTAAAATTGCATGCTACGTTCCCCAACAGTAGCATCCGAGCCAGGACTATGCATAGATAATTTGCATGAGTAGAACACAAATAGTTGTGGGCGGTAATAGTCATACTGCTTACCACCAACATCTTATTTTGATCCGGCGGTATTGTTGGATCAAGCGGCTCGGACCAACCTTACATGACCACGTTCATGAGACCGGTTCCACCGACAGACATGCAACTTGTTTTGCATAAAGGTGGCTGGCGGGTGTCTGTTTCTCCAACTTTAGTTGAATCGAATTTGAGTACGGCCGGTCCTTGTTGAAGGTTAAAACAGCACACTTGATGAAAAATCGTTGTGGTTTTGATGCGTAGGTAAGAACGGTTCTTACTAGAAGCCCGTAGCAGCCACGTAAAACTTGCAACAACAAAGTAGAGGACATCTAACTTGTTTTTGCAGGGCATGTTGTGATGTGATATGGTCAGGACATGATGTGATATAAGTTATTGTATGAGATGATCATGTTTTGTAAAAGTTATCGGCAACTGGCAGGAGCCTTATGGTTGTCGCTTTATTGTATGAAATGCAATCGCCATGTAATTGCTTTACTTTATCACTATGCGGTAGCGATAGTTGTAGAAGAAACAGTTGGCGAGACGGCAACGACGCTACGATGGAGATCAAGGTGTCAAGCCGGTGACGATGGAGATCATGACGGTGCTTTGGACATGGAGATCAAAGGCAGAAGATGATGAAGGCCATATCATGTCACATATTTTGATTGCATGTGATGTTTATCTTTTATGCATCTTATTTTGCTTAGTACGGCGGTAGCATTATAAGATGATCCCTTACTAAATTTCAAGGTATAAGGGTTCTCCCTGAGTATGCACCGCTGCTACAGTTCGTCGTGCCGAGACACCACGTGATGATCGGGTGTGATAAGCTCTACGTTAACATACAACAGGTGCAAAACAGTTTTGCACGTGCGGAATACTCGGGTTAAACACGAGCCTAGCATGTACAGACATGGCCTCAGAACACTGAGACCGAAAGGTCGAACGTGAATCATATAGTAGATATGATCAACATGTTCACCATTGGAAACTACTCCATCTCACGTGATGATCGAACATGGTTTATTGATATGGATCACGTGATCATTTAGATGACTAGAGGGATGTCTATCTAAGTGGGAGTTCTTTAGTAATATGATTAATTGAACTTAAATTTACCATGCACTTAGTCCTGATAGTTTTTGCATATCTATGTTGTAGATCAATGGCCCGTGCTACCGTTTCCTTAAATTTTAATGTGTTCCTAGAGAAAGCTAAGTTGAAAGATGATGGTAGCAACTACACGAACTGGGTCCGTAACTTGAGGATTATCCTCATTGCTGCACAGAAGAATTATGTCCTGGAAGCACCGCTAGGTGCAAGGCCTGCTGCAGGAGCAACTCCAGACGTTATGAACGTCTGGCAAGCTAAATCTGATGACTACTCGATAGTTCAGTGTGCCATGCTTTACGGCTTAGAACCGGGACTTTGAAGACGTTTTGAACATCATGGAGCATATGAGATGTTCCAAGAGTTGAAGTTAATATTTCAAGCAAATGCCCGAGTTGAGAGATATGAAGTCTCCAACAAGTTCTATAGCTGCAAGATGGAGG
Organism: Aegilops tauschii subsp. strangulata; assembly: GCF_002575655.3. NCBI lineage: Eukaryota > Viridiplantae > Streptophyta > Magnoliopsida > Poales > Poaceae > Aegilops > Aegilops tauschii. Next base: position 267,250,003 of record NC_053038.3, on the reverse strand, counting down.
AGAACAGTTCTGTCAGTGAACACATACTCAGAATGTCTGGGTACCATAACCACTTGACTCAGCTGGAAGTTAATCTCCCGGATGATAGTGTCATTGACAGAGTTCTTCAATCACTGCCACCAAGCTATAAAGGCTTCGTGATGAACTACAATATGCAAGGGATGGAAAAGACAATTACCGAGCTCTTCATGATGCTTAAAGCTATGGAGGTAGAAATCAAGAAGGAGCATCAAGTGTTGATGGTTAACAAGACCACTAGTTTCAAGAAAAAGGGCAAAGGAAAGAAGGGGAACTTCAAGAAGAATAGCAAGCAAGTTGCTGCTCCCAGGAATAAGCCCAAGTCTGGACCTAAGCCTGAAACTGAGTGCTTCTACTGCAAAGGGACTGGTCACTAGAAGCGGAACTGCCCCAAGTATTTGGCGGATAAGAAGGATGGCAAAGTGAAAGTTATATTTGATATACATGTTATTGATGTGTACCTTTGTAACACCCACGATGCGGCTATATCTCCCACGTGTCGAGGCACAACTTAGAGGCATAACCGCATTGTGGTTTTGTCGCAAGAAGGGTCATCTTCACACAATCCCATGTAATGAACAAGAATGGGATAAAGAGTTGGCTTACAATCGCCACTTCACACAATACATAAATAAATCATACATCAAACAGAATACACACATAGGTCCGACTACGGAACCAAAAGAAAAGAAGACAACCCAATTGCTAGATCCCTGATCGTCCCAACTGGGCTCCACTACTGATCAACAAGGAAAGAAACAACACAACGGACAAGATCTTCATCGAGCTCCCACTTGAGCTCGGTTGCGTCACCTGCACTGGTATCATCGGCACCTGCAACTGTTTTGGAAGTATCTGTGAGTCACGAGGACTCAACAATCTCACACCCGCGAGATCAAGACTATTTAAGCTTATAGGAAAGATGAGGTAAAGAGGTGAAGCTGCAGCAAGCACTAAGCATATATGGTGGCTAACATACGCAAATAAGAGCGAGAAGAGAAGCAACGGAACGGTCGTGAAGCTAGCAATGATCAAGAAGTGATCCTGAACTCCTACTTACGTCAAACATAACCCAGAAACCGTGTTCACCTCCCGGACTCCGCCGAGAAGAGACCATCACGGCTACACACGCGGTTGATGCGTTTTAATTAGGGTCAAGTGTCAAGTTCTCTACAACCAGATATTAACAAATTCCCATCTGCCACATAACCGCGGGCACGGCTTTCGAAAGATAATACCCTGCAGGGGTGTCCCAACTTAGCCCATTATAAGCTCTCACGGTCAACGAAGGATAAACCTTCTCCCGGGAAGACCCGATCAGTCTCGGAATCCCGGTTTACAAGACATTTCGACAATGGTAAAACAAGACCAGCAAGACCACCCAAATGTGCCGACAAATCCCGATAGGAGCTGCACATATCTCGTTCTCAGGGCACACCGGATGAGCAGTCCGTACAACTAAAACCAGACCTCAAGTTTCCCCGAGGTGGCGCTGCAAAGGGCTCTAGTTTGGACCAGCACTCAGAGGAACACTGGCCCGGGGGTTTAAAATAAAGATGACCCTTGAGTCTGCAGAACCCAAGGGAAAAAGGCTTAGGTAGGCGAATGGTAAAACCAAGGTTGGGCCTTGCTGGAGGAGTTTTATTCAAAGCGAACTGTCAAGGGGGTCCCATAAATCACCCAACCGCATAAGGAACACAAAATCAAGGAACATAACACCGGTATGACGGAAACTAGGGGCGGAAAGAGTGGAACAAAACACGAGGCATAAGGCCGAGCCTTCCACCCTTTACCAAGTATATAGATGCATTAATTAAATAAGAGATATTGTGATATCCCAACATAAACATAATCCAACATGGAGCAATCTTCATCTTCACCTGCTACTAGCAACGCTATAAGAGGGGCTGAGCAAAAGCGGGAACATAGCCAAACAACGGTTTGCTAGGTAGGGTGAAAAAGGTTAGAGGTTCATGGCAAATTGGGAGGCTTGAAAAGCAAGTGGTAGGTAGCGCGGCATGGCAATAGAGCGAACAACTAGCAAGCAAAGATAGAAGTGATTTCAAGGGTATGGTCATCTTGCCTGAGATCCCGCAAGGAAGAAGAACGAGTCCATGAAGAAGACAAGCGGACGTAGCCGAACGAAACCTCACAACTCCGGAACGAAACCGAAGGTAACGCGAGAAGCAAACCGGAAAGAAACAAACAACATAGTAAACAACCATCACAGAAACATGGCATGATGCACAATCAAGTATGATGCATGTCCGGTTTAAAGAGGCATGGCATGGCAAAGTGCACATACGAAACTACAAGTTAAGTGGAGCTCAATATGCAACGAGTTGCATATTGACGAAACACCACCTTTACTTATTTAGTTCTCTCTCAGTTATAAACCCAACAATATTAAATGTTGTTAAACATGGCAAAAGGTGAAGCATAACAAAACTAACTATTTAGGCAAGTTTAAATGAGGCCGGAACAATGAACAACAATTCCGGAAAATCCTCATGTGCATATTTTGGTTATGGTACTGTTCTGCCATAACACAATTTTAATGTTGTTAAACAGCAAAATGAAGTGCACCAAGTTAAACTAGGCATTTTCTACCCCATTTACATATATAATTTATTAAAATCCGAGCTACGGTTATTTAGTTATGAAATAAATCATTTTAACATGGCATTCATGCAAAATTAAACAAACAGCAGGTTTAAACATTTTTAACATGGTTGAAAGTGGCAAATTATGAAACTAGATGAAATTCTAAGCATTTTACATGTTTGAATTATTTTAATCCGATGCACGGTTAAGGAGTTATTATATGCATGAAGTTCAAGGGTTTTTCTATAAACATGCAGTTTCTCTGGAAATTAGATAAATCGCAGACATGGGAAAAAATACACTGGGCCGAATCTAAAATCGAAGCAGGCCCAACAGAAGAAAAAAACAAAGGCGCGCTGGGGGGTTTCTCACCATGGGCCAAGCCCAGGTCGGTGTGGAGGGTGCTGGCTGGGCCAGATCTGGAGTCCAGCAGGTGACCCACGCGCGTGGTGGTCGTAAGCTCGATGCAGCACTGCTGCATCTCGCTCCAGAAGAACGGCGGCAGGGGCGAAGCAGAGGCCGGCGGCGAGGCTGAGCAGGGGCTCGGCAACGGGCACAGGGGTGGCATCCCAGGCGCGCGGACGCGCGAGGCAGAGGGCGCGCTGGAGGACTCCGGTGGCGTGGAGCTTGGCGGCGCGCGGCAGCGGCGGCTTCCTCTGTCTTCTCCCGACAGAAGGAGGCAGAACGCCTCGGGGTAGCGCAGTCAACGGCAGGACTTCGGTGCAGAGGAAGCAGGGGCGCGGCGTCACTGATGGTCAGCGCCGCAACAGCGGGGTGACGGCCGCGGCAGGACTTGGCGACGGTGGAAAGAGGTCCGGCGGGGCACGGCTTGGAGAGGCAGGGCGCGGTCAACACGACCACGACCACGACGAGCAGAGCTCGTCCCGGTTGCAGAGGAGGCAGGAGTCGGGTCGAGGCAGGCCAAGGCGGGGCACTCCAGCGAGGAAGATGGCCGACGTGGGCTCTCAAGCATGGGGAGGCGACGAGGGAACCGACGGGGAGGCGCGGGCAAGGTGAGGTCCGGAGCTTGGACGGCGTCGAGGCGGTTGGTGCAGTCAACGCGAGCGAGGCTTGGCGCTAGCAAAGCATGCGAGCAGAGGCGGGTCGAGGGACTTGGCGGGGCGACAGCTCCCTGGTGGCGACGTGCAGCTCCAGTACTTGGCGCGGCGAAGGAGGAGCGGATCCGGGCGTGGGGAGCTTGTTCCCGGCGGCAGAGAGGGAGATCCGGCGGGAGAGCTGGAACGGTGGCAGCGGGGTCCCTGTGATCCACGGGAGAGAGACCATGAGAGGGGGAGAAGAAACGAGGTGGGGAAAAGGAAGGAGAGGGAAGGGCGCGGGACGGCGGAGCACTGGCCTGGTCGACGGGGGTCAGCAAGGGCGGCGTCGTGCTCGAGGACGAGCTCGGGAGGGTGCTGCTCTCCCTGGATCAGACGCGGGAGGCTGTAGGGGCGCTCGGAGTCGAGGTGGGAGATGGATTGGTCCGGTGGGGAAAACGAGGGAAGATTTGGATCGGGGAAGAACCCGAGGTGGAAGGAGACAAAAGAGGAGTGGCAGCGGCGGCTAGGAGGATCCCTAGAAATAGGGTTTGGTCCAAAATGGACTAGGAGTAGACTATATATATATGGGAAAAGAGGGGAGTTGGAACATCCGATCAAATCCGATAGTCGAGAATATCTAGGCTAGGAAAGTCTAAATAAGAAACGGAGATGTTTTGTAGATGTTAGGGGATGATCCGGACCCAACGGTGACAACAAACCGGGTCGGGTACGGGACAACTTCCGGACGCGCGGGAGGGGATCGCGGGCTGACGAGAGAGGTTAGTTGGTTTGACAAGAGGGAACCGAAAACACGATTGGTCTCGGAACGGTCAACGAAGACAAGGGGGGAACGCGGCAACTACGAACGAATGCAAATTTTTAAAACATGACGGCAACGAAGTGCCGATGCAATGCAAATGATGCGATGATGAATGCAACACACAAATAAAACACAGCTGACTCGCCAAACAAGGAAGGCAATCGGAGCGTCGGTCTCGGGGCGTCACAACCTTACTAATGCTCGTAGTAGCGCTTGGGTATTTCATACTGGTTATGTTGCTCATATTTGCAACTCGAAACAGGGGCTACAGATTAAATGAAGATTGGCTAAGGACGAGGTGACGATGCGCATCGGAAATGGTTCCAAGCTCGATGTGATCGCCGTCGGCACGCTACCTCTACATCTACCTTTGGGATTAGTTTTAGACCTGGATAATTGTTATTTGGTGCCAGCGTTGAGCATGAACATTATATCTGGATCTTCTTTGATGCGAGACGGTTATTCATTTAAATCAGAAAATAATGGTTGTTCTATTTATATGAGTAATATCTTTTATGGTCATGCATCCTTGATGAGTGGTCTATTTTTGTTGATTCTCGATCGTAGTGATACACATATTCATAGTATTGAAGCCAAAAGATGCAAAGTTAATAATGATAATGCAACTTATTTGTGGCACTGCCGTTTAGGTCATATTGTTGTAAAGCGCATGAAGAAACTCCATGCAGATGGGCTTTTGGGATCACTTGATTATGAATCACTTGATGCTTGCGAACCATGCCTCATGGGCAAGATGACCAAGACTCCGTTCTCCTGAACAATGGAGCGAGCCACTGACTTATTGGAAATAATACATATTGATGTATGTGTTCCGATGAGTGTTGAGGCATGCGGTGGGTATCGTTATTTTCTGACCTTCACAGATGATTTGAGCAGATATGGGTATCTCTACTCCTAATGTCTCAGTTGGTAGTCTCCGTTCCACGGTTAATTTTCGTCCCACCTTTCCTTGTTTTTTCCGTACCTCCTCCCACCTCACAGTGAGCCACGTCGAACCAAAAAAACCTCGTAGCGATCCCCCATGCAGTCCAGTTGCTATCCTCCCGTCGCACCCAAGAAAAGCAGACGAAAAAAAATCTTAGAAAAAAACCTACAAAAATTAATGAGCGAAAAAAACCCCAAACCAATCGCACGCACGTACGAGCGAGGCCTCCCACCCTCAAGCGAGAACCACTCGCACGCACGACTCTCTGCTCTCGTTCGCCGCCGCCGCCGCTCCATCCCTTCGCCGCTGCCCTCGCACATCAAAGTCGACGACACTCCATCCCTTCGCCGCCGCCTCTCGATCTTCTGCCTAGGGTTCCCCGCCGCCGCTGCCTCCCGGGTCGTGAAGCCCCAGGGCAACTCGCCACCGCCACCATCGCGGAACCCTAGGGAGGGTCAAGACGTCAGGCAGGTCGTGCTTGTGGCGAGTCGCTACCACCGCCGCTGATATTCAAGCAGGGCAGGGTGTGCGTGGTCGCCTTGCGGGCAGCGATGAACAGCGCAAGGCCGTGCCCTGCTTGGAGGAAGAACACAGGGGTTTTTTTTTCTGCTTGTTTTATGTTATTTTTTCTGTTTCCTGTATGACAGTCTGTTCTCCTCATTGTTGGGCCTACAGTGTGGGCAGTATGTTGATTCAATTTCTTGGTGAGATGTGCTTTTCTGTATCTTGGTATGTTGGATTTTGGTTTGTAGGTTTGGGAACTGAAATTCGTATCTTGCAGCAAGGGGAAGTGGATGGATTGAGACCTTGAAGTTGAACATGAAGAGCAGATTCATGGATAGACAATGGTCCACCAAGGATTTTTGTTTGGTGTTGAGCATATTAGTAGATGGCGTCTTACCGAAAAATGGCATGTGGTAGTGTGATATTGTCGTGAATTTTGCTTTCTTCTTTTAATTAGCTTTAATATGAAATATCACCATGCTTCTATGTAGGAAAGTATGTTAACTGGGTTGATGTGGAGCTAGAGAAACTTGAGAGGACATAGGAGGTGTTATTGTGAAATGTGCTAAATTGTGTTTTTAGGAAGACAATCATCTTATACTAAAACTGAAAGACTAAGCTCAATTCCTTGTTTGAAGCCTTGTATACAGAATTCTCTAATTCTTACTGGACTGCTATTTCAAGAAGGGGGAGTGGCATACCGGAGCTGTTGGCGATGCAGATCGAGCCGCCGCGCTTCGGATCCACCTGCCACCTTGCCGGAGATAAACACCGCCGCGGATGCGAGGGGAACGGGACCGGACCTAGCACCTGCGCCCGTGTTAGTAAGCTCGCTATGTCCATCCCCGTTGGTCTCATCGCACACAGCTCGTCAGAGCCCCTAGCCGCGCCGATGCGGTGGTCGGTGGGCGGAGTCGCACGGTTGACGCATGTGGCGATGCGGCAGGGGGAGGGGAGATGGGCGAGATGTTGGAGTGAGTGGAGAAGAAAGGTGAATGAGCTTCTCCACAAGACCGGCCGCGGCATGGGACTGATGCGGTGGTCGGCGGGCGGAGTCGCGCGGTTGTGGGCTCGGCGACTCGCGCGGCGATGCGGCGGGGGGAGGGGAGAGGGCGAGAGGTGGCAGGTGAGTGGAGAGGACCGGTGAGTGAGCCCCAAGATCTGCCGTGGCATGGGACAGATCCGGCGGTCGGCGGGCGGGGTGGCGCGGGTGCCGGCTCGTCGAGGCACGCGGCGATGCGGTGGGGGAGGGGAAAGTGCGAGAGGAAGTGAGTGGAGGGGAGAGTGGTGAGTGAGTGGGGTTAGGGTTGGGATGCGGCAGGGGGGAAAGGCGAGGGGTGGCCAATGAGCCCAGAGGCCAGTGTGCTAGGTGGGCCGTCGAGCCGGCCCGTGAGGCAACTTTGCCGTGCCTGTGCCGGGGAGGCCAGCACACGTGCCTAGCCGGGAAATGTCGTGCCTGGCCCGTGTAATCCTGGTCGGGTATACTGTAATCCCTCAAAAAATATACTGTGGATAAGGTAATTTCTTTTATAGTTATTTTTCTAGGGGGCTAAATTTGGGTGCTGGTTGGGCCGTGGTGGATAGCTAATTTGGGCCTTGTGTGCAAATTTTGCTCAACGATAGAAATGCTAGACTCGCATGTGTAGGAATTTATGATAAAAAAACATAGATATTAAAAGTATACATACCTCACAGAAACAATAAAAGTGTATATATATATTAAATATGGTTCATAAAAATAAATATTTTTTATACTTACCTTTCATATACTAAGGGTATCACAATAAAATTGAGAGAAAAAACAAATATACTTGGTTGAAGAAGGTTTGTTTGCATGTTTTTTTCTTTTGTTGGACAATTTTCCACGACCTATATAAATAATTTTAATACTTTTCATATGACTATTTACTTATATATGAACATTACAGTTTGTTGTTTTCCCCGAATTTTGTGTTAGTACAATTATTTAATCACATATTTCCCTAATAATGTCAAATATGTTTTATAGAGAAAATAGTTGTGTTAGTTTCACTTTTATTTTTTCAGATATTATATATGATTATATTATGCAGTAGAAAATATCATTTATATTTCATCATATATATTTCGTCGTAGATACAAAGTGATGGGTTCCGACATATGCACTGATGTAACATTGACACACCGCACTGAAACACCACGAGAAGAGGTGCATATAGCTAACCTTCCTCAGTATGCATATTTCCCGAGATCTTGGAGAATGCACCTGACGTAGTCAAAGACAAACGTCCTGTCCCAATCACCATCATGCCCACGAACCAACATGAATTACTTCCCGGCCTCTGCAACTACATCATGTCAGTGGATGATGTCGGGTGTTTGGAGTAAGTACCATGTATCAATATTTAATGTGCGCATGTATATTATTATTATTACCATCCAATTATTAGGAAGGAATGGGTCTGGAGCTCGACACCCGATCCAATGGGCTTAAATCTTAAGAAACTTCAGTGCATACTTAACATGGAGCAGGCTATGGACAATGATTGCTTCAACACCGCCGTGCGTATACTGGCATGTGACGAGGGAGTATTGTTCACAGACCCTCCTATACACTACATGGATCTAAGATTTTGTGTAAGTTATCGTAACTCTGCATTCTATGTGGCACATGCTGAAGCAATATTTAGTTTTTTACTTAGTCCATGATGCTAGAGTCAACAAGAGGTCAGAAGTTTTGCGAGAAGGAAACTATCTAGACGTTGGCAACATTATTTGATAGCTGACCTGCGATGGACAACAACATCTCATCGTGCAACATGGTAAGTAAAGTATTGTGTCTATTGTTATCATGGTTTATTGTTGTTTCTAATAGCTCCACTTGTAGATTTATCTTCCCTATGCATCCATCGGCTGATACATCTTGTACGTGATCGACAAAGAGGCACGTCGGATATATATTATGGACCCTATTCGAACATCACAATCGTCAGAGGGTAAAAATTTGAGGCATGCACTAAAATTAAAAACTTTTGCAAGGGATTTCAAAGAAGCACTTGAAATAAAGCTGCCTGGTTGGAATTCCGATATTTCTAAATGGCAACCTTTTTTCCGTTTGGTATTCCAACGAGTATAGACGGGTAATGAATTCATAATAAAATAAACATTTATTTTTGTTATCACTGTATTCTTTACCTTATTAATTTAAAATATTGCAGGAATGTGTCTGGCTATTTTGTTTTTCATTTTATGCTCTGGTGAAACGATACAGAATTGATCAAGCCGGTTTGCGCGGTGAGTATTGTCCGTTACATGTTTTAAGACCTTCGGCGTGAAATTTGCATACTAACTACATATATTGTTTGTGCGGGATGGGTATGAGTTGAGGAAGCAGTTTTTATTATACCTGCTAAAACACTGTGGGAATGAAGCTAAATACAACTTTCTTGATATTGTTAAAGAATTTCTTAAGCGCATCATCTAGATATTTATAATTTTGTAATAGATGTTTAGCTGGAACATCGCTCAGTTTGTTACATGGACATGTCGTTAGTCTTTCTTTTTGTTATCAATTTTCATTGCAAAATGGACTTCAATTATTCAGTAATTGTGTTTGTGTTATATTGTTTGTGCATGTGAAATTTAACATGTAACTCTTGTAAACTTTTTCAAGAGCCCGTGGCAATGCACGGGCACTCTACTAGTATCTACTTAATGAAACATAAGTCTGAAACATTTGAAAAGTTCAAAGAATTTCAGAGTGAAGTAGAAAATCATTGTAACAAGAAGATGAAGTTTCTTCGATCTGATCGCGGAGGTGAATATTTGAGTTACGAGTTTGGTCTTCATTTGAAACAATGTAGAATAGTTTCGCAACTCACGCCACCTGGAACACCACAACGTAATGGTGTGTCCGAACGTCATAACCATACTTAATTAGATATGGTGCGATCTATGATGTCTCTTACCGATTTACCACTATCGTTGTAGGGGTTATGCTTTAGAGACGGCTGCATTCACGTTAAATAGGGCACCATGTAAATCCGTTGAGACGACACCATATGAGCTGTGGTTTGGCAAGAAACCTAAGCTGTCGTTTCTTAACTTTTGGGGCTGCGATGCTTATGTGAAAAAGGTTCAACCTGATAAGCTCGAACCCAAATCGGAGAAGTGCGTCTTCATAGGATACCCAAAATAAACGGTTGGGTACACCTTCTACATAGATCCGAAGGCAAGATCTTTGTTGCTAAGAATGGATCCTTTCTACAGAAGGAGTTTCTCTCAAAAGAAGTGAGTGGGAGGAAAGTAGAATTTGATGAGGTAGTTGTACCTTCTCTTGAATTAGAAAGTAGTTCATCACAGAAATCAGTTCCAGTGATGCCTACACAAGTTAGTGAGGAAGTTAATGATGATGATCATGAAACTTCAGATCAAGTTACTACCGAACCTCGTAGGTTAACTAGAGTACGTTCCGCACCAGAGTGGTACGGGAATCATGTTCTAGAAGTCATGTTACTAGACCATGACGAACCTACGAACTATGAGGAAGCGATGATGAGCCCAAATTCCGCAAAATGGCTTGAGGCCATGAAATCTGAGATGGGATCCATGTATGAGAACAAAGTGTGGACTTTGGATGACTTGCCCGATGATCGGCAAGCCATAGAAAATAAATGGATCTTCAAGAAGAAGACTGACGCTGACGGTAATGTTACTGTCTACAAAGCTCGACTTGTTGCGAAAGGTTTTCGACAAGTTCAAGGAGTTGACTATGATGAGACCTTCTCACCCATAGCGATGCTTAAGTCTGTCCGAATCATGTTAGCAATTGCCGCATTTTATGATTATGAAATTTGGCAAATGGACGTCAAAACTGCATTCCTTAATGGATTTCTTAAAGAAGAGTTGTATATGATGCAACCAGAAGGTTTTGTCGATCCTAAAGGTGCTAACAAAGTGTGCAAGCTCCAGCGATCCATTTATGGACTGGTGCAAGCCTCTCGGAGTTGGAATATACGCTTTGATAGTGTGATCAAAGCATATGGTTTTATACAGACGTTTGGAGAAGCCTGTATTTACAAGAAAGTGAGTGGGAGCTCTGTAGCATTTCTAATATTATATGTGGATGACATATTGTTGATTGGAAATGATATAGAATTTCTTGATAGCATAAAAGGATACTTGAATAAGAATTTTTCAATGAAAGACCTCAGTGAAGCTGCTTATATATTGGGCATCAAGATCTATAGAGATAGATCAAGACACTTAATTGGACTTTCACAAAGCACATACCTTGATAAAGCACAAAGCACATACCTTGATAAAGTTTTGAAGAAGTTCAAAATGGATCAGTCAAAGAAAGGGTTCTTGCGTGTGTTACAAGGTGTGAAGTTGAGTCAGACTCAATGCCCGACCACTGCATAAGATAGAGAGAAAATGAAAGTCATTCCCTATGCCTCAACCATAGGTTCTATCATGTATGCAATGTTGTGTACCACACTTGATGTGTGCCTTGCTATAAGTTTAGCAGGGAGGTACCAAAGTAATCCAGGAGTGGATCACTAGTCAGCGGTCAAGAACATCCTGAAATACCTGAAAAGGACTAAGGATATGTTTCTCGTTTATGGAGGTGACAAATAGCTTGTCGTAAATGGTTACGTCGATGCTAGCTTTGACACTGATCCGGATGACTCTAAGTCGCAAACTAGATACGTATTTATATTGAATGGTGGAGCTGTCTGTTGGTGCAGTTCCAAGCAGAGCGCCGTGGCGGGATCTACGTGTGAAGCGGAGTACATAGCTGCTTCCGAAGCAGCAAATGAAGGAGTCTGGATGAAGAAGTTCATATCCGATCTAGGTGTAATACCTAGTGCATCGGGTCTAATGAAAATCTTTTGTGACAATACTGGAGCAATTGCCTTAGCGAAGGAATCCACATTTCACAAGAGAACCAAACACATCAAGAGACGCTTCCACTCCATCCGCGATCAAGTCAAGGAGGGAGACATAGAGATTTGCAAAATACATACAGATCTGAATGTTGCAGACTCGTTGACTAAGCCTCTTCCACGAGCAAAACATGATCAGCACCAAGACTCCATGGGTGTTAGAATCATTACAATGTAATCTAGATTATTGACTCTAGTGCAAGTGGGAGACTGAAGGAAATATGCCCTAGAGGCAATAATAAATTTGTTATTTATATTTCCTTATATCATGATAAATGTTTATTATTCATTCTAGAATTGTATTAACCGGAAACTTGATACATGTGTGAATACATAGACAAAACAAAGTGTCCCTAGCATGCCTCTACTAGACTAGCTCGTTAATCAAAGATGGTTAAGTTTCCTGACCATAGACATGTGTTGTCATTTGATGAACGGGATCACATCATTAGGAGAATGATGTGATGGACAAGACACATCCGTTAGCTTAGCATAATGATCGTTAAGTATTATTGCTACGGCTTTCTTCATGACTTATACATATTCCTCTGACTATGAGATTATGCAACTCCCGAGTACTAGAGGAACACCTTGTGTGCTATCAAACGTCACAACATAACTGGGTGATTATAAAGATGCTCTACAGGTGTCTCCGAAGGTGTTTGTTGGGTTGGCATAGATCAAGATTAGGATTTGACACTCCGTGTATCGGAGAGGTATCTCTGGGCCCTCTCGGTAATGCACATCACTATAAGCCTTGCAAGCAATGTGACTAATGAGTTAGTTACGAGATGATGCACTACGGAATGAGTAAAGAGACTTGCTGGTAATGAGATTGAACTAGGTATGAGGATACCGATGATCGAATCTCGGACAAGTAACATACCGATGGCAAAGGGAATGACGTATGTTGTTATTGCGGTTTGACCGATAAAGATCTTCGTAGAATATGTAGGAACCAATATGAGCATCCAGGTTCTGCTGTTGGTTACTGATCGAAGATGTGTCTCGGTCATTTCTACATAGTTCTCGAACCCGTAGTGTCGGGGTTCAAGAACGACACCTATGGGATCACAGGGAATCCCTACTACGGTTGCCGGGGCGCGGGGCTGTAAAAAGAGCGGGTTTAGAAGATCAACGCGGGGGAATTTTATCTAGGTTCGGGCCGCAAGCGATGCATAATACCCTAGTCCTGCTTTGGTGTATATTTGGTGTTCTTGAGATCTTGAACTAGCTGCGGTGCATGCCTAGCCCAAAAAGTCTGAATCCTTCCTCAGTACGCCTCGGGCCTCCTTTTATATGTCAAAGGAGCTGCCACAGCGGCACACAAGAGGTGGAAAGTGTCTACATTGTACAAGTTTATTTCCTGACATCGTAGGACAAAACACACTTAATGCGCTGCCGACGTGTCCTCTTGCTTTATCGGGGACGGCAAGGAAGCTCGTCTCGTCCATCGCCGACTCGCCTCGCTTCGACGCGCGTCCAAGCTGACGAGGCATGCAGCGCCACGCTGGCTGGCCGGCTGCTACGCTGGTGCGGTGGCAGGGTCTTCACGAAGATCTGCATGCCACCACGCAGGTGCTTGCCTGGTTGGCCTAGAAGCTGCATGCTGCCACGTAGGTGCGTGCCTAGTTGGCTGGCTGGCTGCTGCGTCGGGACGGCCATGGGGCAGCGAAACTTTGGTAAGTGCGGGCCTGGCTGTGGCCCCGCAGATGTCCCCGGCAAGGGTCTTGCTGGGGCCCTGGCAAGGGTCTTGCCAGGGTCTTGTGGGCGTCCCCGGCAAGGGTCTTGCCGGGGGCCTTCATCATCTGGTTCTCATCTAGTCTTGCAGGCCTCTGGTCTTCACAAAGATCTGCATGCCACCATGCAGGCGCCTCCCGAGCCTTGGTTCCAGTGTTGTCGATGGTGTCGGACCTCTCAGGCTCAAGGGTGGCGGTCTTGCTGGTGTTGGGTAAGTTGCCCCGGCAAGGCTCTTGCCGGGGCAGCGTAGGTCATCCCCGGCAAGGCTCTTGCCGGGGGAAACCCACCTTGCCCCTTCGCTCTTCGCGCCTCTGGTCTCAGTGCAGCTTTGGTAGTCTTGTTCCTTGCTTCCTCTGCCCCGCCAGGCGTGGCCGCAGGTGTGGCTACAACTGCCCATGCACAAGTAAAGGGGTACAGAAGGCCCCTACTTTTGTACACCGACAGGATCCCCCGGGCCTGGGCCACACATAAGCGTAGAGCGTTGTTGGGCCAGGCCTAGAACGATGCGCGGGCGCGGGTGGCAGAGTCTTGACTGTGGTAACTCCTTCGCCAGTTGCGCTTCCCCACGACCCGCGTTGAATGTGTGACGTGGGGGTCGTGCGTGGAATGACCGCAGCATGCTTGCGTCATCCCGTGGTGAAGAGTAAAGAGGTGTCTTGCATCTCCCCCATAAAAGAGGGAAAACTGCAGGACCGCTGCTCATTTACTCTCCCCGCCTTGGAACCGTCATTCCATGTTTCCCACTACGCCTGCCCCTTTCGCCATGTACGCCGCATGCAAGGCGTAGGGTAGGTGGCAGACGCACGGGATATGGGAAGACGCGCTATGGCCGATACCCATGCGCCTTTGATTGGGCGGGGAGGGCGGTCGATGACCTCGCTCGTCCCCAACGTAATGAGCTGGATTTGAAACGGGCTCTTCAGAGGCGTAGGGTCAGTCTTTAGCCTTCCTCGCTCGGCTATAAAGAAGGGACTCAGGAGGAGGAGGAGGAGCATCTTCTCGCGTCTTTCCTTCGCCTCTGTTCTCCATCCACTACCATGGCGAGAGGACGCGGCCGTGACCGTTCTTCGATGGAGGTGACCAGGTCTTCCTCCCGCCAGAGAGCCGCGGCAGTCAAGGAAGAGCCAGCTGCCCAAGGCGAAGGCCACGCTTGAGGTGGAGGCGTCGGACGGGGCCGCGGTCGGCGAGGTGGCCGAGGCAGAGGCGGGCGCAGAAGGGGGACACCCGCGTCATCGCCATCTTCGTCACCATCTCCGCCAGCGTCTCCTCCTATTTCGCCGAGCGGCCATGTCGGGGACACGGCGCTGGAGTTCATACTGCAGCTGCGCGAGCCGCTGCGTAGCCGCCTTCACCTTCCCGAGGCATTTGCGAGGGTGCTGGAGATCGACCAGCCACCAAGGTTGAGGCTCCACATGAAGGGGTGTTGCATCGACGACATGTGGGTGAACACAGGATTCCTCGTCCCTCACGTGATGCTCCTTCGTCGGGGTTGGAAAACCTTCGCACGTGCCCATTGCTTGATGAATGGACACGTTCTCTGCTTCAAGTTAGTGGAGAGCGACCTGCTCTCCATCAAGGTCTTCGGGCGCTCGGGACACAGGTTAGGGTGCTGCGCGGAGAGCTCGACCGACGACGAGAGCTTCTCCTCGAGCGACGGCAACGAGGGGGGACCAGTGGGGAGGATGACGAGGACGGGTCCGACTAGACGTCGGGCGCCCCGTCCCTAGGCGGCGCCGGCAGCAGCACCATCTGCACCTGGCCTTCTCCCCGGCAGAGCGGTTTGCCGGGGAGGGGTGGTTCTTGCTACCTCTTGAGCATGCGTTGGTTTTCCCTTGAAGAGGAAAGGGTGATGCAGCAAAGTAGTGTAAGTATTTCCCTCAGTTTTTGAGAACCAAGGTATCAATCTAGTAGGAGATAACACGCAAGTCACCTAGTACCTGCACAAATAATCAAGAACCTTGCAACCAACGGGATAAAGGGGTTGTCAATCCCTTCACATTCACTCGCAAAAGTGAGATCTAATAAAGATAGTAAGATAAATATTTTTGGTATTTTTGTTGTATAGATTGGAAAATAAAGATTGCAAAATAAAATAAATAGGAAACTAGAATTGTAGATCGGAAACTTATATGATGTAAAATAGAAGATTATGTGATGGAAAATAGACCCGGGGGCCATAGGTTTCACTAGTGGCTTCTCTCAAGATAGCATAAATTACGGTGGGTGAACAAATTACTGCCGAGCAATTGATAGAAGAGTGCATATTTAAGAGAATATCTAGGCAATGATCATGAATATAGGCATCACATCCATGTCAAGTAGACCGAAATGATTCTGCATCTACTACTGTTACTCCACACATCGACCGCTATCCAGCATGCATCTAGAGTATTAAGTTCATAAGAACAGAGTAATGCATTAAGCAAGATGACATGATGTAGAGGGATAAACTCAAGCAATATGATATAAACCCCATCTTTTTATCCTCGGTGGCAACAATACAATACGTGCCTTGCTGCCCCTACTGTCACTAGGAAAGGACACCGCAAGATTGAACCCAAAGCTAAGCACTTCTCCCATTGCAAGAAAGATCAATCTAGTAGGCCAAACTAGACCGATAATTCGAAGATACTTGCAAAGATATCAAATATAATTTAGAGAAGAACCAAATATTATTCATAGATAAACTTGATCACAAATCCACAATTCATCGGATCTTGGCAAACGCACCGCAAAAGAGTATTAGATCGAATAGATCTCCCAGAACATCGAGGATAACTTTGTATTGAGAACCAAAGAGAGAGAAGAAGCCGTCTAGCTAATAACTATGGACCGAAGGTCTATGGTAAACTACTCACACATCATCGGAGAGGCTATGGTGTTGATGTAGAAGCCCTCTGTGATCGACTCCCCCTCCGGCAGATCGCCGGAAAAGGCCCCAAGATGGGATCTCATGGGTACAGAAGGTTGCGACGGTGGAAAAGTGGTTTCGTGGCTCCCCCTGATGTTTTTAGGGTATAAGAGCATATATAGGCGAAAGAAGTACATCGGTGGAGCTCCGTGGGGCCCACAAGGGTGGGGACGCGCCTACCCCCTGGGCGCGCCCTCCTGCCTCGTGGCCGCCTTGCAGAGTTCCAGACTTCAACTCCAAGTCTTCTGGATTGCTTTCGTTCCAAGAAAGATCCTCGCGAAGGTTTCATTCCATTTGGATTCCGTTTGGTATTCCTTTTCTGCAAAACACTGAAATAGACAAAAAAACAGAAACTGGCACTGGGCGTTCCGTTAATAGGTTAGTCCCAAAAATAATATAAAAGAGCATACTAAAGCCCATTAAACATCCAAAACAGATAATATAATAGCATGGAAGAATAAAAAAATTATAGATACGTTGGAGACGTATCAAGCATCCCCAAAATTTGATGTGGAATGCTACCTAACATATTTTTCAATGTAATTTTGTTTATTGTGGCATGAATGTTCAATTCCGAAAGATTCAAGACAAAAGTTTAATATTGACATAAAAATAATAATACTTCAAGCATACTAACCAAGCCATTATGTCTTCTCAAAATAACATAGCCAAAGAAAGCTCATCCCTACAAAATCATATAGTTTGGCTATGCTTCATTTTCGTCACACAAAATGCTCCAATCATGCACAACCCCGATGACAAGCCAAGCAATTGTTTCATACTTTAGTATTCTCATTTTTTTCAAGTTTCACGCAATATATGAGCGCGGGCCATGGACATAGCACTATAGGTGGAATAGAATGGTGGTTGTGGATAAGACAAAAAAGAGGAAGATAGTCTCACATCAACTAGGCGTATCAATGGGCTATGGAGATGCCCATCAATAGATATCAATGTGAGTGATACGTCTCCAACGTATCTATAATTTTTTATTGTTCCATGCTATTATATATTCTGTTTTGGATGTTTAATGGGCTTATTTATAGAGTTTTATATTATTTTGGGGACTAACCTATTAACCGGAGGCCCAGCCCAAATTGTTGTTTTTTGCCTATTTCAGTGTTCGCAGAAAAAGAATATCAAACGGAGTCCAAACGGAATGAAACCTTCCGGAACGTGATTTTTGGAACAAACGTGATCCAGAGGACTTGGAGTGGACGTCAAGCAACAGACGAGGAGGCCACGAGGTAGGAGGGCGCACCTACCCCCCCCCAGGCGTGCCCTCCACCCTCGTGGGCCCCTCGTGGCTCCACCGACCTACTTCTTCCTCCTATATGTACCTACGTACCCCCAAACCATCAAAAGCGACCATGAAAACCTAATTCCACCGCCGCAACCTTCTGTACCCGTGAGATCCCATCTTGGGGCCTTTTCCGGCGTCCTGCCGGAAGGGGCATTGATCACGGAGGGCTTCTTCATCAACACCATAGCCTCTCCGATGATGTGTGAGTAGTTTACCTCAGACCTTCGGGTGCATAGTTATTAGCTAGATGGCTTCTTCTCTCTCTTTGGATCTCAATACAAAGTTCTCCTCGATCTTCTTGCAGATCTATTCGATGTAATCTTCTTTTGTGGTGTGTTTGTCGAGATCCGATGAATTGTGGGTTTATGATCAAGATTATCTATGAACAATATTTGAATCTCCTCTGAATTCTTTTATGTATGATTGGTTATCTTTGCAAGTCTCTTCGAATTATCAGTTTGGTTTGGCCTACTAGATTGATCTTTCTTGCAATGGGCGAAGTGCTTAGCTTTGGGTTCAATCTTGCGGTGTCCTTTCCCAGTGACAGTAGGGGCAACAAGGCACGTATTTTATTGTTGCCATCGAGGATAAAAAGATGGGGTTTATATCATATTGCATGAGTTTATCCCTCTACATCATGTCATCTTGCTTAAAGCGTTACTCTATTCTTATGAACTTAATACTCTAGATGCATGCTGGATAGCGGTCGATGTGTGGAGTAATAGTAGTAGATGCAGAATCGTTTCGGTCTAGTTGTCACGGACGTGATGCCTATATACATGATCATACCTAGATATTCTCATAACTATGCTCAATTATATCAATTGCTCGACAGTAATTTGTTCACCCATCGTAATACTTATGCTATCTTGAGAGAAGCCACTAGTGAAACCTATGGCCCCCGGGTCTATTTTCCATCATATTAATCTCCCTTTATTTCCATTACTGTTTACTTGCTTTCTTTACTTTTACTCCTTATCATAAAAATACCAAAAATATTATCTTATCATCTCTATCAGATCTCACTCTTGTAAGTGACGGTGAAGGGATTGACAACCCCTTTATCGCGTTGGTTGCGAGGTTCTTATTTGTTTGTGTAGGTGCAAGGGACTTGAGCGTGACCTCCTACTGGATTGATACCTTGGTTCTCAAAAACTGAGGGAAATACTTACGCTACTTTACTGCATCACCCTTTCCTCTTAAAGGGAAAACCAACGTAGTGCTCAAGACGTAGCAGTGAGTGAGTAGGGATTGCCATGCAACGGATGCACTCGAGCTATAAGTGTATGAAAGCTCAACAATAGAAATTAAGTGGGTGTGCATCCAACTTGCTTGCTCACGAGGACCTAGGGCAATTTGAGGAAGCCCATCATGGGAATATACAAGCCAAGTTCTATAATGAAAAATTCCCACTAGTGTATGAAAGTGACAACATAAGAGACTCTCTATCATGCAGATCATGGTGCTACTTTGAAGCACAAGTGTGGAAAAAAGGATAGTAACATTGTCCCTTCTCTCTTTTTCTCTCATCATTTTTTTGGGCCTTCTCCTTCCTTTTTTATGGCCTCTTTTTTCTCTCTCTCTCTTTTTTCGTCCGGAGTCTCATCCCGACTTGTGGGGGAATCATAGTCTCCATCATCTTTTCCTCACATGGGACAATGCTCTAATAATGAAGATCATCACACTTTTATTTACTTACAACTCAAGAATTACAACTCGATACGTAGAACAAAATATGACTCTATGCGAATGCCTCCGGCGGTGTACCGGGATGTGCAATGAATCAAGAGTGACATGTATGAAAAATTATGAATGGTGGCCATGCCACAAATACGATGTCAACTACATGATCATGCAAAGCAATATGACTATGATGAAGCGTGTCATAATAAACGGAACGGTGGAAAGTTGCAGGGCAATATATCTTGGAATGGCCATGGAAATGCCATAATAGGTAGGTATGGTGGCTGTTTTGAGGAAGGTAAGTGATGGGCTTAAGGTACCGGCGAAAGTTCGGCGGCACAAGAGAGGCTAGCAATGGTGGAAGGGTGAGTGCGTATAATCAATGGACTCAACATTAGTCATAAAGAACTCACATACTTATTGCAAAAATCTACAAGTCATCAAAACCAAGCAGTATGCGCATGCTCCTAGGGGGATAGATTGGTAGGAAAAGACCATCGCTCGTCCCCGACCACCACTCATAAGGAAGGCAATCAAAGAAACACCTCATGCTTCAAATTTGTCACACAACGGTTACCATACGTGCATGCTACGGGACTTACAAACCTCAACACAAGTATTTCTCAATTTCACAATTACTCAACTAGCACGACCCTAATATCACCATCTTCATATCTCAAAACAATCATCAAGTATCAAACTTCTCATAGTATTCAATGCACTCTATATGAAAGTTTTTATTATACCCATCTTGAATGCCCATCATATTAGGACTAATTTTATAACCAAAGAAAATTACCATGTTGTTCTAAAAGACTCTCAAAATAATATAAGTGAAGCATGAGAGATCAATAATTTATATAAAATAAAACCACCACCGTGCTCTAAAAAGATATAAGTGAAGCACTAGAGCAAAATTATCTAGCTCAAAATATATAAGTGAAGCACATAGAGTATTCTAATAAATTCCGATTCATGTGTGTCTCTCCCAAAAGGTGTGTACAGCAAGGATGATTGTGGTAAACTAAAAAGCAAAGACTCAAATCATACAAGACGCTCCAAGCAAAACGCATATCATGTGGTGAATAAAAATGTAGCCTCAAGTAAAGTTACCGATAGACGAAGATGAAAGAGGGGATGCCTTCCGGGCATCCCCAAGCTTAGGCTTTTGGTTGTCCTTGAATTTTACCTTGGTGTGCCTTGGGCATCCCCAAGATTAGGCTCTTGCCACTCCTTATTCCAAAATCCATCAAATCTTTACCCAAAAACTTGAAAACTTCACAACACAAAACTTAACAGAAAATCTCATGAGCTCCGTTAGTATAAGAAAACAAACCACCACTTTAAGGTACTGTAATGAACTCATTCTTTATCTATATTGGTGTTAAACCTACTGTATTCCAACTTCTCTAGGTTCATACCCCCCGATACTACCCATAGATTCATTAAAATAAGCAAACAACACACGAAAAACAGAATATGTCAAAACAGAACAGTCTGTGGCAATCTGATTCATACGCATACTTCTGTAACTCCAAAAATTCTGAAAAAATAGGATGACCTAGATAATTTGTTTATTGATCTACTGCAATTGGAATCCGTATTTTATCATTCTCTGGTGATTTTAAACAATTGTTTTCATGAGCAGAAAGTTTCTGTCTTTTTCAGCAAGATCAAATAATCATCACCCAAGAAGATCCTATAGGTTTTACTTGGCAAAAACACTAATTAAAACATAAAACCACATCTAAACAGAGGCTAGATGAATTATTTATTACTAAACAGGAACAAACAGCAAAAAACAAAAAATAAATTTGGGTTGCCTCCCAACAAGCGCTATCGTTTAACGCCCCTAGCTAGGCATAAAGCAAGAATAGATCTAGGTATTACCATAATGATAAGGCTAATCGCGAAAACTCATCTCATACTCCCTACATTCAGCAGCAAGTTTTCTTTGCGGCAGGAAAAAGTAATCAAAAGGGCTAAGTTTAATGGGACAAAAGTCCCCAAGATCAAGCTCGAGAGGTATTGGTTCCTCCTTTGGCCCCTCATATTGCACAACCAATTCATCATTATAAGCATTATTTTGGAAAAAAGTCATGAGCCTTTGTTCAAGAGAAAAACATAGGCCATTGTTCTGAATAGCAAAATTATCATTAAGTTCAGAAATCCTATCAACTAGAACATCGGTAGGAACCTTCTTTCTAAGGTTTTCATTATAAGCAACATGATCTAAAGATCGTAAACGCATTATGTCTTCTTGATTAAAAAGGATAGCTTCTATGGGAGGACGGCCAGCATCCACCCTATAATGCGCAAAAATTTCATTGGCCTCTTTCATTATAAATCTGAACTCGTGTGCTAAAAAGATAGTAGTTGCTCGCTTAAAAGAAGAATGCTCAATATTGAAAAATTCTAGAAAAATCATTTGTATGCAAGGATGCATATGAATAAATTGTCTTTCAAGTTCAACTACGAGCAAAGATATAGCATCCGCAAGACTACTAGTTCTATGAAGAATAGACCCACCCATAGTGGGCAGAGCACCGGCACAAGTAAAGAAATCTTGAATAACTCCTTTTCCAATAATATTACCACTACCAATCCGAAACTTTTTAGTGTGTAAAATAGTAGGTTCTTCATGAGGATTATAAAAAGCATCAAAGTTTCCCCCGTTGTTACTATTATCCTTTTCAATGATAACCTCCCCAGTTTCAGACATGATGGCAACAAACCGCACTAAGAACGAACACACAAAAAGCAAGCGAAAAGAGGCGAATGGAAGAGAGGCGAAGAAAAGGCAAAGGTTTTTGAAAATTGTTTTAGAAGTGGGGGAGAGGAAAACGAGAGGCGAATAGCAAATAATGTAATGCTAGGGAGAAGAGTTTGTGATGGGTACTTGGTATGTCTTGACTTGAGCGTAGATCTCACCGGCAACGGCGCCAGAAATCCTTCTTGCTACCTCTTGAGCATGTGTTGGTTTTCCCTTGAAGAGGAAAGGGTGATGCAGCAAAGTAGCATAAGTATTTCCCTCAGTTTTTGTGAACCAAGGTATCAATCCAGTAGGAGATAACACACAAGTCATCTAGTACCTGAACAAACAATCAAGAACCTTGCAACCAACGCGATAAAGGGGTTGTCAATCCCTTCACGATCACTCGCAAAAGTGACATCTAATAAAGATAGTAAGATAAATATTTTTGGTATTTTTGTTGTATAGATTGGAAAGTAAAGATTGCAAAATAAAATAAATAGGAAACTAGAATTGTAGATCAGAAACTTATATGATGTAAAATAGAAGATTATATGATGGAAAATAGACCCGGGGGCCATAGGTTTCACTAGTGGCTTCTCTCAAGATAGCATAAATTACGGTGGGTGAACAAATTACTGCCGAGCAATTGATAGAAGAGCGCATAGTTATGAGAATATCTAGGCAATGATCATGAATATAGGCATCACATCCATGTCAAGTAGACCGAAATGATTCTGCATCTACTACTATTGCTCCACACATCAACCGCTATCCAGCATGCATCTAGAGTATTAAGTTCATAAGAACAGAGTAATGCATTAAGCAAGATGACATGATGTAGAGGGATAAACTCAAGCAATATGATATAAACCCCATCTTTATCCTCGATGGAAACAATACAATACGTGCCTTGCTGCCCCTACTGTCACTGGGAAAGGACACCGCAAGATTGAACCCAAAGCTAAGCACTTCTCCCATTGCAAGAAAGATCAATCTAGTAGGCCAAACTAAACCGATCATTCGAAGAGACTTGCAAAGATATCAAATCATGCATATAATAATTCAGAGAAGAACCAAATATTAGTCATAGATAAACTTGATCATAAATCCACAATTCATCGGATCTCGGCAAACACACCGCAAAAGAGTATTACATTGAATAGATCTCCCAGAACATCGAGGATAACTTTCTATTGAGAACCAAAGAGAGAGAAGAAGCCATCTAGCTAATAACTATGGACCGAAGGTCTATGGTAAACTACTCACACATCATCGGAGAGGCTATGGTGTTGATGTAGAAGCCCTCTGTGATCGACTCCCCCTCCGGCAGATCGCCGGAAAAGGCCCCAAGATGGGATCTCATGGGTACAGAAGGTTGCGACGGTGGAAAAGTGGTTTCGTGGCTCCCCCTGATGTTTTTAGGGTATAGGAGTATATATAGGCGAAAGAAGTACGTCGGTGGAGCTCCGTGGGGCCCACGAGGGTGGGGCGCGCCTACCCCCTAGGCGCGCCCTACTACCTCATGGCCGCGTCGCGGAGTTCCAGACTTCAAATCCAAGTCTTCTGGATTGCTTTCGTTCCAAGAAAGATCATCGTGAAGGTTTCATTCCGTTTGGTATTCCTTTTCTGCAAAACACTGAAATAGGCAAAAAAAATAGAAACTCGCACTGGGCCTTTGGTTAATAGGTTAGTCCCAAGAATAATATAAAAGAGCATATTAAAGCCATTAAACATCCAAAAGAGATAATATAATAGCATGGAACAATCAAAAAGTATAGATACGTTGGAGACGTATCAGTTCTTGGCGGTGGCTCCTCGAGCCAGCTCCTTGAACTTCTCGGGGCCGTCGCTTCTGGCGGCTGGCGCTGGAGGGCCGGAGAAGACGAAGAAGGCGGGTGGCGGTCCGTCAAGTTGGAGTATGATGGCACCGACGCCTTCGTCGCATATTTGCGGCCCGCTGCCTCATCTTCCATCTTCTTCCCCGGCACCATCATCACCAGCCTTCTTCTGGGCGGCTGCAGAGATGTTCTCTTGGTGTCTTCTGCTGCTCGTGCCTCGCCTAGGCACTCCTTTTGCCCTCCTGCTTGTCCTGATCAGCTTCCTGGGGAGAGGACAAGAAAGGGATTATGGGCATCTTATCTTTTTTTAGATCTTAAGCCTGCGGGCACTTGTCAAATTTAGACCTTGTAACCCCTTGCTCATGTTTACATTCCGTATGAATTGTACTTGCTTGATCAATATATTAATGAAAAGGGGGTTTGTCGGGCTCTTTTGTGCGTGAGCGAGGCCCACACCAAGGAGCAATTCCTTTTTTTTCAAGCAAACAACGTCG
This sequence comes from Aegilops tauschii subsp. strangulata, assembly GCF_002575655.3. Classification (NCBI taxonomy): domain Eukaryota; kingdom Viridiplantae; phylum Streptophyta; class Magnoliopsida; order Poales; family Poaceae; genus Aegilops; species Aegilops tauschii. The sequence continues at coordinate 267,225,423 of NC_053038.3, read as the reverse complement.
CACGGCAACAAGCCTTGTCGTCCTCCCGCTTTACAGCCGGACCACACTCACGCCCTTGGCGGAGGTAGGGACAAAGTAGGATTAGGCCCCTCGCTCATTTCCCTTCCACCGCAACTACAACCAGGTTCCAGCCTGAAAGAGATTTTAGGCATAGGAAAGAGGGAGTACGGCGGTATAGGAATGATCGAAGTCTCGTACGTTGAAGTTTCATACGGAAACGCATGGCGGGGAAATAAAACTTATCTGAATTCGCAGCCCCCGGCAAACTTGGCTTGCCGGGGTCGGGGGTGTCGATCCTCCTTCTTTCCTCCAAACGGCTCTGCAGAAATGCCTGTGCAGCCTGCGAACCAAGAACCGACTGGAAGAGACAGAAAGACATGACTCGACCTCTTATGCTAGGGGTTAGCCGCCGCCAAGCACAATCAACCCTAACACACAGAGAGACTCAACCTAGCATGCATGCTAATTTCTAGGGTGCCAGCGCTTCATTTATTTATCTATTGCTCAGGGTCTGCGCCTGGCTTTGTACAAAGGGTTACATGCCTTGTCGGCAAGGCTTGTACAAAAAGTGGTCTGCCGGGAGGCCCGGCAACCGCGCCTTATGGGTAGAACTTGCGAAGATGTTCGATGTTCCAGGAGTTGCTCACTGGAAGCCCATCTTCGGTCTCCAGGTGGACTGCACCGGGCCTGGTGACTCGTATTACCCGATAAGGGCCTTCCCACTTCGGCATCAACTTGTTGGAATTCTTGGCGGATTGAACTCATCGAAGAACAAGGTCGCCTTCCTCAAGGCTTCGGGCATGAATCTTGCGGCTATGGTAGTGGCGCAAGGCTTGCTGGTAGCGAGCAGCTCGCACAGCAGCCCGAAGACGATCTTCCTCCAGGAGCGTCGCATCATCTTGGCGCAACTGCTCTTGCTCAAGCTCATCATAAGCGAGCACTCGAGGTGACCCGTATATGAGTTCCGTGGGGAGAACTGCTTTTGCCCCGTATACCAGGGCAAAGGGTGTCTGGCCGGTGGCTCGATTTGGCGTCATTCTGATCGACCAAAGAACCGTTGGCAACTCATCAATCCAGCGCCTTCCTGTTGGGGAACGTAGTAATTTCAAAAAAAATTCTACGCACACGCAAGATCATGGTGATGCATAGCAACGAGAGGGGAGAGTGTGTCCACGTACCCTCGTAGACCGAAAGCGGAAGCGGTAGCACAACGCGGTTGATGTAGTCGTACGTCTTCACGATCCGACCGATCAAGTACCGAACGCACGGCACCTCCGAGTTCTGCACACGTTCAACTCGATGACGTCCCTCGAACTCCGATCCAGCCGATCTTTGAGGGAGAGTTTCGTCAGCACGACGGCGTGGTGACGATGATGATGTTCTACCGACGCAGGGCTTCGCCTAAGCACCGCTACGATATTATCGAGGTGGACTATGGTGGAGAAGCGCACCGCACACGGCTAAAAGATCCAAGAGATCAATTTTTGTGTCTATGGGGTGCCCCTCTCCTCCATATATAAAGGGGGAGGAGAGGGTCGGCCAAGGGGAGGAGGCGCGCCCAAGGGGGGAGTCCTACTCCCACCGGGAGTAGGACTCCTCCTTTTCCTATTTGGAGAGGGAGAGGGAAGGAAGAGGAAGGAGGGAGGAAGGAAAGGGGGGCGGCCCCCTCCCAATTCGGATTGGGCTTGGGGGGGGCCTCCCTTGCTCCTTTCCACTAAAGCCCATTAAGGCCCATATACCTCCCGGGGGGTTCCGATAACCTCCCGGTGCTCCGGTATTATCCCGATCTCACCCGGAACCATTCCGGTATCCAAATATAGTCGTCCAATATATCTGATCTTTACGTCTCGACCATTTTGAGACTCCTCGTCATGTCCGTGATCACATCCGGGACTCCGAACAACCTTCGGTACATCAAAACACATAAACTCATAATATAACCGTCATCGAACTTTAAGCGTGCGGACCCTACGGGTTCGAGAACTATGTAAACATGACCGAGACACATCTCCGGTCAATAACCAATAGCAGAACCTGGATGCTCATATTGGCTCCCACATATTCTACAAAGATCTTTATCGGTCAAACCACATAACAACATACATTGTTCCCATTGTCATCGGTATGTTACTTGCCCGAGATTCGATCATCGGTATCTCAATACCTAGTTCAATCTCGTTACCGGTAAGTCTTTTTACTCGTTCCGTAATACATCATTCCGCAACTAACTCATTAGTTGCAATTCTTGCAAGGCTTAAGTGATGTGCATTACCGAGTGGGCCCAGAGATACCTCTCCGACAATCGGAGTGACAAATCCTAATCTCGAAATACGCCAACCCAACAAGTACCTTTGGAGAGACCTGTAGAGCACCTTTATAATCACCCAGTTACGTTGTGACGTTTGGTAGCACACAAAGTGTTCCTCCGGTAAACGGGAGTTGCATAATCTCATAGTCATAGGAACATGTATAAGTCATGAAGAAAGCAATAGCAATATACAAAACGATCAAGTGCTAAGCTAACGGAATGGGTCAAGTCAATCACATCATTCTCCTAATGATGTGATCCCGTTAATCAAATGACAACTCTTTGTCTATGGCTAGGAAACATAACCATCTTTGATCAACGAGCTAGTCAAGTAGAGGCATACTAGTGACACTCTGTTTGTCTATGTATTCACACATGTATCATGTTTCCGGTTAATACAATTCTAGCATTAATAATAAAAATTTATCATGATATAAGGAAATAAATAATAACTTTATTATTGCCTCTAGGGCATATTTCCTTTAGTCTCCCACTTGCACTAGAGTCAATAATCTAGATTACACAGTAATGATTCTAACACCCATGGAGCCTTGGTGATGATCATGTTTTGCTCGTGGAAGAGGCTTAGTCAACGAGTCTGCAATATTCAGATCCGTATGTATCTTGCAAATCTCTATGTCTCCCACCTGGACTTGATCCCGGATGGAGTTGAAGCGTCTCTTGATGTGCTTGGTTCTCTTGTGAAATCTGGATTCCTTTGCCAAAGCAATTGCACCAGTATTGTCACAAAAGATTTTCATTGGACCCGATGCACTAGGTATGACACGTAGATCGGATATGAACTCCTTCATCCAGACTCCTTCATTTGCAGCTTCTGAAGCGGCTATGTACTCCGCTTCACATGTAGATCCCGCTATGACGCTTTGTTTAGAACTGCACCAACTGACAGCTCCACCGTTTAATAAAAACACGTATCCAGTTTGCGATTTAGAATCGTCCGGATCAGTGTCAAAGCTTGCATCAACGTAACCATTTACGACGAGCTCTTTGTCACCTCCATAAACGAGAAACATATCCTTCGTCCTTTTTAGGTATTTCAGGATGTTCTTGACCGCTGTCCAGTGATCCACTCCTGGATTACTTTGGTACCTCCCTGCTAAACTAATAGCAAGGCACACATCAGGTCTAGTACACAACATTGCATACATGATAGAGCCTATGGCTGAAGCATAGGGAACATCTTTCATTTTCTCTCTATCTTCTGCAGTGGTCGGGCATTGAGTCTTACTCAACTTCACACCTTGTAACATAGGCAAGAACCCTTTCTTTGCTTGATCCATTTTGAACTTCTTCAAAACTTTGTCAAGGTATGTGCTTTGTGAAAGTCCAATTAAGCATCTCGATCTATCTCTATAGATCTTGATGCCCAATATATAAGCAGCTTCACCGAGGTCCTTCATTGAAAAACTCTTATTCAAATATCCTTTTATGCTATCCAGAAATTCTATATCATTTCCAATCAACAATATGTCATCCACATATAATATCATAAATGCTACAGAGCTCCCACTCACTTTCTTGTCAATACAGGCTTCTCCAAAAGTCTGTATAAAACCATATGCTTTGATCACAGTATCAAAACGTTTATTCCAACTCCGAGAGGCTTGCACCAGTCCATAAATGGATCGCTGGAGCTTGCACACTTTGTTAGCTCCCTTTGGATCGACAAAACCTTCCGGTTGCATCATATACAACTCTTCTTCTAGAAATCCATTCAGGAATGCAGTTTTGACATCCATTTGCCAAATTTCATAATCATAAAATGCGGCAATTGCTAACATGATTCAGACAGACTTAAGCATCGCTATGGGTGAGAAGGTCTCATCGTAGTCAATCCCTTGAACTTGTCGAAAACCTTTTGCAACAAGTCGAGCTTTATAGCCAGTAACATTACCAGCGTCAGTCTTCTTCTTGAAGATCCATTTATTTTCTATGGCTTGCCGATCATCTGGCAAGTCAACCAAAGTCCATACTTTGTTCTCATACATGGATCCCATCTCAGATTTCATGGCCTCAAGCCATTTTGCGGAATCTGGGCTCACCATCGCTTCTTCATAGTTTGTAGGTTCGTCATGGTCTAGTAACATAACCTCCAGAACAGGATTACCGTACCACTCTGGTGCGGATCTTACTCTGCTTGACCTATGAGGTTCAATAACAACTTGATCTGAAGTTTCATGATCATCATCATTAACTTCCTCACTAATTGGTGTAGACGTCACAGGAATCAGTTTCTGTGATGAACTATTTTCCAATAAGGGAGCAGGTACTGTTACCTCATCAAGTTCTACTTTCCTCCGACTCACTTCTTTCGAGAGAAATTCCTTCTCTAGAAAGGATCCATTCTTAGCAACGAATGTCTTGCCTTCGGATCTGTGATAGAAGGTGTACCCAACAGTTTCCTTTGGGTATCCTATGAAGACACATTTCTCCGATTTGGGTTCGAGCTTATCAGGTTGAAGCTTTTTCACATAAGCATCGCAGCCCCAAACTTTAAGAAACAACAACTTTGGTTTCTTGCCAAACCACAGTTCATAAGGTGTCGTCTCAACGGATTTTGATGGTGCCCTATTTAACGTGAATGCGGCCGTCTCTAAAGCATAACCCCAAAACGATAGCGGCAAATCAGTAAGAGACATCATAGATCGCACCATATCTAGTAAAGTACGATTACGACGTTCGGACACACATTTACGTTGTGGTGTTCCGGGTGGCGTGAGTTGCGAAACTATTCCGCATTGTTTCAAATGTAGACCAAACTCGTAACTCAAATATTCTCCTCCGCGATCAGATCGCAGAAATTTTATTTTCTTGTTACGATGATTTTCAACTTCACTCTGAAATTCTTTAAACTTTTCAAATGTTTCAGACTTATGTTTTATTAAGTAGATATACCCATATCTGCTTAAATCATCTATGAAGGTGAGAAAATAACGATACCCGCCGCGAGCCTCAACATTCATTAGACCACATACATCAATATGTATGATCTCCAATAAATCAGTTGCTTGCTCCATAGTTCCGAAGAACGGCGTTTTAGTCACCTTGCCCATGAGGCATGGTTCGCAAGTACCAAGTGATTCATAATCAAGTGATTCCAAAAGTCCATCAGTATGGAGTTTCTTCATGCGCTTTATACCAATATGACCCAAATGGCAGTGCCACAAATAAGTTGCACTATCATTATCAACTCTGCATCTTTTGGCTTCAACATTATGAATATGTGTATCACTACTATCGAGATTCATCAAAAACAGACCACTCTTCAAGGGTGCATGACCATAAAAGATATTACTCATATAAATAGAACAACCATTATTCTCAGATTTAAATGAATAACCGTCTCGCATCAAACAAGATCCAGATATAATGTTCATGCTCAACGCTGGCACTAAATAACAATTATTTAGGTCTAAAACTAATCCCGAAGGTAGATGTAGAGGTAGCGTGCCGACGGCGATCACATTGACTTTGGAACCATTTCCCACGCGCATTCGCTTAATCCGTAGTCCCTTTTTGAGTTGCAAATATTAGCAACAGAACCAGTACCAAATACCCAAGTGCTACTACGAGCTCTGGTAAGGTACACATCAATAACATGTATATCACATGTACCTTTGTTCACCTTGCCATCCTTCTTATCCGCCAAATACTTGGGCAGTTCCGCTTCCAGTGACCAGTCTGCTTGCAGTGGAAGCACTTAGTCTCAGGCTTAGGTCCAGACTTGGGTTTCTTCTCTTGAGCAGCAACTTGTTTGTTGTTCTTCTTGAAGTTCCCCTTCTTCTTCCCTTTGCCCTTTTTCTTGAAACTGGTGGTCTTATTGACCATCAACACTTGATGCTCCTTCTTGATTTCTACCTCCGCAGCCTTTAGCATTGCGAAGAGCTCGGGAATCGTCTTATCCATCCCTTGCATGTTATAGTTCATCACGAAGCTCTTGTAGCTTGGTGGCAGTGATTGAAGAATTCTGTCATTGACGCTATCATCCGGAAGATTAACTCCCAGTTGAATCAAGTGATTGTTATACCCAGACATTCTGAGTATATGCTCACTAACAGAACTATTCTCCTCCATCTTGCAGCTGTAGAACTTATTGGAGACTTCACATCTCTCAATCCGGGCATTTGCTTGAAATATTAACTTCAACTCCTGCAACATCTCATATGCTGCATGACGTTCAAAACGTCGTTGAAGTCCCGGTTCTAAGCCGTAAAGCATGGCACACTGAACTATCGAGTAGTCATCAGCTTTGCTCTGCCAGACGTTCATAACATCTGGTGTTGCTCCTGCAGCAGGTTTGGCACCTAGCGGTGCTTCCAGGACGTAATTCTTCTGTGCAGCAATGAGGATAATCCTCAAGTTACGGACCCAGTCCATAAAATTGCTACCATCATCTTTCAACTTTGCTTTCTCAAGGAACGCATTAAAATTCAACGGAACAATAGCACGAGCCATCTATCTACAACAAACATAGACATGCAAAATACTATCAGGTACTAAGTTCATGATAAATTTAAGTTCCATTAATCATATTACTTAAGAACTCCCACTTAGATAGACATCCCTCTAATCATCTAAGTGATCACGTGATCCAAATCAACTAAACCATAACCGATCATCACGTGAAATGGAGTAGTTTTCAATGGTGAACATCACTATGTTGATCATATCTACTATATGATTCACGCTCGACCTTTCGGCCTCAGTGTTCTGAGGCCATATCTGCATATGCTAGGCTCGTCAAGTTTAACCTGAGTATTCTGCGTGTGCAAAACTGGCTTGCACCCGTTGTAGATGGACGCAGAGCTTATCACACCCGATCATCACGTGGTGTCTGGGCACGACAAACTTTGGCAGCGGTGCATACTTAGGGAGAACACTTTTATCTTGAAATTTAGTGAGAGATCATCTTATAATGCTACCGTCAATCAAAGCAAAATAAGATGCATAAAAGATAAACATCACATGCAATCAATATAAGTGATATGATATGGCCATCATCATCTTGTGCTTGTGATCTCCATCTCCGAAACACCGTCATGATCACCATCGTCACCGGCGCGACACCTTGATCTCCATCGTAGCATCGTTGTCGTCTCGCCAACTATTGCTTCTACGACTATCGCTACCGCTTAGTGATAAAGTAAAGCAATTACAGGGCGATTGCATTGCATACAATAAAGCGACACCATATGGCTCCTGCCAGTTGCCGATAACTCGGTTACAAAACATGATCATCTCATACAATAAAATATAGCATCATGTCTTTACCATATCACATCACAACATGCCCTGCAAAAACAAGTTAGACGTCCTCTACTTTGTTGTTGCAAGTTTTACGTGGCTGCTACGGGCTGAGCAAGAACCATTCTTACCTACGCATCAAAACCACAATGATAGTTCGTCAAGTTAGTGCTGTTTTAACCTTCTCAAGGACCGGGCGTAGCCACACTCGGTTCAACTAAAGTTGGAGAAACTGACACACGCCAGCCACCTGTGTGCAAAGCACGTCGGTAGAACCAGTCTCGCGTAAGCGTACGCGTAATGTCGGTCCGGGCCGCTTCATCCAACAATACCACCGAACCAAAGTATGACATGCTGGTAAGCAGTATGACTTGTATCGCCCACAACTCACTTAAGTTCTACTCTTGCATATAACATCAACACATAAAAGCAGGCTCGGATGCCACTGTTAGGGAACATAGTAATTTCAAAAAAAATCCCACGCACACGCAAGATCATGGTGATGCATAGCAACGAGAGGGGAGAGTGTGTCCACATACCCTCGTAGACCGAAAGCGGAAGCGTTAGCACAACGCGGTTGATGTAGTCGTACGTCTTCACGATCCGAACGATCAAGTACCGAACGCACGGCACCTCCGAGTTCTGCACACGTTCAACTCGATGACGTCCCTCGAACTCCGATCCAGCCGAGCTTTGAGGGAGAGTTCCGTCAGCACGACGGCGTGGTGACGATGATGATGTTCTACCGACGCAGGGCTTCGCCTAAGCACCGCTATGATATTATCGAGGTGGACTATGGTGGAGAGGGGCACCGCACACGGCTAAAAGATCCAAGAGATCAATTGTTGTGTCTATGGGGTGCCCCTCTCCTCCATATATAAAGGGGGGAGGAGAAGGCCGGCCAAGGGGAGGAGGCGCGCCCAAGGGGGGAGTCCTACTCCCACCGGGAGTAGGACTCCTTCTTTTCCTATTTGGAGAGGGAGAGGGAAGGAAGAGGAAGGAGGGAGGAAGGAAAGGGGGGCCGGCCCCCTCCCAATTCGGATTGGGCTTGGGGGCGGCGCCCCCTCCCTTGCTCCTTTCCCCTCCTTTCCACTAAAGCCCATTAAGGCCCATATACCTCCCGGGGGGTTCCGATAACCTCCCGGTGCTCCGGTATTATCCCGATCTCACCCGGAACCATTCCGGTATCCAAATATAGTCATCCAATATATCGATCTTTACGTCTCGACCATTTTGAGACTCCTCGTCATGTCCGTGATCACATCCAGGACTCCAAACAACCTTCAGTACATCAAAACACATAAACTCATAATATAACCGTCATCAAACTTTAAGTGTGCGGACCCTACGGGTTCGAGAACTATGTAGAGATGACCGAGACACGTCTCCGGTCAATAACCAATAGCGGAACCTGGATGCTCATATTGGCTCCCACATATTCTACGAAGATCTTTATCGGTCAAACCGCATAACAACATACGTTGTTCCCTTTGTCAACGGTATGTTACTTGCTCGAGATTCGATCGTCGGTATCTCAATACCTAGTTCAATCTCGTTACCGGTAAGTATCTTTACTCGTTCTGTAATACATCATCCCGCAACTAACTCATTAGTTGCAATGCTTGCAAGGCTTAAGTGATGTGCATTACCGAGTGGGCCCAGAGATACCTCTCCGACAATCGGAGTGACAAAAAGCTAATCTCGAAATACGCCAACCCAACAAGTACCTTTGGAGACGCCTGTAGAGCACCTTTATAATCACCCAGTTACGTTGTGATGTTTGGTAGCACACAAAGTGTTCCTCCGGTAAACGGGAGTTGCATAATCTCATAGTCATAGGAACATGTATAAGTCATGAAGAAAGCAATAGCAATATACTAAACGATCAAGTGCTAAGCTAATGGAATGGGTCAAGTCAATCACATCATTCTCCTAATGATGTGATCCCGTTAATCAAATGACAACTCTTTGTCTATGGCTAGGAAACATAACCATCTTTGATCAACGAGCTAGTCAAGTAGAGGCATACTCGTGACACTCTGTTTGTCTATGTATTCACACATGTATCATGTTTCCGGTTAATACAATTCTAGCATGAATAATAAACATTTATCATGATATAAGGAAATAAATAATAACTTTATTATTGCCTCTAGGGCATATTTCCTTCACTTCCGCACTTGTGTAGCTTATCAAAAGTCCTTGTCTTGAGTCCTCGCAACACCTCCGCGTTTGCCCTCCCAGCCTGGCCGTTACTTCTGGGATTAGCCATAGAAGCAAAAGAAACCTTTCCGCCGAGGTCTTGGATATACTGCATGAAGGTGCGGCTCGTGAACTGCATGCCATTGTCGGTGGTGACTCTGTTCGGCACACCAAAACGGCAGACTAGCCCCTTGAAGAACTTGATGGCTGACTGTGTTGTCACCTTTCTCACCGGCTCCACTTCCGGCCACTTTGTGAACTTGTCGATGTACAAGTACTCAAAGCCCCCGACAGCACGGGGAAAGGGGCCCAGTATGTCGAGCCCCTAGACCGAAAATGGCCAGGAAAGAGGGATTGTCTGAAGAGCTTGAGCTGGTTGATGGAGCTTCTTCGAATGGAACTGGCACGCTTCACACTTGGTTACTAGTGCAGTTGCATCCTGGAGGGCGATGGGTTAGAAGAAACCTTGCCAGAACGCTTTGCCGGCAAGGGCCCTCGACCCTATGTGGGAGCCACACACGCCTCCATGTATCTCTGCCAACAGCCCCAGTCCGTCCTCCCGAGGAATGCACTTCAATCTCATGCGGTTCGGTCTTCTCCTATATAGGGCATCATCCACAAACTGGTACATGCTAGACCGCCAGGCTACCTTCTCTGCTTCTTCCTGTTCCTCAGGGAGCTCCCCTGTCTGGAGGAAACGGACGATGTGTTGCGCCCATGCTGGAACCTGGGGCTCGACGGCAAGGACTAAAGGCTCGTCATCGGCCATAGGGGTAGCTGTCTCTACGGCCAGGGCTTGAGCTCCTGCCGGAGACTGTTGCTCCTCGGCAGGCTTGGGGCACCCGGCAGCCCCCTTGCCGGTGGCTTCTAGGAGCTCAGCGGGAAAATACTTGACGGGGCCCGCCTTCCTTCGCTTGTTCTGTCCTGCTGATGGTTCAACGGATGGCTGAGTTAATTGAAGCACAAAGGTACCTGGTTCCATAGGCAACTTGAGGGCAGCGTGTTTCGACAGGTCATCGGCAATGCTTTTCTCTGCTCGGGGAACATGCTCTGCTTGCAGTCCGTCAAAACGCTCTTCCAACTTCCTCACTTCATCCACATAGGCCTCCATCAACGGGCTCTAGTAATCCTTGTTAACTTGCTTGACGACGAGCTGCGAATCACCTCTGATGATGAGCTTCCTGATTCCAAGGTCTGTCGCGATCCTGAGACCGGCAAGCAGTCCCTCATACTCCGCCGTGTTGTTTGTCGATTTTTCCCGGGGGAAGTGCATCTGGACCACGTACTTGAGGCACTCTCCGGTGGGCGCGACGAGTAGCACACCGGCACCAGCACCTTGTAGTGAGAAAGCTCCATCAAAGTACATGACCCAATCGCGGCACGTCTCCTTGCCGGGAAGGGTGGTCTCTTGAATTTCTTCGTCGGGTGTTGCGGTCCATTCTGCTATGAACTCTGTCAAGGCTCGGCTCTTGATTGTTGAGGTGGTTTCGAACTTGAGGCCAAAGCTTGACAGCTCCAACGCCCACTCCACAATCCTCCCAGTTGCATCCGGGTTGTGCAAGATTCGTTGCAAAGGGAAGCGGGTGACGACAGTGATCTCATGTGCTTGGAAATAGTGGCGCAGCTTTCTCGAGGCCATAGGGAGGCTGAAAAGCAACTTCTGCATACCAGAATATCTCGATCTAGCCCCCTGCAAGAGGGAACTGACAAAATAAACCGGGTGTTGCACCACCTTCTTCTTCTGTTCAACTTCGCCCATCTGCGCCGGCCCTGTCTTCCCGGGACCGAGGCTTGTCGGGGGTTCCGCCTTGCCAGCGTTAGGCCCTACCGTGGAAAACCCCGGCCCATCATCCGACGGCTCCGCTGCCATTGCTGCTTCTTCCTCAATTTCCCTCCGTGCCACCAACGCAGCACTGACCACTTGATTCATCGCCGCTAGATATAGCAGCAACGGCTCCTGTGGCTTAGGCGCAACTAGTATTGGCGTTGAGGAGAGGTACCTCTTCAAATCTTGCAGCGCTGCCTCTGCCTCCGGAGTCCATTTCATTGGACCCGCCTTTTTCAAAACTTTGAAAAAGGGAAGGGCGTGCTCAGCAAACTTGGAGATGAACCTACTCAGGCAGCAACGCGGCCGGCGAGCCTACGGACGTCTTTGACCCGTCTTGGTGCCTCAATCTTCTCAATTGCTTTGATCTTGTCGGGATTTGCTTCGATCCCGCGGTGAGACGCAAAGAACCCAAGAAGCTTGCCGGACGGGACACCGAACACACACTTCTCTGGGTTAAGCTTGAGGTTGATCTTGTACATATTTGCAAACATTTCTTCTAGATCTTGCACGAGCGTGTCCCTGTCCTTGGTTTTGACCACTATATCATCCCTATAAGCTTCCATATTTCTATGTAGATGGGGTTCAAAACCAATTTGGATCGCTCGGGCAAACGTCGAACCAGCACTTTCAACCCGAAAGGCATCCGTACAAAACAGTACGTACCACATGGGGTGATGAACGCGGTCTTTTCTTTGTCTTCCTTCATCATGAAGATCTGATGGTATCCTGAATAGGTGTCGAGGAATGACAGCAGGTCACACCCGGCAGTGGAGTCCACTATCTGGTCAATGCGTGGCAAAGGGAAAGGATCCTTTGGACACGCCTTATTGATGTCTGTGTAATCAGTACACAGCCTCCACTTCCCATTTGCCTTACGCACCACCACTGGATTGACCAACCACGTGGGGTGGAGCACTCCTCTGACCAAGCCTGCTGCCTCCAACTTCCTGATCTCTTTGATGACGAGCTCCTGCCGTTCCAAAGCTTGCTTTACTGACCTTCTACTTGATGGGCCGCGCATGAGGACAGACAACAAGATGGTGCTCAATCACCTCCCTGGGAACGCCGGGGATGTCGGATGCTAGCCATGCAAACACGTCGACATTCGCCCACAGGAAGGCGATGAGCGCGCTTTCCTATTTGCTGTCAAGGGTGGAGCTTATAGCAAAAGCTCCGCCCGTGCCGTCCTCCTTGACGGGCACCTTCTTGGTCTCTGGTGGTCCTGCCTTGGATTTCTTGCTCTTGCCGGTGGAGCTCTTTGGCACGTCCTCAACGGGAGCGCTGCACTCCGAAGAGGCGCGCTTGCCGGAGTGGGTACAGGAGGTCTTGCCGGAAGAGGTCTTGCCGGTCTTCTTCTCCCCCGGGGCTACAACGGCTGGAGCAGGTGGCTTGGCGGCGGTTGTTGCAACTGCCTCCCGGTAGAGCTGGTCAGCGCAGATGAGTGCGTCCTTCTTGTCAGAGGGTACGGTGATGATGCTCAGTGGCCCAGGCATCTTCAACGTGTTGTAGGCGTAATGTGACGCCGCCATGAACTTGTCCAGCACTGGGCGGCCAAGGATCCCATTGTAGGGCAAGGGGATCTGGGCTACATCAAAGACGATCTTCTCCGTCCTATAGTTCAGCTCGCCCCCAAAAGTAACGGGCAACGTGATTTTACCTTTCGGCTGACTCCTCCCTGGGTTGACCCCTTGAAACGTGCCCGTTTCCTCGAGATCTCCATCGGGGATTTGCAGCTTCTTGATGACAGCGGGTGAGATCAAGTTCAGACCAGCCCCACCATCAACTAGCACTTTGGTCACCTTGAGGTTGCATATTGTTGGTGAAACCAACAACGGCAGGCACCCGACCGCAGTTGTGCGGTCAGGGTGATCCTCGGTGTCAAAAATGATTGGTGTGCTGGACCACTTCAGTGGCTTCTGGGCATCGAACGATGGCTCTGCCGCAGTGACCTCACACGCCCACTGCTTCAGGTGGCGGTGAGAGGTGTGCAACGAAGCGCCACCATCGACGCACATGGCCTCTGTGGCTTTCTGGAACTCATGCTCGCCGGACTCATCGTCCTCACCATGATCATCATCCTCCTCCTTCTTGTCATGGCCCCGAGTGGGCCTCCTTGGCCGCCACGCTTCTTGCCGGACCCCTCAGCGCCATCCTGACCCTTCTCCTTGTCCCGCCATTCATATTTAGCTTTCTGCTTTTTCGCAAGCAGCTCAACCTGTCGGCAGTTCTGGAGGTCATGGCCCTTGGTGCGATGGATCTTGCAGTACTGCTTGTCAGAGCCTCCTGGCTTGTCGGCAGCCGCCAAGGCCCGGCAGACGGCGCACCCGGCAACTTCCTTGCCGGGGTCGTCTGCCTTGGCCTTCTTGGCGGCGCCGAGGTCGCCGGATCCCTCAACGGCAAGCACGGTTTTGCCCTTATGCTTCCTATTGCGGCGTCGGCCCTTCTTTGCTGGGGCGGCGGCATCTTCGTCTGTGGAGTCAGTTTCCGCACCGGCGTCCTCGCCGGGTTACTTCCTTCCTTCTTCAGCCCGAGCACATCTGTCAGCCAGAACATAAAGCTTGGATGCATCCTTGACCTTGTTCATCGCCAGCTCTTCACGCATCTTGTGGTTGCGCACGTTCTGATGAAACACACTGATGACGGCGGCGGGGTGAACATCTGGGATGTTGTACTGCACATGGCTGAACCTTTGGATGTACTTGCGCAGGTTCTCGCCATCCTTCTGGGGGATGACATGCAAATCACTTGCCTGGCCAGGAGCTTGGTGGCCTCTGGTAAAGGCGCCAACAAACTCGTGGCACGGATCCAACCAAGAAGAGACGGAATCCACTGGCAAGTGCATCAACCATGACATGACGTTGGGCTTAAGTGCCAATGGAAAGTAATTGGCAAGCACCTTGTCGTCGCGAGCCCCGGCAGCTTGCATCGCGATAGTGTAGATGCTGAGGAATTCCGACGGGTGAGTCTTGCCGTTGTACTTCTCCCCAACATCAGGCTTGAACGTGCGGTGGGAGGGCCACTGGAACTGCCGCAGTTCACGGGTAAAGGCCGGACAACCCACCTCGTAGGGTAGGTCGCCGGAACCCCCCAGTGCTGGGTGGTCCATAGTGGGCCTTGCATGCCTATCTGACTGATAGTGCGCTTCCCGGTGCCGCTCGATGGTGGTTCGAGCATCCTTCTGGGCTCGCTCCTGAAGAACTTGACGTTGGTCGCGGCGGGCTCATGGGTCGGACGACGCTGTGGAAACGTCGTCACAGGCGTCGGCCCGACGAGCCGACGGCTACTGTTGCTGGCATGGGGGAGGAGAGTGCACCGTGGTTGCAGCGCCTCCGGTCCTCCCACCATCGGCATGTACCGGCTCTACGGAGCGCCGGCACGAGGGTCCCACTGGTCGCGGTTCATCTTTGTTGGCGAAGCTGATGAGGCTCTGAATGGTGGCTCTCCACTCGTCGAGCTTCTCCGCAGGAGGAGGGAAGTCGAGGAGCAGCTGCACGCGCGCCAACGATTCCGCTGGCGTGGGAGGTGGCGAAAGCTGCGTGGACCGTGATGCACTTCAACTTCTAACCATGTTAGGAGGAGCTCCATCACGGTCTCGCTGTCGCGTGCCGCTCCCGCCTGTGTCCAGGTGCGCACGCCGGCCCGACGCGTCCTGAGAATGACGCAAAGGGCTCTTCCCGCGGCGGCGCCCAGGGGCACCGTCGTCGCGGTGTTGCTCATCGCGCGCAGCCTGCGAAGGTCGCGGCGCGGGCACCGGCTGGGGCGTCATAGAGGCTGCCGCGCCGACCCTGGGCAGCATGGCCCCGCCTCCGGACCCAGCGGCGCGTGGATCATCGTCTTGAGCCCGAACGACGCTGCTTGCCTGGCTCCGATTGCCAGGGTGTCGTGGATGCTCGTGGGCCGCGCCTCCGGCACCACCCGTGGCCACCCTATCGCCCGCCCGTGCTGGTGCGGACAGGCTGGCTCCGGACGACCCAATCGCTGTGATCCCCTTCTTCTTGGGGGGCATAGCGATGATGTAGTTGGTGAGTTGGCTTCAAAACCAGATTTTTCACAGCTTGCGCGCCCCTACCTGGCGCGCCAAAGATGTCGGGGTTCAAGAATGACACCTATGGGATCACAGGGAATCCTTACTACGGTTGCTGGGGCGCGGGGCTGTAAAAAGAGCTGGTTTAGAAGATAAACGCGGGGGAATTTTATCCAGGTTCGGGCCGCAAGCGATGCGTAATACCCTAGTCCTGCTTTGGTGTATATTTGGTGTTCTTGAGATCTTGAACTAGCTGCGGTGCATGCCTAGCCCAAAAAGTCCGAATCCTTTCTCAGTACGCCTCGGGCCTCCTTTTATATGTCAAAGGGGCTGCCACAGCGGCACACAGGAGGTGGAAAGTGTCTACAGTGTACAAGTTTATCTCCTGACATCGTAGGACAAAACGCATTTAATGCGCTGCCGACGTGTCCTCTTGCTTTATCAGGGATGGCAAGGAAGCTTGTCTCGTCTGTCGCCACCTCGCCTCGCTTCGCCGCGCGTCCAAGCTGACGAGGCATGCAGTGCCATGCTGGCTGGCCGGCTGCTGCGCTGGTGCGGTGGCAGGGTCTTCACAAAGATTTGCATGCCACCACGCAGGTGCTTGCCTGGTTGGCCTAGAAGCTGCATGCTGCCACGTAGGTGCGTGCCTAGTTGGCAGGCTGGCTGCTGCATTGGGACGGCCATGGGGCAGCGAAGCTTTGGTAAGTGCGGGCCTGGCTGTGGCCCCGCAGATGTCCCCAGCAAGGGTCTTGCCGGGTCTTGTGGGCGTCCCCGACAAGGGTCTTGCCGGGGGCCTTCGTCTTCTGGTTCTCATCTAGTCTTGCAGGCCTCTGGTCTTCACAAAGATCTGCATGCCACCATGCAGGCGCCTCCCGAGCCTTGGTTCCAATGTTGTCGATGATGTCGGACCTCTCAGGATCAAGGGTGGTGGTCTTGCTGGTGTTGGGTTAGTTGCCCCGGCAAGGCTCTTGCCGGGGCAGCGTAGGTCGTCCCCGGCAAGGCTCTTGCCGGGGGAAACCCACCTTGCCCCTTCGCTCTTTGCGCCTCTGGTCTCAGCGCAGCTCTGGTAGTCTTGTTCCTTGCTTCCTCTGCCCCGCCAAGCGTGGCCGTAGGTGTGGCTACAAATGCCCGTGCACAAGTAAAGGGATACAGAAGGCCCCTACTTTTGTACACCGACATGTAGGGTCCGCACGCTTAAACATTCGATGACGATTTGTTTATGAGTTATGTGTTTTGGTGTCCGAAGATTGTTCGGAGTCCCAGATGAGATCACAGACATGACAAGGAGTCTCGAAATGGTCGAGAGGTAAAGATTGATATATTGGACGATACTATTTGGACACGAGAATGGTTTCGGTATGTTTCAGATATTTATCGGAGTACCGAGGGGTAACCGGACTCCCCCCCCCCCCGGGGGGGGGGAAGTAATGGGCCTACATGGGCCATAGGGGAGAGGGGAGGCAGCCCACAAGGGGTGGCCGCACCCCCCTGCCATAGGGAGTCCTAATTGGAGTAGGGGAGGGGGCGCGCCCCCCTTTCCTTCTCCTCTTCCCTCTCCCTTCCCTCTTTCCCCCTCCATGAGAAGGAAAAAAGGGGGGAGGCCGAACCCTACTAGGACTGGAGTCCTAGTAGGACTCCCCTCTCCTTGGCGCCCCCTGGTGGCCAGCCTCCTCCTCTCCCTCCTTTATATACATGGGCAGGGCACCCCTTGGAGACACACCAATTTTTCCAAGCCGTGTGCGGCGTCTCTCTCCACGGTTTGCTCCTCCGGTCATATTCACGTAGTGCTTAGGTGAAGCCCTGCGCGGATCACATCTCCATCACCGTCACCATGCCGTCGTGATGAAACTCTCCCTCGACCCTCTGCTAGATCAAGAGTTCGAGGGACATCATTCAGCTGAACGTGTGCAGAACTCGGAGGTGTCGTACGTTCGGTACTTGATCGGTTGGATCATGAAGACATTCGACTACATCAACTGCATTAAACTAACGCTTCCGCTTTCGGTCTACGAGGGTATGTGGACACACTCTTCCCCTCTCGTTGCTATGCATCTCCTAGATAGATCTTGCGTGATCGTAGGATTTTTTTTGAAATTGCATGCTTCGTTCCCCAATAGTAGTGTGTTGAACTCCATGGTATTCTTTGAGATTGAAGAACAACCATAGTGTGGTGTGTTGAACTCGACGATCCGTGTATACTATGCTTATTGTCCATGTTTAGTGCTTGTTCGTAGTGTCCATGTTTAGTGCTTGTTCATAATGTCAATGTTTAGTGCTTGTCCGTCCTATCCACTAGACCATGCCGATGCGAGTTGCTGCACCCATTGATTTATGCGCTTTAATGTTAGGCATTAATACGAATATGCGGAAAACACACTGCTCAGTAATTTATATTTTAATTTTAGATTCAGAGTTTGCTTTAAGTCGAGTAGCTCCTTCCTTTATTGGATATTTTTTTGAACCATCATTTATCGAATATTGAAAGCCAAAGGTATTACAGGAAATGACATGAGTATTTCACCCCGAGCATTCGGATATTTCGGTTCGGGTAGTTCGGTTTATGAGTATTTCGGGTACTAAAAAATGGGAACTAATTTTTTTTTGCCAAAATAATACCCGAACCTAAATTACCCAAAATTTTGGTTTGGGTAATTCATGTACCCAAAATACCCGAAATATTCAGAGCACTCATCAACTTTTGGTATGAATAATTTGGGTAGTACGGGTATTTTAGTTAGCATGGGTAACATGACAGTGAAATAATAACATGAATAATTTGGGTAGTATGGATAATTCGGGCAGTATGGGTATTTTGGGTTTTCCGGACTGAAACCCTAACCCTCACCCGAAAATCAAATAGCCACGAAATGAGAACCCAACCCTAACCCGATACTACCTGAAAATTCTGGTAATTCGGTTCGGGTAACGGGTTAGGGTACCCAAACGCCTAGGGTGAGGAGGATTAAATAAGCTATTAGTTCGTTCTTGGGCTTGCCTTTTTGAATTTATCTGAAAGTATGGTCTTGGACTGGGCCTTTTGTCATGCTTTTTAATGTTTAATCTGAAAGAATGGTCTTGGACAGGGCCTTGTGTCACGTTGTTTCAATGTTTATCATTTAATAGTCATGTAATAAATTAGAATTGGGCTTCCGTTCTGATTTTGGAGGTTTAACTGAAGTACATTACAACTGTGGTTTATATATATACACTACTGCAGGATGCTGCTAACCCGACACTACGATCAGAGACCCTTCGAGAAACTGTGTGCGATGCCATAACCACAAACGGTGTTGTATGAAAACCGTCAGAAATGTGTAAAACGTTTGTGATGATGGATGCATCAAACACGGTTCAGGTTTTAGTTGCGTGTGCGATGAAGGGCATACGGTTCAGTTCAATGAACTGTTTGCGATGAGGAGGAACAAAAGAAACGGGCAGCCAGATGGAGGCGTGTGCGATACACAGCATACGGTTCACTCGGATGAACTACATATGATTAGGCAACACAAAAGAAACGGTCGGCCAGATCAAAGGTGTGTGCGATATACGGCATGCGGTTCACTCGGATGAACTGTTTGCGTTGAGACATGAGAATAGAAACGGTTCAAATGAACAAGATGTGTGTGATACGAGGCAAACAGGTCTGTAATCGGAGATGTGTGCGAAGACCGATAACAACACAGACGATTACTGCTAACAAGCCGTGTGTGTTGTGAGCAAACGATTGCTGGTATACAATTGTGAGTGATTGATGAAAACATCACCGACGGGTTCCATTGTTTAGTCCGTGTGCGATGAGATTTTCTTTGTCCGCACAACATCTACGCTCTGTCTACAGCATCAACATATATACTTGAAAAGACAGCATTGCATAACCAAATTAAGCATACAATTACACAAGTGACTACACACATAACATTTCCACACACCAAAGAAACAAATTACATGCATACTAAAGTAGGAGAAATGAGGATCTAATCGTCTACTTATTGTTGCAATGACGCTTGCCATTGCTCTGCTTCCGGCTGGATCCCTGGCCGTTTTGGGGAAGGAGGGACTTCCTCATGTCAAAGATCCGCCTGTACATGTCGTAGCTCGTGTACGCCTCCTTGGCCGCGTACACGACGTGAGCTTTGTCGAGTTTCTCCATCCAGGCCGAGTGCCAGACACGCTTGTCCTTGTTGCACGAATCCTTCATGTCTCTGTAGTAGGGGTCGATGATGGCCTCGGCGAGGTGAACCAGTGAGTCCTTCTCATGCTCCTTGCTACCCCTGATCTTGTATTGGCCCTAGATGTCGACAAGATTCTGGCAGGCGATGCCCGAATTCTCGAGCGCCTTTACATCGTTGGTGATGTCCACTGTAGCGAACATGTAGTGGGGGTTGTTGACAAACCTGGCGAAACGCTCGCAAGGCCTTGTGGCCAGGCAGTAGTGGTAGACGAGGACGTGGTGGCGCACGCACATCTGGGCGATGGCGACCTTGGGACGAGACCCGGCACGAGCACGGGTGTACTCGAGGTCGAACCCGACCACCTTGTACTTCTCCTCCGCAAGCAACAGCTCCATGATGTGGATGGAGTGCTCCGCCCAGACCGGGTCGTTGGTGTACACCACCGAGAGGTCCATGAACCTTCTGTGGGTGTCCACCACGGCACGCATGGTGAACTGCTGCTCGTCATCGGTAGCCGCTCGGAGCGCCATTGGAGCCGTGCAGGATACCCTCTAAGAATTTCTTGTGGTGGGTGTGCTTCTTGCAATGGTGGGGCGCGATCGAAAGGTTGAAGAGACACAAGGGTAGGTTAGATGGCCGCTGTAATAAATGGGGGCCGGCCGGCCTGTAATCGTCATGTCTTGTCACGATGTTCATAGCGGAGGATTCCAGAATCCAGTGCACGCTTGACAACACCGCACCCCAGGCGTGGGCTCGAAGAGCCTCTTCCCGCGCTACCGCGCTGTTTACCGCGCAAGCTTCCCGCCCTACTAGTTTGGCCACGCGTCGGCTAGAAGAGGGACAAATCATGGGCATTTATTGGCAAAAAGCTTTGTAAAAACAAAGTGTGTGGAATGACTTCGGTCATAAGTTTACCCTTGGGTGATGAGGTCAAAGTTACACACAAGGGTGATGATGGACACTCGAGTGCGATAATTAATTATGCGCTCTACAGTGCACATGGTGGAAGAAACCAACTGTGTGCAATATTGTCAAAGATCGCAGTCGAGTTAGCTATACAGATCGTGTGCTGTAAGATCGACAAGGTAAACTGATTCGAGAATGGTTAATAAAATCTAAGACCATTGCATATTAAGGTCAAAATAGTGCTAGCAATATACGAGTCTCATACGATGCCATTTCAATGATTGTACCACAAAAGCTCGAAATGTTGCAAGGTTCAAATTCCAGAGTTATATGGCTCAAATTCGAAGATTACAAGGTTCAAACTGATATTAGAAATGAAATTCAGCTCATCAGCTGCAAACGCTCACGCTGATGCGCTGAACATGGATATCAGAGAGGTTTAAACTAATATCACCGCTTCTAAGTCTGGCTTCGAAACCTCGCAATTTTTGCAAAGGGGTCAGCCACTGAGAAGTCATGTATGGGGTTGACCCGATGAGTTCCGATTACTCTGTCATCTGAAGTTCCAAAATGAAATTCAGCATTTTTGGAGCCTACTCCATTCTGCTGCAGGCGCCGGCGCTGATCAACAGACCATTCATTTTTGCGAAATAAATGTAGGGCAAACCTCATTTCCTTGAGCACCCTTGCTCTGAGAACAAAGAACCTGGCGAATATAATCTCCGATAAGGTCCCTCGGTAGGAGTTCAAAGTAATTTCTGAGAGATGCATATCTAGGCATTCGACGTGATTGTTATATTGTATCACATTATCCACCATTGGGCCTAATCTTATCTGCAAAAGAAGAAAACGTGTTAGTGCCTACATGCAGTTTTGAACATTACTACAGGCCTAGCTATTTGGTTTGCAGGATTTGTAAAATGCACTAACATGCCATCTTCGATCTGACATGATTAACATGGGCATTTGATTACACTCTAGAAAAATGTAGCCTTCTTCACAAGAGGTTGGAGTGGATGAAAAGTTCCCTAAGAAAACTAGTACAGATGAATCCAAAGGAGAAATGCTTATTGAATGTAACCATATGGATCAAGCAACCAATATGGGGGGCATGTATGTACTGAAATCCTCCAAAAGAACCTTCAGAAATCGTAGTACATTGTCATTGTAAACTTGGAAAAAGGTGTCACAAATTGAACTCCCTTATGGTTAACATTTAACACGAAAGGAACATGACCTCAATATATAGCTTCTCCAGGCACGGAAAGCATCTCAGGAAACTGACAACTTGCTCCAGGTCGGGCCCGATAGATTCTAGTGCCAAGACCTTCACTGTGCACAGTTTCGGGGTCAAGCTTGTCGGAATCATTTTCTAAATGACAGACGAACAAACATATTCAAAATTAGAAATAATGTTAATTTGTAGAAGGAGAGGTAGAAGGCGGCTGTTGTACCTGAACGGGTGTGGATCCAATAACAAGTACGGAGTATTTGTCAGGCGAGTAGCCCACCACCGTCAATTTCGGCTCAGAAATGACATTGATTCTTGTTGGACCTTCTTGATCAACTACAAGTAATCTCTCAAGTGCAGGTGTGTCCTAGATGACCATACTGTGGTCCACCTTTTGTGATGTCTTCCTGCCGCACCAGCAACACACATAAATAGTCCGAAGAGTCATGGAGGTGATGTGGAAGGTAGTCAACCCATTGATCACCTGAAGACGAAGGTACTCGAGTGCAGTATAAGCACGGAGGAGGCGCTCCATGTCACCCTTTGAGAGGCAGACGGCGACGAGCTCGAGGTGCTTCAGTTGTGGTAGAATAAGAGCGGGCGCGTCATTAAGGGGCGGGAAATGGCAGTTCCTAAACTTGGCGACGCGCAGCATGGGCGCGAGGCGGAGTGCGGACGTTGGCAGCGACCGCATATGCCCATCATCAAAAGTGAGCTCCTCGAGCTGATCTAGGGCAGGGGATCGGAACTAGTCGTCAAGCTTGGCTCGGTCCTTGCCGTTGGAACGGAACTTGCCCATTCTAAGGCCTTTGGTTGGGCCAAGGTGACTGCCGAGGATCTTGGAGAACGCATCCAATCTTTTGGGATAGCCATAGCAGAGCTCGTGGGTGTCGATGAGGTCGAGAGGGCTGGAGTTCCATAGGGGGCGCCACCGCCGGGAAAAGAGGGTTGTTCGCGCCCCATATTTGATTGGGAGGAGGGAGATGATGACTCTCAACATATCATCGAGGAGGCTGCTGATTAAGTCTAGGCCTGCTGGAGTCGCTTGCGGTTCTAGCTCGCCCCGCCTCCGCTTGTTGGCAGCCTCGTTCTCCAGCTCCGGAGTCTCCTTGTCAGCGGCGCTTTCTGATAGAAATGGGAGTACATGGAATATTTAGTTAAAACAGGGCAATAGAAAAGTGTATTGGTAACTAGAAGTTATTAGGTAGGAATATAGTAAGATAAGGGAATAACAATTGGTTGCTTAAATACTACACAATTCATTTGACATTGCTGGGTAAGTCAACATATGCAGATAGTTGAAAAGAAAACTTACTTCGAACAAAGTCTGGATGGATGATTTTGTCGGGGAAGTTAGCATATATCTCATGACCAGGCCCTTCTATGTGTAGTGCAATTTTAGTGCCAGCTTTTAGTACATAAAACTTTGCAATTTCATTCCAAAAGCCAGTGCCAAAATAGGAGTCGCCACGTTCATCAAGTCTTACAGTAGCAACGATTGTAAATCCATGGTTTGTGCGCAATATGACATTCGTGGAGCCTTGATGTATGTAAAGGGAAAAATTGTGCACTACATAATCTGTTGCATAGCGAGGGATGTCCTGCAGAAAATGGTAGGGTTGTTAAAGAAAATATGGTAACATGCAAATATGGGCCCAAATTGAAAGAACTGTACAGCAGTTGAAACCGAAGGACAAAAGTCTATAATTCAACAGGTAGGGTAAACATGATGTCATGGAAATATGAGAGTAATCGAAAGAACAATACATCATTAATATGCCTAATATAGAAAGAAGAGGGGGAAATCCCCTTTGACGTATATGGTGCATGTGGCACCTTTTATCCAAATGTAGCAATATTTAGAATATGTTCAGGAAAGTAGGCCATGCCAACCGATTTAGGATGAGATTGAACATACCGCGCACGTCATCAAGTTATCTGGTACGATGAGATGGAATCTCTGGCGGCGATCGCCAAGTCCTGAAATATCGGCGCACTGTACATTCTATGAATGAAAGAAAACCCTCAAATCAGCTCGAATAAAAATTAATTCATGGCGATTTCCGCCGGGTGATTAAAGGAGGCAGATGAACTGGGACAAGAGATGAGATAATATCTCGTTAAATTAGTTACCTTGTCGTCCATGAGAAAGAACCCTCAGCATGGCAGATTCCCTAACTGAGCGGAGCTGGGTCGACCGCGAGCAGCGTTGAGAAAGTCGATGCGATAGGCGGCGGCAAGCGGAAGTGGCGAAATGCGGTGGGCTTTGCTGGCAGCCTGGCGGCGGCGGCGGGCGTCGAGCTAAGTGTTTAGCGCCGCGATAGGCGGTGCCATGGCATAGACGCGGAGGAGCTTGTGCAGGTGTGAATGGGGAACGTACCGGAGGGGCCAAGGTGGGTGGCGGGCAGGGTGAGCGTTTTTGTGACGCGGGGATGGTGAGGGTTTTCTTTTTTCTTTTTTGAATTGGGTGGTGAGGGTTTTCTGTCCCACAAAGAATTTTGGGGGCGATGGTTTGCTAGAGCGAACCATGTGTGATTGAAGCAACAGGCAAAATGATAGTCATTGCACACGGTTCCAATTTTGGGAACCGTGTGTGATTGACGTACTACCTCCGTCCTGGTTTATTGGTCCCCCGTTGTAATTTTTACCAAAATTTGGTGAAATATTTAACATACTCAGACATAGATAATAAGCGTACACGTACATAAGCATAGTTCAACCATAAGTACATAGTTCAACCGTCATTAAGCATACTCAAGTGTACATAGTTCGATCCATCCCACATCTCATCTCACATGCAGCTGGCATGATCCTGAAGCTTCTCCAGGTACTCGGTGTACGCGCCGTGCGCCACCCTGCGAGAATACTTCTGCTTGAAGGAGCCAACGGCCCATCCTCTTGCATGCGCAAGAACACTTAGATACGCGTCATGAATCTTGTGGTTGCAAAATGGGCATCCATAGCCGTCGTTCCAGGTCCTAATACGCCTGTTATGCATTCCCGCATAAAGCTCCCTCAGGGTTCGCCTCTTGTACCTCCTCTGGGCATCTTCATCCTCGCTGTCCACATCATCAGACATCACTTATACATATAGTAAAACAAATTTGGCATCAAATCACTGATTACATGCCGTGAAGTAGCATTAGGAATTTATGGCTATTTATTTATACATATTCAGAGATTATGGTTTGATTTTTAAGCACAGTCGTCTATGTACAGACCAATCTTGAAGAAAATAATGGCACAAACATATGTAGGTCATTCAAAATCAATTGTCAAGTCCTGGCTAGGAATTATTAGCACGAACACTAACCCTAGTCGGATTACTAGCAGAAATCATTTGCACAGATGAAACAACTAATCACTTATCACCTGTACCATTCAAACAATCAATACACTACACGGATCTAACGAAACTTACTCAGATTTCATGGATTGGGAGAACATAACCACAGGATTTCTATTCCAAAAAGGGGGAGGCAGGAGTAACCAGAGAAACCCTATGATCTATTTGACACATAAATGGGTATAGATGACTAACCAGCTGTCCGTCATCATCGGAGTCGTCGCCGGAGTGGTTGTCAGAGTCGTCGCCGGAGTGGTCGTCGGAGTCGGTGTGGAACTCCGCCTCCGGCTGTGGAAGCTCGACGCCGTCGACGATGTCAGGGTGCAGCGATAACTCGCCGGCGGTGACGGCAACCTCTGTCTCCATCTCCACGCCGTGCTCCGGTGCTTTAGCAGCCCCGGCATCGCCACTCCCTCTGATGGGGCGCTTCAGCAGCATCCTCATACACTGATGGCTTTGAGGACTCAGAGCGGCGTCGAGGTTGCAAGCGGAGAGAGAGGATTGTGTGTGCGTAACGAGGATGGGGATGCGGCCGTTCGGGCGCACAATTAATATGGAGTAGTGGGAGTTGTGGGAGAGAGGCGGGCGGCGGTCAAACCGATGGCTCACCTCCCGGTGAGCCATCGCACCGGACTGCTGGCATGCCTACCAAAGTTTCACACAGCTACTCGCACACCTCCCGATGACACTGCGCAGTGAGCACGCCTCCGTCAATTCACACACCTGCACGCACGCTTCCCCGTCTGCCTGCGCGGCGGACTGCTCGCATGCGTCCCATCAACTCACGCCTGCTCGCACGCCACACGGGTCGCGTGGTGACACATATATTGTTTTTCTATTTGGATGATTAATGCTGCCGCTTTATTGCTTAACCGAAGCATGGCACGTATCCATTGTTGGTCTAACGCTCACGGTTTGAATAAATAATCCGTTTGGGATATTGGTTCCCAATTAATAATAATCTCCCGTCTGTAATTAGATAAAAATTACATCAAAACTGGTCTCAAATTTGACCAAAAAAAGTACAATGCCACTTTGTATTGGTGTCCATATGACAACACGATAAGTTTCATGAACTTCAGATAAGTTTTGGATATACTAGAATTTAAAAATCAAGATTCTCAATGTTTGAAATTTGTTGCACGGGGAGTAAACATGCACCCAGTGAGACACATGTGTTTTTGCAATCCATTTAGGTGCACTGTCACGTGTGCATGTAGCTCAAATTTGATTTTTGCACATTATACCCATAGAAAGTTAATCCATGTACTAAAACGTCTTAATGATCTGTGTGAATTTTTTGAAATTAAAACATCCCTCCTTTGGTAACATGTATGTTCACCGCGGGATAATTAATTTAACATGCATCGTAGTTGCGGTGGATTCGCTGTGTTGTGTGGGTGTGTGCGTCTGGGGGTGGCGGGTGGCTCGCAGTACACTACGAGTTGTGAGCCACCGTGTGGGTAGGCCGTTTTGTTAGGCAGGCTGGTGCCACATCAGAGTCGTGAAATCGTTATTTAAAACATTACACAACCCTTTCATACATAAATGTTTTGGCCACATGCAGTCGATGGTTATCCTACACGACACTCGATACTCGCGTGTGACGCTTTCTGTGGGCCCGCGAGGTCGTCGTCCATCACTTTCACGAACAGCCGGCAGTGAGGTTAATTTGACCAGCAAGGTATAATCTTTTTTGTTTGTGTTATGGTGGTATATAGTACGCGTCGAAGAGGTGGGAGGGGACTAGCATATATACTATATGTATGCGTCCGTGAACAAGTACACCTCACTCAGTGTCGGGACTTTTTGGTTACCGAGGCATGTGCCACATCAAAATTGTGAAATTGGTTATTCAAACATCACACAACACCTTTTTGGGCCACATGCATATATATCCTAGCTAGGACACTCACGTGTGACGCTTCCATCTGTGGGCCCACGAGGCCATCGTCGATGCATGCATGCATGCATCACTTTGACCTACCTCAGGAGAGGTTAATTAATTTCACCATCGATGAGGATTCTTTTGGGTTGTACATATATTACGGCAGGGGCATATAGTATGCGATGAAGAGGGGGGAAGGGGACCATCATATGTAGTACGCTTGATATGAACCTCGCTCTCTGTGGGTGCATGGTTTACGGTTTTTGAGGCATGTGGCACATCAAAGTTGTGCATTTTGGGTATTCAACATATATATGTTTGCCCCACATGCAAAGCAGTGGTGGTTGTCCTCTCGCACCCACTTAAGCGGTTATCGGCGATATCGATGCTTTCCATCTGTGGGCCCACTTGGTCCATCACTTCTTTTTGCCTGACAACAAGAGAGGTTAATTTGACTTAGGAGGGGATTATTATTTTTGCTCTGGGATGACATGCGTGATACACTTTGAGCACACGCATATGCATGTGTACGCATGAATCCCTCCCATCGAGTCGAAGTGGCTGGTACAACGACACCATCATGAACCGATCGCGCTCTGTGTGGGGAGCTAGTGTACGATTTTTGACACACGCGCCAGATCAATGTTGTTTATTCAAACATGCATGCACGCATCACCTCCATACATATGCATGTAGTGGTTGCCTTCGAACGATACACTCCCTCGCGTGGTTATCGGTGACAAGCCTATATATTCATGGGCCCGCGTGGACATCCATGATCACCTTGACCAACAACAAGATAGGTTACCATGGCGGATTCTTCATTTGGTTAGTGTTATCGTAGTATAGGTCATGGTGGGATTCAGACCTAATTAAGTTTGAGCGCATATACTATGCACGCATGCATGCATATATGAATCCCCGTCGTTGCCTTGAAGTGTGGTGTAACATACATATGCATCGTCAACCTAACCCTCACTCAGTGTGGGGATTTCTAGTTCGAAATCACGGTGCCACATCAAAGTTGTTCATTGTTACTCAAAAACACACCTCTCCATACATATGTTTGGGCCACACGCATGCAGTGGTTGTCTTCGGGGACTAGCTACTTGTGTGATTATTGGCGAGCTAGCCCATCTCCGTGGTTGCATGGACGGACATCACTTTGACCAACAACAAGAGAGAGGTTGTACGACCAAGGTGGATTATTCTTGGTCCGTTTTATGATCCATCTTGGTGAGATATATGCCTCTCTGGCCCGCCGACTAAAAGTTTGTGTGTGTGGGGGGGGGTTGCTACATCGCACTTTGCTAGGTGAACCTCGGTTGGGGGGGAGGGGGCATGCTCATAGCTTAGGATTCCCTTCGTGCCAACACGAGGGGGGGCTACTAGCTACTTTGCACTTTGCTAGGTGAACCTCGGTTGGGGGGGGCATGTGCATTCATAGCTTAGGATTCCCTTTGTGCCGACACGAGGGAGGGGTGGCTGCTAGCTACTTCACACTTTGCTAGGGTGAACCTCAGTTGGGGGGGAGGGCATGCATTCATAGCTTAGCTAGGATTCCCTTCGTGCCAACACGAGGGAGGGGGGTTGCTAGCTACTTCGCACTTTGCTAGGTGAACCTCGGTTGGGGAGGGCATGCATTCATAGCTTAGGAATCCCTTCGTGCCGACACAAGGGAGGGGGGCTGCTAGCTCTACTTCACACTTTGCTAGGTGAACCTCGGTTGGGGGGCATGCATTCATAGCTTAGGATTCCCTTCGTGCCGACACGAGGGAGGGGGCTGCTAGCTACTTCGCACTTTGCTACGGTGAACCTCGGTTGGGGGGGCATGCATTCATATATAGCTTAGGATTCCCTTCGTGCCGACACGAGGGAGGAGGGGGGCTGCTAGCTACTTCGCACTTTGCTAGGTGAACCTCGGTTGAGGGGGAGGGGGCATGCATTCATATATAGCTTAGGATTCCCTTCGTGCCGACACAAGGGGGGAGGGGGGCTGCTAGCTACTTCGCACTTTGCTAGGTGAACCTCGGTTGAGGGGGAGGGGGCATGCATTCATAGCTTAGGATTCGCTTCGTGCAGACACGAGAGGGTGGGAGCAAGCAATACTGTGCGCTTTGCGAGAGAGGTGGCACATCAAAGTTGCATTTGGTATTTGAAAATCAAACCACCCTTTTGATACATAAATTTGGTCCACATGCAAGTTTGTTTGTGTTCTGACCCTCTCCCGCGTCATTTTTCGCCAAATTTATGAACATTAGAAAAGTCGGATGATGCAATAGACACGGTTCACTCAAACTAACTATGTGCCACGGCGGTGCACCTGTTACGCACACCTCTGCACAGTACATTGGGCTCCACGAGGCTCCCCCTCTCAAAAATATCTACCCGCTTCGAGGGTTTTTCTGTTTCATAACACACGGTTGTTATCTCTGGACCATGTGCGATGTTTCTTGTTCCCAATCCCGCCTGCATTGAAAATATCTGCCCGCCTTGAGGGTTTTTCTTTTTCATAACACACGGTTGTTATCTCCGGACCGTGTGCGATGCACTATCATCAAAATTTTCAATAGCCCGGCATTTCACTCCCGCGTAGTAAAATTTTCAGTACCCGCGTCATTTCCTCAAACACCCCGCGCCCCCCTCCACACACACACACACACACACACACCAAAACCTCCTCGGGCGTGCGCGCGCGCACACACACACACACCCTCCCTCGCTCGAAACCCTAGCAAAGTCCCCGCCGCCGCCGCAGCTGCCGCAAGGCCTCCATTGTCAATATATGTCGGTTTGCCCGTGCAGCTTACCCACCGATCTCCATACCCAGGCCGCCCTGAGTTTCTTAGATGACGCCTGCCAAACGCCCCCTTTCCCACAGATCCCCATCCCCATCCCCATCCCCCACTCCAGAGCGTCGCAGCCTAAGCCTGGCTATGCTTCCCGTGGAGCTCGAGGAGCGACTGGCCCAAAAGAGGTGTATAGCGGTCTCTTCGCCCGACGTCGCCGAGGAAGCTGACGAACATTACTGGCGGCAGGCACTCAAGCGGCGGGCTAGAGTATGCGGGCATGTATCGTCCGCCGGCTACGACATCGAGGTCATTGACAGCGACGCCCTGAGGCGGGCTGTGTCACAGGTTAAGTGGCCCACCCCCAACCCCTCGGGTTCAACCGCCGTCGATCTCATCCATGGCCCCACCGCTAATCTCCTCTGGCTCGCTGTCAATAATTTGCCATTCTACATCGCCATCGAGCCCCTTTTGTCATTTCTGAAGGACACGTTTTGCTACGTTGGCTTGGGATCCATAGCTTCCAATTCTGACCTCATCGACGGCGACCACGAGGAGGGCACCATCTCCGGCTCTTCCAAGGGGAAAGAGCCCATCTGCTCTTCCAAGGGGAAAGTGCCCGTCTGCGATATCAGGGAGGGCACCCTACAGCCGTGCTCTTCCAAGGGGAAGGAGCCCATCTGCGACAACATGGAGCGCATCCAAGGTCCTTGCTCTTCCCACGGGAACGAGCCCATCTGTGACAAGTGAGGAAACCCATGATTTGTTTATTTCAGTTGTTCACAATGTGATGCTCTATATGTGCAATTATTTACCGTGCAGTACATTTCATCAATCCAGTTTTAAGCATACTGATAGGAATGCATATATTTGCTTGCTGTTAAGCCTGTTATAGCTAGCATATGCCTCTTTTAAAGTTTTTTGATTGTTCGGTTGTTTGTAGTTAGGATATGTTCAGTTTCAAATGATATCTTTGGTTGTTCGTAGTATGCCTTGTTTATTCCAGTTATTCACAACGTGATGTTCTATATGTGCAAGTATGAACTGTACAGTTCAATTTCATCAGTACCAGTTTCAACAATACCACTATGAATGACTACATTTGGTTGCTGCATCTTGTAGTTAACACGCCTTTCCATTTTTATTTAACCATAACCAGTGTACTTAGACCGACACAATACCAGTTTGAATGACCATGTTTGTTTGTTGTTAAATGTTAGGCCCGTTGCAGTTAGCACACCTTTCCACTTGTTTTGCTTTACTAGCGTGCTTAAACCTGCACATTGAAGCTATCCTGTGTAATTTTGGTTGTTGTTTAGCCTGTTGTGCTTAACATGCTTCATGATGTACCTACACAGGACAATTTTGGGAACGACTGTTGTTTTCCATCGACGTTAGTTTCATCTCATGGCTTATATCTGCTCACTGTTCAGGATATCCGTAGCTGGTACCATATAGGCCGGTGGCTGATAAGGGACTAATAGGTGAATCGGACTTTTAACTGAATATATCTGCAACCCATTTTTCCTTAGGTTAACTAGGGCCATATGTAATATATCTGAGGCTACATAGCAACATGCACTGTACTTAATGTCTAAATATGCAATCCTAGGCTACATAGCAACAAGGAAGAGTGTTATGCTACCTCTTGAGCACTGCGTTGGTTTTCCCTTGAAGAGGAAAGGGTGATGCAGTAAAGTAGCGTAAGTATTTCCCTCAGTTTTTGAGAACCAAGGTATCAGTCCAGTAGGAGACCATACTCAAGTCCCACGCACCTACACAAACAAATAAGAACCTTGCAACCAACGCGATAAAGGGGTTGTCAATCCCTTCATGGCCACTTGCAAAAGTGAGATATGATAGAGATGATAAAATAATATTTTTGGTATTTTTATGATAAAGATTGAAAGTAAAGATTGCAAAATAAACGGCGAAAGAAATAGCTAGTTGACGGGAGATTAATATGATGGAAAATAGACACGGGGGCCATAGGTTTCACTAGTGGCTTCTCTCAAGATAGCATAAGTATTACGGTGGGTAAACAAATTACTGTCAAGCAATTGATAGAACTGAGCATAGTTATGAGAATATCTAGGTATGATCATGTATATAGGCATCACGTCCGTGACAAGTAGACCGATGCCTGCCTGCATCTACTACTATTACTCCACACATCGACCGCTATCCAACATGCATCTAGAGTATTAAGTTCATAAGAACGGAGTAACGCTTTAAGCAAGATGACATGATGTAGAGGGATAAACTCATGCAATATGATATAAACCACATCTTTTTATCCTCGATGGCAACAATACAATATGTGTCGTTTCCCCTTCTGTCACTGGGATCGAGCACCGCAAGATTGAACCCAAAGCTAAGCACTTCTCCCATTGCAAGAAAGATCAATCTAGTAGGCCAAACCAAACTGATAATTCGAAGAGACTTGCAAAGATAACCAATCATACATAAAAGTATTCAGAGGAGATTCAAATATTGTTCATAGATAATCTTGATCATAAACCCACAATTCATCGGATCTCGACAAACACACCGCAAAAGAAGATTACATCGAATAGATCTCCAAGAGAATCGAGGAGAACTTTGTATTGAGATCCAAAGAGAGAGAAGAAGCCATCTAGCTAATAACTATGGACCCGAAGGTCTGAGGTAAACTACTCACACATCATCAGAGAGGCTATGGTGTTGATGTAGAAGCCCTCCGTGATCGATGCCCCCTCCGGCGGAGCGCCGAAAAGGCCCCAAGATGGGATCTCACGGGCACAGAAGGTTGCGGCGGTGGAAATAGGGTTTTTGCTCCGTATCTGATGTTTTCGGGGTACGTAGGTATATATAGGAGGAAGAAGTAGGTCGGTGGAGCTACGAAGGGCCCACAAGGGTGGAGGGCGCGCCCCCTGCCTCGTGGCTTCCTCGTTGATTGCTTGACGTCCACTCCAAGTCCTCTGGATCACGTTTGTTCCGAAAATCACGTTCCCAAAGGTTTCATTCCGTTTGGTATTCCTTTCCTTCGAAACACTGAAATAGGTAAAAAACAGCAATCTGGGTTGTGCCTCCGATTAATAGGTTAGTCCCAAAAATAATATAAAAGTGTATAATAAAGCTCATTAAACGTCCAAAACAGAATATATAATAGCATGGAACAATCAAAAATTATAGATACGTTGGAGACGTATCATGTTACATTAATGTTCTAATGATGGCTAGATATACGTAGAAGAGCAGCAGCAACAACAGCAACAACACAGCCCTGTTTGGATACTCAACTTAGCTAGAGGTTAGAGTTAGTTTCTAGGTCATTACTAACCCTGAACTAACTTCATCCAAAGAGTTGTTTGGATGGCAGGGTTAGATTGACAATAAATGCACTAGGAGAACTAGCTCCAATTAGCACCTCTTGGGTTGGATACTAGTTTCTTTGGGTGGGTTATAGATGCAACTAGCTCAAACTAGCCCTCATGTTTAGATATACTTTAGGGCTATTTGAGCCCGAACTAGCTCAAACTAACTGTAACCCGTGGATGCAGCAGCAGATAATTTTTAAGAACGAACTAAACTCCTTCTGGCCCATAATATAAGATGTTAATTCATCTAATATGTGAGTATACTGGATGTTATAAGATACTCCCTCCGTTCCTAAATATTTGTCTTGTTAGAGATTTCAAATGGACTACCACATACGGATGTATATAGACATATTATAAAAGAGTGTTGTACTACATCATTGTGCCATTGCTGTTTAGCTTCTAACATTAACTTGGTGCTTTTAGGTACATATGTCATTGGTAAAGATTCGCGTTTCGACCCTTTCTGCGTATGGGGCAATGAGATATCGATGAACCAGCATCAAGTGAGGAAGCTGATAAAGATTGTTAGTAAAATGGGTCCAAAGATGGCAATTAAACTATTTGTTTACACTTTATCCAAGACAATAGTGAACTGCAGGATGGTAAGTAAGAACTCTGTAGCCTTCTTTTTACTGCCCATAATGAGTTGTATTAGATGACAATGTCTGAAATCTTATTCCTTTGCAGTGGTTGCCAAAGCAGTTTACTACCAGAACACGATGATTATCTAGATGTTTTCATGAAGACCGTGAAGGATGGGCGGTTGGCCATCACAAGGGGTTGGACTAGAGTTATGTGTGCCTTCTGCATGAAGGAGGGAACAATATGGGTATTCCGTTTCACCTTGTTCAGCAACCAGAATATATTTCGCCTCTTTCTTTACCGTCTTTAATAGTACAAGTATACAACTGTGGTTCATCATTCTTTATTTGGTTCTTATGTAATTCTTGAACATATGTACCTATGAATCGAATAATGCATTGGTTGTTTGAACCTGATGGATATGAATAAAGCTGTAGCATACATTCAAATTCAAATCCAAATCCGGTACAATTTGGAAAAGCAGCAATTAAATTACGGTGAAATTATGCTCTCCAGGTTGTTACGGCACACACGGTTGGTAAAATACAAACGTTTGCGATATGCACGATAATCCGAGACGGTTCATAGAGAGGAAACGTGTGCAAGCATGCATACAGTTGCCGTTTACAAAGCGTGTGCGATGTCAGACAATATCACAAACAGTGCGGGCAAACTAAACGCTTGTGTTAGTTGCCTTATCGTACACGATTCGTAACCATGAACTGTTTCTGATGAAGTATGCATCGTAAACGTTGCAACACAAAATAGCGTGTGCGATAGTTGTCGTGTACGACGATGTTACGACGGTCCGACGTTTCGTAATCCTGTCCGACACTCGTACGACGATTAGCTAATGTTTTTAACGATGAACCGTTTGTGATGGGCCGCGCATCATACATGTTCTATAATATTGAACCGTTTATGATGGGCCGCGCATCGTAAACGTAGCACCACAGAATACCGACTGCGATGGCAATGCAAGCAGAAACGAGTAGGAGTACTGTAGGGGCCCTATCCCCGACGGTTTCTGGGTCATGTGGGAAGGACCCCCCTATCGCCCACACTCACTTGACGACGGTTCCAAATGTCATCGCGGAAAGGGGTTTTAAACCGTTTGTTTAGGACCGACGCGCACCAGTGATATATATATATATATATATATATATATATATATATATATATATATATATATATTTGGGCTATTTTGTTTCGCGCATATTCTGTTACCCCTGCTTGAACTGATGGTTTCACGCGGTTGTACTGATGATTTTCATCTCGTCGAACTTATCAGCCTCTCTAGTTCAAAAAAAACTTGTGAATTTTTTGGGTCGAGATGGGGCGTGTAATATATCGTTGGAAAGCTCTTGACAGCTACATTACAAGTATATAGGAATTTTTTGCAAAATCATTATGGTTTAAGAGCAGTTTCGAAAAAATCGTTTTTCTCAAAACCGAAAACACGAATCGTATTTTGGACTTAGTTTTCAAATGGTTTGTCGGAATTGAGCAAATAAGATGGCATTGGAAAGCTGGTGAAAATCCGCTTCTTCATATATCTATTGTTTGTTCAAATTCTATATGATTTAAAAGTAAATTGAAAAACGATGAAATTCTAGGCGAAACGTATTTTCGTGTTTTTTTACAAACGGTTGGTCGGATTGACGCAAATGATATGGCGTTGGAAAGCTATGGAAAATCCGCAACTTTTTCGTATAGAAATGTTTTCTAATTCCTTATGGTTTAAACTCGTATTTGAATACGATCAAATTTAATTTCGAACGCGATTTTTTTTTAAAGTTTGTCGAAATAGGGCAAATAATTTACTGTTGGGAAGATTTCGAAAATACAAGACTTAGTCAGGTTGAATATTTTCTCAAATTCGCAACCGTTGAAGAGTAATTTTGAATACTCTCAAATTCGCAACCGTTGAAGAGTAATTTTGAATACGGTGAGATCCATCGTGTTGTTTTTCCGATCGAAAAACAGAGTACTCATACCGATCTATTTGTGTGTTTGTGCTGAGCTATTTTTCACAGTGATTTTGAATGGTTCCGAAAAAAGCGTACTTGAACGGATGTCTGTATGATTTTGTACTGAGCGTGTTTTCACATACTAGACTTTACTCTGTATTTTTGGTATAATTTTTCTCCTAACTTCTCAATGGTATCATCATGCCCGAACTTGCATAGTTTATACCGTTGAACTGAATGATATTTTTAATAAAAAAATATTTAGTGTTTTCTTTTGAACTCAACACTGTTTTGCGACGATATTCTAGACTTCTCTCATTTTACCACTTGAACTTTTACCATTTTGAATTTCCATGGTTTTTTTTGTTTGAGCTTTTTTTCCAAACTTATCTGGGACGTCTTGTTCAACTTTTTTCTGTACTTATATGCTAGTAATAATAGAACATTTCCCATATAATTTTTGTCCATTTGTGGACATCAACCAAAATAGCCAGGAGAGCACTATCGAATATGTGGGAGCACAAACATCCTCACTTTCAAACTGTAATAAGAAAGTTCGACACAGCTCTCAGATAGTCACTCTGTAGATCAACAAAACATAAAGCATCCTAAGCTACCAAACGGTAACATTGGAAGGTTACAGTTTGACCTGTCTCAAACGTAGAAGGTGACATTAAATGGCCACAAATTTCAGTGGCTAGTTGGAAGCAAAGTCATCTTATCAGTGGCTAATTGGTTAGCAGAACTTCGGAAGAAAAATGGAAGAAGAGGCGCTAGTGCCTTCGCACACCCCACAGTGAGATCCTTGGTGCTGAACCTGGAAAGGGGGTCGGAAAGGCTCATGTCGCGCTTGGTAGCCATCTCGCGCCCTACCTGGTGGCATTGCCTTGTGGTTGGCCCAGCGCCCGGCTTGCCGACAAGCACCGGGGGTAAGCCAATTAACCATTGCTAACCCAAAGATCCTGCAAAATCCTGACCAAGAAATCACTTTTTTCACGAAACTAAACTCTTGAACTTGCTACACGGCAGTCTTTGAACCTCCTATAGGAACAACATATATATCATACAACATATATATTTTGCAAACTTGGAGCTTGTACTCAATAAGAATCTCTTGTTTCTTGGGCACATATCAACAGAAAACACTCAATAGAATTGCTTGCTGTACTATATTTTTATAGAAAAAATTGTACTGAACTTAACTAAAATTAGAAATTGTACTGAACTAAAATAAGAAACTTAAACTGAGTGTGTCAGTAAAACTAGAAGTAGAACATGTAGGTCTAAAAGGCATGGATGTGAACTTTATTTGTGCAATGAAACCAACACTCAGAGTCTCACTTTTTAATTTTCTCACATTTAGAAATTGATTTGCAAATGACAGCATGTGGACTCAGCTCATGAACATATCATCCTTGCTGCTGGTTTATCAATAACACTTTTTTCTGGATGAAGCCATGCAATCACATCATCAATTGTAAAATGAAAACTCCTTTCCTTTTCATTTTCCCATGCAATAACACAAGCAAAAAAAATCAACAAACCACAGTGGTAAGACCAAAGTAACATGACAATACCTTTTCTTGAGCTAGCTACTACATGTACTGACTCCTCCACCACTGTAGCGTCCCTGTATCGTCCTTGCACGGGCAACCACTAGGGATCAAGCGCTGCTGCCGCTCAACACATTGAACCACCTGTAGGAATCAAAGTGAACGGAAGGGATTCGAACACATCAATGTACACATGTACTACGCAACAATGTGCATCTGTACTGTCCATAACAACAAACTAACAAAAATACAATTTATGAAGGAAAACAGTTCTTGAAATTGGGTTGAGCTTACATTGTTTAGATTTTTGAACTCCTGCAGCAGTTAAACTTGAACTTGCACGACACATTTTTGAAAGCATCTGATGTTCAGAATATGCTATATGAAAAGAGGAAGGGG
This sequence comes from Aegilops tauschii subsp. strangulata, assembly GCF_002575655.3. Taxonomy (NCBI): domain Eukaryota; kingdom Viridiplantae; phylum Streptophyta; class Magnoliopsida; order Poales; family Poaceae; genus Aegilops; species Aegilops tauschii. Next base: position 267,187,598 of record NC_053038.3, on the reverse strand, counting down.
GAACACACTAAGAGACATACGCAAAAGAGAGAAAATCATGATCTATTAGCTAGGATATTTATGATACTAGGCAGTGACATACATGTCAAACCATTCCCACCAAGAAGTAGTAGCAGGGTTCTTCTATCAGCGAGGAGATGCAAAAGAAATGCAACTATACATTGAAAATACCAATAAAAGCATTGAAAAAATACTACTATTGGCCGTTTGCAATGCAACTTAAGAGGATTGAAATACACAAGCATCATGAGAGAACTAAATCAAATAAAGTACCTTTCTTCCTGCACCTATCTACTTTGCATTATATGTTGCACGAACCCCACATTGAACAGCTCGTTACCATTGCTAGGAATAGTCTAAAGTACACACCCGTTGCCAGGCAACAGAAGGACGACCAAGGTGTTAGTCTGAGTTGAATTCCATCACCCTTAACCACACAGTGCATTGCTGGTGGCCATGCTTTACCTGTACTGCACAGCAAGCCAACCCAAACGAATTGCCAGACGAGGCTGTCGGATGAGGTGAACTAATTTTTTTATCTCATTCATTCAATTGGTTAAATATAGGTAGTTGAACTGGCCACACCGCTGCACCATGTCGCCCAGCTCCTTCTCGACGGCCTGCTTCTTGTGATCGCCGACAAGCACCCTGGGCTTCACCATGAACCTGGTTAAAAGATATATGGGACTGGACCCTGTAGATGAAACAAAAAAGTTAGAACTACTTTCCAAAAAACTCTCAGTAAACAATTTTTATCACAACCAAGACGCTGACTTTTGTGGACTTAAGTACTAATCCACCCAATGATCACCCACTCTGCACACAGGCCAAAGATGCTTAATCAAGTCACTAACTGAGACTCCAAACTCAGACAAAACTACTATTACATACTAATTAATAAAGCAGATACCAGTCTACAGCAGTTCGGAGCAGCATACAGAAAATAGTACAGTATATACTTTGGAAGCACTTAATAGTTCAAGTTAAAATAAACTTCCACATCCATCGAACTTCATATCCTGGAGTCACAGTATATACTTTTGCGATGCAAATAACTAAACTTTGGAAAGCATCAGTACAAAGTAGCAATATCGGTAGAGCACTTAGGAAGGCATCACATAGTGCTCATCCACGAACAAATTGTCCAGAACACGAGCTTTTAGCAACACGATAAGTAGTAGTAGTATTAATCTAGGTGGAAAAGTAGCAGCGACAAAAAAGTAGGCAACTATTACTAATTTGCTCCACAACAGCTTCAGTTCACATTTGCTACAACTTTCAGTTGGAAAAGAAAGACAAAATTGATTGAAAATCCCCCAGTTGGGGTAGTGAACCTTTTTACTGAACAACTACAATTCTACCATATAGTAAACTGCTGTATAATTAAAAACAGTCTGAATTTTTTGCACAAACACCGTACCGTTTTATATGTTTTCCAAGAACTTGAGATAGCTCACGTACTGAACTAGAGAACACCTAGTTTGTGTTTCAGGAAATAAAATAGACATCCTCTGCTTTTTGTGATAATATTAGTGTGGACTTGGGAGGAGCGGCAGTGTGGACGGCCAATTAACCTCTCTTTTTTCTTGCTCCTGAATGTATGCAGCTGGGATCCCGGGGCGACAGAGGTGGTCGTCGCGCAGCAGGGAGGACAGGAAGGGGCAGAGGTGGTTGTTGCCGACGCTCCGCCTTCCCACCGGTGGCTGCCCCTGCGGAGGCAGATCCATGGCGCGTCGCCGGAGGTGGGAGGCGGGGGGTGTGGTGCGTTGCCGGAGGTTAGATGAAATTCGAACTAGATTAGATGAAACTCTACACAGACAAAATGCACGGTGGGAACTAAATTAGAAGAAAATCTTTTTTCACATTTGAACCACTCAGTTTTTGCACAGTGTAGTTATATAGTTTCATCTTTATAGCAAGCTACAGTAGAAATGAAAATATGTTGGAGGGAGCATGCCAGCAGTAGGATCACCGTCGACCATCCTGTACTGTCCCCGTTGCTTATCCCTTCCCGCTAAACTAAATTGCGTTGAACGGCCGATGTGTACGGTTTAACAATGAACCATGGAGCTGCAGGCGCTGCATTGCGCATGACAGAAGGACGGACGGAGGCATGACTAGAGGATGTAGGGGAGGACACAGGCGGACGGGAGGAAGGTAATCGGCCACCTTACAGCACACGCAACCGCCCCAGCACCAACACAAATAACTAGCTGGCAACAACAACCAGACACGTGGTGGATTAGTAGCTGGGCACGGGTGGAACACTCAGCCTATTGCTTGCTTCTTTTTGTAGGCATTAGAACAAGTACGTATGGGGCAAAATAAAAGGAGTGCCACTCTGTAACAAATCGAAGCTAGATTCAATAAATCGGGTCATGGAACAAACATCCCACACTCGACCTATCCCATGGCTTCACCCATCATTTTTGCCACCGCTCCTCTTTGTTGGCTGTTGTTTATCTAGTTCATACGTATAAAAGCAAGACAACATTCTCAAGCTATTTGGCATTCGCACGAACAGGTTGTGAGCAGATAAACTTACGCATTAAAAGCAGTGCATCAAATTCTCAATCGCTGGAGAAAATAACACAAGAGCGGTGCCAGCTTCCCTGTATCCGTAAGCAGTGATTTATGACCACTTGGAAATTTCTATTTTGTTTATATGCAACAAGAGAGGGAAGTTTACAGAATAATATTTTTCTGTAAACCTACATCACTGACCCTGCTTGGACTGTTGGTGTTATTGTCACTGCAATTTAATTTAGTTATTCAGTATAATTTCACTATTACATTTTTAAGTGAAATGTGATTCAGAAACCTCGTGAAGTAAAGTAACATCGGTTTCAAAATGGATCATTATAGTTTATACAGAAGTTAAGTTTCAGCAATTCCCTTGCGGCAAAGCAAACTAAATGTATCATTTTTCCTCAGGATTCTGCACATTTTTAAAGCATAATGCACTGAAAAGAACGCACAAGTTGAACTGAAAATGAAAATAAAAGTTGGGGTAGCATGCCTGTGAGGAGGGAGGTTGAGGGCAGCAGGGCACACAGTGGGCGAAGGACGCACAAGGATGATGAGTTACCTCATCGCTAGGCTGCGAGATGACCTCCATCATGGAGGCGCTCGGGTTGGAGTGCATCGGCAGCGAGCAGTCGGGCTGTGACAGGGGACAGGTTGGAGGAGTTTTTCCCCTGCTAACAAATTAAAAAAAAAAGACATTTCTCCCTATCACCATTTCCCCTGCTAACAACTTCCCTTCAAGGCCATTCTTCGAGCATACGCACAAGGTAACAATTTTAACTACCAGATTCATTACATTTGAACATTTTTTTTTAGTTTATCTATATTGAACTTATGGGGTTTGTATTTTTTTAACTTATTAGTGTTTTGTTTCTCTGAACTTTCCTGGGTTTCATCTTTTGGAACTGTCAGTTTTTTTTGACACCTGAACTTCGACTTGTTATCCCCAACAAACTCCCCTTGAATGTTTTGTTTTTTCGAACTTCCCAAGTTTACGTTTTCGAACTGATTGAATAGTAGTATATGAGCTCACCAACACGATGAAATTTCTACTGAACACTAAGGTGCATAATATACACACAAGGTACCTTTACAATTTACTTAGCCTGGTCGAAGGAGAAGGTGCAGCAGCAGCAACAAGTTGTGAAAGAAGAACTTGTCGCCCGTGGAGATGTTTGCCTACACGCAGCTACTTGAGCGACCGACCGTGGAGCAAGCAGTTGGACTGCCGAGTTGGACGACGTGCTGTGGCCACGGGATGCGGTGAAACGACGCGACGACCCGCTGCGGGGGGTGGAGGAAGGTCGCCAAGGCGGCGGTAGGGACGACTAGTCGTGGCGATTGGTGGCGCTATGGTGGCTCCCGACAGCGGCGGCCAGAAGCAGCGGGACCGGCGGCGGCGCGTGGAAGCAGGGGGGCGGATGGTGGCGCATGGAAGCAGGGGGGCGCCGGGAGCGAGGGAGGAGGTGGGTGCGGGGCGGGGCGGCGCCAGGATCCGGGAGGAGGTGGGGGCGGGGCGGCGCCGGAGACTGGGAGGAGGTGGGGGCGGGGCGGGGCGGCGCCGGAGACGGGGAGGAGGTGGGGGCGGGGCGACGCCGGGATCAGGGAGGAGGTGGGAGCGGGGCGGCGCCGGGATCCGGGAGGAGGTGGGGGCGAGCCACGCCGGGAGCCCGGAGAAGGTGAGATCGGGGGTGAGTCCTATGGGTGGGGTGGGTTTTTTTTCCCTAAAATCTAAAAAGTGCATACGCACTATTTGGACACATCGAGCGGCCGGCTCGTGGACGCACGATCCGGCCATCACAACCGCTATCTGACAAGTTTCTGGCCCACCCCATCGACAGCCTCTCTCTGTCTTCCCCGTAGCACCCGCGTCTCTCTCTCACTCTCCCCACGGATCTGGATTAGAGGGGGCTCACCGGCCTCTCCCCTCAACGCCGACCAGCAGGAGCCTCCCACTAACCGGACACCACGCTCCACCGGCGGATCGGGGGAGGGAAGGACCACCCCCGTGTGGCTCTGCCCCGAGGTCGTCGTCGCACCACCACGACGACGGTTGGCTTGGCCGCACCACCACCAGCCCACTCCACCATGGTGTCCTCTCCAACTGCCCCGCTCCTCCCTGCGCAACCAGATCCAGCCCCATCGCCGTTGTGCCCCGCCGTCGTCGACGGGATGTGGTCGTCGTCTCCTTTGTCTGCCCGAGGTTGGTTAAGATTCCTTCCCCTCCGACTCCGACTGAGCCCACTCCCCCCATCTGCTTGCTCTTTGATGATCTCCTCCACGTGCCAGGACACCGTGATGGCGGAGGTGGAGGATCCTCTGGTCAAGGTGGCGTTTGATGTCTGTGTCACGTGATGGCGGAGATGGAGCAGCCTCCGGTGGTGGTGGTGTCTGATGTGGTCTTTCCGGTCATGATCTGTTAAGCGGAGGTGCAGTAGTGTCAGGTCCCAGCGCCGGCAGCGATTCTGGCCTGATTCAGGCAGAAGGGTCCCGTGGGAGAGCATTGACACCTTCTCGTCTGAAATTCGTTGACTGGACCATCATAGCCTAGCGATTCTGGGTGCCTGCATGTCAATACAGTGTAGTAGTATTTGTTAATAGTCCTGGCACACGAGTCTAGTTTATATTTATATTTTTAATGTTTGTTTTCCTTTTTCTAATTGAGTGCTAGTCTGCTACTCAATACATGACTGAAGCAAAATAGTCCAATTCTATGTGTGTTCCATCGTCCTTGCAGAAACTGAATGATTGGGCGGTGAAATAAGTGTTTTCTTTAGTCAGCTAACACTGTAACATTTGTATGTTTTGATTTTTGGGTGGCAATTTGAGTTGGAATAGAAGGAGGGAAGTGCATAAGAGTACCGAGAGGATAGTTCTAATGTTATTGCTCAACCCTCTCAAAATGTATTTATGTGGTTTCTCTGTTTTCTAATAAGTTGCATGCATATAAATAAGCAGTTGGCTATTTTGTTGTCATAGTTGCACAGAAACGTAAATGTAGTTGGATCATGCATATACAAATCTCAATTGGCTAGCCAACTTATGAAGTTGCACAGTGAGGGCTAACCAGTTGCACAAATGATAGTATTCAGATGGATGCACTGTGCAAACCATGTTCAAGCAGTATATGTGTTCATTTGGTTGCACCTCATGTGTGCTCTGTTGTCACAAGGGTATGCATTCATACATGAGTTTGCAAATCAAAGCAGTACATATCCTAGCTGGCTTAGTCACACTTATGCAGTTGTACAGGGAAGGGCCATATAGTTGCATGGTTGACAACTAGTTTAGTTTTGGCTTCAATGCCTAAATCATGACCATGCAGTGTGTATGCTGATTTTTTGGTTGCACACTCATGTGTGACCAGTTGGCCATACAGTGCATCAAGTTGCACACATTTTTGTTTTGTTTTGTAGGTGTGCTTTGAAAAATCAACATTACTTGCTTACCTCATGGCATTTTTTTGATATCAATTGTTTTTGCTCATTTTTTTCTCTTTAATACATTTGGTTGTTTCGACTAATTTGTTTGTTCGCTTTTCTTTTCACAGACCAAAAATGGTTGTAGAAGGATATGCGGCTCCTAGTGAAGGAGAGGTATGTTTGCTTTTTTCATCATTTTTCATTTATCTTTGTGACAGTTTTGTTTTGCAATTATAATAACTATTTGGGGGGGGGGGGTCGTGACCATGTTATGTATTTTGTTTGTTCTATGCAGGGGCATGTAAACAATTCTTCTCGGTGGAACTCGAAACAGCCCGCCAAGCGGCAACCGCGTCGTGTTGATAGCGATGGGGAGGCAGAGGATGATGAGGTAAGTATCGTGCAAAGTTTTCGACTCGACAAGTCGTTCCGGGGTAGCGACTCCTGACGAGTCATGTCGTGCCGATCTAGTCGAGGTGTCTGAGTCGACTTCTAGTTACGACTCATCGACTAGTCGTGACTATTCGTTCGATTCAAAAACAGAGGTATCGAGCAAGCAGTGAGGACGCATTTCCCTTTTTTGCACACACACACAAGTTACTTTTTCCATGCATCCTTTAGGTTGGTGACCCATTCCTCTTCGTGAAACAGCGAAAACAGAAGGCGACCACGCAGGTTGGAGTTGTAGCTGGAGTTGGCACATCGTCTGCAGCAGCTGCCGAGGTAACATAAAATGGCATTAGGATTTTTTTTCCTACACAAAGAAACCTGGGATATTATTTTTTACGCAGTTGCACAAGAACCAGCTAGGTGTTGCCATCCTGAAACTTTTATAGTTGTACAGAAATCAATAAAGAGTTGGTATCCTCAACTTTTTAAATAGTTGCACAACAGTATCACACGAGTTGGCATCCTCGACTTTCATAGTTGCACCAGAACCATTTTGAAGTTGACAGTCTCAACTTTTTGAATATTCACATAACAATATCACATGAGTTGGCATCCGCAACTATTTTAGTTGCACAAGAACCAATCAGGAGTTGGCATCACCAATTTTTTAATAGTTGCGCAACAGTGCCACATGAGTTGGCATCTTCAACTTCTTTAGTTGCACAAGAACCATTCAGTAGTTGGCATCCTCATGTGTTCACATGCATATGATTTTCTAGGTTTGCAAATGCACTTGACTATAGTTGCACTACTTATTTGGAAGATTATAATCTGTTAAATTCACTATTTTATCTATTTTCTTGTGTTTAGATAGGCTAAATTCATCATGTTCCTCAGTTCAAAATTCATTATATAGCTGCATAAACACGCAACATGATTTGCATGCAGGAGTACTTGCAGTTGCACAAAATAGATGATGTAGTTGCACAACAGCCAACATAAAGTTTATTTTTGGAATTCTGCATACAGATTTTTAGCTAAACCAAAATGAATCTGAAATTATCTGAGTTGGCATCTTTTACTTTTATATGAGTTGAAGATGCCAACTAATGAAATTCAAACCCCACAAGTGGATGGATATGGGAGTGTTGTCGGTTGCACAATTGTACTCGTTAAGTTGCACAAATACAAGCTAGCGTTGGTTCATTTTTTTCTCAAGCTTCTTTTTTGCATCATGTGCAGGTTTTACAGGCTATGGGGGGTGCATGAACTGATGTAGATTTTTGCACACAATTCTATGCTACAAAGTCGCATATACTACTGTGTGGAAAGATCAAAGGAAAAAACACATATACTTCTTGTCTAGTTGGTAGTTATATTTTCATTGTACCTACAATATGCTTTTTTCTTTTCTTTTTTTTTTTGCTTCAGTGACACTGGTTCTTCTGCATTATGTGTGAAGTAAGACTCTATATGTGCTCTCTTATATATATTTGCATATTTTATGTGTTTTGTTGCACATATTGCTGCAAAAGTTGACTTGTCTTATGATCTAGTTGTACAATAATTAGTTAAAATTGCACAGGTACCGGATCTCCCCATTTTTTTCCTTGTTTGTGTTGTCTTTTAAGTACGGAGAAGCTATTTTTCAAAGAGAAATTTGGTGTGGGGCTGAAAGGGAAAGTCAAGGAGTGAGGATCTGGACATGAGAAGAAAAGGATCAACCTCTTTTTTCACCCTTGTTGGTGCTGCCTTGTACTTTCTAATCTGTCCTTCCTTTTTCTTCTTTTTTTCGCAGCAAATTGTTCCATAACATTGTTATTTCACCTTGATTCATCCGCCATGGCAGCTCTGGCGATGGAGATCCAGAACTGGGAACCCCTTGTTTCGTGGAGAAGAAGCTAGGTGGGGGCAGATAGGGGCATGGGGAGAAGGTTGGTGGCCAAGAGGGCGTGAGAGCTTCAAGTGCTTCAGGAGGGGAGGGAAGGGCATGTGATGGCCTGGGACCGCGTCCTGTGTGTAGTTTATTGGGTTGGAGCGGGTCTGTAGCTGGATTTCCTTTTTTGAGGTCAGGGGACCGAATCTTTTTTTTTCTGGTGGTGGCCGCTCGGGAACGCTAGGGAGCAGCTGGCCGCTCCCTAGACGCGTCCTTTTTTGTCCAGCATCGGGTGGGTTAATTAGGGCGTGTTTGGTTGCTTTCACTGCCGGGCCTGGCTCAGAGGGAAAAAACGAGCCAGGAGCAGGTCGTGGGCGAGGGAAAACAAGGCCAAAAAACGTAGATGTCAACTTGATTGGTTGCCTGCATTAGGAGGTCTTGTCATTGAGATGCAATTTTGACCCGGCGTTTGGTTGCATACATGCATATGATTAGGAGTTAACAACAAAACTTAACAGCCACCAGGTTTGGCTTCTCATCTCGTCAAACACGTTGAGTGCGCCGGAGCTTCCTCTGCTCCTCGCGTCGCCCACGGAGCCCGTTCGCCGCCCCCGTCAACCTCCTCGCGCCGCTCTTCGCCGACCTCCTGCGCCGCCACCCCGCTGACGCCGTCTGTGTTCGACGGTGTCCACCCATGGGCCGCCATCGCCGCCGCCAAGCTCGGCATCCCGCGGCACGAAGCTGAGCTCCAGGCTCGCCCCGCCCTCGAAGCTGAGTGTGATGGTCGGCATGAAGTACTCCTACATCATCATCGAGACGGGACTGAAGCTGAGCGTGATGGAATTCAGCTAGTAGTAGTAAAATTCAGTAAAGAGCCTCACATCGTGTAAAATTCAGAAGTACAAGCTCGCCCGACGCCGGCGCTTGTAGGCTTGTACTGGCCATCGAATACCTAAACAGGTCGCGCAGGTACTCGTACACACACGGGCAGGAGCCTCAAGCTGCGGCCGGCGAGCTCGTCCGCGTCAGTCCTCGCTGCACTCGCCCGTGCCGCCCCAGCTCGCGCCAAGCCGCGCCGGCCCGCCGCTGCCCTGCTCTTGGCCGCTCCGCGAGCAGGTTCCCGCCGTAGCCGTGCCGCGTCCAGCTCGCTATCATGGTCGGGCCGTGCCCGCTCCCTGTCGTGGCCGCGCCAAGCTCCCTTCCCTGGCCGAGGCCGCGCCCGCGACGCACCGGCCCGAGCCTCCGTCGTCCGCCGCGCCGCGCCCAGCTCGTTGCCGTGGCCGCGCCAAGCTCACTGCCCTGGCCGTGCCCTTGCCCGGCTCCCTCCTGTGGTCGCGCCGCGCCCGCTCGCTGTCGTGACCGCACCGCGCCCGCTTGCTGCCATGGCCGCCCCACACCGGCTCGCGCTTCCGCCGTCAACCGGCGCCCAGCTCGCTGCCGTGGCCGCACCAAGCTCCGTGCCCGGACCGGTGCGCCGCGGGTGAGAGGAGGAAGGTGACGAGGGGATAAGATTTTAGCGGCGGACGAGGGGACTGAGGATTAGGGAGAGAGAGGGATTAACTCGCTCGGGCCTGGCTCTCGGAAAACTGCCGATTCGGCCGTTCCCAACGGGCCAGGCCCAGAAATGCTTTAAGAACCGTGCTATGCAGGCTGAACAGTGTATGCGGGGAACCAAACAACCGAGACCCGAAAAGATGCTGCACCACGCGGGCCTGGTTGGCCTCGATGCAGGCAACCAAACTCGCCCTTAGCTGATCTGAAAAAACGGATGCGCGTCTCATATTGGTGAATTTAGTGGGTTGTCTTGGCGTTGGTTTGGCTGAATTTATATTTGGGAATAGGTACCATCGTAGTGTATTTGATTTGCCGCAACATTTTACTTTTTGATACATATTCCCAGAATTTGGATGTATATTGGATATTCTTGCATGAACTGAGAATGTAGGTACCTTTTGAAACTAATTGGTTAATATTTTTAACATGTTATGGAAATGTTCTATATTTATAAAAGAATGATGTGTGAGAGGTCAGGCTAATGATCATTATATGGTTTATTGGGCGTGTAATATTCAGGCATTTATAAGCGCTCAGTTATCATGTGGCACCACACGTCTATAACTGACAACTGATTATTTTTTTGGTAGCCTGTGAATAAAGTCATTTAAATTTACTGTTGTTGTATCTACGCTAGCCTTGTTGAGGAATAGTCTCAGGACCAGGAACCCGCCAGTTGATAGCTTTTTTAGCCGGCAAAACCCCCATGTCCACATACTCTGTGAGCATGAGCTCTGAGACTTGGGAGGCTACCCAGTCACAAGAAGTGGGAGCCTTAGACATGATGGGCCGGGTTAAAAACTACGGACAAGGAATAAGAGTATGGCGGGTTAAAATTGAAATGATAAGCCACCTAAATGATTACATGATATTTTAGCAGTAATGGACCGGTTATGGCTATAAGACGACAACGTGTTATGGTAAGTTATTAAGAAGTTATGAGCCGCCCTAACTATGGGCGTGAGGTGATTATCAGGCCGTTAACATACGGCAGGTCAAATTATGGAAGTATGAGCCAGCAACATGATGGCGGGTCATCTAAGTAGAAATTTATTGAAGCTATTACTAAGTGTGGAACAACATATTTCATTACAAGTGTAAAAGATTTCAGATCTACGAATAGTTTGAAAAAGAAGAAAAATTACCTAGCTAAAAAGACTAGGGCGGCATAGGTTGCTTGCTAGTTCATGAGCTATATTGACAAAGCAGAACATCTATAGAGGGGATGAATCTCAAAGGCGAAGCCGAATTCTTCTATGAATGTATTGGGAAAAAGGAAGATTTACAAGGCAGATAGCAGAGCAATGGAGATGAACTCCGACGAACTACGGAAGCTCTCATAACCTAAATACAGATATAAGAGGAAGGGTTAGTTAATACCTGGTAACCGACGAGGGTAGCGGCGGCGCGTGGCAAGGCTCTGGCGAAGATGTGAGAGGAGCGCCGCGGTACTACCTGAGATGGCCGGAGATGTGGTTTGGTCGCGGCGGAGCTTCGGTTGCCGACGTCCTGGCGCGAGGAAGAAGACGAAGTGAGGTGTGGTGTGTAAAGTACAAACGTGCCCTCCCCTGTACCTATTTATAAGGAAAGGGCAGCCGCAGTAAATGGCATGCGCGAGAAACAAGGCGGCACAGTAACTTTTTCAGCTTGACGGACGCCTCGATTTTCGGGATAAAGAGATATGTATAAAAGATCTATAGTGATGTCATCGATTATCTATTCAATTATGAAGGATTACGTCATCAAGAAGATGGAAAGTTAATAAGTCTGAAAATTCGATGAGCTGGCATATGGCGGGTTAAGGAAGAATGATTTTCATCCGAAGACTCGCCTAATCAAGAGGAGGAAGGTTGGCATGAACAAGCAAGACAATCTGGGGCCTAATGTTGGGGATATAACCCCAGGATATGACCTGTCGTGCACTGGCCGGGTCATAGAAGTGGCGAGTCAATAGCCCAAGGAGAACATGGGCCGCGGGCGGTGAATATTGAAGACCCGACGGGCGGCTCTTGAGCGGGGTGGCTCTTAAGCCCAGCACCGCGGATGGCGGTTCATGGCTTGGAAGGCGCAAGCCGCCCTGAGTTTTCCTTCCTTGGAGAACAGGGCGGGGTAGAGATGTATCTAGTCATGAGTCTAATTAAGACTCGGACTCTTGTATACTCGGGGCCTCGACCTGTATATAAAGGCGAGCCCCTAGGGTAGAAAGACTAAGTTACAATCAATCGATAGCTAGGTCAAGCGAATCCGCTCCCTTGTAATCAATACTCAAGCAATACAACATAAAGCATGACGTAGGCTATTACCTCGATCGTGAGGGCCGAACCTGGGTAAACTCATGTCTCTCGTCCCAATCAACCTGGACAAGCTAACCACCGTAGCGATGGCCTCGCACCTAAGTCCTTTCACTAGTGCATCTACCGTGACAAAACCACGACACTATGGGACGTTCATCTCGAACTATCATATGCATGGCATGGATAAGAAGCTCACTGAATTGCATGAGATGCTAAAGGTGGCAGTGCAGGATATTAAGAAAGGCACACATCAAATGTTGATGGTGAAGAACTCTGACAAGTTCAAGAAGAGTTGGTCCAAGAAAAAGGCTAAGGCAAAGGGCACGGAGAAGGTAATCTCCACTGCTGCACCGAAGTCTGGACCGGACGCAGGGACCGTTTGCTATAATTGCAAGGAGACCGATCACTGGAAGAGGAACTGTAGCAAGTGGCTTACAGATCATGGCAAGAAGGTCGGAAATGCTTCTTCAGGCAAAGGTACACTTGTTACATATGTTATAGACATTTACCTTGCTGACATACCTAGTAGCTCTTGGGTATTTGATACCGGATCGGTTGTTCATATTTGCAACTCGATGCAGGGGCTGGTAAGAACTAGGCATGTGGCACAATGGGAGATTGATATCAGGGTCGTCAACAAAAGTAAGAGTTGCTACGTTGGAGGTCCGCACGATGCAGCTCCAGCTTCCTTCCGGATTCATTTTGGAATTGATTAATTGTTATTACATTCCTGCACTTAGTCGAAACATTATTTCTGCCTCATGTTTGATGAGTCACGGTTATTAATTCAATTTAAAGGACAATGGTTGTTCAATATCTTTGAATGGTCACTGGTACGCGTCGGTGCTATACAAACGGTTTTAAACCCCTTTCTGCGATGGCATTTGGAACCGTCGCCTAGTGAGTGTGTGCGATAGGGGGGTCCTTCCCACACAACCCAGAAATCTTCGGGGATAGTCCCTCCTAGGACACAGGCTGGGGCCGTGTGCGATCGGGCGAGGCATCGAAACCCAATCATTTCTGTAGGCATGTACATCCCACACGGTGAATCCCAGAAAAACATTTCCGTAGGTATGTACATCCCACACGGTGAACCCCAGAAAAACATTTCCGTAGGTATGTACATCCCACACGGTGAATCCCAGAAAAACATTTCCGTAGGTATATATATCACATGCAGTCAATCTAAGGAATACGTTTCCGTTCTTATGTACATCCCACACAGTCAATCCAGGGAAAACGTTTCCGTTCGTATGTACATCCCACATAGTTTTATGTGTAGGCTCGTGTGTGAAAGGTGTAACTATCACACACGCTCTGCCTTGGCTAACGGTTTGCTTTTATCAACTACATCACACACGATTTGATGAAGAAAATTGTGTGGCATTGGGCTATCCATCGCAACTTCTTTTACTGCTAGAACCGTTTGCAAAGGTCCATGACACATTTAGCAGGTTTATTAGTTTACAATTAATAATTCCAGTATTACGTAAATTCACATTTCATATCGAACAGCTGTTTGCCAATTTCATATCAGGCACATAAATATATTATAACATCACAGTACGATAGCTACATGAAAATAGCACAGTACAACACATAGCTAGTTCTGAAGGAAATATGCCCTAGAGGCAACAATAAAGTTATTATTTATTTCCTTATTTCATGATAAATGTTTATTATTCATGCTAGAATTGTATTAACCGGAAACATAATACATGTGTGAATACATAGACAAACATAGTGTCACTAGTATGCCTCTACTTGACTAGCTCGTTGATCAAAGATGGTTGAGTTTCCTAGCCATAGACATGAGTTGTCATTTTATTAACGGGATCACATCATTAGGAGAATGATGTGATTGACTTGATCCATTCCGTTAGCTTAGCACTTGATCGTTTAGTATTCTGCTATTGCTTTCTTCATGACTTATACATGTCCCTATGACTATGAGATTATGCAACTCCCATTTACCGGAGGAACACTTTGTGTGCTACCAAATGTCACAACGTAACTGGGTGATTATAAAGGTGCTCTACAGGTGTCTCCGAAGGTACTTGTTGGGTTGGCGTATTTCGAGATTAAGATTTTTCACTTCGATTGTCGGAGAGGTATCTCTGGGCCCACTCGGTAATGCACATCACTATAAGCCTTGCAAGCATTGTAACTAATGAGTTAGTTGCAGGATGATGTATTACGGAACGAGTAAAGAGACTTTCCGGTAACGAGATTGAACTAGGTATTGAGATACCGACGATCGAATCTCGGGCAAGTAACATACCGATGACAAAGGGAACAACGTATGTCGTTATGCGGTCTGACCGATAAAGATCTTCGTAGAATATGTAGGAGCCAATATGGGCATCCAGGTCCCGCTATTGGTTATTGACCAGAGAGGTGTCTCGGTCATGTCTACATAGTTCTCGAACCCGTAGGGTCCGCACGCTTAACGTTCGTTGACGATATAGTACTATGAGTTATGTATGTTGGTGACCGAATGTTGTTGGGAGTTTTGGATGAGATCACGGACATGACGAGGAACTCTGGAATGGTCCGGAAGTAAAGATTGATATGTGGATAGTAGTGTTTGATCTCCGGAAAGGTTCCGGAATCCATCGGAAGGGGTTCCGGATGTTTCCCGAAATGTTTGGGCACGAGAACACTTTATCTGGGCCAAAGGGGAAAGCCCACGAGGTTTTTGGAAAGCGCAAAAGGAAGTTTTGCGGAGTCCAGGGGCCAGACGCCAGGGTCCCTGGCGTCTGGGTCCAGACGCCGGGAACCCTGGCGTCTGGCCCTGGAGTCCGAGAAGGACTCTTGCCTTTCGGGTGAAACCGACTTTGTGGAGGCTTTTACTCAAAGTTTCGACCCCAAGGCTCAACATACAAATAAAGGGGTAGGGCTAGCACCCAAGACACATCAAGTAACACCAAGCCGTGTGCCGGCAACCCCGTCCCCTCTAGTTTATCCTCTGTCATAGTTTTCGTAGTGCTTAAGCGAAGCCCTGCGGAGATTGTTCTTCACCAACACCGTCACCACGCCGTCGTGCTGCCGGAACTCATCTACTACTTCGCCCGTCTTGCTGGATCAAGAAGGCGAGGACGTCATCGAGCTGAACGTGTGCAGAACTCAGAGGTGCCGTGCGTTCGGTACTTGGATCGGTCGGATCGTGAAGACGTACGACTACATCAACCGCGTTGATAAATGCTTCCGCTTACGGTCTACGAGGGTACGTAGACTACACTCTCCCCTCTCGTTGCTATGCATCACCATGATCTTGCGTGTGCGTAGGAATTTTTTTGAAATTACTACGTTCCCCAACAGTGGCATCCGAGCCAGGTTTCATGCGTAGATGTTATATGCACGAGTAGAACACAAATGAGTTGTGGACGATACAAGTCATACTGCTTACCAGCATGTCATACTTTGGTTTAGCGGTATTGTTGGATGAAGCGGCCCGGACCGACATTACGTGTACGCTTACGCAAGACTGGTTCTACCGATGTGCTTCGCACACAGGTGGCTGGCGGGTGTCAGTTTCTCCAACTTTAGTTGAACCGAGTGTGGCTACGCCCAGTCCTTGAGAAGGTTAAAACATCACTAACTTGACGAACTATCGTTGTGGTTTTGATGCGTAGGTAAGAACGGTTCTTGCTAAGCCCGTAGCAGCCACGTAAAACTTGCAACAACAAAGTAGAGGACGTCTAACTTGTTTTTGCAGGGCATGTTGTGATGTGATATGGTCAAGGCATGATGCTAAATTTTATTGTATGAGATGATCATGCTTTGTAACCGAGTTATCGGCAACTGGCAGGAGCCATATGGTTGTCGCTTTATTGTATGCAATGCAATCGCCCTGTAATGCTTTCCTTTATCACTAAGCGGTAGCGACAGTCGTAGAAGCATAAGTTGGCGAGACGACAACGCTGCTACGATGGAGATCAAGGTGTCGCGCGGGTGACGATGGTGATCATGACGGTGCTTCGGAGATGGAGATCACAAGCACAAGATGATGATGGCCATATCATATCACTTATATTGATTGCATGTGATGTTTATCTTTTATGCATCTTATCTTGCTTTGATTGACGGTAGCATTATAAGATGATCTATCACTAAATTTCAAGATAAAAGTGTTCTTCCTGAGTATGCACCGTTGCGAAAGTTCTTCGTGCTGAGACACCATGTGATGATCGGGTGTGATAGGCTCTACGTTCAAATACAATGGGTGCAAAACAGTTGCACAAGCGGAATACTCAGGTTAAACTTGACGAGCCTAGCATATGCAGATATGGCCTCGGAACACTGGAGACCGAAAGGTCGAGCGTGAATCATATAGAAGATATGATCAACATAGTGATGTTCACCATTGAAAACTACTCCATCTCACGTGATGATCGGACATGGTTTAGTTGATTTGGATCACGTGATCACTTAGATGATTAGAGGGATGTCTATCTAAGTGGGAGTTCTTAAGTAATATGATTAATTGAACTTTAAATTTGTCATGAACTTAGTCCTGATAGTATTAGCATATCTATGTTGTAGATCAATAGCTCGCGTTAAGCTCCCTTGTTTTATTTTTGATATGTTCCTAGAGAAAAACTATGTTGAAAGATGTTAGTAGCAATGATGCGGATTGGATCCGTGATCAGAGGATTATCCTCATTGCTGCACAGAAGAATTATGTCCTTGATGCACCGCTAGGTGACAGACCGATTGCAGGAGCAAATGCAGACGTTATGAACGTTTGGCAAGCTCGATATGATGACTACTTGATAGTTTAGTGCACCATGCTTAACGGCTTAGAATCGGGACTTCAAAAATGTTTTGAACGCCACGGAGCATATAAGATGTTCCAAGAGTTGAAATTGGTATTTTATACTCATGCCCGTGTTGAGAGGTATGAGACCTCTCACAGTACTTTGCCTACAAGATGGAGGAGAATAGCTCAACCAGTGAGCATGTGCTCAGATTGTCTGGGTACTGCAATTGCTTGAATCAAGTGGGAGTTAATCTTCCAGATAAGATAGTAATTGACAGAATTCTCTAGTCACTATCACCAAGTTATTAGAACTTCGTGATGAACTATAATATGCAAGGGATGACGAAAGTAATTCCCGGGCTCTTCGCGATGCTGAAATCGACGAAGGTAGAAATCAAGAAAGAGCATCAAGTGTTGATGGTTAACAAGACCACTAGTTTCAAGTAAAGGGACAAAGGGAAGGGAACTTCAAGAAGAACGGCAAGCAAGTTGCTGATCAAGTGAAAAAGCCCAAGTCTGGACCTAAGCCTGAAACTGAGTGCTTCTGCTGCAAAGGGACTGGTCACTGGAAGCAGAATTGCCCCAAGTATTTGGTGGATAAGAAGGATGGCAAAGTGAACAAAGGTATATTTGATATACATGTTATTGATGTGTACTTTACTAGTGTTTATAGCAACCCCTCGGTATTTGATACTGGTTCAGTTGCTAAGAGTAGTAACTCGAAACGGGAGTTGCAGAATGAACAGAGACTAGTTAAGGGTGAAGTGACGATGTGTATTGGAAGTGGTTCCAAGATTGATATGATCATCATCGCACACTCCCTATACTTTCCGGATTAGTGTTGAACCTAAAATAAATGTTATTTAGTGTTTGTGTTGAGCATGAATATGATTGGATCATGTTTATTGCAATACGGTTATTCATGTAAGCTAGAGAATAATTTTTGTTCTGTTTGCATGAATAAAACCTTCTATGGTCATACACCCAATGAAAATGGTTTGTTGGATCTCGATCGTGGTGATACACATTTTCATAATATTGAAGCCAAAAGATGCAAAGTTAATAATGATAGTGCAACTTATTTGTGGCACTGCCGTTTAGGTCATATTGGTGTAAAGCGCATGAAGAAACTCCATGCTAATGGACTTTTGGAATCACTTGATGCTTGCGAACCATGCCTCATGGGCAAGATGACTAAGACTCCGTTCTCCGGAACAATGGAGCGAGCAACAGATTTGTTGGAAATCATACATACTAATGTATGTGGTCCGATGAATATTGAGGCTCGCGGCGGGTATCATTATTTTCTGACCTTCACAGATGATTTGAGCAGATATGGGTATATCTACTTGATGAAACACAAGTCTGAAACATTTGAAAAGTTCAAAGAATTTCAGAGTGAAGTGGAGAATCATCGTAACAAAAGTAAAAGTTTCTACGATATGATCGCAGAGGTAAAATATTTGAGTTACGAGTTTGGCCTTCAGTTAAAACAATGTGAAATAGTTTCACTACACACGCCACCTGGAACACCATAGCGTAATGGTGTGTCCGAACGTCATAACCGTACTTTATTGGATATAGTGCAATCTATGATGTCTCTTACCGATTTACCACTATCGTTTTGGGGTTATGCATTAGAGACAGCTGCATTCACGTTAAAAAGGGCACCATCTAAATCCGTTGAGACGACACCGTATGAACTGTGGTTTAGCAACAAACCTAAGCTGTCGTTTCTTAAAGTTTGGGGTTGCGATGCTTATGTGAAAAAGTTTCATCTTGATAAGCTCAAACCCAAGTCGGAGAAGTGCGTCTTCATAGGATACCCAAAAGTAACTATTGGGTACACCTTCTATCACAGATCCGAAGGCAAGATATTTGTTGCTGAGAATGGATCCTTTCTAGAGAAGGAGTTTCTCTAGAAAGAAGTGAGTGGGAGGAAAGTAGAACTTGATGAGGTAACTGTACCTGCTCCCTTATTGGAAAGTAGTTCATCACAGAAATCTGTTCCTGTGACTCCTACACCAATTAGTGAGGAAGCTAATGATGATGATCATGTAACTTCAGATCAAGTTACTGCCAAACCTCGTAGGTCAACCAGAGTGAGATCTGCACCAGAGTGGTACGGTAATCCTGTTCTGGAGGTCATGTTACTTGACCATGACGAACCTACGAACTATGAGGAAGCGATGATGAGCCCAGATTCCGCGAAATGGCTTGAGGCCATGAAATCTGAGATGGGATCCATGTATGAGAACAAAGTGTGGAGTTTGCTTGACTTGTCCGATGGTCGGCAAGCCATAGAAAATAAATGGATCTTCAAGAGGAAGACGGACGCTGATAGTAGTGTACTATCTACAAAGCTAGACTTGTCGAAAAAGGTTTTTGACAAAGTTCAAGGTGTTGACTACGATGAGATTTTCTCACTCGTAGCGATGCTTAAGTCTGTCCGAATCATGTTAGCAAATTGCCACATTTTATGAAATCTGGCAAATGGATGTCAAAACTACATTCCTTAATGGATTTCTTAAAGAAGAGTTGTATATGATGCAACCAGAAGGTTTTGTCGATCCTAAAGGTGCTAACAAAATGTGCAAGCTCCAGCGATCCATCTATGGACTGGTGCAAGCATCTCGGAGTTAGGATATGTGCTTTGATGAGTTGATCAAAGCATATAGTTTATACAGACTTGTGGTGAAGCCTGTATTTACAAGAAAGTGAGTGGGAGCACTACAGCCTTTCTGATAAGTATATGTGAATGACATATTGCCGATCAGAAATGATGTAGAATTTTCTGGAAAGCATAAAGGAGTATTTGAAAGGAGTTCTTCAAAGAAATACCTTGGTGAAGCTGCTTACATATTGAGCATCAAGATCTATAGAGATAGATCAAGACGCTTGATAAGATTTTCAATGAGTATGTACCTTGACAAGATTTTGAATTAGTTCAAGATAGAACAGTCAAAGAAGGAGTTCTTTCCTGTGTTGCAAAGGTGTGAAGTTGAGTAAAAACTCAAAACCCGACCACAACAGAAAATAGAAAGAGAATGAAAAGTCATTCCCGATGCCTCAGTCATAGATTCTATAAAGTATGCTATTCTGTGTACCAGACCTATTGTGTACCTCACCAAGAGTTTGGCAAGAGGGTACAATAGTGATCTAGGAGTAGATCACTGGACATCGGTCAAAATTATCCTTAGTGGAATAAGGAAATATTTCTCGGTTATGGAGGTGATAAAGAGTTCGTCGTAAAGAGTTACGTCGATACAAGCTTTGACACCAATCTGGATGACTCTAAGTCTCGATCCAGATACATATTGAAAGTGGGAGCTATTAGCTAGAGTAGCTCCGTGCAGAGCATTGTAGACATAGAAATTTGCAAAATACTTACGTATCTGAATGTGGTAGACCCGTTGACTAAACTTCTCTCACAAGCAAAACATGATCACACCTTAGTACTCTTTGGGTGTTAATCACATAGCGATGTGAACTAGATTATTGACTCTAGTAAACCCTTTGGGTGTTGGTCACATGGCGATGTGAAGTATGGGTGTTAATCACATGGTGATGTGAATTACTGGTGTTAAATCACATGGCGATGTGAACTAGATTATTGACTCTAGTGCAAGTGGGAGACTGAAGGAAATATGCCCTAGAGGCAACAATAAAGTTATTATTTATTTCCTTATTTCATGATAAATGTTTATTATTCATGCTAGAATTGTATTAACCGGAAACATAATACATGTGTGAATACATAGACAAACATAGTGTCACTAGTATGCCTCTACTTGACTAGCTCGTTGATCAAAGATGGTTGAGTTTCCTAGCCATAGACATGAGTTGTCATTTGATTAACGGGATCACATCATTAGGAGAATGATGTGATTGACTTGACCCATTCCGTTAGCTTAGCACTTGATCGTTTAGTATTCTGCTATTGCTTTCTTCATGACTTATACATGTCCCTATGACTATGAGATTATGCAACTCCCGTTTACCGGAGGAACACTTTGTGTGCTACCAAATGTCACAACATAACTGGGTGATTATAAAGGTGCTCTACAGGTGTCTCCGAAGGTACTTGTTGGGTTGGCGTATTTCGAGATTAGGATTTTTCACTCCGATTGTCGGAGAGGTATCTCTGGGCCCACTCGGTAATGCACATCACTATAAGCCTTGCAAGCATTGTAACTAATGAGTTAGTTGCAGGATGATGTATTACGGAACGAGTAAAGAGACTTTCCGGTAACGAGATTGAACTAGGTATTGAGATACCGACGATCGAATCTCGGGCAAGTAACATACCGATGACAAAGGGAACAACGTATATCGTTATGCGGTCTGACCGATAAAGATCTTCGTAGAATATGTAGGAGCCAATATGGGCATCCAGGTCCCGCTATTGGTTATTGACCAGAGAGGTGTCTCGGTCATGTCTACATAGTTCTCGAACCCGTAGGGTCCGCACGCTTAACGTTCGTTGACGATATAGTACTATGAGTTATGTATGTTGGTGACCGAATGTTGTTGGGAGTTTTGGATGAGATCACGGATATGACGAGGAACTCCTGAATGGTCCGGAAGTAAAGATTGATATGTGGATAGTAGTGTTTGATCTCCGGAAAGGTTCCGGAATCCATCGGAAGGGGTTCCGGATGTTTCCTGAAATGTTTGGGCACGAGAACACTTTATCTGGGCCAAAGGGGAAAGCCCACGAGGTTTTTGGAAAGCGCAAAAGGAAGTTTTGCGGAGTCCAGGGGCCAGACGCCAGGGTCCCTGGCGTCTGGGTCCAGACGCCGGGAACCCTGGCATCTGGACCTGGAGTCCGAGAAGGACTCTTGCCTTTCGGGTGAAACCAACTTTGTGGAGGCTTTTACTCCAAGTTTCGACCCCAAGGCTCAACATATAAATAGAGGGGTAGGGCTAGCACCCAAGACACATCAAGTAACACCAAGCCGTGTGCCGGCAACCCCGTCCCCTCTAGTTTATCCTCCGTCATAGTTTTCGTAGTGCTTAGGCGAAGCCCTGCGGAGATTGTTCTTCATCAACACCGTCACCACGCCGTCGTGCTGTCGGAACACATCTACTACTTCGCCTGTCTTGCTGGATCAAGAAGGCGAGGACGTCATCGAGCTGAACGTGTGCAGAACTCGGAGGTGCCGTGCGGTCGGTACTTGGATCGGTCGGATCGTGAAGACGTACGACTACATCAACCGCGTTGATAAATGCTTCCGCTTACGATCTACGAGGGTACGTAGACTACACTCTCCCCTCTCGTTGCTATGCATCACCATGATCTTGCGTGTGCGTAGGAATTTTTTTGAAATTACTACGTTCCCCAACAAGTTCAACTTCATAAGAACAATATATTCATTTCCCTAATCGAGATCATCCAGGCTCGTCTTATCCACCTCTGCTTTAAGTTCAGTAAGAATATGTTTTGCGCGGGCCAACTGGGAAAGTGCCTCCTCCTTCGCCAACACCATCTTAGCAAAGTCTGATTTAAAAAATCTGAGCTCATTCTCCACCTTCAACTTTTTATCCCGCATCTTCAAATATTCTTCAGCGTTGCCAACAGTTTCTCTAAGCCTACGTCTGTTCTCTTCCTCATACATGCTCCAGAGCTTCGCTAGGCACATCTTCAAAGACTGTGGCCATTCTTGATCAACCCACTACAAGTAAGAACACTTCCGTTCATCCTATAATATTTAAAACTAGATTAGTAACAATTGTAGGGGAAATGGGTTTATAGCAACATAAAAAATCACCAATGCTTATTTTGAAAAACTGAAGAAACATGTTAATTATGACATATCTTCTCAAAAAGATCAATGTGCAAATGAATTAATTGCTACTGAGACAACAACCAAATTCTGGAACATCAGAAGCTATAATTAACTACAACAACGCTACAAGTTCTTACTCATGTACAATAAATAACAAATTGAACATTTTATGAGGAAGGTAAATATAACTGCAACAGCATAGCGATAGTGTTTGGATGACAGCAAATTGATACTAACAGGTGTGTACATGCACAAATTTAGTAACATAGAACTAATAGCACTAAGGCCGTCCACTATGTATCCCAAAACTGGGGTAAAGACAACTGTTGCTACATGTGGCACCGGTGCCCTGCACTGGCGAGCCGATGCGGCGGAAAAAAATCAGGGACCCGGACTCCGGAGCACGTAGTTGCTCCAATGCCCAGTTCCTTCGTGCCATAAAGATTAGTATTTTATTGCTTGGCTGCTCGGATGTGTGGACCAAAATTGGTTGCACAAACTGCTGAAGCGGTGCCAAATAATTTTCTAATGGCACCGCTGATGAGATGGCAACAATTTAAGATACTAGGTACAAACTGTGACACTGTCTTAGGATGCGTTTGGTTGAAGGTGTGGTATGAATGGGTTGGGACTGTGACAGTGTCTGAATCACATCTAACAAAGGATTTGTAACAACGAAAGAGGGTCTAACCTTCTCTGTACATGCCAGAAACTTCCTCCCACTGTCCACAGATTCAAACACAACTTGCTTCACGCATGGAGATTGATGGTGACAACGAGCAGATAGATCTTCAGCCACCCTGCTCCATTCGTTGCCACTGATGGTCCTAGGGAGCTACAAGAGGAAGAAATGGCTCAAATCAACCATTGGGTAAAAATCCTTCATTCCAAGTCATAGCCCGAGAGAGAGAAGAGAGGCATACCCGAGTGGTGAAGGAGTCATCGTCGGAGGAGGAACCGCTGGAGAGGTCTTTGAAGAAGAACATGGCGACCCCGGCGGTAGGATGCGAGACGGCGAGAGCGAGGAAGCGGCTATAGCTTAGCAAGGAAGGAAGGAAGGAGGAAACATGGGAAATGTGACTTGTGGTCGGGGAGAAAAGGGGGTGGGGAAGGGGGCGGGGGTAGATATTTTGGCAGTAGGCCAAAATTTTGGAAATGTGGAGGGAAACTTTGCGCGCGGTGCCGCCGGACTATTCACTTTGAATGATTGTGTGCATCGCAAATGATTCTTCTGCTTTACGCGCATGGTATGAGTTTGATAATTCATATTTTGGTGGAAATTTCTCCGGGTACGTCATTGCATAATTTAACATCGCTTGCTAATTTGGGCACACAAAAGAGCGTACAACAGATATACCACACTGACTGAATCGAGAAATTTTAGTAATTAAACAGAGCTAGTTGACATTAACATTGCTTTAACAAAATACCAACATTAAAAACAAAGCCTAAGTACGCATAATTTTAACAAATCCGCAGCCGCGCTGGCCTATGCATCGCTGGTGTGATATGAGACGTCGATGACTTGTCCTGGCGACATGCCGCCGTTGGTGGACTCCGCATCTCCCCTGCTGAAGTCGACTGCGTCCTCATCCTCGTCCTCGTCCTCGGCACTGCCCTCAAGGTTGTAGTACTTGTAGTAGTGGCTGCGCCAGAGCTCGCGTTGGTACTCCACTGTCAATTCCTCGACGGACAGACTCTTCTCTACCTCGACCTCGGCCACGCGCAACTCCTCCTCCCGGCGCTCCTCGATCTCCGCCGCCTCCTGCATCTCTAGCTCCCGCTCGGCGACCTCATGAGGAAGCAGGTGCTCCATGGCCACCGCCGCCTTTTTGGACATGGGTTGCATGCTGTAGTCCGAGGTGGCCTGGAATATCTTGGCGTGTGCATCCTCGATCTTGGCGTGGATGGCCTCGACCCGAGCCAGGGCGACATCGGCGGCACGGACGGCAGCTCGAGCGCTCTCGGCGTTTGCAACCGCCGTCGCAGCAGCAGCTGTTGCCTTCTCGGCTGCTGCAGCTGCCCTGTCGGCTGCCGCAGACGCCCTCTTGGCAGAAGTGGCCGCGCTCAATGCGGATGCGGCGGCGCTCTCGGCGCAGGCGGCGGTGCTCGGTGGGGACGCGGCCGTCGTACGGGCCTTCACGAAGCGTTTCCACGGCGTCATCTTTGCAAGAAGGGGGGCGGGAATGGGGATCAGGATTTGTGGATTCGGGGTTGCCAGCACTGGAGCAGACGAGCTGGCGAAGCTTAAGGAGGGAGACTTAAATAGACCCAGATATTTTCATCGCAAACGGTTCCTAGAAAACAACTGTGTGTGATGTTGTAGATATTTTTTATTAGCTGTCAAAGACGAATTTGGAGTAAAGTGGCAACAGATGGTGTTTTAAATGTACGAGAAATTTTGTCGCACTGATACAACTGTCATGTCAAATTTTGGAAAATTTCAGGGGTCATTTGACCTTTTAAGACATTTAAGTGATTTTCTAGCCATTTAATGACTGTAATTCAAATTTGAACTACATCTACATGCAATGGCTAACCAATACAGTTTGAAAAATCATATTTGTGTACTTGTGTGCGAGTTAATTCCATGTGCAGTAAATTAGAAGGAATTTTCAAATATATTTGTCTCGCGACATGGACACATGCATATGTATGCATGGAGTGACATGGCATTTTCATTCTAAAAATTTAAAAAATATCAGAAACACATGAAACCTTGGTTGATGTAATGTCATGCCACCAAGATGATGTGGTAAAAAAATTGGCATGTTTGACTAAAGGTTGGACACAAACCCATCACAAACCGGAGCAACTCACCAGAAGGCTCGTGGTTCCAAGAGGGAATAATGCATGTTCGATGACGAATGGGAGATAGCTTCCTCTTACGGCCTTCAATTTTTTTCTATGTCTAACATGCACTACTACAACTATAATGTGAAATTTTGGAAAATTCTAGGGGTCATTTGACCCTTTTAAAGACATTTAAGTGATTTTCTAGCCATTTAATGACCGTAATTCAAATTTGAACTACATCTACATGCAACGGCTAACCAAAACGGTTTAAAAAATCATATTTGTGTACTTGTGTGAGTTAATTCCATGTGAAGTAAATTAGAAGGAATTTTCGAACATATTTGTCCAGCGACATGTACACATGCATATGTATGCATGGAGTGACATGGAATTTTAATTCCAAAAAATTAGAAAAATATCAGAAACACATGAAACCTTGGTTGATATAATGCCATGAGACCAAGATGATGTGGTAAAAAAATTGGCATGTTTGACGAAAGTTTGGACATAAACTCCTCACATACCGGAGCAACTCACTAGAAGGCACGTGGTTCCGAGAGAGAACAATGCATGTTTGATGACGAACGGGAGATAGCTTCCTCTTACGACCTTCGTTTTTTTCTACGTCTAACATGCACTGCTACAATTGTAATGTGAAATTTTGGAAAATTCTAGGGGTCATTTGACCTTTTCAAGACATTTAAGTGATTTTCTAGCCATTTAATGACCGTAATTTAAATTTGAACTATATCTACATGCAACGGCTAACCAAAACGGTTTAAAAATCATATTTGTGTACTTGTGTGCGAGATAATTCCATGTGCAGTACATTAGAATGAATTTTCAAACATATTTGTCTCACGACATGGACACATGCATATGTATGCATGGAATGACATGGCATTTAAATTCCAAAAAAAATTTAAAAATATAAGAAACACATGAAACCTTGCTTGATGTAATGTCATGCCACCAAGATGATGTGGTAAAAAAATTGGCATGTTTGACGAAAGTTTGGACACACACCCCTCACAAATCGGAGCAACTCACTAGAAGGCTCTTGGTTCCGAGAGGGAACAATGCATGTTTGATGACGAACGGGAGATAGCTTCCTCTTACGGCCTTCTATTTTTTTGTACGTCTAACATGCACTACCACAACTGTAATGTGAAATTTTGGAAAATTCTAGGGGTCATTTGACCTTCTAAATACATTTAAGTGATTTTCTATACCAAATCATATTTGTGTACTTGTGTGCGAGTTAATTCCATGTGCAGTACATTAGAAGGATTTTCAAACATATTTGTCTCACGACATGGACACATGTATATGTATGCATGGAGTGACATGGCATTTTAATTCCAAAAATTAAAAAAATATTAGAAACACATGAAACTTTGGTCGATGTAATGTCATGCCACCAAGATGATGTGGTAAAAAATTGGCATGTTTGACGAAAGTTTGGACACACACCCCTCACAAATCGGAGCAACTCACTAGAAGGCTCATTGTTCCGAGAGGGAACTATGCTACCTCTTGAGCACTGCGTTGGTTTTCCCTTGAAGAGGAAAGGGTGATGCAGTAAAGTAGCGTAAGTATTTCCCTCAGTTTTTGAGAACCAAGGTATCAGTCCAGTAGGAGACCATACTCAAGTCCCACGCACCTACACAAACAAATAAGAACCTTGCAACCAACGCGATAAAGGGGTTGTCAATCACTTCACGGCCACTTGCAAAAGTGAGATATGATAGAGATGATAAAATAATATTTTTGGTATTTTTATGATAAAGATTGAAAGTAAAGATTGCAAAATAAACGGCGAAAGAAATAGCTAGTTGACGGGAGATTAATATGATGGAAAATAGACACGGGGGCCATAGGTTTCACTAGTGGCTTCTCTCAAGATAGCATAAGTATTACGGTGGGTAAACAAATTACTGTCAAGCAATTGATAGAACTGAGCATAGTTATGAGAATATCTAGGTATGATCATGTATATAGGCATCACGTCCGTGACAAGTAGACCGATGCCTGCCTGCATCTACTACTATTACTCCACACATCGACCGCTATCCAACATGCATCTAGAGTATTAAGTTCATAAGAACGGAGTAACGCTTTAAGCAAGATGACATGATGTAGAGGGATAAACTCATGCAATATGATATAAACCACATCTTTTTATCCTCGATGGCAACAATACAATATGTGTCGTTTCCCCTTCTGTCACTGGGATCGAGCACCGCAAGATTGAACCCAAAGCTAAGCACTTCTCCCATTGCAAGAAAGATCAATCTAGTAGGCCAAACCAAACTGATAATTCGAAGAGACTTGCAAAGATAACCAATCATACATAAAAGAATTCAGAGGAGATTCAAATATTGTTCATAGATAATCTTGATCATAAACCCACAATTCATCGGATCTCGACAAACACACCGCAGAAGAAGATTACATCGAATAGATCTCCAAGAGAATCGAGGAGAACTTTGTATTGAGATCCAAAGAGAGAGAAGAAGCCATCTAGCTAATAACTATGGACCCGAAGGTCTGAGGTAAACTACTCACACATCATCAGAGAGGCTATGGTGTTGATGTAGAAGCCCTCCGTGATCGATGCCCCCTCCGGCGGAGCGCCGAAAAGGCCCCAAGATGGGATCTCACGGGCACAGAAGGTTGCGGCGGTGGAAATAGGGTTTTTGCTCCGTATCTGATGTTTTCGGGGTACGTAGGTATATATAGGAGGAAGAAGTAGGTCGGTGGAGCTACGAAGGGCCCACAAGGGTGGAGGGCACGCCCCCTGCCTCGTGGCTTCCTCGTTGATTGCTTGACGTCCACTCCAAGTCCTCTGGATCACGTTTGTTCCAAAAATCACGTTCCCAAAGGTTTCATTCCGTTTGGTATTCCTTTCCTTTGAAACACTGAAATAGGTAAAAAACAGCAATCTGGGTTGTGCCTCCGATTAATAGGTTAGTCCCAAAAATTAACACTGAACAATGCATGTTTGATGACGAACGGGAGCATTGTAGACATAGAAATTTCCAAAATACTTACGTATATTAATGTGGTAGACCCGTTGACTAAACTTCTCTCACAAGCAAAACATGATCACACCTTAGTACTCTTTGGGTGTTAATCACATAGCGATGTGAACTAGATTATTGACTCTAGTAAAACCTTGGGTGTTGGTCACATGGCGATGTGAAGTATGGGTGTTAATCACATGGTGATGTGAATTACTGGTGTTAAATCACATGGCGATGTGAACTAGATTATTGACTCTAGTGCAAGTGGGAGACTGAAGGAAATATGCCCTAGAGGCAACAATAAAGTTATTATTTATTTCCTTATTTCATGATAAATGTTTATTATTCATGCTAGAATTGTATTAACCGGAAACATAATACATGTGTGAATACATAGACAAACATAGTGTCACTAGTATGCCTCTACTTGACTAGCTCGTTGATCAAAGATGGTTGAGTTTCCTAGCCATAGACATGAGTTGTCATTTGATTAACGGGATCACATCATTAGGAGAATGATGTGATTGACTTGACCCATTCCGTTAGCTTAGCACTTGATCGTTTAGTATTCTGCTATTGCTTTCTTCATGACTTATACATGTCCCTATGACTATGAGATTATGCAACTCCCGTTTACCGGAGGAACACTTTGTGTGCTACCAAATGTCACAACGTAACTGGGTGATTATAAAGGTGCTCTACAGGTGTCTCCGAAGGTACTTGTTGGGTTGGCGTATTTCGAGATTAGGATTTTTCACTCCGATTGTCGGAGAGGTATCTCTGGGCCCACTCGGTAATGCACATCACTATAAGCCTTGCAAGCATTGTAACTAATGAGTTAGTTGCAGGATGATGTATTACGGAACGAGTAAAGAGACTTTCCGGTAACGAGATTGAACTAGGTATTGAGATACCGACGATCGAATCTCGGGCAAGTAACATACCGATGACAAAGGGAACAACGTATATCGTTATGCGGTCTGACCGATAAAGATCTTCGTAGAATATGTAGGAGCCAATATGGGCATCCAGGTCCCGCTATTGGTTATTGACCAGAGAGGTGTCTCGGTCATGTCTACATAGTTCTCGAACCCGTAGGATCCGCACGCTTAACGTTCGTTGACGATATAGTACTATGAGTTATGTATGTTGGTGACCGAATGTTGTTGGGAGTTTTGGATGAGATCACGGATATGACGAGGAACTCCTGAATGGTCCGGAAGTAAAGATTGATATGTGGATAGTAGTGTTTGATCTCCGGAAAGGTTCCGGAATCCATCGGAAGGGGTTCCGGATGTTTCCCGAAATGTTTGGGCACGAGAACACTTTATCTGGGCCAAAGGGGAAAGCCCACGAGGTTTTTGGAAAGCGCAAAAGGAAGTTTTGCGGAGTCCAGGGGCCAGACGCCAGGGTCCCTGGCGTCTGGGTCCAGACGCCGGGAACCCTGGCATCTGGCCCTGGAGTCCGAGAAGGACTCTTGCCTTTCGGGTGAAACCAACTTTGTGGAGGCTTTTACTCCAAGTTTCGACCCCAAGGCTCAACATATAAATAGAGGGGTAGGGCTAGCACCCAAGACACATCAAGTAACACCAAGCCGTGTGCCGGCAACCCCGTCCCCTCTAGTTTATCCTCCGTCATAGTTTTCGTAGTGCTTAGGCGAAGCCCTGCGGAGATTGTTCTTCATCAACACCGTCACCACGCCGTCGTGCTGTCGGAACACATCTACTACTTCGCCTGTCTTGCTGGATCAAGAAGGCGAGGACGTCATCGAGCTGAACGTGTGCAGAACTCGGAGGTGCCGTGCGGTCGGTACTTGGATCGGTCGGATCGTGAAGACGTACGACTACATCAACCGCGTTGATAAATGCTTCCGCTTACGATCTACGAGGGTACGTAGACTACACTCTCCCCTCTCGTTGCTATGCATCACCATGATCTTGCGTGTGCGTAGGAAATTTTTTGAAATTACTACGTTCCCCAACAAGTTCAACTTCATAAGAACAATATATTCATTTCCCTAATCGAGATCATCCAGGCTCGTCTTATCCACCTCTGCTTTAAGTTCAGTAAGAATCTGTTTTGCACGGGCCAACTGGGAAAGTGCCTCCTCCTTCGCCAACACCATCTTAGCAAAGTCTGATTTAAAAAATCTGAGCTCATTCTCCACCTTCAACTTTTTATCCCGCATCTTCAAATATTCTTCAGCGTTGCCAACAGTTTCTCTAAGCCTACGTCTGTTCTCTTCCTCATACATGCTCCAGAGCTTC
The DNA here is from genome assembly GCF_002575655.3 of Aegilops tauschii subsp. strangulata. Taxonomy (NCBI): domain Eukaryota; kingdom Viridiplantae; phylum Streptophyta; class Magnoliopsida; order Poales; family Poaceae; genus Aegilops; species Aegilops tauschii. The sequence continues at coordinate 267,156,896 of NC_053038.3, read as the reverse complement.
GCTAGGCACATCTTCAAAGACTGTGGCCATTCTTGATCAACCCACTACAAGTAAGAACACTTCCGTTCATCCTATAATATTTAAAACTAGATTAGTAACAATTGTAGGGGAAATGGGTTTATAGCAACATAAAAAATCACCAATGCTTATTTTGAAAAACTGAAGAAACATGTTAATTATGACATATCTTCTCAAAAAGATCAATGTGCAAATGAATTAATTGCTACTGAGACAACAACCAAATTCTGGAACATCAGAAGCTATAATTAACTACAACAACGCTACAAGTTCTTACTCATGTACAATAAATAACAAATTGAACATTTTATGAGGAAGGTAAATATAACTGCAACAGCATAGCGATAGTGTTTGGATGACAGCAAATTGATACTAACAGGTGTGTACATGCACAAATTTAGTAACATAGAACTAATAGCACTAAGGCCGTCCACTATGTATCCCAAAACTGGGGTAAAGACAACTGTTGCTACATGTGGCACCGGTGCCCTGCACTGGCGAGCCGATGCGGCGGAAAAAAATCAGGGACCCGGACTCCGGAGCACGTAGTTGCTCCAATGCCCAGTTCCTTCGTGCCATAAAGATTAGTATTTTATTGCTTGGCTGCTCGGATGTGTGGACCAAAATTGGTTGCACAAACTGCTGAAGCGGTGCCAAATAATTTTCTAATGGCACCGCTGATGAGATGGCAACAATTTAAGATACTAGGTACAAACTGTGACACTGTCTTAGGATGCGTTTGGTTGAAGGTGTGGTATGAATGGGTTGGGACTGTGACAGTGTCTGAATCACATCTAACAAAGGATTTGTAACAACGAAAGAGGGTCTAACCTTCTCTGCACATGCCAGAAACTTCCTCCCACTGTCCACAGATTCAAACACAACTTGCTTCACGCATGGAGATTGATGGTGACAACGAGCAGATAGATCTTCAGCCACCCTGCTCCATTCGTTGCCACTGATGGTCCTAGGGAGCTACAAGAGGAAGAAATGGCTCAAATCAACCGTTGGGGTAAAAATCCTTCATTCCAAGTCATAGCCCGAGAGAGAGAAGAGAGGCATACCCGAGTGGTGAAGGAGTCATCGTCGGAGGAGGAACCGCTGGAGAGGTCTTTGAAGAAGAACATGGCGACCCCGGCGGTAGGATGCGAGACGGCGAGAGCGAGGAAGCGGCTATAGCTTAGCAAGGAAGGAAGGAAGGAGGAAACATGGGAAATGTGACTTGTGGTCGGGGAGAAAAGGGGGTGGGGAAGGGGGGAAGGGGGCGGGGGTAGATATTTTGGCAGTAGGCCAAAATTTTGGAAATGTGGAGGGAAACTTTGCGCGCGGTGCCGCCGGACTATTCACTTTGAATGATTGTGTGCATCGCAAATGATTCTTCTGCTTTACGCGCATGGTATGAGTTTGATAATTCATAGTTTGGTGGAAATTTCTCCGGGTACGTCATTGCATAATTTAACATCGCTTGCTAATTTGGGCACACAAAAGAGCGTACAACAGATATACCACACTGACTGAATCGAGAAATTTTAGTAATTAAACAGAGCTAGTTGACATTAACATTGCTTTAACAAAATACCAACATTAAAAACAAAGCCTAAGTACGCATAATTTTAACAAATCCGCAGCCGCGCTGGCCTATGCATCGCTGGTGTGATATGAGACGTCGATGACTTGTCCTGGCGACATGCCGCCGTTGGTGGACTCCGCATCTCCCCTGCTGAAGTCGACTGCGTCCTCATCCTCGTCCTCGTCCTCGGCACTGCCCTCAAGGTTGTAGTACTTGTAGTAGTGGCTGCGCCAGAGCTCGCGTTGGTACTCCACTGTCAATTCCTCGACGGACAGACTCTTCTCTACCTCGACCTCGGCCACGCGCAACTCCTCCTCCCGGCGCTCCTCGATCTCCGCCGCCTCCTGCATCTCTAGCTCCCGCTCGGCGACCTCATGAGGAAGCAGGTGCTCCATGGCCACCGCCGCCTTTTTGGACATGGGTTGCATGCTGTAGTCCGAGGTGGCCTGGAATATCTTGGCGTGTGCATCCTCGATCTTGGCGTGGATGGCCTCGACCCGAGCCAGGGCGACATCGGCGGCACGGACGGCAGCTCGAGCGCTCTCGGCGTTTGCAACCGCCGTCGCAGCAGCAGCTGTTGCCTTCTCGGCTGCTGCAGCTGCCCTGTCGGCTGCCGCAGACGCCCTCTTGGCAGAAGTGGCCGCGCTCAATGCGGATGCGGCGGCGCTCTCGGCGCAGGCGGCGGTGCTCGGTGGGGACGCGGCCATCGTACGGGCCTTCACGAAGCGTTTCCACGGCGTCATCTTTGCAAGAAGGGGGGCGGGAATGGGGATCAGGATTTGTGGATTCGGGGTTGCCAGCACTGGAGCAGACGAGCTGGCGAAGCTTAAGGAGGGAGACTTAAATAGACCCAGATATTTTCATCGCAAACGGTTCCTAGAAAACAACTGTGTGTGATGTTGTAGATATTTTTTATTAGCTGTCAAAGACGAATTTGGAGTAAAGTGGCAACAGATGGTGTTTTAAATGTACGAGAAATTTTGTCGCACTGATACAACTGTCATGTCAAATTTTGGAAAATTTCAGGGGTCATTTGACCTTTTAAGACATTTAAGTGATTTTCTAGCCATTTAATGACTGTAATTCAAATTTGAACTACATCTACATGCAACGGCTAACCAATACAGTTTGAAAAATCATATTTGTGTACTTGTGTGCGAGTTAATTCCATGTGCAGTAAATTAGAAGGAATTTTCAAATATATTTGTCTCGCGACATGGACACATGCATATGTATGCATGGAGTGACATGGCATTTTCATTCTAAAAATTTAAAAAATATCAGAAACACATGAAACCTTGGTTGATGTAATGTCATGCCACCAAGATGATGTGGTAAAAAAATTGGCATGTTTGACTAAAGGTTGGACACAAACCCATCACAAACCGGAGCAACTCACCAGAAGGCTCGTGGTTCCAAGAGGGAATAATGCATGTTCGATGACGAATGGGAGATAGCTTCCTCTTACGGCCTTCAATTTTTTTCTATGTCTAACATGCACTACTACAACTATAATGTGAAATTTTGGAAAATTCTAGGGGTCATTTGACCCTTTTAAAGACATTTAAGTGATTTTCTAGCCATTTAATGACCGTAATTCAAATTTGAACTACATCTACATGCAACGGCTAACCAAAACGGTTTAAAAAATCATATTTGTGTACTTGTGTGAGTTAATTCCATGTGCAGTAAATTAGAAGGAATTTTTGAACATATTTGTCCAGCGACATGTACACATGCATATGTATGCATGGAGTGACATGGAATTTTAATTCCAAAAAATTAGAAAAATATCAGAAACACATGAAACCTTGGTTGATATAATGCCATGAGACCAAGATGATGTGGTAAAAAAATTGGCATGTTTGACGAAAGTTTGGACATAAACTCCTCACATATCGGAGCAACTCACTAGAAGGCACGTGGTTCCGAGAGAGAACAATGCATGTTTGATGACGAACGGGAGATAGCTTCCTCTTACGACCTTCGTTTTTTTCTACGTCTAACATGCACTGCTACAATTGTAATGTGAAATTTTGGAAAATTCTAGGGGTCATTTGACCTTTTCAAGACATTTATTTCTAGCCATTTAATGACCGTAATTTAAATTTGAACTATATCTACATGCAACGGCTAACCAAAACGGTTTAAAAATCATATTTGTGTACTTGTGTGCGAGATAATTCCATGTGCAGTACATTAGAATGAATTTTCAAACATATTTGTCTCACGACATGGACACATGCATATGTATGCATGGAATGACATGGCATTTAAATTCCAATTTTTTTTAAAAAATATAAGAAACACATGAAACCTTGCTTGATGTAATGTCATGCCACCAAGATGATGTGGTAAAAAAATTGGCATGTTTGACGAAAATTTGGACACACACCCCTCACAAATCGGAGCAACTCACTAGAAGGCTCTTGGTTCCGAGAGAGAACAATGCATGTTTGATGACGAACGGGAGATAGCTTCCTCTTACGGCCTTCTATTTTTTTGTACGTCTAACATGCACTACCACAACTGTAATGTGAAATTTTGGAAAATTCTAGGGGTCATTTGACCTTCTAAATACATTTAAGTGATTTTCTATACCAAATCATATTTGTGTACTTGTGTGCGAGTTAATTCCATGAGCAGTACATTAGAAGGATTTTCAAACATATTTGTCTCACGACATGGACACATGTATATGTATGCATGGAGTGACATGGCATTTTAATTCCAAAAAATTAAAAAAATATTAGAAACACATGAAACCTTGGTCGATGTAATGTCATGCCACCAAGATGATGTGGTAAAAAATTGGCATGTTTGACGAAAGTTTGGACACACACCCCTCACAAATCGGAGCAACTCACTAGAAGGCTCATTGTTCCGAGAGGGAACAATGCATGTTTGATGACGAACGGGAGATAGTTTCCTCTTACGGCCTTCAATTTTTTTGTACATCTAACGTGCACTACTACAACTGTAATGTGAAATTTTGGAAAATTCTAGGGGTCATTTGACCTTTTAAAGACATTTAAGTGATTTTCTAGCCATTTAATGACCGTAATTCAAATTTGAACTACATCTACATGCAACGGCTAACCAAAACGGTTTGAAAAAAATATTTGTGTACTTACGTGCGAGTTAATTCCATGTGCAGTAAATTAGAAGGAATTTTCAAACATATTTGTCTCACGACATAGACACATGCATATGTATGCATGGAGTGACATGGCATTTTAATTCCAAAAAATTAAAAATATATCAGAAACACATGAAACCTTGGTTGATGTAATGTCAAGCCACCAAGATGATGTGGTAAAAAATTGGCATGTTTGACAAAAGTTTGGACACGCACCCCTCACAAATCGGAGAAACTCACTAGAAGGCTCGTGGTACCGAGAGGAAACAATGCATGTTTGATGACGAACGGGAGATAGTTTCCTCTTATGGCCGTCTATTTTTTTGTACGTCTAACGTGTAGTACTACAACTGTAATGTGAAATTTTGGAAAACTCTAGGGGTCATTTGACCTTCTAAAGACATTTAAGTGATTTTCTATACCAAATCATATTTGTGTACTTGTGTGCGAGTTAATTCCATGTGCAGTACATTAGAAGGAATTTTCAAACATATTTGTCTCACGACATAGACACATGCATATGTATGCATGGAGTGACATGGCATTTTAATGCCAAAAATATAAAAAATATCAGAAACACATGAAACCTTGGTTGATGTAATGTCATGCCACCAAGATGATATGGTAAAAAAAATGGCATGTTTGATGAAAGTTTGGACACACACCCCTCACAAATCAGAGCAACTCACTAGAAGGCTGGTGGTTCCGAGAGGGAACAATGCATGTTTGATGATGAACGGGAGATAGTTTCCTCTTACGGCCTTCAATTTTTTTGTACGTCTAATGTGCACTACTACAACTGTAATGTGAAATTTTGGAAAATTCTAGGGGTCATTTGACCTTTTAAAGACATTTAAGTGATTTTCTAGTCATTTCATGACCGTAGTTCAAATTTGAACTACATCTACATGCAACGGCTAACCAAAACGGTGAAAAATCATATTTGTGTACTTATGTGCGAGTTAATTCCATGTGCAGTAAATTAGAAGGAATTTTCAAACATATTTGTCTCACGACATGGACACATGCATATGTATGCATGGAGTGACATGGCATTTTAATTCCAAAAAATTAAAAATATATCAGAAACACGTGAATCCTTGGTTGATGTAATGTCATGCCACCAAGATGATGTGGTAAAATTTTTGGCATGTTGACGAAAGTTTGGACACGCACCCCTCACAAATCGGAGCACCTCACTAGAAGGCTCGTGGTTGCGAGAGGGAACAATGCATGTTTGATAACGAATGAGAGATAGTTTCCTCTTACGGCCTTCTATTTTTTTGTACGTCTAACGTGCACTACTACAACTGTAATGTGAAATTTTGAAAAATTCTAGGGGTCATTTGACCTTTTAAAGACATTTAAGTGATTTTCTAGCCATTTAATGACCGTAATTCAAATTTGAACTATATCTACATGCAACGGCTAACCAAAACGGTTTGAAAAATCATATTTGTGTACTTGTGTGCGAGTTAATTCCATGTGCAGTAAATTAGAAGGAATTTTTAAACATATTTGTCTCATGAGATGGACACATGCATACGTATGCATGGAGTGACATGGCATTTTAATTCCAAAAAAAAATCAGAAATACATGAAACCTTGGTTGATGTAATGTGATGCCACCAAGATGATGTGGTAAAAAAATTGGCATGTCTGACGAAAGTTTGGACACAAACCCTTCATAAACCGGAGCAACTCACTAGAAGGCTCGTGTTTCTGAGAGGGAACAATGCATGCTTGATGACGAATGGGAGATAGCTTCCTCTTACGGCCTTCAATTTTTTTCTACGTTTAACATGCACTACTACAACTGTAATGTGAAATTTTGGAAAATTCTTGGGGTCATTTGACCTTTTAAAGACATTTAAGTGATTTTCTAGCCATTTAATGACCGTAATTCAAATTTGAACTACATCGACATGCAACGCCTAACCATAACGGTTTGAAAAAGAAACCATATTTGTGTACTTGTGTGCGAGTTAATTCCATGTGCAGTAGATTAGGAGGAATTTTCAAACATATTGGTCTCACGGCATGGGCACATGCATGGAGTGCCATGGCATTTTAATTCTGAAAAATAAAAAAATGATCAAAAAACATGAAACCTTGCTTGATTTAATGTCATGCCACCAAGATGATGTGGTAAAAAATTTGGCATGTTTGACGAAAGTTTGGACACACACCCCTCACAAACTGGAGCAACTCACTAGAAGGTTCGTGGTTCCGAGAGGGAACAATGCATGTTTGATGACAAACGGGAGATATCTTCCTCTTACGGCATTCAATTTTTTTTCTATGTTTAACGTGCACTAATACATCTATCATGTGAAAATTTGGAAAAATTTAGGGGTCATTTGACCTTTTAAAGACATTTAAGTGATTTTCTAGCCATTTAATGACCGTAATTTAAATTTGAACTACATCTACATGCAACGCCTAACCATAACGGTTTGAAAAATGATATTTTTGTGTACTTGTGTGCGAGTTAAAAAATCATCAGACGATGTAAATATCTGGTGTTCAAAAAAGAAAATGTAAAGATCTGGCAAGACAACCGCCCCCCACACGATTGGCACACTATCTCGCGGCTCGAGGTTTGGTAGGTGAGTGGCGGGGATCATTAATCAGACACGGTTCTGTATTGGAAACCGTCAGCTATTATGTTCACACACGGATTTTTGCGGGAATCATGTGTAATTCAAACTATAGTACTCGTAAATTCCAACGACCGGCATGTGTATTGTCCCCGTCGATCTAGATTTCGGCTGGCAATAAATGCTACCTTGCTCATGTCGTCCCGCCTACATTCTCATCTACATCCTCCCGTAGCTTGCCCTCTCTCTCTCTCTCTCAAATCTCTGCCATGGCGCCGCTGGTCTGCCCATGCGTCGACAAGGAGTCGCCGCCCCCCGAGGACGCTCACTCGATTAGCAGCGACGAGGACCCCTACGCGCTGCCTGACGAGGTTGCGCCGCCCCCCAACTTTGGATTGGTTTTGGGGCCAATACAATCTTTGTCCATGGAAGTCGCTGCTGCTGGCTGAGAAAGCCAGGCAAGTGGCATTCAAGAAGGAGATGGCGGAGGAGGAAGCCAGGTACCAGGCGGCCTGTGAAGACCATGATGCCGCCTGGAAAAAGGAGGCGGCGGAGCTTTGGGGGCGGGCGCGTCGACGTGCTGAGGAGGTGTACGAAGACGGGTACTTTGCGAGGAAGGACATAGGCGCTGGGCGCCTCGTCGCTGCATGGAAGTGGGCCGATAAGCTCCAGCGTGCAACCGACGAGGAGCTCCGGTGGGTGCCTAATGAAATGGCAAGATCATCCGCGCGCGTCCGCCAGCAAGAGGTGGATCGGTACGTCAAGTGCTGCGAGGCGGAGGAGGCGGAGTACTGCCTCTGCACTGGGAAGACGTAGCGAACCAGGGAGCTGCTGGCGAGGGGCTGCCGAAATACTGGCCTCAGGAGGGATTATTAGTTTTAGTAATGTTCATTTTCAATTTTATGCATTGTACCTAGTAGTTAAGTATCATCATGTATATGTGATGATATTATATATATGTATTCTGTGATGAACTAATGAACAATTAATATATATATTATGAATTCCATTTTCTATCTGTTTTTGTATACTAATTTGAATCTAGCTGTTTTCATCCACATATACAGAAAGGAAAGCGTATATACACACATTGAAACAAAACATATAAGAATGGAAAACAGAGTACAACATTGAAACAGAGCAATAAACAGAGCAATACTATGATTGCTATGAATAGATGGCTATCCACGTCGAAACGACTCAATAAAATAAAACGCGTCCATGAGACCATGATCAGCAGCCCTTGCCTATGGTAGCTCTTAGCTCTGCGTGAACTCGTGCAGGCGTTTGTCCAAGCGGTCGACATGCTCGCGGTACATCTGGAGCGCGATCTCGAGCTCCAAGTTGGCTATTTCATCGAAGATCACCAGCTCGAGGATGCAACAGCCATGTTCCTCTATGTGCCCAGGTGGACACCTAGGCCAAGGAGGCGGTCGAGCCTACGAACCAGCGCATTGGCATCCAGCGGGCCGCGGACAAGGCGAACGGCGGCACCCATGCGAACGGCGCGGCGGGAGTCCGGTGCAAGTACGACGCGGCCGACCTCTGGTGAAAGTACGACACTGAGGGCATCTGCCCACTCCTGGCGAGGAATGGGGGTACTGACGGGACGTGTGCCCAGCTGCGACGCCGTGTCGACAGCAGGCAAGCGCCGATGGATCCGCTCTTGCTGTGCAGCGCGCCACGCCTCTCGCTCTGCGGCGCTCCAATGGTCTCGCCGTGCGGCGAGCCGCAACCCATCGGCACGGACGCTCCTAGCTTGCTCTGCGGTGCGCCATCGATCATATTGTGCGGCGAGCTGCAGCCTGTCGGCGCTGGCATTCCTATCTTGATCCGTGGTGCTCAAGCGCCATGTGCCAAAGGTCTGCTCAACCCTGGCAATGACGCGCATCACAGTGTCGTCCATCGCGTTGCCGGGGAGCGCCTCGGCCTCGACGGGCCGTGGCACCTGCTCGTTTTCCTCGTCAACGAGGTTGATGGCAGAGGCGACGCTTTGGTGGGTTGGCATGCTTGGAAATGGTGTATGTGCTATAGGCTGTGCTTGTTGCCTCCGTGCGTCGCGCGCCAGCTATGCGCAATATTGCTGGGTGGCGGGAAACATGTGAGGAAATGGCGGGAAACTGTAAGTGCATCTAGTGCCCCTTAGTGATTTTGGTGTATTGAAGACTTATAGGTTAAGGGACTAATGTGTTTATGAATGTACACAGGTCTATAAGTCCATGAGGAGTTTGATATTTACAAAGAAAGTCGACCCCTAAAAATGAATATCTTCGACTGAAGATTTTGGATTTCTGAAGACTTTCTGAAGACTTTGAAAGTGAAGAAATTGGTGTGACCTCGAAGACTTGGCAGTCATTCCAGGAACATGAAGCGTGAAGACTTTTGTTTTCGTAGTTTCATTTTCTCTTTCTTGAGTCATAGGAAACACCGTACTGTTAAAGGGGGTCGAGGAAATACTAAGGAAAAATTTCCAAGTGATGCTCAACTCAAATCCTACACCTACCAATCCCTTCGAGTGAAGCCATTGCAAATCTCATACAGTTCAGTCAATTTCTTCAGTGATAGAGACGAAGTTCTTCTGGTCTCTAAGGAATTTGTTCTGACTGAGGAGTTAGGAATTCGCCAGTGTGGATTGCCTACACAGTGAGGAACATGATAGCCCTGAGGAATTTGATACTCAAAATTCCGACCGTTGCTGTGCTATGCGCCAGCTGTCCCAAAATATCTACCCACCTAACGGTCATATCATTGAAGGGCATTTATGTCTTATCATGTCGGGCTGCTCCCTAGGCTATAAATAGCCGCCCCCTACAACCACTAGCTGGTTGGCTGCTCCGAGAGAAATTGACACTTGTCATTTGAGAGCATCCCATCCTCCGAGGACTTTGAGCGAAAATCATCAAGTGAGGAAAACCCAAACCCAAACACCTACAAACCCAAAGTGATTGAGCATCACTGAAGAGATTGATCCTGCATGGATTCGACGCTTGTTACCTTTGAAGACTGTGCATCTTCCAGACGGTTAGGCGTCATGGTCTAGAGCATCCAAGAGGAAATTGTGGATTGCCGAGTGACCGAGTTTGTGAAGGTTTGGAGTCACCTAAAGACTTACCACGAGTGATCGGGCGAGGTCTGTGTGACCTTAGCTCAAGGAGAATACGGTGAGGACTAAGTGTCCTGGACTACGTGTTCAGGACTGGGTGTCCGGGACTGTGTGTCCTCAGGTTTAAATACCTAGCCGCTCCAACCAGACGTACAACTGTCACAGCAGTTGGAACTGGTCTACCAAATCATTGTCTTCACCAAGCCAACTGGTTCTATTTCCTCAACTCTTTCATTTCCTCATTACAGTTGTTTTGTGCTAGTTCATATCTGTTTGAGGACTTTGACTGAAGACTTTCTCAATTTCCTCAGTTCAATTTCTTCAGTCTGTTTGTCTTCATCCTGTGTTTACGCTTTCTGTACTCTGTGTTTGCTTTCATTTCATCATGATGATCATGTTTATGTTCTACCATGTTTGCATCTGAGTACTTATTCCGCTGCAAGTAGTTCTTCGCTTAGGAATTTCCTCACCGGCAAATTCCTCAGTGAAGAATTCATAAAAATCACCTATTCACCCCCCTCTAGTCGATATAACGCACTTTCAGTTGGTATCAGAGCAAGGTACTCCCTTGTTCTGTGTGATTTTGGTTTAACCGCCTGGGGTTTTAGTTATGTCGACTGCAGGTATGATCAAGGTCTCTGCTGGGTGTCCTACCTTCGATGGGACGGATTACCCCTACTGGAAGAATAAGATGCGAATGCATCTTGAGGCAATTGATAACGATCTCTGGTATGTTGTGGAAAATGGTGTTCCCTCAGTCACACCTTCCCTGAATGCTGCTGATGTGAAGAGATTCAAGCAACTCGATTCTCAAGCGAAGAACATCATATGTGGCCATCTAAGCAAAGGACAATATGAAAGAGTGAGTGCTTTGGAAACTGCTAAGCTTATCTCGGATAGGTTGTCCAAAGTCAATGAAGGAGTCTCAACACAGCGTGACTCTCGAGTTGACGTTCTTCGCAATCTCTTCAACCGCTTCAAAAGACTCGACAATGAAAATGTTCAAAAAACCTTTGATCGCCTCACTGACATCTCAAATGAACTTCAAGCACTTGGTGCCACTGACATCACCGACCATGAGGTGGTGAAGAAATTGTTGAGATTGCTTGATTCGTCATTTGATACTCTGGCACTGATGATACAAGAACGTGGAGATTACAAGTCACTTGATCCCGCAGATATCCTCGAGAGGCTAAACACTCATGATTTCCAGCTTGCTGAAAAGAGAGATCTCTATGGTTCAAGCTATGGCAGATCACGTGCCCTGAAGGCCAAGGCAGTTTCTGAATCTGAAGATGAAGATTCTGGTAGTAGCCTTGGTGATCCTGAAGAACTGAGCCAGGAGCTAGCACTGCTCGTGAAGAAATTCCAGAAGTTCTCAAGACGTGGTCGTTTTGGAAAATCCTCAAGGAGCAATGATTCCTCATCCAGTGACTACAAGAAGAGGCTATGCCACAAATGCAAGAAACCTGGTCACTACATTCAAGATTGTCCTCAGTGGGAAAAGGAATCAAAGAAGAAGAAATACAAGGATTGCAATTCTAATGACTCCAAGAAGAAGAATAAATCTTCAAAGTCTTCATCATCAAAATCCTCGAAGTCTTCATCTCACAAGAAGAGCAGCTCTAAGAAGGCTCGGGCATTCATTGGCAAGGAAATGGACTCTAAGGCTGAATCTGAGGAACATGAGGAAGAGGAGGCATCTGAGGAGTCCGAGTCTGGTGTGGCGAGCCTAGCTCTCGCTACTGCATTCATGAGCAAGTCCATCTTCAACTCTGAAGAAAATGGCTTCACCAACAAGGCTGATGAAGGCAATGATGACTATGCTCCCACCTATTGCTTCATGGCAAAGGGTGCCAAGGTACTCAAATGCCCCTCCTCTGAATCAAGTGAGGATGAATCTGATGAAAACCTCAAGCCTAGCTACTCTAAACTTGCTAAAATTGCTGTGAAACAACAAAAGGCTTTTGAAAAGGTTCAAAACATGCTAGACAAAAGTGATGATATGTTGGGTGAAGAAATGGATCGCACAAAAACCTTGACTGAAAATCTTCAGAGACTTCAGTCTAAGTTTGACAACCTTCAAAGTCGTCATAACACTCTCTTATCTGATCATGAGAAGCTTTCCTATGAATTTCTTCAAAGAAAGCAAGATCTTGAAAAACTAAGAGTGAGTTATGAAGATCTTCAGAAGGAGCGCGATTCATTACTTGCTCAACAAATCAGCGCTGCTCAGGAAGAATTTGTTCCTCCATGTTTGAAGTGCATTGAATGTGAATCTGCTAATTCTTCACCTGAATGTTCTTCTGCTACAAATTCTTCCCCTGTCTCTGCTATCACTAATTCCTCATCTGGGGACATTGCTAGCATCACTGATAATGCAGGGCTGAAGGAATTGTACATGACAGGCATGTACAAAAGCCTCAAAGGGCATCAGGCTCTTTGTGATGTGCTTAAAAAGCAGATCCTCAACAGAAACCCTAGGAAAGAGGGTATTGCCTTTGAGAGGAAAATCAATGCTGATGGGACATACTGGAAGCCTGAGCAGTATCCCAAAACCTCATGGGTTGCTGCAAAGGGACCTCCACTAGATCCATCCACTTTATGTGGCTTTACATGTGAATCTCCTCATTCTGCTGACGAGTCATTTGACTCCAACTATAAACTGTTCAAAAATCAGAATGGTGAAGTATTTGCTAGATATGTTGGTACTAACTGTAGGAACGATTCCCCTATGAAGAAAATCTGGGTTCCCAAAAGGTGCCTTGAAAGTCTTCAGGTGAATGTCCCCATGACACCACCTGTGAAGAATAGGAACCCCAGATCAAATTCTTCATATGGACCAAATTCTTCATATGGATCCAAGTCCTCATACGGACCAAATTCCTCACGTGGATCAAATTCTTCAAGAGGATCAAAGTCCTCATATGAACATCATCGTGCTAACTCTTCTGTCTCGCAGGGAAGATTTAAGGGCTATGAATATGAGCATTATTCTTCCAACCATTATGTTCATAAGTCCTTGAAGAATTTCTCTGCTTATTCATATGCTTATCCTAACTCCTCTTATGTGAAACGAAGTGGACTGGCTTCTATGCCACCTTTCTCGTATGGAGCTCGCAGAGTGATGAACTCTTTTCCACCCCTTCAGATGTGGGTGGTGAAGAAAAAGAACCAATCTCTTATGCATGGTCGGGTCTCCAGACGAACTTAAACGTCTGAAGAATTTGCTGGAGACCTGAATTTTCCTGAAAGGACGCAGGCTAATCATGAAGAAATGAATCCTCATTTCTCACGTCCTAATACTGCTTTACCTGTTCTATTGCTTGATGAAATTGATCTGATGAATTTGATATCACATTCTTCACTGATGAAGTATATGAGTTTGTAAGCCGCACTAATTCCTCTGCAGGATGATCAACCCAAAGCCAATGAGTGGGTCCTCGATAGTGGATGTACAAATCACATGACTGGTGACAAGAATCTATTGATGGATGTTCCCTTATCTCCATCGCATCTGAAGCATATCATCTTCGCTGACAAAGGCAAAAGTCAGGTATTGGGTCTAGGTAAGGTTGCGATCCCAAAGGATCGACACATGGACAAAGTCATGCTTGTCGAGTCCTTAGGATACAACCTCATGTCAGTCTCAATGCTTTGTGATCTTGATATGGTTGTCATCTTTGGCAAGTATCGTTGTGTTGTGATTATGGAAGCTGACAATTCCAAAGTCTTCGAAGGCTTTAGGAGAGGAGATTTGTATATTGTTGATTTCTCTACAGGACCTCAACCAGCTGTATGTCTACTTGCAAAAGCTTCAGAAGGCTGGCTGTGGCATCGACGACTTGGTCATGCTGGCATGAGGAATTGCACATGCTCGCGAAGAAGAAGCATGTCATTGGCATTGAGAATGTCAAATTCCTCAAGGATCATTTGTGCGGAGCCTGCGAAGCTGGAAAGATGACCAAGGCCAAACATCCAGCGAAGACTATCATGACTACCACTCGACCATTTGAATTGCTTCACATGGATCTCTTTGGTCCTAATCACTATTCTGCAGTTACAAATGATGCATCTCTATATGGCTTTGTTATTGTTGATGATTACTCCCGTTACACATGGGTGCATATTGTCACTTACAAACATGAGGTGCAGGAAGTCTTCAAACGATTTTCCTCGAGGGCTTCAACCAACTTTGGTGTGAAGATCAAGCACATCAGAAGTGACAATGGAACTGAGTTCAAGAATTCTGGTGTTGATGACTATCTTGATGAACTTGGTATTACTCATGAGTTATCTGCTCCTTATACTCCTCAGCAGAATGGCGTCGTGGAGCGCAAGAACAGGACTCTTGTTGAGATGGCTCGCACTATGCTTGATGAGTACAAGACGCCTCGTCGTTTCTGGATTGAGGCAATTGATACCGCGTGCCACATCATCAACAGGGTATATCTTCACAAATTCTTCAAGAAGACTGCATACGAACTCCTCACTGACAAGAAACCCAATGTGAGTTATTTCAAAGTCTTCGGTGCTAAATGTTGGATTAGAGATCCCCATCACAACTCTAAATTTGCACCGAAAGCACATGAGGGTTTTATGCTTGGTTACGGAAAGGACTCGCACACCTATAGAGTCTTCGACAACGTTCACCCCAAAGTTGTTGAAACTGTAGATGTGCGGTTCGATGAAACTAATGGCTCGCAAAGAGAGCACCTACCTTCTGTGTTAGATGAATAGTCACCTGAGGAAACTTTCAAGTTCAAGGCTACTGAGGATGTCATTCCTACTGAAGAATCTGTTGAAGAAATCATTCCAGAACGTGAAGAACGTCATGCTGATGCACCTGAAGAAAATGGTGCTGAAGAAAATGCTGATCAAATTCCTAAACGACAACCCGCTCATCCTCGCGTTGCAAACGAAGTGCAGATTGAGAAAATCATTAGCGACATCAACATTCCAGGTCCTCTCACACGCTCAAAAGCTTCACATTTGTCTAACTTTTGTGGGCACTTTGCCTTCATCTCTATCACAGAGCCCACTAAGGTAGATGAAGCATTTTTGGAGCCTGAGTGGATTCAAGCTATGCAAGAGGAATTACATCTATTCGAGCTCAACAACTTCTGGGAACTGGTCAAATGTCCAGATCTTCACAAGCACAATATCATTGGCACAAAGTGGATCTACCGCAACAAGCAAGATGAAAATGGCCTTGTGGTGAGGAATAAGGCATGGCTTGTAGCTCAAGGCTACACACAGGTTGAAGGAATTGATTTCGATGAAACTTTTGCACCTGTTGCTAGACTTGGGGCTATTCGCATATTACTTGCTTATGCTAACCATCATGATATCACTTTATATCAAATGGATGTGAAAAGTGCATTCCTCAATTGTAAGCTTGAGGAAGAAGTATATGTTGCTCAACCCCCAGGTTTTGAAGATCCAAAGCATCCTGACAAAGTCTTCAGACTCAATAAGGCCCTCTATGGCCTCAAGCAGGCCCCTCGGGCGTGGTATGGTACTTCGAAGGAATTCCTCATGAAGAAAGGCTTCAAACCCGGTTCACTTGACCCAACTCTTTTCACTAAATCTTATGATGGTGAATTGTTTGTGTGCCAAATTTATGTTGATGATATCATTTTTGGCTGTACTGACCAACATTACAGTGATGAATTTGCCTATATGATGAGTGAAGAATATCAAATGTCTATGATGGGAGAATTGAAATTCTTCTTAGGTCTTCAAATTCGTCAATAGCGCAATGGCATATTCATATCTCAGGAGAAATACCTCAAGGATGTACTGAGGAAATTCGGCATGCAAGATTGCAATGGCATCAAAATCCCTATGCCCACCAATGGCCATCTATGCACTAATGAAAATGGTATTGACTTCGATCAAAAGGTATACCGCTCCATGATTGGTTCTTTATTGTATTTATGTGCATCTAGGCCAGATATTATGCTTAGTGTTTGCATGTGTGCCCGATTTCAAGCTACACCGAAGGAATCACACCATAAGGCTGTGAAGCACATTCTTCGATATCTAGCTCACACACCAACACTTGGATTATGGTACCCCAAGGGCTCGGCTTTTGATCTCATTGGATATTCAGACTCTGACTATGCTGGTGATCGTGTGGACCGCAAGTCAACATCAGGCACATGCCATTTCCTCGGACGATCTTTGGTCTGTTGGTCCTCGAAGAAACAAAACTGCGTATCACTGTCTACTGCTGAAGCTGAGTACATTGCTGCTGGTTCTTGCTGTGCTCAATTTCTGTGGATGAAGCAAACTCTCAAGGACTACGGCGTCAACATGAAGAATGTGCCTCTTCTATTGTGACAATGACAGTGCCATGAAGATTGCTCATAACCCAGTTCAGCACTCGAAGACAAAGCACATTCAGATTCGTCATCATTTTCTTCGTGATCATGTGTGGAAGGGCGACATCTCCATTGAGCATGTAAGGACTGAAGAACAACTAGCCGATATCTTCACAAAGCCCTTGGATGAGAAGGGATTTAGCAAGTTGAGGTGTGAGCTAAATATCCTAGAATCTTCGAATGTTCTTTGAAAAGGACACTCATCCTAACACTTATGCAAAATTGATGACTTAGATGTGCAACACATGAAGAAATGTTTTTCTTCAATCAATGAAGACTAACACTCCAAGTGTGAAGAAATTAATGAAGAATTTGATTCTCAGAACCCTACGACAATTGTACGCGGTGTCTGAAATCATCATTCTTATACGGTGGGTCACGCCACCACCAAAAGTTGAAAATCTTCAATTTGAGTTTTTCCTCAGTTGTTCAATTTCTTCAACTTTGCAATGTCTTCACCATTTCCGTCGTTTTTCTTCATTGGCTATATATATATGTATATATATATATATATATATATATGAGTTTATGTCCTCTACAACATTCACTTATTGCTATTTCTTCATGTTGCCTTTTCTGCTAAGTGAATGTGATCGGACCCTTCCCCCTCTATGCTAAACTCAACCCAAACTATTCACAAATTCTTCATGTGCGTTCTATTTGAAACTAGTTCAAAATCTTCACTGTGTCCTTGTCAGCTGAAGAGCGAACGGAACTTTAAAACTTATCTTATCTAAATTTTCGGTCTTTGCCGCTCAAACCGTTCCACATTCCACGATAATACTTATCTATTCACCCACGATCTCACAGGATCTCCACCTCTCAGTATGTGGGTGACACATGTCAAGCGAATGAGAAGGGTCAGGGGCACGTTCGTCCAATTTCTTCGGGCGAACAGTTTTTCACTTCGACTATAAATACCCCTCCCCTTCCTCACTTTGTTTTTACTCCGCTCAACCTCTCTCCCGCTCGAGCTTCTCAAACCCTAGCGCTGCCGCTACTTCATCGTCGCCGGTGAGGAAGAGCTTCACTGCCTCGACCTCGTCGCTGTCGTACTCGCGCCGGCTGCGGATTTCTTCACTCCGTCGCCGCCGTAGCTGTCTTCCTCTGCCAAGTTAGGGCGTGGAAGATCTGAACCGACGAGCTTCACATCTACACTTCCCAGTTCGTCGTGTTCTTCGTCTAGGGTAATTAAAAGTTAGTTTTACTGCCCTCTTTGATTCAAATGTTTTCTACAAAATCTTCAAAAGGTGTTTATTCTTCAAATCTTCACACACTGAACACCTCACATAACATCTGTTCTTGATCTGTTTCCCTAAGCAACATTTTTCTTCAAGATTCCTCAATTGTGTGGATTTTTCAATCACAACTCTGGAACCTAAGTCAAAGAACGCTTAGTGAAATTCTTCAAGACTCATCTGGTCAAATTCCTCAAACTTGTTCTTATTGCAAAACCTTCTGAGAATGCATATGACCTCTCCAAATTCCTCGCAACTATACTCTGTTCACAGGTACACATGTCCGCTGCTGAATCACTAGGTTCTCATCAACTTAACTCATTTGCAGCGTTCCTTGAAGAAAAGTTGCACACCTCTTCAGAGAATTCCATTGCTCAAATTCCTCAGCTGAAGAAAATGGCTGACGGTAAGAAGCCACAGAAGGGAGGAAAGAGGCCTGAGGTCAATACTGCTTTCGAGATTCCTGATGACATATACAAGGATTATTGCACTCCTGATGAGGCCAAATTTGGCAAGGAGGACAAAAATCAGCGCAAGGTGCGCATACAAAGAATAGAGAGGAGATGGGCACGGGAATGGAGGGAGTACAGATATGTTACTCCCAAGTACATGAAAAAATTCGCTCTTAATCCTCCATGCCCAAGACCTCCATTGGCACCTGGCCAACAAGCTGATCCCACCAGCCTGAAGCGTGGTGAGGACTATCCTGATGAATGGGCCAAGCGCCAGGCCAAGCTAGCCAAAATAGCTAAGGAAGCAGTGAGGAAATTTAATGAAGACTCTACTGCTGCTGCTACCACTGCTGAGGCCTCTGCAAGCAAGCCAAAGAAGGCCATGGCAAAGAAGCCTGCTCATAAGCCAAGTGCTTCACTTCCAATGCCCTCACGGCCAAGTTCCTCAGCAATGCCCTCACGGCCAGATTCTTCAAAGCCCTCACGGCCAATTCCTCAAGATGCTCCAGCTCCTCCAAAGTCCTCAGCTCCTCCGTCAAAATCCTCAGCACCTGTGCATCTCGCCACGTGCCAAAGGACAACAGGCATCTCTATTGCCTCAGGAGCTTCTGCTAGTTCTTCAGCTCCCCCCAATTCATCAACTGGCCCCTCTTTGCTGAAGAAAAAGGCCACTGCTGGACAAGGCGCTCGACCAAGTCCTCACAAGAAGCAGGTCACCTTTCAAGTACCGTCCGAAGATGACGAACCTGATGATGAGGAACTTGCCGAAATCATCAGGGACAGGCAGCTCAGGGCCACTAGAGCCAAAGGCACAAATGTGCCTCTGCTTTTGGATCCAAAATTGATCCTTGATTACATTGATCTCTAGCATAAGGACCCCAACACACCTATGCCTGACTTCAAATTGACTCCTGGCCAAAGTCATATGTTGACTGCCTTCATACAAGAAGAAAAATGGAAATTTGAAAAGGCCAGGCAATTGAAGAAAGCGCAGTACAAAAAGGAGCGTTTCCTGAAGAAAAACGTTGTCTCTATGACAACTGAAGAACTTGTCACTATTCAATCTGAGACCAAGAAACTCAGTGATGAATTTGACGTATACCGCACTGACTGGCTTGGAGCCAAAGTCAGGTTTGTGAAGTTAACCGAGAAGTTCACTACCAATTTTGCAGCTCCATCGCTACAAGAAATTCCTCATGCTGAGGCATCTGCTCAGCCGACTGAAGAACATGCCAGCACTGCTGATGAAAATCAGGCTGCTGAAGAAATTCAGAGTACGAGGGCTGATGACTGCATTCTAGCCGCTGAAGAAATTGCCAGGGCAACCACTAGTGTTGCGCCTGAAGAAACTGAAGAAGTCAGGGCAACTGCATCAGTTGTGCCTGAAGTGATTGAACCAAATTCCTCTGCTCCTCCTGCACCTACCCCAACTCTGATCCTTCCGTCTGCATCAGATGTGAAGAAGACCAAGGCTGCAGAGCGTGCAACAGTGAAGAAAAGGAAAGCATCAATTCATCAGATTCTTCAGCTCCGAAGAAGATGAAGCCATTGACCAGCTCTTTTGAGAATCCAAGTGATGCTATTCCGGTCTCATCCATGCCATCAAAGGACCTTGTTCCTTTTGATGAAGAATATGTGATCCCAAGTGGATCAGATGAAGAGATTCCTTCTGCTGCTTCGTTAGAGCAGTTGGATGAAGAAATTGAAGCGGATGCGATCCCTTCAACCCCGATAGTCTCATCGCCCATGCCTCAGTTCACTGCTGAAGAGGCCGACGTTGAAGAAAAGAGTGAAGAAGAAGATGTGGACATTGGGTGCACAATCTAGTGTTGAACGATGACTTTTGGGAAAGTCAGCACCCCAATTCTCCTCTGTTCACACCCCTTCAAAAAATTCCTCAGTCCCCTGTGAATACTGAAGTACAGATGGGATCTGAAGAACCTCATGCCACACCATCTGTCCATGAAGAGATTCCAGCCACTAGTGCTGAAGAAAATGTTAATGAAGAATTGAAGACCCAGGCTGTCACTGAAGAAGAAGCTGAAATTCCTCAGCTAGTGGATCCTGAGATTGCGATTCGTGAGGTGGTAATGCAATTGACCGATACCCCTCAGCCCAAGCCAAAGGATCCCTTCTCGAAGAAGCAGAAATTCAAGGCTGATGACTTCTTCAGCGAGCATGTGTTCTTCACAGACTATAATCCTTATGACTCTGCTCGTCTTAGAAGGAAGCGCTTCTGGACTGCCAGCCAAGCAAATTTTTATTCTTCACTACTCTTCAACAAGGACAAAGTCTTCGACCATGAGCATATTCCTCACATGGACATGGAATCACTGCCTTGTTTCACCCCAGTCCTAAGTGTGCTTCATGATGCAGGACTGCTCAACTTTTGCACGGATATTTGCGATTGGAATGAAGAGCTCATTCTTCAATTCTATGCAACTCTGCATATCACAGGCGATGCTGACGATGTGAACTCTTGGGTTTTGGACTGGATGACCGATAATACTCACTATAAAGCACCGGCCTCTGAATTACTTCACGCCCTGCCAATCAGTCCTCCCCCTTGAAGGAGCTCGTTGCCTGTACCATGATCCTGAACTCACTGCCCATTACATGCAAGTGCTAATGAAGCCTCTGAAGCCCGGTCAAGCCCCAAGGACCAAATTCCTCGCGAAGGAATTGCTATATGTGCCAAGAACAGTTTATCGCATTCTGACGAAGACTTTGAGTCCTATCAAAGGCCACGATTTGACTGATGAAGAAGTCATTGGCATCATGAAGAATCTGCTATTCAATATCATGCATGGCATTCCTCTCAACTATCATGATTTCTTCATGAGGACTCTGGCAAATGTTGCACTCTCTCTGTTTGAGTTGAAGCCTTACGCACCTTGGATTATGAGATTCCTCAGAATAAGGTCTTCACTCAACTACAAGGCTGATTTTCAGAATCACCTCAGCTACTTGCCCCCAATTGAAGTCCTCAAGCGGACATATTCCTCAGCTGATGAAAAGAGCAAGGCCACTGCTGTTATTGGTGAAGGCAATCGTCCATTGGATGGTTAGTTTCGTAAAGCTGCATCTTACTCCACCAATGATGATTCTGCTACTCATGATTGTGCCGCTAATGCATCAAAGCCAAATCCTCAAGCCACAGTTCCCAGGGTGATGACTGACCGTGAGCTTCTTCTTAGTCTTCACCAGAAGGTGGATCGAAACCACAAATGGGTTAAGTGTCAGTTTGGTTCTATTCTTCACAACATGACTGCTACACACAATGCAGTGAAGAAAAACCATTACTACCTCCATGAAGTCTTCGGTCGCACCTGGGCTATCTTATCACATCTATATGGTGAAGAAGATCTGAAGCAAATGGGTCTCAAGGAGGATTTCGACTGGTCTGCTCCTCCACCGAAGAAATTCAAGAAGGTCAAGGTTCCTTCCTTGGTGGCCAGCTCATATTCTTCATCACGGGAAACTGATGAGCATGAAGACTTGGACGACACCGCGGCAGGCCCTACAACAACAAACGACCCCAACAACGCTAGCGCTCCTCCATCAACTTGATATTCTTCAGGGGTGTTAGTCCTCATTTTTCGATCCTTTTGGTCATTCGGTGACAAAGGGGGAGAAATTTGAGTTAGTCTTCAAGCGGGTCTACCTATATGGGCGTTTTTTATGAAGTTACAACTCTCGTTCTTCTGAGACTTTATTCGATTGGGTTGTAAACTTAAACTCTATGGTGGTCTGATACTTTTGCTGAGATTTTCTGCATGCTTATCCCTCATTAATGTTAGTGCACGCATGCTGAATTACATCAGTCACCATATTTCATCATGCATTTCAAATTCTTCATATTATATGTCAAATGTGTGTATGAATATCAAGATATAGGGGGACATCTCCATGATTCTACTCTTCAAGTGTGCATTGCTTCAAAAGCAAATTCCTCCCTATGCACATCTTCAGGGGGAGTTCTTCTATATCTTGCAATCAAATTCCTCAATATCAGTATTTACACTTCATATGTTTTATCCCCGTTGAAAACTTAACCTATATTGTCATCAATCACCAAAAGGGGGAGATTGTAGGTGCATCTAGTGCCCCTTAGTGATTTTGGTGTATTGAAGACTTATATGTTAAGGGACTAATGTGTTTATGAGTGTACACAGGTCTATAAGTCTATGAGGAGTTTGATATTTACAGAGAAAGTCGACCCCTAAAAATGAATATCTTCGACTGGAGATTTTGGATTTCTGAAGACTTTCTGAAGACTTTGAAAGTGAAGAAATTGGTGTGACCTCGAAGACTTGGCATTCATTCAAGGAACATGAAGCGTGAAGACTTTTGTTTTCGTAGTTTCATTTTCTCTTTCTTGAGTCATAGGAAACACTGTACTGTTAAAGGGGGTCGAGGAAATACTAAGGAAAAATTTCCAAGTGATGCTCAACTCAAATCCTACACCTACCAATCCCTTCGAGTGAAGCCATTGGAAATCTCATACAGTTCAGTCAATTTCTTCAGTGACAGAGACGAAGTTCTTCTGGTCTCTGAGGAATTTGTTCTGACTGAGGAGTTAGGAATTCGCCAGTGTGGATTGCCTACATAGTGAGGAACATGATAGCCCTGAGGAATTTGATACTCAAAATTCCGACCGTTGCTGTGCTATGCACCAGCTGTCCCAAAATATCTACCCACCTAACGGTCATATCATTGAAGGGCATTTATGTCTTATCATGTCGAGCTGCTCCCTAGGCTATAAATAGCCGCCGCCTACAACCACTAGCTGGTTGGCTGCTCTGAGAGAAACTGACGCTTGTCATTTGAGAGCATCCCATCCTCCGAGGACTTTGAGCAAAAATCATCAAGTGAGGAAAACCCAAACCCAAACACCTACAAACCCAAAGTGATTGAGCATCACTGAAGAGATTGATCCTGCATGGATCTGACGCTTGTTACCTTTGAAGACTGTGCATCTTCCAGACGGTTAGGCGTCATGGTCTAGAGCATCCAAGAGGAAATTATGGATCGCTGAGTGACCGAGTTTGTGAAGGTCTGGAAGTCACGTGAAGACTTACCACGAGTGATTGGGCGAGGTCTCTGTGACCTTAGCTCAAGGAGAATACAGTGAGGACTAAGTGTCCTGGACTGCGTGTTCAGGACTGCGTGTCTGGGACTGTGTGTCCTCAGGTTTAAATACCTAGCCGCTCCAACCAGACGTACAACTGTCACAACAGTTGGAACTGGTCTACCAAAGCATTGTCTTCACCAAGACAACTATTTCTATTTGCTCAACTCTTTCATTTCCTCATGACAGTTGTTGTGTGCTAGTTCATATCTGTTTGAAGACTTTGACTGAAGACTTTCTCAATTTCCTCAGTTCAATTTCTTCAGTCTGTTTGTCTTCATCCTGTGTTATCCTGTGTTTACGCTTTCTGTACTCTGTGTTTGCTTTCATTTCATCATGATGATCATGTTTATTTTCTACCATGTTTGCATCTGAGTACTTATTCCACTGCAAGTAGTTCTTCGCTTAGGAATTTCCTCACCCGCAAATTCCTCAATGAAGAATTCATAAAAATCGCCTATTCACCCCCCTTCTAGTCGATATAACGCACTTTCAAAAATGGTGGCGTGTTCATAAAAGTCTATCAATTAATGGAAACTTAGCATAGAAGGAACATCGAGCCAGCACAAGAAGTAGATGATGATCAGATGAACACGGACCACACTAGGGAACCCGTCGGTGATGAATTCATCAATCGCAAACGGTTGAATACTAGCAAGCGTTTGCCCACAACACACACGACCTATTCCATCACAAACAAGTCGGATGGATCAACTGTATGCCACGTATTGCACATTATCAAAAAGTAATGCGGTAGGCCTTCTTTAAGATGTGTTAAAAAATAAAAAAATAAAAAACAAGGACCTCGAGGTTAAATTAACTCATGGGATGGGTCGTATCAGTAATTTAATTTGACAAATTCGACCCATCCTATCAGTTAACTTAACATCAACAAAACTTCCCATCTAGTCACCCATCTGATGGCTGCTCCAGCCTTAGCACACTTAACTTGAGAGTTCTCTTACATGAGCTACTGGTGGAACAGCTAGTCCTTGCTGATAGGATGCCTCTTCGCATCCTTATGGCGTATCCGGATGACCGCCCATCCCCCAATGGCCAACAGATGTTGTGTAGACATAGCATATCACATACCTCTTATTAGAAGCAACCGTCTATGTTATTATCGGTCTTCGCACACATTCTGATTACAGACCTGTTTGCCACGTATCACACACATCTTGTTATATTGAACCGTTTCTGTTCTCTTGTCTCAACGCAAACAGTTCATCCGAGTGAACCGCATGTCGTATATTGCACACACCTTCATCTGTCTGCCCATTTCTTTTGTGTTGCCTAATCACAGACAGTTCATCCGAGTGAACCGTATGCTGTATATCGCACACACCTTCATCTGGCTGCCCGTTTCTTTTGTTCCTCCTCATTGCAAACAGTTAATTGAGCTGAACCGTATGCCCTGCATCGCACACGCAACTAAAATCTGAATCATGTTTGATGGATGCTCCATCGCAAATGTTTTGCAGCTTTTTTGACAGTTTTTACACCATCGTTTGCGATTATGGCATCGCACATAGTTTCGTCGAAGGGTCTCTGATCGTAGTGTCGCGTTAGCAGCAACCTACCGTAGTGGGTATGTTCCACGGCTATGCAACCATTGTTGCTGGCTATTTATTTTGAATCTAGAAACAGAACCTGTCGATAATATGAATGTCAAGAGGCATAAGCCTAATGAGATAAATCCGACATACTTCTGACATTACCGGCTTGGACACATTAGTCTGAAATGCATTAAGAAGCTCCATGATGATGGACTCCTAACTTCATCCGTCTTTGGGTCGTTCGGGACATGCGAATCATGCTTGCTCGGAAAGATGACTAACTCTCCTTTCGCAAAGAGTTGCGAGAGGGCATCCGAGCTAGGAGTTTGATAATCATCTAAAAAGTCGAGGTGTAGTACCTTAGCTCACACCTCCGGGTACACCGCGGAGAAATGGTTTGTCGGAACGGAGGAATCGTACCTTGTTATACATGGTTTGATCTAGGATGAGCAAATTGGATTTACCCTTGTCATTCTCGGGATACGCTCTAGGAACTTCAACTTTCACACTTAACAGGGTACCATCAAAATTCGTAGACAAGACACCACATGAGATGTGGACTGGGAAGAGTCCCAGTTTGTCTTTTCTAAAGATTTGGGGTTGTGAAGCATTTGGCAAGTGACTTATGTCAGACAAGCTTACACCCAGGTCGGATAAATGAATATTCATGGGATATCTGAGGGAAACCTTGGGATATAGCTTCTATAACCATGAAGAGAACAAAGTGTTTGTTGCTCGGAACAGAATCTTCCTTGAGAAAGAGTTTCTCTGGCGGGAAGCCAGTGGGAGGCATGTGCAGCTCGAAGAAATTCAAAAACCACTTAGGGACAACTCGGCTGATGATGTGATCATATCGGAGTCTGTCAGGGAACCCGAGGCGGAAGCGGCACCAGAACCAAGGAGGTCAGAAAGATTGTGCAGAGTGCGTGATGTGTTGTTGCTCGAAAGCGAAGAGCCGGCTAAAATACGTGGAAGCGACGGTGAGCCCAGATTCCGAGGCATGGCTGGAGGCCATGAGATCCGAGTTTAAGTCCATGGATGAAAATCAAGTCTGGGACTTGGTTGATCCGCCACCTGGCGTCACTGCCATTGGTTGCAAATGGGTCTTTAAAAAGAAAACCGATGTGGATGGAAATGTACAGATCCACAAAGCTTGGCTTGTCACTAAGGGTTATGGACAAGTTCAAGGAATTGACTACGACGAGACTTACTCGCCGGTAGCGATGCTGAAGTCGGTGAGGATCGTACTAGCTATAGCTGCATATTTTGATTACGAGATATGGCAGATGGATGTCAAAACGGCTTTCCTCTACGGAAATTTAACCGAGGACGTGTATATGATACAACCTGAGGGTTTTGTTGATCCGACTAGCACTAGTAAGGTATGCAAGCTCAATAGATCCATTTATGGGTTGAGGCAAGCATCTCGGAGCTGGAATATTCATTTTGATGAGGTCGTCACTGGTCTCAGTTTCATCAAAAGCAAAGAGGGCGCTTGTTTCTACAAGCAGTTGAGTGGGAGCTCGATAGTGTTTTTGATCTATATGTGGATGACATATTGCTGATCGGAAATGATGTTTCGATGCTGAACTCGGTCAAGGGCTCATTGAATGGCAAGTTCTCAATGAAGGACCTCAGTGAGGAAGTGTATATCTTAGGCATTAAGATCTATAGAGATAGATCGTGGAGGCTGCTCGGCTTGAGCCAGAGCACGCACATAGATAAAGTGTTGAAGCGGTTCAACATGAGCGAGGCCAAGAAAGGGTTCTTGCCTTTCTCACATGGTATAAGGCTAAGCAAGACTTAGAGTCCTTCGACATCAGATGAGCGAAGCAGGATGAGTCGGATTCTGTATGCCTTGGTAATCAGATCCATCATGTATGCCATGATATGTACACGACCTGATGTTGCTTTTGCAATAAGCCAAACAAGTAGATACCAGGCCACCCCAGGTGAGAGTCACTAGGCAGCGGTAAAGAATATTCTGAAGTACCTGAAAAGGACTAAAGAGATGTTCCTAGTTTATGAAGGTGAGGAAGAGCTCGTCGTAAGGGGTTATGCCGACGCTTGTTTCCAAACGGATCGGGATGATTGTCGATCACAGTCCGGATTTGTGTACGTCATGAACAGAGGAGCAGTGAGCTAGACAAGTTCCAAGCAAGATACGGTGGCCGATTCTACCATAGAAGCCGAATACATTGAGGCTTGTGAGGCTGCAAAAGAAGGTGTTTGGATCCTGAACTTTCTAAATGATCTTGGTATTTTCCCAGCCTCAGTAAAACCGTTCAACCTTTATTGTGATAATTCTGGTGCCATCGCACAAGCCAAGGAGCCGAGGAATCACCACAAGACCAGACACATAGATCAGAAATATCACCTGATATGTAAGATCGTAAAGAATGGTGATATAGAGTTATGCAAAATTCACACGGATGCAAATGTTGCAGATTCGCTGACTAAGCCGCTTCCACAACCCAAGCATGAGGGGCACATTAGAGCTATGGGCATACGATGTCTATTTGATTGACTCTAGTGCAAGTGGGAGACTGTTGGAGATATGCCCTAGAGGCAATGATTGGCGATGATATTTCCTATGTGTTTATGAATAAAGATAGTCCTGGGACATTATCAATTATGTGTATCAACAAGTACGTGACTTGTTTGTGGGACTATGCATTGTATGATGACTGTCCTAAAAGGTCCCTAGTCGAAACGGTTGTGTGGACGCGCAACCAACTAGACTAGGCTATGACATGGTGGATGGCTCAGTCTCACTGGCCGTGGAGCATTGGATGCTAACCAGATAATATGGACTCGGAAGGATCTGGTCGGATTCTACATAGTCAGACCCGAGTCGAGATAAGGTCTGAGTCGGACAGACCCAACTATGAGACATGGTGATATGTCATCTGTGAGTCTCTAGTACAACATACATTCTATGTCCTAAGACCTGAGCTGCCGCATGTACTCGGGATGGTGACAGACCTGCTTTGGGCCGACCAAACGCTACTCCGTGGCTGGGTAGTTACAAAGGTAGGTTTCAGGCTTGTCGAAACCCATGCTGCGAGACATGGTCGAGCAAGATGGGATTTGCCGCTCTGACCAGGAGAGATATACTCTGGGCCCCTCATGTGATCCGACCAAGATAAGCATGGCCATGAGACATAGATTATGAGATAATGAGGTTTGTGGTCGGCATCACTGGAACGAGAAAGAGGTCGGGCTAGCATAAGGATGACAGACTCGCCTTGAGCCTGACAACATATATTGTGTGGCAAAGGGAATAGAAGTTTGGCACCAGCTTTCGGACACTTGGAGTCGGTACACTTTGCTAGAGGCTGCTACCGACTAGATGAACCGGATATGATCTGACTCGCGACCAAGTGAAAGAGAACCTAAGGGGTCGTGTGCTTAAGGGAAGGAGCCTATGAGGCTCGATCCGACTCCACGAGTGATATGTAATACTACTCGGACTCGGATCCAGGCGAACAAACTTTGGGCTTTAGGATTGCTACTTCTTGAGC
This sequence comes from Aegilops tauschii subsp. strangulata, assembly GCF_002575655.3. Lineage (NCBI taxonomy): Eukaryota > Viridiplantae > Streptophyta > Magnoliopsida > Poales > Poaceae > Aegilops > Aegilops tauschii. The sequence goes on along the minus strand of NC_053038.3, from coordinate 267,128,179 downwards.
TTGCATTGGTTTTTCCCTTGAAGAGGAAAGGGTGATGCAACACAGTAGAGATAAGTATTTCCTTCAGTTAAGAACCAAGGTATCAATCCAGTCAGAGAAACACGCAAGTCCCCAATAGATGCACCTACACAAACAATCAAACACTTGCACCGAACGCGATAAAGGGGTTGTCAATCCCTTCACGGTCACTTGCAAAGGTGAGATCTGATAAAGATAGATAAAACTAAATAAAAGATAACTAAATATTTTTGGGTTTTTATGGTTTATAGATCTGAAAATAAAAGATTGAAAAATATTAGATCAGAAACAAATATGATGGAAAATAGACCCAAGGGCCATAGGTTTCACTAGAGACTTCTCTCTTGAAGTCAAATAGTACGATGGGTGAACAAATTACTATCGAGCAATTGATAGAAAAGAGCAAAGTTATGACGATATCCAAGGCAATGATTATGAATATAGGCGCCACGTCCATGTCAAGTAGACCGACTCCTGCCTGCATCTACTACTATTACTCCACACATCAACCGCTATCCATCATGCATCTAGAGTATTAAGTTCATAAAGAACGGAGTAACGCCTTAAGTAAGATGACATGATGTAGAGGAATAAACTCAAGCAATATGATGAAAACCCCATCTTTTTATCCTCGATGGAAACAATGCAATACGTGTCTCGCTACCCCTACTTTGTCACTGGGTGAAATCACGCAAGATTGAACCCAAAGCTAAGCACCTCTCCCATTGCAAGAAAAACCAATCTAGTTGGCCAAACCAAACCGATAATTCGAAGAGAAATACAAAGATATCAAATCATGCATATAAGAATTTGGAGAAGATTCAAATAATATTCATAGATAAGCTGATCATAAATCCGCAATTAATCGGATCTCGACAAACACACCACAAAAGAAGATTACATCAGATATATCTCCAAGAACATTAAGGAGAACATGGTATAGAGAATCAAAGAGAGAGAAGAAGTCATCTAGCTACTAGCTATGGACCCGTAGGTCTGAGGTAAACTACTCATGCTTCATCGGAAGGGAATAGAGTTGATGTAGATGCCCTCCGTGATCGAATCCCCCTCCGGCAGGATGCCGGAAAAGGCCCCACGATGGGATCTCATGAGAACAGAAGGTTGCGACGGCGGAAAAGAATTTTCGTGGATTGCTCTGAGGGTTTTGGAATATATGTGAATATATGTGAATATATAGGACGAAGAGGTAGGTCAGGGGACTCCCGAGGGGGCCACAAGGCAGGGGCGCCCCCTCCACCCGTGCCGCCGCCTCGTGGCTCTTCTGGCTTGGACTCCAAGTCCTCTGGGTGTCTTCTGGTCCAAGAAAAATCAACGTAAAGTTTTATTCCGTTTGGACTCCGTTTGATATTCCTTTTCTCGAAACTCAAAAAAAGGAAAAACAGAAACTGGCACTGGGCTCTAGGTTAATAAGTTAGTCCCAAAAATAATACAAAATATCATAATAATTCATATAAAACATCCAAAACAGATAATGTAATAGCATGAAACAGTAAAAAATTATAGATATGTTGGAGACGTATCGATCATCCCCAAGCTTAATTCCTGCTCGTCCTCGAGTAGGTAAATGATAAAAATAGAATTTTGATGTGGAATGCTACCTAACATATTTATCCATGTAATTTTCTTCATTGTGGCATGAATGTTCAGATCTATAATATTCAAAACAAAAGTTTAACATTGACATAAAAACAATAATACTTCAAGCATACAAACAAAGCAATCATGTCTTCTCAAATAACATGGCCGAAGAAAGTTATCCCTACAAAATCATATAGTCTGGCTATGCTCCATCTAAATCACACAAAGTATTAAATCATGCACAACCCCGATGACAATCCAAGAATTTTTTTCATACTTTTGATGTTCTCAAACTTTTTCAACTTTCACGCAATACATGAGCATGAGCCATGGATATAACACTATTGGTGGAATAGAATATGGTGGTTGTGGAGAAGACAGAAAGAAGATATAGTCTCACATCAACTAGGCGTATCAACGGCTATGGAGATGCCCATCAATAGATATCAATGTGAGTGAGTAGGGATTACCATGCAACGGATGCACTAGAGCTATAATTTTATGAAAGCTCAAAAAGAAACTAAGTGGGTGTGCATCCAGCTCGCTTGCTCACGAAGACCTAGGGCAATTTGAGGAAGCCCATCATTGGAATATACAAGCCAAGTTCTATAATGAAAAAATTCTCACTAGTATATGAAAGTGATATCATAGGAGACTCTCTATCATGAAGATCATGGTGCTACTTTTCAGCACAAGTGTGGTAAAAGGATAGTAACATTGCCCTTTCTCTCTTTTCTCTCACACTGATGCGGCTAATCAATAGGCTATGGAGATGCCCATCAATTTATGTCAATGAGAGGAGTAGGGATTGCCATGCAACAGATGCACTAGAGCTATAAATATATGAAAGCTCAACAAAAGAAACTAAGTGGGTGTGCATCCAACTTGCTTGCTCACGAAGACCTAGGGCATTTTGAGGAAGCCCATCATTGGAATATACAAGCCAAGTTCTATAATGAAAAATTCCCACTAGTATATGGAAGTGACAATATAGGGGACTCTCTATCATGAAGATCATTGTGCTACTTTGGAGCACAAGTGTGGAAAAAGGATAGTAACATTGTCCCTTCTCTCTTTTCTCTCATTTTTTTCTTCTCTTTTTTTGTGGGATTTCTGGACTTTTTTTTGTAAAGTCCAGAGACTCATCCCGACTTGTGAGGGAATCATAGCTTCCATCATCCTTTCCTCACATGGGACAATGCTCTAATAATGATGATCATCACACTTTTATTTACTTACAACTCAAGAATTACAACTCGATACTTAGGGCCCGTTCGGAAGCTCTCCAGCTTCCCAACGGGGCCAGCTTCTCGATGGAGTAGCGCGAGCCAGCTTCCATGGGGAGACAGGAGCGTTCGGCAGCAGCGTCGTGGAGCTGCGCCAGCCGTTGTGTTCGGGCCCACCATGCTGGGCTTTGAACAGATAGGAAAACGGTTCGTTCATCACTTCGGGATGGCAGCGGGATGTAATATGAAGGAACTCCTACTTCTGAAAAACGAGAAGCTCGACTTCTGGCGCTCCACCGATTTGCACTACGCTCCACCGGCACTTCTGAAGCTGGCTCCACGGAGGAAAACGGTTCGGCTAGCTCCTCGCCCGCTTCCGGAGAAGCGCGGAGGCGGAGCACTTCCGAACAGGCCCTTAGAACAAAATATGACTCTATATGAATGCCTCCAGCAGTGTACCGGGATGTGCAATGATCTAGCGTAGAAAATGACATCAAAAAATGGACAAGCCATGTAAACGTCGTGCTAGCTATCTTACGATCATGCAAAGCAATATGACAATGATGTAGCGTGTCATAATAAAACAGAACGGTGGAAGTTGCATGGCAACATATCTCGGAATGGCTATGTAGATGCCATAATAGGTAGGTATGGTGGCTATTTTGAGGAAGGGTAAATGGTGGGTGTAAGGCACCGGCGGAAGTTGCGCGGTACTGAGAGGCTAGTAATGGTGGAAGGGTGAGAGTGCGTATAATCCATGGACTCAACATTAGTCATAAAGAACTCACATACTTATTGCGAAAATCTATTAGTCATTGAAACAAAGGACTACGCACATGCTCCTAGGGGGATAGATTGGTAGGAAAAGACCATCTCTCGTCCCCGAACGCCACTCATAAGGAAGACAATCAATAAATAAATCATGCTCCCACTTCATCACATAACGGTTCACCATACGTGCATGCTACGTGAATCACAAACTTTAACACAAGTATTTCTACCAATCAACAATTACTCACTAGCATAACTCTAATATCACCATCTTTATATCTCAAAACCATTATAAGGAATCAAACTTCACATAGTATTCAATGCACTTTATATGAAAGTTTTTACTATATCCCTCTTGGATGCCCATCATATTAGGACTAAATTCATAACCAAAGCAAATTACCATGCTGTTTAGAGAGACTCTCAAAATAATATAAGTGAAGCATGAGAGTTCAACAATTTCTATAAAATAAAGCCACCGCCGTGCTCTAAAAAGATATAAGTGATTCACTAGAGCAAAATTGCCTAGCTCAAAAGATATAAGTGAAGCACATAGAGTATTCGAATAAATTCATGATTCATGCGTGTCCCTCTCAAAAGGTGTGTAGAGCAAGGATGATTGTGGAAAACTAAAAAGCAAAGACTCAAGTCATACAAGATGCTCCAAGTAAAACACATATCATGTGGTGAATAAAAATATAGCCTCAAGTAAATTTACCGATAGGCGAAGACGAAAGAGGGGATGCCATCCGGGGCATCCCCAAGCTTAGGCTCTTGGTTGGCCTTGAATATTACCTTGGGGTGCCTTGGGCATCCCCAAGCTTAGGCTCTTGCCACTCCTTATTCCATAGTCCATCAAACCTTTACCCAAAACTTGAAAACTTCACAACACAAAACTCAACAGAAAACTCATGAGATCCGTTAGTATAAGAAAAAAATTACCACTTTTTGGTACTGTTGTGAACACATTCTTTATTTATATTGGTGTAATATCTACTGTATTCCATGGTTCATACCCCCCGATAGTACCCATAGATTCATCAAAATAAGCAAACAAATACATAGAAAACAGAATCTGTCAAAAACAGAACAGTCTGTAGCAATCTGAAAACTTCGAATACTTTTGTAACTCCAAAAATTCTGAAAAATTAGGACAACCTGTGCAATTTGTATGTCAATCTTGTCAAAAAACTTCAGATTAAAAGCACGCTTCTGTGATTTATAAAAATTATTTTACTAGGCGCAAAAGTTTCTGTTTTTCAGCAAGATCAAATCAACTATCACCGTAAGCCATCCCAAAGGTCTTACTTGGCCCAAACACTAATTTAAACATGAAAACACATCTAACCAGAGGCTAGATGAATTATTTATTGAAAAAACAGAACCAAAAAAGAAAGAACAAAAATAAAATTGGGTTGCCTCCCAACAAGCGATATTGTTTAATGCCCTTAGCTAGGCATAAAAACATAGATCTAGGTATTGTCATCTTTGGTATTCAACTCCTCAGTTACACCTTTGGACCTCATAGGAGGTTCTTTAATTTTATCTATAATCACACTCCTTGGTACGAAATCAAGAAATTCATTCGTAACAAAAGGTTCCCTCATGATATTGGCAAAACGAGGGTGAACACTTATCATTTTAAGATCTTCATTTTCCCCACTAGACGATTCACCTCTATTTTTAGGAACATAAATAAACTTTGCAGCTTTGGTGGAAGGAAAATTTGGGGTAGTTTTAACGGAAGCAAAAGCGGAACCCAAGTTAGTAATAATATTCTCCAACTTATCAATCCTAGTGGAACATTGATCCAACTTTTCATTAACTATGGGTTCTTTTTCTTAAGATTCTTCAAAGCAACTCCTACATTTGATCCATATTGAGTAATATGATTATGAATCTTTTTATCAAAGTTTTCAATAAGATCTACGGCAACAATTTATTCTAGATAATATCAAGCCTTTGCATCACATGTTCCAAAGTCAAAACAGTTTCATTAACCATAAGAGGTGGTGAGCCTACCAAATCTATCATAGCATTATAAGCATAAAAAGTGTGGCTTCCCAACAATTTCCCCCCGGTAATGGTATCTAGAACATATCTATTCCAAGGAGTTACACCAACATAAAAATTTCAAAGGAGAACAGTAGTAGATTGCTTACGGGTAGATCTATTTTGAGCATTGCAAATTCTATACTGATAACCCACAAGTATAGGGGATCGTTTGTAGCCTTCTTCCATAAATAAGAGTGTCAAACCCAATGAGGAGCTAAAGGTAGAACAAATATTCCCTCAAGTTCTATCGACCACCGATACAACTCTACGCGCACTTGACATTTGCTTTTACCTAAAACAAGTATGAAACTATTTTGCGAGAATAAAACTACGAGTACTTTGCGAGAATAAAACTATGAATAAATTGCAAGGTAATAAAAGTGGATAACTTTATCAACAAGAAAGTCATTTGTCCCTAGGCAATCGATAAAAATTACCGGTAATCATTCTTGTAATTTTATATGAGGGAGAGTCATGAGCTAACATACTTTCTCTACGTGGATCATATGCACTTATGGTTGGACCCCTAGAAAGCATCCGCAATTACTAAAGATCATTAAGGTCATGAAACCCAACCATAGCATTAAGTAACAAGTCCTCTTTACTCCCATACACCATAACCCACTTATCCGCGTTTAGGCTGTTGTCACCCCCGCAACACCGACAATAAGCAAACCATAAACATATTGCAATACCCTACAGCGGGGGAACCTCTGTTTGCACGACACGGAGGGCACCGTAGGACAACACCGTAAATAAAATATACAATCATACCAACCAAGATCATGATTAACCCATAGGACAAAACAGATCTATTCAAACATCATAGGATAACCATAGATCATTGGGAAATAATATATGGAGTTGAGCACCATACTTAAGTAGAGATTACAGCGGGGAGAAGGGGTGTTACACCGCTGCATAGAGGGGGAGAGAGAGTTGGTGATGACGGTAGGAAGATTGTTGATGTAGATCGCAGTCACGATCCTTGCCTCGGCGGCACTCCGACGCCACCGGGAGAGAGGGGGAGAGAGCCCCCTCCTTCTTCTTCTTCTTGGCCTCCCCCTAGATGGGAGGAGAGTTCCCCCTCTGGTCCATGGCCTCCATGGTGGCGGAGGGGTGGGAGCCCCTCCGAGATTGGGTCTCCCTCTCTGTTCTCTTCTATTTCGCGTTCTCCAGATCTAGCCCTTCATGGTTTCTTAAATTCCTGGAGATTCGTAACTCCGATTGCGCTGAAATTTTTACATGATTTGTTTCCATAAATTATCTTTCTTGCACCAGAAGAAGGGCCCCAACCGACGTTCGAGGAGGGAACAAGATACCTGGGCGTGTCAGGGGGTGCCCAGCGCGCCATGGTGGGTTGTGGTCACTGTGGGCCCCCATTTGCGTTGATTCCACCTCCCAAAAATCATAAATATTCCAAAATAATTCTCCGTAAATTTTTATCGCGTTTGGACTTCGTTTGATATGGATGTTCTGCGGAACAAAAAACATGCAACAAACAGGAACTGACACTGGATCAATAGGTTAGTCAAATAAATCATATAAAAAGTTGCCAAAAATATGTGAAAATTGTATAATATTAGCATGAAACAAACAAAAATTATAGATACGACGGAGATGTATCAGCATCCCCAAGCTTAATTCCTGCTCGTCCTCGAGCAGGTAAATGATAAAAAAGATAATTTTTGACGTGGAATGCTACCTAGCATAAATTTGATCATATATCTAGTCATGGCATGAATATTCAGACATAAGTGATTCAAAGCAATAGTCTATAATTTGACATAAACACATCAATACTTAGGCATCCCAACAAACAATCGTGTCTTCCAAAATATCAAAGATAAAGAAAGCTATCCCTACGAAATTATATAGTCTTGTCATGCTCTGTCTTCTTAACACAAAGTATTTATCATGCACAACCCCGATGACAAGCCGAGCAATTGGTTCATACTTTTTAACGCGCTTCAGCTTTTTCAACCCTCACGCAATACATGAGCGCGAGCCATGGATATAGCACTATGGGTGGAATAGAGTATGATGATAGGGGTAAATATAGAGAAGACAAAAAAGTAAGAAAGTCTCACGTCGACGCAGCTAACCAACGGGCTATGGAGATGCCCATCAATTGATATCAACGTGAGGAGTAGGGATTGCCATGCAATGGATGCACTAAGAGCTATAAGTGTATGAAAGCTCAATGTGAAAACTAAGTGGGTGTGCATCTAATCCTATAATGAAAAATTCCCACTAGTATATGAAAGTGACAACATAGGAGACTCTCCATACGAAAAACATGGTGCTACTTTGAAGCACAAGTGTGGAACAAGCATGCCCCTTCTCTCTTTGTTTCTTTTTCTTTTCTTTTTTCTTTTCTTTTTTTAATATTTTCTCTCTCTCATTGTCCGGAGTCTCATCCCGACTTGTGGGGGAATCATAGTCTCCATCATCCTTTCCTCACTGGGGCAATGCTCTAATAATAAAAATTGATGATCATCGCACTTCTATTTACTTACAACTCAATATTACAACTTGATACCTATAACAAAATATGACTCTATGTGAATACCTCTGGCAGTGTACTGGGATGTGCAATGATCTAGCATAACAACGATATCAAAAAACGGACAAGCCATGGAAATATCATGCTAGCTATCTTACGATCATGCAAAGCAATATGACAATGAATGCTCAAGTCATCAAAACGGAAGCGGTGGAAGTTGCATGGCAATATATCTCGGAATGGCTATGGAAAGGCCATAATAGGTAGGTATGGTGGCTGTTTTGAGGAATATATAATAAGGCTTATGTGTGATAGAGCGTATCATATCACGGGGTTTGGATGCACGTGCGAAGTTTGCACCGACTCTCGAGGTGAGAAAGGGCAATGCACGGTATCGTAAAGGCTAGCAAATTGCGGAAAGGTAAGAGTGCATATAATCCATGGAGTCTCCTTAGTCTTAAAGAACTCATATACTTATTGCAAAAGTTTATTAGCCCTCGAAGCAAAGTACTACTACGCATGCCCCTAGGGGGATAGATTGGTAGGAAAAGACCATCGCTCGTCCCTGACCGCCACTCATATGGAAGACAATCAATAATAAATCATGCTCCAACTTCATAGCATAACGAGAGACTGTAGGTGCATGCTTCGGGAATCACAAACCTTAACACGAATGTTCTTACTAACCACAACTGTTTACTAGTACCTCCCACATATTCCATCTCTATATCGCAAAACTATTGCAAGGAATCAAACATATCATATTCAGTGATCCACAAGTTTTATGTAGGATTTCATGACTAACCGTGCAATTGACCAATTCCTTTTGACTCTCTAAATAGATATAAGTTAAGCAAGAGAGTTTAATTCTTTCTACAAAAGACTATGATCTAACAAATATAAGTGAATCAAAAGAGCATTCTATGAACAACGGTTTTCTATGTGAAGAGAAACAGGCAATCCAAGCTTCAAATGATATAAGTGAAGCACATGAAGCATTCTATAAATCCACACTCAAAAGATATAAGTGAAGTGCAATGAGCATTCTATAAATCAACCATGGACTATCTCATACCATCATGGTGCATAAAAGAAAAGTAAAAAATAAACACAAAAGACGCTCCAAGATTTACACATATCACGTGAACGAAACAAAGACGAAAACATACTGATACTTGTTGAAGAAAGATGGGATGCCTTCCAGGGCATCCCCAAGCTTAGACGCCTGAGTCTCCTTGAATATTTACTTGGGGTGCCTTGGTAATCCCCAAGCTTGTGCTCTTGCCTCTCATGCTTCTCCTCATATCAAGACCTCCTCGATCTTTCATCACTTCATCCACACAAAACTCAACAGAAAGCTCGGTAAGATCCATTAGTATAATAAAGCAAATCACTATTCTAAGTCCTATTGCAAACCAATTCATATTTTGTTTTTGCATTGAAGCTACTGTAATATAACTTTTTCATGGCTTATTCCACTAATAGAATCGATAGTTTCATCAAAACAAGAAAAACAATGCATCAAAAACAGAATCTGTCTTAAACAGGACGGTCTGTAGTAATCTGAACATTCACCATACTTCTGGTACTCCAAAAATTCTGAAAAATTAGGACACAATAAACAATGTGTATAGCAAGACTGTGCAAAAAGTTTCAGAAACTTTCGACGTTCCAGTAAAAAAAATGTAAAATCACGCACTACAAGCAAAGTTTCTATTTTTGCACCGCACATACCAACAAGCAATCTACTCATCCTAAAGGCAAATCCTGGCACATTTTTTTAATAATACAATGGAATTGTACAAGGGGATAATTATTTTTGTGAGAATCTTCATGAAAAATTCTACATTGTTTCCATGAGCATGAACACAAGTGTTCAAGGTCGACCCTCACTTCTCCAATGCATAACTTCCAATCGCTTCTCTTTTGTGAAAAAGTTTTTAAGTTTCCCTCTATATTTTTTTGTTTTTAAACTTTATAAAAGCACTCAACAGGAAGAAATGACTCTCTAAAACTTCCGGGTTGTCTCCCTGGCAGCGCTTTCTTTAAAGCCATTAAGCTAGGCATAAAGTGCTCAAGTAATGAATCCACCCGGATCCCAAGGTATATCAAAGCCAATTTTAATTAACAATGATTTGGCATTTAGTAATGAGCACAAAGCAACATATATCATGCAATTACAAAGTATAACTCTATTCCTATACATCGGCATGTCATACAAGAACAATTCATGCACATCAAGTAAAGGCCAATACATAGCATAAGAAGTTTCTTGCAATTTTATCGTATTGAAAACATAGAGAGGCGGAGATATAGTTCCTCTCTCATAATAATTGCAAGTAGGAGCATAAAGCACATGCATATTACATTCATCAAAATTATCATGTGCAATGGTAAAAGGCAACCCATCAATGTAATCCTTAATAAGTGCAAACTTCTCCGATATAGTGTAGTTGGGAGAATTCAAAAAGATATTAGGACTATCATGTGTGGGTGCAATAGCAACAATTTCATTCTTAATATAAGAACTATAGCAAGTTCATCTCCATAAGCATAATTCATATTGGCATCTTGGCCACAAGCATAGAAAGCATCAAATTCATCAAAAAGGGATATTTCAAACGAATCAATGGGATCATAGCAGTTACCATAGAATTCATCCTTCGGTAAGAATGAAGGGACATTAAACAATGTATGAGTTGAAGAGTTACTATCATTAGAAGGTGGGCACGGGTAGCTAATCCGCTCTTCCTCCTTTTGTTCTTCGCTCCCCTCATCATCTTTTTCATCCAATGAGCTCACAATTTCATCAATTTCTTCTTCCATAGACTCCTGCAAAATATTAGACTCTTCTTGGACAGCGGAGACATTCTCAATAAATACATCAATATCGTAATTGCATTTATAATTATCATAGCAATATTTAAGGATAGCAAAATTTTCAGGTCTATAAACTGAATCATCAAAATCTTCAAACTATTCAAACAAAGATTCAATTTCATAAGCACCCTCAAAAGCAACGAATTCTTCTATTCGTTCCACATCATAGTAATCATATATACCATTAGCATAAGAAGCCAAGGTTTCGTTATCACTAAATTCACATGAAAAGGGAAGGTGTGGAGCCTTCATCCTAGAGCAACAAGTATAATCATATCTCAAGCATAGTTCCAGAGCATACCAATGCAACATATGAATTTGATCCCATAATAGTTTCCCTTTTTGTGTCAAGCTATAATCCTTAAAGTATTCAGGTTGATCCAATGCAACTCCCATTATTAAGTTGAATGGGGTTTTCTCAGGATTATGAAAGTAGCGCATAATATTTTTCACATAACGAGCATCGAGGGTTTTAGGACGTTCCCCATCTCCATGAGTAGCAAGTACCACTAAATTTTTTGGGTGTTTCGTGTTCCATATCCATAACTAGAGATAGAGAACAACTTAGAACAGAAAATAAAAACTACTTAGTGATAAAGCAAACAAGCACACACGAGAATATTCACCCCACGCTATTGCTCCCCAGTCCAGCGAGGAGGAGGAGTTGACGGTAGTGCAGAGGGAAGAGGGGTAGGCGACGATGGCTGGCGGGGGCGACGGCGACCGGCGAGGGAGGATCGGCGCGCGGGAGGGGGGGTTGAGGGGGAGATGGAGCGAGTGTGAGTGTGAGTGTGGATCGGATAGAGGAGAGCGTGGGGGGTGGGAGATAGCTAGTTTTAACAGTAGCGCTCTAAAGGTAAAGGCGCTACTGCTGAACTACCTAGCAGTAGCGCGCTCCGAATTAACGTGCTGCTGCTAGAACTAGCTTCGCGGCGGGGTCGTGGGAATTATAATAGTAGCGCGGCTTAGAGGAGGCCCGCTACTGCTATGTTTATTTTAGCAGCGAGTACTGCCGGAGCGCGCTACTGCTACATTGCAGCAGCGCCTTAATTTAAAACTCGCTACTGGTAAGATCTTGTGTATAAGCTTTTCCCTAGTAGTGTTAGTGAGCCTCACAAATCTGAATACAATGATTTCCTTGCTAGCATCGTTGTGGGAGAAACTAGAAATATCACAGAGGCTACCATAGGGAGCATTCACTTTCCTGCCATGCATTATTTTGCTCTCTTCATAGGTAGATGGATCAACGGTAAGCATGAGCATAGCCACATTTGCGTTCCAGATCTTAGTTTCCTCAAGTGTGCGGTGTTAGGTGATAAGCGTTATAACTTGGGGGCCATTATTGCGAGAAGGTTACATCTTAATGCTAAAGATGGAGATTTATTTGCTAGGATTTATGCAACTTGTTTTGCTAATTATCTTGGAGTACCCATAAGGGAGAATGGCATAGAGTTGCCACCTGCTTTTCTTGATTATACTGCTATGGTACGCTATCAGTTTCTTGAGAGGAACGAACAGTTCTTCCAGTATCTACTAATCTTTGACATACAACGTGTTGTCTATATTCCCCTTCCTGCTCCTGCCTTCTTTAACTTCTAGGTAAAGGGGAGATATTTTATAACTAGAGAGGAGGCAAACGAGTATGAGCGAGCAGCGGAGGCCGCTCACCTCTAAGAAGTAGCTCGCCAAGCAGTACCTGCAGCAGCACAGTACGACCCCAACTATGATTTCAGATATCGTCCGGGCCAGTCGTGGCTTTAGACCAACTTAGGCCAAAAGCTTAAGCTTGGGAGAGTACATATTTCTCACCGACATTACATTCATGTTCACACACTCATTTCAGTTGTCGGTGTTCATACTTTTTCATTGTATTATCCATGTTAGTTTATTTCTTTTTCCCGCTTTCTTCTTGTGTGTTTGTTAAACCTTAAGAAAAAATAAAAAAAAATAGTTGTAGCTTAGTTTACTTTCCATGCTTAGTAGTAATATTAAAAGAAAACCCAAAAATATTTCTCGTTCTTGTTTTACTTGTTGGGAGCTTTCTCATGTAAATAGTTTTTCTCGTTCTTGTTTTACTTCCTTCAGAAAAACAAAAAACTCCAAAAACATTTGTGTGTGTTTCTCTGAAATTCTTTTCTTTTCTTTGGGGGTTGAGAGGAGAAGGCCACGATGAAAATGTTGAGCTAGTGGCTCTTGTCGGGTTTCGGGCTCTGCAGAACCAAGATAGATTCGAACTCTGGGGTGCGTGCAAAGAACTCAACCTCCCCAGTCTGCCCACTCGTCGATCCCACGGCCTAGCTCGATGAACTGGAAGGAAACAAGACACAGCAGTTTACCCAGGTTCAGGCCACCTTGTGTTGTAAAACCCTACTCCTGCTTTGTGGTGGATTAGCCTCGAGGTGGGTTGAGGATGAACTAGTACATTGGAAGAACAACCTCAGGAGGTGTGTTCTTGGGTGAGCTGGTGGGTGTGTGGATGGACTGGATCCGATCCGATCCCTCTCCATGGTGGTGGCTAGGCTCTATTTATAGTGGCCTTGCTCCTCTTCCCAGAATGAAGGCAGGAAGGGATCACACAACGGCCAAATTCGATGGGAGAAAACTAGTACATCTTATCCTGACGAAAGGTGGTGTTCGCCTGCAAAGCTTCTGGTCCTGATGCCGTGGTGGGCTCGGCGATGACCTCCATCATGTCGTCCTGGCGGTCTTGGTCTTGTAGCATGGAAATGGAAACCTTTAGTTGATTCCTCGGGACTTCGCGCCCACGCTTGCCTCCTTAGCACCAAAGAGGAAACCTGCTGCTCTGCGCCTGCTGGTGCTCTCCTGGCCTTGGTCATCATGGGTTGCATCATCCGAACCTCACGAGGTGAGGGCTTGCATTGAAATCTCCGCTCCTCAAGAGCCAGCCTGAGGAGGCCGCTCCTTTTGGAGGTCTTGACGCCGTCCGCCTCGCGAGGCTTGGCACCTTGCGAGTGTCTTGTGTCGTTGGCGCTGAAGACGGGACGTATCAGGCCGTCAATGGAGCCACACGATGGGCCGCAGGTAGGCAAGTCTGGGTACCTCGGTTCCCAGAACGCCGACAGTAGCTCCCGGGCCCAAGGCGCGCTCGGACTTGGCTTCGAGGCAAAGCCAAAGGACAAGGGCGGAGCGCCACGGGCCCCAACCACCTGTGGCCTCGGTCGACGCATGGCGCTTGATGGGACGTGGGCGTCTCCGCTTCGCTACGCGGCCTCAACAACTGTTCGACTTGACTAGAGCCTGCTGCATGCAGAAAAACCATCATTACTGTGGATCGTGGAGGTCGGCGGTTGAACTCCCTCCGGCTAGAAATGGGGGAGGAGCAGAGCCCCCCTGCTCTTCGCCGTCTTCTCGCCGCTCGCACTTCCTTCTCCTTCCTTGTCTCGCCGTCTTGCTGTAGCATCCATGGCGCCGACGAGAAGGTTCTCCGCCGCTGAAAAGCGGAAGGCCCCCAAGGAGAGGCCAGGTTCACCGCCGCCCAAGAGAGGCCGCGGTCGCCCCCGCAAGTATGCTGCGACCTGATACATCTCCAACGTATCTATAATTTTTTATTGTTCCATGCTATTATATTATCTATTTTGGATGTTTAATGGGCTTTGTAAAGCACTTTTATATTATTTTTGGGACTAACCTATTAACAAAGGGCCCAGTGCAAATTGCTTTTTTTTGCCTATTTCAATGTTCCGCAGAAAAGGAATATCAAACGGAATGAAACCTTCGGGAGAGTTATTTTTGGAACAAACGCAATCCAGGAGACTTGGAGTGGACGTAAGGAAGCAACAAGGCGGCCACGAGGTAGGTAGGAACGCCCGGGGTAGGCACGCCCCCACCCTCGTTGGCCCCTCGTGGCTCCACCGACCTACTTCTTTCGCCTATATATACTCATATACCCTGAAAACATCCGAGAGCACCACGAAACCCTATTTCCACCGCCGCAACCTTCTGTACCAGTGAGATCCCATCTTGGGGCCTTTTCCGGCGCTCCGCCAGAGGGGGAATCGATCACGGAGGGCTTCTACATCAACACCATAGCCTCTCCAATGATGTGTGAGTAGTTTACCACAGACCTTCGGGTCCATAGTTATTAGCTAGATGGCTTCTTCTCTCTCTTTGGATCTCAATACAAAGTTCTCCTCGATCTTCTTGGAGATCTATTCGATTTAATTCTTTTTGCGGTGTGTTCGTCGAGATCCGATGAATTGTGGGTTTATGATCAAGATTATCTATGAACAATATTTGATTCTTCTCTGAATTCTTATATGTATGATTTGATATCTTTGCAAGTCTCTTCGAATTATCAGTTTGGTTTGGCCTACTAGATTGATCTTTCTTCCAATGGGAGAAGTGCTTAGCTTTGGGTTTAATCTTGCAGAGTTTTTTCCCAGTGACAGCAGGGGCGGCAAGGCATGTATTGTATTGTTGCCATCGAGGATAAAAAGATGGGGTTTATATCATATTGCTTGAGTTTATCCCTCTACATCATGTCATCTTGCCTAATGCATTACTCTATTCTTATAAACTTAATACTCTAGATGCATGCTGGATAGTGGTCGATGTGTGGAGTAATAGTAGTAGATGCAGAATCGTTTCGGTCTACTTGTCGCGGACATGATGCCTATATACATGATCATGCCTAGATATTCTCATAACTATGCGCTTTTCTATGAATTGCTCGACAGTAATTTGTTCACCCATCATAGATTATGCTATCTTGAGAGAAGCCACTAGTGAAACCTATGGCCCCCCGGTCTATCTTCCATCATATTATTTTCCTATCAATTTGCTATTTCTGCCGCCGTTTATTTTGCAATCTTTACTTTCCCTATATTATAAAAATACCAAAAATATTTATCTTATTATCTTTATCAGATCTCCTTTTGCAAGTGGCCGTGAAGGGATTGACAACCCCTTTATCGTGTTGGTTGCAAGGTTCTTATTTGTTTGTGCAGGTACAAGGCAACTTGCGTGTAACCTCCTACTGGATTGATACCTTGGTTCTCAAAAACTGAGGGAAATACTTACGCTACTTTGCTGCATCACCCTTTCCTCTTCAAGGGAAAACCAACGCATGCTCAAGAGGTAGCAAGAAGGATTTCTGGCGCCGTTGCCGGGGAGGCTTACGCCAAGTCAAGTCAAGATTTGATCTCCCAGCAACTAGCCATTTTTGGCACCGTTGCCGGGAAGATCTACACACAAGTCAAGACATACCAAGTACCCATCACAAACTCTTATCCCTCGCATTACATTATTTGCCATTTGCCTCTCGTTTTCCTCTCCCCCACTTCACCTTTGCCGTTTTATTTGCCGTCCTTTTCCGTTCGTCTCTTTTCGCTTGCTTCTTGTGTGTCTGTGTGTTAGATCGTTGGTTTTGCTATTATGGCTAGTCTGTCTATCATCGTTAGTACTCCCGATCATGAAGTTCTTAATTTTAAACAAAAGGAGGGAGAAAATTTAAAAGATGCTTGGTATAGAATTTGTAATGCTCAGATTAGATCCAATAGGAAGCAATACACTTCCGTTCTTCTTCGCAACTTTTATGTAGGCGTCACCCTTGGAATAGATATATTCTTGATACCATTACCGGAGGGAATTTTTTGGGTAGCCATACTTTTGATTCTTATAATGCTATGATGGATTTGTTTGGCCCACCACCTCTTTTGGTTAATGGAACTATTTTAACTTTGGAACATGTGATGCAAAGGCTTGAAATTATTGAAAATAGAGTTGCCACTATAGAGTTGATTGAAAATTTGGATAAAAAGATCCACAACCAGATTACCCAATATGGATCTAAGGTAGGAGTTACTCTGAAATTTTTTAAAGAAAAATAACCCATAGTTAACGAAAAGATAGATCGAGATTCCACAAGAATTGATAAACTTGAGGATATTATTACCAACTTAGGGTCCGCCTTTTCTTCCGCGAGAAACACTCCAAATCCTCCTAATGCCAAAGTTGCCAAATTGATGTATGTTCCTAAAAATAAGGGTGAATCTTTTAGTAAGCAAAATGTCGATCTCAAATCCATAAGTGTTCACCCCAACTTTTTTGCTATCATTAAGGAACCTTTTGCTACAAATGAATTTCTTGATTTCTTGCCTAGGAGTTTGATCATTAACAAAAAGAAGGAAACTCCTAAGGGTTATAACTGTTCTATTGAAGAATTACCAACCAAAGATGACAATACCTAGATCTATTCACTACTAGGAAAAACCTTATACACAGAATCTTAGCAGTAGCGTGGTTTAAAAACAAACGCTACTGCTAATTAGAAGTAGCGAGCTTCAAGAAACCGCGCTACTATTAGCCCAGTAGCAGTAGCGCTCTAGGTGAAACAAGCGCTACTACTATAATTGCCATGGCATTGCCTCCAGGCTAGATATAGTAGTAGCGCCCTTCTTCTGGACGCGCTACTGCTAAAGTACTTAGTAGCAGTGTTATTCTTCAAAACTCGCTGCTGCTAAGTATCACCCCCTAGCAACTAATTAAGTTTAGTCCCATACTGCTAAGCGAACAAGGTGTTTACCACCTTAAATATGTTACTTCTCAAACTATCTCGAGCACTTGGTCTTCATTGAACTATATGTGTAGGATTTGTGGCTGCAATATGAATCTTCACCTGTGCCTATACAGGTACGGTGAGGATTCATGTTGACTATTTAGATTCTACACAAAAAGATCAATGATAATCAATGTATATTTTTGATGTTTTTACATGCTTAGACTTAGTAGTAGCGTTTTTTCAGGACAAAGCGCTACTGATATTGGGCTTAGCGGTAGCGCGCTCCCTGTACCCACGCTACTGCTAAAGCAAAGCAAAACACGCGGCCCAGCCCCCCGCACGCTCATCTCTCAATTGTCCCCCTCCGCCCGACGCCGGCAGCTGCGGTTAGGGTTTCTCCTCCGCCACCGCCGCCACAGGTAATGCTCCTCCACCCTCTCGCCGCCCTCCCATGCTCCTCCACCCTCTCGTCGTCCACTCTGTCGCTGCCCGCGAGCTCTGGTCGGGCGCCTTTGGCCGACCGCCCTCGATCCCCTCGCCGGCCGCTGTCGTCGGCCCCTCTCATAGGAAAGTCACCGGTCTTCCCCTCGTCACATTACAGGAATCAGCTAGTTTGCCGTCAGGCATGTACAAACGGCCAAGACCGTAATATAGACGGCAAAGAGTTTGCCGTCAGCCAGCTGACAGCAAACATAGACGGCAAAGCCTAGTCGGCAAAGAGATACTTTGCCGTCAGCTTCTCATCAGGATGACAGCAAAGATTTTGCCGTCAGGCAATTGTGTTTGCCGTCAGCGAGACCAGCCAGACGGCAAAAAAAGCAACCTAACAGACCCACCACCTAACGGACGGCGTCAGTGCCTTGCCGTCAGCCAAACTCCTTTGCCGTGAGCCAGAAACATCACAGACGACAAAGCATTTTTTTATTAAAAAAACTGGACCAACAGTCCAATTTGAGTGGGTAGAGATGTTCGAAAGCATTGGCAAAATCATCATTTGTGTTTTTTATAGTCTGATAATAGTTCACTTGTGCCATGTTCAAGTAGTCTGATAATCTTCTATTGATGAGTAAAAACAAAATCCTTGCCGTTCGGAGCACAAAATCAATCGCGTACTCAAATCACCACGTACTATAGATCATACAGACAGGAAATACAACAATCATCTATGGAGAATTTGCCACGGCTAGCGGTGGCCGGTGCAGTGCGGCGCGCGAGGCGGCGGCGGGTGGGGTCGGGCTGGTGGGGGCGATGAGGTCGGGGCCGGGGCCGGCGGGGTGGGGTCGGGGCTGGAGAGGCGCGCGAGGAGACGGGGCCGGCGAGCTGCGGCTAGCCTAGTTGCCGAGGCGACGGGGATGGGACCGGAGCCGGCGAGGTGCGGCTGGCCTGGTCGCCGCTTGCTCCAGCGAGCTCCGGCCGAGTAGCAGGGCAGGGCGCGGGAGCGGAGGAGAGGAGCTCGGGAACGGGGCGCCAGGAGGATCTGTTGACGTGGTGGCCGGTGAGGTCTAGGCAAGCGCATCGGCGAGCTCTGGATCGGATCGAGAGTCAGAGAGAGATAAGAGAGAGAGGGGATCGTGAGCAAAGAGAGAGAGAGGATCGTGGGTGGTGGCTGGATAAGGGATGGGTGGATGCCGGTACTTGGGGGTGGGGCCCGGCAACTGGCAGGAAGAGAAACAGCGAGCGGTGGGCTGTGCATCGCTGTGGCCGGTGGATGCTGCTGCCACATCATCGATCCGTGGCCTTTGTTTTCTTCTTTATCGTCTGTGTTTCTTATTGTAGATGGCAAAGAATACTTTGCCGTATGCGATTAAAAACACAGACGGCAAATATTTTTGCCGTCTACATTTTTTATTACAGATGGCAAAGTATGCTCTTTGCTGTCTGCAATAAAAAACGCAGATGGCAAAGACTCTTTGCCGTCTATGGTTTTTGTTGCGGACGAAAAAGTATGTATTTGCCTTTATACGTTATTTGGCGTCTGTTGATGACGGCAAACCCTTTCTTTGCCGTTTACCCCAATGAAATGTTGACGACAAATCTTCTATTTCCCGTAGTGTCAGCACCCCCGACCGAGGTCACCATGCCATCCCCCCTCCTCAACAGCACCCCCCGAGGGCTGCCCTACCTAGATGCAATGAGGGCTTACGAATTTCATATGGATAACTAGATGCTTTTGTTTTTCTATAATAAGTTATTTTTTGCAAAATGTAGGTGCCAATTTAGTTGAAATGCTTTGGTAGGTGGTACCTGTTGGAAATATGCCCTAGAGTCAATAATAAATGGTTATTATTATATTTCTTTGTTCATGATAATTGTCTATTGTTCATGCTATAATTGTGTTATCCGGAAATCGTAATACATGTGTGAATACATAGACCACAACGTGTCCCTAGTAAGCCTCTAGTTGACTAGCTCGTTGATCAACAGATAGTCATGGTTTCCTGACTATGGACATTGGATGTCATCGATAACGGGATCACATCATTAGGAGAATGATGTGATGGACAAGACCCAATCCTAAGCATAGCATAAAAGATCGTGTAGTTTCGTTTGCTAGAGCTTTTCCAATGTCAAGTATCTTTTCCTTAGACCATGAGATCGTGCAACTCCCGGATACCGTAGGAGTACTTTGGGTGTGCCAAACGTCACAACGTAACTGGGTGACTATAAAGGTACACTACGGGTATCTCCGAAAGTGTCTGTTGGGTTGGCACGGATCGAGACTGGGATTTGTCACTCCGTATGACGGAGAGGTATCTCTGGACCCACTCGGTAATGCATCATCATAATGAGCTCA
Source organism: Aegilops tauschii subsp. strangulata (assembly GCF_002575655.3). NCBI lineage: Eukaryota > Viridiplantae > Streptophyta > Magnoliopsida > Poales > Poaceae > Aegilops > Aegilops tauschii. The sequence goes on along the minus strand of NC_053038.3, from coordinate 267,107,810 downwards.
ATGTGACTAAGGCGTTAGTCACGGGATCATGCATTGCGGTACGAGTAAAGAGACTTGCCGGTAACGAGATTGAACAAGGTATTGGGATACCGACGATCGAATCTCGGGCAAGTAACATACCGATTGACAAAGGGAATTGTATACGGGATTGATTGAATCCTCGACATCGTGGTTCATCCGATGAGATCATCGTGGAACGTGTGGGAGCCAACATGGGTATCCAGATCCCGCTGTTGGTTATTGACCGGAGAGGCGTCTCGGTCATGTCTGCCTGTCTCCCGAACCCGTAGGGTCTACACACTTAAGGTTCGGTGACGCTAGGGTTGTAGAGATATGAGTATGCGGAAACCCGAAAGTTGTTCGGAGTCCCGGATGAGATCCCGGACGTCACGAGGAGTTCCGGAATGGTCCGGAGGTGAAGAATTATATATAGGAAGTCCAGTTTCGGCCACCGGGAAAGTTTTGGGGGTTATCGGTATTGTACCGGGACCACCGGAAGGGTCCCGGGGGTCCACCGGGTGGGGCCACCTGTCCCAGAGGGCCCCATGGGCCTCCCCCCTGCGCCTAGGGCTGGAAACCCTAGGGTGGGGGGGCGCCCCACTTGACTTGGGGGGTAAGTTACCCCCCCTTGGCCGCCGCCCCCCCCCCCATAGATGGGTCTTGGCCGGCGCCCCCCTCCCAGGGGGCCTATATAAAGGGGGGAGGGAGGGCAGCAACATTACAGCCTTGGGCGCCTCCCTCCTCCCCTGCTACACCTCTCCCTCTCGCAGAAGCTCGGCGAAGCCCTGCCGAGATCCCGCTACATCCACCACCACGCCGTCGTGCTGCTGGATCTCCATCAACCTCTCCTTCCCCCTTGCTGGATCAAGAAGGAGGAGACGTTGCTGCACCGTACGTGTGTTGAACACGGAGGTGCCGTCCGTTCGGCACTCGGTCATCGGTGATTTGGATCACGGCGAGTATGACTCCATCAACCACGTTCATTGGAACGCTTCCGCTCGCGATCTACAAGGGTATGTAGATGCACTCCTTTCCCCTCGTTGCTAGTATACTCCATAGATGGATCTTGGTGAGCGTAGGAAAATTTTAAAATTCTGCTACGATCCCCAACAGTGGCATCATGAGCCAGGTTTATGCGTAGTTACTATGCACGAGTAGAACACAAAGCAGTTGTGGGCGTTGATGTTGCCAATTCTTCTTGCCGCTACTAGTCTTATCTTGTTTCGGCGGTATTGTGGGATGAAGCGGCCCGGACCGACCTTACACGTACGCTTACATGAGACAGGTTTCACCGACTGACATGCACTAGTTGCATAAGGTGGCTAGCGGGTGTCTGTCTCTCCTACTTTAGTCGGAACGGATTCGATGAAAAGGGTCCTTATGAAGGGTAAATAGAAATTGGCAAATCACGTTGTGGTCATACGTAGGTAAGAAACGTTCTTGCTAGAAACCTACAAGCCACGTAAAAAAAACTTGCAACAACAATTAGAGGACGTCTAACTTGTTTTTGCAGCATGTGCTATGTGATGTGATATGGCCAGAAGATGTGATGAATGATATATGTGATGTATGAGATTGATCATATTCTTGTAATAGGAATCACGACTTGCATGTCGATGAGTATGACAACCGGCAGGAGCCATAGGAGTTGTCTTTATTATTTTGTATGACCTGCGTGTCATTGAATAACACCATGTAAATTACTTTACTTTGTTGCTAAACGCGTTAGCCATAGAAGTAGAAGTAATCGTTGGCGTGACGACTTCATGAAGACACAATGATGGAGATCATGATGATGGAGATCATGGTGTCATGCCGGTGACGAAGATGATCATGGTGCCCCGAAGATGGAGATCAAAGGAGCAAAATGATATTGGCCATATCATGTCACTATTTGATTGCATGTGATGTTTATCATGTTTTGCATCTTATTTGCTTAGAACGACGGTAGTAAGTAAGATGATCCCTTATAATAATTTCAAGAAAGTGTTCCCCCTAACTGTGCACCGTTGCGAAGGTTCGTTGTTTCGAAGCACCACGTGATGATCGGGTGTGATAGATTCTAACGTTCGCATACAACGGGTGTTGACGAGCCTAGCATGTACAGACATGGCCTCGGAACACACGCAATACACTTAGGTTGACTTGACGAGCCTAGCATGTACAGACATGGCCTCGGAACACGGAGGACCGAAAGGTCGAGCATGAGTCGTATAGAAGATACGATCAACATGGAGATGTTCACCGATCTTGACTAGTCCGTCTCACGTGATGATCGGACACGGCCTAGTTAACTCGGATCATGTTTCACTTAGATGACTAGAGGGATGTCTATCTGAGTGGGAGTTCATTGAGTAATTTGATTAAATGAACTTAATTATCATGAACTTAGTCTAAAATCTTTACACTATGTCTTGTAGATCAAATGGCCCACGTTGTCCTCAACTTCAACGCGTTCCTAGAGAAAACCAAGCTGAAAGATGATGGCAGCAACTATACGGACTGGGTCCGGAACCTGAGGATCATCCTCATAGCTGCCAAGAAAGATTATGTCTTAGAAGCACCGCTAGGTGAAGCACCAATCCCGGAAAACCAAGACGGTATGAACGCTTGGCAATCACGTGCTGATGATTACTCCCTCGTTTAGTGCGGCATGCTTTACAGCTTAGAACCGGGTCTCCAGAAGCGTTTTGAGAAACATGGAGCATATGAGATGTTCGAGGAGCTGAAAATGGTTTTCCAAGCTCATGCCCGGGTCGAGAGATATGAAGTCTCCGACAAGTTCTTCAGCTGTAAAATGGAGGAGAATAGTTCTGTTAGTGAGCACATACTCAGAATGTCTGGGTTGCACAACCGCTTGTCTCAGCTGGGAGTTAATCTCCCGGATGACGCGGTCATTGACAGAATCCTTCAGTCGCTTCCACCAAGCTACAAGAGCTTTGTGATGAACTTCAATATGCAAGGGATGGAAAAGACCATTCCTGAGGTATATTCAATGCTGAAATCAGCGGAGGTGGAGATCAGAAAAGAACATCAAGTGTTGATGGTGAATAAAACCACTAAGTTCAAGAAGGGCAAGGGTAAGAAGAACTTCAAGAAGGACGGCAAGGGAGTTGCCGCGCCCGGTAAGCCAGTTGCCGGGAAGAAGTCAAAGAATTGACCCAAGCCTGAAACTGAGTGCTTTTATTGCAAGGGAAGTGGTCACTAGAAGCGGAACTGCCCCAAATACTTAGCGGACAAGAAGGCCGGCAACACCAAAGGTATATGTGATATACATGTAATTGATGTGTACCTTACCAGTACTCGTAGTAGCTCCTGGGTATTTGATACCGGTGCGGTTGCTCATATTTGTAACTCAAAACAGGAACTGCGGAATAAGCGGAGACTGGCAAAGGACGAGGTGACGATGCGCGTCTTGAATGGTTCCAAGGTCGATGTGATCGCCGTCGGCACGCTACCTCTGCATCTCCCTACGGGATTAGTTTTAAACCTCAATAATTGTTATTTAGTGCCAGCTTTGAGCATGAACATTGTATCTGGATCTCGTTTAATTCGAGATGGCTACTCATTTAAATCCGAGAATAATGGTTGTTCTATTTATTTGAGAGATATGTTTTATGGTCATGCCCCGCTGGTCAATGGTTTATTCTTGATGAATCTCGAACGTGATGTTACACATGTTCATAGTGTGAATACCAAAAGATGTAAAGTTGATAACGATAGTCCCACATATTTGTGGCACTGCCGCCTTGGTCACATTGGTGTCAAGCGCATGAAGAAGCTCCATGCAGATGGACTTTTGGAGTCTCTTGATTACGAATCATTTGACACGTGCGAACCATGCCTCATGGGTAAGATGACCAAGACTCCGTTCTCCGGAACAATGGAGCGAGCAACCAACTTATTGGAAATCATAAATACCGATGTGTGCGGTCCAATGAGTGTTGAGGCTCGCGGAGGATATCGTTATGTTCTCACTCTCACTGATGACTTAAGTAGATATGGGTATGTCTACCTAATGAAACACAAGTCTGAACCTTTGAAAAGTTCAAGGAATTTCAGAGTGAGGTTGAGAATCAACGTGACAGAAAAATAAAGTTCTTACGATCAGATCGTGGTGGAGAATATTTAAGTCACGAATTTGGTGCGCACTTAAGGAAATGTGGAATCGTTTCACAACTCACGCCGCCTGGAACACCTTAGCGAAACGGTGTGTCCGAACGTCGTAATCGCACTCTATTGGATATGGTGCGATCTATGATGTCTCTTACCGATTTACCGCTCTCATTTTGGGGCTATGCTTTAGAGACTGCCACATTCACTTTAAATAGGGCTCCGTCGAAATCCGTTGAGACGACACCGTATGAATTATGGTTTGGGAAGAAACCTAAGCTGTCGTTTCTAAAAGTTTGGGGATGCGATGCTTATGTCAAGAAACTTCAACCTGAAAAGCTCGAACCCAAGTCGGAGAAATGCGTCTTCATAGGATACCCTAAGGAAACTATTGGGTATACCTTCTACCTCAGATCCGAAGGCAAGATCTTCGTTGCCAAGAACGGGTCCTTTCTGGAGAAGGAGTTTCTCTCAAAAGAATTGAGTGGGAGGAAAGTGGAACTTGATGAGGTGATATTCACCCCTTCCGAGCCGGAAAGTAGCGCAGCGCGGGAAAATGTTCCTGTGGTGCCTACACCGACTGGGGAGGAAGTTAATGATGATGATCATGAAGCTTCGGATCAAGTTACTACTGAACTTCGTAGGTCCACAAGGACACGTTCCGCACCAGAGTGGTACGGCAACCCTGTCCTAGAAATCATGTTGTTAGACAACGGTGAACCTTCGAACTATGAAGAAGCGATGGCGGGCCCGGATTCCGACAAATGGCTGGAACCAATGAAATCCGAGATAGGATCCAAGTATGAAAACGAAGTATGGACTTTGACTGACTTGCCCGATGATCGGCGAGCCATAGAAAATAAATGGATCTTTAAGAAGAAGACAGGCGCGGATGGTAATGTCACCATCTATAAGGCTCGACTTGTCGCTAAGGGTTATCGACAAGTTCAAGGGGTTGACTACGATGAGACTTTCTCACCCGTAGCGAAGCTGAAGTTCGTCCGAATCATGTTAGCAATTGCCGCATACTATGATTATGAGATATGGCAGATGGACGTCAAAACGACATTCCTTAACGGCTTCCTTAAGGAAGAGTTGTATATGATGCAGCCGGAAGGTTTTGTCGATCCTAAGAATGCTAACAAAGTATGCAAGCTCCAGCGCTCAATCTATGGGCTGGTGCAAGCATCTCGGAGTTGGAACATTTGCTTTGATGAGATGATCAAAGCGTTTGGGTTTACACAGACTTATGGAGAAGCCTGTGTTTACAAGAAAGTGAGTGGGAGCTCTGTAGCATTTCTCATATTATATGTGGATGACATATTATTGATGGGAAATGATATAGAATTCTTGGAAAGTATAAAGCCCTATTTGAATAAGTGTTTTTCAATGAAGGACCTTGGAGAAGCTGCTTATATATTAGGCATCAAGATCTATAGAGATAGATCGAGACGCCTCATTGGTCTTTCACAGAGTACATACCTTGACAAGATATTGAAGAAGTTCAATATGGATCAGTCCAAGAAGGGGTTCTTGCCTGTATTGCAAGGTGTGCAATTGAGCACGGCTCAATGCCCGACCACGGCAGAAGATATAGAAAAGATGAGTGTCATCCCCTATGCCTCGGCCATAGGGTCTATTATGTATGCCATGCTGTGTACCAGACCTGATGTAAACCTTGCCGTGAGTTTGGTAGGAAGGTACCAAAGCAATCCCGGCATGGAACACTGGACAGCGGTCAAGAATATCCTGAAGTACCTGAAGAGGACTAAGGATATGTTTCTCGTTTATGGAGGTGACGAAGAGCTCGTCGTAAAGGGTTACGTCGACGCTAGCTTCGACACAGATCTGGATGACTCGAAGTCACAAACCGGATACGTGTATATTTTGAATGGAGAAGCAGTAAGCTGGTGCAGTTGCAAGCAAAGCGTCGTGGCGGGATCTACATGTGAAGCGGAGTACATGGCAGCCTCGGAGGCAGCACAGGAAGCAGTCTGGATGAAGGAGTTCATTACCGACCTAGGGGTGATTCCCAATGCGTCGGGCCCGATGACTCTCTTCTGTGACAACACTGGAGCTATTGCCCTTGCGAAGGAGCCCAGGTTTCACAGGAAGACCAGGCATATCAAGCGTCGCTTCAACTCCATTCGTGAAAGTGTTCAAAATGGAGACATAGATATTTGTAAAGTACATACGGACCTGAATGTAGCAGATCCGTTGACTAAACCTCTCCCTAGGGCAAAACATGATCAACACCAGGACGCAATGGGTGTTCGATTCATCACAATGTAACTAGATTATTGACTCTAGTGCAAGTGGGAGACTGTTGGAAATATGCCCTAGAAGCAATAATAAATGGTTATTATTATATTTCTTTGTTCATGATAATTGTCTATTGTTCATGCTATAATTGTGTTATCCGGAAATCGTAATACATGTGTGAATACATAGACCACAACGTGTCCCTAGTAAGCCTCTAGTTGACTAGCTCATTGATCAACAGATAGTCATGGTTTCCTGACTATGGACATTGCATGTCATTGATAACGGGATCACATCATTAGGAGAATGATGTGATGGACAAGACCCAATCCTAAGCATAGCATAAAAGATCGTGTAGTTTCGTTTGCTAGAGCTTTTCCAATGTCAAGTATCTTTTCCTTAGACCATGAGATCATGCAACTCCCGGATACCGTAGGAGTACTTTGGGTGTGCCAAACATCACAACGTAACTGGGTGACTATAAAGGTACACTACGGGTATCTCTGAAAGTGTCTGTTGGGTTGGCACGGATCGAGACTGGGATTTGTCACTCCGTATGACGGAGAGGTATCTCTGGACCCACTCGGTAATGCATCATCATAATGAGCTCAATGTGACTAAGGCGTTAGTCACGGGATCATGCATTGCGGTACGAGTAAAGAGACTTGCCGGTAACGAGATTGAACAAGGTATTGGGATACCGACGATCGAATCTCGGGCAAGTAACATACCGATTGACAAAGGGAATTGTATACGGGATTGATTGAATCCTCGACATCGTGATTCATCCGATGAGATCATCGTGGAACGTGTGGGAGCCAACATGGGTATCCAGATCCCGCTGTTGGTTATTGACTGGAGAGGCATCTCGGTCATGTCTGCATGTCTCCCGAACCCGTAGGGTCTACACACTTAAGGTTCGGTGACGCTAGGGTTGTAGAGATATGAGTATGCGGAAACCCGAAAGTTGTTCGGAGTCCCGGATGAGATCCCGGACGTCACGAGGAGTTCCGGAATGGTTCGGAGGTGAAGAATTATATATAGGAAGTCCAGTTTCGGCCACCGGGAAAGTTTCAGGGGTTATCGGTATTGTACCGGGACCACCGGAAGGGTCCCGGGGGTCCACCGGGTGGGGCCACCTGTCCCGGAGGGCCCCATGGGCTGAAGTGGGAAGGGAACCAGCCCTTTGTGGGCTGGGGCGCCCCCCATGGGCCTCCCCCCTGCGCCTAGGGTTGGAAACCCTAGGGTGGGGGGGCGCCCCACTTGACTTGGGGGGTAAGTTACCCCCCCTTGGCCGCCCCCCCCCCATAGATGGGTCTTGGCCGGCGCCCCCCCTCCCAGGGGGCCTATATAAAGGGGGGGAGGGAGGGCAGCAACATTACAGCCTTGGGCGCCTCCCTCCTCCCCTGCTACACCTCTCCCTCTCGCAGAAGCTCGGCGAAGCCCTGCCGAGATCCCGCTACATCCACCACCACGCCGTCGTGCTGCTGGATCTCCATCAACCTCTCCTTCCCCCTTGCTGGATCAAGAAGGAGGAGACGTCGCTGCACCGTACGTGTGTTGAACGCGGAGGTGCCGTCCATTCGGCACTCGGTCATCGGTGATTTGGATCACGGCGAGTACGACTCCATCAACCACGTTCATTGGAACGCTTCCGCTCGCGATCTACAAGGGTATGTAGATGCACTCCTTTCCCCTCGTTGCTAGTATACTCCATAGATGGATCTTGGTGAGCGTAGGAAAATTTTAAAATTCTGCTACGATCCCCAATAGTACCGTGATCTGCTAGATATTGGTTTTGATACAAGTATTTAGTTTGCAAGTGCTAACTTAATCCCAATTAAATTTGCCACTTGTTTTTTAATCAGTTATCTTAGGCAATAGGGGTCAAATTAGATGAAATGTGTCTTGGTAGGTGGTACCTTGATTTGGTAGATAACTTATTACAGATCTTAGGATTATACCTTTGGTAGGGGCCAAATAGTTTTTTCGGCAATAGGTGCCACTGAAATGCTTTCGTAGGTGATACCTTGTCATCTTGTATGTTACTAGATCTTAGGATTATAATTGTCCATCAAATTGCTTCTCGCGGAAGAATCTCTTCATCTAGAGATATTCTAGACGGTGTTAGTAAGCTAATTGAGAACTTGTTGGCTGTGAGTCTTGTTGGCTGATTTGGCATTTGCCTACTAGCTGTTGGTTCTATTATAGAAGGTGTTAGTAAGTTAATTGAGAGCTTGTTGTTTACTTTTTGGGATCGGGTTCCACTATGGAAATATAACTGAAGAAGAATCAAAAATATCACATGCTACTGTTTTTCTTTCCTGTGAAGTGGATCGTTAATCCTTTGCTCATATTGCTTTAGGAAAATAGCGCCACCACCACCACCACCATGTCGACTGTGCAAGTCAAGGTGCGCCAGCAGCCTTGCAACTGGCAAGCTGTTCGGCATCTACTTCCAGCCGAGTTTTCGTCATGAGGCGGTAAGAAATTAGATGAAATGTAACAACTATTTTATTTTTAGTGTTGGCATTACTGCATTGTGTCATTTTGCTTTTTTACATAGATCGTCCCATGCAATGTGAGGTTGAAATTCAACAAGCTGACAGGAGACACTCTGACATTTGAGGCTCCTGGGGGGTCGTACACTATGGAGGTCGAGAAAGGACGCAATATGTCGCAGATTGGAGGAGATGGATGGGCCCGTTTCCTCGCCCTCATGCGTCTTACTGGTGGTGAGTTGATCAGCTTCTCCTTCAGAGCAGAAAGACCCAAGCTGTCTGTCATTTATATGAACCTGGTGGAAGATGATGAAGATGACGAAGATGATTAAGATGACGAAGATGATGAAGATGACGGAGATGATGAAGATAATGAGGACCCACTCGATGAAGATGATGAGAACCCACTTCATGAAGCCATCATAGCTCAAAGAATGAGGCTGAGCGAGGAGGAGGTGTGCAACCTATGGGACATAATTCCGCCACATGATGACTTTGTCGGGGTGCCATTCGTGACCCGCCTGACAAGTACCATGGTCGATCGGCATGAAATGGTATGTTATACTGACTGTAGTAATTTGATGATATGTATATGCTTTGTTGTTATACTTACAAATGCAAATTATCCGATGATATGCTTAGTGAATCCGATAATATACTTAGTGTAGAGTCCAATGATATGCTGTGTGGAATATAGTCGATGATATGCTTTAGTGTAGAGTCTGATCACATGATTATTAGTGTAGAATCCAAGGAACTATTAATGGTGTAGATAATCCATATATACTTATTAGTAGAATTCATGCTTAATTAGTACAAATGCGTAGTACTGTGTCTTTTGATAGTGTAGAAATCTATACTTAATAGAAATATATTTGCAAGAGTACGTGCGAGGCTATTTATTAATTGATATGTTTTTCTTATTCAGAAATTGCCAAAGAACCTATCTATGAGTTGTGGTATTGAGCCTGATGAAGAAGGCTCAGCTGGACTACGCCTTACCGTAAGGGGCTCCGTCACCACCTGTACTTACCGCATGGACACAGACGGTCGCACACACTTAAACTCGGTTTGGTGGAAGAGATTCCTCATTGGCAAGAATCTTTGTGTTGGACAGGCCATCCTAATTACTATCAGGAACACCCACCGCCCAGGCTTGAGGATGATGATCGTCGTCGATATCATCTAGAACTGCATATGTGTGTGTGGCTATATCATCTAGAACTACATATGATAATCGTCATCGATATCATGTAGAATTACATATGATGATCGTCGTCGATATCATCTAGAACTACATATGATGATCGTCATCGATATCACCTTGTACTGCTTGAGGATGCATGTTGACTATATATGAAATTGTTATCTAGTACTCCCTCCGTTCCAAATTACTCGTCGTGGTTTTAGTTCAAATATGAACTAAAACCACGACGAGTAATTTGGAACGGAGGTAGTACTACCTAGTACCTATAATGCTTTATGAAATTGATATCTAGTAGTACCTAGTATTTGGAAATTGCAGTTTATTGAAATTGAAACTGGTTAGGAAGCGGGGGGAAAATGATGAAACACATAGCATTAGTGCGGGGCTAGGAAAGCGCTACAGCTAACTAATAGTAGCATGTTCTGGAAAAGCGCTGCTGATATAGTCAATAGTACTAGCACGGGTACAGACCGCGCTATTACTAACAGTTAGCTGTAGCGCCTTATTAGTAGCGCGGCTTGCTGTTTTCTTGAGCCGATGGCTGCATGTTAAGAACAAACTTTGTATCGCAACAAAACAAATTACAACTATAAAACAAAAGGAAGGTTGGCATAAAAGTTAACAGTCCGGCAGATAAATGCACCACCAGAAGTTTAGAAGCTCAGTTCATTTAACCTGACTATTACGTTTTCATGCTGTACTATCCGATGGAGCACCACAACCTTCGCCTTCATTTCTCCTAGGCTCCTGAATAACGTCGCAAATGTCTGATAGTCTAGTTTCAAAACCATGCATATCTTAACGACATCAAACAATGACTGTCCTTGTTTCACAAAGGGTCTCTGTTAGGGAATGGACTTGTGTCTGGAGCGCAGATATAACATTGTTCTGAGCTTGCATATCTTGATCATGAGGCAGTTTGGACGAGATTGCCTTAACAACCAACCCAGTATTACGCAGGAACGTGCTTTTGGCACTGTTAGTGGACATGTACTGACCCACTACATCAAGAGGTGACATTGCGGTTATAGTTGCCTTGTCACCTTCAGAAGTTGGCGGTTCCACCATTTGTTCCATAGCTTGCTGTAATGTTGAGTTTTTACATTAGTAGTACCAGAACAGAAGATATTAAGGAGGTAGCAAAACCAAACAAAATAGCTTTGGTCTATATACATAACTTATTCTGGTGAACTCGTGTAAAATACTAATTGTATTTTACTGCAAAGTACATAATAAAATCAGGTTCCAAAGCATGGCTAATGTATTGTCTATTTCTTCACACTGTATTGACAGCTAAGGATAAAGAGACAAAGTTTATAAAATGGTAAGCATAGTATGACATCATTCATATCACAAAACAACTGAGAACAGACAAACATGCAATTGTAACATTGTGTAGACAAGTCCAGCACGGAACTATATTATAGATAAAGATGAAAGGAACATCACTCATCTCTTTTAAACCTTGTAAGGTGCAATGATACGCTAAGACAATTGTGTATAAAATTGAAAAGAGTAATAGACATTGGCTGCAAATCGTGTAGTTCAATGCACAAGTCAGAGTAAGTAGTAGTTAAAAGGCATGAGGATTAAGGACTTACAACAGCGGCTTTGACTGGTGCAGTCATGACCTTCGTCTTGCTGGTGTGACAGTCCTTGAAGATTTCCATAGCATTTGGTTTAGGTACTTTTTGGTCCTTGTGGGCTTTCCTCTGCATTTGGAACAAGTCAATATAGATCTGATAATATGGCACAGCGAAAAAAGTGAAACAACAGCTAATTACAAGAGCCTCGCAGTGTGCATTATAGCTACGAGATCCTGTCATCTATTGGAATTTCACTTTCGTATGGTTGGCCTTGTTCTTTGAACAGTTCACCTACAAGAAGATAGATTTGTGAGGCACATGCATAAATAGGATTTCAACATGTGATCTGATCACATATATATAACATACTTGATACTTTGGATCAGGCCAGTGTTTAATGAGGCCTCTCTAGTCTTTATCTGATATATTTTCCACTGGAGATGTTTGGGCAAGTTCACTGTTAGCCTTGCCTTCAAAGTGAGTTTTCCTCAAGTTATGCGATACTGTCGCAGAGCAGACTTGAAAACAAGGGTCCATGCTGGTCTAGTTGCATCGTCTTGGCTATCCAACTTGAACCTCATCCATTGAAAATTATAGGAGTCTCATTACCAGCAACCTAGAAAGTATGGGATAGAGCAGGACGATATTACTAATTTCCATACATAACCATTGTCGGTGTGGAACGACACCTATGGGATCACAAGAATCCCTACTATGGTTGCCGGGGCGCGGGGTTGCGAGAAGAGCAGGATTAGTAACCAGCATGAGGATCGTTTACCCATGTTCGGGCCGCGAGGATGCGTAAAACCCTAGTCCTGCTTTGGTGGGTGTATTTCAGAGAGTTCTTGAGCTCTCGAACTAGCTGTGGTGAGTGTGTGGTTCGAAAGAGCCGAATCCTTCTCCAGTATGCCATGGGCCTCCTTTTATAGTCGAAAGGGGCTGCCACAGTGGCACACAGGAGGTGGAAAGGCGCACAGTGCTATGAGCTTATCGCTCGTATTACAAGACAAGACGCATTTAATGCGTAGCTTAGGTGTCCCCTTGCTTTATCGAGGACGGGGGTGAGGCCCGTCCCGTCCGTCGCCGCTCCTCCTTGCTTCGACACGCGCCCTGGCTAGCGACGCATGCGGCGCCACGTAGGCAGGCAGGTAGCTGAGGTGGCACGGTGGTGGAGCCTCCACGAAGATCTGCATGCCGCCACGCAGGCGTTTGATGAGTTGGCCTGGGAGCTGCACGTTGCCACGCAGGTGCCCGCCCAGCTGGTTGGGCTGGCAGCCGCATGTGAACGGTGGTGGAGACTTGGTTGGTGCGGGCCTGGTAGTGGCCCTGCTGGCGTCCTCGGTGAGGGCCTTGCCGGCTGGCCCGGCAAGGGTCTTGACGTGGTGCGCTGTCGTCCCCGGCAAGGACCTTGCCGGTGGTCTGGTGGCCTTCCTCGGCAAGGATCCTGCCGAGGATCGTCGTCTTCTAATCCTCATCTGATCTTGAGTGTTCCTTGTCTTCACAAAGATCTGCATGCCACCATGGAGGTGCCTCCCGAGGCCTGGCCCAACGTGATGTTGGAGACCGTGGGCTCAAGTGTGGCTCTCTCTGTTGGTGTGGGGCGAGCTGCCCCGGCAAGGGTCTTGCCAGGGGAACCTACTTCGTCCCTCTGCTCTTTGTGGTCTTGGCCTTGGCGTTGCTCTGGTTATCTTGGGCTTTGGTCTTACCTTGGCTCACCTCCCCTGTTCTGCTTGGTGTGGCCGTGGGTGCGGCTCCGACTGCCCGTGCACAAGTAAAGCGGTACAAAAGTGCGCCCCTCCTTTTGTACACCGACAGGAGCCCCCGGGCCTAGGACACACATAGGCGCGACATGTTGTTGGGCCAGGCCCAAAACGGTGTGCGGGCAGGCGGGGCGGTTTTTACCGTGGTAAAACTTTTCGCGCGCTGCGCTTCCCACGCCCCGCACGCGGTGCAGCGTGGCGTGGAGGGGTGCGCGTGACGTGGGCGGCATGCATGGGGTGGTTCCTGCACGCATGCGTCAGATCGCAATAAATGGGCAGCTCGCGCCTTCCCCATGAAAGGAGGAAGGCGTGGAGGCGCGGCTTATTTACTGCGTGGGGACGGTCCTGCCGCCTCGTCTTCCAGCTCCTTTCCCGGCACCGTCATCACCGGCCCACCCGTGGGCAGCCACTGAGGTGTTCTCTTGGTGCTTTCTGCTGCTCGTAGCTCGCCTAGGCGCCCCTTTTGCCCTTTCGCCTCCTTGACCTTCCTCCTGAGGAGAGGGACAAGAAAGGGATCACGGGCATCTTATATCTTTTTTAATCTGTAAGCCTTCGGGCCTTGTTAAATTTAAAGCTTGTAATCCCCCTTGTTCATGTTTTTCATTCCGTACGGACTGTACCTGTGTGGGATGCTTTTAATGAAAAAGGGATGTTTGCCTGGTTTTTCGTTCGTGGGAATCCTTGTTACAATTTAAGATAAACGTTTTCACCCGGCAACAGGCCTTGTCGTCCCCCCACTTTGCTCGACCATTCTCGCGCCCTTGGTGGGGGCAGGGATGAAGCGGGCTTAGGCTCCTCGTTCTACTTCCTTGCGACCGCGACTACAACCAAATCCGGGCCCAGGAGATAATCCTTGGGTATAGAAAAGGGGAGCACGGTGGCCTAGAAATAAAACGAGATTTCACATATCCCAGTTCCGTTCCGAAATGCATGATAGAGGATGAAAGATTATCTGAATTTGCAGCCCCCAACAACCTTGTCTTGCCGTGGTTGGATCCTTGTGCTTGCAGCCCACCGGGGTCGGGACGCCGGTCCGTTTCCTTTCTTCCAAGTAGCTCAGCAGAAGTGCTCATGTGCCCTGCGAACCAAAGGAGGACAGAAAAGAAACAGATAGACGCGCACTCGACCTCTATGCTAGGGGTTAGTCGCCGCTAAGCACTATCAACCCTAACCAAGGAAGAGACTCGACCTAGCATGCATGCTATAACTTAGGGCGCGAGCGCTTCATTTATTTATGCTCAGGGTCTGCGCCTGGCTTTGTACAAAGGGTTACATGCCTTGCCGGCAAAGCTTGTACAAAAGGTGGCTTGCCGGGAGGCCCGGCAAGCCACGCCCTAGGGGTAAAACTTGCGAAGATGCTCGATGTTCCAGGAGTTGCTCACTGGGACAACATCTTCGATCTCCAGGCGGACTGCGCCGGGCCTGGTGACTCGCATTACCCGATAAGGGCCTTCCCACTTTGGCGTCAACTTGTTGGAATTCTTGGCCGACTAAACGCGCCGAAGAACAAGATCGCCTTCCTCAAAGCTTTGGGCATGAACCTTGCGGCTATGGTAGCGTGCTGCTCTCACAGCCGCCCGAAGACGATCTTCCTCAAGGAGCATTGCGTCATCTTGCCGCAACTGCTCTTGCTCAAGCTCATCACAAGCGAGCACTCGAGGTGACCCGTATATGAGTTCCGTGGGGAGAACTGCCTCCACCCCATATACTAGGGCAAAGGGTGTCTGTCCGGTGGCTCGATTTGGCGTCGTCCTAATCGACCAAAGAACCGCCGGCAACTCATCAATCCAGCGCCTTCCACTCTTGTGCAGCTTGTCAAAGGTCTTCGTTCTCAGGCCTCGCAACACTTCAGCATTTGCCCTCTCCGCTTGGCCGTTGCTCCGTGGGTGTGCCACGGAAGCAAAACAGACCTTGCTACCGAGGTCTTGAATGTGTTGCAAGAAGGTGTGGCTTGTGAACTGCGTGCCCTTGTCGGTGATGACTCTGTTTGGCACACCAGAACGGTAGACCAGTCCCTAGAAGAACTTGACGGCTGATTGAGCAGTCACCTTTCTCACTGCTTCCACTTCCGGCCACTTTGTGAACTTGTCGATTGCAACGTACAAGTACTCAAAGCCCCCGACAGCGCGGTGGAAAGGGCCCAGTATATTGAGCCCCCAGACCGAGAATGGCCAGGAGAGAGGGATTGTTTGAAGGGCTTGAGCTGGTTGATGAAGCTTCTTTGAATGGAACTGACACGCTTCACACTTGGTTACTAGTGCCGTCGCATACTGGAGGGCGGTGGGCCAGAAGAAACCTTGCCGGAACGCCTTGCCGGCAAGGGCCCTCGACCCTATGTGGGAGCCACATAAGCCTCCATGTATCTCCGCCAACAGCTCCAGTCCTTCCTCCCGGGGGATGCACTTCAATTTCACACCGTTCGGCCTTCTCCTGTACAGGACCTCATCGACGAACTAGTACAGGGCGGACCGACGGGCTACTTTCTCCGCTTCTTCCTGCTCCTCAGGAAGCTCCCCTGTTTGGAGGAATTGGACGGTATGCTGCGCCCATGCCAGAGCCTGGGGCTCGACGGCAAGGACCAAAGGCATCTCTTCCGCCATGGGAGCGGCTGTCTCTACGGCCAGGGCTTGACGCCCTGCCGGAGCCAGTTGCTCTTGGGCAGGCTCAGTGTGCACGGCAACATCCTTGCTGGCCGTCCCAGGGGGCTCGGCGGGAAGGTACTTGCCTGGACCTGATTTCCTCCACTTGTTCTGCTCTGTTGATGGTTCGACGGATGGCTGAGTTAAACGGAGCAAAAAGGTACCCGGCTCCACAGGTAGCTTGAATGCAGCACGCTTTGACAGGTAATCGGCGATGTCGTTCTCCGCTCAGGGGACGTGCTCCGCTTGGATGCCGTCAAAGCGCTCCTCCAGCTTTCTCACCTCATCTACGTAGGCCTCCATCAATGTGCTCTGGTAATCCTTGTTGACCTGCCTGACAACAAGCTGCGAGTCACCCCTCACGATGAGCTTCTTAACCTCAAGGTCTGCCACGATCCTGAGACTGGCGAGCAATCCCTCGTACTCAGCAGTGTTGTTGGTGGACATCTCCCTGGGGAAGTGCATCTAGATCACGTACTTGAGGTGCTCTCCGGTGGGTGCGACGAGCGGCACATCGGCACCGGTGCCTTGCAGCGAGAAAGCCCCATCAAAGCACATGATCCAGTCGCGGTCTGATTCCTTGTCGGGGAGAGTGGTCTCCTGGATTTCTTCGTCAGGCGTTGAGGTCCATTCTGCAATGAACTCCGCCAAGACTCTACTCTGGATTGTCGAGGTACTTTCAAACTTCAAACCGAAACTTGATAACTCCAAGGCCCATTCCACAATCCTTCCGGTTGCATCTGGGTTATGCAGGGGCCTTCTGCGCCCCGACCTCCGCCATGAACATTGGATAGGCTTCCTCCTCCTCGTAGCTTGGCTCCAGACAACTCGGGGATTGGCGCAAAGAGAGCTTGTGAACGGAGGTCTATGGCGCCGAACGCCGCGGCGATTTCTGCGCCGCTCTCCGGCGTCAGCATCTTGTACTACGTGCTCTTGCGATGCACCATGGCTTTCCGGCGAACTAGGGCACGACTGATTGCTAGGGGATCGGAAGGTGGGGTAAGGGCTGTAGAGGAGGTGTGGTTTTGGGGCAGTAGTAACTGGTTGACAAGTAGCTAGCATAGGCTGAGCAGCGAAGGTGCTGGTGTGAATAGTGGTTCCGGTGACGAGCGGTCAATCGGTTTTGACTATGCGGAGTTTGCAAAGCCGGACAGCTGGAGCCTGGGGAGTTGTGGGGTGGGATGGGACCAAAGTTTCGGAGTTTCATGTGGCAGACGTCCAGACCTCCCCACCGTTCATGTCAACGACGAGGCGATGACTTCGTAAATCTCAAGATGACTAGCCAGATGCCCGTGCATTGCACGGAACATCAGGATGCATTTTTTTAGAAAACACCTGTTGTGATTGACCCATGCAGGAGTAATCCCATGTGTAAAAGTTAATGATATATCAAGAATTTCATCGAAAAATGGTATCTCAAGAATTTCATCGAAAAATGATATCTCGAGAAAGATGAGAGATAAGGTGAGGAGGAGTGGGGTGAGGCCGCGATTGGTGGTTGGACTTAGCGGAGGCATGGGGATGGACGACGCCGGTAGCGGCCACCATGCCAGATTGTTCCAGAGGCTTCCTTTTTAATTAGTCAACAATGAAGTTGTGGGAGATAAGGATGAACGATAGAGGTGTGGGCATCCTTTTGCAAAATTGCCATAGTTTGATTTCCATCCGTCAGATATAGATCGGACGGTCTATATTGCAAGATGGCAGGCACACCATCATCACCGAGAGTAGAGATAGAGGTATGACGGCTCAGTCTCTTGAAGGTGCTCATAGGGGTAGGGTGTGCGTGTGTGAATTCATAGGGGTGAGTGTATGCGCGCATGTATGAGCACTTGCGTCTATATTGTGTTAGGAAAAAGGAGTACTCAAAGTATGCAAGTTCATAAGGAACGGACGGTGTATATCAGTTTTGTCACGTTCGCTTTGCACCCCGCCTTGCTGGACCCTGCACGTCGCTCACCGAATGGAACACGCTTTGTCTTGCATTTTTGCTCGCTTGTGGGACCGCAGTTGAAAGCAAAACGACATCCCTCCCCCCACGCCCGCGTCATTTATCTATGCTTTTATAAAAACCCGAGTTGGTGATGATGGTGTGCCTGCCATCCTGCAATATAGACCGTCTGATCTATATCTGACAGATAGAAAGCAAACTACAACAATTTTCAAATAGATACCCGCACCCCTCTCCACATTTGCAAATAAGGCCTTCCCTCGTTCATCTTCGTCTCCCACGAGATAAACAACTCATATAAATGCATCTTAATGTTCCGTGCAACGCATGGGCCTCTTGCTAGTACAATTGAAGAGAGAGAGAGAGAGAGGTCGGCCGAGTGTTACTAGTACTCCCTCCATTTTTATTTACTCCGCGTATTAGTTTTGGTCAAAATCAAGCTTTACAAACTTTGACAAAGTTTATAGACACAAATATTAACATATACGATAACAAATCAATACCATTAGATTCGTTGTTGAATATACTTCCACATCATTTAGATTTGTTATGCTAAATATTATATACTTTTCTATAAATTTGGTCAAACTTTACAAAGTTTGACTTCAGTCAAATCTAATATGCAGAGTAAATAAAAACGGAGGGAGTGGTATACTACTAGTACTGTGAGCACTGCATACTCTATTGCAGATGTTGTCAGTACTCCACTAGTACTACTGCTTCTACTACTATTGGACAGGGAGCTTAAAAAAGTTAGTATTGGACTGGCTATTCATGGTGAAATTCTAGTAGAAAGAGCATGTGCGAGAAGAAGCATTCATGTGTTTGAATACAAATAGGAAACCATTTCTGTTTGAATACAAATCTAGGAGTATGTACGAATCTAACAATATTGATTGGGCGTTGTTGAATGTTGATACTTTTTTTGTAAGTTTGATCAAAGTAGAGATACTTTGACTACCCACAAAACTTATAGGTAAACTAAAAAGGATCGGGGGGAGTATATTGTACGTTCAGAAGAGAAACGAACATTGAATACCCTTTATATATGATTTGTTGATGCTATGATCACCGGTTCAAAATTTTGAATCCGCCTTAGGTATCACACATGCACCCACTCTTTCTCTCTCGGTTTCATCTTGGGGTCTCTCCCTCCCTCCCTCCCTCTCTCTCTCTCTCGCACACACAAAGATACCACCTCTCTTCCTCTTTGTGCTTGTCAACCTAATTGATCTTACGAGGTATCGGGATTGTATCTCGCTCGTCTTCAGGTCACTCTTCGACACATGCCTAGGTCACTCTACCATGCATTAATTGCAACCAACCCTTTCATTTATCTTTTCTTAAGCATACATTCATCCTCTTCGCCCCTCCCTAGATCGGTCGATCTCCTGACCCACCATAGTCCTCTTTCAATCGATCTCGCTAGATGGTACATGACCAACGCGCACACATAGACCCCCCGCCCTTCTCTCCACCCTGCATGGTCATTTCTATCATAGAAACACACCAAAACTTTATCTCCTTGCACACCATGCACTCGATCTCTTTACATCTATTGATATCTTCAAGATGTGTCGGGGCATGAACCAAACGGATGTCAAAACTAAGATGGGAAGCGACTCATAGTGGAGGCAAAGTGAAACTTTAAATGAATCATTTGTCTATATGCATGTCGGAGAAATTACAACATTGGAAATACAAGAATGGTCTAGGCCCACATGCGAATGACACTCGGCGGAATGTTCAAATGAGGCATGCGGGAGGATGGACTTGACCGGAGGGTGGCATGATCGATGGAGAAGAGGGTTGGAGAGGAATGAGAAATAAGCAACGCCACATGATTATACTTGGACGGCTCAAATAAAACATTAAGTTGTCTCATTTTCCCTTCTGTCTTGGTCACGGAGTAAGATAGTCCCTCTGTTTTTATTTACTCTGCATATTAGGTTTGACTAAAGTCAAACTTCTTAAAATTTGACCAAATTTATAGAAAAAATATGAACATTTACAATAGCAAATCTATATGATGTGAAAGTGTATTCAATAATGAATCTAATGGTATTGATTTGTTATTGTATATGTTATTATTTCTGTCTATAAACTTTGTCAAAATTTACAAAGTTTGACTTTGAGCAAAGCTAAAATGCGGAGTTAATAGAAACAGAGGGAGTACGCAGGGACTAGTATAGTTACTACTGCCGGAACATGGTAAGTTGGACCCGTAAATGCGGGCACGGACCGGGCATACCTCAATTATTCCTTTAAACAGTCGGCCACCTAAATTAGTACACCATCCGGCTAATTAATCAAGTGTGATGCTTCACAAGTTGAAAAGGAAAAGGGTGGTACAGTAGCCAAAACGACCACACTTGGGGCTAGGGCAACAACTTGGTATTGTAACACATTTGAACCAGGGCACAAAAACCACCTGTTCCGCGCCTAGTGCGTAACGCGGAGCACCGACACTTTAATTTGGCCGGGAAAATAGGGAAACCGACTTGTGGGGCACACCTTTCGGGATGACGGGGAGCAGACTAATCCAATGGACTGGAGGAGCTGGCCCACGACCTCCTCACCACCGACAACCGTTCATGTGGGTCGTGAGGGCCAGCAACGTGGCGCATCTCCCACATCGCCTCTGGACACGGCAGCCGCGGTGAGCGACACGCTCATCGTCGTTGGACACACTCGGCTTCAGGGTACCGAGGGTGGTGCTACCGCTGTGGCACGACCAACAGATCAACACCCGGCTCGTCGAGAATGCACGGGGCGCCGAAGTGCGCGCGCCGCGATGCGTGCATGGAGTGTTCTAGCATGGCCAACTGCATCCCAGGACCTGAGACCATGCCGGGTCGTCTTGCTTTTTAAGTGACATGTGGGGATCACTTGTGAGCAAAGGGCATCTCCAACGTTGCCACCATTGCAGCTGACTACCCTGGCACACCAAAAACGCTCGTCCCTCGCACCGTCGTGCACGTGCGTTTCCAGCCGGCGCCAACTGCCCGTATTCATGCCGTCTATCTGTATGCCATCATTAAGCATGCTCGGTGCCCGAGGAACCAAATCCGGTGACTTAATGACACACCCGGACGCTTGACCTCACCAGAATGTGCTACTTAAAGTGGCAATGCCCAGCTAAACTCCACACCATAGCGCATCTTACTACCTGGCACCACATCCACCATGACCGCGAGCGGGAACACTCTGCGGGAGAGCTTGTCTTCGGGGATGAAGCTCGAGGTCGCCGCCCTTGCTCAAGTCACCGCTTGCAATCCAATAGCGGCGTAGCCGGACGCGGATGCGGCTGCACAAGCGGTGGTCATGCTGTCGGCCGATGACGGGAGCACTGCCAACCACGCGTCCTACTTGCCGCCGTCCAACATTCGGTGGCGCATGTGGCAGGTGAAGCGACAGACCGTCCACGTCCATCATCATCAACCTCACATCCACCGGCACCGCCGAGGTCGGGGACTCCACCGAGGATGAGTAGGGCATGGGAGGCGGCAGGGCTTGGCGTGCCAACTGGCCGGTCCGTCTCCCGTGTTATACTCTTCCTCGCCGGAGACTGCACCTTCACTTCACGGGTCTTGAACCCCGCCCCCGTACATGGAGACGACAGATGGACGACGTCAGTTGCCGATGTAGAATAGGTTTATGGTCGGGTTTCTTTTCTTTTTCTGTCCTATAAAAGTTCGAAATATAATGAAAATCTGTCGTGTTTGCATGAATCTCGTCCGGTGGATATGAACTTTCATAGTAATAGCAAGATATATTGTATGAAAATATATGGAATGATGATTCGTTTTTGTGTGTATAAACTTAGAAGGTTTGACCCGAGACAAAGCTAGCATGCGAAGTTTATATAGGGTCTACATACACAATTTATCTTAGGCACTCCAATAGTATGTCCACTACACATTCACACATTTAACATCTTTCTACATCTACGGGGACCTACGGAAGGGTTAATGTAAATTGCCTCTCTCTCTCTCCCCCCTGATTTTCATGGTGTTGGGCCCCTCCCTCCCCCAATCTCCAATCAACAGCCCACACATTTCAATTACGTTAATTACATAACTAGGATTATGTAGGTGTAGCATTACTCGTCCTAAAAAAACCAACTAAGCCAACCTCCCAGCATATCACTCGGGAAAAGACCCGGTTGTTCTGTTTTAGTCGGGATAACCAGGTTACTAGTAGTAGTATCGATGGATCACGTGAAGCACCAAGTTTAAAAGGAAAAAGGCGGCACACTCACAGCACGCCTGTCGCGGTCACATTGCACCCCTCACACGGTAGGTCCTGCACATGGCTCACGCAAACGGAACGCGCTTCGGCTTGCCTCTTCACTGAAACGTGGGACCAAATTTGGAGAAACCGACCGTGCGCCAAACTCCCCCCACCGCGCGAAAGTTCCCCCCAAATCCCAAATTCAACTGCCCTTCAGCAGACTAGGCAATAATATTCCCCAAACCCACCTCCCCTCGGCCCCCTCCACTCCATTCGCTAAACCAAAGCCGCCCTCCCCGCCGCGCCGATACATCGGCGCCGCGGTTCATCGAGGGGTGCATGACGATCCTCTCACTCCAACAGTACGCTCTCATAGACTGTCGTCCTCCAGCTGCGCCGCCACCGCTGGTGACATTCTTGTGGAGACACACGATGGTCAGCTTCTCCCATAGTACGCACATTCTAGACTGAGGCCCCATGCATGTCGGAGTAGCGCTGAATGTTAGCTGATAGATGCTGTTAATCTCATTTTTTGCCGAAATAGTTTACAGTAAATATGATCTGCTTAAGTAGCTTCCTTGCGCTGTTCTGCACTGAATTTTCTTTGCTGAGATGGCATGCCACGCCCGATTAGTTGCTAAAATATCCTGCCATATATTTATTGTGAAGTAGATTGCCGTGGTCTAGTAGCCAATCTGTTAGGTGAAATACCTCGACACTATTTTACACTCGATCTTTGTTGCTGAATTGGCCTTTGATGGCTGTGTGCCCGGCCTCATTGACTGCTGAAATAGCATGCCATAATTTAGCACACAAATCTGATTGTTGAATTAGCTTTACATATATTTCGTTACATAGATCTGCTTGTCCAAATATCTTGCCACAACTTTAGACATTGACCTAGGTAATTTTTTCTGGACTTTATGAATAGCATATATGTTTGTCCTGTAATATCTAGTAGAAGAAATAATTTTTTTCTAACAGATGGACATGACTTGGATAACTTATGCTCGAATATTCTCCGCTGCATATGTCGAGGGGGTTGAAAACTTCATGAACTTTATCAGAGCTGAGAACGGTGGCCCAAAATCAAATGTGCTCTGCCCATCTAGCAGTTGTATGAATTCAGTTACAAGACCCCAGTCAACTCTGCAAAATCATCTACACTTTTATGGGATGTTAGTCACATATACTAGGTGGGTTCATCATGGTGAAGCTGTGAACGTCAATGTTACTGACTATGTGGAAGCAGTAGATCACCATCTTGATCTGCGTGATGCTTAGGTGGAAGAGGAGGAGGAGGTGGTGGTGGTGGCGGAGCCAGTGAGTTTGACCAACATTGAAACAATGCTACGAAATCATTTCGTTAACTTTCACCTGCACAAGAAAAATGGTGGGCCCGCATGTTGGAACAATGCAATGTGGCAGTCACCCCAGGAAATAAGTTGTTAGTATTCTCATCTACGGTCACCTTTCTTCAGGTGAAGACATCTGAGTAGATGACCAACAAATCATGCGATGCGATGTTGGCTGCTTTCCGCAAATCTTTCCCAGATGCGTCTGAGCTGCCACACACCTATAGTAAAATGAAGAATTTCCTTCGTGCAGTTGGAATTGGATATGATATGATCCATGTTTGTAACAATAATTGTGTTCTGTTCCGGAAAGATTAAGCCAACTTAAGTGAATGCCCAAAATGCAAATCTCAAGATGGAAAGATGGCGGTGACGTGAAGAGGATTCCTCATATTGTTCTGAGACATTTTCCAATTATACCAATATTGCAGAGGTAGTTCCATGATGTTGAAACAAGAGAGGATGTACTGTGGCATTCTAGGAACCAGGAGTACAGATATCAAAATGTAATGTGCCATCCATCTCATGGTAGTGACTAGAAAAGCTTCAACCAGAAACACAAAAAGTTTGCTGCAGACCCGAGAAACATTAGACTTGGCTTAGCTATAGATGGAATTAACCCATTTGGCCACCAGAGCGCAACATATAGCATGTGGCCAGTGCTTATTATCCCTTACAACATGGCACCAAATGTCTGCACCAAAGAATCAAAGTACATGATGGCCTTGCTCATCCCAGGTCCAAAAAGTCCTGGAAAGGATATTGATTTATTCATGGAGCCTCTTGTGGAGGAACTTCAACAACTATGGAGGGGTGTTCTCACTCGAGACCTATATAGCAGCCCACCGGCTGATTTCTTCCTATGTGCTATTATAATTTGGTGCATCCATGTCAGAACGACGCATGGTTACAATGCATGTCTTTGCTGTGACAAGAATCCACTTTCATACGCAATACTTAGCAAGATCTGTTCCATTGGGCACCACCATTTCCTTGCCAAGGACAAGCCGTGTCCTACAAAATACCGAAGACATGTGTTCAATGCAAAGCATGAAATCGTGATGCGCCAAACAGGCTCACCGGCGGTGAGTTGCAAGAGGAATTGGAGAAGGTCAGGAATATTACACCAGGAAACCATCCTGACGATGATAGAGGGAAAAGGAAGCATGGTAGGCTAGAAGGAGAGATTATTGTTTACCCGTAGGTCCACTTTGTGGGACTTGGAGTATTGGAAAGATTTGGACTTGCGGCATAATCTTGGTGAGATACACATTGAGAAAAAAAATATGTGACAACATTATCGGCACACTTCTTAATATTGAGGGCAAGACGAAAGATACCTTAAAATTTAGGATTGATTTGACACACCTTTGTAGTAGAACCAATTTGCAGGTGAAGGCTGAGGGTGCATCATGGGATATGGCACTAGCTGTTGTCGGTGTACAAAAGTTGGGGTCCTTTTTGTACCCATTTACTTGTGCGCGGGCAGTCGCAGCCACACACCTACGGCCACGCTTGGCGGGGCAGAGGAAGCGACGACACAAGACTACCAGAGCAACGCCAAGACAGAGGCACGAGGAGCGAAGGGACAAGGTGGGCTCTCCCTGGCAGGAGCCTTGCCGGGGCAGCTTACCTACCCCCGGCAAGGGCCTTTGCCGGGGCAACTTGCACAACACCAGCAGAGCCGCCACCCTTGAGCCTAAGAGTTCCGACACCATCGACAACACTGGAACCAAGGCTCGGGAGGCGCCTGCATGGTGGCATGCAGATCTTTGTGAAGACCAAGGACATACAATACTAGATGAGGACCAGAAGACGGAACCCCCGGCAAGATCCTTGCCGGGGACGCTCACAAGACCCCCGGCAAGACCCTTGCCGGGGACGCCTGCGAGACCCTATCAAGGCCCTTGCCGGGGACATCTACGGGGCCACAGCCAGGCCCCCACCTGCCAAGGCTCCACCGCCGTTCCAATACAGTAGTCAACCCGCCAACAAGGCAGGCACGTGCGTGGCGATGTGCAGCTTCCAGGCCAACTCAGCAAGCACCTGCGTGGTGGCATGCAGATCTTCGTGAAGACTCTACCACCGCACCAACTCAGCAGCCAGCCAGCCAGCATGGTGCTGCTCGCCCAGTCATCCTGGACGCGCATCGGAGCGAGGCGAGGTGGCGACGGATGGGATGAGTTTCCTTGCCATCCCCGATAAAGTGAGAGTGCATGTCGGCAGCGCATTAAATGCGTTTGTCCTACGGTGCCAGGCGATAGACTTGTATACAGTACAAACTTTCCACCTCCTGTGTGCCACTATGGCGACCCCCTTTGGCTATAAAAGGATGCCCGAGGCATACTGGAGGAGGATTTGGGCTTTTTGGAGGCTGCATGCTTTGTAGCTAGTCCAAGAACACCAGATAAACACAAACCAGCAGGAGTAGGGTATTACGCATCACTTGCGGCCCGAACCTGGATAAATTCCCCGTGTTGATCTTCTAAACCCGCTCTTTCCATAGCCTCGCGCCCGCATACCGTAGAAGTGATTCCCCGTGATCCCATAGGTGTCGTTTCCACCGACATCTTTGGCGCGCCAGGTAGGGGCCGCAAGCTGTGAAAATCCGGTTTGGAAGTTAGCGCATCGACTTCATCATCACCATGGCCCCCAAGAAGAAGGGGATCATAGCGATCGGGTCGTCCGGAGCCGGCCCGTCTGCGCCAGCGTGGGCAGGCGACCAGGTGGCCGCGGATGGTGCCCGAGACGTGGCCCGCGAGCATCCACGACACTCTGGCAATCGGAGCCAGGCGAGCGACGTCGTTCGAGTCCAAGACGACAAGCCACGCACCGCTGGGTCCGGGGGCGGGGCCGTGCTGCTCACGGGCGGCGCGGCAGCCTCTATGGCACTGCAGCTAGCGCCCATGCCGCGGCCTTCCAAGGCCGCGCGGGATGAGCGACACCGCGACACCGGAGCTCCCGGGCACTGCCGCGGGAAGAGACCTGTGCGCCACTCTCACGACGCACCAGGCCGGCCTGCGCACCCGGACACCGGCGGAAGCGGCGTGCGACTGCGAGACCGTGACAGAGCTCCTTCTAACCTGGTTAGAAGTCGGATCGCGTCACGGTCCATGCAGCTTTCGCCGCCGCCCACACCAGCAGAAGCGCTGGCACGTGTGCAACTTCTCCTCGACTTCCCCCTGCTGCGGAGAAGCTCGACGAGTGGAGGGCCACCATCCGAAGCCTCATCAGCTTCGCCAAGAAAGACGAGCCGCTCCCAGCGGGACCCTCATGCCGGCGTTCTATCGAGCCAGTGCATGCCGGCGGTGGGATTACCGGAGATGTTGTGACCACGGTGCACTCTCCTCCCCCACGGCCGCAACAGCAGCCACCGGCTCGTCGGGCCGACGCCTGTGACAACATTTCCACAGCGTGGTCCGACCCGCGAACCCGTTGCGACCAACGTCGAGTTCTTCGAGAGCGGGCTCAGGAAGATGCTCGAACCACCATCGAGTGATGGCGGGAGGTGCGTCATCAGTTGGATCGGCGTGCGGGGCCTGCTATGGACCACCCAGCACCAGGGGGCTTTGGCGACCTGCCTTACGAGGTGGGTTGTCTGGCCTTTACCCGAGAGTTGTGGCAGTTTGAGTGGCCCTCCCACCGCACGTTCGAGCCTGCTATTGGGGAAAAGTACAACGGCAAGACTCACACGTCGGAGTTCCTCAGCATCTACACCATCGCGATGCAAGCCGCCGGGGCTCGCGACGACAAGGTGCTCGCCAACTACTTTCCGTTGGCGCTTAAGCCCAATGTCATGTCATGGTTAATGCACCTCCCAATGGATTCCATCTCTTCCTGGTGGGATATGTGTCACGAGTTTGTTGGCGCCTTTACCGGAGGCCACCAAGCTCCTGGCCAGGCTAGTCACTTGCATGTCATCCCCCAGAAGGATGGCGATTCCCTACGTAAGTACATACAAAGATTCAGCCGTGTGCAGTACACCATCCTAGATGATCATCCCACCGATGTCATCAGTGCATTCCATCAGAACGTACGCAACCGTAAGGTGCGGGAAGAGCTGGCGATGAACAAGGTCAAGGATGTAGCCGAACTTTTATGTTCTGGCTGATAGATGTGCTCGGGCTGAGGAAGGAAGGAAGTACCCAGGCAAGGACGCCGGTGCGGAAACCGACTCTACGGACGAAGACGTTGCCGCCCCGACGAAGAAGGGTCGGCGCCACAACAAGAAGCGTAAGGGAAAGACTGTGCTTGCCGTTGAGGGATCCGGCGACCCCGGCGCCGCCAAGAAGGCCAAGGCCGACGACCCCGACAAGGAGCTTGCCGGGTGCGCCGCCTGCCGGGCCTTGGCGGCCGCTGACAAGCCAGGAGGCTCTGACAAGCAGTACTGCAAGATCCACCGCACCAAGGGCCATGACCTCCAGCACTGCCGACAGGTTGAGCTGCTTGCAGATAAGCAGAAAGCTTAATATGAAAGGCGGGACAAGGAGAAGGGTCAAGATGGTGCTGAAGGGTTTGGCAAGAAGCGTGGGGGCCAAGGAGATCGCCACGGCAAAGATAATCCACAAGAGAGGCCCGCTCGGGGCCGCGACAAGAAGGAGGAAGATGATGATCACAACAAGGACGACGAGTCCGGCGAGCACGAATTCTAGAAAGCTACAGAGGCCATGTGCATCGACGGTGGCGCCTCACTGCACACCTCCCATCGCCAAGTGAAGCAGTGGGTGCATGAGATCACTGCGGCAGAGCCATCGTTGATTCCCAGAAGCCACTGAAGTGGTCCTGCACGCCCATCATTTTTGACACTGAGGATCAC
Organism: Aegilops tauschii subsp. strangulata; assembly: GCF_002575655.3. Lineage (NCBI taxonomy): Eukaryota > Viridiplantae > Streptophyta > Magnoliopsida > Poales > Poaceae > Aegilops > Aegilops tauschii. Next base: position 267,079,387 of record NC_053038.3, on the reverse strand, counting down.
CCTGATCGCACAACTGCGGTCGGGTGTTTGCCATTGTTGGTTTCACCGACAATATGCAACCTCAAGGTGGAAAAAGTGCTGGTTGACGGTGCGGCCCGTCTGAATTTGATCTCACCCGCTGTGATCAAGAAGCTGCAGATTCCTGATGGAGATCTCGAGGAGATGGGCATGTTTCAAGGGGTCAACCCGAGAAGGAGTCAGCCGAAAGGTAAAATCACGCTGCCCATTACATTTGGGGGCGAGCTGAACTGTAGGACGGAGAAGATCGTTTTTGATGTCTCCGAGATCCCCTTGCCGTACAACGGGATCCTTGGCCGCCCAGCTCTGGCCAAGTTCATGGCGGCGTCACACTACGCCTACAACACATTGAAGATGCCGGGGCCGCTAACCATCATCACCGTCCCCTCTGACAAGAAAGACACGCTCATCTGCGCTGACCAACTCTACCGAGAGGCAGTTGCAGCAACTGCCGCCAAGGCACTTGCTCCTGCCGCTGAAGCCTAGGGAAGGAAGAAGGTCGGCAAGACCCCTTCCAACGAGATCTCTTCTGGCAAGACCTCTTGCACCCACACCGGCAAGCGCGCCTCTTTGGAGTGCTGCGCTCCCGTTGAGGACGTGCCAGAGAGCTCCACCGGCAAGAGCAAGAAGTCCAAGGCTGCACCACGAAAAACAAAGAAGGTGTCCGTCAACGAGGACGGCACAGGCGGGGCATTCACTATAATCTCCACCCTCGACAGCAAATAGGAAAGCGCGTTCATCGCCTTCCTCCGGGCGAATGTCGATGTGTTTGCATGGAAAGCATCCGACATCCCCGGCATTCCCAAGGAGGTGATTGAGCACCATCTTGCTGTCCGTCCTTATGCGTGGCCCGTTAAGCAGAAGGTCGGGAAGCAGGCTTTGGAGCGACAAGAGTTCATTACACTACAAAAGAAAGACACATCCGTGACATTTTGGGCCGAACGAATTTTTTTTCTGTCATACATATGACACTTCTATGACGATAATTGTGACAAAACCCGGTATCATCATAGATGTGGTGGGCTCCTACTTCTATGAAAAAAAATCATGACAGGAAATGGGCTTTTCATCCTGGGCGGGCCGGAGACGCAGCTGCATGACATTCTTTGGGCCGTCCATGACGGAAAAAACCGTGGTAGAAGCGAGGGCGAGGAAAATTTCGGGGAGTTCCCGGTTACGGTGGGAGGTCGGGGGCCGAGCGATGCGCGTTTCTCTCGTACACGTACGCGCATGTGTGTGAGGCGTTGGCTCTAACTGAACCCGAGCGAGGCGTTGGGCTCTAACTGAACCTGAGCGATTGCACTGCAGGCTACGCGTTACTGAACCAGAGCGATCGATCGATGGCTGTTAACTGAACCCGATCGAGCGATTCCTTCGCTACTGCTGCTAACTGAAGCCGATCGATGCTGCCTCTGGGATGAACAGTGAGTGTTGCGAGGGGGGGGGGGTTGGATGAATAGTGAGCGGTGGCGTTGCCTCTGGATGAACAGGACCCCGTGGTGTGGAGGGCTGGATGAACAGTTGCCGGTGGAGGGGTGCCCGTGGAGGTGTGGTTGAATAGGACCCCGTGGTGTGGAGGGCTGGAGGAACAATAGACGATGGAGGGGTGCCCGTGGAGGGGTGGTTGAACAGGACCCCGTGGTGTGGAGGGCTGGATGAACAGTAGACGGTGGAGGGGTGCCCGTGGAGGGGTGGTTGAACAGTAGCCGGTGGAGGCTGGATGAACAGGAGCCCGTGGAGGCTGGAGGAGGTCGACGATAGCCCGTGGAGGCTGGAGGAGGTCGACGATAGCCCGTGGAGGCTGGAGGAGGTCGATGGGAGATGAACAGTATCCCGTGGAGTCCCGTTTTGCGGTACGCCACACCCCTCTCGATGAACAGGACCCCCGTTTCGACCGTAGGAGGTCTGTTTCGTCCGTTTTGTGGTACGCCACACCCCTCCCGATCAACATGACCCCCGTTTCGACCATAGGAGGTAGGTTTCATCCGTTTTGCTGTACGCCAGACCCGTCCCGATGAACAGGATCCCATTTCGAACATGTCCGGTCGAACACAAGGCCGTTTCCTCTGTTCTGCGGTACCCAGACCTCGTTTCCATTGCCTGTTCCGTCCAAGGCCTCCCGATGAACACGACCACGCATTCCGTTCCGACCCAGCCGGTTGGCTCCCACGCGTTCCGTTGCCTCCCGATGAACACGACGCATTCCGTTGCCTCCCCATGAACACGACGACGACGCTGTTTCTCCGTTCCGACCCAGCCATGTAAACGAGCCCTCGCCGTACATATGCGCGAGTAGGCGTTCGAGACCCCGCCCGTATGTACACATACGTGGCCGTATTTTATTTCTTGCACCCTGGCCGCTGTACGTATGTGTACATGCTACGTGCGCGCCACTACTACGACACGTGCGCGCCTTTACATCCACCAGTATATATGTACGTACACGTTCGCGACCAGAATGACAACGCTACGTACGCTTCGACCAGGTGGGTCCCGACTGTCAGGCACTTCCTTGCGTGCGAAGATGTAGCTGGTGGGTCCCAGCAGTCAGGGGGGCGAATCGTTTTGTTTTTTTGCCCGAACGCACTTCCTTGCGTGCGAAGGTGTAGCTGGTGGGTCCCAGCAGTCGGGGGGAAACGTTTTTTTTACAAAATACGGTGGCCGTCCGGTGGGTCCCCGCTGTCAGGTGGAGGAATAATTATTTTGCGTATAATAAGGAGGCACTTCCTTGCTGCGGCAGTGGACCCAGCTGTCAGCGTCTCCACGCACAGTACTCTTCCGATGGAAGTCGGTCGTTGACCACATTGACCACGCCGCGCCGAGAGCACCACGGCGGTGGACGACGGCGAGGCCTAGGAAGGGGACGACACGGAGGCAGGGAAGACTCGGCAGTTGTTTCCCACGCGGAGGGGAGTACGACTGTACAAGGGTTTACTGGTTCGTCTGCCGTCGCCGGAGAATAACAGCAGGTGTGGGTGAGTAGAGGGATGGCGAGGCCAGCGATGAGAGTACGGTGGGGCGGTGAGGCCTACGCGGCAGCATAGCCGGCCGCGGGGAGGAGGAAGCAGGCAGTCCCGCCGGCGCTTGTTTGAGCGGCTGGAGCAGGAAGAGCAGAGATTGAAGAAGCATGACGGTCGTTGGATGGACGTCCAACAGTCAGTGCTTGTGCGCCAACCTTTTTCTAGGAAAGCCTCAAATATGTGGAAAATAGCATACAGCCCAGCTGCCATTATTTCTAATAATTTACAGCCCATTTGCTAATTCTTAAGGTTTTTTTTGGAGCCCATATTCTTTTTGTTAGCATTACAGCCCATATTGTGGCCTCGGTTAAAAAATTATACGAAATTTTGCATATTTCGGTGCGGTCCGAACTGTTTTTAATCCCGAAATTTTGACTCACGTTCAAACTGATTTTAAAAATAAATGTATATCAATATAAAATCCAACAAATTCTCCACGCATAAAAATTAATGTAATTTAAAATCTTGAAATGAAAAAAAAGATATTTGAAACTAATTGCCGGTTTGATGTGTTTTAAAAATGTACAGCCCATTTCTCATTACTGGTGGGCCATTTTCTCAGCCAGCTGAATGAAAGCTCTCCAAATCTTGAAAGATCTGCAGCCCAACAGGCCTGACAAAGCGACTTACTTGGCAAATCACAAAAAAACTGGGCTGTGGCCGTGGACCCAGCTGTCAGCCTCTCCACGTATAGTACTCTTCCGATGGAAGTCGTTCCTTGACCACGTTAACTACCCCGCACGGAGAGCACCACGGCGGTGGACGACGGCGAGGCCTAGGAAGGGGACGACGCGGAGCCGGGGAAGACGCGACAGTGGAAGCCCGTGCGGAGAGGAGTACGAGGGTTCATTGGTTCGGCTGCGGTGTGAGGCTGACGTCGCCGCAGGGCCTGGCCAGCGGTGAGAATAGTAGGGGGCGGTGAGGCCTCTGCGGCAGCACAGCCGGCCACGGGAGGTAGGAGCATGCGGCACGACCGGCGCTGCTTTGGGCGGCTGGAGCAAGAAGACCAGATGTTGAACTAGCACTACGGCCGTTGGATGGACATCGTACGGTCACTGGAGCTAGAATCATTCATATTGACTAAGTTGACAAAGCCCTTCGTCCCCGTCAACTTAGTCGGCCCACAAGTCAGCCTCCCACCAAGGTGGGTCCCAGCTAGCCGGGGGAGTATTCATTTTTTTGTGCGTAATAAGGAGGCACTTCCGGTGGGTCCGAGCTGACAGCAGGGGGAATGTTTTTTTTCGGGAAATACGATGGGCCGTCTGGTGGGTCCCAGCAGTCGGGGGAAACGGTTTTTTCGCAAAATACTGGTGGCCCGTCTGGTGGGTCCCTGCTGTCAGGTGGAGGAATAATTATTTTCCGCGTAATAAGGAGGCACTTCCTTGCGGCTGCCGTGGACCCAGCTGTCAGCCTCTCCACGTATAGTACTCTTCCGATGGAAGTCGGTCGTTGACCACATTGACCATGCTGCGCCGAGAGCACCACGGTGGTGGACGACGGCGAGGCCTAGGAAGGGGACGACGCGGAGCCGGGCAAGACGCGGCAGTGGATGCCCACGCGGAGAGGAGTACGAGCGTTCACTGGTTCGGCTGCGGTGTGAGGCTGCCGTCGCCGCAGAATAACAGGGGGTGTGGGTGAGTGGAGGGATCGCCTGGCCAGTGGTGGGAGTAGTATGGGGGCGGTGAGGCCTCCACGGTAGCACAGCCGACCACGGGAGGCAGGAGCAGGCGGCACGACCGGCCCTGCTTTGGGCGGCTGGAGCAAGAAGACCAGAGGTTGAAGAGGCACTATGGCCGTTGGATGGACATCATACGGTCACTGGAGTATTGACTAAGTTGACAAAGCCCTCCGTTCTCGTCAACTTAGTAGGCCCACAAGTCAGCCCAACAATATGGTGGGTCCCAGCTAGCAGGGGGGTATTCATTTTTTTGGGCGTAATAAGGAGGCACTTCCTTGCGTGCGAAGATATAGCTGGTCTTCCAACCTGTCAGTGGGGGAACGTTTTTTTCACGAAATATAGAGTCCCTTCCCGTGGGTCCTAGCTGTCAGGTGGAGGAATCATTATTTTGCGCGTAATAAGGAGGCATTTCCTTGCGTGCGGCCGTGGACCCAGCTGTCAGCCTCTCCACATACAGTCCACTTCCGATGGAAGTCGTTCATTGACCACGTTGACCAGGCCTCGCCGAGAGCACCAGGGCGGTGGACGACGGCGAGGCCTAGGAAGGGAACGACACGGAGCCAGGGAATACTCGGCAGTTGTTTCCCACGCGGAGGAGTACAAGGGTTTACTAGTTCGTCTGCCATCGCCGGAGAATAACAACATGTGTGGGTGAGTAGAGGGATGGCTAGCCCAGCGATGGGAGTACGGTGGGGCCGTGAGGCCTGCGCGGCAGCATAGCTGGCCGCGGGAGGAGGGAGCAGGCAGTCCCGCCGGCGCTTGTTTGTGCGGCTGGAGCATGAAGAGCAGAGATTGAAGAAGCACGACAGCCATTGGATGGACATCCAACAGTCACTGCTCTCGTGTGTTGACTAAGTTGACAGGGCGTTGCGTGTGCGTCAACCTTTTTTTTATGAAAGCATACGCGTCAACCTGTAGTAGGCGCACAAGTCAGCCTCAAATCTGTGGAAAACAGCATACAGCCCATCTGCCATTATTTCTAATAATGTACAACCCATTTGCTAATTCTTAAGAATTTTTTGGAGCCCATCTTCTTTTTGTTAGCATTACACCCCATATTGTGGCCACGGTTAAAAAGTATACGAAATTTTGCATATTTCGGTGCGGTCAACTGTTTTTAATCCAGAAATATCGATTCACATTCAAACTATTTTGAAAAATAATTTATATAAATATAAAATCCAAATAATTGTCCACGCATAAAAATCAATAGAATTTAAGATCTTTTAATAAAAAAATTGGAACTAATTCCCGGTTTGATGTGTTTAAAAAATGTACAACCCATTTCTGGGCAAACCGAATGAAACTCTCCTCATCTTGAAAGATTTGCAGCCCAGCAGGCCCGATAAAGCAAGTAGGCCTTGTTTGGGTATTTCTTTAAAAAAATAGAACTGGGCTAGCCATTTTCAGCAAGGAAAAAACACAACTGGGCTCATGATGTGGTAAACATAAATAAAACCCTGGCTATATGGGCCACAACCCCCGCACAGCCCCGTTGTTACCCTGATCCGTCACTAAAACTAGTATAAATAACAACTGCTTGTTCCCCCAAAAAAACTGCGCGACTTGCTGGGTCCCTGGTGTCAGCCGCTCGTAGTGTAATTCTCTCGTTTATTGACTACGTTGACAATGGCGTGAGCCCCAGATGTCCAACCATTAGGAGGAACCATATTTTTGGGCTTGTACTATAGAGGCACTTGCTTGCGTACTGCCATGACGCTGGTGGGTCCCTACTGTCATCCTCTCCACGTACAGTCATCTCCTTGTTCCTCTTGGTTGTTGACGATGTTGACAATGCAAGAGGGCGGCGCACCGCACACGGCGAGCGAACCAAGGCCGCAAGGCGGAGGACGACGGCGAGGCCTCAGACGGAACGATTAGGAGCCGTTGAAGATGCGCCGGTCCAGTCGCAGGCGGAGGGGAGTACGAGGGTTGACTGGTTCGGGCGCGGGTGCGTGTTGGGGCTGACGTCGCCGGAGAATAACAGGACGTGTGGGGGAATAGAGGGAAGGACTGGACAATGTTGGAGGGTACGTACGGTAGGGTGGCGGAGGCACAGCCAGCCATGGGAGGCGGGAGCAGGCGGAGCCGACGGGGTGGTTCGGTTTGGGCGGCTGGAGGAAGAAGAAGACAAGAGATAGAAGATACACGACAGATGTTGGATGTCAATCCAACGGCTGGTAGGCAGAATCATTTGTTGACTGGCTAGTAAGTCGACACCACCTTGGATAGGCTATTTCCTCGCGGGTCCCAAATGTCAGAATCCAAATCTGTCACGGTCATGCAGCCTTTCCTATGAAAATTTACAGCCCATTTGATGTGCTAGTTCAAAATAAGTTTGTGGGTGCTGGTGGGGGCTAATCACTTGGCTTCTGTAATGCACAGTGAGCTCAAGCAGCCGGCGAGAGTGATGTTATTTCCCTTGGTTGGGATTTGTTACAATATTTCACTCTAAATTAAATGAATGGCAAGCCATTTGCCTTGTTTCAGAGAAAATATGACAGTCACAGCCGAGTTGAAAAGGGCAGGAATATCTAACTCCAGCTTACAAACTGTACAAAAGCAAGAGGGTTAATTGTTCATCAGGTTTACAAAAAAAAACCAGATTGAAAAGGGAAACAACATCTAACTCCAGCACTGTTTTCGGCAGTCACAGTCAAATGGATCGGTCAGGTCCATAGAATGAATATCCCGGGTCGTAAAATTTACTGGATTATGACCACAATATGTTGTAAATAGAAGCCCGACACGTTCAGAAGCTCTTTTGCCCACCTGAAACTCCTTTTTTTGCTCTTCAACATACCCATCCGTCAAAACCATGCTGCTGATAGACTTAAGCCTGATGGACAATAGTAACCTCACATTCAGCAGGAAGGATGTGACAAATCTTGTGTTTGCACGGTTGGCTACATATCGTTCTAGCGTTATTGTCTTCAATCAAATCTCATGAGAAGTGAGAAAATCCCGATGCTTACAAATCCACTGATTGGTTAGAACTTTCTTACCACGTCCTGTTGCCTAAATAGACATGAAGATTGAAAACAGTTAAGGTCTAAAAGAAGAGTGTCAAAAGAGCAACAGCTGAACGATTAATTCTAGTACACTATATGCGGGCTTTCAATGTGCGTGAAATTATCACCTTTGTATACAACTTCTCCAGACATGGAAAGCATTGCAGCAAGCCAATAATCTTGTTCAGATCAAAACTATTCATTTGGATATATAAGATCTTGACAGAATCCAGCACCATTGATAGGCCATCCATGGAGAAACTCTTCATTGAGCATAGAACATAATATTAGTACAAAATGTGTACTCCAAGATGATATATAAATTATGCGCAGAAATTTAAAATGCAGCTTATGGTTACAAGTGTAGATGATAATATAAAATACCTGAAGAACTGTGGAGCCAAACACCATATTGAAATGAGCACAGAGATCATGTATTACACCCAAGGTCTCCAGTTTAGGCGCAGAGAGGACGGTTATTTGCAACGGTGAATAAGGATCAACCTTTGAAGTGAAGGGGCATCTTGGATGATGAGCTGCCTTCCGTCAAAAGAAATTCCAATTCTTACAAGGTTAGGCGACTTTATTTGGAGACAACCGATTCTAACTGTGAAAACAAGCACCAAGCACTCCAGCGCAGGGCAACTGGAGTGGATGATGATGTGCAATGAGGCCTCCGATATACGAACCCGCACAAGTGAAAGTTTCTTGAGAAATGGGAGTCGAAGGTTTAGTACCAGATTGTCTGGTAGGTAGCACAGCGCAAAGGTGGCAGTGTGGAGAGAGGACGAAAACTGCGAGATGGACATCGGTGCTGAGGGCACAAGTTCATGGCGTTCGGTATGTGGTATGTGATTTCCAGGGGAATAGTAGAACTCAAGCAGCTGTAGTTCTGTGAATTCAGGGGATTTCAGCCAGGCGTCCACCGTGCAGGGCATGGTATGCTTGCTCAGGTAGCATGACGGGATGCAGAGGCTTTGAACGGAGCCCTGGTGGGAGGAGATGATGGCTCTGGGGATTTCAAAATCATTGAAGAGAGATAGCTGACGACAGTCGAGATTAAGGGGCACGGCGCGCCATAGAGGGCGCCACCGAATTGAGAGGACTTGGGTGCGGCAGCAATCCTTGGTGGGGAAAAGCGAGATGATCTCCCCAAGGACGGCGTCCGGGAGATCGCTGATGCGGTCCACCCGAGATTCTACGGGTTCCTGGGATCCGGTGGGGGCGGGGTCGCCGCTTCTCCCCGCGCTGCCGGGTGCGGGATCTACAACAGGTGTCGCCGCTGGCGGGAGCCTCATCTTCTTGGTGCTGGGGTTAGCCGACTCCATTTTCCTCGAGGGTGTCGCGTCGCGCTCACGAATTTGAGCAGAGTAACGAATGACGAGCCTAGTTGTAGTGCGAGCGAAGAAGAAGGGGAGCTGGGGGTTTTCTGTAGGAGTGAGGAAGAAGGGGAGCTGGGGTTTTCTGTAGGAGTGAGGTGAGGAATTTGGGGGTACGAGTGGAGCGAGCTGACGTGAGGTGGGTGGGAGCGAGGAGGAAGAAGAGCACCCAGGTTTTTTTGGGGGGGGGGGCAGTGTGCTGGGTGTGGGTAGCGCCTCTCATTCAGTAAATATATGGGCTTTTGAATTGATTTTACTATTTACTAGTGTGGATGGGCTGTTTTGTCTTGGGCCCAGAGTAACAATTACTACTAGTACAGTGGAGACACTCTACAGCTACCCAGAAAAATAATTACTACTAGTACAGTGGAGACACTCTACCGCTTTTGGCTCCTCCTAGGTCATTGAAACGTCTCCCTCTACTGAATGCCGTTATACTTTTGTTCACCGACATGCGGGCCATGCAGCGCGCGGGCCCAAATGCCATCCACCAAATTAGAAGGCAGTATGCAGGGGGAGAGTCACCCCGGTCGTAGCGCGACAGTAACGAGCCGTCGTATCACAAAACCCCACCTCCCCGCAGTCTAAGTTTGATGGACGAAGCAACCATCATTTCACTCTTCGCTGAATCCCCTTCTCCCTCACCATCTTCAAGAAAGGCAACACCCGCATCTTCCACTATTCTTCTCTCCGAACGAAGGGAAGGTAAGCGGATCCGTGATGTTGGTATATTTTTGTTCAGAGAAAAAAAAGAACTTTTGCAAAGCAGTAACCGATCCTCACTCTCTTTTTTGTTTCATTGTCATTGCAATTGTGTTCTCCTTTCAGTGGTCTCCTAGTATTCGTCAGTTTCATGATGGACCAAGGAGAACCAGGCAAAGATCTGCCGATATTGGAGCAGACGCGGGAGGCTGATCCCCACGAGACAGAGAGCTCCAAGAAGATGGAGGCAACCATCGAGCCGACCCCAGATACGCTCACAGCCACTACTGAGCTGGTCAATGCCCCGTCTGAGGTTATAGCCCCCGTGGCACTGTAGGAGCAGTTTTCCCCCTTCGAGGATGTGTCCCACCCCCGCTGAGCTGCCGAAGGTGATTTCCTTCTTTGCCGATATCGATTGTGGTTTTTCATCTAAGTATGTGGTGATTTTTTTTAGAAAAGGAAGTATGTGGTGATTAATAATGCAAAACTTTATTAGCTTCGATGCCACGCTATACATAGTGGTTTAAATAACTTGTGTTTCTTATACTGAAAAGTAATTCAGAATTTGTTTCTGTTTCAATTAGAGCCCTGATGCAGACAAGGATTGTGTGGTTGTACATGTCACTCGCTATGAGGCGGACGACCTGAATATACGCACCGGGAAAACAGAGTTCTTAGGCTGTTGGATCCTGGAAGCCATTAGCGGTTATACCAATGAAGAGTTGTATTCTAGCCTCACTGTTGTCAGGCGTGTTGTCCAGGGTGTACTGAAGCACAAGAAGTTCAAAGATACTCCTTCGTTTGTGAGGCATACTGTTCTTGTCAAGCTTACGCAGGAAGATGACGTGGCATGCCTCCACAAACAAGTTTATCAGTGGCAAGGCCACAAGGTTGTCTTCATGAAGGTTTACAGGATTGAGCTGCTGCGGGACGTCCTCGATGATGTTCATGGCAAGGTCTGTCTTGTGGCCAGCCCAAATTAGATCGAGGCATGAAATAGTTTCCCCAGCTAGTGCTTAATAGTAGTTTGGATTGTGTCTAATTATCCGAACCTTGCCTGTTATCGACCCCTCTAGGGCTAGTACTCTGTTTGAATCCGTCTATGGGAACTGCTGCTACTTTTGTGTGCCCGTGAATCATGTGAGAACCATCGTAATTGTTGCCGAAACAGATGCGTCCTCACTAGTTTTTTCATGAATATGGCATGGTAAGACATAAGTTGTCACGGTTTATCATATGAGCAGTGTGTGTTTTGATGAAATAGAGCACTCGTTCGAGAACCGTGCGCCGACGTATACATAAGTACTTGTAAACACTGTTGGTGCTACCCCACTTGTAAGCAGTTGTGCAAAACACGGCACATTGGCTCAGCTCGCTTCAACCCTAGGCTATCGACCAGCTAACAATCAACAATCTGCTGTCTGACATATAAGCAACTATGTATCTTGTTACAGTGGTTCATGCAGTTAATTGAGGCCACAATGTAATAAATTCCAAATGTTCACACGCTAGTCCAGCGCTCATGTGGAACACTCACATTAAACTCGTCTTCATAAAAAACTTGAAAATTATAAGTTAAGCAATTTTATACATCTCAATGATTCATAGAACATAACAAACATATACTAGTTCACAGCAAAAGACAAAGTTGTGAGAAGGTTTACAAATCAAGAAAAAACAAGCAAGGCTTCTCTGAGCAAAGGGCCTCCCGGCAGGCTTAAATTTCCTGGAGTTCACTCTGGTTTTTTCTTGTTGCCACCATCCAGGGTTAGGTTCTCTCATTCCAGAATAACCAATTATAATTGTGGTCTCAGCTGGAATGCTGAACTGAACCATGCAGTGTACTAACCAGCTGAAATGCTTGTGCATTCCACTAAATTTAAGCACCGCTATTTGCAGAAATAAGCAGACCACAATGCCTCTTGTCCGCGCACATGTCCAAAAAACCGCCTTGCAGCCGTGCCAGCTAGTCCTCGGTCCATGGATGAACTGGTAGAAAGTGCATTCCGGACTAGGATGCAGTTGTTTTCGCTCGTCCCTGCACTGCAATTAGGAAGTAAAACGTACGAATCAGCTTCTTTTAGATTGTGTTGGTCATTCTACCTTAGTTACTAGCAATGTAGGGATACCTTGAAGACGGGAGGTTAGACGACGGCAACGAGGGTTAGCCATCTCATTTTGCGCAGTTGTACTAAAACTGAGGTGTGTGCTTTTGATTGCGCGGATAGAAATGATACGGAGACAGACATCCCGAAACGATATGGAGACAGACATCCCTGTTTGTGCAAATACGAAATTCGGTTATTTAAACAGTGACAGATATTACTACTTTCCCCCGTTTCCTCTTAGAACCAAGTCCTAGATTTATGCTACAGCTTTCCCACTTTCTTCCCTATTTGAACCAACGCTTTGAGTTGACTGTATGAACTAGCTTTACTTCTAATAATAGTAGAAGTCTAGGTGGCTTTGGAACAGCGGACGGAAGTAGAAAAGGATCCACACGAAGGGAGCTGGGGCAGTAGAGCAAGGCAGGTTTCGAAGGAATATATACCTGAGGATCGTCGGCATGTGGCAAAGACGGCGTCGGGAGGCCGCATCTTGGCCACAATACCGCAGGGAGGAAGAAGGGGTCGGAGGCCCTCCCGAGCCGGTGCTCTCTCAGAGAGAACGGCACGGCCGCCGATCGGGACGCGCAGGCAGCCGTTGGTCTCCTCCCTCGCCGCTGACGACAGCGTGAATGATGCACCTACACCCCTGCCCCGGTCGAGGTTGTCCGGCCGGATTTGTGACCAGCCGTGAGCTGAGAGAGAGTGTGGCCACCTATGTGTTGCTTAGATCTGGAGAGCATGAGAGAGTGAACGATAGGAACCCTAGTAAAGCAAGCGCTATGGCTCCTGCTTTTATATATAGTGGAGGGATTTTGTTGTACCAGCTTCAAAAAAATGCGCTCCTACGTGTACCCGCGAGTGGGTGTGAGAGAACTAGTGCGTGCGTGCATCGCTTCTCTCGTGAGAGTACAATATACTATGCCCAAAGAACGTTCGCCGCAAGAGTAATAGTATAAGTGTGTGACGTGTGAGCTAAAATAAAATGTGCGCGCCGTCTTTTGTTTTTTAGAAGTTCTGAGGGTAGGGTGTGAAGAGCACATATGTGCGTGACGTCTACCTGCAGATAGACGGTGGGAGCGACGTGTGAGTCTGCGAGAGGACTCGGGAGAGTCGTGACTCGGGAGGGTGCGTGTGCGTGAGAGAGAGGGGGGCACGTATCAATGCAATGCATGTGTCCGTAAATCATTATCCGACAAACGTTCGCCACAATCCTTTTCCTGACGAACGCCGTAAGAACCGTTAGATCAGCATCCGACAGTGTCAGTTTTGCCATGTCATTTAACAGAACAGCCACTCCTCCTACACACAAATCTTCCACGTGAGTGTTAGCAACTGCCGTATGCTCCCTCTGTTCCGAAATGTAGTGCATATAGCTTTATTGAAAATTCGAACCTCGCAAACTTTTACCGAGTTTTCGTGTACCAAATTGCACATGTAGAATACCATGTATATATCATTTCATTCATCTTTGAGAGGTAACTATAAAGATGGGTGAGGAGTCTACAAAGAAAGACCATCGTATCACCCGCATCAATTTCAAGCATCCTTTAGTGTCGAGGTATATCATAGGAACTCTATATGATATGATTTTTATAGGATTTTTTCCTTTAGATCCAATTGGTTCATAGGAATAGATTCATATACTCCACATTTCAAAGGAAATAAACATGATATCATTTCTATAGCTTTAGAGCCACTTGGTTCATATGAATGGATTCCTATACTCCCTTAATTTCAAAGGAAAATAAACATTAGCGTATATTCAATAGAAAAGTTCCTATGATATGAACCAAATTACATCTCTTTTCTAATCCCTCCTCATAGGAATTGAGATACATGTCATCTCTAGATTCAATAGAAAAGTTCCTATTATGTGAACCAAATGACATCTCTTTTCCAATCCCTACTCATAGGAATTGAGATGCTCCATGTCATCTCTTTCCCTACAACTTCCATGTATACATCTTCTATTCCTAAATAGATAGTACAACCCACTAGTAGGTTTTTTCCAAAACATGCAACTATGGCACAAGAACTATATAGTGTGCCAATAACTTTGAAAGATGGTCGCTGGATGAAGCTAACCCGACAGTGCAGAGATAGGCAAATCCGAGCACTACTGGCCGTTGGATATCATCAACATTCCACCAGATCTGCCACATGTACAATTTAGAAGACTCCATGGTTGAACTTAAGCATAATGCACAAACCTCAAAACACAAGCACTTCTCCTTTGTTCTAGAATCTTCTGTATCATAATTGATTATTTTTTCTAAATGAATTGCCATCATTTGTTTTTTACTTTATGATTTACAATGCACAACCCCATGAATCTTAACATTTCTATAAAACTAATTGATTTTGAATGAGATGAACTATAAGAACTAAACGAACATCTACATCATGCATATATGACTCAAAGCTTTACATGCTATAGTGTGTATTTATTCATAATTTGGTTTCGAAATCTCATGCGTTCAATACATGTGTACCTTACTAGTTTTGAGTAGAGTAGCAAATTTCACGCGGCCCTGGGTATATCAAAATGCAGGGCCCATGCATCATTGCCTTTCGGTCGAACCTACGTCCACAATTTTTTGTACGTACTATATCTCCACTGGTCCCCGAACCCAAAATGCTGCCTTGTTCCCATAAAACCAGGCGGCCCACACATATTTAAGGCGTCGACTCGAACCCGTTTACTACGACGTGGCCCCGCACGCCGTAGTACTCCTACAAACCCTACCGCCGCACTCATCATCGGTTTTCTTCAAGAGGACGAGGGAGAAGCCGATTTGTAGTGGAGGCGCTTTCAAAAAAAGGATCTGTAGTGGAGACCCCTACCCTAGGGTGCCCTAGGTAACTGCCGCACGCATCATTGTTTTCTCTTTTCTTTATGCTCTTGCGCTCTAGAGTGAAATGATGGTTGCTTCGTCCGTCCATCTTAATGCGGGAAAGGTGGGGCTTGATTTGACCCCTCATCGCTCATTTTCTACTACTGCGGCGCTACGACCGGGGTGCCTCCAATTCCAACCACTGCTCCGAACTGTAATTTGGTGCATCGTATGTGGAACAAGACGGTGGATGAGCCACATGTCGGCCAAAGGGGTCCTGTTAAGTGTGTCGCCATTTCGTGTGCGGACTAACCTTGCTTGAGTTGCTACGCCAACACGACAGGAGTAGCCTACCACTTGGTTTTGCTCCTTGGTGAATCCCGACTATATTGATCTAAAAAGATATGTGCTGAACTACCCTCTCCGTCTTGGTTTTTTTATTTTTAGGCCTCTCAGTTTATAGGGCCTGCACGTAGTTCTAGGTCATCCATTTGACTAACTAAATATGAGTTACTATGTCACAAAAAGTATATCATTGGATTCTTAAGCGGATGTAGTTGTATTTAAAAGTCGAGGGCAGGGCTTTTCCTGCGCGGTAGGCGGGGCAGTTCCGCCTAGTCGGTTCGACAAAGACGTGAGAAGACGAGGGAGTAGGCTGCTGCAAACGTAGGGCTATGTGATTTGACAGCGAGATACTGCTGGACAGGTGGGGCCCCGTGATTTGACTTGCCATTATCATTTTAACTGCGGCGCTACGACCGGCGTGAGTCTCCCAATTCCTGACCACCTCCATACAGGTGCCTCTCCCAATGCTCCACCATGTAGTAGAGGCTGGCTCTTGCATGAGAGCCCACTTCTCCACTTTTTCCTTGCCTCTCTTTCCTCCACATATGCAAAAATGCCATGTAAAGCGCACTATTGTACTTACTTTTACTTGCTCCTACAGGTGCTTAAGCTTGCCACATAGGCATAAAGTCTGATGTGGCAAGTTAATCAAGAAGAGAGAGACTAGTTTGGTGACCCAAGGAAGAAACGGTGCTAAGCGCGTGCACCTAGGTGAAAAGACAATTTTGAGTCTATAGCTAATGAAATGAAGCAAACTTAGCAACACCATTTCATTGGAAGAGGTCACTCCTTGGCAAATGCAATAAATACTAGTACTCCCTGTGTCCGATAATATAAGAACGTTTTTGGCACTACACTAGTGTCAAAAACGTTCTTATATTATGGGATAGAGGGAGTACGAAGAAAGAGATAGAGAGGAGTAAAAAAAATACACTTATAGCCAACCTTGTTGTAGTATGAGTGACTAAGTGATGACTATGTATGACATGCCAACATCTGATAGCCTAACGCACCGTGTTAAATCTCCAAGGGCGCGACCGCACGAGCGACGCGACGGTCGTGGTAGGCGCGACCATGATACGGGCTGCTGGCAGCCCTTGGATCTAAGATCAAACGGTCGCATGCTAAGTTGCTGAAAATTTGCAGAATAACCCTCCAGGATAGGATATTCACCCATAGGTCTAGAATCACGCCATCAACCGTTCGATCTCAGATCCAAGGGCTCTCGGAAGCCCGTATCATGGGAGAATGGAAAGCCACTACCCTGCCGTTCGCACGCTGGCAGTTTGCTCCTACTCGTCCCCGCACGTCCTTCAATACTATGGCGGTTCGCTCCTAGTCGTCCCGTCCATTCACATTACGGCAGTTCCACTAATCCTAACCCTCCTCCCAAATCCATGGCGTCCCAAATCTCCACGATCGGCGGTGAGTACAAGGTTAGAACCATCACCGGCGATGATTTCGACGTCATCTACACCCGTTCTTCCGCGACGGTGAAAGGATGCCTTTCTCGCTTCAGACGCATGTTCGAAAACTCAGATGATGAGTGGGTCGGTGGGCTAGATGTTGAGTACACCACAGTCCTGGGACGAGAGAAGGATCTAAAGGACGAAGAGAGGAAGAAGCCCACCGTGATCCAGGTTTGCGTACATAACGTTTGCTTGGTCTACCACATATGCCATGCCGACGTTGAGTGCCAGGATTTTAAGAACTTCCTCAAGGACAAGACAGTGAAATTCGTTACTGTAGACTTTAAGAACGACAAAGAAGTCCTGGGTCGGATAGGCCTCGTTGTAGGCAACCCCTTCAACCTCCAGAAGAATCGGCTGGTGCCCTCTCGTCAGCCTTCAATGCTGACCCTGACAGGAGCCATGGTTCATCCTTCGTACCGTAAACTGGAGAAACCTCATTACACGTTTCATCGTCATGCATGGCAGCGGAATGTACTAGATATAGACCACATCCACTACGCTGCAATGGATGGCTACCTTTGTTTCAATATCTACAAGGGTTGGATGAAGAGCAACAGCCAAGTGTGCGGTTCAAGCAAAGAAGTATCGGCCAAGAGGAAGAGGGACAAGGACGAAGTCGAGGACGTGGACGAGGACTCCGAGTAAGGTGGCAGTGTCGTTGCTCATGGTGGTTCTAAACTTCTAATGCAGTGTCTACCGGATTAGTTGCATAGTTTAATTTCAGGTGTGCTTAGTTTAATTTGAGGGGTGTGTTGTGCTGAGCCCCCAGCAGAACTATGTTATGTTTCTTCTCGTTACTTTAAGTCTTCAGTATGCACATACTACTAGTATTTCTTTAATAGAATTTAGCACCCCAATTAAGCACGTACTAGCTTTTTTAATAGTAATATATGCATAATTTGGCGATGAGCGCTCTCTATATGTACCACCTTTTTTTTACTTTCAATTTTTGCTCCATGGCGCAATCCATCGATAGTACTACTATACAAAAGTATACATTTTTTAAATGGCTAGAGTACTGTTCATCACATATATAGCCAGTTAAATTATCAACCTAGAACGACGTGCATGCCATGTAGTAAACCGATACGGAGGAAGTATAGTAAAAAAGAGGTGATTTTACCGAGCGATCGGCGGGGGAGCATGGCCTGTCATGCGGTCCCACGTGTCATGATGTACCAAGGCGATGCGCGTGTCCCGCTTGAGGCAGAAGCAATACTACGTGGTTTGAGATGATGGCGAACCGAAGTGTGAAGTAATGGTTGCTTCGTCCGTCTGGAAGGTGCGGCATTGTGATCTGACGTCTCATTGCTCATTACTACTACTGGGCCGGTACGAGTGGGGTGTGTCCCCCTGCTGTTCTACACTGTTATTTGGCGCTTGACACGTCGACCCAGTTGCTATATGTCCCACATGTCGGCGACAGGAAGTACAGAATTCATGAAAGGGAGCGTCGACGGAGGAGTATACTACAGAATTCATGAAAGGGAGCGACTTAGTTTTGGAAAAATCTGTTTTTACGGAGTACGTACCCACTAGGGTTTATAGGGCTCATCTAAAAAACATTCGTTTTTCCGTTTGATAAGTCTCAATTCTACTATACTAGTAGTAGTACCATTACATGTTGGATTTCGAGGTGCGTTAGATCACCCGACGCAAGCAGTGTCAAGAGGAAACTAACCAATGCATGTACAAGTTCATGGAAATTTAGTGGTCATTCATGCATTCGTTCTAATTAATGCCTCGGTAAACATAACTTCTTGAGAAAAACGAGCGTCCTAATTACTTGTGCAAACTACAAAATTAATTCGACCACTCACCGTCTACCTTGGTTGGAGAGATTTTGAAATTGAGCCATGAACTGGAAAGGAGGGAGTAGTAACTTTTGTCTCGATTACTATTTGTGGCCTTGTATAGATGCAAAATGTATTTTTTTATAGTGGCCTTGTATAAGTAAATGGAGGGAGTACTAACCAAAGTACGTAGTAGGGACGAGGAGTAAACGGAGGGAGTAGTAAAATTTTCTCCTCGTGCTGCGAGCCACCGCGCGTGTGGGCGAGGGAGCGGGCGTAAAGGCGTACAGTAGTAGTAGTACTACTACTACTACTTGTAAGCAAGCTTCACCTCATCCTCCGAGCCACCGCGCCCGTGGGCGGGGGAGACGGCGTACTAAGCAAGCTTCTCCTCGTTCTGCGAGTTGACGGGACACATCAAAAGTACTCCAGTGTATAGAGCCTTGCCTCTAAGGTAGGCCCCACATGGTTTGCCTCTTTTTTTAATTTAACATAATGCGTCAAGTCGCAATTTGTTTGTTCACCCGTGGTAGACGATCCTCCCTCCACCAAGTGGACAACCAGTACACGTGCCAAATTACCACGTGGGCTGCCTTTTTCGTACAGAAATGAGCTCCACCGTGTACCCGCGCGGGTGTGGTTGGGAAAGAGACGGGAGTATGTGCGCCGTGCGTGCACCTCTTCTCTTCGTTCACGTCCCCCACCTACGTGGGCATGTGTGAGAGAGATACAAACCTAGACATAATGCGCCGTCCATCCCCATGCCTCCGCCCAATCCGACCACCAGTCACCACCACGCCCCACTCCTCCTCACCTTATCTCTCATCTTTCTCCCTCCATTTTTATATACAAGGGGCCACTATCAAAATTACAATTTGCAGATATACAAGGCCACTAACACTAATCGATGCAATATTAATGGTGTTTGCCTCGTGGTACTAGCAAAGGAGGACATTAATTATACCTTGCATGCATGCGGGAGTTTGTAAAAAATGCATCTTGATGTTCCGTGCAATGCACGGGCATCTTGCTAGTCCATGAAAACAACACATGGCAAAATTCCACAACGAACGAGGGATTTGAATCTGTTGGGAGGGGCTGTTTGGATCTTGCCCGGGGTAGCCAAAATATTGGCGACCCTTTTGTCCACCGGTGCCTTTGCCACCGATGAACGAGGAATGGCTCAGGTGCTCATGCTGTCATGCATCCTCCAGCGCGCACGTTGGAGACGAGCTCGCACGAGCTGTGTTTTGTAACCCTAGGCCCTTAGTATGTTATACAAGCTTGGGGGCTAGTTCGTCGATAGTATACACACACGCACAATGCCTGGTATTCACGTGTACTTTGTACACACCCCTATCACTAATATACAGTACCAGGAGTAGGCTCTTTCTTCAATTGCAAGGGTCCGATCCGAACTAGGGTAAAACTTTGCCTCGTATTACTATCCAGCCTAACAGCCAGGGATATCCTACCGAATAATATGATGAAATCATATCTGCCAACTACTAAGAGAGAGGTGTGTCGGGGGGGGGCAATGTGTGCGAGAGAGGCCTAAAGATAATGTGCGTGCGGGAGACACGTAGGCACATATATGTGTGTATAGAGGGCTAGTAGAGACCGTGCATGTGTATATATGCATGTGAGAGAAATAGTGTTTTCCAACTGAGATTAGTGAAAAGAGTGGTATATAGTAGTCAGAAAGAGAGAGAGAAACAGAGAGAGCATGTGCGTGAGACACCCCGACACCATTGTGAGCATGTGTGAAAGAGAAATGCCGATGCATATAAAGTGTGTGCTCTTATGCGTTAGATAGAGAGATATATAACGCGTTTGTGAGAACGGGGCGAGGCATAGTGCATCTACGTGTAAAAGGCAGTTCTACGCATTAAATTAAAATATAAATGACATTATTATTTTTGGATGAGATCATGAATTTTGCAAATTGCGTATGGACGAAAATCGGTCTATCAGACACCCATACCCATACTCTATTGAATTCTAGCATGTGCATGTGTTTATTTCATATTATCGATCCATAGAGTGAGAGCGGTTTGAAATACAGGGAATGGATGCTTTTGCAATTCATATATAAACATTAATTAGTGCACTCCATGTTGTTAGTGTGAAGCACTTTATACATTTGTCACTTGCATGGATACATTCCAAATTGCTAGCTACGAAATAGAATACATGTCGAATTCAACATAAAGGGGGTTTCGAAGATTCGAATTCATAGGAAGTGCATTCATCTATTTGAACCCGAGATAATGGCATTTGTAAATCAGATGTAAAAGGGGGCATCAATCTTTGTTGTGAGTTTGAACATGCTATATATATTCATACGCATATCTAACTTTTTTTTTTGCAACCAAGGAGATTATATCTGGAACCATGCATGAACTGAGGTAAGTTGCATATTTTTTAATATATACTCATGTACAATGTATATTAAAATGTACCCCCTCCATTCCAAAATAATCGTAGCTTTAGGATTTTCAAGAGTAAAGATTTGTGAAGTTTGACAAATCCTGAAAGTTCAATTCAAGAGAACCGAAAACGTTAATGCTTCTGCTCCCAAATATTGAACGAAGCGCCAAATAGGCCTCTGGTCACCCGAAACCGCGCGAGACTAATGTTTTGGTGGTTGGAAATTACTGTCCTGACTCTGGCCCGTGTAGCCTATCGGCCCGATGTCCAAAGGTCTAAACTGGGGTGGGTTTGTAACTTCACCAAGAGGCCAGTCTCAACCGCCTCCGAGAAGCATTCATATGCCGTGGGCGCCTACCCATGCGCTCGGCCGAAATCTATCCCGCCCACATTTGGGACAGCTGACATGACTGTCCTACCCCCAACCCGCAATATGTCCGAAATTTTAGATGGGGGCAAAGTTTGTAACTTTCCCCAAATTTCAAACAAGCGTGTCTCAAACCGAAACATTGTTCCCCATTAGTTCCCCGCCTCCCTCCGTTTCCCCATTCATACTCCGTGGGCACGCAAACGCCCTCTCCACCAGCCGCAAAACCCCAGCCTCCTCCGTCCTCCACCCATAGCGGCCAATCCACCGCCGCCCTCCTCCATCACGCCGGAGCCGGTACCCCGATGTCATCATCCAACGCAACTGCAGCCTCAACACCCTCAAGGACTTAGCAGCTGAAGCCGAGGCAGAGCTGCCTCCACGACGCCGACGCCGACGTGCGCCATACCAGAACCACTCCGACCACGCCGTCCTGCGCCTCACTGCTGCGGCTCCACTGTCGCAACTGTCCACCGCACCGGAGCTGTTCCCGCTACACCGTCGTTCGCCGCCTCGGATCTGCTTCCCCGCCGCCGACAGACGGCCACCGCACCACACTCAACAACTTGGCCATGGGTTCGTCCAAGGCTGCACCGTCCTCCACAACTTCTGGTTTCCGGCGAACAACAAGAAGATCGTCGGAAAAACAGAAGGAGGACACAGCACTGCCAGCAGAAAGAGGTACTCCTCTTCCCTTATTCGTGCAAATCTTACGTCTCCGCTCACACCGTATTCATCCCACGAAAGAAACTAGTTGAGCACTTCTTACTGCATCTTCTTCGTGATACCAAATGCACAAGGTTTCCTCCCTTTTACTATTTCACCTTTGCTAGAGGTCAGTAGCCCGCCTGGATTCCAATTCAGGGTCAGTCGAACCGCAATTGAAAGAAGTAGCACCCGCTTAGGCACGCGGAGCACCTAGTCCGCCTGTTCCCCGGGGAAGCGGCGCATCGGTGTCTATCATAGGGGTGTGGGGCGCAGGAGCTGCTTGCGCCCGATCTGGAGGTCGGCGGGGCTTGAATGGATGGCCGGGGGGGTGCCAAGCACGGCGGTGCGGCAAGGTCGAGGGGAGGGCGCAGGCAGGGGAGGAATACTGGGCCGGTGGTCGCTGGCGTTTCGAGGAAGATCGTCAACACTGACTGGCTGGAGGTAGATGAAGGCAATCTGCCCGTTCTTTGTACATCGGACGGTGCAGAAAAAATGGACTGACCTATTTGCTTTCAGTCGACTGTTATTTTCATAGAATCCCGTAGTAATTTAGTGTGCCATGCATGTTGTAGAGCTATCATATGTCTCCCGTCATTTATTTCTCACCGACCTGCTATCTGCTACCTTTACACTATACTAATTGTGCACACACTTCACCCATACTCACACTATTATTTTTTATGCATGGGTATTTCAGACTCTGACGCAGTGTTGATGAATGCAGAAAAGAAAAGACAGAAGTCGCTCCAGTGTAATTCGAAGATAAGCACTAAGCGTTTCAGCGCTCTAATGGGTGCAGTGTCAGCAGTTGGAGATAGTAAACGTAGCTCTGCAGTTGATGATCTCAATTGCCACACACAACCATCCCAGGTGCTTGCTTTAACTTCGCGCTGTCAAATGTGGTTGCATGTTGCATATGGTGTCTAGCTTGTATTGCTTCCAATTTGGTTAAATTGTATCTGCTTACTTTACACATTATACCTTTGATAATGACATGCCTTCCTGTTTTTGATACATACTACATAGGTCTATTAACCATGTTCTTACATCAAACTAATGCTCTTTTGTATCCCTCGTCAATCACTTATGATGAGACAGTCACCCGAGTGGGTTACTGTGAGAAGCCCTACTCGTTTAAAGTGTGCAGTGTCATCCTCCCCACATGATTCTCAAGAAACAGCTAGTCTAAATGAAGATAGTCAACGTAGCTCTCTAGTTGATCACCGCAATTCCCCCACACCACCATCGCAGGTGCTTGCTCTTACTTGGCAGTGTGGTATGTGGTTGCATGTTGCATATGGTGTCTACCTTGTAATGCTTCTAATTAGGGTAAATTGCATCTGCTTAGTTAACACATTATACCTGTGAATATGACATGCCTTCCTGTTTTTGGTACATACTACGTCTTTCTATTAACCATATTCTTACATCAAACTACTTTTCTTGTGTATCCCTCATCAATGCTCCTAATTTGTTAAATTGCATCTCCTTAGCTTACACATTATACATGTGAATATGACACGCCTTCCTGTTTTTGGTACATACTACATCTGCCTATCACACCATGTTCTTACATCAAACTACTGTTCTTGTGTATCCTGCGTCTATCGCTTATGATGAGATAGTCATGCGCGTGGGTTAATATGAGACACAATACTCTTATAAAGAATGCAATTTCATCCTCTCCACATGATTCTCAAGAAACAGCAAGCCTAAATGAAGATATTGAACGTAGCTCTGTACCTGAAGACCGCACTTCCCCTACACCACCATCACAGGTGCTTGCTCTAACTTTGCAGTGTGATATGTGGTTGCATGTTGCATACGGCGTCTAGCTTGTAATGCTTTTATTAGGGTAAATTGCCTCTGCTTAGTTTACACACTATACCTATGAATATGACATGCCTTCCTATTTTTGGTACACACTACATCTATGTGTTAACCTTGTTCTTACATGAAACTACCTCTCTTCTGTATCCTGCATCAATCACTTACAATGAGTCACCTTTATTCGTTGCATATTGCATATTATTTCTAGCATGTTGCCATGTATTGCTTCTAATTTGGTCAAATACATTTGTTAGGGCACCCTTTTAATTTGGCAGAGTGATATTGGTTTCATCTTTCATATGGTTTCTAGCTTGCATCGATTCTAACAAGTTCAAGAACCTTGTGCTTAGTTTACACTTTATACATCATACATGTCAGTATGTCACGCCGTCCTGTTTTTCATACATATTCCATCCTCCTATCATGTGGCTGCCTTACATGAAAGTAGTGTTCGTCAGTATCATGCATCAATGAGTTCTGAAGAGCAAATTTTATTCCTTTTTCTTGTGGGTTTGACTTGACAAGGCAAAATCAAGAAAGAGGAAGGAAAAGAGTAAGGAAGGCGATGATGGTGGTCCTCTGCAGCAACGTAAACGGAGCATCTGTACCGATTCTCCTTGTACTGATAGTGCATTACAAGGTCCAAGTCTCCGCTCCCCTACTCCACCATCCAAGGTGCTTGCTCTAACTTGGCAGTGTGATATCTGGTTGCATGTTGCATATGGTGTCTAGCTCGTATTGCTCCTAATTAGTGTAAACTGCATATGTTTAGCTTACACATGATACATGTGAATATGACACGCTTTCCTGTTTTTGGCACATACTATATCTGTCTATCACACCATGTTCTTACATGAAACTACTCTTCTTGTGTATCCTGCACCAGTCACTTATGATGGGACACCTTTAAGTTGGCAGTGTGATATTGGTTTGCATCTTGAATATGATTTCTAGCATGTATTGCTTCTAGTTTGATGAACGCCACCTATGACGAGACAGTTTTAACTTGGCAGACTAATATTGATTGCACCTTCCATATGGTGTCTAGCAGTGTTTCTAATTTGTTGAAGTGCCTTCTGCTTAGTTACCACATCATAGGTGTGAATATGTCAAGCCGTCCATTTTTTCGTATATATTCCATCCTCGTATCATGACTTTGCCTTTCATCAGAGTAGTGTTCGTCAGTATCATGCATGAATGAGTTCTGAAGAGTGAATGATAATCCTTTTTCTTGT
Source organism: Aegilops tauschii subsp. strangulata (assembly GCF_002575655.3). NCBI lineage: Eukaryota > Viridiplantae > Streptophyta > Magnoliopsida > Poales > Poaceae > Aegilops > Aegilops tauschii. Next base: position 267,054,457 of record NC_053038.3, on the reverse strand, counting down.
CGGTATGACCTCACAATGCAAAATCAATAAAGCTGAAGGAAATTGGCAAGGCATTGGATGATGGTGGTCCTTCCGAGCAACTGAAACGAAGGTTCTCTACAGATTCTACTCGCCATCCTCCCAACAAGATTCGCAAGACAACGTAAGGCTAGACAGTCAACGTAGCTGTGTAGATGATGAGCACATCTCCCCTACTCCACCATCACATGTGCTTGCTCTAACTTGGCACTATTATATGTGGTAGCATGTTGCGTATGATGTCTAGCTTGTATTGCTTCTAACTTTGTTGAATTGCATCTGCTTACTTTACACATAATGCCTGTGAATATGACATGTTCCTGTTTCTACATCAGACTACTATTCTTGCATATCCTGCATCAGTCACTTATGATAAGGCACCTTTAAGTCGCCACTGTGATATTGGTTGTGTTTTTCATATGATTTCTAGCATGTACTGCTTCTAATTTGTTGAAACGCCATACAGTTTGAACTTGGCAGAGTGATATTGGTTGCATCTTTCATATGGTGTCTAGCTTGCAGTGCTTCTAATTTGTTGCAATGCCTTTTGCTTAGTTACCACATCATAGGTGTGAATATGTTACACCATCCAGTTTTTCATACATATTCCATCCTCCCATCATGTGTTTGCCTTTCATCCGAGTAGTGTTCGTCAGTTCATGCATGAATGAGTTCTGAAGAGAGAATTTTATTCCTTTTTCTTATCGGTTTGACTTCACAATGCAAATCATTACAGCTGAAGGAAATTAGTCCGGCAGTGGATGATGGTGGTCCTTCGGAGCAACTCAAACAGGGGGTCTCTACAGATTCTACTCTGCCATCCTCCCAACAAGATTCGCAAGACAACACAAGGCTGGACAGTCAATGTAGCTATGTAGATGATGAGCACATCTCCCCTACTCCACCATCACAGGTGCTTGCTCTAACTTGACACTGTTATATGTGGTTGCATGTTGCGTATGATGTCTAGCTTGTATTGCTTCTAACTTGAATTGCATCTGCTTACTTTACACATAATGCCTATGAATATGACACGTGTTCCTGCTTCTAGAACATACGTGTACATGATGAGCACATCTCCCCTACTCCACCATCACAGGTGCTTGCTCTTACTTGGAACTGTTATACGTGGTTGCGTTTTCCGTATGATGTCTAGTTTGTATTGCTTCTGATTATGTTGAATTGCATCTGCGTAGCTTACAACTTATACCTGCAACGATCACTTACCCATAAGACACATTTAACTTGGGACTGTGATGTAGGTTGCATCTTGCATTGTCTTCTAGCTTGTATTGCTTCTAATTTCTTGAAATGGCACTTACGACGAGACACTTTTTACCTGATAGAGTGATATTGGTTGCATGTTCATATGGTGCCTAGCTTTCATTTCTTCTAATTTTGTTGAAATGCCTTCCGCTTACTATTTTTTCATACATATTCCATCCTCTTATCGTACGTGTGAATATGAAACGCTGACTTTTTTTGTATATATTCCATCCTCCTATCCTGCGCTTGCCTTACATCAAAGTAGTGTTCGTCTGTATCATGCATCAACCAGTTATGGAGAGCTAATTTTATTCATCTTCTTGTGGTTTTGACTTCATAAGGCAATATCAGAAAATAGGAAGGAAAAGAGTAAGTTAGGGGATGTTGGTGGTCCTCCGCACCGACGCAAACAGAGAGACTCTAGATTTGCCACTGCTACTGCTAATGAAGTTGAAGTCCCAAGTCTACATGATGAGTTCATCTCCCGTACTCCACCATCGCAGGTGCTTGCTCTAAGTTGTGTTGGGGAACGTAGTAATTTCAAAAAATTTCCTACGCACACGCAAGATCATGGTGATGCATAGCAACGAGAGGGGAGAGTGTTGTCCACGTACCCTCGTAGACCGACAGCGGAAGCGTTATCACAACGCGGTTGATGTAGTCGTACGTCTTCACGATCCGACCGATCAAGTACCGAACGTACGGCACCTCCGAGTTCTACACACGTTCAGCTCGATGACGTCCCTCGAACTCCGATCCAGCCGAGTGTTGAGGGAGAGTTTCGTCAGCACGACGGCGTGGTGACGATGATGATGTTCCACCGACGCAGGGCTTCGCCTAAGCTCCGCAACGGTATTATCGAGGTGTAATATGGTGGAGGGGGGCACCGCACACGGCTAAGAGATCTCAAGGATCAATTGTTGTGTCTCTGGGGTGCCCCCCTGCCCCCGTATATAAAGGAGCAAGGGGGAGGCAGCCGGCCAAGGGGAGAGGCGCGCCATAGGGGGAGTCCTACTCCCACCGGGATTAGGACTCCTCCTTTCCTTGTGGGAGTAGGAGAAGGGAAGGGGGAAGGAGAAAGAAGGAAGGGTGCGCCCCCCTTCCCTAGTCCAATTCGGACCAGACCATGGGGAGGGGTGCGGCCACCTTTTGAGGCCTTTCTCTCCTTTCCCGTATGGCCCATTAAGGCCCAATACGAATTCCCGTAACTCTCCGGTACTCCAAAAAATACCCGAATCACTCGGAACCTTTCCGAAGTCCGAATATAGTCGTCCAACATATCGATTTTTACGTCTCGACCATTTCGAGACTCCTCGTCATATCCCCGATCTCATCCGGGACTCCGAACTCCTTCGGTACATCAAAACTCAATAAAACTGTCATCGTAACGTTAAGCGTGCGGACCCTACGGGTTCGAGAACTATGTAGACATGACCGAGACACGTCTCCTGTCAATAACCAATAGCGGGACCTGGATGCCCATATTGGCTCCCACATATTCTACGAAGATCTTTATCGGTCAGACCGCATAACAACATACGTTGTTCCCTTTGTCACCGGTATGTTACTTGCCCGAGATTTGATCGTCGGTATCTCGATACCTAGTTCAATCTCGTTACCGGCAAGTCTCTTTACTCGTTCTGTAACACATCATCCCGCAACTAACTCATTAGTCACAATGCTTGCAAGGCTTATAGTGATGTGTATTACCGAGTGGGCCCAGAGATACCTCTCCGACAATTGGAGTGACAAATCCTAATCTCGAAATACGCCAACCCAACAAGTACCTTTGGAGACACCTGTAGAGCACCTTTATAATCACCCATTTACGTTGTGACGTTTGGTAGCACACAAAGTGTTCCTCCGGTAAACGGGAGTTGCATAATCTCATAGTCATAGGAACATGTATAAGTCATGAAGAAAGCAATAACAACATACTAAACGATCGAGTGCTAAGCTAACGGAATGGGTCAAGTCAATCACGTCATTCTCCTAATGAGGTGATCTCGTTAATCAAATGACAACTTATGTCTATGGCTAGGAAACATAACCATCTTTGATTAACGAGCTAGTCAAGTAGAGGCATACTAGTGACACTCTGTTTGTCTATATATTCACACATGTATTATGTTTCCGGTTAATACAATTCTAGCATGAATAATAAACATTTATCATGATACAAGGAAATAAATAATACTTTATTATTGCCTCTAGGGCATATTTCCTTCAGTCTCCCACTTGCACTAGAGTCAATAATCTAGTTCACATCGCCATGTGATTTAACATCAATAATTCACATCACCATGTGATTAACACCCATAGTTCACATCTCTATGTGACCAACACTCAAAGGGTTTACTAGAGTCAATAATCTAGTTCACATCGCTATGTGATTAATACCCAAAGAGTACTAAGGTGTGATCATGTTTTGATTGTGAGGTAATTTTAGTCAACGGGTCTATCACATTCAGATCCGTAAGTATTTTGCAAATTTCTATGTCTATAATGCTCTGCACGGAGCTACTCTAGCTAATTGCTCCCACTTTCAATATGTATCTAGATCGAGACTTAGAGTCATCTAGATTTAGTGTCAAAACTTGCATCGACGTAACCCTTTACGACGAACCTTTTGTCACTTCCATAATCGAGAAACATATCCTTATTCCACTAAGGATAATTTTGACCGCTGTCCAGTGTTCTACTCCTAGATCACTATTGTACTCCCTTGACAAACAGTGTAGGGTTACAATAGATCTGGTACACAGCATGGCATACTTTAGAACCTATGGCCAAGGCATAGAGAATGACTTTCATTCTCTTTCTATCTTTTGCCGTGGTCAGGCTTTGAGTCTTTACTCAATTTCACACCTTGTAACACAGGCAAGAATTCTTTCTTTGACTATTCTATTTTGAACTACTTCAAAATCTTGTTAAGGTATGTACTCATTGAAAAACTTATCAAGCGTCTTCATCTATCTCTATAGATCTTGATGCTCGATATGTAAGCAGCTTCGCCGAGGTCTTTCTTTAAAAACTCCTTTCAAACACTCCTTTATGCTTTGCAGAATAATTCTGCATTATTTCTGATCAACAATATGTCATTCACATATACTTATCAGAAATGCTGTAGTGATCCCACTCACTTTCTTGTAAATACAGGCTTCACCGCAAGTCTGTATAAAACTATATACTTTGATCAACTTATCAAAGCGTATATTCCAACTCCGAGATGCTTGCACCAGTCCATAGATGGATCGCTGGAGCTTACATATTTTTTTAGCACTTTTAGGATTGACAAAACCTCCTGGTTGCATCATATACAACTCTTCTTTAATAAATCCATTAAGGAATGTAGTTTTGTTTATCCATTTGCCAGATTTCATAAAATGCGGCAATTGCTAACATGATTCAGACAGACTTAAGCATAGATACGAGTGAGAAACTCTCATCGTAGTCAACACCTTGAACTTTGTCGAAAACCTTTTTGCGACAATTCTAGCTTTGTAGATAGTCACACTACTATCAGCGTCCGTCTTCCTCTTGAAGATCCATTTAATCTCAATGGCTCGCCGATCATTGGGCAAGTCAATCAAAGTCCATACTTTGTTCTTCATACATGGATCTCATCTCAGATTTCATGGCCTCAAGCCATTTTGCGGAACTTGGGCTCACCATCGCTTCTTCATAGTTCGTAGGTTCGTCATGGTCTAGTAACATAACCTCCAGAACAGGATTACCGTACCACTCTGGTGCGGATCTTACTCTGGTTTACCTACGAGGTTTGGTAGTAACTTGATCTGAAGTTACATGATCATCATCATTAACTTCCTCACTAATTGGTGTAGAAGTCACAGGAACAGATTTCTGTGATGAACTACATTCCAATAAGGGAGCAGGTACAGTTACCTCATCAAGTTCTACTTTCCTCCCACTCACTTCTTTCGAGAGAAACTCCTTCTCTAGAAAGGATCCATACTAAGCAACGAATGTCTTGCCTTCGGATCTGTGATAGAAGGTGTACCCAACTGTCTCCTTTGGGTATCCTATGAAGACACATTTCTCCGATTTGGGTTTGAGCTTATCAGGATGAAACCTTTTTTACATAAGCATCGCAACCCCAAACTTTAAGAAACGACAACTTTGGTTTCTTGCCAAACCACAGTTCATAAGGCGTCGTCTCAGCGGATTTTGATGGTGCCCTATTTAACGTGAATGCAGCTGTCTCTAATGCATAACCCCAAAAACGATAATGGTAAATTGGTAAGAAACATCATAGATTGCACTATATCCAATAAAGTACGGTTATGACGTTCGGACACACCATTATGCTGTGGTGTTCCAGGTGGCACGAATTCGTGAAACTATTCCACATTGTTATAATTGAAGACCAAACTCGTAACTCAAATATTTGTCTCCGCGATCAGATCGTAGAAACCTTATTTTCTTGTCACGATGATTTTCCACTTCACTCTGAAATTCTTTGAACTTTTCAAATGTTTCAGACTTATGTTTCATTAAGTAGATATACCCATATCTGCTTAAATCATCTGTGAAGGTGATAAAATAACGATATCCGCCACGAGCCTCAACATTCATCGGACCACATACATCTGTATGTATGATTTCCAACAAATCTGTTGCTCTCTCCATAGTTCCGGAGAACGGCGTTTTAGTCATCTTGCCCATGAGGCACGGTTCGCAAGTATCAAGTGATTCATAATCAAGTGATTCCAAAATTCCATTAGTATGGAGTTTCTTCATGCGCTTTACACCAATATGACCTAAACGGCAGTGCCACAAATAAGTTGCACTATCATTATTAACTTTGCATCTTTTGGCTTCAATATTATGATTATGTGTATCACTACGATCGAGATCCAACAAACCATTTCCGTTGGTGTGTATGACCATAGAAGGTTTTTATTCATGTAAACAGAACAACAATTGTTCTCTAACTTAAATGAATAACCGTATTGCAAAAAACATGATCAAGTCATATTCATGCTCAACGCAAACACGAAATAACACTTATTTAGTTTCAACACTAATCCCGAAAGTACAGGGAGTCTGCGATGATGATCATATCAATCTTGGAACTACTTCCAACACACATCGTCACCTCGCCTTTTACTAGTCTCTGTTTATTCTGCAACTCCCGTTTTCGAGTTACTACTCTTTAGCAACTGAACCAGTATTAATTACCGAGGGGTTGCTATAAACGCTAGTAAAGTACACATCAATAATCTGTATATCAAATATACCTTTGTTCACTTTTACTAGTCTCTGTTTATTCTGCAACTCCCGTTTCGAGTTACTACTATTAGCAACTGAACCAGTATCAATTACTGAGGGGTTGCTATAAACAGTAGTAAAGTACACATCAATAATCTGTATATCAAATATACCTTTGTTCACTTTGCCATCCTTCTTATCCACCAAATAGTTGGGGTAGTTCCGCTTCCAGTGACCAGTCCCTTTGCAGTAGAAGCACTTAGTCTCAGGCTTAGGACCAGACTTAGGCTTTTTCACTTGAGCAGCAACTTGCTTGCCGTTCTTCTTGAAGTTCCCCTTCTTCCCTTTGCCCTTTTCTTGAAACTAGTGGTCTCGTCAACCATCAACACTTGATGTTTTTCTTGATTTCTACCTTCGTCGATTTCAGCATCACGAAGAGCTCGGGAATTACTTTCGTCATCCCTTGCATACTATAGTTCATCACGAAGTTCTACTAACTTGGTGATGGTGACTAGAGAATTCTGTCAATCACTATTTTATCTAGAAGATTAACTCCCACTTGATTCAAGCGATTGTAGTACCCAGACAATCTGAGCACATGCTCACTAGTTGAGCGATTCTCCTCCATCTTTTAGCTATAGAACTTGTTGGAGACTTCATATCTCTCAACTCGGGTATTTTCTTGAAATATTAACTTCAACTCCTGGAACATCTCATATGGTCCATGACGTTCAAAACGTCTTTGAAGTCCCGATTCTAAGCCGTTAAGCATGGTGCACTAAACTATCAAGTAGTCATCATATTGAGCTAGCCAAACGTTCATAACGTCTACATCTGCTCCTGCAATAGGTCTGTCACCTAGCGGTGCATCAAGGACATAATTTTTCTGTGCAGCAATGAGGATAATCCTCAGATCACGGATCCAATCCGCATCTTTGCTACTAACATCTTTCAACATAGTTTTCTCTAGGAACATATCAAAAATAAAACAGGGAAGCAACAACGCGAGCTATTGATCTACAACATAATTTGCAAAATACTATAATGACTAAGTTCATGATAAATTTAAGTTCAATTAATCATATTACTTAAGAACTCCCACTTAGATAGACATCCCTCTAATCCTCTAAGTGATCACGTGATCCATATCAACTAAACCATGTCCGATCATCACGTGAGATGGAGTAGTTTCAACGGTGAACATCACTATGTTGATCATATCTACTATATGATTCACGCTCGACCTTTCGGTCTCCGTGTTCCGAGGCCATATCTGTTATATGCTAGGCTCGTCAAGTTTAACCTGAGTATTCCGCGTGTGCAACTATTTTGCACCCGTTGTATTTGAACGTAGAGCCTATCACACCCGATCATCATGTGGTGTCTCAGCATGAAGAACTTTCGCAACGGTGCATACTCAGGGAGAACACTTATACTTTGATAATTTAGTGAAGGATCATCTTATAATGCTACCATCAAACAAAGCAAGATAAGATGCATAAAGGATTAACATCACATGCAATCAATATATAAGTGATATGATATGGCCATCATCATCTTGTGCTTGTGATCTCCATCTCCGAAGCACCGTCATGATCACCATCATCACCGGCGCGACACCTTGATCTCCATCGTAGCATCGTTGTCGTCTCACCAACTTATAGCTTTTACGACTATCGCTACCGCTTAGTGATAAAGTAAAACTATTACATGGCGATTGCATCTCATACAATAAAGCGACAACCATATGGCTCCTGCCAGTTGCCGATAACTCGGTTACAAAACATGATCATCTCATACAACACATTATATCACATGATGTCTTGACCATATCACATCACAACATGCCCTGCAAAAACAAGTTAGACGTCCTCTACTTTGTTGTTGCATGTTTTACGTGGCTGCTACGGGCTTAGCAAGAACCGTTCTTACCTACGCATCAAAACCACAATGATAGTTTGTCAAGTTGGTGCTGTTTTAACCTTCGCAAGGACCGGGCGTAGCCACACTCGGTTCAACTAAAGTGAGAGAGACAGACACCCGCCGGTCACCTTTAAGCAACAAGTGCTCGCAACGGTGAAACCAGTCTCGCGTAAGCGTACGCGTAATGTCGGTCCGGGCCGCTTCATCTCACAATACCGCCGAACCAAAGTATGACATGCTGGTAAGCAGTATGACTTATATCGCCCACAACTCACTTGTGTTCTACTCGTGCATAGCATCAACGCATAAAACCAGGCTCGGATGCCACTGTTGGGGAACGTAGTAATTTCAAAACATTTCCTACGCACACGCAAGATCATGGTGATGCATAGCAACGAGAGGGGAGAGTGTTGTCCACGTACCCTCGTAGACCGACAGCGGAAGCGTTATCACAACGCGGTTGATGTAGTCGTACGTCTTCACGATCCGACCGATCAAGTACCGAACGTACGGCACCTCCGAGTTCTACACACGTTCAGCTCGATGACGTCCCTCGAACTCCGATCCAGCCGAGTGTTGAGGGAGAGTTTCGTCAGCACGACAGCGTGGTGACGATGATGATGTTCCACCGACGCAGGGCTTCGCCTAAGCTCCGCAACGGTATTATCGAGGTGTAATATGGTGGAGGGGGCACCGCACACGGCTAAGAGATCTCAAGGATCAATTGTTGTGTCTCTGGGGTGCCCCCCTGCCCCCGTATATAAAGGAGCAAGGGGGAGGCAGCCGGCCAAGGGGAGAGGCGCGCCATAGGGGGGAGTCCTACTCCCACCGGGAGTAGGACTCCTCCTTTCCTTGTGGGAGTAGGAGAAGGGAAGGGGGAAGGAGAAAGAAGGAAGGGTGCGCCCCCCTTTCCTAGTCCAATTCGGACCAGACCATGGGGAGGGGTGCGGCCACCTTTTGAGGCCTTTCTCTCCTTTCCCGTATGGCCCATTAAGGCCCAATACGAATTCCCGTAACTCTCCGGTACTCCGAAAAATACCCGAATCACTCGGAACCATTCCGAAGTCCGAATATAGTCGTCCAACATATCGATTTTTACGTCTCGACCATTTCGAGACTCCTCGTCATATCCCCGATCTCATCCGGGACTCCGAACTCCTTCGGTACATCAAAACTCAATAAAACTGTCATCGTAACGTTAAGCGTGCGGACCCTACGGGTTCGAGAACTATGTAGACATGACCGAGACACGTCTCCTGTCAATAACCAATAGCGGGACCTGGATGCCCATATTGGCTCCCACATATTCTACGAAGATCTTTATCGGTCAGACCGCATAACAACATACGTTGTTCCCTTTGTCACCGGTATGTTACTTGCCCGAGATTTGATCGTCGGTATCTCGATACCTAGTTCAATCTCGTTACCGGCAAGTCTCTTTACTCGTTCCGTAACACATCATCCCGCAACTAACTCATTAGTCACAATGCTTGCAAGGCTTATAGTGATGTGTATTACCGAGTGGGCCCAGAGATACCTCTCCGACAATTGGAGTGACAAATCCTAATCTCGAAACACGCCAACCCAACAAGTACCTTTGGAGACACCTGTAGAGCACCTTTATAATCACCCATTTACGTTGTGACGTTTGGTAGCACACAAAGTGTTCCTCCGGTAAACGGGAGTTGCATAATCTCATAGTCATAGGAACATGTATAAGTCATGAAGAAAGCAATAGCAACATACTAAACGATCGAGTGCTAAGCTAACGGAATGGGTCAAGTCAATCACGTCATTCTCCTAATGAGGTGATCTCGTTAATCAAATGACAACTTATGTCTATGGCTAGGAAACATAACCATCTTTGATTAACGAGCTAGTCAAGTAGAGGCATACTAGTGACACTCTGTTTGTCTATATATTCACACATGTATTATGTTTCTGGTTAATACAATTCTAGCATGAATAATAAACATTTATCATGATACAAGGAAATAAATAATACTTTATTATTGCCTCTAGGGCATATTTCCTTCAAGTTGACAGTGTGATAATTGGTTTCATGTTGCATATGTTGTCTAGCCTATATTTGTTCTATTTTGATTAAATTGCACCTGCTTAGTTTATACGTTATACATGTGCATATGACATGGCTTTCTGTGTCTAGAATACATTGCATCTATCTATCATACCATGTTCTTACATAAAAGTACTGCTGTTGTGTATCCCGCATCAGTCACTCATGATTGGACGCTTTTAACATGGCAGTTTGATACTGGTTGCATCTTGCATTGATTTCTACGTTGTACTGCTTCTAATTTTTCGAATTGCCACTTATGACAAGACACTTTTAACTTGGCAGAGTAATATTGGTTGCATCTTTCATATGGTGTCTAGCTTGCATTACTTCTATTTTCTTGAAAATCCTTCTGCTTAGTTTGCACATCGTAGTTGTGAATATGTCCTGTCGTCCTGTTTTTCTTACGTATTCCATCCTCATACGGTTGTCTTACATCAAAGTATTGCTTGTCTGTATCATGCATCAATGAGTTCTGAACAGTGATTTTAGTCTTTTGTGTTGTGGGTACAGCTTGACATGGCAAAGTCAAAAAAGAGCAAGGAAAACAATATAGTAGGGAGTGCTGTTACTCGTCGGGTGAAACGGAAAAGGTTCTGCCGTCGAGATTCTGCTAGTACATATAGTGCAGTAGAAGGTCCAAGTCCACCGGATAAATCTACAAACACAGTATCACCTCCTCCACCAGCTGCAGCATCCGCTTCAACTGTACCAGCATCTCAACCAGTTACTCGTTCGTTTGCTCCAGAACTGGCCAGTTGCCAAGCTGCCTTCACACCTAACACTACTTCCGAAGCACTGCTGACACAACAGGACTTGGCAAGATCAGATGAACCTCATGAGCATCAACACCAAGACGGTACCTGACCGAGTCAAGTTGCGATTGCATGCTCCTTTATATGTACTCTCATAGTTTGATGTACACTAACACTTTCCATATTCGTTGTTGAACTAGCACCACGGCGCAAGCAGAAACAGACATCAGGGATAATGCTTGAAAAATTAACAAAATCTAAAGGAGGAAGAATGGAGATCCATTTTGAGGCAGGTTTAAAAAGGCCACGTGATGCTACAGAGTCAGCCAAGTTAGTATCAGAGGCAGCCGTTGCCGTTAGGTGTCATGCACGTATCCTCCCAACGTGGATCCAGTACAGGAATGAGAAAGACAACACCCAGTTTAACACCTTCCTTGACCATTTATCCGTAAGTAATATTATTCATCGCAATTAGTAATATTGTCTTGCTCTGTCCCATACTTTCTAGCTTCCTCCTAATAAGAATCACATTCTTTTTTCAACAGATGAGGTTCAAGTTGGATCCGAAAGATGATGCAACTAAACAAGCATGCACTCACGTTTTTCAGTCTGCGCTACGACAGTATCGGTACCACCTTAGAAAATCTCACTTTGAAGGCAAGGCTAACAATGAAATCGCCCAAACATCTCCAGTGGAATATATTACAGATGAAGACTGGACAGCCCTCGTTAAACACTGGTCTGATCCAAAGTATCAGGTAGGCTATATGTATTTGATCAGACCACATATTGAACTTGTATTTATGTATGTGCCTTACAAGTGTATCTTCTTCTAGGCTATCTGTTTGAAGAACAAAACCAACCATTCTAAAGTGAAATTCCAACAGACAACAGGATCTCGTAGCTATATTGCACACTGCGAGGCTCTTGTAAATAGCTGCTACTTCCTTCTTTTTTTTGCCATATTATCGTATCTATATTGACTTGTTCCAAATACAGAGGAAAGCCCGTGTGGACCAAAAAGAACCTGAACCGAATGCAGTGCAAATTTTCAAGGATTGCCACACCAGCAAGATGAAGGGCATGAGCACACCAGTTCAAGCCGCTGTTGTAAGTCCTTACTCCTCCTGCCTTGGACTAATTGGTACTGTGATGTGTTCATTTAACTACTTGGTTTGCATCCAATGTCAGTTACTCTGTTCACTTTTATTCACAGTTGTCTTAACGTATCATTTCACCTTACATGGTTTAAAAGAGATGAAGGATATTCTTTTGGTCTTGATCTGTAATCTAGTTGTTATGTTCACGTTCGCACACAATGATAAAATAGCCTGTTTGTTTTATATCTGTTTGCCCATGATATGAATGATGTCATACTATGTTCATCCTACTTTAAACCATGTCTCTTTATCCTTAGATGTCAACGAATGTGAGGAAATAGAAAATACAGTAGGCATGCTACATGGACATATGTTCCGAAAGTGATTTTATTATGTAGTTGGCACTACAATACATGCTAATGTATTAGAGTAGTTCACCAAAATAAGTTATGTATAAATGTTTAACCTACTTTGTTTGTTTTTGTCTCATTAGTAACTTATCTGGTACACTAATCTACAAGTTCAAACTTTCAGGAAGCTATGGAACAAATGATTGAACAGCCACAACCACCTGAAGGTGACGAGGCTACTACACGCAGGATGTCACCTCTTGCTGCAGTGCATCAGTATCTCTCCACTAACAGTGCAAAAAACACCTTCCTGCGTAATTCTGGGTTGGTTGTCAAGGTAACCTCGTCCAAATCGCCTACTGAACAAAATCTTCCTGCTAGACAGAGTGATATATCTGTGCTCCACACACAAGTCCAATCCCTAATGGACGTTGTTTCGGAAACAAGAATAGTGGTTGGGAAATGTCGTCAAGATATGAATGGTTTTGAAACCAGACCATCAGACATTCGCTTTGTTGTTCAAGAGCAATGGCAGAAAAAGGTGGAGATCATGCTGCTCCATCAGATTCTACAGCCTGAAACATTAGCACTCAGGTCAAATGATCTGTGCTTCTATACATCTGATGGTGCTTTTATCTGGAAGGACTGTAAACTTTATGCCAACAGGCCTTTTGTTGTATGGTTGGAATTATTTTGTTCTGATACAACATTTATGATGGTGCCTCACGCTGCAGTAATTACGACGCTATTTTTGTATAGTGTAGGTTTATCTTAGTAATGTATTCGGCCGAAAGCTTCGTAGGAGCCCAACATGCCAACATTCGTTGGGCCCATTCCAATTGGGCTAAAAACGATTACGGGCCGAAATTGGCATGTAGCCCACTAAAAATATCTGGGCCTAAATCAGCATAAGCTTTCATATTTTTCTGGTAGGCCTGTGCCCATAGTGGGCCTTTAACAGGCCTAAACATAATTTGGGCCCTCAGTAAAAATAGGCCGTTTACAGGTGTAAATATCTCGAGCCCACAAAAAACATGGGCATTTAATAGACCGAAAGCGAGATTGGGCCCTGATTGTGCCAAATAACCCACTAGACTTAGCAGGCCGAAATGGTGGCCCATTTACGACGCGGATCTTTGACAGGCCGAAATTCGGACGGGCCGTAAATGCGCCGACCTAATACACGGGCCTTTAACAGGCCAGAACTTCGTTCGGGCTAGATTATCGTCATTTTTATATGGGCCGTTAATGGGCTCGATATGACGTTGGGCCACATATGGCCCATGGTTTACGTCTGGCATTAACAGGCCGAAAATGACAACAGGCCGAAAGTGGCCCAAAGCTATAGTGGGCCTCTAACGGGCCGAATGTCAGACATGGCCGAATATGACCCAAATCCTTCACGGTCGTTATGGGCCGAAAGTTTTGATGGCCTGTAAATGGGCCCAAATGAAGCCGGACCTTTAACAGGCCGGAAATACACCGGGCCGTAATTCGGCCCAATTACTTAACGGACTGTTAACGGGCCAGAAGTGACCATGGGTCGCGTTGATGACAAGTTTAGGACAGGCCGTTGACGGGCCGGTTTGACAGAGAATGTTGGGCCTTTAGCTGGGCCGGCCCATTATGGTCTGCAGAATCTTGTGAGCCTTTAGCTGGGCCGGCCCATTGTGGTCCGCAAAATCTTGTGGGCCTTTAGCTAGGCCGGCCCATTATGGTCTGCAAAATCGTGTGGGCCTTTAGCTGGGCCGGCCCATTATGGTCCGCTAAATTTTGTGGGCCTTTAGCTAGGCCGGCCCATTATGGTCTGCTAAATCTTATGGGCCTTTGGTTGGGCCGGCCCATTTAATCTTTGTGGGCCACTTTTGGGCCGGTCCACGTGTCAACATATCATAGGCCCATCTCGACCGTTGGATGAGTGACACCTGTGCCAACGCGGAGCTGACGCGTGGATCCGTCAGCCAATGAGAATTTTACACGTGGAAAATCGACATTGGTCGTGGCTGTTAACGGGTTATCGGATCCAAAATCCGACCCGATAGCTTAACGGCGTTCCGTTACGGTGGATGCCACGTGCCGGTCACCCTTGACGAAAGCACTTCTGTGACGTGCGATTTATCGTCATGGAAGTGGACACTTCTGTGATGATAATTTTGGCAATGTCATGGAACACTTCTACGACAGCACATGTATGACTATCTTGATTCTGTCATAAATTTGTCATGGATGTACATGCATGACAAAAAACGCGACCTACTGTGACAAACACGTATCATCACGGAAGTGTATTTTTTTTGTAGTGTTATCAAGGAGATCAGGAAGTTAGAGGCGACAGGCATGGTTAGAGGAGTGCTCCACTCCACATGGTTGGCCAATCCAGTGGTGGTGCGTAAGGAAAATGGGAAATGGAGGCTGTGTATTGACTACAGCGATATCAATAAAGCCTACCCAAAGGATCCTTTCCTTCTGCCACGCATCGACCAGATTGTGGACTCCACTTTCGGGTGTGACTTGCTGTCATTCCTCAACGCTTATTCAGGATACCACCAGATCTTCATGATGAAGGAAGACGATGAAAAAACCGCGTTCATCACCCCATGTGGTACGTACTGTTTCGTACGAATGCCTTTCGAGTTGAAGAGCGCTGGTTCAACGTTTGCCGATTGGTCCAGATTGGTTTTGGGACCTAGCTACATAGAAATACGGAAGTTTATATGGATGACATAGTGGTCAAAACCAAGGACAGGGCCACGCTCGTGCAAGATTTAGAAGAAACATTTGCAAATCTGCGCAAGATCAACCTCAAGCTCAACCCAGAGAAGTGTGTGTTCGGTGTCCCCTCCGGCAAACTTCTTGGTTTCTTTGTGTCTCAACACGGAATCGAAGCAAATCCCGACAAGATCAAGGCAATCGAGCAGATTGAGGCGCCAAAACAGGTCAAAGACGTCCATAGGCTCGCCGGCTGCGTTGCTGCCCTGAGTAGGTTCATCTCCAAATTTGCTGAGCGCGCCCTCCCCTTTTTCAAAGTTTTGAAAAAGGCGGGTCCAGTAAAGTGGACTCCGGAGGCAGAGGCAGCACTTCAAGATTTGAAGAGGTACCTCTCCTCCAATCCAATACTAGTCGCGCCTAAACCACAAGAGCCGTTGCTGCTGTACTTAGCAGCAATGAATCAAGTGGTCAGTGCTGCACTGGTGGCGCAGAGGGAACTTGGGGAAGAAGCGGCAATAGCAGTAGAGCCGTTGGATGGTGGGCCGGGGCCCTCCCCTGCAGAGCTTGACGCCGGCGAGGCGGAACCCCCGGCAAGGCCCGATCCCGACAAGGAAGAGTCTGAACAGATGAGCGAAGTTGGACGGAAGAAGAAGGTGGTGCAACACCCCATTTATTTTGTCAGTTCCCTCTTGCAGGGGGCTAGATCGAGATATTCTGGTATGCAGAAGCTACTTTTCGGCCTCCTCATGGCCTCGAGAAAGCTGCGTCATTATTTCCATGCGCATGAGATCACCATCGTCACCCGCCTCCCTTTGCAACGGATTTTGCACAACCCAGATGCAACAGGGAGGATTGTGGAGTGGGCATTGGAGCTGTCGAGCTTTGGCATCAAGTTTGAAAGTACTTCAACGATCAAGAGCTGAGCCTTGGCAGAATTCATAGCGGAATGGACTACAACGCCTGACGAAGAGGTCCAAGAAACCACCCTTCCCGGCAAGGAGACCTGCCGCCATTGGGTTATGTACTTTGATGGTGCTTTCTCACTGGAAGGTGCTAGTGCAGGCATGCTACTCGTCGCGCCCACTGGAGAGCACCTCAAGTACGTAGTTAAGATGCACTTCCCCTGGAAAAAATCAACGAACAACATGGCGGAGTACAAGGGATTGCTTGCCGGTCTCAGGATTGCGGCAGACCTTGGAATTAAGAAGCTCATTATCAGAGGTGATTCACAGCTCGTCGTTAAGGAAGTCAATAAGGATTACCAGAGCCAGTTGATGGAGGCCTACGTGGATGAAGTGAGGAAGTTGGAAGAGCGTTTTGACAGATTGTAAGCAAAACATGTTCCCCGAGCGGAGAATGGCATTGCTGACAACCTGTCGAAGCGCGCTTCCCTGAAGTTGCATGTGGAACCAGGTACCTTTGTGCTTCAATTAACTCAACCGTCCGTCAAGCCATCAGCAGGACAGAACAAGCGAAGAAAGGCAGGCCCTGGCAAGTACTTTCCCGCCGAGCTCCCAGGAGCCGTCGGCAAGGACATTGCCGGGTGCCCCAAGCTTGCCGGAGAGCAGCAACCCCCGGCCGAGCCTCGAGCTCTGACCGTGGAGGCAGTTGCCCTTGCGGCCCAAGATGTGCCTTTAGCCCTTGCCGTCGAGCCTCAGGCTCCGGCATGGGCACATCACACCGTCCATTTCCTCTGAACAGGGGAGCCTCCTGAGGAACAAGAAGAAGCAGAGAAAGTAGCCCGTCAGTCCAGCATGTACCAGTTTGTGGATGATGCCCTATACAGAAGGAGACCAAATGGCGTGAAGTTGAAGTGAATTCCTCGGGAAGACGGACTGAGGCTGTTGGCAGAGATACATGGAGGCATGTGTGGCTCCCACATAGGGTCGAGAGCCCTTGCCGGCAAAGCATTCCAGCTAGGCTTCTTCTGGCCCAGCGCCCTCAAGGATGCAACTGCCCAAGTAACCAAATGTGAAGCGTGCTAGTTCCATTCAAAGAAGCTTCATCAACCAGCCCAAGCTCTTCAGACAATCCCTCCTTCCTGGCCATTTTCGGTCTAGGGCTCGACATACTGGGCCCCATTCCCCATGCTGTCGGGGGCTTTGAGTACTTGTATGTCGCGATCGACAAGTTCACAAAGTGGCCGGAAGTAGAACCAGTGAGAAATGTGACAGCACAGTCAGCCGTCAAGTTCTTCAAGGACCAGTCTACCGTTTTGGTGTGCTGAACAGAGTCATCACCGACAACGACACGCAGTTCACGAGCCGCACCTTCATACAGTACATTCAAGACCTCGGCAGCAAGGTCTGTATTGCTTCTGTTGCTCATCCTAGAAGTAACGGCTAGGCTGAGAGGGCGAATGCGGAACTGCTGCGAGGCCTCAAGACCAGAACTTTTGACAAGCTGCACAAGTGTGGAAGGCGCTGGATGGATGAATTGCCAACGGTTCTTTGGTCAATCAGGATGACACCAAATCGAGCCACTGGCCAGACACCCTTTGCCCTGGTATACGGGGCAGAAGCAGTTCTCCCCACGGAACTCATATACGGGTCACCTCGAGTGCTCGCTTATGATGAGCTTGAGCAAGAGCAGTTGAACAAAGATGATGCGACAGTCCTTGAGGAGGATCGTCTTCGGGCTACTGTGCGAGCCGCTCGCTACCAGCAAGCCTTGCGCCGCTACCATAGCCGCAAGTTCACGCCCGAAGCCTTGAGGAAGGCGACCTTGTTCTTCGGAGGATCCAATCCGCCAAGAATTCAAACAAGTTGATGCTGAAGTGGGAAGGCCCTTATCGGGTAATACGAGTCACCAGGCTCGGCGCAGTCCACCTGGAGACCGAAGACGGCATTCTGGTGAGCAATTCCTGGAATATCGGACATCTTCGAAATTTTGACCCCGAAGGCGCGGTTGCCAGGAGCCCCGGCAACCCCCATTTTGTACTAGCCTTGCCGGCAAGGCATGTAACCCTATATACAGAGCCAGGCGCAGACCCTGTGCGCAGCCAGGGAAAGAAATCCATTAGTATGTATAGTTTCCTGTTGATTTCCTTGTTTATGTATATACATATATGCATGCTTGTCGAGGATATTGTACTCCATTTTGATTCCAACGAATATTAGTGGACCGCCGAGGTTCCATGCTCTTGCCCTCACTTCTTTCCTGCCACGGCAAGGGCGCGCGATCCCGCTAATGACCCGGCTCCGGCAAGAAGTTGAGAAGACCGCCCGGCACGGCGATCCCCGGCAAACCAAACAGATAAAGTTTACCTCTTGCCCATTCGTGTTCGTAACCTGTGACTTGTGCATTAGAAAACCTCATCATCCTTCTTTAAAAAACTCGGGTGCTCCCATTCCCGGCCCGAACGCTGCTTTGGTCGAAGTGGTCATAGTAGCCCTTGTTAGAAGGAGCTGGACGGGGGGCTGGGCCCTTTATCTGTAACCCAGCAGATGTGATTCTCCGGCAGGCGCAGAGGGCACCAGCAGGACAGCTTGCCGGGAGGACTCGTTTATTTACATTAAGGAGGCATTTCACCTCTGCACGAACGTACGCGTGCATGGGTTCCCGACAAGGCTAGACTTTTTCATTAACATGCTGATATGAGTACAGAGGTTACAGGACACAAGCATGGGCTCGATAGAATACATTGTCTAGAATTTAAGATTTGGCAAGTGCCTACAATTTAAAAGAAAGACAAGTGCCCCGTAATCCCCGTTCTTGCCCCTTTCCTCCCAGGTGCGGCAGGTGAAGGCAAAAAGGAGGTGACGGGGAACGCATCGATGGAGAGCTCGACGAGGAAGACCACCCGGCGAGGCGCGTGGCTGAGGGAGGAGGACGATGTGGTCAACCGGAGTCGGAATCGGAGACCTCCCGCTTGATGCCCCCGTCGTCGCTGTCGCTGTCCTCCTCATCACTCTCGCCCGAGGAGGAGGTTTCGTCGTCGTCGGAGCTCTCCACGCAACACCTTAGGCGAGTTCCCAAGTGCCCAAAGACCTTGACGGAGAGCAGGCCGTTCTCCATCAATTTGAAGTGGAGGACGAGCCCCTCCGATAGGCTATGGGCACGAGACAAGGTTTTCCATCTCCCGAGCAGACAGAGTGGGGAGACGAAGGCGACCGCGCACTGGCTTGTGCAGCCTGATGAAGAATTGGCGGGGCTGGTCTCCGACAAGGCCCTCCATTGGGGGTGGGGCCGCTGGCGGAGGCGAGGCCGGTGTGCCGCCCCGTCCTCCTCTCCCCCAAGCGCCACGGCAGCCTCGGCCTCGCCCCCTCCCTCTTCCTCTCGGGGCCGGCTCCGCCACCACGAGCTCTTGTGAAGGAGGGGTACACTGTCGGGCAGAGACTCTCGTCGCTGCCATCGGAGCGCCGGCGCGCCCTCTCGCCATAGCAAAGGGAAGGAAGGAGTAAGATGGAAGGAGATGGATGTTGGAGTATTGAAGGGTGCCATCCCCCTCCCCTTCTTATAAAGGGGTAGGGTCGGGGCTCGGCCGCCCCACTTAACCAATCCGGCCGCCAGGGGCGCAGGGAATCGGGACCGACCCGCTGCTCCAATCAGCGACGACCCGGTTTCCCGCCTCGACATTAAGGCCCGTGCCCTCCGTGTCCACCACCTACCATCCTTGCGGCATGGAGGACACGTGGCGAGTAGGCCAGGATCAAGAAGCCAAGTGAAGCGACTGTTTTCCACCCCGTGATCGTGGGGCGCGGGCGCCTTGAAGGCCATGACCTGAGCCCATTTAGTAAATGAGTCGCGCCCCTGCGTTTTCCTCTTTTATGGGGAAGGCGCGGGCCACCTCTTTACCATTTATCACGATGTGATGCAAGCGTGCAGCAACCGCCCCACGCAGGACCACCACTTCACACATTCAACGCGGGTCGTGGTGAAGCGCAACTGGCGAGAGAGTTACTGTGGTAAAACTCTGCCACGCGTACCCGCGCACTGTTCTGGGCCTAGCCCAAGAATGCTCCGCGCTTATATGTTGCCCAGGCCCGGGGTCTCCTGTCGGTGTACAAAAGTAGGGGTCCTTTTTGTAACCCTTTACTTGTGCGCGGGCAGTCGCAGCCACACGCCTACGGCCGCGCTTGGCGGGGCAGAGGAAGCGAAGACACAAGACTACCAGAGCAACGCCAAGACACAGGCACGAGGAGCGAAGGGACAAGGTGGGCTCTCCCTGTCAGGAGCCTTGCCGGGGCAGCTTACGTAGCCCCGGCAAGGGCCTTTGCCGGGGCAAGTTGCACCACACCAGCAGAGCCGCCACCCTTCAGTCTGAGAGTTCCGACACCATCGACAACATTGGAACCAAGGCTCGAGAGTTTCCTGCATGGTGGCATGCATATATTTGTGAAGACCAAGGACATACAATACTAGATGATGACTAGAAGACGGAACCCCCGGTAAGATCCTTGCCGGGGACGCTCACAAGACCCTCGGCAAGACCCTTGCCAGGGACGCCTATGAGACCCCGGCAAGGCCCTTGTCGGGGCCCCAGCAAGACCCTTGCCGGGGACATTTGCGGGGCCACAGCCAGGCCCCCACCTGCCAAGGCTCCACCGCCATTCCAATACAGTAGTCAACCAGCCAACAAGGCAGGCACCTACGTGGCGAGGTACAGCTTCCAGGCCAACTCAGCAAGCACCTGCGTGGTGGCATGCAGATCTTCGTGAAGACTCTGCCTTTCACAGCCCTAGAACAGTCCTTGTTTGTCTTTGCTTGATCATCATGTCATCATGTTTAAAATCAAATGAATTTCAATTGGGGATGTAATAAACCCTAGCATCAAATGGAATTAAAAATGTCAATCATTTCTGGATTAAGGTGGAGGCATCTACCAAAAATGGTTTACATTTTTGCAGCACATATTTGGGCTTTGAATTAAATCAATAAATATCGGAATTGGGGCATTTAATTGCTATAACTGTTATTAAATGCTCCAAAAATTCTGAAAATAGCTAAGGCCTCTGAGATAATTCAGTAATTGCCCATAAATAACTACAAGATTTATAGAAGTGATCTAGTATTTTTGCTAAGCTAAAACAAACTTGCAAAATAGAAAATAGAGGATAATCAGGAAAATAAACAGAGAGGAGAAAGCAACTTACCTGGCCTACCTGGCGGCCCAGCTGCGGCCCAACACTACAGCTGGCCCAGCCCAGCAGCCCCACCGCCTTCAACCTCCTGCCAGTAGGCAGGAGGGCGTGTGCCCAACGCGCGCACGCACGCGTGAGGCCACCTCCAGCCCGCCTGCTTGCGCTGGATGCCTCCTGCGAGGCCACACCCCCCCTCACCCCCTGCACCTCTCCTCTCTCTCCCTCGAGCACTCTCCCCTCCTCTGCCTCTCTCCCACGCGACCACCGAGCGTGCACGTCGCCGCCGCTCATTGTTGCCGTAGCAACAGCCACCCCCGCGCCCATCTGACGTGCCCATGGGCTCTGCCTCCGTCGTCTACGCCGCCTCGATGACTCACGCGACGCCGGACGTGCTGCAATGACGCCCCGCCGCCGACTTCTTTGTTCGGCCGCCGGAGATCCCCTCGCCGCCCTGCTTTGCTCCGGTTCCACCCCGAGCCCTCCGTCTGCGTTGTCACGACCGCTGTGAGCTATTGACCGTCCTCCCCCTCTCCGTTCTCTCTGCCACTCGCCGTAGTCGCCGCACCAAGCACGCCCGCACGCGCCGCCACCTGAGCTCGCCGCCGACGTGGCTCCGGCCACGCAATGGCCTCACCACCGTGCCCAACGCACTCACCGCACCGTGTAGGCTTCGTAGGAGCTAGCCCCGAGCATCCACGAGCACCGCACCGGCGAGTTCGAGCTCGCCCAAGCTCCGGCCGCCGCAAAGCTCCTCGCCGGCGCTGCTCCCGGCCACCCCAGCCTCCGCCACTGCCACCATTGGATGCGCCACTCCACTCTCTTCCCGTAGCTGCTCCTTGCACGCCAAAAGAGCCACTGTAGGTGGATCCCGACGCGCTCCGCCGCGTCCGGCCTCGCCGCCGGCTAAACGCCGGCGGGTTGACCGTTCTGACCGCCGGTGGTTTAGCCCCCGTTGACCAGGGGATTTGACCTCCCCTGGGTCTATGACATGCGGGCCTCGCCCGGCTAATTAATCTAGTTTAGGTTTAAACTTAATTAGTTTAACCTAGGTTAGTGCTAATTAAACTAGGTTTGTTTAGTTAGCCACTGACACGCGGGACCCACTGGTCAGTTTGACCGGGGCTGCCTCGTTGACTCGCTTACGTTATGCTGACGTAGTGCTGACGCAGTAATGCATTTTCTGGAATTAGTTTATTTCTAAGTAATTAGAAAATCCAGAAAATTGCCTAATCTTCTAAAAAGCATAGTAATTCAACCGTAGCTCCAAATCAAATAATTTATATACGAAAAATGATTATAAAAATCCAATCTATCCATTGGTACTGGTTTCATGAATGAAAAAGCAACATAACTTGCTGTTCATATCAAAACATGATAATGCACTTTATAAATTCATGGTTTGAGTTTGAATTTGAATCTTTGGTTCAAATAAGCTCAAGCCCTTCTGTTCTTAGCTGCATTAGCTCAAATCACAGCATCTCGCCATGTCATGATCATGCATCATATTGTGCATTGCATTGATCGTGTTTCTTCTCTGTTGCCGGTGTTGTTCCCCCCTCGGTAGATGTTGTTCCGATGTTGTGATCGTTGATACTGATGAAGACTCAATGCTATCTTCAGAAGTGCCAGGAAAGCAAAAACCCCTTGTTCATTCCGATACAATCCCACTCTCTCGCTCCTGCTCTCTTTTACTGCATTAGGACAACAATGATTCAACTGTTACATGCTGCGGTAGTTGAACCCCTTTCCTCTGCATGACCTGTCATTGCCACAGTAAATAGATGAAAACCACTAGCATGAGTAGGAGTTGTTTGAGCCCTGATGTGCCTACTCATCCATGCTTGTTTGTCATGCCTGCTACTGCTTAGAGTTGAGACAGGTTGATTCATCGGGGATGAATTGGAATGGTGGTGAACATGTCCTACTATGTGTGAGCTAAGTGTGTGAACACGATTTGGTAAAGGTAGCAGTGAGAGGCCATGTAGGAGTACATGGTGGGTTGTCTCATTGAAGTCGTCTTCAGGAACTGAGTTCTGTGTTTGTGATCCATGAAACAGCTACTACCACACGTTGGGCCCTGAAATATGACCCCGCTCGACTTCTTAACCACTCTAGTCCTCTGTCCAGGAGTTGCAAGTAGTTTCTGGTGTTTGTAGTATGCTGGAGGCCGTGCGCAGCGCTGACCCGAGGGGTGGGTTGTGATGTGGTAGGCACGTGGCAGGGTGTACCGGGCGCCCGTTTGGTGTCTCGGGAACCTTGCACACATCGTTCGGGGCCGTATGTGGAAACCTCGGCCGGACTGCCTGCGGATGGAACCTGGATAGGCGATAAACCTGGACTAGAGACTTGAGTGTTTAGGTAGGTCATGGTCTACACCCACGTCGGCTTTCGCTTGAAGTCTGCCGAGCACATGTCATGTGCAGACGCTAAGTGGTGGAAACATGTGTGAAGAAGTACACCCCTGCAGGGTTATAAATGATCTACTCGAATAGCCGCGTCCACGGTAAAGGACTTCTGGGTTGCCTATAACAGTTCATAGACAAGTTAAAGTGGATACTCTAAAATGCGCAAGATAAGCGTGAGTGATATGGATGGCGTTCTCATTGGGAGACGGGAGCGGATCCATAGTGGTGTATTGAATGGTGAATATGTGGACTCGTGTGAGCCACCTCAAAAGAGTTACTTGCAGTCATTGTTTAGGATAGCCACTGAGTCAAAGCTGGCTTGCTGCAGTCAAACTCCACCCCCCTTTGTTGATACTGATGCATATGTTGCTAGTTCTTATGTAAGTCTTGCTGGGTACATTTGTACTCAAGTTTGCCTATTTTATGTTTTGCAGAGAGACGTCAGTCTCGCTAGTAGTTCCGTGTGGACTTCGACGTTTAGCTTGATACCTCAGCTACGATCTTGTGCCCTCGCAAGGATCTGGTAGATAGTCAGGCTTCTCAGCCTTTTTCATTTGTAGATGTCTGTACTCAGACATGTTAAGCTTCCGCATGTGCTTTGACTTGTATGCTCTGAATGTTGGGTCATGAGACCCATGTTTGTAATATCTCGCTCCTCGGAGCCTAATGAATAAATACTTTGAGTCGTAGAGTTTTGTTGTGATGCAATGTTGTATTTACACATATCGAGCATATTGTGTGTATGATTGAAATGCTTGGTATGTGTGGGGTCCGACAACCTAGTTGTTTATCCTTGGTAGCCTCTCTTATGGGGAAATGTAGTCTTGTGCTTCCATGAGCCATTGTAGTCCGCTACAGCCCAGTTCACCGGAGTCCTGCTAGCCCAGCACTACTGCTCCTGAACACTTGACTGGCTGGCATGTGATTCACTTCGTTCCTGTGTCTGTCCCTTCGGAGAAATGTCACGCGGTGGCATCCGGAGTCCTGCATAGCCTGCTACAGCCCGGTTCACCAGAGTCCTGTTAGCCCAGTGCTACAGCCCGGATTCGCACGCTGCTGACTGACATGCTCGATGTTGATTCATGTATGCCTGTCCCCGTAAGTTAGTGCCACTTTGGGTTCACGACTACTCATGTCGGTCTGGGTTCTCTGTCATATGGATGCTAGCGACACTATCATATACGTGAGCCAAAAGGCGCAAACTGTCCCGGGCAATGGTAAAGCAACACCCGTGGGAATACCATGCGTGAGGCCGCAAAGTGATATGAGGTGTGACCAGCAAGATCGATGTGACTTGGAATCGGGGTCCTGACAGCTTTGGTATCAGAGCCTGACTGCCTGTAGGATTACCAAGCCAAACTGGTCGAAGTTGAGTCTAGAAATGTTGTAGTTATATAAGGGAATTGATTGTGGATGGGAACGTAAGGCTCTTTTTACTCCTTTACCTTATGCCCTTCTGAGCTGAGTCATCCTCTTCCTTTCTACGGGGATTGAGAACTAGGCCTTCTCATCTATCTATTAGGATGACAAGTTACTATGATAGAGACTTATAGGATTGTTGGTTCCATGCCTCAATTCAGTTTCTACTAATTTTAGTATGTTGTCAGTTGAACCAGAACCTTGATATGATGTTGTTAAGTGACTATGCAAATCCTTGTGAATGTCTCAACTCTTTTTCTGAGCATTTACAGCCGTTATGCTGTCCGAGTCATCCTAGGTTTCTAAATAGTCTGATGCATTTGCAAATCCTTTCTTTCCGTTCCCGATGTCCTTTATGGTCAGAATAAGCACACTAACTAGTGCGTTGAGGTAATTTATTGCCTCGACATATATGTTGGAGTTATTATTACGACCCTAGGTGTCTTAGAAGATTACCTAGTAAACTAGCCATGTTTTGTGTTCCCCGTGTGATGATTCTGGCCACCATTCTCGAAAGCATCCGTGATGCCATGTAGTTAGTAGGCCATCTATTTCTGGGTTCTTAAGCCCAAGATTCACTCTACTTACCTCGTGTTGATAGTGTTGCTCGTACCTTAGGGATATTAGTAACCTTTGCGATAGTCCTCGAGGTCCGTGGTATTTCCTTCTTCCAAATACCATGAACTGATTATGGCAGAAGTTCTTTTGAACCAAAAGATCACAACAAGAGTGCTCTTGATGAGTTCTTGATTCTATGTTGTGACTCTACCAGTTGTACCTTTCTGCATGGGATATCCGGGAGAAATATGTTGAACTCGTTCGACATGCTAATCTATGCATCCATAACTCAAAAAGTTATATGTTCCTTGAGTTGTCCCTCTTTAGTTGTTATCTGACCTTCGTCTGTCAATTGTTGGTCAGGAGTAGTCGTGCACTCGTTTTCATCGATGCCTATTATTCTTGTGGTCCGTCAAGCCATTCTATTCCGGAATGACTAGGAGAAACACTCCAGCACCTCATCCATATCTAGGATTGGGTCAAAGTAGTTGTAATCCACTGATCAAAATGCTAAACCAGCTTTTGGTCTGTTCTACCCTGAAGTATTACCCACTTTATGTCAGGAATGTCATGAGAATTGCACAATCTCTCATGAATTCTTGACGCAGTGATACTTCTTGCCATCATTTTTCATTCCTCGGTCATGTGTTGTCACAACCGAAATGCCGACCAGTGAATTGTGATGTGTGAAATCAATACTCCGAGCAACTTGTTGCTTGGTGGTAAATGGACATTATTCTCATTCTTAGCGTGTTGGCTACCTAGTTCTTACTTCTGGTGCACTCCTCGATCAATGAGTTAGGATTATTCAATCCCTTGCTTATTTGATCATGTCGTCTTGCCTTGAAAAGCAAGATTGTGCTCGAGCTTAATAACATATCAGTGGTTCGTGATTTTCCGAATATCTTCTCGGAAGTATTACCAGGTTGTCACCTGACCACTATGTGGAGTTCGTGATCAAGTTGGTTTTTCCATAAACCACTCCTTCTCTAAGAATCTGTGTTGGATACCCCTGAGCCAGTTGGTTAAGCCAAACAACAAATTGGAGAGTTGGAAGATAAAAGCTTGCCTAACTTAGTTCGTTCCAAAAGGATATCCATGTGTTTGTGTGTTAGTTGAAGAAAGATGATATCTTCATCGATTGGTCACTGTGATCAGTTGTTGGACCTATTGTCTTGTCAAAACTTTGATTTGAGTATGGGCTATCACCAAATCAAATCAGTACCAATGATGTTAGTAATGTTGTCTTACTTGTGGTTGATCCCTTGAGCATACACCATTACATCCATTGGTCTGACCAATGCTATCCCCGTGTTCACCTAATTATGGAATTCCATCTATATGGACATCTGGATGAATTGTCGTTCAGCCCATTGGCAACATCTTTATCTTCTCCATGATTCATGTTGAACATCAAGATAGTCTTGGGAACTTGTATAAGCATTATCCTCATGTCCCGTTCATGAAACATATGCTTGGATGAGAGAACTGACTTCCTCTAGTTCATGTGCATTTGATGTAAGTTGTCGTCGTGGATCCGAGAAAGATTGTTTTTGCTTCCTCTGGAATCGTCCCAAGTTAGTCACGCACATGCGAAGTACTCAATGGTTTGATAGGTTGGCCGCCTCCATCCCATATGTGTTCCTAGCATGCCAAGCCACTGATTGATTTGTTCGAGGAGAAGAAGTTCCTTCTTAAGAATCATGACTTATGTAAGGACTATGATATCCTCGATGATGGTTCCCCACCTGGACTCGGTAGTGTCTTGTTGTAAGACTACTATGTGGTCATGCTTGTCTGGGACATCATGTTCACATGGGTGTAGCAGAACCAGCTCATGTTTTGGAGCTTGCTATCGTAGTTCATTTCCTAAGAATCTCGCAACACCATCTCGTCAGTTTGTGTTGCAAAATTTATTTTCCAGACATGTTGTCTGAAATGTTCCGTTACCAACCAGATCTGAATCTCAGGCAGATATGATGGTTGGAAAATCCCCAACATTTGCATTTTGTTCCCAGCTTGCACCGCCATTGTGCAATTTTCCCATGGGCTGCCCTCTCGGTAATTGATGTCTGGGATCATCCTCAAAAGTGGACTTACCATGGGTCCCACCCATTTCCGATGATAACAAAAAATCATCCCTTGCGCGGTCTTCAACAAGGTAGTCCACATCATCCATTCTAGACGGAGTGTGCCGTTCTTTCGAACTCCTTCAAACAGTCATTTGTGATTTTTTCCTTAGGCTGGTTTAGAGAGTTTCAATGATCTCTGAATCAAAAGTAATTCTTTTTGCCACTTAAAGGAATATTTCTAGGAGTCACCTTTCCTAAGGTGCCCCGCCAGATAATCAAGGCAATTATTTCCTCGCTACCTTGACACCATCCACCATCTCTTTAAGCGTGGAATTGTTGCCCACCAAATCAAACTTCGTCGTTTGTTCTTCCATCCCTCTCGATGGGTGTCTTGTGTCTGAACTCGAGAAGTTCCACGTCTCATTCCGCGAGTTGATCTGAATAGTTCGATCTTCGAGAAGATCAATCCTGTAGAGTTTCCTTCCGTCGTCATCGTGTCGAATGAAGATCTCGAAAACAAAGACGTCAAGATCAATGTGATGCAATGTATCGGTATCTTCGAGAAGGGCAGTTGGATCGCGAAGACTGTGATAGTTCTGTGTCCCCTCTGTCTTCTTACCTCATGTCTTGAATCTCGGGACGAGATTCTTGTTTAGTGGGGGTGAGTTGTCACAGCCCTAGATCAGTCCTTGTTTGTCTTTGCATGATCATCATCTCATCATGTTTAAATTCAAATGAATTTGAATTGGGGATGTAATAAACCCTAGCATCAAATGGAATTCAAATAGGTTCAACCTAAAAATATTTTCAATGAACTCAAAATGCCCTTTCAAAATGTTCATCATTTCTGGATTAAGGTGGAGGCATCTACAAAAAATGGTTTACATTTTTGCAGGACATATTTGGGCTTTGAATTAAATCAATAAATATTTGAATTGGGGCATTTAATTGCTACAACTGTTATTAAATGCTCCAATAATTCCGAAAATAGCTAAGGGCCTCTGAGATAATTCAGTAATTGCCCATAAATAATTTCAGGATTTATAGAAGTGATTTAGTATTTTTGCTAAGCCAAAACAAACTTGCGAAATAGAAAACAGAAGTTAATCAGGAAAATAAACACAAGGAGAAAGCAACTTACCTGGCCTACCTGGCGGCCCAGCTGCGGCCCAGCACTATAGCTGGACCAGCCCAGCCGCCCCACCGTCTTCAACCTCCTGCTAGTAGGCAGGAGGGCGTGTGCCCGACGCGCGCACGCACGCGTGAGGCCACCTCCAGCCCGCCTGCTTGCGCTGGACGCGTCCCACGACGCCACGCACCCCCCTAGGTCCCCTGCACCTCTCCTCTCTCTCCCTCGAGCGCTCTCCCCTCCTCTGCCTCTCTCCCACGCGACCACCGAGCATGCACGTCACCGCTGCTCGTTGTTGTCGTAGCAACAGCCACCCCCGCGCCCCTCTGACGTGCCCATGGGCTCCGCCTCCGTCGTCTACGCCGCCTCGATGACTCACGCGACACCGGATGTGCTGCAACGACGCCCCGCCGCTGACTTCTTTGTTCGGCCGCCGGAGATCCCTCGCCGCCCTGCTTCGCTCTGGTTCCTCCCCGAGCCCTCCGTGTGCGTTGCCGCGACCGCTGTGAGCTACTAACCGTCCTCCCCCTCTCCGTTCTCTCTGCCACTCGCCATAGTCGCCGCACCAAGCACGCCCGCACGCGTCGCCGCCTGAGCTCGCCGCCGACATGGCTCCGGCCACGCAACGGCCTCACCACCGTGCCCAACGCACTCACCGCACCGTGTAGGCTTCGTAGGAGCTAGCCCCGAGCCTCCACGAGCACTGCACCGGCGAGTTCGAGCTCGCCCGAGCTTCGGCCGCCGCAAAGCTCGTCACCGGCGCTGCACCCGGCCACCCCAGCCTCCGCCACCGCCACCGTTGGATGCACCACTCAACTCTCTTCCCGTAGCTGCTCCCTGCATGCCAAAAGAGCCCCTGTAGGTGGATCCCGACGCGCTCCGCCGCGTCCGGCCTCGCCGGCGGCTAAACGCCGGCGGCTAAACGCCGGCGGGTTGACCGTTCTGACTGCCGGTGGTTTAGCCCCGCTTGACCAGGGGATTTGACCTCCCCTGGGTCTATGACATGCGGGCCCTGCCCGGCTAATTAATCTAGTTTAGGTTTAAACTTAAATAGTTTAACCTAGGTTTGTGCTAATTAAACTAGGTTAGTTTAGATAGCCACTGACACGCGGGACCCACTGGTCAGTTTGACCTGGACTGCCCCGTTGACTCGCTTACGTCATGCTGACGTAGTAATGCATTTTCTGGAATTAGTTTATTTCTAAATAATTAGAAAATCCAGAAAATTGCCTAAACTTCTAAAAATCATAGAAATTCAACCGTAGCTCCAAATCAAATAATTTATATATGAAAAATGACTAGAAAAATCCAATCTATCCATTGGTACTGGTTTCATGCAGGAAAAATCAACTTAACCTTGCTGTTCATATCAAAACATGATAATGCACTTTATAAATTCTTGGTTTGAGTTTGAATTTGAATCTTTGGTTCAAATAAGCTCAAACTCTTCTGTTCTTAGCTGCATTAGCTCAAATCACAGCATATCGCCATGTCATGATCATGCATCATATTGTGCATTGCATTGATCGTGTTTCTTCTCTGTTGCCGGTGTTGTTCCCCCCTCGGTAGACGTTGTTCCGACGTTGTGACGGTTGACACTGATGAAGACTCAATGCTATCTTTAGAAGTGCCAGGCAAGCAAAACCGCCTTGTTCATTCTGATACAATCCCACTCTCTCGCTCCTGCTCTCTTTTACTGCATTAGGACAACAATGATTCAACTGTTACATGCTGCGGTAGTTGAACCCCTTTCCTCTGCATGACCTGTCAATACCATAGTAAATAGATGAAAACCACTAGCATGAGTAGGAGTTGTTTGAGCCCAGATGTGCCTACTCATTCATGCTTGTTTGTCATGCCTGCTACTGCTTAGAGTTGAGTCAGGTCTGATTCAACGGGGATGAATTGGAATGGTGGTGAACATGTCCTACTTTGTGTGAGCTAAGTGTGTGAACACGATTTGGTAAAGTTAGCGGTGAGAGGCCATGTAGGAGTACATGGTGGGTTGTCTCATTGAAGCCGTCCCCAGGAACTGAGTTCTATGTTTGTGATCCATGAAATAGCTACTACCACACGTTGGGCCCTGAAATATGACCCCGCTCGACTTCTTAACCACCCTAGTCCTCTGTCCAGGAGTTGCAAGTAGTTTCTGGTGTTTGTAGTATGCTGGAGGCCGTGCGCAGCGCTGACCCGAGGGGTGGACTGTGATGCGGTAGGCACGTGGCACGGTGTACTGGGCGCCCGTTTGGTGTCTCGGGAACCCTGCACACATTGTTCGGGGCCGTATGTGGAAACCTCGGCCGGACTCCCTGCGGATGGAACCTGGATTGGCGATAAACCTGAACTAGAGACTTGAGTGTTTAGGTAGGTCGTGGTCTACACCCACGTCAGCTTTCGCTTGAAGTCTGCCGAGCACATGTCGTGTGCAGACGCTAAGTGGTGGAAACATGTGTGAAGAAGTACACCCCTGCAGGGTTATAAATGATCTACTCGAATAGCCGCGTCCACGGTAAAGGACTTCTGGGTTGCCTATAACAGTTCATAGAGAAGTGAAAGTGGATACTCTAAAATGCGCAAGATAAGCGTGAGTGCTATGGATGGCGTTCTCGTAGGGAGACGGGAGCGGATCCATAGTGGTGTATTGAATGGTGAATATGTGGACTCGTGTGCGCCACCTCAAAAGAGTTACTTGCAGTCATAGTTTAGGATAGCCACTGAGTCAAAGCTGGCTTGCTGCAGTCAAACTCCACCCCCCTTTGTTGATACCGATGCATATGTAGCTAGTTCTGATGTAAGTCTTGCTGGGTACATTTGTACTCACGTTTGCCTATTTTATGTTTTGCAGAGAGACGTCAGTCTCGCTAGTAGTTCCGTGTGGACTTCAACGTTTAGCTTGATACCTCAGCTACGATCTTGTGCCCTCGGCAGGATCTGGTAGATAGTCAGGCTTCTCAGCCTTTTTCATTTGTAGATGTCTGTACTCAGACATGTTAAGCTTCCGCATGTGCTTTGACTTGTATGTTCTAAATGTTGGGTCATGAGACCCATGTTAGTAATATCTCACTCCTCGGAGCCTAATGAATAAATACTTTGAGTCGTAGAGTTTTGTTGTGCTGCCATGTTGTATTTACACATATCGAGCATATTGTGTGTATGATTGAAATGCTTGGTATGTGTGGGATCCGACAACCTAGTTGTTTATCCTTGGTAGCCTCTCTTATGGGGAAATGTAGTCTTGTGCTTCCATGAGCCATAGTAGTCCGCTACAGCCCGGTTCACCGGAGTCCTGCTAGCCCAGCACTACTGCTCCGGAACACTTGACTGGCCGGCATGTGATTCACTTCGTTCCTGTGTCTGTCCCTTCGGGGAAATGTCATGCCGTGACATCCGGAGTCCTGCAAAGCCTGCTACAGCCTGGTTCACCAGAGTCCTGTTAGCCCAGTGCTACAGCTCGGATTCGCACGCTGCTGACCGACATGCTCGATGTTGGTTCATGTATGCCTGTCCCCATAAGTTAGTGCCACTTTGGGTTCACGACTAGTCATGTCGGCCCGGGTTCTCTGTCATATGGATGCTAGCGACACTATCATATACATGAGCAAAAAGGCGCAAACGGTCCCGGGCCATGGTAACACAACACCCGTCGGAATACCGTGCGTGAGGCCGCAAAGTGATATGAGGTGTTACCGGCTAGACCGATGTGACTTGGAATCGGGGTCCTGACACTGCCACCGCACAAATTCAGCAGCCAGCCAGCGTGGCGCGGCACGCCTAGTCAGCCTAGACGCGCGTCGGAGCGAGGCGAGGCGGGGACGGACGGGACGAGTTTCCTTGCCGTCCCTGATAAATTGAGAGGGCATGTTGGCAGCACATTAAATGCATTTGTCCTAAGGTGCCAGGCGATAGACTTGTATACAGTACAAACTTTCCACCTCCTGTGTGCCACTTGGCGACCCCCTTTTGCTATAAAAGGAGGCCCGACTCATACTAGAGGAGGATTCGGACTTTTTGGACCCTGCACGCTTTGTAGCTAGTCCAAGAAGGAGTAGGGCATTACGCATCACTTGCGGCCCGAACCTAGATAAATTCCCCGTGTCGATCTTCTAAACCTGCTCTTTCCACAGCCCCGCGCCCGCCAACCGTAGAAGGGATTCCCCATGATCCCATAGGTGTCGTTTCCACCGGCAGCTGTGTACGTCTTGGACAAGGTAAATAGAAAAGAATTCTGCAAGATCCTGTCACGTGTGAGATTCCCGCATGGATTTGCTTCCAAATCTGAAAGGAGTCAGTGCAGATGGAAACAAGGTACAAGGGTTGAAAACTCATGACTGCCACATGCTACTTCAAAGGGTTTTACCTATTATCCTTAGAGGATTGGGCCACCCTGACTTATACAGAGAGTTGCAGAGTTGGGACAATTCTTCAGGGAACTCTGCAGTAGAAATATTAGGATAAATGCTTTGGAGCATCTTAGAGACAAGATAACAACTATCCTATGCGACCTTGAGAAGATATATCCTCCAGCCTTCTTTGATGTGATGGTGCATTTGGCTGTTCATCTACCTAATGAGGCACTACTTAGAGGTCTAGTACAGTATGGCTTGATGTACCCTATTGAAAGGCGGGTAGGCACTTTCACGGGCCATGTTAGGAATAGAGCTAGACCTAAGGGTTCCAATGCAGAGGCCTACATTGCTACAGAGGCGTTGGAATTCTGCTCAAAATACATTGAAGCAGCTGATCAGCTTAGCAAAAAGGTGGGTGAAGATAATCCCGAGGTCAATGTTTTTGATTGTTCTGTTCGAGTTACATGGAAGCACTAGTAGAAAAAGGACGTAATGTGAGACACATTAGTCCTGGTTTGATTTTATCCCGGTACTAATGGTACCATTAGTGCCAGTTCGAATGGATATGCATTAATGCTAGTTCGTGTTGAACCTTTAGTACCGGTTCGTGCGACGAACCGGTACTAAAGGGGTGATGGCCAGCTGGCGTCAGGCCGGGGCCCCACGATCACCTTTAGTACTGGTTCGTGGCACAAACCGGGACTATAGGGCAATTCTCAAACTCTACCCCCCCCCCCCCCCCCCCCCCCCGTGTATCGCCATTTCAGTTTTGAAAAAATCAAAAGAAAATGATAAAAACTTCAAAAAATAAAATCCTTTGAGAGGTAGTTATATTACTACATCTACTAGTTAGGAAAATCTGAAAACTTAAATTTGAACATGTTTTGCAAAAAGTGTAGGGAAAATGTAAAACGGCTATAACCTTTGCATACGATGTCAGAAAAAATGTATAATATATGCATGCTTGTCCAGGATATTGTACTACTTTTTGATTCCAACGAATATTAGTGGACCGCCGACGTTCCATGCTCTTGCCCTCACTTCTTTCCTACCACGGCAAGGGCGCGCGATCCCGCTAAAGACCCGGCTCCGGCAATAAGTTGAAAAGACCGCCCGGCACGGCGATCCCTGGCAAACCAAACAGATAAAGTTTACCTCTTGCCCATTCGTGTTCGTAACCTATGACTTGTGCATTAGAAAACGTCACCACCCTTTAAAAAACTCGGGTGCTCCCATTCCCGGCCCGAACGCTGCTTCGGTCGGAGTGGTCATAGTAGCCCTTGTTAGAAGGATGTGAACAGGGATTGGGCCCTTTGTCTGTAACCCGGCAGATGTGATTCTCCGGGAGGCGCAAAGGGCACCTGCAGGACAGCTAGCCGGGAGGACTCGTTTATTTACATTAAGGAGGCATTTCGCCTCTACACAAACGTACGCATGCATGGGTTCCCGGCAAGGCTAGACTTTTTCATTAACATGCTGATACGAGTACATAGGTTACAGGACACAAGCATGGGCTCGATAGATTACATTGTCTAGAATTAAAATTTGGCAAGTGCCTACAATTGAAAAGAAAGACAAGTGCCCCGTAATCCCCGTTCTTGCCCCTTTCCTCCCAGGTGCGGCAGGTGAAGGCAAAAAGGAGGTGACGGGGAACGTGTCAATGGAGAGCTTGATGAGGAAGACCACCCGGCGAGGCGCGTGGCCGATGGAGGAGGGCGATGCGGTCAGCCGGAGTCTGAATCGAAGACCTCCCGCTTGATGCCCTCGTCGTCGCTGTCGCTGTCCTCCTAATCACTATCGCCCGAGGAGGAGGTTTCGTCGTCGGAGGAGCTCTCCATGCAACACCTTAGGCGAGTTCCCAAGTGCCCAAAGACCTTGACGGAGAGCGGGCCTTTCTCCATCAATTTGAAGTGGAGGACGAGCCCCTCTGACAGGCTATGGGCACGAGAGAATGTTTTCCATCCACGGCGGAGATACATAACATGGGGGGCGGGGAAGTCGACGTCGACCCACATGCTGCCATTCCCGCAGCCCCTCATATGCAGCCTCAAAGCCTGTGGCGGGTCAAGCTCCTTCTCCCGAGCGAACGGAGTGGGGAGACGAAGGCGACCGCGCACTAGCTTGTGCAGCCTGATGAAGAATTGGCAGGGCTGGTCTCCGACATGGCCCTCCATTGGGGGTGGGGCCGCTGGCGGAGGCGAGGCCGGTGCGCCGCCCCGTCCTCCTCTCCCCCAAGCGCCACGGCGGCCTCCGCCTCGCCCCCTCCCTCTTACTCTCGCGGCCGGCTCCGCAACCACGAGCTCTTGGGAAGGAGGGGCACACTGTCGGGCAGAGACTCTCATCGCTGCCATCGGAGCGCCGGCGCGCCCTCTCGCCATAGCAAAGGGAAGGGAGGAGTCAAGAAGGAAGGAGATGGATGTTGGAGTATTGAAGGGTGCCATCCCCCTCCCCTTCTTATAAAGGGCCAGGGTCGGGGCTCGGGCGCCCCACTTAACCAATCCGGCCGCCAGGGGCGCAGGGAATCGAGACCGACCTGCTGCTCCAATCAGCGACGACCCGGTTTCCCGCCTCGCCATTAAGGCCCGTGCCCTCCGTGTCCAATCAGCGACTATTTTCCACCCCGTGATCATGGGGCGCGGGTGCCTTGAAGGCCATGACCCGAGCCCACTTAGTAAATGAGCCGCACCCCTGCGTTTTCCTCTTTTATGGGGAAGGCTCGGGCCACCTCTTTACCATTTATCATGATGTCATGCAAGCGTGCAGCAACCGCCCCACGCATGAACCCCACGTCACACATTCAACGCGGGTCGTGGTGAAGCGCAACTAACGAGAGAGTTACTATGGTAAAACTGTGCCACGCGTACCCGCGCAGTGTTCTGGGCCTAGCCCAAGAACGCTCCGCGCTTATATGTGGCCTAGGCCCGGGGTCTCCTGTCGGTGTACAAAAGTAGGGGTCCTTTTTGTAACCCTTTACTTGTGCGCGGGCAGTCGCAGCCACATGCCTACGGCCACGCTTGGCGGGGCAGAGGAAGCGAAGACACAAGACTACCAGAGCAATGCCAAGAAAGAGGCACGAGGAGCAAAGGGACAAGGTGGGCTCTCCCTGGCAAGAGCCTTGCCGGGGCAGCTTACGTAGCCCCGGCAAGGGCCTTTTCCGGGGCAACTTACACAACACCAGCAGAGCCGCCACCCTTGAGCCTGAGAGTTCCGACACCATCGACAACATTGGAACCAAGGCTCGGGAGGTGCTTTCATGGTGGCATGCATATATTTGTGAAGACCAAGGACATACAATACTAGATGATGACCAGAAGACGGAACCCCCGGTAAGATCCTTGCCGGGGACACTCACAAGACCCCCGACAAGACCCTTTGCCGGGGACGCCTGCGAGACCCCGGCAAGGCCCTTGCCGGGGACATCTACAGGGCCACAGCCAGGCCCCCAGCTACCAAGGCTCCACCGCCGTTCCAATACAGCAGTCAACCCGCCAACAAGGCAGGCACCTACGTGGCGACGTGCAGCTTCCAGGCCAACTCAGCAAGCACCAGCGTGGTGGCATGCAGATCTTCGTGAAGACTCTGCCACCGCACAAATTCGGCAGCCAGCTAGTCAGCGTGGTGCTGCACGCCTAGTCAGCCTAGACGCGCGTCGGAGCGCGTCGAGGCGGTGACAGATGGGACGAGTTTCCTTGCCGTCCCCGACAAAGTGAGAGGGCATGTCGGGAGCGCATTAAATGCGTTTGTCCGACGGTGCCAGGCGATAGACTTGTATACAGTACAAACTTTCCACCTCCTGCATGCCACTGTGGCGACCCCCTTTGGCTATAAAAGGAGGCCCGAGGCAAAGTAGAGGAGGATTCTAACTTTTTGGACCCTGCACGCTTTGTAGCTAGTCCAAGAACACCAGATAAACATAAACCAGCAGGAGTAGGGCATTACGCATCACTTGCGGCCCGAACCTGGATAAATTCCCCATGTTGATCTTCTAAACCCACTCTTTCCACAGCCCCGCGCCCGCCAACCGTAGAAGGGATTCCCCGTGATCCCATAGGTGTCGTTTCCACCGACAGCTGTGTACGTCTTGGACAAGGTAAATAGAAAAGAATTTTGCAAGATCCTGTCACCTCTGAGATTCCCACATGGATTTGCTTCCAACCCTGAAAGGAGAGTCAGTGCAGATGGAAACAAGGTACAAGGGTTGAAAAATCATGACTGCCACATCCTACTTCAAGGGTTTTACCTATTATCCTTAGAGGATTGGGCCGCCCTGACTTATACAGAGCAGTTGCAGAGTTGGAACAATTCTTCAGGGAACTCTGCAGTAGAAATGTTAGGATAAATGCTTTGGAGCATCTTCGAGACAAGATACCAACTATCCTATGCGACCTTGAGAAGATATATCCTCCAGCCTTCTTTGATGTGATGGTGCATTTGGCTGTTCATCTACCTAATGAGGCACTACTTAGAGGTCTAATACAGTATGGCTTGATGTACCCTATTGAAAGGCGGGTAGGCACTTTCAAGGGCCATGTTAGGAACAGATCTAGACCTAAGGGTTCCATTGCAGAGGCCTACATTGCTGCAGAAGCGTTGACATTCTGCTCAAAATACATTGAAACAGCTGATCAGCTTAGCAAAAAGGTGGGTGAAGACGATCCCGAGCTCAATGTTTTTGATTGTTCTGTTCGAGTTACATGGAAGCACTAGATGAAAAAGGACATAATGTGAGACACATTAGTCCCGGTTTGATTTTAGCCCAGTACTAATGGTACCATTAGTGCCGGTTCGAACGGCTATGCATTAATGCCGGTTCATGTTGAACCTTTAGTACCGGTTTGTGCCACGAACCGGTACTAAAGGGGTGATGGCAGGCTGGCGTCAGGCCGGGGCCCCACGATCACCTTTAGTACCGGTTCGTGGCACAAACCGGGACTATAGGGCAATTTTCAAACTCTACCCCCCCTGTGTATTGCCATTTCAGTTTTGAAAAAATCAAAAGAAAATGATAAAAACTTCAAAAAATAAAATCCTTCGAGAGGTAGTTATACTACTACATCTACTAGTTAGGAAAATTTGAAAACTTAAATTTGAACATGTTTTGCAAAAAGTGTAGGAAAAATGTAAAACGGCTATAACTTTTGCATACGACGTCGGAAAAAATGTACAATATATGCATGCTTGTCGAGGATATTGTACTACTTTTTTATTCCAATGAATATTAGTGGACCGCCGAGGTTCCATGCTCTTGCCCTCGCTTCTTTCCTACCACGGCAAGGGTGGCGATCCCGCTAAAGACCCGGCTCCGGCAAGAAGTTGAGAAGACCGCTTGGCACGATGATCCCCGGCAAACCAAACAGATAAAGTTTACCTCTTGCCCGTTCGTGTTCGTTACCTGTGACTTGTGCATTAGAAAACCTCACCACCCTTCTTTAAAAAACTCGGGTGCTCCCATTCCCTGCCCGAACGCTGCTTCGGTCGAAGTGGTCATAGTAGCCCTTGTTAGAAGGAGGCGGACGGGGGGCTGGGCCCTTTGTCTGTAACCCAGCAGATGTGGTTCTCCGGCAGGCGCAGAGGGCACCAGCAGGACAGCTTGCCGGGAGGACTCGTTTATTTACATTAACGAGGCATTTCGCCTCTGCACGAACTTACGCGTGCATGTGTTCCCGGCAAGGCTAGACTTTTTCATTAACATGCTGATACGAGTACAGAGGTTACATGACACAAGCATGGGCCTGATAGATTACATTTTCTAGAATTTAAGATTTGGCAAGTGCCTACAATTTAAAAGACAGACAAGTGCCCCGTAATCCCCGTTCTTGCCCGTTTCCTCCCAGGTGCTGCAGGTGAAGGCAAAAAGGAGGTGACGGGGAATGCGTCGATGGAGAGCTTGACGAGGAAGACCACCTGGCGAGGCGCATGGCCAAGGGAGGAGGGCGATGTGGTCAACCGGAGTCGGAACCGGAGACCTCCCGCTTGATGCCCTCGTTGTCGCTGTCCTCCTCATCACTCTCGCTCGAGGAGGAGGTTTAGTCGTCTGAGGAGCTCTCCACGCAACACCTTAGGCGAGTTCCCAAGTGCCCAAAGACCTTGACGGAGAGCAGACCGTTCTCCATCAATTTGAAGTGGAGGACGAGCCCCTCCGACAGGCTATGGGCACGAGAGAAGGTTTTCCATCCACGGCGGAGATACATAACGTGGGGGGCGGGGAAGTCGACGTCGACCCGCATGCTGCCATTCCCGCAGCCCCTCATATGCAGCCTCAAAGCCTGTGGCGGGTCGAGCTCCATCTCCCGAGCGAACGGAGTGGGCAGACGAAGCCCACCGCGCACTGGCTTGTGCAGCCTGATGAAGAATTGGCGGGGCTGGTCTCCGACATGGCCCTCCATTGGGGGTGGGGCCGCTGGCGAAGGCGAGGCAAGTGCGCCGCCCCGTCCTCCTCTCCCCCAAGCGCCACGGCGGCCTCGGCCTCGCCCCCTCCCTCTTCCTCTCGCGGCCAGCTCCGCCACCACGAGCTCTTGGGAAGGAGAGGCACACTGTCGGGCAGAGACTCTCGTCGCTGCCATCGGAGCGCCGACGCGCCCTCTCGCCATAGCAAAGGGAAGGAAGGAGTCAAGATGGAAGGAGATGGATGTTGGAGTATTGAAGGGTGCCATCCCCCTCCCCTTCTTATAAAGGGGCAGGGTCGGGGCTCGGCCGCCCCACTTAACCAGTCCGGCCGTAGTGGCGCAGGGAATCGGGACCGACCCGCTGCTCCAATCAGCGATGACCCGGTTTCCCGCCTCGCCATTAAGGCCCGTGCCCTCCTTGTGCACCACCTGCCATCCTTGGGGCATGGAGGACACGTGGCGAGTAGGCCAGGATCAAGAAGCCAAGTGAAGCGACTGTTTTCGACCCCGTGATCGTGGGGCGTGGGCGCCTTGAAGGCCATGACCCAAGCCCACTTAGTAAATGAGCCGCGCCCCTGCGTTTTACTCTTTTTATGGGGAAGGCGCAGGCCACCTCTTTGCCATTTATCATGATGCGATGCAAGCGTGCAGCAACCGCCCCACGCATGACCCCCACGTCACACATTCAATGCGGGTCGTGGTGAAGCACAACTGGCGAGAGAGTTACTGTGGTAAAGTCTGCCACGTGCACCCACACACTGTTCTGGGCCTAGCCCAAGAACGCTCCGCGTTTATATGTGGCCTAGGCCTGGGGTCTCCTGTCGATGTACAAAAGTAGGGGTCCTGTTTGTACCCATTTACTTGTGTGCGTGCAGTCGCAGCCACACGCCTACGGCCATGCTTGGCGGGGCAGAGGAAGCGAAGACACAAGACTACCAGAGCAACGCCAAGACAGAGGCACGAGGAGCGAAGGGAGAAGGTGGGCTCTCCCTGGCAGGAGCCTTGCCGGGGCAGCTTACGTAGCCCCGGCAAGGGCCTTTGCCGGGGCGACTTGCACAACACCAGCAGAGCCGCCACCCTTGAGCCTGAGAGTTCCGAAACCATCGACAACATTGGAACCAAGGCTCGGGAGATGCCTGCATGGTGGCATGCATATATTTGTGAAGACCAAGGACATATAATACTAGATGATGACCAGAAGACGGAACCCCCGGTAAGATCCTTGCCGGGAACGCTCACAAGACCCCCGGCAAGACCCTTGCCGGGGACGCGTGCGAGACCCCGGCAAGGCCCTTGCCGGGGACATCTGCGGGGCCACAGCCAGGCCGCGACCTGCCAGGGCTCCACCGCCGTTCCAATACAGCAGTCAACCCGCCAACAAGGCAGGCACCTACGTGGCGACGTGCACCTTCCAGGCCAACTTAGCAATCACCAGCGTGGTGGCATGCAGATCTTCGTGAAGACTCTGCCACCGCAGAAATTCAGCAGCCAGCCAGCCAGCGTGGCGCTGCACGCCTAGTCAGCCTGGACGCGCGTTGGATGAGGCGAGGCGGCGACGGACGGGACGAGTTTCCTTGCCGTCACCGATAAAGTGAGAGGGCATGTCGGCAGCGCATTAAATGCATTTGTCCTACGGTGCCAGGCGATAGACTTGTATACAATACAAACTTTCCACCTCCTGTGTGCCACTGTGGCGACCCCCTTTTGCTATAAAAGGAGGCCCGAGGCATACTAGAGGAGGATTCAGACTTTTTGGACCCTGCACGCTTTGTAGCTAGTCCAGGAACACCAGATAAACACAAACCGGCAGGAGTAGGGCATTACGCATCACTTGCGGCCCGAACCTGGATAAATTCCCCGTGTTGATCTTCTAAACCCGCTCTTCCCACAGCCCCGTGCCCGCCAACCATAGAAGGGATTCACTGTGATCCCATAGGTGTCGTTTCCACCGACAGCTGTGTACGTCTTGGACATGGTAAATAGAAAAGAATTCTGCAAGATCCTGTCACGTGTGAGATTCCCAAATGGATTTGCTTCCAACCCTGAAAGGAGAGTCAGTGCAGATGGAAACAAGGTACAAGGGTTGAAAATTCATGACTGCCACATGCTACTTCAAAGGGTTTGACCTATTATCCTTGGAGGATTGGGCCGCCCTGACTTATACAGAGCAGTTGTAGAGTTGGGACAATTCTTCAGGGAACTCTGCAGTAGAAATATTAGGATAAATGCTTTGAAGCATCTTAGGGACAAGATACCAACTATCCTATGCGACCTTGAGAAGATATATTCTCCAACCTTCTTTGATGTGATGGTGCATTTGGCTGTTCATCTACCTAATGAGGCACTACTTAGAGGTCTAGTACAGTATGGCTTGATGTACCCTATTGAAAGGTGGTAGGCATTTTCAAGGGCCATGTTAGGAATAGAGCTAGACCTAAGGGTTCCATTGCAGAGGCCTACATTGCTATAGAAGCATTGACATTCTGCTCAAAATACATTGAAATAGCTGATCAGCTTAGCAAAAAGGTGGGTGAAGACAATCCTGAGCTCAATGTTTTTGATTGTTCTGTTCGAGTTACAAGGAAGCACTAGTAGAAAAAGGACCTAATGCGAGACACATTAGTCCCGGTTTGATTTTAGCCCGGTACTAATGGTACCATTAGTGCCGGTTCGAACGGCTATGCATTAATGTCGGTTCGTGTTGAACCTTTAGTACCGGTTCATGCCACGAACCGGTAATAAAGGAGTGATGGCAGGCTGGCGTCAGGCCGGGGCCCCACGATCACCTTTAGTACCGGTTCGTGGCACAATCCGGGACTACAGGGAAATTTTCAAACTCTAACCCCCCCAAGTGTATCGCCATTTCAGTTTTGAAAAAATCAAAAGAAAATGACAAAAACTTGAAAAAATGAAATCCTTCGAGAGGAAGTTATATTACTACATCTACTAGTTAGGAAAATTTGAACACTTAAATTTGAACATGTCCTGCAAAAAGTGTAGGGAAAATGTAAAACGGCTATAACTTTTGCAAACGATGTCGGAAAAAAATGTATAATATATGCATGCTTGTCCAGGATATTGTACTACTTTTTGATTCCAACGAATATTAGTGGACCAGCGAGGTTCCATGCTCTTGCCCTCACTTCTTTCCTTCCATGGCAAGGGCGCGCGATCCCGCTAAAGACCCGGCTCCGGCAAGAAGTTGAGAAGACCGCCCGGCACGGCGATCCCCGGCAAACCAAACAGATAAAGTTTACCTCTTACCCATTTGTCTTCATAACCTGTGACTTGTGCATTAGAAAACCTCACCACCCTTCTTTAAAAAACTCTGGTGCTCCCATTCCCGGCCCGAATGCTGCTTCGGTTGGAGTGGTCATAGTAGCCCTTGTTAGAAGGAGGTGGACGGGGGGCTGGACCCTTTGTCTGTAACACGGCAGATGTGATTCTCCGGCAGGCGCAGAGGGCACCAGCAGGACAGCTTGCCGGGAGGACTCGTTTATTTACATTAACGAGGCATTTCGCCTCTGCACGAACTTACGCGTGCATGTGTTCCCGGCAAGGCTAGACTTTTTCATTAACATGCTGATACGAGTACAGAGGTTACATGACACAAGCATGGGCCTGATAGATTACATTTTCTAGAATTTAAGATTTGGCAAGTGACTACAATTTAAAAAAAGACAAATGCCCCATAATCCCCGTTCTTGCCCCTTTCCTCCCAGGTGCGGCAGGTGAAGGCAAAAAGGAGGTGACGGGGAACGCATCGATGGAGAGCTTGACGAGGAAGACCACCCGGCGAGGCGCGTGGCCGAGGGAGGAGGACGATGCAGTCAACCGGAGTCGGAATCGGATACCTCCCGCTTGATGCCCTCATTGTCGCTGTCACTGTCCTCCTCATCACTCTCGCCCAAGGAGGAGGTTTCGTCGGAGGAGGAGCTCTCCACGCAACACCTTAGGCGAGTTCCCAAGTGCCCAAAAACCTTGACAGAGAGCAAGCCATCCTCCATCAATTTGAAGTGGAGGACGAGCCCCTCCGATAGGCTATGGGCACGAGAGAAGGTTTTCCATCCACGGCGGAGATACATAACATGGGGGGCGGGGAAGTCGACGTTGACCCGCATGCTGCCATTCACGCAGCCCCTCATATGCAGCCTCAAAGCCTGTGGCGGGTCGAGCTCCATCTCCCGAGCGAACGGAGTGGAGAGACGAAGGCGACCGCGCACTGGCTTGTGCAGCCTGATAAAGAATTGGTGGGGCTGGTCTCCGACATGGCCCTCCATTGGGGGTGGGGCCGCTGGCGGAGGCGAGGCCGGTGCGCCACCCCGTTCTCCTCTCCCCCAAGCGCCACGGCGGCCTCGGCCTCGCCCCTCCCTCTTCCTCTCGCGGCCGGCTCCGCCACCACGAGCTCTTTGAAGGAGGGGCACACTGTCCGGCAGAGACTCTCGTCGCTGCCATCGGAGCGCCGGCCTGCCCTCTCGCCATAGCAAAGGGAAGGAAGGAGTCAAGATGGAAGGAGATGGATGTTGGAGTATTGAAGGGTGCCATCCCCCTCCCCTTCTTATAAAAGGGAAGGGTCGGGGCTCGGCCGCCCCACTTAACCAATCCGGCCGCCAGGGGCGCAGGGAATCGGGACCGACCCGCTGCTCCAATCAGCGACGACCCGGTTTCCCGCCTCGCCATTAAGGCCCGTGCCCTCTGTGTCCACCACCTACCATCCTTGGGGCATGGAGGACACGTGGCGAGTAGAACAGGATCAAGAAGCCAAGTGAAGCGACTGTTTTCCACCCTGTGATCGTGGGGCGCGGGCGCCTTGAAGGCCATGACCCGAGCCCACTTAGTAAATGAGCTGCGCCCCTGCGTTTTCCTCTTTTTATGGGGAAGGTGCGGGACACCTCTTTACCATTTATCATGATGTGATGCAAGCGTGCGGCAACCGCCCCACGCATGACCCCCATGTCACACATTCAACGCGGGTC
Organism: Aegilops tauschii subsp. strangulata; assembly: GCF_002575655.3. Classification (NCBI taxonomy): domain Eukaryota; kingdom Viridiplantae; phylum Streptophyta; class Magnoliopsida; order Poales; family Poaceae; genus Aegilops; species Aegilops tauschii. Next base: position 267,009,653 of record NC_053038.3, on the reverse strand, counting down.
ATGGTGAAGCGAAACTGGCGAGAGAGTTACTGTGGTAAAACTCTGCCACGCGTACCCGCGCATTGTTCTGGGCCTAGCCCAAGAACACTCCGCGCTTATATGTGGCCCAGGCCCGGGGTCTTCTGTCGGTGTACAAAAGTAGGGGTCCTTTTTGTACCCCTTTACTTGTGCGCGGGTAGTCACAGGCACATGCCTACGGCCACGCTTGGCGGGGCAGAGGAAGCGAAGACACAAGACTACCAGAGCAACGCCAAGACAGAGGCACGAGGAGCGAAGGGACAAGGTGGGCTCTCCCTGGCAGGAGCCTTGCCGGGGCAGCTTACGTAGCCCCCGCAAGGGCCTTTGCCGGGGCGACTTGCACAACACCAGCAGAGCCGCCACCCTTGAGCCTGAGAGTTCCGACACCATCGACAACATTGGAACCAAGGCTCGGGAGGTGCCTGCATGGTGGCATGCATATATTTGTGAAGACCAAGGACATACAATACTAGATGATGACCAGAAGACGAAACCCCCGGTAAGATCCTTGCCGGGGACGCTCACAAGACCCCCGGCAAGACCCTTGCCGGGGACGCCTGCGAGACCCCGGCAAGGCCCTTGCCGGGGCCCCGGCAAGACCCTTGGCGGGGACATTTGCGGGGCCACAGCCAGGCCCCCACCTGCCAAGGCTCCACCGCCGTTCCAATACAGCAGTCAACCCGCCAACAACGCAGGCACCTATGTGGCGACGTGCAGCTTCCAGGCCAACTTAGCAAGCACCTGCGTGGTGGAATGCAGATCTTCGTGAAGACTCTGCCACTGCACAAATTCAGCAGCCAGCCGGCCAGTGTGGCGCTGCACGCCTAGTCAGCCTGGACGTGCGTCGAAGCGAGGCGAGGCGGCGACGGACGGGACAAGTTTCCTTGCTGACCCCGATAAAGTGAGAGGGCATGTCGGCAGCGCATTAAATGCGTTTGTCCTACGGTGCCAGGCGATAGACTTGTATACACTACAAACTTTCCACCTCCTGTGTGCCACTGTGGTGACCCCCTTTGGCTATAAAAGGAGGCCCGAGGCATACTAGAGGAGGATTCAGACTTTTTGGACCCTGCACGATTTGTAGCTAGTCCAAGAACACCAGATAAACACAAACCAGCAGGAGTAGGGCATTACGCATCACTTGCGGGCCGAACCTGGATAAATTCCCCGTGTTGATCTTCTAAAACCGCTCTTTCCACAGCCCCGCGCCCTCCAACCGTAGAAGGGATTCCCCGTGATCTCATAGGTGTCGTTTCCACAGACAGTTGTGTACGTCTTGGACAAGGTAAATAGAAAAGAAGACATGCTCAAATTTCAGTTTTTTTGGTTTGGTCAAACTACTTATTCAAGAAGTATTAATGTTACTACATAATTATTCAAGAATATTAGTGTTACTAAATAATTATTTCAATTTTTTGAATTTTGGTCAAATCTGGTCAAACTGTGGTCAAACTTACTCAAGAAATATTAGTGTTACTAAATAATTACTGTTTTTTATAATAATAGTTTCATACTCAAACGGTGAAACGTGTGACCTAATGCTCAAGCTAAACTGCTGAGGGTTAATAGGATTGACAGCTTACATTTGTCAGGAAAACAACAAGTGCAGACTTGGAAAGTAGGGGGAATAGAACTCCGAAGTTAAGCGTGCTCAGGCTGGGGGAGTGAGACGATGGGTGACCGGTCGGGAAGTTAGACGATTTGGAATGAGTGATCCACACATGAGCAGTTAAGAGGGTGATTAGAGACTAAATCATCAAATAATTCAGAAAATTGAAAATCGAAAAAAAATCATTTTTTTTCCAAAATTTTCAAAAAAAAAACCTTTAGTACCGGTTGGTAACACCAACCGGTACTAAAGGTCCCACATACCACAGCGCGAGCTCACACCACGTGGTGGGCCTTTAGTGGCGGTTCGTGCCGAACCGGTACTAAAGGGGGGCCTTTAGTCTCCACTCTTTAGTGCCGGTTGCAGAACTGGCACTAAAGGCCCTTATGAACCGGTATTAAAGCTCCGTTTTCTACTAGTGAAGAGTCGACAACATGACAAACCTAATGATTTGGACAAAACGGTTTGGTTTGTGTTGACTAACTATCCTGAGATTCTACCTTATATCGAGTAAGTGCTAAGTACTACAGCTTATACATCGTAATCTACTAAACTTGCAGCACATTCTTATATATTTAGATGTTTGACGCGATCACTATGTTGTGCAGCATCTACAAAAAGGAGTAACTTGCGCAAAATCCAAGAAACATTGACAAACTGGTTATGGCAGGATTTGTGAAATGGTTCAAGAGCCGTGTAAGCTTTTGAATTGCATTGTCAGTTTGTCTAATATATTGAGTACGTAAGATGATCAGCTTGTATATTTTCTAACCATAGGTTCAGAAGATGTGGGAGGATGGGCAGGCAGTTAATGATGCCCGTTACGTGCTAGCAATGGGTCCTGGTACACGGGTAAGACATTATGAATCTTGCGTTGTTGGAGATGCGCTCTGCAACACCCTTGCACGCGATGAAGGTAGGAAGACACAAAATAGTGCCATCATGATGTTGGTAATCGTTGCATGGAAAATAAAAAAATTTCTATGCACACGCAATGATCTATCCATGGAGATGCATAGCAACGAGGGGGAGAGTGTGTCTACGTACCCTCATAGACCGGAAGCGGAAGCGTTTCACAACACGGTTGATGTAGTCGAACTTCTTCGTGCTTCAACCGATCAAGTACCAAACGCACGACACCTCGACGTTCTGCACATGTTCAGCTCAGTGACGTCCCTCGCCTTCTAGATCCAGCAAGACGTCGAGGTAGTAGATGAGATTCGTCAGCACGACAGCGTGGTGACGGTGATGGTGAAGTGATCTCCATAGGGCTTCGCCTAAGCACTACGAAAATATGACCAGGGGTGTAAACGGTGGAGGGGGGCGCTGCACATGGCTAGACCATTGTCTGGATGTGCTACACGCCCCCCTCCCACATATATTTAGGTGGAGGGGAGGAGGGAGCAGCCAGGAGAGCCCCCAAGTAGGCTGAATCTTACTTGGGGTTAGACTAAGTGGCGCTCCCCCTGCCATATTTGCCAGGGGGGATGGAAAGGGGGTGGAGAGATAAGGAAGTGGGAATCCTATTCCACACTTGCCTTTTCTCCTTCCCCTTTCCTTCTGCACCTTTGGCCGGCCCATATGGGGGGCGCATCAGCCCCTTGTGGCTGGTACGTTTCCCCTCTTGGCGCATAAGGCCCATATGTTTTGCCGGGGGTGCCCGGAACCCCTTCCGGTGACCCGATATGTACCCGGTACCCTCCGGAATACTTCGGTGTCTGAATACCATCATCCTATATATCAATCTTTACCTCCTGACCATTTCAGGACTCGTCGTCAGGTCCATGATCTCATCCGGGACTCCAAACAGCATTCGGTCACCAAATCACATAACTCATATAATATTATATCATCATCAAACGTTAAGCGTGCGGACTCCGCGGGTTCGAGAACTATGTAGACATGACTGAGTCACCTCTCCGGTCAATACCCAAAAGCGGAACCTGGATGCCCATATTGGCTCCTACATATTCTATGAAGATCTTTATTGGTCGAACCGTTATGACAACATACGTAATTCCCTTTGTCCATCGGTATGTTACTTGCCCGAGATTCGATCACCGGTGTCTTCATACCTAGTTCAATATCATTACTGGCAAGTCTATTTACTCATTCCGTAATACATCATCTCGTGACTAACTCCTTAGTCGTTTGCTTGCAAGCTTATGATGCATATTACCGAGAGGGCCCAGAGATACCTCTCCGATACTCGGAGTGACAAATCCTAATCTCGATCTATGCCAACTCAACAAACACCTTCGGAGATACCTGTAGAGCATATTTATGATCACCCAGTTACGTTGTGATGCTTTATAGCACACAAGGTATTCCTCGGGTATTCAGGAGTTGCATAATCTCATAGTCGAAGGAATATGTATTTGACATGAAGAAAGCAATAGCAGTAAAACTGAACGATCATAATGCTAAGATAACAGATGGGTCTTGTCCATCACATCATTCTCCTAATGATGCGATCCCATTATCAAATGACAACTCATGTCCATGGTTAGGAAACCTTAACCATCTTTGATCAACGATCTAGTCAAGTAGAGACTCACTAGTGACATGGTGTTTGTTTATGTATTCACACGTGTATTTAGGTTTCCGGTCAATACAATTCTATCATGAATAATAAACATTTATCATCAATAAGGAAATATAAAATAACAAGTTTATTATTGTCTCTAGGGCATATTTCCTTCAGTCTCACACTTGCACTAGAGTGAATTATATAGATTACATTGTAACAAATCTAACACCCATGGAGTCTTAGTGCTGATCATGTTTTGCTCGCGGAAGAGGCTTAGTGAACGGGTCTGCTACATTCAGATCCGTATGTATTTTGCAAATCTCTAAATCTCCCTCCTTGACTTGTTCGCAGATGGAGTTGAAGCCTCTCTTGATGTGTTTGGTTCTCTTGTGAAATCTGGATTCCTTTGCCAAGGCAATCGCTCCAGTATTGTCACAAAAGATTTTCATTGGACCTGATGCTCTAGGTATTACACCTAGATCGGATATGAACTCCTTCATCCAGACTCCTTCATTTGCTGCTTTAGAAGCAGTTATGTACTCCGCTTCACATGTAGATCCCGTCACGACGGTCTGCTTGGAACTGCACGAACTGATGGCTCCACCATTCAATATAAATACGTATTCGGTTTGTGACTTAGAGTCATCCGGATCAGTGTCAAAGCTAGCATCAACGTAACCATTTACGACGAGCTCTTTGTCACCTCCATAAATGAGAAACATATCCTTGGTCCTTTTTAGGTACTTAAGGATGTTCTTGACCGCTGTGCAGTGATCCACTCTTGGATTACTTTGGTACTTCCCTGCCAGACTTATGGCAAGGCACACATCTAGTCTGTTACACAACATAGCATACATGATAGAACCTATGGTTGAGGCATAGGGAATGACTTTCATTTTCTCTCTATCTTCTGCAGTGGTCGGGAATTGAGTCCGACTCAACTCCACACCTCGTAACACGGGAAAGAACCGTTTCTTTGATTGATCCATTTTGAACTTCTTCAAAACTTTGTCAAGGTATGTGCTTTGTGAAAGTCCTATTAAGCATCTTGATCTATCTCTAGAGATCTTGATTCCCAATATATAAGCAGCTTCACCGAGATCTTTCATTGAAAAACTCTTATTCAAGTATCCTTTTATGCTATCCAGAAATTCTATATCATTTTCAATCAATGATATGTCATCCACATATAATATCAAAAATGCTATAGAGCTCCCACTCACTTTCTTGTAAATACAGGCTTCACCGTAAGTTTGTATAAAACCATATGCTTTGATCACCTCATCAAAGCGTATATTCCAACTCCGAGATGCTTGTACAAGTCCTAGATGGATCGCTGGAGCATGCATACTTTGTCAGCATCTTTAGGATCGACAAAACCTTCTGGTTGCATCATATAAAACTCTACTTTAATATCCATTAAGGAATGTGTCGGTAAAACAAACCCTGGGTCTGTTGCCCAGAGTGTGCACATGCACGGGATTACCGCACCAAGCTGTGCTGGAGTACAAGAGACCAGGATCATCGAAGGACCAACATGCGGATCGAGAAGACCAAGATCAAGCCAGAAGAGCGAGATACCACCAGGAGAAAAGCCTCCCTTGCCGGGCAGGCGAGCTCGATAAGGGCGGGGTCACCACCGGAAGAAGGCATCCAAGATGTCCTGGCAGAGCCTGCCGGGGCTCACGGAGGCAACACCACCTCACCCAACCACTCCGCCACAACCCACGTCGTCTATCAGTGCGGTGTCAAGCCGCAAAGTGACTGAGTGGCAGCCATTTGCCATATGGCAGCCTCTTCCTACAAGAAATACCTACAGATGACACCCCTCCTGCGACGTGTCAAGCGAGCAGGTGTGGAGCTGGCAAGACAGCCCGACAAGGCTTGCCAGGCAACCAACGATGTGATGTTAAGCGGTGCATTTAATGCACTCTATCAGCCTGCAGAGTTAGGTATGATAGCACTGTTTGCTATCTTATCAACGCATAATGACTACTTTGCCATTGTGGTAACCCCTTGATTTATAAAAGGAGGCCCATGGCAACCGTAGAAAGGGTTAGAAAGTTAGACAATGCACACACCCATACGTGCGTAGCCACTATCGCCCCGAGGCAACCCCTGCCGGGCAGTGTACTACGCCTCACCACCATTCTTCCACCATCAATCCACCAAAGCAGGAGCGGGGTTTTACGCCTTGATAACCCACAAGTATAGGGGACCACAACAGTTTTCGAGGGTAGAGTATTAGCAGTTGAATTGTTAATTCAACCACACCTGGAAAACTTAATATCTGCAGCAAAGTATTTAGTAGCAAAGTAGTATGAAAGTAACGGTAACAGTGGCAAAAGTAAGAGTAGCAGTTTTGTAGTAATTGTAACAGTGGCAACAGTAAAGTAACTAAGCAAAGATCAATATGTGAAAAGCTCGTCGGCATTGGATCAGTGATGGATAATTATGTCGGATGCGATTCCTCATGCAACAGTTATAACATAGGGTGACACAGAACTAGCTCCAGTTCATCAATGTAATGTAGGCATGTATTCCGAATATAGTCATACGTGCTTATGGAAAAGAATTTGCATGGCATCTTTTGTCCTACCCTCCCGTGGCAGCGGGGTCGTATTGGAAACTAAGGGATATTAAGGCCTCCTTTTAATAGAGTACTGGACCAAAGCATTAACACTTAGTGAATACATGAACTCCTCAAATTACGATCATCACCGGGAGTGGTCCCGATTATTGTCACTTCGGGGTTACCGGATGATAACACATAGTAGGTGACTATTGACTTGCAAGATAGGATCAAGAACTCACATATATTCATGAAAACATAATAGGTTCAGATCTAAAATCATGGCACTCGGGCCCGAGTGACAAGCATTAAGTATAGCAAAGTCATAGCAACATCAATCTCAGAACATAATAGATACTAGGGATCAAACCCTAACAAAGCTAACTCGATTACATGGTAAATCTCATCCAACCCATCACCGTCCAGCAAGCCTACGATGGAATTACTCACACACAGCGGTGAGGATCATGAAATTGGTGATGGAGGATGGTTGATGATGACAACAGCGATGGATTCCCCTCTCCGGAGCCCCAAACGGACTCCAGATCAGCCCTCGCGAGAGAGATTAGGGCTTGGCGGCGGCTCCATATCGTAAAACACGATGAATCCTTCTCTCTGATTTTTTTCTCCCCGAACGTGAATATATAGAGTTGGAGTTGAGGTCGGTGGTGCCTCTGGGGGCCCACAAGGCAGGGGACGCGCCCAGGGGGTGGGCGCGCCCTCCACCCTCATGGACAGGGTGTGGGCCCCCTGGTGTTGATTCTTTAGCCAGTATTTTTTATATATTCCAAGAATATTCTTTGTGAAGTTTCAGGTCATTCCGAGAACTTTTATTTCTGCAAAAAAATAACACCATGGCAATTCTGCTAAAAACAACGTCAGTCTAGGTTAGTTCCATTCAAATCATGCAAGTTAGAGTCCAAAACAAGGGCAAAAGTGTTTGGAAAAGTAGATACGTTGGAGACATATCAACTCCCCCAAGCTTAAACCTTTGCTTGTCCTCAAGCAATTCAGTTGACAAACTGAAAGTGATAAAGAAAAACTTTTACAAACTCTGTTTGCTTTTGTTGTTGTAAATATGTAAAGCCAGCATTCAAGTTTTCAGCAAAGATTATTAACTAACCATATTCACAATAACACTTAGGTCTCATGTTTACTCATATCAATGGCATAATCAACTAGCGAGCAATAATAATAAATCTCGGATGACAACACTTTCTCAAAACAATCATAATATGATATAACAAGATGGTATCTCGCTACCCCTTTCTGAGACAGCAAAACATAAATGCAGAGCACCTCTAAGGATCAAGGATTGACTAAACATTGTAATTCATGGTAAAAGAGATCCAGTCATAGTCATACTCAATGTAAACTATTAGTAATGCATGCAAATGACAGCAATGCTCTCCAACTGGTGCTTTTTAATAAGAGGATGATGACTCAACATAAAAGTAAATAGATAGACCCTTCGCAGAGGGAAGCAGGGATTTGTAGAGGTGTCGGAGCTCAATTTTTGAAACAGAGATAAATAATATTTTGAGCGGCATACTTTCACTGTCAACATAACAACCGAGCGATCTCGATATCTTCCATGCTACACACATTATAGGCGGTTGCCAAACATAATGGTAAAGTTTATACTCCTCCACCACCAACAAGCATCAATCCATGGCTTGCCCGAACGAACGGGTGCCTCCAACTAACAATAGTCCCGGGGGAGTTTGTTTGCAATTATTTGATTTGGTTTAAGCATGGGACTGGGCATCCCGGTGACCGGCCATTTTCTCGTGAGTGAGGAGCGGAGTCCACTCCTCGTGAGAATAACCCACCTAGCATGGAAGATACAGACAACCCTAGTTGATACATAAGCTATTCGAGCATACAAAACAGAATTTCATTTGAAGGTTTAGAGTTCGTCACATACAAATTTACTTGGAACAGCAGGTAGATACCGCATATAGGAAGGTATGGTGGACTCATATGGAATAACATTGGGGTTTATGGAAGTGGATGCACAAGCAGTATTCCCGCTTAGTACAAGTGAAGGCTAGAAAAAGACTGGGAAGTGACCAACTAGAGAGCGACAACAGTCATGAACATGCATTAAAATTAATCAACACTGAGTGCAAGCATGAGTAGGATATAATTCACCATGAACATAAATATCGTAGAGGCTATGTTGATTTTGTTTCAACTACATGTGTGAACATGTGCCAAGTCAAGCCACTCGAATCATTCAAAGGAGGATACCACCCTATCATACCACATCACAACCATTTTAATAGCATGTGTGCACGCAAAGTAAACCATTATAAACTCCTAGCTAATTAAGCATGGCATGAGCAACTATATCTCTAATTGTCATTGCGAACATGTTTCATTCATAATAGGCTGAATCAGGAACGATGAACTAATCATATTTACAAAAACAAGATAGGTCGAGTTCATACTAGCTTTTCTCATTGCAATCAGTCCATCATATATCGTCATTATTGCCTTTCACTTGCACGACCGAACGGTGTGGATAATAATAATAGTGCATGTGCATTGGACTAAGCTGGAATCTGCAAGCATTTAATACACACGAGAAGACAAGGTAATATGGGCTATTTGTTAGATCAACAATAATGAATATAAGAGCCACTCAACATTTTCATCATGTCTTCTCCTCTCGACCCCCAAAGAAAAGAAATAAAACTATTTACACGGGAAAGCTCCCAACAAACAAAAGAAGAACGCGAAATCTTTTTGGGTTTTCTTTTAATTACTACTACTACAGGCATGGAAAGTAAACTAGCTAAAAACTACAACTAATTTTTTGGTTTTTTCTTATGGTTTTTCAAATACACAAGAAGAAGGCTTAAAATAGAAAATAAAATAGCATGGATAGTACAATGAAAAAGTATGACCACCCAAAACTAGCATGAGTGTGTGAACATGAATGTAATATCGGCGAGAAATACGTACTCCCCCAAGCTTAGGCTTTTGGCCTAAGTTGGTCTATGCCCATGGAACAAACAAGTCCTCTCCAGTGTACTGAGGAGGGTCCTCGGGGTGCCACTGGTTAGCGAGCTCTTGCGGATTCCACTGATAAATAGACTCCTGATATGGATCAGGAGATGGCTCAGGCTCAGGCTCTGGGGATCGTGTTCGCTCCCAATATGCATAAATATCATCGGGCAGGATGATGTATGTGCATGAATAAATGTTAAACAGAGAAGGTGCAGGCAGGGTAATAATCTGACAAGTATTTTCACTGAATACCAGGTTATAAATGAGTCTCTTCTCCTTATCATCACAAATAAAATCATGTGCTACCATACTTTTATAGTCTAAGAAAATAGGGGGCAGCACCTTTTCTTCTTTCTCATAATGTCTAATAGGTATCTCAAAATATTTAGCAAGACATGAAGCAAAGATACCTCCAAAAATGGGGCCCTTTGTACGGTTTAGACTCAACTGTTTAGCAAGCATAGCGCCTAAACTGAAAATTCTGTCATGGAGTTAAGCATGGCGCAGAATGGCGAGGTCAGGAGCACTCAGGACCCCACTATTCCCGCGGCCAATTAGACATCTACTAGCAAATATTGCATAGTAACGTAGAATAGCAAAATGTATACTAGTAGTTCTTGCATCTGACACTTTTCTCTTTTCCCCTATAACATTTTCATCAATAAATTCTGCCACATCACTAGGATGTGGTTCCTCGATGCTGCCCTCAAAAGGAAACTTGCAAAACGCACAAAAATCATAGAGTGACATCTCCTTAAACTCATCATATAAATAAAAATCTACCGAAGGTGGTGATCTCCTAGCATGGAAATGAAAATTTTGCACGAAAATATTAGTGAGTAGGAGATACTGTTCGAGCTGGTCGTGGAGGAAGTCGGTGAGGCCTGCATTCTCAGCCAAGTAATAAAAACATCATAAATTCCGGCGGCTCGCAATAACTCATCACAAGGCCATTCACACGGCCGAATCTCCGCAGTGCGAGGAAGATTTTATTTGGGCTTCTTATTCCCTTCACTTTGCTTATCCTTCGAGCTTCGGCTCGAAGAGCCTCTCAACAATCTCTTCAACATTTTCTCCCTCTGAAAAATTTCTGAAATATTTAGTTACTCAAAATAAAAGTGAACCAAACTCAACAAGATTGATAGCAACTACTCGCACAAGTGCCTAGAGGCTATATCATACATTAGAACTACTTGGGGCCATATAAATTTGACATGCGAGCTCAAGAACAGGGTCACCTAAGCAGCAAAAATTTGCAATAAATAAAGCACTAGAACAAAACTAATTGGACCATTGGGGGAGTCACATACCGAAGAACAATCCCCCAAAGCAGTTTTGTGAGTAGAGCTTTGAGCAAGGAGATCGAAAATCACAGCAAGATGAGCTAGAACACGGGTTTGAGCTAGGGGAGGATTTTTTCTGGAGGAAGAAGTGTGTGGGTGCTGGAATAAGTGGAGCGGGGCCATGTGGGGCCCACGAGGCAGGAGGCGCGCCCTGGACCCTCGTGGCTAGGTGGTGGCTCCCCCTGGTGTGTTCTCAGTGCCAGATATTCTTAAATATTCTACAAAAATTCATATTTCATTTTCAGGACATTTGGAGAACTTTTATTTTTGGGGTGTTTTTTTATTGGAAGGATAATTCAGAAGACAGACAAAAAATACTATTTTTTCTTTATTTAATCTAAATAACAGAAAGTAAAAGGAGGGTACAGAGAGTTGTGCTTTCTAACTTCATCCATCTCACGCTCATCAAAAGGAATCCACTAACAAGGTTGATCAAGTCTTGTTAACAAACTCTTTTCGAATCGCATGAAACCGGAGAATTTTCGAATAACACTAAGTTACCTCAACAATGATATGCACATCCCGAACAAATAATATCATATTTCTTCTTGACAGTAGGAAGAGGAAATTAAAAACCTCCAATAGTTATCGTTGAAGTTTTTCCAATAGAATTGATACTGTGGACTTGAGGTTGTTTCCTCGGAAAGTGTACCGTATGCTCATTACGATTAACATGAAAAGTGACATTGCCTTGTTGCAATCACCAACAGCCCCAACAGTATTCAAAAAGGGTCTACCAAGGATAATCGACATACTATCATCCTCGGGAATATCAAGAATAACAAAGTCCGTTAAAATAGTAACGTTTGCAACCACAACAGGCACATCCTCACAAATACCGACAGGTATAGCAGTTGATTTATCGGCCATTTGCAAAGATATTTCAGTAGGTGTCAACTTATTCAAATCAAGTCTACGATATAAAGAGAGAGGCATAACACTAACACCGGCTCCAAGATCACATAAAGTAGTTTTAACATAGTTTCTTTTAATGGAGCATGGTATAGTTGGTGCTCCTGGATCTCCAAGTTTATTTGGTATTCCACCCTTAAAAGTATAATTAGCAAGCATGGTGGAAATTTCAGCTTCCGGTATCTTTCTTTTATTTGTAACAATATCTTTCGTATACTTAGCATAAGGATTCCTTTTAAGCATATCAGTCAAACGCATACGCAAAAAGATAGGTCTAATCATTTCAGCAAAGCGCTCAAAATCCTCATCATCCTTTTTCTTGGATGGTTTAGGAGGAAAAGGCATGGGTTTCCGAACCCATGGTTCTCTTTCTTTACCATGCTTCGTAGCAACGAAGTCTCTCTTATAATAACGTTGATTCTTTGATTGTGGGTTATCAAGATCAACATCAGGTTCAATCTCTACATCATTCTCATTGCTAGGTTGAGCATCAACATGAACATCATCATTAACAAAATCACTAGGTTCATGTTCATTACCAGATTGTGTTTCAGCATCAGAAATATAAATATCGTTGGGGTTCTCACATATATCAACAACAGGTTCACTATAAACATGCAAAGTCCTATCATTTCTCTTTTTCTTCTTTTTAGAAGAACTAGGTGCCCCAACATTAGTTCTGTGAGAATCTTGCTCAATTCTCTTACAGTGGCCCTCAGGATACAAAGGTTCCTGAGTCATTTTACCCCCTCTAGTCATAACTCTAACAACATTATCATTTTTTTATTATTTAATTCAATGAGCAAATCATTCTGAGCTTTAAGCACTTGTTCTACTTGAGTGGTAACCATAGAAGCATGTTTACTAATAAGTTTAAGTTCACCTTTAACTCTAGACATATAATCACTCAAGTGTTCAATCATATAAGCATTACGTTTCAATTGTTTACCAACATAAGCATTGAAGTTTTCTTGTTTAACAATAAAATTATCAAACTCATCTAAGCATTGGCTAGCAGACTTATAACGAGGAATATCACCTTCATAAAATATATAGAGAGAATTTACCTTTACTACCTGTGTCGGGTTATCAAGACCATGTATTTCTTCAATAGGTGGTAAATTCTTGACATCTTCAGCTTTAATACCTTTTTCTTTCATAGATTTCTTTACCTCTTGCATATCTTCAGGACTGAGAAATAGAATACCCCTTTTCTTTGGCGTTGGCTTAGGAGTTGGTTCAGGAAGTGTCCAATCCTTTTCATTACTCAAAATATTATTCAATAGCAATTCAGCTTGATCAATAGTTCTTTCCCTGAAAACACAACCAGCACAACTATGCAGGTGGTCTCTGGAAGCATCAGTTAGTCCATTATAAAAGATATCAAGCATTTCATTTTTCTTAAGAGGATGATCAGGCAAAGCATTAAGTAATTGGTGAAGCCTCCCCCAAGCTTGTGGGAGACTCTCTTCTTCAATTTGCACAAAATTATATATTTCCCTTAAGGCAGCTTGTTTGTTATGAGCGGCGAAATATTTAGTAGAGAAGTAATAAATCATATCCTGGGCACTACGCACACAACCAGGATCAAGAGAATTAAACCATGTTTTAGCATCACCCTTAATTGAGAACATAAATAACTTAAGGATATAGTAGTAATGAATTTTTTCCTCATGAGTGAATAGGGTAGCTATATCATTTAATTTAGTAAGATGTGCCACAACAGTTTCAGATTCATAGCCATAAAAAGGATCAGATTCAACCAAAGTAATTAACTCAGATCGACGGAGAAATCATAATCCTTATCAGAAATACAGATAGGTGAAGTAGCAAAAGTAGGGTCATATTTCATTCTAGCATTCAGAGTCTTTTCTTTCAGCTTAGCTAACAGGTTCTTAAGATCATATCTATCCTTGCAAGCAAAGAAGTCTCTAGCAATTTCTTCATTCATAACATAACCCTCAGGTACATCAGGCAATTCATATCTAGGGGGAGAATCTTCATCATCACTTTCATCAATATTATCAGTTTCAATAATTTCATTCTCTCTAACCCTAGCAAGTTGTTCATTAAGAAATTCACATAATGGCACAGTATCATTAAGCATAGAAGTAGTTTCATCATAAGTATCATGCCAAGCAAAAGTGGCATCATCAATAACATGCGACCTATCAGAATCAATATCATGTGTAGGTGTCGCAAGTTTACTCAAAACAGAAGGTGAATCAAGTGCAGAGCTGGATGGCAGTTCCTTACCTGCCCTCGTAGTTGAGGGATAAATCTTGGTTTTTTCGTCTTTCAAGTTCCTCATAGTGATCAACAGATATAAATCCCAAGTGACTCAAAGAATAGAGCTATGCTCCCCGGCAACGGTGCTAGAAAATAGTCTTGATAACCCACAAGTATAGGGGATCGCAACAGTTTTCGAGGGTAGAGTATTCAACCCAAATTTATTGATTTGACATAAGGGAAGCCAAAGAATATTCTCAAGTATTAGTAGTTGAGTTGTCAATTCAACCACACCTGGAAAACTTAATATCAGCAGCAAAGTATTTAGTAGCAAAGTAGTATGAAAGTGACGGTAACAATGGCAAAAGTAAAAGTAGCAGTTTTGTAGTAATTGTAACATTGGCAACGGTAAAGTAACTAAGCAAAGATCAATATGTGAAAAACTCGTAGGCATTGGATCAGTGATGGATAATTATATCGGATGCGATTCCTCATGCAATAGTTATAACATAGGGTGACACAGAACTAGCTCCAGTTCATCAATGTAATGTAGGCATGTATTCCGAATATAGTCATACGTGCTTATGGAAAAGAACTTGCATGACATTTTTTGTCCTACCCTCCTGTGGCAGCGGGGTCCTATTGGAAACTAAGGGATATTAAGGCCTCCTTTTAATAGAGTACCGGACCAAAGCATTAACACATAGTGAATACATGAACTCCTCAAACTTCGATCATCACCAGGGGTGGTCCCGATTATTGTCACTTCGGGGTTACCGGATCATAACACATAGTAGGTGACTATTAACTTGCAAGATAGGATCAAGAACTCACATATATTCATGAAAACATAATAGGTTCAGATCTGAAATCATGGCACTCGGGCCCTAGTGACAAGCATTAAGCATAGCAAAGTCATAGGAAACTCAATCTCAGAACATAATGGACACTAGGGATCAAACCCTAACAAAACTAACTCGATTACATGGTAAATCTCATCCCACCCATCACCGTCCAGCAAGCCTATGATGGAATTACTCACGCACGGCGGTGAGCATCGTGAAATTGGTTATGGAGGATGGTTGATGATGACAACGGAGACGGATTCCCCTCTCCGGAGCCCCGGGCGGACTCCAGATCAACCCTCCCGAGAGAGATTAGGGCATGGCAGCGGCTCCGTATCGTAAAACGCGATGAATCCTTCTCTCTGATTTCCTTTCTCTCCGAACGTGAATATATAGAGTTGGAGTTGAGGTCGGTGGAGCCTCAGGGGGCCCACGAGGCAGGGGCGTGCCCAGGTGGTGGGCGCGCCCTCCACCCTCGTGGATAGGGTGTGGGCCCCCTGGTGTTGATTCTTTTGCCAGTATTTTTTATACATTCCAAAAATATTCTCCGTGAAGTTTCAAGTCATTCCAAGAACTTTCATTTCTGCACAAAAATAACACCATGGCAATTCTGCTGAAAACAGCGTCAGTCCGGGTTAGTTCCATTCAATCATGCAAGTTAGAGTCCAAAACAAGGGCAAATGTGTTTGGAAAAGTAGATACGTTGGAGACGTATCATGCCTCACGGCGGTCCGAACCTAGGTAAAATTGCCTGTGTGATCTCTGCCGTGCTGCCCCACGCTCGTCTGCTCTTTGCGCAACGCGATGTCCCCCCTGCCGAACCAGCAAGGAGCCTTTGGTCCCATAGGTGGCCATGGTTTCCCGCAACATCTTTGGCGTGCCAGGTAGGGTGACCGCTTGCGTGAACTTGAAAGCGTGTGCAGCGCGTCATCTTCATCACCGTCTTTGTCTTCGACGGCGCCATCGTCCATGGCACCCAAGAAGAAACCCGGTGCATCGGCTCATCCATCCACCTCGAAGGCTCCGCTGCCCGTGGCCTCTAATGTTGCGGTGGACACGGAGGCGCGCGAGGGCGTGGACGCCGCTAGGGATGTACGGCGCAGGCGGTGCCATCACCACTTCTCGCGCAACCGGGAGCGGGAAGTGTCGGAGGAGAACAACATCAGCAACGTCCCGACGGCCACGCTCAACAAGGTACGGATGAAGGGGTTATTCTGTCTGCGCCCCTTCCTCCCACTGACAGGCACAGCCGTAGCAATGGCGCTCGGTCCGGGGCGAATCGCTACCCTCTGGCCGCCCCCACCACGGGAGCGACCGCAGCGTGTGCGCCTCCCCCGGGACGGGTCGACCAAATTGTTGCGCCCCACGGAGCCAATGGCCCTTGAGCGCCTTCACCGCGCCACCCTGCCGTCCGGGTGGCCGCCCCGCAACAGCGTGGGCGCGATACTGCCGCCACTGGCACAACCAGGAACCGAGCGACAGCATGATCTACTTCGTCATCATCTATGCCAAGTACAGCCACGGAGGCCATGGCGCGGGCTCAGCTGCTGCTGAGGTTTCCGCCAGGGGCCGAGTAGATGGACGAATGGCATGCCACCATTCAAAGTCTGCTCGGTTTTGCCGAGGCTGGGGGCATGCAGCGCACTGGCCAGCCGCGGCCTCCCCAAACGACGACGACAACCCATGCTGCTGGCCGTACGGAATGGGGCACCCCCATGGTGCAGTCCCCGCCATGACAGCCAGTGAAGGCGTTGCAGAACTAAGAACCTGATGACGTCTCGATGGCCTCTTCTGACCCTCGAGCACGTCCAGGCTGACGGCGAGACCCGGAGGATAGGCGGGAGGGAGACCCGCGTGTTGTCGTCGAGCGACGCCACGACAACCTCCGCCAGACCAACGGGTGCGACAGCCCCGGCGTCGACGAGCCTGCCCTCGGTATTGGCGGGTGCCTACCTTTCGAGGTTGCGTGCCCTGCCTTTACCCGTGAGCTGCGGCAAGTCCGTTGGCCGTCCGTTCGCGCGTTCAAGCCAGAGATACACGAGAAATACAATGGGAGGCTGAACCCGGCAGAGTTTCTGAGCATCTACACCATCGCTGTTCAGGCTATCGGGGGAAGAGATGAGAAGGTGTTCGCCAGCTACTTCCCTTTGGCTCTCAAGTCCAATGTGATGTCTTGGCTGATGCACCTACTAGAGAACTCCATCTCGTCATGGGCTGACCTATGCCATGAATTCATTGGCACTTTCACTGGCGGCCATCAAGAGCCAGGTCGACCCAGCGATTTGTAGCTTCATCAACAGAAGGAAGGAGAGACCCTCTGTAAGAATTTACAAAGATTCAGCAAAGGTCATAGGAACATCCCGAATATCCTTCCGGCTGCTGTGATAGCTGCCTTCCAGTCCAATGTGCGCAATCGCCGGATCCATTCTAAGATTAATGTGAGGTCGCCCAAGACTGTGAAGGAGCTTTACACCTTGGTGGATAAGTGTGCTCGGATGGAGGAAGGAAGGAAGTTGCCCGAAGAGGAAGATTGCACCAATGTCGATTCAGAAGATGACGATGAATCAACCAGTTGGAAGAATAGCAAGAAGCGCGGTAAGAAGTGGAAGGATAAGGCAGTGATGACTGTTGAAGGATCGGGTACACCTAGTACCGGCAAGAAGACCAAAGCTGGGGTCCCCGGCAAGGAAGCTGCCATGTGCACTGACTGCCGGGAAGCCGCGGCTGCTGAGAAGGCCGGGAAAGGTGATGGGCCGTATTGCAAGATTCATCGGACCAAAGGCCACGACCTTCAAGAGTGTTATCAGGTTGAGCAGCTTGTTAAGAGACAGAGAGCAGAGTATAAGAAACGCGACAAGGGAAAAGGTCAGAATGTTGCTGGCGGTAAGGGCCAATGCGGTCAAGTAAATCACCCCGACAAACCCTTTAGGAACCAAGGAAAACCCGCCGGGAGTCGAGAGAAGGAAACATGTGATGACGAGATTGATGGAGGGGATGAAGTGGAAACCAGTGAGTAGGAGTTTCAAAAGGCCACTAATGCCCTGTGCATTGACGGGGGTGCATGTTTGCACACCTCTCACCGCCAGCTCAAATGATGGGAACGAGAAGTCAATCACGTCGAACCAGCGCCAAAGGCCTGGAAGCCGCTCAAGTGGTCACGCACGCCCATCATCTTTGACCAAGAGGATCATCCTAATCGTACCACTGTAGTAGAATGCTTGCCATTGTTGGTCTCTCCTACAATTCGCAACCTCAAGGTCACAAAAATGTTGGTGGACGGCCGGGCCGGGTTGAATCTGATTTCCCCAGCAGTTATCAGCAAACTTCAGATAGCAGAAGATGAGTTGAAAGCCACCAACACGTTTCAAGGAGTTAATCCCGGCAGGAGTCATCCTAAAGGAAAGATCACGTTGCCGGTGATGTTTGGGGGAGAGCTGAACTACCGGACTGAGAAGATTGTGATTGATGTGGTTGACCTCCCCCTGCCGTACAATGGGATTCTTGGACGCCCAGCCCTAGCTAAATTCATGGCGGCATCCCACTATGCCTACAACACCTTGAAAATGCCTGGGCCAATGGGAGTCCTCACCATCCCATTGGATGAGAAAGACACAATCATTTGCGTGGAAAAGATGTACCGGGACGCAGTCGCGGCAGCAGTAGCAGTAGTTCCCGCCAAGGAAAACAAGGGAAAGAAGAAGGATTGTGGGGACTCCGGTAAACAATCCGGGAAGCGTGCCCCCACCGAGTGCATGGCATGCACTGATGATGTGCCGGAGTGTTCCAACAGCAAGAGATCAAAGGTTTCTACACCCCAAGTGAAGAAGGTCCCGGCAGGGCTGGCTGGCGTTGATGGTACTTTCACTATCAGCGCCACCCTCGATGACAAATAGGAAAGCGCTCTCGTTGCCTTCCTGCAGGCGAATGTCGATGTGTTTGCCTGGCAACCATCTAATATCCCCGGTGTTCCCAGGGAGGTAATCGAGCACCACCTTGCTGTCTTCCCACATGCCCGACCTGTCAAGCAAAAAGTCCAGGAGCTGGCCTTGGAGAGGCAGCAGTTCATTGCGGAGGAGATCAAGAAATTTGAAGCAACTAGTTTGGTCAGAGGAGTGTTACACCTAGCGAATCCAGTGGTAGTCCGGAAGGCTAACGGGAAATGGAGGCTTTGCATAGGATTCACAGATCTCAACAAAGCATGCCCGAAGGACCCGTTTCCCTTGCCGCGTATCGATCAGATTGTGGATTCCACTTCAGGCTGTGATCTGTTGTCCTTTCTGGATGCAGACTCTTGCTATCACCAAATCTTCATGTCCAAGAAAGACGAGGAGAAGACATCGTTCATCACTCCATGTGGTACGTACTGTTTTATCCGTATGCCATTTGGATTGAAGAGTGCCGGGTCCACTTTTGCAAGGGCAGTCCAGATTGGTTTTGAGCCACAGCTGCACAGAAACATTGAAACTTATATGGACGATATTGTGGTCATGACCAAGGATAGAGCCACCCTTATTCAGGATTTGGAGGAGACATTTGCTAATCTACGCAAGATCAACTTGAAGCTCAACCTGGAGAAGTGTGTGTTTGTCATTCCCTCCAGCAAGCTGCTTGGGTTCTTTGTGTCCCATCGGGAGATCGAAGCCAACCCCGACAAGATTAAAGCTATCGAGCTGATCCAGGCACCAAGGACAGTTAAGGATGTGAGGCGTCTGACATGATGTGTTGCCGCGCTAAGGAGATTCATCTCCAAGTCTGCCAAGCGCGCCCTGCTGTTCTTCAAAATTTTGAAGAAGGCAGAACCCATGAAGTGAACCCCAAAAGCATATGCAACTTTGCAAGAGTTGCAGACCTACTTGTCCTCTGTGCCCACCTTGGTTGCTCCCAAACCACAAGAACTATTGCTGCTGTACTTAGCGGCAACCAACCAAGTTGTTAGTGTAGCCTTGGTGGCGCAGCGGTAAGTGGATGAGGCAGAGAGTGAGCAAGGACCGGTAGAACCAGAGAAGGATCGAGGCACCAATGAGCACAGCAGCTAGAGCAACCCCAAGGACGCGGAAAGGAAGAAAGTGGTGCAACGCCCAATATACTTTGTCAGCTCCTTATTACAGGGGGCTAGATTGAGGTACTCTGGTGTGCAAAAGTTGATCTTTGGTCTCATCATGACCTCAAGTAAAATGCGCCACTACTTCCAAGCCCATGAGTTTACGGTTGTCACTCGTTTCCCGTTGCAAAGGATACTCCGAAACCCTAAGGCTACCGGCAGAATAGTGGAGTGGGCTATGGAGTTATCCAATTTTGGTTTGAAGTTTGAGAGCACATCAACCATCCAGAGCAGGGCATTGGCAGAGTTTATTGCAGAATGGACGCCAACCCCTGATGAGGAAGTACCAGTGACAGTTATCCACTGCAAGGAATCCCCCCAAGAATGGATCATGTATTTTGACGGTGCCTTTTCCCTACAAGGTGCAGGGGCTAGCGTGCTTCTTGCCACCCCCTCCGAGGAGCACTTAAAGTATGTCATCCAGATGCACTTTGCTCGGGAAGAGGCAACCAACAATACAGCAGAATATGAAGGGCTCCTTGTCGGGCTCAGGATTGCTGCAGAATTGGGAATTAAGAAGCTGATCATTCGAGGAGATTCACAACTTGTGGTGAGACAAGTCAACAAGGATTATCAAAGCCCATTCATGGAGGCATGTGTCGAGGAAGTGAGGAGATTGGAGGAGCACTTTGAAGGGTTACAAACAGAGCACGTACCCTGTGCTGAAAACAGCATAGCTGATCATCTATCACCACCTGCCGAACCGCACCCTCCAGCCAGGCCTATGGACCCCGCGAATGAGGCTTGTGCTCCCGCAGTTGAGGAGGTGTCGCTAGTCCTCGTTGCCGAGCCCCAGGCTCCAACTTGGGCAAGGCACATAGTCCACTTCCTCCAAATCGGAGAGCTTCCCGGCGACCAAGATAAAGCTAAAAGAGTAGCCCGAAGGGCCAGTATGTAACAGTTTGTCGATGACACTCTATAAACAAGGAGGCCCAACAGTGTGAAATTGAAGTGTGTTTGCCGGGAAGAATGAAAGTGTATACACAAAGGCATGTGCGGCTCCCACATTGGATCAATGGCATTAGTTGGGAAAGCATTCCGGCAAGGATTCTATTGGCCCACATCCCTCCAAGATGCGGTCGAGCTAGTCACCAAGTGTGAAGCCTGCCAGTTCCATTCCAAGAAAATCCACCTACCTGCCCAAGCTCTTCAGACAATCCCTCTATCGTGGCCATTTTCGGTCTGGGGGCTAGATATCCTCAGCTCCTTCCCCTGAGCAATCGGGGCTTTGAATTCTTGTTCGCTACTATCGACAAGTTTAAAAAGTGGTCGGAAGTGACTGCTGTGCGAAAGGTGATAGCTCAGTCAGCTATCAAGTTCTTGAAAGAATTGGTGTGCCGTTTTGGAGTCCCAACAAGGATCATTACCGACAATGGAACCCAGTTCACGAGCCGTGCATTCAAGCAACATGTTCATGCCCTCGGATGCAAGATCTCATTTGCCTCTGTTGCACATCCCAAAAGCAACGGTCAAGCTGAGAGGGCGAACGCTGAAGTGCCGCGGGGACTCAAGACAAGAACCTTTGATACGCTGCAGAAGCACGACAGGTGGTGGATCGATGAGCTGTCGGTAGTTCTCTGGTCCCTCAAAACGACACCAAATCGAGCTATCGGGCAGACTCCTTTCTCCCTGGTCTACGGGCAGAAGCAGTTATCCCCATGCAACTCATTTACGGGTCGCCTCGATTGCTTGCCTATGATGAAGTAGCGCAAGATCAGTACCGGCGTGACGACGTTGTGCTACTCGAGGAGAACCGTCTCCGAGCTACTACGCGTGCTGCATGCTATCAGCAAGCCCTGCGTCGCTATCTTAGCCGCATGGTTCATGCCCGGTGTTTTGAGGAAGGCGACCTTGTCCTTAGGCGCGTTCAATCCGCCAAGGGTACAAACAAGTTAACGCCGAAGTGGGAAGGCCCTTACCGGGTAGTACGAGTCACCAGACCCGGCATAGTCCATCTGGAGACTGGAGATGGCATTCAATTGCAAAACTCATGGAATATTGAGCATCTCCGCAAGTTCTACCCGTAAGGTGCGGCTGTCGGTCCCCGCCCGACAGCCACCCTTTTGAACAGGCCTTGCTTCAGTTGCATGTAACCCCTTGTTCAAAGCCAGGGTGATGACCTTGCACAAGAGAAAATAAACGAAGCGCTGGGGGGCCCCCGACCAAATTGCATGCATGCATGAGCATTCCAAGATCACTGCATAGGCATTTCATGAGCATTTGCATATGCATATAATTAGGACCGCATCTTGCATCATTCTCATCCACAGGAAGCTATAGGTTCCTACCATGAATCTAGCTTCAATATAATCACCCAGTTACTTGTGACGTTTGATAGCACAGAAGGTATTCCTCTGGTATCCGAGAGTTGCATAATCTCATAGTCGAAGGGATATGTATTTGACATGAAGAAAGCAATAGCAATAAAACTGAACGATCATAATGCTAAGCTAATGGATGGGTCTTGTCCATCACATCATTCTCCTAATGATGTGATCCCGTTCATCAAATGACAACACATGTCTATGGTTAGGAAACTTAACCATCTTTGTTTAACGAGCTAGTCTAGTAGAGGCTTACTAGGGACACGGTGTTTTGTCTATGTATCCACACATGTATCAAGTTTCCGGTTAATACAATTGTAGCATGAATAATAAACATTTATCATGATATAAGGAAATATAAAATAACAACCTTATTATTGCCTCTAGAGCATATTTCCTTCAGTCTCCCACTTGCACTAGAGTCAATAATCTAGTTCACATCGCCTTGTGATTTAACACCAATAGTTCACATATTTATGTGATTAACACCCATAGTTCACACACCATGTGACCAACACCCAAATGGTTTACTAGAGTTAACAATCTAGTTCACATCGCTATGTGATTAACACCCAATGAGTACTAAGGTGTGATCATGTTTTGCTTGTGAGAGAAGTTTAGTCAACGGGTCTGCCACATTCAGATCCGTATATATTTTGCAAATTTCTATGTCTACAATGCTCTGCATGGAGATACTCTAGCTAATTGCTCCGACTTTCAATATGTATCCAGATTGAGACTCATAGTCAATCAGATCAGTGTCAAAGCTTGCATCGACGTAACCCTTTACGATGTACTCTTTTTCACCTCCATAACCGAGAAACATTTCCTTAGTCCTCTTTAGGTACCTAAGGATAATTTGGACCACTGTCCAGTGATCTACTCCTAGATCACTATTGTACCCCCTTGCCAAAGTCATGGCAAGGTACGCAATAGGTCTGGTATATAGCATGGCATACTTTATAGAACCTATGGCTGAGGCATAGGGAATGACTTTCATTGTCTCTCTATATTCTGCCGTGGTCGGGTTTTGAGTCTTACTCAACTTCATACCTTACAACTCAGGCAAGAACTTCTTCTTTGACTGATCCATTTTGAACTTCAAAATCTTATCAAGGTATGTACTCATCGAAAGTCTTATCAAGCATCGTGATCTATCTCTATAGATCTGGATGCCCAATATGTAAGCAGCTTCACCGAGGTCTTTCTTTGAATAACTCCTTTCAAACACTCCTTTATGCTTTCCAGAAAATTCTACATCATTTCCAATCAACAATATGTCATTCACATATACTTATCAGAAAGGTTGTAGTGCTCGCAGTCACTTTCTTGTAAATACAGGCTTCACCGCAAGTCTGTATAAAACTATATGTTTGATCAACTCATCAAAGTGTATATTCCAACTCCGAGATGCTTGCAGCAGTCCATAGATGGATCCTGGAGCTTGCACACTTTGTTAGCACCTTTAGGATTGACAAAACCTTCTAGTTGCATCATATACAACTCTTCTTTAATAAATCCATTAAAGAAATGCAGTTTTGACATCCATTTGCCAGAGTTCATAAAATGCGGCAATTGCTAACATGATTTAGACAGACTTAAGCATCGATACGAGAGAGAAAATCTCATTGTAAGCAACACCTTGAACTTGTCGAAAACCTTTTTTCGACAATTCGAGCTTTGTAGATAGTAACACTACTATCAGCGTTCGTCTTCCTCTTGAAGATCCATTTGTTCTCAATGGCTTGCCAATCATCGGGAAAGTCCACCAAAGTCCACACTTTGTTCTTATATATGGATCCTATCTCAGATTTCATGGCCTCAAGCCATCTGTCGGAATCTGGGCTCATCACAGCTTCTTCATAGTTTGTAGGTTTGCCATGGTCTAATAACATGACTTCCAGGACAAGATTACCGTACCACTCTAGTGCGGAATGTGTTTTGGTTGACCTACGAAGTCTAGTGGTAATTTGATCTGAAGTTTCATGATCATCATCATTAGCTTCCTCTCTAGTTGGTATAGGCATCACGGGAATGGTTTTGTGTGATGTGCTACTTTCCAATTCGAGAGAAGGTACAATTACCTCATCAAGTTCTACCTTCCTCCCACTCACTTCTTTCAAGAGAAACTCTTTCTCTAGAAAGGACCCAGTAAGCAACAAAGGTCTTGCCTTCGGATCTGTGGTAGAAGGTGTACCCAATAGTCTCCTTAGGGTATCTTATGAAGATGTACTTCTCCGATTCGGGTTTGAACTTATCAGGCTAAGGCCTTTTGATATAACTGTCACAAACCAACACTTTAAGAAACGACAGCTTAGGTTTCTTGTCAAACCACAGTTCATACGGTGTCGTCTCAACGGATTTAGACGGTGCCCTATTTAATGTGAATGCAACTGTCTCTAATGCATAACCCCAAAACGATAGTGGTAAATCGGTAAGAGACATCATGGATCGCACCATATCTAATAAAGTACGGTTATGACGTTCAGACACACCATTACGCTATGGTGTTCCAGGTGGCGTGAGTTGTGAAACTATTCCACGTTGTTTTAAATGAAGGCCAAACTCATAAGTCAAATATTCGCCTCCACGATCGAATCGTAGAAACATTATTTTTCTTGTTACGATGATTCTCCACTTCACTCTGAAATTCTCTAAACTTTTCAAATGTTTCAGACTTGTGTTTCATTAAGTAGATATACCCATACCTACTTGAATCATCTTGTGAAGGTCAGAAAATAACGATACCCGCGTGTGCTTCAACACTTATCAGACCACACACATAGATATGTATTATATCCAATAAGTCGTCAGCTCGCTCCATTGTTCCAGAGAACGAAGTTTTAGTCATCTTTCCCATGAGGCATGGTTCGCAAGTATCAAATGATTCATAATCAAGTGATTCCAAAAATCCATCCGTATGGAGTTTCTTCATGCGCTTTACATCAATATGACCTAAACGACAGTGCCATAAATATGTGCACTATGAATATCAACTTTGCATCTTTTGGCATCAATATTATGAATATGTGTATCACTATGATCGAGATTCAATAAACCATTTACATTGGATGTATGCCCATAGAAGGTTTTATTCATGTAAACAAAACAACAATTATTATCTCACTTAAATGAATAACTGTATCACAATAAACATGATCCAATCATATTCATGCTCAACGCAAACACCAAATAACATTTATTTAGGTCCAACACTAGTCCCGAAGGTAGAGGGAGTGTGCGATGGTGATCTTATCAACCTTGGAAACACTTCCAACACACATCATCACCTCGCCCTTAACTAGTCTTTGTTCATTTTGAAACTCCCGCTTTGATTTACTAATCTTAGCAACTGAACCGGTATCAAATACCCTTGGGTTACTATGAACACTAGTAATGTACACATCAATAACATGTATATCAAATATACCTTTGTTCACTTTGCCATCCTTCTTACCTGCCAAGTATTTGGGGTAGTTCCGCTTCCAGTGACCATTCCATTTTCAGTAGAAGCACTCAGTTTCAGGCTTAGGTCTAGCTTTGGGCTTCTTCACGGGAGTGGTAACTTGCTTGTCATTCTTCTTGAAGTTACCTTTGTTTTCCTTTTCCCTTTTTCTTGAAACTAGTGGTCTTGTTAACCATCAACACTTGATGCTCTTTCTTGATTTCTACCTTCGCCGATTTCAGCATCGCGAAGAGCTCGAGAATCTTTTCTGTTATCCCTTTCACATTATAAGTTCATATTATCTGGAAGTGCACATCATGAAGTTCTAGTAGCTTGGTGATAGTGACTAGAGAACTCTGTCAATCACTATATTATCTGGAAGATTAACTCACACTTGATTCAAGTGATTGTAGTACCCACACATTCTGAGCACATGCTCACTAGTTGAGCTATTCTCCACCATCTTGTAGGTAAAGTACTTGTCACAGGTCTCAGACCTGTCGACATGGGCATGCGTCTGAAATACCAATTTCAACTCTTGGAACATCTCATATGCTCTGTGGCGTTCAAAACGTTTTTGAAGTCCCGGTTCTAAGTCGTAAAGTATGGTGCACTAAACTATCAAGTAGTCATCATATCGAGCATGCCAAATGTTCATAACGTCTGCATCTGCTCCTCCATAGGTCTGTCATCTAGCGATGCGCCAAGGACATAATTCTTCTGTGCAGCAATGAGGATATTCCTCAGATCCTGGACCCAGTCCGCATCATTGCTACTATCATCTTTCAACTTAGTTTTCTCTAGGAACATATCAAAAACACAGGGGAGCTACAACGCGATCTATTGATCTACAATATAGATATGCAATTACTATCACGACTAAGTTCATGATAAATTAAGTTCAATTAATGAAATTACATAAGAACCCCACTTAGATAGACATCCCTCAAGTCATCTAAGTGATACGTGATCCAAATAAACTAAACCATGTCCGATCATCACGTGAGATGGAGTAGTCATGAATGGTGAACATCTCTATGTTGATCATATCTACTATATGATTCACGTTCGACCTTTCGGTCTCTAGTGTTCCGAGGCCATGTCTGTACACGCTAGGCTCGTCAAGTTTAACCCGAGTATTCCGCATGTGCAAAACTGTCTTGCACCCGTTGTATGTGAACATAGAGTCTATCACACATGATCATCACGTGGTGTCTCGAAACAAAGAACAGTAGCAATGGTGCATACTTAGGGAGAACACTTCTACCTTGAATTTCGTGAAGAGATCATCTTATAGTGCTACCGCCGTACTAAGCAAAATAAGATGTAAATAAGATAAACATCACATGCAATCAAAATATGAGATATCATATGGCCAACATCATCTTGTGCTTTTGATCTCCATCTCCAAAGCATCGTCATGATCGTCTCGCCAACTATTGCTTCTACAACTATCGCTAACGCATAGTGATAAAGTAAAGCAATTACATGGCGTTTGCATTTCATAAAATAAAGCGACAACCATAATGCTCCTGCCAGTTGCCGATAACCTTTACAAAACATGATCATCTCATACAATAACGTATATCACATCATGTCTTGACCATATCACATCACAACATGCCCTGCAAAAACAAGTTAGACGTCCTCTACTTTGATGTTGCAAGTTTTACATGGCTGCTACGGGCATCTAGCAAGAACCGTTCTTACCTACGCATCAAAACCACAATGGTGATTTATCAAGTTTGCTGTTTTAACCTTCAACAAGGACCGGCCGCAGTCAAATTTGATTCAACTAAAGTAGGAGAAACAGACACCCATCAGCCACCTTTATGCAAAACTAGTTGCATGTCTGTCAGTGGAACCGGTCTCATGACCGTGGTCATGTAAGGTTGGTCCGGGCCGCTTCATCCAACAATACCGCCGAATCAAAATTAGACATTGCTGGTAAGCAGTATGACGATCACTGCCAACAACTCTTTGTGTTCTACTCGAGCATATCATCTACGCATAGACCTGTCTCAGATGCCACTGTTGGGAAACTTAGCATGCAATTTAAAAAAATTCCTACGCTCTGCATAGCAACGAGAGGGGGAGAGTGTGTACACGTACCCTCGTAGACTGAAAGCGGAAGCGTTTGACAACGCGGTTGATGTAGTTGAACTTCTTCTCGTTCCGACCGATCAAGCACCGAACGTACGGCACCTTCGAGTTTTGCACACATTTAGCTCGATGACGTCCCTTGAACTCTTGATCCAGCATAGTGTCGAGGGAGAGTTTCGTCAGCACGATGGCGTGGTGATGGTGATGGTGAAGTGATCCACGTAGGGCTTCGCCTAAGCACTACGTGAATATGACCGGAGGCGTAAACCGTGGAGGGGGGCGCCGCACACGGCCAGGAATCAATGTTGTGTGTTCTAGCGGTGCCCCGCTCATATATATAGGTTGGTGGGGAGGAGAGGCAGCCAAGCGGGCGCCCCAAGTAGGAGGAATCCTACTTGGGCGCCTCCCAATTCGGCCTCCCCCTTCCATATTCATCTGAAGGGGGAAGGAAGGAGGAGGGAGGAGAGAAGGAAGGGGAAGGCGGAATCCCTCCCCTTCCTTTCCCTCTTCTCCTCTTTCCTTTCCCCCTATTTAGGCCTACATGGGGCGCACTGATGTCTACTATGCAACTTTATTCTTATAGACACGTGTTGGACCTCCAAGCGCAGAGTTTTGTAGGATAGTAGCAATTTTCCCTCAAGTCGATGACCTAAGGTTTATCAATCCGTGGGAGGCTTAGGATGAAGATGGTCTCTCTCAAACAACCCTGCAACCAAATAATAAAAAGTCTCTTGTGTCCCCAACACAACAAATACAATGGTAATTTGTATAGGTGCAGTAGTTCGGCAAAGAGATGGTGATACAAGTATAATATGGATAGTAGATATTGATTTTTGTAACAAGAACAATAAAAAACAGCATGGTAGCAATTGATAAAACGGAGCACAAACGGTATTGCAATGCTTGAAAATGAGGCCTAGGGTCCGTACTTTCACTAGTGCAAACTCTCAACAATGCTAATATAATTGGATCATATAACCATCCCTCAAAGTGCGATGAAGAATCACTTGAAAGTTCCTATCTAGCGGAGAACATAAGAAGAAATTATTTGTAGGGTACGAAACCTCGAAGCTATTCTTTCCGATCGATCTATCCAAGAGTTCGTACTAAAATAACACCAAATAATTTCAGATTCATAATACTCAATTCAACACAACGAACCTCAAAGAGTGCCCCAAGATTTCTACCGGAGAAACAAAGACAAGAACGTGCATCAAGGCCTATGCGTAGATCACCCCAATGTCACCTCAGGAATACGCGAGTTGAGTGTCAAAACATATATCGAGTGAATAATTACGATACCCCATTGTCACCACGAGTATTCATATGCAAGGCATATATCAAGTGCTCTCAAATTCATAAAAGTATTCAATCCAATAAAATGAAATCTCAAAGGGAAAACTCAATTCATCACAACAAGATAGAGAGGGGAAAACACCATATGATCCGACTATATTAACAAAGCCCGTGATACATCAAGATCGTGGACTACTCCCTCCTCATCGTGGTGGCCGCCGAGATGATGAAGATGGCCACCAGTGATGATTCCCCCCTTCGGCAGGGTGCGGGAACGGGGTCTAGATTGGTTTCTTGTGGCTACAGAGCCTTGCGGTTCTGGAACTTCTAATCTAGGGTTACCCCCGAGGGTTTTTGAAATATTATGTGATATATGGGGCAAAGAGGGGCGCGGGAGACCAACGAGGTGGGCACAACCCACCTGGGCGCGCCTAGGCCCCCAGGCACGCCCTGGTGGGTTGTGCCCCTCTCGGGGCACCCCCAGGTGCTTCTGTGGCCCACTGGATGTCTTCTGGTGCATAAAAAATGCACAAAAAGTTTCGCGGTGTTTGGACTCCGTTTGATATTGATTTCCTGCGATGTAAAAAACAAGCAAAAAACAGCAACTAGCACTAGACACTTGGACAATAGGTTAGTCCCAAAAATGATATAAAGTTGCTATAAAATGATTATAAAACATCCAAGAATGATAATATAATAGCATGAATACTTCACAAATTACAGATAAGTTGGAGACGTATCAGCATCCCCAAGCTTAATTCCTACTCGTTCTCGAGTAGGTAAATGTTAAAGGAAATAATTTATGAAGTGTGAATACTAGAAAAGTGCATAAGTTTGGTCAATGATAATTTCATTCACTTTTCCTAGCATCATAACATCAATCCTTCTTATAAAACTTCTCATGTTAAAGTAGCAATCAATTCACATGTTAAGGTTCAAACAACGAATTCTCTTGAAACTCAACAACCTATGTTCTCAGTCACCAAACAATTGCAATTCAACTTATTCAACAGAGTCTAAGTAAGAGCTCCACATACTCAACAATCATATAGTCTTCTCTGATTGCTAACACTCACCGCATACACATGAGCAAAATGTTTCAACCGGACACATAGAAAGACAGGGGCTTATAATTTCGCCTCCCAACGTATTCACCACAAGGGTGATGTCAACAATAATAACTCATGCTACCCAAATTCAACTGGATATATGTGCCTAGATCTTTCATCACCACATGATGCTTGCCAAAAGAGAAAAATAAAAAGGAATAGAGGGAAAAACTTTGACTCTTGCATGAAAGTAAATACATAAAAGTAAAAGGTAGGCCCTTCGCAGAGGGAAGCAGAGGTTGCCATGCGCTTTTTTTGTATGCTCAATCCCTTAGTGCAAGAGAACGTCACGTTATATTTCTCCTTATGATAGCAACCTTTATTATGCAGTCTGTCGCTTTTATTCTTTCCCATCACAAGTTCGTAGAACGCTCAATTTTCTCTTACACTAAATGATCTAACACTTTTAGAAACAATTTTTATTGCCTTATTGCACCGATGACAACTTACTTGAAGGATCTTACTCAATCCTTAGGTAGGTATGGTGGACTCTTTAAAATAAGATTTGGGTTTAAGGGTTTTTGGATGCACAAGTAGTATCTCTACTTGGTGCGTAATTTTTGGCTAGCAAAGATGGGGGGCAAGCACCACATGTTGAAGGATGTATGACAATATAACTTCTATGTGAATATGAACAAACATAAATCATTACGTTGTCTTCCTTGTCCAACGTCAACAATTTTGGCATATAATATTTTGATCGGGGCTCACAATCACAAAATATTTCCAAGATAGTGTGTTTGCATGTGAAAGTTCTCTTCCTTATAGTAATCATTCATGAATTGCTTGTATGAACAATGTTGTGATTGTCAAGCCACAAAAGATTTCACTTTCTAAACCCAATGTGAAGCTACCACTAGGCATGATATGAACGTATAATTTCAGCTTTATTACATTCAATTCATTCAACAATTTACTCGTAGGATATAAGTGAAGCACAAGAGTAAATGACAAGCTACTCCAAAAAGATATAAGTGAAGATGAATCGAGTTGTTAAGTAAATAGATAGCTATGTGAGGACTCTCTCTTATTTAAAACTTTTAGATCTAAGTATTTTATTAAAACAGCAAGCAAATGAAAATAAAATGACAATCAAAGAATAGCACAACTGATGTGAAGAAGCAAAAACTTAGGCTCAACCGATACTAACCGATAATTGTTGATGAAGAAAGGTGGGATGCCTACCGGGGCATCCCCAAGCTTAGATGCTTGAGACTTATTGAAATATTATCTTGGGATGCCTTGGGAATCCCCAAGCTTGAGCTTTTGTGTCTCCTTAATTCCTTTTATATCATGATTTCCCAAAATCTTAAAAACTTTATCCACTCAAAACTCAACAAGAACTCGTGACATAAGTTAGTATAAACCAATGCAAAAACCTTATCATTCTCTACTGTAGCAAATCACTAAAATTACTATTCAACATTGCATACTACATGCCTCTGCATATTTAATACTCCTATCCTGAAATAGAATCGTTAAACAAGCAAACATATGCAAACAATGCAAACATAACAGCAATCTGCCAAAACAGTATAGTCTATAAAGAACGCAAGAGTATCAATACTTCTTTAATTCCAAAAATTATAAAAAATTAGGGAAATGTAGGAAATTTGTATATCTATCTTCTGTAAAAAATTCAGTATTTTTCTGCGTTCCAGTAAAATATGGGAATTTCTGCACTGGACGCAAAAGTTTCTGTTTTTGCACAGAATCAAGTCAACTATTATCCACACTATCCCAAAGGCTTTACTTGGCACTTTGTTGAAACAAAAGCAATAAAACATGATTACTACAGTAGCATAATCACGTGAACACACAAAAACAGTAGGTAAAAGTGTTGGGTTGTCTCCCATCAAGCACTTTTCTTTATTGCCTTTTAGCTAGGCATGATGAGTTCGATGATGCTCGCATAAAAGATAAGGATTAAAACGCAAACAGAGCATCATGAAACATATGACTAGAACATTCAAGTCTAATCCACTTCCTATGCATAGGGATTTTCTGAGCAAATAATTTGTGTGAGCAAGTATCATCTAGCATAGGAAGGCAAAATAAGCAATACTTCAAAATACTCAACACATAGAGAGGAAACTTGCTATTATTGAGATATGTAAAAGCATATGTTCCTCACTCATAATGATTTTCAGTGGCATCATGAATGAATTCAACAATATAACTATCACATAGAGAATTATTTTCATGATCCACAACCATAGAAATTTTATTACTCTCCACATAAGGAAATTTATTCTCATGAATACTAGTGGGAGGAAACTCAACAAAATAACTATCATGGGATTGAAAATTAAAATCATGATGACAAGTTTCATGTTTATCATTATTCAATATAGCATACATGTCATCACCCTAATCATCATAAATAGAAACTTTTTTATCATAGTCAATTGAAACCTCTTCCAAAGTAGTGGATTCATCATTATGACCTCTCCAAATCCACTTTCATCATTATAATCATCATAAATAGGGGGCATGCAATCATTATAACAAATTTGCACATAAAATCTTGGGGGACTAAACGTATCATCTTCATCAAACATAGCTTCCCCAAGCTTATGGTTTTGCATATCATTAGCATCATGGATATTCAAAGAATTCTAACTAACAACATTGCAATCATGCTCATCATTCAAATATTTTTTATCAAACATTTTATAAAATTCTTGTTCTATCAATTGGGCACAATTTTCCTTTCCATCATTTTCACGGAAGACACTATAAAGATGAATAATATGATGCAACCTCAATTCCATTTTTTAAAGTTTTATTTTATAAAACCAAACTAGTGATAAAACAAGAAACTAAAAGATTCGATTGCAAGATCTAAAGATATACCTTCAAGCACTCACCTCCCCGACAACGGCGCAAGAAAAGAGCTTCATGCCTACTACACAACTTTATTCTTGTAGGCACGTGTTGGGCCTCCAAGCGTAGAGTTTTGTAGGACAGTAGCAATTTTCCCTCAAGTGGATGACCTAAGGTTTATCAATCCGTGGGAGGCGTAGGATGAAGATGGTGTCTCTCAAACAACCCTGCAACCAAATAATAAAAAGTCTCTTGTGTCCCCAACACACCAAATACAATGGTAATTTGTATAGGTGCACTAGTTCGGCGAAGAGATGGTGATACAAGTGTAATATGGATAGTAGATATTGATTTTTCTAATAAGAACAATAAAAAACAGAAAGGTAGCAATTGATAAAACGGAGCACAAACAGTATTGCAATGCTCGAAAATGAGGCCTAGGGTTCGTACTTTCACTAGTGCAAACTCTCAACAATGCTAATATAATTGGATCATATAACCATCCCTCAAAGTGCGATGAAGAATCACTCCAAAGTTCCTATCTAGAGGAGAACATAAGAATAAATTATTTGTAGGGTACGAAACCACCTCGAAGCTATTCTTTCTGATCGATCTATCCAAGAGTTCGTACTAAAATAACACCAAATAATTTCAGATTCATAATACTCAATTCAACACAAAGAAACTCAAAGAGTGCCCCAAGATTTCTACCGGAGAAACAAAGACAAAAACATGCATCAACCCCTATGCGCAGATCACCCCAATGTCACCTCGGGAATCCGTGAGTTGAGTGCCAAAACATATATCAAGTGAATCAATACGATACCCCATTGTCACCATGAGAATTCATATGCAAGACATATATCAAGTGCTCTCAAATCCATAAAAGTATTTAATCCGATAGAACGAAATCTCAGAGGAAAAACTCAATTCATCACAACAAGATAGAGATTAGAAAACACCATATGATCCGACTATATTAACAAAGCCCGCGATACAACAAGATTGTGACATCTCAAGAACACGAGAGAGAGACAGACAGAGAGAGAGATTAAACACATAGCTACTGGTACAAACGCTCAGCCCCGAGGGTGGACTAATCCCTCCTCATCGTGGTGGCGCCGGGATGATGAATATGGCCACCGGTGATGATTCCCCCCTATGGCAAGGTGCCTGAACGGGGTCTAGATTGGTTTCTCGTGGCTGCAGAGCCTTGCTGCGGCAGAACTTCTGATCTAGGGTTACCACCTAGGGTTTTTGGAATATTTGCTGATTTATAGGGCAAAGAGTGGGTGCGGAGGCCACTGAGGTGGGCACAACCCACCTGGGCGCGCCTGGACCCCCAGGCGCACCCTGGTGGGTTGTGCCCCCCTTGGGGCACCCCCCTAGTGCTTCTCTGGCCCACTAGATGTCTTCTAGTCCATAAAAAATCCACAAAAAGTTTCGCAGTGTTTGGACTCTGTTTGATATTGATTTCCTGCGATGTAAAAAACAAGCAAAAAACAGTAACTGGCACTAGGCACTGGGCCAATAGGTTAGTCCCAAAAAATGATATAAAGTTGCTATAAAATGATTGTAAAACATCCGAGAATGATAATATAACAGCATGAATACTTCATAAATTATAGATAGGTTGGAGACGTATCACGCACCAGCCCCCTAAGGGCTGATCTGCCCCCTTGTTGGTCCATTAGGCCCATATAGTTTGCCGGGGGTTGCCAGGAACCCCTTCCGGTTAACCGATACGTACCTGGTACCCCCAGAAAACTTCCGGTGTCCAAATACTATCGTCCTATATATGAATCTTTACCTCTCGACCATCTCGAGACTCCTCCTCATGTCCGTGATCGCCTCTGGGACTCCAAACAACATTTGGTCACCAAATCACATAACTCATATTATACAAAATTGTCATCGAACGTTAAGCGTGCGGACCCTACGGGTTCAATAACTATGTAGACATGACCGGGACACTTCTCCGGTCAATAACCAACAGCGGAACCTGGATGCTCATATTGGTTCCCACATACTCTATGAAGATCTTTATCGGTCGTACCGTAATGACAGCATACATTATTCCCTTTGTCATCGGTATGTTACTTGCCCGAGATACGATCGTTGCTATCTTCATACCTAGTTCAATC
This sequence comes from Aegilops tauschii subsp. strangulata, assembly GCF_002575655.3. Classification (NCBI taxonomy): domain Eukaryota; kingdom Viridiplantae; phylum Streptophyta; class Magnoliopsida; order Poales; family Poaceae; genus Aegilops; species Aegilops tauschii. Next base: position 266,974,232 of record NC_053038.3, on the reverse strand, counting down.
TCGTTACCGGCAAGTCTCTTTACTCGTTCTGTAATACATCATCCCGCAACTAACTCATTAGTCACATTGCTTGCAAGGCTTATTATGATGTGCATTACAGATAGGGTAAACATGATGTCGTGGAGATATGAGAGTAATCGAAAGAACAATACATCATTAGTTTGCCTAATATTGAAAGAAGAGGGAAAAAATCCCCTTTGACATATATGGTGCATGTGGCACCTTTTATCCAAATGTAGCAATATTTAGTATATGTTCTGGAAAGTAGGCCATGCCAACCAATTTAGGGTGAGTTTGAACATACCGCGCACATCCTCAAGTCATCTGGTACGGTGAGATGGAACTCCATGAATATCTGGCAGAGGCTGCAAAGTGCTGATGTTTCGCGCACTGTACACTCTATGAATGAAAGGAAACCCTCAAATCAGCTTGAACAAAAATGAATGCACAGCGATTTTGGCTGGGTGATTATAGGAGGCAGATGAACTGGGATAAAAGATGAGATAATATCTCATTAAATTAGTTACCTTGTTGTCCACGAGAAGGAACCCTCAGTACGGCGGATTCCCCAACCGAGTGGAGCTGGGTCGACCGCGAGCAGCGTCGAGAAAGTCAATGGCAATAGGTGGCGGCAAGTGGAAGTGGCGAAATGCGATGGGGTTTGCCGGCAGCCTGGCGGCGGCAGGCAGGTGTCGAGCTAAGTGGTTGCCGCCGCGATAGGCGGTGCCATGCATAGACGCGAAGGAGTTTGTGCATGTGCGAATGGGAACCGGAGGGGGTGGCGGGCACGGTGAGGGTTTTCTTTTTTCTATTTTGAATTGGGTGGTGAGGCTTTTCTATCCCACAAAGAATTTTGGGGGCAATTTGCTAGAGCCAACCATGTGTGGTTGACGCAACAGGCAAAATGAAAGTCATTGCACACGGTTCCAATTTTGGGAACCGTGTGTGATTGACGTACTACCTCCGTCCTGGTTTATTGGTCCCCTTTGTAATTTGTACCAAATTTTGACCAAATATTTAACTAAGAAATGATTATGCTTGTCACCAAAAATTATTTCATTGAAGACTATGTTCAAATATGCATCCAACGATATAATTTTTTCTGACCTGCACTAATCATTGAACATAAATTATAAAGGGGACCAATAAACGAGGACAGATGTAGATTCCATCAACCGAACTGATTGCATCCATATCCCACAGTTAGACATAAGTAAACAAAGATTAAATATACTCAGACATAGATAATAAGCATACACGTACACAAGCATAGTTCAACCGTTAGTACATAGTTCAACTGTCATTAAGCATGCTCAAGCGTACATAGTTCGATCCTACATCTCATATCACATGCCAGCACGATCCTGAAGCTTCTCCAGGTACTCGGCGTACGCATCGTGCGCCACAGTGCGAGAATACTTCTGCTTGAAGGAGCCAACGGCCCATCCTCTTGCATGCGCCAGAACACTTTGATACGCGTTATGAAGCTTGATACGTCTCCAACGTATCTATAATTTTTGATTGTTACATGCTATTATATTGTCTATTTTGGATGTTTTATATGCATTAATATGCTATTTTATATTATTTTTGGGACTAACCTATTAACCTAGAGCCCAGTGCCAGTTCCTATTTTTTTCCTTGTTTTTGAGTTTCAGAGAAAAGGAGTACCAAACGGAATAAAACTTTCGCGATGATTTTTCTTGGACTAGAAGACATCCAAAAGACTTGGAGATGAAGTCGGAGGAGCCACGAGGCGGCCACAAGGATGGAGGGTGCACCCAGGGGGGTAAGGCGCGCCCCCACACTTGTGGGCTCCTCGTGCACCTCCTGACCTAATTTCTTCGCCTATATATACTCTTATATCCCCAAACGAATAGAGAGAGCCACGAAAACACTTTTCCACCACCGCAACCTTCTGTACCTGTGAGATCCCATCTAGGGGCCTTTTCTGGCATCCTGCCGGAGGGGGGTTCGATCATGGAGGGCTTCTACATCAACACCATTGACCTTACGATGAAGCGTGAGTAGTTTACCACAGACCTACGGGTCCATAGCTAGTGCTAGATGGCTTCTTCTCTCTCTTTGGTTCTCAATACCATATTCTCCTCGATGTTCTTGGAGATCTATTCGATGTAATACTTTTTGCGGTGTGTTTGCCGATATCCGATGAATTATGGATTTATGATCAACTTATCTATGAATATTATTTGAATCTTCTATGAATTCTTTTATGCATGATTTGATATCTCTGTAATTCTCTTCAAATTATCGGTTTGGTTTGGCCAACTAGATTGTTTTTTCTTGGAATGGGAGAAGTGCTTAGCTTTGGGTTCAATCTTGCGGTGTCCTTTCCCAGTGATAGTAGGGGCAGCAAGGCACATATTGTATTGTTGCCATCGAGGATAAAAAGATGGGTTTTTCATCATATTGCTTGAGTTAATTCCTTTACATCATGTCATCTTTCTTAATGCGTTACTCCGTTCTTTATGAACTTAATACTCTAGATGCATGCTGGATAGCGGTCGATGTGTGGAGTAATAGTAGTAGATGTAGAATCGTTTCTGTCTACTTGACACGGACGTCATGCCTATATTCTTGATCATTGCCTTAGGTATCGTCATAACTTTGCGCTTTTCTATCAATTGCTCGGCAGTAATTTGTGGAGAGAAGCCTCTAGTGAAACCTATGGCCCCCGGGTCTATTTTCCATCATATAAGTTTCCGATCTACAATATTAGTTTCCGATTTACTTCCTTTGCAATCTATTACTTTCTGATCTATAAACCCAAAATACCAAAATTGTTTACTTTACCGTTTATCTATCTCTATCAGATCTCTCCTTTGCAAGTAACCATGCAGGGGTTGACAACCCCTTTATTGCATTGGGTGCAAGTTGTTTGATTGTTTGTGCAGGTATTCGGTGACTTGTGCGTTGTCTCCTACTGGATTGATACCTTGGTTCTCAAAATGAGGGAAATATTTATCTCTACTTTGCTGCATCACCCTTTCCTCTTCAAGGGAAAAACCAACGCAAGCTCCAGAAGTAGCAGGAAGAATTTCTGGCGCCGTTGCCGGGGAGATCTACGCCAAGTCAAGACATACCAAGTACCCATCATAAACTCTCATCTCTTGCATTACATTATTCGCCATTCGCCTCTCGTTTTCCACTCCCCCACTTCTAAAACGATTTTCGAAAAGATTTGCCTTTTCTTTGCCCCTCCTCTGTTCGTCTTCTTCGCTTGCTTTTTCTTTGCTCATATGTTGGATTGCTTGCTTTGTCACGATGGCTCAAGAGAATACCAAATTGTGTGACTTTTCCAACACCAATAATAATGATTTTATTTGTACTCCGATTGCTCCCTCTACTAATGCGGAATCTTGTGAAATTAATGCCGCTTTGCTGAATCTTGTTGTGAAAGATGAATTTTCCAGCCTTCCTAGTGAACATGCCGCATCCCATCTAAACAATTTCGTTGATTTGTGTGATATGTAAAAGAAAAATATGTTGATAATGATATTGGTAAATTGAAGCTATTTCTGTTCTCACTTCGAGATCGTGCTAAAACTTGGTTTTCATCTATGCGTAAAAACAGTATTGATTCATGGAATAAGTGTAAAGATGCTTTTATTTCCAAGTTTTTTCCTCCCACTAAGATCATCTCCCTTAGGAACGATATTACGAATTTTAAGCAACTTGATCATGAGCATGTTGCACAATCTTGGGAGAGGATGAAATTGATGATACGAAATTTCCCTACTCATGGTTTGAATTTATGGATGATTATACAAAAAAATTATGCCGGATTGAATTTTGTTTCTAGAAATATTTTAGATTCGGCCGTGGGAGGTACTTTTATGGAATTACTTTAAGAGAAGCTACTAAACTCCTAGATAATATTATGGTTAATTATTCTCAATGGCATACCGAAAGATCTTCCACTAGTAAAAAGGTGCATGCAATTGAAGAGATTTATGTTTTGACTGGAAAGATGCATGAGCTTATAAATTCTTTGCTAGCAAGACTGCTTCTATTGATCCTAATGATATGCCTTTGTCTACTTTGATTGAGAACAATGATGAATCTATGGATGTGAATTTTGTTGGTAGGAACAATTTTGGTAATAATGCGTATAGAGGTAATTTTAATCCTAGGCCATTTCCTATTAATTCCTCTAATAATTATGGTAATTCCGACAACAATTCTCATGGAAATTATAATAAGATGCCCTCTGATTTTGAGAACAGTGTTAAAGAATTTATGAGTTTGCAAAATAATTTCAATGCTTTGATTGAAGAAAAATTGCTTAAGATTGATGAGTTGGCTAGGAACGTGGATAGAATTTCTCTTGATGTTGATTCTCTGAAACTTAGATATATTCCACCCAAGCATGATATCAATGAGTCTCTCAAAGCTATGAGAATTTCCATTGATGAGTGCAAAGAAAGAACCGCTAAGATGCGTGCTAAAAAAGATGTGTTTGTGAAAATGTGTTCTTTTAGTTTCCGTAAAAATAAAGATGAAGATCTTAAAGTGATTGATGTGACTCCTATTGAATCTTTGTTTTCCAATATAAATCGTGATAAAGTTGGGACTGGAGATGAATCAACTTTAATTAAACATGTCCCAATGATTCAGAGTTTTTAGATCTTGATGCAAAAATTGATAAAGGTGGGATTGGAGAGGTCAAAACTTTAAGTAGCAATGAACCCACTCTTTCGGATTTCAAGGATTTTAATTATGATAATTGTTGTTTAATAGATTGTATTTCCTTGTTGCAATCCATGTTGAATTCTCCTCATGCCTATAATCAAAACAAATCTTTTACTAACATATCGTTGATGCTATGATGCAATCTCTTGAAGAAAAGCTTGAATTGAAAGTTTCTATCCTAGAAAACTTTATGATGAGTGGGAACCTACTAGTAAGATTAAGATTAAAGATTATTGTCGGTGTACAAAAATAGGGGCACGCTTTTGTACCCCTTTACCTGTGCATGGGCAGTCGGAGCCGGACCCACGACCGCACCACGCAGAGCAGGGGAGGTGAGCCAAGGTAAGAGCGAAGCCCAAGACAATCAAAGCAATGCCAAGCCCAAGACCACAAAGAGCAGAGGGACGAAGCAGTTTCCCCCGGCAAGACCCTTGCCAGGCGGCCTCAGCGGCCCCGGCAAGACCCTTGTCGGGACAGCTCGCCCCACACCAACAGAGCGAGCCACCCTTGAGCCCACGGCCCCCAATGCCGTCATCAACATGGGGCCAGGGCTCGGGAAGGCACCTCTGTGGTGGCATGCAGATCTTTGTGAAGACATATTCAAGATCAGAAGAGGATTAGAAGACGACGATCCTCGGTAAGATCCTTGCCGAGGAAGGCCACCAGACCCCCGGCAAGATCCTTGCCAGGCACGACAACGCGCCACGGCAAGACCCTTGCCGGGCCACCCGGCAAGCCCCTCGCCAAGGACGCCAGTGGGGCCACCGCCAGGCCCACGCCAACCAAGCTTCCACCATTCGCATGCAGCTGCCAGCCCAACCAGCTGGGCAGGCACCTGCCTGGCAACATGCAGCTCCCAGGCCAACTCATCGAGCGCCTGCGTGGAGGCATGCAGATCTTCGTGAAGGCTCCACCACCGCGCCACCTCAGCTGCCTGGCTGCCTACATGGCACCACGCACCTCACTGGCCAGGGCGCGTGTCAAGGCGAGGAGGAGCGGCGACGGACGGGACGGGTCTCGCCCCCGTCCCCAATAAAGCAAGGGGACACCTACACTACGCATTAAATGCGTCTTGTCCTGTAATACGAGCGATAAGCTCAGAGCACTGTACGCCTTTCCACCTCCTGTGTGTCACTGTGGCAGCCCCTTCCAACGATAAAAGGAGGCCCATAGCATACTAGAGAAGGATTCGGCTCTTTCGAACCACGCACTGACCACGGCTAGTTCGAGAGCTCAAGAACTCTCAGAAATACACCCACCAAAGCAGGACTAGGGTTTTACGCATCCTTGCGGCCCGAACCTGGGTAAACGATCCTTGTGCTGTCTACTAGCCCTGCTCTCCTCGCAACCCTGTGCCCCGGCAACCGTAGTAGGGATTCTTGGGATCCCATAGGTGTCGTTCCACACCGACATCTTTGGCGCGCCAGGTAGGGGGGTGCAATTGTGAGAATCTGGCCTGGTAGTTAGCCAAGCAGTTCTTCGTCGCCATGGCTCCTAAGAAGAAGATGGCCACGGCGATCGGCTCGTTGGGAGCCGAACGGCCCGCGCCGGTGCGGACGAGCAGCGGACCGGTCGCAGACAGGACCCGGGCCGCAGCTTGCGAGCACCAGCATCGCCCAGGCAGTCGAAGCCTGGCGAGCGGCGTCGTTCGCGCGCCAGACGACCAGCTACACGTCGCCGGATCCAAAGACGGAGCTGGGCCCCCCCGCAGGCGGCGCGGGGCCCTCCAGGAGTATTGTTGTGCCACCCCCGGGCGGCGCAGCGACCTCCAGGACGCCCACACCGGCGACCACCGCGCGCTTTTACCATGGTGTGCGCGCCGAGCAGCGTCACCACATCGGTGACCCTGGGCACCGCCGTGAGAAGAGCCCTGTGCGTCATCCGCAAGATGTAGGGGTTCAACACGCTCGCTGAAGCACTGGCGAAAATGGCATGCAGCCGCTGGGTCGTAACGGAACTCCTTCTAATGTAGTTATAAGTCGAAGCGCGCCGCGATCCACGCAGCTGTCACCGCCGCCCACACCAGCAGAAGCTTTGGCGCGCGCAGCTGCTCCTCGACGTCCCTCCTGCTGCGGAGAAGCTCGACGAGTGGAGGGCCACCATCCGAAGCCTCGTCGCCATCGCAAACAAAGACGATCCGCGACCGGCGGGGCCCTCGGGTCGGCGCTCCACCGAGCCACCACATGCTGGTGCTTGGAGGACCGGGGGAGCTGCAGCCACGGTGCACTCTCCTCCTCCTCGCCAGCCGCCGCGGGCGTCGGCCCGTCGTGACGACGCTTGCGATAACATTTCCATTTCGTTGTCCGACCCGCGGACCCTCCGCGACCAGTGCAAGGTCCTTCGGGAACAAGCTCACGAAGATGCTCGAACCTCCGTCGAGCGCCGGCGCGAAACGCGCCGCTAGTCGGACAAGCGGGCGGGACCCGCTATGGACCACCCGACAACGGGGGGCTCCGGCGGCCTACCTTACGAGGTGGGCTGCCCGGCCTTTACCCGTGAGCTACGGCAGTTCCAGTGGCCGTCCCACCGCATGTTCAAACCCGACGTCGGCGAGAAGTACACCGGCAAGACCCATCCGTCCGAGTTCCTCAGCATCTACACCATCGCGATGCAGGCTGCTGGAGCTCGTGACGACATGGTGCTTGCCAACTATTTCCCGCTGGCGCTGAAGCCCAATGTGATGTCTTGGTTGATGCACTTGCTGGCGGATTCCATTTCTTCCTTGTCGGATCTGTGCCATGAGTTCGTTGGCGCCTTCACGGGAGGCCACCAAGCTCATGGCCAGGCCAGTGATCTGCATATCATTCCCCAGAAGGAAGGGGAGACCCTGCACAAGTACATCCAGAGATTCAGCCGGGTGCAGTACAACATCCCCGACGTTCATCCAACTGCTGTGATTAGCGCGTTCCACCAGAACATGCGCAATCGCAAGATGCGCGAAGAGCTGGCGAGGACCAAAGTTAAGGATGTGGCCGAGCTCTACGTTCTGGACGATAGGTGCGCCCGGGCTGAAGAGGGAAGGAAGTACCCCGGCGAAGACGCCGGCGCGGAAACCGACTCCACCGATGAAGACGCCGCTACCCCGACGAAGAAGGGCCGCCGTCGTAACAGGAAACGCAAAGGCAAGGCCGTGCTTGCCGTTGAGGGATCTAACGACACCGGTGCCGGCAAGAAGGTCAAGGCAGACGCCCTCGGCAAGGAGATTGCCGGGTGCGCCGCCTGCCGAGCCTTGGCGGCTACCGACAAGCCAGGAAGCTCCAGCAAGCAATACTGCGAGATCCACCGCACCAAGGGCCACGAACTACAGAACTGCCGGCAAGTCGAGCTGCTTGGTGAGAAGCAAAAGGCTGAGTACGAGAGGCGGGACAAGGAGAAGGACCAGGACGGTGCGGAGGGGTCCGGCAAGAAGCGTGGTGGCCAAGGAGGCTGCCCTGGCAAGGACAACCAGCAAGAGAGGCCCGCCCGGGGCCGCGACAAGAAACAAGAAGACGATGATCATGACGAGGACGACGAGTCTGGTGAGCAAGGGTTCCAGAAGGCTACGGAGGCCATGTGCGTCGATGGCGGCGCCTCGCTGCATACCTCTCATCGCCAGCTCAAGCAGTGGGCGCGTGAGATTACAGCAGCAGAGCCGTCGTTCGACGCTCAAAAGCTGCTGAAGTGGTCCAGCACGCCCCTCATCTTTGACGCCGAGGACCACCCTGACCGCACTACCGCGGTCGGGTGTTTGACATTGTTGGTCTCACCAACAATACGCAACCTCAGAGTGAACAAGATGTTGGTTGACGGCGGGGCCGGCCTAAACCTGATCTCGCCTGTCGTGATCAAAAAGTTGCAAATCCCTGATGGAGACCTCGAGGAAACGGGCATGTTTCAAGGGGTCAATCCGGGGAGGAGCCAGCCGAAGGGAAAGGTCACACTGCCCGTGACGTTTGGAGGAGAGTTGAACTACAGGACGTAGAGGATCGTCTTCGACGTAGCCGAGATCTCCTTGCCCTACAACGGGATCCTCGGCCGCCCAGCACTAGCCAAGTTCATGGCGGTGTCACACTACGCCTACAACATGCTAAAGATGCCTGGGCCGTTGACCATCATCTCCGTCCCCTCCGACAAGAAGGACATGCTGATCTACGCCGACCAGATCTACCGGGAAGCAGTTGTAGCGGCTGCCATCAAGGCACCTGCTCCTGCCGCTGAAGCCCCGGGAGGGAAGAAGAAGCCCGGCAAGACCTCTCGCACCCACTCCGGCAAGCGCACCTCCTCGGAGTGTTGTGCTACCGTCGAGGACGTGCCATAGAGCTCTACCGACAAGAGCAAGAGACCCAGGGCCGAGCCACCGCAGACCAAGAAGGTGCCCGTCAAGGAGGATGGCACGGGAGGGGCCTTCACCATAGGCTCCATCCTCGACAGCAAATAGGAAGGCGCGCTCGTCACCTTCCTGCGGGCAAATGTCGACGTGTTTGCATGGAAAGCATCCGACATCCCGGTGTTCCCAGGGAGGTGATTGAGCACCACCTAGCTGTCTGCCCTCACGCGCGGCCCGTCAAGCAGAAGGTCAGAAAGCAGGCTCTGGAGAGGCAGGAGTTCATCACAGAGGAGATCAGGAAGTTGGAAGCGGCAGGTTTGGTGAGAGGAGTTCTCCACCCGACGTGGTTGGCCAATCCGGTAGTGGTGCGCAAGGCGAATGGGAAGTGGAGACTGTGTATTGATTACACAGATATCAATAAGGCTTGCCCTAAGGACCCCTTCCCGTTGCCGCGCATCGACTAGATTGTTGACTCCACGGCCAGGTGCGATCTGCTATCATTCCTCGACGCCTACTCAGGCTACCACCAGATCTTCATGACGAAAGAGGATGAAGAGAAGATAGCATTCATCACCCCATGTGGTACGTATTGCTTTTTATGGATGCCTTTCGGGTTGAAGAGTGCTGGCGCAACGTTCGCAAGAGCAGTCCAAATTGGTTTTGAACCTCAGCTCCATAGAAATATGGAGGCCTACATGGATGACATAGTGGTCAAAACCAAGGACAGGCCAACTCTTGTGCAAGATCTAGAAGAGATATTTGCTAACCTGCGCAAGATCAAACTCAAGCTGAACCCTAAGAAGTGTGTCTTCGGTGTTCCGTCCGGCAAGCTTCTCGTGTTCTTTGTGTCACAGCGCGGGATCGAGGCAAACCCAGACAAGATCAAGGCTATTGAGCAGATCGAGGCGCCCAAGCGGATCAAGGATGTGCGTCGTCTCACCGGCTGCGTTGCCGCCATGCCGATTCATCTCCAAGTCCGCCGAGCGCGCCCTTCCCTTCAAAATCTTGAAGAAGGCAGGCCCAATAGAGTGGACCCCAGAAGCCGAGGCAGAACTGCAGGATCTGAAGAAGTACCTTTCCTCCATGCCAATACTGGTTGCGCCTAAACCACAAGAGCCGTTGCTGCTGTATCTAGCGGCGACGAATCAAGTGGTCAGCACCGCACTGGTGGCATAGAGGGAGGTCGACGAGGAGGCAGCAATGGCGGCAGAACCAGCGGATGGCAAGCCAAAGATTCCCCCGGCAGGGCTTGGTGCCGACGAGGCGCGGCCCTCGGCAGAGTCTGATGCCACCAAGGCATTACCCGCGCACTCGAGTGAGGTGGTGCCGAAGAAGAAGATGATGCAGCACCCATTTTACTTTGTCAGCTCCCTCTTGCAGGGGGCTAGGTCGAGGTATTCCGGCGTGCAAAAATTGCTCTTCGGCCTCCTTATGACCTCAAGGAAGCTGCGTCAGTATTTCCAAGCCCACGAGATCACTGTTGTCACCCGCCTCCCGTTGCAAAGGATACTGCACAACCCAGACGCAACCGAAAGGATTGTGGAATGGGCCTTGGAGCTGTCAAGCTTCGGTTTAAGGTTTGAAAGTACCTCGACAATTCAGAGAAGAGTCTTGGCAGAGTTCACCGCAGAATGGACCTCGACGCCTAACGAAGAAATCCAGGAGACCAATCTTCCCGGCAAGGAAGCAGACCGCGACTGGATCATGTACTTTGATGGGGCTTTCTCGCTGCAAGGCGCCGATGCCGGTGTGCTGCTCGTCGCACCCACCGGAGAACACCTCGAGTACGTGATCCAGATGCACTTCCCCAGGGAGATGTCCACCAACAACACTGCTGAGTACGAGGGATTGCTTGCCGATGTCAGGATCGCAGCAGACCTCGGAGTTAAGAAGCTCATCGTCAGGGGTGACTCGTAGCTCGTTGTCAGGCAGGTCAACAAGGATTATCAGAGCCCATTGATGCAAGCTTATGTAGATGAGGTGAGGAAGCTGGAGGAACGCTTTGACGGTATCCAGGCGGAGCACGTCCCCCGAGCGGAGAACGACATTGCCGATTACCTGTCAAAGCGTGCCGCATTCAAGCTACCTGTGGAACCAGGTACCTTTTTGCTCCGGTTAACTCAACCATCCGTCGAACCATCAGCGGGGCAAAACAAGCGAAGGAAATCAGGTCCCAGCAAGTACATTCCTACCGAGCCCCCTGGGGCTGCCAGCAAGGGTGCTGTCGCGGACGCTGAGCCTGCCCAAGAGCAACTGGCTCCGGCGGGGCGTCAAGCCCTGGCCGTAGAGACAGCCGCTCCCATGGCGGAAGAGATTCCTTTGGTCCTTGCCATCGAGTCCCAGGCTCCGGCGTGGGCATAGCATACCGTCCAATTCCTCCAAACAGGGGAGCTTCCTGAGGAGCAGGAAGAAGCGGAGAAAGTAGCCCGTCGGTCCGCCCTATACCACTTCGTCGATGACGTCCTGTACCGGAGAAGGCCGAATGGTGTGAAACTCAAGTGCATCCCCCGGGAGGAAGGACTGGAGCTGTTGGCAAAGATACATGGAGGCATATGTGGCTCCCACATAGGGTCGAGGGCCCTTGCCGGGAAGGCATTCTGGCAAGGTTTCTTCTAGCCCACCACCCTCCAGGATGCGATGACACTAGTAACCAAGTGTGAAGCATGCCAGTTCCGTTCAAAGAAGCTCAAGCCCTTCAAACAATCCCTCTCTCCTGGCCATTCTCGGTCTGGGGGCTCGATATACTGGGCCCTTTCCCCCGCACTGTCGGGGGCTTTGAGTACTTGTACGTTGCAATCGACAAGTTCACAAAGTGGCCGGAGGGTGAAGCAGTGAGGAAGGTGACTGCTCAGTCAGCTGTCAAGTTCTTCAAAGGACTGGTCTGCCGTTTTGGTGTGCCAAACAGAGTCATCACGGACAACGGCACGCAGTTCACAAGCCACACCTTCATGCAGTACATCCAAGACCTCGGCAGCAAGGTCTGTTTTGCTTCCGTGGCACATCCACGGAGCAACGGCCAAGCTAAGAGGGCAAATGCTGAATTGTTGCGAGGCCTGAGAACGAAGACCTTTGACAAGCTGCACAAGAGTGGAAGGCACTGGATTGATGAGTTGCCGGCGGTTCTTTGGTCGATCAGGACGACGCCAAATCGAGCCACCGGCCAGACACCTTTTGCCCTGGTATACGGGGCAGAAGCAGTTCTCCCCACGGAACTCATATATGGGTCACCTCGAGTGCTCGCTTATGATGAGCTTGAGGAAGAGCCGTTGCGCCAAGATGACGCAACGCTCCTTGAGGAAGATTGTCTTCGGGCGGCTGTGAGAGTAGCACGCTACCAACAAGCCTTGCGCCGCTACCATAGCCGCAAGGTTCATGCCCGAAGCTTTGAGGAAGGTGACCTTGTTCTTCGGCACGTTCAGTCGGCCAAGAATTCCAACAAGTTGACGCCGAAATGGGAAGGCCCTTATCGGGTAATACGAGTCACCAGGCCTGGCGCGGTCCGCCTGGAGACCGAGGATGCCGTCCCAGTGAGCAGCTCCTGGAACATTGAGCATCTTCGCAAGTTTTACCCGTAAGGCGTGGTTTGCCGGGCCTCCCAGCAAGCCACCTTTTGTAGAAGATTTGCCGGCAAGGCATGTGACCCTTTGTACAGAGCCAAGCGCAGACCCTGAGCATAAATAAATGAAGCACTGGCGCCCTAAGTCATAGCATGCATGCTAGGTCAAGTCTCTTCCTTGGTTAGGGTTGATAGTGCTCAGCAGCGACTAACCCCTAGCATAGAGGTCGAGTGCACGTCTATCTGTTTCTCTTCTGTCCTCTTTTGGTTCGCAGGGCACATGTGCACTTCTGCTGAGCTACTTGGAAGAAAGAAAACGGACCAGCATCCCAACCCCGGCAAACTAGAGTTGCTGGGGGCTGCAAGCACAAGGATCCAACCGCTGCAAGATGAGATTGCCGGGGGCTGCAGATCCAGATAAGTCTTTTATCCTCTGTCATGCATTTCGGAGCCAGACTGGGGTATGTGAAACCTCGTTTTTATCTCTAGGCTGCCGTGCTCCCCTTTTTCCTATACCCAAGGATTATTTCCTGGGTCCGGATTTGGTTGTAGCCGTGGCGGCAAGGAGGTAAAACGAGGAGCCTAAAGCCCACCTCATCCTTGCCTCCGCCAAGAGCGCTGGAACGGTCGAGTGGAGTGGGGGGATGGCAAGGCCTGTTGCCGGGCAAAAAACTTTTATCTTAAACAATAGCAAGGATTCGCTCCTTTTCGCGGGATTTACCCACGAACGAAAAACCCGGCAAACATCCCTTTTTCATTAAAAACATCCCATAAAGGTATAGTTCGTGCGAGATGAAAAACATGAGCAAGGGGATTACAAGTTTTAAATTTAACAAAGGCCCGCAGGCTTACAGATTAAAAAAGAGATAAGGTGCCCGTGATCCCTTTCTTGTTCCTCTCCTCAGGAGGCAGGACAAGGAGGTGAGAGGGCAAAAGGGGCGCCTAGGCGAGCTACGAGCAGCAGAAAGCACTAAGAGAACACCTCGGTGGCCGCCCACAGGCGGGCCGGTGATGACGGTGCCGGGAAAGGAGCTGGATGACGAGGCGGCAGGACCGACAATACGCGATGAAGGCGTCGGTGCCCGCGTACTCCGAGTTGACGGCCTTGCCGCCCGCCCTCTTCCTCTTCCACAGCCTCCCGACGCCAGCCGCCCAAGGAGACGGCCCCGAGAAGTTCAAGGAGCTGGCCCCACCCCCGGCAAAACCCTGCCGGAGGAGCGGCCAGGTGCAGATGTTGCTGCTGCCGCACCCGCCCAGGCGCGGGGCGTCCGACGCCTAGTCGGACTCGTCCCCGCTGTCCTCCTCGTCACTTTCGCTCGAGGAAGAGCTTCCATCGTCGGAATCTCCATCAGAGGAGCTCCCATGCAGCATTTCAGGCGAGTTCCAAACTCTCCAAAAACCTTGACGGAGGGCAGGCCGTCCTCCATTAATTTGAAGTAGAGGACGAGCCCTGCCGTCAGGCTGTGGATGTGGGCGAACGTCTTCCATCCACGGCGGAGATACATAACCCGAGGAGCCGGGAAGTCGACGTCGAGCCGCGTGCCCCCGTTCCCACAGCCCCTCATGTGCAACGTGAGGGTCTGGGGCGGGTCACGCTCCATCGCCCGAGCAAACGGGGCAGGGAGGCGAAGACGACGACGCAGAGGCCGGCGTAGCCTGATGAAGAACTCGCAAGGCTGATCTTCAACGTGGCCCTCCATCGGGAAGGGCATCATTGGCGGGGGCAAGGCCGGCGTGCCGCCCCGTCCTCCTCTTCCCCAAGCGCTACGGCCTCTGCCCCGGCCTCGCCCATGGCCTCGCCCCCTCCCCCTTCTCCTCATGGCCAGCTCCACCACCGCGGGCTCAGGAGGAGGAGGGACGCGTTGTCGAGCGGCGACCCTCGCTGCCACCGTCGAAGGACCAGGATTCCCTTTCTCCATGGCGAGTGAAAGGAAGAAGCAGAAGCAAGAGGAGATAGATGATAGAAGAGTGCGGGACGCCATCCCCCGTTCCCCCTCCTTATAAAGGAGCGGGGTCGGGGCTCGGCCGCCCCGTTCGGACAATCCAGCCAACAGAGGCGCGCGGAATCGGGACCGACCCGATGCCCCAACCAGCGACGGCCCAGTTTCCCGCCCCCGCCGCTTGCTACTCCAAGTGCATGGGGGATGCGTGGCGGATGTGTAGAACCGAGGGGACGGGCGAAGCGACCTCTCCGCACCCCGTGATCATGGGGAGTGGACGCCTTGAAGACCGCGCCCCGGCCCCGTTCAGTAAATGAGCCGCGCCTCCACGCCTCCCTCTTTTTACGGGGAAGGCGCGAGCCGCCTCTTTACTGCGATGTGACGCGTGCGTGTGAAAACCGCCCCACGCATGCCGCCCACATCACGCACACCCCTCCACGCCGCGCCGCGCGCGCGGGTCATGGGAAGCGAAGCGCGCGAAGAGTCTTACCACGATAAAAACCGCCCCACCTACCCGCGCACCGTTTTGGGCCTAGCCCAACGTGTCGCGCTTATGTGTGGCCCAGGTCCGGGGGCTCCTGTCGGTGTACAAAAATAGGGGCACGCTTTTGTACACCTTTACCTGTGCACGGGCAGTCGGAGCCGCACCCACGACCGCACCACGCAGAGCAGGGGAGGTGAGCCAAGGTAAGACCGAAGCCCAAGACAATCAAAGCAACGCCAAGGCCAAGACCACAAAGAGCAGAGGGACGAAGCAGGTTCCCCAGGCAAGACCCTTGCCAGGCGGCCTCAGCGGCCCCGGCAAGACCCTTTCCGGAACTGCTCGCCCCACACCAACAGAGCGAGCCACCCTTGAGCCCACGGCCCCCAACGCCGTCATCAACATGGGGCCAGGGCTCGGGAAGGCACCTCTATGGTGGCATGCAGATCTTCGTGAAGACATATTCAAGATCAGATGAGGATTAGAAGACGACGATCCTCGGCAAGATCCTTGCCGAGGAAGGCCACCAGACCGCCGGCAAGATCCTTGCCGGGGACGACAACGCGCCACGGCAAGACCCTTGCCGGGCCACCCGTCAAGGCCCTCGCCAAGAACGCCAGCGGGGCCACCGCCAGGCCTGCGCCAACCAAGCTTCCACCATTCACATGCAGCTGCCAGCCCAACCAGCTGGGCAGGCACCTGCGTGGCAACATGCAGCTCCCAGGCCAACTCATCGAGCGCCTGCGTGGAGGCATGCAGATCTTCGTGAAGGCTCCACCACCGCGCCACCTCAGCTGCCTGGCTGCCTACATGGCACCACGCACCTCACTGGCCAGGGCGCGTGTCAAGGCGAGGAGGAGTGGCGACGGACGGGACGGGCCTCGCCCCCGTCCCCAATAAAGCAAGGGGACACCTACACTATGCATTAAATGCGTCTTGTCCTATAATATGAGCGATAAGCTCAGAGCATGGTACGCCTTTCCACCTCCTGTGTGTCACTGTGGCAGCCCCTTCCAACAATTAAAGGAGGCCCATAGCATACTAGGGAAGGATTCGGCTCTTTCGAACCACGCACTGACCACAGCTAGTTCGAGAGCTCAAGAACTCTCAGAAATACACCCACCAAAGCAGGACTAGGGTTTTAGGCATCCTCGCGGCTCGAACCTGGGTAAACGATCCTTGTGCTGTCTACTAGCCCTGCTCTCCTTGCAACCCTGCGCCCCGACAACCGTAGTAGGGATTCTTGGGATCCCATAGGTGTCGTTCCACACCGACAATTATGAGTGCCATGCTTTGTGTGATTTGGATGCTAGTGTTTCCACGATTCCAGAAACCTTATGTGATGTGTTAGGTTTCCGTGAATTTGATGATTGTTCTTTAAATTTGCATCTTGCGGATTCCACTATTAAGAAACCTATGGGAAGGATTAATGATGTTCTTATTGTTGCAAATAGGAATTATGTGCCCATAGATCTCATTGTTCTTGATATAGATTGCAATCCTACATGTCCTCTTATTCTTGGTAGACCTTTCCTTACAACGATTGGTGCAATTATTGATATGAAAGAAGGAAACATTAGATTTCAAATTCCGTTAAGGAAAGGCATGGAACACTTTCCAAGAAAGAAAATTAAATTGCCTTATGAATCTATTATGAGAGCTACTTATGGATTGCATGCCAAAGATGACAATACTTAAATCTATTCGTGTTGTATGCCAAGCTAAGGGCGTTAAACAATAGCACTTGTTAGGAGGCAACCCAATTTTTTTGTTGTTTTTGCATTTTAGGCTCTGTTTTGCAATAAATAATTCATCTAGCCTCTGGTTAGATGTGGTTTTGTGTTTTAGTTAGTGTTTGTGCCAAGTAAGACATTTGGGATAGCTTACGGTGATAATTGATTTGATCTTGCTGAAAAACAGAAAATTTTGCGCTCAGGAAAACAATTCTGAGTTTTAACAGAAGCGTGATAAAATTCTGATTCTTTTTGCAGAAGGTTAATAAACAAATTTCTTAGGTTGTCCTAATTTTTCAGAATTTTTGGGGTTACATAAGTATACGAAATATCTAGATTGCTACAGACTGATCTGGTTTTGACAAATTTTGTATTCTATGCGTTGTTTGCTTATTTTGATGAATCTATGGCTAGTATCGGGGGGTATGAACCATGGAAAAGTTGGAATACAGTAGATATTACACCAATATAAATAAAGAATGAGTTCACAACAATACTAAAAGTGGTGATTTTTTTCTTATACTAATGGAGCTTATGAGATTTTCTGCTGAGTTTTGTGTTGTGAAGTTTTCATGTTTTGGGTAAGGATTTGATGGACTATGGAATAAGGAGTGGAAAGAGCCTAAGCTTGGGGATGCCCAAGGAACCCCAAGGTAATATTCAAGGACAACCAAGAGCCTAAGCTTGGGGATGCCCCGGAAAGCATCCCCTCTTTCGTCTTCGTCTATCGGTAACTTTACTTGAGGCTATATTTGTATTCACCACATGATATGTGTTTTGCTTGGAGCGTCTTGTATGATTTGAGTCCTTTCTTTTTAGTTTTCCACAATCATACTTGCTGTACACACCTTTTGAGAGAGACACGCATGAATCGTGATTTATTAAAATACTCTATGTGCTTCACTTATATCTTTTGAGCTAGGAAATTTTGCTCTAGTGTTTCACTTGTATCTTTTTAGAGCACATCGGTGGTTTTATTTTATAGAAATTGATGAACTCTCATGCTTCACTTATATTATTTTGAGAGTCTCTAAACATCATGGTAATTTTCTTTGGTTATAAATATTTTGTGTGATGAAGATGGAGTATAGCCAAACTATATGATTTTGTAGGGATAAGCTTTCTTTGGCCATGTTATTTTGAGAAGACCTAATTGCCTTGTTAGTATGCTTGAAGTATTATTGTTTTATGTCAATATTAAACTTTTGTTTTGAATCATACGGATCTGAACATTCATGCCACAATAAAGAAATTACATGGATAAATATGTTAGGTAGCATTCCACATCAAAAACTCTGTTTTTATCATTTACCTACTCGAGGACGAGCAAGAATTAAGCTTGGGGTTGCTTGATACGTCTCCAACGTATCTATAATTTTTTATTGTTCCATGCTATTATATTATCTGTTTTGGATGTTTTCTATGCATTAATATGATATTTTATATTATTTTTGGAACTAACCTATTAACCTAGAGCCAAGTGCCAGTTCCTGTTTTTTCCTTGTTTTTCAGTTTCGCAGAAAAGGAATACCAAACGAAGTCCAAACGGAATAAAACTTTCGTGATGTTTTTCTTGGACCAGAAGACATCCAGAAGACTTGGAGATGAAGTCGGAGGAGTCACGAGGCGGCCGCAAGGACGGAGGGCGCGCCGAGGGGGGTAGGGCGCGCCCCCACCCTTGTGGGACCCTCGTGCACCTCCTGACCTAATTTCTTTGCCTATATATACTCTTATATCCCCAAACCAATAGAGAGAGCCATGAAAACACTTTTTCACCGCCGCAATCTTCTGTACCCGTGAGATCCCATCTAGGGGCCATTTTCGACGTCCTGCTGGAGGGGGATTCGATCACGGAGGGCTTCTACATCAACACGATTGCCCTTCCGATGAAGCGTGAGTAGTTTACCACAGACCTCTAGGTCCCTAGCTAGTAGCTAGATGGCTTCTTCACTCTCTTTGATTCTCAATACCATGTTCTCCTCGATGTTCTTGGAGATCTTCGATGTAATACTTTTTTGCGGTGTGTTTGCCGAGATCCGATGAATTGTGGGTTTATGATCAGCTTATCTATTAATATTTTTTGAATCTTCTCTGAATTCTTTTATGCATGATTTGATATCTATGTAATTCTCTTCGAATTATCGGTTTGGTTTGGCCAACTAGACTACTTTTTCTTGCAATGGGAGATGTGCTTAGCTTTGGGTTCAATCTTGCGGTGTCCTTTCCCAGTGATAGTAGGGGCAACAAGGCACGTATTTTATTGTTGCCATCGAGGATAGAAAGATGGGGTTTTCATGATATTGCTTGAGTTAATTCCTCTACATCATGTCATCTTGCTTAATGCGTTACTCCGTACTTTATGAACTTAATACTCTAGATGCATGCTGGATAGTGGTCGATGTGTGGAGTAATAGTAGTATATGCAGAACCGGTTCGATCTACTTGACACAGATGTGATGCCTATATTCATGATCATTGCCTTAGATATCATCATAACTTTGCGCTTTTCTATCAATTGCTTGGCAATAATAGTTCACCCATCATAATATTTTCTATCTTGAGAGAAGCCTCTAGTGAAATCTATGGCCCCCGGGTCTATTTTCCATCATATAAATTACGATCTACAATATTTGTTTCCGATTTACTTCCTTTCCAATCTTTTACTTTCTGATCTATAAACCAAAAATACCAAAATTATTTACTTTACCATTTATCTATCTCTATCAGATCTCACCTTTGCAAGTAACCGTGAAGGGATTGAGAACCCCTTTATCGCGTTGGGTGCAAGTTGTTTGATTGTTTGTTGGGTATTCGATGACTTGTGCCTTGTCTCCTACTGGATTGATACCTTGGTTCTCAAACTGACGGAAATATTTATCTCTACTTTGCTGCGTCACCCTTTCCTCTTCAAGGGAAAAACCAACGCAATTCAAGAAGTAGCAAAGCTTGTGGTTGCAAAATGGGCATCGATAGCCGCCGTTCCAGGTCCTAATACGCCTGTTATGCATTCCCACATAAAGCTCCCTCAGGATTTGCCTCTTTGTACCTCCTCTGGCCATCTTCATCCTCGATGTCCACATCGTCAGACAACACCTATACAAATAGTAAAACAAATTTGGCATCAAATCAATATTTACATGCGTGAAGTAGGGTTAGGAATTTACGGCTATTTTTTTATACATATCCAGAGATTATGGTTTGATTTTTAAGCACAGTCGTCTATGTACAGAGCAATCTTGAAGAAAATAATGGCACAAACATATATGTAGGTCATTCAAAATCAATTGTCAAGTCCTGGCTAGGATTTATTAGCACAAACACTAACCCTAGTCGGATTACTAGCTGAAATCATTTGCACAGATGAAACAACTAATCACTTATCACTTGTACCATTCAAACAATCAATACACTACATGGATCTAACGGAACTTACTCAGTTTTCATGGATTGGGAGAACATAGCCATAGTATTTCTATTCCAAAAATGGGGAGGAAGGAGTAACCAGAGAAACCCTAGGATCTATTTGACACATAAATGGGTATAGATGACTAACCAGTTGTCCGTTGTTGTCGGAGTCTTCGCCGGAGTTCTCATCGGAGTCGTCCCTGGGGTCAATGCCCGAGTCCTCACCAGAGTCGGGGTGGAACTCTGCCTCCGGCTGTGGAAGCTCGACACTGTCGATGATGTCAGGTTGCAGCGATACCTCGCCGGCGGTGACGGCAACCTCTGTCTCCATCTCCACGCCGTGCTCCGGTGCTTCAGCAGCCCCGGCGTCGCCACTCCCTTCGATGGGGCGCTTCAGCGGCATCCTCATACACTGACGGCTTTGAGGACTAAGAGCGGCGTCGAGGATGCAAGCGGAGAGAGAGGATTGTGTGTGTTGCGAGGATGGGGGTGCGGCCGCTCGGGCGCACCATTAATATGGAGTAGTGGGAGAGAGGTGGGCGGCGGTCAAACCGCTGGCTCGCCTCCCAATGAGCCTGCGCACCGGACTGCTGGCATGCCTACTATCGTTTCACACAGCTACTCGCACACCTCCCGATGACACTGCGCAGCGAGCACACCTCGATCAATTCACATACATGCACGCACGGCTCCCGGTCTGCCTGTGCGGCGGACTGCTAGCATGCGTCCCGTCAACTCACGCATGCTCGCACGGCAGACATGTCGCGTGGCGGCACGTATATTTTTTTCTATTTGGATGATTAATGTTGTCGCTTTATTGCTTAACCGAAGCATGGCACGTATCCATTGTTGGTCTAATGCTCACAGTTCGAATAAATAATTCGTTTGGGATACTGGTTCCCAATTATTAATGATCTCCCGTTTGTAAGAAGATAAAGATTATGTCAAAACTAGTGTCAAATTTGACCAAAAAAGTACAATGCCACTTTGTATTGGTGTCCATATGACAACACGATAAGTTTCATGAACTTCAAATAAGTTTTGGATGTACTAGAATTTAAGAATCAAGATTCTCAATGTTTGAAATTTCTTGCACGGGGAGTGAACATACACCCAGTAAGACACATGTGTTTTTGCAATCCATTTAGGTGCACTGTCACGTGTGCATGTAGCTCAAATTTGATTTTTGCACATTATACCCCTAGAAAATCAATCAAGGTACTAAAACGTCTTAATGATCTCTGCTTTTTCAAAATTGAAACGTCCTTCCTTTGGTAACATATGTTCATCGCGAGATAATTTAACATGCATCGTAGTTGCGGTGGATTCGCGGTGTCTCTGGGGGTGTGTGCCTCTGGGGGGTGGCGGGTGGCTCGCAGTAAACTACTAGTTGTGAGCCACTGTGTGGGTTGGCCGTTTTGTTAGGCAGGTGCCACATCAGAGTCGTGAATTCATTATTTAAAACATTACACGACCCTTTCATACATACATGTTTTGGCCACATACAGTCGATGGTTGTCCTACACGACACTCGATACTCGCGTGTGGCGCTTTCTGTGGGCCCGCGAGGTTGTCGTCCATTCCTTTGACGAATAGCCGGTAGTGAGGTTAATTTGACCAGCAAGGTAGAATCTTTTTTGTTTGTGTTATGGTGGGAGTATATATATCGTACTTGTGAAAGAGGTGGGAGGGGACTAGCATATATACTATACGTACGCATCCGTGAACAAGTACACCTCACTTAGTGTCAGGACTTTATGGTTTCCGAGGCACGTGCCACATCAGCGTTGTGAAATTGGCTATTCAAACATCACACAACACCTCTTTGGGCCACATGCATGTAGGCGGTGGTTATCCTAGCTAGGACACTCACGTGTGACGCTTCCATCTATGGGCCCACGAGGCCATCGTCGATGCATGCATCACTTTGACCTACATCGGGAGAGGTTAATTAATTTCACCATTGAGGAGGATTCTTTTTGGGTTGTATTATGGTAGGAGAATATAGTATGCGTCGTAGAGGGGGAAGGGGGCCATCATATGTAGTATGCTTCATGAACCTTGCTCTGTGTGGGGACTTTATGGTTTTTGAGGCATGTGGCACATCAAAATTGTGCATTTTGGGTATTCAACATATGTTTGGCCCACATGCAAAGCGATCGTGGTTGTCCTCTCGCACCCACTTAAGCGGTTATGAGTGGTATCGATGCATTCCATCTGTGGGCCCGCTTGGTCCATCACTACATTTTGCCAGACAACGAGAGAGGTTAATTTGACTTTGGAGGTTTTTTTTGTAAATACGATATATATAGGTCATGCTCTGGGATGACATGATAAAGTTTGAGCACACACACATGCATCGCATGAATCCCTCCCATCGAGTCGAAGTGGCTAGTACAACGACACGTCATGAACCGATCTCGCTCTGTGTGGGGACTGTACGATTTTCGACGCACGTGCCACATAAATTTTGTGAAATGGTATTCAAATATGCATGCATGCATCACCTCCATACATATGCATGTAGTGGTTGTGTTCAAACGGTACACTCCCTCGCGTGGTTATTGGCGACAGGCCTATATATTCATGGGCCAGCATGGACATCGATGATCAACTTGACCGACAACAAGATAGGTTACCATGGAGGATTCTTCCTTTGGTTTGTGTTATCGCAGTATAGGTCATGGTGAGATTCAGACCTAATTAGCGCATACTATGCATACATGCATGCATGAATCCCCGTCATCGGCTTGAAGTGTGGTGTGACATACATATGCATCGTCAACCTAACCCTCACTCAGTGTAGGGATTTCTGGTTCGAAAGCACGGTGCCACATGAAAGTTGTTCCATTGTGCATTCAAAACATATCTCTCCGTACATATGTTTGGGCCACATGAATGCAGTGGTTGTCTTCGGGGACTACCTACTTGTGTGATTATTGGCGAGCTAGCCTATCTCCGGGGTCGCATGGATGGCCATCACTTTGACCAACAACAAGAGAGAGGTTGTACGACCAAGGTGGATTATTCTTGGTCCGTTTTACGATCCATCTTGGTGAGATGCCTCTCTCGCCCGCCGGCTGAAAGTGGTTGTGTGTGTGTGGGGGGGGGCTGCTACTTTGTACTTTGCTAGGTGAACCTCGGTTGGGGGGCATGCATTCATAGCTTAGGATTCCCTTCGTGCCGACACGACGGGGGTAAGAAATACCGTGCGCTTTGCGAGATAGGTGCCACATCAAAGTTGCATTTGGTATTTGAACATCAAACCACCCTTTTCATACATAAATTTGGCCCACATGCAAGTGTGTTCGTGTTCTGACCCTCTCTCGCCTCATTTTTCGCCAAATTTATGAACATTAGACAATTCGGATGACGCAACAGACACGGTTCACTCACACTAACCATGTGCCAAGCCGGTGCCCCTGTCACGCACATCCGCACAGTACATTGGGCTGCACGAGGCTTCCCCTCTCAAAAATATCTACCCTCCTGCAGCTTTTTTCTGTTTGATAACACACAGTTATTATGTTTCGACCATGTGTGATGCTTCTTGTTCCCAATCCCGCCTGCATCCCTCAAAAATACCATGGATTTAGTACTGCAGGATGCTGCTAACGGGACTCTACGATCAGAGACCCTTTGACGAAACTGTGTGCAATGCATTAATCACAAACGGGGATGTAAAAAACCCATCAAAAAAGGTGCAAAACGTTTGCGATGGCGGAGCCATCAAACACGGATCAGATTTTAGTTGCGTGTGCGATTTAGGGCACACGGTTAACCCGTTCGAACTATTTGCGATGAGGCAGAAGGACAGAAATAGGCAGCCATATCAATGTGTGTGCGATATAGGGCATACAGTTCACTCTGATGAACTAGTTTCTATTAGGGAGTGGAACATAAACGTTTAGCCAGATCAAGGTGTGTGTGATATAGGTCATACCGTTCACTCGAACAAACTATTTTCCATTAGTGAACACAACAGAAACGGTTCAACTTAACAAGATGTGTGTGATACATGGCAAACAGCCGACTCAATGGCGAGCAACCACGTGGTCAACCTTCTGCCATCCATAAATTTTGACATTGTTTCTCGTCACATTGCTACAATGCAATAAGTAATTGCAAATCTATTAACACCTATCAAACTAATATGTGTTCACACTTAGCACCGGGGTATAAAAACTACCCACTCAAAAATTACTTCACATTTACTCTCCTTATCACCCACAAAACTGGTCTTTCCAGTCAAGTTGTTCCGCCATGACTGGTAGGAGGAGTTTAGGGTGGACATATAACCAGGCAGCAAAGACCAAGGCCGCGGAAGCACTAGAGAGGTCCCGTCGCGAATCCACAGCCACAGCAGAGATGTCCCGGTGCGCCGCGGAGCCCTCGAAAAAGCTCTCACGGTCTCGCGAGGGCTCTCACAAGCGCATTCGCGGTGTCGGCCATCGCGACGAGCCGGCGTTCCTGAAGTCCTTCGCCGGCAATGACGACATTCTCGTTGGCGCCACTACGCAGCAGGAGCTAGTCGACGGCTTGATGAAGCTGCTCAAGATCAGCGATGCCTCGGTTGACAAGGCGACCGGCCTCGTCGAGCAACTCATGCGTGACAAGCGAAGCTCCTCAAGTTGGTCACCGAGAAGGAGGAGGAGGCCGCCGGCTGGAAGATGCTACATGAGCAGAGTAGTACCTCGGAGATGACGCTGAAAGCGGTCGTTGAGGAACTGGTGGGTGGCTTGAGGAAGCTCCGGATTGAGTGTGAGCAGGAGGTGGGGGAATCAGTGGCTTCTTTCAAGCAATGTCGTGAGGAATTGAAGAAGCAGCTAGAGGATTTCGTCGCCCGGCGATCCATCGACGAGTAGAGACAGTAGCGACCCAGATCGTTGTCTGGAATTTCCTTCTTCTCTTGCCCCCGTGTCTTCCGGGCTTTGCCGCATGTGGCATTTTAAATTATCCGGAATATGTAAGACAATTATTATCTACGGCATTGTAAATTTGTCATCGTATTATCCGTTGCCATTTTATTTGTGGTCGTATTATCCGTTGCCCTATGTGGCAATTTAAATTAGGGCGGAATACGAGTTGAAAACATGAACAAAGCAAATGCTGCCATGGGATCACAAGAAAACACCCTCCGTCCAGGTGCTCTAATTAACCCATTAATGGATAAGTTGTGAGCGAAGCGGGCGACGGCTGGTGCATGGAGGTCAAAGAGCTCGCTTCCCGGTGAGCATGGGCGGCCTTGCTGGTTGCACGTGTCCCGTCGAGCCTGCCACTGCGAGGTGGACAGGATGCACACGCCTCGTCGAGCCTGCGCGGCGGACTGCTAGCACGCATCCCGTCGAGCCTACGCGGCAGACTTCTCGCGCTCGTTCCGTCTAATCGGACAGCTGCACGCACGCTACCGAGTATGGTTAAATTTCGATGTAGTTAATATAATACAACCGTTTGTGATATTAACGTGTTAGGTTTTTGGTTCAAAAAGGACTTCATTGGCTACTAATGTGTGCGCCCTTTCTCAAACTAGACGATTTTTTTACCACGGCATATATGTGCCATGTCATGGAACCATGCCAAGTTTCATGTTTTTTGGGTGAGTTTTTGATTTACTGGGATTTAAAAACCGAGATTCTCAATGTTCCAGGACGACGACAAGTTTGTAATGCATTCCCAATCCTTAAATGAGACCTAAACATGCACTCAATGACACATGTATGATTTCCCACCCATTTTGCTTCACTGGAGCATGTGCTTGTAGTTCAAATTTGAATTATTGACTACATTAAATGCGTAGAAAACTTAGTAATTAGTAATATATATATATACAATGCCCAAACGAACCGTGAACAGTTTCAAATTTCAGCCCGACACTCCTGTTATTCTATGTTGCTTGTAGAAAACAAAGTTCAAGGCGAGAAGAGGCAGTGATTATCATTTCGCCCACAACAGGGGCATGTTTCCCTACCGGAACCACGAGGGTTGCGACGGGTTCCGGTTTGTAGGAGGCTTGTAATATAGCTTCGCCCAAATTGGACAATTATATGTACCATGTAGTGACACCATGCCAAGTTTCATGATTTCCTGGTGAGTTTTGGATTTACAGAGATTTAAAAACCAAGATTCACAATGTTTGTGGCCAAGCCAGGATGGCGAGACGGTTGAATTTGTTCCCATTCATTCCATGGGACCTAAACAAGCACCCCAAGGAAACATGTACCTTTTTCTAGCCATTTTGGTGCACTGGAGCATGTATTTGTAGTTCGAATATGAATTATGGACATTAAATGCCTATAAAACTCAATTAATGAATAAAAAGGTAAAACGAACCCTGAATAATTTCAAAGTTCAGCGCGAATCTTCCGTTGTTCCGTGTCGCATGTAGAAGAAAATACGAGGCTTGAAGAGGGAGTGATTATCGGTTGGCCCACAAGGGGACACGTTTCCCTATCGAAACCATGAGGGTTCTTGCGATAGGCTCCGGTTTGTAAGACGTTTGTAATGAAGCTTGGCCCAAATTGGCAATGTTTTAACCACGACATATATGTGCCATGACGTGACACCATGCCACCTTTGATGACTTTCTGATGAATTTTGGATTTATGGGGACTTGAAAACCGAGATTCGAAATGTTTGAGGACGAGCCAGAACACCGGTACGGTTGTAATTCATTCCCATTCCAGGCATGGGACCTAAACATGTACCCAAGGGCACATGTATAATTTTTCTAGCCATTTTGGTGAACTAGAGCACGTATTTGTAGTTCAGATTTGAATTATGGACATTAAATGCCTAGGAAACTCAATTAGTGTATAAAAGGCCAAACGAACCCTGAATAAGTTTAAATTTCAGCACGAATATCCTGTCGTTCCATGTTGCCCATAGAAGAAAATACAAGGCGAAAAGAGGAATTGATTACGTTTCACCCACAAGGGGGACACGTTTCCCTATCGGAACCACGAGGCTTCTTTGAGAGAAGCTCCGGTTTGTAAGAGGCTTGTAATAAAACTTGCGCCACAATGGACGAAAAAATTCCACGACATATAAGTGCCATGTTGTGACACCATGCCATGTTTCATGATTTTCGGCTTAGTTTTGGATTTACGGGGATTTAAAAACCGAGATTATATTCACGAATGTTTTCAAATAGCACACGGTTCACTCATGAAAGCCGTTATTCAATAAAAACTTCGTGGAAACCATATATAAAGTTTCATAAAAATCTGAAAAAAATGTGGGCTGTTAAGAAGGTGATGTTTTATTGCGACACAAAATTTCAAGTTGAAAAACATTACGAGATGTGAGCTATGAAAAAGACAAATTCAGCCGTGAATAGTGACATTACTATTCGGCACTATTCAATGCTGATTTTGTCTTTTTCATAGCTCACATCTCGTAATGTGTTTCACCTTCAAATTTTGTGTGGCAATAAAACATCATCCACTTAACATCCCGTATTTTTTTCAAAATTATTTTAAACTTCAAAACATCTTTTTCTCGTGGTTTTCACCGGTTTCCACCGAATGTTGGTTTCCGTATGATATTCTCCCCCTGCTGCGCGCGCGATCTGAGTCCTGCGTTTTGATTGGCCAGAACGCAAACCCCACGGATCGTACGTGTGCACTGTTGGATGCTCCCAGATCAAACGGCGACCCTGAGGCCTTTCGACAACACATGCAGTACATGGGTAAGCACTATGCGCATACGTCGTGCTAGCTCACACTTCCTTCTCTACTAGGTTGTAACATCCCAAATTTTCAATTTGGATGTTATACATAGGTCATCATATGCATATCATATTTTATTTTGCATTTGGTTGTGATCCTAGAAATCTTAAGTAACTCAAGGACCCACGGAGAGAGTTGGGGATTTCATTTGTTTTCATATTTGAATTTTCTAAAATTTGAAAACAGGATCATTTTGGTTTTCTTCGAATATTCCAAATATTAAAACAAAAGAGAGAAGATAATATGACTTCTTCAAAAAGAGCGGAATATTGGTGGAATTTTTTTAAAATCAAATAAATATTTTATTTGGATTATATTCGAGATTATATTCGAATTAGAAAAAAAATACATTTTTCAAAATTGCATTTTTAGGCCAGAAAAATGTTCACTTTGTTCTAAATATTTTATTTAGATGGTGAAAACTTTTTTTGGTGTTTTTGGATTTTTTTATTTTATTAGGATTTTTGTTATTTCGGCGGAATTATTTTATTAGAAAAAATTCCCCGGACCGACTGGGCCGAAACCCAGCCGGCCCACTCCCGCGCGCCGCCGTCTTCCCCGCCGTCGTGCCGCGCATGGATGTCGAGGGGAGTCTGAGCCGGACTTCGCCCCTGGCCGGCCCCCTCCCCATGCCACTGCGCTGCCCCGCCGCCTCTCCTCCCCACCCGAGTCGTAGCCACCGCCGCCCGCCGGTGCCGACGCCGCCGCCGCCCCGCCGCCTCGTCGTTGCTCGCACCGCCGCCGGATCTCGTCGCTGCCGCCGCCGGTTTTCTCGAAAAACCGGTAAAAACTGCCGCCGCCGCCTTTTTTCGGTTATAGATCTAGATCGGTTTTATTTTTAGGGTTAGGGTTTTCTCGGTTTTCCGCTCTGCTCTATTTAGCGAACGTTCGCTTGAACACCTTTGTTCGCGAACGCATTCATCTGTTCGTCTCTGCTAACGAACGTTCGTTCGTTAGTCTTTTTCTTTTTATTTTATTTTTGGCTAGGGACCTATCCGCGATTATTTTTATCGCAGATTAGCCCCTGATCTTCAAAACCTCGTAACTTTTTAACCATTCATCCAAATTCAGTGAAATCAATTCCTAAATCTTGGTCTCAAACCCCTCTTTTCAGTTAATCAACTTCAACATGGTTTTGAAAGTTTGAAATTTGGTTTCAAGAAGATTTGAATTCGAAATTCTTTTGATCGTAGTTTCGGATCCGTAGCTCTGATTCGATTGATTCTTTTTGCAAATCGAAGCACTTCAGTTGAAATTTCAGTTTGGAATTTCTCATCTGAGTTTTACCCTTGCATCTATTCTTGAGTGCTTATGTATGCTATTGTTTGTGTGCGATAGAATTTCCAGAGTATGAAGCGTGCTACTACGAGTCTCTAGGGTTTGCAGATCGTCAGCAAGGCAAGTAACACTTTGATCATATCCCCTATTACCTAGTTTTTATGCATTAGTTCCAATCCTCAAACATTGCATGAGTAAGATCTGGTTAACATGTGGGTTTGGGAAGTAGATGATGAGGTAGAACCTATTGTCCTTTATATCAAACCATGGGAGTTAGTTCTACGTTATGCTTATACTGCTATGCTATGCTCGTAGACGTGGATTGGTTGAGCGTATCCATGACAGATGTGAGAGTTATTAATTAATGGTTAAATTAAGGTGGCTACTTTAATACACATCTGGGTGGATTGGTTGAGGCACCCTGGAGCACCCAGTGGTTGTCTGGGCACATGGAGCAATCCAGCGCTGTCCTGGGATATCCCGGAGTACCCGTGTGATCATCCTATGGTTTGCCAGCCAGGCTCAAAGGGATCATAAGATTATTCATGCTAGAAAATTCCGTGTGCAGCCACAAGCCATTATGGGCTCTGCCATAGTTGAGTAAGTTGTGGGAAACCTTTCCATGATGGGCTAGCAGATGTAGGGGATTGTAGGTGTACCGGCCTATCTATCAGTTAAGGGAACCTCTTCGGAAAGAATGTGTCTCGGTCATCCGTTTCTCAAACACCATGCAGTGCGAGAAATTCAACGGAGGAGATCGAGTGTTGTGGGGAAAAGTGTGTAAACCTTTGCAGAGTGTACAACCTAATCATGGTTAGCCGTGTCCCTGGTTACGGACATTTTGAGTATTTGGTTCTTGAATTATTGATTTGATCTCATCACTCTATATTAATTTGTTGGGTTGTTAATTACTTCTTAATTGGGATATTGTTGGAGGAACCTTCTCAATGTTTATCAACCAACTTTGTCGCTAAATAAAATATATTCCTTTGCATTAGGGAAAAATTGGCTTTTCGCAAAAATATGATATCCATAGAGCCTCCACTAGCCATATCTGCATGTAGTGTTAGCATTTATCTTGTTCATTACTCTACAGTGTTATTTTGCCAGCATATTCCATGTGCTGACCCGTTTCGGGCTGCAACGTACTATGTTGCAGACTTTTCAGACGAAGAGTAAGGTGCGCTAGGTCGTTGTCGTGCACTCAGCTATGCCGTTGGAGTTGATGGACTCATTTTACCTTCGATGCTTCCGCAGTTATCTTATTTAGATGGCCTTAAGCCATATTATTGTAATAAGTTCTCTCTTGAGACATTCGATGTAATAAGTGGGTGATTGCACTCTATTATAAATCCTTCAAGTACTGTGTGTGTCAGCATTACCGATCCAGGGATGACACTTATGCGCAGAGATTTGACCGTTTGAGGTCGGATCGCTACAAGATGGTATCAGAGCACACGCTGATTGTAGGACGCGACCACTAAGATAAGCCGTAGGTCACTCTTCTCTACTCATTTCTGACTCCTCTCCATTTTCCACTCTATAGATGGCGGAGCCAAGGAACAAGTTTGCTCAACCGGATGAAGACACACCTTTTGGACGACACTTGAAGGAAGTCACTAAGTACCTAAACATCGGAATACCAAGTTTCACCGGGACCTACACCGCCACTCTACCAGAAGAGAAGCATTGGATGATTTGAGTTCATGTTCCAGGAAGGACATTCACGCCAGTTACTGGGCCCGTAGAGTTTTCATTTGATGCACCAACCTGGAGTCTAGGAAGGAGCATGGCAGCCCACATCGCCATGGGACACATTAGCGAAGTTTACAACAAGGATCTTAAGGACACCATCTATCAGATATGTGGGCGCCGAGATGAGCAATGGGAGATGATCAGCACCAGGAGGGACAAGTCCATTGCAGCTTTCATCCAGGAGTTAAACCAGCACATTCGCCGCCAGGAGAACCAAATGTGCGCAAGCATGATAGATCTGAAGAAGGTTATGTCCAGGAACATGGATCTTGAAGAGGAACTCAAGTCTACCCGCGATGGATATGAGGAGGAAATCGCAGTGCTACTGAGAAGAATGAAGACCTGATGAAGAAGCTAGGAGTATTCATGACGACCATCCCGAGGACTACATCATCATCGACGACACCGACTCCGACCCCGACAGTAGTGATGATGATTACCAAGACGAAGCTGGAGCGGATATCATGGAGTCTTCCGCCGATCAAAATTTATAGATGAGCACCATATTATCAGTAGTATCCCCCATGTATATAGAAGTAGTCTGGGCATTTTATATCGGTAGCTAGATCGTTGTATGCCCTTATTTGAATTGTGTGGTGTGTTATGATTGTGTTTGCCTCATGTGCATATGGGTAGTGCTTTTCTCTTCAGACCCCACTCTATTCTAATCTCTCCCCTCTAAACCCATATGCCTCTAAGACATGACCCCGGATTTGTCTTTCCACCGGAGCTCACTCAGTTGATCCAACAGCATAATGCCTTGATGCAGTTGCTACTCCAGAACCAAGGCAACAACAACAACAACAACAACCCACCGCCACCCACTCCAGTTGACAACTTAGCCCGTTTTCTGAGGTTGAATCTGCTGGTGTTTTCTAGTAGCACCGAGCCGATTGTTGTTGATGACTGGCTACGCAGGATTGGAAGGTAGTTGACCAACGCAGGTTGCACAGATGCTGAGAAGGTGCGTTTTGCCGCACACCAATTGGATGGACCCGCAACCTCATGGTGGGAGAATTACACAGCCACTTTCCCTATAGCCAATGTCACTCGGGATCAGTTTCAGCAAGCATTCCGCACTGCACATGTCTCAACTGGGGCTATGAGAATGAATTAGCGTGAGTTTTGCAACTTACGCCAGGAAAATTGTACTGTGGGGCAGTACGTGGATGAGTTTAGTAAGTTGCCTCGCTATGCCCCAGATGATGTGGCCACAGACGCCGCGAAGCAGGAGATGTTTATGGAAGGGCTGAATGATGAGATGAGTATGCAGTTGATTGTGGCAACATTTGCTAACTACCAGGAGTTGGTAGATAGGGCTCTTATGATTGAAGGGAAGCAACAGCAGATAGAGATCCGCAAAATGAAGTATGGACAAGGGAAGTATAATTCAGGAGCTTAGCAGAGACCTCATTTTACCCCGAACTCGGGAGGACAGACCCACCACAACCATGGAGGCCACGCTCACAATGGAGGAAGTTCGCATAACCATAGTGGCCCCAAGAATGGGAATGGGAATGGAGGAAGCAGCAGCCAGAACCGTTCCAACCCCACTACACCCGCCAAGAAGGGTCTAAGTCACATTACTTGTTTCAAGTGCGGGAAGACTGGACACTACGCCACCGAGTGTTCTGAAGCAAAGAATGGAAATGGCAATGGAAACTCTGGGAAGAAGCACAACCCTTTCAACAGGGGACAGGTGAACCACGTTAACGTGGAGGAGGTTGAAGAGCAGCTAGATGCAGTTATAGGTAAGTTTTTGGTTAAGTCATTTACTGCAATCGTTCTTTTTGATACTGGTGCATCGCATTCATACATTTCGAGTGGGTTTGTGGATAAGTATAAGTTGCCCAGCAAGGTTATTAAGACACCTATGTTAGTAAGCTTGCCAGGAGCGGAGTATATGGCAAGCCAAGGATGTTTTCAGATGCCATTGACCATAGGTAGACACGTGTTCCCTTCAGACCTAATAATTCTGGAGTCACAAGGATTGAATGTGATACTAGGCATGGATTAACTATCGATGTATGGGGGAAAAGTCGATTGCGCTAGTAAGTCAATTCTGCACACCACCCCGGAGGGAAAAAGGATTAAGTATGTATCCAGGCATGCGCCAAGGAGGACCCAAGTAAATTCTCTCTCAGGAGTTGTTTAGGAGGAAGTGCCTGTAGTGAAGGATTACCCGGATGTATTTGCACAAGAACTACCAGGCATGCCGCCGGATCGAGACATAGAGTTTTTGATAGATTTGTTGCCAGGCACCGGACCAATATCAAAGAGGCCATACCAGATGCTCGCAAATGATCGGGAGGAAAATAAGAAGCAGATTAAAGAGTTATTGGAGAAAGTTTACATTCGACCAAGTTCGTCACCGTGGGGAGCCCCAGTGCGTTTCGTTGAGAAGAAGGATGGATCCTTGAGAATGGTTGTTGAGTATCGTGCGTTGAATGAGGTGACGATCAAGAACAAGTACCCACTACCGATGATCAATGATTTGTTTGACCAGCTGCAAGGAGCTAAAGTATTCTCCAAGATCGATCTGCGCTCAGGATACCACCAGCTGAAGATCCGAGAAGAGGATATACCTAAGACAGCTTTTACCACTAGGTACGGGCTGTATGAGTATACGGTAATGTCATTTGGATTGACTAATGCCCCAGCCTTGTCGGCCTTCTGGGAACGGGGGTCCCCAGACTTGCCTGCATGTGGCCCACGGCGTGGCTCCACAAGCGGGCTCGTACGACCCATCTTCACCAGCAAGCACTCAAGACCTTCGCGAGGGGGCAAGCCTCGTGAGACGGACGACACAAGACCTCCTCGGGAGCGGACTCGCTAGGCTGGCTCGCGAGGGGCGGAGAGATCAAGGCGAGGCAAACCTTCCAATGACGTGAGCCATGACGATCGAGACCAGGAGGGTGCCAGGCGGGTGCCAGCGCGCACAGTGTCCTTGCTTCCTCTTTGGTGCTAAGGAGGCAAGCACAGGCGAGGAGTACCAAGGCGTCAAGCAAAGTTTTCCATATCGGTGCAACGAGACCAAGACCAGCAGGACCACAAGACGGAGGTCATCGTGGAGACCAAGGCGGCGTCAGTACCAGAGCCTTTGGCAGGCGAAGACTACTTTTGTCAGGATAAGCTATACTAGTTGTCCCCTTTCGAATTGGCCGTTGTTGGCTCCCTTCCCGCTCAATATTTGGGAAGAGGACCAGGGCCTCTATAAATAGGACTAGCCACCACAGTAGAGGCATCGGATCCTCACCTACCAGAGCTCATCCCGAGCGATCCTCACACCCACCAAGCACAAGAACACCTCACCTCAGGAGGTTGTTCTTCCCCCTGTACTGTTCATCCCCAGCCCAAGAGGCAATCCACCACCACCACACTGGAGTAGGGTATTACACCACAACGGTGGCCCGAACCGTTATAAATCCTGCGTCTTGCGTGTTGAGAGTTCGTCGTGCTTATCCTAGAGATCGTGAAGCGTGTGAGGGCGTGATCAGTGAGGGGGAGATCTTTGCACGCACCCCAGTGTTTGAACCTTTAGGGTTTTGCCGGAACCCAAAATCCGACATTTGGCGCATCAGGTAGGGGTGTGCCGAAGCCTTTTTCTCGTCGATCCGTGCTTCACCGCTCCACCACAACCATGTCGGACGTTCGTCGCACCCGCGCTGAGTGCCGGGCTGCCCTCGGCGCCCGCGCCGTTTAGACGGCCCCCGTCGGTGGGCCTCCCCGTCGTTCTCCGTCGCCTGCCGCCAACGCCGCCACCGGCCCGGCGGGGAACGAGCAGCAAGCATCCTCGCTGCACCCCTCGGTGCGGCGGGACGGTCGCACCGCCACCCCGTCGCTGACCCTCGCTGGTTCGTCATCTAACGCTCGTCGCGCTCCCACGGACGCGTGGGCCGTGCTATTCATGGCGCACGAGCTCCTGCGTTACCGCCCAGTCGACGACCTCTATGAGGACTGGCTGGACCGCATCGCCGAGCTCATCAGCGCCGCAGGGGGCTCCCCTGCACTGTCCCTCTTGCTGCCTCGCCCTCCGCCGGCTATGGGCGACGTGGTTCATGGGGCGCCGCCAGCACCTCTGCTCCAAGACGGCGCCCTGGCACCGAGACATACGGCTCCGCGGCGCGACCCTCCGTGCCAAGCACCTGCGCGTGAAGAAAGCGGCCACAAGAGAACGCTCCACCACTCCCCGCACCGCCACGTCAGGATCGCTTGTCGCGGCAGAGCCTTGCACCGCTTGCCGTGGCGGCGCGCGGGCGCCAAGATCAAGCTCCACCTCCACGGCGGGCCACGGTGACCACGGCAGGCTGCCGCGCCTTCACCCCCGAGCTGCATAGAGTCGCCTGGCCGGGCAAGTTCAAACCAGATCTGCCTCCTCGCTACGACGGCACCCCGACCCCACGGAGTTCATGCAGCTCTACGAACTGAGCATCGAGGCGGCTAATGGCGACGAAAAAGTCATGGTGAACTGGTTCCCCATGGCTCTCAAGGATGGTGCCCGCTCCTGGCTCCTGAACCAGCCTCCTGGCTCCATCTCCTCCTGGAATGAGATGCGTGACCGTTTTGTCGCCAACTTCCAGGGCACTCGCGACCGTCCCCCGGCCACGGGTGACCTGCGCCGCGTCAAGCAGCAACCAGGGGAGACCCTCCAGAAGTATATCCAGCGCTTCAACAACGTTCGGCTCAAGATCCCCAAGGTGACGGACGAGGCCATCATCTCTGCATTCTCCGATGGCGTCCGCGATGTCAAGATGAAGGAGGAGCTCGCCATCCACGAGGAGGTGTGCACATCCCTGGAGCTGTTCAACCTGGCGACCAAGTGCGCAAGGGCTGAGGAAGGGTGCCTTTCCCTTCTCGAGCTCCTGGCTGCCGACCCAGAGGAGAAGAAAGCCAAGGCCAAGGACGTGAAGCGCAAGGGAGTCGCCGTGCTCATGGCGGAGCCAGACACGAAGCGCGGCAGAGACCAGCCCGAGTCATCCAAGAGCAGCCGACCATTCTGCGCCTTCCACAACGTGCACAACCACAACACCAACGATTGTCAAGAGCTCAGGGCCATTCGCGACGGACGCTTCGGTCGACGCCCTGAGCATAACGAGCGAGGCTACGGCTGAGGGGGAGGACATGGCGGAGGACGCTGGGACGACCGGGGCCCGCGCCAGGAGTGGCGCGACCAGCCTCGTGAGGACCGCTGGCAGGATCCGCCTCGCGAGGGTGCCTGGAGGGATCAGCCTTGCGAGGACCATCCGCAGGGCAATGCTGGGCTTCCTCCGCTGCCTCCACAAGCAAGAAGGAACGACGACCACCATTGAGATGAGGGGGCTGGGGGCTTCCAGGAGCCTCGCGCGATATCCTGCATCTTGGGCGGAGCTCAAGCCCCAGCCTCTCAATGCATCTTCAAGCAGTTTGCCCGCGAGGTGTACGCAGTCCTCCCCAGGCTCGAGGCGATGCGCCCGCTCTGGTGGTCCAAGTGCGCCATCACCTTCAGTTCGGCAGACCAGCTCAAGTTCACGGCAACCGCTGGCGTTCTCTTGATGCTTTGTTCGCCCGTCATCAGCAACGTACAAGTCACCAAGACCCTCATCGATGGCGGCGCAGGGCTCAACGTCTTGTCCGTCAACACGTTCGACAGTCTCCAAGTGCCCTACGACCAGCTCCAGCCTACCAAGCCTTTCTCAGGAGTGACCGACGGTTCCACCACACCGATAGGGCAGGTCCGCCTCCCTGTCACCTTCGGAGAACGCAACAACTACCGCACCGAACTCATCGACTTCGACATTGCCCACATCCGTCTGCCGTACAATGCCATCCTCGGGTATCCAGCCCTGGCCAAGTTCATGGCGGTCACGCACCACGGCTACAACATCCTCAAGATGCCAGGAAGCGGCGGGATCATCACAGTCCCCTGCGAAGAAAGAGATGCAGTGTGCTCCCTTGAGCACAAATTCCAAGCAGTGTCAATCAAAGACCCCGACAACAATGCAGCTCAGTACCCTCCTGAAGCCATCCCCAAGAAGAAGAAGCAACTACCCCGTGCCGGACCCTAAGAGAGCTGCACCGCAAGTGGGACCTCGTCAGGATCAGCGCCCGTGCCAGGGGCGCCTTCTTCCCTCGCATAGGAAGGCGCGCCCGGCGCCCTCCTCGGGCAGGGCTCAGGGGCTCTCTTCTGGAGGGCCTCAGACCTTGCCAACATCACGAGGGAGGCGCTCGGGCACCACGTGGAGGCGTGCCTCGCAGCACATTTCCCTCAGGAAGACAACGGGCGAGGAGCGCCCAAAGCTCAGGAGTTCATCGCCAAGACCACTCAGGAGTTAGAAGAAGCAAGAGCCATGCGTGGCGACTGCCGTTCACCTGCCGTAGCTCCCCATCCAGCCGAGGATGGCGGATTGCGCGTCTACATCAACATTCCAGGGCTCAACAGAGCCGCATGTCAGGAGCTCTTCTGGCCTTCGCGTGTGGGATGCTGCGAGGGCCCACCTCATAGCTGCCTTCGCATGCCTTTTGGCCTGCCGATCGTGGCTTCCGCCTTCCAGCGCAACCTGCAGAGCATCCTGGCGGCTCAGGAGGCCAGGCACCACGCAGTCCTGGCGGAGATGGAGATGGTCCTCAAGGTATCCCTAGAGCCTGTACCCCTAGAGCCTCCCGAGGCTCAGGGCCCCGGTGGCTCATGAGGAGCAACCCCTTCGTTGCGCGCCTTCAGCTGCCTCAACATTCCTTCATCGACAGAATCAGGTGACAGTTTCCATGTTTATTTAGCTAGGAGCGCCCTCAGGGCTGCATCATTCCTAGGCCGCATGGGTCCGTCCCTGCGGCGTGTATCCCTTTTATGTCTTTAGCTTACCTTGCTGGGGGAGCCCCTCGGGCTGCATCATCCCCAAGCCTCTCGTGCCTGACCCAGTGGCGTGTATCTTCCCAGCATTTACTTAAGCCAGTTCGCTTCCCATGCTTAATCTATCTATGACTATCACCTGGTTGATTGTCATCTACCACGAGAGCCGCGCGCCGATTGTCTTTCTTCAGGACCCTTCGCATGAGAAAGGTTAGGCACGGCGTCTGTGCTCGGGCCCGCCCCTGCAGCGTCAATAAATCCAACGGCTGAGCTCTGTCTGGCGGGCCGGCCCCATTCACGTCACCTCCTGGGGCCGTTGGTGCTTGGCCTTCTCACGCGATAACCTTAGGAGATTCGTTCGGTACAGGTTGCCTAACCACCACGCAGGACCACCACACCAAACAAGAATCAAGACCATGCGCAACCTGCCATGAGGTAGGGCCTCGTGAGTCCCGCGCTGGCTCATGAGTGCCTAGACACACCTCCTCTAGCCCTGTCGTGCAAGCCACGTGTCTGGGAGGGGCTGTACATGCCCCGGGGGCTCTCCGCAGTAGGGAGTCCCCTCCCACGTACCAGTGGAAGCACCATGCTCCGCGCTGGCCGTCGACACTGCCGAGGAGCGGCTATGCTCGTGCAAGTGTGGAAGCGCTATGCTTTGCGCTGGTGATAAACAACTGAGGGCGGCCCCACGGCCGTATCAACTTCAGGGAGCCCTTGAGCTCAGTGCCTGGCCTCACCGCAACACCTCCCCTCGGGAGAGTCGCGCGACAGGTCTGGGCATGGGAGCTGCGCTCGGGTCACGCCCAAGCGTACGCCACCCAACCAGCTTCCCCAGACCAGGTCGTCGCGCGCCCCTCCCGAGCCAAGCCTCGGTGAGGGCAAAGCTATGAAAGTTGTTTGCACGTCAAGGGG
Organism: Aegilops tauschii subsp. strangulata; assembly: GCF_002575655.3. NCBI lineage: Eukaryota > Viridiplantae > Streptophyta > Magnoliopsida > Poales > Poaceae > Aegilops > Aegilops tauschii. The sequence goes on along the minus strand of NC_053038.3, from coordinate 266,935,600 downwards.
GACTCCTGAGCATCGCGACTTAGGAGCCTAACTGGTCACGTAGCCCCTCACTCCTTGGTTCCGTCCTAGTCTCCGGCCGGCCTAATGGCGGTTGAGGTATGCGCGGGGCCGGGCTCTGCCGATGTAGAACACTAAACTTACTCCTACGTCCCCTTCCTATAAGCTGTTTGTGCGTCAAGGGGGAATCTTGAGCATCGCGACTCAGGAGCCTAACTGGTCACGTAGCCCCTCACTCCTTGGTTCCGTCCTGGTCTCCGGTCGGCCCAATGGAGGCTGAGGTATGCGCGGGGCCGGGCTCTGCCGACGTAGAACGTAAAGCGGATAGGAAGAAAACCGCAAAATCTCAATGCAAATATTACAAGACATATTGTTCCGAATATCAAACACAAGTTTAAACACCTCCACGAGGCACGCTACATGTTGCAGGAGTTTCAACAGGAAAGGAGCCGCAAGCTAGTCATCCCTGGATACCGCTGGCACCCGCAAGAGGCGCCCCCTCCTGGGTGGCGTCGCCTTCACCTGCACCACCAGTCGAAGGCGCGGGGGCGAAGGCGTCAAACCTCTGCATCAGGGCTTCCACCTGACCACTCACGGCTGCGGCGGTAGCTGCGGAGCAATCGTCATCCATAGGCTCCGGCAGCTCATCAAGGCGGGTGACAGGATCGCGAAGATGGAGGTGGCTGAAGACGCGCGTCAGCGCGGCTGAAGAAACGACGCGAGCGTCTTCCTCCGCCATGGGGCCGATGTCGCTCATAACTTCCTCAAGCGCCTCGACCAAGTAGGGAAGCAACTGGGCGGGGCCGTCCTCATCGGTGTTCAGCGGCTTCTCCAAGCCCTTATCATAGAGTGACTTCACAGCCTCGCGAGACCTATTCTCGAGAAGCGCAAAGGCCGTGCGGTCCTCAGCCAGAACCTTCGCCTTCGCGACAAGTTCGGCTTCCTCCGCCTTCACCTTCCATTCCAGCTCCTCCAGTCGGCCGCGCACAATGGCCTGCGCCTTTGCCGACAGCTCCAGCTCAGCATCGCGACCCTTGACGGCATCCTCCCGGGCCTTCATCTTCTCCTCCTCCGCCTCACGGCCACGGCCTTCCTCTGGACGTTCGTTGCACAGGGTCTTCAGCTCGGCCTCCAGTGCCTGGCAGCGACTCTTGGCGGCCTCAACGTCCTTCAGCGCCGCCTCGCGAGTGGCCGCTGCTTGGGCGGCGGCCTGCTTCTCCTTCTCAGAGGCCGCCACGGCCTGGCTCAGTGCCGCCCGAACAGACACGTCGGAATAGAGCCAGCCAGAAACCAACTCCAAACGCCCGGCCACCAGGAGGGGGTCGGCGCCTTGAAGATCTTCTCGCAGCCAGGTCATCTCCAGAAGGGCGCGCTCGTCAAGGGAGGCAGAAGGACTAGGGATCAGCGGCGCAGCAGGAGGTGGAGGAGAAGGTATTGTCACCATAGCCTGGGAAGCTGGGAGCTCCTGGGCCTCAGAGGCTTCAGCAGCCGAGCCGGACGCCGGTGCCTCCGGAGCCAGCGAGGCCACGGGGGATGACTCCTTCCGAGGGTTCTCCCCCACGCCTCGCAAGGACGATCGGGCCGGAGAGACATGAGCGCCAACGTTGCCCTTCTCCACGGAGGGAGACGCTGACGGAGCAGGCTGGTTGGCCCCGGGCAGCACCACCAGCCCCTCCTTCCTCTTCTTCGTCACAGGCGTCGGCCTAATCGCACAGCGGAGAAGCATCAAGAATCAGCAGCATAATCAAGAACAAGGCAAAGCACGAGCACTTACTAGTCCACCGCAGTGTAGTCCACCTTCCTCTTGCTGAGCTTGAAGCCCAAGAGCCTCCCAGACCGGGGCGCGGGCGCACAAGCCCCAGGAGCGGAAGAAGGGGCAGCAGGTGGGCCGGAAGCGGCTCCAGGCAGCGCCAGAACAGAAGCAGCATCCTGGGAGATCAGCGTCGATCGGCCCCTCGTCGGGATTGCGGGTGCTTCTCCCTTCTCCTGGCGGGCGTCAGCCTTGTCGTCGTCAGGAAGGGTGCGGAGGATGTGAGCTTTGCTCAAAGGGGAGGTCTCCCCCGTCCATTTAGAGGTCACCTCCTCCTCCTCCTCTTCCTCCCCGCGGGACTCACCAGAAGACAGCTCTACCGGCGTCAGTGCCGCAGGGGCCCCTGTGGGCGCCAGCGGCACCAGCCCACATCCGTCAAAGGTTGGCCTGGTGGCCACGACCTGCGCCCCGTCCTTGCGGCGGAACAAGGGAATGAAGATGCTTGGTGGGTACTCCTGGTCGTCCCCTACGAGGAGGCGGAGGGCCGCAGCCAACTCACCGTCAGGCAAGGCTTCCAGGCTCAGGAGAACCTTGTCCTCTTCATCCCCAAGCCTCCACAAAGGGCGCGTACGCGCCTGAAGCGGGGCCACGCGCAGCATCAGGAATTCCCTCAGTTGCATGGCCCCTATCACCTTTGCCGCCCTCACGTTGCCCGGCTTCAGGTCGGCCTTCATCTGCTCCAGCACCGGCATCACCCGCTCATCAGTGAGCTTGCGCAAGACCACCCCTTGTCGGACTGGGCATCTCAGTTGGCAGCACCAAGCGTGGGTGGACACACTTGGCGTCCATCATGACCCACTTGCTCCTGAAACCGTCGTCCTGCTTCCCAGTCTTCGAGATCGAGTTGGCCTTGCCGGTGGTGATGAAGTTGGCACACCCGGAGGTATGATCCTCGTTGATGCGGAGGAAGAAGAAGTGGCGCAGCAGAGCAACGGACGGCATCACGCCGAGATATGCCTCGCAGTAGAAGGCGAAGATCGACAAGAGAAGGATAGAGTTCAGATGAAGATGCGGCACCTGCAGCCCGTAGTGGCAAGGACCTCATAGAAGAAGTCAGAGAAGGGGGGAACCAGCCCCACGACGATGCTGCTCATGAAGAAGGGGAAGAAGGTGCTTCCCTCAGGCTCCAGCACGTCAGAGCCGGCCCGGAGCACAGTCTTCCCCCTCTCGTTGCTTTCCCCCGCCGTCAACAAGCGCGTGGTGGCGAGACTCTTCTCTGAGACATTCGGCGCGTCGAGAGCTCGCTCGTACCAAGCCGGCGACGAGGCAGGCTTGACCTTTCGGGGCGCCATTGCTCGCCGATGCGGAAGGGGATGAGAATAGATCTGGAGATTTCGGAAGCAGGGAGCGAGAAAGGGGATCTGGAGCAAGATGGAAGGAAGCAATGAAGGCAAGCGCTGTCTACGCCAGCCTTTTGACAGTCGGGCAGTTGCCGAGGCAGCGTGGGGAAGCGGAGATGCCCACGTCCAATCAACCGCCACGCGTCGACCGGGGCCGCAGGCTATTGGGGCCCGCGGCGCTCCGCACTTGCCCTTTGGCTTCGCCCCGAAGTCAAGTCCGAGCGCGCCTTGGGCCCGGGGGCTACTGTCGGCGTTCTAGGAATGGGGGTCCCTAGACTTGCCTGCCTGCGGCCCACGGCGTGGCTCCACAAGCGGGCTCGTACGGCCCATCCTCACCAGCAAGCACTCAAGACCTTCGCGAGGGCCAAGCCTCGCGAGGCGGACGACACAAGACCTCCTCGGGAGCAGCCTCGCCAGGCTGGCTCGCGAGGGGCGGAGAGATCAAGGCGAGGCAAACCTCGCGAGGTTCCAATGACGTCAGCCATGATGATCGAGACCAGGCGGGCGCTAGCGCGCACAGAGTCCTTGCTTCCACTTTGGTGCTAAGGAGGCAAGCGCAGGCGAGGAGTATCGAGGCGTCAAGCAAAGGTTTCCATATCGGTGCAACGAGACCAAGACCAGCAGGACCGCAAGACGGAGGTCACCGTGGAGCCCAAGGCGGCGTCAGTACCAGAGCCTTTGGCAGGCGAAGACTACTTTTGCCAGGATAAGCTGTACTAGTTGTCCCCTTTCAAATTGGCCGTTGTTGGCTCCCTTCCCGCTCAATATTTGGGAAGAGGACCAGGGCCTCTATAAATAGGACTAGCCACCATAGTAGAGGCATCGGATCCTCACCTACCAGAGCTCATCCCGAGCGATCCTCACACCCACCAAGCACAAGAACACCTCACCTCAGGAGGCTGTTCTTCCCCTTGTACTGTTCATCCCCAGCCCAAGAGGGAATCCACCACCACCACACTGGAGTAGGGTATTACACCACAACGGTGGCCCGAACCAGTATAAATCCTGCGTCTCGCATGTTGAGAGTTCGTCGTGCTTAGCCTAGAGATCGTGAAGCGTGTGAGGGCGTGATCGGTGAGGGGGAGATCTTCGCGCGCACCCCAGTGTTCGAACCTTAAGGGTTTTGCCGGAACCCGAAATCCGACAAGCCTATTTCATGAGCATGATGAATAAGGTGTTCATGGAGGTTTTTGATAAGTTTGTTGTGGTGTTTATTGATGATATTCCGGTGTACTCGAAGAATGAAGAGGAGCACAAGGAGCATTTGCGTTTAGTTCTGGAGAAGCTCAGGGAACAACAGTTATACGCCAAGTTCAGCAAATGTGAGTTTTGGTTGAAGGAAGTTGGTTCTCTTGGACATGTTATATCAGGTGAGGGTATAGCAGTAGATCCTACCAAGGTTCAGTCTGTCACTGAGTGGTTGGCACCCACCTCAGTTGGAGAGATCCGCAGTTTTCTGGGACTCGCGGGATATTACCGGAGATTCATTGAGAATTTTTCCAAGATTGTGAAGCCCATGACAGAGTTATTGAAGAAGGACACCAAGTTCAAGTGGACCGAAGAATGCGAGGCTAGTTTTCAGGAGTTGAACAAACGTTTGGTTACAGCCCGAGTGTTAATTCTGCCGGGTATACGCAAGGATTTCCAAGTATTTTGCGACGGTTCTCGCTTAGGACTGGGAGTTGTACTTATGCAGGATGGAAGAGTTGTTTCATATGCCTCACGACAGCTTCGACCACATGAGTTGAATTATGCCACGCATGATTTGGAGTTAGCAGCAGTAGTGCATGCGCTCAAGACCTGGAGACATTTTCTCATTGGAAACCGTTGTGGTGTGTACACGGATCACAAGAGTTTGAAGTACATTTTTACGCAGAAGGAACTAAATCTCAGGTAGAGGAGATGGTTGGAGCTTATAAAGGATTATGATATGAAGCTGCACTACCATCCAGGAAAGGCCAATGTCGTAGCAGACGCTTTGAGCTGGAAGAGTTATGTCAATACCCTCGTAAGTGGAGGATTACCGCAGGAGTTAGTTGACGATCTCAAGGAACATCGTTTGGAGATAGTTCCAAGAGGTTTTGTCGCAGAAATGGAAGTTCGGTCTACATTATTGGGAAAGATTCGAGAAGCTCAGAAGGATGACAAAGAGATTGCTAAGATAAAGGAGAAAATGAGAAAAGGAAAAGCCAAAGGTTTTCGTGAGGATGAGCATGAAACTTTATGGTTTGAGGATCATGTTTATGTGCCCAATAATGCGGAGATTAGGAAGTTAATACTTCAGGAAGCTCATGACTCGCCATACTCAATACACCCCAGAAACACCAAGATGTATTTGGATTTGAAGGAGCGTTTTTGGTGGATTGGTATGAAGAAGGATATTGTAGAGTATGTAGCCGTATGTGATGTATGTCAGAGAATGAAGGCAGAACATCAGAAGCCAGCAGGATTACTACAGCCTATGCCGATACCCGAATGGAAGTGGGACAAGCTTGGCATGGATTTTATCACCGGATTAGCCAGGACCTGATCGGGATATGATTCTATCTCGGTATTAGTGGATTGTTTGACCAAGGTGGCTCACTTTATCTGAGTGAAAACCACCTATACGAGTGCGAAGTTGGCTACGATATATATGACCAGGATCGTATGTCTGCATGGAGTTCCGAGGACCATCGTATCGGATGGAGGAACACAGTTTACTTCAAAGTTTTGGCATCAGTTGCACCAGACTTTGGGTACCAGGCTAGAGTTTAGTACAACCTTTCATCCGTAGACAGATGGACAGACCGAGAAAGTCAATCAGATTCTGGAGGACATGTTGAGAGCTTGTGCGCTGGATTATGAATCTAGTTGGGATGATAATTTGCCTTACGCGGAGTTCTCATACAACAATACTTATCGAGCCAGTTTGAAGATGGCACCCTTCGAAGCTTTGTATGGGAGAAGGTGCAGGACACCGTTGATGTGGGATGAAGTTGGAGACCGCCAGTTGTTTGGACCAAATCTGGTCAAAGAGTCTGAAGAGAAGGTTAAGTTGATTCGCGATAGACTGAAGGTAGCTCAGTCCAGGCAGAAAAGTTATGCCGATTCAAAGTGCAAGGAGGTAGTCTATGAAATCGGAGACAGAGCATATCTTCGTGTGTCACCTCTGTGAGGAGTTAAACAATTTGGAGTTAAGGGAAAGTTAGCCCCGAGATTTGTAGGACCATATCGAGTTTTGGAGCATATGGGAGAAGTGGCCTACAAGTTGGAGTTACCCGAAGGATTGTCATGAGTTCATGAGGTGTTTCATGTTTCCCAGTTGAAGAAGTGCCATGCAGAGATGGCCGATATTCCTCTAAGGGATACAGTGCCCCTAGAAGCAATTCAGTTGGACAGTGACCTAACCTACGAGGAGAAGCCCGTCAAGATTCTAGAGTTTGCCAGCCGAGTACATGCAACAAGGTTATCAAGTTTTGCAAAGTTCAGTGGAGCCACCATACCAAGGATGAAGCCACCTGGGAACGAGAGGAAGACCTACGGAAAGATCACCCGCACCTATTTTCTAGCCAACACGAATCTTGAGGGCGAGATTCATCTTAAGGGGGGTTGGTTTGTAACATCCCAAATTTTCAATTTGGATGTTATACATAGGTCATCATATGCATATCATATTTTATTTTGCATTTTGGTTGTGATCCTAGAAATCTTAAGCAACTCAAGGACCCATGGAGAGAGTTGGGGATTTCATTTGTTTTCATATTTGAATTTTCTCAAATTTGAAAAGAGGATCATTTTGGTTTTATAATTTTTCTCTCCGAATATTCCAAATATTAAAATAAAAGAGAGAAGATAATATGACTTCTTCAAGAAGAGAGGAATATTGGAGGAAAAAATTCAAAATCAAATAAATATTTTATTTGGATTATATTCGAGATTTTATTCGAATTAGAAAAAATATGCATTTTTCAAAATTAAATTTTTAGGCAAGAAAAATGTTCACTTTGTTCTAACTATTTTATTTAGACGGTGAATTTTTTTTGGCATTTTTAAAATTTTTACTTTATTTTATTAGGATTTTTGTTTTTTCGATGGAATTATTTTATTTAAAAAACCCCGGACCGACTGGGCTGAAACCCAGCCGGCCCACTCCCGCACGCAGCCGCCTTCCCCGCCGCCGTGCCATGCACGGACGTCGAGGGGAGTCCAAGCCGGACTCCGCCCCGGTCCGGCCCCTTCCCCAAGCCACCGCGCTGCCCCACCCCCTTTTTAAGCGCGCCGCCCCGCCGCCTCTCCTACCCACCCCTAGCCGCATCCACTGCCGCCGAGCCGCACCGCCGCCGCTTGTCGCCGCCCGTGCCGCCCACCGCTGCCGCTGCCCGCTGCCGTCGCCGCAGCCCCGCAGCCTCGCCGTTGCCCGCGCCGCCGCCAGATCTCGTCGCCGCTGCCATCGTTTTTTTTCAGTTTTAGATCTGGATCGGTTTTATTTTTAGGGTTAGGGTTTTCTCGGTTTTTCTAGGTTTTCCAATCCGCTCTATTTAGCGAGCGCTCGTCCGAACGCCTCAGTTCGCGAACGCGTTCGTCTGTTCGTCTCAGCTAATGAACGTTCGTTCGTTAGTCTTTTTCTTTTTCTTATTTTCGGCCAGGGACCTATCCATGATTATTTTTATCGTAGATTAGCCCATGATCTTCAAACCCTCGTAACTTTTTAACCGTTCGTCCAAATTCAGTAAAATGAACGCCTAAATCTTCTTCTCGAACCCCTCTTTTCAAGTAATCAACTTGAGCATGGTTTTGACAATTTACAATTTGGTTTCAAGCAGATTTGAATTCGAATTTCTTTTGATCGTAGTTTCAGATCCGTAGCTCCGATTCGATTGATTCTTTTTGCAAATCGAAGCACTTCAGGTGAACTTTCAGTTTGGACTTTCTCATCTGAGTTTTACCGTTGCATCTATTCTTGAATTCTTATGTATGCTATTGTTTGTTTGCGATAGAATTTCCGGAGTGTGAAGCGTGCTACTACGAGTCTCTAGGGTTTGCAGATCGTCAGCAAGGCATGTAACACTTTGATCATATCCCTTATTACCCAGTTTTTATGCATTAGTTCCAATCCTCAAATATTGCATGAGTAGGATCTGATTAACATGTGGGTTTGGGAAGTATATGATGAGGTAGAACCTATTGTCCTTTATATCAAACCATGGGAGTTACTTCTACGTTATGCTTATACTGCTATGCTATGCTCGTAGACGTGGATTGGTTGAGCGTATCCATGACATACGCGAGAGTTGTTAATTAATGGTTAACTTATGGTGGCTACTTTAATACACATCTGGGTGGATTGGTTGAGGCACCCTGGAGCACCCAGTGGTTGTCTGGGCACCTGGAGCAATCCAGGGTTGTCCTGGGATATCCCGGAGTACCCGTGTGATCATCCAATGGTTCACCACCCAGGCTCAAAGGGATCATAAGATTATTCATGCTAGAAACTTCCGTGTGCAGTGAAAAGCCATTATGGGCTCTGGCATAGTTGAGTAAGTTGTGGGAAACCTTTCCATGATGGGCTAGCAGATGTAGGGGATTGTAGGTGTACCGACCTATCTATCGGTAAGGGGGCCTCTTCGGAAAGACTGTGTCTTGGTCATCCGTTTCTCAAACACCATGCAGTGCGAGAAATTCAACGGAGGAGATCGAGTCTTGTGGGGAAAAGTGCACAGACCTCTTCAAAGTGAACAAACTAATCATGGTTAGCCGTGTCCCCGGTTATGGACATTTTGAGTATCTGGTTCTTGAATTATTGATTAGATCTCATCACTCTATATTAATTTGTTGGGTTGTTAATTACTTTTTAATTGGGATATTGTTGGAGGAACCTTCTCAATGTTTATCAACTTTGTAGCTAAATAAAATATATTCCTTTGTAGTAGGGAAAAATTGGATTTCCGCAAAAATATGATAACCATAGAGCCTCCACCAGCCATATCTGCATGTATTGTTAGCATTTATATTGTTCATTGCTATACAATGTTACTTTGCCAGCATATTCCATGTGCTGACCCATTTTGGGCTGCAACATATTATGTTGCAGACTTTTCAGAGGAAGAGTAAGGTGCGCTAGGTCGTTGTCGTGCACTCAGCTATGCCGTTGGACTTGATGGACTCATCTTACCTTCGATGCTTCCGCGGTTATCTTATTTAGATGACCTTAAGCCATATTATTATAATAAGTTCTCTCTTGAGACATTCAATGTAATAAGTGTGTGATTGCACTCTGTTATAAATCCTCCAAGTACTGTGTGTGTCAGCATTACCGATCCAGGGATGACACTTATGCACAGATATTTAACCGTTTGAGGTCGGATCGATACATAGGTTTTCAAAATAGCCTACCATTTCTCGCCACTCCTCTCATCGGTTTCCCGCCTCTTCTCCTACCGTTTTCCCGCTACCAGTGTCAGTGCTCATTGAAGGCTAGCGGCGACACACCGGCCATGTAAAATATCCCACACAGTTTCTAAAAGCAAAAATGTGTGTGATAGGAGGGAGTAGGTCCCATAGGGTGACCAGGGTGAAGCGCCTTAATGACAAGGAGGCAATTCTTATCAGCAAGGGCCGGCTTCCCATCTGCTAGCCTAGTCGAATAGAATGCATAAGTTAAGCATGCTCGGGCTGGAGTAGTCCAAGGATGGGTGACCCGGTGCGAAGTTGCATATATCAAGCTTCATTTAAATGCCATGACACGGTCATTATAGAGATATATTATATCTCCATAGTGACCTATCATGGCAATTATATAAACCTTGGGATCCTTGTTTTGCTAATTTGTAGACTATGTTTTTATGGGTTATTTTTTGCTCTAAAAAATTCAAGAATGATTGGCTGGACCTGTCTTGGCGATTATATAAACCTACTATGTTTTTATGGATTATTTTTTCCTCTAAAAAATTAAAGAATGATTGACTTGACATGTCATGGCGATTATATAAACCTTTTTCAGGTTGCCTGCGGGGTATAGGGGGCAGGGTGTTCTTCTTGAGCATGTCTCCCATGTGCGGCCTATAGATGCGGCACATATATGTGCGCTCCCTTAGGTATATATACTATCCTTTACCGACAATTAGGGGGGCCCCACACAATCCATCCCTTTGACTAACAACGAGAAGGGTTTGACCATGATGGTTTCCTATTGATACTAGTAAGGTACACGTACATTACACGCATGAGATTTGGTAACCAAATTATGAATAAATACCACACGATAGCATGTAAGCTTTGAGTCATTTATGCATGATGTAGATGTTCATTTAATTCTTATAGTTCATCTCATCCAAAATCAATTAGTTTTATTAAAAAAATATTTTAAGATTCATGGAATTGTGCATTGTAAAGGTAAAAACAAAAAGTGACAATTCATTTAGAAAAAAAGTTTGGGCAATTAAGATATGGAAGATTCTAGAGAACAAAGGAGAAGTGCTTGTGTTTTGAGGTTTGTGCATTATGCTTAAGTTCGACCATGGAGTGTTCTAGATTGTACATGTGGCAGAATCTGGTGGAATGTATATGATATCCATCGGCTAGTAGTGCTCCGATTTGCCATCTCTGTACCGTTGGATTGGCTTCATCCAACGACCAACTTTCAAAGTTAATCGCACACTATATAGGTGCATAGATTTATAGATATATATAGATGTGTCCCATGTTATACCAAATAAAGTTTGAGCGCATGCGTGGGACGACCCCCCCCCCCCCCACCGCCGCCGCCTCGAAGTTGGGAAACTGAATTGTACATATTGAACCAGGCTTGCAGTCGGGTACAGTGTTCGGTTTGTAATGTAGTTGGTGGCCCATCGGAGTTGTGCATTTGGGATTTAAAAACATCACACACCACCGTACCCATACATATTTTTGGGCCGCATGCAGTGTATACGGGGTCTTCTAATCGACCACGTCTCCCTTGTGCGGTTTTTTGTGATGACACGCATATCTGTGGGCTCCCCGAGTGTATATATATCATCCCTTTGACCGATAATGAGGGGTATGTGTTGGCCATGAATGGACTCCTCCTAGTTCGTGTTAGGGCCGGTCACTGTCACATGTCGCTCAAGCAAAGCTCGAGCTCATGCGTTGTCAGGATTCCCTCCGACATGCTCGGATTGCTGGGTTCGACCAACATCAAACCCTGCGTATCTCATCCTTAACTACCTTGCCTTCATGGTTGTTGTCTGTATCGAGAGGTAGGCACCACATCTAAATTGTACATTATTCTATATTGAAAACACACATCGCCCCTTCTCAACGTACATCATTTTGGGCCGCATGCAAGAGGTGCTGGTTTTGTGGTCCCTCTCGTGCGGTTTTTATGATTGTTCAATCTATTCGCCCAAGCGGTTTATCGACAACAACAACTGTCGTTTGACCAAACGATAGATTCATTGGTCTGTCTTATATATGGTAGGTCATGGCGACGTGCATGTATGACCAAAGTATCGATCATTACGTGCATCCGCCTTGCTGACACGAAGTGGGAGGTGGTGGGCCAAGCATCCTAGCTAGGTATGACATTATGTCATTATATATATATATATATATATATATATATATATATATATATATATATATATATATATATCCAAGGGTGCTTTCGGGTTTGCGAGGCAGGTGCCACCAAAGTTATGCATTGTGTATTTAATGTTTTAAACATCCGAAATATTCCTACATATATTTGGCCACTTCCAGGTGGTTCTTGACTTCTGGCCCCTCTCATCGATCTTTGATGACGCGCCCAACCGTGGGCCCGCGCGGTCAAAATTGTGCATTGGAATTTTGAGCATCACAAACCACCCTTTTCACTCATATATATTTGGGCCACATGCTGGTGTGGCTGTCTCCTGACCCTCTCTAACGTTATTTTTTGCTACAAAGACTCTGATGACGCTCAACGGACACGGGTATAATATCTTAACCGTGTGCGATACAAGTGCGCTATGAATCACCATGCCTATGCAAGCACGAGCAAAGGTGGAGGTACTGGCTCAACCGTGTGCGATCCAAGTGCGCTGTAAAATCACCACGGCCGCGTAAGCGCGAGCAAAGTGTGGAGGTACTGGCTGAACCGTGTGCGATGCAAATGCGTTGTAAAACCACCACCTGTGCAAGCTAAAGGCGGGTATGTTTATTTGGAAATTAAGACAAACCGTGTGCGATAGACCAGCTAGCTAGAAATATAAAAACAAACTACCCGCCTTGAGCGTTGCAAAAATCGGCGGTTCCCCGCCACTTTTCCTTATTATCACACACGCATATTGTTATTGGACCGTGCGCGATCTTGGGCACTCCCGCCCCACATCAATTCCTTTACCCAAATTTTAGTAGCCGCCGTACTTCAACCGTAGCCAACAATCCTCCAGCACCGACCTTATATTGCAGTAGCCGAGGCATTTGAACCGCCGCCCTCCCTCGTCCACCACCATCTCCACCCACAATTACTAAAATTTTAAGTAGCCGCGGCGTATCCTCAAACACCAACCCCCCCTCCACAGTCCCCCACCAGCTCCCCTCCCCCCTCGAACCCTAGCTCGCGGCCGCCGCCAACCCCTGCCGGTCTGCCCGTTCCTTCTAGCTTAGATAATAAAGTTCAGGTTACCCAGCGATTCCCATACCGTCGCCCCACTTCCCTGAGTTTTTAGATGAGGCCTGCGGTGTCCCTCCCCGCGAGATCCACATCCCCTGCTCCAGAATGTCGCAGCCTAAGCTCGACCACGTATCCCGAGGAGCCCGACAAGCGTTCGGCCAAGAAGAGGTTTATCATGGCCTCTCCGGCGGATGTTGGTGAGGTGGCCGCCATTCACCATGACCTGTCGATCCCGGAGCAACACGTCACCGCAGAAGCCGGCAACCACGTTGACTACATTGCCATGCCGAAGGCTTCATGTTAGTGGGCTAGCATATTACTGTATCTGGGGAAAGCTGGCTACGACATCAAGCTCGTCCACAGCGACGGCTTCACGCGGGCCATGTCACAGGTTAAGTGGTCCATCCCCATCCCCTCTGGTTCAACCACCGTCGATCTCTTCGGCGGCCCTGCCGCTGGTCTCCTCCACCAAGTGGTCAAGGATTTGCGAGCTTTATATGCCATTGAGCCCATTTTCTCATTTCTAAAGGACACGTTCTACGGCGGCGGCTTGGGATCCTCAGTTGCCAAGTCAGATCTCATCGACCACGACCACGACCATGAGGAGGGCACCCATGAAGGTTCTTCCAAGGTGAAACAACCCATCTATGACATGAGAGAGCGCACCATGGGTCTGTGCTCTTCCAACTGGAAGGATCCCGTCCATAAAATGTGAGGCAACATTCTATTAGCAAATCTTACCTTTTCTGGCTTGCCAACCCGTACCCTTTATTGTAGTAGCATTTGTCGTGCGGTGCTTTAACTGTGCCGTGTTTAAATATTTCAGTTATGAAAAAATGTATTGTTCAACCTGGCTATGTGATGTTTAAGTATGAATTGTCCACTTCAGTTTCACGAATGGCTATATTTGGTTGTCTATAGTGAGTAGATGCCTTGTTTATCTGTATTTGGTTGTTAGGATGGTTGGAGTGAGCATTTTTTCAGTTATCCGGCAAATGCCTTGTTTATATGTATTTGGTTCTTAGTTTGGTTGAAGTGAGCATTTATCCAGTTATCAAGAAGATGCCTTGTTTATCTGTATTTGGTTCTTAGGTTGCTTTTTTGAGCATTTGTCCAGTTGTCAAGCAGATGTCTTGTTTATCTGTATTTGGTTGTTAGGTTGCTTTTTTTAGCATTTTTCCAGTTATCAAGCAGATGCCTTGTTTATATTTATCTGCTTGTTAGGTTGGTTGCAGTGAGCATTTGTCTAGTTTTCAAGCATATGCCATATTTATCTGTATTTGCTTGATAGGTTGGTTGCAGTGAGACTCTGTCCAGATTTCAATGCCTATATTTGGTTGTTATATTGGTCATTTATGCCTTGTTTATTTCAGTCATTCACAATGTGTTGTTAATTATGTGCAAGTCGGAACTGTGACGCTCGACTACATAAATACCAGTTTAAACGACTATATTTGGTTCCAGTTATTCCTGGTGTTGTTAAAACACATGCCCTTTATTTCAGTTTTACACATTTATCAAGTGTGATGTTTAAGTATTAACTACGTTCTATTCATTTCAACAATACCAGTTTGAATTGCAATATTTGATGGCTATTAAGCCTGCTGTTGGTAACATTGCCTTCCATTTTATATCTGCTTTAGCAGCATGCTGAAACCGGCCAACACATTCAAGCTATCATTTGGAGATGATCTTTTTTACCTTGCTATATTTGTTTGATGTTAAGATTGCCGTACTTATCTTGCCTTTCCACTACTTATGCGGGACAACAACGGGAGGGCCACCATTTTCCGCCGAGGTTAGCTTCATCCCTCGGCTTGTACTCCCCCCGTTGTTCCATAATGTAGTGCATATAGATCCAGGCCTGGACTCTTGTTAGTTTCTAATGTTGACTTGTTGCTTGTAGGTACATATACCCTTGGCAAGGATCCATGCATCGACCCTTTTTGCGTATGGGGCAATGAGATATTCATGAACAAGCATCAAGTGAGGAAACTGATAAGGATTATTAGCAAAAAGATACGAATGGTGGCAAGCAAATTATTTGTTTATGCTCTATCCAACACAACAGTGAGCTGTAGGATGGTAACTACAAACTCTACAATATTCTCTTTTTACTTCCCATAATGAGTTGTTAGACAACAATGTATGAATCTTTTTCGTTCCCAGTGGTTCCCGAAGCAGTTCACTCAAGATTACCTCAGAAAGTACATGATTGGTGGACACGTAATGAAGGTTAAAGTATTTCATCCAGACTACAATGGGCATCGAGAAGTCGTAATGGAGACAGTGAAGGATGGATGGGCAGCCATCGCAAGGGGTTGGCCTAGAGTCGTGCGCGCATTACGCATGGAGGAGGGCACAATATGGGCATTCGGCTTCACCTTCTCCATCAACCAGAATGTCTTTCGCCTCTCTCTTTACAGTATTTAGTATAACTGTGGTTCATCATTCTTTACTTGGTGCTTCTGTAGTTCTTCAGTATATGTACATGTGCATCGAATTATGCATTCGTGGTTGAACCTATATTTGTAATAAACATGGTTGGATATGAAATAAGTGATTGCCTACTTTCACATTCAAAACATGTGATTTTTAAATTAGGGATTAATTAGGGATTACACTGCACACGGTTTGCGAAAGCGAAATGTCTGCGATAGGGGATCAGAAACGTTTCTAGGATCCACTACATGTGCGATCAATCTCCACTGCACACACGACATCCTCTTGAAAACTATTTGTGTTAGGCCACCTTGTGCAAACGTTTACCACATAAAAACTGTGTGTGATGGATAGTCTTTGCCACACAGTTTCTTCTATGCACCATGTGTGATGCATTCAATAACGCAAACGATAAAATTGTTAATATCATGTGCAATGGCAATGCTATCACAAACGATTTAATGGAAAAAATTGTGTGTGATGTACCTGTGAACGGAAACGTTTTCCTTGGAGCGACTGTGTGGGATGTAGATACGAACGGAAACATTTAGCGGGGACTAACTGTGTGGTACGTACTTGCGACCGGAAACAGTTTCGCCTGTATAATTGTATTTTTAGCTCTACTGTACGTATTTCCGTATTTTAGCACCCGCCGGTCGCACACGACCTCATTTTGCCTTGTGTGTGTGCCAGGAGGGCATATCCCTGACGGTTTCTGGGTCGTGTGGGAAGGACCCCCTATCACCGTCACTCAGTAGGCGACGGTTCCAAATGCCGTCGCGAAAAGGGGTTTAAAACCGTTTGTATAGCACCGACGCGTACTAGTGAGTCCCCTATAAAAGGGCATCCATCCATCTCTTGTAAACTCAAGCTATGAAGCTTCAAAGTTAGTAGTGTACGTGAGCCTTCCAAGTGCAAGTGTGTGTGTGCATTGATCCTGAGAGAGCTAGCTACTTTTAGTTTAGCTAACAATTGGTATCAGAGCTAGGTTATGACAAAGATGATGCTGCGTGACACTACAACAATGTTGTCCAGTGGATCAGTCAACCCGGCGATAGCAGCGGCAGCGGTAGGGAAGATTACATTCCCGCAACTGACAAGGACAAACTACGCAGCATGGCGATGAGGATAAAGTACCTGTTGCAAGCACATGGTGCATGGGGTGTTGTTGATCGTGAGCGCTCGTCCAAGGAGGTTGATGAAAGCAAGGAGGAGCTAGCCATGACAATCATGTCACAGTCAATCGACGACGTGACGCTACTACGAGTTGCGGAAAAGGAGTCCACGTCTGATGTATGGGCGGCACTACGCTCTATGCATGTGGGTCTTGAGCGCGTCCAAGAGTCATGGATCCAGTCCTTGCGCCCTGAATTTGATAACCTCAAGATGGCTGATGGAGAGTCTATGGATGATTTTTAAACAAAGTTCACGACACCCGCGGGGCATATTCGTGAACTCGGAGACCCGATGGAGGAGAAGCACGTGGTGAAGAAGTTGTTGCGAGCCGTCTCCAACAAATTCATCCATGTTGCTTCATCGATTGCGCTGTTTAGTGATGTCAACAACATGGCCATGAAGGAGGCCATTGGGTCACTTAAGGCGCATGAGGAGCTTCTTTAAGGGATGGAGCCGAGAGGTGTAGAAGAGCAACTTCTTATGACCAGAGGACATGACTCGTTGCGAGGACGAGGTCGTGGTCGTGGTCATGGCTATGGACGTGGAGGTGGCTCAAAGATAAATGTGAGGTTCAGTGCTATAGCTGTCATGAGCTTGGACTTTTTTCATATGAGTGTCCAGAGAAGAAACAAAAAGCACTCCTTGCTCATCGTGATGACGATGAGCCAGCACTCCTATGAGAAAAGTTGAGGGGAGTGCACGCCTGACTATGTGATGCCGTTAGGGACTGTGCACAGATGACAGTGGTGTGATGCCATTGTCATATGAAGTGAAGCGTTGGTGTGAGTCCAACAGTGATGGTGGTGTGAGGCCATCGCTAGAATAGTCGGTGTGAGACCGATGCTGGTGGTGGGTGGCCATCATAGTGAGGAGCCAGTGTGATGATGGTGTGATGTCATCATTACAAAAGGGTCGGTGTGATGCCTACGACAGTGGTGTGATGCCATTGTCACAAGAAGTATCGGCGTGATGCTGATAGTTGGTGCGATGCCGGCAAGAGAGTGGTGTGATTCCACTTTGACAAAATGTCAGTGTGACGCTGACAAATAAGGCACTTGGTGTGATGTCAGTGCTAGTTGAGACGACGTGGAGCCATTGTTGAGGATGCAGGTGATCTGCATCGGTGATTTGAAGGGAACAAGATTAGGGGAGTGATTGTTGGAAATAATCTTGTTGCCTCAAAATATCTAGGCCATGTAGCTGCAGGATGGCAAGAAGCAAACGTGGCAGTACAAAATATCAGTGGTAGTCAAAATATCAGGAGATTAGCAAGAAGCATTTGCTACGGCTGCTAGCAGCAAGAAAGATCCAATGCATGTCGGCAAGACTTAGCTAGTAAGGAAGTGATGTGTCACCAAGAGAATAGTGCATGCATGAGCTGTACATGCAAGTAGTAAATTCTGGTACGCAGTGTAGTTTCTAGTGTGTGTGTGTGTGCGCTGGTTGTACACATGCAGCACCAAGGTACCTTGGAGTCCCCTATAAAAGGGCATGCATCCATCTCTTGTAAACTCAAGCAATGAAGCTTCAAAGTTAGTAGTGTATGTGAGCTTTCCCAGTGCAAGTGTGTGTGTGCATTGATCCAAAGAGAGCTGACTAATTTTAGTTTAGCTAACAGTGCAAGTGTGTGTGTGCAAGTGATTTGATTAGGTATATGGAGACTTTTTGTTTTGCTATTGTTGTCCAGTTTTAAAATATGGTAATAATTTAGTAAATGTTACTAATTCATAGATTTGACGTTACTGCCAAAAATCTGAGGTATATTCATAAGTTTCACATGCGAAATAAAACACTTATGGCACGTAGTTACTCATAAATTTCAAAGTTTGTATAAATAACTCACATGTATACGTACCTAGAATACCTAGAAATGTAGCGACCATATCATTTCATGTTGGGTGACTGAACTACAAAACGACATGTACGTCTTAGATATCCACAACTATAGTGGATTTGTTGGTATAAATGCATACCTAGCAAGTATTTACTGGTTAGGTATACCATATCTTGGATAACCATGTATAGATGGGTTATATACTCGCAATAAAATTGAGGACATGGTTTTAAGTTCAGTGGGTATATACTCAAAATACCTCTGTATAGGTATATACAATCCATTCTTATTATTCTTAAAAATTGACAAGTTCGCACATGGAACTATAGTATTAGACTTTGCGTCTCATCAGAGGGTAATGGATACCTAAGATACGATAGAGACATGCGGGTATTTGCACAAGTAGAAAACGGGCCATTTGTCCCAGTTCCAGAGGCCCATTAGACCCAGATCTGGAACCGGGACTAAAGGGTCGGGACTAAAGCCCACAACCTTTAGTCCCGAACCAGGATAGAAAGGGCTCCATGTTGCCACTGTGGGGCGCCCAGGCAGGAGCACCTTTAGTCCGGTTGGTAATACCAACTGGGACCACAAGGCATCCATGCGTCAGCAGCTGGCAGGAGCAGGGGTTTTTGTTTTTTTTTTGAAAGGGGGGTTAGGGGATTTTGGAGGGTTAATTTAGGGTTTCATATATTGTGTTAGCTACCTAATAGAGAGAAGTGACCTCTCTTACCTCCGTGCTTGGTCGAGGCTAGCTACTATACGTATAGAGAGAACTCAACACGCAAGCTACTAAGCAAATGAAGGAACCATTAATTACACAAGATCGTCATGAACATATACAGAGAGGAGTGCACCTCTCTTTCTCCGAGAGATTTGTCGAACAACAAGTTTTCGTATATCTATCCAACGCTACTAGCTACATATATACAATATAAGATCTCTTACAATTGCTAACATCTAATGTCAATTTCCACATGGTATTCTCCGGCTTTATTGATGACGTGGTCAAGAAAGAATCCCACCAATTCCTCTTGAATTGTTCGTATGCGATCTTGTGGTAGGAGTACATCCCGCATCTGCCAGATCTAATTTGAAGAAGAGGGTCAATACATGTATATGAATGAAACTCAACACAAATGATGGTAATAAAATTAAATTGTGAATATTTTTGCTTACACACTTCATATTGTTTTCAATAGTAGCCCCGCTTAGAGACCGTCGCGTTGTAGATGAACTCACAAACGTAGTATCCACAAAAATCATCCCCGAATTCCTGCCACAAGCACTTTACAAGAAATAGAGGTCAATCAAATTGATAAGCAAGCACGCTAAATGGTATTGATGAAACCAGCTAGAATCAATGGGAGATGCGAGGAACTAGGTGGTAGTACTTACTTTCGGGTGTGTAAATCGCAGCTCGCTTGGCAGTCCCGGAGTAATTACGGTGAACTCTTTTCAAACCCTGCCAGCCAAAGAAAATAATTACTTGATATCAGGAAATGAACAAAGTTGCCGATACGGTGCGATAATGATCGATTGAACTTACTTCTGGAGCATTTGAGTAATGTCCGTATAGTCCTCGGGATCTTTTCGTCTTGAGTCTAAGACGGTTACTACTCCCCGCTCAAGCTTAATCTCTAGGAGAATAAAGTGGAAGCTGCACACACATGCATAACTCATCAATTACATTACTATAACCTCGAGTAATAAGGAAAACCGAATATGTACAAGACAGTAACACTCACTTGAAGTTGTAAGGAAAGAGTATTTTCTCTTTGTTTTGATTTTTGAGCAACGATTGTAGCAAGTTGTCCTCGGTTTCTGTGACATTCTTTTAACCGTCCATTCATGTATGACATTTGGGTTAATGAACCCAATGTTATAGATTTGTGCTTTTCTACATTCGACGATCTTCAATCTGCATAATATAATGAGGATAATTATATATACACATGCAATAAAAGAGCTGAGCTATATACAGAGACTAAATTACAGAAGTAGTACTTACAGACAATAGCAAGTCACGAGTGATTTGTCGAGGGCCTTTTGATTGTATAACTGGAGTAACTCGTCAAATTCAACAGAAAACTGATCCATTCCAACGAGGTCGTGCTCCTCTTTAATTTTCATCGTCAAAGTATCCTTCCCAGACTCGTTGCACGTTTTCATGCACCATTCATGGAATCTTTGCATCATCGTTGTTAGAGGAGGATGATGATCAGGTTTTATGAGAGGCTTCCCGTAATGGTATCTGAATTCGTCAACCTCCACTGTTTCAAACTCTATATCATCGCCCAGGTAATCACCAGGATTAGTATCGGGCACCATCCCCGGCAGATTAGCAACGATATCGCTAGACACCTTGAGTGGGGGGCATGATTGGTTCGCCCGTTCGCCGAGCTGTGGAATTTTTTCGCACTTCTTTGTTGTGCTAACCTTTTATCACTTGAAGTAGTTCCCGACCGCCGCGCATCTTCATATGTCTTTTTAAGAGCGTGGACATAGCTGGAACCGGCGGAGGCAGTGGTGGTCACTTTAGGGCATCGATAGTGCACTTCATTTTCACCGGATCTATCATCTCTTTCGGAGGTGGAGGTTTCTTTGCAAAAAATTCCCTCAATTCGGCTTCACTGATCTCTACGTTTTCCTTCTCGGTCCTCTCGTAAGGTAACTTTTCCAGAGTCTTGAGAGATGGACCGTATCTGAATTGCCGTCTCCCGCCGCTGCTTGTACTGGTAGCCGCCGGAGCGGAGGCATCTCTCTTCCGTTGTTGCTTATGAGGCAGAGGAGGAGGAGTGCTCCGACGCGCCGGAGGAGCCGCAGCGGCAGCATCTGTCTTCCGCCATTGCTGACGAGGCGGAGGAGGTGGCGGACTGCTCCAACGCGCCAGAGGAGGCGAAGGAGTAGGCGGAGCGCCCTCACGTGCTAGAGGAGCCGTAGAAGGAGGCAGAGTGTCGTGATCACTGTGCCCTGACTCGCCGGAGGAGGAGGAGGAGGCAGAGGCGACCAGTTCGGAAGCTTGATGTACTCCTTCCACCATAGATATGTAGTCCTCATAGCATAACCCAGCTGATTCTCCCCTTCACTTGTAGGGTGGTCAAGCTCGAGTTCCTCAAATCCCTCCATTACTTCATCCACCGTCACAACAGCATAGCCATGTGGAATTGGACGGCAGTGAAAAGTTCCATTGGGTCGAGGAGGTGCAATAGAGCCGACAGCCACCTTCAAACTGAGGTTCTGGCATTTCGTCATAAGCTGGCAATGTTCAGCCTCCGTGATAGCATCCACGGGGTAGCTAGGAGCCATGAAGTCAGGCTCCTGAACCAGCTCTGTGGAAGACGCGATGCTTCTCCGCTGAGATGGCGGGGTAGCTTCGTGCCACTAAGATGGTTGGTCGTCAGCTCGCTGGCTCTCAAGTTCCTCTAGCTTTTGTAGTCTTGCATTGATCTTCTGCATTTCGGTCAGCTCCTGTTTCCTCTGCCTCTCTCGGCTTCTGTAACCGCCTGCGCCGGGAAACCCAACCACCCACGGAACGGAGCCTGGTGTGCATCGTATTCGTCCAGGATGCTGAGAATTCCCGAGGGCCTCAGTCAGCTCATCCTTATCTCTGTCAGGAATGAAAGTCCCTTGCTGCGCTGCGGTGATATACTCCTGAAGCTTCTTGACAGGTATTGAAAGTTGCTTGTCCGTCCAACGGCACTCCCCTGTTTCAGTGTCCAAAGTTCCCGCAACCCCGAAGAACCAAGTCCTTGAACGGTCTGGCTAGGGTAATGTCGCTGGTTCGACCCCTTTAGCAATCTGGTCATTCTCTACTTTGACTCACAACGGCCGGGCTTTGAGGTAGCCAGCTGACCCCGTGTGATGGTGATACTGCTTCTTTGCAGCATTTATCTTGTTTGTCTCTGACATTTTCTTGCTCTTGTTTGATGTCTTGTAGGACACAAATGCAGGCCAGTGACCTCTTATCTTCTCAAATCGGTTGGTGAATTCTGGAGTCTTCCTTTTGTCGACAAACTTTGTTTTTGACTCATTCTTCCACCTCCTGAAAAGATCCGCCATCTTCTTAAGAGCACATGCCATGACCAGTGGCTTTATAACTGGCTTATTCGGATCCTCCTTTGGCGGTAGGGTGAAATTTGACTTCAACGAGGTCCAAAGATCATCTTTCTGTCTATCGGTGACATCCGAAAGTTGAGGGTCGTCTTCCTTAGGTTTATTCCATAGCCGGATGCTGATCGGGATGTTGTCCCTAACATTAGCTCTGCACTGAGCAAAAAATGTGTCCTTGGTCCGCTTGGATTCAACCGGTTGGCCATCGTCCGCGAGTGCTGTGATCGTGAACCTTTCATCCTGGCGCAACCTTTTCTTCGGGCCTCGTCTCATTACTGAAGTTTGGCTCGATCCGGAGGGCTATAAAAGAAGAAACAAGAGTAAATATACATGTACCAAAACAATTAATGCATCAATTAGTCAGCACATGCTTAATTAATATGTATACCTTGCCGGACTTTGCAACAGCTCCCTCCTTCGTTCGGTCACCGGAGCCGTCATCATGGACTCCTTCCTCCGCCATTCGATCACCAGAGCCTTCCTCCTCCATTGTTCGATCACCGGAGCCATCATCCTCTCCTTCCTTACCATCGGTGTCGTTGAGAAACGACAAGACACACTACAAAAAATACACCTCCGTGATGATACATGTTTGTCACAGTAGGTCACGTTTTCTGTCATGCATGTATGTCCATGACAATTTTATGAAGGAATCAAGATAGTCATACCCGTGTTGTCGTAGAAGTGTTCCATGGCATTACCAAAATTATCATCACAGAAGTGTTCACTTCCATGACGATAAATGTCGCGTCATGGAAGTGCTTTCGTCAAGGGTGACCCACACGTGGCATCCACCGTAACGGGTCGCCGTTAAGCTGTCGGGTCCGGTTTTGGATCTGATAACCCACTAACAGGCACGACCAATGACTATTTTCCATGTGTAAATTTCTCATTGGCCGACGTAACCACGTGTCAGCTCCACATTGGCATAGGTGTCACTCATCCAATGGGCGAGATGTGCCTATGATATGTCGACACGTGGACCGGACCAACACTGGCCCATTCAGGTTAAAAGGCCGGGCCTGTCAAAATAAGCGGGCCGGCCAATTAGCGGCCTACTTAAGTCAGGCCCATTTACAAGCACGGCCCATACAAGTTACACAGAATCGGCCCATCAAAGGCCCATTCTACATTTTGACAATTTCCAGCCCATCGTTAGTTTTAGCCTGTTAACGATCCGCTACGTCTTTGGGCCCAATTGCGGCCCGAGCTTCTTTCAGCCTGTTAGCGGCCCATCGTCAGTTCCAGCCTGTTAACGGCCCGGAACATCTTTCGGCCTTTTCTTAGCCCATTCTGCAGTTGGGCCAATTCTAGCCCACCGAGACTTTAGGCCTGTAATCGACCCATTCGGTAAATGGGCCAACTCCTAGCCCATTTTGTCTCTCGGCCTGTTAACGGCCCGCACAACAGTTGGGCCTTTGACTTTATGTCCATTAGGAGCCCACGTTCAGCATGGCATCATTTTAGCCCACCGCGACTTTCGGCCTGTTAAAAGCCTAGTTTGCAAATTGGGCCTCCTCTGCCCCATAACACTTTCGGCGTCTTACTGGCCCGTAAAGTAAAAGGGCCGAGACAAAATTGACATCTATTTCGGCCTGCTAGAGGCCCGCGGGCCATTTCTATTTATACGGCCCTATCGAGATTTTGGCCTGTTAACGGCCTGCTAAGAGCCGTTGTTACGGTGGGCCACATCATTTGGGATCCACTTAATAATATTTTGACCAGCTCAATTAAGGCCCGCTTTGACTACACATGTTTGTTCGTTTGTATGGCGTCCAGGAAATGTTTGGGCGTGTGGGCCCCCGTTTCAATGATATAGCATATTCAAGAATTATCCTACTCTATACTATCGCCTCTAAAAAACATACACTATACAATAAAAAGACTAAGGCATAGAAACGTAGAATAATCCTACACTATACAATTATGAAATTACAGCCGAATATACCCACTAGGCATTATAGTTTGGCACCAGTGATAGTAAAGTGTACACAAACAGCAAATTACATACACAGGACAAATAAAGCTCATACATCATGGACACGCATCAACAGAACCTACCATTTGAACTATAATTTCTTCAGAAAATAGGATTGGCCGGATTCAGATAGGACAAATTTCAGTCTGAAAAATCTCCAAGTCCTTCGTGGTTACTCAGTATCTTGTTTCATTTTTTGTCTCATGCATCTAATACCTGCATGTCCAGTCTCAACTTGTTGATTGTACATTGAGAATCATGTACATGTTGTCTTGCCACCTCTAGTTGATCCTCGACAACATCAGCACATTCCTATTCCAATCCATAATCATTCGGTAACGGCCATGCCGCACTGCTCGCAGATCTTTGTGTTGATGTCACTTCATCCTGAAATGTTTCTGTAAATACACATGACTAGGGCAAAAATATAGTTACAACAGTGAAGCGAGCAAGACAGACTATTTTGTTCATGGCAAAATAGGACTAACAATAATGTTACACATCATGAAGCATAAGCAGGTGATATTTTAAAAATTATAAAAATGGTAGTCTGTGCAGCGTGCATATAGAAATCTCTCTTAGCTAACCAGAGGAGCATGATGTTGGGGCCAAATCCAAAACACAGACAAGTTATGTAACATCCCAAATTTTCAATTTGGAATGTTATACATTAGATCATCGTTGCATATCATATTTTATTGCATTTTGGCTTGATCCTAGAAATTCTACGCAACTCAAGGACCCACGGAGAGAGTTGGGAATTTCGTTATTTTCATATTTGAGTTTTCTCAAATTTTGAAAAGAGGATCGTTTGATTTTAATTATTTTCTCTTCGAATATTTATTTTATAAAAATAAAAAGAGAGAGGATAAAATGACTTCCTAAAAATAAAGAAATATTGGAGATTTAATATTAAAATCAAATAATATTTTTAATCGGAGTTTTATTGCTATTTTATTTGAATTAGGAAAAAATTACGTTTTTCAAAATTTCATTTTAGGCCCAAATAAATGTTCACCTTGTCCGGACAGTTTTTAGACGACGGGGAAATTTTATTTCGGGATTTTTGGTGTCCGTTTAGTATTTCTTTTCTTTCTTTTTCTGCATGTCGAAATTATTTAAAAAAAAGATAAATCGACTCCGGGTCGTACCCGAGCAGGACTCCGCCCGGGGGGCTTTATAAGCCGCAGCCCCGAGCCGCCCCAAGGCCCAGCCACCGCCGAAGCCCACCGCCGCCCCAAACCCTAACCCTAACCGCGCCCCGCCGCCGCCACGCCGCCGACCCGCCGCAACGCCGTCGCCTCGTCGTCGCCGGAGGTAGTCGCCGCCGCCGTTCTCGGTTATCGCGAGAAAACCGATCGGTTTTTTTCGAAAACCCTGGATCCGTTTTTTTAGTTTCGGTTCGGTTTTTTTTGGTTTAGTTATTTAGCGGATGTTCGTCCGTACATTCATTTTAACGAACGGTTTTCACCCGTTAGCCGCAGATAACGAACGTTCGTTTGTTAGTCTGTTCGTCAGTTTTTCTTTTTCTCAGATTTATCATGATTATTTTCGATCGTGATTTCTGATCAAATTTTCATTTTAGTTTAACTTTTCGCTCGTTTATCAGAATCAGGCGATTCAAGCGTCTAGAGTTTCTTCTCGAAGCCCTCTTTCTGTTTAACCAACTTAAACAAGTTTTTGCTACTGTAAAAATTGACTTTAGTCCAGATTAGCAAACGAAGCTTGTTTCTTTCGTAGTTTGAGTTTCGTTGTTTCGTTTGATCTGATTCTTTTTGCAAACCGGAGTTATTAAGTTCAACTTTCTGGTTAGATCTCTTATCTGAGTTTTACCCGTGCATTGTTGTTTGATTGCTTAATGTATGTATGTTTGTTTGCGATAGAGTACCCGGAGTGCGAAGCGTGCTACTACGAGTCTCTAGGCTTCGCGGATCATCAGCAAGGCAAGTAACACTTTGATCATACCTCTTTACTACCCAGTTTTATTGCATTAGATCAATCCACAAAGAATTGCATGGTTAGGATCTAATTTAATTTGTGGGTTTGGGAAGTAGATGAGGTAGTACCTAATCGCCTTTTATTATCAAACCTATGGGAGTTACTTCTACGTTGCTTATATTGCTATGCTATGCTCGTAGACGTGGTTTGGGTTTGAGAGTATTCATGACAGATGTGAGTATTATTAATTAATGGTTAACTTAAGGTGGCAACTTTAATACACATCTGGGTGGATTGAGGCACCTAGGGAACCCAGTGATTGCCTATATTTTTTTTGGAAATCCCGGGGTACCGTGTGATTCTCCTATGGATTGCCACCCAGGCTCAAAGCGATCATGAGATTATTCATGCTAGAAACTTCCGTGTGCAGCCACAAGCCATTATGGACTCTAGCATAGTTGAGTATGTTGTGTGACCTCTTTCAGTCGTAGACTAGCAGATGTAGGGGGTGTAGGTGGTACGGTCTACCCATCGAAAGAGTTAATGCTTCTGAAAGACTGTGTCTTGGTCATCCGTTTCTCAAACACCTTGTAGTGCGAGAAATCCAACGGAGGCGATCGAGTCTTGTGAGGAAAAGTGCGCAAACCTCTGCAGAGTGTACAAACTAATCATGGTTAGCCGTGTCCTTGGTTATGGACATCTTGAGTATCTGGTTCATTGGATTATAATGTGGATCTCATCACCTTTAATTATAAAACTTGATTGGGTTATTAATTATTTTTAATTGGGATTGAGATGGGGTTTACCATTCTCAATGTTTAACAACCACCATGATAGTTAAATAAAATTTATTCCTTTGTTGTAGGGAAAAATTGGCTTTTCGCAAAACATATTAACCATACAGCCTCCACCAGCCATATATGCATGTAGTGATAGCTATTATTCTATTTATTACTCTTTTGTGTTACATTGCCAGCATATTCCATGTGCTGACCCGTTTTCGGGCTGCAACGTATCATGTTGTAGACTTTTCACACGACGAGTAAGGTGCCTTAGGTCGTGGTGTTTCACTCAGTGATGCCGTTGGAGTTGATGGACTCACTTTATCTTCCAAGCCTTCCGCTGTTATCGTATTTAGATGGCCTTAAGCCATATTATTTTGTAATAAGTTCTCTTTTGAGACATTCGATGTAATAAGTGTGTGATTGCTACTCTGTTATAAATCCTTCAAGTACTGTGCATGTCAGCATTACCGATCCATGGATGACACTGATGCACAGAGATCAGACTGTTTGAGGTCTGGTCGCTACAAGATGGTATCAGAGCACACGTTGACTGTAGGACACGACCACTAAGCTAAAGCCCTAGATCACTACTCTCTTCTCATTTCTAACTTCTCCCCATTTTCTACTCTTTAGGATGGTGGATGCAAGGATCAAGTTCACGGAACCGGATGAAGACACCCTTTTGGACGTCACCTGAAGGAAGTCACTAGATACCTGAACATTGGAATACCAAGCTTCACAGGGACTTACAACGCCACCTTACCAGAAGAAGAGCGCTGCATGATTTAAGTTCAAGTTCCAGGAAGGACATTTACACCAGTCACCGAGCCCATAGGGTTTTCCTTTGATGCACCAACCCGGAGTCTAGGAAAGAGTATGGCAGCCCACATTACCATGGGACGCATTGGAGAAGTTTACCACAATTATCTCAAGGATACTATCTATCAGATTTGTGGGCGTCGAGATGAGCAATGGGAGATGATCAGCGCCAGGAAGGATAGATCGATTGCAGCTTTCATCCAGAAGTTAAACCAACACATTCGACGCCAGGAGAACCAGATGTGCGCAGGCATGGCAGATCTGAAGCAGGCAATGACAAGGATCACGGAATTGGAGGAAGAACTCAAGGCTACTCGCGAGGATTATATGGAGGAAATCATCGTACTAGTGGAGAAGAATGACGACCTGACAAGGAAGCTGGGAGTATTCATGGTAGACCCCGCGCCAGGACGAGAAGACGACAGTTCTACTTGCCCGACGAACTACATCATCATCGACGACACCGACTCGGATCCCGACGATAGCGATGATGACTATGTTGATGAAGCAGGAGCAGATATCATGGAGTCTTCGACCGATCAATTTTTCTAGTTGACCACCAAATCCGTAGTAGAATTCCACCATGTATATAGTATAGTCCGAGCACTTTTGTAACGATAGTTTTTAGACCGATTGTATGCCCTTGTTTGATTGATTGAGTGATATGTTTGTGTTTGTCTCATGTGCATATGGGTAGTGCTTTCCCCCTAGACCTCATTCTACTCTGTTTTCTCACCTTTTCTAAACCCAGCAGATGCCTTCGAGACGCGACAATGGATTTGCTTTCCCACCAGAGCTCACTCGGTTAATCCAGCAGCACAATGCATTGATGCAGATACTAGTCCAGAATCAGAACCAGGGGAACAACAACAACAACAACCCACCCCACTAGTTGATCACTTAGCCCATTTTCTTAGGTTGAATCCGCCGGTGTTCTCCAGTAGCACCAAGCCGATTGTTACAGATGATTCGCTCCGCAAGATTGAAAGGGAGTTGACTACTGCAGGATGCACAGATGCGGAGAGAGTGCGTTTTGCCGCACATCAGCTTGATGGACCCGCAGCATCATGGTGGGAGAATTTCATAGTCACTTACCCCATCGACACTGTGACATGGGATTAGTTTCAGCTAGCTTTTCGCACTGCCCATGTATCAACAGGAGCTATGGCCATGAAGAAGCGCGAGTTTCGCAACTTACGCCAAGGAGGACGCACCGTTGGCCAGTATGTGGATGACTTTAGTAAGCTAGCACGTTATGCCCCAGATGACGTCGCTACAGATGCAGCTAAGCAGGAGAAGTTTCTGGAAGGACTGAATGATGAGCTGAGCATGCAGTTGATGGTGGCAAATTTCAATAACTAGCAAGAGTTGGTAGACAAAGCTCTCATGATTGAAGGGAAGCAACAGCAGATAGACAACCGCAAGAGGAAGTATGGACAAGGGAAGTATAATTCTGGAGGTCATCAGAGGCCCCGTTTCACCCCGAACTCGGGAGGACTTGTCCATAACCATGGAAGTCACAATCACACTGGAGGGAGTTCGCATAACCATAGTGGCGGCAAGAACGGGAATGGTAATGCAGGAAGCAATGGACAGATCCGTTCCAACCCGGCAACGCCCGCCAAGAAATATCTAAGCCACGTTACTTGCTACAAGTGCCAGAAGACTAGACATTACGCCAATGAATGTCTTGAAGCTAAGAATGGAAACGACAATGGAAGCTCTGGGAAGAAGCCCAACCCTTTCGCCAGAGGAAAAGTGAACCACGTTAGCGTGGAGGATGTTGAAGCCCAACCCGATGTAGTAACAGGTAAGTTTTTGGTTAAGTCATTTACTGCAGTCGTACTTTTTGATACTGGTGCATCGCATTCATACATATCAAGGGGATTTGTGGATAAGTTTAAACTGCGAACCCAAGCCCTTAGGTCACCCATGTTAGTAACCTCGCCAGGAGCAGAGTATATGGCTAGCCTATGGTGTGATCGGTTACCATTAAGGATTGGTAACTACCTGTTTCCCTCAGACCTAATAGTATTGGAGTCACAAGGACTGGATGTGATATTAGGAATGGATTGGTTATCGAAGTATGGAGGGAACATTGACTGCGCAAGTAAGTCGATTTTTCTCACCACCCCAGAAGGAAGTAGGATCAAGTATGTATCCCGGCATGTGACGAATAGGACTCAAGTGAATTCCTTATCAGGAGTTGTACAGGAGGAAGTACCAGTGGTGAAGGATTTTCTGGATGTATTTCCCGAAGAGGTGCTAGGCATGCCACCGGATAGAGACATTGAGTTTTTGATTGAGCTTTTGCCAGGCACAGGGCCAATATCTAAGAGACCGTACAGAATGCCCGCAAAGGATTTGGAGGAAATTAAGAAGCAGATTAAGGAGTCACTAGATAAAGGCTATATTCACCCAAGTTCGTCGCCTTGGGGATCCACAGTACTTCTAGTGGAAAAGAAGGATGGATCGTTAAGGATGGTTGTTGATTATCGAGGATGGAATGAGGTGACGATCAAGAACAAGTACCCACTACCGATGATCAATGATTTGTTTGATCAGCTGCAAGGAGCTAAGGTGTTTTCCAAAATTGATCTACGATCAGGGTACCACCACCTGAAGATTCGAGAGCAGGATATACCTAAGACAGCTTTTACCATGAGGTACGGGCTATATGAGTATACCATTATGTCGTTTGGCCTGACTAACGCACCTGCCTATTTTATGAACATGATGAACAAGGTGTTTATGGAGTTTTTGGATAAGTTCGTTGTGGTTTTCATTGATGATATTCTGGTCTATTTGAAGAATGAAGAAGAACATAAAGAGCATTTCCGTTTGGTACTTGGGAAGCTCAGAGAACATCAACTATACGCCAAGTTCAGCAAGTGGGAGTTTCGGCTGAAGGAAGTTGGATTCCTTGGACATGTTATATCCGGAGAAGGAATAGCAGTAGACCCCACCAAAGTTGTCACTGTGACAAATTGGGAGTCACCCACGTTAGTCGGAGAGATTCGGAGTTTTCTTGGACTCGCAGGATACTACCGGAGGTTCATTGAAAATTTCTCAAAGATTGCAAAGCCCATGACGGAGTTGTTGAAGAACGACACCAAGTTCAAATGGACTGAGGAATGTGAGGCCGGTTTTCAGGAGTTGAAGAAACGCTTGGTTACATCACCAGTGTTGATTCTGCCAGATCAACGCAAGGATTACGAAGTGTATTGCAATGCTTCTCGTCGAGGACTAGGAGCCGTACTTATGCAGGAGGGAAGAGTTGTTTCATATGCCTCACGACAGCTTAAACCACATGAGTTAAATTATGCTACGCATGATTTGGAGTTTGAAGCCGTAGTGCATGCGTTGAATACTTGGAGACATTTTCTCATCGGAAACCATTGTGAGGTACACACGGATTGTCGGATGCGGGGTTCCGGCAAACCCTTAAGGTTCGAACACTAGTGTGCACGCGAAGTCTTTCCCTCCTACCGATCTATGCCCTAGCTCGCTAAGATCTCGTGGACGAACTCGACGAATTCGCAACACAGATAGGCACGAGGTTTATACTGGTTCGGTCCACCGTTGTGGTGTAATACCCTACTCCAGTGTGGTGGTGGTGTATTGCCTCTTGGGATGATGATGAACAGTACAAGGGAAGAACAGCCTCCTGAGGTTGAGGTGTTCTTGTGGCGAGGCTCTCGATCGGGTTGGATCAAGCTAAGATGAGATGCCCCTACTATGGTGGCTAGCTCTACTTATATAGGCTCTGGTCCTCTTCCCAAATAATGAGCGGGAAGGGAGCCAACAACGGCGGGCAGGTTTGAAGGGGAACAACTAGTACAAGCTATCCTGACAAAAGCGGTGTTCGCCTGTGAAAAGCTCTGGTGGTGACGCCGTCTTGGGCTCCACGATGACCTCCGTCTTGCCGTCCTCCTCGTCTTGGTCTCGTTGCACCAATATAGCAACCTTTGCTTGATGTCTTGGTACTCCTCGCCTGCGCTGGCCTCCTTAGCACCAAAGAGGAAATAAGGACAGTGCACGCGCTGGCGCCCTCCTGGTGTCGTGCGTCATGGCTCACGTCACGAGTGCCTCGTGAGGTTTGGCCCGCCTTGATATCTCCGCTCCTCGTGAGCCTGCCTAGCTAGGCTACTCCAGAGGAGGTGTTGCGTCGTCCCCTCGTGAGTCTTGGACCCTCGCATGGGTCTTGGATGCCTTGTTGATGAAGATGGGCCGTACGACTTGCTGCTCAGCCACGTTGTGGGCCGCAGGCAGACAAGTCTGGGGACCCCCATTCCCAGAATGCTGACAGTAGCCTCCGGGCCCAAGGTGCACTCGGGCTTGGCTTCGCAGCGAAGCCAAGGGTCAAGTTCGGAGCACCGCGGGCCCCAAAAGCCTGCGGCCTCGGTTGACGCATGGTGGTTGATTGGACGTGGGCGTCTCCGCTTCCCCACGCTGCCTCGGCGACTGCACGACTTGACAAGTCCTTGCGACATGCAAGGAAAACCATCATTACCTGCGATCGTGGGAGACGCCGGTTGGCCTTCTCTTGCTATAATTGGGGAGGGGGCGGAGCCCCCGTCGCCCATCTCTTCCTCGCTTGCTTGCTTCTTCCTCCTTGCTCCACTACTGACAACAATGGCGCCCATCGGAAGGTTTTCTGCTGAAGAGAAAGGAAAGGCTCCCCGTTATGATCCGGGGCTACTTCCGCCGAAGAAGAGGTCGATCCATCGCCGTGATGAAGCGGCGATGCAGGTGGTGTCGAGGCCCTAGTGCGAGCAGCCTCCTCCGGGGTACCCGCTACCCTTGTACGCCCGAGCCAAGGGCTCGGGAGGACGAAGTGATGAGCAGCGCCGCCCGCGCCGCATCTGGGGTCGCCGCGCCTTGGCGACGCGTGCCGTCGCCCCTGAGATCCACGCCGCTGACTCCTCACATGAGTTGGTGCTGTGGGCGCCGATGCCTCCAAGCTCCTGGATCCGCTTCCCACGGTTCTTCTCCGACGTGATGCCGCCGAGGGGGCCTCTCGAGGGCTGCAACACGCCGACAGCAGCGCT
This sequence comes from Aegilops tauschii subsp. strangulata, assembly GCF_002575655.3. NCBI lineage: Eukaryota > Viridiplantae > Streptophyta > Magnoliopsida > Poales > Poaceae > Aegilops > Aegilops tauschii. Next base: position 266,902,701 of record NC_053038.3, on the reverse strand, counting down.
CCGGCGACCGGAGCGGAGATCGAAGCAGTCCCCACCGGCAAGATCGTCATGACTCGCGGCTGGGGCGAGATCGCGCGGGTCTGCCGCATGAGGGGCGCCCTCGCGATCCACTTCGAGTACGACGGCGCTTCCATGCTCTTCTTCAAGGTCTTCGAAGCCGAGGGCCGCCGCCTGGATTGCTGCCCCGGAGAGGAGCGTGAGGCTGACGCACGTCCCGCTCGCGCCCACTGCAGCAGCAGCCCTTGGGAGTCCAGCAACTCTCCTGAGCTTTACGAGACTCCGGAGACGATCGACGACAGCTACGTGCCCCCGAGCTCTCGCCGCGCTTGGAGCAGAGCTGCGGCGTCCGGCCGTCGCTGCCGCTGATCTGGATGGGGTTGGCACCGGCCTTCCGTGGCCCACTGTTGATGATGGCGTCCGCCACGGAAGAATGTAGATAGAATTCCCCTTAGTATCAGCTATTGTTTCCTACGAAGAACCATGAATCACCCCATGGGGGCATGTAAGGATCTACAATGTCTTTTGTACTTATCTTCCTTGTTATGAGAATTAGGTGAACGCATGTCCCGTTAAGGCTCGGTCTCCCCTTTCTTTCCTCGCGATAGATTGTTGTTCTACGCTGACAGGTCCCGGTCCCCAGGCAGGCTACAGCCGTCGCTGGTATGCCAGGTCGCATGCCGTGGTCAAGGCCAGGAGGTGTGCGGCCCGAGGTCCAGTAAGAGCCCCTGAGGCGCGATGCTCAGGAGGACCCCCTTAGTGCTCAAGCAACCATGGTAAGGCGAGAAAGGGAGTTGACATGGCCGCAACGGGGTTGCGGCAAGGCGTGAGTGACCATTAGGCCGAAACATTTAGCCGATCCGAGTGTGGGACTTCTCTTGTTGATTTCGTGGCAACTCCCGACATTGCGCTAGGGCTGCGCGCCTACTCGTGCGGCACAGCTAGGCCGGCCCATACGAGCTTCCCTCCCCTCATGCTCTCCTTAGTGCTCTACGTCCTCAGGTTCCGGCCCTCGAGCGAGCTCAGCCGCCGCTGGTATGCCAGGTCGCGATGCCGTGGTCAAGGCCAGTGGGTGAGGGCTGGAGAGCCAGTAAGAGCTCCTGAGTCGCGATGCTCAGGAGCCCCCCTTTTAACGCGCAAGCGAATTGCACGAGAGAAAAGGAGACTCGCGGTGCCGCCTGCTATCCTTCCCAAAGGATCCCTGTGAACAGGCACAAGAAGAAACATGGTTTGCCGTTACGGCTGTCAGCCTGCCGCTGGTTGCTCTGTATGAGGTGAAGGCACTGTGGGCCTGGTAAGGTGATGTGCGCGGGGCATGCCGTGAGCCAGAGCTCGACCGCTCAGATTTGTCGACGTGGCAGGGACGGACCCATGCACCAGCGACGTGCCTGTGTGGAGGCCCCGAGAGAGGCGATGATTAGGCAGGTGGTAGCAGTTGGCAGGTTAAGCATGGGGAGCAAATCAACTTGGATAAATACAGGAAGATACATGTCACCGGGTCCGGCCCGAGCGGCTTGGGGATGATGCAGCCCGAGGGGCGACCCCAACAAGGTAAGCTAAAGACATAAGCAAAAGGGGTACATGCCACAGGGACGGACCCATGTCGCCTGGGAATAATGCAGCCCAAGGGGCGCTCCCAACTTAAACAAGCTTGGAAGATGTCACCTGGTTCTGTAGACGAAGTAGAGTTGGTGCAGCTGAAGGCGCGCGTTGAAGAAATGACTCATGAGCCATCGGGACCCTGAGCCTCGGGAGGCTCTGGGGGTTCAGGAGGTTCCCTGAAGACCGTCTCCATGTCCTCCAGGACGGCGCGGTACCTGGCTTCCTGAGCCACCAGGACACGCCGCAGGTCGCGTTGATAGGCTGACGCCACGCTCGGCAAGCTGAAGGGCATGCGAACGTAGCTGTGCGGCGGGCCCTCGCAGCGGCCCACACGCGAAGACCAGAAACGCTCCTGAGATGCGGCCCTGTTGAGCCTGGGGACGTCGATGCAGACATGTAGCCCCGCATCCTCGCCAGGATGCGGAGCTGCCCCTCGTGAGCGGCTGTCGCCGCGCATGGCCCTTGCATCTGGCAGTTCCTGAGTGGTCTTGGTGATGAACTCCTGAGTGGTGGGCACTCCTTGCCCTGTGCTCTCCCGAGGAACACGTGCCGCGAAGCACGCTTCCAAGTGGTGCCCAAGCGCCTCCCTCGTGAGATTGGCAAGGTCTGAGGCCCTCCAGAAGAGAGCCCCCGAGCCCTGCCCGAGGAGGGCGCCGGGCGTGCTTTCCTATGCGATGGAGGGAGGCGCCCCTGGAGCGGGCGCTGATCCTGATGAGGCTCCTCCTGCAACGCCATCCTCCTGAGGTCCTGTGCGGCGCGGCATCTTCTTCTTGGGGATGGCCTCCGGAGGGTCTTCATTTCTGCTGTAGGGGTCGTCAATCGCTGCGGCTTGAAAGGCGCGTTTAAGGGAGCACACCGCATCCCTCTCTTCACACGGGACCGTGATGATTCCTCCGCTTCTTGGCATCTTGAGAACGTTGTAGCCATGATGAGTGAGTGCCATGAACTTGTCCAGGGCTGGATACTCGAGGATGGCATTGTACGGCAGGCGGATGTGCGCGACGTCGAAGTCGATGAGCTCGGTGCAGTAGTTCTTGTGCTCCCCGAAGGTGACAGGCAGGCGGACATGCCCTATCGATGTGGTGGAGCCGTCGGTCACTCCTGAGAAAGGCTTAGTTGGCTGGAGCTATTCATATGGCACTTGGAGGTTGTCGAACGTGTCGACGGACAGGACGTTGATCCCTGCGCCGCCGTCGATGAGGGTCTTGGTGACCTGCACATTGCTGATGACTGGAGAGCACAACATAGGGAGGGTGCCAGCGGTGGCTGCGCACTTGAGCTGATCCGCCGAATTGAAAGTGATGGTGCATTGGGACCATCTGAGCGGGCGCGTGGCCTCGAGCTTGGGGAGCACCACATTCACCTCGGGAGCGAACTGTTTGAAGATGCGCTGAGAGGCTGGGGCCTGGGCGCCGCCCAAGATGCAGGCGATTGCACGCGGCTACTGGAATCCCCCAGTCCCCTCGTCCTGGTGGTGGTCATCGTTTCTTCTTGGTGGCGGCAGCGGGGGAAGACCGGTGTTGCCCTGGGGGTGATCCTCACGAGGCGGGTCCCTCCAGGCGCCCTCGCGAGGTTGGTCCTGCCAGCGGTCCTCACGAGGCCGGTCGCGCCACTCCTGGCGTGGGCCACGGTCATCCGAGCGTCCGCCTCCTCGTCCTCCTCCGCGACCGTAGCCCCGGTCGTTGCGCTCAGGGCGTCGACCGTAGTGTCCTTCCCGTATGGCTCTGAGCTCTTGACAGTCGCTGGTGTTGTGGGTGTTCAGGTTGTGTAAGGCGCAGAACGGTCGGTCGTTCTTGGATGACTCGGGCAGATCTCTGCCCCGCTTGGTGTCGGGCTCCGCTGCGAGCACAACTGCCTCCTTGCGCTTCACGTCCTTGGCCTTGGCCTTCTTCTCCTCCACGCCCGTGGCTGGCAGCTCAAGGAGAGAGAGGCGCCCCTCCTCAGCTCTTGCGCACTTGGTCGCCAGGTTGAACAGCTCCTGAGATGTGCAGAGATCCTCGTGGATGGCGATCTCTTCCTTCATCTTGACGTCACGGATGCCGTCTGAGAACGCGGAGATGATGTCTTCGTCCGTGACCTTGGGGATCCTGAGGCGGGTGTTGTTGAAGCGCTGGATGTACTTCTGGAGGGTCTCTCCTGGTTGTTGCTTGATGCGACGTAGGTCACCCGCGGCCGGTGGGCGGTCGCGAATGCCCTGATAGTTGGCGATGAAGCGGTCGCGCATCTCGTCCTAGGAGGACATCGAACCATGCTGCAGGTTCAGGAGCCAGGAGCGGGCTCCATCCTTGAGAGCCATGGGAAACCAGTTCGCCATGACTTTTTCGTCGCCGTTGGCCGCTTCGATACTCAGCTCATAGAGCTGCAGGAACTCCGCGGGGTCGGCGGTGCCGTCGTAGCAAGGAGGCAGATCTGGCTTGAACTTGCCTGGCCAGGCGACGCTACGCAGCTCGGGGGTGAAGGCGCGGCAGCCGGCGGTTGTTGCCGGGGCTCGCTTCGGAGGTGGAGCTTGGTCTTGACGAGGTTCACGCTGCGCCGCTGCGGGTGGTGCGCGGTCTTGATGAGGTGGCGTAGGGAGCGCAGGCGCAGCTTCTCGCGGCCGCGGAATTTCTTGACAGCTTCTATCTTCACGCGCGGGCACCGGGCGTGGCGGATCACGCCACGGAGCCGCGCGCCTTGGTGCCAAGGCACTGTCTTGGGGCTGAGGGGGTGGAGGCACGCCATGAGCCTCGTCGCCCGTGGCTGGTTGAGGGGGAGGCAGAGAGTGGGACGGTGCCGGAGAGCCCCCTGCGGCACGGACGAGCTCGGCGACGCGGTCGAGCCACTCCTCGTAGAGGTCGTCGATGGGGCGGTAATGCAGGAGTTCGTTCGCCGCGAGGAGCGCGGCCCGTGCCTCCATGGGAGCGCGGCGCGCGTGAGACGAAGAACCAGCAGGGGTCAGCGATGGAGTAGCGGTGCGGCCGTCCTGCCGTACCAAAGGATGCAGCGAGGACGCCTGCTTCTCGTTCCCCGCCGGGCCGGTGGCAGCGTTGGCGGCGGGAGACGGAGAACGACGAGGTGGCCCACCGACAGGCGCCGTCTGAGTGACGCGGGCGGTGAGGGCAGCCCGACGCTCAGCTCAAGCACGGCGAGCGTCCGCCATGGAGACGACGGAGCGATGGAGCAACGAACTGATGGAAGGGAAACTACGGCGCACCCCTACCTGGCGCGCCAAATGTCGGATGCGGGGTTCCGGCAAACCCTTAAGGTTCGAACACTGGGGTGTGCGCGAAGTGTTTCCCTCGTATCGATCTACGCCCTAGCTCGCTATGATCTCGCGGACGAACTCGGCGAACTCGCAACACAGAAAGACACGAGGTTTATACTGGTTCGGGCCACCGTTGTGGTGTAATACCCTACTCCACTGTGGTGGTGGTGGATTGCCTCTTGGGCTGATGATGAACAGTACAAGGGAAGAACAGCCTCCTGAGGTTGAGGTGTTCTTGTGGCTAGGCTCTCGATCGGGTTGGATCAAGCTAAGATGAGATGCCCCTACTATGGTGGCTAGCTCTACTTATATAGGCCCTGGTCCTCTTCCCAAATAATGAACGGGAAGGGAGCCAACAACGGCGATCAGGTTTGAAGGGGGACAACTAGTACAAGCTATCCTGACAAAAGCGGTCTTCGCCTGCGAAAAGCCTACGCGGGTAGACTGAGGAGTGGGGCCTGTCCCTGTATGTGCCCATCCTTCTAGCGCTACATGCGCCACTGGCTAGTTGTGGTCACTCTTTCGAATCACCATGGCGAGACATTTTATGATTCCTTTTTATTTCTGCACCCCTCCTGACAGGTGGGACCTATGCAAACGGATAAAAAGAAATGTGTCGTAGCTGGTTCGGATGGATATTGGCGCATGCATGGGAGACACAACATTCTCTAGTTAAGGAATATGCGGTTATCCTCAAAAAAGAAAAGTCCTTTTTCGCGCTTCCGCATGCACGAGAATTTGGTTCTGCTCGCAATATGGATGATACTTGGAGGATTAAGTGAACCCAGAGGCATGGTAGCATGGGAGTACTACTCATGTTCCTACTACTCCTACTAGTAGTACTAGTGCAACTGTGGTACACTTGATGGTCATAATACTATTATTCATCCGGTCCTCATAGTGAAGTGACAAGACCCTGCGCCAGAGGTGACACCAGTCCAGCAGTGTGTCCGGGTTAGCAAAGTCAGCCTCACCTTGTGCACTGTGCAGTCACTATCACCGCCGCTGTATAGCATGCCTCGCCTCGTCTCCCTCTCCCCTAGCACCACTCCATCTCCATCTCTGTCTCGCCAAAGATCACGAGGTCACTCTTCATCATCTCACTGTGCCCCCGCGTACCCTCGCCTCCCTCGCCTCCCCTTGTACCACTATTCCCTCGCTTGCCGCTCCAGCACCGAGCGCCTTCTTCCCCATAAATCAAGCCCCCAAAAACCCACCTTCCCAACTCCACCATGGCCGAACACGTACCGCGCAGCATCCATATGAGCCGCGATTGGAGAAATCTCCCCAGTGACGTCCTCGACCTCTGTTGTTCATGTATGGATATGTTGAGTGCCCTGCGGCTGGCTGCATGCTCGAGGGGCATGCACACGACCATCGTCGAAGCGAGGCCTAAGCTTTTCAAGACACCCTGCTTGCTGCTATCTGGTCTTGCGAGATTTTCTCACCATGATACAGAGGCGTACATGATGCCCCTCGACTTCAATCTGACCTCCATTAGCCGAAACATCTTTGCAGGTATGTAGTGGGTCATTGTACATCATTTCCCTTGACTTCGATCCGATCACCATTGCCCGAAACTTCTTGTAAGTATGTACTGGGTCAGCATGAACTCCCACTGGATGGCTGCCGTCAGAGAAGACGGGGAAAAGTTGTTGCTCGTGAACATCCAGACCTCCCATGAGATTATCCTTCCTCCGTTGGATGATATAGAGTTTTACCATCGCTGTCCAAGTCATCTAGATTACGTGGTCAGTTGGGCGCACCTTGTTTTGCAGAAGATTGTAATCTGCCAAGTGCCCACACGACATGCGGATTACGCAGACTTCAAGCTAATTGCCTTGTTCGACAAGGGACTCGCCTATCTTTCCGTCGGTGCCTTCTTTAGCTGGAGACAGCTCAGCCCGCAGTGGATCGTTGTCAAAGCTGATACACACTTCTGTGATGCTATTGAACACAATGGCATCATCTACGCGATCAACAAAGTAGATGGCACCATGTATTGCTGGGACGGCGCGTGTAAGTTGTTTTCGTCTGATGTTAATGATGACGCCATGACACTGTTTGAACTTTTTGTGATGATTGACATATCCCTGTTTGAGCAGAATTTGAGTAGAACTATGGCAATGTATTAGAGATGCCGTAAATCAGCTATATTTGGAATGAGTTAATTCATGGAATTGTGACCATGTCATTACAGCCAATTTGTACCCCTGAATAATCTAACGGTTAGGAAGATATTGATATTCTCCTTATTTTATAGCAATCTATATACTACTAAATATGAGTGTGTATCAATGGCCATGTTAGTTTCCTCATTTTCATGATGTAGAAACATGCATCGCACTGTTGGTTTCATATAACCATACATTAGGGAAGTAAATGTGCATATGGAGAACTCTATATTTGGAAGTAGTGAAATCCTGTAATGCTTACCATGTGTACATACCTATGTTTGCCCTTCAGCAATCAATGGCTAGAATAATATGCTCACCAAAATTTTGCCCACAGAACATGATTATATAACAATGCATGGTCTGTTAGTTTCCTTGAAGAATTTGTTTGTGAGGACAGAGCATGATTGCATAACATGCATGACATGGTAGTTTCCTGTGAAGAATCGATTGTGAGATAACATGAGTATAACCATGCATGGCACTTCTATATTTTCGAACCCAGTATACATTTCCCTGTATTTTCCTCCCAGTTCCAACAGGGACATATCCATGTTGTTTCTTGCATTATCCTACTCATACTCTGAACAATGTTGATCTTACATTAACAATGCCTGTCCTTTTTGATATGATGAAGTGTCCCTACAGTTAATGCCCTTTGTAATCACACCACCTTTGCCAAAAATAGGGAAGCACAACTGGTTCCTCGCTCGATCTGACGACGGCAAAAGACTGATGATCATTCGGACACATGAGCCGAAAAAGTTATATTGCAAAACCCCACTGTACGCAAGCAACATGAAATACGTGAGTATCCGGACAGTGGCTGTTACGTCTATGAGGAAGATACCAGCTTGTTGGGGCCTTCAGGATGTTTGAGTTGGAGGCGGGTAAACAGCCTTGGTTCACACTCTCTGTTTCTCAGACTCAATTATCCGATTAACCAGGAGATCACCGTTGGCAGGGACCTTGATGGCAGAGAGGCTCTGTTTGCTATGGAAAACTGTGTCTACACGGCGAGCCCTGGGAGTTCGGGAGCAAACTCCCTGATTATCAATGATACAGCCTGCAACCAAAAGAAGGTGAGAATGACAAAGGCATCTGGATTAACTTTGATCCCTAGATGTGTCGAGTCCGACAGGCAGTGATGTGGTTCAAGCCTTCAGGTTGATAGGTAATTGGGTTGTTGCGCCGAAAGGGTCGAGTACTGGTGTCTCCAGATCACTGGTGGCTGAACCAGGGCTGCAAATTATGATGGTGTTGGATCATCCCTCTTCGAATGACTTGTTGTCGTTGCTGCTTGTTCTGGATGGGTAGTTCTCTCTTTTGTTATGCATATTCCTTGTCATTTGGTCATCCTCGTCTATGTCACTCTTACTATGTAATAGTTGCCTCTGTTTAGAATGTCATTCTCGTCTGGATCACGAGAGTCTGAGCGCTGCAGAGTGATGTGTTTTGGTAGTGTAGCAAGACTTGCTGTTTATGTCAGTAGTAGTCACTAGTCAGTGTTTGAATGTTGTATATATCGTTGTTTCGAACTGTTTATTGTCGCGAACTCCTAGTGGGCTAAATGAGGGCATCACCATTCTCCAGTGTTCAGAGTATATCTCCTTTTTTCAAGTTATAATTTGATCTCAGTGTCTTTTCGATGATGTACAATTGTTTGGGCCAGTGAGGTGTCGTTGAATATGGACCGAGTCGTAATGCAATGCCAAATAGGTCAATTATGACTCTCAGGCCGGGCTCTCAAAAGATCCTAAAAAAAGGCAGGGCTCTCAAAAAAAGAAAGAATAGGGACTCTTAGGCCGACATGTGGGCGCCACCGATGTTTTCGTGCGCTTGCGCGCCGAGAGCATATTGGCGTGTGTTCGATATTCATGCTACCTTTTCATCCCCAATCTCCCGCCCCTCCCCCACCTCTGGAATCTCGATTCCTACTCCAGTTCCCCCAAATCCCCCTCCTGTACTCCCTGTACTCAAGCGCACTATCATGTCGCCAGTCAACGCGGATCTCCGAGCCGGAGATCCTGAGGTTCGTCCTGCCTTCGGGCATTGCGTGCTGTCGCTCAACAGTGGCATGGCAGTGCTTGACGACCAGTTTGCCGGCAAAGTGCTGATGGTAACCATGAACGGCGACCAGCCTCCTGTCTTGCCGGACAACCTTGTCAAAGCTCTTGGCATTGCGCACAGCATCCAAATAAGTGACTTGCTCGTCGAGGTCTGTCTGCCACCGGCTAATTTCTTCGTCAGGTTCCGGACAACTTTCGACTGCAGTCGTGTATTCGAATCTTCCCGGCGTTTGTTCTGCGAGGGCACGCTGGTGAGCTTTGATCGGTGGCACCCAGGATGGGGCTCGGTGCCCTCTGATCTTGATTTTTTAACAAAGCTTACCTTCCACGGCATGCCTCGACGTGCTTGGAATAGTGAGTCCATGAATGAGCTTATCAATGACCTTGGAGGTGAGCTTATAAGTATGTTTGTTCCTCCAGACCGCTGGGCTCTGACGGTTATGGCATGGATGGAAAAGTCCACCATACCGAAGGTGATTGGTGTTGAGATACCGGTGCAGGAACCGGGGTTGTACTATTCATCGCCACCAAGGCCGCCGCGGACCACGTTAGGGATGTACATGTATCAAGTGTTTGTGCATGTCGAAGAAGTGGTCAATCCATAAATCGAAGTCCTGCCGCCGCCGCTGGTGCCCGGGTCCATCAACGACGTCCATTACAGGAGTCAACGTCAGACTTTCCCCGTGTTGCTTGGAACGATGGATAGCACAGGGCCTACTCCATCGCGCGGCGGAGGCCACTGCTTCTTTGGGAGAAGAGGCAGGGCTGGCTGCCTAGATGTGCTCCAATTTGATTTAACAACTAAATCTTGTCAGATATTGTACTAGTTAAATCCGAGCTATGGGTGTGAAGCACTGATGTCCCAGTATATTTGATTGTGACCTATTCTATTTTTTACCTGAACTTTTTTTAGAAAGGGATGTACGTCAACTTAATGTTCTAGTAGAACTTATATATTGTGTTGTCTGTCTATTTTCTTTGCAGCATTCAAGATATTTGCCCGTCATTGATAAAGACGATGAACCGTTATGTACGAGTTTGTTGGTTTCAAAATAGCCCTACCTGTAACGATCCACTGCTTCCACCCTGATTGTGCCTCCTGCGTGAAATTTTTGTATGCAAGTTCAGTGTGCTATGATGTTCTATATGATTGTGTCAATTATATAAGTTTTTACTGAGCATCATCATTGCATATGGCTGAAAGATGTATTTAAGAGCATCGCCCGATGGGTCTCTCTCTCTCTCACACACACAAACACACACGCACACACGCACAAGTGGGACCCGTTGAATTATTTCTTCGCTCCGGACAACTTTTAATGAGCTTCCACTGTACTCTAACTTTTTCTTAAGTTATTAATTGAGCTCAGTGACTTCAAAAAGTTGTACACAAGCCTTGTTTGGGCCTTTCCGGCGTCGCTGAATGTGGGCCTTTTTTTTCAACATCAGCAATGCAACTGGGCTAACAGTTGTACACAATCCGGGTCAACTTGTTATTCTCCTCCCTGCTGGGCTAAAAATCTTTCCTAGGAGGGATGCATTAGGCTTAACAATAAAATGGGCTTTAAGAAACAATAAATGGGATGTAATTATAAAAACTGGGCAGTAACTATAAAAAATGCACCAAATACATAATTAGTTTATAAAATATTACTTTTGGATTTTGAAATTTTTTATTTCACTAATTGTTGCGCGCGCAATGTTTCGTTGGATTTGTACGTAATAAAAATTTATATTGAAATTGTATTTAATCTGGCTAGAAATTTCGGGATAAAAATATTTTGGATCCCATCAAAATGTGGAAAATTTTATTGAATTCAGTTTATAACGGTTGGTTGAAATTATTAATAGTTGTCCTAGCTAGAAAATGGGCTGTACTTTTAACAAATTGTAAATGGGCTATAGTAAATTCCATTAGCATTCAAAAATGGGTTGTACATTCTTACAAATTGCAAATGGGCTATAAGTTCTCTGCCACACACTTATGGGCCTACTAAGTTGACGCGTCCCCTAAAAAAAGTAAGTTGATGCGTATGCAAGGCTTTGTCAACTTATAGTCAACACACGGTTCTAGCAGCAGTGGCCGTTTGATGTCCATCCAACGGATGTCATGCTTCTTTAATCTCGGATATTCTAGCTTCAGCCGCCCAAAAAATGATTTCTCCCCCTGACATCTGGGGCGCACCGTTTCGGAGGCTGACCTGTGGGCCTACTAAGTTGACGCGTGCCAAGGGCTTTGTCAACTTAGTCAATATAAACGATTCTAGCTGCAGTGACCGTACGATGTCCATCTAACAGCCGTCGTGATTCTTCAACCTCTGGTCTTCTTGCTCCAGCAGCCCAAAGCAGCGCCAGTCGTGCCATCTGCTCCTACCTCCCGTGGCCACCTGTGTTGCCGCGGAGGCCTCACCGCCCCCTACCACTCCCACCGCTAGCCAGGCCCTGGGGCGACGACATCCTCACACCGCCGCCGAACCAGTGAACCCTCGTACTCTTCTCCGCGTGGGCATCCACTGCCGCATCTTCCCCGGCTCCGCGTCGTCCCCTACCTAGGCCTCGCCGTCGTCCACAGCCTTGGTGCTCTCGGTGCGGCGTGGTCAATGTGGCAAACGAACGACTTCCATCGGAAGAGTACTGTATGTGGAGAGGCTGACAGCTGGGTCCACGGCCGCAGCAAGGAAGTGCCTCCTTATTACGCGGAAAATAATGATTCCTCCACCTAACAGCAGAGACCCACCGGACGGGCCACCGTATTTCGCGAAAAAAGCGTTTCCCCATGACAGCTGGGACCCACCAGCTACATCTTCGCACGAAGGAAGTGCCTGACAGTCAGGACCCACCTAGTCGAAGCGTATGTAGTGTTGTCATTCTGGTCGCGAACTTGTATGTACATACGATCGGTCTATCTGCAGGCTGCAGCGATGAACGTTGGCCTTGTAAGGAAGGGCACGTGTCATAGTAGAGGCGCGCATGTGTCGTAGTAGAGGCGCGCACGTAGCATGTACACATATGTACAGTGGCTAGGGTGCAAGAAAGTAAATACGGCCACGTACGTACATACGGCCGGGGTCTCGAACGCCTACTCGCGCATATGTACGGCCAGGTTTCGTGTACATGGCTGGTTTGGAATGGAGAAACTGCGTCGTTGTCGTGTTCATGGGGAGGCAACCGGCTGGGTCGGAACGGAATGCGTCGTCATGTTCATAGGGAGCCAACTGACTTGGACGGAACAGCCGATGGAAATGAGGCATGGCGTACCACAGAACAGAGGAAACGACCTTGTGTTTGACCGGCCACAGTCGAAACGGGATCCTGTTCATCGGGAGGGGTCTGGCGTACCGCAAAATGGAGGAAACGGACCTCCTACGGTCGAAAAGGGGTCCTGTTGATCGGGAGGGGTGTGGCGTACCGCAAAACGGAGGAAACGAACTTGTGTTAGAGCGCTACGGTCGAAATGGGGGTCCTTTTCATCGGGAGGGGTGTTGAGTACCGCAAAACGGGACTCCATGGGATACTTTTCATCCATACCGTCGATGCCTCCATGGGCTACTATTCATCCACCGTCGACCTCCTCCAGCCTCCACCTGCGACTGTTCATCCACGGGCTCCTGTTCATCCAGCCTCCACCGCGCGCTCCTCCACCAGCTATTGTTCAACCAGCCCTCTCCACGGGGTCCTGTTCAACCACCCCTACACGGGCTACTGTTCATCCAACCCTCCACCGGCTACTATTCCACTAGCCCTCCACGGAGTCCTGTTCATCCAGCCCTCCACGGGGTCCTGTTCATCCACCGGCTCGATCGATCGGGGTCCTGTTCATCCAGCGGAAACGGCCTCTACTACCACGAGTTCCTGTTAATCCAACCCCCCACCGGGAACTGTTCATCCAAACCCCCAACAACGCTCACTGTTCATCAAGAGGCAGTAGGTTCGATCAGCTTCAGTTAGCAACAGTAGCGAAGGAATCGCTTGATCGGGTTCAGTTAACAGCAATCGATCGATCGCTCGGGTTCAGTAACACGTAGCCTGCAGTGCAATCGCTCGGGTTCAATAGGCGAATGCCTTGCTCGGGTTCAGTTAGAGCCCAACGCCTCGCTCGGGTTCAGTTAGAGCCCAACGCATCGCACCCACGCGCGTACGTGTACGAGAGAAACGTGCATCGCTCGGCCCCCGACCACCCACCGTATCGGGAAATCCTCGATATTTTCCGCGCCCTCGCTTCTACCATGTTTTTTTCCGTCATGGACGGCCCAAAGAATGTCATGCAGCTGCATCTCCGGCCCGCCCAGGACGAAAAGCCCATTTTCTGTCATGATTTTTTGTCATAGAAATAGGAGCCCACCACATCTATGATGATACCGGGTTTTGTCACAATTATCGTCATAGAAGTGTAATAAGCATGACAGAAAAAAAATTCCGTTTGGCCCAAAATGTCACGGATGTGTCTTTTTTTGTAGTGACATCACCTCCGCCGAAGATTATATCCCCCAACGACTATTCTTTTTCCAAGTCTCTTTGTTGATCCATAGTTTCTGCAAATATAACAACATGGCAATTAATATACAAACACGAGAGATGGATATATTAGTGGCAAACATATAGTTAGCTAGCTAAACATAGAACAGGAATCATATTAGTGGCCTCGATGCTTCTACTGTTTGGGGTGGCCTCGACAACGCTTCTAGGGTTTGGGGTGGCCTCGACAACGCTCTTTTAACTTGGTAAATTTGGGTGGCCTCGACGCTTCTAGGGTTTGGGATGGCCTCGATAACGCTTCTACAGTTTGGGGTGGCCTCGACACTTCTAGGGTTTGATTGGGTGAGATGGGGTTGATCGACGCCCCCCCTCATGTTGTAGAGTTACCGGAGTTTTCTCATGAATGTTCGACGTCCAGACCGCCTCTCTCATGAATGTCAAACAAGGGATTCTCTTAACCTCTAAGGGATTTAACAAAATGGCGTCATTCTGGATGTGCAAAAAATGGTCCATATTTTTCATGATCTCATCTACCCTTCTATATGTCACGTTGTATAGTGTCAAAGGATTCAAGAAAACCATGGCCTCATCATTAGCCGGAAGTAACATGAGCATAATGGTACGAAGCTCTCCAAAATTGTTTTGGAATGGAGTCATGGATAGGATAATTAGTTTTTTGGTACGAAGTTCAGCAAGAGCCTTACGAATATCGCTATTTGGAAGGCCTTTGGTGAAATTCGTACCAAAAAGCGAATTATTCTATCCGGAACTCCATTCGAAAACTACTTTTAAGAGCTTCATAGCATCATACGCCTGTTACTTCCGGCTAATGATGAACCATGGATTTCTTCAATACTTTGACAGACAACATGACATATAGAAGAATATATATATATGTGTGTGTGTGTGTGTGTGTGTGTGTGTGTGTGCGAGTTTAGAAAAAAAATTGGATCAACTTGTGCACATCCATAATGGGGGCATTGTTGATAAATCTATGTCAAAAGTTGCATATGTCAAATGTTGCATATGTCAAAATTTAAACTTTGACATATGATCAAACTTTGATATATGATCAAATGTTGCATCTGTCAAAATTCAAACTTTGACATATGATCAAACTTTGATATATGTCCACCATGATATAAAATGATACATAGACTTGTTCGGGCAAGAGGGAGTTGATCGACGTCCCCCCTCATGTCGAAGTTACCGGAGTTTTCTTCTAGTGGTTTGGTGGCCTCGAGAGTTTGTCGGGTAGGGGAGGGAGGGGGTAGGAGATCGACAACGCTTTTTTCAAGGGTTTGGGTGGCCTCGAGAGTTGGCTGCCCGGTATATCGAGAGGGGGTGAACATTTTACCTTAGAAACATAAATAAATGTTATCGGGGAGGGGGTATATCGACCCCCCCTCATGTCGAAGTTATCGGGGAGGCGGTATATCGACAATGACATACATACATGGAAAAAAAATGATATCCATCTATACATACATAGACACATACATATATACATGGAGAAAAATGCTATGAAAAAAATACATATATGAACAAAAAAATGCAATGAACGAAAAAATTAATACACATATGAACAAAAAAATACATATATGAACAAAAAATACTATGAACAAAAAAATCAATACATATATGAATAGCCATACATACATATAGCCACATACATATATACATTATATATGAACAAAAAAATTCATCATATAAAAAAATCAACATATATAAATAAAAATACATAGAGTCGAGGCGGCAGCAGCTCACAACAGAGGGGGCGATGGCCCGACGACAGTGACGGTGGGGGCGGCGATGGCACGACGATGTTGACGGCGATGGTGGGGGCGGGCCACGGGGCAGGGCGCGACGATGGTGACGAGGGGGCACAGGCGACGGGGACGATGGGGCATGGGCGACGATGACGGGGCAGCCTGGTGTTGAGCTCGGCATCATCGGGGAGGCGTCGGCGACGGGGAAAGGCGACGAGGAGCGGGCGGCGACGGGGCAGGGCACGGCGATGGTGACAAGGAGTGGCCTGGCGGCATTGGGGGAGAATGGGAGAAGTTGGAGAAATATTCCCAAGTGTTGTCTTATATAGCCACACCTTTAGTCCCGGATTGTGGCACAAACTGGGACCGATGGCCTGCTTTGGTCCTCATTCGTGCCACCAACCGGGACCAAAGGTCTGTTTTGGCCAAGCGAAAGGGTCGGAAGCACAACCCTTTGGTCTCGGTTGGTGGCATGAACCGGGACCAAAGGGTGGCATTGGTCCCGGTTGGTGCCACGAACCGGGACCAAAGGTGGGCATTGGTCTCGGTTCGTGTCACCAACCGGGACCAATGGGCCTTGCACAGCAGCGTGGTGGTGGGAGTTTAGTCCCACCTCACTAGCTGAGAGAGAGCCGCATATGTTTATAAGGTGCGGTGCGCCTGAGCTGTTGAGCTCCTGTCTAAAGCAGGCTTACGGGCCTAACCCCTCTGTAAATGCCTGTGGGCCTACTGGGCCTTCTGCGGGCCTGAATCCTGGCCCACCTGGCTGGTTGGGTTTCGTATTCATGCCGTGGTGGCCGAGTAGGCGGCATTTTTTTAATTATTTTTAGCTTTTTTGTTTTGTTTTTTGCATTATTTATTTTCCTTTTTTTGCTTTATTTTTTTAATTCGCGTTGCTCTGAGGTCACAAAAATTATAGACTTTCAGTTAGTGCCATTAGTTTTCAAATTTGAATAGTTTAAATTTGAATTCTTTCAAATTTGTGTGAATCACTAGTTTGTGAATAACTTTATAATAAAAATAGATTTTTGAGTGATTCTTTTTCCTGCTATTTAATATTACTATGTTTTATGATTATACTCAATTTCGTAATTTTTAGGTTATTTTAAATGTTTATTTTAATCAAAAACATTTTTTTATTT
This sequence comes from Aegilops tauschii subsp. strangulata, assembly GCF_002575655.3. Classification (NCBI taxonomy): domain Eukaryota; kingdom Viridiplantae; phylum Streptophyta; class Magnoliopsida; order Poales; family Poaceae; genus Aegilops; species Aegilops tauschii. Next base: position 266,886,228 of record NC_053038.3, on the reverse strand, counting down.
TAGTTTGCTATTAAAGTTTCTAACAAAAATTTCTTTATCAAAATTCTTTTTGCTATTAATGTTTTGAACAGAAAATACTATGATAATTTTAGTTGCGTAAATTATATATAATTTTAGTTTCAAAAATACTAGAGGTTTATAAAAGCTTTTTGTTGATTCCTTTTGCTATTAGAGTTTTATAAAAGCTTTTTAGTTGATTCTTTTTTCTATTGAAGAATATTATAGTTTTGTTTTAGTTGATCATAACAGAATATTTTAATTGATTATTTTTAGTTCATTCTTTTTGCTATTAGTTCATTCTTTGAGCTAAATGACCCTAAAATTGAAAAGCACTACAAATGAACTATGAAAAAGGTTGAAAGTTGGCATGGTATCATCATTTCACACACATAGGATGTGCTAAAAAGTTGAGAAGGTTATGGCAAAAACTGGATGCACTTCGTGTACAAAATGGACAATCTCTTTCGAAGTATCAGGGTTTCGGACGAAAACTCATCTGTTAGAAAGGGATTTTTTTTAAATTATTTGAACTCCAGACTTTTTGTGTGTTCAAAATGCACCATTCAAAGCCACATCATCATTTTTCAACCCTTTCTGATTTCATTTGGTTTTTTTCATGCATTTACTGATTTTTTGAGGTAAATGATCCTCAAACTGAAAAGCGCTACAAATGAACTCTAAAAAGGTTGAAAGTTAGCATGGTATCATCATTTCACCCACATAGCATGTTATAAAAAGTTGAGAGGGTTACGACAAAAACTGGATGCATTTCGTGTACAAAACGGACAATCTCTTTCGAAGTATCAGTGTTTCAGACGAAAACTCATCTGTTATAAAAGGGATTTCATTTTTTTAACTTATTTGAACTCTAGACTTTTTGTGTGTTCAAAATGAACCATTCAAAGCCACACCATCAATTTTCAACCCTTTCTGACTTCATCTAGTATTTTTCATGCATTTACTGATTTTTTAAGCTAAATGGCCCTGAAATTGAAAAGCACTACAAATGAACTCCGAAAAGGTTGAAGTTGGCATGGTATCATCATTTCACCCACATAGCATGTTATAAAAGGTTGAGAGGGTTACGGCAAAAACTCGATGCACTTCGTGTACAAAACGGACAATCTCTTTCGAAGTATCAGGGTTTCATAGGAAAACTCATCTGTTACAAAAGGCATTTCATTTCTTCACATGTAACTGCAGTGATATTCTAGGTCAAAGGCATCATCAAAATAGTTTTGGAGAGAAAGCCTTCGCTTTTTCTTTGCTTGTGTCATTTTCTTATTAAGCCGTAACCATGGATAATCCTCATCATTTAATAGGGTGCTTGGGTCGGCCTTGACTTTGAAGGGAGGAATTTCATGAAACTTTTCATAATCTTCAGTCATGTCTGTCTTGCCCTCCAATCCCATGATGCCTCTTTTTCCTGAAAAGAACTACGTGGCACTTTGGCTCATCATATGATGTATTCACTTCCTTATCTTATCTTTTTCTCAGTTTGGTAGACATGTCCTTCACATAGAAAACCTACGCCACATCATTTGCTAGGACGAATGGTTAGTCTGTGTACCCAAGATTGTTCTGATCCACTATTGTCATTCCGTACTATGGGTCTACCTGTACCCCGCCTCCTGACAGATTGACCCATTTGCACTGAAACAAAGGGCCTTAAAATCATGTCCATAGTCAACTTCCCATATGTCCACTATGTAACCATAATACGTGTCCTTTCCCCTCTTGGTTGCGGCATCAAAGCGAACACCGCTGTTTTGATTGGTGCTCTTTTGATCTTGGGCGACCGTGTAAATTTTATTCCCATTTATCTCGTACCCTTTGTAAGTCAATACAGTCAAAGATGGTCCCTTGGACAACGAGTACAGCTCATTAGAAACAATGTTGTCACCCATGAGATGTGTTTGCATCCAACTGCCGAAAGTCCTGATGTGTTCACATGTAATCCAGTCGTCACACTACTCCGGGTGTTTGGAACGCAGAATATTCTTGTGTTCTCCGACATACGGGGTCACCAAGGTAGAATTCTGTGGAACTGTGTAGTTTGCTTGAGACCAAGAATGCCCGTCCCTACATATTATTGAGTCTGCTTTGTCGTGGCATTGCCACGACAGATGTCCTAGTGAAAGGACTTAGTCGTCGAGCCATCGCGACGGGTTAGCTTAAAGGGGTTAAAGCAGACAAAGGACGCAGAGTGTTTCATACTGGTTCGGCCCCTTGCGATGAAGGTAAAGGCCTAGTCCAGTTGTTGTGGAATTGCTAGGGTTTCGATGACCAGGGAGCGAATCGGCTATGCCTGGCTCTCGAGTTGTTGTTTGTTGTCCCTAAACCGCCGCCGGGTCATCCCTCTATATACACAGGTTGACGCCCGGCGGTTTACAGAATCCCGAGGCCGGCTCATAAATGTGTCCGGCTCGGTTTCTACCTTTCTTATCTTACAACACAAGTTACATATGATATGGTGGTTTATGTCAACAGGCCATAATCTGCCTCTGGGCCTTGGGCCTTCGTAAAGCACCATACTCCTTGTTTTCATGGGCTTCAAATATAAATAATTCATTTTGGGGGTAACCCGGCCTCTCCTGGCTGGTTTATACCCAGTAGTAATATCCCCAACATTAGGCCCCAAATTGATTTGAACTGGTTCATGTCAATCTTCAACACTTGAGAAAAATTCGTCCTTCATCACCTTCACATAAATCTTATAAACCGCCATGACGTCATCTTCCAGGATCATGATAAACCGCCATGACATCACCTGTTATTAAAGATTGCATATAGCTCACCTTCATTAATGAACCTCCGACAATCGAGGCGACAGCTCTGTCACATATCCAACTTTTGGGCTCCTCGATTTTCGCGCCTGTCACTTATCCCTTTGCCTTTATAAATAGGACCAGGGGGTCCTTTCCATCCCCCCCTCGCGCCTCTTTGCTTCTTCTTCCTCCTCGAGCCGTCCTAACCCTCACGCGCGGCCGTCGTCGTCAAGCTCCGCCCTCGACCTCAACTCCGGCCGCTGCATCAACCTGAACGCACCAAAGAAACGCGGCGCTCATCCGCTGCTCTGTCAACATCAGTAAGTTTTCCTTTCCCTTGCTCTAGATCTATCATTAGGGTTTCGGTGTTCCTCGAGGCTTGAAACTGTTCTTCCATGTTCTTCTTCATAGCGTAAATGATGACCTCAGATCTGCCACTTTCTTACACACTTGTAGTTCTAATCCCCCTTTTCATCCTTAGATCATCTGCTTTGTGTAGAAAAAACTCATATGGATCTGTTAAACTGCTAAAGCACCTGCGCTTTAGGTCAGAATATATTTTGATTTACCAACACGCTGCAGATCTGAAATTACCATGTCAATCTGTTTAACTTGTTTTTCCCTCACTTAGGCATCTTAGACCTGTACCTTCTATACCAAAGTAGGCGGTTTAAGTTTTTAGAAAAATGATGATCCGGTAGGTACCATTAGTCCCCTGTTAAACCGCCAAGCCGTTTTATCTTTGTACCTTATCCAATGTCTGACTCCGGTTTAACAATTTGTATATACCTCTGTCTTCTTTTGATCTTGCGCCGCTTTATACTTGTCCATTATAAATTTTAAACTGGAAATAACCATGTTTCAGCTTTCAATTGAAATGGCCAAACAAGTTTACGAGTGCAACTGGGTTCCTTCCCAGGTTACTGAAGAACAACTAGACAGATGTGTCGCAACTGGCGCTTTAGCCAAGAAAGAAGTCATCCACTGGAGGGCCCCTGGTCCGGAAAATCCTCCTGAACCCAAGGACGGAGAAGTAGTCATGTTCGCTGACCATCTGGGTCGAGGCTTTACCCCTACCGGTTCAAAAATTTCCAAGATGTGCTTGCCAGCTTCCAACTCCACCCTCAAGATATTGGACCAAACTCTGTGTCCAATATTTGCAATTTCCAAGTATTTTGTGAGGTCTATCTTCAAGAGGAACCCACAGTTGAGCTGTTCAGAGACTTTTTCTACTTGAACCGCGGTACTGAGTTTACAGATGGGCCCAATACTGAACTTGGTGGAATGGCAATTCAGAAGAGGAAAGATGTCAGCTTCCCTCACGCCAAGCTTCATAGTCACCCCAAGGGCTGGAATCAAACTTGGTTTTATTGCCGAGACACGTCTCCAACTGATGAGAATCCTCTGCCGGGTTACCGTCCTCACTGGCTTAGCAACACTCATCCATTTCCTCGGAGGCTGACTGCCAAGGAACGGTCCAACTATGCACCACAACTGTCAAAGCTCAGAGCCGTAATGGCAAACGGTTTAATAGGTGTTGACCTTGTTCGCTGCTGGATATCTTGGAGCATTCTGCCTTTAAGCCGGTGCCCTAGTTTAATGTGTGAGTACACAGGGGATTTAAAAGACCCTCAACGACATATCAACATTCAGGTAACAGAAGCTGAAGTTACTGAGGCTGTCAAGAAAATATTGAATGAACCGGAAGCTGTCTGTAGCCAGACCGGGTTATGTCCTTTCTGCATTTCGAATAAACCGCCAACTGTAAGAATCACAACTTTTTTGGCTCCTTTTTAAATACTCTTTCAAAATTTTGTCCATTTTTTACAGGGCGATGATCCGTTCTGGAAGAAGAAACCACAGGATAAACCGGCCAAAACACCTCGCCCCAAGACCAAGGTTATTAAAAAACCTGCCAAGAAGAGGACCACTGAGTCTTCCGAACCAAATTCTGATGCTGACTTGGCTAATCCGGACTCTGAGGTAGAACTTGACTCTCTTGGTTCATTTTTCATACACCTCATTGACAATGACTATTATCAGGACGACGCTGAAGGCAGCCAAGCTGATGATGTAGAGGTAAATATTATTTCCTCCAGTTCAGATCCTCTGCCAACACCGAAATCCGTCGAGCAAACCGGAAAGTAAAATTTTCTCACCCCCTTGCTCACTTGGACCCAAACTTTCTTTTGAAGACGCAGCAACACGAAGCTCGCCGCACAACCTGGCACATCGGCCAGGTAGTTACCTCTGCCGGTTTACCGAACACTCCAGTCCAGAAACGCTGATCCGAGGTCTCTTACATTCCTGATACTTCTTGCCCCAAGGCGGGTTGTTTCCGACAACCTCTTAATCCGTCTGATTCAAATTATCAGGGCACACCTCACTCATCCTCTGGTGAGTCAACGGCCACACAACTTCCACCCCTCAAGACAGTTCCTGGGTGAGTTATGTTTTTAATTTTATCCTTGATATCTTATATTCACCTGGTGTATTGACTTTTATGTTTGTTTGCAGCGCCAAGCCTAGACCCAGCAAGAAGGCCCGGTTAAATAAACCGGCTGACGAAAATGTAGTTGTTGAACCAGAAAAACTCCAGATCCGGTAGAAACAAACGCTGACGCTCTGCTTGATGATCCGCCACCACAAGATTATGACTTTGTTGTTGAACAAGTAGAAGTTGCCCCATTAGGCCAGTCCGATAAACCGACAAGCCCGGTCTGAGATGCTGATAAACCGGCAAGTCTAGCTAAGGCTACTGATAAACCGTCAACTCCAGTGAAGGCTGCTGGTGACAAGGAAGATGACATCATGATTACTGGCTTTGGCCACACTGCTCCTGGCAATCCTGTCGCTTTATCCAAGCATAGTGCCAAGGATGAACTTTCTGCTATGGGCAAAGGCAAGTGGAACACAGACTTGTCAAGCTATGCCCATCTCAACGCCCAAGACATTCACTCTGGCTTCTTGAACCGTCTGTACACAAGCCGCAACTATGAAGCTGGCTTAGTAAACTTGATGAAAGAGCGTTATGAGGTAACTAGTGCTTAACTCTGCATAATTGTTTCTCTCTTATATCCAATTCCAAATATCAACTCCAGTAGCCCCCAAGTGACGGTTTATGATATCAATCTAAAGCGGGACTTTGTAATATCTCAACTTTGCATGCTTGGCCTCCAAGGGCCGGGTTATCTTTTAAAGATGAACTGGTACTTTAGAATTATAATATTGTAACTTTCGCCGGTGTAGTCCCCAAGGGCCGGTTTAACTTATGAAGATGAACCGGGACTTTTAGAATTCCCCTAATCTTACTTTGAGTAAACACACATTAGCCCCCATGTGCCAAGAGTAATACTTGTATTGTGCTTGGGACTTGTAGAAACTTCTGATAACGAGCAAATAGGCATTAGCCCCCAAGTATCAGGTCCATAACTTGTTATGCGCTTGGTACTTCAAACATGTACCGTCAACTGATGATATGGCTGTCTCTTATAGGCTGAGCTGAGCAAAAAGGAAACTCAAGCCGCTGATCTGCAAGAAAACATCAAGTCCCAGCAAGTAGAAACCTCCAAAGCCAAAGATGAACTGACCAGTGCCTTAGCCGCCATGGAAGAGCTGAAGGAGGGTTTCAACAAGGAGCGGCCGGATTGGGACATAAAAAAATTCGCATTGCAAAAAAGAGCCGAGGACGCAGAAGCAGCTCTTAAACCGGTGGTAGACGAGTTGACTGGTGTAAAGCGGCAAATTCATGCCATGAGTACTGCTGTGTTTGGTAAGTATCCTTGCGTTAAGTTTTCAACATTTCATCCCATATATTGCCGGTTTACTGATGTTCGCAATGATGCAGGAACTCCAATTAGTCATCTGGGCTCTGACATACAGAAGAAGCTGAAGCCTGCCAATACTCTTATAGAGCAGTTATATACCGGCGCGCAGTGGGTCATATGCACTGCTTCTCATAACAAACTGCCCCAACCTTAATCAAAGAAACTTTAGAAAGGTTGTCAATGCTGCCTGCCCGAATTGAAGAATTGAAAAGATTGGCTGCAAGGGCAGGTGCTCTGACCGCGCTAACCCAGGCCAAAGCATGGGTGCCTGATCTTGATCCGGTGGATGTGGGCAATGGCTATCCGAGATTAAGGGAGGACGGATCAGAGTTTGATAATGATGCCCTCCGAGTTATAACTAGGGAGATGCGTCCACTAGCTTGCCAATTGGCTGAAGAAGCTGACCTGTCATACTATCAGGCGTGTTATGACGTCAACAACAAACGAGTTGCTGCACCAACTCCTGAGGCTCAAAACCTCATTCCGCCAATCCGTAAGCACACCTATGCCCCTGACATTGAACCATCCACCCTTATAAGCGATGAAGCTGTATTCCAAGCCCTACCTGGGATCGACCGGGCAACCATTGACTTCCAGCCACTGGGTAGAGATGAGGAGGATGAACCGGTGCAAGATGATCCGCAACCGTCAAGTCAAACTGGTGACGAATCATGATTCGGAGGCCGGTTTTGCCTTCTGCGTACCGCAACACTTGCCGAAAAACAATTATCCTTCTGGGCATTAAGACGCCTTGCAATTGGCTAGTACAAACACTTGGTCTGCTATGCCATCGCGCATATTATTTTGCTTGACACCGTTAATTTGCCAGCTTAAGACATACGATGTTCATAATCCATAGCGATTTATTCAGGCTGTTCCTGCATACAAGAAGTTGAAAATGTCCTGGCGGTTTACCACCGGACGGGTCATGATGCCCAAATATATAGCCAGGGTTTATAACCAAGGCTGTAAAAAGATAATCAAATATGAAAATAAATGATACCTGTGACATTGAATCACATCGTTGGTTGACCAACTTTTGTAGTAAGGGTGATAACCCCAGTCTTGAGTACTGATAACTCCTTTCATATTATACCGGTTTATGATAAAACCGTACCGGGTTGTAATAAACATCGGATTATCCATATATAACACTTGCGACTTATAGTCAAAACCAGACAGGATTAATAAGCACCGGATCATAACTGATCATGTACTGACAACTTGTAGTTGAAAGCCAAGCCGGGTTAATGAACGCCGGTTTATCAACAAACATTATAAATGTCATCAAAGGAGAAAAAAACTTGGCAAATAAAAGCATATGAAAACTTGTAGTCGAGGCTTTTCACGGGCTGCCAGGCCCCAAATCGAGGCTTTTCATGGGCTGCCAGGCCACTGAGTTAAACCATTTTGCAAAGCCTTTTAAGATGGACCTCAATCTTTAACCAATCGTTGTTTTAACTTTGACAAGTTTAGGGTCTATGAGATTGACTTGTCAATAGTTCGGTGGGTCATACCAGGTTTACCTGGATGGAGTGGCCTACTTAAAGAGGCAGGATAACCCGGGGTTTTAGGTGAATACACCTGGCTTCCAAGCTGTGGCTTGATAGCCTATTACAAGTGTAGATTCTTTGTTCATTGCGAAGCAAAGAATCCCCAAGCAATATTTTGAGTTGTGTTCAGTGGGTGCCTATGTTTGAGTTGTGCTTTTGCAACACTCTCTTTGGCCCCTAAGTAATTTTATTTTGGCCTTGAGCTGATCAAGAGGTGTAGCTATGGTTCAAATACTACCAATCCCCCAAGTGATTTTCCTTGTGGCCTTGCGCCGATCAAGAGGCGTAGATATGGTTCGAATATGACCAAGCCCCCCAGTGATTTTTACATACGGCTTTATAAGCTGAATCAAGGGGTAAACCGGACACCGCTTTATAAACAGAAGCCCCCATGTAACCACACATGATGTAAGAAAAACAACAGATACCCCGCTTTAGCTGAGGCTCCGGTTTATTATATTGATCATAATATATACATTGTCATAACTATGTACATAAGCAGAGCCGGTGGCTCAAGTATAGTAAGGTCGAAGATGAGCGTTATTCCACGGCCGGTGGGTCTCCTCCTCCGATTTACGTGAGTCTTTGTGCTCTCAAACATCTATAAGGTAGTATGACCCGTTATGTAGATTCTTGCTGACCACAAAGGGCCCTTCCCAAGGCAGGGATAACTTGTGCATATATGTCTGATCCTGGATGAGTCGGAGCACCAGATCGCCTTCTTGAAAAGTTCTGGTTCTAACCCGGCGGCTGTGATAACGATGTAGATCTTGCTGATAAATTGCCGAACGGGCTGCTGCAATGTCACGCTCCTCATCTAACAGGTTAAGTGCTTCCTGTCATGCCTTCTCATTATCAGCTTCAACATAAGCCGCCACATGAGGCAAGTCATGACGGATGTCACTAGGGAGAACCGCATCTGCTCCGTAAACCATGAAAAAAGGCGTGTAACCCGTAGATCTGTTGGGCGTGGTATTGATGCTCCATAACACAGACGGTAACTCCTCCACCCAACAACCCGGCATCCGTTGCAAAGGAACCATGAGCCGGGGTTTTATGCCTCTCAAGATCTCTTGATTGGCTCTCTCCGCTTGACCATTAGATTGGGAGTGAGCCACTTATGATACGTCAAGCCGGATGTGCTCTCGTTGAAAAAATTCTTTCATAGCACCCTTGGACAGATTAGTGCCGTTATTAGTTATAATGCTGTGTGGAAAGCCAAACCGGAAAATCACCGTCTTGATGAATTGAACCGCCGTAGCTGCGTCACACTTACTAACTGGCTCTGTCTCCACCCACTTAGTGAACTTGTCAACTGCCAACAACAGGTGGGTCTTCTTATCCTTGGATCTCTTAAAGGGCCCAACCATATCCAGCCCCAAGTCGCAAACAGCCAAGTGTTGGAATCATCCTCAATTCTTGAGCCGGTACATGAGCACATCGTGAGAATTTTTGACAGCCATCACACCTTTTGACCAAGTCCCTAGCATCGGCATGAGCCGTCAGCCAATAAAAACCGTGACGAAAAGCCTTGGCTACCAGAGACTTTGAACTGGCGTGGCGACTACAATCCCCTTCGTGGATCTCACGCAAATTCTCACGGCCTTCTTCAGGAGACATGCAACGTTGAAATGCCCCTGTCACACTTCAATGATGTAACTCTCCATTAACAATAGTCATGGACTTGGACCACCGGATTATCTGCCTGGCCAAGGTTTCATCCTCCGGTAACTCGCCCCGGTTCATATACGCCAAATATGGGACCGTCCAATCTGGGATGACATGAAGAGCCGCCATCAACCGAGCCTCCGGATCAGGAACAGCCAAATCCTCCTCAGTTGGGAGCTTGACCGACGGATTATGTAGCACATCAAGAAAGACGTTGGGCGGAACCGGTTTACGTTGGGAACCCAAACGACTTAAAGCATCTGCTGCTTCGTTCTTCCACCGGTCCACATGATCGACCTGATAACCTTTGAAGTGACCTGCAACAATGTCCACCTCTCAACGATATGCTGCCATGAGTGGGTCTTTGGAATCCCATGTACCAGACACTTGTTGAGCCACCAGGTCCGAGTCACCGAAGCACTTGATCCGGCTTAAATTCATCTCCTTAGCCATCCAAAGACCATGGAGTAAAGCCTCATACTCAGCTGCATTGTTAGTGCAAGGGAACATTAAACGGAGAACATAACAAAACTTATCACCTCGCGGGGAAGTTAATACGACTCCAGCCCCCGAGCCCTCCAATTGCCTAGACCCATCGAAATGAATAGTCCAATATGTATGATACGGCTTCTCTTCTGGTGCCTGTAACTCTGTCCAGTCGTTGATGAAGTCCACAAGTGCCTGAGACTTGATCGCCGTCCGGGGCATATATTTTAACCCGTGAGGCCCCAGCTCAATAGCCCACTTGGCAACCCGGCCAGTTGCTTCCCTGTTCTGGATTATATCCCCCAAAGGAGCAGAACTAACCATAGTGATGGGATGACCCTGGAAATATTGCTTAAGCTTTCGGCTTGCCTTGCCATGAAAACTCCATACACCAACTTCTGCCAATGTGGGTACGTCTGTTTGGACTCAATAAGTACTTCACTGACATAATAAACCGGCCGTTGAACCGGATACTCCTTTCCGGCTTCCTTGCGCTCCACCACAATAGCCACACTGACAGCCCGGGCATTAGAAGCCACATATAACAACAAGGGCTCTTTCTCAACAGGAGCAGCAAGGACCGGTGGCTCGGCCAGCTGCCGCTTCAAGTCCTCAAACGCTTCATTGGCGGCGTCACTCCAGACGAAGTCATCCGTCTTCTTCAGCATCTGATATAAAGGGACGGCCTTCTCCCCAAGGCGACTGATAAACCGGCTCAAGGCTGCAATCCGGCCTGCTAGGCGTTGGACATCATTGATGCACTTCGGTTTAGCCAAAAAAGTTATAGCTTTGATTTTCTCCGGATAAGCTTCAATGCCCCTGTTAGACACCAGAAAGCCCAAGAGTTTGCCTGCCGGTACACCAAAAACACACTTGGCCGGATTAAGCATCATTTTATAAACCCGGAGGTTATCAAAAGTCTCTTTCAAGTCATCTATCAATGTCTCCTCCTTTCTGGATTTCACCACAATATCATTCACATAAGCATGAACATTGCGGCCGATCTGATTATGAAGACAATTCTGCACACAGCGCTGATAAGTCGCCTGGGCACTCTTGAGCCCAAAAGGCATAGACACATAGCAGAAGGCTCCAAAGGGAGTTATAAAAGCTACCTTCTCCTGGTCCTTAACTGCCATTTTGATCTGATGGTAACCAGAATAAGCATCCAGAAAACTCAAACGCTCGCAACCCACCATAGCATCAATGATTTGATCAATACGAGGGAGGGCAAAAGGATCCGCTGGACAAGCCTTGTTTAAATCTGTCTAGTCCACACACATACGCCAAGTGCCGTTCTTCTTAAGTACTAGCACCGGATTAGCCAACCACTCAGGATGAAATACTTCAATGATAAACCCAGCCGCCAAGAGCCTGGCTACCTCCTCACAAATAGCCTTGCGCCTTTCTTCGTTGAACCGGCGAAGAAACTGCTTGACCGGTTTAAACTTGGGATCAACATTAAGTGTGTGCTCAGCGAGTTCCCTCGGTACACCTGGCATGTCAGAAGGCTTCCACGCAAAGATGTCCCGGTTCTCACGGATGAACTCGATGAGCGCGCTTTCCTATTTCGGATCCAAGTTAGGGCTGATGCTAAACTTCTTGGATGAATCGCCAGGGACAAAATCAACCAGCTTAGTCTCATCAGCCGATTTAAACTTCAAGGCCGGATCATGCTCTGTAGTTGGCTTTTTCAAAGAAGTCATATCCGCCGGATCAACATTGTCCTTGTAGAACTTCAACTCCTCTGTTGCACAAACCGACTCAGCATATACCGCATCACCTTCTTCACATTATAAAGCGATCTTGCGGCTCCCATGCACTGTGATGGTCCCCTTATGGCCCGGCATCTTGAGCTGCAGATAAACATAACAGGGCCTTGCCATGAACTTAGCATAAGCCGGCCGTCCAAACAGGGCATGATACAGGCTCTTGATTTTCACCACTTCAAAAGTAAATTTCTCTGATCTTGAATCATGCTCATCTCCAAAAGCAACCTCCAGAGCTATCTTACCAATTGGATACACCGATTTACCAGGCACCACACCATGGAAGACCGTGTTGGACGGTTTAAGATTTCTATCTGTTAACCCCATGCGACGGAAGGTTTCATAATAAAGGATACTGATACTACTCCCCCCATCCATGAGTACCTTGGTGAACTTATAACCTCCAACCTGAGGTGCCACCACCAATGCCAGATGACCCGGATTATCAACCCGAGGTGGATGATCCTCTTGACTCCACACAATGGGCTGTTCAGACCAACGCAAGTAACGGGGCACCGCCGGTTCAACGGAGTTCACTTCCCTTTTGTGTAGCTTCTGGTTGCATTTGCACAGGCTCGTGGTGAAGACATGGTACTGTCCACTATTCAACTGCTTCGGGTTGCTCTGGTAACCCGACAGCTGCTGCTGCTGCTGATTCCCCTGATGATTATAACCACCTTGGTTGTCCTGACTGCCTTGATTGCCATGTCTGCCTTGATTGCCGTCAAATCCTGAACCGGAACTGCCACCACTGTAACCCGGCCCATGAGATCCGGGGCCTGAACCGCCGGCCGGTCCATGATCATACCGGAAAAAAATCTGAATTTTTGAACTCCCGCAAAATGTAACAATCCTTCCAGAGGTGCATGGCCGGCTTATCCCGCGACCCGTGCTTTGGGCAGGGATGGTTTAACAGGTGAGACACGCGCTCAGGATTGGGACTTGGTCCTCCACCACGCGGGGGTGGTTTACCCTTACGACGCTGGCCGTTATCCTGCGTGTTGGTATTAGCCACAAAATCTAAACTTTTATCTGCTTTACGCTTACCGCTGTTTCCATGACCTGCCGAGTTATGCTGCTGCCCTTTTGTGTTGCCGCTCTTCTTTCCCTTCCCTGTCTTGTCATCGTCAGACTTGGGGTCCTTGGTACTATCAGAGTCGGCATACTTCACCAGAGCTGCCATAAGTGTCCCCATGTCATTGCAATGACGTTTGAGCCATCCCAATTTCAACTTCAGAGGTGCAAACCGGCAATTGCCTTCCAACGTTAAAACTGTTATATCAGCATTGATGCGGTCCGATGAGTGCAATATTTCTGAAACCCGGCGCACCCAATGGGTTGTTGATTCTCCTTCCTCCTGGACACATGCGGCTAGGTCCACAATTGACATGGGCTGCTTGCACGTATCCTTGAAATTCTGGATAAACCGGGCCCTTCACTCGGCCCATGACCCAATGGAGTTAGCTGGCAGATTTTTCAACCATGTGCGAGTTGTTCCCTCCAACATCATGGTGAAGTATTTAGAACACGCCGCATCGTCCACATCCAGCATCTCCATTGCCATCTCATAGCTTTCAACCCACGACTCGGGGGATAAATCGGCAGTGTAATTCGGCACCTTACGTGGGCCCTTGAAATCCTTGGGCAGCCGTACATTGCGCAGCGCTGGGACGAGACACGGTATCTGAAGGAAATATGCCCTAGAGGCAATAATAAAGTATTATTTATTTCCTTATATCATGATAAATGTTTATTATTCATGCTAGAATTGTATTAACCGGAAACATAATACATGTGTGAATACATAGACAAACAGTGTGTCACTAGTATGCCTCTACTTGACTAGCTCGTTAATCAAAGATGGTTATGTTTCCTAGCCATAGACATGAGTTGTCATTTGATTAACAGGATCACCTGATTAGGAGAATGACGCGATTGACTTGACCCATTCCGTTAGCTTAGCACTCGATCGTTTAGTATGTTGCTATTGCTTTCTTCATGACTTATACATGTTCCTATGACTATGAGATTATGCAACTCCCGTTTACCAGAGGAACACTTTGTGTGCTACCAAACGTCACAACGTAACTGGGTGATTATAAAGGTGCTCTACAGGTGTCTCCAAAGGTACTTGTTGGGTTGGCGTATTTTGAGATTAGGATTTGTCACTCCGATTGTCGGAGAGGTATCTGTGGGCCCACTCGGTAATGCACATCACTATAAGCCTTGCAAGCATTGTGACTAATGAGTTAGTTGCGGGATGATGTATTACGGAACGAGTAAAGAGACTTGCCAGTAACGAGATTGAACTAGGTATCGAGATACCGACGATCGAATCTCGGGCAAGAAACATACCGATGACAAAGGGAACAACGTATGTTGTTATGCGGTCTGACCGATAAAGATCTTCGTAGAATATGTAGGAACCAATATGAGCATCCAGGTTCTGCTATTGGTTATTGACCGGAGAGGTGTCTCGGTCATGTCTACATAGTTCTCGAACCCGTAGGGTCCGCACGCTTAACGTTACGATGAAAGTTATATTATGAGTTTATATGTTTTGATGTACCGAAGTTGTTCGGAGTCCCAGATGTGATCACGGACATGAAGAGGAGTCTCGAAATGGTCGAGACATAAAGGTTGATATATTGGACGACTATATTCGGACACCGGAAGTGTTCCGGAGAAGTTTCGGATAAAACCGGTGTGCCGGAGGGGTTACCGGAACCCCTCGGGGAAGTATTGGGCCTTAGTGGGCCTGAGGGGAGAGAGAGGGCAGCAGCCAGGAGGTGGCGCGCCCCCTCCCATGAGGAGTCCGAATTGTACTAGGGGAGGGGGGCGCGGCCCCTCTTTCCCTCTCCCTCTCCCTCTCTTTCCTTCCCCCTCTCTCTTCCTAGTTGGACTAGGAAAGGGGAGTGCTACTCCTACTAGGAGGAGGACCCCCCCCCCTCTCCTTGGCGCGCCCCAAGGGCATCCGGCCTCCCCCCTTGCTCCTTTATATACGGGGGCAGGGGGCACCTCTAGACACACAATTGATATACGATATTTTAGCCGTGTGCGGTGCCCCCCTCCACCATATTACACCTTGATAATATCGTTGCGGAGCTTAGGCGAAGTCCTGCGTCGGTAGAACATCATCATCGTCACCACGCCGTCGTGCTGACGAAACTCTCCCTCAACACTCGGCTGGATCGGAGTTCCAGGGACGTCATCGAGCTGAACGTGTGCTGAACTCGGAGGTGCCGTGCGTTCGGTACTTGATCGGTCGGATCGTGAAGACGTACGACTACATCAACCGCGTTGTGATAACGCTTCCGCTTTCGGTCTACAAGGGTACGTGGACAACACTCTCCCCTCTTGTTGCTATGCATCACCATGATCTTGCGTGTGCGTAGGAATTTTTTTGAAATTACTACGTTCCCCAACAGTGGCATCTGAGCCTGGTTTTACGCGTTGATGCTATGCACGAGTAGAACACAAGTGAGTTGTGGGCGATATAAGTCATACTGCTTACCAGCATGTCATACTTTGGTTCAGCGGTATTGTGAGATGAAGCGGCCCGGACCGACATTACGCGTACGCTTACGCGAGACTGGTTTCACCGTTGCGAGCACTCGTTGCTTAAAGGTGACTGGCGGGTGTCTGTCTCTCTCACTTTAGTTGAACCGAGTGTGGCTACGCCCGGTCCTTGCGAAGGTTAAAACAGCACCAACTTGACAAACTATCGTTGTGGTTTTGATGCATAGGTAAGAACGATTCTTGCTAAGCCCGTAGCAGCCACGTAAAACTTGCAACAACAAAGTAGAGGACGTCTAACTTGTTTTTGCAGGGCATGTTGTGATGTGATATGGTCAAGACATGATGCTATATTTTATTGTATGAGATGATCATGTTTTGTAACCGAGTTATCGGCAACTGGTAGGAGCCATATGGTTGTCGCTTTATTGTATGCAATGCAATCGCCATGTAATTGTTTTACTTTATCACTAAGCGGTGGCGATAGTCGTAAAAGCAATAAGTTGGCGAGACGACAACGATACTACGATGGAGATCAAGGTTTCGCGCCGCTGACGATGGTGATCATGACGGTGCTTCGGAGATGGAGATCACAGGCACAAGATGATGATGGCCATATCATATCACTTATATTGATTGCATGTGATGTTAATCTTTTATGCATCTTATCTTGCTTTGATTGACGGTAGCATTATAAGATGATCTCTCACTAAAATTTTAAGATAAAAGTGTTCTCCCTGAGTATGCACCGTTGCGAAAGTTCTTCGTGCTGAGACACCACGTGATGATCAGGTGTGATAGGCTCTACGTTCAAATACAACGGGTGCAAAATAGTTACACACGCGGAATACTCAGGTTAAACTTGACGAGCCTAGCATATGCAGATATGGCCTCGGAACACGGAGACCGAAAGGTCGAGCGTGAATCATATAGTAGATATGATCAACATAGTGATGTTCACCATTGAAACTACTCCATCTCACGTGATGATCGGACATGGTTTAGTTGATTTGGATCACGTAATCACTTAGATGATGAGAGGGATGTCTATCTAAGTGGGAGTTCTTAAGTAATATGATTAATTGAACTTGAATTCATCATGAACTTAGTACCTGATAGTATCTTGCTTGTCTATGTTAATTGTAGATAAATGGCCCGTGCTGTTGTTCCGTTGAATTTTAATGCGTTCCTTGAGAAAGCAAAGTTGAAAGATGATGGTAGAAATTACACGGACTGGGTCCGTAACTTGAGGATTATCCTCATTGCTGCACAGAAGAATTACGTCCTGGAAGCACCGCTAGGTGCCAGGCCTCCTGCAAGAGCAACACCAGAAGTTATGAATGTCTGGCAGAGCAAAGCTGATGACTACTCGATAGTTCAGTGTGCCATGCTTTACGGCTTAGAACCGGGTCTTCAACGACGTTTTGAACGTCATGGAGCATATGAGATGTTCCAGGAGTTGAAGTTAATATTTCAAGCAAATGCCTGGATTGAGAGATATGAAGTCTCCAATAAGTTCTACAGCTGCAAGATGGAAGAGAATAGTTCTGTCAGTGAGCATATACTCAAAATGTCTGGGTATAATAATCATTAGATTCAACTGGGAGTTAATCTTCCGGATGATAGCGTCATTGACAGAATTCTTCAATCACTGCCACCAAGCTACAAGAGCTTCGTGATGAACTATAACATGCAAGGGATGGATAAGACAATTCCCGAGCTCTTCGCAATGCTAAAGGCAGCGGAGGTAGAAATCAAAAAGGAGCATCAAGTGTTGATGGTCAGTAAAACCACTAGTTTCAAGAAAAAGGGCAAAGGGAAGAAGAAGGGGAACTTCAAGAAGAACAGCAAGCAAGTTGCTGTTCAGGAGAAGAAATCCAAGTCTGGACCTAAGCCTGAAACTGAGTGATTCTACTGCAAGCAGACTGGTCACTGGAAGCGGAACTGCCCCAAGTATTTGCCGGATAAGAAGGATGGCAAGGTTAACAAAGGTATATGTGATATACATGTTATTGATGTGTACCTTACTAATGCTCGCAGTAGCACCTGGGTATTTGATACTGGTTCTGTTGCTAATATTTGCAACTCGAAACAAGGGCTACGGATTAAGCGAAGATTGGCTAAGGACGAGGTGACGATGCGCGTGGGAAATGGTTCCAAAGTCGATGTGATCGCCGTCGGCACGCTACCTCTACATCTACCTTCAGGATTAGTATTAGACCTAAATAATTGTTATTTGGTGCCAGCGTTGAGCATGAACATTATATCTGGATCTTGTTTGATGCGAGACGGTTATTCATTTAAATCAGAGAATAATGGTTGTTCTATTTATATGAATAATATCTTTTATGGTCATGCACCCTTGAAGAGTGGTCTATTTTTAATGAATCTCGATAGTAGTGACACACATATTCATAATGTTGAAGCCAAAAGATGCAAAGTTGATAATGACAATGCAACTTATTTGTGGCACTGCCGTTTAGGTCATATCGGTGTAAAACGCATGAAGAAACTCCATACTGATGGACTTTTGGAATCACTTGATTATGAATCACTTGGTACTTGCGAACCGTGCCTCATGGGCAAGATGACTAAAACACCGTTCTCCGGAACTATGGAGAGAGCAACAGATTTATTGGAAATCATACATACAGATGTATGTGGTCCGATGAATATTGAGGCTCATGGCGGATATCGTTATTTTCTCACCTTCACAGATGATTTGAGTAGATATGGGTATATCTACTTAATGAAACATAAGTCTGAAACATTTGAAAAGTTCAAAGAATTTCAGAGTGAAGTTGAAAATCATCGTAACAAGAAAATAAAGTTTCTACGATCAGATCGTGGAGGTGAATATTTAAGTTATGAGTTTGGCTTACATTTGAAACAATGCGGAATAGTTTCGCAACTCACGCCACCCGGAACACCACAGCGTAATGGTGTGTCCGAACGTCGTAATCGTACTTTATTAGATATGGTGCGATCTATGATGTCTCTTACTGATTTACCGCTATCTTTTTGGGGTTATGCTTTAGAGACGGCTGCATTCACTCTAAATAGGACACCATCGAAATCCGTTGAGACGTCGCCTTATGAACTATGGTTTGGCAAGAAACCAAAGTTGTCGTATCTTAAAGTTTGGGGTTGCGATGCTTATGTGAAGAAACTTACACCTGATAAGCTCGAACCTAAATCGGAGAAATGTGTCTTCATAGGATACCCAAAGGAGACTGTTGGGTACACCTTCTATCACAGATCCGAAGGCAAGATATTCGTTGCCAAGAATGGATCCTTTCTAGAGAAGGAGTTTCTCTTGAAAGAAGTGAGTGGGAGGAAAGTAGAACTTGATGAGGTAACTGTACCTGCTCCCTTATTGGAAAGTAGATCATCACAGAAATCAGTTTCTGCGACACCTACACCAATTAGTGAGGAAGTTAATGATAATGATCATGAAACTTCAGATCAAGTTATTACTGAACCTCGTAGGTCAACTAGATCAAGATCCGCACCAGAGTGGTACGGTAATCCTGTTCTGGAGGTTATGTTACTAGACCATGACGAACCTACGAACTATGAAGAAGCGATGGTGAGCCCAGATTCCGCAAAATGGCTTGAAGCCATGAAATCCGAGATGGGATCCATGTATGAGAACAAAGTGTGGACTTTGGTTGACTTGCCCGATGGTCGGCAAGCCATTGAAAATAAATGGATCTTCAAGAAGAATACTGCCGCTGATGGTAATGTTACTGTCTATAAAGCTCGACTTGTTGCGAAAAGTATTCAACAAGTTCAAGGGATTGACTACGATGAGAACTTCTCACCCGTAGCGATGCTTAAGTCTGTCCGAATCATGTTAGCAATTGCCGCATTTTATGATTATGAAATTTGGCAAATGGATGTCAAAACTGCATTCCTGAATGGTTTTCTGGAAGAAGAGTTGTATATGATGCAACCGGAAGGTTTTGTTGATCCAAAGGGAGCTAACAAAGTGTGCAAGCTCCAGCGATCCATTTATGGACTGGTGCAAGCCTCTCGGAGTTGGAATAAAAGCTTTGATAGTGTGCTCAAAGCATTTGGTTTTATACAGACTTTTGGAGAAGCCTGTATTTACAAGAAAGTGAGTGGGAGCTCAGTAGCATTTCTGATATTATATGTGGATGACATATTGTTGATTGGAAATGATATAGAATTTCTGGATAGCATAAAGGGATACTTGAATAAGAGTTTTTCAATGAAAGACCTTGGTGAAGCTGCATATATATTAGTCATTAAGATCTATAGAGATAGATCAAGACGCTTAATTGGACTTTCACAAAGCACATACCTTGACAAAGTTTTGAAGAAGTTCAAAATGGATCAAGCAAAGAAAGGGTTCTTGCCTGTACTACAAGGTGTGAGATTGAGTAAGACTCAATGCCCGACCACTGCAGAAGATAGAGAGAAGATGAAAGATGTTCCCTATGCTTCAGCCATAGGCTCTATCATGTATGCAATGCTGTGTACCAGACCTGATGTGTGCCTTGCTATAAGTTTAGCAGGGAGGTACCAAAGTAATCCAGGAGTGGATCACTGGACAGCAGTCAAGAACAACCTGAAATACCTGAAAAGGACTAAGGATATGTTTCTCGTTTATGGAGGTGACAAAGAGCTCATCGTAAGTGGTTACATTGATGCAAGCTTTGACACTGATCCGGACGATTCTAAATCGCAAACCGGATACGTATTTACATTGAACGGTGGAGCTGTCAGTTGGTGCAGTTCTAAGCAAAGTGTCGTGGCGGGATCTACGTGTGAAGCGGAGTACATAGCTGCATCGGAAGCAGCAAATGAAGGAGTCTGGATGAAGGAGTTCATATCTGATCTAGGTGTCATACCTAGTGCATCGGGACCAATGAAAATCTTTTGTGACAATACTGGTGCAATTGCCTTAGCAAAGGAATCCAGATTTCACAAGAGAACCAAGCACATTAAAAGACGCTTCAATTCCATCCGGGATTTAGTCCAGGTGGGAGACATAGAAATTTGCAAGATACATACGGATCTGAATGTTGCAGACCCGTTGACTAAGCCTCTTCCACGAGAAAAACATGATCAGCACCAAGACTCCATGGGTGTAAGAATCATTACTGTGTAATCTAGATTATTGACTCTAGTGCAAGTGGGAGACTGAAGGAAATATGCCCTAGAGGCAATAATAAAGTATTATTTATTTCCTTATATCATGATAAATGTTTATTATTCATGCTAGAATTGTAGTAACCGGAAACATAATACATGTGTGAATACATAGACAAACAGTGTGTCACTAGTATGCCTCTACTTGACTAGCTCATTAATCAAAGATGGTTATGTTTCCTAGCCATAGACATGAGTTGTCATTTGATTAACGGGATCACCTCATTAGGAGAATGACGTGATTGACTTGACCCATTCCGTTAGCTTAGCACTCGATCGTTTAGTATGTTGCTATTGCTTTCATGACTTATACAGGTTCCTATGACTATGAGATTATGCAAATCCCGTTTACCGAAGGAACACTTTGTGTGCTACCAAATGTCACAACGTAACTAGGTGATTATAAAGGTGCTCTACAGGTGTCTCCAAAGGTACTTGTTGGGTTGGCGTATTTCGAGATTAGGATTTGTCACTCCGATTGTTGGAGAGGTATCTCTGGGCCCACTCGGTAATGCACATCACTATAAGCCTTGCAAGCAATGTGACTAATGAGTTAGTTGCGGGATGATGTATTACGGAACGAGTAAAGAGACTTGCCGGTAACGAGATTGAACTAGGTATCGAGATACCGACGATCGAATCTCGGCCAAGTAACATACCGATGACAAAGGGAACAACGTATGTTGTTATGCGGTCTGACCGATAAAGATCTTCGTAGAATATGTAGGAACCAATATGAGCATCCAGGTTCCGCTATTGGTTATTGACCGGAGAGGTGTCTCGGTCATGTCTACATAGTTCTCGAACCCGTAGGGTCCGCACGCTTAACGTTACGATGACAGTTATATTATGAGTTTATATGTTTTGATGTACCAAAGGTTGTTCGGAGTCCCGGATGTGATTACGGACATGACGAGGAGTCTCGAAATGGTCGAGACATAACGATTGATATATTGGATGACTATATTCGGACACAGGAAGTGTTCCGGAGAACTTTCGGATAAAACCGGAGTGCCGGAGGGGTTACCGGAACCCCCCGGGAAAGTATTGGGCCTGAGTGGGCCTGAGGGGAGAGAGAGGGCAGCAGCCAGGAGGTAGCGCGCCGCCTCCCATGAGGAGTCCGAATTGGACTAGGGGAGGGGGGCGCGGCCCCTCTTTCCCTCTCCCTCTCCCTCTCTTTCCTTCCCCCTCTCTCTTCCTAGTTGGACTAGGAAAGGGGAGCCCTACTCCTACTAGGAGGAGGACTCCCCCCCTCTCCTTGGCGCGCCCCAAGGGCAGCCGGCCTCCCCCCTTGCTCCTTTATATACGGGGGCAGGGGGGCACCTCTAGACACACAATTGATATACGATATTTTAGCCGTGTGCGGTGCCCCCCTCCACCATATTACACCTCGATAATATCGTTGCGGAGCTTAGGCGAAGCCCTGCGTCGGTAGAACATCATCATCGTCACCACGCTGTCGTGCTGACGAAACTCTCCCTCAACACTCGGCTGGATCGGAGTTCGAGGGACGTCATCAAGCTGAACGTGTGCTGAACTCGGAGGTGCCGTTCGTTTGGTTGTTGATCGGTCGGATCGTGAAGACGTACGACTACATCAACCGCGTTGTGATAACGCTTCCGCTTTCGGTCTACGAGGGTACGTGGACAACACTCTCCCCTCTCGTTGCTATGCATCACCATGATCTTGCGTGTGCGTAGGAATTTTTTTGAAATTACTACGTTCCCCAACAGTATCCCCAAAGAACTGGAGGTATCCCCTGGTTCCACCGAAGTTGTTGGACAAACCGGAGTAAGCTGGCGGGCCTCATGCTGCGCCGCTAACTCGGCCTCTCGACGTGCCTTAGCACGATCCACCACATCCTGAGCATCACCACCGCCACCCGCCGGGTTATGGCCACGGGGCGGATTACGATTTCGCGCACTGCTCGACACGGCCGGTTCATCCATATGCTTGCTGTAACTCCGGCTCGGGCGGGGAGTAGTATGAATCCTTTCGCGGCTGTATGAATAAGCCTGCTGCTGAGTCATGGCTGTCTGAAGAGCTCTCTAGCCCGTCGCGTCTCCACCGCTACGGGGGACTCACCGTCGACTGGGAGGGCCGCTAATCGTGAAGTGGATGCGACTATGTTATCCAAAGGGTTGGAGTAATGACCTGGAGGCGTCGGCACATGTTGGGACGGGATTTTCTTTGGAGGGGCATCCATTGCGCGCGGCTGAACTGGCGTCCCCGTTCCAGGCGCTTCGACCCGGTTTACCACTTGCTGGTTGCTGGTTCCTGCTCCTGGCGTGTTGAAGAGATTCCTAGCTTCATAAACCTGAGGCAGGTGAGATCGGTACCTTCTCCTCATTACGTCATTCGATGCGTTCTGATCCAACATAAGTCGATAAGACTATGCATCTAGCTCGGCCTGCTTTGCCGTCATCCTGGCATTTTCAGCGGCCAGGTCCACCTTGGCTTGTGCTATCTGATCCTTCACCTTCACCACTTCTGTGTTGTGCTGCTCCTGATCCGCCGGGCTGACTACAGCCGCTAGCAGTGCTGCCAAGGTGTCGAATAAATCGGACAAAACCTAAACCAGCGGTGGCGTAGGGCCTCCTACCCCAGCTGCTATCGCCGCTGCTGAACCGGAAATCATGGCCGCGGTGGTCGAAGATTGTGGCGTTGACTGTGTATCGGCCATGAAGATCGCAACTCGGCTTGGCGGATCAAGGGGGTCCGGAATACTGTCGCCATCGGAACAGCCCCCAAACCAGCCATCCGTCAACTGATACAATGACTCGGTCTCTCCAGTAGATGATTCGTCACCGGAGTAAACGACAGTTTCACCACCAGATTCCGATCTATCCTCAGATTCCACTCTGTGGATGACTCCCACGAAGGCACGCTTCATGGCAGGCTTAACCCGGGCGGATCTCGCACGCTGAGCCGTTTCGACGATGTCGGTGCAGGTGTCCGGCTCAGGGCACGCTTCGCCGATCTTGCCAATGAAAACGTGAATGCCGCCGAAGGGGACCTGGTACCCGTACTCAATTGAGCTGGCCTCGGGGCCCCAGCCTGCATTGTCGATTTAGAGCTTGCTGCGTCGACTCTTAGTCATCCTGCCCACATCATATCCCTTGAGCCCTTCGAAGCCGCCCTCTAAGAACTCAAAACCATCGTGCGATGGCCCCATGATGGGCGCCAACTGTCGTGGATTTGTCACGGCAGATGTCCTAGTAAAAGGACTTAGTCGTGGAGCCATCGCGACGGGTTAGCTTAAAGGGGTTAAAGCGGACAAAGGATGCAGAGAGTTTTATACTGGTTCGGCCCCTTGAGGTGAAGGTAAAGGCCTAATCCAGTTGTTATGGAATTGCTAGGGTTTCAATGACCAGGGAGCGAATCCGCTATGCCTGGCTCTCGAGTTGTTGTTTGTTGTCCCTAAACCGCTGCTGGGTCGTCCCTTTATATACACAGGTTGACGCCCGGCGGTTTACAGAATCCCGAGGCCGGCTCATAAATGTGTCCGACTCGGTTTCTACCTTTCTTATCTTACAACACAAGTTACATATGATATGGCGGTTTATGTCTACATGGCATAACCCGCCTCTGGGCCTTGGGCCTTCGTAATGCGCCATACTCCTTGTCTTCATGGAATTCAAATATAAATAGTTCATTTTGGGGTAACCCGGCCTCTCCTGGCCGGTTTATACCCAGTAGTAATATCCCCAACAGGCTCCTAGCGTGCCTTTTCCAGTCTGTCTTCCCTCATACCATGATTGAGGAAGACTAATCTTCTTAAGGTCAGGAGTGAAGTCAACACAAAACCCAATGACATCATCTGTTTGATGGCTGATGGAGATGCTTCCTTCTGGCCTAGCGCGGATACGAACATATTTCTTTAGGACTCCCATGAACCTCTCAAAGGGGAACATATTGTGTAGAAATACAGGGCCCCGAACGACAATCTCGTCGACTAGATGAACTAGGATGTGTGTCATGGTATTGAAGAAGGATGGTGGGAACACCAGATCGAAACTAACAAGACATTGCGCCACATCACTCCTTAATCCTTGGTAGGATTTCTGGATCAATCACCTTCTAAAAGATTGCATTGAGGAATTCACATAGCTTCACAATGGCTAATCGAACGTTTTCTGGTAGAAGCCCCCTCAATGCAACAGGAAGAAGTTGCGTCATAATCACGTGGTAGTCATGAGACTTTAGGTTCTGGAACTTTTTCCCTGGGATATTTATTATTCCCTTTATATTCGACGAGAAGCCAGACGGGACATTCATACTGGGCAGGCATTCAAAGAAGATTTCCTTCTCTTCTTTGGTAAGAGCGTAGCTGGAAGGACCTTCATACTGCTTTGGAGGCATGCCATCTTTTTCATGCACACGTCGCTGGTCCTCCGGTGCCTCCGGTGTATCTTTTGTCTTCCCATACACGCCCAAGAAGCCTAGCAGGTTCACCGTGCCTCCGGTGTATCTACGTCACGTGCACCACGTCGATTGGAGAGCGGACCTCTAGGTCTTTCCAATAGGGTAGGTCCCAAAATATATATTTCTTCTTCCACATGGGTGCGCGTGCCTCAGCGTCATTCAGAACAGATAGTCTGCCGGGACCCTTTCCAAAGATTACTTGTAAATCAGTGACCATAGCAAGTATGTGATCACCAGTACAGATGGCGGGCTTCTTCCGGTGATCTACCTCGCCTTTAAAATGCTTGCCTTTCTTTCATCATGGATGGTTGGTCAGAAGAAATCGACGATGCCCCAGGTACACATTCTTCCTGCATTTGTCCAAATATATACTTTTAGTGTCATCTAAATAGTGCGTGCATGTGTGGTATCCCTCATTTGTCTGTCCTGAAATGTTACTGGGAGCAGGCCAATCATTGATTTTTACCAAAAGCAACACATGTAGGTCAAATTCCTCCTGTTTGTGCTCATCCCACACACGTACACCTTTTCCATTCCACAACTGTAAAAGTTCTTAAACAATGGCCTTAGGTACACATCAATGTCGTTGCTGGGTTGCTTAGGGCCTTGGATGAGCACTGCCATCATAATGAACTCCCGCTCCATGTACAACCAAGGAGGAAGGTTATAGATACATAGAGTCTCACGGGCCAGGTGCTAGGATTGCTGCTCTGCTCCTCAAAAGGATTAATGCCATCTGTGCTTAAACTAAACCATACGTTCTTTGCGTCACATGCCACGTTCTCTCGATTTGTCTCCACTACAACCTGTCCGCGGGTGCTCTCAACTTCCCATCTTTCTTACGGCCCTCTTTGTGCCATCGCATCAACTTGGCATGCTCTTTGTTTTCTGAACAGGTGTTTCAAGCATGGTATTATAGGAGTATACCACATCACCTTGGCAGGAACCCTCTTCCTGGGGCGCTCGCCATCAACATCACCAGGGTCATCTCGTCTAATCTTATACGCAATGCACCGCATACCGGGCATGCGTTCAAATCCTCGTACGCACCAAGGTAGATGATGCAATCATTAGGGCATGCATGTATCTTCTGCACTTCCAATCCTAGAGGGCATACAACCTTCTTTGTTGTGTATGTACTGTCCAGCAATTTGTTATCCTTTGGAAGCTTTTTCTTCAATATTTTCAGTAGCTTCTCAAATCCTTTGTCAGGTACACCATTCTCTGCCTTCCACTTCAGCAATTCTTGTGTGGTACCGAGCTTTGTGTTGCCATCTTCGCAATTGGGGTACGACCCTCTTTTGTGATCCTCTAACATGTGATCGAACTTCAACTTGTCTGTTTCACTTTCGCATTGTCTCTTTGCATCAACATGACCCGGCGAAGATCATCATCGGGTACATCGTCTGGTTCCTCTTGATCTTCAGCTTCCCCCGTTGCAGCATCACCGTATTCAGGGGGCACATAGTTGTCATCATCCTCTTCTTCTTCGTTGTCTTCCATCATAACCCCTCTTTCTCCGTGCTTGGTCCAAACATTATAGTGTGGCATGAAACCCTTCTAAAGCAGGTGGGTGTGAAGGGTTTTCGAGTTAGAGTAAGACTTCATATTCTGACATATAGGGCATGGACAACACATAAAACCATTCTGCTTGTTTTCCTCAGCCACTTCGAGAAAATTATGCACGCCCTTAATGTACACGGAGGTGCTTCTGTCACCGTACATCCATTGCCGGTTCATCTACGTGCATTATATATAATTAAGTGTGTCAAAAACCATTACAGAACATCATGAAAAGATAAGTGACCAAATTAATAGAAGTTCATCATCGCATTAAAACCAAAGTACATACATAGTTCTCATTGCACAACATATAGCTCTCCAGAGCATCTAATTAAACCATACATTGAAACAATCTAAAACATTTCAATGTAACAACAAATGCGATCATAATCGCAACTAAGGTAACAATTGATCCAACGGCATAATGATACCAAGCCTCAGTATGAATGGCGTATTTTCTAATCTTCAAGTGCATTGCATCCATCTTGATCTTGTGATCATCGACGACATCCGCAACATGCAACTCCAATATCATCTTCTCCTCCACAATTTTTTTCAATTTTTCCTTCAAGTAATTGTTTTCTTCATCAACTAAATTTAACCTCTCGACAATAGGGTCGGTTGGAATTTCCAGTTCACATACCTCCTAGATAAAAAAATCTATGCCACGTTGGTCGGCATAATTGTCATAAACACTAAATGAAACTAATAGTTATAAAAGATAATATATATACCACATCCGAATCATAGACAGGACGAGGGCCGACGGAGGCGGATACCAAAACCATCGCACTATATAATAACAAACAATAATAAAAGTAAGAAAATTACACAAGTATCTATCTAAATCATACAAGTAAGAACTTTTTTCTTTTATAAAGAAGATAAGAACAAGAGACTCGGTGGTGTCGGCGACAAGATCGACGCTGGCAATCGACAGCGGTTAGGATGGGGACGGGACAGGACGGACCGCCAAACCTAGACAAATCTTGAGGAAAATGGAGCTTGCACAAGGAGGTTCGAGAAGAGAAAGCTTAAGTGTGGCTCGGGCATTTCATGGAACACCTCATGTGCATAGGAGGTGAGCTAGAGCACAACACACCTCTCCCAAAAAAACAAAGGAGTGAGTTGAGTTGAGCGCGTGGGCACTATATATAGGCATTTCATTGGTCCCGGTTCGTGGCTGGAACCGGGACTAAAGGACCCCATTTGGTCCCGGTTCAAGCCACAAACCGGGACCAATGGTTGTGGGCCAGGAGCGAGGCCCATTGGTCTCGGTTCGTGTCTGGAACCGAGACCAAAGGGGCCAGACGAACTGGGACCAATGGCCCACGAGGCCCGGCCGGCCCCCTGGCCCCCCATGGGTCCCGGTTCATGAGTGAGCCGGGATTAATGGGCTTACCCGGCCTGGACCAAAGCCCTGTTTTCTACTAGTGTTGGTTCCCATGCGTCTATAACAATGGTGCAGAAATGTGGGTATTTTGTACCTATGAATGTGCAAGGTATTGTGATATAATCCGATTGATAAATGTGTGTTCAGTGTGTACATGTTGAAGATATCATATGGCATAATGTGTATCTTTTTTGGTTAAGACTGTAAATACGTGTATCACTGAGCTTCTGCCAAGAATTAGAGCTTCAAGGAAAAAGCGACCATACTATTTGATTCTCATGTATTTTTTTAAATAAATTTGGCCATGCATATACACAAGCGTATTACATCCCAATTCACAACAAATAAGATACTGTACTCAAATTTGCAAGTACACATACAAGATCCACAAAGACAAACAATATTAAATCACATGTATATCTCCTTGTCCTTCTCTTGCATGTTGTTTGAGTCAATGGCGTTGTCGTACAATGCCTTCACAGCCAACCACCGCATCTTTTAGTAAGTTTGGTAGCTCAATGTGCTATAGAAACATTCTTCGCATAGATCTATCCGAAAAGAATCACAAACAAATCATCAAGTGTTCAAGAAAAAGAAGCATGCAAAATATCCAAATTGGTGAACGAATCGAAATCTTGAACATAATGGTAAAAATTAGAGAAAATAACGAGATATATTGAAGCATGTAACTGAGATAGGGGGAAACCGTAGCTGCCGCCAAGAAGCTCCTCCCTCCGCCCGTTCCCCCCCTCCCGCCCATCGTGCCTCGCGCATCCCCCCGTCCTCCACCCAGATCCACCAACCGCCGCCGGGAAGCCCCGCCCTCTCCACCCGCCTCCGCTGCGCCGCCGCCAGAGGGTCGGCGGGCGAGGCCGCGCTGAGCCCCGGGACGGTGGCAGCATGGCGGTCCCGTCGCCATGCGATCCCCCCTGCCCCGTGTCCCCGTACCTACGGCGCATCGCGAGCGCCGCCCCCTCTAGCTGCTGCTTGTTCCTGCTGGTTCGGCTTCGGGCGCGGCGTGCCTGCCACGGCCTCGGCGCGCTGCCCTGCGGTCCGTCCATCTCCCCTTTTGCGGTGCGGCACAGCGCTTCTGGTGCTGGTGTTGGCCCCGGGCTGGCCGCGAGAACTACAGCCGGTCGCGGCGGTGTTCGCGGCCTGATCCGTGCAGTCAGGCCCACCTCGTCTCCGGTGGCCCTTCCTCCCTTCCCGAGCCACGGTGATGGCTAACACGCGGAGGCGATGAGGCTACAGTGTTTGTGCAGTCATGGTGCTCCTCAAGGCGGGTACTTGCTGGCGCTGCTTCGGCCCGGTGACCTCGGGCCCGCGTCTCTCCGGTGCCCGTGGACGTCGGTGTCCTCTGCCGGGCGGCTCCGGTCTCGGTGACCCAGCAGCTGCGTCTCTTGAACCTCGCTTGGCTTACTGATGTCTAGACGGGTTTGGCCACGACACCTATGATCTGCGTCCCTCCTGTTCTAGTCCGTCGGCATTGCTGATCACCGTCGGCCCACCCACTGTGGTTCGTTCCACCGCCTGCCCTGCCCTGTATTTCTCAAAGCTCCCCTTTTGCCAAATCCAATGCTCGTGGGTCCGTAGGCGGTGCCACCCTTCGACTGCAGGTGCAGCCCCGCCAACCCCCTCTGATATGGTGGCTCCGACTAGCGCTGGCTTCCTCATCTTCAACTCCAGATGTGGCGGCTATGGGATTGCTCGGCCTTAGGTTGTGGTGAAATCCTTGCCCGGCTTGCCGGTGCTGGCAGTGGCGGCATCTGTGGATGTCGTTTTTCTCCTTGGAGGCGCTGTCAAGGCCCTCTGCTGAGCCTCGTCCTTGAGCTCAGGGGAAACCCTAGGTTTGGTTCCTCCGGACCGGATGGCGATGGCGTCTCCACGTCGTTCTTCCTTGTTGAAGGTGCTATCTTACTCGCTCATGGTGTCCCCGATTTGGCTTTGCAATGTTGGTATTCTTGCTGGTTCGGCATAGCCACTCTTGGTTCAGGCTTGGTAGGTCTAGCTAGGTTTTATCCCCTGTTCGGGCTGAGCACCCCTTGACTCCCTGCTTTGGGTACCATGTTCACGCTTGCCTGCGTTCGTGTCATGTGGTGTACCCACTTCTGTACTCATTCTATTCCTTCTATCAATGCAATGATACACAAGCTTTGCGTATTCGAAAAAAATGTGGCTGAGATACGTGGATGAGAGGAAAACTATGGTAGGATTAAATTGAAAAACCAAACATACCTAGTGGATCCATGAAATATAATAAAGATGGAGAAATTAGATGGCATCACCATTCTCCATGTGATGATGCCCAGTTACAAGTATTTAACGAAAAAGGCTTTCGCCCCGCTATATTGATATAGCAACCGCCCGATACAACAAAGAGTCCAATGCTGGGGCAAACAGCACAAGCATGCCCAAAAGAAACAAAAGAGAAAGAAGAGAGAAAATAATGTCCACAGCATCGGATCGACGAAACGATGATAACCCAAAACCGTTGCGCCCACCGGAGATGTACCACCTCGCTCCAGGCACCTCGAACCTCCGCATACCAAGCAGCACCTTCAGGAAGGAACACGACAACGACGACGCTGCTGCCCGGACAGGTCCTAGGGTTTCCCCCGGTACGCGGAGGGGCGTGGGGAAGGGGAGACCCGACGCCCTTCAGGAAGGAACGATGGCGCCCACGGGCGTCACCGCGTCGGTGCCGGCAAGCCAGCCCGGATTTCTCCCATCCGCCAAACACCCACAACCCCGAACGGTCTGACGCGCACCACCAGACAAGCCACCCACGAACGTGCGGCACCACGGACTTGCCATCATCACCGCCGCCTCACCGTGGTCATCGAAGCGAGACCGACGAGGACGTGAGGGAGCAGCCAGGAACGAGGAACGGCAGCGAGGGCAGCCACACCGGAGGAGACAACCTCCACCGCCATCGGCGGTCACCGACCGGACGCGGCAAGGGGAGCGTACCAGGCCCTCGAGGCCCGGCCGAGCCCAAAAGGGGCTCGTGAAGCACCCGTCGCCGAGCTGCAGTAGACGTGTCGCCGTCTCCACCCCCCCATGAGCCGCACCACCACCGCCCCCGCCGGAGCCGCCGCAGGTGAGACCGAGTGTAACGCCCACGATGCGGCTATATCTCCCACGTGTCGAGGCACGACTTAGAGGCATAACTGCATTGTGGTTTAGTCGCAAGAAGGGTCATCTTCACACAATCGCATGTAATGAACAAGAATGGGATAAAGAGTTGGCTTACAATCACCACTTCAAACAATACATAAATAAATCATACGTCTATCAGAGTACACACATAGGTCCGACTACGGAACAAAAAATAAAAGAAGACAACCCCAAATGCTAGATCCCTGATCGTCCCAACTGGGCTCCACTACTGATCATCAGGAAACGAAACATAGTAATGACCAAGTTCCTCGTCGAACTCCCACTTGAGTCCGGTAGCATCACCTGCACTGGTATCGTCGGCACCTGCAACTGTTTTGGTAGAATCTGTGAGTCACGAGGACTCAGCAATCTCACACCCGCGAGATCAAGATTATAGGAAAGGATGGTGTAAAGGTGGAGCTGCAGCAAGCACTAAGCATATATGGTGGCTAACATACGCAAATAAGAGCGAGAAGAGGAGCAACGGAACGGTCGTCAACTAGTAATGATCAAGAAGTGATCCTGAACTCCTACTTACGTTCAAGCATAACACAAGAACCGGGTTCACTTCCCGGACTCCGCCGAAAAGAGACCATCACGGCTACAGACACAGTTGATGTATTTTAATTAAGTCAAGTGTCAAGTTCTCTACAACCGGATATTAACAAATTCCCATCTGCCACATAACCACGGGCACGGGTCTCGAAAGTTTATACCCTGCAGGGGTGTCCCAACTTAGCCCATTATAAGCTCTCACGGTCAACGAAGGATAAACCTTCTCCCGGGAAGACCCGATCAGTCTCGGAATCCCGGTTTACAAGACATTTCGACAATGGTAAAACAAGACCAGCAAAGCCACCCGAATGTGCTGACAAATCCCGATAGGAGCTGCACATATCTCGTTCTCAGGGCACACCGGATGAGCCAGACGTCGGGTTGGCATAGACCCTGGTTGCCCAGGGGGCGCCGGACATCGCTCGGTTTGGGCCAGCACTCGAAGGAGCACTGGTCCGGGGGTTTAAAATAAAGATGACCCTTGAGTCTGCAGAACCCAAGGGAAAAAGTCTTAGGTAGGCAAATGGTAAAACCAAGGTTGGGCCTTGCTGGAGGAGTTTTATTCAAAGCGAACTGTCAAGGGGGTCCCATAAATCACCCAACCGCGTAAGGAACGCAAAATCGAGGAACATAACACCGGTATGACAGAAACTAGGGCGGCAAGAGTGGAACAAAACACCAGGCATAAGGCCGAGCCTTCCACCCTTTACCAAGTATATAGATGCATTAATTAAATAAGAGATATTGTGATATCCCAACATCAACATGATATCCATGTTCCAACATGGAACAAACTTCATCTTCACCTGCAACTAGCAATGCTATAAGAAGGGCTGAGCAAAAGCGGTAACTTAGCCAAACAACGGTTTGCTAGGAAAGAATGGTTAGAGGCTTGACATGGCAATATGGGAGGCATGATATAGCAAGTGGTAGGGAGCGCGGCATAGCAACAGAACGAACAACTAGCAAGCAGTGATAGAAGTGATTTCGAGGGTATGGTCATCTTGCCTGAGATCCCGCTAGGAAGAAGAACGAGTCCATGAAGAAGACAAACGGACGAAGTCGAACAAATCCTCACAAACGCGACGTTATCGGAACTAACCCGAAGAAGCAACACCGGAAAGAAGCAAACAACATGGTACACAACCATCATAGAAACATGGCATGATGCACAATCAAGTATGATGCATGTCCGGTTTAAATGGGGCATGGCATGGGAAAATTCAACAAACAATACTGCAAATTAAGTGGAGCTCAATATGCAACTCGTTGCATATTGACGAAACACCACATACGATTATTTAGTTCTCTCTCAGTTATGTACCCAACAATGTTAAATGTTGATTAACAAGGCAAGAGGGTGAAGCATAAGTACACTAACTATTTAAGCAAGTTAAATGAGGCCGGAAACAATAAACAACAATTCCAGAAAATCCCCATATGCATATTTTGGTTATGGTACTGTTCTGCCCTAAACCATATTTTAGAGTTGTTAAACATGCAAGAAGAGTGCACCATGTTAATCTATGCATTTTTCTACCCCATTTACATATAAAGTTTGTTTAAATCCGAGCTACGGTTATTTAGTTACGAAATAAATCATTTTAACATGGCATTTATGCAAATTTAAACAAACAGCATTTTAAACATGCATGAAAGTTGGTAATTTTGAAACTAGATGAAATTCTAAGCATCTTTCATATATAAATCATTTTAAACCGATGCACGGTTAATTTGTTATTAGATGCATGAATATTAGGGGTTTTTCTGCAAAACTGGCACTTCCTGGAAAATAGCTAAATTCGCAGCAACAGAAAAAAAAAACAGATCTGGGCCCAAAACGGAGATCAGGCCCAAGGCGTGGGGAGCTGCTCACATCAAGTCTTGAGGCCTTGGATAGGGGCGCAGCCCACGCGAGCAGGGGAGGCTGCTCGGTCGATGTGGAGGCAGAGAACGAGAGGAACGGTCAACGCAGCCGTCGCGGCTGCAGTCTCCTCCTCTCGAACAGAGGCAGGAGCGGGACTGAGAAGAGCGCTCCGGCGAGGGCGCGGAGGCCAGCGGGCGCGGATCTGGGCGGCGGGAGCCCATCTCCGATGATGGTGGCGCCGGTTGGTGCTCCTGTTCGAGGCAAGGACAGAGAGAGAGAGAGAGAGATTAGAGGGGAAGAAGCAGACACGAAGAAGAGGAGGCAGGTCACGGTGACATGACCTGGGTGGTCGCCGGCGGACGGTGTCCATGGCAGGGTCTTGCGGGAGCGGCGACGGGGCTGGGACGGCACGAGGACGACGCCGACGAGCTCCACGGCCACGGTGGACGGCGGAACTGGACGGACTCGAGGGCAGGGAGGCGGCTTGGCGACGCGGGACTTGAGGCGCAGGGGCGAGGCGAGCTCGAGCAGATCCGGCGGGTGGCGCTGCTCGAAGGTCACCGGACGAAGCAGGACGACGGCGGCGGCGCCATGGAGCTTGGGCGAGATCTTGCATCGTTCCTGGGAAGGAGAGAGAGAGAGGGCCACCGTGAGACAGAGAGAGAGGGAAAAACAGGAGGAGAGGAGCGGGACGAGGCTGGTCCTGGACGTGCTCTGGCAGCTCTGCTCACCGGTTGTGGGCGAAGGTGGAGGCGCGGCTGCGGGGTGAGCTGCTCGGGGCGAGCGAGCAGGGGGGTGCGAGAGGAGACAGTACCTCGATCCATTGAGGATCGAACTCTGGCTGGGTGCGCGAGGGTTGGTGGAAGGATGGATCGGGAGGTGGAGGCTCGGGCGCTGGTTGGTTGGCGACAGACGCGAGGTGGATGCTGGCGAGAATTGGCTGGCGCTAGTTGGCTGCGGTTGAATCGGGATGATTTCGAGGAGGGAGGCGACTGAGTGGAGCTAGTGGCGGCGGCGCGACGGGACAAGGGAGAGGATTTTTAGGGTTTGCCAAAATGGACTAGGGTGGACGAATATATACATCACGGATTAGGTTAGGGGCTACCTCGTCTCTCCGATCGCAATCGGACGATCGAGAATAACTAGGTAGGGAGTCCAAATAAGAAAACGGAGATGTTTTGTAGATGTTAGGGGATGATCCGAACCCAACGGTAACGATAGTCCGGTTCGGGTTCGTGGAAGTTTCGGACGCGCGAGAGGGGTCTATGCACTGCGCAAGGAGGGGTTAGGCGGTCACGGTCAAGAGGGAAGCAAAAATTCGATAGGTCTGAAACGGTCAACGAAAGCAAGGGGGGGCGCGGCAACTACTAGGGGATGCAAGATTGAAAACAATGACGGCAACCGAGTGCCGATGCAATGCGAATGATGCGATGATGAAAGCAACAAACAAATAAATAACAGAGATGACACGCAAAACATGGAACGCATCTGGAGCGTCGCTCTCGGGGCGTTACAACACTCCACCACTACAAGAGGATCTCGTCCCGAGATCTAGGATGACACCGGAGAGAAACGGAAGAGGAAGAGGTAAAACAAAGTTGCTTCTTTGACAAACGAGTGAAACCACGAACCTTGAGAGGTTAAATAATTTGAAGAAGAATACAATGGAGATGAACGCGATTGCAAACACTCCGTTAGATAAGAGGAACCTGGGATACGACGAGAACCAAGAGGTTAAGTGACAAGATAGATATTTAAACCACTCCGGTTAAAACAAGATAGGGAAGGAATAAGAATGATATAATTTGGGCAGCACTCCGACTGTAAATGGAAGGAATTGAACATGATCTTGACAAGATGAGAGGATACTCGATGAAATTAACAACACATTGCCTCCGGAAGGCAAAATAGAAGATAGATCATTGGAATAAAGGAATGGAGAAGAAAATGACAACTTCTGCCACAAATGAGCTTGGAAAGCACCCTTCCAAGAAGGTTAGAACGGAGTTGTTAGAAAACCAACAACGAAACGAATAAGCTTGTAGTGGGCTTATGGAAAAACTTCTCAAAATAGAGGCGAAATTCTGCCACTACGGAAACAACTAATATAATTGATAACACCAACGAGATGAAAAACTTCTTTCACCAAGAGGATAGGAGAAACCTTGGATCATTGATAAGCACCATAATAGCAACATTCCTTAGGGAAGGCTTTAGGTGAAACATGACACAAGATAACTCCAACGAAGAGATTGGTGGATTTAAAATATCTCATTCTTGACAACATGTGAATCATGAAACACGAACTCAAATTGTCAAGAATGACATAACACCACCTCAAATGATAAGGTAGAACGAATTGCACTTTAGAATGCAAGATGAAGAATACTTGAACTCCTCAAAACAAGGCATGCGTTGAACACCATGTTTATTTTGGAGTAAACTTGACGGATCTTAACTCCGAGAGAATTCTTGACGAACAATTGAAGAATGAAAAAAATCCTTGACGAAGCACCATGTAGAGCCTCCATGAAGAACTCCGGTAATAAAAGGATGATAAAAAGAAAGAGAAGTTGACAATGTTGGGGAACGTAGCAGAAATATAAAATTTTCTACGTATCACCAAGATCAATCTATGGAGTCATCTAGCAACGAGAGATAGGGGAGTGCATCTACATACCCTTGTAGATCGCGCGCGGAAGCGTTCAAGAGAACGGGGTTGATGGAGTCGTACTCATCGTGATCCAAATCACCGATGATCCTAGCGCCAACATCTCCTCCTTCTTGATCCAGCAAGGGGGAAGGAGAAGTTGATGGACATCCAGCAGCACGACGGCGTGGTGGTGGAAGTAGCGGGATCCCGGCAGGGCTTCGCCAAGCGCAAGCCGGGAGGAAGAGGTGTCACGGGAGGGAGGGAGGCGCTAGGGCTTGGGGTGCTGCTCCCATGCGCCTCCCCACTATATATAGGGGTGGAGGGGGCTGGTTTCTTGCCCTCCAAGTTCATTGGGGCGTTGGCAAAGGTGGGGGGAAGAAATCCCATCATTTCCCTTCCCCACCGATTGTTATCCCCCTTTTTTAGGGATCTTGATCTTATCCCTTCGGGATATGATCTTATTCCTTCTAAGGTGGGATCTTGGTGCGCCTTGACCAGGGGTGTGGGGCCTTGCCCCCACTACCAACGTTCATGTGGGTCCCCCCATGCAGGTGGGCCCCACTTCGGAACCTTCTAGAACCTTCCCGGTACAATACCGAAAAATCCCGAACATTTTCCGGTGGCCAAAATAGGACTTCCCATATATAAATCTTTACCTCGGGACCATTCCGGAACTCCTCGTGACGTTCGGGATCTCATCCGGGACTCCGAACAACTTTCAGTTAACCGCATACTAAGATCTCTACAACCCTAGCGTCACTGAACCTTAAGTGTGTAGACCCTACGGGTTCGGGAGACATGCAGACATGACCGAGACGACTCTCCGGTCAATAACAAACAGCGGGATCTGGATACCCATGTTGGCTCCCACATGTTCCACGATGATCTCATCGGATGAACCACGATGTCGAGTATTCAATCAATCCCGTATACAATTCCCTTTGTCAATCGGTACGTTAGTTGCCCGAGATTCGATCGTCGGTATCCCAATACCTTCTTCAATCTCGTTACCGGCAAGTCACTTTACTCGTACCGCAACGCATGATCCCGTGGCTAACTCCTTAGTCACATTGACCTCATTATGATGATGCATTACCGAGTGGGGTCAGAGATACCTCTCCGTCATACGGAGTGACAAATCCCAGTCTCGATTCGTGCCAACCCAACAGACACTTTCGGAGATACCTGTAGTGCACCTTTATAGCCACACAGTTACGTTGTGACGTTTGGTACACCCAAAGCATTCCTACGGTATCCGGGAGTTGCACCATCTCATGGTCTAAGGAAATGATACTTGACATTAGAAAAGCTCTAGCAAACGAACTACACGATCTTGTGCTATGCTTAGGATTGGGTCTTGTCCATCACATCATTCTCCTAATGATGTGATCCCGTTATCAATGACATCCAATGTCCATGGTCAGGAAACCATAACCATCTATTGATCAACGAGCTAGTCAACTAGAGGCTTACTAGGGACATGTTGTGGTCTATGTATTCAGACATGTATTACGGTTTCCAGTTAATACAATTATAGCATGAACAACAGACAATTATCATGAACAAGGAAATACAATAATAACCATTTTATTATTGCCTCTAGGGCATATTTCCAACAGTCTCCCACTTGCACTAGAGTCAATAATCTAGTTCACATCACCATGTGATTAACACTCAAAGTTCACATCGCCATGTGACTAATACCCAAGAGTTTACTAGAGTCAATAATCTAGTTCACATCACCATGTGATTAACACTCAATGAGTTCTAGGGTTTGATCATGTTATGCTTACGAGAGAGGTTTTAGTCAACGGGTCTACAACATTCAGATCCGTGTGTGCTTTACAAATCGCTATGTCATCTTGTAGATGCTGCTACCACGCGCTACTTGGAGCTATTCCAAATAACTGCTCTACTATACGAATCCGGTCACTACTCAGAGTCATCCGGATTAGTGTCAAAGTTTGCATCGACGTAACCCTTTACAACGAACCCCCTTTCCACCTCCATAATGGAGAAAATTCCTTAGTCCACTAGATACTAAGGATAAGTTCGACCGCTGTCATGTGATCCCTTCCTGGATCACTATTGTACCCCTTGACTAACTCATGGCAAGGCACACTTCAGGTGCGGTACACAACATAGCATATTGTAGAGCCTACGTCTAAAGCATAGGGGACGACCTTCGTCCTTTCTCTTTCTTCTGCCGTGGTCAGGTCTTGAGTCTTACTCAATACTCACACCTTGTAACACAACCAAGAACTCCTTCTTTGCTGATCTATTTTGAACTCCTTCAAAATCTTGTCACGGTATGTATTCATTTGAAAGTACTATTAAGCGTTTTTGATCTATCCTTATAGATCTTGATGCTCAATGTTCAAGTAGCTTAATCCAGGTTTTCCATTAAAAACACTTTTCAAATAACCCTGGATGCTTTCCAGAAACTCTACATCATTTCTGATCAACAATATGTTAACAACATATACTCATCAAAAATTCTATAATGCTCCCACTCACTTCTTTGGAAATACAAGTTTCTCATGAACTTTGTATAAACCCAAAATCTTTGATCATCTCATCAAAGCGTTCATTCCAACTCCGAGATGCTTACTCCAATCCTTAGAAGGATTGCTGGAGCTTTGCATACTTGTTAGCATCTTTCAGGATTGACAAGACCTTCTGGTTGTATCACATACAACCTTTCCTCAAGAAAATCGTCGAGGAAACAATGTTTTGACATCCTATCTGCAAGATTTCATAAATAATGCAGTAACTGCTAATATAATTCTAACAGACTCTTAGCATCGCTACGAGTGAGAAAGTCTCATCGCAGTCAACTCCTTGAACTTGCCGGAAAACATCTTAACGACAAGTCGAGCTTTCTTAATGGTGACACTTACCATCATTGTCTGTCTTCCCTTTAAAATCCATCTGTACCCAACAGCCTTACGACCATCAAGTAGTTCTTCAAAGTCTACACTTTGTTTTATACATGGATCCTCTCTCGGATTTTATGGCCTTGAGCCATTCATCGGAATCTGGGCCCACCATCGCTTCTCCACAGCTCATAGGTTCATCGTTGTCCAACAACATGACTTCCAAGACAGGATTACGTACCACTCTGAAGTAGTACGCATCCTTGTCGTCCTATGAGGTTTGGTAATGACTTGATCTGAAGTTTCATGATCACTATCATAAGCTTCCACTTCAATTGGTGTAGGTGCCACAGGAACAACTTCCTGTGCCCTGCTACACATTAGTTGAAGTGACGGTTCAAGTCTCCACCATCCTCCCACTCAATTCTTTCGAGAGAAACTTTTCCTCGAGAAAGGACCCATTTCTAGAAACAATCACTTTTGCTTCCAGATCTGAAATAGGAGGTATACCCAACTGTTTTGGGTATTTTATGAAGATGCATTTATCCGCTTTGGGTTCGAGCTTATCAGCCTGAAACTTTTTCACATAAGCGTCGCAGCCCCAAACTTTTAAGAAATGACAGCTTAGGTTTCTCTAAACCATAGTTCATACGGTGACGTCTCAACGGAATTGCGTGGTGCCCTATTTAAGGTGAATGTGGTTGTCTCTAATGCCTAACCCATAAATGATAGTGTAATTCGATAAGAGACATCATGGTATGCACCATATCCAATAGGGTGCAGTTATGATGTGCGGACACACCATCACACTATGGTGTTCCAGGCGGTATTAGTTGTGAAACAATTTCCACAATGTCTTAATTGTGTGCCAAACTCGTTACTCAGATATTCATCTCTATGATCATATCATAGACATTTTATCCTCTTGTCACGACGATCTTCAACTTCACTCTGAAATTACTTGAACCTTTCAATAATTCAGACTTGTGTTTCATCGAGTAAATATTCTTAGCATCTACTCAAATCATCTATGAAGCAAGAACATAACGATATCCACTGCATGCCTCAGCACTCATTGGACTGCACACATCAAAATGTATTACTTCCAACAAGTTGCTTTCTTGTTCCATCTTACTGAAAACGAGGCCTTTCAGTCATCTTGCCCATGTGGTATGATTTGCATGTCTCAAGTGATTCAAAATCAAGTGAGTCCAAACGATCCATCTGTATGGACTTTCTTCATGCATATATACTAATAGACATGGTTCGCATGTCTCAATCTTTTCAAAAGCGAGTGAGTTCAAAGATCCATCAACATGGAGCTTCTTCATGCCTTTTATACCAGTATGACTCAAGTGGCAGTGCCACAAGTATGTGGTACTATCATTATTATCTTATATCTTTTGGCATGAACATGTGTATCACTACGATCGAGATTCAATAAACCATTCATTTTAGGTGCAAGACCATTGAAGGTATTATTCAAATAGACAGAGTAACCATTATTCTCCTTTAATGAATAACCGTATTGCGATAAACATAATCCAATCATGTCTATGCTCAACGCAAACACCAAATAATAATTATTCAGGTTTAACCCCAATCTCGATGGTAGAGGGAGCATGCGATGCTTGATCACATCAACCTTGGAAACACTTCCAACATATATCGTCATCTCACCTTTAGCTAGTCTCCGTTTATTTCGCAGCTTTTATTTCGAGTTACTAACACTTAGCAACCGAACCGGTATCTAATACCCTGGTGCTACTAGGAGTACTAGTAAAGTACACATTAATATAATGTATATCCAATATACTTCTGTCGACCTTGCCAGCCTTCTCATCTACAAAGTATCTAGGGTAGTTCTGCTTTAGTGACCGTTCCCCTCATTTCAGAAGCACTTAGTCTCGGGTTTGGGTTCAACCTTGGGTTTCTTCACTAGAGCAGCAACTGATTTGCCGTTTCATGAAGTATCCCTTCTTGCCCTTGCCCTTCTAGAAACTAGTGGTTTTACTAACCATCAACAATTGATGCTCCTTCTTGATTTCTACTTTCACGGTGTCAAACATCGCGAGTTGCTCAAGGATCATCATGTCTATCCCTGATATGTTATAGTTCATCACAAAGCTCTAATAGCTTGGTGGCAGTGACTATGGAGAACCATCACTATCTCATCTGGAAGATTAACTCCCACTCGATTCAAGTGATTGTAGTACTCAGACAATCTGAGCACATGCTCAACGATTGAGCTTTTTTCCCTTAGTTTGCAGGCTTAAGAAACTTGTCAGAGGTCTCATACCTCTTGACGTGAGCATTAGTCTGAAATCCCAATTTCAGTCTTTGGAACATCTCATATGTTCCGCGATGTTTCAAAACCGTCTTTGGTGCCACAATTTTAAACTGTTAGCATCACACACTGAACTATCACGTAGTCATCAAAACGTGTATGTCAGATGTTTCGTAACATCTACAGACGACGCTCGAGGTTCAGCACACCGAGCGGTGCATTAAGGACATAAGCCTTTTGTGCAACAATGAGGACAATCCTTAGTTTACGGACCCAGTCCGCATAATTGCTACTATCAACTTTGAACTAAATTTTCTCTAGGAACATATCTTAGTAGAACTAAAGCGTAAGCTACGACATTATTTGCAAAGACCTTTTGACTATGTTCATGATAATTAAGTTCATCTGATTATTTAATGAACTCCCACTTAGATAGACATCCCTCTAGTCATCTAAGTGATACATGATCCGAATCGACTAGGCCATGTCCGATCATCACGTGAGACGGACTAGTCATCATCGGTGAACATCTCCATGTTGATCATATCTACTATACGACTCATGTTCGACCTTTCGGTCTCTTGTGTTCCGAGGCCATGTCTATACATGCTAGGCTCGTCAAGTCAACCTAAGTGTTTTGCTTGTGTTCTGAGGCCATGTCTGTACATGCTAGGCTCGTCAACAGCCGTTGTAAGCGAACGTTAGAATCTATAAGACCCGATCATCACGTGGTGCTTCGAAACAACGAACCTTCGCAACGATGCACAGTTAGGGGGAACACATCTCTTGAAATTTTAGTGAGGGGTCATCTTATTTATGCTACCGTCGTTCTAAGCAAATAAGATGTAAACATGACAAACATCACATGCAAATCATAAAGTGACATGATATGGCCAATATCATCTTGCGCCTTTTGATCTCCATCTTCGAGGCGCAGCATGATCACCTTCGTCACCGGCATGACACCATGATCTCCATCATCATGATCTCCATCATCGTGTCTTCATGAAGTTGTCTCGCCAACTATTACTTCTACTACTATGGCTAACGGTTAGCAATAAAGTAAAGTAATTACATGGCGTTTTTCATTGACACGCAGGTCATACAATAAATTAAGACAACTCCTATGGCTCCTGCCGGTTGTCATACTCATCGACATGCAAGTCGTGATTCCTATTACAAGAACATGATCAATCTCATACATCACATATATCATTCATCACATCCTTTTGGCCATATCACATCACATAGCAGACCCTGCAAAAACAAGTTAGACGTCCTCTAATTGTTGTTGCATGTTTTACATGGCTGCTATGGGTTTCTAGCAAGGACGTTTCTTACCTACGCAAAAGCCACAATGGTGATATGCCAATTGCTATTTACCCTGCATAAGGACCCTTTTCATCGAATCCGATCCGACTAAAGTGGGAGAGACAGACACCCGCTAGCCACCTTATGCATCAAGTGCATGTCAGTCGGTGGAACCTGTCTCACGTAAGAGTACGTGTAAGGTCGGTCCGGGCCGCTTCATCCCACAATGCCACCGAATCAAGATAAGACTAGTAACGGTAAGAAAATTGAACAAATCGTCGCCCACAACTACTTTGTGTTCTACTCGTGCATAGAATCTACGCATAAACCTGGCTCTGATACCACTGTTGGGGAACGTAGCAGAAATTTAAAATTTTCTACGTATCACCAAGATCAATCTATGGAGTCATCTAGCAATGAGAGAGAGGGGAGTGCATCTACATACCCTTGTAGATCGCGCGCGGAAGCGTTCAAGAGAACGGGGTTGATGGAGTCGTACTTGTCGTGATCCAAATCACTGATGATCCTAGCGCCGAACGGACGGCACCTCCGCGTTCCACACACGTACGGAGCGGGGACGTCTCCTCCTTCTTGATCCAGCAAGGGGGAAGGAGAAGTTGATGGAGATCCAGCAGCACGACGGCGTGGTGGTGGAAGTAGCGGGATCCCGGCAGGGCTTCGCCAAGCGCAAGCGGGGAGGAAGAGGTGTCACGGGAGGGAGGGAGGCGCCAGGGCTTGGGGTGCTGCTCCCATGCGCCTCCCCACTATATATAGGGGTGGAGGGGGCTGGTTTCTTGCCCTCCAAGTCCATTGGGGCGTTGGCAAAGGTGGGGGAAAGAAATCACATCATTTCCCTTCCCCACCGATTGTTATCCCCCTTTTTTAGGGATCTTGATCTTATCCCTTCGGGATATGATCTTATTCCTTCTAAGGTGGGATCTTGTTGCGCCTTGAACAGGGGTGTGGGGCCTTGCCCCCACTACCCACATTCATGTGGGTCCCCCCATGCAGGTGGGCCCCACTTCGGAACCTTCTAGAACCTTCTCGGTACAATACTGAAAAATCCCGAACATTTTTCGGTGGCCAAAATAGGACTTCCCATATATAAATCTTTACCTCCGGACCATTCCGGAACTCCTCATGACGTCCGGGAGCTCATCCGGGACTTCAAACAACTTTCGGTTAACCGCATACTAATATCTCTACAACCCTAGCGTCACCGAACCTTAAGTGCGTAGACCCTACGGGTTCGGGAGACATGCAGACATGACCGAGACGACTCTCCGGTCAATAACCAACAGCGGGATCTGGATACCCATGTTGGCTCCCACATGTTCCACGATGATCTCATCGGATGAACCACGATGTCGAGGATTCAATCAATCCCGTATACAATTCCCTTTGTCAATCGGTACGTTACTTGCCC
Source organism: Aegilops tauschii subsp. strangulata (assembly GCF_002575655.3). Classification (NCBI taxonomy): domain Eukaryota; kingdom Viridiplantae; phylum Streptophyta; class Magnoliopsida; order Poales; family Poaceae; genus Aegilops; species Aegilops tauschii. The sequence continues at coordinate 266,841,948 of NC_053038.3, read as the reverse complement.
GAGATTCGATCGTCGGTATCCCAATACCTTCTTCAATCTCGTTACCGGCAAGTCACTTTACTTGTACCGCAACGCATGATCCCGTGGCTCACTCCTTAGTCACATTGACCTTATTATGATGATGCATTACCGAGTGGGGCCAAAGATACCTCTCCGTCATACGGAGTGACAAATCCCAGTCTCGATTCGTGCCAACCCAACAGACACTTTCGGAGATACCTGTAGTGCACCTTTATAGCCACCCAGTTACGTTGTGATGTTTGGTACACCCAAAGCATTCCTACGGTATCCGGGAGGTGCACCATCTCATGGTCTAAGGAAATGATACTTGACATTAGAAAAGCTCTAGCAAACGAACTACACGATCTTGTGCTATGCTTAGGATTGGGTCTTGTCCATCACATCATTCTCCTAATGATGTGATCCCGTTATCAATGACATCCAATGTCCATGGTCAGGAAACCATAACCATCTATTGATCAACGAGCTAGTCAACTAGAGGCTTACTAGGGACATGTTGTGGTCTATGTATTCCCACATGTATTATGGTTTCCAGTTAATACAATTATAGCATGAACAACAGACAATTATCATGAACAAGGAAATACAATAATAACCATTTTATTATTGCCTCTAGGGCATATTTCCAACAGACAACACAAGGTGAAGCCTTGCGACGATTTAGATGGAGCTTCGCGATGAGATAATGCGGAAAACTTGGAACTCCGGAAAAGAAAGATGAACAAATGAGATCAGGAATTTTGATGAATCTCCGGAATAAGGAATTAATCACTTGGATGAAACTAGAATAAGAATTACATTATGCTTATCCTTCAGCAATTACATTGATGACAAGCAATGGATTTGGCATACTACTTATTTTCGTAGAAAAGATTAAGATAGATATGGCGCAAACTTGGGAAGGTCTTCATCGAACCACCAGTAGGAATGAAACAATGAATAAATTTATATGATAATGAAGGAAGAGAGCTCTGGAACGAACCACCGTAAGAATTGAAAATGAAAGTAGCAAAGGCACAATTCACCGGGAAGAATTAGAAAACGAATAAAGATACTTGACAGAATTTAGATACATGAGAACGAAGAGATCATGAGCTGATTAGAGAATACTTGAATGATGCACCGATAAGATTTGGAGAACGAGAGTTGAAAGCTGAGAATGAATAATACTGAGATGATGGGCTCCAGAGAATCAAATTGAAAAGACTTCTAAAATGCTCCTGGTGGGTGAAAAGAATTCTCACAATCGAAAACAATTATGAGAGGATGGCATAAGCTAGAACCATGAATCTTGAGAGAACGGATAAGATTTGGAGGAAAAACTCTTCTTCTGTCTTCAAATGTTGAGAATGATGACAAGAAACACCACCATAAATTGTGGAGATACTCCGGGATGAAAATTAGAAAGGTTGAACCAACGATGAAAAGAATTTGAAAGATCTTGGAGAAAGACATTTGACTGATGATAATTCATTCTTACGTCAAACTTTGAAATGAATTTGAGAATAACTCCGAAAAAATTAGAAGAGTCAGGTAAGATCCTGGAAAAGGACATGTGGGTTAGGGCCCACTCAAAAGAAACACCGTTGAAATGATTACTTGAAAGGGAGATTGCACCGGTTGAATTAAATGGCTTGAATGAGATAACAACCTCAAAATAGTTAGAATTTGTCGGAGTAAATGGCCACGGGTATCCTAACCGACTGCCCCTGGCTCTTCCAAAAAATTATCAGGCCTTTGGGCCTTCAAGCACTCCAAGCATTGGACCACCTTCCCTGGCCGGCTACCTCTGAAGCCAACTCACGGAAGGCGGCCCAACCTCAGCAACCTCCCCCCCCCAGGATAACCACGGGGTGGCCAACTCCAGGAAGCCGGCCGTAAAGGACGCCGACTCCAAGAAGCCGGCCAAGACCGCAACCACCCAAGCTACGTCACATAACGGTGACAAGACGGGTGAGGCCACAGTGCGGCCCACTACCCCCGAAGCCCGAGGCAGGCATGGCCATAGGACGCCGTGCGGGACGGTCATCCCCTGTCCGGCTCGGCACTGTAACCATGCTAGCCTCGACGTCACCCATGGCAAACGCCGGTACGGCCCACGGGCGGCGGGCCCCTTCAGCCAGAGAGAGACACGGAGGCGGCCCGGCCTCCCCCAGTCGGCCAAGGGCGTAGCCGGCCCCCAGAAGTCGGCTACACCCTCCCTCGAAGCATGCACCACATTAAGGAGACAAGACGAGGTAAGGCTACAGTGAGGGCTCTCGAGGCGGCCCACTGTAGCCATGATTACCTCAACGAAGCCCTCGTCATCAGGGGCGAGGCTACAGTAAGCAGCCGCCGACAAGATCCTAGGCGGTGGGGCCGGCCTGTCGACCAAGAGGCCGGCAGCCGGCGGGACCCACTAGTCGGCGGGCCCCAACAGCCGGCGGAGAAGCCGGCGAGCGTAGACACTGACGGCTGGGACCAGAGCCCAGCCGGATTATAATTGTATCCCCGGGGGGTAGGCCTATAGGAACCCCCCGGGGCACCCATGCAAAGGGTTGGCTTCTGAGCATAGCACACACACTATAGAGAGAGAAGCGAGATCTAGCCTTGTTCTTCTTCTCCCTTGAACCCAACAGCTCTAGGAGTGATTGTAGCTAGTTTTCCTGATCTAGTGATCATGCGGAGACCCCGCAGAGCAGGACTAGGGGTGTTATCTCCTCGGAGAGCCCCGAACCTGGGTAAGATCCGCCGGCGTGCATGTCTTCGCCTCATCCCGTTTCCAGGCACTGGCGACGTCTTATTGGCACCCACAATGATAAGCCACCCATTGGCATATGTCGCACCTACCACCCGACATTTGGCGCCCACCGTGGGGCCAGGTGCACCGTCGTCCGGAGACCTGTTCTGGACGGGAACCCTCTTCCTCCCCCGCGAGCGCAGCCAGCCTGCTGCGCCCAATGGCGCTTGCCTCGACGCGCTGCAAGGCGTGGACGACGCCTGCGCAGCGAGCTGTCTCGCCGATCTGCTCGGCGAGACTCGCATCTCCGACGAGCCTACGTCCGACGCAGGCACGGAATACCCCGAGAGCCGCCTCGTCAGCCTCCTCGACCAGCTTCACGTCTCCAGCGAGCCTGCTGCAGATGTGGAGTCGGTCGGCTCCACCAACCCGATGCTCGTCGACTCCGACACGGCATCGCTCGACGCCTACCCCTCCGACGTGGTGGTCTTCGATGATCCCCTCACTCGAGCTGACAGCGGCAGCAGCGCCGTCACCGAAGTGTTGGTCATCAGCCACGTCGCCAACTCGGGCGAGAATGCCCACGATGCCCTGCAAGCGGTGATGCACGTCCTCTCCGTCCCCATCCCGGCCGACGCCGACGCTGAGACCCTGGAGGCACGCCGCCTCGCCCTCATCGCGGAAGGCCAGAAGATAGCCTCCATGAGACGCCTCACCGAGGCCCACCAGGCGAAGTCGACCACGCTGCCTTCGGCACGCCGCCGCCTAGCGGCCCGAGCCGAGCCGGCTTCGTCCAGAAGTGCGGCGCGGCCGTCGCCAGCATGCTGGGGGTAGATCGCCCCGTCTACGCCACCCCGCTCGAGAATTAGCGAGCCGCTCAGGCGGCCGCAGAAGAGCTCAATGGACTGGGAGCCGATGAGCTCCCCTACATGACAAGACAGATCCAGCAGCTGATCGACGCGGCTGCAGAACGGCACGAAGCCGGCGCCCGTGCTGATAGTCATCCCCCGCGCCGGGAGCACGCCGCGACGTTCCGCTCGCCGACTGCGAGCGGCGCCCGCCAGAAGAATGACAAGGAGCCGGCTGCTAGCCACAGCCGGACTCGCATCACCATCGAGCGCGACGCGGAAGGCCGCCCACGAGCGGTGGAGCACCAAGGAAATCTGCCTCCTCCCCCGCCTCGAAGAGAGAAACATCTCACCCCGCCGCCTATCACGCACCCGACTCTTGGCGACCGACTCGGCCGCCGAGAAGGAGTCGGCGAGAACGACGCCCGCCATCGGATCGACCGCCTTGCTCGATCCTTGGCGTTAGAAGAAGAAGACGATGTCGGCCCGCCATGTTTTGGCCCCCGCATCCGCGACGAGCCCTTCCCCAAAGGGTTCTCGCTCCCCAGAGACACGCCCAAGTACAACGGCTCAGTGAAGCCGGAAGATTGGCTCATCGACTACTCCATGGCCGTCAGCATAGCCAACGGCAATTGGTGCGTCGCCGTGAAGTACGTCCCCCTCATGCGGCAAGGCACGGCGCGCACATGGCTCAACAGCCTCAAGCCCTACAGCAGCAACAGTATGCTGGACTTCACGGAAGTCTTTGTCCGCAACTTCACCAGCACCTACAAGCGGCCTCCCAAGCCTCGCCAGCTCTCCCTCTGCGTCCAAGGCCCCAACGAGTCGACCCGTGACTACCTCACGCGGTGGGCCGAGCTCCGCAACTCCTGCGAGGGGGTGCACGAGGTTCAGGCCATCGAGTATTTCACCACCGGGTGCCGAGAGGGCACCCTCCTCAAGCACCGACTCCTCTGCGACGAGCCGGCTACCCTCGACGAGTTGCTGGTCATCGCGGACAAGTACGCCACGGCCGACTCCTCGATGAAGACCGAGCTCCGAGTAGACGCCTCGGGGAAGGTGATTGGTCCGGCTCCCAAGACGCCGGCCAGCGACCCTAATCGGCGCCCCTACCAGAACGATCACAAGCGCAAGGCCCCCATGCCGACTTCCACCAGTCGGCAGGTGGCCACCGTTGAAGATGAGCAGCCCGAAGAACGGCCCGCTCCCAAGAAGAAGGGTGGCAGGCCGGCTTGGCAGCCGACTTTCTCCTACGAGCAGGCTCTTGATGCCCCCTGCAAGTTCCACAGCGGCGCGAAGCCGTCTAACCACACGACCCGAAAATGCCATTGGCTCACCCGCATCACCAAGGGCGAAGGGTTATTGCTGCCTCCGCCTCCCGGTCCGCCGCCTCCAGCCCCCCAGCAGCCGGCGGCTCGGCCGGCGGTCGGCGCCATCCAAGACGAATTCCCTGAAGAGCACGCCGCCTACGTCGTCTTCACCAGTCAAGCCGACGACAAGCGCAGTCGGCGCCGACAGCATCAAGAGGTTAATGCAGTCGCCTCTAGCGCCCCCGAGTTCATGCACTGGTCAGAGAAGCCAATCAGCTGGAGCCAGGCCGACCACCCAAAGGTGATGCCCTCTCCTGGCACCTATGCAATGGTCTTGGATGTCACCCTCGCGACGGAGAGGCGAGCTGCCCGATTCTCCCGCGTCCTGATAGATGGCGGAAGCAGTATCAACATACTGTACCGCGATACCATGGAGAAGCTGAACATCAAAGCGAAGCAGCTTATGCCGAGCCGCACCGTCTTCCATGGTATCGTCCCCGGCTTGTCTTGCTCCCCAATCGGCAAGATCAAAATGGATGTTCTCTTCGGAGACAAAGATCATTTTCGCCGAGAAGCAATCTGGTTCGAGGTAGTGGATTGGGAGAGCCCCTATCATGCTCTGCTTGGCCGACCTACTCTGGCCAAGTTCATGGCTGTGCCCCACCACGCCTACCTAAAGATGAAGATGCCGAGCTCGAAGGGGATCATCACGGTAGCCGGCGACTACAAGAAGTCCATCGAGTGTGCCATGGCCAGCAGCCGGCTGGCCGAGTCCCTCGTGGTGGCAGAGGAGAAGAAGATGCTGGAGCGGGTTGTGGCCATGGCCGGCAAGCAGCTGGCCCTGTCCCCCAACCCTAAAGATTGTGATGTGCAAGGCTCCTTCCATCCTGCCAAAGAGACGAAGAATACCTCTGGACCCGGAGAACCCGGAGAGGTTCGCTGTCATTGGGGCGAACTTGGACAGTAAATAGGAAGGCGAGCTCGTCGACTTCCTCCGTGAGAATCGAGACATTTTTGCATGGTCCCCAAAGGACATGCCGGGTGTCCCGAAGGATTTCGCCGAGCACAAATTACGTGTCCGCACCGACGCGAAGCCGGTCAAGCAACCCCTCTGCCGACTGTCAGAAGAGAAGCGAAGAATCGTGGGAGAAGAGATAGCCCGGCTCCTTGCCGCTGGCTTTATCATGGAAGTGATCTTTCCAGAGTGGCTTGCCAACCCAGTTCTGGTTCTGAAGAAGAATAACAAGTGCCGTATGTGTATAGACTACACCAGCCTGAACAAGGCCTGCCCAAAGGATCCGTTTGCTCTGCCACGGATTGACCAAGTGATAGACTCCATAGCCGGATGCGAGCTGTTGAGTTTTTTGGATGCCTACTCAGGGTACCATCAGATCAAGTTGGACCCAGCTGACCGCCTGAAGACTGCCTTCATCACACCCTTTGGAGCTTTCTGCTACCTGACTATGACATTCGGCTTGAGGAATGCCGGTGCCACTTTTCAGCGTTGCATGCAGAAATGCCTCTTGAAACAACTCGGCAGAAATGCCCACGTCTATGTAGACGACATTGTGGTGAAGACAGAGAAGCGCGGCACCTTGCTGGAAGACCTGAAAGAAACATTCGCCAACTTGCGCCGATTCCAAATCAAGCTCAACCCCGAGAAGTGCGTGTTCGGAGTACCAGCCGGCCAGCTGTTAGGCTTCCTGGTCTCCGAACGCGGCATCGAGTGCAACCCCGTCAAGATCAAGGCCATCGAGAGGATGGAGATTCCCACCAAACTGCGAGATGTGCAGAAATTCACCGGCTGCTTGGCCTCCCTGAATCGTTTTATCAGCCGACTTGGAGAGAAGGCTCTCCCCCTCTACCGACTCATGAAGAAGTCCACTCACTTCGAGTGGAATGACCAAGCCGACCAAGCCTTCCATGAGTTGAAGAAAATGCTGACCACTCCGCCTGTCCTGGCAGCGCCGACTGAAAAGGAGCCCATGCTCCTCTACATCGCTGCGACTAGCCGAGTAGTCAGTACTATTGTTGTGGTCCAGCGCCCGGAAGAAGGCCGAGCCCAGCTAGTACAGAGACCGGTGTACTACCTAAGCGAAGTGCTGTCCAGCTCAAAGCAGAACTACCCGCACTACAAAAAGATGTGCTATGGGGTATAGTTCGCCGCCAAGAAACTGAAGCCCTACTTCCAAGAGCACCCCATCACGGTCGTGTGCACCGCCCCGCTCGCCGAGATCATAGGCAGCCGGGATGCATCCGGCCGGGTGGCTAAATGGGCCATCGCACTGGCGCCCTACACGATCTTCTACCAACCCCGCACCGCCATCAAGTCCCAAGCATTGGCCGACTTCCTCGTCTACTGGGCCGAGACCCAGTACCTACCGCCGGCTCTCGACTCTACCCATTGGCGGATGCACTTTGACGGGTCCAAGATGCGCACCGTCTTGGGAGCCGGCATCGTCCTCACCTCTCCCAAAGGCGGCAAGCTCAAGTACACGCTGCAGATCCACTTCGCCGCCTCCAACAACATGGCCGAGTACGAGGTGCTCGTACATGGGCTCCGGCTAGCCAAAGAGCTCGGCACACGCCGGATCCTGTGTTACGGCGACTCAGACTTGGTAGTCCAGCAGTCGTCTGGCGACTGGGACACCAAGGACGCGAACATGGCGAGCTATCGATTCCTCGTCCAACAGATCAGCGGATACTTCGAAGGTGCGAGTTCCTTCACGTGCCAAGGGCCGACAACGACCAAGCAGATGCCCTAGCACGGATCGGCTCCACCCGACAAGCCATACCGACTGGCGTCTCCCTCCAGCGCCTCCTCAAGCCGTCCATCAAGCCGTCTCCAGAGTCGGACTCTATCTTCATACCGCCTGCGCCAGATGCAGCCGGATCCGACTGGAGAAACCCCGCAGGCGGCACGGGGACTTCGACAACTGGCACGGGGACTGCCGTAGTCGGACCCGGCCCGGGGACTTCAGAACCCGGCCCAGGGACTTCAGAACCCGGCCCGGGGACTGCAACGACACAAGAAGCAATGGCCGACTCCAATTCCGCGCCACCCAACCCACCCACCCGAGTCATGGTGGCTACACTAACAGAAGAAGAAGTCATAGCTCCGTCATGGGCCCAGCCCATCCTCAAGCTCCTAGTCAGCAGAGAGCTGCCGGCTGATGAGATCTCAGCAAGACTAGTGCAACGACGAGCCGCAGCATCTGCAATAATTAACAGAGAGCTTGTGAAGCGCAGCGTCACTGGAGTCTTCCAGCGTTGTGTCGAGCCAGAAAAAGGAGTGGCAATCCTCAAGGATATCCACCAAGGCGAATGCGGCCACCACGCAGCCTCAAGATCACTTGTGGGCAAGGCTTTCAGCCATGGTTTCTTTTGGCCGACTGCCTTAGAGGATGCTAAAGAAATAGTCAAGAGCTGCAGAGGATGCCAAGTTTTTAGTTCCAAGCAACACCTGCCGGCTTCTGCACTCAAGACCATTCCCCTCACCTGGCCTTTTGCCGTCTGGGGACTGGACATGGTGGGCCCTTTCAAGACAGCCCGCGGCGGCTTGACGCATCTACTTGTCGTTGTGGACAAGTTCACAAAGTGGATCGAAGCAAAGCCGATCAAGAAGCTGAATGGGCCGACTGCCGTGACATTCATCACCGACATCACTACTCGGTACGGCGTGCCGCACAGCATTATCACCGACAACGGCACGAACTTCGCCAAACGAGCACTGGCACGTTTCTGCGCGACGCAGGGCATCCGACTGGACTTAGCGTCCGTTGCCCACCCGCAGTCAAACGGCCAGGTCGAGCGAGCAAATGGACTCATCCTCTCCGGCATCAAGCCCCGACTAGTTGTACCACTGGAGCGATCGGCCGGCTGCTGGCTCGATGAGCTGCCGGCTGTCCTTTGGAGTCTGCGCACTACACCCAACAAGTCAACCGGCTTTACTCCCTTCTTCCTCGTGTATGGTGCCGAGGCTGTCATCCCAACAGACATCGAGTTCGACTCGCCTCGGATCACCATGTACACGGAGGAGGAGGCCAAGGAAGCAAGAGAAGACGGCGTCGACCTACTGGAAGAAGGCCGGCTGTTAGCACTCAACCGGTCCGCCATCTACCAGCAAGGGCTGCGCCGCTACTACAACCGCAAGGTCAAGCCAAGATCCTTCCAAGAGGGCGACCTTGTGCTCCAGCTGATCCAGCGAACAGCCGGCCAGCACAAGCTCTCGGCCCCGTGGGAAGGCCCCTTCGTCATCAGCAAGGCACTAGGCAACGACTCCTACTACCTGATCGACGTGCAAAAACCAAGAGCACGCAAGAGAGACGACTCCGGCAAGGAGTCGGAGCGACCATGGAACGCAAACCTCCTGAGAAGATTTTACAGTTGAAAGCAGTATGTATCATGCTACCCTTTTGTATTAAGTACAAACCAACAGGCCCCCCGAACAGTACTCGGGGACTGCCTTTGTTTATCTATGAATGACAAGTGTCATATCCATGAATGTATTATTACATTTGATTTCTTGTTGGGCATCGGGTTCGACTAGTCGGCCCGGGGACTGGCCGCTTTGAGCTATATTAAAAGTTCTACCTGAAGTCAGACAAGTAGTGTGCCGACTCCCGAGTCCTCTCTTGCTGAAAGTCGCAGCCCGAAGAACCGACTGTCCGACTAGCAAGAGGCAAGGCAGAAAGGATGCCCACACGAAAAACGGCTAAGGACCAACGAACTTATATAGCAAAAAGACGGCCTCCAACCACGCTTGCCGGCTGTCAGAACAGCCGGCTGGCCGGCTTCCTAAACACTTAGCTTTAGTCCAGCAAAGCTAGAGTACTTCCCCCCCCCAATTGGCCAAGCACTCCTCCAGCTACAGATTGCAGAGCAACTATCTGACTAGGGAGGCGGCAACCAATGGAGGGTGGCAAAGGAAACAGCAGAAGGATAAAAAGCAAAGTACGAGGAAAAGCCAAATGCATGCATAAGTTATATATACATATAAAGGCCCCCAACAGGCTGGCAATCAACATGGTTCGAATACACCCCCAGTGGGTGGAATTGTGCAGACTTAACAAAGTATTGTTCCAAAAGTGACAAGATAGGAAAACAAAAGATGGCAGACTAGGGCGCGGTGCGGAAGCCGAGCTGGTCGGTGGAGACGGCCTTGCCGGCTGAAGGAGTGGCCGCCTAGCGGGTCTCGGCTTGGTCACCACCAGTGGCAGGCGACGCTCTCGCGCGCGACGTGGTGCTGGAGGCGCGGTCAGGCTGAGGCTGGTCGGCTGCTCCACCAGCCGGCTCAGCGTCTTCACCCTCCTCCTCCTCCTCTTCGCCCTCATCGCTGTAGTCGATCTCCTCCGCCGAGTCTTCACCGTCTGCCGGGTTCAGCCCGAACCACTCCTCCGGCTGGGCGACACCGTTGTCATCTACCTCAGGGGCGAAGCGCTGGTGTCGGTGTAGTCGGCGATCGCCGAAGCCCACCGGATGATAGCCGGCCGCGCCGGCTCCAGCTCCGTGTCGGCTTGCTGCCGCCAGGTAGCCTGCTGATCCAGGCTCAGGCCGGGATACCAGGCCTTGACGAACTCCAGCGCTCGCCTGGCGCCGGACCGAGCCGCCGAGGCCTTCCAGGCTTCGAAGCGGCCGACTGCCACCTCCAGCCAGTCGGCGGTCTGACTGGGGGTGCGAGGAACCACTTGGCCGGGCCAGAGGGCGGCCAACACTTGCGCCCCGGCACGCTGAAGCCGGCGGAGCAGTCGGTGAGCTGGCTGGATGCGGGCCTGGATCGCCAAGAGCTGCTCCTCCAGCGAACGGCCGGCGGTTGGCGAAATCTCGAAGCCAGCCTGCCTTCGCGCTTGGCGGCGGGCCTCGATGGTCTGGTTGGCGGCGGTAGAATAGCCAGGGAAATATTCTGTGCAAAAAAGAAGAAGAAAAGAAGAAAAGAACACCAAGTCAGAAAACGAGCCAAAAGTGGTAGACGGCAAGAAAGGACGAAGAAGTAGGCGGCTTACCGTCAACCAGATCTTCGATCTGACCATAGCCAGAGATCAGAGTTTGCCTTGCTTCAGCCCAGCCAGCCGCCTCCGTCTCGTACTCGGCCTGGAGGGCGGCTTCGCGGTCCTGCACCGCCTTCAGAGCCGCCTTGTGGCCTTCCTCCTGGTCGACCAACTTCTTGGCCAGGCGGTCGCATTCTTGCACCAAGGCGGCGAGCTCGGCATCCTTGGCACGAAGGGCAGTCTGAGACTCTCCCAGCTGTGCCCTCAGACCGGCGTTGGCCGCTGCAGAGACGACAGAAAAAGAAAGAACAGTAAGAGGAAGTCGTCAAGGAAGATTCGACCCGACTGCTCAGCAGTCGGCCCGAATCTCGGGGACTACACCCAATGGGTGCGCTGACGCGCCCCCACATGAGATAAAGAACAAAGCACGTACCCCGGCTCTCAGTAAGGTCGGCGGTCTTCTGGGTCAGCTCTCGAGCCTGGGAGTTGAAGGCGGCCGCACGAAGATTGTGGTAGTCCTACAAGATAGACAGAAGATCGAAGTAAGAACAAGAATAGCAAAGCCAAATCCACTAAGAAGTTCCAAGCCGCCTGCTCAGCAGCCAACTCGGAACTCGGGGACTACACCCAGTGGGTGCGCTGACGCGCCCCCATGGAAGAAATGAAGATCAAGAAGAAGCAAGATGGGAAGACTAACCCGGATGGCCGCCCGCGTCGCAAGGAACTCGTCGGTGAACTGCCTCAGCGCCGTAGCCTGGGCCTGGAGCCGGGTCTGGATGTCCTGTGCGGCCACGTTCATCACGGCCGTCCCTCCGCCTGGCGTCCACCCCGAGGTAGCGCTGGCCACCTCCACATCCTGGGCCGACGAGCTGGAGCCCACGGCCGGCTGCGGCTCCGACGCGGCCTTTTGTGGCTCCGACGCAGCCTTCCCCGCACGACGGCTCGGCGGCATCCGGACCGCCATCTCAGTCCTCGCGGCCGGCTCGCCCCCCGCCGACTGCGCAGGCGGCAGATCAGGCCGGCCGCCTTGAGCCGCCCCAGTTGGCGGGGTCGGCACCGGCGCCCTCTCCAGGACGACGACGTCGTCGTCCCTCTCCAGCCCTGGCTGGTCGCCGCCGGCTCCTTCTGGCGAGGGCTCCATGGCCCCAGGCGCTGCGACGCACAGCGGGGGTGACCATCAAGGCCTCCTCCGCCGCCGCCGCAGCTGCAGCCTCCGCTTGGGCCTTGGCTGCGGCGTCGGCGAGCGCCTTCGCCGCCTGCTCCTCCTGCGCCGCCTGGGCGGCGGCCGCCTTCCGTGCCTCCGCCTCTCGCGGCTCCCGCTCCTCCCGCGCTTCCCGCGCGTTCCGTTCTGTTGCTTCCTGAAGGTCGGCACGGGGGTCCACGCGGCGAGTGGTGCTCCCAAACCCCCTCGGCGACTCGACGACGGAGGCGGCAGCCGCCCGCTCAAGCGATAACGGAGCTCTAGTCGTTTGGAGAAAAAGACAAGGGTTCAGGAACCACCAGAGAAAAAGATAGAAAAAAGAGTATACAAAGGAATTCGAACTTACGCCGACACAGTCTGTGGTTGCTTCACCGTCTTGCGGAAGCGAGCCGCCTTCGCGGCCGCCTCCTCCCGCCTGGTTGCTGCCGCCCCGCCCCTGGGTTTCTTCGTCCGACTGCCGAACAAACCCTGGGCGGCGCGACGCTTTTGCCCTCCGCCCCGAGCAGGCGGTGCAGCGGAGGAACCCGCGCCACGTCCAGATGCCGGCCGGCGGCGCGGGACGACTTCGGCCTCATCATCGTCCGGCCAGTCGTCGAAGGTGACTCCGTGCCCGGAGCCGCCTGCTTCGCCACCGGCTTGGCCACCATCCGGCTTGGTGTTGTCGTCCATAGCGGCCGCCCCCAAGTCGGGGTCCTCCAGGTCGTGCTGCGTACGGTCGGGGAGGAATCGGTGCTCCGCATCCGACCCGCTGGCAGGCCGAAGGAGAGGACTCTGTCGAAGACAAGCCGACTAGTCAGAGTCGGCCAAAGGAACTCGGCGACAAAGCGAAGAGGAAAAGAAGAGACAAGGAGAGCATACCGTGGGCGGTGGATTGGCTCGGCTATATGGCTCCTTGCTGAACTGCCACTCTTCGGAGAGTTTGCAATTCGCGAGGTAGTTCACCATATAGGCAACCTCCTTGTGCGGCATGTCCTTGGTGCACATCCGGCTCGGATCGAGCTGGCCGCTCATCTGACAGATCAGATGAGGACGGCTCTGGAGCGGAAGTACCCGGCGCGTGACGAAGGTGTTGGGGAACGTAGTAATTTCAAAAAAATTCCTACGCACACGCAAGATCATGGTGATGCATAGCAATGAGAGGGGAGAGTGTTGTCCACGTACCCTCGTAGACCGACAGCGGAAGCGTTATCACAACGCGGTTGATGTAGTCGTACGTCTTCACGATCCGACCGATCAAGTACCGAACGTACGGCACCTCCGAGTTCTACACACGTTCAGCTCGATGACGTCCCTCGAACTCCGATCCAGCCGAGTGTTAAGGGAGAGTTTCGTCAGCACGACGGCGTGGTGACGATGATGATGTTCCACCGACGCAGGGCTTCGCCTAAGCTCCGCAACGGTATTATCGAGGTGTAATATGGTGGAGGGGGGCACCGCACATGGCTAAGAGATCTCAAGGATCAATTGTTGTGTTTCTGGGGTGCCCCCCTGCCCCCGTATATAAAGGAGCAAGGGGGAGGCAGCCGGCCAAGGGGAGAGGCGCGCCAAAGGGGGGAGTCCTACTCCCACCGGGAGTAGGACAACTCCTTTCCTTGTGGGAGTAGGAGAAGCGAAGGGGAAAGGAGAAAGAAGGAAGGGTCTAACGCCCACGATGCGGCTATATCTCCCACGTGTCGAGGCACGACTTAGAGGCATAACCGCATAGTGGTTTTGTCTCAAGAAGGGTCATCTTCACACAATCCCATGTAATGAACAAGAATGGGATAAAGAGTTGGCTTACAATCGCCACTTCACACAATACATAAATATTATTCATACATCATCCAAAATACAACCATATAGACCGACTACGGTCAAAACCCAGATGAAAATAAGACAACCCCAAATGCTAGATCCCCGGTCGTCCCAAATGGGCTCCACTATTGATCATCAGGAAAAGACACATAGTAACGACCACGTTCCTCGTCGAACTCCCACTTGAGATCGACCCATCATCTGCACTGGCATCGTCGGCACCTGCAACTGTTTTGGTAGAATCTGTGAGTCACGAGGACTCAGCAATCTCACACCCGCGAGATCAAGACTATTTAAGCTTATAGGAAAGGATGGTGTAAAGGTGGAGCTGCAGCAGGCACTAAGCATATATGGTGGCTAACATACGCAAATAAGAGCGAGAAGAGGAGCAACGGAACGGTCGTCAACTAGTAATGATCAAGAAGTGATCCTGAACTCCTACTTACGTTCAAGCATAACACAAGAACCGTGTTCACTTCCCGGACTCCGCCGAAAAGAGACCATCACGGCTACACACAAAGTTGATGTATTTTAATTAAGTCAAGTGTCAAGTTCTCTACAACCGGATATTAACAAATTCCCATCTGCCACATAATCGCGGGCACGGCTCGCGAAAGTTTATACCCTGCAGGGGTGTCCCAACTTAGCCCATTATAAGCTCTCACGGTCAACGAAGGATAAACCTTCTCCCGGGAAGACCCGATCAGTCTCGGAATCCCGGTTTACAAGGCATTTCGACAATGGTAAAACAAGACCAGCAAAGCCACCCGAATGTGCCGACAAATCCCGATAGGAGCTGCACATATCTCGTTCTCAGGGCACACCGGATGAGACATCCTACGAGTAAAACCAGACCTCGAGTTTCCAGGAGGGGGCCCCGCAGTCTGCTCAGTTCGGACCAACACTCGAAGGAGCACTGGCCCGGGGGGGTTAAAATAAGATGACCCTCGGGCTCGCGAAAACCCGGGGGAAAAGGCTTAGGTAGCAAATGGTAAAACCAAGGTTGGGCCTTGCTGGAGGAGTTTTATTCAAGGAGAACTGTCAAGGGGGTCCCATAAATCACCCGACCGCGTAAGGAACGCAAACTCAAGGAACATAATCCGGGTATAACAGTAACTAGGGCGGCAAGAGTGGAACAAAACACCAGGCATAAGGCCGAGGCTTCCACCCTTTACCAAATATATAGATGCATTAATTAAATAAGAGATATTGTGATATCCCAACATATCCATGTTCCGACATGGAACAAACTTCAACTTCACCTGCAACTAACAACGCTATAAGAAGGGCTGAGCAAAAGCGGTAACTTAGCCAAACAACGGTTTGCTAGGAAAGGATGGGTAGAGGCTGACATGGCAAAATGGGAGACATGATATAGCAAGTGATAGGTAGCGGAGCATGGCAATAGAGAGAACAACTAGCATAGCAAAGATAGAAGTGATTTCGAGGGGTGGTCATCTTGCCTGCAAGGTTCTCAGAGTTGTCGAAAGCTTGATCCTCGTAAGCGTACTCGACAGGTTCCTCGTTCACGAACTCGTCTTCCGGCTCTACCCAAGACAAGAACACAAACAAACGGAACCACAATCAACAACGAGAAATGCGCAAGCAACATGATGCAAAACATGTATGATATGCAAGATACGATATGTGATGCATATGCGTGCTCCGGAAGGAAAATGATGAACATGGCAGTAACTTGGCAAACCAAGCATGCCACTGGAAAGATGAGATGGTTTCGGTCGAAATCGATATAAAGATCACCGGAAACGGATGCACGGTTTGCAAATGGCAAGCAAAACAAGAATGACACGAATCTGCGATTAACAGCATGATAGCACTTAAAATGCAACAAGCAACAGTGCTACAGCACTCCAACATAGCAACAAAGCACATACCAGTAAACTACAGGAGATGCTTGCAAAAGATGAACACTGAGCTACGGCTAGATCACAACATATCAAGCTCAAACAAGCATGGCAAAAGTGCGAAAGATAACAGGATCACAGACTTGGTGAAAAACTGGACATGGCAGAAAACAGCATCAGGTAGCAATGTTCAGAGCACGAAATCAACATGCGACAGGAACTTAACATAGAAAAACAAGGCATGAAAGTGTTCTACTAAATGCACATGACAAAAGTTCCTTACTGACCATAAGCCAAAAAGGACCAGAAGATATGATGGCAAGCATGTAAACATAGCAAGTTCCGTTATCAGGTTTCAGACTTAGCAGAAAACAGAGCATGGCAGAAATAATAATATGTAGGCCTATTTGTGAGCTTGATGCACTCACTACAGAGCAATGCATGACAAACCAAGCATACCTACATCACGATGGCATGTTTAGGAAGCTATCCATGGCAAGAACAAATACATAGCATGTATGGATCAACTACAATAAGCTTGGCAAAATTGCATGTCATGTTAAGAATCTGCCAGAAATATTTTATAGCAAAAGTAGAGCAAGATTGAGTCATGCTATGGAACTCCATAATTGCAAACAATTGCAGGAATGGATCCATTACAACTATAGCTACAAAACATCCTTACTGAACATCTCCAAAATATGCATGGATCTCTCTGTAGCATCAAGTTTACATGGCAACAAAATAACAGCAGACAAGGACTTAGAGAAATCACCGTCCCTGAAATCAGAAATATTACGGAGCCTAATTTGCATGCTTGTGCTAGTCACCACAGAGATCAAACAAATACATGGCATACACCCTTGGAAAGATGGCATGGCATACTTCAAAACACATGTAGAGCTCATGCTCAAAAGATGCACAGATTAAATGATACAAAAATGACAAATCTCCAAGTTCTGTCAAGAACCAGAGAATAACAGCAACTAGCCCTCTTCTAACAGA
This sequence comes from Aegilops tauschii subsp. strangulata, assembly GCF_002575655.3. NCBI lineage: Eukaryota > Viridiplantae > Streptophyta > Magnoliopsida > Poales > Poaceae > Aegilops > Aegilops tauschii. Next base: position 266,825,198 of record NC_053038.3, on the reverse strand, counting down.
GATTTGGGCATCAAGATGACCTCTAATGAACATGGTGCAATTGAACAAAATGTAGAGCATCACGAGACGAACAATTTTACATATTACACGCGCGAATTGGAGCTACATGCACGGAGTTATAGCATCACGAACAGAGACATATTGCTGAGAAAATCAGTGACTTGGAAAATATATGGGCACGAGAAAGTCAACGGGGCTACCGAGATCTGGATCGGGATCGTGGTGCTCGGGCCGGCCGGAGCTCCGGTGGCGCTGCTCGCCGGCGGAGAGGAAGGAGAGGAGGCGGGCTGGCAGCGCCCGCGGAGGAGAGGGAGGCCGGCCGGGGCTCGGGCTCCGACGGAGAGGGGCGCGGCCCGAGGCGGCGAGTGGCGGCGGAGCACGCGGGCGGCGGGCGGCCGTGGCGGCGCCGGCGACCGGGCGCGGCGGCGGCGCGGGCCAGGCGCCTCGGGCAGCGGCGGGGTTCGGGCCCCGCGGGCCGGATCTGGGCTCGCGGGCCCGCGGCGGGATCAGCGGCGGCAGGGACAGATGGCGCGACGGGATTCGCCGGGGACGGCGGCGCGGACACGTCCGGCGGCGGGGGATTTTGTCCGTGCGCGAGGTGGAAGAAGGTAGGGTTTCGACTGCAGATGTATTTCGGGATGCCCACATATTTATAGGTAGAGGGAGCTAGGAGGCTCCAAATGAGGTGCGGTTTTCGCCCACACGATCGTGATCGAACGACCTAGAGCATGGAAGAGAGTTTGGTGGGTTTTGGGCTGATTTTTAGGGGGGGTTTTACTGGACACTCAAATGGACTTTGCGGATGCCCGGTTAACCGTTGGAGTACCAAACGACCTCCAAATGGAACGAAACTTGACCGGTGGTCTCCGGATGGTATATTAAGGCCACTTGACAAGCCTCGGTCCATTCCGAGAAAGTTTGACACCCGCACACGAAAGAAAACAAGAGGGGTGCACCGGAGGAGATAGGAGCGCCGGATTGCAAAACGGACAACGGGGAAAATGCTCGGATGCACGAGACGAACACGTATGCAAATGCAATGCACATGATGACATGATATGAAAATGTATGACATGACAAAATACAAAACGAAAGACAAAACCCGACAACGGAGGGAAAATCATAACACATAGCCGGAAATGGCAAGAGTCGGAGTTACAAATATGGCAAGTTACATGCGGGGTGTTACAACACTCCACCACTACGAGAGGATCTCGTCCCGAGATCTAGGACTGAAAGAACTCCGGATGTTCGGAACGGAGGTGGTCCTCGCGTTCCCAGGTAGCTTCCCGGTCGGAATGGTGCGACCACTTCACTTTCAGAAATTTGATTGACTTGTTGCGAGTCTTGCGCTCAATTTCTTCAAGACTAGCAACGGGGTGCTCATGATAAGACAAATCTTCTTGGAGGTCAATCTCTTCGAAGTTGATAGTGCGCTCAGGCGTCTTGAAGCACTTGCGGAGCTGTGACACGTGGAACACATCGTGCACGTTCGCGAAGTTGGAAGGAAGTTCAAGTTGATAGGCGAGGTCGCCTCTTTTGCCAATGATCTTGAAAGGACCCACGTATCTAGGGGCAAGCTTCCCTTTGATACCGAAGCGACGAGTGCCTTTCATTGGAGAGACGCGGAGGTAGACATGGTCTCCGATCTCGAAAGCCAAATCACGATGCTTACTATCATAGTAGCTCTTCTGGCGCGATTGCGCGACTTCGAGATTATCACGGATGACTTTACACATTTCTTCAGCTTCAGTGATTAAGTCATTGCCAAGAAGTTGGCGTTCACCGGTCTCTGACCAATTGAGAGGAGTACGGCACTTTCTGCCATAGAGAATCTCGAATGGGGCCTTGCCCGAACTCGCTTGGAAGCTGTTGTTGTAGGAGAATTCAGCATAAGGAAGACAATCTTCCCATTTCATGCCAAAGGAAATGACACAAGGCCTGAGCATATCTTCAAGAATTTGATTGACTCGCTCGACTTGGCCACTAGTTTGAGGATGGAAAGCTGTGCTGAAACGAATGTTAGTGCCCATGGCCTTCTGGGAGGAGTCCCAGAACTTAGAGGTGAAGATGCTTCCACGATCTGAAGAAATTAATTGTGGAATGCCGTGCAAGGAGACAATTCTGGAGGTGTATAGCTCTGCCAGCTGAGCTGCTGTGATGGATTCTTTGATTGGAAGGAAATGAGCCACTTTAGAAAGCTTGTCGATGACAACGAAGATAGCATCATTTCCGCGCTTGGACTTGGGAAAACCAGTCACGAAGTCCATTTTGATATGATCAAACTTCCATTCTGGGATAGCAAGAGGTTGGAGGAGACCCGCTGGTCGTTGGTGTTCTGCTTTCACTCTTCGGCAGACATCATATTCATTCACGAATTGAGCAATTTCTCGCTTCATTCGAGTCCACCAATACGACTGCTTGAGGTCATGGTACATCTTCGTACTTCCAGGATGAATGGACAGGAGAGAATTGTGCGCCTCGTTCATTATGACTTTCCTTAGATCACTGTTAGGAACCACAATCCGGTCCTCAAAGAATAAAGTGTCTCTGTCATCAATGCGATAGCACTTGTATTTGGAAAGACCCTTGTCGATACCACGTTTCACCTTCTTCACCATGGCATCAAGGAGTTGTGCCTCACGAATTTGATCTTCTAAATTAGGAGAGACTATGAGGTTGGCAAGAAAGCCTTGAGGGACAACTTGGAGATTCAGCTTGCGGAAAGCTTCACAAAGATCCGGTTGGAATGGCTTGAGAATTAAGCTGTTGCAATAAGCCTTCCTGCTTAAAGCATCTGCAATGACATTTGCCTTGCCTGGAGTATATTCAATACTCGGATTGTACTCTTGAATCATTTCGATCCATCGAGTCTGCTTGAGGTTGAGGTTGGGCTGAGTGAAGATGTACTTGAGACTCTTGTGATCGGTAAAAATGTCCACTTGTCTTCCCAACAAGAGATGTCTCCACGTTATTAATGCATGGACAACTGCCACCAACTCAAGATCGTGAGTGGGGTAGTTCTTCTCGTTGGGCTTCAACTGACGAGAGGTATAGGCCACTTCTGGTGGGCCGGCTACGCCCTTGGACGATTGGGGGAGGCCGGGCCGCCTCCGTGTCTCTCTCTGGCTGAAGGGGCCCGCCGCCCGTGGGCCGTACCGCCGTTTGCCGTGGGTGACGTCGAGGCTAGCATGGCTACATAAGTTGTCATTTGATTAACGAGATCACCTCATTAGGAGGCGGCCCCCGTCCGGCTCGACACTGTAGCCATGCTAGCCTCGACGTCACCCACGACAAACGCCGGTACGGCCCACGGGCGGCGGGCCCCTTCAGCCAGAGACAGACATGGAGGCGGCCCGGCCTCCCCCAGTCGGCCAAGGGCGTAGCCGGCCCCCTTTCTCTAGTCCAATTCGGACCAGACCATGGGGAGGGGTGCGGCCACCTTTTGAGGCCTTTCTCTCCTTTCTCGTATGGCCCATTAAGGCCCAATACGAATTCCCGTAACTCTCCGGTACTCCGAAAAATACCCGAATCACTCGGAACCTTTCCTAAGTCTGAATATAGTCGTCCAATATATCGATCTTTACGTCTCGACCATTTCGAGACTCCTCGTCATATCCCCGATCTCATCCGGGACTCCGAACTCCTTCGGTACATCAAAACAAAATAAAACTGTCATCGTAACGTTAAGCGTGCGGACCCTACGGGTTCGAGAACTATGTAGACATGACCGAGACACGTCTCCGGTCAATAACCAATAGCGGGACCTGGATGCCCATATTGGCTCCCACATATTCTACGAAGATCTTTATCGGTCAGACCGCATAACAACATACGTTGTTCCCTTTGTCACCGGTATGTTACTTTCCCGAGATTTGATCGTCGGTATCTCGATACCTAGTTCAATCTCGTTACCGGCAAGTCTCTTTACTCGTTCCGTAACACATCATCCCGCAACTAACTCATTAGTCACAATGCTTGCAAGGCTTATAGTGATGTGCATTACCGAGTGGGCCCAGAGATACCTCTCCGATAATTGGAGTGACAAATCCTAATCTCGAAATACGCCAACCCAACAAGTACTTTTGGAGACACCTGTAGAGCACCTTTATAATCACCCATTTACGTTGTGACGTTTGGTAGCACACAAAGTGTTCCTCCGGTAAACGGGAGTTGCATAATCTCATAGTCATAGGAACATGTATAAGTCATGAAGAAAGCAATAGCAACATACAAAACGATCGAGTGCTAAGCTAACGGAATGGGTCAAGTCAATCACGTCATTCTCCTAATGAGGTGATCTCGTTAATCAAATGACAACTTATGTCTATGGCTAGGAAACATAACCATCTTTGATTAACGAGCTAGTTAAGTAAAGGCATACTAGTGACACTCTGTTTGTCTATGTATTCACACATGTATTATGTTTCCGGTTAATACAATTCTAGCATGAATAATAAACATTTATCATGATACAAGGAAATAAATAATACTTTATTATTGCCTCTAGGGCATATTTCCTTCAGAAGGCGGCCAGCAGGTCGGGCCCCGTCAAGCCCTTCGACTGGGTCATCGCTCGCACTCGGGCGACGGCTGCGGACCCAGCCGGCGTCAGAGTCACGGCCCGGTAGGACCACTGGGGCCGCCTGCCCGCCGGAGGGCCGGCTACGTAGGCCGGCAGGTTGACGTAGTCACCCTGTGGGGCGATGCTTCTGACGTAGAAATACGACTTTTGCCATAGCTTCACCGACTGGATCAGCGTGATGATGGGGAAGGGGTTGTCGGCAGCCACCCTCCGCGCCGCGATGAAGGCGCCAGTCTGAGCCGGCACGCCCTGCGAGCGCGTGCCCAGCTTGGACTGGAAGAACTCCCCCCAGAGCTCGAGGGTGGGGAGGACGCCGGGTAGCCTTCGCACAGGGTGACGAAGGCGGACAGCAGCACCACCGCGTTCGGGGTGAGGTGGTGCGGCTGGAGCTGGTAGAACTCGAGCCAAGAGCGGAAGAAGGCGCTCACGGGAAGGCTAATTCCGCGCAAGAAATGCGAGCGTAAGACCACCCGCTCGCCCTCCCGCGGCTCCGGCGTAAGCTCCTTCGCCGGCGCGAGACAAACCTCCACCTTGTCCGCGCTGGGCAGCCGCCGCGTCTTGCGGAGGAACTCGATGTGGTCTTCGTGGACGTTGGAGCCATCCCAATCCCCGCCATATTGCTCCGTGGCAGGAGGCATGGTGAAAACGAGTGCGGCGGCGGAGGAACAAGTAGTGGAAGAGCGCGGCGGCGAGGCGCTGTCGCAAGAAACGGCAAGAGAAAGAAGATGGTGGAAGGAGGAGGAGCGTGCGAGAGCTTGCCGCTCTCCCTCTCCCCCTACTTATAGCCTCGCGAGGTGAGGCCGGGGAAGCCGGACGTGGGGTGAGACGTGGGATTAACTGCGCCCACTCCCCCCACGCCTCGTGATTATTACGCCCTAAAGGCGTACCGAAACTGCCGCAAGGAGACGTGCGGGCGGTTTCGGGCTGCAGAGAATCCGCGCCTGGGCCCGGGCGTGGACGTGGCGGCCCCCCGCACTGCGGCGACGTCCCGTCGCGCGCGTGGGCTGGCAGGCTTTCTGGCCGAGAGAGGCCACGTGGTTCGCAGATGGCAAGTGGCCGGCCCGCGGCCCGGTGCACGCACTGGCGAGCTCCCGCCCTCCGACTCCGGAGTTTTCGACCAAGGCGGCGCGACTAACCAAAGCCGGCTCCCAGCTGCTGACTTGTCAAGATAGGAAGCTGACCGAGCTTCTCGACTCCTACCCAACCTCGAAGCCCAATCAGCTTCGGGGACTACTGTCGGAGTAAATGGCCACCGGTAGCATAACCGACTACCCCTGGCTCTTCCAAAAAATTATCAGGCCTTTGGGCCTTCAAGCACTCCAAGCATTGGACCACCTTCCCTGGCCGGCTACCTCTGAAGCCGACTCACGGAAGGCGGCCCAACCTCAGCAACCTCCCCCCCCCCCCCAGGATAACCACGGGGTGGCCGACTCCAGGAAGCCGGCCGTAAAGGACGCCGACTCCAAGAAGCCGGCCAAGACCGCAACCACCCAAGCTACGTCACATAACGGTGACAAGACGGGTGAGGCCACAGTGCGGCCCACTACCCCCGAAGCCCGAGGCAGGCATGGCCACAGGACGCCGTGCGGGATGGTCATCCCCCGTCCGGCTCGGCACTGTAGCCATGCTAGCCTCGACGTCACCCACGGCAAACGCCGGTACGGCCCACGGGCGGCGGGTCCCTTCAGCCAGAGAGAGACACGGAGGCGGCCCGGCCTCCCCCAGTCGGCCAAGGGCGTAGCCGGCCCCCAGAAGTCGGCTACACCCTCCCTCGAAGCATGCGCCACATTAAGGAGACAAGAAGAGGTAAGGCTACAGTGAGGGCTCTCGAGGCGGCCCACTGTAGCCACGATTACCTCAACGAAGCCCCCGTCATCAGGGGCGAGGCTACAGTAAGCAGCCGCCGACAAGATCCTAGGCGGTGGGGCCGGCCTGTCGACCAAGAGGCCGGCAGCCGGCGGGACCCACTAGTCGGCGGGCCCCAACAGCCAGCGGAGAAGCCGGCGAGCGTAGACACTGACGGCTGGGACCAGAGCCCAGCCGGATTACAATTGTACCCCCGGGGGGTAGGCCTATATAAACCCCCTGGGGCACCCATGCAAAGGGTTGGCTTCTGAGCATAGCACACACACTATAGAGAGAGAGAAGCTAGAGCTAGCCTTGTTCTTCTTCTCCCTTGAACCCAACAGCTCTAGGAGCGATTGTAGCTACTTTTCCTGATCTAGTGATCATGCGGAGACCCCGCAGAGCAGGACTAGGGGTGTTATCTCCTCGGAGAGCCCCGAACCTGGGTAAGATCCGCCGGCGTGCATGTCTTCGCCTCATCCCGTTTCCAGGCACCGGCGACGTCTTATTGGCACCCACAATGATAAGCCACCCGTTGGCATATGTCGCACCTACCACCCGACAGAATTGATGGAGAGTGGAAACATGAATCTTCCGAGATATCTTCAGCACTCCAGAACAATTGAATAGCAAGCGGGGAATGATTAAGAGATATACCGGCATAAGAAAGCACTTGAAATAAAAGGAATACGATCAACACTGAAAGCTTGACTTGAGTCCACCGGAGAAGAAAAAGAACGAAGAATAATAAACTTGAAGCTCCGTTAGTATCTTGATGGGAAATCACCGGATAAGAACAATGAAAGAAAAGAATAAAGAGACTTCGCATCAATAAAAAAGATACTTGATTAAGAAATCTGAGTCCTTGAAAAAAAAGAGTGGGAGGGTGGGAAAACAAAGGCAACTTGGGTCGGATGAAAAGAACACCGTTGGGAAAAGCATAGAATTGATCTTGCGAATGTTGGAATGACTGGATGCACTTGAAGAGAAACACGCCGGTTGGAAAGAATTGGGATGACAATCTCGATGATCAAGAAGGATTAGTATCCACATTGGAATATGAGAACACCACTTGGAAAAGGTATGGAATCCACATTGGACTTCGAAGCAACTCGAATACCACAACTTAAAATAAAACAAAGGATTTGGCTTGTGGAATAAGCCGGAACAAACATATGATAGAGATTTCGTCCGAAGTTTTTGTGGTGGGGCCCACACAGGCTCGATCGTACAGCACCATCATGTACAAGGCAGTGCACATGACATACGAAGCGTCCCCGAGTCGGCATAGCCAAGGACTCTTTAAGACACTACGAGACCACTGTAAAATCAACCGTATACAGGCGGACCACTAGACGTCGAAGCCCAATCTCATATCATGCATCTGTCGGAAAGATATCCTAGGAGCTACTTGAATTCCCACTTATAAACTCCCGAAACTTTCTAGTTATGCAATCTGGTGTTGGGGATACAGGGGACACAAAATATATCACCCAAACTAACAATCCCTAGATCCAGCTGTATCCATCCGTCAACACATAACCAAGAAACCTTCGGAAATCATTTACCTCAACCTTCGAAAAGCATCCGTTATACGAGTTATGGCAATACTCCCGAACTCCCGCCCCAGTATTGGGTGGCGTCGAGGTGATCTCACCAACAACTGCATAAAAGAGATTTTCGATGTCGGCGAAACTTAGGTATTCCAGAATTGCAACGATAAAATTGTGACGACAACAGCTCGGAGCTCAACTCCCCGGGACACTGCCACAACCCCTAAATGTCAGGAGGCACCAAGAACAATGTTCTCGTCACAAACCATCGGAACGATTCCAAGATACCCGCGTGATCCTAAAAAAAATATTTAGTGAAATTTGAGGAGAGAAGAGTCAAAACTTCTACGTCAGGAGGCCTCACCAGAGCGACGAAGGGACTGAGGAGTAAAAAGAATCCTACTCCCCGATATATATAATCCTAAGACTCAAAACATTTTTGTTCTAGACTCAACAACGCCAGCGATTCGATCAAGCAGGGGGCTCCTAAGTCGGGGCTGGCTCTGATTACCAACTTATAATGCCGACGATGCGGCTATATCTCCCACGTGTCGAGGCACGACTTAGAGGCATAACCGCATTGTGGTTTAGTCACAAGAAGGGTCATCTTCACACAATCCCATGTAATGAACAAGAATGGGATAAAGAGTTGGCTTACAATCGCCACTTCACACAATACATAAATAAATCATACGTCTATCAGAGTACACACATAGGTCCGACTACGGAACCAAAAATAAAAGAAGACAACCCCAAATGCTAGATCCCTGATCGTCCCAACTAGGCTCCACTACTGATCATCAGGAAACGAAACATAGTAACGACCAAGTTCCTCGTCGAACTCCCACTTGAGTCCGGTAGCATCACCTGCACTGGTATCGTCGGCACCTGCAACTGTTTTGGTAGAATCTGTGAGTCACGAGGACTCAGCAATCTCACACCCGCGAGATCAAGACTATTTAAGCTTATAGGAAAGGATGGTGTAAAGGTGGAGCTGCAGCAGGCACTAAGCATATATGGTGGCTAACATACGCAAATAAGAGCGAGAAGAGGAGCAACGGAACGGTCGTCAACTAGTAATGATCAAGAAGTGATCCTGAACTCCTACTTACGTTCAAGCATAACACAAGAACCGTGTTCACTTCCCGGACTCCGCCGAAAAGAGACCATCACGGCTACACACAAAGTTGATGTATTTTAATTAAGTCAAGTGTCAAGTTCTCTACAACCGGATATTAACAAATTCCCATCTGCCACATAATCGCGGGCACGGCTCGCGAAAGTTTATACCCTGCAGGGGTGTCCCAACTTAGCCCATTATAAGCTCTCACGGTCAACGAAGGATAAACCTTCTCCCGGGAAGACCCGATCAGTCTCGGAATCCCGGTTTACAAGACATTTCGACAATGGTAAAACAAGACCAGCAAAGCCACCCGAATGTGCCAACAAATCCCGATAGGAGCTGCACATATCTCGTTCTCAGGGCACACCGGATGAGCCAGACGTCGGGTTGGCATAGACCCTGGTTGCCCAGGGGGCGCCGGACATCGCTCGGTTTGGGCCAGCACTCGAAGGAGCACTGGTCCGGGGATTTAAAATAAAGATGACCCTTGAGTCTGCAGAACCCAAGGGAAAAAGGCTTAGGTAGGCAAATGGTAAAACCAAGGTTGGGCCTTGCTGGAGGAGTTTTATTCAAAGCGAACTGTCAAGGGGGTCCCATAAATCACCCAACCGCGTAAGGAACGCAAAATCAAGGAACATAACACCGGTATGACGAAAACTAGGGCGGCAAGAGTGGAACAAAACACCAGGCATAAGGCCGAGCCTTCCACCCTTTACCAAGTATATAGATGCATTAATTAAATAAGAGATATTGTGATATCCCAACATCAACATGATATCCATGTTCCAACATGGAACAAACTTCATCTTCACCTGCAACTAGCAACGGTATAAGAAGGGCTGAGCAAAACCGGTAACTTAGCCAAACAACGGTTTGCTAGGAAAGGATGGTTAGAGGCTTGACATGGCAATATGGGAGGCATGATATAGCAAGTGGTAGGTAGCGCAGCATAGCAATAGAACGAACAACTAGCAAGCAAAGATAGAAGTGATTTTGAGGGTATCGTCATCTTGCCTGAGATCCCGCTAGGAAGAAGAACGAGTCCATGAAGAAGACAAACGGACGAAGTCCAACAAATCCTCACAAACGCGACGTTATCGGAACTAACCCGAAGAAGCAACACCGGAAAGAAGCAAACAACATGGTAAACAACCATCACAGAAACATGGCATGATGCACAATCAAGTATGATGCATGTCCGGTTTAAATGAGGCATGGCATGGGAAAATGCAACAAACAATACTACAAATTAAGTGGAGCTCAATATGCAACTCGTTGCATATTGACGAAACACCACATACGATTATTTAGTTCTCTCTCGGTTATGTACCCAACAATGTTAAATATTGATTAACAAGGCAAGAGGGTGAAGCATAAGTACACTAACTATTTAAGCAAGTTAAATGAGGCCGGAAACAATAAACAAGAATTCCGGAAAATCCCCATATGCATATTTTGGTTATGGTACTGTTCTGCCCTAAACCATATTTAGAGTTGTTAAACATGCAAGAAGAGTGCACCATGTTAATCTATGCATTTTTCTACCCCATTTACATATAAAGTTTATTTAAATCCGAGCTACGGTTATTTAGTTATGAAATAAATCATTTTAACATGGCATTTATGCAAATTTAAACAAATAGCATTTTAAACATTTTAAACATGCATGAAAGTTGGAAATTATGAAACTAGATGAAATTCTAAGCATCTTTCATATATAAATCATTTTAAACCGATGCACGGTTAATTTGTTATTAGATGCATGAACATTAGGAGTTTTTCTGCAAAACTGGCACTTCCTGGAAAATAACTAAATTCGCAGCAACAGAAAAAAAAAACAGATCGGGGCCCAAAACGGAGATCAGGCCCAAGGCGCGGGGAGCTGCTCACATCGGGTCTTGAGGCCTTGGATAGGGGCGCAGCCCATGCGACCAGGGGAGGCCGCTCGGTCGATGTGGAGGCAGAGAACGAGAGGAACGGTCAACGCGGCCGTCGCGGCTGCAGTCTCCTCCTCTCGAATAGAGGCAGGAGCGGGACTGAGACGAGCGCTCCGGCGAGGGCGCGGAGGCCCGCGGGCGCGGATCTGGGCGGCGGGAGCCCATCTCCGATGATGGTGGCGCCGGCTGGTGCTCCTGTTCAAGGCAAGGACACAGAGAGAGAGAGATTAGAGGGGAAGAAGCAGACACGAAGAAGAGGAGGCAGGTCACGGCGACATGACCTGGGTGGTCGCCGGCGGACGGTGTCCATGGCAGGGTCTTGCGGGAGCGGCGACGGGGCTGGGACGGCACGAGGACGACGCCGACGAGCTCCACGGCCACGGCAGACGGCTGAACTGGACGGACTCGAGGGCAGGGAGGCGGCTTGGCGACGCGGGACTTGAGGCGCAGGGGCGAGGCGAGCTCGAGCAGATCCGGCGGGTGGCGCTGCTCGAAGGTCACCGGACGAAGCAGGACGACGGCGGCGGCGCCATGGAGCTTGGGCGAGATCTTGCATCGTTCCTGGGAAGGGGAGAGAGAGAGGGCCACCGTGAGACAGAGAGAGTGGGAAAAACAGGAGGAGGGGAACGGGACGAGGCTGGTCCTGGACGTGCTCCGCCGGCTCTGCTCACCGGTTGTGGGCGAAGGTGGAGGCGCGACTGCGGGGTGAGCTGTTCGGGGCGAGCGAGCAGGGGGGTGCGGGAGGAGACAGTACCTCGATCCATTGAGGATCGAACTCTGGCTGGCTGCGCGAGGGTTGGTGGAAGGATGGATCGGGAGGTGGAGACTCGGGCGCTGGTTGGTTGGCGACAGATGCGAGGTGGATGCTGGCGAGAAGTGGCTGGCGCTGGTTGGCTGCGGTTGAATCGGGAGGATCCCGAGGAGGGAGGCGACTGAGTGGAGCTAGTGGCGGCGGCGCGACGAGACAAGGGAGAGGAGTTTTAGGGTTTGCCAAAATGGACTAGGGGTGGACGAATATATACATCACGGATTAGGTTAGGGGCTACCTCGTCTCTCCGATCGGAATCGGACGATCGAGAATAACTAGGTAGGGAGTCCAAATAAGAAAACGGAGATGTTTTATAGATGTTAGGGGATGATCCGGACCCAACGGTAACGATAGTCCGGTTCGGGTTCGGGGAAGTTTCGGACGCGCGAGAGGGGTCTATGCACTGCGCAAGGAGGGGTTAGGCAGTCACGGTCAAGAGGGAAGCGAAAATTCGATAGGTCTGAAACGGTCAACGAAAGCAAGGGGGGGCGCGGCAACTACTAGGGGATGCAAGTTTGAAAACAATGACGGCAACAGAGTGCCGATGCAATGGGAATGATGCGATGATGAAAGCAACAAACAAATAAATAACAGAGCTGACACGCAAAACATGGAACGCATCTGGAGCGTCGGTCTCGGGGCGTTACACCGAGTCGGGCCCGCCCAGACCCAGATGGGGCCCAAAAGGGCCCAGATCTGGGCCGGGAGGGCGCCGCCACCATCCACCGTGCCAGTGCGCCGCCTCTAGGCCACCCGGAGCTGCGCCGCCAGAAGCAGCCGCCGCTGCCGGAATCACCGTTGACCGAGGAGCACCGCCGCGGGACGCCACCACCCGAGCCGTGGCACCGCGCGCGGGGAAGGGACGGCCGCCGCCGCCGCCAACACCACGCGGGCAGGGCCCGGTGGCGCAGGCCGACGGCGGCGGGAGGAGGGGAACGGGAGGGGGAGGCGCTGGAGGGCGGGGAGATGGGCCCCCGGTCGCCTCGCTCGGGGAGGCGACGCGGGGGGGGGGGGGGGGGGTGGGAGGGAGGAGGGAGGCGGGGCACGGCGCGGGAGGGTGGGGGGAGGGAGCCGGCGGCGGCGGCGGAGCGGGGGGAACCCTAGCTAGTACTCCAGTTACAAGTATTTCCTGGTTACAAGGTTCATCTGCTCATCTCGTATCTCAAACTCGACGCTGGCTCGAGTGGCCGGCCATGGAGTGTTTTGCGAGGCAATAAGATGGCCAATGATTGGTCAATTATTAAATATGGAAACAAATCAAACAAGAGCCACGCGTGTTGGTTAGGAAAGAAATAACAAATTGATACAACGTCATATGCGGAAAGTACTTCATATGAAATAATTAGGAAACCCTTAACATATGGTCTGCCCTCCAAATCAAATTCACTAACGGGTTAGACCCGGATTATAGTCTGAAATACCCATGATCTACTATGCTATTTCTAAAGTAATCCAGCTGTTGTTGATCTAGGTGCCCCAAATAATTTACCTATATATCTACGCACACACATCTGAGCTATTTTGTTTCGCGTAACAGAATATTATCCTGTTACTATTGTTGAACGGACAAATTCGCGGGATTGAAATGATGCTCTCATTTTTGTCGAACTGGTCGTCTTCTTTAGTTAAAAAAAAATGTTCCAATTTTTTTCATTGAAACGACGCGTGTAATATATCGTTGGAAAGCTCTTGACAGCTAGGTTAGAAGTCATATAGTAATTTTTGCAAAATCATCATGGTTTAAGAGAAGTTTTGAAAAAACTATATTTTTCAAATTCGAAATGTGAATCGTATTTTGGACTTAATTTTCAAACGGTTTACCAGAATCGAGCAAATCAGATGGCTTGGAAAGTTAGTGAAAATCCGCTTCTTCCATATATAGAATGGTTTTTCAAATCCTATATGATTTAAGAATAATTTGAAAAATGGTGAACTTCTGGGCGAAATGTATTTTTGCAAACAATTTGTCGGATTGATGCAAATGGCATGGTGTTGGAAAGCTATGGAAAATACACAACTTTTATATATATAAAGTTGTTTCTAATTCCTTACCGTTTAAATTCCAATTCAAATATGATGAAAATTGGTTTCGAACGTGATTTTTTTAAAAGTTTGTCGAAATGGGGCAAATAATATACCTTTGGAAAGCTATAAAAATGCAAAACTTAGTCATGTTGAACGTTTTCTTAAATTCACAACCGTTTAGGAGTAATTTTGAATACAGCAAGACAAATCCTGCTATTTTGCCGTCTAAAAACCAAAGTACTAGTACTGATCTCCGTGCGGATTTGAACTAACGTTGACGTACTTGATTTATACATTCACAAAGTGCTCAAATAAATTCGTTGAACTTATTTCTTTTCAATCTTTGATTTTTTTTACTTTCGTGCGTGAACGTAAACATGGTTTCTGATCGTAATTGAACTTTGAGCATATTTAAAACTTAGGGCTAGTTTGGCAACAAAGTTTCTAGAAAACCGTGGTAATTGAAAATGACAGTATTTCGATGTATGGGCAAGGAATACTACAGTTTCTTTAAACCATGGTTTTTCTCAGTTTTACTAAAACTACTAGGTGTTTGGGTGGTTTTCTTATATTTGAAAGGATTGTAAGGCAGGATGATAGATGAAACTAACTCAGCTAACTAAAGGAGTTGCCCCTAAAAAAAAGCTAATTAAGGAGCGACATAACCGGAGTAATTAGCGTTTGCTAACAGCCAGCATGCAGAAGGTCAGCACATCCACATCTATGTAGCAGATTTCCTTATCACTTCTATGTGCACGCCACCTACTGTACGAGTGCAAACCAGCCGGGGCAAAAATCTTTGTGCGTGGATCTGCATCGCTTGTAATCAATTGGGTAGCTAGCCAGCCTGCTGCCTACCAACGAATCAATCTACTCCATGATCATTCTTTGCTTGAGACATGTGCTACCAGCTCCAAAGTAATCGGCAACCAACGAGTCGATAAAAGTGTGCAAGATAACTACAAATAATTAGTGATGTATTCCCATCCACCGGTGCCTTCTCAAATGTACATGCTGCCCGGCAGCGTTGCAACTTGCAATCACCACAAGGACTTGGGACACCAATTAACAGAAGGTAATCTTAACCAACTCGCCTATTAATTAGGAGATGGAATAAGATTCGCTAACAAGATAACGAAAAGAGGCAAAATAGAAGTGATCACATGCATCTGATCTTATCTCAACGTAGACAGGAACGTCAAGTGCGCTCTCTTCAATGACTTCTCTCACTTTTATTTAGAACGAAGAGGTCTAGACCACTTTTTTAGATACTGCAAAAAAAACCACAGTTTTGGCATACTGCAGTTTATGAAACTTCTATTTTTGTTTCGTCCAAACACCTCAAAATATGTAATACCAAAGTAAAAAAAACCACAGTATTTCCTAAAAACTGCAAAAAAATACTTTGCAAACAAACGCACCCTTATGTGTTTTTTCCCCGAACATATTGGGGCGTCATGTTGAACTTATTACTTTTTTAATCATGAATTTTCTCGTGTTTCCTTTTTAAATTACTTTTTACTTCAGCTATACTACTACAAAGTTTCTTTCTTGAACTTATTTTCTCTTGAGTCAGGACAGATGCTATGTTTTTCTTTAAACTGGTATCAAATTTCTCTACACACACACTGAACCTTTTTCGTGTTTCATTATGCATTGATGATATAATACATGTTGAACTGCTACACCAAAGTGGAAAAAATCTATTCATGTGAACTATTATTTTACGTTGAACTTTCATCAATCAACATACGATTTTCCTTTCTGTTCACACACGAACTGACACACGTACTGCAGACATTACATACACATGCACAGCTTCACAATCATACATAATTTTTACAAAAACATAGTTCATTTCTACAACAACAAATCTTCTCCTGTAGCTTTTCCTCGCAACCTTGACACAAACACCTCCAGATATGATTTTAGATACAAAAATCACCTCCACGTCCACCAGTTGGACTGATGCCTTGCTTTCTTCTACTTCATGGTCATGCACAACTTCATACAACTGTTGAGCAAAAGCTCTTTCACAAGAACTTGCTAGTTTTGACCTTTTGAACTATCCCAACTAGTGATGCTTCTCTTGGGATAGAGAAGAGATGGAAAATAAAGACCAAAAAGAATGTAAAAACCTCTAAATTTAGGGCTCCTAGAAGCAGCAACATCAACACTTGCATAGCGGGCAAACATAACATGCAAAGTAGCAAAATAGAACTGAACTAATATACATATTTGTCAACAAACTTATGGTCTCTCAAGATCTGAACTGATTGTGTTACAAGCACATTCACAAATTTCAACGTGCCAATGTAAGTATTGTTAATAAGATAATCAAGTTCGTGTATATTAATTGGGAGAAGTTCAAAAAATAAACTTATATAAAAGTTTGTAGTGTTTTTGCTATAAGAACTATAGTCATCTTTTGCAAACCAATGTATATTATAGGGCTAAAATAAGATTTTTGAGCTGAGCTAAAATAATAAGTTGTACTAAACACCTAAAGAGCGTGTTCTTTTGACATCTTCCCAACTACTCAATTAGCAGAACACATGTACGCATTTTAATAGCAGAAGCAAAATGAGAGAGAGATTGCCTTCAGAGTGTCGTTGACTCATGCAGAGGACTACTATCAGCTCCCAACTTGGACAGCTACCAGCAACCATTGCGGCCCAACCAAAGGAGGTCGGTAGCTGTGCAATATGTTGCCGAGGAACGGATTTTAGATATTGAACTGAACCGAAAGAAGAAACTGGACATCACACGTGCATTTTTCTACATTACGTGGTATTATGGCTCTACGTACATAGAAATAATAATACTTCATATATGTATAACAAGACCTATCAACACATCACATATGAACCGACTGTCCATTTTGTATGGAGAATAGTGCATACAAATAGGAGATAAAAATTATTGCTAACAAGCCTACCAATTATTGAAGATGCTCCAGACTAAAACCTTTTGTCATGTTGATATGATCCATCAAGATTGGTCACCAATATATAAACTTTTAGTCTGTGGTTCCATTTCAACACATTCATCATCAAGAGATGGGTAAAGCTCTTGTTTGTACTTGTTGATGAGATCTGAGAACTCATCTGGGATGGATGATTTGACCAACTGTTGATGCTACTAATAGACCCACCACAAGAGCAATAGCAACACAACCCAATTCCAAGTTTTAGACATGCTTTTTGTGAACTAGCAAAATAATTAAAAGGGAAAAAGGAAAGTACCAGTATCTAGCTCCATTCTTCTCAATTGATGTGTTTTTTTTATCATCGAACTATTGCAACATTAAGACTGGAACAACTATATCAAATAAATTCTCGTTTTTTAGGTTTTTGGGAATGAGAATTCCTGATTTGACAACTATATAAAAAAGGAACATGTGCACTGATCCATAACAAATGTTTATATTACACATGTCATCAAAATGGATGTTCCATTTTCTTGTAGGCATATCAACGAACAGCTTGCGAGTAACAGGAGTAGAACAAGTTGTCAACATCAGGGACCTGACCACTCATGCGACCTAACATCCACTATTGCGAGTGGAACTGCCGCACACACCATTGGGGACCTGCCCACTCGTGCGAGACCGAACTGAACAAGATAACATAAAATAATATTGGACATCAAACTGTCCATCCGGGACCATCAACTGTTTTCTCAATACATATTGAACTTTCAAACTACCATATAACATAAACCGAATAATATTTTTTAAACAATCTTTGGTTCGGATCACCAATTTCTAAAGGCAAGAATCGGTCAGTTCAAATAAACAATTCTTGGAACTAGAGAGGGAGAAGGATGTTTTTGGGTATGGAATATGAAAAGGAGGCAAGCAACAGCACTTATGATTGGGAATTGTACTTACTATTGGGAATTAGATTAATTGAATACCATACAAAAGACGAAGACATGCTTGAAAATTTGAATTGAACCATAGTGTACCATTTTTCCTCAAATAGTTCATCATCCTTGACCCGCCTTTTGCATAATATAATCAATTCTTCACCTATCAGTTCTATTGTAGGCAAAGAAATATATGAAAACTTAAGTAAACTAAAAAATAAGAATTGAATTGAATTAAAATTGGAAATTGAACTGAACTAAAACTAGGAATTGGACTGAACTAAAATTACTAACTGGACTGAACTAAATTGATATTTTGTAGTTGTTGTATGCATCTCTAAACTCTGCATTTGTTGTTTTTTAAATTCACTCATGGAAATTTGTAGTGGATTAAAACTAAATTCCGACAAGTAAATAACAAGGAGAATACAACAAAAAAGGCACACTTATACAAGAAAATGATCATGAGGCCATAAGTGAATAGTTGGATGGATTTCTATTCACAACATAATAAGGTCAGGCATGTGCTTTTAGCTATTAAGAGGAGTAGAATATTTAGTCTGCTCAGAAAATTAGCTGATATGGGCAGTGTCTGAGTCGGAACTAGTAGCACCCAAAAAAGGATGGTCGATTTTTTTATTTTTTGCGAGAAGAATGGTAGAACTTTGTCCTAATGTTTAAGAAGATGTTACCCGATGCATCCTGAACTGCTACTTACACACTTTTGCACTGAATTTCCAGCCTCTAGCAAAGGAACAGACAAACGTTCATTTTTGGCTCATGGTTCCTTAAAATAAATGATTAGGCAGGAATAGCTGAAATAAGTGAGCAAGTGGTCAAAGTTGGATAGCTGCAACACAGATGCCGAAGCAATTAATAAGCAGTTACGGAGGACCAACACAGATTCTGAGATGCAACACCCCAACACGCGAGCACCTCACATTTATATGGGAACAGTGCCGGATGTCGTGGTGGTTCTAGACCAGCTTGGGGGCACCATTGAGGCAAGCCGTGGGGGCTAGCTGGGGGAGGTCACATGTAACGCCCACGATGCGGCTATATCTCCCACGTGTCGAGGCACGACTTAGAGGCATAACCGCATTGTGGTTTTGTCGCAAGAAGGGTCATCTTCACACAATCCCATGTAATGAACAAGAATGGGATAAAGAGTTGGCTTACAATTGCCACTTCACACAATACATAAATAAATTCATACATCATTCAAAATACACACATAGACCGACTACGGTCAAATCCAAACGAAAAGAAGATAACCCAAAATGCTAGATCCCTGATCGTCCCAACTGGGCTCCACTACTGATCAACAGGAAAAGAAACATAGTAACGACCGCGTTCCTCGTCGAACTCCCACTTGAGCTCGGTTGCGTCACCTGCACTGGTATCGTTGGCACCTGCAGCTGTTTTGGTAGAATCTGTGAGTCACGAGGACTCAGCAATCTCACACCCGCGATATCAAGACTATTTAAGCTTATGGGTAGGAAAGGGTAGTGAGGTGGAGCTGCAACAAGCACTAAGCATATATGGTGGCTAACATACGCAAATAAGAGCGAGAAGAGGAGCAACGGAACGGTCGTCAACTAGTAATGATCAAGAAGTGATCCTGAACTCCTACTTACGTCAAACATAACCCAAAAGTCGTGTTCACTTCCCGGACTCCGCCGAAAAGAGACCATCACGGCTACACACAAGGTTGATGTATTTTAGTTAAGTCAAGTGCCAAGTTCTCTACAACCGGACATTAACAAATTACCATCGGCCTCATAACCGCGGGCACGGCTTTCGAAAGATAATACCCTGCAGGGGTGTCCCAACTTAGCCCATCACAAGCTCTCACGGTCAATGAAGGATATTCCTTCTCCCGGGAAGACCCGATCAGTCTCGGAATCCTGGTCACAAGACATTTCAACAATGGTAAAACAAGACCAGCAAAGCCGCCCGATGTGCCGACAAATCCCGATAGGAGTCGCACGTATCTCGTTCTCAGGGCACATCGAGCCAGACGTCGGGTTGGCATAGACCCTGGTTGCCCAGGGGGCGCCGGACATCGCTCGGTTTGGACCAGCACTCGAAGGAGCACTGGCCCGCGGGGGTAAATAAAGATGACCCTCGGGCTCCGGAAACCCAAGGGAAAAAAGCTTAGGTGAGGCAAATGTAAAACCAAGGTTGGGCCTTGCTGGAGGAGTTTCATTCAAGGCGAACTGTCAAGGGGTTCCCATAACACCCAACCGCGTAAGGAACGCAAAATCAAGGAACATAAGACCGGTATGACGAAAACTAGGGCGGCAAGAGTGGAACAAAACACCAGGCATAAGGCCGAGCCTTGCACCCTTTAACAAGTATATAGATGCATTAATTAAATAAGAGATATTGTGATATCCCAAAATATCCATGTCTCAACATGGAACCAACTTTATCTTCACCTGCAACTAGCAACGCTATAAGAAGGGCTGAGCAAAAGCGGTAACTTAGCCAAACAACGGTTTGCTAGGAAGGATGGTTAGAGGCTTGGCATGGCAATATGGGAGGCATGATAACCAAGTGGTAGTTAGCGCAACATAGCGATAGAGCGAACAACTAGCAAAGCAAAGATAGAAGTGATATCGAGGGTATGGTCATCTTGCCTGAAATCCCGCTAGGAAGAAGAACGAGTCCATGAAGAAGACAAACGGATGTAGTCGAACGAATCCTCACAACTCCGGAACGAAACCGAAGCTAACGGGAGAAGCAACCCGGAATGAAACAAACAATATAGTAAACAACCACCACATACACATGGCATGATGCACAAACAAGTATGATGCATGTCCGGTTTAATGAGGCATGCCATGGCAAAGTGCACAAACAATACTACAAATTAAGTGGAGCTCAATATGCAACGAGTTGCATATTGACGAAACACCACATTCAAGTTATTTAGTTCGCTCTTGTTTATGTACCCAACAATATTAAATGTTATTAAACATCACAAGAGGTGAAGCATAGTAAGACTACCTATCTAGGCAAGTTTAAATGACGCTGGAACAACAAACAACCATCCTGGAAAATCCTCATATGCATATTTTAGATTTGGTACTGTTCTGCGCTAAACACAATTTTAATGTTGTTAAACAGCAAAATAAAGTGCACCATGTTAAACTAGGAATTTTTCTACCCCATTTACATATCAAGTTTATTTAAAATGGAGCTACAGTTATTTAGTTATGAAATAAATCATTTTAACATGGCATTCGAGCAAATTTAAACAAACAACATTTTAAACATGGATGAAAGTTGCATATTGTGAAACTAGATGAAATCCTATGCATTTTACATATATAAATCATTTTAATCCGATGCACGGTTGTGGAGTTATTATATGCATGATGTTGAGGGTTTTTCTGTAAAACTGCACTCTCTGGATAATTAGCAAATCGTCTAGAACTGGAAAAAAAACGTACGCGGGCCGAATCTAGCTAGCCCGATAGTGCACAGGAGAGGCAGGGGGCTGCTCACCCTGGGCCAAGGCCCGGCTGGAGAGGAGGAGGCCCAAGCGGCGCAGATATGGGCTTCGGGCGTGCTTGCGGTCCAGGAGGCTGGCCATGCTGGCGCGGTCGAGGACGGGGTCAACGAGGGCGAGGCGCTCGTCTCCTCGTTCATGAAACAGGGGATCGAGCAGCAGGAGGAAGGAAGCGGCGGCGCTGGAGGGTGCTGGTGGCCGGATTCGGTGACGCGGCGGGGGCAGACGAGGTCCTGGAGGCGCTTGGGCTGAGGTGGGGGAAGTCCATGGCGCTGGAGCCTTGTCGGTTCTTGCGCACGACGCACAGGCAGAAGGCTGCAACGCTACAAAGAGAACTGAGAGAGGGGATGAGATGTGAGTGGAGGAGGAGACCGAAGGAAGGAGAAGGGCGCACTGTGGGACGACAGAACTGACCGGATCCAGGACAAGGACGCGATCTCCGGCGAAAGAAGGTGATTCCCGGCAACGGCGAGCTCCGGTGGTGGTGCCACGGTCTACTGCTGCGGTGTTGCTCCTCGAGGTGCTCCCATGGCTGTCCTCCTACACGGGACAGAGAGAGAGCACTGAGAGAAGAGCGGGATAGGGGAAGAAGAAGGAAGAGCAGGGGCACGGGGCTGTCCTGGTGGTGCTGCTCCGGCAGGGAGGTGGAGGCGCACGGGAGGCTCGGGGCTGCGGCCGGAGCTGCTGTTGCTACCGGTGGACGACGGGGACGGCACGAGGTGGGAGGCGGCAGGGAGCTCCTCTCCCTGGCTCGCGACGAGGGGAACGGGGAGGTCTGCGTGGCTGTGGTGGTTGGATGGATCGGGAAGGAGGAGGCTGGTAGGTTGGGGATGGATCCCGAGGAGGATTTGGGATGCGCGGCGGCGGCAAGCGAGGGGATTGATGGGACAGCCGTCCGAGATTTTAGGTTAGGTCGGTTTATATAGCAAGTGGATTTTTGGGTAGAGGTCTAATTGGACCCTCTGATTTAGATCGGGCGGTCGAGAAAAATAGGCTAGGGAAGCCCAAATAAGAAAACAGAGGTGTTTTATAGATGTTTGGGGATGATCCGGACCCAACGGTAACGAAAGTCCGGTTCGGGTTCGGGACAGCTTCGGACGCGCACACAAGGGGGGTCGATGCACTGTGCAGAGAGGTTCAAATGGCCGAACAACAAAAGAACAGTTGGTCTCGAAAGGGGCAACGAAGGCAACAGGGAGAAGCGGGAACTACGAACGGATGCAAACTTTATGAAAACATGCAGATGCAATGCGGATGATGCAATGATGAATGCAACAAATAAAATAAAACACACGGCGACAACGAAAAACATGGAAGGCGTCTGTAGCGTCGGTCTCGGGGCGTTACAACACTCCACCACTACAAGAGGATCTCGTCCCGAGATCTAGGATGGCACCGGAGAAAAACGAAAGAGGAACAGGTAAAACAAGTTGCTTCTTTGACAAACGAGTGAAACCAAAGAACCTTGAGAGGTCGAAAACTTGAAAGAAGAATACGACAGAGTTGAACAAAATTAGCAAATCGTCTAGAACTGAAAAAAACGTACGCGGGCCGAATCTGGCTAGCCCGATAGTGCACAGGAGAGGCTGGGGGCTGCTCACCCTGGGCCAAGGCCCGGCTGGAGAGGAGGAGGCCCAAGCGGCGCAGATCTGGGCTTCGGGCGTGCTTGCGGCCCAGGAGGCTGGCCATGCTGGCGTGGTCGAGGACGGGGTCAACGCGGGCGAGGCGCTCGTCTCCTAGTTCGTGAAGTATCCCGATTATTGTCACTTCGGGGTTAACGGATCGTAACACATAATGGGTGACTATAGACTTGCAAGGTAGGATCAAGAACTCACATATATTCATGAAAACATAATAGGTTCAGATCTAAAATCATGGCAGTCGAGCCCTAGTGACAAGCATTAAGCATATCAAAGTCATAGCAACATCAATCTCAGAACTTAGTGGATACTGGGGATCAAACCCTAACAAAACTAACTCGATTACATGGTAAATCTCATCCAACCCATCACCGTCCAGCAAGCCTACGATGGAATTACTCACGCACGGCGGTGAACATCATGAAATTGGTGATGGAGGAAGGTTGATGATGACGACAACAATAGATTCCCCTCTCCGGAGCCCCGAACGGACTCCAGATCAGCCCTCTCGAGAGAGATTAGGGCTTGGCGGCGGCTCCGTATCGTAAAACGCGATGAATCCTTCTCTCTGAATTTTTTTCTCCCCGAACATGAATATATAGAGTTGGAGTTGAGGTCGGTGGAGCTCCAGGGGGCCCATGAGGCAGGGGGTAGGCGCGCCCCCCACCCTCGTGGACAGGGTGTGGGCCCCCTGGTCTTGATTCTTTCGACAGTATTTTTTATATATTCCAAAAATATTCTCCGTGAAGTTTCAGGTCATTCCGAGAACTTTTATTTCTGCACAAAAATAACACCATGGCAATTCTGCTGAAAACAGCGTTAGTCCGGGTTAGTTCCATTCAAAACATGCAAGTTAGTGTCCAAAACAAGGGCAAAAGTGTTTGGAAAAGTAGATACGATGGAGACGTATCAAAGGTCGGCGGCCAGTTTAGTTCGGCGGCCGGGTGGGTCGGGCGACGGGGCGCAGGAGTGATGCAGAGGTTTGCGACGGCGCGTGGGGTAGTTCATGGCCGCGCGCAGGGAAGTTGGTGGTGGCGCGGTGGGACGTGGGGTTGGCGCTGGAGAGAGGCTGTGGTTCGCGGCGGCGCGCAAGGTGCGGGTGGTTGCCTGCGTCGCGCGGTGGGTTGATGGTGGCCGTGCATGACGCGCTTGGGGGAGCTGTCGGGATCCCGTAGTGGCGGCGAGGAGCCACGGTTGGAGGTGGAGGATCCAGGATAAGACACTCGGCCGCGGCGGCGAGGAGCCACGGTTGGAGGTGGAGGATCCAGGATAAGACACTCGGCCGCGGCGGCACGTGGATACGGGGGAGCGGCGGTGGCGCGTGGAAATGGGAGGCGAACGGCTGGAGGTGGGAGGCGCCTATGTGTGGCGTGCCGGGCTTTTGGATCATGCAAACTACATATCGGGCCTATAGGGGCCGATAGTAACAGAGATTATATGTATATATATATATATACAGCCGGTCTATCCTGCTAATATTAGCAGAATAGTTATTCTGCTAACACTTCCGCACTGCATGCTCAACAGAAGCGAACTGCATAGTCTTTACGTTGGGCACTTCAATACTTCACGAGAGAACTGCTTCATTTTCTCGCGGTCCGCCCGCGTTTTCTGTGTGGAATCGGATGTTTCAGAATGGTTTAATTTGTTTCTGGATCTCATTTGACTTTATTCTTAATTTACAGGAAAAGCGACTAGAATGTTTGCAAAACGAGCGATTTGGCGGACGAGCTTTCTCTGTTCGTTCGTGTTCGTGTCGGATGCCACTTTTTTGTGCTCGGATGTTGTTTGTTAGTAGGAATTCTTTGATTGCATCATTTTAATCGGTCCGTTTACTCTACAATTTGTTAATTTTTCGGAGTTAGTTTTCAATTCCTATGGATTTGATTGTGTGGGCGGGTGAGCTTCGTCCGCTTCTCTGTTTTTGTTGATTTTTTGGATTTTGTGCGTCGATGCGTTTTTGAATTACAGTGGTCATGGCAGTAATTACTGTCACTGTTGGTTTGAATTCATTGTATTGCAGGTATAATCCTTATTTTTTAATTGCAATTTTTGAATAAAAGTTGATGTTGTTCGTCGAGTTGCCGTGTGTTCCATGTAATTTTTTTGCAGGGTATTTTTCGATAGTTTAGTGGTTGGACAATTTTTAGGCGAGTTATGGAAGTGCGAGTGAATTGGCACCTCTGTTAGTACCACATGTTTGGATTTCTACTGCTTTAATTTTATTGTTGTAGTTCTGGCATACGTTGTAGTGCACTACATTTTAGTTAGTAGTGTACTTCGTTGTAGCTGCATTACAGTGGTCATGGCAGCTTATGAGATTTCTCTTTTCTTAAACTGCATTCTGTGTTCTAGAGGACCGCATAATATGCACTTTTGTACTACATTAGCAGTATGGTTAATCTTCTATTCTGTTAGTAGAATAGATGGTCCATTATATGCTTGTGTTAGCTAAATAGTTATTATGACAATTTTTTAACTGCATACTATGAGAATTCTTTTGAACATCATATGTTAACTGCAAAGTTTCGACCATTCGCATTGCATTGTTACTGTTTAGAGGACTGCTTTTTTTTATATTTAGGACCACATTATGTCTTTGAGAGAACTGCATTACTACCAGCAGCAACTTGTCTAAAAAGGGTGATAAAATGATGTAGATGAAGTTGCATAATTTAAATAGGCATCGTTCAAAGTGTCTGATGGACATAATTTTAAAAGCATACAGCATAAGCAAAGCATTAGAAATATGCCACTGTTGGCTTGCTTCATATGAAACAGCCTACAGTGCAAATATTGTAACCTTCAGGGAGTCTTCTTCTTTGTAGAAAAACACCATGGCCACTTCTCTGACCACAAAGCCATTCTGGGAGACAAAATCTTTCCATCCAGTAGTTATGTTGATGTAGTCTTCAGAGTGGATGTGGTAGTCAGCTTGCATGTCTGCATACCCATTCTTGTGTTGTGTCTCGAAAGTAACCTTCCCTGAACTCGGAGCAGGAAATTTTATTGTGGATGGCAGTTTCTGCATTTTGGAATGGATGGAAAAAGAATGTTTATAAGTAAACAGCAAATGTTTTTCTTTATACTTAGGATGATCTGTTTATGTTGACTTAAATATGTACATATATATGCTACTATTTTATAAAGTAATTGCAATGTATGAACAAACTTATATACGGAATTGACCTCTAGTTTTACTAGGATATATATTATACTGTAATATGTTTGTACTGCAAGGTCATTTACAGTGTACTTCACTAGCATGTTAAGAGAACTGCAACACTAATCTACTAACCCTCTAATTTGTTCATGTGTTGGGGTTTTGATCTAACTAGTGTCGATACCTGGTGTGGTACTGAAGAAAACTAGGTGGAACTATCTAGTCTTAATAGCTAACAAATCTGAACAACAATATAGCTTCTGTTTGTATTTGTTGACACTACTGAAAAAATTGATGGAAATAAACATTCAGATATGGATTTGCGGCCTAGATTATGTCGAAAATTGTGAGGGGAAAAACATACCCAACTTTCCTACAGGTCTGCGGGTGTGAGGCGATGAAGAAATGGTGCCCGAAACCTCCTGTTGGGTATCATCATGCACCCGAGCATGCTGCGCCACTCGGTGTTGGTGAGCTCTAGACCCTCTGTGTACACGCATGTGTCCGCTACCGGCACCATCCGTGCCAAACACCCACACTTACAGTCCATGGCGGGTTCACTGGAATTTCAGAGAACATCTGTGGATGGGAGGAACCCTGGATCTACGATTTGAAGAAAAAGAGGAACGGGTGGAGGAGTTGTGTCAGTGTGGAGCACGAATGGATAGGTTTTTATGCAACAAATTGAGCAACAGAAGTAATAGATGTTGTGGTTGGAGTTAGGTGGTGGATTGATTCTGATTCAGTGTACGCGAACGCATTTGAGAAGTAACAGGACTGCCTACTTGAGTATAGCGAACTGCATTGTCATATGACAACGAACTGCGGAACGGGTGGTTGGGCCTGTGTTTGTGGAGTGGTATGTGGGATTTTTTTTTAATTTTCAGCAGCCTCTCTTTTGCCTGTTGGGCTTGTGTTTGGGGAGTGAAGACGTATTCGGCCCAAGTCGGCCTGTCAGCACGGCTGGTTCCCGGTGCGCTGTGTGTGCGCCCTAATGTTTATCCCACCTCACCCGCGGAGGGCGCACTCGACCTGTTTATAAGCACTGGCGAGGCAGCCCTATCGAACTCCTCTGGTTACTTATTTGGGCGCTTATACACGGCGCTCGCTGCTCTATGCTCTCTAACCTGTTGGCCCATGTGTGCTCGGCCCCATGCATCATGGCTCAGGATGACTCGCCTGCTGTGGGCGCAGATCTACTACGAGACTGGCTGGGGCCTGGTTGGACCTGGGTGGTCAAATTTTTTCTTTGTATTTTTTCTTCTTGCATATTTTTTCAAATGTAGGGGCGTGCACTGCTTAGTAAATCATTTGTGCACTACATTGATCATGTTTCTGTACTGCATGTTCACATATTCCGCACTACATATACAGGTCACATTATCTTTTCGTATTTTTGCTCTTATGTATTCTTTTTTGTAGTGTACGGCGTGCACTGCTTTGTTGGGTATGTGTGCACTGCATTCGACAGAGTCCTGTACTGCATGCGTACACATTTTGCACTGCATGCGTCCTATTTGCGCACTGCATCTTCATCCGTATGTGCACTGCTCGAATCTAATGATACATAAGCAAACAATAGAAAGCAAATGATCACAAGCATTCTGTATGACAAGTTCATCACCAGAAAACTAAGTTCAACAGAAAGCAATCTAGCATAATCAAAGTTGATCATTACAAGGGATTCTGCATGACAAGCAAACTAAGTTCAGCAAAAACAAATGATCACAAGAAAACTAACGATACATAAGCAAACAACAGAAAGCAAATTTGATGATAAATCTAAGACGATGCTAGAATTGTTGGCTCTTGGCCGTCACCGTCTGCTTCTTCACCAGGTAGCGTCTCCCCATCCTGAGCTGCTCCTGGCGCGCTTCTTGGAGGCTCCTCCTTCTCCAACTTTGCACGCGAAGCCCGTCCTGGGTGAGGGTGATGCAGTTCCATATCTCGTACACTGCGTAGGCGTCCTTTGCCGCGTAGTCAATGTGCCTCATGGACAGAGGCAGGGTGGCCCAGCGCCTGTGTTCATCGTCGGTGATCTTCTTCTTCATGTTGTTGTAGTAGTCATCGATGAGCATGCCGAAGACGTCTCCAAGGGAGTCCAACTCCTTGGTTGCCTCGGGCACCGTCCACTCCTTCTGGATGTCGACGAAGTTGGCAACCTCTAGATTGACGCGCTCTAGCCAGGTTTTGTTGCCGTCGATGGAGAAGCCAGCAAAGGTGTACCTGGGGTCGGCGAGGAAGTTGTCAAATACGGTGCACCTTTCAGCGGCGCTCAGTTGGAAGAGCAGCACTGGCTGGGTCTTGCCGATGGAGAGTTGGACGAGGGCAGGTTTCAGCGTCGCTTCAGGCTCGTTGTTGTACTCGAGATCAATGCCGACGATCTTATGGCACTTGAGCCTGAGGTGGCGCTCGTACTGTGCAAGGGAGATCGCCATCTGCTTCTTGTGGTTGGTGTGGATGACGTGCAACTTGGTGTTGCCGTGGGCCTCCACATCCCTATACTCGTCCGAGAACGCCATTGTCGGTAGTAGGGCTTGGTGTTTTCTGTGGAGATTGATGTGATGGAGCGATTTGGTGGCATCGCAATGGATACTTGTGTTGTTGTGAATGAGAAGGCCTTTGGCAGGGATCTGAATTTAAGGGAGGGGAGGGCGAGGGGGGTGGGATGGCCACATCGGATGAACTGCACGATCTCACTGACGATGCGGTTGTGCAGATCATGGGTTGGTATTGTGTCTGTGATCATGGGTTTGTGGCGATGGAACTGCTCGGATTTGGTGGTTGCATGCGAATGTGGTTTTTTAACGTGGTTTTATTTTATTTTTGATCAGTAAATTTTTTAACCACCACTTTATGTGCGAACGGGCATTTGTCACGTTTATATGTATCATACGTGTTCACGGAACTGCATTGGTTATCATACCGCACTGCATCATCTATCAAAAAGCACTGCATTTTGTCTACAGGTGTGTATTGCACCGTTTTTTGCGTGTCCTTGTTGTATCCCCTGGAAAAAAGTACAATGTATTCCGCAATTTTACGAGTATTTCGCTGTGGACTAGACCGTGTCTTTATTCATGTAGGTAATCCGAAACTGAATTGCATCATCTAACTGCTTCATCTAACCAAATGCACTGCATTTTTCTAGAGCTGTGTACTGCATCTCTTTTTGCATGTACTTGATGCAGTCCCTGGCACGGGAGGAGGGGGGTTGGGGGGCCCCCCTTTTTTTTGTGGCACTTATTTGAAGGTCGACTTTTTCGGATGCGTTATCTTAACACGTGTGTTGTTTTTTAATTTAACTTTTTGTACGAACTGCATGTATTTTATTTTGTTTTACTATGTGAACTTCATTGTTCTTCATAGAGAACTGCATCATGTGTGTTTCGATGTATTCCGTCTTATCTAGCCGGGCTGTTTAGGGCCGGCCCGTTTTATGTAACCCTTTCCCACGGGGGCCTCGTACGTGGCCCTCCCAAGCGATCCCATCGCTCCGCTCACAGGGTGAGAGACCGAGAAGAAACCTCTCTCCTCTCTTGAAGTGTCTCCCGAAGCATCTCTCCCTCGAGCAAAACAGCCGTCGCCCGCGGAACCGCCGCCCCCAAGAGGTCCATATTCCTGCATTCCGCGTTGCCGACCGCTCCACCAGCCCTTCCCGCTCCGCTCCCGCAGCCCATTCCCGTATGTTCCCGTCACCACCCCCCATCGCCCCTGTTTGTCGGTGCACAAAAGGAGGCGTCCTATTTTGTAAACCTATACTTGTGCGCGGGCAGTTGGAGCCGCGCCTGCGGCCACACCTAGCCGGGCAGAGGAAGGAAGCAAAGCAACAAGACAACCAGAGCGACGCCAAGCCAAAAACACGAAGAGCAGAAGGGCGAGCTGAACTACCCCAGCAAGACCCTTGCCGGGGCGGCCTCCGTAGCCCTGGCTAGAACCTTGCTGGGGCAACTTGACCAACGCCAGCAGGGCTGCAACCCTTGAGCCTGAGAGTTCCGATGCCCACAACCACATTGGAACCAAAGCTCGGGAGGCGCCTCCGTGGTGGCATGCACATCTTTGTGAAGACCAAGAACATGCAAGATTAGATGAGAATCAGAAGAAGGAGATCCTCGGCGAGATCCTTGCCGAGGGTACCCACGAAACCCCCCGGCAAGACCCTTGCCAGGGACGCCCGCGATGCCGCGGCAAGACCCTTGTCGGGGCCCCGGCAAGACCCTTGCCGAAGACATCCGCGGGGCTGCAGCCAGGCCCGCATCCGCCAAGACTCCATCACCGTTCCCATGCAGGTACCAGCCCACCAACTAGGCGAGCACCTGCGTGGCGACGTGCGGCCTCTAGGCCAACTTAGCAAGCACATGCGTAGTGGCATGCAGATCTTCGTGAAGACTCTGCCTCCGCGCCAACTCAGCAGCCAGCCAGCCAGCGTGGCAGTACACGCCTCGTCAGCTCAGACGCGCGTCGAAGCCAGGCGAGGCGGCGACAGCTGGGACGAGCTTCCATGCCTTCCCCGATAAAGCAAGTAGGGCACGTCGGCGGCGCATTAAATGCGTTTGTTCTACGGTGCCAGGAGATAGACTCGACTACTGTACATCTTTCCACCTCCTGTGTGCCACTTTGGCAGCCCCTTTTGACTCTAAAAGGAGGCCCGCGGCGTACCGAGGAAGGATTCGGACTTTTTGGACCCAGCACGCCTTGTAGATAGTCCAAGAACACCAGATAAACAGAAACCAGCAGGAGTAGGGTATTAGGCATCACTTGCGACCCGAACCTGGATAATCCCCCTGCGTTGATCTCTCAATCCCGCTCTTTCCATAGCCCCGCGCCCGCCAACCGTAGCAAAAGGGATTCCTCATGATCCCGTAGGTGTCGTTTCCCCCGACATCTTTGGCGCGCCACGTAGGGGGCGCAAGCTGTGAAAATCCTGTTCGGAGGTTAGCAAAGCAACTTCATCATCACCATGGGCCCCAAGAAAAAGGGGATCACAACGACCGGCTCGTCCGGGCCCGGCCCGTCCGCGCCAGCACGAGCAAGCGGCCGGGTGGCCACGGATGGGGCCGGAGACATGGCCCGCGAGCATCCACGACATTCTGGTGATTGCAGCCCGGCGTGCGGCATCATCCGAATCCAAGACGACGAGCCACGCACCGCTGGGTCTAGGGGCGGGGCCATGCTACCCACGGGCGGCGCGGCAGTCTCTACGGCACCCCAGCTGGAGCCCGCGCCGAGCCCTTCCCAGGCCGCGCGCGATGAGCAACACTGCAACGCCGTAGCCCCCGGGCACCGCTGCGGAAAGAGCCCTGTGCGCCACTCGCAGGACGAACCAGGTAGGTGTGCGTGCTCAGACGCCGGTGCAGGCGGCGTGCGACCGCGGGACCACGATAGAGCCCCTTCTAACCTGGTTAGAAATCGGAGCGCATCACGTTCAAGACAGATATCGCCTTCGCCTACGCCAGCAGAAGCGCTGGCGCGCGTGCAGCTGCCCCTTGACTTCCCCCTGCTACGGAGAAGCTCGACGAGTGGAGAGCCATCATCCGAAGCCTTGTCCGCTTCGCCAACAAAGACGAGCCGTTCCCAACGGGACCCTCGCACCGGCGTCCTAACGAGCCGGTGCATGCCAGCGGTGGGGGACCAGAGACACTGCTACCACGGTGCACGCCCCCCCCCCCCCCCCCGCGGCTACGAAAATAGCCACCGGCCCGTCGACCCGACGTCGATGACAACGTTTCCACAGCGTCGTCCGACCCGCGAACCCGCCGCGACCAACGTCAAGTCCTTCGGGAACGGGCCCAGGAAGACGCTCGAACTACCATCGAACGACGACAGGAGATGCGCCATCAGTCAGATCGGCGGGCGGGGCCTACTATGGACCACCCGGCGCCGGGGGGCCCCGGCGACCTGCCTTACGAGGTGGGTTGTCTAGCTTTTACCCGAGAGTTGCGGCAGTTCCTGAAAGTGCGTTATATCGACTAGAGGGGGGGTGAATAGGCGATTTTGAAGAATTCTTCACTGAGGAATTTGCGGGTGAGGAAATTCCTAAGCGAAGAACTACTTGCAGCGGAATAAGTACTCAGATGCAAACATGGTAGAACATAAACATGATCATCATGATGAAATGAAAGCAAACACAGAGTATAGAAAGCGTAAACACAGGATAACACAGGATGAAGACAAACAGACTGAAGAAATTGAACTGAGGAAATTGAGAAAGTCTCCTGCCAAAGTCTACAAACAGATATGAACAAGCACACAATAACTGTAACGAGGAAATTAAAGAGTTGAGGAAATAGAACCGGTTGGCTTGGTGAAGACAATGATTTGGTAGACCAATTCCAACTGGTGTGACAGTTGTACGTCTCGTTGGAGCGGCTAGGTATTTAAACCTTAGGACACACAGTACTCACTGTATTCTCCTTGAGCTAAGGTCACACAGACCTCGCCTAATAACTCGTGGTAAGTCTTTAGTTGACTTCCAAACCATAACAAACTCGGTCACTCGGCGATCCCCAATTTCCTCTTGGATGCTCTAGACCATTGTCGGGTGGTAGGTGCGACATATGCCAACGGGTGGCTTATCATTGTGGGAGCCAGTAAGACATCGCCGGTGCCTGGAAACGGGATAAGGCGAAGACATGCACGCCGGCGGATCTTACCCAGGTTTGGGGCTCTCCGTGGAGATAACACCCCTAGTCCTGCTCTGCGGGGTCTCCGCATGATCACTAGATCAATACAAGTAGCTACAAGTGCTGCTTGAGCTGTTTGGCTAGGGGAAGAAGAAGGGCAATGCTAGCTCTCCTTTTCTCTCTATGTGGTGTGTGAAACTCTATGAGATCAACCCTTTGCATGGGTGTCCCGGGGGGTTTATATAGGCCTACCCCCCAGGGGTACAATGGTAATCCGGCTGGGCGCGGGTCCCAGCCGTCAGTGTCTGTGCTCACCGGCTTCTCCGCCGGCCATTGGGGCCCGCCGACTGGTGGGTCCCGCCGGATACCGGCCTCTTTTCCGACAGGCCGGCCCCACCGCTTGGGGGCCTTGTCGGCGGCTGGTTACTGTTGCCTCGCCTCTGATGACGAGGGCTTTGTCGAGGTAAGCGTGGCTACAGTGCCGCCGCCTTGCGGGCTCTCACTGTAGCCTCACCTCGTCTTGTCTCCTTAATGATGCACATGTTTCGAGGGAGGGAGGTAGCCGGCTATTGGGAGCCGGATACGCCCCAGGCCGACTAGGGGAGGCCGGGCCGCCTTCGAGCGTCTCTCTGGCTAAAGCGGCCCGCCGCCCGCGGGCCGTACTGGCGCCTGTCGTGGGTGACATCGAGGTCAACATGGCTACAGTGCCGCGCCGGACGGGGGATGGCTGACCCGTACGGCGCCCTGTGGCCATGCCTGTTCCGGGATTCGGGGGTAGTGGGCTATACTGCGTCCACGCCCCGTCTTATCACCATTATGTGGGTGCAGCCTTGGTGGGTGCAGTCTTGGCCGGCTTCTGGGAGTCAGCTCTCTTCATGGCCGGCTTCTGGGAGTCGGTCCTCTTGGGGCCGGCTTCCTGGAGTCGGCCATCTCGTAGCTTTCTTCGTGAAGGTTTTTGAGGCCGGGTCACCTTCTGGTAGTCGGCCCTGGGGATAGCCGGCCGGAGGAAGGCGGCCCCATGCTCTAGATGCTTGAAGGCTCGAATGGCCTGATAATTTTTTGAAGAGCCAGGGGAGTCGGTTAGGCTACCCGTGGCCATTTACTCCGACAGTAGTCCCCGAAGCTGGTTGGGCTTCGAGGCTGAGAGGAGGTCGAGAAGCTCGGTCAGCTTCTTATCTTGACGAGCCAGCAGCTGGGAGCCGGCTTCGATTGGGCGCGCTGTCTTGGCGAAATTTCTAAAGTCGGAAGGCGGGAGTCAGTTGGTGCGCGCGCCGGGCTGCGGGCCGGCCGCTCGCCACCCGCGAACCACGTGGCATCCTCCGGTTGAAAAAAGCCTGCCAACCCACGCACGCGACAGGACGTCACCGCAGGCCGGGGGCCCACCACTCCTACGCCTAGGCCCAGGCGCGGATTCTCTGTGGCCCAAAGCTGCCGCACGCCTTCCAGCGGCGGTTTCTGCACGCCGTTAGGGCGCAATAATCGCGGGACATGGGGGAGTGGGAGCAGTTAATCCCACGTTCCCCCCCCACGCCTCGCCTCCTCGGCTTCTCCGCACGGGGCTATAAGTAGGGGGAGGAGGGGAAGCGGCAGGCGCTCGCACGCTCCTCCTCTCTCCGCCATCTTCTTCCTTCTCCTTTCCATCGCAGCAGCCTCTCGCCGCCGCGCCGTCCCACCAAACTTCGCACCACCCCGCAGCTTCACCGCCGCGGGGCCGTGCTTCATCCGCCGCCGCATCCTTTCTCGCCAGCTTCTCGCCACCATGCAGTACGCTGGAGACTGGGACGGCTCCAACGTCCATATGGACCACATCGACTTCCTCCGCAAGATGCGGCGGTTGCCCGGCAAGGACCAGGTGCGGGTCTGTCTCGCGCCGGAGAAGGAGATCACGCCGGCGCCGGAGGAAGGCGAGCGGGTAATCTTTCGCTCGCACTTCCTGCGCGGCCTCGGTCTACCTGCAAGCGCCTTCTTCCGCTCCTTCCTCGAGTTTTATCAACTCCAGCCGCACCACCTCACTCCGAACACGGTGGTGCTGCTGTCCGCCTTCGTCACTCTGTGCGAAGGCTTTCTTGGCGTTCTCCCCACCCTCGTGCTCTGGGGGGAATTCTTCCAAACCAAGCTCGGCACCCGTATGCAGGGCGTGCCGGCTCAGAGCGGCGCCTTCATCGCGATGCAGAGGCCGGCAGCCGACAACCCCTTCCCCGTCATCACGCCGATCCAGTCGGTGAAGCGCTGGCAGAAGTCGTACTTCTACATGAAGAACGTCGCCCCGCAAGGCGACTACGTCAACCTGCCGGCTTACGTATCCGGCCCGCCGGCTGGGAGGCGGCCCCAGTGGTCCTATCGGGTCGTGACACTATCGTCGGCTGGAGCCGCGGCCGTCGCCCGACTCCGGGTAATGATCCAGTCGGAAGGCCTGACTGGGTCCGACCCGCTGGCCGCCTTTGTCGCGCGCCGGGTGCTTCCGCTTCAAAGCCGCCCTCATCTGATCTGTCAGATAAGCGGCCAACTCGATCCGAGTCGGATGTGCACCAAGGATATGCCTCACGACGAGGTGGCTCATATGGTGAATTATCTTGTGAACTGCAAGCTCTCCGCAGAGTGGCGGTTTGGCAAGGAGGCGTACTCCCGTGCTCATCCCCCGCATACGGTATGCTTTCTTTATCCTTTCTTCTCTTAGTTTTGTCGCCAAGTTTTTCTTGGCCGACTCTGACTAGTCGGCACGTCTTGGCAGAGTCCTCTCCTTCGACCTGCGGCCGGGTCGGGGGCGGATCGCCGATTTCTCCCTGACCGGGCCGAGCATGACTTGGAGGACCACGACTTGGGGGCGGCCGCCATGGACGACAGCACCGAGGCGGGAGGCGGCGAAGCAGGCGGCGACGCAGGCGGCTCCGGGCTTGGAGCCAGCTTCGACGACTAGCCGGATGACAATGAGGCGGAAATCGTCCCACGCCGCCAGCCGGCGTCCGGCCATGGCGCGGGTTCCTCCGCCGCGCTGCATGCTCGGGGCGGCGGGCAGAAGCGCCGGGCCGCGTCGGGCTTGTTCGGCAGTCGGCCGAAGAAGCCCAAGGGCGGGGCGGCAGCGACCAGGCGGGATGAGGCGGCCGCGAACGCGGCCCGCTTCCGCAAGGTGGTGAAGCAGCCGCAGACGGTGTCGGCGTAAGTGTAGATTCTCTTGCATACTATTTCTTCTTTTCTTGTCGATTTCTGAATCCTTGTCTTGTCTCAAAAATCAGGGCTCCGCTTTCTCTTGAGCGGGTTGCTGCCGCCTCCGTGGTTGGATCGCCGGGAGGATCCGGGAGCACCCGCCGTGTGGACCCCCGCGCCGAGCTTCAAGCAGCGACAGAGCGAAATGCGCGGGAGGCGCGGGAGGAGCGGGAGGCGGAGGAGCTGAGGGCGGCGGCCGCCAAGGCGGCACAGGAGGAGGAGTCGGCGAAGGCGCGTGTCGACGCGGCGGCCAAGGCCCAGGTGGAGGCTGCAGCCGCGGCGACAGGGGAGGGGGCCTTGCTTGACACCCCTCTGCGTGTCGCGGCGCCCGAGGTCCCGGAGCCCCCGCTGGAGGAAGCCGGCGGCGACCTGCCGGGGTTGGAGAGGGAGGACGACGTTGTCGTCCAGGAGAGGGAGGCGGCACCGTCCTCGCCGACCGGGGCGGCCCAAGGCAGCCGGCCTAACGTGCCGCCTGCGCAATCGGCTGGGGCGAGCCGGCCGTGAGGACGGACCTGGTGGTCCAGTCGCCCTCGCGCCAGCGCGCGGGGAAGGCAACCTCGGCTCCGGACCCGCAGAAGGCCGCGGGCTCCAGCTCGTCGGCCCAGGACATGGAGGCGGCCAGCGCCAGCTCGGGGTGGACGCCAGGTGGTGGGATGGCCGTGGTGAATGTGGCGGCGCAAGAAGTCCGGAACCTGCTTCAGTCCTAGGCCCCAGTGCTGAGGCAATACAATGACGAGTTCCTCGCAACGCGGGCGGCCATTCGGGTAAGTCTTCCCGTTTTTGCTTTTTGATCTTGGTTTCTTCCGTGGGGGCGCGTCAGCGCACCCACTGGGTGTAGTCCCCGAGTTCCGAGTCGGCTGCTGAGCAGGCGGCTTGGAACTTCTTAGCGGGCTTTGTTTGCTATCTTGTTCTCATTCGCTTCTCTGTCTGACTTGCAGGACTACCACAACCTCCGTGCGGCTGCCTTCAACTCCCAGGCTCGGGAGCTGACCCAGAAGAATGCTGATCTATCTGAGAGCCAGGGTAAGTGCTTCATCTTTTATCTCACGTGGGGGCGCGTCAGCGCACCCACTGGGTGTAGTCCCCGAGATTCGGGCCGACTGCTGAGCAGTCGGGTCGGATCTTTCTTGACGACTTCTTTCTTATTGCTTTTTTATTCTCTACCATATCTGCAGTGGCCAACGCCAAACTGAGGGAGCAGCTGGGTGGGACTCAGGCCGCCCTTCGCGCTAAGGAAGCCGAGTTCGACGCCTTGGCCCAGGAGCGTGACCGCCTGGTCAAGAAGCTGGCCGACCAGGAGGAGAGCCACAAGGCGGCCCTGAAGGCGGTGTAGGATAGCGAGGCCGCCCTCCAAGCCGAGTATGAGATCGAGGCGGCGAGCTGGGCCGAGGCGAGGCAGTCGTTGATCAACGGCTACGGCCAAATCGAAGACTTGGTTGACGGTAGGCCACCCTCTTCTTCGTTCCTTGCTTGCCGCTTGCCGTTTGGTTCACTCTGTAACTTGGTATTTTTCTCTTCTTTCTCTTTCTTTCTTGTGCAGAGTACTTCCCTGGCTACTCTACTGCCGCCAACCAAGTCATCGAGGCCCACCGCGAGGCGCAAAGGCAGGCTGGCGCCAAGATCGCGACGAACGCTCGCCGGTCGCTTGAGGAACAGCTCCTGGCGATTCAGGCCCGCCTCCAGCCGGCCCAGCGCATGCTCCGCCGGCTTCAGCGTGTTGGGGCGCAGGTGCTGGCCGCTCTCTGGCCCGGCGAGGTGATTCCCCGCACCCCTAGTCGGACTGTCGACTGGCTGGAGGTAGCGGCCGGCCACTTCGAGGCCTGGAAGGCTTCTGCGGCTCGGTCAGGCGCCAGGCGGGCGCTGGAGTTCGTCAAGGCCTGGTATCCTGAGCTGAGCTTGGACCAGCTGGCCACCTGGCGGAAGGAGGCCGACACGGAGCTGGAGCCGGTGTGGCCGGCTATCATCCAGCATGCCTCGGCGATCGCCGACTACACCGACACCAGCGCCTTTGCTCCTGAGGTGGACGACAACGGCGTTGCCCAGCCGGAGGAGTGGTTCGGGCTGAACCCGGCAGATGGCGAGGACTCGGCGGAGGAGATCGACTCCAGCGACAAGGGCGAGGAGGAGGAGGAGGAGGGTGAAGACGCCGCGCCAGATGGTGGAGCAGCCGACCAGCCTCAGCTTGACCGTGCCTCCAGCAACAAGGCGCGTGCGAGCGCACCGCCTACAGCCGGCGATGATCAAGCTGAGACTCGCCAGCCGGCCAGTCCTCCAGCCGGCGCTGCCGTCTCCACTGACCGGCCCGGCTCCCCTGCTACGCCCTTAGTCTAATCTGCTGCCTCTACTTTCCTGTTTTATTACTCTTGGAACA
The DNA here is from genome assembly GCF_002575655.3 of Aegilops tauschii subsp. strangulata. Lineage (NCBI taxonomy): Eukaryota > Viridiplantae > Streptophyta > Magnoliopsida > Poales > Poaceae > Aegilops > Aegilops tauschii. The sequence continues at coordinate 266,786,934 of NC_053038.3, read as the reverse complement.
GTATTTTGATAAGTTTGCACAGTTCCACCCACTAGGGGTGTATTCGAACTATATTGACTGCCGGCCTATTGAAGGCCTTATGTGTAAATATAATCATGCATGTGTTTGGCTTTCCATTGTTCTTTGCTTTTCATCCTTCGGCTGTTTCCTTTGCCGCCCTCCCTTGGTTGCCGCCTTCCCAGCCGTACAGCTGCTCTGCAGTCTGTGGCTGGAGAAGTGCTTGGCCGGTTGGGAGGGCAAGTACTCTAGCTTTGTGGGATTGTAGCGAAGTGACTGGGAAGCCGGCCAGCCGGTTGTTTTGACAGCCGGTAGGCGTGGTTGGAGGCCGGCTTGTGTTATATAAGTTCGTTAGTCCTTAGCCATTTTTCGTGTGGGCATCCTTTCCTTCCTTTGGTTCTTGCCAGTCGGGCAGTCGGTTCTTCGAGCTGCGACTTACAACAAGAGAGGGCTCGGGTGCTGGCACACTACTTGTCTGACTTCAGGTAGAACTTTTTTATATAACTCAAGGCGGCCAGTCCCCGGGCCGACTAGTCGAACCCGGTGCCGGATAGAGAATCAAATGCAATAGTACATTCATGGGTATGACACTCGTCATTCATAGATAAAGGGGTGCAGTCCCCAAGTGCGCCTCGGGGGGCCCGTTGTCTTGTACTTAATACAAAAAGACAGCATGATACATACTGCTTTTAACTGTAAAATCTTCTTAGGAGATTGGTGTTCCATGGCCGTTCCGACTCCTTGCCGGAATCATCCCTCTTGCGTGCTCTTGGCTTATGTGCGTCGATCAGGTAGTAGGAGTCGTTGCCTAGGGCCTTGCTGACGACGAAAGGGCCTTCCCAAGGGGCCGAGAGCTTGTGTTGGCCAGCTAGTCGCTGGATCAACCGGAGCACAAGATCGCCCTCTTGGAAGGATCTTGGCTTGACCTTCCGGTTGTGGTAACGGCGCAAACCCTGCTGGTAGATGGCGGACCGGCTGAGTGCTAATAGCCGGCCTTCTTCCAGCAGGTCGACGCCATCTTCTCGTGCTTCCTTGGCCTCCGCCTCCGTGTACATGGTGACCCGAGGCGAGTCGAACTCGATGTCAGTTGGGATGACAGCCTCGGCACCATATACAAGGAAGAAAGGAGTGAAGCCGGTTGACTTGTTTCGGGTAGTACGCAGACTCCAGAGGATAGCTGGCAGCTCATCGAGCCAGCAGCCGACCGAACGCTCCAGTGATACGACCAGTCGGGGCTTGATGCCGGAGAGGATGAGGCCGTTTGCTCACTCGACCTGGCCGTTTGACTGCGGGTGGGCAACGGATGCTAAATCCAGTCGGATGCCCTATGTCGCGCAGAAACGTGCCAGTGCTCCCTTGGCAAAATTTGTGCAGTTGTCTGTGATGATGCTGTGTGGTACACCATACTGAGTAGTGATGTCTGCGATGAATGTCACGGCAGTCGGCCCGTTCAGCTTCTTGATTGGCTTCGCTTCAATCCACTTGGTAAATTTGTCAACGGCGACAAGCAGATGTGTCATGCCGCCGCGGGCTGTCTTGAATGGGCCCACCATGCCAGCCACCAAACGACAAAGGGCCAGGTGAGGGGGATGGTCTTGAGTGCAGAAGCCGGCAGGTGTTGCTTGGAGCTGAAGACTTGGCATCCTTTGCAGCATTTGACTAATTCGTTGGCATCTTCCAAAGCAGTCGGCCAGAAGAAACCATGGCGGAAAGCTTTGGCGACAAGTGATCTTGAGGCTGCGTGGTGGCCGCATTCGCCTTGCTGGATGTCCTTGAGGATTGCTATGCCCTTCTCTGGCTCGACACAGTGCTGGAAGACTCCAGTGACGCTACGCTTGACAAGTTCTCTGTTTATTATTGTGTATGCTCCGGCTCGGCGTTGAACTAATCTTGCCGAGATCTCATCAGCCGGCAGCTCTCTGTTGACTAGGAAGTTGAGGATGGGCTGGGCCCATGATGGAGCTGTGACTTCTTTTATTGTCAGTACGGCCACTGTGACCCGGGTGGGTGGGTTGGGTGGTGGAGAGTTGGAGTCGGCCACCGCCTATTGTGTCGCTGCAGTCCCCGGGCCGACTGCTGCAGTCCCCGGGCCGGGTTCTGAAGTCCCCGAGCCGGGTGCGACTACGGCAGTCCCCGGGCCGCTTGTCGAAGTCCCGGAGCCGCCTGCTGGGTTCCTCCAGTCGGATCTGGCTACATCAGGGGAGGGCGGTACGAAGATAGAGTCCGATTCTGGAGACGGCTTGATAGACGGTTTGAGGAGGCGTTGGAGAGAGACACCGGTTGGTATAGCCTGTCGGGTGGAGCCGATCCGTGCCAGGGCATCTGCTTGGTCGTTGTCGGCCCGTGGCACGTGGAGGAACTCGCACCCTTCAAAGTATCCACTGATCTGCTGGACGAGGAATCGATAGCTCGCCATGTTTGCGTCCGTGGCATCCCAGTCGCCAGATGACTGCTGGACCACCAAGTCCGAGTCGCCATAACACAGGATCCGGCGTATGTCGAGCTCTTTGGCTAGCCGGAGCCCATGTAGGAGCGCCTCGTATTCAGCCACATTGTTGGAGGCGGCAAAATGGATTTGCAACGTGTATCTTAGCTTGTCGCCCTTGGGAGAGGTGAGGACGATGCCGGCTCCCAAGCCGGTGCGCATCTTGGACCTGTCGAAGTGCATCCGCAATGAGTGGAGTCAGGAGCCAGCGGCAGGTGCTGGGTCTCGGCCCAGTCGACAAGGAAGTCGGCCAATGCTTGGGACTTGATGGCGGTGCGGGGCTGGTAGAAGATTGTGTAAGGAGCCAGCGCAATGGCCCACTTAGCGACCCGGCCGGATGCATCCCGGCTGCCTATGATCTCGGCAAGCGGGGCAGTGCATACGACCGTGATGGGATGCTCTTGAAAGTAGGGCTTCAGCTTCTTGGCGGCGAAGTACACTCCATAGCACATCTTCTGGTAATGCGGGTAGTTTTGCTTCGAGGTGGACAGTACTTCGCTTAAATAATATACCGGCCTCTGAACCAACTGAGCTCGGCCTTCTTCTGGGCGCTGGACCACGATGACTGTATTGACCACTCGGCTAGTCGCAGCAATGTAGAGGAGCATGGGCTCCTTCTCAATCGGCGCTGCCAGGACAGGTGGAGCGGTCAGCATCTTCTTCAACTCGTGGAAGGCTTGGTCTGCTTGGTCGTTCCACTCGAAGTGGGTGGATTTCTTCATGAGTCGGTACAGGGGGAGAGCCTTCTTTCCTAGCCGGCTGATAAAGCGGTTTAGGGAGGCCAGGGACCCGGTGAACTTCTGAACGTCTCGCAACTTGGTGGGAATCTCCATTCTCTCAATGGTCTTGATCTTCACAGGGTTGCACTCAATGCCGCGTTCGGCGACCAAAAAGCCAAGAAGTTGGCCAGCTGGTACTCCGACACGCATTTCTCGGGGTTGAGCTTGATCTGGAATCGGCGTAAGTTGGCAAATGTTTCTTTGAGGTCTTCCAGCAGGGTGCCGCGCTTCTCCGTCTTCACCACAATATCGTCTACATAGACGTGGGCATTTCTGCCGAGTTGCTTGAGGAGGCATTTCTGCATGCAACGCTGAAAAGTGGCACCGGCATTCCCCAAGCCGAATGTCATAGTCAGGTAGCAGAAAGCTCCGAATGGTGTGATGAAGGCGGTCTTCAGGCGGTCGGCTGGGTCCAACTTGATCTGGTGGTATCCTGAGTAGGCATCCAAGAAACTCAACAGCTCGCATCCGGCTGTGGAGTCTATCACTTGATCAATCCGTGGTAGGGCAAACGGATCTTTGGGGCAGGCTTTGTTGAGGCTAGTGTAATCTATACACATACGCCATTTGTTGTTCTTCTTCAACACCAAGACCGGGTTGGCAAGCCACTTTGGGAAAAACACCTCCATGATGAAGCCGGCGGCCAGGAGCCGGGCTATCTCTTCTCCTACGATCCTTCTCTTCTCCTCCGACAGTCGGTGGAGAGGCTGCTTGACTGGTTTCGCGTCCGCTGGGACATGTAGCTTGTGCTCGGCGAAATCCTTCAGAACACCCGGCATGTCCTTTGGGGACCATGCAAAGATGTCTCGGTTCTCACGGAGGAAGTCGATGAGCTCGCCTTCCTATTTACTGTCCAGGTTTGCACCAATGACGGCAAACCTCTCCGGGTTCTCTGGGTCCAGAGGTATCTTCTTTGTCTCCTTGGTAGGCTGGAAGGAGCCCTGAGCATCATATTCCTTGGGGTTGGGGGACAGGGCCGGCTGCTTGCCGGCCATGACCACAACTCGCTCCAGCATCTTCTCTTCAGCAACCACGAGGGACTCGGCCAGTCGGCTGCTGGCTGCAGCGCACTCGATGGACTTCTTGTAGTCGCCGGCTACAGTGATGATCCCCTTTGAACTCGGCATCTTCATGTTGAGGTAGGCGTAGTGGGGCACAGCCATGAACTTGGCCAGGGCAGGTCGGCCAAGCAAGGCGTGGTAAGGGCTTTCTAGGTCCACTACTTCGAACCAGATCACTTCTCGATGAAAGTGATCCTTGTCTCCGAAGAGAACATCCATCTTGATCTTGCCGATTGGGGAACAGGACAGGCCGGGTACGATGCCATGGAACACAGTCCGGCTTGGCATGAGCTGCTTCTCCTTGAGGTTCAACTTCTCCATGGTGTCGCAGTACATTATGTTGATACTACTTCCGCCATCAATCAGCATGCGGGAGAAACGGGCAGCTCGCCTTTCCGTCGCGAGGGTGACGTCCAACACCAATGCGTAGGAGCCGGGAGACGGCATCACCTCTGGGTGATCGGCCCGGCTCCAGCTGATGGGCCTTTCAGACCAATGCATGAACTCGGGGTTGCTGGAGGCGACCGCATTGACTTCTTGGTGCTGTCGGCGCCGACTGCGCTTGTCTTCAACTTGGCTCGTGAAGACGATGTAGGCGGCATGCTCATCTAGGAACTCATCCTGAATGGCTCCGACTGCTGGTCGAGCAGCCGGCTGCTGGGGGGCTGGAGGCGGCGGGCCGGGAGGTGGAGGCGGCATCAGCCCCTCGCCCTTGGAGATCCGCGTGAGCCAATGGCACTTCCGGGTCGTGTGGTTGGACGGCTTCGTGCCGCTGTGGAACTTGCAGGGGGCATCGAGAGTTTGCTCGTAGGAGAAGGCCGGCTGCCAAGCCGGCCTGCCACCCTTCTTCTTGGGAGTGGGCCACTCTTCGGGCTGCTCGTCTTCGACGGTGGCTACTTGCCGACTGGTGGAAGGCGGCATAGGGGCCTTGCTCTTGTGCTCGTTCTGGTAGGGGCGCCGGTTGGAGTCACCAGCCGGCGTCTTGGGAGCCGGAGCGAGCACCTTCCCAGAGGCGTCCACTCGGAGCTCGGTCTTCATCGAGGAGTCGACCAGCAGCTCGTCGAGGGTAGTCGGCTCGTCGCAGAGGAGTCGGTGCTTGAGGAGGGTGCCCTCTCGGCACCCGGCGGTGAAGTATTGTATGGCTTGAACCTCGTGCACCCCCTCGCAGGAGTTGCAGAGCTCGGCCCACCGCGTGAGGTAGTCGCGAGTCAATTCGCTGGGCCCTTGGATGCACAAGGAGAGCTGGCGGGGCTTGGGAGGCCGCTTGTATGTGCTGGTGAAGTTGTGGACGAAGACTTCCGTGAAGTCTAGCCAGCTGTTGACGTTGTAGGGCTTGAGGCTGTTCAGCCAGGTGCGCGCCGTGCCTTGAAGCATGAGAGGGACGTACTTTACGGCAACGCGCCTGTTGTCGTTTGCTATGCTGACCGCGGTAGAGTATTCAATCAGCCAATCTTCCGGCCTCACGGAGCCGTTGTACTTGGGCGTGTCTCTGGGGAGTGAGAACCCTTTGGGGAAGGGCTTGTCGCAGATGCGGGGGCCGAAGCAAGGCGGGCCGACATCATCTTCTTCTTCTAACGCCAGGGATCGCGCTAGGCGGTTGATCCGGTGGCGGGCATCGTTCTCGCCGACTCCTTCGCGGTGGCCTAGTCGGCCACCGAGAGTCAGATGCGTGACAGGCAGCGGGGTGGGATATCTCTCCCCACGAGGCGGGGGGGGGGGAGGCGGATTGCCTTGGCGTTCCACCGCTCGGGGGCGGCCTTCTGCGTCGCGCTCAATGGTGATTCGAGTCCGGCTGCGGCTAGCAGCCGGCTCCTTGTCTTTCCTCGCGCGGGCGCCACTCGCAGTCGGCGACCGGGATGTCGCGGCGTGTTCTCGATGCGGGGGAGGACTCTCAGCGCGGGCGCTGGCTTCATGCCGTTCTACGGCCGCGTCGATCAGCTGCTGGATGCGTCTAGTCATGTAGGGGAGCTCATCAGCCCCCAGCCCGTTCAGCTCTTCTGCGGCCGCCTGGGCGGCATGTAGGTTCTCGAGCGGCGTGGCGTAGACTGGGCGGTCTGCTCCCAGCATGCTGGCGATGGCTGCGCCGCGCTTCTTAACGAGGCCGGCTCGGCTTGGCCCGCCATGAGGCGGCGTACCAATGGCGGCGCGGTTGACTTCGCGCTGGTGAGCCTCAGTGAGGCGTCTCATGGAGGCTATCTTCTGGCCCTCCGCGATGAGGGCGAGGCGGCGTGCCTCCAGAGTCTCGGCGTCGGCATCGGCCGGGATGGGGACGGACAAGTCGTGCAGCGCCGCTTGTAGGGCGTCGTGGGCGTTCTCGCCCGAGTCAGCGCCGTGACTGATGACCAGCACCTCAGTGACAGCGGTGCTGCCACTGTCGGCTCGAGGGAGAGGGTCGTCGAAGATCACCACGTCGGTGGGGAAGGCGTCAAGCGATGCCGTGTCGGAGTCGACAAGCATCGGGTCGGTGGAGCCGACCGACTCCAAGTCCACAGCAAGCTCGCTGGAGACGTGAAGCTGGTCGAGGAGGCTGACGAGGCGGCTCTCGGGGTAGTCTGTGCCTGCGTCGGACGCGGGCTCGTCGGAGATGCGAGTCTCGCCAAGAAGGTCGGCGAGGCAGCTCGCCGCGTAGGGCAAGCGCCATCGGGCGTAGCGGGCTGGCTACGCTCGCGGGAGAGGAAAAGGGTTCCCGTCCAGAACAGGTCTCCGGACGACGGTGCATCTGGCCCCATGGTGAGCGCCAAATGTCGGGTGGTAGGTGCGACATATGCCAACGGGTGGCTTATCATTGTGGGAGCCAGTAAGACATCGCCGGTGCCTGGAAACGGGATAAGGCAAAGACATGCACGCCGGCGGATCTTACCCAGGTTTGGGGCTCTCCATGGAGATAACACCCCTAGCCCTGCTCTGTGGGGTCTCTGCATGATCACTAGATCAATACAAGTAGCTACAAGTGCTCCTTGAGCTGTTTGGCTAGGGGAAAAAGAAGGGCAAGGCTAGCTCTCCTTTTCTCTCTATGTGGTGTGTGAAACTCTATGAGATCAACCCTTTGCATGGGTTTCCCGGGGGGTTTATATAGGCCTACCCCCCAAGGGTACAATGATAATCCGGCTGGGCGCGGGTCCCAGCCGTCAGTGTCTGTGCTCGCCGGCTTCTCCGCCGGCCATTGGGGCCCGCCGACTGGTGGGTCCCGCCGGTTGCCGGCCTCTTGGCCGACAGGCCAGCCCCACCGCTTGGGGGCTTTGTCGGCGGCTGGTTACTGTTGCCTCGCCTCTAATGACGAGGGCTTTGTCGAGGTAAGCGTGGCTACAGTGCCGCCGCCTTGCAGGCTCTCACTGTAGCCTCACCTCGTCTTGTCTCCTTAATGATGCACATGTTTCGAGGGAGGGAGGTAGCCGGCTATTGGGAGCCGACTACGCCCCGTGCCGACTAGGGGAGGTCGGGCCGCCTTCGAGCGTCTCTCCGGCTAAAGGGGCTCGCCGCCCGTGACCGTACTGGCGCCTGTCGTGGGTGACATCGAGGTCAACATGGCTACAGTGCCGCGCCGGACGGGGGATGGCTGACCCGTAAGGCGCCCTATGGCCATGCCTGTTCCGGGATTCGGGGGACGTGGGTTGTACTGTGTCCACGCCCCGTCTTATCACCGTTATGTGGGTGCAGCCCTGGTGGGTGCAGTCTTGGCCGTCTTCTGGGAGTCGGCTCTCTTCATGGCCGGCTTCTGGGAGTCGGTCCTCTTGGGGTCGGCTTCCTGGAGTTGGCCATCTTGTAGCTTTCTTCGGGAAGGTTTTTGAGGCCGGGTCGCCTTCTGGTAGTCGGCCCTGGGGATAGCCGGCGGAGGAAGGCGGCCCCATGCTCTGGATGCTTGAAGGCTCGAATGGCCTGATAATTTTTTGAAGAGCCAGGGGGAGTCGGTTAGGCTACCCGTGGCCATTTACTCCGACAACCATGACGCCTAACCGTCTGGAAGACGCACAGTCTTCAAAGGTAACAAGTATCAGATCCACGTAGGATCATTCTCTTCAGTGATGCTCAATCACTTTGGGTTTGTAGGTGTTTGGGTTTGGGTTTTCCTCACTTGATGATTTTCGCTCAAAGTCCTCAGAGGATGTGTTGCTCTCAAATGACAAGTGTCAGTTTCTCTCGGAGCAGCCAACCGGCTAGTGGTTGTAGGGGGCGGCTATTTATAGCCTAGGGAGCAGCCCGACATGATAAGACATAAATGCCCTTCAAAGATATGACCGTTAGGTGGGTAGATATTTTGGGACAGCTGGCGCAGAGCACAGCAACAGTCAGAATTTTGAGTATCAAATTCCTCAGGGCTATCATGTTCCTCACTGTGTAGGCAATCCACACTGGCGAATTCCTAACTCCTTAGTTAGAAAAATTCCTCAGAGACCAGAAGAATTTGTCTCTGTCACTAAAGAAATTGTCTGAGCTGTATGAGATTTCCAATGGCTTCACTCGAAGTGATTGGTTGGTGTAAGATTTGAGTTGAGCATCACTTGGAAATTTTTCCTTAGTATTTCCTCAACCCCCTTTAACAGTACGGTGTTTCCTATGACTCAAGAAAGAGAAAATGAAACTACGAAAACAAAAGTCTTCACGCTTCATGTTCCTCGAATGAATGCCAAGTCTTCAAGGTCACACCCATTTCTTCACTTTCAAAGTCTTCAGAAAATCTTCAGAAATCCAAAGTCTTCAGTCAAAGACATTCATTTTTAGGGGTTGAATTTCTCTGTAAATATCAAACTCCTCATAGACTTATAGACCTGTGTACACTCATAAACACATTAGTCCCTTAACCTATAAGTCTTCAATACACCAAAATCACTAAGGGGCACTAGATGCACTTACAATCTCCCCCTTTTTGGTGATTGATGACAATATAGGATAAGTTTTCAACGCGGATAAATATATGAAGTGTAAGTACTGATATTGAGGAATTTGATTGCAAGATATAGTAGAACTCCCCTGAAGATGTGCATCGTGAGGAATTTGCTTTTAAGGCAATGCACACTTGAAAAGTAGAATCATGGAGATCTCCCCCTATATCTTGTAATTCATACACGCATTTGACATATAATATGAAGAATTTGAAATGCATGGTGAAATATGGTGACTGATGTAATTCAGCATACATGCATTAACATTAATGAGGAATAAGCATGCAGAAAATCTCAGCAAAAGTATCAGACCATCTGACACCCAAGTTTTTATTTGGATTTTTCAAAAGATTTTATTTGACTTGAGGGGAGTGATTTAAATTTTTCTTCAAGAGAACTCTCCCTCTCATATATTTTTCTTTATGGAAAAAGTTTTGTTTGGATTCACCCAAGATCTGCCTTTGGTCTTGGAAGTTCTTGCTTTTCATTTGGACTCAAGACTAAATGTTTTTCATTTGGGAAAATAACTTTTGAAAATCTTTTTGAATTTGCACTATGGCTTTTGGAAAGTCCTTTGCCACTTTCAACAATTTCCTTCTTGCCATGGCATTAGTGCAAATCCTCTCTCCTAACCACTTCCTCACCTTTGGATCATGATTTGCATCAAATCCAGCAAGTTGAACCTCCCCATGTGATTATTTCCATTCAAATTCTATTCAAATAAATTTCTGCCTTCTTTTCTAGCACTTGGAGATTTACAAAGGAACTCCACTTTCTGTCTTGATTTTTGCCACCAAACCTTTTTCCCCTCCTAGTCCTTTGAACCCTCAACCTAGAACCATGAAGATCCACTGGTCTTCAGTTCAAAATTTTCAAACTATACCTGCTGCAAGTTTGGACCAGATTTGACAAATTTGGTGAAATTCATTCAAAACCTTCTCCAAAAATTCCAACTAAAATCAGGCAACCCTTGGGTGCTTTGAGTGGTCATCTCACCAAGTTACAGCTCCAGAAAAATTTATCTCATAGCCAAAGCCTTCTGTCGAACACCTGCAGTGCACTGTCTATGTCAAGTTCAGAAAGTTCAGAGAACACTGTAGTGGCTTGCTGTCGTTTTCTTTAGAGAAGGGCATCGATCTCGCCAGTACCACTGCGTCGCCTTGCTCCTCGTCCCCGCCCTCTTGTTCCTGCACCGCACGAACGCTTGGCGCCTTGCGGGCGTCGGCGACGAGCAGCAGAAGGTGCGCCGCCCCATGACCGACGCCGGCGGCGGCTTTGCGGGCGCCAGCGGGAGACACGGCGCCGACGACGCCACCCAGCGCCGCCCAAACCACCGGAGCCCGCCGCGTGGCCTTCCACTCCCCCGATTACGCTGCCGCTCTCGTCGTGAACCGCAGGGCGCGGAGCGCGCTCTCTGCCGCCGTTGAGCCCGTGCGGTCACCTCACCGTGGACCGACGCCATTACGCCAAGACCATCTCCGTTTAGCTGTGAAACGACTCCAGTAACCTCCACTGATGCTGCCTGGCCGCTCAAACCACCTGCCAATCCACTGCTCCGCCGTAATCGCTCGCCGGAGATTCCCCGTTCACGGCCACCCCGTAGATCTGCCTATAAATAGAGGCCCCGAGCTTCAACTCGAGCACCCACCATCCCTGCACTCCCCCTAGAGCAAGCCTAGCCGCTGGTAGAGCCCCGAGGAGATCTCCTTCCTCGACTCCGGCCGCCGCGACCCGCCACGGGATCCAGCCGATTCGCCCCCGTGTGCGCTCCTCCGCCTCCATTCTCTTGCCAGTAACTTCACCTTGCATCCCTCGTTCTGACCCGCGCCTCAATTTGTAGCTTGCAGCCCTCCACCGGAGTTCCCCATCCACACCCGAGCCGCCGTCCGCCGGAGATAGTGTCGCCATCGACGTGGTGCTCCCCGTTGGACGAGTCCACCACCCACCGACGCGGAAGAAGACGCTGAAGCTCTTGGTACCCATCATTTCTCCTAACTCGCCATGGTTCGACGCCTGCGTCCACCGCAGTCTTCGGGCGCTGGCGAGCTTTTCAAACCTGACATGTGGACCCCGCGTGTCACCCTCTGTTCTTTTATTCGCGAACCGTTTTCTGTTGGCGCCTTCGGGCAAAATACGTTTTCTCCTTTGCGCTTGCGCATTCCCAACCGAAGCATTTTCTGTTTTCTCAGTAAAAACCCTGGAACCTTTCTGTTTCATTACAGATAAGTCCCTGGACAGAAACCTTTATAACTTTTTAATAAAAAGGGATTTTTGAGTGATTCTTTTTCTGACAATCTTCAAATTTTGTCTAGTTTTTTATGGGATTTATTTGAAAATTATTTGGAAAAGTTTCTGTGCAAGTGTTGGTTTTCACGTTAGTATCCGTTTCGTGATTGCCGTAGGTTCCGGGAGAGGTGACGGAGCCGCGAACTTCGCCGAGCTAGACTCTTACTTCTCCGAACCAGGCAAGCATGTTTTGAACATTTGATATGACAGGTGTTTTACATGTTCACGTGAGAGTTTGTGTGTGGCATATGAGTGTCGGTAAATACCTCGTTGCTTGTAAGGCAACGACCCGGTTGTTCCAAAGTCGCGATGATCTCTGATGAGAGATGGCCTAATCATGTGGTGACATGAAGGGCAGCAAGGTGGTACTGTTGTAGCATACCAGCCTTGCGTCATCCGACTTTCCCCGACGTTAACGTGGTTGGAGCCACGTTATCGTTCTTTTCCCGCATGTTCCAAAGTTGCGATGATCTCTGATGAGAGATGGCCTAATCATGTGGTGACATGAAGGGCAGCAAGGTGGTACTGTTGTAGCATACCAGCCTTGCGTCATCCGACTTTCTCCGACGTTGACGTGGTTGGAGCCACGTTACCGTTCTTTCCCCTTTCCGTGCTACCACATGTCTCATTGCCAGGATGCGGTTTAGTAAGTTGGTAACCTCTTTCCGTGTACACACCAAACAGAGAGGCCGGGATGATGGTACCTTGGCCCAGGATCAAAGCCAGTCATCCGGTCAGGTGGCATGGGTGTTTCCGGTTGGGACCGAGAGGGGGGCACCCCCTTAGAGCGCGCGTATAGAAATTTGATCCCATGCTACGCGAGGTTGTAGCCTCCCCGTCTCAAGGTTTTTCTTGAACGTCGCCGAGGGTGATCCCTGGCTTCGGATGGTTGAATTGGGTGTGTACTGGTTAGACGTGTTTCTTCCAAAACACCGTAGACGGAACTAGTCCCCGTGACTACTGAAATCCGTTGGCTGTGGTTAAGTACAAACTCTGCAGAGTCAATTCTTTCCAAATCATCGCATCCATGATCAAGTAGTGTAAACATTATATCCATATCTATCCGTGTGAAAAACTTGTCCCCGGTGAACAAGCTCTAGTGGTAAATCCAGTTTTATTGTTACTCCTGTGGATGGACTAACTTTATATTCGTCGCATGGATTGTGATCTTATTATTTTGGACTAACCATTATGTATTTTATTGAGTATCCTTGGGATGGTTCTACCTCCCGGATATTCACTGTAATTATTCTCTTTTAAGCCCTTTCTGTGGCGTCGCTCAGACGCGCGACTGCGGCATGCTTGTTGTTCATTTATCTTTTATAAGCCCTTTATGTGGTGTCGCCCCGACGCCCGACTGCGGCATTATTATTTCTGCATTTTCCGCTCGAGGAGTCATTCAGACACTCGTTTGGCACCTGTATTATTATCCCGCATTTTCCGCTCGAGGAGTCTTTCAGACACTCGTTTGGCACCAGCATTACTATTCTGCAGTTTCCGCTCGAGGCGTCATTCAGACCCTCGCTTGGCACCCAGTATTTATTATCTCTATGTCTGATCGCACTGGTTAACTTGTTCATATGCTTCATGTTGCTTTCGTTATATCTTATGTCCGAACTGTCTTGCGAGTACTTTCATAGTACTCACCTGGCTTGTTGATTTGGCCAGATGCTGACGAAGGCGATCTCTTGGATGAAGAGTTTGATAGCGCGTCCGATGCCTAGAGGAGTACCAGTCAGTCCTGCGCGATCCCGGATATTGGTCACTTGTATTGTATACGCTTCCGCCACCCGCAATAAGTCTTCTCGAGCCTCACTCCGACGCTCGATGAGTTGTAGTCTTCTGGAATCATATCACTCGCTTCGCGATGATATTTCCACCACCGTTATTATCGTGAGTTAGTAGTTTGCCACCCTATCCGTCGTCTTGTTTTAGCGGCGTGCATGTAATAAATTATTGGGCAGTCTCTTCTCAACCTTGTATTATATTTAGTACTCCTGGTATTTTTCTTCTTTGACCAAGATATTGTCTACCAGTGAGAAGGAATTCTTCCTCGCTGGTCCGTAAAAGGGATTGGTCTCTCAATAATTATTTTATTGAAAAACCGGTCGTGACAAGCTTGGTATCAGAGCCAGGCTGACTGTAGGAAGCCACTAGGTGCGATCGCTAATCGGTTATTAGCATCTTTTGTGCTTTTTCAGCATTTTGCAATTGTAGCTATTTTCTGTTGGTCATCATAAATTTATGACATGACTACTCAGAATTTTTGCCTACTTTTGTAGATGGCTGGCAGCAGCTGTGAGAATCGAGTGTTCACCAACGTGCCCGAGGGGTTTGTCAAGCTCCTCGTCTCCATCACCAAGCTCGCGATCGGGCCAGCAGCTCGCCCGGAGTTCACACTCTATCAGCACAAGCTCAGTGACGACGTGTCTATGCACCAAGCTGTGGTGCAGTTCAAGGGAGGACGATCTGCTGCTCGCCACTTCCGTTTTGTGGGAAGGGCCATGGCTACGGAGAGGCATGCCATGTAGATGGCTGCCCGTGAGGCGATAGCTCGCCTTCGGGACATCCTTCCTACGATGAAGACTCGTCGCTACCGCTACCTCCCATGCCATGTGCCATACACCAGCCACTATGCGTTCGCCTGCCATCGGGGAGAACGAGATGAAGCCATCGAGATGGTTGTGGAGTATCTCAAGGCTCTAGAGGAGTCTTTCGACAACCTCGTAGATGATCTTGTGGCTGCCCGCATGGACTTAGTCCGGGGCGATCCTGCCAGCAGAAAGGAGCTTCTCCACACGGCGCCGCCCCTGACATTCGTCTCGTCTTCAGCCTCGTATGCACCAGCCGTTTTGGCCACTGCTCGCCGTCTGCCTACCACTGAGGAGTTCAACCGAGTCATCGCTCCTACTCCAGTCAGAGCCGCACCGCCTGCCGCACGCACTCTACCACCAGTCGCCCCCGCACCATCACCGCAGCGCAGCGTCACGCGCCAGGAGCCAGCTAGAGAGGAGGAGGTTGACTCTCCTGGACCGCTGAGCCTTGCCATCGGCAAGGGGAAGGAGATCTTCACCATCTCCGACTGAGAGCACCGAGTAGCCGCGTGTTATGCCTGCTTGTATGATGTGTTGTTTTATCTGCACGCTAGTTTGTATTGGTGTGTTTGCTGCCTTCCGGAGTAGTACGCTAGTTTTTAATAACATGTCAGGATTGTGTACGCGCATCCTGAGTGCTGTATCTTGTGTTTGCTTTTCGCATGTAAGATTTATGTTAAGCACTTCTTCTCCATGAAAAATCATTTGTGTTTCTTTGAAAACCTTGAAGCCTTTTGATTATTGCCTTTGCGAGATTTTTTTGTGCTACACAATTTTTCTCATGGGTTTTGCAAATAATACCCCAGACTGGAAAAATGTCTCGCCCGTGGACTCGCTCCATGCCCAATCAGCCAGAAGAGGTTTACGGGACACAGACCAGCAACAATTTCACTCAGGGTCAGTCCAGCCAACAAGACAGCGAAGCAGCACTGTCTCAAGTATGCCGTCTCTTCGAGCAAAGCCAGCAATAGCACCAAGAGATGATGAACCATGTCATCAACATGGGAAACCACCGTGAACCCTATCGACCCCATTCCAAGTTATCTGAGTTACAGAAGACTCGCCCCTCAACTTTTGCTCACACCGACAGACCGCTGGAAGCCGATGATTGGCTTCGTGAGATTGAAAGGAAACTGATTATTGCTCAGTGCTCGGATCATGAGAAGGTGCTTTATGCACCACACTATCTTACTGGAGCAGCCGCAGCATGGTGGGAAAACTTCCTACACATGCATCCCAGGGAACACAACATCACCTGGGAAGAGTTCAAGGAAGGCTTCCGTGGGGCACACATCCCCAGGAGCATCCTAAAGATCAAGAAGAGAGAGTTTGATGACCTGAGGCAAAGAGGCATGTTAGTGACAGAGTACAATGGTCAGTTCACTCAGCTGTCTCGTTATGCCTACGACGAGCACATGACAGAAAGCAAAAAGATGGAAAAATTCCTGGACGGCCTGGCACCAGCACTGAGATGCCAACTGATTGTGCACACCTTTCCGGATTTTAAGACGCTGGTGGACAAGGCCATCACCTTGGAGAATGAGCGCCGTAGTCTGGAAGATATCCGTAAGCGGAAGAGGGACAAGACGACTCTTGCCCGTAGCAACCGAGGCAAGACTGAGGTCCCAAGGACAGACACAAGGAGATCCACGACTACTGAGCCAAGGCACGTCGGACAATTTCATGCCAGGGACAAGGAGTTCACATACCGTCCAGGGGTCACCTGCTATGCATGTGGTCAACAAGGGCATTATGCTAAACAGTGCCCGAAGCCAAGAGACTCGGCACCCAAGCCGAACAATGGTGGAAACAATCCAGCCCCCAAGCGCAACAACTTCAATCCCAGCAACAACCACAGGAAGGGTCACCTGAACCATGTGACCAGGGAAGAAGCGCAGAATGCCCCAGACATCGTGCTCGGTATGTTCCCTGTCAACATAGTACCTGCCACGGTTTTGTTTGATTCTGGAGCTTCCCATTCGTTCGTTTCGAAGAGTTTTGTTTCGCAACACGGTTTTCGATACTTCCCTTGGAAAAAATCTATGATCATCAAGTCCCTCGGAAATAAGCAAATCGCTCAAGGTTACTGCCAAGGAGTGGTCATTGAGTTCGAAGGACTACAATTCCACGCGAATCTCATCGTGTTGGAAAGTAAAGGACTGGATGTCATTTTAGGGATGGACTGGTTAACCACCAACAAAGGATTCATCGACTGCTTCAATCGAACAGTGATTCTCACTCACCATCACGGCAAGACTATAAGAGTTTCCGCTCAAGAAAGGCCACGATCGCAGCAGCCAAAGCTGAACAAAATGGACATTGCAGAACTGAGAAAAGTTCCAGTGGTATGCGAGTTTCCTGATGTGTTCCCTGAAGAACTACCAGGCATGCCACCAGACCGAGAGATCGAATTCAGCATCGAACTAGCACCTGGCACCGCTCCCATCTATAAGAAGCCTTATAGAATGGCACCCTCAGAATTGGTGGAGTTGAAGAAGCAGATAAAGGAGTTGTTGGACAAAGGATTTATACGAGCCAGCTCCTCACCATGGGGTTCGCCCGTGTTATTCGCCAAGAAGAAGGATGGGACACTGAGGCTGTGCATAGACTATCGAGCCCTCAATATGGTCACCATCAAAAACAAATATCCGATGCCACGGATCAATGATTTGTTTGACCAGCTCGCACAAGCCAAGGTATTTTCGGGATACCATCAACTGAAGGTACGGACAGAAGATATTCCCAAGACACCTTTCACTTCCAGATATGGGTTATACGAGTTCACAGTGATGCCTTTTGGACTAACGAACACCCCCGCATATTTCGTCCACCTCATGAACAAAGTATTCATGAAATTCATGGACAAATTGTGGTGGTATTCATTGACGACATTCTGGTTTACTCGAGGACATTGATATGCAACCAGATCTCACCTACAGAGAAAGACCAGTAAAGATTTTAGAAGAGTCTGAACGGAGGACCCGTCAGGAAACAACAAGATTTTTCAGGGTTCAGTGGAGCAACCACACTGAGGATGAAGCCACATGGGAAAGGGAAGATTTCCTCCGAGTAGAGTATCCATATCTATTTGAGGATCAGCAGAAATCTCGAGGACGAGATTTTTCCTAAGGGGGTAGGTGTTGTGACACCCAAGTTTTTATTTGGATTTTTCAAAAGATTTTATTTGACTTGAGGGGAGTGATTTAAATTTTTCTTCAAGAGAACTCTCCCTCTCATATATTTTTCTTTATGGAAAAAGTTTTGTTTGGATTCACCCAAGATCTGCCTTTGGTCTTGGAAGTTCTTGCTTTTCATTTGGACTCAAGACAAAATGTTTTTCATTTGGGAAAATAACTTTTGAAAATCTTTTTGAATTTGCACTATGGCTTTTGGAAAGTCCTTTGCCACTTTCAACAATTTCCTTCTTGCCATGGCATTAGTGCAAATCCTCTCTCCTAACCACTTCCTCACCTTTGGATCATGATTTGCATCAAATCCAGCAAGTTGAACCTCCCCATGTGATTATTTCCATTCAAATTCTATTCAAATAAATTTCTGCCTTCTTTTCTAGCACTTGGAGATTTACAAAGGAACTCCACTTTCTGTCTTGATTTTTGCCACCAAACCTTTTTCCCCTCCTAGTCCTTTGAACCCTCAACCTAGAACCATGAAGATCCACTGGTCTTCAGTTCAAAATTTTCAAACTACACCTGCTGCAAGTTTGGACCAGATTTGACAAATTTGGTGAAATTCATTCAAAACCTTCTCCAAAAATTCGAAGTAAAATCAGGCAGCCCCTGGGTGCTTTGAGTGGTCATCTCACCAAGTTACAGCTCCAGAAAAATTTATCTCATAGCCAAAACCTTCTGTCGAACACCTGCAGTGCACTGTCTATGTCAAGTTCAGAAAGTTCAGAGAACACTGCAGTGGCTTGCTGTCGTTTTCTTCAGAGAAGGGCATCGATCTCGCCAGTACCACTGCGTCGCCTTGCTCCTCGTCCCCGCCCTCTTGTTCCTGCACCGCACGAACGCCTGGCGCCTTGCGGGCGTCGGCGACGAGCAGTAGAAGGTGCGCTGCCCCGTGACCGACGCCGGCGGCGGCTTTGCGGGCGCCAGCGGGAGACACGGCGCCGACGACGCCACCCAGCGCCGCCCAAACCACCGGAGCCCGCCGCATGGCCTTCCACTCCCCCGATTACGCTGCCGCTCTCGTCGTGAACCGCAGGGCGCGGAGCGCGCTCTCTGCCGCCGTTGAGCCCGTGCGGTCACCTCACCGTGGACCGACGCCATTACGCCAAGACCATCTCCGTTTAGCTGTGAAACGACTCCAGTAACCTCCACTGATGCTGCCTGGCCGCTCAAACCACCTGCCAATCCACTGCTCCGCCGTAATCGCTCGCCGGAGATTCCCCGTTCACGGCCACCCCGTCGATCTGCCTATAAATTGAGGCCCCGAGCTTCAACTCGAGCACCCACCATCCCTGCACTCCCCCTAGAGCAAGCCTAGCCGCTGGTAGAGCCCCGAGGAGATCTCCTTCCTCGACTCCGGCCGCCGCGACCCGCCACGGGATCCAGCCCGATTCGCCCCCGTGTGCGCTCCTCCACCTCCATTCTCTTGCCAGTAGCTTCACCTTGCATCCCTCGTTCTGACCCGCGCCTCAATTTGTAGCTTGCAGCCCTCCACCGGAGTTCCCCATCCACACCCGAGCCGCCGTCCGCCGGAGATAGTGTCGCCGCCGACGTGGTGCTCCCCGTTGGACGAGTCCACCACCCACCGACGCGGAAGAAGACGCTGAAGCTCTTGGTACCCTCCGTTTCTCCTAACTCGCCGTGGTTCGACGCCGGCGTCCACCGCAGTCTTCGGGCGCCGGCGAGCTTTTCAAATCTGACATGTGGACCCCGCGTGTCAGCCTCTATTCTTTTATTCGCAAACTGTTTTCTGTTGGCGCCTTCGGGCAAAATACGTTTTCTCCTTTGCGCTTGCGCATTCCCAACCGAAGCATTTTCTGTTTTCTCAGTAAAAACCCTGGAACTTTTCTGTTTCATTACAGATAAGTCCCTGGACAGAAACCTTTATAACTTTTTAATAAAAAGGGATTTTTGAGTGATTCGTTTTCTGACAATCTTCAAATTTTGTCTAGTTTTTTATGGGATTTATTTGAAAATTATTTGGAAAAGTTTCTGTGCAAGTGTTGGTTCTCACGTTAGTATCCGTTTCGTGATTGCCGTAGGTTCCGGGAGAGGTGACGGAGCCGCGAACTTCGCCGAGCTAGACTCCGACTTCTCCGAACCAGGCAAGCATGTTTTGAACATTTGATATGACAGGTGTTTTACATGTTCACGTGATAGTTTGTGCGTGGCATATGAGTGTCAGTAAATACCTCGTTGCTTGTAAGGCAACGACCCGGTTGTTCCAAAGTCGCGATGATCTCTGATGAGAGATGGCCTAATCATGTGGTGACATGAAGGGCAGCAAGGTGGTACTGTTGTAGCATACCAGCCTTGCGTCATCCGACTTTCCCCGACGTTAACGTGGTTGGAGCCACGTTATCGTTCTTTTCCCGCATGTTCCAAAGTTGCGATGATCTCTGATGAGAGATGGCCTAATCATGTGGTGACATGAAGGGCAGCAAGGTGGTACTGTTGTAGCATACCAGCCTTGCGTCATCCGACTTTCTCCGACGTTGACGTGGTTGGAGCCACGTTACCGTTCTTTCCCCTTTCCGTGCTACCACATGTCTCATTGCCAGGATGCGGTTTAGTAAGTTGGTAACCTCTTTCCGTGTACACACCAAACAGAGAGGCCGGGATGATGGTACCTTGGCCCAGGATTAAAGCCAGTCATCCGGTCAGGGGGCATGGGTGTTTTCGGTTGGGACCGAGAGGGGGGGCACCCCCTTAGAGCGCGCGTATAGAAATTTGATCCCATGCTACGCGAGGTTGTAGCCTCCCCGTCTCAAGGTTTTTCTTGAACATCGCCGAGGGTGATCCCTGGCTTCGGATGGTTGAATTGGGTGTGTACTGGTTAGACGTGTTTCTTCCAAAACACCGTAGACGGAACTAGTCCCCATGACTACTGAAATCCGTTGGCTGTGGTTAAGTACAAACTCTGCAGAGTCAATTCTTTCCAAATCATCACATCCATGATCAAGTAGTGTAAACATTATATCCATATCTATCCGTGTGAAAAACTTGTCCCCGGTGAACAAGCTCTAGTGGTAAATCCAGTTTTATTGTTACTCCTGTGGATGGACTAACTTTATATTCGTCGCATGGATTGTGATCTTATTATTTTGGACTAACCATTATGTATTTTATTGAGTATCCTTGGGATGGTTCTACCTCCCGGATATTCACTGTAATTATTCTCTTTTAAGCCCTTTCTGTGGCGTCGCTCAGACGCGCGACTGCGGCATGCTTGTTGTTCATTTATCTTTTATAAGCCCTTTATGTGGTGTCGCCCCGACGCCCGACTGCGGCATTATTATTTCTGCATTTTCCGCTCGAGGAGTCATTCAGACACTCGTTTGGCACCTGTATTATTATCCCGCATTTTCCGCTCGAGGAGTCTTTCAGACACTCGTTTGGCACCAGCATTACTATTCTGCAGTTTCCGCTCGAGGCGTCATTCAGACCCTCGCTTGGCACCCAGTATTTATTATCTCTATGTCTGATCGCACTGGTTAACTTGTTCATATGCTTCATGTTGCATTCGTTATATCTTATGTCCGAACTGTCTTGCGAGTACTTTCATAGTACTCACCTGGCTTGTTGATTTGGCTAGATGTTGACGAAGGCGATCTCTTCGATGAAGAGTTTGATAGCGCATCCGATGCCTAGAGGAGTCCCAGTCAGTCCTGCGCGATCCCAGATATTGGTCACTTGTATTGTATACGCTTCCGCCACCCGCAATAAGTCTTCTCGAGCCTCACTCCGACGCTCGATGAGTTGTAGTCTTCTGGAATCATATCACTCGCTTCGCGATGATATTTCCACCACCGTTATTATCGTGAGTTAGTAGTTTGCCACCCTATCCGCCGTCTTGTTTTAGCGGCGTGCATGTAATAAATTGTTGGGCAGTCTCTGCTCAACCTTGTATTATATTTAGTACTCCTAGTATTTTTCTTTTGTGACCAAGATATTGTCTACCAGTGAGAAGGAATTCTTCCTCGCTGGTCCGTAAAAGGGATTGGTCTCCCAATAATTATTTTATTGAAAAACCGGTCGTGACAGACCACCATAGAGTTTAAGTTTACAACTCGATCGAATAAAGTCTTAGAAGAACGAGAGTTGTAACTTTGCAAAAAAACGTCCATATAGGTAGACCCGCTTGAAGACTAACTCAAATTTCTCCCCCTTTGTCATCGAATGACCAAAAGGATCGAAAAATGAGGACTAACGCCCCTAAAGAATATCATGTGGATGGAGGAGCGCCAGCGTTGTTGGGGTCGTTTGTTGTTGTAGGGCCTGCAACAGTGTCGTCCAAGTCTTCATGCTCATCAGTTTCGCGTGATGAAGAATATGAGCTGGCCACGAAGGAAGGAACCTTGACCTTCTTCAATTTCGTCGGTGGAGGAGCAGACCAGTCAAAATCCTCCTTGAGACCCATTTGCTTCAGATCTTCTTCACCATACAGATGTGATAAGACAGCCCAGGTGCGACCGAAGACTTCATGGAGGTAGTAATGGTTTTTCTTCACTGCATTGTGTGTAGCAGTCATGTTGTGAAGAATAGAAACAAACTGACGCTTAACCCATTTGTGGTTTCGATCCACCTTCTGGTGAAGACTGAGAAGAAGCTCACGGTCAGTCATCACCCTGGGAGCTGTGGCTTGAGGATTTGGCTTGGATGCATTTGCGGCAGAATCATGAGTAGTAGAATCATCATTCGTGGAGTAAGATGAAGCTTTGCGAAACTGACCACCAATGGACAATTGCCTTCATCAATAACAGCAGTGGCCTTGCCCTTTTCATCAGCTGAGGAATATGTCCGCTTGAGGACTTCAATTGGGGGCAAGTAGCTGAGGTGATTCTGAAAATCAGCCTTGTAGTTGAGTGAAGACCTTATTCTGAGGAATCTCATAATCCAAGGTGCGTAAGGCTTCAACTCAAATGGAGAGAGTGCAACATTTTCCAGAGTCCTCATGAAGAAATCATGATAGTTGACAGGAATGCCATGCATGATATTGAACAGCAAATTCTTCATGATGCCAACGACTTCTTCATTAGTCGAGTCGTGGCCTTTGATAGGACTCAAAGTCTTTGTCAGAATGCGATAAACTGTTCTTGGCACATATAGCAATTCTTCATGAGGAATTTGGTCATTGGGGCTTGACCGGGCTTCAAAGGCTTCATTAGCACTTGCACGTAATGGGCAGTGAGTTCAGGCTCATGGTACAGGCAACGAGGTCCTTCAAGGGGAGGACTGATTGGCAGGGCATGAAGTAATTCAGAGGACGGTGCTTTATAGTGGGTATTATCGGTCATCTCGTCCAAAACCCAAGAGTTCACATCATCAGCATCGCCTGTGATATGCAGAGTTGCATAGAATTGAAGAATGAGCTCTTCATTCCAATCGCAAATATCCGTGCAAAAGTTGAGCAGTCCTGCATCATGAAGCACACTAAGGACCGGGGTGAAGCAAGGCAGTGATTCCATGTCCACGTGAGGAATATGCTCATGGTCGAAGACTTTGTCCTTGTTGGAGAGCAGTGAAGAATAAAAATTTTCTTGGCTAGCAGTCCAGAAGCGCTTCCTTCTAAGACGAGCAGAGTCATAAGGATTATAGTCTGTGAAGAACACATGCTCGCCGAAGAAGTCATCAGCCTTGAATTTCTGCTTCTTTGAGAAGGGATCCTTTGGCTTGGGCTGAGGGGTATCGGTCAATTGCATCACCACCTCAGGAATCGCAATCTCAGGATCCACTGGCTGAGGAATTCCAGCTTCTTCTTCAGTGACAGCCTGGGTCTTCAATTCTTCATTAACATTTTCTTCAGCACTAGTGGCTGGAATCTCTTCATGGACAGATGGTTTGGCATGAGGTTCTTCAGATCCCATCTGTACTTCAGTATTCACAGGGCACTGAGGAATTTGTCGCAGAGGTGTGAACAGAGGAGAATTGGGGTGCTGACTTTCCCAAAAGTCATCGTTCAACACTGGAGTTGTGCACCCAATGTCTACATCTTCTTCTTCACTATTTTCTTCAACACCGGCCTCTTCAGCAGTGAACTGAGGCATGGGCGATGAGACTATTGGGGTTGAAGGGACCGCATCCGCTTCAATTTCTTCATCCAACTGCTCTGACGAAGCAGCAGAAGGAATCTCTTCATCTGATCCACTTGGGATCACATATTCTTCATCAAAAGGAACAATGTCCTTTGATGGCATGGATGAGACCGGAATAGCATCAATTGGATTCTCAAAAGAGCTGGTCAATGGCTTCATCTTCTTCGGAGCTGAAGAATCTGATGAAGTTGATGCTTTCCTTTTCTTCACCGTTGCACGCTCTGCAGCCTTGGTCTTCTTCACATCTGATGTACACGGAAGGATTGGAGTTGGGGTAGGTGCAGGAGGAGCAGAGGAATTTGGTTCAATTACTTCAGGCACAACTGATGCAGTTGCCCTGACTTCTTCAGTTTCTTCAGGTGCAACACTAGTGGTTGCCCTGGCAATTTCTTCAGCGGCTGGAATGCAGTCATCAGCCCTGATACTCTGAGTTCTTCAGCAGCCTGATTTTCATTGGCAGTGCTGGCATTTTCTTCAGTCGGCTGAGCAGATGCCTCAGCCTGAGGATTTTCTTGTTGCGTTGGGGCTGCAACATTGGAAGTGAATTTGGACCTTGGCTCCCAGCCAATCAGCGCGGTAAGTGTCAAATTCATCACTGAGTTTCTTGATCTCAGATTGAGTAGTGACAAGTTCTTCAGTTGTCATAGAGACAACGTTTTTCTTCAGGAAGCGCTCCTTCTTGTACTGCGCTTTCTTCAACTGCATGGCCTTTTCAAATTTCTTTTTTTCTTCCTGAATGAAGGCAGTCAACATATGACTTTGGCCAGGAGTCAATTTGAAGTCAGGCATAGGAGTGTTGGGGTCCTTGTGCCAGAGATCAATGTAATCAAGGATCAATTTTGGATCCAAAAGAAGATGCACATTTGTGCCTTTGGCTCTAGCAGCCCTGAGTTGCCTGTCCCTGATGATCAGCTTCGTCTTCATCAGACGGCACTTGAAAGGCGACCTGCTTCTTCTGAGGACTTGGTCGAGAGCCTCGTCCAGCAGTGGCCTTTTTCTTCAGCAGAGAGGGGCCAGTTGATGAATTGGGTGGAGCTGAAGAACTAGCAGAAGCTCCTAAGGCAATAGAGATGCCTGTTGTCCTTTGGCACGTGGCGAGATGCACAGGTGCTGAGGATTTTGACGGAGGAGCTGAGGACTTTGGAGGAGTTGGAGCAGCTTGAGGAATTGGCCATGAGGGCTTTGAAGAATCTGGCCGTGAGGGCATTGCTAAGGAACTTGGCCGTGAGGGCATTGGGAGTGAAGCACTTGGCTTATGAGCAGGCTTCTTTGCCGTGGCCTTCTTTGGCTTGCTTGTAGAGGCCTCAGCTGTGGTGGCAGCAGCAGCAGAGTCTTCATTAAATTTCCTCACTGCTTCCTTAGCCATTTTGGCTAGCTTGGCCTGGCGCTTGGCCCATTCATCAGGATAGTCCTCACCATGCTTGAGGCTGGTGGGATCAGCTTCTTGGCCAGGTGCCAATGGAGGTCTTGGGCATGGAGGATTAAGAGCAAATTTCTTCATATACTTGGGAGTAACATATCTGTACTCCCTCCATTCCCGTGCCCATCTCCTCTCTATCCTTTGTATGCGCACCTTGCGCTGATTTTTGTCCTCCTTGCCAAATTTGGCCTCATCAGGAGTGCAATAATCCTTGTATATGTCATCAGGAATCTCGAAAGCAGTATTGATCTCAGGCCTCTTTCCTCCCTTATGAAGCTTCTTACCGTCAGCCATTTTCTTCAGCTGAGGAATTTGAGCAATGGAATTCTCTGAAGAGGTGTGCAACTTTTCTTCAAGGAACGCTGCAAATGAGTTAAGTTGATGAGAACCTAGTGATTCAGCAGCGGACATGTGTACCTGTGAACAGAGTATAGTTGCGAGGAAATTTGGAGAGGTCATATGCGTTCTCGGAAGGTTTTGCAATAAGAACAAGTTTGAGCAATTTGACCAGATGAGCCTTGAAGAATTTCACTAAGCGTTCTTTGTCTTAGGTTCCAGAGTTGTACAGATTGAAAATCCACACAATTGAGGAATCTTGAAGAAAAATGTTGCTTAGAGAAAAGGATCAAGAACAGATGACATGTGAGGTGTTTAGTGTGTGAAGATTTGAAGTATAAACACCTTTTGAAGATTTTGTAGAAAATATTTGAATTAAAGAGGGAAGTAAAAGTAACTTTTAATTACCCTGGAAGGAGAACATGATGAAATGGGAAGTGTAGATGTGAGGCTCATTGGTTCAGATCTTCCACGCCCTAACTTGGTAGAGGAAGACAGCTACGGCGGCGGAGGAGTGGAGAAATCTGTAGCCGGCGCGAGCACGACGGTGACGAGGTCGAGGCAGTGAAGCTCTTCCTCACCGGCGATGATGAAGTAGCGGCGGCGCTAGGTTTTGAGAAGCTCGAGCGGGAGAGAGGTCGAGCGGAGTAAAAACAAAGTGAGGAAGGGGAGGGGTATTAATAGCCGAAGTGAAAAACCACTCGTCCGAAGAAATTGGACGAACGTGCCCCTGACCCTTCTCATTCGCTTGACATGTGTCACCCACGTACTGAGAGGTGGCGATCGTGTGAGATCGTGGGTGAATAGATAAGTATTATTGTGGAATGTGGAACAGTTTGAGCGGCAAACGCCGAAAATTCAGATAAGATAAGGTTTAAAGTTCCGTTCGCAAATTCTTTAGCTGACAAGGACACAGTGAAGATTTTGAACGAGTTTCAAATAGAACGCACATGAAGAATTTGTGAATAGAGACTAGGTTCAGTTTCGCATAGAGGGGGAAGGGTCCGATCACATTCACTTAGTAGAAAAGACAACTTGAAGAAATAGCAATAAGTGAAAGTTGTAGAGGACATAAACTCATATATATATATATATATATATATATATATATATATATATATATATATATATATATATATATATATAGCCAATGAAGAAAAATTACGGAAATGGTGAAGACATTGCAAAGTTGAAGAAATTGAACAACTGAGGAATTTCAAAACTGAGGAAAAACTCAAATTGAAGATTTTCAACTTTTGGTGGTGGCGTGACCCACCGTATAAGAATGATGATTTTAGACACCACGTACAATTGTCGTAGGGTTTTGAGAATCAAATTATTTGTTAATTTCTTCACACTTAGAGTGTTAGTCTTCATTGATTGAATAAAAACATTTCTTCGCGTGTTGCACATCTAAGTCATCAATTTTTCATAAGTGTTAGGATGAGTGTCCTTTTCAAAGAACATTCGAAGATTCTAGGATATTTAGCTCACACCGCAACTTGCTAAATCTCTTCTAATCCAAGGGCTTTGTGAATATACCGGCTAGCTGTTCTTCAGTCCTCGCATGCTCAATAGAGATGTCGCCCTTCCACACATGATCGCGAAGAAAATGATGATGAATCTGAATGTGCTTTGTCTTCAAGTGCTGAATTGGGTTATGAGCAATCTTGATGGCACTCTCATTGTCGTAGTAGAGAGGAACATTCTTCATGTTGACGCCGTAGTCCTTGAGAGTTTGCTTCATCCACAGCAATTGAGCACAGCAAGAACCAGCAGCAATGTACTCAGCTTCAGCAGTAGATAGTGATACGCAGTTCTGTTTCTTCAAGGACCAACACACCAAAGATCGTCCGAGGAAATGGCATGTGCCTGATGTTGACTTGCGGTCCACATGATCACCAGCATAGTCAAAGTCTGAATATCCAATGAGATCAAAAGCTGAGCCCTTGGAGTACCATAATCCAAGTGTTGGTGTGTGAGCTAGATATCGAAGAATATGCTTCACAGCCTTATGATGTGATTCCTTCGGTGTAGCTTGAAATCGGGCACACATGCAAACACTAAGCATAATATTGGGCCTAGATGCACATAAATACAATAAAGAGCCAATTATGGAGCGGTATACCTTTTGATCAAAGTCAATACCATTTTCATCAGTGCATAGATGGCCATTGGTGGGCATAGGGATTTTGACGCCATCGCAATCTTGCATGCCGAATTTCCTCAGTACATCCTTGAGGTATTTCTCCTGAGATATGAATATGCCATTGCGCTATTGACGAATTTGAAGACCTAAGAAGAATTTCAATTCTCCCATCATAGCATTTGATATTCTTCACACATCATATAGGCAAATTCATCACTGTAACATTGGTCAGTACAGCCAAAAATGATATCATCAACATAAATTTGGCACATAAACAATTAACCATCATAAGATTTAGTGAAAAGAGTTGGGTCAAGTGAACTGGTTTGCAGCCTTTCTTCATGAGGAATTCCTTCAAAGTATCATACCACGCCCGAGGGGCCTGCTTGAGGCCATAGAGGGCCTTATTAAGTCTGATGACTTTGTCAGGATGCTTTGGATATTCAAAACCTGGGGGTTGAGCAACATATACTTCTTCCTCAAGCTTACCATTGAGGAATGCACTTTTCACATCCATTTTATATAAAGTGATATCATGATGGTTAGCATAAGCAAGTAATATGCGAATAACCTCAAGTCTAGCAACAGGTGCAAAAGTTTCATCGAAATCAATTCCTTCAACTTGTGTGTAGCCTTGTGCTACAAGTCGTGCCTTATTCCTCACCACAAGGCCATTTTCATCTTGCTTGTTGCGGTAGATCCACTTTGTGCCGATGATATTGTGCTTGCGAGGATCTGGACGTTTGACCTGTTCCCAGACGTTGTTGAGCTCGAACTGATGTAATTCTTCTTGCATAGCTTGAATCCACTTAGCTCCAGAAATGCTTCATCTACCTTAGTGGGCTCTGTGATAGAGACGAAAGCAAAGCGCCCACAAAAGTTAGACAAATGTGAAGCTTTTGAGCGTGTGAGAGGACCTGGAATGTTGATGTCGCTGATAATTTTCTCAATATGCACTTCGTTTGCAACGCGAGGATGAGCGCGTTGTCGTTGAGGAATTTCATCAGCATTTTCTTCAGCACCATTTTCTTCAGGTGCATCAGCATGACGTTCTTCACGTTCTGGAATGATTTCTTCAACAGATTCTTCAGTAGGAATGACATCCTCATTAGCCTTGAACTTGATAGTTTCCTCAGGTGACTGTTCATCTAACACAGAAGGTAGGTGATCTCTTTGTGAGCCATTAGTTTCATCGAACCGCACATCTACAGTTTCAACAACTTTGTGGTGAACGTTGTTGAAGACTCTGTAGGTGTGCGAGTCCTTTCCGTAACCAAGCATAAAACCCTCATGTGCTTTCGGTGCAAATTTAGAGTTGTGATGGGGATCTGTAATCCAACATTTAGCACCGAAGACTTTGAAATAACTCACATTGGGTTTCTTGTCAGTGAGGAGTTCGTACATAGTCTTCTTGAAGAATTTGTGAAGATATACCCTGTTGACGATGTGGCACGCAGTATCAATTGCCTCAATCCAGAAACGACGAGGCGTCTTGTACTCATCAAGCATAGTGCGAGCCATCTCAACAAGAGTCCTATTCTTGCGCTCCAGGACGCCATTCTGCTAAGGAGTGTAAGGAGCAGATAACTCATGAGTAATACCAAGTTCATCAAGATAGTCATCAAGACCAGAATTCTTGAACTCAGTTCCATTGTCACTTCTGATGTGCTTGATCTTCACACGAAAGTTGGTTGAAGCCCTCGAGGAAAATCGTTTGAAGACTTCCTGCACCTCATGTTTGTAAGTGACAATATGCACCCATGTGTAACGAGAATAATCATCAACAATAACAAAGCCATATAGAGATGCATCATTTGTAACTACTGAATAACGATTAGGACCAAAGAGATCCATGTGAAGCAATTCAAATGGTCGAGTGGTAGTCATGATAGTCTTCGCTGGATGTTTGGCCTTGGTCATCTTTCCAGCTTCGCAAGCTCCACACAAATGATCCTTGAGGAATTTGACATTCTCAATGCCAATGACATGCTTCTTCTACGCGAGCGTGTGCAAATTCCTCATGCCGGCATGACCAAGTCGTTGATGCCATAGCCAGCCTTCTGAAGCTTTTGCAAGTAGACATACAACTGGTTGAGGTCCTGTGGATAAATCAACAATATACAAATCTCCTCTCCTAAAGCCTTCAAAGACTTTGGAACTGTCAGCTTCCATGATCACAACACAATGATACTTGCCAAAGACAACAACCATATCAAGATCACAAAGCATTGAGACAGACATGAGGTTGTATCCTAAGGACTCGACAAGCATGACTTTGTCCATGTGTCGATCCTTTGAGATCGCAACCTTACCTAGACCCAATACCTGACTTTTACCTTTGTCAGCGAAGATGATATGCTTCAGATGCGATGGAGATAAGGGAACATCCATCAATAGATTCTTGTCACCAGTCATGTGATTTGTACATCCACTATCGAGGACCCACTCATTGGCTTTGTGTTGATCATCCTACAGATGAATTAGTGCAGCTTACGAACTCATATACTTCATCAGTGAAGAATATGATATCAAATTCATCAGACCAATTTCATCAAGCAATAGAACAGATAAAGCAGTATTAGGACGTGAGAAATGAGGATTCATTTCTTCATGATTAGCCTGCGTCCTTTCAGGCAAATTCAGGTCTCCAACAAATTCTTCAGACGTTTAAGCACGTCTGGAGACCTGACCCTGCATAAGAAATTAGTTCTTTTTCTTCACCACCCACATCTGAAGGGGTGGCAAAGAGTTCATCACTCTGCGAGCTCCATACGAGAAAGGTGGCATAGAAGCCAGTGCACTTCGTTTCACATAAGAGGAGTTAGGGTAAGCATATGAATAAGCAGAGAAATTCTTCGAGGACTTATGAACATAATGGTTAGAAGAATAATGCTCATATTCATAGCCCTTAGATCTTCCCTCGGAAATAGAAGTATTAGCACGATGATGTTCATATGAGGACTTCGATCCTCTTGAGGAATTTGATCCACGTGAGGAATTTGGTCCGTATGAGGACTTGGATCCATATGAAGAATTTGGTCCATATGAAAATTTCATCTGGGGTTCCTATTCTTCACAGGTGGTGTCATGAGGACATTCACCCGAAGACTTTCAAGGCACCTTTTGGGAACCTAGATTTTCTTCATAGGAGACCCATTCCTGTAGTTAGTGCCAACATATCTAGCAAATACTTCACCATTCTGATTTTTGAACAGTTTATAGTTGGAGTCAAATGACTCATCAGCAGAATGAGGAGATTCATATGTGAAGCCAGATAAAGTGGATGGATCTACTGGAGCTCCCTTTGCAGCAACCCATGATGTTTTGGGATACTGCTCAGGCTTCCAGTATGTCCCATCAGCATTGATTTTCCTCTCAAAGGCAATACCCTCTTTCCTAGGGTTCCTGTTGAGGATCTGCTTTTTAAGCACATCACAAAGAGCCTGATGCCCTTTGAGGCTTTTGTACATGCCTGTCATGTACAATTCCTTCAGCCCTGCATTATCAGTGATACTAGCAATGTCCTCAGATGAGAAATTAGTGATAGCAGAGACAGGTGAAGAATTTGTAACATTAGATGCATTTGAACATTCAGGTGAAGAATTAGTAGATTCACGTTCAATGCACTTCAAACATGGAGGAACAAATTCTTCCTGAGTAGCGCTTATTTGTTGAGCAAGTAATGAATCGTGCTCCTTCTGAAGATCTTCATAACTTACCCTTAGCTTTTCAAGATTTTTCTTTCTTTGAAGAAATTCATAAGAAAGCTTCTCATGATCAGATAAGAGAGTGTTATGATGACTTTGAAGGTTGTCAAACTTAGACTGAAGTCTCTGAAGATTTTCAGTCAAGGTTTTAGTGCGATCCATTTCTTCACCCAACATGTCATCACTTTTGTCAGCATGTTTTGAACCTTTTCAAAAGCCTTTTGTTGTTTCACAGCAATCTTAGCAAGTTTAGAGTAGCTAGGCTTGAGGTTTTAATCAGATTCATCCTCACTTGATTCAGAGGAGGGGTATTTGAGTACCTTGGCACCCTTTGCCATGAAGCAATAGGTGGGAGCATAGTCATCATTGCCTTCATCAGCCTTGTTGGTGAAGCCATTTTCTTCAGAGTTGAAGATGGACTTGCTGACAAATGCAGTAGCGAGAGCTAGGCTCGCCACACCAGACTCGGACTCCTCAAATCCCTCCTCTTCCTCATGTTCCTCAGATTCAGCCTCAAAGTCCATTTCCTTGCCAATGAATGCCCGAGCCTTCTTGGAGCTGCTCTTCTCGTGAGATGAAGACTTCGAGGATTTTGATGATGAAGACTTTGAAGATTTCTTCTTCTTCTTTGAGTCATCAGAACTGTAATCCTTTATTTCTTCTTCTTTGATTCCTTTTCCCACTGAGGACAGTCTTGAATGTAGTGACCAGGTTTCTTGCATTTGTGGCATAGTCTCTTCTTATAGTCATTGGATGAGGAATCATTACTCCTTGAGGATTTTCCAAAACGACCACGTCTTGAGAACTTCTGGAATTTCTTCACGAGCAGTGCTAGCTCCTGGCTCAGTTCTTCAGGATCACCAAGGCTACTACCAGAATCTTCACCTTCAGATTCAGAGACAGCCTTGGCCTTCAGGGCACATGATCTGCCATAGCTCGAACCATAGAGATCTTTCTTCTCAGCAAACTGGATCTCATGAGTGTTTAGCCTCTCGAGGATATCGGCGGGATCAAGTGACTTGTAATCTCCACGTTCTTGTATCATCAGTGCCAGAGTATCAAATGAAGAATCAAGCGATCTCAGCAATTTCTTCACCACCTCATGGTCGGTGATGTCAGTGGCACCAAGTGCTTGAAGCTCATTTGAGATGTCAGTGAGGAGATCGAAGGTTTGCTGAACATTTTCATTGTCGAGTCTTTTGTAGTGGTTGAAGAGATTGTGAAGAACGTCAACTCGAGAGTCACGTTGTGTTGAGACTCCTTCATTGACCTTGGACAACCTATCCCATATAAGCTTAGCCATTTCCAAAGCACTCACTCTTCCATACTGCCCTTTGCTCAGATGGCCACATATGATGTTCTTCGCTTGGGAATCGAGTTGCTTGAATCTCTTCACATCAGCAGCGTTCACAGAAGGTGTGACTGAGCGAACACCATTTTCCACAACATACCAGAGATCGTTATCAATTGCCTCAAGATGCATTCGCATCTTATTCTTCCAGTAGGGGTAGTCCGTCCCATCGAAGGTAGGACACCCAGTAGAGACCTTGATCATACCTGTGGTCGACATAACTATAACTCCAAGCGGTTAAACTAAAATCACACAGAACAAGGGAGTACCTTGCTCTGATACCAATTGAAAGTGCGTTATATCGACTAGAGGGGGGTGAATAGGTGATTTTTTAGAATTCTTCACTGAGGAATTTGCGGGTGAGGAAGTAGAACATGGTAGAACATAAACATGATCATCATGATGAAATGAAAGCAAACACAGAGTACAGAAAGCGTAAACACAGGATAACACTGGATGAAGACAAACAGACTGAAGAAATTGAACTGAGGGGATTGAGAAAGTCTTCAGTCAAAGTCTTCAAACACATATGAACAAGCACACAACAACTGTAATCAGGAAATGGAAGAGTTGAGGAAATAGAACCAGTTGGCTTGGTGAAGACAATGATTTGGTAGACCAGTTCCATCTGTTGTGACAGTTGTACGTCTGGTTGGAGTGGCTAGGTATTTAAACCTTAGGACACACAGTCCCGGACACACAGTGCTCACCGTATTCTCCTTGAGCTAAGGTCACACAGACCTCGCCCAATCACTCATGGTAAGTTTTCAGGTGACTTCCAAACCTTCACAAACTCGGTCACTCGGCGATCCACAATTTCCTCTTAGATGCTCTAGACCATGACGCCTAACCGTCTGGAAGATGCACAGTCTTCAAAGGTAACAAGCGTCGGATCCACGCAGGATCAATCTCTTCAGTGATGCTCAATCACTTTGGGTTTGTAGGTGTTTGGGTTTGGGTTTTCCTCACTTGATGATTTTCGCTCAAAGTCCTCGGAGGATGGTATGCTCTCAAATGACAAGTGTCAGTTTCTCTCGGAGCAGCCAACCAGCTAGTGGTTGTAGGGGGCGGCTATTTATAGCCTAGGGAGCAGCCCGACATGATAAGACATAAATGCCCTTCAATGATATGACTGTTTGGTGGGTAGATATTTTGGGACAGCTGGCGCATAGCACAACAACGGTCGGAATTTTGAGTATCAAATTCCTCAGGGCTATCATGTTCCTCACTGTGTAGGCAATCCGCACTGGCGAATTCCTAACTCCTCAGTCAGAACAAATTCCTTATAGACCAGAAGAACTTCGTCTCTGTCACTGAAAAAATTGACTGAGCTGTATGAGATTTCCAATGGCTTCACTCGAAGGGATTGGTAGGTGTAGGATTTGAGTTGAGCATCACTTGGAAATTTTTCCTTCGTATTTCCTCGACCCCCTTTAACAGTACAGTGTTTCCTATGACTCAAGAAAGAGAAAATGAAACTACGAAAACAAAAGTCTTCACGCTTGCTGTTCCTCGAATGAATGCCAAGTCTTCAAGGTCAGACCAATTTCTTCACTTTCAAAGACTTCAGAAAGTCTTCAGAAATCCAAAGTCTTCAGTCGAAGACATTCATTTTTAGGGGTCGACTTTCTCTGTAAATATCAAACTCCTCATAGACTTATAGTCATGTGTACATTCATAAACACATTAGTCTCTTAACCTATAAGTCTTCAATACACCAAAATAACTAAGGGGCACTAGATGCACTTACAGTCCAGTGGCCCTCCCACAGCACGTTCAAGCCCGATGTTGGTGAGAAGTACAATGACAAGACCCACCCGTTGGAGTTCCTCAGCATCTACACCTTCGCGATGCAAGCTGCTGGAGCTCGCAATGACAAGGTGCTTGCCAATTACTTCCCGTTGGCACTCAAACCCAACATCATGTCATGGTTGATGCACTTGCCAGTGGATTCCATTTCTTCATGGTCGGATTTGTGTCATGAGTTTTTTGGTGCCTTCACTGGAGGCCACCAAGCTCATGGCCAGGCAAGCGATTTGCACATCATCCCCCAGAAAGAAGGTGAAAACCTGCGCAAGTACATACAGATGTTCAGCCGGGTGCAATACAACATCCCAAATGTTCATCCCTCCGCCGTTATCAGTGCATTCCATCAGAATGGGCGCAACCGCAAGATGCGTGAAGAGTTGGCGATGAACAAGGTCAAGGATGTGGCCGAACTTTATGTTCTGGCCGGTAGATGTGCTCGAGATGAAGAGGGGAGGAAGTACACCGGCGAGGACGCCGGTTCGGAAACCGACTCCATAGACAAAGACACCGCTGCCCCGACAAACAAGGGCTGGCGCCGCAACAGGAAGAGCAAGGGCAAGACTGTGCTTGCCGTTGAGGGATCCGGCGAGCTCGGCGACGCTAAAAAGGCCAAGGCTGACGACCCCGGCAAGGAGGTTGCCGGGTGTGCCACCTGCTTGGCCTTGGGGACGCCGGCAAGCCAGGAGGCTCCGACAAGCAGTACTGCAGGATTCACCGCACCAAAGGCCATGACCTCCAAAACTGCCGACAGGTTGAGCTGCTTGCGGAAAAGCAGAAGGCTGAATATGAAAGGCGAGACAAGGAGAAGGGCCAGGATGGTGCTGAGGGATCCGGCAAGAAGCGTGGCGGCCAAGGGGGTCGCTGCGGCAAAGATAACCAACAAGAGAGGCCCGCTCAGGGCTGCGACAAGAAAGAGGAAGATGATGATCAGGACGAGGACGACGATTCCGGCGAGCACGAGTTCCAGAAGGCTACAGAGGCCATGTGCGTTGATGGTGGCGCCTCATTGCACACCTCACACTGCCAGCTAAAGCAGTGTGCGCGTGAGGTCACTACGGCAGAGCCGTCATTCGATGCCCATAAGCCCCTGAAGTGGTCCCGCACGCCCATCGTTTTTGACACCGAGGACCACCCTAATCACACAACTGCGATCGGGTGTTTGCCATTGTTGGTTTCACCAACAATACGCAACCTCAAGGTGACCAAAGTGCTGGTTGACGGTGGGGCCGGTCTGAATTTCATCTCGCCCGCTGTGATCAAGAAACTGCAGATTCCTGATGGAGATCTCGAGGAGACGGGCACGTTCCAAGGGGTCAAATGGGAAGGAGTCAGCCGAAAGGTAAAATCACGCTGCCCGTTACATTCGGGGGTGAGCTGAACTTCAGGACGAAGAAGATTGTTTTTGATGTTGCCGAGATCCCCCTGTCGTACGACGGGGTCCTTGGCCGCCCAGCGCTGGCCAAGTTCATGGCGGCGTCACACTACGCCTACAACACATTGAAGATGCCGGGGCCGCTGACCATCATCACCGTCCCCTCCGACAAGAAAGACGCGCTCATCTGTGCCGACTAACTCTACCGAGAGGCAGTTGCAGCAGCTGCCGTCAGGGCACTTGCTCCTACCGCTGAAGCCTCAAGAAGAAAGAAGTCCGGCAAGACCTCTTGCACCCACTCCGACAAGTGCACCTCTTCGGAGTGCTCTGCTCTCGTTGAGGACGTGCCAGAGAGCTCCACCGGCAAGAGCAAGAAGTCCAAGGCTGCACCACCAGAAACCAAGAAGGTGTCCGTCAAGGAGGACGGCACGGGCGGGGCTTTCACTATAAGCTCCACCCTCGACAGCAAATAGGAAAGCGCACTCGTCGCCTTCCTGCCGGCGAATGTCGATGTATTTGCATGGCAAGCATCTGACATCCCCGGCGTTCCCAGGGAGGTGATTGAGCACCATCTTGCTATCTGTCCTCACGCGCGGCCCGTCAAGCAGAAGGTCAGGAAGCAAGCTTTGGGGCGACAAGAGTTCATCATTGAAGAAATCAGGAAGTTGGAGGCGGGAGGCCTGGTAAGAGGAGTACTCCACCCCACGTGGTTGGCCAATCCGGTGGTGGTGCGTAAGGCAAATGGGAACTGGAGGCTGTGTATTGACTACACAAACATCAATAAAGCATGTCCAAAGGATCCTTTCCCCTGCCACACATCGACCAGATTTTAGACTCCACTGCTGGGTGTGACCTGCTATCATTCCTCGATGCCTACTCAGGATACCACCAGATCTTCATGATGAAGGAAGACGAAGAGAATACCACGTTCATCACCCCATGTGGTACGTACTGTTTTGTATGAATGCCTTTCGGGTTGAAGAGCGCTTCAACATTTGCCTGAGTAGTCCAGATTGGTTTTGAGCCCCAGCTACATAGAAATATGGAAGCTTATATGGATGACATAGTGGTCGAAACCAAGGACAGGGCCACGCTCGTGCAAGATATAGAAGAAACATTCGCCAATCTGCCCAAGATCAACCTCAAGCTCAACCCAGAGAAGTGTGTGTTTGGTGTCCCCTCCGGCAAACTTCTCGGGTTCTTTGTGTCTCAACACGGAATCGAAGCAAATCCTGACAAGATAAAGGCGATCGAGCAGATTGAGGCGCCGAAACGGGTCAAAGACGTCTGTAGGCTCGCCGGCTGCGTTGCTGCCCTGAGTAGGTTCATCTCCAAATCTGCTAAGCGCGCCCTCCCCTTTTTCAAAGTTTTGAAAAAGGCGGGTCCAGTAAAATGGACTCCGGAGGCAGAGGCAGCACTGCAAGATTTAAAGAGGTACCTCTCCTCCACGTCAATACTAGTCGCGCCAAGACCACGGGAGCCATTGCTACTGTACTTTGCAGCAATGAATCAAGTGGTCAGTGATGCGCTGGTGGCGCAGAGGGAACTTGAGGGAGAAGCAGCAGTTGCAGCACAGCCATCGGATGGCGAGCCGGGGTCCTCCCGGCAGGG
Organism: Aegilops tauschii subsp. strangulata; assembly: GCF_002575655.3. Taxonomy (NCBI): domain Eukaryota; kingdom Viridiplantae; phylum Streptophyta; class Magnoliopsida; order Poales; family Poaceae; genus Aegilops; species Aegilops tauschii. The sequence goes on along the minus strand of NC_053038.3, from coordinate 266,749,814 downwards.
CCTGACGCCGGCAAACCAGAACCGCCGGCAAGGCCCGGCCCCGGCGAGGCAGAGTCTGAGCGGATGGGTGAAGTGGAACAGAAGAAGAAGATGGTGCAGCACCCAGTGTATTTTGTCAGTTCCCTCTTGCAGGGGGCTAGCTCAAGATATTCTGGAACGTAGAAGCTGCTTTTCGGCCTCCTCATGGCCTCGAGAAAGCTGCGCCATTATTTCCAAGGGCACGAGATCACCGTCGTCACCCGCCTCCCTTTGCAACGGATTTTGCACAACCCGGATGCGACAGGGAGGATTGTGGATTGGGAATTGGAGCTGTCTAGCTTTGGCCTCAGGTTTGGAAGTACCTCAATGATCAAGAGCCGAGCTTTGGCAGAGTTCATAGCAGAGTGGACCGCAACGCCCAACGAGGAGATCCAAGAGACCACCCTTCTCGGCAGGGAGACGAGCAGTGAGTGGATTATGTACTTTGATGGAGCTTTCTCACTCCAAGGTGCTGGTGCTGGCGTGCTACTCGTCGCACCCACCAGAGAGCACCTCAAGTACGTAATCCAGATGCACTTCCCCCGGGAGAAATCAACGAACAATACGGCGGAGTATGATGGGTTGCTTGCCGGTCTCAGGATCGCGGCAGACCTCAGAATCAAGAAGCTCATCATCAGAGGTGATTCGCAGCTCGTCGTCAAGCAAGTCAACAAGGATTACCAGAGCCCGTTGATGGAGGCCTACGTGAATGAAATGAGGAAGTTAGAAGAACGTTTCGATGGCCTGACAGAACATGTTCCCCGAGCGGAGAACAACATTGCCGATGACCTGTCGAAACGCGCTGCCCTCAAGTTGCCTGTGGAACCAGGTACCTTTGTACTTCAGTTAATACAACCATCTGTAGAACATCAGCAGGGCAGAACAAGCAAAGGAACACAAGCCCCGGCAAGTACCTTCTCGCCGAGCTCCCAGGAGTCACCGGCAACGAGGTTGTCGGGTACCCCAAGCTTGCCGAGGGGCAACTACCTCCGACGGGGCCCCAGGCCCTGACCGTAGAGGCAGCTTCCCCTGCGGCCGAAGATGTGCTCTTGGTCCTTGTCGTCGAGCCCCAGGCACTGGCAAGGGTGCAGCCCACCGTCCGTTTCCTCCAAACAGGAGAGCTCCCCGAGGAGCAGGAAGAAGCAGAGAAAGTAGCCCGTCGGTCCAACATGTACCAGTTTGTTGATGATACCCTGTACAGAAGGAGGCCAAACGGATTCATACTGAAGTGCATTCCTCAAGAGGATGGACTAGAGCTGTTGGCAGAGATACATGGAGGTATGTGTGGCTCCCACATAGGGTCAAGGGCCCTTGCTGGCAAGGCATTCCGGCAAGGTTTCTTCTGGCCCACAGCCCTCCAGGATGCAGCTATGCTAGTAACCAAGTGTGAAGCGTGTCAGTTTCATTCAAAGAAGCTTCATCAACCAGCTCAAGCCCTTCAAACAATCCCTCTCTCCTGGCCATTTTCAGTTTGGGGGCTCGACATACTGGGCCCCTTCCCCCGTGCTGTCGGGGGCTTTGAGTCCTTGTATGTCGCAATCGACAAGTTCACAATGTGGCCCGAAGTGGAGGCAGTGAGGAAGCTAAAAGCACAGTCAGCCATCAAGTTCTTCAAGGGGCTAGTTTGCCATTTTGGTGTGCTGAACAGGGTCATCACCGACAACGGCACGCAGTTCACAAGCCGCACCTTCATGCAATACATCCAGGACCTCGGTAGCAAGGTCTATTTCGCTTCAGTGGCACACCCACGGAGCCTGAGGACAAAGACTTTTGACAGGCTGCACAAGTGTGGAAGGCGCTGGATTGATGAGTTGCCGACGGTTCTTTGGTCAATCAGAACAACGCCAAATCGAGCAATCGGCCAGACACCCTTTGCCCTGGTATACGGGGCAGAAGCAGTTCTCCCCACGTAACTCACATACGGGTCACCTCGAGTGCTTGCTTATGACGAGCTTGAGCAAGAGCAGTTGCGGCAAGATAACGCGACGCTCCTTTAGGAAGATCGTCTTCGGGCAGTTGTGCGAGCTGCACGCTACCAGCAAGCCTTGCGCCGCTACCATAGCCGCAAGGTTCATGCCCGAAGTCTTGAGGAAGGCGACCTTGTTCTTCGGCACGTTCAGTCGGCCAAGAATTCCAACAAGTTGACGCTGAAGTGGGAAGGCCCTTATCGGGTAATACGAGTCACCAGGCCTGGCGCAGTCCACCTGGAAACCGGAGATGGTATCCCAGTGAGTAACTCCTAGAACATCGAACATCTTCGCAAGTTTTACCCATGAGGCGCGGTTGTCGGGCCTCCCAGCAAACCACCTTTTGTACGAGCCTTGCCGACAAGGCATGTAACCCTTTGTACAGAGCCAGGCACAGACCCTAAGCATAAATAAATGAAGCGCTGGTGCCCTAAGTTTTAGCATGCATGCTAGGTTAAGTCTCTCTTTGGTAGAGTTGATAGTGCCCGGCGGAAACTAACCCCTAGCATAGAGGTCGGGTGTGTGTCTTTCCGTCCTTTCCAGTCTTTTCTTTGGCTCGCAGACTGCACGGGCGTTTCTGCTAAGCCATTTAAGAGCAGGGAAATGGATCGACAACGCCAACCCCGGCAAGCCATTGCCGGGGAGCTGCAGATTCAAGCACCTGACCACGGAAAGCCAAGGTTGCCGGGGGCTGCAGATTCAGGTAAGTCCTTTATCCCCTGTTATGCATTTCCATATGGAATTGGGACGTATGAAGCCTCGTTTATTCCTGGGCCACTGTGCTCCCCCTTTCCTGTGTCCAAGAACTATTCCCTAGGCCGGAACTTGGTTGTAGTTGAAGTGACACAGAAGCAAACAAGGGGCCTAACCCTACTTCGCCCCTGCCTCCGCCGAGACCTTTAGTATGGTCGTGAATGAAGTGAGTGGACGGCAAGTCCTGTTGCTGGGAGACAATGTTTATCTTAAAAATAACAAGGATTCATTCCTTGGCATGGGCCTCGCTCACGCACAAAGAACCCGTCAAGCACCCTTTTTCATTAATACGCCCCAAATAGGTACAGTTCGTACAGAATGTAAACATGAGCAAGGGGATTACAAGGTTTAAATCTAACAAATGCCCGCGGGCTTAAAAACTAAAAATGATAAGTGCCTCGTGATCCCCGTTCTTGCCGCTTTCCTCCCAGGTGCGCCAGGTGAAGGCAAAAAGGAGGCAACGGGGAACGCACCAATGGAGAGCTTGAGGAGGAAGACCCTCGGCAGGGCGCGTGGCTGAGGGAGGAGGGCGGCGCGGTCAGTCGGAGTCAGGTTCGGCGTCCTCCCGCTTGACGCCCTTGTCGGCACTGTCGCTGTCCTCCTCGTCACTCCCGCTCGAGGAGTAGTCTTCTCATCGGAGGAGCTCTCCAGGAAACACCTTAGGCAAGTTCCCAAGTGCCCAAAGACCTTGACGGAGAGTAGGTCGTTCTCCATTAATTTGAAGTGGAGAACGAGCCCCTCCCACGGGCTGTGGGCATGAGCAAAGGTCTTCCATCCGCGACGAAGATACATGACATGAGGGGCAGGGAAGTCGACGTCGACCCGCATGCTGCCATTCCCGTAGCCCCTCATATGCAGCCTCAAAGCCTGTGGCGGATCGAACTCCATCTCCCGAGCGAATGAAGTAGGGAGACGAAGACGACGGCGCACTAGCTGTTGCAGCCTGATGACGAACTCGCGGGGCTGGTCTCCGACGTGGCCTTCCATTGAGGGAGGTTCCGCTGGCGGAGGCGAGGCCGGTGCACCGCCCAGTCCTCCTCTTCCCCGAGCGCCACGGCGGCCTCGGCCTCGCCCCCTCCCCCTTCCTCTCACGGCCGGCTCCGCAGCCACAAGCTCTTGGGAAGGAGGGGCGCACTGTCGAGAAGAGACCCTCGTCGCCGCCATCGGAGTGCCGGCGCGCCCTCTCGCCATAGCGGAAGGAAGGAAGGAGCCGAGGTGGATGGAGATGAATGATGAAAGATCGAGGGGTGCCATCCCCCTCCCCTTCTTATAAAGGTGCGAGACCAAGGCTCGGCCACCCCACTTAACCAATCCGGCCGCCAGGGGCGCAGGGAATCGAGACCGACCCACTGCTCCAACCAGTGACGGCCCATGCCACCCGCGTCCACCGCCTACCATCTTCGAGGCATGGGGGACACGTGGCGAGCAAGCCAAAATCAAGGAGACAAGTGAGGCGACTGTTTTCCACCCCGTGATCGTGGGGCACGGGCGCCTCGAAGGCCACGACTCGAGTCCACTTAGTAAATGAGCCGCGCCCCTGCGTTTTCCTCTTTTCATGGGGAAGGCGCGAGCCGCCTCTTTACTGTGATGTGACGCATGAGGGCAGCAACCGCCCCACGCATGACCCCCATGTCATGCGCGACCCCCCACGTCGCGCATTCAACGCGGGTCGTGGGGACGCGCAACGAGCGAGGGAGTTACTGCAGTAAAAACTCGGCCCCGCATACCCGCGCACCGTTTTGGGCCTAGCGCAACAACGCGTCGCGCTTATGTGTGGCCCAGGCCCTGGGGCTCCTGTCGGTGCACAAAAGGAGGGGTCCTATTTTGTACCCCTTTACTTGTGCACGGGCAGTTGGAGCCGCGCCTGCGGCCACACTTAGCAGGGCAGAGGAAGGAAGCAAAGCCACAAGACAACCAGGGCGACGCCAAGCCAGAAACATGAAGAGCAGAAGGGCGAGGTGAACTCCCCCAGCAAGACCCTTGCTGGGGCGGCCTCCACAGTCCCGGCAAGAACCTTGTCGGGGCAACTTGCCCAACGCCAGCAGGGCTGCCACCCTTGAGCCTGAGAGTTCTGACGCCCACAACCACATTGGAACCAAAGTTCGGGAGGCGCCTCCGTGGTGGCATGCAGATCTTTGGGAAGACCAAGAACATGCAAGATTAGATGAGAATCAGAAGACGGAGATCCTCGGCGAGATCCTTGCCGAGGATACCCACGAGACACCCCGGCAAGACCCTTGTCGAGGACGCCCGCAATGCCGCGGCAAGACCCTTGCCGAAGACATCTGCGGGGCCGCAGCCAGGCCCGCATCCGCCAAGACTCCACCGCCGTTCCCATGCAGCTGCCAGCCCACCAACTAGGCGAGCACCTGCATGGCGACATGCGGCCTCTAGGCCAACTCAGCAAGCACCTGCGTAGTGACATGCAGATCTTCGTGAAGACTCTGCCACCGTGCCAAATCATCAACCAGCCAGCCAGCGTGGCACTACACGCCTCGTCAGCTCGAACGTGCGTCGAAGCCAGGCGAGGCGGCGACAGCTGGGACGAGCTTCCTTGCCGTCCCCGATAAAGCAAGTAGGGCACGTCGGCGGCGCATTAAATGCGTTTGTCCTACGGTGCCAGGAGATAGACTCGACTACTGAACATCTTTCCATCTCCTGTGTGCCACTGTGGCAGCCCCTTTTGACTATAAAAGGAGGCCCGCGGCGTATTGAGGAAGGATTCGTACTTTTTGGACCCTACAAGCCTTGTAGCTAGTCAAAGAACACCAGATAAACATAAACCAGCAGGAGTAGGGTATTACGCATCAGTTGCGGCCTGAACCTGGATAATCCCCCTGCGTTGATCTCTCAATCCCGCTCTTTCCACAGCCCCGCGCCCGCCAACCGTAGCAAAAGGGATTCCTCGTGATCCCGTAGGTGTCGTTTCCCCCGACACTGTTCATCCCTTTTTTGTGGTACGTTCCCCTTGGCCTCGATATTGATCGTACCCTCGTCTAGTTTTGTAATTCTCGTAGTTGCTGTTGTGTTTTTTGCTTATGTATTTTTTCCGTAAGCAGGCGATTTTATCTCTATTTGAAGTCAATACTCGTGTGTGCTTTGTAGGCAGAGCAAGGTGCATATAGGGTTTCATCATATTTCGCCGATTTTGTTGCTTATATCTATCACTTCGCCCTTGTGCTGCAGGCAAACGCCGCGTCTTCGCCGAGCAGAGTGGGAGGAAGAGTTCAGGGTATGTGGACTGCTTATTTTTGGCTTTGTTTATTCTGTTTGATGTTTATCTAGTTTCCTAATTCATCCTACATATTTGTTTATGCTATGTTAATTGTCAGCGTTCCTCTGCATTATTTGTCATGTGATGTTTTGTAATTTATGTTTTTGGTTTTTTTAATCCAGTAGGTGATTGCAGTGGTCATAATGATACACCAATTGGCTCTCGTTGTCCTGGTGGTAAGGATCATGGTGGTGAGGGAGGACATCAATTGAATTCGCCAATTGAATCTTCTCCCATAAGTGTGGCCCCTTGTTCTAGTATGTGAATTTTTTGTTTATTTTGTGTATGTTGCTTACTCGATGTTGTACAAATTGGCATTGCCTTGCTGTATCTAGTCCAGCATTTTGTTGGGAACAAACATGAAGTTAGTGTATGCAGCACTGCATTTATATGTATATGTGAACTCCACTATATGTATGTGTGAACTGCATTGTTGTTTTATTAAAGTTTTTTGCACAATGCATTAATTTTTATTTAGCTTATGATTGGAGCACTGCATTTATATGTCTAAGTGTAGTGAATTTGTTCTTTTTGTGCACTTTTTAACGACCATAGTTAAACTTCATTTTGACGTAGTGTCTATTTTCCATGCTAGGGCGCCTGGGTTTGAGGAGGATACTCAATTGATTGACCATTATTTTGCAGAGGGTTATGTTGGTGTGAGCTTTGACCAGAGATGTCCCGTCTTGTCTGAAACACAATCACAGTCTGTTAATGGTACAGAGGAAGTTACACGGGAGTGGATGGTCTCGGAACAGCTTCGTGCATATGAATTGAAGCAAAGCAAGAAGAAGTTGAGGTTTCGAAGTCACTCAAAAGAGTGTGTGGAGAAGGAGAAGTAGAGGAGAGCTGCAGATGGTGCCAAGGGTGCCAAATTTGTCAAAGTGAAGCAGCCTGCTTTGCATAAGAAGAGGTTGAGTTCTGTTGCTGAGGAAGGTGGTACTCCTCGGCAGAGTCCACGTGTTGCTGGCATGAACAAGAATCTTGGTAAGAGAACTGCTGAAGCTGGTGGAAAGGATCCTCAGCGCAAGCGACTACATGTCAGTGAAGGTCCCAACTCTGACGATGACGACTTTGTGCTTGCTGATTTTGTGAGGGATGTTCATACTGGTAGACGCAAAGACTGTGGTTCATCTAAGTGTCTAACCAAGCGTGCCCATGATGATGGCGATGAAGATGTTGGTGCTGACTCTGGTGAGGAGGCGGACATTGTTCCAAAGGTTTGTTGAAGTTGACTGCATTTGTTTCCTTCATTGTTATTCTATCTGTGTTTTCTCTGTCACTTCTTTATGGCTAATCTTCTAATATGGACTGCATTTCCCTTTACAAAGAGGAAGAAGTCTAGTAAGAGCAATGCAACTGAAGATGATGCCGAAGGAGATGATTCTCGATTTAACAAGACCGTACGTTTGTCGCTTCCCACTGTTTGCGAGGCTGCTGCTTTAAGACACACACTTTAGTCCTGTTCGGGATGCTGGATTCGGTGTTGTCTTTGAACCGACAGTAAAGAAAAATGGGTCGCGCATTCTTATGTGCTATCTGATGGGAGTGATTGACCCTGCCACCACGATAATGGACTTTGGGAATGGCAGGGTTCTTCGAATCAATCGTGATGCAGTTCATCACATTTTTGATTTACCTATGGGACGTCACACTGCTCCCATGCCTGCTGCCAGCGGCCATGATGACTCGTTGACTGCCCTCAAGGATGAGCTTAGCTTTGACCGTTCAAAAAGTATAGGTGTGAAGGACTTGCTTGAGAAGCTGAAGGTGTTGCTGGAGGAAGATGATCATGTGACTGTTGATCTTGATGTGAAGATGTTCTTCGTGATACTTTACCAGAATTTGTTGTGCCCCGGGCCTGCAGTTCATTTGGGTAGGGCTGCTGCAATGGTAGAGAACATGGATTATGCGGCTATGGCGCAGATGGGCTTTTGTCAGCTTGTTGTTGATGAGTTGTAGGCAGCTGTGGTGAGGTGGCAAACAGAAGGCAGCAAGCAGAATTGTGCAAAGGGTTGTGCTATTGTCCCCCTGATTATGTATCTGGATTGCTATAAGCTTCGTAGATTTTAAGTTATGCACACGTTGACGCAACGTGCGTCATACCTGACGACCAAGGACCTGATGAAGTTATACAACGAGGATATGCTTGTGAAGGGAAAGATTTACTAGGAAACTTACAAATTTGGGAAGCTGCTGGTTAGTGCATTTGTGTTTTTAATATCAGAGTTTTTTTAAAAGGTGCAGTCATTATAAATCTAAACTTTCTAGTACTCACATGTGTACATCTCTTCGCTTCTTGTCTTTTTTTGCACGGGAAGGCGTCATGTGATATTGTGCACAACCGTCTTGCTGCAGTTCTATGTGGCAGCTCTGATGCGGGGCCTAGCAGTCATGCTAGGTTTTATGAGCCTATCTGTAGCCAGCTTCCTGCCTGTGATGATGAGGTGACGCGTACTCATGGTTTCATGGCTCGTTGGATGTTTGATAATAGAAGCTCTTCTAAATAGACATTTGTTGGCGGCAAAAAACACGAGGAGATTGATGAGCTTCTTCTGAAGGTTTTGAATTTGACTGAAGATTGCCAACCTCTGGTGACAGGTTGACGACAGTTGTTGGTTTATTCCCTGTTGGCCATGGCCCACGAGATGAAGGTATTGTTGCTGCTCACAATTTTTATTGCGGCGTGGTTGAAAGCCTGAAGATTGCAGTGATGAGTATTTGGTCTTCGTATGCTCAGTTGAAACATTCATTGGAAGAAAAATGCAGTCTGTATGAGAAGGATGATGAGCATATTTTGGATGAAATGAACCGTCAAGACGCTGGCGTCGACGCTGATAATGTACGTTCTAGGTTTTTTGTGCCTCCGAACCTCTTTTGTGTATTATGTCGACTGCTCCTCACTATTTTTTTTTGTGATAGGCTGGAGTGGAATCTTCTGGTGTCCATGGATCTAGGGACGATGGAATTGGTCAAGTACAAGTACTTCTGCCATGTTTGTTCCGCCATATGTCTCTCTTCTTGAACTTGCATTTTTTTGCTTTCCATTTTATTGTATGTTCTGTGTACTTCACGATTGTAAAGTGTGTACTGCTTGTGCATAGTTGAAGTTTTTTTCTTTTTTGGTCGTTACCATCTTATTTTCGTTTCTGGTTTATTCTATGCCTATAGACTGGAGTTGTTGCTTGTGATGTGCACAAAGATTCCTACGATTGCTCTGGGAAGGATGAGGACTTGGCTGGTGCATCGTCCCCTCCGGATGTTGTAGCTGATAAGGTATAGTTGAATTACTTTTTCTGTTAGTGGCTTGTAATCTAATTTTTTGTTGTTGTTGTTGTTGTTATAAACTTGATGTACGCTGTTCTGTTCACTCATATACATTTCTTTTACATATGTGAGCTGCAATAGTTTTACATGTGTGAGCTTCAGTATTTGACAGAAGTAAACTGTAGTTCTTTTCGCATGCGTGGTCCATAGTCTTTTACATATGTAAGCTTCAGTATTTTAACAGAACTGAACTGCAGTGTTTGACAAAGTGAAGTGCAGTTCTTTTTACATATATGTGGGTTGCAGTTGTAGTTGTTTTGACACATGTGGGTTGCAGTTGTTTTGCATATGTGGACTGTAGTTGTTTTGCGTATGTTGTCTGCACTCTTTGACATAAGTGACCTGTGTGTTGTGTTAATTATCCCCACGCTCATTTGTGTCATTGTGTCTTTTTTAAAATTTTCACAGCCTGTAGATGAAAACATAGAAGTTCATGTTGATCTGAACCAGGGGGATTGTGCTGTTGTGGGTGGTGGCAGTGTTGATGATTCTGTATCGGTTGTTGTCGACAGTGCAGATCCTTCTGTAGCTCAGGAATCCCACGATGATGTTTCCCCTAGTCGGCATGAAGATTCTAATTTTGGCATTGAAAAGCCGCTGGAGAATGTCGTTCCTGCTGGTAGAGTTGATGCTTCTCCTGTTTGTCTGGCGGCCAATGATGTTCCTGATGTATTCGGAGTGGAGCCTCATGTAGCTGAAGTATCTAAGGATGTTGCGCTTGACCAGACTGTTGTAAATCCAGAGAATGCTGATGTTGCTACAGAAGGGTAGTCCAGTGAGGTTGTGGTGGATTCGTCAGCTTTGAAGAACAACAGCATGAAGACTCTGGCACTGAAGGCAAGAGTTTTGTTTCGAATAGTGCAGTTGAAGTTTTTCTCATTCATTTTGTTTAATTAATATGGTAGCTGTATTAGTGTATTTTTTTTTTTTTTTTTTGCAAAACTACTAATGGCGCACCACCAGCAGGTGCGCCATTAGTAACCAGGGTTACTAATGGCGCATTTGTAGGTGGTGCGCCATTAGTAACCTGGGACCAGCTAGATATTTTGGACAGCCACACCTACCCACTCACTTTCCCCACTTCATTCTCTCCACCTCCTCCTCCAAGCTTGTCTCGGCTGCCTCCTCCTCCTCACCTCATTTGCACCATAGATTCATCCAAATTAAGTGGTTAAATTACCTTTTTTTGATAGGTAAGTAAGGGGGAAGCTATCTTTATGTTGTTCTCCCTCAAACAACATGCACATGCACTTTTTATGGCCTAGCTAGATCTATGTATGTTTGTGGTGTTGCATAGATGTTTGTGTTTGCAGGTACCGGTATTTGAAATGCGATAGTTGCCAATATTTTGCCGGAATGTTGATTCATTTCCGTTTCGGCGAGAATTTTGGCACTATGCATTCTTTTTGGTCCTATTTTTAGGGAAAGTCATGCCAAATTTTTTCTTGGTTCTAAAATATCATTTTGCTCTACCCCGCAGGCGACCATCGTCCGCACGATGACCGAAGGCATCGTGAATAGGTTTTTGAGCTCCGCGAAGGCCGAGATGCTTCAAAAGAACGAGACGGAGATAAGATGTCCATGTCGAAGATGCAAGCTGAAGAGCCTTATTGCGGACCCGGATTCCGGGCAGGTGCGGGACCACCTGCTCTTGCGTGGTTTCATGGATGGCTATCGGTGGCAAGGTGATGAAGATGACTATGAAGTCGTCCATGGGGGCCGGGCAAGAAATGAGGAAGGGCAGCAAGACAACCACCGCGGCTCGGGCGGGCGAGAAGTCGAAGAATCTCTAGGACATGATCACGACGATGATGATGTACATAGTCGTCATGTAGAAGATGCCGGACATGATGATGAGGAAGATGCCGGAGCAGACGAAGGGCATGATCATGAAGATGAAGATGCCGGCGGAGCAGACGATGATGGACCATCGATGGGCTAGGTGCAGGACCCTCATATTCAAGAGCTGCTTCTCAAGCAGACGGATAATGCAAGAGCTGCCGCCCGAGAGAAAGCCAAGCTGGATCAACTGGAGATAGACGCGGTTACTCCATTGTGTGAAGGATGCAGGCTCGAGGATACCCGGCTGAAAGTAACGCTCATGGCTCTGGAGATGAAGGTAAAACACAAAATGACCGACGCATGCTTCGACGAGAACATGTCATTTTGGCACGAACGTCTTCCCAAGGGGAACAAGTGCCCGACCAGTTTCGAGGAGGCGAAGAAAATCGTGTGTCCTCTGGATTTACCGCACGTGAAATACCATGTGTGCATGAACAATTGCATCATTTATCGGGACGAGCACGCGGAGTCTACCATATGTCCGGTGTGCGGCGTCACTCGATACAAGAAGAGGAAGAAAGCTCCTCGAAAAGTGGTGTGGTACTTTCCGATCACTCCTCGTCTGCAGCGGTATTTCGTGGACCCTAAGGTAGCAAAGCTCTTGCGTTGGCACGCGGATAGGGAGCCGAAGAAGCGAGAAGATGACGCAAATGATCCGGAGATAAATAAAAAAGACAAGATGCTGAGTCACCCTAAGGATGGGAGCCAGTGGCAAGCGTTGAACTTTGAACACCCAGAATTTGGGAATGATCCAAGGAACATCGTGCTGGGCGCGAGCACCGATGGAGTCAATCCGTTTGGCAGCCAGAGAAGCACACATAGCACCTGGCCTGTGTTTGTGTGGATATACAACCTTCCCCCCTTGGTTGTGCATGAAGAGGAAGTACATTCACATGAGTATGCTAATTGAAGGGCTGAAACAACCAGGGAACGACATCAATCTGTATCTGGGGCTGTTGAAAGAGGAGCTAGACACGCTGTGGAAAACACCAGCCAATACGTGGGACGCCGCAGAGAAAGAATATTTCCCTATGAGAGCCGCACTGCTCACGACGGTGCACGGCTATCTCGGTTACGGATATCTCGCGGGGCAGGTGGTCCACGGATTTTCTGGATGCGTCAGGTGCATGGATGACACAACGTATCGCCAGCTAGATAGAGATCCCGGGTCTTCGAGAACCGTGTTCATGGGACATCGAAGGTGGCTTCGCGACGATGACCCATGGTGAAACCGAACCCCGAAGACGCCCGCGTCGAGGAGCGGCGAGGAAATAGACGAGCTGTTCAAAAATTGGAAAGATTGCCCACTGCCGGGAAAGAAGCAAAAGGCGCCAGAGCCGGGAAAGAAGCGAAAGGCGCAAGAGCCGCTGCTGAAGGTATGGAAAACGAGGTCTGTTTTCTGGGACTTGCCGTACTGGAAGATCCACCGTGTGCCTCACAGCCTTGATGTCATGCATATCACGAAGAACGTGTGCGAGAGTCTGCTTGGTACCCTGCTCAACATGCCAGAGAGGACCAAAGATGGGCCGAAAGCAAGCGCAGACTTGAAATCAACGGGCATCAGGGAGGAGCTTCACGCTAATGATGATGATGATGAGGCGAAGCAGGACACAGAAAGTCGTCGCAAAGGCAAAAAGGCCAAGAAGACCAGAAATGACTTCCCTCCCACGTGCTTCACTCTAAGTCAGGAGGAGATCGATTAGTTTTTCACCTGCCTCATAGGAGTAAAACTTCATTACGGTTACGCGGGGAAGATAAGCAGATACCTAGACTCACGAAGCAGAAGTTCAGCGGGATGAAGTCTCATGACTGTCACGTGCTGATGACGCAGATACTTCTAGTTGCAATCCGTGGGATCATGGACGCGCACGCCCGTGAAACGCTATTTGGCCTATGCAACTTTTTCGACGTCATCTCTCGGAAGTCGGTTGGCGTGAGGCAACTCAGAAGGCTACAGGAAGAGATCTTGGTGATACTTTGCGAGCTTGAGATGTACTTCCCGCCCGCATTCTTTGACGTTATGGTGCATCTGCTGGTCCATATCATGGAGAATATCATCCAACTCGGGCCGACGTTCCTGCACAGCATGATGCCGTTCGAAAGGATGAATGGTGTCATCAAAGGATACGTTCGCAACATGTCACGTCCAGAGGGAAGCATAGCCAGGGGCTTTTTGACCGAAGAGTGCATCTCCTACTGCACGAATTATCTAGGCATCGAGAACCCCGTTGGTCTGCCCATCAACAGGCACCTCGGCAGGCTCGCTGGATGGGGTCACCGTGAGGGTCGCCGCGAAATGCATGTCGACTTCGAGGGTCGACTCGCTGACTTTGAAAGAGCAAACCTAGTCGCGCTACAACAGATAGACATGGTCGATCCTTGGGTGGTCGAGCACAAAACCTTTATTGAGAAGACGTACAATGACCGAGGCCAACAGAGGACGGACGGAGATATAATCAAAGAGCACAACTCATGTTTCACGCGTTGGTTCAAGCACAAGCTTTTGTCGTACCCTTTACATGAGGATTCTTCCGCGGAAGAACAACTCATATTCGCCTTGTCACAGGGCGCCGAGCACAACCTGATGACGTATGAGGCGTACGATATCAACGGCTACACATTCTATACCGAGGGAAAGGACATGAAGAGCGATGGTTGTCAGAACTCCGGGGTAACGATGGAATCCTACACCGGTAACGACAAGGACAGATACTACGGAAGGATCGAGGAGATCTGGGAGGTGAGCTACGCTGGAGAGAAGGTCCCGATGTTCCGTGTCAGATGGGCCAAGAGCGTCCTAAAAGAAGACCAGTATTTCACCACCATGGTTATACCCGAAGGCAAATCCAAGACCGCGGGCGCAAACGTCACCGCAAAAAATGAGCCATGGGTACTAGCTTCCCAAGTGGACCAATGCTTCTTCATTACCGACCCGTCAAAGCCCAGTCGTGTTGTCGTGAGGAGAGGCAAAAGGAAGATCATCGGAATGGATGGAGTCGCCAATGAGCAACACTTCGACAAGTACGGCGACCCGAAGATGGAACATGACGACGACGATGAAGTACCAGCATACACCACAAGAAGAAGCAGGACCACCCTACCTAAAGGACGTCCATTCAAGAGAAGAACTCCATTTACGAAAAATAAGGGCAAGAAGATTGTGAACAGATAGCTAGCTAAGATCGATTGTATTTAAATTGTAGCCTTCATTTCTCGATTGTATTTCATGGGCACTTTTTGAACTCATGAATATTTTTAAAAATAGCCATCTCGATCTCGATCCCCCCCCCCCCGCATCCTCCCCCGCTCCACCGCGTCGACGACCCACCGCACCCTCCCCCGCTCCACCGCCGCCGACGACCCCCGCACCCTCCCCGGCCCGCTCCACCACCGCCGAGCACCCCCCGCACCCTCCCCCGCTCCACTGCCGCCGATGACCCCCCGCACCCTCCCCAGTAATGTTTTACCAATTCACAAATGAATGCAACTAAAAATCCAAAAAAACAAATTTGATTATATTTTCAAATAACAAATTTGATGATATTTTCAAATAACAAATTTGATGATATTTTTTCATATTCATAAATATTTTCAAATAACAAATTTGATGATATTTTTTAAAAAATTATTACTGTTTTTATAAAAAATATTACTGTTTCATATTCATTTTCATTTTCTAAAAAATTATTAGATGCAACAAAAAATAAAAATAAAAATTTACTTATGGTGCGCCATTGCTGTGCAAAAAAAAGGTTACTTATGGCGCACCGCTGGGTGGTGCGCCATTGCTATCTAAAAAAAGATTTCTAATGGCGCACCGCTCGGGGGTGCGCCATTGCTATCAAAAAAACATACTAATGGCGCACCCCTAGGAGGTGCGCCATTGCTAACCCTCCCCCCATCAACTTGCTCCCCTCTCCCTCTGGCCTCTCTCCCTCCCTCGCTAGACAGCCACGCGCCCTCCCCCGACCCACTGCGCCGCCTCCTCGACGCGCCGCCGCCCGCAGCCTCCTCGACGTCGGTGTTCTCCTACGGCAGCCTGCCGTTCTCCCACAGGTGATTCCTCCCCTCCCCCCTCCCCCTAGGTTTTCTTGCCTCCTCCCACCATGGCTACCTCCGGCGAGCACGACGCTGCACCGACGCCGACCTAGCTCCCGGGCTCCGCCGCCCCCACCCACCCCCTTCCTCGCCTTCGCCGCACCCACCCACCCCCTCCCTCACCTTCGCTTCCCCTCGCCCTCTCCCCCAGAGCCCAGAAAGCCTCGCCGCTGTTGCCCCGTCTCCTCCCACCTGCCGCCAGACCGTAGCCTCCGCCGCAGCCATCCAAGATTGTGCACTGCATTGCAAGATGAGATGGTAGACTCATAGTGCTCTGTGATTGTGCACTGCATTGCTAATCCAGTTTATGGTCAATTTTCCGGGCTGTTTGGTCTGCTAGATGGATGTGTTTAGTGCTCGGTGAAACATTTTGTGCGTGTGCTGAGCATGATATAGTATGGATGTTGATCCTTAATTGTTAGTTTAGTCTATAGATTTGATGGCTGTATTATGATGATGATGATGTATCAAGTGACTGAATTTGGTCTTGGGCTGGTAGGAAACCTTATAATCCTCCTAGGGCTTGTTACTCTTGTTATGTGAAATATGTTTCTTCGGCATTTTGTGAGCTTTCTTGGGCTGTTTTGCATCTGTGGTTTAAATTATCGAGTTTTTTTGAGTTAATAAATTATGGAGTTAGGAAGGAGCTCCCCTCTTGATGAGGGGATGTGCTTAGCAGTTAGTTCAGTTAAATTGACTAGTGCCAAATATAATCTCAGATTTGGAGAAAAACTCATCAAGGTTCAGTTTCTACAGTATCTTCAGTTAGTTCAGTTTCGTCAGTTAGTTCAACTCTGGTAGTGCTATTTCTCCAGCAAATAAATTTGCATCTCTGATGCACCCATTTGATAAAGTCAGCTCTGATGCAGTACGATTAGATTTTGTAGGATTCATTTAATTTTGTAGGATTCATTTTACAGTAGTGCTATTTTGTAGGATTCATTTAATTTTGTAGGATTCATTTTACAGTAGGATTGGATTTTGTAGGATTCATTTAATTTTGTAGATTCAACTCTGGTAGTGCTATTTCTACAGTATCTCTGATGCACCCAGTATGGCCTTTAATTTTGTAGGATTCATTTTACCGTGGCTTAACTGCTGAAGAATCTGCAAGTGCTCAGGACTACAACTTCGATCATCCTGGTATTTCACTTTTCATGTTGATTGGAAGTATGCTACCTTTAGTAGTGATCAGAGAACGAGCTGTCTATTGTTTCGTATGTATTTGATGAAATCCCTCATGATGTGCCGTGTCTCCAGGTCTGGAGACCAAGCAGGACAAGAGCAAGTGCCAGCAGCAGTTTGACAACTACAAGGAGTGCAAGAAGAGAGAGGTTCACCTTTGTTTCCCTTACCATCTTGTTGTCATCAGCAATCTGAATGAAAGTTGTCTTTCAGATCTCCATTTTGTGCCTTTGTGATTCATTTTCTTGTATGTAAATCTGAAATATCAATGAGTGGTTTCTTTGCTTCATCCATACTGTTGGTAAGAAAATCTCAGAATTTAAGCCTAAATGCCCAACCAAATCTCCAGTTTGCTCCATCTAATGTCATACTGTACTTTGCTTACCCCCTGTCATGCTAATGACACAATCTAGTATACTTTGATGGAGTGGACTGATACATTTGTTTGACAACTGCTACAAACTAAACTTTCTGAAATTCGCTGCATTGCTGTCTGCTGACTGTCACTGGCTTCTCAACATAGAGGCAGTCCATGTCTTGGTGTTATCCTGAACCATTGCATTTGCTGTATTTCATCACCAGTGTTCATTATTCATTGGTGGCCTGGTCAGTAACAGTTCTGGGCAGCTTCTTTCTGTTGATAATACTTGCTTGGTGTGTTTCTACTGAGATTATCACAAATATGTGATGCTGCTGCTACTTGTGATCTTCTGAAATGACCCCTTTCTTCTGAAATGTTGATTAATTTCCGTTTCGGTTGAGAATGGGGCACTCCTAGGTCAAGAAAATTAGCAAAGGTCATGCCCAATTTTCTTGACCTAGAAGGTGCCCGATTCTCAACTGAAACAAAAAAATCCACGCTTTAGTGGTTGGATTAGTTTAGTATTTTTTCACACACTTAGACACCCTTGCTTGCCATGTGTGTGAGAGAGATAGTGAGAGGAGACAAGAAGAAGGGGGTTAGGAAGATGCTGCCTGCTCATCAAAGCTAACCATCTCCCCCTTTTCACCCCTTTTCCTTTGTCTTTTGTGGGTTGCAAGGAAGCTACTGTCTTAGCTAGCTTAGCTTGTGCACGAATCCACTGCCACTGCCCTGATTAAATTATCTTAGACCTTGAGAACGTGGACTTGGACCTTAGCAACAACACACTAACAGGTTCCATCCCAAAACACCTAGGCAATATCACAAACATCTCTCAATTGTTCCTTGACAATAACCAACTTTTTGGCGACATTCCTCGAGAATTAGGTTATTTGGTCAACTTAGAGATCTTGTTCCTTGACAATAACCAACTTTTTGACCAAACTTATTTCCTATTTAGAGCAAAACATGGCCCACAACGATGAGGCCGGCGGTTCGGGCAAGCAATTCTGGGAGCTGTCCCAGGAGATGGAGGAAGAACCTCACCGCTATGAGGACGCCGCGGAAGACACCAATCCTGACTACACAATCCCTAGTGGCGTCGGGGATGACACCACTGATGGTGCCACCGAGGATGCCACCACTGATGATGGCGGCGCACGCACAGATGGCAGCCAACCGAAGAGGCAACGGAAGGACCGGCGCCCGAGCGTGCTCGGCACCGTCAAGGAGAAATTTACTGAAGTGAACTCCGACGGGCATCCAACGGCGCCCAAAGAATTAGTCAAGGGGTACTCGGTTCAGCTCGGCTGCATTCTCCGGAGCACCGTCTCGATCAACACCGAGAACCTAAGGCATAAGGACCAAGGGAATTTGTGCAGCCTCCTCTTCACAAAGCTGCACGAACGATACAAGTTCCCCGCTGACTTTGCAAACACACGCCTCTCAGGGAATAAAGTGAACAGTGCCGCCCTCACGAGGATGAGCACGGCCCTGTCTACTTGGGGAAGCACGGTGAAGGCAATGATTGAAAAAGCTGATAGTTATGAGAAGATCAAGGCAAAATATCCTTTGATCAGCGAAGATGACTACAAGGAGTTCAAGATCAAGTGCGAGAGCAGTGCAACCTCCGAATCAAGTCAGTGGGGGAAAGAAATGCGGCAGTTGAACTTAGGGGTCCACCAACTCGGTCCCGGCGGTTACAGAGTGGCGGAGGCTATATGGGACAAGGAGGACGTGGAGCGTGCCGAGCAAGGCCTATCGCCCCGCTTCGAGAAATACCGTGACAAGCAGACCAGGAACTTTGTCACGGCCCGGTACAAGGAGGACTCGGTAACAAAGGAGCTTACCACGGATCCGAAGACCAGGGCGCTTGAGCTTGTTCTGGTAAGGAATACACCCCCGCATAATTAGCTCCATATGGTTGCATTCTAATTAATGAAGCCAAATTTCTAAATGGTTCACATTCCTTCCGCAGGAGGCTGAAAGCAGTAGCGCGGGGTTGTCTCAGAGCTCCCCTTTCGACACCCCTTTAAATAGGGCGTTGAACGTAATGAAAAACAAGGATAAGCTCAGTAAGCCGTCATCAGCTAGTCGTGTGGCCGGCAAAGGCTTGTCCACAAAATGGTCGTCATACTATACCGCTGGTGGGCGAAAGGAGAAAAAGACCAGCTCGGAAAGCCAGTCGCGCGAGGTTCAAGAACTCAAGGCACAAGTGGCGCGGATTCCGGAGATTGTCCAAGAGCAAGTGCAACAACAACTGGGAACGATGCTCACCGCCATGGTGCCTACCATTAGGGGCTGACGACGTGGATTGCGGGCGGCCAACAGGGGCCTCCCCCGGTTCCCAGCTTCACGGCCAGTAACTCGCACAACGCGCAGGCGGCGCCATTGGTGTCTCCGGCGGAGGCGGTATTCGTGTCTCCGGCGCCGGCACGGGCATTGGAGCTTAATGCACCCGGGTGTACGCCGGCCGGCACCTCGCCAGCAAGCGGCCCCTCCGTCAGTTGCACGCCCGTCGTTGGTGCTGCCTCGACATTAGCCCAGCTGGACAGCATCACGGTAGCTAAGCCTCTCGGCTGTTGACTTCATCTCCTTGCCTTTGACTGGGCATCCCTGACGCCCTACATGTTTTCGCAGGGCGCTGCCGACGTTCCTTGCACTCTCCTGCACTTCGTGGGCGGCGAGTTGGTCGATGTCGCCAAGGGCAGAATCGTTCAACCGGGCAACCGCGTGTTCCACGGTAATCCGATGCCACCCACCTTGTATAGGGTTGAACTGGTTCAGGTGCTGCCAGGCTGCGACGAGTTGTTACCTCCGATTCGACCCGCTGGGGCCGACGAAGATGATGTGATGACCCTCAGCGCCTGCATAAGTTGGCCCCTGCTTTGCCGAAGAGCCAGATTCGTTTGGGGGCGGGGGACACCACCCCACAGACAAGACCGCCAGTCGTGCCAGCGCCAAGCCATGGCAAGAACGCCGCAACGCTACCGGACATGCCGGACATCCCTATGGCACAGGATCCGGACATGCATATGGCATAGGATCCGGACGACGACGACAACGACGACGGTACATTTACCAACGTTGATAAGTACTTTGCCGAACATGGGTACGGTGACGAGTTCTGCGGGCCTCCTTCTCAAGAACCCAACCCTGAAAAAGACGACCGCGATCTAGCTGGTACAGCGAAGAAACCCAATTGCAACAGGCGTCGTCTGGCGCTCAGTTCACAGGAGACGCCTCCAGCTGCCGCCTTCACCGAGCCTCAGATAGCTGAGGTGCGAAATATTATCAGCCCCAACACGCTCAAGAAGGCGGTCTATGAGCAGAACTCGATCCCATTACAGCAGATCAAGAAGAAGAGACAGAAACGAAAGACTAACAAGGGCGCCGGTGCGAGCTAGCCGGCACCGAGTATGATCCGTGCTCAGGACGGGCCACCTTCACCTAAGGATATCTCGAGGAGGGTGCATGTGGCGGGTAGGGCGATGCTACCGACAAATATGCTCAATGCTGCAACCGGTGCTATGCGGAATCTGCATGACAGTGTTCTTTCTTTAGAGAAGCGGCGTCTCAGAGAGAATGATGTGGCATACCCGGTTTTCGTGGCCAAGGTGCCAGAGGGCAAGGGCTTTGTGGATAGCACCGTCGGGGGTACGATCGTCCTGCGGTTTGATGACATCTTTGCTATGTTTAACCTTCATCCGCTGCACTACACCTTCGTTCGGCTGTTTTTGCTGAGTATGGAGATGCGGATCATTAGAGACAAGACCCCGGACATTGTGATAGTCGACCCCTTCTACATGCGTGCCAAGATCTTGGGCAGCGCTTGGGACCGGCAAGTCGCGAGTTCACACCTCGAAGGCGTCATTCTGGCAAACCCAGATAAGAATAACTTCCTCGTGCCTTACTTTCCCGAGTAAGTCATCCCCTAACCGCCCCGTAACATATGATTTCTTAGATTTCGATCGTTCTTTTTTTCTAACATTCCGTGTTCTGTGCAGTAACACACATTGCACACTCATCCTCTTAAGCCCGAAATATTCCATGGCCACGTATTTCGACCCGGACCGTGACTCCAAGATAGACTACACAAATATCAAGAAAGTTCTTGATGATGCTCTCCCCGGCTACGCCGCATCTGGAGGCACCTTTAAGAGGCCAGCTCGTAGGTACGGCAGGCACGTGTTCACCCACAATACGACGTTCCCCTACGTCAAGCAGCCGCCTGGCGGTCAGAAGGATGCCTACTACGCCCTCCATCACATGCGGGCGATCGTACGGGACCATAATCACCTTCTGCTACCAAATAATCTCAAAGATTGGGCCGCAAGCTTGGCGGCAATCCAGGACGCGGACATCCGACAAGAATTCTTTCGCGTCCAGTCGGAGTTTGCAGAAATCATCCATCAAGATGTCCTTCGTACCTCGGGGCAGTTCTACCTCAGATATCAACCGTCCAACAGTGAGATAGACACAACGCTACAAATGCAGGCTGACAACGCCCGCGACTTCATGACCATCACGAAAGACGGCGGCTTCATCCACGCTCCGGTCCCATGAGTCGAGTCGAAAGTAGTGATGCTATGTCTAGTTCTGAAACATCGATTAGCTCATGTTGTAATTAAACTTTAATGAACTTGTATGTCTCTTTGGTTTGGATAGCCGTTCAACTTAGATGTAATCGATGTTATTTATTAGTAGGACCATGAATCGTGCTATTAATGTCTTGCTTTTCTCTTCCGATCCTTTTGTTACATACCTATATATTGCTTATGTATTGTCTGTTGTTTGGCTAGTGCATAGAGATGTCGTCGTATGTCGTGTACAAGGGTAAGGTTCCCGGAGTCTACGACGACTGGGAGGAGTGTCGGAAACAGGTTCACCGTTTCAGCGGTAACAGTTACAAAGGGTACACCACTAGGGCGGAGGCGGAATCTAGATATGCGCGCTATCTAGCGGGAGAGAGGAGGGAGCATTGGAGGAACCGGATGAAGACCAGTTTCATCGCGATGATGCTCATCGTGATGACCGCAGCTCTCTTCTATGTGATGGTAGTTTAGATGATCGATATCGACTTGTAATGTGAAGACAAACTCGCTACTCACGGTCTCGAGACTTGTAATGTTCTATCTTTGTTCGGTCTTTTGAATTCGGAGACTAATATGATGAATTGTATTCGGAGACTAATCTTCTATTGTATTCGATGAATCTGCTGTTGCTGTGTGGTGCTGTCTATATTCTGTCCAATAAAATATTTTGTAACCTGTGCAAATATCAGAAAAGAAAAAAATCCCTAATATTCATACTAATGGCGCATCACCCAACGTGCGCCATTAGTATGCCAAAGGATACTAATGGCGCATCACCCCACAGTGCGCCATTAGTATGGCAAAGCACATGTGTAAATATCGCCCCCTGGGAGGCACACTAATGGCGCATGTTGGTCTATACTAATGGCGCACGGCGTGATGCGCCATTAGTATACCAGATACTAATGGCGCACCAGTGGTGCGCCATTAGTATTTAATACTAGTGGCGTGGTACTAGTGGCGCACCAGTAGTGCGCCATTAGTAGGAAAAACGGGTGCGCCACTAGTAGGCCTTTTCCTAGTAGTGATAAGTTTAAGGGATCTCCGACGATGGTTGTCCCGTACCATATTTGTGTAAGAATGCATAAATTTTTGTTTTATTTTTTGATTTTCTTTTCTGATTTCGTGTGATGATCTGTTTGCTTGAGCACTATTTGTTTTTTGGTTTTGTTTTGGCAGACAAGTGTTTGGCATGGTGGTACTGTAGGCAGGA
This sequence comes from Aegilops tauschii subsp. strangulata, assembly GCF_002575655.3. Lineage (NCBI taxonomy): Eukaryota > Viridiplantae > Streptophyta > Magnoliopsida > Poales > Poaceae > Aegilops > Aegilops tauschii. The sequence continues at coordinate 266,727,181 of NC_053038.3, read as the reverse complement.
GTGTTAAAATGATGTTCTCTTCAATAGCCGAGGAGCATGTTGATAACAAAGATATGGTGAGTAACGTTTTTATGTGTCGAAAACCATATTTTGTATGTTGGTTCTTATAGTGTTTATTTTATTTATTTTTCGTAGTTCCAACAGGTCCTGTTTGCAACATTTGATCCGCCAGAGACGAGAGATGGCCTTGGTCATTATTGTGTAGTTGCCTTAAATTTGAAAGAAAGGCGCTTTGAATTTCTTGACTCGCTCAATAAACCTGGCAGCCCTGATGCGATCAGGATTTTTAGGAGGATGGTTAAAAATATCAAGCGTGCATGGAAAGAAGGTAGTTCAAGTTCTGATGAGCCGCTAAATCCTCCTAGACTTGATGGATTTGTGTTGAAACATGACATTGTCCCAATTCAGCCAAATGGGTGTGTTCCGTACAACCCCTCTCCACCATACTGCTCAAGTTTTATTTTTTATTTCATTTTGTGAAACTGATGTTTTTTATTCTTTTATTGTAGGCATGATTATGGATTCTATATGTTTCAATTCTTGCAGACTTGGCATGGTGTTCGAGTTGCTTAGTTTGGGGTGGAGCACATTGGCTAAATCAGAAAGGCCATGGTCTATAGTTGGCGCACATCGAGAAAGTGTTGCCTTGATTTAACATCACTTTTAATTTTTGCAGATAAAGGTTGTTTTATTGAACTTCTTTATTCCCTTATTTATTTTTTGGCTACTGCTTGCTTCCACTTCTTAAGGGCTTTTTTACTAGTGTGTTTAGTTAAATGCATGATTTAGAATGGATGGCTATATTTTTGTTGTGTTAGTGAGGTGCATTTGTTGTAGACAAGTTAGCTGCATTTATTTTGGGGCAAGTGAGCTGCATTGTTCTTTATAAGTGGGTTGCATTGTTGTAGACAGGTGGGCTGTATTGTTGTAGAGTAGTGGCCTGCATTGTTATAGACAAGTGGGCTGCATTGTTGTAGAGAAGTGGGTTGCATTGTTGTGGAGAAGTGGGTTGCATTCTGTTCTTTAGTGAACTGCTTTTTTATATTATTGAGATGTATTTAATGTTTTTTGGTTTTGTATTTTGTGGTGAGTGTTTCCATTTTTTTCCTACACGTTTTTAGGTTTTGATGGGGGCCTTCATGAAGGTTGTACATCACCGTTTGAGTCCCAGGGTTCTGAGCTAGTTATGGAGGATTGTGCCGTTGAAATCTCTCCAGATAATTCTGGTTCTTTGGCTGGAGATGGTTTGAACACAGATGTGGCGTCTGGACCTTATGGTGGAAGTGTTGCTCGACCTAGATCTTCACAAGATGTATTTGATGTTGATGATGATGATTTTGTTACGCCGTGCCCACGCGTCACTATGACTAGGAGTGCAGCAATGACTCGTCCTCCTGTGGACGAGACTGAAGTATTTTCGAACAAGAGGGCAGGTGAGAGGGCTTTTAAGTTGAGATGCTCTATAGAGAATTTGAAGCCTCGGAGATTCAAATATATTGATGAGGTGAGGAAAATAAACGATCTCGTTCTCAGCAAAGATTTTGTAACCAAATACCATGAGTAAGTTTTATGTGTGTGCCCTTCATCCTTTTTATGTGTTTGGTTTTTAATTTTATTTTTATTGATCCCATCTGCATATGTTTACTGCAAGAACGCGTTCTTTATGGTAAATAATCCTTTTGGTGATGTCAAAAATGACACTGTTGACTATATCTATAATACATTCGGCAAAGGAGCTTTAATGGACTCGTATCTCATGGATTTTGTCATCAAGTACTGGAAGCAAGACCCTGAAATGGGTTTAGTTTATCATTCTAGTGAATGTTTGCTACTTTCACCTTTATTTATCACGTTAAACGTGTGCTGTCATTTTTTCTCTTGTACTGATTTTGTCATGTCCATGCGTGCATGCATGTTTTATTCTTTTTATGTCATGTTTTTGTTATTTTTGTATGTAGTATGTTCTTCAAATGGAAACCTTTGTGAATAAATATGATGAAGGACACCCTGTGTTGCCAGTTGTGCATCCCCCATTTGTTTTAGCAGATGCTATTAAGCACTCCAAAGTTTTTGTGAGTGGTGACGAAAACCTGTTGGCCACAAAACTGGTAAGCCATTGTTTTCCGTCATTTATTTTCTTGTTAGTTGCATTTCTTTTTATAGTTATTTTGGAGCAGTGGTCCTAGTGCTACGTGTCGAATGAACTTTTCATTTTTCATTTTGTTTTTTGATGTGACAAAGTATGATGCCGCGCTCCAAGAATGGTCATTATTCCTTATACACGATGAACCAGCATCGCCGGACGATTGATATCCATGGCAATAGGAAGTACACTGGCCATCCTGATTTCACAACAAAGTGGCGCAGGACTAACTACCACTCAGATTGCACTGAAGTGGTATGTCATTTTTTCTAGCCAAGTGCAAATCTTTTTTGTGTTTCTCCTACTGCATTTTATATAAACTGCACATGCAATGTTAGCACACATAGCACCACACTTGTTTATATAGTGCACTGCAACATATGCGTGACAGAACTGCATTCTCTCACACCCCCAATCTGTGTAAAAAAAGTGATAAAAGGAAATGACCTCACGAGCATTTAAAAGAGGGACTGTCTAGACGTTGAGAAGAACATTGTATTTTTCAGTTCGTCTTAATAGTTATTGATCTGTGATGTGTGTTATTTTACTTTGTGCTGCCTTTTGCCAGATAAGGAGGATGGCTCAACGGCTGAAGGCGATTTATGGTGAAAAGTTGTATAAATCTAAGAACCACCCTGACTGGGTTAAATTGGCAGAGAAGCCTTCTTACCCGGTCGTGCCAACGCAGGGAACAAACGAGTGTGGAATCTATGTTTTGAGGGCGACGCAGTTGTATGACGGCCAAGGTCTAGTCGACAAAATTGTCAAATCCGACGTAATAACTTCTCTGTTTCTTCTTTTCTTATTACTTTTTTTTTATTTTTTTTAGTTTTCACTTTTTGTTCTTATAACAACCTTTTCTTTAATCACTGGTCTGCATTTTTTTATTTTCTTTCAGCCTGCTGTTGAATATTGGAAGGTGGAATACATTTTCCAGCTATTGTTTAATCCTTCGAACATGTTGTATTATGAAGACATGACGCCTGAGCTATGAGATCTGATTGGAAGCCTCGGGCTTACTTCCCTGTCGCAGTTGCAGACGCAGTAACAGTCATTTGAAAAAAAAATCCTGGGTAAAAGCCTCTGTATGGACAAGAACTAGGGTTCACGTTGTGTACTCTGTACTGTCTAAGGTAGATAATGTATGAAAAGACTATTTTTTCTGTTTTCTTGTGTTTCGTCTGCTTTTTGCAGCAGCGTATAAGGACGAATTTGTGTGTCTATTTTATTTTATATAAATAACTCATACAATACATATATTTTTATTTGTTGCCACCATGTTTTGTGCGAACTGGCATTGTTCACACCTATATGTATCGTACGTGTCCCAGAAACTGCATTGCATGTGATGCCGAACTTCTTCGTCTAACAAAAAGCACTGCATTTGTCCACAGGTTTGTACAACACCTGTATTTTTGCTGTACTTGCTGCAGCCCATGTATTCATGTATGTATTCCGAAACTGCATTGCTTATGATACTGCACTGCTTTTTTCTAACCAAATGCACTTCATTGTATAGAGTTGCATCCTGCATTTGTTTTTTTGCGTGTACGATAGTTTATTTGTCTATAGGTTTGTACTGCGCCTGTATTCCCTGTACTTGCTGCAGCCCCTGTATTTGTGTATGTATTCCAAAACTGCGTTGTTTATGATACTACACTGCTTTTGTCTAAACAAATGCACTTCATTATATAGAGTTGCGGCCTACATTTGATTTTTTTGCTTGTACGTGATGCATCCCCTATCACATCGCCTCCCTGCCTATCTTAGGGGTGTGGCTCTGGGGTTGCGTGCGTCCTAGGGTTGGAAAAATAGAATGTCTGCACTGCGCCAGTCAACCAAATGCACTGCATGCATTAGCACGAGGCCGAGCAGGGGGGTGGGTGGGGGGTCCCCACCCCCCTGCGAGGCCGAGCATGGAACGAGCCGGAGTAGGGGCGATGCGGCGTGCCGCGTCGCCACATGCGTAGGCGAGTCCGTCACACCTCGTCGCCCCTGTCTATCTTAGGGGTGTGGCTCAGGGGTTGCGTGCGTCCAGGGTTGGAAAAAACAGAGTGTCCGCACTGCCCCTGTCAACCAAGCGCACTGCATGCATTAGCACGAGGTCGAGCAGGGAGGTGGGAGGGCGGGTCGTGACCCCCCCCTACGAGGCCGGGCCTGGAATGAGCTGGAGCATGCGGCGATGCGGCGTGCCACGGCGCCGCATTCGTAGGCGAGTCCGTCACACCCTGTCGCCCCTGTCTATCTTAGGGGTGTGGCTCTAGGGTCACGTGCGTCCTAGGGTTGGAAAAACAGAATGTCCGCACTGCGCTTGTTAACCAAGCGCACTGCGTGAGTTAGCGCGAGGCCGAGCAGGAGGGTGGGAGGGGGTCGTGACCCCCCCTCCCCACCCCCGTGCGAGGCCGAGCCTAGAACGAGCTGGAGCAGGCGGCGCTGCGGCATGCGTAGGCGAGTCCATCACACCCCGTTGCCCTTGTCTATCTTAGGGGTGTGGCTCTGGGGTTGCGTGCGTCCTAGGGTTGGAAAAACAGAATGTCCGCATTGCACCTGTCAACCAAGTGCACTGCATGCTTTAGCGCGAGGCCGGGCAGGAGGTGGGAGGGGGGTCGTGACCCCTCTCCCCACCCCCCTGCGAGTCCGAGCCTGGACGAGGGAGCAGGCCGCGACGCGGCGTACCGTGGTGCCACATGCGTAGGCGAGTCCGTCACACCCTGCCGCCCCCACACCTCGTGCGCCTGTCAACCAAGCCAGGGTGTGACGGGGGATTGTGCCGTGGTAGCCAAGAGAAAAGATTTGCCAAGTGGAGGAGGCGGTTGGACAGCACATGGTAGTGTTCTTGATTGGCTGGAAAAAACAATCGTCTAAGCGAACTGCAATGCTTAATTGACAGCACATCTTCCATCCCATACCGAACTGCACAGTGGACTGCATTTTATTAGGTGGGAGGGTACGGGAGTTGCGTGCTAGTTGTGCATCGTGGGGCTTTTTTGTTTTTGGCTGTGAGAATTTGTTGGGTCCGTTGGGGTGTAAGACGCATTCGGCCCAAGTCGTCCTGTATGGGTGTTTTCTCCTACGCTGTGTGTGAGCGGTATCCTTTAGTCCCACCTCGCCCGCGGAGAGCGCGCTTGACCTGTTTATAAGCGCTAGCGAGGCAGCCTTATCGAACTCCTGTGGTTACTTTTTTGGGCGCTTATACACGGCGCTCGCTGAACTTATCTCTCTGACCTGTGGGCGCATGTGTGCTCGGCCGCATGCATCGTGGCTCAGAACGACTCGCCTACTGTGGGCGCAGACTTATTACGAGACAAGCTGGGGCCTGGTTGCACCTGGGTGGTCAATTTTTTTCCGTATTTGAGGCATCTTTTTCTTTTTTAGTACATATATTTCATGGTAGTACAATGATGTCATTTGTACTGCTTGTACCAACGTTGCGGACTGCACTGCGTGTACCAAGTCTGTGTGTTATGGACTGCACGAAAGTGGCTGTAGCCCCTCTCGTTCTTCATTTAAGCATGTACTGCACTTCATGTATACACTTTGTGAACCGCCTTATATTTCTTCCATGAACTGCATTCACCTTTGTTTAGAATGGTCTGCGGATTATATTTTTTAGAAATATTAATATTAATGGTCTTTTTCTATAGTTACTCTTATGGACTGCATGTGGACACATGTGTACTTCTTATGTTTACCATTGTGAACTGCATTCATCTTTCTTTTTTAGGTATGAGTTGTAGTCAGAGTACTTGATTTTTTTTGTTTAACGTTGTTTTTGAATATGTTTTGTATCTGTGTAGTATGTTTTGGTATCACACATTATATTTTTCAAAGTTATCTAGATACTTGTTCTAATACAAACTCAGCAATCATTACCTAGTGCAACAACATTGTTTTTACAAACAAACGTTCGATATGAAGCAACGGACATAATCAAAACCTTGCAGACATGAAACAAGGAACAACACAACCACTAAAGTAAAAGGAAACTAAACATAGCCCTGTTCATTTCTAGGTGCTGTATTGGATTACAGCCTTGTTCTTCTTCTTCGCTTCTTTTTCTCTTTTTGGCCTGTCCAGTCCCATTATGATATCGTAGATGATTCTCCATGACTCATATGTTGCGAATGCATCTATTGTTGCATATTTGATAAGCTTGTCTGGCAGTGGGCAAAATCCCCACAGAGTATGGTCCTCCTTGCGGTTAATTTTTTCTTCATATCATGGTATTGAATGTCTATCATCCTACTGACAACATCAGCAAAAGAGTCAAACTTCTTTCTACTGTATGGGTCTCTCCATTTCACCTGAATATCAATGTAGTTGTCGGAGTAGATCTCCAAGCCAGATAGCTTCAGCTTGTTTTTGTCTCCTTAAATGGCGAATCCCACGAAGGTGTATTCATAATTCATGAGGAATTTGTCTAGTTCCATTGGCCTGCAAGATGTTTGTATAGACTGAATATTGTTTATTTTTTAGAACCACCAATGTTTTTTTGTTTTTTCTGAAATTGAAGTGCAATTTGAATATCTGAATCTGTTGCTGTCAATAGCTGCTAGTACTTTGTACAACATAACTAGTAAATCTCATAATAGATTCCATAAACAATGCATGTTTGTGCATGTTTGTATTCTTGAATTGAATTTCATACATGTTTTAGATAGTAATGGTGCATTTATCTATTGTTCAGACAAATAATTTGTATTTGGCAAAACAAAATAAAACTGTTGTATTGCTAGATCATCTAATTCAAGAATTGAACACATGAGTTACATGGAGCCAGATGAAAACTATCAATGAATTACTATGCCATGCTTTGTAAAAATGAGAACCAAAGTTTAAATAATGGCACTTGCGATGAAGAAAATTTAAAATCAATATTGACAAGCAATAGTACAGATTGATAATTATTCTGACCTATATTTAGCTACAGAGATGTGGTAGACAAGGCATTCTTTTTCTGCGCATAACTGGAACACTATTGCCCGCTGTGGCTTCACGTAGTGCGTGTACTCGACATCAAAGCTGACTAGTTTGAAGGGCATTCCGCCGAGCTTCCTCCTGAGAGTGGACATCATCTTTTCCATGTCTTGACCCTTGCTTGTGCAAACGACGTGGAGCTTGTGGTTGCCGTGGAGGTCGACGTCGTGGAGCTCCCTGGTGTACCTGCGGCGCTGCTTGTACAGAGGTGCATCTGCCATGACTCTCCTCTGCTCTCTCGTGTTTGTTTTGAGAGAGAGGTTAGTGAAAGGAAGTGTGGAGAAGAAGATGCAATGGGTTTTTTGGGGGGACAAAGCAGTTGTGTTTTCTCCTCTGCACTCTGTGACAGGACCTGGGAGTGGTGGAGTGGGGTGGTAGCGTGGTGGGGCTATGTTTTTAGTTGCATGCCAACTGCAGAGAGGTTCTGCTATGAGGAGGCTGTCTTAGTGCGTTGGAAATCCAGAACGCTGTCGCCTCTTTTTACGTGGCAAGTTCAGGTATGCATGCAACTGTCAGAAAATCTGATGATTGTGTTTTTGGTGATTTTTTCAAGTAAGTGCACTTCTTCGCTATCACGATAGATGCCTATGTCCACATAGTGTACTGCATGCAATTGAAATTTATTCTTCGTATACTGTATTATATCGGATCAGGATTCATACAGATGTACGCACATTTACTTTTTTGATGGAGTTCTTTCTTATTTTCTCTTTTTTTATATTTGATGGTGATGTAGCTTTTGTGTGGATGGAGGGTAGTGTGGATAGGGGTATTGGACTGCTTTGCTTAACTAACAGGGTTGCATTCTTCATTTTAGCCCTACTGCAATGCAGTAGAAAGAGAACTGCATTTCAGAAATAACAATACTTCGTGCTTCCACATGACGAACTGCATTGTTGTACGTGGCGGACTACATTTGTACGTTGACTTCGGGCTTGCTGCATTTTATTTATTAGAGCGAACTATAGTTTCTGGCAGTGCCCACACCTTTTTTGTGGTTGTTATTCATTTAAAAATGTTTCTCATTTTTCTTTGATGTTTTATTTTTGTAATTATTGTTTTTCTAGTGGGTCGTGTTGGGCCTGTGTATTTTAACCACTCTAGCGTGTTGGTCCTGTGTTAGAGGAGTGAAAACGCATTCGGCCCAAGTAAGCCTGTCAGCCCGGCTGGTTCCCAGTGCGCTATGTGTGAGCGGTATCGTATAGTCCCACCTCGCCCGTGGAGAGGGCGCTCGACCAGTTTATAAGCACTGGCGAGGCACCCGTGTCGAACTCCTCTGGTTACTTATTTGGGCGCTTATACACGGCGCTCGCTGCTCTATCCTCTCAGACATGTGGTCCCATGTGTGCCCGGCCCCATGCATCGTGGCTCAGAATGACTCACCTACTGAGGGCGCAGTTCTATTACGAGACTGGTTGGGGCCTATTTGCACCTGGGTGGTCAATTTTGTTTAATATTTCCCCTCTTAGGTATTTTTCAAATGTAGGGGCATGCACTGCATTGATCATGTCTCTGTACTGCATGTTCACATATTCCGCACTACATATACAAGTCACATTTTCTTTTCGTGTTTTGCTCTTATGTATTCTTTTTTCTAGTGTACGTGTGTGAACTGCTTTGTTGGGTCTGTGTGCACTGCATTTGTCAGTGTACTGTGCTGCAGGCGTACACATTTTGCACTGCGTGCATCCCTTTTTGTGCCAACGTTGTGACTACTTGTACCAACATTGTGGACTGCATGACTTGCGTTTACGGACTGCATTACGTGCACCAAGTCAACCCATTGTACACCGCACGGAAGTGCTTCTCTTGTGCTTCATTTTGAGCATGTACTGCACTTCATGCACACGTATTGTGAACTGCCCGGTATTACTTTAAAGAACTGCATTCACTTTTATTTTAGAATGGTCTGCGGATTATATTTTTTAGAAATTTAAATATTTTAATGATCTGCGGTTATTGTGTTGGAAGTGCTGCAGTCAAAGTACACCTTTGTTTTTGGTCTTTTTTCGTTGGTAACATAAGCCTTCATTGATTGTCCTTCAATCTTGGTAACATAAGTTTCATTAACTCTCGTTTAATTTTCACTTTTGGCCTTTTTGCATTCGTCTTCTATAAAGGTAGGCTAACTTCTAACCTTCCTATGTAGTTCATTTCTCCTCTATCCGCGACTTCTCTCCTTTCTCCAGCCTCTCTTTATTTCTTTCCATTTTCTAGGTTTTTTGCGATGGCTCTAGGGCCCTGCGCGAATCTCTCCTGCTGCGGCCATGGTTGTGGCCGATGCACTGCGATTGCTCAGCTTGCTCGCAGGCTTGTCGTGCTCTCCGCAGGGGCAAGGTCTTGTGCCAATCAGGGCGAGCGGAGCAGCTTGCATAGGGCACGGTATTCACGGAAGGATTGGATATGGGCCACATCAATGTTGTTGCATTCTATTCCGCCCTGCTTCGCCGTGGCCTTGGCCGCACAAGTCCTTTTGTCCATCAACTTACACCAACAGACGTGGAGACTCACTAGAAGATGGTATTTTTCGCTTGATCTGATTTTTTCTTTGTGTTTCCTATTTTGTTGTATAATTCCATACTAGTCTAAACTTTTAGTATTTTAGGGACGCACTTATTTTGTTTTATTGAAGTGTACAATATGTGAACTTCTTAGATATTAGATGAGCACTAATAGTTTTCACAATTTTCCACGCTTGTACGGTGTGTACTACATGCAGCTAGTCTCAAGAAATGCATGCTAGTTAGAAGCATACTGCATATTTGCAAGTTCCATACTGCATACTATATTTTGTTTTATCTGCATTTCTTGTTGGACTGTTGTGTACTTCATCCTGCTCGTGTTTGTACTGTGTGCAGGTTTTTACTGCTCTGTGCACAGTATGAGAATTGTACTGCTAGTATCGTCCTCAAATAGTTTTATTACTTTTTGCATAAAAGCCCCCGACGAGTTGTTAGGTATCTCCGGCTCAAGAAGAAGGGCATTCTCCAAGTTTTTCTTAGCAATGGACACCTAAAACCAGCCAAGTACCGTGTAGGCATTGATGGACGGCTGTATCTTCAGAAAGGCTGGAAGGAATTTGTCATTGATAGTGGCCTGAAGTCTGAGCAAGTTGTCATCCTCAACTTTTTGAACTCGAGGATCATATGGCTAGAATCACGTTTGCCATGATTGGTTAAGGTTTCGAGGTTGATTGTAATAAGTACTTGTGCATATTGAACGCTTCATGTTTTGATGTGATTTGTAATAAGTACTTTCATGATCTGAACTGCTTGAATTATAAGTCAGAACTTCATGCTATCTATGAGCTAACTGACTGACTGCTATATATATGGTTTACTCTATATATACATCATTTCTCTCATATGGTTCAGTTGAAGAACTCATAGTCAGAGGGAAATTTGTGTTTACACCTTCAAGCACGGCATACTTGACAGGATTAACAATAAGACACGCACTGGTACGCGTCGGTCCTATACAAATGGTTTTTAACCCCTTTCCGCGACGGCATTTGGGACCATCGCCAAGTGAGTGTGTGCGATAGGGTGTCCTTCCCACACGACCCAAAAACCGTCGGGGATATGGAGCAGTGATCCAGAGGCCTTCCAAACTATAATCGTGTGAGATGCAGCACACCCTAAATTCTTTCGCACATGTGGTATCAGTGATTAAGGGTTTCTAATGACGCAGTGAAACCATACGGTCTGTCGCAACGAACCGTTTGGGAAACAGTATGTAAGGCACACGGGCCAACATATGAACTGTGTGCGATTTGTGCCCCATCGCACACGAGTTTTCTGCGTAACCCGGCTGCCATGCTAGACTCCATGGCACACGTTTGGCAACAATTACCGTGTCGGGATTCAAGAACGACACCTATGGGATCACAGGGAATCCCTACTATGGTTGACAGGGCGCGGGGCTGTGGAAAGAGCGGGTTTAGAAGATCAACACGGGGGAATTTTATCCAGGTTCGGGCCGCAAACGATGCGTAATACCCTAGTCCTGCTTTGGTGTATATTTGGTGTTTTTGAGCTCTTGAACTAGCTGCGGTGCATGCCTAGCCCAAAAAGTCCGAATCCTCCCTCAGTACGCCTCGGGCCTCCTTTTATACGTCAAAGGGGTCGCCACAGTGGCACACAGGAGGTGGAAAGTATGTAGTGTGTACAAGACTAGCTCTGACATCATGGGACAAAACGCGTTTAATGCGTCGCCGACGTGTCCTCTTGCTTTATCGGGGACGTCAAAGAAGCTCCTCCCGTCCGTCGCCGCCTCGCCTTGCTCCAGCGCGCGTCCAAGCTGACGAAGCATGCAGCGCCACGCTAGCTGGCAGGCTGCTGAGCTGGTGTGGTGGCAGGGTCTTCACGAAGATTTGCATGCCACCACGCATGTGCTGGGCTGGTTGGCCTAGAGGTGGCTTGCTACCACGTAGGTGTGTGCCTAGTTGGCCTGGAAGCTGCACGCTGCCATGCAGGCGCTTGTCATGTTGGAGTGGCCAGGGGGCGGCCGAGCCTTGGTAGGTGTTGGCCTGGCTGCAGCCCTGCAGATGCCCCTGGCAAGGGTCTTGCCGGGGTCTTGTGGTCGTCCCCAGCAAGGATCTTGCCAGGGGCCTTCGTCTTCTGGTTCTCATCTAGTCTTGCAGGCCTTTGGTTTTCACAAAGATCTGCATGCCACCATGCAGGCGCCTCCCGATCCTTGGTTCCAATGTTGTCGATGGTGTCGGAACTCTCAGGCTCCAGGGTGGCGGCCTTGCTGGTGTTGGGCAAGTCGCCGCGGCAAGGCTCTTGCCGGGGCTGTGTAGCCGCCCCGGCAAGGTTCGTGCTGGGAAAAACCCATCTTGTCCCTTTGCTCCTCTCGCCTCTGGCTTGGGCGCTGCCCTGGTAGTCTTGTATCTCTGCTTCCTCTGCCCCGCCAAGGATGGCCGCAGGTGTGGCTACAACTGCCCGCGCACAAGTAAATGGGTACAAAAGGACCCTACTTTTGTACACCGACAGGAGCCCCTGGGCCTGGGCGAGCGTTGTTGGGCCAGGCCCAGAACGGTGCGCGGGCGTGTGTGGCAGAGTTTTGACTGCGGTAACTCCTTCGCCAGTTGCGCTTCCCCACGACCCTCGTTGAGTGCGTGATGTGGGCGTTGTGCGTGGAATGACCGCAGCATGCTTGCGTCATCCCGCGGTTGACAGTAAAGAGGTCGCGTCTTCCCTATAACAAAAGGAAAACTGCAGGGCCACTGCTCATTTACTCTCCCCGCCTTGGAACCGTTGTTCCATGTTTCCCACTACACCTGCCCCTTTCGCCACGTACGCCGCATGCACGGCGTAGGGTAGGAGAAAGACGCACGGGATATGGGAAGGCGCGCTATGGCCGATAATCATGCGCCTTTGATTGGGCGGGGAGGGCGCTCGATGACCTCGCTCGTCACCAACTTAATGAGCCAGACTTGAACGGGCTCCTCGAAGGCGTAGGCCAGTCTTTAGCCTTCCCCGCTCGGCTATAAAAAGGGGACTCGGGAGGAGGAGGAGAGGCATCTTCTCGTGTCTTCCCTTCGTCTCCATTCTCCATCCACTGCCATGGCGAGAGGGCGTGGTCGCGGCCGTTCTTCCACGGAGGCGACCAGGTCCTCCTTCCGCCAGAGAGCCACGGCGGTCAAGCAAGAGCCAGCCGCCCAAGGCGAAGGCCACGCTCGGGGTGGAGGTGTTGGACGGGGCCGCGGTCGGGGAGGCGGTCGAGGCAGAGGCGGGCGCGGAAGGGGGACATCCGCGTCATCGCCATCTCCGTCACCATCTCCGCCAACGTCTCCTTCTGCTTCGTCGAGCGGCCATGTCGGGGACACAGAGCTGGAGTTCATCCTGCAGCTACGCGAGCCGCCGTGTAGCCGCCTTCGCCTTCCCGAGGCGTTCGCGAGGGTGCTGGAGATCGACTAGCCACCGAGGTTGAGGCTCCACATGAACGGGTGTTGCAACGGCGACATGTGGGTGAACACAAGGTTCCGCATCTCTCATGTGATGCTCCTTTGTCGGGGTTGGAAAACCTTCGCACGCGCCCACTACTTGATGAAGGGGCACGTTCTCCTCTTGAAATTAGTGAAGAGCGACCTGCTCTCCGTCAAGGTCTTCGGGCGCTCGGGACACAGGTTAGGGTGCTTTGCGGAGAGCTCGACCGACGACAAGAGCTCCTCCTCTAGCGACGGCAACGAGGAGGGGACCAGTGGGGAGGACGACGGGGACTAGTCCGACTAGATGACGGACACCCCGTCCCTAGGTGGCGCTAGCAGCAGCACCATCTGCACCTGGCCTTCTGCCGGCAGGACGACTTGCCGGGGGGGGCAGTTCTTGGCGGTGGCTCCTCGAGCCAGCTCCTTGAACTTCTCGGGGCCGTCACTTCTGGCGGCCGGCGCTGGAAGGCCGGAGAAGACGAAGAAGGCGGGTGGCGGGCCGTCAAGTCGGAGTACGATGGCATCGATGCCTTCGTCGTGTATTGCTGGCCCGCTGCCTCATCTTTCGACTTCTTCCCCGGCACCGTCATCACCAACCCTCTCCTGGGCGGCCGCCGGGATGCTCTCTTGGTGTCTTCTGCTGCTCGTACCTCTCCTACGCACTCCTTTTGCCCTCTTGTTTATCCTGATCCGCTTCCTGAGGAGGGAGACAAGAAAGGGATTACGCGCATCTTATCTTTTTTAGATCTTTAAGCCTGCGGGCACTTGTCGAATTTAGACCTTGTAACCCCTTGCTCATGTTTATATTCTATATGAATTGTACTTGTTTAATCAACGTATTGATGAAAAAGGTTCTATGCTGGCCGGGTTCTTTTGTGCGTGAGTGAGGCCCACACTAAGGAGCGAGTCCTTATTATTTCAAACAAACAACGTCGCCCGGCAACATACCTTGCGGTCCCTCCGCTTTATACCATGACCATACCCATGCCCTTGGCGGGAGTAGGGGTAAAGTAGGATCGGGCCCTTCGCTTGTTTCCCTTCCACTGCAACTACAACCACATTCCGGCCTGAAAGGGATTTCAGGCATAGGAAAGAGGGAGCACGGTGGTATAGGAGTGGGCAAAGTTTCGTACGTTCAAGTTTCATACGGAAACGCATAGCGTGGGAGAGAAAACTTATCTGAATTTGCAGCCCCCCAGCAACCTTGGCTTGCCAGGGTCGGGGGTGTCAATCCGCCTTCTTTCCTCCAAATGGCTCTGCAGAACGCCTGTGCAGCCTGCGAACCAAGAACAGACTGGAAGAGACAGAAAGACATGACTTGACCTCTATGCTAGGGGTTAGTTGCCGCCAAGCACTATCAACCCAAACAGAGAGAGAGACTCAACCTAGTGTGCATGCTAAATTCTAGGGTGCCAGCGCTTCATTTATTTATTTGATGCTCACGGTCTGCGCCTGGCTTTGTACAAAGGGGTGACATGCCTTGCCGCCAAGGCTTGTACAAAAAAGTGGTATGCCGGGAGGTCCGGCAACCGCGCCTTATGGGTAAAACTTGCGAAGATATTCGATGTTACAGGAGTTGCTCACTGGAATCCCATCTTCGGTCTCCAGGCGGACTGCGCCGGGCCTGGTGACTCGTATTACCCGATAAGGGCCTTCCCACTTTGGCGTAAACTTGTTGGAATTCTTGGCGGATTGAACTCGCCAAAGAACAAGGTCGCCTTCCTCAAGGCTTCGGGTATGAACCTTGCGGCTATGGTGGTGGTGCAAGGCTTGCTGGTAGCGAGCGGCCCGCACAGCAGCCCAAAGACGATCTTCCTCAAGGAGCGTCGCATCATCTTGGCGCAACTGCTCTTGCTCAAGCTCTTCATAAGCAAGCACTCGAGGTGACCCGTATATGAGTTCCATGGGGAGAACTGCTTCTGCCCCGTATACCAGGGCAAAGGGTGTCTGGCCGGTGGCTCGATTTGGCGTCGTTCTGATCGACCAAAGAAGCGTCGGCAACTCGTCAATCCAGCACTTTCCGCACTTGTGTAGCTTGTCAAAAGTGCTGGTCTTGAGGCCACGCAACACTTCTGCATTTGCTCTCTCAGCCTGGCTGTTACTTCTAGGATGAGAAACAGAAGCAAGACAAACATTGCCACCGAGGTCTTGGATGTATTGCATGAAGGTGCGGCTCGTGAACTGCGTGCCGTCATCGGTGATGACCCTATTGGGCACGCCAAAACGGCAGACTAGCCCCTTGAAGAACTTGACGGCCGACTGTGTTGTCACCTTTCTCACCGGCTCCACTTCCGGCCACTTTGTGAACTTGTCGATCGCGACGTACAAGTACTCAAAGCCCCCAACAACGCGGGGAAAAGGGCCCAGTATGTCGAGCCCCCAGACCGAAAATGGCCAGGAAAGAGGGATTGTCTGGAGAGCTTGGGCTGGCTGATGAAGCTTCTTTGAATGGAACTGGCACGCTTCACACTTGGTTACTAGTGAGGTTGCATCCTGGAGAGCGGTGGGCCAGAAGAAACCTTGCCGGAATGCTTTGCCGGCAAGGGCTCTTGACCCTATGTGGGAGCCTCACATGCCTCCATGTATCTCTGCCAATAGCTCCAGTCCGTCCTCCCGAGGAATGCCCTTCAATTTCATGTCGTTCGGTCTCCTTCTGTATAGGGAATCATCCACAAACTGGTACATGCTGGATCGACGGGCCACTTTCTCTGGTTCTTCCTGTTCCTCAGGGAGTTCCCCTGTTTGGAGAAAACGGACGGTGTGCTGCGCCCATGCTGGAGCCTAAGGCTCGACGACAAGGACTAAAGGCTCATCTTCGGCCGTGGGGGCAGCTGCCTCTATGGCGAGGGCTTGGGGTCCTGCCGGAGGTTGCTGCCCCTCGGCAAGCTTGGGGCACCTGGCAACGTCCTTGTCGGCAGCTCCTGGGAGCTCAGCGGAGAAGAACTTGTCGGGGCCTGCTTGCCTTCGCTTGTTCTGCCCTGCTAATGACTCAACGGATGGCTGGGTTAGTTGAAGCACGAATGTACCTGGTTCCACAGGCAACTTGAGGGCAGCGCGTTTTGACAAGTCGTCGGCAATGTTGTTCTCTGCTCGGGGAACATGCTCCGCTTGTAGACCGTCAAAATGCTCCTCCAACTTCCTCACCCCATCCACATAGGTTTCCAGCAACGGGCTCTGGTAATCCTTGTTAACTTGCTTGACGACGAGCTGCGAATCACCTCTGATGATGAGCTTCCTGATTCCGAGGTCTGCCGCGATCCTGAGACCGGCAAGCAATCCCTCATACACTGCCATGTTGTTTGTTGATTTTTGCCGGGGAAGGTGCATCTGGACCACGTACTTGAGGTGCTCTCCGCTGGGTGCAATGACTAGCACGCCGGCACCTGCACCTTGTAGCGAGAAAGCCCCAATGAAGTACATGATCCGATCACGGCCCGTCTCCTTGCCGGGAAAGGTGGTCTGTTGAATTTCCTCGTCGGGCGTTGAGGTCCATTCTGCTATGAACTCCGCCAAGGCTCGGCTCTTGACTGTTGAAGTACTTTCAAACTTGAGGCCGAAGCTCGACATTTCCAATGCCCATTCCACAATCATCCCAGTCACATCCGGGTTGTGCAAGATTCGCTGCAGAGGGAGGCGGGTGACGACGGTGATCTCATGTGCTTGGAAATAGTGACGCAGCTTTCTCGAGGCCATAAGAAGGCCGAAAAGTAGCTTCTGCATCCCTGAATACCTTGATCTGGCCCCCTGCAAGAGGGAAATGACAAAATAAACCGGGTGCTGCACCACCTTCTTCTTCTGTTCAAATTCTCCCATCCGCGTAGATTCTGTCTTGCCGGGACCGGGAGTTCCGCCTCACCGGCGTCAAGCCCTGTCGGGGAGAGCCCCGGCCCACCATCTGACGGCTCCGCTGCCGCTGCTGCTTCCTCCTCAAGTTCCCTGTATGCTACTAGCGCAACACTAACCACTTGATTCGTCGCCGCTAGATACATTAGCAACGACTCTTGTGGTTTAGGTGCGACTAGTATTGGCATGGAGGAGAGGTACTTCTTCAAATCCTATAGCGCTGCCTCTGCCTCCAGAGTCCATTTCACTGGACCAGCCTTTTTCAAAACTTTGAAAAAGGGGAGGGCACACTCAGCAGATTTGGAGATGAACCTACTTAGAGCAACAACGCAGCCGGCGAGCCTACGGACGTCTTTGACCCATCTCGGCGCCTCAATCTGCTCAATCGCTTTGATCTTGTCGGGATTCGCTTCAATCCCGCATTGAGACACAAAGAATCCAAGAAGTTTGCCGGACGGGACACCGATCACGCACTTCTGTGGGTTGAGCTTGAGGTCGATCTTGCGCAGATTCGCAAATGTTTCTTCCAGATCCTGCATGAGCGTAGCCCTGTCCTTGGTTTTGACCACTATATCATCCATGTAAGCTTCCATATGTCTATGCAGCTGGGGCTAAACCAATTTGGACCGCTCGGGCAAACGTCGAACCAGCGCTTTTCAACCCGAAGGGCATTCATACAAAAAAGTATGTACCACACGGGGTGATGAACGCGGTCTTTTCTTTGTCTACCTTCATCATGAAGATCTGATGGTATCCTTAATAGGCGTCGAGGAATGACAGCAGGTCACACCCGGTAGTGGAGTCCACAATCTGGTCTATGTGTGGCAAAGGGAAAGGATCCTTTGGATAGGCCTTATTGATATCTGTGTGATCAATACATAGCCTCCACTTCCCATTTGCCTTACGCACTACCACTGGATTGGCCAACCACGTGGGGTGGAGCACTCCTCTAACCAAGCCTGCCGCCTCTAACATCCTGATCTCTTTGATGATAAACTCTTGCCGCTCCAAAGCTTGCTTCCTGACCTTCTGCTTGACGGGCCGTGCATGAGGACAGATAGGAAGATGGTGCTCAATCATCTTCCTGGGAACGCCGGGGATGTCGGATGCTTGCCATGCAAACACATCGACATTTGCCCGCAGGAAGGCGATGAGCGCACTTTCCTATTTGCTGTCAAGGGTGGAGCTTATAGTAAAAGCCCCGCCCGTGCAGTCCTCCTTGACGGGCAACTTCTTGGTCTCTGGTGGTGCTGCCTTGGATTTCTTTCTCTTAGCGGTGGAGCTCTCTAGCATGTCCTCGACGGGAGCGCTGCACTCCGAAGAGGGGCACTCGTCGGAGTTGGTGCAGGAGGTCTTGTTGGAAGAGGTCTTGCCGGTCTTCTCCCCCCCTGGGGCTACAGTGGCAGGAGCAAGTGCCTTGGCGGCAGTTGCGGCAACTGCCTCCCGGTAGAGTTGCTCAGCTCAGATGAGTGCGTCTTTCTTGTCGGAGGGGACGGTGATGATGCTCAGTGGCCTGGGCATCTTCAACATGTTGTAGGCGTAATGTGATGCCGCCATGAACTTAGCCAGCGCTGGGCGGCCAAGGATCCCATTGTAGGGCAGGGGGATCTTGGCGACATCAAAAATGATCTTCTCCGTCCTGTAGTTCAGCTCGCCCCCAAATGTAACGGGCAACATGATTTTACCCTTCGGCTGACTCCTCCCTGGGTTGACTCCTTGAAACGTGCCTGTCTCCTCGAGATCTCCATCGGGGATTTGTAGTCTCTCGATCACATCAGGCGAGATCAAGTTCAAACCAGCCCCACCATCAACTAGCACCTTTGTCACCTTGTGGTTGCGTATTGTTGGTTAAACCAACAACGGCAAACACCCGACCGCAGTTGTGCGATCAGGGTGATCCCCGGTGTCAAATATGATAGGTGTGCTGGACCACTTCAGTGGCTTCTGGGCATCAAATGATCGCTCTGCCACAGTGACCTCACGCGCCCACTGCTTCAGCTGGCGGTGAGAGGTATGCAACGAGGCGCCACCGTCGACGCACATGGCCTCCGTAGCTTTCTGGAACTCGTGCTCGCCGGACTCATCGTCCTCACCATGATCATCATCCTCCTCCTTCTTGTCACGGCCCCGAGCGGGCCTCTCTTGTTGATTATCCTTGCCGCGGCAACCTCCTTGGCCGCCATGCTTCTTGCCGGACCCCTCAGCTCCATCCTAGCCCTTCTCCTTGTCTCGCCTCTCATATTCGGTTTTCTATTTCTCTGCAAGGAGCTCAACCTGTCGGCAATTCTAGAGGTCGTGGCCCTTGGTGTGATGGATCTTGCAATACTGCTTGTCGGAGCCTCCTGGCTTGTCGGCAGCCGCCAAGGCCCGGCAAGCGGCACACCCGGCTACTTCCTTGTCGGGGTCGTCAGCCTTGGCCTTCTTGGCGGCGCCGGGGTCGCCGAATCCCTCAACGGCAAGCACGGTCTTGCCCTTACGCTTCCTGTTGCGGCGTCGGCCCTTCTTTGCTGGGGCGGCAGCGTCTTCATCTGTGGAGTCGGTTTCCGCGCTAGCATCTTCGCCGGGGTAATTCCTTCCTTCTTCAGCCCGAGCACATCTGTCAGCCAGAACATAAAGCTCGGCTACATCCTTGACCTTGTTCGTCGCCAGCTCTTCACGCATCTTGCGGTTGCGCACATTCTGAATGAATGCACTGATGATAGCGGCGGGGTGAACATCTGGGATGTTGTACTGCACACGGCTAAACCTTTGTATGTACTTGCGCAGGTGTCGGTGTCAAAACCGGTAGATCTCGGGTAGGGGGTCGCGAACTGTGCATCTAAGGTCGATGGTAATAGGAGACAGGGGACACGATGTTTAACTAGGTTCGAGCCCTCTTGATGGAGGTAATACCCTACTTCCTGCTTGATTGATCTTGATGAATATGAGGATTACAAGAGTTGATCTACCACGAGATCGTAATGGCTAAACCCTAGATGTCTAGCCTGTATGATTGTGATTGCCTCTACGGACTAAACCCTCCGGTTTATATAGACACCGGAGGGGCCTAGGGTTGCACAGAGTCGGTTTACAGAGGAAGGAATCTTCATATCCGAACGCCAAGCCTACCTTCCATGCAATGGTGAGTCCCATCCGGACACGGGAGGAAGTCTTCTGTCTTGTATCTTCATGGCCCATCAGTCCGGCCCACGTCACATAGCCCGGACTCCCGAGGACCCCTTAATCCAGGACTCCCTCAGTAGCCCCTGAACCAGGCTTCAATGACGATGTGTCCGGCGTGCAGATTGTCTTCAGCATTGCAAGGCGGGTTCCTCCTCCGAGTACTCCAAAGCAGCCCTCGAACACAGAAAACATGTCCGGCTCTGCAAAACAAGTACCACACACAACCGCAGAGAGTATAATATTTCATGAGTCCCATCTACTAATAACTTTTGTAGCGAGACATTACGTCCCTGCCCGGTCATTATTTCGAACCGTTTTTTAGCCTCCCGCTCCATGTTTCGAGATGCGGTTTTCATTGGCACGTCTTGTCGAAGCAGAGATCGTGTCCCCTTATTGCAGGATTCTCATTAATACGAGCGTGGGTAATCCAACCGCGCCATCTGCACGGCCCTTGGGGAATAGGCGAGTTTTAAGGTGAATGGGGAGGCGCTTGGTATTCGCTGCCTTCATAAAGAGATAAGGATTCACCCTTTCACCCATGCCTTCTTTCTCTCTGCCCACCCATTCTCAAGCTCCAGCACCCAAGCTTCCATCATTTCCACCTCAAAAAAAGCACTCCGTCCATGTACGGATCTGGAGCGCAGGGCAAGTGGATGGCCTCCTCCGTCACGGAGAAGGACATCACGAAGCTCCGGGAGGCGGGGTACTTGGCCCAGGAAATCGCCCACCGGCTTCCGGCCAAGGGGCAGATCGTCCCAACCCCGGAGCCCCATGAGAGGGTGGTGTTCATTCCCCACTTTGTCCGTGGGTTAGGGTTTCCTCTCCACCCCTTCGTCCGCAGACTCATGTTCTACTATGGGCTAGATTTCCACAATCTAGCTCCAAATTCTTTCCTCAACATTTTGGCATTCATTGTCGTGTGCGAGGCCATCCTCCACATCCCACCCCACTTCGGATTGTGGCTAAAGATCTTTAATGTGAAGCCGAAGGTGGTGGGTGGTCAACACGCAGAGTGCGGAGGTGCTATGGTGAGAAAGTCGTCCAATGTCTCATGGCCCAAAGGTACCTTCATGGAGACCGTCAAAGGGAGGCAACAGTAGTGGTTCTACGTCACAGAGCCCCGTGACACCACCTGGGCCGCGGCTCCCAAATTTAAGTCTGGGCCCCCGATGCGGCTCACCTCCTGGCTAGAGAAGGGCCTGTACTGGGCTTCGTCGGACGAGCTGACAGCGCTGCAGACGCGCATCAAGAGCATGGTGGACAAGAACATTAAGCTCGTCAGCATGATCGAAGTGATGATTTTTTGCCGGATCCTTCCTTGTCAAAGCCGGACTTGCCATTTGTGGGAGTTTGATCCGGCCAAGCACCAGACCATGCAACAGTTCTTCGGTGCTACACACAAAGGCATCTGGAAGGTGCTTTTTAGGGCCAATGAGACGTGGCCGAAGACGACCTAGGACCGTGGGTACAACCTGACCCATCCCACCAGTCCGGTAAGTTTTTCGTATTTCAAGGTGCATCCTTCACCTGTACATTCAAGGAAGATGTCTAAGCTTCCCTATCTGTCTTTTCAGGGCTGGACAAAGAAGGCGGAGCAGATCCAGTGTCCGGCTCCGCTGCCTGAAAACCCAGCTATCCCACTTCTGACGAAGATGCTAGTCCCGGTGCCCAAACAGGCGTCGGAGAAGAAGGCTAAGAAGAAGGGCCAGGCGGGAAGAGGCGGCCTTCGCCGTAAAGGTACTTCGGACGTGACGTCCGAAGACGCTGAACCCACTCCTCCCCCGCCACCGAGGACGAGGAGCAGGAGGAGGAAAGCAACTCTCCCAATGAGGGGGGAAGGAAGAAAAGGGCGACCTCCACGAATCTGGAGGCTGAGGCGTCCAAGAAGGGAAGGGTCTCCCTCGCGGACAACTCCATGTTGGACACTGATAGCAGGGAGAAGCCCCTGGGCAAAGATGAACGCCGTCAAGCTAGTGGCACCCCAGGGAGAAGCCCCTGGCCGAATCGTAAATACTCAAAGGCACTTATACACACATATATCCAACTTCTTTACTTCGTGGTTTTAATATGTCGAATCATGCGCTGCAGTCTGGCCCACGCCCGCCCCCAGCGATCCTCATCTTTGGGGATTCGCTGGATCCAAATGTGATGGACAGCGGGTCACTTCCTGCGGCCTCCTCTCCCAAGGCCGCGAACGACGCCGAGGTGTTATGCCGAAGGACCTTCCCAGGCCAGGGAGAGGTACAGGAGGTCGTCAGGGTGGCGCCAGAGGGTGATAACTCTGCCGCCGGACACATGGGGGAGCAAATCCCCCTGGAGACTGGTGATGGGGGCCATATCCAATTCGGCCCCCAGCCGAATACTATTCCGGGGGCCCATACGGCTCCGGAATCAGGCAAGCAGCCTCCTTCTAAAGAAGGAGGTGCACCTATTCCGCCGGTGACCTCTGACCATCCGGAGGCACCGGATACTCTACTGGAAGCGCTGCAAAGTGCTTCCATTGTTGAGGAACACCGTATCCTCATGGGTATGATGGTTGAGAGGGTTCAGTCCGCTAAGAGCAGACTGACTGAAGCCTGCACCAGCCTTCTAATTGGCTTTGAGGTAGGCAACGTAATTATGCAAAAATAATGTCATAGTATAGACAGTAGCCCCTGAGACTCCGTCCGGTGTTCGAAAAGAAAAGCCGGACAGAGGATCAAATAATTTTCGCAGGAGCCTAACCATACGTGTCTATGTGAATAAGCAGGCGTTGATTGGTTTCGCCAGGTTCCACCTCGAGACGGCGGCGCTTCGTCTCAAAAGCTTCCTTGTTATTTTTTTAGGGCAAAACACACCTTATACCAGAAGATCAGCATCGGGGGGCTGCCAAGTGGCCCACGAGGCAGGGGGCGAGCGCAGGGGGTAGGGCGCGCCCTCCACCTTCGTGGACGGTGGGTGGCCCCCCTCTGGTGCTTTCTTCGCCCAATATTTTTAATATATTACAAAACTGACTTTCGTGGAGTTTCGGGACTTTTGGAGTTGTACAAAATATGTCTCTAATATTTGCTCCTTTTCCAGCCCAGAATTCCAGCTGCCGGCATTCTCCCTCTTCATGTAAACCTTATAAATTAAGACAGAAAAGGCATAAGTATTGTGACATAATGTGTAATAACAGCCCATAATGCAATAAATATCGATATAAAAACATGATGCAAAATGGACGTATCAACTCCCCCAAGCTTAGACCTCGCTTGTCCTTAAGCGGAAGCCGATATCGAAAAATATGTCCACATGTTTAGAGAAAAAGGTGTCGATAAAATAAAATACGGACATGAGGGCATCATGATCATTCTTAGAATAGCAACATATATATATTGTCATATGATTTCTTATGCTGAAGTAACAATCTATTCACAATGTAAAGTATGAATCGGAATCTTCATTGAGAAACTAGCAAGCTATAATCTCAGTCATTGAAGCAATTGCAATCTTTCGAAACATCAGAAAGAGTCAATGTAAGAGATTTTCAGCAAGTCCACATACTCAACTATCATTTAGTCTTTCACAATTACTAACACTCACGCAATACTTATGGGTATGAAGTTTTAACCGGACACAGAGAAAGATAGGGGCTTATAGTTTTGCCTCCCAACCTTTTACCTCAAGGGTAACGTCAACAATAATGCTTCATGAAAACCCACATCCGATTGGATATATATATATATATATATATATATATATCAGGATCTTTCCAACACATAGTGCTTGCCAAAGGATAAAGTGTAAAAAGGAAAGGTGAAGATCACCATGACTATTGTATAAGGTATAAGACAAAAAAATATAGGCCCTTCAAAGAGGGAAGCAGAGGTTGCCATGTGCTTTTATGGTTGGATGCACAAAATCTTAATGCAAAAGAACGTCACTTTATATTGCCACTTGTGATAGGGACCTTTATTATGCAGTTCGTCGCTTTTATTTCTTCCATATCACAAGCTCGTATAAAGCTTATTTTCTCCACACTAATAGATCATGCATATTTAGAGAGCAATTTTTATTGCTTGCAACAACGACAACTTACTTGAAGGATCTTACTCAATCCATAGGTAGATATGGTGGACTCTCATGGCAAAACTGGGTTTAAAGATCTTTAGAAGCACAAGTAGTATCTCTACTTTGTGCAAAGAATTTGGCTAGCATGAGGGGGAAAGGCAAGCTCAACATGTTGGATGATCCATGACAATGTAATTTATTTCGGATGTAAGGAAACATAACGCATTACGTTGTCTTCCTTGTCCAACATCAACTGTTTAGCATGTCATATTTTAATGAGTGCTCACAATCATAAAAGATGTCCATGATAGTATATTTATATGTGAAAACCTATCTTTCTTTATTACTTCCTATTAATTGCAACGATGACCAAAACTATGTTTGTCAACTCTCAACAACTTTTATTCATCATACTCTTTATATGTGAAGTCATTACTTTCCATAAGATCAATATGATCCCTTTATTTATTTTTATTCTTACTCCTTTTTTTATTCCCTCAAGATCATAGCAAGATAACCAAGCCCTTGACTCAACACTAATCTTTATTATATATAGCTCACGGACTCAATTACATAGATAAGGATCAACACAAAAACTCAAAGCTAGATCATACTAAACTTTATTCTACTAGATCAAGATATAACCAAAAGGATCGAACTAAGAAAAACATTAAAGATAGAATTGCGATGGTGATACGATACCGGGGCACCTCCCCCAAGCTTGGCAGTTGCCAAGGGGAGTGCCCATACCCATGTATTTATGTCTCTTTCTTTGTAGGTGGTGATGATGGAGTTGTTGATGAAGTCGTGTCACACATCGAGCGTAGGAGATTCTCCAATTTGCGAATAATGCCCTTGAGTGCGGTGATGTATTCTTGCAACAAAATATTTTCACGAGTGAGATACTTGTTTTGCACCCGAACTATTTCAATTATCTTGAAAGCTTCTATTTCAGTAGGGGTAAGATGGTTATAGTAAGGTTGAAGGATGTCTTCTTCTTCTGCTGCCAGAGCTTGATCCTCTGTGGCCTTCTTGATCCTATCACCCTTGTTTATCTCCCCAAGTTCTTCTCTCTTCATCTCTATCTTCATTAGCCAAGCATCGTCTCCCGCGTTGTTGGAGGAGGGGGACGACATAATGCCTGGCCTTGAAAACTCTGGCAGAAAATAGCTCGGAACAAAAACAGGGGATATTTGCGTGGTACGGTGGTCAAAACCTTTGGGAGTTTATATAATGAATTTTCACTGACTAAAGAAGTATCATGCAAGAAAATGGAGTCCGGAGGGCTCACGAGGTGCCCACGAGGTAGGGGGGCGCGCCCTCCACCCTCGTGGATGGCTGGTGTACCTTTCAGACTACTTCTTATTTTCCTATTTTCTTAAATATTCCAAAACGGAGAAAAATTGCTATTAGAACTGTTTTGGAGTCGGTTTACTTACCATACCACATACCTATTCCTTTTCGGACTCTGAAACGTTCTGGAAAGTGTCCCTAATGTACTCCTCCGAGGTTACGGTATCAATAACATTGGTTTCAACATTTATGGGATTATGTGAGATATAATGTTTGACTCTTTGACCGTTCAGCACCTTCGGATTTGTACCTTCGAAGTTGTTGATTTTTATGGCACCGGAACAATAGACCTCCTCGATAATGTAAGGACCTTCCCATTTAGAGAGGAGTTTTCCTGCAAAAAACCTTAAACGAGAGTTGTAACAAAACATAATCACCTACATTAAACTCACGCTTTTGTATCCGTTTGTCATGCCATCTTTTAACTTTTTCTTTAAATATTTTGGCATTCTCATAGGCCTGGGTTCTCCACTCATCAAGTGAGCTAATGTCAAATATAGTCTCTTCTCACCGGCAAGTTTGAATCATAATTGAGCTCTTTAATGACCCAATGTAACACCCCGCATGTAACTTGCCATATTTGTAACTCCGACTCTTGCCATTTTCGGCTATGTGATATGATATTCCCTGCGTGGTCGGGTTTTGTTTTTCTTTTTTTCATTTTGTCATGTCATGCATTTCATATCATCTCATCATGTGCATTGCATTTGCATACGTGTTCTTCTCATGCATCCAAGCATTTTCCCCGTTGTCCGTTTTGCAATCCGGCGCTCCTATCTCCCCCGGTGCACTCCTTTCGTTTTCTTTCGTGTGCGGGTGTCAAACTTTCTCGGAATGGACCGAGGCTTGTCAAGTGGCCTTAATATACCACCCGGAGACCACCGGTCAAGTTTCGTTCCATTTGGAGGTCGTTTGGTACTCCAACGGTTAACCGGGCATCCGCAATGTCCATTTGAATGTCCAGCAAAAACCCCCTCAAAAACCAGCCCAAAATCCACCAAACTCTCTTCCATGCTCTAGGTCATTCGATCACGATCGTGTGGGCGAAAACCGCACCTCATTTGGAGCCTCCTAGCTCCCTCTACCTATAAATATGTGGGCATCCCGAAATTACAATCGCAGTCAAACCCTAGCGTCTTCCAGCTCGCGCCACCGGACAAAGTCCGCCCGCGCCGGACACGTCCGCCCGCACCGCCCGGCGAATCAGCACGCGCCACGTCATCAGCCCGTCGCCGCCGTCGCGCCGGCCCGCGAGGCCCCCGTGGCCCGCCGTCGTCGCCTCCCGGCCCGGCCATCGCCTCCGCGCCGCCCGCCGGCTCCCTCCGCCCCGCCGCCGGCCGGCCCCGCCACCGCTCGCCGCCGCCAACCGCCGCGCCGCCGGAGCCCGTGCCCGCCGGCGCCCCTCGCCGCCTCCGGCGCGCCACCGCCGCCTCCCTCCACCGGCGCCGCCTCCCTCCCTCGCCGCCTCCTCTTCCTCCATCGCCGGAGAGGCCGGAGCCCGAGCCCGAGCCTATTTGCTCGATCGGATCTGGAAGATCCCTCGTGAGTTGACTTTCTCGCGACCCCGAAAATTCCCAAGTCCTCAATCTTTTCCAGCATATTGCCCTGTTCGTGATGCCATAACTCCTTGCATGTAGCTTCGATTCGTGCGTGTAATATGTCAAATTGTTCGCCTCGTGATGCTCTTCATTTTGTTCAATTGCACCATGTTCATTAGAGGTCATCTTGATGCCCAAATCTCTGTTGGAAGAGGGCTAGTTGCTGT
The DNA here is from genome assembly GCF_002575655.3 of Aegilops tauschii subsp. strangulata. Classification (NCBI taxonomy): domain Eukaryota; kingdom Viridiplantae; phylum Streptophyta; class Magnoliopsida; order Poales; family Poaceae; genus Aegilops; species Aegilops tauschii. Next base: position 266,699,974 of record NC_053038.3, on the reverse strand, counting down.
TATCTTTTGCACTTTTGCTATGCTTGTTTGAGCTTGATATCTTGTGAACTAGCCGTAGCTCAGTGTTCATCTTTTGTCAAGAATCTCCTGTAACTGTCATATGCTTTGTTTCTATGTTGTAGTGCTGTAGCATTGTTGCTTGTTGCATTTTAAGTCCTATCATGCTGTTAATCGCAGTATCGTGTCATTCTTGTTTTGCTTGCCATTTGCAAACCGTGCATCCGTTTCCGGTGATCTTTATATCGATTTCGACCGAAATCATCTCACCTTTCCAGTGGCATGCTTGGTTTGCCAAGTTACTGCCATGTTCATCATTTTCCTTCCGGAGCACGCATATGCATCGCATATCATACATGTTTTGCATCATGTTGCTTGCGCATTTCTCGTGGTTGATTGTGGTTCCGTTTGTTTGTGTTCTTGTCTTGGGTAGAGCCGGGAGATGAGTTCATGAACGAGGAACCTGTTGAGTACGCTTACGAGGATCAAGCTTTCGACAACTCTGAGAACCTTGCAGGCAAGATGACCACCCCTCGAAATCACTTCTATCTTTGCTTTGCTAGTTGTTCGCTCTATTTCCATGCTACGCTACCTATCACTTGCTATATCATGTCACCCATTTTGCCATGTCAGCCTCTAACCATCTTTTCCTAGCAAACCGTTGTTAGGCTAAGTTACCGCTTTTGCTCAGCCCCTCTTATAGCGTTGCTAGTTGCAGGTGAAGTTGAAGTTTGTTCCATGTCGGAACATGGATATGTTGGGATATCACAATATCTCTTATTTAATTAATGCATCTATATATTTTCGTCAAGGGTGGAAGGCTCGGCCTTATGCCTGGTGTTTTGTTCCACTCTTGCCGCCCTAGTTACTGTTATACCGGGATTATGTTCCTTGAGTTTGCGTTCCTTACGCGGTCGGGTGATTTATGGGACCCCCTTGACAGTTCGCCTTGAATAAAACTCCTCCAGCAAGGCCCAACCTTGGTTTTACCATTTGCCACCTAAGCCTTTTCCCCCGGGTTTTCGCGAGCCCGAGGGTCATCTTTATTTTAAACCCCCGGGCCAGTGCTCCTCTGAGTATTGGTCTAAACTGTCAGTCGCCGGTGGCCACCAGGGGCAACTCTAGGCTGGCCTATCGGAAGCTTGGACAATCCGGTGTGCCCTAAGAACGAGATATGTGCAGCTCCTATCGGGATTTGTCGGCACATTCGGGCGGCTTTGTTGGTCTTGTTTTACCATTGTCGAGATGTCTTGTAAACCGGGATTTAGAGACTGATCGGGTCTTTCCGGGAGAAGGTTTATCCTTCGTTGACCGCGAGAGCTTATGATGGGCTAAGTTGGGACACCACTGCAGGGTATTATCTTTCGAAAGCCGTGCCCGCGGTTATGAGGCAGATGGGAATTTGTTAATGACCGGTTGTAGATAACTTGTCACTTGACCCAATTAAAATACATCAACTGCGTGTGTAGCCGTGATGGTCTCTTCTCGGCGGAGTCCGGGAAGTGAACACGGTCTGAGTTATGTATGACGTAAGTAGGTGTTCAGGATCACTTCTTGGTCATTGCTAGATGACGACCGCTCCGTTGCTTCTCTTCTCGCTCTCTCTTGCGTATGTTAGCCACCATATATGCTTGTTGCCGCTGCAGCTCCACCGCATTACACCATCCTTTCCTACCAGCTTAAATAGTCTTGATCTCGCGGGTGTGAGATTGCTGAGTCCTCGTGACTCACAGATTCTACCAAAACAGTTGCAGGTGCCGACGATGCCAGTGCGGATGATGGGGTCGATCTCAAGTGGGAGTTCGACGAGGAACGTGGTCGTTACTATGTGTCTTTTCCTGACGATCAGTAGTGGAGCCCAGTTGGGACGATCGGGGATCTAACATTTGGGGTTGTCTTATTTTCATCTGGATTTTGACCGTAGTCGGTCTATTTGATTGTATTTTGGATGATGTATGAATTATGTTCATGTATTGTGTGAAGTGGCGATTGTAAGCCAACTCTTTATCCCATTCTTGTTCATTACATGGGATTGTGTGAAGTTGACCCTTCTTGCGACAAAACCACTATGCGGTTATGCCTCTACGTCGTGCCTCGACACGTGGGAGATATAGCCGCATCGTGGGCGTTACAAGTTGGTAATCAGAGCCATCCCCGACTTAGGAGCCCCCTGCTTGATCGAATCGTTGGCGTTGTTGAGTCTAGAACAAAAATATTTTGAATCTTAGGATTATATATATCGGAGAGTAGGATTCTTTTTACTCCTCAGTCCCTTCGTCGCTCTGGTGAGGTCTCCTGACGTAGAAGTTTTGACTATTCTCTCCTCAAATTTCACAAAAAAAAATTTAGGATCACGCGGGTATCTTGGAATCGTTCCAATGGTTTTGTGACGAGAACATTGTTCTTGGTGCCTCCTGACATTTAGGGGTTGTGGCAGTGTCCCGGGGAGTTGAACTCCGAGGTGTTGTCGTCACAATTTTATCGTTGCAGTTCTGGAATACCTGAGTTTCGCCGACATCGAAATCTCTTTTATGCAGTTGTTGGTGAGATCACCTCGACGCCACCCAGTACTGGGGCGGGAGTTCGGGAGTATTGCCATAACTTGTATAACGGATGCTTTTCTAAGGTTGAGGTAAACGATTTCTGAAGGTTTCTTGGTTATGTGTTGACGGATGGATACAGCTGGATCTAGGGATTGTTAGTTTGGGTGATATATTTTGTGTCCCCTGTATCCCCTACACCAGATTGCATAACCAGAAAGTTTCGGGAGTTTATAAGTGGGAATTCAAGTAGCCTTAGGATATCTTTCCGACAGACGCATGATATGAGATTGGGGTTCGACATCTAGTGGTCCGCCTGTACACGGTTGATTTTACAGTGGTCTCGTAGTGTCTTAAAGAGTCCATGGCTATGCCGACTCGGGGACGCTTCGTATGTCATGTGCACAGCCTTGTACATGATGGTGCTGTACGATTGAGCCCGTGTGGGCCCCACCACGAAAACTTCGGACGAAACCTCTATCATATGTTTGTTCCGGCTTATTCTGCAAGCCAATACTTTGTTTTGTTTTGAATTGTGGTATTCGAGTTGCTTCGAATTCATATGTTGATTCCATATCTTTTTCAAGTGGCTTCTCAACTTATGGAAGTGTGATCTTTTACTACGGAATTCATTCGTTCATCTTCGTTCGAATGTTTATTGTGAAGACTACATGTTGCAATTTCTATCCGTTGATTCTACTTATCTATTTGTCTATCAAGATGCTAACGGATGTCACCCTCTTCAGGATGGCTCCGCCAACGCGTCAGAATCCGGATCGCAATGAAGGGAGTCAAGCGAACCCTCCGCCACCACCTCCACCTCCGGAGGCATGGCAGGCTATCATGGCAGCCACCAACGCCAATGCTCAGATGATTCTGCAACTCTTGCAAGAACGTACTCAAGGGCAAGGCAATCAAGGTCAAGGCAACAATCAGTTTCACTTTGCTACACTCAACCAGTTTCTCGCAAATCAGCCCAAGTCTTTCAGCTACTGTGCCGAGGCCACGGATGCCGATGATTGGCTCATGGACATCAACAAGCATTTTGAATGTAGCAATGTCAGGCCTGAGGACTATGTCAAGTTCGCTTCTTTCCAGCTCAAGGACCAAGCTGCTGATTGGTATCAACAATACAAAGATTCCAGAGGAGGTCGTGTGATCACTTGGACTGACTTCTGTCGGGACTTCAAAGCGCACCACATTCCACAAAGTGTTGTTGAGAGCAAGCGTGAGGAGTTCCGCAATCTCAAGCAAGGCAACATGTCTGTGTATCAATACAACATCCAGTTTCAGAAACTTGCTCGCTTCGCTAAACAAGACGTTCCTGATGAAAAGAGCATGATCTATCACTTCAGAGGTGGCCTTAAGGAGGATCTGCAGTTAGCTCTCGTTCTTGTTGAGCCTACTCAGTTTGATCAATTCTATAATATGGCACTGAAGCAAGAGGCTGCTCAGCTCAAGTATGAGGCTTCTAAGAAGAGAGTCAGAGACGCAGTTCAGTCTTCTTCCTCCTCACTTGTGACAGCTAAGCAACAGAAGTTCTGGTTGCCTCCTCCTCCTCCGTTTCGTCAGCCTTACCAGCAGAAGAACAAAGGTGGCCATGGTTCTTCCAACTCTGGCTATCAGAACAAGTCTCAAAATCAAGCTCCAAAGTCCAATGCTCCTTATCACCGTCCACTCTCAGAGGTGACTTGCAACAAATGTCAGCAGAAAGGTCACTATGCTAACAAGTGCTTCAACCAAAGGCGTCTGCCTCCTCCTCCCCCTGTCAGATCTTCCAGCAATGCAGTGGTCAAGCATAATCCAAAGTTTGCAAAGGTGAACATGATGAATGCAGCTCAAGCGAAGGAATCTACTGATGTGATAATGGGTAATCTTCCTGTTAATGATATTCCCGCAAAAGTTCTTTTTGATACTGGTGCATCGCTTTCTTTCATATCAAGACCTTTTGCATCCAAGCATGAATTGCATTTCCAAGGATTGCCTAGACCGTTAGCAGTTGTCTCTCCGGGCAAATGCATGAATGCAAGTTCCATGGTTCCGGATGTTACCATCAAGATGGGCGACTATAAATTTCAGTCTTCTCCAATTGTTCTTGGTGACTCGGATATTGATCTTATTCTCGGGATGGACTGGCTTTCTAAGCACAAGGCTCAACTTGATTGTGCTGCCAGGGAAATTCAATTGACACACTCGTCTGAGGATGTGATTATTTATGCCGCTCGTGATGAAACCATTCGGTTCTTTTCTCTCAATGAGAAGGGCGAATTGAATGCCATCTCTCAAATTCCAGTCGTTTGTGAGTATCAAGATGTCTTTCCAGAAGAGCTTCCGGGTATGCCTCCTCATCGGCCAGTTGAGTTCGTTATCGAACTAGAGCCTGGTACTGAACCCGTTTGCAAGCGTCCATACAAGCTTGGACCCAACGAGCTGAAGGAATTGAAGAAACAGCTCGATGAACAAGAGCGTCTGGGTTTGATCAGACCGAGTTCTTCTCCATGGGGTTGTGGTGTTCTTTTTGTCAAGAAGAAGGATGGCACGGACCGACTTTGTGTCGACTACCGTCCATTGAACAAGAAGACAATCAAGAACAAGTATCCACTTCCCAACATCAATGAGCTATTTGAGCAACTCAAAGGTGCTAAAGTATTCTCGAAGCTTGACCTTCGTATGGGTTATCATCAGATTCGCATTCGTGAAGAAGATATTCCCAAGACAGCATTCAGAATGAGCTTTGGTTCTTATGAATATACTGTCGTGTCTTTCGGCCTTGTCAATGCTCCTCCAGTGTTCTCTCGGATGATGAATTTCATCTTCAACCCCTATACCAATGAATTCGTCCTGGTGTATCTCGATGATATCTTGGTCTTCTCCAAGAATAAGCAGGATCATGCCAAACATTTGCGATTGGTGCTCGACAAGCTCAGAGAGTATCAATTCTATGCGAAGTTCTCTAAATGTGAGTTTTGGCTCGATGAAGTTCTTTTCCTTGGTCACATCATCTCTGCCAAGGGCATCGCTGTTAACCCCGAGAAGGTGTCCGCAATTGTGAATTGGGAACCTCCTCAGAATGTCAAGCAGCTCCGCAGTTTTCTTGGTCTTGCAAGCTATTGCCGAAGATTCGTTGAGAATTTCTCCAAGATTGCAAAGCCTCTTTCCAACCTCCTCCAGAAGCATGTGAAATTTGTCTGGTCTCCTGAGTGTGATGTTGCTTTCAACACTCTCAAAGAGAAACTAGTCACAGCTCCTGTCTTAGCTCCTCCTGATGAATCCAAGCCATATGAAGTTTTCTGTGATGCTTCTCTCCAAGGTCTCGGTGTTGTGTTAATGCAAGAAAAGAAAGTTGTCGCCTATACCTCTCGTCAGTTGAAGCCCAACGAGAAGAACTACCCCACTCACGATCTTGAGTTGGCGGCAGTTGTCCATGCATTAATAACATGGAGACATCTCTTGTTGGGTAGACAAGTGGACATTTTCACCGATCACAAGAGTCTCAAGTATATCTTCACTCAGCCCAACCTCAACCTCAGGCAGACTCGATGGGTCAAAATGATTCAAGAGTACAATTCGAGTATTGAATATACTCCAGGCAAAGCAAATGTCATTGCAGATGCTTTAAGCAGGAAGGCTTATTGCAACAGCTTAATTCTCAAGCCTTTCCAACCGGATCCTTGTGAAGCTTTCCGCAAGCTGAATCTCCAAGTTGTCCCTCAAGGCTTTCTTGCCAACCTCATAGTATCGCCTACTTTGGAAGATCAAATTCGTGAGGCACAACTCCTTGATGCCATGGTGAAGAAGGTCAAACGTGGTATCGACAAGGGTCTTTCCAAATACAAGTGCTATCGCATTGATGACAGAGACACTTTATTCTTCGAGGACCGGATTGTGGTTCCTAAAGGTGATCTAAGGAAAGTCATAATGAACGAGGCGCACATTTCTCTCCTATCCATTCATCCTGGAAGTACGAAGATGTATCATGACCTCAAGCAGTCGTTTTGGTGGACTCGAATGAAGCGAGAAATTGCTCAGTTCGTGAATGAATGTGATGTCTGTCGAAGAGTGAAAGAAGAACACCAACGACCAGCTGGTCTCCTCCAACCTCTTGCTATCCCAGAATGGAAGTTTGATCATATCGAAATGGACTTCGTGTCTGGTTTTCCAAAGTCCAAGCGCGGAAATGATGCTATCTTCGTTGTCATCGACAAGCTTTATAAAGTGGCTCATTTCCTTCCAATCAAAGAATCCATCACAGCAGCTCAGCTGGCAGAGCTTTACACATCCAGAATTGTCTCCTTGCACGGCATTCCACAATTGATTTCTTCAGATCGTGGAAGCATCTTCACCTCTAAGTTCTGGGACTCTTTCCAGAAGGCCATGGGCACAAACATTCGCTTCAGCATAGCTTTCCATCCTCAAACTAGTGGCCAAGTCGAGCGAGTCAATCAAATTCTTGAAGATATGCTCCGGGCTTGTGTCATTTCCTTTGGCATGAAATGGGAAGATTGTCTCCCATATGCTGAATTCTCCTACAACAACAGCTTCCAAGCGAGTTCGGGCAAGGCCCCGTTCGAGATTCTCTATGGCAGAAAGTGCCGTACTCCTCTCAATTGGTCAGAGACTGGTGAACGCCAAATTCTTGGCAATGACTTAATCACTGAAGCTGAAGAAATGTGTAAAGTCATCCGTGATAATCTCAAAGCCGCGCAATCGCGCCAGAAGAGTTACTATGATAGTAAGCACCGTGATTTGGCTTTCGAGATCGGAGACCATGTCTACCTCCGCGTCTCTCCAATGAAAGGCACTCGTCGCTTCGGTATCAAAGGGAAGCTTGCCCCTAGATACGTGGGTCCTTTCAAGATCATTGGCAAAAGAGGCGACCTCGCCTATCAACTTGAGCTTCCTTCCAACTTCGCGAACGTGCACGACGTGTTCCACGTGTCACAGCTCCGCAAGTGCTTCAAGACGCCTGAGCGCACTATCAACTTCTAAGAGATTGACCTCCAAGAAGATTTGTCTTATCATGAGCACCCCGTTGCTATTCTTGAAGAAATTGAGCGCAAGACTCGCAACAAGTCAATCAAATTCCTGAAAGTGAAGTGGTCGCGCCATTCCGACCGGGAAGCCACATGGGAACGCGAGGACCACCTCCGTTCTGAATATCCGGAGTTCTTTCAGTCCTAGATCTCGGGACGAGATCCTCTCGTAGTGGTGGAGTGTTGTAACACCCCGCATGTAACTTGCCATATTTGTAACTCCGACTCTTGCCATTTTCGGCTATGTGTTATGATATTCCCTCCGTGGTCGGGTTTTGTTTTTCGTTTTTGCATTTTGTCATGTCATGCATTTCATATCATGTCATCATGTGCATTGCATTTGCATACGTGTTCGTCTCATGCATCCGAGCATTTTCCCCGTTGTCCGTTTTGCAATCCGGCGCTCCTATCTCCCCCGGTGCACCCCTTTCGTTTTCTTTCGTGTGCGGGTGTCAAACTTTCTCGGAATGGACCGAGGTTGTCAAGTGGCCTTAATATACCACTCGGAGACCACCGGTCAAGTTTTGTTCCATTTGGAGGTCGTTTGGTACTCCAACGGTTAATCGGGCATCCGCAATGTCCATTTGAGTGTCCAGCAAAACCCCCTCAAAAACCAGCCCAAAACCCACCAAACTCTCTTCCATGCTATAGGTCGTTCGATCACGATCGTGTGGGCGAAAACCGCACCTCATTTGGAGCCTCCTAGCTCCCTCTACCTATAAATATGTGGGCATCCCGAAATTACAATCGCAGTCAAACCCTAGCGTCTTCCACCTCGCGCCACCGGACAAAGTCCGCCCGCACCGCCCGGTGAATCAGCACGCGCCATGTCATCAGCCCGTCGCCGCCACCGCGCCGGCCCGCGAGGCCCGGGCGAGGCCCCCGCGGCCCGCCGCCGTCGCCTCCCGGCCCGGCCATCGCCTCCGCGCCGCCCGCCGGCTCCCTCCGCCCCGCCGCCGGCCGGCCCCGCCACGGCTCGCCGCCGCCAACCGCCGCGCCGCCGGAGCCCGTGCCCGCCGGCGCCCCTCGCCGCCTCCGGCGCGCCACCGCCGCCTCCCTCCCTCGCCGCCTCCTCTTCGTCCATCGCCGGCGAGGCCGGAGCCCGAGCCCGAGCCCCTTCGCTCGATCGGATCTGGAAGATCCCTCGTGAGTTGACTTTCTCGCGACCCCGAAAATTCCCAAGTCCTCAATCTTTTCCAGCATATAGCCCTGTTCGTGATGCCATAACTCCTTGCATGTAGCTCCGATTCGTGCGTGTAATATGTCAAATTGTTCGCCTCGTGATGCTCTTCATTTTGTTCAATTGCACCATGTTCATTAGAGGTCATCTTGATGCCCAAATCTCTGTTGGAAGAGGGCTAGTTGCTGTTATTCTCTGGTTCTCAACAGAACTTGGAGATTTGTCATTTTTGTATCTTTTAATCTGTGCATCTTATGAGCATCAGCTCTACATGTGTCTTGAAGTATGCCATGCCATCTTTCCAGTGGTGTAGTCCATGTATTTTTGTGATCTCTGTGGTGACTAGCACAAGCATGCAAAGTAGGCCCCGTAATATTTCTGATTTCAGGGACAGTGATTTCTCCAAGTCCTTGTCTGCTGTTATTTTATTGCCATGTAAACTTGATGCTACAGAGAGATTCATGCATATTTTGAAGAAGTTCAGTAAGGATGTTTCGTAGCTATAGTTGTAATTGATCCATTCCTGCACTTGTTTGCAATTATGGAGTGCCATAGCATGACTCAATCTTGCTCTACGTTTGCTATAAAATATTTCTGGCAGATTCTTAACATGTTATTCATTTTTGCTAAGCTTATTGTAGTTGATCCATACATGCTATGCAATTGTTCTTGCCATGAATAGCTTCATAAACATGCCATCTTGCTGTAGGTGTGCTTAGTTTGTCATGCATTGCTCTATAGTGAGTGCGTCAAGCTCACAAAGTGGCCTACATATTATTATTTCTGCCATGCTCTGTTTTCTGCTAAGTCTGAAACCTGATAACGAAACTTGCTATGTTTACATGCTTGCCATCATATCTTCTGCTCCTTTTTGGCTTATGGTCAGTAAGGGACTTTTGTAATATGCGTTTAGTAGAACACTGTCATGCCTTGTTTTGCTATGTTAAGTTCCTGTAGCATGTTGATTTCGTGCTCTGAACATTGCTACCTGATGCTGTTTTCTGTCATGTCCAGTTTTTCACCAAGTCTGTCATCCTTTTATCTTTTGCACTTTTGCTATGCTTGTTTGAGCTTGATATCTTGTGAACTAGCCGTAGCTCAGTGTTCATCTTTTGTCAAGAATCTCCTGTAGATTACTGTCATATGCTTTGTTTCTATGTTGTAGTGCTGTTGCATTGTTGCTTGTTGCATTTTAAGTCCTATCATGCTGTTAATCGCAGTTTCGTGTCATTCTTGTTTTGCTTGCCATTTGCAAACCGTGCATCCGTTTCCGGTGATCTTTATATCGATTTCGACCAAAATCATCTCACCTTTCCAGTGGCATGCTTGGTTTGCCAAGTTACTGCCATGTTCATCATTTTCCTTCCGGAGCACGCATATGCATCGCATATCATACATGTTTTGCATCATGTTGCTTGCGCATTTCTCGTGGTTGATTGTGGTTCCGTTTGTTTGTGTTCTTGTCTTGGGTAGAGCCGGGAGACGAGTTCGTGAACGAGGAACCTGTTGAGTACGCTTACGAGGATCAAGCTTTCGACAACTCTGAGAACCTTGCAGGCAAGATGACCACCCCTCGAAATCACTTCTATCTTTGCTTTGCTAGTTGTTCGCTCTATTGCCATGCTACGCTACATATCACTTGCTATATCATGTCACCCATTTTGCCATGTCAGCCTCTAACCATCTTTTCCTACCAAACCGTTGTTTGGCTAAGTTACCGCTTTTGCTCAGCCCCTCTTATAGCGTTGCTAGTTGCAGGTGAAGTTGAAGTTTGTTCCATGTCGGAACATGGATATGTTGGGATATCACAATATCTCTTATTTAATTAATGCATCTATATATTTTGGTAAAGGGTGGAAGGCTCGGCCTTATGCCTGGTGTTTTGTTCCACTCTTGCCGCCCTAGTTACTGTTATACCGGGATTATGTTCCTTGAGTTTGCGTTCCTTACGCGGTCGGGTGATTTATGGGACCCCCTTGACAGTTCGCCTTGAATAAAACTCCTCCAGCAAGGCCCAACCTTGGTTTTACCATTTGCCACCTAAGCCTTTTCCCCCGGGTTTTCGCGAGCCCGAGGGTCATCTTTATTTTAAACCCCCGGGCCAATGCTCCTCTGAGTATTGGTCTAAACTGTCAGTCGCCGGTGGCCACCAGGGGCAACTCTGGGCTGGCCTATTGGAAGCTTGGACAATCTGGTGTGCCCTGAGAACGAGATATGTGCAGCTCCTATCGGGATTTGTCGGCACATTCGGGCGGCTTTGCTGGTCTTGTTTTACCATTGTCGAGATGTCTTGTAAACCGGGATTCCGAGACTGATCGGGTCTTTCCGGGAGAAGGTTTATCCTTCGTTGACCGCGAGAGCTTATGATGGGCTAAGTTGGGACACCCCTGCAGGGTATTATCTTTCGAAAGCCGTGCCCGCGGTTATGAGGCAGATGGGAATTTGTTAATGACCGGTTGTAGATAACTTGTCACTTGACCCAATTAAAATACATCAACTGCGTGTGTAGCCGTGATGGTCTCTTCTCGGCGGAGTCCGGGAAGTGAACACGGTCTGAGTTATGTATGACGTAAGTAGGTGTTCAGGATCACTTCTTGGTTATTGCTAGATGACGACCGCTCCGTTGCTTCTCTTCTCGCTCTCTCTTGCGTATGTTAGCCACCATATATGCTTGTTGCCGCTGCAGCTCCACCGCATTACACCATCCTTTCCTACCAGCTTAAATAGTCTTGATCTCGCGGGTGTGAGATTGCTGAGTCCTCGTGACTCACAGATTCTACCAAAACAGTTGCAGGTGCCGACGATGCCAGTGCGGATGATGGGGTCGATCTCAAGTGGGAGTTCGACGAGGAACGTGGTCGTTACTATGTGTCTTTTCCTGACGATCAGTAGTGGAGCCCAGTTGGGACGATCGGGGATCTAGCATTTGGGGTTGTCTTATTTTCATCTGGATTTTGACCGTAGTCGGTCTATTTGATTGTATTTTGGATGATGTATGAATTATGTTCATGTATTGTGTGAAGTGGCGATTGTAAGCCAACTCTTTATCCCATTCTTGTTCATTACATGGCATTGTGTGAAGATGACCCTTCTTGCGACAAAACCACTATGCGGTTATGCCTCTAAGTCGTGCCTCGACACGTGGGAGATATAGCCGCATCGTGGGCGTTACACCCAATATGCCTTATGTTCTAGTTTGAGAGTTAAGTGACATGCTTTTCCATAAAACATTTTATACGGAGACATACCCATAGGATTTTTATATGCAGTTCTATAGGCCCATAATGCATCATCAAGTTTGTTGGACCAATTCTTTCTAGATCTGTTAACAGTCTTTTGCAAAATTAATTTAATCTCCCTATTACTCAATTCTACTTGACCAATAGACTGTGGGTGATATGGAGATGCAATTCTATGATTAACATCATACTTAGCAAGCATTTTACGAAAAGCACCATGAATAAAATGTGAATCACCATCAGTCATTAAGTATCTAGGGACTCCAAACCTCGGAAAAATAACTTCTTTAAGCATCTTAATGTAGGGGATCGTAGCAGAATTTTAAAATTTTCTATGCATCACCAAGATCCATCTATGGAGTATACTAGCAACGAGGGGAAAGGAGTGCATCTACATACCCTTGTAGATCGCGAGCGGAAGCGTTCCAATGAACGAGGTTGATGGAGTCGTACTCGCCGTGATCCAAATCACCGATGACCGAGTGCCGAACGGACGGCACCTCCGCATTCAACACACGTATGGAGCAGCGACGTCTCCTCCTTCTTGATCCAGCAAGGGGGAAGGAGAGGTTGATGGAGATCCAGCAGTACGACGGCGTGGTGGTGGATGTAGCGGGATCTCGGCAGGGCTTCGCCGAGCTTCTGCGAGAGGGAGAGGTGTTGCAGGGGAGGAGGGAGGCGCCAAAGGTTGTCGTATAGCTGCCCTCCCTCCCCCCCTTTATATAGGCCCCCTGGGAAGGGGGGGCGCCGGCCAAGAACCCATCTATGGGGGGGCGGCGGCCAAGGGGGGGAAACTCCCCCCCCCCCCAAGTCAAGTGGGGCGCCCCCCACCCTAGGGTTTCCAACCCTAGGCGCAGGGGGAGGCCCATGGGGGGCGCCCCAGCCCACTAAGGGCTGGTTCCCTTCCCACTTCAGCCCATGGGGCCCTCCGGGATAGGTGGCCCCACCCGGTGGACCCCCGGGACCCTTCCGGTGGTCCCGGTACAATACCGCTAACCCCCGAAACTTTCCCGGTGGCCGAAACTGGACTTCCTATATATAATTCTTCACCTCCGGACCATTCCGGAACTCCTCGTGACGTCCGGGATCTCATCCGGGACTCCAAACAACTTTCGGGTTTCCGCATACTCATATCTCTACAACCCTAGCGTCACCGAACCTTAAGTGTGTAGACCCTACGGGTTCGGGAGACATGCAGACATGACCGAGACGCCTCTTCGGTCAATAACCAACAGCGGGATCTGGATACCCATGTTGGCTCCCACATGTTCCACGATGATCTCATCGGATGAACCACGATGTCGAGGATTCAATCAATCCCGTATACAATTCCCTTTGTCAATCGGTATGTTACTTGCCCGAGATTCGATCGTCGATATCCCAATACCTTGTTCAATCTCGTTATCGGCAAGTCTCTTTACTCGTACCGCAATGCATGATCCCGTGACTAACTCCTTAGTCACATTGAGCTCATTATGATGATGCATTACCGAGTGGGCCCAGAGATACCTCTCCGTTATACGGAGTGACAAATCCCAGTCTCGATCCGTGCCAACCCAACAGACACTTTCGGAGATACCCGTAGTGTACCTTTATAGTCACCCAGTTACGTTGTGACGTTTGGTACACCCAAAGCAGTCCTACGGTATCCGGGAGTTGCATGATCTCATGGTCTAAGGAGAAGATACTTGACATTGGAAAAGCTCTAGCAAACGAACTACACGATCTTTGAGCTATGCTTAGGATTGGGTCTTGTCCATCACATCATTCTCCTAATGATGTGATCCCGTTATCAATGACATCCAATGTCCATAGTCAGGAAACCATGACTATCTCTTGATCAACGATCTAGTCAACTAGAGGCTTACTAGGGACACGTTGTGGTCTATGTATTCACACATGCATTACGATTTCCGGATAACACAATTATAGCATGAACAATAGACAATTATCATGAACAAAGAAATATAATAATAACCATTTATTATTGCCTCTAGGGCATATTTCCAACAGTCTCCCACTTGCACTAGAGTCAATAATCTAGTTACATTGTGATGAATCGAACACCCATTGCGTCCTGGTGTTGATCATGTTTTGCTCTAGGGAGAGGTTTAGTCAACGGATCTGCTACATTCAGGTCCGTATGTACTTTACAAATATCTATGTCTCCATTTTGAACACTTTCACGAATGGAGTTGAAGCGGCGCTTGATATGCCTGGTCTTCCTGTGAAACCTGGGCTCCTTCGCAAGGGCAATAGCTCCAGTGTTGTCACAGAAGAGAGTCATCGGGCCCGACGTATTTGGAATCACCCCTAGGTCGGTAATGGACTCCTTCATCCAGACTGCTTCCTGTGCTGCCTCCGAGGCTGCCATGTACTCCGCTTCACATGTAGATCCCGCCACGACGCTTTGCTTGCAACTGCACCAGCTTACTGCTCCTCCATTCAAAATATACACGTATCCGGTTTGTGACTTCGAGTCATCCAGATCTGTGTTGAAGCTAGCGTCGACGTAACCCTTTACGACGAGCTCTTCGTCACCTCCATAAACGAGAAACATATCCTTAGTCCTCTTCAGGTACTTCAGGATATTCTTGACTGCTGTCCTGTGTTCCATGCCGGGATTACTTTGGTACCTTCCTACCAAACTCATGGCAAGGTTTACATCAGGTCTGGTACACAGCATGGCATACATAATAGACCCTATGGCCGAGGCATAGGGGATGACACTCATCTTTTCTCTATCTTCTGCCGTGGTCGGGCATTGAGCCGTGCTCAATTGCACACCTTGCAATACAGGCAAGAACCCCTTCTTGGACTGATCCATATTGAACTTCTTCAATATCTTGTCAAGGTACGTACTCTGTGAAAGACCAATGAGGCGTCTTGATCTATCTCTATAGATCTTGATGCCTAATATATAAGCAGCTTCTCCAAGGTCCTTCATTGAAAAACACTTATTCAAATAGGCCTTTATACTTTCCAAGAATTCTATATCATTTCCCATCAATAGTATGTCATCCACATACAATAAGAGAAATACTACAGAGCTCCCACTCACTTTCTTGTAAACACAGGCTTCTCCATAAGTCTGTGTAAACCCAAACGCTTTGATCATCTCATCAAAGCGAATGTTCCAACTCCGAGATGCTTGCACCAGCCCATAGATTGAGCGCTGGAGCTTGCATACTTTGTTAGCATTCTTAGGATCGACAAAACCTTCCGGCTGCATCATATACAATTCTTCCTTAAGGAAGCCGTTAAGGAATGCCGTTTTGACGTCCATCTGCCATATCTCATAATCATAGTATGCGGCAATTGCTAACATGATTCGGACGGACTTCAGCTTCGCTACGGGTGAGAAAGTCTCATCGTAGTCAACCCCTTGAACTTGTCGATAACCCTTAGCGACAAGTCGAGCCTTATAGATGGTCACATTACCATCCGCGTCTGTCTTGTTCTTAAAGATCCATTTATTTTCTATGGCTCGCCGATCATCGAGCAAGTCAGTCAAAGTCCATACTTCGTTTTCATACATGGATCCTATCTCGGATTTCATGGCTTCTAGCCATTTGTCGGAATCCGGGCCCGCCATCGCTTCTTCATAGTTCGAAGGTTCACCGTTGTCTAACAACATGATTTCCAGGACAGGGTTGCCGTACCACTCTGGTGCGGAACGTGTCCTTGTGGACCTACGAAGTTCAGCAGTAACTTGATCCAAAGCTTCATGATCATCATCATTAACTTCCTCCCAGTCGGTGTAGGCACCACAGGAACATCTTCCCGCGCTGCGCTACTTTCCGGTACGAAAGGGGTGACTATCACCTCATCAAGTTCCACTTTCCTCCCACTTACTTCCTTCGAGAGAAACTCTTTCTCCAGAAAGGACCCATTCTTGGCAACGAAGATCTTGCCTTCGGATCTGAGGTAGAAGGTATACCCAATAGTTTCCTTAGGGTATCCTATGAAGACGCATTTCTCCGACTTGGGTTCGAGCTTTTTAGGTTGAAGTTTCTTGACATAAGCATCGCATCCCCAAACTTTTAGAAACGACAGCTTAGGTTTCTTCCCAAACCATAATTCATACGTGTCGTCTCAACGGATTTCGACGGAGCCCTATTTAAAGTGAATGCGGCAGTCTCTAAAGCATAGCCCCAAAATGAGAGCGGTAAATCGGTAAGAGACATCATAGATCGCACCATATCCAATAGAGTGCGATTACGACGTTCGGACACACCATTTCGCTGAGGTGTTCCAGGCGGCGTGAGTTGTGAAACGATTCCACATTTCCTTAAGTGTGTACCAAATTCGTGACTTAAATATTCTCCACCACGATCTGATCGTAAGAATTTTATTTTCCTGTCACGTTGATTCTCAACCTCACTCTGAAATTCCTTGAACTTTTCAAAGGTTTCAGACTTGTGTTTCATTAGGTAGACATACCCATATCTACTTAAGTCATCAGTGAGAGTGAGAACATAATGATATCCCCCGCGAGCCTCAACACTCATTGGACCGCACACATCGGTATGTATGATTTCCAATAAGTTGGTTGCTCGCTCCATTGTTCCGGAGAACGGAGTCTTGGTCATCTTACCCATGAGGCATGGTTCGCACGTGTCAAATGATTCGTAATCAAGAGACTCCAAAAGTCCATCTGCATGGAGCTTCTTCATGCGCTTGACACCAATGTGACCAAGGCGGCAGTGCCACAAGTATGTGGGACTATCGTTATCAACTTTACATCTTTTGGTATTCACACTATGAATATGTGTAACATCACGTTCGAGATTCATCAAGAATAAACCATTGACCAGCGGGGCATGACCATAAAACATATCTCTCATATAAATAGAACAACCATTATTCTCGGATTTAAATGAGTAGCCATCTCGCATTAAACGAGATCCAGATACAATGTTCATGCTCAAAGCTGGCACTAAATAACAATTATTGAGGTTTAAAACTAATCCCGTAGGTAAATGTAGAGGTAGCGTGCCGACGGCGATCACATCGACCTTGGAACCATTCCCGACGCGCATCGTCACCTCGTCCTTCGCCAGTCTCCGTTTATTCCGCAGTTCCTGTTTTGAGTTACAAATATGAGCAACCGCACCGGTATCAAATACCCAGGAGCTACTACGAGTACTGGTAAGGTACACATCAATTACATGTATATCACATATACCTTTGGTGTTGCCGGCCTTCTTGTCCGCTAAGTATTTGGGGCAGTTCCGCTTCCAGTGACCACTTCCCTTGCAATAAAAGCACTCAGTCTCAGGCTTGGGTCCATTCCTTGACTTCTTCCCGGTAACTGGCTTACCGAGCGCAACTCCCTTGTCGTCCTTCTTGAAGTTCTTCTTACCCTTGCCCTTCTTGAACTTAGTGGTTTTATTCACCATCAACACTTGATGTTCTTTTCTGATCTCCACCTCCGCTGATTTCAGCATCGAATATACCTCAGGAATGGTCTTTTCCATCCCCTGCATATTGAAGTTCATCACAAAGCTCTTGTAGCTTGGTGGAAGCGACTGAAGGATTCTGTCAATGACCGCGTCATCCGGGAGATTAACTCCCAGCTGAGACAAGCGGTTGTGTAACCCAGACATTCTGAGTATGTGCTCACTTACAGAACTATTTTCCTCCATTTTACAGCTGAAGAACTTGTCGGAGACTTCATATCTCTCGACCCGGGCATGAGCTTGGAAAACCATTTTTAGCTCTTTGAACATCTCATATGCTCCGTGTTTCTCAAAACGCTTTTGGAGACCCGGTTCTAAGCTGTAAAGCATGCCACACTGAACAAGGGAGTAATCATCAGCACGTGATTGCCAAGCGTTCATAACGTCTTGGTTCTCTGGGATTGGTTCACCTAGCGGTGCTTCTAGGACATAATCTTTCTTGGCAGCTATGAGGATGATCCTCAGGTTCCGGACCCAGTCCGTATAGTTGTTGCCATCATCTTTCAGCTTGGTTTTCTCTAGGAACGCGTTGAAGTTGAGGACAACGTGGGCCATTTGATCTACAAGACATATTGTAAAGATTTTAGACTAAGTTCATGATAATTAAGTTCATCTAATCAAATTACTCAATGAACTCCCACTCAGATAGACATCCCTCTAGTCATCTAAGTGAAACATGATCCGAGTTAACTAGGCCGTGTCCGATCATCACGTGAGACGGACTAGTCAAGATCGGTGAACATCTCCATGTTGATCGTATCTTCTATACGACTCATGCTCGACCTTTCAGTCCTCCGTGTTCCGAGGCCATGTCTGTACATGCTAGGCTCGTCAAGTCAACCTAAGTGTATTGCATGTGTCCCGAGGCCATGTCTGTACATGCTAGGCTCGTCAACACCCGTTGTATGCGAACGTTAGAATCTATCACACCCGATCATCATGTGGTGCTTCGAAACAACGAACCTTCGGAACGGTGCACAGTTAGGGGGAACACTTTCTTGAAATTATCATAAGGGATCATCTTACTTACTACCGTCGTTCTAAGCAAATAAGATGCAAAACATGATAAACATCACATGCAATCAAATAGTGACATGATATGGCCAATATCATTTTGCTCCTTTGATCTCCATCTTCGGGGCACCAGGATCATCTTCGTCACCGGCATGACACCATGATCTCCATCATTGTGTCTTCATGAAGTTGTCACGCCAACGATTACTTCTATTTCTATGGCTAACATGTTTAGCAATAAAGTAAAGTAATTTACATGGCGTTATTCAATGACACGCAGGTCATACAAAATAATAAAGACAACTCCTATGGCTCCTGCCGGTTGTTATACTCATCGACATGCAAGTCGTGATTCCTATTACAAGAATATGATCAATCTCATACATCACATATATCATTCATCACATCTTCTGGCCATATCACATCACATAGCACATGCTGCAAAAACAAGTTAGACGTCCTCTAATTGTTGTTGCAAGTTTTTACGTGGCTTGTATAGGTTTCTAGCAAGAACGTTTCTTACCTACGTAAAACCACAACGTGATATGCCAATTTCTATTTACCCTTCATAAGGACCCTTTTCATCGAATCCGTCCCGACTAAAGTGGGAGAGACAGACACCCGCTAGCCACCTTATGCAACTAGTGCATGTCAGTCGGTGGAACCTGTCTCACGTAAGCGTACGTGTAAGGTCGGTCCGGGCCGCTTCATCCCACAATACCGCCGAAACAAGATAAGACTAGTAGCGGCAAGAAGAATTGGCAACATCTACGCCCACAACTGCTTTGTGTTCTACTCGTGCATAGTAACTACACATAGGCCTGGCTCATGATGCCACTGTAGGGGATCGTAGCAGAATTTTAAAATTTTCTATGCATCACCAAGATCCATCTATGGAGTATACTAGCAACGAGGGGAAAGGAGTGCATCTACATACCCTTGTAGATCGCGAGCGGAAGCGTTCCAATGAACGAGGTTAATGGAGTCGTACTCGCCGTGATCCAAATCACCGATGACCGAGTGCCGAACGGACGGCACCTCCGCGTTCAACACACGTACGGAGCAGCGATGTCTCCTCCTTCTTGATCCAGCAAGGGGGAAGGAGAGGTTGATGGACATCCAGCAACACGACGGCGTGGTGGTGGATGTAGCGGGATCTCGGCAGGGCTTCGCCGAGCTTCTGCGAGAGGGAGAGGTGTTGCAGGGGAGGAGGGAGGCGCCCAAGGCTGTCGTATTGCTGCCCTCCCTCCCCCCCTTTATATAGGCCCCCTGGGAAGGGGGGCGCCGGCCAAGAACCCATCTATGGGGGGGCAGCGGCCAAGGGGGGGAAACTTCCCCCCAAGTCAAGAGGGGCGCCCCCCCCCCACCCTAGGGTTTCCAACCCTAGGCGCAGGGGGAGGCCCATGGGGGGCGCCCCAGCCCACTAAGGGCTGGTTCCCTTCCCACTTCAGCCCATGGGGCCCTCCGCGATAGGTGGCCCCACCCGGTGGACCCCCGGGACCCTTCCGGTGGTCCCGGTACAATACCGATAACCCCCGAAACTTTCCCGGTGGCCGAAACTGGACTTCCTATATATAATTCTTCACCTCCGGACCATTCCGGAACTCCTCGTGACGTCCGGGATCTCATCCGGGACTCCGAACAACTTTCGGGTTTCCGCATACTCATATCTCTACAACCCTAGCGTCACCGAACCTTAAGTGTGTAGACCCTACGGGTTCGGGAGACATGCAGACATGACCGAGACGCCTCTTCGGTCAATAACCAACAGCGGGATCTGGATACCCATGTTGGCTCCCACATGTTCCACGATGATCTCATTGGATGAACCACGATGTCGAGGATTCAATCAATCCTGTATACAATTACCTTTGTCAATCGGTATGTTACTTGCCCGAGATTCGATCGTCGGTATCCCAATACCTTGTTCAATCTCGTTATCGGCAAGTCTCTTTACTCGTACCGCAATGCATGATCCCGTGACTAACTCCTTAGTCACATTGAGCTCATTATGATGATGCATTACCGAGTGGGCCCAGAGATACCTCTCCGTTATACGGAGTGACAAATCCCAGTCTCGATCCGTGCCAACCCAACAGACACTTTCGGAGATACCCGTAGTGTACCTTTATAGTCACCCAGTTACGTTGTGACGTTTGGTACACCCAAAGCACTCCTACGGTATCCGGGAGTTGCACGATCTCATGGTCTAAGGAGAAGATACTTGACATTGGAAAAGCTCTAGCAAACGAACTACACGATCTTTGAGCTATGCTTAGGATTGGGTCTTGTCCATCACATCATTCTCCTAATGATGTGATCCCGTTATCAATGACATCCAATGTCCATAGTCAGGAAACCATGACTATCTGTTGATCAATGAGCTAGTCAACTAGAGGCTTACTAGGGACACGTTGTGGTCTATGTATTCACACATGCATTACGATTTCCGGATAACACAATTATAGCATGAACAATAGACAATTATCATGAACAAAGAAATATAATAATAACCATTTATTATTGCCTCTAGGGCATATTTCCAACACTTAGTAGAGGTGTTATGATCAGCACTACTAGTTGGAATAGTTTCTACCCACTTAGTAACGTAATCAACAACAACTAAAATATGTGTATATCCATTAGAGGAAGGAAACAGTCCCATATAATCAAAGCCCCAAACATCAATGGTTCAATAACAAGTGAATAGTTTGTAGGCATTTCTTAACGTCTACTAATATTACCAATTCTTTGACATTCATCACAAGACAAGACAAACTTACGGGCATCTTTGAAAAGAGTAGGCCAGTAAAAGCCGGATTGCAATACCTTATGTGCAGTTCTATCTCCAGCATGGTGTCCTCCATAAGCCTCGGAGTGACACTTGCGTAGGATCTGTTCCTGTTCATGATCAGGTACACAATGTCTAATAACCCCATCTACTCCTTTATAAAGGTGTGGGTCATCCCAGAAGTAATGCCTTAAATCATAGAAAAACCTTTTCTTTTGCCTTCATCAATAACAGCAGTGGCCTTGCCCTTTTCATCAGCTGAGGAATATGTCCGCTTGAGGACTTCAATTGGGGGCAAGTAGCTGAGGTGATTCTGAAAATCAGCCTTGTAGTTGAGTGAAGACCTTATTCTGAGGAATCTCATAATCCAAGGTGCGTAAGGCTTCAACTCAAATGGAGAGAGTGCAACATTTTCCAGAGTCCTCATGAAGAAATCATGATAGTTGACAGGAATGCCATGCATGATATTGAACAGCAAATTCTTCATGATGCCAACGACTTCTTCATTAGTCGAGTCGTGGCCTTTGATAGGACTCAAAGTCTTTGTCAGAATGCGATAAACTGTTCTTGGCACATATAGCAATTCTTCATGAGGAATTTGGTCATTGGGGCTTGACCGGGCTTCAAAGGCTTCATTAGCACTTGCATGTAATGGGCAGTGAGTTCAGGCTCATGGTACAGGCAACGAGGTCCTTCAAGGGGAGGACTGATTGGCAGGGCATGAAGTAATTCAGAGGACGGTGCTTTATAGTGGGTATTATCGGTCATCTCGTCCAAAACCCAAGAGTTCACATCATCAGCATCGCCTGTGATATGCAGAGTTGCATAGAATTGAAGAATGAGCTCTTCATTCCAATCGCAAATATCCGTGCAAAAGTTGAGCAGTCCTGCATCATGAAGCACACTAAGGACCGGGGTGAAGCAAGGCAGTGATTCCATGTCCACGTGAGGAATATGCTCATGGTCGAAGACTTTGTCCTTGTTGGAGAGCAGTGAAGAATAAAAATTTTCTTGGCTAGCAGTCCAGAAGCGCTTCCTTCTAAGACGAGCAGAGTCATAAGGATTATAGTCTGTGAAGAACACATGCTCGCCGAAGAAGTCATCAGCCTTGAATTTCTGCTTCTTTGAGAAGGGATCCTTTGGCTTGGGCTGAGGGGTATCGGTCAATTGCATCACCACCTCAGGAATCGCAATCTCAGGATCCACTGGCTGAGGAATTCCAGCTTCTTCTTCAGTGACAGCCTGGGTCTTCAATTCTTCATTAACATTTTCTTCAGCACTAGTGGCTGGAATCTCTTCATGGACAGATGGTTTGGCATGAGGTTCTTCAGATCCCATCTGTACTTCAGTATTCACAGGGCACTGAGGAATTTGTCGCAGAGGTGTGAACAGAGGAGAATTGGGGTGCTGACTTTCCCAAAAGTCATCGTTCAACACTGGAGTTGTGCACCCAATGTCTACATCTTCTTCTTCACTATTTTCTTCAACACCGGCCTCTTCAGCAGTGAACTGAGGCATGGGCGATGAGACTATTGGGGTTGAAGGGACCGCATCCGCTTCAATTTCTTCATCCAACTGCTCTGACGAAGCAGCAGAAGGAATCTCTTCATCTGATCCACTTGGGATCACATATTCTTCATCAAAAGGAACAATGTCCTTTGATGGCATGGATGAGACCGGAATAGCATCAATTGGATTCTCAAAAGAGCTGGTCAATGGCTTCATCTTCTTCGGAGCTGAAGAATCTGATGAAGTTGATGCTTTCCTTTTCTTCACCATTGCACGCTCTGCAGCCTTGGTCTTCTTCACATCTGATGTACACGGAAGGATTGGAGTTGGGGTAGGTGCAGGAGGAGCAGAGGAATTTGGTTCAATTACTTCAGGCACAACTGATGCAGTTGCCCTGACTTCTTCAGTTTCTTCAGGTGCAACACTAGTGGTTGCCCTGGCAATTTCTTCAGCGGCTGGAATGCAGTCATCAGCCCTGATACTCTGAGTTCTTCAGCAGCCTGATTTTCATTGGCAGTGCTGGCATTTTCTTCAGTCGGCTGAGCAGATGCCTCAGCCTGAGGATTTTCTTGTTGCGTTGGGGCTGCAACATTGGAAGTGAATTTGGACCTTGGCTCCCAGCCAATCAGCGCGGTAAGTGTCAAATTCATCACTGAGTTTCTTGATCTCAGATTGAGTAGTGACAAGTTCTTCAGTTGTCATAGAGACAACGTTTTTCTTCAGGAAGCGCTCCTTCTTGTACTGCGCTTTCTTCAACTGCATGGCCTTTTCAAATTTCTTTTTTTCTTCCTGAATGAAGGCAGTCAACATATGACTTTGGCCAGGAGTCAATTTGAAGTCAGGCATAGGAGTGTTGGGGTCCTTGTGCCAGAGATCAATGTAATCAAGGATCAATTTTGGATCCAAAAGAAGATGCACATTTGTGCCTTTGGCTCTAGCAGCCCTGAGTTGCCTGTCCCTGATGATCAGCTTCGTCTTCATCAGACGGCACTTGAAAGGCGACCTGCTTCTTGTGAGGACTTGGTCGAGAGCCTCGTCCAGCAGTGGCCTTTTTCTTCAGCAGAGAGGGGCCAGTTGATGAATTGGGTGGAGCTGAAGAACTAGCAGAAGCTCCTAAGGCAATAGAGATGCCTGTTGTCCTTTGGCACGTGGCGAGATGCACAGGTGCTGAGGATTTTGACGGAGGAGCTGAGGACTTTGGAGGAGTTGGAGCAGCTTGAGGAATTGGCCATGAGGGCTTTGAAGAATCTGGCCGTGAGGGCATTGCTAAGGAACTTGGCCGTGAGGGCATTGGGAGTGAAGCACTTGGCTTATGAGCAGGCTTCTTTGCCGTGGCCTTCTTTGGCTTGCTTGCAGAGGCCTCAGCTGTGGTGGCAGCAGCAGCAGAGTCTTCATTAAATTTCCTCACTGCTTCCTTAGCCATTTTGGCTAGCTTGGCCTGGCGCTTGGCCCATTCATCAGGATAGTCCTCACCATGCTTGAGGCTGGTGGGATCAGCTTCTTGGCCAGGTGCCAATGGAGGTCTTGGGCATGGAGGATTAAGAGCAAATTTCTTCATATACTTGGGAGTAACATATCTGTACTCCCTCCATTCCCGTGCCCATCTCCTCTCTATCCTTTGTATGCGCACCTTGCGCTGATTTTTGTCCTCCTTGCCAAATTTGGCCTCATCAGGAGTGCAATAATCCTTGTATATGTCATCAGGAATCTCGAAAGCAGTATTGATCTCAGGCCTCTTTCCTCCCTTATGAAGCTTCTTACCGTCAGCCATTTTCTTCAGCTGAGGAATTTGAGCAATGGAATTCTCTGAAGAGGTGTGCAACTTTTCTTCAAGGAACGCTGCAAATGAGTTAAGTTGATGAGAACCTAGTGATTCAGCAGCGGACATGTGTACCTGTGAACAGAGTATAGTTGCGAGGAAATTTGGAGAGGTCATATGCGTTCTCGGAAGGTTTTGCAATAAGAACAAGTTTGAGCAATTTGACCAGATGAGCCTTGAAGAATTTCACTAAGCGTTCTTTGTCTTAGGTTCCAGAGTTGTACAGATTGAAAATCCACACAATTGAGGAATCTTGAAGAAAAATGTTGCTTAGAGAAAAGGATCAAGAACAGATGACATGTGAGGTGTTTAGTGTGTGAAGATTTGAAGTATAAACACCTTTTGAAGATTTTGTAGAAAATATTTGAATTAAAGAGGGAAGTAAAAGTAACTTTTAATTACCCTGGAAGGAGAACACGATGAAATGGGAAGTGTAGATGTGAGGCTCATTGGTTCAGATCTTCCACGCCCTAACTTGGTAGAGGAAGACAGCTACGGCGGCGGAGGAGTGGAGAAATCTGTAGCCGGCGCAAGCACGACGGTGACGAGGTCGAGGCAGTGAAGCTCTTCCTCACCGGCGATGATGAAGTAGCGGCGGCGCTAGGTTTTGAGAAGCTCGAGCGGGAGAGAGGTCGAGCGGAGTAAAAACGAAGTGAGGAAGGGGAGGGGTATTAATAGCCGAAGTGAAAAACCACTCGTCCGAAGAAATTGGACGAACGTGCCCCTGACCCTTCTCATTCGCTTGACATGTGTCACCCACGTACTGAGAGGTGGCGATCGTGTGAGATCGTGGGTGAATAGATAAGTATTATTGTGGAATGTGGAACAGTTTGAGCGGCAAACGCCGAAAATTCAGATAAGATAAGGTTTAAAGTTCCGTTCGCAAATTCTTTAGCTGACAAGGACACAGTGAAGATTTTGAACGAGTTTCAAATAGAACGCACATGAAGAATTTGTGAATAGACTAGGTTGAGTTTCGCATAGAGGGGGAAGGGTCCGATCACATTCACTTAGTAGAAAAGACAACTTGAAGAAATAGCAATAAGTGAAAGTTGTAGAGGACATAAACTCATATATATATATATAGCCAATGAAGAAAAATGATGGAAATGGTGAAGACATTGCAAAGTTGAAGAAATTGAACAACTGAGGAATTTCAAAACTGAGGAAAAACTCAAATTGAAGATTTTCAACTTTTGGTGGTGGCGTGACCCACCGTATAAGAATGATGATTTCAGACACCACGTACAATTGTCGTAGGGTTCTGAGAATCAAATTATTTGTTAATTTCTTCACACTTAGAGTGTTAGTCTTCATTGATTGAATAAAAACATTTCTTCGCGTGTTGCACATCTAAGTCATCAATTTTTCATAAGTGTTAGGATGAGTGTCCTTTTCAAAGAACATTCGAAGATTCTAGGATATTTAGCTCACACCGCAACTTGCTAAATCTCTTCTAATCCAAGGGCTTTGTGAATATACCGGCTAGCTGTTCTTCAGTCCTCGCATGCTCAATAGAGATGTCGCCCTTCCACACATGATCGCGAAGAAAATGATGATGAATCTGAATGTGCTTTGTCTTCAAGTGCTGAATTGGGTTATGAGCAATCTTGATGGCACTCTCATTGTCGTAGTAGAGAGGCACATTCTTCATGTTGACGCCGTAGTCCTTGAGAGTTTGCTTCATCCACAGCAATTGAGCACAGCAAGAACCAGCAGCAATGTACTCAGCTTCAGCAGTAGATAGTGATACGCAGTTCTGTTTCTTCAAGGACCAACACACCAAAGATCGTCCGAGGAAATGGCATGTGCCTGATGTTGACTTGCGGTCCACACGATCACCAGCATAGTCAAAGTCTGAATATCCAATGAGATCAAAAGCTGAGCCCTTGGAGTACCATAATCCAAGTGTTGGTGTGTGAGCTAGATATCGAAGAATATGCTTCACAGCCTTATGATGTGATTCCTTCGGTGTAGCTTGAAATCTGGCACACATGCAAACACTAAGCATAATGTTGGGCCTAGATGCACATAAATACAATAAAGAGCCAATTATGGAGCGGTATACCTTTTGATCAAAGTCAATACCATTTTCATCAGTGCATAGATGGCCATTGGTGGGCATAGGGATTTTGACGCCATCGCAATCTTGCATGCCGAATTTCCTCAGTACATCCTTGAGGTATTTCTCCTGAGATATGAATATGCCATTGCGCTATTGACGAATTTGAAGACCTAAGAAGAATTTCAATTCTCCCATCATAGACATTTGATATTCTTCACACATCATATAGGCAAATTCATCACTGTAACATTGGTCAGTACAGCCAAAAATGATATCATCAACATAAATTTGGCACATAAACAATTAACCATCATAAGATTTAGTGAAAAGAGTTGGGTCAAGTGAACTGGTTTGCAGCCTTTCTTCATGAGGAATTCCTTCAAAGTATCATACCACGCCCGAGGGGCCTGCTTGAGGCCATAGAGGGCCTTATTAAGTCTGATGACTTTGTCAGGATGCTTTGGATATTCAAAACCTGGGGGTTGAGCAACATATACTTCTTCCTCAAGCTTACCATTGAGGAATGCACTTTTCACATCCATTTTATATAAAGTGATATCATGATGGTTAGCATAAGCAAGTAATATGCGAATAACCTCAAGTCTAGCAACAGGTGCAAAAGTTTCATCGAAATCAATTCCTTCAACTTGTGTGTAGCCTTGTGCTACAAGTCGTGCCTTATTCCTCACCACAAGGCCATTTTCATCTTGCTTGTTGCGGTAGATCCACTTTGTGCCGATGATATTGTGCTTGCGAGGATCTGGACGTTTGACCTGTTCCCAGACGTTGTTGAGCTCGAACTGATGTAATTCTTCTTGCATAGCTTGAATCCACTTAGCTCCAGAAATGCTTCATCTACCTTAGTGGGCTCTGTGATAGAGACGAAAGCAAAGCGCCCACAAAAGTTAGACAAATGTGAAGCTTTTGAGCGTGTGAGAGGACCTGGAATGTTGATGTCGCTGATAATTTTCTCAATATGCACTTCGTTTGCAACGCGAGGATGAGCGCGTTGTCGTTGAGGAATTTCATCAGCATTTTCTTCAGCACCATTTTCTTCAGGTGCATCAGCATGACGTTCTTCACGTTCTGGAATGATTTCTTCAACAGATTCTTCAGTAGGAATGACATCCTCATTAGCCTTGAACTTGATAGTTTCCTCAGGTGACTGTTCATCTAACACAGAAGGTAGGTGATCTCTTTGTGAGCCATTAGTTTCATCGAACCGCACATCTACAGTTTCAACAACTTTGTGGTGAACGTTGTTGAAGACTCTGTAGGTGTGCGAGTCCTTTCCGTAACCAAGCATAAAACCCTCATGTGCTTTCGGTGCAAATTTAGAGTTGTGATGGGGATCTGTAATCCAACATTTAGCACCGAAGACTTTGAAATAACTCACATTGGGTTTCTTGTCAGTGAGGAGTTCGTACATAGTCTTCTTGAAGAATTTGTGAAGATATACCCTGTTGACGATGTGGCACGCAGTATCAATTGCCTCAATCCAGAAACGACGAGGCGTCTTGTACTCATCAAGCATAGTGCGAGCCATCTCAACAAGAGTCCTATTCTTGCGCTCCAGGACGCCATTCTGCTAAGGAGTGTAAGGAGCAGATAACTCATGAGTAATACCAAGTTCATCAAGATAGTCATCAAGACCAGAATTCTTGAACTCAGTTCCATTGTCACTTCTGATGTGCTTGATCTTCACACGAAAGTTGGTTGAAGCCCTCGAGGAAAATCGTTTGAAGACTTCCTGCACCTCATGTTTGTAAGTGACAATATGCACCCATGTGTAACGAGAATAATCATCAACAATAACAAAGCCATATAGAGATGCATCATTTGTAACTACTGAATAACGATTAGGACCAAAGAGATCCATGTGAAGCAATTCAAATGGTCGAGTGGTAGTCATGATAGTCTTCGCTGGATGTTTGGCCTTGGTCATCTTTCCAGCTTCGCAAGCTCCACACAAATGATCCTTGAGGAA
Organism: Aegilops tauschii subsp. strangulata; assembly: GCF_002575655.3. Lineage (NCBI taxonomy): Eukaryota > Viridiplantae > Streptophyta > Magnoliopsida > Poales > Poaceae > Aegilops > Aegilops tauschii. The sequence goes on along the minus strand of NC_053038.3, from coordinate 266,671,338 downwards.
TTTGACATTCTCAATGCCAATGACATGCTTCTTCTACGCGAGCGTGTGCAAATTCCTCATGCCGGCATGACCAAGTCGTTGATGCCATAGCCAGCCTTCTGAAGCTTTTGCAAGTAGACATACAACTGGTTGAGGTCCTGTGGAGAAATCAACAATATACAAATCTCCTCTCCTAAAGCCTTCAAAGACTTTGGAACTGTCAGCTTCCATGATCACAACACAATGATACTTGCCAAAGACAACAACCATATCAAGATCACAAAGCATTGAGACAGACATGAGGTTGTATCCTAAGGACTCGACAAGCATGACTTTGTCCATGTGTCGATCCTTTGAGATCGCAACCTTACCTAGACCCAATACCTGACTTTTACCTTTGTCAGCGAAGATGATATGCTTCAGATGCGATGGAGATAAGGGAACATCCATCAATAGATTCTTGTCACCAGTCATGTGATTTGTACATCCACTATCGAGGACCCACTCATTGGCTTTGTGTTGATCATCCTACAGATGAATTAGTGCAGCTTACGAACTCATATACTTCATCAGTGAAGAATATGATATCAAATTCATCAGACCAATTTCATCAAGCAATAGAACAGATAAAGCAGTATTAGGACGTGAGAAATGAGGATTCATTTCTTCATGATTAGCCTGCGTCCTTTCAGGCAAATTCAGGTCTCCAACAAATTCTTCAGACGTTTAAGCACGTCTGGAGACCTGACCCTGCATAAGAAATTAGTTCTTTTTCTTCACCACCCACATCTGAAGGGGTGGCAAAGAGTTCATCACTCTGCGAGCTCCATACGAGAAAGGTGGCATAGAAGCCAGTGCACTTCGTTTCACATAAGAGGAGTTAGGGTAAGCATATGAATAAGCAGAGAAATTCTTCGAGGACTTATGAACATAATGGTTAGAAGAATAATGCTCATATTCATAGCCCTTAGATCTTCCCTCGGAAATAGAAGTATTAGCACGATGATGTTCATATGAGGACTTCGATCCTCTTGAGGAATTTGATCCACGTGAGGAATTTGGTCCGTATGAGGACTTGGATCCATATGAAGAATTTGGTCCATATGAAAATTTCATCTGGGGTTCCTATTCTTCACAGGTGGTGTCATGAGGACATTCACCTGAAGACTTTCAAGGCACCTTTTGGGAACCTGATTTTCTTCATAGGAGACCCATTCCTGTAGTTAGTGCCAACATATCTAGCAAATACTTCACCATTCTGATTTTTGAACAGTTTATAGTTGGAGTCAAATGACTCGTCAGCAGAATGAGGAGATTCATATGTGAAGCCAGATAAAGTGGATGGATCTACTGGAGCTCCCTTTGCAGCAACCCATGATGTTTTGGGATACTGCTCAGGCTTCCAGTATGTCCCATCAGCATTGATTTTCCTCTCAAAGGCAATACCCTCTTTCCTAGGGTTCCTGTTGAGGATCTGTTTTTTAAGCACATCACAAAGAGCCTGATGCCCTTTGAGGCTTTTGTACATGCCTTTCATGTACAATTCCTTCAGCCCTGCATTATCAGTGATACTAGCAATGTCCTCAGATGAGAAATTAGTGATAGCAGAGACAGGTGAAGAATTTGTAACATTAGATGCATTTGAACATTCAGGTGAAGAATTAGTAGATTCACGTTCAATGCACTTCAAACATGGAGGAACAAATTCTTCCTGAGTAGCGCTTATTTGTTGAGCAAGTAATGAATCGTGCTCCTTCTGAAGATCTTCATAACTTACCCTTAGCTTTTCAAGATTTTTCTTTCTTTGAAGAAATTCATAAGAAAGCTTCTCATGATCAGATAAGAGAGTGTTATGATGACTTTGAAGGTTGTCAAACTTAGACTGAAGTCTCTGAAGATTTTCAGTCAAGGTTTTAGTGCGATCCATTTCTTCACCCAACATGTCATCACTTTTGTCAGCATGTTTTGAACCTTTTCAAAAGCCTTTTGTTGTTTCACAGCAATCTTAGCAAGTTTAGAGTAGCTAGGCTTGAGGTTTTCGTCAGATTCATCCTCACTTGATTCAGAGGAGGGGTATTTGAGTACCTTGGCACCCTTTGCCATGAAGCAATAGGTGGGAGCATAGTCATCATTGCCTTCATCAGCCTTGTTGGTGAAGCCATTTTCTTCAGAGTTGAAGATGGACTTGCTGACAAATGCAGTAGCGAGAGCTAGGCTCGCCACACCAGACTCGGACTCCTCAAATCCCTCCTCTTCCTCATGTTCCTCAGATTCAGCCTCAAAGTCCATTTCCTTGCCAATGAATGCCCGAGCCTTCTTGGAGCTGCTCTTCTCGTGAGATGAAGACTTCGAGGATTTTGATGATGAAGACTTTGAAGATTTCTTCTTCTTCTTTGAGTCATCAGAACTGTAATCCTTTATTTCTTCTTCTTTGATTCCTTTTCCCACTGAGGACAGTCTTGAATGTAGTGACCAGGTTTCTTGCATTTGTGGCATAGTCTCTTCTTCTAGTCATTGGATGAGGAATCATTACTCCTTGAGGATTTTCCAAAACGACCACGTCTTGAGAACTTCTGGAATTTCTTCACGAGCAGTGCTAGCTCCTGGCTCAGTTCTTCAGGATCACCAAGGCTACTACCAGAATCTTCACCTTCAGATTCAGAGACAGCCTTGGCCTTCAGGGCACATGATCTGCCATAGCTCAAACCATAGAGATCTTTCTTCTCAGCAAGCTGGAACTCATGAGTGTTTAGCCTCTCGAGGATATCGGCGGGATCAAGTGACTTGTAATCTCCACGTTCTTGTATCATCAGTGCCAGAGTATCAAATGAAGAATCAAGCGATCTCAGCAATTTCTTCACCACCTCATGGTCGGTGATGTCAGTGGCACCAAGTGCTTGAAGCTCATTTGAGATGTCAGTGAGGAGATCGAAGGTTTGCTGAACATTTTCATTGTCGAGTCTTTTGAAGTGGTTGAAGAGATTGTGAAGAACGTCAACTCGAGAGTCACGTTGTGTTGAGACTCCTTCATTGACCTTGGACAACCTATCCCAGATAAGCTTAGCCATTTCCAAAGCACTCACTCTTCCATACTGCCCTTTGCTCAGATGGCCACATATGATGTTCTTCGCTTGGGAATCGAGTTGCTTGAATCTCTTCACATCAGCAGCGTTCACAGAAGGTGTGACTGAGCGAACACCATTTTCCACAACATACCAGAGATCGTTATCAATTGCCTCAAGATGCATTCGCATCTTATTCTTCCAGTAGGGGTAGTCCGTCCCATCGAAGGTAGGACACCCAGTAGAGACCTTGATCATACCTGTGGTCGACATAACTATAACTCCAAGCGGTTAAACTAAAATCACACAGAACAAGGGAGTACCTTGCTCTGATACCAATTGAAAGTGCGTTATATCGACTAGAGGGGGGTGAATAGGTGATTTTTTAGAATTCTTCACTGAGGAATTTGCGGGTGAGGAAGTAGAACATGGTAGAACATAAACATGATCATCATGATGAAATGAAAGCAAACACAGAGTACAGAAAGCGTAAACACAGGATAACACTGGATGAAGACAAACAGACTGAAGAAATTGAACTGAGGGGATTGAGAAAGTCTTCAGTCAAAGTCTTCAAACACATATGAACAAGCACACAACAACTGTAATCAGGAAATGGAAGAGTTGAGGAAATAGAACCAGTTGGCTTGGTGAAGACAATGATTTGGTAGACCAGTTCCATCTGTTGTGACAGTTGTACGTCTGGTTGGAGTGGCTAGGTATTTAAACCTTAGGACACACAGTCCCGGACACACAGTGCTCACCGTATTCTCCTTGAGCTAAGGTCACACAGACCTCGCCCAATCACTCATGGTAAGTTTTCAGGTGACTTCCAAACCTTCACAAACTCGGTCACTCGGCGATCCACAATTTCCTCTTAGATGCTCTAGACCATGACGCCTAACCGTCTGGAAGATGCACAGTCTTCAAAGGTAACAAGCGTCGGATCCACGCAGGATCAATCTCTTCAGTGATGCTCAATCACTTTGGGTTTGTAGGTGTTTGGGTTTGGGTTTTCCTCACTTGATGATTTTCGCTCAAAGTCCTCGGAGGATGGTATGCTCTCAAATGACAAGTGTCAGTTTCTCTCGGAGCAGCCAACCAGCTAGTGGTTGTAGGGGGCGGCTATTTATAGCCTAGGGAGCAGCCCGACATGATAAGACATAAATGCCCTTCAATGATATGACTGTTTGGTGGGTAGATATTTTGGGACAGCTGGCGCATAGCACAGCAACGGTCGGAATTTTGAGTATCAAATTCCTCAGGGCTATCATGTTCCTCACTGTGTAGGCAATCCGCACTGGCGAATTCCTAACTCCTCAGTCAGAACAAATTCCTTATAGACCAGAAGAACTTCGTCTCTGTCACTGAAAAAATTGACTGAGCTGTATGAGATTTCCAATGGCTTCACTCGAAGGGATTGGTAGGTGTAGGATTTGAGTTGAGCATCACTTGGAAATTTTTCCTTCGTATTTCCTCGACCCCCTTTAACAGTACAGTGTTTCCTATGACTCAAGAAAGAGAAAACGAAACTACGAAAACAAAAGTCTTCACGCTTGCTGTTCCTCGAATGAATGCTAAGTCTTCAAGGTCAGACCAATTTCTTCACTTTCAAAGACTTCAGAAAGTCTTCAGAAATCCAAAGTCTTCAGTCGAAGACATTCATTTTTAGGGGTCGACTTTCTCTGTAAATATCAAACTCCTCATAGACTTATAGTCATGTGTACATTCATAAACACATTAGTCTCTTAACCTATAAGTCTTCAATACACCAAAATAACTAAGGGGCACTAGATGCACTTACAGTCCAGTGGCCCTCCCACAGCACGTTCAAGCCCGATGTTGGTGAGAAGTACAACGACAAGACCCACCCGTTGGAGTTCCTCAGCATCTACACCATCGCGATGCAAGCTGCTGGAGCTCGCAATGACAAGGTGCTTGCCAATTACTTCCCGTTGGCACTCAAACCCAACATCATGTCATGGTTGATGCACTTGCCAGTGGATTCCATTTCTTCATGGTCGGATTTGTGTCATGAGTTTTTTGGTGCCTTCACTGGAGGCCACCAAGCTCATGGCCAGGCAAGCGATTTGCACATCATCCCCCAGAAAGAAGGTGAAAACCTGCGCAAGTACATACAGATGTTCAGCCGGGTGCAATACAACATCCCAAATGTTCATCCCTCCGCCGTTATCAGTGCATTCCATCAGAATGTGCGCAACCGCAAGATGCGTGAAGAGTTGGCGATGAACAAGGTCAAGGATGTGGCCGAACTTTATGTTCTGGCCGGTAGATGTGCTCGAGATGAAGAGGGGAGGAAGTACACCGGCGAGGACGCCGGTTCGGAAACCGACTCCATAGACAAAGACACCGCTGCCCCGACAAACAAGGGCTGGCGCCGCAACAGGAAGAGCAAGGGCAAGACTGTGCTTGCCGTTGAGGGATCCGGCGAGCTCGGCGACGCTAAAAAGGCCAAGGCTGACGACCCCGGCAAGGAGGTTGCCGGGTGTGCCGCCTGCTTGGCCTTGGGGCCGCCGGCAAGCCAGGAGGCTCCGACAAGCAGTACTGCAGGATTCACCGCACCAAAGGCCATGACCTCCAAAACTGCCGACAGGTTGAGCTGCTTGCGGAAAAGCAAAAGGCTGAATATGAAAGGCGAGACAAGGAGAAGGGCCAGGATGGTGCTGAGGGATCCGGCAAGAAGCGTGGCGGCCAAGGGGGTCGCTGCGGCAAAGATAACCAACAAGAGAGGCCCGCTCAGGGCTGCGACAAGAAAGAGGAAGATGATGATCAGGACGAGGACGACGAGTCCGGCGAGCACGAGTTCCAGAAGGCTATAGAGGCCATGTGCGTCGATGGTGGCGCCTCATTGCACACCTCACACTACCAGCTGAAGCAGTGTGCGCGTGAGGTCACTACGGCAGAGCCGTCATTCGATGCCCATAAGCCCCTGAAGTGGTCCCGCACGCCCATCGTTTTTGACACCGAGGACCACCCTAATCACACAACTGCGATCGGGTGTTTGCCATTGTTGGTTTCACCAACAATACGCAACCTCAAGGTGACCAAAGTGCTGGTTGACGGTGGGGCCGGTCTGAATTTCATCTCGCCCGCTGTGATCAAGAAGCTGCAGATTCCTGATGGAGATCTCGAGGAGACGGGCACGTTCCAAGGGGTCAACCTGGGAAGGAGTCAGCCGAAAGGTAAAATCACGCTGCCCGTTACATTCGGGGGTGAGCTGAACTTCAGGACGGAGAAGATTGTTTTTGATGTTGCCGAGATCCCCCTGTCGTACGACGGGGTCCTTGGCCGCCCAGCGCTGGCCAAGTTCATGGCGGCGTCACACTACGCCTACAACACATTGAAGATGCCGGGGCCGCTGACCATCATCACCGTCCCCTCCGACAAGAAAGATGCGCTCATCTGTGCCGACTAACTCTATCGAGAGGCAGTTGCAGCAGCTGCCGTTAGGGCACTTGCTCCTACCGCTGAAGCCTCGGGAAGAAAGAAGTCCGGCAAGACCTCTTGCACCCACTCCGACAAGTGCACCTCTTCGGAGTGCTCTGCTCTCGTTGAGGACGTGCCAGAGAGCTCCACCGGCAAGAGCAAGAAGTCCAAGGCTGCACCACCAGAAACCAAGAAGGTGTCCGTCAAGGAGGACGGCACGGGCGGGGCTTTCACTATAAGCTCCACCCTCGACAGCAAATAGGAAAGCGCACTCGTCGCCTTCCTGCCGGCGAATGTCGATGTATTTGCATGGCAAGCATCTGACATCCCCGGCGTTCCCAGGGAGGTGATTGAGCACCATCTTGCTGTCTGTCCTCACGCGCGGCCCGTCAAGCAGAAGGTCAGGAAGCAAGCTTTGGGGCAACAAGAGTTCATCATTGAAGAAATCAGGAAGTTGGAGGCGGGAGGCCTGGTAAGAGGAGTACTCCACCCCACGTGGTTGGCCAATCCGGTGGTGGTGCGTAAGGCAAATGGGAACTGGAGGCTGTGTATTGACTACACAAACATCAATAAAGCATGTCCAAAGGATCCTTTCCCCTGCCACACATCGACCAGATTTTAGACTCCACTGCTGGGTGTGACCTGCTATCATTCCTCGATGCCTACTCAGGATACCACCAGATCTTCATGATGAAGGAAGACGAAGAGAAGACCACGTTCATCACCCCATGTGGTACGTACTGTTTTGTATGAATGCCTTTCGGGTTGAAGAGCGCTTCAACATTTGCCTGAGTAGTCCAGATTGGTTTTGAGCCCCAGCTACATAGAAATATGGAAGCTTATATGGATGACATAGTGGTCGAAACCAAGGACAGGGCCACGCTCGTGCAAGATATAGAAGAAACATTCGCCAATCTGCCCAAGATCAACCTCAAGCTCAACCCAGAGAAGTGTGTGTTTGGTGTCCCCTCCGGCAAACTTCTCGGGTTCTTTGTGTCTCAACACGGAATCGAAGCAAATCCTGACAAGATAAAGGCGATCGAGCAGATTGAGGCGCCGAAACGGGTCAAAGACGTCTGTAGGCTCGCCGGCTGCGTTGCTGCCCTGAGTAGGTTCATCTCCAAATCTGCTAAGCGCGCCCTCCCCTTTTTCAAAGTTTTGAAAAAGGCGGGTCCAGTAAAATGGACTCCGGAGGCAGAGGCAGCACTGCAAGATTTAAAGAGGTACCTCTCCTCCACGTCGATACTAGTCGCGCCAAGACCACGGGAGCCATTGCTACTGTACTTTGCAGCAATGAATCAAGTGGTCAGTGATGCACTGGTGGCGCAGAGGGAACTTGAGGGAGAAGCAGCAGTTGCAGCACAGCCATCGGATGGCGAGCCGGGGTCCTCCCGGCAGGGCCTGACGCCGGCAAACCAGAACCGCCGGCAAGGCCCGGCCCCGGCGAGGCAGAGTCTGAGCGGATGGGTGAAGTGGAACAGAAGAAGAAGATGGTGCAGCACCCAGTGTATTTTGTCAGTTCCCTCTTGCAGGGGGCTAGCTCAAGATATTCTGGAACGTAGAAGCTGCTTTTCGGCCTCCTCATGGCCTCGAGAAAGCTGCGCCATTATTTCCAAGGGCACGAGATCACCGTCGTCACCCGCCTCCCTTTGCAACGGATTTTGCACAACCCGGATGCGACAGGGAGGATTGTGGATTGGGAATTGGAGCTGTCTAGCTTTGGCCTCAGGTTTGGAAGTACCTCAATGATCAAGAGCCGAGCTTTGGCAGAGTTCATAGCAGAGTGGACCGCAACGCCCGACGAGGAGATCCAAGAGACCACCCTTCTCGACAGGGAGACGAGCAGTGAGTGGATTATGTACTTTGATGGAGCTTTCTCACTCCAAGGTGCTGGTGCTGGCGTGCTACTCGTCGCACCCACCAGAGAGCACCTCAAGTATGTAATCCAGATGCACTTCCCCCGGGAGAAATCAACGAACAATACGGCGGAGTATGATGGGTTGCTTGCCGGTCTCAGGATCGCGGCAGACCTCAGAATCAAGAAGCTCATCATCAGAGGTGATTCGCAGCTCGTCGTCAAGCAAGTCAACAAGGATTACCAGAGCCCGTTGATGGAGGCCTACGTGAATGAAATGAGGAAGTTAGAAGAACGTTTCGATGGCCTACAGACAGAACATGTTCCCCGAGCGGAGAACAACATTGCCGATGACCTGTCGAAACGCGCTGCCCTCAAGTTGCCTGTGGAACCAGGTACCTTTGTACTTCAGTTAATACAACCATCTATAGAACATCAGTAGGGCAGAACAAGCAAAGGAACACAAGCCCCAGCAAGTACCTTCTCGCCGAGCTCCCAGGAGCCACCGGCAACGAGGTTGTCGGGTACCCCAAGCTTGCCGAGGGGCAACTACCTCCGACGGGGCCCCAGGCCCTGACCGTAGAGGCAGCTTCCCCTGCGGCCGAAGATGTGCTCTTGGTCCTTGTCGTCGAGCCCCAGGCACTGGCAAGGGTGCAGCCCACCGTCTGTTTCCTCCAAACAGGAGAGCTCCCCGAGGAGCAGGAAGAAGCAGAGAAAGTAGCCCGTCGGTCCAACATGTACCAGTTTGTTGATGATACCCTGTACAGAAGGAGGCCAAACGGAGTCATACTGAAGTGCATTCCTCAAGAGGATGGACTAGAGCTGTTGGCAGAGATACATGGACGTATGTGTGGCTCCCACATAGGGTCAAGGGCCCTTGCTGGCAAGGCATTCCGGCAAGGTTTCTTCTGGCCCACAGCCCTCCAGGATGCAGCTATGCTAGTAACCAAGTGTGAAGCGTGTCAGTTTCATTCAAAGAAGCTTCATCAACCAGCTCAAGCCCTTCAAACAATCCCTCTCTCCTGGCCATTTTCAGTTTGGGGGCTCGACATACTGGGCCCCTTCCCCCGTGCTGTCGGGGGCTTTGAGTCCTTGTATGTGGCAATCGACAAGTTCACAATGTGGCCCAAAGTGGAGGCAGTGAGGAAGCTGAAAGCACAGTCAGCCATCAAGTTCCTCAAGGGGCTAGTTTGCCATTTTGGTGTGCTGAACAGGGTCATCACCGACAACGGCACGCAGTTCACAAGCCGCACCTTCATGCAATACATCCAGGACCTCGGTAGCAAGGTCTATTTCGCTTCAGTGGCACACCCACGGAGCCTGAGGACAAAGACTTTTGACAGGCTGCACAAGTGTGGAAGGCGCTGGATTGATGAGTTGCCGACGGTTCTTTGGTCGATCAGAACAACGCCAAATCGAGCAATCGGCCAGACACCCTTTGCCCTGGTATACGGGGCAGAAGCAGTTCTCCCCACGTAACTCACATACGGGTCACCTCGAGTGCTTGCTTATGACGAGCTTGAGCAAGAGCAGTTGCGGCAAGATAACGCGACGCTCCTTTAGGAAGATCGTCTTCGGGCAGTTGTGCGAGCTGCACGCTACCAGCAAGCCTTGCGCCGCTACCATAGCCGCAAGGTTCATGCCCGAAGTCTTGAGGAAGGCGACCTTGTTCTTCGGCACATTCAGTCGGCCAAGAATTCCAACAAGTTGACGCTGAAGTGGGAAGGCCCTTATCGGGTAATACGAGTCACCAGGCCTGGCGCAGTCCACCTGGAAACCGGAGATGGTATCCCAGTGAGCAACTCCTGGAACATCGAACATCTTCGCAAGTTTTACCCATGAGGCGCGGTTGTCGGGCCTCCCAGCAAACCACCTTTTGTACGAGCCTTGCCGACAAGGCACGTAACCCTTTGTACAGAGCCAGGCACAGACCCTAAGCATAAATAAATGAAGCGCTGGTGCCCTAAGTTTTAGCATGCATGCTAGGTTAAGTCTCTCTTTGGTAGAGTTGATAGTGCCCGGCGGAAACTAACCCCTAGCATAGAGGTCGGGTGTGTGTCTTTCCGTCCTTTCCAGTCTTTTCTTTGGCTCGCAGACTGCACGGGCGTTTCTGCTAAGCCATTTAAGAGCAGGGAAATGGATCGACAACGCCAACCCCGGCAAGCCATTGCCGGGGAGCTGCAGATTCAAGCACCTGACCACGGAAAGCCAAGGTTGCCGGGGGCTGCAGATTCAGATAAGTCCTTTATCCCCTGTTATGCATTTCCATATGGAATTGGGACGTATGAAGCCTCGTTTATTCCTGGGCCACTGTGCTCCCCCTTTCCTGTGTCCAAGAACTATTCCCTAGGCCGGAACTTGGTTGTAGTTGAAGTGACACAGAAGCAAACAAGGGGCCTAACCCTACTTCGCCCCTGCCTCCGCCGAGACCTTTAGTATGGTCGTGAATGAAGTGAGTGGACGGCAAGTCCTGTTGCTGGGAGACAATGTTTATCTTAAAAATAACAAGGATTCATTCCTTGGCATGGGCCTCGCTCACGCACAAAGAACCCGTCAAGCACCCTTTTTCATTAATACGCCCCAAATAGGTACAGTTCGTACAGAATGTAAACATGAGCAAGGGGATTACAAGGTTTAAATCTAACAAATGCCCGCGGGCTTAAAAACTAAAAATGATAAGTGCCTCGTGATCCCCGTTCTTGCCGCTTTCCTCCCAGGTGCGCCAGGTGAAGGCAAAAAGGAGGCAACGGGGAACGCACCAATGGAGAGCTTGAGGAGGAAGACCCTCGGCAGGGCGCGTGGCTGAGGGAGGAGGGCGGCGCGGTCAGTCGGAGTCAGGTTCGGCGTCCTCCCGCTTGACGCCCTTGTCGGCACTGTCGCTGTCCTCCTCGTCACTCCCGCTCGAGGAGTAGTCTTCTCATCGGAGGAGCTCTCCAGGAAACACCTTAGGCAAGTTCCCAAGTGCCCAAAGACCTTGACGGAGAGTAGGTCGTTCTCCATTAATTTGAAGTGGAGAACGAGCCCCTCCGACGGGCTGTGGGCATGAGCAAAGGTCTTCCATCCGCGACGAAGATACATGACATGAGGGGCAGGGAAGTCGACGTCGACCCGCATGCTGCCATTCCCGTAGCCCCTCATATGCAGCCTCAAAGCCTGTGGCGGATCGAACTCCATCTCCCGAGCGAATGAAGTAGGGAGACGAAGACGACGGCGCACTAGCTGTTGCAGCCTGATGACGAACTCGCGGGGCTGGTCTCCGACGTGGCCTTCCATTGAGGGAGGTTCCGCTGGCGGAGGCGAGGCCGGTGCACCGCCCAGTCCTCCTCTTCCCCGAGCGCCACGGCGGCCTCGGCCTCGCCCCCTCCCCCTTCCTCTCACGGCCGGCTCCGCAGCCACAAGCTCTTGGGAAGGAGGGGCGCACTGTCGAGAAGAGACCCTCGTCGCCGCCATCGGAGTGCCAGCGCGCCCTCTCGCCATAGCGGAAGGAAGGAAGGAGCCGAGGTGGATGGAGATGAATGATGAAAGATCGAGGGGTGCCATCCCCCTCCCCTTCTTATAAAGGTGCGAGACCAAGGCTCGGCCACCCCACTTAACCAATCCGGCCGCCAGGGGCGCAGGGAATCGAGACCGACCCACTGCTCCAACCAGTGACGGCCCATGCCACCCGCGTCCACCGCCTACCATCTTCGAGGCATGGGGGACACGTGGCGAGCAAGCCAAAATCAAGGAGACAAGTGAGGCGACTGTTTTCCACCCCGTGATCGTGGGGCACGGGCGCCTCGAAGGCCACGACTCGAGTCCACTTAGTAAATGAGCCGCGCCCCTGCGTTTTCCTCTTTTCATGGGGAAGGCGCGAGCCGCCTCTTTACTGTGATGTGACGCATGAGGGCAGCAACCGCCCCACGCATGACCCCCATGTCATGCGCGACCCCCCACGTCGCGCATTCAACGCGGGTCGTGGGGACGCGCAACGAGCGAGGGAGTTACTGCAGTAAAAACTCGGCCCCGCATACCCGCGCACCGTTTTGGGCCTAGCCCAACAACGCGTCGCGCTTATGTGTGGCCCAGGCCCTGGGGCTCCTGTCGGTGCACAAAAGGAGGGGTCCTATTTTGTACCCCTTTACTTGTGCACGGGCAGTTGGAGCCGCGCCTGCGGCCACACTTAGCAGGGCAGAGGAAGGAAGCAAAGCCACAAGACAACCAGGGCGACGCCAAGCCAGAAACATGAAGAGCAGAAGGGCGAGGTGAACTCCCCCAGCAAGACCCTTGCTGGGGCGGCCTCCACAGTCCCGGCAAGAACCTTGTCGGGGCAACTTGCCCAATGCCAGCAGGGCTGCCACCCTTGAGCCTGAGAGTTCTGACGCCCACAACCACATTGGAACCAAAGTTCGGGAGGCGCCTCCGTGGTGGCATGCAGATCTTTGGGAAGACCAAGAACATGCAAGATTAGATGAGAATCAGAAGACGGAGATCCTCGGCGAGATCCTTGCCGAGGATACCCACGAGACACCCCGGCAAGACCCTTGTCGAGGACGCCCGCAATGCCGCGGCAAGACCCTTGCCGAAGACATCTGCGGGGCCGCAGCCAGGCCCGCATCCGCCAAGACTCCACCGCCGTTCCCATGCAGCTGCCAGCCCACCAACTAGGCGAGCACCTGCATGGCGACATGCGGCCTCTAGGCCAACTCAGCAAGCACCTGCGTAGTGACATGCAGATCTTCGTGAAGACTCTGCCACCGTGCCAAATCATCAACCAGCCAGCCAGCGTGGCACTACACGCCTCGTCAGCTCAAACGTGCGTCGAAGCCAGGCGAGGCGGCGACAGCTGGGACGAGCTTCCTTGCCGTCCCCGATAAAGCAAGTAGGGCACGTCGGCGGTGCATTAAATGCGTTTGTCCTACGGTGCCAGGAGATAGACTCGACTACTGAACATCTTTCCATCTCCTGTGTGCCACTGTGGCAGCCCCTTTTGACTATAAAAGGAGGCCCGCGGCGTATTGAGGAAGGATTCGTACTTTTTGGACCCTGCAAGCCTTGTAGCTAGTCAAAGAACACCAGATAAACAGAAACCAGCAGGAGTAGGGTATTACGCATCAGTTGCGGCCTGAACCTGGATAATCCCCCTGCGTTGATCTCTCAATCCCGCTCTTTCCACAGCCCCGCGCCCGCCAACCGTAGCAAAAGGGATTCCTCGTGATCCCATAGGTGTCGTTTCCCCCGACACTGTTCATCCCTTTTTTGTGGTACGTTCCCCTTGGCCTCGATATTGATCATACCCTCGTCTAGTTTTGTAATTCTCGTAGTTGCTGTTGTGTTTTTTGCTTATGTATTTTTTCCGTAAGCAGGCGATTTTATCTCTATTTGAAGTCGATACTCGTGTGTGCTTTGTAGGCAGAGCAAGGTGCATATAGGGTTTCATCATATTTCGCCGATTTTGTTGCTTATATCTATCACTTCGCCCTTGTGCTGCAGGCAAACGCCGTGTCTTCGCCGAGCAGAGTGGGAGGAAGAGTTCAGGGTATGTGGACTGCTTATTTTTGGCTTTGTTTATTCTGTTTGATGTTTATCTAGTTTCCTAATTCATCCTACATATTTGTTTATGCTGTGTTAATTGTCAGCGTTCCTCTGCATTATTTGTCATGTGATGTTTTGTAATTTATGTTTCTGGTTTTTTTAATCCAGTAGGTGATTGCAGTGGTCATAATGATACACCAATTGGCTCTCGTTGTCCTGGTGGTAAGGATCATGGTGGTGAGGGAGGACATCAATTGAATTTGCCAATTGAATCTTCTCCCATAAGTGTGGCCCCTTGTTCTGGTATGTGAATTTTTTGTTTATTTTGTGTATGTTGCTTACTCGATGTTGTACAAATTGGCATTGCCTTGCTGTATCTAGTCCAGCATTTTGTTGGGAACAAACATGAAGTTAGTGTATGCAGCACTGCATTTATATGTATATGTGAACTCCACTATATGTATGTGTGAACTGCATTGTTGTTTTATTAAAGTTTTTTGCACAATGCATTAATTTTTATTTAGCTTATGATTGGAGCACTGCATTTATATGTCTAAGTGTAGTGAATTTGTTCTTTTTGTGCACTTTTTAACGACCATAGTTAAACTTCATTTTGACGTAGTGTCTATTTTCCATGCTGGGGCGCCTGGGTTTGAGGAGGATACTCAATTGATTGACCATTATTTTGCAGAGGGTTATGTTGGTGTGAGCTTTGACCAGAGATGTCCCGTCTTGTCTGAAACACAATCACAGTCTGTTGATGGTACAGAGGAAGTTACACGGGAGTGGATGGTCTCGGAACAGCTTCGTGCATATGAATTGAAGCAAAGCAAGAAGAAGTTGAGGTTTCAAAGTCACTCAAAAGAGTGTGTGGAGAAGGAGAAGTAGAGGAGAGCTGCAGATGGTGCCAAGGGTGCCAAATTTGTCAAAGTGAAGCAGCCTGCTTTGCATAAGAAGAGGTTGAGTTCTGTTGCTGAGGAAGGTGGTACTCCTCGGCAGAGTCCATGTGTTGCTGGCATGAACAAGAATCTTGGTAAGAGAACTGCTGAAGCTGGTGGAAAGGATCCTCAGCGCAAGCGACTACATGTCAGTGAAGGTCCCAACTCTGACGATGACGACTTTGTGCTTGCTGATTTTGTGAGGGATGTTCATACTGGTAGACGCAAAGACTGTGGTTCATCTAAGTGTCTAACCAAGCGTGCCCATGATGATGGCGATGAAGATGTTGGTGCTGACTCTGGTGAGGAGGCGGACATTGTTCCAAAGGTTTGTTGAAGTTGACTGCATTTGTTTCCTTCATTGTTATTCTATCTGTGTTTTCTCTGTCACTTCTTTATGGCTAATCTTCTAATATGGACTGCATTTCCCTTTACAAAGAGGAAGAAGTCTAGTAAGAGCAATGCAACTGAAGATGATGCCGAAGGAGATGATTCTCGATTTAACAAGACCGTACGTTAGTCGCTTCCCACTGTTTGCGAGGCTGCTGCTTTATTGAAAGACACACACTTTAGTCGTGTTCGGGATGCTGGATTCGGTGTTGTCTTTGAACCGACAGTAAAGAAAAATGGGTCGCGCATTCTTATGTGCTATCTGATGGGAGTGATTGACCCTGCCACCATGATAATGGACTTTGGGAATGGCAGGGTTCTTCGAATCAATCGTGATGCAGTTCATCACATTTTTGATTTACCTATGGGACGTCACACTGCTCCCATGCCTGCTGCCAGCGGCCATGGTGACTCGTTGACTGCCCTCAAGGATGAGCTTAGCTTTGACCGTTCAAAAAGTATAGGTGTGAAGGACTTGCTTGAGAAGCTGAAGGTGTTGGTGGAGGAAGATGATCATGTGACTGTTGATCTTGATGTGAAGATGTTCTTCGTGATACTTTACCAGAATTTGTTGTGCCCCGGGCCTGCAGTTCGTTTGGGTAGGGCTGCTGCAATGGTAGAGAACATGGATTATGCGGCTATGGCGCAGATGGGCTTTTGTCAGCTTGTTGTTGATGAGTTGCAGGCAGCTGTGGTGAGGTGGCAAACAGAAGGCAGCAAGCAGAATTGTGCAAAGGGTTGTGCTATTGTCCCCCTGATTATGTATCTTGATTGCTATAAGCTTCGCAGATTTTAAGTTATGCACACGTTGACGCAACGTGCGTCATACCTGACGACCAAGGACCTGATGAAGTTATACAACGAGGATATGCTTGTGAAGGGAAAGATTTACTAGGAAACTTACAAATTTGGGAAGCTGCCGGTTAGTGCATTTGTGTTTTTAATATCAGAGTTTTTTTAAAAGGTGCAGTCATTATAAATCTAAACTTTCTAGTACTCACATGTGTACATCTCTTCGCTTCTTGTCTTTTTTTGCACGGGAAGGCGTCATGTGATATTGTGCACAACCGTCTTGCTGCAGTTCTATGTGGCAGCTCTGATGCGGGGCCTAGCAGTCATGCTAGGTTTTATGAGCCTATCTGTAGCCAGCTTCCTGCCTGTGATGATGAGGTGACGCGTACTCATGGTTTCATGGCTCGTTGGATGTTTGATAATAGAAGCTCTTCTAAATAGACATTTGTTGGCGGCAAAAAACACGAGGAGATTGATGAGCTTCTTCTGAAGGTTTTGAATTTGACTGAAGATTGCCAACCTCTGGTGACAGGTTGAGGACAGTTGCTGGTTTATTCCCTGTTGGCCATGGCCCACGAGATGAAGGTATTGTTGCTGCTCACAATTTTTATTGCGGCGTGGTTGAAAGCCTGAAGATTGCAGTGATGAGTATTTGGTCTTCGTATGCTCAGTTGAAACATTCATAGGAAGAAAAATGCAGTCTGTATGAGAAGGATGATGAGCATATTTTGGATGAAATGAACCGTCAAGACGCTGGCGTCGACGCTGATAATGTACGTTCTAGGTTTTTTGTGCCTCCGAACCTCTTTTGTGTATTATGTCGACTGCTCCTCACTATTTATTTTTTTGTGATAGGCTGGAGTGGAATCTTCTGGTGTCCATGGATCTAGGGACGATGGAATTGGTCAAGTACAAGTACTTCTGCCATGTTTGTTCCGCCATATGTCTCTCTTCTTGAACTTGCATTTTTTTGCTTTCCATTTTATTGTATGTTCTGTGTACTTCACGATTGTAAAGTGTGTACTGCTTGTGCATAGTTGAAGTTTTTTTCTTTTTTGGTCGTTACCATCTTATTTTCGTTTCTGGTTTATTCTATGCCTATAGACTGGAGTTGTTGCTTGTGATGTGCACAAAGATTCCTACGATTGCTCTGGGAAGGATGAGGACTTGGCTGGTGCATCGTCCCCTCCGGATGTTGTAGCTGATAAGGTATAGTTGAATTACTTTTTCTGTTAGTGGCTTGTAATCTAATTTTTTGTTGTTGTTGTTGTTGTTGTTGTTATAAACATGATGTATGCTCTTCTGTTCACTCATATACATTTCTTTTACATATGTGAGCTGCAATAGTTTTACATGTGTGAGCTTTAGTATTTGACAGAAGTAAACTGTAGTTCTTTTCGCATGCGTGGTCCATAGTCTTTTACATATGTAAGCTTCAGTATTTTAACAGAACTGAACTGCAGTGTTTGACAAAGTGAAGTGCAGTTCTTTTTACATATATGTGGGTTGCAGTTGTAGTTGTTTTGACACATGTGGGTTGCAGTTGTTTTGCATATGTGGACTGCAGTTGTTTTGCGTATGTTGTCTGCACTCTTTGACATAAGTGACCTGTGTGTTGTTGTGTTAATTATCCCCACGCTCATTTGTGTCATTGTGTCTTTTTTTAAATTTTCACAGCCTGTAGATGAAAACATAGAAGTTCATGTTGATCTGAACCAGGGGGATTGTGCTGTTGTGGGTGGTGGCAGTGTTGATGATTCTGTATCGGTTGTCGTCGACAGTGCAGATCCTTCTGTAGCTCAGGAATCCCACGATGATGTTTCCCCTAGTCGGCATGAAGATTCTAATTTTGGCATTGAAAAGCCGCTGGAGAATGTCGTTCCTGCTGGTAGAGTTGATGCTTCTCCTGTTTGTCTGGCGGCCAATGATGTTCCTGATGTATTCGGAGTGGAGCCTCATGTAGCTGAAGTATCTAAGGATGTTGCGCTTGACCAGACTGTTGTAAATCCAGAGAATGCTGATGTTGCTACAGAAGGGTAGTCCAGTGAGGTTGTGGTGGATTCGTCAGCTTTGAAGAACAACAGCATGAAGACTCTGGCACTGAAGGCAAGAGTTTTGTTTCAAATAGTGCAGTTGAAGTTTTTCTCATTCATTTTGTTTAATTAATATGGTAGCTATATTAGATGTTTAATGATAAGTGAAACTTGATCTTTTGTTGGTGATTTTCAAAATAGCTAGCAGAATTTCCTTATCTTAATATTTTAACTTCATTCTTTGGATAAGTGAACTTCATCTTTTTATTACAGATGATGAACTTCCTGTTGTGACACCGTCGAGCATTGATCCAGCTCTTCTGAAAAGATACAATGAGTTGTACACTGCTGTTACGAGGGCTCGGAAGGACAAGAAGAAGAATTATGTCTTTTTCAAAATTGTTTTGTTCATAAGTATTTACCCTTTTTTGTTGTTGTTATTTTTTAGTATCTTATGTTTCAGTTTTTCATAAAAAATTCAGGGACATGATTGCTTTTAAAACTGAGGTGGCTGACACTACGATTGGCGAAGTTGGTCAATCTTTTTGGGATAAAGGGATGCTCACTACAAGCCTTGTAGATCTTGGGGTTTCTTTGCTGGTAGATACACTACTAGGAAAAGGGCTATAGATGAAATGGCCACTAATGGCGCACCAGACATGTGGTGCGCCACTACTATATAGCAGTGGCGCACCATGTGCTGGTGCGCCATTAGTGTGAAAGACACTAATGGCGCACCAGACACACGGTGCGCCACTAGTAACAAAAAAATTTATTTTTTATTTTTCCAAACATACTAATGGCGCACTAGGGCACAGTGCGCCATTACTAGTTCTAACTAGTAATGGCGCACCAGCCACATAGTGCGCCACTACTATTTTTTTGCAAAACTACTAATGGCGCACCCTACCCTGGTGCGCCATTAGTGTATATTTTTTATTATTTTTTTTTGCAAAACTACTAATGGCGCACCACCAGCAGGTGCGCCATTAGTAACCAGGGTTACTAATGGCGCATTTGTAGGTGGTGCGCCATTAGTAACCTGGGACCAGCTAGATATTTTGGACAGCCACACCTACCCACTCACTTTCCCCACTTCATTCTCTCCACCTCCTCCTCCAAGCTTGTCTCGGCTGCCTCCTCCTCCTCACCTCATTTGCACCATAGATTCATCCAAATTAAGTGGTTAAATTACCTTTTTTTGATAGGTAAGTAAGGGGGAAGCTATCTTTATGTTGTTCTCCCTCAAACAACGTGCACATGCACTTTTTATGGCCTAGCTAGATCTATGTATGTTTGTGGTGTTGCATATATGTTTGTGTTTCCAGGTACCGGTATTTGAAATGCGATAGTTGCCAATATTTTGCCGGAATGTTGATTCATTTCCGTTTCGACGAGAATTTTGGCACTATGCATTCTTTTTGGTCCTATTTTTAGGGAAAGTCATGCCAAATTTTTTCTTGGTTCTAAAATATCATTTTGCTCTACCCCGCAGGCGACCATCGTCCGCACGATGACCGAAGGCATCGTGAATAGGTTTTTGAGCTCCGCGAAGGCCGAGATGCTTCAAAAGAACGAGACGGAGATAAGATGTCCATGTCGAAGATGCAAGCTGAAGAGCCTTATTGCGGACCCGGATTCCGGGCAGGTGCGGGACCACCTGCTCTTGCGTGGTTTCATGGATGGCTATCGGTGGCAAGGTGATGAAGATGACTAAGTCGTCCATGGGGGCCGGGCAAGAAATGAGGAAGGGCAGCAAGACAACCACCGCGGCTCGGGCGGGCGAGAAGTCGAAGAATCTCCAGGACATGATCACGACGATGATGATGTACATAGTCGTCATGTAGAAGATGCCGGACATGATGATGAGGAAGATGCCGGAGCAGACGAAGGGCATGATCATGAAGATGAAGATGCCGGCGGAGCAGACGACGATGGACCATCGATGGGCTAGGTGCAGGACCCTCATATTCAAGAGCTGCTTCTCAAGCAGACGGATAATGCAAGAGCTGCCGCCCGAGAGAAAGCCAAGCTGGATCAACTGGAGATAGACGCGGTTACTCCATTGTGTGAAGGATGCAGGCTCGAGGATACCCGGCTGAAAGTAACGCTCATGGCTCTGGAGATGAAGGTAAAACACAAAATGACCGACGCATGCTTCGACGAGAACATGTCATTCTGGCACGAACGTCTTCCCAAGGGGAACAAGTGCCCGACCAGTTTCGAGGAGGCGAAGAAAATCGTGTGTCCTCTGGATTTACCGCACGTGAAATACCATGTGTGCATGAACAATTGCATCATTTATCGGGACGAGCACGCGGAGTCTACCATATGTCCGGTGTGCGGCGTCACTCGATACAAGAAGAGGAAGAAAGCTCCTCGAAAAGTGGTGTGGTACTTTCCGATCACTCCTAGTCTGCAGCGGTATTTCGTGGACCCTAAGGTAGCAAAGCTCTTGCGTTGGCACGCGGATAGGGAGCCGAAGAAGCGAGAAGATGACGCAAATGATCCGGAGATAAATAAAAAAGACAAGATGCTGAGTCACCCTAAGGATGGGAGCCAGTGGCAAGCGTTGAACTTTGAACACCCAGAATTTGGGAATGATCCAAGGAACATCGTGCTGGGCGCGAGCACCGATGGAGTCAATCCGTTTGGCAGCCAGAGAAGCACACATAGCACCTGGCCTGTGTTTGTGTGGATATACAACCTTCCCCCCTGGTTGTGCATGAAGAGGAAGTACATTCACATGAGTATGCTAATTGAAGGGCTGAAACAACCAGGGAACGACATCAATCTGTATCTGGGGCTGTTGAAAGAGGAGCTAGACACGCTGTGGAAAACACCAGCCAATACGTGGGACGCCGCAGAGAAAGAATATTTCCCTATGAGAGCCGCACTGCTCACGACGGTGCACGGCTATCTCGGTTACGGATATCTCGCGGGGCAGGTGGTCCACGGATTTTCTGGATGCGTCAGGTGCATGGATGACACAACGTATCGCCAGCTAGATAGAGATCCCGGGTCTTCGAGAACCGTGTTCATGGGAGATCGAAGGTGGCTTCGCGACGATGACCCATGGTGAAACCGAACCCCGAAGACGCCCGCGTACGAGGAGTGGCGAGGAAATAGACGAGCTGTTGAAAAATTGGAAAGATTGCCCACTGCTGGGAAAGAAGCAAAAGGCGCCAGAGCCGGGAAAGAAGCGAAAGGCGCAAGAGCCGCTGCTGAAGGTATGGAAAACGAGGTCTGTTTTCTGGGACTTGCCGTACTGGAAGATCCACCGTGTGCCTCACAGCCTTGATGTCATGCATATCACGAAGAACGTGTGCGAGAGTCTGCTTGGTACCCTGCTCAACATGCCAGAGAGGACCAAAGATGGGCCGAAAGCAAGGGCAGACTTGAAATCAATGGGCATCAGGGAGGAGCTTCACGCTAATGATGATGATGATGAGGCGAAGCAGGACACGGAAAGTCATCGCAAAGGCAAAAAGGCCAAGAAGACCGGAAATGACTTCCCTCCCACGTGCTTCACTCTAAGTCAGGAGGAGATCGATTAGTTTTTCACCTGCCTCGTAGGAGTAAAACTTCATTACGGTTACGCGGGGAAGATAAGCAGATACCTAGACTCAGCGAAGCAGAAGTTCAGCGGGATGAAGTCTCATGACTGTCACGTGCTGATGACGCAGATACTTCTAGTTGCAATCCGTGGGATCATGGACGCGCACGCCCGTGAAACGCTATTTGGCCTATGCAACTTTTTCGACGTCATCTCTCGGAAGTCGGTTGGCGTGAGGCAACTCAGAAGGCTACAGGAAGAGATCTTGGTGATACTTTGCGAGCTTGAGATGTACTTCCCGCCCGCATTCTTCGACATTATGGTGCATCTGCTGGTCCATATCATGGAGAATATCATCCAACTCGGGCCGACGTTCCTGCACAGCATGATGCCGTTCGAAAGGATGAATGGTGTCATCAAAGGATACGTTCGCAACATGTCACGTCCAGAGGGAAGCATAGCCAGGGGCTTTTTGACCGAAGAGTGCATCTCCTACTGCACGAATTATCTAGGCATCGAGAACCCCGTTGGTCTGCCCATCAACAGGCACCTCGGCAGGCTCGCTGGATGGGGTCACCGTGAGGGTCGCCGTGAAATGCATGTCGACTTCGAGGGTCGACTCGCCGACTTTGAAAGAGCAAACCTAGTCGCGCTACAACAGATAGACGTGGTCGATCCTTGGGTGGTCGAGCACAAAACCTTTATTGAGAAGACGTACAATGACCGAGGCCAACAGAGGACGGACGGAGATATAATGAAAGAGCACAACTCATGTTTCACGCGTTGGTTCAAGCAGAAGCTTTTGTCGTACCCTTTACATGAGGATTCTTCCGCGGAAGAACAACTCATATTCGCCTTGTCACAGGGCGCTGAGCACAACCTGATGACGTATGAGGCGTACGATATCAACGGCTACACATTCTATACCGAGGGAAAGGACATGAAGAGCGATGGTTGTCAGAACTCCGGGGTAACGATGGAATCCTACACCGGTAACGACAAGGACAAATACTACGGAAGGATCGAGGAGATCTGGGAGGTGAGCTACGCTGGAGAGAAGGTCCCGATGTTCCGTGTCAGATGGGCCAAGAGCGTCCTAAAAGAAGACCGGTATTTCACCACCATGGTTATACCCGAAGGCAAATCCAAGACCGCGGGCGCAAACGTCACCGCGAAAAATGAGCCATGGGTACTAGCTTCCCAAGTGGACCAATGTTTCTTCATTACCGACCCGTCAAAGCCCAGTCGTGTTGTTGTGAGGAGAGGCAAAAGGAAGATCATCGGAATGGATGGAGTCGCCAATGAGCAACACTTCGACAAGTACGGCGACCCGAAGATGGAACATGACGACGACGATGAAGTACCAGCATACACCACAAGAAGAAGCAGGAC
Organism: Aegilops tauschii subsp. strangulata; assembly: GCF_002575655.3. NCBI lineage: Eukaryota > Viridiplantae > Streptophyta > Magnoliopsida > Poales > Poaceae > Aegilops > Aegilops tauschii. The sequence goes on along the minus strand of NC_053038.3, from coordinate 266,648,380 downwards.
CACCCTACCTAAAGGACGTCCATTCAAGAGAAGAACTCCATTTACGAAAAATAAGGGCAAGAAGATTGTGAACAGATAGCTAGCTAAGATCGATTGTATTTAAATTGTAGCCTTCATTTCTCGATTGTATTTCATGGGCACTTTTTGAACTCATGAATATTTTTAAAAATAGCCATCTCGATCTCGATCCCCCCCCCCCCCCCGCATCCTCCCCCGCTCCACCGCGTCGACGACCCACCGCACCCTCCCCCGCTCCACCGCCGCCGACGACCCCCGCACCCTCCCCGGCCCGCTCCACCACCGCCGAGCACCCCCCGCACCCTCCCCCGCTCCACTGCCGCCGATGACCCCCCGCACCCTCCCCAGTAATGTTTACCAATTCACAAATGAATGCAACTAAAAATCCAAAAAAACAAATTTGATTATATTTTCAAATAACAAATTTGATGATATTTTCAAATAAAAAATTTGATGATATTTTTTCATATTCATAAATATTTTCAAATAACAAATTTGATGATATTTTTAAAAAAATTATTACTGTTTTTATAAAAAATATTACTGTTTCATATTCATTTTCATTTTCTAAAAAATTATTAGATGCAACAAAAAATAAAAATAAAAATTTACTTATGGTGCGCCATTGCTGTGCAAAAAAAAGGTTACTTATGGCGCACCGCTGGGTGGTGCGCCATTGCTATCTAAAAAAAGATTTCTAATGGCGCACCGCTCGGGGGTGCGCCATTGCTATCAAAAAAACATACTAATGGCGCACCCCTAGGAGGTGCGCCATTGCTAACCCTCCCCCCATCAACTTGCTCCCCTCTCCCTCTGGCCTCTCTCCCTCCCTCGCTAGACAGCCACGCGCCCTCCCCCGACCCACTGCGCCGCCTCCTCGACGCGCCGCCGCCCGCAGCCTCCTCGACGTCAGCGTTCTCCTACGGCAGCCTGCCGTTCTCCCACAGGTGATTCCTCCCCTCTCCTCCCCTCCCCCCTCCCCCTAGGTTTTCTTGCCTCCTCCCACCATGGCTACCTCCGGCGAGCACGACGCTGCACCGACGCCGACATAGCTCCCGGGCTCCGCCGCCCCCACCCACCCCCTTCCTCGCCTTCGCCGCACCCACCCACCCCCTCCCTCACCTTCGCTTCCCCTCGCCCTCTCCCCCAGAGCCCAGAAAGCCTCGCCGCTGTTGCCCCGTCTCCTCCCACCTGCCGCCAGACCGTAGCCGCCGCCGCAGCCATCCAAGATTGTGCACTGCATTGCAAGATGAGATGGTAGACTCATAGTGCTCTGTGATTGTGCACTGCATTGCTAATCCAGTTGATGGTCAATTTTCCGGGCTGTTTGGTCTGCTAGATGGATGTGTTTAGTGCTCGGTGAAACATTTTGTGCGTGTGCTGAGCATGATATAGTATGGATGTTGATCCTTAATTGTTAGTTTAGTCTATAGATTTGATGGCTGTATTATGATGATGATGATGTATCAAGTGACTGAATTTGGTCTTGGGCTGGTAGGAAACCTTATAATCCTCCTAGGGCTTGTTACTCTTGTTATGTGAAATATGTTTCTTCGGCATTTTGTGAGCTTTCTTGGGCTGTTTTGCATCTGTGGTTTAAATTATCGAGTTTTTTTGAGTTAATAAATTATGGAGTTAGGAAGGAGCTCCCCTCTTGATGAGGGGATGTGCTTAGCAGTTAGTTCAGTTAAATTGACTAGTGCCAAATATAATCTCAGATTTGGAGAAAAACTCATCAAGGTTCAGTTTCTACAGTATCTTCAGTTAGTTCAGTTTCGTCAGTTAGTTCAACTCTGGTAGTGCTATTTCTCCAGCAAATAAATTTGCATCTCTGATGCACCCATTTGATAAAGTCAGCTCTGATGCAGTACGATTAGATTTTGTAGGATTCATTTAATTTTGTAGGATTCATTTTACAGTAGTGCTATTTTGTAGGATTCATTTAATTTTGTAGGATTCATTTTACAGTAGGATTGGATTTTGTAGGATTCATTTAATTTTGTAGATTCAACTCTGGTAGTGCTATTTCTACAGTATCTCTGATGCACCCAGTATGGCCTTTAATTTTGTAGGATTCATTTTACCGTGGCTTAACTGCTGAAGAATCTGCAAGTGCTCAGGACTACAACTTCGATCATCCTGGTATTTCACTTTTCATGTTGATTGGAAGTATGCTACCTTTGTTAGTGATCAGAGAACGAGCTGTCTATTGTTTCGTGTGTATTTGATGAAATCTCTCATGATGTGCCGTGTCTCCAGGTCTGGAGACCAAGCAGGACAAGAGCAAGTGCCAGCAGCAGTTTGACAACTACAAGGAGTGCAAGAAGAGAGAGGTTCACCTTTGTTTCCCTTACCATCTTGTTGTCATCAGCAATCTGAATGAAAGTTGTCTTTCAGATCTCCATTTTGTGCCTTTGTGATTCATTTTCTTGTATGTAAATCTGAAATATCAATGAGTGGTTTCTTTGCTTCATCCATACTGTTGGTAAGAAAATCTCAGAATTTAAGCCTAAATGCCCAACCAAATCTCCAGTTTGCTCCATCTAATGTCATACTGTACTTTGCTTACCCCCTGTCATGCTAATGACACAATCTAGTATACTTTGATGGAGTGGACTGATACATTTGTTTGACAACTGCTACAAACTAAACTTTCTGAAATTCGCTGCATTGTTGTCTGCTGACTGTCACTGGCTTCTCAACATAGAGGCAGTCCATGTCTTGGTGTTATCCTGAACCATTACATTTGCTGTATTTCATCACCAGTGTTCATTATTCATTGGTGGCCTGGTCAGTAACAGTTCTGGGCAGCTTCTTTCTGTTGATAATACTTGCTTGGTGTGTTTCTACTGAGATTATCACAAATATGTGATGCTGCTGCTACTTGTGATCTTCTGAAATGACCCCTTTCTTCTAAAATGTTGATTAATTTCCGTTTCGGTTGAGAATGGGGCACTCCTAGGTCAAGAAAATTAGCAAAGGTCATGCCCAATTTTCTTGACCTAGAAGGTGCCCGATTCTCAACTGAAACAAAAAAATCCACGCTTTAGTGGTTGGATTAGTTTAGTATTTTTTCACACACTTAGACACCCTTGCTTGCCATGTGTGTGAGAGAGATAGTGAGAGGAGACAAGAAGAAGGGGGTTAGGAAGATGCTGCCTGCTCATCAAAGCTAACCATCTCCCCCTTTTCACCCCTTTTCCTTTGTCTTTTGTGGGTTGCAAGGAAGCTACTGTCTTAGCTAGCTTAGCTTGTGCACGAATCCACTGCCACTGCCCTGATTAAATTATCTTAGACCTTGAGAACGTGGACTTGGACCTTAGCAACAACACACTAACAGGTTCCATCCCAAAACACCTAGGCAATATCACAAACATCTCTCAATTGTTCCTTGACAATAACCAACTTTTTGGCGACATTCCTCGAGAATTAGGTTATTTGGTCAACTTAGAGATCTTGTTCCTTGACAATAACCAACTTTTTGACCAAACTTATTTCCTATTTAGAGCAAAACATGGCCCACAACGATGAGGCCGGCGGTTCGGGCAAGCAATTCTGGGAGCTGTCCCAGGAGATGGAGGAAGAACCTCACCGCTATGAGGACGCCGCGGAAGACACCAATCCTGACTACACAATCCCTAGTGGCGTCGGGGATGACACCACTGATGGTGCCACCGAGGATGCCACCACTGATGATGGCGGCGCACGCACAGATGGCAGCCAACCGAAGAGGCAACGGAAGGACCGGCGCCCGAGCGTGCTCGGCACCGTCAAGGAGGAATTTACTGAAGTGAACTCCGACGGGCATCCAACGGCGCCCAAAGAATTAGTCAAGGGGTACTCGGTTCAGCTCGGCTGCATTCTCCGGAGCACCGTCTCGATCAACACCGAGAACCTAAGGCATAAGGACCAAGGGAATTTGTGCAGCCTCCTCTTCACAAAGCTGCACGAACGATACAAGTTCCCCGCTGACTTTGCAAACACACGCCTCTCAGGGAATAAAGTGAACAGTGCCGCCCTCACGAGGATGAGCACGGCCCTGTCTACTTGGGGAAGCACGGTGAAGGCAATGATTGAAAAAGCTGATAGTTATGAGAAGATCAAGGCAAAATATCCTTTGATCAGCGAAGATGACTACAAGGAGTTCAAGATCAAGTGCGAGAGCAGCGCAACCTCCGAATCAAGTCAGTGGGGGAAAGAAATGCGGCAGTTGAACTTAGGGGTCCACCAACTCGGTCCCGGCGGTTACAGAGTGGCGGAGCCTATATGGGACAAGGAGGACGTGGAGCGTGCCGAGCAAGGCCTATCGCCCCGCTTCGAGAAATACCGTGACAAGCAGACCAGGAACTTTGTCACGGCCCGGTACAAGGAGGACTCGGTAACAAAGGAGCTTACCACGGATCCGAAGACCAGGGCGCTTGAGCTTGTTCTGGTAAGGAATACACCCCCGCATAATTAGCTCCATATGGTTGCATTCTAATTAATGAAGCCAAATTTCTAAATGGTTCACATTCCTTCCGCAGGAGGCTGAAAGCAGTAGCGTGGGGTTGTCTCAGAGCTCCCCTTTCGACACCCCTTTAAATAGGGCGTTGAACGTAATGAAAAACAAGGATAAGCTCAGTAAGCCGTCATCAGCTAGTCGTGTGGCCGGCAAAGGCTTGTCCACAAAATGGTCGTCATACTATACCGCTGGTGGGCGAAAGGAGAAAAAGACCAGCTCGGAAAGCCAGTCGCGCGAGGTTCAAGAACTCAAGGCACAAGTGGCGCGGATTCCGGAGATTGTCCAAGAGCAAGTGCAACAACAACTGGGAACGACGCTCACCGCCATGGTGCCTACCATTAGGGGCTGACGACGTGGATTGCGGGCGGCCAACAGGGGCCTCCCCCGGTTCCCAGCTTCACGGCCAGTAACTCGCACAACGCGCAGGCGGCGCCATTGGTGTCTCCGGCGGAGGCGGTATTCGTGTCTCCGGCGCCGGCACGGGCATTGGATCTTAATGCACCCGGGTGTACGCCGGCCGGCACCTCGCCAGCAAGCGGCCCCTCCGTCAGTTGCACGCCCGTCGTTGGTGCTGCCTCGACATTAGCCCAGCTGGACGGCATCACGGTAGCTAAGCCTCTCGGCTGTTGACTTCATCTCCTTGCCTTTGACTGGGCATCCCTGACGCCCTACATGTTTTCGCAGGGCACTGCCGACGTTCCTTGCACTCTCCTGCACTTCGTGGGCGGCGAGTTGGTCGATGTCGCCAAGGGCAGAATCGTTCAACCGGGCAACCGCGTGTTCCACGGTAATCCGATGCCACCCACCTTGTATAGGGTTGAACTGGTTCAGGTGCTGCCAGGCTGCGACGAGTTGTTACCTCCGATTCGACCCGCTGGGGCCGACGAAGATGATGTGATGACCCTCAGCGCCTGCATAAGTTGGCCCCTGCTTTGCCGAAGAGCCAGATTCGTTTGGGGGCGGGGGACACCACCCCACAGACAAGACCGCCAGTCGTGCCAGCGCCAAGCCATGGCAAGAACGCCGCAACGCTACCGGACATGCCGGACATCCCTATGGCACAGGATCCGGACATGCATATGGCACAGGATCCGGACGACGACGACAACGACGACGGTACATTTACCAACGTTGATAAGTACTTTGCCGAACATGGGTACGGTGACGAGTTCTGCAGGCCTCCTTCTCAAGAACCCAACCCTGAAAAAGACGACCGCGATCTAGCTGGTACAGCGGAGAAACCCAATTGCAACAGGCGTCGTCTGGCGTTCAGTTCATAGGAGACGCCTCCAGCTGCCGCCTTCACCGAGCCTCAGATAGCTGAGGTGCGAAATATTATCAGCCCCAACACGCTCAAGAAGGCGGTCTGTGAGCAGAACTCGATCCCATTACAGCAGATCAAGAAGAAGAGACGGAAACGAAAGACTAACAAGGGCGCCGGTGCGAGCCAGCCGGCACCGAGTACGATCCGTGCTCAGGACGGGCCACCTTCACCTAAGGATATCTCGAGGAGGGTGCATGTGGCGGGTAGGGCGATGCTACCGACAAATATGCTCAATGCTGCAACCGGTGCTATGCGGAATCTGCATGACAGTGTTCTTTCTTTAGAGAAGCGGCGTCTCAGAGAGAATGATGTGGCATACCCGGTTTTCGTGGCCAAGGTGCCAGAGGGCAAGGGCTTTGTGGATAGCACCGTCGGGGGTACGATCGTCCTGCGGTTTGATGACATCTTTGCTATGTTTAACCTTCATCCGCTGCACTACACCTTCGTTCGGCTGTTTTTGCTGAGTATGGAGATGCGGATCATTAGAGACAAGACCACGGACATTGTGATAGTCGACCCCTTCTACATGCGTGCCAAGATCTTGGGCAGCGCTCGGGACCGGCAAGTCGCGAGTTCACACCTCGAAGGCGTCATTCTGGCAAACCCAGATAAGAATAACTTCCTCGTGCCTTACTTTCCCGAGTAAGTCATCCCCTAACCGCCCCGTAACATATGATTTCTTAGATTTCGATCGTTCTTTTTTTCTAACATTCCGTGTTCTGTGCAGTAACACACATTGCACACTCATCCTCTTAAGCCCGAAATATTCCATGGCCACGTATTTCGACCCGGACCGTGACTCCAAGATAGACTACACAAATATCAAGAAAGTTCTTGATGATGCTCTCCCCGGCTACGCCGCATCTGGAGGCACCTTTAAGAGGCCAGCTCGTAGGTACGGCAGGCACGTGTTCACCCACAATACGACGTTCCCCTACGTCAAGCAGCCGCCTGGCGGTCAGAAGGATGCCTACTACGCCCTCCATCACATGCGGGCGATCGTACGGGACCATAATCACCTTCTGCTACCAAATAATCTCAAAGATTGGGCCGCAAGCTTGGCGGCAATCCAGGACGCGGACATCCGACAAGAATTCTTTCGCGTCCAGTCGGAGTTTGCAGAAATCATCCATCAAGATGTCCTTCGTACCTCGGGGCAGTTCTACCTCAGATATCAACCGTCCAACAGTGAGATAGACACAACGCTACAAATGCAGGCTGACAACGCCCGCGACTTCATGACCATCACGAAAGACGGCGGCTTCATCCACGCTCCGGTCCCATGAGTCGAGTCGAAAGTAGTGATGCTATGTGTAGTTCTGAAACATCGATTAGCTCATGTTGTAATTAAACTTTAATGAACTTGTATGTCTCTTTGGTTTGGATAGCCGTTCAACTTAGATGTAATCGATGTTATTTATTAGTAGGACCATGAATCGTGCTATTAATGTCTTGCTTTTCTCTTCCGATCCTTTTGTTACATACCTATATATTGCTTATGTATTGTCTGTTGTTTGGCTAGTGCATAGAGATGTCGTCGTATGTCGTGTACAAGGGTAAGGTTCCCGGAGTCTACGACGACTGGGAGGAGTGTCGGAAACAGGTTCACCGTTTCAGCGGTAACAGTTACAAAGGGTACACCACTAGGGCGGAGGCGGAATCTAGATATGCGCGCTATCTAGCGGGAGAGAGGAGGGAGCATTGGAGGAACCGGATGAAGACCAGTTTCATCGCGATGATGCTCATCGTGATGACCGCAGCTCTCTTCTATGTGATGGTAGTTTAGATGATCGATATCGACTTGTAATGTGAAGACAAACTCGCTACTCACGGTCTCGAGACTTGTAATGTTCTATCTTTGTTCGGTCTTTTGAATTCGGAGACTAATATGATGAATTGTATTCGGAGACTAATCTTCTATTGTATTCGATGAATCTGCTGTTGCTGTGTGGTGCTGTCTATATTCTGTCCAATAAAATATTTTGTAACCAGTGCAAATATCAGAAAAGAAAAAAAATCCCTAATATTCATACTAATGGCGCATCACCCAACGTGCGCCATTAGTATGCCAAAGGATACTAATGGCGCATCACCCCACAGTGCGCCATTAGTATGGCAAAGCACATGTGTAAATATCGCCCCCTGGGAGGCACACTAATGGCGCATGTTGGTCTATACTAATGGCGCACGGCGTGATGCGCCATTAGTATACCAGATACTAATGGCGCACCAGTGGTGCGCCATTAGTATTTAATACTAGTGGCGTGGTACTAGTGGCGCACCAGTAGTGCGCCATTAGTAGGAAAAACGGGTGCGCCACTAGTAGGCCTTTTCCTAGTAGTGATAAGTTTAAGGGATCTCCGACGATGGTTGTCCCGTACCATATTTGTGTAAGAATGCATAAATTTTTGTTTTATTTTTTGATTTTCTTTTCTGATTTCGTGTGATGATCTGTTTGCTTGAGCACTATTTGTTTTTTGGTTTTGTTTTGGCAGACAAGTGTTTGGCATGGTGGTACTGTAGGCAGGAGTGTTAAAATGATGTTCTCTTCAATAGCCGGGGAGCATGTTGATAACAAAGATATGGTGAGTAACGTTTTTATGTGTCGAAAACCATATTTTGTATGTTGGTTCTTATAGTGTTCTGTTTCTTCCTCTTGTAATAATTTTATTTATTTTTCGTACTTCCAACAGGTCCTGTTTGCAACATTTGATCCGCCAGAGACGAGGGATGGCCTTGGTCATTATTGTGTAGTTGCCTTAAATTTGAAAGAAAGGCGGTTTGAATTTCTTGACTCGCTCAATAAACCTGGCAGCCCTGATGCGATCAGGATTTTTAGGAGGATGGTTAAAAATATCAAGCGTGCATGGAAAGAAGGTAGTTCAAGTTCTGATGAGCCGCTAAATCCTCCTAGACTTGATGGATTTGTGTTGAAACATGACATTGTCCCAATTCAGCCAAATGGGTGTGTTCCGTACAACCCCTCTCCACCATACTGCTCAAGTTTTATTTTTTATTTCATTTTGTGAAACTGATGTTTTTTATTCTTTTATTGTAGGCATGATTATGGATTCTATATGTTTCAATTCTTGCAGACTTGGCATGGTGTTCGAGTTGCTTAGTTTGGGGTGGAGCACATTGGCTAAATCAGAAAGGCCATGGTCTATAGTTGGCGCACATCGAGAAAGTGTTGCCTTGATTTAACATCACTTTTAATTTTTGCAGATAAAGGTTGTTTTATTGAACTTCTTTATTCCCTTATTTATTTTTTGGCTACTGCTTGCTTCCACTTCTTAAGGGCTTTTTTACTAGTGTGTTTAGTTAAATGCATGATTTAGAATGGATGGCTATATTTTTGTTGTGTTAGTGAGGTGCATTTGTTGTAGACAAGTTAGCTGCATTTATTTTGGGGCAAGTGAGCTGCATTGTTCTTTATAAGTGGGTTGCATTGTTGTATACAGGTGGGCTGTATTGTTGTAGAGAAGTGGCCTGCATTGTTATAGACAAGTGGGCTGCATTGTTGTAGAGAAGTGGGTTGCATTGTTGTGGAGAAGTGGGTTGCATTCTGTTCTTTAGTGAACTGCTTTTTTATATTATTGACATGTATTTAATGTTTTTTGGTTTTGTATTTTGTGGTGAGTGTTTCCATTTTTTTCCTACACGTTTTTAGGTTTTGATGGGGGCCTTCATGAAGGTTGTACATCACCGTTTGAGTCCCAGGGTTCTGAGCTAGTTATGGAGGATTGTGCCGTTGAAATCTCTCCAGATAATTCTGGTTCTTTGGCTGGAGATGGTTTGAACACAGATGTGGCGTCTGGACCTTATGGTGGAAGTGTTGCTCGAACTAGATCTTCACAAGATGTATTTGATGTTGATGATGATGATTTTGTTACGCCGTGCCCACGCGTCACTATGACTAGGAGTGCAGCAATGACTCGTCCTCCTGTGGACGAGGCTGAAGTATTTTCGAACAAGAGGGCAGGTGAGAGGGCTTTTAAGTTGAGATGCTCTATAGAGAATTTGAAGCCTCGGAGATTCAAATATATTGATGAGGTGAGGAAAATAAACGATCTCGTTCTCAGCAAAGATTTTGTAACCAAATACCATGAGTAAGTTTTATGTGTGTGCCCTTCATCCTTTTTATGTGTTTGGTTTTTAATTTTAATTTTATTGATCCCATCTGCATATGTTTACTGCAAGAACGCGTTCTTTATGGTAAATAATCCTTTTGGTGATGTCAAAAATGACACTGTTGACTATATCTATAATACATTCGGCAAAGGAGCTTTAATGGACTCGTATCTCATGGATTTTGTCATCAAGTACTGGAAGCAAGACCCTGAAATGGGTTTAGTTTATCATTCTAGTGAATGTTTTCTACTTTCACCTTTATTTATCACGTTAAACGTGTGCTGTCATTTTTTCTCTTGTACTGATTTTGTCATGTCCATGCGTGCATGCATGTTTTATTCTTTTTTATGTCATGTTTTTGTTATTTTTGTATGTAGTATGTTCTTCAAATGGAAACCTTTGTGAATAAATATGATGAAGGACACCCTGTGTTGCCAGTTGTGCATCCCCCATTTGTTTTAGCAGATGCTATTAAGCACTCCAAAGTTTTTGTGAGTGGTGACGAAAACCTGTTGGCCACAAAACTGGTAAGCCATTGTTTTCCGTCATTTATTTTCTTGTTAGTTGCATTTCTTTTTATAGTTATTTTGGAGCAGTGGTCCTAGTGCTACGTGTCGAATGAACTTTTCATTTTTCATTTTGTTTTTTGATGTGACAAAGTATGATGCCGCGCTCCAAGAATGGTCATTATTCCTTATACACGATGAACCAGCATCGCCGGACGATTGATATCCATGGCAATAGGAAGTACACTGGCCATCCTGATTTCACAACAAAGTGGCGCAGGACTAACTACCACTCAGATTGCACTGAAGTGGTATGTCATTTTTTCTAGCCAAGTGCAAATCTTTTTTGTGTTTCTCCTACTGCATTTTATATAAACTGCACATGCAATGTTAGCACACATAGCACCACACTTGTTTATATAGTGCACTGCAACATATGCGTGACAGAACTGCATTCTCTCACACCCCCCAATCTGTGTAAAAAAAGTGATAAAAGGAAATGACCTCACGAGCATTTAAAAGAGGGACTGTCTAGACGTTGAGAAGAACATTGTATTTTTCAGTTCGTCTGAATAGTTATTGATCTGTGATGTGTGTTATTTTACTTTGTGCTGCCTTTTGCCAGATAAGGAGGATGGCTCAACGGCTGAAGGCGATTTATGGTGAAAAGTTGTATAAATCTAAGAACCACCCTGACTGGGTTAAATTGGTAGAGAAGCCCTCTTACCCGGTCGTGCCAACGCAGGGAACAAACGAGTGTGGAATCTATGTTTTGAGGGCGACGCAGTTGTATGACGGCCAAGGTCTAGTCGACAAAATTGTCAAATCCGACGTAATAACTTCTCTGTTTCTTCTTTTCTTATTACTTTTTTTTATTTTTTTTAGTTTTCACTTTTTGTTCTTATAACAACCTTTTCTTTAATCACTGGTCTGCATTTTTTTATTTTCTTTCAGCCTGCTGTTGAATATTGGAAGGTGGAATACATTTTCCAGCTATTGTTTCATCCTTCGAACATGTTGTATTATGAAGACATGACGCCTGAGCTATGAGATCTGATTGGAAGCCTCGGGCTTACTTCCCTGTCGCAGTTGCAGACGCAGTAACAGTCATTTGAAAAAAAATTCCTGGGTAAAAGCCTCTGTATGGACAAGAACTAGGGTTCACGTTGTGTACTGTGTACTGTCTAAGGTAGATAATGTATGAAAAGACTATTTTTTCTGTTTTCTTGTGTTTCGTCTGCTTTTTGCAGCAGCGTATAAGGACGAATTTGTGTGTCTATTTTATTTTATATAAATAACTCATACAATATATATATTTTTATTTGTTGCCACCATGTTTTGTGCGAACTGGCATTGTTCACACTTATATGTATCGTACATGTCCCAGAAACTGCATTGCATGTGATGCCGAACTTCTTCGTCTAACAAAAAGCACTGCATTTGTCCACAGGTTTGTACAACACCTGTATTTTTGCTGTACTTGCTGCAGCCCATGTATTCATGTATGTATTCCGAAACTGCATTGCTTATGATACTGCACTGCTTTTTTCTAACCAAATGCACTTCATTGTATAGAGTTGCATCCTGCATTTGTTTTTTTGCGTGTACGGTAGTTTATTTGTCTATAGGTTTGTACTGCGCCTGTATTCCCTGTACTTCCTGCAGCCCCTGTATTTGTGTATGTATTCCAAAACTGCGTTGTTTATGATACTACACTGCTTTTGTCTAAACAAATGCACTTCATTATATAGAGTTGCGGCCTACATTTGATTTTTTTTGCTTGTACGTGATGCATCCCCTATCACATCGCCTCCCTGCCTATCTTAGGGGTGTGGCTCTGGGGTTGCGTGCGTCCTAGGGTTGGAAAAATAGAATGTCTGCACTGCGCCAGTCAACCAAATGCACTGCATGCATTAGCACGACGCCGAGCAGGGGGGTGGGTGGGGGGTCCCCACCCCCCTGCGAGGCCGAGCATGGAACGAGCCGGAGTAGGGGCGATGCGGCGTGCCGCGTCGCCACATGCGTAGGCGAGTCCGTCACACCCCGTCGCCCCTGTCTATCTTAGGGGTGTGGCTCAGGGGTTGCGTGCGTCCAGGGTTGGAAAAAACAGAATGTCCGCACTGCCCCTGTCAACCAAGCGCACTGCATGCATTAGCACGAGGTCGAGCAGGGAGCTGGGAGGGCGGGTCGTGACCCCCCCCCCCCCCCACGAGGCCGGGCCTGGAATGAGCTGGAGCATGCGGCGACGCGGCGTGCCACGGCGCCGCATGCGTAGGCGAGTCCGTCACACCCTGTCGCCCCTGTCTATCTTAGGGGTGTGGCTCTAGGGTTGCGTGCGTCCTAGGGTTGGAAAAACAGAATGTCCGCACTGCGCTTGTCAACCAAGCGCACTGCGTGAGTTAGCGCGAGGCCGAGCAGGAGGGTGGGAGGGGGTCGTGACCCCCCCTCCCCACCCCCGTGCGAGGCCGAGCCTAGAACGAGCTGGAGCAGGCGGCGCTGCGGCATGCGTGGGCGAGTCCGTCACACCCCGTTGCCCTTGTCTATCTTAGGGGTGTGGCTCTGGGGTTGCGTGCGTCCTAGGGTTGGAAAAACAGAATGTCCGCATTGCACCTGTCAACCAAGTGCACTGCATGCGTTAGCGCGAGGCCGGGCAGGAGGTGGGAGGGGGGTCGTGACCCCTCTCCCCACCCCCCTGCGAGTCCGAGCCTGGACGAGGGAGCAGGCCGCGACGCGGCGTGCCGTGGTGCCACATGCGTAGGCGAGTCCGTCACACCCTGCCGCCCCCACACCTCGTGCGCCTGTCAACCAAGCCAGGGTGTGACGGGGGATTGTGCCGTGGTAGCCAAGAGAAAAGATTCGCCAAGTGGAGGAGGCGGTTGGACGCGGGCTAGCCGTGGTAGTGTTCTTGATTGGCTGGAAAAAACAATCGTCTAAGCGAACTGCAATGCTTAATTGACAGCACATCTTCCATCCCATACCGAACTGCACAGTGGACTGCATTTTATTAGGTGGGAGGGTACGGGAGTTGCGTGCTAGTTGTGCATCGTGGGGCTTTTTTGTTTTTGGCTGTGAGAATTTGTTGGGTCCGTTGGGGTGTAAGACGCATTCGGCCCAAGTCGTCCTGTATGGGTGTTTTCTCCTACGCTGTGTGTGAGCGGTATCCTTTAGTCCCACCTCGCCCGCGGAGAGCGCGCTTGACCTGTTTATAAGCGCTAGCGAGGCAGCCTTATCGAACTCCTGTGGTTACTTTTTTAGGCGCTTATACACGGCGCTCGCTGAACTTATCTCTCTGACCTGTGGGCGCATGTGTGCTCGGCCGCATGCATCGTGGCTCAGAACGACTCGCCTACTGTGGGCGCAGACTTATTACGAGACAAGCTAGGGCCTGGTTGCACCTGGGTGGTCAATTTTTTTTCGTATTTGAGGCATCTTTTTCTTTTTTAGTACATATATTTCATGGTAGTACAATGATGTCATTTGTACTGCTTGTACCAACGTTGCGGACTGCACTGCGTGTACCAAGTCTGTGTGTTATGGACTGCACGAAAGTGGCTGTAGCCCCTCTCGTTCTTCATTTAAGCATGTACTGCACTTCATGTATACACTTTGTGAACCGCCTTATATTTCTTCCATGAACTGCATTCACCTTTGTTTAGAATGGTCTGCGGATTATATTTTTTAGAAATATTAATATTAATGGTCTTTTTCTATAGTTACTCTTATGGACTGCATGTGGACACATGTGTACTTCTTATGTTTACCATTGTGAACTGCATTCATCATTCTTTTTTAGGTATGAGTTGTAGTCAGAGTACTTGATTTTTTTTTGTTTAACGTTGTTTTTGAATATGTTTTGTATCTGTGTAATATGTTTTGGTATCACACATTATATTTTTCAAAGTTGTCTGGATACTTGTTCTAATACAAACTCAGCAATCATTACCTAGTGCAACAACATTGTTTTTACAAACAAACGTTCGATATGAAGCAACGGATATAATCAAAACCTTGCAGACATGAAACAAGGAACAACACAACCACTAAAGTAAAAGGAAACTAAACATAGCCCTGTTCATTTCTAGGTGCTGTATTGGATTACAGCCTTGTTCTTCTTCTTCGCTTCTTTTTCTCTTTTTGGACTGTCCAGTCCCATTATGATATCGTAGATGATTCTCCATGACTCATATGTTGCGAATGCATCTATTGTTGCATATTTGATAAGCTTGTCTGGCAGTGGGCAAAATCCCCACAGAGTATGGTCCTCCTTGCGGTTAATTTTTTCTTCATATCATGGTATTGAATGTCTATCATCCTACTGACAACATCAGCAAAAGAGTCAAACTTCTTTCTACTGTATGGGTCTCTCCATTTCACCTGAATATCAATGTAGTTGTTGGAGTAGATCTCCAAGCCAGATAGCTTCAGCTTGTTTTTGTCTCCTTAAATGGCGAATCCCACGAAGGTGTATTCATAATTCATGAGGAATTTGTCTAGTTCCATTGGCCTGCAAGATGTTTGTATAGACTGAATATTGTTTATTTTTTAGAACCACCAATGTTTTTTTGTTTTTTCTGAAATTGAAGTGCAATTTGAATATCTGAATCTGTTGCTGTCAATAGCTGCTAGTACTTTGTACTGCATAACTAGTAAATCTCATAATAGATTCCATAAACAATGCATGTTTGTGCATGTTTGTATTCTTGAATTGAATTTCATACATGTTTTAGATAGTAATGGTGCATTTATCTATTGTTCAGGCAAATAATTTGTATTTGGCAAAACAAAATAAAACTGTTGTATCGCTAGATCATCTAATTCAAGAATTGAACACATGAGTTACATGGAGCCAGATGAAAACTATCAATGAATTACTATGCCATGCTTTGTAAAAATGAGAACCAAAGTTTAAATAATGGCACTTGCGATGAAGAAAATTTAAAATCAATATTGACAAGCAATAGTACAGATTGATAATTATTCTGACCTATATTTAGCTACAGAGATGTGGTAGACAAGGCATTCTTTTTCTGCGCATAACTGGAACACTATTGCCCGCTGTGGCTTCACGTAGTGCGTGTACTCGACATCAAAGCTGACTAGTTTGAAGGGCATTCCGCCGAGCTTCCTCCTGAGAGTGGACATCATCTTTTCCATGTCTTGACCCTTGCTTGTGCAAACGACGTGGAGCTTGTGGTTGCCGTGGAGGTCGACGTCGTGGAGCTCCCTGGTGTACCTGCGGCGCTGCTTGTACAGAGGTGCATCCGCCATGACTCTCCTCTGCTCTCTCGTGTTTGTTTTGAGAGAGAGGTTAGTGAAAGGAAGTGTGGAGAAGAAGATGCAATGGGTTTTTTGGGGGACAAAGCAGTTGTGTTTTCTCCTCTGCACTCTGTGACAGGACCTGGGAGTGGTGGAGTGGGGTGGTAGCGTGGTGGGGCTATGTTTTTAGTTGCATGCCAACTGCAGAGAGGTTCTGCTATGAGGAGGCTGTCTTAGTGCGTTGGAAATCCAGAACGCTGTCGCCTCTTTTTACGTGGCAAGTTCAGGTATGCATGCAACTGTCAGAAAATCTGATGATTGTGTTTTTGGTGATTTTTTCAAGTAAGTGCACTTCTTCGCTATCACGATAGATGCCTATGTCCACATAGTGTACTGCATGCAATTGAAATTTATTCTTCGTATACTGTATTATATCGGATCAGGATTCATACAGATGTACGCACATTTACTTTTTTGATGGAGTTCTTTCTTATTTTCTCTTTTTTTATATTTGATGGTGATGTAGCTTTTGTGTGGATGGAGGGTAGTGTGGATAGGGGTATTGGACTGCTTTGCTTAACTAACAGGGTTGCATTCTTCATTTTAGCCCTACTGCAATGCAGTAGAAAGAGAACTGCATTTCAGAAATAACAATACTTCGTGCTTCCACATGACGAACTGCATTGTTGTACGTGGCGGACTACATTTGTACGTTGACTTCGGGCTTGCTGCATTTTATTTATTAGAGCGAACTATAGTTTCTGGCAGTGCCCACACCTTTTTTGTGGTTGTTATTCATTTAAAAATGTTTCTCATTTTTCTTTGATGTTTTATTTTTGTAATTATTGTTTTTCTAGTGGGTCGTGTTGGGCCTGTGTATTTTAACCACTCTAGCGTGTTGGTCCTGTGTTAGAGGAGTGAAAACGCATTCGGCCCAAGTAAGCCTGTCAGCACGGCTGGTTCCCAGTGCGCTATGTGTGAGCGGTATCGTATAGTCCCACCTCGCCCGTGGAGAGGGCGCTCGACCAGTTTATAAGCGCTGGCGAGGCACCCGTGTCGAACTCCTCTGGTTACTTATTTGGGCGCTTATACACGGCGCTCGCTGCTCTATCCTCTCAGACATGTGGTCCCATGTGTGCCCGGCCCCATGCATCGTGGCTCAGAATGACTCACCTACTGAGGGCGCAGTTCTATTACGAGACTGGCTGGGGCCTATTTGCACCTGGGTGGTCAATTTTGTTTAATATTTCCCCTCTTAGGTATTTTTCAAATGTAGGGGCATGCACTGCATTGATCATGTCTCTGTACTGCATGTTCACATATTCCGCACTACATATACAAGTCACATTTTCTTTTCGTGTTTTGCTCTTATGTATTCTTTTTTCTAGTGTACGTGTGTGAACTGCTTTGTTGGGTCTGTGTGCACTGCATTTGTCAGTGTACTGTGCTGCAGGCGTACACATTTTGCACTGCGTGCATCCCCTTTTGTGCCAACGTTGTGACTACTTGTACCAACATTGTGGACTGCATGACTTGCGTTTACGGACTGCATTACGTGCACCAAGTCAACCCATTGTACACCGCACGGAAGTGCTTCTCTTGTGCTTCATTTTGAGCATGTACTGCACTTCATGCACACGTATTGTGAACTGCCCGGTATTACTTTAAAGAACTGCATTCACTTTTATTTTAGAATGGTCTGCGGATTATATTTTTTAGAAATTTAAATATTTTAATGATCTGCGGTTATTGTGTTGGAAGTGCTGCAGTCAAAGTACACCTTTGTTTTTGGTCTTTTTTCGTTGGTAACATAAGCCTTCATTGATTGTCCTTCAATCTTGGTAACATAAGTTTCATTAACTCTCGTTTAATTTTCACTTTTGGCCTTTTTGCATTCGTCTTCTATAAAGGTAGGCTAACTTCTAACCTTCCTATGTAGTTCATTTCTCCTCTATCCGCGACTTCTCTCCTTTCTCCAGCCTCTCTTTATTTCTTTCCATTTTCTAGGTTTTTTGCGATGGCTCTAGGGCCCTGCGCGAATCTCTCCTGCTGCGGCCATGGTTGTGGCCGATGCACTGCGATTGCTCAGCTTGCTCGCAGGCTTGTCGTGCTCTCCGCAGGGGCAAGGTCTTGTGCCAATCAGGGCGAGCGGAGCAGCTTGCATAGGGCACGGTATTCACGGAAGGATTGGATATGGGCCACATCAATGTTGTTGCATTCTATTCCGCCCTGCTTCGCCGTGGCCTTGGCCGCACAAGTCCTTTTGTCCATCAACTTACACCAACAGACGTGGAGACTCACTAGAAGATGGTATTTTTCGCTTGATCTGATTTTTTCTTTGTGTTTCCTATTTTGTTGTATAATTCCATACTAGTCTAAACTTTTAGTATTTTAGGGACGCACTTATTTTGTTTTATTGAAGTGCACAATATGTGAACTTCTTAGATATTAGATGAGCACTAATAGTTTTCACAATTTTCCACGCTTGTACGGTGTGTACTACATGCAGCTAGTCTCAAGAAATGCATGCTAGTTAGAAGCATACTGCATATTTGCAAGTTCCATACTGCATACTATATTTTGTTTTATCTGCATTTCTTGTTGGACTGTTGTGTACTTCATCCTGCTCGTGTTTGTACTGTGTGCAGGTTTTTACTGCTCTGTGCACAGTATGAGAATTGTACTGCTAGTATCGTCCTCAAATAGTTTTATTACTTTTTGCATAAAAGCCCCCGATGAGTTGTTAGGTATCTCCGGCTCAAGAAGAAGGGCATTCTCCAAGTTTTTCTTAGCAATGGACACCTAAAACCAGCCAAGTACCGTGTAGGCATTGATGGACGGCTGTATCTTCAGAAAGGCTGGAAGGAATTTGTCATTGATAGTGGCCTGAAGTCTGAGCAAGTTGTCATCCTCAACTTTTTGAACTCGAGGATCATATGGCTAGAATCACGTTTGCCATGATTGGTTAAGGTTTCGAGGTTGATTGTAATAAGTACTTGTGCATATTGAACGCTTCATGTTTTGATGTGATTTGTAATAAGTACTTTCATGATCTGAACTGCTTGAATTATAAGTCAGAACTTCATGCTATCTATGAGCTAACTGACTGACTGCTATATATATGGTTTACTCTATATATACATCATTTCTCTCGTATGGTTCAGTTGAAGAACTCATAGTCAGAGGGAAATTTGTGTTTACACCTTCAAGCACGGCATACTTGACAGGATTAACAATAAGACACGCACTGGTACGCGTCGGTCCTATACAAATGGTTTTTAACCCCTTTCCGCGACGGCATTTGGGACCATCGCCAAGTGAGTGTGTGCGATAGGGTGTCCTTCCCACACGACCCAAAAACCGTCGGGGATATGGAGCAGTGATCCAGAGGCCTTCCAAACTATAATCGTGTGAGATGCAGCACACCCTAAATTCTTTCGCACATGTGGTATCAGTGATTAAGGGTTTCTAATGACGCAGTGAAACCATACGGTCTGTCGCAACGAACCGTTTGGGAAACAGTATGTAAGGCACACGGGCCAACATATGAACTGTGTGCGATTTGTGCCCCATCGCACACGAGTTTTCTGCGTAACCCGTCTGCCATGCTAGACTCCATGGCACACGTTTGGCAACAATTACCGTGTCGGGATTCAAGAACGACACCTATGGGATCACAGGGAATCCCTACTATGGTTGATAGGGCGCGGGGCTGTGGAAAGAGCGGGTTTAGAAGATCAACACGGGGGAATTTTATCCAGGTTCGGGCCGCAAACGATGCGTAATACCCTAGTCCTGCTTTGGTGTATATTTGGTGTTTTTGAGCTCTTGAACTAGCTGCGGTGCATGCCTAGCCCAAAAAGTCCGAATCCTCCCTCAGTACGCCTCGGGCCTCCTTTTATACGTCAAAGGGGTCGCCACAGTGGCACACAGGAGGTGGAAAGTATGTAGTGTGTACAAGACTAGCTCTGACATCATGGGACAAAACGCGTTTAATGCGTCGCCGACGTGTCCTCTTGCTTTATCGGGGACGTCAAAGAAGCTCCTCCCGTCCGTCGCCGCCTCGCCTTGCTCCAGCGCGCGTCCAAGCTGACGAAGCATGCAGCGCCACGCTAGCTGGCAGGCTGCTGAGCTGGTGTGGTGGCAGGGTCTTCACGAAGATTTGCATGCCACCACGCATGTGTTGGGCTGGTTGGCCTAGAGGTGGCTTGCTACCACGTAGGTGTGTGCCTAGTTGGCCTGGAAGCTGCACGCTGCCATGTAGGCGCTTGTCATGTTGGAGTGGCCAGGGGGCGGCCGAGCCTTGGTAGGTGTTGGCCTGGCTGCAGCCCTGCAGATGCCCCTGGCAAGGGTCTTGCCGGGGTCTTGTGGTCGTCCCCAGCAAGGATCTTGCCAGGGGCCTTCGTCTTCTGGTTCTCATCTAGTCTTGCAGGCCTTTGGTTTTCACAAAGATCTGCATGCCACCATGCAGGCGCCTCCCGATCCTTGGTTCCAATGTTGTCGATGGTGTCGAAACTCTCAGGCTCCAGGGTGGCGGCCTTGCTGGTGTTGGGCAAGTCGCCGCGGCAAGGCTCTTGCCGGGGCTGTGTAGCCGCCCCGGCAAGGTTCGTGCTGGGAAAAACCCATCTTGTCCCTTTGCTCCTCTCGCCTCTGGCTTGGGCGCTGCCCTGGTAGTCTTGTATCTCTGCTTCCTCTGCCCCGCCAAGGATGGCCGCAGGTGTGGCTACAACTGCCCGCGCACAAGTAAATGGGTACAAAAGGACCCTACTTTTGTACACCGACAGGAGCCCCTGGGCCTGGGCCACATATAAGCGCGGAGCGTTGTTGGGCCAGGCCCAGAACGGTGCGCGGGCGTGTGTGGCAGAGTTTTGACTGCGGTAACTCCTTCGCCAGTTGCGCTTCCCCACGACCCTCGTTGAGTGCGTGATGTGGGCGTTGTGCGTGGAATGACCGCAGCATGCTTGCGTCATCCCGCGGTTGACAGTAAAGAGGTCGCGTCTTCCCTATAACAAAAGGAAAACTGCAGGGCCACTGCTCATTTACTCTCCCCGCCTTGGAACCGTTGTTCCATGTTTCCCACTACGCCTGCCCCTTTCGCCACGTACGCCACATGCACGGCGTAGGGTAGGAGAAAGACGCACGGGATATGGGAAGGCGCGCTATGGCCGATAATCATGCGCCTTTGATTGGGCGGGGAGGGCGCTCGATGACCTCGCTCATCACCAACTTAATGAGCCAGACTTGAACGGGCTCCTCGAAGGCGTAGGGCCAGTCTTTAGCCTTCCCCGCTCGGCTATAAAAAGGGGACTCGGGAGGAGGAGGAGAGGCATCTTCTCGTGTCTTCCCTTCGTCTCCATTCTCCATCCACTGCCATGGCGAGAGGGCGTGGTCGCGGCCGTTCTTCCACGGAGGCGACCAGGTCCTCCTTCCGCCAGAGAGCCACGGCGGTCAAGCAAGAGCCAGCCGCCCAAGGCGAAGGCCACGCTCGGGGTGGAGGTGTTGGACGGGGCCGCGGTCGGCGAGGCGGTCGAGGCAGAGGCGGGCGCGGAAGGGGGACATCCGCGTCATCGCCATCTCCGTCACCATCTCCGCCACTGTCTCCTTCTGCTTCGTCGAGCGGCCATGTCGGGGACACAGAGCTGGAGTTCATCCTGCAGCTACGCGAGCCGCCGTGTAGTCGCCTTCGCCTTCCCGAGGCGTTCGCGAGGGTGCTGGAGATCGACTAGCCACCGAGGTTGAGGCTCCACATGAACGGGTGTTGCAACGGCGACATGTGGGTGAACACAAGGTTCCGCATCTCTCATGTGATGCTCCTTTGTCGGGGTTGGAAAACCTTCGCACGCGCCCACTACTTGATGAAGGGGCACGTTCTCCTCTTGAAATTAGTGAAGAGCGACCTGCTCTCCGTCAAGGTCTTCGGGCGCTCGGGACACAGGTTAGGGTGCTGTGCGGAGAGCTCGACCGACGACAAGAGCTCCTCCTCTAGCGACGGCAACGAGGAGGGGACCAGTGGGGAGGACGACGGGGACTAGTCCGACTAGATGACGGACACCCCGTCCCTAGGTGGCGCTAGCAGCAGCACCATCTGCACCTGGCCTTCTGCCGGTAGGACGACTTGCCGGGGGGGCAGTTCTTGGCGGTGGCTCCTCGAGCCAGCTCCTTGAACTTCTCGGGGCCGTCACTTCTGGCGGCCGGCGCTGGAAGGCCGGAGAAGACGAAGAAGGCGGGTGGCGGGCCGTCAAGTCAGAGTACGATGGCATCGATGCCTTCGTCGTGTATTGTTGGCCCGCTGCCTCATCTTTCGACTTCTTCCCCGGCACCGTCATCACCAACCCTCTCCTGGGCGGCCGCCGGGATGCTCTCTTGGTGTCTTCTGCTGCTCGTACCTCTCCTAGGCACTCCTTTTGCCCTCTTGTTTATCCTGATCCGCTTCCTGAGGAGGGAGACAAGAAAGGGATTACGCGCATCTTATCTTTTTTAGATCTTTAAGCCTGCGGGCACTTGTCGAATTTAGACCTTGTAACCCCTTGCTCATGTTTATATTCTATATGAATTGTACTTGTTTAATCAACGTATTGATGAAAAAGGTTGTATGCTGGCCGGGTTCTTTTGTGCGTGAGCGAGGCCCACACTAAGGAGCGAGTCCTTATTATTTCAAACAAACAACGTCGCCCGGCAACATACCTTGCGGTCCCTCCGCTTTATACCATGACCATACCCATGCCCTTGGCGGGAGTAGGGGTAAAGTAGGATCGGGCCCTTCGCTTGTTTCCCTTCCACTGCAACTACAACCACATTCCGGCCTGAAAGGGATTTCAGGCATAGGAAAGAGGGAGCACGGTGGTATAGGAGTGGGCAAAGTTTCGTACGTTCAAGTTTCATACGGAAACGCATAGCGTGGGAGAGAAAACTTATCTGAATTTGCAGCCCCCCAGCAACCTTGGCTTGCCAGGGTCGGGGGTGTCAATCCGCCTTCTTTCCTCCAAATGGCTCTGCAGAACGCCTGTGCAGCCTGCGAACCAAGAACAGACTGGAAGAGACAGAAAGACATGACTTGACCTCTATGCTAGGGGTTAGTTGCCGCCAAGCACTATCAACCCAAACAGAGAGAGAGACTCAACCTAGTGTGCATGCTAAATTCTAGGGTGCCAGCGCTTCATTTATTTATTTGATGCTCACGGTCTGCGCCTGGCTTTGTACAAAGGGGTGACATGCCTTGCCGCCAAGGCTTGTACAAAAAAGTGGTATGCCGGGAGGTCCGGCAACCGCGCCTTATGGGTAAAACTTGCGAAGATATTCGATGTTACAGGAGTTGCTCACTGGAATCCCATCTTCGTTCTCCAGGCAGACTGCGCCGGGCCTGGTGACTCGTATTACCCGATAAGGGCCTTCCCACTTTGGCGTAAACTTGTTGGAATTCTTGGCGGATTGAACTCGCCAAAGAACAAGGTCGCCTTCCTCAAGGCTTCGGGCATGAACCTTGCGGCTATGGTGGTGGTGCAAGGCTTGCTGGTAGCGAGCGGCCCGCACAGCAGCCCAAAGACGATCTTCCTCAAGGAGCATCGCATCATCTTGGCGCAACTGCTCTTGCTCAAGCTCTTCATAAGCAAGCACTCGAGGTGACCCGTATATGAGTTCCATGGGGAGAACTGCTTCTGCCCCGTATACCAGGGCAAAGGGTGTCTGGCCGGTGGCTCGATTTGGCGTCGTTCTGATCGACCAAAGAAGCGTCGGCAACTCGTCAATCCAGCACTTTCCGCACTTGTGTAGCTTGTCAAAAGTGCTGGTCTTGAGGCCACGCAACACTTCTGCATTTGCTCTCTCAGCCTGGCCGTTACTTCTAGGATGAGAAACAGAAGCAAGACAAACATTGCCACCGAGGTCTTGGATGTATTGCATGAAGGTGCGGCTCGTGAACTGCGTGCCGTCATCGGTGATGACCCTATTGGGCACGCCAAAACGGCAGACTAGCCCCTTGAAGAACTTGACGGCCGACTGTGTTGTCACCTTTCTCACCGGCTCCACTTCCGGCCACTTTGTGAACTTGTCGATCGCGACGTACAAGTACTCAAAGCCCCCAACAACGCGGGGAAAAGGGCCCAGTATGTCGAGCCCCCAGACCGAAAATGGCCAGGAAAGAGGGATTGTCTGGAGAGCTTGGGCTGGCTGATGAAGCTTCTTTGAATGGAACTGGCACGCTTCACACTTGGTTACTAGTGAGGTTGCATCCTGGAGAGCGGTGGGCCAGAAGAAACCTTGCCGGAATGCTTTGCCGGCAAGGGCTCTTGACCCTATGTGGGAGCCTCACATGCCTCCATGTATCTCTGCCAATAGCTCCAGTCCGTCCTCCCGAGGAATGCCCTTCAATTTCATGTCATTCGGTCTCCTTCTGTATAGGGCATCATCCACAAACTGGTACATGCTGGATCGACGGGCCACTTTCTCTGGTTCTTCCTGTTCCTCAGGGAGTTCCCCTGTTTGGAGAAAACGGACGGTGTGCTGCGCCCATGCTGGAGCCTAAGGCTCGACGACAAGGACTAAAGGCTCATCTTTGGCCGTGGGGGCAGCTGCCTCTATGGCGAGGGCTTGGGGTCCTGCCGGAGGTTGCTGCCCCTCGGCAAGCTTGGGGCACCTGGCAACGTCCTTGTCGGCAGCTCCTGGGAGCTCAGCGGAGAAGAACTTGTCGGGGCCTGCTTGCCTTCGCTTGTTCTGCCCTGCTGATGACTCAACGGATGGCTGGGTTAGTTGAAGCACAAATGTACCTGGTTCCACAGGCAACTTGAGGGCAGCGCGTTTTGACAAGTCGTCGGCAATGTTGTTCTCTACTCGGGGAACATGCTCCGCTTGTAGACCGTCAAAATGCTCCTCCAACTTCCTCACCCCATCCACATAGGTTTCCAGCAATGGGCTCTGGTAATCCTTGTTAACTTGCTTGGCGACGAGCTGCGAATCACCTCTGATGATGAGCTTCCTGATTCCGAGGTCTGCCGCGATCCTGAGACCGGCAAGCAATCCCTCATACACTGCCATATTGTTTGTTGATTTTTGCCGGGGAAGGTGCATCTGGACCACGTACTTGAGGTGCTCTCCGCTGGGTGCAATGACTAGCACGCCGGCACCTGCACCTTGTAGCGAGAAAGCCCCAATGAAGTACATGATCCGATCACGGCCCGTCTCCTTGCCGGGAAAGGTGGTCTGTTGAATTTCCTCGTCGGGCGTTGAGGTCCATTCTGCTATGAACTCCGCCAAGGCTCGGCTCTTGACTGTTGAAGTACTTTCAAACTTGAGGCCGAAGCTCGACAGTTCCAATGCCCATTCCACAATCATCCCAGTCACATCCGGGTTGTGCAAGATTCGCTGCAGAGGGAGGCGGGTGACGACGGTGATCTCATGTGCTTGGAAATAGTGACATAGCTTTCTCGAGGCCATAAGAAGGCCGAAAAGTAGCTTCTGCATCCCTGAATACCTTGATCTGGCCCCCTGCAAGAGGGAAATGACAAAATAAACCGGGTGCTGCACCACCTTCTTCTTCTGTTCAAATTCTCCCATCCGCGTAGATTCTGTCTTGCCGGGACCGGGCCTTGCCGGGAGTTCCGCCTCACCGGCGTCAAGCCCTGTCGGGGAGAGCCCCGGCCCACCATCTGACGGCTCCGCTGCCGCTGCTGCTTCCTCCTCAAGTTCCCTGTATGCTACTAGCGTAACACTAACCACTTGATTCGTCGCCGCTAGATACAGTAGCAACGGCTCTTGTGGTTTAGGTGCGACTAGTATTGGCATGGAGGAGAGGTACTTCTTCAAATCCTATAGCGCTGCCTCTGCCTCCAGAGTCCATTTCACTGGACCAGCCTTTTTCAAAACTTTGAAAAAGGGGAGGGCACACTCAGCAGATTTGGAGATGAACCTACTTAGAGCAACAACGCAGCCGGCGAGCCTACGGACGTCTTTGACCCATCTCGGCGCCTCAATCTGCTCAATCGCTTTGATCTTGTCGGGATTCGCTTCAATCCCGCATTGAGACACAAAGAATCCAAGAAGTTTGCCGGACGGGACACCGATCACGCACTTCTGTGGGTTGAGCTTGAGGTTGATCTTGCACAGATTCGCAAATGTTTCTTCCAGATCCTGCATGAGCGTAGCCCTGTCCTTGGTTTTGACCACTATATCATCCATGTAAGCTTCCATATGTCTATGCAGCTGGGGCTCAAAACCAATTTGGACCGCTCGGGCAAACGTCGAACCAGCGCTTTTCAACCCGAAGGGCATTCATACAAAACAGTATGTACCACACGGGGTGATGAACGCGGTCTTTTCTTTGTCTACCTTCATCATGAAGATCTGATGGTATCCTTAATAGGCGTCGAGGAATGACAGCAGGTCACACCCGGTAGTGGAGTCCACAATCTGGTCTATGTGTGGCAAAGGGAAAGGATCCTTTGGATAGGCCTTATTGATATCTGTGTGATCAATACATAGCCTCCACTTCCCATTTGCCTTACGCACTACCACTGGATTGGCCAACCACGTGGGGTGGAGCACTCCTCTAACCAAGCCTGCCGCCTCTAACATCCTGATCTCTTTGATGATAAACTCTTGCCGCTCCAAAGCTTGCTTCCTGACCTTCTGCTTGACGGGCCGTGCATGAGGACAGATAGGAAGATGGTGCTCAATCATCTTCCTGGGAACGCCGGGGATGTCGGATGCTTGCCATGCAAACACATCGACATTTGCCCGCAGGAAGGCGACGAGCGCACTTTCCTATTTGCTGTCAAGGGTGGAGCTTATAGTAAAAGCCCCGCCCGTGCAGTCCTCCTTGACGGGCAACTTCTTGGTCTCTGGTGGTGCTGCCTTGGATTTCTTTCTCTTAGCGGTGGAGCTCTCTAGCATGTCCTCGACGGGAGCGCTGCACTCTGAAGAGGGGCACTCGTCGGAGTTGGTGCAGGAGGTCTTGTTGGAAGAGGTCTTGCCGGTCTTCTCCCCCCCTGGGGCTACAGTGGCAGGAGCAAGTGCCTTGGCGGCAGTTGCGGCAACTGCCTCCCGGTAGAGTTGCTCAGCTCAGATGAGTGCGTCTTTCTTGTCGGAGGGGACGGTGATGATGCTCAGTGGCCTGGGCATCTTCAACGTGTTGTAGGCGTAATGTGATGCCGCCATGAACTTAGCCAGCGCTGGGCGGCCAAGGATCCCATTGTAGGGCAGGGGGATCTTGGCGACATAAAAATGATCTTCTCCGTCCTGTAGTTCAGCTCGCCCCCAAATGTAACGGGCAACATGATTTTACCCTTCGGCTGACTCCTCCCTGGGTTGACTCCTTGAAACGTGCCTGTCTCCTCGAGATCTCCATCGGGGATTTGCAGTCTCTCGATCACATCAGGCGAGATCAAGTTCAAACCAGCCCCACCATCAACTAGCACCTTTGTCACCTTGTGGTTGCGTATTGTTGGTTAAACCAACAACGGCAAACACCCAACCGCAGTTGTGCGATCAGGGTGATCCCCGGTGTCAAATATGATAGGTGTGCTGGACCACTTCAGTGGCTTCTGGGCATCAAATGATCGCTCTGCCGCAGTGACCTCACGCGCCCACTGCTTCAGCTGGCGGTGAGAGGTATGCAACGAGGCGCCACCGTCGACGCACATGGCCTCCGTAGCTTTCTGGAACTCGTGCTCGCCGGACTCATCGTCCTCACCATGATCATCATCCTCCTCCTTCTTGTCACGGCCCCGAGCGGGCCTCTCTTGTTGATTATCCTTGCCGCGGCAACCTCCTTGGCCGCCATGCTTCTTGCCGGACCCCTCAGCTCCATCCTAGCCCTTCTCCTTGCCTCGCCTCTCATATTCGGTTTTCTATTTCTCTGCAAGGAGCTCAACCTGTCGGCAGTTCTAGAGGTCGTGGCCCTTGGTGTGACGGATCTTGCAATACTGCTTGTCGGAGCCTCCTGGCTTGTCGGCAGCCGCCAAGGCCCGGCAAGCGGCACACCCGGCAACTTCCTTGTCGGGGTCGTCAGCCTTGGCCTTCTTGGCGGCGCCGGGGTCGCCGAATCCCTCAACGGCAAGCACGGTCTTGCCCTTACGCTTCCTATTGCGGCGTCGGCCCTTCTTTGCTGGGGCGGCAGCGTCTTCATCTGTGGAGTCGGTTTCCGCGCTAGCATCTTCGCCGGGGTAATTCCTTCCTTCTTCAGCCCGAGCACATCTGTCAGCCAGAACATAAAGCTCGGCTACATCCTTGACCTTGTTCGTCGCCAGCTCTTCACGCATCTTGCGGTTGCACACATTCTGATGGAATGCACTGATGATAGCGGCGGGGTGAACATCTGGGATGTTGTACTGCACACGGCTAAACCTTTGTATGTACTTGCGCAGGTGTCGGTGTCAAAACCGGCAGATCTCGGGTAGTGGGTCGCGAACTATGCATCTAAGGTCGATGGTAATAGGAGACAGGGGACACGATGTTTAACTAGGTTCGAGCCCTCTTGATGGAGGTAATACCCTACTTCCTGCTTGATTGATCTTGATGAATATGAGGATTACAAGAGTTGATCTACCACGAGATCGTAATGGCTAAACCCTAGATGTCTAGCCTGTATGATTGTGATTGCCTCTACGGACTAAACCCTCCGGTTTATATAGACACCGGAGGGGCCTAGGGTTGCACAGAGTCGGTTTACAGAGGAAGGAATCTTCATATCCGAACGCCAAGCCTACCTTCCATGCAATGGTGAGTCCCATCCGGACACGGGAGGAAGTCTTCTGTCTTGTATCTTCATGGCCCATCAGTCCGGCCCACGTCACATAGCCCGGACTCCCGAGGACCCCTTAATCCAGGACTCCCTCAGCAGCCCCTGAACCAGGCTTCAATGACGATGTGTCCGGCGTGCAGATTGTCTTCAGCATTGCAAGGCGGGTTCCTCCTCCGAGTACTCCAAAGCAGCCCTCGAACACAGAAAACATGTCCGGCTCTGCAAAACAAGTACCACACACAACCGCAGAGAGTATAATATTTCATGAGTCCCATCTACTAATAACTTTTGTAGCGAGACATTACGTCCCTGCCCGGTCATTATTTCGAACCGTTTTTTAGCCTCCCGCTCCATGTTTCGAGATGCGGTTTTCGTTGGCACGTCTTGTCGAAGCAGAGATCGTGTCCCCTTATTGCAGGATTCTCATTAATACGAGCGTGGGTAATCCAACCGCGCCATCTGCACGGCCCTTGGGGAATAGGCGAGTTTTAAGGTGAATGGGGAGGCGCTTGGTATTCGCTGCCTTCATAAAGAGATAAGGATTCACCCTTTCACCCATGCCTTCTTTCTCTCTGCCCACCCATTCTCAAGCTCCAGCACCCAAGCTTCCATCATTTCCACCTCAAAAAAAGCACTCCGTCCATGTACGGATCTGGAGCGCAGGGCAAGTGGATGGCCTCCTCCGTCACGGAGAAGGACATCACGAAGCTCCGGGAGGCGGGGTACTTGGCCCAGGAAATCGCCCACCGGCTTCCGGCCAAGGGGCAGATCGTCCCCACCCCGGAGCCCCATGAGAGGGTGGTGTTCATTCCCCACTTTGTCCGTGGGTTAGGGTTTCCTCTCCACCCCTTCGTCCGCAGACTCATGTTCTACTATGGGCTAGATTTCCACAATCTAGCTCCAAATTCTTTCCTCAACATTTTGGCATTCATTGTCGTGTGCGAGGCCATCCTCCACATCCCACCCCACTTCGGATTGTGGCTAAAGATCTTTAATGTGAAGCCGAAGGTGGTGGGTGGTCAACACGCAGAGTGCGGAGGTGCTATGGTGAGAAAGTCGTCCAATGTCTCATGGCCCAAAGGTACCTTCATGGAGACCGTCAAAGGGAGGCAACAGTAGTGGTTCTACGTCACAGAGCCCCGTGACACCACCTGGGCCGCGGCTCCCAAATTTAAGTCTGGGCCCCCGATGCGGCTCACCTCCTGGCTAGAGAAGGGCCTGTACTGGGCTTCGTCGGACGAGCTGACAGCGCTGCAGACGCGCATCAAGAGCATGGTGGACAAGAACATTAAGCTCGTCAGCATGATCGAAGTGATGATTTTTTGCCGGATCCTTCCTTGTCAAAGCCGGACTTGCCATTTGTGGGAGTTCGATCCGGCCAAGCACCAGACCATGCAACAGTTCTTCGGTGCTACACACAAAGGCATCTGGAAGGTGCTTTTTAGGGCCAATGAGACGTGGCCGAAGACGACCTAGGACCGTGGGTACAACCTGACCCATCCCACCAATCCGGTAAGTTTTTCGTATTTCAAGGTGCATCCTTCACCTGTACATTCAAGGAAGATGTCTAAGCTTCCCTATCTGTCTTTTCAGGGCTGGACAAAGAAGGCGGAGCAGATCCAGTGTCCGGCTCCGCTACCTGAAAACCCAGCTATCCCACTTCTGACGAAGATGCTAGTCCCGGTGCCCAAACAGGCGTCGGAGAAGAAGGCTAAGAAGAAGGGCCAGGCGGGAAGAGGCGGCCTTCGCCGTAAAGGTACTTCGGACGTGACGTCCGAAGACGCTGAAACCCACTCCTCCCCCGCCACCGAGGACGAGGAGCGGGAGGAGGAAAGCAACTCTCCCAATGAGGGGGGAAGGAAGAAAAGGGCGACCTCCACGGATCTGGAGGCTGAGGCGTCCAAGAAGGGAAGGGTCTCCCTCGCGGACAACTCCATGTTGGACACTGATAGCAGGGAGAAGCCCCTGGGCAAAGATGAACACCGTCAAGCTAGTGGCACCCCAGGGAGAAGCCCCTGGCCGAATCGTAAATACTCAAAGGCACTTATACACACATATATCCAACTTCTTTACTTCGTGGTTTTAATATGTCGAATCATGCGCTGCAGTCTGGCCCACGCCCGCCCCCAGCGATCCTCATCTTTGGGGATTCGCTGGATCCAAATGTGATGGACAGCTTACTTGAAGGATCTTACTCAATCCATAGGTAGATATGGTGGACTCTCATGGCAAAACTGGGTTTAAAGATCTTTAGAAGCACAAGTAGTATCTCTACTTTGTGCAAAGAATTTGGCTAGCATGAGGGGGAAAGGCAAGCTCAACATGTTGGATGATCCATGACAATGTAATTTATTTCGGATGTAAGGAAACATAACGCATTACGTTGTCTTCCTTGTCCAACATCAACTGTTTAGCATGTCATATTTTAATGAGTGCTCACAATCATAAAAGATGTCCATGATAGTATATTTATATGTGAAAACCTATCTTTCTTTATTACTTCCTATTAATTGCAATGATGACCAAAACTATGTTTGTCAACTCTCAACAACTTTTATTCATCATACTCTTTATATGTGAAGTCATTACTTTCCATAAGATCAATATGATCCCTTTATTTATTTTTATTCTTACTCCTTTTTTTATTCCCTCAAGATCATAGCAAGATAACCAAGCCCTTGACTCAACACTAATCTTTATTATATATAGCTCACGGACTCAATTACATAGATAAGGATCAACACAAAAACTCAAAGCTAGAT
Organism: Aegilops tauschii subsp. strangulata; assembly: GCF_002575655.3. Lineage (NCBI taxonomy): Eukaryota > Viridiplantae > Streptophyta > Magnoliopsida > Poales > Poaceae > Aegilops > Aegilops tauschii. The sequence goes on along the minus strand of NC_053038.3, from coordinate 266,617,149 downwards.
CATACTAAACTTTATTCTACTAGATCAAGATATAACCAAAAGGATCGAACTAAGAAAAACATTAAAGATAGAATTGCGATGGTGATACGATACCGGGGCACCTCCCCCAAGCTTGGCAGTTGCCAAGGGGAGTGCCCATACCCATGTATTTATGTCTCTTTCTTTGTAGGTGGTGATGATGGAGTTGTTGATGAAGTCGTGTCACACATCGAGCGTAGGAGATTCTCCAATTTGCGAATAATGCCCTTGAGTGCGGTGATGTATTCTTGCAACAAAATATTTTCACGAGTGAGATACTTGTTTTGCACCCGAACTATTTCAATTATCTTGAAAGCTTCTATTTCAGTAGGGGTAAGATGGTTATAGTAAGGTTGAAGGATGTCTTCTTCTTCTGCTGCCAGAGCTTGATCCTCTGTGGCCTTCTTGATCCTATCACCCTTGTTTATCTCCCCAAGTTCTCTCTTCATCTCTATCTTCATTAGCCAAGCATCGTCTCCCGCGTTGTTGGAGGAGGGGGACGACATAATGCCTGGCCTTGAAAACTCTGGCAGAGAATAGCTCGGAACAAAAACAGGGGATATTTGCGTGGTACGGTGGTCAAAACCTTTGGGAGTTTATATAATGAATTTTCACTGACTAAAGAAGTATCATGCAAGAAAATGGAGTCCGGAGGGCTCACGAGGTGCCCACGAGGTAGGGGGGCGCGCCCTCCACCCTCGTGGATGCCTGGTGTACCTTTCAGACTACTTCTTATTTTCCTATTTTCTTAAATATTCCAAAACGGAGAAAAATTGCTATTAGAACTGTTTTGGAGTCGGTTTACTTACCGTACCACATACCTATTCCTTTTCGGACTCTGAAACGTTCTGGAAAGTGTCCCTAATGTACTCCTCCGAGGTTACGGTATCAATAACATTGGTTTCAACATTTATGGGATTATGTGAGATATAATGTTTGACTCTTTGACCGTTCAGCACCTTCGGATTTGTACCTTCGAAGTTGTTGATTTTTATGGCACCGGAACAATAGACCTCCTCGATAATGTAAGGACCTTCCCATTTAGAGAGGAGTTTTCCTGCAAAAAACCTTAAACGAGAGTTGTAACAAAACATAATCACCTACATTAAACTCACGCTTTTGTATCCGTTTGTCATGCCATCTTTTAACTTTTTCTTTAAATATTTTGGCATTGTCATAGGCCTGGGTTCTCCACTCATCAAGTGAGCTAATGTCAAATATAGTCTCTTCTCACCGGCAAGTTTGAATCATAATTGAGCTCTTTAATGACCCAATGTAACACCCCGCATGTAACTTGCCATATTTGTAACTCCGACTCTTGCCATTTTCGGCTATGTGTTATGATATTCCCTGCGTGGTCGGGTTTTGTTTTTCTTTTTTTCATTTTGTCATGTCATGCATTTCATATCATCTCATCATGTGCATTGCATTTGCATACGTGTTCGTCTCATGCATCCGAGCATTTTCCCCGTTGTCCGTTTTGCAATCTGGCGCTCCTATCTCCCCCGGTGCACTCCTTTCGTTTTCTTTCGTGTGCGGGTGTCAAACTTTCTCGGAATGGACCGAGGCTTGTCAAGTGGCCTTAATATACCACCCGGAGACCACCGGTCAAGTTTCGTTCCATTTGGAGGTCGTTTGGTACTCCAACGGTTAACCGGGCATCCGCAATGTCCATTTGAATGTCCAGCAAAAACCCCCTCAAAAACCAGCCCAAAACCCACCAAACTCTCTTCCATGCTCTAGGTCATTCGATCACGATCGTGTGGGCGAAAACCGCACCTCATTTGGAGCCTCCTAGCTCCCTCTACCTATAAATATGTGGGCATCCCGAAATTACAATCGCAGTCAAACCCTAGCGTCTTCCAGCTCGCGCCACCGGACAAAGTCCGCCCGCGCCGGACACGTCCGCCCGCACCGCCCGGCGAATCAGCACGCGCCACGTCATCAGCCCGTCGCCGCCGCCGCGCCGGCCCGCGAGGCCCCCGCGGCCCGCCGCCGTCGCCTCCCGGCCCGGCCATCGCCTCCGCGCCGCCCGCCGGCTCCCTCCGCCCCGCCGCCGGCCGGCCCCGCCACCGCTCGCCGCCGCCAACCGCCGCGCCGCCGGAGCCCGTGCCCGCCGGCGCCCCTCGCCGCCTCCGGCGCGCCACCGCCGCCTCCCTCCACCGGCGCCGCCTCCCTCCCTCGCCGCCTCCTCTTCCTCCATCGCCGGCGAGGCCGAAGCCCGAGCCCGAGCCCCTTTGCTCGATCGGATCTGGAAGATCCCTCGTGAGTTGACTTTCTCGCGCCCCCGAAAATTCCCAAGTCCTCAATCTTTTCTAGCATATTGCCCTGTTCGTGATGCCATAACTCCTTGCATGTAGCTTCGATTCATGCGTGTAATATGTCAAATTGTTCGTCTCGTGATGCTCTTCATTTTGTTCAATTGCACCATGTTCATTAGAGGTCATCTTGATGCCCAAATCTCTGTTGGAAGAGGGCTAGTTGCTGTTATTCTCTGGTTCTCAACAGAACTTGGAGATTTGTCATTTTTGTATCTTTTAATCTGTGCATCTTACGAGCATGAGCTCTACATGTGTTTTGAAGTATGCCATGCCATCTTTCCAGTGGTGTAGTCCATGTATTTTTGTGATCTCTATGGTGACTAGCACAAGCATGCAAAGTAGGCCCCGTAATATTTCTGATTTCTGGGACAGTGATTTCTCAAGTCCTTGTCTGCTGTTATTTTATTGCCATGTAAACTTGATGCTACAGAGAGATTCATGCATATTTTGAAGAAGTTCAGTAGGATGTTTTGTAGCTATAGTTGTAATTGATCCATTCCTGCACTTGTTTGCAATTATGGAGTGCCATAGCATGACTCAATCTTGCTCTACTTTTGCTATAAAATATTTCTGGCAGATTCTTAACATGTTATTCATTTTTGCCAAGCTTATTGTAGTTGATCCATACATGCTATGCAATTGTTCTTTCCATGGATAGCTTCATAAACATGCCATCTTGATGTAGGTGTGCTTAGTTTGTCATGCATTGCTCTGTAGTGAGTGCATCAAGCTCACAAAGAGGCCTACATATTATTATTTCTGCCATGCTCTATTTTCTGCCAAGTCTGAAACCTGATAACGAAACTTGCTATGTTTACATGCTTGCCATCATATCTTCTGCTCCTTTTTGGCTTACGGTCAGTAAGGGACTTTTGTCATATGCGTTTAGTAGAACACTGTCATGCCTTGTTTTGCTATGTTAAGTTCCTGTAGCATGTTGATTTCGTGCTCTGAACATTGCTACCTGATGCTGTTTTCTGCCATGTCCAGCTTTTCACAAGTCTGTGATCCTTTTATCTTTTGCACTTTTGCTATGCTTGTTTGAGCTTGATATCTTGTGAACTAGCCATAGCTCAGTGTTCATCTTTTGTCAATCATCTCCTGTAGATTACTGTCATAAGCTTTGTTTCTATGTTGGAGTGATGTAGCATTGTTGCTTGTTGCATTTTAAGTGCTATCATGCTGTTAATCGCAGTTTCGTGTCATTCTTGTTTTGCTTGCCATGTGCAAACCGTGCATCTGTTTCCGGTGATCTTTATATCGATTTCGACCGAAATCATCTCACCTTTCCAGTGGCATGCTTGGTTTGCCAAGTTACTGCCATGTTCATCATTTTCCTTCCGGAGCACGCATATGCATCGCATATCATACATGTTTTGCATCATGTTGCTTGCGCATTTCTCGTGGTTGATTGTGGTTCCGTTTGTTTGTGTTCTTGTCTTGGGTAGAGCCGGGAGATGAGTTCGTGAACGAGGAACCTGTTGAGTACGCTTACGAGGATCAAGCTTTCGACAACTCTGAGAACCTTGCAGGCAAGATGACCACCCCTCGAAATCACTTCTATCTTTGCTTTGCTAGTTGTTCGCCTCTATTTCCATGCTATGCTACCTATCACTTGCTATATCATGTCACCCATTTTGCCATGTCAGCCTCTAACCATCTTTTCCTAGCAAACCGTTGTTAGGCTAAGTTACCGCTTTTGCTCAGCCCCTCTTATAGCGTTGCTAGTTGCAGGTGAAGTTGAAGTTTGTTCCATGTCGGAACATGGATATGTTGGGATATCACAATATCTCTTATTTAATTAATGCATCTATATATTTTGGTCAAGGGTGGAAGGCTCGGCCTTATGCCTGGTGTTTTGTTCCACTCTTGCCGCCCTAGTTACTGTTATACCGGGATTATGTTCCTTGAGTTTGTGTTCCTTACGCGGTCGGGTGATTTATGGGACCCCCTTGACAGTTCGCCTTGAATAAAACTCCTCCAGCAAGGCCCAACCTTGGTTTTACCATTTGCCACCTAAGCCTTTTCCCCCGGGTTTTCGCGAGCCCGAGGGTCATCTTTATTTTAAACCCCCGGGCCAGTGCTCCTCTGAGTATTGGTCTAAACTGTCAGTCGCCGGTGGCCACCAGGGGCAACTCTGGGTTGGCCTATCGGAAGCTTGGACAATCCGGTGTGCCCTGAGAACGAGATATGTGCAGCTCCTATCGGGATTTGTCGGCACATTCGGGCGGCTTTGTTGGTCTTGTTTTACCATTGTCGAGATGTCATGTAAACCGGGATTCCGAGACTGATCGGGTCTTTCCGGGAGAAGGTTTATCCTTCGTTGACCGCGAGAGCTTATGATGGGCTAAGTTGGGACACCACTGCAGGGTATTATCTTTCGAAAGCCGTGCCCGCGGTTATGAGGCAGATGGGAATTTGTTAATGACCGGTTGTAGATAACTTGTCACTTGACCCAATTAAAACACATCAACTGCGTGTGTAGCCGTGATGGTCTCTTCTCGGCAGAGTCCCGGAAGTGAACACGGTCTGAGTTATGTATGACGTAAGTAGGTGTTCAGGATCACTTCTTGGTCATTGCTAGATGACGACCGCTCCATTGCTTCTCTTCTCACTCTCTCTTGCGTATGTTAGCCACCATATATGCTTGTTGCCGCTGCAGCTCCACCGCATTACACCATCCTTTCCTACCAGCTTAAATAGTCTTGATCTCGCGGGTGTGAGATTGCTGAGTCCTCGTGACTCACAGATTCTACCAAAACAGTTGCAGGTGCCGACGATGCCAGTGCGGATGATGGGGTCGATCTCAAGTGGGAGTTCAACGAGGAACGTGGTCGTTACTATGTGTCTTTTCCTGACGATCAGTAGTGGAGCCCAGTTGGGACGATCGGGGATCTAACATTTGGGGTTGTCTTATTTTCATCTGGATTTTGACCATAGTCGGTCTATTTGATTGTATTTTGGATGATGTATGAATTATGTTCATGTATTGTGTGAAGTGGCGATTGTAAGCCAACTCTTTATCCCATTCTTGTTCATTACGTGGGATTGTGTGAAGTTGACCCTTCTTGCGACAAAACCACTATGCGGTTATGCCTCTAAGTCGTGCCTCGACACGTGGGAGATATAGCCGCATCGTGGGCGTTACAAGTTGGTAATCAGAGCCATCCCCGACTTAGGAGCCCCCTGCTTGATCGAATCGTTGGCGTTGTTGAGTCTAGAACAAAAATATTTTGAATCTTAGGATTATATATATCGGAGAGTAGGATTCTTTTTACTCCTCAGTCCCTTCGTCGCTCTGGTGAGGTCTCCTGACGTAGAAGTTTTGACTATTCTCTCCTCAAATTTCACAAAAAAAAATTTAGGATCACGCGGGTATCTTGGAATCGTTCCGATGGTTTTGTGACGAGAACATTGTTCTTGGTGCCTCCTGACATTTAGGGGTTGTGGCAGTGTCCCGGGGAGTTGAGCTCCGAGGTGTTGTCGTCACAATTTTATCGTTGCAGTTCTGGAATACCTGAGTTTCGCCGACATCGAAATCTCTTTTATGCAGTTGTTGGTGAGATCACCTCGACGCCACCCAGTACTGGGGCGGGAGTTCGGGAGTATTGCCATAACTTGTATAACGGATGCTTTTCTAAGGTTGAGGTAAACGATTTCTGAAGGTTTCTTGGTTATGTGTTGACGGATGGATACAGCTGGATCTAGGGATTGTTAGTTTGGGTGATATATTTTGTGTCCCCTGTATCCCCTACACCAGATTGCATAACCAGAAAGTTTCGGGAGTTTATAAGTGGGAATTCAAGTAGCCTTAGGATATCTTTCCGACAGACGCATGATATGAGATTGGGGTTCGACATCTAGTGGTCCGCCTGTACATGGTTGATTTTACAGTGGTCTCGTAGTGTCTTAAAGAGTCCATGGCTATGCCGACTCGGGGACGCTTCGTATGTCATGTGCACAGCCTTGTACATGATGGTGCTGTACGATTGAGCCCGTGTGGGCCCCACCACGAAAACTTCGGACGAAACCTCTATCATATGTTTGTTCCGGCTTATTCTGCAAGCCAATACTTTGTTTTGTTTTGAATTGTGGTATTCGAGTTGCTTCGAATTCATATGTTGATTCCATATCTTTTTCAAGTGGCTTCTCAACTTATGGAAGTGTTATCTTTTACTACAGAATTCATTCGTTCATCTTCGTTCGAATGTTTATTGTGAAGACTACATGTTGCAATTTCTATCCGTTGATTCTACTTATCTATTTGTCTATCAAGATGCTAACGGATGTCACCCTCTTCAGGATGGCTCCGCCAACGCGTCAGAATCCGGATCGCAATGAAGGGAGTCAAGCGAACCCTCCGCCACCACCTCCACCTCCGGAGGCATGGCAGGCTATCATGGCAGCCACCAACGCCAATGCTCAGATGATTCTGCAACTCTTGCAAGAACGTACTCAAGGGCAAGGCAATCAAGGTCAAGGCAACAATCAGTTTCACTTTGCTACACTCAACCAGTTTCTCGCAAATCAGCCCAAGTCTTTCAGCTACTGTGCCGAGGCCACGGATGCCGATGATTGGCTCATGGACATCAACAAGCATTTTGAATGTAGCAATGTCAGGCCTGAGGACTATGTCAAGTTCGCTTCTTTCCAGCTCAAGGACCAAGCTGCTGATTGGTATCAACAATACAAAGATTCCAGAGGAGGTCGTGTGATCACTTGGACTGACTTCTGTCGGGACTTCAAAGCGCACCACATTCCACAAAGTGTTGTTGAGAGAAAGCGTGAGGAGTTCCGCAATCTCAAGCAAGGCAACATGTCTGTGTATCAATACAACATCCAGTTTCAGAAACTTGCTCGCTTCGCTAAACAAGACGTTCCTGATGAAAAGAGCATGATCTATCACTTCAGAGGTGGCCTTAAGGAGGATCTGCAGTTAGCTCTCGTTCTTGTTGAGCCTACTCAGTTTGATCAATTCTATAATATGGCACTGAAGCAAGAGGCTGCTCAGCTCAAGTATGAGGCTTCTAAGAAGAGAGTCAGAGACGCAGTTCAGTCTTCTTCCTCCTCACTTGTGACAGCTAAGCAACAGAAGTTCTGGTTGCCTCCTCCTCCTCCGTTTCGTCAGCCTTACCAGCAGAAGAACAAAGGTGGCCATGGTTCTTCCAACTCTGGCTATCAGAACAAGTCTCAAAATCAAGCTCCAAAGTCCAATGCTCCTTATCACCGTCCACTCTCAGAGGTGACTTGCAACAAATGTCAGCAGAAAGGTCACTATGCTAACAAGTGCTTCAACCAAAGGCGTCTGCCTCCTCCTCCCCCTGTCAGATCTTCCAGCAATGCAGTGGTCAAGCATAATCCAAAGTTTGCAAAGGTGAACATGATGAATGCAGCTCAAGCGAAGGAATCTACTGATGTGATAATGGGTAATCTTCCTGTTAATGATATTCCCGCAAAAGTTCTTTTTGATACTGGTGCATCGCTTTCTTTCATATCAAGACCTTTTGCATCCAAGCATGAATTGCATTTCCAAGGATTGCCTAGACCGTTAGCAGTTGTCTCTCCGGGCAAATGCATGAATGCAAGTTCCATGGTTCCGGATGTTACCATCAAGATGGGCGACTATAAATTTCAGTCTTCTCCAATTGTTCTTGGTGACTCGGATATTGATCTTATTCTCGGGATGGACTGGCTTTCTAAGCACAAGGCTCAACTTGATTGTGCTGCCAGGGAAATTCAATTGACACACTCGTCTGAGGATGTGATTATTTATGCCGCTCGTGATGAAACCATTCGGCTCTTTTCTCTCAATGAGAAGGGCGAATTGAATGCCATCTCTCAAATTCCAGTCGTTTGTGAGTATCAAGATGTCTTTCCAGAAGAGCTTCCGGGTATGCCTCCTCATCGGCCAGTTGAGTTCGTTATCGAACTAGAGCCTGGTACTGAACCCGTTTGCAAGCGTCCATACAAGCTTGGACCCAACGAGCTGAAGGAATTGAAGAAACAGCTCGATGAACAAGAGCGTCTGGGTTTGATCAGACCGAGTTCTTCTCCATGGGGTTGTGGTGTTCTTTTTGTCAAGAAGAAGGATGGCACGGACCGACTTTGTGTCGACTACCGTCCATTGAACAAGAAGACAATCAAGAACAAGTATCCACTTCCCAACATCAATGAGCTATTTGAGCAACTCAAAGGTGCTAAAGTATTCTCGAAGCTTGACCTTCGTATGGGTTATCATCAGATTCGCATTCGTGAAGAAGATATTCCCAAGACAGCATTCAGAATGAGCTTTGGTTCTTATGAATATACTGTCGTGTCTTTCGGCCTTGTCAATGCTCCTCCAGTGTTCTCTCGGATGATGAATTTCATCTTCAACCCCTATACCAATGAATTCGTCCTGGTGTATCTCGATGATATCTTGGTCTTCTCCAAGAATAAGCAAGATCATGCCAAACATTTGCGATTGGTGCTCGACAAGCTCAGAGAGTATCAATTCTATGCGAAGTTCTCTAAATGTGAGTTTTGGCTCGATGAAGTTCTTTTCCTTGGTCACATCATCTCTGCCAAGGGCATCGCTGTTAACCCCGAGAAGGTGTCCGCAATTGTGAATTGGGAACCTCCTCAGAATGTCAAGCAGCTCCGCAGTTTTCTTGGTCTTGCAAGCTATTGCCGAAGATTCGTTGAGAATTTCTCCAAGATTGCAAAGCCTCTTTCCAACCTCCTCCAGAAGCATGTGAAATTTGTCTGGTCTCCTGAGTGTGATGTTGCTTTCAACACTCTCAAAGAGAAACTAGTCACAGCTCCTGTCTTAGCTCCTCCTGATGAATCCAAGCCATATGAAGTTTTCTGTGATGCTTCTCTCCAAGGTCTCGGTGTTGTGTTAATGCAAGAGAAGAAAGTTGTGGCCTATACCTCTCGTCAGTTGAAGCCCAACGAGAAGAACTACCCCACTCACGATCTTGAGTTGGCGGCAGTTGTCCATGCATTAATAACATGGAGACATCTCTTGTTGGGTAGACAAGTGGACATTTTCACCGATCACAAGAGTCTCAAGTATATCTTCACTCAGCCCAACCTCAACCTCAGGCAGACTCGATGGGTCGAAATGATTCAAGAGTACAATCCGAGTATTGAATATACTCCGGGCAAAGCAAATGTCATTGCAGATGCTTTAAGCAGGAAGGCTTATTGCAACAGCTTAATTCTCAAGCCTTTCCAACCGGATCCTTGTGAAGCTTTCCGCAAGCTGAATCTCCAAATTGTCCCTCAAGGCTTTCTTGCCAACCTCATAGTATCGCCTACTTTGGTAGATCAAATTCATGAGGCACAACTCCTTGATGCCATGGTGAAGAAGGTCAAACGTGGTATCGACAAGGGTCTTTCCAAATACAAGTGCTATCGCATTGATGACAGAGACACTTTATTCTTCGAGGACCGGATTGTGGTTCCTAAAGGTGATCTAAGGAAAGTCATAATGAACGAGGCGCACATTTCTCTCCTATCCATTCATCCTGGAAGTACGAAGATGTATCATGACCTCAAGCAGTCGTTTTGGTGGACTCGAATGAAGCGAGAAATTGCTCAGTTCGTGAATGAATGTGATGTCTGTCGAAGAGTGAAAGAAGAACACCAACGACCAGCTGGTCTCCTCCAACCTCTTGCTATCCCAGAATGGAAGTTTGATCATATCGAAATGGACTTCGTGTCTGGTTTTCCAAAGTCCAAGCGCGGAAATGATGCTATCTTCGTTGTCATCGACAAGCTTTCTAAAGTGGCTCATTTCCTTCCAATCAAAGAATCCATCACAGCAGCTCAGCTGGCAGAGCTTTACACATCCAGAATTGTCTCCTTGCACGGCATTCCACAATTGATTTCTTCAGATCGTGGAAGCATCTTCACCTCTAAGTTCTGGGACTCTTTCCAGAAGGCCATGGGCACAAACATTCGCTTCAGCACAGCTTTCCATCCTCAAACTAGTGGCCAAGTCGAGCGAGTCGATCAAATTCTTGAAGATATGCTCAGGGCTTGTGTCATTTCCTTTGGCATGAAATGGGAAGATTGTCTCCCATATGCTGAATTCTCCTACAACAACAGCTTCCAAGCGAGTTCGGGCAAGGCCCCGTTCGAGATTCTCTATGGCAGAAAGTGCCGTACTCCTCTCAATTGGTCAGAGACTGGTGAACGCCAAATTCTTGGCAATGACTTAATCACTGAAGCTGAAGAAATGTGTAAAGTCATCCGTGATAATCTCAAAGCCACGCAATCGCGCCAGAAGAGTTACTATGATAGTAAGCACCGTGATTTGGCTTTCGAGATCGGAGACCATGTCTACCTCCGCGTCTCTCCAATGAAAGGCACTCGTCGCTTCGGTATCAAAGGGAAGCTTGCCCCTAGATACGTGGGTCCTTTCAAGATCATTGGCAAAAGAGGCGACCTCGCCTATCAACTTGAGCTTCCTTCCAACTTCGCGAACGTGCACGACGTGTTCCACGTGTCACAGCTCCGCAAGTGCTTCAAGACGCCTGAGCGCACTATCAACTTCTAAGAGATTGACCTCCAAGAAGATTTGTCTTATCATGAGCACCCCGTTGCTATTCTTGAAGAAACTGAGCGCAACACTCGCAACAAGTCAATCAAATTCCTGAAAGTGAAGTGGTCGTGCCATTCCGACCGGGAAGCCACATGGGAATGCGAGGACCACCTCCGTTCTGAATATCCGGAGTTCTTTCAGTCCTAGATCTCGGGACGAGATCCTCTCGTAGTGGTGGAGTGTTGTAACACCCCGCATGTAACTTGCCATATTTGTAACTCCGACTCTTGCCATTTTCGGCTATGTGTTATGATATTCCCTCCGTGGTCGGGTTTTGTTTTTCATTTTTGCATTTTGTCATGTCATGCATTTCATATCATGTCATCATGTGCATTGCATTTGCATACGTGTTCGTCTCATGCATCCGAGCATTTTCCCCGTTGTCCGTTTTGCAATCCGGCGCTCCTATCTCCCCCGGTGCACCCCTTTCGTTTTCTTTCGTGTGCGGGTGTCAAACTTTCTCGGAATGGACCGAGGCTTGTCAAGTGGCCTTAATATACCACCCGGAGACCACCGGTCAAGTTTCGTTCCATTTGGAGGTCGTTTGGTACTCCAACGGTTAATCGGGCATCCGCAATGTCCATTTGAGTGTCCAGCAAAACCCCCTCAAAAACCAGCCCAAAACCCACCAAACTCTCTTCCATGCTATAGGTCGTTCGATCACGATCGTGTGGGCGAAAACCGCACCTCATTTGGAGCCTCCTAGCTCCCTCTACCTATAAATATGTGGGCATCCCGAAATTACAATCGCAGTCAAACCCTAGCGTCTTCCACATCGCGCCACCGGACAAAGTCCGCCCGCACCGCCCGGTGAATCAGCACGCGCCACGTCATCAGCCCGTCGCCGCCGCCGCGCCGGCCCGCGAGGCCCGGGCGAGGCCCCCGCGGCCCGCCGCCGTCGCCTCCCGGCCCGGCCATCGCCTCCGCACCGCCCGCCGGCTCCCTCCGCCCCGCCGCCGGCCGGCCCCGCCACGGCTTGCCGCCGCCAACCGCCGCGCCGCCCGAGCCCGTGCCCGCCGGCGCCCCTCGCCGCCTCCGGCGCGCCACCGCCGCCTCCCTCCCTCGCCGCCTCCTCTTCCTCCATCGCCGGCGAGGCCGGAGCCCGAGCTCGAGCCCCTTCGCTCGATCGGATCTGGAAGATCCCTCGTGAGTTGACTTTCTCGCGACCCCGAAAATTCCCAAGTCCTCAATCTTTTCCAGCATATTGCCATGTTCGTGATGCCATAACTCCTTGCATGTAGCTCCGATTCGTGTGTGTAATATGTCAAATTGTTCGCCTCGTGATGCTCTTCATTTTGTTCAATTGCACCATGTTCATTAGAGGTCATCTTGATGCCCAAATCTCTGTTGGAAGAGGGCTAGTTGCTGTTATTCTCTGGTTCTCAACAGAACTTGGAGATTTGTCATTTTTGTATCTTTTAATCTGTGCATCTTATGAGCATGAGCTCTACATGTGTTTTGAAGTATGCCATGCCATATTTCCAGTGGTGTAGTCCATGTATTTTTGTGATCTCTGTGGTGACTAGCACAAGCATGCAAAGTAGGCCCCGTAATATTTCTGATTTCTGGGACAGTGATTTCTCCAAGTCCTTGTCTGCTGTTATTTTATTGCCATGTAAACTTGATGCTACAGAGAGATACATGCATATTTTGAAGAAGTTCAGTAGGATGTTTTGTAGATATAGTTGTAATTGATCCATTCCTGCACTTGTTTGCAATTATGGAGTGCCATAGCATGACTCAATCTTGCTCTACTTTTGCTATAAAATATTTCAGGCAGATTCTTAACATGTTATTCATTTTTGCCAAGCTTATTGTAGTTGATCCATACATGCTATGCAATTGTTCTTGCCATGGATAGCTTCATAAACATGCCATCTTGATGTAGGTGTGCTTAGTTTGTCATGCATTGCTCTGTAGTGAGTGCATCAAGCTCACAAAGAGGCCTACATATTATTATTTCTGCCATGCTCTGTTTTCTGCCAAGTCTGAAACCTGATAACGAAACTTGCTATGTTTACATGCTTGCCATCATATCTTCTGCTCCTTTTTGGCTTATGGTCAGTAAGGGACTTTTGTAATATGCGTTTAGTAGAACACTATCATGCCTTGTTTTGCTATGTTAAGTTCCTGTAGCATGTTGATTTCGTGCTCTGAACATTGCTACCTGATGCTGTTTTCTTCCATGTCCAGTTTTTCACCAAGTCTGTCATCCTTTTATCTTTTGCACTTTTGCTATGCTTGTTTGAGCTTGATATCTTGTGAACTAGCCGTAGCTCAGTGTTCATCTTTTGTCAAGCATCTCCTGTAGATTACTGTCATATGCTTTGTTTCTATGTTGTAGTGCTGTAGCATTGTTGCTTGTTGCATTTTAAGTGCTATCATGCTGTTAATCGCAGTTTCGTGTCATTCTTGTTTTGCTTGCCATTTGCAAACCGTGCATCCGTTTCCGGTGATCTTTATATCGATTTCGACTGAAATCATCTCACCTTTCCAGTGGCATGCTTGGTTTGCCAAGTTACTGCCATGTTCATCATTTTCCTTCCGGAGCACGCATATGCATCGCATATCATACATGTTTTGCATCATGTTGCTTGCGCATTTCTCGTGGTTGATTGTGGTTCCGTTTGTTTGTGTTCTTGTCTTGGGTAGAGCCGGGAGACGAGTTCGTGAACGAGGAACCTGTTGAGTACGCTTACGAGGATCAAGCTTTCGACAACTCTGAGAACCTTGCAGGCAAGATGACCACCCCTCGAAATCACTTCTATCTTTGCTTTGCTAGTTGTTCGCTCTATTGCCATGCTACGCTACATATCACTTGCTATATCATGTCACCCATTTTGCCATGTCAGCCTCTAACCATATTTTCCTACCAAACCGTTGTTTGGCTAAGTTACCGCTTTTGCTCAGCCCCTCTTATAGCGTTGCTAGTTGCAGGTGAAGTTGAAGTTTGTTCCATGTCGGAACATGGATATGTTGGGATATCACAATATCTCTTATTTAATTAATGCATCTATATATTTTGGTCAAGGGTGGAAGGCTCGGCCTTATGCCTGGTGTTTTGTTCCACTCTTGCCGCCCTAGTTACTGTTATACCGGGATTATGTTCCTTGAGTTTGCGTTCCTTACGCGGTCGGGTGATTTATGGGACCCCCTTGACAGTTCGCCTTAAATAAAACTCCTCCAGCAAGGCCCAACCTTGGTTTTACCATTTGCCACCTAAGCCTTTTCCCCCGGGTTTTCGCGAGCCCGAGGGTCATCTTTATTTTAAACCCCCGGGCCAGTGCTCCTCTGAGTATTGGTCTAAACTGTCAGTCGCCGGTGGCCACCAGGGGCAACTCTGGGCTGGCCTATTGGAAGCTTGGACAATCCGGTGTGCCCTGAGAACGAGATATGTGCAGCTCCTATCGGGATTTGTCGGCACATTCGGGCGGCTTTGTTGGTCTTGTTTTACCATTGTCGAGATGTCATGTAAACCGGGATTCCGAGACTGATCGGGTCTTTCCGGGAGAAGGTTTATCCTTCGTTGACCGCGAGAGCTTATGATGGGCTAAGTTGGGACACCACTGCAGGGTATTATCTTTCGAAAGCCGTGCCCGCGGTTATGAGGCAGATGGGAATTTGTTAATGACCGGTTGTAGATAACTTGTCACTTGACCCAATTAAAACACATCAACTGCGTGTGTAGCCGTGATGGTCTCTTCTCGGCGGAGTCCGGGAAGTGAACACGGTCTGAGTTATGTATGATGTAAGTAGGTGTTCAGGATCACTTCTTGGTCATTGCTAGATGACGACCGCTCCGTTGCTTCTCTTCTCACTCTCTCTTGCGTATGTTAGCCACCATATATGCTTGTTGCCGCTGCAGCTCCACCGCATTACACCATCCTTTCCTACCAGCTTAAATAGTCTTGATCTCGCGGGTGTGAGATTGCTGAGTCCTCGTGACTCACAGATTCTACCAAAACAGTTGCAGGTGCCGACGATGCCAGTGCGGATGATGGGGTCGATCTCAAGTGGGAGTTCGACGAGGAACGTGGTCGTTACTATGTGTCTTTTCCTGACGATCAGTAGTGGAGCCCAGTTGGGACGATCGGGGATCTAGCATTTGGGGTTGTCTTATTTTCGTCTGGATTTTGACCGTAGTCGGTCTATTTGATTGTGTTTTGGATGATGTATGAATTATGTTCATGTATTGTGTGAAGTGGCGATTGTAAGCCAACTCTTTATCCCATTCTTGTTCATTACATGGGACTGTGTGAAGATGACCCTTCTTGCGACAAAACCACTATGCGGTTATGCCTCTAAGTCGTGCCTCGACACATGGGAGATATAGCCGCATCATGGGCGTTACACCCAATATGCCTTATGTTCTAGTTTGAGAGGTAAGTGACATGCTTTTCCATAAAACATTTTATACGGAGACATACCCATAGGATTTTTATATGCAGTTCTATAGGCCCATAATGCATCATCAAGTTTGTTGGACCAATTCTTTCTAGATCTGTTAACAGTCTTTTGCAAAATTAATTTAAT
Organism: Aegilops tauschii subsp. strangulata; assembly: GCF_002575655.3. Lineage (NCBI taxonomy): Eukaryota > Viridiplantae > Streptophyta > Magnoliopsida > Poales > Poaceae > Aegilops > Aegilops tauschii. The sequence goes on along the minus strand of NC_053038.3, from coordinate 266,601,687 downwards.
CTCCCTATTACTCAGTTCTACTTGACCAATAGACTGTGGGTGATATGGAGATGCAATTCTATGATTAACATCATACTTAGCAAGCATTTTACGAAAAGCACCATGAATAAAATGTGAATCACCATCAGTCATTAAGTATCTAGGGACTCCAAACCTCGGAAAAATAACTTCTTTAAGCATCTTTATGTAGGGGATCGTAGCAGAATTTTAAAATTTTCTATGCATCACCAAGATCCATCTATGGAGTATACTAGCAACGAGGAGAAAGGAGTGCATCTACATACCCTTGTAGATCGCAAGCGGAAGCGTTCCAATGAACGAGGTTGATGGAGTCGTACTCGCCGTGATCCAAATCACCGATGACCGAGTGCCGGACGGCACCTCCGCATTCAACACACGTATGGAGCAGCGACGTCTCCTCCTTCTTGATCCAGCAAGGGGGAAGGAGAGGTTGATGGAGATCCAGCAGTACGACGGCGTGGTGGTGGATGTAGCGGGATCTCGGCAGGGCTTCGCCGAGCTTCTGCGAGAGGGAGAGGTGTTGCAGGGGAGGAGGGAGGCGCCAAAGGCTGTCGTATTGCTGCCCTCCCTCCCCCCCTTTATATAGGCCCCCTGGGAAGGGGGGCGCCGGCCAAGAACCCATCTATGGGGGGCGGCGGCCAAGGGGGGAAACTCCCCCCCCCCAAGTCAAGTGGGGCGCCCCCCACCCTAGGGTTTCCAACCCTAGGCGCAGGGGGGAGGCCCATGGGGGGCGCCCCAGCCCACTAAGGGCTGGTTCCCTTCCCACTTCAGCCCATGGGGCCCTCCGGGATAGGTGGCCCCACCCGGTGGACCCCCGGGACCCTTCCGGTGGTCCCGGTACAATACCGCTAACCCCCGAAACTTTCCCGGTGGCCGAAACTGGACTTCCTATATATAATTCTTCACCTCCAGACCATTCCGGAACTCCTCGTGACGTCCGGGATCTCATCCGGGACTCCGAACAACTTTCGGGTTTCCGCATACTCATATCTCTACAACCCTAGCGTCACCGAACCTTAAGTGTGTAGACCCTACGGGTTCGGGAGACATGCAGACATGACCGAGACGCCTCTTCGGTCAATAACCAACAGCGGGATCTGGATACCCATGTTGGCTCCCACATGTTCCACGATGATCTCATCGGATGAACCACGATGTCGAGGATTCAATCAATCCCGTATACAATTCCCTTTGTCAATCGGTATGTTACTTGCCCGAGATTCGATCGTCGGTATCCCAATACCTTGTTCAATCTCGTTATCGGCAAGTCTCTTTACTCGTACCGCAATGCATGATCCCGTGACTAACTCCTTAGTCACATTGAGCTCATTATGATGATGCATTACCGAGTGGGCCCAGAGATACCTCTCCGTTATACGGAGTGACAAATCCCAGTCTCGATCCGTGCCAACCCAACAGACACTTTCGGAGATACCCGTAGTGTACCTTTATAGTCACCCAGTTACGTTGTGACGTTTGGTACACCCAAAGCACTCCTACGGTATCCGGGAGTTGCATGATCTCATGGTCTAAGGAGAAGATACTTGACATTGGAAAAGCTCTAGCAAACGAACTACACGATCTTTGAGCTATGCTTAGGATTGGGTCTTGTCCATCACATCATTCTCCTAATGATGTGATCCCGTTATCAATGACATCCAATGTCCATAGTCAGGAAACCATGACTATCTGTTGATCAACGATCTAGTCAACTAGAGGCTTACTAGGGACACGTTGTGGTCTATGTATTCACACATGCATTACGATTTCCGGATAACACAATTATAGCATGAACAATAGACAATTATCATGAACAAAGAAATATAATAATAACCATTTATTATTGCCTCTAGGGCATATTTCCAACAGTCTCCCACTTGCACTAGAGTCAATAATCTAGTTACATTGTGATGAATCGAACACCCATTGCGTCCTGGTGTTGATCATGTTTTGCTCTAGGGAGAGGTTTAGTCAACGGATCTGCTACATTCAGGTCCGTATGTACTTTACAAATATCTATGTCTCCATTTTGAACACTTTCACGAATGGAGTTGAAGCGGCCCTTGATATGCCTGGTCTTCCTGTGAAACCTAGGCTCCTTTGCAAGGGCAATAGCTCCAGTGTTGTCACAGAAGAGAGTCATCGGGCCCGACGCATTTGGAATCACCCCTAGGTCGGTAATGGACTCCTTCATCCAGACTGCTTCCTGTGCTGCCTCCGAGGCTGCCATGTACTCCGCTTCACATGTAGATCCCGCCACGACGCTTTGCTTGCAACTGCACCAGCTTACTGCTCCTCCATTCAAAATATACACGTATCCGGTTTGTGACTTCGAGTCATCCAGATCTGTGTTGAAGCTAGCGTCAATGTAACCCTTTACGACGAGCTCTTCGTCACCTCCATAAACGAGAAACATATCCTTAGTCCTCTTCAGGTACTTCAGGATATTCTTGACTGTTGTCCTGTGTTCCATGCCGGGATTACTTTGGTACCTTCCTACCAAACTCACGGCAAGGTTTACATCAGGTCTGGTACACAGCATGGCATACATAATAGACCCTATGGCCGAGGCATAGGGGATGACACTCATCTTTTCTCTATCTTCTGCCGTGGTCGGGCATTGAGCCGTGCTCAATTGCACACCTTGCAATACAGGCAAGAACCCCTTCTTGGACTGATCCATATTGAACTTCTTCAATATCTTGTCAAGGTACGTACTCTGTGAAAGACCAATGAGGCGTCTTGATCTATCTCTATAGATCTTGCCTAATATATAAGCAGCTTCTCCAAGGTCCTTCATTGAAAAACACTTATTCAAATAGGCCTTTATACTTTCCAAGAATTCTATATCATTTCCCATCAATAGTATGTCATCCACATACAATAAGAGAAATACTACAGAGCTCCCACTCACTTTCTTGTAAACACAGGCTACTCCATAAGTCTGTGTAAACCCAAACGCTTTGATCATCTCATCAAAGCGAATGTTCCAACTCCGAGATGCTTGCACCAGCCCATAGATTGAGCGCTGGAGCTTGCATACTTTGTTAGCATTCTTAGGATCGACAAAACCTTCCGGCTGCATCATATACAATTCTTCCTTAAGGAAGCCGTTAAGGAATGCCGTTTTGACGTCCATCTGCCATATCTCATAATCATAGTATGCGGCAATTGCTAACATGATTCGGACGGACTTCAGCTTCGCTACGGGTGAGAAAGTCTCATCGTAGTCAACCCCTTGAACTTGTCGATAACCCTTAGCGACAAGTCGAGCCTTATAGATGGTCACATTACCATCCGCGTCTGTCTTCTTCTTAAAGATCCATTTATTTTCTATGGCTCGCCGATCATCGAGCAAGTCAGTCAAAGTCCATACTTCGTTTTCATACATGGATCCTATCTCGGATTTCATGGCTTCTAGCCATTTGTCGGAATCCGGGCCCGCCATCGCTTCTTCATAGTTCGAAGGTTCACCGTTGTCTAACAACATGATTTCCAGGACAGGGTTGCCGTACCACTCTGGTGCGGAACGTGTCCTTGTGGACCTACGAAGTTCAGCAGTAACTTGATCCAAAGCTTCATGATCATCATCATTAACTTCCTCCCAGTCGGTGTAGGCACCACAGGAACATCTTCCCGCGCTGCGCTACTTTCCGGTACGAAAGGGGTGACTATCACCTCATCAAGTTCCACTTTCCTCCCACTTACTTCCTTCGAGAGAAACTCTTTCTCCAGAAAGGACCCGTTCTTGGCAACGAAGATCTTGCCTTCGGATCTGAGGTAGAAGGTATACCCAATAGTTTCCTTAGGGTATCCTATGAAGACGCATTTCTCCGACTTGGGTTCGAGCTTTTTAGGTTGAAGTTTCTTGACATAAGCATCGCATCCCCAAACTTTTAGAAACGACAGCTTAGGTTTCTTCCCAAACCATAATTCATACGTGTCGTCTCAACGGATTTCGACGGAGCCCGATTTAAAGTGAATGCGGCAGTCTCTAAAGCATAGCCCCAAAATGAGAGCGGTAAATCGGTAAGAGACATCATAGATCGCACCATATCCAATAGAGTGCGATTACGACGTTCGGACACACCATTTCGCTGAGGTGTTCCAGGCGGCGTGAGTTGTGAAACGATTCCACATTTCCTTAAGTGTGTACCAAATTCGTGACTTAAATATTCTCCACCACGATCTGATCGTAAGAATTTTATTTTCCTGTCACGTTGATTCTCAACCTCACTCTGAAATTCCTTGAACTTTTCAAAGGTTTCAGACTTGTGTTTCATTAGGTAGACATACCCATATCTACTTAAGTCATCAGTGAGAGTGAGAACATAATGATATCCTCCGCGAGCCTCAACACTCATTGGACCGCACACATCGGTATGTATGATTTCCAATAAGTTGGTTGCTCGCTCCATTGTTCCGGAGAACGGAGTCTTGGTCATCTTACCCATGAGGCATGGTTCGCATGTGTCAAATGATTCGTAATCAAGAGACTCCAAAAGTCCATCTGCATGGAGCTTCTTCATGCGCTTGACACCAATGTGACCAAGGCGGCAGTGCCACAAGTATGTGGGACTATCGTTATCAACTTTACATCTTTTGGTATTCACACTATGAATATGTGTAACATCACGTTCGAGATTCATCAAGAATAAACCATTGACCAGCGGGGCATGACCATAAAACATATCTCTCATATAAATAGAACAACCATTATTCTCGGATTTAAATGAGTAGCCATCTCGCATTAAACGAGATCCAGATACAATGTTCATGCTCAAAGCTGGCACTAAATAACAATTATTGAGGTTTAAAACTAATCCCGTAGGTAAATGTAGAGGTAGCGTGCCGACGGCGATCACATCGACCTTGGAACCATTCCCGACGCGCATCGTCACCTCGTCCTTCGCCAGTCTCCGTTTATTCCGCAGTTCCTGTTTTGAGTTACAAATATGAGCAACCGCACCGGTATCAAATACCCAGGAGCTACTACGAGTACTGGTAAGGTACACATCAATTACATGTATATCACATATACCTTTGGTGTTGCCGGCCTTCTTGTCCGCTAAGTATTTGGGGCAGTTCCGCTTCCAGTGACCACTTCCCTTGCAATAAAAGCACTCAGTCTCAGGCTTGGGTCCATTCCTTGACTTCTTCCCGGTAACTGGCTTACCGAGCGCAACTCCCTTGTCGTCCTTCTTGAAGTTCTTCTTACCCTTGCCCTTCTTGAACTTAGTGGTTTTATTCACCATCAACACTTGATGTTCTTTTCTGATCTCCACCTCCGCTGATTTCAGCATCGAATATACCTCAGGAATGGTCTTTTCCATCCCCTGCATATTGAAGTTCATCACAAAGCTCTTGTAGCTTGGTGGAAGCGACTGAAGGATTCTGTCAATGACCGCGTCATCCGGGAGATTAACTCCCAGCTGAGACAAGCGGTTGTGTAACCCAGACATTCTGAGTATGTGCTCACTTACAGAACTATTTTCCTCCATTTTACAGCTGAAGAACTTGTCGGAGACTTCATATCTCTCGACCCGGGCATGATCTTGCAAAACCATTTTTAGCTCTTTGAACATCTCATATGCTCCGTGTTTCTCAAAATGCTTTTGGAGACCCGGTTCTAAGCTGTAAAGCATGCCGCACTGAACAAGGGAGTAATCATCAGCACGTGATTGCCAAGCGTTCATAACGTCTTGGTTCTCTGGGATTGGTTCACCTAGCGGTGCTTCTAGGACATAATCTTTCTTGGCAGCTATGAGGATGATCCTCAGGTTCCGGACCCAGTCCGTATAGTTGCTGCCATCATCTTTCAGCTTGGTTTTCTCTAGGAACGCGTTGAAGTTGAGGACAACGTGGGCCATTTGATCTACAAGACATATTGTAAAGATTTTAGACTAAGTTCATGATAATTAAGTTCATCTAATCAAATTACTCAATGAACTCCCACTCAGATAGACATCCCTCTAGTCATCTAAGTGAAACATGATCCGAGTTAACTAGGCCGTGTCCGATCATCACGTGAGACGGACTAGTCAAGATCGGTGAACATCTCCATGTTGATCGTATCTTCTATACGACTCATGCTCGACCTTTCGGTCCTCCGTGTTCCGAGGCCATGTCTGTACATGCTAGGCTCGTCAAGTCAACCTAAGTGTATTGCATGTGTCCCGAGGCCATGTCTGTACATGCTAGGCTCGTCAACACCCGTTGTATGCGAACGTTAGAATCTATCACACCCGATCATCATGTGGTGCTTCGAAACAACGAACCTTCGGAACGGTGCACAGTTAGGGGGAACACTTTCTTGAAATTATCATAAGGGATCATCTTACTTACTACCGTCGTTCTAAGCAAATAAGATGCAAAACATGATAAACATCACATGCAATCAAATAGTGACATGATATGGCCAATATCATTTTGCTCCTTTGATCTCCATCTTCGGGGCACCAGGATCATCTTCGTCACCGGCATGACACCATGATCTCCATCATCATGATCTCCATCATTGTGTCTTCATGAAGTTGTCACGCCAACGATTACTTCTACTTCTATGGCTAACGTGTTTAGCAATCAAGTAAAGTAATTTACATGGCGTTATTCAATGACACGCAGGTCATACAAAATAATAAAGACAACTCCTATGGCTCCTGCCGGTTGTTATACTCATCGACATGCAAGTCGTGATTCCTATTACAAGAATATGATCAATCTCATACATCACATATATCATTCATCACATCTTCTGGCCATATCACATCACATAGCACATGCTGCAAAAACAAGTTAGACGTCCTCTAATTGTTGTTGCAAGTTTTTACGTGGCTTGTATAGGTTTCTAGCAAGAACGTTTCTTACCTACGTAAAACCACAACGTGATATGCCAATTTCTATTTACCCTTCATAAGGACCCTTTTCATCGAATCCGTCCCGACTAAAGTGGGAGAGACAGACACCCGCTAGCCACCTTATGCAACTAGTGCATGTCAGTCGGTGGAACCTGTCTCACGTAAGCGTACGTGTAAGGTCGGTCCGGGCCGCTTCATCCCACAATACCACCGAAACAAGATAAGACTAGTAGCGGCAAGAAGAATTGGCAACATCTACGCCCACAACTGCTTTGTGTTCTACTCGTGCATAGTAACTACGCATAGGCCTGGCTCATGATGCCACTGTAGGGGATCGTAGCAGAATTTTAAAATTTTCTACGCATCACCAAGATCCATCTATGGAGTATACTAGCAACGAGGGGAAAGGAGTGCATCTACATACCCTTGTAGATCGCGAGCGGAAGCGTTCCAATGAACGAGGTTAATGGAGTCGTACTCGCCGTGATCCAAATCACCGATGACCGAGTGCCGAACGGACGGCACCTCCGCGTTCAACACACGTACGGAGCAGCGATGTCTCCTCCTTCTTGATCCAGCAAGGGGGAAGGAGAGGTTGATGGACATCCAGCAACACGACGGCGTGGTGGTGGATGTAGCGGGATCTCGGCAGGGCTTCGCCGAGCTTCTGCGAGAGGGAGAGGTGTTGCAGGGGAGGAGGGAGGCGCCAAAGGCTGTCGTATTGCTGCCCTCCCTCCCCCCCTTTATATAGGCCCCCTAGGAAGGGGGGCGCCGGCCAAGAACCCATCTATGGGGGGGCAGCGGCCAAGGGGGGGAAACTTCCCCCCCAAGTCAAGTGGGGCGCCCCCCCCCCACCCTAGGGTTTCCAACCCTAGGCGCAGGGGGGAGGCCCATGGGGGGCGCCCCAGCCCACTAAGGGCTGGTTCCCTTCCCACTTCAGCCCATGGGGCCCTCCGCGATAGGTGGCCCCACCCGGTGGACCCCCGGGACCCTTCCGGTGGTCCCGGTACAATACCGCTAACCCCCGAAACTTTCCCGGTGGCCGAAACTGGACTTCCTATATATAATTCTTCACCTCCGGACCATTCCGGAACTCCTCGTGACGTCCGGGATCTCATCCGGGACTCCGAACAACTTTCGGGTTTCCGCATACTCATATCTCTACAACCCTAGCGTCACCGAACCTTAAGTGTGTAGACCCTACGGGTTCGGGAGACATGCAGACATGACCGAGACGCCTCTTCGGTCAATAACCAACAGCGGGATCTGGATACCCATGTTGGCTCCCACATGTTCCATGATGATCTCATCGGATGAACCACGATGTCGAGGATTCAATCAATCCCGTATACAATTCCCTTTGTCAATCGGTATGTTACTTGCCCGAGATTCGATCGTCGGTATCCCAATACCTTGTTCAATCTCGTTATCGGCAAGTCTCTTTACTCGTACCGCAATGCATGATCCCGTGACTAACTCCTTAGTCACATTGAGCTCATTATGATGATGCATTACCGAGTGGGCCCAGAGATACCTCTCCGTTATACGGAGTGACAAATCCCAGTCTCGATCCGTGCCAACCCAACAGACACTTTCGGAGATACCCGTAGTGTACCTTTATAGTCACCCAGTTACGTTGTGACGTTTGGTACACCCAAAGCACTCCTACGGTATCCGGGAGTTGCACGATCTCATGGTCTAAGGAGAAGATACTTGACATTGGAAAAGCTCTAGCAAACGAACTACACGATCTTTGAGCTATGCTTAGGATTGGGTCTTGTCCATCACATCATTCTCCTAATGATGTGATCCCGTTATCAATGACATCCAATGTCCATAGTCAGGAAACCATGACTATCTGTTGATCAACGAGCTAGTCAACTAGAGGCTTACTAGGGACACGTTGTGGTCTATGTATTCACACATGCATTACGATTTCCGGATAACACAATTATAGCATGAACAATAGACAATTATCATGAACAAAGAAATATAATAATAACCATTTATTATTGCCTCTAGGGCATATTTCCAACACTTAATAGAGGTGTTATGATCAGCACTACTAGTTGGAATAGCTTCTACCCACTTAGTAACGTAATCAACAACAACTAAAATATGTGTATATCCATTAGAGGAAGGAAACAGTCCCATATAATCAAAGCCCCAAACATCAATGGTTCAATAACAAGTGAATAGTTTGTAGGCATTTCTTAACGTCTACTAATATTACCAATTCTTTGACATTCATCACAAGACAAGACAAACTTACGGGCATCTTTGAAAAGAGTAGGCCAGTAAAAGCCGGATTGCAATACCTTATGTGCAGTTCTATCTCCAGCATGGTGTCCTCCATAAGCCTCGGAGTGACACTTGCGTAGGATCTGTTCCTGTTCATGATCAGGTACACAATGTCTAATAACCCCATCTACTCCTTTATAAAGGTGTGGGTCATCCCAGAAGTAATGCCTTAAATCATAGAAAAACCTTTTCTTTTGCTCGTATGTGAAACTAGGTGGTATAAATTTAGCAACAATGTAATTAGCATAATCAGCATACCATGGAGCAGTACGAGAAGCATTTATGCCAGCTAATTGTTCATCGATAGGTAGCGGGTCATCAAGAACATTCTCTAACCTAGATAAGTTGTCTGCAACAGGGTTCTCAGCTCCCTTTCTATCAATAATATGCAAATCAAATTCTTGTAGCAAGAGAACCCATCTAATAAGTCTAGGTTTAGCATCTTTCTTTTTCATAACATATTTAATAGCAGCATGATCAGTGTGAATAGTTACTTTAGAATCAACAATATAAGGTCTGAACTTATCACAAGCAAATACAACTGCTAAAAATTCATTTTCAGTAGTAGCATAATTTCTGGGCACTATCTATAGGTTTACTAGCTTATTGGATAACATTTAATTTATTATCAACACTTTGTCCTGGAACAGCACCTACAGCATAATCACTAGCATCACACATAATTTCAAAGGATTCCTTAAGTATTTCTAATGCTTCTACACAATTATCATCAAAGATAAAAGGAACGCCTTTTTGTAAGAGATCAGTCAGAGGCCTAGAAATTTTTGAGAAGTCTTTAATGAACCTCCTATAAAAACCGGCATGACCAAGGAATCTTCTTATACCTTTAATGACCTTAGGACACGGCATCTTTTCAATAGCATCAACTTTAGCTTTATCAACTTTAATACGGAAATTTTATGCCCCAAGACAATACCTTCATTAACCATAAAGTGGCACTTTTCTCACAATTCAAGACAAGATTAGTCTCTTCACATCTCTGCAAAACTCGATCAAGGTTGCTTAATCAATCATCAAAAGAAGTTCCATACACGGAGAAATCATCCATCAAAACCTTAACAATCTTCTCACAAAAGTCAGAGAATATAGCAGTCATACATCTTTGAAAGGGAGCAGGTGCATTACATAAACCAAAAGGCATACGTCTATAAGCAAAGGTACCGAAACGGCAAGTAAAAGTGGTATTTTCCTGATCCTCTTTTGACACAGGTATTTGAGTGAAACCAGAATAACCGTCTAGAAAGCAAAAATGTGTATGTTTGGATAATCTTTCTATCATTTGGTCAATAAAAGGTAAAGGGTAATGATCCTTTTTAGTAGCTTTATTTAATTTGCGGAAGTCAATTACCATTCTATAACTTGTAACAATCCTTTGTGGGATCAATTCATCTTTATCATTAGGAACAACAGTAATACCTCCCTTCTTAGGGACACAATGGACAGGACTTACCCACTGACTATCAGCAACATGATAAATTATACCTGCCTCCAGAAGCTTTAGTATTTCATTTCTTACCACTTCTTTCATCTTAGGATTTAACCCTTGTTGGTGATCAACAACTAGTTTAGCGTCTTTCTCCAATTTTATTTTGTGCTGGCATAGAGTGGGACTAATGCCCTTAAGATCATCAAGAGTATATCCAATAGCAGCACGGTGCTTCTTCAGAGTTTTCAATAATTTCTCTTCTTCCTGCTCTAAAAGGTTAGCACTAATAATAACAGGATATATCTTCTTTTCATCAAGATAAGCATATTTAAGAGTATCAGGTAATGGTTTAAGCTCAAGCACGGGATCATCCTTGGGTGGAGGAGGATCCCCTAGAATTTCAACAGGCAAGTTGTGTTTCAAAACAGGCCCTTGTTTAAAGAATACTTCATCCATTTCCCTTCTTTCATTCATAAACATATCATTTTCATGGTCTAAAGGATCATTAGGAGGCACGAAAATAGAACCAAGACCAATAATTTCATCTTTACTAGGCAATTCTTTATCATGGGGTTGTCTATGAAATTTAGCAAAATTAAAATCACGAGACATATCCCCTAAACCAATAGTAACGATATCCTTTTCGCAGTCTATCCTAGCATTAACAGTATTCAAGAAGGGTCTACCAAATATAATGGGACAAAAGTCATCTTGTGGGGAACCAAGAACAAGAAAATCAGTAGGATATTTAACTTTACCACACAAGACTTCAACATCTCTAACAATCCCAACTGGTGAAATAGTATCTCTATTGGCAAGCTTAATTGTAACATCAATATCTTCTATCTCAGCAGGTGCAATATCATGCATAATTTCTTCATATAAGGAATGAGGTATTGCACTCGCACTAGCACCCATATCACATAAGCCATGATAGCAATGATATCCTATTTTAATAGAAACAACAGGCATGCCTACAACAGTTCTATGTTTATTTTTAGTATCGGGTCTAGCAATTCTAGCAGCTTCATTATAGAAGTAAATAACATGACCATCAATACTATCGACCAAGAGATCTTTAACCATAGCAATACTAGGTTCAACGTTAATTTGCTCAGGGGGTGTAGGTGTTCTAGCATTACTCTTACGAACCACAGTTCAAGCTTTAGCATGATCCTTTATTCTAACAGGGGAAGGTGGTTTCTCAATATAAGCGGTAGGAACAATAGGATCAACATTGTAAGAGATAGTCTTTTCTTCAACTTTAATAGGTTCAACTACTTTTACTTCAATGGGAGGATGATATTTAAACCACTTCTCCTTAGGGAGATCAACATGAGTAGCAAATGATTCACAGAAAGAAGCTACTATCTTAGAGTCAAGTCCATATTTAGTGCTAAATTCACAAAAAGCATCGGTATCCATAAAAGATTTAACACGAAAAGCATCGGTATCCATATTTAGTGCTCCTTAACTTCGTCGAGTTCCCAATTGAATTCAATAGTCTTCATCATAAAAGAACTAGTACAAGAAGTATCGAGCATGGAGCGATTATTGAGAGAAAGCCGAGCATAAACATTTTGAATAATAATTTCTCTTGAGAGCTCATGATTGGGGCATGAATATAACATTGAATTAAGCCTCCTCAAAGCTTGAGCGATACTTTCTCCTTTGCGAGGCCAATATATATATATAATTACGATCACGATGAACCGGATGCATAGGATAAAACTTCTGATGAAATTCCAATTTCAATCGGTTGTAATTCCATGTTCCAATATCATCACATAGCCTAAACCATGTCAATGCCTTTCACTTCAAAGATAAATGGAAGACCTTCTTCTTGATAACATCCTCGGGCATACCTACAAGATAAAATAATCCACAAACTTCATCCACATAGATTAGGTGCATATCGGGATGTAATGTTGCATCTCCTGTAGCAGTTTCTCTATCATACAAGAAGGAATTTCAAAGTACACATTTTCAGTAGGTTCAGTAGGTTGAGGAGCAACTCTTTTCTCTACTGGTAGGGGTGAAGATACCCCAAACACCTTTCTCTTCATCGACGACCACTTGGAAATTATGCCTTGCCCAGTCAAATGCATCCGATCTGTTGTAGTGGTGTACGAGGTACTTTGTCCGGTTCTCAGGGCACCGTTCTGCTCTGAATGCAGTGCTGCGGTAGAGTGTTTCTTTGTAATCTGCAAAAACTGCCCTTGTATACACTTTTGATAGCTGAACTTTGAACTCAAATTGGGTTGTTGTCTTTACCTCTGACTGCATGATCAGAAAATGCAGCGTTATGAATCAGAGAAATGAAAATTTTGTTTGTTTTTGTAGTTATATTTAGTAGTTTTTGATGGACATTTTGTTTTACCTCATTTGCTACTGTCTCTACGTGCTCGCCGACTTCCTGGTCTGAATGCACTTGTCCACCTGCTGAGCAAACAGATGGAGATCACGCTTCTCTTTGACAAAGTTTTTCTTCAATATGCAGTTCATGCTCTCGCTTCTCTGCGTGGAAGTCATCCAAGCATAGAAAATCTCCTTGTAGTAAGCCGAGATCCACTCGTGCGTGTCATCCCATAGCGAATTCATTACTTCGTCGTTTTGCAAGTTGTATTTCTGGATGAGGTCCTTCCATGCCCGTTCAAATTCTAACGGCATTAGTGAGTGGTTCAGCACCGCATTGTGGTCATCCTTGAGTTTCTCGTGCGCCTTATACAGCAAGGCAAGGTGGTCTTTGTACTTCTTCATGGTGTGCCACCGACACAACTTATGTAGTGTATCTAGGAGGATAGTTTTTAATGCTGCCTTCATCGAAGAACACTGGTCTGAGAAGGCACAAATAGTGTTTTTTATTAAGTTGTTTGTGTGTAAGATAGGCGGAAGAAATATAAGTGTACCAAACAAACATAAGTATACATGTGTTTTTTGTACCTGTGAGCATGCAGATTGGCGGCTTGTTGTTCATACACCTCAGAAATGTTTTGAAAACCCACTCGAACGATGGTATCGTTTCATCTCGCACGAGGGCAACATCAAATATGGTGCTCTGTAGATGATGGTTCACTCCCACGAAGACTCCCAGCGGCATGTGGAATTTTTTTGTTTTATATGTCATGTCAAATGTAATGCAGTCTCCAAAATCTTCATAGGATCCTTTGCAGCTTGCGTTGGCCCAAAAGATGTTTCTTACACGGTTATCTGCATCAACGTCATAATCATAGAAGAACTCTGGGTTTATCTTCTGCATCTTATCGAAGAAATCCAGAAGTTTCTTGACGTCATCTTAGAACTCTTCTCTGGCCAACTTCTGTTTCCTGCATTTCAAACGCAATGCAAACTCATCTCATCAAACAGGAAATAATTACTGACATAATGCTCAAGTGATATGCTCTGTGATGTGCTTACTTGTTTACCCATTCGCGGCTAGTATGTCCCATATACTGCAGGCCACCGGACATACGCGACATCGTTGACATCATCTGAGCGTGTGTGTGGTTGTCCAGCTACATGTCTTTCACCAACTGGTCCATCAAAGGATCGTCTCTTTTGTGCGATCGCATGTGCAAAAGCATCCCTGGGCTTTCCGGCATCTTGTGATTGTGGTTGAGTTCAACCATTTCTATCAGAAATTTGCCATCCTTCCTCTTTTTGACTCTAATTTTTGCCTTGCAGTCAATCCTTTTTGATGTCATCTCACGTTTCCGGTCATAATCTGACTCAGTCTGCTTGTGCATCCCTTCTCTTGAGCAGACAATGTAGGCATTTGTCTTGTGTTTTGCCCGCTTGCGTATGCCAAACCCTGCATATCTTGCATAAGTGTTGTAAAAGTCCCATGCCTTGTCGTAGGTGGTGAACTTCATTCCAGCGGCAGGTATGTGGTTCAGCGTCATGTTTTTATCCTGCATCAAGTGCAATGCTCTATGACATAAATTGTTCTGTTCTCCTTTAAAAATGAGGAGTCCATACGAGTTTAATAAAGCATTGCAATGTTCCTAAGTTTTCATAAGAATCGACTGTATTAGATGTTAGGTCAAACCTCACAAGAAATATCAGTGTGCACTACAATGTTATCTGAATGGACTGCAGATATTATTAGTTTTTCAGGACATAAACTTATATGTGTGTAGAGTCGTTCACCCGATGGTGTTTGCAGCTTGCCGAGTTGTATTGGACATGGCGGAGTTATAGCAGATCTGTGTAATTGAGGATCTCGCGGCGGCAATAGTGAGGAGGATTTGTACCTGTCGTGGACTTTTGACCGAGGTACCCTTGGTGGTCGCATTGTTGAAGTTGATGCAGCAGTTCTACTTGGAGCTCTATTTTTCAGTGCAGCAAGTGGACGCTGAGCTCTGTTTTGTGGTGCAACAGGTAGACGTGGTGGTAATCCAGTGTTGTGACGATATCTCAGTGGATTGGTTTGAAAATTTTGGAGCGGTGGCACAGAATCATAATCATAATCATAATCATCATCTACTGCAACATCATGTTCATCATCATCATCATCATTGTCTGTTCGGACCTGATGTCGAAATGTAGTGACCTCGTGCTTATACTGTGGGTTGAGAACTGTTATTGGCTCATCTTCATCGTCATCATCTTCATCATCCCGTCGGTGAGTGCCCTCCCACACGAAGGTGACATCATCGTCATCTTCGACTACCTCTTCTTCCTGGAAAAAACCCTCTTCCGGAGAGTATTGTGAAGAATACTCGAGGAATCTCAGGGGTAACCCAGCCAGTATCTCTTTCAGAAGAAGCTTTACACTTCTGAAAGTTGTTGTTCTCAGTGTCGTCAATTATGCATGGCACTTTGTATCTGCTGAACGTCATTTCCTGCACAAAATGGCCGAGCTGCATTGTCAGGTTAACTGAACTGAATCATGCAAACAGCAATGTGTTTGAAAGGGTACTGCGAACGAATGCACGCTGACTGCATCACCCCGCAAGGTGAAATGAAGCAACTGCACTGCATCGTTGTCCGTAATGAACCTTTACAAGCGTACTGCATAACCGAGCAAGTACACTGCATTATTTTCCACGGCGAACTGTAGTAACCGCACTGCATCATTTTTGGAGGCATATTGTACTGCGTGTACTGCTTTGGCTGGAATAAGTAAACTAAGATAGTTGAGGAAGTGTAGTGCTTACCTCGTGTTGCAGTGCTTTCTTGCGTTTGAAGGAAGAAGTTCCTTTCTCGTCCGTCTACGGAACTTTTGCATTCACCTGTGCAGTCCACTTGCCCTTCAGAAGTTCATGAGCAGTCTGGATGTTGCTCAAGGTGAGTGGTGATGGAGGATTTGCTCTGAAGGTCGTTGCAGACTTAATCCAAGAAGCTGCCGTGGATGAAGGAACCTTGCGCACAATCCTCCTTGCTCAAATTGGTTTCATGTCGAGGCAGCACCAATCCACATCTCATGAAGTACGGGTAATTGAAGGACCAGAGGAATTCGGCGGCGGCGCTACCGAGCTGCTGCCGCGGTAGAAGGCCGATATGCTAGCGAGGGAGGTGTTGCTCGGTTGCTGCCGCGGAAGAAGGCCGAGAGGCGACACGGGGCATTGCTGCTTGGCCGTTGCCGCGGAAGAACGCCGGGAGCGGAGGGGCGGCATCGCTGCCGGCCGCCACCGCGGAAGAAGGACGGGAGGGGAGGGGCGGTGGCGCTCCTAGGCCGCCGCCGTGGGAGAAAGCGGGGAGGGGAGGGGCGGCTTCGCTCCCAGGCCGCTTCCGCGGAAGAAGGCCGGGAGGGGAGGGGCGGGGGCGCTCCCAGGCCGCTGCCGCGGAAGAAGGCCGGGAGGGGACGGATAGCGGCATTCCCAGGCCGCTGGCGCGGAAGAAGTTCAGGAGTGGAGGGGCCGCGACGATCTGGTGGTGGATGTGCAGAATAAGGTGGGTGTTATCAGAATAAGACTCTTAAGGGGTATTATCATAATAGACTCACCCTATATATATAGGGCTATTCTGTTTCGCGTAAAAGAATATTATTATGTTACCCTACTTGCACTGACGGTTTCAGGCGGTTGTACTGATGTATATCGAGCGGTTGAACTGATGCTTTCGTTTCTATTTAGTTCAAAAAAAATTGCAATTTTTTTGTCGGAACGAGGCGTGTAATATATCGTTGGAAAGCTATTGACAACTATATGTCATGTATATTGAACATTTTTGCAAAATCATTATGGTTTAAGAGCAGTTTTGAAAAAAACCGTTTTTATTTCAAAACCTAAAGCGCAAATCGTATTTTGGACTCAATTTTCAATCGGTTTGTCGAAATTGAGCAAATAAGATGGCGTTGGAAAGCTGGTAAAAATCCGCATCTTCCTATACCTATTATTTTTTTCAAATTATATACAATTTAAAAGTAATTTGAAAAACGGTGAAATTCTGGGTGAAACGTATTTTCGCGTTTTTCTGCAAACGGTTTGTCGGATTGACGCAAATGTTATGGCGTTGGAAAGCTATAGAAAATTCACAACTTTTTCGTATTGAAATGTTTTTCTAATTCGTTACGGTTTAAAAACGAATTCGAATACGGTTAAATTTGATTTCGAACACGATTGTTTTAAAAAGTTTATCCAAATGAGGCAAATAATATACCGTTGGAAAGATATCGAAAATGCGAAACTTGTTCATGTTGAACGTTTTCTCAAATTCGCAACCATTGCAGAGTAATTTTGGATATGGTGAGACCCGTCGTGTTGTTTCCCATTAGAAAAAACAGAGTTCTTGTACTGATTTATGTGCATATTTGTAGTGAGGTATTTTTCACAGAGTGATTTTGAATGGTTCCGACAAAAGAGTACTTGAGCTGATGTTCGAATGGGTTTGTACTGAGCATGTTTTCACAACTAGAGTTTATTCTGTTTTTTTATACGGTTCTCATAATTTTATAACGGTTTACGGTATCATAGTCCCCGAACTTGCATGTTTTATATCGTTGAACTGAATGATGTTTTTTAAAAAGGTCGTTTCTTTCTTTTTTTTAACTAATTTTTTTGCAACGATGTTTTGGACTTGTCTTGTTTTGCGACTTTGAACTTTTACCGTTGGAAAGATGGTGAATAGAAGAAACTTTTTTCATGTTGAACATTTCTCTAAATTCATTGCAGTTTAGGAGCAGTTTTAAATATGCCAAAAAAGACATAAATATTTTTTTTAACTCATAAAATGAAAGTGGATTATATGACCAGTTTTTTGTACTGTCTTTTGTTTAGAACGTGGACTTGTAGAAATAAACCTTTTTGCGTATTAGTTTCAAATATAGTTTCTCATCCGAACTAATGATTATCATTAGCTCCGAACTTGAATGGCTTATCTAATTGAACTGATTGAATTTAAACAACGTGACACAGTAGGATGCATGAGGACACCATTAGTCTGTAACTATAATGCAAATCCCTATTCTTTTTCTATGAACCGATGATAGAATACATGTTGGACTGCTACATCTACTTTATCCCCAGGCACAAACCAATGCACCATTTGCTCAATTCCTAGGCACCACCAGGGCGTTTTTCTATTGTTTCATCAATAAATAAAAGGGCATTAGCAGGGTACAACCGAATGAGCTATAGATGGAATAATACAGGAGATGGGACGTGACAACAAGTGGACACTATAGTGCACCTTGCTAAACATAAGCCTGGATGCATGGTAACCATTTCGTTTGAAACGTAGGATTTTCGCGGCAAACGGTTCAATTGCTGCAAGAGTCAAGGGAAAATAATTGAGCCTTCTACACAGGGTCTAGCATGTGCTGATCATGGCATGTGTGCATCTCCCTCTGTCTCGGTGCTGTTGCTCCCTCTTGTTTCCTGTCGAGAAAGAAGAATGCACGGGTCGATACGCCTGGGTCGCTAAACCCGTAGCCCTGCAGGAGCTCGTTGACACGCCGCGACCCCAGCAGCAAAGGCCCTGAGTAGACCACCCTCAACATCTTCCTCTTCTACTTTTGAAACCAGAAAAAATGAAAAAGCTCGTCAGTACATGACGAATGAGAGAAAAGAAAGTCAAAAGAACTTAAGCATCCCACAACCACTTCTGCAATTTATACTAATCCCTTTAGCTCAATGCTCAATACTTAAGCATCCAGCCAAGTTCATTTGCGACAGTAGCCACATTAGTGTTGTAGCAGCTCGCCGCATACACATGATGGCATGCTTCACGCCTCGTCTTGCTGCTCACCTCAATACACTTGCCGTCTAATACTTATGGTACCCAGCACACACACACACACACACACACACACACACACACACACACACACACAAGCCACCAATTAACTCATATTCACAACTTGATGTATAAAAAAAAGAATACGCACAAACTGAACCGAGTTTAATTTTGACCGCTGCTTCAGCGTCGTTGGCGGAAACGCCTCTGAACTTGGCGTATACCAGCAATAGAACTTCTCGGCCTTCCGTACGCACACTTAAGACATGTACCAAAGAATAGCATACATCATGATTCAGAAGACATACAATAGCTACTCGCAGACACACAATAGATTTGGAGCAGCACATGCACCAAACTTGCAGAATTTTTCTTCAACTTATTTAGGTCACTACTCCATGTATCATCTTCAACTAACGGAAGTATGTCGTGCAGTACACCATCTGATGAAGAAAGTGTCTCGATCGCCCAGTGCTTCACTGATCCTTTTGTCAAATCAGCATCTTCATCAACCTGTCACACAACATAGTAAATAGTGTGAGCACAAAATAATACAAGTGAATATATTATTTCGAATTATATGACTTGATTATTTGAACTACCTCGGGGTTGATCATGAACTTATAGAAGTAAAAAAATAGATTTTAATTTTAAATGTGTTTTCTCATCCAAATGGACGGTGTCATCATCACTGAACTTGCATAGTTTATATAGTTGCACTGACTGAATTTTCTTCCTGAGAAATGCTTTGTGTTATACAAGAAAACACAATTCATCTTTTACCATTTTCGTTATATATCACATTTGAACAAGCATCTTGAACTTCTGCTAAGCAAGGACACCATCAGAATATCGAAATCCTTTAGTAAACTGTAGTCACTCAGTTCCCAAATCAAAAAAAAAATTACAGAGGCGGAACAAATTGACGATGATGCATTTTCCTTGCTGTCAATTTATGTTTCCTTGCTTCAAGTCAAGTTTGCTATTTTTTAATCGGATGCATGTTGCACTATAGGACTGCTATTGGTTTGCGAGCTGAACTTGAGTACTTTTATTTTTTTGCATAATTTACTGCCAAAACCTTCACTAGAATGGAACACATCTATATTAACTTGTTGGCCCTGGGAGCACGAAAAGTTAACTCAGACGATTATCTAGTTGAACTAAGATATCCAACTAACTGATTGATAAAAAATGACAACTACCAGCACTACAAAAATGCATTGTTATAGGCAGTGAGTAAACACACAACTCCCTTTCTTAAAAAAATCAAACTTAAAGTCCCCAAACACAGCAATGGGGTTGGCTAGAGCATGGAGGCGAACTTGAACGTACCGGAGTGCTAGGGGCTGGCCCGTGTAGCAAAGTTGTATTTAATCTCTGTATTATCTGCTAATAGAAAGGGCAATGTCAAGGCCAATATTCCAAGAAAAAATTGTCAAAAAAATTTGAGAGCATATCAATACAAGGAACAACAACAAATCCCTCTCAGTAATCTCTTTCTCACTCACCTTACCCTGCAGCAGCAACAAACAGCAGTAGCGACCAGCGCGCACACACCACCGACAGCTAGCAAGCAGCAGGGGCGGGGCGGGGCACTGTATTTATTTCATGAATTGAAATAAATATTGAACTTCCAGAGCAATTTTTTGTAATGGCCTGATGCAATTACAGAATCATCAAAGTAAACTACTTGCAAACAATCATCTCCAAAGTTGTCACTTGAACTTTTAAATTACAAGATTAAAGTGTATATGAGCTATCCAGGCCAAGTAGGAATTTGTGACTTGAACTTTTACCATTCGAATTCCTATTGGGGTTTCATTTTTTTATATTTTCACGAACTTATCTGGGACGTCGCGTTGAACTTACAACTTTTTCAATCTTGAACCTTTACTGCTACCATTTTTTCTTCTGCACTTACACCATCTCGAATCTGAACTGATGCAATTATTATTTTTCCGCTGACTTGACACCAATTTGTGCTGTGTACTGCGAAGAGAACTGCTGCTTTTGTTGGATTGACAGAGGAAAATTACAACACAGAAAACTGCAAGAGAACTATTTTGCAAACAGAGCAAGTACATGCCTGTTGTAGCAAAATAGTATGATTGAAATTCATCTAGAATATAGGAACAACAACATCAAATTTTATCCAAATATTTTGGTTCTCGTAGGGGCATTTTGACAAGCAATTATAGAGCATCAAATTTAGCACATAATTTATGCAAGACATTTTTGTAGTACTTCCCTAAATCCTATAAGTGCAGACCAAATACACTTACAGAAATACTACACTAGGAGGTATCAATCAATCTAATCTATAGCACATTTTTCTAATATGTGTATGTGATCCGTAGCCCATAGCCTATGTGTGATTAGTTCCAATTAATCCATGCATTTTTTATCCTCTACTGCCTGCAGCTATAGCTAGACCCGTTGAAGAGGTGGGGAGTTTCAAGTTAATGATTTGCTTTCAGAAACTTCAGACAAGAGCGGAGTAAAGGCTGGAAGGTAAAACTTCTGTTAGCATGTGTACCTTTTTTTAGCATCTCATCTCCTTTGCTTCAACTTTGAGCACTTTGATATGGCGTCTTTGATTTTGGAAGTGCCGGTAGTCCAAGAATTGAAACTAGTTCTGGAAAACGGTCAAGTGACAATACCTCTAGTAATGGACGATTACTAAGCCAAATTTCCATTTCTTGTCAATAGAAAATATTGTTTTTTTAATTTCCTTAGTGGTGCAACTACCTTCAGATTAAAAGGATCTAGATAACACTCATCCATTAAACTGCACGTATTTGACATTATTTTCATGCCTGATTATACGTCCATCTCAAAGTATCAGCTATCAGCTCACAAAGTATTAAATACCACAAGAACTTGAAAAAGAATTTTCACTTCACAAAACTATCATCTATGAGTTCACCAAGTCGAGATGGACAACTCTTCGAGGTCTCAACTATCAGTTCACACAAACTACAAAGCATGGAGCTCATCGAGTCTTAACTATCAGTTCATACAAACTACAAAGCATGGAATTCATAGTCTCAACTATCAGTACACACAAACTACAAACAACGGATTTCATCGAGTCTAAACTATCAGTTCACACAAACTACAAAGGATGAGGGAGCATCAGAGAGAGAATCTTACCCATCAGTTAATAGAAACTAGAGATCAGAACAACAATTATCCATAATCATTTTTTGGATCCATCAGCTAGTCTGTGACCATGTTGTAGCTACGAGAGAGGGAGCAAGAAAACCACATAGCGAGAGAGTTGATGCATGATAAATAGTTCAGGAGATGGAAACAGAGCAGGACAAGTAGGCAGATGAGAGATAGGATGGGAGGGAGAAAGTTGAGCCAGGCCTAGGGGTAGAGCACGGGGTGGCCTATACGCAGCACTTTGAGCGACCGGCCATGGAGCGACCAGTTGGACTTCTGATGTGACCACGGTGAGACCGACGTGCATCCTGGTGGAGGTCTCTGTATCTGGATCGGGGTTGTGGGAGGAGGCATGGTGGAGGGGCGATTACCGATGATGGAAGCGAGACGGCTGGGCACGGGGCGCTCGTGGGAGCCTGCCGGCTGGGATCCCATGGTGGCGGCGAGGAGCCACGGTGGGAGGCGGGGGATCCTGACGGGGACGGTTGGGCCGGCGGCGGCGTGCAACCTCGTATGAGGGCATCTACAATGAGAGCCGCTTATGGAGGCGCTAACCAAAAATAAAATAAAGATTGTAAAATAGAAAAAACGCCTAAGCGCCCAGGCTTACAACGGCAGGCGCTAATTCCACGGAGTAAATTAAGTAGTCAAGCGGTCAGAGCATGCACAAAAACGGGCAAGCGGCCGGCGCATCATCTTGCGTCGATGCAGCGCATAACATCAGGATTCAACAGATTAACCGCTAATTGGCCGGGAATCTAATCCTGGCGCTCGTCCCTAAGCGCCCGCGTTGGACATGCCCTGAGGCAGCCGGGCGCTTGGGTCACGCAGTGTACATTGGCGGGGAAAGGAGTCTGGAGGCGCGTCGCCGGGGAGGGAGCCGGGCGGTGGCGCGCCGGGGAGGAGGCCGGGCGGTGGCCCGTCGCCGAGGAGGGAGTCGAGCGGGGGGCGCGGCGGGTCGCCGGATGTGGGAGGCGGGGGGGCGCAGCGCGGGGCCGAAGGTTGGAGGCGGAGGGCGGCCGGCGGCAGCGCGTGGGTCGGAGGAGCGACCCATCACGGCGCCGCAGGCTCCCTCGCTCCGGCTGGTGCCGTCGCTCGCTCGGGACGGCTGCCTCCGGCGATAGGAGGCGGGTTAGGTTGGGGACGGGTCGGGAGTTTCTATAGTGGTCTGCGCATCGCGCTCTTATAGGACCGATGGTAACAAAATAATATTCTGTTACTAGTAATAAATAGTCCAGCCCTATATATATATACACCACTATGTTATTGTGTGCGTGCGCGCATTTTTATTTAAGCTACGCGCCGGCCGCTCCTAATCAGGCCCGGGTTGCACCAGCGTGTGCGGAGAAGCCAGGTTGTTTGAGGGTAACAGCACGTGAAAGGAAAAGTAACACCTTTAATTCTATTACGATGTGTTCCGCGGAGAAGCCAGGTTGTTTGAGGGTAACAGCACGTGGAAGGAAAAGTAACACCTTTAATTCTATTACGATGTGTTCATCCGCTACGTCCTTAAGTGTGAATGGTAATGAATCTTGGTTTTTTACTATGCATTGACGTATCGAAGGTTTCGTCCCTATACATTGACAGTAATAGAATAAGTATAAATAGCAATAGACCTAGGTTTTTTTTACCGTGGGCAGTAATATATTAACTATGTATGGTAATGAACCTAGGTTTTTTACTAGGCACTGACATATCGAAGGTTTGATCCCTAAACATTGCCAGTAATAGAATAAGTATAGATAGTAATGGACCTAGGTTTTTTACCATTTCCAATAATATATTAAGTATGGATGGTAATGAACCTATGTTTTTTTACTAGGCACTGACATATCGAAGATTTCATCCCTAAACATTGCCAGTAATAGAATATGTATAGATAATAATGGACCTAAGATTTTTACCGTTGGCAGTAATATATTAAGTACGGATGGTAATGAACCTAGAGTCTTTACTAGGCACCCCAAAGTGGGTTGGAGCAGTTTTGGTCGTAACGTGGTTATGCTCGATTATTTCCTCATGATCGCGTGCGCGCCCTTGCACCTGGTTAGCGCGCTGGTTGGCTCGAAGTGGCCGGAGCGTACGATATGCCACAATGCGCGTACGCATACTTTAGCAAGCCTATATATATAGCACTAGTAACACTATGTACAAAATATAGTAAAACAATGTATAAAATATAGTAATTCTGAATTTTTTTACTATCCAAGCTTTTAATTTCCTCGATGGTCAAAAAAATTACTATATTTTGTGTGCTACATTACTATATTTTGTATAGAGCATTATTAGGGGTGTAGAATAAGCTATTATACACTCATGCTTAGTTTAGCGTTACATCGCGCTATTCGTAACCCTGGGTGAGGAATAGTTATTTTTCACCCCCTCTCTATTTTGACATCAATGCATCGTATTTTAAGGTTTCGTAAATTTTGCCTTATTTCATACGTAAAAAGAAAACGTAAGAAAATATATACTCGCCATAAAAAATATTTTATGTTACGTAAAATTACAAATGTAAAAACATAGTGTAAAACATACATAAAATGCGATATTTCTGGTCTTATAACTAATTTTTTTTGTTTTTTATACCAAATTTTACGTAGTGAATCAATATGAATGTAACTATTTGTATTCCAAAGGTAATTTGTTTATGAAGCGATCGTAAGATTACCTCGGGTGAAAAAAATAACGTATTCTGCATCCTGGGTGATGAATAGTATTACTATATATATGTGTGTGTGTGTGTGAGATAAATGTTTCCTATCGCCTGTGCTAGTTACCATCACTTGCGTTTTGTGTGTTGTATGTAGAATCTATCAAAACTGAAAGTATGTACATGTAGTATGTAGTATATAACAATGTTTAAGTAGTACATATATTACTTTTTAGATAATATGTACTATATTTTGAGTATACTCTTTTCTACGTACAAATATTTACGTACTTCACAAATATAGCAAAAAATATGGGCTCATATGTGTTTTTTCATGTAACTTGCTTTGAAATATCTTAGATATAGTATCTGAACATATTTAGAATGATAAAGTAGTATATATACTAGTACATGATAATATATGATACATGTGGGGTAACTACCACTAGGTGGTAGGATATATATATAAGTGCACCAGAACTACTAATAAATGATGTAAATATAGCATGAATACTTCAAAAAATATAGATACGTTGAAGACGCATCACCCCTTTGTGTTGAAGCAACTCATAGAGTAGGTCGGTAAGGCTTGGATTGTAGACTTTAGAAGTACCTCTTTTGCTTTACACGACATCTTCTTTTCACACCATCCTTGCACCCCCAATGTCGACTTCTCAAGTATATACTAAAAAAGTTGAACCGCGATCCTACTTACAGCCATTGGAAGGCCAATATATTTCTCTGAAAGGGCCTCTCTATGAATTTGCAACACATTTCTGACCCATCTCATCATAGAAGCTCCGGTATTTGGACTGAAAAACACTGAGCTTTTTTGCTTACTAACACACTATTCCGAGCCATGACTATAAGCTTGCATGATCTCATTAAGTAGAGTGGCACTTCTCCCATCACAATAATCTGCAAGGAGCAAATGGAAGATCCATAGTGCCCTTACTCCCACACGGATTCCTCAGTCCACCCATCCTACATCATAGTCCTTTCTACACACAACATGGAAGGCTTTCAACACACAACAATATGTTTCCCCCGAGAGGGTCGGAAAGATGGCAATAGCTCTCCATTTACCTTAACATGGACGCTAACTGATGATACACACCGCATGATCAAAGAGACCCACTATTTCAGAAAGCCAGTCTCTTCATAATACCTTGCAAGTAGGCCCATTCCGCACAGTCATATGCTTTCATCATAGCCACTTTAACAATGCACCACCCTTGCTTTCCTTTCTTCCTCCGCATCAAGTAGATACACTCGTATGCCATTATCACATTATCCAAGATCAATCTACCTGGGACAAACGCACTATGTTCCTATGTACTAATCTCATCGAGAATCTCGCGAAGGGGGTTAGCTAAAACTTTAGAGAAAATTTTGCATAGAATGTTACAAAGTGAAATGGTCCTATACTGTGCAATATTCCTCGTATTTTTATTTTGGGATCAAAACAATTACTATTTATTTAACTAGATTTGGCATATGACCACCATGCAACAATCCTAACAATGCCTTGTTGACATCATCCTTAATCTCCGACCAGTGGCACTAAAAGAAACCCCCATTAAAAGCATCTTCACCAGGGGTCTTTGATGGCCGCATAGAAAAAAGTGCAAACTGATACGTTTCCAAGAATCTATAATTTTTGCGTGTTCCATGATGTTATATCATTCTTGGATGTTTTACAATCATTTTATAGCAATTTATATCATTTTTTGGGACTAACCTATTGACATAGTGCCTAGTCCCAGTTGCTGTATTTTTGCTTGTTTTTTACTTCATAGAATATTAGTAGCAAACGCAGTCCAAATGCAGCAAAACTTTTTGGAGAATTTTTCTAGACCAGAAGACACCTGATGGGCCAAAGAAGTACCACGGGGGGGGGGGGGGGGGCTCTGAGGGGAGCACAACCCACCAGGGCGCGCCAGGAGACCTAGGCGCACCCAGGTGGGTCTTGCCCACCTCGGTGGCCTCCCACACCGCCTCTTCGCCCTATAAATCCTCAAATATGCCAGCAGCCCTAGGGGAGTCGACGAAACACAATTCCAGCCGCCGCAAGTTCCAGAACCAGAAGATCCAATCTAAGCACCATCACGGAGGGGTTCATCATCCTCATTGGTGCCTCTCCGATGATGCGTGAGTAGTTCGTCATAGACCTACAGGTCCGTAGGTAGTAGCTAGATGGCTTCCTCTCTCTCTCTCTTTTGATCCTCAATACAATCGTCTGTTGCTTATCTATTTCATGTAAATCTTTTTTACGGTGTGTTTGTTGGGATCCGATGAACTTTGAGTTTATGATCAGATCTATATCCATGAATATTATTTGAGTCTTCTTTTGATCTCTTATATGCATGATTATTTATAGCCTCGTATTTCTTCTTTGAATCTTTGGTCTAGTTAGGCCAACTAGATCGATTTTTCTTGCCATGGGAAGAGGTGCTTTCTGATGGGTTCGATCGTGTAGTGTTCTTTCCCAGTGACAGAAGGGGCAACAAGACACACAAGTATCGTTGCTATTAAGGATAACACGAGGGGGGCTATTCCTACATGAATAGATCTCGTCTACATCATGTCATCATTCTTATTGCATTACTCCATTTCTCCATGAACTTAATACACTAGATGCATGCTGGATAGTAGTCGATGTGTGGAGTAATAGTAGTAGATGCAGGCAGGAGTCGGTCTACTAATTTTGGACGTGATGCCTATATATTGATCAATGCCTTGGATATCATTATAATTATTCGATCTTCTATCAATTTCCCAACAGTAATTTGTTTACCCACTGTGTGCCATTTCTTGAGAGAAGCCGCTAGTGAAATCTACGGCCCCCGGGTCTATTCTTTATCATATTTGCTTTCTGATCTATTGTTTGCCACTTTTACTTTCAAATGTATTAGTCCAAAAATCCAAAACTACCTTGCTGCACTTTTTATTTGCATATTTTATTTTTCATTTTATCGAGATCTATATTATCCAATCTACACAAATTTTCTACCGTCAACTTGACAATTTCACCCAAAAAGGGATTGACAACCCCTTATATGCGTCGGGTTGCAAGTATTTGTTCTTAGTGTGCAGGTACCATTTATATAGTGTTGCTTGGTTCTCCTACTGGATTGATACCTTGGTTTCATAACTGAGGGAAATACATACCATTGTTGTGCCGCATCATCCCTTCCTCTTTGGGAAAATGCCGATGTAGCTTCAAGCTACATCGAAAGGAATTTCTGGCGCCGTTGCCGGGGAGGATCAAGTCAAGATAGTCTCCCGTCAATTACCAATTTCTGGCGCCGTTGCCGGGGAGACATCATCAACATCTATCAGGTTCCTAATCAAACATCTCATCTCCTTACGATTTACATTATTTGCCACTCGTTTTCATATCCCACTTCACAAAAAATTACCGTTTTATTCACCCTCTTTTTCGTTCGTCGTTTTCTCGTCACATCTATTTTTGTTTGCAATCTTGCTTGCGTAGTTACGATGTCTCAAGAAATTAACAAATTGTGTGATTTTTCCAATACCAATAATAATGATTTTATTAGCACTCCGATTGCTCCTCCCGCTACTAGTGCGGAATCTTTTGATATTAATGCCGCTTTGTTGAATCTTGTTATGAAAGAGCAATTTTCTTGTTCTCCTAATGAGGATGCCGCGTCCCATCTAAACACATTCGTAGAACTATGTGATACGCAAAAGAAAAAAGAATTGGACAATGATATTGTGAAGTTGATATTATTTCAGTTCTCTTTGAGGGATCGTGCAAAAAATTGGTTTTCTTCTTTGCCTCGCAATAGTATCGATTCTTGGGATAAGTGCAAAGATGCTTTTATTACTAAGTAGTTTCCGCCCGCGAAAATTATTTCCCTTAGAACTCAAATCATGAATTTTAAGCAACTTGAGCATGAACATGTTGCAAAATCTTGGGAAAGAATGAAATTTAAGAAATTTTCCTACTCATGGTTTAAATCTTTGGATGATTATACAATTTTTTTATGCGGGATTGAATTTTGTTTCTAGAGATCTTTTAGATTCCGCCGCGGGTGGTACCTTTATGGAAATTACTTTGGTTGCAGCTACTAAATTCCGAGACAATATTATGGCAAATTATTCACAATGGCATATCGAAAGAGCGCCTACTAGTAAAAAAGTTAATAAAGTTGAAGAAATTTCTACTTTGAGTGAAAAGGTTGATGCTCTTATGAAATTGGTTGCTAACAAAAGTGCTCCTATTGATCTTAATGATGTGCCTTTGTCTACTTTGATTGAGAAAAATGGTGATCCTGTAGATGTGAATTTTGTCTCGCGAAACAATTTTAATAACAATGCTTATAGAGGTAATTTTAATCCTAGCCCTTTTCCTGGAAATCCCTCTAATAATTATGGTAATTTTTATAGTAATCCTTCTTACAATAATAATAGGAACACCTCTGATCTTGAGAATAATATTAAAGAATTTATCAATGCCCAAAAATCTTTCAATACTATGATTGAAGAAAAGTTGAATATGATTGATGATATGTCTAGAAGCATTGATAGAATTTCTCATGACGTAGAAAATCTCAAGTTGAAATTTTTTGTACCCAAGGTAGATGAATCAACTAAAGCTTTATATGTTTCTATGGATGAAAGTAAGAAAAGAACCGCTATGCTTAGAGCTAAAAGAGAATTTTTAGAAAGAGCGTTTTCTACTGATTGCTTTCATAAAAGTGAAGAAAATCTTAAAATGATTGGTGTTTCTTATATTGATTCCTTGTTTAGTAAAATTAAAAATGATGATAAAGGGACTGAGGAAGAGTCAACTTTAGCTAGAAGGCGTCTCGATAATTCGAGGGTGAAAATCTTGATGAGAAAATTGATAAAAGTGGATTTGGATATAGGTCAAAACTTTAACTAGTGATGTGCCCACTCTTTTGGATTACAAAGACTTTAAATATGATAATTGCTCTTTGATTGATTTTCTTTGTTGCAATCCATGATAAATTCACCCCATGCTTATGAACAAAATAAAGCTTTTACTAAACATATCATGGATGCCATGATGAAAGCTTTAGAAGAAAAGTTGGAATTAGAGATTTCAATTCCTAGAAAATTACATGATGAATGGGAACCTACTATCAAAGTCAAGATTAAAAGTTATGAGTGTTTTTCTTTATGTGATTTGGGTGCAAGTGTTTCTACAATTCCAAAATCTTTATGTGATGTGCTTGGTCTTTATGATATCGAAGAATGTGCTCTTAATTTGCACTTGGCGAATTCTACTATTAAAAAGCCTTTGGGAAGAATTAGTGATGATCTTATTCTTGCAAATTGGAATTATTTGCCAATATATTTTATTGTTGTTGATATTGATTGCAATCCTCTTGTCCAATTATACTTGGTAGACCGTTTTTACATACTATTGGTGCCGTGATTGATACGAAAGAAGGCAATATTAAATTTCAATTTCCACTAAGGAAGGGTATGGAACACTTTCCTAGAACAAGAATTAGGCCACCATATGAATCAATCATGAGGGCATCCTATGGATCTAAAACTAAAGATGACAATACTTGAATCTATGCATTATGCCTAACTAGGGGCATAAAACGACAGCGCTTGTTGGGAGGCAACCAAATGAATAAAATTTATTTTTCACTTTTTTATTTCTGTTAGTGAGTGTTTACACAATTATGCAGAGACGGGACGCTATTGTCCCGGACTACTTGGACTAGTCTACTAGGACTCGGGGGAAGAGACTTGTTTGTGATAGGACGAGAGATCAAGTACAGTGTTCGGTTCAAACTAGGCAACCTCTTCGTTATAAGACTGAGAATAGTATATGCCTTGTCTTCGCCTCTGTTATGATTGTGTTTTTTATGTTTTAATTAGTGTTTGTGCCAACTAAAGCCTTTGGGATCATGTTGGGTGATAGTTGATTTGATCTTGTTGAAAAGCAGAAAGTTTTGCGTCTACTAGCAGAATTTTAAAAAATCACAGAAGCAATGAAAAATTCTGAATTTTTTACACAAGATTGGTATAAAAATTGCCCATGGTGTCCTAATTTTTCAGAATTTTTGGATTTATAGAAGTATACGAACTTTTCAGATTACTATAGACTGTTCTATTTTTGACAGATTATGTTTTCTTTGCGTTGTGTGCTTATTTTGATGAATCTATGGATTGTATCGGGGCTATAAGTCGTGGTAAAGTTGAAATACAGTAGGTGTAATGCAAAAATAAAATACGAATGGGTTTGCAACAATATTTAGAGTAGTGATTTGTTTTCTTATACTAACGGATATCATGAAGGTTTTGTTGAGTTTTGTGTGATTGATGTTTTCATGTTTTGGGTGAGATCACGATGGATGAAGGAATAAGGAGTGAAAAGAGCCTAAGCTTGGGGGTGCTCCATGGCACCCCAAATTATTATTCAAAGAGAAACAAGAAACTAAGCTTGGGGATGCCTTCCTCTTTCTTCTAATGACCATCGGTATTTTACTTGGAGCTATATTTTTATTCGTCACATATCATGAGTTGTGCTTGGAGCGTCTTGTATTATATGAGTCTTTGTTTGTTTTTCTTTTTAGTTTGTGTCATATCCTTGTTGGACACACCTATTTGAAAGAGCCAAAATTATGCTAAGATTTGTTAGAATTGCTCTTCATGCTTCACCTAAATTTTTTGAGCTATGGAATTGCTCTAATGCTTCACTTATATCTTTTTGAGCATGGTGTGCTTTATTATTTTTGAAGAAATTCTCTCATGCTTCACTTATATTATTTTGAGAGATGAAAATTTTTATGCTCATATTCTTCACTTAAATTTGTTTGAGTTTTCAAAAGCAACATATGAAATTAGTCCCAAAGTGATAGATATTCAAGAGGGATATAATAAAAACTTCCATGGAGATCATTGGACAAAATAAACATGATACTTTGTAATAGTTTTGTGATATGATGATACTGATATGTGAGTCATGTTGGTGAGTAATTATCACTACAAAAAAAATACACTTCCGTGATGATACGTGTTTGTCATAGTAGGTCACGTTTTCTGTCATGCATGTACATCCATGACGATTTTATGACAGAATCAAGATAGTCATACCTGTGTTGTCGTAGAAGTGTTCTATGACATTACCAAAATTATCATCACGGAAGTGTCCACTTCCATGACGATAAATCGCCTGTCATAGAAGTGCTTTCGTCAAGGTGACCAACACGTGGCATCCACCGTAACGGGTCGCCGTTAAGCTATCGGGTCCGGTTTTGGACCCGATAACCCGTTAACAGCCCGGACCAATGGGGATTTTTCACGTGTCAAATTCTCATTGGGCGGAGGGATGTCATCCACTCATTGGACAGGAGGCGCCTATGATACGTCGACACATGGCACGGGCCAACAGAGGCCCATTCCGGTGAAAAGGTCGGCCCATTTGACTTGGTCAAAAGGTAACGGGCCGGCCCGTGGAAAGCCTATTAACGGCCTGTTCGTATATAGCCCATTTACAGCCCGCTAACTCACGACCCATTACAGCCTATCGGAATTAAGCCCAGTAGCTTCATCTGGGCCATCCAATATGATTCCAGCCCGTTGTAGCTTCCGGCCCTTGTATGGCCCATGATGTCTTTTGGCCCATATGAGGCCCTTTGTAACTCTGGGCCCATTAACGGCCCGTGGTGAATCTGGCCTGTAAAGAACGGTGTACCGCTTTATACCCATTAATGTCCCATTATTCCATTGGGCTGTTTCCAACCCGTGTTATCTTTCAGCCTTCTCAGGGCCCATTTATTCTTGGGCTCATTTCTAGCATTTGCTTACTTACGGCCCGTTACTAGCCTTTTCTGCTTTTGGACCAAATTCAGCCCATGGTTACAATCGGCCCGTTTGCGGCCCGTTAATCCGTTGCGCCGTTTTCATAGCGTCATCAAATACAGCCGATTAACGACGACCCATTATGGTCGGCCCATGAACGGAAGATTCCAACTCTAGCCCGTTTACAGCCCATAATGCGGTCTGTTATTGGCCGATCGATCATACAACCTGTAGAAGGCCCATTGATGCTACGGCCCGTGGAAGGCCCATTGATTCTACGGCCCGTAGAAGGCCCATTGTTTCTACGACCCTTGGAAGGGCCAATGTTTCTAAGGCCCGTAGGAAGCCCATGGTAACTAGAGTAAATATGTAGCCAATGGTTATTGTTGCCTAGTTTTAAAAAATAGGTTATTGCGGCCACTAGCAAACCGCGGAAAAAGAACTGCATTGACTACAAGCAAACAAATAAACAAGACAACACGAAAATAAATAAGCAATCAACTTACGCTAGGCTACCACGGCTATTACACATATTACATCCACTGGGCATCAAAGTTCTCCACCAGTCCAAATATAGGGAACAAAGCAGCATATCACATACACCGGTTGTCAAAGTTGGCGACCAGTGCAAATAAATGCCGCAGCAAAACAAGTCTAGATCTGAAACCACTTCAGAAGAGCTCAAGAAACAATATCCTGGGTACCCATAATGCTGGCAAGATGCTTAGCAAGCTTATTAACTTTCTCTTGTTTGGCGCTTAAATCCTCCAGCGCATGTTGTTGCAACGGAAAGTATGCATCTGAATTCTGCAGGGACTTCCTCAGTCCTTCGGCTTTGTGTCGCAGCACATCTGATCGATGCCTTTCAACTTGAAGTTGAGACTCAAGAAGACGAACTGATTCAGGAAGTGAGTTCGAAGAGCTTGTGCCAGAAGTAGTGGCGAGTAACTCGAACACTACATCAATACAGGACTTTTGGGTTGTCTCATTGTTGTCAAGATAGTTTTTATCCGCCTTCTTGGAGGCCAACAGGGATGTCTCACTATCTTGAACCTTATCTGCATTAATTCCTTTACCATTGCATAACGGGGTACTATTCTCCAATATTTTGTCCGCATTCTAAAAGAGGAACAAGCAAACACATCACAGGTTTACCATGTTGTATATGAAACTCATTTTGGTAAATCAGTTCAGTAGTAAAGTGGATAGGATAACAGGATGAAACAAACATATATATATATGTGTGTACCATGGTCACTTTATGGTCTATATCATTCTAGTTTTTATTGCCAAATCAAGATAGAGACATAGTTCAAATAATATTTGTTCCAGACAAAGCAGAATAGACAGAATATATGTGTGGGAAACTACAGAGCAATAACAACACTTGTAATGTGCATGACATGAGAACATAGCTGTTTATTCAATTGAAACTGAAATCAATTAGAGAAAGTTACAACAGCAAACCAGTTAAAGAAACATGTTTAAAACATACCTGTTGCACCATTGGAGTTTCAATTCCATCCTTTAAATTTGAAAATAGTTGGTATGAGTAAATACAGTGATGCAAGAGCAAAGGAGTACGAACCATAGCTACAGAACCTAACCTGAGAACAATTCTTCTTCTGCTTTAAGCATTGAGTTGGGATTCGGAGTGGTGGTCCTCGTGCTTTGGGCACTGTAGTTCCCTTACTAACTGCTCGTGTTTGGGTGCTTTGTGGTGGACACAGTGCTGTGTCAACTGGAACTGGGTTACTATCTGCTGGGGTTGGGGTTAGAAGGGGTGTAGCTGGTTCTCTGTCCAACTGGGTAGGGGTATAATCTGTGAGAGTCTGGGTTATGTGTGGTGGGGCTGGTTCTTTGGCAAGTACAACCGTGGTTCTATCTACATCAATTGGTAGCACTATCTTTTCTGAAGACCGTGTTGTTACTCCCCTAGATACTGCCATCACCCTCTCCAATTCAAATGGCTGATAAACAAGAAAAGTAATTGAATGTACAGACATTGTATGATAGACATGTGCAATGGATAGTGGGGAATAAAAGAGGGCATGAAATAATTCACATTTATGTTGTCTAACCAAACAGGATAGCATGACACAATTTCACATATATGATGGCTAACTAAATAGGATAGCATGACACAATTTCACATATATGATGGCTAACTAAAAAAGATGGAAAGACATAGTTCAAAATATGATGACTATGTAAACAGGATGACATGATATAACTATATAATGTGTTTATTAAATAGGTTGGCATGCCATAATTCACATATATGCCGCCTGTGGAAACATGATATCATGATATAATTCACGGAAAGAATGACATAATTCAACATATGATGACTGTAAACACTAAACAGGATGAGATGACATAACTATATGATGTCTTTATTAAATGGGTTGGCATGCCATAATTTAGATAGATCCTGTCTATGTAAACATGAAGGCATGATATAATTCAAATATATGATTTATATAGTAAGCAAGTAAGCAGATGGCAATCGCATATATGATGTTAAAACTAAGCAATGCAAGACAACATGCATGCCATGAGTAATATAACCCTGCCAAGTTAGAGCATAGACCTGAGGTGGGAAATAGGACTGGTCATCAGTCTCTGAATCCTCCTCTGAGGAGCTATCTATAACCAGCAAGATGTCTGCTTCAGCAGGTAGCATTGTCTACTATGAATACCTTGTTTTCACTCCAGATACTTCCATCGCCGCTTCAAATGGCTGATGCACAGTAAGATTAGTTGAATATACAAACGTTGTCGACAAATGGAACACGTGATACAAAAAAGGATAGCATGATATAATTCACATATATGATGATTGGCTAAACAACATGGCATTGCATAATTCACATATATAATGCCTTACAACAAGATAGCATTGCATAATTCACATATATAATGTCTTGCAACAAGATGGCATTTCATAATTCACATATATATGGTAATTAGACACTAAACAGGTGGCATTCACACAAAGCATGTCTCAACTAATCAAATGACATAGCAATGCAAGGCACCATATGCACCATATGAGCAACATAACCCTGCCAAGTTAGAGCATACACCTGGGGGGGGGGGGGGGAATAGGACTGGTCATATGTCTTTGAATCCTCCTCTGAGGAGCTATCCGTAACCAGCGAGATATGCGCTTCGTCAGATAGCATAGTATGCTATGAAGACCTTGTTTTCACTCCAGAATTTTTCATCACCGTGTCAAATGGCGGATGCACACGAAGAGTAGTTGAGTGTACTAACATTGTTGACAAATGTAATACGTAATAAAAAAGGATGGCATGATATAATTCACATATAAGATGACTGGCTAAGCAGGATGGCATTGCAAAATTCACATATATGATGCCTGACTAAACAAGATGGTGTTGCATAATTGACATATACGATGAAGAAACTAAACAAATGGCATTCACACAAAGCATGTCTAAACCAAGTAGATGACATATTTGATGTATAAAGTAAGCAATGCAAGGCACCATATGCATGATATTACCAACATCAGCATGCCAAGTTAGAGCGAAGACCTTAGTGGGTAAATAGGGGTGGTCTTCTCCTTCTTAATCCCCCTCAGAACAGTTATCTTCCTCTTGATTACAATCTGAAATGGGCGGAGGGGGGGCTGCCTTTGCGCCTACCATGGAGAGACGTCTGCATGAAATTTTATTGCCACGCAAGGCTCGTCTCTTTTCCTCTACATGTTCAGATCCATTGTGTACAATAACTGACATGCATAGGAATAAAACATAGTGAGATTCTATAAGGAGTGCATGCAGAAATCCAGATTGATGGTAGCAACCTGTGGATAGACCCAAAACCAATGATAGCAGGCAGATAATGGATTTAGTTAAAAAATACAGATAATGGCTTCTTTACTGTTTGTTTCCCACCCAACATGAAACTCATAGTAGACACTAGAGATTAAC
This sequence comes from Aegilops tauschii subsp. strangulata, assembly GCF_002575655.3. NCBI lineage: Eukaryota > Viridiplantae > Streptophyta > Magnoliopsida > Poales > Poaceae > Aegilops > Aegilops tauschii. The sequence continues at coordinate 266,565,282 of NC_053038.3, read as the reverse complement.
CAGATAGTAGATAGATACTATTGATTGCGGCCCCGATATGTACCACACAACCATTTAAAAACTCAAGTTTGACCATTAGTTTGGAGCTGACTCAGAGTCTAATCAGTGAACAGGACGATAAAGTAGCATGTAATATTAAGCGATGCATAACGTAAGCAGAAACGAAAGAGTGCGACCTCTCTTGCGGACCCATGTAGTCCTCGAGGTCATCTGCTTGGTTGATGATGGTAATGCAGTTGTCGTGGCTGCCGGCGGCCGAAAAGAAGATCTGAGGCGGCGAAAGACAGTCTAGAGGCCGGATCCCTGCTGTGCTGGACCCTTCTGTCGTTGGAGCAGCTGAGCTGGGGTGGACGACGACGCAGCAGGAGCAGGACAAACCACACAGGGTTTTGTTTGACAACTATCTGTAAGAGAAGTAATTCTTTAAGGGCTCGTTTGAATTGGAGGATTCTAACAACACAGGGATAGGAAATACACAGTAATAGGATAGGAATGCACATGCAAAACAGAGAATTTAAAAACACAGGATTTCTGCCAATCTGGGTGTTTGGTTCACAAGAATTGGAAGATCATAGGATGCAAAGAAGCATGGTGAGATTAAGTCAAACCACAAGAAAATGCACGGTTATATTGCTATTATGCTACTATCTCTTAGTCTTGTGCTTCATGAATATGAATTTGAAAAGGAGGACAAGTGGATATTAAAATTCCTATGGTTTTTCTTTCAAGGAGACACTAAAGGAACAAATCCTATTGTTTTCCTTTGCTCCATTCCTTTGACCAAATGCATGAATAGTAGTACCATTGGAAACTTTCCAATTCCTATGTTTTTCCTTCAGTTTTCCTTTCAAGCACTGGCGACTCAAAAAATGTTTTTGTACTACTTCTACTATGTCGGTGTGGAACGACACCTATGGGATCACAAGAATCCCTACTACGGTTGCCGGGGCGCAGGGTTGCGAGGAGAGCAGGGCTAGTAGACAACACAAGGATCGTTTACCCAGGTTCGGGCCGCGAGGATGCGTAAAACCCTAGTCCTGCTTTGGTGGGTGTATTTTTGAGAGTTCTTGAGCTCTCGAACTAGCTGTGGTTAGTGCGTGGTTCGAAAGAGCCGAATCCTTCTCCAGTATGCCATGGGCCTCCTTTTATAGTTGGAAGGGGCTGACACAGTGACACACAGGAGGTGAAAAGGCGTACAGTGCTCTGAGCTTATCGCTCGTATTACAGGACAAGACACATTTAATGCATAGCTTAGGTGTCCCCTTGCTTTATTGGGGACGGGGGCGAGGCCCGTCCCGTCCGTCGCCGCTCCTCCTCGCCTTGACATGCGCCCTGGCCAGTGAGGTGCGTGGTGCCATGTAGGCAGCCAGGCAGCTGAGGTGGCGCGGTGGCGGAGCCTTCACGAAGATCTGCATGCCGCCACGCAGACGCTCGATGTGTTGGCCTGGGAGCTGCATGTTGCCACGCAGGTGCCCGCCCAGCTGGTTGGGCTGGCAGCTGCATGTGAACGGTGGAAGCTTGGTTGGTGCGGGCCTGGCGGTGGCCCCGGTGGCATCCTTGGCGAGGGCCTTGCCGGGTGGCCCGGCAAGGGTCTTGCTGTGGCGCATTGTCGTCCCCGGCAAGGGTCTTGCCGGGGGTCTGGTAGCCTTCCTCGGCAAGGATCTTGCCGAGGATCAGCGTCTTCTAATCCTCATTTGATCTTGAATATGTCTTCACAAAGATCTGCATGCCACCACAGAGGTGCCTTCCCGAGCCCTGGCCCCATGTTGATGACGGCGTTGGGGGCTGTGGGCTCAAGGGTGGCTCGCTCTGTTGGTGTGGGGCGAGCTGTCCCGGCAAGGGTCTTGTCGGGGCCGCTGAGGCCGCCCGGCAAGGGTCTTGCCGGGGGAACCTGCTTCGTCCCTCTGCTCTTTGTGGTCTAGGTCTTGGCGTTGCTTTGATTGTCTTGGGCTTCGGTCTTACCTTGGCTCACCTCCCCTGTTCTGCTTGGTGTGGTCGTGGGCGCGGCTCCGACTGCCCGTGCACAGGTAAAGGGGTACAAAAGTGTGCCCCTATTTTTGTACACCAACAAGAGCCCCCGGGCATGGTCCACACATAAGCGCGACACGTTGTTGGGCCAGGCCCAAAACGGTGCGCGGGCAGGTGGGGCAGTTTTTATCGTGGTAGGACTCTTCACGCGCTCCGCTTCCCACGACCCGCGCGCGCGGCGCGGCGGGGAGGGCTGTGCGTGACGTGGGCGGCATGCGTGGGACAGTTTCCACACGCATGCGTCATATCGCAGTAAAGAGGCGGCTCGCGCCCTCCCCGAAAAAAGAGGGAGGCGTGGAGGCGCAGCTCATTTACTGAGCGGGGGCAGGGCATGGTCTTCAAGGCGTCCACTCCCCATGATCATGGGGTGGGGAGAGGTCGCCTCACCCGTCCCCTCAGTTCTGCACGTCTGCCACGTGGCTTTCATGCACTTGGGGTGGCAAACGGTGGAGGCGGGAAACCGGGCCGTCGCTGGTTGGGGCAGCGGGTCGGTCCTGATTCCCTGCGCCTCCGGTGTCTGGATTGGCCGAGCGGGGCGGCCGAGCCTCAACCCCGTTCCTTTATAAAGAGGGGGAAGGGGGGATGGCATCCCGCATTCTTCCATCTTCTATCTCCTTCTGCTTCTACTTCTTCCTCTCACCCGCCATGGAGAAGGGGAATCCTGGTCCCTCGACGGTGGCGGCGAGGGTCGCCGCTCGACAGCGCGTCCCTCCTCCTCCTGAGCCTGTGGTGGTGGAACCGGCCGCGAGGGGAAGGGGGAGGGGGCGAGGCCGGGGCAGAGGCCGTAGCGCTCGGGGAAGAGGAGGACGGGGCGGCACGCCGGCCTTGCCCCCGCCAATGATGCCCTTCCCGATGGAGGGCCACATTGAAGACCAGCCTTGCGAGTTCTTCATCAGGCTGCGCCGGCCTCCGCGTCTTCGTCTTCGTCTCCCTGCCCCGTTTGCTCGGGTGATGGAGCGTGACCCGCCCCAGACCCTCAGGTTGCACATGAGGGGCTATGGGAACGGGGGCACGCGGGTCGACGTCGACTTCCCGGCTCCTCGAGTTATGTACCTCCGCCATGGATGGAAGACGTTCGCCCGCATCCACAACCTGATGCCGGGGCTCGTCCTCTACTTCAAATTAATGGAGGATGGCCTGCTCTCCATCAAGGTCTTCGGAGATTTTGGAACTCGCCTGAAATGCTGCGTGGAGAGCTCCTCTAATGGTGATTCCGACGATGGAAGCTCTTCCTCGAGCGAAAGTGACGAGGAGGACAGCGGGGATGAGTCCGACTAGGCGTCGGACGCCCCGCGCCTGGGCGGGTGCGGTAGCAGCAGCATCTGCACCTGGCCGCTCCTCCGGCAGGGTTTTGCCGGGGGTGGGGCCAGCTCCTTGAACTTCTCGGGGCCATCTCCTTGGGCGGCTGCCGTCGGGAGGCTGCCGAAGAGGAAGATGGTGGGCAGCAAGGCCGTCAACTCAGAGTACGTGGGCATCGACGCCTTCATCGCGTATTGCCGGTCCTGCCGCCTCGTCTTCCAGCTCTTTCTCCGTCATCATCATCACCAGCCTCTCGTCGGGGTGGTCACCGGGATGTTCTCTTGGTGCCTTCTGTTGCTCGTACCTCGCCTAGGCGCTCCTTTTGCCCTCTCGCCTCCTTGACCTGCCTCCTGAGGAGAGGGACAAGAAAGGGATCACGGGCACCTTATCTCCTTTTTAATCTGTAAGCCTGCGGGCCTTTGTTAAATTTAAAACTTGTAATCCCCTTGCTCATGTTTTTCATTTCGTACGAACTGTACCTGTATGGGATGTTTTTAATGAAAAAGGGATGCTTGCCTGGTTTTTCGTTCGTGGGTAAGTCCCGCGACAAGGAGCGAATCCTTGTTATTGTTTTAGATAAACGTTTTTCGCCCGGCAATAGGCCTTGCCGTCCCCCCACTCCACTCGACCGTTCTCGCGCTCTTGGCGGAGGCAGGGATGAAGTGGGCTTTAGGCCCCTCACTCTACCTCCTTGCCACCGCGGCTACAACCAAATCCAGACCCAGGAAATAATCCTTAGGTATAGGAAAAAGGGGAGCACGACAGCCTAGAGATAAAAATGAGGTTTCACATGCCGCAGTCCCGTTCCGAAATGCATGACAGAGGATAAAAGACTTAAATGGATCTGCAGCCCCCGGCAACCTTGTCTTGCCGCGGTTGGATCCCCGTGCTTGCAGCCCTCGGCAACTCTGGTTCGCCGAGGTCGGGACACCGGTCCGTTTTCTTTCTTCCAAGTAGCTCAGCAGAAGTGCTCATGTGCCCTGTGAACCAAAAGAGGACAGAAGAGAAATAGATAGACGCGCACTCGACCTCTAAGCTAGGGGTTAGTCGCTGCTGAGCACTATCAACCCTAACCAAGCAAGAGACTCGACCTAGCATGCATGCTATGACTTAGGGCGCTAGCGCTTCATTTATTTATGCTCAGGGTCTGCGCCTGGCTCTGTACAAAGGGTCACATGCCTTGCTGGCAAAGCTTGTACAAAAGGTTGGCTTGCCGGGAGGCCCGGCAAGCTGCGCCTTACGGGTAAAACTTGCGAAGATGCTCAATGTTCCAGGAGTTGCTTACTGGGACGGCATCCTCGGTCTCCAGGCGGACTGCACCAGGCCTGGTGACTCGTATTACCCGATAAGGGCCTTCCCACTTCGGCGTCAACTTGTTGGAATTCTTGGCCGACTGAACGCGCCGAAGAACAAGGTCGCCTTCCTCAAAGCTTCGGGCATGAACCATGTCCTGGAAGCTGAACATGATCATCTGGAAACAGTCGGTCCTGTGGAGCTTGCGGTCCATAGGGACTCGGGTGTGGCCTTGGTCCAACAAACGGTGGCAGACGAGGTCCACGAGGAGGGGTGATGCCTCCTACATCACGCCATTCCATACATTCTGGCAGGCCAGATCGCACGGGGTATATGTCCCTCATGTCCATGAACCCAGCTTGCACGGCAGGTGCAAACCGTGTCAGAGTGGCCCAGTGATCAGCACGAGCATTAAAGAGCTCCATTCGCAAGGCACGATTCTCACGGTCCTTGTCCTCAAGCATCTCGGTGGTGGTACGGAGTAGTGAGTCCTCATGGGTAGAATCACAGTAAGTGGCCTGATAGTACCCCTGTGCCCCAGGGAGTGCTGCTGGCATATAGCAGAAGTCGGTGTTCTGAAGCAAGGCAGTTCTGGCTCGCATGATAGTCATCATTGAGTAAGCTGCGTCCTGCACAGACATCTCGATAGTAACCCCAAGTCCATAAGAGCAATGGAGGGGTTCAGTGGCTCCAGGATAGGATGGGTAGATCCTGACTGTGCAAAGATACTGACTTTGATTAAAGTCTCGGAACTGCTCCTCGACGGTATACTCGGGATACCAACGATAGCCTGTCTCAACCATCACTCGGACCAACATGGCCGTGTGACCAGGTACGCCGATGCACCGGGTCAGACGAACCACTTGGTTCTGGGAACGGGTGGCCATCTGAAAGCATGAAATAATGCAAGGCATTAGTATTTCTAGGAGAATTTGGACAGCATAACGGTTGTAAATGCTCGAAAAAAGGATTTGAGACATTCGCAACAGTTTGCAATACCACTCAACAACATCATGTCAAGGTTCTGGTTCAACCGACAACATACTAGGGTAATAGAAACTGAACCGAAGCATGGAACCAACAATCCTATAAGTTACTATGGATTAGTAACACGTGAACCTGATAGAGAGGAGAGAGCCTAGTCCTTAACCCGCGTAGAATGAGAAGAGTATGACTCACATCAGAGGGCATGAGGTAAAGGAGTAAAAGCACCTTACGTTCCCTCCCACAATCAATTCCCCTACATATAACTAAAGCATTTCTAGACTCGACATCGACCAGTTTGGCTTATCGCACCTACAGGCAGTCCGGCTCTGATGCCAACGCTGTCAGGACCCCGATTCCAAGTCACACCGATCTAGCCTGTAACACCTCATATAACATTGCGGCCTCACGCACGGTACTCCCACGGGTGTCGCCTTACCATGGCCCGGGACCGTTTGCGCCTTTTGGCTCACGTATATGATAATGTCGCTAGCATCCATATGACAGAGAACCCGGGCCGACATGGCTAGTCGTGAACCCAAAGCGGCACTAACGTATGGGGACAGGCATACATGAATCAACATCGAACGTGTCGGTCAGCAGCGTGTGAATCCGGGCTGTAGCACTGGGCTAACAGGACTCCGGGAACCCGGGCTGTAGCAGGCTAGGCAGGACTCCGGATGTCACCGCGTGACATTTCCCCGAAGGGACAGACACAGGAACGATATGACTCACATGCCGGCCAGTCAAGTGTCCAGAGCAGTAGTGCTGGGCTAGCAGGACTCCGGTGAACCGGGCTGTAGCGGACTACTATGGCTCAAGGAGGCACTAGACTACATTTCCCCATAAGAGAGGCTGCTAAAGATAAACAACTAGATTGTCGGATCCCACACATACCAAGCATTTCAAACATACACACAATATGCTCGATATGTGCAAATACAACATGGCATCACAACAAAACTCTACAACTCAAGTACTTTATTTAAAGGGCTCCGGAGAGCCTTACATCACTTCTTCATACAGATAGGGGTCACATGACCCGACACTCAAGTCATACAATCATACAAGCACATGCGGAAGCAAACTGTCTGGGTACAGACACTAGAAAGAAAGAAGGCTTGACGAAGCCTGTCTATCTACATAGGCCCTTCACAAGCCTAGATCACCACCTGGGTGGCGCGTCACTCGTCGTCGTCGAGTTCTACGTAGAACCCGTCAGAAGGGGCGGTGTTGTCGTCTGAAAACAGTAAGTAAGCAACATGAGTACAAAGGTACTCAGCAAGTCTTACAACAGATCCTACTATACATGCTCATTCTCAAGAAGGTAGTGGGGTTATTGCAGCAAGCCAGCTTTGACTCTTGGCTAAGCTATCCTACGGTACACCACTTGTGAAATAGTTTTCGCACACGAGTCCACTAATCACCATCTCAATACTCCACCGTGGATCCTCCCTCGTCATCCAACGAGAGGGCCATCCGCGGTACTCACACTTATCTTGAGGCTTTTAGTAGTATCCATTTACTTGTCTATGAACTGCATAAGCGACCAAGTAGTCCTTTACCGCGGACGCGGCTATTCGAATAGTTTCATACCCTGCAGGGGTGTACTTCGTCACACACGCTCTCACCACTTATCGTCGCTACACGACGTGTACTCGGCAACCATCAAGCGGAAGCCCAACGTGGGTGTCGGCCACAGCCTACCTAAACACTCGAGTCTCTAGTCCAGGTTTATCGCCTATTCAGGTTCCATCCGCAGGGAGTCCGGCCGAGGTTTCCACATACGGCCCCGAACGATGTGTGCAGGGTTCCCGGTCACCAAACGGGCGACTCGGTACACCGGGCCACGAGCCTACCGCATCACAGCCCACCCCTTGGTCAGCGCTGTCCACGGCCTCCAGCTTACTACAAACACCAGAAACTACGTGCAACTCCTGGACAGAGGACAAGGGTGAATAAGAAGCCGAGGGGGTCCATTGGTTTCGGCCCCAATGTGTGGTAGTAGCTGAATCTTAAATCACACATACAGATCTCAGTTCTTAGGGACGGTCTCAATGAAACAACCCACCATGTACTCCTACATGGCCTCCCATCGATACCTTTACCAAATCGTATTCAACACTTTACTCTCTTTACCGACACACACACTTTCACTCTAGTTCATCACCCTGATGAGCCAGACCTGACACAACTCTAAGCATAGCAAGCATAGCATTGTATGAACACAACAAGGCTCAATCAACTCCTACACATGCTAGTGGGTTTCATCTAGTTACTGTGGCAATGACAGGTCATGCAAAGGAAAGTGGGTTCAACTACCGCAACACACAGCAGTTTGAATCGCGTTGTCTTAATGCAGTAAACGAGAGCAGAAGCGAGAAGATGGGTTTGTATCGAAATGATCAATGGGTTGCTTGCCTGACAAAGTGGTGGTGGGATTCTGCCCTTCAGTTGGATACTCGTGAATATCCTCGGAGGCAGGACCTACCACAATGAACACATCGAAGCACAATCAACACAAGCAAGTGCAACAATATGATGCATGCATGGGACATGGCAAAATGGATGTATTGGGCTAATGCAACTAAGACCAGATGGGTTTGGACTAATTTGAATCAAAGATTCAAATTCCAAGTTCATAAATGGCCCATGTTAGTGCTTTATCTTGTTCTGTATAAAACAGTAGGTTAACTTGCTTAATCATGCATGAAACCAGTGCAGATGGATAGAATGGATTTTTCTGATCATTTTTCATATATAAATCTTTTCATTCTGAGCTATAGATTATTTTCTATGATTTTTTGAAGTTTGTGATAATTTCTGGAATTTCCAATATAAGAATAATTCCAGTAAAAGCTTTACTGCGTCAGCCTGACGTCAGCAGGTCAACGGGGTCGTCCAGGTCAAACCTGACGTGTGGGTCCCTTGTGTCAGTGACACTGTTAGGTAATTAGTTAATTAGGATTAGTTTTAATTCTAACTCAGATTAGTTAGCAGGCGGGCCCCACTCGTCAGTGACCCTGGGGGTTGACCTATGGTCAAACCACGTTGACTCGCCGGCGTTTAGCCGCCGGCGACGTCCAGACGCGGCGGTGGAGTGCGGGATCCCCCTCCGGCGACCAAACGGACGGCGGAGAGTACCTATGTGTAGCTGGGGGCGAACCGCGTCGACTGGTGGTGGTGGAGGAGCTCGGGGTCGCCGGAATCGACGCCGGCGACGAGCCGGGCGGCTGCCGGGTACGGACGTAGTCGAAACCGTAGCTAGAGAGCGCGGCGAGGAATGTGCGAGGGTGCTACGGGTTCCTGGCGTTGCGGTGAAGCTAATGGCTACGGTGGTGTGGCCGTTGGATGGCCGGAGCCTCGTCGGCGACGAGCTCGTGCGGCGGCGCGTACGGGTGAGCTTCGTGCGGTGGCTACAGAGCTCGAGAGAGAGAGAGAGGAGAGGATGGGAAGGTGGCCATGCTCACGGCGGTTGCGACGGAGCAGGCGGCGAGGTCGGAGACGAGCTGTAGCAGTGGCGACGGCGGAGGGGATCTCCGACGGTGAGCGGCGAAGGCGAGGTCGGTGACGGAGCTTCGGGGCAAACGAGCGCTCGGGGCTCAGCTTGCTCGAAGGAGTGGGCGACGGCGGTGCTGTAGGACACGGTAGTACGGCGCAAGGTCGACGGTGGCCGCGGTTACTCCGGTGAGGTGTCTGCGGTGGCATCGGCCATGGTGGGGAGAAGGCGAGGGAGAGGCGATGGGGGAGAATGGCGATGTCCGGGGGCTCGGGGCGCGTCGAGAGAGGTCGGCCAGCTCATCTGCGGCGGGGGCGGCAAGCTGCTGGCGCTGTGGCGAGCTCACGCTCGCCGGCGTCACCTCTCTGCCTGCTCTGGCGAGAGCAGGCAGCTGACTGGCGCGGGCCAGCACAGTGCTGGGCCGCCAGGTGGGCTGCCAGGTAAGTCTTCTGCCTTCTGTTCTTTTCTCTTTTTATTTATTTCTGTACTGTGTTTTGAAATAGTAAAAATACTATTTCATTTGGAAAAATCCTGAAAATATTCTGAGGCACCTTTGAGATTATTCCCAACAGCCTAAAAATACCTTCAAGATTATTTGGGCATTTAAAAATATTTATAGCATTTAAAATGCCCAAATGCAAATACTTATGGCTTGTGCAAAAATCCAAGATGGCCTCCAAAAATATGAAACCATTTTTGGCAGAGGTTTTAGCCAAGACCAAAGGTGGTGAACATTTATGGAGGGCATTTCAGGTTCATTGAAAGAATTTTATAAACCCTAGTTGTTCCAGGGGGGTGCTGGGGGTTTCTGGCATCCCCATTTCAGGTTTCTGTGAAATGTAGACATGATGCAACACTCTAATGCATGAACTAACTAGGATGTGACAGCCGTGTTCTCTTCTCAGACTCCGCCGAAAAGAGACCATCACGGCTACACACGCGGTTGATGTATTTTAATAAAATCAAGTGTCAAGTTCTCTACAACCGGATATTAACAAATTCCCATCTGCCACATAACCGCGGGCACGGCTCTCGAAAGTTTATACCCTGCAGGGGTGTCCCAACTTAGCCCATTATAAGCTCTCACGGTCAACGAAGGATAAACCTTCTCCCGGGAAGACCCGATCAGTCTCGGAATCCCGGTTTACAAGACATTTCTGCTAGGAAAGGTGGGTTAGGTTAGAGGCTGACATGGCAATAAGGGAGGCATGATATAGCAAGTGGTAGGTAGCGCAGCATAGCAATAGAGTGAACAACTAGCAAGCAAAGATAGAAGTGATTTCGAGGGTATGGTCATCTTGCCTGAGATCCCGCTAGGTAGAAGATCGAATCCATGAAGAAGACAAATAGACGGAGTCGAACGAATCCTCACAACTCCGGAACGAAACCGAAGCTAACGAGAGAAGCAAACTGGAAAGAAGCAAACAACACAGTAAACAATCATCACATAAACATGGCATGATGCACAATCAAGTATGATGCATGTCCGATTTAATGAGGCATGGCATGGCAAAGTGCACAAACAATACTACAAATTAAGTGGAGCTCAATATGCAACGAGTTGCATATTGACGAAACACCACATTCAAGTTATTTAGTTCGCTCTTGTTTATGTACCCAACAATATTAAATGTTATTAAACATGGGAAGGGGTGAAGCATAAGTAAACTAACTATTTAAGCAAGTTAAAAGAGGCCGGAAACAATAAACAACAATTCCGGAAAATTCCCATATGCATATTTTGAATTTGCTACTGTTCTACCATAAAGACAATTTTAATGTTGTTAAATAGCAAAATAATGTGCACCAAATTAAACTTGGCATTTTTCTACCCCATTTACATATAAAGTTTATTTAAAATGGAGCTACGGTTATTTAGTTATGAAATAAAACATTTTAACATGGCATTTATGCAAATTAATGCAAACAGCAAGTTAAACATTTTAAACATGGATGAAAGTGGCATAATGTGAAACTAGACAGAAATCTAAGCATTTTACATATATAAAACATTTTAATATGATGCACGGTTCATGAGTTATTATATGCATGAAGTTCAAGGGTTTTTCTGCAAATCTGTTTTTTCTCAGCATTAATAGTCAAAATCGCAGACAGAGAAAAAAACAACACTGGGCCGAAACTGACTGGCCCAACAGTGCACAGGGGCAAATAGAAGATGGGCTTCCTCACATTGGGCCTTGGCGCAGGAGGAGCTGGGCCACACGCTGTTGCGGCTGCGGGCCTGGTCAACGCTCTCGAGAACGAGCGCAGCTGCTCGTTACTGAAGAACAGAGGCGACGGCAGCAGGTTTACGGCGACGGACGGCGGGAACGGCTGCCGGCGACGTGGGATTTGGGCGCGACGCTGGAGAGGAGGCAGGCTGCGGACGCGGCAGGAGGCAAGGGCTCGTGCTCGTCCTCGTCTCCGTGAAGTAGAACGACGACGACGGACTTGGCGCGAGCTCCTGGCGACAGGGAGGGGCGCGGTTGGAGGAGTCTGGCCGGACCTGGAGGAAGCAGTCGACGAGCTTGGCTCCTGCGGACCTGGCGGTTCAGGGAATTGGCGAGGCGGAGGGAGGCAGACACGGCATGGAGGAGCTCCTCTCCCGTTGGGATCGTGCGCGCGGGACGAAGCATAGGAGGCGGCGCCATGGAGCTTGGCGAGCTCCTGCTCGTTCCTGTGAAGGAGAGAGAGATGGCCACCGTGAGAGAGAGAGGGGGGAAAACACAGGAGGGGGAGGAGAGGTCGCGGGGCTGTCGGGGCACTCATCTCCGGCGATGTTCCGGTCGCCGGTGTCGACCGGGCGGGGTCGAGGGTGATGGGGAGCTGCGGGAGGAGCTCGGGCAGAGGCAGGGGATCGAACCCCTCTCGATCTAGATCGAGGAGGGAGCGGGAGGCGCGGTTGCGGCTTGCGGTGGATATCGAGCAGAAAAGGGAGGTGGGTGGCGGCGGCTCGGGAATAGGTGGATGGGACAAGCCTCCTAAAAACTAGGGTTAGGCTGTTTAAATAGCTAGGTGGACTAGCTTAAGGCAAAATGGACCCTCCGATCAAAATTGAACGGTCGAGAAAAATAGGCCATGGAGTCCAATAAAGAAAACAGAGATGTTTTATAGATGTTTGGGGATGATCCAGACCCAACGGTGATGACTGAGTGGGTCGGGTCAGGACAGGTTTCGGACGTGCGCGAGAAGGGGTTTTGTGCATTGCAGAGAGGCTCAAACGGCCGGACAACAAAAGAACGGTTGGTCTCGAAAGGGACAACGGAGGCAACAGGGAGAAGCGGGAACTACGAACGGACCACGAGTTTAAGAAAACATGCGGATGCAATGCGAATGATGCGATGATGAATGCAACAAACAAATAAATACACGCGATGATAACAAAAAAACAAGGAAGGCGTCTGGAGCGTCGGTCTTGGGGCGTTATAGCTGCACCCATGTCAGAGCCTGGGGCTCGACGGCAAGGACCAAAGGCATCTCTTCCACCATGGGAGCGGCTGTCTCTACGGCCAGGGCTTGACGCCCTGTCGGAGCCAGTTGCTCTTGGGCAGGCTCAGCGTCCGCGGCAGCACCCTTGCCGGCGGCCCCAGGTGGCTTGGTAGGAAAGTACTTGCCGGGACCTGATTTCCTTCGCTTGTTCTGCCTCGCTAATGGTTCGACGGATGGTTGAGTTAACCAGAGCAAAAAGGTACCTGGTTCCACAGGTAGCTTGAATGCGGCACGCTTTGACAGGTAATCGGCAATGTCGTTCTCTGCTCGGGGGACGTGCTCCGCCTGGATACCATCAAAGCGTTCCTCCAGCTTCCTCACCTCATCTACGTAAGCTTCCATCAATGGGCTCTGATAATCCTTGTTGACCTGTCTGACAACGAGCTGCGAGTCACCCCTGACGATGAGCTTCTTAACCCCGAGGTCTGCCATGATCCTGAGACCGGCAAGCAATCCCTCGTACTCAGCAGTGTTGTTGGTGGACATCTCCCTGGGGAAGTGCATCTGGATCACGTACTTGAGGTGTTCTCCGGTGGGTGCGACGAGCAGCACACCGGCACCGGCGCCTTGCAGCGAGAAAGCCCCATCAAAGTACATGCTCCAGTCGCGGTCTGCTTCCTTTCCGGGGAGAGTGGTCTCCTGGATTTCTTCGTCAGGCGTTGAGGTCCATTCTGCGATGAACTCCGCCAAGACTCTGCTCTGAATTGTCGAGGTACTTTCAAACTTTAAACCAAAGCTTGACAGCTCCAAGGCCCACTCCACAATCCTTCCGGTTGCGTCTGGGTTGTGCAGTATCCGTTGCAACGGGAGGCGGGTGACGACAGTGATCTCGTGGGCTTGGAAGTAGTGATGCAGCTTCCTCGAGGCCATAAGGAGCCCGAAGAGCAATTTTTGCACGCCGGAATACCTCGACCTAGCCCCCTGCAAGAGGGAGCAGACGAAGTAAACCGGGTGCTGCATCATCTTGTTTTTCGGCACCACCTCACTCGATTGCGCGGGCACTGCCTTGGTGGCACCAGACTCTGCCGGGGGCCGCGCCTTGTCGGCACCAGGCCCTGCCGGGGGAGTCTTTGGCTTGCCATCCGCTGATTCTGCCGCCATTGCTGCCTCCTCGTTGACTTCCCTCTGTGCCACCAGTGCGACGCTGACCACTTGATTCGTCGCCGCCAGATACAGCAGCAACGGCTCTTGTGGTCTTGGCGCAACCAGTATTGGCGTGGAGGAAAGGTATTTCTTCAGATCCTGCAGTGCTGCCTCGGCTTCTGGGGTCCACTCTATTGGGCCTGCCTTCTTCAAGATTTTGAAGAAGGGAAGGGCGCGCTCGGCGGACTTGGAGATGAATCGGCTCATGGCGGCAACGCATCCGGTGAGCCGACGCACATCCTTGATCCGCTTGGGTGCCTCGATCTGCTCAATAGCCTTGATCTTGTCCGGGTTTGCCTCGATCCCGCGCTGTGACACAAAGAACCCGAGAAGCTTGCCGGACGGAACGCCGAAGACACACTTTTCAGGGTTCAGCTTGAGGTTGATTTTGCGCAGGTTAGCAAATGTCTCTTCCAGATCTTGCACAAGAGTTGGCCCGTGCTTGGTTTTGACCACTATGTCATCCATGTAGGCCTCCATATTTCTATGGAGCTGAGGTTCGAAACCAATTTGGACTGCTCTTGCGAACGTTGAGCCAGCACTCTTCAACCCGAAAGGCATCCGTAAAAAGCAATACGTATCACATGGGGTGATGAATGCTGTCTTCTCTTCATCCTCTTTCGTCATGAAGATCTGGTGGTAGCGTGAGTAGGCGTCAAGGAATGATAGCAGATCGCACCCGGCTGTGGAGTCAACAATCTGGTCGATGCGCGGCAACGGGAAGGGGTCCTTAGGGCAAGCCTTATTGATATCTGTGTAATCAATACACAGTCTCCACTTCCCATTCGCCTTGCGCACCACTACCGGATTGGCCAACCACGTCGGGTGGAGCACTCCTCTCACCAAACCTGCCGCTTCCAACTTCCTGATCTCCTCTGTGATGAACTCCTGCCTCTCCAGAGCCTGCTTTCTGACCATCTGCTTGACGGGCCGCGCGTGAGGGCAGACAGCTAGGTGGTGCTCAATCACCTCCCTGGGAACACCGGGGATGTCGGATGCTTGCCATGCAAACACGTCGACATTCGCCCGTAGGAAGGTGACGGGAGCGCCTTCCTATTTGCTGTCGAAGGTGGAGCCTATGGTGAAGGCCCCTCCCGTGCCATCCTCCCTAACGGGCACCTTCTTCGTCTGTGGCGGCTCGGCCCTGGGTCTCTTGCTCTTGTCGGTAGAGCTCTCTGGCACGTCCTCGACGGTAGCACAACACTCCGAGGAGGTGCGCTTGCCGGAGTGGGTGCGAGAGGTCTTGCCGGGCTTCTTCTTCCCTCCCGGGGCTTCAGCGGCAGGAGCAGGTGCCTTGGCGGCAGCCGCTGCAACTGCTTCCTGATAGAGCTGGTTGGCGCAGATCAACACGTCCTTCTTGTTGGAGGGGACGGAGATGATGGTCAACGGCCCGGGCATCTTTAGCATGTTGTAGGCGTAGTGTGACGCCGCCATGAACTTGGCTAGTGCCGGGCGGCCGAGGATCCCGTTGTAGGGCAAGGGGATCTCGGCTACATCGAAGACGATCCTCTCCGTCCTGTAGTTCAACTCTCCTCCAAACATCACGGGCTGTGTGACCTTTCCCTTTGGCTGGCTCCTCCCCGGATTGACCCCTTGAAACGTGCCCGTTTCCTCGAGGTCTCCATCAGGGATTTGCAACTTTTTGATCACGACAGGCGAGATCAGGTGCAGGCTGGCCCCGCCGTCAACCAACATCTTGTTCACTCTGAGGTTGCGTATCGTTGGTGAGACCAACAATGGCAAATACCCGACCGCGGTAGTGCGGTCAGGGTGGTCATCGGCGTCAAAGATGACGGGCGTGCTGGACCACTTCAGCGGCTTCTGAGCATCGAACGACGGCTCTGCTGCTGTAATCTCACGCGCCCACTGCTTGAGCTGGCGATGAGAGGTATGCAGCGAGGCGCCGCCATCGACGCACATGGCCTCCGTAGACTTCTAGATCCCTTGCTCACCAGACTCGTCGTCCTCGTCGTGATCATCGTTGTCTTGTTTCTTGTCGCGGCCCCGGGCAGGCCTCTCTTGCTGGTTGTCCTTGCCGGGGCGGCCTCCTTGGCTGCCACGCCTCTTGCCGGACCCCTCCGCACTGTCCTGGTCCTTCTCCTTGTCCCACCTCTCATACTCAGCCTTTTGCTTCTCAGCAAGCAGCTCGACTTGCCGGCAGTTCTGGAGGTCGTGGCCCTTGGTGCGGTGGATCTTGCAGTATTGCTTGCCGGAGCTTCCTGGCTTGTCGGTAGCCGCCAAGGCTCGGCAGGCGGCGCACCCGGCAATCTCCTTGCCGGGGGCATCTACTTTGACCTTCTTGCCAGCACCGGTGTCGTCAGATCCCTGAACGCAAGCACGGCCTTGTCTTTGCGTTTCCTGTTGCGACGCCGGCCCTTCTTCGTCGGGGTAGCGGCGTCTTCATCTGTAGAGTCGGTTTCCGCGCCGGCGTCTTCGCCGGGGTACTTTCTTCCCTCTTCAGCCCGGGCGCACCTATCGGCCAGAACGTAGAGCTTGGCCACATCCTTAACTTTGGTCATCGCCAGCTCTTCACGCATCTTGCGATTGCGCATGTTCTGGTGGAACGCGCTAATCACAGCGGCGGGTTGAACGTCGGGGATGTTGTACTGCACCCGGCTGAATCTCTGGATGTACTTGTGCAGGGTCTCCCCTTCCTTCTGGGGAATGATATGCAGATCACTGGCCTGGCCATGAGCTTGGTGGCCTCCCGTGAAGGCGCCAACGAACTCATGGCACAGATCCGACCAGGAAGAAATGGAATCTGCCGGCAAGTGCAACAACCAAGACATCACATTGGGCTTCAGCGCCAGCGGGAAATAGTTGGCAAGCACCTTGTCGTCACGAGCTCTAGCAGCCTGCATCACGATGGTGTAGATGCTGAGGAACTCGGACGGATGGGTCTTGCCGGTGTACTTCTCGCCCACGTCGGGTTTGAACGTGCGGTGGGACGGCCACTGGAACTGCCGCAGCTCACGGGTAAAGGCCGGGCAGCCCACCTCGTAAGGTAGGCCGCCGGAGCCTCCCGGTGCCGGGTGGTCCATAGCGGGTCCCGCCCGCATGTCCAACTGGCGCCGCGTTTCGCACCGGCGCTCGACGGTGGTTTGAGCGTCTTCGTGAGCTCGTTCCCGAAGGATCTGGCGCTGGTCGCGGAGGGTCCGCGGGTCGGACGACGCTATGGAGATGTTATCACAAGCGTCGTCACGACGGGCCGACGCCCGCGGCGGCTGGTGAGGAGGAGGAGAGTGCACTGTGGCCGCAGCTCCCCCAGTCCTCCCAGCACCAGGATGTGGTGGCTCGGTGGAGCGCCGACCCGAGGGCCCCGCCGGTCGCGGATCATCTTTGTTTGCGACGGCGACGAGGCTTCGGATGGTGGCCCTCCACTCGTCGAGCTTCTCCGCAGCAGGAGGGAAGTCGAGGAGCAGCTGCGTGCGCGCCAAAGCTTCCGCTTGCGTGGGCGACAGTGACAGCTGCGTGGATCGCAGCGCGCTTCGACTTCTAACTACGTTAGAAGGAGCTCCGTTACGACCCAGCGGTTGCGTGCCATTTTTGCCAGCGCTTCGGCGAGCGTGCTGAACCACTTCATCTTGCGGATGACGCACATGGCTCTTCCCACGGCGGTGCCCAGGATCACCGACGTGGTGACGCTGCTCGGCGTGCACACCATGGGAAGAGCGCGCGGTGGTCGCCGGTGTGGGCATCCTAGAGGTCGCTGCGCCGCCCAGGGGTGGCACGCAACACTCCTGGAGGACCCCGCCGCCTGCGGGGGGCCCAGCCCCGTCTTTGGATCCGGCGACGTGTAGCTGGTCGTTTGGCGCGCGAACGACGCCGCTCGCCAGGCTCCGACTACCTGGGCGATGCTAGTGCTCGCGGGCTGCGGTCCGGGTCCTGTCTGCGACCGGTCCGCTGCTCGTCCGCACCGGCACTGGCCGTTCGGCTCCCAACGAGCCGATCGCCGTGGCCGTCTTCTTGCCATGGCGACGAAGAACTGTTGGCTAACTACCAGACTAGATTCTCACAATTGCGCCCCCTACCTGGCGCGCCAAAGATGTCGGTGTGGAACGACACCTATGGGATCACAAGAATCCCTACTACAGTTGCCGGGGTGCAAGGTTGCGAGGAGAGCAGGGCTAGTAGACAGCACAAGGATCGTTTACCCAGGTTCGGGCTGCGAGGATGCGTATAACCCTAGTCCTGCTTTGGTGGGTGTATTTCTGAGAGTTCTTGAGCTCTCGAACTAGCTGTGGTTAGTGCGTGGTTCGAAAGAGCCGAATCCTTCTCCAGTATGCCATGGGTCTCCTTTTATAGTTGGAAGGGGCTGCCACAGTGACACACAGGAGGTGAAAAGGCGTACAGTGCTATGAGCTTATCGCTCGTATTACAGGACAAGACGCATTTAATGCATAGCTTAGGTGTCCCCTTGCTTTATTGGGGACGGGGGCGAGGCCCGTCCCGTCCGTCGCTGCTCCTCCTTGCCTTGACACGCGCCCTGGCCAGTGAGGTGCATGGTGCCATGTAGGCAGCCAGGCAGCTGAGGTGGCGCGGTGGCGGAGCCTTCACGAAGATCTGCATGCCGCCACGCAGGCGCTCGATGAGTTGGCCTGGGAGCTGCATGTTGCCACGCAGGTGCCCGCCCAGCTGGTTGGGCTGACAGCTGCATGTGAACGGTGGAAGCTTGGTTGGCGCGGGCCTGGCGGTGGCCCCGGGGGCGTCCTTGGCGAGGGCCTTGTCGGGTGGCCCGGCAAGGGTCTTGCCATGGCGCGTTGTCGTTCCCGGCAAGGGTCTTGCCGGGGGTCTGGTAGCCTTCCTCGGCAAGGATCTTGCCGAGGATCGGCGTCATCTAATCCTCATCTGATCTTGAATATGTCTTAACAAAGATCAGCATGCCACCATAGAGGTGCCTTCCCGAGCCCTGGCCCCATGTTGATGACGGCGTTGGGGGCCGTGGGCTCAAGGGTGGCTCGCTCTGTTGGTGTGGGGCGAGCTGTCCCGGCAAGGGTCTTGCCGGGGCCGCTGAGGCCGCCCGACAAGGGTCTTGCCGGGGGAACCTGCTTCGTCCCTCTGCTCTTTGTGGTCTTGGTCTTGGCGTTGCTTTGATTGTCTTGGGCTTTGGTCTTACCTTGGCTCACCTCCCCTGTTCTGCTTGGTGTGGTCGTGGGCGCGGCTCCGACTGCCCGTGCACAGGTAAAGGGGTACAAAAGCGTGCCCCTATTTTTCTACACCGACATACTACTTTGGACCTAGGTTACTACCCTACTAGCTCAACTCCCAGGCCCATCTACAAATGCACAGCTCAAACGCGCAGAGATAAATAATGATGGCATTCAAGAGAGTCCATCACGGATAGCTAAGTTGCCTGGTACCTCACTGCTTGTCATATAGTAGGAGAAACTAATCGTATTTCACGTTACTACGTGTGCTCAATGGACAATATATATAACATGTAGCGTAAAAAAGCGACACAACAAGTGTATAACCTCTTTGGCGAAGCCATGTCGATCTCAGCGTGATTAGGTTGGTCAGTGAGGATGCTCCGTCTGCTTTGGCTCTCAGAGGAGGGGAAGAAGATCTTAGGCATCTGGAGATGGAGCCTGGGGTACTGCTCCGCTGTGATGGAGGGTTTCGTTGTTGGAGCAGCTCCGGTGAGTTGTACGACGGCGAGGCTGAAGCAGGACAATAGAGACAACATTAACCTGAGTGGAATTCTAATAGCATGTCCAATAGATGACATAAAATACATAACCACAAAGTGCTAGATTTAAAATACATCAGCCGCTCATCTCTGAACTTAACTATCGAAACTGAATTTAACTGCTGAAACTGAATTTAACTATCAAGACTGTTGCTGTCGAAACTGAATTTTACTATCGAAACTGAATGCACTAGTAGCAGAAAAGCAGTATCAGCAACAGCACCCAGAGCAGCAGCGCGTGCGAGAGCCGGGGCAGCTGGTCGTGTCGCAGCATCTCGGGTAGCAGCTGCAGGGGCTCGAGGGAGAGCAGGATCTGCTGCTCGTGCAGCAGCAGCGCGCGCAAGAGTAGAGCAGCAGCAGCGCGCGTAAGAGTAGGGCAGCAGCGCAAGCAAGAGCAAGTAGCAGTGCGAGCAAGAGCAAGAGCAAGAGCAAACCAGGCAGGGGACCGAGAGAAAGAGCCGAGCAGCAGCGTGAGCGAGAGCCAAAGCACCAGTAGGTTCTACTGATGTAGACGTCGCCGCTGAGGGAGCGACACCGTGGAGGAAGTGGCCGGCGACGCCGCCGTGGATGGAGCCGCGCCATGTCGGCTCGGGACCGAGCGCCGGCAGCACCGTGAGATCAAATCAAGAAGAAAATGCGGCGATTAGTGTAGAACCTCTTTGGTGGCACCGATTAGGCCTCAGCTTCGTCCAAGGAAACGATGATGATGCTGCTCTTCCGGTGGTGCAGGTGAAAACGGCGGTGTGGGAATGGAGGTAATTTGAAACACGAGGGGAACATCGGGGCAACTCCTTGGAGGTGGAGGACGTGGTGGCTGAACCGGCGGGACAACGAGATCGACGACGGATCCTCATCCGGTGCGGTGGATGAGGGACGTCGAGGTTTTGTTGTGGACGATGTCGTCGGGGAAGAGGCTCCAGCTAGGTGGCGGATAGAGGAGGGTGTGGGGCTTCACGGGTTTTCGTGGCCTCGGTGTATGAATGGTTGGGCGGATGGGATGGGAGGGGGGAACCATGGCTTAGGGACGCGCTTGTCTAAAATGTGGGGTAAGTTATGAAAGTACCCCCACTGATTTGAGCTAGGCGGTTCTATCGGTTCAGGGGTATCACGAGCATTTTGCGTGTCGGGATTTCGCAGGAGGTGGCAGTTTTCACGCGTGTTGTAATGTTGGGATAGCAAGGCACGGGTTGAGATGGAGGGAGTTTTCGGAGCACAACGAGACAAATACATATCTTAAATATTTTGGGGTAACAAGGCACGGGTTGAAATTTCCGGACAAGCCTAACGTGTACTGTACCAAATCAATTCGCACTTTTGTCGATGAAAAAACAAAAAGAAATCAATTCACACCACACAAGAGAGTCTAGTCCCGTGTACTGTACCAAATCAATTCGCACTACAAATGCCATTCAAAACTTTGAATTCATGTTATGTTCAATTAAAATATTTCGCTACGTGTACAATGCACGCAACCTGCTACTCAAATGAATGTGTTAGTGCATTCCAAAGGGATATACTACCGCTTTAATATGAACTAAATTTGAATTTGTTTCTCTATTTTAATAAGACCTACAATCATCATTATTGTCAAGTTAAACCATTGTTTGTGTATTATCTTCACAGCACACCACATGATTACTGGCGAGTTAGGTATGAACTATGTGTACTATGTGAACTCGAACTCGATTTTTTGAATCCACTTTATGTTGATTTGAAATCATAGTACATTTCAAGCTCTAGCTAGATCTTCATAATCTAAACCATGTCTCATATGTATAATGTGTTTATCACATAATGTATGGTGCCCCGCCCCCTATGCCTATAAGTATTTAGATGTGAGTTGCAAACGCCACACATTACCACAAATTCGAATAAAATGTGAGATTGTTCGATATATAGTATGGTTTAGGTTGTTCGATATTTAGTTGTGAGCTGCAAATGCCACACATTATCACAAATTCAAATAAAATGTGAGATTGTTCGATGTATAATATGATTTAGATTGTTCGATATTTAGCTGTGAGTTGCAAACACCACACATTATCACATTATGGTATAGCACGTCCAAAACCACACCACGGGTATCACCTCTATATTCATGAATGCATATGTTTATAACACTATGATCTCCTATTCAAACATATGAATCCACTTTCATATCGAATTATGATCTTTGTTAGTCTCTTACACCCACACAATCCTCTAACCTTTGTAGCTAGCACTAACTTTCTCTTGTGCATGCAGATGCCCTCCTCGCTCTCCCCCTCCCTCAGCATTCTATCCATCGCGCACATTCATTTTTTTCTTTAGGTCGTTCTCCCACGGTCTCCACAACTCCTTTCAGACACGCACCGATCGATAAACCTCTCCAGTGATGTCTGCCTACAACATACACACGCACCTTCCATATACTCCTTTCTGTGTCCATGCCTCGTGTCTCTCATACGGTCCCACACACGTGTAAACTCTCGCCCCTCTTTCCATCGATCTCACAATCGCACACTCCTCCTCCTATCTAGCAAGTAGGCCTCTCGAACCACTTCCTAGCTCTATTCCCTCTGTCTATCCGTCGCCTTATTTGCCTCTAACAAATTGATGTACACGGACCGATCTCCCGCTAGACATATAGCTAGCTAGGTCGTTATAACTCGTTTTCCCCATGAGTCGATCGATCTACCTCATTAGTTATGTCTCTCCCTTCCTCGGACAAACAACAATTGATCTACTGATCTAGTTAGGTCTGCTTACCAAACACATGGTCCCCCTTCATCATCCATGCATGCGTCCCGACACATCTATCATGCACACGCACACACAGAAACACATCCCCACTCTTATTGGTAATATTGAAGTTCTACCCTCAGTTTGTCTAGTAGGTCTCTCCCGCCATCTTCGAGAAGCAACTCCATCACCCATCCAGCACTCTACCCCTCTCCCTCCCCCGCTCTCTCTCTCTCTGTCCCAACCTATTTCCTGTCCTTCACTTATGTATGGATGTCGACCGATCTCCCTCAAGACATAGTTGGGTCTCTCCTTCTCAACACATATACGAGTCGATCTACCCCACTAGTTAGGTCTCTGCCTCCCCCCTCCCCCCACACACACCGATACATTGAGCGCTCTAGTCATGTCTCCCTTCCACACATAAAATTGCCCTATGCCCTCTGATGTTCCGGTAGGTCAGTCGCCCTATATCTTTGACTTGCACACACACAATTTCGGCTGTCTTCATCGATCTCGCACCCACCCACTTGATCCTCTCTTTGACTCTATCGATATCTATGACCCCTCCCTCTATTCTCGTGGATCGCCCCCTCTATATATGATATAGATAGGCCTCTATTTCACACACATTGCATGTGTCAAATTTTTGTTTGAGATACCATCGACACATATTCCCACAAATACATTCACAAAATCACACCCCCCCACAAAAAATACTCACAAACGCACATGCCATCTGTCTAGGTTTGTATCTCTCTCACACACACCCAAGTAGGTGGGGGACGTGCACGAAGAGAAGAGGTGCAGGCACAACGCATGTACTTTCGACTCTTTCCCAACCACACCCACGCGGGTACACGGTGGAGCTCATTTCTGTACGAAAAGGCAGCCCACATGGTAATTTGATATGTGTACTAGTTATCCACTTGATGGTGGATCGTGTACCACGGGTGAACAAACAAATTGCGACTTGACGCGTTATGTTAAAAAAGAGGCAGACCATGTGGGGCCTACCTTAGAGGCAAGGCTCTATACACTAGAGATGCTCTGTACGTATTACTTTTGATGTGTCCCGTCAACTCGCAGAATGAGGAGAAGTTTGCTTAGTACACTGTCTCCCCCGCCCACGGGCGCGGTGGCTCGCAGAACGAGATGAAGCTTGCTTACTACGCCTTTCGCCCGCTCCCTCGCCCACGCGCGGTGGCTCGTAGGACGAGGAGAAAATTTTACTACTCCCTCCGTTTACTCCTCATCCCTACCTTGGTTAGAGATTATCATATTGTTTGAAATATATGTCTTTTAGTAGATTTCAATATGAACTACTAGTACATACTCCAACCACTAATGTATATAGACGTATTTTAGAGTGTAGATTCACTCATTTTGCTCCGTATGTAGTCCATATTGAAACAGACGCAATAGTACACACTCTCCCTCTCCCCTCGCCCCTCGCTCGACATATATACTTCAGTACCATTATTGCTCGACTTCTCGAAGAGGTGAAGATCCATGTGCAAGCTTAATATTTTGGAGATGCCAAGTGCAAGGTTTATAGGAGAACGAGTAGTAGTACTAGTGGTACGTACTGTATGAGGAAGAAGGCAACAAGATGTATGTTTTGCGTGATAGTCTCTTCATACAGGACGTGCTAGACCTAGTGGACCTCATTGTTGCAATGGGAGTACTCCCTATCATAGATGGCACGATTCAGAGTGGTGGGCAGCGGGCATAATTTGGAGCTGCTTAGTCTTAAACCCCATGAAGAATTCCCGTCGAAAGGAATAGACATCCTCTACACGTGCTCCTATGTAAAATGAGTAAATGAGACAAAAAGAGAAAGAGACAAAGTAAAAAAATCACCAGCCTTAGATCCAGCCCTGTTGTATTAGTGAATGATATTTCTACGTCGTGATTGACATGGCTAATATTATTAACCATGCTACAGAGGTAGAAGAGGATTTTATTTATTTGCGGAAGTAGCAGCGGATGGATATTCAGCGAGGAGTGAAATGATGGCTTCTTCCTCGGTCAAACATAGAGAAAGGTGGGGCTCGTGATTTGAAGGCTTATTAGTCATTATTACTGCCTATACTCTTTGCCCATATATAATAACCGCCTGGTACAGTAGTGGGCTATACTTTTAATAACCATGCTCGAAGAGAAGAGGTGCACGCACCCATGGTTGCATTCTTGTCCTAGCATAGTTGTTCCCTCTTCATGCATGCTCATCTCACCACCCCTCTTCATGTATGCTCTCCTCATGCATGCTCCTAGTGTATTTGTGTTGAGCTAGTGTGGACTCATGCGCCCTTCATACACTCTACCAAATACCCAAAAGTGGGCCGAGAAGGGAACTTTTGCTCTCATGCACCCTTCATACACCCTACCAAACACACCCGTAGTACTAGTAGCCCTCTTTGCGTCTTCCCCAACCACACACGTGACACGGTGGAGTTCATTTCTGTAAGATGATGCAGCCCACGTGATAATTGGACGCGTCTAGTATTAGTTACTCACTTGTAAATAATAGAGGGTCGGGAACCACGCATGAATAGTGTCACTTCATTTATAAATAAAGTTTTTTTCTTCAGTGGAACATACGCAATATAAATAGGTTCATATGGAGAGAAAAGGAAATCGCTCCACTATATACATAGCCAGGACGAGCCTACACGGTTGCTTGCCGGGGTTGCTTTCTTCACACTCTCTCGCATAAAACAACTATGGCCACATCTCTATCATCCGGGCGGATCACATCCGTCGGGGGAAGGGGTGGATGCTTTGTGTACATGCGGTCGCCGTCGCCAAAACCCACTGTCGGCACGTCCCGATCAAGGGTCCCCTCCGTTCTCTCTCACAAAGCCGGTGTGGTTGCCTTCGTCCCTTGCTCACTGCCATGACGTTGGTAGTTGCCGCCTCCCGCCGCACTCCTCTAGGTTGAGCTACGTCCCGACATCCCTCAGGTAAAACTTCCTTACAGCCGGCTTGCACCACTGCCCCAGCTTCCCACATCGCTCCATGTGGATATTTCTCTACTTCTTTGCCCCGCACATACCTCTACTGGCTTCTACTGTATTTCTGATGAGTTTATGTCTCATCAACTAGTCCCAGTAATCTTATTCTAATCATGCTTCTTCAATTTCTTTGCCACGGGGATGCTCATCTCGATTTTAGTGGAGCTGCACAAAATGATCCGATGGTCAAAGGGTTGCAAACTTCATTTCTTCGAAAGCTTCAACGTTTCCAGCAAATTAAAGCCTGGTTAGGATTTAGGGTTCAAGGGCTAGGGACTGCATGGATCATTTTTTTCTTTAGTTGTCTCTGTTCCAAAATAAGTGTCAACTTTAAAAGTAGTACAACTTTGTACTAAAGTTTGCATAAAGTTGAGACACTTATTTTGGAACGGAGGGAGTACATATTGGCTATGACCTGTCAATCATTCAGATGCAATAGCATGCATGTTAGTCTCCTCTGTATTTGATGAAATGTTGCAACAGGGCAACCTTGGACGCAAGATACATGAAACAGAAGCTGGAAGCTTCATAGCATTGTACAAATTTATCTCACTCAGAAATTACAGTACGTCCTATACTACTATGTAAAGAGTTAGGTGTCGCACGGTGTCCAGAAAATATGGTGATAGTGTGAGGAGGGCCATATGTAATCAGTGAGCCTGCGTGTTTTCACTGCTTTAGAACTCCTCCGTTGTAAGAATGGAGAAAATTGTAATCTAGACCTCCTTTGGCCGAGACGTGGGACATCCAGCAGTCGTACCACCTCAGTAATAATGACCAATGAGCCGTCAAATCACATAGACCCAGCAGTATGTTGGACGGACGAAGCAACCATCAATCTAGAATCCGCTTCTCCCTTCAATGCAGGCGCCAGTGAGACTTCGCTTCCGCTCTCCCCGGGCATGAATGTGGCACCGATTCTCTGGAGTGGCACTGACCATTTCAGGTGGGAAGCGCGCGCGGACGATGGAGGGGCTTTGGGTGGGCCAGGCTAGTCAGGAGCGGGCGTGGCAGATGCCCCGACCGGACGCCCGAAAATGAGAGGATGCACCGACTCTCGCGGGTAAATCATACACTACACACCATCTCTCTGTAGGAGTATGTCGATGTGTCGCTCTCTCTAACACACACAAGCTGTTAAACACACACACATACACACACACGCACACACAGGTTCATAGAGTAGGAATATCATGCAAGTGCGAAGCCACAGGAAGTGAGATACAAATGGAGTACGTACAAGAAGAGAAGAGGTGATGAATGTTCCATCAAACCTGGACTGAGGAGTAGTACTCCCTCCGTCTAGGTGTTAAGTCATCTTACGAAAATTAGATATTCCCAAAATGCTTAGGCTTCGTCCATTAACTTCACATCTCAATCCCCTCCTAGCCTCGTTGCTAGCGAGCGTTATTACTTACTCTGCCTTGTTATCTCCCCCGGAAACCCAATGCATGGAGCGTGCCTTGTTATCTCCCCCGGAAACCCAATGCATGGAGCGTGCTTTGTTATCTCCCCCGGAAACCCAATGCATGGAGCACAACTACGCGTTGATCAGTCAAGAAATCGAAGTCGGCTTGCATGCGAGTTAATACGTGGCCCTGCATGGTAGCTAAAACGACATCTCTTAATTATTGTGATTAATTGTTGCGTTTAGAGACATAAATCAGGGCTTTGATTGGAGGAAGGACTGGTCAAGTTTCTCCTTCTCCTCCAATCTGCTTGCACCTTGGTCCTGCTATACCTTCTAATGTGACTTACACCTAGACAGAGGGAGTAGTACGAGAAACGGTGGCACACTGACTTAGGTCGAATACAAGTGCCCAAAATTATTGGAAGAGAGCAAAGTGTACAGACTAAATAATTAAAATTGAATTTCTCGTTTATTTTTCTGAGACGCAGGCAAAAGATTTGCCTCATCCACTAAATAAGAGGAGAATGGAGTTTCACATTTTGCAAGTGACTATACAAATAAACACCATGGCAATTACTCTCAATACGCCCTAGTTTCTTAGCACCCGCTGTAACCCTTAGTACATACGGTGGCACACTGACTTAGGCCGAATACAAGTGCCCAAAATATTTAAAATTGGAGGATGGTACAGCCCACCTTTCCGATATTTTGACCGTGTGTGGTTCAGTTGTTGTTCACTTCGGAGGGTCGTGTACCACACGTGAACGTTAATAAGTGCGACCGGGAGGCGTGCAGCGTTAATTGCGAGTTGACTCCTTCGAGCGTTAAATTTTCTTCACATATTAGCATTGCCCCTAGTATTTTTTTCACTACGTTAAATAAAGAGTTCCATTTCGTGCACAATTTTAAATGATTTTTATAGAGAGAAAAATAAAACCACTCCATCTATATATGCTGCAGCCTCGGCGCTTGTTTTCTAGGGTTTGCACCCTTCACACTCTCTCTCCACTATATATATACACGCTGGAGCCTCAGCGCTTGTAGTTGTTCTCTTCACACTCTCTCACCCTCTCCAGATCTAAACAAGACTTCATTGGCCTATCTCTCTCTCTCTCCCCTCACTGCTGGTCAAAGGGCCGGCAGGATCTGTCCGCCGGTTAGGGAAGGAGGCTTAACACTGTCGTCGTCGGCGAGGGAGGGAATCCACAACCGGCGCAGCTGTTCTCTTTCACCCAGCAGCAGTGTAGGAGGGCCTCCGACCCTTTCTTACTTGCTGGGCAGATCGGCCTCCCGCCGCCCACTCAGCCACACCCCAAGAACCTTAAGGTATAATTTACTTATTCCACATGCATTGCTCTAGCTGCATGTGGGCTTTTTTCGCTTCTGCACTCGAATCTAGGTGTTGGATCAAACAGGAAAGTAGTGGGGAAAGTTGTATAGCATGAATCTAGGACGTGGTTCAAAGAGGAAAGGAAGGGGGGAAAGTAGTGGAGAAAGTTGATTAGCATGAATCTAGGACGTGGCTCAAAGAGGAAAGGAAGGGGGGAAAGTAGTACAGACTGGCTGTCTAGCACCTACGTTGGTCGAAAAGGGAAAACAATGACAGACGCAGTACGCACATCTGTAACAAGCTGATCTTTTTGTTTTGGGGGACAAGGCTGCAGAGTTTGAGCAAGACTCGATTTGTTGCCCTCACATAGGGAAAGGTGTCTAAAGATAACAAAACTGGGACCAACACAAATATGCTCCTTGGTTGTTTGTTCTTTATTGCAACAGACTGTGCATAACCCCTTTATACATCGGTAGATGCACATGGTGCCGGTGCGTCCACTGTCCCATGCAACTCTTTAGCTGTTGTTAATCTAAGGCCCTGTTTGGTTAAAAAGTCCTAGGACTTTTTTTAGTCCCAACTAAAAAGCCCCTAGTCTCTACCTGCTTGGTTCCAGGGACTAAACATGGACTAGAGGTTATTAAATGACATGCTAAAAGACCATGTTACCCCTATTAATGAACTAATAGAGATAAGGTGCGATGCGGGGGAGGGGCAACTGTTGGAAAAAGTCATGAAAAGACTCTCCCTCAGGGACTTCTTTCTTTAGTCCCAAATGCCCACTTTTAGTCCCTAAAAGTCCCTTCTGCTTGGTTTAGATGGGACCAAAAGGGACCTTTTTAGTCCCTACACCAAAAAGTCCCTGTAAACAAACACCCTCTAATAATGCCACTGGAAAATTGAAGCAATTCCACAGTTAAAAGCAAATTACATGTTTAACGAATTTTATTGTTAATATAATCTCTCTGTTAATATGAATCAATGCCACTGTTTGAGAAATGCTACTGTCTTACTTTCTTTCCCATTTAGATAAGTTAGATGCTTCTTTTTGTTGGCTTCTTGTCATCCACCGTTATTGACCACTAGTTGTTTCCTTTGCACCTCTATGTAAACAGGGTTACCTACTTCACCTTGTTGCTATTGTGACCTTTTGTTGCACTACACAAAACACTTTTGTTTTAAGATTGTGTTGTGCAGTTCAACCAAAATGTCACACCGATAACGTTGCTTGATTGCTTGATCTTAGTGGAACTGCAAAAGAGGAGATCTTACTTCCTATCCGTGTTGGCAAATTTGTTTCAAATCTTCTTCTTGTGAGTTGTTTGAATTCCGCGTCATGAGAGGTTAGTACTAGCCTTCATTCACATGATTGTGCAGTTTGCTTTCATATGTTGTGCTACTTTTACAGTAATGTTGCTTGATTTTAGTGAACTGCACAAATGGAGACAAGACTTACAATCTGTATGTGCACCGTAATATCCCACTGAGGTAAGATAAGGATATTTCACAACTGTTGGCCTGTATTTTGCCACTTTCATTAGAAAACTAATGTCGTTGTTTAGTGCTATACTTGTGCTCCCTGATTGACATGCCAAATCTTACATTGAAGGCGAAGCTTGTCTGTTATTGAACCAAGTGATGAAGGGGAAGAACAAGCGGAAGAAGAACAAAAATCAACTCCCGGTGCTGTAATGAAGCACTAGAACTTTGATGACACAAGTAATGATATAGTTTTGCATGTTAATTTATTGCTATGGCTGGAACGAGCTATTGTTTTGCCACTGTGATTTGATACCAATCCTAATGTAATATGTAATTATCTCTAGTTGTGCAAACAGGGATCTTGTTTGAAGATAACATATATTTTAGTGGAACTGCAGAAGAAGATGTTGGAAACATTATACAAACTGAGGAGTTTATAGTAAGCTCGGCAACCAAAGTAGATAATAACGGATGGTTCCAGATAAGTGCTTCATCAGTTCATCTGCTAGCTCTACACAATATGCCTCCTAACAAAGGTTGGTACCGGCCGACGGATTTCATCCATATGATTGAGCTTTGTCATATCTATTGGTGTTGAGCTACTGTTTAGCTACTCTCATGAGAAAGTGGTATTGTTTCGCATGTTAATCTAAGGTTGCTAATAAATTGATCCACCAGTTTTCCACGGTTATAGCCACTGATAAAATTAAGTAATAATACAGTTCAAGTTGAGTTGCTGTGTTTGGTATCATATCATTTCCAATGAGGATAATTAGGAAATGCATCTCTTTGTGACTATACATTTCATCAGTTACTCCCTTTGTTGATGTAGTGGTTGTTTTAAGTGTTTCCTTTACGTTTGTTTGAGCAAACAGATGCTAGCATCAGTTGTTCTCTTGTCTTTGCACAACGGGATCATCCTCCTCTGAAGAAGAAAATGGAGTACGTGAAGTGACTAGTTCTGATTTGCCAGGATGATGAAGCCCAGTCTATCTTCTCATCGGAAGGAGTAGCTGAAGGATGGTTACATTACTCCCCACAAGACCAAACTAACTTCAGCTCAGAGGGACTCACAGATTCCATCTTTTTTGCTGTGATGGGCAAGTACAATGTTGTTCAGGGATTCTTTCCGGTGAGTTCCATTTTTTGAAAAGTATGCTCTATATGGACCATGTAGGTGCCTGTTTAAACTATAAACTCATAATATAGTTTGCTTTACTTATCATTTTTTTGTTTTATGCAAGTAGGGGTGCTCAGCTTGATTTCAATGGGAATCATTCATTTCCACCACAAGAAAGGAGGTGCCGATATGTTCAAGGCGTTGCAACATATAAAGGCGAAATCATACGAGCTACGCGCGAATTTGGTTGATTTTGGTGGAACTGCACAAAAAGAACAGCTGGTTTATTTAGCACGAGGTGCCATGTCAATGTCCGAACTGATGGCAAACCCTGCCCATTCCACAATCGTAGGCATTTGATATTTTGGAATGGGAAAACCTTGTCAAAGTTTGCTTATTGATGTATGCAAAACAACACACATTTGACATTTTGGAATGGGGCAACCTTGTCAAATTTTGCTCATTGAGGCAAGAAGACATGGGTTTGATATTTTCGAATGGGACGCCCTTTGCTTTCAGCAGCATCGATCGATTTTTCTTTAGTCTTTAGTTGTGAAGTAAATATTGGCTCTGACATGTGAATCGCTGAGATGCATAATCATCGATTGTTTTGAATGTTCTCTATGATTTGCCAGGCCTGTGTGTTTGATTGCAATGTACAGGAACGCTAAAAAGCTGCTCAAACTCTTTGTACTCCCTCTGTTCCTTTTTACTTCGCATATTGGATTTCTTTCAAGTCAGTTGATTTCACATTGTGAATGTTCATACCTTTTTCTATAAGATTGGTCAAAGTAGAGATACTTTAACTTCAGACAAAACCTATATGCAGACTAAAAAGGACCGGAGGGAATACATGTGAAACTGCTGCAAATGAGGTGATCGCCCTGGGAATAATGCTAGTACGTATTGTTTTGCATGTTCATCCAATGCCAGTGATACAAGAATTTGAACTAATCGAACTAAATTCATTCATACACGGTTGGATTTCATATAAACATGCCGGATTTCATTACATTTCATACATTCTTCAACTAAAAAGGGGTGCGCTGGAGGTATAATTAATTAACTGAAGCTACCCACCCGTGTCCGGCTGAGCTGAACAGAAGCTTCTTCTCTAGCAAATTGAGCTTCAGTGACTTAACTGTAGGTGCAGTTGCGTAACTGACATCTGGCCCAGATGCCTGTTGGGCCCACGTGTCAGTGACCCAACTGCACCTGCAGTTAAGTAACTGAAGCAGCGTCCTTCTCCAACACAGCTCTCCGACTCCATGTCGCTGCCAAGAAGCTAACCGGCCATCAATGGTCAGCCCGCCTAGCTTGGCTTCAACTAGAGGGTAGCAGCGGTGGCCTTACTTGGACCCGAGCGGCGGCGACCTATCGTGTTTTACTCTTCCTCGTTTTCTGTGTGGCGCGGCCTCGTTGGCAGCGGGGTGGGGCCTCGACGGAGCCGACAATGTCCTCTGTCTCGTTGCCGGCGGGGCAGCGCCTTGGCGGAGCGGAGGAAATCCTCACCCTCGGTGCCGGTGGGGTGGGGCATCGGCGGAGCCGGCGGTGTCCTCTGCCTTGTTGGCGTGGCAGGGCCTCGGCGGAGCAGGGCCTCGTCGACGCCAGCGGAGCAGGGACTTGGCGGAGCTGGCATTGTCCTCCGCCTCGTCCTCAGTCTCACCAAACAGCGCCTCGCCCGCTTCATCGCCCTCTTTGTAGGCGGCCACAACCTCCGCCACCCGCATGTGGTACAGCCAGCGCGCGAGGCGGCTCTCGCGGGCGGAGAGGTACGAGTCGAGCAGGGCCTCCTGCTCCGCCCACTCCGCGTCGATCTGCTCCTCCGCCTGTAGGTACTCCTGGAGGAGATGGTGGTTGTAGGCGGCGTCGTCCTGCGCCTCCCAGAACTGCTCCTGACGCTTCTGCCTCACCGTGTCCATGTATTGGGCACGGGCCTCGCCGATGGTCATGGTGCAATTTACCGTCAGGGATGGCGCGGAGAAGGGGGTTCGTGCCGGATCGTCGACTACCATGTTCTCCATTGGGACGTCGTCGTCCTCCGGCTGCCAGCCAGCCAGCTAGTCCGCAGCAATGGCTGCCATCTCCTTATGGTCCGTCATCCGCCCGTCCTGAAGAGTGCTAGAGCGTGAGGAAGCCACGGTGGGCAGTAGTGGTGTGGACAGGAGAAAGGGAACGAAGGCGGATGACTGTGGCTATGGCCGGCGCAATAGTTTATATAGCAATGCTGGGCGGCGAAGGGACGGACGGGTGGCGCCGCAATATCCTCCTCGGCAACTGCGTATCAGTAATGTGGGCGACAGATGGACGGATGACACCTGTGTCATTTGAACACGGAGCAATCGCCTGCATCGGGAAGCGGCGCGGGCGGCGCTAACCGTTTCGGGCGGAAAGAGCGCGCGGGCGAGGGAGGCGGTCTGGGTGCGCCAGGGCGGTCAGACTCGTGCTTGGCAGCGGGTCGGTCCAGCAGCCGCACACGCTGGCTCGCCAGCGAGCTCGCCGAGCTGAGCGACGACAATCAGACGATGGAGGTAGCTTTCGGCCAGGAGCCGGCGCCACTGTCCAAGCCGGTTCATGTCGTGTTGAACATAGAGTAGGTGCGGCCGCACTTCGACGCCATAATGGTGAAAGAGCTACCAGCACAGGAGGACCTGTGCTGCAACCTCCGTCTCCTCAATGAGCACCGGCAAACAAGCAAACGACAATGCCGCCGCGGACATGTGGCCCTATGATCCTGGCTTCTTGAATGAGCAGGGGGCGCTGTATTAGACCCGCGGGGCTCTCTCCGTCGTTCTTCGAGTTGTTGCGCTCGCCATGGCGCCACCGTCTCGCGTTGTCAACATGGTCAACGGACATGAGGAATGAGGAGATGCATTTACTTGGACATGATGACAGTGGGGACCCACCAGGGCACGTGCGCAAGTGCCTCATTATATACAACTATAATTTTTTTTTGCTTCCTCCTGGTTTCCTGACATCACGGTCCCACACCACTGTCAACCAATGTAGTCAATAAACGACAGAATTGCACAAGGAGCGGCCGACAGCTGGGACCAAGCAGCTCGAGCAGTATTTGTGTTTTTGAGGTGTGAGCACTTCCGAGTTTTTCTTGAGCGATGTTTTTGTTGTCGTCCAGAGGAGAGGAGGGTATTAACTATGCGGTCCGTGGCCCGTCTAGCCCAGGCCAGATATCCAACCCAGATATTAATTTTTTTCAAGATGCAAATGGCTAGCCCAGCTATACTTTTTTTGAGGAATACCCAGGCAAGGTCAACTTGTTATTCTCCGCCCCGCTGGGCTGCAAAACTTTCCAAGGAGGGATGCATTAGGCTTAACAAGAAAATGGGCTTTAAGAAATAATAAATGGGATGTAATTATAAAAACTTGGCAGTAATTATAAAAAATGCACCAAACACGTAATTAGTTTTTAAAAAATATATTATTTTTGGATTTTAGAAATTTTTAATTTCATTTATTGTTGCGTGCGCAATATTTCATTGGATTTTTATGTAATACAAATTTATTTTGAAATTATATTTAATCTGACTAGAAATGTCAGGATAAAAATATTTCGGATCCCATCAAAATGTGGGAAATTTTATTGAATTCTTTTTTGAGCGGTGGGTTGAAATTATTAATCATTGTCCTAGGTAGACAATGGGATGTACTTTCAACAAACTGTAAATAGGCTATAGTAAATTTCGTTAGAATTCAAAATGGGTTGTACATTCTTACAAATCGCAAATGGGCTATATGTTCTCTGCCACACTTGTGGGCCTACTAAGTTGACGCGTCCCCTCAGGAAAAAAACTAAGTTGACACGTATGCAAGGCTTTGTCAACTCATAGTCAACACACGGTTCTAGCAGCATTGGCCATTGGAGGTCCATCCAATGGATGCGTGCTTCTTCTCCAATCTCGGATATTCTTGCTTCAGCCGCCCAAAAAAATGATTCCTCCCCCTGACATATGGGGCACTCTGTTTCGGAGGCTGAACTGTGGGCCTACTAAGTTGACGCTTACCAAGGGCTTTGTCGACTTAGTCAATATAAACGATTCTAACTGCAGTGATCGTACAATGGCCATCAAACGACCGTCGTGCTTCTTCAACCTCTGGTCTTCTTGCTCCAGCCGCCCAAACCAGCGCCGGCCTTGCCGCTGGAATCCTAAGCTATGAATGCATGCCCCCCCAACCGAGGTTCACCTAGCAAAGTGCAAAGTAGGTAGAAGCCCCCCTCGTGTCGGCACGAAGGGAATCCTAAGCTATGAATGCATGCCCCCCCAACCAAGGTTCACCTAGCAAAGTGCAAAGTAGCTAGCAGCCCCCTCCCTCGTGTCGGCACGTAGGGAATCCAAAGCTATGAATGGATGCCCCCCAACCGAGGTTCACCTAGCAAAGTGAAAAGTAGCTAGCATCCCCTCTCCCTCGTGTCGGCACGAAGGGAATCCTAAGCTATGAATGCATGCCCCCCTAACCGACGTTCACCTAGCAAAGTGCGAAGTAGCTAGCAGCCCCCTCCTCGTGTCACCACGAAGGGAATCCTAAGCTATGAATGCGTGCCCCCAACCGAGGTTCACCTAGCAAAGTGCGAAGTAGCAACCCCCCCCCCCACACACACACTTTCAGTCGGCGGGCCAGAGAGGCATATCTCACCAAGATGGATCATAAAACGGAATAAGAATAATCCACCTTGGTCGTACAACCTCTCTCTTGTTGTTGGTCAAAGTGATGGCCGTCCATGCGACCCCGAAGATGGGCTAGCTCGTCAATAATCATGCAAGTAGCTAGTCCCCGAAGACAACCACTGCATGCGTGTGGCCCAAACATATGTATGGATAGGTGTGTTTTTGTGTAACAATGGAACAACTTTGATGTGGCACCGTTATTTCAAACTAGAAATCCCCACACTGAGTGAGGGTTAGGTTGATGATGCATATGTATGTTACACCACACTTCAAGCCAACGACGGGGATTCATGCATGCATGCGTGCATAGTATATGCGCTCAAACTTAAGGTCTGAATCTCACCATGACCTATACTGTGATAACACGAACCAAATGAAGAATCCGCCATGGTAACCTATCTTGTTGTTTGTCAAGGTGATCATGGATGTTCACGCGGGCCCATGAATATATAGGCTTGTCGCCGATAACCAAGCGAGGGAGTGTATCGTTCGAAGGCAACCACTACATGCATATGTAGTGAGGTGATGCATGCATGCATGTTTGAATACCATTTCACAACATTGATGTGGCGCGTGCGTCAAAAATCGTACACTAGCTCCCACACAAAGTGAGATCGGTTCATGATGTGTCGTTGTACTAGCCACTTTGACTCGATGGGAGGGATTCATGCGTACACATGCATGTGTGTGTGCTCAAACTGTTTCATGCATGTCATCCTAGAGCATGACCTATATATATACCGTATTACAAGAAAAAATAATCACTACTGCAGGATGCTGCTAACGCGACACTACGATCAGAGACCCTTTGACGAAACTATGTGTGATGCATTAATCACAAACGAGGATGTAAAAAAACCCGTCAAAAAAGGTGCAAAACATTTGCGATGGCAGAGCCATCATACACGGTTCAGATTTTAGTTGCGTGTGCGATTCTGGGCACATGGTTAACTCGTTCGAACTGTTTGCGATGAGGCAGAACAACAGAAACAGGCAGCCATATCAATGTGTGTGCGATATATGGCATACAGTTCGCTCTGATGAACTGTTTTTCATTAGCGAACACAACAGAAACGGTTCAACTTAACAAGATGTGGGTGATACATGGCAAAGAGCGGACTCAACGGCGAGCAACCACGTGGTCAACCTTCTGCCATCAATAAATGTTGACCTTGTTTCTCGTCACATTGCAGATTACAATGCAATAAGTAATTGCAAATCTGTTCACACCTATCAAACTAATATGTGTTCACACTTAGAAATGGGCTATAAAAACTACCCACTCGAAAATTACTTCACAGTTCCTCTCCTCATCACCCACAAAACTGGTCTTTCCTGTCAAGTCGTTCCGCCATGACCGATAGGAGGTGTTTAGGGTGGACATATAACCAGGCAGCAAAGACCAAGGCCGCGGAAGCACTAGAGAGGTCCCGCCGCGAAGCTGCAGTAGAGATGTCCCGGCGCGCCGCGGAGCCCTCGAACGAGCTCTCACGGGCTCGTGAGGGCTCTCACAAGCGCATTCGCGGCGTCGGCCATCATGACGAGCCGGCGTTCCTGAAGTCCTTCGCCGGTGACGATGACATTCTTGGCGTCACTACGGAGCAGGAGCTGGTCGACGGCTTGATGAAGCTGCTCAAGATCAGCAATGCCTCGGTTCACAAGGCGACCGGCCTCGTCGAGCAACTCATGGGTGACAATGCGAAGCTCCTCAAGTTGGTCGCCAAGAAGGAGGAGGAGGAGGCCGCCG
Source organism: Aegilops tauschii subsp. strangulata (assembly GCF_002575655.3). Lineage (NCBI taxonomy): Eukaryota > Viridiplantae > Streptophyta > Magnoliopsida > Poales > Poaceae > Aegilops > Aegilops tauschii. Next base: position 266,528,345 of record NC_053038.3, on the reverse strand, counting down.
GCTGGAAGATGCTGCATGAGCAGAGCAACGCCTCGGAGATGAGCTGAAAGCAGTCGTCGAGGAACTGACGGGTGGCTTGAGGAAACTTTGGATCAAGCGCGAGCAGGAGGTGGAGGAATCCGTGGCTGCTTTCAAGCAAAGTCGTGAGGAATTGAAGGAGCTGGAGGATTTCGTCGCCCGGCGATCCATCGACGAGTAGAGACTGTAGCGACCCAGATCGTTGTCTGCAATTTTCTTCTTCTCTTGCCCCCGTGTCTTCCGGGCTTTGCCGCATGTGGCATTTTAAATTATCTGGGAATATGTAAGACAATTATTATCTGCGCCATTGTAAATTTCTCATCGTATTATCCGTTGCCATTTTATTTGTGGTCGTGTTATCCGTTGCCCTATGTGGCAATTTAAATTAGGGCAGAATACGAGTTGAAAACATGAACAATGCAAATCTTTCCATGGGATCACAAGCAAACACCCTCCGTCCAGGTGCTTTAATAACCCATTAATGGATAAGTTGTGAGCAAGGCGTGCGGCGGCTGGTGCATGGAGGTCAAAGAGCTCACTTCCCGGTGAGCATGGGCGGCCTTGCTGCTCGCACGTGTCCCGTCGAGCATGCGACTGCGAGGTGGACAGGATGCACGGATCCCATTGAGCCTGCACGACGGACTGCTCGCACGCGTCCCATCGAGCCTGCACAACGGACTTCTCGCGCTCATCCCGTATAATCAAACAGCTGCACGCACGCCATCGAGTATGGCTAAATTTTGACATGGTTAATATAATACAACCGTTTGCGATATTAACGTGTCAGCTTTTTGTTTCAAAAAGGAGCTCGTTGGCTACTAATGTGTGCGCCTCTTCTCCAACTGGACGATTTTTTTTACCACGGCATATATGTGCCATATCATGAAACCATGCCAAGTTTCATGATTTTGGGTGAGTTTTTGATTTACTGGGATTTAAAAACCGAGATTCTCAATGTTTCAGGATGATGACAAGTTTGTAATTCATTCCCATTCCTTAAATGAGACCTAAACATGCACCCAATGACACATGTACGATTTCCCACTCATTTTGCTTCACTGGAGCATGTGCTTGTAGTTCAAACTTGAATTATGGACTACATTAAATGCGTAGAAAACTTAGATATTAGTAATATATATACAATTCCCAAACGAACCCTAAACAGTTTCAAATTTTAGCCCGACACTCCTGTTATTCTATGTTGCATGTAGAAAACAAAGCTCAAGGCGAGAAGAGGCAGCGATTATCTTTTCGCCCACAAGAGGGGCATGTTTCCCTACCGGAACCACGAGGGTTGCGACAGGCTCCGGTTTGTAAGAGGCTTGTAATATAGCTTCACCCAAATTGGACAATTATATGTACCATGTAGTGACACCATGCCAAGTTTCATGATTTCCTGGTGAGTTTTTGATTTACGGAGATTTAAAAACCAAGATTCGCAATGTCTGTGGCCAAGCCAAGACGGTTGAATTCGTTCCCATTTGTTCCATGGGACCTAAACATGCACCCCAAGGAAACATGTACGTTTTTTCTAGCCATTTTGGTGCACTTGAGCTTGTATTTGTAGTTCGGATTTGAATTATGGACATTAAATGCCTAGAAAACTCAATTAATGAATAAAAAAGGTCAAACAAACCCTGAATAATTTCAAAGCTCAGCGCGAATCTCCCGTTGTTCCGTGTCGCCTGTAGAAGAAAATATGAGGCTAGAAGAGGGAGTGATTATCGTTTGGCCCACAAGGGGACATGTTTCCCTATCGAAACCACGAGGGTTCTTGCGATGGGCTCCGGTTTGTAAGAGGTTTGTAATAAAGCTTGGCCCAAATTGGCAATGTTTTTACCACGACATATATGTGCCATGACGTGACACTATGCCACCTTTGATGACTTTCTAGTGAGTTTTGGATTTCTGGGGACTTAAAAACTGAGATTCGAAATGTTTGAGGACGAGCCAGGACAGCGGTACGGTTGTAATTCGTCCCCATTCCTGGCATGGGACCTAAACATGCACCCATGGACATATGTATAATTTTTCTAGCCATTTTGGTGAACTGGAGCATGTATTTGTAGTTCAGATTTGAATTATGGACATTAAATGCATAGGAAACTCAATTAGTGTATAAAAAGGCCAAACGAACCCTGAATAAGTTTAAATTTCAGCAAGGATATCATGTCGTTCCATGTTGCCCGTGGAAGAAAATACAAGGTGAAAAGAGGCAGTGATTACGTTTCGCCCACAAGGGGAACACGTTTCCCTATCAGAACCACGAGGCTTCTTTGAGAGAAGCTCCGGTTTTTGTAAGAGGTTTGTAATAAAGCTTGGCCCAATTGGAAAATGTTTTTACCATGACATATATGTGCCATGACATGACACCATGCCACCTTTGATGACTTTCTAGTGAGTTTAGGATTTACGGGGATTTAAAAACCAAGATTCCAAATGTTTTAGGACGAGCCAAGATGTGGGTATGGTTGTAATTCATTCCCATTCCTGGCATGGGACCTAAACATGCACCCAAGGACACATGTATGATTTTCTAGCCATTTTGTTGAACTGGAGCTTGTATTTGAAGTTTAGATTTGAATTATGGACATTAAATGCCTAGGAAACTCAATTAGTGTATAAAAAGGCCGAACAAACCCTGAATAAGTTTAAATTTCAGCACGGATATCCCGTCGTTCCATGTTGCCCGTAGAAGAAAATACAAGGCAAAAAGAGGCAGTGATTACGTTTCACCCACAAGGGGGACATGTTTCCCTGTCGGAACAACGAGGCTTCTCTGAGAGAAGCTCCAGTTTGTAAGAGGCTTGTAATAAAACTTGCGCCACAATGGAAGAAAAAATTCCTCGACATATAAGTTCCATGTCGTGACACCATGCCAGGTTTCACGATTTTCGGCTTAGTTTTGGATTTACGGGGATTTAAAAACCGAGATTCTTCTCACGAAATGTTTTCAAATAGCACAAGGTTCACTCACGAAAGCTGATATTCAATGAAAACATCGTGGAAACCATATTTTAAAGTTTCATAAAAACTGAAAAAATGTGGGATGTTAAGAAGGTGATGTTTTATTGCGACACAAAATTTCAAGTTGAAAAACATTACGAGATGTGAGCTATGAAGAAGACAAATTCAGCCCCAAACACTGACATACTATTCAGCACTATTCAACGCTAATTCTGTCTTTTTCATAGCTCACATCTTGTAATGTGTTTTAACTTGAAATTTTGTGTGGCAATAAAACATCATCCCCTTAACATCCCGCATTTTTTTCAAATTTTTTTGAAACGTCAAAACATCTTTTTCTCATGGTTTTCACCGGTTTCCACCGAATGTTGGTTTTCGTATGATATTCTTCCCCCCTCCTGCGTGCGCGATCTGAGTCGTGCGTTCTGATTAGCCAGAACCCAAACCCCACGGATCGTACATGTGCACTGTTGGATGCTCCCAGATCGAACAGCAACCCTGAGCCCTGTTATCAGCACATGCAATACATAGATAAGCACTGTGTGCATGTGTCTTGCTAGCTCACGCTTCCTTCTCTACTAGGTTTTCAAAACTGGCTACTATTTCTCACCACTCCTCTCATCGGTTTCCCGCCTCTTCTCCCATCGTTTTCCTGCTACCAGTGTCAGTGCTCATGGAAGGCTAGCGGCGACACACCGGCCATGTAAAATATCCCACACAGTTTCTAAAAGCACAAATGTGTGTGATAGGAGGGAGTAGGTCCCATAGGGTGACCAGCGTGAAACGCCTTAATGGAAAGGAGGCATTCTTATCAGCAAGGGCCAGCTTCCCATCCGCTAGCCTAGTCGAATAGAACACATAAGTTAAGCATCCTCGGGCTGGAGTAGTCCAAGGATGGGTGACCCGGTCGCAAGTTGCATATCTCAAGCTTCATTTAAATGCCATGAAACGGTCATTATAGAGATATATTATATCCCTATAGTGACCTATCATGGCAATTATATAAACCTTGGGATCCTTGTTTTGCTAATTTGTAGACTATGTTTTTATGGGTTATTTTTTTCTCTAAAAAATTAAAGAATGATTGACTAGACCTGTCATGGCGATAATATAAACCTACTATGTTTTTATGGGTTATTTTTCCTCTAAAAAATTAAAGAATGATTGACTTGACCTGTCATGGTGATTATATAAACCTTTTTCAGGTTGCATGCAGGGTATAGGGGGCAGGGTGTTCTTCTTGAGCATGTCTCCCTTGTGCGGCTTATAGACGCGACACATATCTGTGCGCTCCCCGAGGTATATATACTATCCTCAACCGACAATTAGGGGGCCCCACACAATCTATCCCTTTGACCCAACAACAAGAAGGGTTTGACCATGATGGTTTCCTATTGATACTAGTAAGGTACACGTGCATTGCACGCATGAGATTTGGTAACCAAATTATGAATAAATAGCACACTATAGCATGTAAGCTTTGAGTCATATATGCATGATGTAGATGTTCATTTAATTCTTATAGTTCATCTGATCCAAAATCAATTAGTTTTATAAAAAAAAAATCTATTTTAAGATTCATAGAATTGTGCATTTTAAAGGTAAAAACAAAAAGTGACAGTTCATTTAGAAAAAAAAGTTTGGGCAATTAAGATATGGACAATTCTAGAGAACAAAGGAGAAGTGCTTGTGTTTTGAGGTTTGTGCATTATGCTTAAGTTCAACCATGGAGTCTTCTAGATTATACATGTGGCATTATGCTTAAGTTCAACCAGGAATGTATATGATATCCAACGGCCAGTGGTGCTCGGATTTGCCATCTCTGTACCGTCGGATTGGCTTCATCCAACGACCAACTTTCAAAGTTATTCGCACACTATATAGGTGTATAGATGTATATATATATATATATATATATATATATATATATATATATATATATAGATTTGTCCCATGCTAGACAAAATAAAGTTTGAGCTCATGCGTGGGACAACCCCCCGTCGCTGCCGCCTCGAAGTTGGGAAACTGACATCATACGTATTAAACCAGGCTTGGAGTCAGGTACAGTGTTCGATTTGTAATGTTGTTGGTGGCCCATCGAAGTTGTGCATTTGGGATTTAAACACATCACACACCACCATACCTATACATATTTTCAGGCCGCATGCAGTGTATACGGGGTCTTCTGATCGACCACGTCTCCCTTTTCCAGTTTTTTGTGAAGACGCACATATCTGTGGGCTCCCCGAGTGTATATATATCATCCCTTTGACCGATAATATAACATCCCAATTTTCAATTTGGATGTTATACATAGGTCATCATATGCATATCATATTTTATTTGCATTTTGGTTGTGATCCAAGAAATCTTAAGCAACTCAAGGACCCAAGGAGAGAGTAGGGGATTTCATTTATTTTGATATTTGAATTTTCTCAAATTTAAAAAGAGGATCAATTTGGTTTTAATATTTTTCTTTCCAATTATTTCCAATATTAAAAATAAAATGAGGGAAGATAATATGACTTCTTCAAAAAGAGAGGAATATTGGAGGAGAAATTTTAAAATCAAATAAATATTTTATTTGAATTTCACTTGCGATTTTATTTGAATTAGAAAAATATGCATTTTTGAATATTGCATTTTTAAGCCAGAAAAATGTTCACTTTGTTCTAAATATTAGATTTAGACGGTGAAATTTGTTTTCGGCATTTTTAGATTTTTTTGTATTTTATAAGGATTTTATTCGGGCGGAATTTAAAAAAAAACTTCTTCCCGCCCGACTAGGCCGAAGGCCCAGCCGAGCAGGCCGGCGCGCACGCGCCACCGCCTCCCCACGCCGTGCCGCCGCCGGACTCCGGAGGAGTCCGAGCGCACCCCGCCCTGCGCTGCCTGACCCCTCCCCCAGGTCGGACGCCGCCGCCGCCTCGCCCCCGGCCTTTAAAAGCCGAACCCTGACACCTCTCCACCCCGTCCCGAGCCGCCGCAACCCGCAGCCGCCGCTGCTGAAGTCGCCGCCTCCCTTCGCCGCCGCCACTCCACTGCGCCGCCGCACGCCGCCCCGCCCCGCCGAAGTCCCGCCGCCGCCGCCGGATCTCGCCGTCGGTCAACCCCGGCTAAACGGTGTAAAACCGTTCGTTTTTTTACGTTTACGGGTTTTTTTTGGTTTTCGGTTTAGATCGTTTTTTTGAGTTCGCTAATTAGCGAACGTTCACTCGAACGTCACTGTTAGCAAACGTATGCGCCCGTTTGTCCCTGATAGCGAAGGTTCGTTCATTAGTGTTTTTCTTTTTCTTTTTTCTGCCAGGGACCTATTCGCGATTATTTTTATCGCAGATTAGTCCCTGATCTTCAGACCCTCACAACTTTTTGGTCGTTTATCCAAATCCAGTGAAACCAATGCCAAAATCTTCATCTCAAACCCCTTTTTCCAGTTAATCAACTTGAAAAAGATTTTGACAATTTAAAATTTGGTTGTAAGCAGATTTGATTTCGAACTTATTTTGATCGTAGTTTGAGTTTCGTAGCTCCGGTTTGATTGATTCTTTTTGCAAATCGAAGCTCTTCAGTTGTGCTTTCGATTTGGATCTTCTCATCTGAGTTTTACCCTTGCATCTTACGCTTGAGTGCTTATGTATGCTATTGTTTGTTTGCGATAGAGTTTCCGGAGTGCGAAGCGTGCTACTACGAGTCACTAGGGTTTTCAGATCGTCAGCAAGGCAAGTAACACTTTGATCATACATCTTTATTACCCAGTTTTTATGCATTAGAGTCAACCCTCAAACATTGCATGGTTAGGATTTGTTAACATGTGGGTTTTGGGAAGTAGATGATGAGGTAGAACCTATTGTCCTTTATTGCAAACCTTGGGAGTTACTTCTGCGTTATGCTTATACTGCTATGCTATGCTCGTAGACGTGGTTTGGTTTGAGTGATCAATGACAGATGTGAGAGTTCATTGAACTAAGGGTTTATTTAAGGTGGCTACTTTAACACACATCTGGGTGGATTGTTTGTGGGAACCTGGGGAATCCAGTCTTGTCCAAGGAGATCCCGGGGAATCCCTGTGATCATCCTATGGTTCGCCACCCAAGCTCAAAGGGATAATAAGATTATTCATGCTAGAAACTTCCGTGTACAACCACAAGACATTATGGGCTCTGGCATAGTTGAGTATGCTGTGTGACCTCTTTCAGTGGTAAACTAGCAGATGCAGGGGATGTAGGTGGTACGGTTTACCTGTCGAAAGAGTTAATGCTTCTGAAAGACTGTGTCTCGGTCATCCGTTTCTCAAACACCATGTAGTGCGAGAATTGAACGGAGGAGATCGAGTCTTGTGGGGAAAAGTGCGCAAACCTCTGCAGAGTGTACAAACTAATCATGATTAGCCGTGTCCCCAGTTTTGTACATCTTGAGTATCTGGTGCTTGAATTATTATGATGATCTCATCACTTTACTTAATTAATTTATTGGGTTATTGATTATAATTTTGGGATTGAGATGGGCTTTCCATTCTCAATATTTTCAACAAACTTTGTAGTTAAATAAAATATATTCCTTTGCAGTAGGGAAAAATTGGCTTTACGCAAAAATGTTAACCATAGAGCCTCAACCAGCCAAATATGCATATAGTTATAGCTGTTACATGTTAATTGCTCTATAGTGTTATTTTGCGAGCATATTCCATGTGCTGACCCATTTCGGGCTGCAACGTGTTATGTTGCAGACTTTTCAGACGAAGAGTAAGGTGCGCTAGGTCGTTGTCGTGCACTCAGCTATGCCGTTGGAGTTGATGGACTCATTTACCTTTGAAGCTTCCGCTGTTATCGTATTTAGTTGGCCTTAAGCCATATTATTGTAATAAGTTCTCTTTTGAGACCTTCGATGTAATAAGTGTGTGATTGAACTCTGTTATAAATCCTTCAAGTACTGTGTGTGTCAGCATTACCGATCCAGGGATGACACTTATGCACAGAGATTTGACCGTTTGAGGTCGGATCGCTACAAGATGGTATTAGAGCAAACCCTGACTGTAGGACGCGACCACTAAGATAAGCCATAGGTCACTCTTATCTACTCATATTTGACTCCTCTCCATTTTCCACTCTATAGATGGTGGACCCAAGGAACAAGTTTGCTCAACCGGACGAAGACACACCTTTTGGAGGACACTTGAAGGAAGTCACTCGGTACCTGAACATAGGAATACCAAGCTTCACCGGCACGTACACTGCCACTTCACCAAAAGAGGAGTGCTGGATGATTCGAGTTCATGTTCCAGGAAGGACATTCACACCAATTACTAAGCCCATAGAGTTTTCCTATGATGCACCAACCGGGAGTCTAGGAAGGAGCATGGCAGCTCACATCGCCATGGGACGTATCGGCGAAGTTTACGACAAGGATCTTAAGGACACCATCTACCAGATATGTGGTCGCCGAGATGAGCAATGGGAGATGATCAGCACCAGGAGGGACAATTCCATTGCAGCCTACATCCAGGAGTTAAACCAGCACATTTGTCGACAGGAGAACTAGATGTGCGCCAGCATGATAGACCTGAAGAAGGTGATGACCAGGAACATGGAGCTTGAAGAGGAACTCAAGTCGACACGCGATGGATACGAGGAGGAAATTGTAGTGTTACTGGAGAAGAATGAAGACCTGAAGAAGAAGCTAGGAATATTCATGGGAGATCCCACACCTGGAGAGGACAACCAACCTGAAGACTACATCATCATCGACGACACTGACTCCGACCTCGATAGTAGTGATGATGATTATGAAGACAAAGCTGGAGCAGATATCATGGAATCTTCCACCGATCAAAATTTCTAGTCGACAGCCCTGGCCCCAAGACACCTTCGACTCCTCCGCCTGCAACGCCACCGCCGCCGCTGCATTCACCGTCGGTGGAGCGGGAGTGCTCTGTTCCGATAGCCAATTTCCATCTGGATCCTCTGTTGTACGTTCCGGCTGGTCACCACATCGTCGACGGTGGGGACGATCGGCTGCCGAGAACTTTTGTGATGCCACATACCCCAATTGTGCGCCGTCATGAGGAGTTCATGTTTGCTGAGGTAATGCCTATCCCTCTGCGCAGCATTGGATATGCTCGGCGCGGCTTTTTGACCTCAGAGATGCTGCAGTTAAGTTCAGGCTGCTTCAACTTCCACCCCAAACTTGGGGCAATGATCGCTTCGTTCGCTTTATGAAACATGATGAGGGTGAGTCCTTTCGCGGTGTTCAAGGTTTTCGTCAAGGATTGCTTACGTTCCTGGGTGTCCCATTAGATCTTCGTAACACAAATGGTCTCAGAGCAGCAGTAAACACATTTGGCAAGTTTCATCACTGGATTAGTGACGATCCATATTTGGTTCGATCTCTGGTTTTTGCTTCATTCTTTGAAGATGTTCTTATGCCCCGTGATGTGGTTTTTATGGATTATACTGATTGGGGTGGTGCTCGGGTGTCTTGGACTGCGCCTTTGTATATTTTGGGTGCAAATTTTGCGGAACAGATGCCGCAGGACGAAGATTGGATGCCTCTCAATGGCAATCCGCACCCAGTTCCGGGGGTTCCTTTTCCAGAGATGCCACCATTTCTGTTGTCCCCGTTTCTAGCTCTGGGGTGGAATGCTGTACCCCCTCTTCCTCCGGAACCTCCTATCAATGAGGAGGAGGATGACAACTGGGGCAATTGGAATGAGCTGGTGGTGCAGCCAGCACCTCAAGATCAGGAGTCCATGGTGGTAGACCTTTCTGCTCAGCAAAGTTCTGACGCTGTTCAGTAGGTACCTATTATCCCAGTTATTGCGGTCGTTGAGGACATGCCTGAAGCCCCATACACTCCTGTAGATGATGCTCATGATTTAGAAGTGGCCAACAATTGGGCAATAGTTGTCTATCAGCCTCCCGTGTTTGTGCCTGTAGTTGAGTTACCACTTGCTGTTCCTTTTGGGCCTGCTTTGCCGCCTGAATTGGTTTGGAAAAGAACTTTTCAAAATCTTCTGCAAGCTCTGATTGTTTTTAATGTCCCAAAGCCAGTTGTGCTGCAGCCCATCTCTCCTGTGATTTTATCAAAGAGAACTTGGGATTTTGCTTTCAGGGATATGGATCTACCTTTGCTCACATGGAAGGACCAGGAGCCCGTCAGGCCTGTTGCCAGGGCCTTGTTTTCTACAGAGGCTGAAGAAACTACTGGGACAGCACAAGTGATTTCAAAATCCCGGAGGCCTCGCAAAACATTGGCGCCAACTCCTATTGTTGACACTTCTGTTAGTAGATGTACTAGGAGCTCTGTCCAACGGGATGGGTTCAAGCCCACCTTCCAGGAGCTCTCTTTGCAGCCCAAGAGGAAGAAGCCCAGAGCCAGGCCTTTCCCTGCTAAAATGCCAGATGATCCAGCACATGAAGAAATCCCACCAGCTACACCTGTCAGTCGCCTACAAGAAACTGGAAGGGAGCTGGAAATTGATGCTACTCTTCTATCTATGGATGCACTTATGGTGGACCCACCAACTTCTGCTGCCACTAAATTTGATGATTAGTGTTACTTTGTCTCCATGGGTCTGGCAAGCCCCTAAATATGCTTTTTATTTGTCCTTTTGTTGGATGTTCTATTATGAAAACTTCCATGTAATAATGGTGGGTCAAACTTTTATGTGCTCTTTTGGACACATGGCATTGTATGTTGTGTGGTTTATGGACCTTATTATGCTATGTTATAATGAGCAGCCAATGTAGAAACTGGAATGTTATGTGTTGGAATGTTAGAGGTTTAAACTCTGAAGCTAGGCAGAGAGCAGTTAGGCAAAAATTTGATGAAAGCCAGTGTTTTATAGCCCGCCTGCAGGAAACTAAATGCCCTTCTTTTGACTCTAGATCAATCAAAAGTTTCTGCCCTAAGAGGTTTGATAGTTTTGCTTGCTCTCCTTCCATGGGAGCCTCTGGTGGAATCATTGTGGTCTGGAACTCCTCTGTTTTTCATGGGACTTTAATTGAGGTTTAGCAATTTGCTGTGGTTATTGAGTTTGTGTCCAGGCAGAATAATGACAAATGGACTTTGGTTGTTGTATATGGGCCTTGCCATGGTCAAGCTAGGGATAATTTGTTACCTGGCTATACAATCTGAATATACCTGTTGAAGAGAACTAGTTGCTGTTAGGGGATTTCAATTTCCTGAGGTCTACAGATAACAGGAATCTACCTGGTGGGGATCTCAATGATATGTTTATCTTTAATGAGATAATTGGGCACCTAGGCCTCCTTGAATTGCCCATCAAGGGCAGGGTTTATACTTTGTCAAATATACAATACACCCCTCTTCTTGAGCAGTTAGACTGGTTTTTCACTTTAGTAGACTCGATTTCAGACTATCCCATGACTGAGGTGCTTCCTCTTGCCAGGACTACATCTGACCATGTTCCATGTGTCGTGTCTATTAAAAAAACCATCCCAAAGTCAAATATTTTTAGGTTTGAGAATTATTGGAAGGAATTAGATGGCTTTATGGATTGTGTAGAATTATCTTGGAAAAAACAATCCAAGAAGGGCCACATAACTACTAGGATGGCAGATAAGTTTAAATCATTGAGGATGTGTCTCAAGAGGTGGAAAATGAATGTTTCTAAACCGAAGCTTCTGATTAGTAAATGTAATCATGTTATTTTCCTCTTAGATGATTTGGAGGAGTGGAGGCCTCTGTACAGATAGGAACAAAACTTCAGAACGATTGTCAAGTTGCACTTCGAAAAGTTGTTGCATTTGCAATTCCTTTATTGGAAAAAGGCGCACCATTAGATACATCAAGGTGGGAGGTGAAAACACTAAGTTTTTTCATACCATGGCCACTGAGAGACACAGGAGAAACTCCGTTGCAAGTCTTAAATTGTCTGATGGTACTGTGGTATCTGACCATTCTCATATGGAAGGCATTATCTGGAATTGTTTTAAAAACAGAATGGGCACCTCTAGAGGCATTAGGATGAGATTTGATCTCTCCTCTCTTATTTCTCCTGTGGAAGGCCTTGACATTCTCACCAAGCTATTTGAAAAGGAAGAGATGGATAATGTAGTCAAGCACATGCCTGTGGATAAAGCTCCAGGTCCAGATGGGTTTAATGGGTTGTTCTTCAAAAAGTTCTGGAATATAATCTCTTAGGCTTTCTATGAACTAGCCCAGGATTTTTATGAGGGCTTTGCTCTTTTGGAGAATATAAATGGGTCATACATCACCCTGGTACCTAAAAAGCTCACTCCTGAAGAAGTGGGTGATTATAGGCCTATTTCTCTTACTGGAATGGGGCTAACGTTTCTCTCTAAAATGGCAGCAAACAGATTCCAAGAGGTGATTTTGCAGTGTATTCACAAGAATCAATATGGATTTATTAAAAGTAGAACAATTTAGGACTGTATTGGCTGGATTTTTGAATACCTGCACCAGTGCCATCAGTCTAAGAGGCCAATTCTAATTCTTAAACTTGATTTTGAGAAGGCCTTTGATTCCTTGGAGCATGAAGCAATAATGCAAGTCTTGAAGCACAAAGGTTTCAATGACCAATGGATTCTCTGGATGAAACAGTTGCTGGGCACTGGTACTTCATCGGTCCTTCTTAATTGAGTCCCTGGGAGGAAATTTGTTTGCAAAAAGGGAGTGAGGCAGGGTGATCCAGTCTCTCCTCTCTTTTTTGTTATAGCTGCTGATCTTCTATAAACTGTGATTAATGACATGTTTAGAAGAGGAATTTTACAGCTACCTATCCCTTGTCATGATCAGGACTACCCAGTGATTCAGTATGTAGATGATACCTTGATCATCTTGCCTGCTGACAGGACCCAGCTTCTTGCTTTGAAAGATATGCTCCCAGTGTTCTCCCAGTCCACTGGACTGGATGTCAACTACCATAAATCTTTCATCATCCCCATAAATGTTGATTCTGCAATTATGAATGATCTAGCTACTGGTTTTGGTTGCCAAATTGGGAAAATGCCCTTTACTTATCTTGGATTGCCAGTGGGAACCACAAGGCCAAAAATGGTAGATTTTATGCCACTTGTTGACTGCATGGAAAGGAGAATGACTGCCAGTTCATCATTCCTCAATCAAGGTGAAAGACTGCAATTTCTGAACTCTGCTTTGTCCTCCATGCCTATCTTCTTTCTGTCTAGCTTGGCTGTTCCTGCTGGTATTCTCAAGCAGTTGGAGAGAATCCAGAGGCAATGTCTTTGGAGGAAAAATAGAGGTGAGCCAGCCCCCTCACTTGGTGCTTGGGAGCTTATCTGCAGGCTAAAGAACAAGGGAGGACTTGGTATTCTCAACTTGGGGGTGCAGAATGTGGCTCTGCTCCTCAAGCATGCTAGTAATTTCCTCAATAGGAAAGATATTCCTTGGGTGTCTTTAATTTGGGACTCATATTACCATGGAAGGGTTCCTCAAGGAACATCTGTTTGTGGATCCTTTTGGTGGAGGGACATTTGCAAGGTCATGCAGAGTTTCAGGGAGTGCTCATGGGTTTAGATAAATGAGGGTGACACTGCACTCTTCTAGTCTGACAACTGGAATCTTGGTCATGAGGTTTCTTCTCTACAGACAAGATTTCCTAGGCTATTCTCATATGCTAAGGACCCATGGATTTTAGTCAAGGATATTTTTAGTTCTCAGGACATCCTGCAGCATTTTCACCTTCCCCTGTCTGCACAGGCATTTGAGGAGTTGAGCTTGGTTCAATCTTTGATGGGTTCTCACAACAGAACAACTAGCACTAAACTTGTGTGGTTCTGGCAAGCCTCTTCCAAGTAGTATAGGCCAAAGATGTTTTACTCCCACACTTTTGTGTCTGAATCCTTTAATCCTCTCACCTGCTGGATTTGGAAGTCTTCTTGCTCTATGAAGATTAAGGTTTTTGCCTGGATTCTTATCATGGACAGATTGAATACAAAGGATATGGTGGAAAGAAGGCATTGGCACATGGATGATGGAGTTCACTGTAGGCTATGTCCATTGCAGGCTAGAGAAACCTGGGATCATCTTTTCTTCAACTGCAACTTCAGTGTAAGAGTTTGGAATTACCTGCAGATTGATTGGGCATCTGGAGACTCAATGTCTGATCTGGTTTTACAGGCTAGGAGAAGTTTTGATAAGCCTTTTTTCACGGAAGTGGTGTTCACTGCATGTTGGAATATCTGGATCATTAGAAATGCAAAAGTCTTCAGGAATGAGAGGGCCAGCTTTAATAAGTGGAGAGCTGCTTTTAGGCATGACATTACTCTTTTGAAGTATAGGATTAAATCTTCCTTCAAGGATGACCTGCTCAAGTGGATCTCTTACCTACCCCCTTAAGGCTTAGTATTGTAAGGTCTCCCTTTTTCCTCTTTTTTTAGCTTCTACCCTAGATTACCTCTTGTAATCAGCTTGTTGTAACTTATAATTTTCTCTATTAATAAAGTTTTTGCCATGCTGTGGGGGGGGGGGGGGTTGCCCCACAGTTCATAGTAAAAAAAAAAATTCTAGTCGACCACCATATTATCAGTAGAATTTCCCCCATGTATATAGTAGTAGTCCGAGTATTTTGTAACGGTAGTTTAGATCAATTGTATGCCCTTGTTTGAATTGAGTGGTGTGTTATGAATTTGTTTGTCTCATGTGCATATGGGTAGTGATTTTCTCCTTAGACCTCATTCTATTATAATCTCTTCCCTCTAAACCCATCAGATGCCTCCGAGACGTGACCCCGGATTTATCTTCCTACCGGAGCTCACTCAGTTGATCCAACAGCAGAATGCCTTGATGCAGCTACTAGTCCAGAACCAAGGCAACAACAACAACAACCCACCGCCACCACCTCCAGTTGAGAACTTAGCCCTTTTTCTGAGGTTGAATCCGCCGGTGTTTTCCAGTAGCACCGAGCCGATTGTTGCTGATAACTGGCTCCGCAGGATTGGAAGGGAGCTGACCACCGCAGGTTGCACAGATGCTGAGAAGGTGCGCTTCACTGCACACCAACTAGATGGACCCACAGCCTCATGGTGGGAAAATTACACAGCCACTTTCCCTATAGCAAATGTCACTTGGGATCAGTTTCAGCAAGCTTTCCGTACTGCACATGTCTCAACTGGATCTATGAGCATGAAGAAGCGTGAGTTTCGCAACTTACGCCAGGGAAATCATACTATGGGGCAGTACGTGGATGTGTTCAGTAAGTTAGCTCGCTATGCCCCAGACGATGTGGCCACAGATGCCGCGAAGCAGGAGAAGTTTATGGAAGGGCTGAATGATGAGCTGAGTATGCAGTTGATGGTAGCAACATTTTCTAACTACCAGGAGTTGGTAGACAGGGCTCTTATGATTAACGAGAAGCAGCAGCAGATAGAGAGCCGCAAAAGGAAGTATGGACAAGGGAAGTACAATTCAGGAGCTCAGCAGAAGCCTCCTTTTACCCCGAACTCGGGAGGACACACCCATCATAACCATGGAGGCCACACTCACAATGGAGGAAGTTCGCATAACCACAGTGGCCCCAAGAATGGAAATGGGAATGGAGCAAGCAGCAACCAGAACCGTTCCAACCCAGCAACACCCGCTAAGAAGGATCTGAGTCATGTCACCTGCTACAAGTGTGGGAAGACTGGGCACTACGCCAATGATTGTTCTAAGTTGAAGAATGGCAATGGAAATGGAAGCTCTGGGAAGAAGCCCAATCCCTTCACCAGAGGTCAGGTGAATCACATCAAAGTGGAGGAGGTTCAAGATCACCCTGACGTAGTGATTGGTAAGTTTTTGGTTAAGTCATTTACTGCTCTTGTTCTTTTTGATAGTGGTGCATCGCATTCATACATATCAAGGGGATTTGTGGACAAGTTTAAGTTGCCAACCCTAGCCCTTAGGTCACCCATGTTAGTAAGCTCTCCAGGAGCGGAGTATATGGTCAGCCGATGGTGCGATCAGTTACCCTTAACCATTGGTAGCCATGTTTTTCCCTCGGACCTAATAATTTTGGAGGAAACAATGACTGTGCTAGTAAGTCGATACTTCTCATCACCCCTGAGGGAAAAAGGATTAAGTATGTATCCAAGCATGCGCCAAGGAGGGCCCAAGTGAATTCCCTCTCAGGAGTTGTTCAGGAGGAAGTGCCTGTTGTGAAGGATTACCCGGATGTATTTCCAGAGGAATTACCAGGCATGCCATCGGATCGAGACATAGAGTTTTTGATAGAGTTGTTGCCAGGCACCGGACCAATATCAAAGAGGCCATACCGGATGCCCGCAAATGATCTGGAGGAAATTAAGAAGCACATTAAGGAGTTCTTGGAGAAAGGTTATGTCCGACCAAGTTCATCACCGTGGGGAGCCCCAATGCTCTTAGTTGAGAAGAAGGATGGATCTTTGAGAATGGTTGTTGATTATCATGCATTGAATGAGGTGACGATCAAGAATAAGTACCCACTACCGATGATCAATTATTTGTTTGACCAGCTGCAAGGAGCTAAAGTTTTCTCCAAGATCGATCTGTGATAAGGATACCATCAGCTGAAGATCCGAGAACAGGATATACCTAAGACAGCTTTTACCACAAGGTACGGGCTATATGAGTACACGGTTATGTCATTTGGATTGACTAATGCCCCTGCCTATTTCATGAGTATGATGAATAAGGTGTTCATGGAGTTCCTGGATAAGTTTGTTGTGGTGTTCATTGACGATATATTGGTATACTCGAAGGATGAAGAGGAACACAAGGAGCATTTGCGTTTAGTTCTTGAGAAGCTCAGGGAACATCAGCTATATGCCAAGTTCATCAAATGTGAGTTTTGGTTGAAAGAAGTGGGATTTCTTGGACATGTTATATCAGGAGAAGGTATAGCAGTAGACCCTACCAAGGTTAAATCCGTCACTGAGTGGTTGGCACCCACCTCAGTTGGAGAGATCCGCAGTTTTCTTGGACTCGCAGGATATTACCGGAGATTCATTGAGAATTTTTCCAAGATTGCGAAGCCCATGATGGAGTTATTGAAGAAGGACACCAAGTTTAAGTGGACGAAGATTGTGAGGCCAGTTTTCAGGAGTTGAAGAAATGTTTGGTTACAGCCCCAGTGCTGATTCTTCCGGACATATGCAAGGATTTCCAAGTGTATTGCGACGCTTCTTGCTTAGGACTTGGAGGTGTACTGATGCAGGATGGAAGAGTTGTCTCATATGCTTCCCGTCAGCTTCGACCTCATGAGCTGAATTATGCCACACATGATTTGGAGTTAGCAGCCATAGTACATGCGCTCACGACCTGGAGACATTTTCTTATTGGAAACCGTTGTGATGTGTACACGGATCACAAGAGTTTGAACTACAATTTCACTCAGAAGGAGCTGAATCTCAGGCAAAGAAGATGGTTGGAGCTCATAAAAGATTATGATATGAACTTGCATTATCATCCAGGAAAGGCCACTGTCGTAGCAGGCGCTTTGAGCCGGAAGAGTTATGTCAATACCCTCGTAAGCAGAGGATTACCGCAGGAGTTAGTCGACGATCTCAAGGAACTTCGTTTGGAGATAGTTCCAAGAGGTTTTGTTGCAACAATGGAGGTTCAGTCTACATTATTGGGAAAGATTCGAGAAACCCAGAAGGATGGCAAGGAAATTGCTGAGATAAAGGAGAGGATGAGCAAAGGAAAAGCCAAGGGTTTTCGTGAGGATGAGCACAAAATTTTATGGTTTGAGGATCTTTTATATGTACCCAATAATGCAGAGATCAGGAAGTTAATACTTCAGGAGGCACATGACTCGCCATACTCAATACACCCCAGAAACACCAAGATGTATTTGGATTTGAAGGAGCATTTCTGGTGGACAGGTATGAAGAAGGATTTTGTCGAGTATGTAGCCGTATGTGATGTATGTCAGAGAGTGAAGGCAGAACATCAGAAGCCTGCATGATTGTTACAGCCTATGTCGATACCCGAATGGAAGTGGGATAAACTTGGCATGGATTTCATTACCGGATTACCCAGGACTCGATCGGGATATGATTCTATCTGGGTAGTAGTTGATCGTTTGACCAAAGTGGCTCACTTTATCCCAGTGAAAACCACCTATACAAGTGCGAAGTTGGCCAAGATATATATGACCAGGATCGTATGTCTGCACGGAGTTCCGAGGACCATCATATCAGATAGAGGAACACAGTTTACTTTGAAGTTTTGGAATCAGCTGCACCAGACTTTGGGAACCAGGCTAGAGTTTAGTACAGCCTTTCACCCGCAGACAGATGGACAGACTAAAAGGGTCAATCAGATTCTGGAGGACATGTTGAGTGCCTGTGCACTAGATTATGGATCCAGTTGGGATGATAATTACCTTATGTGGAGTTCTCATACAACAATAGTTATCAGGCTAGTTTGAAGATGGCACCTTTCGAAGCTTTGTATGGAAGAAGGTGCAGGAGACCGTTGATGTGGGATGAAGTTGGAGACCGTCAGTTGTTTGGACTGGATCTAATTAAGGAGTCTGAAGAGAAGGTCAAGTTGATTCGAGATAGACTGAAGGTAGCTCAGTCCAGGCAGAAGAGTTATGCAGACACTAAACGCAAGGAGGTAGTCTACGAAATCGGAGACAGAGCATATCTTCGTGTGTCACCTCTGCGAGGAGTTAAACGATATGGAGTGAAAGGAAAGTTAGCCCCGAGATTTGTAGGACCATACCGCATTTTGGAACGTATGGGAGAGGTGGCCTACAAGTTGGAGTTACCCGAAGGTTTGTTGAGAGTTCATGATGTGTTTCACGTTTCCCAGTTGAAGAAGTGCCATGCAGAGATGGCCGATATTCCTCTGAGAGATACAATGCCCCTGGAAGCAATTCAGCTGGATAATGATCTAACCTACGAGGTGAAACCCGTCAAGATTCTTGAGTTTGCCAGCCGAGTTACACGCAGTAAGGTTATCAAGTTTTGCAAAGTTCAGTGGAGCCACCATACCGAGGATGAAGCCACCTGTTAAATAGAAGAAGATCTATGGAAAGATCACCCGCACCTATTTTCTAGCCAACCCGAATCTCGAGGGCGAGATTCATCTTAAGGGGGGTAGGTTTGTAACATCCCAATTTTCAATTTGGATGTTATACATAGGTCATCATATGCATATCATATTTTATTTGCATTTTGGCTGTGATACAAGAAATTTTAAGCAACTCAAGGACCCAAGGAGAGAGTTGGGGATTTCATTTATTTTCATATTTGAATTTTCTCAAATTTGAAAAGAGGATCAATTTGGTTTTAATATTTTTCTTTCCAATTATTTCCAATATTAAAAATAAAACGAGAGAAGATAATATGACTTCTTAAAAAAAGAGGAATATTGGAGGAGAAATTTTAAAATCAAATAAATATTTTATATAAATTTTATTTCTGATTTTATTTGAATTAGAAAAGTATGCATTTTTAGGCCAGAAAAATGTTCACTTTGTTCTAAATATTAGATTTAAACGGTGAAATTTGTTTTTGGCATTTTTAGAATTTTTTTGTATTTTATTAGGATTTTATTCGGGTGGAATTAAAATAAACTTCTTCCCGCCCGACTGGGCCGGCCCCCCCGCGTCACCGCCTCCCCGCTCCGCGCCGCCGTGCCGTCGCTGGACTCCGGAGGAGTCCGAGCGCGCCCCGCCCCGCGCCGCCGGACCCCTCCCCCAAGTTGGGTGCCGCCTCGCCCCCGGCCTTTAAAAGCCGAACAAGGGCCCCTCTCCACCCCGTCCCGAGCCGCCGCTACCCGCAGCCGTCGCCGCTGCTGCAGCCACCGCCGCCTCACTTCGCAGCCACCACTCCACCTCGCAGCCGCAGGCCGCCGCATGCCGCCCCGCCCAGCCGGAGTCCCGCCGCCGCCGCCGGATCTTGCCATCGGTCAACCCCGGCTAAACGGTATAAAACCGTTCGGTTTTTTTAGGTTTACGTTTTTTGGTTTAGATCAGTTTTTTTTCGAGTTCGCTAATTAGCGAACGTTCACTCGAACATCACTGTTAGCGAACGTATTTGCCCGTTTGTCCCTGATAGCGAACGTTCGCTCGTTAGTGTTTTTCTTTTTATTTTATTTTCGGCCAGGGACCTATTCGTGATTATTTTTGTCGCAGATTAGCCCCTGATCTTCAAACCCTCGCAACTTTTTGCTCGTTTACCCAAATCCAGTGAAACCAACGCCAAAATCTTCGTCTTGAACCCCTATTTCCAGTTAAGCAACTTGAACAAGATTTTGACAGTTTAAAATTTGGTTGCAAGCAGATTTGATTTCAAACTTCTTTTGATCGTAGTTTGAGTTTCGTAGCTCCAATTTGATTGATTCTTTTTGCAAATCGAAGCTCTTCAATTCTGCTTTCGATTTGGTTCTTCTCATCTGAGTTTTACCCTTGCATCTTATGCTTGAGTGCTTATGTATGCTATTGTTTGTTTGCGATATAGTTTCTGGAGTGCGAAGCGTGCTACTATGAGTCACTAGGGTTTCCAGATCATCAGCATGGCAAGTAACACTTTGATCATACCTCTTTATTACCGAATTTTTATGCATTAGATTCAACCCTCAAACATTGCATGGTTAGGATTTGTTAACATGTGGGTTTTGGGAAGTAGATGATGAGGTAGAACCTATTGTCCTTTATTGCAAACCTTGGGAGTTACTTCTGCGTTATGCTTATACTGCTATGCTATGCTCGTAGACGTGGTTTGGTTTGAGTGATCAATGACAGATGTGAGAGTTCTTTGAACTAAGGGTTTATTTAAGGTGGCTACTTTAACACACATCTGGGTGGATTGTTTGTGGGCACCTGGGGAATCCAGTGTTGTCCAAGGATATCCCGGGGAATCCGTGTGATCATCCTATGGTTCGCCACGCAGGCTCAAAGGGATCATAAGATTATTCATGCTATAAACTTCGGTGTGCAGCCACAAGCCATTATGGGCTCTGGCATAGTTGAGTATGTTGTGTGACCTCTTTCAGTGGTAAACTAGCAGATGTAGGGGATGTAGGTGGTACGGTTTACCCGTCGAAAGAGGTAATGCTTCTGAAAGACTGTGTCTCGGTCATCCGTTTCTCAAACACCATTTTGTGCGAGAAATTGAACGGAGGAGATCGAGTCTTGTGGGGAAAGTGCAAACCTCTGCAGACTGTACAAACTAATCATGATTAGCCGTGTCCCCGGTTATGGACATCTTGAGTATTTGGTGCTTGAATTATTATGATGATCTCATCACTTTACTTAATTAATTTGTTGGGTTATTGATTATTAATTTTGGGTTTGAGATGGGGTTTCCATTCTCAATGTTTTCAACAAACTTTGTAGTTAAATAAAATATATTCCTTTGCAGTAGGGAAAAATTGGCTTTACGCAAAAATGATAACCATAGAGCCTCCACCAGCCAAATATGCACATAGTTATAGCTGTTACATGTTAATTGCTCTATAGTGTTATTTTGCCAGCATATTCCATGTGCTGACCCGTTTCGGGCTGCAACGTGTTATGTTGCAGACTTTTCAGACGAAGAGTAAGGTGCGCTAGGTCGTTGTCGTGCACTCAGCTATGCCATTGGAGTTGATGGACTCATTTACCTTCGAAGCTTCCGCTGTTATCGTATTTAGTTGGCCTTAAGCCATATTATTGTAATAAGTTCTCTTTTGAGACATTAGATGTAATAAGTGTGTGATTGAACCGTGTTATAAATCCTTCAAGTATTGTGTGTGTCAGCATTACCGATCTAGGGATGACACTTATGCACAGAGATTTGACCGTTTGAGGTCGGATCGCTACAAGATGGTATCAGAGCACACGCTGACTGTAGGACGCGACCACTAAGATAAGCAATAGCTCACTCTTATCTACTCATATCTGACTCCTCTCCATTTTCCACTCTATAGATGGAGGACCCAAGGAACAAGTTTGCTCAACCGGATGAATACACACCTTTTGGACGACACTTGAAGGAAGTCACTCGGTACCTGAACATAGGAATACAATGCTTCACCGGGACGTACACCGCCACTTTACCAGAAGAGGAGCGTTGGATGATTCGATTTCATGTTCCAGGAAGGACAATCACACCAATTACTAAGCCCATAGAGTTTTCCTTTGATGCACCAACCTGGAGTCTAGGAAGGAGCATGGCAGCTCACATCGCCATGGGACGTATCAGCGAAGTTTACCACAAGGATCTTAAGGATACCATCTACCAAATATGTGGGCGCCGAGATGAGCAATGGGATATGATCCGCACCAGGAGTGACAAGTCCATTGCAGCCTACATCCAGGAGTTAAACTAGCACATTTGTCGATAGGAGAACCAGATGTGCGCCAACATGATATACCTGAAGAAGGTGATGACCAGGAACATGGAGCTTGAAGAGGAACTCAAGTCAACACGTGATGGATATGAGGAGGAAATTGTAGTGTTACTGGAGAAGAATGAAGACCCGAAGAAGAAGCTCGGAATATTCATGGGAGATCCCGCACCTGGAGTGGACAACCAACCTGAAGACTACATCATCATCGACGTCACCGGCTCCGACCTCGATAGTAGTGATGATGATTATGAAGACGAAGCTGGAGCAGATATCATGGAATCTTCCACCAATAAAAATTTCTAGTCGACAACCCCGGCCCCAAGACACCTTCGACTCCTCCGCCTGCAACGCCACCGCCGCTTCTGCATTCACCGTCAACGGAGCGGGAGTGCTCTGTTCCGATGGCCAACTTCCATCTGCATCCTCTGTTGTACGTTCCGGCTGGTCACCACATCGTCGACGGTATTGTGGCCATGAATGGATTCCTCCTACTTCGTGTTAGGTCCGGTCACCGTCACATGTCGCTCAACCAAAGCTCGAGCTCATGCGTTGTCAGGATTCCCACCCACATGCTCGGATTGCTGGGTTCGACCTACATCAAACCATGCGTATCTCGTCCTTAACTACCTTGCCTTCATAGTTGTTGTCTGTATCGAGAGGTAGGCACCACATGTAAATTGTACATTATTCTATATTCAAAACACACATCACACCTTCCCAACGTACATCATTTTGGGCCACATGCAAGAGGTGCTGGTTTTGTGGTCCCTCTAGTGTCATTTTTAAGATAGTTCAATCTATTGGCCCAAGCAGTTTATCGACAACAACAACTGTCGTTTGACGAAACGATAAATTAATTGGTCCGTCTTATATATGGTAGGTCATGGCGACATGCATGTATGACCAAAGTATCGATCATTACATGCATCCACCCCGCTGACATGAAGTGGGAGGTGGTGGGCCAAGCACCCAAGCTAGATACGACATTATGTCATTTCGGGTTTGCGAGGCAGGTGCCACCAAAGTTATGCATTGTGTATTTAAAGTTTTAAACATCCCCAATATTCCTACATATATTTGGCCACTTCCAGGTGGTTCTTGACTTCTAGTCCCTCTCATCGATCTTCAATGACGCGCCCAACCGTGGGCCCGCAAGGTCAAAGTTCTGCATTGGAATTTTGAACATCACAGACCACCTTTTTCACTCATATATATATATTTGGGCCACATGCTGGTGTGGCTGTCTTCTGACCATCTGTAACGTCATTTTTTGCTGCAAAGACTCTGATGACGCTCAACGGACACAAGTATAATATCTTAACCGTGTGCGATACAAGTGCGCTGTGAATCACCACGCATGCGCAAGCGCGAGCAAAGGTGGAGGTACTGGCTTAACCGTGTGCGATGCAAGTACGCTGTAAAACCACCACCTGTGCAAGCTGAAGGCGGGTATGTTTATTTGGAAGTTAGGACGAACCGTATGTAATAGACCAGCTAGCTAGAAATATAAAAACAAACTACCCGCCTTGAGCATTGCAAAAATCGGCGGTTCCACGCCACTTTTCCTTATTATCATACATGCATATTGTTATTGGACCGTGCACGATCTTGGGCACTCCCGCCCCGCATCAATTCCTTTACCAAAATTTTAGTAGCCACCGTACTTCAATCGTCGCCCACACTCCTCCAGCACCGACCTTATAGTAAAATTGCAGTAGCCGAGGCATTTGAACCGTCGCCCTCCCTCGTCCACCACCATCTCCACCCACCATTACTAAAATTTTCAGTAGCCGCGGCGTATCCTCAAACACCAACCCCCCTCCGCAGTCTCCCACCTGCCCCTGGCCCCCTCGAACCCTAGCTCGCGGCCGCCGCCGGTGCCGCCGGCGCCACCGCCAACCCCTGCCGGTCTGCCCGTTCCTCCTAGCTTAGATAATAAAGTTCAGGTTACCCAGCGATTCCCATACCGTCGCCCACTCCCTTGAGTTTTTAGATGAGGCCTGCGGTGTCCCTCCCCGCCATATCCACATCCCCTGCTCCAGAATGTTGCAGCCTAAGCTCGACCACGTATCCCGGGGAGCCCGACGAGCGTTCGACCAAGAAGAGGTTTATCATGGCCTCTTCAGCGGACGTTGGCGAGGTGGCCGCCGTTCGCCCTGACCTGTCGATCCTGAGCAACACGTCGTCGCAGAAGCCGGCGAAGTCGTTGACTACGTTGCCATGCCCAAGGCTTCATGTCAACAGCCTAGCATATTACTGTATCTCAGGAAAGCTGGCTACGACATCAAGCTCGTCCACAACAACGGCTTCACGCGGGCCATGTCACAGGTTAAGTGGTTCATCCCAAACCCCTCTGGTTCAACCGCCATCGATCTCTTCGACGGCCCTGCCGTTGATCTCCTCTGCCAAGTGGTCAAGGATTTGCCAGCTTTATACGCCATCGAGCCCATTTTGTCATTTCTGAAGGACACATTCTACGGCGGCGGCTTGGGATCCTCAATTGCCAAGTTAGATCTCATTGACCATGACCACGACCACGAGGAGAGCACCCACGAAGGTTCTTCCAAGGTGAAACAGCCCATTTGTGACATCAGAGAGCTCACCATGGGTCTGTTCTCTTCCAACTGGAAGGATCCCATCCATGAAATGTGAGGCAACATTCTATCAGCAAATCTTACCTTTTCTAGCTTGCCAACCCGTACCCTTTGTTGTAGTAGCATTTGCCATGCGGTGCTTTAACTGTGCTGTGTTTAATTATTTCAGTTATGCAAAAAAGTATTGTTCAATAGGGCTATGTGATGTTTAAGTATGAATTGTCCACTTCAGTTTCACGAATGGCTATATTTGGTTGTTTATAGTCAGTAGATGCCTTGTTTATCTGTATTTGGTTGTTAGGTTGGTTGGAATGAGCATTTTTCTAGTTATCAAGCAGATGCCTTGTTTATATGTATTTGGTTCTTAGTTTGGTTGTAGTGAGCATTTGTCCAGTTATCAAGCAGATGCCTTGTTTATCTGTATTTGGTTGTTAGGTTGCTTTTTTAGCATTTGTCCAGTTATCAAGCAGATGCCTTGTTTATCTGTATTTGGTTGTTAGGTTGCTTTTTTTAGCATTTGTCCAGTTATCAAGCATACGCCTTGTTTATCTTTATCTGTTTGTTAGGTTGGTTGCAGTGAGCATTTGTCCAGTTTTCAAGCATACGCCCTGTTTATTTGTATTTGCTTGTTAGGTTGGTTGTAGTGAGACTCTGTCCAGTTTTCAATGGCTATATTTGGTTGTTATACTGGTCATTTACGCCTTGTTTGTTCCAGTCATTCACATTGTGTTGTTCATTATGTGTAAGTCGGAACTACGCCGCTCGACTACATCAATACCAGTTTGAACGGCTATAATTGGTTCCAGTTATTCCTGGTGTAGTTAACACATGCCCTTTATTTCAGTTTTACACATTTATCCAGTGTGATGTTTAAGCATTACCTACGTTCTATTCATTTTCAACAATACCAGTTTGAATTGCAATATTTGATGGCTGTTAAGCCTGCTGTCGGTAACATTGCCTTCCATTTTATATCTACTTTAACAGCATGCTGAAACCAACACATTCAAGCTATCGTTTGGAGATGATGTTGTCTACCTTTGCTAGATTTGTTTGATGTTAAGGTTGCTGTACTTATCATGCCTTTCCACTACTTACGGAGGACAACAACGGGAGTGGCCACCATTTTCCGCCAAGGTTAGCTTCACCCCTCGGCTTGTACTCCCCCCGTCGTTCCATAATGTAGTGCATATAGATCTAGGCCTGGACACTTGTTAGCTACTAATATTGACTTGTTGCTTGTAGGTACATATGCCCTTGCCAAGGATCCACACATCGACTCTTTTTGTGTATGGGGCAATGCGATATTCATGAACAAGCATCAAGTGAGGTAACTGATAAGGATTATTAGCAAAAATATACGAATGGTGGCAAGCAAATTATTTTTTTATGCTCTATCCAACACAACAGTGAGCTGTAGGATGGTAACTACAAACTCTGCGGCCTTCTCTTTTTACTGCCCATAATGAGTTGTTAGACAACAATGTCTGAATCTTTTTCATTCCCAGTGGTTCCCAAAGCAGTTCACTCAAGATTACCTCGTAAAGTACATGATTGGTGGATAGCAATGAAGGTTAAAGTATTTCATCCAGACTATAATGAGCATCGAGAACTCGTAATGAAGACAGTGAAGGATGGACGGGCAGCCATCACAAGGGGTTTGCCGAGAGTCGTGTGCGCATTACGCATGGAGGAGGGCATAATATGGGCATTCCGCTTTACCTTCTCGAGCAACCAGAATGTCTTTCGCCTCTATCTTCGCAATCTTTAGTACAACTATGGTTCATCATTCTTTACTTGGTGCTTCTGTAGTTCTTCCGTATATGTACCTGTGCATCGAATTATGCATTCGTGGTTGAACGTATATTTGTAATAAACATGGTTGGATATGAAATAAGTGGTTGCCTACTTTCAAATTCAAAAGATGTGATTTTTAAATTAGGGATTAATTAGGCACTGCACACGGTTTGCGAAAGCGAAACGTCTGCAATAGACGTGGAAATCAGAAATGTTTCCAGGATCCACTACGTGTACGATCAATCTCCACTGCACACACGACATCCTCTTGAAAACTGTTTGCGTTAGGCCACCTTGCGCAAAAGTTTACCACACAAAAACTGTGTGTGATGGACAGCCTTATCCACACAGTTTCTTCTATGCACCGTGTGTGATGCATTCAATAACACAAACGATAAAATTGTTAATATCGTGTGCAATGCGCTATCACAAACGATTTAACGCGAAAAATTGTGTGTGATGTACCTATGAACGGAAACGTTTTCCTTGGAGCGACTCTGTGGGATGTACATACAAACGGAAACATTTAGCGGGGACTGACTGTGTGGGATGTACTTGCGACGGGAAACAATTTTGCCTATATAATTGTATTTTTTAGCTCCACTGTATGTATTTCCGTATTTAAGCGCTCGCCGGTCGCACACGACCTCATTTTGCCGAGCGTGTGTGCCAGGCTGGCATATCCCCGACGGTTTCTGGGTCGTGTGGGAAGGACCCCCTATTGCCGTCACTCACTAGGCGATGGTTCCAAATGCCGTCACGAAAAGGGGTTTAAAACCGTTTGTATAGCACCTACGCGTACTAGTGAATAATCCCCTCCTAAGTCAAATTAACCTCTGTTGTTGTCAGGCAAAAAGTAGTGATGGGCCAAGCGGGCCCACAGATGGAAAGCATCAATATCGCTAATAACCGCTTAAGTGGGTGCGAGAGGACAACCACCACCGCTTTGCATGTGGGCCAAACATATATATATGTTGAATACCCAAAATGCACAACTTTGATGTGCCACATGCCTCAAAAACCGTAAACCATGCACCCACACAGAGTGAGGTTCATGAAGCGTACTACATATGATGGTCCCCGTCCCCCCTCTTCAGCACATACTATATGCTCCTGCCGTAATATGTACAACCCTAAAGAATCCTCATCGATGGTGAAATTAATTAACCTCTCCCGATGTAGGTCAAAGTGATGCATGCATGCATCGACGATGCCCTCGTGGGCCCACAGATGGAAGCGTCACACGTGAGTGTCCTAGCTAGGATAACCATCGCGTGCATGCATGTGACCCAAAAAGGTGTCGTGTGATGTTTGAATAGCCAATTTCACAATTTTGATGTGGCACGTGCCTCGGAGACAAAAAAGTCCCGACACTGAGTGAGGTGTACTTGTTCACGGACGCGTACGTATAGTATATAGGCTAGTCCCCTCCCACCTCTTCGACGCGCACTATATACCACCATAACACAAACAAAAAAGATTCTACCTTGCTGGTCAAATTAACCGCACTGCCAGCTATTCGTCAAAGTGATGGACGACGACCTCGCGGGCCCACAGAAAGCGTCACACGCAAGTATCGAGTGTCGTGTAGGACAACCATCGACTGCATGTGGCCAAAACATGTATGTATGAAAGGGTTGTGTAATGTTTTAAATAACGGTTTCACGACTCTGATGTGGCACCGGCCTGCCTAACAAAATGGCCAACCCACACGGTGGCTCCCAACTCGTAGTGTACTGCGAGCCACCCGCCACCCCCAAAAGCACACACCCACACACACACACACACACCGCGAATCCACCGCAACTACGATGCATGTTAAATTAATTATCCCGCGGTGAACATATGTTACCAAAGGAGGGACATTTTAATTTCGAAAAAATCACAGAGATCATTAAGACGTTTTACTACAGTAATTGATTGATTTTCTACAGGTATAATGTGCAAAAGTCAAATTTGAGCTACATGCACACGTGATAGTGCACCTAAATGGATTGCAAAAACAGATGTGTCTCACTGGGTGCATGTTTACTCCCCGTGCAACAAATTTCAAACATTGAGAATCTTGATTTTTAAATTCTAGTACATCCAAAACTTATTTGAAGTTCATGAAACTTATCGTGTTGTCATATGGACACCAATACAAAGTGGCATTGTAATTTTTTTTGTCGAATTTGAGACCAGTTTTGATGTAATCTTTATCTAATTACAAACGGGAGATTATTAATAATTGGGAACCAATATCCCAAACGGATTATTTATTCGAACTGTGAGCGTTAGACCAACAACGGATACGTGCCATGCTTCGGTTAAGCAATAAAGTGGCAGCATTAATCATCCAAATAGAAAAACAATATATGTGCCGCCGCGCGACCCGTGTGTCGTGCGAGCTGGCGTGAGTTGATGGGACGCATGCGAGCAGTCCGCCGCGCAGGCAGACGGGGAGGCATGTGTGCAGGCGTGTGAATTAACGGAGGCATGCTCACTGTGTAGTGTCATCGGGAGGCGTGCGAGTAGCTATGTGAAACTTTGGTAGGCATGCCAACAGTCCGGTGCGTAGGCTCACAGGGAGGCGAGCCACTGGTTTGACCGCCGCCCGCCTCTCTCCCACAACTCACACTACTCCATATTAATGGTGCGCCCGAGCGGCCGCACCCCCCATTCTCGCCACACACACACAATCCTCTCTCTGCGTTTGCATCCTCGACGCCGCTCTCAGTCCTCAAAAGCCGTCAGTGTATGAGGATGCCGCCGAAGCACCCCATCGGTGGGAGTGGCAATGCCGGGGCTGCTAAAACATCGGAGCACGGCGTGGAGATGGAGACAGAGGTTGCCGTCACCGCCGGAGAGTTATCGCTGCACCCTGACATCATCGACGGCGTCGGGCTTCCACAATCGGAGGCGGAGTTCCACACCGACTCTGGTGACGACCCCGGCGACGACTCCGACGACCACTCCGGCGACGACTCCGACGATGACGGACAACTGGTTAGTCATCTATACCCATTTATGTGTCAAATAGATCATAGAGTTTCTCTGGTTACTCCTGCCTCCCCCCTTTTGGAATAGAAATCCTATGGTTATGTTCTCCCAATCCATGAAATATGAGTAAGTTTCGTTAGATCCATGTAGTGTATTGATTGTTTGAATGGTACAAGTGATAAGTTATTAGTTGTTTCATCTGTGCAAATGATTTCTGCTAGTAATCCGACTAGGGTTAGTGTTCGTGCTAATAATTCCTAGCAAGGACTTGACAATTGATTTTGAATGACCTACATATGTTTGTGCCATTATTTTCTTCAAGATTGGTCTGTACATAGACGACTTGGCTTAAAAATCGAATCATAATCTCTGGATATTTATAAATAAATAGCCATAAATTCCTAATCCTACTTCACGGCATGTAATCATTTGTTTGATGCCAAATTTGCTTTACTATTTGTATAGTTGCTGTCTGACGATGTGGACAACGAGGATGAAGATGGCCAGAGGAGGTACAAGAGGACAATCCTGAGGGAGCTTTATTCGGGAATGCATAACAGGCGTATTAAGACCTGGAACGGTGGCTATCGATGCCCATTTTGCAACCACAAGCTTCATGACGCGTATCTAAGTGTTCTGGCGCATGCAAGAGGACGGGCCGTTGGCTCCTTCAAGCAGAAGTATTCTCGCAGGGTGGCACACGGCGTGTACGCCGAGTACCTGGAGAAGATTCATGATTGTGCCAGCCTATGAGATGAGATGTGGGATGGATCTAACTATGTACTCTTGATTATGCTTAACGATGATTGAACTATGTACTTATGGTTGAACTATGCTTATGTACGTGTACGCTTATTATCTATGCCTAAGTATGTTAAATATTTGGTCAAAATTTGGTAAAAATTACAAAGGGGGACCAATAAACCAGGACGGGGGTAGTACGTCAATCACACATGGTTTCCAAAATTGGAACTATGTGCAATGACTTTCATTTTGCTTGTTGCGTCAATCACACACGGTTCGCTCTAGCAAATTGTCGCCTCCAAAATTCTTTGTGGGACAGGAAACCATCACCACCCAATTCAAAAAAGGAAAAAGAAAACCCTCACCATCCCCATGTCACAAAAACCATCACCCCGCCTGCCACCTCCTCTGGTCCCCATTCACACCTGCACAAGCTCCTCCGCGTCTATGCCATGGCGCCGCCTATCGTGGCGGTAAACAATTAGCTGGACGCCTGCCGTCGCCGCTAGGCTGCCAGCAAAGCCTACCGCATTTCACCACTTCGGCTTGCCGCTGCCTATCGCCATCGACTTTCTCGACGCTGCTCGCGGTCGACGTAGCTCCGCTCGGTTGGGGAATCTACCTTACTGAGGGTTCTTTCTCATGGACGACATAGTAACTAATTTAATGAGATACTGTGTCATCTCTTATCCCAGTTCATCTGCCTCCTTTAATCACCCAGCGGAAATCATCGTGAATTCATTTTTATTCGAGCTGATTTGAGGGTTATCTTTCATTCATAGAATGTACAGTGCACCGACACATCAGGACTTTGCGACCTCCGCCAGAGATTCCATCTCACCGTACTAGATCACTTGAGGACACGCGTAGTATGTTCAATCTCACCCTAAATCGGTTGGCATGGCTTACTTTCCTGAACATATTCTAAATATTGCTACATTTGGATAAAAGGTGCCACATGCACCATATACGTCAAAGGGGATTTTCCCTTCTTCTTTCTATATTAGGCAAATTAATGATGTATTGTTCTTTCGATTACTCTCATATTTCCATGACATCATGTTTACCCTATTTGTTTAATTATAGATTTTTGTCCTTCGATTTCAACTGCTATGTAGTTCTTTCAATTTGGGCCCATATTTGCATGTTACCATATTTTCTTTAACAATCCTACCATTTTCTGTAGCGCATCCCTTGCTATGCAACAGATTATGTAGTGCCCAATCTTTCCCTTTACATAGATCAAGTCTGCACAGATGTCATACTACACACAAACCATGTATTTACAATCGTTGCTAATGTAAGACTTGATGAATGTGGTGACTCCTATTTTGGCACTGCCTTTAGGAAAGAAATTTGTAAGTTTTATGTACTGAAAGCTGGCACTAAAATTGCACTACGCATAAAAGGGTCTGGTCATGAGATATATGCTAACTTACCCGACAAAATCATCCATCCAAACTTTGTTTGAAGTAAGTTTTATTTTCAACTATCTGCATGTTGACTTACCCAGAAATGTCAACTAAATTGTGCAGTATTTAAGCAACCAATTGTTATTCCCTTTTCTTACTATATTCCTACCTAATAACTTCTAGTTACCAATACACTTTTCTATTGCCCTGTTTTAGCTAAATATTCCCTATACTCCCATTTCTATCAGAAAGCGCCGTTGACATGGAGACTCGGAGGTGGAGAACGGGGCTGCCAACAAGCGGAGGCGGGGCGAGATAGAACCGCAAGTGACTCCAGCAGGCCTAGACTTCATGAGCAGCCTCCCCGATGATATGTTAATAGTCATCATCTCCCTCCTCCCAATCAAATATGGGTCGCGGACAACCATCCTTTCCCGGCGGTGGCGCCCCCAATGGAAGGCCAGCCCTCTCGACCTCATTGACACCCACGAGCTCTGCCATGGTTATCTGAAAAGCTTGGATGTGTTCTCCAAGATCCTCGGCAGTCACCTTAGCCCAACCAGAGGCCTTAGAATGGGCAAGTTCCGTTCCAATGGAAAGGACCGAGCCAAGCTTGACGACTGGTTCCGGTCCCCCGCCCTAGATTAGCTAGAGGAGCTCACTTTTGATGATGGGCATATGCGGTCGTCCGCACTCCACCTCGCGCCCACGCTGCGCGTCACCAAGTTCAGGAACCGCCATCCCCGCTTAATGATGCGCCTGCTCTTATTCTACCACGACTGAAGCACCTCGAGCTCGTCGCCGTCTGCCTCTCAAACGGTGACATGGAGCGCCTGCTCCGTGGCTGTACTACACTCGAGTACCTTCGTTTTCAGGCGATCAATGGGCTGAGTACCTTCCATATCACCTGCATGACTCTCCGGACTATTTATGTGTGTTGCTGGTGCGGCAGGAAGACATCACAAGATGTGTACCACGGTGTGGTCATTGAGGACACACCTACACTTGAGAGATTACTTGTAGTTGATCAAGAAGGTCCAACAAGATCAATGTCATTTTTGCGCCGAAATTGACAGTGGTGGGCTACTCGTCTGACAAATACTCCGAACTTGTTATTGGATCCACACCCGTTCAGGTACAACAACCTCCTTCTACATCTCCAACAAATTAACATTATTTCTAATTTTGACGATGTTTGTTCGTCTGTCATTCAGAAAATGATTCCAACAAGGTTGACCCCGAAACTGCGCACAGTGAAGGTCTTGGCACTAGAATCTATCGGCCCCAACCTGGAGCAAGTTGTCAGTTTCCCGAGATGCTTTCCGTGCCTGGAGAAGCTATATGTCGAGGTGATGTTCCTTTCCTGTTAAATGTTAACCATAAGGGAGTTCAATTTGTGACACCTTTTTCCAAGTTTAGAATGATAATGTACTACAATTTCTGAAGGATTCTTTGGAGGATTTCAGTACATACATGTTCCACACCCCCCATATTGGTTGCTTGATCCATATGGTTACAATCAATAAGCATTTCTCCTTTGGATTCATCTGTACTTGTTTTCTTAGGGAACTTTTCACCAACCCCAACCTCTTGTGAAGAAGGCTACATTTTTATAGAATGTAATAAAATGCCCATGTTTATTATATCAGATAGAAGATGGCATGTTAGTGCATTTTACAAATCCTACAAACCAAATAGGCCTGTAGTAATGTTCAAAACTGCATGTAGGCACAAACACGTTTTCTTCTTTTGCACATAAGATTAGGCCCAATGGTGGATAATGTGATACAATATAACAATCACGTCGAATGCCTAGATCAACATCTCTTAGAAATTACTTTGAACTCCTACCGAGGGACCTTACCGGAGATTATATTCGCCAGGTTCTTTGTTCTCAGAGAAAGGGTGCTTAAGGAAATGAGGTTTTACCTACATTTATTTTGCAAATATGAATGGTTTGTTGATCAGCACCGGCGCCTGTGGCAGAATGGAATAGGCTCCAAAAATGCTGAATTTCATTTTGTAACTTCAGATGACAGAGTAATCGGAAGTCATCGTGTCAACCCCATACATGACTTCTCAGTGGCTGACCCCTTTGCAAAAATTGCAAGGTTTCGAAACAAGACTTAGAAGTGGTAATATTAGTTTGAACCTCCCTGATATCCATGTTCAGCGGATCAGCGCGAGTGTTTGCAGCTGATGAGCTGAATTTCATTTCTAATATCAGTTTGAACCTTGTAATCTTTGAATTTGAGCCATATAACTTTGGAATTTGAACCTTGTAATATTTCGAGCTTTTGTGGTACAATCATTGAAATGGCATCGTATGAGACTCGTATATTGGTAGCACTCACTGGTGCGCGTCGGTACTAAACAAACGATTTTTTACCCCTTTCCGCGACGGTATTTCGAACCGTCGCCAAGTGAGTGTGGGCGATAGGGGGTCCTTCCCACAAGACACAGAATCCGTTGGGGATATGCCCTCCTGGCACACATGCTCCGCAAAATGAAGTCGTGTGCGACCGACGAGCACTCAAATACAGAAATCTAAAAAATACAATTATAGAGGCAAAATCATTTCTGGTCGTAAGTACATCCCACACAGTCAGTCACCACTGAACGTTTCCGTTCGTATATACAACCCACACAGTCACTACAAGGAAAACGTTTGCGCAAGGTGGCATAACGGAAACAGTTTTGAAGAGAATGTCGTGTGTGATTGTTCATTGATCCAACCCGGTTTATTCCTAGAAACTATGTGTGTTGCCTTAGGTCATCGCCCACTGTGTTCTCTCATTAGCCGTTTGCAATAAGAAAACCCAATTAGCAGGCTAATTCCCCTATTATTAATAATCCATTTACTAATCTAATTGACATTCATATTAAGCACATAATATATTCCATTTCCATATTAAGGAAGCAGGATAATTCAAATACATCAGAGTACAACATGATATACCTTCAGCACTCATCTACCCCATTACACAACTGCACCAGCAGCAAGTTTCAGATGCAACATCTAGAACCTTTCGAAATTAGCATCATAGATGGTACATAGAGAGATGCATCTCATCTGGAAAACTTCTAAAGCGGAAGGCGAATATTGAGCCTTCATTCATGTTGAAGGTCTTTGCAACTTTAGGCCAGTGCCTGTGGATGATTGACCGTCCATCCTTCGACCTCTTCAGGAACACTTCAATATTGAACCGTGGGTGTTGTATGAAAACTTTCCTCGCCTCCTGACCATAGAGGTGGTTTGAGAGGTAATCATCAGTGAACTCTGAAAACAAGGATGTGCATAAATATCTTCTCTATATTGGAAACGGGGCAAAGGAATAAAAAAGGCAAGGTATAATAGTTAGTACCATCTTGTAAACCTTAGTGCTTCCCATTGTTTCCTTGCAACACATATAAGGTAGTTAGTCATTAGGTTAAGTAAGGGTTCGCATGCTATCAGTAAAATATGTTGATGAAAAATAAGCACATTGCAGATTCATCAGATTAATTCAAGCCACATGGAAAACCCATTTATCCAAACCAAGCATGATTAAGAACTAGGAAATATAGCACTTGTATATGTTTCTCATGTATTAAGTGCAGCCAAATTCGATTTATTCCTCACATGGTATACAATAAGAGAATGCATCCACAAAAATTGAACATCGCATTGCAGAATTGAACCAAGCAGTTAGCTAAACACCACAACAAATAAACCAAACATTAACTGAGCACCACATTGCACAATATAACATACTCCTAATAGAAGATCAGACATTTAACCAAACCAAGCATGCTTAACAACTTGGAAATATAGCAATTGTATTTGTTTCTCATGTATTTAGTACATCGAAATTCGATTTATTCCTTAGATGGTATACAATAAGAGAATGCTGCCACAACAATTGAACATCGCATTGCAGAATTGAACCAAGCAGTTAAATAAACACCACAACAAATGAAGCAAACGTTAACTGAGCACCACATTGCACAATATAACATACTCCTAATTGAAGATCAGACATTTAACCAAACCAAGCATGCTTAACAACTTGGAAATATAGCAATTGTATTTGTTTCTCATGTATTTAGTACAGCCAAATTCTATTTATTCCTCACATGGTATACAATAAGAGAATGCAGCCACAACAATTGATCATTGCATTGCAGAATTGAACCAAGCAGTTAACTAAACACCACAACAAGTGAACCAAGCCACAACAAATGAACCAAGCAGTTAACTAAACACCAATTGAACAATATAACATACTCCTAATAGAAGATCAGACAATTAACCAAACCAAGCATGCTTAACAACTTGGAAATATTGCAGCCTGAAGAATTGAACATCACATTTGCAGAATTGAACCAAGCAGTTAATTGAACACCACATTGCAAGACATATAGAACATATACACTATAGCAAAAGATTCCATGGTGAAAGTAGATAGCACAATTCACTAGAATTTGTTAAGGAAAGGCAGTAGCTAGCAAACTGAACATGGGTCCTTATAGTGAGCTAATAAGACAAGCAACTCCTAATTGTCAAAGATATCGATGACGATTGGCTCCTTGGACATGGAAGAGGGCGAGGCCTCCGCATCATGGGTGGCCTCGTTGTAGTGGTGAGTTGCCTGAGCCGCTCCGGGCACCAACCTGCTGGCTCTTGAGATGAGGTAAGCACGTGCACGCTGATAAAACACTTCGTAGTCTTCGTCGAAGGCACCAACGGTGGCCTCGAGAAAAGGCCATGAACTGTCGTTTAAAGCAGCCAACCGCGTCGCGGCATCGGTGCGCGAGGCGTCAACGATGGCCTCGACGGCGAGGTGCTCCTCCAAGATCTGGCGGTTGGCACGAATGGCAGCCATCGCGACCTCATCCATGTGTGCGGCCGCAATTTGCTTCTCCGCTGCCAAATGCTCCTTGAGGTCCTGGCTATACTGCGTGCTCCATGGCTTAGGCTGGCGCTTATTTGGTGGAGGGGTCGGTGATTTGGGTGGAAGGTGTCGCGCTTGCGCCGGTGGTCGGGGAATGTGGGATGTGGAAGGAGGAGGAGGATGGGGGTCGGGTGTGGATTACCTGCATGGATAGGCGAGGCTGAGCAACGTGAAGGAGGGTCGCCGGCAAGGAGGCGGCAGCGCTGCAAGCAAGGAGTGAAGGTTTCAACTTGGATAGGAAGGCGGAAAGGGGAGAAATGTGGCTTTTGGTAAGGGGGAGGGGGCGGGGAGGTAGATATTTCCGCGGAAGCCAAAAATTTGGAATCTGTCGGCGTTCTAGGAACGGGGGTCCCCAGACTTGCCTGCCTGTGGCCCACGGCATGGCTCCTACAGCGGCCTGGTACGACCCACCTTCACCAGCAAGCACTCAAGACCCTCGCAAGGGGCCAAGCCTCGCGAGGCGGACGACACAAGACCTCCTCAGGGGCAGCCTCACTAGGCTGGCTCGCGAGGAGCCGAGAGAGCAAGGCGAGGGGCACCTCATGAGGTTCCCGTGACGACCAAGGCCAGACAGGCGCCAGGCGGGCGCAGAGTACCCGTTGCCTCTTTGGTGCTAAAGGGGCAAGCGTAGGCGAGGAGTCCCGAGGCATCAGGCAAAGGTTTCCATATTGGTGCAACAAGACCAAGACCAGCAGGACGGAGGTCATCGCAGAGCCCACAACGGCGTCACCACCAGAGCCTTTGGCAGGTGAAGACCACCTTTTGTCAGGATAGCTTGTACTAGCTTCCCCCCTTAAAATTGGCCGTTGTGGGATCGCTTCCCGCCTAATATTTGGGGAGAGGACCCGGGCCTCTATAAATAGGACTAGCCACCACCTTAGCAAGGGAGGGATCATTCAGATCATCCTCAACCACACAAGCTCACCGAGCTCAAGAACACCTCTCCTCAGGAGGCTGTTCTTCCCTTGTACTTGTTCATCCTCAGCCTACAAGGCAATCCACCACACCACACTGGAGTAGGGTATTACACCACATCGGTGGCCCGAACCAGTATAAACTCTTGTGTCCCTTGTTCTTCGGGTTTGACGTGGTGAGCTTTGAGATCGTGGTGAGTGAGCGAGCTAGAGGGAGGGAGAGATCTTCATGCGCACCCCAGTGTTCTAACCTTGAGGGTTTTGCCGGAACCCGAAATCCGACATTTGGCGCGCCTGGTAGGGGTGCACTAAAGCTTTCCTTTCGTCGATCCATGCTCCACCACCTCCATGCTTCATCCCCATGGCCGGCGTTGCTCCTTTGGCTGGGACGGCGGACACCCACGACGGCGCCAGGAGGCTCAGAGCTTTTACCCCCGCCCTTGCGGCGGGTACAGTGGCCGCCCAAGTTCAAGCCGGAGATGCCACTGCATTTCGACGGCGCGGTGGACCCGTCGGCCTTCCTGCAGGCATACGAGGAGGTCGTCCTGAAGGCCGGGGGCGACGACAAGGTCATGGCCAGCTGGTTGCCCATGGCCCTCACTGGTGCACCGCACGCCTGGCTGTTTACCCAACCGAGATCCTCAGTGGCATCTTGGGAGGAGCTGCGTGGCCTCTTCGTCGCGCACTTCGCAGCGCTGGCGCCCATCGCCGTCGCAGCCCTCCTCGGCGGCTCGCAAGCACTGCCCTCGGACCGTCACACCAAGCAGTTCTTCCGCCAGATTGGCGCCGCTTCCATGCAGCAAGGAGCTCCCCTGGGTTGGGCAGCACCCAAGGCCGACCTCACCTTCGACTCGGGGGATCACCCCTACACCACCACCAGCTCGGGCGTGCTCCCAATGCTTTGCGCGCCCACCATCTGCAACGTAGCCATCACCAAGACCCTCATCAATGGCGGGGCTGGCCTTAATATGCTCTCCGTGGAAGCTTTCGGCTTGCTCCATGTGCCACATGAACGGCTTCATCCCACCAAGCCCTTCTCCGGGGTCGGCGGCGGCTCCGCCAGCCCCCTGGGGCAGATCAGCCTTCCTGTGACCTTCGGCACACACGACAACTACCGCACCGAGTTGATCGACTTCAACATCGCCCGCATTGGCCTCTTGTACAATGCCATCCTCGGGTACCCGACTTTGGCTCAATTTATGGCGGCGACTCATCCGGCCTACAACCTCATGAAGATGTCGGGGAGCAAGGGCGTCCTCACCGTAGCTGGAGACAATAAGGAGGCTCTGGCGGCGCTCAAGCTTGCCCTCAAAGCCGCCGCGGCGGCCTGGCCGGCCGACGAGGCCACCCCCAGAGCTAAGGAGGCCGCACCGGCGAAGAAGAAGCAGATGTTCACTCAAGACCGGGCCGAAACCAAGCAAGTACCGGTCGAGGAAGGTGAGCCCTCAGGAGCCACCTTCACCATAGGCGCCAACCTCGACCCAGATCAAGAAGAGACATTGGTGAGGTTCCCGGTCGCGAACAAGGATGTATTCGCTTGGGAACCCAAGCAGCTGGTAGTCGTCCCGAGGGGGGTGATCGAGCATCACTTAAGGGTGTGCCCCAATGTGTGCCCTGTGAAGCAGAAGGCGGGGCGACAATCCATGGAGAAGCAGTCCTTCATCATCTAGGAAACCCGCAAGCTGGAGGCAGCAGGTGTCATTCGTGAGGTTCGGTACCCGGAGTGGCTGGCGAACCCTGTCGTCGTTCCAAAGAAAGGTGGGAAGGAGCGCATTTGTGTCGACTTCATCAACCTCAACAAGGCCTGCCCCCAAGACCCGTTCCCGCTTCCGCGCATCGATCAGATTGTCGACTCCACCACCGAGTGCGACCTGCTGTGCTTCCTGGACGCGTTCTTGGGCTAACACCAGATCAAGATGGCAGTGGAGGATGTGGAGAAGACGGCCTTCCTGACCCCATGTGGGGTGTACTGCTACACTTGCATGCCATTCGGGCTGCGCAACGCAGGTGCGACCTTCCAACGGCTGATGCACATCGCCCTGGGTCAGCAGCTCGGGTGAAACGCTGAAGCCCACATCGAAGAAATCATGGTAAAATCTCAGGAGGCGAGAACCTTGATTTAGGACCTGGAGGAGACCTTCGCAAGCCTGCCCCAGGTGGACCTGCGGCTCAACCCAGAGAAGTGCATGTTCGGTGTTCCCTCCGGCAAGCTGCTGGGCTTCCTCGTGTCCCACAGGGGGATCGAGGCTAACCCGGAGAAGGTCAAGGCAATAGAAGACATGAGCCCACCACAAACTCTAAAGGAAATGCAGAAGCATGCGGGCTGCGTGACCTCACTAGGGTGCTTCATCTCCAAGCTGGGGGAGCGCGCCCTGCCATTCTTCAAGCTGATGATAAAGAAGGGCCCGTTCGAGTGGACCCCGGAGGCCGACCTGGCATTTCAAGACCTCAACAGATACCTGACCAGCCCTCCGATGATGGTGGCACCTCGTCCCCTCGAGCCCCTGGTGCTTTACCTTGCCGCCACTCCGTACTTCGCTAGCACGGCGCTGGTGGCGGTCCGGGAAGAGCGCCGGGCCAAGAGTTAGTCGCGCCGTGCCGCACCTCTAGCCGTGGCGATACGACACCAAGAGGACGCCGCAAGGGCTGCAGCAATGCCAACGAGTGAGCAGTCCCAGCAAGGCGACGTTCTTGGGCCTGCAGGGGCCCCAGTGGGCGACCAGGATCCTGGGGTCCCATCACCTCAGGAGACGCCCCAACCTTCGGGAGGCGCGAGCTCCATCGACGCTCCCGCCTTCGTCGAGCACCCAGTGTACTTCGTCAACACGGTACTGCGGGATGCGAGGGCAGGGTACCCCATGCCTCAGAAGTTCTTGCTGGCGCTCTTGGTGGCCTCGCATAAACTGCATCACTACTTCCAAGGTCACCCAATGCCGGAGAGGGTACTCCGGAGCCCCAACGCCACCGGAAGAGTCGCTGAATGGAACATCAAGTTGCAAGCATTCCAGTTGGAGTTTAGCACAACTAGGGTCATGAAGGGAGCCATGCTCGCCGACTTTGTGGCAGAATGGAGTGACACCCCGGGGCTTGAAGCAGGCGAGGACCGATCCCTCTCGCCAGGAAGTGAAGCACAAGACGGTTGGGTCATGTATTTCGATGGCGCGTTCACGCGCCAGGGCGCGGGGGCTGGAGCAGTGCTCATCTCGCCCACTCAGGACAAGCTCTACTACGCCGTGCAGCTCTGCTTCCAGCAGGGCGAGAAGGTCTCCAACAACATCGTGGAGTACGAAGGCCTCATCGCTAGCCTTAAGGCTGTGGTGGCCCTGGGGGTGAAGTGCCTCATCATCAGGGGCGACTCATAGCTCCTCGTCAACTTCTCCAACAAGGTATATGAGCCGAGGGACAAGCACATGGAGGCATACCTCGCAGAGGTACGCAAAATGGAAAAGCAGTTCTTGGGCCTAGAGTTGCAGCACGTGCCTCGTGGCACCAACAAGGAGGCCGACGACATCGCCAAAAGGGCATCCAAGCGCCAACCCCAAGAGCCTGGTGTCTTCGAGGAACGACTCTTCAAGCCTTCGGCAACACCTCCGCCTTCGGGGCCGGCGCCGCTTTGGGAGGAACTCCCCCAGCCACCCACCTCGGGAGCCCCGGCCTGCGGCCCAACCTCGGGAGTGCGCCTGCCCCTAGTGCTCGAGCCTTAGGAGGGGTGCTGGACCAAGGAGCTCAAGGAATACCTGACACAAGGGACGCTGCCGGAGAAAGAGGAGGACGCGGAGCGCGTGGCCCGACAGGCTATGGCATACTGCATCCAGGACGGTGAGCTATACAGGAAGCGGCCAAATGATGTTTCCTTGCGATGCATCCCCAGGGAGCAGGGGAACGAGTTGCTAGCTAACATACACGATGGAGACTGTAGGCACCACTCGTCGTCACGAACACTGGTCGGTAAGGCATTCCGCAGCGGGTTCTACTGGCCTACGGCACTCAATGACGCAACCGAGGTGCTAAAGTCCTGCGAGTCCTGCCAATTCCATGCCAAGAAAATCCATCAGCCAGCTCAGGGCCTCCAGACCATCCTGCTCTCGTGGCCATTCGCGGTCTGGGGCTGGATATCCTAGGCACGTTCCCTCGAGCGCCTGGGGGCTACCGCTACCTCTACATCGCCATCGACAAGTTCACCAAGTGGGCGGAGGTGGAAGATGTCCGCACCATCCCGGTAGGATCGGCGGTCAAGTTCATCAAGGGTCTTGTGAGCCGGTTCGGGGTCCCCAACCGCATCATCACCGACAACGGCTCACAGTTCACTAGCAATCTCTTCAAGAAATATTGTGCTAACCTTGGAACACAGATCTGCTATGCTTCGGTGGCACACCCCAGGAGCCATGGCCAAGCCGAACGCGCCAACGCGGAAGTCCTGAGAGGCCTCAAGACCAGGACCTTCAAGAAGAAGCTTGAGGCCCACGGCAGGGGCAGGCACAACGAGCTCTAGTCTGTGATGTGGTCCATCCGCACCACCGCCACCAAGCCAAAAGGCGAGACCCCGTTCTTCGTCGTCTACGGAGCAAAAGCGGTTCTCCCTCACAAGGTTAAGCATCGCTCCACGCGGGTCCTAGCGTTTGATGAGACGCATCAGGATGCCATGCGGGGGATAGATCTTGTGCTGGGGAGGAACGCCGCCATGAAGCCATGCTCCGAGCGGCAAGATAACAGCAGGCGTTGCGACAGTATCACTGCCGTAGCGTCTGCTCCAGGACGCTCGAGGTGGGCAACCTTGTCCTAAGGTGGGTGCTCTCCAGGGAAGGGCTGCATAAGCTCTCGCCCATGTGGGAGGGCCCATTTCGGGTTGCCCATGTCTCCAGGCCTGGTGCCGTGCGCCTAGAGACGCGGGACAGGGTCCCCATCCAGAACGCCTGGAACATCCTGCATCTCCGGAAGTTCTACCCATGAAGCAAGGCCTAGCGCCTATGAAGCAAGGCCCAGTGCCTGTGAAGGTCTCCGCCCGTGACACTCTCACGTAATAATGAGTGGGGTTGTACACACTCCGGAGTCTCAGGAGTGCCGCCCTCGGGACTCGGGGGCTCCCTCCCACGTCCTAGTGGCAGCACTCAGCTCCGCGCTGGTGAGAAGACTAGACTAGGTGCCGGACGCGGATGTTCATTTGCTTTCTGTAGTTGGTTTGCCCTTTTTTTATGGAATTTGGAGTTCTGGTGTTCCCTATCGATTGCTCGGCTAGATTTCCCTTTCCTTTTGCTGCCTATTCGCTCGTTCCTTGTTTTACGCCTGGGAGGGTGGCAGTTGCCCGACGCTCTCCCTCGCGCACCTCGCGCGGGGGCTACACTCGGCAGGTGTGTGCGCACACCTCGCCGAAGCTCTGTCGCTCGAGAGCTCCGGCTCTCCTAACCTTCGTGAGGCGCCCTCAGTTGAGCTCGTGCTTGGCGCTTCCTCCTAAGTCCATGCCCCACGGGTACCGTGATGTGGCGTGCACCAGGCCGTGGCTAGACCATGGCTGGGGCCTCGCACAGAGAAGGATAAGCACCCAACGGATGACCTAGAAAATTTTGCAGCTTTACGACGACTCCCGAGGTCAACAGCTCTTTAGCCAGCGGCTGGGAGGTGTCGGCAGGCCCCAGAAGGCGCACCACGAGACGTGAAACTACCTTGGGCTCACCAAGCCAAGTTATCCCCCTGCACCTACATGAAGCACGAATGCCACAACACGACACATGCACAATAAACATAACATAATGACTTGGAAATCACGGTTCGTTACACGCCCTTGCAGGGCCCCATACTTGTTTCTTTTTGAAATGCAGGAAGAAAGGAAAGAGCAAAATAAAAGCAGCACGCGCCCCCGCAGCGGTTCGCGAGGGTAGGCCCTCGGCACCCTCCTGGTCTCAGCCAAACCCCTCCCCGCGCTTCACTGGGGCGCGGCGATGAGACGACCCGCTACCGCCCTCGAAGCGGGCGCGGCGGGGTGGCGGCTGATCATAGCCGCCGCTGCTGGAGCTGTCGCCGGAGGAGGAGCTGCCGTAGATGGATGAGCCGCGGCCGGCGCCGAGGGAGAGTTCACCTTCACCCTCGTCACGGTGGTCGCCAAGGCCGAGCACCTCACCACCGTCGTTGTCGTCAGGGCAGCATCCGACGCGGCGACCATCTTCCCTGAACACCCTCACATAGAGGGTCGTGTCACCGTCATACTTGAAGTGAAGAGTACACCGCCTGCCCAGGCCGCGCGCGCGGGCAAACGTCTGCCAACCGCGTGCCAGGGCTGCGTTGCCCGCGACGGAGACCTCCACCGCGACCCACGAAGCCTTGCTGCAGCAGCCGTCCGCCTGCAGCCAGAGACCACCTGGACCCGTGGTCGGCAGTTCGCCGGCGAAGGAGCGCGAGAGCTGAAGCCAGGTGCCGGTCGGGTTCTCCGACCACACGACGAACTCCGGCAGCACCTCCGCCGAGTGGAAGCGCGGCCGGGGAGGCCGCGCAACCATCGCACACCTCCCTCCATCGACAGGACTGCCACAACCTGGGAGGCTCCCACCGCGCGAAGAGGCGCCGCCGCGGCCGCGAGTGGCCACGGTGGGGGTTGGGATGTGCTTGCGTGGGCGACCGCGTCCCCTC
Organism: Aegilops tauschii subsp. strangulata; assembly: GCF_002575655.3. Taxonomy (NCBI): domain Eukaryota; kingdom Viridiplantae; phylum Streptophyta; class Magnoliopsida; order Poales; family Poaceae; genus Aegilops; species Aegilops tauschii. The sequence continues at coordinate 266,484,057 of NC_053038.3, read as the reverse complement.
TTGGGCGGTGGCGAGCCGGGCCCCTCCTGGCGGGCCTTCCCTTTCTCTGCGGCCGAGAACCTCTTCACCGGCGCCATGGATGTCGCTGCTAGCACTGAAGCGAGGAAGAAGAAGCAAGCGGAACAGGAAGAGATGGGTAATGGGGGCTCCGCCCCTTCCCATTTATAGCAGGAGAAGGCCAATCGGCGACCCCCACGATCGCAGGTAATGATGGTTTTCTCTACATGCACCAGGGACTCATCAAGTCGGGTAGTTGCTGAGGCAGCATGGGGAAGCGGAGACGCCCACGTCCCATCGGTCACCACGCGTCAATCAAGGCCGCAGGCGGTTGGGGCCCGCAGCGCTCTGCACTTTCCCTTTGGCTTCACCGCGAAGCCAAGTCCAAGCGCACCTTGGGCCCGGGGGCTACTGTCGGCGTTCTCGGAAAGGGGGTCCCCAGACTTGCCTGCGTGCGGCCCATGGCGTGGCTCCTGCAGCGGCCTGGTACGGCCCACCTTCACCAGCAAGCACACAAGACCCTCGCGAGGGGCCAAGCCTCGGGAGGCGGATGACACAAGACCTCCTCAGGGGCGGCCTCACTAGGGTGGCTCGCGAGGAGCGGAGAGATCAAGGCGAGGGGCACCTCGTGAGGTTCCCCTGACGTGAGCCGTGACGACCAAGGCCAGGCGGGCGCCAGCGGACGCAGAGTACCCGTTGCCTCTTTGGTGCTAAAGGGGCAAGCACGGGCTAGGAGTCCCGAGGCATCACGCAAAGGTTTCCATATTGGTGCAACAAGACCAAGACCAGCAGGACGGGAGGACGGAAGTCATTGCGGAGCCCACGACGGCATCACCACGAGAGCCTTTGGCAGGCAAAGACCGCCTTTTGTCAGGATAGCTTGTACTAGCTGTCGCCCTTCAAATTGGCCGTTGTGGGATCCCTTCCCGCCTAATATTTGGGGAGAGGACCCGGGCCTCTATAAGTAGGACTAGCCACCACCTTAGCAAGGGAGGGATCATTCAGATCATCCCTAACCACACAAGCTCACCGAGCTCAAGAACACCTCTCCTCACGAGGCTGTTCTTCCCTTGTACTAGTTCATCCTCAGCCTACAATGCAATCCACCACACCACACTGGAGTAGGGTATTACACCACATCGGTGGCCTGAACAAGTATAAACTCTTGTGTCCCTTGTTATTCGGGTTCGACGTGCTGAGCTTTGAGATCCTGGTGAGTGAGCGAGCTAGAGGGAGGGAGAGATCTTCGTGCGCACCCCAGTGTTCGAACCTTGAGGGTTTTGCCGTAACCCGAAATCCGACAGAATCGCTTCAGCCAAAAAAGTAGCGCGCAAAGTGTCATCAGACATGGTCCCTTATTCACACACTGTCCGAAGATATTTTGTGCTGCATCTCACACGGTTGGTTATAATAAACTGTGTGGGATCTACTTGATTTTTCATCTTGATTTGAATTACATAATGGGGTCAGAGCGGCCATGGACGGTGTTTGCATTGCCCGACCTTTTATCTGCAGTGATCATAAAAGAATTGGAATTATTCAGGGTTCGTTTGGACATTTTTATGCATTAAGTGAGTTTTCAATGCATTTATGTGCATAATTCTAATTTGAACTACATGCACATGCTCCAGTGCATATAAATTGCTTGAAAAATCAAATATTTGTCCTTGGGTGCATGCTTAGGTCCCACGCAAGAAATGGGAATGAATGTCAAACACCCTGCCACCGTCACTCGGCCACAAACATTGAGATACCTGGTTTTTAAATTCTAGTAAATCCAAAACTCGCCTGAAATTCATGAAACGTGGCATGCTATCATGGAGCGGCATCAACATTGTCGGTGTCCTGGGAACGGGGGTCCCCAGACTTGCCTGCCTGCGACCCATGGCGTGGCTCCACTAGCGGCCCTGTACGGCCCGTCTTCACCAGCAAACACTCAAGACCCTCGCGAGGCGGACAACACAAGACCTCCTCGGGGGTGGCCTCGCCAGGCCGGCTCGCGAGGGGCAGAGAGATCAAGGTCAGGAGCACCTCGTGAGTTTCCTGTGACGCAAGCCATGACGACTGGAGCCAGGCGTGGGCCAGCGTGCGCAGTGTCCTAGTTTCCTCTTTGGTGCTAAAGAGGCAAGCGCAGGCGAGGAGTCCCGAGGCATCAGGCAAAGGTTTCCATATCGGTGCTACGAGACCAAGACCAGCAGGACTGCAGGACGGAGGTCACCGTGGAGCCCAAGACGACATCACCACCAGAGCCTTTGGCAGGCGAAGACCACCGTTAGTCAGGATAACTTGTACTAGTTGTCTTCCTTCGAATTTGTCCATTGTTGGATCCCTTCCCGCTCAATATTTGTGGAGAGGACCAGGGCCTCTATAAATAGGACTAGCCACCACCACAGGAGGCATCTCATCTTGGATCGGAGCCATTCCATCCATAGCAACACACAAGTTCACCAAGCACAAGAGCACCTCTCCTCAGGAGGCTGTTCTTCCCTTGTAACTGTTCATCTTCAGCCCAAGAGGCAATCCACCGCACCACACTGCAGTAGGGTATTACACCACATCGGTGGCCCGAACCAGTATAAACTCTTGTTTCACTCGTTCTTTGGGTTTGTCGAGCTAGGCCTTGCGATCGTTGCGAGAGCGATCTAGGGAGAGAGAGAGAGATCTTCGTGCGCGCCCCAGTGTTCGAACCTCAAGGGTTTGCCGGAACCCGAAATCCGACATTTGGCGCGCCAGGCAGGGGTGCGCCGAAGCTTTCCTTCCGTCGATCCACGCTCCACCACCACAGCGCCTTGCTCCCATGGCCTGTGTTGCTCTTTCGGCTACGATGGCGGATGCCCATGGCGGAGCCAGGGGTCTCAGAGCCTTTGCCCCTACCTTGCGGCGGGTGCGGTGGCTGACCAATTTCAAGCCGGAGATGCCGCCGTGTTACGACGGCGTGGCGGACCCATCGGCCTTCCTGCTGGCGTATGAAGAGGCCGTTCTGAAGGCTGGGGGCGATGACAAGGTCCTAGCCAACTAGCTCCCCATGGCTTCCGCTGGTGCACCGCGTGCTTGGTTGCTCAACCTCCCAGAATCCACGGTGGCATCTTGGGAGGAGCTGCGCGGCCTCTTCGCCGTGCGCTCCTCGGCACTGGCGCCCCTCGCTGTTGCGGCCCTCGTCGGCGGCTCACAAGCGCAGCCCTTGGACCGTCACACCAAGTCATTCTTTCGCTAGATCGGCGCCGCCTCCGCGCATGAGGGGGCTCCCCCGGGTTGGGCGGCGCCCAAGGCCGACCTGACCTTCGATGCGGGGGATCACCCTGTCACCACCGTCGGCTCGGGCATGCTCCCAATGCTTTGCACGCCCACCATCTGCAGCGTAGCCGTCACCAAGACCCTCATCGACGGCGGCGCTGGCCTCAACGTGCTCTCTGTGGAGGCTTTTAGCCTCCTTCATGTACCGCTCGAGCGGCTCCGCCCTAGCAAGCCCTTCTCCGGGGTCGGCGGCGGCTCCTCCTGTCCCCTGGGGTAGATCCGTCTTCCTGTGACCTTTGGCACCCGCGACCACTACCGCACGAAGCTGATCGACTTCGACATCGCCCGCATTTGTCTTTCATACAACACCATCCTCAGGTACCCTGCTCTGGCTCAGTTTATGGCGGCGACCCATCCAGCCTACAACCTCATTGTAACGCCCACGATGCGGCTATATCTCCCACGTGTCGAGGCACGACTTAGAGGCATAACCGCATAGTGGTTTTGTCGCAAGAAGGGTCATCTTCACACAATCCCATGTAATGAACAAGAATGGGATAAAGAGTTGGCTTACAATCGCCACTTCACACAATACATAAATATAATTCATACATCAACCAAAATACAAACATAGACCGACTACGGTCAAGATCCAAATGAAAATAAGACAACCCCAAATGCTAGATCCCCGATCGTCCCAACTGGGCTCCACTACTGATCATCAGGAAAAGACACATAGTAACGACCACGTTCCTCGTCGAACTCCCACTTGAGATCGACCCCATCATCTGCACTGGCATCGTCGGCACCTGCAACTGTTTTGGTAGAATCTGTGAGTCACGAGGACTCAGCAATCTCACACCCGCGAGATCAAGACTATTTAAGCTTATAGGAAAGGGTGGTGTAATGAGGTGGAGCTGCAACAGCAAAAGCATATATGGTGGCTAACATACGCAAGAAAGAGCGAGAAGAGAAGCAACGGAACGGTCGTCTTCTAGTAATGATCAAGAAGTGATCCTGAACTCCTACTTACGTCATACATAACTCAGGCCGTGTTTACTTCCCGGACTCCGCCGAGAAGAGACCATCACGGCTACACACGCAGTTGATGTGTTTTAATTGGGTCAAATGACAAGTTATCTACAACCGGACATTAACAAATTCCCATCTGCCTCATAACCGCGGGCACGACTTTCGAAAGATAATACCCTGCAGGGGTGTCCCAACTTAGCCCATCATAAGCTCTCACGGTCAACGAAGGATAAACCTTCTCCCAGAAAGACCCGATCAGTCTCGGAATCCCGGTTTACAAGACATTTTGACAATGGTAAAACAAGACCAGCAAAGCCGCCCGAATGTGCCGACAAATCCCGATAGGAGCTGCACATATCTCGTTCCAGGGCACACCGGATTGTCCAAGCTTCCGATAGGCCAGTCCAGAGTTGCCCCTGGTGGCCACCGGCGACTGACAGGTTGGACCAATACTTAGAGGAGCACTGGCCCGGGGGTTTAAAATAAAGATGACCCTTGGGCTCTAGAAAACCCGGGGGAAAAAGGCTTTGCAATCTTAGAGAAATTCTCAACGAATCTTCGGCAATAGCTTGCAAGACCAAGAAAACTGCGGAGCTGCTTGACATTCTGAGGAGGTTCCCAATTCACAATTGCGGACACCTTCTCGGGATTAACAGCGATGCCGTTGGCAGAGATGATGTGACCAAGGAAAAGAACTTCATCGAGCCAAAACTCACATTTGGAGAACTTCGCATAGAATTGATACTCTCGGAGCTTGTCGAGCACCAATCGCAAATGTTTGGCATGGTCCTTCTTATTCCTGGAGAAGACCAAGATATCATCGAGATACACCAGGACGAATTCATTGGTATAGGGGTTGAAGATGAAATTCATCATCCGAGAGAATACTGGAGGAGCATTGACAAGGCCGAAAGACACGACAGTATATTCATAAGAACCAAAGCTTGTTCTGAATGCTGTCTTGGGAATATCTTCTTCACAAATGCGAATCTGATGATAACCCATACGAAGGTCAAGCTTGGAGAAAACTTTAGCACCTTTGAGTTGCTCAAATAACTCATTGATGTTGGGAAGTGGATACTTGTTCTTGATTGTCTTCTTGTTCATGGACTGTAGTCGACACAAAGTCGGTCCGTGCCATCCTTCTTCTTGACAAAAAGAACACCACAACCCCATGGAGATGAACTCGGTCTGATCAAACCCAGACGCTCTTGTCCATCGAGCTATTTCTTCAATTCCTTCAGCTCGTTGGGTCCAAGCTTGTATGGACGCTTGCAAACGGGTTCAGTGTCAGGCTCTAGTTCGATAACGAACTCAACTGGCCGATGAGGAGGCATACCCGGAAGCTCTTCTGGAAAGACATCTTGATACTCACAAACGACTAGAATCTGAGAGATGGCATTCAATTCGCCCTTCTCATTGAGAGAAAAGAGCCGAATGGTTTCATCACGAGCGGCAAAAATAATCACATCCTCAGAAGAGTGTGTCAATTGAATTTCCCTGGCAGCACAATCAAGTTGAGCCTTGTGCTTAGAAAGCCAGTGCATCCCGAGAATTAGATCAATATCCGAGTCACCAAGAATAATTGGAGAAGACAGAAATTTATAGTCCCCCATCTTGATGGAAACATCCGGAACCATGGAACTTGCATTCATGCATTTGCCCGGAGAGACAACTGCTAACGGTCTAGGCAATCCTTGGAAATGCAATTCATGCTTAGATGCAAATGGTCTTGATATGAAAGAAAGCGATGCACCAGTATCAAAAAGAACTTTTGCAGGAATATCATTAACAGGAAGATTACCCATTATCACATCAGTAGATTCCTCCGCTTGAGCTGCATTCATCATGTTCACCTTTGCAAACTTTGGATTATGCTTGACCACTGCATTGCTGGAAGATTTGACAGGAGGAGGAGGCGGAAGACGCCTTTGGTTGAAGCACTTGTTAGCATAGTGACCTTTCTGCTGACATTTGTTGCAAGTCACCTCTGAGAGTGGATGGTGATAAGGAGCATTGGACTTTGGAGCTTGACTCTGAGACTTGTTCTGATAGCCAGAGTTGGAAGAGTTGGAAGAACCATGGCGACCTTTGTTCTTCTACTGGTAAGGCTGACGAAACGGAGGAGGAGGAGGCAACCAGAACTTCTATTGCTTAGCTGTCACAAGTGAGGAAGAAGAAGACTGAACTGCGTCTCTGACTCTCTTCTTAGAAGCCTCACACTTGAGCTGAGCAGCCTCTTGCTTCAGTGCCATGTTATAGAATTGATCAAACTGAGTAGGCTCAACAAGAACAAGAGCTAACTGCAGATCCTCTTTAAGGCCACCTCTGAAGTGTTAGATCATGCTCTTTTCATCAGGAACGTCTTGTTTAGCGAAGCGAGCAAGTTTCTGAAACTGGATGTTGTATTGATACACAGACATGTTGCCTTGCTTGAGATTGCGGAACTCCTCACGCTTGCTCTCAACAACACTTTGTGGAATGTGGTGCGCTTTGAAATCCCGACAGAAGTCAGTCCAAGTGATCACACGACCTCCTCTGGAATCTTTGTATTGCTGAAACCAATCAGCAGCTTGGTCCTTGAGCTAGAAAGAAGCGAACTTGACATAGTCCTCAGGCCTGACATTGCTACATTCGAAATGCTAGTTGATGTCCACGAGCCAATCATCGGCATCCGTGGCCTCGGCACAGTAGCTGAAAGACTTGGGCTGATTTGCGAGAAACTGGTTGAGTGTAGCGAAGTGAAGCTGATTGTTGCCTTGACCTTGATTGCCTTGATTGCCTTGCCCTTGGGTACGTTCTTGCAAGAGTTGCAGAATCATCTGAGCATTGGCGTTGGTGGCTGCCATGATAGCTTGCCATGCCTCCGGAGGTGGAGGTGGTGGCAGAGGGTTCGACTGACTCCCTTCATTGCGATCCGGATTCTGACGCGTTGGCGGAGCCATCCTGAAGAGGGTGACATCCGTTAGCATCTTGATAGACAAATAGATAAGTAGAATCAACGGATAGAAATTGCAACATATAGTCTTCACAATAAACATTCGAACGAAGATGAACGAATGAATTCCGTAGTAAATCATCACACTTCCATTAAGTTGAGAAGCCACTTGAAAAAGATATGTAATCAACATATGATTTCGAAGCAACTCGAATACCACAATACAAAACAACACAAAGTATTGGCTTGCAGAGTAAGCCGGAACAAACATATGATAGAGATTTCGTCCGAAGTTTTAGTGGTGGGGCCCACACGGGCTCAATCGTACAACACCATCATGTACAAGGCTGTGCACATGACATACAAAGCGTCCTCGAGTCGGCATAGCCAAGGACTCTTCAAGACACTACGAGACCACTGTAAAACCAACCGTGTACAGGCGGACCACTAGACGTCGAACCCCAATCTCATATCATGCGTCTGTCGGAAAGATATCCTAAGGCTACTTGAATTCCCACTTATAAACTCCCGAAACTTTCTGGTTATGCAATCTGGTGTTGGGGATACAGGGGACACAAAATATATCACCCAAACTAACAATCCCTAGATCCAGCTGTATCCATCCGTCAACACATAACCAAGAAACCTTCGGAAATCGTTTACCTCAACCTTCGAAAAACATCCGTTATACAAGTTATGGCAATACTCCCGAACTCCCGCCCCAGTACTGGGTGGCGTCGAGGTGATCTCACCAACAATTGCATAAAAGAGATTTCGATGTCGGCGAGACTCAGGTATTCTAGAACTGCAACGATAAAATTGTGACGACAACACCTCGGAGCTCAATTCCCCGGGACACTGCCACAACCCCTAAATGACAGGAGGCACCAAGAACAATGTTCTCGTCACAAAATCATCGGAACGATTCCAAGATACCCGCGTGATCCTAAATTTTTTTTAGTGAAATTTGAGGAGAGAATAGTCAAAACTTCTACGTCAGGAGACCTCACCAGAGCGATGAAGGGACTGAGGAGTAAAAAGAATCCTACTCTCCGATATATATAATCCTAAGACTCAAAACATTTTTGTTCTAGACTCAACAACGCTAGCGATTCGATCAAGCAGGGGCTCCTAAGTCGGGGATTGCTCTGATACCAACTTGTAACGCCCACGATGCGGTTATATCTCACGTGGGAGATATAGCCGCATCATGGGCGTTACACTCATGAAGAAGCCCGGGAGCAATGACGTCCTCACCGTAGTTGGAGATACCAAGGAGGCTCTGGTGGCGCTTAAGCTTGCCCTCAAGGCCGCCACGACGGTGCGACCGGCCGACGAGGCCACCTCTGGAGTTAAGGAGGCCGCGTCGGCCAAGAAGAAGTAGTCGTTCACTCAAGATCGGGCAGAAACCAAGTATGTGCCGGTCGAGGAAGATGGGTTCTCTGGAGCCACCTTCACCATAGGTGTCAACCTCGACCCAGATCAAGAGGAGGCATTGGTAAAGTTCTTGTGTGCAAACAAGGAAGTATTCGCCTGGGAGCCCAAACAGCTGGTAGGGCTCCCAAGAGGGCTGATCGAGCATCACTTAAGAGTGTGCCCCAATGTGTGCCCTATGAAGCAGAAGGAGCGGCGACAGTCCACGGGGAAGTAGTCCTTCATCGTCCAGGAAACCCGCAAGCTGGAGGCAGCAGGTGTCATTCGTGAGGTTCGGTACCCCGAGTGGCTGGCGAACCCCATCGTTGTGCCAAAGAAAGGCGGGAAGGAGCGCATGTGTGTCGACATCACCAACCTCAACAAACCTTGTCCTCAAGACCCGTTCCCGCTTCCACGCATCGACCAGATCGTTGACTCCACCGCCGAGTGCGACCTGCTGTGCTTCCTGGATGCATTTTCAAGCTATCACCAGATGAAGATGGCAGTAGAGGATGTGGAGAAGACGGCCTTCCTGACCCCTTGCGGGGTGTACTGCTACACTTGCATGCCGTTCAGGCTGCACAACGCGGGCGCGACCTTGCAACGGCTGATGCACATCGCCCTGGGCCAGCAGCTCGGGAGGAACGCTGAAGCCTACGTCGACGACATTGTGGTGAAGTCTCGGGAGACGAGAACTTTGATTCAGGACCTAGAGAAGACCTTCATGAGCCTGCGCCAGGTGGACTTGCGGCTCATCCCAGAAAATTGCATATTTGGTGTCCCCTCCGGCAAGCTGCTGGGCTTCCTCTTGTCCCACAGGGGAATCGAGGCCAACCCAGAGAAGGTCAAGGCGATTGAAGACATGAGCCCACCACAAACCCTCAAGGAGATGCAAAAGCTTGCCGGCTGCGTGACTTCGCTGGGACGCTTCATCTCCAAGCTGGGAGAGCGCGCCCTACCGTTCTTCAAGCTGATGAAGAAGAAGGGACCGTTCGAGTGGACCCCGAAGGCCGACCAAGCGTTTCAAGACCTCAAGAGATACCCTACTAGCCCTCCGGCGATGGTGGCGCCCCGTCCCCTCAAGCCCCTGGTGCTCTACCTCGCCGCCACTCCTTACTCAGCTAGTGCGGCTCTGGTGGCGGTTCTGGAGGAGGGCCAGCCCAAGGATACGTCGCGTCGAGCCACGACCCCGACCGGGGCGACGCAAGACCCGAAGGGCACCGCAGGGGCTGCAGCAACGCCAACGGATGACCAGGCTCAGCAAGATGGCACCCTTGGGCCTGCAGAGGCCCCAATTGGCGACCAGGCTCCGGAAGTTTTATCGCCTCAGGAGGTGCCTCAACCTCCGACAGACCCAGGTCCTGTCAACGCGCCAACCCTCGTCGAGCACCCAGTATATTTCATCAGCACGGTACTGCGGGATGCAAGGCACGGTACCCCATGCCTCAAAAGATCTTGCTCACACTTTTGGTGGCCTCGTGTAAGCTACGACACTACTTTCAAGGTCACCCAATCAAGGTCGTCTCGGCCTACCCACTGGAGAGGGTACTCAGGAGCCCCAACGCTGCTGGAACAGTCGCCGAGTGGAATATCGAGCTGCAGGAATTCCAGCTGGAGTTCAGCACAACCAAGGTCATCAAGGGAGCCGCACTCGCCGACTTCATGGCAGAATGGACAGACGCCCCGGAGCTTGAGGCAGGCGAGGATCGATCCCTCTCACCTGGAAGTCAAGCGCCAGACAGCTGGGTTATGTATATCGATGGCGCATTCGCGCACCCGGGCGCGGGGGCTGGAGCAGTGCTCATCTCATCCACTCAGGACAAGTTCTACTACGCCATGCAGCTCTCCTTCCAGCAGGGCGAGAAGGTCTCCAACAACATAGCGGAGTACGAAGGCCTCATAGCTGGCCTCAAGGCTGCGGTGGCCCTGGGAGTGAAGCGCCTCACCATCAGGGGTGATTCACAGCTTCTCGTCAACTTCTCCAACAAGGTATATGAGCCGAGGGACGAGCACATGGAGGCATACCTCGCAGAGGTACGCAAAATGGAAAATCAGTTCTTGGGCCTAGAATTGCAGCACGTGCCCCGTGGCACCAACAAGGAGGCCGACGACATCTCCAAGAGAGCATCCAAGCTACTAACCCAAGAGCCTGGAGTCTTCGAGGAGCGGCTCTTCAAGCCGTCGGCAAAAGCACCACTTTCAAGGCCGGCGCCGCTTTGGGAGGAGCTCCCCCAACCACCTGCCTCGGGATCCCCAACTTGCGGCCCAACCTCGGGAGCGTGCCTACTCTTGGCGCTCGAGCCTAGGGGGGGGTGCTGGACCAAGGAGTTCAAGGAATACCTGACGCAAGGGACGTTGCCGGAGAAAGAGGAGGACGCGGAGCGCGTGGCCCGACAGGCCACGACGTACTGCATCCAGGACGGTGAGGTATAGAGGAAGCGACCGAATGACGTTTCCCTGCGTTGTATCTCCAGGGAACAGGGGATGGAGCTTCTAGCTGACATACATGGCGGAGATTGCGGGCACCACTCGTCATCACGAACCCTCGTCGGCAAGGCATTCTGCAGCGGGTTCTACTGGCCTACGATGCTCAACGACGCGACTGAGCTCGTGAAGTCCTATGAGGCCTGTCAATTCCATGCCAAGCAAATCCATCAGCCAGCTCAGGGCCTCCATACCATTCCGCTCTTGTGGCAATTCACAGTCTGGGGGCTGGATATGTTGGGCCCGTTCCCTCGAGCGCCTGGGGGCTACCGCTACCTCTACGTCGCCATCGACAAGTTCACCAAGTGGGCGGGGGTAGAAGCCATTCGCATCATCCTGCCGGATCTGCGGTCAAGTTCATCAAGGGTCTCGTGAGCCTGTTTGGGGTCCCCAACCACATCATCATCGACAACGGCTCGCAGTTCACTAGCAATCTTTTCAGGACATATTGTGCTAACCTTGGAACGCGGATCTGCTATGCTTCGGTGGCACACCCAAGGAGAAATGGTCAGGCCGAACGCGCCACCGTGGAGGTCCTGAGAGGCCTCAATACCAGGACCTTCAAGAAGAAGCTCGAGGCCTGCCACAGGGGCTGGCACGATGAGCTCCAATCTGTGCTGTGGTCCATCCGCACCACCGCCACCAAGCCAACAGGCGAGACCCCGTTCTTCCTCGTCTATGCAGCATAAGCGGTTCTCCCTCACGAGGTCAAGCATCGCTCCGCGCGGGTCCTGGCGTTTGATGAGGCGCAACAGGACGCCATGCGGGTGATGGACCTTGTCGGTGTACGAAAGTAGGGGCTCTCCTTTTGACCCCTTTACTTGGGCACGGGCAGTCAGAGCCGCACCCGCGACCACACTTGGCAGGGCAGAGGAGGGAAGCCGGAGCAAAAGGCAGTCAAGTCAATGCCAAGACCAAGAGACACAAAAGAGCAAAGAGGCAAGGTGGACTCCCCCGGCAAGACCCTTGCCTGGGCGGCCTCCGCGGCCCCGGCAAGAGCCTTGCCAGGGCAGCTTGTCCAACACCAGCACAGCGGGCCACCCTTGAGCCCGAGGGTTCCAATGCCGCCAACAACCACATTGGAACCAAGGCTCGGGAGGCACCTCCATGGTGGCATGCAGATCTCTGTCAAGATCATAAACATACGAGATCAGATGAGAACTAGAAGACGACGATCCTCGGCGGGATCCTAGCCGAGGAAATCCACGAGACCCCCGGCGAGAAGTTTGCTGGGGAAGACCACGTTGCCGCGGCAAGACCCTTGCCGGAGCCTCGTCAAGGCCCTTACAGGAGACACCTACCGGGCAGCAGCAGGGCCCGCATCTGCCAAGGCTCCACCGCCGTCCCCATGCAGCTGCCAGCTGAACTAGCTGGGCAGGCACCTGCGTGGTGACGAGCGGCCTCCATGACCGACGCAGCAAGCACCTGCATGGTGGCATGCAGATCTTTGTGAAGGCTCCACGACCGCGCCAGCCCAGCAGCCAGACAACGTGGCACCACGACACGAGAGGGGCACGTCGGTAGCGCATTAAATGCGTTTGTCCGATGGTGCCAGAGGATAGACTCATCCACTGTAAACCTTTCCACCTCCTGTGTGCCACCGTGGCGATCCCTTTTCCTATAAAAGGAGGCCCGAGGCGACCAGGAGAGGGATTCAGATCTTTTGGGCAAGTCACACCCCGTAGCTAGCTCACGAACTCAAGAACACTTGAATACATACACCAAAGCAGGACTAGGGTTTTACGCATCCTCGCGGCCCGAACCTGATCCCATAGGTGTCGTTTCCACCGACATCTTTGGCGTGCCAGGTAGGGGGCGCAGTTGTGAAAATCCGGTCTAGCAGTTAGCCTAGCAGTTCCTCATCGCCATGGCTCCCAAGAAGAAGACGATCACGGTGATCAGTTCATCCGGAGCCGGACGACCCGTACCGGCGCGGGCGAGCAGTGGGGCGGTCGCGGACAGAACCCGAGGCGCGGCCCGCGAACACCAACATCGCTCTGGCAGTCAAATCCTAGCGAGCGGCGTCGTTTGTGCGCGAGACGACGGGCCGCACGTCACCAACTCCAAAGACGGAGCTGGGCCCCCCGCGGGCGGCACGGGGCCCTCCAGGGGCGGCGCTGTGCCGCCTACGGGCGGCGCAGCGACCTCCAAGACGCCTACGCCGGCGCCCACGACGCGCTCTTCCCAGATTGTGCGCGACGAGCAGCATCGCCACGCTGGTGACCCCGGGCGTCGCCGTGGGAAGAGTCCCGTGCATCATTCGTGGAACGAAGAAGGCTAGCCCGCGCGCCGAAGTGCTGGCGAAAATGGCGCGCAGCCGCAAGGCCGTGATAGAGCTCCTTCTATTGTGGTTTGAAGTTGGAGCACGTCATGGTCGACGCAGCTTTCGTCGCCGCCCACGCCAGCGGAGGCTTTGGCACGCGCGCAACTGCTCCTCGATTTTCCTCCTACTGCAGAAAAGCTCAACGAGTGGAGAGCCACCATCTGAAGCCTCGTCGGCGTCGCCAACAAAGATGAGCCACGACCAGCGGGGCCCTCAGGCCGGCGCTCCATCAAACCACCGCACGCCAGTGGTGGAAGGACCACGGATGCTGCGGCCATGGTGCACTCTCCTCCCCGCCAGTTGCCGCGGGTGCCAGTCCGTCGTGATGACGCTTGTGATAACATTTCCATAGCATCGTCCGACCCACGGACCCACCGCCATCAGCGCCAAGTTCTTCGGGACCGAGCCCATGAAGACGCTCAAACCACCATCGAGCGCCGGCGTGACGCGCGCCACCAGTCAGATAGGCGGCCAGGACCCACTATGGACCACCCGACGCTGGGAGGCTCTAGTGGCCTACCCTACGAGGTGGGTTGCCCGGCCTTTACCCGTGAGCTGCGGCAGTTCCAGTGGCCATCCCACCGCACGTTCAAGCCCGATGTCGGCGAGCAGTACAACAACAAGACCCACCCGTCGGAGTTCCTCAGCATCTACACCATCGCGATGCAGGCCGCTGGAGCTCACGACGACAAGGTGCCTGCCAATTACTTCCCGTTGGCACTGAAACCCAATGTCATGTCTTGGTTGATGCACTTGCCAGCGGATTTCATTTCTTCTTGGTTGGATCTGTTTCATCAGTTGGTTGGTGCCTTCACTAGAGACCAGCAAGCTCATGGCCAGGCCAGTGATTTGCATATCATTCCCTAGAAGGAAGGTGAAATCCTGCGCAAGTACATACAGAGGTTCAGCCGGGTGCATTACAACATCCTGGATGTTCATCCCGCCGCTGTGATCAGCGCGTTCCATCAGAATGTGCGCAACCGCAAGATGCGTGAAGAGCTGGCGATGAACAAGGTTAAAGATGTGGCCGAACTTTATGTTCTGGCCGATAGATGCGCCCGGGCTGAAGAGGGAAGGAAGTACCCCAGCGAGGACGCCGGCGCGGAAACCGACTCTATGGACGAAGACACCGCCGCCCCGACGAAAGAGGGCCGGCGCCGCAACACGAAGCGCAAGGGCAAGGCTGTGCTTGCCGTCGAGGGATCTGATGACACCGGCGCCGCCAAGAAGGCCAAGGCAGACGACCCCGGCTAGGAGATTGCCGGGTTCGCCACTTGCCGGGCCTTGGCGGCTGCCGACAAGCCAGGGGGCTTCGACAAGCAGTATTGCAAAATCCACCGCACCAAGGGCCACGACCTTCAGAACTGCAAACAAGTCGAGCTGCTTGCTGAAAAGCAAAAAGCCGAGTATGAGAGGCGGGACAAGGAGAAGGGTCAGGATGGTGCCGAAGGATCCAGCAAGAAGCATGGCGGCCAAGGAGGCCGCCGCGGCAATGATAACCAGCAAGAGAGGCCCGCTCGGGGCCGTGACAAAAAGCAGGAAGACGATGATCATGACGAGGACGACGAGTCCGACGAGCATGAGTTCAGAAAGCTACGGAGGCCATGTGCGTCGACGGTGGCGCCTCGCTGCATACTTCTCACCGCCAGCTCAAGTAGTGGGCGCGCGAGATCCCGGCAGCGGAACCATCGCTAGATGCTCAAAGGCCACTAAAGTGGTCCAGCATGCCTATCATCTTTGACGCCGAGGACCACCCTGATCGCTCAACTGCGGTCGGGTGTTTGCCGTTGTTGGTTTCACCAACGATACGCAACCTCAAGGTGACAAAGATACTAGTTGACGGCAGGGCCGGTCTGAACTTGATCTCGCCCGTTGTGATCGAAAGGCTGCAGATCCCTGATGGAGACCTCAAGGAGAAGGGCACGTTTCAAGGGGTCAACCCGGGAAGGAGTCAGCCAAAGTGAAAAGTCACGCTGCCCGTGACGTTCGGAGGCGAGTTGAACTACATGACGGAGAGGACTGCCTTTGATGTAGCCGAGATCCCCTTGCCCTACAACAGGATCCTCGGCCACCCGACACTAGCCAAGTTCATGGCGGCGTCGCACTACGCCTACAACACACTGAAGATGCCTGGGCTGATGACCATCATCACCATCCCCTGCGACTAGAAGGATGCGCTGAACTGCGCCGACCAACTCTACCGAGAAGCAGTTGCAGCGACTGTCGCCAAGGCAGTTGCTCCTGTTGCTAAAGCTCCGAGAGGGAAGAAGAAGACCGGCAAAACCTCTCGCACCCACTCCGGCAAGCGCACCTCTTTGGAGTGTTGTGCTACCATCGAGGACGTGCCAGAGAGCTCCACCGCCAAGAGTAAGAAATCCAGAGCTGCACCGCCAGACACCAAGAAGGTGTCCGTCAAGGAGGATGGCATGGGAGGGGCTTTCACCATAAGCTCCACCCTCAATAACAAATAGGAAGGCGCGCTCGTCACCTTCATGCGGGAGAATGTCGATGTGTTTGCATGGCAAGCATCCGACATCCCCGGCGTTCCCAGGGAGGTGATTGAGCACCATCTTGCTGTCAGTCCTCATGCACGACCCGTCAAGCAGAAGGTCAGGAAGCAAGCTTTGGAAAGACAATAGTTCATCACAGAGGAGATCAGGAAGTTGGAAGCGGTAGGCCTGGTGAGAGGAGTACTCCATCCAACGTGGTTGGCCAATCCGGTGGTGGTGCACAAGGCAAATGGAAAGTGGAGGCTGTGTATTGAATACACATATATCAATAAGGTTTGTCCCAAGGACCCTTTCCCGTTGCCGCGCATCGACCAGATTGTTGACTCCACGGCCGGGTGTGATCTGTTATCATTCCTTGACGCCTACTCAGGATACCACTAGATCTCCATGACAAGAGAAGATGAAGAAAAGACAGCATTCATCACCCCATGTGGTACGTATTGCTTTTTACGGATGCCTTTCGGGTTGAAGAGTGCTGGATCAATGTTTGCAAGAGCAGTACAAATTGGCTTTGAGCCCCAGCTACATAGAAATATGGAAGCATATATGGATCACATAGTGGTCAAAACCAAGGACAGGGCAACACTTGTACAAGACCTGGAAGAGACGTTTGCGAATTTGCGCAAGATCAACCTCAAGTTCAACCCTGAGAAGTGTGTCTTCGGTGTTCCGTCCAGCAAACTTCTCGGGTTCTTTGTGTCACAGCGCGGGATCGAGGCGAACCCAGACAAGATCAAGGATATCGAGCAGATTGAGGCGCCCAAGCGGATCAAGGATGTGCGTCGGCTCACCGGCTGCGTTGCCGCCATGAGCCGATTCATCTCCAAGTCTGTTGAGAGTGCCCTTCCCTTTTTTAAAATCTTGAAAAAGGCGGGCCCAATGGAGTGGACCCCAGAGGCCGAAACAGCGCTACAGGATTTGAAGAAATACCTCTCCTCTACACTGATACTGGTTGCGCCTAAACCAGAAGAGCCGTTGCTGCTGTATCTGGCGGCGACGAATCAAGTGGTCAGCGCCGCGCTAGTGGCGCAGAGGGAGGTCGACGAAGAGGCAGTGGCAATGGCAGGACTGGCAGATGGCGAGCCAGAGGTTCCCCCGGCAGGGCCTGGTGCCGGCAAGGTGGGGCCCCCGGCAGAGTTTGATGTTGACGGGACAGGGCCTGCGCGACCAAAAGAAGTGATGCAAAAGAAGAAGATGATGCAGCACCCGGTTTATTTTGTCAGCTCCCTTTCGCAGGGGGCTAGGTCAAGGTACTTCGGTGTGCAGAAATTGCTCTTCGACCTCCTTATGGCCTCGAGGAAGCTGCGTCATTACTTCCAAGCACACGAAATCACCGTAGTCACCCGCCTCCCTTTGCAACGGATATTGCATAACCCAGACGCGACTGGGAGGATTGTGGAGTGGGCCTTGGAGCTGTCGAGCTTTTGTTTGAAATTTGAAAGAACTTCGACGATCCATAGCAGGGTCCTGGCGGAGTTCATTGCGGAATGGACCTCAACGACCGACGAAGAAATCCAGGAGACCACTCTCCCCGGCAAGGAAGCAAGTCGCAACTGGATCATGTACTTTGACGGGGATTTCTCGCCGCAAGGCGCCAGTGCTGGTGTGCTGCTCGTCGCACCCACCAGAGAGCACCTCAAGTATGTAATCCAGATGCACTTTCCTAGGGAGATGTCCACAAACAACACTGCTGAATACGAGGGGTTGCTTGCCGGTCTCAGGATCGCAGCAGACCTCGGGGTTAAGAAGCTCATCATCAGGGTTGATTCACAGCTTGTCGTCGGGCAAGTCAACAGAGATTATCAGAGCCCGTTGATTGAGGCCTACATAAATGAAGTGAGGAAGCTGGAAGAGCGCTTTGACGGTATACAAGCAGAGCACGTTCCCCGAGCGCAGAATGACATCGCCGATTACCTGTCGAAGCGCACTGCCTTCAAACTACCTATTGAACCATGTACTTTTGTGCTTCGGTTAACTCAACCATCCGTTGAACCATCAACAGAGCAGAACAAGCGGAGGAAATCAGTCCCCGACAAGTATTTTCCCGCCGAGCTTGCAGGAGCCGCCGGCAAGGATGCTGCCGTGGGGCAACCGACTCCGGCAGGGCGTCAAGCCGTGGCCGTAGAGACAGCCGCTCCCATGGTAGAGGAAATGCCTTTAGTCCTTGCCGTCGAGCCCCAGGCTCCAGCATGGGCGCAGCATACCGTCCGGTTCCTCTAGACAGGGGAACTTCCTGAGGAGCAGGAAGAAGCGGAGAAAGTAGCCCATCGGTCTACCATGTATCTGTTCGTCGACGATGTCCTGTACAGAAAAAGACCGAACGGTGTGAAATTGAAGTGCATCCCCCGAGAGGAAGGACTAGAGCTATTGGCAGAGATACATGGAGGGCCCTTGCTGGCAAGGCATTCCGGCAAGGTTTCTTCTGGCCCACTGCCCTCCAGGGTGCAACGTCACTAGTAACCAAGTGTGAAGTGTGCCATTTCCATTCGAAGAAGCTTCATCAACCAGCTCAAGCCCTTCAAACAATTCCTCTCTCCTGGCCATTTTCGGTCTGGGGGCTCGACATACCGGGCCCTTTCCCCCGCGCCGTCGGGGGCTTTGAGTACTTGTACATTGCAATCGACAAGTTCACAAAATGGTCGGAGGTGGAGGTAGTGAGGAAGGTGACAGCACAGTCAGCCATCAAGTTCTTCAAGGGGCTAGTCTGCCGTTTTGGTGTGCCAAACAGAGTCATCACTGACAATGGCACGCAGTTCACAAGCCACACCTTCATGCAGTACATCCAGGACCTTGGCAGCAAGGTCTGTTTTGCTTCCATGGCACACCCACGGAGCAACGGCCAGGCAGAGAGGGAAAATGCTGAAGTACTGCGAGGCTTGAGAACAAAGACTTTTGACAAGCTGCACAAGAGCGGAAGGCACTGGATTGATGAGTTGCCGGCAGTTATTTGGTCGATCAGGACGACGCCGAATCGAGCCACCGGCCAGACACCCTTTGCCCTGGTATATGGGGCAGAAGAAGTTCTCCCCATGGAACTCACATACGGGCCACCTCGAGTGCTCGCTTATGACGAGCTTGAACAAGAGCAATTGCGGCAAGATGACGCAACGCTCCTCGAGGAAGATCGTCTTCGGGCGGCTGTGAGAGCAGCGCGCTACCAGCAAGCCTTGCACCGCTACCATAGCCGCAAGGTTCATGCCCAAAGCTTTAAGGAAGGTGACCTTGTTCTTCGGCGCGTTCAATCGGCCAAGAATTCCAATAAGTTTACGCCAAAGTGGGAAGGCCCTTATCGGGTAATACGAGTCACCAGGCCCGGCGCATTCCGCCTGGAGACCGAAGATGCTATTCCAGTGAGCAATTCCTGGAACATTGAACATCTTCGCAAGTTTTACACATAAGGCGCGGTTGCCGCCCCCCGGCAAACCACCTTTTGTACAAGCCTTGCCGACAAGGCATGTAACCCTCTGTACAAAGCCAGGCGCAGACCCTGAGCATAAATAAATGAAGCACCGGTGCCCTAAGTTTTAGCATGCATCCTAGGTTAAGTTCCTCCCTCGGTTAGGGTTGATAGTGCTTAGCGGCGGCTAACCCCTAGCATAGACGTCGAGTGTGCGTCTCTCTGTTCCTTTCCGTCCTCTTTGGTTCGTAGGGTATGTGGATGTTTCTGCTGAGCTGTCTGGGGGAAAGAGAACAAGTTGGCGCCTCGGCCCCGGCAAGCCAAGGTTGCCCGGGGCTGTAGACACAAGAGTCCAACCACGGCAAGCCGAAGCTACCGGGGGCTGCAGATCCAGATAAGTCTTTTATCCCCTATTGTACATTTCCGTATGAAGTTGGGACATATGAAACCTCGTTTCATTCCTAGGCCACCCTGCTCCCCCTTTCTTCCTGCGCCCAGGATCCATTTCCTGGGTCGGAACTGGTTTGTAGTCGCGGTGACAATGAAACAAACGAAGGGCCTAACTCTACTTTGCCCTGCCTCCGCCAAGAGTGTGAGACTGGTCGAAAGAAGTAAGGGGACGGCAAGGCCTGTTGCCGGGCGACAATGTTTATCCTGAAAATAACAAGGATTCACTCCTTGGCATGGGTCTCGCCCGTGCACAAAGAACCCGACAAACACCCTTTTTCATTAAAAACATCCCATACGGGTATAGTTCATACGGAATAAAAAATGAGCAAGGGGATTGCAAGTCTTAAAATTAACAAGTTGCCGCAGGCTTACAAACTAAAAAGAGATAAGATGCCCGTAATCCTTTTCTTATCCCTCTCTTCAGGAGGTGGAAAAAGATAGAAGGAGCGCGAAAAGAGCACCTATGCGAGGTACGAGGAGCAGAAGGCACCAAGGGAACATCCCGGTGCCGGGAGGGGAGCTGGAAGATGAGGCAGCGGGCTGACAATACGCGAGGAAGGCGTCGGTGCCCGTGTACTCTGACTTGACGGCCGCCACCCGCCTTCTTCGCCTTCTTCGACCCTCCTACGCCAGCCGCCCAAGGAGGCGACGGGGAACGCGCCGATGGAGAGATTGACGAGGAAGGCCCTAGGCAAGGCGCGTGGCCGAGGGAGGGACGACGCATTCAGTCGGAGTCGAGGTCAGCGTCCCGCCGCTCGACGCCTCATCGTCACTGTCGCTGTCCTCCTCGTCACTCCCACTTGAGGAGGAATCTTCATCGTCGGAAGGGCTCTCCACGCAGCACTTTAGGCGAGTTCCAAGATCTCCAAAGATCTTGACAGAGAGCAGGCCATTCTCCATTAACTTGATGTAGAGAACGAGCCCCGCCGTCAGGCTGTGGACCCGAGCGAACGTCTTCCATCCGCGACGGAGGTACATGACGTGAGGAGCGGGGAAGTCGACGTCGACCCGCGTGTCACCATTCCCGCAGCCCCTCATGTGCAGCCTGAAGGTCTACGGCGGGTCGAGCTCCATCTCCCAAGCGAATGGAGTAGGGAGACGAAGACGACGACGCGATGGCCGGCGCAGCCTGGTGAAGAACTCACAGGGCTGGTCCCCGACGTGGCCCTCCATTGGAGGAGGCATCGCCGGTGGAGGCAAGGCCGGTGCGCCGCCCCGTCCCCCTCTTGCCGGAGCGCCGCGGCAACCTCAGCCTCGCCCCCTCCCCCTTCCTCTTGTGGCCGGCTCCGCCGCTGCAATATCTTGGGAAGGAGGGACGCGCTGTCGAGCAGAGACCCTTGCCGCCACCATCGAAGGGCCGGCGCCTCCTCTCGCCATGGCAGATGAAGAAAGAAGCCGAAGTGAATAGAGGCGGATGGTGAAAGGGTGTGGGATGCCATCCCACTCCCGCTTCTTATAAAGGGGTGGGGTCGGGGCTCGGCCGCTCCATTTGACCAATCCGGCCATAGGGGGTGCAGGGAATCAAAACCGACCCACTGCCCTAATCAGCGACGGCCCGGTTTCCCGCCTCCACCGCCTGCCACCTGCATGGGGGACACGTGGCGAGCAAGCAGAATCGAGGGGACTGTTCCCCACCCCATGACTGTTGTTGTTGCTAATGTTACTATTTCGACTGACTTTGTTATACTTGAGATGCCCGAGGACGACAACATGTCGATTATCCTTGGTAGACCATTCTTGAATACTGCAGGGGATTTTTATAGATTGCAATAAAAGCAAGGTCACTTTTCATATCAATTCTAATGAGCATACGGTGCACTTTCCAAAGAAACAATTCCAAGTGAATGGTATTAATGTTATTGAAAAATCTCCGACAATCACTATTGGAAGTTTTCAACTACCTCTACCTACTGTCAAAAAGAAATATGAAATGCTTATTGTTGGGGACATTCATATCCCCGTTGAGGTAACTTAGTGATTTATGAAAGTTGTTTGGTTTCATGCTAATCGAAACTGGTTGTTAATAAGACTTGATCAATCTTATTAATTGATTATTTTTTAGAGGTATGAGGTTGATGAATTTAGTGAGCACTACCTCCTGTCCCTACCTTTTGTTTTCTATTTTTATTAGTTAAATAAAATAAAATGCCATGTGTTTGTCTACTTCCTGAATTTCCCGTACAATAAAAATATGACCAAAAAATAAAAGTTCTCAGAATGCTTTGAAAATTTAATACGATTTTTTCTGAATATTTAAGAATTTTTGGTGCAAATAACATCAGATGGAGGTGCACCAGGCAGGCACAACCCACCTAGGCGCGCCAGGACCCCCAGGAACGCCCTGGTGGGTTGTGGTCCTCACGTGGGCCCCCTCACTTATCTCTTCATCCCACTTCATCCCCTACCTCTAGAAAAAAATCACCATTGCTCTCTCTCTCTCTCGTGTTCTTGCTCTCAAACCCGCGGATGTTGATCTCTTTGCTCAAAGTTCCGTTTTCGAAACTGTTTTGGGGGATTGTTTCTTGGTATGTGACTCCTCCATTTGTTCAATTAGTTTTTGCTTTAATGGTTTATATTTTGAATAATTAGCTACTCTTGGTGCTGCTGTAGATGAGCTTGCATGTTGAATTCTTAGAGTTCTAAGAAGTTTGAATGTTTGCTATGGCCTCTATGTATCCCTATGAGTAGTTGCTACAAATTTTGTAGAGTTTTGTTAAGAAAAATTGGTGGACTAAAAATTTCAGAATTTTTGTTCATAGGAAAAAATGAGTATCTTTAGGAAGTTTGCTTGCAAGAAGAACTCCAAGGGAGTGATTGGGGAGTCATCTGATAGTGATCTCCACACCCGGAGATTGGTGGAGCTAAGGCTGTGCGAATGGCCGCATACCCCATTCATGGAAGTGGCCGGAATCCTTTAGGAGTTTGCACAATATGCTGCTAATGCCGGCCTCACCAACTTCATCGCAGCTGAATGCGAACAATATCATCTCCTCACAAACACCTTTGTGCAAAGTTTTAATTTTCTTCCTAGGAATAATCCCCCTGAAGTGCAGTTTAATTTACATGCTCAACCCCATCAGATACCACTTACTGAATTTTGTGAAATATCTTGCTTCCTTCCGATGGTAGTTTGGTAGAGCCTAGGCTTTTATCGTACTCTAATAGTGGGTGATGAGAGAGGGGTGTCGAGTATCACCACCGCTTGCTTGCATTTTCCTATTGTTCACTATTTTGCTCTATTCATTGCAAAATGCTTGCTTGCTAGAGAGAAGGTTGGTGCTCTTAGTTCCCCAGACCTTGTTGTTTTACGCCGTGCACTAGAGGGCGGCAACACTTATAGCTTAGGAGCTATTGTGGCACGTCGCCTCCACATTAATAAGTCCAAGCGTAAAATACATGGAGGTATTTAAGACACTCGTTTAGCGGCTCGCTTTAATGTTTAGATATGCCTGCATGATTATCCTTTGCCCAAGGTTTACCAAGATCGCGCGGCCATGGATTACCACCAGTTTACTACTGCCGATTATCCTAACATTTCCTATTCTGTATAACCAGTTTTTTAGTGTGAGAACCCGTGATATTATTCCATTGCCTGCACCTACTTTGTTTGATCCTATTGCCAGTGGTGGGTACAAGATTATGCCTGCGGACATCATTGCCTACCGGAACAACCAGGCTGCAGCAGAGGAGGAACCTCAGTAGTGGGAGCCACAGGTGCCTGCTCCTCAGCAGTTCGACATGGGACCCCATGGTTTCTTCGTCTACTGATTGATTACCGAGTTAGGCCAAAAGCCGAAGCTTGCGGGAGTATGTGTTTCTCACCGACTTTACATTCATGTTCACATATTTCAGTTGTCGGTGTTCACACCTTTTCATTGTATTATCCATGCTTAATTTTATTTTCTCGCTTTCTTCTTGTGTGCTTGAAAAACTTTGATAAAATCCAAAAATATTTCCTGCTTCTTTTTGTTATTCTTTCTAGAGTAGTTTGTTGTAGCACTAAAAAGAAAACCCAAAAAGATTTCCTTGCTCTTCTTTTGCTTGTTGGGAGCTTTTCCGTGTAAATAGTTTTTCTCGTTTTGCTTTTCCCTTTTATTTCTTCGTTCTAGAAAACCAAAAACTCCAATAATATTTAAGTGTGTTTCTCTGAATTTCTTGTCTCTTTATCGAGTCGTACCATGGAGAAGACCATGATGAATATGTTGAGTGGCTCTCATATGCATAATTGTTGATCCAACGAAGAGCCCATTTTACCTTGTCTTCTCCTGTTGAATAGAATGTTTGCAGATTCCAGCTTAGTCCATGACACTCTTGCACTATTTTTATTTTCTTATCGTTCGGTCATGCAAGTGAAAGGCAATAATGACGACATTCGATGAACTGGCCGTGGCAGAGAGAAATGGGTATGAACTCGACTTGTTCTGGTTTTGTAAATATGTTTAACCTAGTATCCATGATTTAGCTAGTTATGATTAAACATGTTTGCAATGACAATTAGAGATTATAGTTTCTCATGCCATGCATAAGTAGATGGGAGTGGATAATGATTTATCTTGGATGCCAACATTTCATTAAAATGATTGTGATGTAGTATGATGATATGGTATCCTCCTCCGAATGTTCGAGTGGCTTGACTTGGCAAATGTTCATGCATGTAGTTGAATCAAAACCAACATAGCCTCTATGATATTTATGTTCGTTGTGTTCATATCCTACTTATGCTAGTGTCCAATGATACTTATGCATAATGCATGGTCATGACTGTTGTTGCTCTCTATCTGGCCACTTCTCAACCTATTTGCTAGCCTTCGCCTATACTAAGCGGGAATTCTGCTTGTACATCCAAAACCTGAAACCCAAGTTATTCTAGATGAGTCCACCATACCTACCTATACGCGGTATTACCCTGCCATCCTAAATAAATTTGCTTGGGCCATCTCTAAAAACTTCAAATAAATATCCTTTTTGTGTGCCTGGATCATTCATGAAATGACAGGAGGTAGTCGGTATCTTCCATGCTAAGCGGTTTATTCTCAGGATGAGTGTTTATTCACTCACCATCGCATGAGAAAAGGGCGGTAATAGGGATGCCTAGTCCCAAACTACAAAAAGAATTGATCTTTTCAAATAATCAAACAAAAACTCCGAATGGAGTCATAACCTTTACTTTATCGCTTGGGGACCGCCACTAGCGTGCTTAGCATGGAAGTATTGATAGCTGGTAGTCGTGGAGTAAACAAGAAGGGTACATCTCTCAAAATATCATTTACCTGTGTTTTAAAAACTTGAGCTCTGGCACCTCTGCAAATCACTGCTTCCCTCTGCGAAGGGACTATCTATTTACTTTTATGTTGTGTCATCACCTTCTAAAATAAGCACCAGGACCTGAGAGCAATGTTGTCATGCTGATGCATTGTGTGTAGCTAATGTTGGGTGCATCATGACTGGATCTTTTCTACCATGAATTACAATGTTTAGTCGCTGCTTGAACTTTGGAGGTGATGTGCATTTATGTTTTGCGATCTCAAAAAGGACTAGCGAGATACCACTATTGTCATATTATATCATGGTTGTTTCGATAATGTGTTGCCATTTGAGATATCTTATTATTGCTCACTAGCTGAATATGTCAATGATATGAGTTAATATAATTTTTAAGAGTTATTTTCAGCATGGTTAGTTATAATATTGGCTGAAAACCTGGGTGCTATTTAATCTCATTTATGCAAACAAGAGCAAAAGAGTTCGTAAAAGTTTTTCTTTTTCACTTTCAGTTTATCAACTGAATTGCTTGAGGACAAGCAAAGGTTTAAGCTTGGGGGAGTTGATACTTCTCCAACGTACCTACTTTTGCTAATGCTTTTCCTCTTGTTTTGGACTCTAATTTGCATGATTTGAATGAAACTAAACCCGGACTGACGTTGTTTTCAAGAGAACTACCATGGTGTTGTTTTTGTGCAGAAATAAAAGTTCTCGGAACGGGACGAAACTTTGCGAGGATTTTTTATATAATAAAAGAGAATTTCTGGAACCAACAACCACTGGAGGAGGGCACCTGGGTGGGCACAACCCACCAGGGCGCCCCCCCTCCAGGTGCGCCCAGGTGGGTTGTCCCCACCTGGTGGCCCCGCAGACCCTATTTTCGGAGAAAATAATCAGGGAGAAAGAATTATTGTGTTCCACGAGACGGAGCCACCGTCACCTCCTATGCTTCATCGGGCGGCCAAATCTGGAGTCCATTTGGGGCTCCGGAGAGGGGATCTTCGTTCTTCGTCATCACCAACACTTCTCCTGCGCCAATTCCATGATTCTCCCAACCGAGAGTGAGTAATTCCTTCGTAGGCTCGCTGGTCGGTGAGGAGTTGGATGAGATTCATCATGTAATCGAGTTAGTTTTGTTAGGGCTTGATCCCTAGTATCCATTATGTTCTGAGATAGATGTTGCTATGACTTTTCCATGCTTAATGCTTGTCACTTTGGGCCCAGGTGCCATGATTTCAGAACTGAACCGTTTATGTTATCACCATTATATCTATGTTCTAAATCCGATCTTGCAAGTTATAGTCACCTACGACGTGTTATGATCTGGCAACCCCGGAGTGACAATAGTCGGGACCACTCCCAGTGATGACCGCAGTTTGAGGAGTTCATGTATTCATCGTGTGTTAATGTTTTGTTCCGGTTCTCTATTAAAAGGAGGCCTTAATATCCCTTAGTTTCCAATAGGACCCCGTTGCCACAGGAGGGTAGGACAAAGGATGGCATGCAAGTTCTTTCCATAAGCACGTATGACTATTTATGGAATACATGCCTACACTACAAGAAATATGTCAACTTGCGACCATCACTATTGGTCGCTGAAAGGTCATTGTTTTTAATTTGCGACCTTTTTGTGACAAAAAACAGAAGGTCAAAAGTTGGCGGTCGTAAACTGAAATTAACGATCTTCTCTGTGAGAAGATCGTGGAAGGCAACGACGAAAACAAAAGGTCATTGGTTCAACGACCTTCTCTTTTGGTCGCTAGCTCTCTGCGCAGGCCACGTCGGATCCGACGTGGCAAAATTGCGACCAAATGAAAAGGTCGTTGACAAGAATCAGCCCGGTCAGAATAGGTGTCTATATGGGCCGAGCCCATTAATTCAGCCCATTTATTAGTTATTTTTCTTTCAATTTTTGTCGACTACATGGGCCGAGCTCAACAATTAAGCCTTTTTTATTTTATGGGTTGTGGCCTTTTTGGTTCAACGGATCAAGTATTTTTTTTAAAGATGGGTCCCAATTGTCAGGTTCTTTTGGTAAGTGGGTCCCAGTTGTCAAGGTCATTTTCTTCAAATTTCAATTTGCTAGTAAATAAATAAACCAATATTCAAATGGGAACAGACAAAGAACACACATAACACTTAAATAATAGCCAAAATCAGTTTGATACATCATACAATAGCAGAATCAGTGTGTTACATCATATAACACATATACAAATGGCAATTAGTCTAGATACTCCAGGTCTATTCAAACTTCGCATTCCCCAGCTTCCCAGCTTTGAAATCTCAAATCTTGGTTCATATAGATCTGTAGCATAAAATCGGCACCACGTTAATAGACCAAACTTGGCGTTACAGCAGATGAATGAATATGTGGTGTCTTTCTTCAAATGGCATTTACAACTAGAAGCCATCCACCCACTAACAAAATTTTCATGAATAAGTTCAGTTGTGTTTAATTACTAACCTACATGAGCTCTAAGCAACTTTCAGCACACCAGCAATAGTCGCTTGAACATGCACACAAACAAACACGACGACAAATAAATTAAGGCTAGGAAGTGACCCAATCACAACTACAACTCAAATATAATGAAGAATCTAAGCATGATAAAAATGGTTCCTCAATATGATCATGTCCCAGGTACGCTACAAGCAGGATTAAAATAAAAAAAAGTAAAATTCTTAGAATTGATATACAGAGACCGATGCTAGATTACGCAAACATCAAAATATCAGGAAACAAATAAACCCCAAATCCTCACACGTAGCAGCAAGAATAAATTTTGTCCAGATTCAATTATATAAAACACATTCACAACATATTTAATTGGAAGTGAAATCAAAACTTAAACTGCTGCATGAAGGAAACTTCTTTCGACCGCTCTGCCATGTAAATAGATTAATTTGAATAAATATAAACAGGTAAATTTGGATCATAGCCCAGGCTGGGGGTACCTTGAGTATTAGCTTGAGCTTGTCGAATTCATTGTCGTACATTCTGGGGTTGCCGGCTATGTAGGACATCGAGGATTGGACCAGCCTCTACTCATCGGCACCTGTAAACACCAAGAAAAAGAACAAATGTTTGAATCAAGCAATAGTTGTAAATTCTGTTAGCATGACTACAAATTATCAGTAACCAGAGTACTCATCTTCCTTCCGGGTTTTGAATAGCCTAACAAATTATCAGCTCCATTTTACTTCCCGGCCCACAAAAATCAGTGTTGAATAGCCCAACAGATAACACACCAGTCCCCAAACCAGCAAAGAGCATGGGAATAAACAGACAACCCCCACATTCCAATAATTCAAACACTTAGCAGTCAAAGGTGTGTGTGTGTGTGCATGTAAATGTACTGAGGTTATGCAAAGTGATAATACAGTTTTACCTTTGTTTCTTTTGTTCATGTACAAAATCTCCCATCATATATAGACCAAAGTGCATGTGACAAAACAATATAGAGCATGCTTCTAATAACTGGGCAATCCAGCACCAAGTCCGACTCTACTACTACTACCTGTGACGCATCATTGTTTATCCATGGCAGATAATTGTAAAGATTAGAACCAATGATTTTGATACAGAAGTTACCTAGCCTGGTAGCCTAGCATAGAACAACACTACATAGTACTTGGCCAGCAAATTTGAGCAATTCAGTGACCGCACCGCATGACAACAAATATGAAAACTATGAACAACATCGCATACGATGTGTGACAACAGAGAACACATTTGACAATGCAGAACGCATGCGGAACCACACATCCCATAAAAGGGTTACAATCTAGAGGCAATTAGCTAGCTACTACCAGATCAATCACTCATCAATTTAGAACTACAAAAGAGCGCAAAAGAAATGAATCAACAAGAGCATAAGGCATACTTAGCCAGCTAGCTAGATTTCATCTTGAGACTTATCCTGGTGCTTCTGTAGCATCTCGATAATGTAACATCCCAAAATTCTATATTTTGGAATGTTATATTAAATAAATAGTTTTGATTGTTTGTTTGATTGTGGTGTGGTTGCTTGTGTGAAATTGAGTGAAATTTGAAACTTTTTAAAAGATAAATGAGAGGGAATAAAAGGACTTTCCCAAACTTTCACCTTGCATTTCGGATCTCCATGGATTCAAATTATTTTCAAATACAAAACCCTAGAGTGAGGATGATATGACTTCTTCCATTTAAAAAAAATGAAAAGGGTTTTGAAAAGATTTGAATTCCATTTGGAAATATTTTAAATTCAGAAACTTTATGCAACTCAATGATTTTCATGAGAGAATATAAAATGACTTCTTCAAAACATATGAAATATGAGTTGGAAGTTTAAAAGAATCAAATTTAAAGTCCCTTTGAAATTATTTTCAATTTGGAGTTATTTTGGTTTTATTCAAATTATTTTTCTCTAAAAATAAAATATATGGAAAATAGGGTAAAATGATTCCCTACATCAGAAAATTGGAGAGAAATAGAGGCCAAGGACCAGAGAGGAAACCCTTCTCCCATCTAGGGAGGAGGTCAAGGAAGAAGGAGAAGAAGGGGCCCCCCTCTCCCCTTTTCTTCCGGTGGCGCCGGAACGCTGCCGTGGCCACCATCATCATCACCGCGATCTTCACCAACACCTTCGCCATCTTCACCAACATCTCCATCACCTTCCCCCCTCTATCTACAGCGGTCCACTCTCCCGCAACCCGTTGTACCCTCTACTTGAACATCCAATGATGTGTTGCCATCCTATGATGTCTGAGTAGATTTTCATTGTCCTATCGGTGGTTGATGAATTGCTATGATTGATTTAATTTGCTTGTGGTTATGTTGTTGTCCTTTGGTGCCCATCATATGAGCGCGCGCGTGGATCACACCATAGGGTTAGTTGTATGTTGATAGGACATGTATTGGAGGGCAAGAGTGACAGAAGCTTCAACCTAGCATAGAAATTGATGCATACGGGATTGAAGGGGGCCCAATATATCTTAATGCTATGGTTGGGTTTTACCTTAATGAACGTTAGTAGTTGCGGACGCTTGCTAATAGTTCCAATCATAAGTGCATAGAATTCCAAGTCAGGGATGACATGCTAGAAGTGGCCTCTCACACTTAAAACTTGCTATCGGTCTAGTAAAGTAGTCAATTTCTTAGGGACAATTTCGCAACTCCTACCACCACTTTTCCACACTCGCTATACTAACTTTATTGTGTCTTTATATAAACAGCCCCTAGTTTTTATTTACGCGCTCTTTATTATCCTGCAAACCTGTCCAACAACACCTACAAAGTACTTATAGTTTCATACTTGTTCTAGGTAAAGCGAACGTCAAGCATGCGTAGAGTTGTATCGGTGGTCGATAGAACTTGAGGGAATATTTGCTCTACCTTTAGCTCCTCGTTGGGTTCGACACTCTTACTTATCGAAAGAGGCTACAATTGATCCCCTATACTTGTGGGTTATCAATGACCGAGTGTTAGAATGCGAGATTCGCTAAACCATATACAAGGTAACGATTTGGGTGCGGGATGGATTGATCACCATACCGACTTACTCTTATTATTCGCCTTGCTGTATGGGATGGTAAATCTGAGTGACTTACCTATAGTAGAGAGACGACGATCAAAACCTTGTTTAAACCTTAGTATCGTATAACAATTTTTCCCCTCGTACAAGGCAGCTGTTGCCAATCGTAGGATATACGGTGAGGTTCAACCCAGACCCATTTCCTGCAGGAGAAACCATAAATTGTTGACCACCATGAGATATCGATAGTTGTTTAGTATGGGCGCAAGACCCGTCAGATAAGAAGACCCAGTCACAAGAGGATCGTACTCAGAAAAAGGGACAGAAAAATTGAGAAAAATGTTATGCCACTATAGGAAGAGCCCAGAGAAGGAATTGTCCTGAAGATCTGAGAGGATCAACACTGTCAACAATAAGGTGGAGTATATGAGTTTTGATGGAACCGTAACAATTCTTCTAAGGGTGGTAGCACCCGAGACCCCCCCGCGACGACCGATGGATTTTGAGAAGACCCCCAAACCTAACCTATTTCTTTCTAGCCTCTCCGAAACTCGAGGACGAGATTCATTTTAAGGGTGGTAGGTTTGTAACATCCCAAAATTTTAAATTTTGGAATGTTATATTAAATAAATAGTTTGGATTGTCTATTTGATTGTGGTGTGGTTGCTTGTGTGAAATTGAGTGAAATTTGAAACTTTTTGAAAGTTAAATGAGAGGGAATAAAAGGACTTTCCCAACGTTTCACCTTGCATTTCGGATCTCCATGGATTAAAGTTCTTTTCAAATACAAAACCCTAGAGTGAAGATGATAGTTCTTCCATTTAAACAAATGAAAAGGGTTTTGAAAATATTTGAATTCTATTCAGAAATAGTTTAAATTCAGAAACTTTATGCAACTCAACGATTTTCATGAGAGAAGATAAAATGACTTCTTCAGAACATATGAAATATGAGTTGGAAGTTTAAAAGAATCAAGTTTAGAGTCCCTTTGAAATATTTTCAATTTCGAGTTATTTGGGTTTTATTCAAATTATTTTTCTCTAAAAATAAAATATATGGAAAATAGGGTAAAATGATTGCCTACATCAGAAAATTGGAGAGAAATAAATTTGAAACTATTTTAGTATTTTTAAAATGATTTTTATTGGGTGTTATTGCAACAGTAGCACTATTTGTTTTATTTAAAATTTTGTCGATTTTATTTGATGCTAGAAAAATGTTCATCTTAAATCTTTTTCTGAAAATTTTGATATATAATATCCCTATATTATATTCTCAGTTTTTGTGATTTTTCTTTTTTTCATTTACTTTGTGTTTATTAAAAAAAGAACTTCCTCCGCGGACTGGGCCGGCCCAGCCAATCGGCCGAGGCCACGGCCCAGCCAGCGCACCCGTGCGCCCCGCTCGCCTCCGACTCCAGGCGGAGTCCCGCCCGAGCACGCCGGCCGCCGCCGTGCCGTCTCCGGACTCCGACGCCAACCCGGCCCCTCCTCCAAGCCACGCCCTCCCCCTCTGCCTTTAAAGGCAAGACCGCCGCCCCCTCTCTCCCCTCTCCTCCTCGCATCTCACAGCCGCCACCACCTTGCCTCGCCGTCGCCGGAGCCCCGCCGCCACCTCCTCGCATGCAGCCGCCGCCGCCGCCGTCTTCTCCGCTGCCGTTGAATGCCGCCGCCACCAGTAGATCCCCGATCTAATCTCGACCGCCGGATCTCGATCCGGCGGCTGAGATCTTGCCTCCGTTGTTTTGGTTTCGTTTGTTTAGCGAGCGTTCGCTCATTAGCTTCTGGTAGCGAACATTTTTGTTCTGTAGGGTTCTGTAGCGAACGTTCCTTCGACAGGATTTTTCTTTTATTTTAGTTTCCTGCCAGGGACCTATTCGTAGTTTTATTTTATAGTTTAGCCCCTGATCTTCAAACCCTCACAACTTTTTGCTTGTTTATCCAAATCCAGCGAAACTAACACCCACTTCTTCGTTATGATGTCCTCTATCCAGATAATGAACTGAAACATGTTTCTGAAAGTTTAAAATTTGGTTTCAAACAGATTTGTATTCAAATTTCTTTTGTTCATAACTCGAGTTTTATAACTCCGATTTAATTGATTCTTTTTGCTAATTGAAGCTCTTGACCTAAAATTTCTGATAAGACCAAATCCCCCCAATTTTGGTACTATTAGAAATTGTTTTATGTTGCAAGAGTTAATTTTTTGTTTTCAAAGTTTTCTGAGATCCTTTCTTCGATTCTTTTGCTTGATTGCTTATGTGTGGTTACTATTGCTTGCTCACGATAGATTGACCAGAGTGTGACAAGTAGAACTATCAAGAGTTATGAGTGCGAATCATCTTCATCAATAGTACAATGCAAGTTCACACTTTGAACATACTTTTCATACCCCGTTTTTATGCATTAGTTTCAACCCTCAAACATTGCATGAGTAGGGTTTTGATCACATGTGGGTATTGGGAACTAGTTGTTGAGGTAGGAACCTATTGTCTTTTATCAACCCTGGGATTACTACGTTATGCTTATACTGCTATTCTATGCTCGTAGACGTGGATTGGTTTTGAGGGAATTCATGGAAGTTGTGAGAGACTATTGTTAACTAAGGTTTAACTCAAGGTGGCTACTTTAATACACATCTGGGTGGATTGGTTGGGGCACCCTGGGGATACCAGTGGATTGCCCGGACACCTGGGGAAGCCAGTGTGTGCTAGGAAATCCCGGGGTACCCGTGTGATCATCCTATGGTTTGCCACCCAGGCTCAAAGGGATCAAAAGATTATTCATGCTAGAAACTTCCATGTGCAGCCACAAGCCATTACGGGCTCTGGCATAGTTGAGTAAGTTGTGGGACTCCTTTCCATGATGGGTTAGCAGATGTAGGGGATTGTAGGTGTACCGGCTTATCTATCGGTTAAGGGGACCTCTTCGGAAAGACTGTGTCTCGGTCATCTGTTTCTCAAACATCATGAAGTGCGAGAAATTCAATGGAGGAGATCAAGTCTTCTGGGGACAAGTGCGCAAACCTCTGCAGAGTGTACAAACTAATCATGATTAGCCGTGTCCCCGATTACGGACATCCTGAGTATCTGGTACTTGAATTATTAATTTGATCTCATCACTATATTTAATGAATTTGTTGGATTATTAATGATTTGGGATTGAGTTGGGATTACCTTCCCAATGTTTTCAACAAACTTTGTAGTTAAATAAAATTTATTCCTTTGTTGTAGGGAAAAATTAGCTTTATGAAAAAATTAAACTTAGAGCCTCCACCAGCCAAATATGCATATAGAGATAGCCATTCTCATTTTTATCCTATGGTGTGAATTTGCCAGTACATTCATTGTACTGACCTACATGGTTGCAACGTCTCATGTTGCCGGAATCTTACGACGAGTAAGTGATACATTAGGGTTACGATTTCTACACTCAACTTTGCCGTTGGTGTTGATGGGAATCCACAACCTTGTTGTTACTTCCACTATTTGGATTGAGGTAATATTATTTACGTTACTTTATACATGTGATTTACCTCTGTTATAAATCCTTGAGTACCGTGTGTGTGTCAGCATACCGATCCAGGGATGACACTTAAGCACAGAGACTTGATCCTTCCGGGTCGGGTCGCTACAGATAACTTGGTCCAGGGGTCGGTCTCCGGACCTCCGAAAAAACTTGTCGCCGATCTTGAACTCGTACGCCTCCGGCTGCCCAGAATGAACTCCTTCAACAACAAAAAACATATGAAATTAAAAGGACATCGGTAAGAGCAGGGAAAAACAACATATGATAATGCTTCATAGTAACTTATTTAGCTGGACTTTGTACTACTTTGGTTTCATTCTGATATAACGGAACCAGGGATGATTAAAAAAAAGAAAATCCTTCGACCATAATGTTACACAGTAGTCAATTTATGGTCTAAACATCATATGTCGGCCGTGCTCTGAACCAAACTGTAATGAACCTTAAGAGATGATTGTACTGATACACTAGAATTTCATCCATTTATCAACACTTGAAGAGATTAGGACTGCAATTTGCAGTGAATCAGAGATTGGGACTACAATTTCATCCCTAGCAAATATATGTTTCCTGATTATTATTCATTTCCAAATGCAGGAAACCATCTCGGTGACCCAGCTTGTCTGAGAGACTGTTGCCGTTATGAAGGCATTCACACAATCTGGGTATCCTACAATACTTGGCACTTTCTATTTGTTGCCGATGTATCACCGAAAAGGCTTGTGCTGCCAGAGTGATTACCAGCAGCAGCAGCGAGGAACGGAAGCAGAGTAGCAAAGCAATGCTTTTGCCGAACTCGGCATGCACGCAGAGTGACACAAACTCATCATCACACAATATGAATACTGTAAACTCCAAACTTACTCGGACGCTAGTGACACAAGTGTCCGAGTAATGCAATGCATGTATCAAACCCTATGCAGACCGATGAAAACTCGTGGGACAAATGAGTAAGTAGCATGCAAAATCACTTGCACTGACAATGGTGGCTGCTGTCAGGTTCACCAGGATACACTCACACACACACACACACACACACACACACACTTATTATTAACACTGGTAGAACAGAGCAGTGGTGCCGCAGCAATGGCGTGGCGCGGCACGGGCAGGCAGGCAGGCAGACATGCCGACGCGTGCATGGCAAAAAAAGAAATACCAGGGGCCTCGACCTCGTGGCATGCCATAAAAGGAGAATGTACAAGTCACGGGGCGATTGAGCCAGCCGCGACGTGGACAAGTCGGGAGACAGCGAATTGGGCGAGCCCATTCTACATGCGTGCTGACTCTATAATAGTCTAATCATCATTCTCCTGTGACTGCACCCTAAATCCGGAGCATGGGAGACACGGATTGATGGGCGCCCATGCCATGCGTGATCCATCCGAATAGTCGGACGGAGAATCAAACTTTGGAAAGCAATCTGGCCACCACCTAGGACTCATGTTTTGGACAGCCATGCGCCTAGTTATTTTTTCATTAGGTAAAAAAGGTGGAAATGAAGCATATGCAGTTGAACATGTTTTGAGCAAGCAGAAAGAATTTAATCATGCAAAGATACAGGGATTGATGAAAGCATGTATAGAGACAGTACATTGATTAGAAAAATAAAGGACTTGGGTGGGGGCTACAAGCAGAATCATGGTGTTTGTTAACAATGGAATGGGATATGTATGAAACACACACATGCGGAATACAGAGAACTAGCCATTTGAAGCAATTTGAAGCACACACAAAGAAGAAGTTTGACCTATTTATAGAGCTCACGGTCAATCAGTTCAACCCAAAGAAGCAGTTTGAAGCACACATATTGGGCATACAGAGAACCAGAAACATCATTGTCGGTCTGCAGCATGGCCTAGCACAACAGGTTGATTCCCCAACCAAATATCGAACGACCGGCCCCTAAATATCCAGGTTCAGTGCGGATTTTGTACTTACGAAAAAGACTTGGGTTCATACTGAACTGATACTAATTTGGGCTTTCCACTAGCATCGGTCCATAAATCCAACATGCATAATGTCATTCCTGTTGAGCACCTACTGATTCGATTCATCAACTTTTACTGATTTCTATAATCCTACTATAGCAGTTCAGACTATGTCCAAGTCATAGATCCTAATTGAAACAGATTATCAAAAGTTTCAGACGACACCCGTTTCAGTAAACTGTTTTTCAAACTAGTGCAAATATCCAGAAAAGTTCCAGACGAGTGCAAGTATGAGTTTCTTGCCAAAGGAAAAGAGTAGGAAATTGAGGGCCTCTCACCAGGCGACCCGGCCATGACGACGATGACGATGGGGGCCTGCTAGTTGTAGGGCAGGTCTACGACGAGTGGAACGTGGCTGGCTGGATGTCGTGGATCGTGGGACTTGGAGGGGCGGGGCTGGCTCTCGTGGATCATGGGACTTGGAGCTCGCTGGAGGTCAATGGGGGGCAGCACATGTCCCGTCGCCCGAAGCAGAGGACGAGCGGGCGCCGTGGCAGAGGCGCAGGGGTGGTCTGCGGGGCGGCGACGCGGACGAACTACAGCGGCGGCAGGAGCTCCCGAAGGGGCCATGCATGGCGGGGCTGTTGTAGATGTACCTGAGAGAGAGGGAAGATGCGTGAGGGAGAGAGAGAAAGAGGAAAAGAGAAGGACGGGACGATAACACAAGAAAGGGCTGATGTCTGCTACACAACCTTCTTCTTGTAGACGTTTTTGGGCCTCCAAGTGCAGAGGTTTGTAGGACAGTAGCAAATTTCCCTCAAGTGGATGACCTAAGGATTATCAATCGGTTGGAGGCGTAGGATGAAGATGGCCTGTCTCAAACAACCCAGCAACCAAATAACAAACAGTCTCTTGTGTCCCCAACACACCCAATACAATGGTAAATTGTATAGGTGCACTAGTTCGGCGAAGAGATGGTGATACAAGTGCAATCTGGATAGTAGATATAGGTTTTTGTAATCTGAAAATATAAAAACATCAAGGTAACTAATGATAAAAGTGAGCGTAAACGGCATTGCAATGCTAGGAAACAGGGCCTAGGGTTCATACTTTCACCAGTGCAAATTCTCTTAATAACATAATTGGATCATATAACTATCCCTCAACATGCAACAAAGAGTCACTCCAAAGTCACTAATAGCAAAGAACAAACGAAGAGATTATGGTAGGGTACGAAACCACCTCAAAGTTATTCTTTCTGATCGATCTATTCAAGAGTCCTTAATAAAATAACATGAAGCTATTCTTTCCGTTCGATCTATCATAGAGTTCGTACTAGAATAACACCTTAAGATACAAATCAACCAAAACCCTAATGTCACCTAGATACTCCAATGTCGCCTCAAGTATCCGTGGGTATGATTATACCATATGCATCACACAATCTCAGATTCATCTATTCAACGAACACATAGAATCTCAAAGAGTGACCCAAAGTTTCTAGCGGAGAGTCAAGACAAAACGTGTGCCAACCCCTATGCATAAGTTCACAAGGTCACTGAACCCGCAAGTTGATCACCAAAACATACATCAAGTGGATCACGTGATATCCCATTGTCACCACAGATAAGCACATGCAAGACATACATCAAGCGTTCTCAAATCCTTAAAGACTTAGTCCGATAAGATAACTTCAAAGGGAAAACTCAATCCATTACAAGAGAGTAGAGGGGGAGAAACATCATAAGATCCAACTATAATAGCAAAGCTCGCGATACATGAAGATCGTGCCGAATCAAGAACACGAGAGAGAGAGAGATCAAACACATAGCTACTGGTACATACCCTCAGCCCCGAGGGTGAACTACTCCCTCCTCGTCATGGAGAGCGCTGGGATGATGAAGATGGGCACCGGTGACGGAGCCCCCCTCCGGCAGGGTGCCAGAACAGGGCCCCGATTGGTTTTTGGTGGCTACAGAGGCTTGCTGCGGCGGAACTCCCGATCCAGGTTATGTTCTGGAGGTTTGGGTATTTATAGGGATTTTTGGCGTCAGGAACAAGTCAGGGGGGTCTCCGAGTCATCCACGAGATAGGGCGGCGCGCCCAGGGGGTAGGGCGCGCTCCCTACCCTCGTGGACGGCCCGGAACTCTTCTGGCCCAACTCTTTCACTCTGGTGGCTTCTTTTGGTCCATAAAAAATCATCAAAAATTGGCACGTCAATTGGACTCCATTTGGTATTCCTTTTCTGTCAAACTCAAAAACAAGGAAAAAACAAAAACTGGCACTGGGCTCTAGGTTAATAGGTTAGTCCCCAAAATCATATAAAATAGCATATAAATGCATATAAAACATCCTAGATGGATAATATAATTGCATGGAACAATCAAAAATTATAGATACGTTGGAGACGTATCAAGCATCCCCAAGCTTAATTCCTGCTCGTCCTCGAGTAGGTAAATGATAAAAACAGAATTTTTGATGTGGAATGCTACCTAACATATTTATCAATGTAATCTTCTTTATTATGGCAATAATATTTAGATCCATAAGATTCAAAACAAAAGTTTAATATTGACATGAAAACAATAATACTTCAAGCATACTAACAGAGCAATCATGTCTTCTCAAAATAACATGGACAAAGCAAGCTATCCCTACAAAATCATATAGTCTGGCTATGCTCTATCTTCATCACACAAAATATTTAAATCATGCACAACCCCGATGACAAGCCAACCAATTGTTTCATACTTTAGTATTCTCAAACTTTTTCAACTTTCACGCAATACATGAGCGTGAGCCATGGACATAGCACTATAGGTGGAATAGAATGGTGGTTGTGGAGAAGACAAAAAGGAGAAGATAGTCTCACATCAACTAGGTGTATCAACGGGCTATGGAGATGCCCATCAATAGATATCAATGTGAGTGAGTATGGATTGCCATGCAACGGATGCACTACAGCTATAAGTGTATGAAAGCTCAAAAAAAGAAACTAAGTGGGTGTGCATCCAACTTGCTTGCTCACGAAGACCTAGGGCAGTTTGAGGAAGCCCATCATTGGAATATGCAAGCCAAGTTCTATAATGAAAGATTCCCACTAGTATATGAAAGTGACAACATAGGAGACTCTCTACCATGAAGATCATGGTGCTACTTTGAAGCACAAGTGTGGTAAAAGGATAGTAGCATTGCCCCTTCTCTCTTTTTCTCTCATCATTTTTTTGTTTTTTTGTGCCTTCTCTTTTTTTATGGCCTCTTTTTTTCTTTTCTTTTTTAATTTGGGCTTCTTTGGCCTCTTTTATTTATTTTTTTCGTTCGGAGTCTCATTCCGACTTGTGGGGTAATCATAGTCTCCATCATCCTTTCCTCACTTGGGACAATGCTCTAATAATGATGATAATCACACTTTTCTTTACTTACAACTCAAGAATTACAACACAATACTTAGAACAAAAGTATGAGTCTATGTGAATGCCTCCGGCCGCGTACCGGGATGTGCAATGAATCAAGAGTGACACATATGAAAATCATGAACGGTGGACTTGCCACAAATACGTTGTCAACTACATGATCATGCAAAGCAATATGACAATGATGGAGTGTGTCATAATAAACGGAACGGTGGAAAGTTGCATGGCAATATATCTCGGAATGCCCATGGAAATGCCATGATAGGTAGGTATGGTGGCTGTTTTGAGGAAGGTATATGGTGGGTATATGATACCGGCGAAATGTGCGCGGTATTAGAGAGGCTAGCAATGGTGGAAGGGTGAGAGTGTGTATAATCCATGGACTCAACATTAGTCATAAAGAACTCACATACTTATTGCAAAAATCTATTAGTTATCGAAACGAAGTACTACGCGCATGCTCCTAGGGGGATAGATTGGTAGAAAAAGACCATCGCTCATCCCCGACCGCCACTCATAAGGAAGACAATCAATAAATAAATCATGCTCCGACTTCATCACATAACGGTTCACCATACGTGCATGCTACGGGAATCAGAAACTTCAACACAAGTATCTCTCAAATTCACAACTACTCAACTAGCATGACTCTAATATCACCATCTTCATATCTCAAAACAATCATAAGGAATCAGACTTCTCATAGTATTCAATGCACTTTATATGAAAGTTTTTATTATATCCTTCTTGGATGCCCATCATATTAGGACTAAATTCATAACCAAAGCAAATTACCATGCTGTTTAAGACTCTCAAAATAATATAAGTGAAGCATGAGAGTTCATCTATTTCTTCAAAATAAAACCACCGTCTGCTCTAAAAAGATATAAGTGAAGCACTAGAGCAAATGACAAACTACTCCAAAAGATATAAGTGAAGATCAATGAGTAGTCGAATAATTATGTAACTATGTGAAGACTCCCTAACATTTAAGAATTTCAGATCTTGGGATATTATTCAAACAGCAAGCAAAATTAAATAAAATAAAATGACGCTCCAAGCAAAACACATATCATGTGGTGAATAAAAATATAGCCTCAAGTAAAGTTACCGATGAACGAAGACGAAAGAGGGGATACCTTCTGGAGCATCCCCAAGCTTAGGCTCTTGGTTGTCCTTGAATATTACCTTGGGGTGCCTTGGGCATGCCCAAGCTTAGGCTCCTGCCACTCCTTATTCCATAGTCCATCGACTCTTTACCCAAAACTTGAAAACTTCACAACACAAAACTCAATAGAAAACTCGTAAGCTCCGTTAGTATAAGAAAATAAAACCACCACTTAGGTACTGTTGTGAACTCATTCTAAATTCATATTGGTGTAATGTCTACTATATTCCAGCTTCTCTATGGTTCACACCCTCCGATACTACTCATAGATTCATCAAAATAAGCAAACAACACAATGAAAATAGAATCTGTCAAAAATAGAACAGTCTCTAGTAATCTGTATCATTCGAATACTTCTGTAACTCCAAAAATTCTGAAATAAATTTTGGAACTGAGGAATTTGTCTATTAGTCATCTGCCAAAATAATCAACCTAATAGAACTCTCCAGAAAAAAATGGCAGCTAATCTCGTGAGTGCAAAAGTTTCTGTTTTTTACAGCAAGATCGCAAAGACTTCACCCAAGTCTTCCCAAAGGTTCTACTTGGCACAAACACTAATTAAAACATAAAACCACATCTAAATAGAGGCTAGATGAATTACTTATTACAAAACAGGAGCAAAAGGCAAAGAACAAAAATAAAATTGGGTTGCCTCCCAACAAGGGCTATTGTTTAACGCCCCTAGCTAGGCATGATGATTTCAATGATGCTCACATAAAAGATAAGAATTGAAACATAAAGAGAGCATCATGAAGAATATGACTAGCACATTTAAGTCCAACCCACTTCCTATGCATAGGGATTTTGTGAGCAAACAACTTATGGGAACAATAATCAACTAGCATAGGAAGGCCAAACAAGCATAACTTCAAAACTTTAAGCACATAGAGAGGAAACTTGATATTATTGCAATTCTTACAAGCATATGTTCCTCCCTCATAATAATTTTAGTACCATCATGAATGAATTCAAGAATATAACCATCACATAAAGCATTCTTTTCATGATCTACAAGCATAGAAAATTTACTACTCTCCACATAAGCAAAATTCTTCTCATTAATAGTAGTGGGAGCAAACTCAACAAAATAACTATCATGTGAAGCATAATCCAATTGAAAAATCATGATGACAAGTTTCATGGTTATCTTTATTCTTTATAGCATACGTGTCATCACAATAATCATCATAAATAGGAGGCATGCTTTCATCATAATAAATTTGCTCATCAAAACATGGGGGACAAAAAATATCATCTTCATCAAACATAGCTTCCCCAAGCTTGTGGCTTTGCATATCATTAGCATCATGGATATTCAAGGAATTCATACTCACAACATTGCAATCATGCTCATCATTCAAAAATTTAGTGCCAAACATTTTAATGCATTCTTCTTCTAGCAATTGAGCACAATTATCGGAATCCTTATTTTCACGGAAGACATTAAAAAGATGAAGCATATGAGGCACCCTTAATTCCATTTTTTGTAGTTTTCTTTTATAAACTAAACTAGTGATAAAACAAGAAACTAAATGATTTGATTGCAAGATCTAAAGATATACCTTCAAGCACTCACCTCCGAAGCAACAGCGCCAGAAAATGCTTGATGTCTACTACACTACCTTCTTCTTGTAGACGTTGTGGGGCCTCCAAGTGCAGAGGTTTGTAGGACGGTAGCAAATTTCTCTCAAGTGGATGACCTAAGGTTTATCAACCCGTGGGAGGCGTAGGATGAAGATGGTCTCTCTCAAACAACCCTGCAACCAAATAACAAAGAGTCTCTTGTGTCCCCAACACACCCAATACAATGGTAAATTGTATAGGTGCACTAGTTCGGCGAAGAGATGGTGATACAAGTGCAATATGGATAGTAGATATAGGTTTTTGTAATCTGAAAATATAAAAACATCAAGGTAACTAATGATAAAAGTAAGTGTAAATGGTATTGCAATGCTAGGAAACAAGGCCTAGGGTTCATACTTTGACTAGTGCAAGTTCTCTCAACAATAATAACATAATTGGATCATATAAATATCCCTCAACATGCAACAACGAGTCACTCCAAAGTCACTAATAGCGGAGAACAAACGAAGAGATTATGGTAGGGTACGAAACCACCTCAAAGTTATTCTTTCTGATCGATCTATTCAAGAGTCCGTAGTAAAATAACATGAAGCTATTCTTTCTGTTCGATCTATCATAGAGTTCGTACTAGAATAACACCTTAAGATACAAATCAACCAAAACCCTAATGTCACCTAGATACTCCAATGTCACCTCAAGTATCCGTTGGTATGATTATTCGATATGCATCACACAATCTCAGATTCATCTATTCAACCAACACATAGAACCTCAAAGAGTGCCCCAAAGTTTCTACCGGAGAGTCAAGATGAAAACGTGTGCCAACCTCTATGCATAAGTTCACAAGGTCACTGAACCCGCAAGTTGATCACCAAAACATACATCAAGTGGATCACGTGATATCCCATTGTCACCACAGATAAGCACATGCAAAACATACATCAAGTGTTCTCAAATCCTTAAAGACTCAATCCTATAAGATAACTTCAAAGGGAAAACTCAACCCATTACAAGAGAGTAGAGGGGGAGAAACATCATAAGATCCAACTATACAGCAAAGCTCGCCATACATTAAGATCATGCCGAATCAAGAACACGAGAGAGAGAGAGAGAGATCAAACACATAGCTACTGGTACATACCCTCAGCCCCGAGGGTGAACTACTCCCTCCTCGTCATGGAGAGCACCGGGATGATGAAGATGGCCACCGGTGAGGGATCCCCCCTCTGGCAGGGTGCTGGAACAGGGCCCCAATTGGTTTTTGGTGGCTACAGAGGCTTGCAGCGCCGGAACTCCTGATCTAGGTTATGTTCTGGAGGTTTGGGTATTTATAGGAATTTTTGGCGTCGGGAACAAGTCAGGGGGGTCTCCGAGTCATCCACGAGATAGGGCGGCGCGCCCCCACCCTCGTGGACGGCCCGGGATTCTTCTGGCCCAACTCTTTCACTTTGAGGGCTTCTTTTGGTCCATGACAAATCATCAAAAATTGGCACGTCATTTGGACTCCGTTTGGTATTCCTTTTCTGTAGAACTCAAAAACAAGGAAAAAACAGAAACTGGCACTGGGCTCTAGGTTAATATGTTAGTCCCAAAAATCATATAAAATAGCATATAAATGCATATATAAAATCCTAGATGGATAATATAATAGCATGGAACAATAAAAAATTATAGTTACGTTGGAGACGTATCAAGGGCCTACTCCGCGGGGTGCCGCGTCGCCTTGTCAACGCTGAGCTAGCGAATTGGCGAGGACCGCGTTCATGGTCGGCACGTCGCCGGCGGAGAGGGCCACCGCCTCCATGGCCGGTGATGGGTGTAGGTGTGCTGGGCGCCGTAGAATCCTGCCTTAGGTCGCCGGGATTGGGCGCTGGAGGTGGCGGTGGGAAGTTGGATCCGGGAGTGGGGAGAGGGGAGAGGATCTGAGGTGGGGAGGGGAGGTGTGGCGGAGGTGGGTGGCGACGAGGGGACGGGTGGGTGGCGGCGGGGGACCGGTGGGTGGGGGTGGCGGCGAGGGGAGGAGAGGGGAGAGTTCCAGAGGGGTGGGCGGGTTGGTGGGAGAGGGACGCTGGATCGAGGGACTGAAGGAGAGTCTGGACGGCTCAGATCGACTACAGTGGGGGGTGATCCATGGGCTGCTTCCTGATTAGTTCAAACATGAGGTATTTATTAAAATTATCTCTTAGTGCTAAGAATAGGGGGTTTCGTGAAGTAGCTATCAAAATTATTTTGCAAAATGGCATCACTAAAATTTTCAATTAATTTAAACCACATTTTGTGGATGATCACCAATTTGTATGCATTTCCAATCCTACTAGCTACTTTTGGTCATTTAAACAAAATTGCGCCGATTTAGTTGGAACCGGGTCAAATTTGAACTGCAGCTGCGTCATAATTTTCTCTTTATTTTTTGCAAAAATCATTTTAGGTACATAAGTATCTATTTAATCAGAGAAACACCAAACAAATTGTAAGATTCAATCACTAGCTAGGAACGGTCATGCCCGCCGTTTTGACCGCATTTTGAAACGGGCATAAACAATTCAATAAAAAATCAAAAAAATTGAAAACCTTTGCATTGTGCCATTATATGTGACCA
Organism: Aegilops tauschii subsp. strangulata; assembly: GCF_002575655.3. NCBI lineage: Eukaryota > Viridiplantae > Streptophyta > Magnoliopsida > Poales > Poaceae > Aegilops > Aegilops tauschii. The sequence continues at coordinate 266,439,278 of NC_053038.3, read as the reverse complement.
AGTTATCGGGAAATATAATAAACTTGTAATATGAAAATTATTTTAGAAAAGTGTTCTCATAAATGAGCTATCATGTGTGAAGATTCATGGCTTTCAACCCAAATGCTCAATCTTATGGCCACATTCATGTCATAGTTTGTTGAAATGATCTAATATTGTGCACAAGGGTGCGTATTGGAATGTCAAACAAGGAAGTTTTCATTTTCTTTGGACGAAAAAATCATTTTCCATTTTTCGAGTGCCCAAAGTTTTTTTATGAAGGACCTACCATATATTTGTTGCAAAATTGTACCAATTCAATTTTATAAAATAATAGGTCATATTTAATGTACAATTGACCAAATGGTTTGGTGTCAAAAGTTTTGATCAAACTCTCATGAAAAAGACAAATTTCTGCCGATTCAGTTGGAACCGGGTCAAATTTGAACTGCAGCTGCCTCATAGTTTGCTCTTTATTTTTTGCAAAAATCATTTTTAGGTACTTAAGTATCTATTTAATCAGAGAAACACCACAAAATTTCCAAGATTTAACCACTAGGTAGGAACGGTCAATCCCGCCGTTTTGACCGCAGCTTGAAACGTGCATAAAAAATTCAAAAAAAAAGAAAACCTTCGCATTGTGTCATTATATTTGACAAAGTTACCGGTAAAAATAATAAACTTGTAATATGACAATTATTTTAGAAAAGTGTAATCATAAATGAGCTATCATGTGTGAAGATTCATGGCTCTCAACCCAAATGCTCAATCTTATGGCCACATTCAAGGAATAGTTTGTTTAAATTATCTAATATTGTGCACAAGGGTGCGTATTGGAATTGCAAACAATGTTGCCTAAGGAAGTTTTCATTTTCTTCGGACGGAAAATTCATTTTCCATTTTTCGAGTGCCCAAAATGAGTTTTTTTTGTGAAGGACCTACCATATATTTGTTGCAAAATTGTACCATATCAATTTTATAAAATACTAGGACATATTTAATGCACAATATACCAAATAGTTGGGTGTCAAATGTTTTGATCCACCTCTTGTGAAAAAGACAAATTTCTGCCGATTCAGTTCGAACCGGGTCAAATTTGAACAGCAGCTGCCTCATAGTTTGCTCTTTATTTTTTGCAAAAATCATTTCTAGGTACTTAAGTATCTATTTAATCAGAGAAACACCAAAAAATTCCAATATTTAACCACTAGCTAGGAATGGTCATGCCCGCCGTTTTGACCGCATTTTCAAACAGGAATAAAAAATTCAAAAAAATCAAGAAATTGGCAAACCTTCGCATTGTGGCATTAGATGTGACCAAGTTACCAGGAAAAATAATAAACTTTAATACGACAATTCTTTTGAAAAAGTGTTCTTAGAAATGAGCTATCATGTGTGAAGATTCATGGCTATCAAGCCAAATGATCAATCTTATGGCCATATTCATGGCATAGTTTGTTCAAATGATCTCATATTGTTCACAAGGGTGCATCTTGGAATGGTAACCAATGTTGCCTAAGGGAGTTTTCATTTTCTTTTGACGAAAAATCAATTTTCCATTTTTCGAGTGGCCAAAATGAGTTTTTTTTGTGAAGGACCTACCATATATTTGTTGCAACATTGGACCAAATCATTTTTAAAATACTAGGCCATATTTAATGCACAATTGACAAAATGGTTGGGTGTCAAAAGTTTTGATCCACCTCTTGTGAAAAAGACAAATTTTCGCCGATTCAGCAGGAAGCGTTTGAACTGCAGTTACCTTATAGTTTGCTCTTTATTTTTTCCAAAAATAATTTGTAGATACATAAGTATATATTTGATCATAAATACATGGTTTGGTGGCGATACCTCGAGGTTTGGATGGTGGCAGAGGGCCCAAACTCCAGAGCGTGTAAACTCGCATGACCGCCGCGTGGTCACCGCGTGACCGTGGCATTGCCCTACATTCTGGACGACATAGGCATGTCTAGTGGGTTGGGAACTCCCCGGGTAGGTGCTAGGAAGAAAATGACAACAGAAGAATCTAACGAGGAGATCGAACTATGCTCAAACATGAATTGGCAGCCAAGTGTTTGATTAGCGGTACGGGAAATGCACATGGCCAATGGGTGTGAGTTTTGGCTGAGGATGATCATCTACTAAGAAAATTGTCTTCACAAATTTTCAGCTCAAATGGAGGAGCCTAGGTGTCACTTGCTTTGGAACGTACCACACTGGGCAAAAATATGAATGTTGAAGCTAGGATCAAATGAATTAATGGATTGATCTGAAATTTGGTGGAGGATGATAATTTGGGCATATGAAGGCACTTTAAAAATTTCATACCATTTGGATAAATAAAAATGGTACTTCCTTCATAGTGCTCTCCACTGAACAGAAAATTGGAAAAAATGCTGACGGAAATTGGCTAGAATAAATTAGCTAAAATTCGGTGGAGGGAGGTTCTATGCGCAGGGTCATGTCGTGGTAAATTTTTAGCAATTATAAATTAACATACAATATAGTTGCTTCACAAACTGAAAATATCACCAGAAACAAAGATTGGATGCTGAGCTCACATGTATTGTTAGATGGGGCTAAAATTTTGTGGAGAGCTATGATTTGGGAATATAGAAGGTGTGGCAAAAATTCACCTCATTAGGATATGCCTAACTAGTACTTCCTTCACAATAGTTCGAGCTGAACAAAAACTTTGGATATTTACCGAGGTAGATTTACCAGGCAAATGGAGTTGAATATTGTCATGAGGCAATGATTTGGATAGTAAGGAACGCCCAATTTTTTTTTTGGGAATTTTGGGAATGACAGAAATATAGGTTGCTTCACAACCTAGGGCAAAAATTGACACATGGACATGACACATAGGCAAAACTGAAGAGGTGGCACCTAGTCATAGCAATACACCACAATTTACAAGGTTATGACCATCTATAACGTGATCATCTAGATATAAGGCAGCGGACCAGTGCTGTCTGCTTTATGACCATTTCGTGTAAGGAAATTACGACCTTTCTCACCAAAATGATCGTTATAGTTTAGGGTTTGGAGCCCCCCGAACAGCTTTTGACCAATTGGTCTCAAATGGTCGTAGATTAATGACCAATTCTTTCAGGGTCACTGACAGAAGGTCACAGGTTGACATATTTCTGGTAGTGCTACATTATATTTATGAACTAGAGATAGTGTTGTATTGCCCTAGGTTATGACTGTCACATGATGAATATTATCCAACAAATTACCAATCCAATGCCTATGAATTTATCTTATATTGTTTCTACCAAGTTATTACTGCTATCGTTACTGTTGCACTTGCTACAAAATCACTGTTATCACTGTTACTGTTACTATTGTTGCTGTTACTATTATCAAAACTATCATACTACTTTGCCACTGATCACTTTGCTGCAGATAATTAATCTTCGGGTGTGGTTGAATTGACAACTCACCTGCTAATACTTGCAAATATTCTTTGGATCCCCTTGCATCGAATCTATAAATTTGGTTGAATACTCTACCCTCGAAAACGGTAGCGATCCCGTATACTTGTGGGTTATGAGCCAGCGTGAGTTCCGGGTCGAGAGATTACTACCAGGGAGAGATGAGCATGCAAGCGCAAGCACGAGAGATGTACCACCTCACCGCGAAAGCAGCCGACATGTCCCACCGTGTGGCCGTAGCAGCACAGAGGTCCCGCTGCACCGTCGAAGCAGCACAGAGGCCCCGCCACGCCGTCGATGCAGTAGACTGGTCCGGCCGCGCCGTGGGAAGCAGCAGAGATGTCCCTCCGGACTGCGAATGCAGCAGAGATGTCCTCCCGCATCGCGGCGGTCTGGGAAAATGTCTCGCTGGCAGGCGAGGACTCTCACAGGCGCATGCGCGCTATGCTCGATGACCTAATGGGTCGGATCTCCGACTGGATGAAGCAGCAGGACGAGATGAATGCTTCATTTAAAATTCCTACTAGTGTCCCGGGGACTAGGGGAGGATAAGGCGAAGCTCCGAACCTAGTGCGACCTGCTGATGGTGAAGATTGCCGGAACGCTGAAGCAGCACAAGGAGACCACTGCCTTGTTGCAGAGGACCGGCGTCATCGTTAAGAAACTTATGGACGAGATTGCCATGCTCCGCATCGAGCGCCAAAGGCTGGTGGAGGCATGTGTGGATGCTCTCAAGCAGCGTCTTGAGGACACAAAAGAGCTCATTGCTGTTCACCGCGAAAACTAGTCTCCGCGGCCTGCAGCAACGCATCAAGAAAGTAGAGATCAGCGAGCCAGATCGTTGTCTTCTTCTTTTGCCCTTGTGTATTTCGGGCGTTGCCGCATGTGGCTTTTTTAATTATCTTCCTAAATATGTAAGAAAATTAGTATCCACTGTCATCGTGCTTATATTCATCTGTCCTTCTATAAGCCGCAGCCGATGCTATATAGGTCCGTCGGATCTTACATCACGATCCGTGCAAAACTTTCTTTCCAAATTTTCTTTTTTCTGTCTTAAATCTCAGTCGAGTGAGACATAGCCACGCCATGAAACAGGGGCTCGGGCGCCATTAATGGAGATGTTGGGAGGGAGGTGGGCAGCGGATAGAGGTCAAAGGGCTCTCCCCCCGATGAGCACGCACACGGGTCTGATTGCATGCCTCCCGTACTCAAATAGCTTCCCCGCATGACACCTCATAGCCAATAAAAAGGGGACGTGTGGCGCCACGTAAATGGTAAGTAGAACGCCCACTGTTTCAATAATACTTGTGTTTTCGATTTGTAACGTGACATCACTTGTTCCAAAATGGCTTCGTTGATTGTTAATGTGTGCACCTTCGCAAATCGGACAAATTTTTTACCACAACATGTTGGTGCCATGTCATGACATCATGCCAAGTTTCATTATTTTCAGGCGAGTTTTGGATTTGCAGGAATTTTAAAACCAAGTTTCTCGATGTTTCCGGCCGAGCCAAGATGCCTAGATGTTTGAATTTCATCCCACTTCTGGCATGGGACCTAGAAATTCGTCCAAGTACACATGAATGATTTTTCAACTAATTTTGGCACACTAGAGCATGCGCTTGTAGTTCAAATTTGAATTATGTGCATTAAATGCCTATAAATTCAATTAATGTATAAAAAATGCCAGATGAACCCGGAGTAATTCCAAAGTTTAGCACAAAACTCCTATTCGCTCTAAGCTGCCAATGTAAAAAAATCAAGGCGGGAGAAGGCAATGTATGTTGTTTCGCACACGGAGGTGACACGTTCCCTCTCGGAACCATGAGCCTTCTTGAGAGAAGCACCGGTTTGCAAGAAGCTTATACAAAAGCTTGTCCCAATTCGGCCAAAAAATTTACCATAGCATGTTGGTGCCATGTTATGACACCATGCCAAGTTTCATGATTTTCAAGCGTGTTTTGGATTTACAGGAATTAAAAAACCAAGTTTCTCAATATTTCCGGCCGAGCCACGATGCCCAGATGTTTGCATTTCATTCCCATTTCTTGCATGGGACCTAGAAATTCACCCAAGGACACACAAGTGATTTTCAACCAACTTTGGTGCACTGGAGCATTTTCTTGTAGTTCAAATTTGAATTATGCACATTAAATGCCCAAAAACTCAATTAATGTATAAAAAAGGCCAAACGAACCCGGAGTAATTCCAAATTTTAACAAGGCACTCATACGGTTCTATGTTGCCTCTGTAAAAAATCAAGGGGGGGAGGCAGCGTATATTGTTTCGCACACAAAGGTGACACGTTCCCCCTCGGGGACCATGCGTCTTCTTGAGAGAAGCTCCAATTTGCAAGAAGCTTGTACCAAAACTTGTCCAAATTCGGCCAATATTTTTACCACAGCATGTTGGTGCCATGAAATGACACCATGCCAAGTTTCATGATTTTTAGGCGAGTTTTCAATTTACACGAATTAAAAAACCACGTTTCTCAATGTTATCGGCCGAGCCACGGTGCCTAGATATTTGAATTTCATTCCCATTTCTTGCATGGGACCTAGAAATTTACCCAAGGACACACATGTGATTTTTCAACCAACCTTGGTGCGCTGGAGCATGTGCTTGTAGTTCAAATTTGAATTATTCACATTAAATGCCCAGAAACTCAATTAATGCATAAAAAGGGCCAAACGAACCTGGAATAATTCCAAATTTAAACACGACACTCATATACTTCTATGTTTTCTTTGTAAAAAAATCAAGAGGGGGGGCAGCGTATGTCGTTTCACACACAAAGGTGACACGTTCCCTCTCGAAACCACAAGCCTTCTTCAGAGAAGCTACAATTTGCAAGAAAAAGCTTATGCCAAAACTTGTCCCAATTCGGCCAATTTTTTTACCACAGCATGCTGGTGCCATGAATTGACAACATGCCAAGTTTCATGATTTTCAGGCAAGTTTGGGATTTTTAGGAATTTGAAAACCAAGTTTCTCAATGTTTCCGGCCGAGCCACGATGCCCAGATGTTTGAATTTCATTTCCATTCTTGTATGGGACCTATAAATTCACCCAAAGAAACACATGTGATTTTTCAACAAACTTTGGTGCACTAGAGCATGTGCTTGTAGTTCAAATTTGAATTATGCGCATTAAATGCCTAGAAACTGAATTAATGCATAAAAATGCCAAACGAACCTGGAATAATTCCAAATTTTAACACGACACTCATGTAGTTGCATGTTCACTGTAGATAAATGTTCTAGCAATTCAAACACCACCCATTCCCTCAGTATCACCATTTTATCTTTCAAAACATAATGAAAAAATCAGGTATACCACAAATAGTTTACTAGCAAGAATCGTGTGGGATGCGATATAAAATATCTTGGCGCATCGTCTTGTCTAGCTTACGCAGGAAGCTTTGTCATCCACAGTCTGACGCCGCGCTTGAACCACACTTGTGCGCCAGTTTCTCGCGACAACGAGCAAAATTCTTCTGCCACCGCGAAATATCTATCTCCCCGCCCCTCCCTCCCACCAAAAGCCACATTTCGACTATTGTCCATACTTTCCAAGTTCAAACCTTCGTTGCTGCTTACTGGAAGCTTAGCCTCCTCGCCGGCGACCCTTCTTCTTGCAGCGCCGCCTTCTCGCCGGCGACCTTTCTTCTTACAGCGCCGCCTCCTCGCTGGTGACCCTTCTTCTTGAAGCGCCGCCTCCTTGCCGCCGACCCTTCTTCTTGCTACGCGGCCTCCTCACCTGCGACCACTGTTGCGCGTCGGTTCTAAACAAATGGTTTTTTACCCCTTTCCACGACGGCATTTGGCACCGTCGCCAAGTGAGTGTGGGCGACAGGGGGGTCCTTCCCACACGACCCAGAAACCATCAGGGATAGGGAGCCTTGATGCATACAGTTGTCCCTATATAACCGTTTTCGATATCTTGAATATCCCAAACGCTTCATCCTTGCTACTCGTTTGTGCTTGCATTGCCATCGCAGTTGGAGTTTTGTGGTTCTGCCTAAAACCGGGCAGATTCTAGGCACGGGAGCTTTCCAGGCAGATTCCAGGCACGGGAGATTTATGATGCCTGGCACATCACAAACAGTTCATGATTATAAACTGTGCACGATAGGTAGACAATCACACACATTTAGTTTTCCCACACCGTATTTGATAGTGTCTGACATCACACACGCTTTGCGAACAACAACTGTGTGCATGCTTGCACATGTTTCCTCTCTGTGAACCGTCTCGGATAATGGTGTATATCGCAAACGTTTGTCTTTTACCAACCGTGTGTGCCGTAATGACCTGCACAACGTAATTTCGCCCTAATTTAATTGCTGCTATTTAAAATTGTACCTAATTTAAACTTGAAAGTAGGCTATAGCTTTATTCATATCCATCAGGTTCAAACAACCAATGCATTATTTGATTCACATGTACATATGTTTAAGAATTACAGAAGCACCAAATAAAGAAGGATGTACTAGGGTTCTATACTTGTACTATTACAGATGGTAAAGAAAGAGGCGACAGACATTCCAGTTGCTGAACAAGGTGAAGCGGAATGGCCCTATTGTGCTCTCCTGGATGCAGAAGGCATGCAGGACTCTAGTCCAACCCCTTGTGATGGTCGGCCGCCAATCATGTAGTTTGAGACGTAATCTTGAGTAAACTGCTTCAGGATCCACTGCAAAAGAAAAAAGATTCAGATATTGTCATCCAACACAACTCATTACGGGCAGTAAAAAGAAGGCTACAGGGTTCTTACCTACCATCCTGCAGTTCACTATTGTGTTGCATAAAGTGTAAACAAATAGTTCGATTGACATCTTTTGACCCATTTTAGTAACGATCTTTATCAGTTTCCTCACATGATGCTGGTTCATGAATATCTCATTGCCCCATGCGCAGAAAGGGTTGGAGTGTGGATCTTCGGCAATGATATATGTACCTAAAAGCACCAAGTTAATATTAGAAGCTAAAAAACAATTGAAAAATGATTTAGTACAACATTCCTTCCATCCCATTATATAAGATTTTATTACATGTATATCTAGACATCATCAGAACATTAAGGTAACACTCTTGCTTGTTGCAATGTAGCCTGGGATTGCATATTTAGTCATTCAGTACACTGCATGTTGCTAAACAACAATTGAAAAACGAAAAGGCAAGTTAACTGCAATATCCTTAACATCAACCAAATATCGTAATTCATAGTGGTATTGTTGAAACTGTTATTGATGAAATTGAACTACACAACAAATAGTTGCACATATGGAGCATCACATTGTGAAGAACTGAAATAAACAAGTCATAAGGACATCTCTAGGTGATCCTTAAAAAGTAAAAGGACTAAAACCCTTAGTGGATATATATATACTCCAGCAATTTTTGGCCTTTTCTAGTCGATCCCCTAAACTTAAGGTTGTAAACTTCAATTTGATCAAGTTCAAAGCAGGTTCAACCGAAAGTAGTATGCATTCAAACATAAACATAGATAGTTTTGTATAACTGAACATAAAACATAAATTTAAACTAAGCTAAACTACTTTCGGTCGAAGTAAAGGTCGAGCCAATCCTTCCTCGTCATGTACGGTGTGCCGCGAGCCGGGTCCGGGCCAGTACCGTTGTCGGGGCCGTTGGGGAAGGCACTCCTCCACTTGTTAACATCGATCTCCTCGTCTTGGGGGACCACCTCGATGCCCTCCGCGCCGCCGCCGCCGCCTTCGACCTCGTCATCAGATGAGAGCGCGATAACCTCACTGCCCTCCGCGGCGCCGTCCTTGCCGCCTTCGACCTCCTCATCGGAGGAGAGCGCGATAACCTCACCTCCCTCCACACCGGCAAAGATCGCCCGCTCCGCCTCCACGAGCTCCGGAGGCGGCCGGCGGAGCTCTTGCATGTAGGCCTTGTCGGCGGCCTCGCCCTCCAGACGCTCCCACGCCTCGAGGTCCTCCCGCGCCATAGCCGAGCTCACCACCCCTGGCTCCGGTGGAACGAGGTGGACCGGACGTGTGCCGAAGGGGAAACTGAGCCTAGCCACCGCGCCGTGGTAGTGGACCTGCCAGCGGTCGTCCTCCATGGCCACGAACTCGGCCGTGTGGAAGCTACCAAGCCACCGGCGGGTGTGGGTCTCTCGATCTGTAATCTCGGCGACCCACGTCACCCACCACCGCTGCCGGACCCCGAGGTAGGACTTCGTCGGCTGCCGGGTCCGGGGGAGGACGGGGAAGTCCTCGAACCGGCATAGGGGCGCGGCGGCGGGCGGATCGGGGGACCGGCGACTTTGAATCGGGCCCGCGGAGGACGACGGGGACACCTCGGCGGCCACCTCGCTGGCGTCGGGCGAAAAGGCTGCGATAAACCTCTTTTTGGCCATTGGCTACTCGATCTCCCCGGCACACATGCACAGGTTGAGGATGGAGGCGCCGGCGATGGCGGCGACCTACCAATGGTTTTGAGGGTTGTGTGTGTCTATGTGAGCGGAGGTTGTGTTTGAGGAAATACCGCGGCAACTGAAAATTTTACTAGGCGGTAGTAACAAGGCGGGGCTACTGAAAATTTGGATCAAGGGCGAGAAGATATTTTTGAGATTGCGAGGGATGCAGAGTTGGGAGTAAAATGCCGGGGCTACTGAAAATTTGAATCAAGGGACTAAAGCAGAGAGGGATGCAGAGGCGGGAGTTTTGGGGGAGCGAGCTAGTGCACTTGACACGCCGGCTATGGACTATAGCCGACGCACCTTCTCGCCTAAGCCATAGGCGTACTATACACCGACGATGCTCCAATATATTTTGTACTACATCTCACACAGTTGGTGAGAATAAACTGTGTTTGTGCCAAGTAAAACCAATAGGATCTTCTTGGGTGATAGTTGTTTGATCTTGCTGAAAAAGACAGAAACTTTGCGCTGACGAAAATAATTGCTAAAATTCACCAGAACGTGATAAATTGCTTATTCTTTTTGCAGTAGATCAATATGCAAATTATCCAGGTTGTCCTAGTTTTTCAGAATTTTTGGAGTTCCATAAGTATTCAAACAAATCAGATTGCTACAGACTGTTCTGTTTTTGACAGATTCTGTTTTTTCGTGTGTTGTTTCCTTATTTTAATGAATCTATGGCTAGTATCGGGGGGTATGAACCATAGAGAAGTTTTAATACAGTAGGTTTAGCACCAATATAAATAAATAATGAGTTCATTACAGTACCTTAAAGTGGTGATTTGTTTTCTTATACTAATGGAGCTCATGAGATTTTCTGTTGAGTTTTGTGTTGTGAAGTTTTCATGTTTTGGGTAAAGATTTGATGGATTTTGGAATAAGGAGTGGCAAGAGCCTATGCTTGGGGATGCCCAAGGCACCCCAAGGTAAAATTCAATGACAACAAAATGCCTAAGCTTGGGGATGCCCCGGAAGGCATCCCCTCTTTCGTCTTCGTCCATCGGTAACTTTACTTGAGGCTATATTTTTATTCATCACATGATATGTGTTTTGCTTGGAGAGTCTTGTATGATTTGAGTCTTTGCGTTTTAGTTTACCAGAATCATCCTTGTTGTATACACCTTTTGGAGAGACACACATAAATCGGAATTTATTAGAATACCCTATGCGCTTCACTTATATCTTTTGAGCTAGATAATTTTGCTCTAGTGCTTCACTTATACCTTTTAGAGCACGGTGGTGATTTTATTTTATAGAAATTATTGATCTCGCATGCTTCACTTATATTATTATGAGAGTCCTTTAGAACATCATGGTAATTTTCTTTGGCTATAAAATTAGTCCTAATATGATAGGCATCCAAGACGGGTATAATAAAAACTTTCATAAAAAATGCATTGAATATTATGAGAAGTTTGATACTTTATGATTGTTTTGAGATATGAAGATGGTAATATTACAGTCGTGCTAGTTGAGAAACTGTGAATTTGAGAAATACTTGTGTTGAAGTTTGCAAGTCCCGTAGCATGCACGTATGGTAAACGTTGTGTGACAAATTTGAAGCATGAGGTGTTCTTTGATTGTCATCCTTATGATTGGCGCTCGGGGATGAGCGATGGTCTTTTCCTACCAATCTATCCCCCTAGGAGCATGCGCGTAATGCTTTGGTTTTGTTGACTTGTAGATTTTGCAATAAGTATGTGAGTTCTTTATGAATAATGTTGAGTCCATGGATTATACGCACTCTCACCTTCCATCATTGCTAGCCTCTTCGGTACTGTGCATTGCCCTTTCTCACCTTGAGAGTTGGTGCAAACTTCGCCGGTGCATGCAAACCCCGTGATACGATACGCTCTATCACACATAAACCTCCTTATATCTTCCTCAAAACAACCACCATACCTACCTATTATGGCATTTCCATAGCCATTTGCCATGCAACTCTCCACCGTTTCATTTATTACGACGCGCTTCATCATTGTCATATTGCCTTGCATGATCATGTATTTGACATCGTATTTGTGGCAAATCCACCATGCATAATTTCATACATGTCACTCTTGATTCATTGCCCGTCCCGGTACACTGCCGGAGGCACTCATATAGAGTCATATTTTGTTCTAGTATCGAGTTGTAATCATTGAGTTGTAAATAAATAGAAGTGTGATGATCATCATTAATAGAGCATTGTCCCAAATAAAAAAAGAGAAAAAAGCGAAAGGCCCAAAAAAAGAGAAAATAAATAAAAGGGACAATGCTACTATCCTTTTTTCCACACTTGTGCTTCAAAGTAGCACCATGATCTTTATGATAGAGAGTCTCTTATTTTGTCACTTTCATATACTAGTGGGAATTTTTCATTATAGAAGTTGGCTTGTATATTCTAACAATGGGCTTCCTCAAATTCCCTAGGTCTTCGTGAGCAAGTAAGTTGGATGCACACACACTTAGTTTCTTTTGTTGAGCTTTCATACATTTATAGCTCTAGTGCATCTGTTGCGTGGCAATCCCTACTCCTTGCATTAACATCAATTGATGGGCTTCTCCCTAGCCCGTTGATTAGCCGCGTCAATATGATACTTTCTCCTTTTTTGTCTTCTCCACACAACCCCCATAATTACATTCTATTCCACCCATAGTGCTATGTCCATGGCTCACGCTCATGTATTGCGTGAAAGTTGAAAAAAGTTTGAGATTACTAAAGTATGATACAATTGCTTCGCTTGTCATCGGGGTTGTGCATGATGATATCATTTTTGTGTGATGAAAATGAAGCATAGCCAAACTATATGATTTTGTTGGGATAAGCTTTCTTTGGCCATGTTATTTTGAGAAGACATAATTGCTTAGTTAGTATGCTTGAAGTATTATTATTTTTCTTTCAATATTAAACTTTTGTCTTGAATCTTTCGGATCTGAACATTCATGCCACAATAAAGAGAATTACTTAGAAAATTATGTTAGGTAGCATTCCACATCAAAATTTCTGTTTTATCATTTACCTACTCGAGGACGAGCGGGAATTATGCTTGGGGATGCTTGATACATCTCCAACGTATCTATAATTTTTTATTGTTTCATACTATTATATTATGTCTTTTGGATGTTTAATGGGCTTTATTACGCACTTTTATATTATTTTTGGGACTAACCTATTAACCGAAGGCCCAGTGCAAATTGCTATTTTTTTGCCTATTTCAGTGTTTCACAAAAAAGGAATATCAAACGGAATCCAAACGGAATGAAACGTTCGCGAGGATCGTTTTTGGAACAAACACAATACAGGAGACTTGGAGTGGACGTCAAGGAAGCGACGAGGCGACCACGAGGTAGGAGGGCGCGCCCCCACCCTCGTGGCTCCAGCAACCTACTTCTTTCGCCTATATATACTTATATACCTTGAAAACATCCAGGAGCACCACAAACCCTATTTCCACCGCCGCAACCTTCTGTACCCGTGAGATCCCATCATGGGGCCTTTTCCCGCGCTCCGCTGGAGGGGGAATCGATCACGGAGGGCTTCTACATCAACACCATAGCCTCTCCGATGATGTGTGAGTAGTTTACCACAGACCTTCGGGTCCATAGTTATTAGCTAGATGGCTTCTTCTCTCTCTTTGGATCTCAATACAAAGTTCTCCTCGATCTTCTGGGAGATCTATTCGATGTAATTCTTTTTGCGGTGTGTTTGTCGAGATTCGATGAATTGTGGGTGTATGATAGAGATTATCTATGAACAATATTTGATTCTTCTCTGAATTCTTATATGCACGATTTAATATCTTTGCAAGTCTCTTCGAATTTTCAGTTTGGTTTGGCCTACTAGATTGATCTTTCTTGCAATGGGAGAAGTGCTTAGCTTTGGGTTCGATCTTGCGGTGTCCTTTCCCAGTGAAACCAGGGGCAGCAAGGCACGTATTGTATTGTTGCCATCGAGGATAAAAAGATGCGGTTTATATCATATTGCTTGAGTTTATCCCTCTACATCATGTCATCTTGCCTAATGTGTTACTCTGTTCTTATGAACTTAATACTCTAGATGCATGCTGGATAGCGGTCGATGTGTGGAGTAATAGTAGTAGATGCAGAATCGTTTCGGTCTACTTGTCACGGACGTGATGCATGTATACATGATCATGCCTAGATATTCTCATAACTATGCGCTTTTCTATCAATTGCTCGACAGTAATTTGTTCAACCACCATAGAATTTGCTATCTTGATAGAAGCCACTAGTGAAACCTATGGCCCCCGGGTCTATTTGCCATCATATTAATCTCCCGTCAACTAGCTATTTCTGTCATTGTTTATTTTGCAATCTTTACTTTCCAATCTATACAACAAAAATACCAAAAATATTTATCTTACTATCTCTATCAGATCTCACTTTTGCAAGTGGCCATGAAGGGATTGACAACCCCTTTATCGCATTGGTTGCAAGGTTCTTGATTGTTTGTGCGGGTACTAGGGACTTGCGTGTAGTCTCCTACTGGATTGATATCTTGGTTCTGAAAAACTAAGGGAAATACTTACGCTACTTTGCTGCATCACCCTTTCCTCTTCAAGGGAAAACCAACGCATGCTCAAGAGGTAGCAAGAAGGATTTCGGGCGCCGTTGCCGGGGAGATCTACGCACAAGTCAAGACGTACCAAGTACCCATCACCAACTCTTCTCCCTCACATGACATTATTTGCCATTTTCCTCTCGTTTTCCTCTCCCCCACTTCACCTTTGCCGTTTTATTCGCCCTTTTTCCGCCTGCCTCTTTCCGCTTGCTTCTTATTTGCTTGTGTGTTGGATTGATTGTTTGTCACGATGGCTCAAGACAATACTAAATTATGTGATTTTTCTAATACCAACAACAATGATTTTATTAGCACTCTGATTGCTCCTATTACCGATGCTGAATCTTGTGAAATTAATGCTGCTTTGTTGAATCTTGTCATGAAAGATCAATTTTCTGGCCTTCCTAGTAAAGATGTCGCTACCCATCTAAACAACTTTATTGATTTGTGTGATATGCAAAAGAAGAAAGATGTGGACAATGATATTGTTAAATTGAAGCTATTTCCGTTTTCGCTTAGAGATCTGCTAAAACTTGGTTTTCTTCTTTGCCTAAAAATAGTATTGATTCATGGAATAAGTGCAAAGATGCTTTTATCTCTATGTATTTTCCTCCCGCTACGATCATCTCTCTTAGAAATGATATTATGAATTTTAAGCAACTTGATCATGAGCATGTTGCACAATCTTGGGAGAGGATGATATTAATGATACGTAATTGCCCTACACATGGTTTGAATTTATGGATGATTATACAAATTTTTTATGTTGGATTGAATTTTGCTTCTAGAAATCTTTTAGATTCAGCCGCGGGTGGCACTTTTAAGGAAATCACGTTAGCAAAAGCTTCTAAACTCGTAGATAATATTATGGTTAATTATTCTCAATGGCACACCAAAGGATCTACTAGTATAGAGATTCATGCGATAGAAGAGATTAATGTTTTGAGTGGAAAGATGGATGAACTTATGAAATTGTTTGCTAATAAGAGTGTTTCTTCTGACCCTAATGATATGCCTTTGTCTACTTTGATTGAGAATAATAATGAATCTATGGATGTGAATTTTGGTGGTACGAACAATTTTGCTAACAAAGGATATAAAGGAAACTTTAATTCTAGGCCGTTCCCTAGTAATTCCTCTAATAATTATGGTAATTCCTACAACAACTCTTACGAAAATTTTAAAAAGATGCCCTTTGATTTTGAGACTAGTGTTAAAGAATTTACGATTTCGCAGAAGAATTTCAATGCTTTGCTTGAAGAAAAATTTCCTAAGATTGATGAGTTGGCTAGGAACGTGGATAGAATTTCTCTTGATGTTGATTCTTTGAAACTTAGATCTATCACAAATGGTGCAGGAGCCCCTTCGCACACATACAAGTGTTGCAGACCGTTTGTGATTTGTTAGGTATCACCGACGGTTGCCGCAAGAGTGACGTGTGCTTTTCGTTTGGGATCCCAAACGTTTCCTGAAAATAATACGACTGGGATTGTATTTTGCATCGGGCATGGTTCACTCCCAGTTCTCGTGTGCGATAACGCGACATCACAAACGGTTCCGGAGAACCTATGCACACGTAGTAGCTCTGCGAACCGTTTGCGATCTGCTGTGTATCACCGACGGTTCCAATACGATTGACGTATGCTTTCCGGTGCGGATCGCACACACTCATTTAGTTGAACCGTGTGCGGAGCAATTGCCAGGTTAAAACAAAAATATCCCATTTTGAATCGGCACGCAAAAAGCAAATTGGCCACAATATTCAATTGAACAAATAAACAAAAATATCCCATTTTGAATCGGCACACAAAAAGCAAATTTGCTACAATATTCAATTGAACAAATAGTGTCCACAGGAAGAACATTCATCAGATTTCGCAACAATTGCAATTGAACATATGGTAGCTAAATTCCAATGATTTTTCCACACATATATGCATTACATAATTAATCATAGTGTACGAAATACAAAGACCTCATCAGATGGAAAAGAATGGATCCATGCGTTATATGTTTAGCGGCTAACTCTTACTCAATGTTTTAGGAGAAACCATGCTGAAATCTTCATCATCACCAGTGGGATTGATGTAGTGATCCAGGAAGAAGTCGCTGGTAAATCTCCGAACCATCAGCAATTCACCAGCCGGGAGCGGTTCAGGGGTCCTTGGTTTTAGGATGAGCTGCAGTATTTTTAAGATCAGAATGTGCCATATGAGTGGAGTAGAAGATATTAATTAAGATATACTTACTGGTACTAATTCGCGAGGATCGTCACAACTATCAGCAGATTTGCAGATGGAGATCATGTGTACGCAAACATAGTATCCACAAAGGTTGGTCCCTGCTTCTTGCTGAGGATACTGAAATTTTTTGTACAAAATTAGTCATGTATTTGTCCTGTTAGGAACAACCTAACTGGTGTTAGATGTATTATTTTTTCTTTGGATAAAATAGAAAGAGGTTTATTTAGAAGCTTGAACACTTGACTAGCGTAAGGAAAGGTATTTGTAGACTGTTGGATAAATTTCCCGAAAATAATGGATTTCGGTGTGTTACCGGAGAAATGATCTCGTGCTGCAGAGGTAGTTTCCTCTTGAACAGGTTCCGTGTTTTAGTTTCCCTCAATGCGAGCACACTGCAAATGATGATGAATTTTGAAAACATCAATTATTGAACCAGATATGAATGCAAATTAATTTCAACATCATAGAATTCAATACCTATCCAAGAATTGTTGCAGATGCGTTAGATCCTGAGCGTTTGTTGACTCTCTAAGAGAATCGATGTAGTAAACTGTGTTCTTGTTTGGAACAATGAATACCAATATCCAGTGATTGCTACATATTAAGAAAGCCATGAACTTACGAATGATGTCGAAATCTGAAAGACAATCAGTGTATGTGTGGTTGTTTACTTGACTTACCCTTCATGATATGGCCAGAGAAATGATTCTGCATGGGACGTGTTTTCAAAGATACGGATGACCGTGTTAATGGCCCAGTCCTGTCGGTCCTTCATGTAATGTTGTGCCATTTGCTAATGCAGGATCTATGAAATACACACTCTCTCTTTGTCTTCTCTGCGCGTTCAATCCCCTGAGAGGAATAAAATGCAGTAAGCTGTTTATCATTTACAACCTTGTATGAGAAGTTGATCAGAGTTTGTTAAGTACTTACAAAATCACGCATCTAACAAGAGTGGCATCGAGCACGTTGAAGTTGAAGAAGAGATGTAAGTCATCGAAACTCACAATGATGGAACCAGCATCGTGTCGGAAATGATCTCTGTTGTAGTGGACTAGCAAATGGTGATGACCTTTTGACATTTGATCCATGCAATATTCATGTAACTCGCGGCAACTGGAGCTGCACTCATCAAAGTATTCACCAGCAAGAAATGGCTGACCATGGACGTAATTGTGTGCTTCATGTACGTCTGCTTTTCTTTTGGCAAGCAACAATTCTACTTGTTCATCATCCATGGCGTCAGAACTAATATTACTCCTCGATTCGAACAAGCTGCTGTTAATTTGGTTCTGGGCGATGAGTGCTTTAAGTAAGAGGCAATCGTTCTCTTTCCTCTTCACTTTCCCGCTGCACTTCCTTGTGGTCGTGGGTGTAGACTTTTTTGCCACTTCCTTCTTGGTATTGAGGCATTTCTGGCAGAACGTCTGGTTGCCTGCATGCTAGATTGCCGAGCAGACGGTGAAGCTTGGACGGACTTCTTAGCAGACTATTTATCTATGCCGGACCGCTGAGCTGGCGGTGCTGCAATGACGGACTGCTGGGCTGTAGGAGCAGAGGCATCGGACTATTGACCATGCGTTGAAGCTATGTCGAGTTTCTACACAGGTGGTGCCAACTTCTCGGTGTGCTGAGGAGGCCGTGCCAACGCGTTGGTTTGCTGAGCAGGAAGTGCTGACGGATTGGTATGCTGATCACGCGCCTGTGGACCGATGGACTGATGAGCAGTCGGTTCTGGACCTACAGACTGCTTAGCAGGCGGTTCCGAGGCGTCAGACTGCTTAGCAGTCTGTTCCACCAGGTTGGTCTGCTGAGCATGTGCTGCAGCTGGGTCTCCCCCCGCTGCTTCAACGGCCGGCAACTGAACCGGTGGTGCGCCATCAGCAGTTGTAGGCCTTGCCACTGGCTGCTTTGGGGCGGAGGATGACATGGCATGTATGCCACAAAGTCAGTCCAGCTGATCACAGGTTTATGCATCAGCTCGTGAGAGCTGCGGTCGCAAGGAGAGCGTCACCGGTTGAGGGGTGACAGTGGTTGCTCTTGGCGGGGCTTCAGGAATCTCATTGATGAACTCTATTTCCTTTCATGGCCACTAGATGTGATGTAACAGTGTTTCTCCCAAGGTCCTTTGCTCATCGAAGCCTCCTAGGACATTGTCCAATAAGAGGCCATCTTGATTGGCACATTGTCCAATAAGAGGCCATCTTCCAAGAAGGGTGGGCAAACCCAGGCTGTTGCACATTTTAATGTACCTTCATAATGTGTAAGCACTTCCTTTAGTCTGTCTTTCATTCCAGATAGATCAGATATAGCATCATCACGAGCAGCTGCAGTCTTAGTGTCGCTGGGGTTAGCTGATGCACAGCTACTCTTGTGCAGTGTTGTGGCACAATAAGCAGCATCATCCATGCCCGCCTCCCCTCCCATCTGCTGGCTATCTGTCAGTGTTAGAGTCTTCTGCATCATCATCATTGACTCCTCAACATCCTTTCGAACAGCCGGATAAATCTCCTTCTTCAACTTTTCAAACTATGCATTCTCCTTCATTTCACTCCTCGCTTTTTTCATGATGAGCATCTCTTCTTTGCTGAGTGTGAAAGCCCTCTTGTGCGGGACATTAACGCCTATACCGCTTGCACGGCCAAGGGGCTCTTTTGTGTCTAGAGCAATGGACACAATGTCACATGGCCCTGAGTTCCTGTAGAGCCTTCCAGGGATCTTGGAAGCCTCTACCATCACTTCATACAGTTTGGCGTCACGTGCGTTTTCAAAGTAATAAGTTCCGTCATCACGCCTCTTTGCACGTGCCCGCAAGTAGTCTCTGGCGCGTTCGCCCTTGATTTCACTAAAGGTCGGATTCCCACCCGCCGCTACTTCTTCTTTGTCGTCCTGTTCCCATATCAATTTCATGCTGTAGTATCCTGCCACACCCATACGGTGGGGGTGTATGTTCTTCTTCTGAAGTTCTGATTGCTTGAAACTCTTCGCAGCAAACTCTGGAGTTGAGCTGACCCTTTTGAATTCTGCCCAGTCTGCCTTTGTAATTTGGGGGCACGCAAGGATTGGGTCCTTGCTTTCACTCAAGTACTTCTTGTACAACACGTGCTTCCAGTTTCTCCAAGCATCCCTAGCCTTCTTCAGTGCAGCGTGTTCCACCTGCATTCTCCACTGCTCTGTAATGTTGAAGTGATCCATGACCTCCCGGACTATCCTTCACTGTGTTTCCGTGTCAGCCTTCCGAAACCCCGGCAGATTAATGTTGAGCCTTGCCCTGGCAAAAAATCCACACACACTCCTAGACCTCATGCGTGCTTTATCTGGCTTAGTTGGAGCCCAGGACTTTAAATCAATTTCGGTTATTTCATATACACCTTTAGGCTGGTGTGTGTGGGCTTGCTTGGAGCGTTCCTCCGCGTCCTGACCGGAAGGGTAATTGCTGCAGCTCTATCCCGTTCAAGACTACTTGATCCCTCACAATCTGCTGAAGACATAGGTTTGTCCGAATCAGATGAAGATACATGGCCTGAATGAGTGCTGTCGCTGCTACTCGGCATCTATAGAGAACACATGCGAAACTCAGGAAAGGAGGATAAGCATAAAACTAACAACTTGGTATCAAGCTTTCTAAACATGCCATGCAATAATTTAGAAAATGTACGGCTAATTTGTTAAGTTTGTGTGACTCGGGTGCCCACGATCTGTAAATAGGCAGTAACTTATTGGAACAAATACAGCTTATATGTAGTAAGGAAGGTAGATAATGAACATATATACGCTCTCCGTTATTTTATAGTCAAGTTGGGAACATACGGAACGAAATTGGAAGAAGGATTGCGAGGAAATATGCCTCACCGTGATGGAGAGGAGTAACTAACAGGCTTCTTAATGCAAACCCGGCCGGACCACAGGAGAGGCGAGGGTTACTGCATCGATATACTCGAGGGTGGCTGGCGAGCAAATGAAGACGGCGAGGCGCGGGCCGCCGCGTGTTGGGAACGGCAGTGGAGGTAGGCTTGACGCCGAAGAGCGGGCACACAGCCGGGGTGAGCACGGCGGTGCTGGAGAGGGTTCTGCTGTGGATCTGGGGGAGGGGGGAGGGGGGAGCTGGCGAAGGAGATTGGGTGGACTAGTTGAGTGAAACGCGGGCGGACGGTGGCGGGGTGTTGGCGGCCTAGGTGAAAAGGGTGAGAAATATCCCCGGTCAACGCGCGCGCGGAAAGCCTATGCAAACGGTTGCCTCTAAGCACTCATGTGCACAAACAGAATAATTTCATTTGAAATGAAGACGTGAGTTCATCGTTTGTCATCTAAATTTTTCGCACGTAAACCAATCACAATTTTACCACGGGTTTGATTTGCGGGCGCATTTCAGGTCTCATGTGCTATATGTAAGACATTTTTTGGCATTTACCGTGCATGTTTGCATATAAATCAATTCCTAGCCAGACTGCATTTCCTGTCGAAAGGAATGAGGATTGCCGTTCGATCCGGGAGCATCCAACGGTGCAGACGTACAATCCGTGGGGTTTGGGTTCTGGCCAATCAGAACGCACGACTCACATCGCACGCGCAGCGAGGGGGGGCATCGGCCACGGTTTGATAGGCACACGGCTTTCGTGTGTGAACCGTGTGCTATTTGAAAACATTTTTTTGGAGGAGCTATTAGAAAACATGTACATGTCTTGTCGAAAGGGATGAGGATCGTCATTCGATCAAGGAGAATCCAACGGTGCAGACGTACGATCCATGGGGTTTGGGTTCTGGCCAATCAGAACGCACGACTCAGATCGCGCGCGTGGTAGAGGGGTGGGGGGGGGGGGGTACATCGGCCATGGTTTAGTGGACACACGACTTTCGTGAGTGAACCGTGTGCTCTTTGAAAACATTTACATTACCTAACATCATATTTTTGTTTGAATGAAAACATGATTTCATCGTTTCGCCTCCAATATTTTTCCACGGTTAGAAATCATGAGTATAGTGGAGAGTGTCATCTACTAGTATCATGAATATACAGTACATATGATACTACCTTCAATTAATTATAGCGCATAGCTAGTATATAATACATAGAGTATAGTATATCATATATATATATATATCATATTTATTGCCATGCATGACACAAATTAGAACCGCATTTAACATGATACGGTATCTACCTAATATATATTACTCTAACCCTCTTTATATATATTTAATTCTTTGCCACATCAGCATATACTTGCTATTTCCAAGTGCATGACATCATCGGCTATGATACCACCACTATGGCCAACCTTATATAGGGAGTATCATATAGTACTATATATATATTATCATGCATATGATACTAGTGTATGATACTACATACGTACATTCATAGTGCATATATAGTATCATAGAGTAGTACTAGCTCCCTCTGTAAACTAATATAAGAGCGTTTAGATTACTAAATAGTGACCTAAACGCTCTTATATTAGTTTACGGAGGGAGTATATATCATAGATGACCATATTTATGGCCATGCATGACACAAAGTAGTATAGCATTTATTATTATATATATGTTACGGTATCTACCTATGTTACTGCTTCTTTTCCACACCATCATATTTTCTATTCCCGGATGCATGATATCGGCTATGATACCCCCACTATGGCCACCCTAATAAGGCTTGTCGTAATATGGGAGTATCAAGCGGATGAGGTGGATGAGGGGGCACACAGTTAAATGATGAAAGAGAGGGTGTGTGGTATCATATCATGATACCGTATCATATTAAATGTTGTACTACTTTGTGTCATGCATGGTAATTAATAAGGAACCTAAGATACTAACTCATGATACTATGCATGCGCGCATTACGGAGGTATTGCCGATTATATACTAGTACCATGCATATATACTCCCTCCTTTCCGGTTTATAGGCTTATCTCAAAATTTTAGTTTTTCCATTTTATAAGGCTCAATTTGGTTGTTCCCCATCACATGTCCAGATTCCAAGGTGCATTAAATCATTGCATGCAAGTATTAAGAGAAAGTTGACCAATGCATGTACTTTATATATGCATGCATGTATTGCAATTAATACATTAGAAAACATAAATTTTTGAGGAAAACAAAAGCATTAATTGGGTGTTCTTGCAAACTACAAAAGGTATTCCACCACTCACCATCTACCTTGGTTGGTGAGGTTTTTGAATTGAGCCCTATAAGGCTGGTTGTAATGGGGAGTATCATATATATATATATATATATATATATATATATATATACTAGTAGTGTCATGCATATATATGACAGTGTAGCTAGGATACTAGCTACTTCCGTAATGCATAGTATCATAAGTTAACATCTTAGGTTGCCTTACTAATCACACAAAGTAGTAGTACAACATTTAATATGACACGGTATCATGATATGATACCACATCCTCTCTTGTCTGCCACATCATCTAGAAAGTCTAGTTGGCATGCATGCTACCGCTTATGATAATACCATTACAACTAGCCTAGCTAAACCGGAAAGGAGGGAGTATGAGACTAGCTAGCCACAATGGAGAGTAGTACACTGGTAAGATACACATATCCCTAGACTATATATGTTACTAACTTCATAGTGGGTAGTAACATAAGTGTAGTGTCATGCAGAGCTTCATTTCTTAGGTTACAGACTCATATTGCATTGGGACATGTGATGCTACAATAATTATCAGTTACTGAAACTATCTCTCTCCTCATTAACTTATTGCCACATAAGCAAGTTTGCTGAGTAGGAGTCGGTGTTACTACTGAAGTTACTCCCACCATGGCTAGTCTGATACTAGCTAGTCATCTATGATATACTAGCTACCTCACTAAGAGCATAGTTAATAATACCTTTGTTACTCCCACTATGGGTACGGTATATAGTCTTACTATAGTATGAGACTACCCACAATGGGAGTAACATAGGTAGTAACATCACACATATCTAGATAAAGTAGATAATGTGGCAAGCAATAAGTGAAGAAAGAGAGGAAAGTAGTAACATAGCTAGTTACTAGTAGTATGAGTAACATCACATGTACATATCAAGGCAAGATGTGTCTATAGCCTAATAAATGAAGTGTTGCATGTTCCACACATATATGTTACTCCCCACTATAGAGGTAGTAACGTAGACTAGTGTAACACATGGGCATGTTACTAGTCTATGTTACTACCCTTTGTGCCTAGTCTGAGTAACATCACACATCTCAAGGCAAGATGAGTCTATAGCCTACTATATGAAGTGTTGAAGTTACTACACATATGTTACTCCCCACTATAGAGGTAGTAACATAGACTAGTAACATTCTATGTTACTACCCATTGTGGCTAGCTAGTCTTATGTCACTCTATTGTGCACTTACTTGCTCTAATAATGCATAGTATCATAGAGTAGCTAGTATCATATGTAGTACTTTATTTATATTGTCATGCATGACACATAGTAGCATAACATTTATTATGATACGGTTTCATGATATGATACTTAACCCTCTCTTTCTTCGTTTAATTAATTCTATGACAACTCATCAAAATTGCATAGTTGGCATGCATGATACTAGCTATGATACCCCTCTCTTTCTTCGTTTAATTAATTCTATGACAACTCATCAAAATTGCATAGTTGGCATGCATGATACTAGCTATGATACCCCCTTACTATGAGCCTAGCAAAGGTGTACAGATCATTTGTGCGTCACTTTGTTAGTTTTCATCCATTTGTTTGAGAAGCGGGGAGAAGTTTCAAACATTTCGGCCGCGAGGTGCGGCCACTTGCGTAGGCCTAGTTGGTATTTTAATTATAGAAAATTCAGATGGAGTTTGGACATCATCAAAATCGATGTGTGTGCCTGTGGCGTGCTCTCACGACCCCGTGGAAAAAAATTGGTAAAGTTTGGCACAAGTTTTGACGACCGCTCCTTCCAAACCGGAGCATCTCACATGAAGGATCATGGTTTTCCAAAAGGAGACACGTCAGTTGAAACTCCTGTGGCCGGTGACTTCATCGTTTGGCCTCATAAAAATTTCCATGGTACGCAATCACCATTATACCACGGGTTTGATTTTCTGGCACATTTCAGGTATCGTTAGCTATATTTTAGACATTTTTTGATATTAACGTGCATTTTGTGCATAAAAATAAAATTACAACCGGAACTGCATGTGCTGTCGAAAGGGATGAGGATCGCCGTTCGATCTGGGAGCATCCAACGGTGTAGACGTATGATCCGTGGGGTTTGGGTTCTGGCCAATCAGAAAGCACGACTCAGATCGTGGGTGGGGTGGTGGCGGGGTTTGGTCGGCACACGGCTTTCATCAACAAACCGTGTGCTATTCGCAAACCAGATTGCATATTTTTGTTCACACATACTGTAGTGAGATCGATTGGGTGTGCTACCTCTATGATATAATAATAATAATAATAATAATAATAATAAACATTTCATATTCATTGCCTGAGCTGACAGCATATCAAGGTCAACATATTAACGGTTCTTACATCAACAGAAAACCGGGCATAACTCACAAATTCAGTACACGCGACAGTTCTAAATTAAACGAATTAAGTTACAGGGTAGGCATAAAGACTAGTCTTATAGCTTAATTCCCATGTACATGTGGGAACTGGGATCATTAAGTTGACCCCAAATGAACTTGGGGGTTGTGATGATTTTAAACTTCTCTGTTGCATTGGTGCGTGATCCCTTGGCTGGCAACTCATCAAATTCATCATACTCGTCCTGATCGGCAGCATCGTCGACACCCAGCACCCTTCTCTTCACATGCATCACTAAATGGTCGTTCTTATGCAAGGGGTCTTCCACAAAGAAAATCTGGGTAGCATCGCTGGCAAGAATGAATGGGTCCCCGTGATATGCCATCGTTGTCCTGTTAACACAGGTCTTCCTGTACTCATCAATCCTTACCTGACCAAGAGGGATCCATGCGCACCTGAATAATGCCACCTTAACTTTCACATAGTCAAGCTCCCAAATCTCTTTGATGGTTCCACAGTATACCCTTTTATCAGCTTCATTTACAGTCATGCATTCTATTCGAACAGAGCCCCTTCTGATATGAGGTATTCTTATCATGTTCCTTAGTGTAGAATGTGTATCCATTTATGTCATATGCTTGGTACGTTAGCACCGTAGGTGATGGCTTTTGTGCCAACCACATAGCAATGTCATTGATGGATCCTTGTGCCAAACGATTCTTCAGCCATTCGGCATAGTTCTTAGTGTGCTCCTTCATCTCCACCTCTGATGAAGGCACCATTGGTAAGAATCTTTGGCGTATCTCCACCTCGAGAAAACAACACGAGGTCGCTATGGCTTCCATGCGTGCCAACTGCCAGATCATGGAGGAGCACCTCGTCTTCGAGGACACCTCGACACTGCTATGCGGTTGCCTACTTTAAAATACAGTTCGTGTTGTTTTCTCGAGGACACCACCAGTGCCTTCTAGTGATTTGTCCTTTGTAATGTTAATATGCAATATGATTTTCTGAAATGTAATGTTCAGTTAACAGTTTGGTCCAACAATTGCTACATTTTGTAGTACTAGTCTCAAGCATTCTTTGTTTTGTTAACTGTCTTATCTTCTAGTACATGTTTCTGTTTTGCAATGTCGAGCTCAATTAGTTGTTTTGGTTCATTTCGTCTGCTGTCCATTTAACTGTTTGGTTCAATTCGGCACTTTGATTTTAATTTGTTGTGGGTACAATTTTGTGTTGTTATGCATGTGAGAAATAAATCGAATTTGGCTGTAGTCAATACATATTCTACTGATAGTATGGCAACTCTTAGTTAACCTGATCAAGATCTTCCTTATATGTGTTGCAGGGAAACAATGGGAGACACTGCGGTTTACCATCGAGGTGTGCTCATGCATGGTCCTTTCGCTAATAGCACATTATTGTGCAATTGTAGGAATCATGCAATATTTAGGTTTCTTACAATTTGTTCTTGCACATGTAGGTCCTGCTGTCACAGGCTTAGACCCACCATTCGACCCATTTTGCATATGGGGAAATGAGATGTCCATGAATATCAGTCAAGTCAAGAAACTCAGAAAGATTGTAAGGATGAAGAAACTTGCGATGAATAAAAACAAGATCTTTGTTTGCACAACGAAGAAGACACATGTCAACTATAGGATGGTACTAACTCTTTTACCTTGTTTTTATCCCTTGCGCCATTTCAAAATTTATAACGGCGATGTATGCATATCTTTGTTTTCAGTACTTTTCAAAGCAGTTCACCGATGATTACCACTCAAATCACCTGCATGGTCTAGAGGCGAGGAAGGTATTCATTCAACACCCACGGTACAATATTGAAGTCTTCCTGGAGAGGATGAAGGTTGGGCGGGCAATTATCCATAGCCACTGGCCTAAAGTTGCAAGGACGTTCAACATCACTGAAGGCTCAATATTCGCCTTCCGCTTCTGCAGTTACCAAGATGAGATTCATCCCTCTATTTACCGTGTATGTTGCTACTTTTCCAAAGGTTTTCGATGTTGCATGTGAAACTTGGTGCTGTTGTGTAATGGCGTAGCTAGCTATATCCCTCTTTGGTGTAACTGAGTGCTGAAGCTATTTGATGTAACTCGATTATGAAATCCTAGTTGCCGTTATACGGATATGAAATATCTGGTGTGTTTTATAAGAAATGTCAATTTGATTACTACATTGATTATGAATAATAGGCTAATTACCCTACTTATTGGGGTTTTCTATTGCAGACGGTTACTCAGACAACACCGTGGGTGATGAACACAAACAACCCACACGGTTTCTAGAAAGTAGGCGTGTCGGATCAACTAACAATCACACACGGCTTCTGGCAGAGAACTGTTTCCGTTAGGCCACCTTGCACAAACCTTTCCACACAAAAAACCGTGTGTGATATACATACGAGCGGAAACGTTTTTCTGGGATTCACTGTGTGGGATGTACATACGAACGAAAACAATTGGGCTTCGATGCCTCGCACGATCGCACACGACCTCATTTTGCCCCCTCCTGTGTGGCCGAAGGGCCTATCCCCAATGGTTTCTGGGTCGTGTAGGAAGGACCCCCCTATCGCACACTCACTAGGCGACGGTTTATAACTCCGTCGCGGAAAGGGGGTAAAAACCATTTGTATAGCACGTCTCTGCACCAGTGTAACATGCAAGGGGATATGTTTCACATGTGTCACTTATACGTCTCCAATGTATCTACTTTTCCTAACAATTTTCCTCTTGTTTGGGACTCTAATTTGCATGATTTGAATGAAACTAACCCCAGACTGACGCTGCTTTCAGCAGAACTACAATGGTGTTGTTTTTGTGCAGAAATAAAAGTTCTCGGAATGGTAAGAAACTTTGGGAGGAATTTTTATATAATAAACAAGAATTCTAGAGCCAAGACCCACCAGAGGGGGGGCACCTGGGTGGGCACAACCCACTAGGGCGCGCCCCCACCTGGCGCGCCCAGGTGGATTGTTCCCACCTGGTGGCCTCGCAGACCCTGAAACCTACGATATAAAATCCTATTTTTCCAGAAAAAACTAGGGAGCAAGAATTATCACGATTCACAAGATGGAGCCACCGCAACCTCCTATTCTTCATCGGGAGGCCAAATCTGGAGTTTGTTTGGGGCTCCGGAAAGGGGGATCTTCGTTCTTCATCATCACCAACCCCTCTCCATCGCCAATTCCATGATGCTCCCCACCGGGAGTGAGTAATTCCTTCGTAGGCTTGCTGGTCGGTGAGGAGTTGGATGAGATTCATCATGTAATCAAGTTAGTTTTGTTAGGGCTTGATCCCTAGTATCCAGTTTGTTATAAGATTGATGTTGCTATGACTTTGCTATGCTTAATGGTTGTCACTTTGGGCCCGGGTGCCATGATTTCAGATCTGAACCGTTTATGTTATCACCGTCATATCCATGTTCTAGATCCGATCTTGCAAGTTATAGTCACCTACTACGTGTTATGATCCGGCAACCCCGGAGTGACAATAGTCGGGACCACTCCCGGTGATGACCGTAGTTTGAGGAGTTCATGTATTAACCGTGTGTTAATGCTTTGTTCTTGTTCTCTATTAAAAGGAGGCCTTAATATCCCTTAGTTTCCAATATGGACCCCGCTGCCACGGGAGGGTAGAACAAAAGATGTCATGCAAGTTCTTTCCATAAGCACGTATGACTATTTATGGAATACATGCCTACATTATATTGACGAACTGGAGCTAGTGCCGTATCTCCCTAGGTTATAACTGTCTCATGATGAATATCATCCCAAAAGTCACCGATCCAATACCTACGAATTTATCTTACATTGTTCTTGCTAAGTTACTACTGCTATCGTTACTATTGCACTTGCTACAAAATTACTGCTATCACTGTTACTGTTACCGTTGCTACTGTTACTACTATTAAAACTATCAAACTACTTTGCTAATGATCACTTTGCTCCAGATAATTAATCTCCAGGTGTGGTTGAATTGACAACTCAGGTGCTAATACCTTCAAATATTCTTTGGCTCCCCTTGTGTCGAATCTATAAATTTGGGTTGAATACTCTACCCTGGAAAATTGTTACAATCCCCTATACTTGTGGCTTATCAAGACCTTTTTCTGGCGCCGTTGCCGGGGAGCATAGCTATATTCGTTGAGTCACTTGGGATTATTATCAATTTATCACTATGAAGAATCTGAGGGATGCTAAGACTAAGATTTTTTCCTCAAAGACGAGGGGAGGTAAGGAACTGCCATCTGGTTCTACTTTAGATTCACCTTCTATTATAAGTAAACTTGCAACACCACCACATGCTATCAATTCTGATATATCGCAAGTTAGTGATGATGCTACTTCTGCTATGGATAATGCTTATGATGATGCTAGTACCTTGCTTGATAATGATGATGTGCCACTTGGTGATTTTCTTGATGAACAAATTGCTAGAGTAATACAGCATGATGTTGTTGAATCTGATGATGAGCTTGAAACTGAAACTCCTGAAACAACTGCTAGAACTAGCCTTCCTAGATATGAATTGCCTAAGGTACCGTAAGGTTATGTTATGAACGAGGAGACAACTAGAGATATACTTGCTTGTAAGGATAGAGGTGATCTAGAGAAATTATTATGCAAGTATAAAGAAAAATCTCTCAATGCAAGAATGAAATGTGATCCTAAGTTTGCTACTTGACCTATCTTTATTGATGATAAGGATTATGAATTCTCTATCGACCCATAGTTAATTACTTTGGTTGAATCTGGTCCTTTCCATGGTTATGAAACTGAAACTGTTGTAGCACATCTTACTAAGTTGAGTGACATAGCCACCCTTTTTTACTCATGATGAGAAGACTCGCTATTACTTTATTCTCAAATTATTTCTGTTCTAATTAAAGGGTGATGCTGAAACTTGGTACAATATTATTGGTCCTGGTTGTGTGTGTAGTCCCGAGGATATGATTTATTACTTCTATGAAAATATTCCCCTGTTCATAAGAAACAAGCTGCTTTACAGCAAATATTGAACTTTCTACAAACTAAAGAAGAGAGTCTCCCACAAGCTTGGGGGAAGCTTTGCCAGTTACTTAATGCTTTGCCTGATCATCCTCTTAAGAAAAATGAAATACTTGATATCTTCTATAATGGACTAACCGATGCTTCTAGGGACTTCCTAGATAGTTGTGCTAGTTGTGTTTTCATGCAACGAACTATTGGACAAGCTGAAGAATTATTGAATAACATATTGAAAAATTATGATGATTGGACTCTTCCTGAACCACCGCCTAAACCCACTATGAAGAAGAGGGGTATATTATATCTCGGTCCTGAAGATATGCAAGAGGCAAATAAAATCTATGAAGGAAAAAGGTATTAAAGCTGAGGATGTTAAAAATTTACCTCATATAGAAGAAATACATGGGCACACCACCACTGCCTAAGGTGGTAGAGGTAAATTATTTAATGAAGTTCAATGATAATGACAATCCTCACAATATGCATCCTAGCCAATACCTTTATGAGTTTGAAAACTACATTAGAAAACAAGATCACTTCAATGCAAATGTTATGAAACAATTGAAATATAATTCTGATATGATTGCTCGGTTGAGTGACTTGTTATTTAGAATCTCAAATTATGTTAGAGGTGTTGGAAAACATGATTCTATGGTTCAAACTCAGTTAGAATAAGTTGCTAAATCTCAAAGAGAATTACTTGATGAAATGAATAATAATAAACATGACTTTGCTATTAGAGTTGCCACTAGAGGAGGTAAAATGACTCAGGAACCACTTTATCCTGAGGGACACCCAAAAAGAATAGAACAAGATTCACAAAGAATTAACACTGACGCACCTAGTCCTTCCAGAAAGAAAAAGAAGAAGAAAAATGATAGCACTTTGCATGCTTCTAGTGAACCTGAAATATAAAAACCTCCTGATAATGATAATGAAACTTCTATCTCTGATGCTGAAACTCAATCTGGTAATGAACATTCACCTAGTGACAATGAAAAAGATAATGATGAGGTTCATGAAGAAACTCGAACAAATAATAAAGAACCAGACAATGATGCTGAGATAGAACCACCTGTTGATCTTGATAACCCACTACCTAAGAATAAAAGATACGATAAAAGTGACTTTGTGGCTAGAAAACACGGTAAAGAAAGAGAACCGTGGGTTCAAAACCTATGCCTTTTCCACCCAAGTCAACTAAAAAGAAAGATGATGAAGTATTTGAACGCTTTGCTGAAATGCCGAGGCCAGTATTTTTGCGTACTCACTTGACTGATATCTTGAAAATGCCTCCTTATGCAAAGTATATGAAAGACATCATCACTAATAAGAGGAAAAAACCAGAAGCTGAAATCTCCACTATGCTTGCTAATATACTTTTAAGGATGGAGTACCTAAAAAACTTGGAGATCCGGGAATACCAACTATACCTTGCTCCATTAAAAAGAATTATGTGAAAACTGCTTTATGTGATTTAGGAGCTGGTGTTAGTGTTATTCCTTTCTCTTTATATAAAAGACTTGATTTGAATAAACTCACACCTACTGAAATATCTTTGCAAATGGCTGACAAATCAACTGCCATACCTATCGGTATTTGTGAGGATTTGCCCATTGATGTTGCTAATGTTACTATTTTGACTGACTTTGTTATACTTGAGATGCCTGAGGACGGCAACATGTCGATTATACTTGGTAGACCCTTCTTCAATATTGCAGGGGCTGTTATTGATTGCAATTAAAGCAATGTCACTTTTCATATCAATGGTAATGAGCATACGGTGCACTTTCCAAAGAAAAATTTTCAAGTGAATGGTATTAATGTTATTGAAAAATCTCCGACAATCACTATTGAAAGTTTTCAAATACCTCTACCTACTGTTAAAAGGAAATATGAAATGCTTATTGTTGGGGATATTCACATCCCCGTTGAGGTAACTTACTGATTTACGGAAGTTCTTCAGTTTCATGCTAATCGAAAGTGGTTGTTAATAAGACCTGATCAACTTTATTAATGAATCATTTTTTAGAGGTATGAAGTTGATGAATTTAGTAAGCACTACCTTCTGTCCCTACTTTTTGTTTTCTATTTTTATTAGTTAAATAAAATAAAATGCCATGTTTTGTCTGCTTTCTGAATTTCCCGTGCAATAAAAAAAGACCTAAAAATAAAAGTTCTCAGAATGCTCTGAAAATTTAATACGATTTTTTTCTGAATTTTTAAGAATTTCTGGTGCAAATAATATCAGAGGGAGGTGCACCAGGTTAGCAGAACCCACCTGGGCGCGCCAGGACCTCGAGGCGCGCCCTGGTGGGTTGTGGTCCCCACGTTGGCCCCCTCACGTATCCCTTCACACCACATCATCACTTACCTCCAGAAAAAATTCTCCATTGCTCTCTCTCTCTCTCTCTCTCTCTCGTGTTCTTGCTCTCAAACCCGCGGATTTAGATCTCTTTTCTCAAAGCTCCATTTCCGAAATTGTTTCGGGGGATTGTTGCTTGGTATGTGACTCCACCATTTGTCCAATTAGTTTTTGTTCTAGTGGTTTATATTTTGAATAATTAGCTACTCTTGGTGCTGTTGTAGATGAGCTTGCTTGTTGAATTCTTAGAGTTCTAAGTAGTTTGAATGCTTGCTATGGCCTTTATGCATCCATATGAGTACTTGCTATCAATTTTGTGAAGTTTTGTTGAGAAAAATTTGTGGACTAAAAATTTCAGAATTTTTTTTCATAGGAAAAAGTTGAATATCTTTATAAAGTTTGCTTCTAAGAAGAACTCCAAGGGTGTTATTGGGGAGTCGTCTGACAATGACCTCCATCCTCGGAGGTTGGCAGAGGCGCGGCCGTGTGAATGGCCGCATACCCAGTTCATCGAAGAGGCTGGAATCCTTCAAGAGTTCACACAAAATGCTGCTAATGCCGGCCTCACTGACTTCATCGCAGATGAGTGTGAACAACATCAAATCCTCACAAGCATCTTTGTTCAAAGTTTTACTCTCCTTTCTAGGAATAATCCTCCCGAAGTGCGGTTTGATTTATATGCTGAAACCCATCAGATACCACTTACTGAAATTTGTAACATATGCATGATCCCTTCTGATGGGAGCTTAGCTGAGCCTAGGCCGGCGGAGTTTGAGGCCTTTTATCGCACCTTGACAGTGGGAGATGAGAGAGGGGTGTCAGCTATCAATGCCGCTGGCTTGCATTTTCTTGTTGTTCATTACTTTGCTCTTTTCATTGCAAAATGCTTGCTTGCTAGAGAGAAGGTGGGTGCACTCAGTTCACGAGACCTTGCTATTTTACGTCATGCACTAGAGGGCGACAACACTTATAGCTTGGGAGCTATTGTGGCTCGTCGCCTCCACATTAATAAGTCCAAGGGTAAAATACATGGTGGGATTTTTGCTACTCATTTGGCGGCTCACTTTAATGTTGAGATACGCCCTAATGACTACCCCCTGACCAAGGTTTACCTAGACCGCACAACCATGGATCACCACCATTTCGCTGATAGCAATTCTCCCGGCATCCCTATTCCTTATAACCTGGTCTTTAGCATTGAAACTCGTGATATTATTCCATTGCCTGCCCCTGCTTTGTTTGATCATGTTGCCAGGGGCGGATATAGGATTATGCCTGCAGATATCATCGCCTACCGGAACAACCAGGCTGCAGCAGTGGAGGAGCCTCGACAGTGGGATGAGTGGATGCCCGCTCCTCAGTACCCCAACAACCATCCAAGCTACTGACTGTTTACCAAGTTAGGCCAAAAGCCTAAGCTTGGGGGAGTACGTGTTTCTCACCGACATTACATTCATGTTCACACATTTCATTCCAGTTGTTGGTGTTCACGCTTTTTCATTCTATCATCCATGCTTAGATTTATTTTCTTGCTTTCTTCTTGTGTGTTTGAAAAACCTTAGAAAAACCAAAAAATTAGTTGTAGTTAGTTTACTTTCTATGCATGCTTAGTTGTAATACTAAAAAGAAAATCCAAAAAGATTTCCTTGTTCTTCTTTTGCTTGTTGGGAGCTTTCCCGTGTAAATAGTTTTTCTCATTTTTGCTTTTCCCTTTTATTTGCTTGTTCAAGAAAAGAAAAAAAACTCCAAAAATATTTCAGTGTGTTTCTCTGAATTTCTTTTCTTTTTATTCGAGTCTTACCGAGGAGAAGACCACGATGAAAATGTTGAATGGCTCTCATATGAATAATTGTTGATCTAATAAAGAGCCCATTTTACCATGTCTTCTCATGTCGAATAAAATGTTTGCAGATTCTAGCTTAGCCCACGGCACTCTTGCACTATTATTATTTTCATATCATTCAGTCGTGCAATTGAAAGGCAATAATGACGATATTCGATGAACTGGCCGTGCAGAGAGAAACTGGTATGCACTCGACTTGTTCTGTTTGTGTAAATATGTTTAACCTAGTATCCATGATTCAGCCCATTATGATTAAAAATGTTTTCAATGACAATTAGAGATTATAGTTTCTCATGCCATGCATAATGAGCTAGGAGTGGATCAACATTGCGTTAAAATGATTGCGATGTAGTATGATGATAAGGTATCCTCCTGTGAATGTGTGAGTGACTTGACTTGGCACATGTTCATGCATGTAGTTGAATCAAACCAACATAGCGTCTATGATATTTATGTTCATGGTGCTCATATCCTATGCATGCTAGTGTCCAAAGTTACTTATGCATAATGCATGTTCATGACGGTTGTTGCTCTCTAGCTGGCCGCTTCTCAGTCACTACTGTAGGATGCTGCTAACGCGACACTACGATCAGATACCCTTCGACGAAACTTTGTGCGATGCCATAATCGCAAACGGTTGTGTAAAAAACCGTCAAAAAAGGTGCAAAGCGTTTGCGATGGAGGATGCATCAAACACGGTTCAGATTTTAGTTGCGTGTGTGATTCAGGGCATACGGTTCAGTTAAATTAACCATTTTCAATGAGGAGGAACAAAAGAAACGGGCAGCTAGATGAAGGTGTGTGCGATTAATTCCTGCTCGTCCTCGAGCAGGTAAATGATAAAACAAATAATTTATGAAGTGTGAATGCTAGCAGGTGCACAAGTTTGATCAATGAAAATTTCAGTCACCTTTTCTAGCATCATTATATGTCATAACAGTAGCTCATCTAATAAAACTTCTCATGATAAAGTAACATGCTATTCACATGTTAAAGTATAGATCATAAACTTTCTTGAAAACTAACAAACCGTGTTATCAGTCATCAAACAATTACAATTCATCTTATTTTCAGGAAGAGTCTATGTCAGAGCTTTGATTTAGCAAACTCCACATACTCAACTATCATTTAGTCTTTCACAATTGCTAACACTCACGCGATATTTATGGGTTCAAAGTTTTAATCAGACACAGAGAAAGATAGGGGCTTATAGATTCGCCTCCCAACCTTTTACCTCAAGGGTAATGTCAACAATAATAGTTCATGATGCCTTACATCCAATTGGATATATATATATATATATATCAGAATCTTTCCAACACAATGTGCTTGCCAAAGGATAAAATGTAAAAGAGGAAAGGTGAAAATCACCATGACTCTTGCATAAGGGTAAGAGATAAAAGTAAAAGATAGGCCCTTCGCAGAGGGAAGCAGAGGTTGCCATGCGCTTTCAGGGTTGGATGCACAAAATCTTAATGCGAAAGAACGTCACTTTATATTGCCACTTGTGATATGGACCTTTATTATGCAGTCTGTTGCTTTTATTTCTTCCACATCACAAGATCGTATAAAGCTTATTTCCTCCACACTAATCAATCATACATATTTAGAGAGCAATTTTTATTGCTTGCACCGATGACAACTTACTTAAAGGATCTTTCTCAATCCATAGGTAGGTATGGTGGACTCTTATGGCAAAACCGGGTTTAAGGGTATTTGGAAGCACAAGTAGTATCTCTACTTAGTACAAAGAATTTGGCTAGCATGAGGGGGAAAGGCAAGCTCAACGTGTTGGGCGATCCATGAAAATATACTTTATTTCAGATATAAGAAAACATAACCCATTACGTTGTCTTCCATGTCCAATATCAACCTTTTAGCATGGCATATTTTAATGAGTGCTCACAATTACAAAAGATGTCCAAGATAGTATATTTATATGTGAAATCCCTCTTCCTTCAATATTTTTTCATGAATTGTTCAAGTGACCAATTCTACGTTTGCTAACTTTCAATAAGTTTACTACCTATACTTATTATGTGTGAAGTCATTACTTCCCATGTTATAAGCATACGAAACATATATAAATTCAGATTTATCACATTCAATTTATCCGACCGTTTACTCATAGGATATACGTGAAGCACATGAGTAAATGACAAACTACTCCAAAAGATATGAGTGAAGAACACTGAGTAGTCAAATAATTAACTAGCCATGGGAGGATTCTTTTTCATTCAATATTTCAGATCCAATGATTTTATTCAAACAGCAAGTAAATTTGAAAATACACTCCAAGCAAAACACATATCATGTGACGAATAAAAATATAGCTCCGAGTAAGGTATACCGATAGTTTTGAAGACGAAAGAGGGGAGAGTACTTGAGTCTTCCTTGAATATTACCTTGGGGTGCCTTGGGCATCCCCAAGATTAGGGTCTTTCCACTCCTTATTCTCCTCATATCGATATCTCACCCAAAGCTTGAAAACTTCAATCACACAAAACTTAACCAAACTTCATGAGATAGGTTAGTATGATAAAGAGTAAACCATTCACTTTGGTAATGTTAAGGACAAGTTTCATAATTGTTCTCACCCAATGCCTACAGTACCATATCATTTCTACAATTTATATTGAGAAATATAAGTCATAGAAACTAGAAAATAAGCAAAGTATGCAATGAAAACAGAATATGTCAGAAACAGAACAGTCTGTAATGATCTGAACATAAACCATACTTCTGCTACTCCAAAAACTATGAAATAAATTGGTGGACGTGAGGAATTTGTCTATTAATCTTCTGCCAAAATAATAAACTAAAAATCACTCTTCTGTAAAAAATGACAGCTAATCTCGTGAGCGCAAAGTTTCTGTTTTTTACAGCAAGATCACATTGACTTTCTCCCAAGTCTTCCCAAAGGTCTTACTTGGCACTTTATTGAAACAAAAGCTATAAAACATGATTAATACAGTAGCTTAATCAAGTAAACACACAAAAACAGTAATGGTAAATATTGAGTTGTCGCCAACAAGCGCTTTTCTTTAATGCCTTTTAGCTAGGCATGATGATTTCAATGATGTTCACATAATAGACAAGAATCGAAACACAAAGAGAGCATCTTGAAGAATATGACTAGCACATTTAAATCTAACCCACTTCCTATGCCTAGGGATTTTGTGAGAACACAACTTATGGGAACAAGAATCAACTAGCATAGGAAGGCAAAACAAGTATAACTTCAAAACTTTAAGCACATAGAGAGGAAACTTGATATTATTGCAACTCCTACAAGCATGTATTCCTCCCTCATAATAATTTTCAGTAGAATCATGGATAGAAACTTTGTTCTCATACTCAATTGGAACCTCTTCCGAAATACTGGAATCATTACTAGCTAAAGTTGACACTCTTCCAAATCCACTTTCATAAATATCACACTAAGATTCAACACCCTCCAAAATAGTGGGATCACTAATTCCTAAAGTTGACACTCTTCCAAACCCACTTTAAATTATAGTATTATTCATACTCCAAAATATATAAGTGAAGTTCATGGAGCATTCTACAATTAATATAGACTAACCAATATCCAAGCTCAAAATGTATAAGTGAAGCACATGAAGCATTCTATAAAACCATACTCAAAAGATTTAAGTGAAGCACAAAGAGCAATTCTATAAGATCATACTTAAAAGATTTAAGTGAAGCACATGAAGTATTCTATAAATCAATGAAGGGCTATCTCATGCTAGCATGGTTCTTAAAGGAAAAACAAAAACACAAAAGACACAAATCATGTGAACAAAGCAAAAACCGAGGTATACCGATATTTGTTGAAGATGAAAGATGGGATGCCAACCGGGGCATCCCCAAGCTTAGATGCTTGAGTATCCTTTGAAATATTTACTTGGGGTGCCTTGGGCATCCCCAAGCTTGAACTCTTGCCTCTCTTTATTCTTCTCATATTGATAGCTCCTCGACCTTCGGACACTTCATCCACACAAAACTTTAACAAAAACTTGTGAGATCCGTTAGTGTAATAAAGCAAATCACTACCTTTTAGGTACTCTAATGAACTAATTATTTATTTATATTTGTGTTAAACCTACTGTATTACAACTTCTCTATGGTTCATACCCCCCGATACTAGCCATAGATTCATCGAAATAAGCAAACAACACACGCAAAACAGAATCTGTCAAAAACAGGACAGTCTGTAGTAATCTGGAAGTTTAGTAAACTTCTGTAACTCCTAAAATTATGAAATAAATTTGAAAATTTGAAAACTTTGTACATAAGTAATTTGCAAAAAGTTTCAGACCCATTTGACCTTCCAGTAAAAAATGTAAATTCATGCACTACAGCCAAAGTTTCTGTTTTTGTTCTGCACATAGTAAACAAGCAATCTAATCATCCTAAAACCAAAGCTTGGAACATTATTTTTATAATACAATGGATATATACAAGGGGATAATTATTTACAGAGAAACTTCCATGAAAAATTCTACATTTTTTCCGTGAGCATGAACACAAGTGCTCAAGGTCGACCCTCACTTCTTCAATGCATAACTTTCCAATCACTTCTCTTTTTGAAAAACTTTTTAGGCATGAGAGGCAAGTAAATTTTTTTGTATTTTCATTCATTTTTTTGTATGTTTCACCCACAACTAAACAGAAACAAAAAGGAAAAACAAAATCTACTTAGTGAAGAAAGCAAACAAGCACACACGAGAATATCAACCCCACGCATTCGCTCCCCGGCAACGGCGCCAGAAAAGAGCTTGATAATCCCCAAGTGCAGGGAATCATCGTAGCAATTTCCAAAGGTGGAAGTGATAAGTATGAAGTGTCGAACACACAAGGAGCTAAAGGTAAGATCAATATTCTCTCAAGCCCTATCTGCCACTGATATGACTCTACGTACACCCGATGTTTGCTTCCAACTAGAAATGAGAAATAAAACTACGTTGTGGGTATGAAGAGGATAACTTTGCATGATATCGGAGACCTAAAATATAAAAGTAGGTGCTGTTATCATAAAATTAGAATATATTACTAAATATTATAAATAGCGAGTGTGGAATAATGATGGGTCGGTGTGCGGAATTGTCCTAGGCAATTGTTAACAAGACCGATAGTCGTCATTGCAATTTCATATGAGGGAGAGGCATAAGCTAACATACTTTCTCTACTTGGATCATATGCACTTATGATTGGAACTCTAGCAAGCATCCGCAACTACTAAAGATCATTAAGGTAAAACCCAACCATAGCATTAAAGCATCAAGTCCTCTTTTATCCCATACGCAACAACTCCCTTACTCGGGTTTAAGCTTATGTCACTCTAGCAACCCACTATAAGTGAATCATGAACGTATTGCAACACCCTACAGCGGGAATCCCTCACGCTTGCGCGACACGGAGGGCACCATAGGACAGCACCAAAATAAAACATACAACTCGTACAAATCTAGATCATCAATCAACCCAAGGACAAAGGATATCTACTCAAAACATCATAGGATGGCAACACATCATTGGATCATAATATGTGGCATAAAGCACCATGTTGAAGTAGGGATTACAGCGGGGTGCGGGAGAGTGGACCGTGTAAAAGAGATGAGGATGGTGATGATGATGGTGATGTTGATGAAGATAATCACCGTGGCGATGATTCCCCTCCCGATGGCACTCCGGCACCACCGGAAGAGAGGAGGAGAGGTTCTCCCCCTTGTGCTTCCTCCTCCATTGCCTCCCCCTAGATGGGGAAAGGTTCTCCCTCTGGTCCTTAGCCGCCATGGAGATGATGGCCTCTCCGGGATACTCCTCCATTGCCACCGGTGATGATGGCCCCCTCCGGCAGGGTGCTAGAGAGGGCCTAGATTGATTTGTCGTGACTACAGAGGCTTGCGGCGGCGGAACTTCCGATCTAGGTTAATTTTCCGAGGTTTCTGTATTTATAGGAATTTTTGGCGTCGGTATCACGTCAAGGAGGTGCCCGAGCTGTCCACGAGGCAGGCCCACGCGCCTAGGGGGTGGGCGCGCCCCCCACCCTCGTGGGCAGCTCGGGACTCTTCTGGCCCAACTCCGATGCTCCGTGGTCTTCTTTTGGTCCATAAAAAATCATAAAAAATTGGCACGTCAATTGGACTCCGTTTGGTATTCCTTTTCTGCAAAACTCAAAAACAAGGAGAAAACAAAAACTGGCACTGGGCTCTAGGTTAATAGGTTAGTCCCAACAATCATATAAAATAGCATGTAAATGCATATAAAACATCTAAGATGGATAATATAATAGCATGAATACTTCATAAATTATAGATACATTGGAGACGTATCAGCGATGTACAGCATACGGTTCACTCGGATGAACTGTTTGTGATTAGGCAACACAAAAGAAACGGTCAGCCAGATGAAGGTGTGTGCGATATACGGCATGCGGTTCACTCGGACGAACTGTTTGCGTTGACACAAGAGAACAGAAATGGTTCAACTTAACAAGACGTGTGTGTTGTGCGATGGGATTGCATATAGAACACCAACATATATATACACACTTATAAGGACATGCTTGCATAACCAAATTAAACATCCACTTACATACGTGGCTACTACAACCATGGCATTTGCACACACCAAAGTAAACTATTACATGCATAATTACATAGGTGGCTACTACACACATGACATTTCCACACACCAATAAAGTAAATTATATATTACATGCATGATTAACTAGCATAAACGATCATCTGATCATCATCTACTTCTTGTGACACTTGCTCTGCTTGTCACTCGATCCGGGCTCGTCGATTTGGGTAACGAGGCACTTCCTCATGTCAACGATCCGCCTGTGCATCTCATAGCATGTGTACACGCTCTTGGCCGCAAACCTGAGGTGAGGTTCATCCAGTTGCCGCATCCAGGCCCCGTGCCAGGATATGGGACTTGTTCTCTGGGCATCCTGCTTCATCTTTTTGTAGTAGGGGTCGATGATGGCCGAGGCGAGTTCGACCAGGGAGTCCTTCTTCGTGCTACCCCAGACCGTGTAGTGGTCATGAATTTCGACAAGGTTCTTGCAGGCCAAGCTCGTAACACTGAGCGCTTTTACATCGTTGGTAGTATCCATTGTGGCGAACTTGTAGTTAGTGTTGTTGACAAACCTGTTGAAACGGTCGCAAGGCTCTGTGGCCATGCAGTAGTGGTAGATGAGGACATGATGACGCATGCACAACTGGGCGACGGCAACCTTCTGATCTATGCCGGGACGACCGGCGGTGTACTGGAGGTCAATGCCGACCACCTTGTACTTGTCTCCAGCAAGCAACTACTCAATGTTGTTGATGTAGTCGTCCACCATGACCGGGTCGATGGTGCAGACCACCGAGAGATCCGTCTCCCTCGCGTGGGTCTCCACTCTATGCTCGCCGAACTCCATTGGAGCGCCGCCAGACATCCCCTTTCTATGTGTCGTCGTGGTTGTGCTTGTTGTGTTGTGGGGCGCGATTGAAAGGTTGAAGAGACTAAGGTTATAATGGCCGCGGGAATTAAAGGGGAAGCCGGACAGCCAGGAATATCGGCAGGCTCTGATGGCAGTTCTAATTTGCATTGCGTAAGTCCAGCGTGCCGCACGTAACGGCATCGCGTGGCAACACGCACAGCGCAACCGCATGCATACGGCCCCCCCGACATGATAGTGCGAACGCCCAACCGTTGGCAGAGCGCGCGCGGTGGGACGCGAGCAGAACGCTACGCGGTTGCCTCAACAGCAAGCAACCATATATATATATGCATATAGCAGTTGAACACGCAAGGAAAAGCTGTCCACAAGTCGAGCGTGCCGATGGACGTGAGCAGGGCGCGCCAACGGACGCGAGTAGAGCACACCAGCAGACACGAGCAGAGCGCGCCGCGACGCCTAACGGGGGGATAGACCTTCATTCAAGCCAATCAAAATAAGACCGGAACAGACATGTCTGTATTGAGCAAAGGGATGGAACATGTGTGTATTGAGTGGAATGAGAATGCAATAGCAAAATAAGAACTAAGGCTACGATGATGCCATTGCAGTGGTGGTTAAAGGAGGCAAGAAGAAATATGCATCCATCAACGTACGACCTCCTCCTCCTCAATTCAGTGCGCCAGCCGGGCCACCGACCGGCGGCTTAGGAGCGGCGACTTGTGTGGCGAGGTCAAGGTGCTTCACAACTAAGGCATCCAAGGCTTCCAGCCGGTTGAAGAAGGCCAACGTGGTAGCGTCCTCACTGGCCTTGTAGATACCTATGTACACGATTTGTTCGTACATATGGATGTATAGGTCGACGGTTTCTTGTAGGGCGAGGCGCCTCGCGGCGAGCGCGAACTCCAGGTGGACATTCTTCGTGGCATCGGCGGGCAGCCGGTTGAAAACACACTTAATGCATAAAAATGTCCAAATGAACCCTGAAAAAAGACAAAAAATAACACAACACTCCTGTTGTTCTATGTTGACACGAGAAAAAATTGAAAGCAATAAGAGGCAATGGATATCGTTTCGCCCCCAAAGTTGGGGCGTTCCCTACCGAAACCATCATGCTTGTTGTGAGAAGCTCTGGTTTGTGAGAAGCATATACCCAAACCTGCCCCAAATGGGACAAAAACTATACCATGCCAAGTTGATGCCGCTCCATGATAGCATGCCAAGTTTCATGAATTTCAGACGAGTTTTGGATTTACTAGAATTTAAAAACTAGGTATCTCAATGTTTGCGGCCGAGTGACGGTGGCACGGTGCTTGACAGTCATTCCCATTTCTTGCATGGGACCTAAGCATTTACCGAAGGACCAAAGATTTGATTTTTCAACCAATTTATATGCACCGGAGCATGTGCATGTAGTTCAAATTTGAATTATGCACATAAATGCATTGAAAACTCACTTAATGCATCAAAATGTCCAAACGAACCCCAAAAAATCACAAATCTCCTGTTGTTATATGTTGACACGAGAAAAAATTGAAAGCAATAAGAGGCAATGGATAATGTTTCGCCCCCAAAGTTGGGGCGTTCCCTACCAAAACCATCATGCTTGTTGTGAGAAGCTCTGGTTTGTGAGAAGCATATACCCAGACCTGTCCCAAATGGGACAAAAACTTTACCATGCCATGTTGATGCCGCTCCCTGATAGCATGCCAAGTTTCATGAATTTCAGACGAGTTTTGGATTTACTATAATTTAAAAACCAGGTATCTCAATGTTTGCGGCCGAGTGACGGTGGCACGGTGCTTGACATTCATTCCCATTTCTTGCATGGGACCTAAGCATGCACCCAAGGACCAAAGATTTGATTTTTCAACCAATTTATATGCACCGGAGCATGCGCATGTAGTTCAAATTTCAACTATGCACATAAATGCATTGAAAACTCACTTAATGCATCAAAATGTCCAAACGAACCCCGAAAAATCACTCAAATAGCACAACACTCCTGTTGTTATATGCTGACACGAGAAAAAATTGAAAGCAATAAGAGGCAATGGATATCGTTTCGCCCCCAAAGTTGGGGTGTTCCCTACCGAAACCGTCATGCTTGTTGTGAGAAGCTATGGTTTGTGAGAAGCATATACCCAGACCTGTCCCAAATGGGACAAAAACTTTACCACGCCATGTTGATGCCGCTCCATGATAGCATGCCAAGTTTCATGAATTTCAGACGAGTTTTTGATTTACTAGAATTGTAAAACCAGGTATCTCAATGTTTGCGGCCGAGTGACAGTGGCACGGTGCTTGACATTCATTCCCATTTCTTGCATGGGACCTAAGCATGCACCCAAGGACAAAAGATTTGATTTTTCAACCAATTTATATGCACCAGACCATGTGCATGTAGTTCAAATTTGAATTATGCAGATAAATGCATTGAAAACTCAC
Source organism: Aegilops tauschii subsp. strangulata (assembly GCF_002575655.3). Lineage (NCBI taxonomy): Eukaryota > Viridiplantae > Streptophyta > Magnoliopsida > Poales > Poaceae > Aegilops > Aegilops tauschii. The sequence continues at coordinate 266,394,946 of NC_053038.3, read as the reverse complement.
TTAATGCATAAAAATGTCCAAACGAACCCCGAAAAATCACAAAAAATAACACAACACTCCTGTTGTTCTATGTTGACATGAGAAAAAAATATGAAAGCAATTAGAGTCAATGGATATCGTTTCGTCCCCAAAGTTGGGGCATTCCCTACCGAAACCATCATGCTTCTTGTGAGAAGCACTGGTTTGTGAGAAGCATATACCCAAACCTGCCGCAAATGGGACAAAAACTTTACCACGCCATGTTGATGCCGCTCCATGATAGCATGCCAAGTTTCATGAATTTCAGACGAGTTTTGGATTTACTAGAATTTAAAAACTAGGTATCTCAATGTTTGCGGCCGAGTGACGGTGGCAGGGTGTTTGACATTCATTCCCATTTCTTGCATGGGACCTAAGCATGCACCCAAGGACAAAGATTTGATTTTTCAACCAATTTATATGCAATGGAGCATGTGCATGTAGTTCAAAATTCAATTATGCACATAAATGCATTGAAAACTCACTTAATGCATAAAAATGTCCAAACAAACCCTTAATAATTCCAATTCTTTTATGATCACTGCAGATAAAAGGTCAGGCAATTCAAACACCGTCCATGGCCGCTGTGACCCCATTATGTAATTCAAATCAAGACGAAAAATCAAGTAGACCCCACACAGTTTATTATAACCAACCGTGTGAGATGCAGCACAAAATATCTTCGAACAGTGTCTGAATAAGGGACCGTGTCTGATGACACTTTGCGCGCCAGTTTTTTGGCTGAAGCGATTCCAAATTTTCGGCTTCTGCGGAAATATCTACCTCCCCCCCTTACCAAAAGCCACATTTCCCCCTTTCAGCCTTCCTTTGCAAGTTGAAACCTTCACTCCTTGCTTGCAGCGCCGCCGCCTCACGCTGCTCGGCCTCGCCTATCCAGGCAGGTAATCCACACCCGACCCCCATCCTCCTCCTCCTTCCACATCCCACATGCCCCGACCGCCGGCGCGAGCGCGACACCTTCCACCCAAATCACCGACCCCTCCACCAAATAAGCGCCAGCCTAATCCATGGTGCACGCAGTATAGCCAGGACCTCAAGGAGCATTTGGCAGCTGAGAAGGAAATCGCGGCTGCACGCGCGGATGAGGTCGTGATGGATTCCATTCGTGCCGACCCCCGGATCTTGGAGGAGCACCTCGCTGTCGACGACACCTTTGACACCTCGCGCGCCGACGCCGCGACGCGGTGGGATGCTTTAAATGACAATTTGTGGCATTTTCTCGAGGCCACCGTCGGTGCCTTCGACGAAGACTATGAGGTGTTTTCTCAGCGTGCACGTGCTTACCTCATCTCGAGGGCCAGCAGGTTGGTGCCCGGTGCGGCTTAGGCAACTCACCACTACAATGAGGGCACCCACGATGCGGAGGCCTCGCCCTCTTGCATGTCCAAGGAGCCAATCGTCATCGATATCTCCGACAATGAGGAGTAGCTTGTCTTATTAGCTCACTATAAGGACCCATGTTCAGTTTGCTAGCTACTGCATTTCCTTAACAAATTCTAGTGAATTGTGCTATCTACTTTCACCATGCAATCTTCTGCTATAGTGTATATGTTCTATATGCCATGCAATGTGGTGTTCAATTAACTGCTTGGTTCAATTCTGCAAATGTGATGTTCAATTCTTCAGGGTGCAATATTTCCAAGTTGTTAAGCATGCTTGGTTTGGTTAACTGTCTGATATTCTATTAGGAGTATGTTATATTGTTCAATTGGTGTTTAGTTAACTGCTTGGTTCATTTGTTGTGGCTTGGTTCACTTGTTGTGGTGTTTAGTTAACTGCTTGGTTCAATTCTGCAATGCGATGTTCAATTGTTGTGGTTGCATTCTGTTATTGTATACCATGTGAGGAATAAATCGAATTTGGTTGTACTAAATACATGAGAAACAAATATCATTGCTATATTTCCAAGTTGTTAAGCGTGCTTGGTTTGGTTAACTGTCTGATCTTCTATTAGGAGTATGTTATATTGTGCAATGTGGTGCTCAGTTAACGTTTGGTTCATTTGTTGTGGTGTTTAGTTAACTGCTTGGTTCAATTCTGCAATGCGATGTTCAATTGCTGTGGCTGCATTCTCTTATTGTATACCATGTGAGGAATAAATCGAATTTGGTTGTACTAAATACATGAGAAACAAATACAATTGCTATATTTCCAAGTTGTTAAGCATGCTTGGTTTGGTTAAATGTCTGATCTTCTATTAGGAGTATCTTATATTGTGCAATGTGGTGCTCAGTTGACGTTTGGTTCATTTGTTGTGGTGTTTACTTAACTGCTTGGTTCAATTCTGCAATGCGATGTTCAATTGATGTGGCTGCATTCTCTTATTGTATACCATGTGAGGAATAAATCGACTTTGGCTGAACTAAATACATGAGAAACATATACAAGTGCTATATTTCCTAGTTCTTAATCATGCTTGGTTTGGATAAATGGGTTTTCCATGTGGCTAGAATTAATCTGACGAATCTGCAATGTGCTTATTTTTCATCAACATATTTTACTGATAGCATGCGAACCCTTACTTAAACTGATGACTAACTACCTTATATGTGTTGCAACGAAACAATGGGAAGCATTGATGTTTACAAGATGGTACTAACTATTATACCTTGCCTTTTTTATTCCTTTGTCCCATTTCCAATATAGAGAAGATATTTATGCACATCCTTGTTTTCAGGGTTCACTGATGATTACCTCTCAAACCACCTCTGTGGTCAGGAGGTGATGAAAGTTTTCATACAACACCCACGGTTCAATATTGAAGTGTTCCTGAAGAGGTCGAAGGATGGACGGTCCATCATCCACATGCAATAGCCTAAACATGCAAAGACCTTCAACATGAATGAAGGCTCAATATTCGCCTTCTGCTTCAGCAGTTTTCCAAATGAGATGCATCTCTCTATGTACCGTCTATGATGCTAATTTCGAAAGGTTCTAGATGTTGCATGTGAAACTTGCTGCTGGTGCAGTTGTGTAATGGGGAAGCTGAGTGCTGAAGCTATATGATGTTGTACTCCGATGCATTTCAATTATGAAATCCTACTTCCTTAATAAGGAAATGGAATATATTATGTGCTTAATATGAATGTCAATTAGATTAGTAAATGGATTATTAATAATAGGCCAATTAGCTTGCTAATTGGGTTTTCCTATTGCAAACGGTTAATGAGAAAACACCATGGGCGATGACCTAAGGCAACGCACACAGTTTCTAGAAATAAACCGTGTTGTATCAATGAACAATCACACACGACATTCTCTTCAAAAAAATTTGCGTTATGCCACCTTGCGCAAACGTTTTCCTTGTAGTGACTGTGTGGGATGTATATACGAACGGAAACGTTTAGTGGTGACTGACTGTGTGAGATGTAGTTACGACCATAAATGATTTTGCCTGTATAATTGTATTTTTTTAGCACTACTGTACGTATTTTTGTATTTAAGTGCTCGCCTGTCGCACACGACCTCATTTTGCCGAGCGTGTGTGCCAGGAGGGCATATCCCCAACGGTTTCTGGGTCGTGTGGGAAGGACCACCCTATCGCCCACACTCACTTGGCGACGGTTCCAAATGCCATCGCGGAAAGGGGTAAAAAACCGTTTGGTTAGGACCGACACGCACCAGTGAATCTAATTGCTAGCCTTCGCCTGTACTAAGTGGGAATTCTGCTTGTACATCAAAAACCTTGAACCCAAAGTTATTCCATATGAGTCCACCATACCTACCTATATGCAGTATTACCCTGCCGTCCTATGTAAATTTGCATGTGCCACCTCTAAAAACTTCAAATAAATATCCTTTTTGTGTGCCTGAATCGTTCATGGAACGACAGGAGGTGTTCGGTATCTTCCATGCTAAGCGGGTTATTCTCAGGTCAAGTGTTTATTCGCTCGCCATCGCACGAGAAAATGGCGGTAATAGGGATGCCCAGTCTCAAACTGCAAATAGAAAAAGCTTACAAATAATCAAACAAAAACTCCCAATGGATTCAAAACCATTACATTTATTGCTTGGGAACCGCCACTAGCGTGCTTAGCATGGAAGATATTGATAACTGATGGTCGTGAAGTAAATGAGAAGGGTGCATGTCTCAAAATATCATTTACCCTTGTTTTAAAAACTTGAGCTCTGACACCTCTACAAATCACTGCTTCCCTCTATGAAGGGACTATCTATTTACTTTTATGTTGTGTCATCGCCTTCTAAAACAAGCGCCAAAACCTAAGAGCACTGCTGTCATGGTTATGCATTGTGTGTAGCTAATGTTGGGTGCATCATGACTAGATCTTTTCTACCATGAATTACAATGTTTAGTCGCTGCTTGAACTTTGGAGGTGCTCTGCATTTATGTTTTGCGGTCTCAGAAAGGGCTAGCGAGATACCACTATTATCATATTATATCATGGTTGTCTTGACGACATATTGCCGTTTCAGATATCTTATTATTGCTTGCTAGCTGATTATGTCATTGACTGAAAACCTAGGTGTTGGCTAATAATCTTTAAGAGTTATTGTCGGCATGGTTAGTTATAATGTTGGCTGAAAACCTAGGTCTTGTTTAAGCTTATTTATGCAAACAAGAGCAAAAGAATTTGTAAAAGTTTTTCTTTTTCACTTTCAGTTTATCAACTGAATTGCTTGATGACAAGCAAAGGTTTAAGCTTGGGGGAGTTGATACATCTCCAACGTGTCTACTTTTCCTAACGCGTTTCCTCCTGTTTTGGACACTAATTTGCACGATTTGAATGAAGCTAACCCCGAACTAACAATGTTTTTAGCAGAACTACCATGGTGTTGTTTTTGTGCAGAAATAAATTTCTCGGAATGGAACGAAACTTTGCGAGGAATTTTTATACAATAAACAAGAATTTCTGGAGCCAAGACCCACCAGAGGGAGGCGCCTGGGGGCACAACCCACCAGGGCGCGCCCAGGTGGGTTGTCCCCACCTGGTGGCCCCGCAGACTCTGAAACCTTTGCTATAAAATCCTATTTTTCTGGAAAAAAATCAGGGAGAAAGAATTATTGCGATCCATGAGACAGAGCCGCCATCACCTCCTATTCTTCATCGGGAGGCCAGATCTGAGTCTGTTTGGGTCTCCGGTGAGGGGGATCTTAGTTCTTCATCATCACCAAGCCCTCTCCATCGCCAATTCCATGATGCTCCCCACCGGGAGTGAGTAATTCCTTCGTAGGCTCGCTGGTCGGTGAGGAGTTGGATGAGATTCATCATGTAATCGAGTTAGTTTTGTTAGGGCTTGATCATTAGTATCGACTACGCTTAATGCTTGTCACTTTGGGCCCGATTGCCATGAACTCAGATTTGAACCGTTTATGTTATCATCATTGTATCCATGTTTTACATCCGATCTTGCAAGTTATAGTCGTCTACTGCGTGTTATGATCCGGCAACCCCGGAGTGAGAATAGTCGGGACCACTCCCGGTGATGACCATAGTTTGAGGAGTTCATGTATTCAGTATGTGTTAATGCTTTGTTCTGGTTCTTTATTAAAAGGAGGCCTTAATATCCCTTAGTTTCCAATATGGACCCCGCTGCCACGGGAGGATAGGACAAAAGATGTCATGCAAGTTCTTTCCATAAGCACGTATGACTATTTACGGAATACATGCCTACATTATATTGACAAACTGGAGCTAGTGCCGTATCGCCCTAGGTTATAACTGTCTCATTATGAATATCATCCCACAAGTCACCGATCCAATGCCTATGAACTTATCTTATATTGTTCTTGCTAAGTTGCTACTGCTATCGTTACTATTGCACTTGCTACAAAATTACTGCTATCACTGTTACCGTTACCATTGCTACTATTACTACTATCAAAACTATCAAACTACTATGCTACTGATCACTTTGATGCAGATAATTAATCTCAAGTGTGGTTGAATTGACAACTCAGCTGCTAATACCTTCAAATATTCTTTGGCTCCCCTTGTGTCGAATCTATAAATTTGGGTTGAATACTCTACCCTCGAAAACTGTTGCGATCCCCTATACTTGTTGGTTATCAGTCACAGAGTAGAACTGCATCATAGCCGAATCTGCAAGAAACATCCAAGTAGGCCTTCGCGTTCGCTATGCCTTCCTGTGTGTTGTCCCATGTGAAAGGTACTCCTGTATACCACAAATCTTGGAAACTGTAGTAATCCACTGTTCTCCCCGAAAACCCTCCATTTGCCACTTAGCTCTTTCATTACTGACATAGCCCTTCAAGCCTTTGAGAATTTCGTTGAAATTCCCACCACATAACCAAGGGAGATCAGTTTGTCTTCTATGCCATTTCCACATGTCCCGACTGAGATATCTCTCACTCCATTTGGATTTTGCATAGAACCCTATAAAGGACCAAGTCCTTGTATCTCCTCCAACAATCTTAATCTCTACATCAATGTGTTGGTCTGAAACATTATTCAAACTTCCACCTCTCATGACCAAAAGAAAGCCAAGACGCCACTTAGGCTATCATTGCATACGGGCAGACTGCAAACCTAACCTAGAAGTCAGACTAGCTACTCTCTTCCCATCAATATTGGTCTCACAAAGAATGACCAAGGTAGCCGCTTCCATCCTCACTATATTGTAAAGCTCATGAACCGTCTTTGGGTTCCTAAGCCTACGATAGTTCCAGATCAGGCAACTCATTACTCTAGGTAGGCTTGTGATACGTCTCCAACGTATCTATAATTTATGAACTATTCATGCTGTTATATTATCATTCTTGGATGTTTTACAATCATTTTATAGCAACTTTATATCATTTTTGGGACTAACCTATTGACCCAGTGCCGGTGCCACTAGCTGCTTTTTGCTTGTTTTTTACAACGCGGGAAATCAATATCAAACGGAGTCCAAACACCGCGAAACTTTTTGTGGATTTTTTGTGGGACAGAAGACATCCAGTGGGCCAGAGAAGCACATGGGGGTGCCCCGAGAGTGGCAGAACCCACCAGGGAGCGCCTGGGGGCCCAAGCGCGCCCAGGTGGGTTGTGCCCACATCGATGGCCTCCCGCTCCCCCTCTTTGGACAATAAATTCCCAAATATTCCAAAAACCCTCGGGGTAACCCTAGATCAGAAGTTCCACCGCCGCAAGGCTCTGTAGCCACGAGAAACCAATCTAGACCCCATTCTGGCACTCCGTCGGAGGGGGGAATCATCATCGGTGGCCATCTTCATCATCCCGACGGCCACCACGATGAGGTGGGAGTAGTCCACCCTCGGGGTTGAGGGGTTGTACCAGTAGCTATGTGTTTAATCTCTCTCTCTCTCGTGTTCTTGAGATGTCACGATCTTGATGTATCGCGGGCTTTGTTAATATAGTTGGATCATATGGTGCTTTCCCCTCCCTATCTTGTTGTGATGAATTGAGTTTTCCCGTTGAGATTTTGTTTTATCGGATTGAATAATTATATGGATTTGAGAACATTTTATGTAAGCCTTGCTATGAATACCCGTGGTGATAATGGGGTATCATTTCGATTCACTTGATATATGTCATGGCACTCAACTCGCGGATTCCCGAGGTGACATTGGGGTAATCTATGCATAGGGGTTGATGCACGTTCTTGTCTTTGTTTCTCCGGTACAAATCTTGGGGCACTCTTTGAAGTTCTTCGTGTTGGATTGAGTATTATGAATCTGAAATTAGTTGGTGTTATTTTAGTACGAACTCTTGGATATATCGATCGGAAAGAATAGCTTCGAGGTGGTTTCGTACCCTACAAACAATTTCTTCTTATGTTCTCCGCTATATAGGAACTTTGGAGTGATTCTTCATCGCACTTTGAGGGATGTTATATGATCCAATTATATTAGCATTGTTGAGAGGTTGCACTAGTGAAAGTACGGACCCTAGGCCTCATTTTCAAGCATTGCAATAGCGTTTATGCTCTGTTTTATCAATTGCTACCTTGCTTTTTTTTATTGCACCTATTACAAAAATAAATATCTGCAATCATTACTATGCTTTTATCACCATCTCTTCGCCGAACTAGTGCACCTATGCAAATTACCATTGTATTTGGTTTGTTGGGGACACAAGAGACTTTTTATTATTTGGTTACAGGGTTGTTTGAGAGAGACTATCTTCATCCTACGCCTCCCACGGATTGATAAACCTTAGGTCATCTGCTTGAGGGAAAATTGCTACTGTCCTACAAAACTCTGCGCTTGGAGGCCCAACACGTGTCTGCAAGAATAAAGTTGCGTAGTAGACATCAAGCTCTTTTCTGGTGCCGTTGCCGGGGAGCTGAGTGCTTGAAGTTATACTTTAGATATTGCAATTGAATCTTTTAGTTTCTTGTTTTATCACTAGTTTGGTTTATAAAAGAAAACTACAAAAAATGGAATTGAGGTTGCATCATATTATTGATCATCTTTATAATATCTTTCTTGAAAATGATGGATCGGAAAATTGTGCTCAATTGTTAGAAGAAGAAGTCAATAAAATGTTTGGCACAAAATATTTGAATGATGAACATGATTGCAATATTGTTAGTATGAATTCTTTGAATATACAAAATGCTAATGATTATTGCACTAGTCATGAGAAAAATGTTTCTTATAAGCATGTCAATTTTTGTGGAGTGGAAAAACTTTGTGAAGACGTGCCTTATAGGGAAGAGAGATTTTGTAAGAAGCATAACCATGATAGAACCAATTATTTGCTCAAAGTGATAGATGAATTTTCCACAAAATTATGCTCTCTTTGTCCTATTACTTGTGAACTTTGCAATAAAGTCGGTCACCTTCATTTCAAATGCATGCTTTTTCATGAGCGAATCGTGTCCAAATATTGCAATAACTTTATGACCCTTGAACTTTATAACGAGCTTTGTCTATTTTTGGGGAGTGAAGAATTGACACATAAAAATAGTTGGTTTTAAATATTCATTGTCACGGACGACATTGAAGCTAATCTAAAGAATATCTATATGTTTTGCATGGCAAATTGCAATGAGAATGCTTATATTGCCAACTATAGGAAGATGGGAAAACCAATAGAATATAAAAGGAATACTAATGAAAGGGTAAAGTTTCCACTTTCCCTCCTATTGTCTCTCATGATGAAATTGGTGACGAGGAGGAGCTTCCTATCCAATTAATATCTTCAACAAGAAGCTTGAAAAAATTGATTAAACCCTTACGTGAGGTGGTGAAGAAGAAAAAGAAAAGAAGAAAGAATAGAGGTAAAAAGGTATATCTCTCAAATAATGTTGCTCCTATTATTGTTGTGCCTCATGAAAATGAATGAAAAATAATTGTGGAAGATGATTCACTTGATGACGATATTGCTTCTATGTCTTATGGCACAATGTCCGAGAGCACTATTGATGATGATCTTGTTATGCCTATTGCTTGTTGCGATGATTATGATTGGGAAGATAATGATACTTCTTATGATCTTGCAAATCTTTTTGGCACCAACTTTGGAAATTACGATGATAGCAATTGTTATATCATTTAATGATGAGAGTGATTATGCTTATGGTATGCCAAGACAGAAGCTTGGGGATGCTATGTTTAATGCAGATGATCTTTTTCGTCCCCCTAATTTGAATGATCAAATTTGCTATGATGATTGCATGCCTCCTATCTATAATGAGAACAAAGTTGCTACTTATGATGATTATTGTGATGATACTTATGTTATAAAAAGTAGTGATAATTATATTTATTGTCATAGTTATGATTACCCTTTTTCTGAACAGTACTCTTTTGATGTGGAAACAATTTATAGTATTCGATTTTCATATGATACTCCCACCATTGTGAATAAGAAGAAATTTTCTTATGTGGAGAGCAACAAAATTTCTATGCTTGTGGATCATGAAAAGAATGCTTTAAGTGATGGTTATATTAATGAATCTATTCATGATGCTACTGAAAATTATTATGAGAGAGGAACTTATGATTCATGATGCTCTCTTTATGTTTCAATCCTTATCTTTTATGCGAGCATCATTGCACTCATCATTCCTAGCTAAAAGACATTAAAGAGAAGCGCTTGTTGGGAGACAACCCAACACTTTAGCCTACTGTTTTTGTGTGTTCACGTGATTTTGCTACTGTAGTAATCATGTTTTAGTGCTTTTGTTTCAATAAAGTGCCAAGTAAAGCCTTTGGGATAGTGTGGATGATAGTTGACTTGAATCTGTGCAAAAACAGAAACTTTTGCTTCGAGAAAGAGAATTGTTTAAATTCACTGGAACGTGATAAAATTCTGAATTTTTTATAGATGATTGATATGCAAATTCTCTACGTTGTCCCATTTGTTCAGAATTTTTGGAGTAGTAGAAGTATGGTTATTCTGCAGATCATTACATATTGTTCTCTTTTTGACAGATTCTGTTTTCGATGCATACTTTGCTTATTTTCTAGTTTCTATGGCTTATATTGCTCAATATAAATTGTGGAAACGATATGCTATAGTAGGCATTGTGTGGAAACAATTATGAATCTTGTCTTTGACAGTACCAAAGTGAAATGGTTTGCTCTTTATCATACTAACCCATCTCACGAAAGTTTCGTTAAGTTTTGTGTGATTGAACTTTTCAAGTTTTGGGTGAGATATCGATATGAGGAGAATAAGGAGTGACAAGACCCTAAGCTTGGGGATGCCCAGGGCACCCTCATGGTAATATTCAAGGAAGATCCAAGCAACTAAGCTTGGGGATGCCCCGGAAGGCATCCCCTCTTTCGTCTCTGAGAATATCGGTAATCTTACTTGAAGCTATATTTTCATTCGTCACATGATATGAGTTTTGCTTGGAGCGTCATCTGATTTTATTAGTATTTTCTTGCTGTTATTTATAATAATTTTTTGCATCTTTCTTTTCAATAAAAATATCGAGGATAGCCTTTACCATGCTTATTTTGCAAGTCTACATGTTGTTGTTTCAAAAGAGAAAGTTTATCGCTGTTGCAAAAATTCCCGAGAAAAGTCAGAATGTGATAAAATGATGAAAGTTCCTGCACAGTAAGCTTTGATAAAGTTTCTACAGTGTGGTAAATTTTCATAATTTTTGGAGTTAAAGAAGTATTGATACTCTTGCATTCTTTATAGACTGTACTGTTTTGCACTACAAAAAAAGACACATCCCTGACATTTTGGGCCGAACGAAATTTTTTTCTGTCATGCTTATGACACTTCTATGATGATAATTGTGACAAAAACCGGTATCATCATACATGTGGTGGGCTCCTACTTCTATGACAAAAAATCATGACAGAAAATGGGCTCTTCATCCTGGGCGGGCGGGAGACGCAGCTGCATGACATTATTTGGGCCGTCCATGACGGAAAAAACCGTGGTAGAAGCGAGGGCGCGGGAAATATCGGGGAGTTCCTGGTTACGGTGGGTGGTCGGGGCCGAGCGATGCGCGTTTCTCTCATACGTATGCGCGTGTGTGCGAGGCGTTGGGCTCTAACTGAGCCCGAGCGGGCGAGTGGGGGGTTGGATGAACAGGACCCCGTGGTAGTAAAGGCCATTGCCGCTTGATGAACAGGACCCCGATCGATCGAGCTGGTGCATGAACAGGACCCCGTGGAGGGTTGGATGAACAGGTCCCCGTGGAGGGCTAGTTGAACAGTAGCCGGTGGAGGGCTGGTTGAACAGTAGTCGGTGGAGGGCTGGTTGAATAGTAGCCAGTGGAGGGCTGGTTGAACAGTAGCCGGTGGAGGGCTGGATGAACAGTAGCCCGTGGAGGGGTGGTTGAACAGGACCCCGTGGAGAGGGCTGCTTGAATAGTAGCCGGTGGAGGAGCGGTGGAGGCTGGATGAACAGGAGCCCGTGGATGAACAGTCGCAGGTGGAGGCTGGAGGAGGTCAACGGTGGATGAACAGTAGCCCCTGGAGGCAGTCGACGGTGGAGATGAACAGTACCACATGGAGTCCTGTTTTGCGGTACGCCACAACCCTCCCGATGAATAGGACCCCACTTTCGAACATAGCGCTCCAACACAAGTCCGTTTCCTCCGTTTTGCGGTATGCCACACCCCTCTCGATCAACAGGACCCTTTCGACTATTTTGCGGTACGCCAGACCCCTCCCGATGAACAGGATCCCGTTTCGACCATTGTCGGTCGAACACAAGGCCATTTCCTTCGTTCCCATCGGCTGTTCCGTCTAAGCCAGCTGGCTCCCGATGAACAACATGCGTTCTGTTGCCTCCCGATGAACCCGACGCATTTTGTTGCCTCCCCATGAACACGACGACGACGCAGTTTCTCCGTTCTGACCAAGCCATGTACACGAGCCCTGGCCATACGTATGCGCGAGTAGGCGTTCGAGACCCTGCCCGTATGTACGTACGTGGCCGTATTTACTTTATTGCACCCTGGCCGCTGTACGTACGTGTACATGCTACGTGCGGGCCTCTACTACGACACACGTGCGCGCCTCTACTACGACAAACGTGCGCGCCTCTGCTACGACACATGCCCTTCCTTAAACGGCCACGGTTCATCACTGCAGCCTGCAGATAGACTGATCGTATGTACGTACACGTTCGTGATCAGAATGACAACGCTACGTATGCTTCGACCAGGTGGGTCCCGACTGTCAGCCACTTCCTTGCGTGCGAAGATGTAGCCGGTGGGTCCCAGCAGTCAGGGGGGCGAATCATATTTTCCCTGTAATATGGACGCACTTCCTTGCGTGCGAAGATGTAGCTGGTGAGTCCCACCAGTCAGGGGGAAACATTTTTTTTGCGCAATACGGTGGCCTGTCCGGTGAGTCCCTGCTGTCATGTGGAGGAATAATTATTTTACGCGTAATAAGGAGGCACTTCGTTGCTGCGGCTGTGGACCCAGCTGTCAGCCTCTCCACATAAAGTACTCTTCCGACGGAAGTTGTTCGTTGACCACATTGACCACGCCGCGCCGAGAGCACCAGGACGGTGGACGACGGCGAGGCCTAGGAAGGGGACGACGCGGAGCCGGGGAAGACGCGGCAGTGGATGCCCACGCGGAGGGGAGTACGTGGGTTGACTACTTCGGCTGCGATGTGAGGCTGCCGTTGCCAGAGAATAACGGGAGGTGTGGGTGAGTATAGAGGGATGGCACGGCCAGCGGTGGCAGCACAGCCGGACACGGGAGGTAGGAGCAGGCGGCACGGCTGACGCTTTTTTGGGCGGCTGGAGCAAGAAGAACAGAGGTTGAAGAAGCAATACGGCTTTTGGATGGACATCGTACGGTCACTGGAGCTAGAATCGTTCATATTGACTAAGTTGACAAAGCCCTTCGTCTGCGTCAACTTAGTAGGCCCACAAGTCAGCCTCCCACTATGGTGGGTCCCAGCTAGTAGGGGGTATTCATTTTATTATGCGTATTAAGGAGGCACTTCCTTGCGTGCGAAGATATAGCTGGTGGGTCCGAGCTGTCAGCAGTAGTATTCATTCTTTTTGGCGTAATAAGGACGCACTTCCTTGCGTGCGAAGATGTAGCTGGTGGGTCCCAGCAGTGAGGGGGAGAAAACATTATTTTTCAGGGTCAAAAGGACACAGTTGCATGCATGCGTCCATGGGTGTGGTGCGTCCCCACTGTCAGCCTCTCACGTACAGTCATCTTCCGATGACTCTCGTTTGTTGACCACATTGACCACACCATGCCGAGCGCACCAAGGCCAGTGGACGACGGTGAGGCCCTAGACTGGAATGACCCAGAGATGCGGAAGACGCGGCAGTGGAGTCGCAGATGGAGAGGAGTGGGAAACTTGACTGGTTCGGCTGCGCGGCAGCACTGCCGCCCACGGGAGACAGGAGCAAGAACAGAGGTTGAAGAAGGAGCACGGCTGTTGGATTAACATGCAACGGTCCAGCTGCTAGAATCATTTGTTGATTAGTTGACAAAGCCCTGCGTACACGTCCGCTTAGTAGGCCCACAAGTCAGCCACCAAATCTGACGGGTCCCAGCTGTCAACGGGAGGAATTTTTTTTCGCATAACAAGGAGGTACTTCCTTTCGTGCGAAGACACAACCTGTGGGGGAGGAAACAATTTTTTCAGCTTAATAAGGAGGAACTTTCCTTGTGTGCAACCATGGACCTCGTGGGTCTCGGCCGTCAGGCTCTCCAGTCCTCATCCGATGACTCTCGTTTGTTGACCACGCCGCACCGAGCGCAGCGAGGCGTTGGATGACGGCGAGGCCCCGGTCGGGAACGACCCGGAGATGGGAAGACGCGGAAGTGGAGTCGCAGATTGAGAGGAGTACAAGGGTTATAACTGGTTTTGGTGCGGCGTGGGGCTGCAGTCGGTGGAGAATAACAGGAGGTGTGTAGGGGTGGAGGGATAGCCTGGCCGGCGGTGTGGTAGCGCTTCACGGTGATGCGTGCTAAGCAGAGCCGCTAGCCGCTGGACGCCGGACCGGGCGGTCCCGGCGACGCTGGAGGAAGAAAACGAGAGATTGAAGGTGCATTCTGGCCGTTGGATATAAATCCAATGGCTGGGGATGTCATAATCATTTGTTGACCAAGTTGACAACGCCCTGCGTAGGCTTCGACCTATTGTCCCACATGTCAGCCTGCAAAAATGTGGCATATATTTAACCCATGTTTTCTAGAATGTACAGACCATTTGCTGGGCTGGGTGAACAAATAATTTCGCGTCAATGTGGCCCATTTAATATTTTCTAAGATATCCCAGCCCATTTACACTTTCTTGTAATACACGAATTAGTTGGGCTCGTTCTATATATAATGTTAGGTTAGAAGGAGCAATTAATATCAAAAAATAAACTGTTGCGACACATTTTATATATATATATAAAATTATCAAATTAGCGAGTTATTGCTCAAAATAAAAATGAGCGTGTTATTATTACATTGGTCCTTAAAATCTTCACAAGCTTTTGTACGCAATCACCAGAATTTTCCTACCTGTGAGTCAAAAACAACCAGGATTTTCCATGCCAACTTCTGTTAAACATTTACTTTTATAAGTTAATCACACATGGGATGTTTTATAATGTATATATAAGTCTCTATAAAATATACAATAATATAATAATATAAATATACATAATGTGCTTAGAAGGGAAAAGATAAATTGGACACAACATTATTATTCTTATATATAGATAAATAGAACAGAGATCTGCATTTTATTATGAAAATATATTGGGCTGCCGATCTTTAAGCAAAAGTAAAACCTACGCTGGGAGGCCCATAGGTCGGTATGGACCTCAAAAAATAAGTTGAAACCATTGTCTCCGTATGTCGTTGGCTATGCATACCTAGGCCTAGCTGATACTTGTTCGCCCTCTAGAAAAAAATGATAGTACCAGCTAGATCCCCAAGCGAACTGGATTAAAGAGGGGGCCGGCGGCCCGACTGAAGAAGCACATCAGACGCGATTTTTTTTCTTCAGTGGATGGCTCTCGATGGCGTTTTTTACTTTCCTCTGCACCATACAACTTGTATTTTTAGCCTCCCAGTCCGTGGTGGACCAGCAGCCCATTTGCTGGGCGGGCCAACCTACAGAAACCAGCACTCGATTTTTCATCAAGCACAAAAAACAACGCAACCCATTATGCTTGTTTTGAGGCCGAAAACATAACACTAACAAAGTAGGTGCTACCCTAACAAAGCAGGTGCAATTTTTCTCGGGAAGAAGGTGTGCCGTTGACACCCACACGTCACAAATCCCACAGTAGACATACTAACAAGTTCACACACAAGTACAACAAAACAGGTAAACATTTGTATGAAACTCAGGTTCATAGGACACGTTCATATTCATAGCCAACATTTACAATCAACAACTCAAAAGATTCATATATACACAAGTTCAGCATGTCTATGCATCCAAATGATTGATAGATCACACGACAATAGTCATAGATAATTCACAAAAAGATTTATATAGACATGTTCAGTATGTTTATGCAACCAAATGATTGACATCACAACAAATATCATCCATGGACGAACTTTAATTCCCTAGGGTACAGACTGGTAAATGGTGTTCGGTCGGAGGTACTTCTTGCTAAAATTAATGGTTGTATGAGCAAACTTTCGAGTACATAAGAGACAGCACAGACAATCTGAACTTTGCTTGTAGGTTTATCCTCAAATAGTGTCCTCGTGCCGAGGGAGGTTTGAGCAACTTGGCCACTACTTTCATCCAAGTAGTTTATTGGCTCATCTTGGTCCTGTAGCTCGCCAAAATTCTACATTGCAGACAAGAAAGGAGGCGGTTATGAAAATGAACCACCCAAATTTTTTGTGCAGTTCGACTGAAATGGAGGATCCCTGGCGTGCAGACTGATTAAGTTCCAGATGAATATACGCGTCAACCAACTTGTTTGGAATCTTTAGACTCCATGCCATATAGTTCGCTACCATATGTGCCGATAACCAAAAGGCACAAGTTGGGACCAAAGACTGGACTGCGTTTTTCTGAGCTATGCGCCAAGCAATATTTTTGGCGTTCACTCTCCTAATACTTGGAGTTTGACAACTGGTGTACGCCGGTTGATACTCGAATGAATATAGGCACTTCTTCTTGTCAACATTGATGCTTGTTTGAGTGAACTTTGGAGTACATAGCAGCAGCATAAGTACCTGTCCATCTGATCTTTTTGTGCAGTTCTACTGAAATCACCCAATGTAATGATTTGCTTGCGAGTTCAGGCTCCAAGTTACTCCATTATGAAATCGGCAAAAAATAGCACAATACCAAGTTACCAATACATATGACAAGCACAATAATCAGGATAAAGACCAGTACCAACCTGTGTGAGGTAGCATATCAATTACTATTTCCTTTGACTGGAAGCCGAGATAACCCAAGTGGCTGACAGCAAAGGAAGGAAGGAAGCCGAGATTAGCGACTGACAAGAAAGGACGGAAGTTGTCGAAGCAATGAAGCACCCAAAGTTTTTGTGCAGTTCCACCAAAATCGAGCATCCCTGTTGGCACATATATTGAGAGAGTGAGATTACTGTAATAGTGGGACTAGTTGATGAAACATACACTAACAAATAGAAGCACCCTAATTATCTTAATTGGTAAAGTTAGCAACATAGTAGTCTTGCTTAAAGAGAGGTATTAGTTTATTTAATAAGTGCCAATTAGCTCAACACTCAAAGCATTGCCATGTATCATAGGTTGTAAAACTTTAACGTGCAAAGATAAAGGAGTTTCTCATGACAGTAGCACGATACAAATAGAGATGCCAACACACTAATATGGATGAAGGCCTTAGGCCGGTACCAACCTGAGAAAAAAAGCTTATTCATGTAGTCCCAGAAGAGATGATAAAGCACTCACTGGAATCACTCGATAGTATATATTTTTGTGCACTTCAAATGTATGGTTGAAATCACTCTTGTTTACCAGTGCTGAGATTATATCGAAACATTATCAAGAACTTCCAGCCGAGTTAAAGCACTGGCTGGGATACAGTTCATTGTATTGTCTTGTGTAGTTCCACTAAAATGTATGATCGGCACAACATGATCCCTGTTTGCACAAGTAGGAACAAGGTGAAACCTTCACTAGCTTAGTGAGAAAGGATAGAAAGACATTAGCATATTACTCTAACAGTAGCATCAAATTCATCATGGACAATACGCAGAAGTGGAAGGGCTCCCTGGAGGATCATCTCACATGTAAGGTAGACATTGCCAGAGCCCTTGAATGTCCTCGACTGAGGCCTCGGCTTCAGCAATATCACCTTGGCACTGTTTATTCTTCTTCTTACTCTTCATGCTTTGTTTCTCTTTCTCCTCACTAGTTGGTGAAACCAAGTACATGATTGGCCTTCCATTTCAGAATTGGTTTTGTCAGCGAGGGAGTACAAGTGTACTACTAAATAATAGCATTATTTTCTCATGGCAATCGCAAAATAGAGATGAAAACATGCATTAAATATCATTCTTACCTAAAGGAAGGTTATGGTGCCAAAATGGATGATGAGGATTGGAACACAGATCTCCCTTTGTGCAGTTACACCGAAATGAAGCAACTGTTCCATTCTGACATTCCAGTTAAACAGCACAAAAGTCGCTTCTTTTAAGAAGTGTTTTGTGTAGTGCATCAAAAGGTCACAACAGCAACCAGGTGAAATGGATATCCCTGCTTGCACAAATAGCTACAGAGGAAACAGTCAGAGTCTCAAACAATTACAGGCAAAAACATTTGGCTAAACTTGTCATGGCTTCATTTTACCAGGGGCATTAGATTAACAACAGCTAAATATTTGGTATAAGGGCATGGGATAGTGGGTGCACCAGCAGTCCAGCACCATGTACCTAAACCGGGGCATAAAGTGGTGATTCAAAGTTTGTTGCCCCGAGAAACAAACATCCAAGAAACATATCAGGGTTTGTCCCATTTTTGTTCACTCTAGCCACCTACTCCTATGTTTTTTTTGGAAATGGAGACGTGCCCCGGGCCTCTGCATCATAATGATGCATGCATCCATCTTATGTCTGGGTAGCAAATCTAGTCCTTTTTTTTGAGACGACAAATCTAGTCCTGGTCATACCACTGTGTTTCCCCTATATTTCCCTTTTTGACCAAGAGACCGGTTGGATGACCAGTCTGTACTACTTTCACCCCCTATCCTTCCTGTTTGTACCAAGTCAGATGTAGATACTAAATTCCCCCACCCCCACTTTATTTCTTGTTTGAACCAAGTACAAGATTCGACTCCATGAAGTAGCTTTACCTGTAACAACAGAAGAAAAAAATATGTGTCGTTTGACCATCCGATCGAGAGGGGCTGAGAGGTAGAAAATGATGCACATGCAGCGACGTAGTGAGCTGGGGAAGTACAGCTAGGGCAGTTTCGAAGGAAGATATACCTGAAGGTCGTCGGGATGTGGATAGGTGGGCGGCGGGAGGCCGGATCCGCCCACACTAGGGCAACGACGAAGGGTTCGGAGGACCTCGCGCGCCGGCGCTCGGCCAGAGATAACGGTGTGGCCGGCAGTGGGTCTCCTCCCTCGCTATTGATGATAGCCTAAACGCTGCCCCTCCTCCCCTTCACCGGCGGAGTGGGATACCTCCGGATCTGTAACCAACGGTGAGGATAGAAAGACAGTGTTTTTTGAAGGGAGAAAGATAGTGTTACCACCGCTATCATGTTTAGATCTTGAGAGGATGAGAGTGTGTGAATAGAGCAACCCTAGCAAGCAAGCGCGGAGGCTCCGGCCTATATATACGTAGTGGGGTAGTTTTCCTTTTTCACTCCATCAAAACAATCGTTTAAAATTGTGTAGTGCCAGGTCACCGTTTTTTTGACTTGTTGATTGTTTCTTCAGATAGCTACCCGCTTATTCCAAGTGGTCTTACGGTGTCCCAGGTCGCACTTTGTGTCGTTCAAGTCTGGTACAAGACCCTCCATTAAACTTGTGAACAAGCCCACGGCTAAAATTATCGGAAACGTGGGCTGCCCCAACATGCATTATTATTTATATTTTCTATGTGGGAGTATCCTCAAAATAAAATGTTAGAGTACAATATTTATTGGGCCCCTTTGTAATTGATGCTAAATTTTGACCAAAGATTTAACTGACAAAATGTTAGTGCATGTTAACAAAATTTATATTGTTTGATTCGTAATTTTTTATGACATAGTTTTCAATTACGGAATTTTTTGTGACATGCATGAACATTTGGTTAGTTAAATTTATAGTCAAAATTTGGCAAGGTGCATTAAATCAACACATGCAAGTATCAAAAGGAGAGTCACGGCATGCATGCATGCATGCATTGTAATTAATGCATTGGTAAACGCAAATTATTAAAATATATCGAGTGAAGTGCTTTGATGTGTCGTGTCAACTCATACAAGACCGAGAAGTTTGATTACTACAATGCCCTCTCGCCTTAACCGCACCTGCCTTTAGTTGCATGACAGGTGGGCCACCCACTTGTTGGGCCAACCTGTCATACACGCAAAGGCAGGAGCAGTAAGTCAATGAAGCTGCGTCCCTCCCTCGCCCATGAGCGTGGTGGCTAGCAGGACAAGGAGAAGCTTTCGTTTGCTACACGCTCTCCCTCCCACGGGCAGTGGACATGCAACAGTTCAATCGGTGTCAGATGGCCAGAAGCATACTGTAGTACTCCAACACTTCAGTAGTACTCCATCATTGTTTGACTTCCCGAAGAGGCAAAGAGCCAAGCATTGCGTGTACCATGCCTGTAAGCTTAAAATCGTTGGGGTCGGCTCCATGATTTTTTTATTAAAATAATCTTCTCGCCCTACCTATCATTCTGGTGATTGTAGTTTGCACGCTCATCTGGTCAAGGCAAGAATATATATTTTAATTTGTAGTGGGGTAAATGTTAGAGGTTGCAGCAAATATAGAGTATACAACAAGCTATCGCTCCCGCACGTGATGGACGGACATGCAGCAGTGGATTCGATACTGTAGAAGTAGTAGTAACATCATTGTTCGTTTTCTCGAAGAGGCGACGATCCAAGCGCAACCCGAACATGGCAGTTGCGAACACTCGCCACAGTGTGTTTGGTTACATTCTCATCTCAGCATAGTTGTTCCCTCTTCGTACATGCTCATCCCAGCACCCCTCTTCATGCATGCTCTTCTCATGCATGCTCCTAGTGTATTTGTGTTAAGCTAGTGTGGACTCATGCACCCTTCATACACCCTACCAAACATCAAAGCATCAAAGCATATCACAAAGCATCTGGGCCCACGTGCCATCCACCAAATCACAGCGAGGTGCTATAGTCGAGACTCACCGGTCACCCCGGTGTGGCCGTCATGACCCATCATATCACAAAACCCACACCTTTACCAGCAGTGGTAAAGTGGCCTCGAAGTGGCCTCGATGTTGGACTGGATGAAGCAACCATCATTTCACTAGAATGCTCGTTGAAGCCCTTTCTCCCCTTTCTTGAAGAAAACCTCACTCTAGGCTACTCACTTTTGCCATTTTTCTTCTGTACCGATGAAGGAAAGGTGGGCGAATCAGTGGTGCTACTATATTTTCATTCCAAGAATCTTCTTTTTGCGAAGCACCTACCGATTCTCACAGCCTATTCTTTTCCGTTTTCACTGCAATTGTGGTTTCCTTTCGATTGCTTTTTGTTTGTCAGTTCATTGATGGATCCTAGAGCACTAGTCAAAGAGTTGCCAGCGGACAACCCACTGGACACAGCGCTCTCCAGGAAGCGAGCACCGACCAACGAGTTGACCATGTTGGCGGGCCAACCCATGTAGACGAAGAACTCCAAGAAACAAGCACTGGTCAAAGAGTTGACGACGTTGGCGGACAAACTCCTCAAAGAAAGTTGGAAGAACAGTAAGGGCCCCACTGTGCCTACCCCAGAAACTCTAATGGCCACCTATGCGAGGCTCAAGGCCGAGTTTTAGGAGATAGTCGTCATTGAGAAGCAGTATTCCCCTAGCAAGGTGATGGCCAACATCGAGGACGAGGAGATGGCCCCCGGAGGGATGGGATATTTCACAACGAGAGAGAAAGATATTTCACAACGAGAGTGATAGCTAGAGAGACATACGATGGAACGCAAGATATCTCTATGGAGAGAGAATGGTGGAGAGATATGAGACCCTGGGAGATAGAGTTTATGTTTGTGTGTGAGAAAGAGATATTTAAGAGGAAGAGTCGTAGCTGCTCATATCTAAGGAGCGAAAGACATCTCTGTGTGAGAGGGGGTGTGCGAGTGGCACACAGGGGAATAGTAGAGAGAAATGAGATCCCGGGAGACGAAGTTTGTGTTTGTGTGAGAGAAGGAGATTTCACATGGAGAATCATAGTTAGAGACACATAGCAGGGAGCGAGATATACTTAGAGAGAGATAGAGTGATGAAGGTCGAGGGAGAGAGTACCGTCAGTGTGTTGCGAAGATAAAAGATCATTGTTGACATACATGTAGCACGAGAGATACCTGAGAGACGATGAACACGTATAGGTCTAGAGAGATACTCCTATATAAGCATGAGTGATAGCTATATGAGACGAATATCTGGATTAAAGGGGATTCAAATATTTAAACTGGAGTTCACGACATCGATAATATCATAACGCAAATTGGTGTATGAAACATGCATATTCATTTGAACTTGGGGACACGTGTAATGTTATATAGTTTATCAATATTAGTGATCCATAGATTCTTTAATTAGAGACAATGCATGATTTATATGCAATTAATGTCTAAACGGGTTTACACTATATGTTACGTGTGTGAAACACATTATACATGTTTGAGAAGTAAAAAAACCGCATGAAACACACATTAATTGGAGACAGTTAGCGAGGAATCCATACATTGGATTTCAACATAAAGTGGTTTCAAATATTTGGAGATTAAAATTAAGATGGATACAGCCTTATGAATCTGAGATCATGCCATTTGTAAACCATATTTATGTATAAAGGGTGTTGTGCTATTGAAAGTATATATAAAAATGATGTATATAGAATTTTATTCCAATCGCAAATGGATCCTGCCCGAACAAAAATAGAATACAAACTGGATTCGAATTGAGTTGGCACGGTAAACGTGCACTCTTGCTCTGCAAAAATTTGAACGAAGCAGGGAAAGTCACAGTAACCGCCCGAAACCAAAATCTACGAGATGGAAATTACTGCCTATCCCTGACACTCAAAGCCTACCAGCTGGATTTCAATAGGTTTCGATAGGGGTAGGTTTGTAATTTCACTCAAACCTGACATAACCGCCTCTCACCCGGATTCATACACGGTGGGCGCCAAAACACAGTGTCTCCTCGGCCAAAATCAACTCCCTCCCTGATTCATACACGGTGGGCGCCAAAAACAAACTCTCGTCGGCAAATATTCGGTGTATGCGAGATTACCGTCCTATCCCCAACCGACTAATATGGCTATGATGTAGGAAATTTTAACGTGGGCTAAGTTTGTAAATTTCCTTGCATTTGAGACAAGCGCGCCCTGAAGACATGGTTCCCCTTCCTCCCTCCCTCCAATTCCCCATTCGTACTCCGTGGGCGCAATTCGTACATTTTATGAACTAAAATCGTAGAATCGTATAACATAATCGCAATTCTAACAACCTTGATCTCAACACTATACTCGCAATGCTTATGGTTTTCCCCTTTTATATTCCACACTAGTTAAATGACAGTAGACTAAATTACAAAATTGGGTCATTCGATTTTTGAGAGCTCGCCGGAGTTCACCGGTGCGAAGGAAGGGGCTCGGGTGGGGACGATGGTTGTGGGGGGCGGTGGTGGGGCCTCGCCGAACGAAGAAAACTCGACGCGGGTGGTGGCGGGGTGGGGGTGGTGGAGGAACACAGGCGGTGGGGGCCGGTGGTTCGGCCGGCGGTCCGTGTAGTGTTCTGTATGGGAAGAATCAGAGACGAGGAGGAAGAAGGGTTAGGAGACGTAGGATCTTCATCCAACCGCCTAAAATGGTCGACTGGCCCAAATGACAAAAGTCACGCGACTTGCATGCAGACATGCAGAATATGCTTCCTCTTCTGTTCTTTAACATGTTCCTCTTCTGTTCTTCTTTAGTAAGCACAGTATGTTCCTTGTCAGGAAGGGGAGCAGCGACATCTGCAGTCGACACCTCTATTTGGCCGGTTCTGCTAAATGATTTCGCACTTCAAGTTGTTCTGCCATAATACCCCGGAAATGGTGGGAGCCGCATGGTCTTTGATAGACTAAACTAATAGTAACAGCTATGCGCCTTCAAATGAATAGAGCTGGCCTGTAGGTGATCGATAGGCTGCATATTAGTAGAGGCAAAACCCTACGTTTTCCAGCCAGTTCCGCTTTCTGGATTTATTTATGGTGGTTATGGTGTACCCCTATTATCTACGCTACGATCTGCCTACTGGCTCTGCGCTCTCGTTATCATGGGTTGGCAATAAACTTTCTATACAGTATATTATGAACCTATCGTCTGCCAACTACCCTTACATCTGGGGCCCCCAACAGGGAGCTTATTTTGTTGTGTAGTTGTGCCAGATTATATTAATCTACTCACCATATTACAGCACACATGGGCTCTCTCATCAGAATCCAGTGATAGCACACAAGGGTTTACAGAGAGCCTCTATTATATTACAATATCCTATGCATTACAAAGATAATCTCACTAATATTTGTGTTTTCATGCTTTACAGATATTGTACGTAATCACAATGAATATAAGAATGTGCACATCAGAAGAATATTGCGGAACAGTTCAATGGGTAACAAACTTGGCATCAAGGGATTGAGGTCCATTGTGGATGCAATGAAACCCACATGCTCCCGACCTATAGATTCGTATTCAGAATATGATCCTAATGACTATTCTGAGCTCAAGGAGTCAAAGGCAGATGGCCTATCCTGTTCACCCAATAAGGTGCCTGTTCTAATTTGGCAAGGTTTTATTGGTTGCACATATCTTGCATAAGGTGTCTTGCATTTCTTTTGCTTCGTTGCACCTCCATCTGCTTAGTTTACCCATGATATATGTGAAGATGCCATGCCCATCCATTATCAACACCTATTCCATTTGTCGTCATACCATGTTTTTCCATTCAAATGGTGTTCTTGTGTTTCAGACATCCAAAAGGAACATGGTGATTGAAGAACCTGAAGGAGTACAAGCAAAGTCCTTCAAAAAGGTCGTGGTACCGGAGAAATCACATAGCACCCGACGTATATTGGTGATCGAACCAGCGCCGCAAAACCTAGGATATCGCAACTATGCTGGTCGCTGCTTTGCTCTTGTGAGTACCTATTGTCCTATCGATGTCCTTACATTCATACCTGGTGGATTATGTGACATCATTGTGCATTATAGCTTGCTTATCCACTGTTCGCTCCAAATTATCAGATCTATATTAATGCTTAAATTAATGTAGAATAAACTCAATGCCTATGAAGAAATTTAGTTCTGCATTGTTCTTGTAAGTATCTGTTGTCCTTCATCACTGTACTTCTATTTGTCAGCTAGTTCTTGATGTACACTTTGCAGCTTATTTTCCCTTGTCCTCCATTTTTCTACACATTAGATCTACATTTACTCTTGCCAAAATATTGAATAAAACCAATGTTACTGAAGAAGTTTAGCTCCGCATTGCTCTTGTCAGTGCCTTCAGCCTATATGTTGTATTTACATTTGTACTCTGCATCTTAAGTTAAATAATCGCCATTTGTTACTATATTTTCACATCTATATTTATTGTTAACAAAATGTAGAATAAAGGCAATACTCTTGATGAAGAGTGTGCGGTAAACTTGAATTGCCCCCCCCCCCCCATCAATATGGACAAGGCCTTTATAGAGCCTGTCTTCACTACTAATGTAATTTTGTCCTCCTCGAGCCTTAAAACTTTGTTGTTTATATTTGGATAGCTATGAGTAAAAATGTTGTTTATTTTTGTCATCTGCATCAAATTGCTTGTTCAAAGTTTATAAAGTAGAAGTACATAAACATAAGTTTGTCCTTCTCAATTTCAGTCTTTAGTTGTACAATCTAGTTCCTTATTCATACCATGTAAATTAAACTAAACATAGCAAGTTATCTTATTTAGCACTATGTGTATGCTTGTGTCCTTGATCTGTAATCCAGTGGTGTGGTGAGACTACCAACAACAGCACAATGTCATATCCTGCTATGTCTCAACTATGAACAATGCCATATTATATTAATGTTATTTAAATCGTGTCTTTATTTACCAATCTGAAATGGTATAAATTGACAGTGCACTCACCATTCATGCTTATATATTGTTTAGAACTACATCTATGCTTGTATTCTTGATTTGTAATCCAGTGGTCTGGTGAAGCTGGCCGCTCCTGCATGATGCCATTTCCTGCCGTCTTAACTATGAACAATGCCTATTATGTTAATGCTATTTAAAACCGTGTCTCTTTATTTCTGACAAAGAAATGAATTGACAGCGCTGATTCTTATACGTGCAAAACCTGTTATCTACCTACTTGTTTCTCTTTCAGGTTGACAAAACTGCTGCTAGGAAGAACTGCCACAATGATAGTGAGACGAACCCATTGTTTGTCCCTCTAAAACATATTCCATAGGAGAAGGCAACACATATTGAGGGTAGGGATACAACCACGAAGTCATATCTTGATGTAGTGTCAAACTTACTCAGTGACACAAGCTCGATGAAGTCGCCGCCTGAATCTGTTCGACTTCTTCAGTCTGAAATTCATGCAGAAATACATGCTTCCGCTCAAATACGACTGGAACTCCAATCTCTATGCAAGATTAACCGTAAGTACATGATGTTTCTTGATGCTATGCAGCTTAAGTTGGTGGATATGAGCGCCAAAGAAGCGCAGTCTCGTTAGGTTGCTAAGCTGCTTGCGCTGCAGCTCCTGGGCCGGGCTAACCTTCCTTGAACTGTGTTGAAGTGCCGTCGATTCTGTCTATTATTTTGTCCGCCTGTTAACTTCCACTCGTGGCGACCTGCCCAGTTTATGTAATCTGCTGTCTGGTTGCCCTTTATTATCACTTGCGCCGAACTTTGATGCCGAGGGGATGTAATATGCTGTAATTTCTTTGTTGTATAGTCTAGGTTCATTCTTGGTCGGTATGCTGTAATTTAGGCTGGAAGGTTTAGTGGATCTCAGTGTTTTCGGTCTTCAGGCTAGCCCGTTACTCATATGGGCCAAAACCTGGGCCTATAATCATCTTGGGCCATTAGAAGGACTAAACCTATAGTTGTTTCCAGCCTTTAACAGGCCGAGTAAAGTTCTGTCCAGCTGGGCCAGAGAATACCATGGGCTTTTAACAGGCTAAAACCTAGATTGGGCTAGCGTTGAGGCGAAAAAATCACGGGCCAGTACAGGCTGAAATTGCCTAAGGCCCATGTTTGGCCCAAATAGGACGAGCAGTTAACAGGCCAAAATATATCTCGGGCCTGTTTGGCCCAATAAAATTATGGGCTTTAAGCAGGCCAGTATCTCCGCGGGCCATAGGCCTAAAAGTGTCATGGGCCATTATCAGATGGGCTATAAGCAGGCTGGATTCAACGCGGGCTGTAATTGGGCCCAAGTGTTACACAGGCCATTAACAGGCCGATAGGCCAGTTGGGCTAAAATTTATCCATGAAGAGTACAGGCCATTAAGAGGCCTAAAGTTACTTCGGACAAGAAATAGCCCTGTTTCTGCATGGGCCGTTAAATGGCCTAAAGTTAAACCGGGCCGACAACGTCCCAGATGCACCACGGGCCGCTAACAGGCCGAAACTTTTATCGGGCCAAACTGGAAAACGGGCATTTGGCAGGCTGAAATACAAACATGTCTTAGTATGGGCCCAAAAGAACAGTGGCCTTTTAACGGGCCTGATCCGATATGGGCCGTAATTTGGCCCAAAACACGGCAGGCTGTGAACGGGCCTGATCTGGTATGGGCCTCAATTTGACCCAAAACATGGTAGGCTGTTAACGGGCCATCCCACTAGTGTCTGAAAAAACATGGTGGGCCTTTAGCTGGGCCGGTCTTTTCACCGGAATGGGCCTCTGTTGGGCCGTGCCACATGTCGCCGTATCAAAGGCGCCTCATGTCCAATGAGTGGATGACATCTGTCCGAACGTTGAGCCAACACGTGTTTCCTCCGGCCAATGAGAATTTTACACGTGGAAATCCCCATTGGTCCGGGCTGGTAACGGGTTATCGGATCCAAAACCGGACCCGATAGCTCAACGGCGACCCGTTACGGCCGATGCCACGTGCCGGTCACCCTTGACGAAAGCACTTCTATGACGCGCGATTTATCGTCATGGAAGTGGACACTTCCGTGATGATAATTTTTGTAATGTCATGGAACACTTCTACGACATCACAGGTTTGACTATCTTGATTCTGTCATAAAATCGTCATGGATGTACATGCATGACTGAAAACGTGACCTACTGTGAGAAACACGTATCATCACGGAAGTGTCTTTTTTTGTAGTGTTGCCAGATTGCTGTTATGTTTGCATTGTTTGCATATGTTTGCTTGCTTAATGATTCTATTTGAGGATAGGAGTGTTAAATATGCAGAGGCATTTAGTATGCAATGTTGAATAATATTTTTTTTATATTTGCTACAGTAGAGAATGATATGGTTTTAGCATTGGTTTAAACTAACTTATCTCATGAGTTCTTGTTGTGTTTTGTGTGGATGAAGTTTTTGATATTTAGGGAAACCGTGATATAAAAGGAATTAAGGAGAACAAAAGCTCAAGCTTGGGGATGCACAACGCATCCCAAGATAATATTTCAAGAAGTTTCAAGCATCTAAGCTTGGGGATGCCCCGGCAGGCATCCCACCTTTTTTTCATCAACAATTATCGGTTAGTATTGGTTGAGCCTAAGTTTTTGCTTCTTCACATGAGCTGTGCTATTCTTGGAATGTCATTTTGTTTTGTTTTTCTTGGTTTTTTAATAAAATACTTAGATATGAAAGTTTTAAAATAAGAGAGAGTCCTGAAATAGCTACCCATTTACTTAACTACTCGTTTGACTTCACTTATATCTTTTTGGAGTAGCTTGTCATTTACTCTTGTGCTTCACTTATATCCTATGAGTAAATTGTTGAGTGAATTGAATATCATGAAGTTGAAATTATATGTTCATATCATGCCTAGTGGTAGCTTCACATTGGGTTTAGAAAGTGAAATCTTTTGAGGCTTGACAATCACAATGTTGGTCATACAAGCAATTCATGAATGATTAGTAGAAGGAAGAGAACTTTCACATGCAAATACACTATCTTGGAAATCTTTGTGATTGTGAGACCCCATCAAAATTTTATATGCCAAAATTGCTGACGTTGGACAAGGAAGGCAATGTAATGATTTATGTTTGTTCATATTCACAAAGAAGTTATATTGTCATAGATCCTTCAACATGTGGTGCTTGCCCCCCATCTTTGCTAGCCAAAAATTCCGCACCAAGTAGAGATACTACTTGTGCGTCCAAAAACCCTTGAACCCAAATCTTATTTTCAAGAGTCCACCATGCCTACCTAAGGATTGAGAAATATCCTTCAAGTAAGTTGTCATCGGTGCAATAAGGCAATAAAAATTGCTTCTAAAAGTGTTAGATCATTTAGTGTAAGAGAAAATTGAGCATTGTACAAACTTGTGATGGCAAATTATAAAAGCAACAGACTACATAATAAAGGTTCCTATCATAAGGGGCAATATAACATGACGTTCTTTTGCACTAAGGGGTTGAGCATACAAACAAAAAGCGCATGGCAACCTCTGCTTCCCTCTGCGAAGGGCCTACCTTTTAATTTTATGTATTTACTTTCATGCAAGAGTCAAAGTTTTTCTCTCTATTCCTTTTTATTTTTCTCTTTTGGCAACCATCATGTGGTGAGGAAAGATCTAGGCACATATATCCAGTTGGATGTGGGTAGTATGAGTTATTATTGTTGACATCACCTTTGAGATGAATACGTTGGGAGGCAAATTATGAGCCCGTATCTTTCTATGTGTCCGGTTGAAATGTTTTGCTCATGTGTATGCGGTGAGTGTTAGCAATCATGGAATACTATATGATGGTTGATTATGTGGAGCTCTTACTTAGAATCTGGTGAATAAGTTGAATTACAATTGTTTGGTGACTAAGAATATAGGTTGTTGAGTTTTAAGAGAATTCAGTGTTTGAACCTTAACATGTGAATTGATTGCTACACTACTAGGAAAAGGCCTGCTAGTGGCACACCTGTTTTGGCTACTAATGGCGCACTACAGGTGCACCACTAGCATCACGCCATTAGAATTTTTTACTAATGGCGCACCAGGGAGTGCGCCATTAGTATATCCCACGGTGCGCCATTACTATCTGACTTAGTAATGGCGCACCACATAGAAGTGCGCCATTACTAATAATATTTTTTTAAATTCATTTTTTTTAAATTTCACAATTTGTTTTTCGTTTTTTTCTTAATCTCGGGTCACTATGGCTTAATCCCAGTGTTTGAACCTTAACATGTGAATTGATTGCTACACTACTAGGAAAAGGCCTGCTACTGGCGCACCTGTTTGTGAATTGATTGCTACACTACAGGTGCGCCACTAGCATCATGCCATTAGAATTTGTTACTAATGGCGCACCACAGGTGGTATACTAATGGCGCACCAGGGAGTGCGCCATTAGTATATCCCACGGTGCGCCATTACTATCTGACTTAGTAATGGCGCACCACATAGAAGTGCGCCATTACTAACATTTTTTTTCAAATTTTTTCCAATTTTTTTTCGTTTTTTCTTAATCTCGGGTCACTATGGCTTAATCTCAAGCCAATATGCTTAATCTCAAGTCAAATCGCACTCCGTGGTCAAACTTCCCAAAAGGTCACCCATCCTCACACTACTCCAGCCCGAGCACGCTTAACTTCGCAGTTCTATCCAACCCCAGCACCAGCTCACTTCACAGGGACTTGTTGATATATCTATCATATCAATCCTATTAAACCTTGTTGATGTCTAGGACTTTGTTCATGTTCATGAGTGTGATGAAATTTTGAAAAAAAATTCAAACTTCCCGGACATATTACGTATCATATTTTGAAAAAAAATTCCAAAACTGGCGCACCTAGCAAATGGTGCGCCACTAGTAAGTTTCAATTTTTTTCATTCCCCCCCTCTAGATCATAAAAGCCCCGTATCTTTCGTTCTGTTAGGTTTTTGGGGATTTTGAAGATGTTGAACAAGGTTCACCCGGTTCAAATCGTATGTAACTTTTCGAGTAGATGATTTTTCATATAAAAAACTTTTTAATACGAGTTCGTATGCAAAAGTTATGCCCATTTTACAAATTCCAGAGAGATTTTGCAAATAAAGTCGAAATTCATATTTGTAAATTTTCCCAACAACTAGACCACATATCACATGGGAAACTTATTTTATTTTAATTTTTTGACATTTCCATCATTTTCTTTTATTTTTTCTAAAACTGAAAAGGCGGTCCACAGGGGGGGGTGCATTCGGTGGAATTTTTGGGCAAAGTTATTAATGGCGCACCGTGGGTGTGGTGCGCCATTACTAGTTAAACTAATAATGGCGCACCACACCCACGGTGCGCCATTACTAACTTTGAAAAAAATTTGTTAGTAGTGGCGCACCGAGGGTGTGGTGCGCCATTACTAGTTAAAACTAGTAATGGCGCATTGTCCCCTCGATGCGCCATTACTAGTTTTGAAAAAAAATAAAAAAAATTGTTAGTAGTGGCGCACCGAGGGTGTGGTGCGCCATTACTAGTTAAACTAGTAATGGCGCACTATCCCCTGGTGCGCCATTACTAGTTTTGAAAAAAAAATAAAAAAATTTGTTAGTAGTGGCGCACCGTGGATGTGGTGCGCCATTAGTATTTGGACACTAATGGCGTACCAACACATGGTGCGCCATTAGTATATAGTAGTGGTGCACCACATGTGTGGTGCGCCATTTGTGTCCATATTATCTATAGCCCTTTTCCTAGTACTGCTACTTTGTCATGATGAGTTTTATGAGAAAGAATTTTTGTTATGATGCTAGGAAAAGTGATTAAAATTATCATTGATCAAACTTATGCACTTTGCTAGCATTCACACTTCATATTTTTCTTATCATTTACCTATTCGAGGACGAGTAGGAATTAAGCTTGGGGATGCTGATACGTGAAGTATTCATGCTGTTATATTATCATTCTTGGATGTTTTACAATCATTTTATAGCAACTTAATATCATTTTTTGGGACTAACCTATTGACCCAGTTCCCAGTGCCACTTGCTGTCTTTTGCTTGTTTTTTACATCGCATAAATCAATATCAAATGGAGTCCAATCACCGCGAAACTTTTTGTGGATTTTTTATGGACCAGAAGACATCCAGTGGGCCAGAGAAACACCTGGGGGTGCCCTGAGGGGGGCACAACCCATCAGGGCGCGCCTGGGGGCCCAGGTGCGCCCAGGTGGGTTGTGCCCACATTGGTGGCCTCCTGCACCCCCTCTTCGCCCTATAAATTCCCAAATATTCCAAAAACCCTCGGGGTAACAATAGATCAGAAGTTCCGCTGCCGCAAGGCTCTATATCCACGAGAAACCAATCTAGACTGTGTGGAAAGCCAAACCGGATTAGAAGACCCACCTTTGGTGGCGATTGATAAGTTCACGAAGTGGGTGGAGGCAGAGCCAGTCAGTAAGTGTGATGCGGCCACGGCGATTCAATTAATCAAGAAGGTGATTTTCCGGTTTGGCTTTCCACACAGCATTATAACATATAATGGTACCAATCTGTCAAAAGGTGCCATGAAGGAGTTTTGTCAACGTGAGCACATCCGGCTTGACGTATCATCAGTAGCTCAGCCCATTCCAATGGTTAAGCGGAGAGGGCCAATCAAGAGATCTTGAGAGGCTTCAAACCCCGGCTTATGGTTCCTTTGCAACGGACACCGGGTTGTTGGGTAGAGGAGTTACCTTCTGTGTTATGGAGCATCAATACCACACCCAACAGATCAACGGGTTACACGCCTTTTTTCATGGTTTATGGAGCGGAGGCGGTTCTCCCTAGTGACATCCGTCATGACACCTCGTGTAGCGGCGTATGTTGAAGCTGACAATGAGAAGGCACGACACGAAGCACTTGACCTGTTAGATGAGGAAAGAGACATTGTAGCAGCCCGTTCGGCGATTTATCAGCAAGATCTGCGGCGTTATCACAGCCGCCGGGTTAGAACCAGAACTTTTCAAGAATGCGATCTGGTGCTCATCCAGGATCAGACGGATATGCACAAGTTATCCCCACCTTGGGAAGGACCTTTTGTGGTCAGCAAGAATCTGCACAATGGGTCATACTACCTTATAGTTGTTCGAGAGCGCAAAGACTCACGTAAATCGGAGGAGGAGACCCACCGACCGTGGAATATTGCTCATCTTCGGCCTTACTATACTTGAG
Organism: Aegilops tauschii subsp. strangulata; assembly: GCF_002575655.3. Lineage (NCBI taxonomy): Eukaryota > Viridiplantae > Streptophyta > Magnoliopsida > Poales > Poaceae > Aegilops > Aegilops tauschii. The sequence continues at coordinate 266,362,014 of NC_053038.3, read as the reverse complement.
CCACAGGCTCTGCTCATGTACATAGTTATGACAATGTATATTTTATGATTAATATAATAAACCGGAGCCTCAGCTAAAGCGGGGTATCTGTTGTTTTCTTATATCATGTGTGGTTACATGGGGGCTTCTGTACATAAAGTGGCGTCCGGTTTACCCCTTGATTCAGCTTATCAAAGCTTTATATAAAAATCACTTGGGGGCTTGGTTGCATTTGAACCATAGCTACACCTCTTGATCGGCACAATGCCACAAGACCACTTGGGGGCTTGGTCGTATCCGAACCATAGTCACACCTCTTGAATGGCTCAAAGCCAAATTACTCCGGGGCCAAAGAGAGTGTTGCAAAACAACAACTCAAACATAGGCACCCACTGAGCACAGCTCAAAATGTTACGTGGGGATTCTTTGCTGTCGCAATGAACAAAGAATCTACACTTGTAATAGGCTATCAAGCCACGGCTTGGAAGCCTGGTGTATACACCTAAAACCCCGGGTTAGCCTGTCTTCTTAAGTAGGTCACTCCACCCAGGTAAACCTGGTATGACCCGTCGAACTTTGACAAGTTACTCTGATAAGACCCTGAACTTGTCAAGTTAAAACGATGATTGGTTAAGGATTGAGGACCATCTTAAAAGGCTTTGTGAAATGGTTTAACTCAGTGGCCTGGCAGCCCATGAAAAGCCTCGAATTTGGGGCCTGGCAGCCCGTGAAAAGCCTCGACTACAAGTTTTCATTGCTTTTTGCCAAGTTTTTCTCTCTTTTGATAATACTTATGATGTTTTCCGATAAACCGGTGTCCATCAACCGGCTAAACTGTCAACTACAAGTTGTCAGTACGTAATCACTTATAACCCGGAGTTTCTTAACCCGGTCTGGTTTCGACTCTAAGTCGCCAGCATTGAATAAACTAGTTTTATCATAAACCGGCACAGTATGAAAGGAGTTATCATTACTCAAGATTGGGGTTATCACCCTCACTACCAACGTTGGTCAGCCAACGTTGTGATTCAAGGTCACATGTATCAATTATTTTCATATTTGATTATCTTTTTACAGCCTTGGTTATAAACCCTGGCTATATATCTGGGCATCATGACCCGTTCGGTGGTAAACCGCCAGGACACTATCCTTTTTGTGTGCAGGAATAGATCGCTACGGATTATGAACATAATATGTCTTAAGCATGCCGGATTAACAAGTGTCAGGCACAGATAAATATGCACGAAGGCATAACAGACCAAGTGTTTTAACTAGCCTATTACAAGGCGTTTCAGTGCCCAAAAGGATAATTGTTTCTCCATAAGCATTGCAGCACGTGGAAGACTAAACCGGCCTCCGGATCATGATTCGTTTCCAGCTTGACCTGACGGCTGCGGATCATCTTGCATCGGTTCATCCTCTTCGTCTCTACCCAGCGGCTGGAAGTCAATAGTTGTCTAGTCGATCCCAGTTAGGGCTTGGAACACAACTTCGTCGCTTATAAGGGTGGACGGTTCAATGTCAGGGGCATAAGTGTGCTTACGAATTGGCGGGATGAGATTTTGAACTTCAGGAGTTGGTGCGGCCACCCGTTTGTTGTTAACGTCATAACTTCCCTGATAATGTGAAAGATCAGCTTCTTCAGCTAATTGGCAAGCCAGCGGACGTACTTCCCGGTTTATGGCTCGGAGGTCCTCATTGCAAAATTCTGATCCGTCTTCCTTCAAGCTCGGATAGCCTTTGCTGACATCTTCCGGATCAAGATCGGGCACCCATGCTTTTGCCCGGGTTAGCGCGGTCAGAGCACCAGCTCTTGCAGCAGATCTCTTTAACTCTTCCACCCGGGCAGGCAACATTGACAGCCTTTCTAAGGTCTCCTTGATTAAAGTTGGGGGCGGTTTGTTGTGAGAAGCGGTGCAGATAATCCGTTGCGCACTAGTATATAACTGCTCTATAAGATTATAGGCAGCCTTCAGCTTCTTCTGTACATCAGAGCCCAGGTGGCTAATGCGAGTTCCTGTATCGTTCCAAACAACAGTAAATCGGCAATGAATGAGATGATATGATGAGGATTTCAAGATAGGAGGCTTACCGAACACAGCATCAGTCATAGCATGTACTTGCCACTTTACACCAGTCAGCTCGTCTACCACCGGTTTAAGAGCTGCTTCTGCGTCCTCGATTCTTTTCTGCAAAACGGATTTTTCTGTGTTCCAATCCGCCCGCTCCTTGTTGAAACTCTCCTTTAGCTTTTCCATAGCAGCTAAAGCGCTGGCCAGCTCATCCTTTGCCTTGGAAGTTTTGGCTTGCTGGGACTTGATATTTGCTTAAAATACTCTTGGCACTTGGCGGCTAATGTATGTTTGCTTAAAATACTGACATGGAAATTCTTTTTTTTATGTCCCGGTTCATCTTTATAAAGTTAAACCGGCCCTTGGGGGCTACACCAGTGAAAAGATACAGTATTGCAAATATAAAGTTATTGCTAAGTCCCGGTTTGGATTAATATCATAAACCGTCACTTGGGGGCTACTGGACTGGATATTTGGAATTTAAAGGAGAAATAGTTGTGTGGTTACCTCATATCGCTCCTTCATCAGATTTACTAAACCGACTTCATAGTCGCGGTTAGTATACAGACGGTTCAAGAATCAAGAGTGAATGTCTTGGGCGTTGAGTTGGGCGTAGCTGGACAAATCAGTGTTCCATTTACCCTTGCCCATAGCAGAAAGTTCATCCTTGGCGCTATGCTTGGATAAAGCGACCAGGTTGCTAGGAGCAGTGTGGCTGACGCCAATAATCATAATGTCGTCTTCTTTATCATCAGCGGCCTTCACTTGAGTGGACGGCTTATCAGCAGCCTTAGCCGGACTGGCCGCTTTATCATCTGTGTGAGTCGGACTAGTCGGTTTGTCTGTATGACCTGTGGTGTCAACTTCCACTCGTTCAACAACGAAGTCATAATCTTGTTGCGGCGGACCATCAAGCAGAAATTTAGCATTGGTTTGTACTGGGTCTGGGGTTTTCTTCGGTTCAACAACCACATTTCGTCAGCCGGTTTGTTTAACCGAGCCTTCTTGATGGGTCTTGGCTTGGCACTGAAGAACAAATATGAAAGTCAATAAATTGTGTAAAGCATAAAAACATTGAAAGTTTAAAGGTATGACTCACCCAGGAAATGTATTGAGTGTTGGAAGCTGTGTGGCTGTTGACTCGCCAGAGGATGAGTGAGGTGTTCCCTGATAATTTGAATCAGACGGATTAAGAGGCTGCCGAACACAACCCGCCTTGGGGCAATAAGTATCAAGAGTATAAGAGACCTCTGATCGGCGTTTCCGAACCGGAGTGTTCGGTAAACCGGCGGAGGTAACTACCTAGCCGTTGTGCCGGGTTGTGCGGCGAGCTTCATGTTGCTGCGTCTTCAAAAGAAAGTTTGGGTCCAAGTGAGCAAGGGGGTGAGAACATTTTACTTTACGGTTTGCTCGACAGATTTTTGGTTTTGGCAGCGGACCTGAATCGGAGGAAAGAATAATTACCTCCACGTCATCAGCTTGATTGCCTTCAGCGTCATCCTGATAATAGTCATTGTCAATGAGGTGTATGAAAAATGAACCATGAGAGTCAAGTTCTACCTCTAAGTCCGGATTAGCCTCATCGGCGTCTGCATTTGGCTCGGAAGACGCAGTGGTCCTTTTCTTGGCAGGTTTTTTAACAACCTTGGTCTTCGGGCGAAGTGGCTTTGCCGGTTTATCTTGTGGTTTTTTCTTCCAGAACGGATCATCGCCCTGACAAAGATGGACAAGATTTTCAGAGAATATTTGAAAGAAGTAAGTTAAAACGAAAAAAAGTTATGTGACCCTTACCTTTGGAGGTTTGTTGGAAACACAGAAATGACTTAATCCGGTCTGGCTACAGACAGCCTCCGGTTTATTCATCATCTTCTTCACAGCCTCAGTAACTTCAGCATCGGTAAGCTGGATATCAATGTGTCGTTGAGGGTCCTTCAAACTCCCAGTATATTCACACATTAAATCGGGGCGTCGGCTTAAGGGCAATATGCTCCAAGTTATCCAACAGCGAGCAAAATCAACACCTGTTAAACCGTTCGCCATAAAAGCTCTAAGCTTTGATAGTTGTGGAGCATAAGTGGCCCTTTCCTTTGTAGTCAACCTCTGAGGAAAGGGATGTGTATTGCTAAGACGGTGAGGGCGGTAACTCGGCAAAGGATTTTATTCAATTGCAGATGTATCTTTGCAGTAAAACCAAGTCTGGTTCCACTCCTTGGGTTAACTGTGAAGCTTGGCGTGAGGGAAGCTGACTTCCTTCCTTTTCTGAACCGCCATTCCGCCGAGCTCAGTATTGGGTCCGCCTGTGAACTCTGTGTGATGGTTTAAGTGGAAGAAGTCCCTGAACAACTCAACTGTGGGATCCTCTTGAAGATAAGCCTCACAAAAGACTTGGAAATGGCAGATGTTGCACACAGAGTTTGGACCGATGTCCTGGGGGTGAGGCTGAAAACTGGCAAGCACATCTTGGAAGAATTTTGAACCGGGAGGGCTAAAACCTCGACCCTGATGGTCAACGAAAACAACAACTTCTCCGTCCTTGGGTTCAGGAGGATTTTTTGGACCGGGGGCCCTCCAGTGGATGACATCTTTCTTAGCTACAGCGCTAGTTGCGATACATCTGTTTAATTGATCTTCAGTGACCCGGGAAGGAGCCCAATTGCACTCATAGACTTGTTTGGCCATTTCAATGGAACGCTGAAACATGATTATTGCCGGTTTAAGGTTTATATTGAACAAGTATAAAGCGATGCAAGAGCAGAAGAAGACAGAAATATGTACACATTGTTAAACCGAAATCAGTCATGGGAGATGTGCAGAGGTAAAAGCGGTTTGGCAGTTCAACAGGGGACTAATGGTACCTACCGGATCATTACTATTTCTATAATGATTAAACCGTCTACACTGATATAGAAGATACAGATCTGAGATGCATAAGTGAAGGAAAAACAAGTTTCACAGCAAGGCTTGATAATTTCAGATCTGCAGTGTGACAGAAAATTAGAAAGTATTCAGACCTAATTTCAAGTGCTTGAACAGTTCAGCAAGTTCAGGTGAGTTTTATATAAAGGAGAAGATCCAATAAGAAAAAAAAGAGATTATGGCTACGGCCGCGCAAGAAGCATCAGATCCAAGCTAGTCGTTTGTGCTAATAAGCAGAACAGGGAAGAACGGCGTCGGAGCTTCAGTAAACTCTGATGAACACTGAACCCTAATGGTGGATCTAGAGTGAGGAGAAGAAGAACTTACTGATGTTGAGGAAGCAGCGGAGGATCGCCGCGTTTCTCTGGTGCGGTCAGGTTGATGCAGCGGCCGTTGTTGAGGCAGATGCGAAGATCGATGGCGGCGGCAAAGCTCGAAGGTTGGTCGGCACAAGGAAGAAGACGATGCGAAGAGGCACGGGGGGGAGTGAAAAGGACCCCTCGTCCTTATTTATAAGGTGAATGGATAAGTGGCAGGCGCGAGAATCGAGGAGCCCGAAAAATGGGATATGTGACAGCTCTGTTGCCTCGATTGTCAGAGGCACATTAATGAAGGTGGGTTATATGCAGTTTTTAATAACAGATGATGTCATGGCGATTTATCATGGTCCTGGAAAGTGACGTCACGCAGTTTACAAGACTATGCGAAGGAGCTGAAGAAGAAATTTTCTCAAGTATTGGAGATTGACATGAACCAGTTCAAATCAACCTGGGGCCTAATGTTGGGGGATATTACTACTGGGCGTAAACCGGCCAGGAGAGGCCGGATTATCCCCATAATGAATTATTATACTTGAAGCCCATGAAGACGAAGATGATGGCGCTTTAAGTAAGCCCAGGGCCCAAAGGCGGATTAAGACCTGTAGTGATAAACCGACATTGATATGTAAACTTGTATTATAAGATAGAAAGAGCAGAGACTGAGCCGGACACGTTTATGAGCCGGCCTTGGGATCCTGTAAATCGACGGGCGTCAACCCATGTATATAAGGGGACGACCCGGCGGCGGTTTGAGGAGAACAGACAACAACTCGAGACCCTGGCAAAGCGTATTCGCTCCCTGGTCATCGAAACCTAGTAATCCCACAACAACTTGATCATAGGCTTTTACCTTCACCGCAAGGGGCCGAACCAGTATAAACTCTCTGTGTCCCTTGTCCGCTTTAACCCCTTTAAGCTAACCCGTCACGATGGCTCCACGACTAAGTCCTTTCTCTAGGACATCTGCCGTGACAAAACCACGACATAGACCCCATTCTGGCACTCCGTCAGAGGGGGGAATCATCACCGGTGGCCATCTTCATCATCCCGGCGGCCACCACGATGAGGAGGGAGTAGTCCACCCTCGGGGCTGAGGGTTTGTACCAGTAGCTATGTGTTTAATCTCCCTCTCTCTCGAGTTCTTGAGATGTCATGATCTTGATGTATCGCGGGCTTTGTTAATATAGTTGGATCATGTGATGAATTGAGTTTTCCCGTTGAGATTTCATTTTGTCGGATTGAATACTTTTATGGATTTGAGAACACTTTATGTACGTCTTGCTATGAATACCCGTGGTGACAATGGGGTATCGTATTGATTCCCTTGATATATGTTTTGGCACTCAACTCGCGGATTACTGAGGTGACACTAGGGTAATCTATCCATAGGGGTTGATGCACGTTCTTGCCTTTGTTTCTCCGGTAGAAATCTTGGGGCACTCTTTGAGGTTCTTCGTGTTGGATTGAGTATTATGAATCTGAAATTATTTGGTGTTATTTTAGTACGAACTCTTGGATAGATCGATCGGAAAGAATAGCATCGAGGTGGTTTCGTACCCTACAAACAATTTCTTCTTATGTTCACCACTAGATAGGAATGTTGGAGTGATTCTTCATCGCACTTTGAGGGATGCTTATATGATCCAATTATATTAGCATTGTTGAGAGGTTGCACTAGTGAAAGTACGAACCCTAGGCTTCATTTTCAAGCATTGCAATACCTTTTTTGCTCCGTTTTATCAATTGCTACCTTGCTGTTTTTTGCTCCTATTACAAAACTCAATATCTACAATCATTACTACGCTTTTATCACCATCTCTTTGCTGAACTAGTGCACCTATACAAATTAGCATCATATTTGGTGTGTTGGGGACAAGAGACTTTTTATTATTTGGTTGCAGGGATGTTTGAGAGAGACTATCTTCATCATACGCCTCCCATGGATTGATAAACCTTAGGTCATCCACTTGAGAGAGAATTGCTACTATCCTAAAAAACTCTACGCTTGGAGGCCCTAAAGTTGCGTAGTAGACATCCGTTTGTCCAGCCTCCACAAAATTTGTGGAACTCGACTCTCCCTCTGCCTTTATCTTCTTTGAAACCATGTTATCCACCTTTGAGTCCTCAGACCCCTCAGTTTCATTGTTTCATTTTCTGTCCAAGGTCTGTTAATCAACAAGCATCAACAAATTATTTGTAATGCCCACGATGCGGCTATATCTCTCACGTGTCGAGGCACGACTTAGAGGCATAACCGCATAGTGGTTTTGTCGCAAGAAGGGTCATCTTCACACAATCCCATGTAATGAACAAGAATGGGATAAAGAGTTGGCTTACAATCGCCACTTCACACAATACATAAATATCATTCATACATCATCCAAAATACGATCATATAGACCGACTACGGTAAAAATCCAGATGAAAATAAGACAACCCCAAATGCTAGATCCCCGATCGTCCCAACTGGGCTCCACTACTAATCATCAGGAAAAGACACATAGTAACGACCACGTTCCTCGTCGAACTCCCACTTGAGATCGACGCCATCATCTGCACTGGCATCGTCGGCACCTGCAACTGTTTTGGTAGAATCTGTGAGTCACGGGGACTCAGCAATCTCACACCCGCGAGATCAAGACTATTTAAGCTTAAAGGACAAGGAGGTGCAAGAGGTGGAGCTGCAGCGGCAAAACATATATGGTGGCTAACTTGCGCAAATGAGAGCGAGAAGAGAAGCAATGGAACGGACGTCATCTAGCAATGACCAAGAAGTGATCCTGAACACCTACTTACGTCATACATAACACAAACCGTGTTCACCTCCCGGACTCCGCCGAGAAGAGACCATCACGGCTACACACGCAGTTGATGTATTTTAATTGGGTCAAGTGACAAGTTATCTACAACCGGACATTAACAAATTCCCATCTGCCTCATAACCGCGGGCACGACTTTCGAAAGATAATACCCTGCAGGGGTGTCCCAACTTAGCCCATCATAAGCTCTCACGGTCAACGAAGGATAAACCTTCTCCCGGAAAGACCCGATCAGTCTCGGAATCCCGGTTTACAAGACATCTCGACAATGGTAAAACAAGACCAGCAAAGCCGCCCGAATGTGCCGACAAATCCCGATAGGAGCTGCAAATATCTCATTCTCAGGGCACACCGGATAAGTCAAGCTACGAGTAAAACCAGACCTCGAGTTTCCCCGAGGTGGCCCCGCAGGCTGCTCGGTTCAGACCAACACTCGAAGGAGCACTGACCCGGGGGGGTTAAAATAAGATGACCCTCGGGCTCGCGAAAACCCGGGGGAAAAAAGGCTTAGGCGGCAAATAGTAAAACCAAAGTTGGGCCTTGCTGGAGGAGTTTTATTCAAGGCGAACTGTCAAGGGGGTCCCATAAATCACCCGACCGTGTAAGGAACGCAAACTCAAGGAACAATATCCCGGTATAACAGTAACTAGGGCGGCAAGAGTGGAACAAAACACCTGGCATAAGGCCGAGCCTTCCACCCTTTACCAAATATATATAGATGCATTAATTAAATAAGAGATATTGTGATATCCCAACATATCCATGTTCCGACAGGGAACAAACTTCAACTTCACCTGCAACTAGCAATGCTATAAGAAGGGCTGAGCAAAAGCGGTAACATAGCCAAACAACGGTTTGCTAGGAAAGGATGGTTAGGGCTCACATGGCGAAAATGGGAGACATGATATAGCAAGTGATAGGTAGCAGAGCATGGCAATAGAGCGAACAACTAACATAGCAAAGATAGAAGTGATTTCGAGGGGTGGTCATCTTGCCTGCAAGGTTCTCAGAGTTGTCGAAAGCTTGATCCTCGTAAGCGTACTCGACAGGTTCCGCGTTCACGAACTCGTCTCCCGGCTCTACCCAAGACAAGAACACAAACAAACGGAACCACAATCAACAATGAGAAATGCGCAAGCAACATGATGCAAAACATATATGATATGCAAGATATGATATGCGATGCATATGCGTGCTCCGGAAGGAAAATGATGAACATGGCAGTAACTTGGAAAACCAAGCATGCCACTGGAAAGATGAGATGATTTCGGTCGAAATCGATATAAAGATCACCGGAATCGGATGCACGGTTTGCAAATGGCAAACAAAACAAGAATGACACGAATCTGCGATAAACAGCAAGATAGCACTTAAAATGCAACACATAACAATGCTACAGCACCCCAACATAGCAACAAAGCACATGGCAGTAATCTACAGGAGATGCTTGACAAAAGATGAACACTGAGCTACGGCTAGTTCACAACATATCAAGATCAAACAAGCATGGCAAAAGTGCAAAAGATTACAGGTTCACAGACTTAGTGAAACACTGGACATGGCAGTAAACAGCATCAGGTAGCAATGTTCAGAGCACGAAATCAACATGCTACAGGAACTTAACATAGCAAACCAAGGCATGGTAGTGTTCTACTAAATGCACATGACAAAAGTCCCTTACTGACTGTCGTGGAATTGTCACGGCAGATGTCCTTAGCGTGAGGACTTAGTCGTGAGGCCAGCGCATTTATGTAGTAGCTTGAGAGGGGTTGATTGGGATGAGAGACGCAGGGCGGATCAACGCACAAGACAAGGGTTTAGACAGCTTCGGGCCCCGGGAAACATCATCCGGTAACAACCCTACGTGCTGTTTGAGGCTGGGTCTCATTATGATCACGGGAGAGTCGCCGGTCCGGCTCTCGGTGTTTAGCCCTAGAGATTATTTCCTGTTGCCTGTCCCTCTTTGGGGAGCCCTGCCCCTCCTTATATAAGTTAGAGGGGCGGGTTACATGTGGAATCCTAGTAGGACTAGGACTAGTCTATCTTCTCTTACAAGTTGATTACAAGTCCGGGTCTTGCTTCCTCGTAAAGGAAATATTTGTCATCCCTTTCCTCTTAATCCGGCCCATCATAACGTGAGCCGGCCTTCTGGGCCTTGGGCCTTGTTGTCCATCTGACCCGCCCGCCGGGTTACTAATGAGTCGCCAAGATCGGGCAGGTTATCTATGAATCGCCAACCTCCGGGCGGGTCACCAGTGAGTCGCCAATTCCGGCCGGGTCATACCGCGGGGTATATCCCCGACATTAGCCCCCAGTTTAATTTGGATTTATCCATGTTAAACTGATCCTGTAAAATAAACACAAGAACAAACTTGATAGGTTGTGCCCCGGGTTAAATTTTTGTAAGCCGGCACCTGATCATCTTTAAATCTTTGTCATTTCCTTCTTGATACATGCCCATGAACTTATAGCAAATCTCCTTTAGTAGATATGTTCAAACTTTGTGAATGCAAAAAATCCAGATACTTCTTTTGAGAAATCCGGGTCAATAGGCCAGCTTCAGAGTCAATTTGCTGGCATTGGTCTCTTGTAGAGAAATATTGTAAGAAATAATCCACTTGAATCGGCTTCCAAAACATATTGGTCTTGAAATACTCATCTGACTTTCAGCCGGCTTGAAGAAGTAAAACTTGCCGGTTTATCAAATTTGCCGGCTTGTAAATATTGATAGCACCGGGTCATAACTGTTGCCGATGCCGGGTCATAATTATTGGTGACACCGGATCATGATTGTTGCAAACACCGGGTCAATTTGATCCTCCTGACTTGCTCAAAACTGATAATTTGAAGATTTTTCTCCCTTATATCCATATTACCTGTAGCCCCCAAGTCTTGAGCAGAACAAAGTGATGGTTTAAGACTTGCTCCAATAAATGTTGCAACCGTGAAGAAATCCGGTTTATTCATCTCAATCATATAAACTGAATATTCCACACATGTAGCCCCCAAGTGCCGGGTTGTCATGCTTGCAGCAACCTGAGACTTGTAATTGCTTTATGCTTATGAAAACTTCAACCAGTGTAGCCCCCAAGGGCCGGGTCATTATGCAATAATGAGCAGGGACTTTGTAAATATGATCATGTAAACTTAAGCAACAACATGTAGCCCCCAAGGGCCGGCTCAATAAGATATTACTGAGCTGGGACTTTGTATATGATTCATTGATAATACCATCAAATGATGTAATCTCCACCATGGGGCTTGAACCCACGTCCACAAGGTTAAGAGCTTTGTACTCTACCAACTGAATAATGGATCTTTCAATAAGATTAAGTCTTGTGTACCTTGAATTTCCGACAGGAGCAATTGGTAGCCCCCAAGGGCCGGCTCATTTAAAATGTGATGAGTCGGCTCTTCAATAAGTTGAGCAAAAAATGACTTTGCATTAGCCCCCAAGTGTCATGGTGCATGTTGGCAGTGACATGGGACTTGTATATTCGATGTAATCTCGATTTGAACAATGTAGCCCCCAAGTGCCGGGTCGTAAGCCTGCAGCGACTCGGGACTATTTCCTCCATTGTAAAATAAATCATGCCCATTGATAAAAATAATAGTCGTTGCGCTAAAGCGACTTTGAAAACCTCAATCATAACACTGGTTATTGATAATCACAATAGAAATCCAGCCATGTTGGCTATTCAAGATTTGAATAATATAATCCGGTATGAAAACCTCAATCATTCAATATCATCATGAAAATCCAGCCAGTTTTGGCTATTAAAGATTTGAATACCTCATCGATTGACAAGTAAACTCGGAGTTTAAATACCTGGCGGCTCTTGGCCAATGACGACTTAATGCGCCTTCATTGTAAGCCGAAATTTTTGTAACCCAGTGGCCTATAGCCCTTGAGAAAACCAATAATTGATAACCCTTTTGAGACACCAATTTCAGTGATGAGCTTGGACTGAAGCATTTATATAAGTCATAGTTCTGCAAATCCTGCACAGAGTTTAAACAACATATGCCCTGGCGACTTAACGTCAAGAGCCAGGGCGGGTAACCACCCAAATGTAGTCTTACCCTGCACACAAGTAGATCACAAGAACCCTTGGCGGTTTGCCGCAGGGCGGGTTATAATACCTCACATATAACCACTGTGATATTGAATTTGTACTGACGGTTTACATGACCTGTGCAGTAAGGGTGATAACCCTATCTTTAGAAGCCAATGCTTCCACATAGATGATGATTGTCATAAGCTGGCGACTTATCATTGAAGATCAAGCCGGGTTAAATAACAACCACTCATATACACTTTAGATATGAAAAAGAGCTTCAAATAAAATCCAAAAATTGTTTGCAAAAAGAGACTTCCAAAATTTTGAGGCTTCTGATTCGAATACGATCAGAAAACCGTCCCAAAGGGGTTAAGCTAAGATTCGAATACGATCATATAGCCTCCAGTGGCTTTGGCGTTGCCGATCAAGAGGGTACCGACAACTATGTTCTCTTTGGTTCGAATACGACCTATGTTTGAACAGGAAGCCCCCAAATGACCTTGAGAGTTGTTTAACGACGCTGATTCGAATACGATCCACGTCGGTTCCCAAAGGGGGTTGAGCTATGATTCAAATATGATCAAGAAACTCCCCAGTGAGCTCGGCAGTGTGCCGATCAAAAGGGTATTGGCAGCTATGTTCTCTTTGGTTCGAATACGACCTATGTTTGAACAGGAAGCCCCCTAGTGATCATGAGAATATTTAACGACTCTGATTCGAATACGATCAGGGTCACACCAAAAGGGTTAAGCTAAATTCGAATACAATCAGCTCCCAATGGTCATTAAAGCAGGGTACCTATATTTGAGTTGTGCTTTGTAACAGACTCTCTTTGGTCCCTTTAATTTTTCCTGAGAACTCAAACTTTGCGAGAGATAACTTCTTTTTGAACCGGAAAATGTGTAAACCGGATATTAAGAGCTCCAAAGCTTTGTCAGATATAAATTTACCTTGAGCCGGATGTTTGAACCGGATTTGAGAGCTTCAAAACTTTGCGGTAGAGAGATATCTCTTGAACCGGATTTTAAACCAGAATCTTTATTTTGAACCGGCAATTTTCTGATGGCCTTTAAATTTTCATCAATATGGTAGTAGCCTCTGGAACCGGGTTATTATTCCCTCCAACGACCCGGAGTTCTTGAATGCATTGAAACCGACCATTGATGCCGAGTCATATCATTGTAGCCCCCGAGTCTCAAGACGACTCGAGGAGTTGGCTTTGAGATTCTCCATATTGACCACAGCATAAGGGGTATATCATTGGTGTTGACAGCGCGATGTGAATCCACAGAAGGTTGAGGTGACTGCGGCGGGTTATAAATGATCCCGTATGAGCCGTGTCAGCAACTCGGCCAATGGTTCCTTCCAACTGGCTGTTTGAAGTTAACCAAACCATAGTGGTGGCGACTTGTGCACCTACCCATTGAGCCATCCAGTGCAGACGGCGGCTGATAAGACATAATAACTTGCCTCCAATTTGTTTGGAAGAAAACCGGGCTACCCAAGCAGTGACTTGCTCATACTCAATAAACAGCTCATGCAGACAGGTGCGGCCCGGTGTGTTGATGTAGACCAGGCCGCGAGAGACGGACGGTAAAGACGACCGCAACATCTGAGGCGACACAGACAGATGAACTGGCCGTGCTGTTGTAAGCCGGCGCGGATGGGCAAGTTGTCCTCCTTGTTGTAAGCCGGCGTGGTCGCGAGAGACGGCCACGACGTTGTAAGCTGGTGCGGGAGTCCGTTGAGTAACGACGACCACCTGTGCCAAAAGATGTTGGCGTGCCTCCATCTCCGCGGTATACTATCACTTTTTTTCGTAAATAATTGCCCTGCATACACAATATTGCAGACCAAGGCAAAGATAAACTTGTTCTTTGACAAAAACAACATGTGCTAATAAAACAAACTTGGATGAATATCACCTGATTTGTTTGGACGACGGATGATCCGTTTATCGCGATAGAGGTGGGTCAGCAGACCAGCGACTCAATATAGTTCCGGCGGCTCAGGCAGACCGGCGACTTAATACAACCCCGGCGGCTCAAAACGGCAAGGGCGGCTCAACGCGGCTCCGGTGGGTTGATGTAGATTAAGCTGCACGGGTGGCGACTTTGCACACACCTGTTCCATCAGTAAGCGGGTGCAGACATCGGAGGCGAGTCAGGCGGCGGCGGCTTAGGGCCGGCACAGCAGACGGCGGCTCATGGCGGGTCACGGCGACGGCGGCTGACGGGATGGCGGAAGCGGCTCTAAGCGCGGACGACGGAGATAGCGGATGCCGACCACGGCCGCGGTGGCAGCTCGCGGGTTAAGACCGGCGCGGACGGAGGTGACCCGGCCGGGACGGCTCAGCGTAGCCACGGAGGAGGCGGCTTGTAACATAGGCAAGGCTGGTTGACCGAGGCGGAGGCAGCGACATCACGACGGGCAGCTCGTAGAGGAGCAACGGGCCAGGCGGCGAGTCGCGGTCAATGCGCGGCCGCGGCGACCCGGCAAAGCGAGGCAGAACCAGCTTGAGGCACGGCTGTTGTCCCACATCGTTGGCTCGGAGGCGACGCCGGCGAAGGGAGGCTTTTGCCGCAGAGGCCGGCTTGACCAGGCGGGACCTGGCGGCAGGGGCGGAGGCGCTCGGTCGGCACTGCAATGTGGGAGCAGCAAGAACGGCAGTTTGGCAACGGTCGACGAGTTGGACGCGCGAACCGGCGACGCTGGAACCGCAGCAGGTCAACGAGGCGGGTTGCAGGAGGAGCCCGAGCCCGTTGGCCATTTGTGTCCGGGTCATCATGTCAGCAATATTTCCACTTTAACCACGTATACTTGTGAAACTAGGAGTACTAGTCCATGGCCATGACTTGTCCGACCTCAGAACGTAGCCTTGTTGATTTTCTGACATATGAGCAACGACCACAGCGAAATTTTTGTAGATCTTGAAGGATATACGCGGACGGCCGTGCATCAATTTTGGCTAGACTTTATTGTCAACTGATCTGCTCACGCGTGTCAGGACCCGCAACCATCGGAGGTTTAATCACACGCGATCTGACAGCGGCTTGTAAAGCAACTGAAGAATAATCATAGTTTGCCAAGGTCGATTGAATTTAATTTGCAAACACTGCATTTCGTCTGTATGCTGCAATTTCTTTTTCTTGCTCTTGACTGATGAATCTTGGAGTTGACATAGCTCCTTCTGACCGGCTCTCCTTCACGCGAAACAATCACGCCAAGAACACCTAACACAGTCTTCAAGTTGATGGTTGAACTAGCTTGAGCTGTATGGAGACGAGTCATCCCTTGAATCATATTCGGATGGAAAGTCATGCGATCGAGTAAAAACAGCGAGGCGCTCGGCCACAAGACGGCGGAAGGCCATGGCGGAGGGAAAAAAGGCCTAACGGCTCGATAGTGAGGCCGCGGCTGACCGCAGAGGTAGCTTGTAGGTGAGGCCATGGCGGCTCGACGGCGGATCACGTGCGGCTTGGCGAGTCTGATGTGGGCCCGCACTGGGGTGGCGCAGGAGGCCAGGCCGTGGAGACGGCGGCTCAACGCCGGTCAACTTGCGAGCGAGGCCAGAGCCATCGGGGCGGAGGTGACCGAGTTGTGGTCGTCCCCGTTTCTGGGTCGTGACCCAATCCGCTTCTGGGTCAACTCTATTTTTTTTCACAGATCGCTTGATGATGGCTTGATGGTAAACAGTAGCAGCGGCAGAAACTTGTAATGTCACGGGAGCAGTAGCTGTTCCAGTTCATTGAAAATCAGATGGCTTCCTTGGGACTTAGAAGCCGTCGACAAGGTAACCCGGCGGATCTGACCGTAATCTGGAATGATTTGTACGTATACGTGCAGCAAATCAAATCCTTGTCAACCTCGGACTTGGCGCATAAGTGGTTTCGGCGGATCGCCTCATCCTGCTTGGTGGCACAGACGACGGAATCCTAACATCTTGATTTCAAACCTTCGTGCTGTAAACTCCAAAAGTTAAACTTGATTCTGACCATCAAACCATATTTTCTTCATCTGACCAGTCGCGAGCTTTCTCGAGTGGAAAGAGATCCCTTCAAGAACATAACCACCGTGCGCATGCCCGACGGTGGGCGCCAACTGTCGTGGAATTGTCACGGCAGATGTCCTTAGCGTGAGGACTTAGTCGTGAGGCCAGCACATTTATGTAGTAGCTTGAGAGGGGTTGATTGGGATGAGAGACGCAGGGCGGATCAACGCACAAGACAAGGGTTTAGACAGCTTCGGGCCCCGGGAAACATCATCCGGTAACAACCCTACGTGCTGTTTGAGGCTGGGTCTCATTATGATCACGGGAGAGTCGCCGGTCCGGCTCTCGGTGTTTAGCCCTAGAGATTATTTCATGTTGCCTGTCCCTCTTTGGGGAGCCCTGCCCCTCCTTATATAAGTTAGAGGGGCGCGTTACATGTGGAATCCTAGTAGGACTAGGACTAGTCTATCTTCTCTTACAAGTTGATTACAAGTCCGGGTCTTGCTTCCTCGTAAAGGAAATATTTGTCATCCCTTTCCTCTTAATCCGGCCCATCATAACGTGAGCCGGCCTTCTGGGCTTTGGGCCTTGTTGTCCATCTGACCCGCCCGCCGGGTTACTAATGAGTCGCCAAGATCGGGCAGGTTATCTATGAATCGCCAACCTCCGGGCGGGTCACCAGTGAGTCACCAATTCCGGCCGGGTCATACCGCGGGGTATATCCCTGACACTGACCATAAGCCAAAAAGGACCATAAGATATGATGGCAAGCATGTAAACATAGCAAGTTTCGTTAACAGGTTTCAGACTTAGAAGAAAAACAGAGCATGGCAGAAATATTAATATGTAGGCCTCTTTGTGAGCTTGATGCACTCGCTACAGAGCAATGCATGACAAAACAAGCATACCTACAGCAAGATGGCATGTTTATGAAGCTATCCATGGCAAGAATAATTACATAGCATGTATGGATCAACTACAATAAGCTTGACAAAAATGCATATCATGTTAATAAGCTGCCAGAAATATTTTATAGCAAAAGTAGAGCAAGATTGAGTCATGCTATGGTTCTCTAAAATTGCAAACAATTGCAGGAATGGATCAACTACAACTATAGCTACAAAACATCCTTACTGAACATCTCCAAAATATGCATGGATCTCTCTGTAGCATCAAGTTTACATGGCAACAAAATTACAGCAGACAAGGACTTAAGAGAAATCACGAAGTCCCTGAAATCAGAAATATTACGGGGCCTACTTTGCATGCTTGTGCTAGTCACCACAGAGATCACAAAAATACATGGACTACACCACTGGAAAGACGGCATGGCATTCTACAAAATACATGTAGAGCTCATGCTCAAAAGATGCACAGATTAAATGATACAAAAATAACAAATCTCCAAGTTCTGATAAGAACCAGAGATTAACAGCAATAGCCCTCTTCCCACGAAGATTTGGGCATCAAGATGACCTCTAATGAACATGGTGCAATTGAACAAAATGAAAAGCATCACGATTCGAACAATTTGACATATTACACGTGCGAATCGGAGCTACATGCACAGAGTTATCGCATCGGGAACAGAGCAAGATGCTGATGAAATTAAGAACTTAGAAGAAAAACGGGATCTCGGGGGAAAAAGTCAACGGGCCTCACCACAGAGAGATCGATCCAGATCCCGATCAGGGCTGGGTCGCCGGCGGGAGGAAGAGGCGCCGGAGGGCGACGGCGAGGCAGGGGCCGGCGGGGCCTGGCCGGAGGAGGGCGCCGGAGGGAGGCGCCGCCGGAGGTGGGGGTCGCCGGCGGGGGCGGCGAGCGCCGGCGGAGGCGCGGCGGCGGGGGCCGGTGGCGGCGGACGGGGCGGCTGCGGCGGCGCGGGCCCGAGGCGGCGAACGGGGCGCGGGGAGGCGGCGCAGTGGAGGGGGCCGGGGACGGGCCTGCGGGCCGGTGGCAGCGGGAGGACCCAGCGGCGACACGTGGCAGCGGCGGGGCGGCTGGACGTGTCCGGCTCCGCCCGGACGTGTCCGGCAGCGGAGTGGGACGAGGGCTAGGGTTAGACTGCGATTGTATTTCGGGATGCCCACATATTTATAGGTAGAGGGAGCTAGGAGACTCCAAATGAGGTGCGGTTTTCGCCCACACGATCGTGATCGAACGACCTTGAGCATGGAAGAGAGTTTGGTGGGTTTTGGGCTGGTTTTAGAGGGGGTTTTTGCTGGATACTCAAATGGACTTTGCGGATGCCCGGTTAACCGTTGGAGTACCAAACGACCTTCGAATGGAACGAAACTTGACCGGTAGTCTCCGGGTGGTATAAGAAGACCACTTGACAAGCCTCGGTCCATTCCGAGAAAGTTTGACACACGCACACGAAAGAAAACAAGAGGGGTGCATCGGAGGAGATAGGAGCGCCGGATTGCAAAACGGACAACGGGGAAAATGCTCGGACGCATGAGACGAACACGTATGCAAATGCAATGCACATGATGACATGATAAGAAAATGCATGACATGACAAAGTGCAAAACGAAAGACAAAACCCGACAACGGAGGGAAAAACATATCACATAGCCGGAAATGGCAAGAGTCGGAGTTACAAATATGGCAAGTTACATGCGGGGTGTTACAACACTCCACCACTACGAGAGGATCTCGTCCCGAGATCTAGGACTGAAAGAACTCCGGATATTCGGAACGGAGATGGTCCTCGCGTTCCCAGGTGGCTTCCCGGTCGGAATGGTGCGACCACTTCACTTTCAGGAATTTGATAGACTTGTTGCGAGTCTTGCACTCAGTTTCTTCAAGAATAGCAACAGGGTGCTCATGATAAGACAAATCTTCTTGGAGGTCAATCTCTTCAAAGTCGATAGTGCGCTCAGGCGTCTTGAAGCACTGGCGGAGCTGTGACACGTGGAACACATCGTGCACGTTCGCGAAGTTGGAAGGAAGCTCAAGTTGATAGGCGATGTCGCCTCTTTTGCCAATGATCTTGAAAGGACCCACGTATCTAGGGGCAAGCTTCCCTTTGATACCGAAGCGATCAGTGCCTTTCATTAGAGAGACGCGGAGGTAGACATGGTCTCCGATCTCGAAAGCCAAATCACGATGCTTACTATCATAGTAGCTCTTCTGACGCGATTGCGCGGCTTTGAGATTATCATGGATGACTTTACACATTTCTTCAGCTTCAGTGATTAAGTCATTGCCAAGAAGTTGGCGTTCACCAGTCTCTGACCAATTGAGAGGAGTACGGCACTTTCTGCCATAGAGAATCTCGAATGGGGCCTTGCCCGAACTCGCTTGGAAGCTGTTGTTGTAGGAGAATTCAGCATAAGGAAGACAATCTTCCCATTTCATGCCAAAGGAAATGACACAAGCCCTGAGCATATCTTCAAGAATTTGATTGACTCGCTCGACTTGGCCACTAGTTTGAGGGTGGAAAGCTGTGCTGAAGCGAATATTTGTGCCCATGGCCTTCCGGAAGGAGTCCCAGAACTTAGAGGTGAAGATGCTTCCACGATCAGAAGAAATCAATTGTGGAATGCCGTGCAAAGAGACAATTCTGGAGGTGTAGAGCTCTGCCAGCTGAGCTGCTGTGATGGATTCTTTGATTGGAAGGAAATGAGCCACTTTAGAGAGCTTGTCAATGACAACAAAGATAGCATCATTTCCGCGCTTGGACTTTGGAAATCCAGTCACGAAGTCCATTTCGATATGATCAAACTTCCATTCTGGGATAGCAAGAGGTTGGAGGAGACCAACTGGTCGTTGATGTTCTGCTTTCACTCTTCGGCAGACATCACATTCATTCACGAATTGAGCAATTTCTCGCTTCATTCGAGTCCACCAATACGACTGCTTGAGGTCATGATACAACTTCGTACTTCCAGGATGAATGGAAAGGAGAGAATTGTGCGCCTCGTTCATTATGACTTTCCTTAGATCACCTTTCGGAACCACAGTCCGGTCCTCGCAGAACAAAGTGTCTCTGTCATCAATGCGATAGCACTTGTATTTGGAAAGACCCTTGTCGATACCATGTTTCACCTACTTCACCATGGCATCAAGGAGTTGTGCCTCACAAATTTGATCTTCCAAAGTAGGAGATACTATGAGGTTGGCAAGAAAGCCTTGAGGAACAACTTGGAGATTCAGCTTGCGGAAAGCTTCACAAAGATCCGGTTGGAAAGGCTTGAGAATTAAGCTGTTGCAATAAGATTTCCTGCTTAAAGCATCTGCAATGACATTTGCCTTGCCTGGAGTATATTCGATACTCGGATTGTACTCTTGAATCATTTCGACCCATCGAGTCTGCCTGAGGTTGAGGTTGGGTTGAGTGAAGATATACTTGAGACTCTTGTGATCGGTGAAAATGTCCACTTGTCTTCCCAACAAGAGATGTCTCCACGTAATCAATGCATGGACAACTGCCGCCAACTCAAGATCGTGAGTGGGGTAGTTCTTCTCGTTGGGCTTCAACTGCCGAGAGGTATAGGCCACAAATTTCTTCTCTTGCATTAACACAGCACCGAGACCTTGGAGAGAAGCATCACAGAAAACTTCATACGGCTTGGATTCATCATGAGGAGTCAAGACAGGAGCTGTGACTAGTTTCTCTTTGAGAGTGTTGAAAGCAACGTCACACTCAGGAGACCAGACATATTTCACATGCTTCTGTAGGAGGTTGGAAAGAGGTTTTGCAATCTTGGAATAATTCTCAACGAATCTTCGGCAATAGCTTGCAAGACCCTGAAAACTGCGGAGCTGCTTGACGTTTTGAGGAGGTTCCCAATCCAGAACTGCGGACACCTTCTCGGGGTTAACAGCGATGCCCTTGGCAGAGATGATGTGACCAAGGAAAAGAACTTCATCGAGCCAAAACTCACATTTAGAGAACTTCGCATAGAATTGATACTCTCTGAGCTTGTCGAGCACCAATCGCAAATGTTTGGCATGATCCTGCTTATTCTTGGAGAAGACCAAGATATCATCGAGATACACCAGAACGAATTCATTGGTATAGGGGTTGAAGATGAAATTCATCATCCGAGAGAACACCGGAGGAGCATTGACAAGGCCGAAAGACACGACAGTATATTCATAAGAACCGAAGCTTGTTCTGAATGCTGTCTTGGGAATATCTTCTTCACGAATGCGAATCTGATGATAACCCATACGAAGGTCAAGCTTCGAGAATACTTTAGCCCTTTTGAGTTGCTCAAATAGCTCATTGATGTTGGGAAGTGGATACTTGTTCTTGATTGTCTTCTTGTTCAATGGACGGTAGTCGACACAAAGTCGGTCCGTGCCATCCTTCTTCTTGACAAAAAGAACACCACAACCCCATGGAGAAGAACTCGGTCTGATCAAACCCAGACGTTCTTGTTCATCGAGCTGCTTATTCAATTCCTTCAGCTCGTTAGGTCCAAGCTTGTATGGACGCTTGCAAACGGGTTCAGTGCCAGGCTCTAGTTCGATAACGAACTCAACTGGCCGATGAGGAGGCATACCCGGAAGCTCTTCTGGAAAGACATCTTGGTACTCGCAAACGACTGGAATTTGAGAGATGGCATCCAATTCGCCCTTCTCATTGAGAGAGAAAAACCGAATGGTTTCATCACGAGCGGCAAAAATAATCACATCCTCAGACGAGTGTGTCAATTGAATTTCCTTGGCAGCACAATCAAGTTGAGCTTTGTGCTTAGAAAGCTAGTCCATCCCGAGAATAAGATCAATATCCGAGTCACCAAGAACAATTGGAGAAGACTGAAATTTATAGTCGCCCATCTTGATGGTAACATTCGGAACCATGGAACTTGCATTCATGAATTTACCCGGAGAGACAACTGATAACGGTCTAGGCAAATCTTGATAAACCAACTCATGCTTAAAAGCAAATGGTCTTGAAATGAAAGAAAGAGATGCACCAGTATCAAAAAGAACTTTTGCAGGAATATCGTTAACAGGAAGATTACCCATTATCACATCAGTAGATTCCTCCGCTTGAGCTGCATTCATCATGTTCACCTTAGCAGACTTTGGATTATGCTTGACCACTGCATTGCTGGAAGATCTGACAGGAGGAGGAGGAGGAAGACGCCTCTGGTTGAAGCACTTGTTAGCATAGTGACCTTTCTGCTAACATTTGTTGCAAGTCACCTCTGAGAGTGGACGGTGATAAGGAGCATTGGACTTTGGAGCTTGATTCTGAGACTTGTTCTGATAGCCAGAGTTGGAAGAGTTTGAAGAACCATGGCCACCTTTGTTCTTCTGCTGGTAAGGCTGACGAAACGGAGGAGGAGGAGGCAACCAAAACTCCTGTTGCTTAGCTGTCACAAGTGAGGAAGAAGAAGACTGAACTGCGTCCCTGACTCTCTTCTTAGAAGCCTCACACTTGAGCTGGGCAGCCTCTTGCTTCAGTGCCATATTGTAGAATTGATCAAAGTGAGTAGGCTCAACAAGAACGAGAGCTAACTGCAGATCCTCTTTAAGGCCACCTCTGAAGTGATAGATCATGCCCTTTTCATCAGGAACGTCTTGTTTAGCGAAGCGAGCAAGTTTCTGAAACTGAATGTTGTATTGATACACAGACATGTTTCCTTGCTTGAGATTGCGGAACTCCTCACGCTTGCTCTCGACAACACTTTGTGGAATGTGGTGCGCTTTGAAGTCCCGACAGAAGTCAGTCCAAGTGATCACACGACCTCCTCTGGAATCTTTGTATTGTTGAAACCAATCAGCAGCTTGGTCCTTGAGCTAGAAAGAAGCGAACTTGACATAGTCCTCAGGCCTGACATTGCTACATTCAAAATGCTTGTTGATGTCCACGAGCCAATCATCGGCATCCGTGGCCTCGGCACAGTAGCTGAAAGACTTGGGCTGATTTGCGAGAAACTGGTTGAGAGTGGCAAAGTGGAACTGATTGTTGCCTTGACCTTGATTGCCTTGATTGCCTTGCCCTTGAGTACGTTCTTGCAAGAGTTGCAGAATCATCTGAGCATTGGCGTTGGTGGCTGCCATGATTGCTTGCCATGCCTCCGGAGGTGGAGGTGGTGTTGGAGGGTTCGCTTGACTCCCTTCATCGCGATCCGGATTCTGACGCGTTGGCGGAGCCATCCTGAAGAGGGTGACATCCGTTAGCATCTTGGTAGACAAATAGATAAGTAGAATCAACGGATAGAAATTGCAACATATAGTCTTCACAATAAACATTCGAACGAAGATGAACGAATGAATTCCGTAGTAAATCATCACACTACCATAAGTTGAGAAGCCACTTGAAAAAGATATGGAATGATCATAAGAATTCGAAGAAACTCGAATACCACAATACAAAATAAAATAAAGTATTGGCTTGCAGAATAAGCCGGAACAAACATATGATAGATATTTCGTCCGAAGTTTTCATGGTGGGGCTCACACGGGCTCAATCGTACAACACCATCATGTACAAGGCTGTGCACATGACATACGAAGCGTCCCCGAGTCGGCAAAGCCATGGACTCTTTAAGACACAACGAGACCACTGTAAAATCAACCGTATACAGGCGGACCACTAGACGTCGAACCCCAATCTCATATCATGCGTCTGTCGGAACGATATCCTAAGGCTACTTGAATTCCCACTTATAAACTCCCGAAACTTTCTGGTTATGCAATCTGGTGTAGGGGATACAGGGGACACAAAATATATCACCCAAACTAGCAATCCCTAGATCCAGCTGTATCCATCCGTCAACACATAACCAGGAAACCTTCGGAAATCATTTACCTCAACCTTCGAAAAACATCCGTTATACAAGTTATGGCAATACTCCCGAACTCCCGCCCCAGTACTGGGTGGCGTCGAGGTGATCTCACCAACAACTGCATAAAAGAGATTTCGATGTTGGCGAAACTCAGGTATTCCAGAACTGCAACGATAAAATTGTGACGACAACACCTCGGAGCTCAACTCCCCGGGACACTGCCACAACCCCTAAATGACAGGAGGCACCAAGAACAATGTTCTCGTCACAAATTTTTTTTAGTGAAATCTGAGGAGAGAATAGTCAAAACTTCTACGTCAGGAGACCTCACCAGAGCGACGAAGGGACTGAGGAGTAAAAAGAATCCTACTATCCGATATATATAATCCTAAGACTCAAAACATTTTGTTCTAGACTCAACAACGCCAGCGATTCGATCAAGCAGGGGGCTCCTAAGTCGAGGATGGCTCTGATACCAACTTGTAACGCCCACGATGCGGCTATATCTCCCACGTGTCGAGGCACGACTTAGAGGCATAACCGCATAGTGGTTTTGTCGCAAGAAGGGTCATCTTCACACAATCCCATGTAATGAACAAGAATGGGATAAAGAGTTGGCTTACAATCGCCACTTCACACAATACATAAATATCATTCATACATCATCCAAAATACAATCATATAGACCGACTACGGTAAAAATCCAGGTGAAAATAAGACAACCCCAAATGCTAGATCCCCGATCGTCCCAACTGGGCTCCACTACTGATCATCAGGAAAAGACACATAGTAACGACCACGTTCCTCGTCGAACTCCCACTTGAGATCGACGCCATCATCTGCACTGGCATCGTCGGCACCTGCAACTATTTTGGTAGAATCTGTGAGTCACGGGGACTCAGCAATCTCACACCCGCGAGATCAAGACTATTTAAGCTTAAAGGACAAGGAGGTGCAAGAGGTGGAGCTGCAGCGGCAAAACATATATGGTGGCTAACTTGCGCAAATGAGAGCGAGAAGAGAAGCAATGGAACGGACGTCATCTAGCAATGACCAAGAAGTGATCCTGAACACCTACTTACGTCATACATAACACAGACCGTGTTCACTCCCGGACTCCGCCGAGAAGAGACCATCACGGCTACACACGCAGTTGATGTATTTTAATTGGGTCAAGTGACAAGTTATCTACAACTGAACATTAACAAATTCCCATCTGCCTCATAACCGCGGGCACGGCTTTCGAAAGATAATACCCTGCAGGGGTGTCCCAACTTAGCCCATCATAAGCTCTCACGGTCAACGAAGGATAAACCTTCTCCCGGAAAGACCCGATCAGTCTCGGAATCCCGGTTTACAAGACATCTCGACAATGGTAAAACAAGACCAGCAAAGCCGCCCGAATGTGCCGACAAATCCCGATAGGAGCTGCACATATCTCGTTCTCAGGGCACACCGGATAAGTCAAGCTACTAGTAAAACCAGACCTCGAGTTTCCCCGAGGTGGCCCCGCAGGCTGCTCGGTTCGGACCAACACTCGAAGGAGCACTGACCCGGGGGGGTTAAAATAAGATGACCCTCGGGCTCGCGGAAACCCTGGGGAAAAAAGGCTTAGGCGGCAAATGGTAAAACCAAAGTTGGGCCTTGCTGGAGGATTTTTATTCAAGGCGAACTGTCAAGGGGGTCCCATAAATCACCCGACCGTGTAAGGAACGCAAACTCAAGGAACAAAATCCCGGTATAACAGTAACTAGGGCGGCAAGAGTGGAACAAAACACCTGGCATAAGGCCGAGCCTTCCACCCTTTACCAAATATATATAGATGCATTAATTAAATAAGAGATATTGTGATATCCCAACATATCCATGTTCCGACAGGGAACAAACTTCAACTTCACCTGCAACTAGCAACGCTATAAGAAGGGCTGAGCAAAAGCGGTAACATAGCCAAACAACGGTTTGCTAGGAAAGGATGGTTAGGGCTGACATGGCTAAAATGGGAGACATGATATAGCAAGTGATAGGTAGCGGAGCATGGCAATAGAGCGAACAACTAACATAGCAAAGATAGAAGTGATTTCGAGGGGTGGTCATCTTGCCTGCAAGGTTCTCAGAGTTGTCGAAAGCTTGATCCTCGTAAGCGTACTCGACAGGTTCCTCGTTCACGAACTCGTCTCCCGGCTCTACCCAAGAGAAGAACACAAACAAACGGAACCACAATCAACAACGAGAAATGCGCAAGCAACATGATGCAAAACATATATGATATGCAAGATATGATATGTGATGCATATGCGTGCTCCGGAAGGAAAATGATGAACATGGCAGTAACTTGGCAAACCAAGCATTCCACTGGAAAATTGAGATGATTTCGGTCGAAATCGATATAAAGATCACCGGAATCGGATGCACGGTTTGCAAATGGCAAGCAAAACAAGAATGACACGAATCTGCGATAAACAACAAGATAGCACTTAAAATGCAAAAAGTAACAATGCTACAGCACCCCAACATAGCAACAAAGCACATGGCAGTAATCTACAGGAGATGCTTGACAAAAGATGAACACTGAGCTACTTCTAGTTCACAACATATCAAGCTCAAACAAGCATGGCAAAAGTGCAAAAGATTACAGGTTCACAGACTGAAAAACGGGACATGGCAGAAATCAGCATCAGGTAGCAATGTTCAGAGCACGAAATCAACATGCTACTGGAACTTAACATAGCAACACAAGGCATGGTAGTGTTCTACTAAATACACATGACAAAAATCCCTTACTGACCATAAGCCAAAAAGGACCAGAAGATATGGTGGCAAGCATGTAAACATAGCAAGTTTCGTTATCAGGTTTCAGACTTAGCAGAAAACAGAGCATGGCAGAAATAATAATATGTAGGCCTCTTTGTGAGCTTGATGCACTCACTACAGAGCAATGCACTACAAACCAAGTATACCTACAGAGAGATGGCATGTTTATGAAGGTATACATGGCAAGAACAAATGCATAGCATGTATGGATCAACTACAATAAGCTTGGGAAAAATGCATATCATGTTAAGAATCTGCCAGAAATATTTTATAGCAAAAGTAGAGCAAGATTAGGTCATGCTGTGGCACTCTATAATTGCAAACAATTGCAGGAATGGATCAACTACAACTATAGCTACAAAACATCCTTACTGAACATCTCCAAAATATGCATGGATCTCTCTGTAGCATCAAGTTTACATGGCAACAAAATTGCAGCAGACAAGGACTTTGAAATCACTGTCCCTGAAATCGGAAATATTACGGGGCCTAATTTGCATGCTTGTGCTAGTCACCACAGAGATCACAAAAATACATGGACTATGCCACTGGAAAGATGGCATGGCATACAATAAAACACATGTAGAGCTCATGCTCATAAGATGCACAGAATAAATGATACAAAAATGACAAATCTCCAAGTTCTGAGAAGAACCAGAGAATAACAGCAACTAGCCCTCTTCCAACGAAGATTTAGGCATCAAGATGACCTCTAATGAACATGTAGGCCTCTTTCTGAGCTTGATGCACTCGCTACAGAGCAATGCATGACAAAATAAGGATACCTACAGCAAGATGGCATGTTTATGAAGCTATCCATGGCAAGAATAATTACATAGCATGTATGGATCAACTACAATAAGCTTGACAAAAATGCATATCATGTTAATAATCTGCCAGAAATATTTTATAGTAAAAGTAGAGCAAGATTGAGTCATGCTATGGTTCTCTAACATTGCAAACAATTGTAGGAATGGATCAATTACAACTATAGCTACAAAACATCCTTACTGAATATCTCCAAAATATGCATGGATCTCTCTGTAGCATCAAGTTTACATGGCAACAAAATTACAGCAGACAAGGACTTAGAGAAATCACCAAGTCCCTGAAATCAGAAATATTACGGGGCCTACTTTGCATGCTTGTGCTAGTCACCACAGAGATCACAAAAATACATGCACTACACCACTGAAAAGACGGCATGGCATTCTACAAAATACATGTAGAGCTCATGCTCAAAAGATGCACAGATTAAATGATACAAAAATAACAAATCTCCAAGTTCTGATAAGAACCGGAGACTAACAGCAACTAGCCCTCTTCCAACGAAGATTTCGGCATCAAGATGACCTCTAATGAAGATGGCGCAATTGAACAAAATGAAGATCATCACGCGGCGAACAATTTGACATATTACACGCGTAAATCGGAGCTACATGCACAGAGTTATCGCATCGGGAACAGAGCAAGATGCTGATGAAATTAAGGACTCGGAAGAAAAAACGGGATCTCGGGGAAGAAGTCAACGGGCCTCACCATAGAGAGATCGATCCAGATCCCGATCAGGGCTGGGTCGCCGGCGGGAGGAAGAGGCGCCGGAGGGCGACTGCGAGGCAGGGGCCGGCGGGGCCTGGCCGGAGGAGGGCGCCGGAGGGAGGCGGCGCCGGCGGGGGCGGCGAGCGCCGGCGGAGGCGCGGCGGCGGGGGCCGGCGGGGAGGCCGCGGCGGCGCGGGCCCGAGGCGGCGGACGGGGCGCAGGGAGGCGGCGCGGTGGAGCGGGCCGAGGGGGCCGGGGACGGGCCTGCGGGCCGGCGGCGGCGGGAGGACCCGGCGGCGACACGTGGCGGCGGCGGGGCGGTTGGACGTGTCCGGCTCCGCCCGGACGTGTCCGGGGCGGAGTGGGACGAGGGCTAGGGTTAGACTGCGGTTGTATTTCGGGATGCCCACATATTTATAGGTAGAGGGAGCTAGGAGACTCCAAATGAGGTGCGGTTTTCGCCCACACGATCGTGATCGAACGACCTAGAGCATGGAAGAGAGTTTGGTGGGTTTTGGGCTGGTTTTAGAGGGGGTTTTTGCTGGATACTCAAATGGACTTTGCGGATGCCCGGTTAACCGTTGGAGTACCAAACGACCTCCGAATGGAACGAAACTTGACCGGTAGTCTCCGGGTGGTATAAGAAGACCACTTGACAAGTCTCGGTCCATTCTGAGAAATTTTGACACATGCACACGAAAGAAAACAAGAGGGGTGCACCGGAGGAGATAGGAGCGCCGGATTGCAAAACGGACAACGGGGAAAATGCTCGGATGCATGAGACGAACACGTATGCAAATGCAATGCACATGATGACATGATAAGAAAATGCATGACATGACAAAATGCAAAACGAAAGACAAAACCCGACAACGGAGGGAAAAATATATCACATAGCCGAAAATGGCAAGAGTTGGAGTTACAAATATGGCAAGTTACATGCGGGGTGTTACATTATTTCCCCTACCATTTCCATTAGCTCGATCACCTCCAATGTTCACCCTACAGTCAACAACATTCCTACCATGACCAAGACACCTCTGGAAAGGGATGTCATGACCTGCTGAACCACCACCCCTGGCATTGAACTAGTACATCATAGCTCTAACCCTACTAGTACCCATTTTTCTGGAGATGTTACTTCCTCTCCCTTCTCAACTCCCTCTTCCTACCATTTTTCATAATATTTGCTGGCCCTAGTTGGACCTCCATAGCTCCTTTGCGGTATACTCCCACAATTCCTCTTTTTGGTTGACATCCTCAGCTTCTCACCATAGAGAAGTCGGCCTTGAGCATCTCTAACCACCGGCGTTGGACAATAAAACTATGCATGGCCTAGTATATCGCAGGAGAAACAAAAATATGGCAAGGACTCATATTGAATGCCATAGAATTCATCCTCCTTGGTTCTTGCCGATCTCAAGCACACCAATGTCATCAGTGGTTCCTTAACATCGATCCGGACCCTAGCTCTCAGCGCTTATCCAACTGCAAAGTCATTGGCATCCACATCTACATCGATGACTTTCCCCAACACCTTTGCAATCGGAGATTGAACGACAAGTTTGTCACTCACACCCAGTTCTGTAGCATCTCGAGTTTTAGGTCCGACGGGCACAACTGAATATAAAAAATCTCAAGCGCCACCGCTTGTTTTCCTACCATCCATGGACCTCCCTCAAAAATCATGTATCCATCCCTCTTTCCCTCCAATTTTGCCACAAAAATATTTTCACCCACGGAGCTAAATGGGTGACTCCTTTGATTGCCCCATGTTGGACGAAGAGCATCTACAATTGTGTCAACATGACGTGTCCTCCTATGCAGAACTTTCCCTACCACATCCCATATTGGATCACCTGGTGCCCCCTCCGGATCATCCACAATCAACTTTGCACTTTTTCTCTTTGTCAGGTTCATCCTTTCCATCATCTTCTCGACGCCTTCCATCTCTTTACCCATCGTAAACGATGTTACCATTGCCACGGATCACTCCTGTCAAAGCCCTAAAAACCTACCCTTGTTGTGTGCACTAAGGGTGGGAAAGGTCGCCATGACCCCCCTTAATCACCCCAAGTGCAACAACGAGTCAAGGATGAGGCCAAGGGTTGAGGCATCGAGGATCTTGGCCAAGAACTCTTAGATCGCGCCCTGTAGATGGAGATAATAGAAGTAAGTGGGTCAATCAAGTATCCAAATTCTAAAGAAAAATCATTATTGACGGTCCAAGACCATAGATATTGATAGATCGAACTTCCATTCTCCCATGCGCTGCCTCTCTTTCACTCGAAACATAGAAAAACTGTTCAGGGATTAATTGTGGTTTTTAAACATATGTATTGTTAATCCTCAAAGTCGATGATCTTGCTTTTTTGTGCGGCTCGCAATTCAAGGTATTCCATCCTAAAATTTTATACACACACATTACATCCTTGTATACATGTGTATTTTTTATGAATTTTTTGAAACTGGATAGTTTGAATTTTAATTTTTTTAAAAATTAAGGCCTCCATGGAGCTCGGTCTCCAAAATGCTCTACTCCTAATCAAGTTGTAAAGTAAAATCCAGGCTTATTGCACCACTATTGGCAATCATTAGGTAACATTACGTTTTGTAGTCCTTTTCGCCAGTGAGGATAAGAAATAAGATTTTTTTTCATAACTATCATGTTTATTATAACTAATTCGGAAACTATAGCACCCAATGCAAAAAAAGCAAAACTATGACCCCGTCGGCCTCGTGTGGGCCGAAGAGGGTGTTTTCGGTCGGCGGTTGGCCGAAAAGGACTCTTCGGTCACGCATTGGCCGAAGAGATCCTTAGCTGGCCGAAAAGGCCCTTTTGGTCAGCGGTAGGCCGAAAAGTACTCTTTGATAGGCAGTAGGCCGAAAAGTCCGAGAGCTCCTAGTCGGCGCCTTAAGCGCCGGCTAGGAGATCCGGCGCCCACTCGCCCTGCTAGGTGGGCCGGCCCACTAAAGATGTTGACCCGCACACTCGCGGGGAAAAATCCCCAGAAAAAATGGCTGTTACAGGATTCGAACTCAGGACGTTCATTCCACGACCCTGCTCCCTAACCACTGCACCTACAGGCTATCTGTGATTTCGGACGGCCTGAAACACCTAATAACACCATCGCACCGTATTTGTTTCACATAACCACTGATATTTTTGCAAAATAAATCGTGATAACAAAACATTTATGGATTTCGAAAACATTCATCATTTTTGAAGAAATGTTGACGAACTTGAAAAAAGTTCCGATTTTCAAAAAGTGTTCATCAAATTTGCAAAAAAGTTCATAGTTTTTTTAAATGATCGAATTTGGAAAAGTTCATCAATTTCGAAAAGTTTCATCGAAATTAAAAAAAAGTTCATGGATTTAGAAAGCAATCTACAAAATTGATAAAGTTCCTCAAATTGAAAAAAAGTTCATCATCAATTTTAAAAAAAGTTCATTGAATTTTAAAAAAAGTTCATCGAATATGAAAATTTTAATTAATTTGAAAAAAGTTCACTGAATTCGAAAAAAGTTCATTGAATTTAAAAAAATCACCGAATTCAAAACAAAGTTCGCCGAATTCAAAAACGTTCAGGAAATTTTCGTCGAATTCAAAAACAGTTTAGGAAAAGTTCATCGAATTCAGGAAAAGTTCATCGAATTGTGAAAAAGTTCATCCCGTTCAATAAAAGTTCACCTAATTTGAAGATAGTTCATCGAATTTGAAAAAAAAGTTCATCGAATTTGATAAAAAATTCATCAATTTTAAATAAGAAGGTCACGAATTTGAAAAAGGTTCATGGAGCCTAGGAAAAAGAAAAAGAAAAAGAGGAAAAAGAAAATAGAAAAACAAAAACAGAAAAACACAAACAGAAGAAACAAGGAAAGAACAAAAGACATAAAAATATGAAAGTTAGTAGTCGAGGATGGCGCGGTGGTTACTGCAGCTTGCTATTAAGTAAGAGGTACGCGGTTCGACTCCAAGTACTAGCGTATGTTTTTGCCGTGTGATGAACACAGGGGGAAAATCTAGATGGGCCGGCCCAGCGGAGCAGGGAGGTATGCGCCCATTTGCGGATTGTATTGTATCGAGCGCAGAGGGCGCCGAATAGGATCCAGCGAAAAGTCCCTGATGCCCACCTTTTTGCGTGAACGGGAGGCCGAAGCTGTATGGCTGCGTTCTTCGGCTTATGTTAGGCCGAAATGATTTTTTTTATTTTGACTTATGAATGTTGTGCAACCATTGCCCATCTTAGACACTGAAAAAATATATTTTCACGTAACCCTTTCCCTTAATATTTTCCCGCCAACTCTTTCCCTCCATATGTTCCCGCCACTCGTTTTCCTCCAACCCCTTCCCACCATATGTTCCCGCCAACCCTTTCCCTCCATACCGTAGTCGTTCTTTCCAACCATTTTCTCCTCTCTACCTATAAAACCCCCTTCTCACGGAGGTGGAGAAGCTGTCAAGTTTAGTGTAGTTGAGATGTCTGATTATCCTTTTGATCGTAGTTTTCACCCTGGGATGGGCAAATGTCTTCTTAGGCTAGCCACCGATTTCTGGATGAACAATAGGATAGTTCCATGGGACGAACCCATCGGTAGTGACACCGTACTGAATGAGTTGGCTCACGCATTATGTAGGTCTGGGTGGCCTGAAAGGACCTATGAGGAGGTACGTAAAGAACTTCTTAGGTTGCATGGAAGGTGGAAGAAGGTAGTGCACATGAAGAGTGAGAATTTCATAAGGACTGCAACAGAGCATACATATTTATGGACTGCCGACAGCGAAGACCAAGATGGTATCTTCATGCCGAGCACCAAGGCCAAGAGTACCGCACCATCAAAGGGCAAGAGTACCGCATCGTCGAAGGGCAAGAGTGCTGCATCGACGGAGGGCAAGAGTACCGCATCGTCGAAGGGCAAAAGTGTTGCATCGATGGAGGATGACGATGATGCCTTCGTGTAGTATGTAAGCTGTATTTTTAAGTTTAGCCGCACCGTTTTTCAACTGTACTTGTATCTTAATTATCGGTTACAGTTTCTTTGCAAATGTAACTCGAATAACAATGCGGATTAATAGTAATATGTCCCTCGCATACATAAAACAATATATGTCTCCTGATCAGATTCATAAGTCAAAATAAAAAACCATTTCGGCCCAACATAAGCCGAAGAGCGCAGCCTTGCAACTTCGTCCTCTCGTTCACGCGAAAAGATGGGCCCCATGGACTTTTCGGCCTCCGCCTGATCAAAGAGTACTTTTCGGCCTACTGCTGACCAAAAAGGCCTTTTCGGCCCAGCTACGGATCTCTTCGGCCAATGCGTGACCGAAGAGTCCTTTTCGGCCAATCGCCGACTGAAAACACCCTCTTCGGTCCACACGAGGCCGACGGGGTCACAGTTCTGTTTTTTTTCCTTTGGGTGCTATAGTTTCCGAATTTGCTATAAAAACGTGATAGTTTTAAAAAAAATCAAGAAATAAAACATAATTTTGGTTTAAGATTTCTCATTGTGCATTCGGGGCAGTGAAATCCAGTGTCAGGGTTTCGTATCAATTTAAGAGATCAACGATGACAATTGCAGCTCAAGGGCGATGGTCCTTACTCCTTAGGGGCACATGCACGAAGACATCCGGGCTGTCATTATCAAGATCAGGCCGGCTCTGGTAGGGGGCGACGATTGCAACGTGTCGATGACTCATTCTGGCGAGTGGCGGATCTAGTGGGGCACCCCCGTAAAATTGCAAAATGAATTTTACTATTTACCTTGGACTAAATATCTAACAAGTTAATGTTATTTTAAGACTACTAGGTAAGTGCCGTGCGTTTTCCTCAATTTTTTTTTTGTCGTGCGTTGCAATGATGGCATAAATATTTTAGTAGATTGACCGGTGACTGATTTGACAATTGTATTTCTGATGAGATTTGACAATTTATTTTGTATAGTAGTATGTACTTATCATTCTGTCGTTTAAGCAGCGGGTAAAAGAAGAAACACAGTGTAACACAGCTTAAGAAGTGCAAACTAAGCATTCTAAATTACGCGGACTTGTGTAAAGATTGAGGAAGATAATAATTTAGAAAGTTTTGTACAACCAAATTGTCATTGGCCTCTCACCAACAATGCACGCCTGCATGCATGCATGTAAACAAGGTGGACATGGCTGAACAATCCTGGATGCACGCCATCGTTATGAAGCACCTAACTAATTACAACCATGCACCATGCTGTGTGCATCTCCATCGATCTGGTCACTCCCTACCCGGCCTCGACCCCAACTACTTAATAACCTCTGTAATGCACATTACTGACTTGGCTACACATCTTTATAAGAAGTGGCCGGCATGCACTCCACATAGCAGCCACGACTCAGTAGATGGCGGCATCGGCGGCCCACGTCGCGGCGCTGGCCGCCATACTCCTCTTCATCCCTTCCCTCCTCGCCACTGTCGCCGCGCAGCAGGGCAAGGCCAAGGCCTTCTGCATCAGCCAGTTCGCCATCGCCAGTCAGGCTTGCTCCATCCTGCCGCCCAGCCCCCCGGAGGACGACCATCACCACCACCACGACGACGATGATGATGACGACGACGACGATGACGACGACGACGACGA
Organism: Aegilops tauschii subsp. strangulata; assembly: GCF_002575655.3. Taxonomy (NCBI): domain Eukaryota; kingdom Viridiplantae; phylum Streptophyta; class Magnoliopsida; order Poales; family Poaceae; genus Aegilops; species Aegilops tauschii. The sequence continues at coordinate 266,327,141 of NC_053038.3, read as the reverse complement.
CGACGAGCACCATGGCGGCGACGGTGACCGCCGCCTCCGTGGACGCCATGGCCACGCGGCGGTCATCAACATCTCGTCCCTTGGCCTGATGGCGGCAAACAACGACAGCAGCGAAGTTCACGTTGCAAGAAACGGCACCGGTCACCATGGCGGCAACCACACCCGCCGCGGGCGCGGGCGCGGGCGCGGGCGTCTTCGTGGTACTGGACGCGGCCGGCGTGGGCGTGTGCGCGACGGTGATGAGGACCCGGACCATGACGACGACCACGAGGAGGACCCCGACCATGATGATGACCATGAGGAGGACTCCGACCACGACGACGACCATGACGACGAACATGATGACGATGACGACGACGACGACGACGACCACGAGCACAATGACGACGACCACGAGCACCACCACGACGAGGAGCTTCGGGCGTACCGCGACTGCTGCCGGTGGCTGCAGGAGGTGCAGAAGGACTGTGTGTGCGAGGCGCTCCTGCGGCTGCCGCCGTTCCTCGTGAAACCACAGCACAAGTACGTCGTCCGGGTGGGGCGGACGTGCCGGATCGTCTACCGCTGCGGCGGCGTGTAGCCAACTGGCCGGTTCACACGTTTGGTTAACTGCACTCGTTGTCCCTGCTTCCTCTCTACGATTACGTGCCTGTTTTGCTCTTCAGTCTACGTAGATGGATAATTAGGTAGGCAGCACGTATGGATCGGGTGTAATTTTTCTACCAAGTATTGTCCTCAAAGTTTTTCGATGTGCTTCCATTCGGATAGACTAATTGATAATAATACTACATGTTGTCCTGACAAGGAGTTTACTAGTAGTAAGTCTATATTGTTTTTTTTGAGGGAAGGCCATCATGGCTAGCTTTATTAAAACTTAAATAACGTTTACATCGTCTACGAGCTTACAGTAACTAAAATGAGCTATCATATGAGCCACTTGATTACAAGATCTATAACAATGCTTATAAACGACCTTCCCTATTGAAGTACTAGTGTCCAAACATTCTGCGAATATTGCCGCCGCCGAGTCCCACCATATGGTTTGTCCATCACAATAATTGATTACTTGCAAAGAATCTGATTCAGCTTCTACCCGGTTTCACCCAAAGGAGTTAGCAAAAATCAGCCCGTCTCGCATGGCCAATGCTTCTGTTGTTATTGCATCCACCCCAACAGGTATAAACTTGCATTGGGCTCCCAAGAAATTACCTTTGTCATCACGCAGGATAGCCGCCGTAGCACCTACCCCTTCGTCCGAGTAGTACGCCGCATCAACATTTAACTTAATGAACCGAGGGTCCGGCTTACACCACTTTGCTTCAAGGGAAATTCTCACCAGCGATGTAGCCCTCTGATGGTTGCTTGAGATTGATAACACAGAGAGTGCCACCTCCAAGGGGGAGGAATTGATTCATTGTGCGTCACTTTTCTACGGATCCACCAAAGGTACCAGCCCCCAACGGCTATTACTTGTTTGAAGTTAATTATTGGGTGCATCTCAAGCTGCTGGTCCGGCAATGATAAGATAAATTCCAAGATCGCAAACCCCGATCTATCAACCTGGATCGCTTGGTCGATGATATTTGTGATACCCAGCTTCGTCCCCAAGTGTCATGCATTCGAGCATAAAAACATTAAGTGACGGATATCCTCGGCCCCTTGATGACAGATAGGACAAGCACCATTGGAACCAATGTGCCTGTTAGTAAGTATAGCTCTTAGTGGGATAACTCCTCGCGGTGCTCGCCAACAAAAATCTGTACTTTACGTGGAATCTGAAGTTTCCAGAGAGTATTCCACACTGCCTGAGTGGTAGAGCCACCAGAGTGTCCCATCGTATTTGCATGCGTCCGAAAACTATGCATCGTATTTGTCACAATTGCTTGGTTATGGGATTCCTTTTCCCTTGCTTGATTATGGACTGGATCACTAACTTCTAAATTACAAACTGGATATCATGTTCAACATAAGATCTCATGTTCAAATTTTAGGTGGCTCATCCACTTTTTAATGTGAATTGGTGATAAGAGCAGCCTCATAGTTCAAGACACATCATAATTATTCTGTATGAACTACCCTAAGACTAATCATATGTAAACTTCTAGGGGCTAGCTTTGCTGATGCATATGCCGACATGATAAACAAGATATACATGCATATTTTAATTTTATTTGGAGATAAGATATATATGAGATACTAATTGCTAAGACCAGGAAGCGTGTGATTTTGCTGTACATGTTTAACCAATAGTGTGTAGGTTCTTCTTGATACTGATTCTCATACTTGTAGTGTTGGACCCTTTGCTTAACACGAAACTAGAACATGAAACACGGATTCAGGTTCCATGATGGAGGTATGCAAACATCTACAAACCAATATTGTGCAATATATTATCATTGATGTGTTGGGGATGATGAGACTTTTGTAATCAACAGTTTGTGAGCTAACATCGAAACCTAAGATGTATATCTCACGCTGGACCATTAAAAAATATTAGATTTCCCTACATTACCGTCATCGAATATCAGCACTATTTCAAATTCAGTGGCATTTGATGGTAAGTTCTAACTATTTCCCTTTTAAGTTGGTGTGGATATATACATGTACGTACATGCAGATTAACTATTGGACTGTGCATCAGCATTACCATTTACACATTACAATGTACACTCATACAATCATTTCGTACAGAGATTGGGACAATGGAGTTCTTAAAAAGAAGATTCATCTACAAAGCAGAGATTCATCTTGCTGAGCACTAACCGTTCATTATAGATTGCCGCCGAGATAAGTTGCTCCTATGAAATTGTGTTGGTGCTCTGATTTACTACCGGGCGCCCTTTCTAGATGTAAATTTTATTATTATTTTGGTTGTGTACATGTGTGTTGGGGGGGAGGGGCATGTCTTGATTGATTCACTATTTTTTCTAGCTTTGTTGTTGTATGTCATCAGCTTGGGTTTGTTCAATCAGAGTTTTCACACATTATATGACGTCGTTGGAATTCAGGTTGCCTTCTGTCTTTAACTTTTTCTAAAAATAGCGAGTGAACTTTTATTGAAGTTCAGTCCGCCACATAGAGAGGAACTCATTAGCTCTCCAATGCCACCGAGCACCGAGTTTCACCAAACAAGTGTGTGAACATTTATGAGATTTGTAATTTGAAAACTATATAAAGCCAAAGAACTCTGAACACACCCTTGGAATAAATGTGAAAAGAGAATCTGCGGTCTTACTGGATAAAGTTGAAACATTAGCTAGAATTTGTTGGTTAGATGCTTGTTGCTCCATTTTACTATTAGTTCCTTTCATTGCTTCCATTGGTCCAAGAATCCTTGCTCAGGCTGGCTCTTTCCCCATTCATGTTATCTTAGTCCATGTTTTTTATGCATAATCTTGATAGAAATTTTATTTTCCAGGTCCCTACTGCAAAGATTTACTATGGGGAGGCCATGGGCACTATCTGTTGACCCGGTGACCATGATGCATTTCAAGCCTTAGTTTACTTGCCGAATTTGTGGTCTAATGATTTAGATACAATCTATGTGATGCTATATGTGATTAGCATGGGCTCTATCATGTAAAAGGAGAAAAGTACTCATATAGGTTAAGATAGTTAGAAAAGTAAAAGAGTTAAACGACTAGTGCTAATCCAGACTGCTCTAATGACAATGTTTTCCTACTACAAGCAGTAATGTTTATTTTCTCATATATGAAATATCCTAGATTTAGTTGGTGGTATTCTCCTTGCATAGTGGAGGAAGAAGAACAAATGTTATTTGGTGGTAGAAAAGAGTTGACAGTGCTGCTCGATGTGCACGGGAATTTTAAAAGTATATGTTTCACCACTAAAATATGTATGGACCTCTTGCAATGCATGGAGGACAAATACAATGCCTTGCGGTTTGTGCATCTGAGGAGGCACTTGGAATAGAGAGAAAAAAGTGAAGGGATGTGGTGGCTACAAGAGTGAAGCGAGAAGGTGTCAACATTGTTTGGGCGGGAGTCTTACATTGCATGAGCCTTTGCACTTGTGGTGGTAGAACCAGTGCATGTCTCCTCCCCCTTGATGACAGTGGTGGATCGACACGAACCGGGGGGGGAGGGGGGAGGGGATCAGGACAGACAGAGGGGCGGTTAGTGGGGACTCCTTCTTGGTGAAGGAGAGAGGGCGCCATGACGAAGGTGAGGTGGGAGTCACCCAGTTTGGAAGGAGACGGTTCCAGTGAGAAATTCGTCCTATAACACCATGTCATGGGTTTTTTGTGTTAGACCCGCGTGTTGGGGATAACATGATGGGTAATCCAGAAAACCATATGGTCTGCATTTGGGGGAGCCAAGACTATTCAGACAGTTGAATTTTGGGGTGATTGGATGTTCGGGCGTATGAGGAAGAAATGAACTTCAACTTAGAGACGACCTTTATAATTTTTTATTTATTTATATGCACTGTAGCCTATAGCAATGCACTGGCATCCTACTAGTAGTTTGTTAGTTTTTCACTTCCATGGTTTCCACCCCTCCGAATAATACATGTCCCCTTCCATCGATTGCTCTTCGAACCACGTGATTATCTCCGTTATTTTTTTTCAAACCAAACCCCAGCTCCAAGTTTATGGTGATAGAAATCATGTAGTTGCACGTACATAATCTCAATCACATCATATATCTCCTTACATTTGCCTATGGATTCCGTTCCTATCTCAACCCAATCAAATTTCCCACGTTCAAACACTAGAATAAAGTTGCCCCGTTGCAATACACGTGTATTGGGCTAGTTACATATTAACAGTCCACATCACTCCCTGACGGCCAGCAAGTGTCCATTCAGCTATCCCATCGAGACGATCTTTCCACCAGCAGTTATGTCATTGGAGCGTTCTGGTCAAACGTTCTGTCATTCTACTCTTCCCACAAACCCCACCAGATAGTCATTAAGAGGGAGGAGAAGTGCTTCCTCGGTCAAGAGGTATGTTCAGCAAAGTACTGCTCCAGCATTGCCCCTATTTGAATTTCGTCAGGCATCGTTGCCACAGTTGGTCAATAAAGCTTCAACATCCCCAAAAATGAAGGGCGGAATCATGACTAGAGTGCCATAGGGAGGAACTTGGTGGCTGTCCATCTCTGCTGGGCTAGGTTGTCGGTCATCAGTCATTTTACTCGAATAGCCAATCATATGAAATTGGCATTTAGGTGGGATATGAATACTCTAGATAATAACAACAATAACAAGAAAACCGTTTATTCTCAAACAAACATAGGTGAATCAGAGTTAGAATCCGCAACGTCTTGGAAACAACTCATGGTTCTAACACGTGGATAGATAACTTTCACACTCTTATCAATGGCTAGTTCTTTGGTGGCATTCTAGTCCTTCAGATCTTTGTTTACGGACTCTTATAATGTCAAGCTTGGAATATCCCGAACTTTCTTGACATCATCGTCACAGTTTAATCCATTCGCTATGCATTGGCATTTTTGGAGGCCTGTGATGTATATGCCCAAACCACCTCAAATGAGGTTGGAAAACCTTCTTTTGAATCAGTGCTATCCCAACTCTATCATGTATATCATCATTTCGGACCCGATCCTTTCTTGTGTGGCAACATATTCATATCAACACATGCATCAGCTACACCTAACGGTTGGACATGTACCCTTTCAGTTGGCCAACATTCAACGCCATAGAACATTATAGGTCTAACTGTCGTCATATAGGACCTGCTTTTGACTTTATGGCACTCTCTGTCATAAAGGATGCGCGAATCTTGGCCCCACTTCATCCATCTAATTATTATTTGATGACTCACATCTTCATCGATATGACCATCCTTCCGCGGCACAGGCACGAAATATCCAAACGTGTCCTCCTGTGGTACCACCTACCCATCAAGGCTAGTCTCTTCCACCTCGTGCCTAGTAGTATTGAAATTGCACCTCATGTCCTCAGTTTTAGTTCTAATAAGCCTAAACCTTTTGATTCCAAAGTCTGTGTTCACAACTCTAACTTTCTATTAACCCTCGTTTAACTTTCATCAATTAGCAACAAATCATCCTTAAAGAATACCATGGAATATCTCCTTTTATATCCCTTGAGAACAATGATGTGTAATACACCAGGGGTGGCATCTCCAAAGCGAGGCCCGCAACAAACCTGCCCCGAGACCTAGGAGGCCCAACAAGGAGCTTGGGACATGAAGGAGCTTGAAGGATCAGATAGACATCTAGAGACCATCTCCCACCCATGTCTATGTGATGGCGTCCAGATTGGATCTATCTCCTGTAGAATCCTCTGGGAGCTCACTAACAATGCAACTCTTTGGGAGATTAATAGGACGGGGGCAGGTACACTTGGTCCAACAAGCAGCTTGATCCGGTTTGCTCTGTGCTTGATCGTGTGCTTGTTTTCCCTGAATGGGATTGTCTCTTTCCTCGCTCTTCTCTCGTGGTTGATGCCCATATTGGGAGTGACCATTATCCCCTTCTCCTAGATTCTGGGGATTCTATTGCATGGTTTGAGCATAGATTTCACTTCGACTCTTCTTGGCTGCTCCATGATGGTCTTGCGGAGCTGATCTTGGGTAAAATCTCCCACTTACTCTCTATGGCTCATTGTTCCTTTGGCCCTCTTGATTATTGGCGCTTCTACTCAGAAAAAATAGGAAGTTCCTAAAAGGTTGGGGTGCCAACCTTGCTGTCTAGGCACGCAGGGACAAGGCTGCCCCGTCTTACCAAATTAAGGCCCTTGGCTAATTCGGTGGATGTATAGGCTTCTGTTTGGGCCTAACACTATGCGGTTGAGGTGTCCTTGACGGAGCTTCACAAACAGGCGGAGACTTACTGGCGACAATGTGTCCGTCTCTCTTGGATTCTTAACGGTGACACCACTACTGTGTACCTTTTTGCTATTGCAAACATGAGGCATCGACGTTATTCTATCTTGCGTCTAGTCAATTACAGAGAGGTTATGGCTAACCCGATCATTATTTTGGAGCACATTTGCTCCTTCTTTTCCTCCATCATTACTTAGCAACCACCCTCGGGCCTCTTAATCCCTCCTCATCTCTGGGCTGCTGCCAGCATGGTTTCCCCTAATGAAAATGCTGAGCTTATGGTTCCCTTGTCTATGTCTGAAATAGATGATGTAGTTGCTTCCTCTAAATCTAACTCTACGCCTGGTTCTGGATTTTCCATTCTGTTCTTTAAAATGTTCTGGCCGGTTCTGAAGTTTCTGGTTTAAGCCATTGTCCATGGTTTTTGTCTAGGTTCTGTTGACATCTCCAATCAAAATTATGCTATCATCTCACTGATTCCACTACAAACTTTGCTCTATTTTGTGACGCTTCACTTGTGTCATGTACAAGCCGTTATTACCATGGAAAATACACTGGCGACATTTTCCGATCGCCGCGCCCATCGTCACTGAAGCGCCATCATAGAAAATCAAATTTTGACGGTACCACTTTTTTCGCCATGCAAGTTGGCATATTAGGTGATGGATCAAAAAGTGTCACCAGTGATCGTGTTCGGTGATGCCCCAGAATGTCACCTATGGTGGCCCAATATGTTGCCTAAAATCTTTTTGGCGACCCCCGTCACTTGTGATCAGTCCGGAGGGGTTGACATGTCAAAGATTCAGATAGGTGGGTGCAGCAGTTGCGGAGGTGGCTTCTGTTGGAAATATGCCCTAGAGGCAATAATAAATGGTTATTATTATATTTCTTTGTTCATGGTAATTGTCTATTATTCATGCTATAATTGTATTGTCCGGAAATCGTAATACATGTGTGAATACATAGACCACAACGTGTCCCTAGTAAGCCTCTAGTTGACTAGCTCGTTGATCAACAGATAGTCATGGTTTCCTGACTATGGACATTGGATGTCATTGATAACGGGATCACATCATTAGGAGAATGATGTGATGGACAAGACCCAATCCTAAGCATAGCATAAAAGATCGTGTAGTTTCGTTTGCTAGAGCTTTTCCAATGTCAAGTATCTTTTCCTTAGACCATGAGATCGTGCAACTCCCGGATACCGTAGGAGTGCTTTGGGTGTGCCAAACGTCACAACGTAACTGGGTGACTATAAATGTGCACTACGGGTATCTCCGAAAGTGTCTGTTGGGTTGGCACGGATCGAGACTGGGATTTGTCACTCCGTGTGACGGAGAGGTATCTCTGGGCCCACTCGGCAATGCATCATCATAATGAGCTCAATGTGACTAAGGAGTTAGTCACGGGATCATGCATTGCGGTACGAGTAAAGAGACTTGCCGGTAACGAGATTGAACAAGGTATTGGGATACCGACGATCGAATCTCGGGCAAGTAACATACCGATTGACAAAGGGAATTGCATACGGATTGATTGAATCCTCGACACCGTGGTTCATCCGATGAGATCATCGTGGAACATGTGGGAGCCAACATGGGTATCCAGATCCCGCTGTTGGTTATTGACCCGAGAGGCGTCTCGGTCATGTCTGCATGTCTCCCGAACCCGTAGGGTCTACACACTTAAGGTTCGGTGACACTAGGGTTGTAGAGATATGTGTATGCGGAAACCCAAAAGTTGTTCGGAGTCCCGAATGAGATCCCGGACGTCACGAGAGGTTCCGGAATGGTCCGGAGGTGAAGAATTATATATAGGAAGTCAAGTTTCGGCCACCGGGAAATTTTCGGGGGTTACCGGTATTGTACCGGGACCACCGGAAGGGTCCCGGGGGTCCACCGGGTGGGGCCACCTATCCCGGAGGGCCCCGTGGGCTGAAAGTGGAAGGGAACCAGCCCTTAGTGGGCTGGGGCGCCCCCCTTGGGCCTTCCCCCATGCGCCTAGGGTTGGGAACCCTAGGGGGGGAGCTTTCCCCTTGCCTTCGGGGGCAAAGCACCCCTTCCCCCCTTTGGCCGCCGCCCCCCCCTTGGAGATCCCATCTCCCTAGGCCGGCGCCCCCCCAGGGGGCCTATATAAAGGGGGGGGGGGGGAGGGAGGGCAGCAACATACAGCCTTGGGCGCCTCCCTCCTCCCCTGCAACACCTCTCTCTCTCTCTCGCAGAAGCTTGGCAAAGCCCTGCCGAGACCCGCTACATCCACCACCACGCCGTCGTGCTGCTGGATCTCCATCAACCTCTCCTTCCCCCTTGCTGGATCAAGAAGGAGGAGACGTCGCTGCACCGTACGTGTGTTGAACGCGGAGGTGCCGTCCGTTCGGCACTCGGTCATCAGTGATTTGGATCACGGCGAGTACGACTCCGTCATCCACGTTCATTGGAACGCTTCCGCTCGCGATCTACAAGGGTATGTAGATGCACTCCTTTCCCCTCGTTGCTAGTAGACTCCATAGATGCATCTTGGTGAGCATAGAAAAATTTTAAATTATGCTACGATTCCCAACAGTGGTATCAGAGCCAGGCCTATGCGTAGTTACTATGTACGAGTAGAACACAAAGCAGTTGTGGGCGTTGAGTTTGCCAATTCTTCTTGCCGCTACTAGTCGTTTCTTGTTTCGGTGGCATTGTAGGATGAAGCGGCCCGGACCGACCTTACACGTACGCTTACGTGAGACAGGTTCCACCGACTGACATGCACTAGTTGCATATGGTGGCTAGCGGGTGTCTGTCTCTCCTACTTTAGTCGGAACGGATTCGATGAAAAGGGTCCTTATGAAGGGTAAATAGAAATTGGCAAATCACGTTGTGGTCATACGTAGGTAAGAAAACGTTCTTGCTAGAAACCTACAAACCACGTAAAACCTTGCAACAACAATTAGAGGACGTCTAACTTTTTTTTGCAGCAAGTGCTATGTGATGTGATATGGCCAGAAGATGTGATGAATGATATATGTGATGTATGAGATTGATCATATTCTTGTAATAGGAATCACGACTTGCATGTCGATGAGTATGACAACCGGCAGGAGCCATAGGAGTTGTCTTTATTATTTTGCATGACCCGCGTGTCATTGAATAACGCCATGTAAATTACTTTACTTTGTTGCTAAACTCGTTAGCCATAGAAGTAGAAGTAATCGTTGGCGTGACGACTTCATGAAGACACAATGATGGAGATCATGGTGTCATGCCGGTGACGAAGATGATCATGGTGCCCCGAAGATGGAGATCAAAGGAGCATAATGATATTGGCCATATCATGTCACTATTTGATTGCATGTGATGTTTATCATGTTTTGCATCTTATTTGCTTAGAACGACGGTAGTAAGTAAGATGATCCCTTATAATAATTTCAAGAAAGTGTTCACCCTAACTGTGCACCGTTGCGAAGGTTCGTTGTTTCGAAGCACCACGTGATGATCGGGTGTGATAGATTCTAACGTTCGAATACAACGGGTGTTGACGAGCCTAGCATGTACAGACATGGCCTCGGAACACACGCAATACACTTAGGTTGATTTGACGAGCCTAGCATGTACAGACATGGCCTCGGAACACGGAGGACCGAAAGGTCAAGCATGAGTCGTATAGAAGATACGATCAACATGGAGATGTTCACCGATCTTGACTAGTCCGTCTCACGTGATGATCGGACACGACCTAGTTAAACTCGGATCATGTTTCACTTAGATGACGAGAGGGATATCTATCTGAGTGGGAGTTCATTAAATAATTTGATTAGATGAACTTAATTATCATGAACTTAGTCTAAAATCTTTACACTATGTCTTGTAAATCTAATGGCCAACGTTGTCCTCAATTTCAACGCGTTCCTAGAGAAAACCAAGCTGAAAGATGATGGCAGCAACTATACGGACTGGGTCCGGAACCTGAGGATCATCCTCATAGTAGCCAAGAAAGATTATGTCTTAGAAGCACCGCTAGGTGAAGCACCAATCCCAAAGAACCAAGACGTTATGAACGCTTGGCAATCACGTGCTGATGATTACTCCCTCGTTCAGTGCGGCATGCTTTACAGCTTAGAACCGGGTCTCCAAAAGCGTTTCGAGAAACATGGAGCATACGAGATGTTCAAGGAGCTGAAACTGGTTTTTCAAGCTCATGCCCGGGTCGAGAGATATGATGTCTCCGACAAGTTCTTCAGCTGTAAAATGGAGGAGAACAGTTCTGTTAGTGAGCACATACTCAGAATGTCTGGGTTGCATAACCGCTTGTCTCAGCTGGGAGTCAATCTCCCGGATGACGCGGTCATTAATAGAATCCTCCAGTCGCTTCCACCAAGCTACAAGAGCTTTGTGATGAACTTCAATATGCAGGGGATGGAAAAGACCATTCCTGAGGTATATTCAATGCTGAAATCAGCTGAGGTAGAGATCAGAAAAGAACATCAAGTGTTGATGGTGAATAAAACCACTAAGTTCAAGAAGGGCAAGGGTAAGAAGAACTTCAAGAAGGACGGCAAGGGAGTTGCCGCGCCCGGTAAACCAGTTACCGGGAAGAAGTCAAAGAATGGACCCAAGCCCGAGACTGAGTGCTTTTATTGCAAGGGAAGTGGTCACTGGAAGCGGAACTGCCCCAAATACTTAGCGGACAAGAAGAAGGCCGGCAACACCAAAGGTATATGTGATATACATGTAATTGATGTGTACCTTACCAGTACTCGTAGTAGCTCCTGGGTATTTGATACCGGTGCGGTTGCTCATATTTGTAACTCAAAACAGGAACTACGGAATAAACGGAGACAGGCGAAGGACGAGGTGACGATGCGCGTCCGGAATGGTTCCAAGGTCGATGTGATCGCCGTCGGCACGCTACCTCTGCATCTACCCACGGGATTAGTTTTAAACCTCAATAATTGTTATTTAGTGCCAGCTTTGAGCATGAACATTGTATCTGGATCTCGTTTAATTCGAGATGGCTACTCATTTAAATCCGAGAATAATGGTTGTTCTGTTTATTTGACAGATATGTTTTATGGTCATGCCCCGCTGGTCAATGGTTTATTTTTGATGAATCTCGAACGTGATGTTACACATATTCATAGTGTGAATACCAAAAGATGTAAAGTTGATAACGATAGTCCCACATACTTGTGGCACTACCGCCTTGGTCACATTGGTGTCAAGCACCTGAAGAAGCTCCATGCAGATGGACTTTTGGAGTCTCTTGATTACGAATCATCTGACACGTGCGAACCATGCCTCATGGGTAAGATGACCAAGACTCCGTTCTCCGGAACAATGGAGCGAGCAACCAACTTATTGGAAATCATACATACCGATGTGTGCGGTCCAATGAGTGTTGAGGCTCGCGGAGGATATCGTTATGTTCTCACTCTCACTGATGATTTAAGTAGATATGGGTATGTCTACCTAATGAAACACAAGTCTGAAACCTTTGAAAAGTTCAAGGAATTTCAGAGTGAAGTCGAGAATCAACGTGACAGGAAAATAAAATTCTTACGATCAGATCGTGGTGGAGAATATTTAAGTCACGAATTTGGTACACACTTAAGGAAATGTGGAATAGTTTCACAACTCACGCCGCCTGGAACACCTCAGAGAAACGGTGTGTCCGAACGTCGTAATCGCACTCTATTGGATATGGTGCGATCTATGATGTCTCTTACTGATTTACCGCTCTCATTTTGGGGCTATGCTTTAGAGACTGCCGCATTCACTTTAAATAGGGCTCCGTCGAAATCCGTTGAGACGACACCGTATGAATTATGGTTTGGGAAGAAACCTAAGCTGTCGTTTCTAAAAGTTTGGGGGTGCGATGCTTATGTCAAGAAACTTCAACCTGAAAAGCTCGAACCCAAATCGGAAAAATGCGTCTTCATAGGATACCCTAAGGAAACTATTGGGTATACCTTCTACCTCAGATCCGAAGGCAAGATCTTCGTTGCCAAGAACGGGTCCTTTCTAGAGAAGGAGTTTCTCTCGAAAGAATTGAGTGGGAGGAAAGTGGAACTTGATGAGGTGATAGTCACCCCTTCCGAACCGGAAAGTAGCGCAGCGCAGGAAAATGTTCCTGTGGTGCCTACACCGACTGGGGAGGAAGTTAATGATGATGATCATGAAGCTTCGAATCAAGTTACTGAACTTCGTAGGTCCACAAGGACACGGTCCGCACCAGAGTGGTATGGCAACCCTGTCCTGGAAATCATGTTGTTAGACAACGGTGAACCTTCGAATTATGAAGAAGCGATGGCGGGCCCGGATTCCGACAAATGGCTAGAAGCCATGAAATCCGAGATAGGATCCATGTATGAAAACAAAGTATGGACTTTGACTGACTTGCCCGATGATCGGCGAGCCATAGAAAACAAATGGATCTTTAAGAAGAAGACGGACGCAGATGGTAATGTGACCATCTACAAAGCTCGACTTGTCGCTAAGGGTTATCGACAAGTTCAAGGGGTTGACTACGATGAGACTTTCTCACCCGTAGCGAAGCAGAAGTCCGTCCGAATCATGTTAGCAATTGTCGCATACTATGATTATGAGATATGGCAGATGGACGTCAAAACTACATTCCTTAATGGCTTCCTTAAGGAAGAGTTGTATATGATGCAGCCGGAAGGTTTTGTCGATCCTAAGAATGCTAACAAAGTATGCAAGCTCCAGCGCTCAATCTATGGGCTGGTGCAAGCATCTCTGAGTTGGAACATTCGCTTTGATGGGATGATCAAAGCGTTTGGGTTTACACAGACTTATGGAGAAGCCTGTGTTTACAAGAAAGTGAGTGGGAGCTCTGTAGCATTTCTCATATTATATGTAGATGACATACTGTTGATGGGAAATGATATAGAATTCTTGGAGAGTATAAAGGCCTATTTGAATAAGTGTTTTTCAATGAAGGACCTTGGAGAAGCTGCTTATATATTAGGCATCAAGATCTATAGAGATAGATCAAGACGCCTCATTGGTCTTTCACAGAGTACATACCTTGACAAGATATTGAAGAAGTTCAGTATGGATCAGTCCAAGAAGGGGTTCTTGCCTGTATTGCAAGGTGTGCAATTGAGCAAGGCTCAATGCCCGACCACGGCAGAAGATATAGAAAAGATGAGTGTCATCCCCTATGCCTCAGCCATAGGGTCTATTATGTATGCCATGCTGTGTACCAGACCTGATGTAAACCTTGCCGTAAGTTTGGTAGGAAGGTACCAAAGTAATCCCAGCATGGAACACTGGACAGCGGTCAAGAATATCCTGAAGTACCTGAAGAGGACTAAGGATATGTTTCTCGTTTATGGAGGTGACGAAGAGCTCGTCGTAAAGGGTTACGTCGACGCTAGCTTCGACACAGATCTGGATGACTCAAAGTCACAAACCGGATACGTGTATATTTTGAATGGAGGAGCAGTAAGCTGGTGCAGTTGCAAGCAAAGCGTCGTGGCGGGATCTACATGTGAAGCGGAGTACATGGCAGCCTCGGAGGCAGCACAGGAAGCAGTCTGGATGAAGGAGTTCATTACCGACCTAGGGGTGATTCCCAATGCGTCGGGCCCGATGACTCTCTTCTGTGACAACACTTGAGCTATTGCCCTTGCGAAGGAGCCCAGGTTTCACAGGAAGACCAGGCATATCAAGCGTCGCTTCAACTCCATTCGTGAAAGTGTTCAAAATGGAGACATAGATATTTGTAAAGTACATACGGACCTGAATGTAGCAGATCCGTTGACTAAACCTCTCCCTAGGGCAAAACATGATCAACACCAGGACGCAATGGGTGTTCGATTCATCACAATGTAACTAGATTATTGACTCTAGTGCAAGTGGGAGACTGTTGGAAATATGCCCTAGAGGCAATAATAAATGGTTATTATTATATTTCTTTGTTCATGGTAATTGTCTATTATTCATGCTATAATTGTATTGTCCGGAAATCGTAATACATGTGTGAATACATAGACCACAACGTGTCCCTAGTAAGCCTCTAGTTGACTAGCTCGTTGATCAACAGATAGTCATGGTTTCCTGACTATGGACATTGGATGTCATTGATAACGGGATCACATCATTAGGAGAATGATGTGATGGACAAGACCCAATCCTAAGCATAGCATAAAAGATCGTGTAGTTTCGTTTGCTAGAGCTTTTCCAATGTCAAGTATCTTTTCCTTAGACCATGAGATCGTGCAACTCCCGGATACCGTAGGAGTGCTTTGGGTGTGCCAAACGTCACAACGTAACTGGGTGACTATAAATGTGCACTACGGGTATCTCCGAAAGTGTCTGTTGGGTTGGCACGGATCGAGACTGGGATTTGTCACTCCGTGTGACGGAGAGGTATCTCTGGGCCCACTCGGCAATGCATCATCATAATGAGCTCAATGTGACTAAGGAGTTAGTCACGGGATCATGCATTGCGGTACGAGTAAAGAGACTTGCCGGTAACGAGATTGAACAAGGTATTGGGATACCGACGATCGAATCTCGGGCAAGTAACATACCGATTGACAAAGGGAATTGCATACGGATTGATTGAATCCTCGACACCGTGGTTCATCCGATGAGATCATCGTGGAACATGTGGGAGCCAACATGGGTATCCAGATCCCGCTGTTGGTTATTGACCCGAGAGGCGTCTCGGTCATGTCTGCATGTCTCCCGAACCCGTAGGGTCTACACACTTAAGGTTCGGTGACACTAGGGTTGTAGAGATATGTGTATGCGGAAACCCAAAAGTTGTTCGGAGTCCCGAATGAGATCCCGGACGTCACGAGAGGTTCCGGAATGGTCCGGAGGTGAAGAATTATATATAGGAAGTCAAGTTTCGGCCACCGGGAAATTTTCGGGGGTTACCGGTATTGTACCGGGACCACCGGAAGGGTCCCGGGGGTCCACCGGGTGGGGCCACCTATCCCGGAGGGCCCCGTGGGCTGAAAGTGGAAGGGAACCAGCCCTTAGTGGGCTGGGGCGCCCCCCTTGGGCCTTCCCCCATGCGCCTAGGGTTGGGAACCCTAGGGGGGGAGCTTTCCCCTTGCCTTCGGGGGCAAAGCACCCCTTCCCCCCTTTGGCCGCCGCCCCCCCCCCCCTTGGAAATCCCATCTCCCTAGGCCGGCGCCCCCCCAGGGGGCCTATATAAAGGGGGGGGGGAGGGAGGGCAGCAACATACAGCCTTGGGCGCCTCCCTCCTCCCCTGCAACACCTCTCTCTCTCTCTCGCAGAAGCTTGGCAAAGCCCTGCCGAGACCCGCTACATCCACCACCACGCCGTCGTGCTGCTGGATCTCCATCAACCTCTCCTTCCCCCTTGCTGGATCAAGAAGGAGGAGATGTCGCTGCACCGTACGTGTGTTGAACGCGGAGGTGCCGTCCGTTCGGCACTCGGTCATCAGTGATTTGGATCACGGCGAGTACGACTCCGTCATCCACGTTCATTGGAACGCTTCCGCTCGCGATCTACAAGGGTATGTAGATGCACTCCTTTCCCCTCGTTGCTAGTAGACTCCATAGATGCATCTTGGTGAGCGTAGAAATTTTTTAAATTATGCTACGATTCCCAACAGCTTCTTCCATGTGGGTCCGGCGTGGGTTTTATCGCCAACGGTCCCGTCAGTAATAAATTAGCATGAGTTTTGACTGGTCAACGTTGCTGACATATGGGCCCATAAGATGCTGACGTGGTTGCTTACATGTGGGACCAGACATTGTTTTTTCATTGATGATGTGTCATTAGACCAGTCAACGGTTCTGACATGTGGGCCATTGTTGTGCTGAGGTGGATGCTGGTGGGCCGATCCATACATGGGTGATGTGGTTTCATACATGTGGGACTATACACCGGTGATGGTGTCCATAACCACCACAGTTTGTACGCGTGGTCAATTTGTTTTATATTGCAAAAATTGGCGGGCATATTTGAAAATTTTGATATGAATTTGTGCAGAATTTGAATTTCAATGCAAATTGAGATGTCACTGCTTTTATTAAAGCACAAACTTGACAATTGTCAAACAGACTCTCTCAGACATTACAATAACCAGCATCATAAAATTCTGCAGTATACTATTAGACTCATGACTAAGTATCACGGCATCCTGACACCGCAACCCTGATGATCTACCTAACCAGGGCATCAAGTTGATCAAGGCTCTTTTAGATAGACATAGTTTTCTCTTCGTTCATATTCTTGATGACTGCAAGTTTTTCCTGCTACTCTAGGAGGCCACTGTTAATAGATGAATACAGTTGTATTGGTCAAACACCCCTAATTTAAGGTCCTTAGTGTCATCATGTTGCTCTAGCAGGGCATTCTTGACATTTTCAAGTACTTTTTGTTCCTCCAGAATGGTATTGTTGATAGATTCAAGTTGACGATGTGCATCTGGTAGGAGACCCTTCACAACTTTTCGTTCTTATTGGTGCTTTTCTAGGGCCTTCTTGACAGCTTGAAGTTCTAGCTGCTGCCACGCCAGGGCCTTCTTCATAGCATCTAGTTCATCATGCTAGTTTGTCACACCGTGATTGAGTGCTACTGGTTCTTCCTGCTGCACTGCCAGTGGACTGATGGCTGGTTCTAATTGTTGCTTGGCGGGCAAATGGCCTGCAGTAAGGCCGTCATTTGAGCGTCCTAACTTTCCCTACAGAAAAAATACATGAAGGTTACATCATATGGGAGAATTCCAGAAGCTATAGATGCATCTGCCACAATATACAGTTAGATGGGTGAACAAAGGTCAAAAGCAAGGAAGTCTTTACACAAAAGAGTTGGCATACTCACTAGGTGAACCTGCTTTCTCTTTGATTTGCTTGAGTTGGGTAACACATATGCATTTAGAGACTGTCGATGTACACAAGTAGGGGCTCTCCTTTTTTACCCCTTTACTTGTGCACGGGCAGTCAGAGCCGCGCCCGCTGCCACACTAAGTAGGGCAGAGGAGGAAAGCCAAAGGCACAAGACGGGCAAAGCAACGCCAAGACCAGAGACACAAGAGCGAGAGGGCGAGGTGGACTCCCACGACAAGACCCTTGCCGGGGAGGCCTCCCCAGCCCTGGCAAGAGCCTTGCTGGGGCAGCTTGCCCAACGCCAGCAGAGCGTGCCACCCTTGAGCCCAAGGTTTCCAACACCATCAACCACATTGGAACCGAGGCTCGGGAGGAACCTCCATGGTGGCATGCAGATCTTTGTGAAGATCATAAGCACACAAGATCAGATGAGGACCAGAAGACGACGATCCTTGACAAGATCCTTGCCGAGGAAATCCACGAGACCCACGGCAAGATCTTTTACCAGGGACGACCGCGATGCCTCAGCAAGACCCTTGCCGAGGACACTTGCGGGGCCACAGTCAGACCCACGTCTGCCAAGACTCCACCGCCGTTCCCACACAGCTGCCAGCCCAACCAGTTGGGTAGGCACCTGCGTGGCAACATGCGGCCTCCAGGCCAACTCAGCAAGCACCTGTGTGGTGGCATGCAAATCTTCGTGAAGACCCTACCACCACGCCATCTCAGCAGCCTGCCAGGCCACGTGGCACTTCATGCCTCGTTGTCCTGGACGCGTGTCAGAGCGAGGCGGAGCGGCGACGGACGGGACGGGCCTCGTTGCCATCCCCAATAAAGCAACGGGGCACCTAAGGAGCACATTTAATGCGGCTTGTCCCGTAGTGACAGGGGATAAGCTTGTACACTGTATACCTTTCCACCTCCTGTGTGCTGCTATGGCAACCCCTTTTGTCTATAAAAGGAGGCCCGAGGCGTACTGGAGCAGGATTCGGATCCTTTTGACTACGGACGCACCGTAGCTAGTTCGAGAACTCAAGAACACTCAAATATACACTGAAGCAGGACTAGGGTATTACGCATCCTCGCGGCCCGAACCTGGGTAAATGATACTTGTGCTGACAGCCAGACCCGCTCTTTGCACAACCCCGCACCTGCCAACCGTAGAAGGGATCCCAGTGATTCCATAGGTGTCGCTTCCGCCGACATCTTTGGCGCGCCAGGTAGGGGGAGCGCAGTTGTGAAAATCCGGTCTGGTTGGAGCAGCGGCTTCATCATGGTCGTCACTCCAAGGAAAAAAACGACCAAACGAGCGACATCAACGGTGGATGCAGTGAACGCGCACGCAGCGGCAGAAAAGCTAAGTCATGCAAAACTTTGAGTAATTCCTTTTTATATATAAGGTTATCATCCCCGAAGATCTTGCCATGTGTATGGAAAACCTGCACGCGATGGGGCCTTGCCACTATTTGCGACGCCCTTGCTCTGTTTTGAGTCCGCTCAACAGTTTGAGCGGCTGCTTCAGAAGACTTCCTTATTTTCGTGATCACCGCGTGTTTCTTTCGGCGCTTGCTCTTTTATTTTTGCATTGCATCATGTCATCATGCCATCATGTCATTAATTTTCAAAACTCAACCAAATAAATTGCATGGATCTTCGATCCATTTAAATCGAGGGAATTCACATGGTGATTTCTCTTTATAACATATCCTCCGAATATTTATGGAGCTATTATAAATATTCCATTAGTTTGGAATTAACCGGAACACACTTGCAAAATAATTCCCATGCCTATTTCCACTTCAAGTTTCACCTCCAAGCTTTGCCAACAATTCTTTTCCCTCTTATCGAGGCCCTTCCTAAATGTTCAACATGTTGGACACTTTTGTAATCCTACTCCTTCTTCTCATCTTCTTTTCTATTTCATCTTGCCCTTTCCATCTAAAACATCATCTAGTGCAACACCCCATCACAAGCGTCTTCCTTTCTATTCTCACCCATTTATTGCAAGTGGTATTTTTCTGTCCCAGTGAAATGTTCACTTGCTTTCTGTAAATCTTAAACCATGCCAACTACCTCTTTGTCAAATTTCATCTCTTTTAAAGTTGTTTTGGTTAGGCAAAGAATTTACTCAAGTTTGAATCAAATTCAAACTTGTTTAAATTTTCTGTCTCTAAAAGTTGCCAAACCAATTTTATTAAATCTTGCATGTTCCCAGGAGCATGAGGATATTCTTACATCTTCCAAATTCTTTCCCTAGTTCCCCTTCTTTTCTTTTTCTGAAATCTATTTATTATAAAAAACAGACAGAAGGGAACTACCTTTTTCCTTATCTGGGCGCTGCTCTTGGGCCTTCCCCTCACCTTACAGCCCAGCCGCCAGGCCTCTGGCCACTTCCCTCTCTACTGGGCCGGCCTCTAAGGCCCATCCTTCCTCCCTTAACCCTAGCCCGCACTCCCTGCGCTCCCTTGCCCGATCCACCTCCCTCTCCCCTCGTTCGATCTCTCCCTCCAGCGCCGCCAGAGAGAGACAGAGCGAACAGCAGCGCCTCGCCTCGATCCCCTTGCGCCTCTTCTTCCCTTCCTGCCTCGTCCTCGGCGCCTTGTCCCCAAGCTCGCCGGAGCATCTCCGTTGCCGGACGAAACCCCTGCAGGAGCTCGTCGCCGCTGCCTTCCCCTCGTGCCCGTGCGCCTTCTCCATGAGATCGGAGTCCCTCGTGCCCGGGCGTCTCCGTCGACCCTGCCGTCGGTCGGCGACCTCGTCGTCGGAGCCCCGTGCCAAGACCGCTCCTCGCCATGGCCCTCGCGAGTTTCCTCCCGTGCCGCCTCTCCTCCTGCTTCTCCTCGTCGCCACCAACCCGCCTCGACCTCACCGCGGGCAGCAGCAGTTGCTGCTGTACCCTCGCGCTGCGCCCTCGTCCGCTGCTGCTCTGCTCCACTCCGCCGCCACTGCTCCGTCCAGCAAGCGCGCCTCCGGCTGCCGCAACCTCTGCCTCGTCCCTCCATTCGGCCTCAACCGCCGGAGACACGCTGCCTCCCCTCCACGGCGCCGCGCCCCTGTTCGTGTGTAGCCGTGATGGTCTTTTCTCGGCGGAGTCCGGGAAGTGAACACGGTTTCTGGGTTATGTTTGACGTAAGCAGGTGTTCAGGATCACTTCTTGATCATTGCTAGTTCACGATCGTTCCGTTGCTTCTCTTCTCGCACTCATCTGCGTATGTTAGCCACCATATATGCTTAGCGCTTGCTGCAGCTCCACCTTATTACACCATCCTTTCCTATAAGCTTAAATAGTCTTGATCTCGCGGGTGTGAGATTGCTGAGTCCTCGTGACTCACAGATACTTCCAAAACAGTTGCAGGTGCCGATGATACCAGTGTAGGTGACGCAACCGAGCTCAAGTGGGAGCTCGATGAAGATCTTGTTCGTTGTGTTGTTTCTTTTCATTTGATCAGTAGTGGAGCCCAGTTGGGACGATCAGGGATCTAGCAGTTGGGTTGTCTTCTTTTCTTTTGGTTCCGTAGTCGGACCTATGTGTGTATCTTGAATGATGTATGACTTATTCATGTATTGTGTGAAGTGGCGATTGTAAGCCAACTCTTTATCCCATTCTTGTTCATTACATGGGATTGTGTGAAGATGACCCTTCTTGCGACTAAACCACAATGCGGTTATGCCTCTAAGTCGTGCCTCGACACGTGGGAGATATAGCCGCATCATGGGCGTTACAAGTTGGTAATCAGAGCTATCCCCGACTTAGGAGCCCCCTGCTTGATCGAATCGCTGGCGTTGTTGAGTCTAGAACAAAAATGTTTTGAGTCTTAGGATTATATATATCGGAGAGTAGGATTCTTTTTACTCCTCAGTCCCTTCGTCGCTCTGGTGAGGTCTCCTAACGTAGAAGTTTTGACTTTTCTCTCCTCAAATTTCACTAAAAAAAATTTAGGATCACGCGGGTATCTTGGAATCGTTCCGATGGTTTTGTGACGAGAACATTGTTCTTGGTGCCTCCTGTCATTTAGGGGTTGTGGCAGTGTCCCGGGGAGTTGAGCTCCGAGGTGTTGTCGTCACAATTTTATCGTTGCAGTTCTAGAATACCTGAGTTTCGCCGACTTCGAAATCTCTTTTATGTAGTTGTTGGTGAGATCACCTCGACGCCACCCAGTACTGGGGCAGGAGTTCGGGAGTATTGCCATAACTTGTATAACGGATGTTTTTCGAAGGTTGAGGTAAACGATTTCCGAAGGTTTCTTGGTTATGTGTTGACGGATGGATACAGCTGGATCTAGGGATTGCTAGTTTGGGTGATATATTTTGTGTCCCCTGTATCCCCTACACCTGATTGCATAACCAGAAAGTTTCGGGAGTTTATAAGTGGGAATTCAAGTAGCTCTTAGGATATCTTTCCGAGAGATGCATGATATGAGATTGGGGTTCGACGTCTAGTCGTCCGCCTGTACACGGTTGGTTTTACAGTGGTCTCGTAGTGTCTTAAAGAGTCCTTGGCTATGCCAACTCGGGGACGCTTCGTATGTCATGTGCACTGCCTTGCACATGATGGTGCTGTACGATCGAGCCCGTGTGGGCCCCACCACGAAAACTTCGGACGGAATCTCTATCATATGTTTGTTCCGGCTTATTCCGCAAGCCAAATCCTTTGTTTTGTTTTATTTGTGGTATTCAAGTTGCTTCAATGACAAGTGTTGATTCCATACCTTATTCTAAGTGGTGTTCTCCTATTTCTATGTGGATGATAATCCTTCTTGATTATCGAGATTGTCATGGTAATTTCTTTTTCTACCGGCGTGCTTCTCTTCAAGTGGATCCAATCATTTCAACATTCGCGAGATCAATTCTCAGTTCTTTGCAGCGGTGTTTGCTTCATCCGTCCCAAGTTGCCTTTGTTTTCCCGACCTCCCACCCTTGTTCTTGAAACACTCAGATTTCTTAACCAAGTATCCATTTTATTCACGTGAAGTCCCTTCATTCTTTTCAATCAATATTCTTACCCGGTGGTTCTCATGAAGATGTGCTTCAAGTTTATTATTCTTCATTTTTTTCTTCTCCGGTGAATTCAATTCAAGCTTTCAGTGTTGATCGTATTCTTTTCATTGTTTCAAATGTTTTGTCATGCCGGTGCACCTCTTAATCATCCACTTCTCGTCATTCATTTGTTCTGGAGTGCCAAAGATATCTCAGAAGATTTGTGTCTCCTTTATCAATCTGTTCAAGCTATTTTGAGGTTGTTATCTCGTTCAAGCCATTTAATTCAACCGGTGCAATCTCCTTTTCAACTTATCATTTCAACGGTGTTTCTCTAGAGTGGGCCCTAACCCACAGGTCTTTTCCAGGATCTTACCTGACTCTTCTAATTCTTTCTGGAGTTATTCTCAAATTCTTTTCAAAGTCTAACGTAAGAATGAATTATCATCAGTCATATGTCTTTCTCCAAGATCTTTCAAATTATTTCATCGTTGGTTCATCATTTTTATTATCCATTGTTCCGGAGTGCCTCAATAATTCATGGTGGTGTTTCTCATCGTCATTCTCAACATTTGAAGACTGAAGAAGAATTTCTCTTAAATCTTGGTCCGTTCTCTTGAAGATTCATGGTTCTAACTTGTTGCCATCCTCTCAAATTGTTTCCAATCGCGCAATTCTTTTCATACCCATCCGGAGCATTTCATGAGTCTTTTCAGTTTGATTCTCCGAAGGCCATCATTTCAGAAGATTTCTTCGTTCTAAGTTTTCAGCTTCGTTCTTCAATTATTCTAAATTGATGTCTCTTCGGTCATCTCCATATTATTCCGGTGCATCGTCCAAGTATTCTCTAATCAGCTCGTGATCTCTTCGTTCTTGTGTATCAAATTCCCTTGAGTATTTTCGCGCGTTCTTTAATTCTTACGGTGTTTCGTCCTCTTTTCTTCAATTGTTTTCAATTCTCGCGGTGGTTCGTTCAAGATTTCTCTTCCTTCGTTATCATATCAATTTATTCGTTGTTTCAATCCTACCGGTGGTTCGATGAAGACCTTCCCAAGTTTGCGCTATGTCTATCTTAATCCTTTCTATGGGGATAAGTAGTTTGACAAATCCATTGCTTGTCATCAATTAATTGGTGAAGGATGAGCATAATGTAATTCTTATTCTTGTTTGATCAAGTAAATTCAATTCCTTATTCCGGAGGTTCATCAAAATTCTTGATCTCATTTGTTCATTTTCTTTCCGGAGCTTCAAGTTATTTCAATTATATCATTTCAAAGCTTCATCTAATCATTGCAAGGCTTCTCCAGGAGTTCTTTTTAAATTTCATCTCTTTTAAAGTTGTTTTGGTTGGGCTAAGAATTTACTCAAGTTTGAATCAAATTCAAACTTGTTTAAATTTTCTGTCTCTAAAAGTTGCCAAACCAATTTTATTAAATCTTGCATGTTCCCAGGAGCATGAGGATATTCTTACATCTTCCAAATTCTTTCCCTAGTTCCCCTTCTTTTCTTTTTCTGAAATCTGTTTATTATAAAAAACAGACAGAAGGGAACTACCTTTTTCCTTATCTGGGCGCTGCTCTTGGGCCTTCCCCTCACCTTACAGCCCAGCCGCCAGGCCTCTGGCCACTTCCCTCTCTACTGGGCCGGCCTCTAAGGCCCATCCTTCCTCCCTTAACCCTAGCCCGCACTCCCTGCGCTCCCTTGCCTGATCCACCTCCCTCTCCCCTCGTTCGATCTCTCCCTCCAGCACCGCTAGAGAGAGACAGAGCGAACAGCAGCGCCTCGCCCCGATCCCCTTGCGCCTCTTCTTCCCTTCCTGCCTCGTCCTCGGTGCCTTGTCCCCAAGCTCGCCGGAGCATCTCCGTTGCCGGACGAAACCCCCGCAGGAGCTCGTCGCCGCTGCCTTCCCCTCGTGCCCGTGCGCCTTCTCCATGAGATCGGAGTCCCTCGTGCCCGGGCGTCTCCGTCGACCCTGCCGTCGGTCGGCGACCTCGTCGTCGGAGCCCCGCGCCGAGACCGCTCCTCGCCATGGCCCTCGCGAGTTTCCTCCCGTGCCGCCTCTCCTCCTGCTTCTCCTCGTCGCCACCAACCCGCTTCGACCTCACCGTGGGCAGCAGCAGTTGCTGCTGTACCCTCGCGCTGCGCCCTCGTCCCGATTCCCTCCTCTGTGCGCCAAGTCCCTCGTCCACTGCTGCTCTGCTCCGCTCCACCGCCACTGCTCCGTCCAGCAAGCGCGCCTCCGGCTGCCGCAACCTCTGCCTCGTCCCTCCATTCGGCCTCAACCGCCGGAGACACGCCGCCTCCCCGCCACGGCGCCGCGCCCCTGTTCGTCGTCGTTGTCACCATGAGCCCCGTGCCCACTTCTTGTCACTGCTCGCGCACCGCCCGCGTTGCTGCTGCCACTGGATCACCGAGACCGATCCTCCGAGGAACCCCGTGTTCAACTACACTATGAGCGGCAAGTACCACTACGACGGTGTTCGACTACGTGGATTCACCAAGTATTTCTTCGGTTACACCAAGTTGACTACACTGCGAGACCCGTACCCGGACCGTCAATCTTCTCCGAGAATTTTGCCAGGTACTACGACATCCGGAGCCCCGGATACACCAAGACCGTCCCAGATAACGTCAAGTACCTCTACCGACGACCCCGAACATCTACGAAAACGTGTACCACTACCGTCGCCGAAGACCCGCGTAACGGAACCGTCAAGTTCAACTACCTTCTTTTACCACTACTTCCCTCAACGATTTTGAACCCCTCCGAAAATGCACGCTTCGAAGGTATAACCGCCGAGAACGACGCCCGTGTAAGAATGTGTGTGTGTGGTATGAGATGCTCGTGTTTGCACCGTTTCCGAGTTGTCATTCCATGTTCCTCCTCGTTGTCATGCCATCGTCCTGTGGGAACCCGGTAACCGGGATCACCCCACCATCTTTTGCATGTTCCGCACATCCACATCTTCGTTTGCACCGGTCGCTCAATGAGTTATCGGAACCGGGACGTTGCCATGGCATCGTTTCCGTTTTCATCGCCGTGGCACCCAATTCTTTCTGCCATGGTGACCAAATGCTCCTAATCATCTTCATGTCAACATTTTCATAAAATTGCTTAAACCTTGCATATGTCATCCGCATCATGATAAAAACATTTAAAATGTAAATAATTGATGGTTGCATTAAAATTGCTAAATGACATGAGGATTTTCCGGTATTGTCGTTTGTTATTTCCGGCCTCATTTAAACTTGCCTTCATAGATAGTTTCCATATGCTTCACCTCTTGCCATGGTTAAAAACATTTAATATTGTTGGGTCCATAAACGAGAGAGAACTAAATAATTGATGTGGTGTTTCGTCAATATGCAACTCGTTGCATATTGAGCTCCACTTAATTTTTAGTGTTGTTTGTTGCACTTTGCCATGCCATGCCTCATTAAACTGGACATGCATCATATTTGTTTTTGCATCATGCCATGTGTATGTGGTGGTTGTTTACTATGTTGTTTGTTTCTTTTCAGGTTGCTTCTCTCGTTAGCTTCGGTTTCGTTCCGGAGTTGTGAGGATTCATTCGACTACATCCGTTTGTCTTCTTCATGGACTCGTTCTTCTTCCTTGCGGGATCTCAGGCAAGATGACCATACCCTCGAAATCACTTCTATCTTTTCTTGCTAGTTGTTCGTTCTATTGCCATGCTGCGCTACCTACCACTTGCTATATCATGCCTCCCATACTGCCATGTCAGCCCCTAACCTTTTCACCCTTCCTAGCAAACCATTGTTTGGCTATGTTACCGCTTTTGCTCAGCCCCTCTTATAGCGTTGCTAGTTGCAGGAGAAGATGAAGATTGCTCCATGTTGGATTCTATTATGTTGGGATATCACAATATCTCTTATCTTAATTAATGCATCTATATACTTGGTAAAGGGTGGAAGGCTCGGCCTTATGCCTGGTGTTTTGTTCCACTCTTGCCGCCCTAGTTTTCCGTCATACGGGTGTTATGTTCCTTGATTTTGCGTTCCTTACGCGGTTGGGTGATTTATGGGACCCCCTTGACAGTTCGCTTTGAATAAAACTCCTCCAGCAAGGCCCAACCTTGGTTTTACCATTTGCCTACCTAAGCCTTTTTCCCTTGGGTTC
Organism: Aegilops tauschii subsp. strangulata; assembly: GCF_002575655.3. NCBI lineage: Eukaryota > Viridiplantae > Streptophyta > Magnoliopsida > Poales > Poaceae > Aegilops > Aegilops tauschii. Next base: position 266,300,372 of record NC_053038.3, on the reverse strand, counting down.
TGCAGACTCAAGGGTCATCTTTATTTTAAACCCCCGGGCTAGTGCTCCTCTGAGTGTTGGTCCAACCTGTCAGTCGCCGGTGGCCACCAGGGGCAACTCTGGGCTGGCCTACCGGAAGCTTGGACAATCCGGTGTGCCCTGAGAACGAGATATGTGCAGCTCCTATCGGGATTTGTCGGCACATTCGGGCGGCTTTGCTGGTCTTGTTTTACCATTGTCGGAATGTCTTGTAAACCGGGATTCCGAGACTGATCGGGTCTTTCCGGGAGAAGGTTTATCCTTCGTTGACCGTGAGAGCTTATAATGGGCTAAGTTGGGACACCCCTGCAGGGTATTATCTTTCGAAAGCCGTGCCCGCGGTTATATGGCAGATGGGAATTTGTTAATATCCGGTTGTAGAGAACTTGACACTTGACCCTAATTAAAATACATCAACCGCGTGTGTAGCCGTGATGGTCTCTTCTCGGCAGAGTCCGGGAAGTGAACACGGTTTCTGGGTTATGTTTGACGTAAGCAGGTGTTCAGGATCACTTCTTGATCATTGCTAGTTCACAATCGTTCCATTGCTTCTCTTCTCGCACTCATCTGCGTATGTTAGCCACCATATATGCTTAGCGCTTGCTGCAGCTCCACCTTATTACACCATCCTTTCCTATAAGCTTAAATAGTCTTGATCTCGCGGGTGTGAGATTGCTGAGTCCTCGTGACTCACAGATACTTCCAAAACAGTTGAGGTGCCGATGATACCAGTGCAGTGGACGCAACCGAGCTCAAGTGGGAGCTCGATGAAGATCTTGTTCGTTGTGTTGTTTCTTTTCATTTGATCAGTAGTGGAGCCCAGTTGGGATGATCAGGGATCTAGCAGTTGGGTTGTCTTCTTTTCTTTTGGTTTCGTAGTCGGACCTATGTGTGTATCTTGAATGATGTATGACTTATTCATGTATTGTGTTAAGTGGCGATTGTAAGCCAACTCTTTATCCCATTCTTGTTCATTACATGGGATTGTGTGAAGATGACCCTTCTTGCGACTAAACCACAATGCGGTTATGCCTCTAAGTCGTGCCTCGACACGTGGGAGATATAGCCGCATCGTGGGCGTAACAGTCAAGAACAGCAAGGTGGCCTTCTGCAATTGGCAACGCTCTCGTCCTGTCTCGAGTGCGCTCGATAGTTCGAGCGGCCGCGCTAAGAGCAGTAAGGTGGTTTGCCTGGCAGCAAGCACACGCGACAGGCTATTGGGGATCTGTCCTCAAGGCGCCGCGACCTGGGTTTACGCATCGGCAAGCCTACCCGATTAACGTAGGGTTAACATACAAGGGGAGATCAAACGGGAAAATAACATGCATCGTTTCTAGGTACTGCAGAGTTATATTACATCAATTGTTGCTGCGGTTCTAACTAAAGATAAAAATTGTCTTGGTCATGAACCTGCAGCGGCGACGAGAAATGGGGTGCCTAGTCCAGGCGATGGCCTTCTATCCTCCGAACTCCGTCGACGCGGCTGATGACGGGCTTGATACGCTCCTCTGCGTCACGAGGTCCATGTCATCCGGCAAGCTCTCCAGCGCGGCGTCGAAGTCGAGGTCGGGGTTCCAGTACACCACCTTGGTGAGGACCTTGGTCATGGCACCCTGGCAAAGCTTCCGGGCCGCATCGACTAGAGAGGCCGCCCCGTTGGAGCGGAACTGCTCCAGGGCCCCGAGAACATTTGGCATCCCCATGGCGGCTAGCTTCGTGGTGATCCTGCCGGCGACGTCGGCGAGGCGGCTGATCCAGAGGTTTCCGATCTTCACGTAATCCTCGTGGTTGGCGGCGATATTCTTCCGCAGCTGCCTTTCCTTCTCCAGATCCTTGGTCAGGGTCTCCTCCCGGACTCTGACCTCCGAAAGCGTCCCCTCAAGACCCTCCAGCTTCAGCTTCAGGTCTTTGATGGAGTCGTTGGCCTTGGAGAGCTGCTCAGACTTGCCGAGGACTGCGCCCTGCGCCTCAACCAGAGCACCGTTGAGTGTGTCCATCTCCTTCGCCAGCTCCAGGGCCTGTTCCTTCAGCCCGTCCCGCTCCACCTCCAGCTCTTTCACCTTGCGGGCCTGGACCTGGGCCTGAGCATTGAGTGCCTGCTTGTGCCTCTGCTCCAGCTCCTGGGTCCGTTGCACAACAAGCTTCTCCACCTCCTCATCCTTGCCGCGGAGTGTTGCGGCGAGCTTCTCCTCACGATCGGCAAGGTCCTCCTCCTGGGAGTTTAGCTCAGCTTGGTGCTGGTGCCGAGCAGCTTCGTCTTTGGCGGCCTGCTCCTTCGCCAGCTCCCGGGCGTTCTCGATGTCGGCCTGCTTCATGACAAGCTCCAGCTTGTGCTCAGCCAGCACATCCTGGGCGGCCTTCAGTTCCTTCTAGCCTGGCGGAACCATGCCTGCGTCTCGGCGATGCGGTCTTCGAGGTCCGCCTCCGCTGAGGGAGTCCTGGACTAAGGGGTCCTCGGGCGTCCGGCCTGTTATCGATGGGCCGGACTGGTGGGCTGTGAAGACATGAAGGCCGAAGACTCTACCCATGTCCGGATTGGACTCTCCTTGGCGTGGGAGGCAAGCTTGGTGATCAACTATGAAGATTCCTTCCTATGTAACCGACTCTATGTAACCCTAGATCCCCCGGTGTCTATATAAACCGGAGGGTGTAGTCCGGAAAGGATATACTCATTACCATCGTCATATAGGCTAGACTTCTAGGGTTTAGCCATTACGATCTCGTGGTAACACTCATATTCATCAAGATCAATCAAGCAGGAAGTAGGGTATTACATCCATAGAGAGGGCCCGAACCTGGGTAAACATCGTGTCCCCTGTCTCCTGTAAACCATCGATCCTAGACGCACAGTTCGGGACCCCCTACCAGAGATCCACCAGTTTTGACACCGACATTGGTGCTTTCATTGAGTGTTCCAATGTGTCGTCAACGAAAGGCTCGATGGGCCCTTCGATCATCTATAGTGACGTTGTACAAGGGGAAACCTTCCTCTCGGGACAGATTTTTGTATTCTGCGGCTTCGTACTGCGGGCCAACTCGCTTGGCCATCTGGAGCAGATCGATAGCTACGCCCCTGCCCACCAGGTCAGATTTGGAAGCTTCAACTACGTTGCGGATATCCGTGGATACTTGATCTTCAATGGATTTGAGACCACGACGATCGCTCCCCCTCACTCCGATGAACATGACTTAAATCTGTCATCGAACCAGATTCAGGAGATGGTTCCCGTAACAGCTACGCCCTTAGATCCGGAGCAGATTGCACCATCCGACACCACAGAGTCCGCGGTGTTGGAGCCACACACAGACTCAACACCTGGGGATATCTGCGTCAACAGAATTCCGGACTCGTATCCAGCTATAAGTTCCGAATCACACACGCCTGCGGGCGCGGAGCTGGATCGGTTATCGATGTTCAAGTTCAGCGCCGCAGATATCTTCCAAGACTCGCCCTTGGGCGACGTTCTAAATTCATTAAAAAACCTGTCCTTGGTAGTGGACTCACAGACGAACTATGTCCGGTTCGAGCTAGGGGCTGATAATGGAGAATTTCGCTTCCCACCCACAACCCACTTCATAGCCACCGTCGAGGACTTAACCGACACGCTTGATTATGGCTCCGAAAACATGGACAGTGTAGATGACGATGCCGATAAGGATCAAGGCCAAGAACCGCCATTCACGGGACGTGGAACGTCCGCCTCTTCATACGACGTGTGCATGGTTGATACACCTAAAAAAGCTAGCGATGTTGACAAAGAAGATCCAGTCGAGAATAAATCTCCTAAGACACAGTCTAAGTACCGGCACCCTAAACACCACTCTAACTCATATCGCAGCAACGCTGGCATCGGAGAAAATAGTACTCCGGACGATGCCGAAAACAATGAAGACCCTATTGGAGCAAGATCCGAACAGGAGGGACAAGAAAACGGGCAAGCCAGCCCCGATGAATAGGCCCTGCCCAGCGACAATTCGGAGGACGGCAACTACCTTCCGCCCTCCGAAGACGAGGTAAGCCTCGGCGATGAAGACTTCATCATACCCGAAGAACCCCTCGAGCAGGAGCGCTTCAAGCGCAGGCTAATAGCTACTGCGAGGAGCCTGGAAAAGAAGCAGCAGGAGCTTCAAGCTGACCAAGACCTACTCAACGGCAGATGGACCGAAGTCCTGGCCACCGAAGAATACGGCCTTAGTGGCCCAGCCAAAAGCTACCCGAAGCATATATCACTACCTCAGTCTGATGATGAGGCGTTGGGGCCCGTACCATCATCACACAATGCGGCAGGTCGTCGACAACTCTGTCTGGATAAAGAGGCAACTCAAGCCGAATACCAGACTGCCCTGCCTCGCCGCAAAGACAAGAATAACACAGCTCATGGTTGTACTGATGACCTCCGACGGGACTCGGATAGTAGAGCAGGACACGCAAGATCGATCTATGGATCGCGAGGGCATGCCTCGACACGCGACAAGGGCTAGCTATTCGGACGTGACAAACCTAGCCACGCCCGAGACGAAAGCCGCAAATGGGCTCCTCTGGAGTTACGTCGCAGTGTGGCCCAACATAGAGGCGCCGCACACGCTCTTTGCTTCACTGATGAAGTAACGGATCACGAATTCCCCGACGGATTCAAACCCGTCAATATTGAATCATACGACGGAACAACCGATCCCGCGGTATGGATAGAAGATTCTATCCTCCACATCCATATGGCGCGTCGAGACGACCTCCACGCCATCAAATACCTCCCACTAAAGCTAAAAGGGCCAGCTCGGTACTGGCTAAATAGCCTGCCTAAAAATTCCATAGGCAGCTGGGAAGACTTGGAAGAAGCCTTCCTTGACAACTTCCAAGGAACATATGTCCGGCCACCAGACGCCGATGACCTAAGCCATATTGTCCATCAGCCCAGAGAGTCAGCCAGGAAGCTCTGGACTCGGTTCTTAGTCAAAAAGAACCAAATCGTCGACTGTCTAGACGCGGAAGCCCTTCCGGCCTTCAGACACAGCGTCCGGGACGAATGGCTAGCACGCCACCTCGGACAAGAAGGACATAAATCCATGACAGCCCTTACTTCTCTAATGACCCTCTTTTGCACGGGAGAAGACAGCTGGCTCGCTCGTAGAAGCAACATCGCCAGTGACCCGGGCACTTCCGAAATCCGAGATGGCAACGGCAAGACACGACGAAGCAAACACAACAGTCGCAATGATAATGAAAGATAACGCGACACAGCGGTCAATGCCAGATTCAGCAACCCCAAGCCCGGTCAACGGAAGAAGCCATTCAAGGCAAATCAAGACAAACCATCCAACCTAGACAGGATATTGGACCGACCCTGCCAGATTCATGGCCACCCCGATAAACCAGCTAATCATACCAACAGAAACTGCTGGGTCTTTAAACAGGCCGGCAAGCTCAACACCGAACACAAGGGGAAGAGGCCGCCAGGCGATAGGGATGACGCAGAGGTTCACCAACGAAATACCGGTGGCCAGAAGCAATTTCCACCAGAGGATCAACTACTCGCGGAGCGAAAATAGCAGTCCGGCTTCCGCCGCCCACCTCGTACACCTGCAAAATTTGTGCTGCGCATACATCACTACGCACTCAAGATACCATGGGCATTGGCGGAAGCACACTACGGACAAGCCTGCAAGCACCCCCGTAACATTTTTTATCCATTTTCTTTTTATTTCTTCCTTCACTATCCCTTCAAAACAGGTGACGAACATGACAAACATCTGAAACTGGCGCTATCGGAGTCCGGATCCGTCCACTCACCTAAGGGGATATTTCCATCAAGGATTCCCCCCGCCGGGGACTGGCGGCGCAGACGTGCGACAGGAGGTCCAAAATAAATTTTTGTAGACCGCACTCTCTATTTTGAGCCTCTACTATGCCTGTTCCTCCGCCTCCAACTCCGAGCATGTCAAATAGCCGGGAGGATGGCTTATATATATAATAAGTAATCATTGGCATATCGCTCAGCTCCCAGTAAACAGTATCCGAATTAATCATCCGTGTTGTTTCGCCACTGAATACGGCTCCCCCGGTTGTCTCATAGATATGCCTTGGCATAACCTGCCAGGGGCTCGGTATGGGAACAAATGAGTTGCCAGCAAAAGCCCGAACAACTCTATAGCGTACTACGGCGTCGCAAGTTTGGCCTTATATGCATCAGCTGCGAATCATTGTCTTGGGTCAATAGTTGGGTTGCCCGGCTCATGTGCTTGCTACCCTACGTTCCGCTCTATCGGCTAGGGTAGTAAAGGGAGAACTACTGCGATTGTGCCCTGGTCTAAACCGGATGAGCACCTCAGTACAGAAAGCCGAAAACTTCTCCGTTGCTGTGACGCCCCAAGACCGACGCTCTAGAAGTCTTCCAGCTATTTTGTTGTTTCGTTGTGTGATTTATTTGTTTGTTGCATTCATCATCGCATCATGCGCATTGCATCTGCATGTTTTCATAAAGCTTGAATCTGCTCTAAGTTGTCATGTTCCCTTTGCCTCGTTGACCGTTCCGAGACCAACCGGGTATTCGATTCCCTCTTGTCAAACCACCTAACCTCTCTGCCTGCCACTGACCATCTTCGCAACCATGTCCGAAGCTGCCCTGAACCCGACCCGCTCAATCATCACCGTTGGTTTTGGATCATCCCCAAACATCCCTAATACATCTTTGTTTTCTTATTTGGTCGACCTAACCTATTTATTCTGGACTGCCCAATTATGATCAGAGGGTCCAAAGACCCCTAACTCTATCCCACCTACTTATATATATCAGTCTAACCCTAGGCTATCCCATCCATTCCTCCCCTATCCAATCGCCGTCGCCACACGCCACCTCCCACCTCGGGATCTCCTCCCGATCCAAATTCTCTCCGACCAAGTCCCTTGTTTTCCGCTGCCACCCAATCCATCCATCCAGCCCGGAAGAGTGTCTCCCCTCGATGGCTCCATCGCTCATGCTCGAGCCCCTCTGTCTCGATCCACCAAGCGCCAAGCTCGCAGCGGCCAACGCACAGGAGAGGAGCTCCTTGATCCCCTTGACCCCGACCGCTGCGCGCCACGGCCTCCTCCTCGTCGCCTTGGAGCCCGAGCCACCACCTCCTAGCGCCGCTGCCGGCGACCTCGCCGAACCAGGCCACCCCGGCCAGCCTTCGGCCACCTGCAGGCCAACCCCGTCACTGCTCCTTCCCTGTTCCTCTTCCTTCCTTCTCCTCCCAACCTTACCTCTCTTTCCCCTGACTGTTTTCTCCATGGACAGGGAGCGCCAGGGCATCCGCTTCAAGCTTCTGCGCCGCCCAGAGCTCCTCGACGTCGGCCAGATCCGACGCCCTGGAGACCCGCGTCTCCGCCAGACCTCCTTCCTCTACGCCAAGTCCGCCCACCATGCCCGGTTTCGCCTCGGCCTCGACCGAGGAGAACAAGCAGCGCTGCTGCCTTCTTCAGCTCCGCCCGCACGCCACCTCGCCGGAGAACGCCGTCCTCGCCCGGATCCCCGCGCCCTGACATTTCGTCCACGCCGGCGAGTTCCTCCCGCGTCGTCGTCTTCTCTGCATCAAGCCGCGCCGCCGCACCAAGTCCCCTGCATCGCGCCCCCGCCTGCTGTCGTTTCGCTCGAGAACGAGCGAGCGCCCGCCTCGTCCAGCCTCCCCGCTGACCGGTCGCACCTCGTGGCCCAGCTCCAGCCACTCCCGCACCACACCAGGCCCAGATCTGCCAGCTCTCTGAAGCCCAATGTGAGCAGCCCAGTTCCATCAGATTCGGCCTGCCATGTTTTTTCCCTATTCCGGGCGAATTTTTCTATTTATCCAGAGTTTTACAGAAAAGTCCCTCTAGATCATGCATATAATAACTCCACAACCATGCATCATATTAAAATGTCTTAAATATGTAAAATGCTCAAAATTTGTGTAGTTTAATAATATGCCACTTTCATCCATGTTTAAAATGTCTAAATGTGTTGTTTGAATTAATTTGCATAAATAGCATGTTAAAATGAATTATTTCATAACTAATTAACCGTAGCTCCAAATTAAATTTTCTTTATATGTAAATGGGGTAGAAAAATGCCTAGTTTAACATGGTGCACCTATCTTGCATGCTTAACAAAAATAAAATATGCTTTAGGACAGAACAGTACCAAATCAAAAATATGGACATGAGGATTTTCCGGAATTGTTGTTTGTTGTTCTGGCCTCATTTAAATTTGCCTAGATAGGTAGTTTTCATATGATTCACCTCTTGCCATGTTTAACAACATTTAATATTGTTGGTTACATAACCGAGAGAGAACTAAATGAGTCATGTGGTGTTTCATCAATATGCAACTCGTTGCATATTGAGCTCCACATAATTTGTAGTGTTGTTTGTTGCATTTGCCATGACATGAATCAATAAACCGGACATGCATCATACTTGATTGTGCAGCATGCCATGTTTATGCTTGTGTGTTTACCTTGTTGCTTGCTTCTTTCCGGTTTGCTTCTCTCGTTAGCTTCGGTTTCATTCCGGAGTTGTGAGGATTCGTTCGACTACGTCCGTTTGTCTTCTTCATGGACTCGTTCTTCTTCCTAGCGGGATCTCAGGCAAGATGACCATACCCTCGAAATCACTTCTATATTTGCTTGCTAGTTTTTCGCTCTTTTGCTATGCCGCGGTACCTACCACTTGCTATATCATGCCTCCCATATTGCCATGTCAAGCCGCTAATCATGCTTCCTAGCAAACCGTTGTTTGGCTATATTACCGCTTTTGCTCAGCCCCTCTTATAGCGTTGCTAGTTGCAGGTGAAGTTGAAGCTGGTTCCATGTTGGAACATGGATATTATCACAATATCTCTTATTTAAATTAATGCATCTATATACTTGGTAAAGGGTGGAAGGCTCGACCTTTTGCCTGGTGTTTTGTTCTACTCTTGCCGCCCTAGTTTCCGTCATACCGGTGTTATGTTCGTTGATTTTGCGTTCCTTACGTGGTTGGGGATTTATGGGACCCCCTTGACAGTTTGCTTTGAATAAAACTCCTCCAGCAAGGCCCAACCTTGGTTTTACCATTTGCCTACCTACCACCTATACCTTTCCCTTGGGTTCTGTAGACTCAAGGGTCATCTTTATTTTAAACCCCCCCGGGCCAGTGCTCCTCTGAGTGTTGGTCCGAAACGGGCAGCCTGCGGGGCCACCTCGGGGCAACTCGAGGCCTGGTTTTACTCGTAGCTTGACCTATCCGGTGTGCCCTGAGAACGAGATACGTGCGACTCCTATCGGGATTTGTCGGCACATCGGGCGGCTTTGCTGGTATTGTTTTACCATTGTCGAAAAGTCTTGTAACCGGGATTCCGAGACTGATCGGGTCTTCCCGGGAGAAGGAATATCCTTCGTTGACCGTGAGAGCTTGTGATGGGCTAAGTTGGGACACCCCTGTAGGATATAAACTTTCGAGAGCCGTGCCCGCGGTTATGTGGCAGACGGGAATTTGTTAATGTCCGATTGTAGAGAACTTGACACTTGACTTAATTAAAATACATCAACCGCATGTGTAGCCGTGATGGTCTCTTCTCGGCGGAGTCCGGGAAGTGAACACGGTTCTTGTGTTATGGTTGTGCGTAAGTAATTTCAGGATCACTTCTTGATCACTTCTAGCTTCACGACCGTTGCGTTGCTTCTCTTCTCGCTCTTATTTGCGTATGTTAGCCACCATATATGCTTAGTGCTTGCCGCAACTCCACCTCACTACCTTCTCCTACCCATAAGCTTAAATAGTCTTGATCTCGCATGTGTGAGATTGCTGAGTCCTCGTGACTCACAGATACTTCCAAACAGTTTCAGGTGCCGATGATACCAGTGGAGGTGACGCAACCGAGCTCAAGTGGGAGTTTGATGAGGACCTTGGTTGTTGCTATGTTTCGTTTTCGGTTGATCAGTAGTGGTGCCCAGTTGGGACGATCGGGGATCTAGCATTTGGGGTTATCTTCCTTTTCATTTGGTTTTTGACCGTAGTCGGTCTATGTGTGTACTCTGAATGATGTTTGTTTAATTAATGTATTGTGTGAAGTGGCGATTGTAAGCTAACTCTTTATTCTATTCTTATTTATTACATGGGATTGTGTGAAGATGACCCTTCTTGCGACAAAACCACCATGCGGTTATGCCTCGTAGTCGTGCCTTGACACGTGGGAGATATAGCCGCATCGTGGGTGTTACAGTTGCGTACCCCTCTCGCGCTTGATAATACTGCGCCGCATCGGAAGAACTCTTCGGCAAGTCTAAAAACTCATCCGGAGAACTCCACACTCGGTGAAGCTGAGCATAGTTTGGATCGCCGAACTTAGTCTGTAGCAGAAAGGGTTTCCTAGCCGCAATCTCCCCAGCTTACCGGATCTCCTCACGGGCTGCTCTGGATTCCAACCACGCCTCTCTCGCCTCTTGTAAGACCTTGTTCAGTTCAGCCGTTCTGGCTTCATTCTCCTTCTCCAGAAATTCACAACGGCTAGTAGCATTTTCCAGTTCAAGCGCCATCGTGGATACCTTCTCCTCGTCCTAGCGCCGTGCAGCTTGTTCGGCTTTTAACTCAGCCGATGCCTTTTCGGCAGCCGCATTGCTACATCGGGCCTGCTCCTTGGCCCTGGCCAGCTCCGCTCGAAGTACTTCAACGGCGGCAGCACCATCTGCAGCCACGCATATTCCAGCATATAAATCTTAGCATCATGCTTATACCACAAAAAGGCATGGGGATTGCCCCGAATACATACCTTGCGACTCGTCAAGACGCATGTTGATTAACGCAAGGTCATCCCCTGCTACGTCAAGCTTCCGCTGGAGTTCGGCAATATCCATAATCTGGGAAGTAGCCACGGGGGAAGCAGCCTGTGTTCAAGTTCATCAGATTAAGTCCTTGAATAAATTTTTGATCCTCCGATTTGCTTCCCAGTGGAAGCCAACACGAGTCTCAGGGGCTACTACCTATACAGAGGTGCATCTTTGCAAATAAAACATAGCTGAAAATATTATATCAGAAACCTCGAAGCCTTTTAGCAGGCTCAGGAAAGCATCATTCCATCCGCTCTTCGCGGACAAAATCTTCTCAACCACTGTACCCATCAAGGTACGCTGCTCTCCCGAGACAGATGCTTTTCGCAACATGTCCCGCAATATATCCAGAGCCTCCGGGTCCCCGGAAGCCGCTCTAAGAGCACTACCATCCTTTGAAGGAATCTGTCCACCCATCTCCAGAATCACTGTCGGCTGCGAGCCAGACATTCCGGGGCCTTTATTATCCGCTCCAGAATCTCAGACGGTCGGAGATCCACCTTCGGGTACTGCCTCTTTTATCCCCTGCGTAACTTGTTGATCAAGAAGAACCCTCCGCGACGACACTTCAGAGTCGTCCACCTTATTGGGTGAGGAGGTTGGGGGAGGCGTCTCGCTCTCCATCATCTCTGGGAGGGGACCACCCGAAGAAGAGGATTGCCCAGAAACACTGTGCGTTGACCTGTAAAAATGCACGGATGCATTACGTATATCTTCAGTAATGGCAAGGGAGTGGGACGCTATAAAAGTATTCTGGATTCACTTACGGTTTGGCCGAGGGCTTGTCCCCTTGTCAGAGCTGTTTAACGGCATCGCTTTCCAAACCCAAGCCGCTCAACGGTGGCATCTTGCCCCTTTTGGGGGATCGCCCCTCCCAACTTTCGGAGGCGGCCCTTTTCCTCCTACTCGGAGAAGGGATGCTGGCTCCTCTTGCCTCTATCTTCAGGCGTGGAAAGGTCAATTTCTCTGGACTCAGTATCTGACTACTTCCAGAACAGAGGTCATCCTGGGTGTTTTCGCTCTCCTCTTTGCCCTCCCTTGTCGGCGCCAGATATGGTGCCGAGGCCAGCATCCTTGTTAGCACGGGATTAGCTGAGTCTTCGGGAAGGGGAGCCGGACACCTAATCCATCCCACCTTCTTTATCCATACCTGAAAAAGGATGATTCGGTCAATATTTTGCCACTGGGTATCTGATTATGAAGTATTCGGCAAACGGGTACTTACCGGGGTATCCGGATGATTACAGTCTAGGCCGACATCTTCGGTGGTGTTCGGCCATTGCCTTTGTTTCCCGAAGAATAATCTCCACATTCCTTCGTGCGTAGTGCCGAAGAAGTGCTGAAGAGTCCACGGCCCTTCTGGATTGAACTCCCACAGGCGGAGAGGTCGTCGCTGGCACGGCAGGGTCCGACGGACTAGCATTACTTGAACAACGTTGACGATATTTATGTCCCTCTCAATGAGGCTTCGGATGCGACTTTGTAGAGTTCGCACCTCGTTCGTTGATCCCCAGTCCAACCCCTTATTGATCCACGATGCAAGCTGAATTGGGTGGCTGGATCGAAATGCAGGCGCAGCTGCCCACTTGGAGCCGCGGGGCTCGGTGATATAGAACCACCCCTGCTGCCATAAATTAGAAGATTCGGCGTAGGTTCCTTTCAGCCAAACATCGCTGGCAAGCTTGCTCATTGTAGCACCAGCAAACTCAGCTTGCCCCCCTCTATCACTTGCAACTTCACATCAAATGTCTTGAGCCACAAGCCGAAGTGCCGAGGAGTTCAGAGGAAGGCTTCGCACGTGTCGATAAACGCCGAGATAAGAAGAATAGAGTCCGGGGCCTGATCGTGAAAATCTAGCCCGTAATAGAACATGAGCCCTCGGACGAAGGGGTTAAGTGCAAACCCTAACCCACAGAGGAACTAGGACACGAACACGACCCTCTCGCCGGATCTGGGGGTGGGAATAACCTGTCCCTCAGCAGGAAGCCGATGAAGGATTTCCGCGGTCAGATACCTCGCCGCCAGAAGCTTTGCAATGTCTCCCTCCATGACAGAGGAAGCCACCCACTGGCCTTGACGGCTGGATCCGGACATGATTGGAGTTTGTGGCGATTGAAACCTGGGTGTTGGAACTCGAGGTAGCAAGGATTGAGGAGGAAGCAAGTGTGAAAGAAAAAGATGGGTATGTACCCCTATATAAAGGCCACGAATATCGAACGTCTCCTCCTGGGCCTCAAAAATTACTTACTCCCAAGGAGTTGTGCCCACGGGACGGTTGGGTTACCCACGTCCAGGCTGATAAGAATCCCTTAAAAAAGGGAAGACACGATCTCCGCTTGGATAAGACATGCCAATAAAACCACGTCTCGAGACGTGGGGCGACGGGCTAGCTAACGGTTCGAAAATAATGACCGAGCAGGCGTGATGTCATATTACCAAAAAGTTGTCAGCGGATTGGACTCGTGAAATATTATATCCTCTGCAATTGTGTATATAGGTCCGGATACAATCATTACATCTAAAGACTATCTTGGAGTTTGGAAAGGGGAACCCGCCATGCAATGCCGAAGACAATCTACGCACTGGACTCCTCGTCATTGAAGCCAGGTTCAGGGGCTACTGATGGAGTCCTTGACTAAGGGTCCTCGGGTATCTGGCCTGTTATCCATGGGCCAGACTGGTGGGCTGTGAAGACATGAAGGCCAAAGACTCTACCCGTGTCCAGATTGGACTCTCCTTGGTGTGGAAGGCAAGCTTGGCGATCAACTATGAAGATTCCTTCCTATGTAACCGACTCTATGTAACCCTAGATCCCCCCGGTGTCTATATAAACCGGAGGGTGTAGTCCGGAAAGGATCATTACCATAGTCATATAGGCCAGACTTCTAGGGTTTAGCCATTACGATCTCGTGGTAGATCAAATCTTGTAACACTCATATTCATCAAGATCAATCAAGCAGGAAGTAGGGTATTACCTCCATAGAGAGGGCCCGAAACTGGGTAAACATCGTGTTCCCTGTCTCCTGTAAACCATCGATCCTAGACGCACAGTTCGGGACCCCCTACCCGAGATCCGCCGGTTTTGACACCGACATCCGCCTTGTCCACCGCCACCATCCTGGACTTGGCCTTGTCCAGGCGGGCACAGTGAAGCGCCTGGAGCTTCTGGAAGTTGGCGCTCATGGCCTGGAGGACCCGCTCTTCCTGGGAAACGCCACCACCGGCGCTCGGTTCGTCAACAACCTCAAGCCCGGCGGCGGCGAGCACCTCGTCATCGAACACCTCCCCCTTGGTGGGCGCCCTGGTGCTCACCGTCCCTGGGAGGTGGATGAACAGGTCGTTGCTTACTTTTAGGTACTTTCCCGAGCCAGAGGCAGCGGAGGAGGAAGGTTGGTCGTCAACCGCCCCTCCTCGGCAGCGGTCTTGCCGGCCTCCCCGGCAGACCCCTTGTCGGCCTCCTCGGCATTGGCCTTGCCTGTCTCCCCGGCCGGCTCCGTGGTCGCGTCCTCACCAGCACCCTTGGCGGCCTCCTCGGCGGCGATCTTGTTGGCCTCGGCCTTAGCATCCCTGGCGACCTCCTCGATGACAGTATCAATGTTCTCCTGGTCCGCCGAGGAAGCGTCTAGATGCCAAGAAGGAGGATGAGGCAAAGCCAAGACCAAGGTTCCAAAAGAAGAAGCAAGAACAGGGATAAAAAGGCAAATAACTCACCCGTGCCGGGCTGGGAGGACGTGGCCCCCTCCTTGCCAACATTCGGCGCTGGGACGGAGCCGCCGGCGCCCGGGTTCGCCTCCTCCTCCTCCGTGCGCATGGGCTCGGTGCTTGGCACCCTTGCCGGGGACCCCTCGGTGCGGCATAGTTGATTGGGGCGGCGTGTTGGGGGTGGCCCTCAGTGGCTCCTCCTGCTGCCGTCCTCCTCCTGCAACCACGACAAGGTCACCACCAAGAGATCGTACCCCAACACACGTTGATAGGAAGTGAGTGGTGAACGCACGCTGGGGGCTGCATCGGGGGCTGCTATCCGGGCTGCTCTCCACCACCAGCGGCATACTCGAGGTGCCTGCCGGGGGCTGGCTGCCCGTCGAGGCCCTGGCCCTCTTCTCCACCCTCTGGGCCAGCGTCTCGACATCCCTGCAAAGATGAAAACAATTCAAGAAAAGCGGCGCGGTCTGAGGGGACGAAGATGACAAAAGACAAGATACTTACTCATCCTCTGCCTCCTCTTCCGCTGCCTTCCTCTTCCTCCTCGGGCTGAGAGACCCAAGGTCAAAGAAGACCTCCGTGTCGATATCTGCGGGAGGACGGGAAGCGGGTGGAGTCCGAGGTCGCTTGGACGAAGAAGAGGCGGTCGCTTTCCTCTTCGCCACTGTGGCTTTCACCACCTTCTTTGCTGCCGCAGCCCTCGTCAGGTGCGTGGACTCCCCCTGGATCTCTTGCCGCTGCTCGGTCTTGCCAGGCCAGACCGGCTCACCAGAGCTGGCCCGCCGCAGGACATGCCTTTTCTCCAAGGCCGGAGGGTCGTCAGCCTCGGCCTCTTCCTCGGTCGACTCGTTGACCACATCTTCGATGAGAGGGGCCCCGGTGTCGGCGCTGCTGGCCGTCCCAGCAGACTCCGCCCATCCGACAAGCTCCTTCTCCTTCGCGGCAGCCTCAGCCTCGTCCTCCACGTGGCCGGTGCTGCCAGCCTCCTTGGCGAGCCCCGCCTCCGCCGCCCTGGTGGCAATGTAGTCTAGCTCCACTTGGGTGGTGTCCTGGATGAGCAATGGCTCGGCATGAACGTACTTCTCCGACAGCTTGTCGAAGAACTCCTGCACCTCATCCGCCCCTGGCTCGGCCCAATTTGGGTCAAGGCCGTGCGCGTTGAAGTCCGGCATCATGGCGATGATGTCAGTTTGGCGAGAGTTGTTGCTCAGCGGGACCACCCACGCCGGCAACCCAAGCAGGGTCCCCTTGATGACCTTGCCAGCCTTCGCGGCCTTGCCGGACCTCTCGGCCCTGCCGTCGCGATACACGTCGAGCTGAAAAAGCCTCTGGCAAAAGTGGGTGTGCCCCATCACCGTGAAGTTGTGGTTCAAGCCAGGGCGAAGCCTCATGATGTCGGCCGCGTTCCTGAAAAGGCAGGCCGACCTCCCCTTATTATGCAGTGGGGCGATTCGGCAACGGAGGAAATCAGCCCCAATCATCTCAAGGGTGAGCCCGACCACGGTGAGGCAATGGATCCTGGTGGTGGCGATCGTGAGCTTCTCATCCTTGGCGTCGACTTTGCCCCAATCATCTCTGCGAACCGGCGGCGCCTGGCGAACCCGGCAAAATTCCTGCGGGTCCTCCTCCACAATCCAGCACCATCGGCTCCGCCACTCCTCCCACCTCTCCTTATGAGCGCCCTCCGGATATGTCCCCTTCCCCTGATTCCTTGGGATCCAGGCGATACAACCGGTAATTGCGCCTCCCTTTTGGATGCGGGGATAGAAGTAGTGGCGAAAGAGGGCCGTGCTAGGATGCACTCCGGCGAAGCCCTCGCAGAGATGGGCAAAAAGGGCCATGCACGCAACGGCATTTGGAGTGAAATCCAGAAGGTGGAAGCGATAGGTGTGCATGTCGTCATTGAAGAAATCGGAGAAAGGGGGGCAGAGCCCGCAGGAAAAGTAATCAACGAAGAAGGGGTATCTGTTTGGGCCGGCCTCAGCGAACCCGGCGGGGATGATGCGCGTGGCAGGGTGCCCCTTCGTCTTGCACCCCCACAGGGGCTTGAAGTTGTCCCGGAGGTGGACCACATCGAGCGTCGAAGGAAAGAAGGCAAGTTGCGTCCGCCATGCCGCCAACTCGCTCCGGCGCCTCCTTCCCTCCGGCGTCGTTGGCCGTTCCCTTGCCTTTGCTGGTCTTGGGTGCCATGGTGGCTGAGGGAGACGAGGGATGAGGAACGAAAGGCGCGGAGGCGGCGAGAAAAAGCAAGATCTTGAGAAGGAAGAAGGGAGGGCAGCGGTTCCGAGATTGGAGAAGGCACAGAGGGTAAATGGGCGTCGCGCGTGCGGTTTCTCCTTTTTTATGGGAAGGCGCGTGCCGCTTCGTTACCATTTACCGTGATCTGACGCATGAGGGCAGCAGCCGCCCCACGCACGACGGCCACATCACGCACGGCCCTCCACGTCGCGCAGTCAACGCGGGTCATGGGGAAGCGCGGCGAACGAAGGAGTTACTGTAGTAAAAATCCGCCCCGCCTGCCCGTGTGCTGTTCTGGGCCTAGCCCAACAACGCGTTGCGCTGATGTGTGCCCAGGCCCGGGGGCTCCTGTTGGTGTACAAAAGTAGGGGCTCTCCTTTTTTACCCCTTTACTTGTGCACGGGCAGTCAGAGCCACGCCCGCGACCACACTAAGTAGGGCAGAGGAGGAAAGCCAAAGGCACAAGACGGGCAAAGCAACGCCAAGACCAGAGACACAAAGAGCGAGAGGGCGAGGTGGACTCCCCCGGCAAGACCCTTGTCGGGGCGGCCTCCGCAGGCCCAGCAAGAGCCTTGCCGGGGCAGCTTACCCAACGCCAGCAGAGCATGCCACCCTTGAGCCCAAGGTTTCCAACACCATCAACCACATTGGAACCGAGGCTCGAGAGGCACCTCCATGGTGGCATGCAGATCTTTGTGAAGATCATAAGCACACAAGATCAGATGAGGACCAGAAGACGACGATCCTCTACAAGATCCTTGCCGAGGAAATCCATGAGACCCCCGGCAAGATCCTTGCCGGGGACGACCGCGATGCCCCGACAAGACCCTTGTCGTGGACACCTGCGGGGCCACAGCCAGACCCACGTCTGCCAAGACTCCACCACCGTTCCCACACAACTGCCAGCCCAACAAGTTGGGTAGGCACCTGCGTGGCAACATGCGGCCTCCAAGACAACTCAGCAAGCACCTGCGCGGTGGCATGCAAATCTTCGTGAAGACCCTACCACCACGCCATCTCAGCAGCCTACCAGCCCACGTGGCGCTGCATGCCTCGTTGGCCTAGACGCGTGTCGGAGCGAGGCGGAGCGGCGACGGACGGGACGGGCCTCATTGCCGTCCCCAATAAAGCAACGGGACACCTAAGGAGCGCATTTAATGCACCTTGTCCCGTAATGAAAGGCGATAAGCTTGTACACTGTATACCTTTCCACCTCCTGTGTGCCGCTGTGGCAACCCCTTTTGTCTATAAAAGGAGGCCCGAGGTGTACTGGAGAAGGATTCAGAACTTTTTGACTATGGATGCACCGTAGCTAGTTCGAGAACTGAAGAACACTCAAATATACACCGAAGCAGGACTAGGGTATTACACATCCTCGCGGCGCGAACCTGGGTAAACGATCCTTGTATGACAGCCAGAACCGCTATTTGCACAACCCCGCGCCCGTCAACCGTAGAAGGGATCCTAGTGATTCCATAGATGTCGCTTCCACCGACAGAGACACGAGCTGTTTGAACTCTTGAAGCATCACATGTAGACCCTTAGTCACCGAGTCCAGTTGATGATGACAATATTGCTGCCATAATGTACTTAAAGACATTACATTGTAGTGCACAATTTACATCCCGTGACACATGACATAGACAGTAGGCATATTCGAACCATAGATGAATAATTTCCTATAACACTGACCTATACATCTTTACTACGACCGGATGTGCATCTTTTTGTTCACTATGACCGCCACATTCATTTAGTTCTTCATGGTGTGTACATCTAAGGGAAGGACCACCTGTTCGTAGATCTGATAAAGATGGGTAATCTATCATACGACGACAATACAACGCTAGTAACTCAAAAAGCTTCTCTTGACGATACAGGTTCTTCGTGTTCATCTGGTCTGTATGCTTGTCCCACTCCGTTGTTGATGTGTCAACACCTGCTGCGTAACAATTATCAGTAGTTGACAGTAAGTGCAAAAGGATGCGACGATAATTTCAATTATTGATGCCAAAATGAGTAAAGACATGCTTAATTACTCTTAGATCAAGGTAACGAAGTACCAATAAGAGCCCTAGCTGGATGCACTAGCAGTCTTAACACGATTAATAACCATCAATTTCATATCTTGTAAACACACCAACAACATTCATATGGGAAATTGACTAGATTTGGTAATGTGAACACACATGAAAATTTGCTGGGTTACCAGGAGAATAATTGAGAAATACGAGAGGAAGCCTTGTTTCTTGATGGGGACATGACAGTTGAATAAATAAGTGGTGGCATTTGGTGAGTTTCAGCATGTACATGTTTTATGATCCATAAATAAACTAGCAATCGACATATTGTCGACATGAATTAGTTGAGACCAAAAGCATCTTGAGAAAACATACCGACTTAATCACAAGAAGATATACTCATAGATTACATCAACGATTTGTTAATCAACAAACGTAGATAGAATGACATGTAGTATTTACCCGGGATGCAATAAGAACCCTAATCATAAACCTAAATAAGAACCCAAAGTTTTTACTCTATTCGATCGATCCATAATACTTGTTTCTCCAATGGATGTATGTCTACGTATTTTAGCGGTTGATCATCCATTTGAGTGAGAAGTAATATGCATCCGAGGGAGCAGTTGAAACACAAGAACGCAAAGAGAACTCATCGGTTTTCTTGAGATGTTGGGGTACATTTACCATCATAGCAAATGGGGCATAGCAGAATGCCGTCCCTCGGGAGTGGCTCCCTGACCAAACGATTTGTGGCCATAGCTAGCGAGAACCACCGCTGGGGTGGGGGTGGATCTGGAGGCGGAGAGAGAGATAGAGGTAAAAGAGGAGATACTCGTTTCATGGTAGGGGATGTGATTGGTGTGGAAAAAAGACACCGTATTTGGAGAGGGTTAGGATTAGGTGGGTGCGTAGGTAGTTCAAAAACGAGTGGAGGGAAGGGAAAATTTGAGGGTGTTGGGGAACGTTGCATGGAATTTTTTCTACGCACACGCAAGATCTATCCATGGAGATGCATAGCAACGAGAGGGGAGAGTGTGTCTAAGTACCCTTGCAGACCGTAAGCGGAAGCGTTTAGTAACACGGTTGATATAGTCGAACTTCTTCGCGATCCAACTGATCATGTACCGAACGTATGGCACCTTCGCATTCAGCACACGTTCAACTCGGTGACGTCCTCGGCTTCATGATCCAGCAAGACGAGCAAAGTAGTTGATGAGTTCCGGCAGCACGACGGCATGGTGACGGTGGTGATGCAACTATCTCCGCAGGGCTTCGCCGAGCACTATGAAAATATGACCGAGGATGAACTAGAGGGAGAGGGGCGCCGCAGACGGTTAGGGAATCGTGGTGTGTGTTGCCCTCTCCCTCCTCTCATATATATAGGTGGAGGGGGGAGGGGAGGCAGCCCCTAGGGCGCCCCAAGTGGCCAGCGGCTGCCCTAGGGCGCCTGCCCTAGCCGAATCCCCCCTTCCATATTTGTGCATGTCGGGGGGGGAAGGGGGGCTGGCTGCCTTTGGGGCGCCTCCCCCTTCCTTCCCTCCCTCTTTGGTGCGTGGGAAAGGGGTGGAGGGGCACACCGGCCCCCTTGTGGGCTGGTGTGCTTCCCCCCTTTGGCCGATAAGGCCCACCGCTCGCCGGTGGCCTCCCGGAACCCCTTCTAGCACCCCGATAAAATACCCGGTACTTCTGAAACCTTTCCGATGACCAAATACTACCGTCCTATATATCAATCTTTACCTATGGACCATTCCGGAGCTCTTCGTCATGTTCGTGATCTCATCCGGGACTCTGAATAACATTCGGTCATCAACTCACATAACACACACAATACTATATCCTCAACGAACGTTAAGCATGCGGACCCTACGGGTTCGAGAACTATGTAGACATGACCGAGACACCTCTCCAGTTAATAACCAATAGTGGAACCTAGATGCCCATATTGGTCCCTACATATTCCACGAAGATCTTTATGGGTCGAACCTTATGACAACATACGTAATTCCCTTTCTCCATCGGTATGTTACTTGCCCGAGATTCGATCGCCGGTATCTTCATACCTAGTTCAGTCTCGTTACCGGTAAGTCTCTTTACTCATTCCGTAATACATCATCTCCTAACTAACTCCTTAGTCACTTTGCTTGCAAGGATTCTTATGATGTGTATTACCGAGAGGGCCCAGAGATAAATGTCCGATACACGGACTGACAAATCCTAATCTTGATCTATGCCAACTAAACGAACACCTTTGGAGATACCTGTAGAGCATCTTTATGATCACCCAGCTATGTTGCTACATTTGATAGCACACAAGGTATTCCTCGGGTATCCGAGAGTTGCATAATCTCATAGTCGAAGGAATATGTATTTGACATTAATAAAGCAATAACAATAAACTGAACGATCAAATGCCAAGCTTACGGATGGGTCTTGTCCATCGCATAATTCTCCAAATGACGTGATCCCATTATCAAATGACAACTCATGTCTATAGTTAGGAAACCTTAACCATCTTCGATCAACGAGCTAGTCTAGTAGAGGCTCAGTAGGGACATGGTATTTGTTTATGTATCCACACATGTACTTAAGTTTTCGGTCAACACAATTCTAGTATGAACAATAAACCTTTATCATGATTTAGGAAATATAATAATAACCATTTTATTATTGCCTCTAGGGCATATTTCCATCAGTCTCCCACTTGCACTAGAGTCAATAATCTAGTTCACATCACCATGTGATTAACACCCATAGTTCGCATCGCCATGTGACCAACACCCAAGGAGTTTACTAGAGTCAATAATCTAGTTCACATCGCCATGTGATTAACACCCAAAGAGTACTATGGTGTGATCATGTTTTGCTTGGGAGAGAAGTTTAGTCAACGGGCCTGTCACATTCAGATCCGTATGTATTTTGTAAATTTATATGTCTACAATGCTCTGCATGGAGCTACTCTAGCTAATTGCTCCCACTTTCAATACTTATCAAGATTGAGACTCAGAGTCATCCGAATCAGCGTCAAAGCTTGCATCGACGTAACTCTTTACGATGAACTCTTTATCACCTCCATAACCGGGAAATATTTCCTTAGTCCTCTTAGGTAACCAAGGATAATTTTGACCGCTGTCCAGTGATCTACTCCTGGATCACTATTGTACCCCCTTGCCAAACTCATGGCAAGGTACACAACAGGCCTGGTCCACAACATGGCATACTTTATAGAACCTATTGCTGAGGCATAGGGAATGACTTCCATTCTATCTCTATCTTCTGCAGTGATCGGCCTTTGAGTCTGACTCAATTCCACACCTTGTAACACAGATAAGAACCCTTTCTTTGACTGATCCATTTTGAATTTCTTCAAAACTTTGTCAGGGTATGTGCTTTGAAATTCCTATTAAGCATCTTGATCTATCATTATAGATCTTGATGCCCAATATATAAGCAGCTTCACCGAGGTCTTTCATTGAAAAATTCTTATTCAAGTATCCTTTTGTGCTATCCAGAAATTCTATATCATTTCCAGTCAACAATATGTCATCCACATATAATATCAGAAATGCTACAAAGGTCCCACTCACTGTCTTGTAAATACATGCTTCACCATAAGTTTGTATAAAACCATATGTTTTGATCACCTCATCAAACCATATATTCCAACTCTGAGATGCTTGCACCAGTATATAGATGGATCGCTGGAGTTTGCACACTTTGGTAGCACCTTTAGGATCGACAAAACCTTCTTGTTGCATCATATACAACTCTTCTTTAAGAAGTCCATTAAGAAATGCAGTTTTGACGTCCTTTTGCCAGATTTCATAATTATAAAATGCGGCAATTGCTAACATGATTCGGATTGACTTAAGCATCGCTACGGGTGAGAAAGTCTCATCGTAGTCAACCCCTTGAACTTGTCGAAAACCTTTCGCGACAACTCGAGCTTTGTAGATGGTGATATTACCATCAGCCTCTGTCTTCTTCTTGAAGATCTTGTTATTCTCAACGGCTTGCCAATCATCGGGCAAGTCCACCAAAGTCCATACTTTGTTCTTATACATGGATCCTATCTCAGATTTCATGGCCTCAAGCCATTTATCAGAACCTGGGCTCATCATAGATTCTTCATAGTTTGTAGGTTCACCATGGTCTAATAACTTGACTTCTATGACAGGATTACCATACCACTCTGGTGTGGAACGTGCTCTATTCGACCTACGAGGTCCAGTAGTAATTTGATCTGAAGTTTCATGAACATCATCATTAGCTTCCTCTCTAGTTGGTGGGCCAAACTCGTAACTCAAATATTCTCCTCTGTGATCAGAGAAACTTTATTTTGTAGTTACGATGATTCTCTACTTCACTCTGAAATTCTTTGAAACTTTTAAATGTTTCAGACTTGTGTTTCATCAAGTAGATATACCCATACTTACTAAAATCATCTGTAAAGGTTAGAAAATAATGATACCCGCCGCGTGCCTCTACACTCATTGAACTGCATCCATTGGTATGTATTATTTCCAATAAGTCATTAGATTGCTCCATTTTTCCGGAGAACGGAGTTTTAGTCATCTTGCCCATGAAGCATGGTTCGCAAGTATCGAATGATTCATAATCAAGTGGTTCCAAAAGAACATCCACATGGAGTTTCTTCATGCGCTTTACACCAATATGACCTAAGCGGCAGTGCCACAAGTATGTTGCACTATCATTATCAACTTTGCATCTTTTGGCATCAATATTATTAATATCTTTATCATTACGATCAAGATTCAATAAACCATTCTTATTGGGTGTATGACCATAGAAGGTTTTCTTCATGTAAACATAACAACAATTATCCTCAGACTTAGATGAATAACCGTATTGCAATAAACATGATCCAGTCATATTCACGCTCAACGCAAATACCAAATAACATTTATTTAGGTTCAAAACTAATCCCGAAGGTAGAGGGAGTGTGCGGTGGTGATCATATCAACCTTGGAATTACTTCCAACACATATCGTCACCTCGTCCTTAACTAGTCTCTGTTTATTCTGCAACTCCTGTTTTGAGTTACTAATCTTAGCAACTAAACACACTACAAAAAAATACACTTCCGTGATGATTCTTGTTTGTCATAGTAGGTCATGTTTTCTGTCATGCATGTACATCCATGAAGATCTTATGATAGTCAAGATAGTAATACCTGTGTTGTCGTAGGAGTGTTCCATGACAATACCTAAATTATCATCACGGAAGTGTCCACTTCCATGACGACAAATGGCGCGTCATGGAAGTGCTTTCTCCAAGGGTGACCGACACGTGGCATCCACCGTAACGGGTCGCCGTTAAGCTATCGGGTTCCGGTTTGGATCCGATAACCCATTAACAGCCACGACCAATGGGGATTTTCCACATGTAAAATCATCATTGGCTGGAGGAAACACGTGTCGGCTCACCATTGGGACAGATGTCATCCACTCATTGGATAGAAGGCGCCTATGATACTTCGACACATGCCACGGCCCAATAGAGGCCCATTCTTGTGAAAAGGCCGACCCATTTGACTTGGTCAAAAGGTAGCGGGCCGGCCCACAGAAAGCTTGTTAATGGCATGTTCGCATATAGCCCATTTACAGCCCGCTAACTCAGGGCCTATTACAGCCTATCCGAATTAGGCCCAGTAGCGTCATCTGGGCCATCCAATATGATTCCAGCCCATTGTAACTTCCGGCCCATGTATAGCCCATGACGTCTTTCGGCCCATATGAGGCCGTTTGTAACTCTTGGCCCATTAACGACCCATGGTGAAACTGGCCCGTAATGAACAGTGTATCGCTTTATACCCATTAACGGACCATTATTCCATTGGGCCGTTTCCAGCCCGTGCTATCTTTCGGCCTTCTTAGGGCCCATTTATTCTTGGGCTCATTTCCAACATTCGGTTACTTACGGCCCATTACTTGCCTTTTCTGCTTGTGGGCCAAATTTAGCCCGTGGTTACAGTCGGCCCATTTGTGGCCCGTTAATCCGTTGGGCCTTTTTCATAGCGTCATAAAATACGGCCTATTAACGATGACCCATTATCGTCGGCCCATGAACGTACGATTCCAACTCTATCCCGTTTACGGCCTGTAATGTGGTCCGTTATTGGCCCATGTTTGGCCAATCGATTATATGGCCCGGAGAAGGCCCATTGTTCTACGGCCCATATAAGGCCCATTGTTTATACGGCTCATAGAAGTCCCATTGTTTCTACGGCTTGTAGGAGGCCCAGGCTCACTACATTAAATATGTAGCCCATGGTTATTGTGGCCTAGTTTTAAAAAATAGGTTATTGCGGCCACTAGCAAACCGTGGAAAAAGAAGTGCACTGACTACAAGCAAACAAATAAACAAGACAACAAGGAAATAAATAAGCAAGCAACTTACGCTAGGCTATCACGGCTATTACACATATTACATCCACTGGGCATCAAAGTTCGCCACCGGTGCAAATATAGGGAACAAAGCATCATATCACATACACTGGTTGTGAAAGTTGGTGACTAGTGCAAATAAAAGCTGCAACAAATCAAGTCCAGAACTGAAACTACTTCAGAAGAGCTCAAGAAACAATATCCTGGGTACCCATAATCCTGGCAAGATGCTTAGCAAGCTTATTAACTTTCTCTTGTTTGGCGCTTAAATCCTCCAGCGCTTGTTGTTGCACCAGAAAGTATGCATCTCAATTCTTCAGGGACTTCCTCATTCCTTCGGCTTCATGTCACATAACATCTGATCGATGTCTTTCAACTTGAAGTTGAGACTCAAGAAGCCGAACTGATTCAGGCAGCGAGTTCGAAGAGCTGGTGCCAGCAGTAGTGGCTAGTAACTCGAACACTACATCAAGACACGACTTTGAGGTTGTCTCAGTGTCTTCAATATATTTCTACTTTCTTGGAGACCAACAGGGATGTCTCACTATCTTGAACCTTATCTACATTACTTTCTTTACCACTGCATAATGGGTTACTCTTCTCCAATATTTTATCCGCATTCTAAAAGAGAAAGAAACAGACACATCACAGGTTTACCATGTTCTATATGGAAACTCATTTTTGTAAACCAGTTCAGTAGTAAGGTGGACAAGATAACAACATGAAACAAACATATATCTATGTAGTATGGGCACTGTCTGGTCTATATCATTCTTGTTTATGTTGCCAAATCAAGATAGAGATAGTTCAAATCATATCTATTTAAGACAAAGCAGCATAAATAGAATATAAGTGTGGGAAACTGCACAGCAATAACAACACTTGTAATGTGCATGGCATGAGAACATAACTGTTTATTCAACTGTAACTAAAATTAACATAGAGCAAAGAAACAGGTTTAAAACATACATGTTGCACCATTGGAGATTCAATTGCATCCTTCAAAATTGAAATTAGTTGGTATGAGTAAATACAGTGACGCAAGAGCAAAGGAGTATGAACCATAGCTGTGGAACCTGACCTGAGAACAATTCTTCTTCTCCTTTAAGAGTTGACTTGGGGTTTGGAGTGGTGGTCCTCGTGCTTTGGGCACTACAGTTGCCTTACTAACTGCTCGTGTTTGGGTGCTCTGTGGTGGAGACAGTGTTGTGTCAACTGGAATTGGGTTACTATCTGCTGGAGTTGGGGTTAGAAGGGCTGTAGTTGGTTCTCTGTCCAACTAGGTAGGTGTACAATCTGCGTGAGTCTGGGTTATGTGTGGTGGGGCTGGTTCTTGGGCAAGTACAACCATGGTTCTATCTACATCGGCAGGAAGCACGATCTTTTCTGAAGACCGTGTTTTTACTCCCGCAGATACTGCCATCACGCCTTCCAATTCAAATGGCTGATAAACAAGAAAACTAATTGAATGTACATACATTGTAAGATAGACAGGTGCAATGGATTGTAGGGAAGAAAACAGGGCATGAAATAATTCACATTTATGTTGTCTAACCAAACAGAATAGCATGACACAATTTCACATATATGATGGCTAATTAAATAGGATAGCATGACACAATTTCACATGTATGATGGCTAACTAAACAGGATAGAATGACATACTTCAAAATATGAAAAAAATAATGAGATGATATAACTATGTTATGTCTTTAGAAAATGGGTTGGCATGCCATAATTCAGATACATGCTATCTATTTAAACACCATGGCATGATATAATTCAAATATATGATTTATATAGTAAGCAAGTGAGCAGAGGGCAATCACATATATGATGTGTCAACTAAGGAGATGGCATTCAATATTCTGTATATGATGTAAAAACTAAGCATTGCAAGATAACATATGCATGATATGAGTAATATAACCCTGCCAAGTTTGAGCATACACCTCATGGGGATAATAGGACTGGTCATCTGCCTCTGAATCCTCCTCTGAGGAGAAATCTGTAACCAGCAAGATATTTGCTTCAGCAGGTAGCATTGTCTGCTCGGAAGACCTTGTTTTCACTCCAGACTTATCCATCACCCATTCAAATGGCTGATGCACAGGAAGAGCAGTTGAATATACAAACATTGTCGACAAATGCAATGAGTAATATAAAAAAAGGACGACATGATATAATTCACATATATGACACTTGGCTAAACAACATGGCATTGCATAATTCACATACATAATGCCTTGTAACAAGATAGCATTGCATAATTCACATATATAATGTCTTGCAACAAGATGGCATTACAAAATTCACATACATGGTAATTAGACACTAAACAAGTGGCATTCACACAAAGCATGTCTAAAGCAAATGACATGCCTACGCAGGACACCATATGCACGATATGAGCAATATAACTCTGCCAAGTTAGAGAATGCACCTCGGGGGGGGGGGGGGATAGGACTGGCCATCTGTCTTTGAATCCTCCTCTGAGGAGCTATCCATAACCAGCAAGACACACGCTTCGTTAGATAGCTTTGTCTGCTCTGAAGACCTTGTTTCCACTCCAGAGTTTTCCATGACCGTGTCGAATGGCTGATGCACATGAAGAGTAATTGAATGTACTAAAATTGTTGAAAAATTTAATACGTAATAACAATGATGGCATGATATAATTCACATATAAGATGACTGGCTAACCAGGTGGCATTGCAAAATTCACATATATGATGCCTGGCTAAACAAGATGGCATTGCATGATTCACATATACGATAAAGAAACTAAATAGATGGCATTCACACAATGCATGTCTAAACCAAGTAGATGACATATTTGATGTATAAAGTAGGCAATGCAAGGCACCATATGCATGATATTACCAACATCAGCATGCCAAGTTAGAGAGAAGACCTCAGGGGTTAAATAGGAGTGGTCTTCTCCTTTCGGAATCCCCCTCAGAACAGTTATCTTCATCTTGATTACAATCTGAAACGGGTGGAGGGGGCTGCCTTTGCGCCCACCATGGAGTGACGTCTGCATGACATTTTATTGCCACGCAAGGCTCGTCTCTTTTGCTCTACATGTTCAGTTCCATTGTGTACAATAACTGACAATCATAGGAATAAAACATAGTGAGATTATGTAAGGAGTGTATGCACAAATCCAGAGTGATGGAAGCAAACTGTGGGTAGAACCAAAACCAATGATAGCAGGCACATAATAGCTTTAGTTAAAAAATACAGATAATGGCTCCTTTAATGTTTGTTTCCACCCAACATGAAACTCATAGTAGACACCCGAGATTAACCAGATAGTAGACAGATAGTATTGATTGCTCACCCAATACGTACCCCACAATCATTTAAAAACTCAAGTTTGAGCATTAGTTTGGACCTGACTCAGAGTCTAATAGGTGAACAGGACGATAAAGTAGCATGTCATCATATTAAGTGATGCATAACGTAAGCAGACATGCAAGAGTGCGACCTCTCTTGCTAACCCGTGTAGTCCTCAAGGTCATCTACTCAGTTGATGATGGTAATGCAGTTGTCGTGGCTGCCAGCGGCGGGGAAGAAGATCTAAGGCGGCGAAAGACAGCCTGGAGGGTGGATCTCTGCTGTGGTTAACCCTTCCGTCATTGGAGCAGCTGAGCTAGGGTGGAACACAGCGCAGCAGGAGCAGGACAAACCACACAAGGTTTTCTTTGACACGTATCTATAATATAAGTAATTGTGTAAGGGCTTGTTTGAATTTGAGGATTCTAACAATGCAGGGATAGGAGATACATAGGAATAGGATACGAATGCACGTGCAAAACAGAAAATTTAAAAACGCATTATTTTTGCCAATCTGGGTGTTTGGTTCACAAGAATTGGAAGATCACAGGATGCAAAGAAGCATGGTGAGATCAAGTCAAACCAGAATAAAATGTACGGTGATAATGATATTATGCTACTATCTTGTAGTCTTGTGCTTCGTTAATAGGAATTTCAAAAAGAGGACAAGTGGATAAAAATTCGTACGGTTTTTGTTTCAAGGAGACACTAAAGGAACAAATCCTACATTTTTCCTTTGCTCCATTCCTTTGAACCAAATGCATGAATAGTAGTACCATAGGAAACTTTCCAATTCCTATGTTTTTCCTTCACTTTTCCTTTCAAGCACTGTCCATTCTGGTAGGCATGCTTGAGCAGGGAAAAGCCCACATTCAAAAAATGTTTTTGTGCTACTTCTACTACTTTGGACCCAGGCCACTGCCCTACTAGCTCAACTCCCAGGCCCATCTACAAATGCACAGCTCAAACGCATAGAGATAAATAATGATGGCATTCAAGAGAGTCCATCACGGATAGCTAAGTTGCCTGGTACCTCACTGCTTGTCATATAGTAGGAGATTTCACGTTACTACATGTGCTCAGTGGACAATATCTATATAACATGTAGAGTAAAAAAGAGATGCAACAAGTGGACAACCTCTTTGGTGAAGCCATGTCGATATCAGCGTGATTGGGTTGCTCGGTGAGGGGGAAGAAGATCTTAGGTGTCTGGAGATGGACCCAGGGTACTGTTACGCTGTGATGGAGGGTTTCGTCATTGGAGCAGCTCCGGTGAGTTGTACGATGGCGAGGCTAAAGCAGGACAAGAGAGACAACGTTAACCTGAGTGGTATTCTAATAGCATCTCCAATAGATGACGTAAAATACATATCCACAAAGTGCTAGATGTAAAATACATCAGCTGCTCATCTCTGAACTTAACTGTCAAAACTGAATTTAACTGTCTAAACTGAATTTAACTGTCAAACCTGAACTTTGCTGTCGAAACTGAATTTTACTGTCGAAACGGAACACACTAGTAGCAGAAAAGTAGTAGCAGCAGTGCGTGTGAGAGCCGGGGCAGCTGGTCGTGTAGTAACATCTCGGGTAGCAGCTGCAGGGGCTCGAGGGAGAGCAGGATCTGCTGCTCGTGCAGCAGCAGCGCAAGCAAGAGCAAGAGCGAGAGCAAGAGCAAGAGCAGACCAGGCAGGGGACGGAGAGCAAGAGTAGATCAGCAGCGCAAAGCGAGAGCCAAAGCAGCAGCAGCTCCTACTGTTGTGGACGCCGCCACCATGGGAGCGACGCCGTGGAGGAAGTGGCCGGCAACGCCGCCGTGAATGGAGTCGCGCCATGTTGGCTCGGGACTGAGCGCCGGCAGCACCGTGAGATCGAATCAAGAAAAAAATGTAGCGATTAGTGTAGAACCACTTTGGTGGCGCTGATTAGGCCTCAACTTCAGCCGAGGAAAAGGTGATGGTGCTCCTCTTCCGGTGGTGCAGGTGAAGACGGCGGTGTGGGAATGGAGGTGGCGCAAAAGACGAGGGGAACGTCAGGGCAGCTCCTTGGAGGTGGAGTACGGGGTGGGTGAACCGGCGGGACGACGAGATCGACGACGGATCCTCATCCGGTGCGGTGGATGAGGGATGTCGAGGTGTTGCCGGGGACGACGTCATCGGGGAAGAGGCTCTGGCTGGGTGGTGGATGGAAGAGGGTGTGGGGCTTCGCGGGTTTTCACGGCCTCGGTGTATGAATTGGTGGGCAGATGGGATGGGAGGGGGAACCATGGCTTAGGGACACGCTTGTCCAAAATGTGGGGTAAGTTAGGAAACTACCCCCACCGATTTGAGCCAGGTGGTTCTTTCGGTTCACGGGTATCACGGGCATCTCGCTTGTCGGGATTTCGCAGGAGGTGGGAGTTTTCGCGCGCGTTGTAATTTTGGGATAGAAAGGCGCGGGTTGAGATGGTGGGAGTTTTCAGAGCACAACAAGACAAAGATATATATTAAATATTTTGGGGTAACAAGGCGCGGGTTGAGATGGTGGGAGTTTTCAGAGCACAACAAGACAAAGATATATATTAAATATTTTGGGGTAACAAGGCGCGGGTTGAGATGGTGGGAGTTTTCAGAGCACAACAAGACAAAGATATATATTAAATATTTTGGGGTAACAAGGCGCGGGTTGAAATTTTCGGACAAGCCTAACGTGTACTGTACCAAATCAATTCACACTTCCATCGATGAAAAAACAAAAAGAAATCAATTCGCACCACACAAGAGGGTCTAGTCCCATGGACTGTACCGAATCAATTCGCACTACAAATACCATTCAAAACTTTGAATACATGTTATGTTCAATTAAAATATTTCCCTGCGTGTATAATGCATGCAACCTACTACTCAAATGAACGTTTTAGTGCATTCCAAACGTATATACTACCGCTTCAATATGAATTAAATTTGAATCCGTTTCTCTATTTGAATAAGATATACAATCATGATTGTTGTGAAGTTAAACCATTTGAATTCGTTTCTCTATTTTAATAAGATCTACAATCATCATTATTGTCAAGTTAAACTATCGTTTGTGTATTATCTTCACAGCACACCACATGATTACTGTCGAGTTAGATATGAACTATGTGTACTATATGAACTCGAACTTGATTTTTTGAATCCACTTTATGTTGATTTCAAATCACAGTACATTTCAAGCTCTTGATAGATCTTCATAATCTAAACCATGTCTCATATGTATAATGTGTTTATCACATAATGCATGGTGCCCCGCCCCCTACGCCTACAAGTATTTAGATGTGAGTTGAAAACGCCACACATTACCCCAAATTCAAATAAAATGTGAGATTGTTCGATATATAGTATGGTTTAGATTGTTCGATGTTTAGTTGTGAGCTGCAAATGCCACACATTATCACAAATTAAAATAAAATGTTAGATTGTTCGATGTATAGTATGATTTAGATTGTTCGATATTTAGTTGTGAGTTGCAAACACCACGCATTATCACATTATGGTATAACATATCCAAAACCACACCACGCGTATCATTGCTATATTCATGCATGCATATGTTTATAATACTATGATCTCCTATTCAAATATATGAATCCACTTTCATATCGAATTATGATCTTTGTTAGGCTCTTACACCCACATAATCCTCTAACCTTTGTAGCTAGCACTAACATTCTCTTGTGCATGCACACGCCCTCCTCGCCCTCCCCCTCCCTCAGCATTCTATCCATGGCGCACATTCATTTTTTTCTTTAGGTCGTTCTCCCACGGTCTCCACAACTCCTTTCCGACACACACCGATCAATAAACCTCTCCAAAGATGTCTGCCTACAACATACACACGCACCTTCCATCTCCTCCTTTCTGTGTCCATGCCACGTGTCTCCCATACGGTCCCACACACATGTAAACTCTCGCCCCTGTTTTCATCGATCTCACAATCGCACACTCCACCTCCTATCAAGCTAGTAGGCCTCTCGCACCACCTCCTAGCTCCATTCTCTCTGTCTATCCATCTCGCTGGGCCTTATTTGCCTCGAGCAAATGGATGTACACTGACCGATCTCCTGCTATACATATAGCTAGCTAGGTCGTTATAACTTGTTTTCCCCACGCATCGATCGATCTACCTCATTAGTTATGTCTCTCCCTTCCACCGACAAACAACAATTGATCTACCAATCTAGTTAGGTCTGCTTACCAAACACATGGTCCCCCTTCATCATCCATGCATGCGTCCCGACACATCTATCACGCACACGCACACACAGAAACACATCCCCACTCTTATTGATAATATTACAGTTCTACCCTCAGTTTTTCTAGTAGGCCTCTCCCACCATCTTTGAGAAGCAACTCCATCACCCATCCAACACTCTACCCCTCTCTCCCTCTCTCTTTCACTCTCTCTCTCTCCTCTCTCTCTCTCTGTCCCAACCTATTTCCCATCCTTCACTTATGTATGGATGTCGACCGATCTCCCTCAAGACATAGCTGGGTCTCACCTTCCCAACACATATATGAATCGATCTGCCTCTCTAGTTGGTCTCTACCTCCCCCCTCTCCCCCCACACAAAACGATACATTGAGCGCTCTAGTCATGTCTCCCTGCCACAAACAAACTTTCCCTATGCCCTCTGGCGTTCCGGTAGGTCAGTCGCCGTATATCTCTGACTTGCACACACACAATTTTGATGGCTCTCTTCATAGAGCTCGCACCCACCCACTTGATCCTCTCTTCGACTCTATCGATATCTATGACCCCTCCCTCTCTACTCGTGGATTGCTCCCTCTTTATATGATATAGATAGGCCTCTATTTCACACACATTGCATGTGTCAAATTTTTGTTTGAGATATCATCGACACATATTCCCACAAACACATTCACGAAATCACACCCCCCAACAAAAAACACTCACGAACACACACGCCATCTGTCTAGGTTTGTATCTGTCTCACACACACCCATGTAGGTGGGGGACGTGCACGAAGAGAAGAGGTGCACGCACGGCGCACGTACTGCCGTGTCTTTCCCAACCACACCCATGCGGTACACGGTGGAGCTCATTTCTGTACGAAAAGGCAGCCCACGTGGTAATTTGACATGTGTACTGGTTGTCCACTTGATGGAGGATCGTGTACCACCAGTGAACAAACAAATTGCGACTTGACGCGTTATGTTAAAAAAGAGGCAAACCATGTGGGGCCTACCTTAGAGGCAAGGCTCTATACACTGGAGATGCTCTGTACGTATTACTTTTGATGTGTCCCGTCAACTCGCAAAACGAGGAGAAGCTTGCTTAGTACGCTGCCTCCCCCGCCCACGGGCGTGGTGGCTCGCAGGACGAGGTGAAGCTTGCTGACTACGTCTTACGCCCGCTCGCTCGCCCATGCGTGCGGTGGCTCGCAAGACGAGGAGAAAATTTTACTACTCCCTCTGTTTACTCCTCGTCCCTACCTTGGTTAGAGAGATTATCATATTGTTTGAAATATATGTCTTTTAGTAGATTTCAATATGAACTACTAGTACATACTCCAAACACTGATGTATATAGACGTATTTTAGTGTAGATTCACTCATTTTGCTCCGTATGTAATCCATATTGAATAGGACGTAATACTAGTATGTACTCTCCCTCACCCCTCGCTCGACCCTCTCCCGCGTGGTGGACGTGCAGCAATTCATTCGGTCTCAGATAGCCAGAATGATATATACGGCAATACCATTATTGCTCAACTTCCCGAAGAGGCGAAGAGCCAAGCGCAAGGTTAATATTTTGGACATGCCAAGCGTAAGGTTTATAGGAGAACGAGTAGTAGTAGTACTAGTAGTACGTACCAGTGGTACATACTGTATGTGGAAGAAGGCACCAAGATGTATGTTTTGCATGACAGTCTCTTCTCATAGGACGTGCTAGATCTAGTGGACCTCATTGTAGCAATGGGAGTACTATCATAGATGGCACGATTCAGAGTGGTGGGCAGTGGGAATAATTCAGAGTTGCTTAGTCTTAAACCCCATGAACAAGTCCCATCAAAAGGAATAGCCATCCTCTACACGTGCTCCTATGTAAAATGAGGAAATCCGACAAAAAGAGAAACAGACAAAGTAAAAAAAATCAGCAGCCTTAGATCCAGCCCTATTGTATCAGTGAATGATATTTCTACGTCGTGATTGACATGGCTATATTATTAACCATGATACAGAGGTATAAGTGGATTTTTATTCATTTGCGGATGTAGCAGCGGATGGATATTCAACTAGGAGTGAAATGATGGCTGCTTCCTCGGTCAAACATAGAGAAAGGTGGGCCTCGTGATTTGACGGCGTATTAGTCATTATTACTGCCTATACTCTTTGCCCATACTAATCGCGTGGCAGACTAGTGGGCTATACTTTTAACCATGCTCGAAGAGAAGAGGTGCACGCACCCACGCACGTAGTACTAGTAGCCCTCTCTGCGTCTTTTGCGTCTTCCCTAACCACACACGTGACATGGTGGAGCGCATTTCTGTAAGATGTTGCAGCCCACGTGATAGTTACTCACTTATAAATAATGGAGGGTCAGGAACCATGCATGAACGGTGCCACGTCATTTATAAATAAAGTTTTTTTTCTTCAGTGGCATGTACGCAATATAAATAGGTTCATATGGAGAGAAAAGGAAACCGCTCCACTATATACATAGCCAGGACGAGCCTACATGGTTGCTTGTTGGGGTTGCTCTCTTCACATTCTCTCACACAAAATGACTGTGGCCACATCTCTGACATCCGGGCGTATCACGTCCGCCGGGGGAAGGGGTGGATGCTTTGTGTAGATGCCGTCACCATCGCCGACGGCGAAAATCCACTGTCGGCTCTTCCCAATCAGGGGTCCCCGCCGTTCTTTCTCACAAAGACGGTGAGGTTGCCTTCATCCCTTGCTCACTTCTGCGACGTGGGCAGTTACCGCCTCCCGCCGCCCTCCTCTAGGTTGAGCTACATACCGACATCCCTCAGGTACAACTTCCTTACAGCCGGCATGCACCACTGCCCCAGCTGCCCACATCGCTCCATGTGGATATTTCTCTACTTCTTTGCCCCGCACATACCTCTAGTGGCTTCTACTTTATTTCTGATGAGTTTATGTGTCATCAACTAGTCCCAGTAATGTTATTAAAATCACGCTTCTTCAATTTCTTTGCCACAGGGATGCTCATCTTGAAATTAGTGGAGTGAAATGATTTGATGGTCAAAGGGTTGCAAACTTCATTTCTTCGGAAGCTTCAACGTTGCCATCAAATTAAAGCCTTGTTAGGGTTTAGGGCTCAAGGGCTAGGGACTGCATGGATCGTTTTTTCTTTAGTTGTCTCTGTTCCAAAATAAGTGTCAACTTTAGTAGTAGTACAACTTTGTACTAAAGTTTGCATAAAGTTGAGACACTTATTTTGGAACGGAGGGAGTACATATTGGCTATGATCTGTCAATCATTGAGATGCAATAGCATGCATGTTAGTCTCCTTTGTATTTGGTGAAATGTTGCAACGGGGCAACCTTGGACGCAAGATACTTGAAACAGAAGCTTGAAGCTTCATAGCATTGTACAAATTTATCTCGGTGAGAAATTACAGTACGTACGACGAACTATACTATGTAAAGAGTTAGGTGTCGCACGATGTCCAGAAAATGTGGTGATAGTGTGAGGTGGGCCATGTAATCAGTGAGCCTGCGTGTTTTTACCGCTTTCGCACTCCTCCGCTGTAAGAATGGAGAAAATTGTAATCTAGTACCTCCTTTCGCCAAGACATGGGACATCTAGCAGTCGTACCACCTCAGTAATAGTGACCAATGAGCCTTCAAATCACATAGACCCAGCAGTGAGTTGGACAGACGAAGCAACCATCACTCTTGAATCTTCTTCTCCCTTCAACGCAGGCGCCAGTGAGAGGTCACGTCCGCTCTGCCCGGGCATGAATGCGGCACCGATTCTCTAGAGCGGTGCTGACCGTCTCGGGCGGGAAGCGCGCACGGGCCATGGAGGGGCTTTGGGTGGGACAGGCTGGTCAGGAGCGGGTGTGGCAGCTGTCTCGACCGGACGCCCGGAAACGAGAGGATGCACCAACTCTCACGGCTAAATCGTACACTACACACCATCTCTCTATAGGAGTATGTCGATGGGTCGCTCTCTCTAACACACACACGCTGTTAAAACATACACACACACAAGTTCATAGAATAGGAATATCGTGCGAGTGGGAAGCCATAGGAAATGAGATAAATGGAGTACGTACAAGAAGAGAAGAGGTGACGAATATTCCATCAAACCTGGACTGAGTAGTATTAATCCCTCCGTCTAGGTGTTAATTCATCTTACGAAAATCAGATATTCCCAAAATGTTTAGGCGTCGTCCATTAACTTCGCATCTCAATCCCCTCCTAGCCTCATTGCTAGCGAGCGTTGTTACTTACTTTGCCTTGTTATCTCTCTCGGAAACCCAATGCATGGAATGCAACTACGCATTGATCAGTCAAGGAATCAAAGTCGGCTTGCATGCGAGTTAATACGTGGCCCTGCATGGTAGCTAAAACGGCATCTCTTAATTGTTGTGATTCATTGTTGCATTTAGAGACAGAAATCAGGGCTTTGATTGGAGGAAGGACCGGTCAAGTTTCACCTTCTCCTCCAATCTGCTTGCACATTCGTCCCGCTGCACCTTCTAACGTGACTTACACCTAGACTGAGGGAGTAGTACGAGATACGGCGGCACACTGACTTAGGTCGAATACAAGTGCCCAAAATTATTAGAAGAGAGCAAAGTGTACAAACTAAATAATTAAAATTATTAAAATTAAGATTTGCCTCATCCACTAAATAAGAGGAGAATAGAGTTTCACAGTTTGCAAGTGACCCTACAAATAAACGGCATGTCAATTACTCTCAATACGCCCTAGTTTCTTAGCACCCGCTGTAACCCTTAGTACATACGGTGCCACACTGACTTAGGCCGAATACAAGTGCCCAAAATATTTAAAATTGGAGGATGGTGCACCCCACCTTTATGATATTTTGACCGTGTGTGGTTCAGTTGTTGTTCACTTTGGAGGGTCGTGTACCACAGGTGAACGTTCGTAAGCGCGTCCGGGAGGCGTGCAGCGTTAATTGCGAGTTGACTCCTTCAAGCGCTAAATTTTCTTCACGTATTAGCATTGCCCCTAGTATTTTTCTTCACTACGTTAAATAAAAAGTTCCATTTCGTGCACAATTTGAAACGATTTTTATGGAGAGAAAAAGAAAACCACTCCATTTATATACACTGGAGCCTCGACGCTTGTTTTCTAGGGTTTGCTCTTCACACACTCTCTCCACTATATACACACACACTCGAGCCTCAGCTCCTGTAGTTGCTCGCTTCACACTCTTTCACCCTTTCCAGATCTAAACAAGACTTCGTTGGCCTTTCTCTCTCTCTCTCTCTCTCTCTCTCTCTGTCTGTCTGTCTCTCTCCCCTCACTGCTGGTCAAAGAGCCGGCAGGATCCGTCCCCCGGGAAGGGAAGGAGGCTTAACGCTGTCGCCGTCGGCTAGGGACAGAATCCACTACCGACGCAGCTGTTCTCTTTCCTAGCGGCGGCGTGAGAGGGCCTCCGCCCCTTCTTCCTCGCTGCCGCACATAGTGTGGGCAGATCAGCCTCCTGCCACCCACTGAGCCACACCCTGAGAACCTTAAGGTATAATTTACTTATTCGACATGCATTGCTCTAGCTGC
The DNA here is from genome assembly GCF_002575655.3 of Aegilops tauschii subsp. strangulata. NCBI lineage: Eukaryota > Viridiplantae > Streptophyta > Magnoliopsida > Poales > Poaceae > Aegilops > Aegilops tauschii. Next base: position 266,262,066 of record NC_053038.3, on the reverse strand, counting down.
ATGTGGGCTTTTTCCGCTACTGCACTCGAATCTAGGTGTTGGATCAAGCAGGAAAGTACTGGGGAAAGTTGCATAGCATGAATCTAGGACGTGGTTCAAAGAGGAAAGGAAGGGGGGCAAGTAGTACAGACTGGCTATCCAGCACATACGTTGGTCGAAAATGGAAAATAATGACAAATGCAGTACGCACATCTGCAACGACCTGATCTTTCTATTTTGGGGGACAAGGCTCTAGAGTTTGAGCAAGACTTGATTTTCTTCCCTCACATAGGGAAAGGTGTCTAAAGATAACAAAACTGGGAGCAACACAAATATGATTCTTGGTTGTTTGTTCTTTGTTGCAACAGAATGTGCATCACGCCTTTATACATCGGTGGATGCACATGGTGCTGGTGCGTCCACTATCCCGTACAAATCTAGCTATTGTTAATCTAAGGCCCTGTTTGGTTAAAAAGTCCTAGGACTTTTTTAGTCCAAACTATAAAGTCCCTAGTCCCTACCTGTTTAGTTCCAGGGACTAAACATGGACTAGAGGTTATTAAATAACATGCTAAAAGACCCTATTACTCCTAGTAATGAACTAATAGAGATAAGGTGGGATGCGGGGTAGGGGCAACTGTTGGAAAAAGCCCCAAAAAGACTCTCCCTCAGGGTCTTCTTTCTTTAGTCCCAAATACCCACTTTTAGTCCCTAAAAGTCCCTCCTGTTTGGTTTAGATGGGACTAAAAGGGAATTTTTTTAGTCCCTACACCAAAACGTCCCTGTAAACAAACACCCTCAAATAATGCCGCTGGAAAATTGAAGCAATGCCACAGTTAAAAGAAAATTACACATTTAATGAATTTTGTTGTTATTATAATCTCTTCGTTAATATGAATCAATGCCACTGTTTGAGAAATGCTAATGTCTAGCTTTCTTTCCCATTTAGATAAGTTAGATGCTTCTTTTTATTGGCTTCTTTGTCATCCACCGTTATTGACCACTAGTTGTTTCCTTTGCACCTCGTGTAAACAGGGTTATCTACTTCACCTCGTTGCTATTGCAACCTTTTGTTGCACTGCACAAAACACTTTTGTTTTAAGAGTAATTTGTGCATTTCAACCAAAATATCACACAGACAACGTTGCTTGATTGCTTGATCTTAGTGGAACTGCACAAGAGGAGATCTGACTTCCTATCGGTGTTGGCAAATTTGATTCAGATCTTTTTCTTATGAGTTGTTTGTATTCCGCGTCATGAGAGGTCAGTACTAGCCTTCTTTCACATGATTGTGCAGTGTGCTTTCATATGTTGTGCTACTTATACGGTAATGTTGCTTGATTATAGTGAACTGCACAAATGGAGACAACACTTTCAAACTGTATGTGCACTGTAATATCTTTATTTATTGCTATGGCTGGAATGAGCAATTGTTTTGCCACTGATCTGATGCCACTTTTAATGTAATATGTAATTATCTCTACTTGTGCAAACAAGGATCTTCCTTCAAGATAACATATATTTTAGTGGAACTGCACAAGAAGATGTTGGAAACGTTAAACTAATCGAGGAGTATATAGTAAGCATGGCAACCAAAGTAGATAACAACAGATGGTTCCGGAGAAGTGCTTGATATGTATGCTCTACGCAATAAGCCTCCTGGCAAAGGTTGGCACTCGCCCACGGATTTCATCCATATGATTGAGCTTTGTCATCTCTATTGGTGTTGTGCTACTGTTTAGATACTGTAATGAGAAAGTGGTATTGTCCTTGAGAAGTGCTTCATCTGTGTTGTTTTAAATGTTTCCTTTCCTTTTTTTTCGAGCAAACATGGATGCTAGCATTTAGTTCTCCTCTTGTCTTTGCACAATAGGATCATCCTCCTCTGAAGAAGAATATGGAGTACGTGAAGTGCCTAGTTCTGATTATGCCAGAATAAAGAAGCCAAGCCTCTCTTCTTAAGAAGGGAGCAGTTGAAGGATGGTTACATTATTGCCCACAAGAACAAACTAACTTCAGCTCAGAAGGACTCATGGATTTCCATTTGTGTTGCTGGGATGGCCAATACAATCTTGATTTAGGATTCCTTCCGGTGAGTTCCATTTTTTTAAATGTGTGCTCTGCATGGATCATGTAGGTTGCCTGTTTAAACTGCCAATTCATAGTATAGTTCGCTTTATACTAACGCTTTTTTGTATTTATGCAAACATGAGTTCTCAGCTTGATTTCAATGGGAACTGCACAAAATGTTCACGAATACATCGAATATTGTCGAATCATTCATCTCCACCACAAGAAAGGAGGTGCCGATATATTCAAGGCGTTGCAACATATAAAGGCGAAATCATACAAGCTACGTGCGTATTTGGTTGATTTTGGTGGAACTACACAAAAAGAACAACTGGTTTATTTAGCACGAGGTGCCATGTCAATGTCCGAAATGATGGCAATCCCTGCCCATTCCACAATCGTAGGCATTTGATATTTTGGAATGGGAAAACCTTATCAAAGTTTGCTCATTGATGTACGCAAAACAACAGGCATTTGACATTTTGGAATGGGACAACCTTGTCAAATTTTCCTCATTGATGTCAGCAAGAAGACATGCGTTTGATAATTTCGAATGGGACACCCTTTGTTGTCAGCAACATCCATCGATATTTCTTTATTGTTTAGTTGTGAAGTAAATATTGGCTCTGACAAGTGAATCATTGAGATGCATAATCATCGATTGTTTTGAATTTTCTCTATGAATTGCCACACCTATGTGTTTGGTTGCAATGTACATGCATGCTAAAAAGCTGCTCAAACTCTTGGTCCCACATGTCAGTGACCCAACTGCACCTGTAGGTAAGTAACTGAAGCAGTGTCCTTCTCCAACACAGCTCTCCGACTCCACGTCGCCGCCAAGAAGCTAATCGGCCGTCAATGGTCAACCCGCCTAGCTTGGCTTGAACCGAAGGGTAGCAGCAGTGGCCTTACTTGGACCCAAGAGGCGGTGACCTACCCTGTTCTAATCTTCCTCATTTTCTGTGTGGCGCGGCCTCGTTGGCAGCGGGGCGGGGCCTCGACGTCGGTCTCGCCAAACAGCGCCTCGCCAGCTTCATCGTCCTCTTTGTAGGCATCCGCAACCTCCACCACCCGCATGCGGTACCGCCAGCGCGCGAGGCGGCTCTCGCGGGCGGAGCGTGTCGGATTTTGGGTTTCGGCAAAACCCTAAAGGTTCGAACACTGGGATGCGCACGAAGATCTCTCCCTTCCCTAGCTCACCCACTCACCACGATCTCAAGGCTCAGCACGTCGAACTCGAAGAACAAGGGACACAGGGTTTATACTGGTGCAGGCCACCGATGTGGTGTAATACCCTACTCCAGTGTGGTGTGGTGGATTGCCTTGCAGGCTGAGGATGAACTAGTACAAGGGAAGAACAGCCTCCTGAGGAGAGGTGTCCTTGGTCTCAGTGAGCTTGAGTGTGCGAGGATGGGTTGGATCTGATCCGAGATGAGTTGCCCCCTACTGTGGTGGCTAGTCCTATTTATAGAGGCCCTGGTTGTAACGCCCACGATGCGGCTATATCTCCCACGTGTCGAGGCATGACTTAGAGGCATAACCGCATAGTGGTTTAGTCGCAAGAAGGGTCATCTTCACACAATCCCATGTAATGAACAAGAATGGGATAAAGAGTTGGCTTACAATCGCCACTTCACACAATACATAAATATTATTCATACATCATCCAAAATACAATCATATAGACCGACTACGGTCAAAATCCAGATGAAAATAAGACAACCCCAAATGCTAGATCCCCGATCGTCCCAACTGGGCTCCACTACTGATCATCAGGAAAAGACACATAGTAACGACCACGTTCCTCGTCGAACTCCCACTTGAGATCGACGCCATCATCTGCACTGGCATCGTCGGCACCTGCAACTGTTTTGGTAGAATCTGTGAGTCACGGGGACTCAGCAATCTCACACCCGCGAGATCAAGACTATTTAAGCTTGTAGGAAAGGAGGGTGTAATAAGGTGGAGCTGCAGCGGCAAAAGCATATATGGTGGCTAACTTGCACAAATGAGAGCGAGAAGAGAAGAAACGGAACGGACGTCCTCTAGCAATGACCAAGAAGTGATCCTGAACACCTACTTACGTCATTCATAACACAGACCGTGTTCACTTCCCGGACTCCGCCGAGAAGAGACCATCACCGGTACACACGCAGTTGATGTATTTTAATTGGGTCATGTGACAAGTTATCTACAACCGGACATTAACAAATTCCCATCTGCCTCATAACCGCGGGCACGGCTTTCGAAAGATAATACCCTGCAGGGGTGTCCCAACTTAGCCCATCATAAGCTCTCATGGTCAGCGAAGGATAAACCTTCTCCCGGAAAGACCCGATCAGTCTCGGAATCCCGGTTTACAAGACATCTCGACAATGGTAAAACAAGACCAGCAAAGCCACCCGAATGTGCCGACAAATCCCGATAGGAGCTGCACATATCTTGTTCTCAGGGCACACCGGATGAGACATCCTACGAGTAAAACCAGACCTCGAGTTTCCAGGAGGGGGCCCTGCAGTCTGCTCGGTTCGGACCAACACTCGAAGGAGCACTGGCCCGGGGGGGTTAAAATAAGATGACCCTCGGGCTCGCGAAAACCAGGGGGAAAAGGCTTAGGTAGCAAATGGTAAAACCAAGGTTGGGCCTTGCTGGAGGAGTTTTATTCAAGGCGAACTGTCAAGGGGGTCCCATAAATCACCCGACCGCGTAAGGAACGCAAACTCAAGGAACATAATCCCGGTATAACAGTAACTAGGGCGGCAAGAGTGGAACAAAACACCAGGCATAAGGCCGAGCCTTCCACCCTTTACGAAAATATATAGATGCATTAATTAAATAAAAGAATATTGTGATATCCCGACATATCCATGTTCCGACATGGAACAACTTCAACTTCACCTGCAACTAGCAACGCTATAAGAGGGGCTGAGCAAAAGCGGTAACATAGCCAAACAACGGTTTGCTAGGAAAGGATGGTTAGGGCTGACATGGCTAAAATGGGAGACATGATATAGCAAGTGATAGGTAGCGGAGCATGGCAATAGAGCGAACAACTAGCATAGCAAAGATAGAAGTGATTCCGAGGGGTGGTCATCTTGCCTGCAAGGTTCTCAGAGTTGTCGAAAGCTTGATCCTCGTAAGCGTACTCGACAGGTTCCTCGTTCACGAACTCGTCTCCCGGCTCTACCCAAGACAAGAACACAAACAAACGGAACCACAATCAACAACGAGAAATGCGCAAGCAACATGATGCAAAACATGTATGATATGCAAGATATGATATGCGATGCATATGCGTGCTCCGGAAGGAAAATGATGAACATGGCAGTAACTTGGCAAAAAAAGCATGCCACTGGAAATATGAGATGATATCGGTCGAAATCGATATAAAGATCACCGGAATCGGATGCACGGTTTGCAAATGGCAAGCAAAACAAGAATGACACGAATCTGCGATTAACAGCAAGATAGCACTTAAGATGCAACAAGCAACAATGCTCCAGCACCCCGACATAGCAACAAAGCATATGACAGTAATATACAGGAGATGCTTGACAAAAGATGAACACTGAGCTATGGCTAGTTCACAACATATCAAGCTCAAACAAGCATGGCAAAAGAGCAAAAGATTACAGGTTCACAGACTTAGTGAAAAACTGGACATGGCAGTAAACAGCATCAGGTAGGAATGTTCAGAGCACGGAATCAACATGCTACAGGAACTTAACATAGCAAAGCAAGGCATGGCAGTGTTCTACTAAATGCACATGAAAAAAGTCACTTACTGACCAAAAGCCAAAAAGAACAAGAAGATATGATGGCAAGCATGTAAACATAGCAAGTTTCGTTAACAGGTTTCAGACTTGGCAGAAAACAGAGCATGGCAGAAATAATAATATGTAGGCCTCTTTGTGAGCTTGATGCACTCACTACAGAGCAATGCACTACAAACAAAGTATACCTACAGAGAGATGGCATGTTTATGAAGGTATACATGGCAAGAACAAATGCATAGCATGTATGGATCAACTACAATAAGCTTGGGAAAAATGCATATCATGTTAAGAATCTGCCAGAAATAATTTATAGCAAAAGTACAGCAAGATTAGGTCATGCTCTGGCACTCTATAATTGCAAACAATTGCAGGAATGGATCAACTACAACTATAGCTACAAAACATCCTTACCGAACATCTCCAAAATATGCAAGGATCTCTCTGTAGCATCAAGTTTACATGGCAACAAAATTGCAGCAGACAAGGACTTTGAAATCACCAAGTCCCTGAAATCGGAAATATTACGGGGCCTACTTTGCATGCTTGTGCTAGTCACCACAGAGATCACAAAAATACATGGACCATGCCACTGGAAAGATGGCATGGCATACAATAAAACACATGTAGAGCTCATGCTCATAAGATGCACAGAATAAATGATACAAAAATGACAAATCTCCAAGTTCTGAGAAGAACCAGAGAATAACAGCAACTAGCCCTCTTCCAACGAAGATTTAGGCATCAAGATGACCTCTAATGAACATGGTGCAATTGAATAAAATGAAGAGCATCACGAGGTGAACAATTTGACATATTACACGCGCGAATCGGAGCTACATGCACGGAGTTACGATGCTATGAACATGGCATGATAATGTAAAAGTACTGGGACTTTGAGAAAAATAGAGGGGAGGAGAAGTCAACCCTGCGGGATTTTTGGATCCAGAACGGGCCGAGCTCGGTGGCGGCGATGGAGCTGGAGCCGAGGGAGCTTGGGGGGAGGAAGGAGAGGCCGGCGAGGGGGCGGTCGGAGCCGGCCGGAGTCGAGGCGAGGAGCGGCGGCGGCGAGGCGCCGGCGGGCGGGCTCCGCGGCGGCGGCGGCCGAGGACGTCGGGCGGCGAGGCGAGGCCAGGCGGCGGCGGGGCGACGGCCGGCGGCAGGAGCGCGAGGCGGCGGCGTCGGCGCGCGGGACGAGGCGCTCGGGCCAGCGGCGGCGGGCGGGCCCCGCAGGCCGGTTGCGGGCCGCGCGGGCCGGCGGCGGCGGAGGAGAGAGAGGCGGGTGAGGTGGCGCGCGCCGGTTGGCTGTGGCGGCGGGGAAGGCGACGTGGCTGCACGTGATTGGTCCGGGCGACGCGGCGGACGTTGTCCGGCCGACGGCGGACGCGTCCGGCGGCGCGGAGGGAAAATTTCTAGGGTTTCGTCTGTGATTCCGTTTTTCGGGGGAGATGGAGTTTTATAGGTAGAGGGAGCTAGGAGACTCCAAATGAGGTGCGGTTTTCGCCCACACGATCGTGATCGAACGACCTAGACCATGGAAGAGAGTTTGGTGGGTTTTGGGCTGGTTTTAGAGGGGGTTTTTGCTGGACACTCAAATGGACTTTGCGGATGCCCGGTTAACCGTTGGAGTACCAAACGACCTCCGAATGGAACAAAACTTGACCGGTAGTCTCCGAGTGGTATATTAAGGCCACTTGACAAGCCTCGGTCCATTCCGAGAAAGTTTGACACACGCACACGAAAGAAAACAAGAGGGATGCACCGGAGGAGATAGGAGCGCCGGATTGGAAAACGGACAACGGGGAAAATGCTCGGATGCATGAGACGAACACGTATGCGAATGCAATGCACATGATGACATGATATGAAAATGCATGACATGAAAAAATACAAAACGAAAGACAAAAACCCGACCACGGAGGGAAAACATAACACATAGCCGGAAATGGCAAGAGTCGGAGTTACAAATATGGCAAGTTACATGCGGGGTGTTACAACACTCCACCACTACGAGAGGATCTCGTCCCGAGATCTAGGACTGAAAGAACTCCGGATATTCGAAACGGAGATGGTCCTCGCGTTCCCAGGTGGCTTCCCGGTCGGAATGGTGCGACCACTTCACTTTCAGGAATTTGATTGACTTGTTGCGAGTCTTGCGCTCAGTTTCTTCAAGAATAGCAACGGGGTGCTCATGATAAGACAAATCTTCTTGGAGGTCAATCTCTTCAAAGTTGATAGTGCGCTCAGGCGTCTTGAAGCACTTGCGGAGCTGTGACACGTGGAACACATCGTGCACGTTCGCGAAGTTGGAAGGAAGCTCAAGTTGATAGGCGAGGTCGCCTCTTTTACCAATGATCTTGAAAGGACCCACGTATCTAGGGGCAAGCTTCCCTTTGATACCGAAGCGACGAGTGCCTTTCATTGGAGAGACGCGGAGGTAGACATGGTCTCCGATCTCGAAAGCCAAATCACGATGCTTACTATCATAGTAACTCTTCTGACGCGATTGCGCGACTTTGAGATTATCACGGATGACTTTACACATTTCTTCAGCTTCAGTGATTAAGTCATTGCCAAGAAGTTGGCGTTCACCAGTCTCTGACCAATTTAGAGGAGTACGGCACTTTCTGCCATAGAGAATCTCGAATGGGGCCTTGCCCGAACTCGCTTGAAAGCTGTTGTTGTAGGAGAATTCAGCACAAGGAAGACAATCTTCCCATTTCATGCCAAACGAAATGACACAAGCCCTGAGCATATCTTCAAGAATTTGATTGACTCGCTCAACTTGGCCACTAGTTTGAGGGTGGAAAGCTGTGCTGAAGCGAATGTTTGTGCCCATGGCCTTCTGGAAGGAGTCCCAGAACTTAGAGGTGAAGATGCTTCCACGATCAGAAGAAATCAATTGTGGAATGCCGTGCAAAGAGACAATTCTGGAGGTGTAAAGCTCTGCCAGCTGAGCTGCTGTGATGGATTCTTTGATTGGAAGGAAATGAGCCACTTTAGAAAGCTTGTCAATGACAATGAAGATAGCATCATTTCCGCGCTTGGACTTTGGAAAACCTGTCACGAAGTCCATTTCGATATGATCAAACTTCCATTCTGGGATAGCAAGAGGTTGGAGGAGACCATCTGGTCGTTGGTGTTCTGCTTTCACTCTTCGGCAGACAGCACATTCATTCACGAATTGAGCAATTTCTCGCTTCATTCGAGTCCACCAATACGACTGCTTGAGGTCATGATACATCTTTGTACTTCCAGGATGAATGGAGAGGAGAGAATTGTGCGCCTCGTTCATTATAACTTTTCTTAGATCACCTTTAGGAACCACAATCTGGTCCTCGAAGAACAAAGTGTCTTTGTCATCAACGCGATAGCACTTGTATTGGAAAGACCCTTGTCGATACCACGTTTCACCTTCTTCACCATGGCATCAAGGAGTTGTGCATCATGAATTTGATCTTCCAAAGAGGAGATACTATGAGGTTGGCAAGAAAGCCTTGAGGAACAACTTTGAGATTCAGCTTGCGGAAAGCTTCACAAAGATCCGGTTGGAATGGCTTGAGGATTAAGCTGTTGCAATAAGCCTTCCTGCTTAAAGCATCTGCAATGACATTGGCCTTGCCTGGAGTATATTCAATACTCGGATTGTACTCTTGAATCATTTCGACCTATCGAGTCTGCCTGAGGTTGAGGTTGGGCTGAGTGAAGATATACTTGAGACTCTTGTGATCGGTGAAAATGTCCACTTGTCTTTCCAACAAGAGATGTCTCCACGTAATCAATGCATGGACAACTGCCGCCAACTCAAGATCGTGAGTGGGGTAGTTCTTCTCGTTGGGCTTCAACTGCCGAGATGTATAGGCCACAACTTTCTTCTCTTGCATTAACACAGCACCGAGACCTTGGAGAGAAGCATCACAGAAAACTTCATACGGCTTGGATTCATCAGGAGGAGTCAAGACAGGAGCTGTGACTAGTTTCTCTTTGAGAGTGTTGAAAGCAACGTCACACTCAGGAGACCAGACATATTTCACATGCTTCTGTAGGAGTTTGGAAAGAGGCTTTGCAATCTTGGAGAAATTCTCAACGAATCTTCGGCAATAGCTTGCAAGTCCAAGAAAACTGCGGAGCTGCTTGACATTTTGAGGAGGTTCCCAATCCACAACTGCGGACACCTTCTCGGGGTTAACAGCGATGCCCTTGGCAGAGATGATGTGACCAAGGAAAAGAACTTCATCGAGCCAAAACTCACATTTGGAGAACTTCGCATAGAATTGATACTCTCTTTGCTTGTCGAGCACCAATCGCAAATGTTTGGCATGATCCTGCTTATTCTTGGAGAAGACCAAGATATCATCGAGATACACCAGAACGAATTCATTGTTATAGGGGTTGAAGATGAAATTCATCATCCGAGAGAACACTGGAGGAGCATTGACAAGGTCGAAAGACACGACAGTATATTCATAAGAACCAAAGCTTGTTCTGAATGCGGTCTTGGGAATATCTTCTTCACGAATGCGAATCTGATGATAACCCATACGAAGGTCAAGCTTCGAGAATACTTTAGCCCCTTTGAGTTGCTCAAATAGCTCATTGATGTTGGGAAGTGGATACTTGTTCTTGATTGTCTTCTTGTTCAATGGACGGTAGTCAACACAAAGTCGGTCCGTGCCATCCTTCTTCTTGACAAAAAGAACACCACAACCCCAAGGAGAAGAACTCGGTCTGATCAAACCTTGACGTTCTTGTTCATCGAGCTGCTTCTTCAATTCCTTCAGCTCGTTAGGTCCAAGCTTGTATGGACGCTTGCAAACAGGTTCAGTGCCAGGCTCTAGTTCGATAACGAACTCAACTGGCCGATGAGGAGGCATACCCGGAAGCTCTTCTGGAAAGACATCTTGATACTCACAAACGACTGGAATTTGAGAGATGGCATTCAATTCGCCCTTCTCATTGAGAGAGAAAAACCGAATGGTTTCATCACGAGCGGCAAAAATAATCACATCCTCAGACGAGTGTGTCAATTGAATTTCCCTGGCAGCACAATCAAGCTGAGCCTTGTGCTTAGAAAGCCAGTCCATCCCGAGAATAAGATCAATATCCGAGTCACCAAGAACAATTGGAGAAGACTGGAATTTGTAGTCGCCCATCTTGATGGAGCCATCGGGAGCAACCAAACTAGACGACAAAAGCTTACCCGGAGAAACAACTTGCATAACTTTGGATAAAATCTCTGTGTCAACATTGTGCTTCGATGCAAAAGGGTATGACAAGAAAGAGTGCGATGCACCAATATCAAAAGGAACTTTTGCAGGAATATCATTAACTGAGAGATTACCCATTATCACATCAGTAGATTCCTCCGCTTGAGCTGCATTCATCATGTTCACCTTTGCAGACTTTGGATTATGCTTGACCACTGCATTGCTGGAAGATCTGACAGGAGGAGGAGGAGGAAGACGCCTCTGGTGGAAGCACTTGTTAGCATAGTGACCTTTCTGCTGACATTTGTTGCAAGTCACCTCTGAGAGTGGACAGTGATAAGGAGCATTGGACTTAGGAACTTGATTCTGAGACTTGTTCTGGTAGCCAGAGTTGGAAGAGTTGGAAGAACCATGGCCACCTTTGTTCGTCTGCTGATAAGGCTGACGAAACGGAGGAGGAGGAGGCAACCAGAATTTCTGTTGCTTAGCTGTCACAAGTGAGGAAGAAGAAGACTGAACTGCATCTCTGACTCTCTTCTTAGAAGCCTCACACTTGAGCTGAGCAGCCTCTTGCTTCAATGCCATATTGTATAATTGATCAAACTGAGTAGGCTCAACAAGAACGAGAGCTACCTGCAGATCCTCTTTAAGGCCACCTCTGAAGTGATAGATCATACTCTTTTCATCAGGAATGTCTTGTTTAGCGAAGCGAGCAAGTTTCTGAAACTGAATGTTGTATTGATACACAGACATGTTGCCTTGCTTGAGATTGCGGAACTCCTCACGCTTGCTCTCAACAACACTTTGTGGAATGTGGTCCGCTTAGAAGTCCCGAAAGAAGTCAGTCCAAGTGATCACACGACCTCCTTTGGAATCTTTGTATTGCTGAAACCAATCAGCAGCTTGGTCCTTGAGCTGGAAAGAAGCGAACTTGACATAGTCCTCAGGCCTGACATTGCTACATTCAAAATTCTTGTTGATGTCCACGAGCCAATCATCGGCATCCGTGGCCTCGGCACAGTAGCTGAAAGACTTGGGCTGATTTGCGAGAAACTGGTTGAGAGTGGCAAAGTGAAACTGATTGTTGCCTTAACCTTGATTGCCTTGCCCTTGAGTACGTTCTTGCAAGAGTTGCAGAATCATCTGAGCATTGGCGTTGGTGGCTGCCATGATTGCTTGCCATGCCTCCGGAGGTGGAGGTGGTGGCGGAGGGTTCGCTTGACTCCCTTCATTGCGATCCGGATTCTGACGCGTTGGCGGAGCCATCCTGAAGAGGGTGACATCCGTTAGCATCTTGATAGACAAAAAGATAAGTAGAATCAACGGACAGAAATTGCAACATATAGTCTTCACAATAAACATTCGAACGAAGATGAACGAATGAATTCCGTAGTAAATCTTCACACTTCCATAAGTTGAGAAGCCACTTGAAAAAGGTATGGAGTGAACATAAGAATTCGAAGCAACTCGAATAGCACAATACAAAATAAAACAAAGTATTGGCTTTCAGAATAAGCCGGAACAAACATATGACAGATATTTCGTCTGAAGTTTTCGTGGTGGGGCCCACACAGGCTCAATCGTACAGCACCATCATGTACAAGGCTGTGCACATGACATACGAAGCGTCCCGGAGTTGGCAAAGCCATGGACTCTTTAAGACACAACGAGACCACTGTAAAATCAACCGTGGAAAGGCGGACCACTAGACGTCGAACCCCAATCTCATATCATGCGTCTGTCGGAAAGATATCCTAAGGCTACTAGAATTCCCACTTATAAACTCCCGAAACTTTCTGGTTATGCAATCTGGTGTAGGGGATACAGGGGACACAAAATATATCACCCAAACTAACAATCCCTAGATCCAGCTGTATCCATCCGTCAACACATAACCAAGAAACCTTCGGAAATCGTTTACCTCAACCTTCGAAAAACATCCGTTATACAAGTTATGGCAAAACTTCTACGTCAGGAGACCTCACCAGAGCGACGAAGAGACTGAGGAGTAAAAAGAATCCTACTCTCCGATATATATAATCCTAAGACTCAAAACATTTTTATTCTAGACTCAACAACGCCAGCGATTCGATCAAGCAGGGGGCTCCTAAGTCGGGGATGGCTCTGATTACCAACTTGTAACGCCCACGATGCGGCTATATCTCCCACGTGTCAAGGCACGACTTAGAGGCATAACCGCATAGTGGTTTAGTCGAAAGAAGGGTCATCTTCACACAATCCCATGTAATGAACAAGAATGGGATAAAGAGTTGGCTTACAATCGCCACTTCACACAATACATAAATATTATTCATACATCATCCAAAATACAATCATATAGACCGACTACGGTCAAAATCCAGATGAAAATAAGACAACCCCAAATGCTAGATCCCCGATCGTCCCAACTGGGCTCCACTACTGATCATCAGGAAAAGACACATAGTAACGACCACGTTCCTCGTCGAACTCCCACTTGAGATCGACGCCATCATCTGCACTGGCATCGTCGGCACCTGCAACTGTTTTGGTAGAATCTGTGAGTCACGGGGACTCAGCAATCTCACACCCGCGAGATCAAGACTATTTAAGCTTGTAGGAAAGGAGGGTGTAATAAGGTGGAGCTGCAGCGGCAAAAGCATATATGGTGGCTAACTTGCGCAAATGAGAGCGAGAAGAGAAGCAACGGAACGGACGTCCTCTAGCAATGACCAAGAAGTGATCCTGAACACCTACTTACGTCATTCATAACACAGACCGTGTTCACTTCCCGGACTCCGCTGAGAAGAGACCATCACGGCTACACACGCAGTTGATGTATTTTAATTGGGTCATGTGACAAGTTATCTACAACCGGACATTAACAAATTCCCATCTGCCTCATAACCGCGGGCACGGCTTTCGAAAGATAATACCCTGCAGGGGTGTCCCAACTGAGCCCATCATAAGCTCTCACGGTCAACGAAGGATAAACCTTCTCCCGGAAAGACCCGATCAGTCTCGGAATCCCGGTTTACAAGACATCTCGACAATGGTAAAACAAGACCAGCAAAGCCACCCGAATGTGCCGACAAATCCCGATAGGAGCTGCACATATCTCGTTCTCAGGGCACACCGGATGAGACATCCTACGAGTAAAACCAGACCTCGAGTTTCCAGGAGGGGGCCCTGCAGTCTGCTCGGTTCGGACCAACACTCGAAGGAGCACTGGCCCGGGGGGGTTAAAATAAGATGACCCTCGGGCTCGCGAAAACCCCGGGGAAAAGGCTTAGGTAGCAAATGGTAAAACCAAGGTTGGGCCTTGCTGGAGGAGTTTTATTCAAGGCGAACTGTCAAGGGGGTCCCATAAATCACCCGACCGCGTAAGGAACGCAAACTCAAGGAACATAATCCCGGTATAACAGTAACTAGGGCGGCAAGAGTGGAACAAAACACCAGGCATAAGGCCGAGCCTTCCACCCTTCACCAAAATATATAGATGCATTAATTAAATAAAAGAATATTGTGATATCCCGACATATCCATGTTCCGACATGGAACAACTTCAACTTCACCTGCAACTAGCAACGCTATAAGAGGGGCTGAGCAAAAGCGGTAACATAGCCAAACAACGGTTTACTAGGAAAGGATGGTTAGGGCTGACATGGCTAAAATGGGAGACATGATATAGCAAGTGATAGGTAGCGGAGCATGGCAATAGAGCGAACAACTAGCATAGCAAAGATAGAAGTGATTCCGAGGGGTGGTCATCTTGCCTGCAAGGTTCTCAGAGTTGTCGAAAGCTTGATCCTCGTAAGCGTACTCGACAGGTTCCTCATTCACGAACTCGTCTCCCGGCTCTACCCAAGACAAGAACACAAACAAACGGAACCACAATCAACAACGAGAAATGCGCAAGCAACATGATGCAAAACATGTATGATATGCAAGATATGATATGCGATGCATATGCGTGCTCCGGAAGGAAAATGATGAACATGGCAGTAACTTGGCAAACCAAGCATGCCACTGGAAAGATGAGATGATTTCGGTCGAAATCGATATAAAGATCACCGGAATCGGATGCACGGTTTGCAAATGGCAAGCAAAACAAGAATGACACGAATCTGCGATTAACAGCAAGATAGCACTTAAGATGCAACAAGCAACAATGTTGCAGCACCCCAACATAGAAACAAAGCATATGACAGTAATATACAGGAGATGCTTGACAAAAGATGAACACTGAGCTACGGCTAGTTCACAACATATCTAGCTCAAACAAGCATGGCAAAAGAGCAAAAGATTACAGGTTCACAGACTTAGTGAAAAACTGGACATGGCAGTAAACAGCATCAGGTAGCAATGTTCAGAGCACGAAATCAACATGTTACAGGAACTTAACATAGCAAAGCAAGGCATGGAAGTGTTCTACTAAATGCACATGACAAAAGTCCCTTACTTACCAAAATCCAAAAAGGACTAGGAGATATGATGGCAAGCATGTAAACATAGCAAGTTTCGTTAACAGGTTTCAGACTTGGCAGAAAACAGAGCATGGCAGAAATAATAATATGTAGGCCTCTTTGTGAGCTTGATGCACTCACTACAGAGCAATGCACTACAAACAAAGTATACCTACAGCAAGATGGCTTGTTTATGAAGCTATAAATGGAAAGAAAAAATGCATAGCATGTATGGATCAACTACAATAAGCTTGGCAAAAATGCATATCATGTTAAGAATCTGCCAGAAATATTTTATAGCAACAGTAGAGCAAGACTAAGTCATGCTCTGGCACTCTATAATTGCAAACAATTGCAGGAATGTATCAATTACAACTATAGCAGAAAACATCCTTACTGAACATCTCCAAAATATGCATGGATCTCTCTGTAGCGTCAAGTTTACATGGCAACAAAATTACAGCAGACAAGGACTTTGAAATCACTAAGTCCCTGAAATCAGAAATATTACGGGCCTACTTTGCATGCTTGTGCTAGTCACCACAGAGATCACAAAAATGCATGGACTATGCCACTGGAAAGATGGCATGGCATACAATAAAACACATGTAGATCTCATGCTCATAAGATGCACAGAATAAATGATACAAAAATGACAACTCTCCAAGTTCTGATAAGAACCAGAGAATAACAGCAACTAGCCCTCTTCCAACGAAGATTTGGGCATCAAGATGACCTCTAATGAACATGGTGCAATTGAACAAAATGAAGAGCATCACGAGGCGAACAATCTGACATATTACACGCGCGAATCGAAGCTACATGCACGGAGTTACGATGCTATGAACATGGCATGATAATGTAAAAGTACTGGGACTTGGAGAAAAATAAAGGGGAGGAGAAGTCAACCCTGCGGGATTTTTGGATCCAGAACGGCCCGAGCTCGGTGGCGGCGATGGAGCTGGAGCCGAGGGAGCTTGGGGGGAGGAAGGAGAGGCCGGCGAGGGCGCGGTCGGAGCCGGCCGGAGTCGAGGCGAGGAGCGGCGGCGGCGAGGCGCCGGCGGGCGGGCTCCGCGGCGGCGGCGGCCGAGGACGTCGGGCGGCGAGGCGAGGCCAGGCGGCGGCAGGAGCGCGAGGCGGCGGCGTCGGCGCGCGGGACGAGGCGCTCGGGCCAGCGGCGGCGGCGGGCGGGCCCCGCGGGCCGGTTGCGGGCCGCGCGGGCCGGCGGCGGCGGAGGAGAGAGAGGCGGGTGAGGTGGCGCGCGCCGGTTGGCTGTGGCGGCGGGGAAGGCGACGTGGCAGCACGTGATTGGTCTGGGCGACGCGGCGGACGTTGTCCGGCCGACGGCGGACGCGTCCGGCGGCGCGGAGGGAAAATTTCTAGGGTTTCGTCTGTGATTCCGTTTTTCGGGGGAGATGGAGTTTTATAGGTAGAGGGAGCTAGGAGACTCCAAATGAGGTGCGGTTTTCGCCCACACGATCGTGATCGAACGACCTAGAGCCTGGAAAAGAGTTTGGTGGGTTTTGGGCTGGTTTTAGAGGGGGTTTTTGCTGGACACTCAAATGGACTTTGCGGATGCCCGGTTAACCGTTGGAGTACCAAACGACCTCCGAATGGAACGAAACTTGACCGGTAGTCTCCGGGTGGTATATTAAGGCCACTTGACTAGCCTCGGTCCATTCCGAGAAAGTTTGACACACGCACACGAAAGAAAACAAGAGGGATGCACCGGCGGAGATAGGAGCGCCGGATTGGAAAACGGACAACGGGGAAAATGCTCGGATGCATGAGACGAACACGTATGCGAATGCAATGCACATGATGACATATATGAAAATGCATGACATGACAAAATACAAAACGAAAGACAAAAACCCGACCACGGAGGGAAAAACATAACACATAACCGGAAATGGCAAGAGTCGGAGTTACAAATATGGCAAGTTACATGCGGGGTGTTACACTGGTCCTCTTCCCAAATGTAGGCGGGAAGGGATCCAACAACGGCCAAATTTGAAGGGAGACAACCAGTACAAGTTATCCTGACTATAGGTGGTCTTTTCCTGCCAAAGGCTCTGGTGGTGACGCCGTCCTAGACTCCACGGTGACCTCCGTCCTGCCGTCCTGCTGCTCTTGGTCTTGTTGCACCGATATGGAAACCTTTGCCTGATGCCTCGGGATTCCTCGCCCGCGCCTGCCTCTTTAGCACCAAAGAGGAAACGAGTACACTGCATGGGGGCGTCTGCCTGGCGCCCGCCTAGCCTTGGTCGTCATGGATTGCATCACAGGAACCTCGCGAGGTGCCCCTTGCCTTGATCTCTCCGCCCCTAGTGAGCCAGCCTGGTGAGGCGGCCGCCGAGGAGGTCTTGCGCCGTCTGCGCTGCGAGGCTTGGCCCCTCGCGAGGGTCTGGAGCGTTTGCTGATGAAGATGGGCCGTACAGGGCCACTGGTGGAGCCACATCGTGGGCCGCAGGCAGGCAAGTCTGGGGACCCCCGTTCCTAGGATGCCGACAGTAGCCCCCGGGCCCAAGGCGCGCTCGGACATGGCTTCGAGGTGAAGCCAAGGGGCAAGTGCGGAGCGCCGCGGGCCCCAACAGCCTGCAGCCTCGGTTGACGCGTGGCGATTGATGGGACGTGAGCGTCTCCGCTTCGCCACGCCGCCTCGGCAACTGCCCGACTGACAAAATGCTGGCGCGGGCTGCATTTGCCTTCATTGCTTTCCTTCGTCTTGCTCCAGATCCCCTTTCTTGCTCTTCGCTTCCAGAGACTCCAGATCCGCCCAGATCCTCCTTCAAGCCTGCCACCAATGGCGCCCAAAAAAGCTTGGTCTGCTCCTCCGCCATCCTGGTACTAGCCTGCGCTCGATGCGCCGAGTGTCTCGGAGAAGAACCTTGTCGTTGTGCTCCTGATGACGGCGGAGGGTGATGAGAAGAGGAAGACTGTGCTCCGGGCTGGCTCCGCCGAGCCGGAGGCCTCAGGAAGCACCTTCTACCCCTTCTTCATGAGCAGCATCGTAGCCGGGTTGGTTCCCCCTTCTCCGACTTCTTCTACTCCATCCTCAGCCAGTACAAGATTCACGCCCTCCATCTTCATCCCAACTCCATCCTCCTCCTGTCGATCTTCGCCTTCTACTGCGAGGCGTACGTTGGAGTGATGCCATCTGTGGCACTGCTGTGCCACTTCTTCTTCCAACTCAGGGTGATCAAGGAGGGCCACAACTCAGGGTGCGTCAACTTCGTCGCGGCCAACAAGACCAACGCGATCTCGAAGCCCGGGAAGAAGGCCGAGGGCTTCTGGAGCATGTGGGTCCTGATGGATGCCATGTGCTCCCACACCCAGCTGGTGCTGCCGACGGAGATGCCCATGTCCCACGACGAGTGGTCTTGCGCGAAGCTCGCCGACCCTCAGGCGGCGGAGGTGTTGGAGAGGATGACCGCCGACCTGAAGCCCTTTGACCCAAGGGCGGCGAAGCTGACGGGGGCCATGATAGTTAAAGAGTTCATGGCGCAGCGCGTGACTCCCCTCCAGGCACGCCTGCGCCCCTTGTGGAATCTTGGAGATGACGGGGACGACCTTCGCCTGTGTCTGGAGGCCCTTTCTGATGAGGAGTTGCGCTCGGGCCTCCGCTCCTTGGTTGGGGACGACCAAGTGTACCCGTCGGACTCCTTCGTTCCCTTGTTCCGCCGCCCAGATGGGGCGGAGGCTGCCGCCGCCATGCCCGTCTTCGCCGGGCGTGGGCTTGTGCCGCCTGCACCGTCGAATGTCCTGGTGACGACTCTAGTGGACGTGTCTTCCGACGAGTCTCGTGAGGAGGAAGAAGAGGAGGAGGAGGAGGAGAGCGACTTGGAAGTGACCCGCGAAGGGGCGGGGCAGACCTCCCCTTTGCGCAAGGCTAACATCCTCTACACCCTGCTTGATGACGATGACGAGGCCGATGTCCCCCTGGAGAGGGAGGAGCTTCCCGTGGCAGGGGGCTCCACGAGGTCCAAGGTCAGTCCCCTGATGAGGCCATCGGCCGAGGTTACGACGAGGGGCAGGTCGGCGCTGATCTCCGAAGACGACGCCCCTACTCTGACGCTGCCTGGAGCTGCTTCTGGCCCATCTGCAACCCCCTCTTCCACTCATGGAGCCCGCGGGCCCGCGCCTCAGGCTGCGAAGCTCTCAGGTTTCAAGCTTAAGAAGCGGAGAGACTACAACGCGGTGGACCAGTAAGTGTTCTCCTCCTGCCTTGTTCTTGCTTCTGCTGCTGATTCTTGATGCTTCTCCATTGTGCAATTAGGCCGACGCCCGTGGCAAAGAATAGGAAGGAGGAAGCGGTGGTACTGCTCGGGACCAAATCGCCTGCGGTGGCTACACCCCCCTCCGTGGGGAAGGGCAGTGACGGTTCTCGCGCTTCTCCGACCCAATCGTCCTCGCATGGCTTGGGGGAGCGTCCTCAGGAGGAGGCAGCCCCCGTAGCCCCACTGGCTCCGGAGGTGCCAACGTCGGGCTCGGTTGCTTGGGTCCCCAAAGCTCAGGAGCTCCCAGCCTCCCAGGCCATGGTGACAACGTTGCCTCCTCCTTTGTCCGCCGCACTACTGACCCCGGATCCTTCCGCCTCCCCTGAGTCCTGGAGCATGCTCTCTCTGCGCTGACCCTGTTGCGGGAGGATCTTGAACAAACCGACCATCGCCTGGTGGCCGGGCGCCTAGAGCCGATCTCTGGCTGGCTTCACTCCGATGTGTCCATCCAGGCGGCGCTAAGCCAGGCTGCGACGGCCTCCGAGAAGAACAAGCAGGCCGTCGCCCAAGCCGCGGCTGCTCGTGAGGTGGCGCTGAAGGATGCCGGGGCCGCCCAGGATCGATGTCGGTCGCTGGAGACCATGCACAATGAGCGTGCGGCCGAAGCTCGAGACCGCAAGGCGGAGGAGGAGAAGATGAAGGCCCGAGAGGACACCGTCAGGGGTCGCGATGACGAACTGGACGAGTTGGCGAAGGCACAGGCCACGAAGCGCAGCCGGCTGGAGATGCTGGAGCAGAAGATGAAGGAAGAGAAGGCCGAGCTGGAAGCCAAGGCGAAGGTCCTGGCTGAGGACCGTGTGGCCTGCAAGTCCCTTGAGGAGAAGACCCGCCTGGCACTGCGAGCACTCTATGAGAAGGGCTTAGAGGAGCAGCTGGCGACACACGACGAGGGCCCCACCCAGCTGCTTCCTCATTTATTCGTGGCGCTTGAAGATGTCGTGGACGGGATCGGCCTCTTGGTGGAGGGGGAAGCCCGTGCGCTTTCCTCGGCCGCGCTGACGCGCGTCTTCAGCCATCTCTATCTTCATGATCCTGACGCCAACCTTGACGAGCTGCTGGAGCCTGTGGATGACGAGCGCTGCGCAGCTGCTACCGAAGCCGTGAAGGGCCAGGTGGAGGCTTTGCTGAAGAAGTTCCTCCCCTTCGACCCTGCGCCCACAACTGGTGGTGCTGCGGAACCTGCAACTCCGGCGGGCGGCACAGGTGAGGGCAACATCACCGTCGAAGGGGCACCTCTTGCAAGCGACGACGGCGTCCAGGGATGATGAGATGACTTGCTGGCGACTCCTTTTCCTGCTTTGCCTCTACAACATGTACCGTGCCTCGTGGAGGTGTTAAACTTGTGTTTGGTATTTGAAGAACAGTATGTCTTGTAATATTTATTTGAGATTTTGCGATTTCCTTCCCGTTTGCTTGGTGTTCTACGTCGGCAAGGCCCAACCCCGCGCATACCTCAGCCACCGTTGTGCTGTCCGGATCGCCAGGATGGGACCAGGGGGTGAGGGGCTACGTGACCAGTTAGGCTCCTGAGTCGCGATGCCCAGGAGTCCCTCTTGACGTGCAAACAGCTTGCGCGAACGAGATGCGAGGGTAGGCCTTAGTGTTCTACGTCGGCAGGGCCCAACCCCGCGCATACCTAAGCCACCGTTGGGCCGTCCGGATCAATAGGACGGGACCAAGGAGTGAGGGGCTACGTGGCCAGTTAGGCTCCTGAGTCGCCATGCACAGGAGTCCCCCTTGACGCTCAAACGACGTTCATACCTTTTCCCTCGCCAAGGCTCCACTCGGGAGGGGCGCGCGACGACCAGGTCCAAGGGACCTGGTAGGGTGGCGTACGCTTGGGCGTGACCCAAGCGCAGCCCCCGTGCCCAGCCCCCTCGCGCGACTCTCCTGAGGGGAGGTGTTCCGATGAGGCCATTCACTGAGCTCGGAGGCTCCCTGAGGTTGATACAGCCATGGGGCCGCCCTTAGTTGTTTATCACCAGCGCGGGGCATAGCGCTTCCGCACTTGCACGGGCATAGCCGCTCCTCGACCGTGTCGACAGCCAGCGCGGAGCATGGTGCTTCCACTGGTACGTGGGTGAGGGCTCCCTCTGAGTGGAGCCCCCGGGGCGTGTACAGCCCTGCCCTGACACGTGTCTTGCATGGCAGGGCTGGACGAGGTGTGTCTGGGCACCCGTGAGCCAGCGCGGGACTCACGAGGCCCTACCTCAAGGCGGGTTGCGCCTGGTCTTGGTTCTTGATGACTGTGGTGGTCCTGCAAGATGGTTAGGCAACCTGTGTCGAACGAATCTCCTGAGGCTATCGCATGTGAAGGCCAAGCGCCAACGACCCCAGGAGGTGAAGTGAACGGGGCCGGCCCGCCAGACAGAGCTCAGCCATTGGGTTTATCAATGCTGCAGGGACAGACTCGAGCACAGACGTCGTGCCTAGTCTTCTCATGCGAAGGATCCTGAAGAAAGACGACCGGTGTGCGGCTCCTGTGGTGGCGAGGTGCCGGGCGACGTGCCCTGGCCTACCGATGCACGATTAGCTCATGCGAGAACAAGGCACCAAGAGCCACGGGAGGTGACGTACGCGGGACAGGCCCGCGAGCCAGAGCTCAGCCTCTTGGATTTAGCGACGCTGCAGTGACGGACCCGAGCACAGACGTCGTGCCATTCCTTAAGCATGAGGCGGTCGTGGGTGGGCTTGCAAGGGCGTACGACGCTGATGGTATCGAAGTACCAGGCAGGCGGGTGATAACCATAGATAACTCATGCGAGGAAGCAAACTAGTTCATGTAGATGCAGGAACGATACATGCCACTGGGTCGGACCTGAGTGGCCTGGGGATGATGCAATCCGAGGGGCGCCCCCAACAGAGTAAGCTAAAGATGTAAAAAGATACATGTCGCGGGGGCAGGTCCGTGCGACCTGGGAATGATGCAGCCCGAGGGGCGCTCCCAGCTGAATAAACTTGGAAAATGTCACCTGGTTCCGTTGTCGAAGGATTGTTGGGGTAGCCGAAGACGCGTGATGAAGGAACCGCTCCTCATGAGCCGCCAGGGCCCTGAGCCTCTGGAGGCTCTGGGAGCTCGGGTGGTTCCTTGAGGACCGTCTCCATCTCCGCAAGGACTGCGTGATGCCTGGCCTCCTGAGCTGCCAGGATGCTCCGTAGGTGACGCTGGTAGACGACCGCCATGTTCAGATGGCCAAATGGCATGCGAACATAGCTGTGAGGTGGGCCCTCACACCGCCCAATGCGCGAAGGCCAAAAGCGCTCCTGCGATGCGGCCCTGTTGAGTCCTGGAATGTCGATGCAGACGCGCAGCCCGCCGTCCTCGCCAGGATGGGGAGCTGCGCCGGTTGGTGGGCAGCGGTCGCCGCGCATGGCTCTTGCATCTTATAGCTCCTGAGTGGTCTTGGTGACGAACTCCTAAGCACCAGGTGCTCCTCGCCTTGCGCCCTCTTGAGGGGAGCGTGCCGCAAAGCACGCTTCCACGTGGTGCCCGAGCGCCTCCCTCGTGATGTTGGCTAGGTCTTAGGCCCTCCAGAAGAGACCCTCGAGCCTCACCCGAGGAGGGCGCCAAGCGCTCCTTCCTATGCGAGGGAGGGAGGCGCCCCAGGTGTGGGCGCCAATCCTGAGACAGTGCCGCTAGAGACGCCGCTCTCCTGAGGCCCTGTGCAGAGTAGTTGCTTCTTCTTCTTTGGGATGGCCTCAGGAGGGTACTGGACGCCCTCGCTGTCGGGGTCTTTGATTGCTGCGGCTTGGAAGGCGCGCTCCAGGGAGCACACCGCATCTCTCTCTTCGCAGGGAGTGTGATGATTCTGCCACTTCCCGGCATCTTGAGGAAATTGTAGTCGTGGTGGATCACTACCATGAACTTGGCTAATGCCGCATACCCAAGGATGGCATTGTACGGCAGACGGATGTGGGCGACGTCAAAGTCAATGAGCTCGGTGCGGTAGTTGTCGCGCTGGCCGAAGGTGACAGGGAGCCGGACCTGCCCTATCGGGGTGGTGGAGCCGTCGGTCACTCCTGAGAAAGGCTTGGTAGTCTGTAGCTGATCGTATGGCACTTGGAGGCTGTCGAATGTCTCGACTGTCCGGACGTTAAGCCCTGCACCACCGTCGATGAGGGTCTTGGTGACTTGGACGTTGCTGGTGACAGGCGAGCATAGCATCTGGAGGGTGCCGGCGGTCGCCGCGCACTTGAGCTGGTCTGACGAGCTGAAAGTGATGGCGCACTTGGACCACTTGAGCGGGCGCGTGGCCTCGATCCTGGGAAGAGCCGCGTTCACCTCGCGAGCAAACTGCTTGAAGACGCGCTGGGATGCTGGGGCCTGAGCGCTGCCAAAGATGCAGGCAATAGCGCATGGTTCCTGGAAGCCACCAGCCCCCTCGTCCTAATGATGGTCGTCGTTCCATCTTGGTGGTGGCGGAAGTGGAGGGAGACCAACATTGCCGTGAGGGCGGTCCTCGCGAGGCTAGTCCCTCCATGCAGCCTCACGAGGCTGGTCCTGCCAGCGGTCATCACGAGGCGGTCGCGCCACTCCTGGCGGGGGCCGCGGTCATCCCAGCGTCCCCTGAGGGAGTCCTGGATTAAGGGGTCCTCAGGCGTTCGGCCTGTTATCCATGGGCCGGACTGGTGGGCTGTGAAGACATGAAGGCTGAACACTCTACACGTGTCCGGATTAGACTCTCCTTAGCGTGGAAGGCAAGCTTGGCGATCAACTATGAAGATTTTTTCCTATGTAACCGACTCTATGTAACCCTAGATCCCTCTGGTGTCTATATAAACCGGAGGGTGTAGTCCGGATAGGATATATTTATTACCATAGTCATACAGGCTAGACTTCTAGGGTTTAGCCATTACAATCTCGTGGTAGATCAACTCTTGCAATACTCATATTCATCAAGATCAATCAAGCAGGAAGTAGGGTATTACCTCCATAGAGAGGGCCCGAACCTGGGTAAACATCGTGTCCCCCGTCTCATGTTACCATCGATCCTAGACGCACAGTTCGGGACCCCCTACCCGAGATCAGCCGGTTTTGACACCGACATTGGTGCTTTCATTGAGAGTTCCACTGTGATGTCGACGAAAGGTTCGATGGCTCGCCTTGTCCTTGAAGACAACATCACCTCCAGAGGAGTCCTGGCCCTAGGCCAAACCCTCCGGCTGGGCGGCTTTACTATGATCGCCCGTTCGGCCGTTGAGCCGACGATGACCTCTCGGGCCATCGGAAACCCCCTTCGCATCAACTCCGAACACTCCAACCAGATGGATCCGACAGAGTTTTCGTCCTTGAGCGAACTCCTAGATCGCATCGCCGCTTTTGGAATCGCCACAGATTATGATCGGATCGGGCTTAAAACCGATCAAGGAGAAATCAAAACTCCACCCGTCACCCACCAGATAGCGGTAGTCGAGGAGCAGAACGTCGAGTCTTCTTCTATATCGAAGACTGACTGTGTTCGGATCGCCGATAAAGAAGACCCGGATACCTACCAGCGAAAGGATGCGACCAGCCCTCCGAACATAGAATCAGATGGCAGTCCATAGCAATCAGAAGATATTCCGAAGCCCGGACTATTGAGTCTGGAAGGCCTTCAAACTCCGGACAATCGGTCTAGTCAGGGTGAGGATTTAGTTCCACCCATCCACCCGGACATAGACGCCCTCATCAGCATAAAACAACAGTTTTAGGAAACGGTTCACTACTTTTGGGCCAGGTTCCTCCTTGTCAAAAGATAAAAGATTGCCGCGACGAGGACGCGATATCAGCATTCCGCAACAATTTCACGGACGAAGGAATCCTCAACGCCATCAATCGTCGCCGCATACTGAAATCCGCTGGCTTAGAAACTATCGTACAGAAGTACACCGCGATGGAAAGCATCTGGAAAAATCAGGCAGCTTGCTGGGAACCGTCGGTCCCAACTCAACTCCTCCTACAGACGAAGAGGGCGCACCCTCGCGGCACGCCCAGTCCAACAGTCAAGAAACATAAATCCATTACGAGGCACGGCACCGTTCTGGAGGGATGGCTCAATGGCCCATGCAAAATACACACGACGCCAGATACCGTGGCAACCCACAGCCTTAGAGCTAGTTGGATACTCCCGCAGGTAGCCAGGAGCGGCGAGGACATCCTCATCAAGGACGCCCCAGAACAGCACCCTGCAGAAAATGACGACACAAGACTATTGATGGTCTTCGAGACATTCACTTCAAACAACAAACACAAATGATCACTTCGTAACCTCGCCGAAGTCCGCAAAATCGCTGCAATAAACCCTTGGAACGACACGGCTATAACATTTAATGCCAGCGACGAACCGAGGAACAAGACAGTCCGAGTGCCATCCGCATTAGTCCTCAGTCCCATCGTGGACGGATTTCGACTTACTAAGGTCCTCGTGGACGGCGGCAGCGGACTAAACCTCATTTATGAGGACACACTCCACAAAATGGAAATAGACAGGAGCCGCATCAAGCAAAGTAGCACAACCTTCCAAGGAATCATTCCCAGTCGGGAGGCGCGATGCACGGGCAAAATCACACTCGACGTGGTATTCAGCACGCTGGAGAACTACCGGTCCGAAGAAATCACTTTCCAAGTGGCCCCTTTCAGGAGCGGATACCACGCCCTGTTGGGACGGGATGCCTTTACATGCTCCCAAGCTATACCTCATTACGGGTATATGAAGCTCAAAATGCCCGGACCAAACGGTATAATCACTCTCATCAGTGATCCGGACATAGCACTCCACGCTGAAAACAAAACCGCATCCCTGGCCCTTGAGGTGCTATCCGAAGCCCTTGCGGCCGAAGAACTAACTGCACTAGGCTCCACGGTGGACAGGGACGATCTGATCCTCGACAAACGCCTCAAATCCACCTCCTTCAAACCAGCAGAAGAAATAGTCAAATTCCAGGTCCACCCAACGGACCCCAAGAAGGCAGCATCTATCGGAGCACAACTGAACCCAACAGTTGACGCCGCACTACGAGAATTCCTGCGCGAAAATTGGGACATATTTGCCTGGCACCCTTCAGATATGCCAGAGATCCCACGCAAGCTGGCCGAACATAGTCTCAATATACTAAAGGGATTTAAACCGGTCAAGCAAACACTGCGGCGCTTTTCCGAACCCAAGCGACAAGCCATGGGGGAGGAGCTGGCCAAGCTTATCGAGGCCGGATTCATTAGAGAAATCAAACATCCGGACTGGCTGGCAAACCTGGTGATGGTACCAAAGATGGAAAAATCCTGGCGCCTATGTGTCAACTTCAAAGACCTCAACAAGGCTTGCCCTAAGGATCCCTTCCCCCTCCCCCGCATTGATCAAATCATTGACGCCACCACAGGACACGACTCACTGCGTTTCCTCGATGCATATTCCGGATACCATCACTACAAAAAAAAATACACTTCCGTGATGATACGTGTTTGTCACAGTAGGTCATGTTTTTTGTCATGCATATACATCCGTGACGATTTTATGACAGAATCAAGATAGTCATACCTGTGCTGTCGTAGAAGTGTTCCATGACATTACCAAAATTATCATCACGGAAGTGTCCACTTCCATGTCGATAAATCGCACGTCACAGATGTGCTTTCGTCAAGGGTGACCGACACGTGGCATCCACCGTAATGAAATGCCGTTAAGCTATCGGGTCGGGTTTTGGATCCGATAACCCGTTAACAGCCCCGACCAATGGGGATTTTCCACGTGTAAAATCATCATTGGCTGGAGGAAACACGTGTCGACTCACCGTTGGGACAGATTGTCATCCGCTCATTGGACCGAAGGCGCATATGATACGGCGACACGTGGCATGGCCCAACAGAGGCCCATTCCTGTGAAAAGGCCGGCCCGTTTGACTTGGTCAAAAGGTGGCGGGCCGGCCCATGGAAAGCCTGTTAACGACCTGTTCGCATATAGCCCATTTACAGCCCGCTAACCCAGGGCCCGTTACGCCCTATCCGAATTAGGCCCAGTAGCGTCATCTGGGCCGTCCAATATGATTCAGCCCGTTTTAACTTCCGGCCCATGTGTGGCCCATGACTTCTTTCGGCCCATATGAGGACCTTTGTAACTCTTGGCCCATTAACGGCCCGTGGTGAAACTGGCCCGTAATGAACAGTGTATCACTTTATACCCATTAACGGCCCGTTATTCCATTGGGCCGTTTCCAGCCCAAGTTATCTTTCGGCCTTCTCAGGGCCCATTGATTCTTGGGCTCATTTGCAGCATTTGGTTACATACGGCCCGTTACTGTCATTTTCTGCTTGTGGGCCAAATTCAGCCCGTCGTTACAGTCGGCTCGTTTGCGGACCGTTAATACCTTGGGCCGTTTTCATGTCAAAAAAAAACCCGTTTGGTTGTTTTCATAGAGTTATCAAATACGGCCTATTAACGGCCCGTTATGGTCCATGAATAGTAGGGCCCATGATTGGCGAAATGATGATACGCCCCGTAGAAGGCCCATGGATCCTACGGCCCGTATGAGGCCCATGGATAGTACGGCCCGTAGAAGGCCCATGGATCATACGGCCCGTAGAAGGCCCATGGACCCTACGGCCCGTAGAAGGCTCATGGACCCTAAGGCCCGTATAGAAGGCCGATGGATCCTACGGCCGGACGAAGGCCCATGGATCATACGGCCTGCAGGAGGCCCATGGTTACAACAGTCCGTGTGTTGCCATGATTATTTTGGCCTAGTTACCAAAAATAAGCTATTGTGGCCACTAGAAAAAAAACAGAAAAAGAACTGCAGTGACTACAAGCAAACAACTAAACAAGACAATAAGGAAATAAATAAGCAAGCAATTAATGCTAGCCTATTACCGCTATTACACATATTACATCCACTGGGCATCAAAGTTCGCCACCAGTGCAAATATAGGGAACAAAGCAGCACATTACATACACTGCCCGTCAAAATTGGCCACCAGTGCAAATAAACGCGGCAGCAAAACAAGAGCATAACTGAAACAACTTCAAAAGAGCTCAAGAAACGTTTTCCTGGGTATCCACCATGCTGGCAATAACCTTAGCAAGCTGATTAGCTTTGTCCTGTTTGGCGCTAAAATCCTCCAACGCTTGCTGTTGCACCAGAAAGTACGCATCTGAATGCTCCAGGGACTTCCACAGTCCTTCCGCTTCTTGTCCCAGCACAACTGATAAATGTCTTTCAGCTTGTAGTTGAGACTCAAGAAACCGAACTGATTCAGACAGTGAGTTTGAATAGCTTGTGCAAGCGGTAGTGCCAGTAACTCGAACACTAAACCAAGACAGGACTTTGGGGTTGTCTCGCTGTCTTCAAGATAGTCTTCCTTAGCTGTTTTATCAGCTTTGTTGGAGACCAACAAGGATGTGTCACTATCCTGAACCTTATCTGCATTACTTCCTTTACCATTGCTTAATAAGGCACTCTTCCCCAATATTCTGTCAGCATTCTAAAAGAAGAAACAAGCAGACACATAACAAGTTTAGCATGTACTAGTATATGAAACTCATTTCGGTGAACCAGTTCATTAGTAAGGTGGACAGGACTAAACTACCAAGTCTTCTATTGCCAAGTACTAGTACATAATAAAAGCATCAAACAAACATATATCTATGTCCTATGGTCACTTCATTGTCTTGCCAAATCAAAATAGAGACACGGTTCAAATCATATCAGTTCAAGATAAAGCAGTAGTGAAAGAATACAAAACGTGGGAAACTACACGACACAACAAGATTTCAGATGGGTACCACGGGTCTACATGTACAACAACACTACTGGCTCTGTTGTAATGCTAGTAATGTGCATGATATGAAAGTCAACTGTATACACAATTGAAATTGAAATCAACAGAGCTATTGATAAGACCAAACCTGTTAAAGAAACATGCGTGAACATACCTGCTGTGCCATTGGAGTTTCGATTGGATCCTTTAATTTAAAAATAAGTTTGTATGAGTAAATACAGTGATACAAGAGCAAAGCAATCATAGTTAAAAAAGGCGCGCCTAAGCGAGCGCTTAAGCGCGCCTAGGCTCTAGGCGTTGGCAAAACGCATTGCGCATAACTACGCATAATCTATGCATAACCGCGCATAAGCATGCGCTTTGGTCAGTATAGCGCAAGGCGGTGGCAAAACACACAATTAACGCCTAGCGCTTTTTTGAACTATGATAGCAATGGAATCTTAAATTAGAACAGTTGTTCTTAAGGTTTAGGCACTTGTTCTACATGAACAGAGTACAGTAAGACGCAAGAATATAATACTTAAAAATAGAAAATGAGCTCATAGACCTTACCACATTCTTGGTTCGGGACCAGTACAGAACAAGGCATTCCCAGTCATCGTGCAGTAAATGTGTCTCAGGAGAACGTAAGGGAATTTGATGAGTTTCTTTGCCGCTGAAGTACGTTTTCTTCAGGTAATTCCGATACTGCCACCAAGCATTCTTGAAGATAGGAGAGGTATTAGCACAGGTTACCTCATCCTGAGTTTCCAAATCGGTCCTTCTCTATAGAGAAAAATGGGAAAAATTTGCTGTATTATAACCATCATGGAGGTAGGATGTATGGGACGAAGCAAAGTAATTGCCATGAATAACATTGCTTACACATAACTCCTGGACAAACACCTACAACTGGCATTTTCCTTCATCTTCAGTATAATATTTCCCAGATGGGAAGATACGCACATACGATTTAACAACATCAAATGCGATAGATGCTAAACTACAACTAGCTGGTTGTGCTTCCTCCACAGGAATAGGCGTACTAACTAGTGGAGTTGGGGTTCGCCGTGATAGTACTGGCCCTTTGGGCACTGGAGCTGCCTTACTAACTGCTCTTGTTTGGGAGCTCTGTGGTGGAGATGGTGATGTGTCAACAGGAACTAGGTTACTATCGGCTGGGGTTGGGGTTAAATTGGGTGAAGCTGGTTCTCTGTCCATCGCAGTAGGGGTACAATCTGCGGGAGTTTGGGTTATGTGTGGTAGGGCTGGTTCTTGTGCATGTACAACCGGGGTGCTATCTCCACCAAGAGGTAGCACCGTTTTATTTGAAGACCGCGTTTTTAGTCCGCTAGATACTGGCATCACCCGCTCCAATTCAAATGGCTGATAAACAGGAAACATAGTTGAATGTACAGACATTGTATGAGAGACAGATGCAATAGATAGTGTGGAAAAAAGAGGGCATGAAATAGTTGACATGTATATTGTTTAACTAAAACGGATAGCATGACATAATTTCACATATATGATGTCTATCTAAACTGGATAGCATAGCATAACATAATTCAAAGATATGATGAATAACTAAACAGGATCGCATGACATAATTCACCTACATGTTATCTAAGTAATCAGGATCGCATCATTTAATTCACATATGTGATTTATATGCTAAACAGAGGGCATTCGATATGATCTGAACTAAGAACATGGTGTTGAATATTGTGTATATGATGTCTAAACTATGCAATGCAAGACACCGTATGCATGATATGAGCAGTATATCTGTGCCAAGTTAGAGCATACACCTCAGTGAGCTATCGTGACCCAACAAGAGATCTGCTTCGACAGGTAGCACTGTCTGCTCTGAAGGCCTTGTTTTCACTCCAGATTTTTCCATCTCCCACCCAAATGGCTGATTCACAGGAAGAGTAGTTTAATGTACAAACATTGTCGACAAATGGAAATGTAATGAAGAAAAGGTTGGCAAGATATCATTCAAATATATGATGCCTGGTTAAACAGGATGGCATTGCACATTTCACATATATTATGGCTGGCTAAAAGACATGAGACTGCATAATTCCCATATATGATATAGAAACTAAACAGGTGGCATTACAAAACATGTCTAAACTAAGCAGATGACATATATGATGTCAAAAGTAGGCACTGCAAGGCAACATATGCATGATATGACTAACATCATCATGCCAAGGTAGAGCAAACACCTTGGGGGGTAAATAGGAGTGGTCAGCGGCGTCTGAATCTGCCTCAGAACAGATATCTTCCTCTGGATTACAATCTAGAGAGGGGTGGGGAGGGTTTGCCATTGAACCCACCATGGAGCGATGTCTGCATGACATTGTATTGCCGCACAAAACTCTTCTGTTTTTCTCTACATGTTCAGCATGACTGTGTACAATATCTGACATGCATACGAAAAAAATATGGTGAGATTATGTAAGGAGAGCATGCAGAAATTTAGAGTGATGGTAACAACCAGTGGATCGACGTTTTTTCGTTGAACCAAAATAGCCCTAATGGATCGACGTGAATGTATAGTAATAAGTGATGCAACAAGTGTACAACCTCTTTGCCGTAGCCGTGTCGACCTCAGCATCATTGGGTTGGTCGCTGAAGTAGTTGAGGCAGAGGTGGCTGTCGGAGGTGTGGAGGAAGATCTGAGGAATGTGTAGACGGCGTCCAGGGCACTGCTCTGTTGTGATGGATCGTTCTGTCGTTGGAGCAGCTCCGGTGAGCCGTAAGACGTCAAGGCTGAAGCACCACAAGACAGACATCATCAATCTCAAGTGGGATTCTAATAGAATCTCCAATAGATGATGTAAAATGGATGTAAAATTAACATCACCAAAACCACCTGACTACAACAGATGAGGTAAAAACTGTTGACTCTCAACTTAACTGTCGAAACTAAAATTTACTGTGGAATCTGAATGCTACTGTCGAAACTGAACGCAATGCTAGCAGAGAGGCACTTGACATGTAGTTTAGGGACGGCTTGTAGTTCATCTTCAACCTGCACCCCATGAGCCGCCAGCCACCACCGGCCAAACCGCCGGCCCCAGCGCCGCCTCGCCGCCCCGAAACAACTCGCCACCGCCGCCCCGGCCAGCCCTCTAGGCCCCCCGCCCCCACCCTAAACCCTAAGATAGATAGTGGGGTACCTCTCCGGCGAGCCCCCGTCCCCGCTGCGGGTGGTTCTTCCTTAACTCCGGCGAGCCCCCCCAACCCCTGAAAATCGACTGACCCAAAAGTCGATTCAGTCGACTGAAGTGTGGCTTAATCGGAGCAGAGCAGCAGCACGAGCGAGGGGAAGAGCAGCAACAGTAGCTGGGCGAGCGAGCGATCGAGCGAGAGCCGGAGCAGCAGCAGCAGCGCGAGCGAGCAAGCGAGAGCCGGAGCAGCAGCAGCAGATCCGGCTGGTATGGACGCCGCCGCCGAAGGGGCCTCACACTGGGGGAGAGCTGCCGTGGAGATGTCGCCTGCGGCGCCGGCTTCAAGGTAGCCGCTCCATGGGGGTGCGGGATGTAGCACCGTCGGCGCCGGGAGGTCGAGTTAAGAATTAGGTGCGATGCCATGAGTGTACAACCTCTTTGGTGGCGCCGAGTAGGCCTCGGCTTCGTCTGAGGAGTCGGTGAGGATGCTGCGGTTCCGATGGAGCACGTTAAGGCGGCGCTGTGGGGATGGAGCAGCCGCGATAGATGAGGCGATCGTCGGAGCAGCTCCTTGGAGGTGGAGGACGGGGCGGCTGAACCAGCGGGACGGCGAGATGGACGACGGATCCTCATTCGGGGAGGTGGACGAGGGACGTCGAGCTTTTGCGGTGGACGACATCGTCAGGGAAGAGGCTCTGGCTGGGCAGCGGTGACGTGGCGGACGGAGGAGGGTGGGGTTCCGCGGCTGGAGCGGAGAGGTTACGGCGGCCTGGGATTTCGAATGGCGAAAAGGGGGCGACGGGAGGGGGTGAAGCATGACTTAGGGACGCGCTTGTCCAAAATGTAGGGTGTCTTACAAAAGTACCCCCCACCGATTTGAACTAGTGGCCCTTTCGGCTCAGGGTTAGAAGGGGGATTTCGCGTGTCGGGATTTGGCAGCTGGAGGGAGTTTTCGCGCGCGTTGTAATTTCGGGATAGCAAGGCGCGGGTTGTGAAGGCGCCAGTTTTGGGAGCACGATATCTGAATTTTCGGGATATAACAAGACGCGGGTTGAATTTTAGGGACAAGCCTAACGTGTAGTAATATTGTACTTGTACGTACCAAATCAATTCGCACTTCCCTCAACCAAAAAGAAAACGAAAAAAATAAAACTATTCACACCACACAAAGAGAGAGTCTTGCCCCGTTTTACTATACTAATGCTATTCAAAGCTACTCCCTCCTTCCATCTATATAGGGCCTAATGCGTTTTTCGATGCTAACTTTCACCAAATATTAGAGCAATGATATATGACATGCAACTTACACAAAGCACACCGTTAAATTCGTCTGTGAAAGGTTCTTTCAATGATATAATTTTCACATTGTGCATGTCATGTACTAATAATCTTGTCAATAGTCATACCAACATTAATTTTCACATTGTGCATTTCATGATTGCGGTCTTAAAAATCTCATTACGCCCTATATAGATGGAAGGAGGGAGTATGAATCCATGTTATGTCCGATTAAATTTTTTCGCTTGCTGTATAATGCATGTAACCTACTCATCCAACATTTTAGTGCATTCCAAATGTCTATAGTACCACTGCAATTCGAACTAAATTTGAATTCGTTTCTCTATTTCAATAAGAATCTACAATCATGATTGTTGCCAACTTCAACCATCATAGTTTCCTTGCTATCCGCCAGATATAAATCGGACGGCCTATAATGCACGATGGCAGGCACACCATCATCAACAACTCCTTTTTTTATAAGAGTAGAGATAAAATATGTTAAATGTAGTATAACATGTTCATAACAACACCATGTGTATCACCGTTATATATATTCACACATGCGTCGGTTTGAAACACTATGATAAATTCTTCAAATATCCGAATTCGCTTTTTATAATGAAGTATATATGATCTCTATTCGTCTTTTACACCCACACAACCCTCTTATCTTTGTAGCTAGCGCTAACTTTCCCTTGTGCATGCACACGCCCGCATCCCTCTCACCCTCTCTCAGCATTCTCTAGCTCCATCGCGCAAATTCGTCTTTTCACTTTAGGTCATTCACCCATGGTGTGTGTAGGCCCCCAGCTCCTTCTTTACGACACACATTGATCGATATGCCTCTCTAGCCAGGTGTGCCTAGCACAAACACAAGCTTCCCCTCTTCTCTTGTCACCATCCATGCCTCACTCCCACCACTCTTTTCATCGTTCTCATGCTCGCACACTCCTCCCCCCTCGATATAGTATGCCTCTCGTACCACCTCCTACATGCATCCCTCTCTCTCTATCCTTCTCCTCGTGCCTCATTTGCTTCTAAAACACACATGCATGTATACCGATCAATCTCCCAACATATACATAGATCGTCTTTAACTACCCCCCCCATCGATCGACGTACCTCACAAGTTATGTCTCTCCTTTCTCTAACCAAGGGCGATTGATCTTCCTATGTAGTTACGTCTGCTTACCACAGCCACATCGTCCCCCTCATCCTTCGTGCATGCCTCCTGACCCGTCTCTCACAAGCATGTGCACAGACAACAACCAGCCATCTCCTCTCTTATTGATATTGCGGGCATGCCCTCCGTTTGTCTAGCAAGCCTATCCCACCATTTGTTAGAAGCAACTCCACTACCACCCCCTCCAACACTCTAGCTCTGTCTCTCTCCCAACCTTATTCCTCTCCTGCACATATGCATGGATGTCGATCGATCTCCCTTAATACATGAGGCAGATCGATCTCCTTAATACATGAGGTAGGCCTCTCTCCTCCTCCACACATATACCAGCCATTGTACCTCTATAGTTAATTGGGCCTCCATCTTCCCCCACCACACACCGATAGTCGAGCGCTGCAGGTAGGTATCCATGCCACTGAGACAAACTGCACATGTCCCATCTCACGTTCCAGTAGGCCAGCCACTCTATATCTTTGACGTGGGCACACACAAATTCGATGGCACTCTTTATCGATCGCGCGCGCACAGACACACACATCATCCCTCTCTTCGATTCTATGGACACCTCAAGCCGATGATACCTCTACTCTCTTCTCGTGGATCGCCCCCTCTATATATATGTTATATCCAGGACTCTATTTCACACACATTGCATATGTTACATTTTTTGATTGACCCCCCCAAAAAAACTCTCAAGAACCCACACACTATATCTCTCTAGGTTTGTATCTCTCTCACACAACCCCACGTAGGTGGTGTACGTATACAAGAAGAGAATAGGTGCACCGTGCACATACTCACGCTTCGTGCCGAGCCACACTCGCGCAGGTACACGGTGGAGCTCATTTCTTTAAGAAATGGCAGCCCACGTGCTAATTTGAACGCCTGTAGCGGTTGTTTACCTAGGGAGGTCGTGTACCACGCGTGCACGAAACAAAGTTCGACTTGACGCGTTATTTTTAAATAAAGTTATAGCGCTCAATGGCACGTACACAGAATATAAAATGATTTTTATGGAGAAAAAGGTAGTCCGCTCACTATATCCAATGGAGCCTGCCTGCCTGGTTTGTCGCTCTTCAGAGTATCTCACACAAGGCTACGGTGGCCTCTTTGTCTCTCACCGTTGGTCACTGATCCGGCCGCATCCCGTCCGCCGGGGGAAAGGGAGTACGGTGGCCTCTCTCTCTCTCACCGTTGGTCACTGATCCGGCCGCATCCCGTCCGCCGGGGGAAAGGGAGGAAGTGCATCGTTTCTCCGTTTGACGGCGCCAAGGCAGCACGTCCCGATCTGCGGTACACAATGTTCTCTCTGACCAAGCTTCGGCGCGGCAGGGCCTACGCCACCTGCTCGCGGATTCAGCCCGCCGCCGCTCACCTAGTTACATCCCGACGACCTCCAGGTATCCCCTTCGGCCTTGCTCCACTCCCGTCTTCCCACGTCGCTGCATGTGGATCTTCCATAGTTCTTTGCCCAAAACGTAGCTCGTCCGGCATACTTTCCATATTGCATTCTCGTCCTCACTCCGTTTTAGACAAACACAACCATGTTGTTATCTTCCCTTAGGTCAAGGAATATGCTTCTTTTTTGTCGTCGCATGTGTCATCAACTGTTATTGGCCAGTAATTGTTTCCTTTCTACTCGTTGCTATTGCGACCTTTTGGTGAACTGCACAAATCACTTTTTTTAAATTATAATAAGAGTGCAGACGCTCCTCCATCCGGTTCCTAGTACTAGTATAGTACGTACCTTTATAGACTATAGCAGTAGTACTAGTAAACTTTGCGCTTGGTTGTTCACCTATTCGCGAAGTCGAACAATAATAGCACTAGTAGTATAGTGTATGCTTCTGGCAATCTGACACCGAATTAACTGTTGCACGTCCACCGCCTGAGCGAGGGAGAGCTTGCATTAGTCAAAAGTTTCTCCTTGTCCTGCGAGCCACCGCGCGCAAGCTTCTCCCGTCCTGCAACCTTCTCCTCGTTCGGCAAGTTGATGGGACACAGCAAAGTAATGCTAGTCCATACTGCCTCCTCTCCGGTTAATATGGCTTAATTTCAAACGAGATAAATACACTGTCTGTCACTGTATATTTGTAAAAATACGGTCAATGGACTTCATAATACACTCATTGCGCTCAATATATATATTTTCCGGTGTTTATGCGATCACTGGCTCACCCTGACTGAGTATGTGTGTGCATGCACGTGTAGGTTGAGCACTTGAGCGTGACCGTGTGTGTTCCGTCGTGTGCTCGGACATGCATGCATTAGGGCGTCGCGTGCGTTTTTGCGTCCATGTGTACGTGTGACTGTTGCATACACGTAGGGGGAGTACGTGTAGGGGACACTAAGGAGCAGTCAAATCACACACTAAGTTAGTCGGAAGAAGCAACCATCATTTCACTCTTGAATGACACATATGCAATATAAAATGGTTGATATGGAGAGAAAAAGAAAACCACTATATATACACTAGCAGGAGCCTAAGCTACAAGCCTGCTTGCTTAGGTTGCTCTCTTCACAAGCATAGAACGACGGGCCTGATCCCGCAGCTGGGGGAAGGGAACAATGTTCTGCGTAGACGCGGTCGACATCGGCGAGGGAGAAAACCCACAGTTGGTGCGTCCCAATCGGGGGTCACCGCGGTATGGGCCGATGCCGCGTCCCAACTGCCCTTCTAGCTACAGCCCGACGTCCCAGGTAGTCCATCTTCCTTTTGGAGCCGGCTTGCTCCACTACCGTAGCTCCATCTCCATGTCGATCTTTCTCTACTTCTACCGGCTTCTACTTGTGATGAGTTTATGTCTCATGAACTAGTGCCAGTACTATTATTCTAATCGCACTTCTTCAATATCTTTGCCATCAGGGATGCTCAGGTCGATTTTAGTGGAATTGCACAAAAGCATCGTATGATCCGAGGGTGCCAGTCGTCTTTCCTTCGACAGGTTCTACCTGGCCAGGAAAGTAAATCATGTTTAGGGTTTAGGGTTTAAGTCGTAGTGACCCCATCAATAGTTTTTCTTTCGTACACGCTCTCACAACTTTTTTCTTTAGTTGTGAAGTAAATATTGGCTATGATCTGTGAATCATTGAGATGCATCAGCATGCGTGTTAGTTTTCCTTTGTATTTGATGGAATGTTGTAACAGGGCAACCTTGGAATAGGAATGAAAATGGAGTGGAAAGTTTCCGTTTTTCCGGAGAAAAAATGGAAACGGAGAGAAACCACCGTTTCGTTTCGTTGGATCGCGCCATCGAGCAAAACCAACGTTTAAATCACGTCCGTTGTGTTCGTGTCTCACCCTCCTCCACGGCTCGATCCCACATGGTCGCTCGGCATGCCACTCACCGCAAACCGAGTATACGATAACTTTCCCGCCTGCTTGTCGATGGATCGCGCCATGGAGTACTAGCACTATTGGAAGAGATTGACGAGTTGGGGGAGGACAGCTAGCTGTAGCATGGACTCCCAAGAACTTTTTACATGCATGTTGCAGCCGGCTATTGTGACCTTTGAACGCGGAGCAGTCGCGTGCACCCGGAAGTGGCGCGGGCGACGCTCTCTCGGCCGGCGCGCCGCTTCAATGCCGGCGCCAGTGAGAGGTCGCGCCCGCTCTGGCCGGGCATGAATGCGGCACTAACCATTTCGGGCGGGAAGCACGCGCGGGTGATGAAGAGGGTTTGGGTTGGTTAGGACCGGCCGTGGCAGCGGTCCGGATGTGCGCAAACAAGAGATGTTGTACGTTAATATTGCTGCGTATATAATTAACAACGTAAATAATGTGCCAGTTGGACAAATATGATTGGCGATGGAGATGGAAATGGAATTTTACGTAAACACGGATATGCATGCCTATGTCTATGTGTGTGTGCGCGACGACTCTCGCGACCTGGAAGCGGGGGCGTGTTTTTGATCGAGTTTTCTTTCTTGGTACGTTAGAAAATCAGTTTGTCTAATTCACATCTAGATGTTATTTAAGGATATCACACCTAAGCTCCCACAAGTATATAATGTAGCAACAAGAAACAAAAAAAAACTAGGAAAAAAATAGACCACAAACAGAGTGGACATCAACTTAGATGTGACATAACTATGTCACATCTAGATGTGTCCTAGAGAGACCCTTAAAAAATTGTCCGCCAGTTTTCATTTCTTTTTCCCGGGAACGCGTGTATTCTATTTAGAACCACTGCTATGGATAGATTTTTTTACTCCATTATAGCCTCTTGTTTGATAGAGTTTCTCGCGTCTCGCTCTCTCACCCTCTCCATATCAAAACAAGATGACAGTGTCCACTCTATCTCTCTCCTCATCGGTGGTCACAGATCCTGCCGAATCCCGTCCGCTGCGGGAGGTGAGGAGGTGCAGCGTTGATGTTGTCGCCGTCGGCGACGGAGGAAGCCGATGCACACCGTCCTCTCGGAGCCGGCGCTGGCGCGAAGGAAGATCCTCCGCGCCCTTGTTCGCTGCCGTCGTGTGGGCAGATCCCGCCCGCCCGCCTAAACGACATCTCGCCCACCTGAGGTATAACTTCTTCTACTGGTCCAGCTCCCCAGGTCGCTGCGTGCGGGTTTTCTTCTATGCGACTACTCCCCAGCTCCCCATGCATAGTAGCTAGGGTTCGTTGGCTGGTCCAACATCACCTACTAGTACTATTATAGAGGAAATGCCACCCGAAAAGTTGTCCTAATTTGTGCCTCGGTGGAGGTATACATGTTGTTTCGACAAAAAGTACATGGTGGTTGTGCGATCATTGTCCATATGGTGGTAGTACTATCACTGGTTAAATGAAGAAATGCTTTTTTCTCGGGTATCCTGGTTTAGTTCCCATCAAGATAATTATGATGCTTCTGTTTGTTGGTGTACTTTTCATTCATTATTATTGACAATTGAGATGTCGTTGCTAACCCTTTTTTATATTTTTGGAAACAGCGATGCGTGTCTCCATACCCGGGCATGTCTTCCTCAATTTTAGTGGAACTGCACAAATTGGATGACCATTGTTGTTCCGCCTCACTGTCCTCTGCCACGTGGTTCTTCCTTCCTCGAGCTTGATTACTGAGAAGAAACAGACCACAGTGAGGATTTGTCGAACTTCATAGGTGCCTCACCCAAACTTGATGCCAAATGGATGATGCATCACCACGATGACCTATCGATGCTCATGGTTGCGCCTCATGGTTGCGTCGGCTGGTGAAGCTGATCGATTTTCAATTAAAAACAAGCTGTCTTTCCATCAGTGCTCTTAGCTTGTTACGCACAAAGATGATATCCTTCGTCAGTTTACCTTGGTTGCGTTGGAGATGCAGTCGTCTTTCACGTTGGTGCAATTTTATCACACAATTGGCTATGAACGAAATGTGTCCTCGAAGAAGGATCGACGTTGGTACTAAGAGCATAAGTTTTGTATTGATTTCTAAGCCTTCTCACAACTTTGTCTCCAACTCCGCTGTAATTTTATTTGTCCAGCTATTAACTTTGATGTAAAAAATGGTGTGGACTAAAAACCTGGATGGACGTAGTAGCCCTCCATTTTTATTTACTCAGCATATTAGATTTGACTGAAGTCAGACTTTGTAATACTCTCAAACCTTTCCGATAATTGAAATTAAAATTCTTTATTTGTACACACTCTCACACGTTTCTGATAATTTGGCGCATGTGTGGTTGTTCACTTAAGGGAGGGTAGTGTACCGCACGTGAAGGACAGGAAGTGCGACCAGGACGCGTGGGCGTGGATTGTTAGTTCATCGGAAGTAGTACTAGTTTTCTTCACTGTACATTAAATAAAGAGTTTCATTTCGTACTTACACAATTTAAAACGATTGTTATGGAGAGAATAAGAAAACCACTCAAGTATATATTAGTCGTATACACGAGAGTACTATATGGACGCAGCTTCATTGACTTAGTGCACCTGCCTTTGGATTTATGACAGGTGGGCCCAAAATGTGGCTGGCTCACCTGTCATACAGCCAAAAGCAGGTGCAGTGAAGGCATCGGAGCTCAGTCTGTACTACAATAGTATATATATAAGCGGGAGCCTCAGCGCTTGTTCGCTAGGGTTTGCACTCTCCACACGCTCGCCGCACAACATATATGTTACACGCTGGAGGCTCAGCGTTCATTTGCTAAGGTTTGCTATATTCACAGTCTCTCACCCTCTCTTCACCAGATCTAAACAAGACTGCATTGGCCTCTTGTCTCTCTCTCCCCCCTCACAGCTGGTGAAGGAGGCGTCCGTATCCC
This sequence comes from Aegilops tauschii subsp. strangulata, assembly GCF_002575655.3. NCBI lineage: Eukaryota > Viridiplantae > Streptophyta > Magnoliopsida > Poales > Poaceae > Aegilops > Aegilops tauschii. Next base: position 266,220,687 of record NC_053038.3, on the reverse strand, counting down.
GTCGCACCGGGAAGGGGAGGACGTGCAACGTTCACTCTATCGCCTTCGGCGAGGGAGGCAATCCACTGCCGGCTGCGCTGTTCTCTTTCACCCAACGCCTGTGCGGGACGGCCACCGACCCCTTCTTCCTCCTGCCGTACGTAGTGTGGGCAGATCCGGCCTCCCGCCACATGCCTTGCCACATCCGGACGACCCTAAGGTATAAGTTTCTTTGAAACCGTCGTTACTCTAGCTGCATGTGGATCTTTTTCGATCTGTAGTCGAATCTAGGTCTTGGTTCAAAGAGGAAAGAAGGGTGTGGTGGGCTAGAGCAAGAATCTGGGACGTGGTTCAATGAGGAAAGGAGGGGCGGAAAGTAGTATAGACTGGCTATCCAGCCGCTTTGTCGGTCGAAAAGGGAAAAATGGGGTAACCCAGTACACACATCTGTATGGAACCGATCTCTTTGTTGAAAAGGGAAAGAAACTGGGGGGTCGGGTAGTTTGTGCAGGACTAGATTTGCTACCCTCACATAGGAAGAAGGTTCAAAGAGAACAAATATGGGACCAGCGCATATATGCTGCTTGGCTACATACTCTGGATCACCCATTTATACGTGCGGACGCACATGGTGCTGGCATGTCCCATACAACTATTTTGCTGTTGTTAATCTAAGAATGCCACCGGAAAATTGAAGCAATGCCACTGTTAAAACTAAATTACATTTTTTTAACGAATGTTGTTTCAAGAGAATGTCTCTGTTAATATGAATCAATGCAACCGTTTTAGAAATGCTACTGTCCTACTTTGTTTTCCATCCAAGATAAGTTAGATGCTTCTTTCTGTCACCGTTTGTTTCATCCTCCTTTATCGGCAAGTAATTGTTTCCTTTTTTGCCTCTGTTAAAACAGGGCTATCGATTCAACTTGTTGCTATTGCAACATTTTGCTTCGCTACTCGAAACACTTATGTTTTAAGAGTGTTTTGTGCAGTTCAACTTGAATGTCACACCGGTGACTTTGCTTAATTTTGGTGGAACTGAACAAAAGGAGATCGAGATTTGTTTCCAGTCTTCGTGGCGAGTTGTTTCAAATCTTGGTCTCAACCACATGATGTGCAGTGTGCTTTGAGATGTTGTGCTACTTGTTTTGGTACTGTTTTATATAAATGTCGAATTGAAGCTATTGTATTGCTGTCTTTTCTCATTAAGTAGTGAACCAAAATGGGACCAACCCAGACATGATGCTTGTTGCTTTGTTACAACAAATTCAGCATCACCCCCTTTATAAGCCAGTAATTGATGCCACTCTCAGAATTAACTACTGAATCTTATTTCAAAACTGCAACACTTGTTAGGGATTGGCGGTGTCGTGGAATTGTTACGGCAGATGTCCATGAGCTAGGACTTAGTCGTGGAGCCATCGCAACTAGGAAGCTTGAAGGGGTTATGCGGGACAAGGAACACGAGGGTTTATACTGGTTCGGCCCCTTACGGTGAAGGTAAAAGCCTACGTCCAGTTCGTGGTGTTATTGATTAGGGTTACGATCGCCAGGGAGCTAAATAGCTATGCCCGGATCTCGATGAGGTTGTTGTCGCCCTTAAACCGCTGCCGGGTCCTCCCTTTATATAGGGAGGCTGACGCCCAGCAGTCCTTAGAGTCTCGGCCGGCTCATAAGAGCGTTCGGCTCGGACTCTGAACAATACTTGCCTTACACTACAAGCCTACTATAACAATGATTGTAACTACAGGCTTTAAGCCATATCCGGGTCTCAGCCCATCTCTGGCCCATTATCTTGATACTTATCTCCGGGCTTCTGGCAATGACCCTTAGAATAACCCGGCCCTCCTGGCGGGTGACTCCAAGGTCTATATCCTCAACATTAGGCCCCAGATTGACTTGAGCCGGCTCGTGTCAATCTTTAACTCTGCAGACAGAAAAAATCTCCGGCTTACCATTCACGTGAAGGCCATAACCCGGAGTGACGTCATCCTCTGGACTCCGGATAATCCGCCGTGACGTCATCCTCCATTATGTCCGTTTTTTACTCCGCGAGATCCGCAACGGATCTTTGCCTTTACTATCTTTCCGAAAATTGAGGCGCCGTGAGGGGGAGATAACCACGCCATGGCCTCCTTGAATCTCGCGCCCACTTATGACCCTGCCTTATAAATAGGCCGGCCCAACGCTCTCTTCTCACACTCTCCTTCTTCTTCCTCGCGCTGTCGCTTCTCTACCCGAGCTCCGCCACTACCGCCGCCGTCGCGCCCCTGATCTTCATCAACCCGGCCGCTGCATCACCCTGACTCGGACCAGATAACGGCGGCGACTTCCGCTCTTCCTCAACTCCGGTGAGTCTTCTCTGCCTTGCTAGAACAGATCTGCGGTAGGGTTCCTTCCGTTCTTCGTGTTCGTCACCATTGCCCACAAACTCGGTAGTCCTTGTCACCACTGTAGTTGGTTGATCTTTAACCTTGTGTAGAACCACTGCGGTAGATGTTTGAAACCCATTTCATCTGCAAGAAATCCTCTTTTTACTGCATAAGAACTGTGTTCAATCTCAAGAACTTCTCCTGCTTCTGTTTTTTAGGTCTAGAAAATTTTCTCTGCTCCGACTATTTTGATCCAAAAAAGTTACGGTAGTATGTGAAACCTGTTTTTACCACACTTAGTAAAAACTGCAACCATTGAATCTCGGCGGCTTACATGTCCGGCTTAAAGAAAACACGCGCCATAGAACTTTCCGGTTTAAGGAGAACCATGCTCTGTAGACTCTTCTGGCTTAACTGTAGTAATCCGTAGATGACCAACTTATTCTGAATGCTCCTACGGCTTAGATAACCCACCATATCTGAATACATATCATTAGTCCCCTTCATAAGCCGCCACCTTAGTTTGAACAATAGATCCCCGGCTTATAATTGACCCGGATACTTTTCTCTTTATTATAGACCACCAACCTTCACCATGCCTCCCAAGGCTCCTATCACTTGCAACTGGATGAGATCCAATGTCACTGACGAGACCCTGGCCAACTTCGTTAAGTCCGGATATCTGCCCAAGAAGGAAGTGATGTCCTACCGTGCCCCTAACCCGTCAGAAGAAAGACCACAACCGAGGGACGGGGAGGTAGTGATCTTTGCGGACCATATGAGCCGGGGCTTCGCACCGCCCGGCTCAAAATTCTTCCGGGACGTGCTCAACTTCTTTGACCTCCGGCCTCAGGATATAGGACCCAATTCCATATCCAACATCTGCAACTTCCAAGTCTTTTGTGAAGTATATCTTGGAGAAGAGCCGAGTCTGCTGCTCTTCAGAGAGCTGTTTTATTTGAACCGCCAAAATGAGTGCGCCAACGGGCCAAGTCTAGAGTTAGGCGGCATCTCCATCCAGCGACGTAGGGACTGTCTGTTCCCTTACGCAGAGCCGCCGAGCCACCCTAAGGACTGGAATATGACTTGGTTCTATTGCCAAGATACATCCCCGGCTGACGAGAATCCACTGCCCGGCTTTCGCCCAACGCGCCTGGAACCGACTCATCCACTATCCGACAAACTGACTGCCGCGGAACGCCAGCCCCTGCTTCCAACGATCAACAAGATCAAGGCCCTGCTAGGCAACGGTCTGAACAGAATTGATCTAGTCCGGGTCTGGATCTCATGGCGGGTGATCCCATTAAGCCGCCGCCCTGGCTTAATGTGTGAGTACACCGGGCGAAAGGATGACCCGCAGAGGCACAGTCGCAATGATCTTCCAGAAGACGTTGCCGAAGAAGAAACCAAGGCTCTATTAAACGAGAGCCTGGCAGATTGTGGAAGAACCGGGCTAGCCCCGTTCTGCAAGACCAACCCAGCCCCAGCGGTAAGCCGCTGACTTTAACCTTTCCACTTCTTTTACATGTCACCTTGCTCTGAACCATTTTAAGAGTTCATTAATATATTTCTCAGGCTGATGACAAGTTCTGGCGGGTCAAGTATGACCATGAGGCGGCCAAGAAGGCGAGGAAGGCAAAGAAAGCCGCCAAGAAAGCTGCCCCTCGCAAAAAGGGAAGCAGACCCACTGCTTCGGAGCTGCTTCAATTAAGCGACAGCTCCGAGTCAGAGGTAACCCTTAAACCTTTAAACTCCTGCCATATTTGTCGTTTGCTACTGCCTGCCTTATCAACATATTGCTTATTGACAGGATGACACCAGCGCCAGTAACCCGGTGATTGAAGAGGTAACATCACTTTCCTCCGACTCGGAGCCTTTGCCGCAGCTGAAAGTCCGAAGAGTAACCCGGAAAGTAAGCTTTTCTCATCCATTAGCTCATCAAGACCCTCAATTTCTTTTGAAGCAACAGGTCCATGAAAGCCGGCGTCACACCCGGGCCCGCAAGGACGCCGACCTCTCCGCCGGGTTACCCGACGCAACAAGGAAGCGTCGTACTGAGGTTTTTTCTCACCTGTACCCTTTTCATCCGTTGGCGGGTGTCATCCGTCAGCCACTCAACTCTTCTGACTCCAATTACCAGGAGACCTCCCCCTCTTCGGGTGACTCCATGCAGTCAAGTCTGCCGGCCTTCAAAACTGCACCCGGGTAATAATAATCTCCTTACATTATCTGTCTGTACTTACTCTTTGTATACCTAACACCTCTGTCTTTTCAGTGCCCAGGCAAAGCTCACCAAAAGAGCAAAGAAGACCAGATCAGCCGGACTGCCAGACTTGCCTGAGCCGGAGACGACAGCTCAAGAGCCGCCAGCCGCCTCCGCTGTCGAAGCCACCATTCCCATGGACACGGCGCCTGAAGCCCCTGCTCCGACCACCAAGACAACGACCGAAGCATCAGCTAACCCGGAGGCCTCCGGCTCAGCCCCACCAGCTAACGACCCGGACGTGGTAATTACCCGGACGGAGTATGTTGAGCCGGGGAGACCGACCGCGCTGGCCAAATGCTCCGCCAAGGGGGAGTTGCTGCAACCTCACCGGGTGAATCTGGATCTCTCCAGCTACACCGACTTAAGCATTGGAGAGCTCGTCTCAGGCTACATCAGCTAAGTTCACAAGAGCCGGGACGCCGAGATCGCCATGGTCAACCAGATCCAACAAAAATCTGAGGTAACCTTCTGTTGTCTTCTTACTTTCTGCATAATGATCCTTGTCATTCTAGCCCCCAAGTCTATGACTTATACTTGAATATGTCGTAGACTTAGGTTCCGGTTTACTTAACTGAACCGGCAGTACGTAGATAGATACGTTCAATATGCATTAGCCCCCAAGTGCCAAGTGTCTTTGCTTGGAAAGCGCTTGGGACTTATAGAATGACTGTTAATGACCCGGAAACATATGCAGGCTGTTGGTAAGAAATTTGAGTCGGACCTTGCGGATCTCAAGAGCCGGCTAAAGACACAAGAGATGGAGACCCGGAAGGCAAACGCCAAGTTTGTCTCCAGCATCGCCGCTCAAGAGAAGCTGAAGACCGAATTCGATGCTGAGCGGAAGGCCTGGGCTGAGGAGAGAGCTGCCCTGGTGACCCGGGCCGAACAGGCGGAGAAGGCCCTCACTGAGAAGACCGCTGAGCTCTCCGGCCTAAAGCGCCAGGTTTCCCAAATGGTGGCTGCTATCTTCGGTAAGTCGCCTCGCCGGCTTTCGTCAAATCTGTATATGTTATGACTCATCCTTGTCACCGGCTTGTCTGACCTTTATTAAACAGGTCCCAGGAGTGCCAACCTCAACCAGAGCGTGGTCACCAAGTTAAAGGCCGTGTACACCCTGGTGGAACAACTCTACACCGGGTCACAGCGCGCCTTAGCTGTGGTGGCCCTATCCAATGAGGTGCCAACCCATCTGGCTGAAGTCCTGCGCTGGCTCGCTGTTCTGCCACAGCGGATCCAGGAGCTATGCCGAGCCTCCGCGAGATCCGGAGCAATTGCCGCGCTGAGCCGGGCCAAAGCATTCCTGCCGGAGCTAGACCCGGCAGACATCGCCCTGGGTTACCCAAGCCTGAAGGAAGACGGCTCCGCCTTCGACCAGAAGGACTTTGCGGCATGTGTGAAAGCTGTACGCCCGGTGGCCACCATCATTGGGAACGACACCGACTTATCCAAGTATCAGCCGGGGTACAACGCGGAGAATCAGAGGATTCCAACCCCTCGCTATGAAGCTCTCAGTCTGATTTCTCCGGCTCGCCAGCACACCTTCGCCCCCGAGATTGACCCGGCCGGGTTAATTGACGAAGAGGCCCAGTTCGAAGCTCTCAGCGGCATCGACTGGAAGTCGTCAACCTTCGAGGTCTTGGGATCAGCCGGAGCAGAAGACGAGCCGGGGACTTCAACTCAGCAGGCGTCATAAAGCGGCTGGCGGTTCACCGAACAACGCTCCACCCTTGAGTCTTTGAAGGATTTTTGTAATAGAATAAGTGCAACAATCTATCTCTGCCGTGCCATCGTGCACGTAATGAATGCTGAAACTCCTTAAAGTTATTCTTTTGGTGCTCCTCCGGGTCATAATTACGCCTTTGTCCTTCTCAACCTTAAAAAATACCTTCAAGTGTCTGCATAGAAAGGCAAATCACAAGTCTCAAGGCGGCTTACCGCCCTGAGATTCAGGTGTTTGAAATGGATAACCCGGAATACGAACCAAAAAAGACTGGTCGTTAACTATACTCTGAACATAGCCGTGATAACGCACTTAACGGCCTGTAAACATACTTCCGGTTGAAATAACCCGGGTAGCTTGGTTGATACCTGAACTCGAATTTACCTGTCTTGATGACATCCATGATGTTCAACTAACAAGATAAACCAAAATTAATCCGGCAAGTGAGACCCGGCAGTACACACTTTGACATGAGCAGAGTAGACTTGTGATAAAATATAAAAACTTGGGGCTTCCGATTCGAATACGACCAGAAACCCGGTCCAAAGGGGTTAAGCTAAGATTCGGATGCGATCATATAGCCCCCAGTGGGTGCGGCGATGCCAATCAAAAGGGTATCGACAGCTATGTTCTCTTTGGTTCGAATACGACCCATGTTTGAACAGGAAGCCCCCAAGTGACTCTGAAAATTGTTTAACGATGCTGATTCGAATACGATCCACGTCGGTTCTCAGAGGGGTTACACTATGATTCAAATATGACCAAAGGCAACCTCCCAATGAGCTCGGCACTTTGCCAATCAAAATGGGTATCGACAGCTATGTTCTCTTTGGTTCGAATACGACCCATGTTTGAACAGGAAGCCCCCAAGTGACTTTACTGCTTACGGCTAGACTCGAATACGATCATAAGCCGGATCCTCCTTTCAAATTAGTATGTAAAAAATGACACACACATAATTGGAGGAGAAAAAAGGACAGAGGTCCTGCTTTATTGCTTATCATAATATATACATGTCTGAGATAAATATGTACACCACAAGAGCCGGCAGCTCAAGTGTAGTAAGGCCGAAGCTGAGCTATATTCCATGGCCGACGGGTCTCCTCCTCAGATTTACACGAATCCTTATGTTCCCGAATATCAATGAGATAATATGACCCATTGTGCAAGTTCTTACTGACCACAAAGGGCCCTTCCCAAGGTGGGGATAACTTGTGTGCATCAGTTTGATCCTGGATGAGCCGGAGCACAAGGTCGCCTTCCTGGAAGACCCGGGATTTGACCCGGCGGCTATGATAACGGCGCAGGTCTTGTTGGTAAATCGGTGAACGTGCTGCCGCCATATCACGTTGTTCGTCCAACAAGTCCAGAGCATCTTGGCGCGCTTGTTCATTATCCGTCTCAACATAAGCCTCCACACGAGGCGAATCATGACGGATGTCGCTGGGGAGGACTGCTTCTACTCCATAAACCATGAAGAAAGGCGTGAAGCCAGTAGACCTGTTAGGAGTAGTGTTGATGCTCCATAAGACGGAAGGCAGCTCCTCCACCCAACAACCCGGCGTCCGTTGCAAAGGGACCAAAAGCCGGGGTTTGATGCCCTTCAGAATCTCCTGGTTAGCTCTCTCAGCTTGACCATTGGATTGGGGGTGAGCCACTGAGGAAACATCAAGTCGGATATGCTCCCGTTGACAAAATTCTTCCATAGCGCCCTTGGATAAATTGGTGCCATTGTCAGTTATGATGCTATGCGGAAAGCCGAAGCGGAAAATCACCTTTTTCATAAATTGAACCGCCGTGGCTGCATCGCACTTGCTAACTGGCTCAGCCTCCACCCACTTCGTGAATTTGTCAACGGCCACCAAGAGGTGGGTCTTCTTATCCTTGGATCGTTTAAAAGGCCCAACCATATCAAGCCCCCAGACCGCAAAGGGCCAAGTGATTGGGATCATCCTCAACTCCTGAGCCGGCACATGAGCCCGTCGTGAGAACCTTTGGCAACCATCGCATTTACTGACCAAGCCCTCTGCATCAGCGTGAGCCGTCAGCCAATAAAAACCATGACGGAAAGCCTTGGCTACAAGAGATTTTGAACCGGCATGATGGCCACAATCCCCTTCATGGATCTCGCGCAAGATCTCTTCACCTTCCTCAGGGGAGATACAACGCTGAAATGCCCCTGAAACACTACGATGATGCAACTCGCCGTCGATAACAATCATTGACTTAGCCCGCCGAGTTATTTGCCTGGCCAGAGTTTCATCCTCCGGCAATTCTCCCCGGGTTATGTAAGCCAGATATGGCATTCTCCAGTCTGGTATGACATGAAGAGCCGCCACCAGTCGTGCCTCCGGGTCAGGGATAGCCAAGTCTTCTTCTGTGGGCAACTTAACCGAGGGATTATACAGGACATCCAGGAAAGTGTTAGGCGGCACCGGATTTCGCTGAGAGCCTAGCCGGCTTAAAGCATCAGCCGCCTCGTTCTTCCTGCGATCAATGTGCTCCACTTGGTATCCTTGAAAATGCCCAGCAATGGCATCAACCTCGCGACGATAAGCCGCCATGAGGGGATCCTTAGAATCCCAGGTGCCTGATACTTGTTGAGCCACCAAATCTGAGTCCCCAAAGCACCTTACCCGGCTTAAGCTCATCTCCTTAGCCACCCGAAGACCGTGGAGCAAAGCTTCGTATTCAGCCGCATTGTTAGTGCAAGGAAACATCAACCGTAGCACATAATGGAACTTGTCACCTTTAGGGGAAGCCAATACAACACCAGCCCCCGAGCCCTCCAACTGTCTGGACCCATCGAAGTGGATAGTCCAATAAGTGTTATCCGGCTTTTGCTCAGGCACTTGAGACTCCGTCCAATCATTGATGAAATCGACCAAGGCCTGAGATTTAACAGCAGTGCGTGGCACATATTTGAGGCCATGAGGTCCAAGTTCTATAGCCCACTTAGCAATTCTCCCTGTAGCCTCTCTGTTCTGGATAATATCACCAAGGGGGGCAGAACTGACCACAGTGATGGGATGACCCTGAAAATAATGTTTGAGCTTCCGGCTCGCCATGAACACACCGTATACGAGCTTCTGCCAATGCGGGTACCGCTGCTTAGACTCAATGAACACCTCGCTGACATAATAAACCGGCCGCTGAACCGGATGCTCCTTACCCGCCTCCTTGCGCTCCACAACAATAGCCACGCTGACAGCTCGTGCATTTGCCGCTACATATAGTAGCAAGGGCTCCTTATCAATCGGAGCAGCAAGGACGGGGGGCTCTGCCAGTTGCTTTTTCAAATCCTCAAAAGCGGTATTAGCTGCATCATTCCAGATAAAGTTATCGGTCGCTTCATCAACTGATATAGAGGCATAGCCTTCTCACCCAAACGGCTTATGAACCGGCTTAAAGCAGCGATGCGACCCGCCAAACGCTGAACGTCATTTATACATGCCGGCTTAGCTAGGGAGGTGATAGCCTTGATCTTCTCCGGGTTAGCCTCAATGCCTCTGTCAGAAACCAAGAAGCCCAATAGTTTGCCTACAGGAACACCAAAAACACACTTGGCCGGGTTAAGCATCATCTTGTAGACCCGGAGATTATCGAAGGTTTCCCTTAAGTCATCTATCAGGGTTTCCTCCTTGATGGATTTAACCACAATATCATCCACGTAAGCGTGAACATTGCGCCCGATCTGTTGATGAAGACAATTCTGTACACAACGCTGGTAAGTCGCCTATGCACACTTGAGTCCAAAAGGCATAGACACATAGCAGAAGGCTCCAAAGGGAGTGATGAACGCCGTCTTCTCCTGGTCCTTAACTGCCATCTTAATCTGATGATACCCGGAATAGGCATCCAAGAAACTTAAGCGTGCACAACCTGCCGTAGCGTCAATGATTTGATCAATACGGGGGAGAGCAAAAGGATCAGCCGGACACGCCTTGTTCAAGTCCGTGTAGTCCACACACATCCGCCAGGTGCCATTCTTCTTGAGTACGAGCACCGGGTTAGCCAACCACTCCGGGTGAAAAACCTCAACAATGAACCCGGCTGCCAAGAGCCGGGCCACTTCTTCACCAATAGCTTTCCGCCTCTCTTCGTTAAACCGTCGAAGGAACTGTCTGACCGGCTTAAATTTTGGATCAATATTGAGAGTGTGCTCAGCAAGTTCTCTAGGTACACCTGGCATGTCAGAAGGCTTCCACGCGAAGATGTCCCTATTCTCACAGATGAACTCGATGAGCGCGCTTTCCTATTTCGGGTCCAGATTTGCACTGATGCTAAACTGCTGAGACGAGTCACCCGGAACAAAGTCAACAAGTTTAGTCTCATCAGCTGATTTAAATTTCATTGCTGGTTCATTCTCTATGGTTGGCTTTTTCAGAGAGGTCATATCTGTTGGGTCAACATTGTCTTTATAAAATTTCAACTCTTCTGTGGCGCAAACAGACTCTGCATAAGCTGCGTCACCTTCCTCACACTCCAGAGCCACTCTCCGGCTGCCGTGAACCGTAATGGTCCCATTGTGACCCGGCATCTTGAGCTGTAAGTACACATAACACGGCCATGCCATGAACTTGGCGTAAGCCGGCCGTCCAAATATAGCGTGGTATGGACTTCTTATCTTGACCACCTCAAAGGTCAACTTCTCCACCCTGTAGTTGTTTTCATCACCAAAAGCCACTTCCAGTTCGATTTTGCCGACTGGATAAGCCGACTTACCGGGTACCACACCATGGAAGATAGTATTTGACTGACTGAGGTTCTTATCGACTAGCCCCATACGACGGAAAGTCTCATAATAGAGGATGTTGATGCTGCTGCCTCCATCCATGAGTACCTTTGTGAACTTATAGCCTCCCACCTGAGGAGCCACCACTAAGGCCAGGTGGCCCGGGTTATCCACCCGGGGGGGGTGATCCTCCCTACTCCACACTATGGGCTGCTCAGACCACCGTAAGTAGCGTGGAACCGCCGGCTCAACAGCATTAACAGCCCTCTTGTGAAGCTTCTCGTCTCATTTGCACAAACTAGTGGTGAACACGTGATACTGTCCACCGCTAAGCTGCTTCGGGTTGGTCTGATAACCCCCCTGCTGCTGTTGATGACCCTGACCGGACTGTTGATTAAAGCCCCCTTGACCGTTCTGAGGACCGGAATTTGAACCGCCGCCCGGGCCATGAAAGCCGCCGGCGCCTGAGCCGCCACCCGGACCATTGTAGTTTTTAAAGGCCTTCATGATAGCACAATCCTTCCACAGATGAGTCGCTGGCTTCTCTCTAGAGCCGTGTCTCGGACAAGGTTCGTTCAACAGCTGCTCCAGAGAAGGTCCTGACCCGCCGCCTCGGGGAGGGGGCCTCCCCTTGCGTCGCTGGTTATTACCTTGAGAGTTGGTGTTGGCTACAAACTCTAGGCTGCCATCGGCCTTACGCTTGCCTCCTCCTTGGTTCCCCGGGTTAAACTGAGGACCCTTGCCGTTGCCATTCTTCTTTCCCTTCCCTGCCCTTTCATCATCTGAAGGGGGATCCTTGGTACCATCGGAATCGGCGTACTTGACAAGAGCCGCCATTAGGGTACCCATATCGGTGCAGTCGCGCTTGAGCCGCCCAAGCTTCATCTTAAGGGGCACAAAGCGACAGTTCTGTTCCAACATTAAGACTGCAGAGCCGGCATCCATCTTATCTGATGAATGTATGATCTCCTTGACCCGGCGAACCCAATGGGTCGTGGACTCACCCTCCTGCTGCTTACAGTTAGTCAAATCCACAATTGACATAGACTACCTGCAGGTATCTTTGAAGTTTTGAACGAACCGGGCTTTCAGCTCAGCCCAAGACCCAATGGAGTTCGGTGGTAACCCTTTCAACCACGTGCGGGCAGTTCCATCTAACATCATGGTAAAATATTTGGCCATGGCCGCCTCACTGACCTCCAGCAATTCCATGGCCATCTCATAACTCTCAATCCAGGCTGCAGGCTGTAAGTCCGCTGTATAGTTAGGCACCTTCCTAGGGCCCTTGAAGTCCTTAGGCAGACGTTCATTATGGATGGCTGGTACCAAACAAGGGACACCCCCGGTCCTAGTAGAAATTCCCACATCAACGGACGTCGTTGGATACGCCGGGGGCGGGGGGTCTGGTAAGCCGTCAATTGGGGCGCCTGCTCCGCCTCTCGCCGCGCTTGGTCTGTTGCGTAGAAGGCTCCATTATGAGCCGGGCCATGACCAGGGGGCGGGTCATGGCGTCGGACGTTACTTGAGCCGGTCGCTGAGACCATGTGTCGGCTGTAACTCGGGCTCTGGCCTGGTCGAGGGGTTGAGTGGATCCTGTCCCGGCTGTAGGAGTATGCCTCTTGCTGCGCCAGTGCTGTCTGAAGCAGTTCCCTGACCCGGCGGGTTTCAATAGCCGTCGGGGAGTCGCCGTCGACTGGGAGAGCCGCCAGCCGTGCTGCCGCAGCGACCATGTTCTCCTGCGGGTTATTATAATGACCCGGGGGTGTTGGCACATACTAAGGCGGGGCAGGGGGCACCTGGGGAGGCCCCATCACTCGTGGCTGAATAAGGGGTCCAGACTCGGGTGCTATGACTCCTGGCGGGTTACTGGATCCTGCACCCGGCGTGTTGAAGAGATTGCGTGGATCGTAAACCGGCGGGAGTCGAGACTGGGCCTTCTGATGCCTCCTTCTCATGACCTCGTTGGCCGCGTTCTGATCCATCGTGAGTTGTAAGGACTGCGCCTGAATCAACTGAGTCCGGGAGTCGAGAGTCGCCCGCTCCGCAGCCAGCCTGATCCCTTCCGCTGCAAGATCCTCTTTAGCCTTTATCAGATCCAATTTCAACTGTGCCACCTCCGCATCATGCTGGGCTTGATCCGCCAGGTCAACCGTGGCGGTTAACAGGGCCGTCATCTTGTCCGTGAGATCCATCAGCACCTGAGCCGGAGAAGGCACCGGGTTTCCTGCTCCAGCAGCAGGGTTCTGAACAGGCTGCGCACCCGTCATAAAAACTCCAACCTGACTTGGCGGCTCGAAAGGGTCCGGAATACTGTCACCGTCGGAACAACCTATGAGCCTGCCATCTTGAAGTTGGTACAATGAGTTTGACTCATCAGTGGCCGACTCGCCGTCAGAGCCCGCGGCCGCCTCATCACCGGACCCGGATGGATCAGAGGGCCCTTCATGGATGCATCCCACAAAGGCACGCCTTAAGGCAGGCCGGGCCCGGGCGGGTCGTGCGCGCTGAGCCATTTCGATGAGATCGGCGCAGAGATCCGGCTCGGGGCCTGGCTCACCGATCTTGCCAATGAAGACATGAATTCCGCCAAAGGGGACCCGGTACCCGTACTTAATTGAGCCGGCGTCGGGGCCCCAGTCCTCGTCGTTGATGTAGAGCTTGCCGCGGTGACTCTTGGTTATCCGGCCTACGGCGTATCCCTTGAGCCCTTCGAAGCTGCCCTTCAAGAACTCAAATCCACCGTGCGCCGGCCCCACGGTGGGCGCCAACTGTCGTGGAATTGTTACGGCAGATGTCCTTGAGCTAGGACTTAGTCGTGGAGCCATCGCAACTAGGAAGCTTGAAGGGGTTATGCGGGACAAGGAACACGAGGGTTTATACTGGTTCGGCCCCTTACGGTGAAGGTAAAAGCCTACGTCTAGTTCGTGGTGTTATTGATTAGGGTTACGATCGCCAGGGAGCTAAATAGCTATGCCCGGTTCTCGATGAGGTTGTTGTCGCCCTTAAACCGCTGCCGGGTCCTCCCTTTATATAGGGAGGCTGACGCCCAGCAGTCCTTAGAGTCTCGGCCGGCTCATAAGAGCGTCCGGCTCGGACTCTGAACAATACTTGCCTTACACTACAAGCCTACTATAACAATGATTGTAACTACAGGCTTTAAGCCATATCCGGGTCTCAGCCCATCTCTGGCCCATTATCTTGATACTTATCTCCGGGCTTCTGGCAATGACCCTTAGAATAACCCGGCCCTCCTGGCGGGTGACTCCAAGGTCTATATCCTCAACAGGCGGGATTACCATTTTTGTGGCCGCATGTTTCATCCTCCTTTATTAGCCAGTAATTGATTCCTTTTTGCCTCTGTTTAAACAGGGATATCTATTCAACTTGTTGCTATTGCGACATTTTGCTTCGCTACGCGAAACACTTTGCTTGATTTCAGTGCAACTGCACAAAACGAGATTGGATTTCCTATTCGTGTTGGCAGATTCGTGTCCGTCTCATCAAAGGTTAGTACAGGCCTTCATCCACATGATTGTGCAGTGTGCTTTGAGATGTTGTGCTACTTTTATTGGTATTGTTTTAAATAAATGTTGAATTGAAGCTATTGTATTGCTGTCTTTTCCCATTAAGTAGTGAACAAAAATGGGACCAACCCAGACATGATGCTTGTTGCTTTGTTACAACAAACTCTGCATCACCCCCTTTATAAGTAGATGGATGGACATACTGTTGTTGCGCCCACTCTCCCCTGGAAATGTTTATGCTTTTCGTTAATCTAATGCCGCTGGTAAAATTAAGCAATGCCACTCTCAGAATTAATTAACTACTGAATCTTAGTTCAAAACTGCAACACTTGTTAGGAATGGTACTATCCTACTTTGTAGTTCTTTCTACATGCTTAACCAAGGTATTGTTAAGATAATGTCTCTGTTAAAATGAATCAGTTGCATTGTTTTAGGAATGGTACTTTTCTGCTTTGTCGTTCTTTATACATGTTGCAACAAGGCATTGTTAAGATAATTTCTCAGTCAATATGAATGAATCACACTGATGGAGAATTGCCACTCTCCTGCTTTGTTTCCCATTAAGATAAAGTAGATCAGTAGATGCTTTTCTTCTGGGAGTACAAGTCATGAACTGTTGTTTCTCAGTAATTGTTTCCCTTATACCTATTGTTACTTACAGGGATATCAAAATTAAAGCTCGGTTTTATTCCGACTTCGATTTCAGTTGAACTGCACAAAAGGAGCCAATGTGTCCAAGGCAAACTGCTGCATTACTGGGTCCAGTTGGTCGTTCCACTTTGCAGAAAGAAGGAGTCACTGTTTGCGCTACATTACAGAAGGAATGTGTAACGCCCCGGATGTAACTTTCCGTATTTGTAACTCCAACTCTTGCCATTTTCGGCTATGTGTTATGATATTCACTCCGTGGTCGGGTTTTGTCTCTCCTTTTGCATTTTGTTTTGTGATGCATTTCATATCACGTCATCATGTGCATCTCATTTGCATACGTGTTCGTCTCATGCGTCCGAGCATTTTCCCCGTTGTCCGTTTTGCAATCCGACACTCCCACATGCACCGGCGCACCCCTCTTGTCTCTTTTCGTGAGCGGGTTTTAAACGTTCTCGGAATGGACCGAGGTTTGCCAAGTGGCCTTGGTACACCACCGGTAGACCACCTGTCAAGTTTCGTTCCATTTGGAGGTCGTTTGATGCTCCAACGGTTAACAGGGTAACCGCAAAGGCCTTTGGTGTGTTGCAGCCCAACACCCCTCCAAAACAGCCCAATAACCCACCTAAGTCACTTCCATGCTCTCCGTCGTTCAATCACGATTGTGTGGGCGAAAACCGCACTCGATTTGGAGTCTCCTAGCTCCCTCTAGCTATAAATATGTGCTTCCCCCTGATTTTTCGCGCAGTCAAACCCTAGCCCGCTCCCTCTCCGCCCCCGGACGCGTCTGGTCCGCGCCGGACGAACCCACCGCCGCAGCCCGCACCAGTCAGGAGCTGCCACCTCTCGCCGCCGCCTCCGACCACCGCGCGGCCCGCGGGGCCCAGATCCGGCCCGCGTGAGCCCGCGCCCCGCTGCCGCCGAAGCCCGCGCGCCGCCGCCTTGGTTCTCGCCGACGCCCCGTCCCGTGCCGGCCGGCGACCTCGTCGCCCGCGCGCCGAGCTCCCGCGACGCCGGACTCCCTCCGCCGCCGCCCGAACTCCTTCGCGCCGGCGCCCGTCCTCGCCTCCACGCCGCCGGTGCCGCCTCCTCCGGTCGGCCCCGTCCCGCCAGCGCCTTCCCCCAACCTCCCCCGAGCTCTTCCCCGGCGACCGCGGCGATCTCCGGCGAGAGTCACCGCCGACCTCGGTTCGCGTGCCCACAAACCCTAGATCGAGGTTGACTTCCCCCCCTCGTTTTTCTGCGAAGTCCCGAATATATCACTTTATCTTGCTCGGTTCATCATGGCATATGTCATTGCATACTGCTCCGTTTTGCATGTATGATATATCGGAATGTTCAACACGAGATGCTCTTCATTTTGTTCCATTGTGCCATGCTCGTTTGAGTCCATTTTGATGCCCAAATCTCTGATGCAATAGTGCTATATGTTGTTTACTGCTGTCTCTTATCAGAACTTGATGTTTTGTCATTTTTGCTACATTTGATGTGTGCATCTTATGAGCATGAGCTCTGCATGTGTTTTGATCTATGCCATGCCATCTTTACAGAGGTGTATGCCATGTATTTTTGTGATCTGTGTGGTGACTAGCACAAGCATGCAAACTAGGCTTCGTGATGTTTCTGTTTTCAGGGATAGGATTTTGCTCTTTCTTGCCGTTATTTTCATGCCATGTATCGACGTGTCTACAGTGAGATCCATGCTTCTTTTGAGTATGTTCATTAAGGATGTTTTGGACATATAGTTGTGCTGTATCGATACATGCCCCTGTTTGCAATTATGGAGTGCCCAAGCATGTCTCAATCTTGCTCTACTTTTGCTATAAATGTTCCTTGCAGAATGTTAACACGATATTCAATTTTGCCAAGGTTGTTGTAGTTGATCCATACGTGCTATGAAGTTACTCTTGCCATGGTTAGCTTCATGAACATGCCATCTTGCTGTGGGTATGATTGTTTTGTCATGCAATGCTTTGTGATGAGTGAATCGAGCTCACAAAGATGCCTTCATAATTCTGTTAATGCCATGCCAAGTCTGAAACCTGTTAACGAAATTTGCTATGTTTATATGGGTGCCATCATATCTTCTGATCCTTTTTGGCTCATGGTCAGTAAGGGACTTTTGTTCTATGCATTTAGTAGATTCATGCCATGCCTTGTTTTGCTATGATAAGTTCCTTTAGCATGTGTTTTTCTTGCTCAGAACATTGATACCTGATGCTGTTTATGCCATGTTCAGTATTTTCAGTCTGTGAAGCTGATATCTTTTGCACTTTTGCCATGCTTGTTTGAACCTGTTATTGTGTGATTTAGCTGTAGCTCAGTGTTCATATTTTGTCAAGCATCTCTTGTAGATCACTTCCATATGCTTTGTTGCTGTGTTGGGGTGCTGTAGCATAGTTTCTTTATGTATTATAGGTGCTATCATGCTGTTAATCGCAGAATTGTGTCATTCTTGTTTTGCTTGCCATTTGCAAACCGTGCATCCGTTTCCGGTGATCTTTACATCGATTTCGACCGAAATCATCTCATCTTTCCAGTGGAATACTTGGTTTGCAAAGTTCATGCCTTGTTCATCTTTTCCCTTCCGGAGCACGCATATGCATCGCATATCACATCATATCATGCATGTATCGCATCATGTTGCTTGTGCATCTCCCGTGATTGACTGTGGTTCCATTGCTTGTGTTCTTTCTTTGGGTAGAGCCGGGAGACGAGTTCGTGAACGAGGAACCTGTTGAGTACGCTTACGAGGATCAAGCTTTCGACAACTCTGAGAACCTTGCAGGCAAGATGACCATACCCTCGAAATCACTTCTATCTTTGCTTTGCTAGTTGTTCGCTCTATTGCTATGCTGCGCTACCTCCCACTTGCTATATCATGCCTCCCATATTGCCATGTCAAGCCTCTAACCATCCTTTCCTAGCAAACTATTGTTTGGCTAAGTTACCGCTTTTGCTCAGCCTTCTTATAGCGTTGCTAGTTGCAGGTGAAGTTGAAGTTGGTTCCATGTTGGAACATGGACATTTTGGAATATCACAATATCTCTTATTTAATTAATGCATCTATATATTTGGTAAAGGATGGAAGGCTCGGCCTTATGCCTGGTGTTTTGTTCCACTCTTGCCGCCCTAGTTTCCGTCATACCGGTGTTATGTTCCTTGATTTTGCGTTCCTTACGCGGTTGGGTGATTTATGGGACCCCCTTGACAGTTCGCCTTGAATAAAACTCCTCCAGCAAGGCCCAACCTTGGATTTACATTTGCCTACCTAAGCCTTTTTCCCTTGGGTTTATGCGAGCCCGAGGGTCATCTTTATTTAACCCCCCACCCCCCCGGGCCAGTGCTCTTTCGAGTGTTGGTCCGAACCGAGCAGCCTGCGGGGCCACCTCGGGGAAACTCGAGGCCTGGTTTTACTCGTAGCTTGACTTATCCAGTGTGCCCTGAGAACGAGATATGTGCAGCTCCTATCGGGATTTGTCGGCACATCGGGCGGCTTTGCTGGTCTTGTTTTACCATTGTCAAAATGTCTTGTAAACCGGGATTCCGAGACTGATCGGGTCTTCCCGGGAGAAGGTTTATCCTTTGTTGACCGTGAGAGCTTATAATGGGCTAAGTTGGGACACCCCTGCAGGGTATTTTCTTTCAAAAGTCGTGCCCGCGGTTATGAGGCAGATGGGAATTTGTTAATGTCCGGTTGTAGAGAACTTGACACTTGACTTAATTAAATACATCAACCGTGTGTGTAGCCGTGATGGTCTCTTTTCGGTGGAGTCCGGGAAGTGAACACGGTTTGAGTTATGCATGAATGTAAGTAGTTTCAGGATCACTTCTTGATCATTTCTAGCTTCGCGACCATTGCGTTGCTCCTCTTCTCGCTCTTATTTGCCTATGTTATCCACCATATATGCTTAGTGCTTGTGGCAGCTCCACCTCATTACCCCATCCTTCCTACAAGCTTAAATAGTCTTGATCTCGCGGGTGTGAGATTGCTGAGTCCTCGTGACTCACAGATTCTACCAAAACAGTTGCAGGTGCCGACGATTCCAGTGCAGGTGACGCAACCGAGGTCAAGTGGGAGTTCGACGAGGAACGTGGCCGTTACTATGTTTCGTTTCCTCATGATCAGTAGTGGAGCCCAGTTGGGACGATCGGGGATCTAGCATTTTGGGTTATCTTATTTTCATTTGGATTTGACCGTAGTCGGTCTATGTGTGGATTTTGGATGATGTATGAATTAATTTATGTATTGTGTGAAGTGGCGATTGTAAGCCAACTCTCGTTATCCCATTCTTGTTCATTACATGGGATTGTGTGAAGATGACCCTTCTTGCGACAATACCTACAATGCGGTTATGCCACTAAGTCGTGCCTTGACACGTGGGAGATATAGCCGCATCGTGGGCATTACAGAATGACCGAGAAGCTTTACAGCGTATTATTAGACACCAGTGACATGACTAGTCTGCAGAGACCATTGGCAATTTAACAACACGTGGAGTGCCCTGGGCAAAAAGTGCCCAAACAAGTACAAGAAGCTACGACAGGGCTCCACGATCATAGGCATTACATATTTTGAATGGGAAAAGCTTGTCAAAGTTTATCATTGATGTTAGCAAGAAGACGTTAGTTTAATATATTGGAATTGGAAAACCTTGTCAAAATTTGCTCATTGATGTTAGCCAGAAGACATGCATTTGATATTTATGAGTGGGATGCCCTTGCTGTGAGCAGCGTCGAGTGTTTTTTCCTATTCCCTGGTTCATTTTAGAACTAAATAGTTACTCTGCTGAGATATTCCTGTGTTAAGAGTTTGTTCTGAATATTGTCTATGTAATGCCAGGCCTTGTGTTTGATTACAAAGTTGAGCTTGGAATGTTGTGGCATGCGGCATCACGAGCTGTTCACCGTGCCTCCTGAGAATAATGCTTCGTATTGTTTTGCATGTCGATCTAATGCCAGTGATTTGCTTGTTAAGAAGATCATCCTCTTCTGTTGTTTCCGTGCTTAAGAAGTTCATCGTCTGATGTTTCATTCATAGCCTATACGACAAGTCGGGTAGGTTAGACGTGAAACCATATGATATTCCGACCAACTCATGATATTAGGTCGTGATTGGATCGTCGTTTTCCAACCAAAACCGCTTGTAAAACTGACGCTTGTAAATTAAAGCAGATGGTCTCGGGCAAAGGCGCTTGGTTGGTCGATTTCGACTAGTAAAATATCCAAAGTACTTCACACACGATAAAAACGCTGAACGACACTCGGACGATTGCTAATCCAGCCGTTAGCTGCTGTTTCAGCCTTGCCCATGGATGGCATGATACGCACGTCGTTGATGTATCGTCTGGTAATGTCGTCCATATAGCAGACCTCGGGCCCTCGGTTTCATTACGCCTGTATTTTACGCGTTGTTTCCGATGACGAGTAAATTACACTTGTATGTTAATACAGGTTTGAAATAAACCAGAGCTCCCAAGCGCGGCCTTACCGTTTCATGCCGTCTCAGTTTCTCGAAGGTGCTCATAGGTGTCCAATGATCCTGGCTTCCTGAATGAGCAGCGGGCGCTGTATCAGACCATCTGTAGGTCCCGCGAGGCCCTCTCCGTTGTCCTTCGAGTTGTTGCACTCGCCGTGGCACCGAGAATTGTTAACATCGTCAACGAACATGAGGATTCAGGAGATGACTTTATTTGGACTGGATGACACTAGGGACCCACTAGGGCCATAGCCGTACGTACGCAAGTGCCTCCTTATTATGTACAACTATATATTTTGCTTTCTCTTGGTTTCCTGACATCACGGTTCCACACCATTGTCAACCTATGTAGTCAATATAAATGAGAGAATTGCAAAAGGTGCGGCCGACAGCTGGGACCAAGCAGCTCGAGCAGTATTTGTGTTTTTGAGGCGTGAGCACTGCAGAGTTTTTCTTGGTGATGATTTCATTGTTGTTCAGAGGAGAGTAGGGTATTAACTGGGCGGGCTGTGGCCCGTCTAGCCCAGGCCAGATCTTTCCTAGGAGGGATGCATTAGGCTTAACAGGAAAATGGGCTTTAAAAAATAATAAATGGGATGTAATTATAAAAACTGGGCAGTAACTATAAAAAAAATGCACCAAACACGAAATTAGTCTATAAAATATTATTTATGGATTTTGAAAATCTTAAATTTTCATTGTTGCACGCGCGATGTTTCGTTGGATTTTTACGTAATACAAATTTATATTTAATCTGACGTGAAATTTTGGGAAAAAAATATTTCGGATCCCATCAAAATGTGGGAAATTTTATTGAATTCTGTCTTCAACGGTTGGTTGAAATTATTAATCGTTGTCCTAGCTAGAAAATGGGCTTTACTTTTAACAAACTGTAAATGGGCTGTTGTAAATTCCATTAGAATTCAAAAATGGGCTGTACATTCTTACAAAACGCAAATGGGCTATAAGTTCTCTGCCACACACTTGTGGGCCTACTAAGTGACGCGTCCCCTAAAAAAATTAAGTTGACGCGTATGCAAGGCTTTGTCAACTTATTATAGTCAACACACGGTTCTAGCAGCAGTGGCCGTTGGATGTCTATCCAACGGATGTCGTGCTTCTTCTTCAATCTCGGATATTCTTATCTTCGGCCGCCCAAAAAATGATTCCTCCCCCTGACATCTGGGTTGCACCGTTTCGGAGGCTGACCTGTGGGCCTACTAAGTTGGAGCGTACCAAGGGCTTTGTCAACTTAGTCAATATAAATGATTCTAGCTTCAGTGACCATACGATGTCCATCCAACGGCCGTATTGCTTCTTCAACCTCTGGTCTTCTTGGTCCAGCCGCCCAAAGCAGCGCCGGTCGTGCCGCCTGCTCCTGCCTCCCGTGGCTGGTTGTGCTGCCGCGGAGGCCTCACCGCCCCCATACTACTCCCACCGCTAGCCAGGCCATCCCTCCACTCACCCACACCCCCTGTTATTCTGCGGCGACGGCAGCCTCACACCGCAGCCAAACCAATGAACCCTCGTACTCTTCTCCGCGCGGGCTTCCACTGCTGCGTCTTCCCCGGCTCAGCGTCGTCCCCTTCCTAGGCCTCGCCGTCGTCCACCGCCCTGGTGCTCTCGGCGCGGCGTGGTCAACGTGGTCAACGACTGACTTCCATCGGAAGAGTACTGTACGTGGAGAGGCTGACAGCTGGGTCCACGGCGGCCGCAAGGAAGTGCCTCCTTATTACGCGCAAAATAATTATTCCTCCACCTGACAGCACGGACCCACCGGACGGGCCACCTTATTACGCGAAAAAACAGTTCCCCCCTGACTGCTGGGACCCACCGGACGGGCCACCGTATTTCGCGAAAAAAACGTTCCCCCCGTTGTCAGCTCGGACCCACCGGAAGTGCCTCCTTATTACGCACAAAAAATGAATACTCCCCCTGCTAGCTGGGACCCACCTTGGTGGGAGGCTGACTTATGGGCCTACTAAGTTGACGGGGACGGAGGGCTTTGTCAACTTATTCAATATGAACGATTCTAGCTCCAGTGACCGTACGATGTCCATCCAACGGCCGTAGTGCTTCTTCAACCTCTGGTCTTCTTGCTCCAGCCGCCCAAAGCAGCGCCGGTCGTGCCGCCTGCTCCTGCCTCCCGTGGCCGGCTGTGCTGCCGCGGAGGCCTCACCGCCCCGTACTATTCCCACCGCTGGCCAGGCCCTGCGGCGATGGCAGCCTCACACCGCAGCCGAACGAGTGAACCCTCATACTCCTCTCCGCGTAGGCATCCACTGTCGCGTCTTCACCGGCTCCGCGTCGTCCCCTTCCTAGGCCTCGCCGTCATCCACCGCCCTGGTGCTCTCGGCGCGGCGTGGTCAACGTGGTCAAGGAACGACTTCCATCGGACGTGGACTGTACATGGAGAGGTTGACAGCTGGGTCCACGGCGGCAGCAAGGAAGTGCATCCTTATTACACGAAAAATAATGATTCCTCCACCTGACAGCAGGGACCCACCGGATGGGCCACCGTATTTCGCGAAAAAAACGTTTCCCCCCTGACTGCTGAGACGCACCAGCTACACCTTCGCATGTAAGGAAGTGCGTCCGGGCAAAAAAACGATTCGCCCCCCTGACTGATGGGACCCACCAGCTACATCTTTGCATGCAAGGAAGTGCGTCCGGGCAAAAAAAACCAAAACGATTTTCCCCCCTGACTGCTGGGACCCACCAGCTACATCTTCACAGGCAAGGAAGTGCCTGACAGTCGAGACCCACCTGGTCGAAGCATACGTAGCGTTGTCATTCTGGTCGCGAACGTGTACGTACATATATACTGGTCGATGTAGAGGCGCGCACGTGTCGTAGTAGAGGCGCGCACGTAGCATGTACACGTACGTACAGCGGCCAGGGTGCAAGAAAGAAAATACGGCCACGTACGTACATACGGGCAGGGTCTCGAACGCCTACTCGCGCATACGTACGGCGAGGGCTCGTGTACATGGCTGGGTCGGAACGGAGAAACAGCGTCGTCGTTGTGTTCATGGGGAGGCAACGGAATGCGTCATGTTCATGGGGAGGCAACAGAATGCGTTGTGTTCATGGGGAGGGGTGTGGCGTACCGCAAAATGGAGGAAACGGACCTCCTACGGTAGAAACGGGGGTCGTGTTGACCGGGAGGAGTGTGGCGTATCGCAAAACGGAGGAAACAGACCTCCTATGGTCGAAACGGGGGTCCTGTTGATCGGGAGGGGTGTGGCGTACCGCAAAACGGAGGAAACGGACCTCCTCCGGTCGAAACGGGGGTCCTGTTGATCGGGAGGGGTGTGGCGTACCGCAAAACGGATGAAACGGACCTCCTACTGTTGAAACGGGGGTCCTGTTGATCGGGAGGGGTGTGGCGTACCGCAAAACGGACAAAACGGACCTCCTACGGTTGAAACGGGGGTCCTGTTCATCGGGAGGGGTGTGGCGTACCGCAAAACGAGACTCCACGGGATACTGTTCATCTCCACCGTCGACCTCCTCCAGCCTCCACGGGCTACCATCGACCTCCTCCAGCCTCCACGGGCTCCTGTTCATCCAGCCTCCAACGCGCGCTACTCCACCGGCTACTTTTCAACCATCCCTCCACGGGCACCGCTCCACCGTCTACTGTTCATCCAGCCCTCCACACCACGGGGTCCTGTTCAACCACCCCTCCACGGGCACCCCTCCACCGTCTACTGTTCATCCAGCCCTCCACACCACGGGGGTCCTGTTCATCCAGAGGCAACGCCACCGCTCACTGTTCAGCCAACCCCCCCCCCCCCCCCGCAACGCTCACTCTTCATCCAATCGATCAGCTTCAGTTAGCAGCAGTAGCGAAGGAATCGCTCAATCGGGTTCAGTTAACAGCCACCAATCGATCGCTCGGGTTCAGTAACGCATAGCCTGCAGTGCTATCACTCGGGTTTAGTTAGAGCCCAACGCCTCGCTCGGGTTCAGTTAGAGCCAACGCCTCGCACACACGCGCGTACGTGTACAAGAGAAACGTGCATCGCTCGGCCCCCGACCTCCCACTGTAACCGGGAACTCCCTGAAATTTTCCTCCCCCTCGCTTCTACCACGGTTTTTTCCATCATGGACGGGCCAAAGAATGTCATGCAGCTACGTCTCCGGCCCGCCCAGGACGAAAAGCCCATTTTCTGTCATGATTTTTTGTCATAGAAGTAGGAGCCCACCACATCTATGATGATACCGGGTTTTGTCACAATTATCGTCATAGAAGTGCATATGTATGATAGAAAAAAATTTGTTCGGCCCAAAATGTCATGGATGTGTCTTTTTTTGTAGTGCATCAAATCAAAATGAAGGAGTCCGATCAGGCTGCAACAGCATTCATCACCCCATATGGGCCATTCTGCTTCAACACATCAGGTGGTGAGCGCCGTGCTCGTCGTCGAACGAGAATAGGACGGACACAAATTCCCACTTCAAAAACCAGTATACTACGTATCTACTGTCCTCACACCATGCAAATCCCGATACCCCCATTACCAAAAGATAGCATACGTGGTCTTCATGGCATCCCGAAAGCTACGACACTACGTCCAGGAGTGTTCAATCACGGTGGCTTCCGAAGTCCCACTCAATGACATAATAAACAACTGCGATGCCACGGGACGGATCGCCAAATGGGCCATAGAGCTACTCCCATTTGACATAACATACAAGCCACGTCGAGCCATCAAATCCCAAGTGCTGGATGACTTCGTCACCGGATGGACAGAGGCCGAACTCCCCAAAGAGTACGGTGCATATTCCAATTGGGTTATGTATTTTGATGGCTCCAAAATGTTGGCGGGGCTGGGAGCGGGCGTCGTGTTAACGTCCCCCACTCGAGATGTCGTCCAGTATGTGCTCCAAATATTATACACAGACTCCAACAACGCAGCCGAATACGAGGCCTTATTACATTGTCTTTAGATGGCCATATCCATGGGCATACAACGCCTGGAGTTGTGCGGGGACTCAAACCTCGCAATATCTCAAAGAAACAGAGACTTCGATGCCAAAGATCCAAAGATGGCAGCTTACCGTAATGCCGTCCTAAAAATGTCGGCTCGGTTCGAGGGGCTTGAATTTCATCACGTCGCCCGAGAAAGTAACCAGGCGACAGACGTCCTTGCTTGCATTGGCGCTAAGCGCGACCCCGTCCCACCTAACATCTTCTTGGAAAGGCTTTTCAAGCCATCCGTGGTGTGGCAAGGGGAGGGCGGCAACAACAGTCCAGATCCGAACACAACCCCAGACTCTGAACACACCGATATCATCGGGGTCTCAGCCACCGAAATTACACCATCGGCCCATCTCGTTATGGCAGGCATTGCCCCATGGACCGAACCTTTCTTGGCCTACATTAATAGGATAGAGCTACCCAAAGACCAGAATGAGGCCCGCCGCATTGTCCGGCGCTCGAAGGCCTACATGGTTCACGACGGAGAGCTCTACTAGAAAAGTACTACCGGAGTACTTCAAAGATGTATCTCCGAGGAGGAGGGGCGGCAGCTTTTGGCAGAAATTCACGCTGGACTAGGCGGACACCACGCCGCAGCCCGGGCCCTTGTTAGCAAGGCCTTCCGCATAGGGTTTTATTGGCCGACAGCCCGAGCAGATGCGCTGGACCTTGTCCAACGCTGCGCCGGGTGCCAACTCTTTGCCAACCAAAGCCACATGCCCCCAACTGCCTTACAGACTATCCCCATCACTTGGCCTTTCACGGTCTGGGGACTGGATATGGTTGGACCCCTTAAAGGGGGAAGCCATAAGAAAAAATATCTGCTGGTTATGGTGGACAAATTCACTAAGTGGATAGAGGCTAAACTGGTCAAAACGACTGAGTCCGGCCCGGTGATAGACTTCATATCTGGTGTTGTGCACCGTTATGGTGTCCCACACAGTATCATCACTGACAACGGCTCTAACTTCACAGCCGACGAGGTAAAAACCTGGTGTACTATTCTGGGCATTAAACTCGATTACGCCTCCGTCTACCACCCGCAAACCAACGGTCAAGTCGAATGAGCCAATGGTCTTATTATGAGCGGCATCAAGCCCAGACTAGTGCGGTCTTTGAAAGAATCAGACAAGCACTGGGTTGAGGAGCTCGACTCCGTACTCTAGGGGCTGCGGACCACGCCGAACCATACTACCGGATACACAACTTTCTTCATGGTTTATGGCGCAGAGGCCGTGTTGCCCTGCGATATTATTCACGACTCACCTCAAGTGCTTATGTACGAAGAGAGAGAAGCCGAGCTTGATCGGCAGGACAACCTAGATGCCCTGGAGGAGGAGCGCGATGTCGCAAAGGCCCGGTGAGCATTTTACCAACAGCAGGCTCGAAGATATCAAAGCAGAGAAGTACGGGCCAAGACTTACAACGTTGGCGAACTTGTTCTACGCCTACCAGAGAAGAAAAAGGACAAACTCAAGCCCAAATGGGTGGGTCCCTTCATAATTGACGAAGTTCTTACCGGTGGAGCGTACCGTCTTTGGATGCATCAGACAATCGCCTCGAGCCGAACCCCTGGAACGCGGCCAGACTCCGAAGATTCTATGCCTAGCGTCGAACTCCTTGTTCGTCTCCTTCTCCCCTGTAGTTTCCATTTTTTCTCTATTTTCTGATTACTTTTTCCTTTCTCGCTTTAAAGCTTTGGTACGGCTAGACCGCACACCCTTGACACATACATTTTTAAAATATGTATGTCCATTATACCCAGGGGCTTCTTGGACAGAAGCTTTTTATTATTATTCCTCGAGCATCAAGCTCTTCACATATGAGTTCTTCCATATGTACCTTTTCTTCGCCATTATATGCATCGATATGACTTAAGTTTTGTCCAAGCTGGGTTGCCTGGCTCCAGTGCTTATGCCCTACGTTCCCGTTAGTTCGGCTAGGGCATAAAGGGAGCACCTCTGCGATTGTTACTGCCGGGTCATCTGGATGTGTACCTCAGACATGGTGAAGCCGAAAGCTAGTGTTCTTAAGGGAATATTCGGTTGGTGAATTAAAGACGTTTTTGCATTTACTCCATTGCGAACCCCCAGAAGTTACATACACTGTGATTTTTCCATCACAATTCGGACATGTACATTAATACATGCACACCCAGGGAAAGGAACCCTTAACGGAACTATTCTCTCTAGAAGATGTTTCTTACGATCTCAATATAATATAACATAACTAGCAGGATACAACTTGCCTGTTCAAGCAACTATGACCCCTACGCCTAGATTTCCAGGCATACCCCGGTCTATTCGGCCGCGAGGGTATTCGGAAACACTCAGCACCCTCGGGTCCGGAGGTTGAAGCAAAAAGGTCTGCCATGACAAATGCTATACAGTTCAGCTAGAATTACACATGGTAAGGAAAGTACATAGTCACTTGGACTCAAACACTTCCTCCTCTATACCGTCCAAATGGCAGTCTAACTTACAATCCTGTTGGGAATATTTGGCGGCCACCTCTACTTGGTCATATACTAAACTAACAGGAATTTCTTCCCCATTTGACCCTAGCGGTCCGACCCGGGCCATGTGATTAGGATCCAGCTTGGTATATCGCGTTTTCACCATGTCCCAGGCCTCTCGCGCACCTTCTCGGCAGGCCGATATCTTCCATAGTCGGATACGCCACCGTGCTCCCTTGAACAGCTCTACAAGCTCCTCCATACTTCCTGGAGGCGAGGCGGATTGCCATAGGGCCTTGGCAACATTTTGCATTGCCAGCCGAGCCTGCTCGTGCACTTGCGACAGCTTTTGCAGCAGATCACTTGATGATCTGGACACCTCCTCGTTGGGACGTCCCGTCAATATACCTCCAATCATAATTATATCAGTTCCATTTATCTCCGAACTACATTCAATATAGTTCAGACACATATTGAATATATCGCCCCGCAAATTCCTGTTCTCCTTCACGGAGTCGGCAAGCTGGGCTCGCACATCTTTCAATTCTTTGCGCAATGCGATGTTGGAATCCTGTAGCTTGTTTTTCTCGTCCCTGACTCTGGTCAACACACGCTCGCCTGTGGCGTGTAGCCTTTTTGCCTCTTTGTCCCCTTCTTGGGCGATCTTCAACTTCTCTTCAAGTTGATCGGGCGATCCTATTATGCAATCAGCAACAATATTAGTACAGTTGGTATACAATTATCATTCCTTAGTGGAGGGGAATGTTACCAGAAGACGCCTTCTTGAAGTTTTCCAGTTCGGTGGTAGCAGCATTCAGCTGCGCCCGACACTGCTCCATCTCTAGGGCTAGTAGGGCATTCTTCTCGGTAAGGACCTGGTTATACAATGATCCTTAAATCAGTTGTACCAACTGCTTTCAGTCCCGGGGGCTAAGGGCATATGGTTATCCTTTTCGGACAAAGAAAAAAACTTACCTGCACATCTGTCAAATGTTGCTTTGTGGCTTTTTTAAGCACATCTCGAGCAGCTCGGATGTATGCTTCAGCTGAGCTGAAGGCATTGAATGCCTCTTCCGAGAACTTGGGGTCTCGTAGGACAGCCCTGCAGCGCCGATGATTCATGGCGCTCTCTACTTCCGAGTTGGTAACGGACATGTCTTCCGAACCCTCGGCCGAACGACAGTCCGGCGTTGCCACCATAGAGGCCCCCCTCTCCGGTGGGATCTAAATCCCGATTGTTGGGAGTGCGACCGGCTGAATCCCCGGACATAGTCCGGTGAACCTTTTTCCTGATACAAGACCAACTTAACAATCACGGTTCGGTACGACTGCCAAAGCATACCTTTAAATCCATACCTCTTCGACGAAGGGCCGGCCTGGTCTTCGCCAGCCTTCCTTCTCGAGGCCTTGCTCGGCGTGGGAGCTGCTCTTCTTGGAGTCATCCCTGGCGTAGCATGACACGCTGAACGCCTCCCCTTTGAAGCATGAGATAGTGCGGTGGGTGAGGCAGTGCGCGGAAACTCTTTTGAGGGGGGTTTCTCCTGATTACTTATGTGGGAAGCTGGAAGAAGACCAGGATAATCGGTGGTGATGACCAGTTATGTGCCGTCATAGCTCGCCTGGTAAAACACCCCTTCCGCGAGTACCACGAATATATCCGGGTCCTCTTTGAACCCAGGATCAAGCTCCCGGTTGTGGCACTCCGGCTGTGGGGCAGGGCTATTAAGCCCCTCGGTTACCTTCCGCCAGTGCTGTTTCTAAATAAGATGGATTGGGGATTCGTTAAAAATGGCCATGAGAACGGAGTGAATAAACGCAAAGGGATTGGGACTTACCCAGCTGGGAGGGTTGTACATGGAGTACCCCTCTCTGCGATTGATGCGGAGAAATTCTTCTTCCTCCCCTTTAAACAGCTCGTCCAGTATCTTGGCTAGAGCGGGAGGAGTGTCCGGACCTTTCCGACCATAACGGGAGGCGTCGTCCTCCCCGTTGTAGTGCCACATTGGGAGCCCTCTATATTGAAGTGGCTGAACCCGTCGCACTATGGAGGTCGCCATTATCTCTAATATTGTAAAGCCGGACCGGGCAAGCATCCTTATCTTGCCCAGGAGCTGACGAATCTCCGCACTATCATCTTCTTCAAGGCTTGTGGGCGCCAGCTGTGGCGTTTCCTCAATGGAACACTTGCAAATTCTGGGAGACCCTTTCGAACTGGGTCGGGAAGCGCGACATCCTCAATATAGAACCATTCAGAAGGCCATTCTTCAGATGCTTTCCTTGGTGTGCCGGATAGATATCCGGTATCGGTGATGCGCCATACTTCGGCTCCGCCACTTCAAATATTGACCCCTCATGGTTGCGCGGGACAAGACAGAACAACTTCCTCCACAGCTCAAAATGGGCCTCAATGCCCAGGAATAATTCACATAAAGCAACATAACCCGTAATGTGCAGAATGGAGGCGGGGGTGAAGTTGTGCAGCTAGAGGCCATAGTATTCCAGCAACCCTCGAAGGAACATATGGATTGGAAATCCGAAGCCTCTTAGCAGATAGGGGACGAAACACACTCCCTCCCCCGGGATGGATTGGGGAAGTTCTCTGCTTGAGTCTCACCGTTAAAGGAGGTCAGCCCCGCTCGGACAGGGACCAGATCTACAGGGGGAGAAATCCCTGCGTTTGCAGCTTCGCTAATTGACTCTGGGACACAGAACACCTCTCCCACTCGCCTTTCTTTGGGCCGGAACGGGAGGAGGAGCTGGGAACGCTAACCATTTTGTAATGGTTTCTCCTAGCAGTCTCCGGGGATTTTTCTCTGCGTGGTGCCGAATGGGTCTAAGATCCAATCTCTTTAAATAGGCACTCTTCCTTGCGTGGATGGGGTGCTATTTGCAAAAATACCCTGACCTTTCACATTCGCTTGACACGTGGAAGATAAAGTTATTTAACGCGCAGAAGCCGAGGGGAGCGACATTGATCAACGGCCGAATACATCACTTGGAGGTCATCGAAGGAGGAACCCGCCTTGCAATGCCGAAGACAATTTGTGTGCCGAACACTTTGTTATTGAAGACTGGTTCGGGGGCTACTGAGGGAGTCCTGGACTAAGGGGTCCTTGGGCGTCCGGCCTGTTATCCATGGTACGGACTGGTGGGATGTGAAGACATAAAAGCCGAAGACTCTACCCGTGTCTGGATTTCCTTAGCGTTGAAGGCAAGCTTGGCAATAAACTATGAAGATTTCTTCCTGTGTAACTGACTCTATGTAACCCTAGATCCCTCCAGTGTCTATATAAACCGGAGGGTCTAGTCCGGATAGGATATATTCATTACCATAGTCATACAGGCTAGACTTCTAGGGTTTAGCCATTACAATCTCATGGTAGATCAACTCTTGTAATACTCATATTCATCAAGATCAATCAAGCACGAAGTAGGGTATTACCTCCATAGAGAGGGCCTGAACCTGGGTAAACATCGTGTCCCCCGTCTCCTGTTACCATCGATCCTAGACGCACAGTTCGGGACCCCCTACCCGAGATCCACCGGTTTTGACACCGACATCCCCTACCTCGTCCTCCTCCACCGCCATAGCCCCGGTCACTGCACTCGAGGCGTCCACCGAAGCGTCCATCTCGAATGTCCCTGAGCTCTAGACAGTAGTTGGTGTTGTGGATGTGTACGTTGTGGAAGGCGCAGAACGGACGGCTGCTCTTGGATGACTCTGGGTGGTCCCGGCCGCGCTTCCTGTCTGGCGCCGCCACGAGCACGGCCACCCCCTTGCGCTTCATGTCCTTGGCCTTGGCTTTCTTCTCCTCTGGATCGGTAGCAGGGAGCTCGAGGAGGGAAAGGCGCCCTTCCTCAGCACTTGTGCACTTGGTCGCCATCTTGAACAGCTCCAGAGCCATGCATAGCTCCTCGTGGATGGCAAGCTCCTCCTTCATCTTGACGTCGCGGACGCCATCAGAAAACGCTCAAATGATGGCCTCATCTGTCACCTTGGGATTCTTGAGGCGAACGTTGTTGAAGCGCTGGATGTACTTCTGCAAGGTCTCTCCTGGCTGTTGCTTGATGCGGCGCAGGCCACCCGCGGCCGGAGGCCGGTCGCGAGTGCCCTAGAAGTTGGCCACGAAACGGTCGCGCATCTCACCCCAGGAAGAGATTGACCCCGGGGGCAAGTTCAGGAGCAATGAGCATGCACATGGGGAACCAATTCGCCATGACTTCCTCATCGCCGTTGGCCGCCTCGATGCTTAGCTCGTAGAGCTGCAAGAACTCCACAGGGTCAGGGTGCCGTCGTAGCGAGGAGGCGGGTCTGGCTTGAACTTGCCCGGCCAAACTACGCTATGCAGCTCTGGAGTGAAGGCGCGGCAGCCTGCCGTGGCCACCGGGGCCCTTTGCAGAGGTGGAGCCTGCCCTTGATTTCCGTGCACCGCCACTGCAGGCGGCACACGGTCTTGTCGTGGTGGCGCCGGGAGCGTAGGAGCGTTTACTTGTGGCCGGGGAACCTCTTGGCATCTTCCTTGTTCTCGCGCGGGCACCCAGCGCGGTGGGTCTTGCCGGGGGGCCGCGCGCCTTGGCACCAGGGCGCCGTCTTGGTGCGGAGGCGGCGGAGGCGCCCCGCGGGCTATGTCACCCATGACTGGAGGTGGGAGAGGTAGCGACAGAGACGGGACAGGCGAGCCCCCGGTGGCGCTGACGAGCTCAGCGATGCGGCCCAGCGAGTCCTCATAGAGGTCATCGACTGGGCGGTAGCGCAGGAGCTCACGTGCCATGAGCAGCGCGGCCTGCGTATCCGTGGGCGCGCGACGGGCGTGGGACGATGAGCCAGCCGGAGTCAGCGACGGGGTGGCGGTGCGGCCGTCTCGCGGCACAGAGGGGTGCAGCGAAGATGCTTGCTTCTCGTTTCCCACCGGGCCGGTGGTGGTGTTGGCAGCGGGTGATGGAGAACGACGGGGAGGCCCGCCGACAGCGGGTGATGGAGGGCGGCCCGACGCTCGGTGTGGGCTCAGCATGTGTCTGCCATGGGCACGATGGAGCGGTGGAGTGTGGATCGATGAAAGGAAAGCTTCAGCGCACCCCTACCTGGCGCGCCAAATGTCGAATTTCGGATTCCGGCAAAACCCTAAAGGTTTGAACACTGGGGTGCGCACGAAGATCTCTCCCTTCCCTAGCTCGCCCACTCGCCATGATCTCAAAACTAAGCACGTCGAAATCGAAGAACAAGGGACACAGGATTTATACTAGTTCGAGCCACCGATGTGGTGTAATACCCTACTCCAGTGTGGTGTGGTGGATTGCCTTGCAGGATGAGGATGAACTAGTACAAGGGAAGAACAGCCTCCTGAGGAGAGGTGTCCTTGGGCTCAGTGAGCTTGAGTGTGCGAGGATGGGATGGATCTGATCCAAGATGAGTTGCCCCCTACTGTGGTGGCTAGTCCTATTTATAGAGGCCCTGGTCCTCTTTCCAAATGTCGGCGGGAAGGGATCCAACAACGGCCAAATTTGAAGGGAGACAACCAGTACAAGTTATCCTGACTAAAGGTGGACTTTGCCTGCCAAAGGATCTGGTGGTGACGCCGTCCTGGGCTCCACGGTGACCTCCGTCCTTCCGTCCTACTAGTCTTGGTCTTGTTGCACAGATATGGAAACCTTTGCCTGATGCCTTGGGACACCTTGCCTGTGCCTGCCTCTTTAGCACCAAAGAGGAAACGAGTACACTGCGCGCTGGCGCCCGCCTGGCCTTGGTCGTCATGGATTGCATCACAGGAAACCTCGCGAGGTGCCCCTTGTTGTGATCTCTCCGCCCCTCGCGAGACAGCCTGGTGAGGCCGCCCCCGAGGAGGTCTTGCGTCATCTAGCTCGCGAGGCTTGGCCCCTCGCGAGGATCTGGAGCGTTTGCTGATAAAGATAGGCCATACAGGGCCGCTGGTGGAGCCACGTCATGGGCCATAGGTAGGCATGTCTAGGGACCCCTGTTCCCAGGACGCCGACAGAGGGGTACGACTCGAGCAGCGCCTCCTGCTCCACAGCAATCTGCTCCTCCGCCTACAGGTGCTCCTGGAGGAGATGGTGGTTGTAGGCGGCATCGGCCTGCGCCTCCCGGAACTACTCCTAACTC
Organism: Aegilops tauschii subsp. strangulata; assembly: GCF_002575655.3. NCBI lineage: Eukaryota > Viridiplantae > Streptophyta > Magnoliopsida > Poales > Poaceae > Aegilops > Aegilops tauschii. The sequence goes on along the minus strand of NC_053038.3, from coordinate 266,186,404 downwards.
TTCTGCCTCACCGTGTCGATGTATTGGGCACGGGCCTCGCCGATAGTCACGGTGCAATGCACCGGCTAGGATGGCGCAGAGGAGGGGGTTGGCACCGGATCGTCGACTACCACGTTCTCCATTGGGATGTCGTCATCCTCCGGCTGCCTGCCGGCCAGCCAGTCGGCAGCAATGGCTGCCATCTCATTTTGGTCTGTCGTCCGCCCGTCCCGAAGAGCGCTGGAGCGTGAGAAAACCATGGTGGGAGTGGTGTGGACAGGAGAAAGGGAACGGAGGCGGATGACTGCGGCTATGGCTGGCGCAACAGTTTATATAGAAATGCTGGGCCGTAGAGGGACGGATGTGTGGCACCTTAGTAGCTGCCTCGGCAACCGTGTATCATTAATGTGGGCAGAAGACGGACGAACGGACGACACTTGTGTCGTTTGAACGCGGAGCAATCGCCTGCACCAAGAAGCGGCGCGGGCGGCGCTGACCGTTTGAGGTGGAAAGCGCGCGCACGCGAGGGAGGCGGTCTGGGTGGGCCAGGGCAGTCAGGCCCGTGCTTGGCAGCGGTCTGGTCCAGCAGCCAGCCATGCTGGCTCGCCAGCGAGCTCGCCGAGCTGAGCGACGACAATCACATGATGGACGTGGCCTCCGACCAGGAGCCGGCACCACCGCCCAAGCCGGTTCATGTCGTGTTCACCATAGAGCAGGTGCGGTCGCACTTCGACGCCCTAATGGTGGAAGAGCTACCAGCGCGGGAGGACCTGTGCTGCAACCTCTGTCTCCTCAACGAGTACAAGATCGCAGAAAGACAAACCGTCGGCGAACAAGCGAACGACAATGTCGTCACGAACATGTGGCCATATGATCTCGGCTTCCTAAATGAGCAGCGAGCGCTGTATCAGACCATCCGTCGGACCTGCGAGGCCCTCTCCGTCGTCCCTCGAGTTGTTGCACTCGCCGTGGCGCCTCCGTCTCGCATGGTCAACATGGTCAACGAACATGAGGAATCAGGAGATGAGTTTAATTGGAGAGGATGACAGTGGGGACCCAACAGGGCCATAGCTGCACGTACATAAGTGCCTCATTATTATATACAACTATTTTTTTGTTCCCTCCTGGTTTCCTGACATCACGGTCCCACACCATTGTCAACCTAAATAGTCAATAAATGAGAGAATTGCACAAGGAGCGGCCGACAACTGGGACCCAGCAGCTCGAACAGTATTTGTGTTTTTGAGGTGTGAGCAGAGTTTTTCTTAAGCGATGTTTTTGTTGTTGTTCAGATGAGCAGGGTATCAACTGGGCCGGCTGTGGCCCGTTTAGCCCAGGCCTTGAGGAATAGCTGGGCTAGCCCAGCCCAGATATTAATATTTTTCAAGCTGAAAATGGCTAGCCCAGCTATACTTTTTTTGGGGAATACCCAGCCCAGGTCAACTTGTTATTCCCCGCCCCGTTGGGCTACAAATGTTTCCTAGGAGGCATGCATTAGGCTTAACAAGAAAATGGCCATTAAGAAATAATAAATGGGATGTAATTATAAAAACTGGGCTGTAACTCTAAAAATGCACCAAACACGTAATTAGTTTAAAAATATATTATTTTTGGATTTTGAATTTTTTTTATTTTATTACTTGTTGTGCGAGCAATATTTCGTTGGATTTTTACATAATATAAATTTATTTTGAAATTATATTTAAGCTAACTAGATATTTTGGGATAAAAAATATTTTGGATCCCATCAAAATGTGCTAAATTTTATTGAATTCCGTTCTGAGCGGTTGGTTGAAATTATTAATCATTGTCCTAGCTAGAATATGGGCTTTACTTTTAACAAATTGTAAATGGGCTGTAGTAAATTCCATTAGAATTCAAAAATGGGTTGTACATTCTTACCATCGTAGATGGGCTATATGTTCTCTGCCACACACTTGTGGGCCTACTGAGTTCACGCGTAAGCAAGGCTTTGTCAACTTATAGTCAACACACGGTTCTAGCAGAAGTGGCCGTTGGATGTCCATACAACGGATGTCGTGCTTCTTCTTCAATGTCGAATATTCTTGCTTTAGCCTCCCAAAAAATGATTCCTCCCCCTGACATCTAGGGTGCACCGTTTTGGAGGCTGACCTGTGGGCCTACTAAAGTTGACGCGTACCAAGGGCTTTGTCAACTTAGTCAATATAAATGATTCTAGATGCAGTGACCGTACGATGTCCATCCAACGACCGTTGTGCTTATTTAACATCTGGTCTTCTTGCTCCAGCTGCCCAAACCAGCACCGGCCATGCCGCCTACTCCCACCTCCCATGTCCTGCTATGCTGCCACCACTGTTCATGCCATCCCTCTGTACTCACCCACACCTCCTGTTATTCTCCGGTGATGGCAACCTCACACCGCAGCTGAAGTAGTAAACTCACGTACTCCCCTCCGCATGGGCATGCACTGCCGCGTCTTCCCCGGCTCCGCGTCGTTCACTTCATAGGCCTGGCCGTCGTCCACCGCCTTGGTGTTGTCAGCACAGTGTGGTCAACGAAGGATAGCCATCGGAAGAGGACTTTAGGCGGTGAGGCTGACAGTTGGACCCACCAGCTACATCTTTGAACACAAGGAACTGCCTCCTTATTACTCGCAAAATAAAAATGATTCCTCCACCTGACAGCTGGGACCGACTTGCTATATCTTCGCACACAAGGAAGTGCGTCCTTATGCTCCCTGACCGCTGGGACCCACCTGGTCAAAGCGTACGTAGCGTTGTCTGTCGAGCCGAGAACGTGTATGTACATACTTGTCGATCGGTTTCTCTACAAGTATGAACCGTTGTAGCGCCCATGATGCGGCTATATCTCCCACGTGTCGAGGCACGACTTAGAGGCATAACCACATTGTGGTTTTGTCGCAAGAAGGGTCATCTTCACACAATCCCATGTAATGAACATGAAAGGGATAATAGAGGGTTGGCTTACAATCGCCACTACACACAATACTTAAATAAAACATACATCATCCAAAATACACACATAGACCGACTACGGCGAAAATACAAATGAAAAGAAGATAACCCCAAATTCAATATCCCCGATCATCCTAACTGGGCACCACTACTGATTATCAGGAAAAGTCACGTAGTAACGACCAAGGTCCTCGTCGAACTCCCACTTGAGTTCGGTAGCACCACCTGCACTGGTATCATCGGCACCTGCAACTGTTTTGGTAGTTTCTGTGAGTCACGAGGACTCAGCAATCTCAAAAACTGCGAGATCAAGACTATTTAAGCTTATGGGTAGGATGTGGTAATGAGGTGGAGTTGTAGCAAGCGCTAAGCAAATATGGTGGCTAACATACGAGTACAAGAGTAAGATGAGAAACTACGCAACGGTCGTGAAGCTAGAAGTGATCCTGAACTACTTACGTTCAAACATAGCCCAAACCGTGTTCACTTCCCGGACTCCACCGAAAAGAGACCATCACGGCTACACACGCGGTTGATTCATTTTAATTAAGTCAAGTGTCAAGTTCTCAACAACCGGATATTAACAAATTCCCATCTGCCACATAACCGCGGGCACGACTTTCGAAAGTTTAAACCCTGCAGGGGTGTCCCAACTTAGCCCATGACAAGCTCACGATCTGCGGAGACAATCCTCCATGGCAGGACCCTCCAATCACACTCGGAATCTCGGTGCACAAGATTTTTCGACAATGGTAAAACTAGTCCAGCAAGACCTGTCGACGTGCCCACACCCTGATAGTAGCCACGCGTATCTCGTCTTAGGCCACGATTTGATTGTCCGAACTTTCAGTAGGCCAATCCAGAGTTTCCCCTGGCGACCACCGACGATTGACAGGTTTGGACCAACACTCATGAGGAGCACTGGCTCGGGGGTGGGGGGTTAGTTAAGTCCACGGGGTCCGAAAAGTCCCTATGCAGTTTTAGTTGTAAAAAGACAAATGGTAAAACCAAGGTTGGGCCTTGCTGGAGGAGTTTTATTCAAAGCGAACTATAAAGAGGGGCCCATAAACCGTCACCGTATTAGGGACGCAAAATCAAGGAACATAACACCGGTATGACGGAAAACTAAGGTAGCAAGAGTGGAACAAAACACCGAGCAGAAGGCCAATCCTTCCACCCTTTGCCAAGTATACAGATGCATTAATTGAATAAGAGATATTGTGATATCCCCACATATCCATGTTCCAACATGGAACAACCTGCGAGGCACCTCCAACTAGGGGCTGAGCAAAAGCGGTAACTTAGCCAAACAACGGTTTGCTAGGAAGGTGGGTTAGAGGCTTGACATGGAAATATGGGAGTCATGATAAACAAGTGGTTGGTAGCGCGACATAGCGATAGAACGAACAACTAGCAAGCAAAGATAGAAGTGATATCGAGGGTAATGGTCATCTTGCCTACTAAGTTCTTAGAGTTGTCGAAAGCTTGCTCCTCGTTAGGTGTCCTCAACGGGCTCCTCGTTCACGTACTCATCTCCTGGCTCTACCAAAAGCAAGAACACAAGCAACGGAACAACAATCAATCATGGTGCAATGCACAAGCAACATGATGCGAGACATGGCATGGATTGCAAAGTATGATGTGCAATGCATATGGGTACTCCAGAAGGGAAAAGATTATCAAGGCATCAACTTGGCAAAGCAAACATGCCGCTGGAAAGATGAGGTTATTTCGGTCGAAATCGATACAAAGATCACCAGAAACGGATGCACGGTTTGCAAATGACGAGCAAAACAAGAACAATGCAAAACTACACTTAACAGCAACATAGCACTTAAAATGCATCATGAAACTATGCTACAACACCCAAACATGAAAACCAAACACATGGCAGTGAAGTACAGGTGAATCTCTACAAATCATGAACACTGAGCTACTGCTATAACTCACTAGAACAGGTCTAAAACAGCATGGCAAAAAATGCAAATGAGAACAGTTCTAGCACATGGTGAAAATGACTAGCATGGCAAAAACAGATTCATGATAGCCTGTTTACGTGGTTGATTAACTCACTACAAGGCATATCGTGGCATGAAATAAATCTAGCATGGAGTAGACATGAAAAGGAAGCTACACAAGTGCCAAAATACCCCATAGCATGTTTTCACAAATATACACATGAAAGACAAAATAGCAACATGATGTAAAATGACATGATCATGAACTTGCTCAAATGCAAAAACTAATACCACCACTGGATTAGTGGGATTTTCCTACCCCAAAAACATATATATTATGTCTAGGTTACTGTAGAAAAATCACCACAAAAGCTATAAGTGAAAACCTGCCATAAATGGAAAAGAACAGATTTGGCAATTTCCATTATTAGAAGGGACAATTGCATTTTTACCCCTAGTTGGTTCCTACCCATGGGTTTTGCCCTTAATTTTCGAGCTTGCTCAGTTTTGCCCTTACTTTTTCCGTCATGGTCCCTCGAATGCCCTTTGACCGTTTGACCAAAACTTTGAAAATTCATAACTAATTCATATGAACTCAGAAAAATGAAAATAAGATATCAAAATGTTCAGATAAACATTACCTTTATGTGCATATCATTTGCATTCAGGACAAAAGCACCCTTTAAACTACCTGAGGTAATTAATGTTATTAACAATATTAAAAACAAAAAGGTATAAACAATATATTTTTTCATTGTTGAGGATATAACCATTAGAGTCACCCGCCCAGGAGGGGCCGGGTTACGTCATAATGGTCATCACGTGAAGCCCAGCACCAAACATGAAGACGGCGGGTCAATAATTTGCTTAAGACCCGGAGATGGCTTAAGGCCCGTAGTGTTAACCGCCGTTAGGGTGAAACTTGTAGTGTAAGGCAAGAATAGCTAAGAGTCCGGGCCGGACACTATTATGAACCGGCCGGGACTCTGAGAGCCGCTGGGCGTCAACCTCTCTATATAAAGGGACTACCCGGCGGCGGTTTAGGGGGAGGGAGACAAAATCGATAACCAGGCAGGACGGTTTAGCTCCTGGTCATCGAAACCCTAATCAATACCACCTCAACTGGACGTAGGCTTTTACCTTCACCGTAAGGGGCCGAACCAGTATAACCCTCGTGTTCCTTGTCCCATTTAACCCCTTCAAGCTTCCTAGCTGCAATGGCTCCATGACCACGAGGACATCTGCCGTGACAATTCCACGACAGTTGGCGCCCACCGTGGGGCCCGCGCACGGTGGATTTGAGTTCTTGAAGGGCAGCTTCGAAGGGCTGAAGGGATACGCTGTGGGCCGGATGACCAAGAGTTGTCGCGGCAAGCTATACATCGACGATGCAAACTGGGGCCCCGACGCCGGCTCAATTGAGTACGGGTACCGGGTCCCCTTCGGCGGAATTCATGTCTTCATTGGCAAGATTGGTGAGCCGGGCCCTGAGCCGGATCTCTGCGCCAATCTCATCGAGACGGCTCAGCGTGCACGACCCGCCCGGGCTTTACCTACCTTGAAGCATGCTTTCGTGGGATGTGTCCATGGAAGACTCTCTGAAGGATCTGGATCTGGTGATGAGACGGCCACTGGCTCTGACGGCGAGTCATCTACGGATGAGTCAAACTCGTTGTATCAACTTCAAGATGGCAGGCTCAGGGGTTGTTCCGATGGCGACAGCATTCCGGACCCCTTTGAGCCGCCGAGCCAGGTTGGAATCTTCATGGCCGGCGCGCAACCTGTTCAAACCCCCGCCTCCGGGTCAGGAAGCCCGGTGCCTTCGCCGGCTCAGGTGCTAATGGATCTCACAAACAAGATGATGGTCCTGTTGACCGCTACGGTTGCTCCGGCGGATCAAGTTCAGCATGACGCAGAGGTGGCACAGTTAAAGTTGGATCTAGCAAAGGCCAAGGAGGATCTGGCGGTGGAGGGGATCAGGATGGCAGCAGATAGGGCGGCTCTCGACGCCCAGACTCAGCTGATTCAGGCGCAGTCCTTCCGGCTCACGATGGATCAAAACGCGTCCAATGAGGTCATGAGAGGAGGCATCAAAAGGCCCAATCTCGACTCCCTCCGGTTTACGATCCTCGAAACCTCTTCAACACGCCGGGTGCAGGGTCTAGTAACCCGCCAGAGATCATAGTGCCCGGGGCTGGGATGCCAATTCAGCCCCAAGTGATGGGACCTCCCTGGGTGAACCCTGCCCCGCCTCAGTACGTACCAATACCACCGAGTCATTATGCCAACCCGTTGGAAAACATGGTCGCCGCGGCGGCGCGGCTGGCGGCTCTCCCAATTGATGGTGACTCTCCAACGGCGGTTGAAACCCGCCGGGTCAGAGAACTCCTTCAGACGGCTCTGGCGCAGCAAGAGGCATATTCTTATAGCCAGGACAGGATTCATTCAACCCCTCGTCCAGGCCGGAGCCCGAGTTATAGCAGACACATGGTCTCAGCGACCGGCTCAAGTAATGTCCGACGCCATGACTTGCCTCCTGGCCACGGCCCGGCTCATAACGGAGCCTTTCACGTAGTAGACCAAGATAGAGCACGGCAAGAGGCGGAGCAGGTGCCTCAGTTGACGGCTTACCAGCCACCCCCGGCTTATCCGACGGCTTCCATCGACGTGGGTATCCCTACGAGGACTGGAGGTGTCCCTTGTCTGGTGCCGGCTCTCTGCAATGAACGTCTGCCCAAGGATTTCAAAGGGCCTAGGAAGGTGACTAATTACACAGCTGATTTACAACCCGGAGCCTGGATCGAGAGTTACGAGATGGCCATGGAATTGCTGGAGGTCAGCGAAGCGGCAATGGCCAAGTACTTCACCATGATGTTAGATGGGACTGCCCGCACTTGGTTGAAAGGGCTGCCGCCGAATTCTATCGGGTCTTGGGCTGAGCTAAAAGCCCGATTCATCCAAAACTTCAAAGATACCTGTAGGCAGTCTATGTCAATTGTGGATTTGACTAACTGTAAACAGCAGGAGGGTGAGTCTACAACACATTGGGTTCGCGAGGTCAAAGAGATAATACATTCATCTGATAAGATGGATGCCGGCTCTGCAGTCTTAATGTTGGAGCAGAATTGTCGTTTCCTGCCCCTGAAGATGAAACTCGGGCGGCTCCAGCGCGATTGCAATGATATGGGTACGCTGATGGCGGCTCTCGTCAAGTACGCCGACTCTGATCGTACCAAGGACCTCGCGTCAGATGATGAAAGGACAGGGAAGATAAAGAAGAACGGCAATGGCAAGGGTCCTCAGCATAACCCGGCGAACCAAGGAGGTAGCAAGCGTAAGGCTGATGGCAGCATAGAGTTTGTGGCCAATGCCAGCTCACAGGGTAACAACCAGCGATGTAAGGGGAGGCCACCTCCCCGAGCCGGCGGTTCAGGCCCAACGCTTGAGCAGCTGTTCAATGAGCCTTGTCTAAGGCATGGCTCTAGGGAGAAGCCAACTACTCATCTATGGAAAGATTGCGCAATCATGAAAGCCTTTAAGAACTCCAATGCCTTTAATGGCAACAATGGCTCGGGCGGCGGCTCAGGCGCCGGCGGTTTTCATGGCCCGGGCGGCGGCTCAAATTCCAATCCTCAGAATGTTCAAGGGGGCTTTAATTAGCAATCCGGCCAGGGTCATCAACAGCAGCATGGGGGATACCAGCCAATCCAAAGCAGCTCAATGGTGGACAGTATCATGTGTTTACCACCAGTCTGTGTAAGCGAGATCAGAAGCTTCATAAGAGGGCTGTGAATGCTGTTGAGCCGGCGGTTCCACGCTATTTAAGATGGTCTGAGCAGCCTATTGTGTGGAGTAGGGAGGATCACTCTCCCCGGGTTGATAATCCGGGTCACCTGGCCCTGGTGGTGGCTCCCCAGGTGGGAGGATATAAGTTCACTAAGGTGCTCATGGATGGAGGCAGCAGCATCAACATCCTCTATTATGAGACCTTCCGTCGTATGGGGTTGATTGATAAGAACCTCAGCCAGTCCAATACTGTTTTCCATGGTGTGGTGCCTAGTAAGTCGGCTTATCCAGTTGGTAAGATCGAGCTGGAAGTGGCCTTTGGAGATGAGTATAGGGCGGAAAATTGACCTTTGAGGTGGTCAAGATAAGAAGTCCGTATCATGCCATATTTGGGCGGCCGGCTTACGCCAAGTTCATGGCACGGCCGTGTTACGTATATTTACAGCTCAAGATGCCGGGTCACAATGGGACCATTACGGTTCATGGCAGCCGGAAGATAGCCTTGGAGTGTGAGGAAGGTGACGCGGCTTATGCAGAATCTGTTTGTGCAACAGAGGAGTTGAAGTTTTACAAGGACAATGTTGACCCAACAGATATGACATCTTTGAAAAAGCCGACCACGGAGCATGAGCCGGCAATGAAATTTAAGTCGGCTGATGAGACTAAACTTGTTGATTTCGTTCTTGGTGACTCATCTAAGCAGTTTAGCATCAGTGCCAATCTGGATCCAAAATAGGAAAGCGCGCTCATCGAGTTCATCCGTGAGAATAGGGACATTTTTGCATGGAAACCTTCTGACATGCCAGGTGTACCTAGAGAACTCGCTGAGCACACTCTCAATATTGATCCGAAATTTAAGCCGGTCAGGCAATTCCTTCGGCGGTTTAATGAGGAGAGGCGGAAAGCCATTGGTGAGGAGGTGGCCTGGCTCTTGGCGGCCGGGTTTATTGTCGAAGTCTTTCATCCGGAATGGTTAGCTAACCCGGTGCTCGTGCTCAAGAAGAATGGCACCTGGTGGATGTGTGTGGACTACACGGACTTAAACAAGGCGTGTCCGGCTGATCCTTTTGCTCTCCCCCGTATTGATCAAATCATTGATGCTACGGCGGGTTGTGAGCGCTTAAGTTTTTTGGATGCTTATTCTGGATACCATCAGATTAAAATGGCAGTTAAGGACCAGGAGAAGACGGCGTTCATCACTCCCTTTGGAGCCTTCTGTTATGTGTCTATGCCTTTTGGACTCAAGAGTGCACAGGCGACTTATCAGCGTTGTGTGCAGAATTGTCTTCATAACTAGATTGGGCGCAATGTTCATGCCTATGTGGATGATATCGTGGTTAAGTCCAGGGAGAAGGAGACCCTGGTCGATGACCTTATAGAAACCTTTGATAATCTCCGGGTTTACAAGATGATGCTTAACCCGGCCAAGTGTGTTTTTGGTGTTCCTGCAGGCAAGCTCTTGGGTTTCCTGGTTTCTAACAGAGGCATTGAAACTAACCCGGATAAGATAAAGGCAATCACCTCTCTGGCTAAGCCGGCGTGCATCAACGACATCCAGCGTTTGGCAGGCCGCATCGCTGCTTTGAGCCGGTTTATCAGCCGTTTGGGTGAAAAGGCCATGCCACTGTACCACTTGATGAAGAAAACAGATGACTTTATCTGGAATGATGCTGCTAATGCTGCTTTTGAGGATTTGAAGAGACAGCTGGCTGAGCCCCCAGTTCTTGCTGCTCCGGTTGACAAGGAGCCCTTATTACTGTATGTAGCTGCTAACACACGAGTCGTTAGTGTGGCTATGGTGGTGGAGCGCAAGGAAGAGGGTAGGGAGTATCCGGTTCAGCGGCCGGTTTACTACGTCAGTGAAGTGCTCATTGAGTCTAAACAGCGGTATCCACATTGGCAGAAGCTTGTTTATGGTGTGTTCATGGCAAGCCGGAAGCTTAAGCATTATTTCTAGGGTCACCCCATCACTGTGGTTAGTTCTGCTCCCCTTGGAGATATCATCCAAAATAGAGAAGCTACAGGAAGAGTGGCTAAGTGGGCTATAGAGCTTGGGCCTCATGGTCTGAAATACGTACCACGCACTGCTGTCAAATCTCAAGCATTGGTGGATTTCATCAACCATTGGACAGAGCTGCAGGTGCCTAAAGAGAAGCCGGATAATACATATTGGACTATTCACTTCGATGGGTCTAGGCAATTGGAGGGCTCGGGGGCTGGAGTTGTATTGACTTCCCCTAAAGGTGACAAGTTCCGTTATGTGCTACGGTTGATGTTTCCCTGCACTAACAATGCGGCTGAGTATGAGGCCTTGCTCCATGGTCTTCGGATGGCTAAGGAGATGAGCTTGAGCCGGGTAAGGTGCTTTGGCGACTCAGATTTAGTGGCTCAACAAGTATCAGGCAAGTGGGATTCCAAGGACCCTCTCATGGCGGCTTATCGCCGTGAAGTTGATGCCATTGCTGGACACTTTCAGGGTTACCAAGTAGAGCACATCGATCGCAGGAAGAATGAGGCGGCTGATGCATTAAGCCGGCTGGGCTCTCAGCGAAAGCCGGTGCCGCCTAATACTTTCTTGGACATCTTGCATAACCCTTCTGTTAAGTTACCTACAGAGGAAGACTTGGCTGTCCCTGACCCGGAAGCACAGTTGGTGGCGGCTCTCCACATCACCCCAGACTGGACAGTGCCATACTTGGCTTACATGACCCGGGGAGAGTTGCCTGAGGATGAAACTTTGGCCAGACAAATAACCCGGCGGTCTAAGTCAATGATAATTATCAATGGTGAGCTACATCACCGCAGTGTCACTGGAACTTTCCAGCATTGTGCTTCCCCTGAGGAAGGCCAAGATATTTTGCGTGAGATTCACGAGGGGGATTGTGGCCATCATGCCGGCTCAAAATCTCTTGTGGACAAGGCTTTTCGTCATGGTTTTTATTGGCTGACGGCTCATGCTGATGCGGAGGACTTGGTCAGTAGATGTGACGGTTGTCAGAGGTTCTCGCGACGGGCTCATGTGCCGGCTCAGGAGCTGAGGATGATTCCAATTACTTGGCCATTTGCAGTCTGGGGGCTTGATATGGTTGGGCCTTTTAAAAGGTCCAAGGATAAGAAGACCCACCTTTTGGTGGCAGTTGACAAGTTCACAAAGTGGGTTGAGGCAGAGCCAGTTAGCAAGTGTGACGCGGCCACAGCGGTTCAGATCATGAAAAAGGTGATATTTCGCTTTGGTTTCCCACACAACATTATAACTGACAATGGTACCAATCTGTCTAAAGGCGCCATGGAGGAGTTTTGTCAACGAGAGCATATTCGACTTGATGTTTCATCAGTGGCTCACCCTCAATCCAATGGTCAAGCTAAGAGAGCTAATCAGGAGATTTTGAAGGGCATTAAGCCCCGGCTTTTGGTCCCTTTGCAACGGACGCCGGGTTGTTGGGTGGAGGAGTTACCCTCCGTGTTATGGAGCATTAATACTGCTCCTAACAGATCTATGGGTTACACGCCTTTCTTCATGGTTTATGGAGAGGAAGCAGTCCTCCCTAGCGACATCCGTCATGACTCACCTCGAGTGGCGGCTTATGTTGAGGCGGATAATAAGCGGGTGCGCCAAGATGCTCTTGACTTGTTGGACGAACAGCGTGATGTGGCAGCAACTCGCTCGGCGATTTACCAACAAGACCTGCGTCGTTATCACAGCCGCCGGGTTAAGTCCCGGGTCTTCCAGGAAGGTGATCTGGTGCTCCGGCTCATCCAAGATCAAACAGATGCACACAAGTTATCCCCGCCTTCGGAAGGGCCCTTTGTGGTCAGCAAGAACTTGCACAACGGGTCATACTACCTTATCGACGTTCGGGAGCACAAAGATTCACGCAAGTCGGAGGAAGAGACCCGTCGGCCGTGGAACATAGCTCAGCTTCGGCCTTATTACACTTAAGCCACCGGCTCTCATAGTGTACATATTTCTATAGCCATGTATATATTATGATAAATAATAAAGCAGGACCTCTGTCCTTTTCTCCTCCAAAGGTAAACGTGTTATTTCCATTACAACATCACATGGTCACTTGGAGGTGGATCCGGCTTATGATCGTATTCGAACCTACCCGTAAACAATATCATCACCTAGGGGCTTCCTGTTCAAACATAGGTTGCATTCGAACCAAAGAGAACATAGCTATCGATACCCACTTGATTGGCAAATTGCCGAGCTCATTGGGGAGTTTTCTTTGATCATATTTGAATCATAGCTCAACCCCCTTTGGGAACCGACGCAGATCGTATTCGAATCAGCGTCGTTAAACAACTCTTAAGGTCATTTGGGGGCTTCCTGTTCAAACATGGGTCGTATTCGAACCAAAGAGAACATAGCTGTCGGTACCCTCTTGATCGGCATCGCCAAAGCCACTGGGGGCTATATGATCGCATTCGAATCTTAGCTTAACCCCTTTGGGACGGTTCTCTAGTCGTATTCAAACCGGAAGCCCCTAAGTTTTGATCTTCTGACTTACAACAAGTTCTTTTGGTCACATCAACAGTGTGCAAGGGCGGCTTTTACTTCACCGACTTAATTTTGATTCACAACGTTGATAACACATAGTAAGTATTCTTGATGCTGGTGAACCGGAGTTGAGATCTTCACCTCATTATTCGGGTTACATAAACCGGAAGTATACTTGAAGGCTTGTAAGTATGCTATTATGGTTACATCAAAGATATAATTGAGGGCCAGTCTTTGGTGACTTTGGTTCATATTCTGGGTTATATAAGGTTTATGATTCTCGGTGCGGTAAGCCACCCAGAGACTTGTGACTTGTTTTCTATGCAGGATGGTTAAAGACAGCTATTCGAGCTTAAGGAAAATATATGATCAATTATAACCTGGAGAAATATGAAGAAGCCGCTTGAATGGAGTTAATCATTCAACACGTGCACGATGGCACGACAAAATTAAGTGTTTGTCCTACTCTATTACAAGACTCCCCGAGTCCAAAAGGTGAGGCATTGTTTTAAGGTGAGCCGCCTAAAAGTCAAGGTGCTTGTTGAGTTGAAGCTTCCGGCTCATCCCTCTCCGCTCCTCCGGCTGATTCCATGACCTGGAAGGTTGATGATTTCCAGTCAATGCCGCTCAAGGCTTCAAACTAAGCCTCGTCATCAATTAACCCGGCCGGGTCAACTTCTGGGGCGAAGGTATGCTTACGAGTCGGAGGGATCAAGCTGATGGCTTCATAACGTGGAGTGGGGATCCTCTAATTTTCCGCGTCGTAGCCCGGCTGATACTTGGTAAGGTCGGTGTCATTCCCAATCAGGGTGGCCACCGGGCGCACGCTCTTCACACAGGCAGCAAAGTCTTTTTGGTCAAAGGGGGTGCCGTCTTCCTTCAGGCTGGGGTATCCGAGAGCGATGTCGGCCGGGTCTAGCTCCAGAAGAAAAGCCTTGGCCCGACTCAAAGCAGCTATAGCTCCGGCTCTTGCAAAGGCCCGTCTTAGCTCTTGGAAGTGCTGAGGAAGAACGGCAAGCCGCCTGAGTACATCCACCAGGTGAGTCAGAACCTCGTTGGACAGAGCCACAACGGATAACGCATGCTGTGACCCGGTGTAGAGTTGCTCCACCAAGGTGTACACGGCCTTCAACTTGGTCAGAACATTCTGATTAAGGTTGGAGCTTCTGGGACCTGCATAACCAAATTAGGTGAATTGATGGCAATTATGGGATTTCTAAGACATAAAGAATGTAAGCTTGTTAAAGGCTTGCAGAATGACTTACCGAAGATTGCGTCGACCATCTGTGACACATGGCGCTTTAAGCCGGAGAGTTCGGCGGTTCTCTCCATCAGAGCAGCCTCCGCTAGATCGGCCCGTCTGGCCAAAGCAGTTTTCTCCTCGACCCAAGTCTTTCTTTCGGTTTCAAATTTCTTCTTCAGCTTTTCTTGTGCAGCAACACTGAACTCAAATTTGGCGTTGGCCTTCCGGGTCTCAGTTTCCTGAGTCTTCAGGCGGTTCTTCAGCTCAGAGATTTCAGCTTCAAATTTTTTGCAGGCAGCTTGTACAAATTCCGGGTTATAGTATGAGTAATTATTATGCAACATTAAAGTCCCAAGCACTTTGCAAGCAAAGACACTTGGCACTTGGGGGCTAATGTAAGCTGAAAGATTCTATTTACAATTGCCGGTTCATGAAGGTAAGCCGGAAGTTAAGTCTACAACATATTCTATCATAAGTAATAGACTTGGGGGCTAGCATAGTAAGACTGACTATGGAGTAAGCAAGAGGGTTGTACCTCAGATTTTTGCTGTATCTGCTTCACCATATCAATCTCCAGGTCCCGGCTGTTGTGCACTTGACCAATGTAACCAGAAACAATGTCTCCAATGCTCAAGTTAGCATAATCAGTGATCTCCAGTCTAGCCCGGCGGCGCTCTAGCAGCTCTTCCTTGGCAGAGCATCTGGCCAGCACAGTGGGTCTTCCTGCCTCAACGTATTCAGTCCGGGTAATCACCACATCCGGGTCATCGGCTGGTTGAGCTGAGCTGGGAATCTCCGGGTTGTTGGAACCCGCCATGGTTTGTTCTTCAGTTGAGGTGGCAGTGTCCGGAGCTGGTGCAGATGGCGGCTCATGAGCAGAAGCTTCTGGTTCAGTCAAGACCGGCTCTTCGACCGGCTTATTTTTCTTGGGCCTTTTGCTGAGCTTGGCTTGGGCACTGAAAGTCAAAACATTAGTACAAAAAACATAAATAAGATAAGCACAAATGAGATGATTATCATTACCCGGGTGCAGTCTTGAAAGCCGGCAGGTTAGATTGCATGGAGTCACTAGAGGAAGGTGAAGTTTCCTGATAATTTGAATCAGACGAATTGAGTGGTTGACGAGTGACGCCCGCTAAAGGATCAAAAGGGTATAAGTTGGAGATAACCTCAGTCCGGCGCTTTCTTGATGCCTCGGGTAAGCCGGAGGAGAGGTCTGCATCCTTGCTGGCCCGGGTTTGCCTCCGGCTCTCATGAATCTGTTGCTTCAAAAGAAATTGAGGATCTTGATAAGCTAAAGGATGCGAAAATCTTACTTTCCGGGTTACTCTTCGGACTTTCAGCCTTGGCAAGGGGTCCGAGTCGGAGGAAAGTATAGTTACCTCTTCAGTCACCGGGTTACTCGCTCCGGTATCATCCTGCGGATAATCAAGTCAATAAGGTGGTTAAAAAACAGACAAAAGCAGAATAGGAGCCTAACGAATCAAGGGTTACCTCTGACTCGGAGCTATCATCCAACTGAGGCAGCTCTGAGGCGCTAGGCCTACTTCCCTTCTTACAGGGAGCGGCTCTGCTGGCGGCTTTCTTAGCTTTCTTGGCTTTTTTAGCATCCTCATGGTCATACTTGACCTTCCAGAACTTGTCATTAGCCTGGAAAAATGCAATAAAGGTTTCCTTGAAGTTAAAATGAAAACTGTTAAAATGGAAGGTAAAGTGCTCAGATTGGTAGCTTACCGCCGGAGCCAGGTTAGCTTGGCAGAAGGGGCTTAAGCCGGTCCTGCCACAGTCGGCTAAGCTCTCATTCAAGAGAGACTTGGTCATGTCGTCCACGACATCCTCAGGAAGATCGTTGGAGCTGTGCCGTAGAGGGTCATCCTTCCGGCCCGTGTAATCACACATTAAGCCGGGGCGGCAGCTCAGGGGAATCACCCGCCAAGAAATCCAGACCCAGACCAGATCAACGCTGTTAAGGCCATTTCCCAGAAGAGCCTTAATCTTGTTGATGGTAGGGATCAGTGGTTGACGTTCAGTTTGAGATAGTTTGTCTGGCAGGGGTTGAGTTGGCTCCAGACGCAGGGCGCGAGAGCCGGCAGAGGGCTCTCATCAGCCGGAGAAGTATCTTGGCAGTAGAACCATGTCTGGTTCCAGTTCTTTGGGTGGCTTGGCGGCTCAGCATAAGGAAAAAGGCAATCTCTCCGTCATTGGATGGAGATTCCGCCAAGCTCCAAGCTAGGCCCGTTGGCGCACTCATTCTGGCAGTTCAGATAAAACAACTCCCTAAAAAGTAGTAGGCTGGGCTCTTCTCCAAGATATACTTCGCAGAATACTTGAAAGTTGCAAATATTCGACACGGAATTGGGTCCTATGTCTTGTGGCCGCAGATCGAAGAAGTTCAGAACATCTTTAAAGAATTTTGAGCCGGGAGGTGCGAAGCCCCGGCTCATGTGATCAGCAAATATCACCACCTCGCCATCTCTAGGTTGAGGTCTTTCCTCCAACGGGTCAGGGGCACGATAAGACATGACCTCCTTCTTGAGCAGGTAACCCGTCATCACGAAATCAGCTAAAGTGTCATCAGTAACATTGGATCTCATCCAGTTGCACGTGAAGGGTGCCTTGGGAGCCTTGGGTAGCATTGTGAAAGACGAAAGCCTATGACAAAAGGAAATGTCCGGTTCAACTATAAGCCAGAGGAAGTTTACAGTTCAATATTCAAGATGGTGGCTTATGAAGGGGCCTAATGACATATGGCTAATTGCATCGGGTTATCTAAGCCGCTGAGGGTATCGTGAGTAATTCAAGTTGTCTAAAACTTTATCATAAATGAGCCAGAAATTTTACAGCGCGTGGCCTCTTTTTAGCCGGAGATATGAGCCGCCATAGCTAAACAGATGCAATTTTTGACTAAGTGTGGCGCAAACAAGTTTCACAGATCGCAGTAATTATTTTGGATCAAACGATCGGCTAAAAAGGAAAAATTTCTAGACCTAGAAAGCTGATACAGAGAAGTTCATGAGCTCTAAGGGGATTTCTTTGCAAGTAAAGGGGGCGTGCTACTATTGAAAATGGGTGCGAAACCACAGCCGCACGAGTTCTATATGTTTTCTGGATCTAAGGGGGCCGTGCAGAAGAAACTGTGAAGAAATGGCGACGAACTGCGAAGAACAGGGAAGAACAGCAAGAACCCTAATGCGGATCTACTCTATGGAGCGGCAAGGACTTACGGGTGCTGATGAGTCACGGAGGTCGCCGCCGTTTCTCTGGACAGGTCAGGGTGATGCAGCGGCCGAGGTTGACGAATACCAGGGGAGCGGCGGCGGCGGCGGAGCTCGAGCTCTCGGGCGTGAGAGGAGGAAGACGATGGAGGCGACAAGTGAATGAAGGCTTATGGGCCGGGCTTATTTATAAGGTGCGGCTAATAAGTGGGCGCGAGAAACGAGGAGGCCACGGCGTGATTATCTCGCCACAGAAGCGCCTCGATTTTCGGGATGGCCATTAAAGATAAGATCCGTTGGGATATGATAGAATTAAAAAATGAACTTAATGGAAGATGACGTCATGGCGGGTTATCAGGAATCCAGAAGATGACGTCACGGCGGGTTATAACCTTCGCACAAATATAAGCCGGAAGATTTTCTCTCAAGGGGATTGAAGATTGACATGAACCGGTTCAAATCAATCTGGGGCCTAATGTTGAGGATATAACCATTAGAGTCACCCGCCCAGGAGGGGCCGGGTTACGTCATAATTGTCATCACGCGAAGCCCAGCACCAAACTTGAAGATGGTGGGTCAATAATGGGCTTAAGACCCGAAGATGGCTTAAGGCCCGTAGTGTTAGCCGCCGTTAGGGTGAAACTTGTAGTGTAAGGCAAGAATAGTTAAGAGTCCGGACCGGACACTGTTATGAGCCGGCCGGGACTCTGAGAGCCGCTGGGCGTCAACCTCTCTATATAAAGGGACGACCCGGCGGTGGTTTAGGGGGAGGGAGACAAAATCGATAACCAGGCAGGACGGTTTAGCTCCTGGTCATCGAAACCCTAATCAATACTACCTCAACTGGACGTAGGCTTTTACCTTCACCGTAAGGGGCCGAACCAGTATAACCCTCGTGTTCCTTGTCCCATTTAACCCCTTTAAGCTTCCTAGCTGCGATGGCTCCACGACTAAGTCCTAGCACAAGGACATCTGCCGTGACAATTCCACGACATTCATGAATAAAAATTACAAGCAAATGTAGGTGATGTTTTCTGAAAATCCAGATATCTTATTTGCATTCTGAACGTCGAGAATTGGACTTGCCCAAAATGGATAGAGTCCATATGCAAGAAAAGGAATATTCGCAAGGAATAAAATAAAAGAGAAAGGCGAAAAGAGAAGAGGGGATGACAGGTGGGGTCCTGGTCCCCTGAGAGGCTGACGGGTGGGTCCCGCAGGGTTCTCACATGGCAGTGGCTGCGGCTTCCAAAACAGAGGAAGCAGAGGAGCGGGTCGACGTGGGCGCAGAGCAGCGGAGGAGCTCGCAGGCGTGGCTCCGGTAGCCCTTTGGCACGGCGGAGGGGCGCAAAAGTAACGCGGGAGGATCCCGCATGTGCGCATGGCAAGCGCGGCGCTGGACGACGATGGAAGCGATGCCGGCGACACGGTGACAGGAGCGGCACCGGTGAGCTCGAGCGCGGCGAAGTAGAGGGCTAAGAGGGCTGTAGAGCGCACGGATCGAACGCATGCGACGCGGGGAACCTACCGGACATGCACATCTAAACGGAAGGTGTCGGAGCACTCGCTGCCAGCGAGGTCCGACGGCGACGAGATCGGGCGCGAGCAGCGAACGGCGACAGAGAAGCCCAAGCGATGGGGAAACGGGAGGGGGAGATGCGCTAGCTCACCATGAACACGACGTAGTGCTCTGCTTGGCGAGATGTGGACGAAGGAGACGCCGGCAGCGATCAAACAGGTTCGGTGGCCGGAGTCGAAGACTGGGAAGAAGAGGTTGCTGAAGAGGGCTCCGGCTACACGTAGTCGACGTCGTGGACGTAGTCGACGACGGGGAAGAAGAAGGACACAGTTGGTGAGGCGGAGGTCGACGGGGAGTACGCTGGCGACGAGGCCGCGCTCTCAGCTGCGCTCGGGCACGGCGGAGATCGGTGGATCTGGTGGTTCGGTGGCCTAGCTGCGGCAGGGAGAGGGAGAGGGAACCCTAGAGGGTAGGTAGGGCAAGGAGGGAGAGCTTATAGGGGCCCAGGGCGACGGGACGAAGCTCGCACGCTCTCGTGCTCGCGGTCCCCATGGCGACGGCGAGAGGAGAAGGAAAAGGTGGGTTAGAGACTACAGGGAGGCGCTGATAGGCGGGACCCAAGGGGCGACGTGGCAGGTGGCTAGCGGCGGTACGCGCAGGCGCGGGTGAGAAAAACCGAGAGAGGGAGGCCGCGCGGGCTGGCGCGCGCGGGGTTGGGCTACGGGGCTGGGCTAGATGGGCCGCGGCTCGCCTGGAGCCGTGCTGCCGCTGCTGGGTTGCTCGCTGCTGCTGTTCTTTTTCCTTTTCATTTCTTCAGGCAGAAAATCAAAGAGAGAAAGCACAGGGGAAAAGGAGAGGAATTTGGGAGAGATGAGAATATCCTCATGCTCCTGGGGATGTTCACTAATTCAATAAAATGGTTTGGGAAGTTTTAGAGGCTGAAAAATAATTCAAGTTTGAATTAACTTCAAACTTGAGCCATTTTAAAACCTAACCATAACCACTCAAAACTTGATGAAACTTGGCAGAGAGCTTTAGGACAAGATGACTAATTTGTGAGGAAGTTTTGAACATTAAAGGAGTGAGGAAAATGGCACTTGCCCAATAAAAGAAAGAGGAGAAGGGGAGAGGTGATGCAAGGGGGGTGGTCATGCATGGATCACACACGGTTCAAGCAATAATATAACATGCATGAAACACACAATGCATATGATGAGGAAGAGAATGCAAGATGACATAAGCACCACAAAACATTATGAAAAAGGAATATGACAAGATTGGATATATTGCCAAATGTGGATGTTTTACATCTGGGGTGTTACAACTCTCCTCCACTATCACAGGAGCTCGTCCCGAGATCTAGGACTTAAAGAACTCCGGATATTCAGAACGGAGGTGATCCTCGCGCTCCCAGGTGGCTTCACGGTCGGAATGGTGCGACCACTTAACTTTCAGGAATTTGATTGACTTGTTGCGAGTCTTGCGCTCCGTTTCTTCAAGAATGGCAACAGGATGCTCATGATAAGACAAATCTTCTTGGAGGTCAATCTCTTCAAAGTTGATAGTGCGCTCAGGTGTCTTGAAGCACTTGCGAAGCTGTGACACGTGAAACACATCGTGCACATTTGCGAAGTTGGACGGAAGCTCGAGTTGATAAGCGAGGTCGCCTCTTTTGCCAATGATCTTGAAAGGAGCCACATATCTCGGGGCAAGCTTCCCTTTGATACTGAAGCATCGAGTGCCTTTCATTGGAGAGACGCAGAGGTAGACATGGTCTCCGATCTCGAAAGCCAAGTCTTGGTGCTTGCTATCATAGTAACTTTTCTGACGCGATTGCGCGGCTTTGAGATTTTCATGGATGACTTTACACATTTCTTCAGCTTCTGTGATTAAGTCATTGCCAAGAATTTGGCGTTCACCCGTCTCGGGCCAGTTGACAGGAGTACGGCCGTCGGAGTAAATGGCCACGGGTAGCCTAACCGACTGCCCCTGGCTCTTCCAAAAAATTATCAGGCCTTTGGGCCTTCGAGCACTCCAAGCATTGGACCACCTTCCCTGGTCGGCTACCTCTGAAGCCGACTCACGGAAGGCGGCCGAGCCTCAGCAACCTCCCCCCCAGGATAACCACGGGGTGGCCGACTCCAGGAAGCCGGCCGTAAAGGATGCCGACTTCAAGAAGCCGGCCAAGACCACAACCACCAAAGCTACGCCACATAACAGCGACAAGACGAGGTGTGGCCACAGTGCGGCCTGCTACCCCCGAAACCCGAGGCAGGCATGGCCACAGGACGCCGTACGGGACAGCCATCTCCCGTCCGGCTCGGCACTGTAGCCATGCTAGCCTCGGCGTCACCCACGGCAGACGCCGGTACGGCCCATGGGCGGCGGGCCCCTTCAGCCAGAGAGAGACGCGAAGGCGGCACGGCCTCCCCTAGTCGGCCAAGGGCGTAGCTGGCTCCCAGAAGTCGGCTACCCCCTCCCTCGAAGCATGCGCCACATTAAGGAGACAAGACGAGGTAAGGCTACAGTGAGGGCCCTCGAGGCGGCCCACTGTAGCCACGATTACCTCAACGAAGCCCTCGTCATCAGGGGCGAGGCTATAGTAAGCAGCCGCCGACAATATCCAAGGCGGTGGGGCCGGCCTGTCGACCAAGAGGCCGGCAGCCGGCGGGACGCACTAGTCGGCGGGCCCCAATAGCCGGCGGAGAAGCTGGCGAGCGTAGACACTGACGGCTGGGACCAGAGCCCAGCCGGATTACAATTGTACCCCCGGGGGGTAGGCCTATATAAACCCCCCAGGGCACCCATGCAAAGGGTTGGCTTCTGAGCATAGCACACACACCATAGAGAGAGAGAAGCGAGAGCTAGCCTTGTTCTTCTTCTCCCTTGAACCCAACAGCTCTAGGAGCGATTGTAGCTACTTTTCCAGATCTAGTGATCATGCGGAGACCCTGCAGAGCAGGACTAGGGGTGTTATCTCCTCGGAGAGCCCCGAACCTGGGTAAGATCCGCCGGCGTGCATGTCTTCGCCTCATCCCGTTTCCAGGCACCGGCGACGTCTTATTGGCACCCACAATGATAAGCCACCCGTTGGCATATGTCGCACCTACCACCCGACATTTGGCGCCCACCGTGTGCCCGATGGCGTTTGCCTCGACGCGCTGCAAGGCGTCGACGACGCCTGCGCAGCGAGCAGCCTCGCCGATCAGCTCGGCGAGACTCGCATCTCCGACGAGCCTGCGTCCGACGCAGGCACGGACTACCCCGAGAGCCGCCTCGTCAGCCTCCTCGACCAGCTTCACGTCTCCAGCGAGCCTGCTGCAGATATGGAGTCGGTCGGCTCCACCGACCCGATGCTCATCGACTCTGACATGGCGTCGCTCGACGCCTACCCCTCCGACGTGGTGATCTTCGACGATCCTCTCCCTCGAGCCGACAGCGGCAGCAGTGCCGTCACCGAAGTGTTGGTCATCAGCCACGTCGCCAACTCGGGCGAGAATGCCCACGACGCCCTTCAAGCGGCGATGCACGACCTCTCCGTCCCCATCCCGGCCGATGCCGACGCCGAGACCCTGGAGGCACGTCGCCTCGCCCTCATCGCGGAAGTCCAGAAGATAGCCTCCATGAGACGCCTCACCGAGGCCCACCAGCGCGAAGTCGACCGTGCCGCCTTCGGTACGCCGCCGCCTAGCGGCCCGAGCCGAGCCGGTTTCGTCCAGAAGCGCGGCGCGGCCATCGCCAGCATGCTGGGGGCAGATCGCCCCGTCTACGCCACCCCGCTCGAAAATCTGCGAGCCGCTCAGGCGGCCGCAGAAGAGCTCAATGGGCTGGGAGCCGATGAGCTCCCCTACATGACAAGACGGATCCAGCAGCTGATCGACGCGGCTGCAGAACGGCACGAAGCCGGCGCCCATGCTGATAGTCACCCCCCGCGCCGGGAGCACGCCGCGACGTCCCGCTCGCCGGCTGCGAGCGGCGCCCGCCAGAAGAAAGACAAGGAGTCGGCTGCTAGCCGCAGCCGGACTCGCATCACCATCGAGCGCGACGCGGAAGGCCGCCCGCGAGCGGTGGAGCACCAAGGAAATCTGCCTCCTCCCCCACCTCGAAGAGAGAGACGTCTCACCCCGCCGCCTATCACGCACCTGACTCTTGGTGACCGACTTGGCCGCCGAGAAGGAGTCGGCGAGAACGACGCCCGCCACCGGATCGACCGCCTTGCTCGATCCTTTGGCGTTAGAAGAAGAAGACGATGTCGGCCCGCCATGTTTCGGCCCCGCATCCGCGACGAGCCCTTCCCCAAAGGGTTCTCGCTCCCCAGAGACACGCCCAAGTACAACGGCTCAGTGAAGCCGGAAGATTGGCTCATCAACTACTCCACGGCCGTCAGCATAGCCAACGACAATCGGCGTGTCGCCGTGAAGTACGTCCCCCTCATGCTGCAAGGCACGGCGTGCACATGGCTCAACAGCCTCAAGCCCTACAGCATCAACAGTTGGCTGGACTTCACGGAAGTCTTCGTCCGCAACTTCACCAGCACCTACAAGCGGCCTCCCAAGCCTCGCCAGCTCTCCCTCTGCGTCCAAGGGCCCAACGAGTCGACCCGCGACTACCTCACGCAGTGGGCCGAGCTTCGCTACTCCTGCGAGGGGGTGCACGAGGTTCGGGCCATCGAGTACTTCACCGCCGGGTGCCGAGAGGGCACCCTCCTCAAGCACCGACTCCTCTGCGACGAACCGGCTACCCTCGACGAGTTGCTGGTCATCGCGGACAAGTACGCCACGGCCGACTCCTCGATGAAGACCGAGCTTCGAGTATACGCCTCGGGAAAGGTGATTGCTCCGGCTCCCAAGACGCCGGCCGGCGACCCAAATCGGCGCCCCTACCAGAACGATCATAAGCGCAAGGCCCCCATGCCGACTTCTACCAGTCGGTAGGTGGCCACAGTTGAAGACGAGCAGCCCGAAGAGCGGCCTGCTCCCAAGAAGAAGGGCGGCAGGCCGGCTTGGCAGCCGGCTTTCTCTTACGGGCAGGCTCTTGACGCCCCCTGCAAGTTCCACAGCGGCGCGAAGCCGTCTAACCACACGACCCGAAAATGCCACTGGCTCACACGAATCACCAAGGGTGAGGGATTGCTGCCGCCTCCGCCTCCCGGCCCGCCGCCTCCAGCCCCCCAGCAGCCGGAGGCTCGGCCGGCGGTCGGCGCCATCCAAGACGAATTCCCTGAAGAGCACGCCGCCTACGTCGTCTTCACCAGTCAAGCCGACGACAAGCGCAGTCGGCGCCGACAGCATCAAGAAGTTAATGCAGTCGCCTCTAGCGCCCCCGAGTTCATGCACTGGTCAGAGAAGCCAATCAGCTGGAGCCAGGCCGACCACCCAGAGGTGATGCCCTCTCCTGGCTCCTATGCAATGGTCTTGGATGTCACCCTCGCGACGGAGAGGCGAGCTGCCCAATTCTCTCGCGTCCTGATAGATGGCGGAAGCAGTATCAACATACTGTACCGCGATACCATGGAGAAGCTGAACATCAAAGCGAAGCAGCTTATGCCGAGCCGCACCGTCTTCCATGGTATCATCCCCGGCTTGTCTTGCTCCCCAATCGGCAAGATTAAAATGGATGTTCTCTTTGGAGACAAAGATCATTTTCGCCGAGAAGCAATCTGGTTCGAGGTAGTGGATTTGGAGAGCCCCTATCATGCTCTGCTTGGCCGACCTGGTCTGGCCAAGTTCATGGCTGTGCCCCACTACGCCTACCTGAAGATGAAGATGCCGAGTTCGAAGGGGATTATCACGGTAGCCGGCGACTACAAGAAGTCCATCGAGTGTGCCATGGCCAGCAGCCGGCTGGCCGAGTCCCTCGTGGTGGCAGAAGAGAAGAAGATGCTGGAGCGGGTTGTGGCCATGGCCGGCAAGCAGCCGGCCCTATCCCCCAACCCCAAAGATTGTGATGCGCAGGGCTCCTTCCAACCTGCCAAAGAGACGAAGAAGATACCTCTGGACCCGGAGAACCCGGAGAGGTTCGCTGTCATTGGGGCGAACTTGGACAGTAAATAGGAAGGCGAGCTCGTCGACTTCCTCCATGAGAATCGAGACATTTTTGCATGGTCCCCAAAGGACATGCCGGGTGTCCCGAAGGATTTCGCCGAGCACAAATTACATGTCCGCGCCGACGCGAAGCCGGTCAAGCAACCCCTCCGCCGACTGTCAGAAGAGAAGCGAAGAATCGTGGGAGAAGAGATAGCCCGGCTCCTTGCCGCTGGCTTTATCATGGAAGTATTCTTTCCAGAATGGCTTGCCATCCCAGTTCTGGTTCTGAAGAAGAATAACAAGTGGCGTATGTGTATAGACTACACCAGCCTAAACAAGGCCTGCCCAAAGGATCCGTTTGCTGTGCCACGGATTGACCAAGTGATAGACTCCACAGCCGGATGCGAGCTGTTGAGTTTTTTGGACGCCTACTCAGGGTACCATCAGATCAAGTTGGACCCAGCTGACCGCCTGAAGACTGCCTTCATCACACCCTTTGGAGCTTTCTGCTACCTGACTATGACATTCGGCTTGAGGAATGCCGGTACCACTTTTCAGCGTTGCATGCAGAAATGCCTCTTGAAACAACTCGGCAGAAATGCCCACGTCTATGTAGACGACATTGTGGTGAAGACAGAGAAGCGCGGCATCTTGCTGGAAGACCTGAAAGAAACATTCGCCAACTTGCGCCGATTCCAAATCAAGCTCAACCCCGAGAAGTGCGTGTTCGGAGTGCCAGCTGGCCAGCTGCTAGGCTTCCTGGTCTCCGAACGCGGCATCGAGTGCAACCCCGTCAAGATCAAGGCCATCGAGAGGATGGAGATTCCCACCAAACTGCGAGATGTGCAGAAGTTTACCGGCTGCTTGGCCTCCCTGAATCGTTTTATCAGCCGACTAGGAGAGAAGGCTCTCCCCCTGTACCGACTCATGAAGAAGTCCGCTCACTTCGAGTGGAACGACCAAGCCGACCAAGCCTTCCATGAGTTGAAGAAAATGCTGACCACTCCGCCTGTCCTGGCAGCGCCGACTGAAAAGGAGCCCATGCTCCTCTACATCGTCGCGACTAGCCGACTCGTCAGTACTGTTGTTGTGGTCCAGCGCCCGGAAGAAGGCCGAGCCCAGCTAGTCCAGAGGCCGGTGTACTACCTAAGCGAAGTGCTATCCAGCTCAAAGCAGAACTACCCGCACTACCAGAAGATGTGCTATGGGGTATATTTCGCCGCCAAGAAACTGAAGCCCTACTTCCAAGAGAACCCCATCACGGTCGTGTGCACCGCCCCGCTCGTCGAGATCATAGGCAGCCGGGATGCATCCGTCCGAGTGGCTAAATGGGCCATTGCACTGGCGCCCTACACGATCTTCTACCAACCCCGCACCGCCATCAAGTCCCAAGCATTGGCCGACTTCCTCGTCGACTGGGCCGAGACCCAGTACCTACCGCCGGCTCCCGACTCTACCCATTGGCGGATGCACTTTGACGGGTCCAAGATGCGCACCGGCTTGGGAGCCGGCATCGTCCTCACCTCTCCCAAAGGCGACAAGCTCAAATACACGCTGCAGATCCACTTCGCCGCCTCCAACAACGTGGCCGAGTACGAGGCGCTCGTACATGGGCTCCGGCTAGCCAAAGAGCTCGGCATACACCGGATCCTGTGTTACTGCGACTCAGACTTGGTGGTCCAGCAGTCGTCTGGCGACTGGGACGCCAAGGACACGAACATGGCGAGCTATCGATTCCTCGTCCAGCAGATCAGCGGATACTTCGAAGGGTGCGAGTTCCTTCACGTGCCAAGGGCCGACAACGACCAAGCAGATGCCCTAGCACGGATCGGCTCCACTCGACAAGCCATACCGACTGGCGTCTCCCTCCAGCGCCTCCTCAAGCCGTCCATCAAGCCGTCTCCAGAGTTGGACTCTATCTTCGTACTGCCTGCGCCAGATGCAGCTGGATCCGACTGGAGAAACCCCGCAGACGACACGGGGACTTCGACAACTGGCCCGGGGACTGCCGTAGTCGCACCCGGCCCGGGGACTTCAGAACCCGGTCTGGGGACTGCAGTAGTCAGCCCGGGGACTGCAACGACACAAGAAGCGATGGCCGACTCCAATTCCGCGCCATCCAACCCACCCACCCGAGTCATGGTGGCTACACTAACAGAAGAAGAAGTCATAGCTCCGTCATGGGCCCAGCCCATCCTCAAGTTCCTGGTCAGCAGAGAGCTGCCGGCTAATGAGATCTCAGCAAGACTAGTGCAACGACGAGCCGCAGCATATGCAATAATCAACAGAGAGCTTGTGAAGCGCAGCGTCACTGGAGTCTTCCAGCGTTGTGTCGAGCCAGAAAAAGGAGTGGCAATCCTCAAGGATATCCACCAAGGCGAATGCGGCCACCACGCAGCCTCAAGATCACTTGTGGCCAAGGCTTTCCGCCATGGTTTCTTTTGGCCGACTGCCTTGGAAGATGCTAAAGAAATAGTCAAGAGCTGCAGAGGATGCCAAGTTTTTAGTTCCAAGCAACACCTGCCGGCTTCTGCACTCAAGACCATTCCCCTCACCTGGCCTTTTGCCGTCTGGGGACTGGACATGGTGGGCCCTTTCAAGACAGCCCGCGGCGGCTTGACGCATTTACTTGTCGCTGTGGACAAGTTCACAAAGTGGATCGAAGCAAAGCCGATCAAGAAGCTGAACGGGCCGGCTGCCGTGACATTCATCACCGACATCAGTACTCGGTACGGCATGCCGCACAGCATCATCACCGACAACGGCACGAACTTCGCCAAAGGAGCACTGGCACGTTTATGCGCGACGCAGGGCATCCGACTGGAATTAGCGTCCGTTGCCCACCCGCAGTTAAACGGCCAGGTCGAGCGAGCAAATGGACTCATCCTCTCCGGCATCAAGCCCCGACTGGTTGTACCACTGGAGCGATCAGCCGGCTGCTGGCTCGATGAGCTGCCGGCTGTCCTCTGGAGTCTGCGCACTACACCCAACAAGTCAACCGGCTTCACTCCATTCTTCCTCGTGTATGGTGCCGAGGCTGTCATCCCAACAGACATCGAGTTCGACTCGCCTCGGATCACCATGTACATGGAGGAGGAGGCCAAGGAAGCAAGAGAAGACGGCGTCGACCTACTGGAAGAAGGCCGGCTGTTAGCACTCAGCCGGTCCGCCATCTACCAGCAAGGGCTGTGCCGCTACTACAACCGCAAGGTCAAGCCAAGATCCTTCCAAGAGGGCGACCTTGTGCTCCGGCTAATCCAGCGAACAGCCGGCCAGCACAAGCTCTCGGCCCCGTGGGAAGGCCCCTTCGTCATCAGCAAGGCACTAGGCAACGACTCCTACTACCTGATCGACGCGCAAAAACCAAGAGCACGCAAGAGAGACGACTCCGGCAAGGAGTCGGAGCGACCATGGAACGCAAACCTCCTGAGAAGATTTTACAGTTGAAAGCAGTATGTATCATGCTACCCTTTTGTATTAAGTACAAACCAACAGCCCCCCCGAACAGTACTCGGGGACTGCCTTTGTTTATCTATGAATGACAAGTGTCATATCCATGAATGTATTATTACATTTGATTTCTTGTTGGGCACCGGGTTCGACTAGTCGGCCTGGGGACTGGCCGCCTTGAGCTATATTAAAAGTTCTACCTGAAGTCAGACAAGTAGTGTGCCAGCTCCCGAGTCCTCTCTTGCTGAAAGTCGCAGCTCGAAGAACCGACTGTCCGACTAGCAAGAGGCAAGGCAGAAAGGATGCCCACACGAAAAACGGCTAAGGACCAACGACCTTATATAGCAAAAAGACGGCCTCCAACCACGCTTGCCGGCTGTCAGAACAGCCGGCCACTACTAGAAAAAGGGCTATAGATGGGATTGACACTAATGGCGCACCAGACAAGCGGTGCGCCATTAGTATATACTAATGGCGCACCACCTTCTGATACGCCATTAGAGTTGAAACTACTAATGGCGCACCTGGCCCAGGGTGCGCCATTAGTATCAATTTTTTTTAACTAGTGCGCCTGTCCAAACATACTAATGGCGCATCCAGACACAGTGCGCCATTACTAGTTGTAACTAGTAATGGCGCACCTGCCGGAAAGTGCGCCACTAATGTTGTTTTTTCTATTATATTTTTATTCCCTTTTTTGGAAAACTACTAATGGCGCACTTTTCCACCGTGCGCCATTACTAGTTTAAACTAGTAATGGCGCACTGTGGAACAGTGCGCCATTAGTATGTTTTTTTTTGCAAAACTACTAATGGCGCACCACCAGAAGGTGCGCCATTAGTAACCTGGATTACTAATGGCGCATTTAGAGTTGGTGCGCCATTAGTAAGTGGGCAGCAACAAGATATTTTGGACAGCCTCTCCTACCCACACTCACTTTCTCCCCACTTCATTCTCTCCACCTCCTCCTTGTCTCGGGTGCCTCCTCTTTTTCACCTCATTTCCACCATAGATTCATTCAATTTAAGTGGTTAAATTACCTTGTTTTGATAGGTAAGTAAGGGGGGAAGCTATATTTATGTTGTTCTCCCTACAACAATGTGCACATGCGCTTTTTATGGCCTAGCTAGATCTATGTATGTTCGTGGTGTTGCATATGTTTGTGGTGTTGCATATGTGTTTGTGTTTGGAGGTGTACCGGTATTTGAAATGCGATAGTTGCCAATATTTTGCTGGAATGTTGATTCATTTCCGTTTCGGCGAGAATTTTGGCATTAAGCATTCTTTTTGGTCCTATTTTTAGGGAAAGTCATGCCAAGTTTTTTCTTGGTTCTAAAATATCGTTTTGCTCTACCCCGCAGGCGACCATGGTCCGCATGATGACCGAAGGCATCGTGAATAGGTTTTTGAGGTCCGCGAAGGCCGAGATGCTTCAAAAGAACGAGACGGAGATAAGATGTCCGTGTCGAAGATGCAAGCTGAAGAGCCTTATTGCGGACCCGGAATCCGGGCAGGTGCGGGACCACCTGCTCTTGCGTGGTTTCATGGATGGCTATCGGTGGCAAGGTGATGAAGATGACTATGAAGTCGTCCATGGGGGCTGGGCAAGAAATGAGGAATGGCAGCAAGACAACCACCGCGGCTCGGGCGGGCGAGAAGACGAAGAATCCCCAGGAGATGATCACGACGGTGATGCTGTACACAGTCATCATGTAGAAGATGCAGGACATGATGATGAGGAAGATGCCGGAGCAGACGACGGGCATGATCATGAAGATGATGATGCCGGCGGAGCAGACGACGCTGGACCATCGATGGGCTGGGTGCAGGACCCTCATATTCAAGAGCTGCTTCTCAAGCAGACGGATAACGCAAGAGCTGCCGCCCGAGAGAAAGCCAAGATGGATCAACTTGAGTTAGAAACGGTTACTCCATTGTATGAAGGATGCAGGCCCGAGGATACCCGCCTGAAAGTAACGCTCATGGCTCTGGAGATGAAGGTAAAACACAAAATGACCGACGCATGCTTCGACGAGAACATGTCATTCTGGCACGAACGTCTTCCCAAGGGGAACAAGTGCCCGACCAGTTTGGAGGAGGCGAAGAAAATCGTGTGTCCTCTGGATTTACCGCACGTGAAATACCATGTGTGCATTAACAATTGCATCATTTATCGGGACGAGCACACGGAGTCTACCATATGTCCGGTGTGCGGCGTCACTCGATACAAGAAGAGGAAGAAAGCTCCTCGAAAAGTGGTGTGCTACTTTCCGATCACTCCTCGTCTGCAGCGGTATTTCGCGGACCCTAAGGTAGCAAAGCTCCTGCGTTGCCACGCGGATAGGGAGGAGAAGAAGCGAGAAGATGACGCAAATGATCCGGAGATAGATAAAAAAGACAAGATGTTGAGTCACCCTAAGGATGCGAGCCAGTGGCAAGCGTTGAACTTCGAAGACCTAGAATTTGGGAACGATCCAAGGAACATCGTGCTGGGCGCGAGCACCGATGGAGTCAATCCGTTTGGCAGCCAGAGAAGCACACATAGCACCTGGCCTGTGTTTGTGTGGATGTACAACCTTCCCCCCTGGTTGTGCATGAAGAGGAAGTACATTCACATGAGTATGCTAATTGAAGGACCAAAACAACCAGGGAACGACATCAATCTGTATCTGGGGCTGCTGAAAGAGGAGCTTGACACGCTGTGGAAAACGCCAACCAATATGTGGGACGCCGCAGAGAAAGAATATTTCCCTATGAGAGCCGCGCTGCTCACGACGGTGCACGACTATCTCGGTTACGGATATGTCGCGGGGCAGGTGGTCCACGGATTTTCTGGATGCGTCAGGTGCATGGATGACACAACGTATCTCCAGCTAGATAGAGATCCCGGGTCTTCGAAAACCGTGTTCATGGGACATCGAAGGTGGCTTCGCGACGATGACCCATGGAGAAAATGCAAGGATCTATTCGATGGTGAAACCGAACCCCGAGGACGCCCGCGCACGAGGAGCGGCGAGGAAATAGACGAGCTGTTGAAAAATTGGAAAGACTGCCCACTGCCGGGAAAGAAGCAAAAGGCACCAGAGCCGGGAAAGAAGCGAAAGGCGCCAGAGCCGCTGCTGAAGGTATGGAAAACAAGGTCTGTTTTCTGGGACTTGCCGTACTGGAAGATCCACCGTGTGCCTCACAGCCTTGCTGTCATGCATATCACGAAGAACGTGTGCGAGAGTCTGCTTGGTACCCTACTCAACATGCTAGAGAGGACCAAAGATGGGCCGAAAGCAAGGGCAGACTTGAAATCAATGGGCATCAGGCAGGAGCTTCACGCTATATATGATGATGATGATGATGATGATGAGGCGAAGCAGGACACGGAAAGTCGTCGCAAAGGCAAAAAGGCCAAGAAGACCGGAAATGACTACCCTCCCGCGTGCTTCACTCTAAGTCAGGAGGAGATCGAGCAGTTTTTCACCTGCCTCGTAGGAGTAAAACTTCCTTACGGTTACGCGGGGAAGATAAGCAGATACCTAGACCTAGCGAAGCTGAAGTTCAGCGGGATGAAGTCTCACGACTGTCACGTGCTGATGACGCAGATACTTCCAGTTGCAATCCGTGGGATCATGGACGCGCACGTCCGTGAAACGCTATTTGGCCTATGCAACTTTTTCGACGTCATCTCTCGGAAGTCTGTTGGCGTGAGGCAACTCAGAAGGCTATAGGAAGAGATCGTGGTGATACTATGCGAGCTTGAGATGTACTTCCCGCCCGCATTCTTCGACGTTATGGTGCATCTGCTGGTCCATATCGTGGACGATATCATCCAACTCGGGCCGACGTTCCTGCACAGCATGATGCCGTTCGAAAGGATGAATGGTGTCATCAAAGGATACGTTCGCAACATGTCACGTCCAGAGGGAAGCATAGCCAGGGGCTTTCTGACCGAAGAGTGCATCTCCCACTGCACGAATTATCTAGGTATCGAGAACCCCGTTGGTCTGCCCGTCAACAGGCACCTCGGCAGGCTCGCTGGATGGGGTCACCGTGAGGGTCGCCGCGAAATGCATGTCGACTTCGAGGGTCGACTCGCCGACTTTGAAAGAGCAAACCTAGTCGCGCTACAACACATAGACGTGGTCGATCCTTGGGTGGTAGAGCACAAAACCTTTATTAAGAAGACGTACAATGACCGAGGCCAACAGAGGACGGACGGAGATATACTCAAAGAGCACAACTCATGTTTCACGCGTTGGTTCAAGCAGAAGCTTCTGTCGTACCCTTTACATGAGGATTCTTCCGCGGAAGAACAACTCATATTCGCCTTGTCATAGGGCGCCGAGCACAACCTGATGACCTATGAGGCGTACGATATCAATGGCTACACATTCTACACCGAGGCCAAGGACATGAAGAGCGATGGTTATCAGAACTCCGGGGTAACGATGGAATCCTACACCAGTAACGATAAGGACAGATACTACGGAAGGATCGAGGAGATCTGGGAGCTGAGCTACGCTGGAGAGAAGGTCTCGATGTTCCGTGTCAGATGGGCCAAGAGCGTCCTAAAAGAAGACGGGTATTTCACCACCATGGTTATACCCGAAGCCAAATCCAAGACCGCAGGCGCAAACGTCACCGCGAAAAATGAGCCATGGGTACTGGCTTCCCAAGTGGACCAATGCTTCTTCATTACCGACCCGTCAAAGCCCAGTCGTGTTGTCGTGAGGAGAGGCAAAAGGAAGATCATCGGAATGGATGGAGTAGCCAATGAGCAAGACTTCGACAAGTACAGCGACCCGAGAATCGAACATGACGACGATGATGAAGTAGCAGCATACACCACAAGAAGAATCAGGACCACCCTACCTAAAGGACGTCCGTTCCACAGAAGAACTCCATTTGCGAAAAAGAAGGGCAAGAAGATTGTGAACAGATAGCTAGCTAAGATCCATTGTATTTAAATCGTAGCCTTCATTTCTTGATTGTATTTCATGGGCACTTTTTGAACTATCATGAATATTTTTAAATTTCATGGACACTCGATCTCGATCCCCCTCCATCTCGATCGCTATCCCACCTCGCCAGATCCGGTCCCCCTCGCCGCCGAGCACCCCCCGGTCCACCGGCCCCCCGCACCCTGCACACCCTCCCCCGCTCCACCGGCATTACTGTTTGATGATATTTTTAAAAAAATTATTACTATCTTATAAAAAAATATTACTGTTATGATT
Source organism: Aegilops tauschii subsp. strangulata (assembly GCF_002575655.3). Taxonomy (NCBI): domain Eukaryota; kingdom Viridiplantae; phylum Streptophyta; class Magnoliopsida; order Poales; family Poaceae; genus Aegilops; species Aegilops tauschii. Next base: position 266,152,539 of record NC_053038.3, on the reverse strand, counting down.
TAAACAAGTTTGAACATACTTAAACACAAATAAATATCAAACAGCATTTTAAATGCATAAAAAAAATTGTGGAGCCTGGGAATCGAACCCAGGACCTCCTGGTGTGAGAACTGGCTGCTGACCAGTCGAGCTAGTAGAGGGAACTTGGTGTGGATCAGGTCAGGTGGAAGATAACCTGTTGGCTCGAGCAGAAAAAAAATACTAATGGCGCACCAGGGTGAGGTGCGCCATTAGTATGGATGTACTTATGGCGCACCGAGGGGTGGTGCGCCATTAGTATTGTGCCCTCGCCCTCGATCCCCTTCCCTTCTCCTATCCCCGGCCCAAACCTATCCCCTCTCTCTCCCTCGCCCTCGCCCTCGATCCCCTTCCCCTCTCCTCTCCCGACGCCGCTGCCCCGCCGCCTCGACGCCGCCCCGTCGTCCTCGTCTCCGCCGCGACGCCCCGACGCCGCGACGCCGCCCTCTCCTCTCGCTCTCCTACTTCGCCTCCCTGCCCCTCGTGCCCGCCACCCCCTCCTCCTCCTCCGCCCTCGTCGGCCTCACCCTCCTCCGCCACGCCGAGGAGAAGGGCGCGCGTGAGTCCCCTCCTCCTCTCAGCTCCTCTCGCCCCCTTCTGTTTCCATTGGGCGCAGTACACTTCGGTTACTGCAACACTGCTTACTAGTAGTACTGTCTTGCTCAGCTAGTCCGCTGGTGCTTGTCGTGCTTGACTGAATTTCTTCAGGGTTTGAGTGTGATTTCTGAAATTTCGTGCTTGGGATGATGCAGTGTGCTTGGACGGGAGCGCGTCGGGGTACCATCTGCAGAGAGGGTCAGGGAGTGGGTCTCAGAGCTGGCTCATCCACTTGGAGGTATGCAGATTATCATTACCAAATTCTGGTACAAAACCATGAGTTTTCTTCGAAGCTTGGTGTTGGTCAGTGCTCACCTTAGCTTGGACAATGCAAGCTTTCTGAATTTGAAATCTAGATTACATGAATTCGCTGATGACTTGTTTGGATTGGTAGCCCCTGAAGATGTTGTTCCATGTCCCAGCAGTGATAGGACTGTGCATGCAGATTAGGACAGTGTTGAAAAACAAATAGGCACTATTTGGATATCTTGGAAACATATCGTTGGGTACATACATCATTAGTATATAGTGATTTGACTTTCTTGTGGATGATGACACCACAATGGTTATTCATCTATATTGAAACATATAGATGAACCCAGAGGGAACCCTCACTTGCTTAATTTGATGCACTCAACTGTCAGTTACTAGTTTACACAGTAGTTTATGGCGTTAGTGGTTGTTTGTTTGTTGCCATTGGTTGTCCCATGGTAATGCTTTCATGTTCTTAGATTCTCTATGTTGTATGAGCATCATGGTGGAGGTTGGTGCCATTAAAAATTTACTGCCATTAAAAATGTGATTACACAAGGTTTTTGGATTCTTCCCACAAGACCTGCATCCTAAATTTACTGCCATTAAAAATTTACTGGTATACAGCAGCAGTGCTCATTCATTCATTGCCTGCCAAAATGGACAGTTTTTTCATGTCACCCACCCTTCCGCGTGTGTCGGTGTGCAACTGAAAAATCATCAGAAGGAAGTTCTATCTTGTGATTGGGTTCGGATATTCATGCATTTTATTCAGCGCCCCTATCGTTACAAGTGTGTGTGTGTTCTTGGTGGTTTGAGGTTCTTTCAGTTGCTTTTTTTCTTCCCTTTTTTGCGGAGATTTCGGTTGTTTACTAGCAACATCTTGCCCAGTTGCAATCTGAGGGGGTTTGCATCTTAAAGGGATTGCAACTAGCATCCCAAGCCCGTCTGCATCAGGAAGGGATAAAGCAGCAAATCCTGGCACGAAAGAAGAATTAGCAATTGTCGGTGCACCCCTATCGTTTACCTTGGATTGTTTTACCTTGAGAAAATGCATTCCACTCAAAGACAGCCCATTTTGTACACCTTTTCGTTTGATAGATCTAAGAAGGCAGAAAAGTTCTCTTTTAGTCATCTTTATTGCAGTCAATGTCTCCACCACTCTGATATCCTCAGTATCATGGTTGTGCTCTGAATCTCCACGCAAATCATATTGGTTGTGATGATTGACTGAAACATAAGAAGTTTTCAGGTGGTTGCATTGTTTCTTGCTACCAACACCCGTAGATTCTTTCTTTGTTTTAGTCTATTTTTCTATTTCTGCTTTAACATAACGGAATAACTAATGGTGGCTGCCTAATGATGATAGACTAAGTTTCTAATTTATTTTGTTATAGAAGTGTAGATTCATTGGTAGCAATTGTTTTTAGTGTCTCATGTTGCTTGTAGTGTTTTGTCCAAACTGTTGAATGATACTGCTTGGAGATGCATATATTGTTTCACCTCTTCACATGCCAATGTATTTTCCATGTTGTGATGGAGGCCTTTTTTGCCTTGTCCACCCGAGAGGCCCTTGAGTTTGCCGGAATGTCGATTAACTTCCGTTCCGGCAAATTCGGGTACTCCATATGTCCTATTTTCAGCAAAGGTCATGCTGAAATTTTCCGTGAATTTTAGCATGACTTTGCTAAAAATAGGACATATGGGGTACTTGTGACTAATGCATGGGCCGAGGTATCTTAGTAGTTAATTAAGTAGGATCAAGTGCCCCGGCGTACTTGTGACTAATGCATGGCTTTTAGGGTGCCTCGGTGTCGATAAAAACCGAAATGATGAAAGCTTAGGCTTTTAGGGTGCCTCGGCATCGAAAAACCCTCAATGATAAAATCTTAGCTTTTAGGATGCCTCGGTGTCGACAAACCCTAAATGACGAGACCATGATCTTGTTCCTTGACAATAACCAACTTTTTGACCAAACTTTGTTCCTATTTAGAGAGAAACATGGCCAACAACGATGAGGCCGGGGGTTCGGGCGTCAAGGCATTCTGGAAGCTGTCCCAGGAGATGGAGGAACAACCTCACTTGTATGAGGACGCCGCCTTCCCCACCGATCCTGAGACCACTGATGGTACCACCGAGGATGACCCCACTAATGCCACCACTGATGGTGCCGCCGAGGATGCCACCACTGATGATGGCGGCGCACGCACAGATGGCAGCCAACCGAAGAGGCAATGGAAGGACCGGCGCCCGACTGTGCTCCGCACCCTCAAGGAGGAAGTTACTGAAGTGGACTCCGACGGGAATCCAACGACGCCCGAACGAATAGTCAAGGGATACTCGCTTCAGCTCGGGTGCATTCTCCGGAGCACCGTCTCGATCAACACCGAGAACCTGAGGCATCCTGACCGAGGGAATTTGCGCAACCTCCTCTTCACGAAGCTGCACGAACGATACAAGTTCCCCGCTGAATTTGAAAACACAAGCGTCAAAGGGAATAAAGTGAACAATGCTGCCCTCACGAAGATGAGCAAGGCCCTGTCTTCTTGGAAAAGCAATGTGAAGAGAATGATCGAGAAAGGTGAGAGTTATGAGAAGTCAAGGAGAAAAATCCTTCGATCACCGAAGATGACTACAACGACTTCAAGATCAATTGCTCGAGCACTGCAAACTCCGAATCAAGTAAGTGGGTGAAAGAAATGCGGGAGCTGAACTTAGGGGATCACACACTCGGTCCCGGCGGTTACAGAGTGGCGGAGCCTATATGGGACAAGGAGGAGGCGGACCGTGCCGAGCAAGGCCTACCGCCCCTCTTCGATAAATACGGTGACAAGCAGACCAGGAACTTTGTCAGGGCCTGGTACAAGAAGGACCCGAAAACAAAGGAGCTTACCACGGATCCGAAGACCAGGGCGCTTGAGCTTGTTCTGGTAAGGAATACACCCCCGCGTAATTAGCTCCATATGGTTGCATTCTAATTAATGAAGCCAAATTTCTAAATGGTTCACATTCCTTCCGCAGGCGACTGAAAGCAGTAGCGCGGGGTCGACTAAGAGCAACCCTTGGGACACCACTCTAAATAGGGCGTTGAATGTAATGAAGAACAAGGATAAGCTCAGTAAGCCGACGTCAGCTGGTCGTGTGGCCGGCAAAGGCTTGTCGACAAAATGGTCGTCATACTATAACACTGCTGGGCGAAAGGAGAAAAAGACCAGCTCGGAAAGCCAGGCGCGCGAGGTTCAAGAACTCAGGGCACAAGTGGCGCGGATTCCGGAGATTGTCCAAGAGCAAGTGCAACAACAACTCGGAGTGACGATCACCGCCATTGTGCCTACCTTGATCCAGGGGATTAGTGCGTGGATTGCGGGCGGCCAACAGGGGCCGCCCCCGATTCCTAGCTTCACGGCCAGCAACTCGCAGAACGCGATGGCGGGGCCATTGGTGTCTCCGGCGGAGGCGGCATTGGTGTCTCTGACGCTGGCACGGGAGCTTAATGCACCCGGGTGTACGCCGGCCGGCACCTCTGCAGCAAGCAGCCCCTCCGTCAACTGCACGCCCGCCGTTGGCGGTGCCTCGACATTAGCCGAGCTCGACGCCATCATCACGGTAACTAATTAAGCCTCTCTCGGCCGAGGACTTCATCTCCTTGCCTTTGACTGGGCATCCCTAACGCCCTACATGTTTTCGCAGGGCGCCACCGACGTTCCGTGCACTCTCCTGCACTTCGTGAACAACGAGTTGGTCGATGTCGCCAAGGGCAAAATCGTTCAACCGGGCAACCCCTTGTTCCACGGTACCCAGATGCCACCCAACTTGTTTAGGGTTCAACTAGTTCGGGTGCTGCCAGGCTGCGACGAGTTGTTACCTCCGATTCGACCCATCGGGGCCGACGATGATGACGTGATGACCCTCAGCGCCTGCCTGAGCTGGCCCCTGCTTTGGCCGAAGAGCCAGATTCGTTTGGGGGCGGGGGACACCACCCCAAAGACAACACCGCCAGTCGTGCCGGCGCCAAGTCGGCCCCATGGCAAGACCGCCGCAACGGTGCCGGACATCCCTATGCCACTGGATCCAAACATGCATATGGCACAGGATCAGAACGACGACGACGACGATACATTTGCCAACGTCGATCAGTACTTTGCCGATCATGGGTACGGTGGCGACTTCATGGGGCCTCCTTCTCAAGAACCCAACCCAACAAAAGACGTGTGCGATCTAGCTGGTACCGCGGAGAAGCCAAGTTGCAACAGGCGTCGTCTGCAGTTCAGCTCTCAGGAGACGCCTCCAGCTGCCGACTTCACCGAGCCTCAGATAGGCGAGGTGCGAAATATGATCAGCCGCAACACACTCAAGAAGGCGGTCTTTGAGCAGAACTCGGTCCCATTACAGTAGAAGAAGAAGGCACGCAAAAGAAAGACTAACAAGGGTGCGGGCCAGCCGGCACCGAGTACGATCCGTGCTCAGGACGGGCCACCTTCAACTGAGGATATCTCGAGGAGGGTGCATGTGGAGGGTAGGCCGATGCTACCGAGAAATATGCTCGATGCTGCAACCGGTGCTATGCGGAGTCTGCATGACAGTGTTCTTTCTTTGGAGAAGCGGCGTCTCGGAGAGAAGGATGTGGCATACCCGGTTTTCGCGGCCAAGTTGCCAGAGGGCAAGGGCTTTGTGGATAACTCCATCGGGGGTACGATCGTCCTGCGGTTTGATGACATCCACGCTATGTTGAACCTTCATCCGCTGCACTACACCTTCGTTCGGCTATTTTCGCTGAGTATGGAGATGCGGATCATTCGCGACAAGACCCCAGACATCGTGATAGTCGACCCCTTCTACATGCGTGCCAAGATCTTGGGCAGCGCTGGGGACCGGCAAGTCGCGAGTTCTTACCTCGAAGGCGTCATTCTGGCAAACCAAGATAAGGATAACTTCCTTGTGCCTTACTTTCCCGAGTAAGTCCCCCCCTCAACCGCCCCGTAACATATGAATTCTTAGATTTCGATCGTTTTTCTTTTAACATTCCGTGTTTTCTGCAGTGACACACATTGCACGCTCATCCTCCTAAGCCCCAAATATTACATGGCCACGTATTTCGACCCGGACCGTCAGTTGAACGTAGACCACACAAATGTCAAGAAGGTTCTTGATGATGTTCTCCCCGGCTACGTCAAATCTGGAGGCACCTTCACCAGGCCTATTCGTAAGTACGGCAAGCACGTGTTCTCCCACAATACGATGTTCTGCTGCGTCAAGCGGCCGCCTGGCGGTCAGAAGGGTGCCTACTACGCCATCCATCACATGCGGGCGATCGTACGGGACCATCATCAACTTCTGCTACCGAGTAGACTCAAAGATTGGGCCGCGAGCATGCCGGCAATCCAGGACGCGGACATCAGACAAGAATTCTTTCGCATCCAGTCGGAGTTTGCGGAAATCATCCATCAAGATGTCCTTCGTACCTCGGGGCAGTTCTACCTCAGAAATCAACCGTCCAACAGTGACATCGACACAATCCTACAAATGCAGGCTGACAACGCCCGTTGTTTCATGACTCCCACGATAGACGGCGGCTTCATCCACGCTCCGGTCCCTTGAGTCGAGTCGAAAGCAGTGATGCTGTGTCTAGTTCTGAAACATCGATTGGCTCATGTTGTAATTAAACTTTAATGAACTTGTAGTATGTCTCTTTGGTTTCGAGAGTCGTTCAACTTAGATGTAATCGATGCTATTAATGTCTTGCTTTTCTCTTCCGATCGTTCTGTTGCATACTTATATATTGCTTATGTATTGTCTGTGAATTGGTACTAACGTTTCATTTGGCTACTGCATAGCGATGCCGTGGTATGTGGTGTACAAGGGTAATGTTCACCGATTCAGCGGTAACAGTTACAAAGGGTACGCCACTAGGGCCGAGGCCGAATCTAGATACGCCCGCTATCTAGCGGGAGAGGGGAGGGAGCGTTGGAGGAACCGGATGAAGACGAGTTTCATCGTGATGATGCTCATCGTGATGACCGCAGCTCTCTTCTATGTGATGGTAGTTTAGATGATCGATATCGACTTGTAATGTGAAGACAAACTCGCGGTCTCGAGACTTATATAATGTTCTATCTTTGTTCGGTCTTTTCAATTCGGAGACTAATATGATGAATTGTATTCGGAGACTAAAATGATGAATTGTATTCAGAGACTAATCTTCTATTGTATTCGATGAATCTGTTGTTGATGTGTGCTGTCTATATTTTGTCCAATTATACATTTTGTAACCTGTGCAAAAAATAGAAAATAAAAAAATAAAAAAACCTAATATTCATACTAATGGTGCATCACATCATAGTGCGCCATTAGTATGCCAAAGGATACTAATGGCGCATCACTAAACAGTGCGCCATTAGTATGCCGAAGTTACTAATGGCGCATCCTGTTGTTGTGCGCCATTAGTATGCCAAAGCACCTGGGTATACATGGCCCCCTGGGAGGCATACTAATGGCACACTGTTGTATATACTAATGGCGCATCTGGGGTGCGCCATTAGTATACCAGATACTAATGGTGCACCAGTGGTGCGCCATTAGTAAAATATACTAATGGCGTGGTACTAATGGCGCACCACTAATGCGCCATTAATGGCCAAATTAGGTGCGCCATTAGTAGGCCTTTTCTTAGTAGTGGGCTGGCTGGCTTCCTAAACACTTAGCTTTAGTCCAGCAAAGCTAGAGTACTTCCCCCCCCCAATTGGCCAAGCACTCCTCCAGCTACAGATTGCAGAGCAACTGTCTGACTGGGGAGGCGGCAACCAAGGGAGGGCGGCAAAGGAAACAGCAGAAGGATAAAAAGCAACGTACGAGGAAAAGCCAAATGCATGCATAAGTTATATATACATATAAAGCCCCCAACAGGCCGGCAATCAACATGGTTCGAATACACCCCCAGTGGGTGGAATTGTGCAGACTTAACAGAGTATTGTTCCAAAAGTAACAGGACAGGAAAACAAAAGATGGCAGACTAGACTAGGGCGCGGTGCGGAGCCGAGCTGGTCCGTGGAGACTGCCTCGCCGGCTGAAGGAGTAGCCGCCTAGCCGGTCTCGGCTTGGTCACCACCAGTGGCAGGCGACGCACTCGCGCGCGACGTGGTGCTGGAGGCGCGGTCAGGCTGAGGCTGGTCGGCTGCTCCACCAGCCGGCTCGGCATCTTCACCCTCCTCCTCCTCCTCTTCGCCCTCGTCGCTGGAGTCGATCTCCTCCGCCGAGTCTTCACCGTCTGTCGGGTTCAGCCCGAACCACTCCTCCGGCTGGGCGACACCGTTGTCATCTACCTCAGGGGCGAAGACGCTGGTGTCGGCGTAGTTGGCGATCGCCGAAGCCCGCCGGATGATAGCCGGCCGCGCCGGCTCCAGCTCCGTGTCGGCTTGCTGCCGCCAGGTAGCCAGCTGATCCAGGCTCAGGCCGGGATACCAGGCCTTGACGAACTCCAGCGCCCGCCTGGCGCCGGACCGAGCCGCCAAGGCCTTCCAGGCTTCGAAGCGGCCGACTGCAACCTCCAGCCAGTCGGCAGTCCGACTGGGGGTGCGAGGAACCACTTGGCCGGGCCAGAGGGCGGCCAACACTTGCGCCCCGGCACGCTGAAGACAGCGGAGCAGTCGGTGAGCCGACTGGATGCGGGCCTGGATCGCCAAGAGCTGCTCCTCCAGCGAACGGCCGGCGGTTGGCGAAATCTCGAAGCCAGCTTGCCTTCGCGCTTGGCGGCGGGCCTCGATGGTCTGGTTGGCGGCGGTAGAATAGCCAGGGAAATATTCTGTGCAAGAGAGAAGAAGAAAAGAAGAAAAGAACACCAAGTCAGAAAACGAGCTAAAAGCGGCAGACGGCAAGAAAGGACGAAGAAGTAGGCGGCTTACCGTCAACCAGATCTTCGATCTGACCATAGCCAGAGACCAGAGTTTGCCTTGCTTCAGCCTAGCCAGCCGCCTCTGTCTCGTACTCGTCCTGGAGGGCGGCTTCGCGGTCCTGCACCGCCTTCAGAGCCGCCTTGTGGCCTTCCTCCTGGTCGGCCAACTTCTTGGCCAGGCGGTCGCGTTCCTGCACCAAGGCGGCGAGCTCGGCATCCTTGGCACGAAGGGCAGTCTGAGACTCTCCCAGCTGTGCCCTCAGACCGGCGTTGGCCGCTGCAGAGACGACAGAAAAAGAAAGAACAGTAAGAGGAAGTCGTCAAGGAAGATCCGACCCGACTGCTCAGCAATCGGCCCGAATCTCGGGGACTACACCCAGTGGGTGCGCTGACGCGCCCCCACATGAGATAAAGAACAAAGCACGTACCCCGGCTCTCAGTAAGGTCGGCGGTCTTCTGGATCAGCTCCCGAGCCTAGGAGTTGAAGGCGGCCGCACGAAGATTGTGGTAGTCCTGCAAGATAGACAGAAGATCGAAGTAAGAACAAGAATAGCAAAGCCAAATCCACTAAGAAGTTCCAAGCCGCCTGCTCAGCAGCCGACTCGGAACTCGGGGACTACACCCAGTGGGTGCGCTGACGCGCCCCAACGGAAGAAATCAAGATCAAAAAGAAGCAATATGGGAAGACTAACCCGGATGGCCGCCCGCGTCGCAAGGAACTCGTCGGTGAACTGCCTCAGCGCCGTAGCCTGGGCCTGGAGCCGGGTCCGGACGTCCTGTGCGGCCACGTTCATCACGGCCGTCCCTCAGCCTGGCGTCCACCCCGAGGTAGCGCTGGCCACCTCCACATCCTGGGCCGACGAGCTGGAGCCCACGGCCGGCTGCGGCTCCGACGCGGCCTTCTGTGGCTCCGACGCAGCCTTCCCCGCGCGCTGGCTCGGCGGCGTCCGGACCGCCAGCTCAGTCCTCGCGGCCAGCTCGCCCCCCGCCGACTGCGCAGGCGGCAGATCAGGCCTGCTGCCCTGAGCCGCCCCAGTCGGTGGGGTCGGCACCGGCACCCTCTCTAGGACGACGACGTCGTCGTCCCTCTCCAGCCCTGGCTGGTCGCCGCTGGCTCCTTCTGGCAAGGGCTCCAGGGCCCCAGGCGCTGCGACGCGCAGCGGGGTGACCATCAAGGCCTCCTCCGCCGCCGCAGCTACAGCCTCCGCTTGGGCCTTGGCTGCGGCGTCGGCGAGCGCCTTCGCCGCCTCCTCCTCCTGCGCCGCCTGGGCGGCGGCCGCCTTCTGTGCCTCCGCCTCTCACGCCTCCCGCTCCTCCCGCGCCTCCCGCGCGTTCCGTTCTGTCGCTTCCTGAAGGTTGGCACGGGGGTCCACGCGGCGAGTGGTGCTCCCAGACCCCCTCGGCGACTCGACGACGGAGGCGGCAGCCGCCCGCTCAAAGCGACAACGGAGCTCTGGTCGTTTGGAGAAAAAGACAAGGGTTCAGGAACCAACAGAGAAAATAAAGAAAAAAGGGTACACAAAAGAATTCGAACTTACGCCGACACAGTCTGTGGTTGCTTCACCGTCTTGCGGAAGCGAGCCGCCTTCGCAGCCGCCTCCTCTCGCCTGGTCGCCGCCGCCCCGCCCCTGGGCTTCTTCGTCCGACTGCCGAACAAACCCTGGGCGGCGCGATGCTTTTGCCCGCCGCCACGAGCAGGCGGTGCAGCGGAGGAACCTGTGCCGCGTCCCGAGGCCGGCCGGCTGCGCGGGACGACTTCGGCCTCATCGTCGTCCGGCCAGTCGTCGAAGGTGACTCCCTGCCCGGAGCCGCCTGCTTCGCCGCCGGCTTGGCCGCCACCCGGCTCGGTGTTGTCGTCCATAGCGGCCGCCCCCAAGTCGGGGTCCTCCATGTCGTGCTGGGTACGGTCGGGGACGAATCGGCGCTCCGCGTCCGATCCGCTGGCAGGCCGAAGAAGAGGACTCTGTCAAAGACAAACCGACTAGTCAGATTCGGGCAAAGGAACTCGGCGACAATGTTAAGAGAAAAAGAAGAGACAAGGAGAGCATACCGTGGGCAGAGGATTGGCTCGGCTATATGGCTCCTTGCCGAACTGCCACTCTTCGGAGAGTTTGCAGTTCGTGAGGTAGTTCACCATATAAGCGACCTCCTCGTGCGGCATGTCCTTGGTGCACATCCGGCTCGGATCGAGCTGGCCGCTCATCTGATAGATCAGATGAGGACGGCTCTGGAGCGGAAGTACCCAGCGCGTGACGAAGGCGGCCAGCAGGTCGGGCCCCGTCAAGCCCTCCGACTGGGTCATCGCTTGCACTCGGGCGACGGCTGCGGACCCAGCCGGCATCAGAGTCACGGCCCGGTAGGACCACTGGGCCGCCTGCCCGCCGGTGGGCCGGCTACGTAGAAGTACGACTTTTGCCACCTCTTCACCGACTGGATCAACGGGATGACGGGGAAGGGGTTGTCAGCGACCGCCCTCTGCACCGCGATGAAGGCGCTAGTCTGAGCAGGCACGCCCTGCATGCGCGTGCCCAGCTTGGACTGGAAGAACCCCCCCCAGAGCTCGAGGGTAGGGAGGACGCCGAGGTAGCCTTCGCACAGGGTGACGAAGGCAGACACCAGCACCACCGCGTTTGGGGTGAGGTGGTGCGGCTGGAGCTGGTAGAACTCGAGCCAGGAGCGGAAGAAGGCGCTCACTGGCAGGCCGATGCCGCACAAGAAATGCGAGCGGAAGACCACCCGCTCGCCCTCCCGCGGCTCCGGCGTAATTTCCTTCACCGGCGCGAGACGGACCTCCACCTTGTCCGCGCCGGGCAGCCGTCGTGTCTTGCAGAGGAACTCGACGTGATCCTCGTGGACGTTGGAGCCGTCCCAATCCCCGCCATACTGCTCCGTGGCGGGAGGCATGGCGAAAACGAGCGCGGAGGCGGAGGAACATATGGTGGAAGAGCGCGGCGGCGAGGCACTGTCGCAGGAAACGGCAAGAGAAAGAAGATGGTGGAAGGAGGAGGAGCGTGCGAGAGCCTGCCGCTCTCCCTCTCCCCCTACTTATAGCTTCGCGAGGTAAGGCCGGGGAGGCCGGACGTGGGGCGAGACGTGGGATTAACTGCACCCTCTCCCCCACGCCTCGCGATTATTACGCCCTAAAGGCGTGCCGAAACTGCCGCAAGGAGACGTGCGGGCGGTTTCGGGCTGCAGAGAATCCGCGCCTGGGCCCGGGCATGGACGTGGCGAGCCCCCGCCCTGCGGCGACGTCCCATCGCGCGTGGGCTGGCAGGCTTTCTGGCCGGGAGAGGCCACGTGGTTCGCAGACAGCAAGTGGCCGGCCCGTGGCCCGGTGCACGCACTGACGAGCTCCCGCCCTTCGACTCCGGAGTTTTCGACCAAGGCGGCGCGCCTAACCAAAGCCGGCTGCCAGCTGCCGACTTGTCAAGATAGGAAGCTGACCGAGCTTCTCGACTCCTACCCAACCTCGAAGCCCAATCAGCTTCGGGGACTACTGTCGGAGTAAATGGCCACGGGTAGCCTAACCGACTGCCCCTGGCTCTTCCAAAAAATTATCAGGCCTTTGGGCCTTCGAGCACTCCAAGCATTGGACCACCTTCCCTGGCCGGCTACCTCTGAAGCCGAATCACGGAAGGCGGCCCAGCCTCAGCAACCTCCCCCCCAGGATAACCACGGGGTGGCCGACTCCAGGAAGCCGGCCGTAAAGGATGCCGACTTCAAGAAGCCGGCCAAGACCACAACCACCAAAGCTACGCCACATAACGGCGACAAGACGAGTTGTGGCCACAGTGCGGCCTGCTACCCCCGAAACCCGAGGCAGGCATGGCCACAGGACGTCGTATGGGACGGCCATCTCCCGTCCGGCTCGGCACTATAGCCATGCTAGCCTCGGCGTCACCCACGGTAGACGCCGGTACGGCCCATGGGCGGCGGGCCCCTTCAGCCAGAGAGAGACGCGGAGGCGGCACGGCCTCCCCTAGTCGGCCAAGGGCGTAGCCAGCTCCCAGAAGTCGGCTACCCCCTTCCTCGAAGCATGCGCCACATTAAGGAGACAAGACGAAGTAAGGCTACAGTGAGGGCCCTCGAGGCGGCCACTGTAGCCATGATTACCTCAACGAAGCCCTCGTCATCAGGGGCGAGGCTACAGTAAGAAGCCGCCGACAGGATCCAACGCGGTGGGGCCGGCCTGTCGACCAAGAGGCCGGCAGCCGGCGGGACCCACTAGTCGGCGGGCCCCAATAGCCGGCGGAGAAGCCGGCGAGCGTAGACACTGACGGCTGGGACCAGAGCCCAGCCGGATTACAATTGTACCCCCGGGGGGTAGGCCTATATAAACCCCCCAGGGCACCCATGCAAAGGGTTGGCTTCTGAGCATAGCACACACACCATAGAGAGAGAGAGAAGCGAAAGCTAGCCTTGTTCTTCCTCTCCCTTGAACCCAACAGCTCTAGGAGCGATTGTAGCTACTTTTCCAGATCTAGTGATCATGCGGAGACCCCGCAGAGCAGGACTAGGGGTGTTATCTCCTCGGAGAGCCCCGAACCTGGGTAAGATCCGCCGGCGTGCATGTCTTTGCCTCATCCCGTGTCCAGGCACCGGCGACGTCTTATTGGCACCCACAATGATAAGCCACCCGTTGGCATATGTCGCACCTACCACCCGACAACGGCACTTTCTGCCATAAAGAATTTCAAATGGGGCCTTGCCCGAACTTGCTTGGAAGCTGTTGTTGTACGACAACTCGGCATATGGGAGACAATCTTCCCACTTCGTACCGAAAGAGATGACACAAGCCCCTGAGCATGTCTTCGAGGAATTGATTGACTCGCTCGACTTGGCCACATGTTTGAGGATGGAAAGCTGTGTTGAAGCGAATGTTGGTGCCCATGGCCTTCTGGAAGGAGTCCCAGAACTTAGAAGTGAAAATGCTTCCACGGTCTGAAGAGATCAATTGTGGAATACCATGCAACAAAACAATTCTGGAGGTGTATAGCTCTGCCAACTGAGCTGCCATGATAGATTCTTTGATTGGAAGGAAATGAGCCACTTTTGTAAGCTTGTCGATGACAACGAAAATAGCATCATTCCCACGCTTGCACTTAGGAAATCTCGTAACAAAGTCCATTTCGATATGATAAAACTTCCATTCTGCGATAGCAAGAGGTTGGAGGAGACCAGCTGCTCGTTGGTGTTCTGCTTTCACCCTTCAACAGACATCACATTCATTCACGAATTGAGCAATCTCTCACTTCATTCGAGTCCACCAATACGACAGCTTGAGGTCATGGTACATCTTCGAACTGCCTGGATGAATGGACAGAAGAGAATTGTGCGCTTCGTTCATTATGACCTTCCTTAGATCACCTTTAGGAACCACAATCCGGTCCTCGAAGAATAAGGTGTCCTTGTCATCAATGCGATAGCACTTGTATTTTGGTAGGCCCTTAGCAATACCGTGTTTCGCCATCTTCACCATGGTATCGAGTTGTGCCTCACGAATTTGGTCTTCCAAAGTTGGAGTGACTTGAAGGTTGGCAAGAAAACCTTAAGGAACAACTTGGAGATTGAGCTTGCGGAAAGCTTCACAAAGATCCGATTCGAATGGCTTGAGGATTAAGCTGTTACAATAAGCCTTTCTGCTCAAAGCATCTGCAATCACATTCGCCTTGCCTGGAGTATATTCAATACATGGATTTTACTCTTGAACCATTTCGACCCAACGAGTTTGCCTGAGGTTGAGGTTGGTTTGAGTGAAGATATACTTGAGGCTCTTGTGATCGGTCAAAATGTCCACTTTCCTACCCAACAAGAGATGTCTCCATGTTATTAATGCATGGACCACTTCCGCTAACTCAATATCGTGAGTGGGGTAGTTCCTTTCATTTGGCTTCAACTGACGAGAAGTATAGGACACAACTTTCTTCTCTTGCATTAACACAGCGCCGAGACCTTGCAATGAGGCATCACAGAAAACTTCATATGGCTTGGATTCATCAGGAGGAGTCAAGACAGGAGCTAAGACTAGCTTCTCTTTGAGAGTGTTGAAAGCAACATCACACTCAGGAGTCCAGACATAATTGACATGCTTCTGGAGGAGGTTGGATAGAGGCTTTGCAATCTTAGAGAAATTCTCAATGAATCTTCGGCAGTAGCTTGCAAGCCCAAGGAAACTGCGAAGCTGCTTGACATTCTTAGGAGGTTCCCAGTAGACAATTGCAGAAACCTTCTCCAGATTAACAGCAATGCCCTTGGCGGAGATGATCTGGCCAAGGTAAAGAACTTCATCAAGCCAAAACTCACATTTGGAAAAATTCGCATAGAATTGGTACTCTCTGAGCTTGTCGAGCACCAATCTCAAATGCTTGGCATGATCCTTCTTATTCTTGGAGAAGACCAAGATATCATTGAGATACACCAGGACGAATCCATTGGTGTAGGGGTTGAAGATGAAGTTCATCATACGAGAGAACATTGGAGGAGCATTGACAAGGCCGAAAGACATGACAGTATATTCATAAGAACCAAAGCTTGTTCTGAATGCTGTCTTGGGGATATCTTGTTCACGAATGCGAATCTGATGATAACCCATACGGAGGTCAAGCTTGGAGAACACCTTTGCGCCTTTAAGTTGCTCGAATAGCTCATTGATGTTGAGAAGTGGGTACTTGTTCTTGATTGTCTTCTTGTTCAATGGACAGTAATCGACGCAAAGTCGGTTTGTGCCATCCTTCTTTTGGACAAAAAGAACACCACAACCCCACGGAGATGAACTCGGTCTGATCACACCCAGACACTCTTGTTCATCGAGCTGTTTCTTCAATTCCTTCAGCTCCTTTGGTCAAGCTTGTATGGACGCTTGCAAACGGGTTCAGTACCAGGCTCAAGATCGATAACGAACTCAATTGGCCGGTCAGGAGGCATTTCCCGGAAGCTCTTACGGAAAGACATCTTGTTACTCGGAAACAACTGGAATATGAGAGATTGCATCTAACGCGCCCTTCTCATTGAGAGAAAACAGTCGAATAGTTTCGTCACGAGCTGCATAGATGATCACATTCTCAGAAGAGTGTGTCAGCATAATCTCCCTGGCAGCACAATCAAGGAAGGCCTTGTCCTTAGAAAGCCAATCTTTGCCGAGAACAAGATCAATATCGGAATTGCCGAGAACAATTGGGGAAGCCAAGAATTTATAATGGCCCATCTTGATACCGACATTCGGAATAAAGCTGCTTGAGCTCAACATTTTACCAAGATAAACGACAGACAATGGCCTAACCAAATCTTCAAAAACAAACTCATGCTTCGATGCAAAAGGTCTTGAAATGAAAGAACGCGAAGCACCAGAATCGAACGACACTTTAGCAGGGATAGAGTTAACTAAGAGGTTTCCCATGATCACATCTGAAGAATACTCTGCCTGAGCTGCATTCGACATGTTCACCTTTGCAAACTTGGAATTGTGCTTCACAACTACATTGCTAGCTGACATGACCGGAGGAGGAGGCAGAAGGCGCTTTTGGGTGCACTTGTTTGAGTAATGCCCTTTCAAACCACACCTGTGGCAAGTGACCTCTGAAAGCGGACGGTGATAAGGAGTAGGAGCACTTGACCTTGGAGCATGATTCTGACACTTGTTCTGACAGCCTAGGTTGAGTGGGTGGGAAGATCCATGGCCACCTTTGTTCTTCTACTGGTAAGGCTGACGAAACGGAGGAGGAGGAAGCCAGAACTTCTGTTGCTTAGCTGCCACTTGTGAGGAAGAAGAAGACTGAACTGCATCCCTGATTCTCTTCTTTGAAGCCTCACACTTGAGCTGAGCACCTTCTTGTTTGAGGGCCGTGTTATAGAACTGATCGAACTTAGTAGGCTCAACAAGAACGAGAGCTAAATGCAGATCCTCTCCGAGGCCAGGACTGAAGTGATAGATCATGCTCTTTTCATCAGGAACGTCTTGTTTAGCGAAGCGAGCAAGTTTTTCAAACTGGATGTTTTATTGGTACACGGACATCCTTCCTTGCTTGAGATTGCGGAATTCCTCATGCATGCTCTCAACAACACTTGTAGGAATGTGGTGAGCTTTAAAGTCCCGACAGAAGTCAGTCCAGCTAATCACTCGACCTCCTCTGGAATCTTTGTATTGTTGATACCGATTAGGAGCTTGGTCCTTGAGATGAAATGAAGCGAACTTGACGTAGTCCTCAGGCCTGACATTGCTACATTCAAAATGCTTGTTGATGTCCACAAGCCAGTCATCGATGTCTGTGGCCTCGGCACAGTAGCTGAAAGACTTTGGCTGATTTGCAAGGAACTGGTTGAGGGTAGCAACCTGAGGTTGATTGTTGAAATTCCCATGACCTCGATTTCCTTGGTTGCCTTGGCCTTGGTTACGCTCTTGCAAGATTTGCAAAAGCATCTAGGTGTTGGCGTTGGTGGCTGCCATGACAGCTTGCCATGCCTCCGGAGGCGGAGGAGGGGGCGGAGGTGGAGGGTTTGACTGACCCCCATCATTGCGGTTCAGATTCAGACGCGTTGGAGGAGCCGTGAAGAGGGTGACATCCATTAGAATCGTGATAGACAAATAGGCAAGCTGAATCAACGGATAGAAATTGCAACATATAGTCTTCACAATAAACATTCGAATAGAGAATGGACGAATGAAATTCCAAAGTTAACATTACTCGACCATTAAGGTGAGAAGCCACTTAGATAAAGGTTGATGAATGAAACAACAAGGTACGGCTGGAACAAATAAGTCGTAAGGATTACCCAATCACAAACCAAATATCTGTGGGAAGAAATACTAAGAGCTACCTGAATTCCCACCTATAAACTCCTGAAACTTTCTGGTTATGCAATCTGGTGTTGGGGATACACGGGAAGCAATATATGTCACCCAACTAAACAATCCCTACATCCAGGTGTATCCATCCGTCAACACATAAACAAGAAAACTCGGGAAATCATGTACCTCAACCTTCGAAAAGCATCCGTTATACGAGCTGTGGCAATACTCCCGAACTCCCACCCCAGTACTGGGTGGCGTCGAGGTTATCTCACCACTAACTTCATAAAAGAGATTTTCGATGTCGGCGAAACTCAGGTATTCCAGAACTGCAACGATAAAATTGTGACGACAACACCTCGGAGCTCAACTCCCCGGGACGCTGCCACAACCCTAAATGTCAGGAGGCACCAAAAACAATGTTCTCGTCCCAAGAATATCGAAACAATCCCAAAATACCCGCGTGATCCAAAATTTTTTTTAGTGAACTTTGAGGAGAGGAAAGACAAAACATCTACGTCAGGAGGCCTCCCTAGAGCGACGAAGGGACTGAGGAGTAAAAAGAATCCTACTCTCCGATATATATAATCCTAAGACTCAAAACATTTTTGTTCTAGACTCAACAACGTCAGTGATTCAATCAAGCAGGGGGCTCCTAAGTCGGGGATGGCTCTGATTACCAACTTGTAATGCCCACGATGCGGCTATATCTCCCACGTGTCGAGGCACGACTTAGAGGCATAACCGCATTGTGGTTTTGTCGCAAGAAGGGTCATCTTCACACAACCCCATGTAATGAACACGAAAGGGATAATAGAGGATTGGCTTACAATCTCCACTTCACACAATACTTAAATAAAACATATGTCCTCCAAAATACACACATAGACCGACTACGGTCAAAATACAAGTGAAAAGAAGATAACCCCAAATGCTAGATCCCCGATCGTCCCAACTGGGCAACACTACTAATCATCAGGAAAAGACACGTACTAATGACCAAGGTCCTCATCGAACTCCCACTTGAGTTCGGTAGCATCTCCTGCACTGGTATCATCGGCACCTGCAACTGTTTTGGTAGTATCTGTGAGTCACGAGGACTCAGCAATCTCAAAACCCGCGAGATCCAGACTATTTAAGCTTATGGGTAGGATGTGGTAATGAAGTGGAGTTGCAGCAAGCGCTAAGCAAATATGGTGGCTAACATACGAGTACAAGAGTAAGATGAGAAACTACGCAACGGTCGTGAAGCTAGAAGTGATCAAGAAGTGATCCTGAACTACTTACGTTCAAACATAACCCAAACCATCTTCACTTCCCGGACTCTGCCGAAAAGAGACCATCACGGCTACACAGGCGGTTGATTCATTTTAATTAAGTCAAGTGTCAAGTTCTCTACAACCGGATATTAACAAATTCCCATCTGCCACATAACCGCGGGCAAGGCTTTCGGAAGTTTAAACCCTGCAGGGGTGTCCCAACTTAGCCCATGACAAGCTCACGATCCGCAGAGACAATCCTCCATCGTGGGACCTACCGATCACACTTGGAATCCCGATGCACAAGATTTTTCGACAATGGTAAAACCAGTCCAGCAAGACCTCCCGATGTGCCGACACCCTGATAGTAGCCGAGCGTATCTCGTCTCAGGCCACGATCGGATTGTCCAAACTTTCGGTAGGCCAATCCAGAGTTGCCCCTGGCGACCACCGGCGGTTGACAGGTTTGGACCAACACTCATGAGGAGCACTGGCCCAGGGGGGGTTAGTTAAGTACACGAGGTCCAGAAAGTCCCTATGCAGTTTTAGTTGTAAAAAGGCAAATGGTAAAACTAAGGTTGGGCCTTGCTGGAGGAGTTTTATTCAAAGCGGACTATTAAGAGGGGCCCATAAACCCTCACCGTGTTAGGGACACAAATTCAAGCAACAAGAGTGGAACGAGACACCGAGCAAAAGGCCAAGCCTTCCACCCTTTGCCAAGTATATAGATGCATTAACTAAATAAGAGATTGTCAGGACCCCGATTCCAAGTCACACCGATCTAGCCTGTAACACCTCATATAACATTGCGGCCTCACGCACGGTACTCCCACGGGTGTCGCCTTACCATGGCCCGGGACCGTTTGCGCCTTTTGGCTCACGTATATGATAATGTCGCTAGCATCCATATGACAGAGAACCCGGGCCGACATGGCTAGTCGTGAACCCAAAGCGGCACTAACGTATGGGGACAGGCATACATGAATCAACATCGAACGTGTCGGTCAGCAGCGAGTGAATCCGGGCTGTAGCACTGGGCTAACAGGACTCCGGGAACTCGGGCTGTAGCAGGCTAGGCAGGACTCCGGATGTCACCGCGTGACATTTCCCTGAAGGGACAGACACAGGAACGATATGACTCACATGCCGGCCAGTCAAGTGTCCAGAGCAGTAGTGCTGGGCTAGCAGGACTCCGGTGAACCGGGTTGTAGCGGACTACTATGGCTCAAGGAGGCACTAGACTACATTTCCCCATAAGAGAGGCTGCTAAAGATAAACAACTAGATTGTCGGATCCCACACATACCAAGCATTTCAAACATACACACAATATGCTCGATATGTGCAAATACAACATGGCATCACAACAAAACTCTACAACTCAAGTACTTTATTTAAAGGGCTCCGGAGAGCCTTACATAACTTGTTCATACAGATAGGGGTCACATGACCCGACACTCAAGTCATACAATCATACAAGCACATGCGGAAGCAAACTGTCTGGGTACAGACACTAGAAAGAAAGAAGGCTTGACGAAGCCTGTCTATCTACATAGGCCCTTCACAAGCCTAGATCACCACCTGGGTGGCGCGTCACTCGTCGTCGTCGAGTTCTACGTAGAACCCGTCAGAAGGGGCGGTGTTGTCGTCTGAAAACAGTAATTAGGCAACATGAGTACAAAGGTACTCAGCAAGTCTTACAACAGATCCTACTATACATTCTCATTCTCAAGAAGGTAGTGGGGTTATTGCAGCAAGCCGGCTTTGACTCTTGGCTAAGCTATCCTACGGTACACCACTTGTGAAATAGTTTTCGCCCACGAGTCCACTAATCACCATCTCAATACTCCACCGTGGATCCTCCCTCGTCATCCAACGAGAGGGCCATCCGCGGTACTCAAACTTATCTTGAGGCTTTTAGTAGTATCCATTTACTTGTCTATGAACTGCATAAGCGACCAAGTAGTCCTTTACCGCGGACGCGGCTATTCGAATAGTTTCATACCCTGCAGGGGTGTACTTCGTCACACACGCTCTCACCACTTATCGTCGCTACACGACGTGTACTCGGCAACCTTCAAGCGGAAGCCCAACGTGGGTGTCGGCCACAGCCTACCTAAACACTCGAGTCTCTAGTCCAGGTTTATCGCCTATTCAGGTTCCATCCGCAGGGAGTCCGGCCGAGGTTTCCACATACGGCCCCGAACGATGTGTGCAGGGTTCCCGGTCACCAAACGGGCGACTCGGTACACCGGGCCACGAGCCTACCGCATCACAGCCCACCCCTTGGTCAGCGCTGTCCACGGCCTCCAGCTTACTACAAACACCAGAAACTACGTGCAACTCCTGGACAGAGGACAAGGGTGAATAAGAAGCCGAGGGGGTCCATTGGTTTCGGGCCCAATGTGTGGTAGTAGCTGAATCTTAAATCACGCATACAGATCTCAGTTCTTAGGGACGGTCTCAATGAAACAACCCACCATGTACTCCTACATGGCCTCCCATCGATACCTTTACCAAATCGTATTCAACACTTTACTCTCTTTACCGACACACACACTTTCACTCTAGTTCATCACCCTGATGAGCCAGACCTGACACAACTCTAAGCATAGCAAGCATAGCATTGTAGGAACACAACAAGGCTCAATCAACTCCTACACATGCTAGTGGGTTTCATCTAGTTACTGTGGCAATGACAGGTCATGCAAAGGAAAGTGGGTTCAAATACCGCAACACACAGCAGTTTGAATCGCGTTGTCTTAATGCAGTAAACGAGAGCAGAAGCGAGAAGATGGGTTTGTATCAAAATGATCAATGGGTTGCTTGCCTGACAAAGTGGTGGTGGGATTCTGCCCTTCAGTTGGATACTCGTGAATATCCTCGGAGGCAGGACCTACCACAATGAACACATCGAAGCACAATCAACACCAAGCAAGTGCAACAATATGATGCATGCATGGGACATGGCAAAATGGATGTATTGGGCTAATGCAACTAAGACCAGATGGGTTTGGACTAATTTGAATCAAAGATTCAAATTCCAAGTTCATAAATGGCCCATGTTAGTGCTTTATCTTGTTCTGTATAAAACAGTAGGTTAACTTGCTTAATCATGCATGAAACCAGTGCAGATGGATAGAATGGATTTTTCTGATCATTTTTCATATATAAATCTTTTCATTCTGAGCTATAGATTATTTTCTATGATTTTTTGAAGTTTATGATAATTTCTGGAATTTCCAATATAAGAATAATTCCAGTAAAAGCTTTACTGCGTCAGCCTGACGTCAGTGTGACGTCAGCAGGTCAACGGGGTCGTCCAGGTCAAACCTGACGTGTGGGTCCCCTGTGTCAGTGACACTGTTAGGTAATTATTTAATTAGGATTAGTTTTAATTCTAACTCAGATTAGTTAGCAGGCGGGCCCCACTCGTCAGTGACCCTGGGGGGGTTGACCTGTGGTCAAACCACGTTGACTCGCCGGCGTTTAGCCGCCGGCGACGTCCAGACGCGGCGGTGGAGTGCGGGATCCCCCTCCGGCGACCAAAAGGACGGCGGAGAGTACCTATGTGTAGCTGGGGGCGAACCGCGTCGACTGGTGGTGGTGGAGGAGCTCGGGGTCGCCGGAATCGACGCCGGCGATGAGCCGGGCGGCTACCGGGTACGGACGTAGTCGAAACCGTAGCTAGAGAGCGCGGCGAGGAATGTGCGAGGGTGCTACGGGTTCCTGGCGTTGCGGTGAAGCTAATGGCTACGGTGGTGTGCCGTTGGATGGCCGGAGCCTCGTCGGCGACGAGCTCGTGCGACGGCGCGTACGGGTGAGCTTCGTGCGGTGGCTACAGAGCTCGAGAGAGAGAGAGGAGAGGATGGGAAGGTGGCCATGCTCACGGCGGTTGCGACGGAGCAGGCGGCGAGGTCGGAGACGAGCTGTAGCAGTGGCGACGGCGGAGGGGATCTCCGACGGTGAGCGGCGAAGGCGAGGTCGGTGACGGAGCTTCGGGGCAAACGAGCGCTCGGGGCTCGGCTTGCTCGAAGGAGTGGGCGACGGCGGTGCTGTAGGACACGGTAGTACGGCGCAAGGTCGACGGTGGCCGCGGTTACTCCGGTGAGGTGTCTGCGGCGGCGTCGGCCATGGTGGGGAGAAGGCGAGGGAGAGGCGATGGGGGAGAATGGCAATATCCGGGGGCTCGGGGCGCGTCGAGAGAGGTCGGCCAGCTCATCCGCGGCGGGGGCGGCAAGCTGCTGGCGCCGTGGCGAGCTCATGCTCGCCGGCGTCACCTCTCTGCCTGCTCTGGCGAGAGCAGGCAGCTGACTGGCGCGGGCCAGCACAGTGCTGGGCCGCCAGGTGGGCTGCCAGGTAAGTCTTCTGCCTTCTGTTCTTTTCTCTTTTTATTTATTTTTGTACTGTGTTTTGAAATAGTAAAAATACTATTTCATTTGGAAAAATCCTAAAAATATTCTGAGGCACCTTTGAGATTATTCCCAACAGCCTAAAAATACCTTCAAGATTATTTGGGCATTTAAAAATATTTATAGCATTTAAAATGCCCAAATGCAAATACTTATGGCTTGTGCAAAAATCCAAGATGGCCTCCAAAAATATGAAACCATTTTTGGCAGAGGTTTTAGCCAAGACCAAAGGTGGTGAACATTTATGGAGGGCATTTCAGGTTCATTGAAAGAATTTTAGTAAACCCTAGTTGTTCCAGGGGGGTGCTGGGGGTTTCTGGCATCCCCATTTCAGGTTTCTATGAAATGTAGACATGATGCAACACTCTAATGCATGAACTAACTAGGATGTGACAACTCACCCCAACTCAAAAGAATCTCGTCCCGAGATTTAGGATCCGTTGGGAAGAAGGTGGGGTACTCAAGTCGAAGACGATCCTCCCTTTCCCAAGTAGCTTCTTTCTCGGAATGGTGTGACCATTGAACTTTGAGAAACTTGATGTTTCGGCGTCGAGTGGTACGCTCGGCTTGATCAAGGATTCGAACGGGATACTCCCGATATGTGAGATTATCTTGGAGATCAAGCGTTTCGCGGTCCACTCCACGGATAGGATCCGAGAAGCAACGCCTGAGTTGAGATACGTGGAAGACATCATGAACCTTGGAAAGATGCGGAGGTAGTTCCAATTGGTAGGCAACTTCTCCTCGCTTGGCAAGAATGCGAAAGGGTCCAATGTAGCGAGGGGCCAATTTGCCTTTGATACCGAATCGATGGGTTCCCTTTAAAGGAGTCACCCGAAGGTAAGCCTTCTCGTCAACCTCAAAAGTCATAGCCCTTTGTTTGCGATCATAATGGCTCTTTTGGCGAGATTGGGCTGTTTTCAATTTCCCACGAATAATGCGAACCTGCTCTTCTGCTTCCTGGATCATATCCGGGCCAAAGAGTTGTCTTTCCCCGGTTTCCGACCAGTTAAGAGGCGTTCGACATTTTCATCCATAGAGAACCTCGAAAGGGGCTTTGCCCAAACTAGCTTGGTAACTATTATTATAAGCGAACTCGGCGAATGGAAGGCATTTCTCCCAATCCATGCCGAAGGAGATGACAGAAGCTCGGAGCATATCCTCCAGAATTTGATTAACTCGTTCTACCTGACCACTTGATTGAGGGTGAAAGGCGGTGCTAAAAGAGAGACGAGTTCCCATAGCATTTTGGAAACTTTCCCAAAATCGAGAGGTGAAGAGACTTCCACGGTCTGAGTTAATTTCCAATGGAACACCATGAAGAGACACTATTCGGGAGATGTACAAGTCTGCTAGCTGGCTAGCAGTTATACTCTCACGAACAGGTAGGAAGTGGGCTACTTTGGAAAGACGATCGGCAACAACGAAGATAGCATTATTCCCTCTCTTGGTCCTGGGAAACCCGGTAATGAAATCCATACCGATTTTATCCCATTTCCATTCAGGAATAGCTAGAGGCTGAAGGGTGCCAGCAGGCCGTTGATGCTCTGCTTTAACTCGACGGCAGACGTCGCAATTAGCAATGTATTGAGCAATTTCTCTCTTCATCCTAGTCCACCAAAACCTCTGGCGTAGGTCTTGATACATTTTAGTACTACCGGGATGAATGGTGAGAGGAGATTCATGAGCTTCCTTAAGGATCAATCGCCTCAGGTTGCGTACCTTGGGAACCACTAGGCGGTCTCCAAAGAGCACAACACCTTGGTCATCAACGGAGAAACAAACCGCAACTCCTTTCTTGATGTTTCTCTTAATACGGGAGATTCCTGGATCTACCTTCTGAGCTTTAATGATCTGATCCGTAAGGGTAGGTTTCGCCACCAGGGTGGATAGAAATCCTTGAGGAACAATGTGAAGGTTAAGCTTACAGAATTCCTCGTGGAGAAGTGGTTGACTTTGTTGTAACATCAAGTTGTTACAATAGGATTTACGGCTTAGCGCATCAGCCATGACGTTGGCTTTGCCCGGGGTGTAAGTAATTCCTAAGTCATAGTCTGAGATCAACTCAACCCAACGTCTTTGCCTGAGATTCAAATCCGGTTGAGTGAAGATGTATTTCAGACTCTGGTGGTCTGTGAAAATCTCGCAACGATTACCGAGAAGGTAATGTCGCCATGTTTTGAGTGCATGGACTACGGCTGCAAGCTCTAGATCATGTGTGGGATAATTATCCTCATGTGGACGCAACTGTCGGGAAGCGTAGGCAATCACATGACGATCTTGCATGAGTATGCAACCTAGTCCTTGTCGCGAGGCGTCGCAATAGATAACAAAGTCCTTAGAAAAATCTGGTGGTACGAGTACGGGGGCAGATGTCAGGCGTCTTTTCAGTTCCTGAAAGGTGAACTCGCACTATGAGGTCCACTCAAACTTTTTATCTTTCTTGAGGAGTTCGGTTAGAGGTTTAGCAACCTTGGAGAAATTCTCGACGAAGCGGCGGCAGTAGCTCGCTAAGCCAAGGAAACTCCGAACTTGCTTGACCGTTTAAGGGGGAGTCCAGTCAAGGATGGCTTGAACTCGTTCGGGATTGACAGCAATACCCTTACCAGAGATCACGTGGCCTAGATAGGTCACTTCTGGCAACCAGAATTCACACTTGGAGAATTTAGCATAAAGGCGATGCTCTCGAAGTTTCGTTAGTACTAGCCTTAGATGCTCGGCATGTTCTGCCTCGTTCTTGGAGTAGATGAGTATATCATCGAGGTATACTACGACGAATTTATCCAAATACTCCATGAAGATTGAGTTCATTAACCGAGAGAAGGTGGCTGGAGCATTGGTTAAACCGAAGGACATGACTGTATACTCGTATTGGCCATAACGAGTAACAAAGGCCGTTTTAGGAATGTCCCCGTTCTTGATTTTGATTTGATGGTAGCCCAACCTCAAATCCATTTTAGAGAAGACTGAGGATCCAGCGAGCTGATCATACAGGTCGTTGATCCTGGGAAGCGGATACTTGTTCTTGATTGTGACTAGGTTGACGGGTCGGTAATCTACAACCATCCGATCCGTACCATCCTTCTTCTTGACGAAGAGGACGGGGCAAGCCCACAGAGAAGAACTAGGACGGATGAAACCATTTTTCAAGGACTCATCGAGTTGTTTCTTAAGCTCGGCTAGCTCTAGGGGTGCCATCTTATAGGGTCTTCTGGAGATTGGGACGGTTCCTGGAACGAGGTCTATCACGAACTCAACATCCCTGTCAGGTGGGATACCTGGCAGTTCTTCAGGGAAGACATCCGGAAAGTCACGGACTACCGGCACATCTTCGAGGTCTGGGAGAGGGTTGGCATTTAGTGAGTAGAGCTGACGCTTAGACACTCGGGTCAAAACATTAACTGTCTTGCCCGACGGATGGGTGAGTTGAACAGTTCTAGTAGAACAATCAATCTTAGCATAATGAGCTGACATCCAGTCCATACCCAAGATGATGTTTATGTCCGAGGACTTGAGAGCTATTAGTGATGCAAGGAAGACCAGTCTGTCAACAAGAATTTCATTTCCATGGCTTATCTTAGAGGTTTGCCATCTAGAACCAGGAGTTTGAATTTCCATGGAAGTAGGCATGTCACTAAATGTGGTGTTGTGTAATCGAGCATAGCTCTCAGAGATAAATGAATGAGATGCTCCAGTATCGAAAAGAACAGTTGCCGGATGGCAATTAACAAGGAGCGTACCAAGGACGACGTTGGGATCCTCATGAGTTTCTTCAGCTGAAACGTAGTTGACATGGCCACGTGCAGTGGTGGCTGGCTTGGCGTAGTAAGTCTTTCCTGCTGGCTTACCACGGCCAACGGACTGTCCAGGTTGATTTAGGTTGTTTCGGGGGCACTCGCGCAAATAGTGACCCGTTTCTCCACACTTGAAGCATGTCACAATATTGGGGCATGGAGCAGCATTAGTAGCGGGGCCACCATAAACCTTGGGCGGTGCATGCTGCTGGTTGGGGCGAGGCGCCTCGAAGGATGGCCTCGGAGTGAACCTGGGTGGTAGAGCAGTATTTGGAATCCAGACCTGGCGCTTCTGGGATCCGGAGCCAGATGAGGAACCAAAGTCACGAGAGTGCTTGCGTGTAGCGTCGTAGTCAGTTTGTCCTGTCTCGGCACTGATGGCCTTATTGACCAACTTCTGGAAAGAGGTGCACTCATGCAGACGGAGATCACGGCGAAGCTCGGGGCTAAGTCCCTTGCGGAACCTTGCCTGCTTCTTGGCGTCGGTGGATACCTCTTCAGGAGCATAGCGTGCTAGATTTCCAAACTCACGGCTGTAAGCATCCACGGTCAGTCTGCCTTGGGTGAAGTTGCAGAATTCTTCCCGCTTACGATCTATGAGACCCTCCGGAATGTGATGCTCACGGAAAGCCTCACTGAATTCAGCCCAAGTAGTGATTTGGCCAGCTGGGCGCATAGCCTCAAAGTTCTCCCACCAAAGGCTAGCAGGGCCTTCGAGGTGATAGGCAGCGTAGGTAACCTTATCAGCTTCGGCTACGTTGGCAGAACGTATCTTATGGGTGATGCTGCGAAGCCAATCATCCGCATCAAGGGGCTCGACGGAGTGGTTGAACTTCGGTGGGTACAGCTTGATAAAGTCATTGATGGACACCAGGTCATTCCTCTGGTGACGTGCAGTATTCTGCTCAATTCGCTCTAGCAAGCGGTTAGTCTCACGCTTGTTTCTTTCTGCCTCCAGCATAACTTCGGCCAGTGAAGGCGGTTGGGGCAGATCCTCCGCCCTGGCTGCATTGGCTTCACCCTGCGCCTGGACAGCAGGGTTGTTGCGGGTGTTAACCATCCTAGGAGAAACAAAGCAACGGTTTAGACCAGGATGGCTAAATCTTGATAGGGAAAATGCGGAATGTAATGGATAACACGGAATGTAGAGATGACCATCAGTATGACATGGTAACATAGCAACATACATATACCAATGGTCATACACGCCATACATAGCTTAGTACAAGCCCAGGCCAAGGTACAACTACGATGAAAGACGATACATCTCATCAGAGGCATTCCAAGCTCCTATACATTATTTTTCTACACCTCCGGAACGTGATACACACCACGTCGTATCCCACATGACACGCAGGACTGTGGGGATTACAACTGTTACAATACAGGTGGAACTACTACCAACTCAGACGTCCCCGTAGTAATCCTCATAGAAGTCACCACCATGTCCTGGAAGCTGAACATGATCATCTGGAAACAGTCGGTCCTGTGGAGCTTGCGGTCCATAGGGACTCGGGTGTGGCCTTGGTCCAACTAACGGTGGCAGACGAGGTCCACGAGGAGGGGTGATGCCTCCTACATCACGCCATTCCATACATTCTGGCAGGCCAGATCGCACGGGGTATATGTCCCTCATGTCCATGAACCCAGCTTGCACGGCAGGTGCAAACCGTGTCAGAGTGGCCCAGTGATCAGCACGAGCATTAAAGAGCTCCATTCGCAAGGCACGATTCTCACGGTCCTTGTCCTCAAGCATCTCGGTGGTGGTACGGAGTAGTGAGTCCTCATGGGTAGAATCACAGTAAGTGGCCTGATAGTACCCCTGTGCCCCAGGGAGTGCTGCTGGCATATAGCAGAAGTCGGTGTTCTGAAGCAAGGCAGTTCTGGCTCGCATGATAGTCATCATTGAGTAAGCTGCGTCCTGCACAGACATCTCGATAGTAACCCCAAGTCCATAAGAGCAATGGAGGGGTTCAGTGGCTCCAGGATAGGATGGGTAGATCCTGACTGTGCAAAGATACTGACTTTGATTAAAGTCTCAGAACTGCTCCTCGACGGTATACTCGGGATACCAACGATAGCCTGTCTCAACCATCACTCGGACCAACATGGCCGTGTGACCAGGTACGCCGATGCACCGGGTCAGACGAACCACTTGGTTCTGGGAACGGGTGGCCATCTGAAAGCACGAAATAATGCAAGGCATTAGTATTTCTAGGAGAATTTGGACAGCATAACGGTTGTAAATGCTCGAAAAAAGGATTTGAGACATTCGCAACAGTTTGCAATACCACTCAACAACATCATGTCAAGGTTCTGGTTCAACCGACAACATACTAGGGTAATAGAAACTGAACCGAAGCATGGAACCAACAATCCTATAAGTTACTACGGATTAGTAACACGTGAACCTGATAGAGAGGAGAGAGCCTAGTCCTTAACCCGCGTAGAATGAGAAGAGTATGACTCAGATCAGAGGGCATGAGGTAAAGGAGTAAAAGCACCTTACGTTCCCTCCCACAATCAATTCCCCTACATATAACTAAAGCATTTCTAGACTCGACATCGACCAGTTTGGCTTATCGCACCTACAGGCAGTCCGGCTCTGATGCCAACGCTGTCAGGACCCCGATTCCAAGTCACACCGATCTAGCCTGTAACACCTCATATAACATTGCGGCCTCACGCACGGTACTCCCACGGGTGTCGCCTTACCATGGCCCGGGACCGTTTGCGCCTTTTGGCTCACGTATATGATAATGTCGCTAGCATCCATATTACAGAGAACCCGGGCCGACATGGCTAGTCGTGAACCCAAAGCGGCACCAACGTATGGGGACAGGCATACATGAATCAACATCGAACGTGTCGGTCAGCAGCGTGTGAATCCGGGCTGTAGCACTGGGCTAACAGGACTCCAGGAACCCGGGCTGTAGCAGGCTAGGCAGGACTCCGGATGTCACCGCGTGACATTTCCCCGAAGGGACAGACACAGGAACGATATGACTCACATGCCGGCCAGTCAAGTGTCCAGAGCAGTAGTGCTGGGCTAGCAGGACTCCGGTGAACCGGGCTGTAGCGGACTACTATGGCTCAAGGAGGCACTAGACTACATTTCCCCATAAGAGAGGCTGCTAAAGATAAACAACTAGATTGTCAGATCCCACACATACCAAGCATTTCAAACATACACACAATATGCTCGATATGTGCAAATACAACATGGCATCACAACAAAACTCTACAACTCAAGTACTTTATTTAAAGGGCTCCGGAGAGCCTTACATAACTTGTTCATACAGATAGGGGTCACATGACCCGACACTCAAGTCATACAATCATACAAGCACATGCGGAAGCAAACTGTCTGGGTACAGACACTAGAAAGAAAGAAGGCTTGACGAAGCCTGTCTATCTACATAGGCCCTTCACAAGCCTAGATCACCACCTGGGTGGCGCGTCACTCGTCGTCGTCGAGTTCTACGTAGAACCCGTCAGAAGGGGCGGTGTTGTCGTCTGAAAACAGTAATTAGGAAACATGAGTACAAAGGTACTCAGCAAGTCTTACAACAGATCCTACTATACATTCTCATTCTCAAGAAGGTAGTGGGGTTATTGCAGCAAGCCGGCTTTGACTCTTGGCTAAGCTATCCTACGGTACACCACTTGTGAAATAGTTTTCGCACACGAGTCCACTAATCACCATCTCAATACTCCACCGTGGATCCTCCCTCGTCATCCAACGAGAGGGCCTTCCTTGGTACTCACACTTATCTTGAGGCTTTTAGTAGTATCCATTTACTTGTCTATGAACTGCATAAGCGACCAAGTAGTCCTTTACCGCGGACGCGGCTATTCAAATAGTTTCATACCCTGCAGGGGTGTACTTCGTCACACACGCTCTCACCACTTACCGTCGCTACACGACGTGTACTCGGCAACCTTCAAGCGGAAGCCCAACGTGGGTGTCGGCCACAGCCTACCTAAACACTCGAGTCTCTAGTCCAGGTTTATTGCCTATTCAGGTTCCATCCGCAGGGAGTCCGGCCGAGGTTTCCACATACGGCCCCGAACGATGTGTGCAGGGTTCCCGGTCACCAAACGGGCGACTCGGTACACCGGGCCACGAGCCTACCGCATCACAGCCCACCCCTTGGTCAGCGCTGTCCACGGCCTCCAGCTTACTACAAACACCAGAAACTACGTGCAACTCCTGGACAGAGGACAAGGGTGAATAAGAAGCCGAGGGGGTCCATTGGTTTCGGGCCCAATGTGTGGTAGTAGCTGAATCTTAAATCACGCATACAGATCTCAGTTCTTAGGGACGGTCTCAATGAAACAACCCACCATGTACTCCTACATGGCCTCCCATCGATACATTTACCAAATCGTATTCAACACTTTACTCTCTTTACCGACACACACACTTTCACTCTATTTCATCACCCTGATGAGCCAGACCTGACACAACTCTAAGCATAGCAAGCATAGCATTGTAGGAACACAACAAGGCTCAATCAACTCCTACACATGCTAGTGGGTTTCATCTAGTTACTGTGGCAATGACAGGTCATGCAAAGGAAAGTGGGTTCAACTACCGCAACACACAGCAGTTTGAATCACGTTGTCTTAATGCAGTAAACGAGAGCAGAAGCGAGAAGATGGGTTTGTATCGAAATGATCAATGGGTTGCTTGCCTGACAAAGTGGTGGTGGGATTCTGCCCTTCAGTTGGATACTCGTGAATATCCTCGGAGGCAGGACCTACCACAATGAACACATCGAAGCACAATCAACACCAAGCAAGTGCAACAATATGATGAATGCATGGGACATGGCAAAATGGATGTATTGGGCTAATGCAACTAAGACCAGATGGGTTTGGACTAATTTGAATCAAAGATTCAAATTCCAAGTTCATAAATGGCCCATGTTAGTGCTTTATCTTGTTCTGTATAAAACAGTAGGTTAACTTGCTTAATCATGCATGAAACCAGTGCAGATGGATAGAATGGATTTTTCTGATCATTTTTCATATATAAATCTTTTCATTCTGAGCTATAGATTATTTTCTATGATTTTTTGAAGTTTGTGATAATTTCTGGAATTTCCAATATAAGAATAATTCCAGTAAAAGCTTTACTGCGTCAGCCTGACGTCAGTGTGATGTCAGCAGGTCAACGGGGTCGTCCAGGTCAAACCTGACGTGTGGTTCCCCTGTGTCAGTGACACTGTTAGGTAATTAGTTAATTAGGATTAGTTTTAATTCTAACTCAGATTAGTTAGCAGGCGGGCCCCACTCGTCAGTGACCCTGGGGGGGTTGACCTGTGGTCAAACCACATTGACTCGCCGGCGTTTAGCCGCCGGCGACGTCCAGACGCGGCGGTGGAGTGCGGGATCCCCCTCCGGCGACCAAAAGGACGGCGGAGAGTACCTATGTGTAGCTGGGGGCGAACCGCGTCGACTGGTGGTGGTGGAGGAGCTCGGGGTCGCCGGAATCGACGCCAGCGACGAGCCGGGCGGCTGCCGGGTACGGACGTAGTTGAAACCGTAGCTAGAGAGAGCGGCGAGGAATGTGCGAGGGTGCTACGGGTTCCTGGCGTTGCGGTGAAGCTAATGGCTACGGTGGTGTGGCCGTTGGATGGCCGGAGCCTCGTCGGCGACGAGCTCGTGCGGCGGCGCGTACGGGTGAGCTTCGTGCGGTGGCTACAGAGCTCGAGAGAGAGAGAGGAGAGGATGGGAAGGTGGCCATGCTCACGGCGGTTGCGACGGAGCAGGCGGCGAGGTCGGAGACGAGCTGTAGCAGTGGCGACGGCGGAGGGGATCTCCAACGGTGAGCGGCGAAGGCGAGGTCGGTGACGGAGCTTCGGGGCAAACGAGCGCTCGGGGCTCGGCTTGCTCGAAGGAGTGGGCGACGGCGGTGCTGTAGGACACGGTAGTACGGCGCAAGGTCGACGGTGGCCGCGGTTACTCCGGTGAGGTGTCTGCGGCGGCGTCGGCCATGGTGGGGAGAAGGCGAGGGAGAGGCGATGGGGGAGAATGGCGATGTCCGGGGGCTCGGGGCGCGTCGAGAGAGGTCAGCCAGCTCATCCGCGGCGGGGGCGGCAAGCTACTGGCGCCGTGGCGAGCTCATGCTCGCCGGCGTCACCTCTCTGCCTGCTCTGGCGAGAGCAGGCAGCTGACTGGCACGGGCCAGCACAGTGCTGGGCCGCCAGGTGGGCTGCCAGGTTAGTCTTCTGCCTTCTGTTCTTTTCTCTTTTTATTTATTTCTGTACTATGTTTTGAAATAGTAAAAATACTATTTCATTTGGAAAAATCCTGAAAATATTCTGAGGCACCTTTGAGATTATTCCCAACAGCCTAAAAATACCTTCAAGATTATTTGGGCATTTAAAAATATTTATAGCATTTAAAATGCCCAAATGCAAATACTTATGGCTTGTGCAAAAATCCAAGATGGCCTCCAAAAATATGAAACCATTTTTGGCAGAGGTTTTAACCAAGACCAAAGGTGGTGGACATTTATGGAGGGCACTTCAGGTTCATTGAAAGAATTTTAGTAAACCCTAGTTGTTCCAGGGGGGTGCTGGGGGTTTCTGGCATCCCCATTTCACGTTTCTGTGAAATGTAGACATGATGCAACACTCTAATGCATGAACTAACTAGGATGTGATAGAGATATTGTGATATCCCCACATATCCATGTTCCAACATGGAACAACCTGCAAGGCACCTCCAACTAGCAACGCTATAACAGGGGTTGAGCAAAAGCGGTAACTTAGCCAAACAACGGTTTGCTAGGAAGGTGTGTTAGAGGCTTGACATGGCAATATGGGAGGCATGATAAACAAGTGGTAGGTAGCGCGACATGGCGATAGAACGAACAACTCGCAAGCAAAGATAGAAGTGATATCGAGAGTAATGGTCATCTTGCCTGCAAAGTTCTCAGAGTTGTCAAAAGCTTGCTCCTCGTTAGCGTACTCAACGGGCTCCTCGTTCACGTACTCGTCTCCCGGCTCTACCCAAACCAAGAACACAAGCAACGGAACAACACTCAATCACGGTGCAATCCACAAGCAACATGATGCAAGACATGGCATGGAATGCAAGGTCTGATGTGCAATGCATATGGGCTCTCCGGAAGGGAAAAGATGATCAAGGCATCAACTTGGCAAACCAAGCATGCCGCTGTAAAGATGAGGTGATTTTGGTCGAAATCGATATGAGGATCACCGAAAACGGATGCACGGTTTGCAAATGACGAGCAAAACAAGAACAATGCAAAACTGCAGTTAACAGCAACATAGCACTTAAAATGCATCATGAAACTATGCTACAGCACCCAAACATGAAAACCAAATACATGTCAGTGAATTACAGGTGAAGCTCTACAAATCATGAGCACTGAGCTACTGCTATAGCTCACTAGAACAGGTCTAAAACAGCATGGCAAAAATGGAAATGACAACAGTTGTAGCAGACAGTGAAAATGACTAGCATGGCAAAAACATATTCACGATAGCCTGTTTACAAGCTTGATTAACTCACTATAGGGCATATCATGGCATGAAATAAATCTGGCATGGAGTAGACATGAAAAGGAACCTACACGTGTGCCAAAATACCCCATAGCATGTTTGCATAAATATACACATGAAAGACAAAACAACAACTTGATGTAAAATGACATGATCATGAACTTTATCAAATGCAAAAACTAATGCCACCACTGGATTGGTGGGATTTTCCTAGCCCAAAAACATATATAATATTTCTAGGTTACTGTAGAAAAATCACCACAAAAGCTATAAGTGAAAACCTGCCATAAATGGAAAATAACAGATTTGGCAATTTCCATTATTGGAACATCCAGAATTGGACTTGCCCGAAATGGATAGATTCCATAGGCCAGAGAAGGAATATTCACCGGGAAAAAAATAAAAGAGAAAGGAGAAAAGAGAAGAGGGGATGACAGGTGGGGTCCTGATCCCCTGAGAGGCTGACGGGTGGGTCCCGCAGGGTTCTCACATGGCAGTGGCTGCGGTTCCAAAATAGAGGAAGCAGAGGAGCGGGTCGACGCGGGCGCAGAGCGGCGGAGGAGCTCCCGGAGTGGCTCCGGTGGCCCTTTGGCACGGCGGAGGGGCGCAAAAGGAACGCGGGAGGATCTCGCAAGTGCACATAGGAAGAGCGGCGCCGGATGACGACGGAAGCGACGCCGGCGACGCGGTGACAGAGGCGGCAGCGGTGAGGTCGAGTGCGGTGAAGTAGAGGGCTAAGCAGGCGGTAGAGTGCATGGATCGAACGCGTGAGACGCGGGGAACCTACCAGACATGCACATCTAAGCGGAAGGTGTCGGAGCACTCGCCGGCAGCGAGGTCCGACGACGACGAGATCGGGCACGAGCAGCTAACGGCGATAGAGAAGCCCTAGCGAAGGGGAGAAGGGATGGGGAGATGCGCTAGCTCGCCACGAACACGGCGTAGTGCTCTGCTCGGCGAGATGTGGACGAAGGCGACGCCGGCGGGGATCAAACAGGTTCGGTGGCCGGAGTCAAAGACGGGGAAGAAGAGGTCGCTGAAGAGGGCTCCGGCTACACGTAGTCGACGTCGTGGACGTAGTCGATGACGGTGAAGAAGAAGGACACAGTTGGTGAGGCAGAGGTCGACGGGGAGTACGCCGGCGACGAGGCCACGCTCTCAGCTGCGCTCGGGCACGGCCGAGATCGGTGGATCTGGTGGTTCGGTGGCCTAGCGGCGGCAGGGAGAGGGAGAGGGAACCCTAGAGGGTAGGTAGGGCAAGGAGGGAGAGCTTATAGGGGCCCATGGCGACGGGACGAAGCTCGCATGCTCTCATGCTCGCGGTCCCCATGGCGACGGCGAGAGGAGAGGGAAAAGGTGGGTTAGAGACTATAGGGAGGCGCTGAAAGGCGGGACCCAAGGGGCGACGTGGAAGGTGGCTAGCGGGGGTACGCGCAGGAACGAGTGAGAAAAAAGATAGAGGGAGGCCGCGCGGACTGGCGCGCGCGATGGCAGGCTGCGGGGCTGGGCTAGATGGGCCGCGGCTCGCCTAGAGTCGCGCTGCCGCTGCCGGGCTGCTCTGCTGCTGCTATTCTTTTTCCTTTTCATTTCTTTAGGCAGAAAATCAAAGAGAAAAAGCACAGGGGAAAAGGAGAGGAATTTCGGAGAGATGAGAATATCCTCATGCTCCTGGGGATGTTCACCAATTCAATAAAATGGTTTGGGAAATTTTAGAGGTTGAAAATAATTCAAGTTTGAATTAACTTCATACTTGAGGCATTTTAAAACCTAACCAAAACCACTCCAAACTTGATGAAACTTGGCAGAGAGCTTTAGGACAAGATCACTGATTTGTGAGGAAGTTTTGAACATTAAAGGAGTGAGGAAAATGGCACTTGCCCAATAAAAGAAAGAGGAGAAGGGGAGAGGTGATGCAAGGGGGGTGGTCATGCATGGATTACAGACGGTTCAAGCAATAATATAACATGCATGAAACACACAATGCACATGATGAGGAAGAGAATGCAAGATGACATAAGCACCACACAGCATTATGAAAAAGGAATATGACAAGATTGGATATATTGCCAAATATTGAAGTTTTACATCTGGGGTGTTACAACTCTCCTCCACAACAACAGGATCTCATCCCGAGATCCTGGACTGAAAGAACTCCGGATATTCGGAACGGAGGTGATCCTCGCGCTCCCAGGTGGCTTCATGGTCGGAATGGTGCGACCACTTAACTTTCAGGAATTTTATTGACTTGTTGCAAGTCTTGCACTCCGTTTCTTCAAGAATGGCAACGGGATGCTCATGATAAGACAAATCTTCTTGGGGGTCAATCTCTTCGAAGTTGATAGTGCGCTCAGGCGTCTTGAAGCACTTGCAAAGCTGTGACACATGAAACACATCGTGCACATTTGAGAAGTTGGACGGAAGCTCGAGTTGATAGGTCAGGTCGCCTCTTTTGCAAATAATCTTGAAAGGACCCACGTATCTCGGGGCAAGCTTCCCTTGGATACCGAAGCGTCGAGTGCCTTTCATTAGAGAGACCCGGAGGTAGACATTGTCTCCGATCTCGAATGCCATGTCACGGTGCTTGCTATCATAGTAACTTTTCTGACACGATTGCGCGGCTTTGAGATTTTCACGAATGACTTTACACATTTCTTCAGCTTCTGTGATTAAGTCATTGCCAAGAAGTTGGCGTTCACTAGTCTCAGGCCAGTTGAGAGGAGTACGACAATTTCTGCCATAAAGAATTTCAAATGGGGCCTTGCCCGAACTTGCTTGGAAGTTGTCGTTGTAGGAGAACTCGGCATATGGGAGACAATCTACCCACTTCATACCGAACTAGATAACACAAGCCCTGAGCATGTCTTCGAGGATTTGATTGACTCGCTCGACTTGGCCACTTGGTTGAGGATGGAAAGCTGTGCTGAAGCGAATGTTGGTGCCCATGGCCTTCTGGAAGGAGTCCCAGAACTTAGAAGTGAAAATGCATGCACGGTCTGAAGAGATCAATTGCAGAATACCATGCAACAAGACAATTCTGGAGGTGTATAGCTCTGCCAACTGAGCTGCCGTGATAGATTCTTTGATTGGAAGGAAATGAGCCTCTTTTGTAAGTTTGTCGATGACAACGAAAATAGCATCATACCCACGCTTGGACTTAGGAAATCCCGTAGCGAAGTCCATTTCGATATGATCAAACTTCCATTCTGGGATAGCAAGAGGTTGGAGGAGACCAGCTGGTCATTGGTGTTCAGCTTTCACCCTTTGACAGACATCACATTCATTCACGAATTAAGCAATCTCTCGCTTCATTCAAGTCCACCAATACGACTGCTTGAGGTCATGGTACGTCTTCGAACTGCCTGGATGAATGGACAGAAGAGAATTTTGCGCTTCGTTCATTCTGACCTTCCTTAGATCACCTTTAGGAAACACAATCCGGTCCTCGAAGAATAAGGTGTCCTTGTCATCAATGCGATAGCACTTGTATTTTGGTAGGCCCTTGGAACTACCGTGTTTCGCCTTCTTCACCATGGTATGAAGGAGTTGTGCCTCACCAATTTGGTCTTCCAAAGTCGAAGTGACTTGAAGGTTGGCAATAAAACCTTGAGGAAAACTTGGAGATTGAGCTTGCGGAAAGCTTCACAAAGATCCGGTTGGAATGGCTTGAGGATTAAGATATTACAATAAGCCTTTCTGCTCAAAGCATCTGCAATCACATTCGCCTTGCCTAGAGTATATTCAATACTTGGATTTTACTCTTGAATCGTTTCAAACTAATGAGTTTGCCTGAGGTTGAGGTTCGGTTGAGTGAAGATGTACTTGAGGCTCTTGTGATCGGTGAAAATGTCCACTTTCCTACCCAACAAGAGATGTCTTCATGTAATTAATGCATGGAAAACTTCCGCCAACTCAAGATCGTGAGTGGGGTAGTTCCTTTCATTTGGCTTCAACTGACGAGAAGTATAGGCCACAACTTTCTTCTCTTGCATTAACACAGCACCCAGACCTCGTAATGAGGCATCATAGAAAACATCATATGGCTTGGATTCAGCAGGAGGAGTCAAGACAGGAGCTGAGACTAGCTTCTCTTTGAGAGTGTTGAAACCAACGTCACACTGAGGAGTCCAGACATACTTGACATGCATCTGGAGGAGGTTGGAAAGAGGATTTGCAATCTTAGAGAAATTCTCAACGAATCTTTGGCAGTAGCATGCAAGCCCAAGGAAACTGTGGAGCTTCTTATTCTGAGGAGGTTCCCAGTTGACAATTGCAGAAACCTTCTCCGGATTAACAGCAATGCCCTTAGCAGAGATGATGTGGCCAAGGTAAAGAACTTCATCAAGCCAAAACTCACATTTGGAAAACTTCGCATAGAATTGGTACTCTCTGAGCTTGTCGAGCACCAATCTCAAATGCTTGGCATGATCCTTCTTATTCTTGGAGAAGACCAAGATATCATCGAGATAAACCAGGATGAATTCATTGGTGTAGGGGTTGAATATGAAGTTCATCATATGAGAAAACGTTGGAGGAGCATTGACAAGGCCGAAAGACATGACAGTATATTCTTAAGAACCAAAGCTTGTGTTGAATGCTGTCTTGGGGATATCTTGATCACGAATACAGAGATCAAGCTTGGAGAACACCTTTGCGCCTTTAAGTTGCTCGAATAGCTCATTGATGTTGGGAAGTGGGTACTTGTTCTTGATTGTCTTCTTGTTCAATGGACGGTAATCGACGCAAAGTCGGTCCGTGCCATCCTTCTTTTGGACAAAAAGAACACCACAACCCCACGAAGATGAACTCGGTCTGATCAGACCCAGACGCTCTTGTTTCATCGAGCTGTTTCTTCAATTCCTTCAGCTCATTTGGTCCAAGCTTGTATGTACGCTTGCAAACGGGTTCAGTACCAGGCTCAAGATTGATAACAAACTCAAATGGCCGGTCAGGAGGCATTCCCGAAAGCTCTTCTGGAAAGACATCTTGGTACTCACAAACAACTGGAATCTGAGAGATTGCATCTAACTCGCCCTTCTCATTGAGAGAAAACAGTCGAATAGTTTCGTCACGAGCGGCATAGATGATCACATCCTGAGAAGAGTGTGTCAGCATAATCTCCCTGGCAGCACAATCAAGGAAGGCCTTTTCCTTAGAAAGCCAATCCATGCCGAGAATAAGATCAATATCGGAATTGCCGAGAACAATTGGGGAAGCCAGGAATTTATAATTGCCCATCTTGATACCGACATTCGGAATAAAGTTGCTTGAGCTCAACACTTTACCCAGAGAAACGACAGACAATGGCCTAGCCAAATCTTCAAAAACAAACTCATGCTTCGATGCAAAAGGTCTTGAAATGAAAGAACGCGAAGCACCAGAATCAAACAACACTTTAGCAGGGATAGAGTTAACTAAGAGGTTACCCATGATCACATCTGAAGAATACTCTGCCCGAGCTGCATTCAACATGTTCACCTTTGCAAACTTGGAATTGTGCTTCACAACTGCATTGCTAGCAGACCTGATCGAAGGAAGAGGCGGAAGGCGCTTCTGGGTGCACTTGTTTGTGTAATGCCCTTTCAAACCACACATGTGGCAAGTGACCTCTGAAAGTGGACAGTGATAAGGAGTAGGAGCACTTGACCTTGGAGCTTGAGTCTGAGACTTGTTCTGATAGCCTGGGTTGGGTGGGTGGGAAGATCCATGGCCACCTTTGTTCTTCTGCTGGTAAGGCTGACGAAACGGAGGAGGAGGAAGCCAGAACTTCTGTTGCTTAGCTGCCACTTGTGAGGTAGAAGAAGACGGAACTATATCCCTGATTCTCTTCCTTTAAGCCTCACACTTGAGCTGAGCACCTTCTTGTTTGAGGGCCATCTTATAGAACTGATCGAACTTAGTAGGCTCAACAAGAACGAGAGCTAACTGCAGATCCTCTCTGAGGCCACCTCTGAAGTGATAGATCTTGCTCTTTTCATAAGGAATGTCTTGTTCAGCGAAGCGAGCAAGTTTCTGAAAATGGATGTTGTATTGGTACACGGACATGCTTCCTTGGTTGAGATTGCGGAATTCCTCATGCTTGCTCTCAACAACACTTGTAGGAATGTGGTGAGCTTTAAAGTCCCGACAGAAGTCAGTCCAGCTAATCACTCGACCTCCTCTGGAATCTTTGTATTGTTGATACCGATCATGAGCTTGGTCCTTGATCTCAAACAAAGCAAACTTGATGTAGTCCTCAGGCCTAACATTGCTACATTCAAAATGCTTGTTGATGTCCACGAGCCAGTCATCGGCGTTCGTGGCCTCGGCACAGTAGCTGAACGACTTTTGCTAATTTGCAAGCAACTGGTTGAGGTTAGCAAACTAAGGCTGATTGTTGAAATGCCCTTGACCTTGATTTCCTTGGTTGCGCTCTTGCATGATTCGCAAAAGCATTTGGGTGTTGGCGTTGGTGGCTGCCATGACAGCTTACCATGCCTCCGGAGGCGGAGGAGGTGGTGGAGGTGGATGGTTTGACTGATCCCCATCATTGCGGTCCGTATTCAGACGCGTTGGAGTAGCCATCCTGAAGAGGGTGACATCCATTAGAATCGTGAGAGACAGATAGGCAAGCTGAATCAACGGATATAAATTGCAACATATAGTCTTCACAATAAACATTCGAACAGAGAATGGACGAATGAAATTCCAAAGTTAACATTACTCGACCATTAAGGTGAGAAGCCACTTAGATAAAGGTTGATGAATGAAACAACAAGGTACGGGTGGAACAAATAAGTCGTAAGGATTACCCAATCACAAACCAAATATCTGCGGGAAGAAATACTAAGAGCTACTTGAATTCCCACCTATAAACTCCCGAAACTTTCTGGTTATGCAATCTTGTGTTGGGGATACAGGGGAAGCAATATATGTCACCCAACTAAAGAATCCCTACATCCAGCTGTATCCATCCGTCAACACATAACCAAGAAAACTCTGGAAACCGTGTACCTCAACCTTCGAAAAGCATCCGTTATACGAGCTGTGGCAATACTCCCAAACTCCCGCCCCAGTACTAGCTGGCGTCAAGGTTATCTCACCACTAACTGCATAAAAGAGATTTTCGATGTCGGCGAAACTCAGGTATTCCAGAACTGCAACGATAAAATTGTGACGACAACACCTCGGAGATCAACTCGCCGGGACACTGCCACAACCCCTAAATGTCAGGAGGCACCAAGAACAATCTTCTCGTCACAAGAATATCGGAACGATCCCAAAATACCGGCGTGATCCTTAATTTTTTTGTGAAATTTTAGGAAAGACAAAACATCTACGTTAGGAAGCCTCCCCAGAGGGACGAAGGGACTGAGGATTAAAAAGAATCCTACTCTCCGATATATATAATCCTAAGACTCAAAACATTTTTGTTCTAGACTCAACAACGTCAGCGATTCGATCAAGCAAGGGGCTCCTAAGTCGGGGATGGCTCTGATTACCAACTTGTAACGCCCACGATGCGGCTATATATCCCACGTGTCGAGGCACGACTTAAAGGCATAACCACATTGTGGTTTTGTCGCAAGAAGGGTCATCTTCACACAATTCCATGTAATGAACACGAAAGGGATAATAGAGGGCTGGCTTACAATCGTCACTTCACACAATACTTAAATGAAACATACATCGTCCAAAATACACACATAGACTGACTACAGTCAAAATACAAATGAAAAGAAGATAACCCCAAATGCTAGATCCCCGATCGTCCCAACTGGGCACTACTACTGATCATCAGGAAAAGACACGTAGTAATGACCAAGGTCCTCGTCGAACTCCCACTTGAGTTCGGTAGCATCACCTGCACTGGTATCATCGGCACCTGCAACTGTTTTGGTAGTATCTCTGAGACACGAGGACTCAGCAATCTCAAAACCCGCGAGATCAAGACTATTTAAGCTTATGGGTAGGATGTGGTAATGAGGTGGAGTT
Source organism: Aegilops tauschii subsp. strangulata (assembly GCF_002575655.3). Taxonomy (NCBI): domain Eukaryota; kingdom Viridiplantae; phylum Streptophyta; class Magnoliopsida; order Poales; family Poaceae; genus Aegilops; species Aegilops tauschii. The sequence goes on along the minus strand of NC_053038.3, from coordinate 266,110,026 downwards.
GCAGCAAGCGCTAAGCAAATATGGTGGCTAACATACGAGTACAAGAGTAAGATGAGAAACTACGCAACGGTCGTGAAGCTAGAAGTGATCAAGAAGTGATCCTGAACTACTTACGTTCAAACATAACCCAAACTATCTTCACTTCCCGGACTCTGCCGAAAAGAGACCATCACGGCTACACACGCGGTTGATTCATTTTAATTAAGTCAAGTGTCAAGTTCTCTACAACCGGATATTAACAAATTCCCATCTGCCACATAACCGCGGGCAAGGCTTTTGGAAGTTTAAACCCTGCAGGGGTGTCCCAACTTAGCCCATGACAAGCTCACGATCCGCGGAGACAATCCTCCATCGCGGGACCCACCGATCACACTTGGAATCCCGATGCACAAGATTTTTCGACAATGGTAAAACTAGTCCAGCAAGACCTCCCGATGTGCCGACACCCTGATAGTAGCCGCACGTATCTCCTCTCAGGCCACGATCGGATTGTCCAAACTTTCGGTAGGCCAATCCAGAGTTGCCCCTGGCGACCACCGGCGGTTGACAGGTTTGGACCAACACTCATGAGGAGCACTGGCCCAGGGCGGGTTTGTTAAGTCCATGGGGTCCGGAAAGTCCCTATGCAGTTTTAGTTGTAAAAAGGCAAATGGAAAAACCAAGGTTGGGCCCTTGCTAGGAGTTTTATTCAAAGCGAACTATCAAGAGGGGCCCATAAACCCTCACCGTGTTAGAGACGGAAAATCAAGGAACATGACACCGGTATGACGGAAAACTAAGGCAGCAAGAGTGGAACAAAACACCGAGCAAAAGGCCAAGCCTTCCACGCTTTGCCAACTATATAGATGCATTAATTAAATAAGAGATATTGTGATATCCCCACATATCCATGTTCCAACATGGAACAACCTACAAGGCACCTGCAACTAGCAACGCTATAAGAGGGGCTGAGCAAACGCGGTAACTTCGCCAAACAACGGTTTGCTAGGAAGGTGGGTTAGAGGCATGACATGGCAATATGGGAGGCATGATAAACAAGTGGTAGGTAGCGCGAGATAGCGATAGAACGAGCAACTAGCAAGCAAAGATAGAAGTGATATCGAGGGTAATGGTCATCTTGCCTGCAAAGTTCTCAGAGTTGTCGAAAGCTTGCTCCTCGTTAGCGTACTCAACGGGCTCCTCGTTCACGTACTCATCTCCTGGCTCTACCAAAAGCAAGAACACAGGCAACGGAACAACAATCAATCACGGTGCAATGCACAAGCAACATGATGCAAGACATGGCATGGAATGCAAGGTATGATGTGCAATGCATATGGGTACTCCGGAAGGAAAAAGATGATCAAGGCATCAACTTGGCAAACCAAGCATGCCGCTGGAAAGATGAGGTGATTTCGGTAGAAACCAATATAAGGATCACCGGAACGGATGCACGGTTTGCAAATGACTTGCAAAACAAGAATAATGCAAAATTGCACTTAACAGCAACATAGCACTTAAAATCCTTCATGAAACTATGCTACAGCACCCAAACCTAAAAAACAAATACATGGTAGTGAAGTACAGGTGAAGCTGCACAAATCATGAACACTGAGTTACTGCTATAACTCAATAGAATAGGTCAAAAACAGCATGGAAAAAATGCAAATGACAACAGTTCTAGCAGACTTGGTGAAAATGACTAGCATGGCAAAAACAGATTCATGATAGCCTATTTACAAGCTTGATTAACTCACTACATGGCATGAAATAAATCTAGCATGGAGTAGATATGAAAAGGAAGCTACACATGTGCCAACACACCCCATAGCATGTTTGCGTAAATATACACATTAAAGACAAAACAACAACATGATGTAAAATGACATGATCATGAGCTTGCTCAAATACAAAAACTAATGCCACCACTGGATTGGTGGGATTTTCCTACCCCAAAGCCATATATAATATGTCTAGGTTACTATAGAAAAATTACCACAAAAGATATATGTGAAAACCTGCCATAAATGCAAAAGAACAGATTTGGCAATTCCCATTATTGGAACGTCTAGAATTGGACTTGCCCGAAATGGATAGATTCCATATGCCAGAAAAGGAATATTCGCTAGGAATAAAATAAAAGAGAAAGGGGAAAAGAGAAGATGGGATGACAGGTGGGTCATGATCCCTTGAGAGGTTGACAGGTGGGTCCTGCAGGGTTCTTACATGGCAGTGGCTGTGGCTTCCAAAACAGAGGAAGCAGAGGAGCGGGTCGACGTGGGCACAGAGCGGCGGAGGAGCTCACCGGAGTGGCTCTAGTGGCCCTTCTGCACGGCGGAGGGGGCGCAAAAGGAACGCGGGAGGATCCCGCATAAGTGCATGGCAAGCGCGGTGCTGGACGACGACGGAAGCGACGCCGGCGACGCGATTAAAGAGGCGGCAACGGTGAGCTCGAGTGCGGCGAAGTAGAGGGCTAAGCGGGCGGTAGAGCGCACGGATCGAATGCGTGCGACGCGGAGAACCTACCGGACATGCACATCTAAGCGGAAGGTGTCGGAGCACTCGCCGGCAGCGAGGTCCAACGGCGACGAGATCGAGCGCGAGCAGCTAATGGTGACAAAGAGGCCCTAGCAAAGGGGTAAAGGGATGGGGAGATGCGCTAGCTCACCACGAACATGGCGTAGTGCTCTTCTCGGCGAGATGTGGACGAAGGCGACGCCGGTGGCGATTAAACAGGTTCGGTGGCCGGAGTCGAAGACGGGGAAGAAGAGGTCGCTGCAGAGGGCTCCGGCTACACGTAGTCGACATCGTGGACGTAGTTGATGACGGGGGAGAAGAAGGACACGGCTGGTGAGGCGGAGGTCGATGGGGAGTACGCCGGCGACGAGGCCGCGCTCTCAGCTGCGCTCAGGCACGGCGGAGATCGGTGGATCTGGTGGTTCGGTGGCATGGCGACGGCAGGGAGAGGGAGAGGGAACCCTAGAGGGTAGGTAGGGCAAGGAGGGAGAGCTTATAGGGGCCCAGCGCGATGGGACGAAGCTCGCACGCTCTTGTGCTCGCGGTCCCCATGGCGACGGCGAGAGGAGAGGGAAAAGGTGGGTTAGAGACTACAGGTAGGCGCTGACAGGCGGGACCCGAGGGGCGGCCTTTGAGGTGGCTAGCGGGGGTACACGCAGGCGCGGGTGAGAAAAACCGAGAGAGGGAGGCCGCGTGGGCTGGCGGGCTGCGGGGCTGGGCTAGATGGGCCGCGGCTCGCCTAGAGCCGCACTGCCGCTGCTGGGCTGCTCTGCTGCTGCTGTTCTTTTTCCTTTTCATTTCTTCAGGAAGAAAATCAAAGAGAAAAAGCACCGGGGAAAAGGTGAGGAATTTGGGAGAGATGAGAATATCCTCATGCTCCTGGGGATGTTCACTAATTCAATAAAATGGTTTGGAAAATTTTAGAGGTTGAAAAATAATTCAAGTTTGAATTAACTTCAAACTTGAGCCATTTTAAAACCAAACCAAATCCACTCCAAACTTGATGAAACTTGGCAGAGAGCTTTAGGACAAGATGACTGATTTGTGAGGAAGTTTTGAACATTAAAGGACTGAGGAAAATGGCACTTTCCAAATAAAAGAAATATGAGAAGGGGTGAGGTGATGCAAGTGGGGTGGTCATGCATGGATCACACACGGTTCAAGCAATAATATAACATGCATGAAACACACAATGCACATGATGAGGAAGAGAATGCAAGATGACAAGCACCACACAACATTATGAAAAAGGAATATGACAAGATTGGATATATTGCCATGGAAGTTTTACATCTGGGGTGTTACAACCGTGGCCGAGTAAGTAGCGACACGTGTCGTTGTAGAGCACCCGACATAGTAGTTCACGCAGTCCCGTCTAAGTAATGTGCATGTATGTACAAACACAGGGCAAAAAATACGGCCACGTACATACATACGGGCGGGATCTCGAGCGCGTACTCGTGCATATATACGGAAGGCCAGGGCTTGTGTACATGGAGAGGCAACTGACGGCAACAAAGGCGGCCTGTTCATCGGGCAGCGGACGGAGAAACAACATCCTGTTCATCGAGAGGCAACCGACTAGGTCGGAATGTGTCCTTTTCAACGGGAGCCAACCGGCTTGGACGAAACAGCCGAAACGGTGTCTAGCGTACCGCAGAACAGAGGAAACAGTATTCTGTTCAACCGGCCACGGTCAAAATGAGATCCTGTTCATTGGGGTGGGTCTGGCGTACCGCAAAACGGAGGAAACGGACTGTGTTCGATTGCCTACGGTCGAAACAGGGTCCTATTGATCGGGAGTGGTGTGGCGTACTACAAAACCGAGGAAACGAATTTGTGTTGGAGCACCTACGATCGAAACGGGGTCCTATTCATCCACCATCTACTGCCTCGCTCCAGGCTCCACGGGCAGTTGTTCATCCACCGTCGATCTTCTCCAGCCTCCACGAGCTACTGTTCATCAATGGCTACTATTCATCCAGCCTCCACCGGCTGCTGTTCATAGAGCTTCCATGGGGTCCTGTTCATCCACCCCCAACCGGCTGGGGTGCGCCGGCCTCCTCGGGGTCCTGTTAATCCAGCAGCAACGACCTACTACCACGGGGTCCTGTTCGTCCAACCCCCACCGGGAACTGTTCATCCACAGCCAACCAAGAGGATCGACTCACCACGTATCGACTCGTTCTATGTACCGCGCGAACGGTAGCAATAGTCACTGTTCATCGATAGGCAACCCAACACCGGCTGGCTACATCTCGCACGAGGGCTTGATCGGCTTTAGTAAGCAGCAGCAGTGATCGATCGCTCCGGTTCAGTTAGCAGCAACAACGAAGGAATTGCTCGAGTTTAGTCAGCAGTGAATGAATTGCTCGGGTTCAGTTAACATCCAAGGGATTGATCGCTCGGGTTCAGTAACGTGCGATCGCTCCGGGTTCAGTTAGCCAACAGCTCGCACACACGCGCATACATGAGAGAAACACGCAAACCACGGTGCATCGCTCGACCCCGACAACCCACCGAAACTGGGAACTCCCCAATATTTTCCTCGCCCTCGCTTCTACCACTGTTTTTTCCGTCATGGACGGCCCAAAGAATGTCATGCAGCTGCGTCTCCGGCCCGCCCAGGACGAAAAGCCCATTTTTTGTCATAGGAGTAGGAGCCCACCACATCTATGATGATACCGGGTTTTGTCACAACTATCGTCATACAAGTGTAATAAGCATGACAGAAATTTTGTTCCTTCGGCCCAAAATGTCACGGATGTGTGCTTTTTTTGTAGTGACAGGTATAAAATACCCAAGGGTTGCTATGAACACTTGTAAAGTACACATGAATAACATGTATATATCAAATATACCTTTGCTCACTTTGCCATCCTTCTTATCCGTCTAGTATTGTGACAGTTCCGCTTCCAGTGACCATTCCCTTTGCAGTAGAAGCACTTAGTTTCAGGCTTAGGTCCAGCTTTGGGCTTCTTCACGGGAGTGGCAACTTTCTTGCCATTCTTCTTGAAGTACCTTTTCTTTCCCTTGCCCTTTTTGTTGAAACTAGTGGTCTTGTTAACCATCAACACTTGTTGCTCGTTCTTGATTTCTACCTTTGCCAATTTTAGCATCGGGAAAATCTCGGGAATCGTTTTCCTCAACCCTTGCATATTATAGTTCATCGTGAAGTTCTAGTAGCTTGGTGATAGTGACTAGAGAACTCTGTCAATCACTATCTTATCTGGAAGATTAAATCCCACTTGATTCAAGAGATTAAGATGACAATGGGTAGGGTATGGGGCGGGTAGAGCAATACCATACCCATACCCGTATAGTCAATGGGTACAAAAATATACCCATACCCGTACCCGATGGGTACCCATACCCATTGGGTACCTCTGGTAGATCAAATAGTACACAAGTTATTCACAGTTTTACATTCATCTATAACACATTTGACAAAAAAACAATGATCTCAACTCAATAACAGATAGACGGGTACATGACAATTATGTCAATTCAAACTGAAAATTGGTGACAACTTTAACATAGGTTCACAAGATCACAACACAACTTTAACATAGGTACACATGTGAATCACGGGTAAGGTTCACATGTCAATATAAATGGGTAGGGTATATGTATATCCATGGGTAAAAGGCTATACACGTGCCCTACCCATGACTTAACGGCTAGAGTATGGGTACTACCCGTGGGTAGAAAATTGTGCCCATACCCTGTCCATGCGGGTATGGTATCTGCGGGTACCCGTACCCATGGGTAAAATTGCCATCCTTACAAGCGATTGTAGTACTCAGACATTCTGAGCAAATGCACACTGGCTGAGCTATTCTCCTCCATCTTGTAGGAAAAGTACTTGTGAGAGGTCTCATACCTCTCGACACAGGTATGAGTCTAAAATACCAATTTCAGCTCTTGGAATATCTCATATGCTCCGTGGCATTCAAAATGTTCTTGAAGTCACGGTTCTAAGCCGTAAAGCATGGCGCACTAAACTATTAAGTAGTCATGATATCAAGCTTGCTAAACGTTCATAACATCCGCATCTTCTCCTGCAATAGGTCTGTCACCTAGCGGTGCATCAAGGACATAATTCTTCCGTGCAACAATGATGATAATCCTCAGATCACGGACCCAGTCCGCATCATTGCTACTATCATCTTTCAACTTATTTTTCTCTAGTAACATATCAAAAATAGAGGAGCTATATTGCGAGTTATTGATCTACAACATAGATATGCAAAAACTTTTAAGACTAAGTTCATGATAAATTTAAGTTCAATTAATCAAATTACTTATGAAATCCCACTTAAATTAACATCCCTCGGGTTATCTAAGTGATGCATGATCCAAATCAACTAACCCATGTCCGATCATCACGTGAGATGGGGTAGTCATCAATGGTGAACATCACTATGTTGATCATATCTACTATATGACTCACATTTGACCTTCCGGTCTCTAGTGTTCTAAGACCATGCATGTCTGTACATGCCAGGCTCATCTAGTTTAACCCAAGTATTCTGCCTGTGCATAACTATCTTACACCCGTTGTACGTGAACGTAGAGTCTATCACACCCGATCATCATGAGGTCCTTCGAAATGACAAACTTTGGCGGTGCATACTCGGCGAGAACACTTATATCTTGAAATTTAGTGAAGGGTTCATCTTATAATGCTACCGCCGTTCTAAGCAAAATAAGATGCATAAAGGATAAACATCACATGCAATCAAAATATCTGACATGATATGGCCATCATCATCTTGTGCTTTTGATCTCCATCTCCAAAGCATCATCATGATCTCCTTCATCACCGGCTCGATACTTTGATCTCCATCATTGCATCGGGGCCGTCTTGCCAACTATTGCTAATGCATAGCGATAAAGTAAAGCAATTACATGGCCCTTGCATCTCATACAATAATAAAGAGACAACCCTAAGGCTCCTGCCGATTGTCAATATTACAAAACATGATCATCTCATACAATATAGTATATCACATCACGTCTTGTCAGTGTACAAAAGTAGGGGTCCTTTTCGTACACCTTTACTTGTGTGCTGACAGTCGCAGCCACACACCTGTGGCCACGCTCGGCGGGTCAGAGGAAGCAAAGACGCAAGACTACTAGAGCCGTTCTCAAGACCAGATGCATGAAGAGCAGAGGGGCGAGGTGAAACTCCCACGGCAAGGCCCTTGTCGGGGCGGCCTTCACGGTCCCGGCAAGAGCCTTGCCGGGGCAACTTGCCCAAAACCAACGGGGCCGCCACCCTTGATTCTAAAAGTTCCGACGCCACCAACCACATTGGAACCAAGGCTCGGGAGGCGCCTCCATGGTGGCATGCAGATCTTTGTGAAGACAAAGGGCCTGTGAGGCCTAGGTAGGAACCAGAGGACAAGACAACAGCGAGGCTCCTTGCCGAGGATGCCCACGAGGCCCCGGCAAGGCTCCTGCCGAAGATACCCACGAGGCCCCAGCAAGACTCTTGCCGAGGGCACCCACCAGGCCCCGGCAAGACCCTTGCCGAGAATATCAGCAAGACCGTGGCAAGGCCTTGCCGCCCCCTCGCCACCCCAGCTCAGCGGCCGACCCACCAACTAAGCAGGTACCCATGTGGCAGTACGTGGCTCCTAAGCCAACTAGTGAAGCACCTACGTGGTGGCATGCACATCTTCGTGAAGACCCTGCCACCGCACCAGCTCAACATCCTGCCAGCCTACATGGCGCTGCATGCCTCGTTGGCCTGAACATGTGGCGAAGCAAGGCGATGCAGCGATGGACGGGACGGGCCTCATTGTCGTCCCCGATAAAGTAAGAGGACACCTAAGTAGTGCACTTAATTCATTTTGTCCTAGGGTGCCAGAGATAAAATCGACTATTGTACAACTTTCCACCTCCTGTGTGCCACTGTGGCAGCCCCTTTGACTATAATAGGAGGCCCGCAGCATACTGAGAGAGGATTCAGAATTTTTGGACCCTGCACGCTTTGTAGCTAGTCCAAGAACACCAGATTAACCCAAGCCAGCAGGAGTAGGGTATTCCGCATCACTTGCGGCCCGAACCTGGATAAATTTCCCGTGTTGATCTCTTAACCCCGCTCTTTCCACAGCCCCGTGCCCGCCGATCGTAGAAGGGATTCCCCATGATCCCATAGGTGTCGTTCCATCGACATCTTTGGCGTGCCAGGTAGGGGGCGCAAGCTGTGAAAACCTGATTTTGAAGCCAACCTATCGACTCCCTCGTCGCGGTGGCCCGAGAAGAGAAGGCGGCATCACAGCCGCACTATGGTGCCGTCCGCGACAACAACGATCATCTGCGTGGTTGAAATAATCTAAGTCGCGCAAATCCTTGAGGAATTCCTTTTCTTTTATAAAGTTATTTTCCTCGAAAGATCTCGCTCTTTGTATGGAAAACCTGCACGTGATGGGACCCTCCCGCTATTGGCAACGCCCTTGTTTTGTTTCGGGTCCGCTCAACAGTTCGAGTGGCCGCGTTGAGATCGGCAGGGTGGCCTATCCGCTATTGGCAACGCCCTTGTCCTGTTTCGAGTCCGCTCAACAGTTCAAGCGGCCGTGCTGAGAGCGGTAAGTTGGTTTTCCTGGCAGCAAGCACACCCGGCAAGCCGCTAAGGATCTGTCCTCAAATCTCTACAGCTTGGGTTTACGCGCCGGCAAGCCTATCCAACTAAGCGTAGGCGTACATACTAGGAAAGATCGAACAAGAAAATAGCATGCATCGTTTTAAAAAGTACTGCAGAGTTATATTACATCAATTGTTACTACGTTTCTAACTTAAGATAAAATCGTCTTGGTTATGAACTCGCAGCGGCAAAGGGAAATGGGGCGCCTAGTCTCGGCGCTGGCCCTCCACCCTCCGGACTCCGTCGACGCGCTTGATGATGGGCTCGATACACTCCTCGAGCGCCGCGAGGTCCACGTCCTCCGGCAAGCTCTCCAGCGCGGCGGCGAAGTCGATGTTGGGGTTCCAGTACGCCACCTTTGTGAGGATCTTGGTCAGGGCGGCCCGGCAAAGCTTCCCGGCCTCGTTGGCCAGAAAGGTCGCTCGGTTGGAACGGAGCTGCTCCAGGGCTCCCAGGACGCCCTCGAAGAATAGAGTCAGCCTGGCATTGGCACTCACATTAGGCTCCTGGGAGTACCTGACATTCGACATCCCCATGGTGTGATCCTGCCGGCGACGTCGACGAGGCGGCTGATCCAAAGGTTTACGCCCTTCGCGTACTCCTCATGTTCGGCGGCACCGTTCCTCCGCAGCTGCTTCTCGTCCTCCAGGATCTTGTTCAGGGTCTCCTCACAAGCCTCGGCCTCCGAAAACTTCCCCTCCAAGCCGTCCAGCTTCAACTTCAGATTGTTGATCGAGTCGTTGGCCTCGGAGAGCAGCTTGCCTTGTCGGAGACTATGGCCTACGCATCCGACAAATAACGTTTGGCCATGTCCCTCTCCTTCGTCAGCTCTGAGGCCACCTTCTTCAGCTCCTCCCGCTCCAGCTCCAGCTTCTTCACCTTGTCGGCATGGACCAGGGCCTGAGCATTGAGTGCCTCCTTGTGCCTCTTCTCTAGCTCCTGGGTCCGCTGCATGACGAGCTTCTCGACATCCTCATCCTTTCCACGGAGTGTGGCGGCGAGCGCCTCCTCACGGGTGACAAGGTTCTCCTCCTGGGAGTTTAGCAGAGCATGGTGCTGATGCCGAGCGGCCTCTTCCTTGGCGGCCTGTTCCTTCGCCGCCTCCTGGGCCTTCTTGACGTCAGCCTGCTTTAGGATGAGCTAATATTTTGCGCTCAGCCAGCAAACCCTGGGCAACTCTCAGTTCTTCTTGGGCCTCGCGGAACCAGCCTACGTCTCGGCGATGCGCTCCTCAAGATCCGCCCCGCCTTGGCCGCCGCCGCCATCCTGGATTTTGCCTTGTCCAGGCGGGCACGGTGGAGCGCCTAGAGCTTCTGGAAGTTGACGCTCATGGACCGAAGAAGCTGCTCCTCTTGAGAACCACCACTGTCGGCGCTCAGTTCATCAACAACCTAAAGCCCGACGGTGGCGAGCGCCTCGTCGTCAAACACCTCCCCTTCGGTTGGCGCCCTGGTGCTCACCGTCCCTGGGAGGCGGACGAACAGGTCGTCGCCCACCTTCAAGTACTTGCCCGAGCCAGGGGCAGCGGAGGAGGAAGGTTGGTCGTCAACCACCCCCTCCCCGGTAGGCCCCTTGGCAGCCTCCTCAGTGGCGGTCTTGGCAGCCTCCTCGGCAGCAATCTTGTCGGCCTCGGCCTCGGCGTCCTTAGAGACCTTCTCAATGACGGTGTCAATATCCTCCCAGTCCGCCAAGGAAGGGTCTGGATACCAAGAAGGGGAATGAGACGGGGCCAAGGTCAAGGTTCAAGAAGAAGAAGAAAGAACGGGGACGGGAAGAAAACAACTTACCCACACTAGGCTGGGAAGAAGTGGCGCCCTCCCTGCCAGCATTCGTTGCCGGGGCAAAACCACCGACACCCAAGCTCGCCCCGTTCTCCTCCATATGCATGGGCTCGGTGGTGGATGCCCTTGCCAGGGACGCCCCACTGGGTGGCGTAGTCGAGGGGGTGACATTTTGGGAGTGGCCCTCGGCGGCTCCTCCTGCTGGCGTTCTCCTCCTGCAAACCCGACAAGGTTAGCATCAAGAATTCACACCCCAATGTTCATTGGTGAAGGAGTGAGTGATGAACTCACACTGGGACTGAAGCGGGGGCTGCATTGGGGGCTGCTGTTCGGACTGCTCTCCACCAACACCGGCGTACGCGAAGTACCCACCGGGGGCTTGTCGCCCGTCGAGGCCTTGGCCCTCTTTGCCAGCCTCTGGGCCAGCGTCTCTGTGTCCCTGTGAAGATAACATGAAATCAAAGGAGGATAACACAGGCGTAAGGTCAGGAGATGAGGGGGGGCAAAATGCTTACTCGTCCTCCACCTCCCCCTCCACTGGCTTCCTCTTCCTTTTTGGGCTAAAAGACCCGAGGTCGAATTCGGCCTCCAGGGTGCTGTCCGAGGGAGGTGGAGAAGGAGATGAGCTCCAGCACCGCTTGGACGAGGAGGAGGCAGTCACCGTCTTCTTCGCCACCGCGGCCTTCACCATCTTCTTCGCTGCCGCGGCCTTCATCACCCTCGTCTGGCGCACGAGCTGCTCCTGACCGGTTGCTGCTGCACGGTCCTGCCGGGCAGGACAGGCTCGCCGGAGCTGGCCCGCCGCAGGACGCACTTCTTCCCCACGGACAGAGGGTCGTCCGCTTCGGCTTCCTCTTTGGGGACTCATCGATCGCGTCTTCAATAAGGGGAGCCCCGATGCCGGCGCCGCTGGCCTCCCTGGCAGACTTCGCCCACTGGGCGAGCTCCTTCTCCTCCGCGGCCACGTCGGCCTCGTCCTCCACGGCGCCGGCGCTGCCGGCCACCTTGGCAAGCGCCACCTCCGCCGCCCTGGCGGCAATGTAGTCCAGCTCCTCCTTGGTGGTGTCGCGGATGAGCAGCGGCTCGTCGCGGACATAGCCCCCCGCCAAGTTGCCAAAAAAACTCCTGCACCTTCTCTGCTGGCGGCCCGACCCAGGCAGGGACGAGGCCGTGCGGGTTGAAGTCCGGCATCATGGCAATGATGGCGGACCGGCGAGAGTTGTTGTGCAGCGGGACCACTCCCGCCGGCAACCCAAACAGGGACCCCTTGACGGCCTTGCCGGTCTTCGCGGCCCTGCCGGTCCTCTCAGCCTAGCCGTTGTCATCCACATTGAGCTGGAAGAGCCTCTGGCAAAAATGGGCATGCCCCAGCACCGTGAAGTTATGCTTCAGGCCAGGGCGGAGCCTCATGACATCGGCCGCGTTCTGGAAGTCCTAGGCCGGCTGCCCCCTGTTGTGCAGCGGGGCGATTCTACGACGGATGAAATTGGCCCCAATCATCTCGAGGGTGAGCCCGGCCATGGTGAGCCAATGGATCCTGGTGGTGGCGACTGTGAGCTTCTTGTCGTTGGCGTCGAGGTTGCTCCTGTCCTTGCGGCAGGTCGGCGGGCTCTGACGAACTCGGCAGAACTCATATGGATCCTCCTCCTTGATCCAGAGCCACCGGTAATGGCGTCTTGGGAACGGGGGTCCCCAGACTTGCCTGTCTGCGGCCCACGGCATGGCTCCACCAGCGGCCCCGTACGCCTCATCTTCACCAGCAAACACTCATGACCCTCGTGAGGGGCCAAGCCTCGCGAGGCAGACGACGCAAGACCTCCTCGAGGCTGCCTCACTAGGCCGGGTCGCGAGGGGCGGAGTGATCAAGCCAAGGGACACCTCGCGAGGTTCCTGTGACGCAAGCCATGACGACTAGAGCCAGGCGGGCGCCAGCGCGCGCAGTGTCCTTGTTTCCTCTTAGGTGCTATAGAGGCAAGCGCATGCGAGGAGTCCCGAGGCATCAGGCCAAGGTTTCCATGTTGGTGCAACGAGACCATGACCAGCAGGACGGAGGTCAACGTGGAGCCCAAGACGGCGTCACCACCGGAGCCTTTAGCAGGCGAAGACCACCTTTAGTCAGGATAACTTGTACTAGTTGTCTCCCTTCGAATTTGGCCGTTGTTGGATCCCTTCCTGCTCAATATTTGTGGAGAGGACTAGGGCCTCTATAAATAGGACTAGCCACCACAGTAGGAGGCAACTGATCACGGATCATCCAGATCACCCTCAACCACACAAGTTCACCAAGCACAAGAGCACCTCTCCTTAGGAGGCTGTTCTTCCCTTATAGTTGTTCATCCTTAGCCCAAGAGGCAATCCACCACACCACACGGGAGTAGGGTATTACACCACATCGTTGGCCCGAACCAGTATAAACTCCTGTGTCTCTCTTTGTGTGGGTTCGACGCGCTAAGCTTTGAGATCGCGGTGAGAGTGAGTGTCGGTGTACAAAAGTAGGGGTGCTCCTTTTTTACCCCTTTACTTGTGCACGGGCAGACAGAGCCACGCCCACGGCCACACTTAGCAGAGCAGAAGAGAGGAGCCGGAGCACAAGGCGACCAGAGGCAACGCCAAGACCAAGAAACACAAAAGAGCAAAGGGGTGAGGTGGACACCCCCGACAAGACCCTTGCCGGGGCGGCCTCCGCGACCCCGGCAAGAGCCCCGCCGGGGCAACTTGCCCGACGCCAGCAGAGCAGGCCACCCTTGAGCCCGCGGGTTACAACACCACCAACCAACTACACTGGAACCAAGGCTCAGGAGGCGCCTCTGTGGTGGCATGCAGATCTTCGTCAAGATCATAAACACACAAGATCAGGTGAGGATCAGAAGATGACGATCCTCGGCGGGATCCTAGCCGAGGAAATCCACGAAACCCCCGGCAAGACACTTGCCGGGGAAGACAACGATGCCACGGCAAGACCATTGCCGGGGCCCTGGCAAGGCCCTTGCCAAAGACACCTACGAGGCCACGGCCAGGCCCGCGTCTCCCAAGGCTCCACCACCGTCCCCATGGAGCTGCCAGCTCAACCAGCTGAGTAGGCACCTGTGTGGCGACGAGCGGCCTCCACGATGAACCCAGCAAGCACCTGCGTGGTGGCATGCAGATCTTCATGAAGGCTACACCACCGCGGCAGCCCAGCAGCCAGCCAACGTGGCGCCATGACGACTCGTCAGCTCGGACGCGTGTCGAAGCCAGGCGAGGCGGCGACAGCTGGGACATGCTTCCTTGACGTCCCCGATTAAGCAAGAGGGGCACATCGGCAGCGCATTAAATGCGTTTGTCCGGCGATGCCAGAGGATAGACGCATCGACTGTAGACCTTTCCACCTCCTGTGTGCCGCTGTGGCAACCCCTTTTTCCTATAAAAGGAGGCCCGAGGCGACCAGGAGAAGTATTCCGATCTTTTGAACAAGTCATACCCCGTAGCTAGCTCAAGAACACAAGAACACTCAAATACATCCACCAAAGCAGGACTAGAGTATTACGCATCTTCGCGGCCCGAACCTGGGTATACGATCTGTGTGCTTCCTATCAGACCCGCTCTTTGCACAACGCCACGCCCGCCAACCGTAGAAGGGATGCCACTGATTCCATAGGTGCCGTTTCCAGTGACATCTTTGGCGCGCCAGGTAGGGGGCGCAGTCGTGGAAATCTGGTCTGATCGAAGCAGCAGCTTCATCGTGGCCGTCGTTCCAAGGAAGAAGACGACCAAGCCTGACGGCACCATCTACGGATACGGTGGACACCCGTGCAGCGACTGAAAAGCTAATTCGTGCGAAACTTTAATCAATTTCTTTTTATATATAAGGTTATTGTCCTCGAAGGTCCTGCCCTATGTATGGAAAACCTGCACGCAAAGGGGCCCTTCTGCTATTGGCAACACCCTTGCTCCGTTTCGAGTTCGCTCAACAGCTCAAGCGGCCGAGTCGAGAATAGCAGGGTAGCCTTCCGCAATTGGCAACGCTCTCGATTCTGACTCGAGTCAAGCTCGACAGTTCGGCGGCCGTGTTGAGAGCGGTAAGGTGGTTCGCCCGGCAGCAAGCACACCCGGCAAGCCAGTGGGGATCCATCCTCAAGGTGCCGCGGCCTGGGTTTATGCGCCGGCAAGCCTACCCGATTAACGTAGGGTGAATATACAATGGGAGATCTAACGAGAAGATAGCATGCCTAATATTAAAAGTGGTGCAGAGTTATATTACATCAATTGTTGCTGCGGGTCTAACTAAAGATAAAAATTGTCTTGGTCATGAACCTGCAGCGGCGGTGAGAGACGGGGTGCCTAACCCCGGCGCTGGCCCTCTATCCTCTGAATTCCATTGATGCGGCTGATGATGGGCTCGATATGCTCCTTGAGCACCGCGAGGCCCGCATGCTCCGACAAGCAATACAGCGCGGCGTCGAAGTCGAGGTTGGGATTCTAGTGCGCCACCTTGGTGAGGACCTTGGTCATGGAACCCCGGCAAAGCCTCCGGGCCTCATCGGCCAGAGAGGCCGCCCGATTGAAGTGGAGCTACTCCAGGGCCCCGAAGACACCCTCGAAGAATAGGGTCAGCTTGGCATTGGGACTCACGTTGCGATCTGGGGTGTACCTCACCTTTGGCATCCCCATGGTAGCCAGCTGCATGGTGATCCTGCCAGCGACGCCTTCGAGGCGGCTGATCCAGCGGTTCTCGCCCTCCACAAAATCCTTGTGGTTGGCGGCTTCGTTCTTCCGCAGCTGCTTCTCGGCCTCCACATCCTTGGCTAGAGTCTCCTCCCGGGCCTTGGCCTCCTAGAGCGTCTCCTCAAGGCCCTCCAGCTTAAGCTTCAGGTCTTTGATGGAGTCGTTGGCCTTGGAGAGCTACTCAGCCTCGCTGAGTACTGTGCCCTGCGCCTCCGCCAGGGCACCGTTGAGCTTGAACTTCTCCTTGGCTAGCTTCAGGGCCTGGTCCTTCAGCCCGTCCCGCTCCACCTCCAACTCCTTCACCTTGCCGACGTGGACCTGAGCCTGGGCATTGAGCGCCTCATCGTGCTTCTGCTCCAGCTCTTGGGTCCGCTGCAGGACAAGCTTCTCGACCTCCTCGTCCTTGCCGCGGAGTGTCGCAGCAAGCTTCTTCTCGTGAGCGGCAAGGTCCTCCTCCTGGGAGTTCAGCACGGCCTGGTGCTAGGACCGAGCGGCCTCGTCCTTGGCGGCCTGGTTCTTCGCCGTCTCCTGGGCCTTCTCGATGTCGGCCTGCTTCATGACGAGCTCCACCTTGCGCTTGGCCAGCTTGTCCTGGGCGGTCTTCAGCTCCTCGTGGGCCTGGCGGAACCAGGCCTGCGCCTTGGCGACGCGCTCCTCGAGGTCCACCTCCGCCTTGTCCACCACCGCCATCCTGGACTTGGCCTTGTCCAGGCGGGCGCGGTGAAGCACCTGGAGCTTCTGGAAGTTCGCGCTCATAGCCTGGAGGAGCCGTTCTTCCTGGGAACCGCCGCCACCGGCGCATGGCTCATCAACAACCTCAAGCCCGGCGACGGCGAGCACTTCCGCATCAAACACCCCCCCCTCGACGGGCGCCCTGGTGCTCGCCGTCCCTAGGAGGTGGACGAACAGGTCGTCAACCACCTCCTCCTCGGCAGCGGCCTTGCCGGCCTCCCCAGTAGGCCCCTTGGAGGCCTCCTCGGCAGTGGCCTTGCCGGCCTCCCCAGCAGGCCCCTTAGCTGCCTCCTCGGCAGCGGCCTTGCCGGGATACCCGGCAGACCCCTTGGCGGCGTCCTCAGCAGACCCCTTGGCGGCCTCCTCGGCAGCGATCTTCTCGGCCTCGCCGTGGCGTCCTTGGCGACATCCTCGATGACGGTGTTTATGTCCTCCCGGTCCACCGAGGGAGGATCTGAGTACCAAGAAGGGCATGAGGCGATGCCAAGACCAAGATTCAAGAAGAGAAAAAGAACAGGGACGGAAGGCGAGTGACTTACCCGTGCTAGGCTGGGAAGAAGTGGCCCCCTCCCTGCCAACACCTGGCGTCAAAGTGTAGCCACCAGTACCTAAGTTTGCCTCCTCCTCCATCGTGTGCATGGGTTCGGTGCTGGGCGCCCTTGCCGGGAATGCCCCTCGGGGCGGCGTGGTCCATGGGGGCGGCGTGTTGGGGGTAGCCCTCAGTGGATCCTCCTGCTGTTGTCCTCCTCCTGCGATCACGGCAAGGTCAGCGCCTAGGGATAGTACCCCCAACACACGTTGATAAGGGGCGAGTGATGAGCTTACGCTGGGGGCTGTGCCGGGGGCTATTGTCCGGGCTGCCAACACCACCAGCGGTGTACCAGAAGTGCGTGCTGGGGGCTGGCCGCCCGCCGAAGCCCTGGCCCTCTTCACGCTCTGGGCCAGCGTCTCTGTGTCCCAGCAAAGATGAAAACAAATGAAGATAAGTGGCACAGTTTGAGGAGACGGAGATGACAAAAAAGAGAGCAAGATACTTACTCATCCTCCACCTCCTCTTCTGCTGCCTTCCTCTTCCTCCTAGGGCTGAGGGACCCAAAATCGAAGGCAACCCCCGTGTCGTCGTCTGCAGGAGGAGGGGAAGCAGATGGAGTCCGAGGACGCTTGGACGAAGAAGAGGCAGTTGCCTTCTTCTTCGCCACCGCGGCCTTCACCACCTTCCTCGCCGCCGCGGCCCTCGTCTGGCGCACGGATGCCTCCTGGGCTTGCTGCGGTTGCACAGCCTTGCCGGGCCAAACCGGCTCGCCAGAGCTAGCCCACCGCAGGACTCGCCCTCTCCCCGTGACCGGAGGGTCGACAGTCTCGACCTCCTCCGACGACGACTCGTCGACCACATCTTCGATGAGAGGGGCCCCGGTGCCGGCGCTGCTGGCCTCCCCAGCGGACTCCACCCACTGGGCGAGCTCCATTTCCTCCGCCGCCGCTGCGGCCTTGTCCTCCACACTGTCGGTGCTGCCGGCCTCCCTGGCGAGCAGCGGCTCGTCGCAGACGTACTTATCCTCCAAGGTTTCAAAGAACTCCTGCACTTGATCCACCAGTGGCTCGGCCCAATTTGGGACAAGGCCGTGCGTGTTGAACTCCGACATCATGGCAATGATATCGTTTCGACGCGAGTTATTGCTCAGCGGGACCACCCCTGCCGGCAACCCAAACAAGGGCCCCTTGGCAACCTTGCCGGCCTTCGCGGCCTTGCCGGACCGCTCGACCTTGCCGTCACAGTTCATGTCGAGCTGGAAGAGCCACTGGCAGAAGTGGGCGTGCCCCATCACCGTGAGGTTGTGGTCCTGGCCAGGGCGAAGCCTCATGATGTCGGCCGCATTCGTGAAGAGCCAGGCCGACATCCCCTTGTTCTGCAGCGGAGCGAATTTGGCGGCGGATGAAATCTGCCCCGATCATCTCAATGGTGAGCCTGGCCTCGGTGAGGCAAAGAATCCTAGTGGTGGCAACTGTGAGCTTCGCATCATCGCCATCAACATCACCCCGGTCGTTTCTGCGAACCGGCGGCGCCTGGCGAACCTGGCAGAATTCTTGCGGGTCCTCCTCCTCAATCCAGCACCACCGGCCCCGCCACTCCTCCCACATCTCCTTCTGAGCACCCAACAGGTATGTCCCTTTGGTCCTTGGGATCGAGGCGACACAACCAGAGATGGCGCCTACCTTTTGGACTCGAGGATAAAACTAGTGGCGGAAGAGCGCCGTGTTGGGGAGCACTCCGGCAAAGCCCTCGTAGAGATGCGCAAAAAGAGCCATGCACGCCACGACATTTGGGGTAAAATCCAGAAGGTGAAAGCCGTAGGTGTGCATGATATCAATGAAGAAATCAGAGAAGGGGGGCAGAGGCCGCAGGAAATGTAGTCGACAAAGAACGGGTACCGATTCGGGCTGGCTTCGGCTAAAGCGGCAGGGATGACGCGCGTGGTCGGATGCCCGTTCTCTCCCCCCCGTCTTACACACCCACAGGTGCTTGAAGTAGTCCCGGAGATGGACCGCATTGACCGTCATGGGGAAGTAGGCGGACTGTGTCCGCCACACCACCAACTCGCTCTCCGGCGGCTCCTTCGCCCCGGCGTCATTGGCCACTCCCTTGCCTTTACTAGTTTTGGGTGCCATAGCGGCTGCGTGGGGCGAAGGGATGAAGAACGACGAGGGCGCGGTGGCGGCGAGAAAAGGCAAGAGCTTGAGAGGGAGGAAGAAGTGGACGGTAGTTCTGAGATTGGGGAAAGAGCAGAGGGTAAATGGGCAGCACGCCTGCGGTTATTCCTTTTTATGGGGAAGGCGCGGGCCGCCTCTTTACCATTTACTGTGATGTGACGCATGCATGCAGGGACCACCCCACGCATGACCCCCACGTCACGCATGACCTCCCACATCACGCGTCCAACACGGGTCAAGGGGAAGCGCGGCAGACGAGAAGTTACCGCGGTAAAAATCCGCCCCGCCTGCCCGCGCACCGTTCTGGGCCTGGCCCAATAACGTGTCGCGCTTATGTGTGGCCCAGCCCCGGGGGCTCCTGTCGGTGTACAAAAGTAGGGGCGCTCCTTTTTTACCCCTTTACTTGTGAACGGGCAGTCAGAGCCACGCCCATGGCCACACTGAACAGAGCAGAAGAGAGGAGCCAGAGCACAAGGAGACCAGAGGCAACGCCAAGACCAAGAAACACAAAAGAGCAAAGGGGCGAGGTGGACTCCCCCGACAAGACCCTTGCCGGGGCGGCCTCCGTGGCCCTGGCAAGAGCCTTGCCGGGGAAACTTGCGTGACGCTAGCAGAGCAAGCCACCCTTGAGCCCGCGGGTTCCAACGCCACCTACCAACTACATTGGAACCAAGGCTCGGGAGGCGCCTCTGTGGTGACATGCAGATCTTCGTCAAGATGATAAACACACAAGATCAGGTGAGGATCAGAAGACGACAAACCTCGGCGGGATCCTAGCCGAGGAAATCCACGAGACCCCCGGCAAGACGCTTGCCGGGGAAGTCAACGATGCCACGGGAAGACCCTTACCAGGGCCCCGGCGAGGCCTTTTACCAAAGACACCTACAGGACCGCGTCTGCCAAGGCTCCACCACCGTCCCCATGCAGCTGCCAGCTCAACCAGCTGAGCAGGCACCTGCGTGGCGACGGGCGGCCTCCACGACCAACCCAGCAAGCACCTGCGTGGTGGCATGCATATCTTCGTGAAGGCTCCATCACCGCGCCAGCCAGCAGCCAGCCAACGTGGCGCCATGACGCCTCGTCAGCTCGGACGCGTGTTGAAGCCAGGCGAGGCGGCGACAGCTGGGATGTGCTTCCTTGCCGTCCCTGATAAAGCAAGAGGGGCACGTCGGCAGCGCATTAAATGCGTTTGTCCGGCGGTGCCAGGGGATAGACTCATCGACTGTAGACCTTTCCACCTCCTGTGTGCCACTGTGGCAACCCCTTTTCCCTATAAAAGGAGTCAAGAGGTGACCAGGAGAAGGATTCAGATCTTTTGAGCAAATCATATCCCGTAGCTAGCTCAAGAACACAAGAACACTCAAATACATCCACCAAAGCAGGACTAGGGTATTCCTCATCTTCGCGGCCCGAACCTGGGTAAACGATCTGTGTGCTTCCTGTCAGACCCGCTCTATGCACAACCCCGCGCCCGCCAACCGTAGTAGGGATCCCAGTGATTCTATAGGTGTCGTTTCTTCCTACAGTGAGGGCGTGATTAGGTAGGGAGAGATCTTCGTGCGCACCCCAGTGTTCAAACATCAAGGGTTTTGCCGGAACCCGAAATCCAACATTTGGCGTGCCAGGTAGGGGTGCGTCGGAGCTTCTCTTCCGCCAATTGATCCACCGACACTCCGCGGTTCTGATGTCCGGTGACTTGAGGACTAACGCCGACCACTGGGTAGCTTGGCCAGCCTAGGCGGCCTCGTCTGCCAAGGAAGACCTCAACCCTGCGAACCAGGGGGCACGCGCACCGCCGAACGCCATGGGGCGCGGGCGGCACGGTCAAACGCCGTCAGCTCGGGCAGCCGCGAGGGCCTCAAGCTACGCTGAGGCCACGACGACGCACACCCGACGGGAACAAGCAAACATTAGGGCCGCCATCACAGTGGCTCGGGAGCTGCTGCAATGCTCGTTGATGGAGAGCGGCCGGGATGCGTTGCTGGAGCGTGTCGCCGAGCTACTGGACGCCGTGGCCTTGGGAGCACCGCCCTTCTTCTCCCTGCTTACACCTCAGGCCGCAGCCGGATCTCATGGCGGGCCACGCCGCGCCCGCGTGCCCTGGGCGCGCCAGGAGGCTTCATCGACACCGGCACAACGAGCAGCAGCAGACGCTCAATTGCACCCGCGCCACCTCAGATGAGCACGAGCGTTGCCACCTGTGGCCACAGCGGGATGCCGCCATATCATCTTCAGGGCGGCATGCTGGGCCTGGCAACGCGGAGCATGGGGCACTTCGGTGAGGTCTTTGGGGCGACGGCCTCGGAGGCCTACGTGCCCCGCATGGTGGACCAGGAGTACACGCTGGAGGACGACCCTGGCTCGTTCCTCGAGCGAGGCTGGGAGGAGGAGGCGCTAGAAGCTGAGGCCTTCCAGGAGCCTCCCGGGAGCCTCATCGACCGTGCCGGCGACAACAGCTACAGGGTACCACTAATCTCTCAGGAGCAAGCTTACGCTAACCATGGGTAGCAGGAGGATCAGGTCACAGCGGTGGATGGCGGCCCTAGCTCGACAGCCTCCCTTCCACCAGGAGGAGTGCACTGGGGGCTGTAGGGAAGGGGCCGGGAGCAAGGCCCCTCCCCGCGTCGCGCAGAGCAGGGCGTCCCTCGGAGGTAGGCCCTCTGCCGGGGAGGTGCTGGTGAGCCTTCCCCCGGTAGAGGACTCGTGGACACCGAGGGCGCTGCTAGCATCCCCTTTGCCCCTTGGCTTCGTCCTGGTTTCTGGACGCCCCAATGGTGGTTGAGGGTGGCGCAAGGCGGGGCCCCCGTCCGGCGATATGAAGTAAGGCTCGCGCCTGTGAAGGTCTTCGCTCGTGACACTCTGACGTAATAATGAGTGGGGATGTACACGCCCCGGAGTCTCAGGAGTGCCGCCCTCGGGCCTCGGGGTGCTCCCTCCCACGTCCTAGTGGCAGCACTTACCTCCACGCTGGTGAGAAGACAAGAAGACTAGACTAGGCGCTGGACGCGGCCATTTGCTTTTAATCTCTTTTCTGTAGCCCTGTTTTCTGGCTTTGGATTTAAGTTTGAAGTTGAATTTTCATTGGTATGCGTGGGGGTGTCTTTCATCGTTCGTGCGATTTCTTGCGATCTGGTTCCTTGCCTTGATTCAGAGTTCGCATGTGCTGCCTCCCCCCTCGTGATCTCCTCGCGAGCGGGGGCTGGGCGCGGCGCCCTCACGCTGCACGCACGTTCTGCCATGGCTGACGTTTGCTTCTCGCGAGGTGCTCTCGGACGAATCGACATGCTCCTCAGAAGTTCATGGCCTCACGAGCCAGTTCGGAACTTGTCCGGACTAAGGTAAATTACAGCGGAAAGCTTGCGGCGGGACTCGCGGGCTCGTAAGAACACATCTCTTGCTTGGCCTAAGGAATAGAAGCAATAATATATTTACATGAGGGGCTTCCCCTCCCAAAAAGCTCTTACAACTTCCACGGCTATGCCCGAGCTTTCGCATGCAGGGTCAACAACAACGAAGCGCGGGCTCAATCGGACATGTTTCTCACTGTGCCCTCCGGGTCGCCCTCAGACGCGTCGCTGGCATCGCTGTCGCCGTCGCTGGCATCACCATCGCCATCGCCGGCGCCGCCCTAACCATCGTTGACCACGTTGCCTTCATCCGCAGCGACCACCACCGCGTCATCCTCGGAGGTGAAGGCCCTGACTAGAGCATGCACATTGTCTTCTACCCAACGCGCCAGGTCGCCCCGGATGGCCTCGGGCACGGGGGCAATGGCGGCATGAAAATTGAAGTTGGGGTAGGTGTTGTGGAGGTGGCTGAAGACGTAGGACAACACACACCTGAGCAGGTCGTGGCTCCTCTGTTCAACAAGCACGCGAGCCCTCTCGGATCGATTCTCCAGGCGTGTCACCACGTCGGTGAAGAAAAGGAGGTGACTGGCGTAATCATTCGAGTAGGGATGAGGGGCGTCTGCGTCGCAGATAGCGCCCAGCGCCGCGTTGGCTCTCATCCTGAGGCTTTAGAGCATGGGGCGTGCACACGCTCTAGCGTCTGTCGCCAGAGCGCTTCCTCCCTGCTCTGCTGCACGAAGGACTCAACGCTGGTGACCCGCTGCTGAAGGGAAAGCAGCTCAACACGGACGGAAGCCAGCTTAGCTTGCACTAAGACCAGGTCGGCTGGGGCGGCTTTCTCGCGCTATTCCACCCCAGCCAACTCTGTCCTGAGGGCAGTAGTCCTGCCCACGGCTTCGGCTTCCACAAGCTCCAGCTTCAGGTCGGACCTGCCAACCAGATCTCCGCGAGCCTCGGCCACCCTGCTGTCAACCTCCTCCTGGATCCTCACCTCGCGCGCGTTAGCGGCATCCTCCACTTGGGCAACCTGGAGCTCCCTCGTCTCCAACCTCTCAAGCTCAAGGCTGCGCTCCGTGGCTTCCAGCGCTAGCGTCTCCTCACACTTCCGGGATCTCTTCCTCCTCGGCAGGCGTCCCCTTCATCGACGCATGGGCAGCCCTGTGCGCCTCCACCTGCTGCTCCAAAGAGGCGTTCAAGGCCAGGAGCTCCCTCCTGCGCTCCTCGGCGATCGCACGGCGACGGTCGGCCTCCCTGGCCTCCTCCAAGGCTCGGACGCTGGCTTCACGGGAGGTTGCCATGGATGCCTCGGTCTCCGCGTTGGCATGATCATGCTGGAGGCGCCCGAAGTTGATGGCCACCTTCAGTTGACGCCATTCCTCCGCCAGCCGGAGGCCCTCATCTTCAAGGCGCACGTCAACATCCGCGAGTTCTCCGCCAAGACGGCTCATCGCGCCCATTGCTTCCTAAAAGAGCTTGTGGCGGACGACACTCCGCTCGCGCGCAAGCTTGAGTGTGTGACCAGGCCTCTCTCCCGCAGCAGGGGTAGCTGAAGGGGCGTGAAGCGGCTCGCTCCCTCCCAGCAGGGGGCTAGGAGCTGGCGATTCCCCGATCACCGTCTGGGCCACGGCGGAGGCCTGGACGGGTAAGGATCCGCTGCTCAAAGAAGAAAACAAGACCGAAGCCATCCAGCCGCCGTCCACAACCAGAGGAGGAGCCCTTGGCACGCTCGTCACACCCCCGGTGAGGCCACGAAGAAGGGACTGCAGGAGCTCGGGCTCGAGGCGCCAAGCTAGCATGCCTGCCTCTCCGGCCGACCTTGCACCGGGGGCGGCATGCTGGCTTAGGACGCTCAAGGCCAGCGGGAGATTCAAGGCAGGAGGAGGTTGCTTCCCGGGAGGCTTCGCGGCCTTAGCAGAAGGATCCTGAAGAGCCACCGTCAGGAAGGGAAGCAGCGCTCGAGGAATTACAATGATAAGGTACTTACTCATCTATGGCGATGTACTTCCTCTGTTTCAACAGCCGGAAAGCACCACTACTGCAGCTTGGGGACCCCTTCCTCTTGCGGATTGCATCGAAGTCTACACGGAGCCGGCCGAAGCGTTGGACGTGGCGACCAGTGCTGGGCGCGGTTGGTGAAGCGCACGAGGAGATGACCTCAGGAGCGCCAAGCTAGGGAGAGCCATCGGGCACCGCCTCGCGATGACCTGCTGAGGCCTCGGGAGCTTCGGCCTCAAGAGCAGCGGATTGCATCGCCCCCTCAACTGCCACCCCAGGGCGAGAGTCACGGGCTCCCGGAGATGGCGCCTCAGGAGCAACGACCGGCGTCGACACCTCGGCACCCGCGCCTCCGGCCTCCGGTGGAGCTTGCCCCCTGCGTCCACTCCTGGGGTAAGTTCGGCGCCGGTGACATGAAGGGGTACCATGGTGACGGGGTTCTCATGGGGCCCCTCCAGGCCGACTGACTGCAGCCCCCATTCGTTAAAGGGGGGCATCTGCCCCGCGAACTCCACCCTGTTTGAACAGCAGTACAAGAGGCAGCCCTCCAGTGGCATATCGGCTCGCGAGGGATCGCCCGTCAGGACCTCGAGCATCGTTCTTTGCGCCTCGAGTGGAAGCTCTAACTCCTGACGCCTCATGCGATCTTGGTCGACAAACAGGGCCCACATCGGCTGGGAATGGCGCTGGAGTGGAGCGACGCAACGTCGGAGGAACTCCTTCATCACCATGGGTGCAGTCAAGCCAAGACCTTCTTGCCTCTTGAACCAGAGCTAGACGAAGGCGAGGCAGGGGCTCGCAAGCTTCTCGTGATCCCAGCCGAAGCTGGGGACGACAGGCGCCGACGGAGGCAAGAGCAAAGGGTTGAGCACCGGCGATCGACCGGCGGCAGGCTCGATGGCCATAGGCGGGCTGGCTGAGGACAGGGGCTTCTTCCCGTTCGGTTCGGCGCCTTGGCGATGGAGAGAACCGAGCTCGAGTTGGATTGGGAGGAGAAGCCAAGTTTCGAGGGAGCGGAGGAGTTGCGGAGTGCGTCGCCAACAATGGGGAAATAACTGTGTAGGACACTGTGGCCGCCTAGCCAGGAGGATATCAAGGGTGCGTGGGGAAGCGGGGCCGCCATGTCCAATCGATCGCCATGCGTCAAGCGGGGCCACAGGCTGTTGGGGCCCGCGGCACTCCGCACTTGCCCTCTGGCTTCGCCTTGAAGCCAAGTCAAGCGCGCCTTGGGCCCGGGGCTACTATCGGCGTCCTGGGAACAGGGGTCCCCAGACTTGCCTACCTGCGGCCCACGGCGTGGCTCCACTAGCGGCCCCGTACGGCCCATCTTCACCAGCAAACACTCAAGAACCTCGCGAGGGGCCAAGCCTCGCGAGGCAGACAACGCAAGACCTCCTCGGGGGCTGCCTCACCAGACCGGCTCACGAGGGGCGGAGATATCAAGGAGGGACACCTCGCGAGTTTCCTGTGACGCAAGCCATGACGACTGGAGCCAGGCGGGCACCAGCGCACGCAGTGTCCTCGTTTCCTCTTTGGTGCTAAAGAGGCAAGCGGAGGCGAGGAGTCCCGAGGCATCAGGCAAAGTTTTCCATATTGGTTCAACGAGACCAAGACCAGCAAGACGGCAGGACGGAGGTCACCGTGGAGCCCAAGACGGCGTCACCACCAGAGCCTTTAGAAGGCAAAGACCACCTTTAGTCAGGATAACTTGTACTAGTTGTCTCCCTTCGAATTTGGCCGTTGTTGGATCCCTTCCCGCTCAATATTTGGGGAGAGGACCAGGGCCTCTATAAATAGGACTAGCCACCATAGTAGGAGGCAACTGATCACGGATTATCCAGATCACCCTCAACCACACAAGTTCACAAGTTCACCAAGCACAAGAGCACCTCTCCTCAGGAGGCTGTTCTTCCCTTGTAGCTGTTCATCCTCAGCCCAAGAGGCAATCCACCACACCACACTAGAGTAGGGTATTACACCACATCGGTGGCCCGAACTAGTATAAATTCTGGTGTCTCTCTTTCTGTGGGTTCGACGCGCTAAGCTTTGAGATCGCGGTGAGAGTGAGGGCGTGATTAGGTAGGGAGAGATCTTCGTGCGCACCCCAATGTTCGAACCTCAAGGGTTTTGCCGGAACCCAAAATCCGACAACTGGCCCCGCCACTCGTCCCACCTCTCCTTCGGGGCACCCTCCGGGTACGTGCCCTTCTCCTGGGTCCTCGGGATCCAGGTGATGCACCCAGAAATGGCATCCCCTGGCTAGATGCGAGGATAGAAGTAGTGGCGGAAGAGCGCCGTGCTAGGGAGCACTCCGGCAAAGCCCTCGCAGAGATGGGCGAAGAGGGCCATGCATGGTATGGCATTCGGCGTAAAGTCGAGGAGGTGAAAGCCGTAGGTTTGCATGATGTCATTGAAGAAGTCAGAGAAAGGGGGCAGAGCCTGCAAGAAAAGTAATCGACAAAGAAGGGATACCGATTTGGGCCGGCCTTGGCGAAATCGGCAGGGATGATGTGCGTGGCAAGGTGCCCCGTCGTCTCCCTCCCCCACAGGGCCTTGAAGTCGTCCCTGAGGTGGACTGTGTCGACCGCCGAAGGGAAGTAGGCGTGCTGCGTTCGAAGCACCGCCAGCTCGCTCTCCGGCGCCTCCTTCTCCCCGGCATCCTTGGATGCTACCTTGCCCTTGCTTTGAATCAAGAGCAATGGGGGCGCGACAGCAGCGAGGAGAGGCGAGAGCTTTGAATCTTTCGCCTGAGGAAGAAGAAGGGGACGGCAGTTCCGAGATTGGAAAAGGCTTAGATGGTAAATGAGCAGCGCGCCTGTGGTTTTTCCTTTTTATGGGGAAGGCGCAGGCCGCCTCTTTACGACGATGTGACGCACGCGTGCAGCGACTGCCCCACGCACGACCCCCACGTCACGCATTCAACGCGGGTCGTGGGGAAGCGCAACGAGCAAGGGAGTTACTGCAGTAAAAACTCTGCCTCATGTGCCCGCGCACCTTTCTGGGCCTGGCCCAACAACGCTCTGCGCTTATGTGTGGCCCAGGCCCGGGGGCTCCTGTCGGTGTACAAAAGTAGGGGTCCTTATTGTACCCCTTTACTTGTGCGCGGATAGTCGCAGCCACACGCCCGTGGACACGCTCGACGGGGCACAGGAAGCAAGGACGCACGACTACCAGAGATGTGCTAAAGACTAGCAGCATGAAGGGCGGAGGGGCGAGGTGAAACTCCCCCGGCAAGGCCCTTGCCGGGGCGGCCTTCATGGCCCTGGCAAGAGCCTTGCCGGGGCAACTTGCCCAAGACCAACGGGGCCGCCACCCTTGAGTCTAAAAGTTTCGGCGCCACCAACCACATTGGAACCAAGGCTCGGGAGGCGCCTCCATGGTGGCATGCAGATCTTTGTGAAGACAAAGGGCCTGCGAGGCCTAGGTAGGACCAAAGGACAAGACAACAGCGAGGCTCTTTGCCGAGGATGCCCACAAGGCCCTGGCAAGACTCTTGCCGAGGGCACCCACGAGGCCCCGGCAAGACCCTTGCCGGGAATATCAGCAAGAGCGCGGCAAGGCCTTGCCGCCCCATCGCCGACCCACCAACTAAGCAGGTACCCACGTGGCAGTACGTGGCTCCTAAGCCAACTAGTCAAGCACGTACGTGGTGGCATGCAGATCTTCGTGAAGACCCTGCCACCACACCAGCTCCGCAGCCTGCCAGCCTACACAGCACTGCATGCCTGGTTGACCCTAGTCACGCGTGGTGAAGCAAGGCGAAGCGGCGACGGACGGGACGGGCCTCATTACCGTCCCCAGTAAAGTAAGAGGACACCTAAGTAGCGCATTTAATGCATTTTGCCCTACGGTGCCAGCTATAAACTCGACTACTGGACAACTTTCCACCTCCTGTGTGCCACTGTGGCAGCCCCTTTCACTATAAAAGGAGGCCCGCTGCATACTGAGAGAGGATTCTGACTTTTTGGACCCTGCATGCTTTGTAGCTAGTCCAAGAACACCAAATTAATACAAGCCAGCAGGAGTAGGGTATTACGCATCACCTATGGCCCGAACCTGGATAAATTTCCCGTGTAGATCTCTTAAAAACTCTCTTTCCACAGCCCCGCGCCCGCCGACCGTAGAAGGGATTCCCCGTGATCCCATAGGTGTCGTTTCCACCGACACGTCCTGACCATATCATATCACAACATGCCCTGCAAAAACAAGTTAGACGTCCTCTACTTTGTTGTTGCAAGTTCTACGTGGCTGCTACGGACTTCTAGCAAGAACCATTCTTAACTACGCAAAAACCACAACGATGATTTATCAAGTTTGCCGTCTTAACATTCTTCAAGGACCGACCGTAGTCATATTCGATTCAACGGAAGTAGAAGAAACAGACACCCACCAACCACCTTTATGCAAAACAAGTAGCATGTCAGTCGGTGGAACCGGTCTCATGTGCGTGGACATGTAAGGTTTGTTGGGGATCGTAGCAGAAATTAAACATTTTCTACGCATCACCAAGATCAATCTATGGAGTAACTAGCAACAGAGGGGAGTGCATCTTCATACTGTTGAAGATCGCGAGACGGAAGCATTGCAAGAACGCGGATGTGGGGGTCATACACGTAGCGATTCAGATCGCGGCAGAATCCGATCCAAGCACCGAACAACGGTGCCTCCGCGTTCAACACACGTGCAGACCGGAGACGTCTCCCGCGCCTTGATCCAGCAAGGAGGAGGGAGAAGTTGAAGAAGAAGGCTCCAACAGCAGCACGACGGCGTGGTGGTGGTGGAGTGACAGTTCTCCGGCAGGGCTTCGCCAAGCACACGCGGAGGAGGAGAGGTGTTGGGGAGGGGAGGGGTTGCGCCTTGGATGTGGTGCTGCAGCCCTCCCACCCCCCTCTATTTATAGGGACAAGGGAGAGGAGGCCGGCCCCCTCCAGATGGATCTAGAGGGGGGGAGGTTGCCCCCCAAGGCAATGGGGGCGTCCCCTCCAGGGTTTCCCCCAACCCTAGGCGCATGGGCCCTCGGGGGGTTTGGCGCGCAGCCCACCTAGGGGCTGGTTCCCCTCTATATTCAGCCCATAGGGCCCTCCGGGGAAGGTGGACCCTCCCGGTGGACCCCCGGAACCCTTTCGGTGGTCCCGGTACAATACTGATATACCCCCGAACACTTCCGGCGACCGAATAAGGACTTCCCATATATAAATCTTCGTCTCCGGACCATTCCGGAACTCCTCGTGACGTCCGAGATCTCATTCGGGCTCCGAACAACATTCGGTAATCACATACAAACCTTCCTTATAACCCTAGCATCATCGAACCTTAAGTGTGTAGACCCTACGGGTTCGGGAATCATGCAGACATGACCGAGACACCTATCTAGCCAATAACCAACAGCGGGATCCGGATACCCATGTTGGCTCCCACACGTTCCACGATGATCTCATCGGATGAACCACGATGTCGAGGATTCAAGCAATCCCGTATACAATTCCCTTTGTCAATCGGTACGTTACTTGCCCGAGATTCGATCATCGGTATCCCAATACCTCGGTTAATCTCGTTACCGGCAAGTCACTTTACTCGTTCCTTAATGCATGATCCTGTGACTAACTACTTAGTCACATTGAGCTCATTATGATGATGCAATACCGAGTGGGCCCAGAGATACCTCTCCGTCATACGGAGTGACAAATCCCAGTCTCGATCCGTGCCAACCCAACAGACACTTTCGGAGATGCCTGTAGTGCACCTTTATAGCCACCCAGTTACGTTGTGATGTTTGGTACACCCAAAGCATTCCTACGGTATCCGGGAGTTTCACGATCTCATGGTCTAAGGAAATGATACTTGACATTAGAAAAGCTTTAGCAAACGAACTACACGATCTAGTGCTATGCTTAGGATTGGGTCTTGTCCATCACATCATTCTCCTAATGATGTGATCCCATTATCAATGACACCCAATGTCCGTGGTCAGGAAACCGTAACCATCTATTGATCAACGAGCTAGTCAACTAGAGGCTCACTAGGGACATGTTATGGTCTATGTGTTCACACATGTATTATGATTTCCGGATAACACAATTATAGCATGAACAATAGACAATTATCATGAACAAGGAAATATAATAATAACCATTTTATTATTGCCTCCAGGGCATATTTCCAACAGTCTCCCACTTGCACTAGAGTCAATAATCTAGTTACATTTTGATGAATCGTACACCCATTGAGTTCTGGTGTTGATCATGTTTCGCCCGTGGAAGAGGTTTAGTCAACGGACCTGCGACATTCAAATCTGTATGCACTTTACAAATATCTATGTCTCCATTTTGAACATTTTCACGAATGGAGTTGAAGCGACGCTTGATGGGCCTGGTCTTCTTGTGAAACCTGGGCTCCTTGGCAAGGGCAATAGCTCCAGTGTTGTCACAGAAGAGAGTCATCGGCCTCGATGCATTGGGAATAACTCCTAGGTCGGCAATGAACTCCTTCATCCAGATCGCTTCATGTGCAGCCTCCGAGGCTGCCATGTACTCCGCTTCACATGTAGATCCAGCCACGACGCTTTGCTTGCAACTGCACCAGCTGACTGCCCCACCATTCAGAATATACACGTATCCAGTTTGTGACTTAGAGTCATCCAGATCTGTATCGAAGCTAGCATCGACGTAACCCTTTACGACGAGCTCTTCGTCACCTCCATAAACGAGAAACATATCCTTAGTCCATTTCAGGTACTTCAGGATGTTCTTGACCACTGTCCAGTGTTCCATGCCGGGATTACTTTGGTACCTTCCTACCAAACTTACGGCAAGGTTTACATCAGGTCTGGTACACAGCATGGCATACATAATAGACCCTATGGCCGAGGCATAGGGGACGACACTCATCTTTTCTCTATCTTCTGCCGTGGTCGGGCATTGAGCCGTGCTCAATTTCACACGTTGCAACACAGGCAAGAACCCCTTCTTGGACTGATCCATATTGAACTTCTTCAATATCTTGTCAAGGTATGTGCTTTGTGAAAGACCTATGAGGCGTGTCGATCTATCTCTATAGATCTTGATGCCTAATATGTAAGCAGCTTCTCCAAGGTCCTTCATTGATAAACACTTATTCAAGTAGGCCTTTATGCTTTCCAAGAATTCTATATCATTTCCCATCAATAGTATGTCATCCACATATAATATGAGAAATGCTACAGAGCTCCCACTCACTTTCTTGTAAACACAGGCTTCTCCATAAGTCTATGTAAACCCAAACGCTTTGATCATCTCATCAAAGCGAATGTTCCAACTCCGAGATGCCTGCACCAGCCCATAGATTGAGCGCTGGAGCTTGTATACCTTGTCAGCATTCTTAGGATCGACAAAACCTTCTGGCTGCATCATATACAATTCTTCCTTAAGGAAGCCGTTAAGGAATGCAGTTTTGACGTCCATTTGCCATATTTCATAATCGTAGAATGCGGCAACTGCTAACATGATTCGGACGGACTTCTACTTTGCTACGGGTGAGAAGGTCTCATCGTAGTCAACTCCTTGAACTTGTCGATAACCCTTAGCAACAAGTCGAGCTTTATAGATGGTAACATTTCCATCCGCGTCCGTCTTCTTCTTAAAGATCCATTTATTTTCTATCGCTCGCCGATCATCGGGCAAGTCTGTCAAAGTCCATACTTTGTTTTCATACATGGATCCTATCTCGGATTGCATGGCTTCAAGCCATTTGTTGGAATCTGGGCCCACCATTGCTTCTTCATAGTTCGAAGGTTCACCGTTGTCCAACAACATGATTTCCATGACAGGGTTGCAGTACCACTCCGGTGCGGAACGTGTCCTTGTGGACCTACGAAGTTCAGTGGTAACTTGATCATGATCGTCATCATTAACTTCCTCTCTAGTCGGTGCAGGCACCAGAGAAACATTTTCTTGGGCTGCGCTACTTTCTGGTTCGAGAGGGGTCATCTCATCAAGTTCCACTTTCCTCCCACTTACTTCTTTCGAGAGAAACTCTTTCTCCAGAAAGGACCCGTTCTTGGCAACGAAGATCTTGCCTTCGGATCTGAGGTAGAAGGTATACCCACTGGTTTCCTTAGGGTATCCTATGAAGACGCAATTTTCCGACTTGGGTTCGAGCTTTTCAGGTTGAAGTTTCTTGACGTAAGCATCGCATCCCCAAACTTTAAGAAACGACAGCTTAGGTTTCTTTCCAAACCATAATTCATACGGTGTCGTCTCAACGGATTTCGACGGAGCCCTATTTAAAGTGAATGTGGCAGTCTCTAAAGCATAACCCCAGAATGATAGCGGTAGATCGGTAAGAGACATCATAGATCGCACCAGATCCAATAGAGTGCGATTACGACGTTCGGACACACCATTACGCTGAGGTGTTCCAGGCGGCGTGAGTTGTGAAACAATTCCACATTTCCTTAAGTGTGTGCCAAATTCGTGACTCAAATATTCCCCTCCACGATCTGATCGCAAGAACTTTATTTTCCTGTCACGTTGATTCTCAACCTCACTCTGAAATTCTTTGAACTTTTCAAAGGTCTCAGACTTGTGTTTCATTAAGTAGACATACCCATATCTACTCAAGTCATCAGTGAGGGTGAGAACATAACGATAGCCACCGCGAGCCTCAACACTCATTGGACCGCAGACATCAGTATGTATGATTTCCAATAAGTTGGTTGCTCGCTCCATTGTTCTGGAGAGTGGAGTCTTGGTCATTTTGCCCATGAGGCATGGTTCGCATGTGTCAAATGATTCATAATCAAGAGACTCCAAAAGTCCATCTGCATGGAGTTTCTTCATGCATTTGACACTAATGTGACCAAGGCGGCAGTGCCACAAGTATGTGGGACTATCATTATCAACCTTACATTTCTTGGCATTCACACTATGAATATGTGTAACATCACGTTCGAGATTCATTAAGAATAAACCATTGACCAGCGGGGCATGACCATAAAACATATCTCTCATATAAATAGAACAACCATTATTCTCGGATTTAAATGAGTAGCCATCTCGCATCAACCGAGATCCAGATACAATGTTCATGCTCAAAGCTTTCACTAAATAACAATTATTGAGGTTTAAAACTAATCCTGTAGGCAAATATAGAGGTAGCGTGCCGACGGCGATCACATCGACCTTGGAACCATTCCCGACGCGCATCGTCACCTCGTCCTTCGCCAGTCTCCGCTTATTCCGCAGCTCCTGCTTTGAGTTACAAATATGAGCAACCGCACCGGTATCAAATACCCAGGAGCTACTACGAGCGCTGGTTAGGTACACATCAATAACATGTATATCACATATACCTTTGGTATTGCCGGCCTTCTTATCCGCTAAGTACTTGGGGCAGTTCCGCTTCAAGTGACCGTTTCCCTTGCAATAAAAGCACTTAGTCTTAGGCTTGGGTCCATTCTTTGTCTTCTTCCCGGCAGCTTGCTTACCGGGCGCGGCAACTCCCTTGCCGTCTTTCTTGAAGTTCTTCTTACCCTTGCCTTTCTTGAACTTGCTGGTTTTATTCACCATCAACACTTGATGTTCCTTTTTGATCTCCACATCCGCTGATTTCAGCATTGAATATACCTCCGGAATGGTCTTTTCCATCCCCTGCATATTGAAGTTCATCACAAAGCTCTTGTAGCTAGGTGGGAGTGACTGAAGGATTCTGTCAACGACCGCGTCATCCGAGAGATTAACTCCCAGCTGAGACAAGTGGTTGTGCAACCCAGACATTTTGAGTATGTGTTCGCTGATGGAACTATTCTCCTCCATCTTACAACTGTAGAACTTGTCGGAGACTTCATATCTCTCGACCCGGGCATGAGCTTGGAAAACCATTTTCAGCTCTTTGAACATCTCATGTGCTCCGTGCTGCCCGAAACGCTTTTGGAGCCCCGGTTCTAAGCTGTAAAGCATGCCGCACTGAACCAGGGAGTAATCATCAACACGTGTTTGCCAGGCGTTCATAACGTCTTGGTTTGCTGGGATGGGTGCTTCACCTAGTGGTGCTTCAAGGACATATGCTTTCTTGGCAGCTATGAGGATGATCCTCAAGTTCCAGACCCAGTCCGTATAGTTGCTACCATCGTCTTTCAGCTTGGTTTTCTCTAGGAACGCGTTGAAGTTGAGGTTGACATTAGCGTGGGCCATTTGATCTACAAGACATATTGTAAAGATTTTAGACTAAGTTCATGAAAATTAAGTTCATCTAATCAAGTTATTAATGAACTCCCACTCAGACAGACATCCCTCTAGTCATCTAAGTGATACATGATCCGAGTCAACTAGGTCGTGTCCGATCATCACGTGAGACGGACTAGTCATCATCGGTGAACATCTTCATGTTGATCGTATCTTCTATACGACTCATGTTCGACCTTTCGGTCTTCCGTGTTTCGAGGCCATGTCTGTACATGCTAGGCTTGTCAAGTGAACCTAAGTGTATTGCGTGTGTAAATCTGGCTTACACCCGTTGTATGCGAACGTTAGGACCTATCACACCCAATCATCACGTGGTGCTTCGGAACAACGGACTTTAGCAACGGTGCACAGTTAGGGGGAACACAATTCTTGAAATTTTAGCGAGAGATCATCTTATTTATACTACCATCGTTCTAAGCAAATAAGATGTAAAACATGATAAACATCACATGCAATCAAATAGTGACATGATATGGCCAATATCATTTTGCTCCTTTTGATCTCCATCTTTGGGGCGCCATGATCATCATCGTCACCGGCATGACACCATGATCTCCATCATCGTGTCTTCATGAAGTTGTCTCGCCAACTATTACTTCCACTACTATAGCTAACGGTTAGCAATAAAGTAAAGTAATTACATGACGTTCCAGTTGACACGCAGGTCATAATAAATTAAGACAACTCCTATGGCTCCTGCCGGTTGTCATACTCATCGACATGCAAGTCGTGATTCCTATTACAAGAACATGATCAATCTCATACATCACATATATCATTCATCACATCCTTCTGGCCATATCACATCACATGACACTTGCTGCAAAAACAAGTTAGACGTCCTCTAATTGTTCTTGCAAATTTTTACGTGGCTGCTATAGGTTTCTAGAAAGAACGTTTCTTACCTACGCCAAAACCACCACGTGATATGCCAATTTCTATTTACCCTTCATAAGGACCCTTTTCATCGAATCCGATCCGACTAAAGGGGAGAGACAGACACCCGCTAGCCACCTTATGCAACTAGTGCATGTCAGTCGGTGGAACCTGTCTCACGTAAGCGTACGTGTAAGGTCGGTCCGGGCCGCTTCATCCCACGATGCCCCCGAATCAAGATAAGACTAGTAACAGCAAGTAAATTGACAAAATCGACGCCCACAACAACTTGTGTTCTACTCGTGCATAGAAACTACGCATAGACCTAGCTCTGATACCACTGTTGGGGATCGTAGCAGAAATTAAAAATTTTGTACGCATCACCAAGATCAATCTATGGAGTAACTAGCAACGAGAGAGAGGAGAGTGCATCTTCATACCGTTGAAGATCGCGAGATGGAAGCGTTCCAAGAATGCGGATGAGGGAGTCGTACACGTAGCGATTCAGATCGCGGCAGAATCCGATCCAAGCACCGAACGACGGTGCCTCCGCGTTCAACACACGTGCAGCCCGGTGACGTCTCCCGCGCCTTGATCCAGCAAGGAGGAGGGAGAAGTTGAGGAAGAAGGCTCCAACAGCAGCACGACGACGTGGTGGTGGTGGAGTGACAGTTCTCCGGCAGGGCTTCGCCAAGCACACGCGGAGGAGGAGAGGTGTTGGGGAGGGGAGGGGCTGCGCCTTGGATGTGGTGCTACAGCCCTCCCACCCCCCTCTATTTATAGGGGCAAGGGAGATGGGGCCGGCCCCCTCCAGATGGATCTAGAGGGGGGCGGCGGCCAAGGGGGGAGGCTTGCCCCCCAAGCCAAGGGGGCGCCCCCTCCAGGGTTTCCCCCAACCCTAGGCGCATGGGCCCTGGGGGGTTTGGCGCCCAGCCCACCTAGGGGCTGGTTCCCCTCTATATTCAGCCCATAGGGCCCATCGGGGAAGGTGGACCCTCCCGATGGACCCCCGGAACCCTTTCGGTGGTCCCGGTACAATACCGATATACCCTCGAACACTTCCGCCGACCGAATAAGGACTTCCCATATATAAATCTTCGTCTCCGGACCATTCCAGAACTCCTCGTCACGTCCGGGATCTCATCCGGGACTCTGAACAACATTCGGTAATCACATACAAACCTTCCTTATAACCCTAGCGTCATCGAACCTTAAGTGTGTAGACCCTACGGGTTCGGGAATCATGCCGACATGACCAATACACATCTCTAGCCAATAACCATCACATCATTCTCCTAATGATGTGATCCCATTATCAATGACATCCAATGTCCATGGTCAGGAAACCGTAACCATCTATTGATCAACGAGCTAGTCAACTAGAGGCTCACTAGGGACATGTTATGGTCTATGTGTTCACAAATGTATTACGATTTCCGGATAACACAATTATAGCACGAACAATAGACAATTATCATGAACAAGGAAATATAATAATAACCATTTTATTATTGCCTCTAGGGCATATTTCCAACAAGGTTGGTCCGGGCTGCTTCTTCCCATAATGCCGCTGAATGAAAATAAGACGTTGGTGGTAAGCAATATGACTATCACCGCCCAGAACTCTTGGTGTTCTACTCGTGCCTATCATCTATGCGTAGACCTGGCTCGATGCCACTGTTGGGGAATGTTGCATGGAAAACAAAAAAAAATTATATGCACACGCAAGATCTATCCATGGAGATGCATAGCAACGAGAGGGGAGAGTGTGTCTACGTACCCTCGTAGACCGTAAGCGGAAGCGTTTAGTGACATGGTTGATGTAGTCGAACTTCTTCGTGATCCAACCGACCAAGTACCAAATATACGGCACCTCCACGTTCAGCACACATTCAGCTCGGCGATGTCCTCGCCTTCTTGATCCAACAAGACGGGCGAAGTAGTAGATGAGTTCCCACAGAATGATGGCGTGGTGACGGTGGTGATTGAAGTATCTCTGTATGGCTTCGCCGAGCACTATGAAAATATGACCGAGGATGAACTAGAGGGAGAGGGGCGCCGCACACGGCTAGGGAATCGTGGTGTGTGTTTGCCCTCTCCCTCCTCTCATATATATAGGTGGAGGGGGATGGGAGGAAGCCCCTAGGGCGCCCCAAGTGGTCGGCGGCTGCCCTTGGGCGCCTGCCCTGGCCGAATCCCCCTTTCCATATTTGTGCATGGGGGGAAGGAAAGGGGGGTCGGTTGCCTTTGGGGCACCTCCCCCTTCCTTCCCTCCCTCTTTGGAGGGGTGCACCAGCCCCCTTTTGGGCTGGTGTGCTTCCCCCCTTTGGCCCATAAGGCCCACCGCTTGCCGATGGCCTCCCGGAACCCCTTCCGGCACCCCGATAAAATACCCGGTACTTCTGAAACCTTTTCGGTGACCAAATACTATCATCCTATATATCAATCTTTACCTCCGTACCATTCTAGAGCTCTTCATCATGTCCGCGATCTCATCTGGGACTCGGGACAACATTCGATCATCAACTCACATAACTCATACAATACTATATCGGCAACGAACGTTAAGCGTGCGGACCCTACGGGTTCGAGAACTATGTAGACATGACCGAGACACTTCTCCAGTTAATAACCAATAGCGGAACCTAGATGCCCATATTGGTTCCTACATATTCTACAAAGATTTTCATCGGTCAAACCTTATGACAACATACGTAATTCCCTTTGTCTGTCGGTATATTACTTGCCCGAGATTCAATCGTCGATAACTCCATACCTAGTTCAATCTCGTTACCGGCAAGTCTCTTTACTTGTTCCATAATACATCATCTCATAACTAACTCCTTAGTCACTTTGCTTGCATGGCTTCTTATGATGTCCATTACCGAGAGGGACAAGAGATACCTCTCCGATACACAGAGTGACAAATCCTAATGTTGATCTATGCCAACTCAACAAACACCTTCAGAGATACCTGTAGAGCATCTTTATGATAACCCAGTTACGTTGTGACATTTGATAGCACAGAAGGTATTCCTCTGGTATCCGGGAGTTGCGTAATCTCATAGTCGAAGGAATATGTATTTGACATTTAGAAAGCAATAGCAATAAAATGAATGATCAAATGCTAAGCTTACGGATGGGTGAGGGAGTCCTGGATTAAGGGGTCCTCGGGCATCCGGCCTATGTGACGTGGGCCGGACTGATGGGCCATAAAGATACAAGACAGAAGACTCTCTCCCGTGTCCGGATGGGACTCTCCTTTGCGTGGATGGAAAGCTTGGTGTTCGGATATGTAGATTCCTTCCTTTGTAAACCGACTATGTACAACCTTAGGCCCCTCCGGTGTCTATATAAACCGGAGGGTTTAGTCTATAGGGGCAATCATAATCATACAGGCTAGACTTCTAGGGTTTAGCCATTACGATCTCGTGGTAGATCAACTCTTGCAATCCTCATATTCATCAAGATCAATCAAGCAGGAAGTAGGGTATTACCTCCATTAAGAGGGCCTGAACCTGGGTAAACATCGTGTCCCCCGTCTCCTATTACCATCGACCTTAGATGCACAGTTCGGGACCCCCTACCCGAGATCCGCCGGTTTTGACACCGACATTGGTGCTTTCATTGAGAGTTCCACTGCGTCGTCGTCAAGAGGTTCGATGGATCCATCAATCATCTACAACAATGCTGCCCTGGGGGAAGTTTTTCTCCCCGGCCAGATCTTTGTGTTCGGCGGCTTCGCACTGCGGGCCAACTCGCTTGGCCATCTAGAGCAGATCGACAGCTACGCTCCATGTCACTAGATTAGTTTTGGAAATATGGACTATGTCGCTCATATCCGAGGAGACTTGATCTTCCAAGGATTCGCGCACCCAACCTCTGCTCTGGCCTTAGACCCGGAGCATATCGCCAGGTCCGAAGACGAGCCTTCTGAGCTCGCTGGACTATCTGCGGCTACCAGGCCCATTACGGGAGAGCCGGAGGAAGTAATGTCCCTGGCAACCATCACGAAGCCGGACCCTTCTCCGGACACTGGCTCCGAACCCACAGAGTCAGCATCGTGTGAGTTCGACCAAGGAGTTTCCCCCCTGCCCCACTCCACGGACTCCCTTTTCCCTGGCCAAACCTCTCCTTTAAGCGACGCTCTGGACTTAATGCGATCTCTTGTCATTACAGAGGAGCAATATCTGAACTACGCCCAGCCCGGAGTAGGTGCTGAGAGCAGGGAATTTTACTTCCCACCCACCACCCACTTTATGGCCACTGTCGAGGACTTAACCGACATGCTCGATTACTACTCCGAAGACATCGACGGTATGGACGACAATGCCGGAGAAGAGCAGGCCCAAAACCAACCATTTACCGGACGCTGGACGGCCACATCCTCGTAAGACGTCTACATGGTGGATACACCCAAAGAGAATAACGGCGATGGCAAAGAAGACCCAGTCGAGGATAAACCTCCTGAGATACAGCCAAAGCGCTGACGACAGCGGCGCCGCTCTAAGTCACGCCGTGGAAAAGATAGCAATACCGGCACAGGAGAAAACAATACTCTAGATGATGCCAAAGACAATGAAGACCCCGGTGAGCCAACCTCCGAGCAGGACGATCGGGAAGATGGGTGTGCTATCCCTGATGAACAGGCCGTAAACGAAGACTCCGTGGACAGTAATTATCTTCCGCTCTCCGAGAATGAGGTGAGCCTCGGCGACGAAGACTTTATCGTGCCTGAGGAACCTCTTGAGCAGGAGCGCTTCATGCGCCGGCTAATTGCCACTTCAAGGAGCCTGAAAAAGAAGCAGCAGCAACTTCAGGCTGATCAAGATCTGCTCAATGATAGATGGACTAATGTCTTGGCAGCCGAGGAATACGGCCTCGAGCGCCCAACCAAAAGTTACCCGAAGCGCAAATTGCTACCTCAATTCGATGACGAGGCACTTGAGCCCGTACCGTCAGCGCGTAATGCGGCCGACCGACCACCACGTGGCCGGGACAAAGCGGCAACTCAAGCCAAACACCAGCCCGTACTACTTCGCCATAAAGGCAGAAATATAACAGCTCGGGGATATACATATGACCTGCGGCAGGACCTGGACAGTAGAGCAGGTCAGACCAGATCGATCTAAGGATCATGTGGGCGTGCCCCAACACGGGATGACGGCTATCTAGATGGACTTGACAAGCATAATCACGCCCGGGCCGAAAAACGCAGATGGACTCCATCCGAGCTATTCGCGACTTGGCCCGATATAGAGGCGCCGCAC
Source organism: Aegilops tauschii subsp. strangulata (assembly GCF_002575655.3). NCBI lineage: Eukaryota > Viridiplantae > Streptophyta > Magnoliopsida > Poales > Poaceae > Aegilops > Aegilops tauschii. The sequence continues at coordinate 266,069,241 of NC_053038.3, read as the reverse complement.
ACACCCTTTGCTTCACTGACGAAGTAATGGAGCATGAATTCCCAGAAGGGTTTAAACCCGCGAACATCGAATCATATGATGGAACAACAGACCCCGCGATATGGATTCAGGATTTTCTTCTCCATATTCATATGGCCCGCGGTGATGATCTTCATGCCATCAAATACCTCCCGCTAAAACTCAAGGGACTAGCTCGACACTGGTTGAACAGCCTACCTGAAAACTCCATTGGCAGCTGGGAGGACCTAGAAGATGCCTTCCGTGACAACTTCCAAGGTATATACGTCCGACCTCCGGATGCCGATGACTTAAGTCACATAGTCTAACAGCCCAGAGAGTCAGCCAGGAAATTCTGGACTAGGTTCTTAACTAAAAAGAACCAAATCGTTGACTGTCCAGATGCCGAAGCCCTAGCAGGCTTCAAGCACAACATCCGCGACGAATGGCTCGCCCGACACCTCGGCCTTGAAAAGCCAAAGTCCATGGCATCTCTCACGACACTCATGACCTGGTTTTGCGCGGGCGAAGATAGCTGGCTAGCCCGTAGCAGTAACAAGGCAAGCGAACCTGGTACCTCTGAAGCCAGAAATAGCAACGGCAAGCCCCGACGCAACAGACACAAGCGTCGAAGCAACGATAACAATACCGATGACACTGCGGTTAATGTCGGATTCAGTGGCTCCAAGTCCGGCCAGCGAAAGAAGCCATTTAAAAGGAACAATCCGGGCTCATCTAGCTTGGACTGCATACTCGATCGTCCGTGTCAGATACACGGCACCCCCGATAAGCCAGCCAATCATACCAACAGAAGATGTTAGGTCTTTAAGCAGGCCGGCAAGTTAAATGCCGAGAACAAGGAGAAGGGGTCGCAAAGTGAGGACGATGACGAGGAGCCCCGTCCATCGAACACAGGGGGACATTAGAAGTTTCCCCCTCAGGTTAAAACGGTGAACATGATATACGTTACCCACATCCCCAAGAGGGAGCGCAAACGCGCGCTCAGGGACGTCTACGCGGTAGAGCCAGTCACCCCAAAATTCAACCCATGGTCGTCCTGCCCGATCACCTTCGATCTCAGGGACCATCCGACCAGTATCCATCTTGGCGGTTCAGCCGCACTGGTCCTCGACCAAATCATTGATGGATTCCACCTCACGCGAGTCCTCATGGACGGTGGAAGCAGGTTGTCACATCCCTAGTTCTTGTATGCACTAGGCTAGCCCTTCATGTGTGCATCATGTTTAAATTTCTCAGAAACTTGAAATGGGGATGACAGAAACCCCCAGCACCCCCCTTAATCCAACTAGGGTTTACTAAAATCTTTTTCAATGAACCTGAAATGCCCTTCTAAAATGTTCATCACCTTTTCCTTGGACTAGAACCTCTAACAAAAATGGTGCACACTTTTCTAGGACATCATAGGGTCACTGAATAAAATCATATTCTATTTGCAATTAGGCATTTAAATGCTATAAAATATTTGCAATGCTCAAATAATCATAAACTAAAATGTTTGCTGTTGGTTATATTCCAAACAGTGGCATTGAGTAGTTTCATGATTTTTGGATCTATTTAAGAATTTTAGTTACAGCCCTAAAGTGACAGCAAAATAGAAAACAGAAGAAAAATTGAATAGGAAGGAAACCTACCTAAATTACCTGTGCAACCCACCTGGCGGCCCAAGTGGCCGGCCCAGCCCACCTCCTCCTCCCCGAGCTTCTCTCCCTCCTATGCTCTCTCTCCCTCTCATGCCCGAGCGAAGCTCGTCGCCGCAGTTCGCTGCCACCGCGTCCACCGCATCCCCCTCGCCTCACTAACCTGTCCACGAGCCCCGCCACGGTCGCATACGCCTCTCCGTCGAGCCACGTGATGCGGGAAGCCCTGGAGAGCCGCCATCACCGTCGTCTTCACCTCCAGCCGCCGGAGATTGCCTTCGCTGCGCCGTCGACCTCAGCGCGTCCCCGAGCCCGCTGAGCATCTCGTTGCACCCGCCGTGAGCTCGTGCTCCTGCTCGCCCTCTCTGTTTTTCCCCTCGTCCACCGTAGTCGTCGCCTTGCCTGCAACCGAACGCCGGCGTCGCCCCGAGCTCGTTTCCAGCGAGCTCCGGCCGTCCCCGCTGCCACCATATGCCGTGCTGGATGCGGGTGAGCTCCAGCTCCCTGTAGCTGCCCTCGGCTGCTTGTTTGGGTGCCGGGGAAGCGATCCCGAGCCCCTGCACCGCACGAAATGGTCACCGCCGGCCAAACTCCGGCGGGCCGACGTGGCCACTTAATTAGGGCCTAAACTCCCCGGTAATCACCCGCTAGTGCCACTGCCATGTGGGCCCCGGTGCCAAAATTAATTAGTTTAATTTCTGTTTAGATTAGTGCTAATCTTGCGGACCCCACGTGTCATCTTTGGCTTTGACCAAGTCAGCGTTGACCGGTCCCACCTATCATCCACCCAACCCAGCTCTGAGTCACTGACCAATTGGTCCGGCAGCTCAAGTTTGACCTGGCTGGCCCAGTTGACCTGCTGACATCAGCGTTGCGCAATGCTGAAGCAGTAAAGCTTTCCTGGGATTTTAATAAATCAGAAATGATTTATTATTTCCACAAAATGCCCAAAACTTCTAAAAATCATAGAAAATAATCTATAGCTCAAAATGAAATAATTTATATATGAAAAATGATCAGAAAAATCCAATCTATCCATCTGTACTAGTTTCATGCATGTTTAAACAACTGAACCTTGCTGTTTAGATCAAAACATGATAATGCACTTCATAAGTTCTTAGTTTGAATTTGAATTAGCTCAAATCAACTCAAACCCTTCTATTCTTAGCTGCATTAGCTCAAATCACAGCATATTGACATGTCATGATCATGCATCATATTGTGCATTGGATTGATTGTGTTCTTTCTGTGTTTGCCGGTGGTTGTTCCCCCTCAGTAGACGTATGTTCCGATGATGATTTCGATGACACCGATGAAGAGCTATATCATCTTCAGAAGTGCCAGGCAAGCAAAACCCCCTTGTTCATTCCGATACAATCCCACTCTCTCGCTCCTGCTCTCTTTTACTACATTATGACAACATCGATTCAACTGTTACATGCTGCGGTAGCTGAACCCGTTTTCCTCTGCATGACCTGTCATTGCCACAATAAATAGATGAAACCCACTAGCATGAGTAGGATATGTTTGAGCCCTTATGTGCCTACTCATTCATGCTTGTTTGTCATGCCTGCTACTGCTTAGAGTTGAGTCAGGTCTGATTCATCGGGGATGAATAGGAATGGTGATGAACATGTCCTACTGGGTGTGAGCTAAGTGTGTGAACACAATTTGGTAAAGGTATCGATGAGAGGCCATGTAGGAGTACATGGTGGCTTGTTTCATTGGAACCATCCTTAAGCACTGAGATCTGTATGTGTGATTTAAGATTCAGCTACTACCATGCATTGGGCCCGAAACCAATGGACCCTCTCGGCTTCCCAACCACCCTTGTCCTCTGTCCAGGAGTTGCAAGTAGTTTCTAGTGTTTGTAGTATGCTGGAGGCCGTGCACAGCGCTGACCCGAGGGGTGGGCTGTGATCCGGTAGGCACGTGGCCGGGCATGCCGGGTGCCCGTTTGGTGTCTCGGAACCCTGTACACAACGTTCGAGGCCGTATGTGGAAACCTCGGCTGGATTCCTGGCAGATGGAACCTGAATAGGCGATAAACCTGGACTAGAGGCTTGAGTGTTTAGGTAGGCCGTGGCCGACACCCTCGCTGGGCTTCCGCTTGAAGGTTGCCGAGTACATGTCATGTAAACGGCGGTAAGTGGTGAGAGCGTGTGTGAAGAAGTACACCCCTGCAGGGTTAACATCATCTATTCGAATAGCCGCGTCCGCGGTAAAGGACTACTCGGTTGCCTATACAGTTTATAGACAAGTGAAAGTGGACACTCTAGAATGCACTAGATAAGCGTGAGTGCTATGGATGGCGTTCTCGTAGGCAGACGGGAGCGGATCCATAGTGGTGTATTGATATGGTGAATATGTGGACTCGTGTGCGCCACCTCAAAGAGTTACTAGCAGTCATAGTTTAGGATAGCCACCGAGTCAAAGCTGGCTTGCTGCAGTTAAACTCCACCACCCCCCTTTGTTGATAATGATGCATATGTAGTTAGTTCTGATGTAACTCTTGCTGGGTATATTTGTACTCACGTTTGCCTATTTTATGTTTTGCAGAGAGACGTCAGTCTCGTTAGTAGTTACATGTGGACTTCGACGTTTAGTTTGATACCTCAGCTACGATCTTGTGCCCTCGGCAGGATTTGGTCGATAGTCAGGCTTCTCAGCCTATTTTATTAGTAGATGTCTGTACTCAGACATGTTAAGCTTCCGCATGTGCTTTGACTTGTGTGCTCTGAATGTTGGGTCATGAGACCCATGTTTGTAATATCCTGCTCCTCGGAGCCTAATGAATAAATACTTTCAGTCATAGAGTTTTGTTGTGATGCCATGTTGTATTTACACATATCGAGCATATTGTGTGTATGATTGAAATGCTTGGTATGTGTGGGATCCGACAACCTAGTTGTTTATCCTTGGTAGCCTCTCTTATGGGGAAATGTAGTCTTGTGCTTCCATGAGCCGTAGTAGTCCGCTACAGCCCGGTTCACCGGAGTCTTGCTAGCCCAGCACTACTGCTCTGGAACACTTGACTGGCCGGCATGTGATTCACCTCATTCTTGTGTCTGTCCCTGCGGGGAAATGTCACGCGGTGACATCCAGAGACCTGCCTAGCCTGCTACAGCCCGGTTCACCGGAGTCCTGTTAGCCCAGTGCTACAGCCCGGATTCGCACGCTGCTGACCGACATGCTCGATGTTGATTCATGTATGCCTGTCCCCGTAAGTTAGTGCCACTTTGGGTTCACGACTAGTCATGTCGGCCCGGGTTCTCTGTCATATGGATGCTAGCGACACTATCATATACGTGAGCCAAAAGGCGCAAACGGTCCCGGTCCAGGTAAGGCGGCACCCGTGGGAATACCGTGTGTGAGGCCGCAAAGTGATATGAGGTGTCACGTGCTAGATCGGTGTGACTTAGGATCAGGGTCCTGACAGCTTTGGTATTAGAGCCTGACTGCCTGTAGGATTACCAAGCCAAACTTGCCGCAGTTGTGTCTAGAAATGCTTTAGTTATATGTAGGGGAATTGATTGTGGGAGGGATGTAAGGCTCTTTTTACTCCTTTACCTTATGCCCTTCTGATCTGAGTCATCCTCTTCTCTTCTACAGGGATTAAGAACTAGGCTTCTCATCTATCTATCAGGATCACGTGTTAATAATCTGTAGACTTACAGGATTGTTGGTTTCAAGCCCCAGTCCAGTTCCTACTACTTTCCTGTGTTGTTAGTTGATCTCAGAACCTTGATATGTTGTCGTTGAGTGGTTATGCCACCATTTTTGTAGGATTTCTCAAATCTTCTCAAGCATTTATAGCCGTTATGCTGTCCGAGTCATCCCAGGTTTCTAAACAATCTGATACATTTGTAAATCCCTTCTTCCCGTTCTCGATGTTCCTTTGGGCCAGATTAAGCACACTAAGGTCTGTTGAGGTACTCCGTTGCCTTGACATGTATGTTGGAGTTAGTATTATGACCCTAGGTGTCTTCGAGAACCACTCAGTAATCTAGCAATGTTTTGTGTTCCTAGTGTGATGATTCTGGCCATCGTTCTCGAAAGCATCCCATGATGTTATTAGTTAGTAGGTATTCTATTCCTGGGTTCTTGACCCGAGATTCACCCTATTTACCTCATGTTGATAGTGTTGCTAGTTCCTTTAGCATATTAGTAACCTTTGCGATAGTCCTCGAGGTTCGTGGTACATCCTTCTTCCTATTACCATGAACCATTCTTAGCGGGAGTTCTTTTGACCCAATAGGTCACGACCAGAGTGCTCTTGATGATTTCTCCATTCTATACTATGAATCTGCCAGTTCTACCCTTTCCGCATGGGTTATCCAGAACAAATGTTGAGCTTCGCTTGACATACTAATCTATGCATCCACAACTCAGAAAGTTATATGTTCCTTGATTTGTCCCTCCATAGTTGTATCCTAACCTCCGTCTATCAAGTGATAGTCAGGAATAGTTGTGGCATCGTGTTCGTCAGTGTCTATTATCCTTGTGGTCCGTCGAGCCGTTCTATTTCAGAATGACTAGGAGAAACAAACTCCAGTACCTCATCCATATCTAGAATTGGGTCAAAGCAGTTGTATTCCGCAGATCAAAATGCCAATCCAGCTTTTGTTCTGTTCTACCTTGGATTGTTACAATCTTTATGTCAAGAATGTCATGTTGCACCACCTCTTATGAATTCTTGACGCAGTGATACTTCTCGCTATCATTATTCATTCCTCGGTCCCGTGTTGTTGTAACCGGAATGCCGACAAGTGAACTATGATGTGTGAAATCGATACTCCTAGCAACCTCATTGCTTGGTAGTTAATGGACAATATTCTCATTCTTAGCGTGTTGGTTATTGAATCATCATCCTAAGATTGATCGTGCTACCTAGTCCTTATTTCCGATGCACTCTTCGATCAATGAGTTAGGATTGTGTCAATCCCTCACTGTTTGGATCATAGCATCTTTCCTTTAAAGCAAGATTTCTCTCGAGCTTAATAACATTTCGGTGGTTCTTGATTTTCTGAATATCCTCTCAGAAGTATCACCGGGTTGTCCCCTGCCCGTTATGTTGAGCTCGTGATCAAGTTGGTTTTCTTATAATCCACCCCTTCTCCAAGAATCTATGTTGGATATCCCTGAGCTAGTTGGTTGAGCTAGACAACAACTTGGAGAGTTGGAAGATGAAAGCTTGTCCCGCTTAGTTCATCTCCAAAGGGATATCCTTGTGTTTGTGTGTTTGTTGAAGCAAGATGATATCTTCATCGATTGATCCTCGTGATCAATTGTTGGCGCTATTTTATTATCCAATCTTTGATTTGCGCATGGGCTATCGTCAAATCAAATGAGAACCAACGATAATCGTAATGTTGTCTTACTCGTGGTTGATCCCTCAAGCATACACCATTACCTCTTTTGGTCTGACCAATACTATCACATTGGTAACATAATGGTGGAATTCCAGTGATATGGAAATTCCGATGAGTTGATGTTGAGCCCATCAGCAGCATCTTGTCTCATCCATGATTCATGTTGAACATTGAGCTAGTGTTGGAAACTTGTAAGCATTTACTTCGTGTTCCGCTCATGAGGTATATATTTGGTGAAAGAAGTGACTTTCTCCAAGTTCACGTGCGTTAGGTGTAAGTTGCCACCATGAATTTGAGAAAGATTGTTTTCGTTTCCTTTGGAATCATCCCAAGTCATTCATCCATGTGTGAAGTATTCTATGGTCTGATAGACTGATCATCTTCATTCTATACGTATCCCTAGCACACCAAGCCACTGATTGATTTGTTCAAGGAGAAGAAGTTCTTTCATAAGAGCTAGTCATATGACTTATGCAAGGACTTCGATATCCTCGATGATGGTTCCCCACCTGAACTCGGTAGTGTTTTATTGCAAGACTACTATGTGGTCATGCTTGTCTGGGACAACATGTTCACATGTGTGTTGCAGAACCAGCTCATGTTTTGGAGCTTGCAATCGTAGTTCACTCCCGAGAATCTCGCAACTCCATCTCGTCAATTTGTGTTGCAATCTTTCATTTTTCTCTCTAGACTGGATGGGTCTGGAATATCCTGACACCAACCAGATCTGAATCCCAGGAAGATATGATGGTTGGAACGTTTCCCAAGAACTATAATATTGGTCTCTCTGTAACCCGGTAAAGTGGATGTCGTGGCTAACACACCCAGCCGGAAGACCTATTATTGTAGTATCCTGATTGATAAAGTTGGCCACCTCCCCATAAGTATTCTGTAGGATTACCACCTTCGTTATTCCTAATGGTTCTTGCGCTCCCAAAGTACGACCTTCTACTTGATCTTCAAGATACCAAACAATGTGAAATGGGTTACGCTAGTACATCAAGGAGAACATTAGAAGCGGAGTGCTAAATGTCTCTCGGTCGATCATCCAGATTTTGTTTCCTTGGCCTCGCTAGGGTGAAATCTGAGTAGATGTTATCTTCCTTTGCATCTGCATTGTCCATCACTATTCATCATGGTAGTATGTTGGGTTGCCAGGATCCTTGACACGGATGTTGGTAGAACCTTGATGAATATGGAAATGCTCAAGTTCTTGAGAGCACGCGCAAGCAAAATCTTCCCTTGCGTTGTCTTCACCAAGGTAGTCCACATCATCCATTCTAGCCCGAGTGTGTCGTTCTCCTGAACTCCGTCAAAACGATCATTCGTAAATTGCCTCAGGCTGGTGAGAAGAGTTCCAATGATCTACGTATCAAAAGTCATTCATTTTTGCCACTTGAGGGAATAATTCTACGAGTCACCCTCCCTAAGGTGCCCCGTTATGGAATCATGGCAATTCTTCCTCGCTATTTTGAAACCCTCGTCAAATTGTTTCTTCCGTCCCTCCTGATGCATGTTTTTGCCTCTCAGCTCCAGAGATGTTTCTGCGTCTCATTCCGTGAGTTGATCTTGTGATCATTGGGATGATCCTAAGTTGCTCGAACCTCAAGAAGATCGATTCCTCTAAAATTCTCCCTTTCTTCTCATTTGTCATGTTGGATGTAGTTCTCAAAGCAAGACGTCGAGATGAAGCTGATGCAATGAATCAACATCCTCGAGAAAGACATCTGGATCGTGAAGATTGTATTAGCTTGTGTCCCTCTGTCTTCTTACCTCATGACTTGAATCTCGGGACGAGATTCTTGTTTAGTAGGGGTGAGTTGTCACATCCCTAGTTCTAGTATGCACTAGGCTAGCCCTTCATGGGTGCATCATGTTTAAATTTCTCAGAAACATGAAATGGGATGACAGAAACCCCCAGCAACCCCCTTAATCCAACTAGGGTTTACTAAAATCTTTTTCAACGGACCTGAAATGCCCTTCTAAAATGTTCATCGTCTTTGCCTTGGTCGTGAACCTCTGACAAAAATGGTGCACACTTTTCTAGGACATCATAGGGTCACTGAATTAAATCATATTCTATTTGCAATTGGGCATTTAAATGCTATAAAATATTTTAAATGCTCAGATGATCATAAACTAAAATGTTTGCTGTTGGTTATATTCCAAACAGTGGCATTGAGCAGTTTCATGATTTTTGGATCTGTTTAAGAATTTTAGTTAAAGCCCTAAAGTGACAGCAAAATAGAAATCAGAAGGAAAATTGAATAGGAAGGAAACCTACCTAACTTACCTATGCAGCCCACCTGGCGGCCCAAGTGGCCAGCCCAGCCCACCACCTCCTCCCTGTCGTCTTCCACCTCCTGTCAGTAGGCAGGAGGGCGTGTGCCTCGCACGCGTGCATGCTGTCCCAGCCACCTCCTGCTTGCTGCTTCGCCCTGGCCCTCCCTGGTGCAGCCATGCACCCCGGGACCCCTCTCACTCACTCCCCAAGCTTCTCTCCCTCCTCTGCTCTCTCTCCCTCTGATGCCCGAGTGAAGCTCTTCACCGCCGTTCGCTGCCACCACGTCCACCGCGTCCCCCTCGCCTCACTGACCTGTCCTCGAGCCCCGCCACGGTCGCCTACGCCTCTCCATCGAGCCACGTGACGTGGGAAGCCCTGGAGAGCCGCCATCGCCATCGTCTTCACCTCCAGCCGCCGGAGATCGCCTTCGCTGGGCCCTCGACCTTAGCGCGTCCCCGAGCCCGCTGAGCATCTCATCGCACCCGCTGTGAGCTCCTTCTCCTGCTCGCCCTCTCCGTTTTTTCTCTCGTGCGCCGTAGCCATCGCCTCGCCTGCAACCGAACGCCGGCGCCGCCCCGAGCTCGTTTCCACCGAGCTCCGACCGTCTTTGCTGCCACCACATGCCGCGCTGGATAAGGGTGAGCTCCAGCTCCCCGTAGCTGCCTTCGGCTACTCGTTTGGGCGCCGGGGAAGTGATCCCGAGCCCCTCCGCCGCACGAAATGGTCGCCGCCGGCCAAACTCCGGCGGGCCGACGTGGCCACTTAATTAGGGCCTGAACAACCCGGTGATCACCCCCTAGTGCCACTGCCATGTGGGCCCTAGTGCCAAAATTAATTAGTTTAATTTCTGTTTAGATTAGTGCTAATCTTGCGGACCCCACGTGTCAGCTTTGACTTTGACCAAGTCAGCATTGACCGGTCCCACTTGTCATCCACCCAACCCAGCTTTGAGTCATTGACCAATGGGTCCTGCAGGTGAGGTTTGACCTGGCCGGCCCAGTTGACCTGCTAACATCAGCCTTGCGCAATGCTGAAGCAGTAAAGCTTTTCTGGGATTTTAATAAATCAGAAATGATTTATAATTTCCACAAAATGCCCAAAACTTCTAAAAATCATAGAAAATAATCTATAGCTCAGAATGAAATAAATTATATATGAAAAATGATCAAAAAATCCAATCTATCCATCTGTACCGGTTTCATGCATGCTTAAACAACTGAACCTTGCTGTTTAGATCAAAACATGATAATTCACTTTATAAGTTCTTAGTTTGAATTTGAATTTGAACCTTTGGTTCAAATCAACTCAAACCCTTCTGTTCTTAGCTGCATTAGCTCAAATCACAGCATATTGACATGTCATGATCATGCATCATATTGTGCATTGCATTGATTGTGTTCTTTCTGTGTTTGCCGGTGGTTGTTCCCCCTCGGTATATGTATGTTCCGATGGTGAGTTCGATGACACCGATGAAGAGCTATATCATCTTCAGAAGTGCCAGGCAAGCAAATCCCCCTTGTTCATTCCGATACAATCCTGCTCTCTTGCTCCTGCTCTCTTTTACTGCATTAGGACAACATCGATTCAACCGTTACATGCTGCGGTAGCTGAACCCCTTTTCCTCTACATGACATGTCATTGCCACAGTAAATAGATGAAACCCACTAGCATGAGTAGGAGTTGTTTGAGCCTTTATGTGCCTACTCATTCATGCTTGTTTGTCATGCCTGCTACTGCTTAGAGTTGAGTCAGGTCCGATTCATCAGGGATGAATTGGAATGGTGATGAACATGTCCTACTGGGTGTGAGCTAAGTCTGTGAACATGATTTGGTAAAGGTATCGATGAGAGGCCATGTAGGAGTACATGGTGGGTTGTTTCACTGGAACTGTCCTTAAGCACTGAGATCTGTATGTGTGATTCAAGATTCAGCTACTACCATGCATTGGGCCCGAAACCAATGGACCCTCTCGGCTTCCCAACCACCCTTGTCCTCTGTCCAGGAGTTGCAAGTAGTTTCTAGTGTTTGTAGTATGCTGGAGGCCGTGCGCAGCGCTGACCTGAGGGGTGGGCTGTGATGCGGTAGGCACGTGGCCGGGCATGCCGGGTGCCCGTTTGGTGTCTCGGAACCCTGTACACAACGTTCGGGGCCGTATGTGGAAACCTCGGCCGGATTCCTGGCAGATGGAACCTAAATAAGCGATAAACCTGGACTAGAGGCTTGAGTGTTTAGGTAGGCCGTGGCCGACACCCTCGCTGGGCTTCTGCTTGAAGGTTGCCGAGTACATGTCATGTAAACGGCAGTAAGTGGTGAGAGCGTGTGTGAAGAAGTACACCCCTGCAGGGTTAACATCATCTATTCGAATAGCCGCGTCTGCGGTAAAGGACTACTCGGTTGCCTATACAGTTTATAGACAAGTGAAATTGGATACTCTAAAATGCACTAGATAAGCATGAGTGCTATGGATGGCGTTCTCGTAGGGAGACGGGAGCGGGTCCATAGTGGTGTATTGATATGGTGAATATGTGGACTCGTGTGCGCCACCTCAAAGAGTTACTAGCAGTCATAGTTTAGGATAGCCACCGAGTCAAAGCTGGCTTGCTGCAGTTAAACTCCACCACCCCCCTTTGTTGATAATGATGCATATGTAGTTAGTTTTGATGTAACTCTTGCTGGGTATACTTGTACTCACGTTTGGCTATTTTATGTTTTGAAGAGAGACGTCAGTCTCGTTAGTAGTTCCGTGTGGACTTCGACGTTTAGTTTGATACCTCAGCTACGATCTTGTGCCCTCGGCAGGATCTGGTTGATAATCAGGCTTCTCAGCCTATTTTATTTGTAGATGTCTGTACTCAGACATGTTAAGCTTCCGCATGTGCTTTGACTTGTATGCTCTGAATGTTGGGTCATGAGACCCATGTTTGTAATATCTCGCTCCTCGGAGCCTAATGAATAAATAGTTTGAGTCATAGAGTTTTGTTGTGATGCCATGTTGTATTTACACATATCGAGCATATTGTGTGTATGATTGAAATTCTTGGTATGTGTGGGATCCGACAACCTAGTTGTTTATTGTTGGTAGCCTCTCTTATGGGGAAATGTAGTCTTGTGCTTCCATGAGCCGTAGTAATCCGCTACAGCCCGGTTCACCGGAGTCCTGCTAGCCCAGCACTACTGCTCCGGAACACTTGACTGGCCAGCATGTGATTCACCTCGTTCCTGTGTCTGTCCCTTCGGGGAAATGTCATGCAGTGGCATCCGGAGTCCTGCCTAGCCTGCTACAACTCGGTCCACCGGAGTCCTGTTAGCCCAGTGCTACAGCCCGGATTCGCGCGCTGCTGGCCGACATGCTCGATGTTGATTCATGTATGCCTGTCCCCGTAAGTTAGTGCCACTTTGGGTTCACGACTAGTCATGTCGGCCCGGGTTCTCTGTCATAGGGATGCTCGCGACACTATCATATATGTGAGCCAAAAGGCGCAAACAGTCTCGGGCCAGGTAAGGCGGCACCCGTGGGAATACCGTGCGTGAGGCCGCAAAGTGATATGAGGTGTTACATGCTACATCGGTGTGACTTAGGATCGGGGTCCTCACAGCTTTGGTATTAGAGCCTGACTGCCTGTAGAATTACCAAGCCAAACAGGTCGCAGTTGTGTCTAGAAATGCTTTAGTTATATGTAGGGGAATTGATTGTGGGAGGGACGTAAGGCTCTTTTTACTCCTTTACCTTATGCCCTTCTTATTTGAGTCATCCTCTTCTCTTCTATGGGGATTAAGAACTAGGCTTCTCGTCTATCTATCAGGATCACGTGTTACTAATCCGTAGACTTATAGGATTGTTGGTTTCAAGCCCCAGTTCAATTCCTACTACTTCCGTGTGTTGTTAGTTGATCTCAGAACCTTGATATGATGTTGTTGAGTGGTTATGCCACCATTTTTGCAGGATTTCTCAAATCTTCTCGAGCATTTACAGGCGTTATGCTGTCCGAGTCATCCCAGGTTTCTAAACAATCTGATACATTTGTAAATCCCTTCTTCCCGTTCTCGATGTTCCTTTGGGCCAGATTAAGCACACTAATCGGTCTGTTGAGGTACTCCATTGCCTTGACATGTATGTTGGAGTTAGTATTATGACCCTAGGTGTCTTCGAGAAGCACTCAGTAATCTAGCAATGTTTTGTGTTCCCAGTGTGATGATTCTGGCCATCGTTCTGGAAAGCATCCCATGATGTTATTAGTTATTTGGTATTCTATTCCTGGGTTCTTGACCCGAGATTCACCCTATTTACCTCATGTTTATAGTGTTGCTATTTCCTTTAGGATATTAGTAACCTTTGTGATAGTCCTCGAGGTTCGTGGTACATCCTTCTTCCTATTACCATGAACCATTCTTGGCAGGAGTTCTTTTGAACCAAAAGCTCATGACCAGAGTGCTCTTGATGAGTTCTCCATTCTATACAGTGAATCTGCCAGTTCTACCCTTTCCGCATGGGTTATCCGGAAGAAATGTTGAGCTTCGCTCGACATACTAATCTATGCATCCACAACTCAGAAAGTTATATGTTCCTTGAGTTGACCCTCCTTAGTTGTATCCTAACCTCCGTCTATCAAGTGATACTCAGGAATAGTTGTGCCATTGTGTTCGTCAGTGTCTATTATCCTTGTGGTCCGTCGAGCCGTTCTATTTCAGAATGACTAGGAGAAACAAACTCCAGTACCTCATCCATATCTAGATTTGGGTCAAAGCAGTTGTATTCTGCAGATCAAAATGCCAATCCAGCTTTTGCTCTGTTCTACCTTGGAGTGTTACCATCTTTATGTCAAGAATGTCATGAGAATTGCACCACCTCTTATGAATTCTTGACGCAGTGATACTTCTCGCTATCATTATTCATTCCTCGGTCCCATGTTGTTGTAACCGGAATGCCGACATGTGAACTATGATGTGTGAAATCGATACTCCTAGCAACCTCGTTGCTTGGTAGTTAATGGACAATATTCTCATTGTTAGAGTGTTGGTTATTGAATCATCAACCTAAGATTGATCGTGCTACCTAGTCCTTATTTCCGGTGCACTCTTTGATCAATGAGTTAGGATTGTGTCAATCCCTCACTGTTTGGATCATAGCATCTTTCCTTTAAAGCAAGATTGCTCCCGAGCTTACTAACATTTCGGTGGTTCTTGATTTTCTGAATATCCTCTCAGAAGTATCACCGGGTTGTCCCCTGCTCGTTATGTTGAGCTCGTGATCAAGTTGGTTTTCTTATAATCCACCCCTTCTCCAAGAATCTATGTTGGATATCCCTGAGCTAGTTGGTTGAGCTAGACAACAACTTGGAGAGTTGGAAGATGAAAGCTTGTCCCGCTTAGTTCATCTCCAAAGGGATATCCTCGTGTTTGTGTGTTTGTTGAAGCAAGATGATATCTTCATCGATTGATCCTCGTGATCAATTGTTGGCGCTATTTTATTATCCAATCTTTGATTTGCGCATGGGCTATCGTCAAATCAAATGAGAACCAACGATAATCGTAATGTTGTCTTACTCGTGGTTGATCCCTCAAGCATACACCATTACCTCTTTTGGTCTGACCAATACTATCACATTGGTAACATAATGGTGGAATTCCAGTGATATGGAAATTCCGATGAGTTGATGTTGAGCCCATCAGCAGCATCTTGTCTCATCCATGATTCATGTTGAACATTGAGCTAGTGTTGGAAACTTGTAAGCATTTACTTCGTGTTCCGCTCATGAGGTATATATTTGGTGAAAGAAGTGACTTTCTCCAAGTTCACGTGCGTTAGGTGTAAGTTTCCACCATGAATTTGAGAAAGATTGTTTTCGTTTCCTTTGGAATCATCCCAAGTCATTCATCCATGTGTGAAGTATTCTATGGTCTGATAGACTGATCATCTTCATTCTATACGTATCCCTAGCACACCAAGCCACTGATTGATTTGTTCAAGGAGAAGAAGTTCTTTCATAAGAGCTAGTCATATGACTTATGCAAGGACTTCGATATCCTCGATGATGGTTCCCCACCTGAACTCGGTAGTGTTTTATTGCAAGACTACTATGTGGTCATGCTTGTCTGGGACAGCATGTTCACATGTGTGTAGCGGAATTAGCTCATGTTTTGGACCTTGCTATCGTAGTTCACTCCCGAGAACCTCGCAATGCCATCTCGTTGATTTGTGTTGCAATCTTTCATTTTTCTCTCTTGACTGGATGAGTCTAGAATATCCTGACACCAACCAGATCTGAATCCCAGGAAGATATGATGGTTGGAACGTTTCCCAAGAACTGTAATATTGGTCTCTCTGTAACCCGGTAAACTGGATGTCGTGGCTAACACAACCAGCCGGAACACTTATTATTGTAGTATCCTGATTGATAAAGTTGGCCACCTCCCCATAAGGATTCCGTAGGATTTACCTCCTTAGTTATTCCTAATGGATTCTTGCACTCCCGAAGTCCGACCTTCTACTTGATGTTCAAGATACCAAACCATATCAAGTGGGTTACGCTAGTACATCGAGGAGAACATTAGAAGCGGAGTGCTAAATGTCTCTCGGTCGATCATCCAGATTTTGTTTCCTTGGCCTCGCTAGGGTGAAATCTGAGTAGACGTTATCTTCCTTTGCATCTGCATTGTCCATCACTATTCATCATGGTAGTATGTTGGGTTGCTAGGATCCTTGACACGGATGTTGGTAGAACCTTGATGAATATGGAAATGCTCAAGTTCTTGAGAGCACGCGCAAGCAAAATCATCACTTGCGTTGTCTTCAACAAGGTAGTCCACATCATCCATTCTAGCCCGAGTGTGTCGTTCTCCCGAACTCCGTCAAATGATCATTTGTAAATTGCCTCAGGCTGGTGAGAAGAGTTCCAAGATCTATGTATCGAAAGTACTTCATTTTTGCCACTTGACGGAATAATTCTACGAGTCACCCTCCCTAAGGTGGCCCGTTATGGAATCATGGCAATTCTTCCTCGCTACATTGAAACCCTCGTCAAATTATTTCTTCCATCCCTCCTGATGCATGTTTTTGCCTCTCAGCTCCAGAGATGTTTCTACGTCTCATTCCGTGAGTTGATCTTGTGATCATTGGGATGATCCTAAGTTGCTCGAACCTCAAGAAGATCGATTCTTCTAAAATTCTCCCTTTCTTCTCATTGTCATGTTGGATGTAGTTCTCAAAGCAAGACGTCGAGATCAAGGTGATGCAATGAATCAACATCATCAAGAAAGACATCTGGATCGTGAAGATTGTATTAGCTTGTGTCCCTCTGTCTTCTTACCTCACGACTTGAATCTCAGGACGAGATTCTTGTTTAGTAGGGGTGAGTTGTCACATCCCTAGTTCTGGTATGCACTAGGCTAGCCCTTCATGTGTGCATCATGTTTAAATTTCTCAGAAACTTGAAATGGGGATGACAGAAACCCCCAGCACCCCCCTTAATCCAACTAGGGTTTATTAAAATCTTTTTCAATGAACCTGAAATGCCCTTCTAAAATGTTCATCATCTTTGCCTTGGTCTATAATCTCTGACAAAAATGGTGCACACTTTTCTAGGACATCATAGGGTCACTGAATTAAATCATATTCTATTTGCAATTGGGCATTTAAATGCTATAAAATGTTTTAAATGCTCAAATAATCATAAACTAAAATGTTTGCTGTTGGTTATATTCTAAACAGTGGCATTGAGCAGTTTCATGATTTTTGGATCTGTTTAAGAATTTTAGTTAAAGCTCTAAAGTGACAGCAAAATAGAAAACAGAAGAAAAATAGAATGGGAAGGAAACCTACCTAACTTACCTGTGCAGCCCACCTGGCGGCCCAAGTGGCCGGCCCAGCCCACCTCCTCCTCCCTGTCGTCTTCCACCTCCTTCCAGTAGGCAGGAGGGCGTGTGCCTTGCACGCGCGCACGCGGCCCCGGCCACCTCCTGCTTGCCGCTTCGCCCTGGCCCTCCCTGGTGCAGCCACGCACCCCCTTGACACCTCTCACTCACTCCCCGAGCTTCTTTCCCTCCTCTGCTCTCTCTCCCTGTCATGCCCGAGCAAAGGTCATTGCCGCCGTTCGCTGCCACCGCATCCACCGCGTCTCCCTCGCCTCACTGACCTGTCCACGAGCCCCGCCACGGTTGCCTACGCCTCTCCGTCGATCCACGTGACGCGGGAAGCCCTGGAGAGCCGCCATTGCCGTCGTCTTCACCTCCGGCCGCCGGAGATTGCCTTCGCTGCCCCGTCGACCTCAGTGCGTCCCCGAGCCCGCCGAGCATCTCGTCGCACCTGCCGTGAGCTCCTGCTCCTGCTCCCCCTCTCTGTTTTTTCCCTCGTGCGCCGTAGCCGTCGCCTCGCCTGCAACCAAACGTCGGCGCCGCCCCGAGATTGTTTCTAGTGAGCTCCGGCCGTCCCCGCTACCACCACATGCCGCGTTGGATGCAGGTGAGCTCTAGCTCCCCGTAGCTGCCCTCGGCTGCTCGTTTGGGCGTCGGGGAAGCGATCCAGAGCCCCTCCGCTGCACGAAATGGTCGCTGCCGGCCAAACTCCGGCGGGCCGACGTGGCCACTTAATTAGGGCGTAAACACCCTGGTAATCACCCCCTAGTGCCACTGCCATGTGGGCCCCGGTGCCAAAATTAATTAGTTTAATTTCTATTTAGATTAGTGCTAATCTTGCGGACCCCACGTGTCAGGTTTGACTTTGACCAAGTCAGCGTTGACCAGTCCTACGTGTCATCCACCCATCCCAGCTCTGAGTCACTGACTAATGGGTCCTGCAGGTCAGGTTTGACCTGGCCGGCCCAGTTGACCTGCTGACATCAGCCTTGCGAAATGCTGACGCAGTAAAGCTTATCTAGGATTTTAATAAATCAGAAATGATTTATTATTTCCAGAAAATGCCCAAAACTTCTAAAAATCATAGAAAATAATCTATAGCTCAGAATGAAATAAATTATATATGAAAAATGATCAAAAAATCCAATCTATCCATCTGTACTAGTTTCATGCATGTTTATGCAACTTAACCTTGCTTTTTAGATCAAAACATGATAATGCACTTTATAAGTTCTTAGTTTGAATTTGAATTTGAACCTTTGGTTCAAATCAACTCAAACCCTTCTATTCTTAGCTGCATTAGCTCAAATCACAGCATATTGACATGTCATGATCATGCATCATATTGTGCATTGCATTGATTGTGTTCTTTCTGTGTTTGCCGGTGGTTGTTCCCCCTCAGTAGACGTATGTTCCGATGATGAGTTCGATGACACCGATGAAGAGCTATATCATCTTCAGAAGTGCCAGGCAAGCAAAACCTCCTTGTTCATTCCGATACAATCCCACTCTCTCGCTCCTACTCTCTTTTACTGCATTAGGACAACATTAGTTCAACTGTTACATGCTGCGGTAGCGGAACCCCTTTTCCTCTCCATGACCTGTCATTGCCAAAGTGAATAGATGAAACCCACTAGCATGAGTAGGAGTTGTTTGAGCCCTTATGTGCTTACTCATTCATGCTTGTTTGTCATGCCTGCTATTGCTTAGAGTTGAGTCAGGTCTGATTCATCAGGGATGAATTGGAATGGTGATGAACATGTCCTACTGGGTGTGAGCTAAGTGTGTGAACACGATTTGGTAAAGGTATCGATGAGAGGCCATGTAGGAGTACATGGTGGGTTGTTTCATTGGAACCGTCCTTAAGCACTGAGATCTATATGTGTGATTTATGATTCAGCTGCTACCATGCATTGGGCCCGAAACCAATGGACCCTCTCGGCTTCTTAACCACCCTTGTCCTCTGTCCAGGAGTTGCAAGTAGTTTATGGTGTTTGTAGTATGCTGGAGGCCGTGCGCAGCACTGACCTGAGGGGTGGGCTGTGATGCGGTAGGCACGTGGCCGGGCATGCCGGGCGCCCGTTTGGTGTCTCGGAACCATGTACACATCGTTCGGGGCCGTATGTGGAAACCTCGGCCGGACTCCCTGTGGATGGAACCTGAATAGGCGATAAACCTGGACTAGAGGATTGAGTGTTTAGGTAGGCCGTGGCCGACACCCTCGCTGGGCTTCCGCTTGAAGGTTGCCGAGTACGTGTCGTGTAAACGGCGATAAGTGGTGAGGGCGTGTGTGAAGAAGTACACCCCTGCAGGGTTAACATCATCTATTCGAATAGCCGCGTCCGTGGTAAAGGACTACTTGGTTGCCTATACAGTACATAGACAAGTGAAACTGGATACTCTAAAATGCGCAAGATAAGCGTGAGTGCTATGGATGGCGTTTTGGTAGGGAGACGGGAGCGGATCCATAGTGGTGTATTGATATGGTGAATATGTGGACTCGTGAGCGCCACCTCAAAAGAGTTACTAGCAGTCTTAGTTTAGGATAGCCACCGAGTCAAAGCTGGCTTGCTGCAGTTAAACTCCACCACCCCCCTTTGTTGATAATGATGCATATGTAGTTAGTTCTGATGTAACTCTTGCTGGGTACATTTGTACTCATGTTTGCCTATTTTATGTTTTGCAGAGAGACATCAGTCTCGTTAGTAGTTCCGTGTGGACTTCGACGTTTAGTTTGATACCTCAGCTAAGATCTTGTGCCCTCGGCCGGATCTGGTAGATAGTCAGCCTTCTCAGCCTTTTTCATTTGTAGATGTCTGTACTCAGACATGTTAAGCTTCCGCATGTGCTTTGACTTGTATGCTCTGAATGTTGGGTCATGAGACCCATGTTTGTAATATCTTGCTCCTCAGAGCCTAATGATTAAATACTTTGAGTCGTAGAGTTTTGTTGTGATGCCATGTTGTATTTACACATATCGAGCATATTGTGTGTATGATTGAAATGCTTGGTATGTGTGGGATCCGACAACCTAGTTGTTTATCCTTGGTAGCCTCTCTTATGGGGAAATGTAGTCTTGTGCTTCCATGGGCCGTAGTAGTCCGCTACAGCCCGGTTCACCGGAGTACTACTAGCCCAGCACTACTGCTCCGGAACACTTGACTGGCCGGCATGTGATTCACCTCGTTCCTGTGTCTGTACCTTTGGGGAAATGTCACGCGGTGACATCCGGAGTCCTGCCTAGCCTGCTACAGCCCGGTTCACCGGAGTCCTGTTAGCCCAGTGCTACAGCCCGGATTCGCATGCTGCTGACCGACATGGTCGATGTTGATTCATGTATGCCTGTCCCCGTAAGTTAGTGCCACTTTGGGTTCACGACTAGTCATGTCGGCCCGGGTTCTCTGTCATATGGATGCTAGCGACACTATCATATACGTGAGGCAAAAGGCGCAAACGGTCCCGGGCCAGGTAAGGCGGCACCCGTGGGAATATCGTGCGTGAGGCCGCAAAGTGATATGAGGTGTTACATGCTAGATCGGTGTGACTTGGGATCGGGGTCCTCACACAACCATAACCTACTATATCCGGATACAGTGCGCAAAATGGGCATCGGTCCATCAAGGATCAAGCCCACAAAAACTACCTTTAAAGGAGTTATAGCAGGTGTAGAGGCCCGCTGCACGTGCTCAATCACATTGGAGGTCGTCTTCGGATCCCCGGACAACTTCCGAAACAAAGACTTGAGATTCGATATCGTTCCTTTCCGCAGTGGCTATCACGCACTACTCGGATGAACTGCATTCGCCCGATTCAATGTGGTGCCACACTATGCTTATCTCAAACTCAAGACGCCCGGACCACGCGGTGTCATAACAGTCAATGGAAACACGGAGCACTCCCTCCGTACTGAGGAGCACACAGCACCTCTGGCAGCAGAAGTACAGAGCGGCCTTATCGAGCAGAACCTTAATTCGGTGGCCAAATCTCCCGAACACTGTCAAACGAGTCCGGACTACTCTGCAGCAGGACATCCCAGCTCGTCAAGTGCTCAACTAGCAATTATGCCTCCGTCTCATTCCCGACCAAATGGCGGCGTACGTACCGCGCATACATAACTACGCACTCAAAATGCCATGGGCATAGACAGAGGCGTAACTTTATTGTGGCCCATCATACGGCTCACACACATACTTTTCCTTTTCCTTTTTACCATTTTCGGTCTCTTTTTCACAGACCCCTCCTGACGGTCTGATCATCGGTCCTTTTGAAGGATAGATATACCAAGGCGGCAAGCAGTACAGACGTGTGGGGGAATCTCTAGATGCTCTTCTTGATGATCGTTCTACCTGTTTTCAGGACCCGCACGCAGATCCCCTTGGTCTTGGCATGTTAAATAGCCAGGTTGCTTATCGGACTATTTGTACAAATACGCTTAGACATATCAATCAAATTATAACGGAAACAGTTTGCGGCCCAACTTACGTGGCACTAGCTTACTACTTCATCTTATTATTCTTATCGATTGCACCCGTACACTTTGGTACGCTTTAATTCGCCAGGGGCTTCATTGTGCTCCATACTACGGCAACAAAGTCCGAACACTTTTTACAGTACAGTTCGGCACCCCGAATTTTAGCATTATATGCATCGGCTCCGAATCATGTCTTTGGTCAATAGTTGGGTTACCCGGCTCCTGTGCTTGCTACCTTACGTTCGGTCCTATCAGCTAAGGTAGTAAAGGGAGAACTATTGCGATTGTGTTTCTGGTTTACCCGAGCAAATACCTTAGTAGAGAAAGCCGAAAACTAACTGTCATGATGCGGCGAGAGCTGGTCAGCTATTCGGAGGTTAAAAAATCTTTTTCGATTTTTTCCGCATTATGCGATGAATCGGCCTTCATTCGATAAGGTGTTTACACCACCCTAGTCCGGGTTAAATGCTAACTAGGGGCTGCACCTACATTTTTATTGTCGAACTCATATGGCTAAGTGAGGGTGATAAAGCCACATAGTCCGATTGCCTGGTTCGTTGCACTAAACACCTCCTTCAAGGACCAAATTCTTGGATCAAGAGTGTTTAGACTCCATCCCGAACACCCCCGTACTACCTACATGGGGGCTGAAGCCGACAACTGGCCAACTCTCAGATTTAATAATAACGGCCGCACTGGAGGCAAAATTTTAAGCAAGCATTATATTACATAACGGCTTTTTTTCGTCATACAAGACAAGATAACATGAATGTATTCATTCGAAGATAATATCTTTTGAACGCTAGCCCTCTACAATGCGGGATCCCTTGAGGACATCATCAAAATACCGCTCAGGCATGCAGTACTCCTTGCCAGAGGGCGGTCCCTCGGTCACGAGCTTGACGGCGTCCATCTTCGCCCACTCCATCTTGACACGTGTGAAGGCCATCCATGCACCTTCGATGCAGACCGACCACTTGATGGCATCAAGCTAAGGGCAGGCACTGACCAGCCGCTTCACGAGTCCGAAGTAGCTGCTGGGTATGGCTTCGGTAGGCCACAAACGGACTATCAAATCCATCATGGCCACTTCGGCCACCTTATGCAGTTCGGTCAGCTATTTCAGCTGATCGCTAAAGGGCACTGGATGCTCTGGCGCAAGATATTGCGACCAGAACAACTTCTCCATTGAGCTCCCTTCTTCGGCTCGGAAGAACTCGGCAGCATCCGCAACACTGCGCGGCGGATCCGCAAACGCTCCTGGAGAATTCCAACTCCAGGTCAGTAAGAGGTACCTTTTCTTCACATATTTGCTCTACATAATAAAGGCCTTACCCGCCGCTATTTAGCTGGCCTCCTGGATTTCCTGGAAGGCGCCCTGGGCTTCAACTCGGGCATCTTGTGCGCTTTGGCGGGCCTTGGCAAGTTGGGACTCTTGATCCGCAATATTGCGCTCCAAGGACTCGCATTTCTTCAAGGCGTCCTGGAGCTCCTGCTGGACCTCACCGACCTTGGCCTCGTGCTTTTCACGGGCGGCTTGTTCCTCCGCCGTTTTCTTCTGGGCTTCAGCCAATGCTTCCTTGAGGGTTTCCACCTCAGACGCCGCTCCTACAAATTATCATGTGATCAACACAAACAATTCATATCTCTCTATATCTGAATAGGTCATTACATACCTTGCTTGTCCTTCAGCTATTTTTTCACACGGCCGAGCTCTTCCTCGGTCCGCTCCAGACTCTGCTTCAGTCCGGAGACCTCAGTAGCATGAGAGGTCGCAGCTAGCAACAATGCCTGCTTATTCACATAGACATGTCCGGTTAGTCTCCTGCGAAAGTTATTTGATCCTCAGTCCGGCTTTTCTTTCCGAACACCGGACAGAGTCTCAGGGGCTACGGTCTATACTATGACATTGTTTTTACATAATTGCATCACATACCTCAAAGCTTGTCTGAAGGCTGGTGCAGGCTTCAGTCAGTCCGCTTTTAACGGACTGAACCCTCTCAACCACTGTACCCATAAGGATACGGTGTTCCTCAACAATGGAAGCACCTTGCAGCGCTTCCACCAGATTATCCAGTGCCTCTGGATGGACAGAGGACACCGGCGGAATAGGCGCACCTCCTTCTTTCAAAGGAAGCTGCTTGCCTAATTCCGGAGCCATATTGGACTCCGGAATGATATTCGGCTGGGGGCCGAACTGAATATGGCCCCCATCACCAGTCTCCAAGGGGATTTGCTCCCCCATGTGTCTGGCGGCCAAGGGGTCACCCTCTGGCACCACCCTGAACGCCTCCTTAACCTCTCCCTGGCCTGGGAAGGTCCTTCAACACCTCGGCGTCGCCCTAGGCCTTGGGAGATGGAAGCCGCCGGCGGTGACTCGCTGTCCATCGCCTTTGAATCCAGCGAACCCCCCGATGAGGATCGCTGGGAGCTGTCGTGGGCCGGACTGCAGCGCATGATTCTACATGTCAGAACTATAAAGTAAAGAAGTTGGATATATGAGTGCGTCGACGCCTTTGAGTACTTAGGATTCGGCCAGGGGCTTATCCCTGGGGCGCCACTCCGAGCTGCTGTCAGTATCCAGCGGGGTGTCGTCCGCGAGGGAGGCTCTCTCCTTCTTGGAAGCTTCAGCCTCCAGATGTGTGGAGGCCGCCCTCTTCTTCCTTCTCCCCTCTGGGGGAGAGTTTCTTTCCTCCTCCTCCCCCTCGTTATTCTCGGTGGGGGAGGAATGGGTTTCAGCGTCTTCGGATGTCACGTCCGGAGTACCCTTATGGTGGAGGCCACCTCTTGTCAGAAGCGAGATTTCTGGGTCTTCGGGCAGTGGAGCCGGACACTTGATCTGCTCCACTTTCTGTGTCCAACCCTAAAAAAGTAAAATAGGGAAGCTCAGACATTCTCCTTGAGCGTCCAAGTAAAGGATACACCTTGAAAACACGAAAAAACTTACCGGACTGGCAGGATGGGTCAGGTTGTACCCACGGTCTTCGGTCACCTTCGGCCATGTCTTATTGGCCATGAAGAGCACCTTCCAAATGACTTCATACGTAACGCCGAAGAACTGTTGCAGGGTCTGGTGCTTGGCCGGATCGAACTCCCACAAATTGCAGGTCCGGCTTTCGCAAGGAAGGATCCGGCGAAAAAGCATCGCCTGGATCACATTGACAAGTTTGATTTTCTTGTCGACCATGCTCTTGATGCGCATCTGTAGTGCTGTCAGCTCGTCCGACGAGGCCAGTCCAGGCCCTTCTCTAGCCAGGAGGTGAGCCGCATTGGGGCCCCGGACCTGAATTCGGGAGCCGCGGCCCAGGTGGCATCGCAGGGATCTGTGACGTAGAACCACTGTTGTTGCCACTTTTTGACGGTTTCCACAAAGGTACCCTTGGGCCATGTGACGTTGGGCACCTTGCTCACCATGGCGCCTCTGCACTCTGCGTGTTGGCCATCCACCACCTTCGGCTTCACATTGAAGATCTTTAACCATAGTCCAAAGTGGGGTGGGATGCGGAGGAAGGCCTCGCACACGACAATGAATGCCGAGATGTTGAGGAAGGAGTTGGGGGCCAGATCGTGGAAATCCAGCCCGTAGTAGAACATGAGTCCGCGGACGAATGAGTGGAGAGGAAATCCCAACCCGTGGACGAAGTGGGGGATGAACACTACCCTTTCATGGGGCTTCGGGGTGGGGATAATTTGCCCCTTGGCCGGAAGCCGATGGGCGATTTCCTTGGCCAAGTGTCCGGCCTCCGGGAGCTTCGTGATGTCTTTCTCCTTGACGGAGGAAACCATCCACTTGCCGTGCGCTCCAGATACGGACATGGTCGGAGCGCTTTTTTGAGGTGGAAAGGGTGGAAGCTTGGGCGCTGGGGCTCGAGAACAGATGGGTAGAGAGGAAGAAGGCATGGGTAGAAGGGGTGAATCTTTATCTCCTTATAAAGGCAGCGAATATCAAGCGCCTCCCCACTCGCCTTAAAACTCGCCTATTCCCCAAGGATCGTGCAGACGGCGCGGTTGGATTACCCACGCCCGTATTGATGAGAATCCCGCAGTAAGGGGACACGATCTCTGCTTCGACAAGACGTGCCAATAAAACTGCATCTTGAAACATGGAGCGGGAGGCTAAAAACGGTTCGAAATAATGACCGGGCGGTGATGTGATGTCACGCTACGAAAGTTGTCAGTAGATTGGACTCGTGAAAATGTTATACTCTCTGCGGATATGTGTGGTGTTTGTTTTACAGAGCCGGACACGTTCTATGTGTTCGAGAGCTGCTTTGGAGTATTCGGAGGAGGAACCTGCCTTGCAATGCCGAAGACAATCTGGACGCCGGACACATCCTCATTGAAGGCTGGTTCAGGGGGTACTAAGGGAGTCCTGGATTAAGGGGTCCTCGGGCGTCTGGCCTATGTGACATGGGTCGGACTGATGGGCCATGAAGATACAAGACAGAAGACTCTCTCCCGTGTCCGGATGGGACTCTCCTTTGCGTGGATGGCAAGCTTGGCATTCAGATATGTATATTCCTTCCTTTGTAAACCGACTCTGTACAACCCTAGGCCCCTCCAGTGTCAATATAAACAGGAGGGTTTAGTCCGTAGGGGCCATCATAATCATACAGGCTAGACTTCTAGGGTTTAGCCATTACGATCTCGTGGTAGATCAACTCTTGTAATCCTCATATTCATCAAGATCAATCAACCAGGAAGTAGGGTATTACCTCCATCAAGAGGGCCCGAACCTGGGTAAACATCGTGTCCCCCGTCTCCTGTTACCATCGACCTTAGACGCACAGTTCGGGACCCCCTACCCGAGATCCGCCGGTTTTGACACCGACAATGGTCCTTGTCCATCACATCATTCTCCTAATGATGAGATCCTGTTATCAAATGACAACTCGTGTCTACGGATAGGAAACCCTAACCATCTTTGATCAACGAGCTAGTCTAGTAGAGGCTCACTAGGGACACGGTATTTGTTTATGTATCCTGATACGTCTCCGTCGTGGCTACTTTTCCAAACTCTTTTGCCCTTGTTATTTACTCTAATTTGCAGGATTTGAATGGAACTAACCCGGACTGACACTATTTTTAGCAGAATTGCCTTGGTGTTACTTTGTGCAGAAATAAATTTTTTTGGAATTACCTGAAAATTAATGAAGAATATTTTTGGAATATATAAAAATATTGGCAAAAAAATCAACCACAGGGGTTCCAACCATTGGCCACAAGCATGGGGGCACCCCCCTGGGGCATGCCCAGCTGGCTTGTGGGCCCCTGGACCTCCTTCGACCCTAATTCCAACGCTATATACTCACATCCGGAGAGAAAAAATCAGAGAGAAGGATTCATCATGTTTTACAATACGGAGCCGCCGCCTCCTCCCATTCTTCATCGGGAGGGCTGACGTGGAGTCTGTTCGGGGCTCCGGAGAGGGGGATTCATCACCATCATCATCACCAACCTTCCTCCATCACATATTTCATGATGCTCACCACCGTGCGTGAGTAATTCCATCGTAGGCTTGCTGGACAGTGATGGGTTGGATGAGATTTATCATGTAATCTAGTTAGTTTTGTTAGGGTTTAATCCATAGTATCCACTATGTTCTGAGATTGATGTTGCTATGACTTTGCTATGATTAATGCTTGTCACTAGAGCCCGAGTGCCATGATTTCAGATCTGAACCTATTATGTTTTCATGAATATATTTGTGTTCTTGATCCCATCTTGCAAGTTGTAGACACCTATTATGAATTATGATCATACCCCAAGGTGACAATAATTGGGATTCTTTTTGGTGATTACCGTAGTTTAAGGAGTTCATGTATTCACTAAGTGCTAATGCTTTGGTCCGGTTCTCTATTGAAAGTGGGCCTTAATATCCCTTAGTGTCTGTTAGGACCCCGCCACCACGGGAGGGTAGGAAAAAAGATGTAATGCAAGTTCTTTTCCATAAGCACGTGTGACTAAATACGGAATACATGCCCACATCATATTGATGAATTGCAGCTAGTTCTGTGTCACCCCAGGTTATGACTGCTACATGATTAATATCATCTGACACAATTATCATTGCTGATCCATTGCCTATGAGCTTTCCACATATTGATCTTTGCTATGTTACTTTCGTTGCTACTACTGTTACAATCACTACAAAACTGCTACCGTTACTTTTTCCACTTTTACTGTTACTTCCATATTACATTGCTACTAAATAATTTGCTGCAGATATTAAGTCTTTCAGGTGTGGTTGAATTGACAACTCAGCTGCGAATACTTGAGAATATTCTTTGGCTCCCTTTTGTCGAATAAATAAATTTGGGTTGAATACTCTGCCCTCAAAAACTGTTGCGATCCCCTATACTTGGGGGTTATCAAGACCTTTTTCCGGCGCCGTTGCCGGGGAACATAGCTCTATTCTCTGAGTCACTTGTGATTTATATCTGTTGATTACTATGAGGAATCTGAAAGATACTAGAACCAAGATTTTTCTCTCTACACAAGGGAGGTAAGGAACTGCCATCAAGCTCTGCACTTGATTCACCTTCTATTTTGAGTAAGCTTGCGACACCTACACCTGCTACCAATTCCGATACATCGCATGTTATTGATGATGCTACTTATACTAGGAATGATGCTTATGATGCTACTACTTTGCTTGATAAAACTGTGCCACTGGGTGAATTACTTGATGAACATCTTGCTAAGGCTAGAACTATTGATTATGCTGAAGATGATGATATTTCTGAAACCAATGAAATTATTGAAACTGAGCACTTTGAAACACCTGTTAGACCTAGCTCTCCTATATATGAATTGCCTGTTATGCCTGAGGGTTATGTTCTGGATGGAGAGGTAGCTAGGGACTTTCTTGCTTGTAAGGACAGAGATGATCTTAAGAAATTATTATGCAAGTGGAAAGAAAAATCTTTGAATGCTAGAATGCAATATGAACCTAAGTTTGCTACTCCACCTATCTTTGTTACTGATAAGGATTATGAATTCACTGTCGATCCTGAGTTAATTACTTTGGTTGAATCTGATCGTTTCCATGGTTATGAATCTGAAACTTTTGTGGCACATCTTACAAAATTGAATGATATAGACACCCTATTTGCTCATGAGGAAAAAATCCGCTATTACTATATTCTTAAGTTGTTTCTTTGTCATTAAAGTGTGATGCTAAGATATAGTTTAATTCTCTTTCCCTTGGTTGTGTGCGTGGTCCCCAGGATATGATTGACTACTTCTCTGAAAAATATTTTCCTGCTCATAAGAAACAAGATGCCTTAAAGGAAATATTTAACTTTGTGCAAATTGAAGAAGAGAGTCTCCTACAAGCTTGGGCGAGGATTCTCTAATTACTTAATGCTTTTCCTGATCATCCTCTCTAGAAAAATGAAATACTTGATATCTTTTATAATGGACTAAACGATGCTTCTAGGGACCACCTAGATAGTTGTGCTCGTTGTGTATTCAGGGAATGAACTGTTGAGCAAGCTAAGAAACTATTGAGTAATGGTAATGATTGGACCCTTCCCGAACCACCTCCTAAGACAACTCCAAAGGAAAGAGGTATTCTATTTCTTAGTCCTGAAGATATGCAAGAGGCAAAGAAATCTATGAAAGAGAAAGGTATAAAAGCTGAAGATGTTAAGAATTACCACCTATTGAAGAAATACATGGTCTTTATAACCCGACATAGGTAGTAGAGGTAAACTCTCTCTATAGGTTTGATGAAGGTGGTATTCCTTATAATAAGTCTACTAGTCAATGCTTGGATGAGTTTGATAATTTTATTGTTAAACAAGAAAACTTCAATGCTTATGTTAGTAGACAGTTGAAATGTAATGGTTATATGCTTGACTGCTTGGGTGCTTATATGAGTAGAACTCTTAATGATCTTAAGATTATTAGTAAGCATGCTTCCATGGTGAAAACTCAAGTAGAACAAGTTCTCAAAACTCAGAATGATTTGTTGAATGAGTTGAATAGTAAGAACAATGATAATGTTGTTAGGGTTATGACTAGTGGTGGTAAAATGACCCAGGAACCTTTGTATCCTGAGGGCCATCGTAAGAGAATTGAGCAAGATTCTCAGGGAATCAATACTGATGCACCTAGTCCTTCTAAAAGGAAAAAAGAAAGGTGATAGGACTTTGCATGCTTCTAGTGAACCTGTTATAGATACACATGAGAATCCAAATGATATTTCTATTCCTGACGCTAAAACAAAATCTGGTAATGAACATGAACCTATTGCTAATGTTAATGATGATGCTCAACCTAGTAATTATAATGATGTGGAGATAGAACCTGCTGTTGATCTTGATAACCCACAATCTAAGAATAAATGTTATGATAAGAGAGACTTCATTGCTAGGAAACATGGTAAAGAAAGAGAACCATGGGCTCAGAAAGCCATGCCCTTTCCTCCTAAACCATCCAAGAAAAAGGATGATGAGGATTTTGAGCGCTTTGTTGAAATGCTTAGACCTGTATTTTTGCATATGCCTTTGACTGATATTCTGAAAATGTCTCCTTGTGCTAAGTATATGAAAGATATTGTTACAAATAAAAGAAAGATACTGGAAGCTAAAATTTCCACCATGCTTGCTAATTATACTTGTAAGGGTGGAATACCAAAGAAGCTAGGAGATCCAGGACTACCAACTATACCATGCTCCATTAAAAGAAACTATGGTAAAACTGCTTTATTCTGTACCCACTTTTTACTTGCTGTTACTTACAATAAATGAAGCAAATACTATTATTTGTCTGTTTTCAAAATTATCTGTGCAATAAAAAATGTCCCGAAAATAAAAGTTCTCCAAATTCCCTAGAAATTTAGTATGATTTTTTTATAGAATATTTGAGAATTTTTGGCACTGAGAACACAACAGGGGGCAGAACCAGCGGGCCACAAGCCCACAGGGCGCGCCCACCCGCCTGGGTGCGCCTAGGTGGCTTGTGGGTCCCACGTGGGTCCCCCTCACTTATTCTAGCACTGATCCACTTCGTCTTCCTCCAGAAAAATCCCACCATAGCTCAAACCCGTGTTCTAACTCATTTTGCTGTCATTTTCGATCTCCTAGCGCAAAGCTCCATTCACAAAACTATTTTGGGGGATTGTTCTTCGGTATGTGACTCCTCCAATGGTCTAATTAGTTTATGGTCTAGTGCTTTATATATTGCAAATTTTTGCTGCTGTGGTGACCTTGTTCTTGAGCTTGCATGTCAAGTTTATATGGTCCAAAGTAGTTTTGATGCATGATATAGCCTCTAGGCACTTGTAAGAGTAGTTGCTATCAATCTTGTTGAGTTTGTTCACTTTTATTTCGAGTCACTAAAAATTTCGGAAATTTTTCAGAGGAAGAAAAATGTTTAGGAATATTTACGAAGGTGGTTCCTCTAGGAAGTAAGCCCCAAGGCTCGCGATACGTGAGCCGGACGTTGAACCACCAAGGAAGGCTCTAGTACGGCCTTGCGAATGGTCGTTGTGTCAATTCATGGTTCATGCAGGTTTCAAGGAAGAATTTGATGCATACCTACAAAATGCTAGCCTTGAGTGTCAGATTAGAGCCGACAGTACTATCACCTCACTGATTCCTTTGTGCGGAGATTTGAATTTACATCTAAACGGAATACTCATTCTGTTTTATTTGATCTTTATGATAAATCATATACCATGTACCAAGAGGATTTTAATGATGCATGCAAGATTCCACAATGGGGTATTCTTAGTGAGCGTCGTAAAACTTATTATAATGATTTCCTTGCTAGCATCACCGTGGGAGAAACTAGAAATATTACACAAGCTACCATAGGGAGCATCCACTTTCCTGCCATACATTATTTTGCTCTCTTTATATGTAGATGCATTAACGGTAAGCATGATCATAGCCACCTTTGTGCATCAGATCTTAGTGTCCTCAAGTGTGCGATAATGGGTGATAAACGATATAACTTGGGGGATGTTATTTCAAGGAGGTTACATCATAATTCTAAAGATGGATATTTCTTTGGTGGGATTTATGCCACCCATTTAGCTAATTATCTTGGGGTACCCATAAGGGAGGATGACATTGAGCTACCACCTGCTTTCCTTCATTATAATGCTACGTTACACTACCAGTTTCCTGAGAGGAACGAACAGTCCCTCCTGTACTGACAAATCTTTGACAGGGAGCGCATATTCTATATTACGCTTCCCGCTCTTGCCTTCTTTGACTTTAAGGTAAAACGGAGATACTTCATAACCAGGGAGGAGGCAAATGAGTATAAGAGACAAGTGGAGGCCGCTCGCCTCCATGAGGCAGCTCTCCAGGCAGTAGATGCCGCATCCCAGTACAACCCCGACTACAACTTTAGATATCTGTCGGGCCAGCCGTGGCCCTAGACCACCTTAGGCCAAAAGCCTAAGCTTGGGGGAGTACGTACTTCTCATCGACATTACATTCATGTTCACACACTCATTCCAGTTGTCGGTGTTCATACTTTTTCATTGCATTATCCATGCTAGTTTATTTTCTTTTCTTTCTTTCTTCTTGTGTGTTTGATAAACTTTGGGAAAATCCAAAAAAATTAGTTCTCGCTTATTTTTAGTTTTCTTTCTAGTTTATTTAGTAGTGGTATTAAAGAAAACCCAAAATGATTTATCGTTCTTCTTTTGCTTGTTGGGAGCTTTCCCGTGTAAATAGTTTTTCTCATTCTTGTTTTGCTTTCTTTAGAAAAAACAAAAACTGAAAAAAAATCAGTGTGTTTCTTTGAAATTATTTTTCCTTTCTTTGTATCGTAAGGAGAAGACCACGATGAAAATGTTGAGTGGCTCTCACATGTATTATTGTTGATCTAACAAAGAGACCATATTACCTTGTCTTCTCCTTTGAATAAATGTTTGTAGATTCCAGCTTAGTCCAATGCACGTACACTCTTATTATTGTTCACACCATTCGGTTTTGCAAGTGAAAGGCAATAATGACGATATCTGATTAAACGATTGAGATGGAGAAAAGTTGGTACGGACTCGACCGATTTTGTTTTTGTAAATATGATTAGTTCATCGTTCCTGACTCAGCCCATTATGAATGAAACATAGTTACAATGACAATTAGAGATTATGGTTACTCATGTCATGCTTAATTAGCTAGGTGTTTATGATGGTTTACCTTGCGTGCCAACATGCTTTTAAATGGTTTTGATGTAGTATGATAGGATGGTATCCTCCTTTGAATGATTCGAGTGACTTGAAACAAAATGAACATAGCCTCCATGATATTTATGTGTTCATGGTGACTTATATCCTGCTCATGCTTGCACTCAATGTTGGTTAATCTCAATGCATGTTTATGACCGTTATCGCTCTCTAGTTGGTCGCTCCTCAATCTTTTGCTAGCCTCCACTTGTACTAAGCGGGAATACTGCTTGTGCATCCACTTCCATAAACCCAAAGTTGCTCCATATGAGTCCACCATACCTACCTCTATGCGGTATTTACCGGCCGTTCCGAGTAAATTTGCATGTGCCAAACTCTATAGCTTCAAATAATAATCTCTTTTGTATGCCCGAATCGCTCATGTAGCGACTGGGGGCTCTAAGTATCTTCCATGCTAGGTGGGTTATTCTCATGATGAGTGTTTATTCACTTGTCATTCACGAGAAAGTGGTTGGTAATTGGGATGCCCTGTTCCATGCTCAAAATCAAATCAAAATATAATTAGCAAACAAAACTCCCCCAGGACTGTTGTTGGTATGGACGGTACCCATTGTTTCGAACCAGCCGTGGAGTGTGCTTGTTGGTGGAGGGGCAGTAAAAACTTTACCATTCTGTTTGGGAACCGCCTACAATGTATCTAGCATGGAAGATAGTGACATCTCTTGGTTGTTATGTTGACAATGAAAGCATACCGCTCAGAATTATATTCATCTCTGTTTCAAAAAGCTCGAGCTCTGGCACCTCTGCAAATCCCTGCTTCCCTCTAGAAGGGCCTACTATTTACTTTTATTGTTGAGTCATCATCCTTTTATAAAAAGAACTATTTAGAGATCACCACTGTCATTTGTATGCTTTCTAATTAATTGATATTGAGTATCAGTATGAGTGTGACTGGATCTTTGCTACCATGAATTATAATGTCTAGTCAGTCCTTGATCTTCAGGGGCGCTCTGCATTTACGTTTTGCGGTCTCAGAAAGGGCTAGCAAGATACCATTTTTGTCATATTATATCACTATTGTTTTGAAAAAGTGTTGTCATCCGAGATTTATTATTATTGCTCGCTAGTTGATTATGTCAGTGATATGAGTAAATGTGACACCTAACTGTTATTGTGAATATGGTTAGTTCACAATATTTGCTGAAAACCTGAATGCTGGCTATACATATTTGCAACAACAAGATCGAACAAAGTTTGTAGAAGTTTTTCTTTGTCCCTTTCAGTTTGTCAACTGAATTGCTTGAGGACAAGCAATGGGTTAAGCTTGGGGAGTTGATACGTCTCCATCGTATCTACTTTTCCAAACCCTTTTGCCCTTGTTTTGGACTCTAATTTTCATGATTTGAATGGAACTAACCAGGACTGACGCTGTTTTCAGCAGAATTGCCTTGGTGTTATTTTTGCGCAGAAGTAAAAGTTCTCGGAATGTCCTGAAAATCTACACAGAATATTTTTGAAATATATAAAAAATATTGGCGAAAGAATCAACCAGAGGGGGTCCACCCATTGTCCACAAGCATGGGGGGCCCCCTGCAGCACGCCCAGCTGGCTTGTGGGCCCCCTGGACCTCCTCGGATCCTAATTCCAAAGCTATATATTCGCATCCGGAGAGAGAAAATCAGAGAGAAGGATTCATCATGTTTTACGATACGGAGCCATCGCCGCCTACTGTTCTTCATCGGGAGGGCTGATCTGGAGTCCGTTTCATGATGCCACTAGGGCCCGAGTGCCATGATTTTAGATCTGAACCTATTATCATCACCAACCTTGCCCCATTACCAATTTCATGATGCTCACCGCCGTGCGTGAGTAATTCCACCGTAGGCTTGCTAGACGGTGATGGGTTGGATGAGATATATCATGTAATTGAGTTAGTTTGGTTAGCGTTTGATCCATAGTATCCACTATGTTTTGAGATTGATGTTGCTATGACTTTGCTATGATTAATGCTTGTCACTAGGGCCCGAGTGCCATGATTTCAGATCTGAACCTATTATGTTTTCATGAATATATTTGTGTTCTTGATCCTATCTTGCAAGTTGTGGACACCTATCCGCAAACCCCAAGGTGACAATAATTGGGATTCTTTCCGGTGATTACCGTAATTTGAGGAGTTCATGTATTCACTAAGTGCTAATGCATTGGTCCGGTTCTCTATTAAAAGGAGGCCTTAATATCCCTTAGTTTCCATTAGGACCCCGCTGCCATGGGAGGGCCGGACAGAAGATGTCATGCAAGTTCTTTTCCATAAGCACGTGTGACTATATACGAAATACATGCCTACATTATATTGATGAATTGGAGCTAGTTCTGTGTCACACTAGGTTATGACTACTACATGATGAATATCATCCAAAACAATTATCATTGCGGATGCATTGCCTACGAGCTTTTCACATATTGATCTTTACTAAGTTACTTTCGTTGCTACTGCTGTTACAATCACTACAAAACTGCTACTGTTACTTTTGCCACCGTTACCGTTACTTCCATATTACTTTGCTACTAAATACTTTGCTACGGATATTAAGTCTTTCAGGTGTGGTTTAATTGACAACTCAGCTGCTAATACTTGAGAATATTCTTTGGCTCTCCTTGTGTCGAATCAATAAATTTGGGTTGAATACTCTACCCTAAAAAACTGTTGTGATCCCCTATACTTGTGGGTTATCATATCCACACATCTATTTAATTTTCCTGTCAATGCAATTCTAGCATGAATAATAAACCTTTATCATGATTTAGGAAATATAATAATAACATTTTTATAATTGCCTCTAGGGCATATTTCCATTAGAGGTGACATTTAGTATGGGAGGCAAGGATAAACTAAGCTTTCTTTAGTTTTAGATTTTTTCCTTCATATTATGCGAGGACAACTTTCCGTAAACTTATAGCACCTTCACAAATAGTCGTGACCACTTCCTTTTATCTTGCCTTTTTTCTGGTTGTAGACTTTACTGCTTTTTCTTTCTTTCTAGATTAGTATAGCCTATCTTGTATAGCTTTTCTTTTGTTTGTACCTCCTCTTGAGGAATCTTTTGTGTATGTCTTGTTCCTTCTAATAAAACGCTGTGGGGTGTAAGCCCTCTAGTCTTCCAGGTCAAAAAAACAAATAGTCGTGACCACTTCCATAAAAAAACAGTTCATGTGACGCCATGTGCCTCGCTTAAGTGTTGGTTCTACTTTGCTTTGTAATGTGTTCAT
Source organism: Aegilops tauschii subsp. strangulata (assembly GCF_002575655.3). Taxonomy (NCBI): domain Eukaryota; kingdom Viridiplantae; phylum Streptophyta; class Magnoliopsida; order Poales; family Poaceae; genus Aegilops; species Aegilops tauschii. The sequence goes on along the minus strand of NC_053038.3, from coordinate 266,033,189 downwards.
GTAGTGCCGAGTTCACACCAATTTATTAAGGTTTGCAACACACAAGAATTTTGTTCGTGCATGTCACTTGAAGAAAGAACATTCCTCATGTGAGTGTGTAATGGCTGTTTACAAATTCAAGCTCGTGGTGCCGGTTTTCACGTCACAATTTCATATTATACTTCGCACATGACAAGATGCTACTATCGGAAGGATTTGAGAGAGCATGAATCCAAACACGATACATACTTTGCAATCATGATCCAAACCACTTAGGTATGTGAATTTATTTTAAAAATTACTATTCATTGTTTACATCATTCTATGGACTTTCGGCACGCAGACATGCTTAGGTTATGCATGGTATCATATATCAACCATAGTTGATTGGTGATAAAAAACTATTTGTATTTGACATTTTGTTTGTCTCTACAATTTTGATCATGGCAATACGTGTTCATGTGGTACCATGTTCCTCACATATTCAAGGTCAACCCAAGAGGTTTTGAAATGCATAATCATTTTGTTCGTTTATCATGTGAAGTGTACTGTTTAGACATTGTAGTGCGTATGGACGGTTGTAACGTCATACTCTGAGCTTATACCATGAGCATGCAGAAAGGTGCCTCCATAGGTGAATGTTCACAAAAGTATGTGCATTTGACATTTTAGTTTCGCTTATATACTATTTATGGGTAAATGTTCATGTGTTGGGATGTTCATGCATATGTAAGGTGATCACAATTGGTTTACAATGCACATACGTTTAGTTTGTGTGGGTATCTTGAATAAAGCATGTTTCATCGTTTCAAGTGTCACATCTGGTCAGAAATTAAAGTCCGGACTACCAGTTGTGACATAATAATTTGATATATCCTTTAAAACAAAACAAATGGAGCATGCCATATGAAGACCACGCAGAACGCAGACACGTCGATCGTGTAATGTCAGCACAACACGAAATATATCGCTCGAACCCACCTAAAAAATTTCATCTACTAAATTTTTTGCTCGAACAGACGCCTGATTCCTGTGCATCCTGGAACCGCCGGGTGACATCCAAACTGCTCTGATCGGTTACCTTTTTTGCACGAGAAATTAACTATCACATTGCTTTTACCGCATCCATTTGCATCTTCTTCCTCGGACCTTCCTCGACCCCACAACCCCCTATAGCCATGGACGACCAGAAACTAACAATGGACACCCACCACATCATTGCTCCAGTGTTGTCACAAAAGATTTTCATTGGACAAGATGCACTTGGTATTACACCCAGATCGGATATGAACTCTTTCATCCAGACTGCTTCATGTGCTGCTTCCGAAGCAACTATGTACTCCGCTTCACACATAGATCCCGCCACGACGCTCTGCTTGGAACTGCACCAACTGACACCTCCACAATACAATATAAATATGTATCTAGTTTGTGACTTAGAGTCATCCGGATCAGTGTCGAAGGTAGCATCGACGTAACCATTTACGACGAGCCCTTCGCCACCTCCATAAACGAGAAACATATCCTTTGTCCTTGTCAGGTACTTAGGATGCTCTTGACCACTGTCCAGTGATCTAGTCCTAGATTACTTTGGTACCTCCCTGCCAAACTTATGGCAAGGCACACATCAGGTCTGGTAGACAGCATAGCATACAAGATAGAACCTATGGCTGAGGCATAGGGAATGACTTTCATTTTCTCTCTATCTTCTGCAGTGGTCAGGCTTTGAGTCTGACTCAATTTCACACCTTGTAACATAGGCAAGAACCCTTTCTTTGACTGATCCATTTTGAACTTCTTCAAAACTTTGTCAAGGTATGTGCTTTGTGAAAGTCCTATATTAAGCATCTCGATCTATCCCTATAGATCTTGATGCCCAATATATAAGCAGCTTCACCGAGGTCTTTCATTGAAAAAATTCTTATTCCAGTATCCTTTATGCTATCCAGAAATTCTATATCAATTCCAATCGACAATATGTCATGCACATATAATATCAGAAATGCTACACAGCTCCCACTCACTTGCTTGTAAATACAGGCTCCACTGTAAGTCTGTATAAAAGCATATGCTTTGATCAGCTCATCAAAGCATATAACTCCGAGATGCTTGCACCAGTCCATAGATGGATCGTTGGAGCTTGCACACCTTGTTAGCATCTTTAGGATCGACAAAACCTTCTGGTTGCATCATATACAACTCTTCTTTAATAAATCCTTTAAGGAATGCAGTTTTGACGTCCATTTGCCAGATTTCATAATTATAAAATGCGGCAATTGCTAACATGATTCAGACTAACTTAAGCATCACTACGGGTGAGAAAGTCTCATCGTAGCGAACCCCTTTAACTTGTCGAAGACATTTTGTGACAAGTCAAGCTTTGTAGACAATGACATTACCATCAGGGTGTGTCTTCTTCTTGAAGATCCATTTATATTCAATGGCTTGCCAATCATCGGGCATGTCCACCAAAGTCCATACTTTGTTCTCATACATGGATCCTATCTCAGATTTCATGGCCTCAAGCCATTGATCGAAATCTGGGCTCATCATAGCTTCTTCATAGTTCATAGGTTCGCCATGGTCTAATAACATGACTTCCAAGACAGGATTTCCGTACCACTCTGGTGCGGAACGTGAACTGGTCGACCTACGAGGTCTAGTAGTAACTTGATCCGAAGTTTCATGATGATCATCATTAGCTTCCTCTCAAGTTGGTGTAGGCATAACGGGAACGGTTTTCTCTAATGTACTACTTTCCAATTCAAGAGAAGGTACAATTACCTCATCAAGTTCTACTTTCCTCCCACTCACTTCTTTCGAGAGAAACTCCTTCTCTAGAAAGGATCCATTCTTGGCAACAAAGATCTTGCCATCGGATCTGTGATAGAAGGTGTACCCAATTGTTTCCTTAGGGTATTGTAACACCCATGATGCGGCCATATCTCCATTGTAGGTATTGTCGCAAGAAGGGTCATCTTCACACAATCCCATGTAATGGACAAGAATGGGATAAAGAGAGTTGGCTTACAATCGCCACTTCACACAATACATAAATTAATTCATACATCATCCAAAATCCACACATAGACCGACTACGGTCAAATCCAAAAGAAAAGAAGATAACCCCAAATGCTAGTTCCCCGGTCGTCCCAACTGAGCTCCACTACTGATCATCAGGAAACGAAACATAGTAACAACCACGTTCCTCGTCGAACTCCCACTTGAGCTCGGTTGCGTCGCCTGCACTGGTATGTCGGCACCTGCAACTGTTTTGGTAGAATCTGTGAGTCACGAGGACTCAGCAATCTCACACCCGCGAGATCAAGACTATTTAAGCTTGTAGGAAAGGATGGGGTAATGAGGTGGAGCTGCAGCAAGCACTAAGCATATATGGTGGCTAACATACGCAAATAAGAGCGAGAAGAGGAGCAATGCAACAGTCGCGAAGCTAGAGGTGATCAAGAAGTGATCCTGAAACTGCTTACGTTCATACATAACCCAAACCGTGTTCACTTCCCGGACTCCGCCGAAAAGAGACCATCAGGGCCACACACCCAGTTGATGTATTTTAATTAAGTCAAGTGTCAAGTTCTCTACAACCGGACATTAACAAATTCCCATCTGCCAGATAACCGCGGGCATGGCTTTCGAAAGATAATACCCTGCAGGGGTGTCCCAACTTAGCCCATTATAAGCTCTCACGGACAACGAAGGATATTCCTTCTCCCGGGAAGACCCGATCAGTCTCGGAATCCTGGTTTACGAGACATTTCGACAATGGTAAAACAAGACCAGCAAAGCCGCCCGATGTGCCGACAAATCCCGATAGGAGTCGCACGTATCTCGTTCTCAGGGCACAACAGATGAGCCAGACGTTGGGTTGGCATAGACCCTGGTTGCCCAGGGGGCGCCGGACATCGCTCGGTTTGGGCCAGCACTCGAAGGAGCACTGGCACGGGGGGGGGGGGGGGTAAATAAAGATGACCCTCGGGCTCGCGAAAACCCAAGGGAAAAAGGCTTCGGTAGACAAATGTAAAACCAAGGTTGGGCCTTGCTGGAGGAGTTTTATTCAAGGTGAACTGTCAAGGGGGTCCCATAAATCACCCAACCGCGTAAGGAACGCAAAATCAAGGAACATAACACCGGTATGACGGAAACTAGGGCGGCAAGAGTGGAACAAAACACCAGGCATAAGGCCGAGCCTTCCACCCTTTACCAAATATATAGATCCATTAATTAAATAAGAGATATTGTGATATGCCAAAATATCCATGTTCCAACATGGAACCAACTTCAGCTTCACCTACAACTAGCAATGCTATAAGAAGGGCTGAGCAAAAGCGGTAACTTAGCCAAACAACGGTTTGCTAGGAAAGTATGGTTAGAGGCTTGACATGGCAATATGGGAGGCATGATATAGCAAGTGGTAGGTAGCGTAGCATAGCGATAGAGCGAACAACTAGCAAACCAAAGATAGAAGTGATTTCGAGGGTATGGTTATCTTGCCTGCATGGTTCTCCGAGTTGTCAAAAGCTTGATCCTCGTAAGCGTTCTCAACAGGTTCCTCGTTCACGAACTCGTCTCCCAGCTCTACCCACATCAAGAACACAAGCAATGGAACCACAATCAATCACGGTGCAATGCACAAGCAACATGATGCAATACATGCATGATATGCGAGATGTGATATGCGATGCATATGCGTGCTCCGGATGAAAAAGGATGAACAAGGCATCAACTTGGAAAACCAAGTATGCCACTGGAAATATGAGATGATTTCGGTCGAAATCGATATAAAGATCACCGGAAATGGATGCACGGTTTGCAAATGGCAAGCAAAACAAGAATGACACAATTCTGCGATTAACAACATGATAGCACTTAGAATACATCAAGAAACTTTGCTACAGCACCCCAACATAGCAACAAAGAATATGTCAGTGATCTACAAGAGATGTTTGACAAAAGATGAACACTGAGCTACGACTAGATCACAATATAACAGGTTCAAACAAGCATGGCAAAAGTGCAAAACATATCAGCTTCACAGACTTGTAAACCGGGATTCCGAGAAAATACTGAACATGGCTTAAACAGCATCAGGTAGCAATGTTCAGAGCAAGCAACCAACATGCTACAGGAACTGATCATAGCAAAGCAAGGCATGAAATGAATCTACTGAATGCATAGAACAAAAGTCCCTTACTGACCATGAGCCAAAAAGGCACAGAAGATATGATGGCACCCATGTGAACATAGCAAGTTTCGTTAACAGGTTACACACTTAGCAGAAAACAGAGCATGGCATTAACAGAATTATGAAGGCACCTTTGTGAGCTCGATTCACTCATCACATAGCATTGCATGACAAAACAAGCATACCAACAGCAAGATGGCATGTTCATGAAGCTAAGAATGGCAAGAACAAGTCCATAGCATGCATGGATCAACTACAACAACCTTGGCAAAATTGAATAGCATGTTAACATTCTGCCAGGAACATTTTATAGCAAAGGTAGAGCAAGATTGAGACATGCTAGGGCACTCCATAATTGCAAACAGGGGCATGGATGGATAGAGCACAACTATATGTCCAAAACTCCATAATTGCAAACAGGGCCATTACTGAACATACTCAAAAGAAGCATGGATCTCACTGTAGCCACATGGATACATGGCATCAAATTAACAGCAGGAAAAGACTTGGCAAAATCCCAAGTCCCTGAAAACAGAAACACCACGAAGCCTAGTTTGCATGCTTGTGCTAGTCACCACATAGATCACCAAAATACATGTCAAGCACCTCTGTAAAGATGGCATGGCGTAGATCAAAACACATGTAGAGCTCATGCTCATAAGATGCACACATCAAATGCAACAAAAATAATAAAACATCAAGTTCTGATAAGTAACAGCAGTAAACATCATATAGCACTGTTGCATCAGAGATTTGAGCACCCAGATGAACACAAACAAGCATGGCACAATGGAGCAAACTGAAGAGCATCTCGTGATGAACATTTCCATATATCATGCGCATGAAACGGAGCAGTATGCAAGGAGATATGATGTGATGAACAGAGCCACATAATGAGAGAATCTCGGGTCTTGGCAAAAAACAAGGGGGGAAATCAACCTTCTCCAGATCTAGGGTTCTTTGTGGGCACGCGAACCGTGGTCGCCGAGCTTGCCAGACACGGGGCGCGCGGCGGCCGGAGAAGAGCTCGGGGGGAGGCCGGAGATGGGGCGGCGTCGGATCTGGCCGGAGCGGGCCGGGGGAAGGCACCGGCGGGATGGGGAGGCGACGGGGCACGTCGGCGCGGGGCGGCGCGGGTCCGGCGACCGGGGCGCGCGCCGGCGGCGGCGGAGAGGCTCCTCGGCCCGGCGGCGAAGACGGACGGGCGGCGGGGCATGCGGCGCGCTCGGGCGCGGGCGGTCGCCCGCGGGCGCGGCGGCGGGGAGGCGGGCCGCGGGGGCCGGCCTCGGGCCCGGGCGGCGCGGGTGGCCGGAGGTGCTGACGTGTCGGCCTCCAGTTGGCTGCGGGCGGTGGCGCGGACGCGTCCGGCGTCGCCCGGACGTGTCCGGCGGTGCGAGGGGAGCGGTGGCTAGGGTTTGGACCCGGATTTGGGGGAAGATGCACATATTTATAGGTAGAGGGAGCTAGGAGACTCCAATTGAGGAGCGGTTTTCGCCCACACGATCGTGATCCGACGACGGAGGGCATGGAAGTGGTTTTGATGGGTTATTGGGCTGTTTGGAGGGGTGTTTGGCTTCAACACACAAAAGGCCTTTGCGGTTACCCGGCTAACCGTTGGAGCATCAAACGGCCTCCAAATGGAACGAAACTTGACAGGTGGTCTACCGGTGGTGTACCAAGGCCACTTGGCAAACCTCGGTCCATTCAGAGAACGTTTAATACCCGCTCACGAAAAGAGACAAGAGGGGTGCGCCGATGCAAGTGGGAGTGTCGGATTGCAAAACGGACAGCGGGAAAAATGCAAATGAGATGCACATGATGACATGATATGAGCTGCATGACATGAAAAAATGCAAAATGAGAGACAAAACCCGACCACGAAGGGAATATCATAACACATAGCCGAAAATGGCAAGAGTTGGAGTTACAAATATGGAAAGTTACATCCGGGGCGTTACAGGTATCCTATGAAGACACACTTCTTTGATTTGGGTTCGAGCTTATCAGGCTGAAGCCTTTTGACATAAGTGTCGCATCCCCAAACTTTAAGAAACGACAGCTTGGGTTTCTTGCCAAACCATAGTTCATACGGTGTCTTCTCAACGGATTTAGACGGTGCCCTATTTAATGTGAATGCGACGGTATGTAATGCATAAACCCAAAACGATAGTGGTATATCGGTAAGAAACAACATAGAACGCACCATATCTAATAAAGTACGGTTACGATGTTCGGACACACCATTACGCTGTAGTGTTCCAGGTGGCGTGAGTTGTGAACAAATTCCACACTGTTTCAAATGAAGGCCAAACTCGTAACTCAAATATTCGCCTCCACAATCAGATCGTAGAAACTTTATTTTCTTGTTATGATGATTCTCTATTTCACTTTGAAATTCCTTGAACTTTTCAAATGTTTCAGACTTGTGTTTCATCAAGTAGATATATCCATACCTACTCAAATCATCTATGAATTTAGAAAATAACGATACCCGCCATGTTCCTCAACACTCATCAGACCGCATACATCGGTATATATGTATTATTTCCAATAAGTCATAAGCTCACTCCATTGTTTTGGAGAACGAAGTTTTAGTCATCTTGCCCATGACGCATGGTTTGCAAGTATCAAATGATTCACAATCATGTGATTCCAAAAGTCCATCCGCCTGGAGTTTCTTCATGCGCTTTACACCAATATGACCTAAATGGTAGTGCCACAAGTATGTTGCACTATCATTATCAACTTTGCATCTTTTGGCATCAATATTATGAATATGTGTATCACTACGACCGAGATTCAACAAGAATAGACCACTCATCAAGGGTGCATGACTATAAAAGATATTACTCATTTAAATAGAACAACCATTATTCTTTGATTTAAATGAATAATCGCCTCGCAATAAAAAAGATCTAGATATAATGTTCATGCTCAACGCTGGCACAAATTACAATTATTGAGGTCTAAATATAGTCCTAAAGGTAGATGTAGAGGTAGCATGCCGATGGCGATCACATCGACCTTGGAACCATTCCCAACGCGCATTGTCACCTCGTCCTTAGCCAATCTTCGTTTATTCCGTAGCTCTTGTTTCGAGATACAAATATAAGCAACCGAACCAGTATCAAATAACTAGGCGCTACTACGAGCATTAGTAAGGTGCACATCAATAACATGTATATCAAATATACCTTTGTTCACTTTGCCATCCTTCTTTGCCGCCAAGTATATGGGGCAGCTCAACTTCTAGTGACCATTTCCTTTGTAGTAGAAGAACTTAGTTTCAGGCTTGGGTCCAGCTTTCGGCTTTTCATGGGAGCGACAACTTTCTTGCCATTCTTCTTGAAGTTCCATTTCTTTCCTTGCCCTTTTTCTTGAAACTAGTGGTCTTGTTAACCATCAACACTTGATGCTCCTTCTTGATTTCTACCTCCGAGGCCTTTAGCATTGCGAAGAGCTCAGGAATCATTTTCGTCATCCCTAGCATATTATAGTTCATCACGAAGCCTTTGTAGCTTGGTGGTACTGACTGAAGAACACTGTTAATAACACTCTCAATTGGATGATCAATCCCCAGCCGAGTCAAGTGGTTATGATACCTAGACATTTTGAGTATGTTTTCACTGATGGGACTGTTCTCCTCCATCTTACATCTATAGAACTTGTTGGAGACTTCATATCTCTCAACCCAGGAATTAGCTTGAAATATCAACTTCAGCTCTTGGAACATCTCATATGCTCAGTGGCATTCAAAACGTCTTTGAAGTCCCAGTTCTAGGCCGTAAAGCATGGCACACTAAACTATCGAGTAGTCATCAGATCGAGTCTGCCAGACGTTCATAACATCTGTAGTAGCTCCTCCAGCAAGTCTGTCACCTAGCAGTGCATCAAGGACACAATTCTTTTGTGCAGCAATGAGGATAATCCTCAAGTTACGAACCCAGTACGTGTAGTTGCTACCATCATCTTTCAACTTAGCTTTCTTGAGGAACGCATTAAAATTTAGGGGAACGGTAGAACGGGCCATGATCTAGAACATACATATGCAAAAACTATTAAGACTAAGTTCATGATAAATTAAGTTCAATTAATTAAATTACTAATGAACTCCCACTTAAATAAACATCCCTCAAGTTATCTAAGTGATACATGATCCAAATCAACTAACCCATGTCTAATCATCACGTGAGATAGGATAGTCATCAATGGTGAACATCTCTATGTTGATCATATCTACTATATGACTCACGTTCGACCTTTCGATCTCTAGTGTTCGGACACCATGTTTGTACATGCTAGGCTCGTCAAGTTTAACCCAAGTATTCTGCATGTGCAAAACTGTCTTACACCCGTTGTATGTGAACGTATTGTCTATCACACCCGATCATCACGAGGTACTTCGAAACAACGATCTTTGGCAACGGTGCATTCTCGGAGAAAACACTTTTATCTTGAAATTTAGTGAAGGGATCATCTTATAATGCTACCGTCTTTATAAGAAAAATAAGATGCATATATGATAAACACCACATGCAATCAAAATATGTGACATGATATGGCCACCATCATCTTGTTCTTTTGATCTCCATCTCCAAAGCATCTTCATGATTTCCATCGTCACCGGCTCGACACCTTGATCTCCATAATTGCGTCGGGGTCGTCTCACCAACTATTGCCTCTACAACTGTTGCTAACGCATAGCGATAAATTAAAGCAATTATATGGTGCTTTCATTTCATACAATAATTAAGAGACAACCCTAAGGCTCCTGCCGGTTGTCAATATTACAAAACATGATCATCTCACACAACAATGTATATTGCATCACGTCTTGACCATATCACATCACAACATGCCCTGCAAAAACAAGTTAGACGTCCTGTACTTTGTTGTTGCAAGTTTTACGTGCCTGCTACGGGCTTCTAACAAGAACCATTCTTTAACTACGCAAAAACCACAATGGTGATTATCAAGTTTGCTGTTTTAACCTTCTTCAAAGACTGACCCTAGTCTAATTTGATTCAACTAAAGTAGGAGAAACAGACACCCACCAGCCACCTTTATGCATAACAAGTTGCATGTCAGTCAGCGGAACCGGTCTCTTGTGCGTGGACATGTAAGGTTTGTTCGGGCTGCTTCATCCCACAATGCCGCCGAATCAAAATAAGACGTTGGTGGTAAGCAGTATGACTATCACCGCCCACAAGTCCTTTGTGTTCTACTCGTGCATATCATCTACGCATAGACCAAGCTTGGATGCCACTATTGGGGAACGTTGCATGGAAAACAAAAAAAATTCTACGCACACGCAAGATCTATCCATGGTTTCCCAAGTCCACCAAACAGGTGCCACTTGGTACACCGGGCCATGGTGCCTAGTTTGTCCCAAGCCCACCTATACCTAGTGCCCCTTGGTAGACTACTAACACAACCTACAAATACCAGAAACTAGTTGCAACTCCTGGACAGAGATCGAGGTGATTAATAAGTTGATAGTGGCACTTAAGCATTCCAATGCATCGTAGTAACTATATTGGATCACAAACGAACTCAGTTCCTGAGGACGGTCCCAATGAGACAACCCACCATGTACTCCTCCATGGCCTCTCATCACTACCTTTACCAAATCGTGTTCACACACTTAGCCATCAACATTAGGACATGTTCAACACCATTCCAATCCATCCCGGATGAATCAGACCTGACACAACTCGAAGCATAGCAGGCATAACAAGCAAGCATGAATGAGTATGCACATCATGGCTCAAAGAACTCCTACTCATGCTAGTGGGTTTTTACTAATTACTGTGGCAAAGACAGGTCATGCAGAGGAATGGGTTCAACTACCGCAACACGTAATAGTTAAATTGTTGTTGGCCTAATGCAGTAAAAGAGAGCAGGAGTGAGAGAGTGGGATTGTATTAGAGTAATCAGGGGGGTTGCTTGCCTGGCACATCTGAAGATAGCATTGTGTCTTCATCAGTGTCATCGATCACATCGTTGGAACAACGTCTACTGAGAGGGGACAAACATCGACAATAGAGAAGGAACACAATCACTGCAATGCACAACCAAATGAATGGCATGACATTTTAAGGTACTGAATTGAGCTAATGCAATAGTAAGTCATATTAATTGAAGTGGAATTCAAACCTATAGCAAATTCCAACTCCAAATCTATTTACCAAAAATTCCATAATCATGAATTGTCCTAGTTGCTGATGTTAACTCGCTCAAACATGCATCAACATGGCATAAACCGATTCTTCACATTTTTCTGATAATTTTTCATATATAAATTATTTCATTGGGAGTTATGGTTTATTTTCTATGATTTTAGAAGTTTTAAACAATTCCTGGAATTTCCTAGATATTTAATATTAAAGTAAATCCAGAAAATGCATTACTGCATCAGCAATGCACTAGGGTGATGTCAGCAGGTCAACAGCGCTAGTCCAAGTCAAACCCGACGACTGGGCACCACATGTTTGCTGCTCAGTTAAACTAATTAACTTAAACATTTTTAGCCACTCAATTAAACCACTAGGCCCAGATGTCTGTGGCACATGGTTTAGTTAGCAGGGTGATTAGCGCCTAATTAAGTGCGCCACATCGTCATCACTGGCGGTTAGCCGCCGGTGACCAAACAGCACGACGGAGAGCTTTGGGACGGTGCTACAGGGAATGGACGGACACGCTAAGACCATTGGGCGATAGCCCTTGCTTGTTCGTAGGGCCGGCCCATGGGCCGCGCAAACAGGGCGCCCGCCTTGGGCCCCCGGGGGGCAAGGGCCCCGACCCAGGTAGGTATTCCTTCTCTAGTAAGTAGAATGGGACAAGGAAAGTAAAAGGGAAAAATGAAGGGCCAAGGAACCGTGCTATGGAAAACCCACCAGGCAAAAGTCATGTCTGTTGGCACTGGATCATCATCATTCTCGTCTCTTTAGCTTCGCGACTCCTTCGCTTTCCCAAATCCGGACTCCTGTACATTGTCGCCCCTCACATGCCTGATGCCTCTCCTATTACAAGGACACGGCTATGTTACCTAAGGCGCGAATTGACTCCCCGATGGTCCTCTCCTTCCTTTCTCAGGGATTGCAAGGAGTTTGAAAGGGATTTGAGTGGATTGGAGTGGGGGGGATTAAATCCGCTATTAGTCAAAATCCACCTCAATCCCATCCAAACCTCTCCAAAAGAGGTTTAACTGAACATAGCCTCAACGATCTGGTCACTCCCCATCAACTAGAGTTGGAGAGATCAAGATAGTATGTGTTCTTGCTTCCTGTAACGTCATTCCTCAATTCAAAGATTCACTGGTAATTAGCCCTACCTTCCGTCACTCACGAATCCACGTTGCACATTGTTCTGCTCTTCGTTGGATCCAGATGTGAGAGAGTACTCAGGCAGGAGATTGGAAGAGAAAGGGTAAATTTTATTCACTTAATGGTGGTGTCGTCTTGTTCGTGCTAATTCTGGCTGTTGTGGCCTGTGGATCAAGCCACCTACATCCGCATCAATCCATTTCCAGGTTCTTCTGTCCCTCTATTAACAATTTTTATGCAGCCTCTTTAGTGACATGTCTCCAAGAAAGTATTTTGTCTTGGTAGTGATTAAAGGAAGGGAGAAAAATGGATAGATGAACGGGTATTACCTAAGTTTTCCTTTTTTGGCGGGTAATGGCTAAGTTTTCCAAAAGTAGCAACTCTTTGCACTTGACTGTAGTAAATGTCAAAGAGCAAAACCTAACAATATTTATGCTGCTACTAATGATACCAAAGAGGGTGATAATAGTTGTAGTAAACAAAAAACCTAGCTCATTCTCCAAACTCATAAATAACGTGTGTCGATGAACAACAATCATTCACTGTTTGTTTTGTTTTACAGAAAAAATATTTCCATTGTAACAATTAGAAAAATGAGTTGTTCTGGACCTATATTGTTCCATCAATCTACACTATGTACTCGATATTTACTTTGCTTCTACTTTTTTAAAAAATGAGCTTTTGTGCCTCAAGAAAGGCCCCATGTTCTTGTCTTGCCCCTAGGCCCCATTTATCTGTGGACCGGCCCTGCTTGTGCACGTCGAGGGGTGTCCTTGGAAGGTTGCAGGGTGGGCGGAGCTCGCCGGAAGCGAGCCCGTGGCGGCGGCCAGAGCACGGTGATGATGGACGCGAGGCTCTGGTGCGTTTTGGACGAGCTGAGTGGCGTTGAGGCTTCCTGGGAACTCCACGAGCTCGAGGCCGTGCTCGGACGCGAGGTTGATGACCTACAACGACAACGACGACAGGTGCGGCGGCGGCAAGTTCACGGGACAGCAAGGAAACTAGCTAGGCTATGCGTGCAACGACGAGGTAAGGGGAAAACGAGCGGGAGCTCACAGCGGTGCGACGGGGAAGGTCATCGGGCTCGGGGGCGCACTGGAAGGGCCGAATCGACGGGGAATAATGACAGCACCCAAGGCTGAAGATGGTGGCGATGGCGATGTTGCAGGCCTCCCTCGGTCATGTGCTTTGGCGTGCGGCTCCATGGTGTCGAGGCAGAGCTAGGGAACCAGACGGCGAGGCGAGTCGTGCGCGGTGGCTGCGATGGTGCTCATCGGCGCCCTCGGAAGCGAGCGATGAGAGCGGGTGATACGTCTCCAACGTATCTATAATTTTTTATTGTTCCATTCTATTATATATTCTGTTTTGGATGTTTAATGGGCTTTATTATACACTTTTATATTATTTTTGGGACTAACCTATTAACCAGAGCCCAGCCCGAATTGCTGTTTTTTTGCCTATTTCAGTGTTTCGCAGAAAAGGAATATCAAACGGAGTCCAAACGGAATGAAACCTTCGGGAACGTGATTTTCGGAACAAACGTGATCCAGAGGACATGGAGTGGACGTCAAGTAATCACCGAGGAGGACACGAGGCACGGGGCGCGCCCTCCACCCTCGTGGGCCCCTCGTATCTCTCCTGACCGACCTCCTTCGCCTATATATACTCGTATACCCTGGAAACAACAGATACGGAGCAAAAACTCTATTTCCACTGCCGCAACCTTCTGTACCCGTGAGATCCCATCTTGGGGCCTTTTCCGGCGCTCCGCCGGAGGGGGCATTGATCACGAAGGGCTTCTACATCAACGCCATAGCCACTCCGATGATGTGTGAGTAGTTTACCTCGTGGCCGAGACAGAGAGGCATTTCAGCCTGAAGTTCAGCCTGCACCCCGCCGCCACTCAAACAAAAATACCAAGGCCCGGGGCAACACGCGGGACCTGCGAGACGTATTGGAAAACAAGGCAAAACTTGCAAGATCGATCTACGGATCACGGGGGCGCGCACTAACGCGGGACGATGACCGTCACGCCGGATACACTAAAAGTAAATCCGGCCGGGCCGAATACAACAGATAAGACTCATATGAACTGCGGCGTGTTATAGCCCGGCACAGAGGCGCCGCACACTCCCTATGCTTCACTGATGAAGTAATGGATCATGAATTCCCAGAGGGTTTTAAACCCGTAAATATTGAATCATACGATGGTACAACAGATCCCGCGGTATGGATCGAGGATTTCCTCCTCCACATCCACATGCTCGCGGTGATGACCTACATGCCATCAAGTACCTCCCACTAAAACTCAAAGGACCAGCTCGGCATTGGCTGAATAGCTTGCCAGCTGACTCTGTTGGCAGTTGGGAGGATTTGGAAGATGCATTCCTTGACAACTTCCAGGGCACTTATGTGCGGCCACCGGATGCTGATGACTTGAGCCATATAACTCAGCAGCCAGGGGAATCGGCCAGGAAATTTAGGACACGGTTCCTAACTAAGAAAAACCAAATTGTCGACTGTCCGGATGTAGAGGCCTTAGTGGCATTTAAGCAAAACATCCATGACGAGTGGATCGCCCAGCACCTCGGCCAGGAGAAGCCGAAGTCTATGGCAGCCCTCACGACACTCATGACCCTCTTTTGCGCGGGCGAGGATAGCTGGCTGGCTCGCAGCAACAACACATCAAGGAATCTTGGCACTTCAGATACCAAAGATGATAGCGGCAGACCACGTTGTAACAGACACAAGCGCTGCAACAACGGTGATACCACCGAAGATACGACAGTCAATGCCGGATTCAGTGGCTCTAAATCCGGTCAGCGAAAAAAGCCATTCAAAAGAAGTACTCCGGGCCCGTCCAGTTTGGACTGCATACTCGATCGCTCGTGTCAAATTCACGGCACCCCCGACAAGCCAGCCAATCACACCAACAGAGAATGCTGGGTGTTCAAGCAGGCCGGCAAACTGAACGTTGAAAACAAGGGCAAGGGGCTGCATAGTGACGACAAGGAGGAGCCCCAGCCGCCGAACACGGGAGGACATAAGAGGTTCCCCCCACAAGTGAAAACGGTGAACATGATATACGCAATCCACATTCCC
This sequence comes from Aegilops tauschii subsp. strangulata, assembly GCF_002575655.3. NCBI lineage: Eukaryota > Viridiplantae > Streptophyta > Magnoliopsida > Poales > Poaceae > Aegilops > Aegilops tauschii. Next base: position 266,017,583 of record NC_053038.3, on the reverse strand, counting down.
AAGAGGGAACGGAAGCGTGCACTAAGGGACGTCTATGCGATGGAGCCAGTCGCCCCAAAGTTCAACCCATGGTCCTCTTGTTCGATCACCTTCGATCACAGGGACCACCCCACTAGTATCCGACATGGCGGATCTGCCGCATTGGTCCTTGACCCCATCATCGACTGATTTCACCTCACTCGAGTCCTTGTGGACAGTGGCAGCAGCCTGAACCTGCTCTATCAGGATACAGTGCGCAAAATGGGTATAGACCCCTCGAGGATCAAACCCACTAAAACCACCTTTAAAGGTGTCATCCCAGGTGTAGAGGCCCATTGCACGGGCTCAATCACACTGGAAGTGGTCTTCGGATCTCCGGACAACTTCCGAAGCGAGGAGTTAATCTTCGATATTGTCCCGCTCCGCAGTGGCTATCACGCACTGCTAGGGCGAACCGCATTTGCCAGATTCAATGCGGTACCACATTATGCATACCTCAAGCTCAAAATGCCAGGACCCTGTGGGGTTATAACAGTCAATGGAAACAAAGAACGCTCGCTTCGCACGGAGGAGCACACTGCGGCCCTGGCAGCTGGGGCACAAAGCAGCCTTTTAAGGAAAACCGCTAATTCGGCGATAAAGCCCCCGGACACCTTCAAGCGAGTCCGGAGTAACCTGCAACAGGATTGCCTGGCACGTTCAGAGCTTGCCTAGCAATTCGGCCCCGTCCTAGTCCCAGTCAAGCGACGAAATCTGTGCCGCGCGTACATAATTACGCACTAAAAATACCATGGGCATAGGCGGGGGCACGACCAGGGCACGTCCCACAATGCGGCTTAACCGCCCCAGGGGCTGTATACCTTTATCATTTCCTCTCTTTCAGGACCTTACTCTCTGGAAGCCCTTTCCGGTAGCCTGATTGCTGGACACATTACGGGAAGGAACAACCAAGGGGGCAAGAAGCTAAGACGTACAAGGGAATCCCCAGGTGTTCTCTGATAACAATCGAAGTACCCATTTTTAATACCCACACGCAGCTTACCCTTGGATAGGACATGTCAAATAGTCCTATTTTTTGCTTATCGCACTACTTGTATCAGTACGCTTCGACGTATTATTTAAATAACAATGCACATCATTAGTCTATTATTGCATTACCCTTCCTTTTTCTTGTCTGTCTATTTACGACAACTTGCACGCGTACATTCTGGTACGACCAGTACGCCAGGGGCTTCAGTATACCCCATAATACGGCATGAGAAGTCCGAACACTTTCGACAGTGTGGCACCCCGAACTTATAGCATTATATGCATCAGCTGCGAATCATGCCTTGGGTGAATAGTTGGGTTTGCCCGGCTCCCATGTTTTGGTACCTTACGTTCTGCAAAATCGGCTAAGGTAGCACTGGGAGAACTACTGCGATTGTGTCCCGGTTCTTCCGGACGAGCACCTCAGTAGAGAAAGCCGAAAACTGACTGTCATGATAAGGCAAGAGCTGGTCGTTGTTCGAGAGGTCTCAAGTCCTTAAAGACTTTTTCCGCTTCGGGTGAGGAGTCGGCCTTGCCTGACTTAGGCGTATATAGCGCCCCAAATTCGGCCTTCCGAATACTAGAGGCTTCGCCAAAATTTAAAATTGTATACTTCTATGGCTAAGTGAGAGTGATAAAGCCTAATAGTCCGATTGCCTGGTTCGTTGTGCTGAACACCTCCCTCGAAGGACCCAAAATTGGGATAAAGACTGTTCAGGTTTATCCCGAACACCCCAGTACTAGTTACATGGGGGCAGAAGCCGACGACTGGCCAACCCTCAGATTTCATAAACGGCCGCATAGAAGGTAATATTTTAAATTAACAAGCGTTGCATAGCGCAAATGAACTCATTTCACATTACAGGATCACATGAGTACGTTCATTCAAATATTACATCTTTAGCACATTCCTCCGCCACAAGGCGGGAACCCTTCAGGACACTATCATAATACATTTCGGGGTGGCGATGCTCCTTGCCTTCCGGCGGCCCCTCCTTCACCAGCTTTACGGCGTCGAGCTTTGCCCAGTGCACCTTCACCCGGGCAAAAGCCCTGCGCGCACCCTCGATGCACACGGACCGCTTTATGACTTCAAGCCGTGGGCAGGCATTCACAATCCGCCTCACCAGACCGAAGTAGCTGTCAGGCAGGGGATCGCCAGGCCACATCCGGACTATAAGACCCTTCAAGGCCTGTTCGGCCGCCTTGTGGAGCTCGACCAGTTGCTTCAGCTGGTCGCTCAAGGGCATTGGGTGTTCGGTCCCAGTATACTGAGACCAAAACAACTTCTCCGTCGAGCTCCCCTCCTCAACCCGGTAAAACTCCGCGGCATCCAACGGACTGCGGGGAAGATCTGTGAATGCTCCTGGAGAGCTCCGAACTCGGGTAAGTAAAAGGAAAGTTTCCTTCAAATGCTTGGTTTGCATAATGAATGCCTTACCCGCTGCTATCTTCTTAACCGCCTCAATCTCCTGGAGGGCCTTGTGGGCTTCCGCCTTGGCGTTTTGTGCGCTTTCGAGGGCCTTCGCAAGCTCGGACTCTCACGTCTTAGAGTCAAGCTCCAAGGACTCGTGTTTTTTGGCGAGAGCCTGGAGCTCTAGCTGCACCTCGCCTACCCGAGCTTCTTGCTTTTCTCGCTCGATGCACTCCTTGGCCACATTGTCTTCGGCCTCGCACAGCACCTTCTTCAGGGTCGCCACTTCGGTCGTGGCCCCTGGCAAATTCGTGATGATCCTATTATTTTACAACCAAATTTCTATTTAATATATAGATAGGGTATAGCTTACCTTTGTTCTCTTCGAGCTGCCTCTTGGTAAGGCCGAGCTCTTCCTTGGACCGCTCAAGGTCCTGCTTCAGTGCAGCGACCTCCGCAGTACGTGCGGCAGCGGCCAGCAGTGAAGCCTGCATATGCACATAGACATATTCTAATTAGACTCCTGAGTCATTATTTGATCCTCTATTCGGCCTTTCTTCGCGAACGCCGAACAGAGCATCAGGGGCTACTATCTATGTGGTAATATTTTCTTATAAGTTGATTACTTACCTGAAAGCGTGTTAGGAGGCTGGCACAAGCTTCAGTTAGTCCTCTTTTGGCGGACCGAACCTTCTCTATCACCGCACTCATGATAGTGCGGCGTTCTTCGTCGATGGAAGTGCCGCGAAGCGCATCCAGCAAGTTGTCCATTGCCTCTGGATGGACAGAGGCCACCGGCACGGGCGGCTTACCCCTCTTAACGGGGGGTCGCCTGACAGAGTCCGGAACCACTGGAGGTTCCGGCGCAGTGTTCGGCTAGAGGCCGAATTCGGAGCCCACGGGAGTCTTGCTCCCTTTGCGCCCAGGGTCTGGAATGTCGCCTCGAGGCGCCTCCAGGACTACCTCCCCTCGGCTCGGTGCCCTTTGAGACAACACCTCGACGTTGTCCGTAGGGCGAGGGGTGGGGGCGGTCGGAAGTGAATTGGTATTCATATCCGACGGGCCCAAAGAACCATCTGACGAAGATATGTCGATACGGGCTCGGGACGGACTGCATAATCATGTTCGGCATGATGAGAAGCAGTGCAATAAAACATACCATGAATTACTATGGTATCCGGATACTTACGACTTCGCCAGGGGCTTGTCCCTGGGCAGCCACTTGTCGTCGCTTTAGGCGGCCGTCATGGAGCAGTCCGGAAGGAGGGTCCTTCCCTTCTTGGACCCTTCGGCCTCCCCGGTTGGGGCGGCCTTCCTTTTCTTGTCTCCCCCGGCTGGGGGGGAGAACTTTCCTCTTCCTCCTCCTCGTTTTCGTGGGAGGAGTGCGCCTCGAAGTTTTCGGACGATGAGTCCAATATAACCTTGCGCCGGAGACCCTTTCGGGTCCCCGTGGACTTCTTCTTGGCCTTCTTCACTGGCACCTCGTAAGGCGCCGGAACCAGCATCTCCGTTAGGAGAGCATCTGCTGGATCCTCAGGCAGGGGGGCTGGGCAATCGATCTGCTCCGCTGTCTCTACCCAGTCATGTTAATAGCATGGAGGCTTAGATCCCGCACATCATTAAACTGGGGAAAATAAACATACTGTGAGATATAAAAAAATTTTACCGGATTGGCATGGTGCTTTGCGCTGAGTCCGCGGTCCTCGGTAAGGGGAGGAGGTACCTCGGCGCCCTTGAACAGCACCTTCCAGACGTCCTTGTGCGTCGTGTCGAAGAGCTCTCGCAGCGTCTGGTGCTCGGCCGGGTCGAACTCCCACAAATTGAATGCCCGTCTTTGACACGGGAGGATCCGGCGGAAGAGCATGACTTGGACCACGTTGACAAGCTTGATTTTCTTGCTCATCATGTTTCTGATACATTTTTGGAGTCTGGTCAGCTCCACCGATGAACCCCAGGACATGCCCTTCTCTTTCCAGGACGTGAGCCGCGTGGGGATTCCGGATCGGAATTCGGGGGCCGCCACCCAGTTGGTGTCGCGCGGCTCGGTGATGTAGAACCACCCCGATTGCCACCCCTTTATGGTCTCCACATAGGAGCCTTTGAGCCAGGTGACATTAGGCATTTTGCCCACCATGGCGCCTCCGCACTCCTCTTGCTGGCCGACCACCACCTTCGGTTTAACATTGAAGGTCTTCAGCCCGTAGTAGAACATGAGCCCACGGACAAACGGGTGGAGGGGAAATCCCAGTCCGCGGACAAAGTGGGTAAGGAAAACCACCCTCTCTTGGGGTTCAGGCGTAGGGATGATCTGCCCCGCATCTGGCAGCCGGTGTGTGATGTCCGCGGCCAGATATCCGACTCCCCGTAGCTTTGCGATGTTCTCCTTCGTGACGGAGGAGACCATCCACTTGCCTCCCGCTCCGGACATGCTTGGGGTGGTTTGAGGGAAAAACGCGAACTTGGGTGCTGGAGCTCGAGTGTGCAAGAATGGACGAGCAAGGAGGAAGAAGGTGTGGGTAAAAAGAGGAATCCTTGTCCCTTTATAGGGGCAGAGGAAACTATACGCCTCCCCACCTGCCTAGTAAAACTTGCTTATTCCCCAAGCGCCGTAATTGATGGAGCGGTTGGGTTACCCACATCCGTATTGATGAGAATCCCGTGATAAGGAGACACGATCTCTGCTTCGACAAGACGTGCCAAGAAAACCGCCTCGAAATACATGCAGTAGCTGGTTGAGAAAAACGGTTCGAATAATGACCGGGCCGTGGTATGATGTCATGCTGCCAAACATGTCAGCAGATTAGATTTGTGGAAATATTATTCTCTCTACGGTGGTATGTGGAACTTGTTTTGCAGAGCCGGACACTATCCCTGTGTTCAAGATCTTCTATGGAATATTCAGAGGAAGAACCTACCTTGCAATGTCGAAGACAAATCTGCGTGCCGGACTCATCGTCATTGAAGCCTGGTTCAGGGGCTACTGAGGGAGTCCTGGATTAGGGGGTCCTCGGACAGCCGGACTATATACTTTAGCCGGACTGTTGGACTATGAAGATACAAGATTGAAGACTTCGTCCCGTGTCCGGATGGGACTCTCCTTGGCGTGGAAGGCAAGCTTGGCAATACGGATATGTAGATCTCCTCCCTTGTAACCGACTCTGTGTAACCCTAGCCCCCTCCGGTGTCTATATAAACCGGAGGGTTTAGTCCGTAGGACAACAACAATCATACCATAGGCTAGCTTCTAGGGTTTACCCTCTACGATCTCGTGGTACATCAACTCTTGTAATACTCATATCATCAAGATCAATCAAGCAGGAAGTAGGGTATTACCTCCATCGAGAGGGCCCGAACCTGGGTAAACATCGTGTCCCCCGCACAGTTCGGGACCCCCTACCCGAGATCCGCCGGTTTTGACACCGACAGTGAGCAAACAAGTTGGATGCACACCCACTTAGTTTTCATTATTAAGCTTTCATACACTCATAGCTCTAGTGCATCCGTTGCATGGCAATTCCTACTCACTCACATTAATATCTATTAATGGGCATCTCCATAGCCCGTTGATACGCCTAGTTGATGTGAGACTATCTTCTCCTTTTTGTCTTCTCTACAACCACCATTCTATTCCACCTATAGTGTTATATCCATGGCTCACGCTCATGTATTGCGTGAAGATTGAAAAAGTTTGAGAACATCAAAAGTATGAAACAATTGCTTGGCTTGTCATCGGGGTTGTGCATGATTTAAAATTTTTGTGTGGTGAAGATAGAGCATAGCCAGACTATATGATTTTGTATCGATAACTTTCTTTGGCCATGTTATTTTGAGAAGACATGATTGCTTTATTAGTATGCTTGAAGTATTATTACTTTTATGTCAATATTAAACTTTTATCTTGAATCTTTCGGATCTGAATATTCATACCACAAATAAGAGAATTACATTGAAAATTATGCTAACTAGCATTCCACATCAAAAATTCTGTTTTTATCATTTACCTACTCGAGGACGAGCAGGAATTAAGCTTGGGGATGCTTGAAACGTCTCCAATGTATCTATAATTTTTTATTGTTACATGATATTATATATTCTGTTTTGGATGTTTAATGGGCTTTATTATACACTTTTATATTATTTTTGAGACTAACCTATTAACCGGAGGCCCAACCCGAATTGCTATTTTTTTTGCCTATTTCAGTGTTTCGCAGAAAAGGAATATCAAACGGAGTCCAAATGGAATGAAACCTTCGGGAACGTGATTTTCGGAACGAACGTGATCCAGAGGACTTGGAGTGGACGTCAAGAAATCACCGAGGTGGCCACGAGGCAGGGGGCGCGCCTACCACCCTTGGGCGCGCCCTCCACCCTCGTGGGCCCCTCGTAGCTCTCCTGACCGACCTCCTTCGCCTATATATACTCATATACACTGGAAACATCAGATACGGAGCAAAAACTCTATTTCCACCGCCGCAACCTTCTGTACCCATGAGATCCCATCTTGGGGCCTTTTCCGGCGCTCCGCCGGAGGGGGCATTGATCACGGAGGGCTTCTACATCAACACCATAGCCTCTCCGATGATGTGTGAGTAGTTTACCTCAGACCTTCGAATCCATAGTTATTAGCTAGATAGCTTCTTCTCTCTCTTTGGATCTCAATACAAAGTTCTCCTCGATTCTCTTGGAGATCTATTTGATGTAACTCTTCTTTTTGCGGTGTGTTTGTCGAGATCAGATGAATTCTGGGTTTATGATCAAGATTATCTATGAACAATATTTGAATCTCCTCTGAATTCTCCTATGTATGATTGGTTATCTTTGCAAGTCTCTTCGAATTATCAGTTTGGTTTGGCCTACTAGATTGATCTTTCTTGCAATGGGACAAGTGCTTAGCTTTGGGTTCAATCTTGCGGTGCTCGATCCCAGTGATAGTAGGGGAAATGACACGTATTGTATTGTTACCATTGAGGATAAAAAGATGGGGTTTATATCATATTGCATGAGTTTATCCCTCTACATCATGTCATCTTGCTTAAAGCGTTACTCTGTTGTTATGAACTTAATACTCTAGATGCATGCTGGATAGCGGTCGATGTGTGCAGTAATAGTAGTAGATGCAGGCAGGAGTCGGTCTACTTGTCACGGACGTGATGCCTATATACATGATCATACCTAGATATTCTCATAACTATGCTCAATTCTATCAATTGCTCGACAGTAATTCATTTACCCACCGTAATGCTTATGCTATCTTGAGAGAAGCCACTAGTGAAACCTATGGCCCCCAGATCTATTTTCCATCATATTAATCTCCCGACAACTAGATATTTCTGGCGCCGTTTATTTTGCTTTCTTTACTTTTACTCTTTACCATAAAAATACCAAAAATATTATCTTATCATCTCTATCAGATCTCACTCTCGTGAGTGACCGTGAAGGGATTGACAACCCCTTTATCACGTTGGTTGCGAGGTTCATATTTGTTTGTGTAGGTGCGTGGGACTCGAGTGTGGTCTCCTACTGGATTGATACCTTGGTTCTCAAAAACTAAGGGAAATACTTACGCTACTTTACTGCATCACCCTTTCCTCTTTAAGGGAAAACCAGCGCAGTGCTCAAGAGGTAGCAGCGGGGGAGAGAGGCAGAGGAGACATGAGGACAAGCGGGTCGAGGGGGAGTACGTGGTGTCCTCGGGGCAACGAGGGGACAGGCAAGGAGGCAGGATGTGGCGGGCATGTGCGTGTGTGCGGCGAGAACGCGCCTTCATCCTCCTCGCAGGGAAGGAAGATGACACGGGGAGGCCAGTGGGCTGGGCCGTCCACTTGGGCTTCAGGTAAGGCCCAGGTGGGCTCTCTCTTCTCTCTGTTTTCTCTTTTGTTTCTGTTTCCGAATATTTCAATCTGTTTTGAATTTGGGTTTCGAACCAAACCAAATTTTCTACTTCTGAAAATTATTGTGGGAGCTAAACGGATTATTCCAGGGACCCACAAAATGTTTCAGAATTATTGGAGCTAAAAATATAATTATAGGAATTTATAACTCCAATGCAAATACTTATTGGATTAATTCAGAGATCATAAATGCCATAGAAAAATGTGAATCATCTCTGGTTAAGGTTTTCACCCTTTTCCATAAATAATGAACATTTCTTATGGGCATTTTGGGTTCATTGAAAATGTTTTGAGTTGAACCTATTTGAATTGATTTAGTGCTAGGGCTTGGTCATCCCCAATTCAAATTTCCTTTGAATTTAAACATGATGCATGGATGCAGATGCAACTATTGCAGGCAACTATTCAAGGGTTGTGAAAACTCACCCCCACTAAACGAAAATCTCGTCCCAACATTCAAGACATGAGGTTAGAAGACAGGGGGGACACAAACCTAACACAGTCTTCTTGATCCAATTGCCCATCTTGAAGATGTTGATTCCTTGCATCATCTCGATCTTGACATCCTTGCTTTCGAGATCTTCACCCAAACATGACAAGGAGAAGAAAGGGAAACTCTAGAAGAATCTATCTTCTCGAAGATCGAGCAATTCAAGAACAACTCGTGAATTGAGATGTAGAAACATCTCTTGAGCTGAGACTCAAAACACACATCAAGAGGGATGGGAAGAAACAGATGACGATGGTTCAATTTGGTAGGCAACAATTCCACGCTTAGGAAGATGGTGGATGCGTTTCAAAATAGCGAGGAGTTAATTGCCCTTCGTACCAAACGGGGCACCTTAGAGAAGGTGACTCGTAGGATTATTCCACCAAGTGGCAAAAAGAATTACTTTTGATACATGGATCATTGAGACTCGTTGTCCGTGCAACAAACCCTGGGTCTGTTGCCCAGACTACGCATAGGCACAAGAGCAAGATTGAAGCACCAGCCCAAGCTAGAGTACAAGAAACCAAGAGATTCAAAGAACTAGCATGTAGCCCAGAGAGGCCAAGATCAAGCTAGAGAAGCAGAATATCAACAAGAGAAGGGCCTCCCTTGCCGGCTAGGCGATCCCGGCAAGGGGCGAGGCCACCACCAAAAGAAAGCAACCAAAGCGCCCTTGCAGGGCCTGCCGAGGATCGCGGAGGCAAAACCACCTCACCAACCACTCAAGCACGACCCACGTCGTCGATCAATGCGATGTCAAGCCGCAAGATGATTAAGTGGCAGCCATTCGCCACATGGCAGCCATTTCCTACAGAAGAAACCCACAGATGACACCCGTCCTGCGACGTGTCAAGAGAACAGGCATGGAGCTGGCAAGATAGCCCGGGAAGCCTTGCCGGCAACAGTGACGTGACACTAAGGGGTGCATTTAATGCGCCCTGTCAGGCCGCAGAGTTAGGTATGATAGCACTGTTTGCTATCATGTCGGTGCATAATGACTACTTTGCCATTGTGGCGACCCCTTGATCTATAAAAGGAGGCCCATGGCACCCGTAGAAAGGGTTGGAAGGTTGATAAACCCACACCCCCATATGTACGCAGTCGCTACTGCCCTAAGGCAACCCCTGCCGGGCAAGTGTACTATGCTTCACCATCTCCATTCCACCATCAATCCACCAAAGCAGGAGTAGGGTGTTACGCCTCGCGGCGGCCCGAACCTAGGTAAATTGTTTGTGTGCTCTCTATCGTGTTGTCGTACGGTGGTCTACTCTTTGTGCAATGCGACGTCCCCCTGCCGAACTAGCAAAGGGCCTCCTGGTCCCATAGGTGGCCGCAGATATCCCGTGACATCTTTGGCGCGCCAGGTAGGGGGCTCGCTTGTGCAAACCTGAAAGCATGCGTAGTGCATCATCTTCATCGCCATCTTCATCTTCGACGACGCCATCGACCATGGCGCCCAAGAAGAAGTCCGGTACTTCAGCCCATCCATCCACCTCGAAGGCTCCGCCGCCCGCGGCCTCTAATACCGCGGGGGATGCGGAGGCAAGCGAGGACGTGAACGCTACTGGGGACGTGGTTGGAGGAGGTGGCGCCATCACCACTTCCCCCGGGGCCGACACGGGTGCAGGAGATATCGAAGGAGAACATCATCAGTAGCGTCTTGACTGCCCTGCCTTTACACAAAACTGTGGATAGTCTGTTGGCCATCCGTTTGCACGTTCAAGCCAAAGATACCTGAGAAGTACGACGGGAGGCTGAACCAGGCAGAGTTCCTGAGCATCTACACCATCGCTGTTCAGGCTGCCTGGGGAAGAGATGAGAAGGTGTTCGCCAACTACTTCCCTTTGGCCCTCAAGTCCAATGTGAGTTCTTGGCTGATGCACTTGCCAGAGAACTCCATTTCGTCATGGGCAGACCTGTGCCACGAGTTCATCGGTGCCTTCAGCGGTGGCCACCAAGAGCCCGGCAGGCCCGGGGACTTGCAACTTCTCCAGTAGAAGGAAGGAGAAACTCTCCGTAAGTATTTGCGGAGATTTAGTAAAGTTCGTAGGAATATTCTAAATATCCATCTGGCAGCCGTTATAGCAGCTTTCTAGTCCAATGTGCGCAACTGTCGCATTCGTTCCATGATGAACGTGCGGTTGCCCAAGACTGTGAAGGAGCTATACACACTGGTGGATAAGTGTGCTCGGGTGGAGGAAGGAAGGAAGTTGCCTGGAGAGGAAGATTGCACCAATGTTGATTCGGAGGATGAGGATGAATCAACTAGTCAAAGAAAGGGCAAGAAGCACAGTAAGAAGCCAAGAGATAAGGCAGTCATGACTGTGGAAGGTTCGAGCACACCTAGTACCGGCAAGAAGGCCAAGGCTGAGGCCCCCGGCAAGGAAGCTGCGATTTGCACTGCCTACCAGGAAGCCGCTGCCACCGAGAAAGCTGGGAAAGGCGATGGGCCGTACTGCAAGATCCACCGGACCAAGGGGCACGACCTTCAGGAGTGTTACCAGGTTGAGCAGCTTGTCAAGAAATAGAGGGCAGAGTATGATAAGCGTGATAAGGAAAAAGGTCAGAATGCTACTCGTGGTAAGGGCCGAGGGGGTGAAGCAAATCGCCCCGGATAATTCTTACAGAAGCAAGGAAAACCCGCCAGGGGTGAAGAGAAAGAAATCTATGATGGTGTGAGTGATGGAGGGGATGAAGAGGAAACCAGTGAGCAAGAGTTTTAGAAGGCCACTGGCGCCCTATGCATTGATGGGGGTGCATCTTTGCACGCCTGTCACCACCAGCTCAAGCAATGGGCACGAGAGATCAATGTCGTGGAACCAGCGCCAGAGTCCCGGAAGTCGCTCAAATGGTCCCGCACGCCCATCATCTTTGATGAGGAGGATCACCCGGGCCGTACCACAATGGTAGGATGTTTGCCATTGTTGGTCTCCCCAACAATTCGCAACCTCAAGGTCACAAAGATGTTAGTGGCTGGCGGGGCCGGTTTGAATCTTATTTCCCCGGCAGTCATCAGCAAGCTTTAGATAGGAGAAGAAGAGCTAGAGGTTGCCGACACGTTCCAAGGAGTTAATCCTAGAAGGAGCCATCCAAAAGGGAAGATTACGTTGCCAGTGACATTTGGGGGAGAACTGAACTATCAGACTGAGAAGATTGTGTTTGATCTCCCCCTGCCGTACAATGGGATTCTTGGACGCCCGGACCTGGCCAAGTTCATGGCAGCATTAATCTCTCGTGCCCTGGCCAAGAGCATGGGTGTTTGAACTTTTCAAATTATATCAATTATGTACTGTTTATGGATTGATGATGAGAGATGTAGATTTGTGAGATTATTTGCAATGAAATTTGGTTCAGTAATTCAGTGTTTAGACATACAACATACTATACTAGAGCTCGGGATTAAAATGTTTGGTCGCTTTGTTTCATTATGGAATGGCCGCCGCAGTACTGTATTAGCACTATCTTCAAAGACGCGTCGCTGGATGTTGTCAGGTATTTCTTCTGGCATGATGACTTCCAAATCAAGAACACTTGGGACGATATGCTTTTGCATCACGAGAAATTGAACGGGTGCACAAAGACTGGAACAATGGTTTTTTGCTGGATCAGGAAGGTGAGGTATCTGCATGATATCCCTAGCAATCTTTGTGGAAAGCATGACAAACTATATAAGTTTTGCTTACACCGCTTGCATTGCCTATGCAGTTTCCATTCTTCTGCAATGACATGGAGTATGTTATCGGTCGCAGGGTATGGGCATCTGAAAGACGTACTACTGCGCTAATAAGTATACGCGTTCACGTGATTGCTTTTGCAGCCATTTTTAGGGTTCCTTTACGTAATGTACTTGAGATGGAAAATCTTGCTATTTCCATGTTCCTATTTGCAAATTTTCATCACGCGATTGCTTTTGCACCCATTGCCTCTTGGTCCATATTTAGTTACGATGCACTACATTCTATATCTATCTATACCAAGCATATTTCTCTTTTCTATCTGTTGTTCCTCACACTACATAAGCAAAGGATGATGCATACGATGCTCCCTCTATATCTCCAAATTCTTGGTAGCAAGAATCACTATGTACTGACACTAATTAAACTATACCTTTCAGGTGTTTGATAAAAATGCCCTACCACATTGTCAATATGAATTTAGACCTGTATGATGGAATCAATTAGACAGGATAGCCTTCATTCTTATACATGAGGTCAGTTCCGTCCAAATCATTTAGCTATGTGCAGTAAAATTGTCAATCATCTATTAAATGCTTTTTACATCAAAAGGGATGATTTCACCTTACTTTTTATCTGTGGTCACTGTCATACATAATATAAAATACTTGCAGTTCAAACCGGCGTCAAGAACATCCATCCTTTGAATATGAAGCTTCGTTACCATATGTACAACTGGAACTTATCCTGCAAGCATTGCGGCCATTGATTCTTGCATTCACTTGGGTTAAGTAGCACTAGAATCATTGGTATCCATGCAAATGCAAACAGAATCATTAGCATCTTCTGATGACCATCACAGGCCAATCCGGGATGCAATGATGCGCCGCTGAACTCGCCGCCGTCCGTGCATATCGCGCATCCAAGTGTGCCCAGTCATCACCTGGTTGCCCCCGCGGATGGAAAAATCAGATACTTTACAACCTCAAATTTTGCAACTGTGTATCCCATATGTGCTCGCTCTGGATCTGAAAATTCGATTAATTTACATCTACTTCTTTGTTAATTTACATCACCATCCAAAACTGGTTTCTTTTTTATTTAGGTTTCACTTGTAAGACGTGGGAAACAGTGTGACTCAACGACATTCTGACTTTGTTAATTTCATCATCATCCAAAATTTAGGTTTCAAAATTACATGTATGCACTCCTATCTGACAGACATTTTTCAGTTTCAGCTGATTCGACAAGGCCGAGCTGGGCGTCAAACGGGGCAAAGCGGCATTCCATGCCAGCGAGAAACCTGGGTACAAGAAGGTTGCGCACCGTCGAGCCCGACATTGAGCGCGTGCATGGCCCATCCTTCTGCCGACGGCAATGTGGCTCCCTGGTTGCACAGCCGCAGCGTGGAGCATCCACATCTAGGTGTATGCGTCGGCGGCCACCCCACATGCCGCATCATGAGAAACACGCCCATCGTAGGTGTACTCAATGGTAGTTAATCTGTTACTATTTTCCTTTGCGTTTACTTTGAATGCACTAATAGTGCTCTCTTCAATTTAATGATCAGCTAGAGTTTACTACAAGGTATTCAAAATGGTGCATCTCAAAAATATGGCACCATTATGTAAGCACCCTTTCTTCCTTGCGCTCTTAACTGCATGCACCATAAATATGAATGTGCTAGAGGAGCAATCATCATCTAATATATAGAAAATTAGCTATCTTTCCGTTGCATGGTAATAATGCTCTATTGTTTGTATTGCCTAATTCTTTGTTTCCAAAAGGATATATTCTACAGAAGAGGCAAATTGACTCACCATGCTTGGTACCAATATTCTGAAGGTTGATCCACTTTGTTTATTTTCGTATTCTGCAAGATAAGGCATAGGATAGTGGATTCTCATGTAGGGATGCCTCAATTGTCCCCTTACTAACAATTGATAATAACTCGATACCATCAACGTCTCTGCCGGTGTGAGATAAATCTTGCACATGGTATGTATGACCTATTCCTTCGTCTGTCTCTAATTAGTTTTACATACGAAGTATTCACAGTAACATTCTAAATACACTGCCAACTAATGTGGTTCTACAAGATTGCATCTTTGGTCTATCTGGTTGCAATTATCGACATATGATACTACGGGTCTGGCCTGATGGATGAAGCTCGACCTTTGGCAAGGCCAACTCGAAACGTAGCCCTGCCTGAGGTATGCCCAGACGTAGGATATACCAAACATGTGTAGCATAAGTGATTTCTCTTCCGCAGGTGGCTGCTAGACCTCTTCGTATTTCAATGTTTATCACTTGGTAACTATCGCCCACCTTGAGGTTACGACTAATTCAAATTTATGTTGGCTGCATTAACAAAAGGGAAGTGACTACCATTTTGAGTCTGGTCGATGACGTGACCTCTGTTTGCTTATTCCATTCTTAATTCATTTTTAAGCCGAGCTTGTTGCCTCTTGAAAATAAGACTAGTCGCTACTTTTCATCTAATTTGTTGAGAAGATCAATCTTAAATGATTATTGATTTCAAAACATGTCGTTGCTGAGCTTTACCCATAATTTAATAAATCATATAGCACTAATCATCATTATATTGTTGATTTGT
Source organism: Aegilops tauschii subsp. strangulata (assembly GCF_002575655.3). Classification (NCBI taxonomy): domain Eukaryota; kingdom Viridiplantae; phylum Streptophyta; class Magnoliopsida; order Poales; family Poaceae; genus Aegilops; species Aegilops tauschii. Next base: position 266,002,489 of record NC_053038.3, on the reverse strand, counting down.
CAGAGGTTGAATGGCTATTCTGTTTCGTCTAGAAGCTTTGTTGCCTTGATAGTTTCATCCATTCGCATCATTTTTGTTATGACACTAATCAATGAACTCTTAATTGTTTGTGTGGAAAAGAGGACTTCAAGGCCTGCTAAGCACGATGGGAGGACTGCAATTGATAGAAACAAGAGATAACATGGTTGGTTAGCTTGAAGCATATGCACATCCGGGTGTGATGTGGATTGCGTAAGCACATAAAGTTGTGATGCTAATACATACCAAGTCGAGAGCCATATCACTTGGTTGTCGTGCTAGGAATATGCTATGCATACATCATTCATGTAATGATCTTCTATTTATGTTTCTTACGCCATTAATCTTAGGCTAAAGTGTAGTTTATTAGAGCAGTATTTGAATGAAACAAATACCGAGACAGAATGTGGATGGTTCGAATGAATTCTCTTGCGTTTTCTCGAAAATGTGGAAGGTTTGAGTATTTTTTATATAATTCTTTGAGAACAGAGAAGTAACCCATGTTATTTTCGAAATGGAGTTTTCAGAATTTGATTGCAACTATATGTTTTTTGACACATGTTAAGTGCATTGTTATATTTTGGTAACACACATGCTCAATTTTGTACTTGTGTGCTTTCCACTTAAATTCACATATGTTGATTTTTTGGAAATACACACGTTGATTGAGATGTGCGTGCACGTGTACCCTTACTAACGGCATGACTTGGAACGGTAGAAGTTCAGGGAGTTGTCGGAGACTCAATATGGTTCATTATTGATACATCAAAGATTTTAAAGAGTACTATATTATGTACCAAATATACTGTTACGCATATGAAGAATCATGACACTATTTAAAAGAATACTATATTAATTTATATTTTTTAATCATGATAGTATTTAAAAGAATACTATATTAATTTGTATTTTTTAGTGTTGAGGAAATCGTTAACTCGTAGTCTGTTGAGTTACGGTTGTCTGGGCGAACTAATTTTCCTACTTTTGAAAATATGGCAAATAGCGTTTCATTAGAGATGACTTTGTAGCAAATTGCATGAACGAGCTATTCTTATTTTTTTCATCAAGTCATACAATTTTTTTGTTTAGGTTAGAAGGGTAAATACATTGTTTATGGACATCATATTTTTGTTTCATGGTAATGCATGACATTTCAACTCTATGTTACAATGTGCTAATAGATCAGGAGACATCAGATTACATTTCTTGGCTCCGGGGGTGCATGCCTCCTCCCTCTTGATGGCGGTGGTGGATCGACACGAACACGGGGTGTGAAGGAGAGTGGGCGCCATGGCGAAGGTGAGGTGGGAGTCATCCGGTTTTAAAGTAGAGGGCTCCAGTGATGATGGATTGTTGGTTGTAGTGATTTGATATTTTAATGACTTCATATCAATGATTATGCTTAGCCCCATGAGAAACACACGAAGAAGAAACGATTGTGAGATAGGGAGGGGAATATAAAGATGACGAGGAGATTCATTTATCTACCACATCACAAGCGTGCAATATCATCACATGTCAATTGTCTATGACTCCCATATCATATAAATAGAAATCAAATATTTTTGTTTCTTGTGAAGTTGGTTCACTTTATTCCCTTCCTGTTAGAGTTGATGCTTGAGATCTAGGGCCTAAACAATTTGTGACCATAGACTGCTCAGAGTTGTCCTATTTGATCTTCGAGTGCAACCCTTCCTTTGTTCTATTGCATCTCTGAGCCATATTAGCATACAATTCTAATCAACAATGGACTACCGAATTTACTTCATGTGAGTTGTTACTATCTCTTAGAAATTCTTTCTGCATTCATCATATAAGCAATTAAATTCACTATCAGCTAAGTTCACTGCAAGTTTGCTGCACAATTTTTATTTGATAGATACACGTGAGATTATTATTTTTCTTTACGTTTGTTGAATATATGAATAATTCATTTGAGAACACAGACAAAACATGACAAGAAAGGGGAAGAACTAACCTACATGGAGCTTGGTCATGGTCGCTGCTCATGTTTGATGGCATTGTTTCTGGTTCCACCGACGTTGTCGATGCCTGTTACCTATGGCCCCATTGCTGCTTTCCTCTGTCAGGCGTGGTCCACCAGCCACTGCATGCAGACAATAGAATTTATGCCAGCAGTTGTCGCTGATCTACGCTACAGATCGACCCATAGACAGGGAAAGGAAGCGATGGCTGGTGGGGAGAGGAGCCGGGGGACATGTTGTGGCGGGACAAGCACTACTAGGGAAAACCCTAGTAGTAGCGCGGGTTTAATGCCCACTAGTAGCACGGGCTGCCACGCTACTAATAAGGCGCTACAACTATTACTTATCAGTAGCGCGTGCGACACGCGCTACTACTAAGACACATAGCGGCAGCGCTTGTTCTCTCCCGCGCTGCTGCTAATCTAGCTAGTAGCAGCGTGTTTACTATCCATCGCTACTAGTATTCTTTTTTTTCATTTTTTTACTTTTAGTGTATTTATACGCCGTTATACAAATTTTGGTACAATACCAATTATGAGGTTTATATCATTATGTCCATAACAGTGTGTCAAATGAAGGTGGATTAGGTTCAAGTGGAGGCAATATGTGGTGCATGTCAAAAGTATACTACTAATCCAAACTTGATCTAGTTTGGACTAGTAGTACTTTCAATGTGCACCACATGTTGCCTCCACTTGAATCTAATCCGCCAGCACAAGCTATTTAATCATCATCATAGTCATTACCACCAACAATATTTGTTTAATCACCATAGTCATAGTGTAGCACATCATCATCTTCAAACTCATTCTAGCTAGCTAATCACCACCAACACTAGATGCGGTAAGTATCTAATCACCACCAACACTAGCTAATAATAAGCTTCATAGTCATTACCACCAACACTAGCTATTTAATCATCATAGTCATATAATGTAGCACATCATCATCTTCAAACTCATTTCTAGCTAGCTAATCACTCTTGATGCTCTCTCTCAGGTAAAATAACATGAAACATGTGTAGCTCTCCTCCTTCATCAAGTTGGAGCATGCTGATGAACCTGTCTCCTAATCATGGGATGCGCTTCTGATTGCTGCCCCTAGTACTTCTCTGCGCTCCTCCATCACAAATTTGGTCCAGCCTTTCACTATTAAGCATTCCTCGCTATTAGAAATCCTGAATGCACTAAAGTGCATTGTAGGATATCTTGGCCGTAAGCTAACAATACTCATGGTACCTTTAGTCTCGATTCCATGAGGCACAACATTCATTGGAGTCCCTGTTGAAGAACATCGTATATTCACATACTTAGCAATGAAGTTTAGCTTAAAAATAATGTATGCAAAAGATGCACTGAGGACAAATAATAAAAATCTTACCATCTTTCCTAAATAGATGTGACCGTAGTCCAGTACGAACACTATTGGTCACACATTTTCAGTACTAACATTTCTAAGTGTAGGAAGAAAATTTGTCTTGACAGTATGAAGATCCTCAAGCCATGAAACATAATGACTTAGCTCCTCGCGGTTTAGTTCAGCCCCGGGACAGTAGTAGGTCCTGTCTACCAAGCGCTGGACATGTTTGCTTGAACGGTAATTAGCTGACAATAGAAATTAGTTGTCAACTATTTTTGAATAAACAATATCAAAGACATAAGTATGGTTGAGAAACTCACATAATGGTATAACTGGAGGCATCTGCACATCGACCCAGATGTCGATATTACCTTCAATATCATCTTCTGGACGAATATCAAAGGTGATAACCATATCAGGCTCAAATGCATAAGTCTTGCATAGTGCTCGCCAAGATTTGCATCCAAAATAGGTGTAGTCGTTTGCGTCGTATAATTTTGCGTGGAAAATACAACCATGCTCGGTCTTCAAGTAAACTTTCTTTACCTCCATAGTACGACTGAAACCTATCTTATCCAAGACAAAAACTCTTGGATGGCAGGGGATACACTAGTAGAATAGTAAAAAAATTAAATTATAAGTTGTAGCAAATGAAGCAGATGTCATGCTTAATTACAAAAAAAGACTTGTCGTTGTGTCTTACCGTATCCACTTCGAAGTTCTCGTCCAGCTTGATGCTGAAGCGCCTATCATCATCAAGGAAGATTCCGTCGCACAGGCCGCGGTCGTCTTCGCAGTATTTGCAAATACCGAAATCCTTTTCGTTGTCAGACATTTCCTATGTTCATAGTTGAAACATTAACTGAAAATTGATGGAAGACAACTACTAGGATACTCAACACACACATCCGGGGCACTCGGTATTTCCTACATATTCTGGCACAAGTCATGCCAAGATTCACGGAAAAATCCGGCATGACCTTTGCTAAAATAGGACATATCGAGTGCCTGAAATTTGCCGGAACGGAAATGAATCAACACTCCGGCAAAACGTAGGCCACCCGGAGGTGTAACCTGCAAACATGACCGCCCACTTGGGCAAGCACATATCCTATTTGAGCAACACAAGATATACATTTCAAAATATCTTATAGGACTCATATTGACATGAGCATTCAATAAGCAAAACCAAATCGTAAAATAAATAAGTATTCAAATTAGCATGCATTCAATAAGCAAAAGTAAATCATCTCATGCGTCCGTACATCGTCGAATATTATCACTAATACATCCCGAATAGTATCATACATGTAACATCACTAATACAGCTAAAACCCTAGCGCACGACGGGTATCGGCGCGGGCGGTGGACACCCAAAGAGAAGGAACCATCACGGGATCATAGCTCCAATGAGATCCCTGGAGAACCTGCCAGGTATTGGAGAACCTGTGCTCCAACGCAAACAAGTAGCGTCGGACGTGCGCGTCCTCCTCACTAACACGGTGACGCACCACCTCCACGGGGTCCTCGAGCCTCTGGACCGTCACTGGCCCACGCGACCGCCACCAAAGAAGGTTCGGGTCAACGACAGGCTGGCTCCTCACCAACCTACGCCCCCCGTAGGTAGCGCCTCCCAGTACCACCCCGGCGGAGGCCAGTCCCGGACATGGCCCATCTGGTGACGTAGGTGTCCTCCGCCGACTCGATGACGAGGATGCGGGACAGGCATCGTTGACGTCGATGCGGGAAAAATTGCTTTAACTAAAAAAATAACAACAAATGTGGCATGTCAACTAGTTCTATTAATTAAACTAGTTCTTACGATTAAATCTAGTCAATTAATTCTATACCTAATAAAATGAAAAATGACATAAAAAAGGCCTATGCTTTGCAGGAATGTTGACTCCTTCCTGGTGCGGCAAATCCCGGGCACTCGATATGTCCTAGTTTGTAGCACAAGTCATGCCGAAATTCACAGAAAATTTCGGCATGACTTTTACTAAAAAGTGGACAAATCGAGAACCTGAAATTTGCCAGAACGGAAATGAATCAACATTCTGGCAAAACATAGGCCACTCAACTTCATTCCCTGGAAACAACAAAGCCACTTGGGCACAATCGAACCACCTCAATAATGGAATATGCAAATGAACATCAATGACAGGTATCATATAACAACAATCTTGTTTTTTGTTTACATGGCACCAATTAGTTTAACCAAGTTTTTGAAAGAAAAACAATTCTATTTTTTGTTTTTTGAATGAAATTATTGTTTAGGCATTTTCATAAAAATTTGCCCTAGCTAATTTCCTAAAAAATTGCTAATCATTTTTCCTAAATGCTAAAATATGCCTACTGCCCTAAACAAATCTAGGGTTCATATGAACACCTAGGGTTCATATGAACATCAACACAGCATCAACACATATATGAATTGCCCTAGCAGAGAGAGAGGAGGGTAGGGGAGAGGAGAGGCAGAGCCTTACGGTGACTACGGCGAGGGAGGGGCAGGCGGCGTCGAGGACGGGGTCGAGGCTCGGGCGTGCGGCGGAGGGCGGCGTCGATGTCGGGGTCGGGCGGCGTCGAGGTCGGGGGCGGCGTTGAGGGTGTGCGGCGGGCGCCGGCGGTGGTGAGGTTGAGGGCGGCGGCGGGCGGCGGCGGTGAGGTCGAGAGCGGCAGGGCGACGACAGCGATGGAGCAGTTGGGGGAGAGGGGGAAGTGGAGGGGAAGGACTTAGCGAAATTTTGAGCCCGCGCGGCCGGGGGTTAAGTCAAACTAGCAGCAGCGTGTTTTCCTGAACGCGCTATAGCAAAGTTAGCTATAGCGTGTCAAGCGAAACGCGCTACAGCTATTCCTTTCTGTTTTTATAATATCCATAGCGCTTTGCCCTGAAAAAACGCTACTGCTAAGTCTAAGCATGTAAAACTTCAAACATATACATTGGTCATCATTGATCTATTTGTGTAGAATCTAAATAGTCAACATGAATCCTCACAGTACCTGTATAGGCACTGGTGAAGATTCATATTGCAGCCACAAAATCCTACACATATAGTTCAATGAAGACCAAGTTCTCGAGATAGTTTGAGAAGTAACATATTTAAGGTGGTAAACACCTTGTTCGCTTAGCAGTATGGGACTAAACTTAATTAGGTGCAATACTTAGGAGTAGCGTGTTTTGATGAAAACGTTGCTACTAAGTACTTTAGTAGTAGCGCGCCCTTGGAAGGGCGCTACTACTATATCTAGACTGGGGGCAACGCCGTGGCAATTATAGTAGTAGCGCTTGTTTCACCTAAACCGCTACTGCTACCGTGCTATTAGTAGCGCGGTTTCCTGAAGCTCGTTGCTGCTAATTAGCAGTAGCGTCTGCTTTTAAACTGCGCTGCTGCTAAGATTCTGTGTATAAGGTTTTCCCTAGTAGTGAAGAGGCGCAGTGGCAGTGAGAGAAGGTGAAGACTACGCCATGTGAGTTGCTGAAGTTGTGCCTTATGCGGTGGGGATAAGGTATGTGTGATGTGCTTGTGTGGTGAGAGGCGAGGAGTGGCTTTTCCTTTTTGTGGGAGGCTGTTCAAATTTCTCTATTCTATTTTTATATTCAATATACATACAATTATTTATCATCTTTATAATCAAGATAATAAATATTTATTTATTCCATTAATGTGTTGACTTATTTTGTTTTTTATTTTAATATGCTCTCACGGAATGGTAAAAAATTGGTTCATCCAATTTACAAGTTGAGTACTCTATGTTTGCACGTTCTTACATTTTCATGTGAAATCTTCATGCTAACTGTATGAAGTACTCATGCAGGATGGTACAAGTCAACAAAGATTTTTTAACTATAATTGCTCAAGTACTGTGCAAAGGAAGCTGAAGATAATATTCCTGATATTTTAGGAGATGCAAGTGAAGTGGAATAATGAAAATACATTGCATCAAGTACATTTTCCGATTGTTGTTGTAAATTTTTTCTATACATGTGAAATTGGAAGTGCATTATGCTTATGTATGCAATCAGAAAAAAATTAAAAGGCTCGTCGCAACGCACGAGCATTGTACTAGTAGAGATAGATAAACGGTAAAGTAAATATTTTTGGTATTTTTGGTTTATAGATCGGAAAGTAAAAGATTGCAAAGGAAGTAAATCGGAAACTAATATTGTAGATCGGAAACTTATATGATGGACAATAGACCCGGGGGCCATAGGTTTCACTACAGGCTTCTCTAAAGATGAAAATATTACGGTGGGTGAACAAATTACTGCCGAGCAATTGATAGAAAAGCGCAAAGTTATGACGATATCTAAGGAAATGATCATGAATATAGGCATCACGTCCGTGTCAAGTAGACCGAAACAATTTTGCATCTACTACTATTACTCCACACATCGATCGCTATCCAACATGCATCTAGAGTATTAAGTTCATAAAGAACGGAGTAACGCATTAAGCAAGATGACATGGTGTAGAGGAATTAAGTCAAGTAATATGATCAAAACCCCATCTTTTTATCCTCGATGGCAACAATACGTGCCTTGCTGCCCCTACTATCACTGGCAAAGGACGCTGCAAGATTGAACCCAAAGCTAAGCACTTCTCCCATTGCAAGAAAAAGTAATCTAGTTGTCCAAACCAAACTGATAATTCGAAGATAATTACAAAGATATCAAATCATGCACAAAAGAATTCAGAGGTGATTGAAATAATATTCATAGATAAGCTGATCATAAATCCACAATTCATCGGATCTCGGCAAACACACCGCAAAAAAGTATTACATCGAATAGATCTCCTAGAACATCGAGGAGAACATGTATTGAGAATCAAAGAGAGAGAAGAAGCCATCTAACTACTAGCTATGGACCCGTAGATCCATGGTAAACTACTCACGCTTCATCGGAAGGGCAATGTTGTTGATGTAGAAGCCCTCCGTGATCGAATCCCCCTCTGGCAGGACGCCGGAAAAGGCCCCTAGATGGGATCTCACAGGTACAGAAGGTTGCGGCGGTGGAAATGAGTTTTCGTGGCTTTCTCTGTTGGTTTGGGGATATAAGAGTATATATAGGTGAAGAAATTTGGTCAGGAGGTGCACGAGAGGCCCACAAGGGTGGGGGGGCGCCCTACCCCCCTGGGCGCGCCCTCTGTCCTTGTGGCCGCCTCGTGGCTCCTCCGAGTTCATCTCCTAGTATTCTGGATGTCTTCTGGTCCAAGAAAAATCATCGCGGAAGTTTTATTCCATTTGGACTCCGTTTGGTATTCCTTTTCTGTGAAACTCAAAAACAAGGAAAAAACAAGAACTGGCATTGGGCTCTAGGTTAATAGGTTAGTCCCAAAAATAATATAAAATGGCATAATAATGCATATAAAACATCCAAAACAGATAATATATCAGCATGGAACAGTAAAAAATTATAGATACGTTGGAGACGTATCAGGCATCCCCAATCTTAATTCCTTCTAATCCTGGAGTAGGTAAATGTTAAAAACGGAATTTTTGATGTGGAATTGTGAGTGCATCTAGTGCCCCTTAGTAATTTTGGCCTATTGAAGACTTATAGGTTAACGGACTAATGTGTTCGTGAGTTTACACAGGTCTATAAGTCTGAGGAGTTTGAAATTTACAGAGAAAGTCGACCCATAAAAATGAATGTTTTCAACTGAAGACTTTGGCTTTCTGAAGACTTTGAAAGTGAAGAAATTGGTGTGACCGTGAAGACTTGATATTCATGCGAGGAACATAAAGCGTGAAGACTTTAGTTTTCGTAGTTTCATTTTCTCTTTCTTGAGTCATAGGAAACACGTACTATTAAAAGGGGTCGAGGAAAAACTAAGGAAAAGTTTGCAAGTGATGCTCATCTCAAAATCCTACACCTACCAATCCCTTCGAGTGAAGCCATTGGAAATCTCATATAGTTCAATCAATTTCTTTAGTGACAGAGACGAAGTTCTTCTGGTCTCTGAGGAATTTGTTCTGACTGAGGAGTTAGGAATTTGCCAGTGCGGATTGCCTACTAGTGAGGAACATGATAGCCCTGAGGAATTTGAGAGCTCAAATTTCCGACTATTGTTGTGCTATGTGCCAGCTGTCCCAAAATATCTTACCCACCTAACGATCATATTATTGAAGGGCATCTATGTCTTATCATGTCAGGCTGCTCCCTAGGCTATAAATAGCCGCCCCGTAAAACCACTAGCTAGTTGGCTGCACCGAGAGAAACTGAAACTTGTCATTGAGAGCATCCCATCCTCCGAGGACTTTGAGCGAAAATCATCAAGTGAGGAAAACCCAAACCGAAACACCTACAAACCCAAAGTGATTGAGCATCACTGAAGAGATTATTGCTATGTGGATCTGACACTTGTTACCTTTGAAGACTATGCATCTTCCAGACGGTTAGGCGTCATGGTCTAGAGCATCCAAGAGGAAATTGTGGATCGCCGAGTGACCGAGTTTGTGAAGGTTTGGAAGTCACCTGAAGACTTACCACGAGTGATTGGGTGAGGTCTGTGTGACCTTAGCTCAAGGAGAATACGGTGAGGACTGTGTGTCCGGGACTGTGTGTCCGCAGGTTTAAATACCTAGCCGCTCCAACCAGATGTACAACTGTCACAACAGTTGGAACTGGTCTACCAAATCACTGTCTTCACCGAGCTAACTGGTTCTATTTTCTCAACCCTTTCATTTCCTCATTACTGTGTTGTGTACTTGATCATTACTGTTCGAAGACTTTGACTAAAGACTTTCTCAATTTCCTCAGTTCAATTTATTCAGTCAGTTTGTCTTCAGCCTGCTTATCTTGAATTTATGCTTTCTGTACTCTATGCTTGTTTTCATTTCATCATGATGAATGTGCTTCTGTTCTATTATGCTTGCATCTGAGTACTTATTCCGCTGCTAGTCATTCGTGACTTAGGAATTTCCTCACCCTGAAATTCCTTAGTGACGAATTTGTAAAAATCACCTATTCACCCCCCTCTAGTCGACTTAACGCACTTTCAATTGGTATCAGAGCAAGGTACTCCCTTGTTCTGTGTGATTTTGGTTTAACTGCCTGGAGTTGTAGTTATGTTGACCGCAGGTATGATGAAGGTCTCTGCTGGGTGTCCTACCTTTGATGGGACGGACTACCCCTACTGGAGGAATAAGATGCAAATGCATCTTGAGGCAATTGTCAATGATCTCTGGTATGTTGTGGAAAATGGTGTTCCCTCTGTCACTCCTACCATCAACGTTGTTGACGTGAAGAGATTCAAGCAACTCGATTCTCAAGCGAAGAACATCATATGAGGCCATCTGAGCAAAGGGCAGTATGGCAGAGTGAGTGCTTTGGAGACAGCAAAGCTTATTTGGGATAGGCTGTCCAAGGTCAATGAAGGAGGCTCAACACGGCGTGACTCTCGAGTTGACGTTCTTCGCAATCTCTTCAACCGCTTCAAAAGACTCGACAATGAAAGTGTTCAGCAAACCTTCAATCGCCTCACTGACATCTCAAATGAGCTTCAAGTATTTGGTTCCACAAACATCACCGACCATGAGTTGGTGAAGAAATTGCTGAGATCGCTTGATTCCTCATTTGACACTCTAGAACTAATGATACAAGAACGTGGAAACTACAAGGCTCTTAATCCTGCTGATATCCTCGAGAGGCTAAACACTCATGACTTCCAACTTGCTGAGAAGAGAGATCTCTATGGATCAAGCTATGGCAGAACTCGCGCTTTGAAGGCCAAGGCAGTCTCTGAATCTGAAGGTGAGGGTTCTGGTAGCAGCCTTGGTGATCCTGAAGAACTGAGCCAGGAGCTAGCAATGCTCGTGGGGAAATTCCAGAAGTTCTCAAGATGTGGTCTCTTTGGTAAATCCTCAAGAAATGATGACATGAGATTAGATTCCTCATCCCGTGACTACAAGAAGAGAACTTATCACAAATGCAAGAAACCTGGTCACTACATTCAAGATTGTCCTCAGTCCGAAAAGGAATCAAAGAAGAAGAAATACAAGGATTAAAGTTCTGATGACTCAAAGAAGAAGAAGAAATCTTCAAAGTCCTCATCATCAAAATCCTCGAAATCTTCATCTCACAAGAATAGCGACGGCTTGGCTCGGGCATTCATTGGCAAGGAAATGGACTCTGAGGCTGAATCTGAGGAAAATGAGCAAGAGAAGGCATCTGAGGAGTCAGAATCTGGTGTGGCGAGCCAAGCCCTCGCTACTGCTTTCGTTAGCAAGCCCATCTTCAACTCTGAGGAGAATGACTTCCCCGCACGACAGATGACGGCGATGATGACTACGCTCCCACTTATTGCTTCATGGCAAAGGGTGCCAAGGTACTCAAATATCCCTCCTCTGAATCATGTGAGGATGAATCTGATAAAAACCTCAAGCCTAGCTACTCTAAACTTGCTAAGATTGCTGTAAAATAACAAAAGGCTTTTGAAAATGTTCAAAATATGCTAGACAAGAGCGATAATATGTTGGGTGAAGAAATGGATCGCACCAAAACTTTGACTGAAAATCTTCAGAGACTTTAGTCCAAGTTTGATAACCTTCAGAGTCATCATAACACTCTCTTATCTGTCATGAGAAGCTTTCTTATGAATTTCTTCAAAGAAAGCAAGATGTTGAGAAGCTAAGGGTGAGTTATGAAGATCTTCAGAAGGAGCATGAGTCATTACTTGCTCAATAGATCAGCGCTGCTCAGGAAGAATTCATTCCACCATGTTTGAAGTGCATTAAACGTGAATCTGCCAATTCTTCACCTGAAAGTTCAAATGCTTCTATTGCTGCAAATTCTTCAACTGTCTCTGCTATCACTAATTCCTCATCTGAGGATACTGCTAGTATGACTGACAATGCAGGGCTGAAGGAATTGTATGTGACAGACAAAAGCCTCATAGGGCATCAGGCACTTTGTGATGTTCTTAAAAAGCAGATCCTGAATAGGAACCCTAGGAAAGAGGGTATTGCCTTTGAGAGGAAACTCAATGCTGATGGAACATACTGGAAGCCTGAGCATTATCCCAAAACCTCATGGGTTGCTGCAAAGGGACCTCCAGTAGATCCATCTACTTTATCTGGCTTTACATGTGAATCTTCATATTCTTCTGATGAGTCATTTGGCTCCAACTATAAGATGTTCAAATATCAGAATCGTGAAGTATTTGCTAGATATGTTGGCACTAACTGCAGGAACGGTCCCCCTATGAAGAAAATTTGGGTTCCCAAAAGGTGCCTTGAAAGTCTTCAGGTGAATGTCATCATGACACCACCTGTGAAGAATAGGAATCCTAGATCAAATTCTTCATATAGACCAAAGTCTTCGTATGGATCCAAGTCCTCATATGGACCACATTCCTCACGTGGATCAAATTCCTCCTATGGATCAATGTCCTCATATGAACATCATCGTGCTAACACTTCTATTTCGCAGGGAAGATCTAAGGGCTATGAATATGTGAATTATTCTTCAAATCATTATGTTCATAAGTCCTTGAAGAATTTCTCTACTTGTTTATATGCTTAACCTAACCCCTCTTATGTGAAACAAAGTGGATTGGCATCTATGCCACCTTTCTCTTATGGAGCTCGCAAAATGATGAACTCTTTGCCACCCCTCCAGATGTGGATGGTGAAGAAAAAGAACTAATCTCTTATGCAGGGTCAGGTCTCCAGACGAACCTAATCGTCTGAAGAATTTGCTGGAGACCTGAATATGCTTGAAAGGACGCAAGCTAATCATCAAGAAATGCATTTTCATTTCTCACGTCCTCATACTGTTTATCTATTCTATTGATTGATGAAATCGATCTGATGAATTTGATGTCATATTCTTCATTGATGAAGTATATGAGTTCGTAAGCTGCACTAATTCATCTGTAGGTTGATCAACCCAAAGCCACTAAGTGGGTCCTCGACAATGGATCTACAAATCACATGACTAGTGACAAGAACTTATTGATGGACACTGCTTTATCTCCATCGCATCTGAAGCATATCACCTACGCTAACAAAGGCAAAAGCAAGGTATTGGGTCTAGGTAAGGTCGCAATCTCAAAGGATCGACCCATGGACAAAGTCATGCTTGTCGAGGCCTTAGGAATCAACCTCATGTCAGTCTAAATGCTTTGTGGTCTTGATATGGTTGTTATCTTTGGCAAGTATCATTGTGTTGTGATCATGGAGCTGACCATTCCAAAGTCTTCGAAGGCTTTAGGAGAGGAGATATGTATATTGTTTATTTCTCTACAAGATCACAACCTGCTACAATTCTACTTGCAAAAGCTTCAGAAGGCTGGCTATGGCATCGACGACATGGTCATGCTGGCATGAGGAACTTGCACACTCTCGTGAAGAAGAAGCATGTCATTGTCATCGAGGATGTCAGATTCCTCAAGGATCACCTATGCGGAGCCTGTCAAGCTGGAAAGATGACCAAGGCCAAGCATCCCTCGAAGACAATCATGACTACCACTCGTCCATTTGAATTGCTTCACATGGATCTCATTGGCCCTCATCACCAGTGAAGCATCTTTATATGGCCTTGTTATTGTTGATGACTATTCTCGTTATACATGGGTGCATATCATCACTTACAAACGTGAAGTGCAGGAAGTCTTCAAACAATTTTCCTCAAGGGCTTCAACCAATTTGGTGTGAAGATCAAGCACATCAGAAGTGACAATGGGACCGAGTTCAAGAATACTGATCTTGATGACTGTCTTGATGAACTTGGTATTACTCATGAGTTATCTGCTCCTCACACTCCTCAGCAGAATGGCGTCGTGGAGTGCAAGAACAGGACTCTTGTTGAGATGGCTCGCACTATGCTTGATGAATACAAGACGCCTCATCACTTCTGGATTGAGGCAATTGGTACAACATAACACAACATCAACAGGGTATATCTTCACATATTCTTCAAAAAGACCTCATATGAACTCCTCACTGACAAGAAACCCAATTTGAGTTATTTCAAAGTCGTCGGTGCTAAATGTTGGATTAGGGATCCTCATCACAATTCTAAATTTGCACCCAAAACACATGAAGGTTTTATGCTTGGTTACGGAAAGGACTTGCACACCTACAGAGTCTTCAACTCCTTTCACCACAAGGTTGTTGAAACTGTAGATGTGTGGTTCGATGAAACTAATGGCTCGCAAAGAGAGCACCTACCTCCTGTGCTAGATGAAAAGTCACCCGAGGAAACTATCAAGTTCAAGGCTACTGAGGATGTCATTCCTACTGAAGAATCTGCTGAAGAAGTCATTCCATAATGTGAAGAACAGCAAGCTGGCGCACGTGAAGAAAATGGCTCTGAAGAAAATGCTTGTAACATCCCAAATTTTCAATTTGGAATGTTATACATTAGATCATCATTCCATATCATATTTTATTTGCATCTTGGCTAGATCCTAGAAATTCCACGCAACTCAAGGACCAACGCAGAGAGTTGGGGATTTCACAATTTTCGTATTTGAATTTTAACAAATATCGAAACAAGGATCATTTGTTTTAATTATTTTTCTCTCCAAAAAATGTTTCATATTTAAAATATATGAGAGGGGATAATATGACTTCTCCACAAATAATGAAATATTGGAGAAAAATATAAAAAACAAATATTCGATTTTATTTGGATTTTATTTGAATTAGGAAAAATGCGCGTTTTTCAAATTTGCATTTTAGGGCCAAATAAATGTTCATCTTGTCCGACTTATTTTTAGAGGACGGGGAAAATTTATTTCGGGATTTTTGAAGTCCGTTTTGTATTTTTTTTCTTTCTTTTTCTGCACGTCTGAATATTTAAAAAAAAAATTACCGCCTTACCGGGCCGTGTCCGACCTGGACACTGCGCCCGGGCGGCTTTTAAAGGCCAACGGCCCGCCCCTGGCCGAAACCCTAGCCGCCAGCCCCGCCCCGCCCGAGACCCGCGCCGCCGCCGCACGAGACACGCGCCACCGCCGCCGGATCACGCCGCCGCCACCTCGCCGCCGCCGCCCCGTTCCGCCGCCGCCCGACCTCGCCGGAGGTAGCGACCCGCCGCCGCCGGCGGTTTTCTTTAGAGAACCGCCCGGTTTTTTTTAAAACCTGGTTTATTTTTTTATTAGATCAGTTTTTTTATTTTTTTTTCGGTTTAGTCTATTTAGCGGATGTTCGTCCGTACGTTCGTTTTAACAAACAGTTTTCGTCATTTAACTGCAGACAGAGAACATTCGTTCGTTAGCCTGTTTGTCAGTTTTTCTTTTTCTCGGATTTTCCGTGATTATTTTCAATCGTGATTTCCGATCTGTTTTTCGTTTTAGTATAACTTTTCGCTCGTTTATCGGAATCAGGCGACTCAAGCGCCTAGAGTTTCGTCTCAAAACCCTCTTTCTGTTTAACCAACTTAAACAAGTTTTTTCTACTGTAAAATTTGACTTAGGCCCAGATTAGTAAACGAATCTTGTTTCTTTCGCCGTTTGAGTTTCGTTGCTTCGTTCGATTTGATTCTTTTTGCAAACCGGAGTTCTTAAGTTGAACTTTCTAGTTAGATCTCTTATTTCGAGTTTTACCTGTGCACCCTTGCTTGATTGCTTATGTGTGTATTTGTTTGTTTGCGATAGAGTACCCGGAGTGCGAAGCGTGCTACTACGAGTCTCTAGGTTTCACGGATCATCAGCAAGGCAAGTAACACTTTGATCATATCCCTTTCATACCCAGTTTTTATGCATTAGATTCAACCCTCAAACATTGCATGAGGAGGATTGATAACATGAGGGTATTGGGAAATAGTTGATGAGGTAGGAACCTATTGCCCTGCATTCAAACCTTGGGAGTTACTTCTACGTTTGCTTATATTGCTATGCTATGCTCGTAGACGTGGATTGTGTTTGAGTGACTACATGACAGTTGTGAGATTGTTAATTAATGGTTAACTTAAGGTGGCTACTTAAATTCACATCTGGGTGGATTGAGGCACCTGGGGAACACAGTGATTGCCTGTATTTTTGGAAATCCCGGGGTACCGTGTGATTCTACTATGGACCGCCACCCAGGCTCAAAGGGATCATGAGATTTTTCATAATTGAAACTTCCGTGTGCAGCCACATGCTATTATGGGCTCTAGCATAGTTGATTAAGTCGTGTGAACTCTTACAGTGGTAGACTAGCAGATGTAGGGGAAAGTAGGTGTAACTCTCTACCCATCGTAAGGTGCTAACGCTTCTGAAAGACCGTGTCTCGGTCATCCGTTTCTCAAACACCATGTAGTGCGAGAAATCCAACGGAGGATATCGAGTCTTGTGGGGAAAAGTGCACAAACCTCTGCAGAGTGTACAAACTAATCATGGTTAGCTGTGTCCCCGGTTATGGACATCTTAAGTATCTAGTTCTTGGATTATCATGTGAATCTCATCATCACGTTACTTAAATAATTTGTTGGGTTGTTAATGATTACTTTTAATTGGGATTGAGAGGGGGTTTATCTTCTCAATATTTTCAACCAACTTTGTAGTTAAATAAAATATATTCCTTTGATGTAGGGAAAAATTGGCTTTTCGCAAAACTGTAACCATAGAGCTTTCCACCAGCCAAATATGCATGTAGTGATAGCATTATTCTGTTTATTACTCTCTATGTGTTACTTTGCCAGCATATTCCATGTGCTGACCTGTTTTCGGGCTGCAACGTATCATGTTGTAGACTTTTCAGATGACGAGTAAGGAGCCTTAGGTCGTGGTCTTATACTCAGTGATGCCGTTGGACTTGATGGACTCACTTTATCTTCCAAGACTTCCGCTATTACCGTTTTAGATGGCCTTAAGCCATATTATTGTAATAAGTTCTCTCTTGAACTATTCGATGTAATAAGTGTGTGATTGCTACTCTGTTATAAATCCTTCAAGTACTGTGCGTGTCAGCATTACTGATCCAGGAATGACACTGATGCACGGAGACAAGACTGTTTGAGGTCTGGTCGCTACAAAGATGGTATCAGAGCACACGCTGACTGTAGGATACGGCCACTAAGCTAAAGCCCTAGATTACTACTCTCTTCTCATTTCTAACTCCTCTCCTTACTTCCACTCTTTTAGGATGGCGGATGCAAGGAACAAGTTCGCCCAACCGGATGAGGATACACCTTTTGGATGACACTTGAAGGAAGTTACTAAGTACCTGAACATCGGAATACCAAGCTTCACCGGGACCTACAACGCCACACTACCAGAAGAGGAGCACTGGATGATTCAAGTTCAAGTTCCAGGAAGGACGTTCACGCCAGTCACTGAGCCCATAGTGTTTTCTTTCGATGCACCAACCTGGAGTCTAGGAAAGAGCATGGCAGCCCACATCACCATGGGACGCATTGGAGAAGTGTACCACAATGATCTCAAGGGTACTATCTATCAGATTTGTGGGCGCCGAAACGAGCAATGGGAGATGATCAGTACCAGGAAGGATAGATCTATTGCAGCTTTCATCCAGGAGTTAAACCAGCACATTCGTCGCTAGGAGAACCAAATGTGCGCAGACATGACAGATCTGAAGAAGGCAAAGACTAGGATCACGGAGCTGGAGGAAGAACTCAAGGCTACACGTGAGGATTATATGGAGGAAATCGTCGCACTAGTGGGGAAGAATGATGACCTGATAAAGAAGATCGGAGTATTCATGGGAGACCCAACACCAGGAGGAGAAGATGGCGATTCTACTTGCCCGGAGAACTACATCATCATCGACGACACCGTCTCGGGCCCTAGTGATGATGATTGGGAGGGTGAAGCCGGAGCAAATATCATGGAGTCTTCGACTGATCAATTTTTCTAGTAGACCACCAAATTAGTAGTAGTATTCCACCATGTATATAGTATAGTCCAAGCACTTTGTAACGATAGTTAGATCGATTGTATGCCTTGTTTGAATTGATTGAAGTGATATGATTGTGTTTGTCTCATGTGCATATGGGTAGTGTTTTCCCTCTAGATCTCATTCTATCCTATTTTCTCATCTTTTCTAAACCCATTAGATGCCTCCGAGACGCGACACCGGATTTGTTTTCCCACCGGAGATCACTCAGTTTATTCAGTAGCAGAATACCCTGATGCAAGCACTAGTTTAGAACCAAGGCAACAACAACAACAACAACCCACCACCACCACCACATGTTGATCACTTAGCCCGTTTTCTTAGGCTGAATCAACCGGTGTTCACCAGTACCACCGAGCCGATTGTGGCAGATGATTGGCTCCGCAAGGTTGGAAGGGAGCTGACCACTGCAGGATGCACTGATGCGGAGAGAGTGCATTTTGCCGCACATCAGCTTGATGGACCTGCAGCATCATGGTGGGAGAATTACACAGCCACTCACCCCATTGACACTGTCACATGGGACCAGTTTCAGCAAGCTTTTCGTACTGCCCACGTTTCAGCAGGAGCTATGGCCATGAAGAAGCGTGAGTTTTGCAACTTACGCCAAGGAGGACGTACCGTTGGCCAATATGTAGAGGATTTCAGTAAGTTAGCACGTTATGCCCCAGATGACATTGCTACGAATGCAGCTAAGCAGGAGAAGTTTCTGGAAGGACTGAATGATGAGCTGAGCATGCAGTTGATGGTGGCAACTTTTAACAACTACCAGGAGTTGGTAGACAGAGCTCTCATGATTGAAGGGAAGCAGCAGCAGATTGAGAGCCGTAAGAGGAAGTATGGACAAGGAAAGTACAGTATAGGAGCTCATCAGAAGCCACGTTTTACCCCGAACTCGGGAGGACACCTTCCGCATAACCACGGATGTCACAATCACAATGGAGGGAGCTCGCACAATCATAGTGGCCCCAAGAATGGCAATGGGAATGGAGGAAGCAACGGACAGAACAGTACCAACCCATCAACCCCAGCCAAGAAGGATCTGAGCCACGCCACTTGGTACAAATGCCAGAAGACTGGACATTATGCCAATGAATGTCCTGAAGCTAAGAATGGGAATGGCAATGGAAGCTCGGGAAAGAAGCCGAACCCTTTCAACAGAGGACAAGTGAACCACATTAACGTGGAGGAGGTTGAAGCACAGCCTGATGCAGTAATAGGTAAGTTTCTAGTTAAGTCATTTACTGCAATCGTTCTTTTTGATACTGGTGCATCACATTCATACATATCAAGGGGATTTGTGGATAAGTATAAGTTTCCCACCAAAGTTCTTAGAACACCCATGTTCGTAACCTCGCCAGGAGTAGAGTATATGGCAAGCCAAGGATGTTTTCAGATGCCATTGGCCATAGGTAGGCATGTTTTCCCCTCAGACCTAATAGTTTTGGAGTCGCAAGGTTTGGATGTGATTTTGGGAATGGATTGGCTATCGCTGTATGGAGGAAAAATCGATTGCGCCGGTAAGACGGTCTTGCTTACTACCCCAGAAGGAAGAATGATTAAGTATGTATCCCGGAAAGTGCCGAAGAGGACTCAAGTGAATTCCTTATCAGGAATTGTACAGGAGGAAGTACCAGTGGTGAAGGATTTCCCTGACGTATTTCCAGAGGAGTTGCCAGGCATGCCACCGGATAGAGACAATGAGTTTTTGATTAAGCTTTTGCCAGGCACCGGGCCGATATCTAAGAGACCTTACAGAATGCCCGCTAAAGATTTGGAAGAAATTAAGAAGTAGATTAAGGAGTTACTGGATAAAGGATATATTCGCCCAAGTTCGTCACCTTGGGGATCACCAGTACTTCTAGTGGAGAAGAAAGATGGATCGTTGAGGATGGTTGTTGATTATCGTGGATTGAATGAAGTAACCATCAAGAACAAGTACCCACTGCCGATGATCAATGATCTGTTTGACCGACTACAATGAGCTAAAGTATTTTCCAAGATTGATTTGCGATCAGGATACCACCAGTTGAAGATTCAAGAGCAGGATATACCCAAGACAGCTTTTACCACAAGGTATGGGCTATATGAGTACACCGTTATGTCATTTGGCCTGACTAACGCACTTGCCTATTTCATGAACATGATGAACAAAGTGTTTATTGAGTTTTTGGATAAGTTCGTCGTAGTGTTCATTGATGATATTCTGGTCTATTCGAAGAGTGAAGAAGAGCATAAGGAGCATTTCCGTTTGGTACTTGGAAAGCTCAGAGAACATCAGCTATATGCCAAGTTCAGCAAGTGCGAGTTCTGGTTAAAGGAAGTTGGATTCCTTGGACATGTTATATCCGGAGAAGGAATAGCAGTAGATCCCACCAAGGTTAACACTGTGACAAATTGGGAGTCCCGCACGACAGTTGGAGAAATCCGGAGTTTTCTTGGACACGCAGGATACTACCGGAGATTCATTGAGAATTTCTCGAAGATTGCAAAACCTATGACCGAGTTGTTGAAGAAAGACACCAAGTTCAATTGGACGGAGGAATGTGAGGCTAGTTTCCAGGAGTTGAAGAAACGTTTGGTTACAGCACCAGTGTTGATTCTGCCAGATCAATGCAAGGATTATGAAGTATATTGCGACGCTTCTCGTCGAGGACTTGGAGCCGTACTTATGCAGGAGGGAAGAGTTGTTTCATATGCCTCACGACAGCTTGAACCCCATGAGTTGAATTATGCTACACATGATTTGGAGTTAGCAGCCATAGTGCATGCGTTGAAGACATGGAGGCATTTTCTCATCGGAAACCATTGTGAGGTGTACACGGATCACAAGAGCTTGAAGTACATTTTCGTGCAGAAGGAGTTGAATCTCAGGCAAAGGAGATGGTTGGAGCTCATTAAGGATTATGATATGAGATTGCATTATCACCCAGGAAAGGCTAACATAGTAGCTGATGCGTTGAGCTGCAAGAGCCATGTCAACACACTCATGACCGGAGAGTTACCCAAGGAGTTAGCCGAAGATCTTCGTGAACTATGTTTGGAAATAGTTCCAAGAGGCTTTGTAGCAGCATTGGAAATTCAGTCTACTTTGATGGATAAGATCAGAGAAGCTCAGAAGACAGACAAGGAGATTGCTGAGATAAAAGAAAGGATGAGTAAAGGAAAAGCCAAGGGATTTCGTGAGGATGAGCACGATACCTTATGGTTTGAGGACCGCGTTTATGTGCCCTATGATCCAGAGATCAGGAAGTTGATTTTGCAAGAGGCCCATGATTCACCATATTCGATTCACCTAGGAAATACCAAGATGTACCTGGATTTAAAGGACAGTTTCTGGTGGACCGGAATGAAGAAGGATATTGCAGAGTATGTAGGAGTTTGTGATGTATGTCAGAGAGTGAAGGCAGAGCATCAGAAGCCAGCAGGATTGCTACAACCATTGTTGATACCCGAATGGAAGTGGGATAAGCTAGGCATGGATTTTATCACGGGATTGCCCAGGACTCGTTCAGGCTATGACTCGATATGGGTTGTAGTCGATCGTTTGACGAGGGTAGCTCATTTCATACCAGTAAAGACCACTTATACAAGTGCTAAGTTGGCAAAGATATACATGACCAGGATCGTATGTCTGCATGAAGGTCCGAGGACCATTGTATCAGATAGAGGAACCCAGTTTACTTCAAACTTTTGGAATCAGTTGCATGAAACTTTGGGTACCAGGCTAGAGTTCAGTATAGCCTTTCATCCATAGACAGACGGACAGACCGAGAGAGTCAATCAGATTTTGGAGGACATCTGAGAGCTTGTGTGCTAGATTATGGATCTAGTTGGGACGACAATTTGCCATATGCAGAGTTCTCTTACAACAACAGTTATCAATCCAGTTTGAAGATGGCCCCTTGCGAAGCTCTGTACGGAAGGAGGTGCAGGACACCGTTGTTGTGGGACAAAGTTGGAGACCGCCAGCTGTTTGGACCACAGATTTGATTAAAGAGTTTGAACAGAAGGTGAAGTTGATTCGCGATAGGCTCAAGGTAGCCCAGTCCAGGCAGAAGAGTTATGCGGATTCTAAACGCAAGGAGATAGTTTACGAAGTCGGAGACAGAGTGTATCTTCGAGTATCACCACTTCGAGGAGTGAAGCGCTTTGGAGTTAAGGGAAAGTTAGTGCCACGTTTTGTAGGACCATACAAAGTTTTGGAGCGTATGGGAGAAGTTGCTTACAAGTTGGAATTGCCCGAAGGATTGTCGGGAGTTCATGATGTGTTCCACGTATCCCAGCTGAAGAAGTGCCACGCGGAGATGGCTGAGATACCACTAAGAGATACAGTGCCACTGGAAGCGATTCAGCTGGATAGTGATTTGACCCATGAGGAGAAACCAGTCAAGATTCTCGAATATGCCAGCCGAGTCACCCGCAGCAAGGTTATCAAGTTTTGCAAAGTTCAGTAGAGCCACCATACCGAGGAAGAAGCCACATGGGAGCGAGAGGAAGATCTATGGAAGGACCACTCTCACCTATTTTCTAGCCAACCCGAATCTCGAGGGCGAGATTCATCTTAAGGGGGTTAGGTTTGTAACAACCCAAATTTTCAATTTGGAATGTTATACATTAGATCATCATTGCATATCATATTTTATTTGCATCTTGGCTAGATCCTAGAAATTGCACGCAACTCAAGGACCCACGGAGAGAGTTGGGGATTTCACGATTTTCGTATTTGAATTTTATCAAATATCGAAACAAGGATCATTTGTTTTCATTATTTTTCTCTCCGAAAAAAATGTTTCATATTTAAAATATATGAGAGGGGATAATATGACTTCTCCACAAATAATGAAATATTGGAGGAAAAATATTAAAAACAAATATTCGATTTTATTTGGATTTTATTTGAATTAGGAAAAATGCGCGTTTTCCAAAATTGCATTTTAGGCCCAAATAAATGTTCATCTTGTCCGGCTTATTTTTACAGGACGGGGAAAATTTATTTCAGGATTTTGGGAGTCCGTTTAGTATTTCTTTTCTTTCTTTTTCTGCACGTCTAAATTATTTAAAAAAAAGTTACCGCCTTATCGGGCCGTGTCCGACCTGTACACTGCGCCCGGGCGGCCTTTAAAGGCCAATGGCCTGCCCCGGGCCGAAACCCTAGCCGCCAGCCCCGCCCCGCCCGAGACCCGCGCCGCCGCCGCACGAGACCCGCGTCGCCGCCGTCGCCGCCTCGCCGTGCCTCGCCGCCGCCGCCCCGTTCCGCCGCCGCCCGACCTCGCCGGAGGTAGCGACCCGCCGCCGCCGGCGGTTTTCTTTAGAGAACCGCCCGGTTTTTTTAAAACCCGGTTTATTTTTTATTAGATCGCTTTTATTTTTTAAAAAAAATTCGGTTTATTCTATTTAGCGGACGTTTGTCCGTATGTT
This sequence comes from Aegilops tauschii subsp. strangulata, assembly GCF_002575655.3. Classification (NCBI taxonomy): domain Eukaryota; kingdom Viridiplantae; phylum Streptophyta; class Magnoliopsida; order Poales; family Poaceae; genus Aegilops; species Aegilops tauschii. Next base: position 265,978,859 of record NC_053038.3, on the reverse strand, counting down.
CGTTTTAACGAACAGTTTTCGTCGTTTAACCGCAAACAGCGAACGTTCGTTCATTAGCCTGTTCGTCAGTTTTTCTTTTTCTTGAATTTTCCGCGATTATTTTCGATCGCGATTTCCGATCTGTTTTTCGTTTTAGTATAACTTTTAACTCGTTTATCGGAATCAGGCAATTCAAGCGCCTAGAGTTTCGTCTCGAACCCCTCTTTCTGTTTAACCAACTTAAACAAGTTTTTGCTACTGTAAAATTTGACTTAGGTCCAGATTAGTAAACGAAGCTTGTTTCTTTCGCCGTTTGAGTTTCGTTGCTTCGTTTTGATTTGATTCTTTTTGCAAACTGGAGTTCTTAAGTTGAACTTTCTGGTCAGATCTCTTATTTCGAGTTTTACCCGTGCACCCTTGCTTGATTGCTTATGTGTGTATTTGTTTGTTTGCGATAGAGTACCCGGAGTGCGAAGCGTGCTACTACGAGTCTCTAGGTTTCACGGATCATCAGCAAGGCAAGTAACACTTTGATGATATCCCTTTCATACCCAGTTTTTATGCATTAGATTCAACCCTCAAACATTGCATGAGTAGGATTGATAACATGAGGGTATTGGGAAGTAGTTGATGAGGTAGGAACCTATTGCCCTGCATTCAAACCTTGGGAGTTACTTCTACGTTTGCTTATATTGCTATGCTATGCTCGTAGACGTGGATTGGGTTTGAGTGACTACATGACAGTTGTGAGATTGTTAATTAATGGTTAACTTAAGGTGGCTCCTTAAATTCACATCTGGGTGGATTGAGGCACCTGGGAACCGAGTGATTGCCTGTATTTTTGGAAATCCCGGGGTACCGTGTGATTCTCCTATGGACCGCCACCCATGCTCAAAGGGATCATGAGATTTTTCATACTAGAAACTTTCGCGTGCAGCCACATGCTATTATGGGCTCTAGCATAGTTGATTAAGTCGTGTGAACTCTTAAAGTGGTAGACTAGCAGATGTAGGGGAAAGTATGTGTAACTGTCTACCCATCGTAAGGTGCTAATGCTTCTGAAAGACTGTGTCTCGGTCATCCGTTTCTCAAACACCATGTAGTGCGAGAAATCCAACGGAGGAGATCGAGTCTTGTGGGGAAAATTGCACAAACCTCTGCAGAGTGTACAAACTAATCATGGTTAGTCGTGTCCCCGGTTATGGACATCTTGAGTAGCTAGTTCTTGGATTATCATGTGAATCTCATCATCAAATTACTTAAATAATTTGTTGGGTTGTTAATGATTACTTTTAATTGGGATTGAGAGGGGGTTTACCTTCTCAATATTTTCAACCAACTTTGTAGTTAAATAAAATATATTCCTTTGATGTAGGGAAAAATTGACTTTTCGCAAAACTGTAACCATAGAGCTTTCCACCAGCCAAATATGCATGTAGTGATAGCATTATTCTGTTTATTACTCTCTATGTGTTACTTTGCCAGCATATTCCATGTGCTGACCTGTTTTCGGGCTGCAACGTATCATGTTGCAGACTTTTCACACGACGAGTAAGGAGCCTTAGGTCGTGGTCTTATACTCAGTGATGCCGTTGGAGTTGATGGACTCACTTAATCTTCCAAGCCTTTCGCTGTTATCGTTTTAGATGGCCTTAAGCCATATTTATTGTAATAAGTTCTCTCTTGAACTATTCGATGTAATAAGTGTGTGATTGCTACTCTGTTATAAATCCTTCAAGTATTGTGCGTGTCAGCATTACCGATCCAGGGATGACACTGATGCACGGAGACTAGACTGTTTGAGGTCTGGTCGCTACAATGATGAGCCAACTCAACGTCACCAACCCGCTCATCCTCACGTTGCAAATGAAGTGCAGATCGAGAAAATCATAAGCGACATCAATGCACCAGGTTCCCTCACACGCTCAAAGGCTACACACAGGTTGAAGGAATTGATTTCTATGAAACTTTTGCACCTGTTGCTAGACTTGAGCCTATTCGCATATTACTTGCCTATGCTAACCATCATAATATCATCTTATATCAAATGGATGTGAAAAGTGCATTCCTCAATGGTAAGCTTGAGGAAGAAGTATATGTTGCTCAACCCCCAGGTTTGGAAGATCCAAAGCATCCTCACAAACTCTTCAGACTCAATAAGGCCCTCTATGGCCTTAAGCTGGCCTCTCGGGCGTGGTATGATACTTTGAAGGAATTCCTCATGAAGAAAGGCTTCAAACCCGATTACTTGACCCAACTCTTTTCACCAAAACCTATGATGATGAATTATTCGTGTGCCGAATATATGTTGATGATATCATCTTTGGCTGTACTGACCAACTTTACAGTGAAGAATTTGCCTATATGATGAGTGAAGAATATCAAATGTCTATGATGGGAGAACTGAAACTCTTCTTAGGTCTTCAAATACGTCAATAGCGCAACGACATCTTCATATCTCAGGAGAAATACCTCAAGGATGTATTGAGGAAATTCGGCATCCAAGATTGCAAAGGCGTCAAAATCCATATGCCTACAAATGGCCATCTATTCACTGATGAAAATGGTATTGACTTCGATCAAAAGGTATACCACTCCATGATTGGCTCTTTATTCTATTTATGTGCATCTAGGCCAGATATTATGCTTAGTGTTTGCATGTGTGCCCGCTTTCAAGCTACGCCGAAGGAATCACACCATAAGGCTGTGAAGCATATTCTTCTATATCTAGCTCACACTCCAACACTTGGATTATGGTATCCCAAGGGCTCGGCTTTTGATCTCATTGGATATTCAGACTCTGACTATGCTGGTGACCGTGTGGACCACAAGTCAACATCAGGCACATGCCATTTCCTTGGACGATCCTTGGTATGTTAGTCCTCGAAGAAACAAAACTGTGTATCACTTTCTACTGCTGAAGCTGAGTACATTGCTGCTGGTTCATGTTGTGCTCAATTGCTATGGATGAAGCAAACCCTCAAGGACTACGACATCAATGTGAAGAATGTGCCTCTCTACTATGACAATGAGAGTGCCATCAAGATTGCTCATAACCCAGTTCAGCACTCGAAGACAAAGCACATCCAGATTCGTCATCATTTTCTTCTCGATCATGTGTTGAAGGGCGACATCTCTATCGAGCATGTGAAGACTGAACAACAACTAGCCGATATCTTCACAATGCCCTTGGATGAGAAGAGATTTAGCAAGTTGCGGTGTGAGCTAAATATCTTAGAATCTTCGAATGTCCTTTGAAAAGGACACACATCCTAACACCTATGCAAAATTGATGACTTAGATGTGCAACACACGAAGTGACGTTTTTCTTCAATCAATGAAGACTCGCCCTCTAAGTGTGAAGAAATTAATGAATAATTTGATTCTCAGAGCCCTATGACAATTTTACGCAGCATCTGAAATCACCATTCTTATACGGTGAGTCACACCACCAACAAAAGTTGAAAATTTTCAATTTGAGTTTTTCTTCGGTTTTGAATTTCCCCAGTTGTTCAAATTCTTCAACTTTGCATAATCTTCACTCTTTCCGTCATTGTTCTTCATTTACTATATATATATATATATTTGAGTTTTAGTCCTCGACAGCATTCACTTAGGGCTAAATCTTCAAGTTGCCTTTTTTGCTAAGTGAATCTGATCGGACCCTTCCCCCTCTATGCTAAACTCAACCCAATCTGTTCACAAATTCTTCATGTGCGTTCTATTTGAATCCCGTTCAAAATCTTCACAGTGTCCTTGTCAGCTGAAGAATTTGCAAACGAACAGTTAAAATATTCTTATCTGAATTTTTGGCTTTAGCCGCCTAAACCATTCCACATCCCACGATAGGATTTATCTATTCACCCATGATCTCACATGATCTCCACCGCTCTGTACGTGGGTGACACATGTCGCTAGGATGAGAAGAGTCAGGGGCACATTCGTCCATTTTCCTCGGGCGAGCGGTTTTTCACCTCGGCTATATATACCCCTCACCCTCCTCAAACTGCATTTACCCCGCTTGACTTTACTTCCCCTCACTCGAGCTTCCAGACCTAGCGCCACCGTTGCTTCCATCGTCGGCGGTGAGGAAGAGCTTCACTGCCTCGACCTCATCGCCGTCATACTCGCGCCGGCCGCGGATTTGTTCTCTCCACCGCCGCCATAGTTGTCTTCCTCTGCCAAGTTAGGGCGTGGAAGATCTGGACTGACGAACTTCCAATCTAATACTCCCAGTTCGTCGTGTTCTTCGTCAAGGGTAATTAAAAGTTACTTTTACTTCCCTTGTTGATTCTGATGATTTCTCCAAAATCTTCAAAAGGTGTTTATTCTTTAACTTCCACACTTTAAACACCACACACAAGCATCTGTTCTTGATATGTTTCTCTAAGCAACATTTTTCTTCAAGATTCCTCAATTGTGTGGATTTTCAATCTATACAACTCTGGAACCTAAGTCAAAGAACGCTTAGTGAAGTTCCTCAAGACACCTCTGGTCAAATTCCTCAAACTTGTTCATTTTGCAAAAACTTCTAAGAACGCATATGACCTCTCCAAATTCTTCGCACCTATACTCTATTCACAGGTACCCATGTCCGTTCCTAAATCACTAGGTCCTCATTAGCTTAACTCATTTGCAGCGTTCCTCGAAGACCAATTGCATACCTCTTCAGAGAACTCAATTGTTCAAAATCCTCAGCTGAAGAAAATGGCAGATGGCAAGAAATATCAGAAGGAAGGCAAGAAACTGGAAGGGAACGCAGCGTTTCAGATCCCTGATGACATTTATGAAGAATATTGCACTCCTGATGAAGCCAAACATGGCAAGGAGAACAAGAATCAGTGCAAGGTGCGCATACCGAGGATTGAGAGGAGATGGGCAGGGGAATGGAGGGAGTACAGATATGTTACTCCTAAGTACATGAAGAAATTCGCTCTACACCCTCCTTGCCCAAGACCTCCATTGGCACCTGGCCAAATTGCTAATCCCACCACCCTCAAGCACGGTGAGGACTACCCTGATGAATGGGCCAACTGGCAAGCGAAACTGGCCAAAATGGCTTAGGAAGCAGTGAGGAAATTCAACAAATACTCTGCTGCTGCCGCTGCCGAGGCCTCTGCAAGCAAGCCTAAAAAGGCTATGACTAAGAAGCCAGCTCGCAAACCACCAAGTTCCTCAGCAATGCCCTCACGGCCAAGCTCATCTATGCCCTCAAGGCAAATTCCTCAAGCTGCTCCAGTTCCTCCTGTTGAAAAGCCCTCAGTTGCTCCGACAAAGTCCTCGGCACCTGTGCATCTCGCCACTTGCCAAAGGACCACAGGCATCTCAATTACTTCAGGAGCCTCTGCAAGTTCTTCAGCTCCTCCGCACTCCTCAACTGGCCCAACCTTGTTGAAGACAAATGCCACTGCTGGACGAGGCACTAGACCAAGTCCTCACAAGAAGCAGGTTGCCTTGCATGTGCCGTCTAGTGAAGACAAAGCTGGTGATGAAGAACTCGCTGAAATCATTGGAGATAGAGACCAAAGGGCCGCTAGAGCCAAAAGCACAGATGTGCCTCTTCTATTGGATCCCAAGTTGATCCTAGACTTCATTGATATCTGGCACAAGGACCCCAACACTCCTATGACTGACTTCAAGCTCACTCCTGGCCAAAGTCACATGCTGACCGCCTTCATAGGCGAAGAAAAATGGAAATATGAGAAGGCTAGGCAGCTAAAAAAAGCTCAATACAAGAAGGAGCACTTTCTGAAGAAGAAGAAGAACGCTATAAAAATGACAACTGATGAACCTGTTGCTATACAAACTAAGATCAAAGGACTCAGTGATGAATTCAACGTCTACCGTGCAGATTGGCTTGGAGCCGAAGTCAGATTTGTGAAAATTGCCGAAAGATTCTCCTCAAATGTTGCTGCCCCAACACAACATGAATCTCCTCAGGCTGAAGCATCTGGCCAGCCAACTAAAGAACATGCCAGCACCGCTGATGAAAATCAGGTTGCTAATGAAAATGAGAGCACTAGGGCTGATGAAGCTATTCCAGCCGCTGATGAAATTGCCAGGGCAACCACTATTGTTGCGCCTGAAGAACAAGACAGGCCAGCCGAAGCATCTGCTGCTGTGCCTGAAGACACTGAACAAGCCAGGGCAACTGCATCAGTTCCGCCTGAGGTAAATGAACCAATTTCCTCTGCTCCTCCTGCACGAACAAGTCCTATTCTTCCTTCTACATCAGAAGCGAAGAAAACCAAAGCTGCGGAGCGAGCAGCAGTGAAGAAAAGGAAATCATCCGCCACCTCAGAGTCTTCAGCACCAAAGGAAGTGAAGACTTTGACGAGCTCTTTTGAAAATTCAATAGATGTTGTTCCTGTCTCAAGCATGCCATCAAAGGAGATTGTTCCCTTTGGTGAGGACTATGAAATCCCTAGTGGATCTGATGAAGAAAATCCATCTGCTGCTTCGTCAGAGTAGTTGGATGAGGAAATTGAAGTGGACAATATTACGTGCACTCCATTGGTATCATCGTGTAACGCCCACGATGCGGCTATATCTCCCACGTGTCGAGGACGACATAGAGGCATAACCGCATTGTAGGTATTGTCGCAAGAAGGGTCATCTTCACACAATCCCATGTAATGAACAAGAATGGGATAACGAGAGTTGGCTTACAATCGCCACTTCACACAATACATAAATTAATTCATACATCAGCCGAAATCCACACATAGACCGACTATGATCAAAACCAAATGAAACAAAAGATGACCCATAATGCTAGATCCCCGATCGTCCCAACTAGGCTCTACTACTGATCATCAGGAAACGAAACATAGTAACGACCGCGTTCCTCGTCGAACTCCCACTTGAGCTCGGTTGCGTCACCTGCACTGGTATCGTCGGCACCTGCAACTGTTTTGGTAGAATCTGTGAGTCACGAGGACTCAGCAATCTCACACCCGCGAGATCAAGACTATTTAAGCTTATAGGAAAGGATGGGGTAATGAGGTGGAGCTGCAGCAAGCACTAAGCATATATGGTGGCTAACATACGCAAAGAAGAGCGAGAAGAGAAGCAACGCAACGGTCGCGAAGCTAGAAATGATCAAGAAGTGATCCTGACACTACTTACGTTCATACATAACCCGAACCGTGTTCACTTCCCGGACTCCGCCGAAAAGAGACCATCACGGCTATACACACGGTTGATGTGCTTTAATTAAATCAAGTGTCAAGTTCTCTACAACCGGACATTAACAAATTCCCATCTGCCTCATAACCGCGGGCAGGGCTTTCGAAAGATAATACCCTGCATGGGTGACCCAACTTAGCCCATTATAAGCTCTCACGGTCAACGAAGGATAAACCTTCTCCTGAGAAGACCCGATCAGTCTTGGAATCCCGGTTTACAAGACATTTCGACAATGGTAAAACAAGACCAGCAAAGCCGCCCGAATGTGCCGACAAATCCCGATAGGAGCTGCACATATCTCATTCTCAAGGCACACCGAATGGGCAAGATGTCGGGTTGGCATAGACCCTGGTTGCCCAGGGGGCGCCGGACATCGCCCAGTTTGGGCCAGCACTCGAAGGAGCACTGGTCCGAGGGGTTAAATAAAGATGACCCTCGGGCTCGCGAAAACCCAAGGGAAAAAGGCTTAGGTAGGCAAATGTAAAACCAAGGTTGGGCCTTGCTGGAGGAGTTTTATTCAAGGCGAACTGTCAAGGGGGTCCCATAAATCACCCAACCGCGTAAGGAACGCAAACTCAAGGAACATAACACCGGTATGACGGAAACTAGGGCGGCAAGAGTGGAACAAAACACCAGGCATAAGGCCGAGCCTTCCACCCTTTACCAAAATATATAGATGCATTAATTAAATAAGAGATATTGTGATATTCCAAAATATCCATGTTCCAACATGGAACCAACTTCAACTTCACATGCAACCAGCAACGCTATAAGAAGGGCTGAGCAAAAGCGGTAACTTAGCCAAACAACGGTTTGCTAGGAAAGGATGGTTAGAGGCTTGACATGGCAATATGGGAGGCATGATATGGCAAGTGGTGGTAGCGCAGCATAGCAATAGAACGAACAACTAGCAAAGCAAAGATAGAAGTGATTTCGAGGGTATGGTCATCTTCCCTGCAAGGTTCTCAGAGTTGTCGAAAGCTTGATCCTCGTAAGCGTACTCAACAGGTTCCTTGTTCACGAACTCGTCTCCCGGCTCTACCCACAGCAAGAACACAAGCAGAGGAACCACAATTAATCACGGGAAATGCACAAGCAACATGATGCACTACATGCATGATATGCGAGATATGATATGCGATGCGTATGCGTGCTCCGGAAGAAAAAGGATGAACAAGGAAGCAACTTGGCAAACCAAGTATGCCACTGGAAAGATGAGATGATTTCTGTCGAAATCGATATAAAGATCACCGGAAACGGATGCACGGTTTGCAAATGGCAAGCAAAACAAGAATGACACGATTCTGCGATTAACAGCATGATAGCACTTAGAATACATCAAGTAACTATGCTAAATCACCCGAACATAGCAACAAAGCATATGACAGTGATCTACAGGAGATGCTTGACAAAAGATGAACACTCAGCTACGGCTATATCACACAATAACAGCTCAAACAAGCAAGGCAAAAGTGCAAAAGATATCAGCTTCAGACGGTGAAAATACTGAACATGGCTGAAACAGCATCAGGTAGCAATGTTCAGAGCAAGCAAAACACATGCTACGGGAACTTATCATAGGAAAAAAAGGCATGGCATGAAACTACTAAATACATAGAACAAAAGTCCCTTAGTGACCATGAGCCAAAAAGTATCAAAAGGTATGATGGCACCCATGTAAACATAGCAAGTTTCGTTAACAGGTTTCAAACTTAGCAGAAAACAGAGCATGGCCTTAACAGAATTACGAAGGCATCTTTGTGAGCTCGATTCACTCATCACAAAGCAATGCATGACAAAAAAAAAAGCACACCTACAGCAAGATGGCATGTTCATGAAGCTCACCATGGCAAGAGCAAGTTCATAGCGTGTATGGATCAATTACAACAACCTAGGCAATATTGAATATCATGTTAACATTCTGCCAGGAACATTTTATAGCAAAAGTAGAGCAAGATTAAGACATGCTAGGGTACTCCATAATTGGCAACAGGGGCATGGATGGATAGAGCATAACCATACCTACAAAACATCCTTACTGAACATACTCAAAAGAAGCATGGATCTCACTGTAGACACATGGATACATGGCAATAAAATAACAGTAGGTAAAAGACTTGGCACAATTCTAAGTCCCTGAAAACAGAAACATCACGAAGCCTAGTTTGCATGCTTGTGCTAGTCACCACATATATCATAAAAAATACATAGTATACACCTCTGTAAAGATGGCATGGCATAGATCAAAACACGTGTAGAGCTCATGGCCATAAGATGCACACACCAAATGCAACAAAAATAACAAAACATCAAGTTCTGATAAGTAACAGCAGTAAACATCATATAGCACTCTTGCACCAGAGATTTGGGCATCAAGATGTACTCAAACAATCATGGCACAATGGAACAAAATGAAGAACATCTCGTGATGAACATTCCGATATATCATGCACGCAAAACAGAGCTGTATGCAATGAGATATGCCATGATGAACAGAGCAACATATTGTGATATCTTCGGGACTTGGCAGAAAAACGAGGGGGGGAAGTCAACCTCATCAGATCCAGATCTGACGCGGTCTTCGAGGTTCACCGGGGCGCTCGTCGGAGTTGGAAGGACGGGGAGGCCGGAGCTCGAACGGAGAGGGAGGAGGCGCCGGCGGTCGGGGACGGCGTCGCCGGAGATGGCGCGGGAGCTCGCCGGCTCGGGTGCGGCGCGGGTCCGGCGACCGGGCGCGAGGGCGGCGCGGCAAGGTGGCGGCGGTCGGCGGCGGTCGGCGGCGAGGCGGCGGGAACGGGCGACGGGGAGCCGCGCAGGGAGGTCGGCGGCGTACGGGCCGCGGGGGGCCAGGCGCTGGCCCCGCAGGCCGGCGGCAGTGGGGCGGCGGCGCTGCCATGTGGCGCGGCACGATTGGCTACGGGCGGCGGCGCGGGTCTGTTCGGCCGGACCGGACGTGTCCGGCGGCGGAGAAGGAGCGGGCTAGGGTTTCGGGACCCGGATTTGGAGGAGGGTGCACATATTTATAGGTAGAGGGAGCTAGGAGACTCCAAATGGAGTGCGGTTTTCGCCCACACGATCGTGACCGAATGACCGAGAGCAAGGAGGGGACTTAGATGGGTTATTGGGCTGTTTGGAGGGGTGTTTGGCTGCAACACACAAAAGGCATTTGCGGTTACCCGGTTAACCGTTGGAGCATCAAACGACCTCCAAATGGAACGAAATTTGACAGGTGGTCTACCGGTGGTATACCAAGGCCACTTGGAAAACCTCGGTCCATTCCGAGAACGGTTAACACCCGCTCACGAAAAGAGACAAGAGGGGGTGCGCCGGTGCATGTGGGAGTGTCGGATTGCAAAACGGACAACGGGGAAAATGCTCGGATGCATGAGACGAACACGTATGCAAATGAGATGCACATGATGACATGATATGAGATGCATGACATGAACAAAAATGCAAAACGAAAGACAAAACCCGACCACGAAGGGAATATCATAACACATAGCCGACAATGGCAAGAGTTGGAGTTACAAATATGGAAAGTTACATCCGGGGTGTTACACATCGCCCATGCCTCAGTTCACAGCTGAAGAGGCGGGCGTCGAGGAAATTGATGAAGAAGATGAAGACGTGGACATTGGGTGCTCCACTCCTATTCTGAATCATGAATACTCGGAAAGTCATCACCCCAATTCACCACTATTCACTCCTCTGCAAAAAAATTCCTCAGTCCCCGGCTCAGACTAAAGAAATTCATACAGGGTCTGATGAACCTCAAGCTTCACTGCTCACCATTCCTGAAGAAATTCCAGCCACTAGCACTAATGTCAATGCTACAGAAGAAATGGAGACCCAGGCTGCCACTGAAGATATTGCTACTGAAATTCCTCAGCCTGCGGCTCCTGAGACTGTGATTCCTGAGGCTGTGAAGACATTGACTGATACTCATCAGCCCAAGCCGAGGAATCCCTTCTCAAAGAAACAGAAGTTCAAAGCTGATGACTTCTTTCATGAGCATGTATTCTTCACTGATTACAACCCTTATGACTCTGCTCGTCTCTGAAGGAAGTGTTTCTGGACAGCAAGTTAGATGAATTTCTATTCTTCTCTGCTTTTCGACAAAGACAAAATCTTCGACCATCAGCATATTCCTCATGTTGATATGGAGTCGCTGCCGCTTCAGCCCACTCCTTAGTGTTCTTCATGACGCTGGGCTGCTCGGCTTCTGCACCGACATTGTTGACTGGAATGAAGAGCTAATTCTTCAGTTCTACACTACATTGCACATGAAGAATCTGCTATTCAACATCATCCATGGAGTTCCTGTCAACTACCATGATTTCTTCATGAGGACTATGGCCAATGTTGCACTATCACCTTTTGAATTGAAGCCTTACGCTCCTTGGATCATGAGATTCATGAGATCAAGGTCTTCAATCAACTACAAGGCTGACTTTCAAAATCATCTCAGCTACTTGCCGCCCATTGAAGTCCTCAACCGGCATGTTTCCTCATCTGATGAGAAGGGCAAGGCTGCGATTATTGATGAAGGCACTCGTCCATTGGATGGACAGTTTCGCAAAGGTGCATCCTACTCCACCAATGATGACTCTGCTACTCATGACTCTGCCGCTAATGCTTCAAAGCAAAATCCTCAACGCACAGCTCCAAGGGTGATGACTGATCATGAGCTTCTCCTCAGTCTTCATCAGAAGGTCGATCGCAACCATAAATGGGTCAAGCGTCAGTTTGGTTCAATTCTTCAGAACATGACCATCACTAAGAATTCAGTGAAGAAGAACCATTACTACCTCCATGAAGTTTTTGATTGCACCTAGGTTGTACTGTCTCATCTCTACGGTGAAAAAGATCTCAAGCAGATGGGCTTCAAGCAGGACTTTGACTGGTCTCAGCCTCCTTCGAAGAAATTCAAGAAGGTCAAAGTTCCTCACTTGGTGGACATCCCTTATTCTTCATGGCGTGAGACTGATGAATATGAAGAATTGGATGACACTGCGGCAAGCCCTACTTCTACAACCGACCCCAACAACACGGGCGCTACTGCATTGACTTCATGATGATATTCTTCAGGGGCGTTAGTCCTCTTTTTTCGTCCCTTTTGGTCATTCGATGACAAAGGGGGAGAAATTTGAGTTAGTCTTCAAGCGGGTCTATATATGGGCGTGTCTTTGCTAAGTTACAACTCTCGTTCTTTTGAAAACTTTGTTGGATCGAGTTGTAATCTTAACTCCGATGGTGGTCTGATACTTTCGCTATGTTCTTCTGCATGCTATTTCCTCATATATGTTAATGCACGCATGCTCAATTACATCAGTCACCATATTTCGTCATGCATTTCAAATTCTTCATATCATATGTTAAATGCGTGTATGAATTACAAGATATAGGGGGAGATCTCCATGATTCTACTCTTCAATGCGCATTGCTTCAAAAGCAAATTCCTCACATATGCACATCTTCAGGGGGAGTTCTTCTATATCTTGCAATCAAATTCCTCAATATCAGTATTTACACTTCATATGTTTAATCCCCGTTGAAAACTTAACCAATATTGTCATCAATCACCAAAAAGGGGGAGATTGTAAGTGCATCTAGTGCCCCTTGGTGATTTTGGTGTATTGAAGACTTATAGGTTAAGGGACTATAAGTCTGAGGAGTTTGATATTTACCGAGAAAGTCGACCCCTAAAAATGAATGTCCTCAACTGAAGACTTTGGCTTTCTGAAGACTTTGAAAGTGAAGAAATTAGTGTCACCGTGAAGACTTGATATTCATGCGAGGAACATGAAGCGTGAAGACTTTTGTTTTCGTAGTTTCATTTTCTCTTTCTTGTGTCATAGGAAACACCGTACTGTTAAAGGGGGTCGAGGAAAAACTAAGGAGAAGTTTCCAAGTGATGCTCATCTCAAAATCCCACACCTACCAATCCCTTCGAGTGAAGCCATTGGAAATCTCATACAGTTCAGTCAATTTCTTCAGTGACAGAGACAAAGTTCTTCTGGTCTCTGAGGAATTTGTTCTAACTGAGGAGTTAGGAATTCGCCAGTGCGGATTGCCTACTAGTGAGGAATATAATAGCCCTGAGGAATTTGAGAGCTCAAATTTCCGACCGTTGCTGTGCTATGTGCCAGTTGTCCCAAAATATCTTACCCACCTAACGGTCATATCATTGAAGGGCATTTATGTCTTATCATATCGGGCTGCTCCCTAGGCTATAAATAGCCACCCCCTACAACCACTAGCTGGTTGGCTTCTCCAAGAGAAACTGACACTTGTCATTGAGAGCATCCCATCTGTAACACCCACGATGCGGCTATATCTCCCACGTGTCGAGGCACGACTTACAGGCATAACCGCATTGTGGTTTTGTCGCAAGAAGGGTCATCTTCACACAATCCCATGTAATGACCAAGAATGGGATAAAGAGTTGGCTTACAATCGCCACTTCACACAATACATAAATTAAACATACATCAATCAGAGTACACACATAGGTCCGACTACGGAACCAAAAGAAAAGAAGACAACCCCAAATGCTAGATCCCTGATCGTCCCAACTAGGCTCCACTACTGATCATTAGAAAATGAAACATAGTAACGACCAAGTTCTTCATCGAGCTCTCACTTGAGCTGGGTTGCATCGCCTGCACTGGTATCGTCGGCACCTGCAACTGTTTGGAAGTATCTGTGTGTCACGAGGACTCAGCAATCTCACACCCGCGAGATCAAGACTATGTAAGCTTATGGGTAGGAAAGGGGTAATGAGGTGGAGCTGCAGCAAGCACTAAGCATGTATGGTCGCTAACATACGCGAATAAGAGCGAGAAGAGCAGCAGTGGAACGTTCGTCAACTAGTAATGATGAAGAAGTGATCCTGAACTCCTACTTACGTCAAACATATCCCAAAAGCCGTGTTCACTTCCCGGACTCCACCGAAAAGAGACCATCACGGCTACACACACGGTTGATGCATTTTAATTAAGTCAAGTGTCAAGTTCTCTACAACCGGATATTAACAAATTCCCATCTGCCTCATAACCGCGGGAACGGCTTTCGAAAGATAATACCCTGCAGGGGTGTCCCAACTTAGCCCATTATAAGCTCTCATGGTCAACGAAGGATATTCCTTCTCCCGGGAAGACCCGATCAGTCTCGGAATCCCGGTTTACAAGACATTTCGACAATGGTAAAACAATACCAGCAAAGCCGCCCGATGTGCCGACAAATCCCGATAGGAGCTGCACATATCTCGTTCTCAGGGCACACCGGATGAGCAAGACGTCGGGTTGGCATAGACCCTGGTTGCCCAGGGGGCGCCGGACATCGCTCGGTTTGGACGAGCACTCGAAGGGAGCACTGGCCCGGGGGGTAAAATAAAGATGACCCTTGAGTCTGCAGAACCCAAGGGAAAAAGGCTTAGGTAGGCAAATGGTAAAACCAAGGTTGGGCCTTGCTGGAGGAGTTTTATTCAAAGCGAACTGTCAAGGTGGTCCCATAAATCACCCAACCGCGTAAGGAACGCAAAATCAAGGAACATAACACCGGTATTACGGAAATTAGGGCGGCAAGAGTGGAACAAAACACCAGGCATAAGGCCGAACCTTCCACCCTTTACCAAGTATATAGATGCATTAATTAAAATAAGAGATATTGTGATATCCCAACATATCCATGTTCCAACATGGAACAACCTTCATCTTCACCTGCAACTAGAAAAGCTATAAGAGAGGCTGAGCAAAAGAGGTAACATAGCCAAACAACGGTTTGCTGGGAAAGGTGGGTTAGAGGCTTGACATGGCAATATGGGAGGCATGATCTAGCAAGTGGTAGGTAGCGCGGCATAGCAATAGAGCGAACAACTAGCAAGCAAAGATAGAAGTGATTTCGAGGGTATGGTCATCTTGCCTGAGATCCCGCAAGGAAGAAGAACGATTCCATGAAGAAGACAAACGGACGTAGTCGAACGGATACTCACAACTCCGGAACGAAACCGAAGCTAACGAGAGAAGCAACCCGGAAAGAAACAAACAACATAGTAAACAACCAACACATACACATGGCATGATGCACCAACAATTATGATGCATGTCCGGTTTAAATATGCATGGCATGGCAAAGTGCAACAAACAACACTACAAATTAAGTGGAGCTCAATATGCAACGAGTTGCATATTGAAGAAACACCACATCAATTATATAGTTCTATCTCGTTTATGTACCCAACAATATTAAATGTTATTAAACATGGCAAGAGGTGAGACATATGAGAACTACCTAGCTAGGCAAGTTTAAATGAGGCCGGAACAAGAACCAACAATTCCGGAAAAACCCCATATGCAAATTTAGCAATTTAATGGAAGCAACAAATATAAACATTTTAAATGTTGTTATCATGATGCGAATGACATATGCAAATTTTAAGCAATTTTATGAAAATGTTGACATGAGCATGATACGAGGCATTTGTCACCATGGCGGAAGGAAAAGGGTGCCACGGCAGTGAAACGGAAATGGTGCCACGGCAACATCCCGGTTCCGGTAGCTCGTGGAGATACCGGTGCAAAAGGAAGCGTGGCGTGAGCGTGTCATGCAAGATGGTGGGGTGATCCCGGCAACCGGGTTCCCACGAGATAGTGGCATGGAAACGAGTGACAATTCGGACACGGTGCAAACACGAACATCTCATACAACACACATGCATTCATTTACGGTGTCGTCTCGGGGTTATACCTTCGAAGCATGCATTCGGGCGGAACGCGTTCGTCGAAGGAAGTAGTTGTACATGTTTCATAGATGAACTTGGCGTAACCATGCGGTAGTCGAACATGGCGACGGTAGTGGAAGTAGTGGTACACGACGACGGTAGAGGTACTTGCTATATTGGCGACGGTAGTCGTACACGGTTCATAGACGTCCGATGTCGTGTGTAGAGGTACTTGGTTCATCGTTGTACTTGGCGTCCGGTGCGGTACTTGGCGAATCCAGGACGTACAGGTACAGTGGAACTTGACGAATCCTAGAGTCGTCGGGGTACTTGGCCGCTCTGGTCGGGGTGGCAAAGCATCGTTGAACTTGCGTTTGGGGCAGCAACGAGGGACTCGGCAAAAGTCTGCAGGCAGATGCGGCCGTCTATGGTCGTGCGATGGACTAGAGGCACCTCTGGACAGCGGGGAAGGAGAAGCCGATGCAGGGGAGGAGCGGGCTTGGGGCGGTCTTGCTGTGGTCAGGACGGCGCGACTCGCCGGTGACGAGGAAGAAGCAGGGGCGAGCTCGCCAGGCGACGAGCGGGGCTTGACAGCGAGGCGGCCATGGCTGGCGCTGAGGTGGATGAGGCCATGGCGCGCTGGAGGCGCGGTCAAGGGGAGACAGGCGAACGGGGTTGGAACGAGCTGCTCGTCCCCTGGCTCGGGCTCGAGTGCCTGGGGAAGACGAACGCGGAGCGACTCGGGGCTCTGGCGAGTGGCGCGGCCTGCCGGGGTCCTGGACGGCGACGCGTAGGAGGTCCGACGGCGCGCGAGAAGAGCAGCGGCAGCAGGGCGCGGTTACGGCGGTGTGGCAGAGCAGCAGCGGGTCAGGAGAGGAGGGTGACCGGGTTTGGAGGAGGATGAGTGAGGGGAGCTCCTGTCCCTGGCGATGCGTGTGGGTGGCGGCGGTAGTGGGAGGACAAGAGGGAGCGAGCGAGAGGAGGGGATCGGTCTCCTGGTGGCTAGGGTTAGAGGGGTCGGCTGGGCCTTGGGCCGAATTGGTTGGGCTACTGGGAGGTCCAGCTGGGCTAGGCTCTCTTCTCCCTCTCTCTTATTTCCTTTAAAAGAAAAGCATTAGAGAGAAGAAAAAGGGAGAGGGGGTCAGGGCAAAAAAAGAATGGTGGGTCTGAGAAAAGGTCAACGGAGGCGAGGAGGGACGCAGCAACTACGAACGGATGCAAACTAAGAAAACATGCAGATGCAATGCTCATGATGACATGATGAAATGCAACAAACAAAATGAAACACACGGCAACAACGAAAACACGGAAGGCGTCTGAAGCGTCGGTCTTGGGGCGTCACACCATCCTCTGAGGACTTTGAGGAAAACCCAAACACCTACAAACACAAAGTGATTGAGCATCACTTAAGAGATTGTTCCTGTGTGGATTTGATGCTTGTTACCTTTGAAGACTGTGCATCTTCCAGACGGTTAGGCGTCATGGTCTAGAGCATCCAAGAGGAAATTGTGGATCGCCGAGTGACCGAGTTTGTGAAGGTTTGGAAGTCACGTAAAGACTTACCAGGTCTGTGTGACCTTAGCTCAAGGAGAATACAGTGCGGACTATGTGTCCTCAGGTTTAAATACCTAGCCGCTTCAACCAGACGTACAACTATCACAACAGTTGGAACTAGTCTACCAAACCACTTTCTTAGCCGAGTTAACTGGTTCTATTTCCTCAACCCTTTCATTTCCTCATTACTGTGATGTGTAGTTGATCATTTGTTTGAAGACTTTGACTGTAGACTTTCTCAATTTCCTCAGTTCAATTTCTTCAGGCAGTTTGTCTTCAACCTGCTTATCCTGTGTTTACGCTTTTTGTACTCTGTGCTTGTTTTCATTTCATCATGATGATTGTGCTTCTGTTCTGTTATGCTTGCATCTGAGTACTTATTCCACTGCTAGTCGTTCGTGACATAGGAATTTCCTCACCCTGAAACTCCTCTGTGACGAATTTGTAAAAATCACCTATTCACCCCCCTCTAGTCGACTTAACACACTTTCAGGAATGCTACCTAACATATTTATGCATGTAATTTCTTTATTGTGGCATGAATGTTTAGATCCGTATGATTCAAAACAATAGTTTAATATTGACGTAGAAACAATAATACTTCAAGCATACTAACAAGGAAATTATGTCTTCTCAAAATAACATGGCCAAAGAAAGCTTATCCCTACAAAATCGTATAGTCTGGCTATACTCCATCTTCATCACGCAAAATATTTAAATCATGCACAACCCCGATGACAAGCCAAGAAATTGTTTCATACTTTTGATGTTCTCAAACTTTTTCAACTTTCACGAATACATGAGCGTGAGCCATGGGCATAGAACTATAGGTGGAATAGACGGTGGTTGTGGAGAAGAAAAAAAGGAAGAAGATAGTCTCACATCAACTAGGTATATCAATGGGCTATGGAGATGCCCATCAATAGATATCAATGTGAGTGAGTAGGGATTGCCATGCAACGGATGCACTAGAGCTATAAGTTTATGAAATCTCAAAAAGAAACTAGATGGGTGTGCATCCAACTTGCTTGCTCACGATGACCTAGGGCAATTTGAGGAAGCCCATCATTGGAATATACAAGCCAAGTTCTATAATGAAAATGCCCACTAGTATATGAAAGTGACAATATAGGAGACTCACTATCATGAAGATCACAATGCTACTTTGAAGCACAAGTGTGGTAAAAGGATAGTAGCATTGCCCCTTCTCTCTTTTCTCTCATTTTTTGGGGCCATCTCTCATTTTTTGGCCTCTTTTTTTTCGTTCGGAGTCTCATCCCGACTTGTGGGGGAATCATAGCCTCCATCATCCTTTCCTCACATGGGACAATACTCTAATAATGAAGATCATCACACGTTTATTTACATACAACTCAAGAATTACAAATCGATACTTAGAACAAAATATGACTCTATATGAATGCCTCTGGCGGTGTACTGGGATGTGCAATGAATCAAGAGTGACATGTATGAAATAATTATGAACGGTGGCTTTGCCACAAATACAATGTCAACTACATGATCATGCAAAGCAATATGACAATGATGGAGCGTGTCATAATAAACAGAATAGTGGAAAGTTGCATGACAATATATCTCGGAATGGCTATGGAAATGCCATAATAGGTAGGTATGGTGGCTGTTTTTAGGAAGGTATATGGTGGGTTTATGGTACCGGCAAAAGTTGTGTGGTACTAGAGAGGCTAGCAAAGATGGAAGGGTGAGAGTGCGTATAATCCATGGACTCAACATTAGTCATAAAGAAATCACATACTTATTGCAAAAATCTATTAGTTATCAAGACAAAGTACTATGTGCATTCTCATAGGGGGATAGATAGGTAGGAAAAGACAATCAATAAATAAATCATGCTCCGACTTCATCACATAACGGTTCACCATACGTGCATGTTACGGGAGTCACAAACTTTAACACAAGTATTTCTCAAATTCACAATTACTTACTAGCATGACTCTAATATCACCATCTTCATATCTCAAAACAATCATAAGGAATCAAACTTCTCATAGTATTCAATGCACATGAATCAGTTTAAGATCTTCATCTTTACTTTCACGGAAACTAGAAGAACACGTTTTCACAAACCAATCTTTTTTAGCATGCATCTTAGCAGTTCTTTCTTTGCACTCATTAATGGAAATTCTCATAGCTTTGAGAGACTCATTGATATCATGCTTGGGTGAAATAGATCTACATTCCAAAAAATCAACATCAAGATAAATTCTATTCACGTTCCTAGCCAAATCATCAATCTTAAGAAATTTTTATTCAATCAAAGCATTGAAATTATTTTGTGAACTCATAAGTTATTTAAAACTATTCTCAATATCAGAGGGCATCTTATTATAATTTCCATAAGAGTTGTTGTAGGAATTACCATAATTATTAGAGGAATTACTAGGAAACGGCCTAGGATTAAAATTACCTCTATACGCGTTATTACCAAAATTGTTCCTACCAACAAAATTCACATCCATAGATTCATTATTGTTCTCAATCGAAGTAGAAAAAGGCATATCATTAGGATCAATAGAAGCACTCTTCTAGCAAATAATTTCATAAGCTCATCCATCTTTCCACTCAAAACATTAATCTCTTCAATTGCATGCACCTTTTTACTAGTGGAAGATCTTTCGGTATGCCATTGAGAATAATTAAGCATAATATTATCTAGGAGTTTAGTAGATTCTCCTAAATTAATTTCCATAAAAGTACCTCCCGTGGCCGAATTTAAAAGATTTCTAGAAGCAAAATTCAATCCGGCATAAATTTTTTGTATAATCATCCACAAATTCAAACCATGAGTAGGGCTATTTCGTATCATCAATTTCATCCTCTCCCAAGATTGTGCAACATGTTCATGATCAAGTTGTTTAAATTTTATAATATCGTTCCTAAGGGAGATGATCTTAGCGGGAGGAAAATACTTGGAAATAAAAGCATCTTTACACTTATTGCATGAATCAATACTATTTTTAGGCAAAGATGAAAACCAAGTTTTAGCACAATCTCACAGCGAGAATGGAAATAGCTTCAATTTAACAATATCATTATCCACATCTTTTTCTTTTGCATATCACACAAATCAACGAAATTGTTTTGATGGGATGCGACATCTTCACTAGGAAGGCCGAAAAATTGATCCTTCATAACAAGATTTAGCAAAGCGGCATTAATTTCACAAGATTCCACATTAGTAGCGGGAGCAATTGGAGTACTAATAAAATCATTATTACTGGTGTTGGAAAATTCACACAATTTGGTATTCTCTTGAGCCATCATGACAAAGCAAGCAATCCAACACACAAGCACACAAAAAGCAAGCGAAGAAGATGAACGGAAGAGGGGCAAAGAAAAGGCAAATCTTTTCAAAAATCATTTTGGAAGTGGGGGAGAGAAAAATGAGAGGTGAATGGCGAATAATGTAATGCAAGAGAAGAGAGTTTATGATGGGTGCTTGGTATGTCTTGACTTGGCATAGATCTCCCCGGAAATGGCGCCATAAATTCTTCCTGCTACTTCTTGACCTTGCGTTGGTTTTTTCCTTGAAGAGGAAAGGGTGATGCAGCAAAGTAGAGATAAGTATTTCCCTCAGTTTGAGAACCAAGGTATCAATCCAGTAGGAGACAACACACATGTCACCGAATACCTGCACAAACAATCAAACAACTTGCACCCAATGCGATAAAGGGGTTATCAATCCCTTCACGATTACTTCCAAAGGTGAGATCTGATAGAGATAAATAAACGGTAAAGTAAATATTTTTCGTATTTTTGGTTTATAGATCGGAAAGTAAAAGATTGCAAAGGAAGTAAATCGGAAACTAATATTGTAGATCGGCAACTTATATGATGAAAAATAGACCCGGGGGGCATAGGTTTTACAAGAGGCTTCTCTCAAGATAGAAAATATTACGGTGGGTGAACAAATTACGGCCTAGAAATTGATAGAAAAGCGTAAAGTTATGACGATATCTAAGGCAATGATCGTGAATATAGGCGTCACGTCTGTTACATGTAGACCAAAATGATTCTGCATCTACTACTATTACTCCACACATCGACCGCTATCCAGCATGCATCTAGAGTATTAATTTCATAAAGAATGGAGTAACGCATTAAGCAAGATGACATGATGTAGAGGAATTAACTCAAGCAATAGGATGAAAACCCTATCTTTTTATCCTCGAGGGCAACAATACAATACGTGCCTTGCTGCCCCTACTGTCATCGGGAAAGGACACCGCAAGATCGAACCCAAAGCTAAGCACTTCTCCCATTGGAAGAAAAACCAATCTAGTTGCCCAAACCAAACCAAAAATTCAAAGAGAATTATAAAGATATCAAATCATGCATAAAAGAATTCAGAGGAGATTCAAATAATATTCATAGATAAGCTGATCATAAATCCACAATTCATTGGATCTCGGCAAACACACCACAAAAAAGTGTTACATCGAATAGATCTCCAAGAACATCGAGGAGAACATGGTACTGAGAATAAAAGAGAGAGAAGAAGCTATCTGGCTACTAGCTATGGACCCGTAGGTCTGTGGTAAACTACCCACGCTTCATCGGATGGGCAATGGTGTTGATGTAGAAGCCCTCCGTGATCGAATCTCCCTCCGGCAGGATGCCAGAAAAGGCCCCCAGATGGCATCTCACGTGTACAGAAGGTTGCGGCGGTGGAAAAGTATTTTCGTGCCTCTCTCTATTGGTTTGGGAACATAAGAGTATATATTGGCAAAGAAATTAGGTCAGGAGGTGCATGAGGGGCCCACAAGGGTGGGGGGCGCGCCCTACCCCCCTGGGCACATCCTCTGTCCTTGTGGCCACCTTGTGGCTCCTCCGACTTCATCTCCAAGTCTTCTGGATGTCTTCTGGTCCAAGAAAAGTCATTGTGAAAATTTTATTCAGTTTGGACTCCGTTTGATATTCCTTTTCTGCGAAACTCAAAAACAAGGAAAAACAGGAACTGGCACCGGGCTCTAGGTTAATAGGTTAGTCCCAAAATGATATAAAATAGCATATTAATGCATATAAAACATCCAAAACAGATAATATAATAGCACGGAACAATAAAAAAATATAGATACGTTGGAGACGTATCACACTCCGCTTCTAATGTTGTCCTCGATGTTATAGGTACCACAGTCATGCTTCAGAGTAGCATCGATATGGTCATCAAGTAAAGGTCGGACTTCGGGAACACAAAGAATCCATAAGGAACAACTTCGAGGATAGGTCATATGAAACCCTCATGGAAGAATGGCCAAATTGCAGACTCAAGATACTACAACAATAGATCTGCTGGATAAGTGTGTTAGCCATGACATCCACTTATCGTTTCAAAAGACCAGTATTATAATTCTTGTGAACGTCCCAACCATCGTATCTGCTCGAGATTCAGATCTGGTTGGTGTCAGGATATTCTAGACTCAACATGTCTGGAAGGAAAGTTTGCAACACAAATCAAAGAGATGACATTGCAAGATTCTCGGGAAATGGACTATGGTAGTAAGCGCCAAAACATGGGCGGGTTCTGTTACACACATTTGAATACGCTGTCCCAGACAAGCATGACCACATAGTAGTCTTATAATATAACACTACCGAGTTCAGGTTGGGAACCATCATCGAGGATACCAAAGTCCTTGTGCACTTATCGATGAACTTCTTATCCTTGAACAAATCAGTCAGTGGCTTAGTGTGCTAGGGAATACATATGGAATGAAGATGATCAGTCTATCAGACCATAGAATACTTTGCACATGCATGACTGACTTTGGATGATTCCAGAGGAAGCAAAAACAAGCATTCTCGAATTCACGACAGCAACATGCATCAAATGCACATGAATTAGAGGAAGTCACTTCTTACATCAAGCCTATACTTCATGAGCTAGCACGAAGAAAATGCTTTCAAAAGTTTCCAACACTATTTTAATGTTCAACACGAATCATGGAGACGATAAGAATATTGCTGATGAGCTCAACAACATTTCATCAGAATTTCCATCAAGAGGAAATTCCACAATTATGTGTGCAAGGTGATAGCATTGGTCAGAACAAAGGATATAATGATGTATGCTCGAGGAAACAACCACGAGTAAAACAACATTACAAAAATCGTTGTATCTGATTTGAATTGACGATAGCCCATACTCAAATCAAAGATTGGATAAGACAATAGATCCAACAATTGATTACACGGATCAATCAATGAAGATATCATCTTTCTTCAACACACTCAAAAGATATCGCTTAAAAATGAACTACGTCGGACAAGCTTTTATCTTCCAACTCTCCAAGTTGTTTTAGATTAACCAACTAGCTCAGGGGTATCCAACACAGATTCTTGGAGAAGGATGGTTTATAAGAAAACCAACTTGATCATGAGCTCAACATAACAGTCAGGGGACACCATGGTGATACTTCCGAGAAGATATTCAGAAAATTAGAACCCCCGATATGCTACTAAGCTTGACATGTTTCTTGCTTTCCAGGCAAGATGACATTATCAAATAAGCAAGGGATTGGCACAATCCTAACTCATCGATCAAAGAGTACACCAGGAAAATGGACTCGGTTGCAGGATTAATCTTAGAATGGTGATTCAATAACCAACACGCTAAGAATGAGATTATTGTCCATTAACTACCAAGCAACTGGGTTGCTAGGAGTATTGATTTCACACATCACAGTTCACCTGTCGGCATTCCAGTTGCAATAACACGGTACCGAGGAATGGACAATGATGGCGAGAAGTATCAATGCGTCAAGAATTCAAAAGAGGTGGTGCAATTCTCATGACAATCCTGACATAAAGGGGGTAATACTCCAGGGTAGAATAGACTAGAAGCTGGATTAGCATTCTTAATCTACGGAATACAACTGCTTTGACACAATCCTAGATATGGATGAGGTACCAGAGTTTGTTTCTCCTAGCCATTCCGAAATAGAATGACTTGACGGACCACAAGAATATGAGGTAACTATTAGCATGAATGCATGACATGCTCTTGACTATCAACTGATAGATGATGGTCGGAATATAACTGAAGAGGGAAAACTCAAAGGAACCTATAACTTTCTGAGTTGTGGATGCACATATTAGTATGTCGAACATAGCTCAACATATTTCTTTCAGATAACCCATGCAGAAAGGTAGGATTGGAAAATTCACAATATAGGATGGAGGACTCGTCGAGAGCACTCTTGTTATGATCTTTTGGTTCTAAGAACTTCTGCCAAGCATGGTTCATGGTATCTGGAAGATTGATATACCATGGACCTCAAGAACTATCACAAGGGTTACTAATAGCCTAAAGGAACGAACAAAGACTATCAACACGAGGTAAGTAGAGTGAATCTTGGGTCAAGAACCCAAGAGTAGAACACCTACTAACTAAATCGCATCACGGGATGCTTTCGAAAATAATGGCCAGAATTCTCACACCGGGAATACAAAGCATTGCTATATTACTGGGTGGTTCTCTATGATACCCTAGTTTCCTGATAAAATCAACAATTATGTCGAGGCAACTGAGTACCTCAACCCAGCGATTAGTGTCGTTAATCTGGCCCAAAAGAACAATGGAAACATGGAGGGAATATTTGCAAATGCATTAGATTTTTCAGAAACCTGGGACAACTCAGATAGCATAACGAGTGTAAATGTTCAAAAAGATTTTGAGACATCCTGCTGTTGACGCTCAAAAATGGCATGATCGCAAAGAGTGACTTGAGTCTATAATGGGATGAGGTTAAAATTATGAGTTCATGTCACCATTTGATGACCCTCTTCAAGATGATCGAAATAAATATGAAGATGGACCAAAACGAGCTCAAGTGCAAAAGATATGACAATTTCGGAGATGCCCGTGTTGACATCAGATTGGAAAATAGCATGAAACCTAATTAATATTACCTCAGATGAAAAGTATTCAACAGTAAAGTTCTTCGTCTCGTCGAAACGGATGATTTTGATATAAAAATCGTCTTAATCCAAGGTCATATGCAAAAGTTACAGCCAAAACTGTGCATTGCAGCACTGTATGGCCGGATCATCCGGACCGGGGTCCAGATCATCCGGCCTGGGGCCGAAAAATTGACCTGAACAACAGAAGCTAAAATTTGAAGCCGGATGATCTGGGTCAAGTCCCAGATGATCCGGGTAAAGGCCGGACAATCCGGGAAATCGTCCGGACTTTCGGACCATTTTTTCTGCTGCAGACTTTAGAAAACGGCCCGAGAGACCCTCAATATGGCCTCAGATCGAAAAGTGTTCAACATGAAAGTTGTGCGTCTCGCCGAGGCAGTTGATTTTGGTATAAAAGTTGGCCAAATCCAAGGTCCTATGTGGATTCTAGAGCCAAAAGAGTGAGCCGCTGTCAGAAAACTGGGCTAGGCCGGATCATCCGGGCCTTGAGCCGGACATCCGGGCCGGAGGTCGTGAATAGTCTGTGTTTTGTTAGGTTTTGATGATTTGGATGGATAGGCAAGTCCTTTTCTTGTACGGGAAGTCCATCCGGCTCTTATATAGACAAGAGGTGATGGCCGATTGAACAACAACACACAGTCGAACAAAACTATTTACATCTTTTACCTTTACTTTATCCTCTCTCTTTGTTCTTCTTCTTCCTTGTTCTTCGTTCTTATTTCTTTTGCAGGGCGGCAAACCACGAGGCCCTAGGGGCGGTCAGGCCAACCTAGGGCAGCCCATTGCCGCCGCGCGCCCTGACGGGGTCCCTCCCGGACGTGTGGGGTTTCGGGTCTACAAAAGCGCCCGCCGGATTGTCTTGCGTACCGCGCTTCCGGCGGGTCTCCTTCGACGCGAGCTACGGTGCATCATCCCCGGCGTCGAGGGTACATGGTGACGTGTTCGTGTGCGAACACACTTTTTGACGACTCCGCTGGGGGAGAAGCTTCGAACGGTCTCCAGCCCGTTCTTGCTACAAAGGGATCGTCATCTAGGGTTTGCAATCTACAAAAGTAATATGAATACCCAATTCACTTATGTAGATGCAAATAAAGCATATGTTGTTGCTAGATCGTCTAATGAGTATAATGCATCGGCTACCCCTAGCTTTATCAATCATGCATCTAATTCTGTGCAAGAGCCGATGCAACAAAATCTCCATGCTTCTACCTCATATAATTTTAGCAACATGCAACATATGTATTCCAACTCCCATGCATCGGCCACCCCAAAAATCCATAGGCCGATGAACAACATGATGAGTATGGGTAATCAAGTTGAAACACCCCTTGTAGTAAATTTCAATGGCATGCACACATAGCGTTTCATCTTTTTATTCATCGGCAAATAACTTGCAGTATGTTAATCCAAACATGCTGATGGATAGAGGAATTGGCCATGCTACTACTAGTTATTCGGCCAATTACCCTCAAACATCATATGCCACACCTAATGCTACTAATTTTTTGGCACCATACGCAACTGTTGATATCCATAATTCGGCTCCGCACCTTCACGGTCATGGCTGAATAAGTGAAACTTCTACAGGAGCACAAATGCCTTCACCTACTACCATGGCATATCACGTCCCCCAACACAATTACAGAATTTCGGCAACATCTCATTGCCGAAAGAGTCTAAAAGCATCGGGGGGGCAACCATATCTAGACTGGGTGGTTGAGAACAAGCTTACATTCTCTTGGGATTTGTGCAACTCCATTCGACAGGAACTAATAGAAGGCGGGAAGCCTCATGATTTTGCTGCAGTTAAAGCTAGAGTTCTGCAAATGATGCAATCGCCTAGTGTTGTACCATCCAGTGTAACACCTAAACAATTGCAAAGTTTCGGCACCTCATTGCCGAAAGAGTCTCAAAGTATTGGGGGGCAATCTCATGAAGAGTGCATGGAAATTGAGATGAAAAGGTTCAAAGCTCGCCAAGCTGAGATGTGGGCTAAAATTAGACAAGAGCGAGAAGCCTTGCAAATTCAAACAGATAAAGGTATTGATTCAG
Organism: Aegilops tauschii subsp. strangulata; assembly: GCF_002575655.3. NCBI lineage: Eukaryota > Viridiplantae > Streptophyta > Magnoliopsida > Poales > Poaceae > Aegilops > Aegilops tauschii. Next base: position 265,951,399 of record NC_053038.3, on the reverse strand, counting down.
GTAACAAAGAAAATTCAGTTATTGAAAAAGCCGAATCAAGTAGTATATATTTCGAGTCCATCAAATCCAAAGAAGCAAGCATTATTGAGAAAGGGCATGGCAAGCATAGGAAAACAGCGGTGCTTGATTTTTCTGAAGTTAATTCTCGGTGTGGAACGACACCTATGGGATCACAAGAATCCCTAATAGGGTTGCCGGGGTGCGGAGTTGCGAGAAGAGCAGGGCTAGTAGACAGCACAAGGAACGTTTACCCAGGTTCGGGCCGCGAGCATGCGTAAAACCCTAGTCCTGCTTTGGTGGGTGTATTTCAGAGAGTTCTTGAGCTCTCGAACTAGCTGTGGTCAGTGCGTGGTTCGAAAGAGCCGAATCCTTCTCCAGTATACCATGGGCCTCCCTTTATAGTCGGAAGGGGCTGGCACGGTGGCACACAGGAGATGGAAAGGCGTGCAGTGCCCTGAGCTTATCGCTCGTATTACAGGACAAGACGCATTTAATGCGTAGCTTAGGTGTCCCCTTGCTTTATTGGAGACGAGGGCGAGGCCCGTCCCGTCCATCATCGCTCCTCCTCGCTTTGACACGCACCCTGGCCAGTGAGGTGCGTGGTGCCATGTAGGCAGGCATGCAGCTGAGGTGGCGCACTGGCGGAGCCTTCACGAACATCTGCATGCCGCCACGCAGGCGCTCGATGAGTTGGCCTGGGAGCTGCATGTTGCCACGCAGGTGCCCGCCCAGTTGGTTGGGCTGGCAGCTGCATGTGAACGGCGGTGGAAGCTTGGTCGGCGTGGCCCTGGCGGTGACCCTGCTGGCGTCCTTGTTGAGGGCCTTGCCGGGTGGCCCGGCAAGGGTCTTGCCGTGCGGCCCGGCAAGGGTCTTGCCGTGGCGCGCTGTCGCCCCCGTTAAGGGCCTTGCCGGGGGTCTAGTGGCCTTCCTCGGCAAGGATCTTGCCGAGGATCGTCGTCTTCTAATCCTCATCTGATCTTGAATATGTCTTCACAAAGATCTGCATGCCACCACGGACCTGCCTCCCGAGCCCTGGCCCAACGTGATGTTGGAGACCGTGGGCTCAAGGGTGGCCCGCTCTGTTGGTGCGGGGCGAGCTGTCCCGGCAAGGATCTTGCCGGGGCTGCTGAGGCTTCCCCCGGCAAGGGTCTTGCCGGGGGAACCTGCTTCGTCCCTCTGCTCTTTGTGGTCTTGCCCTTGGTGTTGCTCTTATTATCTTGTGCTTCGGTCTTACCTTGGCTCACCTCCCCTGTTCTGCTTGGCGTGACCGTAGGCGCGGCTCCGGCTGCCCGTTCACAGGTATAGGGGTACAAAAACGCACCCCTCTTTTTCTACACCGACAGGAGCCCCCGGGCCTGGGCCACACATAAGCACGACACGTTGTTGGGCCAGGCCCAAAACGATGCGCGGGCAGGTGGGGCGGTTTTTACTGCGGTAAAAAATTTCGCACGTTGCGCTTCCCACGACCCATGTGCGCGGTGCGGTGTGGAGGTGTGTGCGTGACGTGGGCGGCATGCGTGGGGCGGTTTTTACATGCATGCGTCATATCGCAGTAAAGAGGCGGCTCGCGCCTTCCCCGTAAAAAGAGGAAGGCGTGGAGGCACGGCTCATTTACTGAACGGGGTCGGATCGCGGTCTTCAAGGCGTCCACTCCCCACGATCACGGGGTGGGGAGAGGTCGCTTCACCCGTCCCCTCAGTTCTGCACGTCCGCCATGCGTCCTTCATGCGCTTGGGGTGGCAAGCGGTGGAAGCGGGAAACCGGGCTGTCGCTGGTTGGGGCAGCGGGTCGGTCCTGATTCCCTGCGCCTCCGGTGGCTGGATTGGCCGAGCGGGGCGGCCGAGCCCCGACCCCGCCCCTTTATAAAGAGGGGGAAGGGGGGATGGCATCCCGCATTCTTCTGTCATCTGCCTCCTCTTGCTTCTGCTTCTTCCTTTCACTCGCCATGGAGAAAGGGAATCCGGGCCCTCGACGGTGGCGGCGAGGGTCGCCACTCGACAGCGCGTCCCTCCTCCTCCTGAGCCCGTGGTGGAGGAACCGGCCGCGAGGGGAAGGGGGAGGGGGCGAGGCCGTGGGCGAGGCCGGGGCAGAGGTCGCAGTGCTCGGGGAAGAAGAGGACGGGGCGGCACGCCGGCTTCGCCCCCGCCAATGGTGCCTTTCCAGATGGAAGGCCATGTCGGACATCAGCCCCGCGAGTTCTTCATTAGGCTGCGCCGGCCTCCGCGTCTCCGTCTCAGTCTTCCCGCCCCGTTTGCTCGGGAGATGGAGCATGACCGGCCCCAATCCCACAGATTGCACATGAGGGGTTGTGGGAATGGGGGCACGCGGGTCGACGTCGACTTTCCGGCTCCTCGGGTCTTGTACCTCCATCGTGGGTGGAAGACGTTCGCTCGCATCCACAGCCTGACGGCGGGGCTCGTCCTCTACTTCAAATTGATGCAGGACGGCCTGCTCTCCGTCAAGGTCTTCGGAGAGTTCAGGACTCGCCTGAAGTGCTGCGTGGAGAGCTCCTCCGATGGAGATTCCGACGATGGAAGCACTTCCTCGAGCGAAAGTGATGAGGAGGACAGTGGGGCAGATGACGGGGATGAGTCTGACTAGGCGTCGGACGCCCTGCGCCTGGGCGGGTGCGGCAGCAGCAGCATCTGCACCTGGCCGCTCCTCCGGCAGGGTTTTGCCGGGGGTGGGGCCAGCTCCTTGAACTTCTCGGGACCGTCTCCTTGGGCGGCTGGCGTCGGGAGGCTGCGGAAGAGGAAGAGGGCTGGCAGCAAGGCCGTCAACTCAGAATACGCAGGCACCGACGCCTTCGTCGCGTACTGCCGGTCCTGCCGCCTCGTCTTCCAGCTCCTTTCCCGGCACCGTCATCACGGGCCTACCCGTGGGCGGCCACGGAGGTGTTCTCTTGATGCTTTCTGCTGCTCGTAGCTCGCCTAGGCGCCCCTTTTGTCCACTCGCCTCCTTCACCTGCCTCCTGAGGAGAGGGACAAGAAAGGAATCACGGGCACCTTATCTCTTTTTTAATCTGTAAGCCTTCGGGCCTTGGTAAATTTAAATCTTGTAATCCCCTTTGTTCATGTTTTTCATTCCGTACAAACTGTACCTGTATGGGATGTTTTTAATGAAAAAAGGGATGCTTGACAGGTTTTTCGTTCGTGGGTAAATCCCGCGACAAGGAGTGAATCCTTGTTATTATTGAAGATAAACGTTTTTCGCCCGGCATCAGGGCTTGCCGTCCCCCCACTCCACTCGATCGTTCTCGCGCTCTTGGCGGAGGCAGGGATGAAGTGGGCTTTAGGCTCCTCGTTCTACCTCCTTGCTGCCGCGCCTACAACCAAATCCGGACCCAGGAAATAATCCTTAGGTATAGGAAAAAGGGGAGCACGGCAGCCTAGAGATAAAAATGAGGTTTCACATGCCCCAGTCCTGTTCCGAAATGCATGACAGAGGATAAAAGACTTATCTGGATCTGCAGCCCCCGGCAACCTTGTCTTGCCGCGGTTGGATCCTCGTGCTTGCAGCCCCCGGCAACTCTGGTTTGCCGGGGTCTGGATGCCGGTCCGTTTCCCTTCTTCCAAGTAGCTCAGCAAAAGTGCTCATGTGCCCTGCGAACCAAAGGAGGACAGAAAAGAAAACAGATCGACGCGCACTCGACCTCTAGGCTTGGGCTTAGTCGCCGCTAAGCACTATGAACCCTAACCAAGGAAGAGACTCGACATAGCATGCATGCTATGACTTAGGGCACCAGCGCTTCATTTATTTATGCTCAGGGTCTGCGCCTGGCTTTGTACGAAGGGTTACATGCCTTGCCGGCAAAGCTTGTATAAAAGGCGGCTTGCCGGGAGGCCCGGCAAGCCGCGCCTTATGGGTAAAACTTGCAAAGATGCTCGATGTTCCAAGAGTTGCTCACTGGGATGGCATCTTCGGTCTCCAGGCAGACTGCGCCGGGCCTGGTGACTCGTATTACCCGATAAGGGCCTTCCCACTTCGGCGTCAACTTGTTGGCATTCTTGGCCGATTGAACGCGCCGAAGAACAAGGTCGCCTTCCTCAAAGATTCGGGCATGAACCTTGCGGCTATGGTAGCGGCGCAAGGCTTACTGGTAGCGCGCAGCTCTCACAGCCACCCGAAGACGATCTTCCTCAAGGAGCATCGCGTCATCTAGGCGCAACTGCTCTTGCTCAAGCTCATCATAAGCGAGCACTCGAGGTGACCCGTATATGAGTTCCGTGGGGAGAACTGCTTCTGCCCCGTAGACCAGGGCAAAAGGTGTCTGGCCGGTGGCTCGATTTGGCGTCGTCCTGATCGACCAAAGAACCGCCGACAATTCATCAATCCAGCGCCTTCCGCTCTTGCGTAGCTTGTCAAAAGTCTTTGTCCTTAGGCCTCGCAACACTTCAGCATTCGCCCTCTCCGCTTGGCCATTGCTCCGTGGGTGTGCCACGGAAGCAAAACAGACCTTGCTGTCGAGGTCTTGAATGTATTGCATGAAGGTGTGGCTTGTGAACTGTGTGCCGTTGTCGGTGATGACTCTGTTTGGCACACCAAAACGGCAGACCAGTCCCTTGAAAAACTTGACAGCTGATTGAGCAGTCACCTTTCTCACTGCTTCCACCTCCGGCCACTTTGTGAACTTGTCGATCGCAACGTACAAGTACTAAAAGCCCCCGACAGCGCGGGGGAAAGGGCCCCATATATCGAGCCCCCAGACCGAGAATGGCCAAGAGAAAGGTATTGTTTGAAGGGCTTGAGCTGGTTGATGAAGCTTCTTTGAATGGAACTGACACGCTTCACACTTGGTTACTAGTGCCGTCGCATCCTGGAGGGCAGTGGGCCAGAAGAAACCTTGCCGGAACGCCTTCCCGGCAAGGGCCCTCGACCCTATGTGGGAGCCACATATGCCTCCATGTATCTCCGCCAACAGCTCCAGTCCTTCCTCCCGGGGGATGCACTTCAATTTTACACCGTTTGGCCTTCTCCTGTACAGGATGTCATCGGCGAATTGGTACAGGGCGGACCGATGGGCTACTTTTTCCGCTTCTTCCTGCTCCTCAGGAAGCTCCCCTGTTTGGAGGAATCGGACGGTATGCTGCGCCCATGCCGGAGCCTGGGGCTCGACGGCAAGGACCAAAGGCATTTCTTCCGCCATGGGAGCGGCTGTCTCTACGGCCAGGGCTTGATGCCTTGCCGGAGCCAGTTGCTGTTGGGTAGGCTCAGTGTCCGCGGTAGCACCCTTGCCGGCAGCCCTAGGGAGCTTGGTAGGAAAGTACTTGCCGGCACCTGATTTCCTCCGCTTGTCCTGCCCCGCTGATGGTTTGACGGATGGTAGGGTTAACCGGAGCAAAAAGGTACCTGGTTCCACAGGTAGCTTGAATGCGGCACGCTTTGACAGGTAATCAGCGATGTCGTTCTCTGCTCGGGGGACGTGCTCCGCTTGGATACCGTCAAAGCGTTCCTCCAGCTTCCTCACCTCATCTACGTAAGCTTCCATCAATGGGCTCTGATAATCCTTGTTGACCTGTCTGATAACGAGCTGCGAGTCACCCCTGACGATGAGCTTCTTAACCCCGAGGTCTGCCGCGATTCTGAGACCGGCAAGCAATCCCTCGTACTCAGCGGTGTTGTTGGTGGACATCTCCCTGGGGAAGTGCATCTGGATCACGTACTTGAGGTGCTCTCCGGTGGGTGCGACGAGCAGCACACAGGCACCGGCGCATTGCAGTGAGAAAGCCCCATCAAAGTACATGATCCAGTCGCGGTCTGCTTCCTTGCCGGGGAGAGTGGTCTCCTGGATTTCTTCGTCAGGCGTCGAGGTCCATTCTGCAATGAACTCCGCCAAGACTCTGCTCTGAATTGTCGAGGTACTTTCAAACTTTAAACCAAAGCTTGACAACTCCAAGGCCCATTCCACAATCCTTCCAGTCGCATGTGGGTTATGCAGTATCCGTTGTAATGGGAAGCGGGTGACGACAGTGATCTCGTGGGCTTGGAAGTAATGACGCAGCTTCCTCGAGGCCATAAGGAGGCCGAAGAGCAATTTCTGCACACCGGAGTACCTCGATCTAGCTCCCTGGAAGAGGGAGCTGGCAAAGTAAACCGGGTGCTGCATCATCTTCTTCTTCTGCACCACCTCACTTGACTGCGCGGGCACTGCCTCGGTGGCATCAGACTCTATCGGGGGCCTCGCCTTGCCGGCACCAGGCCCTGCCGGGGGAATCTTGGGCTTGCCATCCGCCGGTTCTGCCGCCGTCACTGCCTCCTTGTTGACCTCCCTCTGTGCCACCAGCGCGGCGCTGACCACTTGATTCGTCGCCGCCAGATACAGCAGCAACGACTCTTGTGGTTTAGGCGCAACAAGTATTGGCGTGGAGGAAAGGTATTTTTTCAGATCCTGCAATGCTGCCTCGGCTTCTGGGGTCCACTCTATTGGGCCTGCCTTCTTCAAGATTTTGAAGAAGGGAAGGGCGCGCTCGGTGGACTTGGAGATGAATCGGCTCATGGCGGCAACGCAGCCCTTGAGCCGACGCACATCCTTGATCCGCTTGGGCGCCTCAATCTGCTCAATAGCCTTGATCCTGTCTGGGTTTGCCTCGATCCGGCGCTGCGGCACAAAGAACCCGAGAAGCTTGCCAGATGGAACACCGAAGACACACTTCTCAGGGTTCAGCTTGAGGTTGATCTTGCGCAGGTTAGCAAATGTCTCTTCCAGATCTTGCACAAGAGTTGGCCCGTCCTTGGTTTTGACCACTATGTCATCCATGTATGCCTCCATATTTCTATGGAGCTGAGGTTCAAAACCAATTTGGACTGCTCTTGCGAACGTTGAGCCAGCCTTCTTCAACCCGAAAGGCATCCGTAAAAAGCAATATGTACCACGTGGGGTGATGAATGTTGTCTTTTCTTCATCCTCTCTTGTCATGAAGATCTGGTGGTAGCCCGAGTAGGCGTCGAGGAATGATAACAGATCACACCCGGCTGTGGAGTCAACAATCTGGTCGATGCGCGGCAACGGGAAGGGGTCCTTAGGACAAGCCTTATCGATATCTGTGTAATCAATACACAGTCTCCACTTCCCATTCGCCTTGCGCACCACTACCGGATTGGCCAACCACGTCGGGTGGAGCACTCTTCTCACCAAACCTGCCGCTTCCAATTTCCTAATCTCCTTTGTGATGAACTCCTGCCTCTCCAGAGCCTGCTTTCTGACCATCTGCTTGACGGGCCGCGCATGGGGGCAGACAGCTAGGTGGTGCTCGATCACCTCCCTGGGGGATGTCGGATGCTTGCCATGTAAACACGTCGACATTCGCCCGCAGGAAGGTGACGAGCGCGCCTTCCTATTTGCTGCCAAGGGTGGAGCCTATGGTGAAGGCCCCTCCCGTGCCATCCTCCCTGGCGGACACCTTCTTGGTTTGTGGTGGCTCGGCTCTGGATCTCTTGCTCTTGTTGGTAGAGATCTCTGGCACGTCCTCGACGGCAGCACAACACTCCGAAGAGGTGCGCTTGCCGGAGTGGGTGCGAGAGGTCTTGCCGGGCTTCTTCTTCCCTCCCGGGGCTTCAGCGGCAGGAGCAGGTGCCTTGGCGGCAGCTGCTGCAACTACCTCCCGGTAGAGCTGGTCGGCACAAATTAGCGCGTCCTTCTTGTCGGAGGGGACGGAGATGATGGTCAACGGCCCGGGCATCTTTAGCATGTTGTAGGCATAGTGTGACGCCGCCATGAACTTGGCTAGTGCCGGGCGGCCGAGGATCCCATTGTAGGGCAAGGGGATCTCGGCCATGTCGAAGACGATCCTCTCAATCCTGTAGTTCAACTCTCCTCGAAATGTCACGGGCAGTGTGACCTTTCCCTTCGGCTGGCTCCTCCCTGGATTGACCCCTTGAAACATGCCCGTTTCCTCGAGGTCTCCATCAGGGATTTGCAACCTTTTGATCACGACAGGCGAGATCAGGTTCAGGCCGGCCCCGCCGTCAACCAACATCTTGTTCACCCTGAGGTTGCGTATCGTTGGTGAGACCAACAATGGCAAATACCCGACCGCGGTAGTGCAGTCAGGGTGGTCCTCGGCGTCAAAGATGACACTACAAAAAAATACACTTCTGTGATGATACGTGTTTGTCATAGTAGGTCGCGTTTTTTGTCATGCATGTACATCCATGACAAATTTATGACAGAATCAAGATAGTCATACCTGTGCTGTCGTAGAAGTGTTCCATGACATTACCACAATTATCATCACGGAAGTGTCCACTTCCATGACGATAAATCGTCAAGGGTGACCGACACGTGGCATCCACCATAACGGAACGCCGTTACGCAATCGGGTCAGGTTTTGGATCCGATAACCCGTTAACAGCCCCGACCAATGGGGATTTTCCACGTGTAAAATCATCATTGGCTGGAGGAAACACGTGTCGGCTCATCGTTGGGACAGATGTCATCCACTCATTGGACAGAAGGCGCCTATGATACATCGACACGTGGCACGGCCCAACAGAGGCCCATTCCTGTGAAAAGGCCGGCCCATTTGACTTGGTCAAAAGGTGGCGGGCCGGCCCATGGAAAGCCTGTTAACGGCCTATTCGCATATAGCCCATTTACAGCCCGCTAACCCAAGGCCCGTTACGCCCTATCCGAATTAGGCCCAGTAGCGTCATCTGGGCCATCCAATATGATTCTAGCCCGTTTTCACTTCTGGCCCATGTATGGCCCATGACGTCTTTCAGCCCATATGAGGCCCTATGTAACTCTTGGCCTATTAACGGCCCGTGGTGAAACTGGCCCGTAATGAACAGTGTATCACTTTACACCCATTAACGGCCCGTGGTCAAACTGGCCCGTAATGAACAGTGTATCACTTTATACCCATTAACGGCCCGTTATTTCGTTGGGCCGTTTCCAGCCCATGTTATCTTTCGGCCTTCTTAGAGCCCATTTATTCTTGGGCTCATTTCCAGCATTCGTTTACTTACGGCCCGTTACTGTCATTTTCTGCTTGTGGGCCAAATTCAGCCTGTGATTACAGTCGGCCCGTTTGTGGTCCGTTAATATGTTGGGCCGTTTTCATAGCGTCATCAAATACGGCTATTAACGATGGCCCGTTATGGTCGGCCCATGAACGGACGATTCTAATTCTAGCCCGTTTACGGCCATAATGCGGCCTGTTATTGGCCCATGTTTGGCCAATCGATCATACAGCCCGTATAAGGCACATTGATGATACGGCTCGTAGAAGGCCCATTGTTTCTACGGCCCGTAGAAGGCCCATTGTTTCTACGGCCCGTAGAAGGCCTACTGTTTCTATGGCCCGTAGAAGGCCCACTATTTCTACGGCCCGTAGGAGGCCCAGTGTCACTACAGTAAATATTAGCCCATGGTCATTGTGGGCTAGTTTTAAAAAATAGGTTATTGCAGCCACTAGCAAACCGCGGAAAAAGAACTGCACTGACTACAAGCAAACAAATAAACAAGACAACAAGGAAATAAATAAGCAAGCAACTTATGCTAGGCTATCACGGCTATTACACATATTACATCCACTCGGCATCAAAGTTCGCCACCAGTGATCATAAAGCGCAACGAAGAAGCAGATTACAAAAACTGGGCACCATTGCAGCGTAACAAAATAATACTGAACCAAGACCACTTCCAAGACAGTTCAAGAAAGCTTAGCCTTGCGGGGGAACTGCTGCGCAAGCTGCTGAGCAAGGCTGTGAGACTGGCCTAGCATGTCGGTCATAGCTTCCAAGTGTAGCTGTTTAGCGATGAGGTTCTCATTGGTGTTCTCCTCAATCTTTCTTAGAGATAGGACTTCAAGTCGAAGTTGAGTTGCAGAATGCCTTTTTGCTAGAACTTGGGACTGAAGAAGTCGAACTGATTCAGACAACGAATTATGTTAGCTTGTCTGACTGTTAGTCTCAAGTAAGTTGAACACTGCATCAAGACAAGACTTTGGGGTTTGTCTCGCTATCTTCAAGATGTTTTGCCTTCTTTGCTGCAATATATGTTGGGTTTGTCTCACAGCCTTCAGCAGACTTGTGCATGCCATCAGGCATATCACCCTAAAACAAAGCAGAGAGATGACAGGTTTTGCACGTGTATAAACAAAGATGATAACTGTTCTGTCAATTCTATCCAATTTCAAATTAGAAAATAAAGAGTAAGTTCAAAATATCAATAACATAATTTGGCATTGTTCATAATGCGGGGAGCTTCACCACACTACTGGATTACCATGTCAACATAACAAGCATAGATGAAGGGCAAAGAAAATCATTGTATCTATTTTGGATAATGTGCATGGCATGTTGTTCATATCATCAGCCACATCAGTAAGATAAAACAGGAGATGACAAGGTGCAAACGTGGGCTGCTTCACCACACACTGGATTATAGATCCACAAAAACAAGCATACATATAGGGAGTATTAAGTAATGTGCATGGTATGAATAAGGAATTTGGTTTTACAAGTAAAACTTAGAACTTACGGTTCTTACGAACATGCATTTTGGTAGAAACAGCAAACTAAACAGCAGTAAACGATAGGGAGTATGAGCAAATTAAACAGCAGTTGAGGATAAAGGCTTTAGAAGGACTGACTTACATTAACAGTTAACACCGGCTTTATAATGCCCTTCTCCATGTCAAGGGAAGGATAACTCAAGAATTTCACCACAGAATCTTCTTCATAAGCATTGCCTGTACTCTACATTTTGTAGAGAGTAATTATAGATATGATAATACTGGAAGGGATAGAGGATAATGAAGATAAGATGCAGATTGATGCTACATAATCAACTACCAATCCCTGGAAGTACAAGCATTACTAGACAAAATTTACTAACAAGAGCAATGGGCTACACTTCTGCACTGGCATTGTCTGTGTATTCTACTTGTTGGTAAGATTAAATATAGATCTGATCTTTTTTAGTAAATGGTGGGCGAGGGAGATAAGATGCAGAATGCTACAAAATGAACCAATCCCTCTTCCCATAATACAAGAGTGTTTTGAACACTGGTGTACTGTACAAAATGTTCTTATATTATGGGACAGAGGGAGGAGCTGTTAATGTAAGTACAGTGATAGACCACGTTCAGTCCTTACAAGAGGACTGCAGAGCTAAACCTCTTCAAAAGCATTGGGTTGATTCTAAATTTATGTAAGAGTCCATACGGATCTTATAATGTCCACCAAATGGACGATTACGAGGCTAACATGTGCAGTGATGCTACATAATCAAACAACTATGAAAGTAAGTATGGTCATACCGGGCAAGAGGTACTCACAAGAGCAATGCAGTGTGCAGTATAGTTGCGAGATTCTGTGGTCCCTTGAGAACGAATGTTCTTCTGCTAACAGTTTTCGTACAAGTGAGACACTAAGGCAAATGCAGAAATGTAGTTCAAATTGTGATGTGATATCATAGACAGTACCTTACGCTGCAGCCGAGACCAATGTGTAACAAGATTATTCCAGTCACCGTCGGATAAATGTAGCACCGGAGACTTTACAGAAATTTCGTTCAGAGGCTTGCCATCGAAGTGTGCTTGCCTCAGGTAGGAACGATACTTCATCAACGAGTGCTTGAAAAGCGCAACCAACCCTTGCTCGTCATCACAATCCAGTTTGCTCCTCGCCTATTTAAAAGAATGAAATCTTGTGTCTTCTGTCAGCAGAAACATATGCAGTAATGACCATGAATAACATTAGTACATTACTTACGCGTAAGTTGCGGACGAAGACTGGAAATTGTTCCGTGTCTGCGGTATAATCTTTCCATGAAGGAAAGATGCGCACAAAGTTCCTGACAACAACATAAGCTTCGTCTTCTAAACTGGGAAGAAATGGAACAGGGGTCCTATTTGCTGCAATTGGGGCTCTCTCTGGTTCGAAAAGGGATTTGGCAACTGGATTTGGTGTACTCTTTGCTAGAATGGGGGTTTTGCGTCGTACAGCTGGTGCTATGTCAACTGGCATAATCATAATGTTTGCTGCAGTTGGGGTCTGCTGAGTTGGGGCATCAGAAATGACCAGTGTAGTAGGGCTAGAGTTTGTTAGAGTTGGGGTATTTTGTGGGTCAGGTGATATTGCAACTACACCTAATGGGCTATTTGATTTATCAGGTGCCACTACCTTTTCCAAATACTATGCTTGTGCTCCTACACGATCAGTAATTGCCCTCTTCCTTTTGAACATCTGATACACAAGAACAGCATTTGAATGGATAAATATGGTATGATGACAGATGGAATATGTACTGAAAATGGATAGGCAGGGCGTATTCACGTACACGATGTGTAAACTAAGCTAATGGCGGTTCAACAAAGTAGAAGCAATGCAAAGCATCAGTTGCAAGATATGTACGAGCAATGTAACCTTGGAAAGTTAGAGCAAGTACCTTGATGGGTGAATAAGATAGGGCATCTTCCTCTGACTCCTCCACTAGGGAGCTACATTGACTTAGGTCTCCCTCTAGCTCAGAATCACTGTTAGGATCATATTCTGAGCATGAGTCTGTAGGTGGAGAGCGTTCGCATTGCATTGCATCCAGACTTGATTTCAGTCCCTTAATGCCAAGTTTGACAGCCATGGCATTGTTCTGCTTTATTCTTTTCATGCGCGCAAGCTCATAATCATTATGATGCTGTTCAGAATCTGAGATTCATGAAAACATAAAAAGTAGTCAGATTATCTATGGAATGCATTGCGGATTCAAATCGGAGAGTGTCTCCCTATAAACCCCTGCATATGCAAAGTTCACCTCCCCAACCATGTTGACCAGACCACACACAGAAATACAAACCCCTTATGTCTCTATAACAGGCAGGCACACATTTCAAAACTGAAGTAGGAACATTAGAATCATATGAAATTCGTATTTGAACAAATAAACTAAGCAATTATGAGTGGCGTAATGTTTAGCTTCAAGGGTGGAGTGTTGGTAGTGCGACACAAAGCAAGTAGGCAGATTGTATTCCATGTAAAAGATCAAAACCTATGTAAAAGCTGGAAATGACACTTTCTTTCTATACAATGCAGTGCTCGTTACCCACACATGATGGAAGAGATCACATAGAGAAATACTATTCACTCATGTCTATGGTTCCAGTATTTAGAAACAGGGTGGTCCACCCTAAAAGAATATTGACAACAAATATGACAAGGCAAGCATAGATGTAGTGAATCAATCATTTACTTGTGAGCTTACTAGGACAAGTATGCAGAATTGTAACTGCAGTAAGAGACCGTCCAAAATCTGACTGAAGAAGTTTGTCTAGCACTTATTGTTGGCAACTAATCGACGTGCATAATTGGATATTATATCGAATGAGTAAGAAAGACAAGTAAAATTGTCAACAAACCTGGCTTGCAGTAGTAATCTGGGTCAATGTCACTACGACCAACAATCCAAAATGACTAGTTTCTGTTCCGAGGGCCGGAATTTTGAAAACCCTGTGAACTTTAGAGGTACTAAAGATTACCGAAATACATCTGAACCATTAAGTGTAGGTAGCACTGAGCACACAACAAACCCTAATGACAGTCTGCCTAATGAGTAATGAATCAATTAGAAAATGGGTGATGAGGAGTGGCTGCTGAGTGTTGAGGACATATCTCAGGATAAACCGGGTTGGCTTGGTAGGTGCTGCACGCATGAGCCCTGAACGACTGGGAAGGTAGGCACGGCGGCGCGCCCGGGCAGCGGTGACGCTGTTGGGCGAGTGGCTCCTGGCCTCCTGTTAGTCCAGCGTCTCCTCCTAGAGTCATGCCGTCCGGGGACGGCAAGTCGTTGGCGAGGCAGGCGGCTATGGGCGAGTAGAGATCGGAAGCGCACAGCAGAACAGAGGGGAATCGGGGCCTGGGACGACCCAAAATCCCAGGGTGGGCCAGCCCACCGTGGGCACCCTGTAGAGATACACACCCGAGCGGCGAACATGCATTTTCGAAACTAATTTAGGAACATTTAGCTGACCAATTAAACAACTCTATTTTAATAATATCAGATTCGTATTTGAACAACTAAGCTTGTTTAGCTTGATGGGTGGAGCAGTGTTATTATGACACGAAGCACGTATTCTAATCATATAGTGATCATAAAAGGGGGAAACTCTAAGCATATTTTTTTAGCAAAAGAGGGTTTCCCCTCTGATTTATATTAAAGAAACCACCACGGAACCAACATGATCAATTAAACCCTAAGCATGATCAATTAAACCGTATTATGGCTGTGCCATGGCAGATTTGAAGCTGCAAACCGGAGAAATGATATTTAGCATCCATTGTTTGCTTCGAACTAAGAACTAAATTCTAAGAGCTGAAAAGAAAGTAGAGTAACCAAGTTAAGATCTATTTTCTGGTTGAGATCAAAAAGTTGAGGAGATATGAAGTACCACCTCTCTTGTGGCGCCGTGTAGGCATCGGGGGTGCGATGGCTGTCGGTGGCGTTGAAGCAGATCTGCGACGGTAGACGGGTGCATCGGGGGATAAGTCCCGTTGCGGTGGAAGAGAAGGTCGTGTGAGCGGCCCCGGCAAAGAGGACGACGGCGCCGATGAAGCGAGAGGATGCGATGCAAGGCTATTGGTCCATCGCCATGGATGAGAAACATCTATCTCTAGCAGTGGACGACGCGGTCTTGGTAGGCGCTCCGGCATGGTGGAGGACGGTGGCGATGGATGTGGTGGAGGACGGCGGCGATGGATGGGGTGGCGGACGGAGGCTGGTGTGGGGATGGGGTGTTCTAGCGCGGACGGTGTATGAATGGGAAAATGGAGGGAGAGGTACGGGGAACCATGTTTTTGGGACGCGCCTGTCTAAAATATGGAAAAGTTACGAACTTAGCACCCGTTTAAAATTTGGACGTCTCCTCGGTTGGGGATAGGACAGTAATCTCGCATCTCGCCAATATTTGCCCGGAGCGATTTCGGGCGAGGAGAGGGTGGTTGGCGCCCACGGTGTATGAACGGGGCTGACAGGTAGGGCGATTGTGTCACGCCTGAGTGAAGTTACAAACCTGCCCCTATTGAAAATATTTGCCTACATCGATTTCGGCCAAGTCGAGTTTGTTTTGCCGCCCACCGTGTATGAATGGGGAATGGAGGGAGAAACAGAGGTCTTTCGGACGAGCTTGAATCAAATGAGTTTTGCCGCCCATGTTTGACGCCCACCATGTCGGAATGGGCTCAGAGGCGGTCGTGTCATGTCTAATTGAAGTTACTAACCTACCCCTATTTAGAGCAGTGGAAATTGGGCCGATGGATTGTCCGTGTAATGGGTAGACAGTAATTTCCATCTCCCAAACACTTGGATTCGGGCAGCCGACGTGGGAGTGGACATTTTGCTGCTTCTTTCGAATTTTGGGACAATAAGCATCCACGTTTACCCTAGCAACTAAATTCGAATCCATTTTGTATTACTATATGAATCTTTATAAATCATTCTATGTGTTTTATATATCTTCAAAAGGACGACAAAGATGTATTCCACTGTCATATATGAATATGGTTTACAAATGCCGATACTCAAATTCAGAAACTAGAATCCAGTTTAAGGTGAATTCAAATATTTGGAACACTTCATGTCCAACTCAAATGTCACATGCAGCATAATGTGTACTCCCATTTAGATATGTACACAAGCGATGTATCAAGATTCAAATACCGAGTCAATCAACCAAGAATGTACAGAACTAACAGACATATAAACACTTATAGAGTATATGGATCAATAATATCAACTAACATACATAAGCCAGGCCGCTGTACTTTTTTTTGGCTACAACAACATCCTTTTTTTAGCTAGCATCTTGGCCCTTTCCGATGCGTGCCACTTATGGTCCATCTATACTACTACTATTGCTGAATGCACATTCAGCCCGATTGGCATATTCGTAGGTCTGGCACAGCAATCCAAATGAAATGTCTCCGAGTCTTATCAATTAATACAGACTTGTGCTCAAATAAAATTACAAACCAAAAACAAAAAAACAATTATTGATCCCTAAAACAAATGGTTTGATTGATTACATGAACAGACAACACAAAGGTTATTCAACTATGGAAAGAACATTTCACCTATGATTTACCAAGTAGGAATTTAATTTCCTTTTTTTCCTTCAAGATCTTAACAATCTGGTCAGTCTCAGCTTGCTTCGTTTTGAAATCCACCAAATATTTAATGGTTGTCTTGACTACTGCTTGTGATTGTGCTGTTTGCTTCCTCAACATGTCAACTTCATCTCTAAGTGCAGAAGCAAAATCTCTTTCTACCACTAGTTTAGCCTCTAGAGCATCAGCAGTTGGCAATTCATAATGCACGATTGGGCCAGTGCCACTGCTGTGGGATGATGCAACGTCCATGGGGACCTCGCTCTTTGATCTTGGGCTAACCTGTTTTGCCATTAAAGTTCCGATTGGATTCAGAAAAGTTGAAGTTAGCAAAACATCTCAAATGGGAGTTATAACAGCAAACCAGTTAAACAAACAAGGAATTAAAGAGTTTCAATTGGATGCTGAAAAGTAGTTATTAACATCATTGTAACCTGCTGTTGCAGCAGCAAAGCAGTTAAACAAACTAGTAGATATTTAAGTTAAGGCAAACAGGTAATTCTTAACAGTAAGTATCAAACACATAGATAGGCGCAGTCTACAATATGATTAACAGGTTGTGCCATTATGTAATCAGTAGCAAACTAAATTAAGCCAAGCAACGTAAATGAACAATTTTGTAATAAGTGGCTAACTAAAATTCCGAGAAGCAGGTAACTGAACTTACGCTAGTTCTTTGTACAGGCACACTGTAACTGTACAGGCACACTGAACTTACGAAGGAGTCCATGGCATCAATTGCTTGGATACGCAGTCCCAATACTTCTTTCTTCCCACACTGCATGGGTAAGTCGAATGGTTAATCTGGTAAGATGGTGCGTCCTTGATATGTTATATGAGGACGTGTAGTCAGACTAGTTGTAGCCAAACACATCACACTGGCTTTTACTGTATATTTCATGTGATTACTTTTGGCATATAGAGATCTAAGCAATCTACAATAGGATGAAAAGACTGGCATCCTTCACATTATTGGCGAACTCAGTTCATAGAAACAAGCAATTCAACCATTCTGTGGGTAAATCAAAAGCGCCACTGGAATATTTTTCACTATCCAATCATACACGCAAAAAGGGGCGACGCCACCATAGGGGCTGGTATGGGCGGCCGCCTCAGGTGGCTGGAAAGTGTGCACCTAGTTTGAGTCGTCCAGGTTGGCCCACGCAAGTTTTGTTCGTCCCAACGCACGAGCAGGCAATGTAAAAAATGAAGAAAAATGTTTCAATTTGGATGGGCCAATAACATAAGTGCAAGGCAGGCCCTATAGCAGGCTCGCGGCCCAAACGAGCGCTTCCCATATCGATCGACAGCAGGAAAAATCCCAATTCATTCGCTCCAGCCTCCAGTCTGGTTCGCTCCTAACCTAGCCGCCGCTGGACAGACCGACACAGCACTTCCTCGCGCCCTCGTTGGAGGGCGGTCGCCGGGCTTCAAGCGAACGGAAGGACAAGAAGATGAAGATCCAACCCTCGGTGTAGCCTGCGTGGGAGGCAGCGGCGGCAGCACGGGCATGGCATCGAGCTTGCGCAAACGGACAGTCGCAGCTTGCAAGAGTAGCATGCGCAACGAGCAGGTACATCACATCCCTCTTATATCTAATTCAACTCTTCAATTTCTGGCCAATAGTTAAACCTGACGGTGTTGTAAAACTGCTTGTATGTAGGGAATCTATGAGAAAATGAAACCAATTTCTACTTATTTTATAACTCCCTTCAATCAATACTGAACTGACTGAATCTGATGTATCTAATCAAGTTTTCGGTGCAAACATACAAGCTCATGTTGTTCTTGAGCCTAAAGTGTCTAATGAACAGACTGCTAATGAAGGATTTGATGCAAACATTTTACATGCTCCTGGTGATGAACATATAGTGTCTAAGGAGGGATCTAATGCAAGCATTTTTCAAGCTCATGGAAGGATTTAGTGTCTAATGATGATCTACTATGTTGAGAGAGACAGAGATTTGCAGGCATTGATGACAAGCAAATTATAGTGCATTTTCATAGCTTGAGGAAACATCGAGACCATCTACCAGAAAGTCCCCGTATCATGACAACATAGCATAAATACTTTTCTAATCTGTTGTTTGAAACTATTGCCATACTTGTGCAGGATAGATATATTGATATGCAGTTTGCACACTGGTTCTACGTGCAATTACACTTTGATATTTTCAGCCAGAGAACGAATAATTCAAGCAAGTACAGACCATGTTTGTAGTCCTTGTACACCATGTTGCATTTTGTGTTTTTTGGTGCTTGCATCATTTAGTGTTTATAATCTGAACTACTTTGGATCATTAGCTAGTTTTCAAAGTGCATGTAGCTTCACATTTCTCAAGTTATGTTGATTTCCGGAGTGCAAGTGCCTTCGTATTTTTTAAGTTAAATGTTCGCCCCTCGTAACTTGAATTCGTGGATCAGCCACTGCACACAAATCATACACGAATGCCAGTACGAATTAAATGAAATGCAGGGACTTACGCTAGCTCGTTGTACAGGCTCACTGCAGCTCTGCTTGCGCTTGGGATGTTCCATATACAAGTCCATGTTACCACTTGCTTGGATGTGCAGGCCTTCTGCTCCTTGCATCCCCCTCTGCATTTTTGACACGGCGAATGGTTGATCAAATAAGAGGAATCGACCTTGATGTTGTACGGGAGGACAGATACTTACAAGGTTATACGAGTGTGCAGGATGTGTACCAGATCCCGTAGCACCGTCATGCTTTGCTAAAAAATGGATTTTCTTGTTTCAGATGATATCTCCAGAAGAAATAAGAGCTAAAGTCAGAGTTGCATAGGCGTGTAAGCTAAGAGAGCAGTGAAAGGATATCCAAACATCGTCGGAACAGTGCACAAGGGAGTGATGTGTGGATACCTAGTTCGGGCCGGCGTTTAGGCATGTTCGCCTAGCTAGAGTGCGGGTCACTTCAGAGCCATTGAGGGTGATGCACTGGCGTTGGCTGGCCGCGCACGGATGCAGATCTTGAGTGGCAGTGGAGCGCTATGATGCGGTGGACGAGACCGTTGGTGAAGCCCCAACGGCCTCGGGGGGCGGAGTGCGACGATGTGCTCGATGAAGTAGCCCCGGTGAGCTGGGAGACGGCGTTGGTGAAGCGCACCTGATGCGGTGGAACTCAGTGTCTGTGAGGCACGTTGTCGGTGGACCACCCGGTGCAGTGGACGAGGGCTTAGATGAGGTAGCTCCGGTGCGGTGGTGAAGCGCGACCGTCGTCTTCGTCGTCGTCGTCCGGCATAGAGGTGGGGAATGGTGGGGAAAGAGACGAGACGAGGGGCGATTCGAGGGTTGGCGGCGAATTAGGGATTTGAGCAATCTGGGCGCGGAAGGGGACGGTGGAGAAGAGAGATTTTGCAGGGCTGGAATTGGGGCCGCCAGATATTTCAATCCGAAACGTGGAAGCGCGAACTTATATTGTGTCGTCCTTTTTTGGGGGGGGTGGGTGGCTGGGTGCTACGCGTCCGTCCGACACACGCGACCACCCCGACAGGACTATGCTTCGGTGCCTTAAGGCACCTGCCTTTGTGTCCATGACATGTGGGTACAACAGGTGGCTGGCCCACATGTCAGTGACCCAAAGGCAGTTGCCTTTAAGGCACCGAAGCAGCGTCCACCCCGACACGACCCCGGTCTGCCTGGTGCGCCTACATTTGAGAATGCAAACGAATCTTCTTTCATTTGCAAACGAATCTGTATGTATTACCATGCCCGTGTTTTCCTTGCAATAATTAGTCATTCGAAACGAGATACTCCATCTGTTCACTTTGGTAAGTCGTTTCAGACAACTTAAAATGAACTGTTTTGCACATTGTCTGAAATGTCTTCAAGGTCTTATAAAAGTGAACAGAGGGAGTACTATAAATTAATTAATGAGGAGTTATTTGAAAAAAAATCGAAACAGTACCCACGCTAACGTGGATTAGAGTGTGTGTCACGTAATTAGTTCTTTGAATTAGAGTGTGTGTCACGTAGTTAGTTATTTGAATTAGAGTGTGTGTCACGTAGCGATCTCCAATTCTAACGTGGATTTCGCATTTCACTGTATCCAAGCTAGTTTTTTAATACAAATTCATATGTATATGATGAACACCATGGTAGTGAGAAAACTTTTGGATGGATTCAAACATATGACCTACAAAACTTTTCGAACTTAGTATGGCACGAATTCGAAATAATTACCCGTATGCCTGGTCCTCGGTTGAAATCTTACAATGTACACCGAATTGAAACATCGATATTAAGTCTTGTACTATGTACATTCAAATGTTGTTTTTAGCCCCCCCCCCCCGCACAAATGCTACATACTTCCTGTATCAGTCAATCTTCCTCTCCTAACCACCTTAGGAAGCTATCAGTTTCCAACACACGTTCATTCTTTCTCTCCATGTTTCGATCTCTAAGTCTCTCAACTACACAACCCCTTTTTCCACTCTGTTACCAAATATATTTACCTCACACACCGGCCATTGCACCCCATGCCGAGCTCTCTCTCTCTCCCCCTCTCCCTCTCACCCTCTCGCGCTAAATACATGCATTGCCTATCTAGCCCGCCCCCCCAACCTCTCGTGCGCACGCATGCACGTTGTATATCTAGATCACTCCCTCGAGACTGTCTCACTCTTTCTTCCGCACGGCGGGCCACACTCGCTCAATCTCGCTCTCTTTATCTCAGTCTCGTTTAACCTCATTTTCTTTCACACACAAATGATATATCTCCCTGTTTGGGCCTCGATCGACACACTCTATACTCTTTCACGCAGATTGTCTATCTAGGTCAGTCCATCCAAGCCGCCGCCACTCTTTCGACCTCATGGTGGGCCACGCTCACTCAATCTCTCTCTCTCTCTCCGTATGTCTCGATTTACCTCGCTCTTTCTCGGACAAAAACGATATATCACCATGTTTGAGCCCAATTCGGCCTATTCACATTGTATACTCTCTCACGCACATCGTCTATCTAGGTCACTCTCTCCAACCCGTCTCACTCTTTCGATCGCACGGCGACCCTATGTGATCGGTTGACCTTGCTTCTTCCCACGCACAAAATATATCTACACGTCTGTGACTGGATCATCTCTCAAGCTCTATCTTACAGCCCTGACCCTTGCCAAAGAGCTCAATCGGACAATATCTCTCCAGAGCATATATATTTGTTCAATGAATGTCGGACCACACTCACTTTGTCGCTCTATCTATATGTCTCTCGATTGACCTTGCTTTCTCACACCGTATCTTCCACGCATTGAAGCTACTACCTCTCCATCCCTCGCAAAGCCGGAGCTATTTACATTGCGAGGGGCACTCCAACCTTGGATTAATTTGTGTAGGCATTTATTCCGGTCGGTTTAGATTATATTTTCGTAGCATTCAGCCCACAACTACTCCAAACACCGTTGCAACCCACGCAACTCCCCTAGTTGATTTCCCTCTGGCTCGTTCATAGCTCTCTCGCACGTCCTTTCTCGCCTTCAACGTCGCACCATGGTATTATTGAAAAAACTATGTTGTTCTCTTTAACTATTATAAATAAGCTGCCAAACTACACACCGATAGTCCACTTGGAATGGAACAAATTTCGACCCACAAATTAAAGTGCTACAAACTACACACCGAGGGGCCCAGATGTCATGAAACAAATTTGGACCCATATACAAATTAAAAAATAAAGGATGAGGATCGAACATGCAACCGGACCTTCAACGCACGTCAATAGGCAACATACGTAGAATAGCAATGTTTGTTGTACCCCCTTTGTTCACATAATGTTTTTATATTACCACAGCCTAATTAATGGATAACATGTAATATTATTTTTAGTACTATTCGCCTTCACTTACTGGTGGGTTCCATGTGTGCTCTCTCTCTCTCCTCCCCTTCTGCGTTTAGACGCACGGGCAAACAGGAAGAACTCGCGGGCGATGTTGCCGTTGACCATATCTGGACGCGTTCACAAGTCACGGCACCAGTTTCACGTACTAGCAGCACTAGTCAGTGTGTACGTGCAATGCACGTTAATTTGGAAGTATATTAAGTGCATGCGGATATTAACTACTAGGATATTATTTGCGTGTTGTCATGTGATTAGCACTATTTTTGGCATGAAATTAACTGCACGCTAAACGTGTTGAGCGCTCGACATTGAAGCAGTCTAGGTCGTTGGATGACAAGGAATACATGTGGCTTGATGACGTTTTATATTTAATTTGATACGGCTCTAGCAGAACATTCAATCGATCAAACCATACATTTCGTTCAGTCTGACTCCGACTTTAAATTATACGATGATCGATATAAAATAAACGGAAATGATAAACGTTCGGATTTTAAGCATGGCAATCCGAACGTTTTTCATGGCAAATTTAGATTACGCGGCGGCGGCGTGGGCGTCTCGCGGTGGGAAGCGGCTCCTCTGCCGTGCTCTGTGTGTCATCGGGCCACTGACCGATGGCGACGGCGGCGTCTTGCGCCGTTGTTGGCGTACTCCTGACTGTTAGCCTCGCTTCGAGGAAGGCCAAAATATTCTGGACTTCGGAGCGAGTCAACTGGCGGGAGGAGGCGACTGGCGTTGGTGTAAGGAAGCGGTCGACGGCGGCCATCCATGCCGCTGAGGGGGCACTGGCACCCGCGCGGGGACAGGCGCTGTCAACGGCGCGGCGGAGACATTCGTGTGCACGGGCACCGGCACGGGCGCGCACGTCAGTGCACGTGCAGGCGCATGCGCTGGCAGGTGCACGGGCACCGACACGGGCGTGCGCGTCAGTGCACGCGCAGGTGCATGCGCTGGCAGGTGCACAGGCGCGTGAAAGTCGGCGGGGACCTCGTGGAACCCCGTGGGATCAAGCTCGGCAACAATGTGCAGCTCCCAGCCCATCAATGCCACGGGGATGGGCGCTGGCGCAGTCGGGGCGACGGGAGCCGGAACGGGAGCGGAGACAGGCGCGGCGTCTTCCCGCAAGGCCAGTTCAAGCTCGTCCCAAATCGCCTTATGTTCTTGAGACTCCGGCTGGGTGTCTTCCTCAGGAAACTGGAACACTAAGGGCAGACCATCATGATGCGGCATGGCATACGTTTAGGTCAGGCTAGTTGGAGGTAGACGATAGGAGAATCGGAGAGGAAGAGAGAGGATTGTAGTGATACCGGGTAGTGCGGGGTTGATTTTAAACTACGGCGCTGGTGACATTAAAAGTGGGAGCAGTTGGGACGACGGTGGGCGGCGGAGCCTGGTCAAAGGGCTCGCCTCCCGGTGAGCCTGCACAACGGTCTGCTCGCACGCCTCCCTGACAGCCGGTGCAGCGGTCTGCTCGCACGCCTCCCGTCGACTCACACGCTTGCTCGGACGGCACCTGCTGATGAGAAGCGGGGACTCGTGGCGGCACGTAAACGCCAATGGTTTCAATAGTGAAAGCGTTCGCCTTAATGTGACAGGTCTTTGTTCCAAAATACCTTGGCTCTTCATTTGTGCAACTTGTCATAAGCAGCTTGTCTCAAATTGAAGAAAAAACTTACGAAGTAATATTTGTGCCATATCACGTGACCATGCTTAGTTTCAAGAATTTATGCTCACTTTTGGATTTTCTGAAATTTAAGATCCAGGATTTGAAACAATATCATAACCTGCATCATGCAATAAATTTGCAAGCCGTATATCTGTCCTGTTGTATTTCTTAAGAAAGGATTTGGTCAAACATTTTGCTTAGTTAGACTTCCGACAAGTTATATATGCAGAGTAAAAGGATAATCCCTCCGTACCAGTGCATTGCCTAATATATTAACTCAAGTACTAGGCACGAACAAACGGGCTCAATTCTGTGCTCATCCTTGTGTAGTAGTAGTAGTACTAGGCAATGCAGTTGACGGGTGACCTTGACGAGCGGCGACCGAGGGAATTGAACCGTGCTCTGCACGGTAGGTAACGTTGTCTAGTTACTAAAGCATCCCTCCATTGTTCATCGGTAGTCATTATGGACCGGGGACATGAGGGGAATTTCCTAGGGCTGGAATTCTGGCCGCCAGATATTTCGACTTGAAACGTTGAGGCTCGACTGGTTGGGGTTGCCTAATGTGCGTACCACGCACGCCACCGAAGCACACGAGCCCGGTTTTTTTTAGGATCAACACGAGCCAAGGTCTGGCTGGTACGCCGTTGGGTCCTAATATTCAAGAATACGAAAGGAACCTTTTAAATTGCCGAACGAATCTATGTGTATTACAATACCCGTATTTTCCTTGCAAATACTAATCTCAACATGGTAATTGATTTATGATGAGTTGTTGAATTAGAGTGAGTTTGTGATATAGTGATCTCAACGTGGATTTCACATTTCATGGTATCCCTAGTAAGTTTTCCAATGCAAATTCAAATTTAAAAGATGAACAATATGGAGGTGAGAAAACTTTGTATGTATCAAGCATATGACCACACACACAGAGAGTCACACACGCACGGACACAACAACAATCCAATAAGTATAGTGCATCTATTTTTCCAAACCATGCATGTATGACACGAATTCAAAAATACTCCTTCTATTCCTAAATATTAGTCTTTTAGAGAGTTCAACAAGTGACTACATACGGAGCAAAATGAGTGAATCTAGACCCTAAAATATGTCTATATACATCCGTATGTGCCAGTCCATTTGAAGCCTCTAAAAAGACTAATATTTAGGAACGAAGGGAGTAAAATGTAAGACATCCATGGTCCTCAGTTCAATATTTAAAATGAACATGAAACTGAAACATGAATATTAAGTCTAGTACTACAGTACAAGCAAATGTTGTGTTTAGGCGGAGCTATGATTGTCGGGGGTCAACCCTCGACCTTAGATAAAATTGTGGAGCTCTGTTTAGGGTTGTTTAGATTATATTTGTCCCCACCCTCCCAACCACCAATTGGTTGTGCACCCCCCACCCCTCCTCCCCGGGAGAATATCATGTGCCCCCATACCTTAGATGCTATATGCCGATACGAGTTGCTTGGAGCTTGTAGATCTGAGATATAGCAGCTCACATGATGTGTCTTAATATTTTTGCAGGAAACCTTGATGAGTTTGAGAATTGCACACAATTTGTACAAAAACTACTTAGATGCCCTTTGATCCCATATCCAACGACCTCGAAGCTCGTATCACCGTAGCATCTAAGATGAAGGAGGACATCATATTCTCCTGTATGTAAGAATATCATGTGCTACCACACCTTAGATGCTTTGGTGATACAAGCTCTTCGGAGGCGTTGGATTTGTGACCCAACACCTCCTCGGTGGTTCGAATGGTTTTTTGCAGAAAAGCCCCAAAAGAGTTCAGCCACTACTTACAAGCACAAAGACTGCTCAGATGCCATTGGATCTCAGATCAAACGACCTCCAAGCTCGTATCACCGTAGCATCCAAGCTGCGATAGCACCTTATGTTTTCTCGCACGGGAGAGTATGAGGTGCTCCCGCACTGTAGATTCTATGGTGATACGAGTTCACTAAGATCTAACGGCCCATAGTAGGAGGTTTGAATGTTTTTGCAATATACGACTGATAGAGTTTGGGAAATGCGCAGAAAGTACAAGTACTACGCATGTGCCATCTGATCACTGATCATACGACCTAGATGCTCATATCACCGTAGCGGGTAATTAAGCTACGGGGAGCACCTAATATGAGCACCGGGGAGCCGTTGGATCGAAGATGCAGCGGCACACACGAGGCCTGAATGTTTTATTTGCAAAAAAACCTTTGGAGAGTTTGGAAATTGCGCATAATTACAAAGACTACTCCCAAGCGATTGGATCTCACTTCCAACGGTGTAAAAACTCGTATCACCATAGTATCTAAGCTGCGGGGTGGATGTGATATTCTATGCCGCTGTCATTTTTGTTCGTAAACTTGCAAAATACGTGTAACTCGTGTTGTTACTTGTCTAACCGCGCAAAGTGTTTGTTCAAAAAACCCATCCTACATTGAAATATCAGAACAACACACGGGGGTCCCACTTGTCATTAATCAAATTTGGACCTAAAACTAACAAATCTGAAAGATGAGATTCGAACTGGCAACCTGGACTACAAAGCGTAAGTCGATAGCCTGAAAAAACGAACGGTTGTTGGCTTTGTCCCATAACTTGATTTTATACAGTACTTGCGTTGAGTAGAGTAGAGGGAGTGCCTCGTCAACACGTGCATGACCGTTGTCTCACTTACTGGTGGGTCCCAGGTCTGCAATCTCAATCTCTCTTCTCTCCATCGTCTAACCTTTGCACGGGCACACACGAAGAGCGGCGCTAGCTTGCCGTGGTGTTATTACAACTAAAAAAAGCTTGGAAAATAGAAGAATCGCCTAGAACAAGAGACGTTGTGGCTGGTCGAGACAGAGTTAACCACATCTATCCTCCGTGCCATGTTTGCATGATGAAGCTGTGTCGCTAGTGGGGTGTTTTCGACCGACTGGCTGGGTCCCGAGGTCGAACCATAGGTACTACATCTGATATAGTATATTTTTACACGCACATTTTTCCTCCGTGCCGAGACGTGGCACACCCTATCGCGCGGTTTCGGGGTCCTCCCGAGTGGTGCACGCATATATTCTTCCTGACGTGGGATGCCCTACCGCGCGTTTTCTGGGTCCTCCTCGGTCGTAGCGCCGAAGCAAGTAAATGAGTCGTCAAATCACGAAAGACCACCTTTCCCGCCGAGTACATCAGTGAAGCACGGTGGCTAGCTAGTTGGGCTAGTTCGAACGATTAGCTAGGCCGCCGCCACATTTGTTTTTTCACCCCTTTTTTATCTACTTGCCGGCAGGTAAATTTAAATATCCACCGCAGCGTTGCTCTGGTGTTTGGGTGTGGCAGGATTTTTAATTTTTTGATTGACGGGAGTAGGCGCGGCAGGATTTTTATTTTTTTTATTGACGGGAGCAGGCGCGGCAGCAATTAGTCACGATGACTCCGCCTGTAAAAACCCACTGCTCCCTGATGTGAGAAATCGTCGACTGGTGTTTTACCGTGGTGAAAACCAAAAGATTCCCCACTCCCTCTGCCTTCCCGTAGATTGCATTGCCTTTCAGCCGTTTCGCCCCCTTTGCTTCCTCTCCCCATTGCTTCTACCTGGTGCCATGGCGGCGCAACAGATCACGGAGTCCGAGGTGAGGCGCCTGACACAGGAGCTCCATGTCAAGGATGCGGAGCTCAGGGCCAAGGACGTGGAGCTCCGTGAGCTCAAGGAGGAGAGGAGTGCCATGCTCCTCCGTTATGTTCGGGAGTTCACGGAGCTTCAAAAGCGGCAGGCGTCCACCACAAAGATGCTCAAGGCGTCGGCAGCGTTGCTGCAGAAAGCGGGAGATACGATAGGCCATCAGGGGAGCCGGCTGGAGCGCGAGCGGGCCGATCGTGACGAGGTCCAGGATCACCTCAGCCACTTGGTGAACCAAGTTGCCATGCACGTGTTGCGGTTGCGCGATGCCTACCATCATGCCAGCGCGACGATGTCGGTCGTCGGGCTAAACCCGTTCGACCACCCGGTCGACTTCAACGAGCTGCGGCTTCCTGACCTGGTCTCCTTCTTCAGCTATATCTCCGAGGAGCTGAGCCGTCTCGCGTGATGGAGGGGGCTGAGCTAGACAAGGAGGGGTTGCGGGCTGCCGTCGCCGTTGCCGGGCGAATCCTTTCAGGGCTCCGTCACCGGAATCCATTCGTTCCATTGGACGCCGTCTTTGACAAGCTGGCTCCCGTCGACCGGGAACGGGCTCTGCGGGCGGTTGCACCCTGCATCACCAACGTCGTGCGCCTCGAGAAGCAGAGGGACTTCGGTGGTGTTTAGGCACCCTCTGCATGGGCAAGTCCATGTCTCGGCGCAACATGACCGTTGGATCAAACTCAGATGGTGCAGATCAGTCACTGTAGCACAAAGCGTGTGGGTGTGTTTGGTTGCATTCTCATCTCAATATAGTTGTTTCCTCTTCGTGTATTTTTGTCAACCTACTAGTGTGGACTCATGCACCCTTCATGCACTCTGCCAAACACCCAAAAGTGTGTCGAGAAGGGAACTTTTGCTCCCATCCCGTGCACCCTTCATACACCCTGCCTAACACTATTCGTGTTTCATATGGTTCATGTTTCGTGGACTACGGTAGCACCGTACTCTCCATGCGCTATGGACCTAGTTCTGTTAACATTGATCTCACCGTTCATTCTCGACCGGATAGTCGAAAAAGCGGTACTATGTTACATATAGGAGTAGTTAACATGCGCACAACATCATTTGTTATCCTCATATCTTACTACACTAGCAACAAGATTGTGTAGTGCTGACGTATGAACCACTGCACATGCCTAGTAGTAGGAGCACTGTGTATGTTCAAGTGCCTGCCGTGTTTCGCACTCCTCCGTCGTAAGAGTGGAAACGCTTGTTGTAATCATTTTTTTCTTCAGAAAAACAGTGGACACGCTCTACCATGCCGATCCTCCTCCAGCCATGCACTAAATTACTCACTTTCGCCGACGTGTGGAACAGCCAGCACCTGGGTCCACCAGCCATGCACTAAATTACTCCGTAGTAGAGTGACGGTAGACTACCCCGATTGAACCGCCGCAGTAATGCCCAATGAGCCGTCAAATCACAAAACCCCCTCTTTTCCAACAGTAAGTTGGACGGACGAAGCAACCATCATTTCACTCTTCTCTCTCAGCTTCCTCTCTTGAAGAAAACCCCCACTCGCTTTGCTTCTCCCTCATCTCGTTCCTCCTTTCACTCTTGTCTCTCAGCTTCCTCTCTTGGATGGACGCCGGAGCACCGGCCGACGTGATGTCTATGGCTCTGGCCAAAACCGTCGAGGCTCATGGTACGAAGA
Source organism: Aegilops tauschii subsp. strangulata (assembly GCF_002575655.3). NCBI lineage: Eukaryota > Viridiplantae > Streptophyta > Magnoliopsida > Poales > Poaceae > Aegilops > Aegilops tauschii. The sequence goes on along the minus strand of NC_053038.3, from coordinate 265,922,443 downwards.
AGCGCAAGCACCCCGCTGAGACTACCGCGGACAAGCTCAAAGCCATCGCCCTATCCAAGCCCCCCTCTCCGGGATCCCTCATTAAGCAAGTCCAGGTAATATCTCTTGTTGATGATCTTTTTCTCGATCTTGATCGTGTTTTTTCATCTAACACGCAGTACTAGTACTGGTAGTACAACTTTCTGGGTGATCTTGCATGTGATCTTAGTGGGCCAAATGACGGTTCTAAATTCCTCTTTTGACCAAAACATGCGAGAGGTTGACACTGATTTCTTATAGATTACTTTCAACTACTCCCTTTGTCCGAAATTTCTTGTCTTAGATTTGTCTAGATACAGATGTATCTAATACTAAAATGTGACTTGATACATCCGTATCTAGACAAATCTAAGATAAGAATTTTGGGACAGAGGGAGTACTTTATGAACATCAATGCTACCTTTTAAGAGGGTATATTTGCCTCAGTAACTTGTGTTATGGATATTGCATGTAATCCCTCTGCTCTCATGCCTTTGAAGACATGTTCTAGTGTCTTTGTTCACTCATTTCTGTGCGTATATGTAGTCATATATGGAGTATAATATCGAAAATCATCTTATATTTCTGAATGAAGGTAGTAATAAAATATGGTTTCTGTTTGAATTAGAACCGGGTCCGCGGTGGAGATGAAGTTCTCAAAGTCATGCCGTGTGAACTAGAAGACCTGATGATGAGTTCTACTGCTGAACTATCCAGCTGCTGTGTCCTTGTCGCCACGTGTCCTAAACTAGTGTTTTCCTGTAGCATTGTTGTCAGGCGTGTTCTCGAGGCTGTACTTGACCACAACAATTTCCTGGATGTGCCTTCGATTACGAAGGGTGTGGTTCTTGTAAAGCTTCCCAACAAATCTGATGCGGCCTGTCTTCTTCATCATGTTTATGAGTGGAAAGACCACTCTGTTAGGTTCTCCAAGGTTGACAAGATGGTGATGGTGCATGTAGACATCTCACACGAAGTCCATGGCCTAGTCAGTTATGCGGGGTTCATCCCGTAGGTCGGTGGCAAGAAATAGTCTGCAGAGTTTAGTTAGTGCAACTTTGCTTGTCTGTAGTAAGTACTATTGTTCAGTACTTGATTTGTGTTTGTGAACCCTGTATTGTTTACTAGTACTGCCGCTTTTGGTGTGTGAACGGTCTATGTTAATGTCTGTCCACTCAATTTAGTCTGTATATTTTGAAGTATCCAGATCATATTTTTTGTGAGGACGGTTTATCAATTATGGTTACACTCCAATATCTGTATGCATTGCAGGGTTTGTCGCACCCACCAGGATTTCCAGTCCCATGGATGTTCGGTCCATACAATTTGTCACGACCTTTGGACTGTCCTGCTTGTGGGAGTAGGCGGGGCCCCTGCATGCCACCCGTAGTTGGACGATCAATCTTCTGTTTAGTACTTCAACATAGTGATTTCCTCGTAAGGATTCACTCATGTCACATCAAGTAAATCTTATTGATTTACTGTCTAAATCTTATTGATTTAATGTCATGTTTTCTTTCTTTTCCTGCAATTTTACGATGCAGGTTTTGCCATGTGACATTCATCACAGAATAAACCGTTTGGTTTGCTCTACGATGGCTATTTTTGCAGGTTTCACTTCTTATGTCGTGTCAGTAACGAAGGCACTGTCCATCACTTATATTACTGGAAAAAATTGGATCAGTCTGTTGTCTGAGTACAAGCTGAATCCCTATGATGAACTGCAGTTTGGTTTAACAAAAACGCCACAATTAGTCCTTCTCGCGTTTAAAAGAAATGAAGAAAAAACTGGATCACGGTCACGGATCCTAGTCAAGTTAGAAAGCTGATCATAGCAGACCAGACACGATCGCCACTGTGTCGCACAGATCCAGCACCGGCAGTTGCTCTAGCACTGACAGCGGCAGCAGCTCAGTCTGATCCAGCTGAGGATTGGGCACCGACCGCGTCAGCAGATCAGTCTGATCTACCGGAGGATCGGGCATCGACACCGGCACCTGCTCCGACACCGGCACCTGCTCTGCAAGGAGCACCATCTCCGGCAGCAACAGCGGCTTCGGCACCTGCACCAACACTTGCACTTGCATCTGCTCCGGCCCGTGCAGTTGCACCGGCAACAGACTGGGCTGCAGTTCGCACTTCATATTCCAAAGTCCTTACAAAAACCGACATGTCCACCTTCTTGGTAAGCATTGGCCGCCCAAGTGCTTCGTTCTTTTTTCTTTCCATGTTGTTTCACATGATTCACTGTGTTGATCTAACTGTTTGGGTATGTCTTCTTGTTTGCAAACAGAGAATTCCTAGAGCAATGAGGGAGTCGTTCAACAATTTGGGCGACCGCGGCCAAGTTTCTCTTACCATGCGCAGCCTTGGTGTGAATGAACCTGCTCAATATACCGTAAGTACAAAGGATGGTCGCATGATGATTGATGCTAAAGGATGGTCAAGGTTCAAATCTAAATCATATCTTGCGGTAGGGGATGATGTCAAAATCAAACTTTCTCGGCAAGGAGAGCTGGTCCAAATCAACTTTGAAATTCTTCAGTAGCAGCACGCAACTGCCGAACTGATCTATCCTCCGAGAGATTTTGATGTAATAATCTGGCATGGTGAAACAAGTGTCCTGTGTGTATAAGTAGTACGACAGTATTATTTATCACATGGTATATCGTTGATAGAATTGCAACTCTGATTGCTGGTTAGGAACTGTCGTTCGATTTCATTCCAACAGCTGTCGTGCTTTATTCAATTTTGTGTATTCTCCTTGCGACAACATCTAAAACCAGCGCCGTACCGATCGCTTGCAATATGAAAAGCGCTGAGGTAGAACACATGGGCCCCCAAACATGCAGGGTCGGCCTGCGGCCCAAAGTCCAGAACCGTGAGCCTATCTGAGTATTATATTCTCAACTGAACCCCCATAAAAAAAGTTGAACCCCCATAATGCCCGTGCGTTGCAGACGGAGTATATTTCTCGGCAAGGTGAGCCTGTGATATAAAAGATTTGTATATTTGTTTACAGAGGGAGTATCTCTCTGTCAAAAAATATATTTATGTGTAACTAGTTACTCCTGTCTTTCTACTTCATTTCGCTGATATGTGGGGCAACTGGCAACGGGGTCCACGTGCCATATGCAGAAATTAGAGTGCACAACTTCACGGTAGACACACCCCGGTCGTAGCGCCGCAATAATGCCCAATGAGCCGTCAAATCACAACCCCCCCTTTCCAGCTTTAGCAGTAAGCTGGACGGACGAAGCGGCAATATTTCACTGGGCCTGAATCCCCTTCTCCCTCGTCTACTTGTTCAGAGAAAACCCCATCTCGGCGATTGCATAGGATTTTCTCATGGAGAACCAAGTACGAATTCTTCATCCATCCCCGATAAATCCAAGTCCCTTGGTCGCAGGTAATCCTAGGATGGCAGCCGCCGCCGTGGATGCATTTTTCTTCCTACTGAATCTAGTGTGTTTCATTTGCAGTGCCCAAAGTGCAAGTACCCTACAGGTTTCTGCGCCCTCGGCGAGACGCCACACTTGTTCCTTCTCATCCTAACATAACATTTTGAAACGCGCACAGTATGTTCCTAGAATCCTCTTTTCTATCCGGGAGGGTGGGGTTTTTTTGAACATGCTGTGTTCTCATATTATTTTTCCTGCAGTGTATTATTTGCTCTGCCAGAACACATGTACTCAAGATGCTCGGCCTTGCCATAACTGAATACACTAGTTTAATGGTCACAGTGAAGACAAGCCATGGATATAAGTTCCGAGTTGGGTTCATGAACCAAGAAGATCGCTGCTTTTTTTATGGCCGAACTTGGATAAACTTTCTCAAGTGTTACGGACTGAAAGTTGGCGCACGAATGTTGATGGAAATAGTAGAACCTGGTCTCATCTTCACTGCAATCTTCCACCCCGACGTCGTTCCAATTGTCCATCCATGTTCGTTTTGTATATGGTTCTTGCTTGTTGCCTCGATTACTTCTTAATCCACCTATTCTGTGTAAATAATCACAATTTAACTTTAGAAGTAGCAACGAATCTCTCACGAAGATGCTACTTCTAACGAATAATTTCTTATAATTTGTGGCACGTGTAGGTTTTTTCAGAGTTAAGCAGTCTGCTCGTTTGTTACTCTGTAATAACTCGGCTATTACTAATGGCACTGAACTTAACTGGATCAACATCCACAAGTTCCTACACTTTATTGATCGTCTTGAGGTCCTTGTTGGGCGTTTCAATGGTGGAAGGCCACGTGGGATATGTGTGCCGCTGCTGCACTCGTTGAAGAGGTCCAACTGTGTCGAGAAACTTATGGTACGAGCTTTTTTCTGTTATATATGTTGTTCATAAACTATTGCTTATACACTGTTTTACAGCTGTGATCTTCTTGAAACAGGAACTGCCGAGTTCTGTTGTTCCTATACAGATGCCTGACCATGGTCGGGTCAGACTTGCGCTTGGTCACAACATGATGTTTATGTCGACCTACTCAATTCCCCTTGGAGGTGAAAAGATACTTATTCATGGGTGGTCTCAAATAATGAAGGCCCGTCCATCTTGGAGAATAGGACAGAAGATTATGTTCATGCTTTTCCATGGCTCTAAATCGAATATCCTGTTTATTGACCATGTTGCGAGATGAAGCCGCTTTCAGAAGGTTGTGGATGCGCGGGGTGGCGCCTGGGCCTTGTCCTGGGGCTTGGCGGCCTCACCCTTGGTTAACTGTAGGCAAAGTAGCACTGTTCGAGGCATGCTTTGTATGGTTGAACCTGTATAAGTACTCATACTGCTTTCAGCTTTGGTTGTTAAGTGCCCCTGCTGGTTTCAGTTAAGGTTGTTAAGTACTCCTGCTGCTTTTACAGTCTGTCGTGTTTCTTCAGTCCTGTCATCCTCCAGCCGCTAAAACCAAACGAGCACCGGCGGGGACGCCTGCTTCCGCCTCCCACGGCTGGCTGCGCCTAAGCGCACGCATCGCCGCCCCACCGTCTCCTAAATCGTTAACGCCGACGTCCTCCGCGCGCTTTGGTGCGCTCGCCGCGGCGCCGCCCTCTCGCGTTGTCAACATGGTCAACAAACAACAGGAATTGGCAGAAGTACGTGGAGAGGATGACAGTAGGGGCCCACCACGTCAGCGTATGGAAAAATAAAATGCTTCCTCCTAGTGTTTTCCTGACATCTGGGACCCACGACATTGTGAGCGTATATAGTCAATAGACAAGAGAACAGCAGAAGATCGGCTGACACCTAGGACGTAGCTAGTCGAGCAGTATTTTTTTTGTTTGGTATTGTTGAGACGGAGCAGGGTTTGAACTGGGCTGTGGCCCGTCTAGCCTAGGCTTATATTTTATGTTCACCATGTGACCAGCCCAGCTATTTTTTCTTTGTGAAAATGAGCCCAGTTTATTTTTTCTAAAGAATACCCAATCCAGGCCTACTTATTTTTCTACGCCATGATGGGCTGCAACTCTTTCAAGACGCCTGCAAATCTTGAAAGTAATATGAAATGGGTTGTAAATATAAAAACAGATGACAAATTGGCAATTACTTTATAATTTCTGATTTTTTTCACATTTTCAGATTCCTATTTCACTGGGCATTAACCGAATTTAAATATATCTTCAAAGTATTTTAAATCTAGCTCGACATTTCGGTATTAAAAATAGTTTGGAACCCACAGAAATATGCGAAATTGGCCCTGGCCAACCAAAAAAACGACTGCAATAAATTGCATAGGAAGTTGCCATGAGCTATATATAAATTATTAAAAAAAGAGGGAGTGGTCTGACTTGTGGGCCTGTTTAGTTGACGCGTATGCATGATTTTTTTAGTTATTATATACGTCAACAAACAATTCTAGCAGACGTAACCGTTGGATGTCAATCCAACGGCCGTCGTGTTTCTTCAATCTCTGATCTTCTTGCTCCAGCCGCCAAAGCAGCGCCGGCGGGACCGCCCACTCCCGCCTCCCGTGGCCGGCTGTGCTGCCGCGCAGGCCTCAACGCCCCTACTACTCCCACCGCTGGCCAGGGCATCCCTCTACTCACCCACACCCCCTGTTATGCTGCAGCGACGGCAGCCTCACACCGCAGCCGAACCGGTGAACCCTCATACTCCTCTCCGCGCGGGCTTCCACTACAGCGTCTTCCCCGGCTCCGCGTCATCCCCTTCCTAGGCCTCGCCGTCGTCCACCGCCGTGGTGCTCTCAGCGCGGCGTGGTCAATGTGGTCAACGACCGACTTCCATCGGAAGAGTACTGTACATGGAGAGGCTGACAGTTGGGTCCACGGCAGCCGCAAGGAAGTGCCTCCTTATTACGCGGAAAATAATTATTCCTCCACCTGACAGCAGGGGCCCACTGGACGGGCCACCAGTATTTCGCGAAAAAAAACATTTCCCCTGACTGCTGGGACCCACAGGACGGGCCACCGTATTTCGCGAAAAAACATTCGCCCCGCTGTCAGCTCGGACCCACCGGAAGTGCCTCCTTATTACACACAAAAAAATGAATACCCCTGCTAGCTGGGACCCACCTTGGTGGGAGGCTGACTTGTGGGCCTACTAAGTTGACTGGGATGGAGGCCTTTGTAAACTTTAGTCAATATATGAACGATTCTAGCTCCAGTGACCGTACGATGTCCATCCAACGGCCGTAGTGCTTCTTCAACCTCTGGTCTTCTTGCTCCAGCCGCCCAAAGCAGCACCGGTCGTGCCGCCTGCTCCTGCCGCCCGTGGCCGGCTGTGATGCCGCGGAGGCCTCACCGCCCGCTACTACTCCCACCGCTGGCCAGGCCATCCCTCTACGCACCCACACCCCCTGTTATTCTGCGGTGACGGCAGCCTCACACCGCAGCCGAACGAGTGAACCCTCATACTCCTCTACGCGTGGGCATCCACTGCCGCGTCTTCCCCGGCTCCGCGTTGTCCCCTTCCTAGTCCTCGCCGTCGTCCACCGCCCTGGTGCTCTCAGCGCGGCGTGGTCAACGTGGTCAAGGAATGGCTTCCATCGGACGTGGACTGTACGTGGAGAGGCTGACAGCTGGGTCCACGGCCGCAGCAAGGAAGTGCCTCCTTATTACGCGCAAAATAATTATTCCTCCACCTGACAGCGGGGACCCACCGGACGGGCCACCGTATTTCGCGAAAAAAACGTTTCCCCTGACTACTGGGACCCACCAGCTACATCTTCGCATGCAAGGAAGTGCGTCCGAAAAAAGACGATTCGCCCCCCTGACTGCTGGGACCCACCAGCTACATCTTCGCACGCAAGGAAATGCGTCCGGGCAAAAAAAATGATTCCCCCCTGACTGCTGGGCCCAGCAGCTACACCTTCGCACGCAAGGAAATGCGTCCGGGCAAAAAAATGATTCGCCCCCCTGACTGCTGGGACCCACCAGCTACATCTTCGCTGGCAAGGAAGTGCCTATAGTCGGGACCCACCTGGTCGAAGCGTACGTAGCGTTGTCATTCTGGTCGCAGATTCTCCCCCCTAGCTGCATTGGCTTCACCCTGCGCCTGGACAGCAGGGTTGTTGCGGGTGTTAACCATCCTAGGAGAAACAAAACAACGGTTTAGACAAGGATGGCTAGATCTTGGCAGGGAAATGCGGAATGTAATGGATAACACGGAATGTAGAGATGATCATCAGTATGACATGGTAATATAGAAACTGACATGTATATACCAACGGTCATACATACCATACATAGTTTAGTACAAGCCCAGGCTAGAGTACGGCTACGATGAAAGACGATACTTCTCATCAGAGGCATTCCAAGCTCCTATACATTATTTTTCTACACCTCCGGAACGTGATACACACCAAGTCGTATCCCACAAGACACGCAGGACTGTGGGGAATACAACTGTTACAATACTAGTGGAACTACTACCAACTCAGACGTCTCCGTAGTAATCTTCATAGAAGTCACCACCATGTCCTGGGAGCTGAACATGATCATCTGGAAATAGTCGGTCCTGTGGAGCTTGCGGTCCATAAGGACTCGGGTGTGGCCTTGGTCCAACAAACGGTGGCAGACGGGGTCCACGAGGAGGGGTGATGCCTCCTACATCACGCCATTCCATACATTCTGGCAGACCAGACCGCACGGGGTACAAGTCCCTCATGTCCATATACCCGGCCTGCACGGCAGGTGCAAACCGTGTCAGAGTGGCCCAGTGATCAGAACGGGCATTAAAGAGCTCCATTTGCAAGGCACGATTCTCACGGTCCTTGTCCTCAAGCATCTCGGTGGTGGTGCGGAGTAGTGAATCCTCATGGGTAGGATCACAGTAAGTAGCCTGATAGTACCCCTGTGCCCCAGGGAGTGATGCTGGCATATAGCGGAAGTCAGTGTTCTGAAGCAAGGCAGTTCTGGCTCGCATGATAGTCATCATCGAGAAAGCTGCGTCCTGCACGGACATCTCGATGGTAACCCCAAGTCCATAAGAGCAATGGAGGGGTTCAGTAGCTCCAGGATAGGAAGGGTAAATCCTGACTGTGCAAAAATATTGGCTTTGATTAAAGTCTCGAAACTGCTCCTCGACGGTATACTCGGGATACCACCGATAGCCTGTCTCAACCATCACTCGGACCAGCATGGCCGTGTGACCAGGTACGCCGAGGCACCGGGTCAGACGAACCACTTGATTCTGGGAACGGGTGGCCATCTGAAAGCACGGAATAATGCAAGGCATTAGTATTTCTAGGAGAATTCGTACAACATAACGGCTGTAAATGCTCGGAAAAAGATTTGAGACATTCGCAACAGTTTGCAATACCACTCAACAACATCATGTCAAGGTTCTGGTTCAACCGACAACATACTAAAGGTAGTAGAAACTGAACCGAAGCATGGAACCAACAATCCTATAAGTTACTACGGATTAGTAACACGTGAACCTGATAGAGAGAAGAGAGCCTAGTCCTTAACCCACGTAGAATGAGAAGAGAATGACTCAGAGCAGAGGGCATAGGGTAAAGGAGTAAAAGCGCCTTACGTTCCCTCCCACAATCAATTCCCCTACATATAACTAAAGCATTTCTAGACTCGACATCGACCAGTTTGGCTTAACGCACCTACAGGCAGTCCGGCTCTGATGTCAACACTGTTAGGACCCTAATTCTAAGTCACACCGATCTAGCCTGTAACACCTCTATCACATTGCGGCCTCACGCACGGTACTCCCACGGGTGTCGCCTTACCATGGCCCGGGACCGTTTGCGCCTTTTGGCTCACGTATATGACAATGTCGCTAGCATCCATATGACAGAGAACCCGGGCCGACATGGCTAGTCATGAACCCAAAGCGGCACTAACGTATGGGGACAGGCATACATGAATCAACATCGAACGTGTCGGTCAGCAGCGTGTGAATTCGGGTTGTAGCACTGGGCTAACAGGACTCCGGGAACCCGGGCTGTAGCAGGCTAGGCAGGACTGATTGGGGAACGTAGTAATTTCAAAAAATTTCCTACGCATACGCAAGATCATGGTGATGCATAGCAACAAGAGGGGAGAGTGTTGTCCACGTACCCTCGTAGACCGACAGCGGAAGCGTTATTACAACGTGGTTGATGTAGTCGAACGTCTTCACGATCCGACCGATCAAGTACCGAACGTACGGCACCTCCGAAGTTCTACACACGTTCAGCTCGATGACGTCCCTCGAACTCCGATCCAGCCGAGTGTTGAGGGAGAGTTTCGTCAGCACGACGGCGTGGTGACGATGATGATGTTCCACCGACGCAGGGCTTCGCCTAAGCTTCGCGACGGTATTATCGAGGTGTAATCTGGTGGAGGGGGGCACCGCACACGGCTAAAATATCGTATATCAAGTGTGTTCTTAGGTGCCCCCCTGCCCCCGTATATAAAGGAGCAAGGGGGAGGCCGGCTGCCCTTTGGCGCGCCAAGGAGAGGGGGGAGTCCTCCTCCTAGTAGGAGTAGGACTCCCCTTTCCTAGTCCTACTAGGAAAAGAAGGGGGGGAAGGAAAGAGAGGGAGAGGGAGAGGGAAAGGGGGCTGCGCCCCCCTCTCCTAGTCCAACTAGGACTCCTCTGGGAGGGGGCGCACCACCTCCTGGCTGCTGCCCTCTCTCTCCCCTAAAGGCCCACTAAGGCCCAATACTTCCCCGGGGGGTTCCGGTAACCCTCCGGCACTCCGGTTTAATCCGAAACTTCTCCGGAACACTTCCGGTGTCCGAATATAGTCGTCCAATATATCAATCTTTACGTCTCGACCATTTCGAGACTCCTCGTCATGTCCGTGATCACATCCGGGACTCCGAACAACCTTCGGTACATCAAATCACATAAACTCATAATATAACTGTCATCGTAACTTTAAGCGTGCGGACCCTTTGGGTTCGAGAACTATGTAGACATGACCGAGACACCTCTCCGGTCAATAACCAATAGCGGGACCTGGATGCCCATATTGGCTCCCACATATTCTACGAAGATCTTTATCGGTCAGACCGCATAACAACATACGTTGTTCCCTTTGTCATCGGTATGTTACTTGCCCGAGATTCGATCGTCGGTATCTCGATACCTAGTTCAATCTCGTTACCGGCAAGTCTCTTTACTCGTTCCGTAATACATCATCCCGCAACTAACTCATTAGTCACAATGCTTGCAAGGCTTATAGTGATGTGCATTACCGAGTGGGCCCTGAGATACCTCTCCGACAATCGGAGTGACAAATCCTATTCTCGAAATACGCCAACCCAACAAGTACCTTTGGAGACACCTGTAGAGCACCTATATAATCACCCAGTTACGTTGTGACGTTTGGTAGCACACAAAGTGTTCCTCCGGTAAACGGGAGTTGCATAATCTCATAGTCATGGGAACATGTATAAGTCATGAAGAAAGCAATAGCAACATACTAAACGATCGGGTGCTAAGCTAACGTAATGGGTCATGTCAATCACGTCATTCTCCTAATGAGGCGATCCCGTTAATCAAATAACAACTCATGTCTATGGCTAGGAAACATAACCATCTTTGATTAACGAGCTAGTCAAGTAGAGGCATACTAGTGACGCTTTGTTTGTCTATGTATTCACACATGTATTATGTTTCCGGTTAATACAATTCTAGCATGAATAATAAACATTTATCATGATACAAGGAAATATATAATACTTTATTATTGCCTCTAGGGCATATTTCCTTCAGTCTCCCACTTGCACTAGAGTCAATAATCTAGATTACATAGTAATGATTCTTACACCCATGGAGTCTTGGTGCTGATCATGTTTTGCTCGTGGAAGAGGCTTAGTCAACGGATCTGCTACATTCAGATCCGTATGTATCTTGCAAATTTCTATGTCTCCCACCTGGACTAAATCCCGGATGGAATTGAAGCGTCTTCTGATGTGCTTGGTTCTCTTGTGAAATCTGGATTCCTTTGCTAAGGCAATTGCACCAGTATTATCACAAAAGATTTTCATTGGTCCCGATGTACTAGGTATGACACCTAGATCGGTTATGAACTCCTTCATCCAGACTCCTTCATTCGCTGCTTCCGAAGCAGCTATGTATTCCGCTTCACACGTAGATCCCGCCACGACACTTTGCTTGGAACTGCACCAACTGACAGCTCCACCGTTCAATGTAAATACGTATCCGGTTTGCGATTTCGAATCGTCCGGATGAGTGTCAAAGCTTGCATCAACGTAACCATTTACGATGAGCTCTTTGTCACCTCCATATACGAGAAACATATCCTTAGTCCTTTTCAGGTATTTCAGGATGTTCTTGACCGCTGTCCAGTGATCCACTCCTGGATTACTTTGGTACCTCCCTGCTAAACTTATAGCCAGGGACACATCAGGTCTGGTACACAGCATTGCATACATGATAGAGCCTATGGCTGAAGCATAGGGAACATCTTTCATCTTCTCTCTATCTTCTGCAGTGGTCGGGCATTGAGTCTTACTCAATCTCACACCTTGTAGTACAGGCAAGAACCCTTTCTTTGCTTGATCCATTTTGAACTTCTTCAAAACTTTGTCAAGGTATGTGCTTTGTGAAAGTCCAATTAAGCGCCTTGATCTATCTCTATAGATCTTAATGCCTAATATATATGCAGCTTCACCGAGGTCTTTCATTGAAAAACTTTTATTCAAGTATCCCTTTATGCTATCCAGAAATTCAATATCATTTCCAATCAGTAATATGTCATCCACATATAATATCAGAAATGCTATCGAGCTCCCACTCACTTTCTTGTAAATACAGGCTTCTCCAAAAGTCTGTATAAAACCAAATGCTTTGATCACACTATCAAAGCGTTTATTCCAACTCCGAGAGGCTTGCACCAGTCCATAAATGGATCGCTGGAGCTTGCACACTTTGTTAGCTCCCTTTGGATTGACAAAACCTTCCGGTTGCATCATATACAACTCTTCTTCCAGAAATCCATTCAGGAACGCAGTTTTGACATCCATTTGCCAAATTTCATAATCATAAAATGCGGCAATTGCTAACATGATTCGGACAGACTTAAGCATCGCTACGGGTGAGAAGGTCTCATCGTAGTCAATCCCTTGAACTTGTCGAAAACCTTTCGCAATAAGTCGAGCTTTATAGATAGTAACATTACCATCAGCGTCAGTCTTCTTCTTGAAGATCCATTTATTTTCAATGGCTTGCCGACCATCAGGCAAGTCAACCAAAGTCCATACTTTGTTCTCATACATGGATCCTATCTCGGATTTCATGGCTTCAAGCCATTTTGCGGAATCTGGGCTCACCATTGCTTCTTCATAGTTCGTAGGTTCGCCATGGTCCAGTAACATGACCTCCAGAACAGGATTACCATACCACTCTGGTGCGGATCTTGATCTAGTTGACCTACGAAGTTCAGTAATAACTTGATCTGAAGTTTCATGATCATTATCATTAACTTCCTCACTACTTGGTGTAGGTGTCGCAGAAACTGATCTCTGCGATGATCTACTTTCCAATAAGGGAGCAGGTACGGTTACCTCATCAAGTTCTACTTTCCTCCCACTCACATCTTTCGAGAGAAACTCCTTCTCTAGAAAGGATCCATTTCTAGCAACAAATATCTTGCCTTCGGATCTGTGATAGAAGGTGTACCCAACGGTCTCCTTTGGGTATCCTATGAAGACACATTTCTCCGATTTAGGTTCGAGCTTATCAGGTTGAAGTTTCTTCACATAAGCATCGCAACCCCAAACTTTAAGATACGACAACTTTGGTTTCTTGCCAAACCATAGTTCATAAGGCGTCGTCTCAACGGATTTCGATGGTGTCCTATTTAGAGTGAATGCAGCCGTCTCTAAAGCATAACCCCAAAACGATAGCGGTAAATCAGTAAGAGACATCATAGATCGCACCATATCTAGTAAAGTGCGATTACGACGTTCAGACACACCATTACGCTGTGCTGTTCCGGGTGGCGTGAGTTGCGAAACTATTCCGCATTGTTTCAAATGTAGACCAAACTCGTAACTCAAATATTCTCCTCCACGATCAGATCGTAGGAATTTTATTTTCTTGTTACGATGATTTTCAACTTCACTCTGAAATTCTTTGAACTTTTCAAATGTTTCAGACTTATGTTTCATTAAGTAGATATACCCATATCTGCTCAAATCATCTGTGAAGGTGAGAAAATAACGATATCCGCCACGAGCTTCAATATTCATCGGACCACATACATCTGTATGTATGATTTCCAACAAATCTTTTGCTCTCTCCATAGTTCCGGAGAACGGTGTTTTTGTCATCTTGCCCATAAGGCACGGTTCGCAAGTACCAAGTGATTCAAAATCAAGTGTTTCCAAAATTCCATCAGTATGGAGTTTCTTCATGCGCTTTACACCGATATGACCCAAACGGCAGTGCCACATATAAGTTGCACTGTCATTATTAACTCTGCATCTTTTGGTTTCAACATTATGAATATGTGTATCACTACTATCGAGATTCATTAAAAATAGACCACTTTTCAAGGGTGCATGACCATAAAAGATATTATTCATATAAATAGAACAACCATTATTCTCTGATTTAAATGAATAACCGTCTCGCATTAAACAAGATCCAGATATAATGTTCATGCTCAACGCTGGCACCAAATAACAATTATTTAGGTCTAAAACTAATCCCGAAGGTAGATGTAGAGGTAGCGTGCCGGCGGCGATCACATCGACTTTGGAACCATTTCCCACGTGCATCGTCACCTCGTCCTTAGCTAAACTTCGCTTAATCCGTAGCCCCTGTTTTGAGTTGCAAATATTAGCAACAGAACCAGTATCAAATACCCCGGTGCTACTGCGAGTATTAGTAAGGTACACATCAATAACATGTATATCACATATACCTTTGTTAACCTTGCCATCCTTCTTATCCGCCAAATACTTGGGGCAGTTCCGCTTCCAGTGGCCAGTCCGCTTACAGTAGAAGCACTCAGTTTCAGGCATAGGTCCAGACTTGGATTTCTTCTCCTGAACAGCAACTTGCTTGCTATTCTTCTTGAAGTTCCCTTTCTTCTTCCCTTTGCCCTTTTTCTTGAAACTAGTGGTTTTACTGACCATCAACACTTGATGCTCCTTTTTGATTTCTACCTCCGCTGCCTTTAGCATTGCGAAGAGCTCAGGAATCGTCTTATCCATCCCTTGCATGTTATAGTTCATCACGAAGCTCTTGTAGCTTGGTGGCAGTGATTGAAGAATTCTGTCAATGACGCAATCATCCGGAAGTTGAACTCCCAGTTGAATCAAGTGATTATTATACCCAGACATTCTGAGTATATGCTCACTGACAGAACTATTCTCTTCCATCTTGCAGCTATAGAACTTATTGGAGACTTCATATCTCTCAATCCGGGCATTTGCTTGAAATATTAACTTCAACTCCTGGAACATCTCATATGCTCCATGACGTTCAAAACGTCGTTGAAGTCCCGGTTCTAAGCCGTAAAGCATGGCACACTGAACTATTGAGTAGTCATCAGCTTTGCTTTGCCAGACGTTCATAACTTCTGGTGTAGCTCTTGCAGGAGGCCTGGCACCTAGCGGTGCTTCCAGGACGTAATTCTTCTGTGCAGCAATGAGGATAATCCTCAAGTTACGGACCCAGTCCGTGTAATTGCTACCATCATCTTTCAACTTAGCTTTCTCAAGGAACGCATTAAAATTCAACGGAACAACAACACGGGCCATATATCTACAATTAACATAGACAAGCAAGATACTATCAGGTACTAAGTTCATGATAAATTTAAGTTCAATTAATCATATTACTTAAGAACTCCCACTTAGATAGACATCTCTCTAATCATCTAAGTGATTACGTGATCCAAAGCAACTAAACCATGACCGATTAACACGTGAGATGGAGTAGTTTCAATGGTGAACATCACTATGTTGATCATATCTACTATATGATTCACGCTCAACCTTTCGGTCTCTGTGTTCCGAGGCCATATCTGTATATGCTAGGCTCGTCAAGTTTAACCCGAGTATTCCGCGTGTGCAACTGTTTTGCACCCGTTGTATTTGAACGTAGAGCCTATCACACCCGATTAACACGTGGTGTCTCAGCACGAAGAACTTTTGCAACGGTGCATACTCAGGGAGAACACTTTTATCTTGAAATTTTAGTGAGAGATCATCTTATAATGCTACCGTCAATCAAAGCAAGATAAGATGCATAAAGGATTAACATCACATGCAATCAATATAAGTGATATGATATGGCCATCATCATCTTGTGCTTGTGATCTCCATCTCCGAAGCACCGTGCTTGTGATCACCATCTCCGAAGCACCATCATGATCACCATCGTCACCGGCTCGACACCTTGATCTCCATCGTAGTATCGTTGTCGTCTCGCCAACTTATTACTTTTACGACTATAGCTACCGCTTAGTGATAAAGTAAAACTATTACATGGCGATTGCATCTCATACAATAAAGCGACAACCATATGGCTCCTGCCAGTTGCCGATAACTCGGTTACAAAACATGATCATCTCATACAACACATTATATCACATCATGTCTTGACCATATCACATCACAACATGCCCTGCAAAAACAAGTTAGACGTCCTCTACTTTGTTGTTGCAAGTTTTACGTGGCTGCTACGGGCTTAGCAAGAACCGTTCTTACCTACGCATCAAAACCACAACGATAGTTTGTCAAGTTGGTGCTGTTTTAACCTTCGCAAGGACCGGGCGTAGCCACACTCGGTTCAACTAAAGTGAGAGAGACAGACACCCGCCAGTCACCTTTAAGCAGCGAGTGCTCCGAACGGTGAAACCAGTCTCGCGTAAGCGTACGCGTAATGTCGGTCCGGGCCGCTTCATCTCACAATACCGCTGAACCAAAGTATGACATGCTGGTAAGCAGTATGACTTATATCGCCCACAACTCACTTGTGTTCTACTCGTGCAAAGCATCAACGCATAAAACCTGGCTCGGATGCCACTGATTGGGGAACGTAGTAATTTCAAAAAATTTCCTACGCATACGCAAGATCATGGTGATGCATAGCAACGAGAGGGGAGAGTGTTGTCCACGTACCCTCATAGACCGACAGCGGAAGCGTTATTACAACGCGGTTGATGTAGTCGAACGTCTTCACGATCCGACCGATCAAGTACCGAACGTACGGCACCTCCGAAGTTCTACACACGTTCAGCTCGATGACGTCCCTCGAACTCCGATCCAGCCGAGTGTTGAGGGAGAGTTTCGTCAGCACGACGGCGTGGTGACGATGATGATGTTCCACCGACGCAGGGCTTCGCCTAAGCATCGCGACGGTATTATCGAGGTGTAATCTGGTGGAGGGGGCACCGCACACGGCTAAAATATCGTATATCAAGTGTGTTCTTAGGTGCCCCCCTGCCCCCGTATATAAAGGAGCAAGGGGGAGGCCGGCTTCCCTTTGGCGCGCCAAGGAGAGGGGGGGGAGTCCTCCTCCTAGTAGGAGTAGGACTCCCCTTTCCTAGTCCTACTAGGAAAAGAAGGGGGGGAAGGAAAGAGAGGGAGAGGGAGAGGGAAAGGGGGCTGCGCCCCCCTCTCCTAGTCCAACTAGGACTCCTCTGGGAGGGGGCGCACCACCTCCTGGCTGCTGCCCTCTCTCTCCCCTAAAGGCCCACTAAGGCCCAATACTTCCCCGGGGGGTTCCGGTAACCCTCCGGCACTCCGGTTTAATCCGAAACTTCTCCGGAACACTTCCGGTGTCCGAATATAGTCGTCCAATATATCAATCTTTACATCTCGACCATTTCGAGACTCCTCGTCATGTCCGTGATCACATCCGGGACTCCGAACAACCTTCGGTACATCAAATCACATAAACTCATAATATAACTGTCATCGTAACTTTAAGCGCGCGGACCCTTTGGGTTCGAGAACTATGTAGACATGACCGAGACACCTCTCCGGTCAATAACCAATAGCGGGACCTGGATGCCCATATTGGCTCCCACATATTCTACGAAGATCTTTATCGGTCAGACCGCATAACAACATACGTTGTTCCCTTTGTCATCGGTATGTTACTTGCCCGAGATTCGATCGTCGGTATCTCGATACCTAGTTCAATCTCGTTACCGGCAAGTCTCTTTACTCGTTCCGTAATACATCATCCCGCAACTAACTCATTAGTCACAATGCTTGCAAGGCTTATAGTGATGTGCATTACCGAGTGGGCCCTGAGATACCTCTCCGACAATCGGAGTGACAAATCCTATTCTCGAAATACGCCAACCCAACAAGTACCTTTGGAGACACCTGTAGAGCACCTATATAATCACCCAGTTACGTTGTGACGTTTGGTAGCACACAAAGTGTTCCTCCGGTAAACGGGAGTTGCATAATCTCATAGTCATGGGAACATGTATAAGTCATGAAGAAAGCAATAGCAACATACTAAATGATCGGGTGCTAAGCTAACGTAATGGGTCATGTCAATCACGTCATTCTCCTAATGAGGCGATCCCGTTAATCAAATAACAACTCATGTCTATGGCTAGGAAACATAACCATCTTTGATTAACGAGCTAGTCGAGTAGAGGCATACTAGTGACACTTTGTTTGTCTATGTATTCACACATGTATTATGTTTCCGGTTAATACAATTCTAGCATGAATAATAAACATTTATCATGATACAAGGAAATATATAATACTTTATTATTGCCTCTAGGGCATATTTCCTTCAAGGACTCCGGATGTCACCGCGTGACATTTCCCCGAAGAGACAGACACAGGAACGATATGAAACACATGCCGGCCAGTCAAGTGTCCAGAGCAGTAGTGCTGGGCTAGCAGGACTCCGGCGAACCGGGCTGTAGCGGACTACTATGGCTCAAGGAGGCACTAGACTACATTTCCCCATAAGAGAGGCTGCCAAGGATAAACAACTAGATTGTCGGATCCCACACATACCAAGCATTTCAATCATACACACAATATGCTCGATATGTGCAAATACAACATGGCATCACAACAAAACTCTACAACTCAAAGTACTTTATTTAAAGGGCTCCAGAGAGCCTTACATAACTTGTTCATACAGATAGGGGTCACATGACCCGACAATCAAGTCATACAATCATACAAACACATGCGGAAGCAACTTGTCTGGGTACAGACACTAGAAAGAAAGAAGGCTTGACGAAGCCTGTCTATCTACGTAGGCCCTTCACAAGCCTAGATCACCACCTGGGTGGCAAGTCACTCGTCGTCGTCGAGTTCTACATAGAACCCATCGGAAGGGGCGGTGTTGTCGTCTGAAAACAGTAATTGAAGCAACATGAGTACAAAGGTACTCAGCAAGTCTTACAACAGATCCTACTATACATGTTCATTCTCAAGAAGGTAGTGGAGTTATTGCAGCAAGCCAGCTTTGACTCTTGGCTAAGCTATCCTACGAGACACCACTTGTGAAATAGTTTTCGCACATGAGTCCACTAATCACCATTCCAATACTCCACCGTGGATCCTCCCTCGTCATCCCACGAGAGAGCCATCCGTGGTACTCACACTTATCTTGAGGCTTTTAATAGTATCCATTTACTTGTCTATGAACTGCATAAGCGACCAAGTAGTCCTTTACCGCGGACGCGGCTATTCGAATAGTTTCATACCCTGCAGGGGTGTACTTCGTCACACACGCTCTCACCACTTACCGTCGCTTCATGATGTGTACTCAGCAACCTTCAAGCGGAAGCCCAACGTGGGTGTCGGCCACAGCCTACCTAAACACTCAAGTCTCTAGTCCAGGTTTATCGCCTATTTAGGTTCCATCCGCAGGGAGTCCAGCCGAGGTTTCCACATACGGCCCCAAACGATGTGTGCAGGGTTCCCGGACACCAAACGGGCGACTCGGTACACCGTGCCACGAGCCTACCGCATCACAGCCCACCCCTTGGTCAGCGCTGTCCACGGCCTCCAGCTTACTACAAACACCAGAAACTATGTGCAACTCCTGGACAGAGGACAAGGGTGATTAAGAAGCCGAGGGGGTCCATTGGTTTCGGGCCCAATGCATGGTAGTAGCTGAATCTTAAATCACACATACAGATCTCAGTTCTTAGGGACGGTCTCAATGAAACAACCCACCATGTACTCCTGCATGGCCTCCCATCGATACCTTTACCAAATCGTATTCAACACCTCACTCTCATTACCGACACACGCTTTCACTCTAGTTCATCACCCTGATGAGCCAGACCTGACACGACTCTAAGCGTAGCAAGCATAGCATTGTAGGAACACAACATGGCTCAATCAACTCCTACACATGCTAGTGGGTTTCATCTAGTTACTGTGGCAATGACAGGTCATGCAAAGGAAAGTGGGTTCAACTACCGCAACACACAGCAGTTTGAATCGCGTTGTCTTAATGCAGTAAATGAGAGCAGAAGCGAGAAGATGGGTTTGTATCGAAATGATCAACGGGTTGCTTGCCTGACGGAGGGGTGGTGGGATACTGCCCTTCAGTTGGATAATCGTGAATATCCTCGGAGGCAGAACCTACCACAATGAACACATCGAAGCACAATCAATACCAAGCAAGTGCAACAATATGATGCATGCATGAGACATGGCAAAATGGATGTATTGGGCTAATGCAACTAAGACCAGATGGGTTTGGACTATTTTGAATCAAGATTCAAATTCCAAGTTCATAAATGGCCCATGTTAGTGCTTTATCTTGTTTTGCATTAAACAGTAGGTTAACTTGCTTAAACATGCATGAAACCAGTACAGATGGATAGAATGGATTTTTCTGATCATTTTTCATATATAAATCTTTTCATTCTGAGCTATAGATTATTTTCTATGATTTTTTGAAGTTTGTGATAATTTCTGGAATTTCCTGTATAAGAATAATTCCAGTAATTAAGTTACTTATTACGTCAGCAGTGTGTCATGATGACGTCAGCGGTCAACGGGGTCGTCCAGGTCAAACCTGACGTGTGGGTCCCCTGTGTCAGTGACACTGTTAGGTAATTAAACTAATTAGAATTAACTTAAACCTAACCCAGGTTAATTCGCAGGCGGGCCCCACTTGTCAGTGACTCTGGGGAGTCAACCCGTGGTCAAACCACGCTGTCTCGCCGGCGTTTAGCCGCCGACGACGTCCAGACGCGGTGGTGGGGTGCGGGATCCGTGCTCCGGCGACCAAATGGGCGGCGGAGAGCATCTACACGCAGCTGGGAACGAGCCGCATCGACTGGTGGTGGTGGTGGAGCTCGGGGTCGCCGAAATCGACGCCGGCGACGAGCCGTGCGGCTGCCGGGGTACGGGTGTAGTCAAACCCGTCGCTAGAGAGCACGGCGAGGGGCGTGCGATGGTGCTACGGGCTCCTGGCGATGCAGTGAAGCTAACGGCCATGGTGGTGCGACCGTTGGATGGCCGGAGCCCCGTCGGCGACGAGCTCGTGCGGCGGCGTGTGCGGTGCTGCTAGTTACGGTCGACGCAAAGGGCGGCAGCGAGAATGAGAGGATGGGGAAGGGGCAGAAGCTCACGGCAGAGGCGATGAGCTAGGTGGCGCTGTCGGGGACGAACTGCTGCGGTGGTGACGGCGAAGGGGATCTCCGGCGGTGGGCGGTGAAGGCGGGGTCGAAGCAGTGGCTTCGGGGCAAGCGAGTGCTCGGGGCTCGACTTGCTCGAAGGAGAAGGCGACGGCGGAGCTACTGGACACGGTCAGGTGACACGGGGACGGCGGTGGCTATGGCTACTCCGGCGAGGTGGCAGCGGCTGCGTCGGCCATGGCGAGAGAGAGCGAGGGAGAGGCGATAGGGGCGAATGGGGGTGTCCAGGGGCTCGGGGGCGCGACGTGGAGATCGTCCAGCTCGTCCACGGGCGAGGCGGCAAGCAGGTGGCGCCGTGGCGAGCTCGCGCACGCCGGCGTCACCTCTGTGCCTGCTCTGGCGGGAGCAAGCAGCTGACTGGCCATGGGCCAGCACAGTGCTGGGCCGCCAGGTGGGTTGCCAGGTAAGTTCCTTCTCTGCTTTTTGTTTTTCCTTTTAATTATTTCTGTTCTGTGTTTTGAAATAGTAGAAATACTATTTCATTTAGGAAAATCCTGGAAATATTCAGAGGCACATTTGAAATTATTCTCAACAGCCTAAAAATACCTTCAAGATTATTTGGGCATTTTAAAATATTTATACGATTTAAATTGCCCAAATGCAAATACTTATGGCTTGGTGCAAAAATCCAGAATGGCCTCCAAAAATATGAAACCATTTTTGGCAGAGGTTTTAGCCAGGACCAAAGATGGTGAACATTTATGGAGGGCATTTCAGGTTCATTGAAAAGGATTTTAGTAAACCCTAGTTGTGTTCAGGGGGGTGCTGGGGGTTTCTGGCATCCCCATTTCAGGTTTCTGTGAAAAGTAGACATGATGCAACACGCTAATGCATGAACTAGCTAGGATGTGACACCCATTTTCTGTCATGATTTTTTTCATAGAAGTAGGAGCCCACCACATCTATGATGATACTGGGTTTTGTCACAATTATCGTCATAGAAGTGTCATATGTATGACAGAAAAAAAATTCGTTCGGCCCAAAATTTCACGGATGTGTCTTTTTTTTGTAGTGTGAGGGGCGTGCTGGACCACCTCAGCGGCTTCTGAGCGTCGAACGAGGGCTCTGCTGCTGTAATCTCACGCGCCCACTGCTTGAGCTGGCGGTGAGAGGTATGCAGCGAGGCGCCGCCATCGACGCACATGGCCTCCGTAGCCTTCTGGAACCCTTGCTCACCACACTCGTTGTCCTCGTCGTGATCATCGTCTTCTTGTTTCTTGTCGCGGCCCCGGGCAGACCTCTCTTGCTGGTTGTTCTTGCCAGGGCAGCCTCCTTGGCCGCCACGCTTCTTGCCAGATCCCTCAGCACCATCCTGGTCCTTCTCCTTGTCCCACCTCTCATACTCAGCTTTTTGCTTCTCAGCAAGCAGCTCGACTTGTCGGCAGTTCTGGAGGTCGTGGCCCTTGGTGCAGTGGATCTTGCAGTATTGCTTGCCGGAGCTTCCTGGCTTGTCGGTAGCCGCCAAGGCCCGGCAGGCGGCGCACCCGACAATCTCCTTGCCGGGGGCGTCTGCCTTGACCTTCTTGCCGGCACCGGTGTCGTCAGATCCCTCAATGGCAAGCACGGCCTTGCCTTTGCGTTTCCTGTTGCGACGCCGGCCCTTCTTCGTCGGGGTAGCGGCGTCTTCATCGGTAGAGTCGGTTTCCGCGCCGACGTCTTCGCCGGTGTACCTCCTTCCCTCTTCAGCCCGGGCGCACCTATCAGCCAAAACGTAGAGCTCGGCCACATCCTTAACTTTGGTCATCGCCAGCTCTTCGCGCATCTTGCGATTGCGCACGTTCTGGTGGAACGCGCTAATCACAGCGGCGGGATGAACGTCGGGGATGTTGTACTGCACCCGGCTGAATCTCTGGATGTACTTGCGCAGGGTCTCCCCTTCCTTCTGGGGAATGATATGCAGATCACTGGCCTGGCCATGAGCTTGGTGGCCTCCTATGACGGCGCCAATGAACTCATGGCACAGATCCGACCAAGAAGAAATGGAATCCACTGGCAAGTGCATCAACCAAGACATCACGTTGGGCTTGAGCGCCAGCAGGAAATAGTTGGCAAGCACCTTGTCGTCGCGAGCCCCAGCAGCCTGCATCGCGATGGTGTAGATGCTGATGAACTCGGACGGATGGGTCTTGCCAGTGTACTTCTCGCCGACGTCGGGCTTGAACGTGCGGTGGGACAGCCACTGGAACTGCCACAGCTCACGGGTAAAGGTCGGGCAGCCCACCTCGTAAGGTAGGCCGCCGGAGCCCCCCGGTGCCGGGTGGTCCATAGCGGGTCCCGCCCGCTTGTCCGACTGGCGGCGCGTTTCGCGCCGGCGCTCGATGGTGGTTCGAGCATCTTCGTGAGCTCGCTCCCGAAGGACCTGGCGCTGGTCGCGGAGGGTCCACGGGTCAGACGACGCTATGGAGATGTTATCACAAGCGTCGTCACGACGGGCCGACGGCCGCGGCGGCTAGCGAGGAGGAGGAGAGTGCACCATGGCCGCAACTCCCCCGGTCCTCCCAGCGCCGGGAGGCATGGTCATCGTCGGTGTCAGATTGCGGGTTCCGGCAAACCCTTGTGAGGTTCGAACTCTGGGGTGAGCACGAATAACTCTCTCTTCCTAGCTCGCTCGCTCAATGATCCCACGGCCTAGCTCGATGAACCCAAAGAACAAGAGACAGAGAGGTTTATACTGGTTCGAGCCACCTCGCAGCGTAATACCCTACTCCAGTGTGGTGGTGGATTGCCTCGAGGGGCTGAGGATGAACTAGTACAGTGGACGAACAGCCTCAGGAGGTGAGGTGTCCTTGGGCTCGATGAGCTGGTGTGTGTGAGGCTGGAATGGGTCCAATCCAAGATCCGCCCCCTCCTATGGTGGTGGCTAGTCCTATTTATAGAGGCCCTGGTCCTCTCCCCAAATGTTAGGCGGGAAGGGATTCCACAACGACCAAGTTTGAAGGGGGATAACTAGTACAAGCTATCATGACAAAAGGTGGTCTTCTCCTGCCAAAGGCTCTGGTGGGGATGCTGCTGTGGGCTCCGCGGTGACCTGCGTCCTGCCGTCCTGCTGGTCTTGGTCTTGGTCTTGTTGCACCAAAATGGAAACCTTTTCCTGACGCCTCGGGACTCCTTGCCTACGCTTGCCTCTTTAGCACCAAAGAGGAAAGTGGTACACTGCGCCCGCTGGCGCCCGCCTGGCCTTGGTAGTCATGGCTCACATCACGTGAACCTCGCGAGGTGTCCCTTGCATAGATATCTCGGCTCCTCGGGAGCCAGCCTAGTGAGGCCGCCCCCAAGGAGGTCTTGGTGTCGTCCGCCTCGCGAGGCTTGGCCCCTCGCGATGGTCTTGGGTTGTCGCTGCTGAAGCTGGGCCGTACCAGGCCGTTGGTGGAGCCACGCGTTGGGCTGCAGGCAGGCAAGTCTTGGCACACCCGGTCCCAGAAACGCCGAAGTCGGCACTCCGGCAGCTGCAGGCCGGTGGTGGAGGCGGTCCGGCCACGGGAGGGTCTGGGTGGCGGAGTTCCAGCACAGGAGGCTGGGGACAGTGCGCTGGGGATGGCTCAGTGGCCGGATTCAGGCATCGTGGCCGGATCCAGGTGAGGGTGGCAGCGCCCATGCTGGATCCCAGCGCTGGGCGGCTCGACCGCGGCTGGAAGGCAGCCGGCGGCAGCCCGCGGTGGAGGACCGCGTGGGGTTCTTGTGAAGCCAGTGGCGGAGGCGGCATCTCCTATGGGGGTTGGGTGGGGCGGCAGCGGTGTCACAGGTTGGGGACGGGGCGGCGATGGGATCGGGCAAGGTGGTGTCGTGGCTGATCTGCTTCTTTTTTATCGTTCGGGGAGTTCGGGAGCAAGTCCATCACCCCTATATAGAGCCAGCCGTGATCAGAATAACTATTCTGATCCTGGGATCAGAATAGTGCTACCCTATATATATATATATATATATATATATATATATATATATATATATATATATATATATATATATATATATATATATATATATATAACTGAAATAAACATCCACTTACATAAGTGACTATACAGATCATTGGCACACACCTCAATAAACAATTGTATGCATTCTAAACTAGGAGAAACGATCGTCTAGTCATCTACTTCATGTGACGCTCCCGCACTGCTCTGTTGCTCGATCCCTCGTCTGGGGCAGGAAGAAGACACTCCC
Organism: Aegilops tauschii subsp. strangulata; assembly: GCF_002575655.3. Classification (NCBI taxonomy): domain Eukaryota; kingdom Viridiplantae; phylum Streptophyta; class Magnoliopsida; order Poales; family Poaceae; genus Aegilops; species Aegilops tauschii. The sequence continues at coordinate 265,897,168 of NC_053038.3, read as the reverse complement.
TCATGTCAACGATCTGCATGTACATCTCGTAGCTTGTGTACGCGTCCTTGGCCGTGTACTTGACGGGTTGTTCATCCAGTCTCTCATGCCAGACACTGTGGCAGGCGTTCTTGTCCTTCTTGCTCTCATCCTTCATCTTCATGTAGTAGGGGTCGATGATGGCCAAGGCGAGGTCAACCAGGGAGTTTGGTTTGTTGTTGTCGCTGCCCCAGACCTTGTAGTAGTCCTGGATGTTGACAAGATTCTGGCATTTCAGGCCTGAAACCTTGAGCGTTTTTAGATTGTTGGTGCTGTCCACCATAGCGAAATTGTAGTCGAAGCTGTTGATATACCTTGAGAAACGCTTGCAAGGCCTTGTGGCCAGGTGGTAGTGGTAGACGAGGACGTCATGTCGCATGCACAACTAGGCGACAACAACCTCCTGATCATGCCCAGCACGACTGATGGTGTACTCGAGGTCGAAGCGGACCACCTGGTACTTGTCCTCGGCAAGCAACTGCTCCATAATTTGGATGGAGCTCTCCACCGAGACCGGACCGTTCGTGTACACCACCGGGAGGGCCTTGCCCCTCACGTGAGTCTCCACTACGTGATGCGTGGTGAACTGCCCGCCGTTATCATCGGCGGCCGCTGGGAGCTCCATTGGAGACACAGGGAGCGCCATTGGAACCAATGTATGTCCTCTCTATATGTGATGTTGTGGGTTGTGCTTATTGTGTCGTGTGGCACGAGAGATGAAGGTAAATGGCCACAGGAATAAACGGGGGCCGGGCAGCCTGGATTCTCGGCGCGTCCGCATGGCAATTTTTGCAGCGGGTAACTGCATCGTCGCGTTGCGCCCGGCGCAACCACATGCACACGAACATGCGTGATCATGTGCCAGACCCAAACACTAGCAGCCCGCATGGAGGGAGGAGGGAAGGGTGCTCGGAGGGACGCGAGAGCAGAGCGTGCGTGTCGGGACACGAGCATGAGCACACCACGGCCGCCTCAACCGCAAGCAACCACACGCATAGAGTAGTTGAACACGCAGGAAATGGTCATCTACAAGCCGGCCGATATTGGATTTATAGAATTAATGGATCGTGTAGTGATTTATGGAATGAATGGGACGTTGGAGTTGCTTCACAGGAAAGGAAACAAGATCTTGGATTGGTATACGACATGTTTCCTTAGGATAGAGATGCATTATCATGGACCTTGTTAGAATAAACTGAATACTTGGATTGTGATATTTAGTTCAAGCACGGCAGCTTGTGTGGATTTTACATGAGGATAACCATACATATGACACTACTAGGAAAAGGCCTATAGATAATATGGACATTAATGGCGCACCACACATGTGGTGCGCCACTACTATATAGCAGTGGCGCACCATGTGTTGGTGCGCCATTAGTGTCCAAATACTAATGGCACACCACATCCACGGTGCGCCACTACTAACATTTTTTTTTCAAAACTAGTAATGGCGCACCAGGGGATAGTGCGCCATTACTAGTTTTAACTAGTAATGGCGCACCACACCCTCGGTGCGCCACTAGTAATTTTTTTTTCAAAACTAGTAATGGCGCACCGTGGGTGTGGTGCGCCATTACTAGTTAAACTAGTAATGGTGCACCACACCCACGGTGCGCCATTACTAGTTTTGCCCAAAAATTCCACCGAATGCACCCCCCCCTCGGTCGACTGCCTTTTCAGTTTAAAAAAATAAAAGAAAATGATGGAAATGTCAAAAAATAAAATAAAATAAGTTTCCCATGTGATATGTGGTCTAGTTGTTGGGAAAATTTACAAATATGAATTTTGACTTTATTTGCAAAATCTCTCTTGAATTTGTAAAATGGGCATAACTTTTGCATACGAACTCGGATTAAAAAGTTTTTTAGATGAAAAATCATCTACTCGAAAAGTTACATCTTCAAAATCCCCCAAAACCTAACAGAACGAAAGATACGGGGCTTTTAAGATCTAGAGGGGGAAAATGAAAAAAATTCAAACTTACTAGTGGCGCACCATTTGCTAGGTGTGCCACTAGTAACAGAAAAAAAATTGGTTTCAAAACTTTTTTTTGGAATTTTTTTTTTCAAAATATGATACGTAATATGACCGGGAAGTTTGAAATATTTTTTCAAAATTTCATCACACTCATGAACATGAACAAAGTCCTAGACATCAACAAGGTTTAATAGGATTGATATGATAAATATATATACAAGTGCTTGTGAAGTGAGCTGGTGCTGTGGTTGGATAGAACTACGAAGTTAAGCGTGCTCGGGCTAGAGTAGTGTGAGGATGGGTGACCTTCTGGGAAGTTTGACCACGGAGTGCGATTTGACTTGAGATTAAGCATATTGGCTTGAGATTAAGCCATAGTGACTCGAGATTATGAAAAAAATTGTGAATTTTTTTTTAAAAAAATTGTAAAAAATTTCTGAATTTTTTTTGAAAAAAATTAGTTTGTAATGGCGCACTTCTATGTGGTGCGCCAGTAGTATCTGGTATACTAATGGCGCACCGTGTGATATACAAATGGTGCACTCCCTGGTGCGCCATTAGTATCTGGTATAGGTGCGCCATTAGTATCTGGTATACTAATGGCGCACCAGGGGTGTGCCATTAGTATTAATTACTAGTGGCATGATGCTAGTGGCGCACCTGTAGTGCGCCATTAATGGCCAAAACAGGTGCGCCACTAGCAGGCCTTTTCCTAGTAGTGTGAGTTTGGGGATAGTTGACATATATGATTTTTGTTAGACCTCCTCTCGGGAGTCATGAGGATATGAATAGCATGAGTGATGATTGGAGTGGAGCTATACGAGATGCTGCCTTCAGTGGTGTAAGGTGATTTCTTTTGGAAGACTAGATAGGACAATTGGCATCTCAGAAATTGTGCTCAAGGATAAGATAATAAACATTCACTCACACCCTAGAATCATTGAAACCCTTAAGCCCTACCAAGCCATAACATGGTCGGATCATGACCATGGGCTTTGTCTCTAGGTCAAGAAGGCCTTGGCCAATAGTCATCCATAACCACCACCAGTACCCTAGCCTACCCTATGTACCCCGTGGGCGAGTCATCATGGAGTACTTGGACAAGTTAGGTGTCATCATTATTTGGTGACCTACTTGTCTACCCAAAGACGGAAGAAGAGTCTCAGCTAGCCAGAGAACATTTGAAGACCGCCACATCAAGGAGGAAGAACTATACCAACCATGGTCATCAAGAAGCAAACTTTCGCGCCAAAGACCATGTGTATCTGTGAGCCACTCCTCTCAAAGGAACCAAGCATTTCCATATCAATAGAAAGCTCACACCAAGCTTTATCAACCCCCTCTGAGATTGCTACAAGACGAAGAGAAGACGGTTACCAGTTGGAGTTGCCACCTAAGTTACCGAATGTGCACAACGCTTTCCATGAGTCACAGCTCCGGAAGAATTTCCAACTTCCTAATAAGCCCGATCTATACAAGAACATCGATCACTGAACCATTGACCTTTAGCCCGATTTGACCTACCGCGATCTACCCATTAGCAACCTGGATCAAGCAGAACGTCATACACAAAGCCACACCATCCAGACTTCAATTTTAATGGAGCACCACATGGAAGCAGAAGCAGCATGAGGACGTGAAGACTACCCCAGATCCAATTTTCCGTATTCCATCCCGTGCCTAGTTTTGGAATCTCGGGGATGAGATTCTTGTAAGGGGGGTAGGTCTGTCACACCCTGATTTTCTTGCCACAACACTTAAGCTAATTAATCATGACAAAATATGGTTTGACAAAAACTTTTGAGTGTTTTGAACTTTGCTTGATTGGATTTTTGTTTGTTGTTTGCAAGTGCTCTAAAAATCAAATAAATCCTCCAACTCTTATACTCCTTCTCATTGATCCAAAACTTTGCCCAATGATCATGCCATGTGTATAGGACAGCATAGTATTTTCTTACAAATATAATTTGGCCAAAAAGCATTTTCTGAATTAGGTTTTCCAAAACCCCCTGAATTGAGACTTGAACTACAAGTACTCAATTTATGGAATGAAAAGTCTTTCAAAAATTATATTTTACTCATATTAGATATAGGACTACCATAAACCACAAAAATATAATTTTCAAATTTATTTTGCTATTTTATTTAAAGGTGTTTTCTTTAGGCCAGAAATGGTTTTCAATGGGTTAAAATTATTTTAATGTTTCAAAAATATTGGAGAACATTTAGGGAAGCTCATTGGACATATATTGTCCATATATAAGAGTTTAAACACATAGTCATGTTCAAAATATTGGTCAAAACCCCCCAATTACCCTTTCTGGATATTTCAAGATTTTGAGATATTTACAAAGGAAATATTCTCTAAAATTTCCAAGAAGATTCTAGCATATCACAAGTGCAATATTTGGTGATCTTGCCAAGTATCATGTATTGGAGAACAAGATAATATCACCAAAACCCTTCAAAACCATTTCTTTCCATTTTGAAGTTTGAACAACTTTACATTGCCAAATGTCTCCTTTTAGTCCCAAATTTTGTTGACATGCTCAAATATCCAAATTATGACACTACACCAAGTGGTGCATCAAGGAGAAAATATTTGCATGACTAAATCTTGGAAAATCCATTTATGTTGAATTCTAGGGTTTACCAAAGTTACATTAGCAACTTTCTTCAAATGAGCTCAAACTTGGTGACCAACCTTATTTGTATGTACCATTTGATGTTTTTAAATCTAATGTCAAGTGGAATTCATTTACTTGCGCAATACATCATCAAACACATTCTATTATTTTACCAAAACCACTATTTTGACCCCTTTCACTATTCTCCATAAGCTCATTTGTTTACCAAATCTTCTCCTAGTCATCTTCTACCCCTAGTAACTTCCCCTTACCCATAGCCCAATAATTGAGGGGCGAAAACCCCAATTTTTATCTCTGGACAACACCAAATTCTCTCTCTCTCTCAACCCCTACCCATTCCAGAAGCACCCATGAGCATCCAATGCTGCCACCTATTGTTTACTACCCCCTAGGGTTGTTGGACACACGAGGACATGACCAGGATGCAAAATACATGCCCATGCCGTCCAAAGCGCTCTGGAGCATGCTACAGTGCGCCAGAGCACCGTTGCTCGACCATCCCGAGGCAACCAGGAGGCATTGGGAAGAGCAAGCGTGTCCGTCGAGGCCGCCTCGACGTCCACAACACGACAAGCTATCGGGCCCATCCTGACCCTCTCTCCTCTCCCCTCTACGAGCCCGCCCGAGCGCGCCCTAGACCGTGCCCACGGTGCACCAGCACCCCCACCATATAAAGCCTCCCCGGGCCTCTCTCTCGTTGTTGTTCACTCCCTCTCCCTCCCAGAAACCTCCCAGGCCAAACCGTTCTCTATCTCTCGAGCTCTATAACCTCATCAATGGCCAAAGCCTCCCCACTGGCCTCTGCTCAAATTCATGCAGCCTCGATCCCCTCTGCCTCCACCAACCCCTACAGAACCCTCTCATCACCACCGCAAACTTACCCGGCGCTCCATCCCCTCCTCCCCATGTTTGCCTCTCCGTGCCAAACCTTGCCATCGCCTGTCCCTGCCGCAGCTGAAACCCCGCTCGCTTCGGCGCTCCCCGAAGGAAACGGGACCCCCAGGTGGACGCGGCCCATCATCCCGACCTCTCAAGTGTCCGTATGGTCGCCGGAGGTGGCCGGAGCCACCGGAACGGGCACCGGCGAGCGCTCGGCCTCGCCTCCCTTGTCGCTCCTCTGGCTCATGTGCGAGGTAGGGGACGACGGCCCCGCATGCTGGCAGGGCCCCCGCCTATCAGCGACTGTGCCGGCCAAGCCGGCCCACTAGTCGGGTTAAGTGGAGATGGCTTCGGTCTGATCCGCTTGCCCCGCTGGGCGGCGTCCTCCCACAAATGAATCTTCGACGTGGCCTCCCAGCAGGCGCATGTGAGGAGTTGGGCCAGGCCTAGTGCGCTGCCCAGCTAAGTTACGCTCGGTGCATAACTTAGGCCCATCTAGGTATAACCCCTTCACTGTTTCCTTTTCCAGAGACATTGTAAAATCCACAGAAAATTCATTTGAACTCCAAATTTGATGATTCAAATTTCTAGTGATTCCTAAATTCATGATCTATGACATGGTGCTATTTGAACATTTTTTGCAGAAACATTTTACTTGACAAATATTTATGAAATCCCATTTTTCAATTTCAGTGATAAACTTTAGAAAATCACAAATAGCTCAAATTCGATCCAAATTCCATGATTCAAATTCTTAGATACTTATAAGTTCAAAAATTAGTTTCTGAACATTTTCCCAATACTATATATGCCACATGAAATATTGGTCCATTTCTCCATATATTGCAACTTTGCATATTCAGAGGAAAATCATTTGAACTCCAAATCTACTGAAACCAAATCCTAGATGCTTCTAAAATCATCCTTTGTTAAATGGGTGCCTTTGCTCATTTTTCAAAATGATGTTTCTGTACACTTCTTGCAAATCCATTAAATTCCTTGATTCCATCAGATTGAAATGTTCAGAAATATCCACTGATCCAATTCCAATGAAACCACCTTGGTCATTTTCCATATGACCAGAGGTATCCTAGAAAAGTCCAACTGACATTTTTAGAGCACTTTTGTTTTTGCCTTGTTGTGTTACTTACTGTGACTGTTTCCGACATTAGTTGACGAAGTAGACGGGATACTCGGTGATTGATACGTCTCCGTCGTATCTATAATTTTTGACTGTTCCATGCCAATATTCTACAACTTTTACATACTTTTGGCAACTTTTTATACTATTTTTGGGACTAACATATTGATCCAGTGCCCAGTGCCAGTTCCTGTTTATTGCATGTTTCTTGTTTCGTAGAAAATCCATATCAAACGGAGTCCAAATGGGATAAAAACTTACGGAGATTTTTTTTGGAATATATGTGAATTTTGGGAAGTGGAATCAACGTGAGACGATGCCCGAGGGGCCCACGAGGGTGAGGGGCGTGCACTGGGCCCTCGTGGCCACTCCGTAAGGTGGTTGGTGCCCTTCTTTCGCTGCAAGAAATCCAATATCCGGATAAAAATCGTGTCCAAATTTCAGCCAAATCGGAGTTACGGATCTCCAGGAATTTAAGAAACGGTGAAAGGGCATAATCAGGGAGCGCAGAAACAGAAGGAAACAGAGAGAGATCCAATCTCGGAGGGGCACCCGCCCCTCCTCCGCCATGGAAGCCAAGGACCAGAGGGGAAACCCTTCTCCCATCTAGGGGGAAGTCAAGGAAGGAGAAGAAGAAGGGGGCTCTCTCCCCCTCTCTCCCGGTGGCGCCGGAACGCCGTCGGGGCCATCAACGCGACAACGATCTACACCAACAACTTCACCGCCGTCATCACCAACTCTTCCCCCCTCTATGCAGCAGTGTAACTCCTCTTTTACCCGCTGTAATCTCTACTTAAACATGGTGTTGAACGCTATATATTATTTCCCAATTATGTATGGCTATCCTATGATGTTTGAGTAGATTCATTTTGTCCTATGGGTTCATTGATGATCGTGATCGGTTTGAGTTGCATGTTTTATTATTGGTGATGTCCTATGGTGCTCTACATGTCGCGCAAGCGTGAGGGATCCCCGCTGTAGTGTTTGCAATATGTTCATGATTTGCTTATGGTGGGTGGCGTGAGTGACAGAAGCAAAGACCCGAGTAAGTAGGTTGTTTGCGTAGGTTTTACCTTAATGATCTTTAGTAGTTGCGGATGCTTTCTAGAGTTCCAATCATAAATGCATATGATCTGAGGAGAGAAAGTATGTTAGCTTATGCCTCTCCCTCATATAAAATTGCACTAGTGATTACAGGTCTAGCTATCGATTGCCTAGGGACAAATAACTTTCTCGTGACAAAAAGCTCTCTACTAAAACTAACTTAGTTGTGTCTTTATCAAAATAGTGCCTAGAATTTATTTATGCGCTCTTTATTATCTTGCAAACCTATCCAACAACACCTACAAAGTACTTCTAGTTTCATACTTGTTCTAGGTAAAGCGAACGTTAAGCGTGCGTAGAGTTGTATCGGTGGTCGATAGAACTTGAGGGAATATTTGTTCTACCTTTAGCTCCTCGTTGGGTTCGACACTCTTACTTATCGAAAGAGGCTACAACTGATCCCCTATACTTGTGGGTTATTAGTGATCGGCCAGAAGAATTGAAGACCTTGCGGAGCCAGGCAAGCAGCCCTTTGACCATGATTCACCCCTCTTGTTCATCGATAAATTTCCGTATGCATGATGACGTTGTTGACTATGAGCTTGTTATAATCATTGCATTTATGCACGCCCTTTGGTACTTGCATGTCATAGCTCTACCTCGTGCAAGAGGTGCGATGAAAAATACTTGATATTGACGCATGATGTTGCATCTATGCCATGATCATCTCTTGATTACAATCCTTTGGAAACCCCACCGGATGCCCCTAATGCCCGTGGGTAATACTGAACTAGGTCACCACTTGATGAAGAAGTGGTTCACCGAAGCAAGTGAATATGTGTTGTTTACAGAGATGGATCAGATTTAAGATTTGTTGATCGTCCCAACCAAACGTGCGCAACCACTCTACCCTTATATGGGAAAGGGCATTATTGATTACCTAGTTCGTGCTAGCATGGATGCCCGCATTACTAGTGACGGGAGTGGCATGGTCACTCTCGGGATGGGGTCGAGCTTGGATAGGCGGACATGACTGTGTTTACAGGGCACCGGACACACCGTTGATACCCCCATGCTTGTGTTATGTGATGAATATGGGAGCATAGCTCCACAAAATATGTTATGTGACAATGTTTGGCATGGGGGATGTTACCAATCGAGTGGACTCTATGTTAGTCATGGCAAGGGAAAGGTAGTGATCGCATGCTTACCCTGGGTACTTGAGGTACCGCGGGTCGTGGATGACACGAAAGTTCCCTGGATCTTGTGGGTAAAGTGTGCACCCTTTGTAGAGTGTAAAACTATTTGAATAGTCGTGTCCACGGTCAAGGACAGTTGGGCGGTGCTGCTTAGACTATGTCCACATGTTTCTTACAAACAACACGGTTTGGTAATATTGTTGATGTGATTTGTGAGGAAGTCACGATGAGCTTGAGCATGAGCTGTTCATAACTCTTCCTCGATGTTGATGTCTGTAACTTCCTAATACTTGTTGGAGACGCATTCATGTCCTTGATAAATGTTGATCATACTTGCATGAGAAAAACTAGCTTTCCGCAAAAATGTTGATTTAGCAGTAGATCCTTGCAAATTTATTCTGTTATCACTCTTGGTTGCTTGCAAGTACATACAAACGTACTCACTGGCTTGTCCCTGGCTATTTACTTGGCCAGGCTTGGAAGAATAGGTAATTGATGAACAGTTCTTTGGTGACGATCATGCGAACTAGGATGCTTCCCACTCAGAAAGCATGTAGCGTTAAGGCAGATGGCATGGGTTCAAGATATCGTTGAAGATTTCCGCTACAATTTTATGAAGACTTGGCCATAAAGGTCTAATTTGGGTAAAACGGTATGTACTGGATGTAAGACTCTTGTTATTCAGTTTTTGTGTGTGTGAGCATTGATCTCTGGGATCACTATACATGGGCATTCGGTGATCACGACTTATGAGTTGGGGTCCCCACAATACCTAATATGACAGATGCAAATCTTACTAAATTGTCTGTACGTGGTTGCACACGGGTCATAAAAAACAACCGGTGCTATCACACCTAACTTTGCAGGCTGACAGGGTGCATTAAATGCACCGTTGAACGTCACATCGTTGCTTGCCCGGCAAGCCTTGTCGGGCTTGTCTTGCCAGCTCCATGCCTGCTTGCTTGACACATCGTAGGACGAGTGGCGCCTGTAGGTATTCCCTGTAGAAATAGGCCACCATGTGGCGAATAGCTGCCACTTAATCACTTTGTGGCTCGACACTGCACTGATTGACGACGTGGGTCGTGGTGGAGTGGTTGGGTGAGGTGGTTTTGCCACCGCGAGTCCCGGCAGGCCTTGCCAGGATGTCTTGGACGTTTTCTTCCGGGGGTGACCCCGTCCTCGCCGAGCTCTCCTTCCCGGCAAGGGAGGCTTTTCTCCTGGTGGTATCTTACTTCTCTGGCTTGATCTTGGTCCTCTTGATCTACATGTTGGCTCTTCAAAGATCTTGGTCTCTTGCATTCTGGCACGACCTGGTGCTGTAATCTTGTTCCTGTGCATGTGCATGGTCTGGGCAATAGACCCAAGGTTTCTTGCACCGATAGAAGCACCCGGGTGTCGGTGCAACAAACCCTAGGTCTGTTGCCCAACTGTGCACAGGCACAAGATCAAGATTGAAGCACCATCTTAAGTCAGTGATTGAAGAACCAAGACATTTGAAGAACCAACATGCAGCCCAGAGGGACCAAGATCAAGCCTGAGGAGCAAGATATCGGCAAGAGAAGGGCCTCCCTTGCCAGGCAGGTGAGCCCGGCAAGGGGCGAGGCCACCACCAGAAGCAAGCAATCAAGGCTCCCTGGCAGAGCCTACCGGGGCTCGCGGGGGCAGAACCACCCCACCAACCACTCAAACAAGACTCACGTCGTCAATCAGTGCGGTGTCAAGCCGCAAGATGATTAAGCGGTAGCCATTCGCCACATGGCAGCTATTTCCTACACAAGAAACCCGCAGATGACACCCGTCCTGCGACGTGTCAAGAGAATAGGTGCGGAGCTGGCAAGATAGCCCGGCAGTCCTTGTCGGGCGACCGGTGATGTGACACTAAGTGGCGCATTTAATGCACCCTGTTAGCCTACAAAGTTAGGTATGATAGCACTATTCGCTATCATATCAGTGGATAATGACCACTTTGCCACTGTGGTGACCCCTTAATCTATAAAAGGAGGCCCATGGCACTTGTAGGAGGGGTCGGAAAGTTGATGAACCCAAGCCACCATACGCGCGTAGTCGCTGCGGCCTCGAGGCAAAACCTGCCGGGCAAGTGTAATAAGCATCACCCGCTCATTCCATCTTCAATCCACCAAAGCAGGAGTAGGGTCTTACGCCTCGCGGCGGCCCGAACTTGGGTAAATTGCTTGTGTGCTCTCTGTCGTGCTGTCGCACGCTGATCTGCTCTTTGTGCAACGTGACGTCCCCCCGCCGAACCAGCAAGGGGCCACCCGGTCCCATAGGTGGCCGCGGATATCCCGTGACATGTGTGGCACGCCAGGTAGGGGGCTTGCTTGCGCGAACCTGAAAGCGTGCGCAACGCGTCATCTTCATCGCCATCTTCATATTCGACGACGCAATCGACCATGGCGCCTAAGAAGAAGAAGTCCGGCTCTTCGGCCCATCCGTCCACCTCGAAGGCTCCGCCGCCCTCGGCCTCTAGTGCCTCGGAGGATGCAGGGGCGAGCGAGGACGTGAATGCTGCTAGGGGCGTGGTTGGAGCAGGTGGCGCCATCGCCACTCCCCCTGTGGCTGACACGGGGGCTGAAGACATCGTAGGAGGACAACATCAGCAATGCGTTGGCGGTCATGCTCCACAAGTTGCGGGCGAGGGGGTCACTCCGCCTGCACCCTCTCCCCCACCGATGAGCACAACCACAACAATGGCGCTCGGTCCGGGGTGAACCATCTCCCTCCGGCCGCCCCCACCGTGGAAGCGACCGTGGCCAACGTACCTCCTCCCTGGCGAGTCGACCAGACTGCTGCGCTCGACGGAGCCGCTAACCCTCGAGCACTACCGCCGCATGACCCCGCTGCCAGGTAGTCGTCCCACAGCTACGTGGACGCGGCACCCCTACCGTCGCCGCCGCTGGCACCATCAGGAGCCAGGCGACGGTGCAGTCGACGTCATCAACATTTATGCCAAGCACAGCCACGAAGGCTATGGCTCGAGCTCAGTTGCTGCTGAGGTTTCCGCCAGCAGCCGAGCAGATGGATGAATAGCGTGCCACTATCCAGAGCCTGCTCAATTTCGCCGAGGCTGAGGGCTCACGGTAGGCTAGCTCGCCATGAGCTCCCCAAGCAATAGCAACCGCCCTTTTCTGTTGGTCAAACGGAGGGGGCTGTCCCCACCGTGCAGTCTCCACCATGGCAGCCGATGCGGGCGCAGCCGAATCAAGATCCCGACGACGTCTCGACAGCCTTTTCCGACCCTCGAGCACGTCCAGGCCAACGTGGAGCCTCGGAGGATAGGCGGCGGGGAGACGCGCGCGCCGTCTTGGATCGGCGCCACGATGACCTCCGCCGGACCAACGGGTGCGGCGGCCTCAACGTCGACGAGCCTGCGCTTGGTGTTGGCGGGTGCCTACCTTTTGAGGTCGGCTGCCCTGCCTTTACACAAGAGCTACGGCAAGTCCGTTGGCCGTTCGTTCGCCTGTTCAAGCCAGAGATACCTGAGAAATACGACGGGAGGCCGAACCCGGCAGAGTTCCTGAGCATCTACACCATCGTTGTTCAGGCTGCCGGGGGAAGAGACGAGAAGGTGTTCGCCAACTATTTCCCTTTGGCCCTCAAGTCCAATGTGAGGTCTTGGATGATTGACCTGCCGGAGAAATCCATTTCGTCATGGGCAGTCTGCACCACGAGTTCATCGGTGCCTTCACCGGTGGCCACCAAGAGCCCGGCAGGCCCAGCGACTTGCAGCTTCTCCAGCGGAAGGAAGGAGAAACCCTCCATAATTATTTACAGAGATTCAGTAAAGTTCATAGAAATATTGCAAATATCCATCCGGCAGCCATTATAGCAGCCTTTCAGTCCAATGTGCGCAGCCGTCGCATTCGCTCTAAGATGAATGTCCGGTTACCCAAGACATTGAAGGAGCTATACACACTGGTGGATAAGTGTCCTCGGATGGACGAAGGAAGGAAGTTGCCCGGAGAGGAGGATTGCATCAATGTTGATTCAGAGGATGAAGATGAATCAACCAGTCAGAGAAAGGGCAAGAACCGCATTAAGAAGCCAAGAGATAAGGCAGTGATGACTGTAGAAGGTTCGGGCACACCTACTACCGGCAAGAAGGCCAAGGCTGAGGCCCCATGCAAGGAAGCTGCCGCGTGCGCTGCTTGCCGAGAAGCCGCTGCCGCGGAAAAAGTTGGGACAGGTGATGGGCCATACTACAAGATCCACCGGACCAAAGGCCACGACCTTCAGGAGTGTTATCAGGTTGAGCACCTTGTCAAGAAATAGAGAGAAGTGTATGATAAGCGTGATAAGGAAAAAGGTCAGAATGCTGCTGGCGGTAAGGGCCGAGGCGGTGAAGCAAATCACCCGGCAAACCCTTTCGGATCCAAGGAAAACCCGTCAGGGGCCAAGAGAAGGAGATCTGTGCTAAAGTGAGTGATGAAGGGAATGAAGAGGAAACCAGTGAGCAGGAATTTCAGAAGGCCACTGACGCCCTATGCATTGATGGAGGTGCATCCTTGCACACCTCTCATCGCCAACTCATGTGATGGGCACGAGAGGTCAATGTTGTGGAACCAGCGCCAGAGGCCCGGAAGCCGCTCAAGTGGTCCCGCACGCCCATCATCTTTGATGATGAGGATCACCCTGGCCGCACTACAGCGGTAGGGTGTTTTCCATTGTTGGTCTCCCCAACGATTCGCAACCTCATGGTCACAAAGATGTTAGTGGATGGCGGGGCCGGGTTGAATCTGATTTCCCCAGCAGTCATCAACAACCATCAAATAGGATAAGAAGAGCTAGAAGTCACCGGCACATTTCAAGGAGTCAATCCTTGCAGGAGCCATCCCAAGGGGAAGATTACGTTGCCAGTGACATTTGGGGGAGAACTGAACTATCAGACTGAGAGGATTGCGTTTGATGTCGTTGATCTCCCCTGTCGTACAACGGGATTCTGGGATGCCCGGCCCTGGCTAAGTTCATGGCAGCATCCCACTATGCTTATAACACTTTGAAGATGCCTAGGCCACTGGGAGTCATCACTATCCCGTTAGATGAGAAGGATGCAATTATCTGCATGGATAAGATGTACCGGGATGTAGTCGCAGTAGAGGCTGCGGCAGCAGTGGTTCCCGCCAAGGAAAGCAAAGGAAAGAAGAGGGATTGTAGGACCTTTGGCAAGGAGTCCAGGAAGCATGCCCCCTCCGAGTTCATGGCACCCGTTGACGACGTACCGGAGTGTTCCAACAGCAAGAGATCCAAGGTTACTGCACCTCGAGTGAAGAAGGTCCCGGTAGGGCTGGCTGGCGTTGATGGTACTTTCACCATCAGCGCCACCCTTGATCACAAATAGGAAAGCGCGCTTGTTGCCTTCCTGCGGGCAAATATCGATGCGTTTGCCTCGCAACCATCTAATATCCCCGGTGTTCCGAGGGAGGTAATCGAGCACCACCTTGTCGTCTGCCCACATGCTCGACCCGTCAAGCAGAAAGTCCGGAAGCAGGCCTTGGAGCGGCAGCAGTTCATTGCCGAGGAAATCAAGAAACTAGAGGCAGCTGGTTTGGTCAGAGGAGTACTGCATCCTACGTGGTTAGCAAATCCAGTGGTGGTCTGGAAGGCGAATGGGAAATGGAGGCTTTGCATTGATTTCACATATCTCAACAAGGCTTGCCCGAAGGACCCATTTCCCTTGCCGCGCATCGACCAGATCGGGGATTCCACTTCAGGTTGTGATTTGCTCTCCTTTCTAGAAGCATACTCCGGATATCACCAGATCTTCATGTCCAAAGAAGATGAGGAGAAGACATCGTTCATCACTCCATGTGCTATACGTACTGCGTTGTCTGCATGCCTTTTGGATTAAAGAGTGCCAGGTCCACTTTTGTAAGAGCAGTCCAGATTGGTTTTGAGCCACAGTTGCATAGAAATATACAAGCCTATATGGATGACATCGTGGTCAAAACCAAGGATAAGACCACCCTTCCAGGATTTGGAGGAGACATTTGCTAATCTGCACAAGATCAACTCGAAGCTTAATCTAGAGAAGTGTGTGTTGGTGTTCTCTCAGGAAAGCTACTTGGATTCTTCGTGTCCCATCAAGAGATCGAAGCCAACCCCGACAAGATCAAGGCCATTGAACAGATCCAAGGACCAAGGACAGTTAAGGATGTAAGGCGCTTGACGGGATGCGTTGCTGTGCTAAGCAGATTCATTTCCAAGTCTGCCAAGTGTGCCCTTCCGTTCTTTAAAATTTTGAAGAAAGCAGGGCCTATGAAGTGGACCCCGAAAGCAGATGCAGCTCTGCAGGAATTGAAGGCCTACCTATCGTCTGTGCCTACCTTGGTTGCACCCAGACCCCATGAGCCATTATTGCTTTACTTGGCGGCAACCAACCAAGTGGTCAGTGCGGCCTTGGTACCACAGCGAGAGGTGGATCAAGCAAAAAGTGGCCAGATCATGACAGAGTTAGAAAAGGATCAGAACAGTAATGAGCATGGCAATGAGAGCAACCCCAAGGACGTGGCAAGGAAGAAAGTGGTGCAATGCCCAGTATACTTCGCCAACTCCTTGTTACAAGGGGCTAGATCGAGGTACTCTGGCGTGCAAAAGTTGATCTTTGGCCTTATCATGGCCTCAAGGAAACTGCGCCACTACTTCCAAGCCCATGCGATCATGTTTGTCACTCGTTTCCCGTTGCAAAAGATACTTCGAAACCCTGAGGCCACCGGCAGAATAGTGGAGTGGGCTTTGGAGTTATCCAACTGCGGTTTGAAATTTGAGAGCACATCAACTGTTCAGAGCAGGACACTCGCAGAGTTTATTGCAGAATGGACGCCAACCCCTGATGAGGAAGTGACAGAAATAGCTCTCCCCGGCAAGGAATCACCCCAAGAATGGATTATGTATTTTGATGGTGCTTTTTCCCTACAAGGTGCGGGGGCTGGCGTGCTTCCTGTTGCCCCCTCCGGGGAGCACCTGAAGTGCATCATCCAAATGCACTTTGACCGGGAAGAAGCCACCAACAATACAGCTGAGTATGAAGGGCTCCTTGCCGGGCTTAGGATTGCAGCAGAATTGGGAATTAAGAAGTTGATCATTCGAGGAGATTCACAGCTTGTGATGAGACAAGTTAACAAGGATTATCAAAGCCCATTGATGGAAGCATACGTCGAGGAAGTGAGGAGACTGGAGGAGCACTTTGATGGGTTGCAAACAGAGCATGTACCCCGTGCGGAAAACAGCATAGCTAATCACCTGTCAAAGTGTGCTGCGCAGGAGCTTCCTATTGAACCAGGAACTTTTGTTCTCCATCTCTCTCAGCCCTCCGTGTCACCAGCCACAATGTCCCGGAAAAGGAGAAATTTGGACTACGGTAAGCCTCTCCCGGTCGAGCCATTTCTCGGCAGGGACCCTTCCGGAAACAACTCCTCACAGCCTGCCGGACCACCCCCTCCAGCCCTATGGACCCCGTGAATGAGGTTGGTGCTCCCGCAACAGAGGAGGTGCCGCTAGTCCTTGTTGCCGAGCCCCAGGATCCAACTTGGGCAAGGCACATTGTCCACTTCCTCCAAACCGGAGAACTCCCTGGTGACCAAGATGAAGCTGAGAAAGTAGCCCGGAGGGCCAGTATGTATCAGTTTGTCGATGACACTTTGTACAGAAGGAGGCCCAACGGTGTGAAATTGAAGTGTGTCTGCCGGGAGGATGGAAAGGAACTGCTAGCTGAGATTCACAGAGGAATGTGTGGCTCACAAATTGGATCAAAGGTATTAGTTGGGAAAGCATTCCGGCAGGGATTCTATTGGCCCACAGCCCTCCAAGATGCAGTCGAGCTTGTCACGTCATGTGAAGCCTGCCAGTTCCATTCTAAGAGAATACATTTGCCTGCCCAAGCCCTTCAGAGAATCCCTCTATCATGGACATTTTTGGTCTGGGGGCTTGATATCCTCGGCCCCTTCCCCTGAGCAATCGGGGGCTTTGAATTCTTGTTCGTTGCCATTGACAAGTTTACAAAGTGGCCGGAAGTGACTGCCGTGAGAAAGGAGACTGCTCGGTCAGCTATCAAGTTCTTGAAAGAATTAGTGTGTCGTTTCGGAGTTCTAGCAAGGATCGTCACTGACAACGGCACCCAGTTGACGAGCCACACCTTCATGCGAGGGCGAACGCTGAAGTGCTTCATGGACTCAAGACAAGAACTTTCGATACGCTGTAGAAGCACTGCAGGCGGTGGATCGAGGAGCTACCGGTAGTTCTCTGGTCCCTCGGAACGACACCTAACTGAGCTACCGGGCAGACTCCCTTCTCCCTGGTCTACAGGGTAGAAGCAGTTATCCCCACAGAACTCATTTATGGGTCCCCTCGAGTGCTTGCCTATGATGAAGTAGCGCAAGATCAGCACCGGCGTGACGATGTTGTGCTACTCGAGGAGAACCATCTCCAGGCTGCTACGCGTGCTGCGCGCTACCAACAAGCTCTACGTCGCTATCATAGCCGCAGGGTTCTTGCCCGGTGTTTTGAGGAAGGTGACCTTGTCCTTAGGCCTGTTCAGACCGCCAAGGGTACAAACCAGCTGTACCAAAGTGGGAAGGCCCTTACCGGGTGGTACGAGTCACCGGACCTGGCGCAGTCCATCTGGAGACCGGGGATGCCACTCAGTTGCAAAACTCATGGAATATTGAGCATCTCCATAAGTACTACCCGTAAGGCATGAGGCTGCCGGGCACTGCGCCTCAGGTGCTTGTAACCCCTTGTACAAAGCTGGGGTGATGACCCCGTGCAAGAGAAAATAAAGAAGCGTTGTAGGGGGGCCCCAACTAAGATTGCATGCATGCACGAGCACACCCAGATCACTGCATAAGCATTTCATGAGCATTTGCATATGCATATAGATAGGATTGCATCCTGCATTCATTCTCATCTACATGGACTTGCAGGTTCCTGCCATGAACTTGACTTCGACAAAGGATGAAAAGATTGCACTGCACAGCGATCCCCGGCAAGCCAAATAGATAAGTTTACCTCTTGTCCATTAGTGTTCTGTAAAGCTATAAATTTCCATGAGAAAACCTCGCCTCTCTTTTGATACTTAGGTGCTGCCATCTATGACTCGAACGTTGCTTCAGTCAGAACGGTCGCAGTAGCCTTTGGTAAAAAGGAGTTGGTGGGGGGCTGGCCCCTCTGTCTGTTGCCCAGCAGACGGAGCTCTCCAGCAGACAAAGAGGGTGCCGGCAGGATATCCAGCAGGGGAAAACTCGTTTATTTTTATTAAAGAGGCACTCCTCCTCTGCATGGACATACACATGCATGAGTTCCCAGCAAGGTTCATCTTTCTTATTTATATGCTAACACAAGTACAAGCATTACAAACATAAAGATGGACTCGAGAGATTACATTATTTGAATTAAAATTTGGCAATTTCCTACAGATTTAAGATTGAAAAAAGGTAAGTGCTCCGTAAACTCCTCTCCATGTCCCTCTTATCCCAGGTATTGCGGTGGGAAGAGAAGAGGACGGGCGCCGCGCCGGCACAACGCCACCCTGATCCTTGTCAGGAGCTGGCGACCCCAGCCTGACAAGGTTGGGAGTGGCGAGGCTGCGAAGGAGGAAGACGGGCGGGGCACCTGGATGGCCCCCTGGTCACCGCCCCCAGAGCCGAAAGGGGGGCTCCAGCACAGGCACCGGCAAAGGAAGGTGCCAGGGCCTGGTCAGAAGACCCCAAAAGGAAGCGGAAGCACCAAGGGGGCGAGCCTTTTCTCGGCAGCCACAAGAAACGGTGATGACGACGCCGGGAAAAGGGGGGAGAGCTAGGCAGACGGGCAGCAGGTCGCCACTACGAGACGAACACGTCGATGCAGTCGTGCTCCTACTGGACGGCCTGCCTCCCATCTTCTCCTTCTCCCAGGCTTCATCTCCATCAACACCGTTCCAGAGGAAGGCCGAGGCTCCGGTCCGGCACCTCCCTCGGGGAGACAGCCAGGATGGCCAAGAGGCTCGAGGTGTGCCGCGTCCCACCTTGGCGGGCAGGAAGGCGCGCCTCTCATCGACAATTGCCCCAAGACCTCCGGGAGAGGCAATGCTGGGATTACCAACGGTCTCCAGCCCCGCCTCCCGGCCGAGCCTCGAAGAGACCAAGGGATTCGCCATGCCAAAGACCAGGCTCACTCCCCGAGCGCCAACACCAGCATGGGGCAACAATAGCCCCAAACAGGAGCCTAGGGCTGGCCCCAGGCTCTTCTCTTCGGCATCGCCGGCGGAAGTAGAGAACAAGGGAAGAAAGAGGAATGCAGAGATGGATGACTCCGCCCTCCTCCGCCCCTCCCTTTTATAGGCCTAGCGGGGAAGAGCAGCTGCTCCATCAACGGGTGACCACCGCCCCCCTCCACCAATTCAAGGCGGGTGGACCCTCTCCAAGATGCTCTCCTACGCCACGCGCCTCCGTTACCTACCCCGCATGATACATGCAACATACGTGGCCAAGGATAAGGGCGCGCTGTGGGAAGAGCAAATCCGTTGTTTCTACTCCGTTCGTTAAAGTCATTCACGGGCCATCACTGGACTAGCCCCACCATTATTGGCTTTACACCACGCGCAGGGAAACTGGAAACTGGCCCGAAATCAAGACTAATGAAGTAGCAAAGAAAACCTCAAGGAGCCAACCCCTTCAGCGATCCTGCCTGTGCACTTATTAGAACATACCCCGACGACGCTCAGCAGCGTGTTCGGGGTAGGCCCGGGGGCTTCTGTCGGTGCAACAAACCTTGGGTCTGTTGCCCAACTGTGCACATGCACAAGATCAAGATTGAAGCACCAACTTAAGTCAGGGATTGAAGAACCAAGAGATTTGAAGAACCAACATGCAGCCCAGAGGGACCAAGATCAAGCCTGAGGAGCAAGATATCAGCAAGAGAAGGGCCTCCCTTGCCGGGCAGGCGAGCCCGGCAAGGGGCGAGGCCACCACCAGAAGCAAAAAATCAAGGCTCCCCGGCAGAGCCTGTCGGGGCTCGCTCGGGCAGAACCACCTCACCAACCACTCAAACACGACTCAAGTCATCAATCAGTGCGGTGTCAAGCTGCAAGATGATTAAGTGACAGCCATTCGCCACATGGCAGCCATTTCCTACAGAAGAAACCCACAGATGACACCCGTCCAGTGACGTGTCAAGAAAACATGTGCGGAGCTGGCAAGATAGCCCGGCAGGCCTTGCTGGGCGACCAGTGATGTGACACTAAGCAACGCATTTAATGCACCCTATCAGCCCGCAGAGTTAGGTATGATAGCACTGTTCGCTATCATATCAGTGGATAATGACCACTTTGCCACTGTGGTGACCCCTTAATCTATAAAACGAGGCCCATGGTACTCATAGGAGGGGTTGGAAAGTTGATGAACCCAAGCCACCATACGCGCGTAGTCGCTACGGCCTCGAGGCAAACCCTGTCGGGCAAGTGTACTACGCGTCAGCACACTCATTCCATCTTCAATCCACCAAAGCAGGAGTAGGGTCTTACGCCTCGCGGTGGCCCGAACCTGGGTAAATTGCTTGTGTGCTCTCTGTCGTGCTGCCGCACGCTGATCTGCTCTTTGTGCAACGCGACGTCCCCCCGCTGAACCAGCAGGGGGCCACCCGGTCCCTTAGGTGGCCGCGGATATCCCGCGACACTAAGCCTGCCCTGATCGCGCTACCGAGCATCATTAAGGTAAGCCATAATAAGTGCATAGGCAGGGGTGCTGAAGAGGCTGGTCACTTAGAGTCTTCTTTGCTTCTTCATTAATCTTGAGTCTGGGCCAGTTTCCGGTTTCTCTGTGCGTCATGTAAAGCCAATAGTGGTGGGGCCGCCCTTGTAATGGCCCGCGAATCACTTTAACACACGGGGTAGAAACTGCCAATTCACTCTTCCCACCATGCCCTTATCCTTTGCCATGTATGTTGCATGCATCGCATGGGGTAGGTAACGGAGGCACGTGGCGCGGACGAGCATCAGGGCAAGGGCCCGGTTTTCTTGAATTGGCATAGGAGGACGGTGGTCGCTCAATGATGGAGCGGCCCCCCTCCTTGCCCTGCCTATAAAAGGAGGGGCGAAGGAGGAGCTGAGCCAACCATCTCCGCATCCCTTCTTCCCTGTCTTCTACCTCTTCCTGGTCATGTTGAAGAGAAGAACCCGGGGTCAGCCCCCGGGCTTTAGCTTGTGGTTAGAGTTGTAGAATGTTTGTGCTGACGCTTGGGGAGTGAACCTGGTCCTTGCTCGGAGAAGACGCCATGGACGTATTGCCCGTGGTGTGGGAGATGTCAGGCTTACCTGTTGCGGGGAATCGCTTGCTCCTTCCGCCATGGTTGGCTGCCTGTTGAGTAGTGTGGCGCCCAGCTCCGGGCTACTTCTGCTCGTGGGCACAGTGATTGGGTCCTTGGCATCTCCGGGGCTTGCCAGGGGTGCAGACCTAGGGATCGTTGGTAATCCAGGCACTGCCCCCTCTGGAGGTCTTGGAGCTGATGTCGACGAGGGGTGCGCCTTCCTCCCCGCCGAAGTGGGGAACAGCGCGCTTCGAACCCCCTGGCTGTCTTGGTCGCCCGCCGTCTCTTCGGAGAAGGCGCCGGGCTGGAGTCCTTGCGCTCTTCGGGAGTAATGACGACGGAGAGAAAACGACGGAAGACGGAGATGGCGGGTGGTGAGGGGCCAGGTCGGAGTACAATGGCGTGGATGCCTTCGCCTTCGACCGGCAACCTGCCGCCTCGTCTTTCCGTTCTTCCCCTCCCTCCCCGGCACCATCATCACCATCCTCTTTGGGTGATAGCCGGGGACGGATGTTCCCTTGGTGCCTTCGCCTCCCCTCCAGCAGTCTTCCGGCAGAGCTTTGGTGGATGACTCCACCGAGGCTCAAGCCGGGGCTTCTTACTGGCCCTGGAGGTGGTGACCAGGGGAACGTCGCTCTGCTTCTGCACTCCTCCTTCGTAGCCTCGCCCTCCCGATCTTGTCAGGCCGCGCCAGGCGGGTCGCGACGGGACCGGGATGGGCTCCTGCTTTTCCTCCTTCCACCGCGGTGCCTGGTGGAGGGAAAATGAAAAGAGGAGATTACATGGCACTTATCTCTTTTAGGCATTTGCCAAATTTTAATTCAAATAATGTAATCTCTCAAGTCCATGTTTGTGTTCTGTAAGGCTTGTACTTGTACGATCGACATATTAATGAAAAAGATGAGCCTTGCCAGGAACCCGTGCACGTATATGTCCATGCAGAGGTGAAATGCCTCTTTGTTTTAAACAAACGAGTTTTCCCCGGCAGGCTATCCTGCTGGTACCCTTTTGATTCTGTTGCTGGGGACCTGAGCCTACCGGGCAAAAAATAAAGGGACCAGCCCCCCACCAACTCTTTTCCATCAAAGGCCACTGGGACCACCCTGGTTGAAGCAATGTTCGAGCCGGGGTGGGAGCACCTATGTTTCGAAGAGCGACGAGGTTTTCTTATGCACAAGTTTCAGCTTACATAATACTTATGGACAAGAGGTAGAACTTATCTGTTTGGCTTGCCAGGGATCGCAGTGTTAGGCTATCTCCTCAACTCCTTGTTGAAGCCAAGTTCACAACAGGAACCTGCAGCTTCATGCAGATGAGAATGATGCAGGATGCGATCCTATCTATATGCACATGCAAATGCTCATGAAATGCTTATGCAATGATCCTGGAATGCTTATGCATGCATGCAACTTGGTCGGGAGCCCCACAGCGCTTCGTTTATTTCTCTGTTGCTCATGGTCATCGCCTTGGCTTCGTACAAGGGGTTACATGCTACTGAGGCAAGGCCTATACAAAAGGGTGGCTACCGATCAGGGCCCGACAATCGCGCCTTACGAGTAGAACTTGCGGAGATGCTCAATATTCCATGAGTTTTGCAACTGAATGCCATCTCCGGTCTCCAGACGGACTGCGCCAGGTCTGGTGACTCGTACTACTCGGTAAGGGCCTTCCCACATCGGCATCAACTTGTTTGTACCCTTGGTGGACTGAACGCGCCTAAGGACAAGGTCGCCTTCCTGAAAACACCAGGCATGAACCCTGTGGCTATGATAGTGACGCAGGGCTTGCTGATACCATGCAGCACACGTAGTAGCCCGGAGACGGTTCTCCTAGAATAGCACAACGTTGTCACGCCGGTGCTGATCTTGCGCTACTTCATTGTAGGCAAGCACTCGAGGCAACCCGTAAATGATTTCCATGGGGATAACTGCTTTTGCCCCATAGACTAGGGAGAAAGGAGTCTGCCCGGTAGCCCGATTTGGTGTCGTTCTGAGGGACCAAAGGACTACCGGCAGATCATCGATCCACCTCCTGCTGCGCTTCCGCAACGTACAAAGGTTCTTGTTTTGAGTCCCTGCAGCACTTCAGCGTTCACCCTCTCATCTTGCCCATTGCTTCTCGGATGTGCAACAGAGGCAAATGAGATCCTACTTCCGAGGGAATGAACATATTACATGAAGGCGCGGCTCGTGAACTAGGTGCTGTTGTCGGTAATGATCCTCGCTGGGACTCCAAAACGACACACCAGTTCTTTCAAGAACTTGATACCTGACTGAGCAGTCACCTTTCTCACGACAGTCACTTCCGGTCACTTTGTAAACTTGTCAATAGCAACGAACAAGAATTGAAAGCCCCCGATTGCTTGGGGGAAAGGGCTGAGGATATAGAGCCCCCAGACCGAAAATGGCCATGATAAAGGGATTGTCTGAAGAGCTTGGGCATGCAAGTGGATGTTCTTGGAATGGAACTTGCAGGCTTCACACTTCGTGACTAGCTCGACCGCATCTTGGAGGGCTGTGGGCCTATAGAATCCTTGCCGGAATGCTTTCCCAACCAATGCCCTTGATCCAATGTGGGAGCCGCACAAGCCTGTGTGTATCTCAGCCAGCAGTTCCTTTCCTTCTTCCCGGCAGATGCACTTCAATTTCACACTGTTGGGCCTCCTTCTGTACAGAGTTTCATCGACAAACTGATACATACTGGCCCTCCGAGCTACTCTTTCAGCCTCATCTTGGTCATTGGGGAGTTCTCCAGTTTGGAGGAAGTGGACTATGTGCCTTGCCCAAGTTGGAGCCTGGGGCTCGGCAACGAGCACTAGCGGCACCTCCTCAACTACGGGAGCACATTCCTCGTTCGCAGGGACCATGGGCCCGGCTGGAGGGTGCAGTCCGGCAAGTTGTGAGGAGTTGTTTCCGGCAGGGTCCCTGCCAGGAGCGGAAGGCTCTACCGGGAGAGGCTTACCGGAGTCCATCTTTCTCCTTTTCTGGGCCTTTGTTGCTGGGGATACGGAGGGCTGAGTGAGATGGAGAACAAAAGTCCCTGGTTCCACAAGAAGCTTCTATGCAACACACTTTGACAGATGATCAACTATGTTGTTTTCCGCACGGGGTACGAGCTCTGTTTGCAATCCGTCAAAGTGCTCATCCAATCTCCTCACTTCATCGACGTATGCCTCCATCAATGGACTTTGGTAATCTTTGTTGACTTGTCTCCCCACAAGATGTGAGTCTCCTCAAATGATCAGCTTCTTGATTATCAATTCTGCGGCAATCCTGAGCCCGGCAAGGAGCCTTTCATACTATGTTGTATTGTTGGTTGCCTCTTCCTGAGCAAAATGCATCTGGACAATGTACTTCAAGTACTCCCCTGAGGGAGCGACGAGAAGCACGCCAGCTCCTGCACCTTGTAGGGAAAAGGCACCATCAAAATACATAATCCATTCTTGGGGCACCTCCTTGCCGGTGATAGCTATTTCTGGCATTTCCTCATCAGGGGTTGGCGTCCATTCCGCGATAAACTCTTCCAATGCCCTGCTCTGGATTGTTGATGTGCTCTCAAACTTCTGACCAAAACTGGCTAACTCCAAAGCCCATTCTGCTATTCTACCGGTAGACTCAGGGCTTTGGAGTATCCTTTGCAACGGGAAGCGAGTGACAACCGTGATCTCATGGCCTTGGAAGTAGTGGTGCAGTTTCCTTGAGGCCAGGATGAGACCAAAGATCAACTTTTGCACGCCAGAGTACCTTGATCGAGCCCCCTGTAGTAAGGAACTGACAAAGTACACTGGGTGTTGCACCACTTTCTTCCTTGATGTGTCCTTGGGGTTGCTCTCGCTATCGTGCTCACTTCTGTCCTGAATCTCGCCTGGCTCTGCCAGTCCTTGCTCACTCCCTGTTTCATCCACTTCCCGCTGTGCCACTAAGGCTGCACTAACCACTTGGTTGGTTGCCGCTAAGTATAGTAGTAATGGCTCCTGTGGCTTGGGTGCAACCAAAGTGGTCACAAATGACAAGTAGGCCTTCAACTCTTGCAAAGCTGCATCTACTTCTGGGGTCCACTTCATGGGTCCTGCCTTCTTCAGGATCTTGAAGAACGATAGGGCGCGCTCGGCATACCTAGAAATGAATCTGCTTAGCGCGGCAACACACCCTGTCACACGCCTCACATCCTTGAATGTCCTTGGCACTTGGATTTACTCGATATCTTTAATCTTGTCGAGATTGGCTTCATCCCCCTATGGGACACGAAGAATCCAAATAGCTTGCCGAAGGTAATGCCAAACACACACGTCTCCGGGTTGATCTTCAAGTTGATCTTGCGTAGATTAGCAAATGTCTCCTCCAAGTCCTGGATGAGGGTTGCTTTGTCCTTGGTCTTGACCACAATGTCATCCATGTAAGCCTCAATGTTTTTGTGTAGCTATGGCTCAAACCCAATCTGGACTACCCTTGCAAAAGTAGACCTGGCACTCTTTAATCTGAATGGCATGCTGAAAGTGCAACTATCCCTGGGTGGTTTTGGTAATTACTAACAGAATATAGCTCATTGAACTATTGCTCTTTCAAGATAATCATTTCAGAAAGTTCAATGACTGGCATGGCATGGATTAGGAATGTGGACCCCTCAAAATGCTAAGGACACATATTGGCTCAAGCTCAAGGATCTACATTTTCATTTTAGTGATCCAATGATCCAAGATCACATTGAGTCCATAGGAAAGCCAATACTATTAAAAGGGGATGAGGTGTTGCTTAATGGCTTGTTTGCTCAAAATGCTTAGTGATATGCTCCAGAATCCCTCAACCACTTTCTCATATCCACATATGTCCCAAACAAAAAGTCAAACTCGGCCCTACCAATTTGATCTATCCGGCGCCACCGACTTCACTTGACATAGCCACTGCCAGAAACCCTAGTCACTTCGGTCTCACCGATAGGGATCTCGGTCTCACCGGGATGGGATTGCAAACTCTCTGTTTCCCTTAACGTTTCGGTCCAACCGATATGAGCAATCGGTGCCACCGAGTTCGCAATGCAAACTCTCTGTTCCCCTTTCGTAACGTTTCGGTCCAACCGAAATGAGCGAATCGGTCCCACCGAGTTTGCCTGACCAACTGTCTGGTTAGCTTATTACCAAAGTTGGTCCCACCAAGTTTGTGTAATGGGTCTCCGAAATTATGTTATGCCCTAACCCTAATGAAATCAATCCCACCGAGTTGACATGTCGGTCCCAACGAAAACCCTAACGTTCACATTTTGGACTAAATCGATCTGACCGAGTTTTAGGATTCGGTCCCACCGAGTTCGGTGAATTGACTGTAACAGTTAGATTTTGTGTGGAGGCTATATATACCCCTCCACCCACTCTTCGTTCGTGGAGAGAGCCATCAGAACATGCCTACACTTCTAGCATACATTTTCTGAGAGAAAACCACCTACTCATGTGTTGAGACCATCCAACCACAAGAATCTCGATCTCCAGCCTTCCCCAAGTTGCTTTCCACTCAAATCATCTTTCCACCAAATCCAAATCTATGAGAGAGAGTTGAGTGTTGGGGAGACTATCATTTGAAGCAGAAGAGCAAGGAGTTCATCATCAGCACACCATCTAATACCTTTTGGAGAGTGGTGTCTCCTAGATTGGTTAGGCGTCACTTGGGAGCCTCCGACAAGATTGTGGAGTTGAACCAAGGTGTTTGTACGTGAAGATCTACCCTCTTGAGGCAAATCCTTCGTGGGCGATGGCCATTGTGGTATAGACAAGGTTGCTTCCTCGTGGACCCTTCGTGGGTGGAGCCCTCCGTGGACTCGCGCAACCGTTACCCTTCGTGGGTTGAAGTCTCCATCAACGTCGATGTACGATAGCACCACTATCGGAACCACGGGAAAAAAATTCTCCGCGTCTACATTGCGTTTGCTCCCTCCAAACTCCCCCTTACCTTCATATGCAAATGTTTTACATTCCGCTGCTATACTCTTAGATTTGCATGCGTAGGTTGATTGCTTGACTTGGGCTAAGTTGCTAAAATCTGCCAAGACTTAAAATTGGGAAAAGCCTAGATTTTTATTTGGTCAAGTAGTCTAATCACCCCCCTCTAGATATACTTTCGATCCTACAAGTGGTATCAGAGCTTTGGTCTCCATTGCCTTGATTTCCACAGCTTTTGGTGATCATAGCCTTGGTTTCACAACCTAGGAGAGTATGGTAAGTGAGGGAAATTACCGCCGTAGAGTTCCTTACTTTGATGGTACAAATTTTGCTAGTTGGAAGCATAAGGTGAAAATTAAAATTCATATTCTTGGACATAACCCCGTCGTTTGGGCTATTGTGTGTATTGGCTTGCAAGGTGTAATATTTGATGGGAGAGAACCGAACCATGAAGCTACCGCGGAGTTGAAGATGCTGCAATACAATGCTCAAGCTTGCGATATCCTCTTCAACGGACTGTGCACCGAAGAATTCTACAAAATCAGCCGTCTTGAGAATGCAAAGGAAATTTGGGATACTTTGATTGATATGCACGAAGGTACCGACTCCGTCAAGGAATCCAAATTGGATGTGCTTCAAAGTCAACTTGACAATTTCAAAATGAAGGATGGTGAAGGTGTCGCTGAAATGTAATCTAGGCTTGCTCTTATCACAAATGAGATTACCGGCTTAGGAAGTGAAGAGATGACTGATAGATTCATCATCAAGAAGATCCTAAGAGCCTTGGATGGAGAATATGATACCGTGTGCACATTGATCCAAATCATGCCCAATTACAAAGATCTCAAGCCAACGGAAGTCATTGGAAGAATTGTTGCTCATGAGATGTCACTCAAGGATAAGGAAGAGCTTCACAACAAGTCAAGTGGTGCTTACAAAGCCTCATGTGATGCTCCTACATCATCAAGTGAGAAACAAACCTTCAATGAGGAATTGAGTCTAATGGTGAAGAACTTCAACAAGTTCTACAAGAGTAGAAGCAAGGAAAGAAGTTCCAAGTCAAGGTCCTACAATGACAAAAGATCTTCGAGTTGTGAGCGTAATTACTACAATTGTGGAAGACCGGGACACTACTCCAATGAGTGTACGGCCCCCTACAAAAGAAGACAAGATTCACCCAAAAGGAGAATTAGAAGAGAAGAATCACCACCTAGAGAGAGGAGGAGTAGAGATGATCGTTATGAACGAAGATCCTCTCAGAGAAGCAAGGATTCGTAGAGGAAGGACAAATCATAAAAGAGCTACACAAAGCGAAGACATCAAGCTCATGTTGGTGAACGGGTATCCGGCTCCGGCTCCGACCATCACTCCGAAAGAAGTTATCACTCCGACTCCGAATATACTCAAGATGAAGGTGTTGCCGATCTAGCACTTGTGTCAACCAACACCTACTACATATTTGACTCACCAAATGAAGGAATTGGAAGATGCTTCATGGCTAAAGGCCCAAAAGTATCACACCCCGAGTATGTTGATTTCAATAGTGATGTAGATGATTTGCTAGGTGATGATGATTTCCTTATTGACAACTCTATTGATGAAAACTATGATGAACTTGCTATTAATCATGCTAATCAAGATAAAACAAATGATGATGATAAGAAGGACATTGAGCATCTAATTGAAGAACTAAACACTCTTAAGTTAGCTCATGAAACTACCTTGGAAGATAATTGAGAACTTTTAAAGACTCATGAGAAGTTATGATTTGAAAAGCTCAACCTTGAGCAAGAGCATGGGTTCTTAAAAGCAATCAATGATGATCTTCGCAAGAAAAGTTCTTCTTACATTGCCAAGCGTTTACTCTTATCTACTTACATGCCACAAGTTAAATCTAGCAACAAGAGTAAGAAAGATTCTTCTTCTAGTAGTAACAACAATAATCATGCTAAATCCAATGTTGTTGCATCTAGTAGTTCTCTTGATTCCACTAATGATTCTCTTAGGCAAGTTACACTTGAGCAAGAAAATAGGTTATTGAAGGGAATTATAGAGAAAGGTGTTTACAAGAGCCTTGCCGGGAGTAAGCAATTTGAGGAAATTGTATGCAAGCAAGGAAGGCACCGGAAGAATCAAGGTGTTGGTTTTGAACGAAAGTTCAATGCCAATGGAGTTGAGTGTGAAGAAGATCAATACCCCAAGACAAAGTTTGTTCCTCAACAAGAGAAGTATGATCCTACTTCTTTCCAAGGGACACAAGCTCAAGATGACCTTCCACCACAAGACCACAAGCAAAAGGGCAAGGACAAGCTTCAAGAGGAGATTGATGCATTTGAAGAAGCTCCTAAGGCCTTGGTGAAGTGGGTTCCCAAGATTACATCAGGTTCTACTTCATCAAGTATGACTACAACTCCAAGGATTCCCATCAAGATGATGTGGATCCCGAAGAAGAAGAACTATAGAGTTCTTGAGGGTGACTCCGCCAACAAACTTCACTCATATCATCTTGGCGAGGACAAGTGCAAACAACTTCCACATCTTGCACTAGTTCAAGGAGTCACAAACCCTCTTGTTGGTAAGACAAGGGACAAGGTAACCTAATGCTTTCATGGACATCATCTATGTGTACATCACTCTATGTCTATGGATATCCTTATTTGTTCCTTGTGGGACTAACCCATGTAGGTATTGAAAGTGCAACTCACTCCAATGGATTGCTCCAAATGATCAACATAAACATTGAGCATCCACATCTTCAACATCTACATGAAGTCATCATCGACAAAACCCAAGGTTAGTTCATCCCTCTTAGGGGGGATATCACATTTACTCTAATCAATTGAGCTAAAGCAACTCTAATGGTGTGAACACAACAATGCTTTATGTAAAAGTGGCAACCCCACTTGTACTTAAACGATAAGTATGACCTATGATCAAATGTTCTCATTTGACTCCTAAGTCAATATACTCATATATAGATGACCTAGTCATCGCCAATTGCTTGATAGATGCTAGAGTGTTTGTGCATGCTTTGTCACATATTTCATTTGCCATTTTGTTGTGTGAGTGTTGCATATTTATACTCATTCGAGGACATCCATTTGTTGCTTTGATTGTTTGGCTTTTCTTTTACCAAATGGATGGACAAGAATGCCTAAGAACTTCCTCTAGCTATTTATGCTTTTCTCGTCTCAAACTCTATTCATGCTACATCACAAAGTTTGATTGAGTCAGATTCGAACCACTCTGTGTGAGGAGCACTCAGAGTACCCGATTCGCCATAGACTTAAACTTCCAAAACCTCTCTGTGTATTTCGGTATGACCGATCCATCCACTTCGGTCACACCGAGCTCACTGACTTGATCTATGTTTTCAATCTCGGTGCAACCGATTTGAACTTTTCGGTCACACCGAGTTGTAGTAACCGCTTGCAATTCTGCATCTCGGTGCCACCGAGTTGTTCCACTCGGTCACACCGACAGGGTCAGGATATATAAACCCACGGGTGAGATTTTGGAAATTTCTTCAAACCTCCTCAGCCCACGCGTGCCCTGCTCTGCCGTCTCGGGTCTCCGGATCGTCATCTTGTCGTCAGGGACCTCCCGCCGCTGGTTTCCATTGCCGTCAACGGGATTCTGCCCCGCCGTTGTCGCTGTAGCGAACTCACCGCCGAGCTAGGGTATGAGTTCAATCTTTTGTGCTAATTCCTTACTCCGATTCTTAGCACATTGCTTTGCCATGATCATTACCATGTATGAAATCAATCTATCTAGAGAAAACTTCCTTTAGGTTAGGTTTGATTCGAAAATTTAGGGTTAGGTCTCCGCCGAACCCATCTCGGACTAACCGAGTTGTAGAAATCGGTCTCACCGATTTGGCTTAGGCCATTGCACATGCGCTTTTCGGTCTCACCAAAAATTGCAAATCGGTGCGACCGAATTCAACTCTCTGTGAAACCCTAGCAATCTCGGAGCCACCGAACTGTGACTCGGTCTGACCGAGTTCACTAGTTTAGACTCCAAAAGTTGCTTTAGTGTCACCGAGTTTAACAAATCGGTAGGTCTGAAATGCTTTCTATGGAGAACTAAAACTAAGTTTTTGACTCGTCTGTTTTGCAAAAAATCTGCACTTTGTGATGCTCATCCACTCTACCTCATCTATATCCATTGTTGAGGAAATCGTTAACTGGTAGCTACTCGGTTGGCTGGTGAGTAGGGGATTAATAGGCTAATCGGCAAGTTAATCGACCATTTAATCAATTAATCGGACGATATCTATTCATAGGGTCTGCTGTCAGTTTGCTTGCCAGAATGTTTGACCAGAGTGATAGCCAGAACAAATCAGAAGAGCAAGTGCAAATGAGTGACGGCACTAGTCCCTCAAGCAGCTATGATGTGGGCAGCAGGAGCACTCCAAGCAATTTGCCCAAGGCAGCCACCAGATCAAGGAAGAAGAGAACCTCAGATTCTGGGGATGAGGACTATGTGGCTACAGAGGAGGATCTCCAAAAAGAAAGTTCTGACGAAAGAATATGGAACTGCTGCTGCAACAAAACCTGGTTTGCACAAGAAGGCACCAGCTAAGAGAGTTCCAATGTCTAAGGCCAGCGCCTCCATTCAGGAACCTTCCAAATCAACTGGAGGAGAGGCTGCTGGTGAGGATAAGAAGAAGAAGGAAAGAAAGAGGGGAAGATGGTGCAAGAAGGTTAGAGCGACCAGACCTCAAACAGTCCGATCTCTGTGCATCAGTGTCATCCTTGGATCGGTAATGCTGACACGCACAGTACTTGAATGATTTATAACAGAGTAGCAATCACACACTTATGACATCGAATGTCTCAAAAGAGAACTTATTACAATAAATATGGCTTAAGGCCATCTAATACGATAACAGCGGACGGCTTGGAAGATAAAGTGAGTCCATCAACTCCAACGGCATCACTGAGTGAAAGACCACGACCTAAGGCTCATTACTCGTCGTCTGAAAAGTCTGCAACATGATACGTTGCAGCCCGAAAACGGGTCAGCGCATGGAATATGCTGGCAAGGCAACACAAAAGAGTAATGAACAGAATAAAGCTATCACTATATGCATATATGGCTGGTGGAGGCTGTATGGTTAATATGTTTTGCGAAAAGCCAATTTTTTCCTACAACAAAGGAATATATTTTATTTAACTACAAAGTTGGTTGAAAGCATTGAGAATGGTAAACCCCATCTCAATCCCAATTAAAAGCAATTAATAACCCAACAAAATTAATTTAGAGTGATGAGATCAACATGATAATCCAAGAACTAGATACTCAAGATGTCCATAACCGGGGACACGGCTAACCATGATTAGTTTGTACACTCTGCAGAGGTTTGTGCACTTTTCCCCACAAGACTCGATCTCCTCCGTTTGATTTCTCGCACTACATGACGTTTGAGAAACGGATGACCGAGACACAGTCTTTCCCAAGAGGTCCCCTTAACCGATAGATAGGCCTGTACACCTACAATCCCCTACATCTGCTAGCCCATCATGGAAAGGTTTCCCACAACTTACTCAACTATGCCAGAGCCCATAATGGCATGTGGCTGCACACGGAAGTTTCTAGCATGAATAATCTTATGATCCCTTTGAGCTTGGGTGGCAGTCCATAGGAGAATCACACGGTACCCCGAGATTTCCAAAAAAAATACAGGCAATCACTGGGTTCCCCAGGTGTCTCAATCCACCCAGATGTGTATTAAAGTTGCCACCTTAAGTTAACCATTAATTAGCAATACTCACGTTTATCATGGATACACTCAAACCCAATCCACGTCTACGAGCATAGCATAGCAATATAAGCAACGTAGAAGTAACTCCCAACGGTTTGATAATAAACAGGTGAATAAGTACTACCTCAACTACTTCCCAAACCCACAATTTAATCAGATCCTAACCATGCAATTGTTTGAGGATTGATGTAATGCAATAAAACTGGGTAGTAAAGAGGTATGATCAAAGTGTTACTTGCCTTGCTGACGATCCGTGAAACCTAGAGACTCGTACTAGCACGCTTCGCACTCCGGGTACTCTATCGCAAACAAAAAAGCGTACAATAAGCAATCAAGCAAGGGCACGGGTAAAACTCAAATAAGAGATCTAACCAGAAAGTTCAATTTAAGAACTCCGGTTTGCAAAAAGAATCAAATGAAACGAAGCAACAAAACTCAAACGGCGAAAGAAACAAGCTTCGTTTACTATTCTGGACTAAAGTCAAATTTTACAGCAGCAAAAACTTGTTTAAGTTGATTAAGAAGAAAGAGGGCTTCGAGACGAAACTCTAGGCGCTTGAATCGCCTGATTCCGATAAACGAGCGAAAAGAGAAACTAAAACGAAAATCGGATCAGAAATCACGATAGAAAATAATCACGGAAAATCCGAGAAAAAGAAAAACTGACGAACGAACGTTCGCTGTCTGCAGCTAAACGGTGAAAACCGTTCGTTAAAACGAACGTACGAACACGCGTTCGCCAAATAACTAAACCGAAAAAACCGATTTAAAATAGAAAAACGCATCTAGGGTTTCGAAAAAAACCGATCGGTTTTCTCGCGAAAACCGAGGCGGCGTCGGCGGCTACCTCCGGCGGGATCCGGCGAAACAGCTGCGGCGGCGAGCAGCTCCACTGCGCGGCGACGGCAGGTGGCGGCGGGCATCGGCGGCGGCACGCGACAGCGGTTGGCAGCGGCGGCGGGCTGGCGCGGGCGGCGGCTAGGGTTTCAGCAGCGGCGGGCTGGTGGGCTGTGGCCTCGGACGGCGCGGCTTATAAAGCCTCCCCCGGGCGGAGTCCCGGGCGGATACGGCCCAATGTCGGTTTCCTTTTTTAAAAAAAATTATTCCGTGCAGAAAAACGAATAAAAGAAATACTAAACGGACTCCAAAAATCTTGAAATAAATTTTCCCTGTCCTATAAAAATCTACCGGACAAGTTGAACATTTATTTGGGACACTAGTGCAATTTTGAAAAACGCATATTTTTCCTAATTCAAATAAAATAGCGATATAATTCTTATTTGATTTGAATATTAAATCTCCAATATTTCTTTATGTTGAGGAAGTCATTTTATCCTCTCTATTTTACTTTTATAAAAGAAATATTCAAATAGAAAATAATTAAAATCAAACGATAAATTTGAGAAAAACTCAAATATGAAAATAACGAAATTCCCAACTCTCTCCGTGGGTCCTTGAGTTGCGTAGAATTTCTTGGATCAAGCCAAAATGCAGTAAAATATGATATGCAATGATGATCTAATGCATAACATTCCAAACTAAAAATTTGGGATGTTACAAACCTACCCCCCTTAAGATGAATCTCGCCCTCGAGATTCGGGTTGGCTAGAAAATAGGTGAGGGTAATCCTTCCGTAGGTCTTCCTCTCAATCCCAGGTGGCTTCATCTCCGGTATGGTGGCTCCACTGAACCTTGCAGAACTTGATAACTTTGCTGCGTGTGACTCGGCTGGCAAACTCGAGAATCTTGACTGGCTTCTCCTCGTAGGTTAAATCACTATCCAACTGTATCGCTTCCAGCGGCACTGTATCTCTCAGAGGAATATCGGCCATCTCTGCATGGCACTTCTTCAACTGAGAAACGTGGAACACATCGTGAACTCCTGACAATCCTTCGGGCAATTCCAACTTGTAAGAAACTTCTCCCATACGTTCCAAAACTTTGTATGGTACCACAAAACATGGTGCTAACTTTCCCTTAACTCCAAAACGCTTCACTCCTCGAAGTGGGTATACACGAAGATACACTCTGTCTCCAACTTCGTAAACTGTCTCCTTGCGTTTAGAATCCGCATAACTCTTCTGCCTGGACTGGGCTACCTTGAGTCTATCGCGAATCAGTTTAACCTTCTCTTCACACTGTTTAATCAAATCTGGTCCAAACAACTGTCAGTCTCCAACTTCATCCCACAACAACGGTGTTATGCACCTCCTTCCGCACAATGCTTCGAAAGGGGCCATCTTCAAACTGGCTTGATAGCTATTGTTGTAAGAGAACTCTGCATAAGGCAAATTGTCGTCCCAACTAGATCCATAGTCTAGCGCACAAGCTCTCAACACGTCCTCCAGAATCTGATTGACTCTCTCAGTCTGTCCATCCGTCTGCGGGTGAAAAGCTGTGCTGAACTCTAGCCTGGTTCCCAAAGTTTCATGCAACTGATTCCCAAACTTTGAGGTAAACTGGGTTCCTCTATCTGATACAATGGTCCTCGGAACTCCATGTAGACATATGATCCTGGTCATGTATATCTTTGCCAACTTAGCACTGGTGTAAGTGGTCTTAACTTGGATGAAATGAGCTACCTTCGTCAAACGATCGACTACAACCCATATAGAATCATAGCCTGAATGAGTCCTGGGCAATCCCATGATGAAATCCATGCCTAGCTTATCCCACTTCCATTCGGGTATCGGCAATGGTTTTAGCAATCCTGCTGGCTTCTGATGCTCTGCCTTCACTCTCTGACATACATCACAAACTGCTACATACTCCACAATATCCTTCTTCATTCCGGTCCACCAGAAACTATCCTTCAAATCCAGATACATCTTAGTATTTCCTAGGTGAATCGAATAGGGCGAATAATGGGCCTCCTGCAGAATCAACTTCCTGATCTCCTGATCATTTGGCACCTATATGAGGTCCTCAAACCATAAGGTATCGTGCTCATCCTCACGAAATCCTTTAGCCTATCCTTTGCTCATCCTTTCCTTTATCTCGGCTATCTCCTTGTTCGTCTTCTGAGCGTCTCTGATCTTATCCATCAAAGTAGATTGAATCTCCAGGGTTGCTACATAGCCTCTCGGAACTATCTCCAAACATAGATCACGAAGGTCTTCTGCTAACTCCTTGGGTAACTCTCCGGTCATGAGTGTATTGACATGACTCTTGCGGCTCAACGCATCGGCTACTACGTTAGCCTTTCCGGGATGATAATGCAACTTCATATCATAATCCTTAATGAGCTGCAACCATCTCCTCTACCTGAGATTCAACTCCTTCTGCGTGAAGATATACTTCAAACTCTTGTGATCCGTGTATACCTCACAATGGTTTCCGATGAGAAAATGTCTCCAAGTCTTCAACGCATGCACCACGACTGCTAACTGGAAATCATGCGTAGCGTAATTCAACTCATGGGGTTTAAGCTGTCGTGAGGCGTATGAAACTACTCTCCCTTCCTGCATAAGCACGGCTCCAAGTCCTCGACGAGAAGCGTCGCAATACACTTCATAATCCTTGCGTTGATCTGGTAGAATCAACACTGGTGATGTAACCAAGCATTTCTTCAACTCCTGAAAACTGGCCTCACATTCCTCAGTCCATTTGAACTTGGTGTCCTTCTTTAACAACTCCGTCATAGGCTTTGCAATCTTCGAGAAACTCTCAATGAACCTCCGGTAGTATCCTGCGAGTCCAAGAAAACTCCGGATCTCTCCAACTAACGTGGGTGCTTCCCAATTTGTCATAGTGACAACTTTGGTGGGGTCTACCACTATTCCTTCTCCGGATATAACATGTCCAAGGAATCCAAATTCCTTCAACCAAAACTCGCACTTGCTGAACTTGGCGTATAGCTGATGTTCTCTGAGCTTCCCAAGTACTAAACGCAAATGCTCTTTATGCTCCTCTTCATTCTTCGAGTAGACCAGAATATCATCAATGAACACCACGACGAACTTATCCAAAAAATACATAAACACCTTGTTCATCATGCTCATAAAATAGGCAGGTGCATTAGTCAGACCAAATGACATAACGGTATACTCATATAGCTCGTACCTTGTGGTAAAAGCTGTCTTAGGTATATCCTGCTCTCGAATCTTCAGCTGGTGGTACCCTGATCGCAGATCAATCTTGGAGAACACCTTAGCTCCCTGCAGCTGGTCAAACAAATCATTGATCATCAGCAGTGGGTACTTGTTCTTGATCGTCACCTCATTCAATCCTCGATAGTCAACAACCATCCTCAATGATCCATCCTTCTTGTCTACTAGAAGCACTGGTGATCCCCAAGGTGACGAACTTGGGCGAATATAACCTTTATCCAGTAACTCCTTAATCTGTTTCTTAATTTCCTCTAAATCCTTTGCGGGCATTCTGTACGGTCTCTTAGATATTGGCCCTGTGCCTGGCAAAAGCTCAATCAAAAACTCAATGTCTCTATCCGGTGGCATGCCTGGCAACTCTTCTGGAAATACGTTCAGGAAATCCTTCACCACTGGTACTTCCTCCTGTACAACTCCTGATAAGGAATTTACTTGAGTCCTATTCGGCACATGCCAGGATACATACTTGATCCTTCTTTCTTCTGGGGTGGTGAGCAAAATAGTCTTACTGGCGCAATCGATGTTTCCTCCATACATCGATAGCAAATCCATACCCAGAATCACATCCAAACCTTGCGACTCCAAAATTATCAGGTCTGAGGGGAAAACATGCCTACCTATGGTCAATGGCATCTGAAAACATCCTTGGCTTGCCATATACTCTGCTCCTGGCGAGCTTACTAACATAGGTGTACTAAGAACTTTGGTGGGCAGTTTATACTTATCCACAAAACCCCTTCATATGTATGAATGTGATGCACGAGTACCAAAAAGAACGACTGCAGTAAATGACTTAACCAAAAACTTACCTATTACTGCATCTGGTTGGGCTTCAACCTCCTCCACATTAACGTGATTCACTTGTCCCCTGTTGAAAGGGTTGGGCTTCTTCCCAGAGCTTCCATTGCCGTTTCCATTCTTAGCTTCAGGACATTCATTAGCATAATGTCCGGTCTTCTGGCACTTGTAGCAAGTAACGTGGCTTAAATCTTTCTTGGCGGGCGTTGCCGGGTTGGAACGGTTCTGTCTGCTGTTTCCTCCGTTACCATTCCCGTTCTTGGAGCCACTATGGTTGTGCGAACTTCCTCCAGTGTGATTGTGACCTCCATGGTTATGGACAAGTCCTCCCGAGTTCGGGGTGAAACAGGGTCTCTGCTAGGCTCCAGAATTATACTTCCCTTGCCCATACTTCCTCTTGCGGTTGTCAATCTGCTACTACTTCCCTTCAATCATGAGAGCTCTATCTACCAACTCCTGGTAGTTATTGAAATTTGCCACCATCAACTGCATGCTCAGCTCATCATTCAGTCCTTCCAGAAACTTCTCCTGCTTAGCTACATCCGTAGCGACTTCATCTTGGGCATAACGTGCTAGCTTACTAAAGTCATCCACATACTGGCCAACGGTGCGCCCTCCTTGGCGTAAGTTGCAAAACTCACGCTTCTTCATAGCCATAGCTCCTATTGATACATGGGCAGTGCGAAAAGCCTGCTGGAACTGGTCCCATGTAACAGTGTCGATGGGGTAAGTGGCTATGAAATTCTCCCACCATGATGCTGCGGGTCCATCAAGCTGATGTGCGGCAAAACGCACTCTCTCCGCATCTGTGTATCCTGAAGTGGTCAACTCCCTTTCAGTCTTGCGGAGCCAATTATCTGCAACTATCGGCTCGGTGCTACTAGAGAACACCGACGGATTCAGCCTTAGAAAACGGGCTAAGTGATCAACTGGTGGTGGTGGTGGTGGGTTGTTGTTGTTGTTGTTCCCCTGGTTCTGTTTCTGGACTAGTATCTGCATCAATGCATTCTGCTGCTGGATCAACTAAGTGAGTTCCGGTGGGAAAGAAAATCCATTGTCGCGTCTCGGAGGCATCTGCTGGGTTTAGAAAAGGTGAGAAAACAGAGTAGAATGAGGTCTAGGAGAAAACACTACCCATATGCACATGAGACAAACACAAACATATCACTCAATCAATCAAATAAGGGCATACAATCGGTCTAGAACTATCGTTACAAAAGTGCTCGAACTATACTATATACATGGTGGAATGCTACTACTGATATGGTGGTCGACTAGAAAAATTGATCGGTCAAAGACTCCATGATATCCGCTCCAGCTTCATCAACATAGTCATCATCGCTGTAGTCGGGGTCCGAGTCGGTGTCATCGATGATGATGTAGTTCTTCGGGCAAGTGGAATCGTCGTCTTCTCCTCCTGGCGCGGGATCTCCCGTGAATACTCCGATCTTCCTTGTCAGGTCGTCATTCTTCGCCACTAGTACGACGATTTCCTCCTCATAGTCTTCGCGAGTAGCCTTGAGTTCTTCCTCCAGCTCCGTGATCCTTGTCATCGCCTTCTTCAAATCTGTCATTCCTGCGCACATCTGGTTCTCCTGGCATCGAATGTGCTGGTTTAACTCCTCGATGTAAGCTGCAATTGATCTATCCTTCGTGGTGCTGATCAACTCCCATTGCTCATCTCGGCGCCCACAAATCTGGTAGATAGTATCCTTGTGATCCTTGTGGTAAACTTCTCCAGTGCGCCCCATGGTGCTGTGGGCTGCCATACTCTTTCCTAGACTCCAGGTTGGTGCATCAAAGGAAAACTCTATGGGCTCAGTGACTGGCGTGAATGTCCTTCCTGGAACTTGAAATTGAATCATCCAGCGCTCCTCTTCTGGTAAAGTGGCGTTGTAAGTCCCGGTGAAGCTTGGTATTCCGATGTTCAGGTACCTAGTAACTACCTTGAAGTGGCGTCCAAAAGGGGTGTCTTCATCCGGTTGCGTGAACTTGATCCTTGCATCTGCCATCCTAAAGAGTAGAAAATGGAGAGGAGTCCGAAATGAGAAGAGAGTAGTGATCTAGGGCTTTAGCTTAGCGGTCGTGTCCTACAGTCAGTGTGTGCTCTGATACCATCTTGTAGCGACCAGACCTCAAACAGTCTGATCTCTGTGCATCAGTGTCATCCCTGGATCGGTAATGCTGATACGCATAGTACTTGAATGATTTATAACAAAGTACTAATCACACACTTATTACATCGAATGTCTCAAAAGAGAACTTATTACAATAAATATGGCTTAAGGCCATCCAATACGATAACAGCGGAAGGCTTGGAAGATAAAGTGAGTCCATCAACTCCAACGGCATCACTGAGTGAAAGACCATGACCTAAGGCTCCTTACTCGTCGTCTGAAAAGTCTGCAACATGATACGTTGCAGCCCGAAAACGGGTCAGCACATGGAATATGCTGGCAAGGCAACACAAAAGAGTAATGAACAGAATAAAGCTATCACTATATGCATATATGGCTGGTGGAGGCTGTATGGTTAATATGTTTTGCGAAAAGCCAATCTTTCCCTACAACAAAGGAATATATTTTATTTAACTACAAAGTTGGTTGAAAAAATTGAGAATGGTAAACCCCATCTTAATCCCAATTAAATGTAATTAATAACCCAACAAAATTAATTTAGAGTGATGAGATCAACATGATAATCCAAGAACTAGATACTCAAGATGTCCATAACCGGGGACACGGCTAACCATGATTAGTTTGTACACTCTTCCGAGGTTTGTGCACTTTTCCCCACAAGACTCAATCTCCTCCATTTGATTTCTCGCACTACATGACGTTTGAGAAACGAATGACCGAGACACAGTCTTTCCGAAGAGGTCCCCTTAACCGATAGATAGGCTTGTGCACCTACAATCCCCTACATCTGCTAGCCGATCATGGAAAGGTTTCCCACAACTTACTCACCTATGTCAGAGCCCATAATGGCATGTGGCTGCACACGGAAGTTTCTAGCATGAATAATCTTATGATCCCTTTGAGCCTGGGTGGCAGTCCATAGGAGAATCACACGGTACCCCGGGATTTCCAAAAAAATACAGGCAATCACTGGGTTCCCCAGGTGCCTCAATCCACCCAGATGTGTATTAAAGTTGCCACCTTAAGTTAACCATTAATTAGCAATACTCACGTCTGTCATGGATACACTCAAACCCAATCCACGTCTATGAGCATAGCATAGCAATATAAGCAACGTAGAAGTAACTCCCAACGGTTTGATAATAAACAGGTGAATAGGTACTACCTCAACTACTTCCCAAACCCACAATTTAATCAGATCCTAACCATGCAATTGTTTGAGGATTGATCTAATGCAATAAAACTGGGTAGTAAAGAGGTATGATCAAAGTGTTACTTGCCTTGCTGACGATCCGTGAAACCTAGAGACTCGTAGTAGCACGCTTCGCACTCCGGGTACTCTATCACAAACAAACAAGCATACAATAAGAAATCAAGCAAGGGCACGAGTAAAACTCAAATAAGAGATCTAACCAGAAAGTTCAACTTAATAACTCCGGTTTGCAAAAGGAATCCAATGAAACGAAGCAACAAAACTCAAACAGCAAAAGAAACAAGCTTCGTTTACTATTCTGGACTAAAGTCAAATTTTACAGTAGTAAAAACTTGTTTAAGTTGATTAAACAGAAAGAGGGCTTCGAGACGAAACTCTAGGCGCTTGAATCGCCTGATTCCGATAAACGAGCGAAAAGATAAACTAAAACAAAAATCGGATCAGAAATCACGATAGAAAATAATCGCGGAAAATCCAAGAAAAAGAAAAACTGACGAACAGACTAACGAACAAACGTTCGCTGTCTGCGGCTAAACGGTGAAAACCGTTCGTTAAAAGGAACATACGAACGGGCGTTCCCTAAATAACTAAACCGAAAAAAATCGATCTAAAATATATAAAAACGCATCTAGGGTTTCGAAAAAAACTGATCGGTTTTCTCGCGAAAACCAAGGCGTTGGCGGCGGCTACCTCCGGCGGGATCCGGCGAAACGGCGGCGGCGGCGAGTGGCTCCGTGGCGTGGCGACGGGCGGCGGGGCGACGGCGGGTGGTGGCGCGGCGGCGGCGGCGGGCTGGCGCGGGCGGCGGCTAGGGTTTCGGCGGCGGCGGGCTGGTGGGCTGCGGCCTCGGGCGGCGCGGCTTATAAAGCCTCCCCCGGGCGGAGTCCCGGGCGGATACGGCCCAAAGTCGGTTTCCTTTTTTAAAAAAATTATTCCACACAGAAAAATGAATAAAATAAATACTAAACGGACTCCAAAAATCCTGAAATAAAATTTCCCCGTCCTCTAAAAATCTACCGGACAAGGTGAACATTTATTTGGGACTCTAATGGAATTTTGAAAAACACATATTTTCCTAATTCAAATAAAATAGCGATAAAACTCCGAGTAAAATTCTTATTTGATTTTAATATTAAATATCCAATATTTCTTTATTTTAAGGAAGTCATTTTATCCTCTCTCTTTTATTTTTATAAAAGAAATATTCAAAGAGAAAATAATTAAAATCAAACGATCGTCTTTTCAAAATTTGAGAAAAAGTCAAATATGAAAATAACGAAATTCCCAACTCTCTCCATGGGTCCTTGAGTTGCGTAGATTTTCTTGGATCAAGCTAAAATGCAATAAAATATGATATGCAATGATGATCTAATGCATAACATTCCAAATTGAAAATTTGGGATGTTACAAAGGTGGACCCCATGGCAGAATTTGAAAGGCATTCTTCTGAAGAAGATGATGAAGAGGAAAAGGATCCTGCACCAGCACCCAAGTCCCAAAAGCTTATGGGGGATGCTATCAAGTCAGGGGCTGCTTCTTCAAAGCCCAAGAGTGCCCCCAAAGCTGCTGCTCAAGCTCAAAAGTCTTCTAAACCCAAGAGAAGCACTAGGAACATCCCAGCTAAAGAGAAGAACAAGGCCCCAGTGCCTGAAGTTGAAGAAGAAGATGCTGAAGCCCAAGTGCTAAGGAAACTGAAACCAAAGATTCTAGACCATAATGACACTCATCTAGTGGCATAGGATATGACATCGGGAAGGATGCGGGTCTGAGACTTTGGAGACAGTCTGATCCATATGTTGTGAGAAGGAAGACTGCTATGGACTACAGGTTCCACACCAAA
This sequence comes from Aegilops tauschii subsp. strangulata, assembly GCF_002575655.3. Taxonomy (NCBI): domain Eukaryota; kingdom Viridiplantae; phylum Streptophyta; class Magnoliopsida; order Poales; family Poaceae; genus Aegilops; species Aegilops tauschii. Next base: position 265,854,168 of record NC_053038.3, on the reverse strand, counting down.
GAACAACAAGATTTTTATGAGACCATTTTGCTTGACAAGAAACCTATAGTTTGTGATATAAAGTGGGTTGATTGGGATTTCATTGATGAGAATGAAGACTATTTTCCTGGAGTTCATGAAAGCTTCAAAGCTTGTGGAGTTGACAAGTTTGTGGGACAAAAGCTTACCAAATGGAATGATGAGATCATTATGCAGTTCTATTCTACAACTGATTGATGTCTACTACGTAACCTTCTTGTAGACGTTGTTGGGCCTCCAAGTGCAGAGGTTTGTAGGACAGTAGCAAATTTCCCTCAAGTGGATGACCTAAGGTTTATCAATCCGTGGGAGGCATAGGTTGAAGATGGTCTCTATCAAACAACCCTGCAACCAAATAACAAAGAGTCTCTTGTGTCCCCAACACACCCAATACAATGGTAAATTGTATAGGTGCACTATTTCGACGAAGAGATTGTGACACAAGTGCAATATGGATGATAGATATAGGTTTTTGTAATCTGAAAATATAAAAACAGCAAGGTAACAAGTCATAAAAGTGACCACAAACGGTATTGCAATGCTAGGAAACAAGGCCTAGGGTTCATACTTTCACTAGTGCAAGTTCTCTCAACAATAATAACATAATTGGATCATATAACTATCACTCAACATGCAACAAAGAGTCACTCCAAAGTCACTAATAGAGGAGAACAAATGAAGAGATTATTGTAGGGTACGAAACCACCTCAAAGTTATTCTTTCTGATCGATCTATTCAAGAGTCCGTAGTAAAATAACACGAAGCTATTCTTTCCGTTCAATCTATCATAGAGTTCGTACTAGAATAACACCTTAAGACACAAATCAACCAAAACCCTAATGTCACCTAGATACTCCAATCTCACCTCAAGTATTTGTGGGTATGATTATACGATATGCATCACACAATCTCATATTCATCTATTCAAACCAACACAAAGTACTTCAAAGAGTGCCCCAAAGTTTATACCGGAGAGTCAAGACGAAAACGTGTGCCAACCCCTATGCATAAGTTCACGAGGTCACGGAACCCGCAAGTTGATCACCAAAACATACATCAAGTAGATCACGTGATATCCCATTGTCACCATAGATAAGCACATGCAAGACATACATCAAGTGTTCTCAAATCCTTAAAGACTCAATCCGATAAGATAACTTCAAAGGGAAAACTCAATCCATTAAAAGAGAGTAGAGGGGGAGAAACATCATAAGATCCAACTATAATAGCAAAGCTCGCGATACATCAAGATCGTACCACCTCAAGAACATGAAAGAGAGAGATCAAACACATAGCTACTGGTACATACCCTCATCCCCGAGGGTGAACTACTCCCTCCTCGTCATGGCGAGCGCCGGGATGATGAAGATGGCCACCGGAGAGGGATTCCCCCCTCCAGCAGGGTGCCAGAACAGGTCTAGATTGGTTTTCGGTGGCTATAGAGGCTTGCGGCGGCGGAACTCCCGATCTAGGTTATGTTCTGGAGGTTTGGGTATTTATAGGAATTTTTTGCGTCGGGAACAAGTCAGGGAGGTGCCCGAGTCATCAACGAGGTAGGCCGGCGCGCCCTCCCGCCCTTGTGGACGACCCGAGACTCTTCTGGCCCAACTCTTTTACTCCGGGGTCTTCTTTTGGTCCATAAAAAATCGTCAAAAATTGGCACGTCCATTGGACTCCGTTTGGTATTCCTTTTATGTAAAACTCAAAAACAAGGAAAAAAAAAGAAACTGGCACTGGGCTCTAGGCTAATAGGTTAGTCCCAAAAATCATATAAAATAGCATATAAATGCATATAAACATCCTAGATGGATAATATAATAGCATGGAACAATTAAAAATTATAGATACGTTGGAGACGTATCAAGCATCCCAAGCTTAATTCCTGCTCGTCCTCGAGTAGGTAAATGATAAAACAGAATTTTTGATGTGGAATTCTACCTAACATATTTATCAATGTAATCTTCTTTATTGTGGCAAGAATATTCAGATCCATAAGATTCAAGACAAAAGTTTAATGTTGACATCAAAATAATAATACTTCAAGCATACTAACTAAGCAATTATGTCTTCTCAAAATAACATAGCCAAAGAAAGCTCATCCCTACAAAACCATATAGTTTGGCCATGCTTGATTTTCATCACACAAAAGGCTCTCGTCATGCACAACCCCGATGACAAGCCAAGCAATTGTTTCATACTTTAGTATTCTCAAACTTTTTTCAACTTTCACGCAATACATGAGCGTGAGCCATGGACATAGCACTTTGGGTGGAATAGAATATAATGATGGGGGTTGTGTGGAGAAGACAAAAAAAGGAGAAAGTCTCACATTGACGCGGCTAATCAACGGGCTAGGGAGATGCCCATCAATTGATGTCAATGCAAGGAGTAGGGATTGCCATGCAACGGATGCACTAGAGCTATAAATGTATGAAAGCTCAACGAAAGAAACTAAGTGGGTGTGCATCCAACTTGCTTGCTCACGAAGACCTAGGGCATTTGAGGAAGCCCATTGTTGGAATATACAAGCCAAGTTCTATAATGAAAAATTCCCACTAGTATATGAAAGTGACAAAATAAGAGACTCTCTATCATAAAGATCATGGTGCTACTTTGAAGCACAAGTGTGGAAAAAAGGATAGTAGCATTGTCCCTTTTATTTCTTTTTTTGGGCCTTTTTTTGCCTTTCTCTTTTTTTTCTTTTTTTCTCTGTTTTTATTTTTTTTATTTTGGGACAATGCTCTATTAATGATGATCATCACACTTCTATTTATTTACAACTCAATGATTACAACTCGATACTAGAACAAAATATGACTCTATATGACTGCTTCCGGCGGTGTACCGGGATGGGCAATGAATCAAGAGTGACATGTATGAAATTTATGCATGGTGGCTTTGCCACAAATACGATATCAACTGCATGATCATGCAAGGCAATGAATCAATGATGAAGCGTGTCATCATAAATGAAACGGTGGAAAGTTGCATGGCAATATATCTCGGAATGGCTATGGAAATGCCATAATAGGTAGGTATGGTGGCTGTTTTGAGGAAGATATAAGAAGGTTTATGTGTGATAGAGCGTATAGTATCACAGGGTTTGGATACACCGGCGAAGTTTGCACCAACTCTCAAGGTGAGAAAGGGCAATGCACGGTACCGAAGAGGCTAGCAATGATGGAAAGGTGAGAGTGCGTATAATCCATGGACTCAACATTAGTCATAAAGAACTCACATACTTATTGCAAAAATCTAGAAGTCATCAAAAACCTAGCACTACGTGCATGCTCCTAGGGGGATAGATTGGTAGGAAAAGACTATCGCTCGTCCCCGACCTCCACTCATAAGGATGATAATCAAAGAACACATCATGTTTCAAATTTGTCACACAACGTTTACCATACGTGCATGCTACGGGCCTTGCAAACTTTAACACAAGTATTTCTCAAATTCACAACTACTCAACTAGCACGACTCTAATATTACCATCTTCATATCTCAAAACAATCATCAAGTATCAAACTTCTCATAGTATTCAATGCACTTTTTATGAAAGTTTTTATTATACCCATCTTGGATGCCTATCATATTAGGACTAATTTTATAGCCAAAGAAAATTACCATGCTGTTCTAAAGGACTCTCAAAATAATATAAGTGAAGCATGAGAGATCAATAATTCTTATAAAATAAAACCACCACCGTGCTCTAAAAGATATAAGTGAAGCACTAGAGCAAAATTATTTAGCTCAAAAGATATAAGTGAAGCACATAGAGTATTCTAATAAATTCCGATTCATGTGTGTCTCTCCAAAATGTGTGTACAGCAAGGATGATTCTGGTAAACTAAAAACAAAGACTCAAATCATACAAGACGGTCCAAGCAAAACACACATCATGTGGTGAATAAAAATGTAGCCTCAAGTAAAGTTACCGATGGACGAAGACGAAAGAGGGGATGCCTTCCGGGGCATCCCCAAGCTTAGGCTTTTGGTTGTCCTTGAATTTTACCTTGGGGTTCCTTGAGCATCCCCAAGCTTAGGCTCTTGCCACTCCTTATTCCAAAGTCCATCAAATCTTTACCCAAAACTTGAAAACTTCACAACACAAAACTCAACAGAAAATCTCATGAGCTCCGTTAGTATAAGAAACAAATCACCACCTCAAGGTAATGTAATGAACTCATTATTTATTTATATTGGTGTTAAACCTACTGTATTCCAACTTCCCTATGGTTCATACCCCCTGATACTAGCCATAGATTCATCAAAATAAGCAAACAACACATGAAAAACAGAATCTGTCAAAAACAGAACAGTCTGTAGCAATCGGATTTGTTCGAATACTTCTGGAACTCCAAAAATTCTGAAAATCTAGGACAACCTGGATAATTTGTATATTTATCTACTGCAAAAATAATTAGCAATTTATCACGTTCTGGTGAATTTTAACAATTATTTTCGTGAGCGCAAAGTTTCTGTCTTTTTCAACAAGATCAAACAATTATCACCCAAGAAGACCCTATTGGTCCTACTTGGCACAAATACTAATTAAAACATAAAACACATCTAAACAGAAGCTAGATGAATTATTTATTACTAAACAGAAACAAAAAGCAAGAAACAAAAATAAAATTGGGTTGCCTCCCAACAAGCGCTATCGTTTAACGCCCCCAGCTAGGCATAAAAGCAAGAATAGATCTAGGTATTATCATCTTTGGTATGCAATCCATAAGTGGCTCTCATAATAGATTCATAAGGTAATTTAATTTTATTCCTAGGAAAGTGTTCCATGCCTTTCCTTAAGGGAAATTGGAATCTAATATTTCCTTCTTTCATATCAATAATTGCACCAATCGTTCTAAGGAAAGGTCTACCAAGAATAATAGGACATGTAGGATTGCAATATATATCAAGAACAATGAAATCTACGGGCACATAATTCCTATTTGCAACAGTAAGAACATCATTAATCCTTCCCATAGGTTTCATAATGGTGGAATCCGCAAGATGCAAATTTAAAGAACAATCATCAAATTCACGGAAACCTAACACATCACACAAAGTTTTTGGAATCGTGGAAGCACTAGCACCCAAATCACATAAAGCATAGAATTCATGATATTTAATCTTAATTTTAATAGTAGGTTCCCACTCATCATAAAGTTTTCTAGGTATAGAAACTTCCAATTCAAGCTTTTCTTCATAGGATTGCATTAGAGCATCAACGATATGTTTGGTAAAAGCTTTATTTTGACTATAAGCATGAGGAGAATTTAACACGGATTGCAACAAGGAAATACAATCTATTAAAGAACAATTATCATAATTAAATTCCTTGAAATCCAAAATAGTGGGTTCATTGCTACCCAAAGTTTTGACCTCTTCCATCCCACTTTTGCCAATTCTTGCATCAAGATCTAACAACTCTGAATCATTGGGACGCCTTTTAACTAAAGTTGACTCATCTCCAGTCCCATATTTATCAAGATTCATATTGGAAAACAAAGATTTAATAGGAGACACATCAATCACTTTTAGATCTTCATCATTATTATCATGAAAACTAGAAGAACACGCTTTCACAAAGCAATCTTTTTTAGCACGCATCCTAGCGGTTCTTTCTCTGCACTCATCAATGGAAATTCTCATAGATTTGAGAGACTCATTGATATCATGCTTAGGTGGAATAGATCTAAGTTTTAAAGAATCAACATCAAGAGAAATTCTATCCATGTTCCTAGCCAACTCATCAATCTTAGGCAATTTTTCTTCAAGCAAATCATTGAAATTCTTTTGCGAAATCATAAACTCGTTAACACTAGTCTCAAAATCAGAGAGCATCTTATTAAAATTTCCATAAGAGTTGTTGTAGGAATTACCATAATTGTTAGAGGAATTACTAGGGAACGACCTAGAATTAAAGTTTCCTCTATACGCGTTGTTACCAAAATTGTTCCTACCAACAAAATTCACATCCATAGACTCATTATTATTTTCAATCAAAGTAGACAAAGGCATATCATTAGGATCAGAAGAAACACTCTTATTAGCAAACAATTTCATAAGTTGATCCATCTTTCCACTCAAAACATTAATCTCTTCTATTGCATGAACCTTTTTACTAGTAGATCTTTCGGTGTGGCATTGAGAATAATTAACCATAATATTATCTAGGAGTTTAGTAGCTTCTCCTAAAGTGATTTCCATAAAAGTGCCTCCCGCGGCCGAATCTAAAAGATTTCTAGAAGCAAAATTCAATCCGGCATAAAAAAATTCTATAATCATCCATAAATTCAAACCACGTGTAGGGCAATTACGTATCATTAATTTCATCCTCTCCCAAGATTGTGCAACATGCTCATGATCAAGTTGCTTAAAATTCATAATATCGTTTCTAAGAGAGATGATCTTAGCGGGAGGAAAATACTTAGAGATAAAAGCATCTTTGCACTTATTCCATGAATCAATACTATTTTTAGGCAAAGAAGAAAACCAAGTTTTAGCACGATCTCTAAGTGAAAACGGAAATAGCTTCAATTTAAAAATATCATTATCCACGTCATTCTTCTTTTGCATATCACACAAATCAACAAAGTTGTTTAGATGGGTAGCGGCATCTTCACTAGGGAGGCCAGAAAACTGATCTTTCATAACAAGATTCAACAAAGCAGCATTAATTTCACAAGATTCAGCATCGGTAATAGGAGCAATCTGAGTGCTAATAAAATCATTGTTGTTGATATTGGAAAAGTCACACAATTTAGTATTGTCTTGAGCCATCATGACAAGCAATCCAACACACAAGCAAACAAGAAGCAAGCGGAAAGAGGCGAGCGGAAAAAGAGGGCGAATAGAATGGCAAAGGTGAAGTGGGGGAGAGGAAAACAAGAGGCAAATGGCAAATAATGTAATGCGAGGGAGAAGAGTTTGTGATGGGTACTTGGTATGTCTTGACTTGTGCGTAAATCTCCCCGGCAACGGCGCCAGAAATGCTTCTTGCTATCTCTTGAGCATGCGTTAGTTTTCCCTTGAAGAGGAAAGGGTGATGCAGCAAAGTAGCGTAAGCATTTCCCTCAGTTTTTGAGAACCAAGGTATCAATCCAGTAGGAGACTACACGCAAGTCCCTTGTACCTGCACAAACAATCAAGAACCTTGCAACCAACGCGATAAAGGGGTTGTCAATCCCTTCACGGCCACTTGCAAAAGTGAGATCTGATAGAGATAATAAGATAAATATTTTTGGTATTTTTGTTGTATAGATTGAAAAGTAAAGATTGCAAAAATAAATGGAGACAGAAATAGCTAGTTGACGAAAGATTAATATGATGGAAGATAGACCCGGGGGCCATAGGTTTCACTAGTGGCTTCTCTCAAGATAGCATAATCTACGGTGGGTGAACAAATTACTGTCGAGCAATTGATAGAAAAGCGCATAGTTATGAGAATATCTAGGCATGATCATGTATATAGGCATCACGTCCGTGACAAGTAGACCGAAACCATTCTGCATCTGTTGCCCCTGCTCTCATTGGGAAAGGACACCGCAAGATCGAACCCAAAGCTAAGCACTTCTCCCATGGCAAGAAAGATCAATCCAGTAGGCCAAACCAGACTTATAATTCGAAGAGACTTGCAAAGATATTAAATCATGCATATAATAATTCAGAGAAGAATCAAATATTGTTCATAGATAATCTTGATCATAAACCCACAATTCATCGGATCTCGACAAACACACCGCAAAAAGAATTACATCGAATAGATCTCCAAGAAGATCGAGGAGAACTTTGTATTGAGATCCAAAGAGAGAGAAGAAGCCATCTAGCTAATAACTATGGACCCGAAGGTCTATGGTAAACTACTCACACATCATCGGAGAGGCTATGGTGTTGAGGTAGAAGCCCTCCGTGATCGATTCCCCCTCCGGCGGAGCGCTGGAAAAGGCCCCAAGATAGGATCTCACGGGTACAGAAGGTTGCGGCGGTGGAAATAGGGTTTCGTGGTGCTCTCGGATGTTTTCAGGGTATATGAGTATATATAGGCGAAAGAAGTAGGTCAGTGGATCCACAAGGGGCCCACGAGGGTGGGGGCGCGCCTACCCCCCCCCCCTAGGCGCTCAACCAGACCTTCATACCTATCCTCGCCGAGGTCCCGCTCGGGAGTTGTGTGCGACGACCAGGTCCGAGGGACCTGGTAGGGTGGCGTACGCTAGGCAGGGCCTGAGCGTAGCCCCCGTGCCTAGCCCCCTCGCACGACTCTCCCAAGGGGAAGGCGTTGCGGTGAGGCTGGACACTGAGCCGGGTGGCTCCCTGAGGTTGGTACGGCCATGGGGCCGCCCTCAGTTGTTTTTCACCAGCGCAGAGCATAGCGCTTCCGCAATTGCACGGGCATAGCTGCTCCTCGACCGTGTCGACTGCCAGCGCGGAGCATGATGCTTCCACTGGTGCGTGGGTGAGGGCTCCCTCTGAGTGGAGCCCCCGTGGCGTGTACAGCCCCGCCCTGACACGTGGCTTGCACGGCAGGGCTAGATGAGGTGTGTCTAGGCACTCGTGAGCCAGCGCTAGACTCACGACGCCCTACCTCAAGGCGGGTTGCGCCTGGTCTTGGTTCTTCATAGCTTCAGTGGTCCTGCGAGATGGTTAGGCAACCTGCACCGGGCGAATTTCCTGAGGCGATCCCATGAGAAGGCCAGACACCAATGACCCCAGGAGGTGACATGAATGGGGCCGGCCCACCAGACAGAGCCCAGTCGTTGGGTTTATCGACGCTGCAGGGATGGACCCGAGCACAGACGCCGTGCCAAGCCTACTCATGTGAGGAATCCTAAGGAAAGACAACCGGCGCGCGGCTCACGTGGCAACGGGGGCGGTCGCGGTTGGGGTATTGAAGTACCAGACAAGTAGGTGATAACCATAGAATGAATCAAGCAAAGGGGCATGTTAGCTTAGATAGATGCGAGAACGATACATGCCACTGGGACGAACCCGAGCGACCTGGGGAAGATGCAGCCCGGAGGGCGCCCCCAACAGAGTAAGCTAAAGATGCAAAAAGATATATGCCGCAGGGACAGGCCCGTGCGACCTGGGAATGACGCAGCCCGAGGGGCGCTCCCAGCTGAGTAAATTGGAAAATGTCACCTGGTTCCATTGTCGAAGGGGTGTTGAAGTAGGTGAAGGTGCGTGCTGAAGGAGTCGCTCCTCACAAGCCGCAACGGTCCTGAGCCTCGGGAGGCTCTACGGGCCCTGGTGGCTCCTGGAAGAGATTTCGGCGGCTCTCGCACTTGAGGAGCCACCAGGGCCTCCTGGCTAGTAGGTGACAGTCGCGTTCGGCAAGCAAAATGGCATGCGAACGTAGCTGTGAGGTGGACCCTCGCACTTGCCAACGCGCGAAGGCCAGAAGTGCTCTTGAGACTCGGCCCTGTTGAGCCCTCGAATGTCGATGCAGACGCGTAGCCCGCCGTCCTCGCCAGGATGGGGAGCTACGCCAGGTGGTGGGCGGCAATCGCCGCGTATGCTCCTTGCCTCTTGAAGCTCCTGGGTTGCCTTGACGATGAACTCCTGAGCACCGGGCGCTCCTCGCCCAGTGCCCTCCTGAGGGAAACGTGCTGCGAAGCACGCCTCCACATGGTGCTTGAGCGCCTCCCTCGTGATGTTGGCTAGGCCCGAGGCCCTCCAGAAGAGAGCCCCCGAGCCTTGCCCGAGGATGGCGCTGGGCGCGCCTTCCTATGCGAGGGAGGGAGGCGCCCCAGCTGTGGGCGTAGGTCCTGAGGTTGTGCCGCTGTAGACACCGCTCTCCTTCGGAACTGGGTGGAGTAGCTGCTTCTTCTTCTTGGGGATGGCCTCAGGAGGCTACGGGGTGCCTTCGTTGTTGGGGTCTTCGATTGCAGCGGCCTGGAAGGCCCGCTCAAGGGAGCACACCACATCCCTTTCTTCGTAGGGGACCGTGATGACTCCGCCACTCTCTGGCATCTTGAGGATGTTGTAACCGTGGTGGGTCACTGCCATGAACTTGGCCAATGCTGGATACCCATGGATGGCATTGTACGACAGACGGATGTGGGCGACGTCGAAGTCAATGAGGTCGGTGCGGTAGTTGTTACGTTGGCCGAAGGTGACAGGGAGGCGGACCTGCCCTATCGGTGTGGTGGAGCCGTCAGTCACTCCTGAGTAAGGCTTGGTAGGCTGTAGCTAGTCGTATGGCACTTGGAGGCTATCGAATGTCTTGACAGACAGGACATTGAGCCCTGCGCCGCCGTCGATGAGGGTCTTGGTGACTTGGACGCTGCTGATGATGGGTGAGCAAAGCATCGGGAGGGCACCGACAGTAGCAGCGCATTTGAGCTGGTCTGACGAGCTGAAGGTGTTGGCGCACTTGGACCACCTAAGCGGGCACGTGGCCTTGAGCCTGGAAAGGGTCGCGTTCACCTCACGAGCAAACTGCTTGAAGATGCGCTGTGAGGCTGGGGCCTGAGCAGCACCCAAGATGCAGGCGGTAGCACGCGGCTCCTGGAAGTCCCCATCCCCCTTGTCCTGATGGTGGTCGTCGTTCCTTCTCGGTGGTGGCGGCAACGGAGGGAGGCCAGGATTGCCCTGAGGACGGTCCCCACGAGGCTGGTCCCTCCAGGCGCCCTCGCGAAGCTGTTCCCGCCAGTGGTCCTCACGAGGCCGGTCGCGCCACTCCTGGCGTGGTCCGCGGTCGTCCCAGCGTCCTCCACTTCGTACTCCTCCTCGGCCGTAGCCCCAATCGTTGCGCTCGGAGCGTCGACCGAAGCGTCCATCTCGAATGGCCTTGAGATCTTGGCAGTCATTGGTGTTGTGGCTATGTACGTTGTGGAAGGCGCAGAACGGACGACTGCTCTTGGACGACTCGGGGTGGTCCCGGCCGCGCTTCATGTCCGGCTCCGCCGCGAGCACGGCTACTCCCTTGTGCTTCACATCCTTGGCCTTGGATTTCTTCTCTTCTGGCTCGGCAGCAAGGAGCTCGAGGAGGGAGAGGCGCCCTTCCTCAGCTCTCGCGCACTTGGTTGCCATGTTGAACATCTCCAGAGCCGTGCACATGTCCTCATGGATGGCGAGCTCCTCCGTCATCTTGACGTCGCGGACACCATCAGAGAACGCTAAAATGATGGCCTCGTCCGTCACCTTGGGAATCTTGAGGAGAACGTTGTTGAAGCGCTAGATGTACTTCTACAGGGTCTCTCCGGGCTGCTGTTTGATGCGGCCCAGGTCACCCGCGGCCGGCGGGCGATCGCGAGTGCCCTGGAAGTTGGCGACGAAGCAGTCGCGCATCTCACCCCAGGAGGAGATTGACCCCGGGGGAAAATTTAGGAGCCATGAGCGAGCACCATCCTTGAGAGCCATGGGAAACCAGTTCGCCATGACTTTCTCGTCGCCGTTGGCCGCCTTGATGCTCAGCTCATAGAGCTGCATGAAATCGGCAGGGTCGGGGGTGCCGTCGTAGTGCAGAGGCAGGTCTGGCTTGAACTTGCCTGGCCAATCAACGCTATGCAGCTCTGGAGTGAAGCCACAGCAGCCTGCTGTGGCCACCGGGGCCTGTCGCGGGGATGGAGCTTGATCTTGATGCCCACGCACCGCTACAGCACGCGGCACGCGGTCCTGACGTGGTGACACCAGGAGTGCAGGAGCGTTTTCTTGAGGTCAGGGGACTTCTTGGCAGCTTCCTTCTTCACGCGCGGGCACCCGGCGCAGCGGGTCGTGCGAGGGGCCGCGCGTCTTGGTGCCAAGATGCCGTCTTGGTGCGGAGGTGGCGGAGGCGCTCCATGAGCTACGTCGCCCGCAGCTGGGGAAGGGTGAGGCAGCGAGAGAGATGGTGCGGGGGAGCCCCCAGCGGCGCTGACAAGCTCGGCGATGAGGTCGAGCTAGTCCTCATAGAGGTCGTCGACCGGGCGGTAGCGTAGGAGCTCGCGTGCCATGAGCAGCGCGGCCTGCGCGTCCGTGGGCGCGCGACGAGCGTGGGACGATGAGCCTGCCGAAGTCAGCGATGGAGTGGCGGTGCGGCCGTCCCGCCGCACAGAGGGGTGGAGCGATGATGCTTGCTGCTCGTTTCCCACCGGGTCGGTGGCGGCGTTGGCGGCGGGTGATGGAGAACGACAGGGAGGCCAGCCGAGAGGAGCTGTCTGAGCGACACGGGCGGCGAGGGCGGCCCGGCGCTCGGCGCAGGCTCGGCGTGCGTCCGCCATGGACGTGATGGAGCAGCGGAGCATGGATCGACGGAAGAAAAGCTTCAGCGCACCCCTACCTGGCGCGCCAAATGTCGGATTACGGGTTCCGGCAAAACCCTTGAGGTTCGAACTCTGGGGTGCGCACGAAGATCTTTCTCCCCCTAGCTCACGCTCTCGCCACGATCTCAAGGACTAGCTCGCCAAACCCGAGGAACAAGGGACACAATAGTTTATACTGGTTGGGGCCACCGATATGGTGTAAAACCCTACTCCAGTGTGGTGTGGTGGACTGCCTTGTAGGCTGGGGATGAACAAGTACAAGGGAAGAACAACCTCCTGAGCAGAGGTGTTCTTGAGCTCGGTGAGCTTGTGCGTGTGAGGATGGACTGCCTCCAAGATCACTTGCCTCCTACGGTGGTGGCTAGTCCTATTTATAGAGGCCCGGGTCCTCTTCCCAAATATTAGGCGGGAAGGGATCCCACAACGGCCAATTCGAAGGGGGGCGGCTAGTACAAGCTATCCTGACAAAAGGTGGTCTTCGCCTGCCAAAGGCTCTCGTGGTGACGCCGTCGTGGGCTCCGCGGTGACCTCCGTCCTGCTGTCCTGCTGTTCTTGGTCTCGTTGCACCGATATGGAAACCTTGTCCTGATGCCTCGGGACTCCTCGCCAGCGCTTGCCCCTTTAGCACCAAAGAGGCAACCGGTACTATGCGCCCACTGGCGCCCACCTACCTTGGTCGTCATGGCTCAAGTCACGGAAACCTCACGAGGTGCCCCTTGCATAGATCTCTCCGCTTCTCGGGAGCCAGCCTAGGGAGGCCGCCCCTGACGTGGTCTTGTGTCGTTCGCCTCGCGAGGCTTGGCTCCTCGCGAGGGTCTTGAGTGATTGTTGATGAAGATGGGTCGTACCATGTCATTAGTGGAGCCACGCCGTGGGCTGCTGGCAGGCAAGTCTGGGGAACCCCGTTCCCAGAACGCTGACACTATGTGCCTCCCGTCCCGATATTATGCTAAGTGTGTGCATGTGTGCACGATTTCAAGCGGCCCTAAAGAATGTCATCTTAAGGCTGTGAAAAGGATAGTGAGATACTTACCAAATTTTGGCATTTAGTATCCTAAGAGGTCTTCTTTTGATCTTGTTTGCTACTCCAATTCGGACTATGCCGGCGATAAGGTTGATAGAAAGTCCACTTCGGGTACTTGTCAATTCCTTGGTAGATCCCTTGTGTCTTGGTCCTCCAAGAAACAAAACTTGGTATCCTTATCCACCGCCAAAGCAGAATACATTGCCGCCAATTCATGTTGTGCTCAATTACTTTGGATGACCCAAACTCTTAAAGTTTATGGGATCTATGTGAAACATGTTCCATTGCTTCGTGACAATGAAAGTGTTATTAAGATTGCTCATAATCCCGTGCAACATTCTCGAACTAAGCATATTGAAGTTCGTCATCATTTCATTAGAGATCATGTTGCTAAAGGGGACATTGATCTTAAGCATGTTCGTACCGATAAGCAATTGGCGAATATATTGACCAAACCGCTTGATGAGAAAGTATTTTGCCGTTTGAGAGGTGAATTGAACATCATTGATGCTTCAAACTTGGAGTAGAATCTTGCATGCTAGGCATGAGCCTTTGACTAAACCTTGCATGCTATCTAACCCTTGTTGGTACTTGGATGAATCTAAATCTATGAGATTGCAAATCACCCCCATCTTGAGAAATCTCTACATCACCAAGTCTCTACAATATGGCAGATGAAGACAAGGAAGCAATGAAACCTTTCAACATATCCTTTGACAATTTTTTATACTAAATTTCATTTGGTATCAAATTCATGATTGTCATTTTGGATACACAAGTGCTTTTCCTTGCAAGACTAACCCATGTAGGTAAATGAACTCAAACTACAAGTGGTGCTCCCAACCATTGATGAGCTACATCAACCTTGAGCATCCCACACAAGTTCAACTACATGATAAAGTTCAACACCACCACCCAAGGTATGTTATTCCATCTTAGAGAAGCTTTAACCCAAGTCATGGGTCAAAGCAGCTCAACAAGATGTGAATACATCAAAATGCTTAAATGAAAAATGGTAACCCCATTTTGAGCTTAAACAATGAGAATGACCTACGATCAAGTGTTCTCACTTGACTCCTCAGTCAATATACTCTAACATAGGTGACTTTGTCGCCGACCAATTCTAGATGAAGTTCTCTAATGTTTCTCTGTGTTCTTGCATTTGTCTCTTGCATACTTGTTTCCCTTCTTTTATAAAAAAAATTCATCTAGATTTCCTTTCTTTGTTCTGCATTCCCTGCATCTAATTCATTACAAATCCTTCAGTTAATTCCTTGCAAATCTTTGTGAGATCTTATTTGCCTAGCGAGCTGAGATGACAATTGTTCTTTCTCTGTGTTGATCTCGGTCGTACTGTTGTGTCTCTTTCGGTCAAACCGAACCATTTCGGTGCCACCGAAGAAAACAACTCGGTGTAACCGATTTCAACGCTGAGAAGACACTTCGTCATTTGCATCCTGCATATTTGATCCAGCTCCACTCAATGATTCTTGTCCTCTACCTGCATCCCATTCTATATGCTGCTTTGCTTTGTGACTCCAGGACCAAACCTATGTTGACTCACAATCCAGAAGATCCCTTCTTGGAAATTGATGTCAAAGGGGGAGAGAGAGAGATCGCATCAAAGCTTAATCACTTCAAAAGGGGGAGAGTACTTCAAAGGGGGAGAGTGCTTAATCACATCCAAGAGCCCCAGATGCATGGTATTCAAGAGGAGAGAAGTCACATGTCTTTAAGAGGGGAAAGACATGTTAGTTCGTGCTATGATTATTGCTGCTCTGATTTTATTTTACTCTGATTTTATTTTACTCTGATTTTCTTTTCCCTACCTTCTCCCATTATCCAATATAAGATTCATGGGGAGAAAGGCTTCTAAGGGAAGGAAATCTTCAAATTCATTGCATATCTTAACCTTTGGGGACATGTCTATATCCAATAGAGTACTTAGTACTCACTCCCTATATGTCATCCCAGTCTTGGTACTCTTGTGGTTTATTGTTTGCTCTGTTTAGTAGATGTCTCTGTGTTATCTAACCTTGTTTACCTCAGGTTCATCTCTTCCAAAGCCAGCTCAAGACCACAAGGTAAGTATATGCATCACACTCATGTGCATGATGATCTCTTGCTGATGTACATATTGTTTGCAAGAAGGACTCATGAACATGAAGGTACATTTCCTTTATTCACATCATTTGCTCTGATGCATATAGCCAAGATACATGTAACACATTGCTTGCTCTGTCATGCTTATGCAGTCACATGCTCTTATATTCTATATAGTTACATGATTGCATACATGTAGGGGGAGCCTATGCATGTTACATGTCTTTCCAAAGCTTTACTTGCTATTCTTTATATCTTTATCTAAAGCTTTGATGTATGTTGTCATGAATTACCAAAAAGGGGGAGATTTAAAGCACAAGTGCTCCCTGGGTGATTTTGGTAATTAATGTCAACATATCTCTTGTTGGACTAATACTTTTATCTAGTATATTTCAGATGAGTTCAATAGTGGAGTGGCATGGACAAGAGGATGTGAAACCCCTTCAAGATGCTAAGGACAGAAGATTGGCAAAAGCTCAAAAGCTCAAGACTCTACTTTTTCATTTTAGTGATCCAAGATCACATTGATTCCATAGGAAAAGCCAATATTATTAAAAAGGGGATGAGGTGTTGCTTAATGGCTTGCTTGCTCAAAGTGCTTAGTGATATGCTCCAAAGCCCTCAACCACTTTCTCATATCCACATATGTCCCAAACCAGAAGTCAAACTCGGACCCACCGATTTGATCTACCCGGTGCCACCGAGTTCACTTGACATAGCCACTGCCAGAAACCCTAGTCAGTTCCCTCTCACCGATGGGATCTCGGTCTCACCGAGATGGGCTTGCAAACTGTATGGTGCCTGTTGCAATAATTTTGGTCTCAACGAGATATGCAATCGGTCTCACCGAGTTTCCTTGACCAACTATCTGGTTAGCTTATTACCAAAATCGGTCCCACCGAGTTTGTGTAATTAGTCAAACCGAGACGAGGTTTTACCCTAACCCTAGCACATCGGTCCCCCCGAATTGATCATATCGGTCCCACCGAAAACTCTAATGTTCACATTTTGAACTAAATCGGTCTGACCGAGTTTCATGATTCGGTCCCACGGTAAATTGTATGTAACGGGTACATTTTGTGTGGAGGCTATATATACCCCTCCACCCACTCTTCATTCGTGGAGAGAGCCATCAGAACGTACCTACACTTCCAACATACATTTTCTGAAGGAGAACCACCTACTCATGTGTTGAGACTAAGATATTCCATTCCAACCACAAGAATTGTAGCGACCCGACCTCAGACGGTCAAGTCTGTGTGCTTAAGTGTCATCCCTGGATCGGTATGCTGACACACACAATACTCGAGGATTTATAACAGAGGTAAATCACATGTATAAACTAACGTAAATACTATTACCTCAATCCATATAGTGGAAGTAACGACAAGGTTGTGGATTCCCATCAACACCAATGGCAAAGTTGAGTGTAGAAATCATAACCCTAACATATCACTTACTTTTCGTAAGAATCCTGCAACATGAGACGTCATAGCCATGTAGGTTAGTACATTGAATGTACTGGCAATTTCACACTATAAAGCAATGCTGAATAATGGCTATCACTACATGCATATTTGGGTGGTGGAGGCTCTAGGTTTAAAATTTTGCATAAAGCTAATTTTTTTCCTACAACAAAGGATTATATTTTATTTAACTACAAAATTTGTTGAAATTATTGAGAAGGTTCCTCCAACTCAATCCCAAAGTAAAAGTTATAACCCAAGAAATTCATTAGATAAAGTGATGAGATCAACATGATAATTCAAGAACCAGATACTCAAGATATCCATAACCAAAGACATGGCTAATCATGATTAGTTTGTACACTCTGCAGAGGTTTGCGCACTTTTCCCCACAAGACTCGTTCTCCTCCGTTGTATTTCTCGCACTGCATGGTGTTTGAGAAACGGATGACCGAGACACAGTCTTTCCGAAGAGGTCCCCTTAACCGATAGATAGGCCGGTACACCTACAATCCCGTACATCTGCTACACCATCATGGAAAGGATTCCCAGGACTTACTCAACTATGCCAGAGCCCATAATGGCTTGTGGCTGCACACGGAAGTTTGTAGCATGAATGATCTTATGATCCCTTTGAGCCTGGGTGGCATTCCATAGGGTGATCACACGGGTACTCCGGGATTCCCTTGGGCAAGCACGTGCCCGGGCAAACCACTGGGAGCTCCAGGGTGCCCCAACCATTCCACCCAGATGTGTATTAAAGTAGCCACCTTAAGTTTCCTTTAGTTCAAAACAACTCTCACATCTTTCATGAATCTCACAAACCAATCAACGTCTATGAGCATAGCATAGTAGTATAAGCATAACGTAGTAACACCCTGGGTTTGATATAAAAGGCAATAGGTTCCTACCTCATCAACTACTTCTCAAAACCCACATGTTATCAATCCTATTCATGCAATGTTTGAGGGTTGATACTAATGCATAAAAACTGGGTAATGAAAAGTATGATCAAAGTGTGAACTTGCCTGTACTGTTGATGAAGATGATTCACACTCATAACTCCTGATAGTTCTACTCGTCACACTCCATTCAATCTATCGTGAGCAAGCAATTGCATACATAAGCACTCATGCAAAAGAATCGAAGAGAAGATCTTGGAAAACTTTGAAAACAAACAATTAACTCTTGCAAAAGAAAACAATTTCTAACAATACCAAAATTGAGTGGATTTGGTCTTATTAGAAAGTTTAGATCAAGAGCTTCGATTGGCAAAAAGAATCAACTAAATCGGAGTTACGGAACTCAAATTATGAACAAAAGAAGTTTGAATATGAATCTGAACAAATTTCGAAATTTGAAAATTTCAAAAAGTTGATGTGACAGGTTCACTGGATAAGTGAAAACAAGACAAAACTATATGCGCTGGTTTAATCTAATTTGGATGAACGAGTAAAAAGTTATGGCTATTTGAAAAATTAGAGCCAAGCTGTTTTACGGAAGAAAAATAGTTATGGCTAAAAGAATTCTAGGTCTAATGTATAAATACATAGATTAATTGATAATCTAATTATTTTACCGTACTAGTCTAGAAATAATAAACTACGGAAGTATTAAAAGAAAAAGCGAAGAAAGATACCTTAGAGAAAAGACGACTTAGGAGACAAGAGACAGCTTTCAGAAATCCCGCCCGAGAGGAGAAATATATTTTTCTTTAGTGAATCTAGTCAAACCAAAATATTAATTTAACCCAAATCGGATGATGTTTGGAGGCTCTATGGGTCTATATTTATAGGTGGAAAAGAGGCTTATGGGTCAAAGGCTAGGCAATGTGGGACTAAATGTAGACGAAGAATAGAAAAGAGAGAACAGGTGCGCCATGGGCCAAAAGGTTCGGCCGGCCACGCGCACGCACCACCGCTGTGTTTTTTTATTTCGGCCAAAGTGGAAAAAGAAAGAAAAACTGGCAAGAAAAAAATGGCTAGCTAGGCCTGGCCCATGTAGGAGAGAAGAAAATAAAATGATGGGGCGTCCGATGCCACTATGCTGCGCACGTGGGCGACTGTTAGTTATAGGCCGCACATGCAATTTGTTTTTCTTTTCATAGAAACGGAAAAATGAAGAACTGAATAACCAAAATATAAAAATAAAATTTTATAAAGGCATATTATATATCAAATTTTTTGAAAAGATTTTCTATAACTTGAACATTTTTCTAACATCAAATAAAATCCTAAAAAATTTAAATAAAGCAAAGAGTGCTACTGTTGCAATAAAATCCAATAAAAATCATTTTAAAAATACCAAAATAATTTCAAATTTATTTCTCTCCATTTTTTTACTGTAGGGAATCATTTTACCCTAATTTCTATACATTTTATTTTTTGAGGAAAAATAATTTGAATAAAAACCAAATATCTCCAAATTGAAAATAATTTCAAAGGGACGTTAAATTTGATTCTTTGGAACTCCCAACTCATATTTCATATGGTCTGAAGAAGTCATTTTATCTTCTCTCATGAAAATCATTGAGTTGCTTAAAGTTTATGAATTTGGAATATTTCCAAATAAAATTCAAATATTTTCCAAAAACCCTATTTCATTTAATTAAATGGAAGAAGTCATATCATCTTCTCTCTAGGGTTTTGTATTTGAAAAGAATTCGAATTCATGGAGATCATAAATGCAAAATGAAAGTGTGGGCAAGTCCTTTTATTCCCTCTCATTTAACTTTGAAAAAGTTTCAAATTTTACTCAATTTCACACAAGCAACCACACCACAATCAAACAAACAATAAAACTATCTATTTAATATAACATTCCAAAATTTAGAATTTTGGGATGTTACAAACCTACCACCCTTAAAATGAATCTCGCCCTCGAGATTCGGAGAGGCTAGCAAGAAATAGGTTATGTTCGGGGTCTTCTCAAAATCCATTGATCGTCACAGGGGGTCTAGGGTGCTACCACCCTTAGAAGCATGGTTATGGTTCCATCAGAACTCATATACTCCATCCTTATTGATGAAAGGGTCGATCTTCTCAGATCTTCAGGATAATTCCTTCTCTCGGCTCTTCCGGTGGTGGCATAACCTTTTCCTCGATTCTTGTGTCCTTTTATCTTGGTACGGTCCTCCTGTGACTGGGTCCTCTTAGCTGACGGCGCCAATACTAAGCAACTATCGATATCTCATGGTGGTCATCAATTTATGGTTTCTCCTGCAGAATATGGGTCTGGGTTGAACCTCACCGTATGACCTACGATTTGCAACAGCTGCCTTGTACAAGGGAAAAAATTGTCGTACCATTCTAACATTTAAACAAGGTTTTGACCGTCGTCACTCTACTATGGGTAAGTCACTCAAATTTACCATTCCATATAGCAAGGCGAATAATAAGAGTAAGTCGGTAT
Source organism: Aegilops tauschii subsp. strangulata (assembly GCF_002575655.3). Lineage (NCBI taxonomy): Eukaryota > Viridiplantae > Streptophyta > Magnoliopsida > Poales > Poaceae > Aegilops > Aegilops tauschii. Next base: position 265,833,901 of record NC_053038.3, on the reverse strand, counting down.
GGTGATCAATCCACCCCGCACCCAAATTATTACCTTGTATATGGTTTAGCGAATCTCCTATTCTATCTCTCGGTCATCCTCACAAGCATTGCAGAATTTCTCTTGTGAATGAACCAAGTTCGGATAATCCATTGATTCTGCAAGCGAGACAAACAATCTATCGTTTCTTCACAACTCTCAGGTTTTACGTTATTCCTATAAGATCGTCTGTTGATAAAGTCGTATCTTCTTCCAGGGTTTTTCCTTCAGCAAGAGTGTGCTTTCTTCTTGGCAGGTCCTGGAGTCTGTGGGTTATGGCCCATCTCATCACTTGTAAACCTTGAACTCATCATCAGGGCAACTGTTCATTATTCCAACATCCAGCTTCCTAGCATTCTTAAATCCATCTTCTATTGGTACTAAACTAAGACAGGATTACTCAAACTCATCATGGAGTTACAATTGTTCCATATTACCAACATTATACATCCTCTATATCCAATAGTACTTCATCCCTTCATATTCTTGGGGTATCCAACATATCGAGATAAAACTCGTACTTTTTTGTCCGAAGTCCACTCCGTGGAATATCCTTATCTTTTTCCAGGGTCAAGTGTCCTCACAGGGTACTACTACCCTTTAAATGCACCATCTTCTTCCATAGACCATATTTCTCATATCCTCGAAAATGGTCAAAATCTTTCTTCATAGAGTAACAACTCATATAATCCAAATCAGTACCAACGGTGCTAACTTTATTGCTTCTCAAATTATTACAATCTCCTGCATTTCAATTACATGCCTCAACTCAACACCTTAAAAGAATTGTTCCCACTACTACTACTATATTTCTCACAGACTTAACTATTTATCACGAGCCTCCTTCTTATTGGAACAGCCTCTGGCAAAGTGCCCTGCTTCATTACAGCAGAAACATATTACTTCTGATAAGTCTCGTGGTTTCCTTGTGATTACATAGCCTCCTTGGGTCCTCGGCTTCCTTTTTGGGGAACCGCTAGAGTAGTGCCCTGAATCTCTACACCTAAAACATATGATATGACGCAGGTCCTTCTTGGAATCCAATCTATTTCTCTTCCTGGACTTTCCCGTTCCAATCAGGGGTTCTATTTCATGTGGGTCATACTCCATTTCCACTGTTGGGAATGCTACTAGATCCCCATTCATACAATTTTGGGAGATGTGTCCTTCTTCTCCACATGAATAGCATGACTTGGTGCAAGGTTTAATTGGTTCTTCTTTGGGTGTGTACTCCACCTCTTCCTTCATCACAGGTTCTTCTAACATTTCCATGAGGGCTCCTTTCCTTGCTTCTTTCTTCTACTGGATGGTTCTTTGTACCATGGGGTAAATGTGACACTGAGCAAGGTAGTGGGTGGTCCCTTCACACAAGAAACAAGTAATCTGCCTAGTTGGGCATTCTTCATCTGGGTGACTTTCTTCACAATGAGGGCATTCATCCCAGTGGTCTTTATGGGTGTGTCCTATTTCTCCACAAAGCTTGCATGCACAAGGTTTCTTCGTGTCATTTCCATAAGGTTTCAAATTCGGGGACACCAGACGAGACTTTAGCAAAGTCAACTTAAATTCCTTCCAAGTGGTTACTCCTTGCCATCCATAGATGGTTTGGTACATCATCCAGCAAGTAGCAGCACCTGTTTCCAAGCACTAAAGAGCATGCTGTGACATATCCTTTCCGGCCATATAGTTATTCTTCATGTGATCCTCCATGTTCTGAATCCATCGGTCTGTCTCCAATTGACTTATCGGTCCAGAAAATATGAGTTCATCTCCATTCATCCTCTATTGGGTCCAAGGGTTTTGGGTGAGATAAGAGAGATAGGGAGGGATACACACAATACGAACAATGGTTTTGAAGAGACAGATTTTATTTTGTGGTTGTCAAAAAAACATCAAACAAATGACAGCTCACAATCGTCGCATCTAACGTAAGTATATAACAGGGGTTTGGTCTTCTAAAGGTCAATAATTCTTCAAAATCACCAAACTCTTCAAGTCTTGTTCATGTCTCCGATGGCTTCTTCCGATCGTGCTTGTCCTTCTCAAGTTCTTTTGCCAGATCATGTCTATTGACGTGAGGTCTCTCGTGACTTCCTTTAATATTTTGGAGTTGCGTTCCAAACTTCTGGGTTTCAACATCCTTGGCATGAACCATGGTCCTACTGTCCTTCAGTTCCTGACGAATCTGTGGTATCTCGAGGTTTTGCTCCTCCAGCTTGGCTACTTTCAGCTTCTGGGTCCTGAATTCTTTACGAAATACTTCCTGGTCAAATACGGCTTCCTGAAGGTCCACCCTAAACTTCTTGAGGTAATACTCCAGATCCTGGTGATACACCAGCTAAGGTTAAAACTTCATCTCTTGCTGATAGGTGCTCCATTAGCCCTTTTGTCATCCAATCCTTCCGAAGAAATGCATGCTTAACTTAGCACAGTGACAATAGCATAAGCGGGCGATGACATCATGGATAGACGTGATTATGCCAATGTCATTGCCATGAGCTATCATTCCATAGTTGGTATCTCCTTCCTTAGGGTTTTCTTGACAAAAACTTTGAATTTTAACGCTCCATGTTCCGGTCTTTCTCCGACACACCTTGATCTCGGGCATTGACAACTTCAATAGTCTGACAAGTTCTATAAGGGTAGCCTTCCTAGGTCATACAAATCTGGAAATTCTTCAGACCCTTTAATTTCTCCTAGTCTTCGGAGTCTTCAACAGTTGTAGTTTCCATCATTATAATGCACGGTAAAATCCTCTTCATTCCAAAGTGATCTTAGTTGTCCGATATCTTGCCTTTCTCGGAGTAGTCTCATCAGTCGAACCTTCGGGTGCTCAAAGGGGGAAAGGGGTATAGTCTAACTAAAAGTGAATATTTGATAAAGCTCAGAAAAGAAGGGAGGTAAAAGATCTTTTTGAAAATAAAGTATTAGATAAAATATTTCCAATGGGCTTGCCAGTTTTTAGGGGTCACGTCCTACAGTCAACATGTGCTCTGATACCATCTTGTAGCGACCCGACCTCAGACGGTCAAGTCTCTGTGCTTAAGTGTCATCCCTAGATCGGTATGCTGACACATAGAGTACTCGAGGATTTATAACAGAGGTAAATCACATGTATAAAGTAACATAAATACTATTACCTCAATCCATATTGTGGAAGTAATGACAAGGTTGTGGATTCCCATCAACACCAACGGCAAAGTTGAGTGTAGAAATCGTAACCCTAACGTATCACTTACTTGTCGTAAGAATCCTGCAACATGAGACGTTGCAGCCATGTAGGTCAGTACATTGAATGTACTGGCAATTTCACGCTATAAAGCAATGCTGAATAATGGCTATCACTACATGCATATTTGGCTGGTGGAGACTCTAGGTTTAAATTTTTGCATAAAGCTAATTTTTTTCCTACAACAAAGGAATATATTTTATTTAACTACAAAATTTGTTGAAATTATTGAGAAGGTTCCTCCAACTCAATGCCAAATAAAAGTTATAACCCAACAAATTCATTAGATAAAGTGATGAGATCAACATGATAATTCAAGAACCAGATACTCAAGATATCCATAACCGGGGACACGGCTAATCATGATTAGTTTGTACACTCTGCAGAGGTTTGTGCACTTTTCCCCACAAGACTCGATCTCCTCCGTTGTATTTCTCGCACTGCATGGTGTTTGAGAAACGGATGACCGAGACACAGTCTTTTCGAAGAGGTCCCCTTAACCGATAGATGCGCCGGTACACCTACAATCCCCTACATCTGCTAGCCCATCATGGAAAGGATTCCCACAACTTACTCAACTATGCCAGAGCCCATAATGGCTTGTGGCTGCACACGGAAGTTTCTAGCATGAATAATCTTATGATCCCTTTGAACCTGGGTGGCATTCCATAGGGTGATCACACGGGTACTCCGGGATTCCCCTGGGCAAGCACAGGGTTCCCCAAGTGCCCGAGCAAACCACTGGGTGCTCCAGGGTGCCCCAACCATTCCACCCAGATGTGTATTAAAGTAGCCACCTTAAGTTTCCCTTAGTTCAAAACAACTCTCACATCTTTCATGAATCTCACAAATCAATCCATGTCTACGAGCATAGCATAGCAGTATAAGCATAACATAGTAACACCGTGGGTATGATATAAAAGGCAATAGGTTCCAACCTCATCAACTACTTCCCAATACCCACATGTTATCAATCCTATTCATGCAATGTTTGAGGGTTGAAACTAATGCATAAAAGCTGGGTAATCAAAAGTATGATCGAAGTGTGAACTTGCCTTGTACTGTTGGTGAAGATGATTTGCACTCATAACTCCCGATAGTTCTACTTATCACACTCCGTTCAATCTATTGTGAGCAAGCAATTGCATACATAAGCACTCATGCAAAAGAATCGAAGAGAAGATCTTGGAAAAGTTCGAAAACAAACAATTAACTCTTGCAACAGAAAACAATTTCTAACAGTACCAAAATTGAGTGGATTTGGTCTTATCAGAAAGTTTAGATCAAGAGCTTCAATTTGCAAAAAGAATCAACTAGATCAGAGTTACGGAACTCAAGTTATGAACAAAAGAAGTTTGAACATGAATCTGAACAAATTTCGAAATTTGAAAATTTCAAAAAGTTGATGTGACATGTTCACTGGATAAGTCAAAACAAGACGAAACTATAGGTGTTGGTTTCATCTAATTTGGATGAACGAGTAAAAAGTTATGACTATTTGAAAATCAGGACCAAGCTGTTTTATGGAAGAAAAATAGCTACGGCTAAAAGAATTATAGACCTAATGTATATATACATAGACTAATTGATAATCTAATTACCGTACTAGTCTAGAAATAATAAACTATGAAAGTATTACAAAAAGCGAAGAAAGATACCTTAGAGAAAAGACGACTTAGGAGAGAAGAGACAACTTCCAGAAATCCCGCCCAAGAGGAGAAATATATTTTTCTTTAGTGAATCTAGTGACAAAAATAGAAAAGAGAGAAGAGGTGCGCCATGGGTCAAAAGGTTCGGCCGGCCACGCGCACGCACCACCGCTGCGTTTTTTTATTTCGGCCAAAGTAGAAAAAGAAAGAAAAACTGGGAGGAAAAAATTGCTGGCTGGGCCTGGCCCATGTAGGAGAGAAGAATATAAAATGATGGGGCGTTCGATGCCACTATGCTACGCACGTGGGCGACTATTAGTTATAGGCCACACATGCAATTTGTTTTTCTTTTAATAGAAACAGAAAAATGAAAAACTGAATAACCAAAATATAAAAATAAAATTTTGTAAAGGCATATTATATATCAAATTTTCAGAAAAAGATTTTCTATAACTTGAACATTTTTTGTAACGTCAAATAAAATCCTAAAAATTTTAAATAAAGCAAAGAGTGCTACTGTTGCAATAAAATCCAATAAAAATCATTTTAATATACCAAAATAATTTCAAATATATTCCTCTCCATTTTTTTACTGTAGGGAATCATTTTACCCTAATTTCTATACATTTTATTTTTGGAGGAAAAATAATTTGAATAAAAACCAAATATCTCCAAATCGAAAATAATTTCAAAGGGACGTTAAATTTGATTCTTTGAAACTCCCAACTCATATTTCATATGGTTTGAAGAAGTCATTTTATCTTCTCTCATGAAAATCATTGAGTTGCTTAAAGTTTCTGAATTTGGAATATTTTCAAATAAAATTCAAATATTTTCCAAAAACCCTTTTTCGTTTAATTAAATGGAAGAAGTCATATCATCTTCTCTCTAGGGTTTTGTATTTGAAAAGAATTTGAATTCATGGAGATCATCAATGCAAAATGAAAGTTTGGGAAACTCCTTTTATTCCCTCTCATTTAACTTTGAAAAAGTTTCAAATTTCACTCAATTTCACACAAGCAACCACACCACAATCAAACAATCAATAAAACTATCTATTTAATATAACATTCCAAAATTTAGAATTTTGGGATGTTACAAGAATCTTGATCTCTAGCCTTCCCAAAGTTGCTTTCCACTCAAATCATCTTTCCACCAAATCCAAATCTGTGAGAGAGAGTTGAGTGTTGGGGAGACTATCATTTGAAGCACGAGAGCAAGGAGTTCATTATCAACACACCATCTATTACCAGTTGGAGAGTGGTGTCTCCTAGTTGGTTAGGTGTCACTTGGGAGCCTCCGTCAATATTGTGGAGTTGAACCAAGGAGTTTGTACGGGCAAGGAGATCGCCTACTTCGTGAAGATCTACCCTAGTGAGGCAAGTCCTTCATGGGCGATGGCCATGGTGGGATAGACAAGGTTGCTTCTTCATGCACCCTTTGTGGGTGGAGCCCTTCGTGGACTCGCGCAACCGTTACCCTTCGTGGGTTGAAGTCTCCATCAACGTGGATGTTCGATAGCACCACCTATCGAAACCACGGAAAAAATATCCGTGTCTCCAATTGCGTTTGCACACTCCAATCCCATCCCTTTACATTCTTGCAATTTGCATACTTTACTTTCCGCTGCTCATATAATCTTGCCATGATTGCTTGAAATGTATTGTGAATGTTTAAACTTGTGCTAAAACTCCACCTTAACTTGAAGAAATTAAAAACTGCTACTTTTCTTTGTTAAGAGTCTATTCACCCCCCTCTAGACACCTCTTCTCGATCCTTTCAATTTGCCCTCTTTTTCATTCACCGTTTTCTTGCCCGATCTATTCTTGTGTGCAATCTTGTTTGCCATTATTGTTGTCATGGATAGTTCTTCCTCTATTGCGTGCACTCCCGAGAACGAGGTTCTCAACTCTAAACAAAGGGGAGGAGAAAATTTAAAAGATGCTTGGTATAGAATTTGCAATGCTCATAATAGATCTATCCGTAAGCAATCCACCATTGTTATTCTTTGTTGTTTTTATGTGGGCATCACCACTTGGTATAGATTCGTCCTTAATACGATTACCGGTGGAAATTTCTTGATGTGTCCATCTCTTGATGCTTTTAGTGGGCTCACCACCTCTTATGATTAATGAAACAACTTTGACTCTTGAGCATGTCATGGAAAGATTAGATGCTATTGAAAAGAAAATGCTTACCGAAGATCGTATTGAAAATATGGATAAAAAGATGCATAATTTTGCCACCAAGATTGGGTCAAAAGCGGGAGAAGTTTTTAAGTTGTTAAAAGAAAAGGGGACTGTAATCCATGAAAGAATAGAAGAAAGCCCGTCTCGGATTGACAAACTAGAAGAAATCTTTAGTAATCTAAGCACGGCTTTTGCTTCAGCTAAAACTATTGAAAAAACTCCCGTAAAGATTAGCAAGGTTACTCAAGTTACAAATAACATGGGTGCAACTTCTAGTAATAGCAATAAAGAAGATCTTGAGATGATTATTCACCCGGATTTTGTTGAAGTGATAAGAGATCCTTTCTGCAAGAACGAATTCTTAAATTTGTTCCTAGGAGTATTGTCATTGAAAATCTTTATGAGGAATCTTTGAAGAATTCTAAGTGTTTGATTGAAGAGTTGGACAAGCATGACAAAACCTAGATCCTTACTTTATGCCTAGCTAGGGGCGTAAAACGATAGCGCTTGTTGGGAGGCAATCCAATGGATAAATTTTATTTTTGCTTTTTGCTTTCTGTTCTTGAATGTTAACACAAGTATGCTACTGTTATGATTGTGTTTTTTGTGTTTTAATTAGTGTTTGTGCCAAGCAAAACCTTTAGGATCTTCTTGGGTGATAGTTGTTTGATCTTGCTGAAAAACAGAAACTTTTGCGCTCAGAAAAACAATTGTTAAAAATCACAGGAGCGTGATAAAATACCCATTCTTTTTGCAGAAGATTAATATACAAATTTCTCACGTGGTCCTAAGTTTTTCAGAATTTTTGGAGTTACAGAAGTATTAGAAATATCCAGATTACTACAGACTGTTCTGTTTTTGACAGATTCTGTTTTCTTTCGTTGTGTGCTTGTTTTGGTGATTCTATGGTTTTCTTTGATGAGTTTTTGCCATAGAAAAGTTGGAATACAGTAGAAATAATGCAAGAATAAAATATGAATTGGTTTGCCACAGTACTTATAGTACTGATTTGCTTTCTTATACTAACGGATCTCACGAAGGTTTTCTTGGAGTTTTGTGTGATTGAATTTTTCAAGTTTTGGGTTATCTTACGATGGATGAAGGAATAAGGAGTAAGAAGAGCCAAAGCTTGGGGATGCCCATGGAACCCCAAGTTATTATCCAAAGAGAAGCAAGCAACTAAGCTTGGGGATGCCCCGAGTGGCATCCCCTCTTTCTTCTAACGACCATTGGTATTTTATTCGAAGCAATATTTTTATCCGTCACATACTATGAGTTTTGCTTGGAGCGTCTTGTATGATATGAGTCTTTGCTTGTTTTGTCTTGCTTTTTGAGTCTTGAATGCTTGCTGGACACACCTATTTGAGAGAGCCAAAATTATGCCATGACTTGTTAGAATTGCTCTCTATTCTTCACTTAAAATTTTATGAGCTATGGATTTGCTCTAGTGCTTCACTTATATCTTTTTGAGCACGGTGTACTTAGTCATTTTTGAAGAAATTCTCTCTTGCTTCACTTAAATTAATTTGAGAGAAATAAATATTATGTTCATGATCTTCACTTATATTTGTTTGAGCTTATCAAAAGCAACACATGAAAATTAGTCCCAAAGTGATAGATATCCAAGAAGGATATAATAAAAACTTTCTTTAAGATCATTGGACAAAATAAACTTGATTCCTTGTAATAGTTTTGAGATATGATGATGTGATATGTGAGTCATGTTGATGAGTAATTATGCTTTAGTAAGAATATTGGTGTTAAGGATTGTGATTCCCTCTGCAAGCACGAAAGTCAATAGTCATGAAATGAAATTACATCCTACTTATGGTGCAGTATTGGGTGTTAATTATGCTTAATGCTTGCTTATGAGATTATTCGTTTCTTGGTTGGTCGCTTCTCAATCTTTTGCTAGCCTTCATTTTGCACTAAGTATGATCACTACTTGTGCACCCAAAAACCTTTAAACCAGTTTTGCCACATGAGTCTACTATATCTACCTATATGCAGTATTCTTTTGCCGTTCTAAGCAAATTTGTATGTACCATCTCTAATTTTCAAAATAAACTTCTCTTTTGTGTGTTTCTACCGCTCGCGAGGCTGTGAGGGTGGCTAATATTTTCCATGCTAGATGTGTTATTCTCACGATGAGTGTTTATTCACTTGTCTTGCACGAGAGTAAGGCAAAGGTATTAGGGATGCCCAGTCCCGAAATGAAAAATGAATTTACTTTATGTTGTCAAATAATAAATTCCTTGGAAAGTGTTGGTATGGAGGGCACCCGTGGATACGGTTAGCCATGGAAAGTGAAAGTATGGTGGAAAAAGGAATAAACTTTATTTTCTGTTTGGGAACCGCCTATGATATATCTAGCATGGAAAGTGTTGGGAACACTAAGTCGTTTTCGTTGGTGGGAAAGGAACACCACCCAAAATGGTTTTATGTCTAAGTTTTTCGCTTTGAGCTCTGGCACCTCTACAAATCCCTACTTCGCTCCGCGAAGGGCCTTTCTTTACTTTATGCAATTTTTATTTTGAATTTGAGTCTCCATCTTCTCTTATAAAAGCACCAACTAGGAGGCACTATGATCGTACTTGAGTATTGGGTGTAGTTAATATGCGAGTGTGTTTCATGAATGGATCAATGATTGAGCATGATGGGCTAGGGATAACTTATTTTGGCGTTGATATTTTGAAAGACATGGTTGCTTGTTGATATGCTTGAGTATTTAAGTCATCATGTCAAAACTAGACTATTGCTTTGAATCATATAAAAGTCCAAATGTCCATCCTATAAAGAAAAGAATATGAGATGACATGTTAGGCAGCATTCCACATCAAAAATTCTGTTTTTATCATTTACCTACTCGAGGACGCGCAGGAATTAAGCTTGGGGATGCTAATACGTCTCCAATGTATCTATAATTTTTTATTGTTCCATGATGTTATGTTATCATTATTGGGTGGTTTATAATCATTTTATAGTCATTTTATATCATTTTTTGGTACTAACCTATTGACATAGTGCCAAGTGCCAGTTGTTATTTTCTGCATTTTTTTTACACCGCAGGAAATCAATACCAAACGGAGTCCAAACGGAGCGAAACTTTTTGGAGATTTCTTTTGGACCAGAAGACATCCAGTGGGCCGGAGAAGCGCCTGGGGGTGCTCCGAGGGGAGCACAACCCACCAGGGTGCGCCTGGGGGCCCAGGTGCGCCCAGGTGGGTTGGGCCCACCTCAGGTGCCCCCTGGACCGCCTCTTTGCTCTATAAATACCCCAATATTCCAGAAACCCTAGGGGAGTCGACGAAAATCAATTCCAGCCGCCGCAGAGTCCGGAACCACTAGATCCAATCTAGACACCATTACAGAGGGGTTCACCACTTCCATTTGTGCCTCTCTGATGATGCGTGAGTAGTTCTTTGTAGACCTATGGGTCCGTAGTTAGTAGCTAGATGGCTTCCTCTCTCTCGTTTGATTCTCAATACAATGGTCTCTTGGAGATACATATGATGTGACCCTTTTTGCGGTGTGTTTGTTGGGATCGGATGAACTTTGAGTTTATGATCAGATCTATCTTTTTATCCATGAAAGTTATTTGAGTCTTCTTTGATCTCTTATATGCATGATTGCTTATAGCCTCGTATTTCTTCTCCGATAATTGTGTTTGGTTTGGCCAACTTTATCTATTTATCTTGCATTGGGAAGAGGTGCTTTGTAGTGGGTTCGATCTTACGGTGCTTGATCCCAGTGCCAGAAGGGCAACCGACACGTATGTATCGTTGCTACTAAATGATGGGGTCTATTTCTACATAAATGGATCTTTTCGACATCATGTCATCGTTCTTATTGCATTACTCCGTTTCTCCATGAACTTAATACACTAGATGCATGCTGGATAGCAGTCGATGTGTGGAGTAATAGTAGTAGATGCAGGCAGGAGTCGGTCTACTAATCTTGGACGTGATGCCTATATAATGATCATTGCCTGGTTATCGTCATGATTATTTGAAGTTCTATCAATTTCCCAACAGTAATTTGTTCACCCACCGTTTGCTATTTTTCTCGAGAGAAGCCACTAGTGAAACCTACGGCCCCCGAGTCTCTTCTTTAATATATTTGCCTTTGCGATATACTTTTCCATTCCTTTTATTTTCAGATCTATTAAACCAAAAATAAAAAATACCTTGCTACAATTTATTTTATTTGGCGTTCGACTATCAATATTTACTAGTCTCTCACGTCTGTTTGCCAATTTCTACAGCCATTACCCAAAAGGGATTGACAACCCCTTTTACACGTCGGGTTGCGAGTATTTGTTATTTGTGTGGAGGTGTTGTTTGCGTAGTGTTGCTTGGTTCTCCTACTGGTTTGATAACCTTGGTTTCATCAGTGAGGGAAATACCTACCGCTGCTGTGCTGCATCATCCCTTCCTCTTTGGGGAAATACCGACGTAGCTTCAAGACGCCATCAACCAGCTGCTTCAAGCTTCTTCATCTCCTCTGCAATAAACTGCTGCCTCTCCAAGGCCTACTTCCGGACTTTCTGCTTGACGGGTCGGGCATGTGGGCAGACAGCAAGGTGGTGCACTATTACCTCCCTGGGAACACCGGGGATATCAGATGATTGCCAGGCAAACATATCGATATTCGCCCGCAGGAAGGCAATGAGCGGGCTTTCCTATTTGTCATCGAGGGTGGCGCTGATGGTGAAAGTGCCATCAACGCCAGCCAGCCCTGCCGGGACCTTCTTCACTTGTGGAGCAGCAACCTTGGACCTTTTGTTGTTGGAACTCTCCGGCAAGTCATCAACGGGCGTAGCATACTCCGGAGAAGCATGCTTCGCGAATTCTTTGCCAGCATCCTTACTATCCTTCTTCTTTCCTCTATTCTCCTTGGCGGGAACTGCTGCTGCTGCTTCCACTGCCGCGACTGCGTCCCGGTACATCTTGTCCATGCAAATGATTGCGTCCTTCTCATCTGATGGGATGGAAATGACTCCCACTGGCCCAGGCATCTTCAAGGTGTTGTAGGCGTTGTGGGATTCCGCCATGAACTTAGCCAAGGCCGGGCGCCCAAGGATCCCATTGTACGGCAGGGGGAGGTCGACCCCATCGAACACAATCTTCTTAGTCCCATAGTTCAACTCCCCTCCAAACGTCACAGGCAACGTGATCTTTCCCTTAGGATGACTCCTGCCGGGATTAATTCCTTGAAACGTGCCAGTGACCTTCAATTGATCCTCTTCCATCTAGAGTTTGCTGAGAACCTTTGGGGAAATCAGATTCAACCCGGCCCCGCTGTCCAGCCACATTTTTGTGACCTTGAGGTTGCGAATTGTCGGAGAGACCAACAATGGCAAACATCCCACCGCAGTGGTGCGGTCAGGATGGTCCTCTTCGTCAAAGATGATGGGCGTGCGTGACCATTTGAGTGGTTTCCGGGCCTCTAGCACTGGTTCCACGGCATTGATCTCACGCGCCCACCATTTGAGTTGGCGGTGAGAGGTGTGCAGAGATGCACCCCCGCCAATGCACAGGGTGTCAGTGGCCTTCTGAAACTCCTGCTCTCTGGTTTCCTCTTCATCTCCTCCATCGCTCTCATCATCACAGGCTTCCTTCTCTCGATCTCTGGCGGGTTTTCCTTTGTTCTGGAAAGGTTTTCAGGGGCGATTTACTTCACCGCCTCGACCCTTACCTCCACTGACATTCTGACCCTTTTCCTTGTCATGCTTTTCATACTCTGCTCTCTGCCTCTTGATGAGCTGCTCAACCTGATAAACACTCTTGAAGGTCGTGGCCCTTGGTCCGATGAATCTTGCAGTATGGCACATCACCTTTCCCGGCCTTCTCGGCAGCCGCAGCCTCACGGTAGTCAGCGCACACGGCAGCTTCCTTGCCGGGGGCTTCGTTCTTAGCCTTCTTGCCGATACTAGGTGTACCCAATCCTTCAACAGACATTACTGTCTTATCCTTGCATCTCTTATTGTGCTTCTTGCTCTTCTTCTGACTGGTGGATTCATCATCATCCTCTGAATCGACATTGATGCAGTCCTCCTCCATCCGAGCAGCCTTATCCACCAAGGTGTAAAGCTCCTTCACAGTCTTGGGCAACCGCACGTTCATCTTAGAATGAATCTTGCGATTGCGCACATTGGATTGGAAGGCAGCTATCACAGCTGCTGGATGGATGTTCGGGATGTCCCTATGGACTCTGCTGAATCTCTGCAAATACTTCCGGAGAGTCTCTCGTTCTTTCTATTGGAGGAGCTGCAAATCGCTAGGCCGACCAGGTTCTTGATGGCCGCCAGTGAAGGCCCCAATGAACTCATGGCACAGGTCAGCCCATGATGAAATGGAGTTCTCCGGCAGGTGCATCAGCTAGGACCTCACATTGGACTTGAGGGCCAAAGGGAAGTAGTTGGCGAACACCTTCTCATCTCTTCCCCCGGCAGCTTGAACAGTGATGGTGTAGATGCTCAGAAACTCTGCCGGGTTTAGCCTCCCATCATACTTCTTAGGTATCTCTGGCTTGAACGTGCGGACGGACGGCCAACGGACTTGTCGCAGCTCACGAGTAAAGGCAGGGCATCCAACCCCGAAAGGTAGGCACCTCCCAATACCGAGCGCAGGCTCGTCGATGTCGGGACTGTCGCACCCATTGTTCCAGTGGTGGTCGTCGTGGCGTCGTTCAATGATAACGCACGTGTCTCCCCTCCGCCTGTCCTCTGGGGCACACTGTCAGCTTGGACGCGCTCGAGGGCCAGAAGAGGCCATCGAGGCGTCACTAGGTTCTTGATTGTGCTGCGCTCGCGCTGGCTACCGTGGCGGGGACTGCACCATGGGGGTGTCCCCTTCCGTACAACCAGCAACGCAAGCTGTCATTGTCGCTTGCGGAGGCCGTGGCGGTCTAGCTCGCTGCGAGCCCCCAGCCTCGGTGAAACCGAGCAGACTCTGGATGGTGGCACAGCACTCGTCCATCTGCTCGGCCCTGGTGGAAACCTCAGCAATAGTTGAGCCCACGCCATGGCCTCTGTAGTGGCACTTCGCATAGGTAAGGATGATGTAGATCGCACCGTCGCTCGGCTCCTGATGGTGCCAGCAGCGAGAGTGCCATGCCCTCGCTGTTGCGGGGCGGCCACCTGAATGGCGGGGTGGCGTGGCAAAGGTGCTTGAGGACCAGCGGCTACGTTGGGCGCAGTGGCATGGTCGACTTGCTCTGGGGGAGGTGCTCACGCTGCGGTCGCTCCCGTGATAGGGGCGGCTGGAGGGCGGCCATTCGCCCCGGACCGAGCGCCATCGCTGCGGCTGTGCCCGTCGACGAGAGGAAGGGGTGTGGACGGAGTGACCCCTTCACCCGTACCTCGTGGAGCGCGGCCGTCCAGGGGTTGCTAATGTTGTTCTCCTCCGGTGTCTCCCGCTCCTACTTCGGCTGTGGGAGAAGTGGTAACGGTGCCGCCCGCTCCAACCACATCCCCAGCAGCGTCCACATCCTCGCGCACCTCCGCCCCTCCCGTAGCATCGGTGGCTGTGGGTGGCGGAGCCTTCGAGGTGGACGGGTGAGCTGAAGCACTGGATTTCTTCTTGGGCGCCATGGTCGACGGTGTCGTCGAAGACGAAGATGGTGATAAAGATGATGTGTTGCACATGCTTTCAGGTTCGCGCAAGTGAGTCCCCCTACCTGGCGCGCCAAAGATGTTGTGGGAAACCACGGCCACCTATGGGACCAAGGGCCGCTTTGTTGGTTCGGCAGGGGGGATGTCACGTTGCACAAAGAGTAAAAGAACGTGGGGCAACACGGCAGAGATCACGCAGGCAATTTTACCAATGTTTGGGCCGCCGTGAGGCATAAAAGCCTACTCCTGCTTTGGTGGATTGATGGTGGAAGAATAGTGGTGGAGCGTAGTACACCTGCCCAGCAGGGACGGTAGTGGCTAGGCGCATATGAGTGTGTGGGTGTCCAATCTTCTAACCCTTTCTATGGTTGCCATGGGCTTCCTTTTATAGATTAAGGGGTCACCACGATGGCAGAACAGTCATTATGCACTGATAAGATAGCAAATAGTGCTATCATACCTAACTCTGCAAGCTGACAGGGCGCATTAAATGCACCGCTCAACGTCACATCTTTGCTTGCCCGGCAAGCCTTACCAGGCTTGTCTTGCCAGCTCCACGCCTACTTGCTTGACACGTCGTAGGACGGGTGTCACCTATAGGTATTCCTTGTAGAAAGAGGCCTCCATGTGGCGAATGGCTGCCACTTAATCACTTTGTGTCTTGACACCGCACTGATTGATAACGTGGGTCGTGGCGGAGTGGTTGGGTGAGGTGGTTTTGCCACCGCGAGTCCTGGCAGGCCTTGGCGGGATGTCTTGGACGTTTTCTTCTAGGGGTGACCCCGTCCTCGCCGAGCTCGCCTGCCCAGCAAGGGAGGCTTCCTAGTGGTATCTTGCTTCTCTTGCTTGATCTTGGTCCTCTTGATCTGCATGTTGGCTCTTCAAAGATCTTGGTCTCTTGCATTATGGCACTGCCTGGTGCTGTAATGTTGTTCCCATGCCTGTGCACGGTCTGGGCAACAGACCCAGGGTTTGTTGCACTGACAGAAACGTTTTCCTTGGAGCAACCGTGTGGGATGTATATACAAACGGAAACGTACTTCTTGGATTAGCTATGTGGGATGTATGTACTAACGGAAACATATTCCTTGGATTGACTGTGTGGAATGTGCATACGAACGGAAACGTTTAGCGGGGACTGACTGTGTGGGATGTACTTATGACCGGAAACGATTTCGCCTGTATAATTGTATTTTTAAGCACTATTGTATCTACAACTGTATTTGATCGCTCACGGGTCGCACATGACCTCATTTTGCCGAGTGTGTGTGCTAGGAGGGTATATCCCCGACGGTTTCTGGGTCGTGTGGGAAGGACCCCCTATCGCATTCACTCACTAGACGGCGGTTCAGTATGATGTCGCAGAAAGGGGTTAAAAACTGTTTGTATAGCACCTCGCTATACCAGTGCATTGATCTCTACCTTTTCGAGGGAATTGGATACACTGTTGATGCACTTCCGAACAACCCTTGGGTTGTTGGTGATGGTGGTAGCTATGCTCAATGAGCTTTTGCTAAAGACATGTTTGACATTAAGACTCTACACAGAGCTAGAACCGCAAGCGACTCCAGCAGGCCTAGACTTCATCAGCAGCCTCCCCGATGATATGTTGACAACCATCATCTCCCTCCTCCCAATCAAATATGGGCAGTCACCTTGCCCCAACCAGAGGCCTTAGAATGGGCATGTTCCGTTCCAACGACAAGGACCTAGCCAAGCTTGACGACTGGTTCCGATCCCCCGCCCTAGATCAGCTCGAGGAGCTCACTTTTGATGATGGGCATATGCAGTCGCAGCCAAAGTCCACACTCTGCCTCGCGCCCACGCTACACGTCGCCAAGTTCAGGAACTGCCATCCCCCCATTAATGATGTGCCCGCTCTTATTCTACCACGACTGAAGCACCTCGAGCTCGTCGTCGTCTGCCTCTAAAACGGTGACATGGAGCACCTACTCCGTGAATGTACTACACTTGAGTACCTTCGTCTTTAGGCGATCAATGGGTTGAGTACCTTCCACATCACATCCATGACTCTCCGGACTATTTATGTGTGTTCCTGGTGCGGCGAGAAGACATCACAAGATGTGTACCACGGTATGGTCATTGAGGACACACCTGCACTTGAGAGATTACTTGTAGTTGATCAAGAAGGTCCAACAAGTATCAATGTCATTTCTACGCCAAAATTGACAGTGGTGGGCTACTCGTCTAAAAAATACTCCGAACTTGTTATTGGATCCACACCCGTTCAGGTACAACAGCCGCCTTCTACCTCTCCTTCTACAAATTAACATTATTTCTATTTTTGAAGATGTTTGTTCGTCTGTCATTCAGAAAATGATTCCGAAAAGCTTCACCCTGAACCTGTGCACAGTGAAGGTCTTGGCACTAGAATCTATCGGCCCCAACCTGGAGCAAGTTGTCAGTTTCCTGAGATGCTTTCCGTGCCTGGAGAAGCTATATATCGAGGTGATGTTCCTTTCTTGTTAAATGTTAACCATAAGGGAGTTCAATTTGTGAGACCTTTTTCCAAGTTTACAATGACAATGTACTATGATTTCTGAAGGATTCTTTTGGAGGATTTCGTTACATACATGTCCCCCCCCCCCAATATTGGTTGCTTGATCCATATGGTTACAATCAATAAGCATTTCTCATTTGGATTCATCTGTACTAGTTTTCTTAGGGAACTTTTCATCCACTCCAACCTCTTGTGAAGAAGGCTACATTTTTCTAGAATGTAATCAAATGCCCATTGTAATCATGTCAGATCAAAGATGGCATGTTGGTGCATTTTACAAATCTTGCAGACCAAATAGGCCTGTAGTAATGTTCAAAACTGCATGTAGGCACTAACACGTTTTCTTGTTTTGCAGATAAGATTAGGCCCAGTGGTGGATAATGTGCTACAATATAACAATCACGTCGAATGCCTAGATTTGCATCTCTCAGAAATTACTTTGAACTCCTACCGAGGGACCTTACCGGAGATTATATTTGCCGGGTTCGTTGTTCTCAGAGCAAGGGTGCTGAAGGAAATGAGGTTTGCCCTACATTTATTTCGCAAAAATGAATGGTTTGTTGATCAGCGCCAGCGCCTGTGGCGGAATGGAATAGGCTCCAAAAATGCTGAATTTCATTTTGGAACTTCAGATGATAGAGTAATCGGAAGTCATCGTGTCAACCCCATACATGACTTCCCAGTGGCTGACCCCTTTGCAAAAATTGTGAGGTTTCGAAACCAGACTTAGAAGTGGTAATATTAGTTTGAACCTCTCTGATATCCATGTTCAGCGGATCAGCGCGAGCGTTTGCAGCTGATGAGCTGAATTTGATTTCTAATATCAGTTTGAACCTTGTAATCTTCAAATTTGAGCCATATAACTCTGGAATTTCAACCTTGTAATATTTCAAGCTTTTGTGGTACAATTGTTGAAATGGCATCGTATGAGACTCGTATATTTCAACCTTGTAATATTTCGAGCTATTTTGACCTTAATATGCAATGGTCTTAGATTTTATTAACCATTCTTGAATTTGTTTACCTTATCGATCTCACAGCACGCGAACTGTATAGCTAACTCGACTGCGATCTTCAACATTATTGCACACAGTTGGTTTCTTCCACCATGTGCCATGTAGAGCGTAGAATTAATTATCGCTCTCGAGTGTCCATCATCACCCTTCTGTGTAACTTTGACCTCATCACCCACGGGTAAACTTATGACCGAGGTCATTCACACACTTCGTTTTTACAAAGCTTTTTGCCAATAAACGCCCACGATTTGTCCCTCCTCTAGCCGACGCGTGGCCAAACTAGTCGGGCAGGAAGCTTGCGCTGTAAACAGCGTGGCGGCGCGGGAACAGGCTCACCGACGATACATTTGGCGCCTCTTCGAGCCCACGCGTGCTGTGCGGTGTTGTCAAACGTGCACTGGAATCCTCCGCTATGAACGCCGTGACAAGACGTGACGATTCCAGGCCGGCCGGCCCCCATTTATTACAGCGGCCATTTAACCCTTGTGTCTCTTCAACCTTTCGATCGCGCCCCACCATTGCAAGAAGCACACCCACCACGAGAAATTCTTAGAGGGTATCCTGCGCGGCTCTAATGGCGCTCCGAGAGGCTGCTGACGACGAGTAGCAGTTCACCATGCCTGCCGTGGTGGACACCCACAGAAGGTTCATGGACCTCTCGGTGGTGTACACCAACGACCCAGTCTGGGTGGAGCACTCCATCCACATCATGGAGCTGTTGCTTGCCGAGGAGAAGTACAAGGTGGTCGGGTTCGACCTCGACTACACCCGCGCTCGTGCCGGGTCTCGTCCCAAGGTCGCCGTCGCCCAGACGTGCGTGCGCCACCACGTCCTTGTCTACCACTACTGCCTGGCCACAGGCCTTGCAAGAATTTTGCCAGGTTTGTCAACAACCCCCACTACATGTTCGCTACAGTGGACATCACCAACAATGTAATGTCGCTCGAGAATTCGGGCATTGCCTGCCAGAATCCTATCGACATCCAGGGCCAATACAAGATCTGGGGCAACAAGGAGCATGAGAAGGACTCACTGGTTTACCCCGCTGAGGCCATCATCGACCCCTACTATAGAGACATGAAGGATTTGTGCAACAAGGAAAAGCGTGCCTGGCACTCGGCCTGGATGGAGAAACTCGACAGATCTCACGTCGTGTACGCGTCCAAGGAGGCGTACACGAGCTACGACATGTACAGGAGGATCGTTGACATGAGGAAGTGCCTCCTTCCCCAAAACGGCCAGGGATCCAGCCAGAAGTAGAGCAATGGCTAGCGTCGTCGCAACAATAAGTAGATGATTAGATCCTCGTTTCTCCTATTTTAGTATGCATGTAATTGCTTACTTTGGTGTGTGGAAATGTTATGGGTGTAGTCACTTGTGTAATTGTATGCTTAATTTGGTTATGCAATGCTATCTTTTTAAGTATATATGTTGATGCTCTGTAGACAGAGCGTAGATCTTGTGCGGACAAAGAAAATCACATCGCACACAGACTAAACAATGGAACCCGTCGGTGATGTTTTCATCAATCACTCACAATTGTATACCAGCAATCGTTTGCTCACAACACACACGGCTTGTTAGCAGCAATCATCTGTGTTGTTATCGGTCTTCGCACATGTTTATGATTACAAACCTGTTTGCCGCGTATCACACACATCTTGTTAAGTTGAACCATTTCTGTTCTCTTATCCTAAAGCAAACAGTTCAACCCAGTGAACCGCATGTCGTATATCGCACACACCTTGATCTGGTTGACCGTTTATTTTGTGTTGCCTAATCACAAACAGTTCATCCGAGTGAACCGTATGATGTACATCGCACACATCTTCATCTAGCTGCCCGTTTCTTTTGTTCCTCCTCATCACAAACAGTTAATTGAACTGAACCGTATGCCCTGCATCGCACACGCAACTAAAATCTGAACCATGTTTGATGCATCCTCCATCGCAAACAATTTTCACCTTTTTACGGGTTTTTTACACCACCGTTTGCGATTATTGCATCGCACACAGTTTCGTCAAAGGGTCTCTCGTCGTAGTGTCGCGTTAGCAGCATCCTGCAGTAGTGACATCATCATCTTCAAACTCATTCTAGCTAGCTAATCAGTCCTACTGCTCTCTCTCTCTCAGGTAAAATAGCATAAAACATGTGTAGCACTCCTGCTTCATCATATTGGAGAATGCAGATGAACCTGTCTCCTAATTGTGGGCCCCGCTTCTGATTGCTGCCCCTAGTGCTTCTCTGCTGCGATCCTTCACAATTTTGCTCCAATCTTTGACTATTAAGACTTGCTCGCTTCGAGAAATCCTGAATGCACTCATGTGCAATGTAGGATGGCTTGGCCATAAGCTAACCATTGTCATGCGACCTTTAGGCTCGATCCAATGAGGCACAACATTCATCGGGAGTCCCTATTGAAGAACATCGTAGTAACATACTTAGCAATGAAGTTTAGCTTAAAAAATAATGTATGCAAAAGATACACTGAGGATAAATAGTAAAAATCCTACCATCTTTCCTAAATAGATTTGACCGTAGTTCAATACGCACACTAGCTGTCGCACGTTTTGAGTACTAATATTTCGAAGTCCAGGAAAATAGCCTGTCTTAACAGTATCAAGATCCTCAAGCCATGAAACATAATGACTTATCTCCTCACAGTTTAGTTCAGCCCTAGGACAGTAGTAGGTGATGTCTACCAAGCGCCAGACATGTTTGCTTGAATGGAAATAAGCTGTCAATAGAAATTAGTTGTCAAGTATTTTTAAATAAACAATATTCAAGAGATAAATATGGTTGAGAAACTCACATAATGGTAGAACTGGAGGCGTCTGCACATCGACCCAGATGTCGATATTACCTTCAATTTCATCTTCCGAGCGAATATCAAAGGTGATAAGCATATCAGGATCAAATGCATAAGCCTTGCATAGTGCTCTCCAATTTTTGCATTCAAAATAGGTGTAGGTGTCTCCATTGTATAATTTTACGGCAAAAGTATAACCATGCTCGGTCCTCAAGTGAACTCTCTTTACCTCCATACTCTCCATAGTACTGAAACCAATCTTATCCAAAACATAAATTCTTGCATGGCAGGGGATACGCTAGTAGAATAGTAAAAAATTAAAATTATAAGTTGAAGCAAAAGAAGCAGAAGTCATGCTTAATTATGAAAAAATACTTGCCGTTGTGACTTACTGTATCCACTTCTAAGTTCTCATCCAGCATGATGCTGAAGCGCCTACCACCAGCTAGGTGAGGCCTGTCGCACAGGCTGCGCTCGTTTTTGCGAATTCCTTTTTGTCGTCAGACATTTCCTACGTTCATAGTAGAAACATTAATTGAAAATCGATTGAAGGCAACTACTAGGAAACTCAACACAAGCACTCGATATGCCCTACACTGTAGCACAAGTCATGCTAAAATTCATGAAAAAATTCGGCATGACCTTTGCTAAAGGTAGGACATATCGAGCGCCTGAAATTTGTCGGGACGGAAATGAGTCAACATTCCGGCAAAACATAGGCCACTCAAAGGCACATTGCAAACAAGAACACCAAGACATCCTCTATATTCAGAATGCATCATCATCAACATCAATGACATGGCAACTAGCACTAGCATTTTCGTCATCGACATTTACAACACATTATCATTTGGCTATTCTCACCTAGAGGTCTTAAGGGGTCGACGATGGGGACGACTGTGGGGATGAGGCAGGGGCAAATACTTGATTTCTACATAAAAAATATGAACAAAATATATTAACCACTTACTATAAATAAACTAATTCTATTAAGCACTTACTATAAATAAACTGGTTCTATTAAGAACTTACTATAAATAAACTAGTTCTATTAAGCACTTACTATAAATAACCTAGTTAGTTAACCTAGCTAGTTAACCAGTATAATTAACCTAATTAAACTAGTTAACCTAGCTAGCCAACCTAGTTAACCTAGCTAGTTTGAATTTTACTAATTTACTAAAAAAAATCTACTCTATGCAAGAACAGAGTGAGGAGAGATGAGGGAGGGAGGAGGGAGCAGGGGGTAGGGGGAGGGAGGAGGATCGGAGGAGGGAGGAAAGAGGAGGAGGGGAGGAGGGAGGGAGGAGAGAGGAGGAGGGGGAGTAGGGAGGGGTGGGAGAGGAGGGCTGGCGGAGGAGGGCTTGGCCAGAGGAGAGGAGGGAGGTGGGCTTGGCTGGAGGACGAGGGAGGAGGGTGGTGAGAGGACGAGGTAGAGGAGGGAGGAGGGCATACCGAGGAAGGAGGAGGGAGGACGACGTCGGCAATGCGGTGGCGACGGCAATGCGGCGGCGGCGGAGGCAGAGTGAGGCAGAGTGAGGGGAGGAAGAAGAAGGTCGGGCGGGGGGGATAGAACTTGGGATAAGGAACCCATAGCAGTAGCAATGGTTGGTGAAAAGCGCTACTGCTAAGTACAATAGCAGGAGCGCGCTTTTACCAAACGTGCTACTACTATACCTAGTCTGGCAGCCACCGCGTCCCAACTGTAGTAGTAGCGCTGTTTAGTAGAGACGCGCTAATGCTACGTGGATATCAGTAGCGTGGTTTCTCCTCGAGTGCTACTGGTAAGTAGCAGTAGCGCCTTATTTTAAAACTCGCCGCTGGTAAGGTTCTGTGTATAAGGTTTTCCCTAGTAGTGATGACTTCCAATTGCTCTGTCATATGCTCTTCCAATACGAAGTTTAGCTTTTTTGGAGCCTCTTCCATTTTGCAGTACCTGCCGGCTCTGATCAACATACCATTCATCTTTCCTAATTAAATGCATGTTCAACCTCAGTACCCTCAGCACCCTTGCTCTGGCAAGAAAGAACCCGGCGAGTGTAATCTCCGGTAAGGTCCCTCGGTAGGAGTTCAAAGTAATATTTGAGAGATGCAGATCCAGGCATTCGATGTGATTGTCGTTATAAACATTATCCACCTCCAGACCTATTATTATCTGCAAAAGAAGAGAACGTGTTAGTGCCTACAAGCAGTTTTGAACACTACTACACGCCTATTTGGTTTGTAGGATTTGTAAAATGCACCAACGTGCCATCTTAGATCTGACATGATTAACATGGGCATTTGATTACAAACTAGAAACATGTAGCCATCTTCACAAGAGGTTGGCTTGGATGAAGAACTCTCTAAGAAAACTAGTACAGATGAATCCAAAGGAGAAATGCTTATGGATTGTAACCATATGAATCAAGCAACCAATATGGGGTGGGGGGTGTATGTCCTGAAATCCTCCAAAATTCCTTCAGAAATCGTAGTACATTGTCATTGTAAACTTGGGAAAAGCTACAAAAAATTGAACTCCCTTATGGTTAACATTTAACAGGAGAGGAACATCACCTCGATATACAGCTTCTTCAGGAACGAAAAGCATCTCAGGCAACTGACAACTTGGTCCAGGTTGGGGCCGATAGATTCTAGTGCCAAGACCTTGACTGTGCCCAGAATCTGGGTGAAGCTTTGTTGGATGACAGATGAACATACATCTTCAAAACTATAAATAATGTTGATATCAAGAAGGTGAGGTATAAGGCGACTATTGTACCTGAAAGTAGTTGTATTTGACATACGAGTAGCCCACCGCTGTCAATTTCGGCACAGAAATGACATTGATTCTTGTTGGACCTTGTTGATCAACTACAAGTAATCTCCCAAGTGAAGGTGTGTCCTCAATGACCATATTGTGGTCCACCTTTTGTGATCTCTCGTTGCAGCACCAGCAACACACATAAATAGTACGGAGAGTCCTGGAGGTGATGTGGAAGGTACTCGACCAATTCATTGCCTGAAAGACGAAGGAACTCGTGTGCAATACAGCCGCAGAGCAGGCACTCCATGTCATCCTTTGGGATGCAGAAGGCGACGAGCTCGAGGTGCTTCAGACGTGGTAGAAAAAGAGAGGGCGCGTCATTAGGGGGAATGGCAGTTCATGAACTTGGCGAGGCGCAGCATGGGCATGAAGCGGAGCGCGGACGTTGGCAGCGAGCGCATATGCCCATCATTAAAACTGAGCTCCTCGAGCTGATCTATGGCGGGGGATCGTAACCACTCGTCATTCTTAGCTTGGTCCTTGCCATTGGAATGGAACTTACCCGTGATAAGGCCTCTGATTGGGCCATGGTGACTGCCGACAATCTGCGAGAAGACATCCAAGCTTTTGCGATAGCCATGGAAGAGCTCGTGGGTGTCGAGGAGGTCGAGAGGGGTGAGGAGCCATAGGGGGCACCACCACCAAGAAAGGGCGGTTGTCCTCGCCCCATATTTGATTGGGAGGAGGGATATGACGACTGTCAACATATCATCAGGGAGGTTGCTGATGAAGACTAGGCCTACTGGAGTCACTTGCGGTTCTTTCTCGACCCGCCTCCGCTTGTTGGCAGCCTCGTTCTCCACCTCATCGGCGGCGACGGAAACCTCTGTCTCCATATTCACAACGTGCTCCGGTGCTTCAGCAGCCCCGGCGTCGCCACTCCCTTCGATGGGGCGCTTCGGCGGCATCCTCATACACTGATGGCTTTGAGGACTAAGAGCGGCGTCGAGGATGCGGGCGGAGAGAGAGGATTGTGTGTGTGGCGAGGATGGGGTGCTGGCTTTGAAGACTGAGAGCAGCGTCGAGGATGTGGGCGCAGAGAGAGGATTCTGTGTGTGGCGAGGATGGGGGTGCCGGCTTTGAGGACTGAGAGCGGCATTGAGGATGCGGGTGGAGAAAGAGGATTCTGTGTGTGGCGAGGATGGGGGTTGCGGCCGCTCGGGCGCGCCATTAATATAGACCAGTGGGAGTGAGGCGGGCGGCGGTCAAAGGCTGTCTCGCTTCCTGGTGAGAACGACTGCTTAATCTATGAATGAAAATTTATGCTTAATTACTGAATTTTAGTTGCAAAAATTAGATAGTGCTAGTAATTTTTAGCTGCATTGAAGAGATACCGTATTCAATATGAACCATTTGCGTTGAAGAGATGCATCAAATCCTGCGTTGAACAGCTCGCACGCTTCCCGGTGAGCATGCGCATTGGAGGACAGCTTGCACGCCTCTCGGTCAGTCAAGCAATTGTCCGCACGGCACCTCCTATAGCCATTAAAACCAAGACATGTGGCGTTACGTGTATGGTTAACAGAACGCACATGATTTGAATTATACAAACGTTTGACATATTATAGTGGCAGCTATTTTTTCAAAATGCCTTTGTTGGCTGTTATTGGAGTGCACCTTCTCTCAAAATGGACACGAAAAATACCACAGCATGTCGAGTGCCATTCCATGATAGCATGCCAAGTTTCATGAATTTCAGACAAGTTTTGGATTTACTAGAATTTAAAAACAAAGTATCTCAACGTTTTGCCGGCAATCAACAGTGCCCCGGTGTTTGAAATTCATTCCCATTTCTTGCATGGGACCTAAGCATGCACCCAAGGACACATATTCGATTTTTCAACCGATTTATATGCAGTGGAGCATGTGCATTTTGTTCAAATTTGAATTATGCACATAAAATTCCTAGAAACCCCAGTTAATGTATAAAAATGTCCAACGAACCCCAAAAAATCCAAAATTTAACACAACACTCATGTTGTTCTATGTTGACACTAGAAATTTTTTGAAAGGAATAAAAGGTAACGGATATCGTTTCATCCCCAAAGGTGGCACGCTCCCTACCAAACCATCAGGCTTGTTGTGAGAAGCTCTGGTTTGTGAGAAGCTTACACCCAAACCTGCCCCAAATGGGACAAAAATTTTAACCCGACATGTTGATGCCGCTCCATGATAGCAGCCAAGTTTCATGAATTTCAGACGAGTTTTGGATTTACTAGATTTAAAAACCAGGTATCTCAATGTTTGCGGCCGAGTGATGGTGGCAGGGTGTTTGACATTCATTCCCATTTCTTGCATGGGACCTAAGCATGCAACCAAGGACACAGATTTGAATTTTCAACCAATTTATATGCATTAGAGCATGTGCATGTAGTTCAAATTTGAATTATGCACATAAATGCATTGAAAACTCAATTAATGTATAAAAATGTTGAAACGAACCCCGAAAATTCCAAAAATTGACACAACACTCTTGTTGTTCTATGTTGACACTAGAGAAAAAATTGAAATCAAGAAGAGGCACCGGATATCATTTCGTCCCCAAAGGTGAAACGTTCCCTACCAAAACTATCAGGCTTGTTATGAGAAGCTCTGG
This sequence comes from Aegilops tauschii subsp. strangulata, assembly GCF_002575655.3. NCBI lineage: Eukaryota > Viridiplantae > Streptophyta > Magnoliopsida > Poales > Poaceae > Aegilops > Aegilops tauschii. The sequence goes on along the minus strand of NC_053038.3, from coordinate 265,807,453 downwards.
TTTGTGAGAAGCTTATACCCAAACCTGCCCCTAATGGGACAAAAAAAGTACCACGACATGTTGATGCCACTCCATGATAGCATGCCAAGTTTCATGTATTTCAGACAAGTTTTGGATTTGCTAGAATTTAAAAACCAGGTATCTCAATGTTTGCGGCCGAGTAACGGTGGCAGGGTGTTTGACATTCATTCTCATTTCTTGCATGGGACCTAAGCATGCAACCAACAACACAGATTTGATTTTCAACCAATTTATATGCATTAGAGCATGTGCATGTAGTTCAAATTTGAATCATGCACATAAATGCATAGAAAACTCAGTTAATGTATAAAAATGTCCAAACGAGCCCCGAAAAATTCCTAAAATTAACACAACACTCATGTTGTTCTATGTTGACACTAGAAGAAAATTGAACTCAAGAAGAGGCAACGGATATCGTTTCATCCAGAAACGTGAAACGCTCCCTAGCGTAACCATGAGGCTTGTTGTGAGAAGCTCTGGTTTGTGAGAAGCTTATATACCCAAACCTCCCCCAAATGGGACAATATTTCCACCACTGCTTGTTGGTGCCGTTCCATGCTAGCATGTCAAGTTTCATAAATTTCAGACGCATTTTTGATTTACTATAATTAAAAAACCATTTATCTCAATGTTAGCGGCCGAGCGACGGTGGCAAGGTGTTTGACATTCATTCTCATTTCTTGCATGTGACTTAAGCATGTAACCACGGACACACATACCAATTTCGAACAAATTTATATGCACTGGAGCATGTGCATGTACTTCAAATTTGAATTATGCACATGAATGCATAGAAAACTCAGTTAATGTATAAAAATGTCCAAGGGAACCCCAAAAAATCCCAAAAACTGACACAACACTCGTGTTGTTCTATGTTGACACGAGAAAAAATTTGAAATTAAGAAGAGGCAACAGATATCGTTTCGTCCCCCAAGGTGTCACGTTCCCTACCGAAACCATAAGACTTCTTGTGAGAGAAGCTCTGGTTTGTGAGAAGCTTATACCCAAACCTGCCCCAAATTGGACAATATTTTTACCATGAATTTCAGACGAGTTTTCGATTTACTAGAGTTTCAAAACCATGTATCTCAATGTTAGCGGCCGAGCGACAATGTCAAGGTGTTTGACATTCATTCTCATTTCTTGCAAGTGACCTAAGCTTGCAACCAAGGACAAACATTTGATTTTTCAACCCGTTTTTATGGACTGGAGCATGTGCATGTAGTTCAATTTTGAATTATGCACATAAATGCCTAGAAAACTCAGTTAACGTATAAAAATGTCCAAACGATGCCCGAAAAATCCAAAATTTAACACGACACTCCTGTTGCTCTATGTTGACACCAGGAAAAAAATTGAAAGGAAGAGGAGGCGACGAATATCATTTTGTCCATAAAGGTGACATGTTTCCCTAACGGAACCATGAGGCTTCTTCCGAGAAGCTCTGGTTTGTGAGAAGCTTATACCATAACCTGCCCCAAATTGGGCAATATTTTTTACCCCAGCATGTTGATGCCATTCCATGATAGCATGCCAATGTTCATGAATTTCAGACGTGTTTTGGATTTACTAGAACTACAAAAGCAAGTACCTCAATGTTTGCCGGAGAGCCACAATGCCGTGGTGTTCGAAATTCATCCCCATTTCTTGCATGCGACAAAAGCATAAACCCATGGACACATATATGATTTTACAACCCATGTTGGTGCACCAGAGAATGTGCATGTAGTTTAATTTTGAATTGTGCACCTGAAATGGCTAGAAAACCAATTTAATGTATAAAATGTCCAAACGAACCCTGAATAATTGCAATTCTTTTACGACACACATATAGTTGCATGTTCACTCCAGATAAAAGTTCTAGCAATTCAAACACCGTCCATTGCCGCTGTTACCCCATTATGTAATTCAAATCAAGATGAAAAATCAAGTAGATCCCACACAATTTATTATCACCAACCGTGTGAGATGCAGTATTAAATATCCTGGAACACCGTCTGCTGACACTTTACGCGCCAGTTTTTTCGCTGAAACGATTCAAAATTTCCAACTTCGGCGGAAATATCTACCTCCCCGCCCCCTCCCCCTTAGCAAAAGCCACATTTCCCCTGTTTCCGCCTTCCTTTCCAAGTTGAAACCTTCACTCCTTGCTTGCAGCGCCGCCTCCTCGCCGGCAACCCTCCACGCTGCTCGGCCTCGTCTATCCAGGCAGGTAATCCACACCCGACCCCCATCCTCCTCCTTCCACATCCCACATGCCCCGACCGCCGGCACGACACCTTCCACCCAAATTACCGACCCCTCCACCAAATAAGCGCCACCCTAAGCCATGGTGCACACAGCATAGCCAGGAGCTCAAGGAGCATTTGGCAGTGGGGAAGCAAATCGCGGCCGCACGCTCGGATGAGGTCGCGATGGTTGCCATTCGTGCCGACTGCCAGATCTTGGAGGAGCACCTCGCCGTCGAAGTCGCTGTCAATGCCTCGCGCGCCGATGCCGCGACGCGGTTGGCTGCTTTAAATGACAGTTTGTGGCGTTTTCTCGAGGCCACCCTCGGTGCCTTCGACGAAGACTACGCGGTGTTTTCTTAGCGTGCACGTGCTTACCTCAACTCGAGAGCCAATAGGTTGGTGCCGGAGCGGCTCAGGCAACTAACCACTACGACGAGGGCACCCACGATGCAGAGGCCTCGCCCTCTTCCATGTCCAAGGAGCCAATCATCATCGATATCTCTGAGAATGAGGAGTAGCTTGTCTTATTAGCTCACTATAAGGACCCATGTTCGGTTTGCTAGCTACTACCTTTCCTTAACAAATTCTAGTGAATTGTGCTATCTACTTTTACCATGCAATCTGTTGCTTGAGTGTATATGTTCTATATGTCGTGCAATGTGGTGCTCACTTATTAAGTGTTTGGTTAATTAGTTGTCGTGTTAAGTTAACTGTTTGGTTCGATTCTGCAAATGCGATGTTCAATTGTTCAGTGTGCAATTTTGTATTGTCTTCCATGTGAGAAATAAACCGATTTTTTTTACAAAATACATGAGAAACAAATACAATTGCTATATTTCCAAGTTGTTAAGCATGCTTGGTTTGGTTAACTGTCTGATCTTCTATTAGGAGTATGTTATATTGTGCAATGTGGTGCTCAGTTAACGTTTGGTTCACTTGTTGTGGTGTTTAGTTAACTGTTTGGTTCAATTCTGCAATGCGATGTTCAATTGTTGTGGGTGCATTCTGTTATTGTATACCATGTGAGGAATAAATTGAATTTGGCTGTACTAAATACGTGAGAAACAAATACAATTGCTATATTTCCAAGTTGTTAAGCATGCTTGGTTTGGTTAACTGTCTGATCTTCTATTAGGAGTATGTTATATTGTGCAATGTGGTGCTCAGTTAATGTTTGTTTCATTTGTTGTGGTGTTTAGTTAACTGCTTGGTTCAATTCTGTAATGCGACGTCCAATTGTCATGGGTAGAATTTTGTATTGTTGTGCATGTGAGGAATAAATCAAATTTGGCTGCACTTAATACATGAGAAACATATACAAGTGCTATATTTCCTAGTTCTTAATCATGCTTGGTTTGGATAAATGGGTTTTCCATGTGGCTTGGATTAATCTGATGAATCTGCAATGTGCTTATTTTTCATCAACATATTTTACTGCTAACATGCGAACCCTTACTTAACCTTATGACTAACTACCTTATATGTGTTGCAGGGAAACAATGGGAAGCACTGAGGTTTACAATCGAGGTTAGCATGTGCATGGTCCGTTGTCTAATAGCACATTATTGTGCAATTGCAGGAACCATTCTAATATTTAGGTTTTTAACAATTTGGTCTTGCACATGTAGGTCCTACTATCAGAGGTTTTGACCCACTGTTCACCCTTTTAGCATATGGGGACATGAGTTGTCCGTGAATATCAATCAAGTCAAGAAACTCATAAAGATTGTTAGGATAAAGAAATTTGTGACAAAAATCAACAAGATTTTTGTCTGCACAATTGAGTAGACATCAGTTCACTACAAGATGGTACTAACTATTTACCTTGCCTTTTTTATTCCTTTGCCCCATTTCCAAAATAGAGAAGATATTTATGCACATCCTTGTTTTCAGGCCTTTCCAAAGCAGTTCACTGATGATTACCTATCAAATCACCTCTATGGTCAGGAGGTGAGGAAGGTTTTCATACAACACCCATGGTTCAACATTTAAGTGTTCCTGAAGAGGACGAAGGATGGATGGTCAATCTGAAGGAAATATGCCCTAGAGGAAATAGTAAAGTTGTTATTTTATATTTCCTTATATCATGATAAATGTTTATTATTCATGCTGGAATTGTATTAACCGGAAACTTGATACATGTGTGGATACATAGACAAAACACAGTGTCCCTAGTAAGCCTCTACTAGACTAGCTCGTTAATCAAAGATGGTTAAGTTTCCTAACCATGGACATGTGTTGTCATTTGATGAACGGGGTCACATCATTAGGAGAATGATGTGATGGACATGACCCATCTGTTAGCTTAGCATGTTGATCGTTCAGTTTTATTGCTATAGCTTTCTTCATGACTTATACATATTCCTTTGACTATGAGATTATGCAACTCCCGGATACCGGAGGAATACCTTCTGTGCTATCAAACGTCACAACGTAACTGGGTGATTATAAAGACGATCTACAGGTATCTCCGAAGGTGTTTGTTGGGTTGGCATAGATCGAGATTAGAATTTGTCACTCCGAGTATCGGAGAGGTATCTCTGGGACCTCGGTAATGCACATCATCATAAGCCTTGGAAGCAATGTGACTAATGAGTTAGTTACGGGGTGATGCATTACGGAATGAGTAAAGAGACTTGCCGGTAATGAGATTCAACTAGGTATGAAGATACCACGATCGAATCTCGGGCAAGTAACATACCGATGACAAACGGAATTACGTATGTTGTCATTGCGGTACGGCCAATAAAGATCTTCATAGAATATGTGCGAGCCAATATGAGCATCCAGGTTCCGCTACTGGTTATTGACCGAAGAGGTGTCTCGGTCATGTCTACATAGTTCTCGAACCCGTAGGGTCTGCATGCTTAATGTTCGATGACGATTTCTATTATATGAGTTGTGGTGACCGAATGTTGTTCGGAGTCCTGGACGAGATCACGGACATGACGAGGAGTCTCGAAATGGCTGAGAGGTGAATATTCATATATAGGACGATAGTATTTGGACACCGGAAGTGTTCCAGGGGTACCGTGTTCGTATCGGGTCACCGGAAGGGGTTCCGGGCAACCCCCGGCAAGCTATATGGGCCTTATTGGGCCAAGGGCAGGACAGACCAGCCCCTAGTGGGCTGCTGCGCCCCCATATAGGCCAAATAGGAGGACAAGGAAGGAGGGGAAGAGAGAAAGGAAAGGGCAGGATTAGGCCTCCCCCTTCCTTCCCCTCTCCCCTCTCCCCTCTCTTTCCTTCCCCCTCCAATAGTTATGGAAGGGGGAGGCCGACTTGTGGGAGGCGCCCAAGTAGGATTACTCCTACTTGGGGTGCCCCTTGCTGGCTGTCTCCCTCTCCCACCTATATATATATATATATATATATATATATATATATATATATGTGTGTGTGTGTGTGTGTGTGTGTGTGTGTGTGTGTGGCACCGCTAGAACACACAAGATTGATTCCTAGCCGTGTGGCCATAGTTTACGCCTCCGGTCATATTCACGTAGTGCTTAGGCGAAGCCCTGCGTGTATTACTTCACCATCACCGTCACCACGCCGTCGTGCTGACGGAACTCTCCCTTGACACTTTGCTGGATCAAGAGTTCGAGGGAGGTCATCGAGCTAAACGTGTGCAGAACTCGGAGGTGTCGTACGTTCGGTGCTTGATCGGTTGGGTCGCGAAGACGTTCTACTACATCAACCGCGTTAAGCTAACGCTTCTGCTTTCGGTCTACGAGGTTATGTGGACACACTCTCCCCCTCTCATTGCTATGCATCTCCTAGATAGATCTTGCATGAGCGTAGGAATTTTTTGAAATTGCATGCTACGTTCCCCAACACAATCATCCACAGGCACTGGCCTAAAGTTGCAAAGACCTTCAACATGAATGAAGACTCAATATTCGACTTCTGCTTCAGCAGTTTTCCAGATGAGATGCATCTATCTATGTATCGTCTATGATGCTAATTTCGAAAGGTTCTAGATGTTGCATGTGAAACTTGGTGCTGGTATAGTTGTGTAATGGCGTAGCTGAGTGCTAAAGCTATATAATGTTGTACTCTGATGTATTTCAATTATGAAATCCTGCTTCCTTAATATGGAAATGAAATATATTATGTGCTTAATATGAATGTCAATTATATTAATAAATGGATTATTAATAATAGGGCAATTAGCCTGCTAATGGCCAATTAGCCTGCTAATTGGGTTTTTCTATTGCAAATGGTTATTGAGAAAACACCGTGGGCGATGACCTCAGGCAACGCACACAGTTTCTAGGAATAAACAGCATTGGATCAATGAACAATCACACACGACATTCTCTTGAAAACTGTTTGCGTTAGGCCACCTTGCGCAAACATTTTCCTTGGAGCAACTGTGTGGGATGTATATACGAACGGAAACGTTTAGCGTGGACTGACCGTGTAGGATGTACTTACGGATGGAAATGATTTCGCCTGTATAATTGTATTTTTTTAGCACTACTGTGCGTATAACCGTATTTGATCGCTCACTGGTCACACACGACCTCATTTTGCCAAGCGTGTGTGCCATGAAGGCATATCCCCGACGGTTTCTGGGTCGTGTGGGAAGGACCCCCCTATCGCAGTCACTTACTAGGTTATACAAGTGCCTTTAATTATGTCAGCTAATAGTTATACAAGTACCCAACATCAGGCATCATTGTTTGGGAATCTCATTAATTGAGGACAAATAAAGCAATTGAAAAGAGCAATTTAACTATGTCTGAAACAAACCCGCAATTCAACTGTTGAGTTGGCAGCATGCATATGCATGCCTCAATAACATCCATGGCCTGGCTACATTTACTATATAAAGGAACAAGTAATGTAATATTGTTTGCCCCCTATGAAGTATCTCGACTAGCATGTAATCAAGATCCTAGTAATGATAGGGAGGCTAATGATGTGAATATGCGTTTTGTTATCACATTTATGACATCGATAACTCTACCATAGCAGGAAGCAGTTTCACACTGTTCACTACTTTAAGATGTTTTAGATATTTAAATGTGTTTACATACATCCGATTTACAAAAAGTTAGAACATCATATAATAGTGAGCGGAGGGGGTTTTAATCAATGGGCAAATGACTAGGTTACAGGTGAAGAACCCTACGCAAGCACAATGTCAGACAAATAGGATGTCCTGGTAATTGTAATACAGTGACTTACCATAACTGGTTGAACAGGCTCAGCGCTGCTCCTCCTTCTCTTGCAAGGCTCCTTCCTAACATCCTGTACATGGAAATCCTCAACCTTATCTTCATTGCACCCCCACTACAAGGTGACACAAACTAGTTACTAGTCTCCTTGGAAGATAAATATGCATACTTTCTAGTCTGTGAACAACACAAAAGGATGATTTTATAACAAAACAACACCACATAATGAAACATGCCACATCTCTTGCACACAATGAAATGAGCATTTACTATGTGTGCACTGTGTAAAACTAGGCATACCTTCGAACTGGATCTCCAGGCACTCTTGGAGAGCCTACTTTAGTGTACACCCAAACCTTTATGTCACCTATGAGTTATACAAGCCCCCATTACAACAGCCATTAGTGTTTAAATCGTTGACAAGCTCTGTTAGGTCAAGAATAGCAAGTAACCAAAGCAAATAGTCCTAGTATGGCTGGTTGATACAAATAAGCAATTAAACAGATGTGTGAGCAAATCTTGCACAACACTGAATTACATATCAAGAAAAGAAGCATAGAAGGAGGCTTAAAACCATCACTTGACTTACACAATTTAAGGGGTATTTAAACATCATGTGCAACGTATGAACTAACATAAACATTGCATATTTCAGATTCTAAACTGAAATGCACATGTACGAGGTTAGAGCATCTCCAACAGCGGTGCCAAAAGACGCGCGCGCGCTAAACTGGCACTTTAGCGCGCGCGGACGTTTTCGCATGCTCCAGCGGAGGCGGCAAACTCATGCGCGTGGGAAACGATTGCGCGCGTGGGAAAAACGGGAGCTCGCACGCTAGATTTCACGCACCGCGTCTGGCGCGCCTATGAAATGCAGCGCCCTCTACCGCTCTCTCCTCGCTCCCTCTACTGCCTTCTCTCATCGCCGCTGACACGCCACCACCGCGCCACCATGCCGCCGCACCGACGGGGAGCTTTGGGCTACCGCGGCGTCCGCGTGCGTCCGTCCGGCACCTACTCCGCCAAGATTCGGTCCGGCGACGTGCGCCTCGGCCTCGGAACCTTCGACACACCCAGGAGGGCGCCCACGCGTACGACGCTGCAGCGTGGTGCGTCCGGCGGTCCCGTTGGGACATGAACTTCCCGGACGTGGCGACGCGGGAGCGGGCGCAGGAGTTGGCGCCTCCCCCGGGGCTTATCACCGACAAGGATCGTCGCGAGAACCAAAGGCGGGAGCGCCGTCTCAGCGTGGCCGAGATGTAGGAGGAAGCCATGGCGCTGTGGCGCCAACGCTTCCCGCAAGACGTCATCAACGAGCAACAGTTATTCGCCGAGAGGAGGGCGGAGAGGGAGGAGAGGAGGGTGGAGGGAGCCGCCTATCGCGAGGACAGGCGAATGCGGAAGGCGGCCCCTAAATTCAACATCGCGCTCGGAGATGCGTCGTCCTGGGACTCCAGCAACGACCGGTTCCTTGACGCCTACATTCAGACGTCGGAGGAGGACATCACCGAGGCAGAGTTTGAGTCAGAGGATGACGAGTAGTAGTGCTTTTTCGTTTTATCTATCTATCGTAGGAGGAGGCTGACTATCTATGCACTATCTATGTATCGTAGGAGGAGGTCTATTTGTACTATAGGAGCCAAATGTTTATCAAATCGTAGTACAAAAAAGAATAAATATAGTGCGTCTGCTGGAGCGGCTCGGGCGTGCTTTATTTTGCGGCGACTGCTGGAGCCAGCGCACCATCACGCGCAAAAGCTTGCTCACCCGGCGTTGTATACTTTTTTTAGCGCGCCGCGCGTTGCGCGCCTGTTGGAGATGCTCTTATGCCATGTATGATGCCTAAATGTACACTATAGCAGGCAGGAGAATTCATCATTGCATGCACAATTGAATTGCAGGTTAAGGGCCAGTTCTATTCCGACTTTTCAGAGCTTTTTGTCAAAATAAGCCATAAAAAATGTAAAGAAGTCGTCTTGAGTTATGGGCTTCGGCTTAACTTATTTCGCTTTGGGGGGTGCTTCGGGTTGAAGCTCACTAAAAATTGAAGGGAAGGGCAATAGAGAAATGACTCCGGTGTCTTCCTATATTACACTCAAAATGCCACTACTCACGCCCGCGTCACAGCTGACCCTCAAGTAAAAACAAACATGCAAGCCTTCATCGCCCTGCCCGCTTGCATCTCCTCTCCCCTTTCCCTCTACCTCGATCCCCTGCCTCCAGCGCTAGGGTTCCTCCAGCAAGCTCCCCTCACTCTCATGGTCTCCAACAGCTGCTCCGCTATGGTCCTTCCAACGCACTACTCCGGAGGTCGCCTCACAACTATGGTCGATGCCCCACTTCGGTAGAAGGCACCTCGTTCCCCCTCCCCTCCTCCCAAGCCGTGGTCTTGAGGTGCTATTGAAGGATGAGCTCATCCAACAAGGTGAGGATCTCCTCTGATTTTTTGCCAAATTTTCATTCTGATCCTCTATACAATGAATTGCTATGAGCTGTTGTTGCTCTATATGATGCATTGCTATGAGCTGCTCCTGCTTCTGCTATATGATGAATTGCTATGAGTTGCCACTGCTATATGATGAATTGCTATGAGCTGCTACTGCTATATGATGAGTTGCTATAAGCTGCTTCTGCTGCTACTACTATATGATGAGTTGCTATAAGCTGCTTCTGCTGCTACTATATGATGAATTGCTATGAGCCGCCGCTGCTGCTATATGATGAATTGCTATGAGCTGCTGCTGGTATATGATGAATTGCTAGCTGCTGCTGATGTATGATGAGTTGCTATGAGCTGCTTCTACTGCTATCTTATGCTTTCAGGTGGTGCTGCTATATGATAATAACTAGCCACTTGGACCATCGAATTTCAATAAACAATGGTTCTTCATTTAAACGTAGGTCTTGCATTCTTCATTTAAATTAGGCAATGGGATCTCTATGGAAGACAATGACCAATGTAGATTGTGCCAAGTAGATGGTATCTTTGTATTTGCATTTTGAACAAATATTGATGGTCTATTTTCCTATCATATTAATTACTGCACTGGGTTCAATTTGTGATGTAAGTCAAATTAATTTTCATATGGGCAGCAAAATGAGAAATATAATGCAATCTAGACTTTTCACTGATAATACCATAGATAAGCTGAAAAGGCAGGCAATGAAAAGAACTGGTTGGCTTATTATCTGGAGCTTATATTCAAAGGTCTTTATTTTCTTAGATAACTCGAAATAACTGTCGGTAAGAAACTTGGCCAACAAAATTGACATACAGATAACATGTCACGATGATTGCAATGGAGAGTGACCTACCATAGCACACTATATAGGCTCGCCGCTACCTCTCCTTTTTTGCGATGTTCCATGAAATTGCCACATACATCTTATACTTTTTCATTGCGTAACCCTATCTGCAAGTTGAAACGGCTAATTTCAGATATCTCTACATGATAATACATTGCATATCCCTTGCGCATATTTAAACCACCAATTAACGATTGTGTGCGTAGCATAAACTAGCCATGACTCTGTGTACTCGACTAGCAGGCACTCTAAGGGAGCCTAATGTAGTGCACTGGAATTCTTACATGCCATCTACGATTTTGTGTAATTTACTACCTCTGTTCCTAAATATATGTCTTTGTAGAGATTCTAGTATGGACCACATACAGATGTATATAGATGCATTTTCGAGTGTAGATTCACTCATTTTGCTCTGTATGTAGTCTATAGTGGAATCTCTAAAAAAACTTATATTTAGGAATGGAGTGAGTACCATGTATGACATCTACATCTCTAATTTAGCAGCCAGTAGTGGAAATCATTGTCTGCACAAAGGGATTACTGGTCAAAAATCCTAGCAAAGCACGCTGGCTGACACACAACAATACAAGAGAGAGAGAGAGAGAGAGAGAGAGAGAGAGAGAGAGAGACGCACTTACAAGACCATAGCAATGCCTCAGTCCAGGATCTTGGTTGGCCAAGCTGTTAGATCTAGAAGAAACATCAACCTTGTAGTTTTTGCCAGCTGCATAACATGTACGAGCGACCTGTTAGTATATTTGAAGTACATCAGGCAGGTGATGTTGGACGGGTTTAAAGGTGACAAGTGATATGTCTCCAACGTATCTATAATTTTTTATTCTTCCATGCTGTTATATTATCATTCTTGGATGTTTTACAATCATTTTATATCAATTTTTGGTACTAACCTATTGACATAGTGCCCAGCGCTAGTTGCTGTTTTCTGCATGTTTTTACATCGCAGGAAATCCATACCAAACGGAGTCCAAACTCAGCGAAATTTTTTGTGGTTTTTTTTTCACCAGAAAACATCCAATGGGCCAAAGAAGTACCGAAGAGGGAGCCCGAGGTGAGCACAATACACTAGGGCACGCCTGGACTTGTGCCCACCTCGGTGTCCTCCCGCACCGAGTCTTTGCTCTATAAATACCCCAATATTCCAGAAACCCTAGGGGAGTCGATGAAAATCAATTCCAGCCGCCGCAAGTTCCAAAACCACCAGATCCAATCTAGACACCATCATGGAGGGGTTCATCATGCCCATTGGTGCCTCTCCAATGATGCGTAAGTAGTTCATTGTAGACGTACGGGTCTGTAGTTAGTAGCTAGATGGCTTCCCCTCTCTCTCTCTTTTGATTCTCAATACAATGGTCTCTCTTGGAGATCCATATGATGTAACTCTTTTTGCGGTGTGTTGGTTGGGATCTATGGTTCTATAGTTTCCTTTGAAGAGTTTTTGCCATACAAAAGTTGGAATAAAGTAGATATAATGCAAGAATAAAATATGAATGGGTTGCAACAGTACATATAGTAGTGATTTGCTTTCTTATACTAACAGATCTCATGAAGGTTTTGTTGAGTTTTGTGTGATTGAAGTTTTCAAGTTTTTGGTGATATTGCGATGGATGAAGGAATAAGGAGTAAGAAGAGCCTAAGCTTGGGGATGCACATGGCATCCCAAGCTATTATCCAAAGAGAATCAAGCAACTAAGCTTGGGGATACCCGAGTGGCATCCCCTCTTTCTTCTAATGACCATCGGTATTTTGCTCAGAGCTATATTTTTATTCGTCACATGTTATGAGTTTTGCTTGGAGCGTCTTTTATGATATGAGTCTTTGATTTTTTTGCTTTTTGTTTTAAGTCTTGAATCCTTGCTGGACACACCTATTTGAGAGAGTCAAAATTATGCTATGACTTGTTAGAATTGCTCTCTATGCTTCACTTCAATCTTTATTAGCTACGGAATTGCTCTAGTGCTTCATTTATATCCTTTTGAGCACATTGTGCTTTGTTATTTTTGAAGAAATGCTCTCATGCTCCACTTAGATTTATTTGAGAGTTAGATTTTTTTTTAATAAATTCTCTCTTGCTTCACTTAAATTATTTTGAGAGAAAGAAATATGATGCTCATGATCTTCACTTATATTTGTTCGAGCTTATTAAAAGCAACATATGAAACTAATCCCAAATTGATAGATATCCAAGGAGGATATAATAAAAACTTTCATGAAGATCATTGGACAAAATAAACTTGATTCTTTGTAATAGTTTTGAGATATGATGATATGATATGTGGGTCATGTTGATGAGTAATTATGCTGTAGTAAGAATATTGGTGTTAAGGTTTGTGATTCTCTATGCAAGCACGAAAGTCAATAGTTATGAAATGAAATTATGTCCTACTTGTGGTGCATTATTCGGTGTTAATTATGCTCCATGCTCGCTTATGAGATTTTTCGTTTCTTGGTTGGTCGCTTCTCAATCTTTTGCTAGCCTTCATTTTGCACTAAGTATGATCACTACTTGTGCATCCAAAATTATTTAAACCAGTTTTGCCATATGAGTCCACTATACCTACCTATATGCGGTATTCTTTTGCCGTCCTGAGCAAATTTGTATGTGTCGTCTTTAATTTTCAAAATAAACTTCTCTTTTGTGTGCTCGTACCGCTCATGAAACGGTAGGGGGTGGCTAATATATTTCCATGCTATATGTGTTATTCTCACGATGAGTGTTTATTCACTTGTGATTGCATGATAGTACGGCAAAGGTATTAGGGATGCCCAGTCCCGAAATGAAAAATGAATTTACCTTGTGTTGTCAAATAATAAATTCCTCAGAAAGTGTTGGTATGGAAGGCACCCGTGGATACGGCTAGCCATGGAAAGTGAAAGTATGGTTGAAAAAGGAATAAACTTTATTTTCTGTTTGGGAACTGCCTATGATATATCTAGCATGGAAAGTATTGGGAACTACTCGGTCGTTTTTGCTGACAGGAAAAGCATGCCTTCCAAAATGTTTTTTTATCTCTATCTTTTTCGCTTTGAGTTCTGGCACCTCTACAAATCCCTACTTCCCTCCGCGAAGGGCCTTTCTTTTACTTTATGCAATTTTTATTTTTACTTGAGTCTCCATCTTCTCTTGTAAAGCACCAACTAAGGGACACTATGATCGTACTTGAGCATTGGGTGTAGCTAATATGCGAGTGTGTTTCATGAATGGATCAATGACTGCGCATGATGGGCTAGGGATAACTTGCTTTAGCGTTGATATTTTGAAAGACTTGGTTACTTGTTGATATGCTTGAGTATTAAAGTCCTCATGTCAAAACTAGACTATTGCTTTGAACCATATAAAAGTCCAAATGTCCATGCTATAAAGAAAACAATATGAGATGAATGTGTTAGGCAGCATTCCACATCAAAAATTCTGTTTTTATCATTTACCTACTCGAGGACGAGCAGGAATTAAGCTTGGGGATGCTGATACATCTCCAACGTATCTATAATTTTTTATTGTTCTCTGCTGTTATATTATCATTCTTGGATGTCTTATAATCATTTTATAATCATTTTTTGTACTAACCTATTAACATAGTGCCCAGTGCCAGTTGTTGTTTTCTGCATGTTTTTTACATCGCAGGAAATCAAGACCAAATGGAGTCCAAACGCAGCGAAACTTTTTGTGGATTTTTTTTGGACCAGAAGACATCCAGTGGGCCAAAGATGTATCGAACAGGGAGCCCAAGGTGAGGACAAGACACCAGGGCGCGCCTGGAGGCCCAGGCGCGCCCTGGTGGGTTGAGCCCACCTCGGTGGCCTCCCGCACCGCCTCTTTGCTCTATAAATACACCAATATTCCAGAAACCCTAGGGGAGTCGACAAAAATCAATTCCAGCCGCCGCAAGTTCCAAAACCACCAGATCCAATCTAGACACCATCATGGAGGGGTTCATCATGCCCATTGGTGCCTCTCCAATGATGCGTAAGTAGTTCATTGTAGACCTACGGGTCTGTAGTTAGTAGCTAGATGGCTTCCTCTCTCTCGTTTGGTTCTCAATACAGTGGTCTCACTTGGAGATCCATATGATGTAACTCTTTTAGCGGTGTGTTTGTTGGGATCCGATGAACTTTGATTTTATGATCAGATCTATGTTTTTATCCATGAAAGTTATCTGAGTCTTCTTTGATCTCTTATATGCATGATTGCTTATAGCCTCGTATTTCTTCTCCGATATTTGGGTTTTGTTTGGCCAACTTGATCTATTTACCTTGCAATGGGAAGAGGTGCTTTGTGACGGGTTCGATCTTACGGTGCTTGATCCCAGTGAGAGAAGGGGAACCGACACGTATGTATCGTTGCTATTAAGGATAACAAGATGGGGTATATTTCTACATAAATAGATCTTGTCTACGTCATGTCATCGTTCTTATTGCATTACTCCGTTTTACCATGAACTTAATACACTAGATGCATGCTGGATAGCGGTCGATGTGTGGAGTAATAGTAGTAGATGCAGGCAAGAGTCGGTCTACTAATCTTGGACGTGATGCCTATATAATGATCATTGCCTGGATATCGTCATGATTATTTGAAGTTCTATCAACTGCCCAACAGTAATTCGTTTACGCATCGTTTTCTATTTTCTCGAGAGAAGCCACTAGTGAAATCTACGGCCCCTAGGTCTCTTCTTTATTATATTTGCCTTTGCGATCTATTTTTATTTGCTTTTATTTTCAGATCTATTAATCCAAAAATACAAAAATACCTTGCTGCACTTTATTTTAATTTGCTTTTATTCGAGATCTATTTATCCAATCTATCATATTTTTTCCCGTCTACTTGCCAATTTCTGGCGCTGTTGCCCGAAAGGGATTGACAACCCCTTTTATACGTCGGGTTGAGAGTATTTGTTATTTGTGTGCAGCTGCCGTTCACGTAGTGTTGCATGGTTCTCCTACTGGTTCGATAACCTTGGTCTCATCACTGAGGGAAATACCTACCGTAGCTGTGGTGCATCATCCCTTCCTCTTTGGGAAAATACCGACGTAGTTCAAGCCGCATCAACAAGTACCTAGGCTGCGGCGAGTGCTTTCCATCTTGCTGGCCGGTGGGAATCAGGTTAGAAACGTCAAGGGTGATGACCTTGCGCTGGCTGCCGGGGTCCGGTAAGGAGATCTAGAACCGTGGAGTAGGGTGTTTGTGGAGGGGCTCCGGTAGGGTGGACTACGGTGTGGGCAAAGCAGGTTTGTGGACGTGGCTGAGGGCGTTGATGAAGCTGCTCCAGTCGTTTGGTTCAGGATGGTGACGACGATGCGGATCTACGACCGTGGACGGGGCATCAGAAGCTGCTCCGGTAGGTTAGACGAGGGTGCGACGAAGCGGATCTAAGGCCGTGGACTTGGGCGTTGGCAAAGCGACCCCGGTAGGGTTCAGAATGGTATAGGCGAAGCTACTCCGGTAGGGTTGAGGAAGGTGTCGGCGAAGAGGATCACAGGCCGTCGATGGGGGCGTCAGTGGGGCACCTCCAAAGGTGTGGACGAAGCGTCTCCGGTGGGGAGTACGAAAGGAGCAGTCTACTTGTTTCTAGGGGAGGTGGGAGGGGTAGATGCAGCCACAGAAGCAGATCCGGAGAGGTGGACGCCGCTGGCAGTGAATGGGCTCTGGTACGCCGGTAGATGAGCAGTTGATGTCTACTATGCAACTTTATTCTTGTAGACACGTTTTGGGCCTCCAAGCGTAGAGTTTTGTAGGACAGTAGCAATTTTCCCTCAAGTGGATGACCGTTTATCAATCCGTGGGAGCCGTAGGATGAAGATGGTCTCCCTCAAACAACCCTGCAACCAAATAATAAAAAGTGTCTTGTGTCCCCGACACACCAAATACAATGGTAATTTGTATAGGTGCACTAGTTCGGCGAAGAGATGGTCATACAAGTGTAGTAATGATAGTAGATATTGATCTTCGTAATAGTAACAATAAAAACAGCAAGGTAATTAGTAGCAAAAGTGAGCACAAACGGTATTGCAATGCTTGAAACTGAGGCCTAGGGTCCGTACTTTCGCTAGTGCAATCTCTCAACAATGCTAATATAATTGGATCATATAACCATCCCTCAAAGTGCGACGAAGAATCACTCCAAAGTTCCTATCTAGCGGAGAACATAAGAAGAAATTGCTTGTAGGGTACGAAACCACCTCGAAGCTATTCTTTCCGATCGATCTATCCAAGAGTTCGTACTAAAATAACACCAAATAATTTCAGATTCATAATACTCAATCCAACACAAGGAACCTCAAAGAGTGCCCCAAGATTTCTACCAGAGAAACAAAGACAAGAACGTGCAAACCCCTATGCATAGATTACCCCAATGTCACCTTGGGAATCCGCGAGTTGAATGCCAAAACATATATTAAGAGATTCAATACGATACCCCATTGTCACCACGAGTATTCATATGCAAGACATATATCAAGTGCTCTCAAATCCATAAAAGCATTCAATCCGATAAAACGAAATCTCAAAGGGAAAACTCAATTCACAACAAGATAGAAAGGGGAAAACACCATATGATCCTACTATATTAACAAAGCCCGCGATACATCAAGATCATGAAATCTCAAGAACAAGAGAGAGAGAGAGAGAGAGAGAGAGATTAAACACATAGCTACTAGTACAAACCCTCAGCCCCGAGGATGGACTACTCCCTCCTCATTGTGGTGGCCGCCGGGATGATGAAGATGGCTGCCGGTGATGATCTCCCCCTCCGGCAGGATGCCGGAATGGGGTCTAGATTGGTTTCTCGTGGCTATAGAGCCTTGCGGCGGTGGAACTTCTGATCTAGGGTAACACCGAGGGTTTTTGGAATTTTTGGGAATTTGTAGGGCGAAGAGGGGGTGCGGGAGGCTACCGAGGTGGGCACAGCCCACCTAGGCCCAGGCGCGCCCTGTTGGGTTGTGCTCCCCTCGGGGCACCCCCCAAGTGCTTCTCTTGCCCACTGGATGTCTTCTGGTCCATAAAAAATCCATAAAAAGTTTCGCGGTGTTTGGACTCCATTTGAAATTAATTTCCTCCGATGTAAAAAACAAGCAAAAACAGCAACTGGCACTGGGCACTGGGTCAATAGGTTAGTCCCAAAAATGATATAAAGTTGCTATAAAATGATTGTAAAACATCCAAGAATGATAATATAACGGCATGAATACTTCATAAATTATAGATACGTTGGAGACGTATCAGCAGTCTAGGGTTTCGAGAGGGGAGGGGTAGTAAGGCCGATGAAGTACGGATGGTGTGAAGTAAGATGCTCTGGTGCTGTGGAGTAGTCGTTTTTGCGGGAGGGGGAGAGGAAATGGGGGGGCGTGTGGTGGGGGGAACCAGAAGTTACCAACGCAGCCCCGACCTATTATGTAAATGAGGGTCGTATTGTAACTATTGTTCTTCGTGCACCAAGGACATAAGGGGAATTTCGCATGCTAAAGACTAGGTGGCGAAAATTTTAGAAGGAGGTGGGAGATTTTGCCGCCCGCGGGATCGTTCGTATCCAGTTTCAACTAATTTTGGACAAGTGCTAGCGGGAAGGTCATGCGAGACTGTGTACACGGGGCACACGTCAACACTTAAGAACTGGTATGAAGTCCACCCTAGAAAAAAAGACAATAACTCAGGATGATGCATCGATAACTTGGACGTTCACATGGGCGCGGCCAATTTTACGGGTGTAGAGGCGCGTTCACAAAAAAGGGATCAAAGGATCAGCCTATGTATTTCTCGTGTAAATATATAATTTAGTGCCATTGGTTATTATTTTAAAGATAATGCATTGACGTGTTAATTTTAATATAGAGGCAGAGAAAGAAAAGGATATTGTAGTCCCACAAAAGAAATGGATATTGTAGTCCGCTACTTAAAAGTGTTACCTCATATGATTACATGGCCTCCATTTCATAAAATGCGTACCCGTTGAATTCACATATGAATATTACATATATTACTTCATAATAGAACCTTAAATCATCCAAGACTAATGAATTTGAATGCAAAACAAACAATGGTGCATGTACATGCTAACTACAGTGGTTGTTTGAAGAAACATCACCCAAACTTTGGCACGCACAATTGGAAAGGACTATTTGGAAAAAATGTGATATGTGAGTGTACAATCTTTATAGCATTGAATCGATATTGTATCTTTGGCCATGATACGAAGTACATATTGATTTATGTTCAAGCGACGCACGTCCACGGTCGCTTGGTAGTGATACATCAATGAATTGTGCAATCTCTCTCACACGCATACATATCTCATTTCTCCATGGGCATCAGAATCACACACACGCACTTCATGTATTTCTCTCCCTCCGTCAAGGTTATAATTCATCTTTCTACCCCGTCCTACAAGTCTCTCACACAAAAACACACATGCTCTCTTTGTCGAACACGCCCACCCCTTTAATTCCGCCCACCCACCGCCACTAATGTCTCAAAGTATAACTATGTCTCGTACACATATGCATAAGGTTAACTCGAGTCCCGAAACCATATGAATACATACAATGGGATTCTAGCAGAGCACCTTTTGTTTTGAGATTTCGCTCACACCCCCCCACACACACACGCGCGCGCGCGCGCGCGCGCGCGCGCACACACACACCGCTTGTTTATCTCTGTGATGCTTTATGTATGCCTCGCACACATGCTATCTACCTAGCTATCCCTTAATATAGATATGTGATATGTATCACACAAACTCCTTCTCCCTATATCTAAGTGTCACTGGCATCCCCCCCCCCCCACACACACACACACCCACTTCCCGACACCGAAGGAGTAGGGTGACACCTCGATCTTGATACTAATCTATCTACTGGCTTCTCTCTCAAACACACACACACTCGCTAGTTGTGCCTCTGTGCCTACCGTGCGCACTCTCTCGATATGTCTTTCTCTCCCTCGCCCCTCCCCAGCCCCCCAACAATGACAGCTGAAGGGTGACAACTCGATCTTGATCTTAATATATCAATTGGCTTCTCTCTCAAACACACACACACTCACACACACACACACAAACACACACTAGTTGTGTCTCTGTGCCTCTCTCACACACAGTCGATACGTCTTTCTCCCCGTAGCCCCCTCGATATGTAGACTTATCGCCCACGCACAACTGTAGTGACGATGACGCTGAACCTAGTGTGCCTTGTTTTTACCGACCTCATGTGATAGTTTTCACCCTGTTTTCTGTTAATTAACAAGGCAACCTTTTCTTTGTTACTACTAGTGAATTTGAGATCATTCGGGGTAGACATAAAATATATCACTTCAACCCAATTATTGCAGTAACTATTTAAAAAGAAACTAGCAAGATGCCCGTGCGTTGCACGGAACATCAAGATGCATTGTATGAGTAGTTTATCTTGTGAGATAAAAGGATGAATGAGGGAAGGCCTTATTTGCAAATGTGGAGAGGGGTGTGGGTATCTTTTCACAAAATTGCCATAATTTCCTTCCTATCCTTCAGATATAAATCGGACGGCCTATATTGCAGGATGGCAGGCAGACCATCATCACCAACTCTGTTTTTTTATAAGAGTACTAGCAAGATGCCCGAGCGTTGCACGGAACATCAAGATGCATTTGTGTGAGTAGTTTATCTTGTGAGAGAAAATGATGAACGAGGGAAAGCCTTATTTGCAAATGTGGAGAGGGGTGTGGGTATCTTTTTGCAAAATTTCCATAGTTTCCTTCCTATCCGTCAGATATAAATCGGACGGCCTATATTGCAGGATGGCAGGCACACCATCATCACCAACTCTGTTTTTTATAAGAGTAGGTTATAATAATAAGAGTAGAGAGATAGATAGATATACATATAGATATATAGTATAGATATAGATATATCTCTTGCATCGTGCACAACGAACATCTGGTGGACTGGTTAGCGCTGGATGCTCGCAACACGATCACCCGAGTTCGAATTCTGTCTTAAACTTTAGATTTTTATATTTTTTAATATATACTTCTTTCACTACTTTACTAACAGTGGAACCCATAGAGTACTTAGAATACAAGATTAAGGATGGATTTGTTTCTTTTTAACTTTTTGTACGAATCTGTAGCCATCCTGCAAGTCATGTACACTATACATGCAATTAACTTTTTATAGAGGGAGAATCATACACGCAATTAACTCAAATGGATTGGATGTGATTCTATTATTTCCAGCATAAGAGCATCTCCAACAGCAACTGACAAATTTCCTCCCACTTCCTTCCGCGGAGGACGATTGAGGGTGTCCTGGATTAGGGGGTCCTCGGGTGTCCGGTCTTCGATATGGGCTGGACTGATGGGCCGTGAAGATAAAAACAGAAGATCATGCCTCGTGTCTGGATAGGACTCCTATATGCTTGGATGGCAAGTTTGGTGTCTGGATGTGTTATTTCCTTTCTCTGTAAACTGACTCTGTACAACCCTAGGCCCCTCCGATGTATATATAAACCGGAGGGTTTAGTCCGTAGAGGCTATTAGAAGAATCATAGGCAAGACAGATAGGGTTTAGCCATTACGATCTCGAGGTAGATCAACTCTTGTAACCCCTATACTCATCGAATACAATCAAGCAGGACATAGGGTCCTCCTTTAAGAGGGCCCGAACTTGGGTAAACATCGTGTCTCTACTGTCCCCTGTTACCATCGATCCTCAGGCACACATCTTGGGGCCCCCCTACCCGAGATCTGCCGGTTTTGACACCGACATTGGTGCTTTCATTGAGAGTTCCATTGTGTTGTCGACAGAAGGATCGATGGCTCACCTCATCATCAACGACGATGCTGTTTCCGGGGAGACCTTTCTACCTGGCCAACTCTTTGTGTTTGGCGGCTTCGTGCTACGTGCCAACTCGACCGGTCACCTTGAGCAGGTCGACAGCCACGCCCGTGGTCACCAGATTAGGTTTGGGAGCTTGAACTACATCGCTGATATCCGAGGAGACTTGATCTTCGAGGGGTTCACAGCCTCGGCCGCCGCTCCCCACCCATACGAAGGAGGCCCTTCGGATCCACCATAAAATTCCATTCGGGGGTCGACGCTTATGCCTGCCTCGGCCTTAGGCCCGGGGCGGACCACTTCGTCCGAAGACGGGAGGATAAACCCCGCCGGACTCTCTCCCATTATGGAGCCTCTAGCCGAAGACCCAGATGCGACCATACAGTCAGCGGACCCGGAGTCAAACGGGACTCTTGCCGTCATCAGAAAATCGGACACGCCTCTGGACAACAACTCCGAACTCTCGAGAGCTGCGTCCATCAGGCTCGATTAAGTGGTTATCACCAAACCTAGATCCGCAGACCCTCAGACGCCTGTCCAGCTTTCGTTATTAAACGAAACGTTGGACCTAATACGATCTCTCGCCATCACGGAAGTATCACCTCCGAACTACACCCAGCTCGAACTGGGGGCTGAGAGCAGGGAATTTTACGTCCCACCCACCACCCACTTAATAGCCACTGTCGAGGAGTTAACCGACATGCTAGACTACGCCTCCAAAGACATTGACGGCATGGACGACGATGCGGCAGCCGAACCAGGTCAAAACCCACCTATCACAGGGCGTTGGACAGCCACTTCTACTTACGATGTATACATGGTGGACACGCCTGAGAAGAAGGACGACGATGGCACTCAAAACCCAGATGAGGATAAGCCTGCCGATGAACCACCAAAACGCCGACGTCAGCGGCGCCGCTCATGATCGCGTCGGGCAAGGTTAAGCAATACCGGCACTAGAGATAATGACACTCCGGACAACGCCGAAGACTCCGACCACCCCGTTGAGCCTGCGCTCGAGCAGGATGAGTGGGAAGAGGGTCAAGTCAACCCCGATGAACTTGCCGATCATGAGGATTGGGATGATAGTAACTATTTACCGGCCTCCGAAGAGGATGTTAGCCTCGGTAATGAAGATTTCATCATCCCAGAGGAACCCCTCGAAGAAGAACGCTTCAAGCAATGGCTCATCGCCATTGCACGGAGCCTGAAAAAGAAATAGTAGCATATTCAAGCCGAACAGGGTACGCTCAACGATAGATGGACCAAGGTCCTAGCCGTAGAAGAAGGATATGGCTTTGAGCACCAAACAAAAAGTTATCCCAAACGCAGGCTACTGCCCCAATTCGATGATGAGGCCCTTTAGCCAATACCGTCAAAATACAATCATGCCGATTAACTGGACTGACCACCACATGGACGGGATAAAACGGCCAATTATGCCGAATACCAGCCTGCGCCCCCTCGCCGTAGAGCTAGGGAGACGGCGGCTCCGGGCTACACGTATGACCTACGTCAGGACCTAACCAATAGAGCCGACCAGACCAGATAAATCTATGGATCAAGAGGACGTGCTCCAGCACGAGATGACGGCCATCAGGCCTGACACGACAAACATAACCAAACCCGGGGTCAGCCACGAACACAGATGTCATCTGAACTCTGTCATGATGTCGCCCGATATAGAGGTGCCACACACCCCATGTGCTTTACTGACGAGGTAATGCAGCACCAGTTTCCGGAAGGGTTTAAACCCGTAAACATCGAGCCTTACGATGGAACGACAGATCCCGTTGTATGGATTGAAGATTTTCTGCTCCAGATTCACATGGCTCGCGGAGATGATCTCCACGCCATCAAATACCTCCCTCTAAAGCTAAAAGGACCAGCACAGCACTGGTTGAATAGCCTCCCACATAACTCCATTAGCGGCTGGGAGGAATTAGAGGACGCTTTTTGGGACAACTTTCAGGGCACTTATGTCCGGCCACCGGACGCTGATGACCTGAGTCACATAGTCCAGCAACCCGAAGAGTCATCCTGCAAACTTTGGACTCGGTTCTTAATTAAAAAGAACCAAATCATCGACTGTACGGATGCTGAAGCCTTAGCGGCATTTCAACACAGCGTCCCTGATGAATGGCTCGCCTGACACCTCGGTCAGGAAAAGCCGAAGACTATGACAGCTCTTACTGCACTTATAGCCCGCTTCTGTGCGGGCGAAGATAGCTAGTTGGCTCATAGAAGCAACAGTACCAGCGACCCCGTCACCTCTGAGGCCAGGGATGGCACTGGAAGGCCACGACGCGGCAAAAATAAGCGTCGGAAAAACAACGAAGAAATAGAGGATACGGCAGTAAACGGCAGATTCAGTGGCTCAAAATCGGGTCAAGGGAAGAAACCGTTCAAAGGAAATAGAGACGGTCCATCCAATTTGGACAAAATACTGGATACGCCTTGCCAGATTCATGGCACCCCTGACAAGCTTGCCAACCACACCAATAGAAACTGCTGGGTTTTTAAACAGGCCGGTAAATTAAATACCGAACACAAGGGGAAAGGACCTCAAAGCGAGGACGATGATGAGCCCCGCCCTCCGAACACCGGGGGACATAAGAAGTTTCCCCCCAAGGTGAAAATAGTGAAAATGATATATGTCACTTACATCCCCAAGAGGGAGCACAAATGCGCATTAAGGGACATCTACGCCGTAGAGCCTGTCGCCCCAAAATTCAACCCATGGTCGGCTTGTCCGATTACCTTTGATCGTAGGGACCACCCAACCAGTATCCATCACGGACGTTCGGCGGCCCTGGTGCTCAATCCCATCATGGACGGATACTATCTCACTAGAGTCCTTATGGACGGTGGCAACAGTCTCAACTTGATCTATCAAGATATTGTTCGTAAGATGGGTATCGATCTGTCAAGAATCAAGCCTAGTAACACTACCTTTAAAGGAGTGATACCCGGCGTGGAGGCCCGCTGCACGGGCTCCTTCACACTGGAAGTAGTATTCGGCTTCCCAGACAACTTTCGAAGCAAAGAATTAATCTTTGACATCGTCCCTCTCCGAGTGGTTACCATGCACTGCTTGGACGAACTGCGTTCGCCCGCTTTAATGCAGTCCCGCACTATGCTTATTTGAAGCTCAAAATGCCCGGACCGCGTGGCGTCATCACAGTAAATGGAAATATGGAGCGCTCCCTCTGTACTGAGGAGCACACCGCGGCCCTAGCAGCCGAGGTACAGGGCGGCCTCATTAAGCCGAATACTCATCGGTCATCAAGACACATGACACCGTTAAGTGAGTCCGATCCGCATTACAGAGTGATAGCTCGGCGGATCCGGAGCTTGAATAGCAGTTTAGCCTCCGCCGATCGCCCCATAAGGTTGTGACATATGTGTCGCACGTACATAATTACGCACTTAAAATACCTTGGGCAGCGCCGGAGGCACACTGCAGAACATGTCTATAGTACGGCTTGACCCTATTCGGACATTAATATTTTCCCACTGCAGGTTCGTTAAAAACCTGCCTACTCTACGGTTGTACAAGGGCTCTTTTCTAGGTCCTTCCTTCTTGCAGAAGACCATCGACTCCTCCTCTCAAAGGATTTCTCACCAAGGAGAAACGACGCAGACGTGCGGCAGGGCATCATTGAAATCTTCAAACCACTACTTTTAGGCCCTGTGTAAAACTTTCCCTTGTGTAAACTCTCGACATGTAAAATGGCCTCGATATTCATGGCAGTCTCTGTAAAAACACGGTTCGACGTATTAATCAGGGTATAAAGGAAACAGTTGATCTCCACTTTTGTTTGGAATTCACTTTATTTTTATGTTATCATCTCTATTCCCTCCCTACTTCAGACTGCCACATGTGCTTTAGTCTGGCCTTACCACCGGGGGCTGTATTCGGCCCTGCACACCTCAAGTCCGAACACCTATAGGGAACTCTTCGGCATCTCGAATATTGCATTATATGCATCGGCTCCGAAACATGTCTTTGGTCTATAGTTGGGTTGCCCGGCTCCTGTGCTTACCACCTTACGTTTCGCTCGTTCGACTAAGGTAGTAACGGGAGAACTACTGCGATTGTATTTCCGGTTTGTCCGGTCAAGTACCTCAGTAGAGAAAGCCGAAAACTGACTGTCATGATAGGCGAGAGCTAGTCGTCAATTCGGCGACTTAGTATTATACTACAGATCGTTAGCGATTCACCCCGTCTGTGGTCGCGCGTCGACAAGCCGCTTAACCAGGCCGAAGTAGCTGCTAGGAATCGGCTCGGCCGGCCAAAGTTGGACTATTAAGTCCTTCATAGCCAGGCCAGCCACCCTATGAAGCTCCATCAGCTTCTTCAGCTGGTCGTTCAGAAGTGGCGGGTGTTCCGGCGTGAGATATTGCGACTAGAACAGCTTCTCTGTCGAGTCCCCCTCCTTGGCTCGGAAGAACTGTGCGGCATCGGCGACACTCTTCGGAAGATCCACAAACGCGCCTAGAGAACTCCACACTCATGTGAGCAAAGTGTACCTCTGACCTCCAAAGATACTTTGCAAAAGAAAGGCCTTACCAACCGCTATCTGCCTCGCTTGCTGGATCTCTTCGCGAGCGCGCCGGGACTCGCTCCACGCCTCTTTGGCATCAGGGAGAGCCTTGGCAAGCTGAGAGGACTGGGCCGAAGTCTTCTGCTCCAAAGTCTCGCACTTACAGATGGCATCCTTCAGCTCTTGCTCAACTTCAGCCACCCGAGCTTCATGCCGGCGGCGGGCAACCTGCTCGGCCTCTAGTTTAGAAGCCGCTTTATCGGCGGCTGCCTTATTCGCCTCCGCCTCTTTCTTGGCCTGTGCGAGGGCGCCTTTAAGGGTCTCGACCTCGGTCGCGCTGGCTGTGATCATAATTGAAGCATTCCATGAGTTAACCATTAAATATACATATTTCTGAAATACAATCATACTCCTTTCTAAACATTATACTCATACCTTGCGTTTCATCGAACCGCTCATTAATGCGGTCTATTTCCTCATCGGCCACCTGAAGCTTCCGATTGAGTTCGGAAACTTCTGCAGCCTGGGCGGTTGCCGCCAACAGGGAAGCCTGTTACAATAACAGCACAGTATGTTACTCTCCAGATACTATGTGGATCCTCTGTCCGGTTTCTTTCAAACCGGACAGAGCCTCAGGGGCTACTGTCTGTATACAGGTATATTCCTCTATATGACAAGTCTTTAGAACATTACGTCGCATACCTCAAAGCCTGTCAGTAGGCTGTGGAAGGCTTAGTTCAGTCCGCTCTTAGCAGATTGAACCTCCTCCACGATGGAAGCACGCTGCAGTGCTTCCTCCAAAGCGTTGGGCGCCTCCGGATTAGTGGAGGTCGCTGATGGAGCTGATGCTCCTCCCCCTCTTTCGAAGGGGGCTGCTTATCCAATCCCGGAGCAGTGTTGGTCTTCGTAATGGTGTTCGGTTGGGGCCCGGATTGTTGGGGGTCCATCGTCGATTGCCATAGGGGTCACCTCCTGATCGATTGTAAGTACAGCAGGGTTTTACGCCCAAACTGCGAGTGTCGTGTTCTCCTCAGGGACTAGTCGACCAGCGACTATGCTCGGCTAAATCTAGGTAACACAATATGGGGTGATGAAAGCAGAATATTAAATCTAGACTAACTAAGACCATCAACAAAGGAAATGACACAGAAGCAAAGGAAGATGAAGATTATCTTCACTTTGTCTTTTTGGTACTTTCATATTATTTTAGAAACTAAAATGATAACATCAATGACAAGGGAAGTCAAAAGACATAGACATATATATCTAGCAAGCATATGACAGAAAGAAGAAACTAGATTATGGGACAACATGAAAATGTTTTATATCACAAGCATATATGTCACAGGTACATAGGTAATACAGAGACTAGTTATTTAAATGGGTTCAAACACATACAAAGTTAACTAGTACAAAGAACTAGTACACAAGGTGAACACACACATATACTAGAATGTTACCAAATCACCGAGCAAGATTTCAATGACAATTATTTCTCACAGCCTAAAGTAATACAAGTCAAGCATTATTACAAGTACCAAACTGAACAAATAACAGTCACTCACATTTATCAAAACTGAACATTACAGAAATGAGAGAGAGAGAGAGAGAGAGAGAGAGAGAGAGAGAGAGAGAGAGAGAGAGAGAGAAGCAAGATAGGGAAAGGAGCAGCAGCAGGGGGCGTGAGGAGAGAGCAGCAGCAGTTGGGCCGTTGGAGAGAGACTAGCAGCAAAGCACAGGTTGTAGAAGAGTAGCAGTAGCAGTTGTAACCAGAGGGCAGCAACAGCGCTAAGGGAGACGCGACGGAGAGGAGGCAGCCGCAGCAGCAATGGGAAGAAGAAGGGCTTCACGTCCTTGGTCAGTCGATGGGTATGGAGCAACAGCAAGGATCACAGGGAATGGCAGAAGAGTTCAGATTGGAGGAGAGGAGCTGCAAAGGTTCGGGAAGACGACAGCAGGGGTGCAGCGAGGGGAGAGGTGGTGAACTCGTGATGGTGCTGGATGGTGTTGGAGGAAGGAGGCGTTGGTGGAGGCGGAGTGGATGGATGGCTGGGTGGCACACCGCCACGCCGGCCTGGCCGCGGCGGCGGCCGGTGGTGAAGGAGGGGTGAGGGAGAGAGAAGTGTGCCAGGACCCCGTTGCAAAGAGGTGCGGCTAGGGATTTTGATCCCTCCCTGATCTGCCATTTTGCACTTTTGCCCTGCTTCTTCTCTTCTTTTGCCTAAAGTAGATCCCTTTCTTCTTTAGTTTTGGCCCTCCGATTCTTTCATTCTTCATACTCAAGTCCAACCTTCTCTTCTATTAGCCCTCGGTCTTGTATCCTCTTTCTTTGTAGGCAAAATCTTCAAGTTTATAGTGCCTTGTCGCACTTTTCTTCAAAATAAACAAACGACTAGTCACAATCTCTTTTATGATTATCAATAGAATATTCGACAATTCTCAGCAAGAATAGATGGACACATCTCAAGAAATGGTGAATTTTTGTGTCAAAATTATATGTATGAAATGTGCTTATGAAGTTCCCCCACACTAAAATCTTTGCTTGTCCTCAAGCAAAGGTATATGACAAGAGCAAGAATATGAACAGTGAGCTGAGTAAAGAATGTCCTGGTAAAATAAATCCCCAAACAAGGCATGTTTCGGACTTAGCTAGTGAAAATTAATGGTTAAGAGTGCTATAAAGCAATAGGATACTACTAGTAAAGTCAATCATTTTAAACTTTTACAGTGATAAAAGTGGATCAACAAGTTCAAATGCTGATTGTGCCAAAAGGTTCCTAGAGAGAGCATGATCCCGAGAAACAATTACTGTCAGGAACACAACATTGTGGTCGAACCACTTATTGAATTTGAAGGAAGCAATGATAATATTTTGTCGGTCTCACCAAAAGAACATACCACCGATCCCGAGAACATGGTATACACCTGGCTCGACCAATTATTAGTATTTTTTTGTTTGTCTCCACAAAGGAACATATCACCGATCCAGAGAACATGGTATACAACTGGTTCGACAATTACATTTTTATTATTAATTATTGCCCAAGCTAACCCGATTTCACATGCCACCGATCCAGGGAACATGACATGCTACTGTCAGTAGTCAGACTTATTTATTCATTATTACTTATTTAACAAATGAATACAAAAAGGAAACAAGAATCATCACTCATCCAAGTCTGGTTCACATACTACCAATCCAGGGAACATAGCATGCTAGTCCATAGTGGTGAGTGATTGCTCTGAGTGGGAACACATTAGGCACAAACTCATCATCTGACACTTAATGATCTAGATGTATCAAGATAAAAGCAAAAAATGATTAAGTTTTCTAGTGTACTAGGGATTTGAGCACTCAAAACTAATAGCCTTCACTACTTTCAGCAAAGCAAGCATTGTGTAGATCACTAGTTTACAAGGCATTCAACAATCAGTTAACATTTTCACATCAAGCATCATATGCCAAAGGTAAAATTTCAACTTGACAACAAGTAATAACTGGCTCAAGCAACCCAACTAGTAATTGAATTCAGCATGTATTTATGATATTCAGAATGGGTCATGAAACAACTCACCGGGCTTTGATGGTCTCGCACAATCACTCTCTGAGCTGCAGCTCTTCTCCTTTTGCTTGCACTTGCAAACTCCAGCTTCTCTCTTCCATATGTGTGCCCCATTGCTTCTCCTCATCACCATGCTCTGACTCCACCGGGATCCCAAGGGATGTCACCCCGAACCTGGTCAGCATGTAGTAAACGGTGCAGTAGCAAAAACCTGGAAAGGCATACAACAAAAGAGACAATGCAAGTGATAGGGTTGATGCCCTCTAAATCATCAATAGAGTACCCAATTACATAAGAATAGCTATAAAGCACATGTTTAGGATGGTAGAAATCAGTAAGCTCAATGCTAGCATGAAGATGATATGAATCATTAAGCTCCAGGCTACCATGAGAATGACATGTTTCATTAAGCATGGGTCTAGCATGAGGAAAATAAGTGTAATCGTAACAAATGTGGGCAATGCCATGAACAGGGTATATATCATCATATCCAAGCAAATACTTTCTCAAATCTACCTTAATTCACGGTATCATGTAATGCAAGGTAGAAGCAAATAAGTCATAGGGACGCATGTCATCAAGAGGATTAGATAAACCTGCTACATCACGCTCTTGTATGAAAATTGGCAAATGAATTTCTGGTTCTTCAAGTTCATCTACAACAACTTATTTTGCTTCTTCAAGAGTAGTAGATGATGAGTCTTCAAGTTGATCACTTGGTTTTTCGAGCTCTGGATCATCCTGTTCCTTGTCTTCAAGTATTTCTTCTTCA
This sequence comes from Aegilops tauschii subsp. strangulata, assembly GCF_002575655.3. Classification (NCBI taxonomy): domain Eukaryota; kingdom Viridiplantae; phylum Streptophyta; class Magnoliopsida; order Poales; family Poaceae; genus Aegilops; species Aegilops tauschii. Next base: position 265,777,004 of record NC_053038.3, on the reverse strand, counting down.
AGTTGAGGTCTCTCTTCCTCTGGATCTTCTATGGTGCTGTACCAGCAACACCTAATTGAGTCTGAAGTGTCCCCACCTGTGAATATTCACTAACATGATCTGGTAGGGGTGCTGAGATCACTACCTCGCTGTCTTTCTGAGTAATGTTCTCCTCATCACCATCACTGCTAAGTTTCAACAGTGACACCGATGACTTCCACCAGTCATGCAGCTCAGCAACACGTTGGATCTTCTCAGGATATTGAAGTATCAGCTCTTTTAAATTTGACTCAACCTCTTGTATCTCTCTCCTTGGAATGTCTCCGACTTGCTTAATTGTATGTGCAGGAGTTGGGATCTCATCTTTACTATTCTTCTCTGAGATAACTCTCTCTAACTGTGATAGAGGCAACCACTGGTGGAGCTAATGATTTCTTCTTGACAAATAGTCCAGATACAGTTGTAACACAAGTGTGGGCAATTGGTTGCACGACTAAATTCCACCAGTCACATAGCTGACTAACACAAGTGAATTTCTCCATATCTTGCTGTCTCAACTTAGCGTCAATCAGAGTAGGTTCCTCATAAACATCTTCTTGCAACTTTGACTCGTTTTGAACAGTTTCATTGCCATGAGGTATTCGATCTGCTACCGTGGTATCCATCTGATCTACAGTGGTTGCATCATCTTGGAAAATATCATAATCATCATCAAGGATAATTGAAGTAAGATCAATGTTTCTATATGGAGGCTCTAATTCAGTTCTGAAATGTTGTTGTCCCCGGAATGAAACATGCTGGTTTTGAATATTAGGCACCATGGATGATTTCTGTTCACTTATGGAACAAACAGCTCCTGATTGCACACAGCTTGCAACCTTCAGATTTGAACTAGGCCTTTCATAACTCCATTGCATTTGGTGGAAGGCAATGCTCTCAATGAGAATAATTGCACCCTCAACGGTCCTGTTCATGATTGTTCCACCAGCTGACATATCAATAAGATTTCTTGAAGCATGTGTCAGCCCTCTATAGAATATCTGTAGCACTAACCAATCCTTTTGCCCATGATTAGGACATTTTCCAAGCAAATACTTATATCTCTCCCAAGCTGCATACAAGCTCTCACTTCCATCTTGCGCAAAATTGAGGATCTGGTCACGAATTGTAGCTTGCTTGTAAAGTGGAAAATATCACCCCAAGTGTATGATCTTGATGGCAAATAATAGTACCAGTCCTTAGCAGCATCTCTGAGAGAGAATGTGAACAACATACACTTGATAGCATCTTGGGAAACGCCATGGTACTTGACTGTATTGGCATACTCCAGGACATTACAAATTGCTCATGAGGGTCTTCATTGGGTAATCCTCTAAACTGATTCTGCAAGACGAGAGCAATAAGTCCAGGCCTCAACTCAAAATTTCCAGCCTCAATAGATGGCCAAATTGGCCCTGTCATCGTGTCCAAACTACTTGGCAACCAAAGATCACGTACTAAAGCCATATGTTCAAGTGCAAATGTCAATCAGCCTACAAATAGTAAGATATCCTACACACGCTCACAAACATCAAACACTGGTGAGAGGGTTAGTACCCTAGTAAGCCGAAGCAACAAAAAGTAAAAAGGTAAAAGAAACAAAGACATAAATTTGACTGGAAATTTAAACAAAAACTATACTAAGCCTAGTCTATAGCTTCACACAATCGCTCGATGCTAGTCCCTGGCAACGGCGCCAAAATGATCGATTGTAAGTACAGCGAGGTTTTACGCCCAAACTGCGAGTGTCGTGTTCTCCTCGGGGACTAGTCGACCAACGACTATGCTCGGCTAAATCTAGGTAACACAATATGGGGTGATGAAAGCAGAATATTAAATCTAGACTAACTAAGATCATCAACAAAGGAAATAACACAGAAGCAAAGTAAGATGAAGATTATCTTCACTTTGTCTTTTTGGTATTTTCATATTATCTTAAAAACTAAAATGATAACATCAATGACAAGGGAAGTCAAAAGACATAGACATATATATCTAGCAAGCATATGACAGAAAGAAGAAACTAGATTATGGGACAACATGAAAATGTTTTATATCACAAGCATATATGTCACAGGTACATAGGTACTACAGAGACTAGTTATTTAAATGGGTTCAAACACATACAAAGTTAACTAGTACACAAGGTGAACACACACATATACTAGAATGTTACTAAATCACAGAGCAAGATTTCAATGACAATTATTTCTCACAGCCTAAAGTAATACAAGTCAAGCATTATTACAAGTACCAAACTGAACAAATAACAGTCACTCACATTTATCAAAACTGAACATTACATAGTACTGAACATTACATAAATGAGAGAGAGAGAAGCAAGATTGGGAAAGGAGCAGCAGCAGGGGGCGTGAGGAGAGAGCAGCAGCAGTTGGGACGTTGGCGAGAGAGTAGCAGCAGAGACAGGTTGTAGACGAGTAGCAGTAGTAGTTGTAGCCAGAGGAGCAGCAGCAGCGCTAAGGGAGACGCGATGGAGAGGAGGCAGCCGCCACAGCAAGGGGGAGAAGAGGGGCTTCAGGTCCTTGGTCAGTCGATGGGTATGGAGCAACAGCAAGGATCACAGGGAATGGCAGAAGAGTTCAGATCGGAGGAGAGGAGCAGCAAAGGTTCGGGAAGACGACAGCAGGGGTGCAGCGAGGGGAGAGGTGGTGAACTCGTGATGGTGCTGGATGGTGTTGGAGGAAGGAGGCGTTGGTGGAGGTGGAGTGAATGGATGGCTGGGTGGTGCACCGCCACGCCGGCCTGGCCGCGGCGGCGGCCGGTGGTGGAGAAGGAAGGGTGAGGGAGAGAGATGTGTGCCAGGACCCCGTTGCAAAGAGGTGCGGCTAGGGATTTTGATCCCCTCCCTGATCTGCCATTTTGCACTTTTGCCCTGCTTCTTCTCTTCTTTTGCCTCAAGTAGATCCCTTTCTTCTTTAGTTTTGGCCCTCTGTTTCTTTAATTCCTCATACTCAAGTCCCCCCTTCTCTTCTATTAGCCTCGGTCTTGTATCCTCTTTCTTTGTAGGCAAAATCTTCAAGTTTATAGTGCCTTGTCGCACTTTTCTGCAAAATAAACAAACCACTAGTCACAATCTCTTTTATAATTACCAATCGAATATTCGATAATTCTCAGCAAGAATAGATGGACACATCTCAAGAAATGGTGAATTTGTGTGTCAAAATTATATATATGAAATGTGCTTATCACCTCCCCTAGGTCTTCGGCGACCGAGGTGTTAACCTCGGGCGCCTTCTCACGGCCTCGTCCCCCCCCCTCAGCCAGGAGAGGTCCTTCGGGACAACACTTCGGTGTCCTCCATGACGATAGGCGAGGGGGCTCGTGGCGGCGTCTCACTCTCCACCATCTCGGGCGGCAGAGAATTCCCCTCCGATAAAGGAGTTTGTGGGAGCTCGCGGGGATGGCTGAAAAGAAAATAACAAATTTACTTTTATAATGGAAAAGGGAAGACCGAAGATAAACGGTGAGTATCTGAATACTTACGATTCAACCAGGGGCTTCACCCTGGGAGGTTTTTTGCGGACTAGTTCGGACTCTGAGTCTGAATTGTCCTGGAGGATCACTTTCCCTCTCTTGGGCGCCTCCCCCTCCGGGTCTTCGGAGGCCGCCCTCTTCTTCTTCCTCCTCTTTCGAGGGGAGTCGCTTTCCACCTCCTCCTCTTCTTCTTCCTCGTCTCCCTCGTGGGAAGAGAGGGCTTCGGTCTCTCCGGACACTGCGTCCGAAGGACCTTTGTGGCGGGGGGCGCCCTTGGCCTCCTTGCCTTTCTTCTTCTTGGCCTTCTTCTCCAGCGCCTGATATGGCGCTGAGACCAGCATCTTTGTTAGCTGGGGTGTGGCCGGGTTCTCAGGTAGCGGTGTTGGACAGTTGATCCGCTCCGCCTTCGCCGTCCAGCCCTATACGGAAAACAGGTATATTATAAACTTTGTTATATCTGAAGTATTGACTGGATGGGTCTTCGGACGGATTATGCTCACCGCTGAGGCCGGATTCTCGATGTCAAGTCCGATGACCTCGATCTTCTACGGCCAGTTTTTCTAGGCCTTGAAGAGCTGCTTCCATATATCTTCGTGTGTGGTACCGAATAAGTGCTTCAAGGTCCGGGGCTCCTCCAGATTGAACTCCCACATGGGGGAGACCCGGAGTAGGCAGGGAAGGGTGAGGCGGACGAGCATCACCTGAATCACGTTTGTGAGACTGGTGTTTTCGCCCAGCATGCTGGAGATGCGTTTTTGTAGCATCTGCACTTTCGGTTTGGACCCACAATCAAGGCCCTTGGGAGGACCAGATCTGAAATCAGGTGTGGCCGCCCAGTTGGCGTCGCGGGGTTCGGTGTTGTAGAACCACTCTTGCTGCCACACCTTGACTGTCTCCACGAATGCCCCTTTGGGCCAGACGACATTGGGGAGCTTGCTTACCATGGCCCCGCCATAGTCCGCATGCTGTTCGTCGACCACCTTCGGCTTCAGATTGAAGACCTTGAGCCACAGGCCGAAGTGTGGGGGGATGTGGAGAAGGGCCTCGCACACGACGAAGAACGCCGATATGTGGTGGAAGGAATTTGGGGCTAGATCATGGAAATCTAACCCGTAGTAGAACATGAGACCTCGGACGAAGGGGTGGAGGGGAAACCCTAGCCCCCAGAGGAAATTAGGGATGAATACAACCCTCTCACCAGGCTCCGGAGTAGGGATCACCTGATCTTTGTCACGAAGCCTATGCGCGATATCCGCGGACAGATAGCCCGCGCTCCGGAGATCCTTGATGTTCTTCTCGGTGACGGGGGAGGTCTCCCACTTGCCCTTGGAGCCGGACCCATCCATTGCTGGGGAGGGTGGCTGCAGTGGGAAAGATTGGAGTTTTGGCCGCTTGAGCTTAGAGGTGGGAAGGCAGGAGCTAGAAGAAGGCGTGGAGAAAAAAGGAGAGATCTTTATCCTCTTATAGATGGTAAAAATACCAAACGTCCCCCTCTCGAGCCATAAATCTCGCCTGTTCCCAACGAGATCGTGCGTAAGGCGCGGTTGGGTTACCCAAACCACATTGATGTGAATCTCGTAATGAGCAGGCACGATCTTTGCTTTGATAAGACGTGCCAATGGAGGCTAAGCCTCGAAACGCGAACCGGGGGGCGTGAAAACGGTTCGAAACGTTAAAGAGTCAAGTGTGACGCTTCGCCGAAAAAGTTGTCGGTAAAAAGACACTGTATCAATTTTCACTTATTGGCTTCGTGGCTAAGGGTTGTATTGATAGTGCAGAGCCGGACACAGTTTTTCTATGAAGGGAGCTAACTCAAAATATTCAGGAGAAGGAACCCGCCTTGTAATGCCGAAGATGATCTGTGTGTCGAACACATCGTCATCGAAGACTGGTTCAGGGGCTATTGAGGGAGTCCTGGATTAGGGGGTCCTCGGGTGTCCGGTCGATTCGATATGGGCCGGACTGATGGTCCGTGAAGATAAAAACAGAAGATCATGCCCCGTATCCGGATAAGACTCTTATATGCTTGGACGGCAAGTTTTGTGTCCGGATGTGTTATTTCCTTTCTCTGTAAACTGACTATGTACAACCCTAGGCCCCTTCGGTGTATATATAAACCGGAGGGTTTAGTCCGTAGAGGCTATAAGAAGAATCATAGGCTAGACAGCTCTGGTTTAGCTATTACGATCTCGAGGTAGATCAACTCTTGTAACCCCTATACTCATCGAATACAATCAAGCAGGACGTAGGGTTTTACCTCCTTTAAGAGGGCCCGAACCTGGGTAAACATTGTGTCTCTACTGTCCCTTGTTACCATCGATTCTCAGACACACATCTTGGGACACCCTACCGGAGATCTGCCGGTTTTGACACCGACAACGACATCCAACACCAGCGGCATACATTTTCACAAGTCTAACCGACCAGAGGAAATTCATGCAAACACGGACTGATTTCATATAAGCATGAAGGATTTCGTATAAAAAGCCGGATCTTCATATAAACATGACGGATTTCATTACATTTACATGAACTAAGCGGTGCCAATCTGGCTCTCGTGGTATAATTAATACCTAATCTAAATGGCCGCCCGCGGATCCCTTTGTCTTCCTCATGTCCGGCAGACACTTGCCGGGTCGTCGAAGGTCCTCGCAAGAGACGAAGCAGCCAAGAAACCACATGTATACGAGTCGTGGCCTCGGTGGTGGCCTTCATGGGACCCAAGTGGCGGCGACCTCCTATGTTCTACTTCTCCTCAATGATGGCGGCAGACACGGAGAAACTGGCCACCGACTCATTGCTCTCCGCGCACCTGGCTTCTGTCTCTGCCTGCATGGCACTGCCGCAGTCATGGGAGGCGCGCCCACAGATATGGGAGGGACGACCACCACAGACACAGGAGGCGCGGCCGCAAACACTGGTGGCGCAGTACGACGCGGCAACGACGACGCCCGTGCCGCCGTGCCGGCGTGGAGCAACTCGCCACTCCTCATTGAGCTGATCTTGAGCGGTGAGTTGCTGAACCACGCGCCGGCTTGGGGCGACAACTGGCTCCGTCGGGCCAAGCGAGGTAGGTGAAGTACCAAGCGGCCTCGCTCGTATCCGGAGGGCTCGGTGGGCCACCTAGCTAGGTAGTATGCCGGAGAATGGCTCCTCGGAAACCATCGGAAGAGTGGAGAAAATGGTGAAGTAGGAGATGGGGGAGCGGCGTAGGGGTGCGATTCTTGCCCGATGTCTGGCCTCATTTAAATAGATGGTGGATGGTAGGAGCTTGGCCGGTGCCTGGCGTCGTTTAAACTGAGGGCAGACAGGAGGAGCTCGGCCTGCGTTGCATTTAATTCCGGCCCGCTCTTGAACGGACGTGTGGCCGGAGTAGGTTTCTTGGTTTGCATGCGGGTTTAACGGAGGCGTTTGATGGAGGCGAGGAGGCATGTTCAGCCGGGCGTGCAGTGGCGGCGCAATACTATTTGATTTGACAACTACTAGTAAACCAGAACAGTTCGTGATATGGCTTTAATGCAGACGAGGGAGAGGGTAGCGCTTCCTGAATTTTTGAACGGCCAATGATGCATCCTCCTTCAATTAGCATCGCGAATGCATAAGGGAAGTAATGGGAGGAGGATGGGGAAAAGAGGCAGCACGATGTGAATGCTACGCAGTTTGCACTCATATAAAGGCGCCCCTCCATTCCAATGCATCTACCACATCCTACGCACCTAAGCACCTATAGTAAGCACAAAAGTGCTCACTCCAGACACATGGCGGCGATGCGCGCGAGCGGCCAGCGGCTGTGCCAGATGGTCCACGACGCCGGCCTACGGCATGGCACCGAGGACCGTCTCCAGACGGTGTTAGCGACCGGCTGGGTCATGGCCATCGTCGACGCCAGCTATGACTCTCAGTTGGACCAGATGATCGTTGCCACCATCAACAAGTTCACCGTCGCCAAGAAGCTTGCGGACAACATCATAGTACTCCTCCAGCCCGCGCGCCCTGGCTCCTCATTGTCTGCCACCCTAATCGGCCTCCATGGCGAGAACCTCTTTCAAGCACTGGTGGCCCTGCAACTGCCCGCCGATGCAACGAAGAATGTCCACCTGGAGTTCGCGCTCGTCGCGAGGCGCCTCGCCCTGCAAGAATTCTTCAACCTACACATCCACGTGTACGAGGAATCGTGTACATAGTTATCTACAAGGGCAGTGACGATGCTACGACGTTGGCCTTCATCAACCGGCTGGAAGCCTTGGACTCCTTTGTTGAGAAGCACCTTGACCTCGCCACAAAAGCCGCCGCTCCTAAGTCGTCGGTCGGTGGCCCGGCACACAGAGTCGAGGAGGAGGAGGTCGTATGTTGATGGATGCATCTTTATTCTTGCCTCCTATAACCACCACTGCGATCGCATCATCGTGGCCTTAATTCTTATTGTGTTATTTCATTCTCGTTCCAGTCAATATAGACATGTGTGATCCCTTTGTTCACATTTCGAGGCAATTATATGCATCACTATAACTAGTACTCCATCCGTCAATTTATAAGTTGTGCTTACCTTCTCCATCAACTTCGTAATTTACGTTCGATACTTGACCTGACCTATGAACTACTCCTAAATTCAAAAACCGAGACCGAACCTATAAATTCAAAACTACTCGTGCAGCACGCGTGTCACGTTCGCAAGTTCAAAACGAGAAACTGGAACACGTACATGAAGCATGTCCCTCCCCCATCGCATATCACACTGTCGTTCCGCCCCCCGGTCAACGCGCATGGGCTAGGCTTTATATCACTACAACATGTGGGACCGCATGTGACCAAACTGACGATGCGCCTACCTAGCTACTACCCTGCTTATATGGTGGGAAAAGCCCCGCCCTAGCGTTTCCAATCATTATTTCTATCTATCTATCATGCCAAGGAGCAGAACCAAATGTTACAATTTATACATGTTTCTCTACTCCCATAAAAGACTCAATTGGTGATGGTGGTGTATCCGCCATCCGTCATTTCTGACCATTAGATCTGCATCTAACGGTTGTGAGGTAAGTTGTGGCATTTTTGCAACAATAGCCCACTTCTCTGCTCCAATGTATAGGAAACCCATTATTATCTGGAAAGCAACCACATCCCTCCCTCACCTCATCAAAATAGCCTGAGAAATATATTTTGAGTGAAAAGTAATATATTTTTAGTGGTATATATGTATATCAAAACAAGAGTATTTTATTTCAAGTTTGTGAACAAGTACTATTCTACTTTGGATCCGTTGCAATGCACGGGCACATTGCTAGTAAAAGAAAAAGGCCTACCGCGTTCGCGTCGCACCCCCACATGCCCAGGAATCAGGAGTACTCCACGGCCCGTCCGGCACGCCACATACCTAGGGAAGTCGTGTTGCCTAGCATTTTCATTTTGATGTGGGACCACAGTTGAGAAAACCGACTGTCAGCAAACCGCACCCCGCCCGCCGCATTGGAAAACAGAAATGAGGAGGGGAAGATCTAGCTGTAGCACGGAAGCCAAGAAATTTGGTGTCAGATGGGACCCGTTGATAGACACTCCATACTACACCTACTACGCATTTTGTGCTACTACTACTACTACCTCTATAAAACTAGGTACGTGCACGACACAACATCGTAGGAACAAAAAATGGGAAGATCTTGTTTTGGGTGATTTATCTTTATTTCAGTCAACGTAGTATGAATTGATATGATGTGAGGGGCACCCATGAAGCCATGTGGCACGTTTGGAGGTCTTATTTAGATCTTCTTGTGTGGATCAATCATACTATCGTGCTAGTCGTTCGAGAAGAACGTGTATGGGTACTTATAGTAGATCCGAATCGCAGCCACCTGAACCATTGGTTCAACATCAATCAATGGTTCATATCGTGTACGTGCAAATACACGCACTTACTCCGAAAAAATAATGAATATAGAATGTATAATACATATACCGCATATCGGGTTTCTCTAAAGTCAAACTTTGTATACTTTCAACAATTTGTAGGAAAAAGTATTAACATATACACCACCAAATATATAGCATTTGATTCATCATTTCTTTTATTTCCACATCATGTAAATTAGTTAGTGTAAATGTTCATATTGTTTTCACCAAATTCGGTCAAGCTTTATAAAATTTGGCTGCAGGCAAAGCTATATATGTGCGGAGTAAATTACAAACAGAGGGAGTGGAATAGATATAGATATAACTATACAAATAAAAATATAGTAATATAGTCTATAGATATAAATAAGGCTACTACCCTTTTTCTACGTTACAACTCGCGTTGTTGTGTACACATTGTTTTGTTTTCGCTATAATTTGCATTTGAGGGGTGTGTGTAGGACTACCACCTTTTGTTCAGTACCAGCAACCCCACCATTATCCTTAATTACTTCATATTGGCAATTACGATTGCATTATCTTAGTTCTAGCCGATTCTATGGTTGCTTGCAGGAACTCCATCTCCTTATTAAGGTTGATTTTGTGCATATGACAAGATCATCGTTCATCGAATACTTGTTTAGTAACGATTGTCAATTTGTATCACCAGGTACGATATAGCTGGATCATCAACGTCAAAATCCACCAAGTTGATACTTATCCCACTCCCATTGAATGTGGGTACCCCGACCTACACAGGCGAAGCCACCGGTTACACGTGCACAGTGATCCAAAGGATCAATGCTCACTGTACACAACAGACTGAATATCAAGAGTTTACAACCATCACATACCGGCTTACACAAATAGGACCATTATGGTCAAGTCTTGAGTATATCATTGTAGCGGAAATCTTCGTCGAAACTTGGACCCATGTCATCTGCCTTAACCCTACAGGCATTCTGACTGGAAAGCGTCCTAGCTTGCATGTTCGTCACCAAAGAACTCTTCATCAAATACCTGTTCTTCCAAACCTGGCCAAGTAAATAGCCAGGGACAAGCCAGTGAGTACGTTTGAATGTACTCGCAAGCAACCCAAGAGTGATAACAGAATAATTATGCAAGGCTCTACTGCTAAATTGGCATTTTTGCGAAAAGCTAGTTTTTCTCATGCAAGTCTGATCAGCATTTATCAAGGACATGAATGCGTCTGCAACAAGTATCAGGAGGTTACAGACATCACCATAGAGAAAGAGTTATGAACAACTCATGCTCAAGCTCATCGTGGCTTCCTCACAAATCATATAAACAATATTACCAAACCGTGTTGTTTGTCAGAAGCATATGGACGTAGTCTAAGCAGCACCACCCAACTGTCCTTGACCGTGGACACGACTATTTGAATAGTTTGACACTTTGCAAAGGTTGCACACTTTACCCACAAGATACGGGGAACTTCCATGTCTCCCACGACCCGCGGTACCTCAAGTACTCGGGGTAAGCACTGGATCACTACCTTTCCCTAGCCGTGACTAACATAGAGTCCACTCGATTGGTAACATCCCTGTGCCAAACATTGTCACATAATAAATTTTGTGGAGTCATGCTCCCATAGTCATCACATAACACAAGCACGGGGTACCAACGGTGTGCCATGTGCCCTGTGAAAACAGTCATGGCCGCCTATCCAAGCACGACCCCGTCCCGAGAGTGACCATGCCACTCCCATCACTAGTAATGCGGGCATCCATGTTAGCACGAACTAGGTAATCAATAATGCCCTTTCCCATATAAGGGTAGAGTGGTTGCGCATGTTTGCTTGGGACGGTCGACAAATATTAAATCTAATCCATCTCTGTAAACAACACTTTCATCAAGCCTCGGTACACTACTTCTCCACCAAGTAGTGACCTAGTTCATCATCATCTCCCAGGGGCATTAGTGGCACCCACTGGGGCTATTTGCAAGTATGTCAAACTACACTTGTTTCTTTCCATGCAGATCCCTACCCCATTTGGCTTAGCCAACTATTATAACACCTATCTACTTCCCACCAACATGACTCTAAGCAAGGGTAGAGTCATGAACAATGCAAGTGTCAACGGAGTATGCAACAGAGGCAAGCCTAGCAAGGTTGCCATTCAAGATATCATGCATTTGATGAAACAACGGGAAATGCTACTATGATGTAAAAGGGTTCATCATGGTCAAAGGGCTGCTTGCCTGGCTCCGCAAAGGTCTTTAATCCTTCCGGTCCATCTCCGAGTATTCCGTCTACTTCGTCAACTAACGTCATAAACAATCACAATAAGCAGCACAACAAGGCAAAAATAAAAGTGCTCTAAAAATGTGAGCTGTACTTTTCTAAGATACCTCTGGTCATATGAAAAAATGACCAAAGTGGTTTCATTGGAATTGGATCCATGGATATTTCTGAACATTTCAATATGATGGAAGCAAGGGGTTTATGGATTCACAAGAAGTGTATAGAAACATTATTTTGAAAAATGAGACAAGGCACCCATTTAACAAGGAATGATTTTAGAAGCACTTAGGAGTTGGTTTCACTGGATTTGGAGTTGAAATGAATTTCCTCGGAATTTGCAAAGTTGGCCATACATGGAGAAATGGACCAATATTTGATGTGGCATAGAAAGTATTCAGAAAAATGTTCAAAACCTGAGTTATGAATATATAAGTATCTAGGAATTTGAATCATGGCATTTGGATCAAAAATGGGCATTCTGTAATTTTCTAAAGTTCATCACAAAAATGGAAAAAATGGGATTTGATAAATATTTGTGAATAAAAACTCTCTGGAAAAATATGAAAATTGCACCATGTTATAGAGCATGTATTTATGAACTACCAGAAATTTGAATCATCAAATTTGGAGTCCATTTGAATTTTTTATGGATTTTTGAAGTCCACTTGAGAAAGAAAAAGAAGAAGGGAATCTACCTTATAACGCGCACTAGGCGTTGGATAGCCACTGGACCAGCCCAGTGGCTCAGTCGCGCACAGGCAGAGGGGGACACCGAAGGCGTGTTCTAGGAGTGCGCCTCCGCTCGGAGGAAGTGGATTTTGCCCGGCCCGTTTCCACTTAAACGGCGAGGCCTGCCCGCTGGGTCGCTAACACGCGGGGCCCAACACTTAGGACATCACCTACCTCCCACCCGAACAGAGTAGAGGCAGGGGAGGTGAGGCCGAGCGGGCGCCGGCGCTCTCCCGGGCGGCATGGGCCACCTCCGGAGGCACTTGGCACACCGGTGGACTTAGCGTGACGCGGCGCACCCCTCCATGTGTTGCACGCATGCGTCGGTGCTCGGAGTTGAACAGAGCTTCGGGTGCAGCGGATGGCGGCGGCGGGCTTGCTGGTGGCGCCCGTTTCGGCTATGGAGGAGGGGTCCTAGGGTGTTGGAGAGGTCCATGGAAGCTTGGGGGGGTGCAGACAGGTTCAGAGGAGGAAGGAAGGCCGAGGCAGCTCGAATTTGAGCGTGGGCCCGAGGCGGCAATGGCGGCACAGGAGGAGGAAGAAGGCACGGGAGGAGGAGTGGGTCAGTCCGGGAGGTTGCTGCGGAAGATAGAGAGTGAATGCCGCAAGAGAGAGTGCTCGAGGAGGCCTTATATAGAAGGAGGCTGATACGTCTCCAACGTATCTATATTTTTTTATTGTTCCATCCTGTTATATTATCATTCTTGGATGTTTTACAATCATTTTATAGCAACATTATATCATTTTTTGGGACTAACCTGTTGACATAGTGCCCAGTGCCAGTTGCTGATTTTTTGCTTTTTTTTTACTTTGCAGGAAATCAATATCAAACGGAGTCCAAACACTGCGAAACTTTTTGGAGAATTTTTATGGACAAGAACACCCAAGATGGGCCAGAGAAGTACTAGAGGGGTGCCCCGAGGGGGGCACAACCCACCTGGGCGCGCCTGGGGGCCCAGGCGCGCCCTGGTGGGTTGTGCCCACCTCAGTGGCCTCCAGCATCGCCTCTTCGCCCTATAAATTGTCAAATATTCCAAAAACCCTCGGGGAGACCCTAGATCAGAAGTTCCGCCGCCGCAAGCCTCTATAGCCATGAGAAACCAATCTAGTCCCTGTTTCGGCACCCTGCCGGATGGGGGAATCATCACCAGTGGCCATCTTCATCATCCCGTCGGCCACCATGATGAGGAGGGAGTAGTCCACCCTCAGGGCTGAGGGTTTGTACCAGTAGCTATGTGTTTAATCTCTCTCTCTCTCTCTCTCTCTCTCGTGTTCTCGAGATGGTACGATCTTGATGTATCGCGGGCTTTGTTAATATAGTTGGATCATATGGTGTTTCCCCCTCTCTATCTTGTTGTGATGAATTGTGTTTTCCCTTTGAGATTTTGTTTTATTGGACTGAATACTTTTATGGATTTGAGAACACTTTATGTATGTCTTGCTATGAATACCCATGGCGACAACGGCGTATCGTATTAATTCACTTGATATATGTTTTGGCACTCAACTCGCGAATTCCCGTGGTGACATTGGGGTAATCTATGCATAGCGGTTGATGCACGTTCTTGTCTTTGTTTCTCTGGTAGAAATCTTGGGGCACTCTTTGAGTTTCTTTGTGTTGGATTGAGTATTATGAATCTAAAATTATTTGGTGTTATTTTAGTATGAACTCTTGGATAGATCGATCGGAAAGAATAGCTTCGAGGTGGTTTCATGCCCTACAAACAATTTCTTCTTATGTTCTCTGCCAGATAGGAACTTTGGAGTGATTCTTCATTGCACTTTGAGGGATGGTTATATGATCCAATTATATTAGCATTGTTGAGAGATTGCACTAGCGAAAGTACGGACCCTAGGCCTCATTTTCAAGCATTGCAATACCATTTCTGCTCAGTTTTATCAATTGCTACCTTGCTGTTTTTATTGTTCTTATTACGAAAATCAATATCTACTATCCATATTACACTTGTATCACCATCTCTTCGCTGAAGTAGTGCACCTATACAAATTACCATTGTATTTGGTGTGTTGGGGACACAAGAGACTTTTTATTATTTGGTTGCAGGGTTGTTTGAGAGAGACCATCTTCATCCTACACCTTCCACGGGTTGATAAACCTTAGGTCATCCACTTGAGGGAAAATTGCTACTATCCTACAAAACTCTGCGCTTGGACGCCCAACACGTGTCTACAAGAATAAAGTTGCATATTAGACATCAAGCTCTTTTCTGGCGCCGTTGCTGGGGAGGTTAGTGCTTGAAGATATATCTTTAGATCTTGCAATTGAATCTTATAGTTCCTTGTTTTATCACTAGTTTGGTTCATCAAAAGATAACTAAAAAAATGGAATTGAGGTTGCATCATATTATTCATCTTTATAATGTCTTTCGTGAAAATGATTGAAAGGAAAATTGTGCTCAAGAATAGAAGAAGAATTCTGTTAAAAAAATTGGCATAAAATATTTGAATGATGAGCATGGTTGCAATGTTGCTAGTATGAATTCTTTGAATAACAATGATGCTAATGATATGCAAAGCCATAAGCTTGGGGATGCTATGTTCGATGAAGATGATATTTTTAGTCCCCCAAGATTTGATGTGCAAATTTTTTATAATGATTGCATGCCTCCTATTTATGATGATTATGTTGATGAAAGTGGGCTTGGAAGAGTGTCAACTCTAGTAACGATGATCCCACTATTTTGGAGGGTGTTGAATCTTATTCCAATAATTATGAAAGTGGATTTGGAGAGGTCATGACTTTATTTAATGATGAATCCACTATTTTGGAAGAGGTTTCAATTGATTACGAAAACAAAGTTGCTATCTTTTATGATTATGGTGATGACATGTATGCTATATTGAATAATGATAACCATGAAACTTGTCATCATGATTTTAAGTTTCAATGACATGATAGTTATTTTGTTGAGTTTGCTCCCACTACTACTCATGAGAATAAATTTTCTTATGTCGAGAGTAATAGAATTTCTATGCTTGTGGATCATGAAAAGAATGCTTTATGTGATAGTTATATTGTTGAATTCATTCATGATGCTACTGAAAATTATTATGAGAGAGGAACATATGCTTCAAGTTTCCTCTCTATGTGTTGAAAATCTTGAAGTTATGCTTGTTTTGCCTGCCTATGCTAGTTGATTCTTGTTCCCACAAGTTGTTTGCTCACAAAATCCCTATGCATAGTAAGTGGGTTAGACTTAAATGTGCTAGTCAGATGCTTCATGATGCTCTCTTTGTGTTTCAATTCTTATCTTTTACGTGAGCATCATTGAAATCATCATGCCTAGCTAAAAGGCATAAAAGAAAAGCGCTTGTTGGGAGACAACCCAACATTTACCCCTCTGTTTTTGTGTGTTAACATGATTAAGCTACTATACTAATCATGTTTTATTGCTTTTATTTCAATTAAGTGCCAAGTAAAGCCTTTGGGATAGTGTGGATGATAGTTGACTTGACTCTGTGCAAAAACAGAAACTTTTGCGCTCAGTCCAAGAATTTTTAAAATTCACCGGAACATGCTTTTGATCTGAATTTTTTACAGGTGATAAATATACAAATCACATATGTTGTCCTAGTTTTTCAGAATTTTTGGAGTAGCAGAAGTATGGTTGGAGTACAGATTACTACAGACTGTTCTGTTTTTGACAGATTCTGTTTTCAATGCATAGTTTTCTTGTTTTCTAGTTTCTATGGCTTATATTGCTCAATATAAATTGTAGAAATGATAGGGTACATTAGGCATTGTGTGAGAACAATTATGAATCTTGTCTTTGAGAGTACCAAAGTGAATGGTTTGTTGTTTATCATACTAACCTATCTCACAAAGTTCCTTTAAGTTTTGTGTGATTGAAGTTTTCAAGTTTTAGGTGAGATATCGATATGAGGAGAATAAGGAGCGACAAGACCCTAAGCTTGCGGATTCCCAAGGCACCCCAAGGTAATATTCATGGAAGATCCAAGCAACTAAGCTTGGGGATGCCCCGGAAGGCATCCCCTCATTCGTCTCCAACATTATCGGTAACCTCACTTGGAGCTATGTTTTCATTCGTCACATGATATGTGTTTTGCTTGGAGCATCATTTTCTTTTATTAGGATTTTCTTGCTGTTATTTGGAATAAAGTTTTATATCTTTTACTTCAATAAAAATGTCAAGTATAGCCTTTGCATGCTTATTTTGCAAGTCTACGGGTTGCTGTTTCAAAATAGAAAATTTATCGTTGTTGTAAAAATTCCCTAGAAAAGTAAGAATGTGATAAAATGTTGAAACTTTTTGCACAATAAGATATGATAAATTTTCCACAGTGTGGTAAATTTTTAGAATTTTTTGAGTTACATAAGTATTGATATTCGTGCATCCTTTACAGGCTGTCCTGTTTTGGTAGATTGTTGTTATGTTTGCGTTGTTTGCACATGTTTGCTTGTTTAATGATTCTATTTGAGGATAGGAGTATTAAATATGCAAAGGAATTTTTTATGCAATGTTAAATAATAATTTTAGTGATTTTCTATTGTAGAGAATGATAAGGTTTTGCATTAATTTATACTAACTTATCTCACGAGTTCTTGTTGAGTTTTGTGTGGATGAAGTTTTCAAGATTTAGGGAAACTGTGATATAAAAGGAATTAAGGAGACACAAAAGCTCAAGCTTGGGGATGCCCAAGGCACCCCCAAGATAATATTCCAAGAAGTCTCAAGCATCTAAGTTTGGGGATGCCCCGGTAGGCATCCCACCTTTCTTCTTCAACAATTATCGGTTAGTATCGGTTGAGCCTAAGTTTTTGCTTCTTCACATGAGTTGTGCTATTCTTGGAATGCGATTTTGTTTTGTTTTGCTTGCTGTTTTAATAAAATACTTAGAGCTGAATTTTTAAATAAGATAGAGTCCTCAAATAGCTACCTATTTACTTAACTAGTCGCTTGATCTTCACTTATATCTTTTTGGAGTAGTTTGTCATTCACTCTCATGCTTCACTTAGATTATTTTGAGAGATGAAATTTTTTTATTCTCGTGTACTTCACTTAAATTTATTTGAGCTTGTCAAAAGCAATTGCAACATATGAAACTAGTCCCAAAGTGATAGATATTCAAGAGGGATATAGTAAAAACTTTCATGAAGATCATTGGACAAATTAAACTTGATTCTTTGTAATAGTTTGGAGATATGATGATAGTGATATGTGAGTCATGTTGGTGAGTAATTATGATTTAGTAGGAATATTGATGTTAAGGTTTGTGATTCCATATGCAAGCACAAAAGTCAATAGTTATGCAATGAAATTACATCCTACTTGTGGTGCATTAATCGGTGTTAGTTATGCTTAATGCTCGCTTATGAGATTTTTCGTTTCTTGGTTGGATGCTTCTCAACCTTTTTGCTAGCCTTCACTTGTACTAAGTAGGAATTCTACTTGTGCATCCAAAATCCTTAAACCCAGCTTTGCCATATGAGTCCACTATACCTACCTATATCTGGTATTCTCATGCCGTTCTAAGCAAATTTGTATGTGCCATCTCTACAATTTCAAAATAATTTCCTTTTTGTGTGCTCGTACTGCTGAGAAGCGGTAGGGGGTGGCCAATATTTTCCATGCTAGATGTGTTATTCCCAAGATGAGTGTTTATTCACTTGCACGAGAGTACGGCAAAGGTATTAAGGATGCCCAGTCCCGAAATGAAAAAGCAGTTTACTTTATGTTGTCAAATAATAAATTCCTTGGAAAGTGTTGGTATGGAGGGCACTCGTCGATAAGGCTAGCCATGGATTGTGAAAAAATGGTGGAAAAAGGAATAAGCTTTATTTTCTGTTTGGGAACCGCCTATGATATATCTAGCATGGAAAGTGTTGGGAATTTCTCGGTCATTTTCATTGACGGAAAAAGTATGCCTCCCAAAATCTTTTATCTCTCAATTTAAGCTTTGAGCTCTGGCACCTCTACAATTCCTTACTTCCCTCTGCGAAGGGCCTTTCTATTTACTTTATGCAATTTTTATTTGAGTCTCCATCTTCTCTTATAAGCACGAACTAAGGGGGACTATGATCGTACTTGAGCATTGGATGTAGCTAATATGCGAGTGTGTTTCATGAATGGATCAATGATTGAGCATGATGGGCTAGGGATAACTTGCTTTAGTGTTGATATTTTGAAAGACATGGTTGCTTGTTGATATGCTTGAGTATTGAAATCTTGATGTCAAAACTAGACTATTGCTTTGAACCATATAAAAGTCCATATGTCCATGCTACACAAGAAAAGAATGTGATGAACATGATAGGCAACATTCCACATAAAAAATTCTATTTTTATCATTTACCTACTCGAGGACGAGCAAGAATTAAGCTTGGGGATGCTGATACGTCTCCAACGTATCTATAATTTTTTATTGTTCCATGCTGTTATATTATCATTCTTGGATGTTTTACAATCATTTTATAGCAAGTTTACATCATTTTTGGGACTAACCTATTAACATAGTTCCCAGCGCCAGTTGTTGTTTTTGCTTGTTTTTACTTTGCAGGAAATCAATATCAAACAGTGTCCAAACATCGCGAAACTTTTTGGAGAATTTTTATGCACGAGAACACCCAAGATGGGCCAGAGAAGTACCAGAGGAGTGCCCAAGGGGGGCACAACCCACCTGGGCGCGCCTGGGGGCCCAAGCGTGCCCTGGTGGGTTGCGCCCACCTAGGTGGCCTCCCGCACCGCCTCTTCGCCCTATAAATTGTCAAATATTCCAAAAACCCCCGGGGAGACCCTAGATTAGAAGTTCTGCTACCACAAGCTCTATAGCCACGAGAAACCAATCTAGACCCCGTTGCGGCACCCTGCCAGAGGGGAGAATCATCACCAGTGGCCATCTTCATCATCCCGTCAGCCATCATGATGAGGAGGGAGTAGTACACCCTCGGGGTTGAGGATTTGTACCAGTAGCTATGTGTTTAATCTCTCTCTCTCTCTCGTGTTCTTGAGATGGACGATCTTGATGTATCGCGGGCTTTGTTAATATAGTTGGATCATATGGTGTTTTCCCTCTCTATCTTGTTGTGATGAATTGAGTTTTCCCTTTGAGATTTCGTTTTATCGGATTGAATACTATTATGGAGTTTCTGTTTACTCCACTGGGTAAACTAAGTGAGCGTGAGATCGGACTGAGACGATGGGCGACTCGGGCGACTGCGACGCCCCGCGCGGCGACACGCCTGCCTCGTCGCCGTCCGCCCTCCTCGCCGAGGCCTCCGGCGACCCCGCTGCCCTCCCTCCTCGTCTGCTCCTTCCCCCCATCCCCTGGACCCCATGGTCGGGTGGTCTGGGCGGACCTGGCGGAAGACGATGGCCGCGCCGCGGGCCGGCCGGTGGAGTGCCGCGACCGCGTCCCCCCGCCCGCCCCGACTCGCCCGCCGTTGCCCCGCTCCGCTGACGGCCTTACTCCCGGGGGTGGGAGTTCGGCTGCCCGGGTGCGGGCTCGGCCCCTCCGCCAGTTGTCACGTTCCCCTCCGGTGGCCGCGGGGAAAGGCGACGCCTTTGGTGCGGGGGCTGGCCGTCGCCGCCGGTGCTCCTACGGTTGGGGTGTGGCCGGCCGGACGGAGCTCGGCCCTGCCCAAGCATCCTGGAGGCCCTCCGGTAGGCTCGCCCTGGATCGTCCGGCTGCTCCGGCGCCGTCGAGGGTCGCCGGCGCCCCGTAGCTCTCCCAGCGCTCCCCTTTCCGCCCCTTCATTGCATTTTTCGGTTCGTCCCAACTCTGCTGCACACCCTCTTCCCGCCGTCTCGACGCACCATGCCCTCCGAGCCGGTCATCCGCCGCGCTCTCCTCGCTGGCGGCGGCTGGAGGAACCCTAGCCGGGTGCGGGGTTTCCGCCTCTGGACTGGGCGTACCCGTATCGGGCCCGGGGTGACTTTTGGGCCTGCTTCCCACCCCCAGGTGGCCGGCCCATCTGGGCGGCCTGTGGTGTGTGGGCTGGCCCAGCCCCCTGGCTGCGGCGTCTCGGCCTTGGCCCAGCTCCCCCCGCTCGGGGGCGGATTTGGCTTCCACCAGGGTTTCCCCTCCAGCCGCAATCCACCCCCGCCCCCGTCCGGGTCGCCCGCTCCCTCGCTCCCCTCCTCCCAACCCCGTCGCCGCCGGCACCACCCTCTCCCCCTGCGATGCCGCAGCCCCTCCACATGGCCCGCGACTGGGGCGATGATGCCGGGCGCCCCAAGCGGCCCCTGGATGAGCCCCGGCAGGCTGGCCGCGCCTCTCCTGAGGGCCAGTGCCCTGAGGCCGACCTCCGTCGCCAGCTGGCCTCCCGCGACGCCCGCCGCTCTCCTGCTCGCGCGGCTCGCCGCTCCCCCTCCCGTGACTCCCGCCGCTCCCCTCCCCGCGACTCCCGACGCTCGCCGCCGCGAGACTCGCGGCGCTCGCCGGCCCGCGTGGATGGCCGCCTCTCTCCGGTGCGGGCTGATGGCCGGCGCTCCCCCGCTCGGGAGAGCCGCCGCGACCGCTCCCACTCCCCCTCCCTCGCGCGTTGCCACGGTCGCTCTCCGTCGCCCTCTCGGCCCCTGCCCAACGACGCCGCCACCACTCGCCGGTACCAGCCCCCCCAAAACCAACCGAGCATGCCTCCGGGAAATGGTGGCTCCAGGGCTCGCAGGCGCCAAGGCGCCATGAAGAAGAAGAAGAGGGGTCCCGCCCGACCCCTACCTGCCGTGGCTCAGACACCCGTGTTCTCGACCACGCCCAACTCCGGTGCTCCCTGCGATCTGCCTCCGTGCTTCAATTGTGGACTTGTCCGCCACTACCAGGTCGAGTGCCCCAACCCGCCGATGTGCTACCTCTGCAAGGAGTCGGGCCATCCCGCGGCTCTATGCCCGGACCGCCCGGTGACGGAGGAGCTCATGATGTACGGCCACGACATTGAGGGTCTTGGCTTCTTCCACATCGAGGTGGAGGACGTCCCCCCTCCATCTCTGTCGCTCCTGGCGGTCGTGAACTCAACCACCTCTGCCGTCGCGTCTGGGATTGGCAGGTGACCCCGACCTCGGACAGCTCCTTCACCGTGGTCTTCCCCGACGCCTTGAGCCTGGGCCTCTGCACCCGTAGCGACGACATCACCCTCGCCCCCAACAAGCTCGTCGTCAACATCTCTAAGCCCCTGATGGACCCTAAGGCAGTTGCCGTGCTGGACACAGCATGGATCCTCATAGCTAGCCTCCCCGACATCGCCCGCTCTGAGAAGGTGATCCGCAGTATGTCCAAGATCCTGGGCAAGGTGGTGGTGGTGGATGAGCTCTCCCTCCGCAAAGAGGAGGAGGTCCGTGTCAAGGTCAAGTGCCTCGACTCCTCCACTCTCCTCCGTGCCACCGTCCGGGTTTTCTTCAACGACCAGGGATTCGACCTCAAGATCTACTCCGAGCCTTCCAACCACATCGGCCGCCCTCGACACCTCGCTGATGGCCACTTTGATGGGGGTGGCACGGACAACCGCGACTCCCACTACCACCGTCCGCGCCCCTCCCGTTATGAGGACCCGGAGGACGAGATGAGCGCTCTGGCCGCAGCCGCTCCCCCTCGCGAGACCCATCCGACCCCCCACCAGGGCGCGGGGGTGCATGTGTGGGTCGGTCGCGTGGGTTGGCCTCCTTCGCCTTGGTCGCCCCGCCGCGCTGCCTATCTCCTCTCCCTCCTCTTCGGCCGAGCTTAGTGACATCTCCAGTGTCAGCCTCATCGTCCTCCAGGCATCTTCGCCGCGTTCGCCCTGCTCCTTCTCCGCGACCGTCCCGCCACCTCCGTCCCCGGCGGTGCCATCTCTGCTGCTGACGGCCTCGCCGAAGTCGGTGCCTCCCCCCTTCGGGTCTCCCCCGGCGGACCCCCCTGGGGAGGCCGTGCCGCCGTCCCCCGCCTCTCCCCCGGCTCCTGCTCCCGTCCTGGAGGACGACGCGCCGGCCCCAGACCCGCCCTCTCCTGCCTGGGCGGTGTCTGGTGCTCTGCTGGAGCCTCCGGTGCCTGCGTCCCCGACTCGTCTGCTCCTCGTGGCCACCGTCACGGTGGTGACCCATGTTGCCCCCACCCACCTCGGTCGGTGTCGTACGCCCGTCGGGCTCGGGCTTCGTCGATTCCGGTGACTGCCTCCCGCCGCAGTGCTCGTCTCGACGCGGACCACCCGGCTGGCTTCCCGGCGCCGTCCATCTCCGAGCGGGTTGAGATCCGGGCTGCGGCCCAGAACCTCGAGACAGGTGGGACCGACATCCCCTCCAGTTCTTCCAGCTATTCGTTCTCTGCGCTTGAAGCGATCCCGCTCGGTCGTCTTGCCAAGGTGGCCCTAGACTCGGCTGTAGTTTTCAGGGGGGAAGTTGGTCCCCCCTTAGAGAAGATTGCAGCTATCCAGGCCCACGAGATCCTTGACGGGAAACTCGCCGAGACCTAGGCCCGTACCCTCCGCACACCGGCGCCCCAGCCTCCCGCAGGGATGCCAGTCGAGGAAATCCGTGGCCGCACCCGCTCCCGCACTGCCGCTCTCAGAGCCCGCAGTGCTTCCACCGTCCTGGGGTCAAGCAGCCCCTCAATGGCGGTTTAGATGCACGCCCTCTTCTGGAACATCCGCGGCTTCGGCCATGACGGCCGCCGCCGCCAGCTAGTTGAGTACATCTGCAACGAACACATCGACATCATTGCCAATCAAGAAACCATGCGCACGGAGTTCTGTCTCCCCGAACTTGACGGCCTTAGCTCCCACCTGTTTGCCTGGCATTGGCTCCCTTCTAGTGGGAACAATGGCCACTCGGGTGGCATCCTGTTAGGTGTGAAGGATGCCACCTTTGAGGTGGGCGGTATGGACCGGGGCGAGTTCTTCGTTAGTATGTAAATCATTGAGCGGGCGCTAAACTTTAAGTGGGAGGTCATCATTGTATACGGACCGGCGGACCACCGCTGCTCCCCGACCTTTCTCGCTGAGCTACATCGGAAGATCTCCGCTTCCTCCCTCCAAGTGGTCGTGGGAGGGGACTTTAACCTCATCCGCTCCCCGGATGAGAAGAACAATGACCGGGTTAACCGCCCCGGATGCAGATGTTCAACGACTGCATCACGGAGCTTGGCCTCCATGAGCTTGAGCGAACGGGGGCCCGGTTCACCTGGACTAACCGCTAGGCGAACCCGACGCAGTCCGTTCTGGACCACGTCCTAGTCTCTCCGGAGTGGGAACTCAGATGTCCCCTGGCCTCGCTGCAGGCTATCACCCGGATCGGTTCCGATCATGTCCCCCTCCTCCTCTGCTCCAAAGATGAACACCCCCCATCCCTCCTCGGTTCCGGTTTGAGCTCTTCTGGCTCAACCAGGCCGGATTCCGCGAGGCCGTTGCAGCTAAGTGGACCGCCGCGCGCGATTCTCCTCACTGTGCCATGTCCGCCGTTGACTCCTGGCAGTTCTGCGCCAAGCTTGCACGCCAATTTATGAAGGGTTGGGGCACGAACCTTGACTGTGATCTCTGTGACCGCAAGAAGGCCCTTCTGAGTGCCATCCAAGTCCTGGACGCCCGCGCTGACTCTTCTGGAATCTCCCCGGACGAGTGGATGCTTAGATATGATCTCGAGGACCAGATCTCGGTCATCTACTCGGATGAGGAGGCATACTGGTTGCTGCGCAGCACCCAACGGTGGGTGCTCCGTGGTGACGCTAACACGGCTTACTACCAGGCGATCGCCAATGGCCGGCATCGACGGAACTCCATTCACTCCTTGTGGGACGGTGATACTCAGCTTGTTCGCCCCTCAGACATCTGAGCCCATGTAGACGGCTTCTATAAAGCCCTTTTCTCCCCTACCCCTCGGGGTGGGGCTGCGCTGGCCCCCGACACTTGGTCGGGTGCCCAGCTAGTTTCCGACGAGGCCAATGCCACCTTAGTGGCACCTTTCTCGGAGGAGGAGGTCCTAGTGGCGATCAAAGGAATGAACCCCTCCTCGGCTCCGGGCCCGGATGGATTGCCAGTCTCGTTTTTCAAAACATTCTGGCAAACCATCAAACCGGAAGTCATGGCCCTCTTCGACGAGTTCTTCTTTGGAACCATGGACCTTGGGCGCCTAAACTATGGGATCATTACCCTCATCCCCAAGGTCCCGGGGGCCTCGGACATTCGCCAATTCCGCCCGATCACGGCAATCAACGTGATCTTCAGGATCTTGGCTAAAGGGTACGCCAATAGGGTGACCCTTCTAGCGGACTCTGTCACCCACCCCAACCAATCCGCCTTCATCCAAGGCCGGTTTATTTTGGATGGGGTGCTGGTCTTTCACGAAGTCCTCCATGAAGTCCGAGCCAAGAACCACCGCACGGTCTTCCTAAAGCTCGACTTTCACAAAGCCTACGACACTGTCCATTGGCCCTTCCTTCGGGAAGTTTTGCTTCGAAAGGGCTTCGACGACCGCTGGGTGACCCGCGTTATGCAACTCATCACCTGCGGTCGGACGGCGGTCAACATCAACGGTGAGATCGGGCCTTACTTCCCCACCTTATGTGGGGTCCGACAGGGTGACCCGATCTCCCCGTTTTTGTTCAACATGGTTGTCGATGCCCTCGCGGTCATCCTTGATAAGGCCAAAGCTTGCGGCCATATCCGCGGCATAGTCCCCCACCTAGTGGGCGGGGGAGGGGTCTCCCTCCTCCAATATGCGGACGACACCATAGTTATGGTGGAGGGCTCCGCGTCCGACATCGCCAACCTGAAGTTCCTCCTCCTGTGTTTCCAACAGATGTCTAGGCTCACCATCAACTTCGATAAGAGCGAAGTGATGGTCCTTGGCTATCCTCCGGAGGAGGATTTATCAATTGCGGACTAGCAGAACTGCCGCCTGGATTCCTTCCCCACGACTTACTTGGGGATACCCATTAGTGATTCCAGGCTCACCGTTGCTGATCTCCGCCCGACGGTGGCTAGGATGCAGCACCGGGTTGAACCCTGGAGGGGGAGGTGGCTGTCGAAAGCAGCCAGGGTAATCCTAATAAACTCTTCGCTTGCTAGCCTTCTCCGGTTTCTCATGAGCTTCTACGGCCTCCATGAGACCCTCCATCAGGAGGTTGCCAAATACCAGTCGAGGTTTTTTGGGCTGGTGAGGGCGACAAGCAGAAGTACCATATGGTGAGCTGGCCCTACATTTGCAAACCCAAAGACCAGGGTGGCCTTGGGATCTTGTCATCTCGGCGCATGAACATTGCTCTCCTGACCCGTTGGCTATGGCGTATCGCCAATGGGGAGGGAGGCCTCTGGCTTACAATTATCCGTAATAAGTATCTTCGGGGCCAGCCTCTTGCCTTTTGCCAGCGTACGGGTGGATCCCAGTTCTGGCAGTCCGTGATCCAGCTTTTGCCCGTCCTTTGCATCGGCACGTCCATCTCAATTGGATCCGGGTCCTCGACCCTGTTCTGGTTCGACCGTTGGTTAGGGGACTCCCCCTGGCTGCGCGATTCCCAGAACTCTTTGCCATTGCGGCCGACCCTCAGGTCTCTGTCGAGACGGCCCTTATTGACTTAGGGCGTCTCGCTTTCCGGCGCCCCTTCGCCCCCCTCGAGGTGGCTGCTTGGGACTCCCTCCTTCAAGACATCGCCTTTATGCCGATGAACGTTGAGGAGGACCTGGATGCCCTTTCCTGGCGCCTTGAGCCGTCTGGCCGCTTCTCCATGAAGTCCTTGTACGCCGCCATTGCGCCCTCGGCGGCCCCGGAGCCCTTTAGCTTGATCTGGGACATCCGCCTACCTCTGAAGATCAGGATTTTCCTATGGCAATGGATCCGTGGACGCCTCCCCTCTGGGGTTGAAGTCCTCAAGCGTAACGGCCCGGGCGATGGGATGTGTCCCATCTATGGCAAGATCGAGGATGCTAACCACATCTTCTTCTGGTGCTCTACTGCCCAGTTCCTGTGGGCTTGCTTCCGCGAAAAGGTCGGTGGACGGTGGTGCAATACCAACTTCCCCGACTTACTTGCGGAGCTCAACGCTTCCCCTACCCGCTACCGCCATATTAGATGGCTGTGCATTGGGGTTCTCGCCTGGACGCTTTGGAACATTCGCAATAAGCTTGTTATTTAGAAGGTGCCTCTCCGACGTGCAACTTATGCAATCTTCAAAATGTGTGGTTACTTGCAGCTTTGGCGGCCGCTTAGCCGCCCTCAGGACAGGGACGTCATCACCACCCTCCTCAGCGACCTCCGCTCGATGGCGCTCCGCGTGGCACCCCCGCTGCCGCCCCCTCCCCCAGAGCCGGACTAGGCCGTCTAGTGGCTCTGTGGAGTGTGTGTTTTTGTGTTTAGGGCTTGTTGTGCTGTGCCCTCAGCATTGACCCTTATGTCTTCTCTGTGTTCTTGTGGACCTCCGTGTGCGTGTGTGTGTGCTTTGTTGAACCTTGTTGGATGCTTGGCTTGGGCGGTTTCCTTTATAATATAAAGCGGGGCGAAAGCCTTTTTAGGTAATACTATTATGGATTTGAGAACACTTTATGTATGTCTTGCTATGAATACCCGTGGTGACAACGGGGTATCATATTGATTCACTTGATATATGTTTTGGCACTCAACTCCCGGATTCCCGAGGTGACATCGGGGTAATCTATGCATAGGGGTTGATGCACATTCTTGTATTTGTTTCTCTGGTAGAAATCTTGGGGCACTCTTTGAGGTTCTTTGTGTTGGATTGATTATTATGAATCTGAAATTATTTGGTGTTATTTTAGTACGAACTCTTGTATAGATCGATCGGAAAGAATAGCTTCGAGGTGGTTTCGTAGCCTACAAACAATTTCTTCTTATGTTCTTTGCTAGATAGGAACTTTGGAGTGATTCTTCATTGCACTTTGAGGGATGGTTATATGATCATGACATCATTTTGCAGAGGTTGCACACTTTACCCACAAGATCCGGGGAACTTCCGTGTCATCCTCGACCCGCTGTACCTCAAGTACCCGGGGTAAGCACTGGATCACTACCTTTCCCTATCCGCGACTAACTTAGAGTCCACTCGATTGGTAGCAGCCCGGTGCCAAACATTGTCACATAATAAATGTTGTGGAGCCATGCTTCCATAGTCATCACATAACACAAGCACGGGGTACCAATGGTGTGTCATGTGCCCTGTGGAAACAGTCATGGCCACCTATCCAGGCACAACCCCGTCCCGAGAGTGACCACGCACTCCCGTCGCTAGTAATGTGGGCATTCATGCTAGCATGAACTAGGTAATCAATAATGCCCTTTCCCATATAAGGGTAGAGTGGTTGCGCATGTTTGCTTGGGACGGTCGACAAATATTAAATCTAATGCGTCTCTGTAAACAACACTTTCATCAAGCATCGGTACACTTGTTTCTTTCCATGCAGATCCCTACCCCATTTTTCTCAGCCAACGATTATAACACCTATCTACTTCCCACCAACACGACTCTAAGCAAGGGTAGAGTCATGAGCAATGCAAGTATCAACGAAGTATGCAACGGAGGCAAGCCTAGCAAGGTTGACATTTAAGATATCATGCATTCGTTGAAACAACGGGAAATGCTATTATGATGTAAAAGGGTTCATCATGGTCAAAGGGCTGCTTGCCTGGCTCCGCAAGGTCTTCAATCCTTCTGGTCCATCTCCGAGTATTCCGTCTACTTCATCAACTAATGTTGGAAACAATCACAATAAGCAACACAACAAGGCAAAAATAAAAGTGCTCTAAAAATGTGAGTTGGACTTTTCTAGGATACCTCTGGTCATATGAAAAAAATGACCAAAGTGGTTTCATTGGAATGGATCCATGGATATTTCTGAACATTTCAATATGATGGAAACAAGGGTTT
Source organism: Aegilops tauschii subsp. strangulata (assembly GCF_002575655.3). Classification (NCBI taxonomy): domain Eukaryota; kingdom Viridiplantae; phylum Streptophyta; class Magnoliopsida; order Poales; family Poaceae; genus Aegilops; species Aegilops tauschii. The sequence continues at coordinate 265,748,788 of NC_053038.3, read as the reverse complement.
TATGGATTTGCAAGAAGTGTACAGAAGCATTATTTTGAAAAGTGATAAAAGGCACCCATTTAACAAGGAATGATTTTAGAAGAACTTAGGAGTTGGTTTCACTGGATTTGGAGTTGAAATGAATTTCCTAGGAATTTGCAAAGTTGGCCATACATGGAGAAATGGACCAATATTTGATGTGGCATAGAAAGTATTGGGAAAAATGTTCAAAAACCGAGTTATGAACATATATGTATCTAGGAACTTGAATCATGGCGTTTGGATAAAAAATGGGCATTCTGTGATTTTTGAAAGTTCATCACAAAAATGGGACTTGATAAATATTTGTGAATAAAAACTTACTGGAAAAATGTGCAAATTGCACCATGTGATAGAGCATGAATTTATGAACTACCAGAAATTTGAATCATCAAATTTGGATCTCATTTGAATAGTTCATGGATTCTTGAAGTCCACTGGATAAGGAAAAAGAAGAAGCGAATCTACCTTATAACATGCACTGGGCGTTGGATAGCCACTGGACCGGCCAGTGGCTCAGCCGCCCGCTGGCAGAGGGGGACGCCAAAGGCCTGTTCTAGGAGTGCGCCTCCGCTCGGGGAAGCGGATTTTGCCCGCCCCGTGTCCACTTAAACGACGGGGCCTGCTCGTTGGGTCGCTGACGCGTGGGGCCCAGCGCTCAGGCCATCGCCTACCTCTCGCTCGAACTGAGCAGAGGCAGGGAAGGTGAGGCCGAGCGGGTGCCGTCGCTCTCCCGAGCGGCATGGGCCACCTCCAGCGGCACCCGGCACACCAGCGGACTCAGCGTGATGACACGTCTCCAACGTATCTATAATTTTTGATTGCTCCATGCTATTATATATATTCTATTTTGGATGTTTAATGGGCTTTATTATACACTTTTATATTATTTTTGGGACTAACCTACTAACCCAAGGCCCAGTGCAAATTGCTGTTTTTTTGCCTATTTCAGTGTTTCGCAGAAAAGGAGTACCAAACGGAATGAAACCTTCGTGAGCGTGATTTTTGGAACAAACGTGATCAACGAAATCAACGAGGAGGCCACGAGGCAGGGAGGCGCGCCTGCCCCCCTGGGCGCGCCCCCACCCTCATGGTCCCCTCGTGGCTCCACCGACCTACTTCTTCCTCCTATATATACCCATGTACCCCGAAACCATCGAGGAGCACCACGAAACCCTATTTCCACCGCCGCAACCTTCTGTACCCGTGAGATCCCATCTTGGGGCCTTTTTCGGTGCTCTGCCGGAGGGGGGATCGATCACGGAGGGCTTCTACATCAACACCATAGCCTCTCCGATGATGTGTGAGTAGTTTACCACAGACCTTCGGGTCCATAGTTATTAGCTAGATGGCTTCCTCTCTCTCTTTGGATCTCAATACAAAGTTCTCCTCGATCTTCTTGGAGATCTATTTGATGTAACTCTTTTTACAGTGTGTTTGTCGAGATCTGATGAATTGTGGGTTTATGATGAAGATTATCTATGAACATTATTTGAATCTTCTCTGAATTCTTTTATGTATGATTGGTTATCTTTGCAAGTCTCTTCGAATTATCAGTTTGGTTTGGCCTACTAGATTGATCTTTCTTGCAATGGGAGAAGTGCTTAGCTTTGGGTTCAATCTTGCGGTGCTCGATCCCAGTGACAACAGGGGAAACGACACCTATTGTATTGTTGCCATCGAGGATAAAAAGATGGGGTTTATATCATATTGCTTGAGTTTAAACCTCTACATCTGTCATCTTGCCTAATGTGTTACTCTGTTCTTATGAACTTAATACTCTAGATGCATGCTGGACAGCGGTCGATGTGTGGAGTAATAGTAGTAGATGCAGGCAGGAGTCGGTCTACTTGTTGCGGACGTGATGCCTATATACATGATCATGCCTAGATATTCTCATAATTATGCACTTTTCTATAAATTGCTCGTCAGTAATTTGTTCACCCACCGTAATACTTATGATATCTTGAGAGAAGCCTCTAGTGAAACCTATGGCCCCCGGGTCTATTTTCCATCATATTAATCTTCCGTCAACTAGCTATTTTTGTCGCCGTTTATTTTGCAATCTTTACTTTCAATCTTTATCATAAAAATACCAAAAATATTATCTTATCATCTCTATCAGATCTCACTTTTGCAAGTGGCCGTGAAGGGATTGACAACCCCTTTATCGCGTTGGTTGCAAGGTTCTTATTTGTTTGTGTAGGTACGAGGGATTTGCGTGTGGCCTCCTACTGGATTGATACCTTGGTTCTCAAAAACTGAGGGAAATACTTACGCTACCTTGCTGCATCACCCTTTCCTCTTCAAGGGAAAAACCAACGCATGCTCAAGAGGTAGCACGTGACGCGATGCACCCGTCCATGTGCTGCACGCATGCGTTAGTGCTCGGAGTTGAGCAGGGCTTCGAGTGCAGTGGATGGCGGCGGCGGGCTTGGTGGTAGCGCCTGTTTTGGCTACAGAGGAGGGGTCCTGTGGTGTTGGGAAGGTCCGTGGAGGCTTGGGGGGTGCCGCGGACTGGTTCATAGGAGGAAGGGAGGCCGGGGCGGCTCGAATTTGAGCGAGGGCCTGAGGCGGCAATGGCGGCACAGGAGGAGGAAGAAGGCACGGGAGGAGGAGTGGGTCGGTCCGGGAGGTTGCTGGGGAAGATAGAGAGCGGATGTCGCAAGAGAGAGCGCTCGGGGAGGCCTTATATAGAAGGGGGCGAGGTGCACCATGGGCTCGTGCGCCAGCGAGGTCGTAACCGTTGCTGGAGGCCATGGGAGGGCTCGGCTTTGAGTCAGGGGTCTTCCTGGGGTTGGTCTACGACTAGGGAAAGAGAGAGGGAGGCGAGAACGAGCGCGAGGCAGGCCAGGGATGTGGGCATCGACTGGTGGACGCGGGCGGCAGTTTGGCACGTGTGACAGAGGTCGCCGGATAGAGAAGGAGGAGGGGGGCGACATAGCTTGTCACGGACGCGGAGGCGCATCGACAGGCGCACGGGGGGCAGCCGAGGTGGTCGGGGGTGTTGGGCGGAGAGCGGCTATAGTGCCTCGATGCACTGTTGCGTGCTTTGGAGCACGCCTTTCGTATTCCAGGGCATTGTTTAAGTGCCCTGGTCGTGGCCACTTGTGCCTAGCGGATCTAGGAGGGGGTAAAGAAAGGGAATGCAGCATTGGATGCCCCAGAGGTGCTCTGGAGTGAGGAGGGGAGGTGAGAAAGAATGAACTAGCTGCTGTCCAGAGAGGTAAATGAGGGATTTCACCCACCAGTAATTGAGTTATGGAAGAGGTGGAGTTACTGGAGGTGGATGATCATCAGGCACACCTCTGGTAAAAATTTCAGGTAAAGGGTAATTCATTTGGGGCTTCAAACATTGATCACAAAAAACTGGCGAAAGGTGTTTGATGAAAATTTGGGCAAGTGAATTAATTCCACTTGACAAGATAATTAAGAGGATTAAATGACATATAGAACTGAGGTTGATCACCAAGTTTGAGCTCATTTGAAGAAAGTTGCCAACGTAACTTTGGCTAACCCTAGAAATCAACAGAAATGGGTTGCTTGGATCTAGCTAAGCCAATCAATTCTCCTGGATGCACCACTTGGTGTAGTGCCATCATTTTGGGATTATAGCATGTCCACAAAAATTGAGATCAAAAGGAGACAGTTGGCAATGTAGAGTTGCTCAAACTAGCGAAAAGACAGAAATGGTTTTGAGAGGGTTTGATGGGGTTATGTTGTTCTCCATGTCATGATATTTGCTAGTATCATTAAGTAGGACACTTGTGACATGGTAGAATTTTCCTGGATGTAATGGAGAATATTTCCTTTGTAAACATCTCAAAAGCTTGAAATGTCCAGAAAAGGTTTTTGAGGGATTTAACCAATATTTTGGTCATGACCATGTGTTGAAACTCATATATATGGACAATATATGTCCACTGAGCTTTCCTAAATTTTCTCAAATATTTTTGAAACATTAAAATAATTTTAACCTATTAAAGACCATTTTTTGCCTAAAGAAAAAGCCTTTAAATAAAATAGCAAAATAACTGTTAAAATAATATTTTTGTGGTTTTAGGGAGTCCTATATCTAATAGGATTGAAATATAAGTTTTGAAATATTTTTCACATCCCAAATTAAGTACTTGTAGTTCAAGCCTTAACTGAGGGGTTTTTGGAAAACCTAACTTAGAATATACTTTCTGGCCAAATTATTTTTGCAAGAAATACTGTTCTGAACTATACACATGTCATGATCATTGGGAAAAGTTTTGGATCAAGGAGAAGGATTATAAGAGTTGGATGATTTATTTGATTTTTGGAGCACTTGCAAACAACAACCAAAAATCCAAATCAAGCAAAGTCCAAAACACTCAAAAGTTTTTTGTCAAACCACATTTTATCATGATTTATTAGCTTAAGTGTTGTGGCATGAAAATCAGGGTGTGACATTCAAAGATTGGGTCGCCCTCATAAGACTACCACCTAGACAATTCCTTCCCTATAACATACGCATGGGCACCCATCTCATTATTCAGGTCCACGCCTCCCTCTCTCTCGCTGGAAACACACACACCTCTCCACATGATGCGTGTCTCTTGGTCTCTCTTCCATCCCGTAACAAAAAGGCACACCGCCATTCTCTTCTTCTTGCTACCCCCCTCTATGTAGTTAGGTCTCCTTGCAAGAAACAAGCATTCATCGGTCTCTCTACTCTCTCTTTCTACCACACATAACCTTCCACCCCTAGCCAGCCATGCTGTCGAGGTCTATCCAGCTCTCCCACACGCAAACAGACATTGTCTGTGTGTCCCTTCATCGCACACACACTATCGCTCTCCCATATCCGCAACCTCGTAACCTTGTCGATCTCGATGTCACACGCACCTCTCTCTCTCTATCTCTAACACACACACCCTCTCTCTCCCTTTCGAACACTCCTCTCTCTACGACACACAAAGTCTTTCGAACACGCATATGCCCCTCTCTCGTTAGGTATCGCTGCCCCCACCCCCCTCTTTTTCACACAAATATTCTCTCTATATATATCTCTCGCAATAATACACGCATAGTCTAAATTGAAATCAAGTAGAAAAATGAGCTCCAATTACAAAAATCAAATCCACTCCCAAACAGAATAAAAAAATAGGGTGAAATCATGCACACAAATGTTTGTTGCGTGCATGAATGTCAATGGTATGGATGTACTACTCATACATCACACAGACCCATCTCACACAAATTACATTAAACCCTTCTCAAAATATGGTGCACATGTGATGTTTGTTGTACTGCTCCTGCCAGCCTTCCTCCGACACGTTCCAACATATTGTGCTACTTCTGGTTCTATTTTTCTCCTCAGACCAAGTGAAACCACGAAAAGGTCACCGCCGCCCCCACTGGTACTGTAGCTCGAAGCTCCCATACGAACACAACACCCACCGGAGCACGCAACTGTTACTGAAGTGGACAACACCGCGGCCTGGGAAGAGGATGGAGTCTCCGACATCACTGAGGTGGAGCACGCCCTCTACAGAGGCGAGTAGCGCGCGCTGACTATCCACGAAGAGGACAGTGTGATCTAGAGGGTCGCCCTCATCGGCCACGAGGGGCAGGTGTGCTCCAGCAACACGCCCTGGTCGGTGATACGTCTCCAACGTATCTATAATTTATGAAGTATTCATGCCATGTTTACAATAGTTTTATATAATTTTGGTATGATTTGATTAGAACTAACCCAGACTGACGCTGTTTTCAGCAGAACTACCGTGGTGTTGTTTTTGTGCATAAATAAAAGTTCTCGGAATGCGCTGAAAATCAACGAAGATTTTTTCTGGAAAATATAAAAAATAATGGAACAAAGAGTTACTGGAGGGGAGTTCCGTGGGCCCCACGACGGTGGAGGGCACGCCCCTATGCCTCATGGACTTCCCGTGGGCCCCCTGACTTGTTCTCGACGCCAACCTCTCCTATAAATACCCAAATCTCCAGAAAATAACCTAGATCGGAAGTTCCGCCGCCGCAAGCCTCTGTAGCCACGAGAAATCAATCTGGGCCCTCTCTGGCACCCTGCCAGAGGGGGCCATCATCACCGGAGGCCATGGAGGAGGATCCCGGAGGGGCCATCATCGCCATGAAGGCCAAGGTCCAGAGGGAGAACCTCTCCCCATCCAGGGGGAGGCCATGGAGGAGGAGGCACAAGGGGGAGAACCTTTCGTCCTCTCTCTCGGTGGCGCCGGAGTGCCATCAGGAGGGGAATCATCGCCGCGGTGATCGTCTTCATCAACATCACCATCATCATCACCATCCTCATCTCTTTTAAGCGGTCCACTCTCCCGCACCCCGCTGTAATCCTTACTTGAACATGGTGCTTTATGCCACATATTATGATCCAATGATGTGTTGCCATCCTATGATGTTTTGAGTAGATATCCTTTGTCTTTGGGTTGATTGATGATCTAGATTGGTATGAGTTGTATGTTTTATTTTGGTGCTGTCCTATTGTGCCCTCCGTGTCGCGCAAGCGTGAGGGATTCCCGCTGTAGGGTGTTGCAATACGTTCATAATTCGCTTATAGTGGGTTGCTTGAGTGACAGAAGCATAAACCCGAGTAAGGGGGTTGTGGCGTATGGGATAAAGGGGACTTGATATGTTAATGCTATGGTTGGGTTTTACCTTAATGATCTTTAGTAGTTGCAGATGCTTGCTAGAGTTCCAATCATAAGTGCATATGATCCAAGAAGATAAAGTATGTTAGCTTATGCCTCTCCCTCATAAGAAATTGCAATGACGACTACCGGTCTTGTTGACGGTTGCCTAGGATAATTCCGCACACCGACCCATCATTATTCCACACTCGCTATTTATAATATTTAGTAATATATTCTAACTTTATGATAACAGCACCTACTTTTATATTTTAGCTCTCCGATACCATGCAAAGTTATCCTCTTCATACCCACAACGTAGTTTTATTTCTCGTTTCTAGTTGGAAGCAAACGTTCGGTGTACATAGAGTTGTATCAGTGGCAGATAGGACTTGAGAGAATATTGATCTTACCTTTAGCTCCTTGTGGTGTCGATACTCCATACTTATCACCTCCACCTTAGGGAATTGCTACGATGACTCCCTGACCCTGCACTTGGGGATTATCAAGCTCTTTTCTGGCGCCGTTGCTGGGGAGCAATAGCGTGGGGTTGATATTCTCGTGTGTGCTTGTTTGCTTTCTTCACTAAGTATATTTTGTTTTTCCTTTTTGTTTCTGTTTAGTTGTGGGGTGAAACATTCAATTTTTTTTAAAGAATGAAAAAAAATTACTTGCCTCTCATGCCTAAAAAGTTTTTCAATAAGAGAAGTGATTGGAAGGTTATGCATTGGAGAAGTGAGGGTCGACCTAGGACACTTGTGTTCATGCTCATGGAAAAAATGTAAATTTTTTTCATGGAAGCTTTTCTGAAAATAATTATCCCCTTGTATATATCCATTGTATTATAAAAATAATGTGCCAAGCTTCGGTTGTAGTATACTTATGTGCAGTACAAAAACAGAAACTTTGGCTATAGTGCGTGAATTTACATGTTTTACTGGAAATTCAAATGGGTCTGAAACTTTTTGCACATTACTTCTGTACAAATTTTTTAAATTTTCATATTTTATTTAGAATTTTTGGAGTTACATAAGTATACTAAACTTCCAGATTACTCCAGACTGTCCTGTTTTTGACAGATTCTGTTTTCTATGTGTTGTTCGCTTATTTTGATGAATCTATGGGTAGTATCGGGGGGTATGAACCATGGTGAAGTTGTAATATAGTAGATATAGTTCTAATATGAAATTGGAATGAGTTTGCGACAGTACCTAAAGGTAGTGGTTTGCTTTATTATACTAACGGATCTCACAAAGTTTTTGTTAAAGTTTTGTGTGGATGAAGTGTTCGAAGATCGAGGAGCTATCAATATGAGAAGAATAAAGAGAGGCAGGAGTTCAAGCTTGGGGATGCCCAAGGCACCCCAAGTAAATATTTCAAGGATACTCAAGCATCTAAGCTTGGGGATGCCCCGGTTGGCATCCCATCTTTCTTCTTCAACAATTATCGGTATACCTCGGTTTTTGTTTTGTTCACATGATTTGTGTTCTTTGTGTTTTTCTTTTTCTTTGAGAACCATGCTAGTACGAGATATCCCTTCATAGATTTATAGAATGCTTCGTGTGCTTCACTTATATATTTTGAGCCTGGATATTGGTTAGTCTATATTAATTGTAGAATTCACCATGAACTTCACTTATATCTTTTGGAGTATGAATAATACTATAATCTAAAGTGGGGTTGGAAGAGTGTCAACTTTAGGAATTAGTGATCCCACTATTTTGGAGGGTGTTGAATCTTAGTGTGATATTTATGAAAGTGGATTTGGAAGAGTGTCAACTTTAGTTAGTAATGATTCCACTACTTCGGAAGAGGTTCCAATTGATTATGAGAACAAAGCTGCTATCTATGATGATTATTGTGATGACATGTATGCTATAAAGAATGACGTTAACCATGAAACTTGTCATCACGATCTTAATTTTCAATTGGATTATGCATCACATGACCGTTATTCTGTTGAGTTTGCTCCCATTATTACGAATGAGAAGAATTTTGCTTCTGTGGAGAGTAGAAAATTTTCTATGCTTGTAGATCATGAAAATAATGTTTTATGTGATGGTTATATTGTTTAATTAATTCATGATGCTACTGAAAATTATTATGAGGGAGGAATGTATGCTTGTAGGAGTTGCAATAATATCAAGTTTCCTCTCTATGAGCTTAAAGTTTTTGGCAGGCTTTGGCAGGTGAAGAGCACCTTTAGTCAGGATAACTTGTACTAGCTGTCCCCCTTCAAATTGTCCGTCGTGGGATCCCTTCCCGCCTAACATTTGGGAAGAGGACCAGGGCCTCTATAAATAGGACTAGCCACCACAGTAGGGGGCAACTCATCTTGGATCAGATCCATGCCATCCTCACACACACAAGCTCACCGAGCTCAAGAACACCTCTCCTCAGGAGGCTGTTCTTCCCTTGTACTTGTTCATCCTCAGCTCAAGAGGCAATGCACCACACCACACTGGAGTAGGGTATTACACCACATCGGTGGCCCGAACCAGTATAAACTCTTGTGTCCCTTGTTCTTCGAGTTCGACGTGTTGAGCCTTGAGATCGTGGTGAGTGGGTGAGCCAGGGAAGGGAGAGATCTTCGTGCGCACCCCAGTGTTCGAACCTTAAGGGTTTTGCCAGAACCTGAAATCCGACATTTGGCGCGCCAGGTAGGGGTGCGCTGAAGCTTTCCTTCCGTCGATCCACGCTCCCCCACCTTCGCGCCTTGTCCCCATGGCCGGTGTTGCTCCTCCGGCTGGGATGACAGACGCCCACGACGGTGCCAGGGGGCTCAGAGTCTTTGCCCCCACCTTGCGATGGGTACAATGGCCGCCCAAGTTCAAGCCGGAGATGCCGCCGCGTTTCGACGGCGCGGCGGACCCGTTGGCCTTCCTGCTGGCATATGAAGAGGCCGTCCTGAAGGCTGGGGGCGACGACAAGGTCATGGCCAACCGGCTTCCCATGGCCCTCGCTGGTGCACCACGCGCCTGGCTGCTCACCCTCCCAGGATCCTCAGTGGCATCTTGGGAGGATCTGCGCGGCCTCTTCGTCGCATGCTTCGCGGCACCGGCGCCCCTCGCCGTCGCAGCCCTTCACGGGGGCTCGCAAGCACCGCCCTCGGACCGTCACACCAAGCAGTTCTTTCGCCAGATCGGCGCCGCTTCCGTGCAGCAAGGAGCTCCCCCCTGGTTGGGCGGCGCCCAAGGCCGACCTCACCTTCGACTCGGGGGATCACCCCGTCACCACCATCGGCTCGGGCGTGCTCCCAATGCTTTGCACGCCCACCATCTGCAACGTAGCTGTCACCAAGACCCTCATTAACGGCGGCGCCGGCCTCAACGTGCTCTCCATGGAGGCTTTTAGCCTTCTTCACGTACCACTCGAACGGCTCCACCCCAGCAAGCACTTCTCCGGGGTCGGCGGCGGCTCCACCAGCCCCCTGGGGTAGATCCGCCTTCCTGTGACCTTCGGCACTCGCGACAACTACCGCACCGAGCTGATCGACTTCGACATCGCCCGCATTGGCCTCCCATACAACACCGTCCTCGGGTACCCGGCTCTGGCTCAGTTTATGGCGGCGACCCATCCGGCCTACAACCTCATGAAGATGCCCGGGAGCAAGGACGTCCTCACCGTAGTTGGAGACACCAAGGAGGCTCTGGCGGCGCTGAAGCTTGCCCTCAAAACCGTCGCGACAGCGCGACCGGCCGACGAGGCCACCCCTGGAGCTAAGGAGGCTGCACCAGCAAAGAAGAAGCAGTTGTTCACTCAAGATCGGGCCGAAACTAAGCAGGTGCTGGTCGAGGAACATGGGTCCTCAGGAGCCACCTTCACCATAGGCGCCAACCTCGACCCGGATCAAGAGGAGGCATTGGTGAGGTTCCTGTGCGCGAACAAGGATGTATTCAGCTGGGAACCCAAGCAGCTAGTAGGGGTCCCGAGGGGGGTGATCGAGCATCATTTAAGGGTGTGCCCCAATGTGCGCCCTGTGAAGCGGAAGGCGCGGCGACAGTCCACGGAGAAGCAGTCCTTCATTGTCCAGGAAACCCGCAAGCTGGAGGCAGCAGGTGTCATTCGCGAGGTTTGATACCCTGAGTGGCTGGCGAACCCCGTCGTCGTACCGAAGAAAGGCGGGAAGGAGCGCATGTGTGTTGACTTCACCAACCTCAACAAGGCCTGTCGCCAAGACCCGTTCCCGCTTCCGCGCATCGACCAGATTGTCGACTCCACCGCCCAGTGCGACCTGCTGTGCTTCCTGGACGCATTCTCAAGCTATCACCAGATCAAGATGGCAGTGGAGGATGTGGAGAAGACGGCCTTCCTGACCCCGTGTGGGGTGTACTGCTACACTTGCATGCCGTTCGGGCTGCGCAACACAGGCGCGACCTTCCAACGGCTGATGCGCATTGCCCTGGGCTAGCAGCTCGGGAGGAATGCTGAAGCCTACGTCGATGACATCATGGTAAAATCTCAGGAGGCGAGAACTTTGATTCAAGACGTAGAGGAGATCTTCGCGAGCCTGCGCCAGGTGGACCTGCGGCTCAACCCAGGGAAGTGCATGTTTGGTGTCCCCTCCGGCAAGTTGCTGGGCTTCCTCGTGTCCCACAGGGGGATCGAGGCTAACCCGGAGAAGGTCAAGGCGATAGAAGACATGAGCCCACCACAACCTCTCAAGGAGATGCAGAAGCTTGCGGGCTACGTGACCTCGCTGGGGGGCTTCATCTCCAAGCTGGGAGAGCGTGCCCTGCCATTCTTCAAGCTGATGAAGAAGAAGGGCCCGTTCGAGTGGACCCCGGAGGCTGACCAAGCGTTTCAAGACCTCAAGAGATACCCGACCAGCCCTCCGGTGATGGTGGCGCCTCACCCTCTCGAGCCCCTGGTGCTTTACCTTGCCGACACTCCCTACTCCGCTAGCGCAGCTCCAGTGGGGTTTCGGGAAGAGCGCCAGGCCAAGGGTCCGCCGCGCCATGCCGCACCTCCAGCCGGGGCAATACAGGACCTAGAGGGCACCGCAAAGGCTGCAGCAACGCCAACGAGTGATCAGGCCCAACAAGGCGGTGTTCGCGGGCCTGCAGAGGCCCCAGTGGGCGACCAGGATCTTGGGGTCCCGTCACCTCAGGAGACGCCCCAACCTCCGGCAGACGCAGGCTCCGTCGATGCTCCCACCCTCGTCGAGCACCCAGTGTACTTTGTCAGGACGGTACTGCGGGATGCAAGGGCACGGTACCCCATGCCTCAGAAGCTCTTGCTCGCGCTCTTGGTGGCCTCGCGTAAACTGCGTCACTACTTCCAAGGTCACCCAATCAAGGTCATCTCGGCCTACCCACTGGAGAGGGTACTCAGGAGTCCCAACCCTGCTGGAAGAGTCATTGAATGGAACATGGAGATGCAAGCATTCCAGTTGGATTTCAGCACAACCAGGGTCATCAAGGGAGCCGCGCTCGCCGACTTCATGGCAGAATGGACTGACACCCCGGGGCTTGAAGCAGGCGAGGACCGATCCCTCTCGCCAGGAAGTGAAGCGCCAGATGGGTGGGTTATGTATTTCGATGGCGCGTTCGCACGCCAGGGCGCGGGGGCTGGAGCAGTGCTCATCTCACCCACTCAGGACAAGCTCTGCTACGCCGTGCGGCTTTGCTTCCAGCGGGGCGAGAAGGTCACCAACAACATTGCGGAGTACGAAGGCCTCATCGCGGGCCTTAATGCTGCGGTGGCCCTGTGGGTGAAGCGCCTCACCATCAGGGGCGACTCGCAGCTCCTCGTCAACTTCTCCAACAAGGTATACGAGCCGAGGGACGAGCACATGGAGGCATACCTCGCGGAGGTACACAAAATGGAAAAGCAGTTCTTGGGCCTAGAGTTGCAGCACGTGCCCCGTGGCACCAACAAGGAGGCTGACGACATCGCCAAAAGGGCATCCAAGCACCAACCCCAAGAGCTTGGCGTCTTCGTGGAGCGGCTCTTCAAGCCTTCGGCAGCAACTCCGCTTTCAGGGCCGGCACCTCCTCGAGAGGAACTCCCCCAACCACCTACCTCGGGAGCCCCGGCCTGTGGCCCGACCTCGGGAGCGCGCCTACTCCTGGCGCTCGAGCCTCAGGAGGGGTGCCGGACCAAGGAGTTCAAGGAATACCCAACGCAAGGGACGCTGCCGGAGAAAGAGGAGGATGCGGAGCTCGTGGCCCAATAGGCTACGGCATACTGTATCCAAGACGGTGAGCTATACAGGAAGTGGCCAAATGATGTTTTCTTGTGATGCATCTCTAGGGAACAGGGGAACGGGTTGCTAGCTGACATACACAACGGAGACTGCGGGCACCACTCGTCGTCACGAACCCTCGTCGGCAAGGCGTTCCGCAGCGGGTACTACTGGCCTAGGCACTCAACGACGCGACCGAGTTGGTGAAGTCCTACCAATTCCACGCTAAGCAGATCCATCAGCCAGCTCAGGGCCTCCAGACCATCCCGCTCTCGTGGCCATTCGCGGTCTGGGGCTGGATATCCTAGGCCCGTTCCCTCGAGCGCCTGGGGGCTACCGCTACCTCTACCGCACCATCGACAAGTTCACCAAATGGGCGGAGGTAGAAGCTGTCCGCACCATCCTGGCCGGATCGGTGGTCAAGTTCATCAAGGGTCTCGTGAGCCGGTTCGGGGTCCCCAACCGCATCATCACCGACAACGGCTCGCAGTTCACTAGTAATCTCTTCAAGACATATTGTGCTAACCTTGGAACGCAGATCTGCTACGCTTCGGTGGCGCACCCCAGGAGCAATGGCTAGGCCGAACACGCCAACGCGGAAGTCTTGAGAGGCCTTAAGACTAGGACCTTCAAGAAGAAGCTCGAGGCCTGCGGCAGGGGCTGGCATGACGAGCTCCAGTGTATGCTGTGGTCCATCCGCACCACCGCCACCAAGCCAACAGGCGAGACCCCGTTCTTCCTCGTCTATGGAGCAGAAGCGGTTCTCCCTCACGAGGTCAAGCATCGCTCCGCGCGGGTCCTAGCGTTTGATGAGACGTAGCAGGACACCATGCGGGGGGTGGACCTCGTGCCGGGGGAGGAACGCCGCCATGAAGCCACGCTCCGAGCGGCAAGATACCAGCAGGCATTGCGACGGTATCACTGTCGCGGCGTCAGCTCCAGGACGCTCGAGTTGGGTGACCTGGTCCTAAGGCGGGTGCTCTCCAGGGAAGGGCTGCATAAGCTCTCGCCCATGTGGGAGGGCCCATTTAGGGTAGCCCATGTCTCCAGGCCTGGCGCCGTGCGCCTGGAGACATAGGACGGGGTCCCCATCCAGAATGCGTGGAACATCCAGCACCTCCGGAAGTTCTACCCATGAAACAAGGCCCAACGCCTGTGAGGCAAGGCCAAGTGCCTGTGAAGGTCTCTGCTCGTGACACTCTCACGTAATAATGAGTGGGGCTGTACATGCCCTGGAGTCTCAGGAGTGCCGCCCTCGGGCCTCGGGGGCTCCCTCCCACGTCCTAGTGGCAGCACTTAGCTCCACGCCGGTGAGAAGACTAGACTAGGTACCGGACGCGGCTTTTCATTTGCTTTCCGTAGTTGGCTTGCCCCTCTTTAATGGAAATTTGCATTCTGGTGTTTCTTGCCAGCTTGGTTCGATCACCTTTTTCCTCTGTTTCTTCCATCGGTTCTTTGTTTTGACCCGTACTCTCCCTCGCATGCCTCGCGAGGGGGCTGGATGGGTGCACTCGTGAGTGTTTTCCCTGGTCTTCGCGAGGCACCCTCGCTCGTTCTCGCAAACTAGCACACCTCCCTCTCTTAAGTCCGTGCCCCTCGGGTACCGCGATGTGGAGTACTGGGTCATGGCCGGCCACGCCTAGGGCCCCAGGCTGGGAAGAATAAGAGTTTCTTAACAAATTTTTGCAGTTCCTCGACGCCTCCCAAGCCTACGGCAAAGAGGTCTCACCAGGTGTTGGGAGATGCGTGCCTCATGAGGTGGAAACTACTTCAGACACGTCGAGCTAAGTTATCTCTGCACGCCTACATAAAACATTGATGCCGCAACACGACACATGAACAATAAACATACCATAGCAACTTGGAAATCACGGTTCGTTGCACGCCCTTGCAGGGCCCCATACTTGCTTCTTTTTGAAATACAAGAAGAAATGAAAGAACAAAACAAAAGCAGCGCACGCGCCCCCGCAGCGGTTCGCGAGGGTAGGCCCTCGGCACCCTCCTGGACTCAGCTGGACCCCTCCCCGCGCTTCACTGGGGTGCGGCGACGAGACGACCCGCCACCGCCCTCGATGCGGGCACGGCGGCGTGGCGGCTGGTCATAGCCGCCGCTGCTGGAGCTGTCACCGGAGGAGGAGTTGCCGTAGCTGGACGAGCCGCGGCCGGCGCTGAGGGCGAGTTCAACCTCACCCTCGTCACGGCCGAGCACCTCACCGCCGTTGTTGTCCTCAGGGCAGCATCCGATGCGGCGACCATCTTCCCCAAACACCCACACATAGAGGGTCGCATCGCCGTCATACTTGAAGTGGAGGGTACACCGCCTGCCCACGCCGCGTGCGCGGGCAAACGTCTGCCAGCCGCGGGCCAGGGCTGCGTTGCCCGCGACGGAGACCTCCACCGCGACCCACGAAGCCTTGCTGCAGCAGCCGTCCACCTGCAGTTCGCCGGCGAAGAAGCGCGGGAGCTGAAGCCAGGTGCCGGCCGGCTTCTCCGACCACACGACGAACTCCAGCAGCACCTCCGCCGAGTGGAAGCGTGGCCGGGGAGGCCGCGCAACCATGGCGTGCCTCACTTCATCGACGGGGCTGCCACGACCTGGGCGGCCGCCAACGTGTGAAGAGGCGCCGCCACGGCCGCAAGTGGCCACGATGGGGGTCGCGACATGCTTACGTGGGCGACCGCGTCCTCTCTTGGGCAGCGGCGAGCCGGGCCCCTCCTGGTGGGCCTTCCCCTTCTCTACAGCCGAAAACCTCTTCACCGGCGCCATGGGTATTGCTGCTAGCTATGAAGCAAGGAAGGAGAAGCGAGCGGAGCAGGAAGAGTTGGGCGACGGGGGCTCCGCCCCCTCCTCATTTATAGCAGGAGAAGGCCAACCGGCGAGCCCCACGATCATAGGCAATGATGGTTTTCTCTGCATGCATCAGGGACTCGTCAGGTCGGGCAGTTGCCGAGGTAGCATGGGGAAGCAGAGACGCCCACGTCCCGTCAATCGCCACGCGTCAACCGAGGCTGCAGGCTGTTGGGGCCCGTGGTGCTCCGCTCTTGCCCCTTGGCTTCGCCTCGAAGCCTAGTCCGAGCGCGCCTTGGGCTCGGGGGCTACTGTCGGCGTCGTTGGAACGGGGGTCCCCGGACTTGCCTTCCTGCGGCCCACGGCGTGGCTCCACCAGCGGCCCTGTACGGGCCCATCTTCATCAGCAAATGCTTAAGACCCTCGCGAGGGGCCAAGCCTCGCGAGGCGGACGACGCAAGACCTCCTCGGGGGCGGCCTCACCAGGCTGGCTGGCGAGGGGCGGAGAGATCAAGGCAAGGGGCACGTCACGAGGTTCCTGTGACACAAGCCATGATGACCAAGCCCAGGCGAGCGCTAGCGCGCGCAGTTTACTCATTTCCTCTTTGGTGCTAAAGAGGCAGGCGCAGGCGAGGAGTCCCGAGGCATCAGGTAAAGGTTTCCATATCGGTGCAACAAGACCAAGACCAGCAGGACGGCCGGACGGAGGTCACCGTGGAGCCCAAGACGGCGTCACCACCATAGCCTTTGGCAGGCGAAGACCACCTTTAGTCAGGATAACTTGTACTAGCTGCCCCCTTCAAATTGGCCGTTGTGGGATCCCTTCTCGCCTAACATTTGGGAAGAGGACAAGGGCCTCTAAAAATGGGACTAGCCACCACAGTAGGGGGCAACTCATCTTGGATCAGATCCATTCCATCCTCACACACACAAGCTCACTGAGCTCAAGAACACCTCTCCTCAGGAGGCTGTTCTTCCCTTGTACTTGTTCATCCTCAGCCCAAGAGGCAATCCACCACACCACACTGGAGTAGGGTATTACACCACATCGATGGCCCAAACCAGTATAAACTCTTGTGTCCCTTGTTCTTCGAGTTCGACGTGCTAAGCCTCGAGT
Source organism: Aegilops tauschii subsp. strangulata (assembly GCF_002575655.3). NCBI lineage: Eukaryota > Viridiplantae > Streptophyta > Magnoliopsida > Poales > Poaceae > Aegilops > Aegilops tauschii. The sequence continues at coordinate 265,732,046 of NC_053038.3, read as the reverse complement.
TCCGAGTTGCCCCTGTTATTACTTGATACCCTAAAAAATTCTCCGACATTCCGAGAATCCTTTGTGCCCATCGCTTTGCAGCACTTTTCCGCATTAATACCCCTACGGATAATTCCTCGCACATAACGAGTATCCGCTCATCACTAGTTGTTCATGTGTTTCACAAGGATCTTCAAAAATACTATTCAATCTCCCAAAAATCCTGAGCAGCTTATTGCTCTTGAAATTCTTGCTTCCTTGCATTATGGTTAATCCCATAAGTATTGTAATCTTATTGACAACCTTTGCCATAAACATTTTGAGTCCGTTGATTCAATATGTTGCGAATGCTTGCAATCCTCATTCGAATCCTAGTATTCATCCTTCCAGCTCAGATGTCACTTTGAATAGGAGCTGATCCTCGACCAATCAAATTACCATCGCTTGTACCCCTAAGCCTACTCAACTTATCGATCCATGATCAGAGCGTTTGCTTCTCATCCGTTGATTTGGAAATCATAATTCTTTTGCATTTGAGCTTTGAGTCAGTCAGTTGTTTCTATGACCTGATGCCCTTGCATTCTTTCTCCTTCTGATTGAGTACCGATACTCACATTAGATTCCTTGTGGACCGTGAGACCAATTGCTTGGTTATTATCCGACAATGTCCTTCATATCCAATAACCTTTAGATTTTCTCCCCTGATACATAATGCCATTGGTAAATCCTATTCTCTGATTTGGCCAACCATGCTCTACTTTTGAGCTGGTGATATTTACTATTGAAGCTTGTGGTATATGTTTCCGCGATGCCCCGATGGGTTGAACCTATGCCTTCCTTAATATGTGTGAACTCGAAAGATTTCATGAGTCATACTCTTCTAGTATTTTGCCAGATAAAATTTCAACACTACAACTTCATCGAACGTGAGAAGTAAATGAAAGGTTATGCATTGGAGAAGTGGGGGTCAACCTTGAACTTTGTGTTCATGCCCATGGACACGATGTAGATCTTCTCATCGAAGCTTCTTTTAAAATTAATTATTCCCTTGGTATAAGTTCATCTTTTATCTAGGATCTGGCCTTTTGCAATCGTGGTTCCGACCATGTTCTCCTTTAAATACCATTTCTTGTGCAAGTTTAAGCACTTGTCTTCTATAGAGCAATACCCCAGTCCAACCTCTACTTTGATATGTCGTCGAGTATTACCCCTTGGTATCTCGAGATTATCACGGAACAACATAACTTCTTATGAGTTCTTCATCAAGTACTACATTCTCACCCATTCCATTTTTTCCTGGGTTCTGAGTTATTAATCACTCCAGGACACCGATAAGTGAATGAATTCCGCAATCTGATTCAATAACTCTAAGTAATTTTCGTTACTACGAGTTTGATAATCCTTCAAGTCATTCCTAGCCTAAGTGGCTATATCATTATCGCACTAATTTTTAGCCGTGCTACCTCGTCCTTATTCTTGGAGCACAACTTTCGACGATGAGCTAAGCTTACATCGATCTTCCTTGTCTTATCGTTTCACCTCGAACAACAAGCTTGATTTTGAGTTTGTGTCGTACCCATGGTTCCAATAACCTTTCGCTTCATCATTCCTTTGACTTGATGTGGTCACTGATTGATTACATGTTCTTGAAACCTCGCGACAAATTTGTCGTGATCGTTGTCAACAATTTGACTTCTTCCAAGTTGTGTGTCAAATTCAGGATGTGTAATACCATCCTTGCCCCCTCGATGATTTGTATTAACATCGACAAAATTCTCGCATTCCCTCTGACCCAAAACTTGGTCATGTTTTGTGTAGTTTCCTTTCTATCCAACTTATATTATGATTCTATCTTGGACTATTACCATCTGTTATGTCAAGAATGTGGAGGGAATTACCTCAACTATTAATTCTTGATATAGTAATACTTCTCACCATCACCATTCTTTCTTGGTCCTCGTGTTGGTTCTAACCGGGATATCAACAGGTGAACGGTGCTGTTTGGATTCTGCCCTTCTAGCAACCCTATTGCTTTGAAGTTAATGGTCGACCGTTCATTCTTAGACTATTGATTATTGAATCACCATTCTAACATTGGTCGTGCAACCCAACCCATATTTCGGGTGCACCTTTCAACCAATGTTTAATTGGGTATGTTTTCCTCGAGCATACTTCATTATATCATTTGATCTGACAAATGTTATCTCCTTATCCACATAATTGTTGAGATCCATATTTTTGGATATCTTGTTGAATTATCACTGAGTCCATCAGCCACCTCCTTATCCTCTCCTTGGCTTAATGATGAACGCTTGTTCGGAACTCGCTTCCATAGTTCATTTCCCGAGAATCATATAATGTCATCTCGCCAATTGTGTTGCCCGTCTTCTTCTCAGGCATCCTGAGTCTGAGGTATCCTGACACCAATCATATATGAAACTCGGTCAGATATGATGGTTGGAACATATTTCCAAAAGTTATAACATTGGTCTTTATATGACCCGGTAAGGTGATGTCATGCCTAGAACACCTGGCCGAAGGACCTATTGTTATAGTTCCATTTTAGCAAGGTTAGCCATTCTCCCATGAGAAAATTGTAAAACTTATTCTATAAGTTGTTCCTCATGGATCCTTTGTGTATCCAAAATCTGACCCTTACATGATGACCATGTCAATGCTATCTCGAAGCATGTATGTGGTACTCCTATTGTCAATAAGAACATTTGAAGCACAATGCTAAAATTTCTGTATCAATTATTCAAACGCTGTTGTTGGGTAATGTCATGAAATTCCTCTCCCTTTACCTAAATGGTTTTCTACTTCTCTCCTGTCATGGATGTCATGCTCTGTTTGTCCTTGGGAACGACATGCCCTGAAATATGTGTTTAAACACATTTTCCTTCCATTGTTCTGCTTAATTCATAATCATATTATCCTTTCCATTGTTTGGATTGACCTTTCTTGAGGTCTATATGATCTAAGCAGTAATATTCTCCTGCTTATGTAAACACCTCAGTGTACAATTCTGTCAAGCAAGACCCTGTTACTATTGTTGACGACATTTCGGTAGCCACCGATGGACGAGAACTTTGCCTAATGGTCCACCTCATTCAACGAGCAGGAAAATGGTTCTCTTCGTCCCTCGCCCTTGGTACCGACATTGTTGCCGGCATAACTGATAGGCTACCCTCTGACATGTCTTGCTATCATGACCGTGCAAGATGTCAACACCCTTCCTACTTTTAACCACATGGTGGGCCCATAACCCACAGTTCCATAGAATCGAAACGCAACTCTCATGTACCCCCTATTGCCAAAGTTATTCCTCGCGCTTGATTTCGTATGTAATTCACGGGCCACCTTCCTTGTGATCTATTCTGGTATCAGACGCAATACTTGCTCTCGTTGCTCTGGACCCCTTTCGCACTTTGTTTCAGACATCGAACGATTGCCTATCCGTTTGAAACTTCTCATGGTACCTTCTTACTTTGGTCTCGATATCTTCTTAAGTTTCAATTCGAGAGATACTTATGCTTCTTCCCCCGAGTTAACCGTCCGATGCTCAATTTTGTTAGAATCCATCCTTATAGAGTTTCCCCCCTCTTATCCTTTCGTAAGTATGGTGAAGATCCTGAAGGAAGGACGACAACTTCATCATGATGCATTGATTCATAGGAATGGAGACATCAACGCTACGGATCGACCTCTTCGAGAAGAGCAACCAAGACCGAGAAGACTCGATAGAATTTCGTGACCAAATCTATCCCCCTTACTCTACCTCTTAAATCTCGGGACGAGATTTCTTGTAGTGGAGGAGATTTGTAACAACCTGATAATCATGCTACAGTAATCTCCCCTCTAATATTGCCAAGTCATCATGTTGTCAAGCTTAAGTACCACTTGCTCAAAATCGAACTCAAATTCAAATTCAAATTGAAAGTCAAATTTCTATTTCTTCAAACTGTCCAAAAACAAAATGTTCATTAGGTTGAAAATATTCATTAGATAATTGTCATGCATTAGCAAACATTTTTATAAAGGTTTAAAATGCCCCTAGCTATCTTTGAATGACCCAACAGCACCCTTCCAACACTTTTAAATTCAAACAAAATATCAAATGTATTCCAGTGAGCTTCAAGCTTTTTGCGACAGTGCCATTTAATGCAATTTAAATTATGTGGCAAGTTACACTTTTGCAAAAATCAATTGGTGGCTCTACTTAATGCAAAAAGTGTAGAAAACTAAGCAGAAAAATAAAAAGGAAATGAGAAGCTAGCTACTGTAAACTTAGGCCCAACTACTATAGTAGTAGCCCAGCCCAACTCCCCTTTTTCTTCTTCCTCTGTTCACAGGGGGTTGGGTGGCCGCCATGCACCCGTCCACGTCGCGGATCGGCCACGTGCTGACCATCCCGTGGATCCCCGGCGTCCTACAAGACCTCCCTCGACGTCGTGCTCGAACCCTAGCCCACACTCTTCCCCCTCCCTCGCGCCGCTTTCTTCCCGCAGCGCTCGGCCAACGCCGTCATCGCGATGTCCACCATTATTCCCGCACGCATCAAGCTCCCCGCCGGCTGAGATCACACCTGGAGCATCGCCTGCCTCGTCCGCGTCGACTAGAGGGACTGGATCGAGATGGAGTGGACCACATCACCGGGATTGACCTCATCCCCTTCCTTCGGTTGCCTCCATTCAACCTCGTCGATCGCCGTCGTCTGCGCTTCTAAACCTTCGCCGAGCCACTCGTGTGCTCCGATGGGAGCGCCTGCACCTTTCTCCTTCTGAACTAGCTTGGATTCGAGCTCGAGCACGCCACCGCCGTAGCCATAGCTCCCCTGTCCGCCATGGCCGAAGCTTGTTCGAGCTACCGCGCGCTGCTGCTCTCGTGTACGCGCTGCCTGCTGCTCCCGTGTACGCGCTGCCTGCTGCTCGGTGCTGCTAGCCGCGGCTGTTGCTTAAGCTGCCACCATTGCTCACCCATCGTCGTTGCCGTTCTCAGTTCCAGCCACCCCCGCTCGCACTCGCCCAAGCGCCCGCCCGCTGCCGCGTCTGCCTGTGCCTGTGGATGCCCCGCTCACCCCTTCTGCCTACTGCTGCTGTTGCCCGCGCCAGCTCCGTGCGCCCGCACCCGGCCGCCCGAGCTCGCGGGCGCCCACGCCATGCGCCCCCCGGTACGCCCCGCGCCCGAGCTCCGGACAGGCTCGCGTTCACCGCGCCCGTCGCCGTGAGCCCCGCCTCGCCTGCTGCTCCCCCCTGCCGCAGCACTCCCCATGTTGCCTGCTCGTCGCCCCGCCTCTGTCCCGCTGCCGCCGGCCACCCTCGCCTTCCTACTCACCGCGCCGCCGCGCTGGTCGCCGCTACCGGCAGCGCCCTGGCTGGCCCCTCCCTGCACGAGCGCTTGCGCGCCGGCCTGCTTGCTGTGCCACGGCCAGATAGGCCCCTGCCCTGTTAATTTAGTAGTAGGATTAGTTTAGGTTCAAGTTAAATCAATTAACTGCTAAGTGATACTGACACGTGGACCCACCTAGTTAGTTAGATTAATTAAAACTTGCTTAAAACTTACACTCATTGACAAGGCGGGTCCCACTGGATCCGTTGACCTGTCAAACATGCTGACTGGGCCAGTCCAATCACTGGCAGGTGGGTCTAGTGGACCCCCTTGACCAGTCATCGGTCCCAGTTGACTGCTGACAGGGCAGTCAACTGGACCCCACCTGTCAGCCTCTTGCACACTATTGGGTACACCTCTTTGTGTACCCGTAACAGTTTAGGTAATTTTATTTTCGAAATAATAATATATCCATAAATTCTAGAATATTGTTAATACTTTATAAAATCATATAAAATAAACTGTAAGTCGGATGAAAATAATTTGTATATGAAAGTTGCTCAAAACGATGAGACGAATCCGAATACGCTCTCCGTTTGTCTGTAACACATCCCTAGCATAGTGAACATGCAACCTTTCCCCTCCGGTCCGTTTGTCCAAAAACGCGAAACACCGGGAATACATTCCCGGATTTCCCCCCTTCGCCGGTACCGCCTACTACCGTGTTAGGTCACCCCTAGCACTATGTATTGCCATGTTATGCTTTGTGATGCTTTGATTGCTCTGTTATTTATTATGTTCCCCCTTCGTCACTTCTTTTCGATAGACCTCGAGACCGCTGCCGATACCCCTACGGTCGACTACATCAACGACGACCCCTCCTTCTTGCCAGAGCAACCAGGCAAGGCCCCCCTCCCCTTGATCACCAGATATCGCCTATTACTTCTCTCTACTGCTTGCATTAGAGTAGTGTAGCATGTTACTGCTTTCGGTTAATCCTATTCTGTTGCATAGCCTGTCATTGTTGCTACAGTTGTTAGCCTTACCTACAATCCTAAATGCCTAGTATAGGATGCTAGTATTCCATCAGTGGCCCTACATTCTTGTCCGTCTTCCATGCTATACTATCGGGCCGTGATCACTCGGGAGGTGATCATGGGTATATACATACACGCATACTATACTTATACATGTGGTGACTAAAGTTGGGTCGGCTCGTAGAGTATCCGCAAGTGATTCCGATGTGGGGGCTGAAAGGACAGGTGGTTCCATCCCAGTAGTTGTGGGCCTGGGTTCCCGACGGCTCCCGACTGGTACTTTGTGGCAGAGCGACAGGGCAGGTTGAGACCACCTAGGAGAGAGGTGGGCTGGCCCTGGTCGGCATCCACGATTACATCAATTAACACGCTTAACGAGATCTTGGAATTTGATCTAAGTCTAGCCACTGGCCTATACGCACTAACCAACTACGCGGGAACAGTTATGGGCACCCGACGTCGTGGTATCAGCCAAAGCCTTCTTGACGTCAGCGACTGAGCGGCGCGCGCCGGATTGGACTGGAACGCCTGCTCTTGTATTAGGGAGGCTAGGTTTGCTTATCGGCCGCGTTCGCAACGTGCAGGTGTGCAATGGGCGATGGGCCCAGACCCCTGCGCGCATAGGATTTAGACCGGCGTGCTGACCTCTCTGTTGTGCCTAGGTGGGGCTGCGACATGTTGATATTCCGAGGCCGGGCATGACCCAGGAAAGTGTGTCCGGCCAGAGGGATCGAGCATGTTGGGTAATTTGGTGCACCCCTACAGGGAAGTTTATCTATTCGAATAGCCGTGTCCCTCGGTAAAAGGATGACCCGGAGTTGTACCTTGACCTTATGACAACTAGAACCGGATACTTAATAAAACACACCCTTTCAAGTGCTAGATAAAACCCGATGATCACTCTCTCACAGGGCGACGAGGAGAGGATCGCCGGGTAGGATTATGCTATATGGTGCTACTTGGTGAACTTACCATCTACTCTCTCTTACATGCTACAAGATGGAGGCTGCCAGAAGTGTAGTCTTTGACAGGACTAGCTATCCCCCTCTTATTCTAGCATTCTGCAGTTCAGTCCATCGATATTGCCCGTTTACACAGATACCCATGCATATGTAGTGTAGATCCTTGCTTGCGAGTACTTTGGATGAGTACTCACGGTTGCTTTGCTCCCTCTTTTCCCCTTTTCCTTTCTTCTCGGGCGTCGCAACCAGATGATGGAGCCCAGGAGCCAGACGCCACTGTCGACAATGACTGTCGGCGTTCTGGGAATGGGGGTCCCCAGAATTGCCTGCCTGCAGCCCACGGCGTGGCTCTGCAAGCGGGCTCGTACGGCCCATCTTCACCAACAAGCTTTCAAGACCCTCACGAGGCGAACGACACAAGACCTCCTCGAGAGCGGCCTCACCAGGCTGGCTAGCGAGGGGCGGAGAGATCAAGGCAAGGCAAACCTCGCGAGGTTCCAATGACGTGAGCCATGACGAACGAGACCAGGCGGGCACCAGCGCGCACAGTGTCCTTGCTACCTCTTTGGTGCTAAGGGGGCAAGCGCAGGCGAGGAGTACCGAGGCGTCAAGCAAAGGTTTCCATATCGGTGCAACGAGACCAAGACCAGCAGGACGGCAAGACGGAGGTCATCGTGGAGCCCAAGACGACATCACCACCAGAGCCTTTGGCAGGCGAAGACTACTTTTGTCAGGATAAGCTGTACTAGCTCTCCCCTTTCGAATTGGCCGTTGTTGGCTCCCTTCCCGCTCAATATTTGGGAAGAGGACCAGGGCCTATATAAATAGGGCTAGCCACCACAGTAGAAGGCAACTGAGCCTGAGCTGATCGGATCCTCGCCTACCAGAACTCATCTGGAGCGATCCATATCCACACACCACTCACCAAGCACAAGAACACCTCTCCTCAAGAGGTTGTTCTTCCCCTTGTACTGTTCATCCTCAGCCCAAGAGGCAATCCGCCACCACCACACTGGACTAGGGTATTACACTGCAATGGTGGCCCCAACCAGTATAAATCTTGTGTCTTTGTGTTCTTTGGGTTCGGCGAGCTAATCCATGAATTCGTGAAGCGTGTGAGGGTGTGATCGGTGAGGGGGAGATCTTCGCGCGCACCCCAGTGTTCGAACCTTAAGGGTTTTGCTGGAACCCGAAATCCGACATTTGGCGCCAGGTAGGGGTGCGCCGAAGCCTTCTTCTCGTCGATCCGTGCTTCGCCGTTCCACCACGACCATGTCGGACGCTCGTCGCGCCCGCGCTGAGCGTCGGGCCGCCCTTGCCGCTCGTGCCATTCAGACGGCCCCTGTCGGAGGGCTCCCCGTCGTTCTCCATCGCCTGCTGCCAACACCGCCACCGGCCCGGCGGGGAACGAGCAGCAAACATCCTCGTTGCACCCCTCGGTGAGGTGGGACGGTCGCACCGCCACCCCGTCGCTGACCCTCGCTGGTTCGTCGTCTCACGCTCGTCGCGCTCCCACGGACACGCGGGCCACGCTGCTCATAGCGCACGAGCTCCTGCGCTTCCGCCCAGTCGACGACCTCTACGAGGACTGGCTGGACCGCATCGCCGAGCTTGTCAGCGCCGCAGGTGGCTCCCCTGCACTGTCCCTCTCACTGCCTCGCCACCCGCCGACTACAGGCGATGTGGCTCATGGAGCGCCTCCGCCACCTCTGCACCAAGACGGCGCCCTAGCGCCAAACGCGCGGCTCCGCGGTACGACCCGCCGCGCCTGGCACCCGCACGTGAGGAAAGAAGCTGTCAAGAAGTCCCTCGGCCGCAGGAGAATGCTCCACCCCTCCCCGCACCGCCACATCAGGATCTCTTGCCGCGGCAGGGCCTTACACCACTTGCCGTGGTGGCGCGCGGGCGCCAAGATCAAGCTCCACCTCCGCGTTGGGCCCCGGTGACCACGGCAGGCTGCCGTTCCTTCACCCCCGAACTACGTAGCGTCGCCTGGCCAGGCAAGTTCAAGCCGGATCTGCCTCCTCGCTACGACGGCACCCCTGACTCCGCGGAGTTCCTGCAGCTCTACGAGCTGAGCATCGAGGCGGCCAACGGCGGAGAAAAAGTCATGGCGAACTAGTTCCCCATGGCGCTCAAGGATGGCGCGCGCTCATTGCTCCTGAACCTGCCTCCTGGCTCCATCTCCTCCTGGAACGAGATGCGCGACCGCTTCGTCGCCAACTTCCAGGGCACTTACGACCGCCCTCCGGCCGCGGGTGACCTGCGCCACGTCAGGCAGCAACCAGGGGAGACCCTCCAGAAGTACATCTAGCGCTTCAACAACGTTCGCCTCAAGATCCCCAAGGTGACGGACGAGGCCATCATCTCTGCGTTCTCCGATGGCGTCCGCGACGTCAAGATGAAGGAGGAGCTCGCCATCCACGAGGAGATGTTCACATCCCTGGAGCTGTTCAACCTGGCGACAAAGTGCACAAGGGCTGAGGAAGGGCGCCTTTCCCTCCTCGAGCTCCCAGCTGCTGACCCGAAGGAGAAGAAAGCCAAGGCCAAGGACGTGAAGCGCAAGGGAGTTGCCGTGCTCGCGGCGGAGCCGGACACGAAACGCGGCAGGGACCATCCTGAGTCATCCAAAAGCAGCCGACCGTTCTGCGCCTTCCACAACGTGCACAACCACAACACCAACTATTGTCAAGAGCTCAGGGCCATCCGCGACGGACGCTTCGGTCGACGCCCCGAGCGCAACGACCGAGGCTACAGCCGAGGAGGAGGACATGGCGGAGGACGCTGGGACGACCGGGGCCCGCGCCAGGAGTGGCGCTACCGGCCTCGTGAGGACCGCTGGCAGGATCAGCCTTGCGAGGGCGCCTGGAGGGAACAGCCTCGCGAGGACCGTCCTCAGGGCAATGCTGGGCTTCCTCCGCTGCTGCCACCACCAAGAAGGAACGACAACCACCATCAAGATGAGGGGCCTAGGGGCTTCCAGAAGCCACGTGCTATCGCCTGCATCTTGGGTGGAGCTCAAGCCCCAGCCTCTCAACACATCTTCAAACAGTTTGCCCGCGAGGTGAACGCAGTCCTCCCCAGGCTCGAGGCCACGCGCCCGCTCAGGTGGTCCAAGTACGCCATCACCTTCAGTTCGGCAGATCAGCTCAAGTGCGCGGCAACCGCTGGCGTTCTCCTGATGCTTTGTTCGCCCGTCATCAGCAATGTACAAGTCACCAAGACCCTCATCGATGGCGGCGCTGGGCTCAACGTCTTGTCTGTCGACATGTTCGACAGTCTCCAAGTGCCCTACGACCAGCTTCAGCCTACCAAGCCTTTCTCGGGAGTGACCCACGGTTCCACCATGCCGTTAGGGCAGGTCCGCCTCCGTGTCACCTTCGGAGAACACAACAACTACCGCACCGAGCTCATCGACTTCGACGTCGCTCACATCCGTCTGCCATACAATGCCATCCTCGGGTATCCAGCCCTGCCCAAGTTCATGGCGGTCACGCACCACGGCTACAACGTCCTCAAGATTCCAGGGAGCGGCGGGATCATCACAGTCCCCTGTGAAGAAAGAGATGTGGTGTGCTCCCTCGAGCGTGCCTTCCAAGCAGCATCAATCGAAGACCCCGACAACAATGCAACTCAAGCCATCCCCAAGAAGAAGAAGCAACTGCTCCACGCCGGACCTCAGGAGAGCGGCACTGCAAGTGGTACCTCGCAGGATCAGCGCCCGTGCCTGGGACGCCTTCTTCCCTCGCATAGGAAGGCGCGCCCAGCGCCCTCCTCGGGCAGGGCTCGGGGCTTCTCTTCTGGAGAGCCTCAGACCTTGCCAACATCACGAGGGAGGCGCTCGGGCACCACGTGGAGGCGTGCTTCGTGGCACATTTCCCTCAGGAAGACAACGGGCGAGGAGCGCCCAACGCTCGAGTGTTCATCGCTAGGACCACTCAGGAACTGCAAGAAGCAAGAGCCATGCGCGGTGACCACCGCCCACCTGCTGCAGCCCCCCATCCAGGCGAGGATGGCGGGTTGCGCATCTGCATCGACATTCCAGGGCTCAACAGAGCCGCATCTCAGGAACTCTTCTGGCCTTCGCGTGTGGGACGTTGCAAGGGTCCACCTCATAACTACGTTCGCATGCCTTTTGGCCTGCCAAGTGTGGCTTCCGCCTTCCAGCGCAGCCTGCGGAGCATCCTGGCGGCTCAGGAGGCCAGGAACCATGTAGTCTTGGCGGAGATGGAGACGGTCCTCAAGGAACCGCCTGGACCCCCAGAGCCTCCTGAGGCTCAGGGTCTCGGTGGCTCGTGAGGAGCAACCCCTGCACCAGGCATCTTCAGCTGCCTCAACACCCCTTCATCAACAGAACCAGGTGACACTTTCCAAGTTTATTCTGCTGGGAGCGCCCTCAGGGCTGCATCATTCCCAGGCCGCGTGGGTCCGTCCCTGTGGCATGTATCCCTTTTTATGTCTTTAGCTTACCTTGCTGGGGGCGCCCCTCGGGCTGCATCATCCCCAAGCCGCTCGGTCCTGGCCCAGTGGCATGTATCTTCCCTGCATTCACCTAAGCCAGTTTGTTTCCATGCTTATTCTATCTATGACTATCACCTGCTTGATTGTCACCTACCCCGAGAGCTGCTCACTCTGAAACGACGCTTGTGCTCGGGTCCGTCCCTGCAACGTCGACAAATCTGAGCAGCCAAGCTATGGCCGCACGTGCCACCTCACCAGGCCCTCAGTGCCTCCATTCTCTGGCGAAGCAATCCGTGGCCGCTCGGCAATTGTAATGGCAATCTGTGCCCTTCCTCGTGCTGATTTGCAGGAACTTCCTGAGGACCACGACAGGCGACACCGCGGGCTCCCTCTTCTCCCATGTAATCCACTTGCACGTTAAAAGGGGGGCTCCCGAGAATCGCGACTCAGGAGCTCTTATTGGCTCTCTAGCCCTCAACCCCTGGCCTTGACCATGGCATCGCGACCTGGCGTACCAGCGGCGGCTGAGCTTGCTCGAGGGCTGGGACCTGAGGACGTAGAGCACGAAGGAGAGCATGGGAGGAGAGGAAGGCTCGTACGGGCCCGACCTGGCTAAGCTATGACCGCCTGCACACGAGCCTGGCGCTGCGCGAAGGACTGACCCTGGACTGCCAAGATAAGTTTCATGCTCGGGTCAACCAATCGCTCCGGCATAGGGTCCTCATTCGTGTTGCCCCGCTACGGCAAGGTGGCCTCCCTTTCCTGCCTCTTGGCGGTCGCTTGGGCGCTAAAGGGGACCTCCTGAGCATCGCGTCTTAGGGGCTCTTACTGGACCTCGGGCCGCTCACCTCCTGGCCTTGACCACGGCATCACGACCTGGCATACCAGCGACGGCTGAAGCCTGCTTGGGGACCGGGACCTTTCGGCGTAGAGCACCAGGCCGTTGCGAGGTTGGAAAGGGAAATCTGAGCCGAAATGGGACACGCACACGCATAATTTCATAATAAGGATAATATTAACAAAGGACATTGCAGACCCTTTACACGCCCCATGGGGTAATTCTCGATTCCTCGCAGGGAACAAAAGGAAAGAACTTCGAGGAGTCCTAACTAGACGCGCCCCTATGGCTGACGCCATCATCAACAGTGGGCCACGGGAGGCCGGCGCCAACCTCATCCAGATCAGCAGCGGCGACGGCTGGACGCTGCAGCCCTGCTCCGGGCTCGGCGAGAGCTCAGGGGCACATAGCTGTCGTCGCTCGTCTCCGGAGTCTCGTAGAGCTCAGGAGAATCGCTGGACTCCCAAGCGACGCTGCTGCTTCCAGAGGAGCCGCTGGTGACGCGGACAGCAGGCCCTACCCTAGCTGCAACACCGTCCTAACGACCCTTTCCGGGGCAGCACTCCAGGCGGCGGCCTTATGCGTCGAAGGCCTTGAAGAACAGCGTGGAGGCGCCATCGAACTCGAAGTGGATCGCGAGGGCGCCCTCCGCACGGCACACTCGAGCGACCTCACCCCAGCCTTGGGTCATGAAGATCTTGCCCGAGGGGACGACTTCGACTTCCGCTCCAGTCGCCGACGCGTCACAGCCGGCGTGCTGCAGCCAAAGCTCGAGGGGCCCCCTCGGCGGCATCTCGGCAAAGAAGAAGGAAGGGAAGCGGATCCAAGTTCTCGGGGGCATCTCCGCCCACAACATAAGCTTCCGTGAAGAGTCCGCGGCGTGGACTTCGGGGACGGCGACGCGTGCCAGCACGGCACAGCGACCGTGGCCGCGGGGCGCGCGGCGCCGCTCGTCGCCTCTTCCTCCTAAGCCCCCGACTTGGGCGTACAGGGGCAACGGATACCTAGGAGGAGGCCGCTCGCACCAAGGCCTCGTCATCTCCTGCATCACCACCGCGTCACGGTGATGGACTGGCCTCTTCTTTAGCGGAAGCGGCCCCGGCTCGTCGCGGGGGGCCTTTCCTTTCTCCGCAGCGGAAAACCTTCGGACGGGCGCCATCGGTGTCGCTACTGGTAATGGAGCAAAGGGAGATAATCGAATGGAATGGGAAGAGATGGGCGACCGAGGCTCCGCCCCCTCCATTTATAGCAGGGGAAGGCCAATCGGCGCCCCCGACGATCAGAGGTAATGATGGTTTTTGCTTGCATGCAACAGGGACTCGTCAAATCGGGCAGTTGCCGAGGCAGCGTGGGGAAGCGGAGACGCCCACGTCCAATCAACCGCCACGCGTCGACCAAGGCCGCGGGCTGTTGGGGCTCGCGGCGCTCCGCACTTGCCCTTTGGCTTCGCCTCGAAGCCAAGTCCGAGCGCGCCTTGGGCCCGGGGGCTACTGTCGGCGTTCTGGGAACCGGGGTCCCCAGACTTGCCTGCCTGCGGCCCATGGTGTGGCTCTGCAAGCGGGCCCGTACGGCCCATCTTCATCAACAAGCTTTCAAGACCCTTGCGAGGGGCCAAGCCTCGCGAGGCAAACGACACAGGACCTCCTCGGGAGCGGCCTCACCAGGCTGGCTCGCGAGGGGTGGAGAGATCAAGGCAAGGCAAACCTCGCGAGGTTCCAATGACGTGAGGCATGACGAACGGGACCAGGCGGGCGCCAGGGCGCACAGTGTCCTTGCTTCCTCTTTGATGCTAAGGGGGCAAGCACAGGCGAGGAGTACCGAGGCATCAAGCAAAGGTTTCCATATCAGTCCAACGAGACCAAGGCCAGCAGGACGGCAAGACGGAGATCATCATGGAGCCCAAGACGGCGTCACCACCAGAGCCTTTGGCAGGCGAAGACTAGTTTTGTTAGGATAAGTTGTACTAGCTGTCCCCTTTTGAATTGGCCGTTGTTGGCTGCCTTCCCGCTCAATATTTGGGAAGAGGACCATGGCCTATATAAATAGGGCTAGCCACCACAGTAGAAGGCAACTTAGCCTGAGCTGATCGGATCCTTGCCTACCAGAACTCATCTGGAGCGATCCATATCCACACACCACTCACCAAGCACAAGAACACCTCTCCTCAGGAGGCTGTTCTTCCCCTTGTACTATTCATCCTCAGCCCAATAGGCAATCCACCACCACCACACTGGAGTAGGGTATTACACCACAACGGTGTCCCGAACCAGTATAAATCTTGTGTCCTTGTGTTCTTTTGGTTCGGTGAGCTAATCCGTGAATTCGTGAAGCGTGTGAGGGCATGATCGGTGAGGGGGAGATCTTCGCGCGCACCCCAGTGTTCGAACCTTAAGGGTTTTGCCGGAACCCAAAATCCGATAATGACCCCTACTACACCGAGGGTGCCTACTACTACATGCACGTCGCCACCGCCGACTAGGAGTAGTTTAGGAGGATCCCAGGTAGGAGGCCTGCCCCTCTTTCGATCTGTATCCCAGTTTGTGCTAGCCATCTTATGGAACCTTGTTTAACTTATGTCTATACTCAGATATTGTTGCTTCCACTGATTCATCAATCATCGAGCACTTGTATTCGAGCCCTTGATGACCCACAAGTGTATGGGATCTAACGTAGTCCTTTCATTAAGTAAGAGTGTCGAACCCAACGAGGAGCAGAAGGAAATGACAAGCGGTTTTCAGTAAGATATTCTCTGCAAGCACTGAAATTATCGGTAACAGATAGTTTTGTGATAAGGTAATTTGTAACGGGCAACAAGTAATGAAAGTAAATAAGGTGCAGAAAGATGGCCCAATCCTTTTTTGTAGCAAAGGACAAGCCTAGACAAACTCTTATATGAAGGAAAACGCCCCCGATGACACATGGGAATTATCATCAAGCTAGTTTTCATCATGCTCATATGATTCACGTTTGTTACTTTGATAATTTGATATGTGGGTGGACCAGTGCTTGGGTAATGCCCTTCCTTGGACAAGCATCCCACTTATAATTAATCCCTATTGCAAGCATCCGCAACTACAAAAGAAGTATTAAGGTAAACCTAACCATAGCATGAAACATATGGATCCAAATCAGCCCCTTATGAAGCAACACATAAACTAGGGTTTAAGTTTCTGTCACTCTAGCTACCCATCATCTACTTATTACTTCCCAATGCCTTCCTCTAGGCCCAAACAATGGTGAAGTTTCATGTAGTCGACGTTCACATAACACCACTAGAGGAAAGACAACATACATCTCATCAAAATATCAAACGAATACCAAGTTCACATGACTACTTATAGCAAGACTTCTCCCATGTCCTCAGGAACAAACGTAACTACTCACAAATCATATTCATGTTCATAATCAGAGAGGTACTAATATGCATAGAGGATCTGAACATATGATCTTCCACCAAATAAACCAACTAGCATCAACTACAAGGAGTAATCAACACTACTAGCAACCCACAGGTACCAATATGAGGTTTTGGGACAAATATTGGATACAAGAGATGAACTAGGGTTTTAGAGGAGCTGGTGCTGGTGAAGTTGTTGATGGAGATTGACCCCCTCCCACTGAGAGGATCGATGGTGATGACGATGGTGATGATTTCCCCCTCCCGGAGGGACGTTTCCCTGGCAGAACAGCTCCGCCGGAGCCCTAGATTGGTTCCGCCAAGGTTCCGCCTCGTGGCGGCGGTGTTTCGTCCCGAAAGCTTCCTTCTGATTTTCCAGGGTGAAAGACTTCATATAGCAGATGATTGGTACCGGACGCCTGCCAGGGGGCCCACGAGACAGGGGGGCGCGCCCCCACCCTTGTGGCCAAGGTGTGGGCCCCCTCTGGTTGATTCTTTCGCCAGTATTTTTTATTAATTCCAAAACGTGCCTCCGTGAAGTTTCAGGACTTTTGGAGTTGTGCAGAATAGGACTCTAATATTTGCTCCTTTACCAACCTAGAATTCCAGCTGCGGGCATTCTCCCTCTTCCTGTAAACCTTGTAAAATAAGAGAGAATAGGCATAAGTATGGTGACATAATGTGTAATAAGAGCCCATAATGCAATAAATATCAATATAAAAGCATGATGCAAAATGGACGTATCAACTCCCCCAAGCTTAGACCTCGCTTGTCCTCAAGCGGAAACCGATAATGAAAAATATGTCCACATGTTTAGAGATAGAGGTGTCGATAAAATAAAATACGGACATGAGGGCATCATGATCATTCTTATAACAACAACATATATAAATATTGTCATATGATTTCTTATGCTCAAGTAATAATCTATTCACAATGTCAAGTATGAATCAGAAACTTCATTGAGAACTAGCAAACTATCATCTCGGTCATTGAAGCAATTGCAATTTATCATAACATAAGAAAGAGTCAATATAAGAGCTTTTCAGCAAGTCCACATACTCAACTATCATTTAGTCTTTCACAATTGCTAACACTCACGTAATACTTATGGTTATGGAGTTTTAATCGGACACAGAGAAAGATAGGGGCTTATAGTGTTGCCTTCCAACCTTTTACCTCAACGGTAACACTACTAGGAAAACCCTTACCAGTAGCGCTGGTTTTTTGGCTATTAGTAGCGCGGGCAGGCGCGCTCCTGCTACGACGCTATAGCTATTTTTAGCAGTAGTGCTTGTTTGAACCAGCGCTACTGCTATCTATATCTAGTAGTAGCACGCATCTATCCATCGCTACTGCTAATACTAGCAGCGTGCACCTACAACCAACGCTACTGGTAAGGCAGCGCTGCTACTACTCCAATACCCCACGCTACTGCTAGTATTTTCTTTTTTTATGTTGCTATATTCGTATTTTTACATGTTTTATACAATTACAACATACACATACACTGAAACTATATGAAAAAGGAATGTCTCATCATCATCATCAATGTGGTACAACATAGTCTCATCATATCAACATAGTCTCAACACAAATGATGTCGATCTCATCATCATCTCGAAATAGCGATACAAGTTAATGATCACATGTCTCTTACATTGTCACCGTAGACACTTGTTTCATCATCTACCTAAACTATGACATACGAGATAAGAGCGATCACGATGATCAAAAGCGGTATTATGTAGTAGTTTTTGCAGCGGTGCTGGTTCTGAATCCCCTGTTGTGCTATGAATCTCAAGTAACTAGCTTCGGCTTCCACTCTGCTATCAAACCCTTTCTGGCTTCCGCCGGAGAAGCCAGAGACTTGGGCCTGACACTCTGGCCACTCATCATACACACCCGGAACATGCCCTACATACACGGCATACCACTTCCTCGCCATCGTTGATCTATATACCTCTCAGAGATGCACATAGAAGCGAATTCAACGAAACAGTTATGAAATAGAAGCAACATATATAGTAAAGATAGTTAACAAATTTCATCGTATCGAAAGTAATTAACTAGAGCGCGGCACCATACATCTAATAGTTTCATCATACTGAGAGATTCCAAGTACCGTCGTACAGAAAGTAACAAGTAACTAAACAGACACATTGTTTTTAAGCAGTGCACTCTTTCCATCTGTCCATATCCAGAAGGGTGCACCCAAGCTTAGTGAAAGGCGCCATGTCCTGACGCTGTAGGGAAATGCGGGTTCGGACGTCAGCTCGCGATATTGGGCCGCCGTAGAACATCCCATTCTCTTCGAGGACATCTTTTATGATGATGGACGCAATTTCCTGCTGGATCCGGTAGAAATCATTTCGAAGTTGATTAGCCGGCACGGCTCCAAAGGCTTCGGCCCATCTCTGGATATGGGTATCGGATGAAGATTTCATGCAAAGTGATTGCACATCCCTTATGTACTCCATCATTAGATGGATGACGTAGAATCCATCATTCTCACTTCTTGCCGGTTGCTGGATGCAATAGAAGTCAGTCTTGTGGCCGAAACAAAGCCCGACCTTATTTGTTTTTTTGCATTGGATGTAGCCACCCCGCATGCTGAAGCCCAGCATAGCTCTGTCGAGAACATACTTTATGTGTGTGTAATCTTTCTTCTATATGTTCTTCGACGGGTCCAAATATAGAGCGCGGGAGTAATGCGGGTAAAGAACGATGAGAACGGCATGACAGCCCCCACTGCGCAAAATACACGATCAAGTTAGCCTCCATGCGTGCAAAGTAACTATTGAAATGCACATATGTGTTATTGTGCTATCCGCGGATGACTTACCTGGGATGATAAGGTAGGAGAATCGTTTCTTTGTCCTTATTGCTGACCAAGAATTCTTTGATGTACTTAGTCGCATATTGACGGTTGGCGTCGTGGATTGACAAGAAGCCCTCATGCATGTAGTATGGGTCCGCGACCGCAAGACCGGTGACTTTCTCTCTCCTGACGATGTAGTTCATGTGCAGCGTATACAGGTGGACGAACGTAAAATCGAGTGTCCTCATTTGAAACATCTGGAAGATGTAATCAAACCTCAGGAAGAAGAGGTCCGCGGGGCATGTGTGGACATACATCTTGCAACTGCTCGGCACATGAACCGTATAAAGTGGGCATCCTGGATCATCCCAGGCGAGGAGGCTTCTCTCTGTCGAAAGCACATGGTCATGGAGTCTCCTGAGATCGCCTGCTATGGTAGCTAGTGCATTCGCCGGTACCATTGGCTCTCCCGCAACATGGATTAATGGCGCATGTCATCGGTACACGGTCAACCTTGGTCGAAGGCGGCTGGCTGCTAGAACCAATATTTCCAGCTTTATTGGATTTTCTCGCTGCCGGTCTCTTCCTCTACTTCTTCTTGGTGGGCTCAGGTGCTGGTGGGTCTGTCAGACCCTCCCTGAGCACCACCCCTAGTGTTGTCGGGCTCAGCATTGGACGACTCTGGCTAATTAGTTGAGCTTGGGTGGAGCCGGCATCTGGAGGCGTGTCCTGCGAGGATTGCATGAACAAAGACTTCTTGCACTCCCGAGGACGTTCCGGCTCTGGTACATGCATCTCATATTCATATAATGAAAAAAGTGACCTTTGTTTTGCCAGAAATGTCGTTTCATTCCCGTCGCGATAAATCTCGAGCACTCGATATGTCCAACTTTCTAGCAAAAGTCATGCCGAAATTCACGGAAAATTTCGGCATGACCTTTGCTAGAAAGTGCACATATAGAGCGCCTGAATTTGCCGGAATGGAAATGAATCAACATTTCTGGCAAAATATAGGTCACTCGCAATCGATTTCCCTGCAAATGACAATAAGCACTATGTGCTGAAGTAGCATTTCACTAACAATCATGGAGATGCAGCCCAAAGTGAAGCTTACTGCCCAAAGTGAAAAATCTTCTTTTTTAACTTGAAAAGTGAAGCTTACTGCCTAAAGTGAAGCTTCAGTGGCTAATTTTCATTTTCTACAGAACTGCAAAAGTGAAGCTACTGCCCATAGCATATAACAAAAAACATATCAATGAATGAAGCATTGCTGCCAATACAAAAACTACTTGTGGCCAATACCATAAACAAAAATGCAAAATTGATCACCGCATATTTTCACTAACAATACTTTCTGCCAACTACTTGCTGCCAATACAACTACTTGTGGCTTAATACAAAAAACAATATTCAGTTTCCACCAATCTTCAGTGGCAGAAAAATGCAAAATTGGGTAACTCCATTTTCTGAATTTTTACTCCAAGTGATAGTAACTTGCAATGATGCTAGCTAGCTAGAGTGGCATCTACTGCCTTAGTAATCAAGAATGAGCATTGTTGTTTGCAAGCGAAAGAAAGAAACAGAGCATGTATGCATGAGTGAGGAGTTTGCATAGAGATAGAGGAGAGGAAGGGGGTGGCACACTGCGCTTCAAGGTCAGGCTCGCCGAGGCTGAGGGGGTGGCGTCGGGGTTGAGGACGTCGGCGTCGCCGGGGCGGCGGGCGTCCTTATCCTCCATGATGAGCACTCTCGATCTGCAGAGACCAAATTGGTCAGAGAGAGAGAGAGCGGGAGAGAGAGAGAGAGAGAGAGAGAGAGAGAGAAGAGAGAGGGAGAGAGAGAGACCTGCCGGCGGAGAGGATGGCGCCGGTGGTGGGGACTGCACGGGGAGCGACGAAACGGGGGGAGGGGCTGGGGGCGCCACAGGGGGAGGGGGCGGGGCGAGCGGCCGATGGCACGGGGGAGGGGCGGCATGTGGGGAGGGGTCAGGTGCGGCGTGCGTCCATGGAGGCGGGGGCGGGTGCGGCGTCGGCGGTGGCGCGCGTCACAGACAAAGGTGATCAGATCGAGCGAGAGTGAGAGAGAGAGAGGAAAGAGTTGTGTGGCTATCTAGGCGTCTTAGCTACAACGCGGGGCAGAAAAACGCGCTATAGCTAAGTTAGCTATAGCGCGGGGCAGCAAAACGCGCTACTGCTTACCTTTTATTTTATTTTAAATTTTCTTTTTCTTATTCTTTTTCTTTCATTTGCACTTTTCTTTTTCTTTTTCTTCGTCATATTCCACTAACTTCCTTCCTTTCTTTTTCTATTTTTCTTGCATTTCATTTTCCACAACTTATTAGTTCCTTTTTCTTTTTCTTTTTCTTTTTCTTTTTCTTCGTCATATTCCACTAACTTCCTTCCTTTCTTTTTCTATTTTTCTTGCATTTCATTTTCCACAACTTATTAGTTCCTTTTTCTTTTTCTTTTTACTTTTCTTTCATTTGCACTTTTCTTTTTCTTATCTTTCATTTGCATTTGTACAAAGTTTGTATAGCAGGGGTATATATAGCTCTAGCTAGCTAGGGTTTAATTTGGTCTGTCGTTGGAGCAATACCACTATTACCCTCCGGATAATAATTAGTATAATATATGTTACATCATTTGACCGCTATCGGCGGTATACAAAATAGCTAGACACACACAAAATTTGTGGATTAGTTTGTCTGCTTGGGCGACGATGACGCTTTAGACTGATCTTCTTCCCTCTTTTGTTCGTTGTCGAATAATTGAGCCCATGGTCGTGACTTTTCCTTCTCCACAGATTACGATCTTTCGTAGGTAATGTAGTATTGATTCTTATTTTGACGTATGTTTCATCGTCATCAGCATCATCTTCCCTCATCGGATCACCGTACTGGTCGTAGTCTTCCTCGTTGGCGACTCCATCCATTCCGGCGATGCTCCTTTTGCTTCTCCTCACGACAACACGGCTGGGATTGATCGGATCAGTTATGAAGAAACATTGTGTCACGTGTTTAGCATGTACCCATGGTTCATTTTTGGCGATGGCGTTGACGGTACCGCTATCGGAGTCGGGTATACACATGTTAGTGAAATGTCGGTTTTCTCTCTGTACATTCTTAGCCCATCTGACACGGAACATCGTCGCGCTATGCAATCCAGAGTAGTTAAGCTCCCATATCTCTTCGACCCTTCCGTAATATCTTTCAATTACATTCCCGATCATGGCTTCCATCGTCACCCCTGATTTTTGGTCATCACTGTTTATATCTTTCTCCTCCATGTAGAACGTGTATCCGTTGATATCGTATGCTTGATAAGTCACGAGGTTGGCCGAGGGGCCATGTGCTAAGGTGTATATGAGCGTTCCGTTCGGACAACCCTCTTCCGGGGGATTAGCCAGAACTTGCTCTTTGAACCACGCAAGAAAGTGGAGTTGTGCTCTCTAATAACATCAGCGTCCGTCCTGTGCACCCCACGGTCACGGTACTTCTTTGCGATGGTCTCTTTGTGCAGTGTCACGAAATCTTCTAGCACATCTAGGTGTTGTAGCACTACTAAGTTTGCCCTGTCAAGGTCGTTTTGTCGGCCCGAGCGTAACACATTCACATCCCTATGGCCATTGGTGTGACCTTCGCCTTCGAGCCTTCCATAGTGCTTGTTGACGGGCAAACCAACAACAGGGTCTCCAGTGCCTACCAGATAACTCTCACAGAAAGAGATGCACTCTTTGGTCAGATATCCCTGGGCTATGCTTCCATCTGGACGGGACATGTTACAAACGAATCCTTTGATGACGCCATTCATCCTCTTGAACGGCATCATGCTGTGCAGGAATATCGGCCCTAGGTCGATGATGTCGTCCATGGTGTGGACACATAGATGCACCATGACATCAAAGAACGCGGGCGGGAAGTACATCTCTAGCTCATTCAGTATGACAACGATCTCTTCCTGTAGCCTATGGAGTTGCTTCACACTGATCGACTTTCGATAGATAGCATCAAAAAAGTGGCATAGGTCAGTAAGCGTCTCACGCACATGTGTGTCCATAATCCCTCTAAGTGCAACCGGGAGTAACTGCGTCATCATCTCATGACAGTCCTGAGACTTCATCCCACTAAACCTTTTTTCTTAGTGTCTAGATATCTGCTTATCTTCCCACAGTATCCGGAACTAACTTTGATTCCGGCAAGGCACTTGAATAATTGATCAACCTCCTTCGGATCTAAGGTGAAGCAAGAGGGGGGGGCAATACTGTTCTTCCTTCTTGTTTACTTTTTGCCCATATCTTCCGTCTCCGTCTCTGTCTCGGTCTCCTCTGACGACCTTTTACCGGGCATTTGGAGATCTCTCCTGAATTTAAAAAATTCCAAGTCTTTTCTTGCCTTCGGCCCATCCTTGGTCCTCTCCGGCATGTTCATCAATGTTCCAAACAAACTCTCAAGGATATTTTTTGTGATATGCATTTGATCAAGGCTATGAGGCGTGTCGAGTATGGGCCAGTATTCCAAGTCCCAGAAAACAGATCTCGTCTTCCATACCTTCAGCAGGGGCTCCAATGCCTTTTTCTTCGTCTTTCCCGGCGACGGGCACTCTTCCCTGTTCTTCAATAACTCATATATTTCTGCACCGCTACGCTTACGTGGAGGACCTCGATGCTCAGCCTTACCATTGAATAGATCTCCACGCTTTCTCCACGGGTCATCCTTCTCGAGCCATCTTCGATGCCCCATGTAAACGATTTTCGAAGACCCGCCATCTTTCGATAGCTGCAGAGAAGTTGTATCATCCATGCACCTCGTGCATCCGCAATATCCGTGGCACCCCTGGCCGGAGAGATAGCCATAACCGAGATAGTCCTGCACCGTCGTGATCAGTGCGGCTCTCATGTAGAAATACTCTCCTTTGCTTGCATCCCATGTCTTGGCCGGCGTTGTCCATAAGGTATTTATCTCCTCTTTCAGTAACCCGAGATACAAATTTATATCATTTCCCGGTTGTCTCGGCCCTTGAATAAGCATAGCCATGTGTATTTATTTTTCCTTCATGCACAACCAGGGGGGAGTTTGTACATCCATACAAACACGGGCCATGTTCTATGATTGGTGTTCTGGTTGCCAAATGGATTCATGCCATCACTACTAGCGCCAAGCATGATGTTCCTTGGATCATTTGTGAAAAAAATCAAATTCAGCATTTAATGCTCTCCACTGGCTAGCATCTGCGAGGTGTCTCAGCTTCGGCTCATCTCCGTCATCTAGCTTCACCCTGTCCGCGTGCCAGCGCATAAGCTTTGCTCCCTTAGGATCTATGAAATACCGCTGTAGACGTGGAGTGATCGGAAAGTACCATGCAACTTTCTGTGGAGCTTTCTTTCCGTCCTTTTTATATCGTGAAGCATTGCGCTTTGGACAGATGGTTTTTTCCGCGTGCTCGTTCCGATATATGATGCAATCATTGATGCATGTGTGATATCTAATGTGTGGCAGATCAAGAGGGCACACAATTTTCTTTGCCTCCTCGACACTAGTAGGACACAGGCTTCCCGCGGGAAGAACCTTCTTTAGATACTTCAGAAGCTCATCCAGGCTTGTATCTGTCCATTTGTTTTTTGCCTTCGTCTTTAGAAGTTCTAGTGTGAAACTCAAGCGGGTCACCTCGGGATTGCAACCATCATACAAAGGAGTCATCGAGTCTACCTCAAGTTGCGCCAGTTTGGCCTCCTCTCTAGAAGCAGCTCTGTCGCTAGTCGTCTTCTTGCGAAGCAGGTCTCGAACATGCGGGTCCCGCATGGCTGAACTTAGTAGCGACGAAGACGGCGGCGTGTCCGCATCCTCTCCGCCTTGAACCGCCTCTTCGCCATCGACATTTCCTAGGCCGTCTTCCTCTTCGGGCACATAATTGGTCATCATCTGGTGGTCCCATGTCGTTATTTCCTGCCCCGTCGACATCCTCATCATCATCATCATCTTCACTTATCCATCGAGTATGGCCATGCATGAAACCATGCATGAGCAGGTGCGCCTTGAATGTGCCACCTTCAAAGGGGTCGAGCCTGACTATTCCTTGGCATTTTCGACACGGACATAAAACATCCTTTAGTCTTTTTTCATACATGTCGTCCACAGCGGATTGCCAGTATCTTTCCACCATCCTTCCATTGACCTTCATGATCACTTGCGCGCGGAGCAAATATTATAACCACGTATATATGCATGCATGGATCAAATTCATACAAAAATTCGGCATGACCTTCCCTAAACATAGGACATATTGAGTTTGCCCGAAATTCGCCGAAACGGAATTGAATCGACATTTCGGCAAAACATAGGCAACTCATGTCACCCACATTATTTAATCAAATACACAATGTAGGCAACTCAAATTATGCCACACACAATTCGGTATATATATTCTCATATCGCCCATATATATATAGTTTCGGTCCTATCCACACAAACACCTTTTTTTTGCTCATCTATGTGTCGAGAGGGATATCAAGCACCTTTCTTCTCAATTACCTAGTAGCTCTAGATATATAGCTCTAACTAGCTAGCTAGCTAGGGAGAGAGAGAGAGCTAGGGAGATAGTGAGAGAGGAGAGGGAGAGAAGAGGGAAGGCATTAATGGAAGGGGGAGAGAGGGCATTAATGGAGGGGGTGGTGGTGGAGGGCACAAAGAAAAGGTGGTGGTGGAGGGAAAAGAAGAGGGGGAGGGAGGGGGTTCTAATATAATGCAGGGGTGGTCGAGGGGCAAAGAAGAGGGGGAGGGAGGGGGCCTCTAATGGAGGGGTGGTGTAGGGGCAAAGAAGAGGGGGAGGGAGGGCTCTAATGGAGGGGTGGTGGAGGGGGAGCATTGAAAGAACAAGCAAGGTGCAAGGAAAGGGGGATAAAGGAAGGGGGAAGAAGAGAGGGGAGGAAGAAGGGGAAAGGTGGTAGGTGGCTGGCGGGCATAGCAGTAGCGCGGGTCTACTATACGCGCTACTGCTATGGCAGCTTGCAAAATATCTACGGCTAGTGTTGCACTACTTATATCGCGGACCAGAAACACACGCTACTGGTAAAATGTTATACATAGAAAAATTAGCAGTAGCGCGTTTAGATAAACACACGCTATAGATCCTAAACTAGCAGTAGCGCTGGTTGGACGACATGCGCTGCTGCTATTTTTTGACCAGGGGGTGTGGTGTGTTACACTTAGCAGTAGCGTGGGGCTTGGTAACAAGCGCTGCTTCTAACTTATACCAATAGCGCTCTTTATAGCCGGCGCTACTACTAACTACTAGTAGCGTTGGATCATAAACAAACGCTACTGGTAAACTTCTATCTATAAGCATTTTCCTAGTATTGTAATGTCAACAATAATAGTTCATGTTAACTTACATCCAATTGGATATATATATATCAGGATCTTTCCAACACATGTGCTTGCCAAAGGATAAAATATAAAAAGGAAAGGTGAAGATCACCATGACTCTTTTACAGGGTATAAGACAAGAATAAAAGATAGGCCCTTCGCAGAGGGAAGTAGAGGTTGTCATGTGCTTTTATGGTTGGATGCACGAAATCTTAATGCAAAAGAACGTCACTTTATATTGCCACTTGTGATATGGAACTTTATTATGCAGTCCGTCGCTTTTATTGCTTCCACATCACAAGATCGTATAAAGCTTATTTTCTCCACACTAATAAATCATACATATTTAGAGAGAAATTTTTATTGCATGCAACAATGAAAACTTACTTGAAGGATCTTACTCAATCCATAGGTAGATATGGTGGACTCTCACGGCAAAACTGGGTTTAAGGATATTCAGAAGCACAAGTAGTATCTCTACTTGGTGCAAAGAATTTGGCTAGCATGAGGGGGAAAGGCAAGCTCAACATGTTGGATGATCCATGACAATATACTTTATTTCAGATATAAGAAAACATAACCCATTACGTTGTCTTCCTTGTCCAACATCAACTCTTTAGCATGTCATATTTTAATGAGTGCTCACAATCATAAAAGATGTCCAAGATAGTATATTTATATGTGAAAACCTCTCTTTCTTTATTACTTCCTATTAATTGCAAGGGTGACCAAAACTATGTTTGTCAACTCTCAACAACTTTTATTCATCATACTCTTTATATGTGAAGTCATTACTCTCCATAAGATCAATATGATCTCTTTATTTTTTATTCTTTCTTTTCCTTTTATTCCCTCACGATCATAACAAGATAATCAAGCCCTTGACTCAAAACTAATCTCTATTATATATAGCTCACGGACTCGATTACAAAGAAGGATCATAACGCAAAACTCAAAACTAAATCATACTAAAACTTTATTCTACTAGATCAAGATATTACCAAAAGGATCAAACTAAGAAAAACAGTAAAGATAGGAGTGTGATGGTGATACGATACTGGGGCACCTCCCCCAAGCTTGGCAGTTGCCAAGGGGAGTGCCCATACCCATGTGTTTATATCTCCTTTGCTGGTGGAGAAGATGGCGATGATGAAGATAATTGTGCCTTCAGCTTTTTCATATTGTATTTGAGAAGAGCAATTTCCTCCTTTAAATCATCGACCTCCGATTCCAGCTTCAAGATCTTGTCTCATAAATCTCCTTTGCTTTTCTGCCGAAAACGAGAAGGAATAGATCGGTTGTTAGACAGTTTAGCCTTCTTAGGAAGACTAGACTTGTTGAACTTCACGTGCATATCCCCAGGTTGAGGTAGAGGGACCTCTTCCTCCGAACTTGAATCATTGATCCTCATCAAATGAGCATCCTCCTCATTATCCGTAGTTCGACCACAAGGAGATAGATCCCCATAGGTCTTTGGGTCAGCAACGAGATGTGAGACATAGCTCTCTCCGTCGGAATCCTTAGATGACATCTTTCTCCAAACCTGCTATAGAAACAACTCGAAACAAAGAGAGGATATTTGCGTGGTATGGTGGTCAAAACCTTCAGGAGATTATATAATGAATTTTTACCGACTACAAGAAGTATCGTACAAGAAAACTGAGTCCAAAGAGCACACGAGGTGCCCACGAGGCAGGGGGCGTGCCCAGGGGGTAGGGCATGCCCTCCACCATCGTGGACACCTCGTGTCCTTCCCGGACTACTTCTTATTTTCCTATTTTCTTAAATATTCCAAAACGGAGAAAAATTACCATTTGAACTGTTTTGAAGTCGGTTTACTTACCGTACCACAACCTATTCCTTTTCGGAGTCTCAAACATTCTGGAAGGTGTCCCTTATGTATTCCTCCGGGGTTACGGTTTCAATAACATTAGTTTCAACATTTATAGGATTACCTGAGATATAATGTTTGATTCTTTGACCGTTCACCACCTTCAGATTTGTGCCTTCGAAGTTGTTGATTTTTATGGCACCGGAACGATAGACCTCCTCAATAACGTAGGGCCCTTCCCATTTAGAGAGGAGTTTTCCTGCAAAAAAATCTTAAATGGGAGTTGTATAGCAAAACATAATCACCTACATTAAACTCACGCTTTTGTATCCTTTTGTCATGCCATCTTTTAACCTTTTCTTTAAACAGTTTGGCATTCTCATAGGTCTGGTTTCTTCATTCATCAAGTGAGCTAATGTCAAATAGCCTCTTCTCACCAGCAAGGTTGAAATCATAATTGAGCTCTTTAATGCCCCAATATGCCTTATGTTCTAGTTCGAGAGGTAAGTGACATGCTTTTCCATAAACCATTTTATACGGAGACATACCCATAGGATTTTTATATGCAGTTCTATAGGCCCATAATGCATCATCAAGTTTCTTGGACCAATTCTTTCTAGATCTATTAACAGTCTTTTGCACAATTAATTTAAGCTCTCTATTACCAAGTTCTACTTGGCCACTTGATTGTGGATGGTACGGAGATGCAATTCTATGATTAACATCATACTTAGTAAGCATTTTGCGAGAGGTGCCATAAATAAAATGTGAACCACCATCAGTCATTAAATATCTAGGGACTCCAAACCTCGGAAAAATAACTTCTTTAAGCATCTTAATAGAGGTGTTATGATCAGCACTACTAGTTGGAATAGCTTGTACCCACTTAGTAACGTAATCAACAACAACTAAAATATGTGTATACCCATTAGAGGAAGGAAACAGTCCCATATAATCAAAGCCCCAAACATCAAATGGTTCAATAACAAGTGAATAGTTCATAGGATTTCTTGACGTCTACTAATATTACCAATTCTTTGACATTCATCACAAGACAAGACAAACTTACGAGCATCTTTGAAGAGAGTAGGCCAATAAAAACCGGATTGTAATACCTTATGTGCAGTTCTATCTCCTGCGTGGTGTCCTCCATAAGCCTCGGAGTGACACTTGCGTAGGATCTTTTCCTGTTCATGCTCAGGTACACAACATCTAATAACACCATCTACTCCTTTATAAAGGTGTGGGTCATCCCAGAAGTAATGTCTTAAATCATAGAAAAACTTTTTCTTTTGCTGGTATGTGAAACTAGGTGGTATACATTTAGCAACAATGCAATTAGCATAATCAGCATACCATGGAGCAGTACGAGAAGCATTTATGACAGCTAATTGTTCATCAGGGAAGCTATCATCAATAGGTAGTGGGTCATCAAGAACATTCTCTAACCTAGATAAATTGTCTGCAATGGGGTTCTCAGCTCCCTTTCTATCAATAATATGCAAATCAAAAAATTTTGTAGTAGGAGAACCCATCTAATAAGTCTAGGTTTAGCATCTTTCTTTTCCATAAGATATTTAATAGCAGCATGATCATTGTGAACAGTTACTTTAGAATCAACAATATAAGGTCGGAACTTATCACAAGCAAATACAACTGCTAAAAATTCTTTTTCAGTAGTA
The DNA here is from genome assembly GCF_002575655.3 of Aegilops tauschii subsp. strangulata. Classification (NCBI taxonomy): domain Eukaryota; kingdom Viridiplantae; phylum Streptophyta; class Magnoliopsida; order Poales; family Poaceae; genus Aegilops; species Aegilops tauschii. The sequence continues at coordinate 265,702,350 of NC_053038.3, read as the reverse complement.
GCATAATTTCTCTGGGAACTGTGTAGAGTTTTACTGGCATATTGAATAACATTTAATTTCTTATCAACTCTTTGTCCTAGAACAACACCTACAGCATAATCACTAGCATCACACATAATTTCAAAGGGTAAATTCCAATCAGGTGGCTGAACTATAGGTGCAGAAATCATGGCTTTCTTAAGTATTTCAAATGCTTGTACACAATCATCATCAAAGATCAAAGGGACATCTTTTTGTAAGAGATTAGCCAGAGGCCTAGAAATTTTTGAGAAGTCTTTAATGAACCTCCTATAAAAACCAGCATGACCAAGGAAACTTCTTATGCCTTTAATGTCCTTAGGACACGACATCTTTTCAATAGCATCAACTTTAGCTTTATCAACTTCGATACCTCTTTCAGAAATTTTGTGCCCCAGGACAATACCTTCGTTAACCATAAAGTGGCACTTCTCCCAATTCAAGACAAGATTAGTTTCTTCACATCTCTACAAAACTCGATCAAGGTTGCTCAAGCAATCATCAAAAGAAGTTCCATATGCGGAGAAATCATCCATGAAAACCTCAACAATCTTTTCACAAAAATCAGAGAATATAGCCATCATGCATGTTTGAAAGGTAGCAGGTGCATTGCATAAACCAAAAGGCATACGTCTATAAGCAAAGGTACCGAAAGGGCAAGTAAAAGTGGTCTTTTCTTGATCCTCTTTTGACACAGGTATTTGAGAGAAACCAGAATAACCATCTAGAAAGCAAAAAATGCGTATGTTTGGATAATCTTTCTAGCATTTGATCAATAAAAGGTAAAGGGTAATGATACTTTTTAGTAGCTTTATTTAGTTTGCGGAAATCAATTACCATTCTATAACCTGTAACGATTCTTTGTGGGATCAATTCATCTTTATCATTAGGGACAACAGTAATGCCTCCCTTCTTAGGGACACAATGGACAGGACTTACCCACTGACTATCAGCAACGGGATAAATTATACCTGCCTCCAGAAGCTTTAGTATTTCTTTTCTTAACACTTCTTTCATCTTAGGATTTAACCGTCGTTGGTGATCAACAACCGGTTTAGCGTCTTTCTCCAATTTTATTTTGTGCTGGCATAGAGTGGGACTAATGCCCTTAAGATCATCAAGAGTATATCCAATAGCAGCACGGTGCTTCTTCAGAGTTTGCAATAATTTCTTTTCTTCATGCTTTGAAAGGTTAGCACTAATAATAACAGGATATATCTTTTTCTCATCAAGATAAGCATATTTAAGAGTATCAGGTAATGGTTTAAGCTCAAACACAGGATCACCCTTGGGTGGAGGAGGATCCCGTAGGATTTCAACAGGCAAGTTGTGTTTCAAAATAGGTTCCTGTTTAAAGAATACTTCATCTATTTCCCTTCTTTCATTCATAAACATATCATTTTCATGGTCGAGAAGATATTGTTCTAACGGAGCATTAGGAGGCACGACAATAGAAGCAAGACCAATAATTTCATCTTCACTAGGCAATTCTTTATCATGGGGTTGTCTGCGAAATTTAGCAAAATTAAACTCATGAGACATATCCCCCAAACCAATAGTAACGACATCCTTTTTGCAGTCTATGCTAGCATTAACAATATTCAAGAAGGGTCTACCAAATATAATGGGACAAAAGTTATCTTATGGGGAACCAAGAATAAGAAAATCAGCAGGATATTTAACTTTCCCACACAAGACTTCAACATCACTAACAATCCCAATTGGTGAAATAGTGTCTCTATTGGCAAGCTTAATTGTAACATCAATTTCCTCTATCCAGCAGGTGCAATATCATGCATAATTTCTTTGTATAAGGAATGAGGTATTGCCCTTGCACTAGCACCCATATCACACAAGCCATCATAACAATGATCTCCTATTTTAACAGAAATAACAGGCATGCCTACAACAGGTCTATGTTTATTTTTAGTATCAGGTCTAACAATTCTAACAGCTTCATCACAAAAGTAAATAACATGCCCATCAATATTATCGGCCAAGAGATCTTTAGCCATAGCAATACTAGGTTCAACTTTAATTTGCTCAGGGGGTGCAGGTGTTCTAGTGTTACTCTTACGAACCACAGTTGAAGCTTTAGCATGATCCTTTATTCTAACAGGGAAAGGTGGTTTCTCAATATAAGCAGTAGGAACAACAGGATCAACATTAAAAGTGATAGTCTTTCCTTCAACTTTAATAGGTGCAACTACTTTTACTTCAATGGGAGGATTATATTTAAACCACTTCTCCTTAGGGAGATCAACATGAGTAGGAAAGGATTCACAGAAAGAAGCTACTATCTCAGAGTCAAGTCCATATTTAGTGCTAAATTCACGGAAAACATCGGTATCCATAAAAGATTTAAAACAATCAAACTTAGTTGTTATACCTGACTCCTTTCCTTCATCGAGTTCCCAATCCTCAGAGTTGCGTTTAAGTATTTCCAATAAATCCCATCTGAATTCAATAGTCTTCATCATAAAAGAACCAGTACAAGAAGTATCGAGCATGGAGAGATTATTGAGAGAAAGCCGATCATAAAAATTTTGAATAATAATTTCTCTTGAGAGCTCATGATTGGGGCATGAATATAACATTGACTTAAGCCTTCCCCAAGCTTGAGCGATGCTTTCTCCTTCGCGAGGCCAAAAATTATATATATAATTATGATCACGATGAACCAGATGCATAGGATAAAACTTCTGATGAAATTCCAATTTCAATCGGTTGTAGTTCCATGATCCCATATCATCACATAGCCTAAACCATGTCAATGCCTGTCAGGACCGGATTTTCGGGATATAAATTCTCCAGAAAATGGCCCTTGTGCTCACCAGCCCCAGGATTACTGTTAGCTGATGAGGCACCAACTTGATACAAGAATTCCAAGCAAGGTACAAAATATGAAGTACAAGACCATTGTGGCCTATGAGTACAACACTTGGTTTCTAGTGGTTGATGGCGGAAGCGGTTTGTGGTTCATCTGCGTCTATGGGACTCCATTTCCCACAAGAACAGCTGACCAGGATAACTCCTATCCTCGCGAGGCTGCTATCACCTTTACATGGGTTCCGGGGCTGTCATTGCAACGCTCTTCTCCACGCAAGAGAATCTGGCCAAGACAATAGCCAGGGACAAGCCAGTGAGTACGTTTGAATGTACTCGCAAACATCAAGAACACGGGTATAATATATCAAAACATGCTCCGAAATACTCTATGATCATAACGTCTGTCACGAAATATACGAAATCCATGATGTACGCATGTGGGTAAAATATGAATATGCAATATAGAAATAGAGTGTAGTGATCGAGTGTCTGAAATGACTCCTCGAAAAAGGGTGCAAATAAATTAACAATGCTGCAGTCGGGCGTCTGAGCGACACCACATAAAGGGCTTATAAATAAAAGAAATAACAAACATGCCACAGTCGGGCGTCTATGCGACGCCACATAAAGGGCTTATAAATAAAAGAAACAACAAGCATGCCACAGTCGGGCGTCTAAGCGACACCACATAAAGGGCTTATAAATAAAAGAAATAACAAACATGCCACAGTCGGGCGTCTATGCGACACCACATAAAGGGCTTATAAATAAAAGAAATAACAAGCATGCCACAGTCGGGCGTCTATGCGACACCACATAAAGGGCTTATAATGGATAAGCACAGTGAATATCCAGGAGGTAGAACCATCCGAGGGATACTCAATAATACAATTAAAGTAAATGGTTAGTCCACAATAATAGTAATCATAATCGTCACAAGTCACAAGTCATGATCCAAGTTCTGGTTTAACAGTTTTTCCTCCGAAGACCGACACTAAGACCGACACTTGACCTATCCCAGACTGTAGTCCTTAACCATGGACACGGCTATTCGAATAGATGTATAATCTCTGCAGAGGGTGTACTCTTTACCCACGGGTAACGGATTTCTTTAGTCCATCGGGACTAATTCCGTCTATGGTATTTTAATTGAAAACACGCCTGACCTGCACACACCAGCTTAACTTACCGGTGTCTGGAATCACCCACGACACCTGTCAAGCGAAACTCTAAGTGGGGAGGCTACAACCTCGACGTAGCATGGGATCACAAAATTTATACCGCGCGCAAACTAGGGGAGCTACCCCTTCGGCTACAACCGAAACACCCATGCCCCCGGACCGGATGACTGGCTTTAATCCATGGCCATGGGACCCTCATCACGGCCTCTCTGTACGGTGTGTGCTAGAAAGGGGTTGACAACTTACTGAACCGTACCCTACCTATGGCAGGGAAAAGTGGTAGTACGAAGCAAGTGTGGGGGTTACTGGACAAGACTCGATCTAAGGCCGACTCAGGAGGTTCAAGTGTTCCCTGCATGATTAGCATAACAAAAATATTTCCATTAACAGGTAAGCTTAACACTCATCAAGCCCCACCATGCCATACCGGACATACTTGTCTCAACGAGGAACTAGGGACAAGCTCGCGTCTACCCAAGACCGCGACTTTCCCGACTTCCTTCCGGCATGCATGAGAGGCTCACGAGGATGATCACCATTACCAGCATATCCGTTTATAACAGCAAAGAAATCTCCATTATGCACTCATGCGTATGATCTTACCGTCGCATAAAATAGCGTATGCTCCAAGTCAAGGTGATGTTGTAACCGTATCAACAACATCCAAAAATATTATGCCAGGGTTCAGAATGCTTGCCTTCAAGTGTATGCATGTGGGGGTGCATTTTTTGAAGGTTGCCTTTTCTCCAAAATCCTATTTTGAGAAATATTCAAATAACACACATTTCAAATACAGTACAAAAAGTTGTCCCAAATATTTTCGAAATAAATCTTAAAATAAACTAGATGAAATTTGAGAGAGGTAGGAAAAAGAATCAACTCATTTGGAGTTTTATTTTAAAAGTTATAGCCAGTCAAAGATTAGTCAAAGTTTTGTTTTAATAAAATCAAAAAAAGAAAACGCTTCGGGGGAGAATACGCTTTCGAAGCAGAGGAGACGTACTCCGGACTTTGCGCTTTCACTTAACCAGAGAGGACGGCCGCGCGGGTCACTGACAGTGGGTCCAGGGGGCCCACTGGTCAGGTTTGGCTGGTCTTCCCTCCCTCCTCTCTCTCTGCCCGAACGGTGGCAGGCCTCCGGCGATCGCCGTCGACGAACGGCGGCTCTTCGAGGGCACCTGAGGGCAGGGATGGACCCGCCAGACCGGGGCGGTCCTCCCGGTGGGCGCTAGGCAGGTGGGGACGGAGGAAGTTACCGGCGGCGAGCTCCGCGGCGGACGGTGGTTCAGGAGCAAAGAGGGCTTCGGGCTATGGTGGTCCTTGGTCGAGTCTGAGGTGCTGGGCAGCTCCGCAAGACCATGGGGAGATGGCTGGTGGCGTTGGATAGGCGGGGAAGGGTCCGGCTGCGACGTGCTGCACCGGATTGCGGCGGCGACCGAACTAGCCGGAGGCGGGGAAGAAAGCTTCTTCCGGTCAATCCGCGGCTAGGGGAGCTCTAGGGGGAAGGTCTGAGGTTGCTTGAGTACTAGGTTGAGCTTGGAGTCCCCTTATATAGGCGCTCGAGGTCGGTCCCGCGGCGGCCGTGCATAAGATCGCCGGCGACCGCTGTGCTGTAGCCGCAGGACTACGTGGCGGCGACGAGCGCGTGCCGACGGCTTGCGGATAAGCTCGGGCTATTCCCAGGGGACAGCTGGCGCGCGCGGGTGGCTTGGGCGGCGCCGTCCACTGCAGAGGCTCGCTGCCGACGCTGGCGTGCCGCCAAGGGAGCTCTGACGGCGGCGCTGTAGGGCGCCAGGGAGGCTTGGATGGTTCTGGTGAGTGGGCGAGTGCATGGCGTGGCTCTGTAGGCGAGCAAGGGCCGGGGTGCGACGCGGCGACCCGTGCGCACGCACGTGCAAAACGCACGCTCTGGCCGCGCCCAGAGCACGCACACCAGGTGTTCGACGAAATGCCACCGCGTGCTAGAGAGCTTGGGTGAGGCTGGTAGTTAACAGGCCAGGGTTAGGGATAGCTAGGAGGTTAGTGGACATGCTGGATGGGTCAGGGGCTCAAGTTCACAATGCAAACTAGAAAACATGCCAAAACTGTCCCTGCACACAGGGTGTTCGACAGAATGCCATGGGCATCTAGGCAACTCTTGGGGTGGCCAAACTCTCCAGTTCCTAGTCTCTCTAGGGGCTAAAGAAAGTGGTAAGGTTAGTTTGGCAAAAACAGAAATTTGTTAGTGCAAGTTTTTGAGAAAACCAATTTTGGGCAGAAACTAAAGGCTATCATTGCATGCACCAAAAATACTCCAATGGGTCCAATCTCCTGGACTTAAGGGTTTGGTAGGGAGGACTATAAGTAGGAAAAAGCTCATGGGTACTAGAACAAAATAAAATGGGGTTGCAGTACAAATCACCAAACTGGACCAGAATGAAAATGAGGTTGATTCACTCAAATCTTTCAAAGAACAACACTGGGTTTTTGCATGAAGTTGAATTATGAGCATCTACTGACATCTCCAAACACTTGGAAGAATTTTTAGAAGAATATTTAAATAGGTTGTAGTGCAAAAATACCTACTGGACCAGATTTGAAAAATTGATGTAGAGTTCAAAATCTCCAATGACCAAAAGATAGTTTTGCATAAAAGTGATGTGGAAACCTCACATTACATCCCCAAATTTTGGTGAAAATTTTAAAAGCATTTATCAAATGGTTGCAGTGCAAAAGGGGCTCCAAATTTATGAAAGGTCATTTTAAAAGAATAAAGCTCATGGAAAAATAATTATGCAAATAAATCCACTGATAAAGAATTGATTTTATAAAGAGGGCATACAAGTCCAATAATACTTTTGGAAAGTTTCCACTTGAGGTAAAAACCCACAATATTAAAGAGAAGGGGGTTCTGAAATCAAAGGAGAAATCCAGAAAAATAAAAATTTAATTTCCTGGCAGAATTTTAATTAGTAACACAAGGTCAAATTTTTGGGGTGTTACAACACTACCCCCCTTAAGAAAAAATCTCGTCCTCGAGATTTGTTAAGGGTTGTTTTAAAAATAATATTCCTATTAGTTGAAAACAAGAGTTTGCTCATAGCACAAATTTAGGGTACAAACATAAGCTGCAACACACAAATAAACATAGCCATGATGTTTATAATGAAACTGGCAAAAGGACAGGGTCCTGAGAAAACGTCTCTGGTAATGGGGCGCATAAGCAGACATCCTTTAATAATGGTGATACTGAATCACACCATTACAAGGCGTAGAAATAATAAGGCTCGTTACTACTCGAGTGACTTAGTTTACTCCGTTAATATCTAAGCGGGCTTGCCTAGTGGACGCCGAAGCTTCCCCACGGGTTTCACCGTCGGGATTAGCCGGATGAGGTTGAGGGGCTGCAGGGTCGGGGTAGCGACTATGACCATCGCGGGGGTTGTTGGCCACAACCCCGTTGGAGTGTGCTCCCAAAAGGCGACGAAGCACTTCTGGGGACGCCAAAGCGTTTTGGCCGATGGCTGGGGCAGACCTCAAGGGCTCGATCGGGTGTCCGAACAGCACGACTGGGTTGTCGGTGTCGGGCTCCACTTCTCCTCTCGCCGGGGCTCGGCGAAACAGTTCTCCACGAGCTGCGATCAGATCCAGGGTGATTTGATCGAACAGTTCCTCTAGTGCACTTACATAGCGCACCAGATGCAATAGTGCAGGATCCGTCTCGTGATCTCCGTTGGCAACCTGGGGCGGCCTTCCATACCCGTCACGACTGGGGTAGTAGTAGAACGAGCGACAGTTAACTCTGGGCGACAAGTGCCGGAGTTGAACTATAGCTTCTCGAGCTGCCAGCTGGATGGCTTGTGGCTCAAAGGGAGTGGTCCTCCCAGTGAACCTGTAGGGGCGTTCTGGCGATAGACCCCTACCATAAATGTGTACAGTGGCCCAGAACTGACGGCTCTCACCGTTCATGAGTTCTTGGTACACAACATATTCTGGGGGCTCTTCTAATGCATAGGCACGGCGAGTGAGGTTTGCGAGCACGATCACAAAACCTCCAACGTTGGTTGCTGTGGTCTCATTGTGAACAATGGGGCCAGGCATCGTGACTTGGTTTGGGAAAGAGGCTGTGCTGTGCTGGGTTGAGGCTAGCGTGCCCTTTTTATAGAAAAAGGGGCGGAGTCTTCCTTCGCACGCTTGCGAATGAGACAAGATAGGTGTCGGTCACTGGCGCGTGATCGACAGGCTAAGCTGATAGGTTGGGCGCCGACAGCCCAAAAGCGTCGGGGTCACTGTGTGGCTATCTTACACGAGAAGCTTGGCCGGGGTTGGGTTAAGGTATGGTGGGTTGGTTATCCTAGGTTTATTAACCTGGCTAAGATAGGGTTAGCCAATGGTCAGCCTGGCTCTGATACCAAGTCTGTCAGGACCGGATTTTCAGGATATAAATTCTCCAGAAAATGGCCCTTGTGCTCACCAGCCCCAAGATTACTGTTAGCTGATGAGGCACCAACTTGATACAAGAATTCCAAGCAAGGTACAAAATATGAAGTACAAGACCATTGTGGCCTATGAGTACAACACTTGGTTTCTAGTGGTTGATGGCGGAAGCGGTTTGTGGTTCATCTGCGTCTATGGGACTCCATTTCCCACAAGAACAGCTGACCAGGATAACTCCTATCCTCGCGAGGCTGCTATCACCTTTACATGGGTTCCGGGGCTGTCGTTGCAACGCTCTTCTCCACGCAAGAGAATCTGGCCAAGAAAATAGCCAGGGACAAGCCAGTGAGTACGTTTGAATGTACTCGCAAACATCAAGAACACGGGTATAATATATCAAAACATGCTCCGAAATACTCTATGATCATAACGTCTGTCACGAAATATACGAAATCCATGATGTACGCATGTAGGTAAATATGAATATGCAATATAGAAATAGAGTGTAGTGATCGAGTGTCTGAAATGACTCCTCGAAAAAGTGTGCAAATAAATTAACAATGCTGCAGTCGGGCGTCTGAGCGACACCACATAAAGGGCTTATAAATAAAAGAAATAACAAACATGCCACAATCGGGCGTCTATGTGACGCCACATAAAGGGCTTATAAATAAAAGAAACAACAAGCATGCCACAGTCGGGCGTCTAAGCGACACCACATAAAGGGCTTATAAATAAAAGAAATAACAAACATGCCACAGTCGGGCGTCTATGCGACACCACATAAAGGGCTTATAAATAAAAGAAATAACAAGCATGCCACAGTCGGGCGTCTATGCGACACCACATAAAGGGCTTATAATGGATAATCACAGTGAATATCTAGGAGGTAGAACCATCCCAGGGATACTCAATAATACAATTAAAGTAAATGGTTAGTCCACAATAATAGTAATCATAATCGTCACAAGTCACAAGTCATGATCCAAGTTCTGGTTTAACAGTTTTTCCTCCGAAGACCGACACTAAGACCGACACTTGACCTATCCCAGACTGTAGTCCTTAACCATGGACACGGCTATTCGAATAGATGTATAATCTCTGCAGAGGGTGTACTCTTTACCCACGGGTAACGGATTTCTTTAGTCCATCGGGACTAATTCCGTCTACGGTCTTTTAATTGAAAACACGCCTGACCTGCACACACCAGCTTAACTTACCGGTGTCTGGAATCACCCACGACACCTGTCAAGCGAAACTCTAAGTGGGGAGGCTACAACCTCGACGTAGCATGGGATCACAAAATTTATACCGCGCGCAAACTAGGGGAGCTACCCCTTCGGCTACAACCGAAACACCCATGCCCCCGGACCGGATGACTGGCTTTAATCCATGGCCATGGGACCCTCATCACGGCCTCTCTGTACGGTGTGTGCTAGAAAGGGGTTGACAACTTACTGAACTGTACCCTACCTATGGCAGGGACAAGTGGTAGTACGATGCAAGTGTGGGGGTTACTGGACAAGACTCGATCTAAGGCCGACTCAGGAGGTTCAAGTGTTCCCTGCATGATTAGCATAACAAAAATATTTCCATTAACAGGTAAGCTTAACACTCATCAAGCCCCACCATGCCATACCGGACATACTCGTCTCAACGAGGAACTAGGGACAAGCTCGCGTCTACCCAAGACCGCGACTTTCCCGACTTCCTTCCGGCATGCATGAGAGGCTCACGAGGATGATCACCATTACCAGCATATCCGTTTATAACAGCAAAGAAATCTCCATTATGCACTCATGCGTATGATCTTACCGTCGCATAAAATAGCGTATGCTCCAAGTCAAGGTGATGTTGTAACCGTATCAACAACATCCAAAAATATTATGCCAGGGTTCAGAATGCTTGCCTTCAAGTGTATGCATGTGGGGGTGCATTTTTTGAAGGTTGCCTTTTCTCCAAAATCCTATTTTGAGAAATATTCAAATAACACACATTTCAAATACAGTACAAAAAGTTGTCCCAAATATTTTTGAAATAAATCTTAAAATAAACTATATGAAATTTGAGAGAGGTAGGAAAAAGAATCAACTCATTTGGAGTTTTATTTTAAAAGTTATAGCCAGTCAAAGATTAGTCAAAGTTTTGTTTTAATAAAATCAAAAAAAGAAAACGCTTCGGGGGAGAATACGCTTTCGAAGCAGAGGAGACGTACTCCGGACTTTTCGCTTTCACTTAACCAGAGAGGACGGCCGCGCGGGTCACTGACAGTGGGTCCAGGGGGCCCACTGGTCAGGTTTGGCTGGTCTTCCCTCCCTCCTCTCTCTCTGCCCGAACGGTGGCAGGCCTCCGGCGATCGCCGTCGACGAACGGCGGCTCTTCGAGGGCACCTGAGGGCAGGGATGGACCCGCCAGACCGGGGCGGTCCTCCCGGTGGGCGCTAGGCAGGTGGGGACGAGGAAGTCACCGGCGGCGAGCTCCGCGGCGGACGGTGGTTCGGGAGCAAAGAGGGCTTCGGGCTATGGTGGTCCTTGGTCGAGTCTGAGGTGCTGGGCAGCTCCGCAAGACCATGGGGAGACGACTGGTGGCGTTGGATAGGCGGGGAAGGGTCCGGCTGCGACGTGCTGCACCGGATTGCGGCGGCGACCGAACTAGCCGGAGGCGGGGAAGAAAGCTTCTTCCGGTCAATCCGCGGCTAGGGGAGCTCTAGGGGGAAGGTCTGAGGTTGCTTGAGTGCTAGGTTGAGCTTGGAGTCCCCTTATATAGGCGCTCGAGGTCGGTCCCGCGGCGGCCGTGGATAAGATCGCCGGCGACCGCTGTGCTGTAGCCGCAGGACTATGTGGCGGCGACGAGCGCGTGCCGACGGCTTGCGGATAAGCTCGGGTTGTTCCCAGGGGGCAGCTGGCGCGCGCGGGTGGCTTGGGCGGCGCCGTCCACTGTAGAGGCTCGCTGCCGACGCCGGCGTGCCGCCAAGGGAGCTCCGACGGCGGCGCTGTAGGGCGCGAGGGAGGCTTGGATGGTTCTGGTGAGTGGGCGAGTGCATGGCGCGGCTCTGCAGGCGAGCAAGGGCCGGGGTGCGACGCGGCGACCCGTGCGCACGCACGTGCAAAACGCGCGCTCTGGCCGCGCCCAGAGCACGCACACCAGGTGTTCGATGAAATGCCAGCGCGTGCAGAGAGCTTGGGTGAGGCTGGTAGTTAACAGGCCAGGGTTAGGGATAGCTAGGAGGTTAGTGGACATGCTGGATGGGTCAGGGGCTCAAGTTCACAATGCAAACTAGAAAACATGCCAAAACTGTCCCTGCACACAGGGTGTTTCACAGAATGCCATGGGCATCTAGGCAACTCTTGGGGTGGCCAAACTCTCCAGTTCCTAGTCTCTCTAGGAGCTAAAGAAAGTGGTAAGGTTAGTTTGGCAAAAACAGAAATTTGTTAGTGCAAGTTTTTGAGAAAACCAATTTTGGGCAGAAACTAAAGGCTATCATTGCATGCACCAAAAATACTCCAATGGGTCCAATCTCCTGGACTTAAGGGTTTGGTAGGGAGGACTATAAGTAGGAAAAAGCTCATGGGTAGTAGAACAAAATAAAATGGGGTTGCAGCACAAATCACCAAACTGGACCAGAATGAAAATGAGGTTGATTCACTCAAATCTTTCAAAGAACAACATTGGGTTTTTGCATGAAGTTGAATTATGAGCATCTACTGACATCTCCAAACACTTGGAAGAATTTTTAGAAGAATATTTAAATAGGTTGTAGTGCAAAAATACCTACTGGACCAGATTTGAAAAATTGATGTAGATTTCAAAATCTCCAATGACCAAAAGATATTTTTGCATAAAAGTGATGTGGAAACCTCACATGACATCCCCAAATTTTGGTGAAAATTTTAAAAGCATTTATCAAATGGTTGCAGTGCAAAAGGGGCTCCAAATTTATGAAAGGTCATTTTAAAAGAATAAAGCTCATGGAAAAATAATTATGCAAATAAATCCACTTATAAAGAATTGATTTTATAAAGAGGGCATACAAGTCCAATAATACTTTTGGAAAGTTTCCACTTGAGGTAAAAACCCACAATATTAAAGAGAAGGGGGTTCTGAAATCAAAGGAGAAATCCAGAAAAATAAAAATTTAATTTCCTGGCAGAATTTTAATTAGTAACACAAGGTCAAATTTTTGGGGTGTTACAATGCCTTTCCCTTCAAAGATAAAGGGAAGACCTTCTTCTTGATAACATCCTCGGGCATACCTGCAAGCTTAAATAATCTACAAACTTCATCCACATATATTATGTGCAAATCGGGATGCAATGTTTCATCTCCTGTAAAAGGATTAGCTAGGAGTTTCTCTATCATACCCGAAGGAATCTCAAAGTAAACATTTTTAGTAGGTTCAGTAGGTTGAGGAGCAACTCTTTGCTCTATTGGTCGGGGTGAAGATACCCCGAACAAGCCCCTCAAAGTATTACTTTCAATAGTAAGAAGTGACAGTAAATTTCAGCACACTATATAAAATTTTCCTTACCAAATTCCACTTACCAATGGCGCTTCACTCCCCGGCAACGGCGCCAGAAAAGAGTCTTGATGACCCACAAGTGTAGGGGATCTATCGTAGTCCTTTCGATAAGTAAGAGTGTCGAACCCAACGAGGAGCAGAAGGAAATGACAAGCGGTTTTCAGTAAGATATTCTCTGCAAGCACTGAAATTATTGGTTACAGATAGTTTTGTGATAAGCTAATTTGTAACGGGCAACAAGTAATGAAAGTAAATAAGGTGCAGCAAGATGGCCCAATCCTTTTTTGTAGCAAAGGACAAGCCTGGACAAACTCTTATATGAAGGAAAACGCTCCCGAGGACACATGGGAATTATCATCAAGCTAGTTTTCATCACGCTCATATGATTCACGTTCGTTACTTTGATAATTTGATATGTGGGTGGACCAGTGCTTGGGTACTGCCCTTCCTTGGACAAGCATCCCACTTATGATTAACCCCTATTGCAAGCATCCGCAACTACGAAAGAAGTATTAAGGTAAACCTAACCATAGCATGAAACATATGGATCCAAATCAGCCCCCTACGAAGCAACACATAAACTAGGGTTTAAGCTTTTGTCACTCTAGCAACCCATCATCTAGTTATTACTTCCCAATGCCTTCCTCTAGGCCCAAACAATGGTGAAGTGTCATGTAGTCGACAATCACATAACACCACTAGAGGAAAGACAACATACATCTCATCAAAATATCGAACGAATACCAAATTCACATGACTACTTATAGCAAGACTTCTCCCATGTCCTCAGGAACAAACGTAACTACTCACAAATCATATTCATGTTCATAATCAGAGAGGTATTAATATGCATAGAGGATCTGAACATATGATCTTCCACCAAATAAACCAACTAGCATCAACTACAAGGAGTAATCAACACTACTAGCAACCCACAGGTACCAATATGAGGTTTTGGGACAAATATTGGATACAAGAGATGAACTAGGGTTTTAGAGGAGCTGGTGCTGGTGAAGATGTTGATGGAGATTGACCCCCTCCCACTAAGAGGATCGATGATGATGACGATGGTGATGATTTCCCCCTCCCGGTGGGATGTTTCCCTGGCAGAACAGCTCCACCGGAGCCCTAGATTGGTTCCGCCAAGGTTCCGCCTCGTGGCGGCGGTGTTTTGTCCCGAAAACTTCCTTCTGATTTTTTCCAGGGTGAAAGACTTCATATAGCAGAAGATGGGCACCGGAGGCCTGCTAGGGGGCCCACAAGACAAGGGGGCACGCCCCCCACCCTCATGGCCAGGGTGTGGGCCCCCTCTGGTTGATTCTTTCACCAGTATTTTTATTAATTCCAAAATGTGCCTCCATGAAGTTTCAGGACTTTTGGAGTTGTGCAGAATAGGTCTCTAATATTTGCTCCTTTTCCAGCCCAGATTCCAGCTGCCGGCATTCTCCCTCTTTGTGTAAACCTTGTAAAATAAGAGAGAATAGGCATAAGTATGGTGACATAATGTGTAATAACAGCCCATAATGCGATAAATATCAGTATAAAAGCATGATGCAAAATGGACGTATCAGCCCTCGAGGCCCATGGCTTGTATTCTGATGCTGGTATGACTTAGTTTATTTTAGAGTAGTGTTGTGATATCTTCCCGTGAGTCCCTGATCTTGATTGTACAGTTTGCGTGTATGATTAGTGTATGATTGAATCGGGGGCGTCACAAGTTGGTATCAGAGCCGACTACCTGTAGGAATCCCCCTTCCACACTCCTTGGCCGAAGTCGAGTCTAGACATGACAAAACTTTTACTAACATGGCCGTGTGTCTTACGGGCCCACGTCGCCATTTGGGTGGTATTAGGATCTTTTACTCCTCGACCTTTACTCCGGGACTCTGAACTCTCTTCTATTCGGGTTAAATTATTTTTTACTAACTCTGACTCGAGGTTCTCGTAACTACTTTCTTCCGGAGAGCCCCTTCATTCCAGATGATGGCCTGCTTCACTAGAAGATTCCGAAGATACTCTCTGATATTCTCTCGAGACTTTGTACCCATAACTTTTGCTATTCCTGTCCACCAGTAAATCCTTATGGATAACTGCTTAGACTTGTCGTTCATACCTTCATTCCCAGTTGCCCATGTTATTACTTGATACCCTGAAAAATTCTCTGACATTCTGAGAATCCTTTGTGCCCATCGCTTTGCAGCTCTTTTCCGCATTAATGCCCCTACGGATAATTCCTCGCACATAAGTAGTATCCTCTCATCACTAGTTGTTCATGTGTTTCACAAGGATCTTCAAAAATACTATTCAATCTCCCGAAAATCCTCAGCAGCTTATTGCTCTTGAAATTCTTGCTTGCTTGCATTATGGTTAATGTAATCTTATTGACAACCTTTGCCATTAACATTTTGAGTCCGTTGATTCAATATGTTGCGAATGCTTGCAATCCTCATTCGGATCCTAGTATTCACCCTTCCAACTCAGATGTCTCTTTGAACAGGAGCTGATTCTCGACCAATCAAATTACCATCGCTTGTACCCCTAAGCCTACTCAACTTATCGATCCATGATCAGAGCGTTTGCTTCTCATCCGTTGATTTGGAAATCATAATTCTTTTGCATTTGAGCTTTGAGTTAGTCAGTTGTTTCTATGACCTGATGCCCTTGCATTCTTTCTCCTTCTGATTGAGTACCATACTCACATTAGATTCCTTGTGGTCCGCGAGACCAATTGCTTGGTTATTATCTGACAATGTCCTTCATATCCCATAACCTTGAGAGTTTCTCCCCTGATACATAATGCCATTGGTAAATCCTATTCTCTGATTTGGCCAGCCATGCTCTGCTTTTGAGCTGGTGATATTTACTATTGAAGCTTGTGGTATATGTTTTCGCGATGCCCCGATGGGTTGAACCTATGCCTTCCTTAATATGTGTGAACTCGAAAGTTTTCCCGAGTCATACTCTTCTGGTATTTTGCCAGATAAAATTTCAACACTACAACTTCATCAAACGCGAGAAGTAAATGAAAGGTTATGCATTGGAGAAGTGGGGGTTGACCTTGAACTTTGTGTTCATGCCCATGGACACGATGTAGATCTTCTCATCGAAGCTTCTTTTAAAATTAATTATTCCCTTGGTATAAGTTCATCTTATATCTAGGATCTGGCCTTTTGCAATCGTGGTTCCGACCATGTTCTCCTTTAAATACCATTTCTTGTGCAAGTTTAAGCACTTGTCTTCTATAGAGCAATACCCCAGTCCAACCTCTACTTTGATCTGTCGTCGAGTATTACCCCATTGGTATCTCGAGATTATCACGGAACAACATAACTTCTTATGAGTTCTTCATCAAGTACTACATTCTCACCGATTCCATTTTTTCCTGGGTTCTGAGTTATTAATCACTCTAGGACACCGATAAGTGAATCAATTCTGCACTCTGATTCAATAACTCTAACTAATTTTCGTTACTACGAGTTTGATAATCCTTCAAGTCATTCCTAGCCTAAGCGGCTATATCATTATCGGGCTAATTTTTAACCGTGCTACCTCGTCCCTATTCTCGGAGCACAACTTTCGACGATGAGCTAAGCTTACGTCAATCTTCCTTGTCTTATCGTTTCACCTCAAACAACAAGCTTGATTTTGAGTTTGTGTCGTACCCATGGTTCCAATAACCTTTCGCTTCATCATTCCTTTGACTTGATGTGGTCGCTGATTGATTACATCTTCTTGAAACCTCTCGACAAATTTGTCGTGATCGTTGTCAACAATTTGACTTCTTCCAAGTTGTGTGTTGAATTCAGGATGAGTAATACCATCCTTGCCCCCTCGATGATTTGTATTAACATCGACAACATTCTCGCATTCCCTCCGACCCAAAACTTGGTCATGTTTTGTGTATTTTCCTTTCTATCCAACTTATATTATGATTCTATCTTAGACTATTACCATCTGTTACGTCAAGAATGTTGAGGGAATTACCTCAACTATTAATTCTTGATATAGTAATACTTCTCACCATCACCATTCTTTCTTGGTCCCCGTGTTGGTTCTAACTGGGATACCAAGAGGTGAACGGTGCTGTTTGGATTCTGCCCTTCTAGCAACCCTATTGCTTTGAAGTTAATGGTCGGCCGTTCATTCTTAGACTATTGATTATTGAATCACCGTTCTGACATTGGCTGTGCAACCCAACCCATATTTCGGGCGCACCTTTCAACCAATGTTTAATTGTGTATGTTTTCCTTGAGCATACTCCATTATATCATTTGATCTGACAAATGTTATCTCCTTATCCACATAATTGTGGAGATCCATCTTTTTGGATATCTCGTTGAATTATTGCTGAGTCCATCAGCCAGCTCCTCATCCTCTCCTTGGCTTAATGATGAACCCTTGTTTGGAACTTGCTTCCATAGTTCATTTCCCGAGAATCATATAATGTCATCTTGTCAATTGTGTTGCACATCTTCTTCTCAGGCATCCTGAGTCTGAGGTATCCTAACACCAATCAGATCTGAAAATCGGTCAGATATTATGGTTGGAACATATTTCCAAAAGTTATAACATTGGTCTTTATATGACCCAGTAAGGTGATGTCATGCCTAGCACACCTGGCCAAAGGACCTATTGTTATAGTTCCATTTTAGCAAGGTTAGCCATTCTCCCATGAGAAAATTGTAAAACTTATTCTATAAGTTGTTCCTGATGGATCCTTTGTGTATCCAAAATCTGACCCTTACATGATGACCATGTCAATGCTATATCGAAGCATGTATGTGGTACTCCTATCGTCAATAAGAACATTTGAAGCACAATGCTAAAATTTCTTTATCAATTATTCAAACGCTGTTGTTGGGTAATGTCATGAAATTCTTCTCCCTTTACCTAAATGGTTTTCTACTTCTATCCTATCATGGATGCCATGCTCTGTTTGTCCTTGGGAAGGATATGCCCCTGAAATATGTGTTTAAACACATTTTCCTTTCTATTGTTCTGCTTAATTCATAATCATATTATCCTTTCCATTGTTTGGATTTACCTTTCTTGAGGTCTATATGATCTAAGCAGTAATATTCTCCTGCTTATGTAAACACCTCGGTGTACAATTCTGTCAAGCAAGACCCTGTTACTATTGTTGATGACATTCCAGTAGCCATCGATGGACGAGAACTTTGCCTAATGGTCTGCCTCGTTCAACGAGCAGGAAAATGGTTCTCTTCGTCCCTCGCCCTTGGTACCGACATTGTTGCCGGCATAACTGATAGGCTACCCTCTGACATGTCTTGCTATCATGACCGTGCAAGATGTCAACACCCTTCCTACTTTTAACCACATGGTGGGCCCATAACCCACAGTTCCACAGAATCGAAACCTAACTCTCATGTACCCCCTGTTGCCAAAGTTATTCCTCGCGCTTTATTTCGCAAGTAATTCACGGGCCACCTTCCTAGTGATATATTCTGGTATCAGACGCAATACTTGCTCTCGTTGCTCTGGACCCCTTTCACACTTTTTTCAGACATCGAACGATTCCCTACCCGTTTGAAACTTCTCATGGTACCTTCTTACTTTGCTCTCGATATCTTCTTAAGTTTCAATTCGAGAGATACTTATGCTTCTTCCCCTGAGTTAACCGTCCGATGCTCAATTTTGTTAGAATCCGTCCTTATAGAGTTTTCCTCCTCTTATCCTTTCTTAAGTATGGTGAAGATCCTGAAGGAAGGACGACAACTTCATCATGATGCATTGATGCATAGGAATGGAGACATCAACGCTATGGATTGACCTCTTCGAGGAGAGCAACCAAGACCGAGAAGACTCGATAGAATTTCGTGACCAAATCTGTCCCCCTTACAATACCTCTTAAATCTCAGGACGAGATTTCTTGTAGTGGAGGAGATTTGTAACAACCTGATAATCATGCTACAGTAATCTCCCCTCTAATATTGCTAAGTCATCATGTTGTCAAGCTTAAGTACCACTTGCTCAAAATCGAACTCAAATTCCAATTCAAATTGAAAGTCAAATTTCTATTTCTTCAAACTGTCCAAAAACAAAATGTTCATTAGGTTGAAAATATTGATTAGATAATTGTCATGCATTAGCAAACATTTTTATAAATGTTTAAAATGCCCCTAGCTATCTTTGAATGACCCAACAGCACCCTTCCAACACTTTTAAATTCAAACAAAATATCAAATGTATTCCAGTGAGCTTCAAGCTTTTTGCGGCAGTGCCATTTAATGCAATTTGAATTATGTGGCAAGTTACACTTTTGCAAAAATCAATTGGTGGTTCTACTTAATGCAAAAAGTGTAGAAAACTAAGCAGAAAAATAAAAAGGAAATGAAAAGCTAGCTACTGTAAACTTAGGCCCAATTACTACAGTAGTACCCCAGCCCAACTCCCCTTTTACTTCTTCCTCTGTTCACAGGGGGCTGGGTGGCCGCCGTGCACCCGTCCACGTCACGGATCGGCCACGTGCTGACCATCCCGTGGATCCCCGGCGTCCTACAAGACCTTCCTCGACGCCATGGTCGAACCCTAGGCCACACTCTTCCCCCTCCCTCGCGCCGCTTTCTTCCCGCAGCGCTCGGCCAACGCCGTCATCGCCATGGCCACCATTATTCTCATGCGCACCAAGCTCCCCGCCGGCTGAGATCACACCTGGAGCATTGCCTGCCTCGTCCGCGTTGACTGGAGGGACTGGATCGAGATGGAGTGGACCACATCACCGGGATCGACCTCATCCCCTTCCTTCGATCGCCATCGTTCAACCTCGTCGATCGCCTCGTCTGCGCTTCTAAACCTTCGCCGAGCCACTCGTGTGCTTCGATGTGAGCGCCTGCACCTTTCTCCTTCTAAACTAGCTCGGATTCGAGCTCGAGCAAGCCACCGCCGTAGCCATAGCTCCCCTGTCCGCCATGGCCGGAGCTCGTTGGAGCTGCCGCGCGCTGCTGCTCCCATGCACGCGCTGCCTGCTGCTCTGTGCTGCTTGCTGCTGCTCCTGTGTACGCGCTGCCTGCTGCTCGGTGCTGCTAGCTGCGGCTGTTGCTTAAGTTGCCGCCACTGCTCACCCGTCGTCATTTCCATTCTCAGATCCAGCCACCCCCGCTCGCGCTCGCCCAAGCGCCCGCCCGCTGCCGCGTCCGCCTGCGCCTGTGGACGCCCCGCTCACCCCTTCTGCCTACTGCTGCTGTTACCCGCGCCGGCTCCGTCCGCGGGCGTCCGCGCCACGCGCCCCCCGGTATGCCCCGCGCCCGAGCTCCGGACGGGCTCGTGTTCGCCGCGCCCATCGCCGTGAGCCCCGCCACGCCTGCTGCTACACCCCCTTGCCGTAGCGCTCCCCATGTTTCCTGCTCGTCGCCCCGCCTTTGTCCCGCTGACGCCGACCACCCTCGCCTCCCTACTTGCCGCGCCGCCACGTTGGTCGCTGCTGCCGGCAGCGCCGTGGCCGGCCCCTGCCTGCACGAGCGCTTGCGCGCTGACCTGCTTGCTGTGACACGGCCAGATAGGCCCCTGCCCTGTTAATTTAGCAGTAGGATTAGTTTAGGTTGAAGTTAAATCAATTAATTGCTAAGTGATACTGACATGTGGACCCACCTAGTTAGTTAGATTAATTAAAACTTGCTTAAAACTCACACTCACTGACACGCGGGTCCAACTGGATCCGTTGAACAGTCGAACATGCTGACTGGGCCAGTCCAGTCACTAGCAGGTGGGTCTAGTGGACCCCCTTGACGAGTCAACGGTCCAAGTTGACTGCTGACAGGGCAGTCAACTGGACCCCACCTGTCAGCCTCTTGCACACTATTGGGTACACCTCTTTGTGTACCCGTAGTAGTTTAGGTAATTTTATTTTCGAAATAATAATAAATCTAGTAATTCTAGAATATTGTTAAAACTTTAAAAAATCATATAAAATAAACCATAAGTCAGATGAAAATAATTTGTATACGAAAGTTGCTCAAAACGACGAGACGAATCCGAATACGCTCTCCGTTTGTCTGCCACGCATCCCTAGCATAGTGAACATGCAACCTTTTCCCTTCGGTCCGTCTGTCCGAAAACGCAAAACACCGGGAATACTTTTCCGGATTTCCCCCCCCTTCGCCGGTACCGCCTACTACCGCGTTAGGTCACCCCTAGCACTACGTATTGCCATGTTATGCTTTGTGATGCTTTGATTGCTCTGTTATTTATTGTGTTCCCCCTCCGTCAGTTCTTTTCAGTAGACCTCGAGACCGCTGCTGATACCCCTGTGATCGACTACATCGACGATGACCCCTCCTTCTTGCCAGAGCAACCAGGCAAGCCCCCCTTGATCACCAGATATCACCTATTCCTTCTCTCTACTGCTTGCATTAGAGTAGTGTAGCATGTTACTGCTTTCGGTTAATCCTATTCTACTGCATAGCCTGTCATTGTTGCTACAGTTGTTAACCTTACCTGCAATCCTAAATGGCTAGTATAGGATGCTAGTATTCCATCAGTGGCCCTACATTCTTGTCCGTCTGCCATGCTATACTATTGGGTCGTGATCAGTCGTGAGGTGATCACGGGTATATACATACATGCATACCATACTTGTACATGTGGTGACTAAAGTCGGGTCGGCTCGTAGAGTACCCCCGGGCCCAAGGCGCGCTCGAACTTGGCTTGGAGGCGAAGCCAAAGGGCAAGTGCGGAGCGCCGTCGGCCCTAACCGCATGCGTCCTTGGCCGACACGTGGCGATTGATGGGACATGGGCGCCTCCGCTTCCCCATGCTGCCTCGGCAACCGTTCAACTTGACGAGACTCTGCTACATTGAGAGGAAACCATCATTACGTGCGATCATGGAGGCCGGTGGTTGGCCTCCTCCTGGTTATAAATGAAGAGAGGGGCGGAGCCCCCTTTGCTCATCTCCTTCTTCTCGCCGCCTGCTCCTTCTACTTTCTCCTCGTCCCACTGTCTTGCCGCGATACTCATGGCGCCGATTAGGAGGTTCTTCGCCGCGGAGAAAGGGAAAACCCCTCACGAGGAGAAGGGGCCAGTTCCGCCGAAGAACAGGTTCATCCGTCCCCGCGAGGTTGGCGTGAGGCTGGAGGTGATGCGGCCTTGGTACGAGCGGCCTTCGCCTGGCTTCCCACTCCCACTGTATGCTTAAGCGCAAGGCTCCGGAGAAGGCAGGAGCGCCCCGCGCCGCACAAGCCACGGCCGTGGTGGCCAGACTGAGGTTGCACGAGCCGCCGGCCCACGAACCCATGCCAAGGGCTCCTCGCGCGAGTCCGTGGTGTGGGCGGTGATGCCACCGTGCACGTGGATACAGCTCCCGCGGTTCTTCGCCGAGGAGATGCCGCCGAGGGGGCCACTCAAGTTGTGGCTGCAGCATGCCGGGTGCTGCAGTCTGGCCACGGGAGCGGAGGTCGAGGTCGTCCCCCAAGGCAAGATCTTCATGACCCGAGGATGGGGCGAGGTCGCCCGCGCTTGCCGCGCGGAAGGGGCCCTCGCCATCCACTTCGAGTATGATGGCGCCTCCATGCTGTCCTTCAAGGTTTTCGACGAGGAGGACCGCCGCCTGGAGTGCTACCCTGGAGGCAACGGTCTGCGTGGGGGGCTGCGGGTGCTGGGCCTGCCAATGGGCCTGCCGCCAGCTCCTCCAGCAGCAGGGACGACTCCTGGGAGTCCAGCGACTCTCCCAAACCTACCGAGTCTCCGGAGACGAGCGACGACAGCTACGCGCCACTGAGCTCTCGCCGTGCCCAGAGCGCGGTAGCGGCGTCCGCCCGTCGTCGTCGATGACTTGGATGGATTCGGCGTCGGCCTCTTGTGGCCCACTGTTGATGATGGCGTCGGCGGTAACGTCCGTAGTCAGGGCTCCTCGAGGTTTTTCTTCTTTTGTTCCCTGCGAGGAATCGAGACGAACCCCGTGGGGGTGTGTAAAGAACCTGTAAGGCTTTTGCTTCAATGCTTATTATTCCAACTATAAGGTTGTGGTTGCGTATCTTGCTTCGGCATTGTCCCCCCTTTTCATCCTCACGGTAGCTTAGCACTCTACGCCGGCAGGTCCCAGTCCCCAGGCAAGCTTCAGCCGTCGCTGTTATGCCAGGTCGTGATGCCGTGGTCAAGGCCAGAAGGTGAGCGGCCCAAGGTCCGGTAAGACCTCCTGAGGCGCGATGCTCAAGAGGTCCCCTTTGGCATGCAAGCAGCTTCCTGAAGGCGGAAAAGTAAGGCGGCATTGCCGGAGCAAGGCTGCAAGAGTCGAAAAATTCCACACAACGGCGCCCCGCTAACACGAATATGTGACTTATCTTAACAAGCCTGAGGCGATTCCTTGCGTGGCGACCGATTTGCGCTTCAACGATGGTGCTACTAGGTAGGGCTCACGCCGGCCTCCCCTTTCCTTGCACATCTGAATGCTCTGCATCCTCGGGTCCCGACCATCGAGCGAGGCTCAGCCGCTGCTGGTATGCCAGGTCGCGATGCCATGGTCAAGGCCAGGGGTGAGGGCCGGAGAGTCAGTAGGAGCTCCTGAGGCGTGATGCTCAGGAGCCCCCCTTTAACGCGCAAGCGAATCACGTGAGAAAGGGGGCAGCCGGCGGGGCCGCCTGTAGCTAAGCTCTGGCGATTCCTGCGGGTTAGTCCGAGGGGAGAATATGACTCATAATCGCGTCTGCTGTCCTGCCGATGCTCTTTCCGCAAGAAGATGAAGGCACTGATGGTCTGGTGAGGTGACGTGCGCGGGGTGGGCCGCGAGCCAGAGCTCGATCTCTCAGGTTTGTCAGCTTTGCAGGGATGGACCCGAGCACAAGCGCCATGCCAGCATGTGTAGCCCCCGTTGCGTGATGAGCAGGAGGCCGGTCAGCAACGCGGGAGGCTGCGAAGAGCAACAAGCAAGTAGGTGACAACATAAAACATCTTATGGAAGGAGGCAAGCTAGTTCGGATAGATGCAAGAACGATACATGCCATAGCGACGGACCCATGCGTCCTTGGGATGATGCAGCCCGAGGGGCGCCCCCCAACAAGGTAAATTAAAGATGCAAAGGATACATGTCGCAGGGACAGGCCTGTGCGACCTGGGGATAATGCAGCCCAAGGGGCGCCCCCAACAGGATGAACCAGAAAAATGTCACCTAGCACTGTTGCTGGAGATATGTTGAAGCAGCTGAAGACGCGTGCTGAAGAGGTCGCTCCTCACGAGCCGCATGGGTCTTGAACCTCGGGAGTCTTTGGAGGTCTGGGGGGCTCGCGAAGAACCGTCACCATCTCCGCCAGGACTGCCTGGTACCTGGCCTCCTGAGCCACCAGGACGCTCCGTAGGCAACGCTGGAAGGTAACAGCTGCGTTCGGCAAGCCAAATGGAATGCAAACATAGCTGTGAGGTGGACACTCACACCGACCAACGTGCGAAGGCCAGAAGCGTTCCTGGAATGCGGCCCTATTGAGCCCTGGGATGTTGACACAGACGCGCAGCTTGACGTCCTCGCCAGCATATGGAGTTGCGCCAGGTGGGGGGCGGCGGTCGCCGCGATGGCTCTTGCCTCTTGACGCTCCTCGGTCGCCTTGGTGATGAACTCCTGAGCACCAGGCGCCCCGTGCCTTGTGCCCTCATGAGGGAAGCGTGTGATGAAGGATGCCTCCACGTGGTGCCCGAGCGCCTCCCTCATGACGCTGGCTAAGTCGGAGGCCCTCCAGAAGAGAGCCCTCGAGCCCAACCTGAGGAGGGCGCCGGGCGCGCCTTCCTATGCGAGGGAGGGGGCGCCCCATCCATGGGCGCAGGTCCTGAGGTGGTGTGGCTGGAGGCACCGGTCTCCTGAGGCTCTTTGTGGAGCAGCAACTTCTTCTTCTTGGGGACAGCCTTAGGAGGGTAGATGGCGCCTTCGTGGTCCGGGTCTTAGACTGCCGCAGCCTGGTAGGTGCGCTCGAGAGAGCACACCGCGTCCTTTTCCTCACACGCGATCGTGATGGCATCGCAGTTCCCTGGCATCTTGAGGACATTGTAGCCATGATGGGTCACCACCATGAACTTGGCCAGGGACGAATATCCAAGGATGGCATTGTACGGTAGGCGGATGTGGGCGACGTCGAAGTCGATGAGCTCGGTGTGGTAGTTGTCGCGTTGGCCAAAGTTGACAGGGAGGCGAATCTGTCCTATCGAAGTGGTGGAGCCGTCGGTCACTCCTGAGAAGGGATTGGTGGGCTGCAGCTGATCATATGGCACTTGGAGGCGGTCGAATGTCTCGATGGAAAGAACATTGAGCCCCTCTACGCCATCAATGAGGGTCTTGGTGACAAGGACATTGCTGATGACGGGCGAGCAGAGCATCGGGAGGGTGCCGGCAGTTGTCGCGCACTTGAGCTGGTTGGACGAGCTGAAGGTGATGGAGCACTTGGACCACCTGAGCGGGCGCGTGGCCTCGAGCCTGGGGAGGGCCGCGTTCACCTCACGCACGAACTGCTTGAAGATGCGCTGGGAGGCTCGGGCCTGAGCGCCACTCAAGATGCAGGCGATGGCGCGCGGCTCCTGGAAGCCCCCAGCCCCCTCATCCTACTGATGATCGTTGTTCCTCCTTGGTGCTGGCGGCAGTGGAGGGAGGCCTACCCTGGGGACGGTCCTCGCGAGGCTGCTCCCTCCAGGCGCCCTCGGGAGGCTGGCCCTGCGAGCGGTCCTCACGAGGCTGACCGCGCCACTCCTAGCGGGGGCCACGGTCGTCCCAGCGTCCTCCACTTCGACCTCCTCCACGGTTGTAGCCTCGATCGTTGCGCTCGGGGCGTCGACCGAAGCGCCCGTCGCGGATAGCCTTGAGCTCTTGACAGTCATTGGTGTTGTTGTTGTGTACGTTGTGGAAGACACAGAATGGGCGACTGCCCTTGGATGACTCTGGGTGGTCGCAGTCGCGCTTCATCTCCGGCTCAGCCGTGAGCATAGCCGCCCCCTTGTGCTTCACGTCCTTGGTCTTGGCCTTCTTGTCATCTGGGTCAGCAGCTGGGAGCTCGAGGAGGGAGATGCGGCCCTCCTCAGCTCTCGCGCACTTGGTCGCCATGTTGAACATCTCTAGAGCCGTGCACATGTCCTCATGTATGGCGAGCTCCTCCTTCATCTTGACATCACGGACACCGTCAGAGAATGCTGAGATGATTGCCTCATCCGTCACCTTGGGGATCTTGAGGCGAACGTTGTTGAAGGACTGCATGTACTTCTGAAGGGTTTCCCCTGGCTGCTGCTTGATGCGCCACAAGTCACCCGCGACACGCGGGTGGTCGCGCGTGCCCTGGAAGTTGGTGATGAAACGCTCGCACATCTCGCCCCAGGAGGAGATCGCTCCCGCGGGCAGGTTCAGGAGCCACGAACGCGCGCCATCCTTGAGGGCCTCGGGAAACCAATTTGCCATGACCTTCTCGTCACCGCTGGCCGCCTCGATGCTCATCTTGTAGAGCTGCAGGAAATACTGAAAGTGCAACTATCCCTGGGTGGTTTTGGTAATTCCTAACAACATATAGCCCATTGAGCTAATGCTATTCCAAGATAAATATTTCAGGAAAGCTCAGTGATTGGCATGGCATGGATTAGAAAGTGGACCCTTCAAAATGCTAAGGACAGAAGATTGGCTCAAGCTCAAAGCACAAGACTCTACATTTTCTATTTTAGTGATCCAAGATCACATTGAGTCTATAGGAAAAGCCAATACTGTTAAGAAGGGATGAGGTGTTGCTTAATGAGGTTCTTGCTCAAAATGCTTAGTGGTATGCTCCAAAAACCCTCCACTACTTTCTCATATCCACATATGTCACAAACCAAAAGTCCAACTCGGCCCCACCGAAATTTCATATCCGGAGCCACCGAGTTCAGTTGACATAGCCATAGCAAGAAACCCTAGTCTTCTCGGTCTCACCGATCGGGATCTCGGTCTCATCGAGATGGGACTGTAATCTCTCTGTTTCCCTTCGTAACGTTTCGGTCAAACCGAGATGAGCGATCGGTCCCACCGAGTTTGTCTGACCAACTCTCTTTTTGTCTATTACCAAAATCGGTCCCACCGAGTTTGTGTAATCGGTCTCACCGAGATTACGTTATGCCCTAACCCTAATGAAATTGGTCCCACTGAGTTGACGTGTCGGTCCCACCGAAACACCTAACGTTCACATTTTGAACTAAATCGGTCCGACTGAGTTTCTTGATTCGGTCCCACCGAGTTCGGTGATTTGTGTGTAACGGTTAGATTTTGTGTGGAGGCTATATATACCCCTCCACCCACTCTTCATTCGTGGAGAGAGCCATCAGAACATGCCTACACTTCCAACACATATTTTCTGAGAGAGAACCACCTACACTTGTGTTGAGGTCAAGATATCCCATTCCAACCACATAAATCTTGATCTCTAGCCTTCCCCAAGTTGCTTTCCACTCAAATCTTCTTTCCACGAAATCCAAATCCTGTGAGAGAGAGTTGAGTGTTGGGGAGACTATCATTTCAAGCACAAGAGCAAGGAGTTCATCATCAACACACCGTTTGTTACTTCTTCGAGAGTTCATCATCCACACAAATTTTAATAAATCAAACAGTGCTGCTGCCTTATTAAAATCCAATAAAAATCATTTTAAAAATACCAAAATGATTTCAAATTTATTTTTCTCCAATTTTCTGATGTAGGGAATCATGTTACCCTATTTTCTGTATATTTTATTTTTGGAGAAAAATAATTTGAATAAAACTCAAATAAGTCCAATATTGGAAAATAATTTCAATGGGACATTGAATTTAATCCTTTGAAACTCCCAACTCCTATTTCATTTGTTTTGAAGAAGTCATATTATCTTCTCTCGTGAAAATCATTGAGTTGCATAAAGTTTCAGAATTGGAAAAATATTCTCGAATGAAATTCAAATACTTCCAACACCCCTTTTCATTTAAATAAATGGAAGAAGTCATGTCATCTTCTCTCGAGGGTTTTGTGATGAAAAGAATTTGAATTCATGGAGATCATAAAAGCAAAATGAAAATTTGGGAAAGTCCTTTTATTCCCTCTCATTTAACTTTCAAAAGATTTCGAATTCCACTCACTTTCAGTCAATCAATCAAACAATCAACCCAATCTATCTGTTTATTATAACATTCCAAAATTTAGAATTTTGGGATGTTACAAACCTACCACCCTTAAAATGAATCTCGTCCTCGAGATTCGGAGAGGCTAGCAAGAAAAAGGTTAGGGTTTGGGTTCTTCTCAAAATCCATCGATCATCACAGGGGGTCTGGGGTGCTACCACCCTTAGAACCTTTGTTACGGTTCCAGCAAAACTCGTATACTCCATCCTTGTTGTTGACAGTGTCAGTCTTCTCAGATTCTCGGAAAAATTCCTTCTCTTGCTCTTTGGGTAGCGGCATAACCTTTTCCTCAATTCTTCTGTCTTTCATCTCGGTAAGGTTATTCCGAGACTGGGTCTTCATAGCTGACGGGTCTGGCGCCAATACTAAACAACTATCGACATCTCATGGTGGTCAACAATTTACGGTTTCTCCTGCAGGAAAATGGGTCTGGGTTGAACCTCACCGTATAACCTACGGTTGGCAACAACTGCCGTGTACAAGGGAAACATTCTTATACCATTCTGAGGTTTAAACAAGGTTTAAATCGTCGTCACTCTACTATAGGTAAGTCACTCAGATTTACCATCCCGTATAGCAAAGCGAACAATAAGAGTAAGTCGGTATGGTGATCAATCCATCCCGCACCCAAATCATTACCTTGTATATGGTTTAGCGAATCTCGCATTCTAACACTCGGTCATCCTCGCAAGCATTGCAGAATTTCTCTTGTCGACGAACCAAGTTCGGATAAATCCATGGATTCTGCAAGCCAAACAAACATCTATCGTTCCTTCACAACTCTCAGGTTTTTGCGTTACTCCTATAAGATCGTCTGTCGATAAAAATCGTAACTTCTTCCAGGTTCTTCCCTTCAACAAGAGTGTGCTTGCTTCTTGGCAGGTCCTGGGGCCTGTGGGTTATGGCCCATCTCATCACTTGTAGTTCCTTGAACTCATCATCGAGCACTGATCATTATTCCAACATCCAGCTTCCAGCATTCTTAAATCCATCCCATTGTACTGTCTTCCTTCCTTCTATTGGCACCAAACTAGGACATGATTACTCAGACTCATCATGGAATTTCCATTGATCCATATTTCCAACATCATACCTCCTTTATATCCAATAGTAATTTATCTCTTCATCCTCGGGGAATATCCCACATACCGAGAAAAAAAAATATACTTATGAAGTCCATACTCCACTTCGTGGAACATCATTATCCTTTCCAGGGTGAAGCATCCTTACAGGGGAATATTGGCCATCTCTGCATGGCACTTCTTCAACTGGAAAACGTGAAACACATCATGAACTCATGACAGTCCTTCGGGTGACTCCAACTTGTTGGCCACTTCTCCCATACGTTCCAAAAATCGGTATGGTCCTACAAATCTCGGGGCTAACTTTCCCTTAACTCCAATAGTTTAACTCCTCGCAGAGGGAACACACGAAGACATGCTCCGTCTCCAATTTCATAGACTACCTCCTTTACATCCAATAATACTCCATACCCTCATATTCTTGGGGTATCCAACATGTCGAGATAAAACTCATACTTATTTTGTTCGAAATCCACTTCGTGGAATATTATTACCTTTTTCCAAGGGTCAAGTTTCCTCACAGGGTACTACCACCCTTAAAATGCACAATCTTCCATAGACCATATTTCTCATATCCTCGAAAATGGTCAAAATCTTTCTTCATAGAGTAACAACTCATAGAATCCAAATCAATACCAATGATGCTAACTTTATTGATTCTCAAATTATTACAATCTCCTGCATTCCATTACATGCCTCAATCTGGCACCTCACTAATAAAAGAAATGTCCACACTACTACTACTATACTTCTCGTTGCACTCAACTATTTGTCTCAAGTCTCCGTCTCCTTGGGGCATTCTCTGGCAAAGTGCCCTGCTTCATCACAACGGAAACATATTACTTCTGACATGTCTCGGGGTTTCCTTGTGATTATATAGCCTCCTGGGGTCCTCGTCTTTCCTTTTGGGCAATCATTTTGGTAGTGTCCTGAATTTTTGCACCTGAAACATGTGATATGACTCAGGTCTCTCTTTGTAGAAATTGGGTTGTTCCTGGGATCCAATCTATTTCTCTTCCTGGACTTTTCCGTTCCAATCAGGGCTTCTATTTCCTGTGGGTCATACTCTACTTCCTCTGTCGGGAATTCTACTAAATCCCCATTCAGACAATTTAGGGAGATGTGTCCTTCTTCTCCACGTGAATAGCATGACTTGGTGCAGGGTTTAATTGGTACTTCTTTGGGTGTGTCCTCCACCTCTTCCTTCATCACAGATTCCTCTAAAATTCCCATGAGGGCTCTTTTCATTGATTCTTTCTTCTGCTGGACGGTCCTTTGTACCATGGGGTAGATGTGACACTGAGCAGGGTAGTGGGTAGTCCCTTCACACAAGAAACAAGTGATCTGCCGAGTTGGGCATTCTTCAGCTGGGTGACTTCCCTCACAATTAGGGCATTCCTCCTTGTGTTCCTTATGGCTGTGGCCTATTTCTCCACAAGGCTTGTATGCACAAGGTTTCTTCATATCCTTTCCATAAGGCTTAAATTTCTGGGACACAAGACGAGATCTTTGTAGAGTCCACTTAAATTCTTTCCAAGTGGTTACTTCTTGCCATCCATTGATGGTTTGGTACATCCTCCACCAAGTAGCAGCACCTCTTTCAAAACATTGGAGAGCATGCCGGGTCATATCCCTTCCGACTATAGGGTTATTCTTCATGTGATCCTCCATGTTCTGAATCCATCGGTCTGTCTCCAATTGACTCATCGGTCCAGAAAATACAAGCTCATCTCCATTCATCCTCTATTGGGTCCAAGGGTTTGGGGTGAGATAAGAGAGGTCGAGAGGGATGCACACAATACAAACAAATTTTTGAAAAGACAGATTTTTTTATTGTGGCTGTCGGAAAAACAACTAACAAATGACAGCTCACAAACGTCGCATCTAACGTAGGTATAACAGGGGTTTGGTCTTCTAAAGGTCAATAAGTCTTCAATGTCATCAAACTCTCCAAGTCTTGTTCATGCCTCCAATGGCTTCTTCCGATCATGCTTGTCCTTCTCAAGTTCTTTTGCCAAATCATCTCTGTTGACGCGAAGTCTCTCATGACGTCCTTTAATATTTCTGGAGTTGTGCTCCAACTTCTGGGTCTCAACATCCTTGACATGAACCCTGATCCTACTGTCCTTCAGTTCCTGACGAGTCTCCGTTATCTCGAGGTTTTGGTTTCCCAGCTTGGCTACTTTCAGTTTCTGGGTTCTGAGTTCTTCACGAAACACTTCTTTGTCAAAAACTTCTTGATGTAATACTCCAGATCCTGGTGATACACCGGTCTAAAGTTAAAACTTCATCTTGCTGATAGGTGATCCATCAGCTTTCTACCATCCAATCCTTCCATGCATCTGCATGCTTAACTCCGCACGGTGACAATAGCATAAACGGGTAATAACACCATGGGTATCCGCGTTTATGCCCATGTTACTGCCATGAGCTTTCATTCCATAGTTGATATCTCCTGCCTTAGGGTTTTCTTGACAAAACTTTGAGTTTGTAACTCTCCATGTTTCGGTCTTTCTCCGATACACCTTGCTCTCGAGTATTGACAGCTTCCATAGTCTGCCAAGTTCCATAAGGGTAACCTTCCTAGGTCATACACATCTGACAATTCTTCAGAGCCTTCAAATTCTCCCAGTCTTCGGAGTCTTCAACCGTTGTAGTTTCCATTATCATAATGCACGGTAAAATCCTCTTCATTCCGAATGGTCTTAGTTGTCCGATATCTTGTACTTCTTGAAGTGGTCTCATCAGTCGAATCTTCGAGTGGTCAAAAGGGGAAAGGGGTATGGTCTCACTAAAAGGGAATATTTGAATAAGACTCAGAAAAGGAGAGAGGTAAAAGATCTTTTTGAAAAGGAAAGTTTTTGAGAAAATCCTTCCTATGGGATTGCCAGTTTCTAGGGTCACGTCCTACAGTCAACATGTGCTCTGATACCATCTTGTAGCGACCCGACCCGAATGGATCAAGTCTCTGTGCTTAAGTGTCATCCCTGGATCGGTATGCTAACACACACAGTACTCGAGGATTTATAACAGAGGTAAATCACATGTATAAAGTAACGTAAATACCATTACCTCAATCCAAATAGCGGAAGTAACAAGGTTGTGGATTCCCATCAACACCAACGGCAAAGTTGAGTGTAGAAATCGTAACCCTAACGAATCACTTACTCGTCGTAAGATATCCTGCAACATGAAACGTTGCAGCCCGAAAACGGGTCAGTACATTGAATGTACTGGCAAATTCACACCATAGAGAAATGATGAACAAAGGCTATCACTACATGCATATATGGCTGGTGGAAAAGCTCTATGGTTATAATGTTTTTGCGAAAAGCCAATTTTTCCCTACTTCAAAAGAATAAATTTTATTTAACTATCATGGTGGTTGTGAAACATTGAGATGGTTGACAGCATCTCAATCCCAATTAAGTATCATCATTAACCCAACAATATTAATTAAAGTAACATGATGAGATCAACGGGATAATCCAAGAACTAGATACTCAAGATGTCCATAACCGGGGACACGGCTAACCATGATTAGTTTGTACACTTTGCAGAGGTTTGCGCACTTTTCCCCACAAGACTCGATCGCCTCCGCTTGATTCTCGCACTGCATGATGTTTGAGAAACGGATGACCGAGACACAGTCTTTCAGAAACAATCACTCTTTACTCTGGATGGACCGGTACACCTACTTTCCCCTACATCTGCTAGTCCACCTCTTCAAGAGATCCTGTAACCTACTCAGCTATGCTAGAGCCCATAATAGCTTGTGGCTGCACACAGAAGTTTCTAGCATGAATAATCTTATGATCCCTTTGAGCCTGGGTGGCGGTCCTTATACAAACAGACAACACTGGGTTCTCCAGGTGCCTCAATCCACCCAGATGTGAGTTTTAGTTGCCACCTTAAGTTGAACCATTAATTAACAATCTCACATCTGTCATGGAAAATTCACTCAAACCCAATCCACGTCTACGAGCATAGCATAGCAATATAAGCAAACGTAGAAGTAACTCCCAAGGGTCTGATAGTAAACAGGGCAATAGGTACTACCTCATCTACTACTTCCCAATACCCACATGTTATCAATCCTACTCATGCAATGTTTGAGGGTTGAATCTAATGCATAAAAACTGGGTATGAAAGGGGGTATGATCAAAGTGTGAACTTGCCTGCAATGATGATGAAGATGATTCGCACTCAAAACTCTTGATAGATCTACTCGTCACACTCCGGTCAATCTATCGAGAGCAAGCAATAGCAACCACACATAAGCAATCACTCAAAAGACCGAGAAGAACGAAGAAGACGAATCGGGAAACATCAAAACCAAGCAAATAACTCTTGCAACATAAAACAATTTCTAACAGTACCAAAATTATATGAATTTGGCCTTATCAGAAAGTTTAGGTCAAGAGCTTCGATTTGCAAAAAGAATCAACTAAATCGGAGCTACGAAACTCAAGTTATGAACAAAAGAAGTTTGAATACAAATCTGTTTGAATTCAAATTTTAAAACTTTCAAAAACATGTTTAAGTTGTTTTACTGGATAGAGGGAATCATAACGAAGACGTGGGCGTTGGTTTCGTTGGATTTGGACAAACGAGTAAAAATATGTGATCGTTTGAAAATCAGGGACTAATCTGTAACTAAAATCATCACAAACGGGTCCCTGGCAGAAAATTAAAATATAAGGAAAAGTCTAAATAGCGAACGCTCGCTAACTAGCTCTAAACAGAGAACGTTCGCAGTTTAGTAAAACCTAAAAAAAAAGATCTAAATTTTCTTAATAAAACCAAAACGAAAAATAAAAAAAACCGGGGCGGTTCACGGCTTATACCGGTGGGGTTTTCATCGAAAACCGGCGGTTTTCGGCGGCGGACCGGGTCGGCGGTGGCGGGGCTCGCCGGCGTCGGAGAAGGGCGGCGGCAGCTCGGGCTCGACCGGAGCGGCGGCTCTGGTGGCCCGCGGAGAGGACGGAGTGGACGGGGAGGGGCGGCGCGTCGCGGCGAGGAGGATGGCGGCGTCGGCGGCGGTCGACGGCGACGGGGCGGCGGCTACGGCGTGCGGCGGCGGTGAGATGCGGGAGAGGTGGCGGCGGGGCAGAGAGAGAGAGAGAGAGGGGGGGCCCGGGGCGGCGCTATTTAAGGGGGGGAGAGGAGGAGGCGTGGGGAAGGGGGCAGAGGAGAGGCGGCGGAGGGAGTCCGGCCGGCCTACGGCAGCGGCGATGCCGTGCGGGTGCGGGAGACCGAGCGGGAGGTCGGGGACGCGCGGGCGTCGGGCTGGGCCGTGGCCTGGCTGGGTGCTGGGCCGGCCTAGTTCGGCGGAGGGTTTTTTT
Organism: Aegilops tauschii subsp. strangulata; assembly: GCF_002575655.3. Taxonomy (NCBI): domain Eukaryota; kingdom Viridiplantae; phylum Streptophyta; class Magnoliopsida; order Poales; family Poaceae; genus Aegilops; species Aegilops tauschii. The sequence goes on along the minus strand of NC_053038.3, from coordinate 265,667,867 downwards.
TTAAACAAAACATTTCTCAGACAAAGAAAAATAATAAAAACGAAATAAATAAAATATTATATAGGCATATAATATATCAAAATTTTCAGAAAAAGATTTCCTACAACGTGAACATTTTTGTAAAATCAAATAAAATCCACACAAATTTTAATAAATCAAACAGTGCTGCTGCCTTATTAAAAGCCAATAAAAATCATTTTAAAAATACCAAAATGATTTCAAATTTATTTTTCTCCAATTTTCTGATGTAGGGAATCATGTTACCCTATTTTCTATATATTTTATTTTTGGAGAAAAATAATTTGAATAAAACTCAAATAAGTCCAATATTGGAAAATAATTTCAATGGGACATTGAATTTAATCCTTTGAAACTCCCAACTCCTATTTCATTTGTTTTGAAGAAGTCATATTATCTTCTCTCGTGAAAATCATTGAGTTGCATAAAGTTTCAGAATTGGAAAAATATTCTCGAATGAAATTCAAATACTTTCAACACCCCTTTTCATTTAAATAAATGGAAGAAGTCATGTCATCTTCTCTCGAGGGTTTTGTGATGAAAAGAATTTGAATTCATGGAGATCATAAAAGCAAAATGAAAATTTGGGAAAGTCCTTTTATTCCCTCTCATTTAACTTTCAAAAGATTTCGAATTCCACTCACTTTCAGTCAATCAATCAAACAATCAACCCAATCTATCTGTTTATTATAACATACCAAAATTTAGAATTTTGGGATGTTACATCTATGGATATCCTTGTTTGTTCCTTGTGGGACTAACCCGTGTAGGTATTGAAAGTTCAACTCACTCCAAAGGATTGCTCTGAATGATCTACATCAACATTGAGCATCTACATCTTCAACACCTACATGAAGTCATTATCGACAAAACCCAAGGTTAGTTCATCCCTCTTAGGGGGGATATCACATCTAGGGGGAGCTTTACTCTAATTAATTGAGCTAAAGCAACACTAATGGTGTGAACACAACAATGCTTTATGTAAAAGTGGTAACCCCACTTGTGCTTAAACGATGAGTATGACCTATGATCAAATGTTCTCATTTGACTGCTAAGTCAATATACTCATATATAGATGACCTAGTCATCGCCAATTTCTTGATAGATGCTAGAGTGTTTGTGCATGCTTTGTCACATATTTCCTTTGCCATTTTATTGTGTGAGCATGTTGGTTGCATATTTTACTCATTCGAGGACATCCATTTGTTGCTTTGATTGTGTGGTTCTTTCTCTTTTGCCAAATGGATGGACAAGAATGCCTAAGAACACCCTCTAGCTATCTATGCTTTTCTCGTCTCAAACTCTATTCATGCTACATCACAAAGTTTGATCAAGTCAGATTCGAACCACTCTGTGTGAGGAGCACTCGGAGTCCCTGATTCGTCATAGACTTAAACTTCCAAAACCTCTGTGTGTATTTCGGTCTGACCGATTCATCCTCTTCGGTCCTACCGAGATCACTAAGTTGATCTAGGGTTTTCAATCTCGGTGCAACCGATTAGAACCTTTCGGTCACACCGAGTTGTAGTAACTGCTTGCAGTTTTGCATCTCGGTGCCACCTAGTCGTTTCACTCGGTCACACTGACAGGGTCAGGTTATATATACTGACGGGCCAAATTTTGGAAAATTTTCCGAACCTCCTCACCCGCGCGTAACCTGCTCTGCCTCCTCGGGTCTCCAGATCATCCTCTCGTTGCCAGCGACCTCACGCCGCTGGTCTCCGCCGCCGTCAACGGCAATCTGCCCCGCCGTTACCGCCGTAGCAAGTTCGCCGCCAAACTAGGGTACGAACTTGATCTTTGTGCTAATCCATAACTTTGATTCTTAGCGCATTGCTTTGCCATGATTCTTGCCACGATTGAAATCATCCTGTCCAGCGAAAACGTCCCGTAGATTAGTTTTGATTTGAAAATTTAGGGTTTGGTCTCCGCCGAATTCATCTCAGACCGAACGAGTTGTAGAAATCGGCCTCGCCGATTTGGCTTAGGCCAGAGCACATGCGTTTTTGGTCTGACCGAAAATTGCACATCGGTGTGACCGAGTTCGATTCTCTGTGAAACCCTAGCAGTCTCGGTACCACCGAACTGTGACTCGGTCTGACCGAGTTCACTAGTTTAGGTTCCAAAAGCTGCTTCGGTATCACCGAGTTTACAAATCGGTAGATCCGAAATGCTTTCTGTGAAGAACTAAAACTAAGTTTTTTAAGTCATCTATTTTGCAAAACTCCTATACTTTGTGATGCTCATCTTCTCTACCTCATCTATAATCTATTCACAAGGTCTGCTGACTGTTTGCCTGCAAGATGTCTGATCAAAGTGACAGCCAGAACAACTCTGAACAGCAGGTGGAGATGAGTGAGGGTTCTGATCCCTCTAGCAGCTATGATGATGGCAGCAGGAGCACACCAAGCAACTTGCCAATGGCAGCTACCAGGACAAGGAAGAAGAGAACTTCTGATTCAGAGGATGAAGACTATGTGGTTGTTGAAGATGAAGCCACTTCAAAGAGAAAGGTGCTGAAGAAAGAGCATGGCACAGCTGCTGCAACAAAGCCTGGACTGAAAACAAAGAAGCCAGTAAGAAGACATCCCATGTGAAAAGTCAGAACATCAACTGCTGAAGCTTCAAAATCAGCTGTTGGAGAAGTTGAAAAAGAGAAGAAGAGAAAGGAGAGGGTTAAGAAAACTATGGCCAAAGTCATTGGAAAGCCCTCCATGATGCAAGAACAGTCGGATGAAGAGGAAGAGGATGCTGCACCAGCACCCAAAGCTCAAAAGCTCATGGGAGATGTAATTAGATCAGGGGCTGCTCCATCTAAGCCCAAATCTGCTCCCAAGGCTACTGCTCCAGCTCCAAAGCCTAAACCCAAGAGAAGCACTAGAAACATCCCTGCTGAGGAAAAGAACAAGGCCCCAGTGCCTGAAGCTGCTGAAGAAGATGAAGCTCAAGTGTTGAGGAAGTTGAAACCCAAGATCCCTGACCACAATGATGCACACCCAGTTGCAGAAAACATGAAAATCAGGAAGGATGCAGGATTGAGACTATGGAGACAGTCTGATCCATATGCTATCAGGAGAAGAACTGTTGTGGACTATAGGTTTCACACTAAGGAACAACAGGACTTCTATGAGACAATTCTGCTTGATAAGAAGCCCATAGTGTGTGACATGAGATGGGTTGACTGGGAGTTCATCAAGGAGAATGAGGATCACTTCCCTGGTGTGTATGACAGCTTCAAGGCATGTGGAGTTGACACATTTGTTGCCTAGAAGCTCACTAAGTGGAATGATGAGTTAATCCTGTAGTTCTACTCCACTGCCCACTTCTATCCAGATGGAAGGATAGTATGGATGTCTGAGGGTACTAGGTACCAGTCTACAGTTGATGAGTGGGCCAAGCTTATCAATGCTCCTGAGGAACATGAGGATGACTTGGACATTTATGCAGAGAAGAAGAAAGACCACAATACAATGGCCAACATGTACAAAGAGATCCCAGATGCTGCTTTGGATACACATAAGTTTGGATCTATCCACTTCTTGCTATCTGGTGTGCCTACCATAAACTGGATTCTAAGGCACACACTGCTACCTAAGTCAGGTGATCACAAGATGATTAGAGGACATGCTATAAACTTGCTGCATATATTTGATGTCCCACAGAAGTTCAAGGTCATGAGTTTGATTGTTGAGACAATCAAGAGGACTGCTGCTGACCAAAAGAGAAGTTGTGGGTATGCTACACACATTCAAGAGCTCATCAACTCAAAGATGGGCACATGCACATATCTTTTGGATAAGGAGCACCTGGCCATATACCCTGAATTTGAAGACAACACAGTGGTGATGAATGAGAATGAACCATCTTCAGCTCAAGCACATGAGAAGAGAGAGAAGGCTAAAGCTGAGAAAGCTGCAAAGATGCCAACTATAGAAGAGGCATCTCAGATATTCTTGAAGAGCAAGCAAGACCAACTTGGATATCTGATCCAATCCACCCTTATGATTGAGAAGGGCTTGGCCACCCTAACCAAGAACCAGGAGAGTTTGGAGAGGATCATTGAGCAGAAATTCTATGACCTTGATGTCAAGGTAACAGAGATCCAAACTGCAGTTGAGCAACTTCAGGAGGAAGCAGAGGAGAAGAAGGGCAAGTCTACTACGGATGCTTTTGCTAGAGTGCCCAGAGGACAAAGATCTGCTGCAGTGCCCGTGATAGATACTAGAGCAACAACATCAGCACCAGCAGCTACTCCACCAGCTCCAGCTACTTCATTTGAAGCTTTCATTCTTGGAGTTCTCTCAACACCACCTCCCGAAGACCAAGCCTGAGAGTCGTTTAGCACTATGCATTTTTGAACTTTTTGGTAACTTGTTGCCAAAGGGGGAGAAAAATGTATAGATCATAGGCTTTGAGAGATAGAGTTGCTTTTTTATCTCTCTTGCTATTTTGGTTGAACTTTATTGTGTGCTTGTGTGAGATACTTGTGAGATACTTGTTTGATCATATGCTACCTTAATGCTTGTTGGATGATATTATCTTTCATATCCTCTTATGATCATTCACTTGTTTTGGTGATGAGTGCATGTTTTTTAATCTCTATCATTTTGAGCGCTCCACCAAGATGTATGTGACATGGAAGAGTAACCCATGATCCTAATCGATTTTGCATTTGCATTCAAAAGCAAATCTTAAATAATGCACAAATTTAGGGGGAGCTCTTGCTTATCACATACTTCTCAAAGCGACGATGTTGTTCAATCTTATTATCATTTGTCGAAGCTTTGATCTATATGTTGTCATCAATTACCAAAAAGGGGGAGATTCAAAGTGCAACTATCCGTGGGTGGTTTTGGTAATTCCTAACAACATATAGCTCATTGATCTAATGCTATTCCAAGATAAATATTTCAGGAAAGCTCAATGATTGGCATGGCATGGATTAGAAAGTGGACCCTTCAAAATGCTAAGGACAGAAGATTGGCTCAAGCTCAAAGCACAAGACTCTAAATTTTCTATTTTAGTGATCCAAGATCACATCGAGTCTATAGGAAAAGCCAATACTATTAAGAAGGGATGAGGTGTTGCTTAATGAGGTTCTTGCTCAAAATGCTTAGTGATATGTTCCAAAAACCCTCCACTACTTTCTCATATCCACATATGTCCCAACCAAAAGTCCAACTTGGCCCCATCGAAATTTCATATCCGGAGCCACCGAGTTCAGTTGACATAGCCACAGCCAGAAACCCTAGTCTTTTCGGCCTCACCGATAGGGATCTCGGTCTCACCGAGATGGGATTGTAATCTCTCTGTTTCCCTTCGTAACGTTTCGGTCAAACAGAGATGAGCGATCAGTCCCACCGAGATTGCAATGCAAACTCTCTGTTTCCTTTTCGTAACGTTTCGGTCCAACCGAAATGAGCGAATCGGTCCCATCGAGTTTGCCTGGCCAACTCTCTGTTTGTCTATTACCAGAATCGGTCCCACTGAGTTTGTGTAACCGGTCTCACCGAGATTACGTTATGCCCTAACCCTAATGAAATTGGTCCCACCGAGTTGACGTGTCGGTCCCACCGAAACATCTAACGTTCACATTTTGAACTAAATCGGTCCGACCGAGTTTCATGATTTGGTCCCACTGAGTTTGGTGACTTGTGTGTAATGGTTAGATTTTGTGTGGAGGCTATATATACCCCTCCACCCACTCTTCATTCGTGGAGAGAGCCATCAGAACATGCCTACAATTCCAACACATATTTTTTGAGAGAGAACCACCTACACTTGTGTTGAGGTCAAGATATCCCATTCCAACCACATAAATCTTGATCTCTAGCCTTCCCCAAGTTGCTTTCCACCAAATCCAAATCCTGTGAGAGAGAGTTGAGTCTTGGGGAGACTATCATTTGAAGCACAAGAGCAAGGAGTTCATCATCAACACACCGTTTTTTACTTCTTGGAGAGTGGTGTCTCCTAGATTGGCTAGGTGTCACTTGAGAGCCTCCGTCAAGTTTGTGGAGTTGAACCAAGGAGTTTGTAAGGGCAAGGAGATCGCCTACTTCGTGAAGATCTACCCTAGTGAGGCAAGTCCTTCGTGGGCGACGGCCATGGTGAGATAGACAAGGTTGCTTCTTCGTGGACCCTTCGTGGGTCGAGCCCTCCATGGACTCGTGAAACGGTTACCCTTCATGGGTTGAAGTCTCCATCAACGCGGATGTATGATAGCACCACCTATCGGAACCATGGATAAAAAATCTCTGTGTCAACATTGTGTTTGCTCCCTTAAACTCCTCCCTTTACATTCATATGCAATTGTTTTACATTCCGCTGCTATACTCTTAGAATTGCATGTGTAGGTTGATTGCTTGACTTGTGCTAAGTTGCTAAAATCTGCCAAGAACTAAAATTCGGAAAAGGCTAGATTTTTATTTGGTCAAGTAGTCTAATCACCCCCCTCTAGACATACTTTCGATCCTACAAATATGCAGGGTCGTGGGTGCCGTCGTAGCGTGGAGGCAGGCCAGGCTTGAACTTGCCCGGCCGTACGACGCTGCGTAGCTTAGGGGTGAGGGCGCGACAGCCCGCGGTGGTCACAGGAGCTCGTCGTGGAGGTGGATCCTGGCCTTGGTACACATGCGCCATCACTCCAGGCGGCGCGCGGTCTTGACGCGGTGGCCGAGGAAGCGTCGGAGCACCTTCTTGCGGCCGCTGGACCTCCTGGCAGCTTTCTTCTTCGCGTGCGGGCGCCCTCTGCGGTGGTTCGCGCCGCGGAGGCCGCGCGCCTTGGTCCGAGGACGACATCTTGACGGGGAGGTGGTGGAGGCGCTCCATGGGCTACGTCGCCTGCATCGGACGGCGGGCGAGGCAACGAGAGGGACGGTGCGGGAGAGCCCCCAGCGGCGCCGACAAGCTCGGCGATGCGGTCCAGCCAGTCTTTATAGAGGTCGTCGACCGGGCGGTAGCGCAGGAGCTAACGCGGCATTAACAACGCAGCCTGCGCGTCTGCGGGCCCGCGACGAGCGTGGGACGACGAGCAGGCCGGAGTCAGCGATGGTGTGGCGGTGTGTCCGTCCCTCCGCATGGAGGGGTGCAGCGACGAAGCTTGCTGCTCGTTCCCCGCTGGGCCGGTGGCGGCGGGTGACGGAGAACGGCGGGGAGGCCCGCCGACGGGCACCATCTGGGCGACGCGAGCGGCTCGACGCTCAGCACGGGCTCAACGAGCATCAGCTGTGGAAACGGTGGAGCGGCGGTGCGTCGACCAATGGAAAAGAGGCTTCGGCGCACCCCTACCTGGCGTGCCAAATGTCGGATTCGGGGTTCCGCAGACCCTTGAGAGGTGCTAACTCTGGGGTGCGTACGAAGAACTCTCTCTTCCCAGTCTGCCCGCTCAACGATCCCACGGCCTAGCTCCATGTAACAGCCTGGATTTTTGCCCTTTTCTTTTTCCTTTGATTTTCTTGGATTTCTGAGTTGATTTGATTTTCCGTGGCTATGTGGGTCTGAAACTTGGGAAGATCATGTCTTCCTAGGTTTTATAGTGGCTTGTCACCCTCTTCATCATCCCAAGATCATGCCATTTCCATCCTTGACCGAACCCAAAATTCTTTTGGTGGGAATATTCCTTTTCTGATAAAGGAATAACCCTTAAAACCCTAGGTTGTGCAGCAACCTATATTTATGTCACTCCTAAAATTCCCAAATAATTCTCATAATTTTTTTGGGTAATATCTCCCTCAAATATGGCAAAATATATCATTGGCCATGTTTTTCATCATGCTCAATAAATTCATTTCCTGTTCTGTCCTAAATGGCACATTGTGAAGCAAGTGCTATTTATATTTGCCCATTTGAACCCAAACTTCTTGGACATCTTTTCCTGTCCAAATAATTGCCTCATGCCAAAATTCAACTCAATTTGCCTAGTAAATATTCCTGAGCAATTTTTTAAAGTTCCTGTCTGAGGGAAGTGATTGTGAAGGAAGTACAAGCTAGGCATATCCAAATGAGTTGCAATTTTGCAAGGTCCTTCCCATGATCAAATAATGACTCTCCACCAAATATGAGCTCATGTAACTCATCTATGTGAGCCCAGCTCCAAATCTTAGTTTATGGTCAGATTTTTAGTTTGTGAAGCAACTATATTTTATATTGCTTCATTTAAGCTGCAAATTTTCCAGGGCATTCTTCAATCCATATAAACACCCTCCACCAAGTTTTAGCTCAATTAGTTAATCTAATTGCCCTATGCAATTTTTCCAAGTTTCTGTCCAGAATGAAGCTTTGTGAAGCAAGTGCAACTTTGGTATTTCCAAATGGCATGAAATCTTTGCAGCAGCTTCATACCATCATATAACCCCTCTATGCCAAATTTCAGCTCATGACAATCAAGTATGTGAGTGTATCATCCAAATCCCTAATTCTAGCCAGTTTTGCACTTTCTACAACAACCCTCATCTAAACTCCTCCTATTAGTCTAATTTTTGGTGATCAGCGTCACCTTAGTGTGTGATCATCGCCAGACTAACTATTTACCACGTTACCTAGCTGGTTTAACCACAGCAAGTTACAAACACCTTCTTACTGATTTACTTTGGAGCTAAGTGCAAATCTCTTCTTTGCACCTGGACCGATTTATTTCCTCATTTTGACTAAGGGCATGACGGTCTATCTACTGGACATGGTCGGCCCGGCCAGAACGCGCCGTTTGCACCAGTGCCCGTGGTGATCACGCTGGCGTCACGCACAGTGCAAGCTCCGGCTCGGTCCGGCCACTGTTCTCGTCTCCTCCCTCCTCATCTCGACCTCCATTCATGTCCCGGAGCTCGCCCGTGCTCGACTGCGTCGCCCTGCATCGGTGCTTCGTCGTGGTTCGCCATAAATGAGCCGCTAGCTCCATGCCCGTGCCGCATCCAGCCTCTGCCCGCCATTAAAGCTCGGTCGGGAGCTCGCTCATGAGCTCTAGAGCTCTCCCTCCGCGCCTATATAAGGACCCCCGAACCCCTCGACAGCTCATTCATCCCTCCCTCGCGTCTCTAGTCCACCGGAGTCCTCGGCCCCCCTTCTTTTCGCCGGAGTTCACCTCGGCCGCCGCGGTTCCTCCTTGGTTCCGGCTAGCTCGAGCCTCCTCCTCTCCTCTGGTGTTGTCCAATGCCTCCCCCACACTCCCACGAGTCGCCCCGACCCCTTTCCCCCTCCCCGGAGTGCCTCTGGCCGCGCCTCCCCACGCACGGCCGCCGCCTCCACCGTTCGGCCACCCGCCCGTTCGGCCGTCCCGAGCATCTTCTCGCCTGTTCACCACCACCAACCAACTCCCCGTGCTCCGGCGGTCTGCCCCACCACCTCGCCCTCGCGGGAGTCGTCCCTCATCGCCGCCTACCCCCTCTGCCCGACGCCTCTGCCTCCTCCCGTTGCCGCATCTCCACGCCTCCCCGGTGGCCCCTGCCCCTGGGGACGGACGCGGCCGTCTGCTGCGGTCCTGCCGGTGGCCTCGTCTCGGTCAACGGTGGCCGGAGCCGGCCGGGCCACCGCCGGCCTCGCCCTGCCTCGCCTCCTGTGTTTTGTCGAGGAACAGAACGAGAGGAGGAAGAAGACAACGCCTAGCCAGCTGGCCAGGCAGGCCCCCCCGTCTCCATCGGACTCCACCTGTAAGCGAGCCACCACCTTATCCACTCGGATAAGTGGAAACGTATTCGTTATATGAAAGCGTATTTCCTTCCTCTTTTATCCAAACTGCGTTTCCCTTCAGGAAAGCGTATTCTCTTCTTCTGCAGCTGAAAATACGTTTTCCTTTTCAGAAAACGTATTCTGCCCGAAGGCGCTTTCAGTTTTTCTTCCCAGGGGCCTGTTTGTTGAAAAAATTTCACCAATAGGTCCCTGATCTTCAACACTGCGTAACTTTTCAACCGTAACTCCGATTGAGGTGAAACCAGCGCTCACTTCCTCGTCTCGTTGAAACTCTATCTTTTGGTATCATTTTCACTAGGTGGTCTCATACTGAAATGCCTCTAATCAGCCCCCTCCAAGAGAAAACCGTCCAACGTTTCGTTCCGCGGCTTCACCGCACTTCTTCCTGGAGTCTCCGTCACCCCAGGCAAGCCACAATACCCACTTGCATGATAGTCCTGCGGTAGCCATGGTTTTCAAATTGAATATTTATTAAATGTTTGCTCGTTTAAAATATGGTTATCATTGTTTCGGTAATGATTCTTGGCTAGTGCATACTTTCTTGGTATGTTGTTATGCACCTGGTTATCATGCCCTACTAGTTGCTAGTATTCCTTTCATATGCTTATGCTTGCTACTAGTACATGTTGATGTGGGTAATAGTCTTTGGTGCATGACTGCCGTCTGTCCCGAGTACCATTGTTATGCATGTTCCATTGCATCCAGTTGGTTAAATGCTTGCATGATGGCATTGTTGATATGTTCTTGCATGATATTTATTGTTGATGCTAGTGGTCATGCTATGTCTCGGAGAAGTATGTATTTGTGATGTTCATGCTAGTCAGTATGTCTTGGTCAGTTGGATATGATTCATTGTGGATATGGTGGATAGATATGTTCAACATGATTAAACTGAACTTGAACAACTGTTGGCTGAGTCATGGGGCCACCATATCGAACTGACCAGTGCAACCACACTTACCTTTATAGGAAGGTCCTAACTGGGTCTATTGTCGTGCCTCTCGCCGGTGCCTCCAACGAGGTAAGGTTATGGGCGTGCGGTACCCTGGCCCGGTAAGCAGACATAACCTTGTGTGCCCATTGTTGTTGTTAAGGATCCGGGTCCCTGTTTGGGACCGTTTATGTTTGGCCACGACGGTGGTTGTTGTGTCTTTGGTAGACACGGGGCCACCCAGGACTAGCCCAGTGGGGAGTGAGTCGGATTGGCCGGGAGAGTGTCATGGCAGTAGATCGGTTTTGTCGGAACGCCGTTGGTCCACCCGAATGGGAGCGCGAGGCCATGGGTTCCGTAGTGTGGGTACAGTGTACTAACCTCTACAGAGTCTATATTAAATCTATCGATAGCCGCGCCCGCGGATCAGGGCTCAGTTCGTGTCGGTCACACTGTGAGTCAACAGTAATAATAATAATATGCTTAATAACAACCATGGTTTGATGAGGAGATAAGTTGGTTGTGATCGCCGAAAGGATCACCGTTTGAGGCCAGGTATTGGCCGTAGTTGTGATTGCCGGAAGGATCACGGTTTGAGACCAAGTGTTGGTCATGGTTGTGATCGCCGGAAGGATCACCGTTTGGTTACGAGGTAACCCGAACAAAATAAATGGTGCATATAGTGTCATCATGTTGCATGCTGGTATCGTCAGATTTATATGTTCATGTCATGATCATATTGTTCTAGCAGTATTATGTTCATGTTGTTCATGCCATGATCATATTGTTCTAGCATTATTATGTTCATGTTGTTCATGCCATGATTATATTGTTCTAGCAGTATTATGTTCATGTTGTTCATACCATGTTTTTTGATGATCTCATGATAATTCCTGATTAACCTGTAATTGCCATGCTGTTGTTTGTCTTGAATGCTTCTGGTTATTGTGAGCTTGCAAGTACATTCAATGTACTGACCTGGCGTGTCATGCCAGTTTGCAGGTCGTGCCTAGATTGCTTGCTTGTTTGGTGTTGTTCCTGTGTTCGCGAGCTAGGATAAACATTCCAGCCAGAGTCCCTATGGATTGGAGTCCATCATCGCGTTCGTTGTTTTGCTGCCAGTAGTTGTTCCGCCGCTTCAAGTTGTTATGCTGCTTGTATAGAGCAACCGTGGTTGGCGTAGTGTCGCCGTACTGATGTTATTCATTGTAATATCGGAACCCTTGTATTCATATTCGTGTTGTAATAGAGGGCTGGTTTGTTCTATACTAAGCAGTGCCGTATTCCAGAAGACTTCACCTCCATCTCTGGGCTGGAATACGGGGCGTTCCGGTTTTCTCTAAGCCGGGGTGCCACAGGCTTGGTATCAGAGCAGGTCTGGCTGTAGAGCATCCTAGTCCGCTGGAACATTAGAAAATGGTAGTATAGGGTTTGCTTGTTGCCCTTGCTTGCTGCATTTGGTTGTTGCATTTGTTTGCTGCATATAGTCTTATTTCGGTTACCATTAACCCCTGTTTCATGCGTAGATGGCGGTCAACTTCCATGAGTTCAGTGCCCTTCCCTTAGCTGCCGGTGCTGTTCCTATTAAGTTCAGTCCCACTCCTGCACCTCTCAGCTTTGCCGCCCTCCTTGGCGACATGTGGCATAGTATTTATCCCCTCGGAGATCCACCTCATTATCAAGTATTCCAGTTTTTTGCTGGAGGAAGAATTCGGGAATATGTTGCTCATGTCCATCTGTCAGCCCCGATTCCTGTTGGTAAGCGCACCTACAGTTTCCATGGTGGTTACGGCGCTACTCCCGAGCGTGCCGTTTAGCTTGCTGCAATGGCAGGAGTCACCGGTCTTCGTCATCAAGAGAGCATGGTGCAAGTGAACCGTGCTTATCAATATTATCCCACCATCGTCGAGAATCCTAGGCGAATCCAATTTCCCTCCGTCAACCCTCAAGATGACCCGGCTATCCTCGCCATGTCTCGATACATGACGGCCGAGTGTCTTCTTATTTCTGAGTTAGTCCGAGACGCCATTTGGGCCAGTAGATTGCTTGGTGTCGCTTTACCTCGGTCTCCGCCAGCTTCTCCAACTCCTCCGCTTCGTACATCCGGAGTTTCAGAGTCAGCGGTTCCACTTGCTACTCCCTTAGCATCCTCGTCAGTTCGCGAGCGTTTGCTCAAGCGTACGGTGTAGTTCTTCGCGTAGTGCTTGCGCATCTGATGTAGCATCATGCTTGTGTGTGCCTGTGTGAAGCGGCTTTGTAGCTTGTTTGTTGTGTGCTTTGTTGCAATAAGTCGTTTTCTCGTGCTTCTTTGTTTTCAATCCTCGGTGTTACCCCCTTATGAAAATTACTCCTTGACTGACACCGAATCAGAAGAAGCTGTGAGCAGTACATATATACCCAAGGAACTCAGTTAAAAGCAATGAGATTTTCAGCCAACAACATTGTATTGCAGACATCCGGTCTGAATACATGTATATTATGCTTAGACTTTCAGCAACAAGTACCCGTCAGAGATACACTTTTATCGCAGCAATGATTAAATCAGCAAGAGAACAAAATTGGATCAACAGTGCATTTCAAGTCAAAAGGTATGGTCTATGCACAATCATTGAATCGGCCATAAGTCAAATTTGAAATATTGCAACACCCAGAAGTCAGTCCAAATGCAAGGTCAATTCAGTAAGGACAGTCAGACAATTCTTGTCATATAAATAATCAGCTGCTGGACTCACAAAAATATATATATGTCATTCCATTCACCAAGAAAATCAGTCCCGTCCTTCTCCAAAATTTATTGATGAAGTTTACAAAGATAAGGTTCCCAGTCTGCATCGGTAGGGAATGAATGGATTCCCATACAAGATATTCAGTCTTCTCGATAAAATACTGCAAAAGCTTCTGGCATAAGGTACCGAGTCTTCCCTAGCAAAGTCTTTAAGGGGGAAGCTTATGAGGTATGATACCCCGTTTTCCTCAAGAAGATATCCACCGAAGGTTTCGGGCACAAGTCATCCAGTCTTCCTCAGCACGATACCCCGGTGGTTCCGAACGCAAGCTGCCCAGTATTCTTCTGTACGGCACTAATACAAGGCATTAAATTATGAATTGTCAGCATATGGCAGTGTTTAACAAGTGGAAGATCTGCAACAGTTGGTCTGAAACAAAAATCGGTCAGAGGAATGCCTCGAGAATCAGATATTATTTCATTCAAGTATGCTGCCAAGTCTATGCAAGTCTCTCGCATAAGGAAGAATTCACGGTACACATCCGACAACCTCACCGGTTATTCAAGAAATAAAAACTGGTGGGTGATGCCATAATCAACAAGTCTTGAAGGAAAGACAACATTGAGACAATAATCTTGGCAGTGATTATCAAGATTAGTCCCGCACATCCAACAATATGATGTTATTAACCCTGTCACTGTACAGCATAATCCACAACAGTATTGAGATCTGTATAACCACACGTGAGCCGGATAAATATACTGAGGCTCAAAACAGGAACTAGACCAAGGTATGATTGCCAGATATTGTACGTAACAGTATTCAGGGCCGTGAAAAAGGATATATATAAGGCCCCGCTCTTTCAGTTGAGAATCCAGATGAAGAAAGTAATAATGAAAGAGCAAGACCAACAATACAGGTATGCCGGTTATTATGTGAAAAATGTGGATGCCCTAGACCGTCTTATTCCTTGGCAAACCCAAGAGAATATCCACCTAAGAGGTATACTCCATTGTGGTAAGGACCTCATAGCGAGGCAACCAGCTCAGTCCACAGTATGCTCAGAACTGTTAGCATTGAATACTCGAGTCTGTCCGGTCAGACTCATGGACAAATCAATATATTGACCTCAACACCCGCGATGGAGCATCGCACAGACTGTTATTCCAGGGAGATACTGGAAAAAATGAAGAATCAGTGTGAAAACATATACTTTGAGGATTGTTATCTCTCGCATAGGGGAAGCAATTAAAAGAATAGCCTGTGCGGATGGGATTCTTTGCCAAGATCACCGCCAGTCAAGTCTGCAAATCTTATCATCAGGAGATGGGGCTTTTTTTTTTCTCAGTCACGACAAGCGACAGTCAAACCTTTGGAACAACTTGGACACTCAAGACTGTGAAGCCAGTCAAGGTAAGTCAGAAACTCCTGCAAGATGTCAGAATCCGTTAGCAAAACAGGTATGATCCACCTCACTGTTTTGAACCCCGAAGGCATGCATATATTTGAGGAAACCGATGCCTGGGTAGAAGAGATTCTTTGTTCCATGAGAAGATATGTTCCCCAACTCCATGGAATATTCTCGGTACTCGATACTAGAATAACATTTCCAGCAAGGATCAATATCAAGAAGGACAAGTATGTCCGTAAAAATAATATTTCGGATGCTAGCTCAGCCAATAGATATGAAAAGAAAATTTGAGTCAGTATTAACAGGAACATATGAGGTACGTCCTGTCAGAATGTCAGATACGGTGAACCAAACCACCCCAGACCAAGACAGTCAGTTATATCCAATTCAGTGGAAATATTATATAAGAATGGATAAAAGAAACCTGAGTTGGAAACGGTTTCTTCAAGTCAGAAAGATTATTTAACCCTGAGCAACCAAATCTCGAGGACGAGATTTCTTTAAGGGGGGAAGGTTTGTAACAGCCTGGATTTTTTCCATTTTCTTTTTTCCTTTGATTTTCTTGGATTTCTGAGTTGATTTGATTTTACGTGGCTATGTGGGTCTGAAACTTGGGAAGATCATGTTTTCCTAGGTTTTATAGTGGCGTGTCACCCTCTTCATCATCCCAAGATCATGCCATTTCCGTCCTTGACCTAACCCAAAATTCTTTTGTTGGGAATATTCCTTTTCTGATAAAGGAATAACCCTTAAAACCCTAGGTTGTGAAGCAACCTATATTTATGTCACTCCTAAAATTCCCAAATAATTCTCATAAATTGTTTGGGTAATTTCTCCCTCAAATATGTCAAAATATATCATTGCCCATGTTTCTCATCATGCTCAATAAATTCATTTCCTATTCTGTCCTAAATGGCACATTGTGAAGCAAGTGCTATTTATCTTTGCCCACTTGAACCCAAACTTCTTGACATCTTTTCCTGTCCAAATAATTGCCTCATGCCAAAATTCAACTCAATTTGCCTAGTAAATATTCCTGAGCAATTTTTCAAAGTTCCTGTCTGAGGGAAGTGATTGTGAAGGAAGTACAAGCTAGGCATATCCAAATGAGTTGCAATTTTGCAAGGTCCTTCCCATCATCAAATAATGACTCTCCACCAAATATGAGCTCATGTAACTCATCTATGCGAGCCCACCTCCAAATCTTAGTTTTTGGTCAGATTTTTAGTTTGTGAAGCAACTATATTTTATATTGCTTCATTTAAGCTGTAAATTTTCCAGGGCATTCTTGAATCCATATAAACTCCCTCCACCAATTTTTAGCTCAATTAGTTAATCTAATTGCCCTGTGCAATTTTTCAAAGTTTCTGTCCAGAATGAAACTCTATGAAGCAAGTTCCACTTTGGTATTTCCAAATGGCATGAAATCTTTACAGCAGCTTCATACGATCATATAACCCCTCTATGCCAAATTTCAGCTCATGACAATCAAGTATGTGAGTGTATCATCCAAATCCCTAATTCTGGCCAGTTTTGCACTTTCTACAGCAACCCTCATCTAAACTCCACCTATTAGCCTGATTTTTGGTGATCAGCATCACCTTAGTGTGTGATCATCGCCAGACAAACTATTTACCATGTTACCTAGCTGTTTAACCACAACAAGTTACAAACACTTTCTTACCGATTTACTTTGGAGCTAAGTGCAAATCTCTTCTTTGCCCCTGGACCGATTTATTTCCACATTTTGACTAAGGGCACGACAGTCTATCTATTAGACATGGTCGGCCCGGCCAGAACGAGCCGTTTGCACCAGTGCCCGTGGTGATCACGCTGGCGTCACGCACAGTGCAAGCTTTGGCTCGGTCCGGCCACTGTTCTCGTCTCCTCCCTCCTCGTCTCGACCTCCATTCATGTCCTGGAGCTCGCCCGTGCTCGACTGCGTCGCCCTGCTGAAGGAAATATGCCCTAGAGGCAATAATAAAAGTATTATTTATTTCCTTGTATCATGATAAATGTTTATTATTCATGCTAGAATTGTATTAACCGGAAACATAATACATGTGTGAATATATAGACAAACAGAGTGTCACTAGTATTCGTCTACTTGACTAGCTCGTTAATCAAAGATGGTTATGTTTCCTAGCCATAGACATAAGTTGTCATTTGATTAACGAGATCACCTCATTAGGAGAATGACGTGATTGACTTGACCCATTCCGTTAGCTTAGCACTCGATCGTTTAGTATGTTGCTATTGCTTTCTTCATGACTTATACATGTTCCTATGACTATGAGATTATGCAACTCCCGTTTACCGGAGGAACACTTTGTGTGCTACCAAACGTCACAACGTAAATGGGTGATTATAAAGGTGCTCTACAGGTGTCTCCAAAGGTACTTGTTGGGTTGGCGTATTTCGAGATTAGGATTTGTCACTCCAATTGTCGGAGAGGTATCTCTGGGCCCACTCGGTAATGCACATCACTATAAGCCTTGCAAGCATTGTGACTAATGAGTTAGTTGTGGGATGATGTGTTACGGAACGAGTAAAGAGACTTGTCGGTAACGAGATTGAACTAGGTATCGAGATAGCGACGATCAAACCTCGGGCAAGTAACATACCGGTGACAAAGGGAACAACGTATGTTGTTATGCGGTCTGACCGATAAAGATCTTCGTAGAATATGTGGGAGCCAATATGGGCATCCAGGTCCCGCTATTGGTTATTGACCGGAGACGTGTCTCGGTCATGTCTACATAGTTTTCGAACCCGTAGGGTCCGCACGCTTAACGTTACGATGACAGTTTTATTGAGTTTTGATGTACCGAAAGCGTTCGGAGTCCCGGATGAGATCGGGGATATGACGAGGAGTCTCGAAATGGTCGAGACGTAAAAATCGATATATTGGACGACTATATTCGGACTTCGGAAAGGTTCCGAGTGATTCGGGTATTTTTCGGAGTACCGGAGAGTTACGGGAATTCGTATTTGGCCTTAATGGGCCATACGGGAAAGGAGAGAAAGGACTCAAAAGGTGGCCGCACCCCTCCCCATGGTCTGGTCCGAATTGGACTAGGGAAGGGGGGCGCACCCTTCCTTCTTTCTCCTCCCCCCTTCCCTTCTCCTACTCCCACAAGGAAAGGAGGAGTCCTACTCCCGGTGGGAGTAGGACTCCCCCCTATGGCGCGCCTCTCCCCTTGGCCGGCTGCCTCCCCCTTGCTCCTTTATATACGGGGGCAGGGGGGCACCCCAGAGACACAACAATTGATCCTTGAGATCTCTTAGCCGTGTGCGGTGCCCCCCTCCACCATATTACACCTCGATAATACCGTTGCGGAGCTTAGGCGAAGCCCTGCGTCGGTGGAACATCATCATCGTCACCACGCCGTCGTGCTGACGGAACTCTCCCTCAACACTCGGCTGGATCGGAGTTCGAGGGACGTCATCGATCTGAACGTGTGTAGAACTCGGAGGTGCCGTACGTTCGGTACTTGATCGGTCGGATCGTGAAGACGTACGACTACATCAACCGCGTTGTGATAACGCTTCCGCTGTTGGTCTACGAGGGTACGTAGACAACACTCTCCCCTCTCGTTGCTATGCATCATCATGATCTTGCGTGTGCGTAGGAATTTTTTTGAAATTACTACGTTCCCCAACAGTGGCATCCGAGCCTGGTTTTATGCGTTGATGCTATGCACGAGTAGAACACAAGTGAGTTGTGGGCGATATAAGTCATACTGCTTACGAACATGTCATACTTTGGTTCAGCGGTATTGTGAGATGAAGTGGCCCGGACCGACATTACGCGTACGCTTATGTGAGACTGGTTTCACCGTTGCGAGCACTCGTTGCTTAAAGGTGACCGGCGGGTGTCTGTCTCTCTCACTTTAGTTAAACCGAGTGTGGCTACACCCGGTCCTTGCGAAGGTTAAAACAGCACCAACTTGACAAACTATCGTTGTGGTTTTGATGCGTAGGTAAGAGCGGTTCTTGCTAAGCCCGTAGCAGCCACGTAAAACATGCAACAACAAAGTAGAGGACGTCTAACTTGTTTTTGCAGGGCATGTTGTGATGTGATATGGTCAAGACATGATGTGATATAATGTGTTGTATGAGATGATGATGTTTTGTAACCGAGTTATCGGCAACTGGCAGGAGCCATATGGTTGTCGCTTTATTGTATGAGATGCAATCGCCATGTAATAGTTTTACTTTATCCCTAAGCAGTAGCGATAGTCGTAAAAGCAATAAGGTGGCGAGACGACAATGATGCTACGATGGAGATCAAGGTGTCGCGCCGGTGACGATGGTGATCATGACGGTGCTTAGGAGATGGAGATCACAAGCACGGTGCTTCGGAGATGGAGATCACAAGCACAAGATGATGATGGCCATATGATATCACTTATATTGATTGCATGTGATGTTAATCCTTTATGCATCTTATCTTGCTTTGTTTGACGGTAGCATTATAAGATGATCCTTCACTAAATTATCAAAGTATAAGTGTTCTCCCTGAGTATGCACCATTGCGAAAGTTCTTCGTGCTGAGACACCACGTGATGATCGGGTGTGATAGGCTCTACGTTCAAATACAACGGGTGCAAAACAGTTGCACACGCGGAATACTCAGGTTAAACTTGACGAGCCTAGCATATAACAGATATGGCCTCGGAACACGGAGACCGAAAGGTCGAGCGTGAATCATATAGTAGATATGATCAACATAGTGATGTTCACCATTGAAACTACTCCATCTCACGTGATGATCGGACATGGTTTAGTTGATATGGATCACGTGATCACTTAGAGGATTAGAGGGATGTCTATCTAAGTGGGAGTTCTTAAGTAATATGATTAATTGAACTTGAATTTATCATGAACTTAGTACCTGATAGTATTTTGCTTGTCTATGTTAATTGTAGATAGATGGCCCGTGCTGTTGTTCCGTTGAATTTTAATGCGTTTCTTGAGAAAGCAAAGTTGAAAGATGATGGTAGCAATTACACGGACTGGGTCCGTAACTTGAGGATTATCCTCATTGCTGCACAGAAGAATTACGTCCTGGAAGCACCGCTGGGTGCCAGGCCTGCTGCAGGAGCAACACCAGATGTTATGAACGTCTGGCAGAGCAAAGCTGATGACTACTCGATAGTTCAGTGTGCCATGCTTTACGGCTTAGAACCGGGTCTTCAACGACGTTTTGAACGTCATGGAGCATATGAGATGTTCCAGGAGTTGAAGTTAATATTTCAAGCAAATGCCCGAATTGAGAGATATGAAGTCTCCAATAAGTTCTTTAGCTGCAAGATGGAAGAGAATAGTTCTGTCAGTGAGCATATACTCAAAATGTCTGGGTATAACAATCACTTGATTCAACTGGGAGTTAATCTTCCGGATGATAGCGTTATTGACAGAATTCTTCAATCACTACCACCAAGCTACAAGAGCTTCCTGATGAACTATAATATGCAAGGGATGAGTAAGACAATTCCCGAGCTCTTCGCAATGCTAAAGGCTGCGGAGGTAGAAATCAAAAAGGAGCATCAAGTGTTGATGGTCAATAAGACCACCAGTTTCAAGAAAAAGGGTAAAGGGAAGAAGAAAGGGAACTTCAAGAAGAACAGCAAACAAGTTGCTGCTCAGGAGAAGAAACCCAAGTCTGGACCTAAGCCTGAAACTGAGTGCTTCTACTGCAAGCAAACTGGTCACTGGAAGCGGAACTGCCCAAAGTATTTGGCGGATAAGAAGGATGGCAAGGTGAACAAAGGTATATGTGATATACATGTAATTGATGTGTACCTTACTAATGCTCGCAGTAGCACCTGGGTATTTGATACTGGTTCCGTTGCTAATATTTGCAACTCGAAACAGGGGCTACGGATTATGCGAAGATTGGCTAAGGACGAGGTGACGATGCGCGTGGGAAATGGTTCCAAAGTCGATGTGATCGCGGTCGGCACGCTACCTCTACATCTACCTTCGGGATTAGTTTTAGACCTAAATAATTGTTATTTGGTGCCAACGTTGAGCATGAACATTATATCTGGATCTTGTTTGATGCGAGACGGTTATTCATTTAAATCAGAGAATAATGGTTGTTCTATTTATATGAGTAATATCTTTTATGGTCATGCACCCTTGAAGAGTGGTCTATTTTTGTTGAATCTCGATAGTAGTGATACACATATTCATAATATTGAAACCAAAAGATGCAGAGTTGATAATGATAGTGCAAATTATTTGTGGCACTGCCGTTTAGGTCATATCGGTGTAAAGCGCATGAAGAAACTCCATACTGATGGACTTTTGGAACCACTTGATTATGAATCACTTGGTACTTGCGAACCGTGCCTCATGGGCAAGATGACTAAAACACCGTTCTCCGGAACTATGGAGAGAGCAACAGATTTGTTGGAAATCATACATACAGATGTATGTGGTCCGATGAATGTTGAGGCTCGTGGCGGATATCGTTATTTTCTCACCTTCACAGATGATTTAAGTAGATATGGGTATATCTACTTAATGAAACATAAGTCTGAAACATTTGAAAAGTTCAAAGAATTTCAGAGTGAAGTTGAAAATCATCGTAACAAGAAAATAAAGTTTCTACGATCAGATCGTGGAGGAGAATATTTGAGTTACGAGTTTGGTCTACATTTGAAACAATGCGGAATAGTTTCGCAACTCACGCCACCCGGAACACCACAGCGTAATGGTGTGTCCGAACGTCGTAATCGCACTTTACTAGATATGGTGCGATCTATGATGTCTCTTACTGATTTACCGCTATCGTTTTGGGGTTATGCTTTAGAGACGGCTGCATTCACGTTAAGTAGGGCACCATCAAAATCCGTTGAGACGACACCTTATCAACTGTGGTTTGGCAAGAAACCAAAGTTGTCGTTTCTTAAAGTTTGGGGCTGCGATGCTTATGTGAAGAAACTTCAACCTGATAAGCTCGAACCCAAATCGGAGAAATGTGTCTTCATAGGATACCCAAAGGAGACTGTTGGGTATACCTTCTATCACAGATCCGAAGGAAAAACTTTTGTTGCTAAATTCGGAAATTTTCTAGAGAAGGAGTTTCTCTCGAAAGAAGTGAGTGGGAGGAAAGTAGAACTTGATGAGGTAACTATACCTGCTCCCTTATTGGAAAGTAGTTCATCACAGAAACCAGTTTCTGAGACACCTACACCAATTAGTGAGGAAGTTAATGATGATGATCATGAAACTTCAGATCAAGTTATTACTGAACCTCGTAGATCAACCAGAGTAAGATCCGCACCAGAGTGGTACGGTAATCCTGTTCTGGAAGTTATGTTACTAGACCATGACGAACCTACGAACTATGAAGAAGCGATGGTGAGCCCAGATTCCGCAAAATGGCTTGAGGCCATGAAATCTGAGATGGGATCCATGTATGAGAACAAAGTATGGACTTTGGTTGACTTGCCCAATGATCGGCAAGCCATTGAAAATAAATGGATCTTCAAGAAGAAGACTGACGCTGATGGTAATGTTACTGTCTATAAAGCTCGACTTGTTGCGAAAGGTTTTCGACAAGTTTAAGGGATTGACTACGATGAGACCTTCTCACCCGTAGCGATGCTTAAGTCTGTCCGAATCATGTTAGCAATTGCCGTATTTTATGATTATGAAATTTGGCAAATGGATGTCAAAACTGCATTCCTGAATGGATTTCTGGAAGAAGAGTTGTATATGATGCAACCAGAAGGTTTTGTCGATCCAAAGGGAGCTAACAAAGTGTGCAAGCTCCAGCGATCC
The DNA here is from genome assembly GCF_002575655.3 of Aegilops tauschii subsp. strangulata. Lineage (NCBI taxonomy): Eukaryota > Viridiplantae > Streptophyta > Magnoliopsida > Poales > Poaceae > Aegilops > Aegilops tauschii. The sequence continues at coordinate 265,645,303 of NC_053038.3, read as the reverse complement.
ATTTATGGACTGGTGCAAGCCTCTCGGAGTTGGAATAAACGCTTTGATAGTGTGATCAAAGCATTTGGTTTATACAGACTTTTGGAGAAGCCTGTATTTACAAGAAAGTGAGTGGGAGCTCTGTAGCATTTCTGATATTATATGTGGATGACATATTACTGATTGGAAATGATATAGAATTTCTGGATATCATAAAGGGATACTTGAATAAGAGTTTTTCAATGAAAGACCTCGGTGAAGCTGCGTATATATTGGGCATCAAGATCTATAGAGATAGATCAAGACGCTTAATTGGACTTTCACAAAGCACATACCTTGACAAAGTTTTGAAGAAGTTCAAAATGGATCAAGCAAAGAAAGGATTCTTGCCTGTGTTGCAAGGTGTGAAGTTGAGTAAGACTCAATGCCCGACCACTGCAGAAGATAGAGAGAAGATGAAAGATGTCCCCTATGCTTCAGCCATAGGCTCTATCATGTATGCAATGCTGTGTACCAGACCTGATGTATGCCTTGCTATAAGTCTAGCAGGAAGGTACCAAAGTAATCCAGGAGTGGATCACTGGACAGCGGTCAAGAACATCCTGAAATACCTGAAAAGGACTAAGGATATGTTTCTCGTATATGGAGGTGACAAAGAGCTCATCGTAAATGGTTACGTTGATGCAAGCTTTGACACTGATCCAGACGATTCTAAATCGCAAACCGGATACGTATTTACATTGAACGATGGAGCTGTCAGTTGGTGCAGTTCTAAACAAAGCGTCGTGGCGGGATCTACATGTGAAGCGGAGTACATAGCTACTTCGGAAGCAGCAAATGAAGGAGTCTGGATGAAGGAGTTCATATCCGATCTAGGTGTCATACCTAGTGCATCGGGTCATATGAAAATCTTTTGTGACAATACTGGTGCAATTGCCTTGGCAAAGGAATCCAGATTTCACAAGAGAACCAAGCACATCAAAAGACGCTTCAATTCCATCCTGGATTTAGTCCAAGTGGGAGACATAGAAATTTGCAAGATACATATGGATCTGAATGTTGCAGACCCGTTGACTAAGCCTCTTCCACGAGCAAAACATGATCAACACCAAGGCTCCATGGGTGTAAGAATCATTACTGTGTAATCTAGATTATTGACTCTAGTGCAAGTGGGAGACTGAAGGAAATATGCCCTAGAGGCAATAATAAAAGTATTATTTATTTCCTTGTATCATGATAAATGTTTATTATTCATGCTAGAATTGTATTAACCGGAAACATAATACATGTGTGAATATATAGACAAACAGAGTGTCACTAGTATGCCTCTACTTGACTAGCTCGTTAATCAAAGATGGTTATGTTTCCTAGCCATAGACATAAGTTGTCATTTGATTAATGAGATCACCTCATTAGGAGAATGACGTGATTGACTTGACCCATTCCGTTAGCTTAGCACTCGATCGTTTAGTATGTTGCTATTGCTTTCTTCATGACTTATACATGTTCCTATGACTATGAGATTATGCAACTCCCGTTTACCGGAGGAACACTTTGTGTGCTACCAAACGTCACAACGTAAATGGGTGATTATAAAGGTGCTCTACAGGTGTCTCCAAAGGTACTTGTTGGGTTGGCGTATTTCGAGATTAGGATTTGTCACTCCAATTGTCGGAGAGGTATCTCTGGGCCCACTCGGTAATGCACATCACTATAAGCCTTGCAAGCATTGTGACTAATGAGTTAGTTGTGGGATGATGTGTTACGGAACGAGTAAAGAGACTTGCCGGTAACGAGATTGAACTAGGTATCGAGATACCGACGATCAAACCTCGGGCAAGTAACATACCGGTGACAAAGGGAACAACGTATGTTGTTATGCGGTCTGACCGATAAAGATCTTTGTAGAATATGTGGGAGCCAATATGGGCATCCAGGTCCCGCTATTGGTTATTGACCGGAGACGTGTCTCGGTCATGTCTACATAGTTCTCGAACCCGTAGGGTCCGCACACTTAACGTTACGATGACAGTTTTATTGAGTTTTGATATACCGAAGGAGTTCGGAGTCCCGGATGAGATCGGGGATATGACAAGGAGTCTCGAAATGGTCGAGACGTAAAAATCGATATATTGGACGACTATATTCGGACTTCGGAAAGGTTCCGAGTGATTCGGATATTTTTCGGAGTACCGGAGAGTTACGGGAATTCGTATTGGGCCTTAATGGGCCATACGGGAAAGGAGAGAAAGGCCTCAAAAGGTGGCCGCACCCCTCCCCATGGTCTGGTCCGAATTGGACTAGGGAAGGGGGGCGCACCCTTCCTTCTTTCTCCTTCCCCCTTCCCTTCTCCTACTCCCACAAGGAAAGGAGGAGTCCTACTCCCGGTGGGAGTAGGACTCCCCCTATTGCGCGCCTCTCCCCTTGGCCGGCTGCCTCCCCCTTGCTCCTTTATATACGGGGGCAGGGGGGCACCCCAGAGACACAACAATTGATCCTTGAGATCTCTTAGCCGTGTGCGGTGCCCCCCTCCACCATATTACACCTCGATAATACCGTTGCGGAGCTTAGGCGAAGCCCTGCGTCGGTGGAACGTCATCATCGTCACCACGCCGTCGTGCTGACGAAACTCTCCCTCAACACTCGGCTGGATCGGAGTTCGAGGGACGTCATCGAGCTGAACGTGTGTAGATTTCGGAGGTGCCATACGTTCGGTACTTGATCGGTCGGATCGTGAAGACGTACGACTACATCAACCGCGTTGTGAGAACGCTTCCGCTGTCGGTCTACGAGGGTACGTAGACAACACTCTCCCCTCTCGTTGCTATGCATCACCATGATCTTGCGTGTGCGTAGGAATTTTTTTGAAATTACTACGTTCCCCAACACCTGCATCGGTGCTTCGTCGTGGTTCGCCATAAATGAGCCGCTAGCTCCATGCCCGTGCCGCGTCCAGCCTCTGCCCGCCATCAAAGCTCGGTCGGGAGCTCGCTCGTGAGCTCTCCCTCCGTGCCTATATAAGGACCCCCGAACCCCTCCGCAGCTCATTCATCCCTCCCTCGCCTCTCTAGTCCACCGGAGTCCTCGGCCCCCTCTTCTTTTCGCCAGAGTTCGCCTCGGCCACCGCGGTTCCTCCTGTGTTCCGGCTAGCTCGAGCCTCCTCCTCTCCTCTGGTGTTGTCCAATGCCTCCCCCACACTCCCACGGGTCGCCCGACCCCTTGCCCCCTCCCCGGAGTGCCTCTGGCCTCGCCTCCCCACGCACGGCCGCCGCCTCCACCGTTCGGCCACCCGCCCGTCCGGCCGTCCCGAGCATCTTCTCGCCTCTTCACCACCACCAACCGACTCCCCGTGCTCCGGCGGTCCGCCCCACCACCTCGCCCTCGCCGGACTCGTCTCTCATCGCCGGCTACCCCCTCTGCCCGACGCCTCTGCCTCCTCCCGTCCTCCCCCTGTTGCCGCACCTCCACGCCTCCCCAGTGGCCGCCGCCCCTGGGGACGGACGCGACCGTCTCTTGCGGTCCTGCCGGTGGCCTCGTCTCGGTCAACGGTGGCCGGAGCCGGCCGGGCCACCGCCGGCCTCGCCCTGCCTCGCCTCCTCTGTTTTGTCGAGGAACAGAACGAGAGGAGGAAGAAGACGATGCCTTGCCAGCTGGCCAGGCGGGCCCCCCTCTCCATCGGACCCCACCTGTAAGTGAGCCACCACCTTATCCACTCGGATAAGTGGAAACATTTTCTTGAAATGCGTTTTCGTTATATGAAAGCGTATTTCCTTCCTATTTTATCCAAAATGCGTTTTCCCTTCAGGAAAGCGTATTCTCTTCTTCTGCGGCTGAAAATATGTTTTCCTTTTCAGGAAACGTATTCTGCCTGAAGGCGCTTTCAGTTTTTCCTCCCAGGGGCCTGTTTGCTAAATAATTTTCATCGATAGGTCCCTGATCTTCAACACTTCACAACTTTTCAACCGTAACTCCGATTGAGGTGAAACCAGCGCTCACTTCTTCGTCTCGTCGAGCTCTATATTTTGGTATAATTTTCACTAGGTGGTATCACAGTGAAAATGACCATTTTTCCCTTGCCTCTAATCAGCCCCCTCCGAGAGAAAACCGTCCGACGTTTCGTTCTGCGGCTTCACCGCACTTCTTCCTGGAGTCTCCGTCACCCCAGGCAAGCCACAATACCCACTTGCATGATAGTCATGCAGTAGCCATGGTTTTCAACTTGAATATTTATTAAATGTTTGCTTGTTTAAAATATGGTTATCGTTGTTTCGGTAATGATTCTTGGCTAGTGCATACTTTCTTGGTATGTTGTTGTGCACCTGGTTATCATGCCCTGCTAGTTGCTAGTATTCCTTTCATATGCTTATGCTTGCTAGTAGTACATGTTGATGTGGGTAATGGTCTTCGGTGCATGACTGCCGTCTGTCCCGAGTACCATTGTTATGCATGTTCCATTGCATCCAGCTGGTTAAATGCTTGCATGATGGCATTGTTGATATGTTCTTGCATGATATTTATTGTTGATGCTATTGGTCATGCTATGTCTCGGAGAAGTATGTATTTTTGATGTTCATGCTAGTCAGTATGTCTTGCTCAGTTGGATATGATTCATTGTGGATATGGTGGATAGATATGTTGTACCCTCATGATTATGTTGATATCATGCTCATGCATTGTAATTGCATCATGTATTTTATCATGGCTCAGCATATTTGCATTCAAGTTTAACCGGATTAAATTAAACTTGAACAACTGTTGGCTGAGTCATGGTGCCACCATATCGAACTGACCAGTGCAACCACGCTTACCTTTATGGGAAGGTCCTTACTGGGTCTATTGTCGTGCCTCTCGCCGGTGCCTCCAACGAGGGAAGGTTATGGGCGTGCAGTACCCTCACTCGGTAAGCAGACATAACCTTGTGTGCCCGTTGTTGTTGTTATGGATCCGGGTCCCTGTTTGGGACCGTTTATGTTTGGCCACGACGGTGGTCATTGTGTCTTTGGTAGACACGGGGCCACCCAGGACTAGCCCACTAGGCAGTGAGTCGGAGTGGCCAGGATAGTGTCATGGCAGTAGTTCAGTTTTGTCAGAACGCCGTTGGTCCACCCGAATGGGAGTGCGAGGCCATGGGTTCCGTAGTGTGGGTACAGTGTACTAACCTCTGCAGAGTGTATATTAAATCTATTGATAGCCGCGCCCGTGGATAAGGGCCCAGTTCGTGTCGGTCACACTGTGAGTCAACAGTAATAATAATATGTTTAATAACAACCACGTTTGATGAGGAGATAAGTTGGTTGTGATCGCCGGAAGGATCACCGTTTGAGGCCAGGTATTGGCTGTGGTTGTGATTGCCGGAAGGATCATGGTTTGAGACCAAGTGTTGGTCATGGTTGTGATCACCGGAAGGATCACCATTTGGTTACGAGATAACCCGAACAGAATAAATGGTGCATATAGTGTCATCATGTTGCATGCTGGTATCGTCAGATTTATATGTTCATGTCATGATCATATTGTTCTAGCAGTATTATGTTCATGTTGTTCATGCCATGATCATATTGTTCTAGCAGTATTATGTTCATGCTGTTCATGCCATGATCATATTGTTCTAGCAGTATTATGTTCATGTTGTTCATGCCATGTTTTTCTAATGATCTCATGATAATTCCTGATTAACCTGTAATTGCCATGCTGTTGTTTGTCTTGAATGCTTTTGGTTATTGTGAGCTTGCAAGTACATTCAATGTACTGACCTGGCGTGTCATGCCAGTTTGCAGGTCGTGCCTGGATTGCTTGCTTGTTTGGTGTTGTTCCTGTGTTCGCGAGCTAGGATAAACGTTCCAGCCAGAGTCCCTGCGGATTGGAGTCCATCATCGCCGTTCGTTGTTCCGCTGCCAGTAGTCGTTCCGCTGCTTCAAGTTGTTATGCTGCTTGTATAGAGCAACCGTGGTTGGCGTAGTGTCGTCGTACCGATGTTATTCATTGTAATATCGGAACCCTTGTATTCATATTCGTGTTGTAATAGAGGGCTAGTTTGTTCTATACTAAGCAGTGTCGTATTCCAGAAGACTTCACATCGATCTCTGGGCTGGAATATGGGGCGTTCCAGTTTTCTCTAAGCCGGGGTGCCACACTCGACGAACCCAAAGAACAAGAGACATAGGGGTTTATCCTGGTTCGGGCCACCTTGCAGTGTAATACCCTACTCTAGCTTTGTGGTGGATTGCCTCGAGGGGCTGAGGATGAACTAGTACAGTGGATGAACGGCCTCAGGAGGTGAGGTGTTCTTGAGCTCGATGAGCTGGTGATGTGGTTCGGGTGGGAATTGATCCGTCCCTCTCTATGGTGGTGGCTAAGTCCTATATATAGTGGCCTTGGTCCTCTTCCCAAATGTTGGCGGGAAGGGATTACACAACGGCCAAATTCAAATGGAGACAACTAGTACAAGCTATCCTGACAAAAGCAGTCTTCGCCTGCAAAAGTCCCTGGTGGTGACGCCACGGTGGGCTCCGCGATGACCTCCGTCCCGCTGTCCCGGCGGTCTTGATCTCGTTGCACTGATATGGAAACCTTTAGCTGATTCCTCATGACTCCACGCCTACGCTTGCCTCCTTGGCACCAAAGAGGAAACGGGTACACTACGCCTGCTAGCGCCCGCCTGGCCTTGGTCGTCATGGCTCACGTCATATGAACCTCGCGAGGTGCACCCGACATTGATATCTCCGCTCCTCGGGAGCCAGCCTAGTGAGGCCGCCCCTAGGGAGGTCTTGGTGTCGTCCGCCTCGCGAGGCTTGGCCCCTCGTGAGGGTCTTGAGTTGTTGCTGCTGAAGTTGGGCCGTACCGGGCCGTTGACGGAGCCACGCCGTGGGCTGCAGGCAGGCAAGTCTGGGTACCCCCGTTACAAGGACGCCGACAATATCTATGTAGTATGGTCGCTGTATGGTCTATATGATTCTAGTTTATGTTGCCAAATCAAGATAGAGACAGTTAAAATCATATCTATTTAAGACAAAGCAGCATAGATCGAATATAAGTGTGGGAAACTACACAGCAATAGCAACACTTGTAATGTGCATGGCATGAGAACATAACTGTTTATTCAATTGAAACTGAAATAACCATAGAGCAAGTTACAACAGCAAACACGTTAAAGAAACAGGTTTAAAACATACCTGTTGCGCCATTGGAGTTTCAATTGCATCCTTCAAATTTGAAATTAGTTGGTATGAGTAAGTACAGTGATGCAAGAGCAAAGGAGTATGAACCATAGCTATGGAACCTGAGCTGAGAACAATTCTTCTTCTGCTTTAAGCGCTGACTTGGGGTTCAGAGTGGTGGTCCTCGTGCTTTGGGCACTGCAGTTGCCTTACTAACTACTCATGTTTGGGTGCTCTGTGGTGGAGACGGTGCTGTGTCAACTGGAACTGGGTTACTATCTGCTGGGGTTGGGGTTAGAAGGGTGTAGCTGGTTCTCTGTCCAACTGGGTAGGGGTACAATCTGCGTGAGTCTGGGTTATGTGTGGTGGGGCTGGTTCTTACACAAGTACAACCGTGGTTCTATCTTGATTGACAGGTATCATGATCTTTTCCGAGGAACATGTTTTTTACTTCCACAGATACTGCCATCACCCCTCCAATTGAAATGGCTGATAAACAAGAAAAGTAATTGAATGTACAGACATTGTAAGATAGACAGGTGCAATGGATAGTAGGGAAGAAAATAGGGCATGAAATAATTCACATTTATGTTGTCTAACCGAACAGAATAGCATTACATAATTTCACATATATGATGGCTAATTAAACAGGATAGCATGACACAATTTCACGTGTATGATGGCTAACTAAACAAGATAGAATGACATACTTCAAAATATGATGACTATGTAAACATGATGAGATGATATAACTATATTATGTCTTTAGAAAATGGGTTGGCATGCCATAATTCAGATACATGCCGTCTATGTAAACATCATGGCATGATATAATTCAAATATATGATTTATATAGTAAGCAAGTGAGCAGAGGGCAATCACATATATGATGCGTCAACTAAGGAGATGGCATTCAATATTGTGTATATGATGTAAAAACTAAGCATTGCAAGACAACATATGCATGATATGAGTAATATAACCCTGCCAAGTTTGAGCATACACATCAGGGGGATAATAGGACTGGTCATCTGCCTCTGAATCCTCCTCTGAGGAGCTATTTGTAACCAGCAAGATATCTGCTTCAACAGGTAGCATTGTCTGCTCTAAAGACCTTATTTTCACTCCAGATTTCTCCATCACCAATTCAAATGGCTGATCCACAGGAAGAGCAGTTGAATATACAAACATTGTTGACAAATGCAATGACTAATACAAAAAAAGGACGACATGATATAATTCCCATATATGACGCTTCGCTAAACAGCATGGCATTGCATAATTCACATACATAATGCCTTCTAACAAGATAGCATTGCATAATTCACATATATAATGTCTTGCAACAAGATGGCATTGCAAAATTCACATACATGGTAATTATACACTAAACAAGTGGCATTCACACAAAGCATATATAAAGCAAATGACATGCCAATGCAAGACACCATATGCACGATATGAGCAATATAACCCTGCCAAGTTAGAGCATGCACCTCGGGGGGAAATAGGATTGGTCATCTGTCTCTGAATCCTCGTCTGAGGAGCTAACTGTAACCAACAAGACACACGCTTCGTCAGATAGCATTGTCTGCTCTGAAGACCTTGTTTCCACTCCAGTTTTTCCATGACCGTGTCGAATGGCTGATACACGGAAAGAGTAATTGAATGTACTAAAATTGTTGACAAATTCAATACGTAATAAAAAAATGATGGCATGATATAATTCACATATAAGATGAATGGCTAACAAGGGTGGCATTGCAAAATTCACATATATGATGCCTGGCTAAACAAGATGGCATTGCATGATTCACATATACGATAAAGAAACTAAACAGATGGCATTCACACAAAGCCTGTCTAAACTAAGCAGATGACATATTTGATGTATAAAGTAAGCAATGCAAGGCACCATATGCATGATATTTCCAACATCAGCATGCCAAGTTAGAGCAAAGACCTCAGGGGTTAAATAGGAGTGGTATTTTCCTTCTGAACCCCCTCAGAACAGTTATCTTCCTCTTGATTACAATCCGAAATGGGTAGGGGGGGCGCTCCCTTTGCGCCCACCATGGAGTGACGTCTGCATGAAATTTTATTGCCACGCAAGGCTCGTCTCTTTTGCTCTACATGTTCAGTTCCATGTGTACAATAACTGACATGCATAGGAATAAAACATAGTGAGATTATGTAAGGAGGGCATGCACAAATCCAGAGTGGTAGTAGCAAACGGTGGATAGACCCAAAACCAATGATAGCAGGCACATAATAGCTTTAGTTAAAAAATACAGATAATGGTTCCTTTAATGTTTGTTTCCACCCAACATGAAACTCATAGTATACACCCGAGATTAACCAGATAATAGACAAATAGTATTGATTGCTGACCCAATATGTGCCCCACAACCATTTAAAAACTCAAATTTGAGCATTAGTTTGGACCTCACTCGGAGTCTAATAGGTGACCAAGAAGATAAATTAGCATGTCATCATATTAAGTGATGCGTAACGTAAGCAGACATGAAAGAGTGCGACCTCTCTTGCGGACCCGTGTAGTCCTCTTGGTCATCTGCTCAGTTGATGACGGTAATGGAGTTGTCGTGGCTGCCGGCGGCGGGGAAGAAGATCTGAGGCGGTGAAATACAGTCTGGAGGGAGGATCCCTGATGTGATGAACCCTTCCGTCATTGGAGCGGCTGAGCTAGGGTGGAACACAGCACAGCAGGAGCGGGACAAAATACAGATGGTTTTCTTTGACACATATCTGTAACAGAAGTAATTGTGTAAGGGCTTGTTTGAATTTGAGGATTCTAACAATGCAGGGATAGGAGATACACAGGAATAGGATAGGAATGCACGTGCAAAACAGAGAATTTAAAAACACCAGGTTTCCGCCAATCTGGGTGTTTGGTTCACAAGAATTGGAAGATCATAGGATGCAAAGAAGCATGGTGAGATTAAGTAAAACCACAAGAAAATGTACGATTATAATGCTATTATGCTACTATCTCTTAGTCTTGTGATTCATGAATAGGAATTTGAAAAGGAGGACAAGTGGATATTAAAATTCCTACGGTTTTTCTTTCAAGGAGACACTAAAGGAACAAATCCTACAGTTTTCCTTTGCTCCATTCTTTTGAACCAAATGTATGAATAGTAGTACCATAGGAAACTTTCCAATTCCTATGTTTTTCCCTCACTTTTCCTTTCAAGCACTGGCGATTCTAGTAGGCAGGCTTGAGCAGCGAAAAGCTTACACTCAAAAAATGTTTTTGTGCTATTTCTACTACTATGGAACCAGGCCACTCCTACTAGCTCAACTCCCAGGCCCATCTACAAATGCACATCTCGAGCACGCAGAGATAAATAATGATGGCGTTAAAGAGAGTCCATCACAGATAGCTAAGTTGCCTGGTACCTCACTGCTTGTCATATAGTAGGAGAAACTAATCGTATTTCACGTTACTACGTGTGCTCAGTGGACAATATATATAACATGTAGAGTAAAAAAGAGATGCAAGAAGTGAACAACCTCTTTGGCGACGCCATGTCGATCTCAGCGTGATTGGGTTGGTCGGTGAGGATGCTCCGATTGATTTGGCTGTCGGAGGAGGGGAAGAAGATCTTAGGCGTCTGGAGATGGAGCTCGGGGTACTGCTCCGCTGTGATGGAGGGTTTCGTCGTTGGAGCAGCTCTGGTGAGTTGTACGATGGCGATGCTGAAGCAGGACAAGAGAGACAACGTTAACCTGAGTGGAATACTAATAGCACCTCTAATAGATGACGTAAAATACATAACCACAAAGTGCTAGATGTAAAAGACATCAGCCACTCATCTCTGAACCTAACTGTCGAAACTGAATTTAACTGTCGAAACTGAACTTTGCTGTTGAAACTGAATTTTACTATCAAAACGGGACGCACTAGTAGTAGAAAAGCAGTTGCAGCAGCAGCGCATGCGAGAGCCGGGGCAGCAGGTCGGGTAGCAGCATCTCGGGTAGTAGCTGCAGGGGCTTGAGGGAGAGAAGGATCTGCTGCTCGTGCAGCAGCAACGCACGCAAGAGTAGAGCATCGACGCAAGCAAGAGCAAGAGTGAGAGCAGCAGCGCGAGCAAGAGCAAGAGTAAGAGCAAGAGCAGACCAGCCAGGGGACCGAGAGCAAGAGCAAAGCAGCAGCGCGAGCGAGAGCCAAAGCAGCAGTAGCTCCTACTGATGTGGACATCGCTGCCATGGGAGCGACGCCACGGAGGAAGGGGCTGGCGACGCCGCCATGGATGGAGCCGCACCATGTCGGCTCGGGACCGAGCGCTGTCAGCACCGTGAGATCGAATCAAGAAGAAAATGCGGTGATTAGTGTAGAACCTCTTTGGTGGCACCGATTAGGCCTCAGCTTCATCCGAGAAAATGGTGATGATGCTGCTCTTCCGAACGGTGCATGTGAAGATGGCGGTGTGGGAATGGAGGTGGTGCGTGTCGGATTTCGAGTTCCGGCAAAACCCTTAAGGTTCGAACACTGGGGTTCGCATGAAGATCTCCCCCTACCTAATCACACACTCAGCCTCACCGCGATCTCAAAGCCTAGCTCGACGAACTCGCAACACAAGAGACACGAGATTTATACTGGTTCGGGCCACCGTTGTGGTGTAATACCCTACTCCAGTGTGGCGTGGTGGATTGCCTCTTGGGCTGAGGATGAACAGTACAAGGTGAAGAACAACCTCCTGAGGAGAGGTGTTCTTGTGCTTGCTGGGTGTGAGGATGGAGTGGATCCAGTCCAAGATAAGTTGCCTCCTACTGTGGTGGCTAGTCCTATTTATAGAGGCCTGGTCCTCTCCCCAAATATTGAGCGGGAAGGGATGCCACAATGGCCAATCTGAGGGGGACAGCTAGTACAAGCTATCCTGACTAAAGGTGGTCTTCGCCTGCCAAAGGCTCTGGTGGTGACGCCATCTTGGGCTCCACGGTGACCTCCGCCCTGCCTTCCTGCAGGTCTTGGTCTCGTTGCATCGATATGGAAACCTTTGCCTGATGCCTCGGTACTCCTCGCCTGCGCTTGCCTCCTTAGCACCAAAGAGGAAACGAGGACACTGTGCGTGCTGGCGCCCACCAGGCGCCCGCCTGGTCTTGGTCTTCATGGCTTACGTCATTTGAACCTCGCGAGGTTCGCCTTGCCTTGATCTCTCTGCCCCTCGCGAGCCAGCCTGGCGAGGCTGCCCCCGAGGAGGTCTTGTGTCGTCCGCCTCGCGAGGCTTGGCCCCTCGCGAGGGTCTTGAGTGTTTGTTGGTGAAGACGGGCCATACTGGGCCGTGAGCGGAGCCACGCCATGGGCCGCACGTAGGCAAGTCTGGGGACCCCCGTTCCCAGAACGCCGACAGTAGCCCCCGGGCACAAGGCGCGCTCAGACTTGGCTTCGAGGTGAAGCCAAAGGGCAAGTGCGGAGCGTGGTAGGCCCCAACAGCCTGCGGCCTTGGTCGATGCGTGGCGATTGATTGGACGTGGGCGTCTGCGCTTCCCCACACTGCCTCGACAACTGCCCGACTTGATGAGTCCCTGCTGCATGCAAGGAAAAACCAGCATTACCTGTGATCGTGAGGGGCGCTAGTTGGCCTTCTTCTGCTATAAATGGGGAGGGGGGCAGAGCCCCCGTCGCCCATCTCTTCCCATTCCGCTCGCTTCTCCTCTGTTGCTCCATTGCCGGTAGTGACTCCCATGGCGCCTGCGAAGAGGTTTTCGGCCGCGGAGAAGGGGAAGGCTCACCAGGAGGGGCCCGGCTCTCCGCCGCCCAAGCGTGGACGCGGTCGTCCTCGCAGGCACTCCGCTACCCCCGCCGAGGCCACCTATGGGGACCCCGACTCATAAGTCGTGATCACCGAATGCATGTGTACAGTGATCCCAGAGATCAATGCTCACTGAACACACAGAAGTTGAATAACAAGAGTCTTACATCCATACATACCGTATTACACAAATAGGACCATTATGGTCAAGTCTTGAATATAACATCGCAGCAGAAATCTTTGTCGATAACTTGGACCCATGCCATCTGCCTTAACCCTACAAGCATTCTGACTGGGAAGTGTCCTAGTTCGCACGATCGTCACCAAAGAACTCTTCCTCGTATTCCTGTTCTTTCATGCCTGGCCAATAAAATAACCAGTGGCAAGCAAATGAGTACTTTGAATGTACTCGCAAGCAACCCAAGAGTGATAATAGAATAAATATGCACGGTTCTACTGCTGAATTGGCAGTTTTGCGGACAGCTAGTTTTTCTCATGCAAGTATGATCAACATTTTATCAAGGATATGAATGCGTCTGCAACAAGTATCAGGAGGTTACAGACATCAACATCGGGATAGAGTTGTGAACAACTCATACTCAAGCTCATCGTGACTTCCTCACGAATCACGTCAACAGATTTACCAAACCATGTTGTTTGTCCGAAACATATGGACATAGTCTAAGCAGCACCAGCCAACTGTCCTTGACCGTGGACACGGCTATTCGAATAGTTTTACACTCTTCAGAGGTTGCACACTTTACCCACAAGATCCGGGGAACTTCCGTGTCATCCACGACCCGCGGTAGCTCAAGTACCCGGGGTAAGCACCCGATCACTATCTTTCCCTAGACGGCACTAACATAGAGTCCAATCGATTGGTAGCAGCCCCCGTGCCCAACAATTCACATCTCAAAATTTGTGGAGTCACGCTCCCATATTCATCACATACCACAAGCACGGGGTACCAATGGTGTGTCCGGTGCCCTGTAAAAACAGTCATGGCCGCCCTACCTGGCATGACCCCGCCCCGAGAGAGTGCAACAACGACTCTCCCGTCACTAGTAATGCGGGGTCCAAGCTAGTATCAGCCTAGGTAATCAATAATGCCCTTTCCCATATAAGGGTAGAGTGGTCGCGCATGTTTGGTTGGGACGGTCGACAAATCTTAAATCTAATCCGTCTCTATAAACAAAACTTTTATCAAGCCTCGGTACACTACTTCTCCACCAAGTAGTGACCTCGTTCATCATCATCTCCCAGGGGCATCAGTGGCACCCACTGGGGCTGTTTGCAAGTATGTCAAACCACACTTGTTTCTATCCATGCATAACCCTGACCCACTTTGCGTAGCCATTTACTATAGCATATTTCTATAACCCACCAACACAACTCTAAGCAAGGGTAGAGTCATGAACAATGCAAGTATCAACGGGTATGCAACGGAGGCAAGCCTAGCAAGGTTGCCATTCAAGATATATATCATGCATTCGATGACACAACGAAAATGCTATTATGATGAAAAATGGTTCATCATGGTCAAAGGGCTGCTTGCTTGTTTTAACAAAGTCTTCGAGGTCTTCAAATATCTCTGGTCCAACTCCAAGCATTTCGTCTACTTCGTCAACTATCGTCGAAAGCAACCATAATAAGCAACACAACAAGGCAGAAAATAAAAGTGCTCTAAAAATATTTATTTGACTTTTCTAGGACATCTCTGGTTATATGAAAATTAACCAGAGTGGTTTCATTGCAATTGGGTCAGTGGGTATTTCTAAATATTTTGATATGATGGATTCAAAGGGTTTATGGATTTGCAGGAAGTGTACAGAAACATATTTTTGAAAAGTGAGCAAAGGCACCCATTTAACAAAGGATAATTTTAGAAGCATCTAGGATTTGGTTTCACTGGATTTGGTTTCACTGGATTTGGAGTTCGAACGAATATTCTATGGATTTGCAACGTGGACAAATATGAAGAAATGGCTCATTATTTTGTGTGGCACAGGAAGTATTAAGAAAAATGTTTATAAACTAAGTTATGAACTTAGAAGCATCTGGAAATTTGAATCATGGCATTTCGATCAAATTTGAGCCCTCTGTGATTTTCTAAAGTTTATGACAGAAATGGAAAAGTAGGATTTCATAAACATTTGTGAAGGAAATGTTTCTGGAAAAATGTGCAAATTGCACCCTGTGATAGAGAATGAATTTATGAACTAGTAGAAATTTGAATCATCAAATTTGGGGGTAATATGAATATTTGGGAGATTTTACAAGTTTTTGGAAAAAGAAAAAGACAAAAAAGGGGGGGGGGGGGTTATACCTATACTGCGCACTGGGTGCAGCATCGCACCGCAGCGCACTGGGGCGGCCCAGCTGCATGGCCACGCGCGTGCTGGGGGCCACGTCGATGGTGCCTTCCCCGGAGTGCGCCTCCGCTGCGGGGACGCGGGAGAGGGCGAACCCGCCTCCACTTGCCAGCATGGCCCGGTGGCTGGGCCACTGACGAGCGGGGCCCTCCTGCAGGTTCATCCCCAACCTCCCGCACGGGCGCGAAGGGAGACAGAGGAGGCGTTCGACGCCGGCTGCCAGCGCTACAGGTGGTCTCCTGCGATGCTCCGCCCACCGGCGTGCTCAGGAGGCCACGCCGCACCCATCCATGTGCTTCACGCACGCCGGGGAGGGCTGTTGCGGCGATGGCTCGGATGGCCGCAGAGGAGGCCGTCGGCGAGGTTCGGCACAGCTGGGCAGGCACGGGAAGGAGGAAATGGGGCGTGAGGCGAGTCGGTGGTGGTGGTGAGGAGGTACTGGAATGGCTAGGGAGAGAAGAGAGGCTCGGGACAACCCGAATTTAGCACGGGGCCGACTGCGGTTCCCCGTCCATGGAGGGCGATGGAGGGCATGAGGAGGGAAGTGGGTCGGTCCAGGGGGTGCACGGGAGGGAGAGAGATCCAAAGGAGTAGAGAGGGGGCTCGGGGGTGGCCTTAAGTAGCCGAGCCGTGGCTCACCGTGGACGCGGCGCACGGGTGGCCATCGCAACGGCACGGGAGGCTAGGAGAGAGGGCGAGGGGCTGTCTACGGCATTCGTGGGAGTTGAATGGGGCGCCAGGAAGAGAGAGGAGGAGCGGGGCGAGCTACACGCGGTCACAGGAGCTGCGCGAGCATTGGCCGAGCCGGGGAGCTCTGCCCACGCGCCACAGGAGGTGAGAGAGAGGGAGAGACGAGGGGGCCTGCACGGTGGCGTGTTGCGGACTTCGAGGCACCTCGACTAGCGCGAGGGGGAGGCTCGAGGCGGTCGGGGGACGCGGTGTCAACTCTCGGGTGCTCTGCCACACGCTCCAGAGCATGCAAACAGCCGGCATCCGCAGCTTTTTGCGCGCACCCGCGCGCTCACTTGTGTCTGGCGTCTGCAGGGAGAATAAACAAGAGGGAGGGAGGCTTTGGATGCTCTAGAACTTGCCAGGAGTGGGAGAGAGATGAGAAAGGGAGGGGAAAGTGGTTGTCCAGAGCAAAAAAATGGGTCTCTGCCCCCCTTAATCATTGCTCCTTGGGCAGCAAAGTGTGTAGTAGTTAGAGGAGGACCATATGAGGCCGTGGGAAGATGTTCAGCTCATGGAGATTAGTGGAAATGGCCAAAACATGCATTTTAAGTTTCTGCCAGAAGGTGTTTGATGTAGGTTTGGGCAAGCAAATGGACTTCCCTTGTCATGAGGCTTCACAGGGTCAAATGGCCTGAGAAAATAAGAGGTTCCACCAAGATTGAGTTCATTTGGGCAAAGTTGCCAATGCAACTCTTGTAAACCCTAGAAATCAACAGAAATGGACTTTCCAAGATTTAGTCATGCAAATCTATTCTCCTTGATGCACCACTTAGTGTAGTGTCATCATTTGAGGTTCTGAACATGTCCAAAAAAGTTGAGATCAAAAGGAGAAAGTTGCCAATGTAAAGTTGTTCAAATTTGGTTCTGGACAGAGATGGTTTTGGGGCACTTTGATGAAGATAACATTCTCTCCAACTTGTGCCATTTGGTTTAGATGCATTATTACACCATTTGAGCATGTGCACCAAGTTTGAGAGCATTTGGACATGTTTGACAGTGCAAAGTTGTTCAAACTTGAAAAAGGACAGAAGTGGTTTTGAGAGGGTTTCATGGGGTTATACTGTTCTCCATGACATGAGACTTGGCAAGATCATCAAACATGTCATATGTGACATGCTAGAATTTTCTTGGAATTTTTTGGGGAATATTTCCTTTGTAAATATTTCAAAAGCTTGAAATATCCAGAAAGGGTTTTTGAGGGATTTGACCAATATTTTGAACATGACCATGTGTTGAAACTCTTATATATGGACAATATATGTCCACTAAGTTTCCCTAGGTTTTTCCCAAATATTTTTAAAGCATTAAAATAATTTTAACCTATTAAAGATTATTTCTGGCCTAAAGAAATATCCTTTAAATAAAATAGGAAAATAACTTTTAAAATTATATTTTTGTGGTTTTTGGTAGTACTATACCTAATAGGAGTCAAATATATTTTTGGAAAGACTTTTACTGCCCTTAATTAAGTACTTGAAGTGCAAATCTCAATTCATGGGTTTTTGGAAAACTAATTCTTGAAAATACTATTTGGCCAAATTATTTTTGTAAGAAATTATTTTTATGTCCTATACACATGGCATGATCATTGGGCAAGGTTTTGGATCAAGGAGAAGGGGTATAAGAGTTGGAGGATTTATTTGATTTTTAGAGCACTTGCAACCAATTCACAAAAATCAAATTAAGCAAAGTCCAAAGCACACAAAGGTTTTTGTCAGACCACATTTTATCATGTTTATTGGTTTAAGTGTTGTGGCATGAAAATCAGGGTGTGACATACCTACCCCCCTTACAAGAATCTCGTCCCCGAGATTCCCAAACTAGGCGCGGGAAGGAGCACAAAACTTAAATGTGGGGCAGTCTTCACATCCTCATGTTGCTTCTGCTTCCGTGTGGTGCTCCATTGAACTTGAAGTACTTGATGATGTGGCTTCATGTATGACATTCTTCTTGATCCAGGTTGCTAAGGGGTTTCTTGCATTGGTCAAGTTGGGCTGGGGGGCGATGGCTTGGTGATTGATGTCCTTGTAGAGACCAGACTAGTTAGAAAGTCGGAAACATTTTCGGGGTGGCGTTGTGTGTAAAAATGTTGCGCACAGTGGGTGGCTCAGGTGGTAACTCCATCTGGTAACTGTCTTCTCTTCGTCTCGTAGCGATCTCGGAGGGGTTCGATAATCTTGGTGTGAGCTTCTCTTGACATGAAAATGCTTGGTTCTCTTGAGAGGAGTGGCTTGCAGATACACCTGGTCTTTGACGCGGATGATTACTTCTTGACGACGGTGGTTGGTATTGTTCTTCCTCCTTGACGTGGCGGTCTTCAAATGTTCCCTAACCAACTGAACGGTTCTTCTTCCGTCTTCGGGTAGACAAGTATGTCATCAAATAAAGGCAACCAACCAACTTGTCCAAGTACTCCATGAAGTCTATGGGGTACATAAGGTAGGCTGGGGTATTGGTGGTGGTCTCGGTTGAGTGCTTGCCAAGGTCTTCTCGACCTAGAGTCAAAGCCTTGGTCATGATCCGACCATGTTGTGGCTTGGTAAGGCTTAGGGGTTTCAAGGATCCTAGGGTGTGAGTGAACGTTCATTATCTTATCCTTGGGCACAATTTCTGAGACGCCAACTGTTCTACCTAGTCCTTCGAACAAATCACCTTATTCCACCGAAAGCATTATCTTGTATAGGTATACTCCAATCGTCAGTCACGTTAATCATGTCCTCATGACTCCCGAGAGGAGGTAACAAAAAATCATACATGTCAATTATCCCCAAGCTCATGTGTATGGCTCTCCCGATATAAAAATCCATGGGTAGAGCATACAAGTTGCTAAGCTTAAATTAAACATGACAATCCAAGTGCTCAGCCTATTCTTCCAAGGTCCAAGATAGTACATCTCTACCCTAAGGAAACTCATCGTCAGCCACTCCAAGATCTTGTTTCCTTCCTATGAATCAACTCCACAGCCCATTAACTTTCATCAACCACTACGTACTCCATTAATTCTACAAACCCAAAGTGTATGGTGTTCCACACGATCTTCTAATGCCCTACAACCCCCATATTCTTGAAAGGGCTACCCTTAATATAGTCAGTCCACCAATTGCCATTGTCATGGTCAAGTACACTCCAAGGTCAAGCTCATACAGATCCCTAAATAAACCCCGACAATTAATCCAATATCCTAGTTTATTGCCCACCGAGAAACATGGTATCACGATCGAGATCGTCGGTCTAAATCCAATTTACTGCAAACCATGTAGACTTACTCAGCATCTATACTCAACTAGGATCACCTACTTAAATCCAAATCTCATGTCCAACGAGAATTCCTACATGTTTACCCCAAGTCATTATTGTAATGCCAACCATCTCCTATCAATATCCCCTAGCTAATTCAAATCCTTATACTTCCAAGAATTTTAGCTTACAATCATAATTGTCCAATTTACTCAGGGGCAATGAGAGTCGTGCTACTCTATTAACTGATCCCACCAAGTTCATCTACCAACATGAAAGCCTTATAATCCACCAAAGAGTCTCAGATAATTCCTCAAGGTCACTGATATAAACTCATCAAGTCATTTGTCCTCTGTTCATATATCCCCAAATTGGTCTTTCCTATGGCATCGTCAGTTCTGGTGCTACCTTTGTATGGTAATGTGCTCGCTCACTATGCCCACTAGTTCCATAATGAACCCAGTGATAAGCAAGGCTTACTGTAGCTTAACTTGTTCTCTTGTGATTCCGTAGGTTAAGCTCATGGTTAAGGATTCGAGCTGGGGTATCTTGTAAAGTCTCGAAGGGTCTAGGAATGGGTTTCTAGTCTGGGGGGTTAAACATAACTCTACGGGGTAGCACTCGGTCATGGAGGTTGTAGCAAAAGTCTTCATTGCTAGTTGGCCGCCGAGGTGGAATTCTTGGTGCACCTTGTCTTGCTAGCCTTCAGTTGATGAGAGAGATGAGAGGGAGAAGTAGCATAGAGGAGGGGGATGCCTAAAGGGGGTTCTATAGTGCAGGTGCAAACAAACGGGTGCCAAAAAGGGCCAAACAAAAGAAACAAGGTAAGGAAGGTGATATAGTCGCATACTTGTTGCCTAGGGCAAAAGTGCGACCTATATCAAAACACAAACAAATAAAAAACAAGAAACACACAATCATGGTTCTATTCGAACCATCATACGGACTCGACTGCGCATAGGGGGTACACGACTCATCCTACCCTAGGGGTTCTCGGATTCAGTAGTCGTGCTTTGCTCCGTGCCTCATGCAATCTTCTGGGTTTTCCTCAGGTGTTGCTACGTCTCTTGTAGTTGTTCGATGAAATGATCCAGGTTGAGCCTGAAGATTCTTCAACAACTTCTTGCCTGATGAGCTGACGGGGTCAAGGTGGTTCCTCATAGCTGGCATTGACTCGGTCTTCTGTTGTCTTCTTAATCACGACGATCCCTTTTGCCTCCTAAGGCGTCGATGGTACCAGGTAGGTATACCTTTATGCAAGGACATCAACAAGGCATAGTAGAGGTCCAACATGTCGGTTACGTTGATGACAACATTGACACCAAGAGCGGGGGATGAAGAGAACCGTTTTCCTGCTCACTATAATGAGGCGGACCAAATGGCGAGGTTCTCATCCATTCGTGGTTGTCGATAGAACAATGGTAAGGACATGGTTGCTCTATTAGCGATGTATATCATGATCTTGCATTTCCCTATGCCCTGATCATCATAGCCTAAGGTCGCATCATCTTGGGGCAGTGTCAAGGGTGTCACCATCTTCTGGGTCTTCATGTCCTCATTCCTCGAGGATGTATCTTCTGTTGGTATCGTCTTGTTGTGGTGTCGCCGATCTTGTGCTTGGAAGATGTGGGTGAATGTCTGACAAGGCATTCTCCTTCTAGATTATCCACAAGGATTACAAGGAATCCCGTGGTCAGGGGCATAAGGATTCTAGCGACCACTTAAAAATTTTGAAGGGGAAGAGATCAATAAGGAAAGTATATCTTAGTTTTCGAAGAACTGAGAAGGGAAGAGAAGTATAGATAGTTTTGAAAACTTGTAATAGTTTTGGAAATAGTTTTACCCTAACTAACGATCATGCTAACTAAGGCTTCCTATAGTCAGGATGGCTCTGATACCAGCTCTGTGGGGACCCCGACTCATAAGTCGTGATCACCGAATGCACGTGTACAGTGATCCCAGAGATCAATGCTCACTGAACACACAGAAGCTGAATAACAAGAGTCTTACATCCATACATACCGTATTACACAAGTATGACCATTATGGTCAAGTCATGAATATAACATCGCAGTGGAAATCTTTGTCGATAATTTGGACCCATGCCATCTGCCTGAACCCTACAGGCATTCTGACTGGGAAATGTCCTAGTTCGCACGATCGTCACCAAATAACTCTTCCTCGTATTCCTGTTCTTTCATGCCTGGCCAATAAAATAACCAGTGGCAATCCAATGAGTACTTTGAATGTACTCGCATGCAACCCAAGAGTGATAATAGAATAAATATGCACGACTCTACTGCTAAATTGGCAGTTTTGCGGAAAGCTAGTTTTTCTCATGCAAGTATGATCAACATTTTATCAAGGATATGAATGCGTCTGCAACAAGTATCAGGAGGTTACAGACATCAACATCGGGATAGAGTTGTGAACAACTCATATTCAAGCTCATCGTGACTTCCTCACGAATCACGTCAACATATTTACCAAACCGTGTTGTTTGTCAGAAACATATGGACATAGTCTAAGCAGCACCATCCAACTGTCCTTGACCGTGGACACGACTATTCGAATAGTTTTACACTCTGCAGAGGTTGCACACTTTACCCACAAGATCCAGGGAACTTCTGTGTCATCCACGACCCGCGGTACCTCAAGTACTCGGGGTAAGCACCCGATCACTATCTTTCCCTAGACGACACTAACATAGAGTCCACTCGATTGGTAGCAGCCCCCGTGCCCAACAATTCACATCTCAAAATTTGTGGAGCCACGCTCCCATATTCATCACATACCACAAGCACGGGGTACCAACAGTGTGTCCGGTGCCCTGTAAAAACAGTCATGGCCGCCCTACCTGGCACGACCCTGTCCCGAGAGAGCACAACAACGACTCTCCCGTCACTAGTAATGCGGGCTCCAAGCTAGTATCGGCCTAGGTAATCAATAATGCCCTTTCCCATATAAGGGTAGAGTGGTCGCGCATGTTTGGTTGGGACGGTCGACAAATCTTAAATCTAATCCGTCTCTGTAAACAACACTTTTATCAAGCCTCGGTACACTACTTCTCCACCAAGTAGTGACCTCGTTCATCATCATCTCCCAGGGGTATCAGTGGCACCCACTGGGGCTGTTTACAAGTATGTCAAACCACACTTGTTTCTTTCCATGCATAACCCTGATCCACTTTGCGTAGCCATTTACTGTAGCATATTTCTATAACCCACCAACACAACTCTAAGCAAGGGCAGAGTCATGAACAATGCAAGTATCAACGGGTATGCAACGGAGGCAAGCCTAGCAAGGTTGCCATTCAAGATATATATCATGCACTCGATGAAACAACGAAAATGCTATTATGATGAAAAATGGTTCATCATGGTCAAAGGGTTGCTTGCCTGTTTTAACAAAGTCTTCGAGGTCTTCAAATATCTCCGGTCCAACTCCAAGCATTTCGTCTACTTCATTAACTATCGTCGAAAGCAACCATAATAAGCAACACAACAAGGTAGAAAATAGAAGTGCTCTAATAATATTGATTTGACTTTTCTAGGACATCTCTGGTTATATGAAAATTAACCAGAGTGGTTTCATTGGAATTGGGTTAGTGGATATTTCTAAATATTTTGATATGATGGAATCAAGGGGTTTATGGATTTGCAGGAAGTGTACAGAAACATATTTTTGAAAAATGAGAAAAGGCACCCATTTAACAAAGAATAATTTTAGAAGCATCTAGGATTTGGTTTCACTGGATTTGGAGTTCAAACGAATATTCAATGGATTTGCAAAGTGGACAAATATGATGAAATGGCTCATTATTTTGTGTGGCACAGGAAGTATTAAGAAAAATGTTTATAAACTAAGTTATGAACTTAGAAGCATCTGGAAATTTGAATCAGTGATTTGGATGAAATTTGAGCCCTCTATGATTTTCTAAAGTTTATGACAGAAATGGAAAAGTAGGATTTCGTAGACATTTGTGAAGGAAATGTTTCTGAAAAAATGTGCATATTGCACCCTGTGATAGAGAATGAATTTATGAACTAGTAGAAATTTGAATC
Source organism: Aegilops tauschii subsp. strangulata (assembly GCF_002575655.3). NCBI lineage: Eukaryota > Viridiplantae > Streptophyta > Magnoliopsida > Poales > Poaceae > Aegilops > Aegilops tauschii. Next base: position 265,621,985 of record NC_053038.3, on the reverse strand, counting down.
ATCAAATTTGGGGGTAATATGAATATTTGGGAGATTTTACAAGTTTTTGGAAAAAGAAAAAGAAAAAGGGGGGGTCATACCTATACTGCGCACTGGGTGCAGCATAGCGCGCAGCGCACTAGGCCGGCCCAGCTGCACGGCCACGCGCGTGCTGGGGGCCACGTCGATGGCGCCTTCCCCGGAGTGCGCCTCCGCTGCGGGTACGCGGGAGAGGGCGAACCCGCCTCCACTTGCCAGCGTGGCCCGGTGGCTGGGCCACTGACGAGCGGGGCCCGCCTGCAGGTTCATCCCCAACCTCCCGCGCGGGCACGAAGGGAGACAGAGGAGGCGTTCGACGCCGGCCGCCGGCGCTACAGGCCGTCTTCGGCAATGCTCCGCCCACCGGCGTGCTCAGGAGGCCACGCCGCACCCATCCATGTGCTTCACGCACGCCGGGGAGGGCTATTGCGATGATGGCTCGGATGGCCACAGAGGAGGCCGTCAACAAGGTTCGCCACAGCGGGGCAGGCACGGGAAGGAGGAAATGGGGCGTGTGGCGAGTCAACGGTGGTGGTGAGGAGGTAATGGAATGGCTAGGTAGAGAAGAGAGGCTTGGGACAGCCCGAATTTAGCACGGGGCCGGCGGCGGTTCCCCGTCCATGGAGGGCGATGGAGGGCACGAGGAGGGAAGTGGGTCGGTCTAGGGGGTGCACGGGAGGGAGAGAGAGCCAAAGGAGTAGAGAGGGGGCTCGGGGTGGCCTTAAGTAGCCGACCCGTGGCTCACCGTGGACGCGGCGCACGGGTGGCCGCGGCAACGGCTCGGGAGGCTAGGAGAGAGGGTGAGGGGCTGTCTACGGTGTCCGTGGGAGTTGAGTGTGGCGCCAGGAAGAGAGAGGAGGAGCGGGGCGAGCTGCACGCGATCACAGGAGCTGCGCAAGCATTGGCCGAGCTGGGCGGCTCTGGGCACGCGCCGCAGGAGGTGAGAGAGAGGGAAAGACGAGGGGGCCTGCACGGTGGCGTGTTGTGGACGTCGAGGCACCTCGACTGGCCCAAGTGGGAGGCTCGAGGCGGCCGGGGGACGCGGTGTCAACGCTCGGGTGCTCTACCACGTGCTCCAGAGCATGCAAACGGCCGGCATCCGCGGCTTTTTGCGCGCACCCGCGCGCCCCCTTGTGTCTGGCGTCTGCAGGGAGAATAAACAAGAGGGAGTGCGGCTTTGGATGCTCTGGAATTTGCCAGGAGTGGGAGAGAGATGAGAAAGGGAGGGGAAAGTGGCTGTCCAAAGAAGAAAAATGGGTCTCTGCCCCCCTTCATCATTGCTCCTTGGGCAGCAAAGCGTGTAGTAGTTAGAGGAGGACCAGATGAGGCCGTGGGAAGAAGTTCAACTCATGGAGACTAGTGGAAATGGCAAAAACATGCATTTTAAGTTTCTGCCAGAAGGTGTTTGATGTAGGTTTGGGCAAGCAAATGGACTTCCCTTGTCATGAGGCTTCACAGGGTCAAATGGCCGGAGAAAATAAGAGGTTCCACCAAGATTGAGTTCATTTGGGCAAAGTTGCCAATGCAACTCTTGTAAACCCTAGAAATCAATAGAAATGGACATTCCAAGATTTAGTCATGCCAATCTATTCTCCTTGATGCACCACTTAGTGTAGTGTCATCATTTGAGGTTCTGAACATGTCCAAAAAAGTTGAGATCAAAAGGAGAAAGTTGCCAATATAAAGTTGTTCAAATTTGGTTCTGGACAGAGATGGTTTTGGGGCACTTTGATCAAGATAACATTCTCTCCAACTTGTGCCATTTGGTCTAGATGCATTATTACACCATTTGAGCATGTGCACCACGTTTGAGGGCATTTGGACATGTTTGACAGTGCAAAGTTGTTCAAACTTGAAAAAGGACAGAAGTGGTTTTGAGAGGGTTTCATGGGGTTATACTGTTCTCCATGACACGAGACTTGGCAAGATCATCAAACATGTCATATGTGACATGCTAGAATTTTCTTGGAATTTTTTGGGGAATATTTCCTTTGTAAATATTTCAAAAGCTTGAAATATCCAGAAAGGGTTTTTGAGGGATTTGACCAATATTTTGAACATGACCATTTGTTGAAACTCTTATATATGGACTATATATGTCCACTGATTTTCCCTAGGTTTTTCCCAAATATTTTTAAAGCATTAAAATAATTTTAACCTATTAAAGACCATTTCTGGCCTAAAGAAATATCCTTTAAATAAAATAGGAAAATAACTTTTAAAATTATATTTTTGTGGTTTTTGGTAGTACTATACCTAATAGGAGTCAAATATATTTTTGGAAAGATTTTTACTGCCCTTAATTAAGTACTTGCAGTGCAAATCTCAATTCAGGGGTTTTTGGAAAACTAATTTTTGAAAATACTATTTGGCCAAATTATTTTGATGTCCTATACACATGGCATGATCATTGGGCAAGGTTTTGGATCAAGGAGAAGGGGTATAAGAGTTGGAGGATTTATTTGATTTTTAGAGCACTTGCAACCAATTCACAAAAATCAAATTACGCAAAGTCCAAAGCACACAAAGGTTTTTGTCAGACCACATTTTATCATGTTTATTAGTTTAAGTTTCGTGGCATGAAAATCAGGGTGGGACACCCCCGCGGCCGCGGCGGTGCCCCTTCGCATGGTGGGAGCCGCCCATGTCGAGGCGGCCCCGTCGATGAAGGGAGGCGTGCCATGGTCGCGCGGCCTCCCCGACCGTGCTTCCACTCGGCGGAGGTGCTGCCCTAGTTTGTTGTGTGGTCGGAGAACCCTGCTGGCAGCTGGCTTCGGCTCCCGCGTTTCTTCGCCGATGAGCTTCCGGTCGCGGGTCCAGGCAGGCTCTGGCTGCAGGCGAACGGCTGCTGTAGCAAAGCTTCCTGGGTTGCGGTCGAGGCCTCCGTCGCGGGCAACGCTGCCCTGGCCCGCGGCTGGTAGACGTTTGCCCGTGTGCGCGGCCTGGGTAGGTGGTGCACTCTCCACTTCAAGTACGACGGCAGCGCGACCCTCTATGTGAGGGTGTTTGGGAAAGATGGCCGCCGCGTCGGGTGCTGCCCTGAGGACAACGACGACGACGAGGTGCTTGGCCTTGGCGACGGTCGTGATGACGACGAAGGTGGACCCGCCCTTGGTGCTGACCGCGGCTCATCAAGCTACGACGGCTCTTCCTCCGGCGATAGCTCCACCAGTGGCGGCTACGACCAGCCGCCGCGCCCGCTTCGAGGGCGGCAGCGGGTCGTCTCGTCGTTGCGCCCCGGTGAAGCGCGAGGAGGGGTCTGGCTGAGCCCTGGGGAGCGTCATGGATCCATCCTCGCGAACTGCTGCAAGGCATACGCCACTTTTGTTTCATTCCTCCTTTCCTTCCTGCATTGAGAGAGAGACGAGTATGCGGTCCCACGGGGGCGTGCAACAAACTATGATTTCCAAGTTGTTATGTTGTGTTTATCGTTCCTGTGCCAGGTCGCAATATCAATGTTTTATATAGGCACGTAGGGATAACTTAGATTGACGCGCTTGAAGTAGTTTCCGCCTAACGAGGCGCGCGTTTCTCAGTACCTGGCGAGGAGGAACTGCAAAAATTTGTAAGGAGATCCGAGCCCTGGTCGCAGGCGCCTCTGGCCACGACCCAACAACTCGCATCGCGGTACCCGAGGGGAACGGATTGAAAGGGGTGCGCCAGCATTGCGGCTCGAACGAGGGTGCCTCGCGAAAAACAGTCAAGATGCTCACGAGGACACGAGGGCACCTGTCCAGCCCCCTCGCGAGTGACGCGAGAGAGGGTACAGGTCAAACAAAGAACCGAAGGCAGAAACAGAGGCAGAAGTCGATGGAACAAGATCAGCAAGTAACACGAGAAAGCAAATTTCAATTAAAGAGGGGCAAGCCAACTACGGAAAGCAAATGAAAAGCCGCGTCCGGCACCTAGTCTAGTCTTCTTGTCTTCTCACCAGCGCGGAGCTAAGTGCTGCCACTAGGACGTGGGAGGGAGCCCCAAAGGCCCGAGGGCGGCACTCCTGAGACTCTGGGGCGTGTACAACCCCACTCATTATTACTTGAGAGTGTCACGAGCGGAGACCTTCACAGGCACGAAGCCTTCTTCACACGCGCTGGGCCTTTCTTCATGGGTAGAACTTCTGGAGGTGCTGGATGTTCCAGGCGTTCTGGATGGGTACCCCGTCCTGCGTCTCCAGGCGCACGGCGCCAAGCCTGGAGACGTGGGCGACCCTAAACGGGCCCTCCCACATGGGTGAGAGCTTATGCAGCCCTTCTCTGGAGAGCACCCGCGTTAGGACGAGGTCACCCACCTCGAGCGTCCTGGAGCGGACACTGTGACAGTGGTACCGTCGCAGCGCCTGTTAATATCTTGCCGCTCGTAGCATGGCTTCACGGCGGCGTTCCTCCCCCAGCACGAGGTCCATCCCCTGCATGGCGTCCTGCTCCGCCTCATCAAATGCTAGGACCCGTGCGGAGCGATGCTTGACCTCGTGAGGGAGAACCGCCTGTGCTCCGTAGACAAGGAAGAATGGGGTCTCGCCCATTGGCTTGGTGGCGGTGGTGCGGATGGACCACAGCACGGACTGGAGCTCGTCGGCCAGCCCCTGCCGCAGGCCTCGAGCTTCTGCTTGAAGGTCCTGGTCTTGAGGCCTCTCAGGACCTCTGCGTTGGCGCGTTCGGCCTAGCCATTGCTCCGGGGGTGCGCCACCGAAGCGTAGCAGATCCGCGTTCGAAGGTTAGCACAATATGTCTTGAAGAGATTGCTAGTGAACTACGAGCCGTTGTCGGTGATGATGCGGTTGGGGACCCCAAACCGGCTCACGAGACCTTTGATGAACTTGTCCGCGGAGCCGGCCGGGATGGTGCGGACAGCTTCTACCCACTTGGTGAACTTGTCGATGGCGACGTAGAGGTAGCGGTATCCCCCAGGCGCTCAAGGGAACGGGCCCAAGATATCCAGCCCCCAGACCGCGAATGGCCACGAGAGTGGGATGGTCTGGAGGCCCTGAGCCGGCTGATGGACTTGCTTGGCGTGGAACTGGCAGGCCTCGCAGGACTTCACCAGCTCAGTCGCGTCGTTGAGTGCCATAGGACAGTAAAATCCGCTGCAAAACACCTTGCCGACGAGGGTCCATGACGACGAGTGGTGCCCGCAGTCACCGTCGTGTACGTCGGCCAGCAGCTCTTTCCCCTGCTCCCTGGAGATGCAACGCAGGGAAAGGTCATTTGGCCGTTTCCTGTATAACTCACCGTCCTGGATGTAGTATGCTGTGGCCTGTCGGGCCACACGCTCCGCGTCCTCCTCCTTTCCCGGCAGTGTCCTTTGTATCAGGTATTCCTTGAATTCCTTGGTCCAGCACCCCTCCTGAGGCTCAAGCGCCAAGAGCAAGCGCGCTGCCGAGGTCGGGCCGCAGGCCGGGGCTCCCGAGGCAGGTGGTTGAGGGAGCTCCCCCCGAGGCAGCGCTGTTCTTGAAAGTGGCGATGTTGCTGATGGCTTGAAGAGCCGCTCCGCGAAGACGCCAGGCTCTTGGGGTAGCCGCTTGGATGCTCTCCTGGCGATGTCATCGGCTTCCTTGTTGGTGCCACGGGGCACATGCTGCAATTCAAGGCCCAAGAACTGCTTCTCCATCTTGCACACCTCTGCGAGGTACGCCTCCATGTGCTCATCCTTCGGCTCGTACACCCTGTTGGAGAAGTTGACGAGGAGCTGCGACTCGCCCTTGATGGTGAGGCGCTTCACCCCCAGGGCCACCGCAGCCTTGAGGCCAGCTATGAGGCCTTCGTACTCTGCTATGTTGTTGGAGACCTTCTCGCCCTACTGGAAGTAGAGCTGCACGACGTAGTAAAGCTTGTCCTGAGTGGGTGAGATGAGCACTGCTCCAGCCCCCGTGCCCTTGCGTGCAAAGGCGCCATCGAAATACATAACCCAGCCGTCTGGCGCTTCATTCCCTGGCGAGAGGGACCGATCCTCGCCTTCTTCGAGCCCCGGGGCGTCTGTCAATTCTGCCACAAAATTTGCGAGTGCAGCTCCCTTGATGACCCTGGTTGTGCTGAACTCCAACTGAAATGCCTGCAGCTCGATGTTCCACTCGGCGACTCTCCCGGCAGAGTTGGGGCTCCTGAGCACCCTCTCCAACGGGTAGGCCGAGACGACCTTGATGGGGTGACCTTGAAAGTAGTGCCACAGCTTGCGCGAGGCCACCAAGAGCGCGAGCAGGAGCTTCTAAGGCATGGGGTACCGCGCCCTCGTGTCCCGCAACACCGTGCTGACAAAATACACAGGGTGCTCGACGATGACGGGTGCATTGATGAGGCTCGCGGCTTCCGGGGGTTGGGGCACCTCCTGAGACGACGAAGCCCCCAAAGCCTGGTCGCTCGTTGGGGCTTCCGCAGGCCCAAGTGCACCATCTTGTTTAGCCAGGTCCTTTGCCGATGTTGCTGCAGCCCTCTCGGAGCCCTCTGGGTCTTGCGCCGCCCCGGCTGAGGGAGCGGCTTGGCGCGACGCATACCAGACTCGGCGCTCCTCCCGGACCGCCACCAGAGCTGCGCTGGCGGTGTAAGGGGTGGCGGCAAGGTACAACACCAGGGGCTCGAGAGGTCAGGGCGCCACCATCACTGGAGGGCTGGTCAGGTATCTCTTGAGGTCTTGAAATGCTTGGTCGGCCTCCGAAGTCCACTCGAATGGGCCCTTCTTCCTCATCAGCTTGAAGAACGGTTGGGCGCGCTCTTCCAGCTTGGAGATGAAACGCCCCAACGCAGTCACGCGACCGGCGAGCTTCTGCATCTCCTTGAGGGTTTGTGGTGGACTCATGTCTTCGATTGCCTTGATCTTCTCTGGGTTAAGCCGCAAGTCCACCCGACGCAGGCTCTCGAAGGTCTCCTCCAGGTCCTGAATTAAAGTTCTCGCCTCCCGAGACTTCACCACAATGTCGTCGATGTAGGCTTCAGCGGTCCTCCCAAGCTGCTGACCCAGGGTGATGTGCATCAGCCGTTGGAAGGTCGCGCCTGCGTTGCGCAGCCCGAACGGCATGCAAGTGTAGCAGTATACCCCGCACGGGGTCAGGAAGGCCGTCTTCTCGACATCTTCTACCGCCATATTGATCTGATGGTAGCCTGAGAATGCATCCAGGAAGCACAGCAGGTCGCACTCAGCACTGGAATCGAGAATTTGGTCGGTGCGTGGAAGCGGGAATGGATCTTGGGGGCATGACTTGTTGTGGTTGGTGACGTCGAGGCACATGCGCTCCTTTCCACCTTTCTTGGGCACCATGACGGGATTTGCCAACCATTCAGGGTACCGGACCTCGCGAATGACACCTGCTGCCTCCAGCTTGTGGGTTTCTTGGACGATGAAGGACTGCTTCTCCATGGACTGCCACCGCGCCCTCTGTTTCACAGGGCGTACATTGGGGCACACCTTGAAGTGATGCTCAATCACTCCTCTTGGGCCCCCAACCAGCTGATCGGGTTCCCAGGCGAATACTTCCTTGTTTGCGTGCAAGAACTTCACCAGTGCCTCCTCTTGATCGGGGTTGAGGTTGGCGCCTATGGTGAAGGTGGCCCCCGAGGACCCGTCTTCCTTGACCGGCACCTGCTTTGTTTCTGCCCGGTCTTGAGTGAACAATTGCTTCTTCTTGGTTGATGCAGCCGCCGTAGCTCCAGAGGTGCCCGATTCGGCCGGTTGCACCACCGCGGTGGTCTTGAGGGCGAGCTTGAGTGCCGCCAGAGCCTCCTTGGTATCTCCCACTATGGTGAGGACGTCCTTGCTTCCAGGCATCTTCATGAGGTTGTAGGCCGGATGGGTCGCCGCCATGAACTGAGCTAGAGCCGGGTACCCGAGAACAGCGTTGTACGGGAGGCCGATGTGGGTGATGTCAAAGCCGATCAGCTCAGTGCGGTAGTTGTCGCGGGTGCCAAAGGTCACGGGAAGACGGATCTGCCCCAGGGGACTGGAGGAGCCGCCTCCGACGCCGAAGAAGGGCTTGCTGGGGCGGAGCCGCTTGAGTGGTACGTGAAGGAGGCTGAAGGCCTCCACCGAGAGCACGTTGAGGCCGGCGCCGCCGTCGATGAGGGTCTTGGTGATGGCTACGTGGCAGATGGTGGGTGTGCAAAGCATTGGGAGCACGCCCGAGCTGATGGTGGTGACGGGGTGATCTTCCGAGTCGAAGGGCAGGTCGGCCTCAGGCGCCACCCAACCCGGAGGAGCCCCCGGCCGCGCGGAAGTGGCGCTGATCTGGCAAAAGGACGGCTTGGCGTGGCGGTCCGAGGGCGGCGCTTGTGAGCCGCCGAGGAGGGTTGCGACCGCATGGGGTGCCGGTGCCGCGAAGCGCGCGGCGAAGAGGCCGTGCAACTCCTCCCAAGATGCCACCGTGGATCCGGGGAGGTTGAGCAGCCAGGCACGCGGCACGCCAGTGAGGGCCATGGGAAGCCAGTTGGCCATGAACTTGTCGTCGCCCCCGGCCTTAAGGACAACCTCCTCGTACGCCAGCAGGAAAGCCACCGAGCCGTCGTAGCGCGGTGGCATCTCCAGCTTGAACTTGGCCGGCCACTGCACATGTCGTAAGGCGGGGGCCAAGGCTCGGAGCCCCCTGGCCCCGCCACTGGCACCAGTCGTCGGAGCCGGAAGCGCGGCGCCTGCCATGGGGGCAAAGCGCGGTGATGGCGGAGCGCGGATCGACGGAAGGAAACTCCAGCGCACCCCTACCTGGCGCGCCAAATGTCAGATTTCGGGTTCCAGCAAAACCCTTGAGGTTCGAACACTGGGGTGCGCACGAAGATCTCCCCCTACCTAATCACACCCTCAACCTCACCGCGATCTCAAAGCCTAACTCGACAAACTCGCAACACAAGAGACAAGAGATTTATACTGGTTCGGGCCACCGTTGTGGTGTAATACCCTACTCCAGTGTGGCTTGGTGGATTGCCTCTCGGGCTGAGGATGAATAGTACAAGGGGAAGAACAGCCTCCTGAGGAGAGGTGTTCTTGTGCTTGGTGGGTATGAGGATGGAGTGGATCCAGTCCAAGATAAGATGCCTCCTACTGTGGTGGCTAGTCCTATTTATAGAGGCCTGGTCCTCTCCCCAAATATTGAGCGGGAAGGAATGCCACAACGGCCAATTTGAAGGGGGACAGCTAGTACAAGCTATCCTGACTAAAGGTGGTCTTCGCCTACAAAGGCTTTGGTGGTGACGCCGTCTTGGGCTCCACCGTGACCTCCGCCCTGCCGTCCTGATGGTCTTGGTTTCGTTGCACCGATATGCAAACCTTTGCCTGATGCCTCGGTACTCCTCGCCTATGCTTGCCTCCTTAGCACCAAAGAGGAAATGATGACACTGTCCGCGCTGGCGCCCGCCTGGTCTTGGTCGTCATGGCTTACGTCATTAGAACCTCGCGAGGTTCGCCTTGCCTTGATCTCTCCGCCCCTCGGAAGCCAGCCTGGTGAGGCTGCCCCCGAGGAGGTCTTGTGTCGTCCCCCTCACGAGGCTTGGCCCCTCGCGAGGGTCTTGAGTGTTTGTTGGTGAAGACAGGCTGTACTGGGCCGCGAGCGGAGCCACGCCGTGGGCCGCAGGCAGGCAAGTCTGGGGACCCCCGTTCCCAGAACGCCGACAGTGCGAAAGATGAGGGGAACGTCGAGGCAGCTCCTTGGAGGTGGAGGACGGGGTGGCTGAACTGGCGGGACGACGAGATCGACAACGGAACCTCTACGGTGCGGTGGATGATGGACTGTAACGCCCACGATGTGGCTATATCTCCCACGTGTCGAGGCACGACTTAGAGGCATAACCGCATTGTGGTATTGTCGCAAGAAGGGTTAGCTTCACACAATCCCATGTAATGAACAAGAATGGGATAACGAGAGTTGGCTTACAATCGCCACTTCACACAATACATAAATATAATTCATACATTAACCAAAATCCACACATAGACCGACTACGGTCAAATCCAAATGAAAATAAGATAACCCCAAATGCTAGATCCCCGATCGTCCCAACTGGGCTCCACTACTGATCATCAGGAAAAGAAACATAGTAACGACCACGTTCCTCGTCGAACACCCACTTGAGCTCGGTTGCGTCATCTGCACTTGCATCGTCGGCACCTGCAACTGTTTTGGTAGAATCTATGAGTCACGAGGACTCAGCAATCTCACACCCGCGAGATCAAGACTATTTAAGCTTATAGGAAAGGATGGTGTAAAGAGGTGGAGCTCACCAAGCATGGCAAAAGTGCAAAAGATATCAGGTTCACAGACTTGGTGAAATTACTGGACATGGCATAAACAGCATCAGGTAGCAATGTTCAGAGCAAGAAAAACACATGCTACAGGAACCTAACATAGGAAAACAAGGCATGACATGAATCTACTAAATGCATAGAACAAAAGTCCCTTACTGACCATGAGCCAAAAAGGATCAGAAGATATGGTGGCCACCATGTAAACATAGCAAGTTCCGTTAACAGGTTCCAGACTTTGCAGAAAATAGAGCATGGCAGTAACAGAAATTATGAGGGCATTTTGGTGAGCTTGATTCACTCACCACGAAGCAAAGCATGACAAAACAAGCATACCTACAGCAAGATGGCATGTTTATGAAGCTAACCATGGCAAGAGCAAGGTCATAGCATGAAAGTATCAACTACAACAAGCTTGGCAAAATTGAATAACACGTAAACAATCTGCCAGGAACATTTTATAGCAAAACTAGAGCAAGATTAAGACATGCTATGGCACTCCATAATTGCAAGCAAGGGCATGGATGGATATAGCAGAACCATATGTACAAAACATCCTTACTGAACATGGCCAAAAGAAGCATGGATCTCACTGTAGCCACATGGATACATAGCAACAAAATAACTGCAGACACAGACAGCAAAATTCTAAGTCCCTGAAAACAGAAACATCACGAAGCCTAGTTTGCATGCTTGTGCTAGTCACCACATAGATCAAAAAAATACATGGCATACACCTCTGTAAAGATGGCATGGCATAGATCAAAACACCTGTAGAGCTCATGCTCATAAGATGCACCCATCAATTGCAACAACAATAACAAATCACCAAGTTCTGATAAGTAAAAGCAGAAAACATCATATAGCGTTCTTGCACCCAAGATTTGGGCATTAAGATGGACTCAAAAGAGCATGGCAAAATGGAACAATATGAAGAGCATCACGAGGCGAACATTATGATATATCTTGCACGCACAACGGAGCAGTATGCGATGAGATATGATGCAATGAACAAAGCCACATATTGTAAAAATCTTCGGGACTTGGAAGAATTTCGGGGGCGGGGGGGGGGGGGGGGGGAAGTCAACCTAGCCCGATCTGGATCTGGCGCTCGCCGGATCAAGGCTCACCGGAGATGGAGCTGGCAGGAGTCGGGGCGCATGGCGGCCGGAGTAGAGAGGAGATGGGGGAGGGAGGCGGCGACCGGACGGTGGAGGCGCCGGAGTAGGAACCGCGGCGGAGGAGCACGGGCCGCGCGGTCGCCGGCGTCCTCGGGCGCGGGGAGGCGGCGCGCCGGCGTCGGGGCGGACTGCTACGGTCGGCGGAGGCGGCGGCGTTCGGCGGCGGGCGCGGGGTCCCGCGCGGGAGGAGGCGGAGGCGCGCACGAGCGGCGGCGTACGGGCTCGGGGGCCGGCCCCGGGCCTGGCGGGCTTGCGGTCGGCGGGCGGCAGCGCGGCCACGTGGCAGGCGCCCGTTGGCTCGGGGCGGCGGCGCTGTTCGTCCGGTGGCGGTGGACGTGTCCGGTGGCGGCGGAGGGCGATTTGCTAGGGTTAGGGGTGGTTTTGCCCGAAATTTCGGAGGGGGAGGTGTTTTTATAGGTAGAGGGGGCTTGGAGACTCCAAATGGAGTGCGGTTTTCGCCCACACGATCGTGATCGAACGACCGAGAGCATGGAGGTGACTTAGTGGGGTTAATGGTCTGTTTGGAGGGGGGGTTTTGCTGCAACACACAAAAGGACTTTGCGGTTACCCGGTTAACCGTTGGAGCATCAAACGACCTCCAAATGGAACGAAACTTGACAGGTGGTCTACCGGTGGTATACCAAGGCCACTTGGCAAACCTCGGTTCATTCCGAGAACGTTCAACACCCGCTCACGAAAAGAAACAAGAGGGGTGCGCCGGTGCATGTGGGAGTGTCGGATTGCAAAACGGACAACGGGGAAAATGCTCGGACGCATGAGACGAACACGTATGCAAATGAGATGCACATGATGACATGATATGAGATGCATGACATGAACAAAATGCAAAACGAAAAACAAAACCCGACCACGAAGGGAATATCATAACACATAGCCGAAAATGGCAAGAGTTGGAGTTACAAATATGGAAAGTTACATCCGGGGTGTTACAACACTCCACCACTACGAGAGGATCTCGTCCCGAGATTTAGGACTGAAAGAACTCCGGATAATCTGAACGGAGGTGGTCCTCGCGTTCCCAGGTGGCTTCTTAGTCGGAATGGTGCGACCACTTCACTTTCAGGAATTTGATTGACTTGTTGCGAGTCTTGCGCTCAGTTACTTCAAGAATAGCAACGGGGTGCTCATGATAAGACAGATCTTCTTGGAGATCAATCTCTTCGAAGTTGATGGTGCGCTCAGGAGTCTTGAAGCACTTGCGAAGCTGTGACACGTGGAACACATCGTGCACGTTCGCGAAGTTGGAGGGAAGCTCAAGTTGATAGGCGAGGTCGCCTCTTTTGCCAATGATCTTGAAAGGGCCCACGTATCTAGGGGCAAGCTTCCCTTTGATACCGAAACGATGAGTGCCTTTCATTGGAGAGACGCGGAGGTAGACATGGTCTTCGATCTTGAAAGACAAGTCACGGTGCTTGCTATCATAGTAACTCTTCTGGCGCGATTGCGCGGCTTTGAGATTCTCACGGATGACTTTACACATTTCTTCAGCCTCTGTGATTAAGTCATTGCCAAGAAGTTGGCGTTCACCCGTCTCTGACCAATTGAGAGGAGTACTTCACTTTCTGCCATATAGAATTTCGAATGGGGCCTTGCCCGAACTCGCTTGGAAGCTGTTGTTGTAGGAGAATTCGGCATATGGAAGACAATCTTCCCATTTCATGCCAAAGGAAATGACACAAGCCCTGAGCATATCTTCAAGGATTTGACTGACTCGCTCGACTTGGCCACTAGTTTGAGGATGGAAAGCTGTGCTGAAGCGAATGTTGGTGCCCATGGCCTTCTGGAAGGAGTCCCAGAACTTAGAAGTGAAGATGCTTCCACGATATGAAGATATCAATTGTGGAATGCCGTGCGCGGAGACAATCCTGGAGGTGTATAGCTCTCCCACTGAGCTGCTGTGATAGATTCTTTGATTGGAAGGAAATGAGCCACTTTAGAAAGCTTGTCGATGACAACGAAGATAGCATCATTTCCGCGCTTGGACTTGGGAAATCTGGTCACGAAGTCCATTTCGACATGATCAAACTTCCATTCTGGGATAGCAAGAGGTTGGAGGAGACCAGCTGGTTGTTGGTGTTCTGCTTTCACCCTTCGACAAACATCACATTCATTCACGAACTGAGCGATTTCTCGCTTCATTCTAGTCCACCAATACGACTGCTTGAGGTCATGGTACATCTTTGTACTTCCAGGATGAATGGAAAGAAGAGAATTGTGCGCCTCGTTCATAATGACTTTCCTTAGATCACCTTTAGGAACCACAATCCGGTCCTCGAAGAATAAAGTGTCTCTGTCATCAATGCGATAGCACTTGTATTTGGAAAGACCCTTGTCGATAGCACGTTTCACCTCCTTCACCATGGTATCCAGGAGTTGTGCCTCACGAATTTGATCTTCCAAAGTAGGAGAGACTATGAGGTTGGCAAGAAAGCCTTGAGGAACAACTTGGAGATTCAGCTTGCGGAAAGCTTCACAAAGATCCGCTGGGAATGGCTTGAGGATTAAGCTGTTGCAATAAGCCTTTCTGCTCAAAGCATCTGCAATTACATTGGCCTTGCATAGAGTATATTCAATACTCGGACTGTACTCTTGAGTCATTTTGACCCATCGAGTTTGCCTGAGGTTGAGGTTGAGCTGGGTGAAGATGTACTTGAGACTCTTGTGATCGGTGAAAATGTCCACTTTTCTTCCCAACAAGAGATGTCTCCATGTTATTAATGCATGGACGACTGCCGCCAACTCAAGATCGTGAGTGGGGTAGTTCTTTTCGTTGGGCTTCAACTGACGAGAGGTATAGGCCACAACTTTCTTCTCTTGCATTAACACAGCACCGCGACCTTGAAGAGAAGCATCACAGAAAACTTCGAATGGCTTGCATTCGTCAGGAGGAGTTAAGACATGAGCTGTGACGAGTTTCTCTTTGAGAGTGTTGAAAGCAACGTCACACTCAGGAGTCCAGACATACTTCACATGCTTCTGGAGGAGGTTGGAAAGAGGCTTTGCAATCTTTGAGAAATTCTGAACGAATCTTCGGCAATAGCTTGCAAGACCAAGAAAACTGCGAAGCTGCTTGACATTCTAAGGAGGTTCCTGTTGGAAATATGCCCTAGAGGCAATAATAAATGGTTATTATTATATTTCTTTGTTCATGATAATTGTCTATTGTTCATGCTATAATTGTGTTATCCAGAAATCGTAATACATGTGTGAATACATAGACCACAACGTGTCCCTAGTAAGCCTCTAGTTGACTAGCTCGTTGATCAACAGATAGTCATGGTTTCCTGACTATGGACATTGGATGTCATTGATAACGGGATCACATCATTAGGAGAATGATGTGATGGACAAGATCCAATCCTAAGCATAGCTCAAAGATCGTGTAGTTCGTTTGTGAGAGCTTTTCCAATGTCAAGTATCTTTTCCTTAGACCATGAGATCGTGCAACTCCCGGATACCGTAGGAGTGCTTTTGGTGTGCCAAACGTCACAACGTAACTGGGTGACTATAAAGGTACACTACGGGTATCTCCGAAAGTGTCTGTTGGGTTGGCACGGATCGAGACTGGGATTTGTCACTCCGTATGACGGAGAGGTATCTCTGGGCCCACTCGGTAATGCATCATCATAATGAGCTCAATGTGACTAAGGCGTTAGTCACGGGATCATGCATTGCGGTACGAGTAAAGAGACTTGCCGGTAACGAGATTGAACAAGGTATTGGGATACCGACGATCGAATCTCGGGCAAGTAACATACCGATTGACAAAGGGAATTGTATACGGGATTGATTGAATCCTCGACATCGTGGTTCATCCGATGAGATCATCGTGGAACATGTGGGAGCCAACATGGGTATCCAGATCCCGCTGTTGGTTATTGACCGGAGAGGCGTCTCAGTCATGTCTACATGTCTCCCGAACCCGTAGGGTCTACACACTTAAGGTTCGGTGACGCTAGGGTTGTAGAGATATGAGTATGCGGAAACCCGAAAGTTTTTCGGAGTCCCGGATGAGATCCCGATGTCACGAGGAGTTCCGGAATGGTCCGGAGGTGAAGAATTATATATAGGAAGTCAAGTTTCGGCCACCGGGAAAGTTTCAGGGGTTATCGGTATTGTACCGGGACCACCGGAAGGTTCCCGGGGGTCCACCGGGTGGGGCCACCTATCCCGGAGGGCCCCATGGGCTGAAGTGGAAGGGAACCAGCCCTTTGTGGGCTGCGGCGCCCCCCATGGGCCTCCCCCCTGCGCCTAGGGTTGGAAACCCTAGGGTGGGGGGGGGGGCGCCCCACTTGCCTTGGGGGGCAAGTCTCCCCCCTGGCCGCCGCCCCCCCATCTAGATGGGTCTTGGCCAGCGCCCCCCCTCCCAGGGGGCCTATATAAAGGGGGGGAGGGCAGCAACAACAGCCTTGGGCGCCTCCCTCCTCCCCTGCAACACCTCTCGCTCTCGCAGAAGCTCGGCGAAGCCCTGCCGAGATCCCGCTACATCCACCACCACGCCGCCGTGCTGCTGGATCTCCATCAACCTCTCCTTCCCCCTTGCTGGATCAAGAAGGAGGAGACGTCGCTGCACCGTACGTGTGTTGAACGCGGAGGTGCCGTCCGTTCGGCACTCGGTCATCGGTGATTTGGATCACGGCGAGTACGACTCCATCAATTACGTTCATTGGAACGCTTCCGCTCGCGATCTACAAGGGTATGTAGATGCACTCCTTTCCCCTCGTTGCTAGTATACTCCATAGATGGATCTTGGTGAGCGTAGGAAAATTTTAAAATTCTGCTACGATCCCCAACAGTGGCATCATGAGCCAGGCCTATGCGTAATTACTATGCATGAGTAGAACACAAAGCAGTTGTGGGCGTAGATGTTGCCAATTCTTCTTGCCGCTCCTAGTCTTATCTTGTTTCGGCGGTATTGTGGGATGAAGCGGCCCGGACCGACCTTACACGTACGCTTACGTGAGACAGGTTCCACCGACTGACATGCACTAGTTGTATAAGGTGGCTAGCGGGTGTCTGTCTCTCCCACTTTAGTCGGAACAGATTCAATGAAAAGGGTCCTTATGAAGGGTAAATAGAAATTTACATATCACGTTGTGGTTTTACGTAGGTAAGAAACGTTCTTGCTAGAAACCTATACAAGCCACGTAAAAACTTGCAACAACAATTAGAGGACGTCTAACTTGTTTTTGCAGCATGTGCTATGTGATGTGATATGGCCAGAAGATGTGATGAATGATATATGTGATGTATGAGATTGATCATATTCTTGTAATAGGAATCACGACTTGCATGTCGATGAGTATGACAACCGACAGGAGCCATAGGAGTTGTCTTTATTATTTTGTATGACCTGCGTGTCATTGAATAACGCCATGTAAATTACTTTACTTTATTGCTAAACGCGTTAGCCATAGAAGTAGAAGTAATCGTTGGCATGAAAACTTCATGAAGACACAATGATGGAGATCATGATGATGGAGATCATGGTGTAATGCTGGTGACGAAGATGATCATAGTGCCCCGAAGATGGAGATCAAAGGAGCAAAATGATATTGGCCATATCATGTCACTATTTGATTGCATGTGATGTTTATCATGTTTTGCATCTTATTTGCTTAGAACGACGGTAGTAAGTAAGATGATCCCTTATAATAATTTCAAGAAAGTGTTCCCCCTAACTGTGCACCGTTGCGAAGGTTCGTTATTTCAAAGCACCACGTGATGATCGGGTGTGATAGATTCTAACGTTCGCATACAACGGGTGTTGACGAGCCTAGCATGTACAGACATGGCCTCGGAACACAAGCAATACACTTAGGTTGACTTGACGAGCCTAGCATGTACAGACATGGCCTCGGAACACGTAGGACCGAAAGGTCGAGCATGAGTCGTATAGAAGATACGATCAACATGGAGATGTTCACCGATCTTGACTAGTCCGTCTCACGTGATGATCGGTCATGGCCTAGTTAACTTGGATCATGTTTCACTTAGATGACTAGAGGGATGTCTGTCTGAGTGGGAGTTCATTGAGTAATTTGATTAGATGAACTTAATTATCATGAACTTAGTCTAAAATCTTTACACTATGTCTTGTAGATCAAATGGCCCATGTTGTCCTCAACTTCAACGCGTTCCTAGAGAAAACCAAGCTGAAAGATGATGGCAGTAACTATACGGACTGGGTCCGGAACCTGAGGATCATCCTCATAGCTGCCAAGAAAGATTATGTCTTAGAAGCACCTCTAGGTGAAGCACCAATCCCAGAGAACCAAGACGTTATGAACGCTTGGCAATCACGTGCTGATGATTACTCCCTCGTTCAGTGCGGCATGCTTTACAGCTTAGAACCGGGTCTTCAAAAGCGTTTTGAGAAACATGGAGCATATGAGATGTTCGAGGAGCTGAAAATGGTTTTCCAAGCTCATGCCCGGGTCGAGAGATATGAGGTCTCCGACAAGTTCTTCAGCTGTAAAATGGAGGAAAATAGTTCTGTTAGTGAGCACATACTCAGAATGTCTGGGTTGCACAACCGCTTGTCTCAGCTGGGAGTTAATCTCCCGGATGACGCAGTCATTGAGAGAATCCTTCAGTCGCTTCCACCAAGCTACAAGAGCTTTGTGATGAACTTCAATATGCAGCGGATGGAAAAGACCATTCCTGAGGTATATTCAATGCTGAAATCAGCGGAGGTGGAGATCAGAAAAGAACATCAAGTGTTGATGGTGAATAAAACCACTAAGTTCAAGAAGGGCAAGGGTAAGAAGAACTTCAAGAAGGACGGCAAGGGAGTTGCCGCGCCCGGTAAGCCAGTTGCCGGGAAGAAGTCAAAGAATGGACCCAAGCCTGAGATTGAGTGCTTTTATTGCAAGGGAAGTGGTCGCTGGAAGCGGAACTGCCCCAAATACTTAGCGGACAAGAAGGCCGACAACACCAAAGGTATATGTGATATACATGTAATTGATGTGTACCTTACCAGTACTCGTAGTAGCTCCTGGGTATTTGATACTGGTGCGGTTGCTCATATTTGTAACTCAAAACAGGAACTGCAGAATAAGCGGAGACTTGCAAAGGACGAGGTGACGGTGCGCGTCGGGAATGGTTCCAAGGTCGATGTGATCGCTGTCAGCACGCTACCTCTGCATCTACCTACGGGATTAGTTTTAAACCTCAATAATTGTTATTTAGTGCCAGCTTTGAGCATGAACATTGTATCTGGATCTCGTTTAATTCGAGATGGCTACTCATTTAAATCCGAGAATAATGGTTGTTCTATTTATTTGAGAGATATGTTTTATGGTCATGCCCCGCTGGTCAATGGTTTATTCTTGATGAATCTCGAACGTGATGTTACACATATTCATGGTGTGAATACGATGTAAAGTTGATAACGATAGTCCCACATACTTGTGGCACTGCCGCCTTGGTCACATTGGTGTCAAGCGCATGAAGAAGCTCCATGCAGATGGACCTTTGGAGTCTCTTGATTACGAATCATTTGACACGTGCGAACCATGCCTCATGGGTAAGATGACCAAGACTCCGTTCTCCGGAACAATGGAGCGAGCAACCAACTTATTGGAAATCATACATACCGATGTGTGCGGTCCAATGAGTGTTGAGGCTCGCGGAGGATATCATTATGTTCTCACTCTCACTGATGACTTAAGTAGATATGGGTATGTCTACCTAATGAAACACAAGTCTGAAAATTTTGAAAAGTTCAAGGAATTTCAGAGTGAGGTTGAGAATCAACGTGACAGAAAAATAAAGTTCTTACGATCAGATCGTGGTGGAGAATATTTAAGTCACGAATTTGGTGCGCACTTAAGGAAATGTGGAATCGTTTCACAACTCACGCCGCCTGGAACACCTCA
Organism: Aegilops tauschii subsp. strangulata; assembly: GCF_002575655.3. NCBI lineage: Eukaryota > Viridiplantae > Streptophyta > Magnoliopsida > Poales > Poaceae > Aegilops > Aegilops tauschii. Next base: position 265,602,670 of record NC_053038.3, on the reverse strand, counting down.
GCGAAACGGTGTGTCCGAACGTCGTAACCGCACTCTATTGGATATGGTGCGATCTATGATGTCTCTTACCGATTTACCGCTCTCATTTTGGGGCTATGCTTCAGAGACTGCCGCATTCACTTTAAATAGGGCTCCGTTGAAATCCGTTGAGACGACACCGTATGAATTATGGTTTGGGAAGAAACCTAAGCTGTCGTTTCTAAAAGTTTGGGGATGCGATGCTTATGTCAAGAAACTTCAACCTGAAAAGCTCGAACCCAAGTCGGAGAAATGCGTCTTCATAGGATACCCTAAGGAAACCATTGGGTATACCTTCTACCTAAGATCCGAAGGCAAGATCTTTGTTGCCAAGAACGGGTCCTTTCTGGAGAAAGAGTTTCTCTTGAAAGAATTAAGTGGGAGGAAAGTGGAACTTGATGAGGTGATAGTCACCCCTTCCGTACCAGAAAGTAGCACAGCGCGGGAAGATGTTCCTGTAGTGCCTACACCGACTGGGGAGAAAGTTAATGATGATGATCATGTAGCTTTAGATCAAGTTACTGCTGAACTTCATAGGTCCACAAGGACACGTTCCGCACCAGAGTGGTACGGCAACCCTGTCCTGGAAATCATGTTGTTAGACAACGGTGAACCTTCGAACTATGAAGAAGCGATGGCGGGCCCGGATTCCGACAAATGGCTAGAAGCCATGAAATCCGAGATAGGATCCATGTATGAAAACGAAGTGTGGACTTTGGCTGACTTGCCCGATGATCGGCGAGCCATAGAAAATAAATGGATCTTTAAGAAGAAGACAGACGCGGATGGTAATGTGACCATCTACAAAGCTCGACTTGTCGCTAAGGGTTATCGACAAGTTCAAGGGGTTGACTACGATGAGACTTTCTCACCCGTAGCGAAGCTGAAGTCCGTCCGAATCATGTTAGCAATTGCCGCATACTATGATTATGAGATATGGCAGATGGACGTCAAAACGGCATTCCTTAACGGCTTCCTTAAGGAAGAGTTGTATATGATGCAGCCAGAAGGTTTTGTCGATCCTAAGAATGCTAACAAAGTATGCAAGCTCCAGCGCTCAATCTATGGGCTGGTGCAAGCATCTCGGAGTTGGAACATTCGCTTTGATGAGATGATCAAAGCGTTTGGGTTTACACAGACTTATGGAGAAGCCTGTGTTTACAAGAAAGTGAGTGGGAGCTCTGTAGCATTTCTCTTATTATATGTGGATGACATATTATTGATGGGAAATGATATAGAATTCTTGGAAAGTATAAAGGCCTATTTGAATAAGTGTTTTTCGATGAAGGACCTTGGAGAAGCTGCTTATATATTAGGCATCAAGATCTATAGAGATAGATCGAGACGCCTCATTGGTCTTTCACAGAGTACATACCTTGACAAGATATTGAAGAAGTTCAATATGGATCAGTCCAAGAAGGGGTTCTTGCCTATATTGCAAGGTGTGCAATTGAGCACCGCTCAATGCCCGACCACGGCAGAAGATAGAGAAAAGATGAGTATCATCCCCAATGCCTCGGCCATAGGGTCTATTATGTATGCCATGCTGTGTACCAGACCTGATGTAAACCTTGCCATAAGTTTGGTAGGAAGGTACCAAAGTAATCCCGGCATGGAACACTGGACAGCGGTCAAGAATATCCTGAAGTACCTGAAGAGGACTAAGGATATGTTTCTCGTTTATGGAGGTGACGAAGAGCTCGTCGTAAAGGGTTACGTCGACGCTAGCTTCGACACAGATCTGGATGACTCGAAGTCACAAACCGGATACGTGTATATTTTGAATGGAGATACAGTAAGCTGGTGCAGTTGCAAGCAAAGCGTCGTGGCGGGGTCTACATGTGAAGCGGAGTACATGGCAGCCTCGGAGGTAGCACAGGAAGCAGTCTGGATGAAGGAGTTCATTACCGACCTAGGGGTGATTCCCAATGCGTCGGGCCCGATGACTCTCTTCTGTGACAACACTGGAGCTATTGCCCTTGCGAAGGAGCCCAGGTTTCACAGGAAGACCAGGCATATCAAGCGTCGCTTCAACTCCATTTGTGAAAGTGTTCAAAATGGAGACATAGATATTTGTAAAGTACATACGGACCTGAATGTAGCAGATCCGTTGACTAAACCTCTCCCTAGGGAAAAACATGATCAACACCAGGACGCAATGGGTGTTCGATTCATCACAATGTAACTAGATTATTGACTCTAGTGCAAGTGGGAGACTGTTGGAAATATGCCCTAGAGGCAATAATAAATGGTTATTATTATATTTCTTCGTTCATGATAATTGTCTATTGTGTTATCCGGAAATCGTAATACATGTGTGAATACATAGACCACAACGTGTCCCTAGTAAGCCTCTAGTTGACTAGCTCGTTGATCAACAGATAGTCATGGTTTCCTGACTATGGACATTGGATGTCATTGATAACGGGATCACATCATTAGGAGAATGATGTGATGGACAAGACCCAATCCTAAGCATAGCTCAAAGATCGTGTAGTTCGTTTGCTAGAGCTTTTCCAATGTCAAGTATCTTTTCCTTAGACCATGAGATCGTGCAACTCCCGGATACCGTAGGAGTGCTTTGGGTGTGCCAAATGTCACAATGTAACTGGTGACTATAAAGGTACACTACGGGTATCTCCGAAAGTGTTTGTTGGGTTGGCACGGATCAAGACTGGGATTTGTCACTCCGTATGACGGAGAGGTATCTCTGGGCCCACTCGGTAATGCATCATCAAATGAGCTCAATGTGACTAAGGCGTTAGTCACGGGATCATGCATTGCGGTACGAGTAAAGAGACTTGCCGGTAACGAGATTGAACAAGGTATTGGGATACCGACGATCGAATCTCGGGCAAGTAACATACCGATTGACAAAGGGAATTGTATACGGGATTGATTGAATCCTCGACATCGTGGTTCATCTGATGAGATCATCGTGGAACATGTGGGAGCCAACATGGGTATCCAGATCCCGCTGTTGGTTATTGACCGGAGAGGCGTCTCGGTCATGTCTGCATGTCTCCCGAACCCGTAGGGTCTACACACTTAAGGTTCGGTGATGCTAGGGTTGTAGAGATATGAGTATGTGGAAACCCAAAATTTTTCCGGAGTCCCGGATGAGATCCCGGACGTCACGAGGAGTTCCGGAATGGTCCGGAGGTGAAGAATTATATATAGGAAGTCAAGTTTCGGCCACCGGGAAAGTTTCGGGGGTTATCGGTATTGTACTGGGACCACCGGAAAGGTCCCGGGGGTCCACCGGGTGGGGCCACCTATCCCGGAGGGCCCCATGGGCTGAAGTGGGAAGGGAACCAGCCCTTAGTGGGCTGGGGCGCCCCCCATGGGCCTCCCCCCTGCGCCTAGGGTTGGAAACCCTAGGGTGGGGGGCGCCCCACTTGCCTTGGGGGGCAAGTCTCCCCCCTGGCCGCCGCCCCCCCCATCTAGATGGGTCTTGGCCGGCGCCACCCTCCCAGGGGGCCTATATAAAGGGGGGGGGAGGGAGGGCAGCAACAACAGCCTTGGGCGCCTCCCTCCTCCCCTGCAACACCTCTCCCTCTCGCAGAAGCTCGGCGAAGCCCTGCCGAGATCCCGCTACATCCACCACCACGCCGTCGTGCTGCTGGATCTCCATCAACCTCTCCTTCACCCTTGCTGGATCAAGAAGGAGGAGACGACGCTGCACCGTACGTGTGTTGAACGCGGAGGTGCCGTCCGTTCGGCACTCGGTCATCGGTGATTTGGATCACGGCGAGTACGACTCCATCAACCACGTTCATTGGAACGCTTCCGCTCGCGATCTACAAGGGTATGTAGATGCACTCCTTTCCCCTCGTTGCTAGTATACTCCATAGATGGATCTTGCTGAGCGTAGGAAAATTTTAAAATTCTGCTACGATCCCCAACAGTTCCCAATTCACAATTGCAGACACCTTCTCGGGATTAACAGCGATGCCCTTGGCAGAGAAGATATGACCAAGGTAAAGAACTTCATTGAGCCAAAACTTACATTTGGAAAACTTCGCATAGAATTGACACTCTCTGAGCTTGTCGAGCACCAATCGCAAATGTTTGGCATGATCCTTCTTATTCTTGGAGAAGACCAAGATATCATCGAGATACACCAGGACGAATTCATTGGTATAGGGGTTGAAGATGAAATTCATCATTCGAGAGAATATTGGAGGAGCATTGACAAGACCGAAAGACATGGCAGTATATTCATAAGAACCAAAGCTTGTTCTGAATGTTGTCTTGGGAATATCCTCTTCACGAATGTGAATCTGATGATAACCCATACAAAGGTCATGCTTGGAGAATACTTTGGCACCTTTAAGTTGCTCGAATAGCTCATTGATGTTGGGAAGTGGATACTTGTTCTAGATTGTCTTCTTGTTCAATGGACGGTAGTCGACACAAAGTCGGTCCGTGCCATCCTTCTTCTGGACAAAAAGAACACCACAACCCCATGGAGATGAACTTGGTCTGATCAAACCCAGACGCTCTTGTTCATCGAGCTGTTTCTTCATTTCCTTCAGCTCCTTGGGTCCAACCTTGTATGGACGCTTGCAAATAGGCTCAAGATCGATAACAAACTCAACTGGCCGGTGAGGAGGCATACCCGTAAGCTCTTCTGGAAAGACATCTTGATACTCACAAATTACTAGAATTTGAGAAATAGCATTCAACTCGCCCTTCTCATTGAGAGAAAACAACCGAATAGTTTCATCACGAGCGGCATAGATGATAACATCCTCAGAAGAGTGTGTCAATTGCATTTCCCTGGCAGCACAATCAAGTTGAGCCTTGTGCTTAGAAAGCCAGTCCATCCCGAGAATTAGATCAATATCCGAGTCACCAAGAACAATTGGAGAAGACAGAAATTTATAGTTTCCCATCTTGATGAAAACATCCGGAACCACCAAACTAGAACTCAAACGTTTACCCGGAGAAACGACATCCATGGGTTTACCCAAATGTGAACAAGTGAATTAATGCTTGGCAAAAAACGGTCTTGACATGAAACAAAGCGAAGCACCAGTATCAAATAAGACTTTTGCAGGAATATCATTAACTGAGAGATTACCCATTATCACATCAGTAGATTCCTCCGCTTGAGCTGCATTCATCATGTTCACCTTTGCAGACTTGGGATTATGCTTGACCACTGCATTGCTGGAAGATCTCACAGGGGGAGGAGGTGGAAGGCGCCTTTGGTTGAAGCACTTGTTAGCATAGTGACCTTTCTGCTGACACTTGTTGCAAGTCACCTCTGAGAGTGGACGATGATAAGGAGCATTCGACTTTGGAGCTTGATTCTGAGACTTGTTCTGATAGCCAGGGTTGGGTGGGTGGGAAGATCCATGGCCACCTTTGTTCTTCAGCTGGTAAGGCTGACGAAAGGGAGGAGGAGGCAACCAGAACTTCTGTTGCTTAGCAGCCACTATCTTCTGAGAAGACTGAACTGCGTCCCTGACTATCTTCTGAGAAGCCTCACACTTGAGCTGAGCAGCCTCTTGCTTCAGTGCCATATTGTAGTAATCATCATACCTGGTCGGCTCAAAAAGCACGAGAGGTAATTGCAGATCTTCTCTGAGGCCACCTCTGAATTGATAGATCATGCTCTTTTCATCAGGAACGTCTTGCTTAGCGAAGCGAGCGAGTTTCTGAAACTGAGTATTGTATTGATACACAGACATGCTGCCTTGCTTGAGATTGCGGAACTCCTCATGCTTGCTCTCAACAACACATTGTGGAATGTGGTGAGCTTTGAAATCTCGGCGGAAATCATCCTAGGTAATCACACGACCTCCTCTGGAATCTTTGTATTGTTAATACCACTCGGCAGCTTGATCCTTGAGTTGAAAAGAAGCGAACTTGACAAAGTCCTCAGGCCTGACATTGCTACATTCAAAATGCTTGTTGATGTGCACAAGCCAATCATCGGCATCTGTGGCCTTGGCACAGCAGCTGAAAGACTTGGGCTGATTTGCGAGGAATTGGTTGAGGGTAGCGAAGTGAGGCTGATTGTTGCCTTGTCCTTGATTTCCTTCATTGCCTTGCCCTTGGGTGCGTTCTTGCAAGAGTTGCAAAATCATCTGAGTATTGGCGTTGGTGGCTACCATGATAGCTTGCCATGCCTCCGGAGGCGTAGGTGGTGGCGGAGGGTTCGCCTGACTCCCTTCATTGCGTTCCAGATTCTGACGCGTTGGCGGAGCCATCCTAAAGAGGGTGACATCCGTTAGCATCTTGATAGACAAATAGACAAGTTGAATCAACGGATAGAAATTGCAACATATAGTCTTCACAATAAACATTCGAATGAGGATGAACGAATGAATTCCATAGTAAATCATCACACTTCCATTAAGGTGAGAAGCCACTTGATAAGAGATTGATGAGTAACATAAAAAGGTACGAGTGGAACAAATAGGTGGTAAGGATTACCCAATCACAAACCAAATATCTGCGGGAAGAAATGCTAAGAGCTACTTGAATCCCACCTATAAACTCCCGAAACTTTCTGGTTATGCAATCTGGTGTGGGGGATACAGGGGACACAAAATATATCACCCAAACTAGCAATCCCTAGATGCAGCTGTATCCATCCGTCAACACATAACCAAGAACCCTTCGGAAATCGTGTACCTCAACCTTCGAAAAGCATCCGTTATATGAGTTATGGCAATACTCCCGAACTCCCGGCCCAGTACTGGGTGGCGTCGAGGTGATCTCACCAACAACTGCATAAAAGAGATTTTCGATGTCGGCGAAACTCAGGTATTCCAGAACTGCAACGATAAAATTGTGACGACAACACCTCGGAGCTCAACTCCTCGGGACACTGCCACAACCCCTAAATGTCAGGAGCCACCAAGAACAATGTTCTCGTCACAAAACCATCGGAACGATTCCAAGATACCCGCGTGATCCTAAATTTGTTTTAGTGAAATTTGAGGAGAGAAGAGTCAAAACTTCTATTACGTCAGGAGGCCTCACCAGAGCGACGAAGGGACTGAGGAGTAAAAAGAATCCTACTCTCCGATATATATAATCCTAAGACTGAAAACATTTTTGTTCTAGACTCCAACAACGCCAGCGATTCGATCAAGCAGGGGGCTCCTAAGTCGGGGATGGCTCTGATTACCAACTTGTAACGCCCACGATGCGGCTATATCTCCCACGTGTCGAGGCACGACTTAGAGGCATAACCGCATTGTGGTATTGTCGCAAGAAGGGTTATCTTCACACAATCCCATGTAATGAACAAGAATGGGATAACGCGAGTTGGCTTACAATCGCCACTTCACACAATACATAAATATAATTCATACATCAACCAAAATCCACACATAGACCGACTACGGTCAAATCCAAATGAAAATAAGATAACCCCAAATGCTAGATCCCCGATCATCCCAACTGGGCTCCACTACTGATCATCAGGAAAAGAAACATAGTAACGACCACGTTCCTCGTTGAACTCCCACTTGAGCTCGGTTGCGTCATCTGCACTGGCATCGTCGGCACCTGCAACTGTTTTGGTAGAATCTGTGAGTCACGAGGACTCAGCAATCTCACACCCGCGAGATCAAGACTATTTAAGCTTATAGGAAAGGATGGTGTAAAGAGGTGGAGCCGCAGCATGCACTAAGCATATATGGTGGCTAACATACGCAAAAGAGAGCGAGAAGAGAAGCAACGCAACGGTCGCGAAGCTAGAAGTGATCAAGAAGTGATCCTGAAACTACTTACATTCATGCATAACTCAAACCGTGTTCACTTCCCGGACTTCGCCGAAAAGAGACCATCACGGCTACACACACGGTTGATGTATTTTAAATTAAGTCAAGTGACAAGTTCTCTACAACCGGACATTAACAAATTCCCATCTGCCTCATAACCGCGGGCACGGCTTTCGAAAGATAATACCCTGCAGGGGTGTCCCAACTTAGCCCATTATAAGTTCTCACGGTCAACGAAGGATAAACCTTCTCTCGGGAAGCCCCGATCAGTCTCGGAATCCCGGTTTACAAGACATTTCGACAATGGTAAAACAAGACCAGCAAAGCCGCCCGATGTGCCGACAAATCCCGATAGGAGCTGCACATATCTCGTTCTCAGGGCACACCGGATAAGTCAAGCTACGAGTAAAAACCAGGCCTCGAGTTTCCCCGAGGTGGCCCCGCAGGCTGCTCGGTTCGGACCAACACTCAAAGGAGCACTGGCCCCCGGGGGGGGGGGTTAAATAAAGATGACCCTCGGGCTTGCGAAAACCCAAGGGAAAAGGCTTAGGTGGAAAATGGTAAAACCAAGGTTGGGCCTTGCTGGAGGAGTTTTATTCAAGGCGAACTGTCAAGGGGGTCCCATAAATCACCCAACCGCGTAAGGAACGCAAACTCAAGGAACATATACCGGTATGACGGAAACTAGGGCGGCAAGAGTGGAACAAAACACCAGGCATAAGGCCGAGCCTTCCACCCTTTTACCAAATATATAGATGCATTTATTAAATAAGAGATATTGTGATATTCCAAAATATCCATGTTCCAACATGGAACCAACTTCAACTTCACCTGCAACTAGCAACGCTATAAGAAGGGCTGAGCAAAAGCGGTAACTTAGCCAAACAACGGTTTGCTAGGAAAGGATGTTTAGAGGCTTGACATGGCAAATATGGGAGGCATGATATAGAAAATGGTAGGTAGCGCAGCATAGCAATAGAACGTCAACTAGCAAAGCAAAGATAGAAGTGATTTCGAGGGTATGGTCATCTTGCCTGCAAGGTTCTCAGAGTTGTCGAAAGCTTGATCCTCGTAAGCGTACTCAACAGGTTCCTCGTTCACGAACTCGTCCCCCGGCTCTACCCACAGCAAGAACACAAGCAAAGGAACCACAATCAATCACGGGAAATGCACAAGCAACATGATGCAATACATGAATGATATGCGAGATATGATATGCGATGCATATGCGAGCTCCGGAAGAAAAAGAATGAACAAGGCAGTAAGTTGGCAAACCAAGTATGCCACTTGAAATATGAGATGATTTCGGTCTAAATCGATATAAAGATCACCGGAAACGGATGCACGGTTTGCAAATGGCAAGCAAAACAAGAATGACACGATTCTGCGATTAACAGCATGATAGCACTTAGAATGCATCAAATAACTATGCTACAACACTCCAAAATAGCAACAAAGCATATGGCAGTAATCTACAGGAGATTCTGGACAAAAGATGAACACTGAGCTGCGGCTAGATCACAACATAACAGGTTCAAACAAGCATGGCAAAAGTGCAAAAGATATTAGGTTCACAGACTTGGTGAAATTACTGGACATGGCATAAACAACATCAGGTAGCAATGTTCAGAGCAAGAAAAACACATGCTACAGGAACCTAACATAGCAAAACAGGGCATGGCATGAATCTACTAAATGCATAGAACAAAAGTACCTTACTGACCATGAGCCAAAAGAATCAGAAGATATGATGGCCACCATGTAAAGATAGCAAGTTTCGTTAAGAGGTTCCAGACTTTGCAGAAAACAGAGCATGGTAGTAACAGAAATTATGAGGGCATCTTGGTGAGCTTGATTCACTCACCACGAAGCAAAGCATGACAAAACAAGCATGTCTACAGCAAGATGGCATGTTTATGAAGCTAACCATGGCAAGAGCAAGTTCATAGCATGAAAGTATCAACTACAACAAGCTTGGCAAAATTGAATAACACGTAAACAATCTGCCAGGAACATTTTATAGCAAAAGTAGAGCAAGATTAAGACAAGCTATGGCACGCCATAATTGCAAACAAGGGCATGGATGGATAGAGCACAACTATATACAAAACATCCTTACTGAACATGCCCAAAAGAAGCATGTATCTCACTGTAGCCACATGGATACATAGCAACAAAATAACAGCAGACACAGACTTGGCAAAATTCTAAGTCCCTGAAAACAGAAACATCACGAAGCCTAGTTTGCATGCTTGTTCTAGTCACCACATAGATCAAAAAAATACATGGCATACACCTCTGTAAAGATGGCATGGCATAGAACAAAACACCTGTAGAGCTCATGCTCATAAGATGCACCCATCAATTGCAACAAAAATAACAGATCACCAAGTTCTGATAAGTAAAAGCAGAAAACATCATATAGCATTCTTGCACCCGAGATTTGGGCATTAAGATGGACTCAAAAGAGCATGGAAAAATGGAACAATATGAAGAGCATCACGAGACGAACATTACAATATATCCTGCACGCACAACGGAGCAGTATGCGGTGAGATATGATGCAATGAAAAAAGCCACATATTGTAAAAATCTTCGGGACTTGGAAGAATTTCGGGGGCGGGGGGGGGGGGGGGGGAGTCAACCTAGCCCGATCTGGATCTGGCGCTCGCCGGATCGACGCTCGTCGGAGATGGAGCTGGCGGGAGTCGGGGCGCATGGCGGCCGGAGCAGAGAGGAGACGGGGGAGGGAGGCGGCAACCGGACGGGGGAGGCGCCGGAGTTGGGACCGCGGCGGAGGAGCACGGGGCCGCGCGGTCGCAGGCGTCCTCGGGCGCGGGGAGGCGGCGGCAGGCGCGGGGTCCCGCCCGGGAGGAGGCGGAGGCGCACACGGGCGACGGCGTACGGGCTCGGGGGCCGGCCCCGGGCCTGGCAGGCTTGCGGTCGGCGGGCGGCGGCGCTGCCACGTGGCAGGCGCCCGTTGGCTCGGGGCGGCGGCGCTGTTCGTCCGGCGGCGGTGGACGTGTCCGGTGGCGGGGGAGGGCGATTTGCTAGGGTTAGGGGTGGTTTTGCCCGAAATTTCGGAGGGGGGTGTTTTTATAGGTAGAGGGGGCTTGGAGACTCCAAATGGAGTGCGGTTTTCGCCCACACGATCGTGATCGAACGACCGAGAGCATGGGGGTGACTTAGAGGGGTTAATGGTTTGTTTGGAGAGGGGGTTTTGCTGCAACACACAAAAGGACTTTGCGGTTACCCGGTTAACCGTTGGAGCATCAAACGACCTCCAAATGGAACGAAACTTGACAGGTGGTCTACCAGTGGTATACCAAGGCCACTTGGCAAACCTCGGTTCATTCCGAGAACGTTCAACACCCGCTCATGAAAAGAAACAAGAGGGGTGCGCCGGTGCATGTGGGAGTGTCGGATTGCAAAACGGACAACGGGGAAAATGCTCGGACGCATGAGACGAACACGTATGCAAATGAGATGCACATGATGACATGATATGAGATGCATGACATGAACAAAATGCAAAACGAAAAACAAAACCCGACCATGAAGGGAATATCATAACACATAGCCGAAAATGGCTAGAGTTGGAGTTACAAATATGGAAAGTTACATCCGGGGTGTTACAACACTCCACCACTACGAGAGGATCTCGTCCCGAGATCTAGGACTGAAAGAACTCCGGATAATCTGAACGGAGGTGGTCCTCGTGTTCCCAGGTGGCTTCTCGGACGGAATGGTGCGACCACTTCACTTTCAGGAATTTGATTGACTTGTTGCGAGTCTTGCGCTCAGTTACTTCAAGAATAGCAACGGGGTGCTCAAGATAAGACAGATCTTCTTGGAGATCAATATCTTCGAAGTTGATGGTGCGCTCAGGAGTCTTGAAGCACTTGCGAAGCTGTGACACGTGGAACACATCGTGCACGTTCGCGAAGTTGGAGGGAAGCTCAAGTTGATAGGCGAGGTCGCCTCTTTTGCCAATGATCTTGAAAGGACCCACGTATCTAGGGGAAAGCTTCCCTTTGATACCGAAATGACGAGTGCCTTTCATTGGAGAGACGCGGAGGTAGGCATGGTCTCCGATCTCAAAAGACAAGTCACGGTGCTTGCTATCATAGCAACTCTTCTGGCGCGATTGCGCGGCTTTGAGATTCTCACGGATGACTTTACACATTTCTTCAGCTTCTGTGATTAAGTCATTGCCAAGAAGTTGGCGTTCACCCGTCTCTGACCAATTGAGAGGAGTACGGCACTTTCTGCCATATAGAATTTCGAATGGGGCCTTGCCCGAACTCGCTTGGAAGCTGTTGTTGTAGGAGAATTCGGCATATGGAAGACAATCTTCCCATTTCATGCCAAAGGAAATGACACAAGCCCTCAGCATATCTTCAAAGATTTGATTGACTCGCTCGACTTGGCCACTAGTTTGAGGATGGAAAGCTGTGCTGAAGCGAATGTTGGTGCCCATGGCCTTCTGGAAGGAGTCCCAGAACTTAGAAGTGAAGATGCTTCCACGATCTGAAGATATCAATTGTGGAATGCCGTGTAAGGAGACAATCCTGGAGGTGTATAGCTCTGCCAACTGAGCTGCTGTGATAGATTCTTTGATTGGAAGGAAATGAGCCACTTTAGAAAGCTTGTCGATGACAATGAAGATGTACTTGAGACTCTTGTGATCGGTGAAAATGTCCACTTTTCTTCCCAACAAGAGATGTCTCCATGTTATTAATGCATGGACAACTGCCGCCAACTCAAGATCATGAGTGGGGTAGTTCTTTTCGTTGGGCTTCAACTGACGAGAGGTATAGGCCACAACTTTCTTCTCTTGCATTAACACAGCACCGAGACCTTGAGGAGAAGCATCACAGAAAACTTCGAATGGCTTGGATTCGTCAGGAGGAGTTAAGACATGAGCTGTGACGAGTTTCTCTTTGAGAGTGTTGAAAGAAACGTCACACTCAGGAGTCCAGACATACTTCACATGCTGCTGGAGGAGGTTGGAAAGAGGCTTTGCAATCTTTGAGAAATTCTGAACGAATCTTCGGCAATAGCTTGCAAGACCAAGAAAACTGCGAAGCTGCTTGACATTCAGAGGAGGTTCCCAATTCAAAATTGCAGACACCTTCTCGGGATTAACAGTGATGCCCTTGGCAGAGATGATATGACCAAGGTAAAGAACTTCATCGAGCCAAAACTCACATTTGGAAAACTTCGCATAGAATTGACACTCTCTGAGCTTGTCGAGCACCAGTCGCAAATGTTTGGCATGATCCTTCTTATTCTTGGAGAAGACCAAGATATCATCGAGATACACCAGGACGAATTCATTGGTATAGGGGTTGAAGATGAAATTCATCATTCGAGAGAATGTTGGAGGAGCATTGACAAGACCGAAAGACATGGCAGTATATTCATAAGAACCAAAGGTTGTTCTGAATGCTGTCTTGGGAATATCTTCTTCACGAATGTGAATCTGATGATAACCCATACGAAGGTCAAGCTTGGAGAATACTTTGGCACCTTTAAGTTGCTCGAATAGCTCATTGATGTTGGGAAGTGGATACTTGTTCTTGATTGTCTTCTTGTTCAATGGACGGTAGTCGACACAAAGTCGGTCCGTGCCATCCTTCTTCTCGACAAAAAGAACACCACAACCCCATGGAGATGAACTTGGTCTGATCAAACCCAGACGCTCTTGTTCATCGAGCTGTTTCTTCAATTCCTTCAGCTCCTTGGGTCCAGGCTTGTATGGACGCTTGCAAATAGGCTCAAGATCGATAACGAACTCAACTGGCCGGTGAGGAGGCATACACGTAAGCTCTTCTAGAAAGACATCTTGATACTCACGAACGACTAGAATTTGAGAAATAGCATTCAACTCGCCCTTCTCATTGAGAGAAAACAACCGAATAGTTTCATCACGAGCGGCATAGATGATAACATCCTCAGAAGAGTGTGTCAATTGAATTTCCCTGGCAGCACAATCAAGTTCCCGGGAGGAGGCGGAGGCGCGCACGGGCGGCGGCGTACGGGCTCGGGGGCCGGCCCCGGGCCTGGCGGGCTTGCGGTCGGCGGGCGGCGGCGCTGCCACGTGGCAGGCGCCCGTTGGCTCGGGGCGGCGGCGCTGTTCGTCCGGCGGCGGTGGACGTGTCCGGTGGAGGCGGAGGGCGATTTGCTAGGGTTAGGGGTGGTTTTGCCCGAAATTTCGGAGGGGGGGTGTTTTTATAGGTAGAGGGGGCTTGGAGACTCCAAATGGAGTGCGGTTTTCGCCCACACGATCGTGATCGAACGACCGAGAGCATGGAGGTGACTTAGAGGGGTTAATGGTCTGTTTGGAGAGGGGGTTTTGCTGCAACACACAAAAGGACTTTGCGGTTACCCGGTTAACCGTTGGAGCATCAAACAACCTCCAAATGGAACGAAACTTGACAGGTGGTCTACCGGTGGTATACCAAGGCCACTTGGCAAACCTCGGTTCATTCCGAGAACGTTCAACACCCGCTCACGAAAAGAAACAAGAGGGGTGCGCCGGTGCATGTGGGAGTGTCGGATTGGAAAACGGACAACGGGGAAAATGCTCGGACGCATGAGACGAACACGTATGCAAATGAGATGCACATGATGACATGATATGAGATGCATGACATGAACAAAATGCAAAACGAAAAACAAAACCCGACCACGAAGGGAATATCATAACACATAGCTGAAAATGGCAAGAGTTGGAGTTACAAATATGGAAAGTTACATCCGGGGTGTTACAACACTCCACCACTACGAGAGGATCTCGTCCCGAGATCTAGGACTGAAAGAACTCCGGATAATCTGAACGGAGGTGGTCCTCGCATTCCCAGGTGGCTTCTCGGTCGGAATGGTGCGACCACTTCACTTTCAGGAATTTGATTGACTTGTTGCTAGTCTTGCGCTCAGTTACTTCAAGAATAGCAACGGGGTGCTCATGATAAGACAGATCTTCTTGGAGATCAATCTCTTCGAAGTTGATGGTGCATTCAGGAGTCTTGAAGCACTTGCGAAGCTGTGACACGTGGAACACATCGCGCATGTTCGCGAAGTTGGAGGGAAGCTCAAGTTGATAGGAGAGGTCACGTCTTTTGCCAATGATCTTGAAAGGACCCACGTATCTAGGGGCAAGCTTCCCTTTGATACCGAAACGACGAGTGCCTTTCATTGGAGAGACGCGGAGGTAGACATGGTCTCCGATCTCGAAAGACAAGTCACGGTGCTTGCTATCATAGTAACTCTTCTAGCGCGATTGCGCGGCTTTGAGATTCTCACGGATGACTTTACACATTTCTTCAGCCTCTGTGATTAAGTCATTGCCAAGAAGTTGGCGTTCACCCGTCTCTGACCAATTGAGAGGAGTACGGCACTTTCTGCCATATAGAATTTTGAATGGGGCCTTGCCCGAACTCGGTTGGAAGCTGTAGTTGTAGGAGAATTCGGCATATGGAAGACAATCTTCCCATTTCATGCCAAAGGAAATGACACAAGCCCTGAGCATATCTTCAAAGATTTGATTGACTCGCTCGACTTGGCCACTAGTTTGAGGATGGAAAGCTGTGCTGAAGCGAATGTTGGTGCCCATGGCCTTCTGGAAGGAGTCCCAGAACTTAGAAGTGAAGATGCTTCCACGATTTGAAGATATCAATTGTGGAATGCCGTGCAAGGAGACAATCCTGGAGGTGTATAGCTCTGCCAACTGAGCTGCTGTGATAGATTCTTTGATTGGAAGGAAATGAGCCACTTTAGAAAGCTTGTCAATGACAATGAAGATAGCATCATTTCCGCGCTTGGACTTGGGAAATCCGGTCACGAAGTCCATTTCTATATGATCAAACTTCCATTCTGGGATAGCAAGAGGTTGGAGGAGACCAGCTGGTCGTTGGTGTTCTGCTTTCACCCTTCGACAGACATCACATTCATTCACGAACTGAGCGATTTCTCGCTTCATTCTAGTCCACCAATACGACTGCTTGAGGTCATGGTACATCTTCGTACTTCCAGGATGAATGGAAAGAAGAGAATTGTGCCCCTCATTCATAATGACTTTCCTTAGATCACCTTTAGGAACCACAATCCGGTCCTCGAAGAATAAAGTGTCTCTGTCATCAATGCGGTAGCACTTGTATTTGGAAAGACCCTTGTCGATACCACGTTTCACCTTCTTCACCATGGTATCCAGGAGTTGTGCCTCACGAATTTGATCTTCCAAAGTAGGATAGACTATGAGGTTGGCAAGAAAGCCTTGAGGAACAACTTGGAGATTCAGCTTGCGGAAAGCTTCACAAAGATCCGGTTGGAATGGCTTGAGGATTAAGCTGTTGCAATAAGCCTTCCTGCTCAAAGCATCTGCAATGACATTGGCCTTGCCTGGAGTATATTCAATACTCGGATTGTACTCTTGAATCATTTCAACCCATCGAGTTTGCCTGAGGTTGAGGTTGGGCTGAGTGAAGATGTACTTGAGACTCTTATGATCGGTGAAAATGTCCACTTTTCTTCCCAACAAGAGATGTCTCCATGTTATTAATGCATGGACAACTGCCGCCAACTCAAGATCGTGAGTGGGGTAGTTCTTTTCGTTGGGCTTCAACTGACGAGAGATATAGGCCACAACTTTCTTCTCTTGCATTAACACAGCACCGAGACCTTGAAGAGAAGCATCACAGAAAACTTCGAATGGCTTGGATTCGTCAGGAGGAGTTAAGACATGAGCTGTGACGAGTTTCTCTTTGAGCGTGTTGAAAGCAACGTCACACTCAGGAGTCCAGACATACTTCACATGCTTCTGGAGGAGGTTGGAAAGAGGCTTTGCAATCTTTGAGAAATTCTGAACGAATCTTCGGCAATAGCTTGCAAGACCAAGAAAACTGCGAAGCTGCTTGACATTCAGAGGAGGTTCCCAATTCACAATTGCAGACACCTTCCCGGGATTAACAGTGATGCCCTTGGCAGAGATGATATGACCAAGGTAAAGAACTTCATCGAGCCAAAACTCACATTTGGAAAACTTCGCATAGAATTGACACTCTCTGAGCTTGTCGAGCACCAATCACAAATGTTTGGCATGATCCTTCTTATTCTTGGAGAAGACCAAGATATCATCGAGATACACCAGGACGAATTCATTGGTATAGGGGTTGAAGATGAAATTCATCATTCGAGAGAATGTTGGAGGAGCATTGACAAGACCGAAAGACATGACAGTATATTCATAAGAACCAAAGCTTGTTCTAAATGCTGTCTTGGGAATATCTTCTTCACGAATGTGAATCTGATGATAACCCATACGAAGGTCAAGCTTGGAGAATACTTTGGCACCTTTAAGTTGCTCGAATAGCTCATTGATGTTGGGAAGTGGATACTTGTTCTTGATTGTCTTCTTGTTCAATGGACGGTAGTCGACACAAAGTCGGTCCGTGCCATCCTTCTTCTGTACAAAAAGAACACCACAACCCCATGGAGATGAACTTGGTCTGATCAAACCCAGACGCTCTTGTTCATCGAGCTGTTTCTTCAATTCCTTCAGCTCCTTGGGTCCAAGCTTGTATGGACGCATGCAAATAGGCTCAAGATCGATAACGAACTCAACTGGCCGGTGAGGAGGCATACCCGTAAGCTCTTCTGGAAAGACATCTTGATACTCACGAACGACTACAATTTGAGAAATAGCATTCAACTCGCCCTTCTCATTGAGAGAAAACAACCGAATAGTTTCATCACGAGCGGCATAGATGATAACATCCTCAGAAGAGTGTGTCAATTGAATTTCCCTGGCAGCACAATCAAGTTCCCGGGAGGAGGCGGAGGCGCGCACGGGCGGCGGCGTACGGGCTCGGGGGCCGGCCCCGGGCCTGGCGGGCTTGCGGTCGGCGGGCGGCGGCGCTGCCACGTGGCAGGCGCCCGTTGGCTCGGGGCGGCGGCGCTGTTCGTCCGGCGGCGGTGGACGTGTCCGGTGGCGGCGGAGGGCGATTTGCTAGGGTTAGGGGTGGTTTTGCCCGAAATTTCGGAGGGGGGGGGGTGTTTTTATAGGTAGAGGGGGCTTGGAGACTCCAAATGGAGTGCGGTTTTCGCCCACACGATCGTGATCGAACGACCGAGAGCATGGAGGTGACTTAGAGGGGTTAATGGTCTGTTTGGAGAGGGGGTTTTGCTGCAACACACAAAAGGACTTTGCGGTTACCCGGTTAACCGTTGGAGCATCAAATGACCTCCAAATGGAACGAAACTTGACAGGTGGTCTACCGGTGGTATACCAAGGCCACTTGGCAAACCTCGGTTCATTCCAAGAACGTTCAACACCCGCTCACGAAAAGAAACAAGAGGGGTGCGCCGGTGCATGTGGGAGTGTCGGATTGCAAAACGGACAACGGGGAAAATGCTCGGACGCATGAGACGAACACGTATGCAAATGAGATGCACATGATGACATGATATGAGATGCGTGACATGAACAAAATGCAAAACGAAAAACAAAACCCGACCACGAAGGGAATATCATAACACATAGCTGAAAATGGCAAGAGTTGGAGTTACAAATATGGAAAGTTACATCCGGGGTGTTACAACACTCCACCACTACGAGAGGATCTCGTCCCGAGATCTAGGACTGAAAGAACTCCGGATAATCTGAACGGAGGTGGTCCTCGCGTTCCCAGGTGGCTTCTCGGTCGGAATGGTGCGACCACTTCACTTTCAGGAATTTGATTGACTTGTTGCTAGTCTTGCGCTCAGTTACTTCAAGAATAGCAATGGGGTGCTCATGATAAGACAGATCTTCTTGGAGATGAATCTCTTCGAAGTTGATGGTGCATTCAGGAGTCTTGAAGCACTTGCGAAGCTGTGACACGTGGAACACATCGCGCACGTTCGCGAAGTTGGAGGGAAGCTCAAGTTGATAGGAGAGGTCACCTCTTTTGCCAATGATCTTGAAAGGACCCACGTATCTAGGGGCAAGCTTCCCTTTGATACCGAAACGACGAGTGCCTTTCATTGGAGAGACGCGGAGGTAGACATGGTCTCCGATCTCGAAAGACAAGTCACGGTGCTTGCTATCATAGTAACTCTTCTAGCGCGATTGCGCGGCTTTGAGATTCTCACAGATGACTTTACACATTTGTTCAGCCTCTTTGATTAAGTCATTGCCAAGAAGTTGGCGTTCACCCGTCTCTGACCAATTGAGAGGAGTACGACACTTTCTGCCATATAGAATTTTGAATGGGGCCTTGCCCGAACTCGCTTGGAAGCTGTAGTTGTAGGAGAATTCGGCATATGGAAGACAATCTTCCCATTTCATGCCAAAGGAAATGACACAAGCCCTGAGCATATCTTCAAAGATTTGATTGACTCGCTCGACTTGGCCACTAGTTTGAGGATGGAAAGCTGTGCTGAAGCGAATGTTGGTGCCCATGGCCTTCTGGAAGGAGTCCCGGAACTTAGAAGTGAAGATGCTTCCACGATTTGAAGATATCAATTGTGGAATGCCGTGCAAGGAGACAATCCTGGAGGTGTATAGCTCTGCCAACTGAGCTGCTGTGATAGATTCTTTGATTGGAAGGAAATGAGCCACTTTAGAAAGTTTGTCAATGACAATGAAGATAGCATCATTTCCGCGCTTGGACTTGGGAAATCCGGTCACGAAGTCCATTTCTATATGATCAAACTTCCATTCTGGGATAGCAAGAGGTTGGAGGAGACCAGCTGGTCGTTGGTGTTCTGCTTTCACCCTTCGACAGACATCACATTCATTCACGAACTGAGCGATTTCTCGCTTCATTCTAGTCCACCAATACGACTGCTTGAGGTCATGGTACATCTTCGTACTTCCAGGATGAATGGAAAGAAGAGAATTGTGCCCCTCATTCATAATGACTTTCCTTAGATCACCTTTAGGAACCACAATCCGGTCCTCGAAGAATAAAGTGTCTCTGTCATCAATGCGGTAGCACTTGTATTTGGAAAGACCCTTGTCGATACCACGTTTCACCTTCTTCACCATGGTATCCAGGAGTTGTGCCTCACGAATTTGATCTTCCAAAGTAGGATAGACTATGAGGTTGGCAAGAAAGCCTTGCGGACCAACTTGGAGATTCAGCTTGCGGAAAGCTTCACAAAGATCCGGTTGGAATGGCTTGAGGATTAAGCTGTTGCAATAAGCCTTCCTGCTCAAAGCATCTGCAATGACATTGGCCTTGCCTGGAGTATATTCAATACTCGGATTGTACTCTTGAATCATTTCGACCCATTGAGTTTGCCTGAGGTTAAGGTTGGGCTGAGTGAAGATGTACTTGAGACTCTTGTGATCGGAGAAAATGTCCACTTTTCTTCCCAACAAGAGATGTCTCCATGTTATTAATGCATGGACAACTGCCGCCAACTCAAGATCGTGAGTGGGGTAGTTCTTTTCAATGGGCTTCAACTGACGAGAGTTATAGGCCACAACTTTCTTCTCTTGCATTAGCACAGCACCGAGACCTTGAAGAGAAGCATCACAGAAAGCTTCGAATGGCTTGGATCCGTCAGGAGGAGTTAAGACATGAGCTGTGACGAGTTTCTCTTTGAGAGTGTTGAAAGCAACGTCACACTCAGGAGTCTAGACATACTTCACATGCTTCTGGAGGAGGTTGGAAAGAGGCTTTGCAATCTTTGAGAAATTATGAACGAATCTTCGGCAATAGCTTGCAAGACCAAGAAAACTGCGAAGCTGCTTGACATTCAGAGGAGGTTCCCAATTCACAATTGCAGACACCTTCTCGGGATTAACAGCGATGCCCTTGGCAGAGATGATATGACCAAGGTAAAGAACTTCATCGAGCCAAAACTCACATTTGGAAAACTTCGTATAGAATTGACACTCTCTGAGCTTGTCGAGCACCAATCGCAAATGTTTGGCATGATCTTTCTTATTCTTGGAGAAGTCCAAGATATCATCGAGATACACCAGGACGAATTCATTGGTATAGGGGTTGAAGATGAAATTCATCATTCGAGAGAATGTTGGAGGAGCATTGACAAGACCGAAAGACATGGCAGTATATTCATAAGAACCAAAGCTTGTTCTAAATGCTATCTTGGGAATATCTTCTTCACGAATGTGAATCTGATGATAACCCATACGAAGGTCAAGCTTGGAGAATACTTTGGCACCTTTAAGTTGCTCGAATAGCTCATTGATGTTGGGAAGTGCATACTTGTTCTTGATTGTCTTCTTGTTCAATGGACGGTAGTCGACACAAAGTCGGTCCGTGCCATCCTTCTTCTGTACAAAAAGAACACCACAACCCCATGGAGATGAACTTGGTCTGATCAAACCCAGACGCTCTTGTTCATCGAGCTGTTTCTTCAATTCCTTCAGCTCCTTGGGTCCAAGCTTGTATGGACGCTTGCAAATAGGCTCAAGATCGATAACGAACTCAACTGGCCGATGAGGAGGCATACCCGTAAGCTCTTCTGGAAAGACATCTTGATACTCACGAACGACTAGAATTTGAGAAATAGCATTCAACTCGCCCTTCTCATTGAGAGAAAACAACCGAATAGTTTCATCACGAGCGGCATAGATGATAACATCCTCAGAAGAGTGTGTCAATTGAATTTCCCTGGCAGCACAATCAAGTTGAGCCTTGTGCTTAGAAAGCCAGTCCATCCCGAGAATTAGATCAATATCCGAGTCACCAAGAACAATTGGAGAAGACAGAAATTTATAGTTTCCCATCTTGATGGAAACATCCGGAACCACCAAACTAGAACTCAAACGTTTACCCGGAGAAATGACATCCATGGGTTTACCCAAATGTGAACAAGTGAATTCATGCTTGGCAAAAAATAGTCTTGACATGAAACAAAGCGAAGCACCAGTATCAAATAAGACTTTTGCAAGAATATCATTAAATGAGAGATTACCCATTATCACATCAGTAGATTCCTCCGCTTGAGCTGCATTCATCATGTTCACCTTTGCAGACTTGGATTATGCTTGACCACTGCATTGCTGGAAGATCTCACAGGGGGAGGAGGTGGAAGGCGCCTTTGGTTGAAGCACTTGTTAGCATAGTGACCTTTCTGCTGACACTTGTTGCAAGTCACCTCTGAGAGTGGACGATGATAACGAGCATTCAACTTTGGAGCTTGATTCTGAGACCTGTTCTGATAGCCAGGGTTGGGTGGGTGGGAATATCCATGCCCACCTTTGTTCTTCTGCTGGTAAGGCTGACGGAACGGAGGAGGAGGAGGCAACCAGAACTTCTGTTGCTTAGCAGCCACTAGTGAGGAAGAAGAAGACTGAACTGCGTCCCTGACTCTCTTCTTAGAAGCCTCACACTTGAGCTGAGCAGCCTCTTGCTTCAGTGCCATATTGTAGTAATCATCATACCTGGTCGGCTCAAAAAGCACGAGAGGTAATTGTAGATCTTCTCTGAGGCCACCTCTGAATTGATAGATCATGCTCTTTTCATCAGGAACGTCTTGCTTAGCGAAGCGAGCGAGTTTCTGAAACTGAGTATTGTATTGATACACAGACATGCTGCCTTGCTTGAGATTGCGGAACTCCTCATGCTTGCTCTCAACAACACTTTGTGGAATGTGGTGAGCTTTGAAATCTCGGCGGAAATCATCCCAGGTAATCACACGACCTCCTCTGGAATCTTTGTATTGCTGATACCACTCGGCAGCTTGATCCTCGAGTTGAAAAGAAGCGAACTTGACAAAGTCCTCAGACCTGACATTGCTACATTCAAAATGCTTGTTGATGTCCACGAGCCAATCATCGGCATCTGTGGCCTCGGCACAGCAGCTGAAAGACTTGGGCTGATTTGCGAGGAATTGGTTGAGGGTAGCGAAGTGAGGCTGATTGTTGCCTTGTCCTTGATTTCCTTGATTGCCTTGCCCTTGGGTGTGTTCTTGCAAGAGTTGCAAAATAATCTGAGCATTGGCGTTGGTGGCTGCCATGATAGCTTGCCATGCCTCCGGAGGCGGAGGTGGTGGCGGAGGGTTCGCCTGACTCCCTTCATTGCGTTCCAGATTCTGACGCGTTGGCGGAGCCATCCTGAAGAGGGTGACATCCGTTAGCATCTTGATAGACAAATAGACAAGTTGAATCAACGAATAGAAATTGCAACATATAGTCTTCACAATAAACATTCGAATGAGGATGAACGAATGAATTCCATAGTAAATCATCACACTTCCATTAAGGTGAGAAGCCACTTGATAAGAGATTGATGAGTAACATAAAAAGGTACGAGTGGAACAAATAAGTGGTAAGGATTACCCAATCACAAACCAAATATCTGCGGTAAGAAATGCTAAGAGCTACTTGAATCCCACCTATAAACTCCCGAAACTTTCTGGTTATGCAATCTGGTGTGGGGGATAGAGGGGACACAAAATATATCACCCAAACTAGCAATCCCTAGATCCAACTGTATCCATCCGTCAACACATAACCAAGAACCCTTCGGAAATCGTGTACCTCAACCTTCGAAAAGCATCCGTTATACGAGTTATGGCAATACTCCCGAACTCCCGGCCCAGTACTAGGTGGCGTCGAGGTGATCTCACCAACAACTGCATAAAAGAGATTTTCGATGTCGGCAAAACTCAGGTATTCCAGAACTGCAACGATAAAATTGTGACGACAACACCTCGGAGCTCAACTCCCCGGGACACTGCCACAACCCCTAAATGTCAGGAGGCACCAAGAACAATGTTCTCGTCACAAAACCATCAGAACGATTCCAAGATACCCGCGTGATCCTAAATTTTTTTTAGTGAAATTTGAGGAGAGAAGAGTCAAAACTTCTACGTCAGGAGGCCTCACCAGAGCGACGAAGGGACTGAGGAGTAAAAAGAATCCTACTCTCAGATATATATAATCCTAAGACTCAAAACATTTTTGTTCTAGACTCCAACAACGCCAGCGATTCGATCAAGCAGGGGGCTCCTAAGTCGGGGATGGCTCTGATTACCAACTTGTAACGCCCACGATGCGGCTATATCTCCCACGTGTCGAGGCACGACTTAGAGGCATAACCGCATTGTGGTATTGTCGAAGGGTTATCTTCACACAATCCCATGTAATGAACAAGAATGGGATAACGAGAGTTGGCTTACAATCGCCACTTCACACAATACATAAATATAATTCATACATCAACCAAAATCCACACATAGACCGACTACGGTCAAATCCAAATGAAAATAAGATAACCCCAAATGCTAGATCCCCGATCATCCCAACTGGGCTCCACTACTGATCATCAGGAAAAGAAACATAGTAACGACCACGTTCCTCGTCGAACTCCCACTTGAGCTCGGTTGCGTCATCTGCACTGGCATCGTCGGCACCTGCAACTGTTTTGGTAGAATCTTTGAGTCACGAGGACTCAGCAATCTCACACCCGTGAGATCAAGACTATTTAAGCTTATAGGAAAGGATGGTGTAAAGAGGTGGAGCTGCAGCATGCACTAAGCATATATGGTGGCTAACATACGCAAAAGAGAGCGAGAAGAGAAGCAACGCAACGGTCGCGAAGCTAGAAGTGATCAAGAAGTGATCCTGAAACTACTTACATTCATGCATAACTCAAACCGTGTTCACTTCCCGGACTCCGCCGAAAAGAGACCATCACGGCTACACACACGGTTGATGTATCTTAAATTAAGTCAAGTGACAAGTTCTCTACAACCGGACATTAACAAATTCCCATCTGCCTCATAACCGCGGGCACGGCTTTCGAAAGATAATACCCTGCAGGGGTGTCCCAACTTAGCCCATTATAAGTTCTCACGGTCAACGAAGGATAAACCTTCTCCCGGGAAGCCCCGATCAGTCTCGGAATCCCGGTTTACAAGACATTTCGACAATGGTAAAACAAGACCAGCAAAGCCGCCCGATGTGCCGACAAATCCCGATAGGAGCTGCACATATCTCGTTCTCAGGGCACACCGGATAAGTCAAGCTACGAGTAAAAACCAGGCCTCGAGTTTCCCCGAGGTGGCCCCGCGGGCTGCTTGGTTCGGACCAACACTCGAAGGAGCACTG
Organism: Aegilops tauschii subsp. strangulata; assembly: GCF_002575655.3. Taxonomy (NCBI): domain Eukaryota; kingdom Viridiplantae; phylum Streptophyta; class Magnoliopsida; order Poales; family Poaceae; genus Aegilops; species Aegilops tauschii. Next base: position 265,577,833 of record NC_053038.3, on the reverse strand, counting down.
GCCCGGGGGGGGGGGTTAAATAAAGATGCCCTCGGGCTCGCGAAAACCCAAGGGAAGAGGCTTAGGTGGCAAATGGTAAAACAAAGGTTGGGCCTTGCTGGAGGAGTTTTATTCAAGGCGAACTATCAAGGGGGTCCCATAAATCACCCAACCGCGTAAGGAACGCAAACTCAAGGAACATAATACCGGTATGACGGAAACTAGGGCGGCAAGAGTGGAACAAACCACCAGGCATAAGGCCGAGCCTTCCACCCTTTTACCAAATATATAGATGCATTAATTAAATAAGAGATATTGTGATATTCCAAAATATCCATGTTCCAACATGGAACCAACTTCAACTTCACCTACAACTAGCAACGCTATAAGAAGGGCTGAGCAAAAGCGGTAACTTAGCCAAACAACGATTTGCTAGGAAAGGATGGTTAGAGGCTTGACATAGCAAATATGGGAGGCATGATATAGCAAGTGGTAGGTAGCGCAGCAGAGCAATAGAACGTGAACTAGCAAAGCAAACATAGAAGTGATTTCGAGGGTATGGTCATCTTGCCTGCAAGGTTCTCAGAGTTGTCGAAAGCTTGATCCTCGTAAGCGTACTCAACAGGTTCCTCATTCACAAACTCGTCCCCCAGCTCTACCCACAGCAAGAACACAAGCAAAGGAACCACAATCAATCACGGGAAATGCACAAGCAACATGATGCAATACATGAATGATATGCGAGATATGATATGCGATGCATATGCGAGCTCCGGAAGAAAAAGAATGAACAAGGCAGTAACTTGGCAAGCCAAGTATTCCACTGGAAAGATGAGATGATTTCGGTCGAAATCGATATAAAGATCACCGGAAACGGATGCACGGTTTGCAAATGGCAAGCAAAACAAGAATGACACGATTCTGCGATTAACAGCAGGATAGCACTTAGAATGCATCAAATAACTATGCTACAGCACTCCAACATAGCAACAAAGCATATGGCAGTAATCTATAGGAGATTCTGGACAAAAGATGAACACTGAGCTGCGGCTAGATCACAACATAACAGGTTCAAATAAGCATGGCAAAAGTGCAAAAGATATCAGGTTCACAGACTTGGTGAAATTACTGGACATGGCATAAACAGCATCAGGTAGCAATGTTCAGAGCAAAAAAACACATGCTACAGGAACCTAACATAGCAAAACAGGGCATGGCATGAATCTACTAAATGCATAGAACAAAAGTGTCATACTGACCATGAGCCAAAAGAATCTGAAGATATGATGGCCACCATGTAAACATAGCAAGTTTCATTAACAGGTTCTAGACTTTGCAGAAAACAGAGCATGGTAGTAACAGAAATTATGAGGGCATCTTGGTGAGCTTGATTCACTCACCATGAAGCAAAGCATGACAAAACAAGTATACCTACAGCAAGATGGCATGTTTATGAAGCTAACCATGGCAAGAGCAAGTTCCTAGCATGAAAGGATCAACTACAACAAGCTTGGCAAAATTGAATAACACGTAAACAATCTGCCAGGAACATTTTATAGCAAAAGTAGGGCAAGATTAAGACATGCTATGTCACGCCATAATTGCAAACAAGGGCATGGATGGATAGAGCACAACTATATCTACAAAACATCCTTAATGAACATGCCCAAAAGAAGCATGTATCTCACTGTAGCCGCATGGATACATAGCAACAAAATAATAGCAGACACAAGCTTGGCAAAATTTGAAGTCCCTGAAAACAGAAACATCACGAAGCCTAGTTTGCATGCTTGTGCTAGTCACCACATAGATCAAAAAAATACATGGCATACACCTCTGTAAAGATGGCTTGGCATAGATCAAAACACCTGTAGAGCTCATGCTCATAAGATGCACCCATCAATTGCAACAAAAATAACAAATCACCATGTTTTGATAAGTAAAAGCAGAAAACATCATATAGCATTCTTGCACCCGAGATTTGGGCATTAACGTGGACTCAAAAGAGCATGGAAAAATGGAACAATATGAAGAGCATCACGAGACGAACATTACAATATATCCTGCACGCACAACGGAGCAGTATGCGGTGAGATATGATGCAATGAACAAAGCCACATATTGTAAAAATCTTCGGGACTTGGAAGAATTTCGGGGGCGGGGGGGGGGGGGGGGGGAGTCAACCTAGCCCGATCTGGATCTGGCGCTCGCCGGATCGAGTCCCGCCGGAGATGGAGCTGGCGGGAGTCGGGGCGCATGGCGGCCGGAGCAGAGAGGAGACGGGGGAGGGAGGCGGCGACCGAACGGGGGAGGCGCCGGAGTTGGGACCGCGGCGGAGGAGCATGGGGCCGCACGGTCGCCGGCGTCCTCGGGCGCGGGGAGGCGGCGCGCCTGCGTCAGGGTGGACGGTGACGGTCGGCGGAGGCGGCGGCGGGCGCGGGGTCCCGCGCGGGAGGAGGCGGAGGCGCGCACGGGCGGCGGCGTACGGGCTCGGGGGCCGGCCCCGGGCCTGGCGGGCTTGCGGTCGGCGGGCGGCGGCGCTGCCACGTGGCAGGCGCCCGTTGGCTCGGGGCGGCGGCGCTGTTCGTCCGGCGGCGATGGACGTGTCCGGTGGCGGCGGAGGGCGATTGGCTAGGGTTAGTGGTGGTTTTGCCCGAAATTTCGGAGTTGTTTTTATAGGTAGAGGGGGCTTGGAGACTTCAAATGGAGTGCGGTTTTCGCCCACACGATTGTGATCGAACGACCGACAGCATGGAGGTGACTTAGAGGGGTTAATGGTTTGTTTGGAGAGGGGGTTTTGCTGCAACACACAAAAGGACTTTGCGGTTACCCGGTTAACCGTTGGAGCATCAAACGACCTCCAAATGGAACGAAACTTGACAGGTGGTCTACCGGTGGTATACCAAGGCCACTTGGCAAAACTCGGTTCATTCCGAGAACGTTCAACACCCGCTCACGAAAAGAAACAAGAGGGGTGCGCCGGTGCATGTGGGAGTGTCGGATTGCAAAACGGACAACGGGGAAAATGCTCGGACGCATGAGACGAACACGTATGCAAATGAGATGCACATGATGACATGATATGAGATGCATGACATGAACAAAATGCAAAACGAAAAACAAAACCCGACCACGAAGGGAATATCATAACACATAGCCGAAAATGGCAAGAGTTGAGTTACAAATATGGAAAGTTACATCCGGGGTGTTACAACACTCCACCACTACGAGAGGATCTCGTCCCGAGATCTAGGACTGAAAGAACTCCGGATAATCTGAACGGAGGTGGTCCTCGCGTTCCCAGGTGGCTTCTCGGTCGGAATGGTGCGACCACTTCACTTTCAGGAATTTGATTGACTTGTTGCGAGTCTTGCGATCAGTTACTTCAAGAATAGCAATGGGGTGCTCATGATAAGACAGATCTTCTTGGAGATCAATCTCTTCGAAGTTGATGGTGCGCTCAGGAGTCTTGAAGCACTTGCGAAGCTGTGACACGTGGAACACATCGTGCACGTTCGCGAAGTTGGAGGGAAGCTCAAGTTGATAGGCGAGGTCGCCTCTTTTGCCAATGATCTTGAAAGGACCCACGTATCTAGGGGCAAGCTTTCCTTTGATACCGAAACGACGAGTGCCTTTCATTGGAGAGACGCGGAGGTAGACATGGTCTCCGATCTCAAAAGACAAGTCACGGTGCTTGCTATCATAGTAACTCTTCTGGCGCGATTGCGCGGCTTTGAGATTCTCACGGATGACTTTACACATTTCTTCAGCCTCTGTGATTAAGTCATTGACAAGAAGTTGGCGTTCACCCGTCTCTGACCAATTGAGAGGAGTACGACACTTTCTGCCATATAGAATATCGAATGGGGCCTTGCCCGAACTCGCTTGGAAGCTGTTGTTGTAGGAGAATTCGGCATATGGAAGACAATCTTCCCATTTCATGCCAAAGGAAATGACACAAGCCCTCAGCATATCTTCAAAGATTTGATTGACTCGCTCGACTTGGCCACTAGTTTGAGGATGGAAAGCTGTGCTGAAGCGAATGTTGGTGCCCATGGCCTTCTGGAAGGAGTCCCAGAACTTAGAAGTGAAGATGCTTCCACGATCTGAAGATATCAATTGTGGAATGCCGTGCAAGGAGAAAATCCTGGAGGTGTATAGCTCTGCCAACTGAGCTGCTGTGATAGATTCTTTGATTGGAAGGAAATGAGCCACTTTAGAAAGCTTGTCGATGACAATGAAGATAGCATCATTTCCGCGCTTGGACTTGGGAAATCCGGTCACGAAGTCCATTTCTATATGATCAAACTTCCATTCTGGGATAGCAAGAGGTTGGAGGAGACCAGCTGGTCGTTGGTGTTCTGCTTTCACCCTTCGACAGACATCACATTCATTCACGAACTGAGCGATTTCTCGCTTCATTCTAGTCCACCAATACGACTGCTTGAGGTCATGGTACATCTTCGTACTTCCAGGATGAATGGAAAGAAGAGAATTGTGCGCCTCGTTCATAATGACTTTCCTTAGATCACCTTTAGGAACCACAATCCGGTCCTCGAAGAATAAAGTGTCTCTGTCATCAATGCGGTAGCACTTGTATTTGGAAAGACCCTTGTCGATACCACGTTTCACCTTCTTCACCATGGTATCCAGGAGTTGTGCCTCACGAATTTGATCTTCCAAAGTAGGAGAGACTATGAGGTTGGCAAGAAAGCCTTGAGGAACAACTTGGAGATTCAGCTTGCGGAAAGCTTCACAAAGATCCGGTTGGAATGGCTTGAGGATTAAGCTGTTGCAATAAGCCTTCCTGCTCAAAGCATCTGCAATGACATTGGCCTTGCCTGGAGTATATTCAATACTCGGATTGTACTCTTGAATCATTTCGACCCATCGAGTTTGCCTGAGGTTGAGGTTAGGCTGAGTGAAGATGTACTTGAGACTCTTGTGATCGGTGAAAATGTCCACTTTTCTTCCCAACAAGAGATGTCTCCATGTTATTAATGCATGGACAACTGCCGCCAACTCAAGATCGTGAGTGGGGTAGTTCTTTTCGTTGGGCTTCAACTGACGAGAGGTATAGGCCACAACTTTCTTCTCTTGCATTAACACAGCACCGAGACCTTGAAGAGAAGCATCACAGAAAACTTCGAATGGCTTGGATTCGTCAGGAGGAGTTAAGACATGAGCTGTGACGAGTTTCTCTTTGAGCGTGTTGAAAGCAACGTCACACTCAGGAGTCCAGACATACTTCACATGCTTCTGGAGGAGGTTGGAAAGAGGCTTTGCAATCTTTGAGAAATTCTGAACGAATCTTCGGCAATAGCTTGCAAGACCAAGAAAACTGCGAAGCTGCTTGACATTCAGAGGAGGTTCCCAATTCACAATTGCAGACACCTTCCCGGGATTAACAGTGATGCCCTTGGCAGAGATGATATGACCAAGGTAAAGAACTTCATCGAGCCAAAACTCACATTTGGAAAACTTCGCATAGAATTGACACTCTCTGAGCTTGTCGAGCACCAATCACAAATGTTTGGCATGATCCTTCTTATTCTTGGAGAAGACCAAGATATCATCGAGATACACCAGGACGAATTCATTGGTATAGGGGTTGAAGATGAAATTCATCATTCGAGAGAATGTTGGAGGAGCATTGACAAGACCGAAAGACATGACAGTATATTCATAAGAACCAAAGCTTGTTCTGAATGCTGTCTTGGGAATATCTTCTTCACGAATGTGAATCTAATGATAACCCGTACGAAGGTCAAGCTTGGAGAATACTTTGGCACCTTTAAGTTGCTCGAATAGCTCATTGATGTTGGGAAGTGGATACTTGTTCTTGATTGTCTTCTTGTTCAATGGACGGTAGTCGACACAAAGTCGGTCCGTGCCATCCTTCTTCTGGACAAAAAGAACACCACAACCCCATGGAGATGAACTTGGTCTGATCAAACCCAGACGCTCTTGTTCATCGAGCTGTTTCTTCAATTCCTTCAGCTCCTTGGGTCCAAGCTTGTATGGACACTTGCAAATAGGCTCAAGATCGATAACGAACTCAACTGGCCGGTGAGGAGGCATACCCGTAAGCTCTTCTGGAAAGACATCTTGATACTCACGAACGACTAGAATTTGAGAAATAGCATTCAACTCGCCCTTCTCATTGAGAGAAAACAACCGAATAGTTTCATCACGAGCGGCATAGATGATAACATCCTCAGAAGAGTGTGTCAATTGAATTTCCCTGGCAGCACAATCAAGTTGAGCCTTGTGCTTAGAAAGCCAGTCCATCCCGAGAATTAGATCAATATCCGAGTCACCAAGAACAATTGGAGAAGACATAAATTTATAGTTTCCCATCTTGATGGAAACATCCGGAACCACCAAACTAGAACTCAAACGTTTACCCGAAGAAACGACATCCATGGGTTTACCCAAATGTGAACAAGTGAATTCATGCTTGGCAAAAAACAGTCTTGACATGAAACAAAGCGAAGCACCAGTATCAAATAAGACTTTTGCAAGAATATCATTAACTGAGAGATTACCCATTATCACATCAGTAGATTCCTCCGCTTGAGCTGCATTCATCATGTTCACCTTTGCAGACTTGGGATTATGCTTGACCACTTCATTGCTGGAAGATCTCACAGGGGGAGGAGGTGGAAGGCGCCTTTGGTTGAAGCACTTGTTAGCATAGTGACCTTTTTGCTGACACTTGTTGCAAGTCACCTCTGAGAGTGGACGATGATAAGGAGCATTCGACTTTGGAGCTTGATTCTGAGACCTGTTCTGATAGCCAGGGTTGGGTGGGTGGGAAGATCCATGGCCACCTTTGTTCTTCTGCTGGTAAGGCTGACGAAACGGAGGAGGAGGAGGCAACCAGAACTTCTGTTGCTTAGCAGCCACTAGTGAGGAAGAAGAAGACTGAACTGCGTCCCTAACTCTCTTCTTAGAAGCCTCACACTTGAGCTGAGCAGCCTCTTGCTTCAGTGCCATATTGTAGTAATCATCATACCTTGTCGGCTGATTTGCGAGGAATTGGTTGAGGGTAGCGAAGTGAGGCTGATTGTTGCCTTGTCCTTGATTTCCTTGATTGCCTTGCCCTTGGGTACGTTCTTGCAAGAGTTGCAAAATCATCTGAGCATTGGCGTTGGTGGCTGCCATGATAGCTTGCCATGCCTCCGGAGGCGGAGGTGGTGGCCGAGGGTTCGCCTGACTCCCTTCATTGCGTTCCAGATTCTGACGCGTTGGCGGAGCCATCCTGAAGAGGGTGACATCCGTTAGCATCTTGATAGACAAATAGACAAGTTGAATCAACAGATAGAAATTGCAACATATAGTCTTCACAATAAACATTCGAATGAGGATGAACGAATGAATTCCATAGTAAATCATCACACTTCCATTAAGGTGAGAAGCCACTTGATAAGAGATTGATGAGTAACATAAAAAGGTACGAGTGGAACAAATAAGTGGTAAGGATTACCCAATCACAAACCAAATATCTGCGGGAAGAAATGCTAAGAGCTACTTGAATCCCACCTATAAACTCCCGAAACTTTCTGGTTATGCAATCTGGTGTGGGGGATACAGGGGACACAAAATATATCACCCAAACTAGCAATCCCTAGATCCAGTTGTATCCATCCGTCAACACATAACCAAGAACCCTTCGGAAATCGTGTACCTCAACCTTCGAAAAGCATCCGTTATACGAGTTATGGCAATACTCCCAAACTCCCGGCCCAGTACTGGGTGGCGTCGAGGTGATCTCGCCAACAACTGCATAAAAGAGATTTTCGATGTCGGCAAAACTCAGGTATTCCAGAACTGCAACGATAAAATTGTGACGACAACACCTCGGAGCTCAACTCCCCGGGACACTGCCACAACCCCTAAATGTCAGGAGCCACCAAGAACAATGTTCTCGTCACAAAACTATCGGAACGATTCCAAGATACCCGCGTGATCCTAAATTTTTTTTAGTGAAATTTGAGGAGAGAAGAGTCAAAACTTCTATGTCAGGAGGCCTCACCAGAGCGACGAAGGGACTGAGGAGTAAAACGAATCCTACTCTCCGATATATATAATCCTAAGACTCAAATTTTTTTGTTCTAGACTCCAACAACGCCAGCGATTCGATCAAGAAGGGGGCTCCTAAGTCGGGGATGGCTCTGATTACCAACTTGTAACGCCCACGATGCGGCTATATCTCCCACGTGTCGAGGCACGACTTAGAGGCATAACCGCATTGTGGTATTGTCGCAAGAAGGGTTATCTTCACACAATCCCATGTAATGAACAAGAATGGGATAACGAGAGTTGGCTTACAATCGCCACTTCACACAATACATAAATATAATTCATACATCAACCAAAATCCACACATAGACTGACTACGGTCAAATCCAAATGAAAATAAGATAACCCCAAATGCTAGATCCCCGATCATCCCAACTGGGCTCCACTACTGATCATCAGGAAAAGAAACATAGTAACGACCACGTTCCTCGTCGAACTCCCACTTGAGCTCGGTTGCGTCATCTGCACTGGCATCGTCGGCACCTGCAACTGTTTTGGTAGAATCTGTGAGTCATGAGGACTCAGCAATCTCACACCCGCGAGATCAAGACTATTTAAGCTTATAGGAAAGGATGGTGTAAAGAGGTGGAGCTGCAGCATGCACTAAGCATATATGGTGGCTAACATACGCAAAAGAGAGTGAGAAGAGAAGCAACGCAACGGTCGCGAAGCTAGAAGTGATCAAGAAGTGATCCTGAAACTACTTACATTCATGCATAACTCAAATCATGTTCACTTCCCGGACTCCGCCGAAAAGAGACCATCACGGCTACACACACAGTTGATGTATTTTAAATTAAGTCAAGTGACAAGTTCTCTACAACCGAACATTAACAAATTCCCATCTGCCTCATAACCGCGGGCACGGATTTCGAAAGATAATACCCTGCAGGGGTGTCCCAACTTAGCCCATTATAAGTTCTCACGGTCAACGAAGGATAAACCTTCTCCCGGGAAGCCCCGATCAGTCTCGGAATCCCGGTTTACAAGACATTTCGACAATGGTAAAACAAGACCAGCAAAGCCGCCCGATGTGCCGACAAATCCCGATAGGAGCTGCACATATCTCGTTCTCAGGGCACACCAGATAGGTCAAGCTACGAGTAAAAACCAGGCCTCGAGTTTCCCCGAGGGGGCCCCGCGGGCTGCTCGGTTCGGATCAACACTCGAAGGAGCACTGGCCGGGGGGGGGGGGGGGGGGTTAAATAAAGATGACCCTCGGGCTCGAGAAAACCCAAGGGAAAAGGCTTAGGTGGAAAATGGTAAAACCAAGGTTGGGCCTTGCTAGAGGAGTTTTATTCAAGGCGAACTGTCAAGGGGCTCCCATAAATCACCCAACCGCGTAAGGAACGCAAACTCAAGGAACATAATACTGGTATGACGGAAACTAGGGCGGCAAGAGTGGAACAAAACACCAGGCATAAGGCCGAGCCTTCCACCCTTTTACCAAATATATAGATGCATTAATTAAATAAGAGATATTGTGATATTCCAAAATATCCATGTTCCAACATGGAACCAACTTCAACTTCACCTGCAACTAGCAACACTATAAGAAGGGCTGAGCAAAAGCGGTAACTTAGCCAAACAACAGTTTGCTAGGAAAGGATGGTTAGAGGTTTGACATGGCAAATATGGGAGGCATGATATAGCAAGAGGTAGGTAGCGCAGCATAGCAATAGAACGTCAACTAGCAAAGCAAACATAGAAGTGATTTCGAGGGTATGGTCATCTTGCCTGCAAGGTTCTCAGAGTTGTCGTAAGCTTGATCCTCGTAAGCGTACTCAACAGGTTCCTCATTCACAAACTCGTCCCCCAGCTCTACCCACAGCAAGAACACAAGCAAAGGAAGCACAATCAATCACGGGAAATGCACAAGCAACATGATGCAATACATTAATGATATGCGAGATATGATATGCGATGCATATGCGAGCTCCGGAAGAAAAAGAATGAACAAGGCAGTAACTTAGCAAGCCAAGTATTCCACTGGAAAGATGAGATGATTTCGGTCGAAATCGATATAAAGATCACCGGAAACGGATGCACGGTTTGCAAATGGCAAGCAAAACAAGAATGACACGATTCTGCGATTAACAGCAGGATAGCACTTAGAATGCATCAAATAACTATGCTACAGCACTCCAACATAACAACAAAGCATATGGCAGTAATCTATAGGAGATTCTTGACAAAAGATGAACACTGAGCTGCGGCTAGATCACAACATAACAGGTTCAAACAAGCATGGCAAAAGTGCAAAAGATATCAGGTTCACAGACTTGGTGAAATTACTGGACATGGCATAAACAGCATCAGGTAGCAATGTTCAGAGCAAGAAAAACACATGCTACAGGAACCTAACATAGCAAAACAGGGCATGGCATTAATCTACTAAATGCATAAAACAAAAGTACCTTACTGACCATGAGCCAAAAGAAACAGAACATATGATGGCCACCATGTAAACATAGCAAGTTTCGTTAACAGGTTCCAGACATTGCACAAAACAGAGCATGGTAGTAACAGAAATTATGAGGGCATCTTGGTGAACTTGATTCACTCAACACGAAGCAAAGCATGACAAAACAAGCATACCTACAGCAAGATGACATGTTTATGAAGCTAACCATGGAAAGAGCAAGTTCATAGCATGAAAGGATCAACTACAACAAGCTTGGCAAAATTGAATAACACGTAAACAATCTGCCAGGAACATTTTATAGCAAAAGTAGAGCAAGATTAAGACATGCTATGACACCCCATAATTGCAAACAAGGGCATGGATGGATAGGGCACAACTATATCTACAAAACATCCTTAATGAACATGCCCAAAATAAGCATGTATCTCACTGTAGCCACATGGATACATAGCAACAAAATAACTGCAGACACAGACTTGGCAAAATTCCAAGTCCCTGAAACAAGAAACATTACGAAGCCTAGTTTGCATGCTTGTGCTAGTCACCACATAGATCACAAAAATACATGGCATACACCTCTGTAAAGATGGCATGGCATAGATCAAAACACCTCTAGAGCTCATGCTTATAAGATGCACCCATCAATTGCAACAAAAATAACAAATCACCAAGTTCTGATAAGTAACAGCAGAAAACATCATATAGCATTCTTGCACCCGAGATTTGGGCATCAAGATGGACTCAAAAGAGCATGGCACAATGGAACAATATGAAGAGCATCACGAGAGGAACATTTCGATATATCCTGAACGCAAAATGGAGCAGTATGCGATGAGATTAGATGCAATGAACAAAGCCACATATTGTAAAAATCTTCAGGACTTGGAAGAATTTCGGGGGGGGGGGGGGGGAGTCAACCTAGCCCGATCTGGATCTGGCGCTCGCCGGATCGAGGCTCGCGGGAGATGGAGCTGGCCGGAGTCGGGGCGCACGGCGGCCGGAGCAGAGAGGAGAAAGGGGAGGGAGGCGGCGACCGGACGGGGGAGGCGCCGGAGTTGGGACCGCGGCGGAGGAGCACGGGGCCGCGCGGTCGCCGGCGTCCTCGGGCGCGGGGAGGCGGCGCGCCTGCGTCAGGGTGGACGGTGACGGTCGGCGGAGGCGGCGGCGGGCGCGGGGTCCCGCGCGGGAGGAGGCGGAGGCGCGCACGGGCGGCGGCGTACGGGCTCGGGGGCCGGCCCCGGGCCTGGCGGGCTTGCGGTCGGCGGGCGGCGGCGCTGCCACGTGGCAGGCGCCCGTTGGCTCGGGGCGGGGGCGCTGTTCGTCCGGCGGCGGTGGACGTGTCCGGTGGCGGCGGAGGGTGATTTGCTAGGGTTAGGGGTGGTTTTGCCCGAAATTTCGAAGGGGGAGGTGTTTTTATATGTAGAGGGGGCTTGGAGACTCCAAATGAAGTGCGGTTTTTGCCCACACGATCGTGATCGAACGACCAAGAGCATGGAGGTGACTTAGAGGGGTTAATGGTCTGTTTGGAGGGGTTTTTTGCTGCAACACACAAAAGGACTTTGCGGTTACCCGGTTAACCGTTGGAGCATCAGAGGACCTCCAAATGGAACGAAACGTGACAAGTGGTCTACCGGTGGTATACCAAGGCCACTTGGCAAACCTCGGTCCATTCCGAGAACGTTCAACACCCGCTCACGAAAATAAACAAGAAGAGTGCGCCGGTGCATGTGGGAGTGTCGGATTGCAAAACGGACAACGGGGAAAATGCTCGGACGCATGAGACGAACACGTATGCAAATGAGATGCACATGATGACATGATATGAGATGCATGACATGAACAAAATGCAAAACGAAAAACAAAACCCGACCACGAAGGGAATATCATAACACATAGCCGAAAATGGCAAGAGTTGGAGTTACAAATATGGAAAGTTACATCCGGGGTGTTACATGGACGTCGAGGTGTTGATGTGGACGACATCGTCGGGGAAGAGGCTCTGGCTGGGTGGCGGACGGAGGAGGGTGTGGAGCTTCGCAGGTTTTTGCAACCTCGATGTATGAATGGGTGGGCAGATGGGATGGGAGGGGGAACCATGGCTTAGGGACATGCTTGTCCGAAGTGAGGGGTAAGTTACGAAAGTACTATCACCGATTTGAGCTAGGCGGTTCTTTCGGTTCAGGGGTATAACAAGCATTTCGCGTGTCGGGGTTTCGTTGGAGGTGGGAGTTTTCGCGCGCGTTGTAATTTTGGGATAGCAAGACGCGGGTTGAGATGGAGGGAGTTTTTGGAGCACAACGCGACAAAGATATATCTTAAATATTTTGGGGTAAGAAGGCGCGGGTTGATAAGGTGGTAGTTGCGCAACACGATAGACAGAGATGCTAGCTTGAAATTTCGGCATAACAAGGGAGACTTGAAATTTCGGGAGACCAAGCTTAACGTGTACCAAAAAAGACAATTCACACCTCATTACTAGAGAGAGCCATGTCCCGTTTTACTATATTACTAGATATCCATTCAAATACAACAACAGAAAACTAAAAAAATCGGGACAACAAACATAACGTGTACAATACCAAATGAATTTGCACTTCCCACAACAATAAAAGAACAATTCGTGTTGTCTAGCGGGACCAGCTGCGGCGGCGCCGCTGGGCATGCATCGTAGGCGAGGTGATCTGCCCTCCTTCCCTGCCAGCGATGCAGTGACCTACTTGGTTGGTGCTGCAGTGAACTTGCGGCGCCATGGCGGTTTGCAACCATAATAATCACTCCATCTATATGTACTGTATTCCTGTGAAAATACTTGGTCGTTTGGAAAAAGATGGTAATTTATTTATGAAAGTGCAACTAATCCCTGGGTGGTTTTGGCAATTCTTAAAAACATATAGCTCATTGAACTAATACTCTTTCAAGATGATCATTTTAGAAAGTTCAATGATTGTCATAGCATGGACTAGAGATGTGGACCCCTCAAAATGCAAAGGACACATATTCGCAAAAGCTCAAGACTCTACATTTTCTTTTTAGTGACCCAAGATCACATTGAGTCCATAGGAAAAGCCAATACTATTAAAAGGGGATGAGGTGTTGCTTAATGGCTTGCTTGCTCAAAATGCTTAGTGATATGCTCCTAAATCCCTCAACCACTTTCTCAATTCCACATATGTCCTAAACCTAAAGTCAAACTCGGCCCCACTGATTTGATCTATCCGGCACCACCGAGTTCATTTGACATAGCCATTGCCAGAAACCCTAACCAATTCAGTCTCACAGATAGGGATCTCGGTCTCACTGAGATGGGATTGCAAACTCTCTGTTTCCCTTCGTAACGTTTCGATCTAACCAAAATGAGCGACCGGTCCCACCGAGTTCGAAATGCAAACTCTGTGTTTCCTTTTCATAACGTTTCGGTCTCACCGAAATGAGCGATCGGTCCCACCGAGTTTGCCTGACCAACTCTCTTTTTGCCTATTACGGAAATCGGTCTCACCAAGTTCATGTGATCGGTCTCACCGAGATCAAGTTATTCCCTAACCCTAGCACATCGGTCCCACCGAGTTGATCATGTCGGCCCCACCAAAAAACCTAACGTTCGCATTTTAAACTGAATCGGTCTGACCGAGTTTCACTATTCGGTCCCACCGAGTTTGGTAAATTGTGTGTAACGGTTATTTTTTGTGTGAAGGCTATATATACCCCTCCCACCATCCTCCATTCATGGAGAGAGCCATCAGGACATGCCTACACTCCCATCATTCATTTTCTGAGAGAGAACCACCTACTCATGTGTTGAGACCAAGACATTCCAATCCAACCACAAGAATATTGATCTCTAGCCTTCCCCAAGTTGCTTGCCAGTCAAATCATCTTTCCACCATATCCAAGTCTATGAGAGAGAGTTGAGTGTTGGGGAGACTATCATTTGAAGCACAAGAGCAAGGAGTTCATCATCAACACACCATCTATTACATTTTGGAGAGTGGTGTCTCCTAGATTGGTTAGGTGTCACTTGGGAGCCTTCGTCAAGATTGTGGAGTTGAACCAAGGAGTTTGTACGGGCAAGGAGATCGCCTACTTCATGAAGATCTACCCTAGTGAGGCAAGTCCTTCATGGGCAATGGACATGGTGGGATAGAGAAGGTTGCTTCTTCGTAGACCCTTCGTGGGTGGAGCCCTCCGTGGACTTGCGCAGCCGTTACCCTTCGTGGGTTGAAGTGTCCATCAACGTGGATGTAGGATAGCACCACATATCGGATCCATGCCAAAAATCTCCATGTCTACATTGCATTTGCTCCCTCCAAACTCCTCCCCTTTACCTTCAGATGCAATGATTTACATTCCGCTGCTATACTCTTAGAATTGCATGTGTAGGCTGATTGCTTGACTTGTGCTAAGTTGCTAAAATCTGCTAAGACTTAAAATTGGGAAAAGGCTAGATTTTTATTTGGTCAAGTAGTCTAATCACCCCCCTCTATACATACTTTCGATCCTACAAGTGGTATCACAGATTTGGTCTCCATTTGCCTTGATTTCATAGCTTTGGTGATCATAGCCTTGGTTTCACAACCTAGGAGAGTATGGTGTCTAGCGAGGGAAATTTCCACCGTAGAAGTCCCTACTTTGATGGTACTAATTTTGCTAGTTGGAAGCATAAGATGAAAATGCATATTCTTGGACATAACCCCACGGTTTGGGCTATTGTGTGTATTGTCTTGCAAGGTGAATTCTTCGATGGGAGAGAACCTAATCGTGAAGCGACCATGGGAGAATTGAAGATGTTGCAATACAATGCTCAATGTTGCGATATCCTCTTCAACGGATTGTGCCCTGTAGAATTAAACAAAATCAGCCATCTTGAGAATGCAAAGGAAATTTGGGATACTTTGATTGATATGCATGAAGTTACCAACTCCGTCAGGGAATCCAAATTGGATGTGCTTCAAAGTCAGCTTGACAAGTTCAAAATGAAGGATAGTGAAGGTGTCGCTGAAATGTACTCTAGGCTTGCTCTCATCACAAATGAGATTGCCGGCTTAGGAAGTGAAGAGATGACCGATATATTCATCATCAAGAAGATCCTAAGAGCCTTAGATGGAAAATATGATACCGTGTGCACTTTGATCCAAATGATGCCCAATTACAAAGATCTCAAGCCAACCGAAGTCATTGGAATAATTGTTGCTCATGAGATGTCACTCAAGGATAAAGAAGAGCTTCACAACAAGTCTAGTGGTGCTTACAAAGCCTCATGTGATGCTTCTACATCATCAAGTGACAAAACAAGCCTTCAATGAAGAATTGAACCTAATGGTTGTGGCACCCCGGCTCAGAGCAACTGGTTTACCTTGCATTGCCAGCCAGAGATCAAGTCTTCTGGCAACACACAACAACATGGTACAGAAACAACCGCTTTATTGATGCTAGCGGATTACACGGGTCTGATATTACATCGAGATAAGAGGCCAAGCGGCACACACAGTGCGGCTGAAACAATATCTACATTATTTAATGAACATAAAGGGGCCTCGATTACACGAACTACGCGGCAGCGGAAGAACGACGAACTGGAACTCCATGGCAAAGGGACACCGACGTGGACACGGCCTAGACGCGGGAAGCTCTCCGATGCAAAACGACTTGCCTGAAAACAGGCATGGCACGCCAGGTCAGTACATTGAATGTACTTGCAAGCTCACAACAAACATAAGCATAATGACAAACAATATCATGACAATTAATCAGGGTAATGCAATGCAAGTAATACTACTAATGCGGTGAAACCAACATGTGCACCGAGTCCCACGGACTCGCTTACCAGACGGGTTACCTCGTAACCAAACGGTGATCATACCCGGATCACAACTGAAACCCATCACTCATGATCAACTCATGATCTCCAGAATCATCAGTGCCATCAACAGTTATTTAGGGTGCAAGATTAATTATAAATGTTTATCCATGGTGTGACTTACTCCCGAGTTGTGCCCATAACCGAGGACGCCGCTATCGATAGATTTAATACACTCTGCAGAAGTAGCGCACTTTACCCACACCACAGAATCCACGGCCTCGCACTCCAATTCGGGTGGACCAACGGCATTCTGACGAAACCCTCCCCTTGTCATGACACTCTCCCGGCCACTCAGACAAACTACCTCTCAGGGCTATGTCCTGGGTGGCCCCGTGTCTACCAAATACAGCAACGGCCACCATCGTGGCAAAACGGTCCCAAACGGGGACAAAGTACCATAAAAACAAACAAGCACACAAGGTTATGTCTGCTTACCGGGCCAGGGTATGCACGCCCATAACCTTCCCTCGTTGGAGGCACCAGCGAGAGGCACAACAAAGGACCGAATCAAGACCTCCCGCAAGGTAAATGTGGTCGCACTGAGAAGAACCCGATTCAGTGGCACCATGACTTGATCAACGTCATATTCAAGTGGACTTATTAACAGGTTTAACTTGAATAAAAATTTAAACTACCAAGTCATACGATGCCATGATCATGCAACTAATCGACATGCAAAGCATACAACTCCCATGTACGGATCAAACTTATCAACATAACTTGCTTGCACTACTCATGATTAAACTTTACTGGTTCTACCTCAATTTTTATTATCATGCAATGTTTTTATTAACTCATAATTTATATGAAGATATCACTTACCAAAAGAACTATCATTATTTATCATAGCAATATAACTAAGGCAAAATTTTATTCTACTAGACCAAACTAGTCCATGCATTCAACCAGTAACTTAAACAAGCATTTCAAGCATGACAAAGTAACTAGCAAGAAACCATATTTATTTAACAAATTTTTAAATGCATATAAGAACTCATATTTAAGTAGAAACAATCATAGATATTGAAATGACACCATCCAAATGCTGGTGTGGCTTGCCTTAGTGCAGAGGAGGGTCACACTCCTCCTGGTTATCTTCAAGGCAAGTTCCTCCTTCTCAAAATATTTAAAAACCACAAAACAAAATATCAAAAACCATTTTGAAAATCACCAGAAATTCTGGACAACAAGGAAAATTCCACATTTTGGTGTGCTGCTAGAGTTTTCTGAAACAACACAATGCAAAAAGAATCAACTCATTTGGAATTATGGGCTATGATTTATCACTGGTCAAAGTTGTGGTCAAATATTTGAATTATTTTGAATAAATCAGAAAACCTAGAGGGGTGACGTCGATGGCGTAAAGCCAGGATACGCCTCCACTCGTACCGCTTCTGGTGCGAGTGGTGAGACTAACACCGGGCCCCACCGGTCAGGGGAGAGAGGGGGAGAGAGGAAACAGAACGCGGCGGCCCACCGCCGGAGCTTACGCCGGCGACGAGTGGGTCTTGGGCAAAACCAGAGGCATAGAAGTGGAGAGGGGGTCGTGGCACACCTGCCCGTACCCGTGGCTTGTGATACGTCTCCAACGTATCTATAATTTTTGATTGTTCCATGCTATTATATATTCTGTTTTGGACGTTTAATGGGCTTTATTATACACTTTTATATTATTTTTGGACTAACCTATTAACCGGAGGCCGAGCCCAAATTGCTGTTTTTTTTGCCTATTTCAGTGTTTCGAAGGAAAGGAATACCAAACGGAGTCCAAACGGAATGAAACCTTCGGGAACGTGATATTCGGAACAAACGTGATCCAGAGGACTTGGAGTGGACGTCAAGAAATCAACGAGGAAGCCACGAGGCAGGGGGCGTGCCTACCCCCTAGGCGCGCCCTCCACCCTCATGGGCCCCTTGTAGCTCCACCGACCTACTTCTTCCTCCTATATATACCTATGTACCCCGAAAACATCAGATACGGAGCAAAGACCCTATTTCCACCACCGCAACCTTCTGTACCCGTGAGATCCCATCTTGGGGCCTTTTCCGGCGCTCCGCCGGAGGGGGCATCGATCACGGAGGGCTTCTACATCAACACCATAGCCTCTCCGATGATGTGTGAGTAGTTTACCTCAGACGTTCGGGTCCATAGTTATTAGCTAGATGGCTTCTTCTCTCTCTTTGGATCTCAATACAAAGTTCTCATCAATTCTCTTGAAGATCTATTCGATGTAATCTTCTTTTGCGTTGTGTTTGTCGAGATCCGATGAATTGTGGGTTTATGATCAATATTATCTATGAACAATATTTGAATCTCCTCTAAATTCTTTTATGTATGATTGGTTATCTTTGCAAGTCTCTTCGAATTATCAGTTTGGTTTGGCCTACTAGATTGATCTTTCTTGCAATGGGAGAAGTGCTTAGCTTTGGGTTCAATCTTGCGGTGCTCGATCCCAGTGACAGAAGGGGAAATGACACATATTGTATTGTTGCCATCGAGGATAAAAAGATGGGGTTTATATATATTGCATGAGTTTATCCCTCTACATCATGTCATCTTGCTTAAAGCGTTACTCCGTTCTTATGAACTTAATACTCTAGATGCATGCTGGATATCAGTCGATGTGTGGAGTAATAGTAGTAGATGCAGGAAGGAGTCGGTCTACTTGTCACGGACGTGATGCCTATATACATGATCATACCTAGATACTCTCATAACTATGCTCAATTCTTTCAATTGCTCGACAGTAATTTGTTTACCCACCGTAATACTTATGCTCTTGAGAGAAGCCACTAGTGAAACCTATGGCCCTCGGGTCTATTTTACATCATATTAATCTCCCATCAACAAGTTATTTCTATTACTATTTATTTTGCTTTCTTTACTTTTAGTCTTTATCATAAAAATACCAAAAATATTATTTTATCATCTCTATCAGATCTCACTTTTGCAAGTGGCCGTGAAGGGATTGACAACCCCTTTATCGTGTTGGTTGCAAGGTTCTTATTTGTTTGGGTAGATGCGTGGGACTTGAGCGTGGTCTCCTACTGGATTGATACCTTGATTCTAAAAAACCGAGGGAAATACTTACGCTACTTTACTGCATCACCCTTTCCTCTTCAAGGGAAAACCAACGCAGTGCTCAAGAGGTCGACGGCCAGAGGCCTGCCCAACCGGGCTATGGTTCCTCTACGCGGTCATGGTGGTTGCGTGGTGTGGTGTGAGGCTTCGAAGAAGAGGAATGGCTCTATATATAGCCAGAGCTAGAGGGGGGTACGTGGCGCCACCGGAGTTCTTTGGAGACCGGCGAACGGCGACGAAAGGCACCAGAGGGAGGGGGCAAGGGCTCAATGTGTAGCGGGGGTTGTCCACGCACGCGGAATGAGCACAGGAGGCAGGGGGAGAAGAAGACAAGGGCACGAGCGCACTGTGGCTTTTGGCCGCGACGTGCCCGTACTCGCTGCAGCGTCTCCGGCGTCAACGAGCTCTAGGGAGGGGTCAAAGGTGATGAGTCAAGGCTGGTGGCGCGGCGCGGCAGTCGTCGGTGAGCTCTGGCTCGAGCACGCACCGAACAGAGGCGTTGGCGCTACTCAGAGCGCGCCGAGCACATGCCAGACCCCGTGTCCACATGTGGTCACGACCCTGGCATGGTAAAAACGACGCCCACGATCGGCCAAACCTTGTCTGGGCTAAAGTCCGTGCATTGATAGGTCTAGGGAAGCTGAGGACTCAATGCCAGGCCGACCAAATGTGACTCAACCATCTTGGCATGTTTCTGGACAGAAACTTGGCTGCTACGTTTGGACAGCTTCTAGATAGCCAGGAGGGCTGATCTCCGGGGGTTAAGGGTTACTTAGGAGGGTGAAGAGGCTCAAGAAAAATCAGGGCCAAAGGATCAAGGAAAATTGCACTTGCTGTTCAAAGTGAAATTTTGCGCCAGAAGAGAAATTATTTTCTATAGCAAAAATACTACAAAAAGTCATGCAATATTTTTGCTTGGGAAGGTGGGCCATGATTCAAAGAATATTTAGGAATTATTTCAGATTTTTGGGAGCAATAAAAATGGGGGTTGCTTTGGAGCACTAGTTTCTGAAATGAGTTTCAGAGGAGAAAATGAATATTTTCCTTTTATGAAAAATATTCATTTGATCATTTTGAGGATTTTTCAGAGAACTAAGGTTGAAGGAGAAGTACATAGGTCACTTGGGTGATAGTCAAGGGCATGCCCAAGTGGCAAGTCCATTTGAATTGATTCCAAAAACTCAAATCCAAGACAAAGGCAAAACCATGTCTGGAAAAAAAAGAGAAGGCAAAATCCAGGCTGTCACAAACCTCCCCCACTTAGGATGAATCTCGTCCTCGAGATTTGGTTGCTTGGGAAAAACTACCCTGGGTAGGCAGTCCTTAAAAATTCCTCTCTTTCCCAGGTTGCCTCTTCCTCGGTGTGATGTTCCCATTGTACCTTGTAAAACCTTAGCACTTTGCTGCGAGTGCCTCTTTTTATCTCATCCAATATTCTGATTGGCTTTTCCTCATACGTCAAATCCTTAGCCAGTTCTATCTCGGCCATATCAGTCCTTTTCTCCAGTGGCGAGACACATCTCCTTAGCTGTGAGACATGAAACACATTTTGTACCTCTGACAGTTCGGGTGGCAATTCCAACTGATATGCAACTGTTCCGACTCTGGCCATGTCTGGAAACGCACCGATATATCTAGGTGCCAATTTTCCTTGGGTCTAAAACCACTTAACTCCTTTCATAGGGGTAACTGGGAGATAGACGTGTTCTCCGGATTCGAAGCTGATCAAATGGTGTTTGGTGTCATAATAACTCTACTGTCAAGATTTGGCTAACTGCAGTCTGTCTCGGATTTCCTTGACTTGCTTCTCAGCTTGGATCATCAAATCAGTCCGAAAAATATGGTTGTCTCCGGTTTGAGACCAATTCAGCAGAGTGCGGCACTTACGGCCATATAGAGCTTCAAAGGGTGACATCTTTAAGCTGGTCTCGAAACTGTTGTTGTAGGAAAGCTCGGCGTATGGCAGACAGCCTTCCCACTTGGACCCTTGGGCCAATGCACATGCCCGGAGCATATCTTCAAGTATTTGGTTTACTCGCTCAGTTTGTCCATCTGTCTGGGGATGATAAGCCGTGCTGTATTTCAGAGCAGTCCCCAAGGCTTGATGTAGTCATGACCAAAATGCTGAAGTGAAGAGAGATCCTCTATCTGAAGTGATAGTCTTTGGTACTCCATGCAGACTGACGATTCCGGACACATACAATTGTGCAAGTTGATCGGCACGGTAGGTGGTTCGGATGGGAAGAAAATGTGCCACCTTTTTTAAGGTGTCCACTATGACCCATATTGCTTCATTTCCTCGGTGAGTCCTCGGTAAACTGATGATGAAATCCATGCAGACATCGTCACATTTCCATTGGGATATAGGTAACGGTTGAAGGAGTCCTGCGGGTTTTTGGTGTACCGCCTTTACCTTGTTGCATATATCACAACAAGCCACAAAGTATGCGATGTCGTTCTTCATTCCATTCCACCAGAATACCTGACGAAGGTCTTCATACATTTTAGTGCCACCTGGGTGAATTGAGTACGGCGATTCATGTGCTTCTGTCAATATTTTCTTCCTTAGGCCTTCTTGGCTGGGTACGCAAATCCTTCCTCGGAACCTTAGCGTACCTTGCTGATCTCTACAGAAATCCTATGTTTGTCCTTCTTGCATACACTTGGCATATCATTGAAATGATTTGTCATTTGCTTGAGCGCTGCGAATTTCTTCTTCGAGGGTAGGAGCAACTTCCAATATACTGGCAAGACTGGCATCCATGATTACCAAATTAAGCCGGGCGATTTCTCCATAAAGCTCAGGAGGCATAAATTTCATTAGAGCATTCAGGTTGGCCGGTTTGCAGCTGAGAGCGTCAGCAACCACATTAGCTTTGCCCGGGTGATAATTTGTACCGAGGTCATAATCCTTAACCAACTCAAGCCATCTTCGCTAACGAAGTTTCAAATCGGGTTGAGTGAATATATACTTGAGACTCTTGTGGCTGGTAAATATCTGGCACCTCTTTCCAATAAGATAATGTCTCCAAATCTTCAAAGCGTGCACCACCGCCGCCAATTCCAAATCATGAGTTGGATAATTTCCCTCGTGTGGCCGTAGTTGTCGGGATGCATAAGCCACAACCTTGCCATCTTGCATAAGTACGCATCCAAGACCTTTTCTGGAGGCTTCACAGTAGACATCAAAACTGCGGTAGATGTCGGGAAGAGTTAATACTGGTGCTGATGTCAGCCTGGTTTTTAGCTCCTTGAAACTCCGTTCGCAGTCCTCAGTCCATTCAAACTTCTTATCCTTCTTTAGGAGCTCTATCATGGGCTCGACAATCTTGGAGAATCCTTCAATAAAACAGCGATAATATCCGGCTAGCCCAAGGAAACTTCGGATTTCTGAGACTGTCGTGGTGCGGACCAATCAAGCACATCTTTTACCTTGCTTGGATCCATGGCTATTCCATCTGCCGAGAGAACATGCCCTAAAAACCCAACTTGCTTGAGCCAAAACTGACATTTGCTGAACTTGGCGTAAAGCTGATGATCGCGAAGCCTCTGCAAAACTGCTGGGAGGTGGTCCTTGTGTTCGTCTTCGCTTTTTGAGTAAATGAGGATGTCATCGATGAACACCACCAAAAATTTGTCCAAGAAGTCCATAAACAACTTATTCATCATATGCATGAAGAAGGCTGGGGCATTGGTGAGGCCGAATGACATAACGGTATACTCATAGAGACCATACCGAGTGGTGAACGCGGTCTTGGGAATATCTTCCTTCTTGATTTTGAGTTGATGATATCCGGTCCTGAAATCAATTTTGGAGAATACTTTGGCCCCACTGAGTTGATCAAACAAATCATCAATCCTTGGTAGTGGATACTTGTTTTTGATGGTGACGTCATTCAGCTGTCGGTAGTCTACGCACATCCGAAGACTGCCATTCTTTTTATCCACGAAAATCGCGGGTGATCCCCACCGTGAAGAGCTTGGGCGGATGTATCCTTTCTGCAGCATCTCATCCAGTTGTTTCTTTAATTCCGCCAGTTCTAATGAAGGCATCCGATAATATTTCTTGTGTATCGGTGTGGTTCCAGGCACCAAGTCAATTGCAAACTCCAGTTCTCTATCTGGCGGCATTCCTAGTAATTCCTCATGAAATACATCGGGATACTCACTAACCACGGGAATCAATTCCACCTCTTTAGCCACGACGGTGAAAACCATATCCTTCTTGGGTATGCTTTTGTGGGCATAAAAACTTGCGGTGCGACCCTCCTGATTTGGCATGGTAACTTCTCTGGTCGCACAGTTGATGCATACTCGGTATTGGGTCAACCAATTAATTCCCAGAATAATATCCAATTTGTCAGAATCGATGATTATTAGAGATGTTGGAAACTTGACGCCCTTGATATCAATTTCCAGATTACGGCAGACCAGATTGCTTCAGAGCAAGGATCCCGGGGATTGTACCAGCATATGTTTTCCCAAAATCGAGCAAGGAAATTTGTTTTGGGCAGCAAAACTCCGCTAAATAAAAGAGTGGGAAGCCCCAGAGTCAAATAAAATTATGGCAGGTATGTTATTAATAGGGAACATACCAATGACGACTTCCGGGTCTTCTTGGGCTTCATCGGTGGAGATTTGATGGATTTGCCCTTGGATGGCACTCGGGCCAGGATATGGGTCCAGATAGTTGACTTGCGGATGGAATGGAGCTGTTGGCTTGCCGTTCTTGGGACACTGTCTGGCGTAATGTCCGGTTTTCCCACAACTGAAACAGGAATTGTTGCGCTGGCAATCTTCACGTACCGGGCTGGTCACGATATTCTTGGTGGTCTTGTTGACATTTTGCTGCCAGTTGGGTTTGTACTCAACCTAAGTCTGTTGCCACGTTCGAGCCTTCTGCACGTGTTGCATATCCTTCTTAGGCTCAAATTTGCGCTTATGGTCATTATTAGCTGGCCTGTTGTCGTACATGAGCTTGTGTTCCCGTTCTGCGATGAGAGTCTTGTTCACCAGAGTTTGGATGTCCGAAAAATCAAACATGCTCAGAGTGCACCTGAGATGCTGATTCAGTCCTCCAAGAAATCTGTCGACCTTCCGTTCTTCGGTGGCCACATCATAGAGAGAATAGCGGGCCAAGTGGTTGAATTTATTCAGGTACTCGCTGACTGGCATGCTTCCCTGAGTGAGAGAGAGGAATTCACGCTGCTTGATTTTCATAATTCCAGAGGGAATATGGCTTGCGGAAATGATCCTCGAATTTAGTCCAAGTAATTTCCTCGTCTGCGGGCCACATGGCCTTAGCATTATCCCACCATATCGCGGTAGCTCCTTCAAGATAATGTGTTGCGAAAGGAACCTTGTCTCCTTCTTCAGTGCGAGAAATTTCCAATATCTTCTCAATAGTCCTTAACTAATCATCAGCGTCCAATGGATCAATAACTTGACTGAAATTGGGAGGCTTGGTTCGCTAAAAATCTGACAACTTGGAGTAATGACCATTCTGATGTCCATTCTGCCCAACCATAACTTGCACACTTTTTAATAGTTCCATCAGATCGTTGTTCCTTCTTTCTTCAAACATTCGCATGATTTGCTCAGTAGAAGGCGGATGTGGCGGTGGAGGCGGAGATGGCTGGTACGGCTTGGGGGAATGTCCTACCGGTCATGCGGAGCGAGAAACAGGGACATCCTCACAAGCTTGGTTGCTGCTTCCTCCCCACAGCATCCTATGATTTAGTTTCCCAATTCAAAGCAACCGCGATGAGAAATATCCAAAAATGGGAGGAAAGGCAGTGAAAAATCCAGAAGAAAACTGCGAAAGAAACCAAGGCGAATAAAAAGAGAGTTCCAACATAATTATACATAGACTCAACATAAGAGTTAAACATCATGACAGGGTCATTACCCTCATACATGAAACTAAGCATCATAACACGTGCGACTACATCCATACATCATACTCATGCCGACGGAGATAATCTAGCAATCTACTGCTCGGAGGGTGCTGCTGCGGGCTCCTCTCCTGAGCCGGACCCAGATCCTGAACTGATAGTGGTGACCTCCGGGTTAAGAGAGACGCGACGACGCTGCCTCGAGGACTCTCCCTCAGGGGCAGGTGCGGGATGGGATCTAAGCATAGGAGCTGCAGGAGTAGCGACAAGGGAAGCCCACGCAGCAGGAGCACTGCGTGGGGTTACTGCCAAAGGGGTAGTGGTACTCTGAGTGGTGGCAGAGGCTGGAGGAACGTATGGAGTGAAACCAACAGTAGGGAGAGGGTTCCTATTATGAGCAGCGGTGAGAGCTATCCGGGCGCGGGTTAGCTCCTGAGCTAACTCGTAGTTCATGAGATAACTGGCAGTGATATAATAGGAAAGGTGCCTAGTAGGACGATCGCACGCCGGATTAATCAAAGGAAAGCGGATACGCCCATTCTCGTGCATAGATGGGTAGTAAAAGAAACCTGGGTGGGTGTGCATGCGAACCTCATTGTAGCGCAAGTCTACAAGAGCTTCGATTGCAGCAAACTAGACCGCCTGAGATGGCATAGAAGCGAGACCACCCTTTGTAGAACGAGTGTAAGCGCCGGAAGGGGAACTGTGGTGTAGACTGACCTCAACATAATACTCGTACAATGCTCCAACCAGATGGTCCCGATACACCTGATACTCTGGATCAGTACCCTCTGGGTAGAGTCGTCGCCACACGTTCTGAAGCAGGTGCGGCGATGTGTACGGAGCTGGCTCAGGATGGTACAAGATCGGAACTGGAGCCATCTACACTCACAACCATCATACGGTTAGTAATAACAACAGATAACCATGCATGCAATGCAGCAACCAATTTCTATGACTACCGGCACTCAGACGAAACTATTTACCGTTCCACTAATGCACTAACGGTCTAGCGTGTCCTACGATCAGCGCGGCTCTGATACCAAGCGTTGTGGCACCCCGGCATAGAGCAACCGGTTTACCTTGCATTGTCGGCCCAGAGATCAAGTCTTCTGGCAAATCACAACAACATGGTACAGAAACAACCGCTTTATTGATGCTAGCGGATTACACGGGTCTGATATTACATCGAGAAAAGAGGCCAAGCGGCACACACGGTGCGGCTGAACAGTATGTACATTATTTAATGGACATAAAGGGGCCTCGATTACACGAACTACACGGCAGCGGAAGAACGACGAAGTGGAACTCCATGGCACAGGGATACCAACATGGACACGACCTAGACGCAGGAAGCTCTCCGATGCGAAACGACTTGCCTGAAAACTGGCATGACACGCCAGGTCAGTACATTGAATGGACTTGCAAGGTCACAACAAACATAAGCATAATGACAAACAATATCATGACAATTAATCAGGTTAATGCAATGCAAGTAATACTACTAATGCGGTGAAACCAACATGTGCACCGAGTCCCACAGACTCGCTTACCAGACAGGTTACCTCGTAACCAAACGGTGATCATACCCAGATCACAATTGAAACCCATCACTCATGATCAGCTCATGATCTCCAGAATCGTCAGTGCCATCAACAGTTATTTAGGGTGAAATATTAATTATAAAAGTTGATCCATGGTGTGACTTATGCCCGGGTTGTGCGCATAACCGAGGACGCGGCTATCGATAGATTTAGTACACTCTGCAGAGGTAGCGCACTTTACCCACACCACGGAATCCATGGCCTCGCACTCCCATTCGGGTGGACCAACGGCATTCCGACGTAACCCTCCCCTTATCATGACACTCTCCCGGCCACTCCGACAAACTACCTCTCAGGGCTATGTCCTGGGTGGCCCCGTGTCTACCAAAGACACCAATGGCCACCGTCATGGAAAAACGATCCCAAACGGGGACAAGGTACCATAAAAACAAACGGGCACACAAGGTTATGTCTGCTTACCGGGCCAGGGTATGCACGCCCATAACCTTCCCTCGTTGGAGGCACCAGTGAGAGGCAGAACAAAGGACCGAATCAAGACCTCCCACAAGGTAAATGTGGTCGCATTGAGAAGAACCTGATTCAGTGGCACCATGACTTGATCAACGTCATATTCAGGTGGACTTATTAACAGGTTTAACTTCAATAAAAATTTAAACTACCAAGTCGTACGATGCAATGATCATGCAACTAATCGACATGCAAAGCATACAACTCCCATGTACGGATCAAACTTATCAACATAACTTGCTTGCACTACTCATGATTAAACTTTACTGGTTCTACCTCAATTTTTATTATCATGGAATGTTTTTATTAACTCATAATTTATATGAAGATATCACTTACCAAAAGAACTATCATTATTTATCATAGCAATATAACTAAGGCAAAATTTTATTCAACTAGACCAAACTAGTCCATGCATTCAACCAGTAACTTAAACAAGCATTTCAAGCATGACAAAGTAACTAGCAAGCAACCATATTTTTTTAACAAATTTTTAAATGCATATAAGAACTCATATTTAAGTAGAAACAATCATAGATATTGAAATAAAACCATCCAAATGCTGGTGTGGCTTGCCTTAGTGCAGAAGAGGGTCACACTCCTCCAAGTTATCTTCAAGGCTAGTTCCTCCTTCTGAAAATATTTAAAAACCACAAAACAAAATATCAAAAACCATTATGAAAATCACCAAAAATTCTGGACAGCAAGGAAAATTCCACATTTTGGTGTGCTGCTAGAGTTTTCTGAAACAAGCACAATGCAAAAAGAATCAAATCATTTGGACTTATGAGCTAGGAGTTATCACTGGTCAAAGTTGTGGTCAAATATTTGAATTATTTTGAATAAATCAGAAAACCTGGGGGGTGACGTCGATGGCGTCAAGCCAGGATACGCCTCCACTCGTACCGCTTCGGGTGCGAGTGGTGAGGGTGACACCGGGCCCCACCAGTTAGGAGAGAGAAGGGGAGAGAGGAAACAAAACGCCGCGACGCTCCGCTGGAGCTCACGCCGGTGACGATTGGGTCTTGGGGAAAACCAGAGGGATAGAATTGGAGAGGGGGTCGTGGCGCACCTGCCCATACCCATGGCTTGCCTGGGGATGGCCGGAGTTGCTCGCAATCAAGGTCACAAGTGGCGGACGGGGCTTGCCGGAGAGGAAGAAGGTGACGGCGAGGGGCCACTCCAGGGGCTCAGTTGCATCCAGGCGACACCAAAGGATCCCCAACGACGCGCCTGAGAGGTTGATAGAGCTAGAGGGGCTTTAGAGTGGGGTGGTTGGGTTGCGGGGATCACCGGCGATCTCTGGTCGAGGTCGACGGCCAGAGGCCTGCCCGACCGGGCTACGGCTCCTCTACGCGGTCATGGTGGTTGTGTGGTGCGGTGTGAGGCTTCGAGGCAGAGGGAATGGCTCTATATATAGCCAGAGCGAGAGGGGGGTAAGAGGCGCCGACGGAGTTCTCTAGAGACCGGCGAACGGCGACGAAAGGCACCAGAGGGAGGGGCAAGGGTTCAGTGTGTAGGTGGGGGCTTTCCACGCTCGCGGACGAGCACAGGAGGCAGGTGGAGAAGGAGACAAGGGCACGAGGACACTATGGCTTTTGGCCGTGACGTGCCCGTGCTCGCTGCGGCGTCTCCGGCGTCGGCGAGTGCCAGGGAGGGGTCAAAGGTGATGAGTCGAGGCTGGTGGCGCGACAGTCATCGGCGAGCTCTAGCTCGAGCATGCGCCGAACAGAGCATTGGCGCTACTCAGAGCGTGTCGAGCACATGCCAGACCCCGTGTCCACACGCGGTCAGCACCCTGGCATGGTCAAAACGACGCCCACGATCGGCCAAACCTTGTCTGGGCTAAAGTCCATGCAGTGATAGGTCTAGGGAAGCTGAGGACTCAATGCTAGGCCGACTAGATGTGACTCAACCATCTTGGCAAGTTTCTGGACAGAAACTTGGCTGCTACGTTTGGACAGCTTCTAGATGGCCATTAGGGCTGATCTCCGGGGGTTAAGGGTTACTTAGGAGGGTGAAGAGGCTCAAGAAAAATCAGGGCCAAAGGATCAAGGAAAAATGCACTTGCTGTTCAAAGTGAAATTTTGGGCCAAAAGAGAAATTATTTTCTGTAGCAAAAATACTACAAAAAGTCATGCAATATTTTTGCTTGGGAAGGTGGGCCATGATTCAAAGAATATTCAGGAATTATTTTAGATTTTTGGGAGCAATAAAAACGGGGATTGCTTTGGAGCAAAGTTTCTGAAATGAGTTTCAGAGGAGAAAATGAATATTTTTGTTTTATGAAAAAAATTCATTTGATCATTCTGAGGATTTTTCAGAGAACTAAGGTTGAAGGAGAAGTAGATAGGTCACTTGGGTGAAAGTCAAGGGCATGCCCAAGTGACAAGTCCATTTGAATTGATTCCAAAAACTCAAATCCAAGACAAAGGCAAAACCAAGTCCGGAAAAAAAGAGAAGGCAAAATCCAGGCTGTCACAATGGTGAAGAACTTCAACAAGTTCTACAAGAGTAGAAGCAAAGAAAGAAGTTCCAAGTCAAGGTCCTACAATGACAAAAGATCTTCTAGTCATGAGCTTAATTGCTACAATTGTGGAAGACCCGGACACTACTCCAATGAGTGTACGGCTCCCCAAAAAGAAGAGAAGACTCACCTAAAATGAGAAGCAGAAGTGAAGAATCACCTCCAAGGGAGAGAAGGAGTAGATATGATCGTTATGAACAAAGAACCTCTCGCAGAAGCAAGGATTCGGAAAGAAAGGACAAGTCATCAAGGAGCTATACAAACGAAGGCATCAAGCTCATGTTGGTGAATGGGTACCCGGTTCCGAATCCGACCAAGACTCTAAGAGAAGTTATCACTCCGACTCAGAATATACAGAAGATGAAGGTGTTGCCGGTCTAGCACTTGTGTCAACCAACTCCTATGCCATTTATGATTCACCAAATGAAATAATTGGAAGATGCTTCATGGCTAAAGGCCCAAAGGTATCACACCCCGAGTATGTTGATTTCAATAGTGATGAAGATGATTTGCTAGGTGATGATGATTTACTTGTTGACAACTCTAGTGATGAAGACTATGATGAACATGCTATTAATCATGCTAATCAAGATAAAATGAATGACGATGATAAGGATATTGAGGGTCTAACTAAAGAACTAAACACTCTTAAGTTAGCTCATGAAACTACCTTGGAAGATCATCGAGAGCTTTTAAAGACTCATGAGAAGCTACGCTTTGAAAAGCTCAACCTAGAGCAAGAGCATGGGTTCTTAAAAGCAATCAATGATAATCTTCATAAGAAAAGTTCTTCTTACATTGCCAAGCGTTTACTCTTGTGTACTTACATGCCACAAGTAAAATCTAGCAACAAGAATGAGAAAGATTCTTCATCTAGTAGTCACAATAATCATGCTAAATCCAATATTGTTGCTTCTAGTAGTTCACTTTATTCCACTAATGATTCTCTTAGCCATGTTACACTTGAGCAATAAAATAGCTTATTGAAGGGAATTATAGAGAAAGGTGTTTACAAGAGCCTTGCCGGAAGTAAGCAATTTGAGGAAATTGTACGCAAGCAAGGAAGGCACCCGAAGAATCAAGGTGTTGGTTTTGAACGAAAGTTCAATGCCAATGGAGTTGAGTGGGAATAAGATCAATACCCCAAGGCGAAGTTTGTTCCTCAACAAGAGAAGTATGATCCTACTTCCTTCAACGGGACACAAGCTCAACATGATCTTCCACCATAAGACCACAAGCAAAAAGGCAAGGACAAGCTTCAAGAGGAGATTGATGCATTTGAAGAAGCTCCTAAGGCCTTGGTCAAGTGGGTTCTCAAGACTACATCAAGTTCTACTTCATCAAGTACGACAAATACTCCAAGGATTCCCATCAAGTTGATGTGGATGCCAAAGAAGAAGGACTAGAGAGTTCTTGAGGGTGACTCTGCCAACATACTTCACTCATATTTATTTTGGCAATGACAAGTGCGATCAACTTCCACATCTTGCACTAGTTCAAGGAGTCACAAACCCTCTTGTTGGTAAGACGAGGGACAAGGTAACCTAATGCTTTCATGGACATCGTCTTGTGTGTACTTCACTCTATGTCTATGGATATCCTTGTTTCTTCCTTGTGGGACTAACCCATGTAGGTATTGAAAGTGCAACTCACTCCAATGGATTGCTCCACATGATCTACATCAACATTGAGCATCCACATCTTCAACATCTACATGAAGTCATCATCGACAAAAACCAATGTTAGTTCATCCCTCTTAGGGGGGATATCACATCTAGGGGGAGCTTTACTCTAAGAATTGAGCTAAAGAAACTCTAATGGTGTGAACACAACAATGATTTATGTAAAAGTGGTAACCCCACTTGTGCTTAAACGATGAGTATGGCCTACGATCAAATGTTCTCATTTGACTCCTCAGTCAATATACTCATATATAGATGACCTAGTCATCGCCGATTGCTTGATAGGTGCTAGAGTGTTTGTGCATGATTTGCCACATATTTCATTTGCCATCTTATTGTGTGAGCATGTTGATTGCATATTTTTCTCATTCGAGGACATCCATTTGTTGCTTTGATTGTTTGGCCTTTTTATTTTGCCAAATGGATGGACAAGAATGCTTAAGAACCTCCTCTAGCTATCTATGCTTTTCTTGTCTCAAACTCTATTCGTGCTACATCACAAAGTATGATCAAGTCAGATTCGAACCCTCTGGGTGAGGAGCACTCGGAGCCACCGATTCATCACAGACTTAAACTTCCAAAACCTATCTGTGTATTTCGGTCTAACTGATTAATTACTTTCGTTCATACCGAGTTCATTGAGTTGATCTAGGTTTTCAATCTCGGTGCCACCGATTTGAACAATTCGGTCACACCCAGTTGCAGTAACCGCTTGTGATTCTGCATCTTGGTGCCACCGAGTCGTTCCACTCGGTCACACCGACAAGGTCAGGATATATATACACATGGGTCAAATTTTGCAAATTCCTCCAAAACCCTTTGCCCGCGCGTATCCTGCTCTACTGACTCGGGTCTCTGGATTGTCTCCTCATCTCCAGTGACCTCCTGCCGCTAGTCTTCACCGCCATCAACGGGAATCTTCACCGCCGTTGTCGCCGTAGCGAGTTCACCGCCGAGTTAGGGTATGAACTCGACCCCTATGTGCAATCTTTACCTCTGATTCCTGCACTTAGGCCAATGCCATGATTCTTACAACGTATGAGATTACTCTATCCAGCAAAAACTTCCTTTAGATTAGTTTTGATTCGAAAATTTAGGGTTAGGTTTGCGCCGAACTCATCTCGGACCGACCGAGTTGTAGAAATCGGTCTCACCGATTTGGCCTAGGCCATTGCACATGTAATTTTCGGTCTGACCGAAACTTACAAATCGGTGTGACCGAGTTCAACTCTTAGTGAAATCCTAGCAATCTTGGAGTCACCGAACTGTGTCTCAGTCTGACCGATTCCACTAGTTTAGACTCCAATGTTGCTTTGGTGTCATCGAGTTTAACAAATTGGTGGCTCCGAAATGCTTTCTGTAGAAAACTAAAACTATGTTTTTGACTCAATTGGTTTGCAAAATCTCTACACTTTGTGATGCTCATCCACTCTATCTCAACTACATCTATTCACAGGGTCAGCTTTCAATTTGGAGTGTCAGCAATGTCAGATCAAAGTGACAGTCAGAACAAGTCTGAGGAGCAAGTTAACTTGAGTGAGCACACTAGTCCCTCTAGCAGCTATGATGAGGGTAGTAGAAGCACCCCAAGCAACTTGCCCAAGGCAGCAACAAGGACAAGGAAGAATTGAAACTCAGATTCTGAGGATGAAGATTATGTTGATGTTGACGAGGAGGTCTGCTCAAAGAAGAAAGTTGTCAAGAAAGAATTTGGCACTGTAGCTTCAACCAAGCCTAGTTTGCACAAGAAAGCTCCTGCCAAGAGAGTGCCAATGTCCAAAGTTAGAGCCTCGACTCAAGAAACAATGAGGTTCACTTTGGAACAGTCAGATGATGATGTGGATGCTGGCAAGAAGAAGAAGAGGGCATGAACCACAACTGCAAAAGTACTTGGAAGACCAACCATGGTAGAAAAACCTGATGAGGAAGAAGATGAAGAAGAGGATGCTGCACCAGCACCCAAAGCTCAGAAGCTGATGGGGGATGCCATCAAGTCTAGGGCTGCTCCATCAAAGCCCAAGATTGCCCCAGAGCTACTGCTCAAGCCTCTAAGACTGCACCAAAGAGAAGCACCAGAAGCATACCTGCTGCACAAAAGAACAAGGCCCCAGTGCCTGAAGTGGAAGAAAAAGAGGAAGCCCAAGTGCTCAGAAAGTTGAAGCCAAAGATCCCAGATCATGATGATACACATCCAGTGGATGAAAACATGAAGATAAGGAAGGATGTAGGTCTCAGATTGTGGAGACAGTCAGATCGCTATGCCACAAGAAGAAGAACTGCTATAGACCACATGTTCCACACTAAGGAACAACATGACTTGTCTTAGACTATGCTTCTGGATAAGAAGCCCATATTCAGTCACATGAGATGGGTTGATTGGTCATATATTGATGGCAATGAAGATCACTTTCCTGGAGTTCATGAGAGCTTCAGAATGAATGGAGTTGATGCTTTTGTGGGTCAAAATTGACCAAGTGGAATGATGAGCTTATCATGCAGTTTTATTCAACAACTCACTTCTACCCAGATGGAAGAATTGCCTGGATGACTGAGGGTACTAGGTACCAGTCTACTACTGTTGAGTGGGCCAAGCTTATCAATGCCGCTAAAGAGCATGATGATGATACTCATGTGTATGCCAAGCAAAGGAAAGGACACAACTCCATGGCACATATGTACAAGGAGATTCCTGATGCAGCCTTGGAACATCACAAGTTTGGCTCTGTCTATTATCTTTTGTCAGGACTGCCCACAATCAATACTATCATCGGGCACACATTGTTGCCCAATTCTGGAGATGACAGGATGATAAGAAGGCATTCCATCAATTTGCTGCATATGCTTGATGTGCCAGAAAAGTTAAAAGTGATGACACTGATTGTAGAGACAATCAAGAGGACTGCTGCTGATCAGAAGAGATCATGTTGGTATGCTCCACACATTCAGATGCTCATCAACTCCAAGATGGGAAAAGGCATATATCTATTGGAGAAATACCACCTTCCCTTGAGGCCTGATTTTGAGGACAACACATTTGTCATGGATGCTACAGATCCTACTTTAGTAGAGGCTCAGGAGAAGAGAGCAAAAGCAAAAGAAGAGAAGGCAGCCAAGATGCCAAGTGTTGAAGAGGCATCTCAAGTTTTTCTCGAGTCAAAACAAGATCAACTTAGCTATCTTATTCAAGCTACTTTGAGGATTGAGAAAAGATTGCCCACCCTGACTGAGAATTAAGAGAGTCTTGAGAGAATTTTCCAGACAAAACTTCATGACTTGGATGTCAAGGTGATAGAGATTCAGACTTCTGTGGAGAAGATCGAAGAAGAGCTTGAGGGTAGGAGTGACAAGACCACCACTGATGCTTATCAAAGGGTGCCTAGAATACAAAGGTCTGCAGCAGTGCCAGTGACAGACACTAGAGCTACAACTTCAGCTCCTACAACCACAGTTTCAGTTGCCACTCCACTAGCTCCTACATCCTCTTCAGATGCATTTGTTGCAGGACTCCTCTCCACGCCACCTTCGCACTCAGAAGCTCCCAAAGATCAAGCTTAGAGAGCTGCATAGCATAATGCATTTTCAAGCTTTTAGTAACCTGCTGCCAAAGGGGGAAAAGTGTATAGATCACAGGCTTCGAGAGAGAGAGAGAGCTTTGCTTCTTTTTGCCTCTTTTTCTACTTATTTGCTACTTATTTTTTGCTTGCTTGGATGATAGTTTATGGTTTTGTCTGTGAGATACTTGTATGGTCATGTGCTTGATCATATCATACTTTAATGTTTGTGCTTGGATGATGATATTTTCTATCTCTCGTGTATGATCATTCAATTTCTCTTGGTGACATGGAAGAGTAACCCGTGATCCTAATTGATTGTGCATTTGCATTCAAAAGCAAATTTTAAATAATGCACAAATGTAGGGGGAGCTCTTGCTTATCACATATTTCTCAAAGCGACAATGTATTTCATTCTTATTATCATTTGTCGAAGCTTTGATCTATATGTTGTCATCAATTACCAAAAAGGGGGAGATTGAAAGTGCAACTAATCCCTGGGTGGTTTTGGTCATTCTTAATAACATATAGTTCATTGAACTAATACTCTTTCAAGATGATCATTTCAGAAAGTTCAATGATTGGCATGGCAAGGACTAGAGATGTGGACCCCTCAAAATGCGAAGGACACATAATGCCAAAAGCTCAAGACTCTACATTTTCTGTTTAGTGATCCAAGATCACATTGAGTCCATAGGAAAAGACAGTACTATTAAAAGGGGATGAGGTATTGCTTAACGGCTTGCTAGCTCAAAATGCTTAGTGATATGCTCCAAAATCCCTCAACCACTTTCTTAATTCCACATATGTCCTAAACCTAAATTCAAACTCGGCCCCACCGATTTGATCTATCCGGCGCCACCGAGTTCATTTGACATAGCCATAGCCAGAAACCCTAATCAGTTCCGTCTCACCGATAGGCATCTCGGTCTCACCGAGATGGGATTGCAAACTCTCCGTTTCCCTTCGTAACGTTTCGGTATAACCAAAATGAGCAATCGGTCCCACCAAGTTTGCAATGCAAATTCTCTATTTCCTTTTTGTAACGTTTCGATCTCACTGAAATGAGTGATCGGTCCCATTGAGTTTGCCTAACCAACTCTCTGTTTGCTTATTACTGAAATCGGTCTCACCGAGTTCATGTGATCGGTCTCACCGAGATCATGTTATGCCCTAACCCTAGCACATCGGTTCCACCGAGTTGATCATGTCGGTTCCGCCGAAAAACCTAATTTTCACATTTTAAACTGAATCGGTCTGACTGAGTTTCATTATTCGGTCCCACCGAGTTTGTAAATTGTGTGTAACAATTATATTTTGTGTGGAGGCTATATATACCCCTCCACCCATTCTCAATTCGTGGAGAGAGCCATCAGAACGTGCCTACACTTCAGCATTCATTTTCTGAGAGAGAACCACCTACTCATGTGTTGAGACCAAGACATTCCAATCCAACCACAAGAATCTTGATCTCTAGGCTTCCCCAAGTTGCTTTCCACTCAAATCATCTTTGCACCATATCCAAATCTATGAGAGAGAGTTGAGTGTTGGGGAGACTATCATTTAAAGCACAAGAGCAAGGAGTTCATCATCAACACACCATCTATTACCTTTTGGAGAGTGGTGTCTCCTAGATTGGTTAGGTGTCACTTGGGAGCCTCCGTCAAGATTGTGGAGTTGAACCAAGTAGTTTGTACGGGCAAGGAGATCGCCTACTTCGTGAAGATCTTTCCTAGTGAGGCAAGTCCTTTGTGGGCGATGGCCATGGTGGGATAGACAAGGTTGCTTCTTCGTGGACCCTTTGTGGGTGGAGCCCTCCGTGGACTTGCGCGGCCGTTACCCTTCGTGGGTTGAAGTCTCCATCAACATGGATGTACGTTCGCACCACCTATCGGAAGCACGCCAAAAATCTCCGTGTCTACATTGCATTTGCTCCCTCCAAAGTCCTCCCCTTTACCTTCATATGCAATGATTTACATTCCGTTGTTATACTCTTAGAATTGCATGTGTAGGTTGATTGCTTGACTTGTGCTAAGTTGCTAAAATCTGCCAAGACATAAAATTAGGAAAAGGCTAGATTTTTATTTGGTCAAGTAGTCTAATCACCCCCTGTAGATATACTTTCGATCCTACAATTTATCACTAGTTTTTGAATGCTTGGTCATGACAATCACCCGAAGCCACAACCAGAAGTCTCCATCGCGTAATACTTACGGTCGGTCGAACCAATAGACGATCGGTCGGACCCGCGGCATGCATCGGCTTGGTCTGACATATACGACCAGTTACATCACTGACTTGTGCGACCACATTTGAGTAGTAGGACTTGAAATAGTGTTCTAGGAAACTCATCAGGAGCCGTCTCGGGCCTCGAAACCAAAACCATCACTTAGTCTTTAGCTGGTCCCATCACATTCCAAAGTGTATAGTATAATTAAGTGCAAACCTGCTCACACCTAGTAGTACGTATCAAACCTAAACATGTTCCCACTATGCAGGTTTTAGTACTAGTGCTAGTAGTAGGTTATAAAAAGGGGAACTAGTACCTAGCCGAAAATCACTCTACCTCTTCCTCCTTATAAATATTTCTTGTTCGTCCGTGCTTGCCATGGCCGGTGTGCAGAGATCTAGGTCGAGAACTACTTGTAACAAGGGAGCGGCAACCAAGGCCGCGGAAAAAAAGAGAGGGCTCGCCGCCTGGCAGAGACAGGCGAGGGCTCCCAGGAGCACCCTAGCCGTGGAGGCGAGTGCTCCCCGGAGCGTCCTAGCCGCGGAGGCGAACATGCCGAGCTGGCGGTGCTGGAGTCGTTATCCCTCGACGACATGCCCGATCAGCTCAATAAGCAGGAGGAGTTCATTGATGGCTTGGTGGTGCTGCAGAAGGAGAGCCTCAACGACATGCCCGATGAGCTCAATGAGCAGGGGAGTTGACCGCCGGCTTGGTGATGCTGCTGAAGAAGAGCATTGCCTCGCATAAGAAGGCGACCGGCGAAATCCTGCAACTTCAGGAGGACAAGGCGAAGCTCTACCATGAGCTTGACCTGCCGAAGGAGGAGAACGCTGGCTGGAAGAAGCTACATGAGAAGAGTAGTTCCTCGATGAAGATGCTGCAGGCCCTCGTCATGGAACAGAAGGAGGAGTTGGTGAAGCTCCACATCGAGCACCCGGCTGCTGTCAAGGTACGTAATGCGGCCGTGGAACAGATGATGAAGGCTCGCGTCGAGAAATCCCGCGTCATGGATAGAATGAAGAAGATGGCGGAGGAGATGCTCAAGGAGATGGAGGTCGTGGAGGTGATGAAGAAGCAGTTACGACTCCGCGGCCAGCAACCCTTCATGTAGTAGAGAGCAGAGCCCCAGACTTGTTTCTCCGAGGCTCTCCTTCAGCGGGCATGTGTTTCATGTAGGCTCCTTCTTTTGCTCCTGTGTTTCTTCTTCTTGTGGTGATAAAAACACTTGGGGTGATAATCTTCCTTCTTCTTTTGCTCCTGTGTTTCTTCTTTTGCTTTGGGTGTTTCTCCGCACGTGTCACGTTCCCTATGAGGCATGAATAGAACAATGCTAACGATGAGCGGCGCCGTGTGATCGATGACTAGCAAATTAAATCATTTTTATCGCCATATCGCACTGGGCTGCCGTGTTTCATGCTCCTCCGTCCTACTAGTACTCCAGTGGAAAACTTGAGTATACCGCACGGTTCTTTGCTCCTCCTCAGGTCGTCGGCAACATTTATACGAGCAGTCAAATCACAAGGCCCCACCTTCCAGCAGTAATGAGCTGTCAAATCACAACGGCCCTCGCCTCTCGTGAACCCAACCAAGCGAGACTGCCCCGCCCTCTAGCCTTTTATATGTATACTTATGTACAGTAATAGTATCGATGGATTGCGCCATGGAGCAAAACTAACAAGATGAAATTAAAGAAAAAAAGGTGGTACATATAGAGAGCGCTCGTCGCCAAATTATGCATATAGTACTAGTAAGAAAGCTAGTACGTGCTTAAATGGGGTGCTAAATTCTATTAAAGAAATTAGCATACCTATTTAATTCTTGGGTTTTCATTATTTATGCCACTAGTTGTGTATCACTACTCAGTTTTGCCATTAGAAGTTAAAACTACTAAAAAATGCCATCGACCCGTGAGATGCTTGCTCAAAAATGCAATTAGATATCTCAAAAATGCCATCGTTCTGTTAGATGTTTGCTAAAAAATGCCAGTAGACACTGTTATTTTCACGTCAAACCCGTTGACCATGTTATATGACAAAAATAAGCCGATTCTCTCTATCTCACAATGATAAGTGTGGCCCCGCTTGTCAGGAGTAACGAAGCGAATAATTTTACAGGAAAATAAGAATGCTTTTGGGATCAAGTAGACCCCACACTTTATTGTACTGTAGTGAGATAGAGGGTGAGCTGGCATGCTGGTCCATAGGTATTTTGTGTCATTATAACATGGCAAAAGTTATTTGAGTCACAATAACGGTGTCCAGCACAACACACCCCTCAAATAAAATTAAGCACCCTGAAATTCATTGACAACTAAACTGCTGGGTATATGATGTTGGCCATATATATTATACGTATATAATGTGAAGAAACGAGTGGTAGTACTACCAACTAAAAGATGAACTGTAAGAAATACTAGTATGCATGTACTGAAGAGTTAAAGTAACGAGAAGGAACATAACATAGTTTTGCTGGGGGGTCATGACAACACACCCCTCAAATAAAACTAAGCACCCCTGAAATTAAACTAAACAGCTAATCCAGTAGACACTTCATTAGAACCACCATGAGCAACGACATTGCCACCTTACTCGGACTCCTCGTCCACGTGCTCGACTTCGTCCTTGTCCCTCTTCCTCTTGGCCGATACCTCCTTGCTTGAACTGCACACTTGGCTCTTGCTCTTCATCCAACCCTTGTAGATATTGAAACAAAGGTAGGCATCCATTGCAGCATACTGGATCTGGTCTATATCTAGTACATTCCACTGCCATGCATGACGATTAAAATTGGGCGGAGGTTTCTTCAGTTTACCATATGAAGGATGAACCATGGCTCCTGCCAGGGTCAGCATTGAAGGCTGACGGGAGGACACCAACCCATTCTTCTGGAGGTCGAAGGGCTCGCCTATAAGGAGGCCTATCCAATATAGGACTGTTCTGTTGTTTGTAAAGTCTACAGTAACGAATTTGACTACGCCGCCCGTGAGGAAGTTCTTAAATTCCTCGCACTCAACGTCGGCATGGCATATGTGGTAGACCTAGCACAAGTTATGCACGCAAACCTGGATCACGACAGGCTTCATCTTCCCTTCCTCCTTTAGATTCTTCTGTTTGTCCAGGGCTGTGCTGTACTCAACATCTAGCCCAGCGAACCACTCATCATTTGACTTTTCGAACATGTGTGTGAAGCGAGCAAGGCATCCCTTCAGCGTCGCGGAAGAACTGGTGTAGATGACGTCAAATAAATCGTCGGTGATGGTTCTAACCTTGTACTCACCACCAATCATGGAGATTTGGGACGCCATGGATTTGGGAGGAGGGTTAGGATTAGTGGAACTGCTGTAATGTGAAAGGACGGGACGACTAGGAGCAAACTGTTGTAATGTTAAAGGACGTCCGGGGACGAGTATGAGCGAACTGCTAGCGGTTTTTTGATTGTAAAAATGCAGAGTGGGGCGTGCGAACGACAGGGTAGTGGCTTGCCTGGTGGATAAATGGATTCATGCACAATACTATGGGGGCCCAATTAGATGTCATGTCTACTATTCGCCCAATTAAATGGCTTCATGCATCTGCGTGTTTGCACGTCAAGCGTCTTGAAAATTATAGGTGATACGAAGCTTTCCATGATCCCATGATACGAGCTTCCGAGAGCCCTTGGATCTGAGATCAAATGGTTGCATGGCGTGATTCTAGACCTATGGGTGAATATCCTATAATGGAGTGTTATTCTGGAAAGTTTCAGCAAGTTAGCATGCGACCATTCGATCTCAGATCCAAGGGCTGCCAGCAGCCCGTATCATGGTCGCACCTACCACGACCGTCGCCTCGCTTGCGCGGTCGTGCCCTTCGAGATTTCAGACGACTATAAATGAGCATTTTTATTGCCTACTTTGCATGCATGAAACTACTTCCTCCGTCCAGGTGCGCTATGCTATCTAATGTTGGCATGTCATAGTACATAGTCATCACTTAGTCACTCATACAACAAGGTTAGTTATAAGGTTGGCTATAAGAGTATTTTTTACTTCTCTCTATCTCTTTCTTCTTAGTATTTATTGCATTTGCCAAGGAGTGACCTCTTCCAATGAAATGGTGCTTAGATGAGGTGTTAAGGGCATTAAATGGCTTAGCAACTCAAGTACACAATGCATAGGTGCTTAGTTTTTTGTTTCTCAGATTGCTTCATTTAATTAGCTATAGACTCAAAATTGTCTTTTTACCTAGGTACACGCGCTTAACATGTTTCTTCCTGGGGTCACGCAAGTACAATAGTGGGTTATAAGCCTGCTTACATGGCATTTTTGCATATGTGGAGGAGAGAGGCAAAGAAAAAGTGGAGGAGTGGGCTCTCATGCAAGAACCAGCCCTATTGTATAACTAAAACGGAGGGAGTAACCTTATAGCCAACCATATAGCCAACCCTATTGTATGACTATACATAATACTAAATTTTGATGACATGGCATGTTTATATAGCCAACAGCTAGGAGAGGCACCTGTATACCATGGAGGTTGTCAGGAATCGGAGACTCACGCCGGTCGTAGCGCCGTAGTTAAAATTATAATGGCAAGTCAAATCATAGGGCCCCACCTGTCCAGCAGTAACTCGCTGTCAAATCACACAACCCTACGTTTGCAGCAGCCTACTCCCTCATCTTCTCGCGTCCCTATCGAACCGACTAGGTGGAACTGCCATGCCTACCCCGCGGGAAAAGCCCCCTCGACTTTTAAATATAATTTTGTATCCATGGATTGTGCCATGGAGCAAAGCCTCAAGAAAACAAGAGTACACATGTACGGAGTATACAACATGCCCATCGCGTTCGCGCTACACCCCAGATGGTTGGTCAGTCTGGCACGCCGCTCTCCGAATGGAACGCGCATCATATTGCGTTTGCACACACATGTGGGACCGCATTGAGAACCGACCATAGGCACACTCCCCGGCCCCGCAAGTCGGG
This sequence comes from Aegilops tauschii subsp. strangulata, assembly GCF_002575655.3. NCBI lineage: Eukaryota > Viridiplantae > Streptophyta > Magnoliopsida > Poales > Poaceae > Aegilops > Aegilops tauschii. The sequence continues at coordinate 265,535,486 of NC_053038.3, read as the reverse complement.
TGAGTTAATCTATATCTATATCTATACTACTCTACAGTGTACGAGTTTTAAATGTTTGGATCTCAAAACCAAAAAGCAATGTGAGCCATTGATAGAGTCAATCAGAGGGCTGAAAATTGTGGGACTTGCAGCGACAGTACGAGCTACAGTACCAATGAACGTACAACTGATTTCTAGAACCATCATTGTATACCTATGTAGGAAAAGTTTCACTTGCCTAAGGTTATCCATTCATGCATGTAACTAGTCAGGGTACACACTGGCAGAGCGTCCGCAACGCGCACACTAACCGTGTCAGGGAGAAGTTGGAATTTTTTAAGAAGTTGCAAAGTAAGCTGAGTGTAGTACGAGATACTAATACTAAGCATGTAAAGCTTTATATACAAGACTAAACGCCTTATTTCAGGCAACATATATACAAAACAGAATGGCTACAATAATGAACTCGATCAAGCTTTACATGCGAAGGTAACATGTTTGAAGGGAGCAAGCAGCGTATCCATGAATTGAACTTTGCACACATATTTAAATGATGTGCAAAGCACGTACAATTTACTAGTAGAAGAGAGAGATACGAGCGATAGTACTGGAGCAGTGTTGTACAGACGTTGGTGCCTGTACGATCCATGCATGACACAAAAGATATTTCTTCCATGCATGTGACCAGACTCCAGCAGACGGCCGGATTGGCTATCGTATACATATCGTGCAGGCTGTGTTGTACAGGGCTGTAGTTCTGATGAGAAATCTAAAAAAAGGTTTCTTGTCATCTCGTAGTATTAGGTGTCATGTGCTTCTGATCACTGCGAGGGTTAAACAATGACAATTGAGTTCCTCCAAGGCGCTGGTCATTGGGGGCACATGCATGAAGACTACTCGGCTGCCATCTAGCTCAAGCTGGCTATGTTAATTAGGACATCTATCGATGGACCCTTTTCTACAAGTTTATATTTCATTTGAGCTTTGATCCTCGTCTAGTTTGTCCGTCGGGATTCATGTTGTCTCCTTGGGGCAGTGAGGTTATGGTTTCTTGTCATGTGGCATTTTTTCATGTTATATATTAATCCGGTGATTCAGATCAAAATGACGACAACTGCGCCTCCGGGGCACGTGCATGAAGACTTCTCGACAGTCATTGACGAGGTCAAGCCAGCTCCGGTAGATAAAAGAAAACTACTCCACTATATAGGCAGGAGCCTCTGCGCGTGCTTGCTAGTGTTGCTCTCTTCACATTGTCTCGCCCTCTCCAGATCTAAACACGACAGCGGTGGCCACACTCTCTCTCTCTACTCACCGCTGGTCACAGATCCAGCCGGATCCTATCCGCCGGGGAAGGTGAGAAGGTGCAATGTTCACGCGGTCGTCCTCGGTGATGGCTCTTACCCACTGACGGCGCGTCCCGATCAGCATGCCTTGTCGTTCTCTCCCACGCACCGCCGGCTAGGGAGGGCCTCCGACCCCTTCTTCCTCGCTGTCATAGTGTGGGCAGATCCGGCCTCCCGCCGCCCACCTACCGACATCCCGGTGACCCTCAGGTATAACTTCCTTCAAAAACGGCCTTGCTCTACTTCCCCAACTCCTAACGTCACTGCATTTGTATCTTTTACTATTTCTCAGGCCCCCTCATAGATAGGATCAATCGGCTATTAGAAAGCTACCTAAATGTTCACTGTTAAGAGGTAAAACTAGTTCATGCACTCGAATCTAGTACTACTTGGTTCAATCAGGGAAGAAAGGGGGTGGGGGGTGGGGGAAGATTTGTTACCTAAATCTAGGACTTGGTCGAAAGAGGAAATAATGGGGGCGAAAAGTAGCAGAGACTGGCTATAGAACTGGTCTAATAGGGTAATAAAGGGAAACACAGTACAAACTCAATATAAACCGATCTATTGGTTGAATAAGGAAAGAAAGTGGGGACTGGGGGACAAGTTAACAGAGTATGTGTAGAACTAGATTTGCTAGCCTCACACAGTATAAGGTGGCTATACCGAACAAAAATGGGACCAACCCAGATATCCTGTTTTGATGTTTGTGCCCCGAGCCCCTCTTATGTAATGTGACTTGTAAAATGTAGCAGTCGCACTGTTAAAAGTAAGGACACGTTAAAAAATGTTGTTTTCAATGTAATGCTCCAGTAATATGAATCAATGGCACTGTTTTTCATGTCCTGCTAAATTTCCGATTAAGATAAGTTGCTTCTTTTTGTTAGAAATGCAACTATCCAGGTCCACCTACTCTCCCGTGCCCAAATACCATCTCTGTAGCAACTGTTAATGTAATGTTCCTGGTAAAATGAAGCAATGGCACCACTAAAGTAATGTCATATTTAACGGTTGTCATAGTTAATCCTAATGCCCACACTAATATCTAGCAATGTTGCTGCTTTAGAAATGGCTACTGTCCTTGTAGGATTGCCATTCAGATAAGGAACATGCTTATTTTCATTTGATGTATGCTTCATCACTTTTTAGTCACCCTCCTTTCCACCTTTTTGTGCAAACAGAGATATACATTTCACGCTTGATCTTAGTTGAACTGCACAAATGATATCCAAATTATAGTTGAACATTCCACGAGCTTCACAACAAACCTTGATGTTGCTCAATTTTATTGCAACTAATGAAGAAGAAGCGGCTAGCTCATGGGACATTGCTTCATTTTAGGTGAACTGCACAAAAATGTCCCATGAATTGAATCCTCCATGTTGGTGACTGGTGTCATCCCTTCTACGATGGCGTTGACTGCAGATATGGTTCCCATCATGAGGTATGTTCCTTTTTGGTCCGACCATTTGCCAAAGATCCTGCATGTTGGTTCCCATCTTGTGCTACTGTTTTGGCACTGACATGATAAAGCAGTAATGTTATTATTTTGCACTTTAATCTAGTGGCACTATTAATTTGAGGCAATGTTTTGGCACCGCTAGTGCCACTGATTTTTTCATATATCGAAAGAGGGGGTTTCCTCTGATTTCATTAAACAAACCGAACCATAGAGAACCATTGTCTGACAACATCTCAGTGTAAACAGGAAGTTATGCAACTACTACTAGAACTGAATGAGTACTAGTAGGAGACAAGTTCGCTACATAAGCTAGGCAAGTAGGGGGACGTAGCACCAGCTCGACCAAGTTTGGATTACAACCCAAATGCTACCACAGAAACATCAGGGGGGAAGATAGGGACTGAAAGAGCCAGCTTCAACATCCCAGTCTAAGCACCCCCGGCCTCCATCCTTGCGACACACGGTACACCTAACTTGCCACCTGCTTGACCCTAGTGCCACTGATAAAATGAAGTAATAATATAGTTAAAATAGAGCGAGTGTCCTCTCTATCATTTCATTTCCAATGTAGATAAAGAAAGTGCTTCTCTTTGTTAGTATATGTTTCATCAACTAGTCCCATTGTTAATGTTTAAGCATTTCTGCAAACTGGGGTGCTTAATTTTAGTTGCTCTGCACAAAAATAGAGATTGGAATGTCTCAAGGCCCCTCCTTGTACTACCGATGTACACTGATGTTCATCACTGGTAGAAGGTGTATCGGGGAGAATTGGGTCGATTTCTAGTATGAGGACTACCGTATGAGGCGTCGCAGGGCCCATCTCGCCCTTGTAGCATGGCATGCTGTGATACTATCGCAATATTTTATTCTATTTATTAGTGTATGTTTCATAAACTACTGCCACTATAATGTAATCATGCTTTTTCGTTATCTGTGCAAACAGGTTTATTCAGCTGCATTTTTGTGGAACTGCACAAATGTACGGACGGAACCGGCATATATGTAGAGTGCGAGGTGCGCCAAGTAAAAATTACCGACACCAACCATGCTCCATGCATGCATTTGCATCCACCACCACCAGTGGGATGTGTGGCACTCTACGTGGACAGATCTTTCTCGACAACAAATCCTCTAACCAAATACTAGTAGCTTATATTAGTAGTTTTCTAGGGAGTACTCTTTTCTGAAAGAAGCACCAATCTATTTTTATTTAATACTACATAGTGTCACAATTTTCTTTTTGGTCTAGAGCTATTTTAGGGTGATTGGCGTAGTACTCGGAGATTGATTGTAAGCATGATTTTCATTAGCCATCACACTGATTGTAAGAATGAACAGATGAAAGATTAGGTTAGTGCGAAGCTTACCTTAAACCCTACCGCCTCTGTTGAAATGAGGCAAGCGTCGAGGGAACTGTGGAGAACGGCGGGGAAGCAACGTCGTGCCATCCCGTCTCCACTTGTGGTGGGAGAATACTCCTGTGGCTCCGGCTGGCTCTGCACCCTCACAAACGGCACACCATACTCGATCGATTCGTTATCGTCTGGGTGCTCGACCTTCGACCTATACGCCCACCACCTCCACCTGACTTTTGCCTCGAGGGGGTGGTTTTGCAATGGAGAAGAGGGAAGGGCGAGACGGTGTTCTTGCAATGGAGAAGAGGGAGAGGCGAAAGGGTGGTTTTGCAATGGAGAAGATGGAGAGGACAGGGGTGTTTTTGCAATGGAGAAGAGGGAGAGGCGAGACGGTGGTTTTGGAATGGATATGATGGATAGGAGAGGAGGTGGTCTTGCAATGGAGAAGAGGGAGAGGAGCGTGCGGCAGCGATTTAGGATTGGACGAGAGGGCCGGCGTGCTGTGACTGGATCAAAATAAAAATCAATTTACCCTTCAATTAAGAAAGCGACCCCACATTAACTAGTCTCCCTTTTATTCTGGGTCATAATTGACCATGATTTTCACAAATAAAATATATGTTATACGTTGCAAAAATTATATAATTTGAGAGTGCATTCAGATACGAACCAAATGATACAATTTTTGGTGACATGCATTCACATTTTGCTTGTCAAATACAGTACGTGGTCAAACTTTGACCCAAAATACGCAAAACAAAAAAATACTTCCAAGACCAGCGCCGCTCCTCTCCTGTTCCAATCTAAATCCAGTGTGTCGGATGTGGGGTTCCGGCAAAACCCTTAAGGTTCGAACTCTGGGTGCGCGCGAAGTTCTTCCCTCCTACCGATCTACGCCCTAGCTCGCTAAGATCTTGCAGACGAACTCGACGAACTAGCAACACAAAGACACAAGATTTATACTGGTTCGGGCCACCATTGTGGTGTAATACCCTACTCCAGTGTGGTGGTGGTGGATTGTCTCTTGGGCTGATGAAGAACAGTACAAGGGGAAGAATAGCCTCCTGAGGTTGAGGTGTTCTTGTGTTTGTCGAACTTGTGTGGGTGAGGACTCGATCAGATGAGATCAAGCTGAGGTCTAGCTACCCCTACCATGGTGGCTAGTTCTACTTATATAGGCCTTGGTCCTCTCCCCAAATATTGAGCGGGAAGGGAGCCAACAACGGTGGCCAGTTTGAAAGGGGACAACTAGTACAAGCTATCCTGACAAAAGCGGTCTTCGCCTGCGAAAGGCCCTGGTGATGACGCCGTCTTGGGCTCCACGGTGACCTCCGTCCTGCTGTCCTGCTGGTCTTGGTCTCGTTGCACCGATATGGAATCCTTTGGCTGATGCCTTGGTACTCCGCCCCTACGCTGGCCTCCTTAGCACCAAAGAGGAAACAAGGACGCTGCGCGCGCTGGCACCCGCCTGGCGCCCGTCTGATCCTAATCGTCATGGCTCACGTCATGAGAGCCTCGTGAGGTTTGCCCCGCCTTGATATCTCCGCTCCTCGCGAGGCAGCCTGGTGAGGCCGCTCCCAAGGAGGTCTTGTGTGGTCCGCCTCGCGAGGCTTGGCCCCTCGCGAGGGTCTTGTATGCCTTGTTGATGAAGATGGGCCGTACAGGCCTGCTCGCATAGCCACGCCGTGGGCCGCAGGCAGGCAAGTATGGGGACCCCCATTCCCAGAACACCGACTTTAGCCCCCGGGCCCAAGGTGCGCTCGGGCTTGGCTTCACGGCGAAGCCAAGGGCCAAGCACGTAGCGCCGCGGGCCCCAAAAGCCCGCGGCCTTGGTCGACGCGTGGCGGTTGATTCGACGTGGGCGTCTCCGCTTCCCCACGCTGCCCCGGCAACTGCCTGACTTGACAAGTCCCAGCGACATGCACGGAAAACCATCATTACCTGTGATTGTGGGGGGCGCCGGTTGGCTTTCTTTCGCTATAAATGGGAGAGGGGGCGGAGCCCCCGTCGCCCATCTCTTCTCGGTTCACTCGCTTCTTCCTCCTTGCTCCACCGCTTGCAACATTGGCGCCCATCCGAAGGTTTTCCGCGGGCGAGAAAGGAAAGGCCCCCCGCGAGGACCCGGGGCCGCTCCCGCCGAAGAAGAGGTCGGTCCATCGTCGCGATGAAGTGGCGATGCAGGTGGTGACGAGGCCTTGGTGTGAGCGGCCTCCTCCAGGGTACCCGCTACCCTTGTACGCCCGAGCCGAGGGCTCAGGAGGGCAGAGCGATGAGCGGCGCTGCCCGCACCGCGCCCGTGGTCGCCGCACGACGGCGATTCGTGCCGTTGCTCCTAGAATCCACGCCGCGGATTCCTCGCGCGAGCTGGTGCTTTGGGTTCTGATGCCCCCAAGCTCTTAGATCCGCTTCCCGCGGTTCTTCTCCGACGTGATGCCGCCGAGGGGGCCTCTCGAGCTCTGGTTCCAGCATGCTGATACGTCTCCAACGTATCTATAATTTTTGATTGCTCCATGCTATATTATATTCTGTTTTGGATATTATTGGGCTTTATTATACACTTTTATATTATATTTTGGACTAACCTATTAACCAGAGGCCCAGCCCAGAATTGTTGTTTTTTGCCTATTTCAGAGTTTCGCAGAAAAAGAATATCAAACGGAGTCCAAACGGAATGAAACCTTCGGGAACGTGATTTTCGGAACGAACGTGATCCAGAGGACTTGGACCCTACGTCAAGACATCAACCAGGAGCCATGAGGTAGGGGCGCGCCTACCCCCCAGGCGCGCCCTCCACCCTCGTGGGCCCCATGTTGCTCCACCGACGTACTCCTTCCTCCTATATATAGCTACGTACCCCCAAACTACCAAATACGGAGCCAAAAACCTAATTCAACCGCCGCAACTTTCTGTACCCGTGAGATCCCATCTTGGGGCCTGTTCCGGAGCTCCGCCGGAGGGGGCATCGATCACGGAGGGCTTCTACATCAACACCATAGCCTCTCCGATGATGTGTGAGTAGTTTACCTCAGACCTTCGGGTCCATAGTTATTAGCTAGATGGCTTCTTCTCTATTTTTGGATCTCAATACAATGTTCTCCCCCTCTTTCGTGGAGATCTATTCGATGTAATCTTCTTTTGTGGTGTGTTTGTTGAGACCGATGAATTGTGGGTTTATGATCAAGTTTATCTATGAACAATATTTGAATTTTCTGAATTCTTTTATGTATGATTGGTTATCTTTGCAAGTCTCTTCGAATTATCAGTTTGGTTTGGCCTACTAGATTGATCTTTCTTGCAATGGGAGAAGTGCTTAGCTTTGGGTTCAATCTTGCGGTGTCCTTTCCCAGTGACAGTAGGGGCAGCAAGGCACGTATTGTATTGTTGCCATCGAGGATAACAAGATGGGCTTTATATCATAATGCATGAGTTTATCCCTCTACATCATGTCATCTTGCTTAAAGCGTTACTCTGTTCTTATGAACTTAATACTCTAGATGCATGCTGGATAGCGGTCGATGTGTGGAGTAATAGTAGTAGATGCAGGCAGGAGTCGGTCTACTTGTCTCATACGTGATGCCTATATACATGATCATACCTAGATATTCTCATAACTATGCTCAATTCTGTCAATTGCTCAACAGTAATTTGTTCACCCACCGTAAATACTTATGCTCTTGAGAGAAGCCACTAGTGAAACCTATGGCCCCTGGGTCTATTTTCCATCATATTAATCTTCCAACACTTAGTTATTTTTATTGCTTTCTATTTTACTTTGCATCTTTATCATAAAAATACCAAAAATATTATCTGATCATATCTATCAGATCTCACTCTCGTAAGTGACCGCGTAGGGATTGACAACCCCTTATCGGGTTGGTTGCGAGGATTTATTTGTTTGTGTAGGTGCGAGGGAATCGTGTGTGGCCTCCTACTGGATTGATACCTTGGTTCTCAAAAACTGAGGGAAATACTTACGCTGCTTTACTGCATCACCCTTTCCTCTTCGAGGGAAAACCAACGCAGTGCTGAAGAGGTAGCAATAAGGATTTCTGGCGCCGTTGCCGGGGAGTCTACGCAAAAGTCAACATACCAAGTACCCATCACAAACCCTTATCTCCCGCATTACATTATTTTCCATTTTCCTCTCGTTTTCCTCTCCCCCACTTCACCCTTGCCGTTTTGTTCGCCCTCTCTTTTCCGTTCGCCTCTTTTTTGCTTGCTTTTCGTTTGCTCGTGTGTTGGATTGCTTGCTTGTCACGATGGCTCAAGATAATACTAAATTGTGTGACTTCACCAATACCAACAACAATGGTTTCCTTAGCACTCGGATTGCTCCTCTTAACGATACTGAATCTTGAGAAATCAATGATGCTTTGTTAAATCTTGTCATGAAAGATCAATTCGCCGGCCTTCCTAGTGAAGATGCCACTACCCATCTAAATAGCTTCGTTGATTTTTGTGATATGCAAAAGAAGAAAGATGTGGACAATGATATTGGTAAATTGAAGCTATTTCCTTTTTCACTTAGAGATCGTGCTAAAGCTTGGTTTTTGTCTTTGCCTAAAAATAGTATTGTTTCTTGGAATAAGTCCAAAGATGCTTTTATCTCTAAATATTTTCCTCCCGCTAAGATCATCTCTCTTAGAAACAATATTATGAATTTTAAGCAACTTGATCATGAACATGTTGCACAAGCTTGGGAGAGAATGAAATTAATGATACGTAATTGCCCTACGCATGGTTTGAATTTGTGGATGATTATACAAAAAATTTATGCCGGGTTGAATTTTGCTTCTAGAAATCTTTTAGATTCGGCCACGGGAGGCACTTTTATGGAAATCACTTTAGGAGAAGCTACTAAACTCCAAGATAATATTATGGTTAATTATTCTCAATGGCACACTGAAAGATCTACTAATAAAAAAGTGCATGCGATAGAAGAAATTAATGTTTTGAGTGGAAAGATGGATGAACCTATGAAATTATTTGCTACTAAAAGTGTTTCTTCTGATCCTAATGATATGCCTTTGTCTACTTTGATTGAGAATAATAATGAATCTATGGATGTGAATTTTGTTGGTAGGAATAATTTTGGTAACAACGCGTATAGAGGAATCTTTAATCCTAGACCGTATCCTAGTAATTCCTCTAACAATTATGGTAATTCCTACAACAATTCTTATGGAAACTTTAATAAGATTCCCTCTGAATTTGAGACTAGTGTTAAGGAGTTTACGAATTCACAAAAGAATTTCAATGCTTTGCTCGAAGAAAAATTGCTCAAAGTTGATGAATTGGCTAGGAACGTTGATAGAATTAATCTTGATGTTGATTCTTTGAAAGTTAGATCTATTCCACCTAAGCATGCTATCAATGAGTCTCTCAAAGCCATGAGAATTTCCATTGATGAGTGCAAAGAAAGAACCGCTAGAATGCGTGCTAAAAAAGATTGCTTTGTGAAAGCGTGTTCTTCTAATTTCTATGAAAATAAAGATGAAGATCTAAAAGTTATTGATGTGTCCCCTATTAAATATTTGTTTAGCAATATGAATCTTGATAATGATGGGACTGAATATGATCCACCTTTACCTAGAAGGTGTTCAAAAAATTCGGAGTTTTTAGATCTTGATGCAAAAATTGGTAAAAGTGGGATTGAAGAGATAAAATTCTAGATATTAATGAACCCACTATTTTGGATTTCAAGGATTTAATTATGACAATTGCTCTTTGATAGATTGTATTTCCTTGTTGCAATCCGTGCTAAATTCTCCTCATGCTTATAGTCAAAATAAAGCTTTTACTAAACATATCGTTGATGCTTTGATGCAATCTTATGAAGAAAAATTTGAGTTGGAAGTTTCTATCCCTAGAAAACTCTATGATGAGTGGGAACCTACTATTAAAATTAAAATTAATGATCATGAATGCTATGCTTTGTGTGATTTGGGTGCTAGTGTTTCCACTATTCCAAAGACCTTGTGCGATTTGTTAGGTTTCCGTCATTTTGATGATTGCCCTTTAAACTTGCACCTTGAGGATTCCAACATTAAGAAACCTATGGGAAGAATTAATGATGTTCTTATTGTTGCAATTAGGAACTATGTGCCCGTAGATTTTATTGTTCTTGATATAGATTGCAATCCTTCATGTCCTATTATTCTTGGTAGACCTTTCCTTAGAACGATCGGTGCAATTATTGATATGAAGGAAGGAAATATTAGATTCCAATTTCTGTTAAGGAAAGGCATGGAACATTTTCCTAGAAAGAAAATAAAATTACCATATGAATCTATTATGAGAGCCACTTATGGATTGCCTACCAAAGACGGCAATACCTAGATCTATCCTTGATATTATGCCTAGCTAGGGGCGTTAAACGATAGCGCTTGTTGGGAGGCAACCCAATTATATTTTTAGTTTTTTGCTTTTTGCTTCTGTTTGGCAATAAATATTAGATGTAGCCTCTGGTTAGATGTCTTTTTATTTTTAATTAGTGTTTGTGCCAAGTTAAACCTATAGGATCTTCTTGGATGATAGTTATTTGATCTTGCTGAAAATTCCAGAAACTTTCTGTTCACGAAAATAATTGTTAAAAATCACCAGAACGTGATAAAATATTGATTCCAATTGCTGCTGATCAATAAACAAATTTTCTAGGTCGTCCTATTTTTTCTGAATTTTTGGAGTTCCAGAAGTTTGCGTTAGTTACAGATTACTACAGACTGTTCTGTTTTTGATAGATTCTGTTTTTCGTGTGTGGTTGCTTATTTTGATGAATCTATGGCTAGTAAAAGAGTTTATAAACCATAGAGAAGTTGGAATACAGTAGGTATAACACCAATATAAATAAATAATGAGTTCATTACAGTACCTTGAAGTGGTCTTTTGTTTACTTTCGCTAACGGAGCTCACGACATTTTCTGCTGAGTTTTGTCTTGTGAAGTTTTCAAGTTTTGGGTGAAAGATTTGATGGATTATGGAAAAAGGAATGGAAAGAGCCTAAGCTTGGGGATGCCCATAGCACCCCCAAGATAATCTAAGGACACCTAAAAGCCAAAGCTTGGGGATTCCCCGGAAGGCATCCCCTCTTTCGTCTACTTCCATCGGTAACTTTACTTGGAGCTATATTTTTATTCACCACATGATATGTGTGTTGCTTAGAGCGTCTTGTATGATTTGAGTCTTTGCTTTTTAGTTTACCACAATCATCCTTGCTGTACACACATTTTTAGAGAGACACACATGATTCGGAAATTATTAGAATACTCTATGTGCTTCACACATATCTTTTGAGTTATATAGTTTTTGGTCTAGTACTTCACTTATATCTTTTCGAGCGGTGGTAACTTTTGTTTTATAGAAACTATGATTCTCTCATGCTTCACTTAGATTATTTTGAGAGTCTTAAACAGCATGGTAATTTGCTTAAATAATCCTAATATGCTAGGTATTCAAGACTAGTGAAAACTTTCTTATGAGTGTGTTGAATACTAAGAGAAGTTTGATGCTTTATGATTGTTTTGAGATAAGGAGATAGTGATATTAAAGTTGTGCTAGTTGAGTAGTTGTGAATTTGATAAATACTTGTGTTGAAGATTGCAAGTCTCGTAGCATGCACGTATGATAAACGTTATGTAACAAATTTGAAACATGAGGTTTCTTTGATTGTCCTCCTTATGAGTGGCGGTCGGGGACGAGCGATGGTCTTTTCCTACCAATCTATCCCCCTAGGAGCATGCCCGTAGTGCTTGATTTTTGATGACTTCTAGATTTTTGCAATAGGTATGTGAGTTCTTTATGACTAATGTTGAGTCCATGGATTATACACACTATCACCTTTCCACCATTGCTAGCCTCTTCGGTACCGTGCATTGCCCTTTCTCACATTGAGAGTTGGTGCAAACTTCGCCGGTGCATCCAAACCCCGTGATATGATACGCTGTTTCACACATAAACATCCTTATATCTTCCTCAAAACAGCCACCATACCTACCTATTATGGCATTTCCATAGCCATTCTGAGATATATTGCCATGCAACTTTCCACCGTTCCGTTTATCATGACATGTTCATCATTGTCATATCGCTTTGCATGATCATGTAGTTGACATAGTATTTGTGGCAAAGCCACCATTCATAATTCTTTCATACATGTCACTCGTGGTTCATTGCATATCCCGGTACACCGCCGGAGGCATTCAAATAGAGTCATACTTTGTTCTAGTATTGAGTTGTAATCTTTGAGTTGTAAATAAATAGAAGTGTGATGATCATCATTAATAGAGCATTGTCCCAATAAAAAAAAAAGAAAAAAAAGAAAGGCCAAAAAAAAGGAAGGCCCCAAAAAAGGGACAATGCTACTATCCTTTTTCCACACTTGTGCTTCAAAGTAGCACCATGATCTTCATGATAGAGAGTCTCTTGTTTTGTCACTTTTATATACTAGTGGGAATTTTTCATTATAGAACTTGGCTTGTATATTCCAACAATGGGCCTCCTGAAGTGCCCTAGGTCTTCGTGAGCAAGCAAGTTGGATGCACACCCACTTAGATTCTTTTGTTGAGCTTTCATATATTTATAGCTCTAGTGCATCCCTTGCATCGCAATACCTACTCCTTGCATTAACATCAATCGAGGGGCATCTCCATAGCTCATTGATTAGCCTCGTTGATGTGAGATTTTCTCCTTTTTTGTCTTCTCCACATAACCCCCATCATTAACCCTCATGTATTGCGTGAAAGTTGAAAAAGTTTGAGATTACTAAAGTATGAAACAATTGCTTGGCTTGTCATCGGGGTTGTGCATGATGAGAGCATTCTTGTGTGACAAAAATGGAGCAAGACTAAACTATATGATTTTGTAGGGATGAACTTTCTTTGGCCATGTTATTTTGAGAAGACATAATTGCTTAGTTAGTATGCTTGAAGTATTATTATTTTTATGACAATATTGAACTTTTATCTTGAATCTTTTCGGATCTGAATATTCATACCACAATTAAGAAGAATTACATTGAAATTATGCCAAGTAGCCTTCCACATCAAAAATTCTGTTTTTCTCATTTACCTACTCGAGGACGAGCAGGAATTAAGCTTAGGGATGCTTGATACGTCTCCAACGTATCTATAATTTTTGATTGCTCCATGCTATATTATATTCTGTTTTGGACATTATTAGGATTTATTATACACTTTTATATTATTTTTGGCACTAACCTATTAACCGGAGGCCCAGCCTGGAATTGCTTTTTTTGCCTATTTCAGAGTTTCGTAGAAAAAGAATATCGAGCGGAGTCCAAACGGAACGAAACCTTCGGGAACGTGATTTTCGGAACGAACGTGATCAAGAGGACTTGGACCCTATGTCAAGACATCAACCAGGAAGCCACGAGGTAGGGGGGCGCACCTACCCCCCCAGGCGCGCCCTCCACCCTCGTGGGCCCCATGTTGCTCCACCGACATACTCCTTCCTCCTATATATACCTACGTACCCCCAAACTACCAGATACGGAGCAAAAAACCTAATTCCACCGCCACAACCTTCTATACCCGTGAGATCCCATCTTGGGGCCTGTTCCGGAGCTCCGCCGGAGGGGGCATCAATCACGGAGGGCTTCTACATCAACACCATAGCCTCTCCGATGATGTGTGAGTAGTTTACCTCAGACCTTCGGGTCCATAGTTATTAGCTAGATGGCTTCTTCTCTCTTTTTGGATCTCATTACTTCTTTTGCGGTGTGTTTGTTGAGACCAATGAATTGTGGGTTTATGATCAAGTTTTTCTATGAACAATATTTGAATCTTCTGAATTATTTTATGTATGACTGGTTATCTTTGCAAGTCTCTTCGAATTATCAGTTTGGTTTGGCCTACTAGATTGATCTTTCTTGCAATGGGAGAAGTGCTTAGCTTTGGGTTCAATCTTGCGGTGTCCTTTCCCAGTGACAGTAGGGGCAGCAAGGCACGTATTGTACTGTTGCCATCGAGGATAACAAGATGCGGTTTATATCATATTGCATGAGTTTATCCCTCTACATCATGTCATCTTGCTTAAAGTGTTACTCTGTTCTTATGAACTTAATACTCTAGATGCATGCTGGATAGCGGTCGATGTGTGTAGTAATAGTAGTAGATGCAGGCAGGAGTCGGTCTACTTGTCTCGGACGTGATGCCTATATACATGATCATACCTAGATATTCCCATAACTATGCTCAATTCTGTCAATTGCTCAACAGTAATTTGTTCACCCACCGTAAATACTTATGCTCTTGAGAGAAGCCACTAGTGAAACCTATGGCCCCCGGGTATATTTTCCATCATATTAGTCTTCCAACACTTAGTTATTTTTATTGCTTTCTATTTTACTTTGCATCTTATCATAAAATACCAAAAATATTATCTTATCATATCTATAAGATCTCACTCTCGTAAGTGACCATGTAGGGATTGACAACCCCTTATCGCGTTGGTTGCGAGGATTTATTTGTTTGTGTAGGTGCGAGGGACTCGTGCGTGGCCTCCTACTGGATTGATACCTTGGTTCTCAATAACTGAGGGAAATACTTACGCTGCTTTACTGCATCACCCTTTCCTCTTCAAGGGAAAACCAACGCAGTGCTCAAGAGGTAGCACATGCCGACTGCAACGCTCCGGCGACCGGAGCAGAGATCGAAGCGGTCCCCACTGGCAAGACCTTCATGACCCGTGGCTGGGGCGAGGTTGCGCGGGTTTGCCGTGCGGAAGGCGCCCTCGTGATCCACTTTGAGTACGACGGCGCCTCCACGCTCTTCTTCAAAGTCTTCGACGCGGAGGGCCGCCGCCTGGAGTGTTGCCCTGGAGGGGAGCGCCGGGCTGACTCGCGCTCCGCTCGTGGCTACTCCAGCAGCAGCAGCCCCTGGGAGTCTAGCGATTCTCCCGAGCTTTATGAGACTCCGGAGACGAGCGACGATAGCTACGTGCCCCCGAGCTCTCGCCGGGCTTGGAGCCGGGCTGCGGCGTCTAGCCGCCGCTGATCTGGATGGGGTCGGCGCTGGCCTCCCGTGGCCCACTGTTGATGATGGCGTCCGCCACGGGAGGGTGTAGATAGGATTCCTCTTAGTTCTCATTTTTGTTTCCTGCGAAGAATCATGAAGTACCCCGTGGGGGTGTGTAAAGGGTCTGTAATGCCTTTTGTGTATATATTCCCTGTTATGAATATTTGCGAACGCATGACCTATTCAGGCTCGGTCTCCCCTTTCCAACCTCGCAACAACTTGATGCTCTACGCTGACAGGTCCCGGTCCCCAGGTAGGCGGTAGCCGCCGCCGGTTTGCCAGGTCGCGTGCCGTGGTCAAGGCCAGGAGATGAGCGGCCCGAGGTCCAGTAAGAGCCCCTGAGGCGCGATGCTCAGGAGGTCCCCTTTAGCGCTCAAGCAACCATGGTAAGGCAAGAAAGGGAGGCGACGTGGCCGCAACAGGGATGCGGCATGCGCAAACACCTAGGCTCCAACAACTAGCCAATCTGAACGTGAGATTTATCTTGCCGATTCTGAGTCGATTCCTTGTGGTGCGCTAGGCCTGTGCGCAGCCATCCGCAGTGTAGCTAGGCCAGGCCCGTACGGGTCCTCCCCCTTCCAATGCTTTCCTTCGTGCTCTACGTCCTCAGGTCCCGGCCCTCGAGTGAGCTCGGCCGCCGCCGGTATGCCAGGCAGCGATGCCGTGGTCAAGGCCAGGGGGTGAGGGCTGGAGAGCCAGTAAGAGCTCCTGAGTCCCGATGCTCAGGAGCCCCCCTTTTAACGCGCAAGCGGATTACTTGGAAGAGGTGGGAGCTCGCGGTGCCGCCTGGTGCTATCCTCGTGATATTCCTGCGAGCCAGCACAAGGAGAAACACGGTTTTGCCGTTATGGTCGCCCGCCTGCCGCTGGCTGCTCTGTGAGGAGATGAAGGAACTGAGGGCCTGATGAGGTGACGTGCACGGGGCGTGCCGCGAGCCAGAGCTCGACCGCTCAGGTCTGTCGACGTGGCAGGGACAGACCCATGCACCAGCACCGTGCCAGTGGGAGGAGGCCCCGAGGGAGGCGACAATCGAGCAGGTAATAATCGGGCAGGTGACAATCATGGGCAGATTAAGCATGGAAGGCAAATCAATTTGGGTAAATGCAGAAAGATAAATGCCACTGGGTCAGGCCCAAGCGGCTTGGGGATGATGCAGCCCGAGGGGCGCCCCCAGCAAGGTAAGCTAAAGACATAAGAAAAGGATACACACCACAGGGACGGACCCACGCGGTCTGGGAATAATGCAGCCCGAGGGGTGCTCCCAGCTAGACGAACTTGGTTAATGTCACCTGGTTCTGTTGGTGAAGGAGAGTTGGGGCAGATGAAAGTACGCGGCGAAGGAATGGCTCCTCACGAGCCACCGGGGCCCCGAGCCTCGGGAGGCTCTGGGGGCTTAGGTGGTTCCCTGAGGACCGTCTCCATCTCCGCCAGGACGGCCTGGTGCTTGGCCTCCTGAGCCGCCAGGATATGCTGCATGTTGCGCTGATAGGCTGACGACACGCTCGGCAAGCTGAAAGGCATGTGAACATAGCTGTGTGGTGGACCCTCGCAATGGCCCACGCGCGAAGGCCAGAAAAGCTCCTGAGATGCGGCCCTGTTGAGCCCTGGAACGTCGATGCAGACGCGTAGCCCGACATCCTCGCCTGGATAGGGAGCTGCGCCTGGTGAGAGGCGGTCGCCGCGCATGGCCCATGCGTCTTGCAGTTCCTGAGTGGTCTTGGTGATGAACTCCCGAGCGGTGGGCGCCCCTTACCCTGTGTTCTCCTGTGGGAAATGTGCCATGAAGTACGCCTCCAAGTGGTACCCAAGCGCCTCCCTCGTGATGTTGGCAAGGTCTGAGGCCCTCCAGAAGAGAGCCCCCGAGCCCTGCCCGAGGAGGGCGCCGGGCGCGCCTTCCTATGCGATGGAGGGAGGCGCCCCTGGAGCGGGCGCTGATCCTGACGAGGTTCCAGCTGTGACGCCATCCTCCAGAGATCCTGCACAGCGCGGCTGCTTCTTCTTCTTGGGGAGGGCCTCAGGAGGGCCCTCGCCTTTGCTGACGGGGTCGTCGATTGCTGCAGCTTGGAAGGCACACTCGAGGGAGCATATGATACGTCTCCAACGTATCTATAATTTTTGATTGCTCCATGCTATATTATCTTCTGTTTTGGACATTATTGGGCTTTATTATGCACTTTTATATTATTTCTGGGACTAACCTTTTAACCGGAGGCCCAACCCAGAATTGCTGCTTTTTGCCTATTTCAGAGTTTCGCAGAAAAAGAATATCAAACGGAGTCCAAACGGAATGAAACCTTCGGGAACGTGATTTTTGGAACGAACATGATCCAGGAGACTTGGACCCTACGTCAAGCAACCAACAGGGAAGTCACGAGGTAGGGGGCACGCCTACCCCCCCAGGCGCGCCCTCCACCCTCGTGGGCCCCCTGTTGCTCCACCGACGTACTTCTTCCTCCTATATATACGTACGTACCCCCAAACGGAGCCAAAAACCTAATTCCACCGCCGCAACTGTTGGGGAACGTAGTAATTTCAAAAAAAATCCTACGCACACGCAAGATCATGGTGATGCATAGCAACGAGAGGGGAGAGTGTTGTCCACGTACCCTCGTAGATCGACAGCGGAAGCGTTATCACAACGCGGTTGATGTAGTCGTACGTCTTCACGATCCGACCGATGAAGTACCGAACGTACGGCACCTCCAAGCTCTACACACGTTCAGCTCGATGACGTCCCTCGAACTCCGATCCAGCCGAGTGTTGAGGGAGAGTTTCGTCAGCACGACGGCGTGGTGACGATGATGATGTTCCACCGACGCAGGGTTTCGCCTAAGCTCCGCAACTGTATTATCGAGGTGTAATATGGTGGAGGGGGGCACCGCACACGGCTAAAATATCGTATATCAAGTGTGTCTAGAGGTGCCCCCTTGCCCCCGTATATAAAGGAGCAAGGGGAGGCCGGCTGCCCTTGGTGCGCCAAAGAGAGGGGGGGAGTCCTCCTCCTAGTAGGAGTAGGATTCCCCTTTCCTAGTCCTACTAGGAAAAGAAGGGGGGAAGGAAAGAGAGGGAGAGGGAGAGGGAAAGGGGGCTGCGCCCCCCTATCCTAGTACAACTAGGACTCCTCCTGGGAGGGGGCGCGCCACCTCCTGGCTGCTGCCCTCTCTCTCCCCTCAAGGCCCACTAAGGCCCAATACTTCCCCGGGGTGTTCCGGTAACCCTCCGGCACTCCGGTTTAATCCGAAACTTCTCCGGAACACTTCCGGTGTCCGAATATAGTCGTCCAATATATCAATCCTTATGTCTCAACCATTTCGAGACTCCTCGTCATGTCCGTGATCACATCCGGGACTCCGAACAACCTTCGGTACATCAAAACTTATAAACTCATAATATAACTGTCATCGTAACTTTAAGCGTGCGGACCCTTCGGGTTCGAGAACTATGTAGACATGACCGAGACACCTCTCCGGTCAATAACCAATAGCGGGACCTGGATGCCCATATTGGCTCCCACATATTCTACGAAGATCTTTATCGGTCAGACCGCATAACAACATACGTTGTTCCCTTTGTCATCGGTATGTTACTTGCCCGAGATTCGATCGTCGGTATCTCGATACCTAGTTCAATCTCGTTACCGGCAAGTCTCTTTACTCGTTCCGTAATACATCATGCCGCAACTAACTCATTAGTCACAATGCTTGCAAGGCTTATAGTGATGTGCATTACCGAGTGGGCCCAGAGATACCTCTCCGACAATCGGAGTGACAAATCCTAATCTCGAAATACGCCAACCCAACAAGTACCTTTGGAGACACCTGTAGAGCACCTTTATAATCACCCATTTACGTTGTGACGTTTGGTAGCACACAAAGTGTTCCTCCGGTAAACGGGAGTTGCATAATCTCATAGTCATAGGAACATGTATAAGTCATGAAAAAAGCAATAGCAACATACTAAACGTCGGGTGCTAAGCTAACGTAATGGGTCATGTCAATCACGTCATTCTCCTAATGAGGTGATCCCGTTAATCAAATGACAACTCATGTCTATGGCTAGGAAACATAACCATCTTTGATTAACGAGCTAGTCTGGTAGAGGCATACTAGTGACACTCTGTTTGTCTATGTATTCACACATGTATTATGTTTCCGGTTAATACAATTCTAGCATGAATAATAAGCATTTATCATGATATAAGGAAATATATAATACTTTATTATTGCCTCTAGGGCATATTTCCTTCAGCAACCTTCTGTACCCACAAGATCCCATCTTGGGGCCTGTTCCGGAGCTCTGCCGGAGGGGGCATCGATCACGGAGGGCTTCTACATCAACACCATAGCCCCTCCGATGAAGTGTGAGTAGTTTACCTCGGACTTTCGGGTCCATAGTTAGTAACTAGATGGGTTCTTCTCTCTTTTTGGATCTCAATAAAATGTTCTCCCCCTCTCTCGTGGAGATCTATTCGATGTAATCTTCTTTTGCGGTGTGTTTGTTGAGACCGATGAATTGTGGGTTTATGATCAAGTTTATCTATGAACAATATTTGAATCTTTTGAATTCTTTTATGTATGATTGGTTATCTTTGCAAGTCTCTTCCAATTATCAGTTTGGTTTGGCCTACTAGATTGATCTTTCTTGCAATGGGAGAAGTGCTTAGCTTTGGGTTCAATCTTGCGGTGTCCTTTCCCAGTGACAGTAGGGGCAGCAGGGCACGTATTGTATTGTTGCCATCGAGGATAACAAGATGGGGTTTTTATCATATTGCATGAATTTATCCCTCTACATCACGTCATCTTGCTTAAGGCGTTACTCTGTTCTTATGAACTTAATACTCTAGATGCATGCTGGATAGCGGTCGATGTGTGGAGTAATAGTAGTAGATGCAGGCAGGAGTCGGTCTACTTGTCTCGGACGTGATTCCTATATACATGATCATACCTAGATATTCTCATAACTATGCTCAATTCTGTCAATTGCTCAACAGTAATTTGTTCACCCGCCGTAAAATACTTATGCTCTTGAGAGAAGCCACTAGTGAAACCTATGGCCCCCGAGTCTATCTTCATAATATTAATCTTCCAACACTTAGTTATTTCTGTTGCCTTTTTACTTTGCTTTTATTTTACTTTGCATCTTTATCATAAAAATACCAAAAATATTATCCTATCATATCTATCAGATCTCACTCTCGTAAGTGACCATGTAGGGATTGACAACCCCTTATCGCGTTGGTTGCGAGGATTTATTTTTTTGTGTAGGTGCGAGGGACTCACGCGTAGCCTCCTACTGGATTGATACCTTGGTTCTCAAAAACTGAGGGAAATACTTACGCTACTTTGCTGCATCACCCTTTCCTCTTCAAGGGAAAACCAATGCAGTGCTCAAGAGGTAGCAACATACCGCATCTCTTTCTTCGCATGGGACCGTGATGATTCCGCCGCTTCCCGGCATCTTGAGGACGTTGTAGCCGTGGTGTGTGACCGCCATGAACTTGGCCAGGGCTGGATACCCAAGGATGGCATTGTATGGCAGGCGGATGTGCGCGACGTCAAAGTCGGCGAGCTCGGTGTGGTAGTTCTTGGGTTCCTCGAAGGTGACAGGGAGGCGGACCTGCCCTATCGGTGTGGTGGAACCGTCGGTCACTCCTGAGAAAGGTTTGGTAGGCTGAAGCTGGTCATAGGGCACTTGAAGGTTGTCGAACGTGTCGACGGACAGGACGTTGAGCCCTGCGCCGCCGTCGATGAGGGTCTTGGTGACTTGTACGTTGCTGATGACTGGTGAGCAAAGCATCGGGAGGGCGCCAGGGTGGCTGCGCATTTTAGCTGGTCTGCCGAGTTGAAGGTGATGGCGCACTGGGACCACCTGAGCGGGCGCGTGGCCTCGAGCTTGGGGAGGACTGCATTCACTTCACGAGCAAACTGTTCGAAAATGCGCTGCGAGGCTGGGGCCTGGGCTCCGCCCAAGATGCAGGCGAGAGCGCACGGCTCCTGGAAGCCCCAAGCCCCCTCGTCTTGATGGTGGTCGTCATTTCTTATTGGCGGCGGCGGCGGCAGGGGAAGACCGGCGTTGCCCAGAGGACGGTCCTCGCGAGGCTGGTCTCTGCAGGCGCCCTCGCGAGGATGATCCTGCCAGCGGTCTTCACGAGGACGGTCGCGCCACTCCTGGCGTATGCCGCGGTCGTCCCAGCGTCCGCCACCACGTCCTCCTCCTCGGCTGTAGCCCCGGTCGCTGCGCTCGGGGCGTCGACCGAAGCGTCCTTCGCGAATGGCTTTGAGTTCTTGACAGTCGCTGGTGTTGTGGGTGTTCAAGTTGTGGAAGGCGCAGAACGGTCGGCTGTTCTTGGACGACTCGGGCTGGTCCCTGCCTCGCTTGGTGTCCGGCTCCGCTGCGGGCACAGCTGCTTCCTTGCACTTCACGTCCTTGGCCTTGGCCTTCTTCTCCTCTGCACCCGCAGCTGGCAGCTCGAGGAGGAAAGGCCCCCTCCTCAGCCCTTGCGCACTTGGTTGCCAGGTTGAACAGCTCCTGAGATGTGCATAGCTCCTCGTGGATAGCGAGCTCTTCCTTCATCTTGACGTCGCGGATGCCATCGGAGAACGCGGAGATGATGGCCTCATCCATCACCTTGGGGATCTTGAGGCGGGTGTTGTTGAAGCGCTGGATGTACTTCTGGAGGGTCTCTCCTGGTTGTTGTTTGATGTGGCGCAGGTCACCCGCGGCCGGTGGGCGGTCGCGAGTGCCCTAGAAGTTGGCGACGAAGTGGTCGCGCATCTCGTCCCAGGAGGAGATTGAGCCTTGCGGCAGGTTCAGGAGCCAGGAGCGGGAACCATCCTTGAGAGCCATAGGAAACCAGTTCTCCATGACTTTCTCGTCCCCGTTGGCCGCTTCGATGCTCAGCTCTTAGAGCTTTAGGAACTCCGCAGGGTCGAGGGTGCCGTCGTAGCAAGGAGGCAGATCCGGCTTGAACTTGCCCGGCCAGGCGACGCTACGCAGCTCGGGGGTGAAGGCGCGGCAGCTGGCCGTGGTTGTCGGGGCCCGTCTCGGAGGTGGAGCTTGGTCTTGATGAGGCCCGCGTGCCGCCACCGCGGGTAGCGCGCGGTCTTGGCGAGGTGGCACGGGGAGCGCGAGTGCAGCTTCTCGCGGCCGAGGAATTTCTTGGCAGCTTCTCTCTTCGTGCGCGGGCACCGGGCGTGGTGGATCGCGCCGTGGGGCCGCGCGCCTTGGCGCCAAGGCACCGTCTTGGGGCAGAGGTGGTGGAGGCGCTCCATGAGCCACGTCGCCCGTGGCTGGAGGAGGGCGAGGCAGAGAGAGGGACTGTGCCGGGGAGCCCCCTGCGGCACGGACGAGCTTGGCGATGCGGTCGAGCCAGTCCTCATAGAGGTCGTCGACCGGGCGGTAGCGCAAAAGCTCGTTTGCCATGAGGAGCCCGGCCCGCGCGTCCATGGGAGCGCGACGTGCGTGGGACGAGGAACCCGCCAGGGTCAGCGATGGAGTGGTGGTACGGCCGTCCTGCCGCACCGATGGGTGCAGCGAGGACGCTTGCTGCTCATTCCCCGCCGGGCCGGCGGCGGCGTTGGCGGCAGGCGACAGGGAACGACAAGGTGGCCCGCCAACGGGAGCCGTCTGAGCAATGCGGGCGGTGATGGTGGCCCGGTGCTCAGCTCGAGCGCGCCGAGCGTCCGCCATGGAGACGAAGGAGCGACGGAGCGGCGGAGCGCCGATCGACGGAAGGGAAGCTATGGTGCACCCCTACCTGGCGCCTCGATGTGGGGTTCCGGCAAAACCCTTAAGGTTAGAACTCTGGGTGCGCGCGAAGTTCTTCCCTCCTACCGATCTACGCCCTAGCTCGCTAAGATCTTGCAGATGAACTCGACGAACTAGCAACACAAAGACACAAGATTTATACTGGTTCGGGCCACCGTTGTGGTGTAATACCCTACTCCAGTGTGGTGGTGGTGGATTGCCTCTTGGGCTGATGAAGAACAGTACAAGGGGAAGAACAGCCTCCTAAGGTTGAGGTGTTCTTGTGTTTGTCGAACTTGTGTGGGTGAGGACTCGATCAGATGAGATCAAGCTGAGGTCCAGCTGCCCCTACCGTGGTGGCTAGTTCTACTTATATAGGCCCTGGTCCTCTCCCCAAATATTGAGCGGGAAGGGAGCCAACAACGGCGGCCAATTTGAAAGGGGACAACTAGTACAAGCTATCCTGACAAAAGCGGTCTTCGCCTGCGAAAGGCCCTGGTGATGACGCCGTCTTGGGCTCGACGGTGACCTCCGTCCTGCTGGCCTGCTGGTCTTGGTCTCGTTGCACCGATATGGAAACCTTTCCCTGAAGCCTCGGTACTCCGTGCCTGCGCTGGCCTCCTTAGCACCGAAGAGGAAACAAGGACGCTACGCGCGCTGGCACCCGCCTGGTGCCCGTCTGATCCTGATCGACATGGCTCACGTCACGAGAGCCTCGTGAGGTTTGCCCCGCCTTGATACCGCCGCTCCTCGCGAGGCAGCCTGGTGAGGCCGCTCCCGAGGAGGTCTTGTGTCGTCCGCCTCGCGAGGCTTGGCTCCTCGCGAGGGTCTTGTATGCCTTGTTGATGAAGATGGGCCGTACAGGCCTGCTCGCATAGCCACGCCGTGGGCCGCAGGCAGGCAAGTCTGGGACCCCCGTTCCCAGAATGCCGACACAGTGCCTCTCCTCTCCTCTTCCATTTCAAAACCACCGCCCCTCCTCTCGTGTTCCAATCAAAAACTAGCGCCGCTCCACTCCCATTCTAATCCAAAACCAGCGCCGCTCCTCTCCTCTTCCATTCAGAAACCACCACCGGCGAGTGAAGGTGCTGTGGATGTCGGCGTTCTGGGAACGGGGGTACCCAGACTTGCCTGCCTGCGGCCCACGTCATAGCTTCATTGACGACCTGGTACGGCCCAGTTTCAACATCAACAACTCAGGACCCACGCGAGGGGCCAAGCCTCGCGAGGCGGAGAACACCAAGACCTCCACGAGGAGAGGCCTCCACAGGCTAGCTCCCGAGGAGCGGAGATTTCCATGCAAGCCTCACCTCGCGAGGTTCGTATGACGCGGGTCATGATGACCAAGGCTAGGCGGGCGTTAGTGGGTGCAGTGTACCAGTTTCCTCTTTGGTGCTAAGGAGGCAAGCGCAGGCGCGGAGTCCCGAGGAATCAGCCAAAGGTATCCATTCCTGTGCAACATGACCAAGACTGCCAGGATGGCAAGACGGAGGTCATCCCCGAGCCCACCATGGCGTCATGACCAGAGGCTTTGGCAAGCAAAGACTACTTTTGTCAGGATAACATGTACTAGTTGTCTCCCTTCGAATTTGGCCGTTGTGGGATCCCTTCCCGCCTTCATTTGGGAAGAGGACCAAGGCCACAACAAATAGGACTTAGCCACCACCATAGAGGGAGACGAGAACCATTCCGCCCTCACATTCATCAGCACACTCGAGCCCAAGAACACCTCTCCTCCTGAGGCTGTTCTCCATTGTAATAGTTCATCATCAGACCCTTGAGGCCAATCAACCACAAAGCAGGAGTAGGGTTTTACACCGCAAGGTGGCCCGAACCTGGGTAAACTGATGTCTCCCTTTTCGTTATAGTTCGTCGAGCTAGGCCGTGAGAATAGCAAGTAGGCAGACTGGGGAGGACGAGTTCTTCGCACGCACCCCAGAGTTGGAACCTCTCAAGGGTGTGCGGAACCCGAAATCTGGCATTTGGCGCGCCAGGTTGGGGCTGCGTCGGAGCCTCTCTTCTTCTTGTCCACCGGGTACCATCCCGCAGTTCTCAAGGCTGACGCTTCGAGGGCTCACGTTGAGCACTGGGTTGTTCGGCCTGCCCAAGCACTGTCGTCCACCTAAGAGGATCTCCACTCCGCGCTCCTCACAGCCCGCACGCCGCTGGGTGCTGTTGGTCGTGGGAGGCGCAGGCCGGCATCGCCCGCCCTCACGCCGCGTCGTAACCGCACCACCACATAATCTTCAAGCTATGCCACGGCGACGACGCCGCACACTCGCCTGGAGCAGGCGAACATGCGAGCAGCACTCATCGTCGCGCGGGAGCTACTGCGATGCAGGCTGGCGGAAGGCGGTCGTGACGCCCTGCTGGAGAGGGTCGCCGAGCTACTTGCTGCCGCCTACCGGGTCGCGACACCTTTCTGCACCCTGCCTATGTCGCAGTGGCAGGGGCGCGCGCCGGCCCCCGCCACAGGCACACCCCTCCATGGAGCACTTGGGGGACCCGACGACACCAACCCGGTCCGCAGCACCGCTCGTACTACCTTGACTATGCCACCCGCGGGTGAGGCAAGCTCGGGTGGTCCGTCCTGGAGCCGCGCCGGGGCACCGCCCGGCGGCCAACAGAGCCTGGTGCCGAGCCTGGTGGCAATCAACGCAGGGCGCCCAGGGAGCGACCCTAACGCAGCAATTTCAGATGCCTAGGCACCTCCCATGGTGGACCTACAATACACGTCAAGGGAAGGTCCCAGCGGCTTCTCCTCACTAGGCTGGGTGCCGGGGGCACATGAAGCCGACACCTTCACTGACACCTTCAACGACAACAGCCACTGGGTACAGCCGATATCTTAGGAGCATGATTACGCTAACCATGGACCGCAGGTGAGCCAAGCCACAACAGCAGCCAGGGACCCCAGGGCGATGGCCCCGCCACCGGCAGGCAAGGTGCACTGGGGGCTACGCGGGGGGAGCCCGTGGCCAGGGCCTCCCCCGCGCCGCATGGAGCAAGGCGCTGCACGGCGGTAGGTCCTTTGCAGGGGAAGGCGCCGGCGAGCCCTTCCCCCCGGCGGAGGGCCTGCGGTCGCCAAAGGCACCACTAGCGCCCCACTTGACCCTCCGTCTCGTCCTGGTTTCTGGACGCCCCAACGGTGGTTGGGGAGGCGCAGGCTGGGGCCCTCGTTAGGCGACATGAAGCAAAGCCCCGTGCCTGTGAAGGTCTCCGCTCGTGACACTCTCACGTAATAACGGGTG
The DNA here is from genome assembly GCF_002575655.3 of Aegilops tauschii subsp. strangulata. NCBI lineage: Eukaryota > Viridiplantae > Streptophyta > Magnoliopsida > Poales > Poaceae > Aegilops > Aegilops tauschii. The sequence continues at coordinate 265,509,317 of NC_053038.3, read as the reverse complement.
GGGTTGTACATGCCCCGGAGTCTCCTGAGTGCCGCCCTCGGGCCTCACGGGGGCTCCCACCCACGTCCAAGTGGAAGCATCATGCTTCGCGCTGGCCATCGACACTATCCCCCAATGACTATGCCGACGCCCAGTGGAAGCACTTAGCTCCGCGCAGGTGAGAAGACAAGAAGACTAGGTAGGTGCTGGCCGCGGCCATTTGATTCCGCCTTTCTTTCTGTAACTCATCTTGCTGCCTTTTGGAATGAGATTTGGAACTTTCTGTGTTTACCAAAAGAAAAACAAGGGGAATTTTTTGCCTCGTAGCGATTTCTTGCTTTCTGTTTTGAGAGTGAGGCTAGCGCCTGCTACGCCCCCCGCGAGGAGGGGCTGGGCATGGTATGCGCACGTCAAGGCACACCTGGGCTGGCCCCGGAGATGCCAAGGACCCCCTAGGGGGCTGGAGTGCAACCACCGTAGGATCATCGCACGCACACCTTGTCATGATCCGACAATCGGCTCCTCGCGAGGCCCTCTTGGGTGGGCCAGCAGGCTCCTCGGGACACCTAAAACCTCGCGAGCAATCTCGTGAGCCCAGCGGGCTCCCCTCAGGAGGAAGGCTCGTCCGCGACCTCATGACTTGCTCAAGACCTGCGAACCAAGATAAGTTGCAACAATTATCCTGCTCGGGAGCCCGCAGGCTCGCAACGGCACATTCCAAATCCTACTTAAAAAAACGGATATCACCATTTCATACATTATGAGGGGCCCCCCTTCAAAAATGCTTTTACGCTCTGCAGGGCTATGCCCGAAGGTTTTTTGCATGCAGATTAAGGCGAAGGGAGAGGCAAGCCTAGCCGGAGCCGCTGCCTTCGGTGCCGTCCTCGCCGTCTTCATCCATGCCACCCGCGTCGTCACTGGTGTCGTCTTCATCATCGTCATCTGCATCGCCTTCTTCGGCCGCGAACACGACCGCGTCGTCCTCGGGAGCAAACTCTGCGACCAGGGCGTCCACCAGGTCATCCACCCAGTTTGCCAGGTTGTCCTGGATGACCCTAGGCACGGGGGCGATGGCGGTGTCGAAGTCAAAGTGGGGGTCGAGGTTGAGGAGATGGCTGAAGACGCGTGAGAACGCACGCCCTAGAAGGCCCCGACTCCTCTCTTCAACGAGCTCGTGAGCCCTTGCGGCCCGGACCTCCAAACGGGTCCCGATCTCGGTGAAGAAGCGAAGGTGGTCGGCATCGTCATCCTCGTGAGGGTGAGTGACACTCTCCTCGCAGATGGTTCCCAGGGCTCGATTGACACTGACCCTGAGATCCTGGAGCATCGAGGCACGCATGTGCTGCAGCATCGGACGGCGACACGCTTCGTCCTTGTTCTTCTTTGCGAGAGATGCGGCGGTATCAACCTACTGCTAAAGTGAGAGCAGGTCGGCGCGAGTGGAGGCCAAGTCAGCTTGAGCAGAGGCCTGAGCTTCCTTGGCAGCCCTCTCGCGCTGCTCCGCCTCATCTAACTTCGTCCTGAGGGCAGCGGTCCTGCCCTCGACCTCGGCCTCCAGAAGCTCCAACTTTAGGCGGCACTCGTCGGCAAGAGCCGCGCGAGCCTTTGATACCCTTTGGTCAACCTCCTCCTGGATCTTGGCCTCCCGTGCGGCGACGATGTCCTTAGCCATGACTACCTGGCGCTTCCTCACATCCAGCCACTCAAGCTCCAGGCTGCGCTCCAAGACCTGCAGCACCAGCGTCTCCTTGCATTGCCAGACCTCTTTCTCATCGGAAGGGGCCTCGCTTAGTGATGTTGCCAGGGAGGCACTACGTGCTTCGATCTGCTGCTCGAGGGCGGCGTTCGAAGCTTGGAGCTCTCGCTCCCGCTACTCGACCACCGCACGACGGTGGTCGGTGGCCCTGGCCTCCTCCAGGGCACGAGTGCAAGCCTCGTGAGAATGTTGCAAGGGACACCGTGGCGCTTGCGCTGGCACGCTCATGCTGAAGATGCCCGAGGTTGATGGCGACCTTCAACTGGTGCCACTCGCGTGCCAAGCGGAGGCCCTCTGTCTCGAGGCGGGCGTCGACATCAGCAAGCTCTCCCCCAAGTCGAGCTAGCACGCTCATCGCCTCCCGGAAAAGCTCATCGTGGGTAGCGCTGCGCCCGCGCGCGAGCTTCAGCGCGCGACCAAGCCCACCCTCCATGTCTGGGGCTGTCGGAGAGGCGCGGAGCGGCTCGCCTGCCTTCGGCGGGGGGCTGGAGGCCGGTGCCTTCCCGGCCACTCTCCGGGCCTCGGCGAAGGTGTCGGTGTCAAAACCGACAGATCTCGGGTAGGGGGTCCCGAACTATGCGTCTAGGATAAATGGTAACAGGAGACGGGGGACACAATGTCTACCCAGGTTCGGGCCCTCTCTATGGAGGTAATACCCTACTTCCTGCTTGATTGATCTTGATGAATATGAGTGTTACAAGAGTTGATCTACCACGAGATCGTAATGGCTAAACCCTAGAAGTCTAGCCTATGAGTATATGGTAATGAATCTGTCCTATCCGGACTATGCTCTCCGGTTTATATAGACACCGGAGAGATCTAGGGTTACATGGAGTCGGTTACATAAGAAGGAATCTTCATAGTCGGTCGCCAAGCTTGTCTTCCATGCCAAGTAGAGTCGAATCCGGATACGGGTATAGTCTTCAGCCTTCACGCCTTCACAGCCCATTAGTCCGGCCCAGTAGATAACAGGCCGGACGCCCGAGGACCCCTTAGTCCAGGACTCCCTCAATAGCCCCTGAACCTGGCTTCAATGACGATGCGGCACGCATATTGTCTTCGGCATTGCAAGGCGGGTTCCCCTTCTTCCGAACTCCAAGATAGTCTTCGGATGTAGTAAATATATCCGGACCTGTGTATGTAATTGCAGAAAATACAATACTCCACGAGTCCAATCTGCTGACAATGGTTTATGACATTGTGTCATGCCCGCCCGGTTATTATTTCCAACCGTTGGCTAGCCCGTCGCCCCATGTCTCGGGGAGCGGTTTTATTGGCACGTCTTGTCAAAGCAGAGATCGTGCCCCCCTATTCACGGGATTTTCAATAACGCAGGTGTGGGTAACCCAACCGTCCCTAGGGTACAACTCTTTGAGGATAGGTAAGTTTCGAGACCCGAGAGGGGACGCTCAATATTCTGGGCCTTTATATAGGGACCCAAACTTGTCTTTCTCTTCTGCCTTTGCCTCTTCCTCAACCCTAGCCACCTCGAGTTTCAATCACCACCAGCTCCAATCATGTCCGGGCCCGGCCTTTCAGGTCGGTGGGTGGCCTCTTTTGTCACAAAGGAGGATATTGCAAAGCTCCGCGTGGCGAGGTATCTGACCCCAAAAATCCTTCATCGGCTTCCTGCCAAGGGGCAGGTTATTCCCAGCCCTGAATTCGGCGAGAGGGTAGTATTTGTGTCAAACTTTCTCCATGGGTTAGGGTTCGTGCTTAACCCCTTCGTCCGGGGGCTCATGTTCTACTATGGGCTAGATTTTCACGATCTGGCCCCGGACTCCATCCTCCTCATCTCGACATTTATCGTCACATGTGAGGCCTTCCTCCGGACTCCTCCACACTTTGGTTTGTGTCTCAAGACTTTCGATGTGAGGCCGCGGGTGACGGAGGAGGAGCAGGCAGAGTGCGGCAGCATTATAATGAGCAAGCTTGCCAGCACGGTTTGGTTTGAAGGATCTTTCGCCGAGTCTTCCGAGCTATGGCAGCAGGGGTGGTTTTATGTCAAGGAGCCGCGGGGCTCCAAGTGGGCAGCTGCGCCCGCGTTCCGACCCGGTCCTCCGACTCAGCTCGCTTCATGGATCAATAGGGGATTAGACTAGGTGTCCGCCAATGAAGTGCAGACTCTGCAAAGTCGCATCCGAAGCCTTACCGAGAAGGGCATCGGATTCGTGAATGTTGAAGTAATGCTAGTCCGCCGGACCCTGCCATGTCAGCGGCGGCCTCTCCGTATGTGGGAGTTTAATCCAGAGGGGCGGCGGACTCTTCAGCACTTCTTCGGCGCTACGCATGAAGGGATGAGGATATTATATTTTGGGGAGCGGGAACAATGGCCGGACACCAATAAGGACGTTGGCCTTGACTACAATCATCCGGACACTCCGGTAAGTATTCAATCTCCGAACACCTTTCATTCACGCATCTCTTGACAAGATACTGAATGACCCATCCTTGTACAGGACTGGATAAAGAATGCGGTGCTGATCTGGTGTCCGGCGCCCCTTCCCGAAGACCCTGCATCCGCCCTGCTGACGCGGATGTTAACTCCAACACCGTACCAGGTGTCTATAGAGGGGGTGAGAGCGGGGAGCCCAAAGGAGATGCCCGTCCTGAGGACGATTCTGACGTTGTGTTCGGGGAAACCGAAACCCTTTTGCCCAGGGGCAAAGGTGTAGAGGAGGCCTTCCATAGCAAGAAGAGGGCCGCTTCTGGAGGTCAGGAGGGGAAACCTTCCAAGAAAGGGAAAATGCAATCGTCGGGCGGCTTGTGTCGGATGTGGGGTTCCGGCAAACCCTTAAGGTTCGAACTCTGGGGTGCACGCGAAGTCATTCCCTCCTACCGATCCACGCCCTAGATCGCTAAGATCTCGCGGACGAACCTGACGAACTTGCAACACAGAAAGACACGAGATTTATACTGGTTCGCGCCACCGTTGTGGTGTAATACCCTACTCCAGTGTGTGCGTGGTGGATTGCCTCTCGGGCTGATGATGAACAGTACAAGGGGAAGAACAGCCTCCTGAGGTTGAGGTGTTCTTGTGTCTAGGGTAGGCTCTCGATCAGATCGGATCAGGCTGAGTTGTCCCTACTGTGGTGGCTAGTTCTACTTATATAGGCCCCTGTCCTCTCCCCAAATATTGAGCGGGAAGGGAGCCAACAACGGCGGGCAAATTTGAAGGGCGACAGCTAGTACAAGCTATCCTGACAAAGTGGTCTTCGCCTGCGAAAGGCTCTGGTGGTGACGCCGTCTTGGGCTCCACGATGACCTCCGTCTTGCCGTCCTTCTGGTCTTGGTCTCGTTGCACCGATATGGCAACCTTTGCCTGATGCCTCGGTACTTCTCGCCTGCGCTTGCCACCTTAGCACCAAAGAGGAAACAAGGATGCTGCGCGCGCTGGCGCCTGCCTGGCGCCCGCCTGGTGCCGGTCGTCATGGCTCACGTCACGAGAGCCTCGTGAGGTTTACCCCGCCTTGATATCTCCGCTCCTCGTGAGCCCGCCTAGAGGGGCCGCTCCTGAGGAGGTCTTGCGTCGTCCACCTCGCGAGTCTTGGCCCCTCGAGAGGGTCTTGGATGCCTCATTGATGAAGATGGGCCATACGCCCTGCTGACTTAGCCACGTTGTGGGCCGCAGGCAGGCAAGTCTGGGGACCCCCGTTCCCAGAACGCCGACAGTAGCCCTCGGGCCCAAGGTGCGCTCGGCCTTTGCTCCGCGGCGAAGCAAAAGGTTAAGTACGGAGAGCCGTGGGCCCCAAAAGCCTGCGGCCTCGGTTGACGCGTGGCAGTTGATTGGACGTGGGCATCTCCGCTTCCCCACGCTGCCTTGGCAACTGCACGACTTGACAAGTCCCTGCGACATGCAAGGAAAACCATCATTACCTTCGATCGTGGGAGGCGCCGGTTGGCCTTCTTTGGCTATAAAAGGGGAGGGGGCGGAGCCCCCGTCGCCCATCTCTTCCTCACTTGTTTGCTTCTTCTTCCTCGCTCCACCGCCAGTTGCAATGGCGCCGTCAAAGAAGATCTCTGCTGCGGAGAAGGGCAAGGCCCCTCGGGAGGGCCCCGGCTCCCCGGTGCCCAAGCGAGGACGTGGTCGTCCCCGCAAGCATGCCGCGACCCCCGCCGTGGCCCCCGGCTCACGGGGCGGCGCCGCGATGCGTGGCAGGAGTCGCTCCGGCCGCGGCAGTTCTGTCGACGAAAGGAGGAGCGCCGTGGTCGCGCGACCCCCCCGTCCGCGGTTCCATGCGTCAGAGGTCTTGCCAGAGTTTGTTGTTTGGTTGGAGAACCCGGCCGGCAACTGGCTCCAGCTCCCTCGCTTCTTCGCCGATGAGCTGCCGGCCTCCGGTCCCGGCCGGCTTTGGTTGCAGGCGGACGGTTGCTGCAGTCAGGCTTCTTGGGTCACGGTCGAGGTCTCCGTCGCGGGCAACATAGCTCTGCCCGCGGTTGGCAGACGTTTGCCCGCGCGCGCGGCCTGGGCAGGCGGTGCACCCTACACTTCAAGTTCGACGGCGACGCGACCCTCTTCGTGAGGGTGTTCGGGGAAGATGGTCGTCGCGCTGGATGCTGCCCCGAGGTGAACGACGGCGAGGAGATGCTCGGCCTTGGCGATGGTCGGGACGAGGAGGAGGACGAACCTGCCGACCGCACCTCGTCTAGCTATGGTGACTCCTCCCTTGGCGACAGTTCCAGCAGCGGCAACCTTGATCAGCCGCCACGCCGCCGCGCCTGCCTCGAAGGTGGTAGCTGGTCGTCTCGTCGCCGCGCATCGGTGAAGCACGAAGAGGGGTCCGTCTAGACCCGAGACGTCGCCGTGACCCTGCCCCCGTCAGCTGCTGCAGGGGCGAGCACCACTTTTGTTATGTTCCCCTTTCCCTTCCTACATCGAAATGAAACCGGCATGGGCCCAGAGGGGCATGTATCGAACCATAACCTATCAACCAATATGCTACACTTGTTGTTTCAGTGTTGTGTGGCCATTTTGCGCAAAGATAACTTAACCTGGTGCGTGTCGGGGCGCCCTCCTCCTTGCGAGGCGTTTATTTCCTCGTGCCCATCTTGACCTGCTTGCTCAAGAACAGCGAAAATTCATTAGGAGGTGCACTAAGAGATTCGCCGTTCACCCGTGCCTTGACCTGGCGCTTTGCATCGCGGTACCCGAGGGGCACGGACTAGGAGGGATGCGCCAGTTTTTGGGTTCACACGAGGGTGGCTCGCGAGAAGGCAGAGAGGAGAGAAATGCTCGTGAGGGCACCTGCCTAGCCCCCTCGCGAGGTATGCGAGAGAAAGAACACGAGCGAACCAGAGCCGGAAAATGTAGTAAGAGGCGAGGGAACCGAATTAGCAAGGAACACCAAAGGCGAATTACGATTTAAGAAAAAGAGAGCCAACCACGGAAAGCAAATGAAAAGACGCGTCCGGCACCTAGTCTAGTCTTCAAGTGTTCTCACCAGCGCGAACCTAAGTGCTGCCACTAGGCATGGGCGGGAGCCCTAGGGCCTGAGGCCGGCGCTCCTGAGACTCTGGGGCGTGTACATCCCCAGTCATTATTACATGAGTGTCATGGGCGGCGATTCTTTACAGGCACCGGGCCTTCTTTACAGGCTCTGGGCCTTTCTTCATAGGCTCTGGGACTTGCCTCACAGGCTCTGGGCCTTGCTTCATGGCTAGAACTTCCAGAGGTGCTGGATGTTCCAGGCGTTCTGGATGGGCATCCCGTCCTGCGTCTCCAGGCGCGCTGCACCAGGCCTGGAGACATGGACGACCCTGAACGGGCCCTCCCACATGGGCGAAAGCTTGTGCAGCCCTTCCCTGGAGAGGACCCACCTCAGGACGAGGTCGCCCACCTCGAGCATCCTGGAGCGGATGTTGCGGCAGTGGTATCACCGCAGTGCTTGTTGGTACCTTGCCGCCCTCAATGCAGCTTCTTGACGGTGTTCCTCCCCCAGTACGAGATCCATCCCCCGCGTGGCGTCCTGCTGCGTTTCGTCGAATGCCAGGACTCGTGCGGAGCGATGCTTGACCTCGTGAGGAAGGACTGCTTCAGCTCCGTAGACGAGGAAGAATGGAGTCTCGCCCATTGGCTTGGTGGCGGTGGTGCGGATGGACCACAACACGGACTGGAGCTCGTCGTGCCAGCCCCTGCCGCAGGCCTCCAGCTTCTTCTTGAAGCTCCTGGTCTTGAGGCCCCTCAGGACCTCCGCGTTGGCGTGTTCGGCCTGACCATTGCTCCTGGGGTGTGCCACCGAAGCGTAGCAGATCTGCGTTCCAAGGTTAGCACAGTAGGTTTTGAAGAGGTTACTAGTAAACTGCGAGCCGTTATCTGTGATGATGCGGTTGGGGACCCCGAAGCGGCTCACGAGGCCCTTGATGAACTTGACAGCCGAGCCGGCCGGGATGGTACATACGGCTTCCACTTCCGCCCACTTGGTGAACTTGTCAACGGTGACGTAGAGATAGCGGTAGCCCCCTGGCGCCCGAGGGAACGGGCCTAAGATGTCCAGCCCCCAGACCGCGAATGGCCACGTGAGCGGGATGGTCTGGAGGCCCTGAGCTGGCTGGTGAATTTGCTTGGCGTGGAATTGGCAAGCTTCGCAGGACTTCACCAGCTTGGCCGCATCGTTGAGTGCCGTAGGCCAGTAGAATCCACTACAGAACACCTTGCCGACGAGGGTCCGTGACGCCGAGTGGTGCCCACAGTCCCCACCGTGTATGTCAACAAGCAAATCCCACTACTGGAATTTGTCGTCTTCCTATTCTTTGCCGTCTGCTGGTGGACGGCAAAGAAGGTCTTTGCCGTCAGCTTGCAAAAAACGGACGACAAAGAACTGGCTGATGGCAAAGAATGTCTTTGCCATCAGCCAATTCTTTGCCGTCAGCTGGCGGACGGCAAAGAGAGAGGTGGGCCCCACTAACGAGCTTCTTAGAAAAAAACCTAACGGCCCCCCTCTTTGCCGTGTGCTAGCAGACGGCAAAGAGCAAAAAAGCGGATGGCAAAGGCGGACGGACGGGAAAGAGATAACCTAACTAACGGCCGGGTCCCCACCCCGCTCCCTCCCTCTCTCTCTCTTTTTGTCCTCCCCACCCTGACGACCACCGCCACCCGCCGCCGTCCCCGCCACCAGCCACCTGCCGCCACCCCACCACCCGCCGCTGCCACCCGCCCACCCACCGCCTCTCGCCCCGTCGCCCCGACCACACGCCGGCCCCCTTGCCCCGTCGCCCCACCACCCGCCGCCGCCCCCTCGCCCCATCGCCCCGCACCCCTCCCCTGTGGCGCCCCTTCCACGCCGGCCAGCCGCCCCCTCCCCTCCCCTGCGTGGCCATCCCCGCCCCGTCCCGCCGCGGCCTCCCCCTCCACCGGGCCGCCGCGGCCCCCACCCGCCGTGGACTCCCCTCCACGGGGCCGCCGCCGCCCCCACCCACCGCGGCCTCCCCCTCCACCGGGCCACCGCCTCCCCCTCCACCAGCGATCCCCTGCGCAGGTGAGTGATCTTCCCCCTTTTTAGTTTAGTTTGTTTTAGTTTAGTTTCTTTTAGTTAATTTAGTTTCTGTTTTAGTTATAGTTTTACTTTAGTTTTAGTTTCAGTTTAGTTTTAGTTTTATTTTTAGTTTAGTTTATTTTAGATTAGTTTCAGTTTTAGTTTAGAAGAATAAGAAGAGTAGAAGGAGGAGGAGGAGGGAGGAAGAGGTGGAGGGAGAAGAAGAAAGAAAAGAAGAAGAAGAAGAAAGAAGAAGAAGAAGAAGAAGAAGAAGAAGAAGAAGAAGAAGAAGAAGAATAAGAAGAAGAAGAAGAAGAAGAGGAAGAAAGAAGAGGAAGAGGAAGAGGAGGAGGGAGGAAGAGGAGGAGAAGAAGAAGAAGAAGAAGAAGAAAAGAAGAAGAAGAAGAGGAAAAAGGAGAAGAGGAAGAAGAAGAAGATAAGAAGAAGAGAAGAAGAAGAAAAGGAAAAAACAGGAAAAAAGAAGAAGAAGAAGAAGAAAATGATACCCTGATACCCCGACCCCGACACCCCGACAGCCTGACACCACACCCCGATCCACACCCCGACCCCGACCCCGACACCCTGACACCCCGACCCCGACACGCCACCCCGCCACCCCGATCCCCGACACCCTGACACCACACCCCGACCCCGACCACCCCGACACGACACCCACGACACCAGAGGCCGACGGGGTCATATATTTGTGAATTATGAGTTAGGTAATATAATTTTCATTTTTGTTATGAAACACATCATATATAATTGTGTTGTTCGGGTAGATTTAAATGTGCAGTTGTTTAATCACTGCGAGGTTTGGTGTTCGACGACCTCCCCGTGCGTTTGACGAGCTCTGCCCCTTCGTTCGTGGGTGAGCACAAATGACATGTCCTCCTCCCCCCTTAATTATTTGCTCTGTTCCGGTGTTCGTGCCGATGAAACTTGATAGCTAGCTATATATCTTTCTCGAATCATCAGTATGCGTAACCAATATGTGTCTCCCGTTCGAAAGCGTTATAGTTATAAATATGCATGCATTTGCATATTTATAACCGTGATTCTTTCGAATTGTCCAACGCTATCCATGGATAGCCCGAGTATGTGTAGATTGGGTTTGTTTTCCCATATGCTTTGCTCCGGATCCGACGCATAAATTTCGTTAGTGCCTCCCCTGTTGTTCTCCGGGCACACATCCTCTCTGTTTATGGCAGAGACGTCTATTAGGAGAACAGCGGGGAGGTGCTGCCAAAATTTTGCGTCAGATCCGGAGCATAGCATGGGAAAATGAACCCAATCTACACATACTCGGGTGGGATTAGGACCTATCATTACCTATTATAGTGTAGGTTGCATGGACGTAATAAAATTGAGAAAGTAGATCAACTGATGAATATATACATGGTGAATTATATATATATATATATATATATATATATATATATATATATATATATATATTTGTTGTGTGTCCAGTAGCTCTGAAAGTCAAGATGAGTGATCGTGTGTGGATGTACACCGGTCACACTGGTCAGAACAAATGGAGCACTGAATGGTTCACAATAACCAAGGGGTTTGTGCAAGACGCATTTGCAAATGGCCAGAGGAAAACCTGGTGCCCCTGTTTATGGTGCGGCAATTGGGCAAAGAGGACAGAGGCTGAAATGGGCAAACACCTGCAGAAGAGTGGTTTTATGCCCGACTATACGGTGTGGACATATCATGGTGAGTCTGCCCAACGTGACCGAGCTGAGGTGGATCGTCATCGCACCGACGAGCATGGTACCGGGATGGAAAACATGGTGCAAGACTTCAATGATGCTCGGGATTCGGATGAGGAGATGGAGGAATCTGCAAAGGCCTTCAATGAAATGTTGGAGTCTCCAAAACGTCCGCTCCACGAGCACACTGAGCTTTGTCAGTTGGATGCCATCTCACAAGTAATGGCTTTGAAGGCTCAGTTCAACTTGGGTAGAGAATGCTACGACGCAATGATGACAGTATTTGGACGCTTTCTACCCAAAGGCCATGTAATGCCTGCAAACCTGTACCAGTCAGACAAAATCCTCCGTGCACTGAAGATGCCCTATGAGAAGATACATGCCTGTGAGAAAGGATGTATCTTATTTAGGCTTGACTATGCGGACTTGAACTATTGTCCCATTTGTAAGTCTTCCAGGTATGTTGTGGTAGACAATGGTATGGGTGAGAAGACACAGACCAAAATCCCCGTTAGTGTTCTTCGGTATATGCCAATCGTACCAAGACTTCAACGTCTTTTCTTGGTCAAAGAGACAGCCAGATAGATGACATGGCACAAAATGGGCAAAAGAACCGAACTAGATGCAGATGGGAATCTGATGATCGTACACACATCGGATGGTGTTGCGTCGAAAAAGTTGGATGAATTACATGCTGACAAAGCGGCAGATCCGAGGCATCCTCGAGTCGGCATCAGCACGGATGGGTTCAGTGTGTTTGGTCTGACGACAGCCCAATACAGTTGTTGGCCCGTATTTGTCATTCCACTCAATCTCCTCCCCGGACAGATTATGCAAAGAAAGAACATTTTCCTGACATTGATAATTCCAGGGCCCAACTATCCGGGGAAAAATATGAATGTGTACATGCAGCCGCTTAAGGTCGAATTGCAAGAAGCCTGGGATAATGGGTTCAAGACATACGATGCCTATAGCAAACGGAACTTCGTAATGCGTGTCTGGTACATGTACTCGATGCATGACTTGCCGGCGTATGCGCTCTTCGTTGGCTGGTGTGTGCATGGAAGGTTCCCGTGCCCCACAGGCAAGGGAGCTCTTGAGTTTCGTTGGCTTCAGGCCGGTCGCAAGTTTTCTTGCTTCGACATGCATAGACAGTTCCTGGATCCTCGCCATAAGTTCAGGAAAGACAAGAATAACTTCATCAGAGGTAGAGTTGTCAAAAACTCTGCACCACCTGCGTTGACAGGCCAACAAAGACCCTGGATCAGTTAAACGCTCTCGAGCGAGATCCAGAGCGTCCAGGGTACTTCAAGGGGTATAATTCTAAGCACACCTGGACTCACAAGACATGCTTATGGGATCTACCTTACTTGAAAGACCTCCTTTGCCCACACAACATCGACATGATGCACACTGAGAAGAATATCGCCGAGGCACTTTTTGGTACATTGTTCGGCATAGATGGGAAGTCAAAGGATAATACTAAGGCTAGAGTCGATCTGGAGGCGCTATGTGATAGGCCATTACAAAAATGAAAGAACCGAAAGGAAAGCAGAACTGGACGAAGCCAAAGGAATGGTTCAACCTTGGAAGGCCAGCTATGAGGGAAATTATCTTGTGGGTGAAAATGCAGTTGATGTTCCCCGATGGGTATGCAGCGAATCTAAAGAGGGGAGCGAGTCTTGATAAATTGAAGATATTTGGTCTCAAGAGTCATGATTGGCACATATGGATTGAGCGGGTAATGCCGGTGATGTTGCGTGGCTTCATCCCTGAGGATGAATGGCTAGTATTGGCAGAACTCAGCTATTTCTTCCGTGTTCTTTGTGCGAAAGAACTATCGCCTGGCGTGCTAGAAGAAATGGAAGAGTTGGCGCCGGAGTTGATCTGCAAGTTAGAGAAGATATTTCCACCGGGCTTCTTTAATCCAATGCACCATTTTATTTTGCATCTCCCGACCGAGGCAAGATTGGGGGGGCCCGTGCAAAATCGTTGGTGCTACCCAACTGAGAGCATGCAGAAGACGCTTCGACAAAAATGTAAAAATAAACATAGAATTGAAGCATCGATGGCTGAGGCATTCATCACTGAGGAGGCGGCAAACTTCGTGACAGCACACTACGAAGCCAAAAATCGTCATTTGCATAATCCGAAGCCTCGGTACAATGTTGACGAACCTCAAAAGGGTGGATCCAACCTCAGCCTATTCAAAGGGAATCTCGCACCAGCCAGTGGTTCGAAACCAATATCTTTGGATAACGAAGAATGGCGGACCATTACGTTGTATATCTTCAACAACCTGACAGAAGTGCGACCATACATCGAGTAAGTTCTCGGTACATTGTTTCGCCATTTCTATTTCCTTTGAACTCCTCTTATTCCTGGATATTTCATCCAGTCGATACGTTGCCATATTCTCGTATGGAGCGGTGATCCAAAAGGATTCCGTTGAAGAGTATGAGCTTCTCGCAAAGCAAGGAGGCGGCTATCTCGGTTTCATCTCTTGGTTCAAACAAACGGTAATTTCTATTAGACCATTTCATTTCATTCGCTAATTTCTGCCTAATGCAACAATCCTTCCGTATTAAACTTGTACGCTAATTCAGAGTCTATGGACGCCGAATTGAGACAAGTCGCTAATGGTTTTGACTATAAGGTCCGTTCATTTGACATCAACGGGTATCACTTTCGTACCTATGGCAAAGAGCTATCTATGGCTGACCGAAAGTCTATAAATTGTTGTGTATCTGCTATCGGCGAAGGAGGTACCGAGTATTATGGGAGAGTTGAAGCAATTTATGAACTTCTATTCTATGGTGACAACCCACCGAATGTCGTACTCTTCAAATGTTATTGGTTTCAGCCGAAGGAGACTAGAAGGACTCATGAACATATAGGGCTAGTTGAAATCAAACAAAGCACCCATTTGGATGTTCCTGATGTCTATATTACGGCTCAACAGGCGACCCAAGTATTCTATCTACCATGGGCCTGCCAAACTAATCCAAATCTGAAAGGTTGGGCTGTCGTTTATGAAGTGCCGCCACGTGCTAGACTATCTCCCCCAAAGGAAGAGGATTATGAACCTCACATTAACCCAGACACATATGAAGGAGAATTCTTCCAAGAGACACGTCTTTCCAAAAAGCGTTTCAAGAACCGCTATACTTCACCCCAAAACATTGTAGTAGACAACGACAGTGAATCTGACATCAACCCAGAGGAGGAACAAGAAGAGCCGGAATAAGAAGAGGTTACTGCTGCGGATGACCTGTCAATGCTTGACCGATTACGTCAAGGTGGCCTTCCACATGTTGATGCCACTGAACCCTATGAGCCCGTCGTTGATTATAGTGATGATGATGATTATGCATTTATTGATGATAGTGATCGAGATTATTAGTAGTGTCAGGTATTCAATTTTTTAAGTTGTACTTGATGATGATACACTTAAGTGATATACATATTATTATTTATGTCGGTATTTTTTTTATGTTGTACTAATTTCGTTTACTCTTTGTCATGGCAGGTGTTAAAAGATGGTGGGCGCTGGTCAGAAGCGCTCCGAGGCCCCTTCTTCGTCGGCGCGTGGTGGGAGGTCTTCCATTCCACACGCACCTCTCCGCCGAGCGTTGCTGGACAGTATGGCGACACCGTCGGGCCCTTCTTCGTCGACAGCGGTGCCCAGCAGGGGACGAGGTAAGGGAGGGAAGAAGAGAGGAGTTGGAGCACGTGGTCGCGGGAGAGGAGGTAGGGTGACTGTTAGGGCGCCTTGCTCACCGCCACCCCCAGCTGTCTCACCCGAGCACATGACTGCTAGGGTGGACTCGTCCGAGGAGGAGGCTACATGGACTCCGGTCCACAAGCCTTCAGCCCACGAGCCTCGGGTCGACGGGCATTCGGCCCACGAGACTGTCACGCCCAATATGCGATACTATCCTAAAGAGACTCGAAGGTCCCACCAAGGATAGAGCTACATATTGACACGCTTTTGCAAGGTGGATATCATTACATCAACATTACATAATATATGGGGATACATACAAGGCGTACAAATGCCGCAAGAATACATCAATAGATCATACAAGAGGTCAACATCCCACTACGGATGGAACACAAACAGAAACTCAGACAATATCCACCCTGCTAGCCCAGGCTGCCGACCACGAACCTAACCCAAGATCGACGAAGAAGAAGAAGAACTCCAACACAAGTAGACATCGCTCTCGCGTCATGAGCATCGCATAACCTGTACCTGCAACTGGTGTTGTAGTAATCTGTGAGCCATGAGGACTCAGCAATCCCATTACCATGGGTATCAAGACAAGAAAAGCTTAATGGGTAAGGAAGGGGTAAAGTGGTGAGGCTGCAGCAGCGACTAAGCACAGTATGGTGGCTAACTTACGAAACAAGGGCGAGAAGAGGAGATAAGCAAACGGTCGCCAACTAGTAATGATCAAGAAGTGATCCTGAACCCCTACTTACGTCAAACATAACCCCAAAACCGTGTTCTCCTCTCGAACAACCCCGAAAAGAGACAATCACGGTTACGCACACGATTGGTGTATTTTAGAAGAGTTTACTTCAAGTTTACTACAACCGGATATTAACAAATTCCCATCTGCCACATAACCGCGGGCATGGCTCTCAAAAGTTTATACCCTGCAGGGGTGTCCCAACTTAGCCCATGATAAGCTCTCACGATCAATGAAGGATATTCCTTCTCCCGGGAAGACCCGATCAGTCTCGGAATCCCAGTTTACAAGACATTTCAACAATGGTAAAACAAGACCAGCAAGACCACCCGAATGTGCCAACAAATCCCGATAGGAGCTGCACATATCTCGTTCTCAGGGCACACCGGATGAGCAAGACATCGGGTTGGCATAGACCCTGGTTGCCCAGGGGGCGCCGGACATCGCTCGGTTTGGACCAGCACTCAGAGGAGCACCGGCCCGGGGGGGGGGGGGGCTAAATTAAAGATGACCCTCGGGCTCTGGAAACCCAAGGGAAAAAGGCTTAGGTTGTTAGGCAAATGTAAGACCAATGTTGGGCCTTGCTGGAAAAGTTTTATTCAAAGCGAACTCTCAAGGGGTTCCCATAACACCCAACCGCGTTAGGGACGCAAAATCCGGGAACATAATACCGATATGACGGAAACTAGGGCGGCAAGAGTGGAACAAAACACTAGGCATAAGGCCGAGCCTTCCACCCTTTACCAAGTATATAGATGCATTAATAATATAAGAGATATTGTGATATCCCAACAAAACATAATCCAACATGGAGCAAACTTCATCTTCACCTGCAACTAGCAACGCTATAAGAGGGGCTGAGCAAAAGCGGTAACATAGCCAAACAACGGTTTGCTAGGAATGGTGAAAAGGTTAGTGGTTCATGGCATTTTGGGAGGCTTGATAAGCAAGTGGTAGGTAATGCGGCATAGCGATAGAACGAAGCAACTAGCATAGCAATGATAGTAGTGAGATCCAAGGTGACGGTCATCTTGCCTAAAATCCCGCTAGAAAGAAGAACGAGTCCATGAAGAAGATGAAACCATGAAGATGAACCAAGCGTAGACGATCGCAATGAAACGGGAACTATCGAGAAGAAGCACACAACATGGTAAACACACCACACATGAACAAGGCATGATGCTCAATCAAGTATGATGCATGACAAGGCTACATGAGGCTATGCATGGCAAGAGATGATGCATACAAGAGCAACACATCAAAGCAAGTTTAAATGAGGCCGGAAACAACCTATAACAATTCCGGTAAGTCCTCATATGCAAATTTTGAAATTAGCCCAAATCTGAATAAACTTCATGTTCAAGTTGTTAAACAGCAAGTTAAGATGCACCAAGATGATCTACACGAAATTCTAGTCAAGTTACATATAAAGTTCGTTTAATTCGGAGCTACGGCCTAGAAGATATGAGCAAAACAAGTTAAACATGGCATTGACGCAAAATGCATTCAAACATCAAGCAAAACACACTCCAAACATGGATCAAACAAGGTAACATGAAAATATATGCAAAACTAAGCAATTTTCATATAGAGCACACTCAAAACGGAGCAACGGTTCAACACGTACACATGAAACAAGTTTAAATGACAAACTGTCCAAAATAGCAACTAGGCATCTAGCAAGCATCAAAACAATATGCTACAACACCTCAACATGAAAACAAAAGGCATGGACATGATGTACAGGTAAAGCATAACAAAACATGAACACTGAGCTATCTCCAGAAATCATTAGAACATGCTCAACAGGACATGGCAAGATTGCAAATAATAACAGTTTCACAGACAGCAGAAATCACTGGACATGGCAGAAATAACATCAGGTTGCAAAGTTTAGGTCTATCAAGCAACATGCTACAAGAACTTATCATGGCAAACAAAGGCATGGCATGAATCTACTAATTGAATATAACAAAAGTCCATTACTGACCACAAGCCAAAAACACAGAATATATGATGGCACCCATGTAACCATAGAAAGTTACTGAGCATGGCATAAACAAAATTATGAAGCCAACTTTGCGAGCCCAAATCACTCATCACAAAGCATTTCATGGCATGTGAAGGCATCCAACAGTAATATGGCATAATTATGAAGCTACGCATGGCAAGAGCAAGTTCATAGGGTGCATGGATCACTAGCAAAACACATTTCAAATCTGAACTTCATGTTAACAGGCTGACAGCAATATTATTTAGCAATTTGAGAGCAAGTTTGCAACAAGCTACAGCAGGCTATAAATGCAACAAAGGGCATGGATTGATACATCATAACATTTGTAACAAAACACCCTTAGTGAATATCTCCATATTATACATGGAACTCATGGTGACAGCAGGTTTACATGGCATCACAATGCTACAGCTACAGACTTTGCGGAAATGACATGTCGTAGAAATCAGCAACATGACGGAGGCTACTTTGCAATCTTGTAACAATCAACACATGGTATATAAAGAAGGGTGGATTGCACCAAAGCAAAAAAGGCATGTTGTAGCTCATAACACATGTAGACATCATGCTCAAAAGAAAATCACACAAAAACATACAAAAATAACAAATGAGCAAGTTCTATTAAACTACAGCAGGCAACATCACATAGCAGTCTTGCAATGATGATTTGGGCATCAAGATGTACTCAAATGAACATGACACAATGGAACAAAATGAAGAGCATCTCAAGGTGAACATTCTGACATATTATATGCATGAATCGGAGCAATGAGTGCAGAGATGCGACATGATGAAGATGGCATAAAATTTATCAGTAAAAAGGACTTGGACGAAAATCACCTCCCGAAAACAGATCTAGGGTTTCGGGGCACGCGGAATGAGGTTCGCCGGAACTGCGGGATCCGGCAGGCGCTGTGCCAGATCCGCCACGGGAGGAGGGGCCGGCGACGAGGTCCTTGGGCGGCGGCGCGACCTGCGCAGAGAGAGAGAGAGAGAAAGAGAGATGGTGAGAGAGTGAGGGGGGAAGGAAGGGAAGGAGAGGGGGCGGCGAGGTCCTGGCCTCGCGGAGGACGGAGGAGGAGCGGAGGACCTCCCGGCGAGGCGGCGGGGACGGCTGCCGCCGGCGGGGTTGGGGCGGCGCTGGAGCAGAGGGGCTCGTCCCCTGCCGATCCCAGATCGGGAGCGAGGAGCGGGGGGGGCACGGGCACGTGTGGGTGCTTCGGGCCCAGATCCAGCCCGGGGCGGGCCTGGCGCGGGCCTGGTGGGCTGGCGGCGGAGGGAGGAGGCCGGGGGCGACGTGGAGCCAGGTGGCGACGCGGGGTTGGACGAGGCGGCGATTGGCGGTGGCGCGCCCATTGGCGACTTGCCAAGTGGCCAGCAAGGGCTGGAGGGGTGCGGAAATGGAGGTGGCTGTGCGTGGATTCCGAGGAGGAGGGGGGTGGCTGCGGCTAGGAGGTAGGGGAAGGGGTAGGGGATGCCAAATTTGGCATGGGTGGTGTTTATATAGAGTTGGGGTTCTAGGGTTAGGGGTTTTGGGGGGGGTTCGGAGCCCTCCGATGGCGATCCCACGGATCCGGTCGGAGGGGGTTCTAGGTGGGCTGCAGGAGGGGTTAGTGGGCTGTGTAGAGTGGGCTTGTGCTGAGGGGAGAGAAGGGAAGAGCAGTCGGGGAAGGGTTTTTGGAGCCTGAAAACATCCGACGAATAAACCGGCGACGACGCCGCTACGGGCGACGGTTAGGCTATCAAACGGACTCCGAATGTGATGAAATTTGGCAGGCGGCCTACATACAACATAACAACACCGCACGCCAACTTTCATCCCATTCCGAGAACATTTTTATGCCACTTATAAAATAATATTTCGGACTTGCCGCGGGCACGTGCGAGTGTGTCTGGACTCCGAACGGACAACGGAGAGAACTCGGAGGACCCGAATGGATACAAGTTTTAAAAAAACATGATGATGCAATGCAGATGATGACATGGCAAAATGCAACACGCAAGCAAATGACATGGCAACGACGGCGAATAACTGGAAGACATCTGGCGCATCAGATGCAGGGTGTTACAAAGACCCCGGAGGAGCACACGTCTGGATGGGGTACCTGGCCGGATGAGCCCGAGGGGCCGGGTGGCCATGCTGATGATGGCAGGGAGTCGACTGATATTGAGGAGGAGGGGGGCACCATCTACCAGCGTGGTTGTACACGGCTCCTGTCGTGGAATTGTCACGGCAGATGTCCTCGAGCTAGGACTTAGTCGTGGAGCCATCGCAACTAGGAAGCTTGAAGGGGTTAATGTGGGACAAGGAACATGAGGGTTTATACTGGTTCGGCCCCTTACGGTGAAGGTAAAAGCCTACGTCCAGTTGAGGTGGTATTGATTAGGGTTACGATCACTAGGGAGCTAAACTGCTATGCCCGGCTCTCGATGAGATTGTTGTCGCCCTTAAACTGTTGCCGGGTCGTCCCTTTATATAGAGAGAGGCTGACGCCCTGCAGCACTCAGAGTCCCGGCCGGCTCATAAGAGTGTCCGGCTCGGACTCTCAACTATTCTTGCCTTACATTACAAGTTCTACCATAATAACGATTGTAACTACGGGCCTTAAGCCATATTCGGGTCTCAAGCCCATCTTTGGCGCACCGTCTTTAAGCTTGGCGTCGGGCTTCTGGCAATGACCATATGAGTAACCCGGCCCCTCCGGGCGGGTGACTCTAAGGTCTATATCCTCAACATTAGGCCCCAGATTGATTTGAGCCGGCTCATGTCAATCTTCAACTCTTCCGACAGAAAAAATCTCCGGCTTACCTTTCATGTGAAGGCCATAACCCGGCGTGACGTCATCCTCTGGACTCCGGATAATCCGCCGTGACGTCATCTTCCATTAAGCCCGTTTTTTACTCCACCAGATCCGCAACGGATCTTTGCTTTTACTGTCATCCCAAAAATCAAGGCGTTGTGGGGGGAGATAACCACGCCACGGTCTCCTTGATTCTCGCGCCCGCTTTATGAGCTCGCCTTATAAATAGGCAGGCCCGACGGGCTTCTCTGTCACCCTTCTTCCTCCTCGCGCCACTGCCTCTCTGCCTGAGCTCGCACTCCGCCGCCGTCGTCTCGCCTCCGGTCTTCATCAACCTTGGCCGCTGCATCACCCTGACTCGGACCAGACAAACGGCGGCGACTCCCGCACCTTTTCAGCTCCGGTAAGTCCTCACTACCCCGTAGAGTAGATCTGTAGTAGGGTTCATCCACGTTCTTCGTGTTCGTCACCATTTCCCGCAAGTTTCGGTAGTTCTACTAGTTACTGTCCCTGCTTGATCTTAGGCCTGCATAGAACTAGTGCGGTGGTTGTTTTAAGATCCATTCCACACGCAAGTAGCCTTCCTTGTACTGCATAAGAACCTTGTTCGAACCCAAGAACTCCCTCACTTCGGTTTCTAGGTCTAGAAATTTTTCTTTTGCCCGACCATTTTGATCCAAAAAAGTTACTGCAATGTGTGAAACCTGTTTTACCACACTTAGTAAAAATTGCAACCATTGAATCTTGGCGGTTTACAACTCCGGTTTAAAGAAAACCATGCTTCGTAGAATCCTCCGGCTTAACTGTGGTAAGGCCGTAGATAATCAACTTATTCTGAATGCCCCTGCGGCTTAAATAACCCACTGTACCTGAGTATATATCATTAGTCCCCTTCATAAGCCGCCACCTTAGTTTCAAACTGTAGATCTCCGGCTTATAATTAACCCGGACACTTTTTCCTTTTTGTCATAGACTGCCAACTTTCACCATGCCTCCCAAAGCTCCCATCACTTGCAACTGGATGAGGTCCAATGTGACCAACGAGACCCTAGCTGATTTTGTTAAGTCAGGATATCTGCCCAATAAGGACATCATGTCCTACCGTGCCCCTGACCCGTCAGAAGAAAGGCCACAACCAAAGGATGGGGAGGTAGTGATTTTTGCGGATCACATGAGCCGGGGCTTCGCACCACCCGGCTCAAAGTTTTTTAGGGACGTGCTCAATTTCTTCGACTTGCGGCCCCAAGACATAGGACCCAACTCAGTGTCCAACATCTGCAATTTCCAAGTCTTCTGCGAGGATTACCTTGGAGAAGAGCCTAGTCTGCTGCTCTTCAGAGAGCTTTTTTACTTAAACCGCCAAAATGAGTGTGCCAATGGGCCAAGTCTGGAGTTAGGTGGTATCTCCATCCAGCGGCACAGGGACTGCCTTTTCCCTTACGTAGAGCCGCCGAGCCACCCAAAGGACTGGAACATGACTTGGTTCTACTGCCAAGATACGTCCCCGGCTGACGAAAGCCCGCTGCCCGGCTTTCGCCAAACACGTCTGGAGGCGACTCACCCACTGTCGGACAAGCTGACTCAAGCGGAGCGCCAGCCTCTGCTCCCCACTATCAACAAGATCAAGGCTCTCCTAGGCAATGGTCTGAACGGAATCGACCTGGTCCGGGTCTGGATCTCATGGCGGGTGATCCCATTGAGCCGCCGCCCCGGCTTAATGTGTGAGTACACAGGACGAAAGGATGATCCTCAGAGACACAGCCGCACTGATCTTCCAGAAGACATTGCAGAGGAAATGACCAAGGCTCTCTTGAACGAGAGCCTGGCAGACTGTGGAAGGACCGGGTTAGCCCCCTTCTGCAAGACCAACCTAGCCCCAGCGGTAAGCTGTTGACTTAACTCTTTATCTTCTTCTGCATATAACCTTCATCTGAACCGTTTTTAAGAATTCATCATTGTATTTTTCAGGCTGATGATAAGTTCTGGCGGGTCAAATATGACCATGAGGCGGCCAAGAAGGCCAGGAAGGCGAAGAAAGCCGCCAAGAAAGCCGCCCCTCGCAGAAAAGGAAGCAGACCTACTGCTTCGGAGCTGATGCAATTAAGCGACAGCTCCGAGTCAGAGGTAACCCCGAAGCCTTTAAGTTCTTGCTGTATTTGTTGTTTGCTACTGTCCGCCTTATCAACACTTGCTCATTGACAGGATGACACCGGCGCCAGCAACCCGGTGGTTGAAGAGGTAATGTCACTTTCCTCCGACTCGGAGCCCTTGCCACAGCTGAAAGTCCGAAGGGTAACCCGGAAAGTAAGCTTTTCACATCCTTTAGCTTATCAAGACCCTCAATTTATTTTGAAGCGACAGGTTCATGAAAGCCGGCGTCACACCCGGACCAACAAGGACACCGACCTCTCCGCGGGTTTACCCGACGCAACAAGGAAGCGTTGAACTGAGGTTTTTTTCCACTTGTACCCTTTGCATCCGTTGGCGGGTGTAATCCGTCAGCCACTCAATTCTTCTGACTCCAATTATCAGGAGACCTCCCCTTCTTTGGGCGACTCTATGCAATCGAATCTTCCGACATTCAAGACCGCGCCCGGGTAATGACAACCATCCCACATTATATTTGTCTGTACTTACTCTTTGTGTGCTTAACACTTCTGTCCTTTCAGTGCCCAGGCAAAACTCACCAAAAGAGCGAAGAAGACCAGATCAGCTGGAGTGCCGGATTTGCCTGAACCGGGGGTGACGGCTCAAGAACCGCCAGCTGCCTCCGCCCCCGAAGCCACCACTCCAATGGACACGGCACCTGAGGCCACTGCCCCGACTACCAAGGCAACGACCGAAGCTTCTGTTAACCCGGAGGCCTCCAGCTCGGCTCCACCAGCAGACGACCCGGACGTGGTAATCACCCGGACGGAGTTCTTTGAGCCGGGGAGACCTACCGTGCTGGCCAAGTGCTCCGCTAAGGGGGAGTTGCTGCAGCCCCACCGGGTGAACCTGGACCTCTCCGACTATACCAACTTAAGCATTGGAGAGCTCGTCTCTGGCTACATCAGCCAAGTGCACAAGAGCCGGGACGCCGAGGTTGCCATGGTGACCCAAATCCAGCAGAAGTCTGAGGTAACATCCTTTTGTCCTCCGACTTACTGCATAATTTACCTTTACCATACTAGCCCCCAAGTCAATGACTTATGATTGAATATGTTGTAGACTTAGGTTCCGGCTTACTCCATTGAACCGACAGTTTGTAGATAGATACGTTCAATATGCATTAGCCCCCAAGTGCCAAGTGTCTTTGCTTGGAAAACGCTTGGGACTTATATAGTAACTGTTCATGCCATAACCCGAAAATTTATGCAGGCTTTTGGCAAGAAGCTAGAGGCGGACCTTGCGGATCTCAAGAGCCGGCTGAAGACGCAGGAGATGGAGACCCGGAAGGCAAACGCCAAGTTTGTATCCAGCATCGCCGCGCAAGAGAAGCTGAAGACAGAATTTGATGCTGAGCGGAAAGCCTGGGCCGAAGAGAAGGCCGCACTGGTGACCCGGGCGGAACAGGCGGAGAAGGCTCTCTCTGAGAAGACCGCCGAGCTCTCCGGCCTAAAGCGCCAGGTTTCCCAAATGGTGGCCGCCATCTTCGGTAAGTCGCCTCACCGGCTTTCAGCAAGTTTAAAGTATTTATATCTCATGATTCATCCTTGTCGCCGGCTTATCTGATTCTGTTAAACAGGTCCCAGAAGTGCCAACCTCAACCAAAGCATGGTCACCAAGCTAAAGGCCGTGTATACACTGGTGGAACAGCTCTACACCGGGTCACAGCGTGCCTTAGCGGTGGTGGCCCTATCCAACGAGGTGCCGACTCACCTGGCAGAAGTCCTGCGCCGGCTCGCCGTTCTGCCTCAGCGGATCCAAGAACTGCGACGGGCCTCTGCGAGAGCCGGAGCGATCGCCACGCTGAGCCGGGCCAAGGCATTCCTGCCGAAGTTAGACCCGGCGGACATCGCCCTTGGCTATCCAAGCCTGAAGGAAGACGGCTCAGCTTTTGATCAGAAGGACTTCGCAGCTTGCGTGAAGGCCGTACGCCCGGTGGCCACCCTTATCGGGAACGACACAGATCTGACCAAGTACCAGCCGGGCTATGATGTGGAGAATCAGAGGATTCCAACCCCTCGCTATGAAGCCCTCAACCTGATCCCGCCGGCTCGTCAGCACACGTTCACCCCGGAGATTGACCCGGCCGGGTTAATTGACGAAGAAGCCCAATTCGAAGCTCTCAGCGGCATCGACTGGAAGTCATCAACCTTCTAGGTCTTGGGATCAGCCGGAGGAGAGGATAGGAACGAGCCGGAGACTTCAACTCAGCGGGCATCATAACTCGGCTGGCGGTTTACCAAACAATGTTCCACCCTTTTAAACTTGATGAGTTTTGTAATAGAGTAGGTGCAACAGTTCATCTCTGCCGTGCCATCGTGCACGTATTGAATGTGAATGTCTTTTGAAGTTGTCTCTTTGATATTTCTCCGGGTCATAATCAATCATTTGCTTTAGTTAACCTCAAAAGAGGTGCCTTTAATTATCCTGCATAGAAGGGCCTATCACAAGTCTCGAGGCGGCTTACCGCCCTGAGAATCATAAGTTTTATATAACCTGGAATATGAATCAAAAAGGACTTGTCTTCAATGATATCCTGAATATAGCCGTAAGAACATACTTAACGGCCTGCAATCATACTTCCGGTTTAGATAACCCGGATGAGAAAGTTGGTACCGCAACTCCGGTTTACCTGCCTTATAACACTCATTGCGTTTAGCAATACTGTAAACCAAAGTTAAGCCGGCAAAGTGAGACCCGGCTGTACACACCTTGACATAATCAGAGAAAACTTGTGATAAAGCATAAGAACTTAGGGGCTTCCGGTTCGTATACGACCAGAGACCCGGCCCAAAGGGGTTAAGCTAAGATTCGAATACGATCATATAGCCCCCAGTGGGTGTGGCGATGCCAATCAAGAGGGTACCGACAGCTATGTTCTCTTTGGTTCGAATACGACCCATGTTTGAACAGGAAGCCCCCAAGTGATTTTAAGAATTGTTTAACGACGCTGATTCGAATACGATCCATGTCGGTTCAAAGAGGGGTTAAACTATGATTCAAATATGACCAAAGGTAACCTCCCAATGAGCTCGGCACTTTGCCAATCAAATGGGTATCGACAGCTATGTTCTCTTTGGTTCGAATACGACCCATGTTTGAACAGGAAGCCCCCAAGTGACTTTACTGCTTACGGCTAGATTCGAATACGACCATAAGCCGGATCCTCCTTTAAGGCCAAGTGGCCCGGGTTATCCTCCCGGGGAGGGTGATCCTCCCTACTCCACACTATAGGCTGCTCAGACCACCGCAAGTAGCGTTGAACCGCCGGCTCCATAGCATTCACAGCCCTCTTGTGAAGCTTCTGATCTCGTTTGCATAGACTAGTGGTAAACACATGATACTGTCCACCACTAAGCTGCTTTGGATTGGTCTGATAACCCCCCTGTTGCTGTTGATGACCCTGGCCAGACTGCTGATTAAAGCCCCCTTGACCGTTCTGAGGACCGGAATTTGAGTCGCCACCCGGGCCATGAAAACCGCCGGCGCCTAAGCCGCCGCCCGAGCCATTGTAATTCTTAAAGGCCTTCATGATTGCACAATCCTTCCACAGATGCGTCGCTGGCTTCTCTCTAGAGCCATGCCTTGGACAAGGTTCATTCAACAGCTGCTCCAGCGTCGGACCTGACCCGCCGCCTCGGGGAGGGTGCCTCCCCTTGCGTCGCTGGTTATTACCTTGTGAGCTGGCGTTGGCTACAAACTCTAGGCTGCCATCGGCCTTGCGCTTGCCTCCTCCTTGGTTCCCCGGGTTAAACTGAGGACCCTTGCCATTGCCGTTCTTCTTTCCCTTCCCTGTCCTTTCATCATCTGAAGGGGGATCCTTGGTACCATCAGAATCGGCGTACTTGACAAGAGCCGCCATTAGCGTACCCATATCACTGAAGTCGCACTTAAGCCGCCCGAGTTTCATCTTCAGGGGCACAAAACGACAATTCTGCTCCAGCATTAAAACCGCTGAGCCAGCATCCATCTTGTCTGACGAGTGTATGATCTCCTTAACCCGGCGAACCCAATGTGTCGTAGACTCACCCTCCTGCTGCTTACAGTTAGTCAAATCCACAATTGACATAGACTACCTACAGGTATCTTTGAAGTTTTGGATGAACCGGGCTTTCAGCTCAGCCCAAGACCCAATGGAATTCGGTGGTAGCCCTTTCAACCAAGTGCGGGCAGTCCCATCTAACATCATGGTGAAATACTTCGCCATGGCCGCCTCACTGACCTCCAGCAGCTCCATAGCCATCTCATAACTCTCGATCCAGGCTGCGGGTTGTAAGTCAGCTGTGTAATTAGGCACCTTCCTAGGCCCCTTGAAGTCCTTAGGTAGACGTTCATTACGGATAGCTGGCACTAAACAAGGGACACCCCCGGTCCTGGTAGGGATACCCACGTCAACGGAAGTCGTCGGATAAGCCGGGGGGGTCTGGTAAGCCGTCAATTGAGGCACTTGCTCCGCCTCTTGCCGCGCTTTGTCCTGGTCTGCTGCGTAAAAGGCTCCATTATGAGCCGGGCCATGGCCAGGGGGCGGGTCATGGCGTCGGACGTTACTTGAGCCGGTTGCTGAGACCATGTGCCGGCTGTAACTCGGGCTCTGGCCTGGATGAGGGGTCGAGTGGATCCTGTCCCGGCTGTAGGAGTATGCCTCTTGCTGCGCGAATGCTATCTGAAGGAGTTCCCTGACCCGGCGGGTTTCAATAGCCGTCGGAGAGTCGCCGTCAACTGGGAGAGCCGCCAGCCGTGCTGCCGCAGCGATCATGTTCTCCAGCGGGTTATTATAATGGCCCAGGGGTATTGGCACGTACTGAGGCGGGGCAGGGGGCACCTGGGGAGGCCCCATCACCCGTGGCTGAATAGGGGCTCCAGACCCGGGCACTATGACCCCTAGCGGGTTACTAGACCCTGCACCTGGCGTGTTGAAGAGGTTGCGTGGATCGTAAACCGGAGGGAGTCGAGATTGGGTCTTTTGACGCCTCCTTCTCATGACCTCGTTGGATGCGTTCTGATCCATTGTGAGCTGGAAGGACTGCCCCTGGATCAGCTGAGTTTGGGCATCGAGAGCCGCCCGCTCTGCAGCCATCCTGAGCCCTTCCGCTGCAAGCTCCTCCTTATCTTTTACTAGATCCAATTTTAACTGTGCCACCTCCGCATCATGCTGAGCTTGATCCGCCGGGTCAACCGTGGCGGTTATCAGGGCCGTCATCTTGTCCGTGAGATCCATTAGTACCTGAGCCGGAGAAGGCACCGGGTTTCCCGCTCCAGCGGCGGGGTTCTGAACAGGCTGCGCACCAGCCATAAAAACTCCAACCTGACTTGGCGGCTCAAATAGGTCCGGAATACTGTCACCATCGGAACAACCCATGAGCCTGCCATCCTGAAGTTGGTACAATGAGTTTGACTCATCGGTGGCCGACTCGCCGTCAGAGCCGGCGGCCGTCTCATCACCAGATCCAGATCGATCAGAGAGTCCTCCATGGATACACCCCACAAAAGCATGCCTTAAGGCAGGCCGGGCCCGGGCGGGTCGCGCAAGCTAAGCCGTCTCGATGAGATCGGCGTAGAGACCCGGCTCAGGGCCCGGTTCACCAATCTTGCCAATGAAAACATGAATTCCGCCGAAGGGGACCCGGTACCCGTACTCAATTGAGCTGGTGTCGGGGCCCCAGTTTGCATCGTCGATGTAGAGCTTGCCGCGACGACTCTTGGTCATCCGGCCCACAGCGTATCCCTTGAGCCCTTCGAAGCTGCCCTTCAAGAACTCAAATCCACCGTGCGCTGGCCCCACGGTGGGCGCCAACTGTCGTGGAATTGTCACGGCAGATGTCCTCGAGCTAGGACTTAGTCGTGGAGCCATCACAACTAGGAAGCTTGAAGAGGTTAATGTGGGACAAGGAACACGAGGGTTTATACTGGTTCGGCCCCTTACGGTGAAGGTAAAAGCCTACGTCCAGTTGAGGTGGTATTGATTAGGGTTACGATCACCAGGGAGCTAAACTGCTATGTCCGGCTCTCGATGAGATTGTTGTCGCCCTTAAACTGCTGCCGGGTCGTCCCATTATATAGAGAGAGGCTGACGCCCTGCAGCTCTCAGAGTCCCGGCCGGCTCATAAGAGTGTCCGGCTCGGACTCTCAACTATTCTTGCCTTACACTACAAGTTCTACCATAATAACGATTGTAACTACGGGCCTTAAGCCATATCCGGGTCTCAAGCCCATCTTTGGCCCACCGTCTTTAAGCATGGCGCCGGGCTTCTGGCAATGACCATATGAGTAACCCGGCCCCTCCGGGCGGGTGACTCTAAGGTCTATATCCTCAACAGCTCTCGTCCGTGCCGGCGACCCGCGAGCAGAGGTGGTTGATTTTCCCTGATGGGGAGAGGTAAGTGCATTTAATCTTTTTGTACCTTCTGCATTCGTGTTTCTTCAAATATCTAATGCGTTGGCCTTGTCATGCTGTAGGGGTTGGGACCACCATCATAGTGTCCGCCGGCCCAACTCCGTCCTTGGAGTGCTTTGCCGGCAAAACTTCCCGGGGTTTGTCACGTTGCCTGGTGAGGGTCGGCTTCCAGAGCTTGGATTGAGCTGGGAGCACTACTTGGCTGCCCCGGCCCCGCCGGGTGAGATTATCGACGGTGTCTTGTGCGACACGAGGGAAGACGTGGTGATTAGAAAGTTCTGGGTAATTTCTCCTTTACACATTTAAAAATCTTCAACTAGCTAGTTATTGATTGTACTAATCAATATTGTCTCATTTGATTGCAGACATTCTACAGGTGTGAGGAGGGATACGAGGAGGAGGCGGCAAATGTTATCATGAACATCTGCAAGCGCCTACTACAGAACTTACGGCACGAGGCTCGGGTGCAAGCTGTTCGAGACTACTACGCCTTGCATGGTATCAAGAAGCCCAAGCCGGCGTGCCGCGATAAGTTCCTGAGTAAGGAGCAGTACATGAAGGTAATTCTTAAGGCCTTGTACTTACTTCCTTCATTTAGTAATTCATAGCCGTAGCACTCAAGTTTCTATTTGCTAACTTAGGTGCCTCCGAGATGGTGTGCGGATCGGATGGATTGTTGGGAGGTGTTGGTCAATGAGTTCTGCTCAAAAGAATGGCTAGCCGTCCACAACGCGGCCAAGGACAAACGTGCCCAAATGGAAGGTGTGCCACACCATCAAGGCAGCTCCAACTTATATCAGTTCGGGCAGAACTGGGTATGTGGGTTGCTTCATGATTCATGCAATTCATTCATCATGCTAGCTTGAGCCCTTTAATTACTAATTTACTTTGTTTCTCTCTTTCAGGCACGCTACAATAAGGCGGATAAAGTGCCAGAGGTGTACGACCTGTATGCCATGGCCCACACTGCCTCTTTCAAGAAAGTCAAGGCATCTCTCCGTCTGACCTCGATGATGCAAACAACTTCACCAACATCTCCTCCCACGACAAGCTCATGAAATATAGAGATGAGGGGAAGGCGAGGAAAGGGGAGGACTTTAACCCGAGCCAGGGTCCCATTGATCCAGAGCTGGTGATGATATCTGGTGGCGGGAGGTCCCATGGCTCCATAGCCATTGGAGATGGACTTATCCGTTGTCCTAGCACTCTCCCGGAGATCAAGGCGCGCCAGTTGAGCTCCGCTCTTGAGATAAGGCCTCGTGAACGGCCAGTCCAACTCGCCATCAATGTGAGTTATACGTACTCATCTATCTTTCTCCATTACATTGTGTGTGCTTCCGTCAATGATTACAAATGGTAACGAGGAGTGGTGTCGCAGGCTGCTGTACAGAGTGAGAGAGAACAAAGAAACTTCTGGCGGAGGCGGCGGAGAGGTAGCGGGAGTTGGAGGAGAGGACGACAAAGATGTTGGAAGAGGAGAGGGCATGGAATGACATGCAGGCAAGGGCCATGTACGAGCTCCTTGTGGTAAGTTTCTTCTGTAGGTTAGCCAAAACATTCATGTAGTGTTTGTCTCATTACTAACTAGTATGACTGAGTCGTCAAAACCAAATGTGCAGTCTGTGTGCGAGAAGACCGGTCAGACCACTCCGCCGATGCCAGTGATTGCTCCTGGGACCACGGTGAGTTTAATTTGAATGGACATTACTTGCTAGTCTTAACATTTGAGTGTCATCATGCTAACGAGACATTGGAAATGATCTTTGGTGTAGCGTAACTCCAGACAAGCATCGCACGATCCTTCTCCAGCTACCGGCACGAGCTAGCCTGCTCCTACACCTCCATGATCATGGTAAGTTTCTCTAGTGTTTTGCTTAACAAATGCATAAAGACCTAGACTTAGCCTTATTTCCTCCAATATGCTTACCACAATGACCTAGAGTTAGGTAAATGATCCATTTTACCCAAGTTAGCTCTAAAATGACCCATTTTTACCTAGACTAGCTCCAAA
The DNA here is from genome assembly GCF_002575655.3 of Aegilops tauschii subsp. strangulata. Taxonomy (NCBI): domain Eukaryota; kingdom Viridiplantae; phylum Streptophyta; class Magnoliopsida; order Poales; family Poaceae; genus Aegilops; species Aegilops tauschii. The sequence continues at coordinate 265,478,549 of NC_053038.3, read as the reverse complement.
ATGATCCATTTTACCTATGTTAGCTCTAAAATGACCCATTTTACCTAGGTTAGCTCCAAAATTACCCATCTTACCTAGGTTAGCTCCAAAATGATGCATTTTACCCAAGTTAGCTCTAAAATGACCCATTTTACCTAGATTAGCTCATAGACGATCCATTTCACCAAGGTTAGCTCACAAATGATCCATTTTACCTAGTTTAGCTCCAAAATGACCCATCACACCTAGGTTAGCTCTAAAATGATGCATTTTACCTAAGTTAGCTCATAAACGATCTATTTCACATTGGTTAGCTCATAAACGATCCATTTCACCTAACTTAGCTCAAAAATAATCCATTTCACCTAGGTTAGCTCCAAAATGACCCATCTTACCTAGGTTAGCTCATAAACGATTTATTTCACCTAGGTTAGCTCATAACCGATCCATTTCAACTAAGTTAGCTCATAAATGATCCATTTCACCTAAGTTAGCTCATAAATGGCATATACTTCTTCTTCTAGTCACCTTTTTTCTAACTTTCTTATTTGCCATTTTGCAGATTTCGTTCACTTCACGGAAGCTCGCTTGCTACGATGGCAAAGGCTCCTTTGCCGTCAGCCGCTGAGGGAAAGGCTCCTTTGCCGTCTGCCGCGGACGGCAGAGAAGCCACACGGCGGCCACCTGTGCTCCCTGGGAGCTGACCCATTTGGTCAGATTGCCTATAGCGGCGGACGGCAAAGGCTTGGCCTACAGTGGCAGACGGCAAGGAATGCCCACATTTGCCTACAGCAGCAGACGGCAAAGGCTTGTCCCGCAGTGACGTCCGGCTGATGTCATTCGACGGACGGCAAAGGCTACCGTTAGCCGCCTAACGGACTAACAACGCATTTATTGTCGTCGGCTTTCTTTGCCGTCAGCCGCTGATGGCAAAGCCCCTTTGCCGTCCGCTTCAAAAAGCAGACAGCAAAGAAGCACTTTACGATGCCTACTTTGCCGGAGCCTTTTGCCGTCCGCGGCAGACGGCAAAGGCCTTTGTCGTCCGCCATCCTTGCCTTTGCCGTCTGTCGTCGCAGATGGCAAAGTAGTTGATTCCAGTAGTGTCCCTTCCTTGATCACTGGAGATGCAGCGCAGCGTGACATCGTTCGGTCGTTTCCTGTACAACTCACCGTCTTAGATACAGTATGCCGTGGCCTGCCGGGCCACGCGCTCCGCGTCCTCTTCCTTCTCCGGCAGCGTCCCTTGCATCAGGTACTCCTTGAATTCCTTGGTACCGCATTCCTCCTGGGGCTCGAGCGCCAAGAGCAGCCGAGCTCCTGAGGTCGGGCCACAGGCCGGGGCTCCCGTGGCTGGAGGCTGTGGGAGCTCCTCCCGAGGCTGAGTTGTGCTTGAAAGCGGTGGTGTAGCTGATGGCTTGAAGAGCTGCTCCTCAAAGACGCCGGGCTCTTGCGGTTGCCGCTTGGATGCTCTCCTGGCGATAACGTCGGCTTCCTTGTTGGTGCCCCGGGGCACGTGCTGCAGCTCCAGGCCTGAGAACTGCTTTTCCATCTTACGCACCTCCGCGAGGTATGCCTCCATATGCTCGTCCTTCGGCTCGTATACCTTGTTGGAGAAGTTGACGAGGAGTTGCGAGTCGCCTCTAACGGTAAGGCGCTTCACCCCTAGAGCTGCCGCAGCCTTCAGGCTAGCTATGAGGCCTTCGTATTCTGTGATATTGTTGGAGACCTTCTCGCCATGCTGAAAGCAGAGTTGCACGGCGTAGTAGAGCTTGTCCTGAGTGGGCGAGATGAGCACTGCTCCAGCCCCCGCGCCTTGGTGCGCGAAGGCGCCATCGAAATACATGACCCAGCCGTCTGGAGCCTCGCTCTCGGGTGAGGTGGACCGGTCTTCGCCTTCCTCAAGTGTCGGGGCATCCGTCCATTCCGCCACAAAATCAGCGAGCGCGGCCCCCTTGATGACCCTGGTAGTGCTGAACTCCAACTGGGATGCTTGCAGCTCAATGTTCCACTCAGCGACCCTTCCAGCTGAGTTAGGGCTCTTGAGCACCCTCTCCAATGGGTAGGCTAAGACGACCTTGATGGGGCGGCCTTGGAAGTAGTGTTGCAGCTTGCGTGAGGCCACCAAGAGTGCGAGGAGGAGTTTCTGAGGCATGGGGTAGCGTGCCCTTGCGTCCCGTAGCACGGTGCTGACGAAGTACACCGGGTGTTCGACGAGGGCTGACACACTGTCGAGGCCCGGGTCCTACAGAGATTGGGGCATCTCCTGAGGTGGAGGGGTTCCTGGGACCTGACTGTCTTCAGGAGTTTCTGCAATGTTGTCCTGCGGAGCTTGGTCTTCTCTCGCTAAGGCCTTTGCTGCGCCTTCCTGACCCTGCACCACTTTAGCTCCGGCTTGGCTCAGCGCGCCCTTGGCTTGGCACTCCTCCCGAACCACCACCAGCGCCGTGCTGGCGGAGTAAGGTGTGGCGGCAAGGTAGAGTACTAGGGGCTCAACAGGCTGTGGTGCCACCATCACCGGAGGGCTGGTAAGGCATTTCTTGAGGTCTCGGAAGGCTTGGTTGGCCTCAGGGGTCCACTCGAGCGGGGCCTTCTTCTTCATGAGCTTGAAGAAGGGTAAGGCGCGCTCTCCCAGCTTGGAGATGAAACGCCCCAATGCGGTCACCCGCCCTGCTAGCTTCTGCATCTCTTTGAGGGTCTGTAGTGGGCTCATGTCCTTGATGGCCTTGACCTTCTCCGGGTTCGCCTCGATCCCTCTATGGGATACGAGGAATCCCAGCAGCTTGCCGGAGTGGACGCCGAACACGCACTTCTCCGGGTTTGCCTCGATCCCTCTGTGGGATACAAGGAATCCCAGCAGCTTGCCGGAGGGGACGCCGAACACGCACTTCTCTGGGTTAAGCCTCAAGTTCACTTGGCGCAGGCTCTCGAAGGTCTCCTCCAAGTCTCGAATCAATGTCCTCACCTCGCGAGACTTTACCACTATGTTGTCGATGTAGGCCTCTGTGTTTCTCCCGAGCTGCCACCCCAGGGCGATGTGCATCAGCCACTGAAAAGTCGCGCCCGCGTTGCGCAGCCCGAAGGGCATGCAGGTGTAGCAGTACACCCCCACATGGTGTCAGGAAGGTTGTCTTCTCCATATCTTCCACCGCCATCTTGATCTGATGATACCCTGAGAATGCATCCAGGAAGCACAGCAGGTCGCACTCGGCGGTGGATTCGACGATCTAGTCGATGCGCGGGAGGGAGCGGGAACGAATCTTGGGGGCAGGCTTTATTAAGGTTGGTGAAGTCGACGCACATCCGTTCCTTCCCGCCTTTCTTCGGCACTATGACGGGGTTCGCCAGCCATTCGGGATACCGAACTTCGCGAAAAGCGCCTGCCGCCTCCAGCTTGCGGGTCTCTTGGGCGATGAAGGCCTGCTTCTCAGTGGACTGCCGTCTCGCTCGCTGCTTCACGGGGCGTATGTTGGGGTGTAACCTCATATGATGTTGAATCACCTCCCTCGGGACCCCTACCAGCTGATTGGGCTCCCACGCAAATATCTCCTTGTTTGCGCGCAAGAACCTCACCAAGGCCTCCTCTTGACCCGGGTCAAGGCCAGCACCTATGGTAAAGGTGGCTCCCGAAGACCCGTCCTCGTCGACCGGCACCTGCTTGGTTTCCGCCTTGTCTTGGGTGAACAATTGCTTCTTCTTGGTAGGCGTGGCCTCCTTGGCCTCGGGGGTACCGGCGCCGGTGGGCTGTGCTGCCGCCGCGGTTTTGAAGGCAAGCCTGAGTGCCATCACGGCCTCCTTAGTGTCCCCCTTGATGGTGAGGACGGCTTTGCTCCCAGGCATCTTCATGAGGTTGTAGGCCGGGTGAGTCGCCGCCATGAACTGGGCAAGAGCTGGGTACCCGAGGATGGCGTTGGATGGGAGACTGATGCGGGCGATGTCGAAGTCTACCAGCTCGGTGCGGTAGTTGTCACGTGTGCCGAAGGTGACGGGGAGGCGGATCTGCCCTAGAGAGTGGGCAGCTTCACCACCAACTCCTGAAAGAGCTTGCTGAGGCTGAGCCACTGGAGCGACACGTGAAGAAGGTTGAAGGCTACCACGGAGAGCAAGTTGAGGCCGGCACCGCCGTCAATGAGGGTCTTGGTAACAGCCACGTTGCAGATGGTGGGCATGCAGAGCATTGGGAGCATGCCCGAGCCGGCGGTGGAGTCGGGGTGGTCTTCTGAGCCGAAAGTGAGGTCGGCCTCTCGCGTAGCCCAACCCGGCGGAGCCCCCGGGCGCTTGGAGGTGGCCCTGATCTGACAGAGGAATGGCTTGACGTGGAGATCTGAAGGCGGTGCTTGAGAGCCGCCCAGCAGTGCCGCGACTGCATGGTGCGCCGGCACCGCGTAGTAGGCAGCTAAGAGGTCGCGGAGCTGCCCCCAGGACGCCACAGTGGATCCAGGGAGGGTTGAGCAGCCAGGCGCACGGCTCGCCGGCGACGGCCATGGGGAACCAGTTGGCCATGATCTTGTCGTTGCCTCCGGCCTCGAGGACAGCCTCCTCGTACGCCAGCAGGGACGGCGACGGGTCCGCCGCGCCGTCATAACGTGGCGGCATCTCTGGCTTGAACTTGGTCGGCCACCGCACCCGCCGTAGGGCGGGGGCCAGGGCTCGGTACCCAGACGCCCTGCTGTCGATGTCGGCCGCAGAGGTGGATGGCGGGGCACCTGCCATGGGGGCGAAATGCGGCAGCGAGGGGCGCAGGCTGGTGGAGAGGAGCTACGGCGCACCCCTACCTGGCGCGCCAAATGTCGGATGTGGGGTTCCGACAAACCCTTAAGGTTCGAACTCTGGGGTGCGCGTGAAGTCTTTCCCTCCTACCGTTGTGGTGTAATACCCTACTCCAGTGTGTGTGTGGTGGATTGCCTCTCGGGCTGATGATGAACAGTACAAGGGGAAGAACAGCCTCCTGAGGTTGAGGTGTTCTTGTGTCTAGGGTAGGCTCTCGATCAGATCAGCTCAGGCTGAGTTGGCCCTACTGTCGTGGCTAGTTCTACTTATATAGGCCCCCGGTCCTCTCCCCAAATATCGAGTGGGAAGGGAGCCAACAACGGTGGGAAAATTTGAAGGGGGACAACTAGTACAAGCTATCCTGACAAAAGTGGTCTTCGCTTGCGAAAGGCTCTGCTGGTGATGCCGTCTTGGGCTCCACGATGACCTCCGTCTTGCCGTCCTTCTGGTCTTGGTCTCATTGCACCGATATGGCAACCTTTGCCTGATGCCTCGGTACTCCTCGCCTGCGCTTGCCTCCTTAGCACCAAAGAGGAAACAAGGACACTGCGCGCGCTCGCGCCCGCCTGGTGCCGGTTGTGACACCCAAAAAATTTAGTTGGGTTTTATCAAAATGTTTATTTGATTTGAATGAGGGTATTTAAATTTTTCTTCTAAAGAACTCTCCCTCTCAAAAAATTTCTTTTATGACAAATATTTTGTGTGGTTTCATCCAAGACATGGTCTTTGGTCTTGGAGGTTTTTCATCTCATGTTGGCTCAACACCAATTGTTTTTCATTTGGGAAAGTTTTGAAAAATCTTTTTTTTAAATAGCCAATGTCATTTGGAGTAATCCTTTCCCCTTTCAAAATCCCCTCTTGCCATGACATGAGTGGAAATCCCCTCCCAAAAGCCATTCCCCATCTTTGTATCAAGGTATACTTCAAATCCAGCAAGTTGAACTCCCCATGTTTTTGTTTCCATTTATTCCTTATCAAAATTATTTTCTGCCTTCTATTTTGATCCTTGGAGGTTTACAAAGGAACTACCATTTCTCCTTTGAGTGTTGCCTCCAAACCATTTTCCCTGGCTAGTCCTTAGAGCCCTCAACCAAGATCCATGAAGATCCACTGGCCTCCAGCTCAAATATTTCAAATTGTGCTTGCTGCAAGTTTGGACCATATTTGTCAAATTTGATGAAATTCATTTGTTTTCTCCTCCTAAAAATCTGAGAAAATTCAGGCAGCTTCTAGATGCATTGAGAGGTCACCTCACCAAGTCCCAGCTCCAGAAAAAAAATTCTTCATGCCAAATCATTTCGTCGAACACCTGAAGGACACTGTTACTGTCAAATTCAGAAAGTTCAGTAAACAGTTTCAGAAGCTGCTGTTGTTTTCTTCAGAACCTCTCCTCGATCTCGCCAGTAACCGCGGTGGCGCCTTGCTCCCTGTCCCCTCCTTCTTATCCCTGCGCCGCCTTATTGCCAGGAAGCTTGCGGGCGTCGGCGACAAGCTGGTGGAGGTGCGCCACCCCGTGAGCGACGGCAGCAGCGCCCTTTGCGGCTGCCAGAGAGGCGCAGCATTGGACGGCGCCGTCCAGCGCCGCCCAAGCCACCAGAAGCCACCGCGTGGCCATCCACTCACCCGTGCACGCCGCAGGTCTGTCGTCATGAACTGGTAGGCGCGGAGCGCGCTCCCTGCCGCCGCCGTGCCCGTACGGCCGTTCCGTCGAGGGCCAGTGCATTACGCAAGCCCGACCGAGGTTTGAGCAGAGAAACGGCGCCAGTGATCCTCCCTGATGATGCCTAGCCTCCAAAACCTCCTGCCCAACCTCTGCCTCGCCGTAATTGCTCGCCGGAGCTATCCCGTCCAAGGCCACCTCTTCGGATCGCCTATAAAAGGAGGTCCCGAGCTCGAACTTGAACCCGCACCACCTCTACACACCACCAGTACCATGCCAAGCCACTGGGACAGCCCCGAGGGAGTCTTCTTCCCCAACTTCGGCCGCCTCGACCCGCTTTGGGATCCAGCACGATTTACTCCCGTGCATGCACCCCTACCTCTCAGCTCATGCCAGTAGTCTCCTAGTGCATCCACTCTTCTGACCCGCGCATCAATTTGAAGCTTGCAGCACCCACCGGAGCATTCCAACATCGCCCGAACCACCGTCCGCCGGAGATAGTGTTGCCGTCGACGTGGTGCTCACCGACGGTCAAGTCCACCACCCACCGATGCGGAAGAACACCCTGAACCTGTAGGTACCCTCCGATCACTCTGCCTCGCCGTGGTTCAACGCCGGCGACCACCGCAGCCTTCGGACGCCGGCGAGCTCCGTTGGGAGTTTTGAACCTGACGGGTGGGACCCCCCCGTCAGCCTCTCTTCTTTTCCCCTTCGAACGATTTTCTGAAAACGCCTTCGGGCAAAACGTGTTTTCTCTCTGCGCTGGCGTATTTCATACCGAACCGTTTTCTGTTTTCTCAAACAAGTCCCTGGATCTTTTCTGTTTCATCACATATTAGTCCTTGGACTAAAACCCTTATATCTTTTAAATAAAAGATGCTTTTTGATTGATTCTTTTTCTGTCAGTCTTATATTTTTGTCTAGTTTTTTATAGTATTTATTTGGAAAAAAATGGAACAATTTTTATGCACGCAACGATTTTCACGTTAGTATACGGTTTCGTTATACCGTAGGTTCCGGAGGAGGTGACGGAGCCGCGAACTTCGCCGAGCTAGACTCCGACTTCTCCGAACCAGGCAAGCATGTTTGAACCTTTGATATGATAGGTGTTTTGCATGTTTGCTTGAATGGTTTGTGCATGGCATGTGAGCATCGGTGAGTATTACGTTGCATGCAAGGCAACTAACCGTGTGTTTTGAAGTTACTGTGATCTTTGATGAGAGATGACCTGATCATGTGGTGACATGAAAGGTAGTAAGATGGTATTGTTGTAGCATGACGGTCTTACGTCATCCGGTAAACTCCGACGTTAACGTGGACTGAGCCACGTTACCGTTCTTCCCCTTTCGTGCTGCCACATGTTTTCTGCAAAGAGTATGGTTTAGTAAGTTGCTAACCTCTTTCCTTGTACACACCAAATAGAGGGGCCGGGATGAGGGTTCCATGGCCCTGGATTAAAGCCAGTCATCCTGTCAGGGGGCATGGGTGTTTCTGGTTGGGACCGAGAGGGGGGCACCCCTTAGAGCGCGCGGTATAAATTTGATCCCATGCTACGCGAGGTTGTAGCCTCCCCGTCTCAAAGTTTTTCTTGAACGTTGCCGAGGGTGATGCCTGGCATCGGAATGTTGAATGGGTGTGTACTGGTTAGATGTGTTTCTCCTAAAACACCGTAAACGGAACTAGTCCCCTGTGACTACTGAAATCCATTAGCTGTGGGTAAATAGTACAAACTCTACAGAGTCAAATCCTTCCGAGTCATCGTATCCATGGTCAAAGACCGTGGCCAGCATATCCATATCCATGTCAGTCCCTGTGTCAGTTTTCGTGGAAATCCCCGGTGAACAAGCTTGAGTGGTAAACCCGGTTGAACGTTATTACTGTGGATGGACTAACCTTCTTATCATTTCGTACCTGAGTATTTCCTTTAAATGATTTAAATTCATGAGCTACTGAAATATCAAGTCATGAAATATAAGCCCTTTATGTGATGTCGCTCAGACGTCCGACTGTGGCACTCTCGTTATTTACTTTTGATATAAGCCCTTTATGTGATGTCGCTCAGACGTCCGACTGTGGCACTCTCGTTATTTACTTTTGATATAAGCCCTTTATGTGATGTCGCTCAGACGTCCGACTGTGGCACACTCGTTATTTACTTTTGATATAAGCCCTTTACGTGATGTCGCTCAGACGTCCCACTGTGGCACTCTTGTTATTTACTTTTGATATAAGCCCTTTACGTGATGTCGCTCAGACGTCCGACTGTGGCACGCATTGTCATTTATATTCCATTATAAGCCCTTTATGTGGTGTCGCCTTGACGCCCGACTGCGGCATCGTTATTTTATTTGTATCCTTTCGAGGAGTCATTCAGACACTCGATTGGCCCTCAGTACTACATTGGGATTTCGGGAGGACTACCGCCCGACTTCCCTTTTATTTCCCATGCATTGCTATCTCATTGTCTGAGTGCGCTCTATTAATCTGTTCATATGCATCATGTTTACATTTGTTATATCTTATGTCCGAACTGTCTTGCGAGTACTTTCATAGTACTCACCTGGATTGTTGATTTGGCCAGATGTTGACGAAGGCGATCTCATGGATGAAGAGTTTGATAGTGAGTCCGACGCCTGGAGGAGTCCTAGTCAGTCCCGTGCGATCCTGGATATTGGTCACTTGTATTATATATGCTTCCGCCACCCTCAATAAGAATCCTCGAGCCTCACTCGGACGTTCGAAGAGCTGTTAGATGCAGGAGTCATGTCACCCACTTCACTGTGACATATCCACCACCGCTTTTATTGTGAGTCAGTAGTTAAGCCACCCTATCTGCCTTTATGTGTAATATTGGCGTGCTTGTAATAAATTGTTGAGCAGTCTCCACTCAACCTTGTATTATATTTAGTACTCCTGGTTTTTCTTCTGTGATCAAGAAATTGTCTACCAGTGAGAAGGATTCTTCCCTACTGGTCCGTAAAAGGGATCGGTTCCTCAATAAATATTTTTATTGGAAAACCGGTCGTGACAAGCTTGGTATCAGAGCTAGGCTGACAGTAGAAAGCTAGTATGTGCGATCGCTAATCGGTTATTAGCGTTTTAGTGCTTTTTCAGCATTTTGCAAAATGTAGCTATTTTCTGTTGGTCATCATAAATTTATGATTTGAGTACTCAGAATTTTTGCCTACTTTTGTAGATGGCTGGCAGCGACTGCGAGACTCGGGTGTTCACTAATGTGCCCGAGGGGTTTGTCAAACTCCTCGTCTCCATCACCAAGCTCATGATCGGGCCAGCGACTCGTCCGGAGTTCACACTTTACCAGAACAAGCTTAGCGATGACGTGTGTATGCACCAGGCCATGGTGCAATTCAAGGGAGGACGTTCTGCGTCTCGCCACTTCCGTTTTGTGGGAAGGGCCATGCCTACGGAGAGGCATGCCATGCAGATGGCCGCCCGTGAGGCGATAGCTCGCCTTCGGGATATTCTTCCTTCAATGAAGACTCGTCGCTACCGCTACCTCCCATGCCATGTGCCATATACTTGTCACTATGCATTCGCCTGCCATAGGGGAGAGCGAGATGAAGCTATCGAGATGCTTGTTGAGTATCTCAAAGCTCTAGAGGCAGCTTTCGACAACCTCGTGGATGATCTTGTGGCTGCCCGCATGGACTTAGTTCGGGGTTGTTCTGCCAACAGGAGGGGCTTCTCCACATGGCACCGCCACTGACGTTCGTCTCGTCCTCAGCATCCTATTCACCTGCCATTTTGGCCACTGCTCGCCGTCTGCCTACCACTGAGGAGTTCGACCAGGTCATTGCTCCCGCTCCAGTCAGAGCTGCACCGCCTGCCGCACCCACACCACCGCCTGTCGCACCCGCGCCATCTCCTCAGCGCAGTGCTACGCGCCTAGAGCCTATTAGGGAGGAGGTGGAGGTTGAGTCTCCTGCACCGCTGGGTCTTACCCTCGGCAGGGGGAAGGACATCTTCACCATCTCCGACTGAGTGCGCCTAGTAGCCGCGCGATGTGTCTGCATGTATGATGTGTTTTATATGTACACAAGTTTGTAGTTGTTGTGTGCGCATCATGTAGGATCCCAGAGGAGTGTGCTAGCCTAAATAACATGTCAGGAGTGTGTACGCACATCCTGAGTGATGTATCATATGTTTGTGTATCGCGTGTAAAGTATGTGCTGAGCAGTCCTTCTCCGTGCGCAATCAAATTTTTTCTTGAAAAATCTTGAGGCCTTTTAAAAAAAATTTGCCTTGCAAAATTTTCCTTGTGCCACACAGTTCTTCTCATGAGTTTTGCAAAATAATACCCCAGAGTGGAAAATGTCTCGTCCGTGGACTCGTTCCATGCCAAATCCACCCAAAGAAGTTTATGGAACACAGACAAGCAACAACTTCACACAGGGGCAGTCTAGTCAACAGGACAGCGAGGCAGCCTTATCTCAAGTATGCCGCCTTTTCGAACAAACCAACAGCAACACCAAGAAATGATGAATCACGTCATCAATATGGGAAACCACCGTGAGCCATACCAACCGCACTCCAAGTTGTCTGAACTGCAGAAGACACGCCCTCCAACGTTCGCTCACACTGATAGGCCACTTGAAGCCGATGATTGGCTTCGAGACATCGAAAGAAAATTGATTATTGCTCAATGTTCAGATCATGAGAAGGTGCTTTATGCACCTCACTACCTCACTGGAGCAGCTGCCGCATGGTGGGAAAACTTCCTACACATGCACCCCAGTGAACATAACATCACCTGAGAAGAGTTTAAGGAAGGCTTTCATGGGGCACACATCCCCAGGAGCATCATAAAAATCAAGAAAAGGGAGTTCGATGATCTCAAGCAGAGAGGCATGACAGTGACGGAATACAACAGTCAGTTTACCCAGCTATCTCATTATGCCTACGATGAGCATATGACTGAGAACAAAAGGATGGAAAAGTTTTTGGACGGCCTGGCGCCAGCACTAAAATGCCAACTGGTCGTACACACTTTCCTAGATTTCAAAACTCTGGTCGACAAAGCCATTACGTTGGAGAATGAGCGCCGCAGTCTGGAGGATATTCGTAAGCGAAAAAGGGACAAGACGACTCTTGCTCGCAACAACCGGAGCAAGACTGATGTTCAGAGGAATGAAGCGAGAAAATCCACGACTACTGCTCTAAGGCCAACCGGACAATTTCATTCAAGGGACAAGGACTTTACATACTGCCCAGGGGTCACTTTCTATGCTTGTGGAGAGGAAGGTCGCTATGCCAAGCAGTGCCCAAAGCCGAGGAACTCGGCCCCCAAGCCGAACAATGGTGGGAATAATCCAGCCCCCAAGCGTAACAATTTCAATCCCAACAACAATCAGAGGAAGGGTCACCTGAACCATGTGACCAAGGAAGAAGCACAGAATGCCCCAGACATCGTACTCGGTACGTTCCCTGTCAACACAATACCTGCCACGGTTTTGTTTGATTCTGGAGCTTCTCACTCGTTCATTTCGAAGAGTTTTGTTTTGCAACATGGTTTTCCGATACTCCCTTTGGAAAAATCTATGATCATCAAGTCCCCCGGGAATAAGCAGACCACTCAGAGTTACTGCCAAGGAGTGATTATTGAATTCGAAGGACTAAGGTTTCAGGCTAATCTCATCGTGTTGGAAAATAAAGGACTGGATGTTATCCTAGGGATGGACTGGTTGACCACCAACAAGGGATTTATTGACTGTTTCAATCGAACTGTGATTCTCACTCATCATCACGGCAAGACAATAAAAGTTACAGCTCAAGAGAGACCACGGTCACGGCAACCAAAGTTGAACAAAGTGGACATTTCAGAACTGAGAAAAGTTCCAGTGGTGTGCGAGTTTCCCGACGTATTTCCCGAGGAACTACCAGGCATGCCACCAGACCGAGAGATAGAGTTCAACATTGAACTAGCACCTGGCACCACCCCCATCTATAAGAAACCTTATAGAATGGCACCCTCAGAGTTGGTAGAATTGAAGAAGCAAATAAAGGAATTACTGGACAAGGGATTTATTCGAGCCAACTCCTCACCTTGGGGTTCGCCAGTATTATTCGCCAAGAAAAAGGATGGGACACTGAGATTATGTATAGACTATCGAGCTCTCAACATGGTCACCATCAAAATAAATATCCGATGCCACGGATAAATGATTTGTTTGACCAGCTCGCACAAGCCAAGGTGTTCTCAAAAATTGATTTAAGGTCGGGATATCATCAATTAAAGGTACGGACAGAAGATATCCCTAAGACAACATTCACCTCCAGATATGGATTATATGAGTTCACAGTAATGCCGTTTGGACTGACGAACGCCCCCGCATATTTCGTCCACCTCATGAACAAAGTGTTTATGAAATTTATGGACAAATTTGTTGTGGTGTTCATTGACGATATCCTGGTATACTCAAGGACACCAGAAGAGCATGCTGAACATCTCAGAATTGTATTGGGAGAACTAAGGAAACATCAATTGTACGCCAAATTTAGCAAGTGTGAATTTTGGCTAAGACAAGTTGGTTTTCTAGGCCATATATTGACCCAAGAAGGCATGGCCTAGACCTAGAAAAAGTCAAAGCCATACTTGACTGGAAACCACCAGCCAACGTAACAGATGTACGGAGTTTCCTAGGAATGGCTGGATATTACCGAAGATTTATTGAAGGATTCTCCACTGTGGCAAAACCAATGACACAGTTGCTCAAGAAAGACAAGAAATTTGTATGGACTGAAGCGTGCGAGAAAAGTTTCCAAGAGCTCAAGAAGAAACTAACAACAGCACCGGTTTTGGTTGTGCCGGACATACACAAGAGTTTCAAAGTGTATTGTGACGCATCCCGGAAGGGCCTCGGGTGCGTATTGATGCAGAACGGCAGAGTTGTCGCATATGCTTCCAGGCAACTACGGAAGCATGAGGAAAATTATCCTACTCATGACTTGGAGCTAGCAGCAGTCATCCATGCACTCAAAGAGTGGAGGCACTTTCTACTGGGAAATCGTTGTGAAATATATACGGACCATAAGGGCCTTAAATATATTTTCACACAACCAGAGCTAAATTTACGACAACGATGCTGGTTGGCATTGGTCAAGGACTATGATGTCGGCATTCACTACCATCCAGGGAAAGCAAATGTAGTGGCAGATGCTCTTAGTCGGAACCCCAGCCCGGGCCACGACAGTCCACCGAACTTGAGGCCTGAGTTTCAGCAGGAGTTCGCTAAACTCAACATGGTGATAGTCTCAGAGGGCACCGTATCAAATCTGGAGATACAACCCACCCTAATGGAACAAATTAAGAAGGCTCAGCATGGACATCCCAGCATCGAAGGCATAAAGAGGAAAATGAGCCTTGGCAAGGCTTCAGAGTTCGTCATAGACAATGAGGGAATATTATGGTACGGAGACAGACTTTGCGTACCAAACGTTGAGGACCTCAAACAGCAAATCCTAACCGAAAGCCACACCGCTCCATATTCAATCCACCTTGGAGGAACCAAAATGTACAAGGACATTCAGGAAATATTTTGGTGGCACGGTATGAAAAGGGATATAGCCGCATTCATTGCTTGTTGCGATTCATGTCTGCGCATTAAAGCTGAGCATCAAAAACCCGCAGGGCTGCTACAGCCAAACAGGATACCTGAGTGGAAATGGGATGAAATTGGAATGGACTTTATCGTCGGACTACCTCGATCACAACGCGGAAATGATGCCATATGGGTCATCACAGATAGGCTAACCAAGGTAGCACATTTCATTCCCGTGAAGACGACCTACTCCACTCAGAGGCTTGCTAAGCTTTATCTCTCCCATATAGTTTGTCTGCATGGAGTCCCAAAGACTATAATATCCGACCGAGGCACTCAATTTGTCTCAAAAATTTGGGATCACTTACAACAAGCTCTGGGCACTCAACTAGCATTCAGTACAACTTACCACCCCCAGACTGATGGACAAACTGAACGCGTGAACCAAATCCTAGAGGACATGCTGAGAGCCTGTGTGCTCAACTATGGATCCAGTTGGGAGGAAAGTTTGCCATATGCCGAGTTCGCTTACAACAACAGTTACCAAGCCATCTTACAAATGGCACCTTTTGAAGCATTGTACGGACGGAGATGTCCTACCCCATTAAACTGGTCAGAAACAGGTGACAGTCGTATCTTCGGCCCAGACATGCTCAAGGAAGCCGAGGAGAAAGTTAAAAAGATCAGGGACAGACTCAAGACAGCTCAAAGCCGACAAAAGAGCTACTACGATCGAAAACATCATGAGGTCAGCTTTGAACCCGGTGAATATGTATACCTCCGAGTGTCTCCTATGAGGGGCCTGGAATGGTTCAAAATTAAAGGGAAGCTAGCCCCGAGATTTATTGGACCCTTCTGTATAGTTGCACGAAGAGGCATAGTGGCCTACCAGCTAGACCTACCCAAAGAGCTGTCAGACGTCCACGACGTGTTCCACGTCTCACAGTTGAGGAAATGTGTGAGCAACCCGGAGAAGCATGTATCACATGAGAGCATTGATGTGCAACCAGACCTCACCTAAAGAGAGCGGCCAGTAAAGATATTGGAAGAGTCTGAAAGGAGGACCCGTCAGAAAACAACTAAATTTTTCAAGGTTCAGTGGAGCAATCACACCGAGGATGAAGCTACATGGGAAAGAGAAGATTTTATTTAGGCAGAGGACCCACATCTATTTGAGGATCAGCTGAAATCTCGGGGGCGAGATTTTTCCTAAGGGGGTAGGTATTGTGACACCCAAAAAATTTATTTTGGTTTTATCAAAATGTTTATTTGATTTGAATGAGGGTATTTAAAATTTTCTTCTAAAGAACTCTCCCTCTCAAAAATTTTCTTTTATGACAAATATTTTGTTTGGTTTCATCCAAGACTTGGTCTTTGGTCTTGGAGGTTTTTCATGTCATGTTGGCTCAACACCAATTGTTTTTCATTTGGGAAAGTTTTGGAAAATCTTTTCTTTTTTTAAATAGCCTATGGCATTTGGAGTAATCCTTTCCCCTTTCAAAATCCCCTCTTGCCATGACATGAGTGGAAATCCCCTCCCAAAAGCCATTCCCCATCTTTGTATCAAGGTATACTTCAAATCCAGCAAGTTGAACTCCCCCATGTTTTTGTTTCCATTTATTCCTTATCAAAATTATTTTCTGCCTTCTATTTTGATCCTTGGAGGTTTACAAAGGAACTACCATTTCTCCTTTGAGTGTTGCCTCCAAACCATTTTCCCTGGCTAGTCCTTAGAGCCCTCAACCAAGATCCATGAAGATCCACTGGCCTCCAGCTCAAATATTTCAAATTGTGCTTGCTGCAAGTTTGGACCATATTTGTCAAATTTGATGAAATTCATTTGTTTTCTCCTCCTAAAAATCTGAGAAAATTCAGGCAGCCTCTGGATCCATTGAGAGGTCACCTCACCAAGTCCCAGCTCCAGAAATTTTTTTCTTCATGCCAAATCATTTCGTCGAACACCTGAAGGACACTGTTACTATCAAATTCAGAAAGTTCAGTAAACAGTTTCAGAAGATGCTGTCGTTTCCTTCAGAACCTCTCCTCGATCTCACCAGTAACCGCGGTGGCGCCTTGCTCCCTGTCCCCTCCTTCTTATCCCTGCGCCGCACGATCGCCTGGAAGCTTGCGGGCGTCGGCGACGAGCTGGTGGAGGTGCGCCACCCCGTGAGCGACGGCAGCAGCGCCCTTTGCGGCTGCCAGAGAGGCGCAGCATTGGACGGCGCCGTCCAGCGCCGCCCAAGCCACCAGAGGCCACCGCGTGGCCATCCACTCACCCGTGCACGCCGCAGGTCCGTCGTCGTGAACTGGTAGGCGCGGAGCACGCTCCCTGCAGCCGCCGTGCCCGTACGGCCGTTCCGTCGAGGTCCAGTGCATTACGCAAGCCCGACCGAGGTTTGAGCAGAGAAACGGCGCCAGTGATCCTCCCTGATGATGCCTAGCCTCCTAAACCCCCTGCCCAACCTCTGCCTCGCTGTAATTGCTCGCCGGAGCTATCCCGTCCACGGCCACCTCCTCGGATCGCCTATAAAAGGAGGTCCCGAGCTCGAACTTGAACCAGCACCACCTCTACACACCACCAGTACCACGCCAAGCCACTGGGAGAGCCCCGAGGGAGTCTTCTTCCCCAACTCCGGCCGCCTCGACCCGCTTCGGGATCCAGCGCGATTCACTCCCGTGCGTGCACCCCTACCTCTCAGCTCATGCCAGTAGTCTCCTAGTGCATCCACTCTTCTGACCCGCGCATCAATTTGAAGCTTGCAGCACCCACCGGAGCATTCCAACATCGCCCGAACCACCGTCCGCCGAAGATAGTGTCGACGTCGACGTGGTGCTCACCGACGGTCAAGTCCACCACCCACCGATGCGGAAGAACACCCTGAACCTGTAGGTACCCTCCGATCACTCTGCCTCGCCGTGGTTCAACGCCGGCGACCACAACAGCCTTCGGGCGCCGGCGAGCTCCGTTGGGAGTTCTGAACCTGACGGGTGGGACCCCCCCGTCAGCCTCTCTTCTTTTCCCCTTCGAACCGTTTTCTGAAAGCGCCTTCGGGCAAAACGTGTTTTCTCTCTGGGCTGGCGTATTTCATACCGAACCGTTTTCTGTTTTCTCAAACAAGTCCCTGGATCTTTTCTGTTTCATCACAGATTAGTCCTTGGACTAAAACCCTTATATCTTTTAAATAAAAGATGCTTTTTAATTGATTCTTTTTCTGTCAGTCTTATATTTTTGTCTAGTTTTTTATAGTGTTTATTTGGAAAAAATTTGGAACAATTTTTATGCACGCAACGATTTTCACGTTAGTATACGGTTTCGTTATACCGTAGGTTCCAGAGGAGGTGACAGAGGCGCGAACTTCGCCGAGCTAGACTCCGACTTCTCCGAACCAGGCAAGCATGTTTGAACCTTTGATATGATAGGTGTTTTGCATGTTTGCTTGAATGGTTTGTGCATGGCATGTGAGCACCGGTGAGTATTACGTTGCATGCAAGGCGACTAACCGTGTGTTTCGAAGTTACTGTGATGTTTGATGAGAGATGACCTGATCATGTGGTGACATGAAAGGTAGTAAGATGGTATTGTTGTAGCATGCCAGTCTTACATCATCCGGTAAACTCCGACGTTAACGTGGACTGAGCCACGTTACCGTTCTTCCCCTTTCGTGCTGCCACATGTTTTCTGCAAAGAGTACTGTTTAGTAAGTTGCTAACCTCTTTCCTTGTACACACCAAATAGAGGGGCCGGGATGAGGGTTCCATGGCCCTGGATTAAAGCCAGTCATCCGGTCAGGGGGCATGGGTGTTTCCGGTTGGGACCGAGAGGGGGGCACCCCTTAGAGCGCGCGGTATAAATTTGATCCCATGCTACGCGAGGTTGTAGCCTCTCCGTCTCAAAGTTTTTCTTGAACGTTGCCGAGGGTGATTCCTGGCATCGGAATGTTGAATGGGTGTGTACTGGTTAGATGTGTTTCTCCTAAAACACCGTAAACGGAACTAGTCCCCTGTGACTACTGAAATCCGTTAGCTGTGGGTAAATAGTACAAACTCTACAGAGTCAAATCCTTCCGAATCATCGTATCCATGGTCAAAGACCGTGGCCAGCATATCCATATCCATGTCAGTCCCTGTGTCAGTTTTCGTGGAAATCCCCGGTGAACAAGCTCGAGTGGTAAACCCGGTTGAACGTTATTCCTGTGGATGGACTAACCTTCTTATCATTTCGTACCTGAGTATTTCCTTGAAATGATTTAAATTCATGAGCTACTGAAATATCAAGTCATGAAATATAAGCCCTTTATGTGATGTCGCTCAGACGTCCGACTGTGGCACTCTCGTTATTTACTTTTGATATAAGCCATTTATGTGATGTCGCTTAGACGTCCGACTGTGGCACTCTCGTTATTTACTTTTGATATAAGCCCATTATGTGATGTCGCTCAGACGTCCGACTATGGCACGCTCGTTATTTACTTTTGATATAAGCCCTTTACGTGATGTCGCTCAGACGTCCGACTGTGGCACTCTCGTTATTTACTTTTGATATAAGCCCTTTACGTGATGTCGCTCAGACGTCCGACTGTGGCACGCACTGTCATTTATATTCCATTATAAGCCCTTTATGTGGTGTCGCCTTGACGCTCGACTGCGGCATCGTTATTTTATTTGTATCCTTTCGAGGAGTCATTCAGACACTCGATTGGCCTTCAGTACTACATTGGGATTTCGGGAGGACTACCGCCCGACTTCCCTTTTATTTCCCATGCATTGCTATCTCATTGTCTGAGTGCGCTCTATTAATCTGTTCATATGCATCATGTTTACATTTGTTATATCTTATGTCCGAACTGTCTTGCGAGTACTTTGATAGTACTCACCTGGCTTGTTGATTTGGCCATATGTTGACGAAGGCGATCTCATGGATGAAGAGTTTGATAGTGAGTCCGACGCCTAGAGGAGTCCCAGTCAGTCCCGTGCGATCCTGGATATTGGTCACTTGTATTATATACGCTTCCGCCACCCTCAATAAGAATCCTCGAGCCTCACTCGGACGTTCGAAGAGCTGTTAGATGCAGGAGTCATGTCACCCACTTCACTGTGACATATCCACCACCGCTTTTATTGTGAGTCAGTAGTTAAGCCACCCTATCCGCCTTTATGTGTAATATTGGCGTGCTTGTAATAAATTGTTGAGCAGTCTCCGCTCAACATTGTATTATATTTAGTACTCCTGGTTTTTCTTCTGTGATCAAGAAATTGTCTACCAGTGAGAAGGATTCTTCCCTACTGGTCCATAAAAGGGATCGGTTCCTCAATAAATATTTTTATTGGAAAACCGGTCGTGACACCGGTCGTCATGGCTCACGTCACAAGAGCCTCGTGAGGTTTACCCCGCCTTGATATCTCCACTCCTCGTGAGCCCGCCTAGAGGGGCCGCTCCTGAGGAGGTCTAGCGTCGTCCGCCTCGCGAGGCTTGGCCCCTCGCGAGGGTCTTGGATGCCTCGTTGATGAAGATCGGCCGTACGGCCCGCTGATTTAGCCACGCCATGGGCCGCAGGCAGGCAAGTCTGGGGACCCCCGTTCCCAGAACACCGACAGCTTGGGTCGAGCGAGCGATGTCGATGTAGAGCTCGATGATGAGGAAGAACCTCCGTCCAGACCGTAAGTGACACAGGGTACTTTAACCATAACTCATTCCTTTCTTATTACTGAAGTAATCCTCCGATATATGCACGTCCTCGCAGGTTAACGCCTGGTGTTTCTCAATCGTCCTCCTCCTCGGGAGACCTTCTACCGGAGATGATGGAGAGTGACACACCTTCTCCGGCCTCCTCGCTCAATAGGGCGGACAATCTTGAGGTGTCGTCCCGGAGGGCTCCTCCCCCCGGCAAGTAGCGCAGGAAACGAGGAAGGAGTTGCCCGAAGGTGGCGCCTCTGGCACTCAGGGTTCGGGGATCAAGAATGACTGTCCCGAACTATCCGGTTTGCAGCCAGAGGTTATTCTGGAGGCGGGTAAGAGGATTCCTTCAAAGGAGTATCGTGCTCTGGTGGCGGCGTCCGAAGACCCAGGAGTGCCGGGGACGCTGACGGACATGCTGCGACGAGCGTCTGTTTCGGAAGAGCATCGTGCCTTAATGGTTACGGTGGTCGAAAAGGTTCTCTCCGCGAAGAGCGGGTTGGATGAGGCCTTTACGAGCCTTCTAAGAGGTTTTGAGGTTTGTGATATAATGTTGCCAATTGAATGATATTGACAGAATGCACCTGTTGTTATGCAGTAGCCCCTGAGACTCGGATTGCCTTCCGAAGGAAGCAATCGGCGGATCAAAAAATATATGCTCAGGTACTAATCTTGATTTAATTTGGAATACAGGCAACGGCCCCTCCTGCCACTACTCGAAGTACGGAGGTGGCCGAACTGCAGCGAAAGCTGGATATTGCAGAGGATGACATTGCATTGATCAACAAGCGTCTTGACGACTCGCAAGGTATATATTTTGAGCATTCCTTACACCAATGTGCTTGTAATTTAAGCCGGACTCTGAAAAAGAGTTCTATATGAAATGTGCATGAATGCAGATGGTGCCGCCGCCGTGGAAGCCCTTCGGGCGGAGCTGGCCCGGGTCAAGGAGCAGGCCTGGTTTAGTTATGCGGCTGCCGAAAAGGCATCGGCTGAGTTGAAAGCCGAACAAGCTACGCGGCGCCAAGACAAGGAGAAGATATCCACCATGGCGCGCGAGTTAGAGAATGCGGCTAGCCGTTGCAAACTTCTTGAGAAGGAAAATGAAGTCAAAACGGCTGACTTGATAAGGCCTTACGAGAGGCA
Organism: Aegilops tauschii subsp. strangulata; assembly: GCF_002575655.3. NCBI lineage: Eukaryota > Viridiplantae > Streptophyta > Magnoliopsida > Poales > Poaceae > Aegilops > Aegilops tauschii. The sequence continues at coordinate 265,457,764 of NC_053038.3, read as the reverse complement.
AGAGAAGCGCGGTCTGAATCCAGAGCAGCCCGAGAGGAGATCCGGCAAGCTGGGGAGATTGTGGCTGGCAAGCCCTTTTTGCTACAGGCTAAGTTCGGAGATCCGAACTATGCTCATCTTAACCAAGTGTGGAGTTCTCCGGACAATTTTTTAGACTTGCCGAAGAGTTCTTCCGATGCGGCGCAATTTTACCATGCGCAAGAGGGGTATGCAATAGAGAAGCTTTTCTGGTCACAATTTGGCGCGTCGAAGCGCCCTCTGTTGCTGAATGAACAGATGTCCCAGTGGGCCGAGCTGCATAGGATATCCGGCGCTGCCATGAAGAACGTCATAGTCTGGTTGTGGCCGACTGAACCTGTTCCGAGTAGTTACTTCGGCCTGGTGCAGCGGCTTATTGATGCGGTGGTGTGTATCGACGCTGTGAAGCGGTCGGCGTGCATTGAAGGTGCACGGATGGCCTTCGTCCGCGTCAAGACATTATGGGGGAAGATGAAGGGCATCGATGTTGCGGCGCAGAGTCCACCCAAAGGCAAGGACCGTCCGGAACCGGAGCACTATTTTGAAGACGTCCTAGAGGCCGCCCGCTTGATAGAGGGTCAGTGCTCGAAAGACATAATGTTCGAGTAATGTGTATAAGTGTTGTAATAGACAACTTTATGGTTAATCTGTTTTCATCTTTTGCTCGAAAGCTTGTATTCCTCCTGTGCGGCCGTTTTAATGTAATCTGAAAATTTTCCAGTCGTCGGCTTTAGCCCCCTCGTAGGAAATACGGGGGTGTTCAGAAAAGCATTGAATCACTCTTTATCCAACGTCTCGGTCCATGAAGGAGGTGATAATGCAGCGAACCAGGCAATCGGACTATAGGGCATTAACACTTTCACTTAGCCATAGGAGTTTTATGGCGGGGCTACGACATAGCCCCTGGTATGTATGCGGCGTATTATAATTTTTGTGCCTTACTTGTTTTGATCTGAAAAAGATCCTTCGTGTGACACGGAGAATCACTAAAGATTCCAATAAGTCATCAAGTAGTTGACCAGCTCTCGCCGCATCATGACAGTCAGTTTTCGGCTTTCTCTACTGAGGCGCTCATCTGGTCAAAGCCAGGGCACAATCGTAGTAGTTCTCCCTTTACTACCTAGCTGATAGAGCGGAACGTAGGGTAACAAGCACAGGAGCCGGGGAACCCAACTATTGACCAAAGACAATGATTCAGAGCTGATGCATATAAGGCCAAACTTGCGACGCCGAAGTACGCTATAGAGTTGTTCAGACTTTTATTGGCGACTCATTTGTTCCCATGCCAAGCCCCTGGCAGGTTATGCCGAGGTGCATCTTGTAACAGAGCCGTTAGGGCCTTACTCATTGTAGGAAGAGTATGGAAAATTAGTTCGGATATAGTTTACTGGGAGTGGAGCAACAAGCCAATGATAAATTCGTATATGGAAAGGAAAAAACCACAAGCCGGCTATTTGACATGCTCGGGGTCGGGGATGGAGGAAAAAAGGCATAATACAGGCTTAGAATAAAGAGTGCGGTCTACAAAAAGCTGTTTTGGAGCTCCTGTCGCACGTCTGTGCTGCCCGTCCTCGGAGAGGGGAGTCCTTAACGGAAGTAGCCCCTTAGGTGAATGTACAGATCCGAACTCCGATAGAGTTCATTGTTGAAGTTGTCCTGTTGGTCACCTGTTTTTGAGTTATAATAAAGAAAAGTAAGTGAAACAGATAAAGAACGTTACGGGAATGCTTACAGGGTTGTCCGTATTGTGCTTCTGCCGATCCCCATGGTATCTTGAGCGCATAGTGATGCACACGTGGTGTAAATCTGGCCGGCATAGTGGGTGGGTGGCGGAAGCCGAACTGCTATTTCCGTTCCGGGAGTGGTCAAACTTTGGAGGGAAACTGTTTCTCGCCCCTGGCGTTCGGCTGGCGAGCTGCTCCATCGTCTTTATCGCTTGATGGCCTCCTCCCCTTGTGCTCGGTGTTAAGCTTGCCTGCCTGCTTGAAGACCCAACAGTTTCTGATCGTGTGATTAGCTGGCTTATCAAGGTGACCGTGAATCTGACAAGGTCGGTCTAATATCCTGTCGAGGGCGGATGGTTCATCCTGGTTGGCCTTAAATGTCTTCTTCCGTTGACTGGGTTTCGGATTGTGAAATCCGACATTGACCGCTGTGTCGCGTGATCTTTCATTATGGCTGCGACTGTTGTGTTCGTTTAATCATGGCTTGCCGTTGCCGTCTCGGGTTTCGGAAGTGCCCGGGTCGCTGGCATTGTTGCTTTTACGAGCGAGCCAGTTGTCTTCTCCCGCACAAAAGCGAGTCATTAGAGCGGTAAGGGCTATCATGGATTTAGGTCCTTCCTGGCCGAGGTGACGTGCTAGCCATTCATCCCGGACGCTGTATTTGAAGGCCGCAAGGGCTTCCGTGTCTGGACAATCGACAATTTGGTTCTTTTTGACTAAGAACCAAGTCCATAGTTCCCTGGCTGACTCGCCGGGCTGTTGGACAATATGACTTAAGTCATCGGCATCTAGTGGCCGGACCTGTGTTCCTTGGAAGTTGTCACAAAAGGCGTATTCCAGATCTTCCCAGCTGCCAATAGAATTTTCTGGCAAACTGTTTAGCCAGTACCGTGCTGGCCCCTTAAGCTTGAGAGGCAGGTATTTAATGGCATGAAGGTCGGCTCCGTGAGCCAAGTGGATATGGAGGAGGAAGACCTCTATCCATACTGCGGGATCTGTTGTTCCATCGTATAATTCCATGTTGATGGGCTTAAACCCGTCTGGGAATTCATGCTCCATTACCTCGTTGGTGAAGCAAAGAGGGTGTGCGGCTCCTCTATGTTGGGCCACACCGTGGAGCACCTCCGGCGGACTCTGCTTACGGTTTTCGGACCGAGCGTGCTCGGATTTGTTGTGTCCGAATAGGTATCCGTTATTACTGGCCGGGGCATGTCTCCGCGATCTGTGTGTCGGTTTTGTGTGTCCTGTTCTACCCTCCGGGTCTTGCTGGATGTCGCGAGTGTTCCCCCGAGCTTCTTTATTCTTGCTTGGACGGCCGGATGGGTTGGTATGGTGCTCTGCTTGGGCTGCTGCTTTGCCCGGACCGAACTGTGATCGGCCTACTGGCTTATTCGATGGTGGTGTGGGCTCCAAAGCCTTGCCATCGTATTGAGGGAGCCGCCTACTGTTGTGGTGGCTTTTGTCTAGGCTGCTAAGGCCGTATTCTTCGGCGGCTAGGATCTCGGTCCATCTATCGTTGAGCTCACTTGAAGCTGCAGTTGCTTCCTCCTTAGGCTCCTTGCGGTGGCTATGAGCCGGCATTTAAAGCGCTCCTGTTCTAGAGGTTCCTCAGGCGTGATGAATTCCTCGTTACTGAGGCTCTCTTCTTCCTCGGAGAGTGGAAGATAATTGCTATCCTACGAGTCCCCGTATGCGGCCTATTCATCAGGGCTGTCCTGCCCGCTTTCCTGGTCCTCCTGTTCGGATCCTGCATCAACAGGGTCTTTATTGTCCGGAGTATTATCACCTCCGGTGCTAGTATTGTTTTCTCTTGAGTGACGTGACTGAGAGTGGCGCCGGGGGCGCCGGTGTTTGGACTGTGTACTAGGAGGTTTATCCTCGACTGGATCCTCCTTGTCATCGTCGAGATCGTCGTTGGGTGTGTCTACCATACACACGTCATACCACGAAGTGGTCGCCCCATGTCTAGCGGATAGTAAGCTCTGGCTTTACCCCTCATCGTCGTCCAGACCGTCAATGTCTTTGGAGCACGGGTCAGGCGTGTTGGTTGGGTCTTCGACGGTGGCTATGAAGTGGGTGGCGGGTGGGAAGCAAAATTCTCCATCATCCGCCGTAAGGTCGAACCGAACATAGTTCGGCGACGAGCCGTCTGCCAGGGATAGGCTTTTTAGTGAGTTTAGGAGGTCGCCCATGGGCGAGCGTTGGAAGATATCCGCGGCGCTGAACTTTGAGATTGATAGCCGATCGAGTTCGGTATCCGCGGGCTTGCAGGATTCGGAACTCGATACCAGAGACAAGTCCGGGGTTCCGTTGATGCAAGTATGGTACGAAGTGGAATCTGCATGCGGCTCCAACACCGCCGAATCATAGCCCCCATGATGGAGTTGAGTTTCCCTTCTTCGGATGACTTGATCTGCTCCGGGTCTAAGGCCGGAGTTGTTGCAGGAGTTATCTCCTGGATACGGCCCGATGACAGGTTTAAGCCATGTTCATCGGGGCGAAGGGGAGCGGTTGCCGCGGTCTCGAATCTGTCGAAGATCAAGTCTCCACGGATGTCCGCGACGTAGTTCAGGCTTCCAAATCTGACCTGACGGCCAGGAGCGTATCTATCGATCTGTTCCAGATGGCCGAGCGAGTTGGCCCGCAGTACGAAGTCACCGAATACAAAGATCTGTCCGGGGGGGGAAGGTTTCTCCCTGGACCACGTCATTACTGATGATTGAAGGGGCCATCAAACCTTTCGTCGATGGCACAGTGGAACTCTCAATGAAAGCACCAATGTCGGTGTCAAAACCGGCGGATCTCGGGTAGGGGGTCCCGAACTGTGCATCTAGGATGGATGGTAACAGGAGACGGGGGACACAATGTTTACCCAGGTTCGGGCCCTCTCTATGGAGGTAATACCCTACTTCCTGCTTGATTGATCTTGATGAATATGAGTGTTACAAGCGTTTATCTACCACGAGATCATAATGCCTAAACCCTAGAAGTCTAGCCTATGAGTATATGGTAATGAATCTGTCCTATCCGGACTATGCTCTCCGGTTTATATAGACACCGGAGAGATCTAGGGTTACATGGAGACGGTTACATAAGAGGGAATCTTCATAGTCGATCGCCAAGCTTGTCTTCCACGCCAAGTAGAGTCCAATCCGGACACGGGTATAGTCTTCGGCCTTCACGCCTTCACAACCCATTAGTCCGGCCCAGTAGATAACAGGCCGGACGCCCGAGGACCCCTTAGTCCAGGACTCACTCAGAAGGCGCTAGGCAGCACGGTCTCTCTGCTCGAAGATGAAGCCGACGCTGTGGATGCCCAACCACCAGTGATGACCAACGGAGGAGCCCTCGGTACGCCTCCTACACCCCAGGCCAGACCGCAAAGGAAGGATGTCAGATGCTCAGGATCACGGCCCCCCAGCAGCGCATCCGCTACTCGGACTGGCCCCGTGCCTCGTGCGGGAGTCGGGTGCGGGGGGCTCGCAATCAGGAGCGGTCCAAGGACTTCCGGAGGACGCTTCCCCAAAGGTTTCGCTGCCACAGCCGAAGGGATCCTGAGGATCCATGCTCAAGAAAAGACGCAATATGCGGGAAATCACTAAGATAAGGTACTTACTCGTCTATGGCTATGTACTTCCTCTACTTCAGCGGCCGGTAGGCGTTACCACTGCAGCTCGGAGGCCCTTTGGTCTTGCGGGGTGCTACAAGATTAAGGCGAAGCTGGCCGTGCTTCGCGGCATGATCCTCAGCAGCTGGGGCACTCGGCGGGGTTTCTTGGGCAGCAGCCTCAGGAGCACCAGGCTCCACCTGCCCACCAGTCACCACCTCAGGGCCACTCGCCCAAGCTTTTGTGGCAATCGCCCTAGGAGCGTCTGGCCGTGCCAGCTCCCCAGCAGCCCCTTCAGGAGAGCTCGCCAGAACCTCAAGGGTGACTGTCTCGGGAGCACCTGGCGACACCCGCTCCCCAGCAGTCATTCCAGTGGCACCCGGTGGCGTTCACCCCCTTGCATCAAAATCCGGGGCACTCACCACATGGTCAATGAGCAAGAGAGCCACGAAGATGGGATTCTTGCAAGGCCCTTCAAGGCCTACCTGGCGCAACCCCCACTCATCAAAAACGGGCATCTGCCACACCAAGTCCTTGTTCGAGCATTGGTATAGGAGTCAGCCCTCCTCTGGAAGTGCGGCTGGCGCTGGGTCGCCCGTCAGAAGCTCGAGCACCGTGTGCAGCGTCTTGGGAGGAAGCGCAGGCACCGGGAGCCTCATGGGGTCCTTGCTGCCGGTGAAGGCCCACATTGGGCGAGAATGGCGCTGGAGCGGAGCGATACGCCAATGGATGAACTCTTTCACCACCATCAGTGCTATCACCCTGACCTTCTTCAACCTGTTCAGTCGGGACCAGACATGGGCGAGCCGATGGTCGACAAGCTTCACGTGCCCCCAGCCGGAGCTGGGTACCGCTGGCACTCGTGGAAGCAGGAGCAAGGGGTTGAGCACGCCGGGATCTACATACACCCACCGCTTCTGGAACCCCGTCACATCTGGCGAGAGCTCGAAGTCGATGCCCGAGCCAGCCATCGCCGCTACGGCCTGGAAGGGCACGCACCCCGAGCGCTAGTGGGCTTCGACCAGATGAATCGAGAAGAAATGGCTAAACAAGGCTACGGGACGGGCGATGCCCACCATAGCCTCATAAAGGAAGGCGAAGACAGCGAGGAGGATGATGGATTGGGGGTCCAGATGCAGCGCCTGGATTTGGCAATGCGAGAATATAGCATTGAAGAAATCAGAGAAAGGGGGATCAGGCCAGCCAAGAGGGCGTGAAGATGGATGGGGATCTCGGTGGCTTCCATGTCGATCATGGCCCGGGAAGCAGGCCAAGCCGTGGTCGCCTTCCATTCATTGGAATCGGCGGCAAGGGCCAGACGGACCTTGGCCAACCCCTCTTGATTGAGCACCATCAACCACTCAAGAACAGGTTCCAAGACCGACTGGGATTCGGCCGGAGCGCGGGTTTTCCCCTTCTTCTACGATCACGGGGCCATGGCGGCAAGAGAGAGCCGGCGCCGGCGTCAAATCGGGGAGAAGAGCCAAGTTTTCTCAGAACAGTGGATGAGCCAAGGGCAAGCATGGCAAGCAATGAAGGCGGGGCTGCAATGGCAACGGGTGGCCGCTATGCTTGCCAGATATCAAGACTGCGTAGAGAAGTGGGGGTGCCCATGTCCCGTCAAGCGCCACGCGTCAACCGAGGCCGCAGGCAGTTGGGGCCCGCGGCGCTTCACACTTTCCCTTTGGCTTCGCCTCGAAGCCAAGTTCGAGCGCACCCTGGGCCCGAGGGCTACTGTCGGCGTTTTGGGAATGGGGGTATGCACACGTTCCTGCCTTCGGCCCACGGTGTAGCTTCATCGACGGCCCCGTACGGCACATTTCAGCATCACCAACTCAAGACCCTCGCGAGGGGCCAAGCCTCGCGAGGCGGATGACACCAAGACCTCCACGAGGAGCGGACATTTCTATGCAAGCCTCACCTCGCGAGGTTCGGATGACGTGAGCCATGACGACCAAGGCCAGGTGGGCGTAAGTGGGCGCAGTGTACCAGTTTCCTCTTCGGTGCTAAGGAGGCAAGCGCAGGCGTGGATTCCTGAGGAATCAGCCAAAGGTTTCCGTTCCCGTGCAACATGACCAAGACCGCCAGGACGGCAGGACGGAGGTCATCACCGAGCCCACCACGGCGTCACGACCAGAGGCTTTGGCAGGCAAAGACTACTTTTGTCAGGATAACATGTACTAGTTGTCTCCCTTCGAATTGGCCGTTGTGGGATCCCTTCCCGCCTTCATTTGGGAAGAGGACCAAGGCCACTATAAATAGGACTTAGCCACCACCATAGAGGGGGGCGAGATCCATTCCACCCTCACATTCATCAGCTCACTCGAGCCCAAGAACATCTCTCCTCCTGAGGCTTTTGGCCATTGTACTAGTTCATCCTCAGCCCCTCGAGGCCAATCCACCACAAAGCAGGAGTAGGGTTTTACACCGCAAGGTGGCCCGAACCTGGGTAAACTACTGTTTCCCTTTTCATCACAGTTCGTCGAGCTAGGCCGTGAGATTAGCGAGTAGGAAGACTGGGGACGACGAGTTCTTCGCACACACCCCATATTTTGAACCTCTTAAGGGTTTGCGGAACCCGAAATCCGACAGTGGAGAAGTAGATCGATGGAGGAGTACAACCGATACGCGAGGATCGTAGACGGCGACACTGTGAAGCTAGCTAGGATGTTGGAGATATAGTCTTGGTTTGACAACAAGGACCAACTAGCGGCGACAGCGACATCCATGGCCAAATATCTGCAACAGAGCGAAAAGGCGGTGATACTACCGAAGAGAGTCGCACGGGAGTACATAAAGCTGCTCCTCTGGGCCATGGAGCAAGCAGATTCACCGAATCTGATCGTGAGGGAGCGGTGGTGGGAGTATCGATCCCAGATGGAGCATTTACCAGAGATTGAAGGATCAAGCATCTACAGGGGGCGTGCCAGAGCGAGCCGGTGGAGTGTTCGTCGACCGAACCCTACTGCAAGAGGAGAAAAGCAGTTGGCCCGAGGATGCTTCCTCGCCATCCTCTCCTCGCCGTTCACATTGCCTCACGGGGCGGCTGTCTGGCACCGAGGAATAGGAGTGGACTACCCCCCAACCCAATAGTCGGGCAGGTTGTGAATTGTCAGGAGGAGCTTAGGGTTGTCAGGATTTGCAGGTTGTGAATTCTGTTTTGTGTTGTGTATTTTGAGATTACTTTCAGATATAAATGTCTTTCGAATTTCAGATTTGCAGTATTGAGCATATGAAGTATTTTATGAATTCCAGGGATCTCTTTTTAGCACATAAAAAATGTAGTTTCATATAAAAGTGCAGACAATGTGATTCTCAGAGAAGAAACTGCAAGTTTCAGTTTCTGATAAGAAACTGCAAGTTTCAGAGGCAGAGCAATTATATTAACACGCCCTTTTCAAACAGGGATAACATCATGTTGGAAGTTTTATTCATGGTCAAAAATGGAACTACCAGCCAGTTAATATCATGCTAATCAACATTGATGCATAGCACATCTTCATATGAAGCACAGTCAAAAAGATATGCTATTTTCAAAATGCCCACACAATGTCGAGTGTGTGAAAAACAAAGAAAACAAGGGACGAAGTTTTGGCAAGTGTTGGACGTGGTGTGCGTAGATGGCAATGGGGACCCACATGTCAATAATGTCAGAGGAAAAAAAATTGGAGATATTTTCACTGCATTAGGTGGAATCGAACCCGGCTAGAACAACGGTCGGGTAGTGTCACTTGGCCACTAGGCTAGTTCAGTAGTTTCGGTAGAAATAAGGCACTGCATCTAGGATGCCTTTGCCCGCTCCGGTGGTTCATTCTCATCCTCCGCCTTTGTGTGCTCGCCGCGGCGCCACTGCCTGCGGTTGTGAACATGCTGAACAAACAAGGGGAATCTGGAGAGGACTGTAGGTGGAGAGGCGGACAGTCGGGACCCACCACGTCTATGGCCATACGCAAGCAAGTGCCTCACTGAAAAAATACTTCCTCCTAATGCTATACTGACGTAGCGGCCCACGGGATTGTCAACATAGTTACATTTTTTTGAGGTGCTTCAACGTAGTTACTAAAGGAGATAAATTTACAACGAAGCCGGTGAGCTGGCAGGTATCATTAATTATCAGTGGGCCATCAAGTATCAGCTGGGTTGTGGGCTGCCCCGGCTAGGCTTTCTTTTTTAACATATCAGCCCCCGACATGCCGGTTTGTATTTTCTTGAGGTCCGTCATGTATCGACCGACCTATAGATCTCCCATCCTAGGTTTTGTTTTTCTTGAAACATCAGCAGCCCAACTTATGTTTTTTTTGAAGGAAACACAGAGGTCTGTTCTATTTTTTATAAGAATAGGAACACCAAGTCCAACTTATGTTTCCCTTCTACTATATTATATATATATATATACATATATATATATATAATTTTATATGTTATTACATACTATTTTTATTGTCATCATATATTTAATAGATACTTACATATATAAGAAAATAGTATCCCACGTCTTATTAACTTATAAAAATAATTTTTTAACAATAAAATCTTGGATTTCTTAAATTAAGGCAATGAAAATCCTGGTGATTGTGTACAAAAGCTTGGTAAGATTTAAGGACCAATGTAATAATAAATCACATATTATTTAAATATATTTATAACAAAATGCTCAGCCCCTGTTTATTTTTTGATAACATTGTTGTGCCCAACCCAACATTATAATTAGAACCAGCCCAGCAAAATGGTGTATATCGAGAAAGTGCAAATGGGCTGTAATTTTTTTAAAAATGGGCCGCATGGACGCTACATTATTTGTTCACCCGGCCTAGCAAATGGACTATAATTCTAAAAAAGATCAAATGGACTGTAAATTCTGAAAAAATGGGTTGAATATGTGCCACATTTTTGGAGGCTGAAATGAGGGCCAAAAGGTCGAAGCCAACGCAAGTCGTTGTCAACTTAGTCAACAAATGATTCTGACACCGATAGCCGTTGGATTTACATCCAACGACCGGCATCCATCTTCAATCTCTCGTCTTCTTCCTCCAGCGCCACCGGGACCACCTGCTCCCACCTCGTGCTGCTAGCAGCTCTACTTAGCACACTTCGCTGTGAAGCGCTACCCCACCATCGACAAGGCCACCCCTCAACCCCTCCACATGTTCTGTTCTTCTCCACCGACTTTCGAATCACGCCGCACCAGAACTAGTTAACCCTCGTACACCTCTCCGTCTGCGACTCCACTCCCGCGTCTTCCCATGTCCGGCTCGTTGCTGTCTGGGGCCTCGCCGTCATCCACCACCTTGGATGCGCTCGGCGCGGCGTGGTCAACACACAAAAAAATGAATATTCCCCCTGCTAGTTGGGACCCACCATAGTGGGAGGCTGACTTGTGGGCCTACTAAGTTGACGCGGGCAGAGGGCTTTGTCAACTTTGTCAATATGAATGATTCTAGTTCCAGTGACCGTACGATGTCCATCCAATGGCCGCAGTGTTTCTTCAACCTCTGGTCTTCTTGCTCTAGCCGCCCAAACCAGCGCCGGTCGTGCCGCCTGCTCCTGCCTCCTATGGACAGCTATGCTGCCGCGGAGGCCTCACCGCCCCTACTACTCCCACCACTGGCCAGGCCATCCCTCTACTCGCCCACACCACATGTTATTCTGTGGCGACGGCAGCCTCACACCACAGCCAAAGCAGTGAACCCTCGTACTCCTCTCCACGTGGGCATCCACTCTCGCATCTTCCCCGGCTCCACGTCGTCCCCTTCCTAGGCCTCGTTGTCGTCCACCGCCTTGGTGCTCTCGGCGCGACGTGGTCAACGTGGTCAAGGAACGACTTCCATCGGAAGAGGACTAAATGTGGAGAGGCTGACACGTGGGTCCACGACCGAAGCAAGGAAGTTCAACCTTATTACGCGTAAAATAAATATTCCTCAAACTGACAGCAGGGACCCACCGGAAGGGACTCTGTATTTTGCGAAAAAATTGTTTCCCCCTAACAGCTGGGACCTACCAACTACATGTTCGCACGCAAGGAAGTGCCTCTATATTAGGCGTGAAAAAATGAATCCTCCCCCTGACTACTGGGACCCACCAGCTACATCTTCGCATGCAAGGAAGTGCCTCCTTATCCTCCCTGACAGCCGGGACCCACCTGGTCGAAGTGTATGTAGCGTTGTCATTCTGGTCGTGAATGTGTACGTACATACTAGTCAATCCGTTTGTCCGCAGGCTGCAGCAATGAACCGTGGCTGAGTAAGGAAGGGCACATGTCGTAGTAGAGGAGAGGACGTAGCATGTACACGTACGTACAGCTAGGGTGCAAGAAAGTAAATATGGCCACGTACGTACATACATACGGGCGGGGTCTCGAACGCCTACTTGCACATACGTACGGCCAGGGCTCGTGTACATGGAGAGGCAGCGACGGCGTCCTATTCATCGGCAGCCAACCGGCTGGGTCGGAACAGAGAAACTGTGTCGTCATGTTCATCTGGAGGCAACCGAATGCGTCTGTCGGCGTTCTGGGAACAGGGGTACCCAGACTTGCCTGCCTGCGGCCCATGGCGTGGCTCCATCGACGGCCTAGTACGGCCCAGCTTCGACATCAACAACTCAAGACCCTCGCGAGGGGCCAAGCCTCGCGAGGCGGACGACATCAAGACCTCCACGAGGGGCGGCCTCCTCAGGCTGGCTCCCAAGGAGCGGAGATCTCAATGCAAGGCTCAACTCGTGAGGTTCGGATGACGTGAGCCATGATGACCAAGGCCAGGCGGGCGCCAGCGGGTGTAGTGTACCAGTTTCCTCTTTGGTGCTAAAGAGTCAAGCGCAGGCGCGGAGTCCTGAGGAATCAGGCAAAGGTTTCCATTCCAGTGCAACAAGACCAAGACCGCTAGGACGGCAGGACGGAGGTCATCGCCGAGCCCACCATGACGTCACGACCAGAGGCTTTTGCAGGCGAAGACTACTTTTATCAGGATATCATGTACTAGCTGTCCCCCCTCGAATTCGGCCGTTGTGGGATACCTTCCCGCCTACATTTGGGAAGAGGACCAAGGCCACAATAAATAGGACTTAGCCACCACCATAGAAGGGGATGGATCATTCAGACCATCCTCTCACCCACCAGCTCATCGGGCACAAGAACACTTCTCCTCCTGAGGTTGTTCTCCCATTGTTCTAGTTCATCCTCAGCCCCTCGAGGCCAATCCACCACAAAGCAGGAGTAGGGTATTACACCGCAAGGTGGCCGGAACCTGGGTAAACTACTGTGTCTCTTTTCCATTCAGTTCATCAAGCTAGGCCGTGAGATTAGCAAGTAGGAAGACTGGGGGGACGAGTCCTTCGCACGCACCCCAGAGTTCGAACCTCTCAAGGTGAGGGAGTCCTGTATTAGGGGGTCCCCGGGCGTCCGGGCTATGAGACATGGGCAGGACTGGTGGGCCGGATTGGACTCTCCTTTGCGTGGATGGTAAGCTTGGCGTTCGGATGTATAGTTTCCTTTCTCTGTAAACCGACTTTGTACAACCCTAGGCCCCTCTGGTGTCAATATAAACTGGAGGGTTTAGTCCGTAGAGGCAATGATAATCATAATCATATAGGCTAGACATCTAGGGTTTAGCCATTATGATCTCGAGGTAGATCAACTCTTGTAACCCCTATACTCATCAAAGTCAATCAAGCAGGAAGTAGGGTATTACCTCCATTAAGAGGGCCCGAACCTGGGAAAACATCATGTCCCCTGCCTCTTGTTACCTTCGATCCTCAGATGCACAGTTCGGGACTCCCTACCCTAGATCGGTCGGTTTTGACACCGACATTGGTGCTTTCATTGAGGGTCCCACTGTGTCGTCAATAGAAGGCTCGATGGCTCGTTCGATCGTCTACAATGATGCCGTTTCCGGGGAAGCTTTCCTCCCCAGCCAGATTTTTGTATACGGTGGCTTCGTTCTGCGTGCCAACTTGATTGGCCACCTCAAACAGATCGACACCTACGCCCCTGGTCATCAGATCAGTTTCGGGAACCTAAATTATATCGCTGATATCCGAGGAGACTTGATCTTCGAAGGTTTCGCGGCCCCGACCACTGCTCTGGCCTTAGATCCGGAGCAAACGACCAGGTCCGAAGATGGGAGTTTGGAGCCCACTGGACTCTCCGCTACAAACCGCACTATCGAGTATCCGGAGGCGATTATGTCCACGGCAAACTCGGAATTAGACCGGGTTCCCCCTATCACTGAAAGGCCGGACTCGCCCCGGACTCTAGATCCGAACTCTTGAAGTCCGCGCCAAGCAGGCATGGCCAGGAGGTTTTCACCTCGGCCAGCCCCGCGGACTCTCGCTTCCCTGTCCAAACCTCCCTCCTAAACGAGGCTCTGGACTTAATGCGATCCCTTGCCATTACAGAGGAATCACTTCCGAATTACACCCAGGCCGGACTAGGGGCTGAGAGCGGGGAATTTCACGCCCCACCCACCTCCCACTTGATAGCCATTATCGAAGATTTAACCGACATGCTGGACTACGCCTCCGAAGACATCGACGGCATGGATGACGATGCCGGAGACGAACAAGGCCATGACCGGCCGATCACCGGGCATTGGACGGCCACCTCCACATATGACGTGTATATGGTGGACACACCCAAAGAGGATGACGATGACGACATGAAGGATCTAGTTGAGGACAAGCCTGCTGAGGCACCTCCAAAGCATCAACGTCAGCGGCGCCGCTCAAAATCGCGTCGCGAAAAAGACAGCAATACCGGAACCGCAGATAATAACACTCCAGAGAACGCCGAAGACCCCGAAGCCCCTGTCGAGCCAACATCCGAACAGGATGATTGGGAGGATGGGCAAGTTAACCCTAACGATCCAGTCGGGAACGAGGACTCGGAGGATAGTAAGTATCTACCAATCTCCGAGGATGATGTGAGCCACGGTGACGAAGACTTCATCGTGCTAGAGGAAACCCTCGAGTAGGAGCACTTTAAGCGCTGGCTAATCGCCACTGCGAGAAGCCTAAATAAGAAGCAGCAGCAGCTCAAGCTGAATAGGATACGCTCAATAACAGATGGACTAAAGTCCTAGCAGCAGAAGAATACGGCCTCGAACGCCCAACTAAGAGCTACCCGAAGTGCAAGCTACTACCACAATTTGAAGACAAGGCCCTTGAGCCAATACCGCTGTCGGATGTGGGGTTCCGACAAACCCTTAAGGTTCGAACACTAGGGTGCGCGCGAAGTCTTTCCCTCCTACCGATCTATGCCCTAGCTCGCTAAGATCTCGCGGACGAACTCGACGAGCTCGCCACACAGAAAGACACGAGATTTATATTGGTTCAGGCCACCGTTGTGGTGTAATACCCTACTCCAGTGTGGTGGTGGTGGATTGCCTCTAGGGCAGATGATGAACAGTACAAGGGAAGAACAGCCTCCTGAGGTTGAGGTGTTTTTGTGGGTAGGCTCTCGATCGGGTTGGATCAAGCTAAGATGAGATGCCTCTACTATGGTGGCTAGCTCTACTTATATAGGCCCTAGTCCTCTTCCCAAATATCGAGTGGGAAGGGAGCCAACAACGGCGGGCAAATTTGAAGGGGGACAGCTAGTACAAGCTATCCTGACAAAAGCGGTCTTCGCGTGCGAAAAGCTCTGGTGGTGACGCTGCCTTGGGCTCCACGATGACCTCCGCCTTGCCGTCCTCCTGGTCGTGGACTCGTTGCACCAATATAGCAACCTTTGCCTGATGCCTCGGTACTCTTCGCCTGCGCTGGCCTCCTTAGACCAAAGAGGAAATAAGGACGCTGCGCCCACCTGGCACCCGCCTGGTGTCCTGCGTCATGGCTCACGTCACGAGGGCCTCGTGAGGTTTGCCCCGCCTTGATATCTTCGCTCCTCGTGAGCCTGCCTGGCTAGGCTACTCCAGAGGAGGTCTTGCGTCGTCTGCCTCGTGAGGCTTGGACCCTCGCGAGGGTCTTTGATGCCTTGTTGATGAAGATGGGTCGTACGGCCTACTTGCTTAGCCACGCTGTGGACCGCAGGCAGGCAAGTCTGGGGACCCCCGTTCCCAGAACGCCGATAGTAGCCCCCAGGCCCAAGGTGCGCTCGGGCTTGGCTTCGCGGCGACGCCAAGGGTCAAGATTGGAGCACCGCCGGCCCCAAAAGCCTGCGGCCTTGGTTGACGCGTGGCGGTTGATTGGACGTGGGCGTCTCCGCTTCCGCATGTCGTCTCGGCAACTACATGACTTGACAAGTCCCTGCGACATGCAAGGAAAACCATCGTTACCTGTGATCGTGGGAGACGCCGGTTGGCCTTCTCTTGCTATAAATGGGGAGGGGGGCGGAGCCCCCGTCGCCCATCTCTTCCTCGCTTGCTTTCTTCTTCTTCCTTGCTCCACTGCTGACAACAATGGCGCCTATCAGAAGGTTTTCTGCCGAAGAGAAAGGAAAGGCTCCCCGTGATGGTCCGGGGCCACTTCCGCCGAAGAAAAGGTCAATCCATCGCCGTGATGAAGCGGCGATGCAGGTGGTGACGAGGCCTTGGTGCGAGCGGCCTCCTCCGGGGTACCCGCTTCCCTTGTACGCCCGAGCCGAGGGCTCGGGAGGTCGGAGCGACGAGCAGCACCGCCCGCGCCGCGTCCAGGGTCGCCGCATCGCGACAACGCGTGCCGCTGCCCCTGGGATCCACGCCGCGGACTCCTCGCGTGAGTTGGTGCTGTGGGCGTCGATTCCTCCAAGCTCCTGGATCCGCTTCCCGCGTTTCTTTTCCGACATGATGCCGCCGAGGGGGCCTCTCTAGCTCTGGTTGCAGCACGCCGTCTGCAGCGCTCCGGCGACCGGAGCGGAGATCGAAGCGGTTCCCACCGGCAAGATCTTGATGACCCGCGGCTGGGGGGAGATCACACGGGTCTGCCGTGTGAGGGGCGCCCTCGCGATCCACTTCGAGTACGACAGCGCTTCCACGCTCTTCTTCAAGGTCTTCGATGCCGAGGGCCACCGCCTGGAGTGCTGCCCCGGAGAGGAGCGCCAAACCGACGCGCGCTCTGCTCGCGGCTACTCCAGCAGCAGTAGCCCTTGGGAGTCCAGTAGCTCTCCTGAGCTTTACGAGACTCTAGAGATGAGCGACGACAGCTACGTGCCCCCGAGGTCTCGCCGCGCTCAGAGCAGAGCTGCGATGCCCGGCCGTCACCGCCGCTGATCTGGATGGGGTTGGCGCTGGCCCTCCGTGGCCCACTGTTGATGATGGCGTCCGCAACGGAAGGGTGTAGATAGGATTCCCCTTAGTATCGGCTTTTGTTTCCTGCGAAGAATCATGAATTACCACGTGGGGGCATGTAAGGATCTGCAATGTCTTTTGTACTTATCTTCCTTGTTATGAAAACTTAGCGAGTGCGTGTCCCGTGAAGGCTCGCTCCCCCTTTCTTTCCCCGCGATGGCTTGTTGCTCTACGCTGATAGGTCCTGGTCCCCAGGTGGCTACAGTCATCGCTGGTATGCCAGGTCGCGTGCCCTGGTCAAGGCCAGGAGGTGTGCGGCCCAAGGTCCAGTAAGAGCCCCTCAGACGCGATGCTCAGGAGGTCCCCCTTAGCGCTCAAGCGGCCATGGTAAGGCAAGAGAGGGACTTGACGTGGCCGCAACGGGGTCACGGCAAGGCGAGGGTGATCATCAGGCCCCAATATTTGGCCGATCCGAGAGCGGGACTTATCTTGTCGACTTCGGGGCGACTCCTGATGCTGCGCTGGAGCTGCGCGCCTACTCGTGCGGCATAGCTAGGCCAGCCCGTACGAGTTTCCCTCCCCTCATGCTCTCCTTAGTGCTCTACGTCCTCAGGTCCCGGCCCTCGAGCGAGCTCAGCCGCCGCTGGTATGCCAGGTCGCGATGCCGTGGTCAAGGCCAGGGGGTGAGGGCTAGAGAGCCAGTAAGAGCTCCTGAGTCGCGATGCACAGGAGCCCCCCTTTTAACGCGCAAGCGAATCACACGAGAGAAAAGGAGACTCGCGGTGCCGCCTGCTATCCTTCCCGCGGGATCCCTGTGAACAAGCACAAGAAGAAACACGGTTTGCCGTTACAGCTGTCAGCCTGCCGCTGGTTGCTCTAGATGACATGAAGGCACTGAGGGCCTGGTGAGGTGACGTGCGCGGGGCGTGCCACGAGCCAGAGCTCGACCGGTCATGTTTGTCGACGTGACAGGGACGGACCCATGCACCAGCGCCGCGCCTGTGTCGAGGCCCCGGGGGAGGTAATGATTAGGCAGGTGGTAGCAGTTGGCAGGTTAAGCATGGAGAGCAGATCAGCTTAGGTAAATGCAGGAAGATACATGCCACTGGGTCCGGCCCGAGCGGCTTGGGGATGATGCAGCCCGAGGGGCGCCCCCAACAAGGTAAGCTAAAGACGTAAGCAAAAGGGATACATGCCACAGGGGTGGACCCATGTGGCCTCAGAATAATGCAGCCCGAGGGGTGCTCCCAGCTAAACGAGCTTGGAAGATGTCACCTGGTTCTGTAGATGAAGTAGAGTTGGTGCAGCTGAAGGCGTGCGTTGAAGAAACGACTCCTCATGAGCCACCGGGACCCTGAGCCTCGCGAGGTTCCTTGAAGACCGTCTCCATCTTCTCCAGGACGGCGTGGTACCTGGCGTCCTGAGCCGTCAGGAGACGCCACAGGTCGTGTTGATAGGCTGACTCCACACTCGGCAAGCCGAAGGGCATGCGAACGTAGCTGTGTGGTGGGCCTTCGTAGCGGCCCACGCGTGATGGCCAGAAGCGCTCCTGAGATGCGGCCCTATTGAGCCCTGGGACGTCGATGCAGCCACGCAGCCCAGCATCCTCGCCAGGATGCGGAGCTGCGCCTCGTGAGCGGCTGTCGACGCGCATGGCCCTTGCAGCTTGCAGTTCCTGAGTGGTCTTGGTGGTGAACTCCTGAGTGGTGGGCACTCCTTGCCCTGTGCTCTCCTGAGGGTCACATGCCGCGAAGCACGCCTCCAAGTGGTGCCCAAGCGCCTCCCTCGTGAGGTTGGCAAGGTCTGAGGCCCTCTAGAGGAGAGCCCCCGAGCCCTGCCTGAGTAGGGCGCCGGGCGCGCCTTCCTATGCGATGGAGGGAGGCGCCCCTGGAGCGGGCGCTGATCCTGACGAGGCTCCTGCCGCGACACCATCCTCCTGAGGTCCTGCACGGCGCGGATTCTTCTTCTTGGGGATGGCCTCCGGAGGGCCTTCATTTCTGATGTCAGGGTCGTCGATTGCTGCGGCTTGAAAGGCGCGCTCGAGGGAGCACACCGCATCCCTCTCTTCACACGGGACCGTGATGATTCCTTCGCTACCTGTCATCTTGAGAACGTTGTAGCCGTGATGAGTGACTGCCATGAACTTGGCCAGGGCTGGATACCCGAGGATGGCATTGTACGGCGGGTGGATGTGCGCGACGTCGAAGTTGATGAGCTCGGTGCGGTAGTTCTTGCGCTCCCCGAAGGTGACAGGCAGGCGGACCCGCCCTATCGATGGGGAAAGGGCCGCCCAACGAGGACGACGATGAAGAGCCTCACCCACCGAACACAGGGGATTTCCCCCGAGGTAAAAACGGTGAATATGATCTATGTTACTCATATCCCTAAGCGGGAGCGCAAGCGCGCATTAAGGGACGTCTATGCCATACAGCTAGTCACCCCAAAATTTAACCCATGGTCAGCCTGTCCGATCACTTTTGATCGTAGAGACCATCTGACCAGTATCCATCATGGAGGTTCGGCAGCATTGGTCCTCGATCCATTTATCGACGAATTCCATCTCACGTGAGTCCTCATGGACGGTGGCAGCAGTCTTAACCTGCTTTATCAGGACACTGTCCGTAAAATGGGTATTGATCCATCAGAATCAAGCCTACTAAAACCACCTTTAAAGGAGTGATACCCGGCGTCGAGGCCTATTGTACAGGGTCCATAACGCTGGAAGTAGTCTTCGGCTCACCGGATAATTTCCGTAGAAAGACTTGATCTTCGACATCGCCCCCTTCCACAATGGCTATCATGCACTGCTCGGACGGACCGCTTCGTCCGTTTCAATGTAGTCCTGTACTACGCTTATCTAAAGCTCAAGATGCCTAGACCACGTGGCATTATAACAGTCAATGGAAACATGGAGCGCTCCCTCCGTACTTGTCGGTGTTCTGGGATCGGGGGTGCCCATACTTTCCTGCCTGCGGCCCAATGCGTGGCTCCACCAACGGCCTGGTACGGCCCGGCTTCAGCAGTGACAACCCAAGACCCTCGCGAGGGGCCAAGCCTCACGAGGCGGACGACACCAAGACCTCCCTGGGAGCGGCCTCACCAGGCTGGCTCCCGAGGAGCGGAGATCTCTATGCAAGGGGTACCTCGCGAGGTTCGCGTGACATGAGCCATGACGACCAAGGCCAGGCGAGCGCCAGCGGGCGCAGTGTACCAGGTTCCTCCTTGGTGCTAAAGAGGCAAGCGCAGGCGAGGTGTCCCGAGGCGTCAGGCAAAGTTTTCCATATCGGTGTAACAAGACCAAGACCAGCAGGACGGCAGGACGGAGGTCATCATGGAGCCCACATCTTCATCACCACCAGAGCCTTTGGCAGGCGAAGACCACCTTTTGTTAGGATAGCTTGTACTAGTTGTCCCTTTCAAACTTGGCCGTTGTGAAATCCCTTCCTGACTAACATTTGGGAAGTGGACCAAGGCCTCTATAAATAGGGCAAGCCACCACCGTAGAGGAGGAGTGAACCGGGACGAGTTCATGAGCTCCTCAAGCACAAAGAACACCTCACCTCCTGAGGGTGTTCATCCACTGTACTAGTTCATCCTCAGCCACTCGAGGCAATCCACCACCACACTAGAGTAGGGTATTACACCGCGAGGTGGCCCGAACCAGTATAAACCTCGGTGTCTCTTGTTCTTTGGGTTCATCGAGCTAGGTTGTAGGATCATGAGCGAGCGAGCTAGGGAGATCGAGTTCCTTGTGCGCACCCTAGAGTTCGAACCTCACAAGGGTTTGCCGGATCCTGTAATCCGACATTTGGCGCGCCAGGTATGGGTGCACCGAAGCCTTTCCTCCATCGATCCACGCTCCACCGCTCCGCCAGTTTCATGGCTGATGCTCGTCGAGCCCCGCTGAGCGCCGGGCCGCTCTCAACGCTCACGTCGCCCGTCAGCGGGCCTCCCCGTCACTCTCCATCACCTGCTGCCAACGCCGCCACCGGCTCGGCGGGGAACGAGCAGCAGGCTTCGTTGCGGCACCCTTCCGTGCGGCGGGATGGACGCACCGCCACCCGTCGTTGACTCTGGCCGGCTTGTCGTCCAATGCTCGTCGCGCACCCACAGACGTGCAGGCCGCGCTGCTCATGGCACGCGAGCTCCTGCATTACTGCCCCGTCGATGACCTCTACGAAGACTTTCTGGACCGCATCGCCGAGCTCGTCAGCGCTGCTAGGGGCTCTCGTGCACCATCTCTCTCGTTGCCTCGTCCACCTCCTGTTGCGGTCGATGTAGCCCATGAAGCACCTCCGCACAGGGCGCCTGCGCGTGAAGAAGGAAGCTACCAGGAAATCCCACGGTCGCAAGAAGACACTCTTGCACTCCCAGCACCACCATGTCAAGATCGTGCGCCACCCATGGTGGCAGCGCGTGGGTACCACGACCAGGCTCCACCTCCAAGACGGGCTCCAGCGACAACAGCAGGCTGCCGTGCCTTCAGCCTAGAGCTACGCAGCTCATCTGGCCCGGCAAGTTCAAGCCCGACCTGCCTCCGCGCTACGATGGCACCCCGACCCTACTGAGTTCTTGCAGCCCTATGAGCAGAGCATCGAGCCAGCCAACGGCGACGAGAAGGTCATGGCGAACTGGTTCCCCATGGCTCTCAAAGATGGCGCGTGCTCGTGGCTGCTGAACTTGGCCGCGGGATCAATCTCCTCGTAGGGCGAGCTGCGCGAGCGTTGCGTCGCCAACTTCCAGGGCACTCGCGACCGCCCACCTGCCGCTGGTGACCTGCGGTGCATTAAGCAACAGCCAGGAGAGACCCTGCAGAAGTACATCCAGCGCTTCAACAACGCTCACCTCAAGATCCCCAAGGTGACGGATGAGGCCATCATCTCAGCGTTTTCTGATGGCATCCGCGACATCAAGATGAAGGAGGAGCTCGCCATCCACGAGGATCTATGCACGGCTCTGGAGATGTTCAACATGGCAACCAAGTGCACAAGAGCTGAGGAGGGGCGCCTCTCCCTCCTCGAGCTTCCAGCTGCCGACCCAGAAGACAAGAAGGCCAGGACCAAGGATGTGAAGCGCCAGGGAGCGGCCGTGCTCACGGCTGAACTAGAGATAAACGCGGCTGCGACCACCCGGAGTCATCCAAGGGCAGCCGTCCATTCTGCGCCTTCCACAACGTACACAGCCACAACACCAACGACTGTCAGGAGCTCAGGGCCATCCGCGATGGGCGCTTCGGTCGACGCCCCGAGTACAACGACTAGGGCTACGGCCGCGAAGGAGGCAGAAGTGGAGGGGTCTGGGACGACCATGGCCCCCGCCAGGAGTGGCGCGACCGGCCTCGTGAGGATCGATGGCAGGACCAGCCTCGCGAGGGCGCCTGGAGAGACCAGCCTCGTGAGGACCGTCCGTAGGGCAAGGCTGGGCTCCCTCTGCTACCATCACCACCGAGGAGGAACGACAACCATCACCAGGACGAGGGGGCTGGGGGCTTCCAGGAGCCTCGCGCCATCGCTTGCATCTTGGGTGGCGCTCAGGCCCCCGCCTCCCAACGCATCTTCAAGCAGTTTGCTCGCGAGGTGAATGCAGCCCTCCCCAGGCTCGAGGCCACGTGCCTGCTCAGGTGGTCCAAGTGCACCATCACCTTCAGCTCATTCGACCAGCTCAAGTGCATGGCAACTGCCGGCGCACTCCCGATGCTCTACTCGCCCATCATCAGCAATGTCCAAGTCACCAAGACCCTCATTGACGGCCGCACAGGGCTCAATGTCTTGTCTGTCGAGACGTTCGACCACCTCCAAGTGCCATATGATCAGCTGCAGCCTACCAAGCCCTTCTCAGGAGTGACCGACGGCTCCACCACCCCGATCGGGCAGGTCCGCCTCCCTGTCACCTTTGGCAAGCGCGACAACTACCGCACCGAGCTCATCGACTTCGACGTCGTCCACATCCGCCTGCCGTACAACGCCATCATCGGGTACCCAGCCCTCGCCAAGTTCATGGAAGTGAGTCATCATGGTTACAACATCCTCAAGATGCCAGGTAGCTGTGGCGTCATCACAAGGGGCGCGGGCGCGCCTGGAGCGAAGCCAGGCGCTGCGACAAGAACTCCTTGACCATCATGGCCCCCGTCAGCTTCTCCTCCCTCGGATCGTCAGGCTTCAGGTCGGCCGCTATCCTCCCCAGCATCTGCTCCACCCGCGGGTCGGTAAGCTTCGCGCTGCTCCACCCGTCGTGAGGCACGGGCATCCCCATCGGCAACACCAGCCGAGGGTAGGGGATCTTGGCGCCCATATGGACCCACTTGTTCTGGAAGCCATCTGCTTTCTTCCCTGCTCTCGAGATTGCGTTGCTTCCGTTGGCCGGAACAAAGTTGGCGTACCCCGAGCATGGGCCAAGCTTGTTCCGGAGGTAGAATAAGTGGCGAAGCAGTGCCACGGACGACATCACCCCCACGAATGCCTCACAGTAAAAGGCAAAGATCGATAGGAGGAGGACAAAGTTGGGATTAATATGGAGGGCGTGAAGCTTGTAATGGGGGAGGACGGCGTAGAAAAACTCAAAGAAGGGGGGGACCAGCCCCGCGGAGACACTGTGCATGAAGAAGGGGTAGAAGGTACTACCAGAGGCCTCCGACTCGGCGGAGCTGACCCGAAGCACGATCTCTCCTCCTTCATTGTTGTCGCCCGCTGCCGTCAGGTTCGCGGTGGCAAAGTTCTTCTACGAGACATTGGGCGCGCCCAAGGCGGGCTTGTACCAAAATTGCGAGCGTGCGGCCTCCGCCTTGTCGGACGCCATCGGCTGCAGGCTCGGAGAGGAGTTCGTGCGGATCTGGAGTCTCTTGGGGCAAAGACAAGAAAGGGGATCTGGAGCAAGGCGAAGGAAGGCAATGAAGGCTCTGCAGTGCGTGGCAGCCTTTTGTCAGGCAAGAACGGTTACCGAGGCAGCGTGGGGAAGCGAAGACGCCCACGTCCCTTCAATCGCCACGCGTCAATCAAGGCCGCAGGCGGTTGGGGCCCGCACCGCTCCGCAGTTGCCCTTTGGCTTCGCCTCGAAGCCAAGTTCGAGCGCGCCTTGTGCCCGGGGGCTACTGTCGGTGTTCTAGAATAGGGGGTGGCCAGACTTGCCTGCCTGCGGCCCAATGTCTGGCTCCACTAGCGGCCTAGTACGGCCCAGCTTCAATAGCGACAACCCAAGACCCTCGCGAGGGACAAGCCTTGCGGTGCAGATGACACCAAGACCTCCCTGGGAGCGGTCTCACCATGCTGGCTCCCGAGGAGTGGAGATCTCTATGCAAGGGGCACCTCGCGAGGTTCACGTGACGTGAGCCATGACGAACAAGGCCAGGTGGGTGCCAGCAGGCGCACTTTACCTGTTTCCTCTTTGGTGCTAAAGAGGCAAGCACAGGCGAGGAGTCCCGAGGCGTCAGGCAAAGGTTTCCATATTGGTGCAACAAGACCAAGACCAGCAGGACGACAGGATGGAGGTCATCACGGAGCCCACAACAGCGTCATCACCAGAGCCTTTGGCAGGCGAAGACCACCTTTTGTCAGGATAGCTTGTACTAGTTGTCCCCCTTCAAACTTGTCCATTGTGGAATCCCTTCCCGCCTAACATTTGGGAAGAGGACCAAGGCCTCTATAAATAGGGCTAGCACTACAGGAATCAGCTATTTTGCCGTCTGCCACGGCAGACGGCAAAGGCATGAACGGCGGACGGCAAAGGCCTTTGCCGTCAGCCGCGGACGGCAAAAGGCTCCGGCAAATTTTATTACGTCCATGCAACCTACACTCTAATAGGTAATGATAGGTCCTAATCCCACCCGAGTATGTTTAGATTGGGTTCATTTTCCCATGCTATGCTCCGGATCCTACGCAAAATTTCGGCAGCACCTCCCCGCTGTTCTCCTGATACACGTCTCTGCAATAAACAGAGAGGATGTGTACCCGGAGAACAACAGGGGAGGCACTGACGAAACTTATGCGTCAGATCCGGAGCAAAGCATATGGGAAAATGAACCCAATCTAAACATACTCGGGCTGTCCATGGATAGCGTTGGACAATTCGAAAGAATCAAGGTTATAAATATGCAAATGCATGCATATTTATAACTATGACGCTTTCGAGCGGGAGACACATATTGGTTACGCATACTGATGATTCAAGACACATATATAGCTAGCTATCAAGTTTCATCGGCACGAACACCGGAACAGAGCAAATAATTAACGGTGGAGGAGGACATGTCATTTGTGCTCACCCACGAACGAAGGGGCAGAGCTCGTCAAACGCACGACGAGGTCGTCGACCACCAAACCTCGCAGCGATGAAACAACTGCACATTTAAATCTACCCGATCAACACAATTATATATGATGTTTTCATAACAAAATTGAAAAATATATGACCTAACTAATAATTCACAAATATATGACCCTGTCAGGGTGTCGGGGTCGGGGTCGGGGTGTGGGTCGGGGTGTGGTGTCAGGGTGTCGGTGGTCGGGGTAAGGGTGGGTGTTGTGTCAGGGTGTCGGTGTCGGGGTGTCGTGTCGGGGTGTCGTGTCGTGTCAGGGTGTCGTGTCGTGTCGTGTCGGGGTGTCGTGCCGGGGTGTCGTGTCGGGGTCGGGGTGTCGTGTCGGGGTGTCGCGTCGGGGTGGGGGTGTCGGTCGTCGGGGTCGGGGTGTCGGTGGTCGGGGTGTCAGGTGTCGGGGTGTCGGTGGTCGGGGTCGGGGTGTCGGTGGTTTTCTTCTTCTCCTCCTCTCCTCTAGCTTTCTCCTCCTCCTCCTCCTCCTCCTCCTCCTCTCCTGTTTCTTCTTCTTCTTCTTTCTTCTCCTCCTCCTCCTCCTCCTCTTCTTCTTCTTCTTCTTCTTCTTCTTCTTCTTCTCCTTTTTCCTCTTCTTAAACCTAGCACTAAGTAACCTAAAACAAAACAGGAAAAAACTACACCTAAACCTAGCTATTCTTCTTCTCCTCCTCTTCTTCTAATTATTCTTAGTTTTTTTCATTACTAAACATAAACCTAAAACTAAACTAAACCTAAGACCAAACTAAAAGTAATCTAAACTAAACTAAATATAAAACCAAACTAAAAGTAATCTAAACTAAACTAAATCTAAAACTAAACTAAAAGTAATCTAAACTAAAAAACAGAAAAAACAGAAGAAAAAAAGGAGAAGAGGGGTGCGACCGGGGCTCACCTGCGGCAGGGGTGGGAAGCCTGTGGCACGCTGGCAGGGCCCAGGGGCGCCGGGCGGTGGGGTTGCTCGCCGACGGAGGGGCGCTGGCCGGGCGATGGTGGCGACGGGGCCACAGCTCTGGGGCGGCGGGGTGGCGCTGGCCGGGCGGAGGGGTGGGGGGCGACGGGGCGGAGGGGGCGACGGGGCGGAGGGGTGGGGGGTGACGGGGCGGAGGGGGCGACGGGGCGGCGCCGGGCGGCGGGTGGGGGGCGAAGCGGCGGAGGGGGCGACGGGGCGGCGGAGGGCGGCGGGGGGCTGGGGCGGCGGCGGCGGCGGCGGTGGGGTGGGATGTGGTGGCGGGGCGCGTCGGGGAGGAGAGAGGGAGAGAGAGTAACGGGCGGGGGGGTAGGGGCCATTAGGTACTCTCCTCTTTGCCGTCCGCCAATCTTTGTCGTCCGCCTTTATGTCTCTTTGTCGTCTGCTAGCAGACGGCAAAGAGGTGGGGCGTTAAGTTTTTTCCAAACGGGCGGGGGGTGGGGGCCACCTCTCTCTTTGCCGTCTGCCAGTGGAGGGCAAAGATTCTTTTCCGTCTGCTAGCAGACGGCAAAGAGCTCGCAGATGGCAAAGACCTGTTTTGTCGTCTGCCATTTCTTTGCCGCCTGCTTTTGGGTAGCTGATGGCAAAGAGCTGCTTTGCCGTCAGCTAGCAGACGGCAAAGAGCTGGCAGATGGCAAATTAGCTGATGCCAGTAGTGTAGCCACCACCATAGAGGAGAAGGGAACCGAGACGAGTTCACCACCTCATCAAGCACAAACAACACCTCACCTCCTGAGGGTGTTCATCCACTGTACTAGTTCATACTCAGCCCCTCGGGGCAATCCACCACCACACTGGAGTAGAGTATTACACCGTGAGGTGGCCCGAACCAGTATATAACCTCTGTGTCTCTTGTTCTTTGGGTTCATCGAGCTAGGTTGTAGGATCGTTGAGCGAGCGAGCTAGGGAGAGAGAGTTCTTCGTGCGCACCCGAGAGTTCGAACCTCACAAGGGTTTGCTGGAACCCGTAATCCGACAGTACAGAGGAGCCGAATACTACATCGGCAGTCAAGCCACCGGACACTGTCAAACGAATCCGGTCTACCATGGAGAATGACAGCCCGGCTCGTCCGAAGCTAGATTAGCAATTCGGCCTCCGTCAAATCCCTAACCTAGTTGTGGCATACGTACCGCACGTACATAACTACGCATTAAAGATACCATGGGCAAGGACGGAGGCACATTGAAAACACAATCCACAATACGGCTCGACCCTATCTGGACCCTCATAGTATCCTTTTTTTCTTATTTTGATTTTTTCAGGTTTTTTACAACACATACCACTTTTTCGATGGTACCAAGGGCCCATTTCCAGGCCCCTTATGTGTACTCGATCATCCATCCTCTCAAAGGATCACACACAAAGGCGAAAAGCGGCGCAGAGTGTCCAAAGGATCTTCAAGATCACCTTTTCCTTTTTTAGGACCTCTATACAGCTTTCCCTTGTTCTCAAATTCTTGGCATGTAAAATAGCCTTGATAGTTATGGCATTCTCGAAAAAATGCGTTTTGATGCATCAATTAGACTATAATGGAAGATGTTTTCGCCTAACCCTGTTCGGTATTGGCTTATTTCCTAATGTGTGTTCCCTCTATATGTCAGATTGGCACAATTTAATCGCTAGGGGATTTATCCGGCCACATATATTTTTCAAAAAACAAAAAGAATTCCGAACACTTTTATAGTATACTTCGGCGTCCCGAATATAGCATTATATGCATCAGCTCCGAATCATGTGTTTGGTCAATAGCTGGGTTGCCCGACTCCTGTGGTTACCGCCTTACGTTTCGCTTGGCTAAGGCAGTAAAGGGAGAACTACTGCGATTGTGTTTCTGGTTCTTCCAGTCAAACACCTCATTAGATAAAGCCGAAAACTGAATGTCATCCTACGGCGAGAGCTGGTCAGCTATTCGGCGACTTAATACAAATCTCTTGCGATTTCTTCCGTATTACACAAAGGACCGGCTCTTTCCAGTCACGCGCTTAAGGCATCCAAGTTCGGATAGTCGCATACGCACCAAGGCTATCTTACAGTCCCATTATCAAACTCCTATGGCTAAGTGAAAGTGATAAAGCCGCATAGTGTGATTGCCTGGTTTGCCGCACTGACACCTCCTTCACGGACCAAGATGTTGGGTCAAGTGTGGTATGTGCTATCACGAACACCCCTGTAGTATCTACGTGGCCGCTGAAGCCGACGACTGGCAAACTCTCTGGGATAAAAACGGCCGCATAGGAGGAACAATACATTAAGATAAAAGGCACAAATATATTACAAAAGCCTTGGTTTATAGTACAACATCTGGGAAGTTCGGATACAATCACTCAAACATGATATCCTTCGAGCATTGACGCTCTATCAAACAGGCACCCTCCAGGACGTCTTCGAAATAGTGCTCCGGCTTGCGGTGCTCCTTGCCTCCTGGCGGGCCCTTGACTGCCACGATGTCGGCCTTCATTTTTGGCCAGTGCATCTTGACACGGGCGAAGGCCATCCGCGCACCTTCTATACATGATGACCGCTTGACCGCATCAACTCGGGGCAGCGCGTCGATGAGTCACTCGACCAGTCCGAACTAGCTGCCTGGAAGGGGTTCGGTTGGCCATAGCTGGACTAGACGTCCCTCATGGTCAATCCGGACGTCCTATGCAGCTCAGCCCACTGCGCCATCTGGTCATTCAACAGCTCTTGGCGCTCCTGCACCGCGAACTGTGACCAGAATAGCTTCTCCGTCGTATGCCCCTCCTGGGCCCGGAAGAACTACGCGGCATCGGCGGCACCCTTCGGAAGACCCGCAAAGGCGTATGGAGCACTCCAGAGTCGAGTGAGCAAGACAAACTTCTGATTGCCGAATTTACTCTGTAAGAGAAAGGGATTACCAGCCGCTATCTATTCGGCCTGTTTGATCTCGTCGCACGCTGCTCGGGATTTGGCCCGGGCCTCCTTGGCCTCTTGAAGTGCCTTCGAAGGGTTGGTCACCTAGGCTTTATTCTTATCCTCTAGGGACTTGCACTTGCTGGCGGTGTCCTTGAGCGCTTGCTCCACTTCGGTCTCCCGCTCCTCGTATTGGCGACGGACGACCTGTTCGGACTTCAAGTCCTCGGCCGCTTTGTTCACCCTTGCCTGCTCCTTGGCCTGGGCAAGTTCACCCCTGAGGGTCTCGACCGCTGCGGCACTGCCTGCAATTATACACATGGCAGTGCATGAGCTTTGACTCAGAGTCTGCATATTAATACAGGCATGAACGAGATATTCTGAAACATACCTTGCGCTTCGTCAAATCTCTTGTTGATACGGATGAGATCCTCATCTGCCAGCCCCAGCTTATTCTTGAGCTCGGATACCTTGGCGGCCCGGGTGGTTGCCGCTAATAGTGAAGCATGTTTCTCAAAATAAGAAAAGTACATTATCTCCTGCGATTTTTATCCATCCTCTGTTCGGCCTTTTTTTCAAAAGCCGAACAAAGTCACAGGGGCTACTATCTATATACAGGCATATTTTTCATATAAAAAGTGGCCAAGAATATTACATCGCATACCTCGAAGCCTGTTAGCAAGCTCGTGAAGGCCTCGTTCAGCCCGCTATTGGCAGACTGAACCTTCTCAATCACCGTACTCATCCGGGTACGGTGCTCCTCCGCAACGGAAACACGTTGCAGCACGTCCATCAGAGGGTTCGGCGCCTCCGGATTAGTGGAGGCTGCCTTCGGAGTAGGCACTCCCCTTCCGTTGAAGGGGGTTGCTCGCTTGATTCCGGAACCACCTGGGTTTCCGAAATAGTGTTTGGACGGGGGGCGGATTGGTCAGGACCCCTGTCGTCAGTCCCCATGGGGATTGCGCCCCCCATGTTTTCGGTAGCCAAGGCGTTACCCTCTGGCGCCGTCTTTGCGGCCTCCAGCACCTCTTCGTAGCCCTGAAATGCCCTTCGGGACAACAATTCGGTGTCGTCTATGGCGGTTGGCGGGGAGGCTCTCAGAGGCGTCTCGCTCTCCATCATCCCTGGTTCTAGAGAATTCCCCTCCGATAATGATTGTTGGGGGAGGTCGCGGGTCGCACTGCACCATACAATGTGTTAGATTACAATCATAAAGATTGGGCATATGTAAGGCGCCCTCGGATACTTACGATGCGGCAAGGGGCTTCGACCTGGGACGCCAATCGGGGATGGCTTCGGCATCTGAATCCGAATCGTCCTGGAGGGATATTTTCGCCCTTTTGGGAGCCTTCGCCTCTGGGCCTACAGAGGCCGCCCTTTTCTTCCTCCTCCCCTTAGGGGGAGAATTGCTTTCTACCTCCTCCTCTTCGTCTTCATCTCCCTCGCGTGAGGAATTAGCTTCAGTCTCTTCAGACATGGCGTCTGAAGTACCTTTATGGTGGAGGCCGCTTTCGGCCTCCTTGCTCTTCTTCTTTTTGTCCTTCTTCACCGGCGCCTGGTGACGGTGTCCTGGACTAGGGGTACTCAACACATCGTCTCTGACTAGGTGGATCGTACCAAGGACCCCCATGGCGGTTCACTCATGGGCCACTTCGGGCAGCCCATGCCGCATACAAGGAGTATTCCACAAGACTTGGTGATCAAGACATGGACTCCTCTCCACCAACGTATTTGGCTAGGACTCTTGTTATCCTAGGCCTCTGGTGCATTATATAAGCCAAGGCTAGGCTAGTCGATAGATTATTATGACATTACTCATCATACCTTTAGGTCTTAGACCACAACATATGATCTCGAGGTAGATCAACTCTTGTAACCCTATATTCATCAAGATCAATCAAGCGGGAAGTAGGGTATTACCTCGATAGAGAGGGCCCGAACTTGGGTAAATATCATGTCCACTGTCTCCTGTTACCCATGGATCCCTGACACATAGCTTCGGAGCCCCTACCCGAGATCTGCCGGTTTTGACACCGACAATGGTGCTTTCATCGAGAGTTCCGTTGTGTGATCGGCAAAAGGATCAATGGCTCACCTGCAGATCAACTGCCCCGTCAACGTCTTCGTCGCCGCCTCGACTGATCACCTTGGCTTGACCGAGGACTGTGCCCTACCTCCAATCATCATGTTCGGATGAGGGCCTTCATCAACATCAACTCCGATCTCTATCAAGATCATGGAGGAATCATCCATGGAGCTCGGGGGCTCGACGTCAACATTGCCCTCGGGCGACCATGCTGTTTTTCCGAATAGAAAACTTGTATCAGCTGCCACCACCTCCTCGACCATCACTTTGACGATTCCTTCAATGGAATTGTGCAGAATTAAGTCTACAACAACCATCCAAAATTTCGTCGAGTTCCGACGGAGGAATCTCTGGCAATCTATGATATACCGGAGCCCTGTCAAATCTGGACGGGAATCTAGACGAGTTTAGGGCGTGGTCTCCAGAGCCCAACTCGGAGGTCCTTTGCAAGATCCAACCGTTCCTCTACTGCCGAATTCCCATATCTACCACCCCTCCAAATTTCAGCTTGATCCGGCGGTTCAAACTCCGGGAACGTTCCGATGAGTGGACCAATTTTCTGATCTGTTTTTGACACGAATACGAATCCGGCCCGAGTTCATGTTTCTTCATGAACGGGATATTGGACAAACCTTTTGAAGGAATTTTTTCTAGGGTATTGTGTGTTGTTTTTAAACACGTACCCATAAAATTTTAAGCCTCCTCCGAGGTAATCTTCACCATCACGCTAGTGTCAAACCAGTCCGGTGATATTACTCCACGGCTGCCGACCTGCGCTAGACACGTCGCCGCTTTGTTGTGGCGAGCTCAACTTCTTCGGATCATCATCTCGG
Source organism: Aegilops tauschii subsp. strangulata (assembly GCF_002575655.3). Taxonomy (NCBI): domain Eukaryota; kingdom Viridiplantae; phylum Streptophyta; class Magnoliopsida; order Poales; family Poaceae; genus Aegilops; species Aegilops tauschii. Next base: position 265,426,154 of record NC_053038.3, on the reverse strand, counting down.
CAAGCCAAACAAGAGTTCGGCATCGCGAAGGATAAATCATCACCAACATCGCTGCCCCACAGATTACACGGAGCGGGCACACCAGCATCGCCGCATGGTCACTTCATCAATCCGGTATTGACCGTGTCACAAGTTACGACCTGCGTCGGCATGACCACACTGTTGCTTCTTCAAGCTGATGTCCTTCACGCCGAACTGCTTCAACACCTCGGCTAACATGGCAGCTGCAACGTCTCCTCACCGACCTGCTCCGTCACCCCGGCTGGACCGGGGACTTGGCTATTTCTTCATCAACATACTCTGGTGACCTCGGCGTCACCAGCCGACCAACTTCATCACGTTAGCTGGATCGAGGGCTTTGTCCCTGCAAGCCAACCTTTCCCAGCATCGCCATGTCGTCGCTTTATCGCCGATCAGGCAATGGGTGTGCGGATTGAGTCCCAATTTTGCGAGTCACCTTTCTTCGGATTGCTACAACAAATAAACCAGGTGCCATTTATCCTAGAAATCTTTGCTTGTTTGGATTTATTTTTCCCAACGAATTATTACTCTAGTTTGTATCATCATCTGTACACAGGTCTATCAAATGGTGGCCGCATTAACGGCCGTCACATGGTTGTTCGGTCAATTTCCGTACATAGTCCGGCAAACGCCACATCCGGAACTCGGACCGACCTGTGAAGTCAGGCTTTGCCACACCTTTACCGCATCACGCTGACGCCTTGCATCGACATTGACTTCGACGCCAGGCCACATATGTTTAAATGAATTATCTTGCGTAAATTAATTACGCGAGGATTTTTATATATTTATATTATTGTTGTTTGGCTGCACTATTTTACATGTGCAGGTAATGGACTTCAACTAAGTCACGCGGTCTCTTCGGCAAGCCAACGCCGTCGTCCCAATCGGCATAAATCGGCTCGCGTGATCACCTTGTTGGTCGTGTTGCCATAACGATGTGTTCGGTTGCCTCGGGGACTTCGGCATCGTTGATAAAGCTCTACCTCATCGAGTGTTCGACACACGGGCCATATTTCTTTTATTACTCACTTTGCATAAATTATCAATTATGCAACTAATTTTTTTAATTTATTATTATTACTATTATCGCCGGTTCGCACTATTTTTTGTGCACACGTAAATGATCCAGGACGGGCAGTGTTGTCACCTCGGCATACTGACATACCACGTCACCTCGGATGGACGGGGGGCTTCGTCTTCATTAACCCACGCCGGGGACTTCGGCGTCACACAGCCGGCCTGCTTCGTCGCCTCGGTCGGACTGGGGGTTCCACCTCGCCACATTGGTCGTGCTACATCGCCGCTTCAGAGTGCCAAGCTCTTCGCTCCGCCACCTCGGGACCGGCTTGGGGGCTGGGACCTTGTCCCGCACCAAGCTCGGACCGCGTCATCAACACCGAGCACATTAACCAGCTAAGTTGCTTCCATGCTAAAAAACTTTCAGTTCTAAATTTTGTTCGGTTCGACCAAGCATTATACTTTTTTGGCAAATAGTTGTTTGTGAAAAACTTCCTTGTCAAGACTTTGTTTGTGACACACAAATTCAAATACCCCGTTTACTTTGGGGCTTGCTTTATGAAGCCTTTCCTCTTGCATATGATTATACTTGTATGGCTTCGTTCCTTGTTCGTGTATTACGCCACAATATGCACCATGTTGATGTAAGTGTTCCCAAGCTGGGTTGCCTTGCTCCTGTGTTTACCACATTCCTGATTCTTCGGCTAGGGAGTAAAGGGAGCACCCATGTGATTGTCACGATCGGGTCATCCGAGCTCGGACCTCAGACTGGGTGAAGCCGAAACCTAGTGCACTTATTGTTTTCAATCATGGTCGGCACACAACGGAACTCATGAGTACAAAATATCTATTGCACAAGTCTCATAGTAACAATGAGCAACCGAAGAATGGTATCGGTGGGGGTACTGTTTTCTTCAAAGATGCTTCTTGCACTTCATCAGTAATATAGCATAAGTTCCCTGAGCGCGCTTTGTCTGTTACAGCCTTATGGCCTGATTGCCTGGTTATCGGAAACACCATCGATATTCTCGACAGGTGGAGTACATAACACTTTTCGGCCCTTGACCGAAGAGGGAGAAGCCGACAGTCGGTTAAGACGCGTTTAAAGTTCGGGTGAACACAGATATGATATTAGTACTTCAGTACATACAATCATTATACATAATATTCTTTTACCCAAGTCACTTGTGGGCTCTTAAATTAGCATGAGCTGTTTTATAATAAGTGTTCTTCTTCTTAGTCGTTGCAAAGTCTTTTTCTATCACTCCTTTTTTCGACGCGAGTGTGTGGTCAATAGCCGGGGAGCCTAATTTCTCTCTCAAAGCCGCTACATTTTAGTTTGCTAAACTGGCCTAATGAGAAGTTCTCCGCCTTCGGGATAGGAGGTTGAAGCCGTAGGCTGACCCGCTTTAAGTCTTGAGATGGGATGTGTCATGTTAAAGCACGACAGAAGCACAATTTTTTTTCTAAGGCCAATATTTTCGGATTGGCACCGAACACTTGATCTAGTTTGGACGTCAAGTATTTACTGAAGTTTTTTTTGGTCTTCCAAGCCTATGGCACTTTTAAACTATTTGTGGGTTTCCAGCATAAGTCTCGTTGTGCAACGCCGGACACCTTTAGAGATTCGGCAAAAACATTCTCGGATATTGCTATATATTCGTCGGTAACGAATTGTGACTTCGGTCAATAGTTGGGTTGCCCGGCTCCTGTGGTTGCCTCCTACGTTCCGCTTTATTCGGCTAGGTTTGCAAAGGGAGAACCGCTGCGATTGTGCTTCCAGCTATCATGGTTAAAGCACCTCAGTGGCGAAAGCCGAAAACTGACTGTCAAAATAAGCGCAAACTGGTCAGCGATCCAATGACTGTGTTAAACTATAAGATCGATAGAGGTCACCCATGTTAAATGACGGGCCGTTCATAACATTAGCCGGAGTATTTACGGCTTCACCTCGGCTGTCGCCGCACACTAACCGGGGGCTCATAGCTAGCTTCCCCAGTTCAAAGCTCCTATGACTAAGTGAAAGTTATAAAGCTCGCATATCTGATCCCCTCCTTTCCGCTAACACAACCGCCTTCGGGCACTGAGACGTCGGCTAAGGGTTGTTTTTTTATTACGGAAACACCCTGTGTAGCATCTACAAGGGGGTGGAAGCCGACGATGGGCCACTTTCAACTGATAAACGGTCATAACGGAGTCAAAATAAACATATCATCGGTGTTTGTATCTAATATACAAGGGCCGCCTTCCGTAATCATCGTTATATAGCCATAAATATGCATCAATTTGACTTAAGATTTTGGTCAAGCTGGGTTGCCCGGCTCCTGTGCTTACCACTACGTTCCCGATTGTTCGGCTAGGAGGTAAAGGGAGCACCTCTGTGATTGTTACTACCGGGTCATCCGAGTTAGTACCTCAGACTGGGTGAAGCCAAAAGCTAGCAATCTTAAAGGATCACATTGGTCGGCAACGACGGAAGTGAAAATTTTGGTTCATTCGTACCATAGAGTTCGGGAACTTTCCCCGACCGAAATCCTCAATATTTTCCTCCCACATTGATTGGAGGTGAGGTTTCATGATCATGATAAGCATGACGACCCAAAGAAAGGAACCGATAGCGGGACTATTTTCTTTGGAAGATGTTTCTTACATTAAAAAATAATACAACATATCTCTCCGCGTACCTTTGTTTATACAACCATATGACCGGATTGCCTTGTTTGAAGTAAACCTTTGCCCTTATAAAGGCTTAATAAAGTAGGACAAACACTCCCCAGCTACTGGCCGACGACGTCGAAGCCGATGGTCGGTCAACAAAGTTTTGGACAATGCGGATCCGAGCATTAATGATGTCAAGTACTTGGATAGATAGAATCATTACACATAATTTGTGATTTTACTCCGGATATCGATCCTTAATTTGGCCACCCGTGCCCACATTAAGGCAAGGGGGCTACTGGGCTTCACGCTCATTATTTATAAATATTAAAGGGGCACATCGATCCCCTGATCTGGTGTTGCCACCCGACCAGTGTCTCGGGGTTACTGCATTGGCAGTCCAATGCAGAAAAATTAAGTGCAATATAGTTTTCGAGGAGATTATGATCCTCAGGTTGGTCGGCCGTACCCAACCTGAGTCTCGAGGACTTTGCACATCGCTTTTTGTGTGCCGAAGTATTCTGCCGAGCTAGGAGTTGATCCTCAGGCCGATTTTGCGAATCAACGTGAGTCTCAGGGGCTACTGGGATCAGCGGTCTTATGTCATCCTTCAGGTGTAACTCGGGTTTTTGACTGGTATACACCTTGAGGGCTACTGGCTATATATCTCAGCAGAGAATAAATTGCACTAATCAAAAATATTGATGAAATATTGGCCCGCAGTCAGGGTGGTGCACCACCTCGGAAGCAGTCCGGCATAAAGCTCGGGCGCCATTGGCTGGCTCCATAGAGGGCATTTCCGGCATTAAGCTCGGCTAAACTCCTTCAACTTTTTTGAACCAAGGTGATCTATGACACCTCGGATATTGTCCGGCGTTGGAGCTTCGACATAGTCCGGCGTTGGATCTCGGACACAGTCCAGTGTTGGAGCTCGGATACATTCCGGCGTTGGAGCTCGGAAGCGGTTCGCCGTTGGTGCTCGGCTGCAAAAGATACCTCAAATGTTGTCCGGCGTTGGAGCCCAGACGCAAGAGGACACTGCCGCCCGGGAACAACTTCAAACCCGAGGTGTGGCATAAAAATAACAAGGCACTGATAAAGGCCGATAACTTAAAGGGGCTCCTTGGATACCCGACATGTAAACTCTTCGGATTTACTTCGGTGATCCTCAAGAAGATGAGAAGATTTGTTGAACCAGTTTTCAAGACCGACGACCGAAGATGAAGAATAGTTCGGAAGGATCGAGGAGCGTCCCCAACTTGAAGACCGGTTCACGGGGCTACTGACGGTGTCCTGGACTAGGGGGTACTCAACACATCATCTCCGACTAGGTGGATCGGGCCGAGGACCCCCATGGCGGTTCACTCATGGGCCACTTCGGGCAGCCCATGCCGCATACAAGGAGTATTCCACAAGACTTGGTGATCAAGACAAGGACTCCTCTCCACCAACGTATTCGGCTAGGACTCTTGTTATCCTAGGCCTCTGGTGCATTATATAAGCCAAGGCCAGGCTAGTCGATATATTATTATGACATTACTCACCATACCTTTAGGTCTTAGACCACAACATATGATCTCAAGGTAGATCAACTCTTGTAACCCTATATTCATCAAGATCAATCGAGCAGGAAGTAGGGTATTACCTCGATAGAGAGGGCCCGAACCTTGGTAAATATCGTGTCCCCTGTCTCCTGTTACCCATCAATCCATGACACATAGCTTGGGACCCCCTACCCGAGATCTGTCGGTTTTGACACCGACACCTGGTATGGCACCGGGACCGGCATCCTGATTAGTAGAGGATCAGCTGGGTTTTCGGGCAGTGGAGCTGGACATCTGATCCACTCCACCTTCTTTGTCCAGCCCTATTTAGAGGATGGAATTGTCAATACAACCCTTTGATAGATAAATTAAGCTATGTTTCGAAATTGAACACTTACCGGGGTGGCCGGATGATTGCAGTCAAGGACGATGTCCTTGGATGTTTTTGGCCACGACTTCTGAGCCTTGAAGAGCAGCTTCCAGATCTCTTTGTGCGTCACGCCGAAGAATCGCTGGAGGGTCCGTGGCCCTTCCGGATTGAACTCCCACATACGGAGAGGCCGTCGCTGGCAGGGAAGGGTTCCGTGGGCGAGCATCACCTGGATCACATCAGTGAGGCTGGTGCCCTGTTCTTTGATATTTTTGATGCGTTTTTGCAGCATCAACACCTCGTCGGTCGATCCCCAATTCAGACACTTGTTGGTCCATGACGCAAGCCGAAGCGGGGGTCCGGATCTGAATGTCGGAGCGGCCGCCCACTTGGTGCCGCGAGGTTCGGTGATGTAAAACCACTCTTGTTGCCATATCTTGACGGTCTCCACAAACGCCCCTTTGGGCCAGGTAACTTTGGGGAGTTTGCTCACCATGGCACCGCCACAATCCGTGTGCTGCCCGTCAACCACCTTCGGCTTCACATTGAAGGCGTTGAGCCACAGGCCGAAGTTTGGGGGGATGCAGAGGAATGCCTCACACACGACGATAAACGCCGAGATGTAAAGAAAGGAGTTCGGAGCTAGATCGTGAAAATCCAGCCCTTAATAGAACATGAGACCACGAACAAAGGGGTGGAGGGGAAACCCTAATCCGCGGAGGAAGTGGGGGGTGAATACCACTCTCTCACCAGGCTCCGGAGTGGGTATAACCTGCTTCTTGGCAGGAAGCCTGTGCGTGATCTCTGTAGTCAAGTACCCCGCCACCCGGATCTCCTTGATGTCCTTCTCCGTGATGGAGGAGGCCATCCACTTGCCTTGAGAGAGGGATCCGACCATGGTTAGATAGATTGGTGGCAGTAAGAAAGATCGGAACTTGGGCGCTGGAGCTCGAGAATGGAAGGGTTGAGGAAGAAGAAGGCGTGGGGTAAATAAGATGTGTCCTTATCCTCTTTTAAAGGCAGTCAATATCAAGCGCCCCCTCACAAGCCTTAAAACTCGCCTATTCCCATGGGGTCGTGCGAACGACACGGTTGGTATACCAAACCCGTATTGATGAGAATCCCGCAATAAGGGGACACGATCTCTGCTATGAGAAGACATGTCAATAGAGGCCGCGCCTCGAAACGCGAATCGGGAGGCCACAAAACGGTTCAAAATAATGATAAGGCTAGACGTAACGTCTCGTCGGAAAAGCTGCCAGTAGACATGACTTATTTTGTTTAAGATTTACACCCTTGTGGTTCAGGGTTGTAACTGTTATACAGAGCCGGATATAATTCTCTTGTTCAACTACTTTGGAGTATTCGGAGGAGAAACCCGCCTTCCAATGCCGAAGACAATCTGCGCGCCGGACACATCGTCATTGAAGCCTAGTTCAGGGGCTACTGAGGGAGTCTTGGATTAGGGGGTCCCCAGGCGTCCGGGCTATGAGACATGGGCCGGACTGGTGGGACGTGAAGATACAAGATAGAAGGCTTTCCCCATGTCCGGATGGGACTCTCCTTTGCGTGGATGGCAAGCTTGGCGTTAGGATGTATAGTTTCCTTTATCTGTAAACCGACTTTGTACAACCCTAGGCCCCTCCAGTGTCTATATAAACTGGAGGGTTTACTCCGTAGAGGCAATGATAATCATAATCATATAGGCTAGACATCTAGGGTTTAGCCATTACGATCTCGAGGTAGATCAACTCTTGTAACCCATATACTCATCAAAGTCAATCTAGCAGGAATTAGGGTATTACCTCCATTAAGAGGGCCCGAACCTAGGTAAACATCGTGTCCCCTGCCTCTTGTTACCTTTGATCCTCAGACGCATAGTTCGGGACCCCCTACCCGAGATCGGCCGGTTTTGACACTGACACAAGTGTCTGCGGAACCCGAAATTCGACATTTGGTGCGCCAGGTAGGGGTGCGTCGAAGCTTCGCCACTCCGTCCACTTCGCCTATCCATTCCGCTCTCATGGCGGGTGCCGCTCCTCCGGCAGGATCAACGGGCGCGCGTGTAGGCGCCATGGGTCTCCGGGCCTTCACCCCCACCTTACGACAAGTTCGGTGGCCTCCCAAGGTCAGGCTGTAGATGTCGCCTCGCTATGACAACGCGGCGGATCCAACGGGTTTTCTCTAGGCATACGAGGAGGCCGTTTGGGTGTCCGGTGGCGACAACAAGGTCATGGCCAACTGGTTTCCCATGGCCCTCGCATGCGTACCGCGTGCCTGGCTTCTCAGCCTGCCGGGATCCTCTATGGCCTCCTGGGAGGAGCTGCACGGCCTCTTCGTCATGCGCTTCGAGGCTCCGGCGCCCCATGCCGTCGCAGCCCTCGTCGGCGGTTCGCATGCACCACCCTCGGACCGCCACGTCAAGCAGTTCTTCCGTCAAGTGGGTGCTGCCCGTGTGCAGCAAGGAGCCTATCTGGGATGGGCGGTGCCCAAGGCCGACTTCACCTTCGACTTAAGGGACCACCCAGCGACCACCACGGGTGCAGGCTCACTCCCGATGCTCTGCACGCCCACCATATGCAATGTGGCAGTAACCAAGACCCTCATCGACGAAGGAGCTGACCTCAATGTGCTCTCCTTGGAAGCTTTCGGCTTGCTAAACGTGCCCCAAGGCAGGCTCCACCCCACCAAGCTCTTCTCCGGGGTCGTCGACGGTTCCACCTGCCCCCTGTGGCAGATCTGCCTCCCCATCACCTTGGGCTCCCGCGACATCTACCGTACCGAGCTTATCGACTTCGACATCACCCGCGTCGGCCTCCCGTACAATGCCATCCTCTGGTACCCGGCCCTGGCCAAGTTCATGGCAACGACTCACCCTACCTACAACCTCATGAAGATGCCAGGAAGCAGCGACGTCCTCACTGTGGCAGGCAACACTAAGGATGCATTGCTGGCCCTCATGCTCGCCTCCAGGGCCACAGCAGCAGCGCGCTCGGCTAAGGAAGGAGCGCTGGAGGTCCAGGGGGTTGCGCTAGCAAAGAAGAAGGCACTGTTCTCTCAAGACGGGGCCGAGACGAAGCAGGTGTTGGTCAATGAAGATGGGGCATCTAGGGCCACCTTAACCATAGGTGTCAACCTCCCTCCTAATCAAGAAAACGCATTGGTCAACTTCTTACGCGCGAACAAGGAAGTGTTCGCATGGGAGCCCAAGGATCTGGTTGGGATCCCGAGGGGAATAATCGAGCATCACCTGAGGGTGTGCCCTAATGCACGACAGGTGAAGCAAAAGGCCCGACGGCAGTCCACAGAGAAGTAGTCGTTCATTGTCCAAGAGACCCGCAAGCTGCAAGATGGTGGGGTCATTCGGGAGGTGCGGTACCCAGAATGGTTGGCGAACCTGGTCGTCATCCCCAAGAAAGGTGGGAAGGAACGCATGTGCATCGAGTTCACCAACCTCAATAAGGCTTGCCCTCAAGACCCCTTCCCACTTCCGCGCATCGATCAGATCGTCGACTCCACCGCCGAGTGTGACCTGCTGTGCTTCCTGGATGCCTTCTCGGGCTATCATCAAATCAAGATGGCGGTGCAAGATGTTGAGAAGACGGCTTTCCTAACCCCATGCGGGGTGTACTGCTACACTGGCATGCCGTTTGGCCTGCACAACGGTGGAGCAACCTTCCAGTGGCTGATGCACAACGCTCTGGGCCAGCAGCTTGGGAGAAATGCTGAGGCATACGTCGACAACATAGTGGTGAAGTCTCGGGAGGCGAGGACCCTCATTGAAGACCTGGAATAAACATTCACCAGCCTCCGCAAGGTAGATCTATGACTCAACCCAGAGAAATGTGTGTTTGGCGTCCCGCCCAGCAAGCTACTGGGCTTCCCGGTGTCACATAGATGGATCAAGGCTAACCCAGATAAAGTCCGGCCATAGAAAGGATGAGCCCGCCGCAGACTCTCAAGGAGATGCAAAAGCTGGCAAGTTGCGTGACCTCGCGGGGGCGTTTCATATCCAAGTTGGGAGAACACGCCCTCCCATTCTTCAAGCTGATGAAAAAGAGGTGGCCATTCGGGTGCACTCTGGAGGTTGACACGGCATTTCAGGACCTCAAGAGAGACCTCACCTCCCCACTAGTGATGGTAGCGACGCGCCCTCTTGAGCCCCTGGTCCTTTACCCGGCCACCATACTGCACTCTGCCAGCGCAGCACTGGTGGCAGTCCTGGAGGAGCGCCAGGCCAAGGGCCCGCCAGGCGATGCCGCGCGCCAGGTCGAGACAACGCAGCTTCAAGACGGCGCTCCTAAGGCTCCGGCGGCACCAATAGATGACCAGGCTCCTCAGGACGGCACTATTGATGCCCAGGCTACCCCCGCAAACAGCCAAGCTCCTGAGGCCCTCCACCCTCAGGAGGTACAAGACCCCACCAGCACTTCCGTGCTTGTCGAGCACCCGGTGTACTTCGTCAGCTTGGTACTGCGTGATGCACGAGCACGTTACCCCATGCCGCAAAAGCTCTTGCTCGCACTCCTTGTCGACTCTCGCAAGCTGGGCCATTACTTCCAAGGCCACCTCATCGAAGTCATCTCGCCCTACCCACTTGAGAGAGTGCTCCAGAGCCCCAATGCTGCGGGGAGAGTCGCCGAATGGAACATCGAATTGCAAGCATTCCAGTTGGAGTTCAGCACCACCAGGGTCATCAAGGGTGTGACACCCGCTGACTTTGTGGCGGAATGGACCGACGATCCTAGCCCCGAAGCAGGCGAGGACCGACCACTATCACCAGGAAGGGAGGCACCAGATGACTGGGTCATGTACTTCGACGACGCCTTTGCGCGTCAAGGCGCGGGGGCTGGAGCCATGCTCATCTCCACCACCCAGGACAAGCTTTACTACGTCGTGCAGCTCTGCTTCCAGCAGGGCGAGGAGGTCTCCAACAACATCGCGGAATACGAAGGCTTGATCGCCGGACTCAAGGCTGCGGCAGCCTTGGGAGTGAAGCGCCTCACCATCAAGGGCGACTCCCAGCTCCTCGCCAACTTCTCCAACAAAGTATACGAGCCGAAGGACGAACACATGGAGGCATACCTTGTGGAGGTACACAAAATTGAGAAACAATTCTTGGGTCTAGAACTGCAGCATGTGTCGCGCGGCACGAACAAGGAAGCAGACGACATCGCCAAGAGGGCGTCCCGACGCCTGCCTCAGGAGCCTGGTGTCTTGGAGGAGCGGCTCTTCAAGCCTTCTCCAGCTCCGCCCATAGCATAACCAATACCGCCTCGTTAGGACCTCCCTCAGGCTCCTCCGTCGAGCGCCCCGGCCTGTGGCCCGACCTCAGGAGCTCGCCTCGTCCTTGCCCTGGAACCTCAGGAGGGATGTTGGACCGAGGAGTTCAAGGCGTACCTACTTCAGGGCAGCCTATCGGAGAAGGAGGAAGACGCAGAGCGGGTGGCATGCCAGGCTACAACATACTGCATCCAGGACAGTGAGCTCTATTGGAGGCATCCAAACGACGTCTCCTTACAGTGCATTTCCAGGGAGCAGGGATGTGAGCTGCTGGCAGACATACATGGTGGAGACTGCGGGCACCACTCTTCATCACGCACCCTCGTGGGCAAGGGATTCCGCAGCGGGTTCTACTAACCCACGTTGCCCAACAATGCCGCCGAGTTGGTCAATTCCTGTGAAGCCTGCCAGTTCCACGCCAAGCAGATCCACCAGCCCGCTCAGGGCCTCCAGACCATCCCACTCACATGGCCGTTCGCAGTCTGGGGGGTGGACATCTTTGGGCCATTCCCACGGGCGCCCGGGGGTTACTGCTACCTCTACGTCGCGGTCGACAAGTTCACCAAGTGGGAGAAAGTGGAGGCCGTCCGCACTATCCTGGCTGGCTCGGCCGTCAAGTTCATCACAAGGCCTCGTGAGCCGGTTCGGGGTTCCAAACCGCATCATCACCGACAATGGCTCACAGTTCATGAGCAACCTTTTCAAAACATACTTTGCTAACCTTGGAACGCAGATATGCTACGCTTTGGTGGCACACCCTAGGAGCAATGGCCAGGTCGAGCGCGCCAATGCAGAGGTCCCCAGAGGCCTCAAGACTAGGACCTTCAAGAAGAAGCTCGAGGCCTGCGGCAGGGGCTGGCTCGACGATCTCCAGTCTGTGCTGTGTTCCATCAGCACCACCTCCACCAAGCCAACGGGCGAGATTCCGTTCTTCCTCGTCTACGGAGCTGAGGCGGTTCTCCTCACGAGTTCAAGCATCCCTCCACGCGGGTCTTGGCGTTTGACAAGGCATGCCAGGACGCCACGCGGGGGATGTACCTCGTGCTTGGGGAGGAACGCCGCTGTCAAGCCTCGCTCCGAGCGGCAAGGTACCAGCAGGCGCTGCGGTGGTACCACTGCCGCAGCGTCCGCTCCAGGACGCTCAAGGTGGGTGCTCTCCAAGGAGGGCCTACATAAGCTCTCACCCATGTGGGAGGGCCCGCTCAGGATCGCCCGTGTCTCCAGGCCTGATGCCGCGTGCCTGGAGACACAGGACGGGATCCCCATCCAGAACGCCTGGAACATCCAGCACCTCCGGAAGTTCTACCCATGAAGCAAGGCCCCGTGCCTGTGAAGGTATCTGCTCGTGACACTCTCAAGTAATAATGAGTGGGGCTGTACACGCCCTGGAGTCTCCTGAGTGACACGAGCTCCGCGTTGGTGAGAAGACTAGACTAGGTGCCGGACGCGGCTGTTCATTTGCTTGCTTTCTATAGCTGGTTTGCAACTTCTTAATGGAATTTGGAGTTCTAGTGTTTCTTGATTGCCAAGTTGGATTTTCTCCTTTTTGCTTCGCTGGCCTTTTTATCCTGGCTCAGGGAGAGCGGCAGTTGCCCGTCGCTCCTCCTCGCGCGCCTCGCACGGGGGCTGGGCTGGGGTGTGTGCGTGGGTTGGGCTCGCCTGCGCCGCGAACACACCTCTCCAAAGCCCTGTCGCCCCAGAGATTCGCCTTCCTTGATCTTCGCGAGGCGCCCTCGAATGAGCTCGTGGATATGTGCACCCTCTTATGTCCGTGCCTCCCGGGTAGCGCGACGCGGTGCACTAAGCCATGACTAGCCCATGACTGAGGGCTCGCGCAAGGAAGAGCAGGGCACCCATCAAATTTTCTAACAACTCTGCAGCTTTACGATGTCTCCTAAGGCCAACGGCTCCTGAGTCGGCAGCAAGGGGGCTTCACCAGATGCCGAAGGGCACGCCCTCGTGAGGTGGGAAACTACCGCGATCGTATCAAGCTAAGTTATCCTACCGCACTTTCTCGGAACATGGATATCACGGCATATAACATCAGAACAATAAGCATAGTGGCATAAGTACCATAGTTAATTACACACCCTAGCAGGGCCCTCTACTTTTTTCAAAATGCAGGAGAATGGAAAGTTAAACAAAAGCGGCCCGCACGACCATAGCAACCCCCAAGGCCTGGCTCCGGAGGCCCCTGGGCTCACTCCAAGTCTTTCTCCCGCTTCACTGAAGCGCGGCGCCGGGACGACTCGCCACCTTCCTCGATGTGAGCCCGGCGGCGTGGCGGCTGGTCGTAGCTACCGCTGCTCGTGCTCTCACCAGAGGAGGAGCCACCGCTGCTGAAGGAAGTGCAGCCGTCGCCAAGGGCAAGCTCACCCTCGGCGTCCTTGCAGCTGTTGTCAAGGCCAAGATCATCGTCACCGCTGCCTTCTTCAGGGCAGCATCATGCACGGCGGCCGTCTTCCCCGAACATGCTCACGTAGAGAGTCACGAGGCCATTGTACTTGAAGTGGAGGGTGCACCTCCTACTCAGGCCGCACGCGCGGGCAAATGCCTGCCAGCCGCAGGCCAAGGACACGTTACCGCCAGAGGTAACTTCAACCCCAACCCACGAAGCCTTGCTGCTGCAGCCGTTAGCCTGAAGCCAGAGGCTGTCAAGCTTCGCAACCGGCAGCTCAACCACAAGGAAGCACGGGAGTGGGAGCCAGGTGCCGGACGGCCTCTCCGACCACACGACGAACTCCGGGAGCACCTCCGCTGAGTGGAAGTGAAGTCGGGGAGGCCGGGCAACCATGGCGCGCCTCCCCTCATCACAGGAGCTGCCTCGCCCTTGGCAGCTCCCACCTCGAGCATAAGCGCCACCGCGGCCGACCAGACTAACGCTGGACCCCGAAGGAGTGCGTCCGCGCCCCCGAGGAGCCACCGCAGGGGTCGCAGCGTGCTTGCGGGGAGGGCCTCGCCCTCTTTTGGGTGGCGGCGAGTCGGGTTCCTCTTTGGGAGCCTTTCCCTTCTCGGTGGCGGAGAACTTCCTCGTCGGAGCCATGAGAACTACAGCAAGACGATGGGACAAGAAGGAAGAAGAAGAAGCGAGCGGCAAGATGGTGGAGATGAGAGAGGGGGGCTCTGCCCCTCCCCTCATTTATAGCCAGAGGGAGGCCAACCGCCGGCCTCCATGATCCCATGCATGCAGTAGAGTCTCGTCAAGTCGAATGGTTGCCGAGGTAGCGTGGGGAAGCTGAGATGCCACGCCCCATCAATCGCCATGTGTCGACTAAGGCCGCAGGCGGTTAGGGCTCGTGGCGCCCCGCACTTGCCCTTTGGCTTCACCTAGAAGCCAAGTTCGAGCGCGCCTTGGGCCCGAGGGTTACTGTCGTTGTTCTGGGAACGGGGGTACCCAGACTTTCCTACCTGCGGCCCATGGCGTGTCTCCATCTATGGCCTAGTATGGCCCAGCTTCGACATCAACAACTCAAGTCCTTCGCGAGGGGGACGACATCAAGAGCTCCACGAGGGGCAGCCTCCTCAGCCTGGCTCCCGAGGAGCGGAGATCTCAATGCAAGGCTCACCTCCTGAGGTTCAGATGACGTGAGCCATGACAACCAAGGCCAGGCGGGCACCAGCGGGCGTAGTGTACCAGTTTCCTCTTTGGTGCTAACAAGGCAAGTGCACACGCGGAGTCCTGAGGAATCAGGCAAAGGTTTCCATTCCAGTGCAACAAAACCAAGACCGCCAGGATGAAGGTCATCGCTGAGCCCGCCATGGCGTCACAACCAGAGGCTTTTGTAGGCGAAGACTACTTTTGTCAGGATAGCATGTACTAGATGTCCCCCTTCGAATTTGGCCGTTGTGGAATCCCTTCCCGCCTACATTTGGGAAGAGGACCAAGTACACTATAAATAGGACTTCGCCACCACTGTAGAAGGGGACGGATCATTCAGACCATCCTCTCACCCACCAGCTCATCGGGCACAAGAACACCTGTCCTCCTAAGGTTGTTCTCCCGTTGTACTAGTTCATCCTCAGCCCCTCGAGGCAAATCCACCACAAAGCAGGAGTAGGGTATTACACCGCAAGGTGGCCCGAACCTGGGTAAACTGTTGTGTCTCTTTTCCATTCAGTTCGTCGAGCTAGGCCGTGAGATTAGCGAGTAGGCAGACTGGGGGACGAGTCCTTCGCATGCACCCAGAGTTCGAACCTCTCACAGGTCCGCGGAACCCGAAATCCGACAGTGTCGTGTTCATCGGGAGCCAACCAGCTTGGATGGAACAGCCGAAACGAGGTCCAGCGTACAGCACAAATCCCTAATCTCCCGCCCCTCCCCACCTCTGCAATCTCGATTCCTACTCCAGTTCCCCCAAATCTCCCTCTTGTACTCCCTGTACTCAAGCGCACTATCATGTCGCCGATCAACGCGGATCTCCAAGCCAGAGATCCTGAGGTCTGTCCTACCTTCGGGTGCTGCATGCTGTCGCTCAACAGTGGCATGGCGGGGCTTGAGGACCAGTTTGCCGGCAAAGTGCTGACGGTAACCATGAACGACGACCGACCTCCCATCTCGCCGGACGACCTTGTCAAAGCTCTTGGCATTGTGCATGACATCCAAATAAGTGACTTGCTCATCGAAATCTGTCCGCCACCGGCTGATTTCTTCGTCAGGTTCCAGAAAACTTTTGACTGCAGTCGTGTGTTCGAATCTTCTCAGCCTTTGTTTTCCGATGGAGCGTTGGTGAGCTTTGATCGGTGGCACCCAAGATGGGGCTCGGTGCCCTCTGAGGTTGAGTTTTTAACAAATCTTGCCTTCCACGGCATGCCTCGACGTGCTTGGAACAACGAGTCCATGAATGAGCTTATCAACAACCTTGGAGGTGAGCTCATAAGTATGTTTGTTCCTCCAAATAGCTAGGCTCTGATGGTTATGGCATGGATGAAGAAGCCGTCCACCATACCGAAGATGATTGGTGTTGAGATACCGGTCCAGGAACCGAGGTTGTGCTATTCGCCGCCACCAAGGCCGCCGCGGACCACGTTAGGGATGTACCTGTATCGAGTGATGGTGCATGTCGAAGAAGTGGTCAATCCATCAATCGAAGTCCTGCCGCCACTGCTGGTGCCAGGTTCCATCGACGATGTCCGTTACAGGAGTCAACGTTAGACTTTCCCCATGTTGCCCGGAATGATGGATGGCACAGGGACAACTCCATCGCGCGGCGGAGGCCACTGCTCCTTTGGGAGAAGAGGCAGGGCTGGCTGCCTGGTTGTGCTCTAATTTGAGGTAACAGCTGAATCTTCTTGGATACTAGTTAAATCTGAGCTATCGGTGTGAAGCACTGATGTGTAGTACATTTTTTTGACTGGAAACTGTGAGCCAACAGCCCCACAGTATTTTATTAAAACTCAACTGCAAAGATACAAAAGGTTCTGGGAAACAAACTAGGGGGGAGGAACTACTTACCTATTTACCTGTGTACATATTTACAGGTAAATATACAAAAATATAGAAAGCCAACTAAGGCAAAGAATTGATCCAGAGCAACAGCAAAGGTTTTAGACTAGGCTTGAATCTGTGGGACAGCAGAGTAACATCATGGATGAAGTTGCTCCTCCATGCTGCAAATGTGGGCCTTTCATGTCTGAAGATTCTGCCATTTCTGAGCAGCCATACATTCCATGCTGCTAGATAAACTACCTCCTTGAAGAAAGGTTTCCCAAAACTCTTCCTTGCAGCAATTAAACATTCAGTTGGGGATAAACCAGCTAACCACTGAATGTGCAAGTAGTTCCATACTCTTGTGCTAGCACATTTGATTGTGACCTATTCTATTTTTGTACCTAAACTTTTTTTAGAAAGGGGTGTACGTCAACTTAATGTGCTAGCAAACCTTATTATGTTGTCTGTCTGTTTTCTTTGCACAACATTCAAGATATTTCCCCATCGTTGATAAAGATGATGAATCGTTATGTACGAGTTTGTTGGTTTCAATATAGCCCTACCCGTAGCGATCCACTGCTTCCACCCTGATTGTGCCGCCTGCATGAAATTTTTGTATGCAAGTTCAGTGTGCTACGATGTTCTATATGATTGTGTCAACTATATAAGTTTTTACTGAGCATCAACAATGCATATGGCTGAAAGATGTATTTACGAGCATCGACCAATGGGTCTCATTCACAAGTGAGCGTCAGCAATCTCTCTCTCTCTCTCACACACACAAGTGGGCCCCATTCAATTATTTCTTCGCTCGTGACAACTTTTAATTAGGTTCCACTATACTTTAACTTTTTTTTACGTTATTAATTGAGCTCAGTGACTTCAAAAAGTTGTATAAATGCCTTGTTTGGGCCTTTTCAGGCGTCGTTGAATGTGGGTTGAGTAGCCATGTAAAGTTGTACTGTACTACACATGCCTTTTTTTGTTGAACATCAGTAATGCAACTGGGCCGACAGTTGTACACAAGATCCTAAAATAAACGTAGCCTAACCTATGTTTCTTTTAATAAAATGCACAACCCAGTTCATTTTTTATATAACAAGATTACCAAGCCCAACTTAATTTTTTAATAATATTCATATCTCAATATTATTTTTTATAATAAATGCTCAGTCCAGACCATCATTGTTTTTTCACCCATCCTAGAAAATGGGTCCATTTCTAGTAAAATCAAATGGCTTGTAAATTATCAGAAATGATAAATGAGCTGCATGTACGCAATATTATTTTTCACCCAGTTCAGTAAATAGGTGTATTCGAATAAATAATCAAATGCGCTGTAAATTATCTTAAATAGTAAATCGGCTATTATTTTTTTACCTAGCCGAGGAATAGATTATTTTTTGAGTCAAAGCTGAGGAAATAGATGTATTGTCAAACGAAATGAAATGGGTTGTAAAACCTAAATAAATGGGCTGCATTCCGCCACATCTTCCGAAGGTGACTTTGTTGGCACACTAGACGAACCCTGCGCAAGGTGTTGTCCATTTAGTGAACAAAACGATTTCATGGTCTAAAACAAAAAGTAAACGAATTATTCTGACATCTGTATCGTTGGATTGACATCCAACGATGATCCAACTTCTTCAATCTCTGCTCTAGTTTCTCATGCTCCAGCCGCCAAAATCATCGCCGGCTAGAGCGGCTGCATCTGCCTCCCGTGGCCAGCTGTGCTGCCGTGCAAACCTCGCAGCCCCACCCAACCCCCAACGGTGACCAGGTCATACATGTACTCACCCACACCTTTTGTTATTCTCTGGTGAAGGCAGCCTCACCCGGCAGCTGAACCAGTCCCTCATACTCCCCTCTGCCAGGGACTCCAGTGCCCCTTGTTCCACGACTCCAGATCGTTCCCATCTTAGGACTCGCCGTCGTCCGCCGCCATGATGCTCTCGGCACGGCGTGGTCAACGTGGTCAAGGAACGACTTCCATCGAAAGAGGACTATATGTGGAGAGGCTGACAGTTGGGTCCACGGCCGCAGAAAGTAAGTGCCTCCTTATTACACACAAAATAATGATTCCTCCACCTGACAGCGGGACCTACCAGAAGGGCATAAAAAAACATTTCCCCTTACAGCTGGAACCCACCAGCTAGATCTTCGCACGCAAGGAAGTGCGTCCATATTACAGGCAAAAAAATGATTCTTCCCCCTGGGAGCTGGGACCCACCAGCTATATCTTCGCACGCAAGGCAGTGCCTCCTTATCCTCCCTGACAGCTGGGACCCACCGGGTCGAACCATACATAGGGTTGTCTGTCTTGTCGTGAACGTGTACGTACATAATGGTCGATCGATCTCTCTACAGTGATGAACTGTGGCCGAGTAAGGAGATGCACGTGTCGTAGTAGAGGCACGGACATAGCTTGTCACGCAGTCCCGTCTATATATATCGTATACACGTACATACAACCACGCTGCAAGAAAGTAAATACGGCTATGTACGTACATAAGGGTGGGGTCTCGAACGCGTACTAGCGCATATATACGACCATGGCTCGTGTACATGGAGAGGCAACAGACGGTAGTGACGTTGTCCTAATCGTCGGGATCTAACTAGCTGGGTCAGAACGGAGAAAACATCATCGTGTTCACCAAGAGTTAAGTGACTGGGTCGGAACGCGTCCTGTTCATCGGTCGCGAAGCCATTGGGTCGGAATGGGTAGTGTTCAATAGGAACCAACTGGCTTGGACGGAACAGCCGGAACGGGGTCTGACATACCGAGGAAAACGACCTTATGTTCGACCGCATACGGTCGAAACGGGGTCCTCTTCATCGGGAAGGGTCTGGCGTACCACAAAACAGAGGAAACAAACTTGTGTGTTGTCTGCTTATGGTAGAAACAGGGTGCTTTTGATCGGGAGGGGTGTGGCTGTTGGGGAACGTAGTAATTTCAAAAATTTCCTACGCACACGCAAGATCATGGTGATGCATAGCAACAAGAGGGGAGAGTGTGTCTACGTACCCTCGAAGACCGAAAGCGGAAGCGTTAACACAACGCGGTTCATGTAGTCGTACATCTTCACGATCCGACCGATCAAGTACTGAATGCACGGCACCTCCGAGTTCAGCACACGTTCAGCTCGATGACGTCCCTCGAACTCCGATCCAGCCGAGTGTTGAGGGAGAGTTTCGTCGGCACGACGGCGTGGTGACGATGATGATGTTCTACCGACGCAGGGCTTCGCCTAAGCACCACTACGATATTATCGAGGTGTAATATGGTGGAGGGGGGCACCGCACACGGCTAAGAGATCAATAGATCAGTTGTTGTGTCCATGGGGTGCCCCCTGCCCCCGTATATAAAGGAGCAAGGGGGGAGGCGGCCGGCCTAGGAGGAGGGCGCGCCAAGGGGGGCGGGAGTAGGACTCCTCCTTTCCTTGTTGGAGTAGGACAAGGGAAGGGAGAAGGAGAAGGAAGGAAGGGGGCGCCCCCCTTGCCTAGTCCAATTCGGACTAGTCCATGGGGAGGGGTGCGGCCACCCTTTGGGGCCTTTCTCTCCTTTCCCGTATGGCCCATTAAGGCCCAATACGAATTCCCGTAAGTCTCCGGTACTCCGAAAAATACCCGAATCACTCGGAACCTTTCCGATGTCTGAATATAGTCGTCCAATATATCGATCTTTACATCTCGACTATTTCGACACTCCTCGTCATGTCCCTGATCTCATTTGGGACTCCGAACTCCTTCGGTACATCAAAACTCATAAACTCATAATAAAACTGTCATCGTAACATTAAGCGTGCGGACCCTACGGGTTCGAGAACTATGTAGACATGACCGAGACACGTCTCCGGTCAATAACCAATAGCGGGACCTGGATGCCCATATTGGCTCCCACATATTCTACGAAGTTCTTTATCGGTCAAACCGCATAACAACATACGTTGTTTCCTTTGTCATCGGTATGTTACTTGCCCGAGATTCGATCGTCGGTATCTTAATACCTAGTTCAATCTCGTTACCGGCAAGTCTCGTTACTCGTTCTGTAATACATCATCTCGCAACAAACTCATTAGTTGCAATGCTTGCAAGGCTTAAGTGATGTGCATTACCGAGAGGGCCCAGAGATACCTCTCCGACAATCGGAGTGACAAATCCTAATCTTGAAATACGCCAACCCAACAAGTACCTTTGGAGACACCTGTAGAGCACCTTTATAATCACCCAGTTACGTTGTGACGTTTGGTAGCACACAAAGTGTTCCTCCGGTAAACGGGAGTTGCATAATCTCATAGTCATAGGAACATGTATAAGTCATGAAGAAAGCAATAGCAACATACTAAACGATCGAGTGCTAAGCTATCGGAATGGGTCAAGTCAATCACATCATTCTCCTAATGATGTGATCCCGTTAATCAAATGACAACTCATGTCTATGGCTAGGAAACATAACCATCTTTGATCAACGAGCTAGTCAAGTAGAGGCATACTAGTGACACTCTGTTTGTCTATGTATTCACACAAGTATTATGTTTCCGGTTAATACAATTCTAGCATGAATAATAAACATTTGTCATGATATAAGGAAATAAATAATAACTTTATTATTGCCTCTAGGGCATATTTCCTTCAGTCTCCCACTTGCACTAGAGGCAAAAATCTAGTTCACATCGCCATGTGATTTAACATCAATAGTTCACATCACCATGTGATTAACACCCATAGTTCACATTGTCATGTGACCATCACCCAAAGGGTTTACTAGAGTCAGTAATCTAGTTCACATCGCTATGTGATTAACACGGTGTGATCATGTTTTGCTTGTGAGATAATTTTAGTCAACGGGTCTGTCAAATTCAGATCCGTAAGTATATTGCAAATTTCTATGTCTACAATGCTCTGCATGGAGCTACTCTAGCTAATTGCTCCCACTTTCAATATGTATCTAGACCGAGACTTAGAGTCATCTAGATTAGTGTCAAAACTTGCATCGACGTAACCCTTTACGACGAGCCTTTTGTCACTTCCATAATCGAGAAACATATCCTTATTCCAGTAAGGATAATTTTGACCGCTGTCCAGTGATCTACTCCTAGATCACTATTGTACTCCCTTGCCAAAATCAGTGTAGGGTAAACAATAGATCTGGTACACAACATGGCATACTATATAGAACCTATGGCCGAGGCATAGGGAATGACTTTCATTCTTTTTCTATCTTCTGCGTGGTTGGGCTTTGAGTCTTACTCAATTTCACACCTTGTAACACAGGCAAGAAACTCTTTCTTTGACTGTTCCATTTTGAACTACTTCAAAATCTTGTTAAGGTATGTACTCATTGAAAAAACATATCAAGCGTCTTGATCTATCTCTATAGATCTTGATGCTCAATATGTAAGCAGCTTCACCGAGGTCTTTCTTTGAAAAACTCCTTTCAAACACTCCTTTATGCTTTGCAGAATAATTCTACATTATTTCCGATCAACAATATGTCATTCACATATACTTATCAGAAATGATGTAGTGCTCCCACTCACTTTCTTGTAAATACAGGCTTCGCCGCAAGTCTGTATAAAACTATATCCTTTGATCAACTTATCAAAGCGTATATTCCTACTCCGAGATGCTTGCACCAGTCCATAGATGGATCGCTGGAGCTTGCATATTTTGTTAGCACCTTTAGGATTGACAAAACCTTCTGGTTGCATCATATACAACTCTTCTTTAATAAATCCATTAAGGAATGTAGTTTTGTTTATCCATTTGCCAGATTTCATAAAATGCGGCAATTGCTAACATGATTCGGACAGACTTAAGCATCGCTGCGAGTGAGAAAATCTCATCGTAGTCAACACCTTGAACTTTGTCAAAAATCTTTTTCCGACAAGTCTAGCTTTGTAGATAGTAACACTACTATCAGCGTCCGTCTTCCTCTTGAAGATCCATTTATTTTCTATGGCTTGCCGATCATTGGGCAAGTCATCCAAAGTCCACACTTTGTTCTCATACATGGATCCCATCTCAGATTTCATGGCCTCAAGCCATTTTGCGGAATCTGGGCTCATCATCGCTTCCTCATAGTTCGTAGGTTCGTCATGGTCAAGTAACATGACCTCCAGAACTGAATTACCGTACCACTCTGGTGCGGATCTCACTCTGGTTGACCTACGAGGTTTAGTAATAACTTGATCTGAAGTTCCATGATCATCATCATTAACTTCCTCACTAATTGGTATAGGCGTCACAGAAACTGCTTTCTGCGATGAACTACTTTCCAATAAGGGAGAAGGTACAATTACCTCATCAAGTTCTACTTTCCTCCCACTCACTTCTTTCGAGAGAAACTCCTTCTCTAGAAAGGATCCATTCTTAGCAACGAATGTCTTGCCTTCGGATCTATGATAGAAGGTGTACCCAACTGTCTCCTTTGGGTATCCTATGAAGACACATTTCTCCGATTTGGGTTTGAGCTTATCAGGATGAAACTTTTTCACATAAGCATCGCAACCCCAAACTTTAAGAAACGACAACTTTGGTTTCTTGCAAAACCACAGTTCATAAGATGTCGTCTCAACAGATTTAGATGGTACCCTATTTAACGTGAATGCAGCTGTCTCTAATGCATAACCCCAAAACGATAGTGGTAGATCGGTAAGAGACATCATATATCGCACCATATCTAATAAAGTACGATTACGATGTTCGGACACACCATTACACCGTGGTGTTCCAGGTGCCGTGAGTAGTGAAACTATTTCACATTGTTTCAACTGAAGGCCAAAATCATAACTCAAATATTCTCCTCCATGACCAGATCATAGAAATTTTATTTTCTTGTTACGATGATTTTCAACTTCACTCTGAAATTCTTTGAACTTTTCAAATGTTTCAGACTTATGTTTCATTAAGTAGATATACCCATATCTGCTCAAATCATCTGTGAAGGTGAGAAAATAACGATATCCGCCACGAGCCTCAATATTCATCGGACCACATACATCTGTATGTATGATTTCCAATAAATCTGTTGCTCTCTCCATAGTTCCGGAGAACGGTGCTTTAGTCATCTTGCCCATGAGGCACGGTCCGCAAGTACCAAGTGATTCCAAAAGTCCATCAGTATGGAGTTTCTTCATGCGCTTTACACCGATATGACCTAAATGGCAGTGCCACAAATAAGTTGCACTATCATTATTAACTTTGCATCTTTTGGCTTCATTATTATGAATATGTGTATCACTACGATCGAGATCCAACAAACCATTTTATTGGGTGTATGACCATAGAAGGTTTTATTCATGTAAACAGAACAACAATTATTCTCTAATTTAAATGAATAATCGTATTGCAACAAACATGATCAAATCATATTCATGCTCAACGCAAACACCAAATAACACTTATTTAGTTTCAACACTAATCCCGAAAGTATAGGGAGTGTGCGATGATGATCATATCAATCTTGGAACTACTTCCAACACATCGTCACCTCGCTTTTTACTAGTCTCTGTTTATTCTGCAGCTCCCGTTTCGAGTTACTACTCTTAGCAACTGAACCAGTATCAAATGCTGAGGGGTTGCTATAAACACTAGTAAAGTACACATCAATAACCAATATCAAATGCTGAGGGGTTGCTATAAACACTAGTAAAGTCCACATGTCGAGCGCGCCAACAGACACGAGCAGAGCGCGCCAACGGACGCGACAGAGCGCGTCGCGGCGCCTAACGGTGAGCACAGCGCGCTGCGGCGGCTAACGGCGTGCAGAGTTTGCCAAGGAACGCGAGCAGAGGACGACACAGTGATACGTGGAAAATAAGACGAACTGCGCGAGCGATGTCGGAGACATCAAGCACGAATCATATTAGAGTTGCGTGTGCGTTACGTGGCAGACAGTTGATCCATCAGAGCTGTTTGTGATGGAATAAGCCGTGTGTGTTGCGGGCAAACGCCTGCTGGTGTATAACCTTAAATTTAACCAAAAAAGTGTTAAAGCATGTTACAAAAATTGTATAGTTGGAAACTATGTTCAAATACGACTCCAACGATATGTTCTATGGCGACATGCATTCGTATTTTATTAGTTAAATCCTCCTTATAAACCAGGACAGGGTATAGTAGGTAATTAAATCGCAAATGTTTTTTTATTAACTGTATGTGTACGTGTCCTCTCGTCCTCCTCTGGCACGTCTTGTCACCCCGCTGCCGCAGACGGCTTACAGCGCAAGCTTACGCAGCGCGCCGGGGCGTTCTTTTGGCCAAACGATGGCGCCACTGAATCTTCGGTAAGCCTGTTCCCGCGCAAGCTTCCCGCCCGACTCGGTGAAATCCCGCAAAATCCCAATGCTTACCGGCCTGCTATAAAAACCCTCACGGTCGGCGAGTCCTGCGTCGCATTTCCCCTCCCTCCCTGTAGCTTATCTCGTCTGCTTCTCCCACAATCGCCAATGGCATCGGTCCGTCGTCGTCGCTCGGCCACTCCACCGTCATCAGAGGACAGCTCCAGCTGGGAGGCTACACCGCGGCGGCGGCGCAGTCCCCAGCGTAGTGTAGTGCGCGTGGCGTCCCTGTTCAGTGTGTGCGGAACACCCACCACACGCTCCTTCGCCACTGCCCGTCGGCAGCTGTTGCCGGCCACCGTAGCCGCCACACCACCGTCGAAAGCCAGGGCCATCTATCACTCTGCCACCGCCGCCCAAAGGCGGGAGGTGGCCGTCATGGCCGCCACCCCACTACCGGGCACCGTGGCTCGAAGGCGGGAGGTGGCCGTCGTGGCCGCTACCCCACTGCCAGCCACCGTGGCCATCACCCGCTCCGCAACCACAGCCCGAAGGCGGGAGGTGGTGGTCGTGGCCGCCACCCCATCGTCAGCCACCGTGGCCGCCAGCCCACCGTCGACCGCCGGGGTCATCACCCGCTCCGCCACCACCACCCGAAGGAGGGAGGCAGAAGTGGATGACCGCACGTGCGTCAGCGAGCTTGCGCTCTACATCGAGTTCCTGCGGGAGGAAGAGGAGCGCCTCGTCGAGCACGCAAAGAGCCTTACCGCAGCCGTGGCTGCAGCACACGCCGGCGCAGAGGCGAGGAATCAGGAGCTCTATGAGCAGTCTGGCCGCTTCGAGAGGGATCGTCTGGAGCGGAAGTGGGCGTTCGAGCTGGAGACCTTCGCTGAACATGCAAAAGCGGCAGGCACCGTATTGCATTTCTCCGGCTCGTCGGTAGGCTCCTCCTCCTCCTCTGCCTCTCATTGAGCGCGCTCGGCAGAGGAGAGGCTGTCGAAAGTAGCACAAAGCCCCTCCGTGGTAGTAGTATTTAGGGGCTATTCTGTTTAGTTCATCTGACTATAGATGTGTGGTCGAACTGTACAACATACTTAAAATTAGTTAGTATATATAGTTGAACTAGCTATTTCAGTACGTGGTTGGCAACAATTGGGGAGAAGTTTGGTCAGTTCAGCTATCGATTTGAACTTTTTGCATAAATTAAGAACGACTGCTTAATCTATGAATGAAATCTATGCTTAATTACTGAATTTTAGTTGCAAAAATTACATAGTGCTAATGATTTCTAGCTGCATATTTTGACAAATCGCAGTGTTACAAGGATTTACAAATGGCAACGTTACTAGATCAACAAATGTAAAGCTTTCCAGTTTGACAAATGGCAACATACCAAATATGACACATGCAAATCTTACCAAATTGTTTGTACGTGGTTGCACACGGGTCATCCAGAACAACTGTTTGCGTTGAAGGGATGCACAAATCCTACGTTGCTCTCACTTTGCATACGGGTGTTCTATCTAAATCGTTTGCGATCAAGAGCTCCAGAAATCCTGCTCGGCACATTTCAGTCAAGGCCAAGCAGCTATCCGCACGGCACCTCCTATAGCCATTAAAACCAAGACACATGGTGTCACGTGAATGGTTAACAGAATTTTGGATTTACTAGAATTTAAAAACTAGGCATCTCAATGTTTTGCCGGCAATCAACGGTACCATGGTGTTTGAAATTCATGCCCATTTCTTGCATGGGACCTAAGCATGCACCCAAGGACACATATTTTATTTTTTTCAACCAATTTATATGCACCGGAGCATGTGCATGTAGTTCAAATGTGAATTATGCACATAAATGCAATGAAAACTCAGTTAATGCATAAAAATGTCCAAATGAACCCCGAAAAATCACAAAATTCAAACAACACTCCTATTGTTCTATGTTGACACAAGAAAAAATTTGAAAGCAATAAGAGGCAATGGATATCGTTTCGTCCCCAAAGGTGGGACGGTCCCTACCGAAAACCATCATGCTTGTTGTGAGAAGCTCCGGTTTGTGAGAAGCATATACCCAAACCTGCCCCAAATGGAAAAAATTTGTACCACGGCATGTTGATGCCGCTCCATCATAGCATGCAAAGTTTCATGAATTTCAGACGAGTTTTGGATTTACTATAATTTAAAAACTAGGCATCTCAATGTTTTGCCGGCAATGAACGGTGCCCTGGTGTTCGACATTCATTCCCATTTCTTACATGGGACCAAAGCATGCACCCTAGGACACATATTTGATTTTTCAACCAATTTATATGCACTAGAGCATGTGCATGTAGCTCAAATTTAAATTATGCACATAAATGCATTGAAAACTCAGTTAATGCATAAAAATGTCCAAATGAACCCCGAAAAATCACGAAAATTCACACAACACTCCAGTTGTTCTATGTTGACACGAGAAAAAAAATTGAAAGCAATAAGAGGCAATGGATATCATTTCGTCCCCAAAGGTGGGACGTTCCCTACCGAAAACCATCATGCTTGTTGTGAGAAGCTCCGGCTTGTGAGCAGCATATGCCCAAACCTGCCCCAAATGGGACAAAATTTGTACCATGGAATGTTGATGCCGCTCCATGATAGCATGCCAAGTTTCATGAATTTCAGACGAGTTTTCGATTTACTAGAATTCAAAAACCAGGCATCTCAATGTTTTGCCGGCAATCAAGGGTGCCCTGGTGTTCGAAATTCATTCCCATTTCTTACATGGGACCTAAGCATGCACCCGAGGACACAGATTTGATTTCTCAACCAATTTATATGCGCTGGAGCATGTGCATGTAGTTCAAATTTGAATTATGCAAATAAATGCATTGAAAACTCAGTTAATGCATGAAAATGTCCAAACAAACCCCGAAAAATCACAAAAAATCACACAACACTCCTGTTGTTCTATGTTGACACGAGAAAAAATTTTGAAAGCAATAAGAGGCAATGGATATCGTTTCGTCCCCAAAGGTGGGACGTTCCCTACCAAAAACCATCATGCTTGTTGTGAGAAGCTCCGGTTTGTGAGAAGCATATACCCAAACCTGCCCCAAATGGGAAAATTTTGTATCATGGCATGTTGATGCCGCTCCATGATAGCATGCCAAGTTTCATGAATTTCAGACGAGTTTTGGATTTACTAGAATTTAAAAACAGGCATCTCAATGTTTTTCCGGCAATCAACGGTGCCCTGGTGTTTGAAATTCATTCCCATTTCTTGCATGGGACCTAGGCATGCACCCAAGGACACAGATTTGATTTTTGAACCAATTATGTGCACTGGAGCAAGTGCATGTAGTTAAAATTTGAATTATGCACATAAATGCATTGAAAAATTAGTTAATGCATAAAAATGCCCAAACGAACCCTGAAAAATCACAAAAAATTACACAACACTCCAGTTGTTCTATGTTGACACGAGAAAATTTTTTGAAAGCAATAAGAGGCAATGGATACCATTTCGTCCAAAAAGGTGGGACGTTCCCTACCCAAAACCATCATGCTTGTTGTGAGAAGCTCCGGTTTGTGAGAAGCATATACCCAAACCTGCCCAAAATGGGAAAAAAATTGTACCACGGCATGTTGATGCCGCTCCATGATAGCATGCCAAGTTTCATGAATTTCATACGAGTTTTGGATTTACTAGAATTTAAAAACCAGGCATCTCAATGTTTTGCTGTCAATCAACGGTGCCCTATTGTTCGAAATTCATTCCCTTTTCTTGCATGGGACCTAAGCATGCACCCAAGGACACAGATTTGATTTTTCAAGCAATTTATATGCACTGGAGCATGCGCATGTAGTTCAAATTTGAATTATGCACATAAATGCACTGAAAACACAGTTAGTGCATAAAAATGTCCAAACGAACCCCGAAAAATCACAAAAATTCACACAACACTCCTGTTGTTCTATGTTGACACAAGAAAAAAAAATTGAAAGCAACAAGAGGCAATGGATATCGTTTCGTCCCCAAAGGTGCGACGTTCCCTACCGAAAACCATCATGCTTGTTGTGAGAAGGTCCGGTTTGTGAGAAGCATATACCGAAACCTGCCCCAAATGAGAAAATTTTGTACCATGGCATGTTGATGCCGCTCCATGATAGCATGCCAAGTTTCATGAATTTCAGACGAGTTTTGGATTTACTAGAATTTAAAAACCAGGCATCTCAATGTTTTTCCGGCAATCAACGGTGCCCTGGTGTTTGAAATTCATTCCCATTTCTTGCATGGGACCTAAGCATGCACCCTAGGACACAGATTTGATTTTTCAACCAATTATATGCACTGGAGCATGGGCATGTAGTTCAAATTTGAATTATGCACACAAATGCATTGAAAACTTAGTTAATGCATAAAAATGTCCAAACGAACCCCGAAAAATCACAAAAATTCACACAACACTCCAGTTGTTCTATGTTGACATGAGAAAAAAAATTGAAAGCAATAAGAGGCAATGGATATCGTTTTGTCCCCAAAGGTGGGATGTTCCCTACCGAAAACCATCATGCTTGTTGTGAGAAGCTGCAGTTTGTGAGAAGCATATACCGAAACCTGCCCAAAATGGGACAAAATTTGTACCACGGCATGTTGATGCCGCTCCATGATAGCATGCCAAGTTTCATGAATTTCAGATGAGTTTTGGATTTACTAGAATTTAAAAACCAGGCATCTCAATGTTTTGTCGTCAATCAACGGTGCCCTGTTGTTCGAAATTCATTCCCATTTCTTGCATGGGACCTAAGCATGCACCCAAGGACACAGATTTGATTTTTCAAGCAATTTATATGCACTGGAGCATGCGCATGTAGTTCAAATTTGAATTATGCCCATAAATGCACTAAAAACTCAGTTAGTGCATAAAAATGTCCAAACACTACAAAAAACTACACTTCCGTGATGATACGTGTTTGTCACGGTAGGTCGCGTTTTCTGTCATGCATGTACATCCATGACAAATTTATGACAGAATCAAGATAGTCATACCTGTGCTGTCGTAGAGTGTTCCATGACATTGCCAAAATTATCATCACGGAAGTGTCCACTTCCATGACGATAAATCGCGCGTCACAGAAATGCTTTCGTCAAGGGTGACCGACACGTGGCATCCACCGTAACGGAACGTCGTTAAGCTATCGGGTCGGATTTTGGATCCGATAACCCGTTAACAGCCACGACCATTGCCGATTTTCCACGTGTAAAATTCTCATTGGCTGACGGATCCATGCGTCAGCTCCGCGTTGGCACAGGTGTCACTCATCCAATGGTCGAGATGGGCCTATGATATGTTGACACGTGGACCGGCCCAAAAGTGGCCAACAAAGTTTAAATGGGCCGGCCCAACCGAAGGCCCATAAGATTTAGCAGACCATAATGGGCCGGCCCAGCTAAAGGCCCACACGATTTTGCAGACCATAATGGGCCGGCCCAGCTAAAGGCCCACAAGATTTTGCGGACCACAATGGGCCGGCCCAGCTAAAGGCCCACAAGATTCTGCACACCATAATGGGCCGGCCCAGCTAAAGGCCCAACATTCTCTGTCAAATCGGCCCGTCAACAGCCTGTCCTAAACTTGTCATCAACGCGGCCCATGGTCACTTCTGGCCCGTTAACAGTCCGCTAAGTAATTGGGCTGAATTACGGCCCGATGTATTTCTGGCCTGTTAAAGGTCCGGCTTCATTTGGGCCCATTTACAGGCCATCAAAACATTCGGCCCATAAACGACCGTGAAGGATTTGGGTCATATTCGACCATGTCTGACATTCGGCCTGTTAGAGGCCCACTATAGCTTTGGGCCACTTTCGGCCTGTTGTCATTTTCGGCCTGTTAACGCCATACGTAAACCATGGGCCATATGTGGCCCAACGTCATATCGGGCCCATTAACAGCCCATATAAAAATGACGATAATCTAGCCCGACCGAAGTTCCGGCCTGTTAAAGGCCCGTGTATTAGGTCAGCGCATTTACGGCCCGTCCGAATTTCGGCCTGTCAAAGATCCGCATCGTAAATGGGCCCAATCTCACTTTCGGTGTATTAAAGGCCCATGTTTTTTATGGGCTCGAGATATTTACACCTGTAAACGGCCTATTTTTACTAAGGGCCCAAATTATGTTTAGGCCTGTTAAAGGCCCACTATGGGCATAGGCCTACCAGAAAAATATGAAAGCTTATGCTGATTTAGGCCCAGATATTTTTAGTGGGCTACATGCCAATTTCGGCCCGTAATCGTTTTTAGCCCAATTGGAATGGGCCCGAGGAATGTTGGCATGTTGGGCTCCTACGAAGCTTTCGGCCGAATACATTACTAAGATAAACCTACACTATACAAAAATAGCGTCGTAATTACTACAGCCTGAGGCAGCATCATAAATGTTGTATCACAACAAAATAAATTCCAACCATACAACAAAAGGCCTGTTGGCATAAAGTTTACAGTCCTTCCAGATAAAAGCACCATCAGATGTATAGAAGCACAGATCATTTGACCTGAGTGCTAATGTTTCAGGCTGTAGAATCTGATGGAGCAGCACGATCTCCACCTTTTTTCCGCCATTGCTCTTGAACAACGAAGCGAATGTCTGATAGTCTGGTTTCAAAACCATTCATATCTTGACGACATTTCTCAACCACTATTCTTGTTTCCGAAACAACGTCCATTAGGGATTGGACTTGTGTCTGGAGCGCAGATATATCACTCTGTCTAGCAGGAAGATTTTGTTCAGTAGGCGATTTGGACGAGGTTACCTTGACAACCAACCCAAAATTACGCAGGAAGGTGTTGTTTGCACTGTTAGTGGAGAGATACTTACGCACTGCAGCAAGAGGTGACATTGTGCCTGTAGTAGCCTCGTCACCTTCAAGTGGTTGTGGCTGTTCAATCATTTGTTCCATAGCTTCCTGAAAGTTTGAACTTGTAGATTAGTGTACCAGATAAGTTACTAATGAGACAAAAACAAACAAAGTAGGTTAAACGTTTATACATAACTTATTTTGGTGAACTACTGTAATACATTAGCATGTATTGTAGTGCCAACTACATAATAAAATCACTTTCGGAACATATGTCCATGTAGCATGCCTACTCTATTGTCTATTTCCTCACATTCGTTGACATCTAAGGATAAAGAGACATGGTTTAAAGTAGGATGAACATAGTATGACATCATTCACATCATGGGCAAACAGATATAAAACAAACAGGCTATTTTATCATTGTGTGCGCACGTGAACATAACAACTAGATTACAGATCAAGACCAAAAGAATATCCTTCATCTCTTTTAAACCATGTAAGGTGAAATGATACATTAAGACAACTGTGAATAAAAGTGAATAGAGTAACTGACATTGGCTGCAAACCAAGTAGTTAAATGAACACATCACAGTACCAATCAGTTCAAGGCAAGATGAGTAAGGACTTACAACAGCGGCTTGAACTGGTGTGCTCATGCCCTTCATCTTGCTGGTGTGGCAATCCTTGAAGATTGCACTGCATTCGGTTCAGGTTCTTTTTGGTCCGCACGGGCTTTCCTCTGTATTTGGAACAAGTCAATATAGATACGATAATATGGCACAAAAAAAAAGAAGGAAGTAGCAGCTATTTACAAGAGCCTCGCAGTGTGCAATATAGCTACGAGATCCTGTTGTCTGTTGGAATTTCACTTTAGAACGGATGGTTATGTTCTTCAAACAGTTAGCCTAGAAGAAGATACACTTGTATGGCACATACATAAATACAAGTTCAATATGTGGTCTGATCAAATACATATAGCCTACCTGATACTTTGGATCAGACCAGTGTTTAACGAGGGCTGTCCAGTCTTCATCTATAATATATTCCACTAGAGATGTTTGGGCGATTTCATTGTTAGCCTTGCCTTCAAAGTGAGATTTTCTAAGGTGGTACCGATACTGTCGCAGAGCAGACTAAAAAACATGAGTGCATGCCTGTTTAGTTGCATCTTCTTTTGGATCCAACTTGAACCTCATCTGTTGAAAAAAGAATGTGAGTCTTATTTGGAGGAAGCTAGAAAGTATGGGACAGAGCAAGACAATATTACTAATTGCGATGAATAACATTACTTACGTATAAATGGTCAAGGAAGGTGTTAAACTGGGTATTGTCTTTCTCATTCCTGTACTGGATCCACGTTGGGAGGATACGTGCATGACACCTAATGGCAACGGCTGCCTCTGATACTAACTTGGCTGACTCTATAGCATCACATGGCCTTTTTAAACCTGCCTCAAAATGGATCTCCATTCTTCCTCCTTTAGATTTTGTTAATTTCTCAAGCATTATCCCTGATGTCTGTTTCCGCTTGCGCCGTGGTGCTAGTTCAACAACGAATATGGAAAGTGTTAGTGTACATCAAACTGTGAGAGTACATATAAAGGAGCATGCAACTGCAACTTGACTCGGTCAGGTACCGTGTTGGTGTTGATGCTCATGAGGTTCATATGATCTTGCCAAGTCCTGTTGTGTCAGCAGTGCTTCGGAAGTAGTGTTAGGTGTGAAGACAGCTTGGGAACTGGCCAGTTCTGGAGCAAACGAACGAGTAACTGGTTGAGATGCTGGTATAGTTGAAGCGGATGCTGCAGCTGGTGGAGCAGGTGATACTGTGTTTGTAGATTTAGCCGGTGGACTTGGACCTTCTACCGCACTATAAGTACCAGCAGAATCTCGACGGCAGAACCTTTTCCGTTTCACCCGACGAGCAACAGCACTCCCTACTATATTATTTTCCTTGCTCTTTTTTGACTTTGCCATGTCAAGTTGTACCCACAACACAAAAGAATAAAATCACTCTTCATAACTCATTGATGCATGATACAGACAAGCAATACTTTGATGTAAGACAACCGTATGAGGATGGAATATGTAAGAAAAACAGGACGGCGTGACATATTCACAGCTACGATGTGCAAACTAAGCAGAAGGATTTTCAAGAAAATAGAAGTAATGCAAGCTAGACACCATATGAAAGATGCAACCAATATTACTCTGCCAAGTTAAAAGTGTCT
The DNA here is from genome assembly GCF_002575655.3 of Aegilops tauschii subsp. strangulata. Classification (NCBI taxonomy): domain Eukaryota; kingdom Viridiplantae; phylum Streptophyta; class Magnoliopsida; order Poales; family Poaceae; genus Aegilops; species Aegilops tauschii. The sequence continues at coordinate 265,392,479 of NC_053038.3, read as the reverse complement.
TGTCATAAGTGGCAATTCGAAAAATTAGAAGTAGTACAACGTAGAAATCAATGCAAGATGCAACCACTATCAAACTGCCATGTTAAAAGCGTCCAATCATGAGTGACTGATGCGGGATACACAACAGCAGTACTTTGATGTAAGAACATGGTATGATAGATAGATGCAGTGTATTCTAGACACAGAAAGCCATGTCATGTGCACATGTATAACGTATGAACTCAGCACGTGCAACTTAATCAAAATAGAAGAAATACAGGCTAGACAACATATGCAACATGAAACCAATTATCACACTGTCAACTTAGAGCAAGCACCTGCGATGGTGGAGTATGGGAGACAAACTCATCATGTAGACTTGGGACTTCAACTTCATTAGCGGTAGAAGTGGCAAATCTAGAGAGTCTCTGTTCGCGTCGGTCCGGAGGACCACCAACATCCCCTAACTCACTCTTTTCCTTCCTATTTTCTGATATTGCCTTATGAAGTCAAAACCACAAGAAGATGAATAAAATTAGCTCTGCATAACTGGTTGATGCATGATACAGACGAACACTACTTTGATGTAAGGCAAGCACAGGATAGGAGGATGGAATATATACAAAAAAAGACAGCGTTTCATATTCACACGTACGATAGGAGGATGGAATATGTATGAAAAAACAGTAAGCGGAAGGCATTTCAACAAAATTAGAAGAAATCAAAGCTAGGCACCATATGAACATGCAACCAATATCACTCTATCAGGTAAAAAGTGTCTCGTCGTAAGTGCCATTTCAAGAAATTAGAAGCAGTACAAGCTAGAAGACAATGCAATATGCAACCTACATCACAGTCCCAAGTTAAATGTGTCTTATGGGTAAGTGATCGTTGCAGGTATAAGTTGTAAGCTATGCAGATGCAATTCAACATAATCAGAAGCAATACAAACTAGACATCATATGGAAAACGCAACCACGTATAACAGTTCCAAGTAAGAGCAGGCACCTGTGATGGTGGAGTAGGGCAGATGTGCTCATCATGTACACGTATGTTCTAGAAACAGGAACACGTGTCATATTCACAGGCATTATGTGTAAAGTAAGCATATGCAATTCAAGTTAGAAGCAATACAAGCTAGACATCATACGCAACATGCAACCACATATAATAGTGTCAAGTTAGAGCAAGCACCTGTGATGGTGGAGTAGGGGAGATGTGCTCATCATCTACACAACTACGTTGACTGTCCAGCCTAGTGTTGTCTTGCGAAGCTTGTTGGGAGGATGGCGGAGTAGAATCTGTAGAGACCCCCTATTTGAGTTGCTCCGAAGGACCACCATCATCCACTGCCGGACTAATTTCCTTCAGCTTTAATGATTTTGCATTGTGAAGTCAAACCGATAAGAAAAAGGAATAAAATTCGCTCTTCAGAACTCATTCATGCATGATACTGACGAACACTACTCGGATGAAAGGCAAACACATGATGCGAGGATGGAATATGTATGAAAAACGGGATGGTGTGACATATTCACACCTATGATGTGGTAACTAAGCAGAAGGCATTTCAACAAATTAGAAGCACTGCAAGCTAGACACCATATGAAAGATGCAACCAATATCACTCTGCCAAGTTCAAACTATATGGCATTTCAACAAATTAGAAGCAGTACATGCTAGAAATCATATGCAAGACACAACCAATATCACAGTGGCGACTTAAAGGTTATCATAAGTGACTGATGCGGGATATGCAAGAATAGTAGTCTGATGTAGAAACAGGAACACATGTCATATTCACAGGCATTATGTGTAAAGTAAGCAGATGTGATTCAACAAAGTTAGAAGCAATACAAGCTAGACATCATACGCAACATGCAACCACATATAATAGTGCCAAGTTAGAGCAAGCACCTGCGATGGTGGAGTAGGGGAGATGTGCTCATCATCTACACAGCTACGTTGACTGTCTAGCCTTGCGTTGTCTTGCGAATCTTGTTGGGAGGATGGCGGAGTAGAATCTGTAGAGAACCCCCATTTCAGTTGCTCGGAAGGACCACCATCATCCAATGCCTTGCCAATTTCCTTCAACTTTATTGATTTTGCATTGTGAGGTCATACCGACAAGAAAAAGGAATATCATTCGCTCTTCAGAACTCATTCATGCATGATACTGACGGACACTACTCTGATGAAAGGCAAACTCATGATACGAGGATGGAATATGTATGAAAAAATGGAAGGCTTGACATATTCATACCTATGATGTGGTAACTAAGCAGAAGGCACTTCAACAAATTAGAAACACTGCAAGACACCATATGGAAAGGTGCAATCAATATCACTCTGCCAAGTTAAAACTGTCTCGTCATAGGTGGCGTTCATCAAACTAGAAGCAATACATGCTAGAAATCATATTCAAGACGCAAACCAATATCACACTGCCAACTTAAAGGTGTCCCATCATAAGTGACTGATGCAGTATACACAAGAAGAGTAGTTTCATGTAAGAACATGGTGTGATAGACAGATATAGTATGTACCAAAAACAGGAAAGTGTGTCATATTCACATGTATCATGTGTAAGCTAAGCAGATGCAGTTTACACTAATTAGGAGCAATACGAGCTAGACACCATATGCAACATGCAACCAGATATCACACTGCCAAGTTAGAGCAAGCACCTTGGATGGTGGAGTACGGGAGCGGAGACTTGGACCTTGTAATGCACTATCAGTACAAGGAGAATCAGTACAGATGCTCCGTTTACGTTGCTGCAGAGGACCACCATCATCGCCTTCCTTACTATTTTCCTTCCTCTTTCTTGATTTTGCCTTGTCAAGTCAAACCCAGAAGAAACAGGAATAAAATTTGCTCTTCAGAACTCATTGATGCATGATACTGACGAACACTACTTTCATGTAAGGCAGCCGCATGATAGGACGACGGAATATGTATGAAAAATAGGATGGCGTGACATATTGACATGTATGATGTATAAAGTGTAAACTAAGCACAAGGTGCTTGAACTTGTTAGAATCGATGCAAGCTAGAAACCATATGAAAGATGAAACCAATATCACTCTGCCAAATTAAAAGGGTGCCCTAACAAGTGTATTTGACCTAATTAGAAGCAATACATGGCAACAGGCTAGAAATAATATGCAATATGGAACGAATAAAGGTGACTCATCGTAAGTGATTGATGTAGGATACAGAAGAGAGGTAGTTTCATGTAAGAACAAGGTTAACACATAGATGTAGTGTGTACCAAAAATAGGAAGGCATGTCATATTCACATGTATAGTGTGTAAACTAAGCAGATGCAATTTACCCTAATTAGAAGCATTACAAGCTAGACACCGTATGCAACATGCAACGACATATCACACTGCGAAGTTAAAGCAAGCACCTGTGATGGTGGTGTAGGGGAAGTGCGGTCTTCAGGTACAGAGCTATGTTCAATATCTTCATTTAGGCTTGCTGTTTCTTGAGAATCATGTGGAGAGGATGAAATTGCATTCTTTATAAGAGTATTGCATCTCATATTAACCCACGCGCGTGACTGTCTCATCATAAGCGATAGACGCGGGATACACAAGAACAGTAGTTTGATGTAAGTATGTACCAAAAACAGGAAGGCGTGTCATATTCACATGTATAATGTGTAAGCTAAGGAGATACAATTTAACAAATTAGGAGCATTGATGAGGGATACACAAGAAAAGTAGTTTGATGTAAGAACATGGTTAATAGAAAGACGTAGTATGTACCGAAAACAGGAAGGCATGTCATATTCACAGGTATAATGTGTTAACTAAGCAGATGCAATTTACCCTAATTAGAAGCATTACAAGGTATACACCATATGCAACATGCAACCACATATCACACTGCCAAGTAAGAGCAAGCACCTGCGATGGTGGTGTGGGGGAATTGCCGTGATCAACTAGAGAGCTACGTTGACTATCTTCATTTAGCCTTGCTGTTTCTTGAGAATCATGTGGGGAGGATGACACTGCACTCTTTAAACGAGTAGGGCGTCTCACAGTAACCCACTCGGGTGACTGTCTCATCGTAAGTGATTGACGAGGGATACAAAAGAGCATTAGTTTGATGTACGAACATGGTTAATAGACATATGTAGTATGTATCAAAAACAGGAAGGCATGTCATTATCAGAGGTATAATGTGTAAAGTAAGCAGATGCTATTTAACCAAATTGGAAGCAATACAAGCTAGACACCATATGCAACATGCAAGCACATTTGACAGCGCGAAGTTAAAGCAAGCACCTGGGATGGTTGTGTGTGGCAATTGAGATCATCAACTGTAGAGCTACGTTTACTGTCTCCAACTGCTGACACTGCACCCATTAGAGCGCTGAAACGCTTAGTGCTTATCTTCGAATTACACTGGAGCGACTTCTGTCTTTTCTTTTCTGCATTCATCAACACTGCGTCAGAGTCTGAAATACCCATCCATAAAAAAACAATAGTGTGAGTATGGGTGAAGTGTGTGCACAATTAGTACAGTGTAAAGGTAGCAGATAGCAGGTCGGTGAGAAATAAATGACGGGAGACATATGATAGCTCTACAACATGCATGGCACACTAAATTACTACAGGATTCTATGAAAATAACAGTCGACTGAAAGCAAATAGGTTAGTCCATTTTTTCTGCACCGTCCGATGTACAAAGAACGGGAAGATCGCCTTCATCTACCTCCAGCCAGTCAGTGTTGACGATCTTCCTCGAAACGCCAGCGACCACTGGCCCAGTATTCCTCCCCTGCCTACACCCTCCCCTCGACCTCACCGCACCGCCGTGCTTGGCACCGCCCCCCGGCCATCAATTCAAGCCCCGCCGACCTCCAGATCAGGCGCAAGCAGCTCCAGCGCCCCACACCCCTATGATAGACACCGATGCGCCGCTTGCCCGGGGAATGGGCGGACTAGATGCTCCGCGCGCCTAAGCGGGTGCTGCTTCTTTTAATTGCGGTTCGACTGACCCTGAATTGAAATCCAGGTGGGCTACTGACCTCTAGAAAAGGTGAAATAGTAAAAGGGAGGAAACCTTGTGCATTTAGTATCACGAAGAAGATGCAATAAGAAGCGCTCAACTAGTTTCTTTCGTGGGATGAATACGGTGTGAGCGGAGACGTAAGATTTGCACGAATAAGGGAAGAGGAGTACCTCTTTCTGCTGGCACTGCTGTGTCCTCCTTCTGTTTTTCCGACGATCTTCTTGTTGTTCGCCGGAAACCAGAAGTTGTGGAGGACGGTGCAGCCTTGGACGAACCCATGGCCAAGTTGTTGAGTGTGGTGCGGTGGCCGTCTGTCGGCGGCGGGGAAGCAGATCTGAGGCGGCGAATGATAGCGTAGAGAGAACAACTCCGATGCGGTGGATGGTTGCGACAGTGGAGCCGCAGCAGTGAGGCGCAGGACGGCGTGCTCGGAGTTGTTCTAGTACGGTGCACGTCGGTGTCGGCGTCGTGGAGGCAGCTCTGCCTCGGCTTCAGCTGCTAAGTCCTTGAGGGCGTTGCGGTTGCGGTTGCGTTGGACGAGGACGTCGGGGTACCGGCTCCGGCGTGATGGAGGAGGGCGGCGGTGGATTGGGGTTTCGCGGCTGGTGGAGAGGGCGTTTTCACGCCCACGGAGTATGAATGGGGAAACGGAGGGAGGCGGGGAACTAAGGGGGAACAATGTTTCGGTTTGAGACGCGCTTGTTTGAAATTTGGGGAAAGTTACAAACTTTGCCCCCATCTAAAATTTCGGACATATTGCGGTTGGGGGTAGGACAGTCATGTCATGTGTCCCGAATGTGGGCGGGATAGATTTCGGCCGAGAGCATGGGTAGGCGCCCACGGCGTATGAATGCTTCTCGGAGGCGATTGAGACTGGCGTCTTGGTGAAGTTACAAACCTACCCCGGTTTAGACCTTTGGACATCGGGCCGATAGGCTACACGGGCCAGAGTCAGGACAGTAATTTCCTACCACCAAAACATTAGTCTCGCACGGTTTCGGTTGACCAGAGGCCTATTTGGCGCTTCGTTCAATATTTGGGAGCAGAAGCATTAACGTTTTCGGTTCTCTTGAATTGAACTTTCAGGATTTGTCAAACTTCACAAATCTTTACTCTTGAAAATCCTAAAGCTACGATTATTTTGGAATGGAGGGGGTACATTTGAATATACATTGTACACGAGTATATATTAAAAAATATGCAACTTACCTCAGTTCATGCATGGTTCCAGATATAATCTCCTTGGTTGCAAAAAAAAGTTAGATATGCGTATGAATATATATAGCATGTTCAAACTCACAACAGATATTGATGCCCCCTTTTACATCTGGTTTACAAATGCCATTATCTTGGGTTCAAATAGATGAATGCACTTCCTATGAATTCGAATCTTTGAAAGCCCCTTTATGTTGAATTCGACATGTATTCTATTTCGTAGCTAGCAATTTGGAATGTATCCATGGAAGTGACAAATGTATAAAGTGCTTCACACTAACAACATGGAGTGCACTAATTAATGTTTATATATGAATTGCAAAAGCATCCATTGCCTGTATTTCAAACCGCTCTCACTCTATGGATCGATAATATGAAATAAACACATGCACATGCTAGAATTCAATAGAGTATGGGTGTCTGATAGACCGATTTTCGTCCATACGCAATTTGCAAAATTCATGATCTCATCCAAAAATAATAATGCCATTTATATTTTAATTTAATGCATAGAACCGCCTTTTACACGTAGATGCAGTATGCCTCACCCCATTCTCACAAACGCGTTATATATCTCTCTATTTAACGCATAAGTGCACACACTTTATATGCATCGGCATTTCTCTTTCACACATGCTCACAATCTCTCTCAGGGTGTCGGGGTGCTCTCTCTGTTTCTCTCTCTCTCTCTTTCTGACTACTATGTGCCACTCTTTTCACTAATCTCAGTTGGAAAACACTATTTCTCTCACATGCATATATACACATGCACGGTCTCTACTAGCCCTCTATACGCACATATATGTGCCTACGTGTCTCCCGCACGCACATTATCTTTAGGCCTCTCTCGCACACATTGCCCCCCCCCCCTGACACACCTCTCTCTTAGTAGTTGGCAGATATGATTTCACCATATCATTCGGTAGGATACCCCTGGCTGTTAGGCTGGATGGTAATACGAGGCAAAGTTTTACCCTAGTTCGGATCGGACCCTTGCAGTTGAAGAAAGAGCCTACTCCTGGTACTGTATATTAGTGATAGGGGTGTGTACAAAGTACACGTGAATACCAGGCATTGTGCATGTGTGTATACTATCGACGAACTAGCCCCCAAGCTTGTATAACATACTAAGGGCCTAGGGTTACAAATCATATATAGTCGGCTTATCACCAGTGGGGATAGAGTCCTCCGCGACTCTGGTAGCTTTGTGTTGTACGCCGAGTCCTCCACATGGGTCTTCGTATAACACGTCTCGGTCCAACCTATATGTGGCGCGGGATGGAACCGACCCATGAGTCTTCATGTTGACCCACCACAACTAGAAATGATGTGCCCACCACACCACACACGCAATCGGCCACTAAGAAAATAAGCATATACAATAGTACAACGGTATCTTGCTCACGATACGTCTCCATATTTTGTTGATGACATTGACGGACTTTGCATTTGATGCGTGCTCCGTATTTTGTTGACGACACTTACGGTCATTGTATTTGAAGCGAAAGCATGATATGGTCACTGGACTTCAGAATAAGCTCATCACGGTCACCACATACATTTTGTCGTGCTAACCAACATGTGGTTGGATGGTTAGAGGACAGTGGTTTCTCGAGCCCACCAAGGTTAAAGTCCCGGTGCTCGCATTTATCTTGTGTTAATTTCAGTATTTTCCGGCGATGTACGTTCAGTGGGAGGAGATGTTCCACTCGACTACGAGGCACCTATGGTGACTTCGTAAAATCTCAAGATCACATATGTTGGCCCACTCTCTCGAAGGTGCTCATAGGGGTAGGGTTCGCGTGTGTGCGCTTATAACGGTGAGTGCTTGCGCGTATATATGAGCCCTTGCGTCTGTACCGTGTTAAGCAAATACTCCCTCCGTCCCATAATATAAGAACGTTTTTGACACTAGTGTAGTGTTAAAAACGTTCTTATATTTTGGGACAGAGGGAGTACATATCATGATTATACGGTCACTGGCTCACCCATACAACTCCGTATTTTGTTGATGACACAATCAATTGACCAGTCAAACGTTCCACGCGGTGCAAGTAGTGTTGCACCATCGGGGCGCGTAACCGTGGGGCCCACCTGTCAGCCAGTATATGAAAGAAAGAAATGGTAGTTTGAGTCTGTACTGTGTTAATAAAATAGGAGTACATTTTAGGGTGATCATACGGTCACTGGCTCACCATACAGCTCCGTAATTTGTTGATAACATGATCAATTGATCAGTCAAACGGTCCACATTCAGCAGCGCACATTACCATAGGGCCCACCCGTCAGCGCGTATATGAAGGACATAAATGGTAATAAATTAGTGGTCGGTGGGTATTCGAAGTCGTGAGACCTCTGGTTGGCAGTCACCGGTGGTTGGGGGGCGTTCATTGGGCGGTGGGGTGGGGATCCCCGGAGAAAAAGCTCGGCGGGGGGGGGGGGGGGCGGTGGGGGCTAGAGGGATGGCCGGTGCGGCGGCGGACCGGTGGTGGGGAGTGGTTTCGGGGAGGGCGGGCCGGCCGCGGACGGCGGGGGCTGGCGGTTCGGCCAGTGGTGGCTGGCGGCTCAGGGGGGTGGAGTTTGATGATAAACTGGAGGCCCTTGATTTCGTATCCAACGGCTGGAAAATCTAATCACCAGAGATGAAAAAGTCAGTCGACTGACGTGTAGCCTCACCCCGCACGTACACATCCACGCACGCAAGACACGCACGCATGTAGGCGTGCAACACTGACACGTACACACGCACACATGCTGGCGTGCAACACTGACACGTACACATGCACTCACGAACACACGCACGTACGCACCCATGCACGCAACACTGAAACGTACCCTTGCACGCACGCAACACTCGGACGCCTGCATGCACACAGCACACGACGCAAGACACACGCTCAACCTATACGTGCATGCACCCTTTGTTAAGGACATGGATTGTTACAGGTATTAATCAATCTTATCTGTGATAAGCAGAACATTGATGTTTGCAGCAGTCTTTATGAATCACAACATATCGAACGGGCTATCAACATAGTGGGCTTATCTACATGAAAAATATGACGTCACACTCAATGAACAATCATCGGTTTATGAAATGCCCGCTTCTGACCGCCCTGGCCCACCAAAGGTTCCTCTGCTGTGTGCTGCCTGCGTTGGGTCACTGACATGCAGGCCATGCACCCAAAGAGCCCAGACGTCAGTGGAAGAACGGTGCGGTGTCCTAGGTCAGAGTCGAGGGCGCCACTCGCGACACGCCTAGCTGAACACGCCTCTGTGCCGCATTCAAACGCCTCCATGAAAACCGCCCATGTGGAAGCCGAGAAACCCACTCTAGACACACGTCTGTTCATGACCGGGCCGGCGTTAAACGCAACGCCAGCCGAGATCCTCCGATCCGCCGTCTATTTAATCTCCTATTTAAACGAGGCCAAACGCCGGCCAAGAATCGCACACCTCCGCCGCTCCCCTATCTCCTCCACCATTTTGTCCACTCTTACAATGGCTTACGAAGAGTAGTTATTCCGCATCCATGTCGGCTGGGTAGCCCGCCGGATACGAGCTATGCAGCTCGCTGATCCACCTTCCTCCCCTCGCCCGACGGAGCCAGTTGCCACCCCAATCCAGCGCGCGGTTCAGCAACTTGCCGCTCCAGGCCAGCTCGACGAGGAGCAGCGCACGGGCGGCGTTGCTGCCGTCCACGCCGCCGCCTCGTACCGCGTCTCCCGTTTCTGTGTCCGAGACTCCCATGCCAGCGGCCACGCCATGCAAGCAGCGACAGAAGCCGGGTGCACGGAGAGCGACGAGTCGGTGGCCAGCGCCTCCGCGTCCACCGCCATCATCGAGGAGAAGTAGAACACGGGAGGCCGCCGCCGCTTGGGTGCCATGAAGGCCACTGCGGAGGCGACGCCGGCGTACACAGCAGGTGTCTTGCCGGATCCTTTTGTTGCGAGGACCTTCGTCGACCCCGCATGGGCTCCACGAAAGAGGGGAATGTTAGGATGAACTCAAGCCGGTGCCGGCCATGGCGAAGTAGTGGCCGGTGATGAACTCGAACCGGTCCCGGCCACCATCATCTTCGGCACCAGCCAAGTTGGGCAGTGGGGAAGCGAGCCGTCCTTTGCGCTGAAGCATATACCTCCGGGGCTCCCGGCAGTCCGGTGATCGTGCTGCTGGACATGAGGAACACAAATCGATCGGTGGGCGACCATTTAGGCCAGGTATTATATACCTGTGCTGTCCAGAACTAGCACCGCGTAGTTCATTTGAATGTAATGAAATCTGTCATGTTTGTATGAAAATCCGGTATTTTATATGATTTTCATCGTTGTTTATATGAAATATCAGTTTGTCTACGTGTTTGCGTGAATTTCGTCCGGTTGGTTGAGTTGCTGTCATAATGTGTGCGGCTACGGTTGGATGTCGTAATTTGCGGGTCGCCGGTCCGTCTGCGGGCGGCTTGGGCGGCGTTGTGGGACAAAAAACACAGCTCGTGTGAGCTCGTCTCCAACGTGCGCGCTGGAGGATGCATGACAGCATGAGCACCCGAGCCATTCCTCGTTCATCGGTGGCAAAGGCACGGGTGGACAAAAGGGTCGCCAATATTTTGGCTACCCCGGGCAAGATCCAAACAGCCCCTCCCAACAGATTCAAATCCCTCGTTCGCCGTGGAATTTTGCCATGTGTTGTTTTCATGGACTAGCAAGATGCCTGTGCATTGCACGGAACATCAAGATGCATTTTTTTACAAACTCCCGCATGCATGCAAGGGATAATTAATGTCCTCCTTTGCTAGTACCACGAGGCAAACACCATTAATATTGCATCGATTAGTGTTAGTGGCCGTGATCTGCAAATTGTAATTTTGATAGTGGCCCCTTGTATATAAAAATGGAAGGAGAAAGATGAGAGATAAGGTGAGGAGGAGTGGGGCGTGGTGGTGACTGGTGGTCGGACTGGACGGAGGCATGGTGATGGACGGGGCATTATGTCTAGGTTTGTATCTCTCTCTCACACAGCCACGTAGGTGGGGGACGTGCACGATGAGAAGAGGTGCACGCACGATGCACGTACTGCCATCTCTTTCCCAACCACACCCGCGCGGGTACACGGTGGAGCTCATTTCTGTACGAAAAAGGCAGCCCACGTGGTAATTTGGCACGTGTACTTGTTGTCCACTTGGTGGAGGGAGGATCGTCTACCACGGGTGAACAAACGAATTGCGACTTGACGCGTTATGTTAAATTAAAAAAAGAGGCAAACCATGTGGGGCCTACCTTAGAGGCAAGGCTCTATACACTGGAGTACTTTTGATGTGTCCCGTCAACTCGTAGAACGAGGAGAAGCTTGCTTAGTACGCTGTCTCCCCCGCCCACGGGCGTGGTGGCTCGCAGGATGAGGTGAAGCTTGCTTACGAGTAGTAGTACTACTACTACTACTACTGTACGCCTTTACGCCCGCTCCCTCGCCCACGCGCGCGGTGGCTCGCAGCACAAGGAGAAAATTTTACTACTCCCTCCGTTTACTCCTCGTCCCTAATACGTACTTTGGTTAGTACTCCCTCCATTTACTTATACAAGGCCACTATAAAAAAATACATTTTGCATCTATACAAGGCCACAAATAGTAATCGAGACAAAAGTTACTACTCCCTCCTTTCCAGTTTATGGCTCAATTTCAAAATCTCTCCAACCAAGGTAGACGGTGAGTGGTCGAATTAATTTCGTAGTTTGCACAAGTAATTAGTACGCTCTTTTTTCTCAAGAAGTTATGTTTACCGAGGCATTAATTAGAACGAATGCATGAATGACCACTAAATTTCCATGAACTTGTACATGCATTGGTTAGTTTCCTCTTGACACTGCTTGCATCGGGTGATCTAACGCACCTCAAAATCCAACATGTAATGGTACTACTACTAGTATAGTAGAACTGAGACTTATCAAATAGAAAAACGAATGTTTTTCAGATGCCCTATAAACCCTAGTGGGTACGTGCTCCGTAAAAACAGATTTTTCCAAAACTAAGTCGCTCCCTTTCATGAATTCTGTAGTATACTCCTCCGTCGACGCTCCCTTTCATGAATTCTGTACTTCCTATCGCCGACATGTGGGACATATAGCAACCGGGTCGATGTGTCAAGCACCAAATAACAGTGCAGAACAGCAGGGGGGAAGCACCCCACTCGTACCGGCCCAGTAGTAGTAATGAGCAATGAGACGTCAAATCACAATGCCGCACCTTCCCAGATGGACGAAGCAACCATTATTTCACACATCGGTTCGCCATCATCTCAAACCACGTAGTATTGCTTCTGCCTCAAGAGGGACACACACATCGCCTTGGTACATCATGACACGTGGGACCGCATGACAGGCCATGCTCTCCCGCCGATCGCTCGGTAAAATCACCTCATTTTTACTATACTTCCTCCGTATCGGTTTACTACATGGCATGCACGTCATTCTAGGTTGAGAATTTAACTGGCTATATATGTGATGAACAGTACTCTAGCCTTTTAAAAAATGTATACTTTTGTACAGTAGTACTATCGATGGATTGCGCCATGGAGCAAAAATTGAAATTAAAAAAAAGGTGGTACATATAGAGAGCGCTCGTCGCCAAATTATGCATATAGTACTATTAAAAAAGCTAGTACGTGCTTAATTGGGGTGCTAAATTCTATTAAAGAAATACTAGTAGTATGTACATACTGAAGAGTTAAAGTAACGAGAAGAAACATAACATAGTTCTGCTGGGGGCTCAGCACAACACACCCCTCAAATTAAACTAAGCACACCTGAAATTAAACTATGCAACTAATCCGGTAGACACTGCATTAGAAGTTTAGAACCACCATGAGCAACGACACTGCCACCTTACTCGGAGTCCTCGTCCACTCCTCGACTTCGTCCTTGTCCCTCTTCCTCTTGGCCGATACTTCTTTGCTTGAACCGCACACTTGGCTGTTGCCCTTCATCCAACCCTTGTAGATATTGAAACAAAGGTAGCCATCCATTGCAGCATAGTGGATGTGGTCTATATGTAGTACATTCCGCTGCCATGCATGACGATGAAACGTGTAATGAGGTTTCTCCAGTTTACGGTACGAAGGATGAACCATGGCTCCTGCCAGGGTCAGCATTGAAGGCTGACGAGAGGGCACCAGCCGATTCTTTTGGAGGTCGAAGGGGTTGCCTACAACGAGGCCTATCCGACCCAGGACTTCTTTGTCGTTCTTAAAGTCTAAAGTAATGAATTTCACTGTTTTGTCCTTGAGGAAGTTCTTAAAATCCTGGCACTCAACGTCGGCATGGCATATGTGGTAGACCAAGCAAACATTATGTACGGAAACCTGGATCACGGCGGGCTTCTTCCTCTCTTTGTCCTTTAGATCCTTCTCTCGTCCTAGGACTGTGGTGTACTCAACATCTAGCCTAGCGACCCACTCATCATCTGAGTTTTCGAACATGCGTCTTAAGCGAGAAAGGCATCCTTTCACCGTCACGGAAGAACGGGTGTAGATGATGTCGAACTCATCGCCGGTGATGGTTCTAACCTTGTACTCACCGCCGATCGTGGAGATTTGGGACGCCATGGATTTGGGAGGAGGGTTAGGATTAGTGGAACTGCCGTTATGTGAATGGACGGGACGACTAGGAGCGAACCGCCGTAGTATTGCAGGACGTGCGGGGACGAGTAGGAGCGAACTGCCAGCGTGCGAACGGCAGGGTAGTGGCTTTCCATTCTCCCATGATACGGGCTTCCGAGAGCCCTTGGATCTGAGATCGAACGGTTGCATGGCGTGATTCTAGACCTATGGGTGAATATCCTATGCTGGAGGGTTATTCTGCAAATTTTCAGCAACTTAGCATGCGACCGTTTGATCTCAGATCCAAGGGCTGCCAGCAGCCCGTATCATGGTCGCGCCTACCACGACCGTCGCGTCGCTCGCGCGGTCGCGCCCTTGGAGATTTAACATGGTGCATTAGGCTATCTGATGTTGGCATGTCATACATAGTCATCACTTAGTCACTCATACTACAACAAGGTTGGCTATAAGTGTAGTTTTTCACTCCTCTCTATCTCTTTCTTCGTACTCCCTGTGTCCCATAATATAAGAACGGTTTTGACACTAATGTACTGCCAAAAACGTTCTTATATTATGGGACACAGGGAGTACTAGTATTTATTGCATTTGCCAAGGAGTGACCTCTTCCAATGAAATGGTGTTGCTCAGTTTGCTTCATTTAATTAGCTATAGACTCAAAATTGTCTTTTCACCTAGGTACACGCGCTTAGCACCGTTTCTTCCTTGGGTCACCAAACTAGTCTCTCTCTTCTTGATTAACTTACCACATCAGACTTTATGCCTATGTGGCAAGCTTAAGCACCTGTAGGAGCAAGTAAAAGTAAGTATAATAGTGCGCTTTACATGGCATTTTTGCATATGTGGAGGAAAGAGAGGCAAGGAAAAAGTGGAGAAGTGGGCTCTCATGCAAGAGCCAGCCTCTACTACATGGTGGAGCATTGGGAGAGGCACCTGTATGGAGGTGGTCAGGAATCGGGAGACTCACGCCGGTCGTAGCGCCGCAGTTGAAATGATAATGGCAAGTCAAATCACGGGGCCCCACCTGTCCAGCAGTAACTCACTGTCAAATCACACAGCCCTATGTTTGCAGCAGCCTACTCCCTCGTCTTCTCGCATCTCTATCGAACCGACTAGGCGGAACTGCCCCGCCTACCGCGCAGGAAAAGCCCCGCCCTTGACTTTTAAATACAACTACATCCGCTTAAGAATCCAATGATATACTTTTTGTAACATAGTAAATCATATTTAGTTAGTCAAATGGATGACCTAGAACTACGTGCAGGCCCTATAAACCGAGATGCCTAAAAATAAAAAAACCGAGACGGAGAGGGTAGTTCAGCATGTATCTTTTTAGATCAATATAGTCGGGATTCACCAAGGAGCAAAACCAAGTGGCAAGCTGCTCCTGTCGTGTTGGCGTAGCAACTCAAGCAAGGTCAGTCCGCACATGAAATGGCGACACACTTCAGGACCCCTTTGGCCGACATGTGGCTCATCCACCGTCTTGTTCCACGTGCGATGCACCAAATTACAGTTCGGAGCAGCGGTTGGAATTGGAGGCACCCCGGTCGTAGCGCCGCAGTAGTAGAAAATGAGCGATGAGGGGTCAAATCACAAAGCCCCACCTAGGGCGCAAGAGCATAAAGAAAAGAGAAAACAATGATGCGTGCGACAGCTACCTAGGGCACCATAGGGTAGGGGTCTCCACTACATATCCTTTTTTTTAAGTGCCTCCACTACAAATTGGCTTCTCCCTCGTCCTCTTGAAGAAAACTGATGATGAGTGCGGCGGTGGGGTTTGTAGGAGTACTACGGCGTGCAGGGCCACGTCGTAGTAAACGGGTTCGAGTCGACGCCTTCAATATGTGTGGGCCGCTTCGTCTTACGGGAACGAGGCAGCATTTTGGGTTCGGGGACCAGTTGAGATATAGTACGTACAAAAAATTGTGGACGTAGGTTCGACCGAAAGGCAATGATGCATGGGCCCTGCATTTTGATATACCCGGGGCCGCGTGAAATTTGCTACTCTACTCAAAACTAGTAAGGTACACATGTATTGAACGCATGAGATTTTGAAACCAAATTACGAATAAATACACACTATAGCATGTAAAGCTTTGAGTCATATATGCATGATGTAGATGTTCGTTTAGTTCTTATAGTTCATCTCATTCAAAATCAATTAGTTTTATAAAAAATTTAAGATTCATGGGGTTGTGCATGTAAATCATAAAGTAAAAAACAAATAATGGAAATTCATTTAGAAAAAAATAATCAATTATGATACAGAAGATTCTAGAACAAAGGAGAAGTGCTTGTGTTTTGAGGTTTGTGCATTATGCTTAAGTTCAACCATGGAGTCTTCTAAATTGTACATGTGGCAGATCTGGTGGAATGTTGATGATATCCAACGGCCAGTAGTGCTCGGATTTGCCTATCTCTGCACTGTCGGGTTAGCTTCAACCATCTTTCAAATTTATTGGCACACTATATAGTTCTTGTGCCATAGTTGCATGTTTTGGAAAAAAGCTACTAGTGGGTTGTACTATCTATTTAGGAATAGAAGATGTATACATGGAAGTTGTAGGGAAAGAGATGACATGGAGCATCTCAATTCCTATGAGTAGGGATTGGAAAAGAGATGTCATTTGGTTCACATCATAGGAACTTTTCTATTGAATCTAGAGATGACATGTATCTCAATTCCTATGAGGAGGGATTAGAAAAGAGATGTAATTTGGTTCACATCATAGGAACTTTTCTATTGAATATATGCTAATGTTTATTTTCCTTTGAAATTAAGGGAGTATAGGAATCCATTCATATGAACCAAGTGGCTCTAAAGCTATAGAAATGATATCATGTTTATTTGCTTTGAAATGTGGAGTATATGAATCTATTCCTATGAACCAATTGGCTCTAAAGGAAAAAATCCTATAAAAATCATATCATATAGAGTTCATATGATATTCCACGACACTAAAGGATGATTGAAATTGTTGCGGGTGATACGATGGTCTTTCTTTGTAGACTCCTCACCCATCTTTATAGTTACCTCTCGAAGATGAATGAAATGATATATACATGGTATTCTACATGTGCAATTTGGTACACGAAAACTCGGTAAAAGTTTGCGAGGTTCAAATTTTCAATAAAGCTATATGCACTGCATTTCGGAACGGAGGGAGCATACGGCAGTTGCTAACACTCACGTGGAAGATTTGTGTGTAGGAGTGGCTGTTCTGTTAAATGACATGGCAAAACTGACACTGTCGGATGCCGATCTAACGGTTCTTACGGCGTTCGTCAGGAAAAGGCTTGTGGCGAACGTTTGTCGGATAATGATTGACGGACACATGCATTGCATTGATACGTGCCTCCCCTCTCTCTCACGCACACGCACCCTCACGAGTCACGACTCTCCCGAGTCCTCTCGCAGACTCGCACGTCGCACCCACCGACTATCTGCAGGTAGACGTAACGCACATATGTGCTCTTCACACCCTACCCTCAGAACTTCTAAAAAACAAAAGGCAGCGCACACATTTTATTTTAGATCACACGTCACACACTTATACTATTACTCTTGCGGCGAACGTTCTTTGGGCATAGTATATTGTACTCTCACGAAGAGAAGCGGTGCACGCACGCACTAGTTCTCTCACACCCACTCGCGGGTACACGTAGGAGCGCATTTTTTTGAAGCTGGTACAACAAAATCACTCCACTATATATAAAAGCAGGAGCCTTAGCGCTTGCTTTACTAGGGTTCCTCTCGTTCACTCTCTCATGCTTTCCAGATCTAAGCAACACATAGGCGGCCACACTCTCTCTCAGCTCACGGCTGGTCACAAATCCGGCCGGACAACCTCGACCGGGGCAGGGGTGTAGGTGCATCGTTCACGCCGTCGTCGGCGGCGAGGGAGGAGACCAACGGCTGCCTGCGCGTCCCGATCGGCGGCCGAGCCGTTCTCTCCGAGAGAGCGCCGGCTCTGGAGGGCCTCCGACCCTTTCTTGCTCCCTGCGGTATTGTGGCCAAGATGCGGCCTCCCGACGCTGTCTTTGCCACATGCCGACGACCCTCAGGTATATATTCCTTCGAAACCTGCCTTGCTCTACTGCCCCAGCTCCCTTCGTGTGGATCCTATTCTACTTCCGTCCGCTGTTCCAAAGCCACCTAGACTTCTACTATTATTAGAAGTAAAGCTAGTTCATACAGTCGACTCAAAGCGTTGGTTCAAACAGGGAAGAAAGTGGGAAAGCTGTAGCATGAATCTAGGACTTGGTTCTAAGAGGAAACGGGGGAAAGTAGTAATATCTGTCACTGTTGAAATAACTGTATTTCGTATTTGTGCAAACAGGGATGTCTGTCTCCATATCGTTTCGGGATGTCTGTCTCCGTATCGTTTCCATCCGCGCAATCAAAAGGACACACCTCGGTTTTAGTACAACTGCGCAAAATGAGATGGCCATCCCTCGTTGCCGTCGTTTAACCTCCCGTCTTCAAGGTATCCCTACATTGGTACTAGTAACTAAGGTAGAATGACCAACGCAATCTAAAGGAAGCTGATTCGTACGTTTTACTTCCTGATTGCAGTGCAGGGACGAGCGAAAACAACTGCATCCTAGTCCGGAATGCACTTTCTACCAGTTCATCCATGGACCGAGGACTTGCTGGCACGGCTACATGGCGGTTATTTGGACAGGTGCGCGGACAAGAGGCATTGTGGTCTGCTTATTTCTGCAAATAGCGGTGCTTAAATTTAGTGGAATGCACAAGCATTTCAGCTGGTCAGTACACTGGATGGTTCAGTTCAGCATTCCAGCTGAGACCACAATTATAATTGGTTATTCTGGAATGAGAGAACCTAACCCTGAATGGTGGCAACAAGAAAAAACCAGAGTGAACTCCAAGAAATTTAAGCCTGCCGGGAGGCCCTTTGCTCAGAGAAGCCTTGCTTGTTTTTTCCTGATTTGTAAACCTTCTCACAACTTTGTCTTTTGCTGTGAACTTGTATATGTTTGTTATGTTCTATGAATCATTGAGATGTATAAAATTGCTTAACTTATGCTTTTCAAGTTTTTTATGAAGACGAGTTTAATGTGAGTGTTCCACATGAGCGCTGGACTAGCGTGTGAACGTTTGGAATTTATTACATTGTGGCCTCAGTTAACTGCATGAACCACTGTAACAAGATACATAGTTGATTATATGTCACATAGCAGATTGTTGATTGTTAGCTGGTCGATAGCCTAGTGTTGAAGCGAGCTGAGCCAATGTGTCGTGTTTTGCACAACTGCTTACAAGTGGGGTAGCACCAACAGTGTTTACAAGTACTTATGTATACGTCGGCGCACGGTTCTCGAACGAGTGCTCTATTTCATCAAAAAACACACTGCTCGTATGATAAACCGTGACAACTTATGTCTTACCATGCCATATTCATGAAAAAACTAGTGAGGACGCATCTGTTTCGGCAACAATTGCGATGGTTCTCACATGATTCACGGGCACACAAAAGTAGCAGCAGTTCCCATAGACGGATTCAAACAGAGTACTAGCCCCAGAGCGGTCGATAACAGGCAAGGTTCGGATAATTAGACACAATCCAAACTACTATTAAACACTAGCTGGGCAACTATTTCATGCCTCGATCTAATTTGGGCTGGACACAAGACGGACCATGCCATGAACATCATCGAGGACGTCCCGCGGCAGCTCAATCCTGTGAACCTTCATGAAGACAACCTTGTGGCCTTGCCACTGATAAACTTGTTTGTGGAGGCATGCCACGTCCTCTTCCTGCGTAAGCTTGACAAGAACAGTATGCCTCACAAACAAAGGAGTAGCTTTGAACTTCTTGTGCTTCAGTACACCCTGGACAACACGCCTGACAACAGTGAGGCTGGAATACAACTCTTCATTGGTATAACCGCAAATGGCTTCGAGGATCCAACAGCCTAAGAACTCTGTTTTCCCAGTGCGTATATTCAGGTCGTCCGCCTCATAGAGAGTGACATGTACAACCACACAATCCTTGTCTGCATCAGGGCTCTAATTGAAACAGAAACAAATTCTAAATTACTTTTCAGTATAAGAAACACAAGTTATTTAAACCACTATGTATAGCATGGCATCGAAGCTAATAAAATTTTGCATTATTAATCACCACATACTTCCTTTTCTAAAAAAATCACCACATACTTAGATGAAAAACCACAATCGAGACCGGCAAAGAAGGAAATCACCTTGGGCAGCTCAGCAGGGGGAGGGGGGACACATCCTCGAAGGGGGAAAACTGCTCCTGCAGTGCCACGGGGGCTGTAACCTCAAACGGGGAGTTGACCATCTCAGTAGTGGCCGTGAGCGTATCTGGGGTCAGCTCGGTGGTTGCCTCCATCTTCTTGGAGCTCTCTGTCTCGTGGGGATCAGCCTCCCGCGTCTGCTCCAATATCGGCAGATCTTTGTCTGGTTCTCCTTGGTCCATCATGAAACTGACGAATACTAGGAGACCACTGAAAGGAAAACACAATCGCAATGACAATGAAAAAAAAGAGTGAGGATTGGTTACTGCTTTGCAAAAGTTCTTTTTTTCTCTGAACAAAAATATACCAACATCACGGATCCGCTTACCTTCCCTTCGTTCGGAGAGAAGAACAGTGGCAGATGCGAGTGTTGCCTTTCTTGAAGACGGTGAGGGAGAAGGGGATTCAGCGAAGAGTGAAATGATGGTTGCTTCGTCCGTCAAACTTAGACTGCGGGGAGGTGGGATTTTGTGATACGACGGCTCGTTACTGCCGCGCTACGACCGGGGTGACTCTCCGCCTCCATACTGCCTTCTAATTTGGTGGATGGCATTTGGGCCCGCCCACTGCATGGCCCGCATGTCGGTGAACAAAAGTATAACGGCATTCAGTAGAGGGAGACGTTTCAATGACCTAGGAGGAGCCAGAAGCGGTAGAGTGTGTCCACTGTACTAGTAGTAATTGTTTTTCTGGGTAGCTGTAGATTGTCTCCACTGTACTAGTAGTAATTGTTTCTCTGGGCCCAAGACAAAACAGCCCATCAACACTAGTAAATAGTAAAATCAATTCAAAAGCCCATCCACACTGGGTGCTCTTCTTCCTCCTCGCTCCCACCCACCTCACGTCAGCTCGCTCCACTCGTACCGCCAAATTCCTCACCTCACTCCTACAGAAAACCCCAGCTCCCCTTCTTCCTCACTCCTACAGAAAACCCCAGCTCCCCTTCTTCCTCACTCCTACAGAAAACCCCCAGCTCCCCTTCTTCGCTCGCACTACAACTAGGCTCGTCATTCGTTACTCTGCTCAAATCCGTGAGCGGGACGCGACGCCCTCGAGGAAAATGGAGTCGGCTGACCCCAGCACCAAGAAGATGAGGCTCCCGCCAGCGGCGACGCCTGTTGTAGATCCCGCACCCGGCAGCGCGGGGAGAAGCGGCGACCCCGCCCCCACCGGATCCGAGGAACCCATAGAATCTCGGGTGGACCGCATCAGCGATCTCCCGGACGCCGTCCTTGGGGAGATCATCTCGCTTCTCCCCACCAAGGATTGCTGGCGCACCCAAGTCCTCTCAATTCGGTGGCGCCCTCAATGGCGCGCCGTGCCCCTTAATCTCGACTGTCGTCAGCTATCTCTCTTCAATGATTTTGAAATCCCCAGAGCCATCATCTCCTCCTACCAGGGCTCCGTTCAAAGCCTCTGCATCCCGTCATGCTACCTGAGCAAGCATACCATGCCCTACACGGTGGACGCCTGGCTGAAATCCCCTGAATTCACAGAACTATAGCTGCTTGAGTTCTACTATTCCCCTGGAAATCACATACCACATACCGAACGTCATGAACTTGTGCCCTCAGCACCGATGTCCATCTCGTAGTTTTCGTCCTCTCTCCACACCGCCACCTTTGCGCTGTGCTACCTACCAGACAATCTGGTACTAAACCTTCGACTCCCATTTCTCAAGAAACTTTCACTTGTGCGGGTTCGTATATCGGAGGCCTCATTGCACAGCATCATCCAATCCAGTTGCCCTGCGCTGGAGTGCTTGGTGCTTGTTTTCACAGTTAGAATCGGTTGTCTCCAAATAAAGTCGCCTAACCTTGTAAGAATTGGAATTTCTTTTGACGGAAGGCAGCTCATCATCCAAGATGCCCCTTCACTTCAAAGGTTGATCCTTGATTCTAGTTATTCACCGTTGCAAATAACCGTCCTCTTTGCGCCTAAACTGGAGACCTTGGGTGTAATACATGATTTCTATGCTCATTTCAATATGGTGTTTGGCTCCACAGTTCTTCAGGTACTTTATATTATCATCTACACTTGTAACCATAAGTTGCATTTTAAATTTCTGCGCATAATTTATATATCATCTTGGAGTACACATTTTGTACTAATATTATGTTCTATGCTCAATGAAGAGTTTCTCCATGGATGACCTATCAATGGTGCTAGATTCTGTCAAGATCTTATATATCCAAAAGAATAGTTTTGATCTGAACAAGATTATTGGCTTGCTGCAATGCTTTCCATGTCTGGAGAAGTTGTATATAAAGGTGATAATTTCACGCACATTGGAAGCCCGCATATAGTGTACTAGCATTAACCGTTCAGCTGTTGCTCTTTCTACACTCTTCTTTTAGACCTTAACTCTTTTCAATCTTCATGTCTATTTAGGCAACAGGACGGGGTAAGAAAGTTATAACCAATCGGTGGATTCGTAAGCATCGGGATTTTCTCACTTCTCATGAGATTCGATTGAAGACAATAATGCTAGAACGATATGTAGCCAACCGTGCAAACACAAGGTTTGTCACATTCTTCCTGCTGAATGTGAGGTTACTATTGTCCATCAGGCTTAAGTTTATCAGCAGCATGGTTTTGACGGATGGGTATGTCGAAGAGCAAAAAAAGGAGTTTCAGGTGGGCAAAAGAGCTTCTGAATGTGTCGGGCTTCTATTTACAACATATTGTGGTCATAATCCAGTAAATTTTACGACCCAGGATGTTCATTCTATGGACCTGACCGGTCCATTTGACTGTGACTGCCAAAAACAGTGCTGGAGTTAGATGTTATTGCCCTTTTCAATCTGGTTTTTTTTGTAAACCCGATGAACAATTAACCCTCGTGCTTTTGTACAGTTTGTAAGCTGGAGTTAGATATTCCTGCCCTTTTCAACTCGGCTGTGACTATCATATTTTCTTTGAAACAAGGCAAATGGCTTGCCATTCGTTTAATTTAGAGTGAAATATTGTAACAAAATCCCAACCAAGGGAAATAACATCACTCTTGCCGGCTGCTTGAGCTCACTGTGCATTACAGAAGCCAAGTGATTAGCCCCCACCAGCAGCACCCACAAACTTATTTCAAACTAGCACATCAAATGGGCTGTAAATTTTCATAGGAAAGGTTGCATGACTGTGACAGATTTGGATTCTGACATTTGGGACCCGCGAGGAAATAGCCTATCCAAGGTGGTGTCGACTTACTAGCCAGTCAACAAACGATTCTGCCTACCAGCCGTTGGATTGACATCCAACATCTGTCGTGTATCTTCTATCTCTTGTCTTCTTCTTCCTCCAGTCGCCCAAACCAAACAACCCCGTCGGCTCCGCCTGCTCCCGCCTCCCATGGCTGGCTGCGCCTCCGCCGCCCTACCGTACGTACTCTCCAACGTTGGCCAGTCCCTCCCTCTATTCCCCCACACATCCTGTTATTCTCCGGCGACGTCAGCCCCAACATGCACCCGCGCCCGAACCAGTCAACCCTCATACTCCCCTCCGCCTGCGACTGGACCGGTGCATCTTCAATGGCTCCTGTTCATTCCGTCTGAGGCCTCGTCGTCGTCCTCCGCCTTGCGGCCTTGGTTCGCTCGCCGTGCGCGGTGCGCCGCCCTCTTGCGTTGTCAACATCGTCAACAACCGAGAGGAACAAGGAGATGACTGTATGTGGAGAGGATGACAGTAGGGACCCACCAGCGTCATGGCAGTACGCAAGCAAGTGCCTCTATAGTACAAGCCCAAAATATGGTTCCTCCTAATGGTTGGACATCTGGGGCTCACGCCATTGTCAACGTAGTCAATAAACGAGAGAATTACACTACGAGCGGCTGACACCAGGGACCCAGCAAGTCGCGCAGTTTTTTTTGAGGAACAAGCAGTTGTTATTTATACTAGTTTTAGCGACGGATCAGGGTAACAACGGGGCTGTGCGGGGGCTGTGGCCCGTCTAGCCAAGGTTTTATTTATGTTTACCACATCATGAGCCCAGTTGTGTTTTTTTCTTGCTGAAAATGGCTAGCCCAGTTCTATTTGTTTTAAAGAAATACCCAAACAAGGCCTACTTGCTTTATCGTCCCTTATGGGCTGCAAATCTTTCAAGACGAGGAGAGTTTCATTCGGTTTGCCTGGAAATGGGCTGTACATTATTAAAACATATCAAACCGGGAATTAGTTTCAATTTTTTCATTACAAGATCTTAAATTCCATTGATTTTTATGTGTGGACAATTATTTGGATTTTATATTTATATAAATTATTTTTCAAAATAGTTTGAATGTGAATCGATATTTCTGGATTAAAAACAGTTTACCACACCGAAATATGAAAAATTTCGTATACTTTTTAACTGTGGCCACAGTATGGGGTGTAATGCTAACAACAAGAAGATGGGCTCCAAAAAAATTCTTAAGAATTAGCAAATGGGCTGTACATTATTAGAAATAATGGTAGATGGGTTGTATGCTGTTTTCCACAGATTTGAGGCTGACTTGTGCACCTACTACAGGTTGACGCGTATGCTTTCATAAAAAAAAGGTTGACGCACACGCAACGCCCTGTCAACTTAGTCAACACACGAGAGCAGTGACTGTTGGATGTCCATCCAACGGGTGTCGTGCTTCTTCAATCTCTGCTCTTCATGCTCTAGCCGCTCAAACAAGCGCCGGCGGGACTGCCTGCTCCCTCCTCCCGCGGCCGGCTATACTGCCGCGCAGGCCTCACGGCCCCACCGTACTCCCATCGCTGGCTTAGCCATCCCTCTACTCACCCACACATGTTGTTATTCTCCGGCGACGGCAGACGAACCAGTAAACCCTCGTACTCCTCCGCGTGGGAAGCAACTGCCGAGTATTCCCTGGCTCCGTGTCGTTCCCTTCCTAGGCCTCGCCGTCGTCCACCGCGCTGGTGCTCTCGGCGCGGCCTGGTCAACGTGGTCAATGAACGACATCCATCGGAAGTGGACTGTACGTGGAGAGGCTGACAGCTGGGTCCACGGCCGCACGCAAGGAAATTCCTCCTTATTACGCGCAAAATAATGATTCCTCCACCTGACAGCTAGGACCCACAGGAAGGGCCTCTGTATTTCGCGAAAAAAATGTTCCCCCGCTGACAGGTCGGACCCACCAGCTATATCTTCGCACGCAAGGAAGTGCCTCCTTATTACGCCCAAAAAATGAATACCCCCCTGCTAGCTGGGACCCACCATATTGTTGGGCTGACTTGTGGGCCTACTAAGTTGACGGGGACGGAGGGCTTTGTCAAGTTAGTCAATACTCCAGTGACCGTATGATGTCCATCCAACAGCCATAGTGCTTCTTCAACCTCTGGTCTTCTTGCTCCAGCCGCCCAAAGCAGCGTCGGTCGTGCCGCCTGCTCCTGCCTCCCGTGGCCGGCTGTGCTACCGCGGAGGCCTCACCGCCCCCATACTACTCCCACCACTGGCCAGGCCATCCCTCCACTCACCCACACCCCCTGTTATTCTACGGCGACGACAGCCTCACACCGCAGCCGAACCAGTGAACGCTTGTACTCCTCTCCGCGTGGCCATCCACTGCCGCGCCTTGCCCGCCTCCGCGTCGTCCCCTTCCTAGGCCTCGCCGTCGTCCACCACCGTGGTGCTCTCGGCGCGGCATGGTCAACGACCGACTTCCATCGGAAGAGTACTGTACGTGAAGAGGCTGACAGCTGGGTCCACGGCGGCCGCAAGGAAGTGCCTCCTTATTACGCGGAAAATAATTATTCCTCCACCTGACAGCGGGGACCCACGGGACGGGCCACCAGTATTTTGCGAAAAAAATCGTTTCCCCCTGACTGCTGGGACCTACCGGACGGGCCACCATATTTCGCGAAAAAAACGTTCCCCCCGCTGTCAGCTCGGACCCACCGGAAGTGCCTCCTTATTACACACAAAAAAATGAATACTCCCCCTGCTAGCTGGGAATCACCTTGGTGGGAGGCTGACTTTTGGGCCTACTAAGTTGACCGGGACGAAGGGCTTTGTCAACTTAGTCAATATGAACGATTCTAGCTCCAGTGACCGTACGATGTCCATCCAACGGCCGTAGTGCTTCTTCAACCTCTGGTCTTCTTGCTCCAGCCGCCCAAAGCAGCGCCGGTCGTGCTGCATGCTCCTGCCTCCCGTGGTCGGCTGTGCTGCCACAGAGGCCTCACCGCCCCCTACTATTCCCACCACTGGCTAGGCCCTGCGGCGATGGCAGCCTCACACCGCAGCCGAACCACTGAACCCTCGTACTCCTCTCTGCGCAGGCTTCCACTGCCGCGTCTTCCCCGGCTCAGCGTAGTCCCCTTCCTAGGCCTCGCCGTCATCCACCGCCGTGGTGCTCTCCACGCGGCGTGGTCAACGTGGTCAAGGAACGACTTCCATCGGAAGGGTACTGTACGTGGAGAGGCTGACAGCTGGGTCCACGGCCACAACCCAGGTTTTTTGTGATTTGCCAAGTAAGTCGCTTTGTCAGGCCTGTTGGGCTGCAAATCTTTCAAGTCGAGGAGAGCTTTCATTCGGCTGGCCGAGAAAATGGCCCATCAGTAATGAGAAATGGGTTGTACATTTTTAAAACACATCAATCCGGCAATTAGTTTTGAATATCTTTTTTTTCATTTCAAGATTTTAAATTACATTATTTTTATGCGTGGAGAATTTGTTGGATTTTATATTGATATACATTTATTTTTAAAATCAGTTCGAATGTGAGTCAAAATTTCGGGATTAAAAACAGTTCAGACCGCACCGAAATATGCAAAATTTCATATAATTTTTTAACCGTGGCCACAATATGGGTTGTAATGCTAACAAAAAGAATATGGGCTCCAAAAAAACCCTTAAGAATTAGCAAATGGGCTGTAAATTATTAGAAATAATGGCAGATGGGTTGTATGCCGTTTTCCACAGATTTGAGGCTTTCCTAAAAAAAGGATGACGCACAAGCACTGACTGTTGGATGTCCATCCAACGGCCGTCGTGCTTCTTCAATCTCTGCTTTTCCTGCTCCAGCCGCTCAAACAAGCGCCGGCGGGACTGCCTGCTCCCTCCTCCCCGCGGCCGACTGTGCTGCCGCGCAGCCTCACCGCCCCACCGTACTCCCATCGCTGGCCTAGCCATCCCTCTACTCACCCACACATGCTGTTATTCTCCAGCGACGGAAGACGAACCAGTAAACCCTCATACAGTCGTACTCCCCTCCGCGTGGGAAACAACTGCCGAGTCTTCCCTGCCTCCGTGTCGTTTCCTTCCTAGGCCTCGTCGTCGTCCACCACCCTGGTGCTCTCGGCGCGGCCTGGTCAACGTGGTCAACGACCGACATGCATCTGAAGTGGACTGTATGTCGAGAGGCCGATAGCTGGGTCCACGGCCGCACGCAAGGAAATGCCTCCTTATTACGCGCAAAATAATGATTTCTCCACCTGACATCAGGGACCCACCGAAAGGGCCTCTGTATTTCACAAAAAAACATTACCGCCGCTGATAGCTCGGACCCACCAGCTATATCTTCGCACGCAAGGAAGTGCCTCCTTATTACGCACAAAAAAAGAATGCTCCCCCTGCTAGCTGGGACCCACCATGGTGGGAGGCTGACTTGTGGGCCTACTAAGTTGACTGGGACGGGGGCCTTTGTCAACTTTAGTCAATATGAACGATTCTAGCTCCAGTGACCGTACGATGTCCATCCAACGGCCGTAGTGCTTCTTCAACCTCTGGTCTTCTTGCTCCAGCCGCCCAAAGCAGCGCCGGTCGTGCCGCATGCTCCTGCCTCCCGTGGTCGGCTATGCAGCCGCGGAGGCCTCACCGCCCCCTACTATTCCCATCGCTGGCCAGGCCCTGCGGCGACGACAGCCTTACACCGCAGCCGAACCAGTGAACCCTCGTACTCCTCTCCGCGCGGGCTTCCACTGCCGCGTCTTCCCCGGCTCCCCGTCGTCCCCTTCCTAGGCCTCGCCGTCGTCCACCGCCCTGGTGCTCTCGGCGCGGCGTGGTCAACGTGATCAAGGAACGACTTCCATCGGACGTGGACTATACGTGGAGAGGCTGACAGCTGGGTCCACGGCCGCAGCAAGGAAGTGCCTCCTTATTACGCGGAAAATAATGATTCCTCCACCTGACAGCTAACACCCACTGGACGGGCCACTATATTTCGCGAAAAAAAACATTTCCTCCTGACTGCTGGGACCCACCAGCGTCCGGGCAAAAAAAAAGATTCGCCCCCTGACTGCTGGGACCCACCAGCTACATCTTCGCAGGCAAGGAAGTGCCTGACAGTCGGGACCCACCTGGTCGAAGCGTACGTAGCATTGTCATTCTGGTCGCGAACGTGTACGTACATACTGGTCGATGTAGAGGCGCGCACGTGTCGTAGTAGAGGCGCGCACGTAGCATGTACACGTACGTACAGCGGCCAGTGTGCAAGAAAGAAAATACGGCCACGTACGTACATACGGGCAGTGTCTCGAACGCCTACTCGTGCATACGTACGGCCAGGGCTCGTGTACATGGCTGGGTCGGAACAGAGAAACAACGTCGTCGTTGTGTTCATGGGGAGCCAACCGGCTGGGTCGGGACGGAATGCATCGTCGTGTTCATCGGGAGGGCTTGGATGGAACAGCCGATGGAAACGAGGCCTGGCGTACCGCAGAATG
Source organism: Aegilops tauschii subsp. strangulata (assembly GCF_002575655.3). Lineage (NCBI taxonomy): Eukaryota > Viridiplantae > Streptophyta > Magnoliopsida > Poales > Poaceae > Aegilops > Aegilops tauschii. Next base: position 265,363,714 of record NC_053038.3, on the reverse strand, counting down.
GAGGAAACGGCCTTGTGTTCGACGGGCCACGTTTGAAACGGGATCCTGTTCATCAGGAGGGGTCTTGCGTACCGCAAAACGGAGGAAACGGACCTCCCACGGTCGAAACGGGGGTCCTGTTGATCAGGAGGGGTGTGGCGTGCCGCAAAACGGACGAAACGGGCCTCCTACGGTCGAAACGGGGGTCCTGTTCATCGGGACGGGTGTGGCGTACCTCAAAACAGGACTCCACGGGACACTGTTTATCTCCACCGTCGACCCCCTCCAGCCTCCATGGGCTACTGTTCATCCACCGTCGACCTCCTCCAGCTTCCACCTGTGACTGTTCATCCACGGGCTCCTATTCATCCAGCCTCCACCACGTGCTACTCCACCGACTACTGTTCAGCCAGCCCTCTCCACGGGCTCCTGTTCAACCACCCCTCCACGGGCTACTGTTCATCCAGACCTCCACCATCTACTGTTCATCCTGCCCTCCACGGGGTGGTCCTGTTCATCCTGCCCTCCACGAGGTCCTGTTCATCCAGCCCCAACCGGCTCGATCGATCGGGGTCATGTTCATCCAGAGGCAACACCACTGGGTCCTGTTCATCCACCCCCACCGGGAACTGTTCATCCAAACCCCCCAGCAACGCTCACTCTTCATCCAGAGGCAGCATCGATAGGCTTCAGTTAGCAGCAGTAGCGAAGGAATCGCTCGATCAGGTTCAGTTAACAGCCATCGATCGATCGCTCGGGTTCAGTAACGCGTAGCCTGCAGTGCAATCGCTCGGGTTCAGTTAGAGCCCAACGCCTCGCTTAGGTTCAGTTAGAGCCAACGCCTCGCACACACGTGCGTACGTGTACAAGAGAAACACGCATCGCTCGGCCCCCGACCTCCCACCGTAACCGGGAACTCCCCGAAATTTTCCTCGCCCTCGCTTCTACCACGGTTTTTTCCGTCATGGACGGCCCAAAGAATGTCATGCAGCTGCGTCTCCGGCCCGCCCAGGACGAAAAGCCCATTTTCTGTCATGGTTTTTGGCATAGAAGTAGGAGCCCAGCACATCTATGATGATACCGGGTTTTGTCACAATTATCGTCATAGAAGTGTCATATGTATGACAGAAAAAAAATTCGTTCGGCCCAAAATGTCACGGATGTGTCTTTTTTTGTAGTGAAACGAACCCCGAAAAATCACAAAAATTCACACAACACTCCAGTTGTTCTACGTTGACACGAGAAAATTTTTTGAAAGCAATAAGAGGCAATGGATATGGTTCCGTCCCCAAAGGTGGGATGTCCCTACCGAAAACCATCATGCTTGTTGTGAGCAGCTCCGGTTTGTGAGAAGCATATACCCAAACCTACCCCAAATGGGACAAAATTTGTACCACAGCATGTTGATGCCGCTCCATGATAGCATGCCATGTTTCATGAATTTTAGACGAGTTTTGGATTTACTAGAATTTAAAAACCAGGCGTCCCGATGTTTTGCCGGCAATCAATGGTGCCCCGGTGTTCAAAATTCAATCCCATTTCTTTCATGGGACCTAAGCATGCACCCTAGGACATAGATTTGATTTTTCAACCAATTTATATGCACTAGAGCATGTGCACGTAGCTCAAATTTGAATTATGCACATAAATGCATTGAAAACTTAGTTAATGCATAAAAATGTCCAAACAAACCCCAAAAAATCACAAAAATTCACACAACACTCCTGTTGTTCTATGCTGACACGAGAAAAAAATTTGAAAGCAATAAGAGCCAATGGATATCTTTTCGTCCCCAAAGGTGTGGCGTTCCCTACCGAAAACCATCATCCTTGTTGTGAGAAGCTCCGGTTTGTGAGAAGCATATACCCAAACCAGCCCCAAATGGGACAAAAATTTTACCACGACATGTTGATGCCGCTCCATGATAGCATGCCAGGTTTCATGAATTTAGACGAGTTTTGGATTTACTAGAATTTAAAAACCAGGCATCCCAATGTTTTGCCGACAATCAACGGTGCCCTGGTGTTCGAAATTCATTCCCATTTCTTGCATGGGACCTAAGCATGCACCCTAGGACACATATTTGATTTTTCAACCAATTTGTATGCACTGGAGCATGTGCATGTAGTTCAAATTTGAATTATGCACATAAATGCATTGAAAACTTAGTTAATGCATAAAATGTCCAAACGAACCCCGAAAAATCACAAAAATTCGCACAACACTCCTGTATCTATGTTGACACGATAATAAAATTTTTAAAGAAATAAGAGGCAATGGATATCGTTTCGTCCCCAAAGGTGGGACGTTCCCTACCGAGAACCATCATGCTTGTTGTGAGAAGCTCCGGTTTGTGAGAAGCATATACCCTAACCTGCCCCAAATGGGACAAAATTTTTACCACGGCATGTTGATGCCGCTACATGATATCATGCCAAGTTTCATGAATTTCAGATGAGTTTTGGATTTACTAGAATTTAAAAACCAGGTATCTCAATGTTTGCGGCCGAGTGACGGTGGCAGGGTGTTTGAAATTCATTCCCGTTTCTTGCATGGGACCTAAGCGTGCAACCAAGGACACATATTTGATTTTTCAATAAGTTTATATGCACTGGAGCATGTGCATGTAGTTCAAATTTGAATTATGCGCATAAAATTCCTGGAAAACCTAGTTAATGTACAAACGAACCCTGAATAATTCCATTTTTTTACGACACACCTATAGTTGCATGTTCACCGCAGATAAAAGTCCTAACAATTCAAACACCATCCTTTGTAGATGTGACCCCATTGCATAATTCAAATGATCAAGACGATAAATCAAGTAGATCGCACACAGTTTATTATCACCAACCGTGTGAGATGCAGCACAAAATATCTTGGAGCACCGTCGGTGTATAGTACGCCCATGCCTTACGAGAGAAGGTGCGTTGGCTACAGTCCACAACTGGCGTGTCAAGCACACTAGCTAGCTCACTCAGCAAATATCATTTCACTGTTCATTCATCGCTAGTGAAAGATGGGGACGTGGACCCACGTCGTGAGGGCAACTTCGGCAGCCCACTTCGGTGAGAGCGTGGCCGCAGCCGCTAGGCGCGTGCTAACAAGCTTCGTGTGGGCAACCGCAGTCTGCGTCCGGCTACCTCTTGAGCACTGCATTGGTTTTCCCTTGAAGAGGAAAGGGTGATGCACAAAGTAGCGTAAGTATTTCCCTCAGTTTTTGAGAACCAAGGTATCAATCTAGTAGGAGACTACAAGCAAGTCGCCTCGTACCTACACAAACAAACAAGAACCTTGCAACCAACACGATAAAGGGGTTGTCAATCCCTTCACGGCCACTTGCAAAAGTGAGATCTAATAGAGATAATAAGATAAATATTTTTGGTATTTTTTATGATATGGATTGAAAGTAAAGATTGCAAAGTAAAATAGATTGGAATCTTACATGATGGAAAATAGACCCGGGGGCCATAGGTTTCACTAGTGGCTTCTCTCAAGATAGCATAAGTATTACGGTGGGTGAACAAATTACTGTTGAGCAATTGATAGAAAAGTGCATAATTATGAGAATATATAGGCATGATCATGTATATAGGCATCACATCCGCGACAAGTAGACCGAAACGATTCTGCATCTACTACTATTACTCCACACATCAAGCGCTATCCAGCATGCATCCAGAGTATTAAGTTCATAAGAATAGAGTAACGCATTAGGCAAGATGACATGATGTAGAGGGACAAACTCAAGCAATATGATATAATCCCCATCTTTTTATCCTCGATGGCAACAATACAATGCGTGCCTTGCTGCCCCTGCTGTCACTAGGAAAGGACACCGCAAGATTGAACCCAAAGCTAAGCACTTCTCCCATTGCAAGAAAGATCAATCTAGTAGGCCAAACCAAACTGATAATTCGAAGAGACTTGCAAAGATAACAAATCATACATAAAAAAATTCAGAGGAGATTCGAATACTGCCCCAAATATTGTTCGAATAGATCTCCAAGAAGATCGAGGAGAACTTTGTGTTGAGATCCAAAGAGAGCAAAGAAGCCATCTAGCTAATAACTATGGACCCGAAGGTCTGTGGTAAACTACTCACACATCATCGGAGAGGCTATGGTGTTGATGTAGAAGCCCTCCGTGATCGATTCCCCCTCCGGCAGAGCGCCAGAAAAGGCCTCGAGCTGGGATCTCACGGGTACAGAAGGTTGCGGCAGTGGAAATAGGGTTTTGTGGTGCTCCTGGATGTTTTCAGGGTATATGAGTATATATAGGCGAAAGAAGTAGGTTGGTGGAGCCACGAGGGGCATGAGGGTGGAGGGCGCGCCTACCCCCCTGGGCGCGCCCTCCTACCTCGTGGCCGCCTTGTTGCTTCCTTGACGTCCACTCCAAGTCTCCTGGATTGCGTTTGTTCCAAAAATGATCCTCGCGAAGGTTTCATTCCGTTTGGATTCCGTTTGATATTCCTTTTCTTCGAAACACTAAAATAGGCAAAAAAAAAAGAGCAATTTGCATGGGGCCTTCGGTTAATAGGTTAGTCCCACTACAGAATTACATCGAATAGATCTCCCAGAAGATTCAGGAGAACTTTGTATTGAGATCCAAAGAGAGAGAAGAAGCCATCTAGCTAATAACTAAGGACCCGAAGGTCTGTGGTAAACTACTCACACATCATCGGAGAGGCTATGGTGTTGATGTAGAAGCCCTCCGTGATCGATTCCCCCTCCGGCGGAGCACCGGAAAAGGCCCCATGATGGGATCTCATGGGTACAGAAGGTTGCGGTGGTGGAAATAGGGTTTCGTGGTGCTCTCAGATGTTTTCTGGGTATATGAGTATATATAGGCGAAAGAAGTCGGTCAGGGGAGCCACGAGGGGCCCACGAGGGTGGGGGGCACCTACCCCCTGGGTGCGCCCTCCTGCCTCGTGGCCTCCTTGTGTCTTTCTTGACGTCCACTCCAAGTCTCCTGGATTGCGTTTGTTCCAAAAATCACTCTCCCGAAGGTTTCATTCCATTTGGATTCCGTTTGATATTCCTTTTTTACGAAACACTGAAATAGGCAAAAAAGCAGCAATTTGCACCGGGCCTTTGGTTAGTAGGTTAGTCCCAAAAATAATATAAAAGTGTATAATAAAGCCCATTAAACATCCAAAAAAGATAATATAATAGCATGGAACAATCAAAACTTATAGATACATTGGAGACGTATCACGTCCGGGCGGCCAAGGCAGCCCAAACGGCCACTGTTGCTTCTCAGGCGCCGGCAGCAGCATCTGCCTCGGGGATAGCAACTGCCGAGAGCGGCACAGCAGCTGTCTGTTCCGCAGCGGCGGCCTTAGCCCTGCTCGAGGCCGCCCACTACCATGTCGAGGCCATCCACACCCAGGTCGTGGCGGTCACAACACAAATTGAACGAAGCTTCTCCGACAACGGTCGGCAACACACGGCCGAAGAGCTGACAATCACCGAGACCGTTCGAGTAGCCGCCTGTTCCTGTGTGGCATACCTTGCCACGACGGAGCCTGCCAAAGCCCACATGGCATCTGCCCACGCCCAGCTCGTGGCGGCCTTTTCCAAATATATGGCGGATGCGCATGGCGAGATGCTTGCCGAGTATGGTGCAATTGATGCCATGGAGCCCCTTCCCCAGGAGACCGTCGGGCACGAGCTGCACATGGAGGCGGCGGCGGAGATCGAAGAGCACCAGCCGTAGTAGTAGTACTCTTTGTTTTGTTTAACTAAGAGCGCCGGTCTTTAATTTGTTAGAGTAATGTTTAGGTCAGCTAGCTCTGTTTAATTGTTGAACATCCTCGATTAAGAAGTTAGTCTGCTTTGTGTACCCAAATTATGCAATGACGTGGATGACCACTGTAACCAGGGAAATTCGAACAAAAAATTTCGACGTTCAAACTCAACACACACGGGTTAAGCTATCTGAATCGTTTGTGATGTTCACATATCGTACACAGTTCTGAATAAGGGACCGTGTCTGATGACACTTTGCGCGCCAGTTTTTTGGCTGAAGCGATTCCAAATTTTCGGCTACCACGGAAATATGTACCTCCCCGCCCCTCCCCCTTACCAAAAGCCACATTTCCCCTATTTCCGCCTTCCTTTCCAAGTTGAAATCTTCACTCCTTGCTTGCAGCACCGCCGCCTCCTCGCCGGCGACCCTCCTTCACGCTCCTCGGCCTCGCCTATCCAGGCAGGTAATCCACACCCGACCCCCATCCTCCTCCTCCTTCCACATCCCACATGCCCCTACCACCGGCGCGAGCGCGACACCTTCCAACCAAATCACCAACCCCTCCACCAAATAAGCACTGGCCTAAGCCAGGGTGCTCGCAGTATAGCCAGGACCTCAAGGAGCATTTGGCAGCGGATAAGCAAATCGCGACCGCACGCGCGGATGAGCTCGCGATGGCTGCCATTCGTGCCGACCCCCGGATCTTTAAGAAGCACCTTGCCATTTGCTAGCTATGCCGGTTAAGCATGCTCGGTTTACCCGTTGCGTGTTCTGCTCCTGCCTTTCCTTCACAAATTCTAGTGAAATGTGCTATCTAATTTTACCACGCAATCTGTTGCTCTAGTGTATATGTGCTATATGTCGTGCAATGTGGTGCTCACTTATTAACTGTTTTGTTAATTAGTTGTCGTCTTCAGTTAACTGTTTGGTTCAATTCTGCATATGTGATGTTCAATTCTTCAGGCTGCAATTTTGTATTGTCTTCCATGTGAGAAATAAGTCGAATTTTGTATTGTTGTGCATGTGAGGAATAAATTGAATTTGGCTGCACTTAATACATGAGAAACATATACAAGTGCTATATTTCCTAGTTCTTAATCATGCTTGGTTTGGGTAAATGGGTTTTCCCTGTGGCTTGAATTAATGTGATGAATCTGCAATTTGATTATTATTCATCAACATATTTTACTGATGGCATGCGAACCCTTACTTAACCTGATGACTAACTACCTTATATGTGTTGTAGGGAAACAATGGGAAGCACTGAGGTTTACTATCGAGGTTAGCACGTGCATGGTCCATTGTCTAATAGCACATTATTGTGCAATTGCAGGAACCATTCTAATATTTAGGTTTTTAACAATTTGGTCTTGCACATGTAGGTCCTGCTGTCAGAGGTTTTGACCCACAGTTCGACCCTTTTTGCATATGGGGAAATGAGTTGTCCATGATATCAGTCAAGTCAAGAAACTCAGAAAGATTGTTAGGATAAAGAAATTAGCGACAAAAAACAACAAGATCTTTGTCTGCACAATGAAGAAGACATCAGTTCACTACATGATGGTACTATCTATTATACCTTGCCTTTTTAATTCCTTTGCCCCATTTCCAATATAGAGAAGATATTAATGCACATCCTTGTTTTCAGGCCTTTCCAAAGAAGTTCACTGATGATTACCTCTCAATCCACCTGTATGGTCAGGAGGCGAGGAAGGTATTCATACAACAGCCACAATTCAATATTGAAGTGTTCCTGAAGAGGACGAAGGATGGACGGTCAATCATCCACCGGCACTGGCCTAAAGTTACAAAGACCTACTACAATATTCGCCTTCTGCTTGAGGAGTTTTCCAGATGAGATACATCTGTCTATGTACCGCATCTGATGTTATTTCGAAAGGTTATAGATGTTGCATGTGAAACTTGGTCTTGGTGTAGTTGTGTAATGGGGTAGCTGAGTGCTGAAGCTATATGATGTTGTACTCTGATGTATTTCAATTATGAAAATGAAATATATTGTGTGCTTCATATGAACTGTCAATTAGATTAATAAATGGATTATGAATAATCGGATAATTAGCCTGCTAGTGGCGAATTGGCATGCTAATTGGGTTTTGCTATTGCAAACGGTTGTTGAAAAAATACCGTGGCCGATGACCTCTGGCAACGCACACAGTTTCTAGGGATAAACCGTGTTGGATCAATGAACAATCACACACGACTTTCTCTTGAAAACTGTTTGCGTCAGGCCACCTTGCGCAAACGTTTACCACATGAAAACTGTGTGTGATGGACAACCTTTGCCACACAGTTTCTTCCATGGACCGTGTGTGTTATATTCAATAACGCAAGCGATTTAGCGGGAAAAATTGTGTGTGATGTACCTGTGAACGGAAATGTTTTCCTTCGAGCGACTGTGTGGGATGTACATACGAACGGAAACGGTTAGCGGGGACTGACTGTGTGGGATGTACTTGCGACCCGAAACAATTTCGCCGTATAATTGTATTTTTTAGCTATACTGCATGTATTTCTGTATTTGAGCGCTCGCCGGTCGCCCACGACCACATTTTGCCGAACATGTATGCCAGGAGGGCATATCCCCGACAGTTTCTGGGTCGTGTTGGAAACACCCCCCTATTGCCCACACTCACTTGGCGACGGTTCCAGATGCCGTCGCGGAAAGGGGTTAAAAACCGTTTGTTTAGGACCGACACGCACCTGTGACCCCTGGGTAACCCAAGCCAATTCCCCTCTTCTGTCATTCTCCAATTTGGGCAGATTTGTTTTCGGCCTATTTCCATTTCTAGCGCATTCCAGATCTGGTGCTTTCCATTTCTAGCAGTTTTTCTTTTTTTGTTATTTTTCCATGCCAGGAAAGTAATGTTAAGGCGAACTGCCTATTGTAAAACTTGCCATTTTGTCTTGATATTGCCACAAATCAATGGCTCATATGACCATGCTAATTAAACATGTTTTGTTCTATGTTACTAGTAGTTCCATGCTTTGCAATTTGATGTCATGATAAATCATGTAGCATGTCTTGATCTTGCTCTAAACTGGTCATGATAATATAACAGATTCTTATTAACAGAAAGTTGCATCTTGTGAGCTAATTGTGACTAAACCATGCATCCTATGAATTTGTGCCAATGGAACATTTTGAACATTTCCATGACTAATGTAGCTGCATATAAATTTTGTGCACATTATGTTCCTATAGCTTGCTATAATGTTTCTTCCAAAGTGCCATGTTGCTGTTATTGGCAGATTGCATTGCACTACAGTTTTGATCACCATTTGAGTTCTATGCATCCGTTCGTCATGATCATTATATCCATTTTGACTAAAATCTTCCATTATTTCTAGTGGAGTACTTGGATTGCCAAGAATTTTCCCATATCCATCTTGTCTTCACCAATTCCTTGCCAATATCGTTTCCTTTGTTTTGGGAGAACCGTAACTCCGTTCGATAGGATCTTTATATGCATTTGCATCGATTTCTTGTTTAGATTATGAATTTTCCATCAGAATGTATGCTAAAATAATTAAACTTGATGTTATGTCTAGATCACTAAAACCACCACTATTGCATATGAAGTGTTCCTTGATTCATGTTTCATATGGGCCAAGTCTTCATTTAAATTGACTAGATTAAGATGCCATGTTACTTTACATCAAACTTGACATGCATAATCTTGTTCTGAATTTATCCCATGGTTGTTTGTTTATTGGATGCTAGTTCCTTTTCTTGTGGGTAGTACCAGGAGACGAGTCAGAGTTCGAGGATCCGTTGAGAATGTTTACGAGGAGCAGAGTTTCGATCCCACTAAGGACATCTCAGGCAAGATGATCATTACCATTGGTATCACTACCAACTTTGCTTGCTAGTTATCTAATTGCTATTGCTATGTCATGCTACCTACTACTTGTCTGTCATCCTCCCAAATTTCCATGAAAAGCCTCTAACCTCCACTTCCTAGCAAACCGTTGATTGGCTACATTACCGCTTTGCTCAGCCCCTCTTATAGTGTTGCTAGTTGAAGGTGTAGAGCAGGATGTTCCATGTTTGGGACATGGATATCATGGGATATCACAATACCTATTACTTTAATTAATGCATCTATAAACTTGGTTGTGTGTGGAAAGCTCAACCTTTTGCCTGGTGTTATGTTCCACTCATGCCGCCTTAGTTTCCGTCATACCGGTGTTATGTTCCTTGATTTGTGTTCCTAACACGGTTGGGGTTTATGGGCTGGATAGGGGAATGTCTTTGATATAAAACCATTCCGCGCTCCATTCGTCGGAATCCTTCTTGGGTTCCCGATGGGACCCCGTCCCGGCTATACGCCACACCTCGACTCCGCCTACTTAAAAAATTGAACCCCTGCGGGTACGAGGGGCGAGACAGAAATACATCCTTCACAGCTCGAAGTGGGCCTCACATCTGAAGAACATCTCGCATAGGGAAACGAAGCCGGAGATGTGCAGTATGGATAGGGGTAAAATGGTGTAGCTGGATCCCATAAAATTCTAGCAAGCCTTGCAAGAAGGGGTTACTGGGAAAACCTAGGCCTCGAAGAAGGAAGGGCACCAAGCATACCCTCTCCTCCCGTCTTGGAGCGGGGAAGTTCTCTACGAAGGTCTTGCTGTTCACAGAGATCAATCTAGCGCAGACTGGAACACGATCTTCCGCAGGAAGATATCCTTGTGTTTTAAGATTTCTCAGATGAAGACGTGAAACTGAGCAGCTCGCCCAGTCGCCGGGGAGAGTGATACATCTCTGTCATATCTAGTTTTCCTAACGATTTTCCTCTTGTTTTGGACTATAATTTGCATGATGTGAATGAAACTAACCCGGACTGACGCTGTTTTCAGCAGAACTACCATGGTGTTGTTTTTGTGCAGAAATAAAAGTTCCCGAATTGGAACGAAACTTTGCGAGGATTTTTTATATAATAAAAGAGAATTTCTGGAGCCAAGAACCATCAGAGGGGTCACCTAGGTGGGCACAACCCTCCAGGGCGCGCACCCCTCGCGGCGCGCCCAGGTGGGTTGTCCGCACCTGGTGGTCCCACAGACCCTAGCTCTCATGCTATAAAATCCTATTTTGGAGAAAAAATCAGGGAGGAAGAATTATCTCATTCGCGATACGGAGCCACCGTCACCACCGTTCTTCATTGGGAGGCCAGATCTGGAGTCCGTTTGGGGCTCCAGAGAGGGGAATCTTCGGTCTTCATCATCACCAACCCTCCTCTACCAATTCCATGATGCTCTCCACCGGGAGTAAGTAATTCCTTCGTAGGCTCGCTGGTCGGTGAGGAGTTGGATGAGATTCATCATGTAATTGAGTTAGTTTTGTTAAGGCTTGATTCCTAGTATCCACTATGTTCTGAGATTGATGTTGTTATGACTTCACTATCCTTAATGCTTGGCACTTTGGGTCCGGGTGCCATGAATTCAGATCTGAATCGTTTATGTTATCACCATTATATCTATGTTCTAGATTCGATCTTGCAAGTCATAGTCACCTATTATGTGTGATGACCGTAATTTGAGGAGTTCATGTATTCACTATGTGCTAATTCTTTTTTCCGGTACTGTATTAAAAGGAGGCCTTAATATCCCTTAGTTTCCTTATGGACCCCGCTGCCACGGGAGGGTAGGACAAAAGATGACATACAAGTTCTTTTCATAAGCACGTATGACTATTTACGGAATGCATGCCTACATTATATTTATGAACTGGAGCTAGTGTCGTATCGCCCTAGGTTGCAACTGTCACACAATGAATATCATCCAACCAATCGCTGATCCAATGCCTACAAATTTCTCTTATATTGTTTCTGCTAAGTTACTACTTTCTGATGTTACTATTGCACTTACTACAAAATCATTGCTATCACTGTTACCGTTACTATTGTTGTTGCTACTACTATCAAAACTATCATACTACTTTGCTACTGATCACTTTGCTGCAGATAATAAATCTCCATGTGTGGTTGAATGAGAACTCATCTGCTAATATTCTTTGGCTCCCCTTGTGTCGAATCAATAAATTTTGGTTGAATACTCTACCCTCGAATCAATAAATTCTGACGCCGTTGCCGGGGAGGATAGCTATATTTGTGGAGTCACTTGGGATTATTATCAAATTATTACTATGAAGAATGTGAAGGACACTAAGACTAAGATGTTTCCCTCTAAGACGAGGGGAGGTAAGGAACTGCCATGTATCTCTGCACTTGATTCACCTTCTATTATAAGTAAGCTTGCAACACCACCACATGCTATTAATCCTGATATGTCGCAAGTTATTGATGATGCAACTTCTGCTATGAATGATACTTATGGTGATGCTAGTACCTTGCTTGATGACAATGTGCCACTAGGTTCATTTCCTGATGAACAACTTGCGAGAACTAAAGCTTTTGATAATGTTGAAACTGATTAAATTGTCGAAACTGATGAAGAGCTTGAAACTGAAAATCTTGAAACACCTATTAGAACTAGTTATCCTAGATATGAATTGCTAAAGGTAGCGGAAGGATATGTTATGGATGAGGAGACAACTAGAGACGTTCTTGCTTGCAAAGATAGAGATGATCTTAAGAAATTATTATGCAAACTGAAAGAAAAATCTTTGAATGCTAGAATGAAATGTGATCCTAAGTTTGCTACTTCACCTATCTTTGTTGATGATAAGGATTATGAATTCTCTATCGACCCAGAGTTAATTACTTTGGTTGAATCTGATCCTTTCCATGGTTATGAAACTAGAACTATTGTGGCACACGTTACTAAGGTGAATGACATAGCCACTCTTTTTGCTCGTGATGATAAAATTCGCTATTACAATATTCTCAAATTATTTCCGTTCTCATTAAAGGGTGATGCTAAGGCTTGGTATAATACTCTTGCTACTGGTTGTGTGCGTAGTCCCCAGGATATGATTTATTACTTCTCTGAAAAATATTTTCCTCTCATAAGAAACAAGCTGCCTTACAGGAAATATTTAACTTTGTGCAAAATGAAGAAGAGAGTCTCCCACAAGCTTGGGGAGGCTTCTCCAATTGCTTAATGCATAGCCTGATCATCCTCTTAAGAAAAATGAAATACTTGATATCTTCTATAATGGACTAACCGATGCTTCTAGGGATTTCCTATATAGTTGTGTTGGTTGTGTTTTCAGGGAAAGAACTGTTGAACAAGCTGAAGAATTATTGAATAACATATTGACAAATTATGATGATTGGATCCTTCTTGAACCACCACTTAAACCTACTCCAAAGAAGAGGGGTATCTTATATCTCAGTCCTGAAGATATGCAAGGGGCAAAGAAATCAATGAAAGAAAAATGTATTAACATAGAGGATGTTAGAAATTTACCTCCTATTGAAGAAATACATGGGCTTGATATACCACCACCACCTAAGGTGGTAGAGGTAAATTCTCTAATGAAATTCGATGATAATGATAATCCTCACAATATGCACCCTAGCCAATGCCTTTATGAGTTTGAAAATTACATTAGAAAGCAAGATCACTTCAATGCAAATGTTATGAAACAATTGAAATACAATTCTTATATGATTGCTCGCTTGAGTAACTTGTTATTTAGAATCTCAAATGATATCAGAGCTGTGGGGAAGCATGCTTCTATGGTTCAAACTCAGCTAGAACAAGTTGCTAAATCTCAAATAGAGTTTTTGGATGAGATGAATAATAATATCAATGATCATGCCATTAGAGTAATGACTAGACAAGGTAAGATGACTCAGGAACCACTTTATCCTGAGGGACACCCAAAAAGTATTGAATAAGACTCTCAAAGGGTTAACACTGATGCACATAGTCCTTCTAAAAAGAAAAAGAATAAGAAAAATGATAGGACTTTCAATGCATCTAGTGAACCTGAAGTAGAAAAACCTCCTAATAATGATAATGAAGGTTCTATCTCTGATGCTGAAACTCAATCTGGTAGTGAACACTCACCTTCTGATAATGAAAAAAGATAATGATGAGGTTCATGAAGATACTCAAACAAATAATAAAGAACCAGACAATGATGTTGTGATAGAATCAGCTGTTGATCTTGATAACCCACAACCTAAGAATAAAATATATCATAAAAGAGACTTTGTTTCTAGAAAACACGGTAAGGAAAGAGAACCATGGGTTCAAAAACCTATGCCCTTTCCACCTAAGTCAACTAAAAAGAAAGATGATGAAGAATTTGAACGCTTTGCTAAAATGATTAGGCCAGTCTTTTTGCGTACTCGCTTGACTGATATCTTGAAAATGCCTCCTTATGCAAAGTACATGAAAGACATCATCACCAACAAGACAAAAATACCGGAAGCTAAAATCTCCACCATGCTTCCTAATTATACATTTAAAGATGGAGTACCTAAAAACTCTGGAGAACCGGGAATCCCCACTATACCTTGCTCCATCAAAATAAACTATGTGAAAACTGCTTTATGTGATTTGGGAGCTGGTGTTAGTGTTATGCCTTTCTCTTTATATGAAAGACTTGATTTGAATAAACTCACACCTACTGAAATATCTTTGCAAATGGCTGACAAATCAACTGCCATACCTATCGGTATTTGTGAGGATCTACCCATTGTTGTTGCTAATGTTACAATTTTGACTGACTTTGTTATACTTGAGATGCCCGAGGACGACAACATGTCGATTATCCTTGGTAGACCCTTCTTGAATACTACAGGGGCTGTTATTGATTGCAATAAAAGCAAGGTCACTTTTCATATCAATGGTAATGAGCATACAATGCACTTTCCGAAGAAACAATTCCAAGTGAATGGTATTAATGTTATTGAAAAATCTCCGACAATCACTATTGGAAGTTTTCAACTACCTCTACCTACTGTTAAAAAGAAATATGAAATGCTTGTTGTTGGGGACATTCATATCCCCGTTGAGGTAACTTAGTGATCTACGGAAGTTCTTCGATTTCATGCTAATCAAAAGTGGTTGTTAATAATACTTAATCAACCTTATTAATTGATAATTTTTAGAGGTATGAAGTGGATGAATTTAGTGAGCACTACCTTCTGTCCCTACCTTTTGTTTTATATTTTTATTAGTTAAATAAAATAAAATTTCATGTTTTGTCTGTTTTCTGAATTTCTCGTGCAATAAAAAAATGACCAAAATTAAAAGTTCTCAGAATGCCCTAAAAATTTAATACGATATTTTTCTGATTATTTAAGAATTTTTGGTACAAATAAGATCAGAGGGAGGTGTACCAGGTGGGCACAACCCACCTGGGCGCTCCCGGGGGGTTATGGTCCCCACGTCGGCCCTCTCACTTATCTCTTAATCCTTCATCACCACCTACCTCCAGAAAAAAATCACCATTGCTCTCTCTCTCTCTCTCTCTCTCTCATGTTCTTACTCTCAAACCCGCGGATTTTGATCTCTTTGCCCGAAGCTCTGTTTCCGAAATTGTTTTGGGGGATTGTTTCTTGGTATGTGACTCCTTCATTGGTCTAATTAGTTTTCTTTAGTGGTTTGTTGAATAATTAGTTACTCTTGGTTCTGCTGTAGATGAGCTTGCAAGTTGAATTCTTGGAGTTCTAAGTAGTTTGAATGCTTGATATGGCCTCTATGCATACCCATGAGTAGTTGCTACCAATCTTGTGAAGTTTTGTTAACAAATTATTATGATCCAAAAAAATTCATAAAATTGTACGTGAATATGATGAACCTCTTTGGAAGGAGTTCTTCGAGGAGGAGATCCTCGGAGGCATCTTCTAGTAGCAGCTTTTCTCATCTGTCTTATGTTGAACCAAGTGAAAGTTCCATACGAGATGTCGCCACCAAATCATACTTATGGCCATGCAATGATTATATGGTGAGTGTGGGCATTAAGGAAGAATTTGAGAAATATGTTCACAATGTCGAGCTCGGTCCCTACATTTCGGATAAGTGCAACCAACACCTCAACCTCACTGAATCATTTACCAAAGGATTTAAATTCCATCCTCAAGAGTCTAGGTCATTTAAATTGTATGAAAATCCGTTTACCATATCTCTAGAGAGATTTACCTACGGCTGCAAAATCCCTTTCTGGGGTTCGCTTGAGGAACCACCAAGATCTGAGTTTGAGATATTCTTGACTAGTCTTTGCTATGGTGAGACTACGGGAGTGACGCAAGGTAGAATAAAGAGCATTCATTTTCCCTCAATCCAGTACTTTGCATTATTTAATGGAAAATGTATTGTAGCTAAACAAGATTGTAGTACACTTTGTGCTCCAGTCTTGAGCCTCTTACGCACCGCTCTCACCAGTGACAAAAGTTATAACCTTGGAGCGATTGTTGCACACAGGTTGCAATACAACACTGGTCGTGGATATTTTTATGGTGGAATTTATGCCACACGCTTAGCAAGAGAGCTGGGCAATTCACCTTGGCCTTATGACCCTATTTTACCCATGCATTACTTGGACTTTGATGCTATGAAATGTCATAAGATCCTTAGTGGTGAACCCCATAATTTCACTTATAACTTGTTGTTTAATAAAAGTTCCGTTGTGGACACATATTTGCCTGTGCCTGCTCTCTTTCATGTTCACAGTACGGGAAGATATTATGTTCTTGAGAGCGAGGCCCAAGCTCACGGTGGGCCGAGGCATCCGCATCGAGAGCCTCTGTGAGCTATCACTCCGATCATTATGCAGGCTACTGACTGTTTACCAAGCTAGGCCAAAAGCCTAACCTTGGGGGAGTACGTATTTCCACCGACATTACATGCATGTTCACACATTTCATTCCAGTTGTCGGTGCCCACATTTTTACATTGTATTATCCATGCTAGATTTATTTTCTCGCTTTCTTCTTGTGTGTTTGAAAAACTATGAAAAAATCAAAAAAAATGTTGCTCACTTCTTTTCAGTTTTTCTTTCTAGTGTAGTTAGTTGAAGTATTTAAAAAGAAAACCCAAAAAGATTTCCTAGTTCTTCTTTTGCTTGTTGGGAGCTCTCCCGTGTAGATAGTTTTTCTTGTTTTTGTTTTTGTTTCTTTAAGTTGCTTTCTTTCAGAAAACCAAAATCTCCAAAAATATTTCGGTGTGTTTCTTTGAATTTCCTTTCTTTTTATTGAGTGGTACCAAGGAGAAGACAATGATGAAAATGTTGAGTGGCTCTCATATGCATTATTGTTGATCTAACAAAGAGCCCATATTACCTTGTCTTCTCCTTTTGAATAAAACATTTGCAACTTCCAGGTTAGTCAACGGCAGCCTTGCACTATTATCATTTTTATATCGTTCGGTCATGCAAGTGAAAGGCAATAATGACGATATTTGATGAACTGGCTGTGGCAGAGAGAAACGGGTATGAACTCAATTTGTTCTATTTTTTGTATATATGTTTAACCTAGTATCCATGATTCAGCCTATTATGGTCAAACATGTTTGCAATGACAATTAGAGATTATAGTTTCTCATGCCATGCTTAAGTAGCTAGGAGTGGATAATGATTTATCTTGGATGTCAACATTGCGTTAAAATGATTGTGATGTAGTATGATGATATGGTATCCTCCACTGAATGTTCGAGTGGCTTGACTTGGCACATGTTAATTCATGTAGTTGAATCAAAACCAACATAGCATCTATGATATTTATGTTCATGGTGTTCATATCCTACTCATGCTAGTATCCAATGTTACTTATGCATAATGCAAGCTCATGACCGTTTTCGCTCTCTAGCTGGCCGCTTCTCAACCTAATTGCTAGCCTTCACCTATACTAAGCGGGAATTCTGCTTGTGCATCAAAAACCTGAAACCCAAGTTATTCCAGATGAGTCCACCATACCTACCTATATGCGGTATTACCCTGCCGTCCTAAGTAAATTTGCATGTGCCACCTGTAAAAACTTCAAATAAATATCGTTTTTGTGTGTCTGGATTTTTCATAGAGCGACAGGAGGTAGTCAGTATCTTCCATGCTAAGAGGGTTATTCTCATGATGAGTGTTTTTTCACTCATCCTTGCATGAGAGGGGCGGTAATAGGGATTCCCAATCCCAAACTCAAATTGCAAATAATTAAACAAAACTCCCCCGGGACTATTGTTGGTATGGATGGCACCCGTTGTTTCGGGCAAGTCCTGGAGTGTGATTGTTGGTGGAGGGGGATTAAACCTTTACTTTTATCATATGGGAACTGCCACTAATGTGTTTAGCATGGAAGATACCGATTACTAATGGCCGTGAAGTAAACAAGAAGGGTGCATTTCTCAAAATTTCATTTACCTCTGTTTTACAAACTTGATCTCTGGCACCGCTGCAAATTAGTGCTTCCCTCTGCGAAGGGACTATCTATTTACTTGTATGTTGAGTCATCACCTTCTCAAATAAGTGCTAGAACCTGAGAGCACTATTGTCATCCTCATGCATTGTGTTTAGCTAATGTGGGGTGCATCATGACTGGATCTTTTCTACCATGAATTACAATGTTTAGTCACTGCTTGTACTTTGGAGCTGCTCTGCATTTATGTTTTGCGGTGCCAGAAAGGGCTAGCGAGATACCACTATTGTCATATTATATCATGGTTGTTTTGACAACGTGTTGTTGTTTGAGATATCTTATTATTGCTTGCTAGCTGATTATGTCATTGATACGAGTTAATATAATTTTTAAGAGTTATTGTCAACATGGTTAGTTATAATCTTGTCTGAAAACCTGGGTGTTGTTTAAGCTTATTTATGTAAACAAGAGAAAAAGAGTTCGTAGAAGTTTTTCTTTTTCACTTTATGAGGACAAGCAAAGGTTTAAGCTTGGGGGAGTTGATACGTCTCTGTCGTATCTACTTTTCCTAACGCTTTTCCTCTTGTTTTGGACTCTAATTTGCATGATTTGGATGAAACTAACCCGGACTGACATTGTTTTCAGCAGAACTACCATGGTGTTTTTGTATAGAAAGAAAAGATCCTGGATTGGAACGACACTTTGCAAGGATTTTTTATATAATAAAATAGAATTGCTGGAGCCAAGAACCACCGGAGCGGGCACCTGGGTGGGCACAACCCACCAGGGCGCGCCCCCCTCCAGGTGTGCCTAGGTGGGTTGTCCCCACCTGTTGGCCCCGCAGACCCTAGCTCCGACGCTATAAAATCCTATTTTTGGAAAAAAAATCAGGGAGGAAGAATTATCTCGTTTCGAGATACGAAGCCGCCGTCACCTAATGTTCTTCATCGGGAGGCCAGATCGGGAGTTCGTTTGGGGTTCTGGAGAGGGGAATCTTCGGTCTTCGTCATCACCAACCCTCCTCCATCACCAATTCCATGATGCTCTCCACCGGGAGTGAGTAATTCCTTCGGAGGCTCGCTGGTCGGTGGGGAGTTGGATGAGATTCACCATGTAATCGAGTTAGTTTTGTTAGGGCTTGATCCCTAGTATCCACTATGTTCTGAGATTGATGTTGTTATGACTTTGCCATGCTTAATGCTTGACACTTTGGGCCCAGGTGCCATGAATTCAGATTTGAACCGTTTATGTTATCACCATTGTATCTATGTTCTAGATCTGACCTTGCAAGTCATAGTCACCTATTATGCATTATGACCCGTAACACCTGTAGTGACAATATGCGGGATACTTTCCGGTGATGACCGTAATTTGAGGAGTTCATGTATTCACTATGTGCTAATGCTTTTTTCCGCTACTCTATTAAAAGGAGGCCTTAATATCCCTTAGTTTCCTTATGGACCCCGCTGCTATGGGACGGTAGGACAAAAGATGTCATACAAGTTCTTTTCATAAGCACGTATGACTATTTACGGAATCCATGCCTACATTATATTCATGAAAAGGAGCTAGTGCCATATCGCCCTAGGTTGTAACTGTCACATGATGAATATCATCCAACAAATCGCTGATCCAATGCCTACGAATTTATCTTATATTGGTTCTGCTAAGTTACTACTGTAGCTGTTACTATTGCACTTGCTACAAAATCATTGCTATCACTGTTACCGTTACTATTGTTGTTGCTACTACTATCAAAACTATCATACTACTTTGCTACTGACCAATTTGCTGCAGATAATTAATCTCCAGGTGTGCTTGAATTGACAACTCAACTGCTAATACTTGCAAATATTCTTTGGCTCCCCTTGTGTCGAATCAATAAATTTGCGTTGAATACTCTACCCCAAAAACTGTTGCGATCCCATATACTTTTGGATTATCAGAGAGGGCCATGTGGACACGAGGATGAGCCTGGAGGGCTTCCATTTGGCCCGATATTTCTTTGAGATGGTCTTGCTTTGTTGCGTAGGGATGGGTTAGCCACTCGTCGCACTCCTGGCCTATTAATAGATACGTCTTTTTGGTATCGGAAGGGGACTTTCTGTAAAACAATGATGGACTGTTCGCCTTCTAAAAGGTGCACGCAAATCGAAGGGTGTCTTTAACCCTCGATAAAAGTTAATGCTGGGTCTCCCACTATGATTTGACAAATTAGGAGGTCATTGGCGGCCGAACTCCTAGAATGGCTGAATAAGGAAATTATGGGGAACTTGCCTGTAAGACAAAGACTCTGGGACGTGCAAGATGGCAGACTATTATAAGCTCCAGTGTTGGAGGCCAGTTTGAGGGCAATCGAGGGAGTCCTGGACTAGGGGCCCTCGGGCTGCCGGCCCAATCTTCGTGGGCCGGAAACTCCGGTCGCACTGTAGCTACGGGAAGGCTGGACTATTATTCAATATCGTACCCAGACAGGAGATCCTTTATATCTTGGTGTGCACGTCAGGATGAGAAGAGAAGAATCATCATGTTTATCTTCTTATTGTAACTGACATATGTAACCCTAGTACTCCTAGTGTCTATATAAACCAGAGGGTTTAGTCCGTAGAGGTTGGAACAACAACCATCATCCTACTAGTTTAGGGTTTACTTGATCTGATCTCGTGGTAGATTGACTCTGTAATCCTCATATACACAAGCAATATAATCAAGCAGGATGTAGGGTTTTACCTCTTCGAGAGGGCCCGAACCTGGGTAAACATCGTGTCCCTAGTCCCCTGTTCCCGATTGATCCAGGATCCACAGCTGGGAGCCCCTACTCGAGATCCGCCGTCTTTGACACCGACACTCGGTCCATCTACAGATCAAGGGGACGCGCGCCCGCCGGGCTTGATGCCTACGACGCCTAGATGGACAGGAACGGCCATGCATGAGACCAAGCCTACTCACGGCTCTCTCCCGACCTCCGACATGATTCTCCTCGGTTTCGAGGTCTGGCACACCCGGTCTGCTTCGAACATCAATTCCCTGAAGGATTTAAGTCCATCAATATGGAATCATACGATGGCACCACCGGCGCAGCAGTATGGACCGAGGACTTCCTTCTCCACATACACATGGCCAATGGAGATAATCTCCAGACCCTTAAATATTTCCACTGAAACTAGAGCAGGCTAGGCATTGGCTTAACAGCCTGCCTCCTGATTCTATCGGTAGTTGGGAGGCCCAAGAGGATGCTTTTCCAAGAAAACTTCCAGGGCACGTACGTCCGACCTCCGGACGCTGATGACCTCAGCCGTGTCACCCAGCAGCCATGCAAATGACCCTGGAAGTTTTGGAACAGGCTCCTCACCAAGAAGAACCAGATCATACACAGCTCCAAAGCCGAGGCCATTGCCGCGTTTAAGAACAACATCCGAGTTGTACAGTTGGCCCGGCAGCTCGGCCAAGATAACCGAGGACAATGGCGGCCCTTACTATCGACGTTCTGGAAACCAGGGTACCCAGACTTGCCTGCCTATGGCCCGCGGTGTGGCCCCCTCGACGGCCTGGTACAACCCATCTCCAAGACCACCAAGACAAGACCCTCGCAAGGGCTCGAGAGGCGGACCACAACAAGACCTCTAGAGGGAGCGGCCTCTCCAGGTGGCCTCCCAAGCAAGCGGAGTTTCTATGCAGTTTCCCTTTCGATGCCAAAGAAGCAAGGACGAGCACGGGTTCCCGAGGAATCTCCCAAAGGTTTCCATTCCAGTGCTACAAGACCAACACCACAGGCTCGGTAGGGTGGATGTCATCACCGAGCCCACCACTGTGTCACGACCGGAAGCTTTGCAGACGAAGACCACCTTTCATCAGGATTAGATGTACTACTTGTCCCCTTTCAAATTGGAAAGTTGTGGGATCCCTTTCGGCCTAAGTTTCGAGGGAAGATGACCAAGGCCATTATAAATATAGGTTAGCCACCACCGTAGAGGGGGATCCGGTTCTTTCCACCCTCGCCCCCATTTCCTTCACGAGGCTGTTCATCCACTGTACTTGTTCATCCTCATCCCCTCGTTAGGCCAATCCACCCCAGACGGGAGTAGGGTTTTACACCGCGAGGTGGCCCAAACTTGGTTAAACTGCCATGTTCATCTTCTTACCCTCTCACGCGAATCCAGCAAGGCTAGGATGTAGGGCGACGAACTTGAGTGTTGAGAGGATGAGATCTTCGCACACGCCCCAGAGTTCGAACCTTTTTGGGTCTGTGGAGCCCTGAATTCAACATTTTGCGCACCAGGTAGGGGCGTGTCGAAGTCCTTCTTCGCCTTTGCCTCGTCTCCACTTGGTCGTCCTCACGGCCAACGCACGCCATGTACGCGCCGAGCGCCGGGCCGCTCATGTCGCTCAAACGGCGCCCGCGGGCAATGACGCTCCTCGCCGCTCTACCTCTCCCGCGGCTAACGCCGTCACTGACCCCGCTGCTGGCGAGCAGCAGCACTCATTGCTGCCGCCCTTCGTGCGGCGCAACGGCCGCATCACCACTCCATCGCCCACTTCGGCCATGGCGTCGTCCTCCCATGCTCGTTGCGGGCCAGCAAACACGCAGGCTACGTTGCTCATGGCGCGCGAGCTGCTACACTACCATCCCGCCGACGATCGCTACAACGACTAGCTTGGCCGCACCGCCAAGCTTGTCAGCGCCGCAGTCGAAGCCCTTGCACCATCCCGCTCATTTCGTCCCCCGCCATCCCAGGAGGGCGACGTGGCCCGACCATGAGCCCAAGCGTGATGCGCAACTGCGTGACCCACCGTGCGAGGCACTGGCGCGCGACAAGGCGAGCTACCAGGTGGTGCAGCGGCCCCAACGTGATGCGCGTGCGCTTCCCGCGCTGTCTTGCCAAGACCGCGCGCCACTTGAGGCTGTGGCGCGTGGGCGTCAAGACCGAGCTCTACCATGCGGCCCGCATCTGTGAGTGCGGTGGGCTGCCATGCCTTCACCCCAGAGCTGTGTCGCGTATTCGGGCTCGGTTTAGCAAGTTCAAGCCGGATCTGCCTCCATCCTATGATGACACCCCTGACCCGCGGAGTTCCTCCAGCTCTACTCATTGAGCATCGAAGCGGCGAACCGTGATGATAAGGTCATGGTGAATTGGTTCCCCATGGCTCTCAAGAATGGCGTACGCTCCTGGCTCCTGCACCTCCCAGAGGGGTCGATCTCCTCCAGGGACAAGCTTCATGAGCGTTTCAACGCCAACTTTAAAGGCACCCGCGACCATGCTCCTACTATGGGTGACCTGCGGCACGTGAAACAACAGCCGGGAGAGACCTTGCACAAGTACATACAACACTTCACGAACGTCCGCCTCAAGATCCCAAAGGCGTCAGATTAGGCCATCATCTTAGCGTTCACTGATGTCGCCTGGGGTGTCAAGATGAAAGAGGAGCTTGCCATCCACGAGGAACTATGCTCGGCGTTGGAGATGTTCAACCTGGCGAACAAGTGTGCAAGGGCCGAGGAGGGACGTTTCTCCCTCCTGGAGCTTCCTAAGGCTGACCCTGAAGATAAGAAGGCCAAGGCTAAGGAGGCGAAGCGCAAGAGTCGCGACGTGCTTGTGGCTAAACCTAAGATGAAGCATGGTCGTGACCACGACAAACCTCCCAGGGGCAACCGCCCATTTTGCATCTACCACAACGTGCACAATCACAACACCAATGACTGCCACGAGCTCATAGCCCTCCACGATGGACGCCTTGGCCGCCACCCTGAGCGCGGTGACCGTGGCTACGGCCGTGGAGGAGGTTGCGGGGACAACCGCGACCCTCACCAGGATTAGTGTGATCAGCCTCATGAGGACCGCTGACGTGATGAGCCTCGCGACGGGCCCTGGCGTGACTACCCTCATGAGGCCCGTCCTCAGGGCAATGCCGGCCTCCCTCCGCCGCCGCCGCCACCAAGGAGAAACGACGAACACCGGCAGGACGACGGGGCTAGGGGCTTCCAAGAACCTTGTGGGATCGCCTGCATCCTCGGTGGTGCTCAGGCTCCAGCCTCAGATCGCATCTTCAAGCAGTTCTCTCGTGAGGTGAACGCGGCCCTCCCGAAGCTCAAGGTCGAGTGTCCCCTCAAGTGGTCGCGGTACGCTATCACCTTCGACTCCAAGGACCACCTCAATTGCTCGGCCGCCGAAGGCGCGCTTCCCATGCTCTACACGCCCACCATTAGCAACGTCCTCGTCACCAAGACGCTCATCGACGGTGGCACGAGGCCCAATGTTCTCTCTGTCGAGACGTTCGAGACGCTCCAAGTGCCTTATGACCAGCTCCTACCAACCAAGCCTTTCTCGGGGGTGACTGACGGCTCCATCGTCCCCTATGCCAGATACGCCTCCCACTCACCTTCGGCAATCGCAACAACTACCACACCGAGCTCATCGACTTCAACCCTCTGCCCCGAACACCCTCACATAGAGGGTCGCGACGCCGTCATATTGAAGTGCAGGGTGCACCTCCTGCTCAGGCCGCGCAGCCCCGATTACGCCCCCGGGAACCTTTTCTTGGGTCCCCGAAGCCCTGACCCCGACATTTGGCATGCCAGGTAGGGGTGTGCAAGAGTTATTCTACTTTGTTCTGTACATGCTCCATCGTCTCCTTGGCCAATGCCCGTCGTATTCGCGCCTCCCAAGTGGAGCCTGCAGCCCGCGGGGTCCGCCGCCACTCCACCTCGGCCGCACCGATGCCGTCTGCGCCGCCGTTCTCTTGAACGCTGCGGGCTGCCCGGCCTTCACCCCCATCTTGCGTCGGGTAGATTGGCCGACGAGGTTCATGCCAGTGGTGCCCCCGCGCGACGACGGCGCTACTGACCCAGAGGAGTTCCTCCAGCTCTACACCAAGGGCATCCTGGCAGTGAGCAGCGACAGCAAGGCCATGGCGAACTATTTTCCCCTAGCCCTTGCGGGCGCCCCGCGCTCTTGGCTCTTCGGCCTCCCTGAGCCTTTAATCTCCTCCTGGAGCGAGCTTCGTGATCGGTTCACCATGTGTTTCACGCTCCTAGGGCTCCACGCGGTCGCGTGTATCCTCGGCGGGTCCCAGGCGCCCGTGTCCGGTCGCCACTCTAAGCAGCTCTTCCGCGGGACAAACGTCGTGTGGCCCCATCCTGAGGCTTTGCGGCCTCGCGCGCGGCATGTCTACGCCACCACCTTCGACTCCCAGGACCACCCTTCTAGCGATTGATGCACATCATGCTGAGGTTGCAGTTGGGATGGAACGCGCAGGCTTACGTAGACGACATTGTGGTCAAATCACATGAAGCAAGGACACTAATCAAAGACCGAAAAGAAACGTTCGCCCACCTATGCACTGTTAGCCTGAAGCTCAACCCCAAAAAGTGCATTTCAGGGGTCCAGTTCGCAAGCTCCTCGGTTTCCTCGTCTCCCACCGATAGTTGAGGCCAACCCTGAGAAGATCAAGGCCATAGAGAAGATGCCCCCCAAGACCCTCAAAGAAATGCAATGGCTGGCCGGGTGCGTCGCTTCCCTGGGGCGCTTCATCTCCAAGCTAGGTGAGCGCGCCTTGCCATTCTTAAAGCTCATGAAGAGAACTGGTTCCTTCAAGAGGTACCTCACGAGCCTGCCCATAATGGTGGCGTTGCGCTTTCGTGAGCCCTTGGTCCTATCTTTGGCAGCTACACTACAGACTGCCAGCACTGCGCTAGTGGTGGTACAGGAAGAGCACGTGATGTCGGTGTCCTTGGAACGGGGGTACCGATACTTGCCTACCTGCGGCCCAGGGCGTGGCTCCACCAGCAGCCTGGTACGGCCTGCCTTCAAAAGCAACCAGTCAAGACCCTCGCGAGGGGCCAAGCCTCGCGAGGCGGATGACACCAAGACCTCCTCAGGGGGCTGCCTCACTAGGCTGGCTCCTGAGGAGCGGAGATACCTATGCTATAGGCACCTCGTGAAGTTCACGTGACGTGAGCCATGATGAACGAAGCCAGGCGGGCGCCAGTGGGCGCAGAGTGCCAGTTTTCTCTTTGGTGCTAAAGAGGCAGGCACAGGCAAGGAGTCCCGAGGCATCAGGCAAAGGTTTCCATATCGGTGCAACAAGACCAAGAGCAGCAGGACGGCAGGACAGAGGTCACCGCAGAGCCCACGGCGGCATCACCACTAGAGCCTTTGGCAAGCGAAGACCACCTTTTGTCAGGATAGCATGGACTAGTTGTCTCCCTTCAAACTTGGTCGTTGTGGGATCTCTTCCCGCCTAACATTTGGGAAGAGGACCAGGGCCTCTATAAATAGGACTAGCCACCACCGTAGGAGGCAACTGATCTTGGGTCGGATCCACTCCACCTAGGCCATCTCACTAGCTCATCGAGCTCAAGAACACCCCTCCGTAGGAGGCTGTTCATCCACAGTACTGGTCCATCCTTAGCCCGCGAGGCAATCCACCACACCACACTGGAGTGGGGTATTACACCACAACGGTGGCCCGAACCAGTATAAACTCTCGTGTCTCTTGTACCTTGGGTTCGGCGAGCTAGGCCTTGAGATCATTGCGAGAGCGAGCTAGGAAGAGAGAGATCTTCGTGCGCACCCCAGTGTTTGAACCTCAAGGGTTTGCGGAACCCGTAATCCGACATTTGGCGTTCCAGGTAGGGGTGCACCGAAGCATCGCTCCTCCACCAGCTTCACCTCTCCGTTCGGCCCCCATGGCCGGCGCCGCTCCTCCGACTGGACACACAGACGCCCGCGAAGGCGCCATGGGGCTCAGGGCCCTCGCCCCCGCCTTACGTCGGGTGTAGCGGCCGCACAAGTTCAAGCCAAAGATGCCACCCTGCTATGACGGCATGACGGATCCATGGACCTTCCTGCTGGCATAGGAGGAGGCCGTTCTGGAGGCTGGAGGCGACGACAAGGTCATGGCCAACCTGCTAGGATCCTCTATGGCTTCTTGGGAGGGGTTGTGCGCCTTGTTGTAGCACGCTTCGCGGCGCCGGCGCCTGTCGCCGGCGCGGCCCTCCTCGGAGGCTCACAAGCACCACCCTCGGACCGTCATGTCAAGTAGTTCTTCCGCCAGATCGGCGCCGCCTCAGCGCAGCCGAGAGCCCCTCCAGGATGGGCGGCGCCCAAGGCCGACCTCACCTTCGACTCATGGGACCACCCCGCTACCACTTTGGCTCAGGGGCTCTCCCAATGCTCTGCACACCCACCATCTGCAATGTCGCCATGACCAAGACCCTCATCGACGATGGAGCTGGCCTCAACGTGCTCTCCGTGGAAGCCTTCGGCTTGCTTCACGTGCCGTATGGCCGGTTCTGCCCCACCAAGCCTTTCTCTGGAGTCACTAGCGGATCCACCAACCCCTTGGGCAAATACGCCTCCCGGTCACCTTCGGTACCCGGGACAACTACCGCACTGAGCTGATCGACTTCGACATCACCCGCATTGGCCTCCCATACAACGCCATCCTCGGGTACCCTGCCCTAGCTCGGTTCATGGTAGCGACCCATCCGGCCTACAACCTCATGAAGACGCCGGGCAGCAGCGGCGTCCTCACCGTGGCTGGAGACACCAAGGAGGCTTTGACAGCCCTCAAGCTCGCCTTCAGGGCCACCGCGGCAGCACGCCCGGCCGACGAAGCCGCCCCGGGGGCTAAGGGGGTCGCGCCGGCGAAAAAGAAGCAGTTGTTCACTCAGGATCGGGCCGAAAGGAAGCAAGTGCCGGTAGAGGAGGATGGATCCTCGGGAGCCACCTTCACCATAGGAGCCAACCTTGACCCGGACCAAGAGGAGGCATTGGTGAAGTTCCTGCGTGCGAACAAGGAGGTATTCGCATGGGAGCCCAAGCAGCTGGTAGGGGTCCCCAGGGGGTAATCGAACATCACTTAAGGGTGTGCCCCAATGTCCGCCCTGTGAAGCAGAAGGCGCGGCGGCAGTCCACGGAGAAGCAGTCCTTCATCATCCAGGAAACTCGCAAACTAGAAGCGGCAGGCGTCATTCGCGAGGTGCGGTACCCGGAATGGCTGGCGAACCCTGTTGTCGTGCCCAAGAAAGGCGGGAAGGAACGCATGTGTGTCGACTTCACCAACCCCAACAAATCCTGCCCCCAAGACCCATTCCCGCTCCCGCGCATCGTCCGGATCATCGATTCCACCGCCAAGTGCGACCTGCTGTGTTTCCTGGACGCATTCTCGGGTGACCACCAGATCAAGATGGCGGTGGATGACATGGAGAAGACGGCCTTCTTGACCCCGTGTGGGGTATACTGCTACATCTGCATGCCGTTCGGGCTACCCAACGCTGGGGCGACCTTCCAGCGGCTCATGCACATCGCCCTAGGCCAGCAGCTAGGGAGAAACGCTGAAGCCTACGTCGACAACATCGTAGTAAAATCTCGGGAGGCAAGAACCCTCATCGAGGACCTGGCGGAGACTTTCAACAGCCTGCGCCAGGTGGACCTGCGGCTCAACATGGAAAAGTGCGTGTTTGGTGTCCCCCCTGGCAAGCTACTGGGCTTCCTCGTTTCGCATAGGGGGGTCGAGGCCAACCCGGAGAAGGTCAAGGCGATAGAAGACATGAGCCCTCCGCAAACTCTCAAGGAAATGCAGAAGCTCGCGGGCTGCTTGACCTCGCTGGAGCGCTTCATCTCCAAGCTGGCGGAGTGCGCCCTGTCGTTCTTCAAGTTGATGAAGAAGAAGAGCCTGTTCGAGTGGACCCCAGAGGCCGACCTGGCGTTTCAAGACCTGAAGAGATACTTGACCAGCCCTCCGGTGATGGTAGCGCCTCGTCCCCTCGAGCCCCTGGTGCTCTACCTGGCCGCCATGCCCCACTCAGCCAGCGCGGAGTTGGTGGCTGTCTGGGAGGAGCGTCAGGCCAAGAGCACGCCACGTAATGCCGTACCTCCAACTGGGACGATGCAGCGCCAAGACGGCGCCGCTAAAACCACGACGACGCCCGCGGATGATCAGGCCCCACAAGACGGCGTTTCTGGGCCTGCGGAGGCCCTGATGGGTGACCAACCTCCTGAAGTCCCCCCACCTCAAGAGGCGCCATAACCTTCGGGGGCCACAGGCTCCGTCGACGCTCCCGCCCTCGTTCAGCACCCGGTATACTTCGTCAGCACGGTGTTACGGGACGCAACAGCACGATATCCCAGGCCACAGAAGCTTTTGCTCGCACTCCTGGTGGCCTCACGCAAGCTGCGTCCTTACTTCCAAGGCCACCCAATTAAGGTCGTCTCAGCCTACCCACCGGAGAGGGTACTCCGGAGCCCCAACGCTGTGGGAAGAGTCGCTGAGTGGAACATCGAACTGCAAGCGTTTCAGCTGGAGTTCAGCACAACCAGGGTCGTCAAGGGAGCTGCCCTCGCCGACTTCGTGGCAGACTGGACCGATGCTCCGGAGCCCGAAGCAGGCGAGAGCCAATCCCTCTCGCCAGGAAGTGAAGCGCTAGATGGCTGGGTCATGTACTTCAACAGCGCTTTCGCGCGCCAAGGTGCGGGGGCTGGCGCCGTGCTCATCTCGCCCACCCAAGACTAGCTATACTACACCGTGTAGCTCTGCTTCCAGCGGGGCGAGAAGGTCTCCAACAACATCGCGGAATACGAGGGGTTGATTGCCGGCCTCAAGGCCGCAGCGGCCTTGGGGTGAAGCATCTCACCATCAGGGCGACTCACAGCTCCTCGTCAACTTCTCCAACAAGGTGTACGAGCCGAGGTACGAGCACATGGAGGTGTACCTCGCGGAGGTGCGCAAGATGGAGAAGCAATTCTTGGGCCTGGAACTACAACAGGTGCCACGCGACACAAACAAGGAAGGCGATGAGATCGCCAAGAGAGCGTCAAGGCACCAACCCCAAGAGCCGAGTGTCTCTGAAGAGCGATTTTTCAAGCCCTCGGTGGCCGCCTCGGCCGTGGAGCCTGCACCGCCTCAAGAGGAACTCCCCCAACAACCAGCCTCGGGAGCCCCCGCTTGTGGCCCGACCTCAGGAGCACGCCTGCTCCTGGCACTCGAGCCGCAGGAGGGGTGCTAGACCGAGGATTTCAAGGCATACCTGGTGCAAGGAACGCTACCTGGTGTATGTACTCCCTCCGTTCCTAAATATATGTCTATATCTATATTTATATCTATACCTACTAATAAAGCAAGGTGATATTCTAGGTTTCGTCCAATTTAGATTTTTTATCACGCGGTAGATATTTTTTTGATACGCCAGGTGGTACTAATTAATAAAATTCATACGAAAAACAGTTTTTCTGCAATGTATTTGTTGGCCTCATTAAATTGGGCCTGGCTGGCCCATATCATGGGTTTTATATATATTAATAATTCATTCAAAAGAATTGCGTACACGGCTATAATGGGCCTCGGCCTGCATACAAGCGGCTGGGCTAGCTGCATCAACGTGCATCAATGGACAAAACTGATTCTCACCAATTTATTTACGTTCATCATTGTTGTCTACCATGAGCTAATTAATGGGATCCCTAAGTGAAAAATTAGCAGAGGCTTGTATAGATTGGAAAGTAAAGATTGCAAAATAGTAAACAAGATGCGATGTAAATAAAAGACATGTAATATAATAGGAAATACACCCGGGGGCCATAGGTTTCACTAGTGGCTTCTCTCAAGATAGCATGTATTACGGTGGGTGAACAAATTACTGCCGAGCAATTGATAGAAAAGCGCATAGTTATGAAGATATCTAAGGAAATGATCATGATTATAGGCATCACGTCTGTGTCAAGTAGACCGAAACGATTCTGCATCTACTACTATTACTCCACACATCGACCGCTATCCAGCATGCATCTAGAGTATTAAGTTCATAAGAACGGAGTAACGCACTAAGCGAGATGACATGATGTAGAGGGATAAACTCAAGCAATATGATATAAACCCCATCTTTTTATCCTTGATGGAAACAATACAATACGTGCCTTGCTGCCCCTACTGTCACTGGGAAAGGACATCGCAAGATTGAACCCAAAGCTAAGCACTTCTCCCATTGCAAGGAAGATCAATCTAGTAGGCCAAACTAAACCGATAATTCGAAGAGACTTGCAAAGATATCAAATCATGCATATAAGAATTCAGAGAACAACCAAATAATATTCATAGATAATCATGTTCATAAATCCACAATTCATCGCATCTCGGCAAACACACCGTAAAAGAGTATTACATCGAATAGATCTCTAAGAACATCAAGGAGAACTTTGTATTGAGAATCAAAGACAGAGAAGAAGCCATCTAGCTAATAACTATGGACCCGAAGGTCTATGGTAAACTACTCATGCTTCATCGGAGAGGCAAGGGTGTTAATGTAGAAGCCCTCCATGATTGATTCCCCCTCTGGCAGATCACCGGAAAAGGCCCCAAGATGGGATCTCACGGGTACAGAAGGTTGCGGCGGTGGAAAAGTGGTTTCGTGGCTCTCCCTGATGTTTCTAGGGTATAAGAGTATATATAGGCGAAAGAAGTACATCGGTGGAGCTACAGGGGGCCCACGAGGGTGGGGGGTGCGCCTGCCCCCTGGGCGCACCCTCCTGCCTCGTGGCTTCCTCGTGGTGTTCCAGACTTCGACTCCAAGTCTTTTGGATTGCTTTCGGTCCAAGAAAGATCATCACGAAGGTTTCATTCCGTTTGGACTCCGTTTGGTATTCCTTTTCTGCAAAATTCTAAAATAGGCAAAAAAACAGAAACTGGCACTGGGCCTCCGGTTAATAGGTTAGTTCCAAAAATAATATAAAAGAGCATATTAAAGCCCATTAAACATCCAAAACAGATAATATAATAGCATGGAACAATCAAAAATTATAGATACGTCTTCGAGTAGGTAAATGATAAAAACAGAATTTTTGATGTGGAATGCTACCTAACATAATTATAAATGTAATTTTCTTTATTGTGGCATGAATTTTCAGATCCAAAAGATTTAATATTGACATAAAAACAATAATACTTCAATCATACTAACAAAGCAATCATGTCTTCTTAAAATAACATGGTCAAAGAAAGCTATCCCTACAAAAACATATAGTCTGGCTATGCTCTATCTTATCACACAAAATATTTAAATCATGCACAACCCCGATGACAAGCCAAGCTATTGTTTCATACTTTTAATGTTCTCAAACTTTTTCAATCTTCACGCAATACATGAGCGTGAGCCATGGATATAACACTATAGGTGGAATAGAGGGGTGGTTGTGGAGAAGACATAATAGAGAATATAGTCTCACATCAACTAGGCGTATCAACGGGCTATGGAGATGCTCATCAATAGATATCAATGTGAGTGAGTAGGGATTGCCATGCGACAGATGCACTAGAGCTATAAGTGTATGAAAGCTAAAAAAGAAACTAAGTGGGTGTGCATCCAACTCGCTTGCTCACGAAGACCTAGGACAATTTGACGAAGCCCATCATTAGAATATACAGGC
Organism: Aegilops tauschii subsp. strangulata; assembly: GCF_002575655.3. NCBI lineage: Eukaryota > Viridiplantae > Streptophyta > Magnoliopsida > Poales > Poaceae > Aegilops > Aegilops tauschii. The sequence goes on along the minus strand of NC_053038.3, from coordinate 265,331,283 downwards.
CAAGTTCTATAATGAAAAATTCCCACTAGTATATGAAAGTGACAACATAGGAGACTCTCTATCATGAAGATCATGGTGCTACTTTGAAGCACAAGTGTGGTAAAAGGATAGTAGCGTTGCCCCTTCTCTCTTTTTATCTCATTTTTTATTTTTTTTTATTTGGGCCTTTTTTTTATGGCCTCTTTTTTTCTCTTTTTTTTATTTTTCATCCGGAGTCTCATCCCGACTTGTGGGGGAATCATAGTCTCCATCATCCTTTCCTCACTGGGATAATGCTCTAATAATGATGATCATCTCACTTTTATTTACTTACAACTCAAGAATTACAACTCGATACTTAGAACAAAATATGACTCTACGTGAATGCCTCCGGCGGTGTACCGGGATGTGCAATGAATCAAGAGTTACATGTATGAAAGAATTATGGATAGTGGCTTTGCCACAAATACAATGTCAACTACATGATAATGCAAGGCAATATGACAATGATGGAGCGTGTCATAATAAACGAAAGTTGCGCAGTACTAGAGAGGCTAGCAATGGTGGAAGGGTGAGAGTGCGTATAATCCATGGACTCAACATTAGTCATAATGAACTCACATACTTATTGCAAAAATCTATTGGTCATCGAAACAAAGTACTACACGCATGCTCATAGGGGGATAGATTGGTACGAAAATACCATCGCTCGTCCCCGACCGCCACTCATAAGGAAGACAATCAAACAATAAATCATGCTCCGACTTCATCACATAACGGTTCACCATACGTGCATGCTACGGGAGTCACAGACTTTAACACAAGTATCTCTCAAATTCACAACTACTCTACTAGCATGACTCTAATATCACCATCTTCATATCTCAAAACAATCATAAAGAATCAAACTTCTCATAGTATTCAACGCACTTTATATGAAAGTTTTTATTATACCCATCTTGGATGCCCATCATATTAGGACTAGTTTTATAGCCAAACCGAATTACCATGCTGTTCTAAAAGACTCTTAAAAGAATATAAGTAAAGCATGAGATATCAATAATTTCTATAAAATAAAACCACCACCGTGCTCTAAAAAGATATAAGTGAAGCACTAGAGCAAAATTATCAAGCTCAAAAGATATAAGTGAAGGACATAGAGTATTCTAATAAATTCTAATTCATGCGTGTCTCTCCCAAAAGGTGTGCACAGCAAGGATGATTGTGTTAAACTAAAAAGCAAAGACTCAAATCATACAAGACGCTCCAAGCAAAACACATATCATCTGGTGAATAAAAATATAGCCTCAAGTAAAGTTACCGATAGACGAAGACGAAAGAGGGGATGCCTTCCGGGGCATCCCCGAGCTTAGGATTTTGGTTGTCCTTGAATTTTACCTTGGGGTGCCATGGGAATCCACAAGCTTAGACTCTTGCCACTCCTTATTCCAAAATCCATCAAATCTTTACCCAAAAACTTGAAAACTTCACAACACAAAACTTCAACAGAAAATCTCATGAGCTCTGTTAGTATAAGAAAATAAACCACCACTTAAGGTACTGTAATGAACTCATTATTTATTTATATTGGTGTTAAACCTACTTTATTCCAACTTCTCTATGGTTCATACCCCCCGGTACTACTCATAGATTCATCAAAATAAGCAAACAACACACGAAAAACAGAATCTGTCAAAAACAGAACAGCCTGTAGCAATCTGTAACTTTCGAATATTCTGTAACTCCAAAAATTCTGAAATAAATTGGTGGACGTGAGGGATTTTTCTATTAATCATCTGCAAAAATAATCAACCGAAAATCGCTCTCCAGTGAAAAATTACAGCTAATCTCGTGAGCGCAAAAGTTTCTGTTTTTTACAGCAAGATCGCAAAGACTTCACCCAAGTCTGCCCAAAGGTTCTACTTGGCACAAACACTAATTAAAATATAAAACAACATCTAAATTTAAGCTAGATGAATTATTTATTACTAAACAGGAGCAAAAAGTAAATAACAAAAATAAAATTGGGTTGCCTCCAACAAGCGCTATCGTTTAACGGCCCCTAGCTAGGCGAAGAGATTTCAATGATGCTCACATGAAAGACAAGAATTGAAGCACAAAGAGAGCATCATAAAACACGTGAAAAACACATCTAAGTCTAACATACTTCAAATTCATAGACATCTTATAGGCAAACAAATTATTAAGGCAAGCAAAAACTAGCATATGCAAGGAAGCGGAACGAAACAATAGCAATCTCAACATAACGAGAGGTAATTTAGTAACATGAAAATTACTAAAACCATATTTTCCTCTCATAATAATTACATGTAGGATCATAAGCAAATTCAATAATATAGCTATCACAAAACATATTCTTAACACAATCCACATGTATGCGAAGTTGACACTCTTCCAAAATAGTGGGATTAACATTAACTAAAGTCATGACCTCTCCAAACCCACTTTTATCAAAAACTTCATAAGATTGAACATTCTCCAAACATGTGGGATCTAAAGTTGACACTCTTCCGAACCCACTTTCAATATTATTGCAAAATTATTATCAATCTCATATTCATCATGGGGCTTAAATAAATTTTCAAGATCATAAGAAGAATCACCCCAATCATGATCATTGCAACAAATAGTAGTCATAGCAAAACTAGCGTCCCCAAGCTTGAGGTTTTGCATATCATTAACACAATTCACATTAAGAGAATTTATAATAACATCATTGCAATCATGCTTTTCATCGAAGGAACAATCAAGTATGGGTGCAATAGCAACGATCTCATGTTTAACATATGGAACTATAGCAAATTCATCTTCATAAATATTGGCATCATAGCCACAAGAATAGTAAGCATCATGTTCATCAAGGGATATTTCAATCAAATCATCGGAATCATGATTATCTATAGAATCATGCATATCATTATTTTCTTCCAAAGCAACGGTCATTCTTTCAATAAATTCTTTGACATAGACATTATGAGTATAGTTTTCATAGCAATATTTAAGTATGTCAAAAATTTCAGATTCGTTGAGAGTAATATCATACTTTTCAATCAAAGAAGCAACTTCATAAGCACCCTTAGAAGCAACAAATTCTTCAATTTGTTCGATATCGTAGTAACTATAAACACCCTTTGCATAAGAAGATAAGATTTCATTATCATTAAACTCACATAGGTAGGGGAGGTGTTTTTTAGGGTTCTTAGAGCAACAAGTAAAATCATAAATTTCACAAAGATTCCAAGCATAACACAGCAATCTTTATATTTGATCCCATAAGAGTCTCCCTTTTTCAGACAAATGGTGATGCACAAAATGAGCATGCTCATCTAAAGATTTCCCATCAACTAGGCTAGTTGGGGTTTCAGCACGAGCGCATAAGGATCGAAGATGATCCAAGTAGACCACTTTAAGTGGATCCATATCAATAGATTTTTAGCGAGCAAACATGCAAGCAAGTAGAAGGCACATGGAAACACAAAAAAAGATACATACGCGAAGAAGGCGAAGAAAAGGCAAATGTTTTCGAAAATCATTTTAGAAGTGGGGGAGAGGAAAACGAGAGGCGAATGGCAAATAATGTAATGCGAGGGAGAAGAGTTTATGGTGGGTACTTGGTATGTCTTGACTTGGCGTAGATCTCCCCGACAACGGCACCAGAAATACTTCTTGCTACCTCTTGAGCATGCGTTGGTTTTCCCTTGAAGAGGAAAGGGTGATGCAGCAAAGTAGCGTAAGTATTTCCCTCAGTTTTGAGAACCAATGTATCAATCCAGTAGGAGACGGCGCCAGACATAGGGTGAACAAATTACTGCCGAGCAATTGATAGGAAAAGGGCATAGTTGTGAAGATATCTAAGGCAATGATCATGAATATAGGCATCACGTCCGTGTCAAGTAGACCGAAACAATTCTGCATCTACTACCATTACTCCACACATCGACCGCTATCCGGCATGCATCTAGAGTATTAAGTTCATAAGAACGGAGTAACGCATTAAGCAAGATGACATGGTGTAGAGGGATAAACTCAAGCAATATGATATAAACCCCATCTTTTTATCCTCGATGACAATAATACAATACGTGCCTTGCTGCCCCTACTATCACTGGGAATGGACACCGCAAGAATGAACCCAAAGCTAAGCACTTCTCCCATTGCAAGAAAGATCAATCTAGTAGGCCAAACTAAACCGATAATTCGAAGAGACTTGCAAAGATATCCAATCATGCATATAAGAATTCAGAGAAGAACCAAGTAATACTCATAGATAATCTTGTTCATAAATCCACAATTCATCGCATCTCGGCAAACACACCGCAAAAGAGTATTACATCGAATAGATCTCCAAGAACATCGAGGAGAACTTTGTATTGAGAATCAAATAGAGAGAAGAAGCCATCTAGCTAATAGCTATGGACCCGAAGGTCTGTGGTAAACTACTCACACTTCATCTGAGAGGCAATGGTGTTGATGTAGAACCCTCCGTGATCGATTCCCCCTCCGGCAGATCGCCGGAAAAGGCCCCAAGATGGGATCTCACAGGTACAGAAGGTTGCGGCGGTGGAAAAGTGGTTTTGTGGCTCTCCCTGATGTTTCTAGGGTATAAGAGTATATATAGGTGAAAGAAGTACGTCGGTGGAGCTACGAGGGGCCCACAAGGGTGGGGGCACGCTTGCCCCCCTCGGAGCGCCCTCCTGCCTCGTGGCTTCCTCGTGGCATTCCAGACTTCGACTCCAAGTCTTCTGGATTGCTTTTGGTCCAAGAAAGATCATCATGAAGGTTTCATTCCGTTTGGACTCCGTTTGGTATTCCTTTTCTGCAAAATTCTAAAATAGGCAAAAAAACAGAAACTGGCACGAGGCCTCCGGTTAATAGGTTAGTCCCAAAAATAATGTAAAAGAGAATATTAAAGCCCATTAAACATCCAAAACAGATAATATAATAGCATGGAACAATCAAAAATTATAGATACGTTGGAGACGTATCAAGGCTGGATCCTGACAAAATAGTGGGTGAGAGAGGCTTATCAGTGATTTGCGTGGGCTGGAAAAAAGTGCATAATCACCTATGCTAGTCTTCTAGTCTTCCTACCAGCGCGGAGCTTGGTGCTTCCACTTGGTGTGGGCATAGTCATTGGGGGACCATGTCGTCCGCCAGCGCGGAGCATGGGGCTTCCACTGGATGTGGGCATAGTCATTGTAAAACCGTGTCGTCCGCCAGCGTGGAGCATGGGGCTTCCACTGAGACATGGGTTGGGAGCCCACGTGAGGCTCAGGGGCAGCACTCAAGAGACTCTGGGGCGTGTAAAACCACACTCATTATTACGTGAGAGTGTCACGGGGGGAGACTTGGGGAGGCATTAGGCGGTCGCCTGATTCCCGGTCGGGAACCCCGCCGCTTGCCTCGCGCCACACACCAGCAAGCCTGAGAGCTGGTAGCCCTGGGCGGGGCCTCCAGACTGGCAACTGCTGGCGGGCGGTGTGACACACTACCGTATTGGCCGCGGTCCGCTTGGTCGGCTCGCGACGCCCGCTCCCGGGTCCTCCTGAGCCCTTTTGGCCCCTGAGCCCCCAACATCTATTGGTCGCGGCTTAAGTGGCCGCGGGCCCTCATGAGGCTCCCTGGCCTCGCGAGGCCCTCGAGCCCCCGGGGCTCTCGTGAGGCTCCCTGGCCTCGCGGGCCCCTCGAGCCCCCGGGGCCATGTCCTGGTCTGAGGTGCCACCTCGTCGGGTGTGCCCTGGGACCCACAATCTGTCTACCGTCTCGCAGGCATGCCACCATACCTAAGTCTCCTGCATTCCAAAGTTAGCAAAAAATATATTCTAAAAGTATTTGTCTCAGTGGTCAAGGCCCTGCTTGCATCCGCCGGGCCTCGAGAGGCCTTGACGGTCTCGAGGGCCATACCAGTGAAGGCCTGCTTTCCGCCAATGCGCGGGTTCTTTAGACTTGCCAATCACCACCCCACCGCCGCGTCATGATGGCCAGGAGGCGGCCGCCATAGCGCCTCCCACTAGGGGCCGCTTACCATGCTTGAAGCTCGGCGGGAGTCTCGCTCGCCTCCTTTTCGCCGCCCGGCCCTCCGGGTCCTCTCCCTGCGCAGACGCATCAAGGGTATGCCCGAGCCTGCAGCAAGGGTCGAGTTACAGGCGGGGGTTAGAGGGGGTCCGCACCCCCGCAAGCGACGTCGAGCAGCCCGGCAACCTAGTCTAGCCCAGTGGCACGGTCGCCCTCTGCAGGGCGGTAGCGCAGTAATTCGCGCGCCGTGAGGAGCGCGGCTCGCGCGCTCGTGAGCCCCCGGCGGGCACGATGGTGCGGAGCCGTGCCAGTGCCGATCAAGTGCACGATGGCTCGCCCACTGCACCGCGCGAGGGGTGGCGGCGGTGAACCTTGTCGTCGGAGATGGTACACCGAGGAAGGAATTACAAATCTCACACAAATAAAGTGGATTTGTGGGCTACCAAATGAAAGAATCAAAATTCTTGGTTGGCATAAATAAAGGGAAAGAAGATCTTCGCCAAGATGATTATCGGCTGTGTAAGGAAAGAAATAAATCTTGCATATCCTTGGCTCTGAAAGGAGGGAATTAAATCTCACATAAATAAAGGAAATTTGCATGTGCTAATATTTAGGTGTGATTGCGGCTTTAGGCTACGTCGGTATTTCCCAAAAGAGGAAGGGATGATGCAGCACAGCGACGGTAGGTATTTCCCTCAGTGATGAAACCAAGGTTATCCAACCAGTAGGAGAACCAAGCAACACAACATAAATAGCACCTGCACACAAATAACAAATCCTCGCAACCCAACGTGTAAAACGGGTTGTCAATCCCTTTCGGGTAGCGGCGCCCCAAGATAGGCAAACAAACGTGAGGAAATTGTAGTAGATTGATAGATCGAACGCCAAATAAAATAAATAAGAATAAATTGCAGCAAGGTATTTTTGTATTTTTGGTTTAACAGATCTGAAAATAAAAGCAAAGGAAAATAGATTGCAAAGGCAAATAATATGAGAAAGAGACCCAGGGGCCGTAGGTTTCAATAGTGGCTTCTCTCTAGAAAAATAGCAAACGGTGGGTAAACAAATTACTGTTGGGCAATTGATAGAACTTCAAATAATTATGATGATATCCAGGTAATGATCATTATATAGGCATCACGTCCAAGATTAGTAGACCGACTCCTGCCTGCATCTACTACTATTAGTCCACACATTGACCGCTATCCAGCATGTATCTAGTGTATTAATTTCATGGAGAAACGGAGTAATGCAATAAGAGCGATGACATGATGTAGACAAGATCTATTATGTAGAAATAGACCCCATCGTTTTATCCTTAGTAGCAATGATACATACATGACGGTTCCCCTTCTGTGACTGGGATCAAGCACCGTAAGATCGAACCCTCTACAAAGCACCTCTTCCCATTGCAAGATAAATAGATCAAGTTGGCCAAACAAACCCAAATATTGGAAAAGAAATATGAGGCTATAAGCAATCATGCAGATAAGATATCAAAGAAACTCAAATAACTTTCATGGATATAAAAAGATATAACTAATCATAAACTCAAAGTTTATCAGATCCCAACAAACACACCGCAAAAAGAGTTGCATCATATGGATCTCCAAGAGACCATTGTATTGAGAATCAAACGAGAGAGAGGAAGCCATCTAGCTACTAACTACGGACCTGTAGGTCTACAAAGAACTACTCACGCATCATCGGTGAGGCACTAATGGAAGTGGTGAACCCCTCCGTGATGGTGTCTAGACTGGATCTGGTGGTTCTCGACTCTACGGTGGCTGGAATTGATTTTCGTCGAATCCCCTAGGGTTTCTGGAATATTGGGGTATTTATAGAGCAAAGAGGTGGTTCGGGGGGCACCCGAGGTGGGCACAACCCACCAGGGCACGTCTGGGCCTCCTGGCGCGCCCTGGTGGGTTGTGCTCCCCTCAAAGCAACCCCAGGCGCTACCTTGGCCCATTGGGTGTCTTCTGGTCCACAAAAAATCTCCTTGAAGTTTCGTTGCATTTGGACTCCGTTTAGTATTGATTTCCTGTGATGTAAAAAACATTCAGAAAACAACAACTGGCACTTGGCACTATGTCAACAGGTTAGTACCAAAAAGTGATATAACGTGACTATAAAATGATAATAAAACATCCAAGCTTGATAATCTAACAGCATGGAACAATCAAAAATTATAGATACGTTGGAGACGTATCAGCCTCCCCAAGCTTAACTCCTGCTCGTCCTCGAGTAGGTAAGTGATAAAGACATATTTTTTTATGTGGAATGCTGCCTAACATGTCATATCATACCGTTTCCTTTATAGCATGGACAATTGGACTTTTATATGATTCAAAGCAATAGTCCAGTTTTAACATGATGACTTAAATACTCAAGCATATCAATAAGCAACCATGTCTTTCAAAATATCAACGCTAAAATAAGTTATCCCTAGCCCATTATGCTCAGTCATTGATCCATTCATGAAACACACTCGCATATTAGCTACACCCAATACTCAAGTACGATCATATTGCCTCCTAGTTGGTGCTTTTATAAGAGAAGATGGAGACTCAAATTCAAAATAAAAATTGCATAAAGTAAAAAAAAGGCCCTTCGTAGAGGGAAGTAGGGATTTGTAGAGGTGCCAGAGCTCAAAGCGAAAAACTTAGAGATAAAAACATGGGAGGTGTGCCTTTCCCACCAACGAAAACGACTTAGAGTTCCCAACACTTTCCATGCTAGATATATCATAGGCGGTTCCCAAATTGAAAATAAAGTTTATTCCTTTTTCCACCATACTTTCACTTTCAATGGCTAGCCGTATCCACGGTTGCCTTCCATACCAACACTTTCCAAGGAATTTATTATTTGTCAACATTAAGTAAATTCATTTTTCATTTCGGGACTGGGCATCCCTAATACATTTGCCTTAATCTCGTGCAATGACAAGTGAATACACACTCATAATGATAATAACATATCTATCATGGAAAATATTAGCCACCCCTCACCGCTCCGCGAGCAGTACAAACACACAAAAGAGAAGTTTATTTTGAAACTTAGAGATGGCACATACAAATTTTCTTAGAACGGCAAAAGAATACCGCATATAGGTAGATATAGTGGACTCATGTGGCAAAACTGGTTTAATGGTTTTTGGATGCACAAGTAGTGATCATACTTAGTGCAAACTGAAGGCTAGCAAAAGATTGAGAAGCGACCAACCAAGAAACAAATAATCTCATAAGCAAGCATTAAGCATAATTAACACCGAATAATGCACCACAAGTAGGATGTAATTTCATTGCATGACTATTGGCTTTCATGCTTGCATAGGGAATCACAATCCTTAACACCAATATTCTTACTAAAGCACAATTACTCATCAACATGACTCACATATCACATCATCATATCTCAGAACTATTACAAGGAATCAAGTTTATTTTGTCCAATGATCTTCATGAAATTTTTTATTATATCCTTCTTGGATATATATCACATTGGGACTAATTTTCATGTGTTGCTTTTGATAAGCTAATACAAATATAAGCGAAGATCATGAGCATAAAATTTCTTTCTCTCAAAATAATTTAAGTAAAGCAAGAGAGAATTTCTTGAAAATTTTACTAACTCTCAAATAAATCGAAGTGAAGAGAGGGAGCATTTGTTTAAAAATAACCAAGCACACCATGCTCAAAAAGATATAAGTGAAGCACTAGAGCAAATCCATAGTTCATAAAGATTTAAGTGAAGCATAGAGAGCAATTCTAACAAGTCATGGCATAATTTTGGCTCTCTCAAATAGGTGTGTCCAGGAAGGAATCATGACTTAAAACACAAAATAAAACAAGCAACGACTCATATCATACAACACGCTCCAAGCAAAACACATAGTATGTGACGAATAAAAATATAGCTTCGAGTAAAATACCGATGGTCGTTAGAAGAAAGAGGGGATGCCACTCGGGGCATCCCCAAGCTTAGTTGCTTGCTCTCTTTGGATAATAGCGTGGGATGATGGGGCATCCCCAAGCTTAGGCTCTTCTTACTCCTTATTCCTTCATCCATCGTAAGATAACCCAAAACTTCAAAACTTCAATCACACAAAACTCAACAAAATCTTCGTGAGATCCGTTAGTATAAGAAAGCAAATCACTACTATAAGTACTGTATCAAATCAATTCATATTTTATTCTTGCATTATATCTACTGTATTCCAACTTTCTATGGAAAAAAGTCATCAAAGAAAACCATAGAATCATCAAAACAAGCACACAACGCAAAGAAAACAGAATCTGTCAAAAACAGAACAGTCTGTAGCAATCCGACTATTTCGAATACTTCTGTAACTCCAAAAATTCTGAAAAATTAAGACGACCTGAGAAATTTGTATATTAATCTTCTGCAAAAAGCATTGGTATTTTAGCACTCTCTGGTTAAAAATGAGAATTGTTTTCGTGAGCGCAAAAGTTTCTGTTTTTTAGCAAGATCAAACAACTATCACCCAAGAAGATCCTAAAGGCTTTTCTTGGCACAAACACTAATTAAAACACAAAAAACACAATAATAACAGTAGAATAATTGTGCAAACACTCAAGAACAGAAATCAAACAGCAAAAATAAATTGTATTCATTGGGTTGCCTCCCAACAAGCACTATCGTTTTACGCCCTTAGCAAGGCATAAAGCAAGGATCTAAGTTTTGTCATCCTTGTTTGGAGATCCATAGGATGCTCTCATGATTGATTCATAAGGTGGCCTAATTCTTGTTCTAGGGAAGTGTTACATTCCCTTCCTTAGTGGAAATTGAAATTTAATATTGCCTTCTTTCATATCAATCACGGCACCAATAGTGCGTAAAAACGGTCTACAAAGAATAATTGGACAAGACGGATTGCAATCAATATCAAGAACAATAAAATCCATGGGCACATAATTCCTATTTGCAAGATTACGACCATCATTAATTCTTCCCATATGCTTTTTAATAGTGGAGTCCACCAAGTGCAAATTCAAAGAGCATTCTTCAAGATCGGTAAGAACAAGCACATCACATAAAGATTTCAGAATTGTAGAAACACTAGCACCCAAGTCACACAAAGAAAAACACTCATAATTTTTAATCTTGACTTTGATAGTAGGTTCCCATTCATCATGCAATTTTCTAGGAATTGAAACTTCTAATTCCAACTTTTCTTCAAAAGCTTTCATACTTGAAGTCTTTGTAATCCAAAAGAGTGGGCACATCACTAGTTAAAGTCTTGACCTCTTCAAACCCACTTTTATCAATTTTCTCAACAAGATTTTCACCCTCCGAATTATCAGGACGCCTTCTAGCTAAAGTTGACTCTTCTCCAGTTCCTTTTTCATCAATCTTAACTTTACTAAACAAGGACTCAATAGAAGAAACACCAATCATTTTAAGATCTTCATCACTTTTATGAAAGAAATCACTAGAAAATGCTTTTTATAAAAAATCTCTTCTAGCTCTAAGCATAGCGGTTCTTTTCTTACTTTCATCTGTAGAACATAAAGAGCTTTAATTGATTCCTCAACTTTAGGCACAAAAAATTTCATCTTGAGATTTCCACATCATGAGAAATTCTATCAAAACTTCTAAACAAATCATCAATCTTATTCAACTTTTCTTCTATGGAAGTGTTGAAAACTTTTTGCATGTTGATAAATTCTTTAATATTATTCTCAAAATCATAGGTGTTCCTATTATTATAAGAATGATTTCCATAGGAATTACCATAATTATTAGAGGAATTACTAGGAAAAGGCCTAGGATTAAAAATTACCTCTATAAGCATTATTGTTCAAATTATTTCGAGAGATAAAATTCACATATATGGCATCACTATTTTGCTCAATCAAAGTAGAAAAAGGCATATCATTGAAATCAATAGGAGCACTTTTACTAGCAACCAATTTCATAAGAGCATCAACTTTTTCACTCAAAGAAGAAATTTCTTCAACCGAATTAACATTTTTACTAGTAGGAGCTCTTTCGGTATGCCATTGTCAATAATTTGCCATTATATTATCGAGCAATTTGGTGGCTTCACCCAAAGTAATTTCTGTAAACGTACCACCCGCGGTCGAATCTAAAAGATTACGAGAAACAAAATTCAACCGCGCATAAATTTTTTGTATGATCATCCAAAGATTCAACCCATGAGTTAGGTAATTCCTAGCATCATTTTCATCCTTTCCCAAGATTGTGCAACATGCTCATCTTCAAGTTGCTTGAAATTCATGATCTTGGTTCTAAGGGAAATAATTTTTGTGGGTGGAAAATACTTAGTGATAAAAGAATCTTTGCACTTATTCCAAGAATCAATACTATTGCGAGGCAAACAAGAGAACCATTTTTTGTGCAGAATCACGCAAAGAGAACGGAAATAATTTCATCTTCAGAACATCAATGTCCACATCTTTTTTTATTTTGCATATCGCATAATTTTACGAAGGTATTAAGATGGACGCGACATCCTCATTAGGAGTACTGGAAAATTGATCTTTCATAACAAGATTCGGCAAAGCACTATTAATATCACAAGACTCCGCACTAGTGGCGGGAGGAGCAATAGGAGTGCCAATAAAAACATTGTTGTTGGTATTTGAGAAATCACACAATTTGGTGCTCTCTTGAGTCATGGTGACTACGCAACAAGATTGCGCTCAAAAACAGATCCAGCAAGAAAACGGCGAACAAAAAAGAGGGCGAATAAAACGGCAGATTTTTGCGAAGTGGGGGAGAGGAAAACCGAGAGGCAAATGGAAAATAATGTAAATTGCGAGGAGATGAGAATTGTGACTAGGAACCTGGTATATGTTGAAGATCCTCCCCGGCAACGGCGCCAGAAATTCCTTTTGATTGTGGCTTGAAGCTACGTCGGTATTTCCCCAAAGAGGAAGGGATGATGCAGCACAACGACGGTAGGTATTCCCTCAGTGATGAAACCAAGGTTAACAGACCAGTAGGAGAACCAAGCAACACAACGTAAATAGCACCTGCACACAAATAACAAATCCTCGCAACCCGACATGTAAAAGGTGTTGTCAATCCCTTTCGGGTAGCGGCACCCCAAGATAAGAAAACGGACGTGAGGAACTTGTAGTAGATTGATAGATCGAACGCCAAATGTCGGTGTACAAAAGTAGGGGCTCTCCTTTTTTACCCTTTACTTGTGCACGGGCAGTCAGAGCCGCGCCCACGGCCACACTAAGCAGGGCAGAAGAGGGAAGCCGAAGGCAAAAGGGCGAGGTGGAGTCCCCCGGCAAAGACTCTTGCCGGGGCAGCCTCTGCAGCCCCGGCAAGAGCCTTGCTGGGGCAACTTGCCCGGCGCCAGCAGAGCAGGCCACCCTTGAGCCCGCGGGTTCCAACACCACCAGCCAACTACATTGGAACTAAGGCTCGGGAGGCGCCTCTGTGGTGGCATGCTGATCTTCGTCAAGATCATAAACACACAAGATCAGATGAGGATCAGAAGACGATGATCCTCGGTGGGATCCTAGCCGAGGAAATCCACGAGACCCCCGGCAAGACGCTTGCCGGGGAAGACAACGATGCCACGGCAAGACCCTTGCCGGGGCCCCGGCAAGGTCCTTGCCGGAGACACTTACGGGGAAGCAGCATGACCCGCGTCTGCCAAGACTCCACCACCGTCCCCATGGAGCTGCCAGCTCGACCAGCTGGGCAGGCACCTGCGTGGCGACGAGCGGCCTCCATGACCGACTCGGCAAGCACCTGCGTGGTGGCATGCAGACCATCGTGAAGTCTCCACCACCGCGCCAGCCCAGCAGCTAGCCAACGTGGCGCTACAGCGCCTCATCAGCCCAGACGCATGCCGAAGCCAGGCGAGGCGGCGACCGCTGGGACGTGCTTCCTTGCCGTCCTCGATAAAGTGAGAGGGGCACGTCGGCAGCGCAATAAATGCGTTCGTCCGACAGTGCCAGAGGATAGACTCATCCACTGTACACATTTCCACGTCCTGTGTGCCACTGTGGCAACCCCTTTTCTCTATAAAAGGAGGCCCGAGGCGACCAGGAGAAGGATTCGGATCTTTTGGGCAAGTTACACCCCGTAGCTAGCTCAAGAACACAAGAACTCTCAAATACATACACCAAAGCAGGACTAGGGTATTACGCATCCTCGTGGCCCGAAACTGGGTAAACGATCTGTGTGCCTCCTGTCAGACCCGCTCTTTGCACAACCCCGCGCCCGCCAACCGTAGAAGGAATCCCAGTGATTCCATAGGTGTCGTTCCCCCGACATCTTTGGCGCACCAGGTAGGGGGCGTAGTTGTGGAAATCTGGTCTGGTTGGAGCAGCGACTTCATGTTGATCGTAGCTCCAAGGAAGAAGACGATCAAACGGGCGGCGTCGCCTGCGGGTGCGGTGCACGCCCGCACAACAACAGAAAAGCTAAGTCATGTGAAACCTTAAGCAATTTCTTTTTATATATAAGGTTATTGTCCTCGAAGGTCCTGCCCTATTTATGGAAAACCTGCACGCAAAGGGGCCCTTCCGCTATTGGCAACGCCCTTGCCCTGTTTCGAGTCTGCTCAACAGCTCAAGCGGCCGCGTCGAGAACGGCAGGGTAGCCTTCCGCAATTGGCAACGCTCTCGATTCTGACTCGAGTCAAGCTCGACAGTTCGAGCGGCCATGTTGAGAGTGGTTCGCCCGGCAGGAAGCACACCCGGCAGGCCATTAGATATCCGTCCTCAAGGTGCCGCGGCCTGGGTTTACGCGCCGGCAAGCCTACCCGATTAACGTAGGGTGAACATATAAGGGGAGATCTAATGGGAAGATAGCATGCATAATATTAAAAGTGATGCAGAGTTATATTACATCAATCTTTGCTACGGTTCTAACTAAAGATAGAAATTTTCTTGGTCATGAACCTGCAGCCGCGGTGAGAGACGGGGTGCCTAATCCCGGCGCTGGCCCTCTACCCTCTGGATTCCATCGATGCGGCTGATGATGGGCTTGATGCGCTCCCTCAGCACCACAAGGTCCGCATCCTCCGGCAAGCTCTCCAGCGCGGCTTCGAAGTCGAGGTTAGGATTCCAGTGCGCCACCTTAGTGAGGACCATTGTCATGGCACCCCGGCAAAGCCTCTGAGCCTCATCAGCCAGAGAGGCCACCCGATTGGAGTGGAGCTGCTCCAGGGCCCCGAAGACACCCTCGAAGAATAGGGTCATCTTGGCATTGGAACTCACGTTGCGATCCGAGGTGTACCTCACATTTGGCATCCCCATGGTAGCCATCTGCATGGTGATCCTGCCGGCGACGCCTTCGAGGCGGCCGATCCAGCGGTTCTTGCCCTCCCCAAAATCCTTGTGGTTGGCGGCTTCGTTCTTCCGCAGCTGCTTCTCGGCCTCCAGATCCTTGGCCAGGGTCTCCTCCCGGGCCTTGGCCTCCGAGAGCGTCTCCTCAAGGCTCTCAAGCTTCAGCTTCATGTCTTTGATGGAGTCATTGGCCTTGCAAAGCTGCTCAGCCTTGCCGAGGACTGCGCCCTAAGCCTCCACCAGAGCGCTGTTGAGCGTGTCCTTCTCCTTGGACAGCTTCAGGACCTGGTCCTTCAGCTCGTCCCGCTCCACCTCCAGCTCCTTCACCTTGTTGGCGTGAAACAGAGCCTGGGCATTGAGTGCCTCCTTGTGCCTCTGCTCTAGCTCCTGGGTCTGCTGCACGACGAGTTTATCCACCTCCTCGTCCTTGCCGCGGAGCATTGCAGCGAGCTTCTCCTCACGCGCGGCAACGTCCTCCTCCTGGGGGTGTTCAGCACGGCCTCGTGCTGGGACCGAGCGGCTTCGTCCGTGGCGGCCTGGTCTTCGCCCTCTCCTAGGCCTTCTTGATGTGGGCCTGCTTCATGACGAACTCCACCTTGCGCTTGGCCAGCTCGTCTTGGGCAGTCTTCAGCTCCTCGTGGGCCTGGCGGAACCAGGCTTGCGCCTCGGCGATGCTCTCCTCGAGGTCCACCTCCGCCTTGTCCACCACCGCCATCCTGGACTTGGCCTTGTCCAGGCGGGCGCGGTGAAGCGCCTGGAGCATCTGGAAGTTGGCGCTCATGGCCCGGAGGAGCCGCTCTTCCTCGGAACTGCTGCCACCGGTGCTCGGCTCGTCAACAACCTCAAGCCCGGCGGCGGTGAGCACTTCACCGTCAAACACCTCCCCCTCGACGGGCACCCCGGCGCTCGCCTTCCCTTGAAGGTGAACGAACAGGTCGTCGCTCACCCTCAGGTACCTGCAAGAGCCAGAGGCACCGGAGGAGGAAGGTTGGTCGTCAACCACCTCCTCCTCGGCAGCGGCCTTGTCGGCCTCCCCGGCAGGCCCCTTGCCGGCCTCCTCGACAGCAGCCTTGCCAGGCTCCCCGGTAGGCTCCTTGGTGGCGTCCTTAGCAGCATCCTTGGCGGCCTCCTCGGCGCCGATCTTCTCAGCCACCGCCGCGGTGTCATTGGCGACATCCTCGATGACGGTGTCTATGTCCTCCCGGTCCGCCGAGGGAGGACCTGGGTACCGAGAAGGGGATGAGGCGAAGCCAAGACCAAGATTCAAGAAGAGAAAAAGAACAAGGACGGAAGGCGAGTGACTTACCCGTGCCGGGCCGGGAAGTAGTAGCCCCTTCCCCGCCAACATCTGGCGCCGGGACGGAGCCACCAACGCCTAGGTTCGCCTCCTCCTCCTCCGTGCGCATAGGCTCGACGCTTGGCGCCCTTGCCGGGGACGCCCCTCGGGGCAGCGTAGTTGATGGGGGCGGCATGTTGGGGGTGGCCCCCAGTGGCTCCTCCTGCTGCCGTCCTCCTCCTGCAAACACAGCAAGGATAGCACCAAGGGATCGTACCCCAGCACGCGCTGAGGGAGAGCGAGTGGTGAACCTACGCTGGGAGCTGCGCCGGGGGCTGCTATCCGGGCTGCTCACCACCACCAGCGGCGTACCCGAGGTGCCCGCTGGGGGCTGGCCGCCCGTCGAGGCCCTGGCCCTCTTCACCCTTTGGGCCAGCGTCTCCGTGTCCATGCAAAGATGAAAACAAATCAAGATAAGCGGCATAGTCTCAGGAGACGGAGATGACAAAAAAAGGAACAAGATACTTACTCATCCTCCACCTCCTCTTCTGCTGCCTTCCTCTTCCTCCTTGGGCTGAGGGAGCAAAAATCGAAGACAACCTCCATGTCGTCATCCGCGGGAGGAGGGGAAGCAGATGGAGTCCGAGGACGCTTGGACAAAGGAGAGGCAGTTGCCTTCTTCTTCGCCACAGCGGCCTTCACCACCTTCCTCGCCGCCGCGGCCCTCGTCGCGCACACGGACGCCTCCTGGGTTTGCTGCGGCTACGCGGCCCTGCCAGGCCGGACCGGCTCACCAGAGCTGGCCCGCCGCAGGACTCGCCCCCTCCCCGTGGCTGGAGGGTCGACAGTCTCGACCTCCTTCGACGACGACTCATCGACTACATCTTCAATAAGAGGGGCCCTGGTGCCGGCGCTCCTGGCCTCCCCAGCGGACTCCGCCCACTGGGCGAGCTCCCTCTCCTCTTCGGCCGCCGCGGCCTCGTCCTCCATGCCGCCGGCGCTGCCGGCCTCCCTGGCGAGCTCTGCCTCCGCTGCCCAGGCGGCGATGTAGTCCAGCTCTGCTTGGGTGGTGTCCTGGACGAGCAGAGGCTCGGCCCAATTTGGGATGAGGCCGTGCGCGTTGAACTCCGGCATCATGGCGATGATATCGTTTCGGCGCAAGTTATTGCTCAGCGGGACCACCCCCGCCGGCAACCGAAACAAGGCCCCCTTGGCAACCTTGCCGGTTTTGGCGGCCTTGCCGGACCGCTCGACCTTGCCGTCGCGGTTCACGTCGAGCTGGAAAAGCCGCTGGCAGAAGTGGGCGTGCCCCATCACCGTGAGGTTTTGGTCGAGGCCGGGGCGAAGCCTCATGATGTCGGCCGCATTCGTGAAGAGCCAGGCCGGCCTCCCCTTGTTGTGAAGCGGAGCATTTCGGCGGCGGATGAAATCCGACCCGATCATCTCAAGGGTGAGCCCGGCCTCGGTGAGGCGAAGAATCCTGGTAGTGGCAACCGTGAGCTTCACGTCGTCGGCGTCAACATTGCTCTAGTCATTTCTGTGAACCGGCGGCGCCTGGCGAACCTGGCAAAATTCTTGTGGATCCTCCTCCTCAATCTAGAACCACCGGCCCCGCCACTCCTCCCACCTCTCCTTCTGAGCGCCCTCTGGGTATGTCCCCTTGGACCTTGGGATCCAGGCGACACAACCGGAAATGGCGCCCCCCTTTTGGATCCGAGGGAAGAAGTAGTGGCGGAAGAGCGCCATGTTGGGATGCACCCCGACGAAGCCTTCGCAGAGGTGCACGAAAAGAGCCATGCACGCTACAGCGTTTGGGGTAAAATCCAGAAGGTGGAAGCCGTAGGTATGCATGATGTCGTTGAAGAAATCAGAGAAGGTGGGGCAGAGGCCGCAGGAAAAGTAATCGACGAAGAATGGGTACCGATTCGGGCCAGCTTCGGCGAAAGCAGCAGGGATGACGCGCGTGGTCGGATGCCCCGTCGTCGCCCCCCCCCCCCCCCCCCCGTCTTGCACCCCCACAGGTTCTTGAAGTAGTCCCGGAGGTGGACCGCGTCGACCGCCGTGGGGAAGTAGGCGTACTGCGTTCGCCGCACCGCCAACTCGCTCTCTGGCGGCTCATTCGCCCCGGCGTCCTTGGCCACTCCCTTGCCTCTACTGGTTTTGGGTGCCATGGCGGCTTTGAGAGGCGAAGGATAAAAGACGACGAAGGCGCAGCAACGGCGATCAAAGTAAAAAGCTCGAGAGGGAGGAAGAAGGGGACGACGGTTCCGAGATTGGAGAGGGCACAGAGGGTAAATGAGCAGCGCCCCTGCGGTTATTCCTTTTTATGGAGAAGGCGTGGGCCGCCTCTTTCCCATTTACTGTGATGTGATGCATGCATGCGGGAACCGCCCCACGCATGACCCTCCACGACGCGCGTTCAACGCGGGTCGTGGGGAAGCGCAAGCGAGCGAAAAGTTACCGCGGTGAAAGTCCACCCCGCCTGCCCGCGCACCGTTCTGGGCCTGGCCCAACAACGTGTCTCGCTTATGTGTGGCCCAGGACCGGGGGCTCCTGTCGGTGTACAAAAGTAGGGGCTCTCCTTTTTTACCCTTTACTTGTGCGCGGGCAGTCAGAACCGCGCCCACGGCCACACTAAACAGGGCAGAAGAGGGAAGCCGAAGGCACAAGGCGACCAGAGACACAAAGAGCAAAAGAGCCTTGCCGGGGCAACTTTCCTGACGCCAGCAAAGCAGGCCACCCTTGAGCCCGCGGGTTCCAACACCACCAGCCAACTACATTGGAACCAAGGCTCGGGAGGCGCCTCTGTGGTGGCATGCAGATCTTCGTCAAGATCATACACACACAAGATCAGATGAGGATCAAAAGACAATGATCCTAGGCGGGATCCTAACCGAGGAAATCCACGAGACCCCCGGCAAGACGCTTGCCGGGGAAGACAACGATGCCACGGCAAGACCCTTGCCGGGGCCCCGGCAAGGCCCTTGCCGGAGACACTTACGGGGCAGTAGCAGGACCCGCGTCTGCCAAGACTCCACCGCCGTCCCCATGCATCTGCCAGCTCGACTAGCTGGGCAGGCACCTGCGTGGCGACGAGCGGCCTCCATGACCGACTCAGCAAGCACCTCCGTGGTGACATGCATATCTTCGTGAAGGCTCCACCACCGCGCCAGCCCAGCAGCCAGCCAACGTGGTGCTACAGCGCCTCGTCAGCCCGGACACGTGCCGAAGCCAGGCGAGGCGGCGACAGCTGGGACGTACTTCCTTGCCGTCCCCGATAAAGTGAGAGGGGCACGTCGGCAACGCATTAAATGTGTTTGTCCGACGGTGCTAGAGGATAGACTCATACACTGGACACCTTTCCACCTCCTGTGTGCCACTGTGGCAACCCCTTTTGTCTATAAAAGGAGGCCCGAGGCGACCAGGAGAAAGATTCGGATCTTTTGGGCAAGTTACACCCCGTAGGTAGATCAAGAACACAAGAACTCTCAAATACATACACCAAAGCAGGACTAGGGTATTAGGCATCCTCGCGGCCCGAACCTGGGTATACGATCTGTATTCTTCCTGTCAGACCCGCTGTTTGCACAACCCCGCGCCCGCCAACCATAGAAGGAATCCCAGTGATTGCATAGGTGTCGTTCCCCCGACACCAAATAAAATAAATAAGAATAAATTGCAGAAAGGTATTTTTGTATTTTTGGTTTAACAGATCTGAAAATAAAAGCAAAGGAAAATATATTGCAAAGGCAAATAATATGAGAAAGAGACCCTGGGGCCATAGGTTTCACTAGTGGCTTCTCTCGAGAAAAATAGCAAACGGTGGGTAAACAAATTACTGTTGGACAATTGATAGAATGTACAAATAATTATGACGATATCCAGGCAATGATCATTATATAGGCATCACGTCCAAGATTAGTAGACCGACTCCTTCCTGCATCTACTACTATTACTCCACACATCGACTGCTATCCAGCATGCATCTTGTGTATTAAGTTCATGGAGAAACGGAGTAATGCAATAAGACCGATGACATGATGTATACAATATCTATTTATGTAGAAATAGACCCCATCATTATATCCTTAGTAGCAATGATAGTACGTGTCGGTTCCCCTTCTGTCACTGGGATCAAGCACCGTAAGATCGAACCCACTACAAAGCACCTCTTCTCATTGCAAGATAAATAGATCAAGTTGGCCAAACAAAACCCAAATATCGGAGAAGAAATATGAGGCTATAAGCAATCATGCATATAAGAGATAAAGGAAACTCAAATACCTTTCATGGATATAAAAAGATATAATTGGTCATAAACTCAAATTTCATCAGATCCCAACAAACACACCGCAAAAAGAGTTACATCATATAGATCTCGAAGAGACGTTTGTATTGAGAATCAAACGAGAGAGAGGAAGCCATCTAGCTACTAAATACAGATCTGTAGGTCTACAAAGAACTACTCATGCATCATCGGAGAGGCACCAATGGAAGTGGTGAACCCCTCCGTGATGGTGTTTAGATTGGATCTGGTGGTTCTGGACTCTGCGGTGGCTGGAATTGATTTTCGTCGACTCCCCAAGTGTTTCTGGAATATTGGAGTATTCATAGAGCAAAGAGGCGGTCCGGGGGGCACCCCAGGTGGGCACAACCTACCAGGGTATGCCTGGGCCTCCTGCGCGCCCTGATGGGTTGTGCACTCCTCGGAGCACCCCCCAGGCGCTGCCTTGGCCCATTGGGTGTCTTCTGGGCTATCAAAAATCTTCGTGATGTTCCGTTGCATTTGGACTCCGTTTGGTATTGATTTCCTGCAATGTAAACAACATGCAGAAAATAGCAACTAGCAGTTGGCACTATGTCAATAGGTTACTACCAAAAAATGATATAAGATGACTATAAAATGATTATAAAACATCCAAGATTGATAATATAACCGCATGGAACAATCAAAAAATATTGATACGTTGGAGATGTATCAAGGTGCATGTCACCTATGATGGTGGTTCGTTATGTTCGTCAGCTGCCAACCGAGAGGGTAGGCTACCTCACAGAGACAACACCCGTCGTGTGCAGAGTCCTGGCGCCTGATGTCCACTACGCAACTTTATTCTTGTAGACATGTGTTGGGCCTCCAAGCGCAGAGTTTTGTAGGACAGTAGCAATTTTCCCTCGAGTGGATGACCTAAGGTTTATCAATCCGTGAGAGGCGTAGGATGAAGATGGTCTCTCTCAAACAACCGTGGAACCAAATACAAGAAATCTCTTGTGTCCCCAACACACCCAATACAATGGCAAATTGTATAGGTGCACTAGTTCGGCGAAGAGATGGTAATAAAAGTGTAATATGGATGGTAGAAATATATTTTATAATTTGCATAAACAAAAAAGTAAGGTAGCAATTGATAAAACCGAGCACAAAGGGGATTGCAATGCTTGAAAATGAGGCCTAGGGTCCGTACTTTCACTAGTGCAATCTCTCAACAATGCTAATATAATTGGATCATATAACCATCCCTCAAAGTGAGATGAAGAATCACTCCGAAGTTCCTATCTAATGGACAACATAAGAATAAATTATTTGTAGGGTACGAAACCACCTCGAAGCTATTCTTTCCGATCGATCTATCCAAGAGTTCATACTAAAATAACACCAAATAATTTCAGATTCATAATACTCAATCCAACACAAAGAACCTCAAAGAGTGCCCAAGATTTCTACCAGAGAACCAAAGACAAGAACGTGCATCAACCCCTATGATTAGATCACCCCAATGTCACCTCGGGAATCCGCGAATTGAGTGCCAAAACATATATCGAGTGAATCAATACGATACACCATTGTCACCACGAGTATTCATATGCAAGACATATATCAACTGCTCTCAAATCCATAAAAGTATTCAATCCGATAAAACGAAATCTCAAAGGGAAAACTCAATTAATCAGAACAAGATAGAGAGGCGAAAACACCATATGATCTGACTATATAAACAAAGCCTGCGATACATCAAGAGCACAAGAGAGAGAGAGAGATTAAACACATAGTGTCGGCGTTCTGGGAACGGGGGTCCCCAGACTTGCCTGCCTGTGGCCCACAGTATGGCTAAGCAGCAGGCTGTACGGCCCATTTTCATCAACAAGGCATCCAAGACCCTCGCGAGGGTCCAAGCCTTGCGAGGGGACGACGCAAGACCTCCTCTGGAGTAGCCTAGCTAGGCAGGCTCATGAGGAGCGGAGATATCAAGGCGGGGCAAACCTCACGAGGCCCTCGTGACGTGAGCCATGATGCACGACACTAGGCGGGCGCCAGCACGCGCAACGTCCTTATTTCCTCTTTGGTGCTAAGGAGGCCAGCGTAGGCGAGGAGTACTGAGGCATCAGGCAAAGGTTGCTATATTGGTGCAACGAGATAAAGACCAGGAGGACGGCAAGACGGAGGTCATCGTGGAGCCCAAGACGGCGTCACCACCAGAGCTTTTCGTAGGCGAAGACCGCTTTTGTCAAGATAGCTTGTACTAGTTGTCCCCCTTAAAACCTGCCTGCCGTTGTTGGCTCCCTTCCCGCTCATTATTTGGGAAGAGGACGATCCAACCCGATCGAGAGCCTAGCCACAAGAACACCTCAACCAGGAGGCTGTTCTTCCCTTGTACTGTTCATCATCAGCCCAAGAGGCAATCCGCCACTACCACACTGGAGTAGGGTATTACACAACAACGGTGGCCCGAACCAGTATAAACCTCGTGTCTTTCTGTGTTGCGAGTTCGTCGAGTTCGTCCGCGAGATCTTAGCGAGCTAGGGCGTAGATCGGTAGGAGGGAAAGACTTCGCGCGCACCCCAGTGTGCGAATCTTCTGGGTTTGCCGGAACCCCACATCCGACATTTGGCGCACCAGGTAGGGGTGCACCGTAGTTTCCCTTCCATCAGTTCGTTGATCCATCGCTCCATTGTCTCCATGGCGGACGCTCGCCGTGCTCGAGCTGACCGTCGGGCTGCCCTCACCGCCCGCGTCTCTCAGACGGCTCCTGTCGGCGGGCCACCTCGTCGTTCTCCGTCTCTCGCCGCCAAAGCTGCCACCGGCCCGGCGGGAAACAAGCTGCAGGCGTCCTCGCTGCATCCTTCGGTACGGCAGGACGGCCGCACCGCTACTCCATCGCTGACCCCTGCTGGTTCTTCGTCTCACGCGCGCCGCGCTCCAATGGAGCCACGGGCCGCGCTCCTCGCGGCGAAAGAACTCCTGCGTTACCGCCCCATCGACGACCTCTACGAGGAGTGGCTCGACCGCGTCGCCGAGCTCGTCCGCGCCGCAGGGGGCTCTCCGGCGCCGTCCCACTCTCTGCCTCCCCCTCAACCAGCCACGGGCGACGAGGCTCATGGCGTTCCTCCACCACCTCAGCCCCAAGACGGTGCCTTGGCACCAAGGCGTGCGGCGTGATCCGCCGCGCCCGGTGCCCGCACGCGAAGAGAGAAGCTGTCAAGAATTCCCGCGGCCGCGAGAAGCTGCACCTGTGCTCCCTGCGCCACCTCGTCAAGACCGCGCACCACCCGCAGCGGCGCAGCACGAACCTCGTCAAGACCAAGCTCCACCTCCGAAGCGAGCCCCGGCAACCACGGCCGGCTGCCGCGCCTTCACCCCCGAGCTGCGTAGTGTCGCCTGGCCAGGCAAGTTCAAGCCAGATCTGCCTCCTCGCTACGACGGCACCGCCGACCCCGCGGAGTTCCTGCAGCTCTATGAGCTGAGCATCGAAGCGGCCAACGGCGATGAAAAATTCATGGCGAACTGGTTTCCCATGGCTCTCAAGGATGGAGCCCGCTCCTGGCTCCTGAACCTGCAGCACGGTTCGATCTCCTCCTGGGACGAGATGCGCGACCGCTTCGTCGCCAACTTCCAGGGCACTCGCGACCGCCCAGCGGCCGCGGGTGACCTACGCCGCATCAAGCAACAACCAGGAGAGACCCTCCAGAAGTACATCCAGCGCTTCAACAACACCCGCCTCAAGATCCCCAAGGTCACGGACGAAGCCATCATCTCCGCGTTCTCAGACGGCGTCCATGACGTCAAGATGAAGGAAGAGCTCGCCATCCACGAGGAGCTCTGCACATCTCAGGAGTTGTTCAACCTGGCGACCAAGTGTGCAAGAGCTGAGGAGGGGCGCCTCTCTCTCCTTGAGCTGCCAGCCGCGGGCGCAGAGGAGAAGAAGGCCAAGGACGTGAAGCGCAAGGAGGCAGTTGTGCTCACAGCGGAGCCCAACACCAAGCGGGGCAGAGATCAGCCCGAGTCATCCAAGAACGGCCGACCTGTCTGCGCCTTCCACAACCTGAACACCCACCACACCAGCGACTGTCAAGAGCTCAGAGCCATATGGGAAGGACGCTACGGTCGACGCCCCGAGCGCAACGACCGGGGCTACGGCCGCGGAGGAGGACGAGGAGGCGGATGCCAGGAGTGCCGCGACCGGCCTCGTGAGGACCGCTGGCAGGACCAACCTCGCGAGGGCGCCTGGAGGGAGCCGCCTCATGAGGATCGCCCCCAGGGCAACACCGGTCTTCCCCCGCTGCTGCCACCAAGAAGAAACGATGACCACCACCAGGACGAGGGGGCTGGGGGCTTCCAGGAGCCGCGTGCAATCGCCTGCATCTTGGGCTACGCCCAGGCCCTAGCCTCTCAGCGCATATTCAAACAGTTCGCTCGCGAGGTGAACGCGGTGCTCCCCAAGCTCGAGGCCACGCACCCGCTCAGATGGTCCCAATGCGCCATCACTTTCAATTCGGCGGATCAGCTCAAGTGCGCAGCCACCGCTGGTGCCCTCCCTATGTTGTGCTCTCCAGTCATCAGTAATGTGCAGGTCACCAAGACCCTCATCGACGGCGGCGCAGGGCTCAACGTCCTGTCCGTCGACACGTTCGACAAACTCCAAGTGCCATATGAACAGCTCCATCCAACCAAGCCTTTCTCAGGAATGACCGACGGCTCCACCAAATCGATAGGGCAGGTCCGCCTGCCTATCACCTTCGGGGAGCGCTAGAACTACCGCACCGAGCTCATCAACTTCGACGTCGCGCACATCCGCCTGCCGTACAATGCCATCCTCGGGTATCCATCCCTGGCCAAGTTCATGGCAGTCACTCATCGTGGCTACAACGTTCTCAAGATGCCAGGAAGCAGAGGAATCATCATGGTCCCGTGTGAAGAGAGGGATGCGGTGTGCTCCCTTGAGCGTGCCTTTCAAGCCGCAGCGATTGACGACCCCGACAGCAGAATGAAGGCCCTCCAGAGGCCATCCCCAAGAAGAAGCTGTCGCGCCGTGCAGGACCTCAAGAGGATGGCGTCGCGGCAGGAGCCTCATTAGGATCAGCGCCCGCTCCAGGGGCGCCTCCTTCCATCACATAGGAAAGCGCGCCCGACGCCCTCCTCGGGCAGGGCTCGGGGGCTCTCTTCTGGAGGGCCTCAGACCTTGCCAACCTCACGAGGGAGGCGCTTGGGCACCACTTGGAAGCGTGCTTCACGGCACGTGTTCCTCGGGAGAGCACATGGCAAGGAGTGCCCACCATTCAGGAATTCATCACCAAGACCACTCAGGAACTGCAAGATGCAAGGGCCATGTGCGGCGACAGCCGCTCACGAGGGGCAGCTCCGCATCCTGGCGAGGATGTTGGGCTACGTGTCTACATCGACGTCCCCAGGCTCAATAGGGCCGCATCTCAGGAGCGTTTCTGGCCTTCGCGTGTGGGCCGCTGCGAGGGCCCGCCGCACAGCTACGTTCGCATGCCCTTCGGCTTGCCGAGCGTGGCGTCACCCTATCAACGCGACCTGCGGCGTGTCCTGGCGGCTCAGGAAGCCAGGTACCGCGCCGTCCTGGAGGAGATGTAGACGGTCTTAAGGGAACCTCCTGAACCCCCAGAGCCTCCCGAGGCTCGGGGTCCCGGTGGCTCATGAGGAGTCATTTCTTCAACGCGCGCCTTCAGCTGCACCAACTCTACTTCGTCTACAGAACCAGGTGACATTATCCAAGCTCGTTTAAGCTGGGAGCGCCCCTCGGGCTGCATTATTCCCAGGCCACATGGGTCCGTCCCTGTGGCATGTATCTCTTTTGCTTATGTCTTTAGCTTACCTTGTTGGGGCCGCCCCTCGGGCTGCATCATCCCCAAGCCGCTTGGGCCGGACCCGGTGGCATGTATCTTCCTGCATTTATCGAAGTTGATTTGCTCCCCACGCTTAACCTGCCAACTGCTACCACTTGCCTAATCATCGCCTCCCTCGGGGCCTCCACACAGGCACGGCGCTGGTGCATGGGTCCGTCCCTGCCACGTCGACAAATCTGAGCGGTCGAGCTCTGGCTCGCGGCACGCCCCACGCACGTCACCTCACCAGGCCCTCAGTGCCTTCACCTCATCCAGAGCAACCAGCGGCAGGCTGACAGCCGTAACGGCAAACCATGTTTCTTCTTGTGCCTGTTCACAGGGATCCTGTGGGAAGGATAGCAGGTGGCACCGCGAGTCTCCTTTTCTCTCGTGCAATTCGCTTGCGCGTTAAAAGGGGGGCTCCTGAGCATCGCGACTCAGGAGCTCCTACTAGCTCTCCAGCCCTCACCCCCTGGCCTTGACCGCGGCATCGCGACCTGGCATACCAGCGGCGGCTGAGCTCGCTCGAGGGCCGGGACCTGAGGACGTAGAGCACTAAGGAGAGCATGAGGGGAGGGAAGCTCGTATGGGCCGGCCTAGCTATGTTGCACGAGTAGGCGCGCAGCCCTAGCGCAACGTCGGGAGTTGCCACGAACTCAACAAGATAAGTCCCGCACTCGGATCGGCTAAATGTTTGGGCCTAATGGTCACTCACGCCTTGTCGCAACCCCGTTGCGGCCACGTCAACTCCCTTTATCGCCTTACCATGGCTGCTTGAGCGCTAAGGGGACCTCCTGAGCATCGCGCCTCAGGGGCTCTTACTGGACCTCGGGCCGCACACCTCCTGGCCTTGACCACGACACGCGACCTGGCATACCAGCGACGGCTGTAGCCTGCGTGGGGACCGGGACCTATCAGCGTAGAGCAACAAGCTGTCACGAGGAAAGAAAGGGGAGACCAAGCCTTAACGGGACATTGGTTCACCTAATTCTCATAACAAGGAAGATAAGTACAAAAGACATTGCAGATCCTTACATGCCCCCATGGGGTGATTCATGGTTCTTCGCAGGAAACAAAAGCTGATACTAAGGGGAATCCTATTCTTCCGTGGCGGACGCCATCATCAACAATGGGCCACGGAAGGCCGGCGCCAACCCCATCCAGATCAGCGGCGGCGACGGTCGGACGCCGCAGATCTGCTCGAGCACGGCGAGAGCTCGGGGGCACGTAGCTGTCGTCGCTCGTCTCCGGAGTCTCATAAAGCTCAGGAGAGCTGCTGGACTCCCAAGGGCTGCTGCTGCTGGAGTGGCCGCGAGCGGGACGCGCGTCAGCCTCACGCTCCTCTCCGGGGCAGCACTCCAGGCGGCGGCCCTCAGCATCGAAGACCTTAAAGAAGAGCATGGAAGCGCCGTCGTACTCGAAATGGATCGCGAGGGCGCCCCTCGTGTGGCAGACCCGCGTGATCTCGCCCCAGCCGCGAGTCATGAAGATCTTGCTGGTGGGGACCGCTTCGATCTCTGCTCCGGTCGCCGGAGCGCTGCAGTCGGCGTGCTGCAGCCAGAGGTCGAGAGGCCCCCTCGGCGGCATCACGTCGGAGAAGAACCGCGGGAAGCGGATCCAGGAGCTTGGAGGCATCGGCGCCCACAGCACCAACTCGCGCGAGGAGTCAGCGGCGTGGATCCCAGGGGCGACGGCACGCGTCGCCGAGGTGCGGCGACCCCGGATGCGGCGCGGGTGGTGCTGCTCGTCACTTCGTCCTCCCGAGCCCTCGGCTCGGGCGTACAAGGGTAGCGGGTACCCCGGAGGAGGCCGCTCGCACCAGGGCCTCGACACCACCTGCATCGCCGCTTCATCACGGCGATGGATCGACCTCTTCTTCGACGGAAGTGGCCCCGGGTCATCATGGGGAGCCTTTCCTTTCTCTTCAGGAGAAAACCTTCTGATGGGCGCCATTGTTGTCAGCAGTGGAGCAAGGCGGAAGAAGCAAGCAAGCGAGGAAGAGATGGGCGACGGGGCTCCGCCCCCCGTCCCCATTTATAGCAAGAGAAGGCCAACCGGCGTCTCCCACGATCGCAGGTAATGATGGTTTTCCTTGCATGTCGCAGGGACTTGTCAAGTCGTGCAGTCACCGAGGCAGCATGGGGAAGCGGAGACGCCCACGTCCAATCAACCGCCATGCGTCAACCGAGGCCGCAGGCTTTTGGGGCCCGCGGTGCTCCAAACTTGACCCTTGGCTTCGCCGCGAAGCCAAGCCCGAGCGCACCTTGTGCCCGGGGGCTACTGTCGGCGTTCTGGGAACGGGGGACCCCAGACTTGCCTACCTGCGGCCCACAGCGTGGCTAAGCAGCAGGTCGTACGGCCCATCTTCATCAACAAGGCATCCAAGACCCTCGCGAGGGGACGACGCAAGACCTCCTCTGGGGTAGCCTAGCTAGGCAGGCTCATGAGGAGCGGAGATATCAAGGTGGGGCAAACCTCATGAGGCCCTCGTGACGTGAGCCATGACGCACGACACCAGGTAGGCGCCAGGCGGGCGCCAGCGCGCGCAGCGTCCTTATTTCCTCTTTGGTGCTAATGAGGCCAGCGCAGGTGAGGAGTACCGAGGCATCAGGCAAAGGTTGCTATATTGGTGCAACAAGACCAAGACCAGGAGGACGGCAAGATGGAAGTCATCGTGGAGCCCAAGACGGCGTCACCACCAGATCTTTTCGTAGGTGAAGACCACTTTTGTCAGGAAAGCTTGTACTAGCTGTCCCCCTTCAAACCTGCCCGCCGTTGTTGGCTCCCTTCCCGCTCATTATTTGGGAAGAGGACCAGGGCCTATATAAGTAGAGCTAGCCACCATAGTAGGCGCATCTCATCTTAGCTTGATCCAACCCGATCGTGAGCCTAGCCACAAGAACACCTCAACCTCAGGAGGTTGTTCTTCCCTTATACTGTTCATCATCAGCCCAAGAGGCAATACACCGCCACCACACTAGAGTAGGGTATTACACCACAACGGTGGCCCGAACCAGTATAAACCTCGTGTCTTTCTGTGTTGCGAGTTTGTCGAGTTCGTCCGCGAGATCTTAGCGAGCTAGGGCGTAGATCGGTAGGAGGGAAAGACTTCGCGCGCACCCTAGTGTTCGAACCTTAAGGGTTTGCCGGAACCCCACCCGACACATAGGTACTGGTACAAACCCTCAGCCCCGAGGGTGGACTACTCCCTCCTCATCATGGTGGCTGCCGGGTGATGGAGATGGCCATCGGTGATGATCCCCCCTCCCGCATGGTGCCAGAACAGGGTCTAGATTGGTTTCTCATGGCTACAGAGCCTTGCGGCGGCGGAGCTTCTGATCTAGGGTTATCCCCAGGGTTTTGGGAATATTTGGGAATTCATAGGGCGAAGATGGCGGGTGTGGGAGGCTACCGAGGTGGGCACAACCCACCTGGGCGTGCCTGGGCCCCCAGGTGCACCCTGGATGGTTGTGCCCCCCTCAGGGCACCCCCCAAGTGCTTCTCTGACCCACTGGATGTCTTCTGGTCCATAAAAAATCCACAAAAAATTTCACGGTGTTTGGACTCCGTCAACAACTAACCTATAGATTCTTAGAGAAGGCTCCCTTGCTGACTAGGTGAGGCCAGCAGGGTCGAAACTACGGCTAGGATCAAGACCGAGCCGCACCGGCAAGGTGTTCGGAGATGCCAAGGCCAAGGCTAACCTTCAAGATGAAGACCTGGCAAGCTCCGTGCCGGCAAGCCACCGCCAGTTCCCACTGGTGTACCTCCCCGAGTAGCCAGTCGCTAGTCCGTGCGGTGTCAAGCCCTCAGGCAGCTAGGTGGATCCTGCCAAGCACGTGGCAACATGCTGGGGGGAGATTACCTTTATTGACACCTGTCCCACAGGCGTGTCAAGTGGATAAGAGGTGGTTAAGCAAGAAGTGGAAGGACCTTGCCAAGATTGCCTCTCCACACGACACCTAAGATAGCATTTATCGCATTTTGTCTTAAACTGTCAGAGTTAGGTATGATAGCACTCTTTACTATCTAATTACCATTTAATGATTGTTTTTCCACTGTGGTCGCCCCTTAAGCTATAAAAGGAGGCCCGAGGAATCCTAGCAAAGGATTTGAACTTTGATCCCCTAGCACATGTACATGCGTAGCTACACTCCCCGGGCACCCATGCCGGGCTAGAGCGCTCCACGTCTCCGTTCTCCCACCGATCAATACACCAAAGCAGGAGTTGGGTGTTACACTGCAAAGCGGCCCGAACCTGGGTAAAAAGGAGCCTCCTTGTCACGCTGCTCCTATTGCCTATGCTCTTTGTGCAACGTGATCAACCCTCCCCCCCCCCCCGCCGAACCACAAAGGGGCCCCTGGCCCCATAGGTGTGAAGGAAATATGCCGTAGAGGCAATAATAAAGTCTTTATTTTATATTTCCTTATTCATGATAAATGTTTATTATTCATGCTAGAATTGTATTTTTCAGAAAACCCAAATACATGTGTGAATACATAGACAAACACTGTGTCCCTAGTGAGCCCCTACTTGACTAGCTCATTGATTAAAGTTGGTTAAGATTTCCTAACCATGCACATGAGTTGTCATTTGATAACAGGATCACATCACTAGGAGAATG
Organism: Aegilops tauschii subsp. strangulata; assembly: GCF_002575655.3. NCBI lineage: Eukaryota > Viridiplantae > Streptophyta > Magnoliopsida > Poales > Poaceae > Aegilops > Aegilops tauschii. The sequence continues at coordinate 265,299,946 of NC_053038.3, read as the reverse complement.
ATGTGATGGACAAGACCCATCCGTTAGCTTAGCATATTGATCATTCAGTTTTATTGTTATTGCTTTCTTCATGACAAATACATATTCCTTCGACTACGAGATTATGCAACTCCCGGATTCCAAAGGAATACCTTGTGTGCTATCAAACGTCACAACATAACTGGGTGATTATAAAGATGCTTTACAGGTATCTCCAAAGGTGTTTGTTGGGTTGGCATAGATCGAGATTAGGATTTGTCACTCCGAGTATCAGAGAGGTATCTTTGGGCCCTCTCGGTAATGCACATCATAAGAAGCCTTGCAAGCAAATTGACTAATGAGTTAGTTACAAGATGATGTATTATGGAACGAGTAAAGAGACTTGCTGGTAACGAGATTGAATAAGGTATGTTGATACCGATGATCGAATCTCGGGCAAGTAACATACCGATGGACAAATGAATAACGTATGTTGTCATAACGGTTCAACCGATAAAGATCTCCGTAGAATATGTAGGAGCCAATATGAGTGTCCAGGTTCCCTAGTGGTTATTGACTGGGAGGTGTCTCGGTCATTTCTACATAGTTCTCGAACCCGTAGGCTCCGTATGCTTAAAGTTCGATGACGATTTAGTATTATATGAGTTATGTGATTTGGTGACCGAATGTTGTTCGGAGTCTCGGATGAGATCATAGACATGACGAGGAGTCTCGAAATTGTCGAGAGGTAAAGACTGATATATAGGATGATAGTATTCGGACACCAGACGTGTTCCGGAGTATATCGGGTATTCAACGGAGTACCGGGGGGGTTACCGGAACCACCGGGGGGAAGATATGGGCCATATGGGCCATAGGAGGGGAGTACACCAGCCCACAAGGCATGGCGCGCCCCCTAAAGAAGGAGGCCGAGTGGGAGAAGGGAAAGAAGGGTCCCCCCCCCCGTTTCCTTCTCTCCTTCCTCTTCCCTTTTCCCCCTCCGGCAATTATGGAAGGGGGAGGCCGAATTGGGGAAGACCCCAGGTAGGATTCGGCCTACTTGGGGCGCCCCTTGGCTGCCTCTCCTCCCCTCCCACCTATATATATGTGGAGAGGGGGGCCGCCTAGAAGACACGACATCAATTGTTGGCCGTGTGCGATGCCCCCCTCCACAGTTTACACCCTCGGTCCTATTCTCGCGGTGCTTAGGCGAAGCCCTGCGGGGATCACTTCACCATCACCGTCACCACGCCGTCGTGTTGACGGAGCTCATCTACTTCCTCGACACCTTTCTAGATCAAGAGGACGAGGGATGTCATCGAGCTGAACGTGTGCACAACTCGAAGGTGTCGTACGTTCGGTGCTTGATCGGTCGGATCTAGAAGAAGTTCGACACACTCTCTCCCTCGTTGCTATGCATCTCCTAGATAGATCTTGCGTGAGCGTAGGAATTTTTTTGAAATTGCATGCTACATTTCCCTACAAGGTGATCCTGATCATTCACCATGACACAGCTGTGGATCACAGTCGTGTACTTGCATCCAACCATAGGATCACTTCATAACAAGGTGTGGAGTAGGCTAAGATTCCCAGAGAACTCCCCAGTGGCCTCATCTTCTGATGACATTAGATGGATATTGAATCTGTGATTATAACAGACTACATATGCCTCAAGACTTGAGGTGTGACAGAAATTTTGTGTTGTTAGTAATCAACAACGGATATTTCAATTTTTCTCATGTATATTGTACAAATCTCTTATTTGACATATCTTAACTTTGTGTTCTATAACTAGATGTGTGTATGTTTTTCAGTTTTTCAGAGAAGAAAGAAGTCTAAACATATGGTTGTTTGTCATATACTTAGGGGGTAACAAGGCTACCGAGTAAACACTGATTTGTGGTATTCGGATGTCACCCTTGTAGTTGATGATTATGGCTGGGCTAATATGGAGATAAATCAAAATTCTATACTGAACATTTGCTACATATAGAAAGCTAACCAAAAATCATCCGGGCGGCTGTTCTTAGCTATTGGTTGTGCATCACTAAGATGACAACATTTCAAATTTACGACACTAATGTCTACAGATTTAGAATTGTGTATGCTCGCTGTTTATGTACGAATTTCAGGATAAACACAATAATTACATGCCGGCAGTTTTGTGCGGGACAACTATTTTTATAGGATGTAACATTCTCCCTTATATCTCCATCCATAGTTATTTATTTATTTTGCATGGTTGTTATGTTAGTAAAGATTTAGAAAATTTATTAGTATAGTAGGGCGCACATTTGAACATGCTTACGATGGACAAGGAGCCCTCAAGAAATTATATGAGCAAACTTAATATATCATAATATTGGTATGTGGATGACATATAGGATTTTTATTGTACATCAAAAATATTTGGATGATGTTAACTACTGGCTATATATATTGGTATGGTCCCAAATTGATCACAGTGACAATGCATCTGGTATTGTAGATTCGACTTGAGTCTTTGGCATCTACAATCATGCAAGTGATTTCTCCTCTCAGTAGGTTTTTATGTCTCGGTATTTCACCTTCTGTGTTTAGAAAATACATATTTTTCCAGCAAATCCATGAACCAAAGCATGTGTGCTTCAATATTTACCTTTTGAACTTTGAGTGTATTTTCATGCTTACTGTTATTGTTAGTTTAACATGACCATCCATACTTAGTTAGTTCTACTATTTGAGGAGCGAACTACAATTTGCAACAATCAATTGTTGATTTATTTTCATAAGCTTATCAAATTACACATATCTTGAGAACATTGCGACCAATAGGGTTTTAATAATTACTTTAGCCTGTGTTGTCATTCATTTTAAATTAAGGGGGGCAGGGTAAGCGGTAACATGGGGTGTTGTTTTGAAATAGAGGTCATGTACCTATTTTTGTGGCAGGAGGGGGTCAGTCATGTGATCTTTCTCATTCTTCCCATTGCAACGCACGGGCATTTTTGCTAGTACTCCTTTAAAGGTGGAGTTACTGGGTTTGATCCTTGACGGGTCGATTTTGCAAATAAAGTCGAAATTCATATTTGAAAATTTTCCCAACAACTGGACCACATATCACATGGTAACCTTATTTTCTTTTATTTTTTGACATTTCCATCAATTTCTTTTATTTTTTCTAAAACTGAAATGGCGGTTCATAGGGGTGGTGCATTTAGTAATGGCGCACCTTCACAAAGTGCGCCATTACTATGTGTATGACTGGGTCAAACCTTGGTCAAAGTTAGTAATGGCGCACTTTGCATAGGTGGGCCATTACTAGTAATACAGATAGTAATGACGCACTTTGTGAAGGTGCGCCATTACTATGTCAACTTAGTAATGGCGCACTATCGCCTGGTGCGCCACTGCTAACATTTTTTTCAAAACTAGTAATGGCGCACCACACACCAGGTGCGCCATTACTAATGTGGCCAATAATGGTGTACCTATATCTAGTGCGCCACTGCTATATAGTAGTGGCGCACCACATACATGGTGCACCATTAATGTCCATATTAGCTATAGCCGTTTTTCTAGGAGTGAATGGGCGAGATGCGCCTATGATATGTTGACACGTGGACAGCCCAAAAGTGTCCCATAAAGATTAAATGGGCCGGCCCAACTAAAGGTCCACAAGATTTTGCGGACCATAATGGGCCGGCCCAGCTAAAGGCCCACGATATTTCGCCGACCATAATGGGCTGGCCCAGCTAATGGCCCACCAGATTTTGAGGACACTAGTGGGCCTGCCCGTTAACAGGCTGCAATGTTTTGGGCCAAATGCCTGCCCATATTTGACCCGGTCCATTAACAGTCTGCCACGTTCCGGGCCTAATAAAGGCCCATATAAGATCCGGCTCGTTAAAAGCCTAGCACGTTCTGGGTCAAATTACGGCCCAGATTAGATCCGGCCCTTTAAGAGGCTTTTGGCTAAATTATGGCCCATATCAGATTCGGCCCGTCAACTGGACGCTATGCTTTTGGGCCCAGTTGCTAAAGGCCCATTTAGTAATTTGGCTTAATATTAGTTTTGGCATGTTAAAGGCCCGTTTAACATTTCATCCATATATTTATTTGGGCATGTTAAAATCCTGTCATATAGTTTGGCCTAACTACGGCCTAGTTTGCATCCGGCCTACTCACAGCCGATAATCTGATTGGGCCCAACAAGGACCGAGACAATTTTGGCCTGTTAACGGCCCGTGAGCTGTTTGGCATGTTTCAGGCCCAACCTACTTTTCAGCCTCCTAAAGGCCCATTGAGTTTTCTTGCGAAAATAGGGCCGGGAGTTTACTCGGCCTATTAAAGACCTGAATCTACTAGTGAGCCAGTTTACATTTAGGCCTGTTAACGGACCAAGATGACTAGGCCCATGATGCGGATCATACATAGTGATTTGCATGACGGCCTGATTATGTACCGTAATTTTATGGTTTGGCCATTTTACTGCGAAGACAAGATATATATACAGTAAAATAACTGCAGCATAGTGAATAAGAAAAAACCTAGACTATACAATAAAGAAATTACAGCATATTACATCCACTGGGCATCAAAGTTCGCCACTATGGTAATAAAGCAGAAGCAGACAACAGATTACATACACTGGGCATCAAAGATCGCCACTAGTGCAAATAAACACGCCGAAAAAATAATATACAAAACTAACAGCACTGCAATAGATTTCAAGAAAGGTTAGCCCTGCTCGGGAGCTGCGGCGCAAGCAACTGAGCAAGCTGATGAGACTGCGCTTGTTTGACACTTATATCCTCCTCACTCTGAAAGATAAACTAGCAAACATATGACAGGTTTTGCACATATAAGTATCAGTGCTAACAATTCATCACATTTCTTACTGACGAATAAAGTGACATAGTTTAAAATAGCATTAACATAATATGGTATTGTTCAGGTTAAGCACATGGCAGGAAATGACATTGTGAAGGAGTTGGCAGCTTCATGACACAACTGGATTACATATCAAGAACTCATAAGTATCAATGGTTAGTGTGCTGTCAATTTATCCCATTTCAGATTGGCAAATAAAGAGACGGTTTAAATAATAGTAGAATGATATGACATTATTCATAGTTAAGACATTGCAGAATATGACATTGTGCTGTAGTGGGTAGGTTCACCACACCACGGGATTACGGATCAAGAACAGAACCATACATGCAGTGCAAAATAAGATCACTTGCTCTATATAGTTTAATTTACATGGTATGAAGAAGGAACTTGGTTGTACAACTGAAAACATAAATTGAGAAGGACAAACTTTTGTTTATGAACTACATAATAAACTTTAAACATGCAATTTGATGCAAACACCAAAAATAAACAGCTGTTGCAGTCATGCCTAACCAAATATGCACAACAAAGTTTGAAGGCTTGAGAAGGACGAACTTACATTATTGGTGAAGACATGCTCTATAAAGCCCTTGTCCATGCTGATGGGGGGGGGGGGTAATTCAAGAAGTTTACCACAGAATCTTCTTCATAAGCATTTCCATTATTTTACATTTTGTTAAGAGTAAATATAGATGTGATAATATAAGAAAAAATGGAGAATATTTAAGATAAGATGAAGAGTTATGCTACATAACCAAGTAGCTATAAATGTAAGTACAGCGATACAGGCAAAAGGTACAACCAAGAGCAATGCAGAGCTAAACTTCTTCAGTACCATCGGTGTTATCCAACCTTATGGTAAGAGTAAATATAGATCTGATGTGTAGAAAATAGAGGACAAAGGAAAATAAGCTGCAGAGTGATGGTACATGAACAACTACCTGTCAATATAAGTACAATGATAAAGGACAACAGGTACTTACAAGAACAATGCAGAGCTAAAAAATTTCATTGGCATTGGATATATTCTACACTAATGTAACCATTCATACAGATCAGATAATTTGGAGCGAACAATTGATAAGAAAGCTATCATGCATACTGCTGTCACATAATGAACCAGGTATGAATGCAAGTACAGTGATACAGGACAGCAGGTGCTAACAAGAGCAAAGCAGTGGGCAGCATATTTGCGGTATCCTGTCGTCCTTTTCAAACCGGAATTCTTCTTCGAGCAGATTTCCTGCAAAAAAGATCCATAAGGCACATGCGGAAAAGTAGAAGTTCAAATTGGCATGTGATATCATAGACAGTACCTCATCCTGGGAACGAGACCAGTGCATAACAAGGTTTTTCCATTCAATGTCTTCTAAATTTAGCACGGGAGACTTCACCGGAAATTCGTTTATAGACTTTTCATCAAAGTGTGATTTCCTCAGGTAACACCGATACTGCTGCAATGCTTCCTTGAAAAGCGGAAGCAAGCTTTGCTTGTCATAACTATCTAGATTGACCCTCGCCTACTTACAACAATGTAATGTAAATCATTGATGTGTTCAATCAGCAGATAACAAGAAAATAATAACCATGAATAATAGCACTTACACGTAAGTGGGACAGGAAGATGTGAAAATGGTGTTTGTCTTCACTATAATCTTCCCATGATGGGAATATATGCACGTAGTCCCTGACAACATTGAAAGCATTGTCTTTCAAACTGGAAATAACTGGAATGGGGTTCCAATATACAGGAACTGGCCGTCTCTGCAGTTGGGATAGGTCTCGGCTGGTGGACTTGCTATACTTTTTGCTGGAGTTGGATTTTTCTGTGGTACGTGATAACCCACAAGTATAGGGGATAGCAACAGTTTTCGAGGGTAGAGTATTCAACCCAAATTTATAGATTCGACACAAGGGGAGCCAAAAAATATTTAAAGGTATTAGCAGCTGAGTTGTCAATTCAACCACACATGGAGATTAATTATCTGCAGCAAGTAGCCAGTAGCAAAGTAATATGATAATTTTGATAATAGTAGCAGAAGTAACGGTAACAGTGATAGCAGTAATTTCGTAGCAAGTGTAACAGTGATGATAGAAGTAGTAACTTAGCAGGAACAATATAAGATAAATTCGTAGGCATTGGATCGGTGACTTGTTGGATGATATTCCTCATGAGACAATTATAACCTAGGGTGATACGGCACTAGCTCCAGATCATCAATATAATGTAGGCATGTATTCCGTAAATAGTCATACATGCTTATGGAAAGAACTTGCATGACATCTTTTGTCCTACCCTCCCGTGGCAGCGGGGTCCATATTGGACACTAAGCGATATTAAGGCCTCCTTTTAATAGAGAACCAGAACAAAGCATTAACACATAGTGAATACATGAACTCCTCAAACTACGGTCATAATCGGGAGTGGTCCCGATTATTTTCACTCCAGGGTTGCTGGATCATAACACGTAGTAGGTGATTATAACTTGCAAAATCAGATCTAGAACATGGATATAATTGTGATAACATAAACGGTTCAGATTTGAGTTCATGGCACTCGGGCCCAAAGTGACAAGCATTAAGCATGGAAAAGTCATAGCAACATCAATCTTAGAACATAGTGGATACTAGGGATCAAGCCCTAACAAAACTAACTCGATTACATGATGAATCTCATGCAACTCCTCACCGACCAACAAGCCTACAAAGGAATTACTCACTCCTGGTGCGGATCATCATGGAATTGGCGATGGAGAAGGGTTGGTGCTGACGAACATAGAAGATCCCCCTCTCCGAAGGCCCAAACGAACTCCAGATCTGTCCTCCCGATGAAGAACAGGAGGTGACGAAGCTCCGTCTCGTGGATCGCAATAATTCTTTCTCCCTAATTTTTTTCTTGGAAAAATAGAATTTTATAGCATCGGTTTCAGGGTCTGCGGGGCCACCATGTGGGGAAAACCCACCTGGGCGCACCAGGAGAGGGGGGCACGCCCTGGTGGGTTGTGCCCACCCAGGTGCCCCTCTCCGGTAGGTCTTGGCTCCAAAAATTCCTATTTATTATATAAAAAATTCCTCGCAAAGTTTCGTTCCATTCCGAGAACTTTTATTTCTGCACAAAAACAACACCATGGTAGTTCTGCTGAAAACAGCGTTAGTCCGGGGTTAGTTTCATTCAAATCATGCAAATTAGAGTCCAAAATAAGAGGAAGAGTGTTAGGAAAAGTAGATACGTTGGAGACGTATCAACTCCCCCAAGTTTAAACCTTTGCTTGTCCTCAAGCAATTCAGTTGATAAACTGAAAGTGAAAAAGAAAAACTTTTACGAAACCTTTTGCTCTTGTTTGCATAAATAAGCTTAAACAACACCCAGGTTTTCAGCCATCATTATAATTAACCATGCCGACAATAACTATTAAAGATTATAATGACTCATATCAATGACATAATTAGCTAGCGAGCAATAATAAGGTATCTCCAACGCCAACACGTTGTCAAAACAACCATGATATAATACGACAATAGTGGTATCTCGCTAGCCCTTTCTGAGACCGCAAAACATAAATGCAGAGCACCACCAAAGTTCAAGCAGCGACTAAACATTGTAATTAATGGTAGAAAAGATCCAGTCATGATGCACCCAACATTAGCTGCACACAATTACAATGCATAAGTCATGACAGTTGTGCTCTCAGGTTCTAGCGCTTGTTTTAGAAGGTGATGACACAACATAAAAGTAAATAGATAGTCCCTTCGCAGAGGGAAGCAGTGATTTGCAGAGGTGCCAGAGCTCAAGTTTTTAAACGGAGATAAATGATACTTTGGGACATGCACCCTACTCATTTACTTCACGACCATCAGTTATCAATATCTTCCATGCTAAGCACGCTAGTGGCGGTTCCCAAGCGATAAAAGTAAAGGTTTTGAATCCATTGGGAGTTTTTGTTTGATTATTTGATAGATTAAATCTTTTTCAGTTTGTAGTTTGGGATTGGGCATCCCTGTTACCACCCTTTTGTCGTGGGATGGCGAGTGAATAAACACTCGACCTGAGAATAACCCGCTTAGCATGGAAGATACCGACCACCTCCTGTCGTTCCATGAACGATCCAGGCGCACAAAACGGATATTTATTTAGAAGTTTTTTTAGAGGTGGCACATGCAAATTTACTTAGGACGACAGGGTAATACCGCATATAGGTAGGTATGGTGGACTCATCTGGTGTCGGGACCCTGATCCTAAGTCACACGATCTAGCATGTAACACATCATATCACTTTGCAGCCTCACGCACGGTATCCCCACGGGTGCCACCTTACCTGGCCCGGGACCGTTTGTGCCTTTTGGCTCACGTATATGATAGTGTCGGTAGCATCCATATGAGATATGAACCCGGGCCGACATGACTAGTCGTAAACCCAAGGTGGCACTAACTTACAGGGACATGCATACATGACCCAACTATGAACGTGTCGATCATCAACGTATGAACCCAAGTCGTAGCAAGCTACAAGGACTTAAAGGAACAACGCGTGATATTTCCCCGAAGGGACAGACACGGGAACGAAGAAGGACACACGCCAGCCAGCCTAAGTGTTCTGGAGCAGTAGCAAGCTGCCATGGCTCAGTGGAACCACCAGGAGACATTTCCCCGTAAGAGAGGCTACCAAGAATAAACAACTAGGTTGTCGGATCCCACACATACCAAGCATTTCAATAACATACACGCAATATGCTCGATATGTGGAAATACAACATGGCATCACAACAAAACCCTATGACACAAACTATTTATTCATAAGGCTCCGAAGAGTCATACATAGTAAGAATTACAATCCTGGGTCACATGACCCAACATACAGAGCATACAGGCAACAGAAGCATAACATGTCTGAGTACAGACAACTACAAATGAAAAAGGCTGAGAAGCCTGACTATCTACAAGACCCTCCCAAGGGTACAAGATCGTAACTTAGGTAACAAGCTAAACGTCAGAGTCCACGCGGAACTACTAGTGAGACTGAAGTCTCTCTGCAAAGACATAAATTAAGCAAACATGAGTACAAATGTACCCAGCAAGACTTACATCAGAACTAGCTACATATGCATCAGTATCAACAAAGGGGTGGTGGATTTTAACTGCAGCAAGCCAGCTTTGACTAGGTGCTATCCTGTACTACGACTGCTGCTAACTCTTTTGAGGTGGCGCACACGAGTCCACATATTCACCATATCAATACACCACTATGGATCCGCTCCCATATCCCTACGAGAAGGCCATCCATAGCACTCACGCTTATCTCGCGCATTTTAGAGTATCCACTTTCACTTGTCTATGAACTATATAAGCAACCCAGTAGTCCTTTACCGCGGATGTGACTATTCGAATAGATCATGCTAACCCTACAAGGGTGTACTTCTTCACACACGCTCTCGCCACTTACCACCATGTACGCGTCATGTATCTCAGCAAGCTTCAAGCAGAAGCCTGGAGAGGGTGTCGGCCACGACCTGACTAACCACGCAAGACTCTAGTCCAGGTTTATCGCTTATTCGGGTTCCATCAGCACGGGAGTTCGACTAAGGTTTCCATCACGGCCCCAAACGATGTGAGCAGGGTTCCCAAGCCCACCAAATGGGCGACGCTTGGTACACCGTGCCACTACACCTAGTCTATCCCAAGCCCACCTGTACCGGGTCCCACTTGGTAGACTACTAGTACTACCTACAAACACCAGAAACTAGTTGCAACTCCTGGACAGAGATCGAGGCGATTAATAAGCCAAGAGGGGTCGAGTTACCGGAACCCAATGTGTGGTAGTAACTGTCTTGGATGATAGACACAGAACTCAGTTCCTGAGGACGGTTTCAATGACACAACCCACCATGTACTCCTACATGGCCTCGCACCGCTACCTTTACCAAATCGTGTTCACACACTTAGCTCTCAACAGTAAGACATGTTCACCATGTTCCAATTCATCCCCGATGAATCAGAGCTGACTCAACTCTAAGCAGTAGCAGGCGTGACAAGCAAGCATGGATGAGTAGGCACATTGTGGCTCAAACAACTCCTACTCATACTAGTGGGTTTCAACTATTTACTGTGGCAAAGACAGGTCATGCAAAGGAATGGGGTTCAACTACCACAACATGTAACAGTTGAATCGATGTTGTCCTAATGCAGTAAAAGAGAGCAGGAGCGAGGGAGTGGGATTGTATCAGAATGCTCAATGGGGGTTTGCTTGCCTGGCACTTCTGAAGATACTATAGCTCTTCATCGGTGTCATTCATCACAACGCCAGAATAACGTCCACTGAGAGGGAACAACACCGGCAAACACAGAAGGAACACAATCAATGCAATGCAACAATATGATGCATGATGATGACAAGGCAACATGATGTGATTTGGGCTAATGCAGCTAGCAACAATTTAAATGGAGTTGGTTTGAATACAAGATTCAAATTCAAACTCCATATGTGGTTATTCAAATGCCTTTAATTGATTTTGACCTTATCAGCAGGCATACGTTGCTCAAACATTCATGGAAATGCCATAAACAGATTCTTTGGATTTTTCTGATCATTTTTATATATAAATTATTTCCATTGGGGTTATAGATTATTTTCAATGAATTTTTGAAGTTTCAACTGTTTTCTGGAATTTCCTGAATTAGTTTTAATTCGGAAAATCATTTACTGCGTCAGCATGGCGTGACTTTGATGTCATCGGTGAACATGGACGGTCTAGGTCAAACCTAACGTGTGGGACCTGCCTGTCTGTGTCATAACTGATTAACAGAGTTAATTAGTGCTAAGTGGAAAATAACCTAAGTTAATTAGGGCCTGGGCCCATATGTCAGTGAGACAGTGGGTTAATTAGCAGGGTCATTAAGTGGCTAATGATGGGGCCACGTCGACTTCGCCGGAGTTCGGCCGGCGGTGACCAAAACCGTCGATGGAAACGCCATGGGAATGCACTACAGGGGATGGTTTTGGGCGTGGTTTGCGGCCATGAGTTGCTGGGCTTCACGCGCATCCAGGAAAGTAAGCGGGAGGAGCTGTGGTGGCCTGTGACCGCGGCGGCAACAAGCGGTGCGGTGGCCGGAGTTCGGGCATGTTCGGTTTGGGGCTAGGGGCACAGCAGGTCGAACTGGTGGGCGCGCCCAGCTCCTGGGAGCGTGCTGAGCATGGGGCAATGCTGAGGTGCAAGCTTCAGGGGCTTCAGGGGCTCTCGGGGACGACGGCTAGAGGATGCTAGGGATGACGGGGAAAGGGGGAATCGGGTCAGCGGCTCACCGCGGAGCTGCAGGGATGGTTAGCGGGCTCGGGGACGCACCGGAGTGTCCGAATCAACGGAGAATATCCTCGGCGGCCGGTGGTAGAGAAGGCGACGGTGGAGACGATGGAGGCCGTCTAGGATCGCTTCCTTCGGTGCAGAGGTGCTACATGGGTTGGTTGAGCTCGTGGTCATAACGATGAGGCACGGGGGTGGCTTTGGCTGCGCGCAGTGTGAGTAGCGGCGGCCGCCGCGTTCGGCCGTGCGAGAGGGAGAGAACAGAGGGGGGGGGAAAGCACGGGGAAGAGTGAGTGGGAGACCAGGGAGGTGTGTGGCGTCGCTGGAAGCAACCAGCGCGAGTAGGCAGGCTGGAGGTGGCTGGGCGTGTGCGTGCGTGCCGCGGGCACACACCCTCGTGCCTACTAGCACCAGGTTGAAGACAGGGGAGGAGTTGGGCTGGGCTGGCTACAGTGCTAGGCCACACAGGTGGGCTGCAGGTAAGCCAGGTAAGTCCTCTCTCTCTTTTATTTCTGTTTTTCTATTAATTTTGCTCTGTTTTGATTTGATTCTAAGACCAAAAGACTTTCATAAATTCTGAAAATATTCATGGGCTCTCTCTGAGTTATTCCAGATGCCCTAAAAATAAATCCAGAAGTATTGGAGCTATGACTTATTTTGTAACATTTATTAGCTCCAATTTAAATAGGTAATGAGTTAATTCAAAAATCCAAAAATGTCCTAGAAATATATTCATCATTTTTGGCATAGGTTTCCACCTTAACCAGAAATCATGAACTCTTCTTAAGGCATTTTGGGCTAATTGAAGATTATTTTAGGTTGAACCTATTTGATTTGATCTGGTGCTAGGGTTTGATCAATCCCCATTTCAAATTCATCTGAAGTTAAACATGATGACATGAATGCTAATGCAACTAATTACAAGCATTATTCTAGGGCTGTGACAACCCACCCCCACTAAACAGGAATCTCGTCCCGAGATTCAAAACGTGAGGTAAGAAGACATAGGGGACACAAAGCTAGCACAATCTTCACGATCCAGGTTGCACTTCATAAGAACGTTGATTCGATCATCATCTTTGTCTCGACGTCTTGCTCTGAGAACTCCACCCAACATGACAACAAGAAGAAAGGAAAACTCTTGAAGAATCAATCTTCTCAAATATCGAGCAACTCAAGATCAACTCATGGAGTGAGACATTGAAACATCTCTCGAGTTGAGACACAAAAGATACATCCAGAGGAATGGAGTGAAACAGATGACGAAGGTTCACTTGGTAGGCAACAATTCCACGCTTGAATAAGATGGTGCACTAGTTTGAGAGTAGCGAGGAGATATATTGCCCTTAATACCACAGCAGGGCACCCTACGGAAGGTGACTGACGGAACTATTCCCTTAAGTGGCAAAAAGAATTACTTCTGATACAAGGATCATTGAAACTCTTCATACCAGGCTAAGGCAGTTCAGAAATGATCATTTGAAGAAGTTTGAAGGAATGGCATACTCAGTTTGGAAATGAAACTAGAGTTATAGAACAACTCGGCAAATGAGAGGCACATCCCAATTGATACCGAGGATATAACCTAGTAACTGAGCGTGCTTTCAAGAACTTGAGCATTTCCATACTCATCAAGATCTTACCAACATCCATGCCAAGGATCCTGGCAACACATCATACTACCATGATGAACAACGATGGAGAATGCAGATGCAAAGGGAGACAACACTTTCTCAGATTTCACCTTAGCGATGCCAAGGAAACAAAATCTGGATGATCTACCAAGAGACATTTAGCACTTCGCCTCTAATGTTCTCCTTGATGTTCTACATACCACAGTCATACTTAAAGCATTAACGTGGCCATGAAGTATAGGTTGGACTTCGGGAAGACAAAGGATACATATGGAACAACTTCTAAAAGAAGTCATATGACATCCTCATGGGGAGGTGGCTAAATTGCTGAATCAAGATACTACAATAATAGGCCTTCTGGCTAGGTGGGGTAGCCACAACATCCACTTTACCATTTTATAGAACCAATATTATAATTCTTGGGAAACGTGCCAACCATTATATCTGCCTGAGATTCAGATCTGGTTCATCACAGGATACTCCAGACTCAGTATGTCTGAAAACAAAAGTTGCAACACAAATCGATGAGATAACGTTGCGAGACTCTCGGGAAATGAACTATGGTAGTAAGCTCCAAAACATGAACTGGTTCTGCTACACACATGTGAACACGTTGTCCTACATAAGCATTACCACATAGTAGTCTTACAACGAAACACTACCGAGTTCAGGTGGGGAACCATCATCGAGGGTAACGAAGTCCTTACATAAGTCCGGATTAGCTCTTATGAAGAAACTTCCTATCCTTGAACAAATCTATCAGTGGCTTGGTGTGCTAGGGAATACATATGGAATGGAGATGATAAGTCTATCAAACCACAGAGTACTTCGCACCTGCATGACTGAGTTGGGATGATTCCGGAGGAGGCAAAAATAAACTTTCTCGAATTCACGACGGCAACTTGCATCGAATGCACATGAATTAGAGGAAATCACTTCTTTCATAAAACATATGCCTCATGAATGGAACACGGAGGCAATGCATACAAAGTTTCCAACACTAGCTTAATGTCCAACAAAATCATGGAGAAGATAAGGATGTTGTCGATGGGCTCAACAACACTTCATCCAGGTTTCCATACAAATGGAGTTCCATAACTATGTGAACAAGACGATAGCATTGGTCAGACCAAGAGATATAACGGTGTATGCTCGAGGAAACCACCACGAGTAAGACAACATTACAAACATCGTTTGTTCTGATTTGATTGGACGATATCCCACACTCAAATCAAAGTTTTGACAAGATAGTAGATCCAACAACTGATCATGAGGACCAATTGATGAAGATATCATCTTTCTTCAACACACACACACAATCGCAAAGATATCCATTCAGAATGAACTAAGTTAGGCAAAGCTTTTATCTTCCAACTCTCCAAGTTGTTGTTCAGCTTAACCAACTAGCTCAGGGGTATCCAACACAGATTCTTGGAGAAAGGGTGGTTTATAAGAAACCAACTCGATCACGAGCTCAACATAATAGTCAGGGAACAACCTGGTAATACTTCCGAGAAGATATTCGGAAAATCACGAACGATCGATATGTTATGAAGCTCGAGAACAGTCGTGCTTTTCTGGGCAAGATGATATGATCAAATAAGCAAGGGATTGATAATCCAAACTCATTGATCGAAGAGTGCACCAGGAAAATGGACTAGGTAGCACAATCTATCTTAGAATGATGACTCAATAACCAACACGCTAAGAATGAAATTATTGTCCTTTAACTAGCGAGCAACACAGTTGCTAGGAGTATTGATTTCACACATCATAGTTCACTTGTCGGCATTTCGTTTGCAATAACACGGAGACCGAGGAATGAACGATAATGGCGAGAGGTATCACTATATCAAGAGTTCATAGGAGGTGGTGCAATTCCCATGACATTCTTGACATAAAGATGGTAATACCCCAAGGTAGAACAGATCAAAGGCTGGATTGGCAATTTGATCTACAAGATACAATTGCTTTGACCCAATCCTAGATATGGATGAGATACTGGAGTTTGTTTCTCCTAGTCATTCCGGAATAGAATGGCTTGACGTTTCATAGGAATAATAGGCACCGATGAACACGAATGCACAACTATTCCTGACTATCAATTGATAGACGGAGGTCAGAATACAAGTGAAGAGGGACAACTCAAAGGAACATATGATTTTCTGAGTTGTAGAAACACAGATTAGCATGTCGAACAAGTTCAACATATTTCTTTCAGATAACCCATGCAGAAAGATAGGACTGGCATAGTCACAATACAGAATTTGGAACTCATCAAGACCACTCTGGTTGTGATCTTTTGGTTCAAAGGAACTTCTGCCATAAGTAGTTCATGGTATTTGGAAGAAGGAAATACCACAAACCTCGAGGACTATCCCAAGGGTCACTAATATCCTAAAGGAACTAGCAAACACTATCAACATGAATGAGTAGAGTGAATCTTGGGTCAAGAACCCAGGAGTAGAATACCTACTACTAAATGGCATCACGGGATGCTTTCGAGAATGATGGCCAGAATCATCACATTGTGAACACAAAACATGGTTGTATTACTAGGTGGTTCTCTAAGATGCCTAGGGTCATAGTAATAGCTCCAACATATATGTCGAGGTAATGGAGTACCCCAACATACCGATTAGTGTGGTTAAACTGACCCAAAGGGACATCGGGAAGGGGAAGAAGGGATTTTCAAATGTATTCGACTATCTAGAAACATGGGATGACTCGGACAACATAACGGTTGTAATCCTCAAAAGGATTGGAGACATAAGTACCAAACAACAGTATGCTAATAAACCATTTTTTACGGCGGTGTCAGCTCACTCCATGCAACATCTCTGAACTTGGTGTATGCCAGCGGTAGAACTTCCTGGCCTTCCAAACTTGTACTGAAGATATGTACCAAACAACAGTATGCATAAGTATTCGAAGACATACAAGAGCTACACACAGCCGTGAGTTACCAAAAAACACAACAGTTTGTGCATTTTTATAAATCTTTTATATGCATAACACAATGACATTTTTTTTGGCACTACTTCTGCATTTTTAGACATGCTATGCTAGAAATAACATGGTAACAGAAGTGAGTGAAATCATATAATATTGGTGAACTATGAAATGCACACACACCTTCAAGGCACAAATGCCAGCCATCTACAGTAGCTCAATAAGCTAATTCTTCCTAAAACAGTTCGTTGAAATTCCTGAAACTTCAGAACAACAATAGCTATTTTTTCCTTATCGAGAAAACAAGCAACGACACTGGCAATTAGCAGCACTCTCGATTCAAAATGCAACCTATTAGCAAGATTCTTAGTTACAGTTGAAGTCAGAAGAGAGCATTCACCTAAATTTAGCCAACCCAAAGTGTTGTGTCATATAAAAAATGTGGAGTTGTTATATGTGTAAAATTTGTTGTCATTGGAAATAAGACGCAATGTAGTGAACATAATCTAAGTGGAACTAAATAACTTGTACTGATGAATAAACAAATGGGCTAACCTTAATGCAAACTAGTCTCAACTTTCTACAACCTTTTGTTGGACTGGCGAACTGGAGGTCCTCGACCCCGCGGCTCCTTCTGCAGGCTCCATTGTTTGCCGCTCAATCGCAATCCATGGTGTTAAAGCGGGGCACGTCCACGACGATGGCATTGAACGGCCTGGGGTGGAGGCGATGGACTTCCTGCATGCGGCGGCGGCGTAGCTCCATCGGGAAGGAGGCAGAGTGGTGGCGGGAGGAGCATCACCGGTTGCCTGAGGGCGGCGCCCGAGATATGACAGCGGGATGAACGAGTAAGTCGGGAGTGCACGATGGAGGTAGGTGGCGGGCGTTGGGGAAGGAGGAGTGCGGTGCGCGGGGGAGGGAAGTGGCTGGCGTGCGGTGCAGAGAGGCGGTCGGCGCGGGGAAGGAGGGTGGCGGTGCGCGGTGGAGGGAGGTGGACGGCGCGGGGGAAGGAGGAGGGTGACGCACAGTGCAGAGAGGCGCTCGACGCGGGGTAAGGGGGAGGGGCAGCGTGCGGGGCAGGGAGGTCGCCGACGCGGGGGAAGGAGGGGGGCGGCGCGTAGGGTAGGGATGCCGCCGGCGCGGGGGAAGGAGGGGGCGGCGCGCTGGGATGGGCGGCGCGCGGGGCATGGAGTGGGCGCCGCGCTGGGAGGGGCGGCGCGCGGGGCATGGAGGTCACCGGCGCGAGGGAAGGAGGGGGCGGCGCGCAGGGCAGGGATGCCGCCGGCGCGGTGGAAGGAGGCGGCGACGGTGGGGGGCGTGGGTGCGGGAGGTAAGGGAAGGGCTGGTGCTGGGTGTCCTTTTTTTCTCGAGTGGTACCGTTCAGGCTGTTGGGCTCAATTTGGGAATTTTCCGATCGCTCCCTATATACGGCCCAGGGTAACAGAATATATACGTGAGATTCTGTGAAATTGAATGAATTTAAGAAAAAACAGAAAAAATAGGGGCTATGCACGCTCTTTGCTGCTTGCTGGCAGATGGCAAAGAGCTTTGCCATCAGCCAGCAGACCGCAAAGCTGCCACATGGCAGCTACCTGTGCAACCTGGGGCACTGGCTGGCCGATTTGGTTACTTTGCCATCTGCTGGCGGACGGCAACGACCGCTGCACCTTTGTCGTCCGCCAGCGGACGGCATAGCATGCCACGTGGCACCACCTGGGGGCGGGCCTATTTGTTTACTTTGTCGTCCGCTGGTAGACGACAAAGGTGCAATGGTCTTTGCCATCGGCCAGCGTATGGCAAAGCATGCCGTTGACCCCCTAATGGACCTGACCTGCCACGTGTGCCGTCCAGGCTCTGTGTCGTCTGCTGGCAGACGACAAAGGATGTTTCATCTTTGCTGTCTGCCAGCAGACGGCAAAGAGCCCTTCGCCGTAGCCTATTCAGTCGGACCTGTTGCCGTCTGCTGGCTGACAACAAAGGCCTTTCCCGTCCGCCAGGCATGCCTTTGCCGTCAGCCATGGCAGACGGCAAAGTGCCTGATTCCTGTAGTGAATGGAGATTTTTTTCTGGAGGTAAGTGATGATGTGGGATGAAGAGACAAGTCAGGGGGCACACGTGGGGACCCCAACCCACCAGGGCGCGCCTGGGGGTCCTGGCGCGCCCAGGTGGGTTGTGCCCACCTGGTGCACCTCCCTCTGATATTATTTTCACCAGAAATTCAGAAATATTCAGAAAAAATCATGTTAAATTTTCAGGGCATTCTGAGAACTTTTATTTTTGGGTCATTTTTTATTGCGCGGGAAATTCAGAAAACAGACAAAGTATAGCATTTTATTTATTTTAACTAGTAAAAATAGAAAACAAAAAGTAGGGACAGAAGGTAGTGCTTACTAAATTCATCAACTTCATACCTCTCAAAAATGATCCGTTAATAAGGTTGATCAAGTCTTATTAACACCACTTTCGATTAGCGTGAAACCGAAGAACTTTCGTAAATCACTAAGTTACCTCAAGGGGGATATGAATGTCCCCAACAATAAGCATTTCATATTTCTTTTTGACATTAGGTAGAGGTATTTGAAAACTTCCAATAGTGTTTGTCGGAGATTTTTCAATAACATTAATACCATTCACTTGGAATTGTTTCTTCAGAAAGTGCACCGTATGCTCATTACCATTGATATGAAAAGTGACCTTGCTTTTATTGCAATCAATAACAGCCCCTGTAGTATTCAAGAAGGGCGTACCAAGGATAATCGACATATTGTCGTCCTCAGGCATCTCAAGTATAACAAAGTTAGTCAAAACAGTAAGATTAGCAACAACAACGGGCACATCCTCACAAATACCGATAGGTATGGCAGTTGATTTGTCAGCCATTTGCAAAGATATTTCAGTAGGTGTGAGTTTATTCAAATCAAGTCTTTTATATAAAGAGAAATGCATAACACTAACACCAACTCCTAAATCACACAAAGTAGTTTTCACATAATTCTTTTTAACGGAGCAAGATATAGTTGGTATTGCCGGATCTCCAAGTTTTTTAGGTACTCCATCTTTAAAAGTATAATTAGCAAGCATAGTGGAGATTTCATCTTCCGGTATTTTTCTCTTATTAGTGATGATGTCTTTCATATACTTTGCATAAGGAGGCATTTTCAAGATATCAGTCAAGCGAGTACGCAAAAAGACTGGCCTCGGCATTTCAGCAAAGCTTTCAAATTCTTCATCATCTTTCTTTTTAGTTGACTTGGGTGGAAAAGGCACAGGTTTTTGAACCCACGGTTCTCTTTCTTTACTATGTTTTCTAGGAATGAAGTCTCTTTTGTCATATCTTTTATTCTTAGGTTGTGGGTTAGCAAGATCAACAGGTGGTTCTATCTCAACATCATTGTCTGGTTCATTATTATTTGGTTAAGTGTCTTCATGAACCTCATCATTATCTTTTTCATTATCACTAGGTGAGTTTTCATTAACAGACTGAGTTTCAGGATCAGAGATAGAAGTTTCATTCTCATTAACAGGAGGTTTTTCTGTTTCAGGTTCACTAGAAGTATGCAAAGTCGTATCATTTTTATTTTTCTTTTTCTTTCTAGATGGACTAGGTGCATCTGTGTTAACTCTTTGTGAATCTTGTTCAATTCTTTTTGGGTGTCCCTCAGGATAAAGTGGTTCTTGAGTCATTTTACCTCCTCTAGTTGCAACTCTAACAGCAAAGTCATGTATATTATGATTCATTTCATCAAGCAACTCTCTTTGTGATTTAGCAACTTGTTCTAACTGGGTTTGAACCATAGAAGCATGTTTTCCAATACCTCTAACATCATTTGAGATTCTAAATAACAAGTCACTCAAGCGAGCAATCATATCAGAATTGCATTTCAATTGTTTCATAACATTTGCATTGAAGTGATCTTGCTTTCTTATATAGTTTTCGAACTCATAAAGGCATTGGCTAGGATGCATATTGTGAGGATTGTCATTATCATTGAACTTCATTAAAGAATTTACCTCTACCACCTTAGTGGTGGTGTATTAAGCCCATGTATTTCTTCAATAGGAGGTAAATTTTTAACATCCTCAGCTTTAATACCTTTTTCCTTCATAGATTTCTTTGCCTCTTGCATTTCTTCAGGACTGAGATATAATATACCCCTCTTCTTCGGAGTGGGTTTAGGTGGTGCTTCAGGAAGAGTCCAACCATCATAATTTTTCAATATGTTATTCAATAATTTTCCACCTTGCCCAACAGTTCTTTCCCTGAAAACACAACCAGCACAACTATCTAGGAAGTCCCTAGAAGCATCGGTTAGTCCATTATAGAAGATATCAAGTATTTCATTTTTCTTAAGAGCATGATCAGGCAGAACATTAAGTAACAGGCAAAGCCTACCCCAAGCTTGTGGTATACTCGCTTCTTTAATTTGCACAAAGTTAAATATTTCCTGTAAAGCAGCTTGTTTCTTATGAGCAGGAAAATATTTTTCAGAGAAGTAATAAATCATATCCTGGGGACTACGCACACAACCAGGAGCAAGAGTATGGTACCAAGCTTTAGCATCACTCTTTAATGATAAAGGAAATAATTTGAGAATAAAGTAATAACGAGTTTTCTCATCATGAGTAAAAAGGGTGGCTAATCATTCAACTTAGTAAGATGTGCCACAACAGTTTCAGTTTCATAACCATGGAAAGGATCAGATTCAACCAAAGTAACTAACTCTGGGTCGACAGAGAATTCATAATCCTTATCGTCGATAAAGATAGGTGAAGTTGCAAACTTAGGATCACATTTCATTCTAGCATTCGGAGAGTTTTCTTTATACTTGCATAATAATTTCTCTAGATCATCTCTATCTCTGCAAGCAAGAATATCTCTAGTTGTCTCCTCATTCATAACATAACCTTCTGGTACCTTAGGCAATTCATATCTAGGAGGGCTAGTTCTAGCAGGTGTTTCAGGAGATTCCGTTTCAAGTTCATCATCAGATTCAACAACATCATGTTGTATTACTCTAGCAATTTGTTTATCAGGAAATTCACCAAGTGGCACATCATCATTATCAAGCAAGGTACTAGCATCATCATAAGCATTATCCATAGCAGAAGTAGCATCATCAATAACTTGCAACATATCAGAATTAATAGCATGTGGTGGTGTTGCAAGTTTACGCATAACAGATGGTGAATCTAAAGCAGAACTGGATGGAAATTCCTTACCTCCCCTCGTATTTGAGGGATAAATCTTAGTCTTAGGATCCTTCAGATTCTTCATAGTCATAATATGATAATAATCCCAATTGAGTCAACAAATATAGCTATGCTCCCTGGCAACAGCGCCAGAAAAAGGTCTTGATAACCCACAAGTATAGGGGATCACAACAGTTTTCGAGGGTAGAGTATTCAACCCAAATTTATAGATTCGACACAACGGGATCCAAAGAATATTTGAAGGTATTAGAAGCTGAGTTGTCAATTCAACCACACCTGGAGATTAATTATCTGCAGCAAGTAACCAGTAGCAAAGGTTTTGATAATAGTAGCAGCAGTAATGGTAACAGTGATAGCAGTAATTTTGTAGCAAGTGTAACAGTGATGATAGAAGTAGTAACTTAGCAGGAACAATATAAGATAAATTCGTAGGCATTGGATCAGTGACTTGTTGGATGATATTCATCATGAGACAATTATAACCTAGGGCGATACGGCACTAACTCCAGTTCGTCAATATAATGTAGGCATGTATTCCGTGAATAGTCATACGTGCTTATGGAAAGAACTTGCATGATATCTTTTGTCCTAGCCTCCCGTGGCAGCGGGGTCCATATTGGAAACTAAGGGATATTAAGGCCTCCTTTTAATAGAGAACCGGAACAAAGCATTAACACATAGTGAATACATGAACTCCGCAAACTACGGTCATCACCGGGAGTGGTCCCGGTTATTTTCACTCCAGGGTCCCGGCTGTAGAACATGGATATAATTTTGATAACATAAACGGTTCAGATCTGAGTTCATGGCACTCGGGCCCAAAGTGACAAGCATTAAGGATGGCAAAGTCATAGCAACATCAATCTTAGAACATAGTGGATACTAGGGCTCAAGCCCTAACAAAACTAACTCGATTACATGATGAATCTCATACAACTCCTCACTGACCAGCGAGCCTACGAAGGAATTACTCACTCACGGTGGGGAGCATCATGGAATTGGCAATGGAGAAGGGTTGGTGATGACAAAGAACAAAGATGCCCCACTCCGGAGCCTCGAACAGACTCCAGATCTGGCCTCCCGATGAAGAACAGGAGGTGACGGCGGCTCCGTCTCCTGGATCGTGATAATTCATTCTCCCTGATTTTTTTCTGGAAAAAAAGGATTTTATAGCATCGGTTTCAGGGTATGCGGGGCCACCAGGTGGGGACAACCCACCTGGGCGCGCCAGGAGAGGGGGGCACGCCCTGGTGGGTTGTGCCCACCCAGGTGCCCCTCTCGGGCAGGTCTTGGCTCCAGAAATTCTTATTAATTATATCAAAATTCCTCGCAAAGTTTTGTTCCATTCCGAGAACTTTTATTTCTGCACAAAAACAACACCATGGTAGTTCTGCTGAAAACAACGTCAGTCTGGGGTTAGTTTTATTAAAATTAGAGTCCAAAACAAGAGGAAAAGTGTTAGGAAAAGTAGATACGTTGGAGACGTATCAGTACGGCTGGTGCTATGGCAAATGAAATCGGCATACCTTTTGCTGGAGTGCAGGTCCTGTGTGGTGGGCTAGTGGTGTGGCCAGTGAAGTATGGGTACAGTCTGCTGGAGTCAGTCCTACATTTTGTGTCATTGGTTGTAGAGCCAATATAAGTGGGATACTGTCTCATTTCTCCGGCTCCACCATGTTTTTCAAGGACTTTGCTGGTGCTCCTTCAGGTTAGGCAATCACCCTCTTCCTTTTTGATGTCTGATGCACAAGAACATCATTTGAGTGGAAAAATATGGTGTGATGACAGATGGAATGTGTATTGATAATGGATGGGCATGGCATCTTGACATATATGATGAGTAAACAAAGCAGATGGCAGTGCAACAAAGTAGAAGAAATGCAAGACAACTTATGCAAGATACGCGGAATCAATAAAACCTTGCCAAAATAGAATAGGCACCTTGATGGGTGAACCTGACAGGCCATCTGCCTTTGACTCCTCGAGGTCAGAATAGTCATTAGGATCATATTCTGAACAACAATCTATAGGTGGGGAGCGTATGAGTTTCATCGCATCCAGAATGGCACTCAATGCCTTGGCGCCAATTTTGTAAGTCGTTGCAGTGTTCCACAATATTCTTCTGATGCGCAGATTCTGATATTCACTGTGATTACGTATAATATCTGAGAAGCATGAAAACATAAATAGTAGTGAGATTATCTTTGTAATGCATAGGATATTCTAATATAGGGGCGCCTTTGTAAACCCTTTTGTGCTATCACTGGATTCTGATGAGAGAGATCATGTGTGCTGTATTATGGTGTGCACATTAATATAATCTGGCACAAGTACACAAAAAAATAGGCTCCAGAAGTATGGATAGTTGGCAGATGATAGGTTCATAATATACTGTATAGAGAGTTTATTGCCAAACCATGATAACAAGAGCACACAACAACTATGCAGATCGTAGTGTACATAAAAGGGGTACACAAAAACCACGATATATAAATCGGGAAAGTGGAATTGGCTGGAAAATATGGTGTTGTATTGCCGCTACTAATTGAAAGCCTATCGATCACGTACAGGCCAGCTCTATCAGCTTTTGACTGCAGATGTCCCTGCTCCCCTTCCTGACAAGGAACATACTGTACTTACTAAATATAGAATAACAAAAGTGGAACATGTTAACAAACAGAAGAGGAAGCATATTCTTGAGGTTATGCTTCATTGCATACAATGTTGCTTGCCCACTCATGATGAATCACAACACCCAAAGAAATGCAATTCCATGTCGTCTCTCTATATGTGGCCACATGCATTTGGAAAATCAAGTGGGAGCATTACCTGGCCAATTAAATGTGTGTCGGTTAACTAATATCGGTATCATATCACAATTCGTATTTAAAGAAGTAAGCTTTGGACTTATGATTGGTGTGTTGTTTAGCTTCAAGAGATGGATTGCTGCTAGTGCGGCACAAAGCAGCTATACATATCATAGTGTAGATATAACAGGAAAACCGTAAGCATCACAAGTAAAATCAGCAAAGTGGAACTTGCTGGAATATATGTGCTAGTATTGCCGGTACGGCTAGAAAAGCTTCGGATACCAGCTCTCTTCAACTGAAGGTGCGGTACTGTTAATATCACTGTAACTCTCAAAGGCGACACAGCTCCCCGATTACCTTGCTAATCTTATAGGATTCAAGTGGGCAGGCCACTACAATTCCTATTCCTATGTTTACAAAATCCTACGAATCAAAGAGGCCCGAAGAGTTCAAAGTGTCCATCACAACCGAACGTATAGACCTCTACACTACAAATGTCACCGCTCATCTTCACTACAAGGAACATACTGTACTACTATCACACTCCCTCCGTTCCAAAATATAAGTCTTTGTAGATATTTCCACTATGGATCACATACATATGTATACAGATACATTTTAGAGTGTAGATTCACTCATTTTTGCTCCATAGGTAGTCCATGGTCCAATCTATACAAAGACTTGTATTTAGGAACGGAGTGAGTACTTATTAAAAAGAATGGAAGAGGAACATGCTAAATAAGAGCAAGAAGATTTTGGATAATAAAATGTTCGTTGTGCAGTGCCCATACATGATGAACCAGAGCGCATTAAGAATGCAACTCCCTGATGTCTCTCTATATGTGGTGCACGTGCTTTTTCAAAAGTAAAGTAGGAACATTAGCTGACCAATTAAACGTTATCTATTTTAGTAATATCAGCATCATATCAGATTCGTATTTGAGCAACAAGTTTGGAATTATGAGTGGCACATTGTTTAGCTTGATGGATTCAGGAGCAGTGCTAAGCAGGTACGCTGATGGTACTGAATATAAAGGCATGTCTGCATGCAAGTCGCGTGACTTTTGTCATTTGGGTCAGTCGACCATTTTAGGCGGTTGGATGAAGATCATATGTCTCCTAACCCTTCTTCTTCCTCGTCTCCGATTCTTCCCATACAAAACACCGCACGGGCTGCCGGCCGAACCACCAGCCCCGAACCCCCCCCCCCCCCCGCGCTCCCATGAACCGCCCCCACCGCCTGTGTTCCTCTGCAACCCCCACCCCCAACCCCTCTCCCACCCGCGTCGAGTTTTCTTTGATCGGTGAGGCCCCACCACCGCCCCCACAACCACTGTCCCCATCCGAGCCCCTTCCTTCGCACCGGCGAACTCCGGCGAGCTCTCACAAATCGACTGACCCAATTTTCAAATTTAGTCTATTGTCATTTAACTAGTGTGGAATATAAAAGGGGAATAGCATAAGCATTGCGAGTATAGTGTTGAGCGTGCCATGGTGGATCTGAAGGTGCAAACCAGACAAAGGCAACTTCGCAACCAATGTTTTCTTTCAATTAACAAGTAAGTGATGGACAAGAAATCAAAGTAAAACAGTGGCGATCTATTTTCTTCCTGTGATAAATAAGTTGAGCAGATACGAAAGAGTACAGCCTCTGGTGCGGCGCCATGTATGCATCTGGTGAGAATTTGACGGTGGTGCGGTAGCGATGGCTATCGGCGGCGGGGCGCAGTGGACGAGACAGTCGTAGGAGCAGCACCGGGAAGGTGGATGATGGAGGGGATGAAGCGAGAGGACGGGACGCAAGGATCCCGGTCCGAAGCCGTGGATGAGAGAGGTCGATGTCTTGTAATGGACGACGGCGTCGGGGTATCAGCACCGCCATGGTGGAGGAGGACAGCGGTGGATGGGGTGGCGGACGGAGGAGGCTGGGGTGGAGAGGGTCTTTTGGCGCCCACAGAGTACGAATGGGGAAATGGAGGGAGAGGGGAAGGGGGGAACCATGTCTTCAGGGCGCGCTTGTCTCAAATGCGAGGAAATTTACAAACTTAGCCCCCGTTTAAAATTTCCTACATCACAACAATATTAGTCGGTTGGAGATAGGACGGTAATCTCGCATACACCGAATATTTGCCGACGAGAGTTTGTTTTGGTGCCCACCGTGTATGAATCGGGGAGGGAGTCGATTTCGGCCGAGGAGACACTGTGTTTTGGTGCCCACCGTGTATGAATCCGGGTGAGAGGCGGTTATGTCACATTTGAGTTAAATTACAAACCTACCCCTATCGAAACCTGTAGAAATCAAGCCGATAGGCTTTGCGTGTCAGGGATAGGCAGTAATTTCCATCACGCAGATTTTGGTTTCGGGCGGTTACTGCGACTTTCCCTGCTTCATTCCGATTTTTGGTAGAGCACGTTTACCATGCCAACTCAATTCGAATCCAGCTTGTATTCTATTTTTGTTCGGGCAGGATCCATTTTCGATTGGAATAAAATTCTATATACATCATTTATATATATATATATATAATTCCAAAAGCACAACAAAGAATTCTGCTCCTTTATATGTATAATATGATTTACAAATACAATGATCTCAAAATCATAAGGTTGAATTCAAAAAATTTAAACCAAACTATGTTCTACTAAAATGTATGGATCAGTAATATCTACATATTAAATAATATAGATGCGCGTGAATTCATATGAGTATGCATGTTTGATAGATCAATTTTGGTTCGAGTATGAATTACATGTATCGTCATCTCGAATTCAAATATTTGAATCCCTTTTATGTTGACTCCTTTCACGTCCATCTCTCTCGCATGCTCCTAAATGTAGCTATCACTCTCTTTTCTCCAGCTCACCCGCACGCTCACTTCATGTTTCTCCTATTTTCGCAAACAGGGTCTCTCGACGTCTCCCTTGAGAAGTGTCACACTCTCCCTATCATTATACATTACACGGTTTTCACTATCTCTCACGTCTCTACCATTCTCTAGTATCACTAGGTACCTACGCTTTCTTTTTCACCGCCACACACACAGTCTCACTCGTCTTTCACTTTGTGTTTCTCTCTATGGGGTTCTCTCACACACCTTATATGTCTCTAGATATGACTCATACCACTAAAATTACTCTCTCCCGCAGACAAAACATTTGTTGCGGTCTCCTTTCCTTCCCCATCCCAGTTATAAGACTGACATTATTCATTTGTTTACCAATCAGACAAACTCCCCCCTCTCTCTCACACACAGACAACTCCTGCTTCCACTCCCCTTCCCGACTACCGTCTCTCTCACACACACACAAAACTCTCGCTTTCGCACCCCTGACTCATATTTCACTCACAAACATTGATCGACTAGCCTCCAGATAGGTTTATACTCTCGCACACTCGCGCTTCCACTATCGCGTACATGTCTCTCTCGCGCTCCTTGTATCCGTGTAGATTTTTCGTCCCTTCTTGAGACACGCCCTTTCGATCGTGCACACACACACTATCGCCTCATTTTAAGTTGACACCTCTCGCACACACACTCTTTGTGTCTTGTCACACATGCACTCTGTCCTCCTCCTGTCTCTCTCTCACACACACAACACACACACATGGGCTTTTTGCAACAACTAGCAAGATACCCATGTGTTGCATGGAACATCAAGATGCATTTGTATGAGTAGTTTATCTTGTGGGAGAAAAGGATGATCGAGGGAAGGCTTTATTTGGAAATGTGGTGAGGGGTGTGGGTATCTTTTTGCAAAATTGCCATAGTTTCCTTCCTATCCGTCAGATATAAATTGGACGGCCTATATTGCAGGATGGCAGTCACACCGTCATCACCAACTCTGTTTTTTATCTCTACTCTTATAAAAAGCATAGTCGGTGATGATGGTGTGTCTGCCATAGTGCAATATAGGCCGTCCGATCTATATCTAACGGATAGGAAGAAAACTATGACAATTTACCCGCACTCCTCTCCCCATTTGCAGATAAGGCCTTCCCTCGTTCATCCTTTTCTCCCACAAGATCTTGATGTTCCGTGCAACGCACGGGCATCTTGCTAGTAAGAGTAGAAATTAGAGATATACCACTTCTTGAATCTTGAAACCAACCACATTCCTCCCTTATCTCATCAAAACCGCCAAAGGAATATATTTTGAGTGAAACATAACATATTTTTAGTGATATATGTACTTCAAAACTAGACTCTTTTTTCTATCAAATCGGTGAATATGTATTAATCTACTTTGATCGTGTGGCCACGCATTGGCACATTGCTAGTAGTTATTACTACTGTATAATTTTTTGGACACCAGACAAACGATGGAGTACATATACGAAGAGAAGAGGTGCACACGCACAGTCGATCTCTCGCTATCTTGCACACATGAGAGTTACGTAAAGGCACCATTAACAAATTAACCCTAAAACCATAGGTGCACGATTGCTGCATGCGTGGGTTCCGGGTACGTGGTGGAGCGCACCTTTGTAGGAATTGTCAGCTCGCGTGATAATTTGATCCGTAGGAATGGATGGTCGGGACGACAGGTGAACGACCTGGAGGCGGTGGCTTGCCAGTTGCCATAGATCGAGTAGCCACGTTTAAAATATCATTTTTTTAGCGGGGTAAGAGTTCCGATTTTCAATGGCGCGTTATAAGTACTAAGTAGTTTTTAGAACGATTGGTATGGAGCAAAAATGGAATTTATAACTACTACCTCCTTCGCGTATGGTTGTATGGGTTTATGTTGCGAGATGTTGAGCCTGGTAGTTCTAGGGCAAATACTATGATTTCAATGTTTGTTTTCAGTAATGAAAACGGGAAGGGGGAAGCCCTTCTTTGATAAAAAAACTACTACTTCCGTCCTGGTATACTAGTCCCCATCGTATTTTGCGTCAAAGTTTGTCCTCGAATTTTACTTGTAAAATGTGAATGGAAAACGAGATTTTGTTATACCCAAACAAAAAAGGACTGGAGGGAGTGATTGCTCTGACATGGACGCGACCTCTCATAGCGCAGGCATTGAACCGGCGCGCCGGCCAAGAGGGCCCCACTCGCTGCAGGCCCGGCTAAACACGCCTCCTCGCCGCATGCAACCGGCTTCAGACTGCCCCGCCTGCCTCCATTGAATCCGCACGTGTGGTGCCAACACGTCCTTCCACGAGCCGTCTGGCTTTTTCGAACACAAAAAATGACCAAAATATAATTAATTATGCATGGTCTTGACTTGTTGTGCTCGCACTGGTAGCAGGAACTAGAGGTTTTTCTTTATTTATAACTCTCCTCACATTTTAATGGCTTTGAAGTGAATCATGGTTGTGGACATTATCTATGAATGTGCAGATATCTGTGAACATGAGTTTGATGTGGAAGTTGAACTTGGAATGTTGGGCTAGCGCGTGAACTATACCATGTCCAATGCTTCGTCTGTTATTGTTTGGAAAGTAATTGCTGTTATTACATGACCCAAAAAAGTATTATTTTGTGCCACATCAGTAGATGCACGGACATCACAACAGGCATGCTGACTGGATAAACATTTGAACCTAGTTATTACGAAGGAAAATTTGTATTGACAACAGTTTTAGATAGCAGGATATGCCTAGCCTGCTCTGCCTCTGCAAGCTTCTTTCTGGCTTCTTCCATCTCTTCGTTGGCTTGGGTGAAGAGAGCATCTGATTGCTCTTTTGGCTTCTTCAGGAACTCAACTACATTCTCAAGGGCTGCTGCACGCTTTCTATCAGCCTTTACTAGAGCCATGAGGACACGAACATTTGATGACTCCACCTGGCTTGTGTGTAATCTAGCATCATCTGGGAATTTGCACTTCTGTCTAATCCAGCATCATTAGGGAACGGGCACCTTGTGTGTAATCCAGCCTCATTTTGGAAACATGATCTTGAGGTTGACCATACTTCCCTCCTCGCAGGAACTGCATCCTGACATGAAGCTACTTCTTTTTTTAGATCAATACTCAGAGCAACCCAGATCCATTTGGTAGAAGCCAAATAAACAGGACTCAGAGAAGTGAATTCAAAAGGAAAAATATAAAAACAGACTACAAGGTGAGAACACCCACTTCCTACATCAAGCTAAAAACAAAAGCATTAGGATGATTAAGAATCTTCTTATTACACATCGAAGAACACGAGGCTAAGAGAAACAGAAACTACAACATATACACATTGAAGAACACGAGGCTAAACGAAAGTAATTGAAAGGGTGTTACTTACCAAAGCTCGTTTTACAGGTTCGGTGCAGCTCGTCTTTAATTTGCCACGCTCCTTGAAGATGTCCCCAATATCCCATGTTTGGTCTTCATTGCTCCTCTGCATGTTCGCACTCGTGGTTTTAAAATCTCAACATGGCAAGAAAAATATACTAGTAATACTCACGCATCTTGTGGGCAACATTAAAGCACTCGCCTACCATGTTAGATCATCCCCAACAGAAGTGCAACGCGCGGCGCTTTAAAAAAGTGTTCACAACACCGGAATAGCCAGTTTTTGCGGGCCCGGAGTGCTGATTTCGAGAAGTAGAGATAGAGAGTGGAGACTAGAGAGTAGAGACATAGATAGTTCTCAGCATAGATATAGCATAGATAGATAAAAAATAGATAGTTCAACTACTCCTCGTCGTCCGACTCCTCCTCGGTGATGTCCTCCTCCCACGTCTCAACGTAGGCGTGAAGATACCGATCATCGTCGGATTCCCAGGGCGATGCTGCTCCTAGCCTCATGTTGAATTGAGCGTCCGCTTTTCGCGTACGCTTGTCCTCGCGATAGGTGGCTCGCTCCGCCCTCCTTTGCGCGTAGAACTTGCGCTTGTTGATGATGTCCTGTGGGAAGCATTAGCGCCACAGCGCCATGGCTTCCTCATCCATCTCGGCGATGCCGAGACGGTGCTCCCGCCTCCGGTTGTCTCAACGATCATCGTCGGTGATAAGTCATGGCAGAGGCGCGAGCTCCTGCGCCCGCTCCCGCATCGGCACGTTCAGGAAGTTCAATGTTCTATGAGGCCACCGGAGGCGCCACGCCGACGCGTTGTACGCGCAGGCGGCCTCATGGGCAGTGTCGAAATTGCCGAGGCTGAGGCGCATCCCGCGGAACCGTATCTCGGCGGAGAAGCCTCCAGAGGGGCGCGCGCGAACGCCGCGGAACCCCCAAGTTTCCCGGTGACGCGACGGCATGGTGGCGCGGTGGCGGCAAGGTGAGAAAGAGCGAGGAGAGAGCGGTGGCGAGGCGCAGAGCGGGGAGAGAGTGGTGGTGAGGCACAGAGCGGGGAGAGAGCGGTGGCGAGGCACAGAGCAGGGAGAGAGCACTGGCAAGGCACAGAGCGGTGGTAGGGCATTGGATTTTATAAAGCGCGCCGGATGCCACGCGCCAGAACTAGCGTGCGCCCGACCGCTTTTTCCCGCGCGCGCGATCCTTTCCCAACGTCCCTGCTATCTATACTTTCTTCTCTAATGTTATATTTATTTTATATTTAATATTTATCTCTACTTCTCTACTCTTTTAAAAAACAGAGTTGGTGATAATGGTGTGCCTGCCATCCTGCAATATAGGCCGTCCGATTTATATCCGACGGATAGGAAGGAAACTATGGCAATTTTGCAGAAAGATACCCACACCCTCTCCGGATTTGCAAATAAGGCCTTCCCTCATTGATCCTTTTCTCCCACAAGATAAACTACTCATACAAATGCATCTTGATGTTCCATGCAACGCATGGGCATCTTGCTAGTTCTAAAGAACTTTCCATCATTTGCCGCACTACTGGTTGCAAATGAAGAACCTACCCAAGCACAGCGCGATACAGGAGCGACGCACAATTACAAGCTGATATTCTGTTGGACAATGGAGGCTATAACAAATTACTTTTATATGAACAATAGCAACGAGGAAATTAGAAGGGTAGGTATGAACAAAATTGGAACTGCACATGTACTGCTAAGAGATTCAATACACACATTACCAATCGAGGAGGAGAACGATGGTCGCGGCGGCCTCTGTGCATCATGGTCGGCAACGGGAGTCAGTTCATTGTCCACGACGTTGGTGCTTCAGCGCTTGGCGTCGGCTTCCGGGAAGCAGATCCGAGACCGTGGAAGACGGTGCCGGGGAATAGCCTCCGTGTACGACAACGACGATGGACTGGCTCCAGTGCGGCGTACGAGGTCGTCGATGAGGCAGATGCGCTGCGGTGGACGAGTGCGCCGATGTAGAAGGGGAGGAGCACGAAGGCTGCGGTGCCGTGGATAAGGCTATTTTGCGGTGGGGATAGAAAATGGGGAGTTTTCATGTGTACTACTCTTGGTGCCGGGGTGGGGTTGGCTGGGTAGGGTGAAGCTGAAGTTACCAAAACATCCCCCTACCAAGCGTCATCCGTAGGCCTGTTCTGAAGGCTATGATGTTAACTTCGCATTGCTCGAATCAGGGTCGCAGGAGATTTTCCCGCCAACCTCAAAATTTTGTGACACTGAACTCCCCGTGTGGCGTGTTGGGTGATTGGGCTAAGCAACTAGCGAGTAGTACTAGTAGTTAGTAGTACTAGTAGCTGCTAGTACTCCCTCTGTTTTTATTAACTCTGCATATTAGGTTTGACCAAAGTCAAACTTCCTAAAGTTTGACCAAGTTTATAGAAAAATATAAACATTTACCATAACAAATATGTATGATGTGAAAGTACATTCAATAATGAATCTAATGGTATTTATTTGTTATTGTATATGTTAATATTTTTTGTTATAAACTTTCTGAGAGTTTACAAAACTTGACTTTGACCAATGCTAATACGCAGACTTAAATAAAAAATGGAGGGAGTACACATTTGTTTTTTAGTTTGTAGTGAATGAATCATTTGTTGTAATTGTGAAATAAATATATTAGGCTACTGACTTCGAATGTAATGGTCTATACAATTCAATAGTTGCAATCATTGTTGAATTCCAAGATGTATACGAGGTCTATAGTACTTCACAATATGCTCAAACTCACATAATCCCAGTCAAATGAGAATCTAAATGCATTTCATAGTTATTACTTTGTAGGATGCAACAAAACCGACCATAACTCTACATCATCCATTATAAAAGCAACATTTTGAACACATCCCAATGTGTGAATGAAACGTGTAGAGAGAGCTTGCCAAGATGGAGCAGATAGGGCGGGAAAGATTGTATGTATGTGGACGAGAGAGTAGGAGGCAAAGTTAACGGGAGAGAGAGAGATAGAGAGAGAAAGAGAGAGGAAGAATATAGGTCTGTGAGAAAGATGGAGACATGTAATATATGTGAGATGCGTGTGCATCTGGATTCTGTACACGTGGAAGGAGAAGAGGCAACAGGTTTGATGAGAGAGCTGGAAAAACACGGACGAGAGGGGAAGGATCTTGTGGGTTGAGGGATTGATATTTTTGTGCGGGAGAGAGAGAGGGATTGGTAATTTTGTGCCGGAGAGAGAGGGGGGGGGGAGGAGTCAGTCAGCCGTCATCACATCATCCTGCTTCCAAATGGCCATGCATTCTCTAGTGTAGTGTGGTGACCGTCTTTGATCTCCTTGATGCCCTCTTTGAAGATTGAGGTGATGTGAATGCTGGGGTGCGGGGAAGCACAAGCGAGAGTGGTCACCATATAACCTTGGATGGGGATGAATTGTGTGCTCGGGGGAGGGGGAGTATGCGTGCGGTGTGTGTGTGTGCGTGTGTGTGTGTGTGTCAGATATTGAGAGAAATCAAACCTATGGAGAGAAATGTGTGTGTATGTGACGGAAAGCTACATGCTAAATAGGGTTTTCATGAAGAGATTGGGCGTGCGAGATAGAGAGCGATGTGCGGGCCTTGAGGTGGGCAAGGGCCGGGTGAGGATGTCAAAATGTGTGTGTTGATGCATGTGTTACATGCGATCGTGCGAGGGACGGACGAATCGAGAGAGATGGTTGTTGTGTTATGGATGCTCCTCTCTCTCTCTATCTCACACACACACACACAAGTACAAATAGAAGACCGTTCTCTCATGTATACACAACGTATCGGCATCTCTCTATGTCTCACTCATGCATGATTATTTGCACATTCACACCTCTCTATGTCTCTATCACAGCACACCGTCTCCACATTGCTCTTCCGCCACAACACACATATGGACACATACACACGTTCTCTCTCAGTCACACACACAAAATCAGTATTAATAAAAACTAGGGTGCACCTAAAATGTCCAAATAAACACGAACTGGAGCTAAATTCAAATACATGGAAATATTGTAGCGTGAAGAACTTTTCCAGGGAAAAAAGTTGAGTAATATTCCGGGATTGTTTTACACACAAAAAGGTTCGATGCATGTCCTTCGAGCGCGTCACAGTGACGCACCGTTCGATCGATCGCGCGGCCACGGTTCACACGCTTGCACAGGATTCCGTATCATGGCTGTGGTAACTAATATAAGCACCGCCTCAGTCTAATGTTTACGTGTACTAGTACGGTTTTCTTTTTAAGTTTGACCAACCCTATATAAAACTAAACTAAGCTCCCATACGCGCACTCATCAATATGCCGCCACCACCGTTGCACATGTCGGTGCCCGCCTGCTCCGGCCAACCATTTCTCGCCCATCACCGCCGTGTCGCCGCCATCCCTGTGCCATGAAGCCGAATGCTCGCCCGCTCATGTCGTCTGCAGTCCCTCCTCGCGATGCCGCCACGCTGCCAAGCACGCGAGCAGCTAGTGGAGCCGCATCTATGCACGCAGCGCATGAAGAGGAGGACGAGCGCATGCTCCAGCATGCCGGCGAAGAGGAACTAGCGTGTCATTGTCGTCTCCGCCCGTGCGGATGTAACATCCCAAAATTCTGAATTTTGGAATGTTATAATAAATAGATAGTTTTGATTGATTGTTTGATTGATTGTGTGAAATTGAGTGAAATTTGAAACTTTTTGAAAGTTAAATGAGAGGGAATGAAATGACTTTCCTAAACTTTCACCTTTGCTTTTATGATCTCCATGAATTCAAATTCTTTTCGAATACAAAATCCTAGAGAGAAGATGACATGACTTCTTCCATTTAAAATGAAAAGGGTTTTTGAAAATATTTGAATTTCATTTGGAAATATTTCAAATTCAGAAACTTTATGCAACTCAATGATTTTCACGAGAGAAGATAAAATGACTTCTTCAAATCATATGAAATATGAGTTGGAAGTTTCAAAGAATCAAAATTTAAAGTCTCTTTGAAATCATTTTCAATTTGGAGTTATTTGGATTTTATTCAAATTATTTTTTTTCTCCAAAAATAAAATATATGGAAATTAGGGTAAAATGATTCCCTACAATAGAAAATTGGAGAGAAATAAATTTGAACTTATTTTGGTATTTTTAAAAAGATTTTTATTGGATTTAATTAGAGCGGTAGCACTCTTTGCTTTATTTGAATTTTTGTGGATTTTATTTGGAGCTAGAATAATGTTCATGTCGTAGAAAATATTTTTCTGAAAATTTTGATATATTATATGCCTATATAATATTTGTATTTATTTTTGTTTTTATTATTTTTGTTTCTGGAAAAATGATTTAAAAAAACTTCTTCTCCGGGCCGGGCCAACTAGGCCGAAGCCCAGCCAGCCGGCCCAAGTCGCGCCGCCTTCCTCCTCCCGTGCTCAACCCGGACTCGCCGGAGTCCGAGCGAGCCACGCCGCCAGCCGCCCTTTCCCTAAGGAAGCCGCAGCTCCTTCCCCTCCTTAAAAGCCCGCCCCGCCGCCTCTCCTCTCCTCCTCTCGCTTTGCCCCGCGCCGCTCTCGCTGCCGTCTTCGCCCGTCGCCGCCGAGCCCGTCGTCACCGGAGTTGCTGCCGCCGTCGCCGGAGATCGCCGGAAACCGCCGCCGTTGCCGGAACCACCCGCCGCCCGACCCGCCGGTTTCTCCTGGTCCGGTATAAAACCGTCCCCGGTTCGCCGGTTTTCTTTTAGGTTTTAATCGGTTTTGTTAAACGGTTTTTTAGTTTAGTTAGTAACAAACGTTTTCGTTTAGTTAGTTTTAGTGAACTGTTTCGTTATGTAGATCTGTTTAGCGAACGTTCCTTATTTAGTTTTTTCCTTTTTCTGTTTATTTTTCGTCAAGGATCTATTTGTAATTATCTTTCTTACAGATTAGTTCCTTTGTTTCAAACTAGCACAACTTTTACACCGTTTATCCAAATCCAGCGAAACCAATGCCCACTTCTTCGTTATGATCCCCTCTATCTAGTAAAACAACTTAAACATGTTTTTCAAAATTTAAAATTTGTTTTTCAAACAGATTTGAATTCACACTTCTTTTGTTCATAACTCAAGTTTTATAACTCCGGTTTAGTTGATTCTTTCTGATAAGGCCAAATTCACTTAATTTTGGTACTGTTAGAAATTGTTTTCTGTTGCAAGAGTTATTTGCTTGGTTTTGAAGATCTCCAAATTGTTTTCTTCGTTCTTTCTGATCTTTGGAGTGATTGCTTATGTGTGATTGCTATTGCTTGCTTACGATAGATTGACCGGAGTGTGATGAGTAGAACTATCAGGAGTTATGAGTGCGAATCATCTTCATCAACCGTACAAGGCAAGTTCACACTTTGACCATATCCCTTTCATACCCAGTTTTTATGCATTAGTTTCAACCTTCGAACACTGCATGGTTAGGACTTGATAACATGTGGGTATTGGGAAGTAGTTGATGAGGTAGGAACCTATTGTCCTGCATTCTAACCTTGGGAGTTACTTCTACGTTATGCTCATACTGCTCTGCTAAGCTCTTAGACGTGGATTGGTTGAGTGATTCATGACCGTTGTGAGAGTTATTATTTAATGGTTAACATAAGGTGGCTAGTTTAATACACATCTGGGTCGAATGGTAGGGGCACCCTAGAGCACCCAGTGGTTTGCCCGGGCACCTGGAGAACCCAGTGCTTGCCCAAGGGGATCCCGGAGGACCCGTGTGATCACCCTATGGAATGCCATCTAGGCTCAAAGGGATCATAAGATTATTCATGCTAGAAACTTCCGTGTGCAGCCACAAGCTATTATGGGCTCTAGCATAGTTGAGTATGTCGCATGACCTCTTTTAGTGGTAGGCTAGCAGATGTAGGGGAAAGTAGGTGTAACTGTCTACCCAGAGTAAAGAGTTAATGCTTCTGAAAGACTGTGTCTCGGTCATCCGTTTCTCAAACATCATGAAGTGCGAGAAATCCAACGGAGGAGATCGAGTCTTGTTGGGAAAAGTGCGCAAACCTCTGCAGAGTGTACAAACTAATCATGATTAGCCGTGTCCCCGGTTATGGACATCTTGAGTATCTGGTTCTTGAATTATCATGTTGATCTCATCACATTACTTAATTAATTTGTTGGGTTGATAACTATTATTTAGGGATTGAGTTGGAGGAACCTTCTCAATTTTTTTCAACAAACTTTGTAGTTAAATAAAATATATTCCTTTGAGGTAGGGAAAAATTGGCTTTTCGCAAAACATGATAACCATAGAGCTTTCCACCAGCCAAATATGCATTTAGTGATAGCTATTATTCATCATTATCCTATGGTGTGAATTTTCCAGTACATTCAATGTACTGACCCTTTGTGGCTGCAACCTCTCATGTTGCAGGAAATCTTGCGACGAGTAAGT
The DNA here is from genome assembly GCF_002575655.3 of Aegilops tauschii subsp. strangulata. Lineage (NCBI taxonomy): Eukaryota > Viridiplantae > Streptophyta > Magnoliopsida > Poales > Poaceae > Aegilops > Aegilops tauschii. The sequence goes on along the minus strand of NC_053038.3, from coordinate 265,261,571 downwards.
GTTACGTTATGGTTACTATTTCTACACTCAACTTTGCCGTTGGTGTTGATGGGAATTTACAACCTTGTTGTTACTTCCGCTATTTGGATTGAGGTAATAGTATTTATGTAACTTTATACATGTGATTTACCTCTGTTATAAACCCTCGAGTACTGTGTGTCAGCATACCGATCCAGGGATGACACTTAAGCATAGAGACTTGACCGTCCGAGGTTGGGTGGCTACAAGATGGTATCAGAGCACATGTTGACTGTAGGACAAGACCCCTAGAAACTGGCAAGCCCATAGGAAAGATTTTGTCTACAACTTATTTTAAAAAAAAAGATGTTTTACCCCTCTTCTCTTCCGACTTTATTCAAATATTCCCTTTTAGTTAGACTATACCCCCTTTCCCCTTTTGACCACATGAAGATTCGACTGATGAGACCACTTCAAGGAGTACAATATATCAGACAATTAAGACCACTTCAGAATGAAGAGGATTTTATCATGCATTATAATAATGGAAACTACAACAGTTGAAGAATCTGAAGACTAGGAGAATTGGAAGGCTCTGAAGAATTCCCAGATTGGTATGACCTAGGAAAGTTACCCTTATGGAACTTGTGAGATTATTAGAGCTATCAATACCCGAGATCAAGGTGTATCAGAGAAAGACCGGAACACGGAGCATTAGAACTTAAAGTTGTGTCAAGAAAACCCCAAGACAGGAGATATCAACTATGGAATGATAGCTCATGGCAGAGACATGGGCATAAACACGACTATACATGAGGTTATCGTACGCCTATGCTATTGTCACCGTGCTAGGTTGAGCATGCATTTCTTTGGAAGGATTGGATGGTAGAAGGCTGATGAAGCACCTATCAGCAAAAGATGAAGTTTTAACCTTAGCTAGTGTATCGCTAGGACCTGGAGAATTACATCAAGAATTTGACGGACCCTTAGGAAGCCATATTTGACAAAGAAGTATTTCTTGAAGAACTCAGGACCAGAAACTGATAGTAGCCAAGCTGAAGGAGCAAAACCTAGAGATACAGGAGATTCGTCAGGAATTAAAGGACAATAGGATCATGGTTTATATCAAGGTTGTTGAAACCCAGAAGTTTGGAAACAACTCCAAAATATGAAGGACGTCATGAGAGACTTCGTGTCAACATGAGATGATCTGGCAAAAGAACTTGAGAAGGACAAGCACGATCGGAAGAAGCCATCAGAGACATGAACAAGACCTGAAGAGTTTGGCGACTTTGAAGATTTATTGACCTTTAGAAGACCAAACCCCTGTTATATACTTATGTTAGATGCGACGTTTGTGAGCTGTCATTTGTTTGATGTGTTTCGACACCCACAAAATAAAATCTATCTTTTCAAATATTTTGTTTGTATTGTGTGTATCCCTCTCTATCTCTCTCTTATCTCACCCCAAAACCCATGGACCAATAGAGGATGAATGGATATGACCTCACCTTTTCAGGACCAAGAACTCAATTGAAGATGGATCGATGGATTCAGAACATGGAAGATCATATGGAGAATAATCCTATAGTCGGAAAGGATATGACCCAGCATGCTCTTCAGCGCTTTGAAATAGGTGATGCTACTTGGTGGAGGATGTACCAAACCATCAATGGACGGCAAGGAGTAACCACTTGGAAAGAATTTAAGTTGACTTTGCCAAAGTCTCGGTTTATGTCCCAGAAGTTGAGGTCTTATGGAAATGATATGAAGAAACCTTGTGCATGCAAGCTTTGTGGAGAAATAGGACACAACCATAAAGAACACAAGGATGAATGCCCTAATTGTGAAGGAAGTCACCCAACTGAAGAATGCCCAACTAGGCAGATCACTTGTTTCTTGTGTGAAGGGACTACCCACTACCCTGCTCAGTGTCACATTTACCCCATGGTACAAAGAAACATCCAGCAGAAGAAAGAAGCAATTAAAGGAGCCCTCATGGAAATTTTAGAAGAACCTGTGATGAAGGAAGAGGTGGAGGACACACCCAAAGAGGACCCAATTAAACCCTGCACCAAGTCGTGCTATTCATGTGGAGAAGAAGGACACATCTCCCAGGATTGTCTAAATGGGGATCTAGTAGAATTCCCGACAAAGGAAGTAGAGTATGAACCACAGGAAATAGAAGCCCTGATTGGAATGGAAAAGTCCAGGAAGAGAAGTAGATTGGATACCAGGAAGGACCTGAGTCATATCACCTGTTTCAGGTGCAAGGAGTTAGGGCACTACCTCACAGTTACCCAAAAAGGAAGCGGAGGACCCAAGGAACCTTTGAAATTACAAGAAAACCTCGACACCTGTCGGAAGTAAAATATTTTCGTTGTAATGAAGCAGGGCACTTTGCCAGAGATTGTCGCAAGGAGAAGGAGACTTGTGATAATTAGTTGTGTCTATGAGAAGTATAGTAGTAGTAGTGAGAACATTATCCTTTATATTGAGGCGACGAGTTGAGTCATGTAATGCAAAAGCAAGAGATTGTAATCATTGGAGAATCAATAAAGTTAGCATCGTTGGTACTAATTGGATTTTATGAGTTGTTACTCTACGAAGAAAGATTTTGACCATTTTCGAGGATATAAGAAATATGGTCTATGGAAGAATTGGAGCATTTAAAGGGTGGTAGTACCCTGTGAGGACACTAAACCCCTGGAAAAGATGATGATATTCCACGAAGTGGACTTCGGACAAAATAAGAAGGAGTTTTGTCTCGATATGTGGGGTATCCCCAAGAATATGAAGAGATGAAGTACTATTGGATATAGAGGTGGTATAATGTTGGTAATATGGAGCAATTTTAACTCCCTGATGAGTCTGAGTAATCACATCTTAGTTTGGTACAAATAGAAGGAAATGAGACAATACAATTGGATGGATTTAAGAATGCTAGGAAGCTGGATGTTGAGATAGTGATCAGTTGCCCCCAATGATGAGTTCAAGGTTTACAAGTGATGAGATGGGCCATAACCCACAGGCCCCAGGACCTGCCAAGAAGCAAGCACACTCTTGCTAAAGGAAAATCCCTGGAAGAAGTTATGCCTTTACCCACCAACGATTTTATAGGAGTTTACGCAAAACCTGAGAGTTGTGGAGAAACGATAGATTTTTGTTGGGCTTGCAGAATCAATGGATTATCCGAACTTGGTTCATCGACAAGAGAAAATCTACAATGCTTGTGAGGATGACCGAGTGTTAGAATGCGAGATTCGCTAAACCATGTACAAGGTAATGTTTTGGGTGCGGGATGGATTGATCACCATACCAACTTACTCTTATTATTCGCCTTGCTATACGGGATGGTAAATCTGAGTGACTTACCCATAGTAGAGCGACGACGATCTAAACCCTGTTTAAACCTTAGAATGGTATAAGTATTTTCCCTTGTACAAGGCAGCTGTTGCCAATCGTAGGTCATACGGTGAGAATGAAGCCCAGACCCATTTCCTGCAGGACAAACCATAAATTGTTGACCACCATGAGATATCGATAGTTGGTTAGTATTGGCGCCAGACTGTCAGCTAAGAAGACCCAGTCACAGAAGAACCTTACCAAGATGAAAAGACAGAAGAATTGCGGTAAAGGTTATGCCCCTACCGGAAGAGCCCAGAGAAGGAATTATCCTGAATATCTGAAAAGATCAACACTGTCAACAATAAGGATGGAGTATATGAGTTTTGATGAAACCGTAACCATGTTTCTAAGGGTGGTAGCACCCCAGACCCCCTGAGACGATCGATGGATTTTGAGAAGACCCCCAAACCTAACCTATTTCTTTCTAGCCTCTCCGAATCTCGAGGACGAGATTCATCTTAAGGGTGGTAGTTTTGTAACATCCCAAAATTCTAAATTTTGGAATGTTATAATAAATAGATAGTTTTGATTGATTGTTTGATTGATTGTGTGAAATTGAGTGAAATTTGAAACTTTTTGTTGGTGTGGAACGACACCTATGGGATCACAAGAATCCCTACTACGGTTGCCGGGGCGTAGGGTTGTGAGGAGAGCAGGGCTAGTAGATAGCACAAGGATCATTTACCCAGGTTCGGGCCGCAAGGATGCGTAAAACCCTAGTCCTGCTTTGGTGGGTGTATTTCTGAGAGTTGTTGAGCTACCGAACTAAATGTGGTCAGTGCATGTTTCGAAAGAGCCGAATCCCTCTCCAGTATGCCATGGGCCTCCTTTTATAGTTGGAAGGGGCTGCCACAGGGACACACATGAGGTGGAAATGCGTACAGTGCTCTGAGCTTATCGCTCGTATTACAGGACAAGACACATTTATTGCGTAGTGTAGGTGTCCCCTTGCTTTATTGGGGATGGGGGCGAGGCCCGTCCCATCCGTCACCGCTCCTCCTCGCCTTGACACGCGCCCTGGCCAGTGAGGTGCGTGGTGCCATGTAGGCAGCCAGGTAGCTGAGGTGGCGCGATGGTGGATCCTTCACGAAGATCTGCATGCCGCCACGCAGGTGCCTGCCCAGCTAGTTAGGCTGGCAGCTGCATGTGAACGGTGGAAGCTTGGTTGGCGCGGGCCTGGCGGTGGCCCCGCTGGCGTCCTTGGCGAGGGCCTTGTAGGGTGGCCCGGCAAGGGTCTTGCCATGGCGCGTTGTCGTCCCCGGCAAGGATCTTGCCGGGGGTCTGGTGGTCTTCCTCGGCAAGGATCTTGCCGAGGATCGTCGTTTTCTAATCCTTGTCTGATCTTGAATATGTCTTCACAAAGATCTGCATGCCACCACAGAGGTGCCTTCCCGAGCCCTGGCCCCATGTTGATGACGGCGTTGGGGGCCGTGGGCTCAAGGGTGGCTCGCTCTATTGGTGTGGGGCGAGCTGTCCCGGCAAGGGTCTTGTCGGGGCCGTTGAGGCCGCCCGGCAAGGGTCTTGCCTAGGGAACCTGCTTCGTCCCTCTGCTCTTTGTGGTCTTGGCCTTGGCGTTTCTTTGATTGTCTTGGGCTTCGGTCTTACCTTGGCTCACCTCCCCTGCTCTGCGTGGTGCGGTCGTGGGCGCGGCTCCGACTGCCCTTGCACAGGTAAAGGGGTACAAAAGCGTGCCCCTATTTTTGTACACCGACAGGAGCCCCCGGGACTAGGCCACACTTAAGCATGACACGTTGTTGGGCCAGGCCCAAAACGGTGCGCGGGCAGGTGGGGCGGTTTTTACCGTGGTAAGACTCTTCGCGCGCTTCGCTTCCCACGACCCGCGCGCGCGGCGCGGCGTGGAGGGGTGTGCGTGACGTGGGCGGCATGCGTGGGGCGGTTTTCACAAGCATGCGTCACATCACAGTAAAGAGGTGGCTCGCGCCTTCCCCGTAAAAAGAGGGAGGCGTGGAGGCGCGGCTCATTTACTGAACGGGGCCGGGGCGCGGTCTTGAAGGCGTCCACTCCCCATGATCATGGGGTGGGGAGAGGTCGCTTCGCCCGTCCCCTCGGTTCTGCACGTCCGCCACGCGTCCCCCATGCACTTGGGGTAGCAAGCGGCGGGGGCGGGAAACTGGGCCGTCGCTGGTTGGGGCAGCGGGTCGGTCCCGATTCCGCGCGCCTCTGGTGGCTGGATTGGCCGAACGAGGCGGCCGAGTCCCGACCCCGCTCCTTTATAAGGAGGGCGAAGGGGGGATGGCGTCCCGCACTCTTCTGTCATCTATCCCCTCTTGCTTCCGCTTCTTCCTTTCACTCGCCATGGAGAAAGGAATCCTGGTCCTTCGACGGTGGCAGTGAGGGTCGCCACTCGACAACGCGTCCCTCCTCCTCCTGAGCCCGCGGTGGTGGAGCTGGCCGTGAGGGGAAGGGGTAGGGGGCGAGGCCGTGGGCGAGGCCGGGGAAAAGGCCATAGCGCTCGGGGAAGAGGAGGACGGGGCGGCGCGCCGGCCTTGCCCCCGCCAAAGATGCCCTTCCCGATGGAGGGACACATTGAAGACCAGCCTTGCGAGTTCTTCATCAGGCTGCGCCGGCCTCCGCGTCATCGTCTTCGTCTCCCTGCCGCGTTTGCTCGGGTGATGGAGCGTGACCCGCCCCGGACCCTCAGGTTGCACATGAGGTGCTGTGGGAACGGGGGCACGCGGGTCGACGTCGACTTCCCGGCTCCTCGGGTCATGTACCTCCGCCGTGGATGGAAGACGTTCGCCCGCATCCACAGCCTGACGGCGGGGCTCATCCTCTACTTCAAATTAATGGAGGACGGCCTGCTCTCCATCAAGGTCTTCGGAGAGTTTGGAACTCGCCTGAAATGCTGCGTGGAGAGCTCCTCTGATGGAGATTCCAACGATGGAAGCTCTTCCTCGAGCGAAAGTGACGAGGAGGACAGCGGGGACGAGTCCGACTAGTTGTCGGATGCCCCGCGCCTGGGCGGGTGCGGCAGCAGCAGCATCTGCACCTGGCCGCTCCTCCGGCAGGGTTTTGCCGGGGGTGGGGCCAGCTCCTTGAACTTCTCGGGGCCGTCTCCTTGGGCGGCTGGCGTCGGGAGGCTGCGGAAGAGGAAGAGGGCGGGCGGCAAGGCCGTCAACTCGGAGTACGCGGGCACCGACGCCTTCATCGCGTATTGCCGGTCCTGCGACTCGTCTTCCAGCTCCTTTCCCGACACCATCATCACCGGCCCGCCTATGGGCAGCCACCTAGGTGTTCTCTTGGTGCTTTCTGCTGCTCGTAGCTCGCCTAGGCGCCCCTTTTCCCCTCTCGCCTCCTTGACCTGCCTCCTAAGGAGAGGGACAAGAAAGGGATCACGGGCACCTTATCTCTTTTTTAATCTGTAAGCCTGCGGGCCTTTGTTAAATTTAAAACTTGTAATCCCCTTGCTCATGTTTTTCATCTCGCACGAACTGTACCTGTATGGGATGTTTTAAATGAGAAAGGGATGTTTGCCGGTTTTTTTGTTCCTGGGTAAATCCGGCGACAAGGAGCGAATCCTTGTTATTGTTTAAGATAAACGTTTTTCGCCCCGCAACAGGCCTTGCCGTCCCCCCACTCCACTCGACCGTTCCAGCGCTCTTGGCGGAGGCAGCGATGAGGTGGGCTTTAGGCTCCTCGTTTTACCTCCTTGCCGCCGCGGCTACAACCAAATCCGGACCCAGGAAATAATCCTTAGGTATAGGAAAAAGGGGAGCACGGCAGCCTAGAGATAAAAACGAGGTTTCACATACCCCAGTCCGGCTCCGAAATGCATGACAGAGGATAAAAGACTTATCTGGATCTGCAGCCCCCGGCAACCTCATCCTGCCGCGGTTGGATCCTTGTGCTTGCAGCCCCCGGCAACTCTGGTTTGCCGGGGTCGGGACGCCGGTCCGTTTTCTTTCTTCCAAGTAGCTCAGCAGAAGTGCTCATGTGCCCTGCGAACCAAAAGAGGACAGAAGAGAAACAGATAGACGCGCACTCGACCTCTAAGCTAGGGGTTAGTCGCTGCTGAGCACTATCAACCCTAACCAAGGAAGAGACTTGACCTAGCATGCATGCTATGACTTAGGGCGCCAACGCTTCATTTTTTTATTCTCAGGGTCTGCGCCTGGCTCTGTACAAAGGGTCACATGCCTTGCCGGCAAATCTTGTACAAAAGGTGGTTTGTCGGGAGGCCCGACAAGCCGCGCCTTACGGGTAAAACTTGCGAAGATGCTCAATGTTCCAGGAGTTGCTCACTGGGACGGCATCCTTGGTCTCCAGGCGGACTGCGCCAGGCCTGGTGACTCATATTACCCGATAAGGGCCTTCCCACTTCGGCGTCAACTTGTTGGAATTTTGGCCGACTGAACGCGCCGAAGAACAAGGTCTCCTTCCTCAAAGCTTCGGGCATGAACCTTGCGGTTATGGTAGCGGCGCAAGGCTTGCTGGTAGCGTGCTGCTCTCACAGCCGCCCGAAGACGATCTTCCTCAAGGAGCGTCGCGTCATCTTGGCGCAACGGCTCTTGCTCAAGCTCATCATAAGCGAGCACTCGAGGTGACTCGTATATGAGTTCCGTGGGGAGAACTGCTTCTGCCCCTTATACCAGGGAAAAAGGTGTCTGGCCGGTGGCTCAATTTGGTGTCGTCCTGATCGACCAAAGAACCGCTGGCAACTCATCAATCCAGCGCCTTCCACTCTTGTGCAGCTTGTCAAAGGTCTTCGTTGTCAGGCCTTGCAACACTTCAGCATTTTCCCTCTCAGGTTGGCCGTTGCTCCGTGGATGTGCCACGGAAGCAAACCAGACCTTGCTGCCGAGGTCTTGGATGTACTGCATGAAGGTGTGGCTTGTCAACTGCGTGCCGTTGTCGGTGACGACTCTATTTGGCACACCAAAACGGCAGACCAGTCCTTTGAAGAACTTGACAACTGACTGAGCAGTCACCTTCCTCACTGCTTCCACCTTCGGCCACTTTGTGAACTTGTCGATTGCAATGTACAAGTACTCAAAGCCCCCGACAGCGTGGGGGAAAGGGCCCAGTATATCGAGCCCCCAGACCGAGAATGGCCAGGAGAGAGGAATTGTTTGAAGGGCTTGAGCTGGTTGATGAAGCTTCTTTGAATGGAACTGGCATGCTTCACACTTGGTTACTAGTGCCGTCGCAGCCTGGAGGGCGGTGGGCCAGAAGAAACCTTGCCGAAACGCCTTCCCGACAAGGGCCCTCGACCCTATGTGGGAGCCACATATGCCTCCATGTATCTCCGCCAACAGCTCCAGTCCTTCCTCCCGAGGGATGCACTTGAGTTTCAGACCATTCGGCCTTCTCCGGTACGGGACGTCATCGACGAACTGGTACAGGGCGGACCAACGGGCTACTTTCTCCGCTTCTTCCTGCTCCTCAGGAAGCTCCCCTGTTTGGAGGAATTGGACGGTATGCTGTGCCCATGCCGGAGCCTGGGGCTCGACGGCAAGGACCAAAGGCATCTCTTCCGCCATGGGAGCGGCTGTCTCTACGGCCAGGGCTTGACGCCCCGCCGGAGCCAGCTACTCTTGGGCAGGCTCAGCGTCCGCGGCAACACCCTTGCCGGCAGCCCCAGGGCGCTCGGTAGGAAAGTACTTGCTGGGACCTGATTTCCTCCGCTTGTTCTGCCCCGCTGATGGTTCGACGGATGGTTGAGTTAACCGGAGCAAAAAGGTACCTGGTTCCACACGTAGCTTGAATGCGGCACGCTTTGACAAGTATTCGGCAATGTTGTTCTCCGCTCGGGGGACGTGCTCCACCTGGATACCGTCAAAGCGTTCCTCCAGCTTCCTCACCTCATCTACGTAAGCTTCCATCAATGGGCTCTGATAATCCTTGTTGACCTGCCTGACAACAAGCTGCGAGTCACCCCTGATAATGAGCTTCTTAACCCCGAGGTCTGCCACGATCCTGAGACCGGCAAGCAATCCCTCATACTCAGCAGTGTTGTTGGTGGACATCTCCCTGGGGAAGTGCATCTGGATCATGTACTTGAGGTGTTCTCCGGTGGGTGCGACGAGTAGCACACCGGCACCGGCACCTTGCAGCGAGAAAGCCCCATCAAAGTACAAGATCCAGTCGCGGTCTGCTTCCTTGTCGGGGAGAGTGGTCTCCTGGATTTCTTCGTCAGGCGTCGAGGTCCATTCTGCGTTGAACTCCGCCAAGACTCTGCTCTGAATTGTCGAGGTACTTTCAAACCTTAAACCGAAGCTTGACAGCTCCAAGGCCCATTCCACAATCCTTCCGGTTGCGTCTGGGTTGTGCAGTATCAGTTGCAACGGGAGGCGGGTGACGACAGTGATCTCGTGGGCTTGGAAGTAGTGAGCAGCTTCCTCGAGGCCATAAGGAGGCCGAAGAGCAATTTTTGCACGCCGGAATACCTCAACCTAGCCCCCTGCAAGAGGGAGCTGACAAAGTAAACCAGGTGCTGCATCATCTTCTTCTTTGGCACCACCTCACTCGACTGCGCGGGTACTGCCTTGGTGGCATCAGACTCTGCCGGGGGCCGTGCCTCATCGGCACCAGGCCCTGCCGGGGGAATCTTTGGCTTTCCATCCGCTGGTTCTGCCGCCATTGCTGCCTCCTCGTCGACCTCCCTCTATGCCACCAGTGCGGCGCTGACCACTTGATTCGTCGCCGCCAGATACAGCAGCAACGGCTCTTGTGGTTTAGGCGCAACCAGTATTGGCGTGGAGAAAGGTATTTCTTTAGATCCTGCAGTGCTGCCTCGGCTTCTGGGGTCCACTCTATTGGGCCTGCCTTCTTCAAGATTTTGAAGAAGGGAAGGGCGCGCTCGGCGGACTTGGAGATGAATCGGCTCATGGCGGCAACGCAGCCGTTGAGCCGACGCACATCCTTGATCCGCTTGGGCGCCTCGATCTGCTCACTAGCCTTGATCTTGTCTGGGTTTGCCTCGATCCGGCGCTGTGACACAAAGAACCCGAGAAGCTTGCCGGACGGAACGCCGAAGACACACTTCTCAGGGTTTAGCTTGAGGTTGATCTTCCGCAGGTTAGCAAATGTCTCTTCCAGATCTGGCACAAGAGTTGGCCTGTCCTTGGTTTTGACCACTATGTCATCCATGTAGGCCTCCATATTTCTATGGAGCTGAGGTTCAAAACCAATTTGGACTGCTCTTGTGAACGTTGAGCCAGCACTCTTCAACCCGAAAGGCATCCGTAAAAAGCAATACGTACCACATGGGGTGATGAATGATGTCTTCTCTTCATCCTCTTTCGTCATGAAGATCTGGTGGTAGCCTGAGTAGGCGTCGAGGAATGATAGAAGATCGCACCCGGCCGTGGAGTCAACAATCTGGTCGATGCGCGGCAACGGGAAGGGGTCCTTAGGGCAAGCCTTATTGATATCTGCGTAATCAATACACAGTCTCCACTTCCCATTCGCCTTGCGCACCACTACCGGATTGCCCAACCACGTCGGGTGGAGCACTCCTCTCACCAAACCTGCCGCTTCCAACTTCCTGATCTCCTCTGTGATGAACTCCTACCTCTCCAGAGCCTGCTTTCTAACCTTCTGCTTGACGGGCCGCGCGTGAGGGCAGACAGCTAGGTGGTGCTCAATCACCTCCCTGGGAACACCGGGGATGTCGGATGCTTGCCATGCAAACACGTCGAAATTCGCCCGCAGGAAGGTGACGAGCGCGCCTTCCTATTTGCTGTTGAGGGTGGAGGCTATGGTTATGGCCCCTCCCGTGCCATCCTCCTTGACGGGCACCTTCTTGGTTTGCGGTGGCTCGGCCCTGGGTCTCTTGCTCTTGTCGGTAGAGCTCTCTGGCACGTCCTCGACGGTAGCACAACACTCCGAGGAGGTGCGCTTGCCGGAGTGGGTGCGAGAGGTCTTGCCGGGCTTCTTCTTCCCTCCTGGGGCTTCAGCGGCAGGAGCAGGTGCCTTGACGGCAGCCGCTACAACTGCTTCTTGGTAGAGCTGGTCGACGCAGATCAGCGCGTCCTTCTTGTCGGAGGGGACGGAGATGATGGTTAACGGCCCAGGCATCTTTAGCATGTTGTAGGCGTAGTGTGACGCTGCCATGAACTTGGCTAGTGCTGGGCGGCCGAGGATCCCGTTGTAGGGCAAGGGGATCTCGGCTACGTCGAAGACGATCCTCTCCGTCCTGTAGTTCAACTCTCCTCCAAACGTCACAGGCAGTGTGACCTTTCCCTTCGGCTGGGTCCTCCCCGGATTGACCCCTTGAAACGTGCCCGTTTCCTCGGGGTCTCCATCAGGGATTTGCATCTTTTTGATCACGACAGGCGAGATCAGGTTCAGGCCGGCCCCGCCGTCAACCAACATCTTGTTCACTCTGAGGTTGTGATACGGGGCTAACCCGGTGTAGGCCGATCTTTCACGATTGGAGTGGGTTCCCTCGAAGAACACGATGAACATGGGGAAGAATGGAGAGAAAACACAAGGGGAAACACTCAAGAACAAGTCCAATCACACATCCACTACACAATCAAACACACAAGATCCACAAGGTACATGAACAACAAAGGGAAAGATACAAGGTAAGGTTCAGCTCCATGAGGAGGTCTTGAAGGGGGCCGCCCAAGACGGGGGTCTTGATGATATATCCCGCAGGATCTTCTCCTAGATGGAGGTCTTGGCCTCCATAAGGAGTAGTAGTCTCTCTCTCAAGAGTAGAGTGGTACAAGGAGCAAAGCTCTCTATCAAATGAGCTATCACTTTGCTAACCCTAACTAGGAGCAGGGGGAGTAGTATATATAGTCTAAGCCACGAAGGGTAAGTGGGAAAGAGAGATACATGGGCCTCTGGCCCGTGGCTACGCGCAGGCAGGCGCCGGATGTCCGGGCTGGGGGCTGGATGTCCAGGGCTTCGCTAGGCGCCGGATGTCCGGGGCTTGGGCCAGATGTCCGGGCTGAAGTGGCCAAACTTCGGGTGCGTTCTGTCGTCGATGCCGGATTTCCAGGGGAAGGGCCGGATGTCCGGGCTTTGGCGAGGCGCCAGATGTCCGGCCGCTGATACTGTTGGCCGTCTGTTGGTGCAGCTCCTTGGCGGCTGCACAGGCGCCGGATGTCCGGCCTCTGGCCCGGATGTCCAGCCACTATAGCTTCAGCAGCTCCATCTTCTTCCATCGTCGCTTCCAGGCTTCCCTCGCAGATGGTGTAGTTGTTCCTTGGCGCTTGCACTCCTCCTCAACATCCATGAAGCTCCGACAATACCTATGGATGCACACGGGTGAAGTGTCAAGTAGTATACCGTCCTCGAAGGGGTCAAGTGAGCACGTGTAAAGGAGATGATTCACCTTTGCGTATGTGAAGTAGATGTCGCACGTGTCACTTGCCAAACGAACTCTTGACATGGTGATGTCCATAGGATGCTCCGCATCATCTCCCCTCCCTTGGGAAAGATCCGACCTCGGATCGAAAACCAAATCACCATGGGAAAGAGATGGCTTTGCCGTGTAGAAGTGGACCTTCACCAAGTACTTGTCATCTTGAAGCTCGAAATGGGCACTCTCCAATGTCGCACCGTCTTGTGATTCCTTCAAAAGGAGTAAGGACAACAAACACTTGGAAAAACAATTGTGGTTAGCGTTAGTGCAAAACCAAGCATTCAAGAGGTGATTCACCAAACAAGTGTCGTCATCATGCAAAGCATATGGTGTGACAAAGGATTGAGACATGGCATGTAAGTATATCAATCGAGCACAAGCAAAGATATCATGGGGACCAGCATGTAAATGGGAGGTAGAGATGCAAATATGTGAGTCAAGAGAATAAGCAATGGGACATGGCATATGTGAAGTGATGACATTGTTGCAACCAAACATATGAGAGGAGCAAATAATCCAAGAATTGGATGCAACACACAAGGCATATATATCATGATGCATGGAATGGTTAAATTGACAAGTCGAAGCAAGATCTCTACCAAGTGTGCAATCAAGTGATCCAAGATGAACAATAATTCTCATGGGGACACTACTAGGAAAAGGCCTGCTAGTGGCGCACCTGTTTTGGCTACTAATGGCGCAGTACAGGTGCGCCACTAGCATCACGCCATTACAATTTTTTACTAATGGCGCACCACAGGTGCGCCATTAGTATATCCCACGGGGCGCCATTACTATCTGACTTAGTAATGGCGCACCACATAGAAGTGCGCCATTACTAACTCTTTTTTTCAAAAAAAATTCAGAATTTTTTTTTCAAATTTTTTTATAAAAAATTTCACAATTTTTTTCGTTTTTTTCTTAATCTCACGTCACTATGGCTTAATCTCAAGTCAAATCACACTCCGTGGTGAAACTTCCCGGAAGGTCACCCATCCTCACACTACTCCAGCCCGAGCACGCTTAACTTCGCAATTCTATCCAACCCCAGCACCAGCTCACTTCACAAGCACTTGTTGATATATCTATCATATCAATTCTATTAAACCTTGTTGATGTCTAGGACTTTGTTCATGTTCATGAGTGTGATGAAATTTTGAAAAAATATTGCAAACTTCCCGGTCATATTATGTATCATATTTTGAAAAAAAATTCCAAAAAAAAGTTGTTTTGAAACCAATTTTTTTTCTGCTACTAGTGGCGCACCTAGTAAGTTTGAATTTTTTTTCATTTTCCCCCTCTAGATCTTAAAAGCCCCGTATCTTTCATTTTGTTTGGTTTTTGGGGATTTTGAAGATGTTGAATGGGGTTCCCCCGGTTCAAATCGTATGTAACTTTTCGAGTAGATGATTTTTCATATAAAAAACTTTTTAATCCGAGTTCGTATGCAAAAGTTATGCCCATTTTACAAATTCCAGAGAGATTTTGCAAATAAAGTAGAAATTCATATTTGTAAATTTTCCCAACAACTAGACCACATATCACATGGGAAACTTATTTTATTTTATTTTTTTGACATTTCCATCATTTTCTTTTATTTTTTCTAAAACTGAAAAGGCGGTCCACAAGGGGGGTGCATTCGATGGATTTTTTTGGGAAAAGTTAGTAACGGCGCACCGTGGGTGTGGTGCGCCATTACTAGTTTAACTAGTAATGGCGCACCACACCCATGGTGCGCCATTACTAACTTTGAAAAAAAAATTGTTAGGAGTGGCGCACCGAGGGTGTGGTGCGCCATTACTAGTTAAAACTAGTAATGGCGCACTGTCCCCTCGGTGCGCCATTACTAGTTTTGAAAAAAAAATAAAAAAATTGTTAGTAGTGGCGCACAGAGGGAGTGGTGCGCCATTACTAGTTAAACTAGTAATGACGCACTATCCCCTGGTGCGCCATTACTAGTTTTGAAAAAAAATAAAAAAAATTGTTAGTAGTGGCGCACCGAGGGTGTGGTGCGCCATTAGTATTTGGACACTAATGGCGTACCAACATATGGTGCGCCATTAGTATATAGTAGTGGTGCACCACATGTGTGGTGCGCCATTAGTGTCCATATTATCTATAGCCCTTTTTCTAGTAGTGGGAAAGCAACACAAGTAGTATGATCCATAATATCCATGATCATGGTTTGGGGGTTCTCAAAAGAGAAGGATATCACCGTGAAAGCGTGTCCTTGTGCGTCCTTCACAATGCCGAAGTACAAGCAAGTGTGATATAGAATCGTCGTGGTAGAAGGTGGTTCGCTCTCAAGAGCTCGAATGGTCAACTCACGTGAAGCGGAAGTCGACACAAAGTCCAAGTATCCTACACATGCACACAACAAAACAAAGAACGTATGCGCATGGTAGATAAACACATCATCCATCATGATGGTTCTCTTCTCTTGCACATAACCATTAGAAACACAAGTGCATGAATAATATGATGCAACAATGGCAATATTCATGGCACTAGGTATATGGTGCAAAGAGGTAAGACAAGCATGCTGCACAAGGAATATGTCAAAATCTCCAATCATATGTGAGAATGCTATGGGGGAAATCTCATTAGCAAGACTAAAAGCATTGTTGCACTCAATACATGTCAAATCATCTAGCATGATAAAGGCAACATATGGAGATATATGACAAGAAGCAATAACAATCATGTGCAAAGCATGTAGGTGGTTGTCATCAACCGAATGAAATGAGCAAGTATGAATCATTGGTGATGCAACAAGGAAAGCAATAGTAATCAAGTCGTGCAAACTAGTGGAGCAAAGATACAACACACTAGGGGAAATCATGGCAATCATGTCATGTGACCAAAGAATAGGCATAGGCAATGTACATGACATATCACAAGCACGAACACAAATCAAGATCATAGTATCATCAGAGGCATGGGGCACAAAGCAATCATGGCAATAACAAACAATATTTCCACCACGCTTGCAAATACACATACAAGTACTAGAATCAATTATCATGTGTAATGCAAAGCATGGGTCACAAATGCATGGCAAAGGCATATGACTGGGCATATCATGCAAAGTGAACATGGCAAGATGGGCAAAGGATATATAATGGACAACAACCCATAACCATGTGAGGGTCATGTAGAAGAAATGCGTGAAGTTTTTGCGCGAAGTGAGCGGTGGGAAAGGCAATCCATGGGATCCCAAGTCATCATTGCTCTCTAGAGCTCGTTTTGTCAACTCATGGGATTGCGAGGTTGACAAGTATTCATGGGTACCTACACAAAAGAGACACAAACCAAAGAAATTGTGCGCATGGTAAATGTACACATCATCCATCATGATGTGTATGTGCACGTGTGAGTTAGCACAAGATAAGCATCGCTCAAAGAAATTTGATGCATGGTATAAGAACATGTCATCCATCATAAAAGAATAGTTGTTATGTATAACACGATGGGGATGCAAATTGAGCATACTAGTATATGGCACAACAATATCATTATGATTCATGGGGAGCATATTGTGCACACAAGTAGCGGGATCATGCAAATGATGGGATGGATCAAAATCTCCTAAAATGTATGAGGAAACTATGGGGGTCTCCTCATGAGCAATATTGGAAACATCATATGGAGAAAATGGATAACATCCAAAACAATGCATATCCGAAGCTAGGTGGTCATGGCATGGCATATGAGATAAATGATGCAAAGGAAGCATATCAATATCATCACAAGAAAAACAAATGCCAATAACCATGGGTTTGTCATCTATGCCATAAGTGCAAATTGGGTTTATTTTAATGGCATATGCATAGTCAGTATGAATAGATTGCAAATAGTATTTATGATTGATCTCATTCATAGCATATGACAAGTCAAGCGGATTGTCAAACATGATGTGACCGAGAGAATTGTCACAAGAAATCCTATGTAACATGGCATCACAACTAATAGACTCCACATGAGAATCATCATACTCATCATAAATGGGCAAGAAATCATCACATGAGGAAGTCGCACTAGCATGAAGCATGGAAATAGGTTGATCAACATCATGCAAGCAATCAATGTCAAGAATGTCCACTAGTGGGACTAGAGCATCACCTTCACCTATGTTACCTTGTTCATTCCACTCAAGTGGTGTAGGTGAGGTGGCAAAGACCAAATGGTGGTCATCTTCATCTTGATGGAACCATGCGGGGGGTGCATCATATTCCACCATGGCCATCGTCTTGTCCACAGGAAGGATGTAGTCGTCGCGAATCGGCGCGTTATCATATATGGGACCTAGCACCAAATGAGTAGACACAATAGAGTTAGAGGTTAAGTCGTTAGAAATCGAAGTGGCCTCACTCTCTCTATGTGGTGGTTCACTCACTCCCTCAAGGTAGGTGCACTCAAAGTCACATATGGTGGAGTCACTCATCTCACTCAAGTGGTGGGGGTTGTGGCTCTCCTCACATGGGAATTGGGGAAACTCGTCATATATGGGGCTAGTGGTGAAGACACTCTCACTCTCAATATGGTGGCACAAGTCACTCAAGTCATCATACGTCACCGTGGTCAAAGGGAAAATCCCATGCTCAACCATCTCGTCGTTGTCACTGTGGATGAAGGCCGAAGATGGCACATCATCACTCTCGCCTCTTAAGATGGAAGCATCATCATTGCTCGTCACCAAGTCGCTCGCCTCCAAAGCGTGGTCCTTGAAGGTCTCCGTAGTCGTACTCGTCGCCGCACCATCTTGAAAAAGAGTCGTGGAGGACTCGGCATCATCAATGCCACAAAGAGGGATGGCGGTGAAGTCGAACTTGGGAGCATCGTCTTGGAGATCATCGGGCTTGGACATCTTGGTGGTACTAGCCTCATGCTCGTCGTCTTTGAGTTTGGTCTTCGAGAAGTGTGCTTGGGGTAGAGAAGCCTTGGCCTTCATGAGTTCTTGTTCCGCCTTGAGAGCACCAATGTAGTTGTTGTCGAGGGACTTGTAGTTCTCAAGGAAGATAGTCTTGGAGATGTCGTTGTTCAATCCCATCATGAAGTGGAACTTCATTGACATGGGGTCGTCCACGCCGGCTCGTCGCAAGGCTTTCTTCATCTCCTTGAAGTACTCGTCGATGGACTTGGATCCTTGGATGGTGTTCTCCAATTGGCGTAGAAGTTGTTCCGTGTAGGTTGGAGGCACAAACTCTCGCCGCAAAGCTTTCTTCGTCTTGGGCCAACTCATGTCGTAGCTATCCGAAGGTGTGTGAAACCACCATGTCGAGGCGTAGTCGTGGAAGTTTCTTGTGGCGCACTTCACTTGATCTTCGGGAGGAACTTGATGTAGCTTGAGGTAGTCGTCCATTAGGTGCTCTGACTCGAGATACTCCTCTAGTTCTTGAGTCCCATAGAAAGGAATCTGGTGGTCGGTGTCGAGGTCGTAGTAGCTCGTGGAAGTCGCGGACTTGAGCTTGGGGAGCTTCTCTTGAGCGTAGTCTTGAGGTGCTTGTTGGCAAAGATGCCGTATGTCGGTAGGCGAAGATGCCTTGATGTCGCTTGGCGAAGATGCCAAGGGAGATGGTGAAGTCATTCAGTGGTTGTTGGAGTTGAGCTCTTGACCTTCACGTTCTTGGTGGTGATGGTGTCGATGCCGATGTGACCTTGCCGGAGATGGTAGCTCGAAGGCATGTGCTCTTGAGCGTCTTCTCGAAGATGAGGAAGATCGCTTGTATGACTTGATGAGGGCTTTGATCTCCTCCATTTGAGCTTGCATCTTGGTGTCGTTGGAGTTTTTCGTGGCATCGAACTCGTCGTTGTTGTAGACCGAAGGTGAAATGCCTTGCCTATCCATCACAAGACTCGAGTAGAGGTGAGTAGGAAATGAGATAAACAATACCAAGTTACCTTTTCCCAAAGTTGAGGATGTATCCCGTTTCACTCAATATGAGATGAAAGAATAGTGGAATTCGTACCGGACTTGTTCACTCACACCTACAAACTAAAGCTTATGGAGTAGCTCGGTGAGGATAGTGGCACAAAAATTTGATGCAAAATGTTAGCAAGAGTCAATAATGTTGAAAGAGATTCACAAATTTGCAAGTGAAACAAGTAGACCAATAGCAATGAATGGCACATGGAAACGCCCACACGGATAGATAAATGGGGTCGTGCAACCAAGGAATGAGCACAAAATGTGGAGTCCACGGAAAACGCTCGTGTTGCACAACTCAAGAGAGACGCTAGCACGATTGCTCAATAGGCGGATACGACACTTGTGCACAACCTATAAGATGCAAAATGGATAAACTTTCTATCCCAAGTATGCTATATATGTATGTTCCCGGTCTTTCTCACACAATGATCCAAGATGATCAAGTATGATACCATATGATATATTGTAATGCACTATGATACGATGCTATGGCTCTTGCTTACGAGCTCTTTGTTCACTCTTTTTCTTTGCTTAAAAGCTTATTCTTTTTTTTCTCATTTTTTTGTATAGCCACTATGCGAAATGCACAAACCAAGGTAGCAATTGTGTATATGCGGGAACAATCTTGTGACACAAGAGATGATATGATGATACCAATATGATATGGTATGTATGCAATGGAAGGTGTAGATCACTAACGTGCACAAGTAACGTTGCAGGCAATACTCAAATGGCTAGTCTCGATAGGCAAGTGACGCAAAATGGGCTAGGGGTTAACAATTTAATGGTAAGGGAGAATGTACAATGATGTCGTCGAGGTTACCGTTGAGGGTTTCTCGTTTGTAAGACACGGACGGATGATGGTGAAGTGGTCGATGTCGATGATGAACTCGAGGTTATGATGAGTTGCGGTGTTCTTGATGTAGATACCAAGATGATGGAGACTCGTCCCTAAGTAGCCGAAACACCTTAGGAAACGGAAAAACCACAACTCAAAATCTCCAGGACAAAAGTCAAATGGTGGTAGCGGGAATGCGGTGGTGGTTTTGCGGAAGCTCAATTGGATTGCGAAAATGCAATGATGGGTTTTGAGTACACAATGCGGAAGTCGAGGGTAAGGTTGTGAACTATACACGGTATCGGATTTGGAAGCACGGTCCCTAAGTAGCTGAAACACCTTAGGATACTCAAATCACAACTCAAACAACCACTAATGCTATAAGGAACGAAATGGGTTAGGTTGCGAAAGTCGGTGGTGGTTATGTGGATGTTGTGGTGGAAGCCCTAGGCAAAGATGCCAAAGTTGTCAAAATTTGATGGAGTCAAATGGTGATGGAACCTATCTAGATGGATAGAGGATGTCAAAATAGCTACTCAACGAGCTAAAGAACATGAAAATCGGACTCCGGATGTGAAAGTTATGGACAAAACGGTGAAACACGGGAGGCTGAAATCTACA
This sequence comes from Aegilops tauschii subsp. strangulata, assembly GCF_002575655.3. Lineage (NCBI taxonomy): Eukaryota > Viridiplantae > Streptophyta > Magnoliopsida > Poales > Poaceae > Aegilops > Aegilops tauschii. Next base: position 265,241,477 of record NC_053038.3, on the reverse strand, counting down.
GGGGTCGGACATCCGAGGTTGGGTCCGGATTTCCGGGGGTGAGTGTCCAGAACCGTGCAGATTTGGTGCTCGAGGAGCCGGATGTCCGGCCTGAGGCCCGGATGTCCGGCCCGACGATTCCAGATCGGGATTTGGACTTCGAAACTCGATTTGGGGCGAAAATGGATGATTTCGGGGGCAAAATTTGATGGATTTTGTGGATGGAAAGGGGGCAAAGATGGGGGAAAGCTAGATCCACTTGAAACCAAGAAAATCCATGGATCAAAATCAACAAAACATCATCAAACCAACAAATCACAAAAAAATTGGGGGCTATTTTTGGTGGGGATTTTCGAATTTTAGGACGAAATCAAGCAAAAGAAGGCTAGAAAACGGTGGGAGGGACTCCAAATACGTGATCAACGTGGCTCATGATACCATATGATACGGGGCTAACCCGGTGTAGGCCGATCTTTCACGATTGGAGTGGGTTCCCTCGAAGAACACGATGAACACGGGGAAGAATGGAGAGAAAACACAAGGGGAAACACTCAAGAACAAGTCCAATCACACATCCACTAGACAATCAAACACACAAGATCCACAAGGTACATGAACAACAAAGGGAAAGATACAAGGTAAGGTTCATCTCCATGAGGAGGTCTTGAAGGGGGCCGCCCAAGAGGGGGGTCTTGATGATATATCCCGCAGGATCTTCTCCTAGATGGAGGTCTTGGCCTCCATAAGGAGTAGTAGTCTCTCTCTCTCAAGAGTAGAGTGGTACAAGGAGCAAAGCTCTCTATCAAATGAGCTATCACTTTGCTAACCCTAACTAGGAGGAGGGGGAGTAGTATATATAGTTTAAGCCACGAAGGGGTAAGTGGGAAAGAGAGATACATGGGCCTCTGGCCCGTGGCTGCGCGCAGGCAGGCGCAGGATGTCCGGGCTGGGGGCCGGATGTCCAGGGCTTCGGGAGGCGCCGGATGTCCGGGGCTCGGGCCGGATGTCCGGGCTGAAGTGGCCAGACTGCGGGTGCGTTCTGTCGTCGATGCCGGATTTCCGGGGGAAGGGCTGGATGTCCGGGCTTTGGCGAGGTGCCAGATGTCCGGCCGCTGATGCTGTTGGCCGTCTGTTGGTGCAGCTCCTTGGCGGCTGCACAGGCGCCGGATGTCCGGCCTCTGGCCCGGATGTCCGGCCGCTGTAGCTTCAGCAGGTCCGTCTTCTTCCGTCGTCGCTTCTAGGCTTCCCTCGCGGATGGTGTAGTTGTTCCTTGGCGCTTGCACTCCTCCTCAACATCCGTGAAGCTCCGACAATACCTATGCATGCACGCGGGAGAAGTGTCAAGTAGTATACCATCCTCGAAGGGGTCAAGTGAGCACGTGTAAAGGAGATGATTTACCTTTGCGTATGTGAAGTAGATGTCGCACGTGTCACTTGCCAAACGAACTCTTGACATGGTGATGTCCATAGGATGCTCTGCATCAGGTTGCGTATTGTTGGTGAGACCAACAATGGCAAACACCCGACCGTGGTAGTGCGGTCAGGGTGGTCCTTGGCGTCAAAGATGAGGGGCATGCAGGACCACTTCAGCCGCTTCTGAGCATCGAACGACGGCTCTGCTGCTGTAAGCTCACGCGCCCACTGCTTGAGCTGGCGATGAGAGGTATGCAGCGAGGCGCCGCCATCGACGCACATGGCCTCCGTAGCCTTCTGGAACCCTTGCTCACCAGACTCGTCATCCTCGTCGTTATCATCGTCTTCTTGTTTCTTGTCGCGGCCCCGGGCGGGCCTCTCTTGCTGGTTGTCCTTGCCGGGGCGGCCTCCTTGGCCGCCACGCTTCTTGCCGGACCCCTCCGCACCGTCCTGGTCCTTCTCCTTGTCCGGCCTCTCGTACTCAGGCTTTTGCTTCTCAGCAAGCAGCTCAACTTGCCGGCAGTTCTGGAGGTCGTGGCCCTTGGAGCGGTGGATCTTGCAGTATTGCTTGCCGGAGCTTTCTGGCTTGTCGGTAGCCGCCAAGGCCCAGCAGGCGGCGCGCCCGGCAATCTCCTTGCCGGGGGCGTCTGCCTTGACCTTCTTGCCGGCACCGGTGTCGTCAGGTCCCTCAGCAGCAAGCACGGCCCTGCCTTTGCGTTTCCTGTTGCGACGCCGACCCTTCTTCATCGGGGTAGCGGCATCTTCATCGGTGGAGTCGGTTTCTGCGCCGGCGTCTTCGCCGGGGTACTTCCTTCCCTCTTCAGCCCGGGCGCACCTATCGGCCAGAACGTAGAGCTCGGCCACATCCTTAACTTTGGTCATGGCCAGCTCTTTGCGCATCTTGCGATTGCGCACGTTCTGGTGGAACGCGCTAATCACAGCGGCGAGATGAACGTCAGGGATGTTGTACTGCACCCGGCCGAATCTCTGGATGTACTTGCGCAGGGTCTCCCCTTCCTTCTGGGGAATGAGATCACTGGCCTGGCCATGAGCTTGGTGGCCTCGCATGAAGGCGCCAACGAACTCATGGCACAGATCCGACCAGGAAGAAATGGAATCCGCCGGCAAGTGCGTCAACCAAGACATCACATTGGGCTTCAGCGCCAGCGGGAAATAGTTGGCAAGCACCTTGTCGTCATGAGCTATAGCAGCCTGCATCGCGATGGTGTAGATGCTGATGAACTCGGACGGATGGGTCTTGCCGGTGTACTTCTCGCCGACGTCGGGTTTGAACGTGCGGTGGGACGGCCACTAGAACTGCCGCAGCTCACGGGTAAAGGCCGGGAAGCCCACCTCGTAAGGTAGGCCGCCGGAGCCCCCCGGTGTCGGGTGGTCCATAGCGGGTCCCGCCCGCTTGTCCGACTGGCGGCGCGTTTCGCGCCGGCGATCGACGGTGGTTCGAGCGTCTTCGCGAGCTCGTTCCCGAAGGACCTGGCGCTGGTCACGGAGGGTGCACGGGTCGGACGACGCTATGGAGATGTTATCGCAAGCGTCATCATGACGGGCCAACGCCCGCGGCGGCTGGCGAGGAGGAGGAGAGTGCACCGTGGCCGCAGCTCCCCCGGTCCTCCCAGCGCAAGCATGTGGTGGCTCAGTGGAGCGCCGACCCGAGGGCTCCGCCGGTCGCGGATCGTCTTTGTTTGCGACGGCGACGAGGCTTCGGATGGTGGCCCTCCACTCGTCGAGCATCTCCGCAGCAGGAGGGAAGTCGAGGAGCAGCTGCGTGCGCGCCAAAGCTTCCGCTGGTGTGGGCGGCGCTGACAGCTGTGTGGATCGCGGCGTGCTTCGACTTCTAACTATGTTAGAAGGAGCTCTGTTACGACCCAGCGGCTGCGTGCCATTTTCGCCAGCACTTCGGTGAGTGTGCTGAACCCCTTCATCTTGCGGATGACGCACAGGGCTCTTCTCACGGCGGTGCCTAGGGTCACCGACGTGGTGACGCTGCTCGGCGCGCACACCATGGGAAGAGCGCGCGGTGGTCGCCGGTGTGGGTGTCCTGGAGGTCGCTGCATCGCCCGGGGGTGGCACAGCAACACTCCTGGAGGGCCCAGCTCCATCTTTGGATCCGGCGACGTGTAGCTGGTCGTCTGGCGCGCGAACGACGCCGCTCGCCAGGCTCCGACTGCCTGGGCGATGCTGGTGCTCGCGGGCTGTGGCCCGGGTCCTGTCTGCGATCGGTCCGCTGCTCGTCCGCACTGGTGCGGGCCGTTCGGCTCCCAACGAGCCGATCGCTGTGGCCGCCTACTTCTTAGGAGCCATGGCGACGAAGAACTGCTTGGCTAACTACCAGACCAGATTCTCACAATTGCGCCCCCCTACCTGGCACGCCAAAGTTGTCGGTGTGGAACGACACCTATGGGATCACAAGAATCCCTACTACGGTTGCCGGGGCGCAGGGTTGCGAGGAGAGCAGGGCTAGTAGACAGCACAAGGATCGTTTACCCAGGTTCGGGCCGTGAGGATGCGTAAAACCCTAGTCCTGCTTTGGTGGGTGTATTTATGAGAGTTCTTGAGCTCTCGAACTAGCTGTTGTCAGTGCGTGGTTCGGAAGAGCCAAATCCCTCTCCAGTATGCCATGGGCCTCCTTTTATAGTTGGAAGGGGCTGCCATAGTCACACACAGGAGGTGGAAAGGCGTACAGTGCTCTGAGCTTATCGCTCGTATTACAGGACAAGACGCATTTAATGCGTAGTGTAGGTGTCCCCTTGCTTTATTGGGGACAGGGGCGAGGCCCGTCCCGTCCGTCACCGCTCTTCCTCGCCTTGACACGCGCCCCGGCCAGTGAGGTGCGTGGTGCCATGTAGGCAGCCAGGCAGCTGAGGTGGCGCGATGGTGGAGCCTTCACGAAGATCTGCATGCGGCCACACAGGCGCTCGATGAGTTGGCCTGGGAGCTGCATGTTGCCATGCAGGTGCCTGCCCAGCTGGTTGGGCTGGTAGCTGCATGTGAACGGTGGAAGCTTGGTTGGCGCGGGCCTGGCGGTGGCCCCGCTGGCGTCCTTGGCGAGGGCCTTGCCGGGTGGCCCGGCAAGGGTCTTGCCGTGGCGCGTTGTCGTACCTGGGAAGGATCTTGCCGGGGGTCTGGTGGCCTTCCTCGGCAAGGATCTTGCCGAGGATCGTCGTCTTCTAATCCTTGTCTGATCTTGAATATGTCTTCACAAAGATCTGCATGCCACCATAGAGGTGCCTTCCCGAGCCCTAGCCCCATGTTGATGACGGCGTTGGGGGCCGTGGGCTCAAGGGTGGCTCGCTCTATTGGTGTGGGGCGAGCTGTCCTGGCAAGGGTCTTGCCGGGGCTGCTTAGGCCGCCCGGCAAGGGTCTTGCCGGGGGAACCTGCTTCGTCCTTCTGCTCTTTCTGGTCTAGGCCTTAGCGTTACTTTGATTGTCTTGGGCTTCGGTCTTACCTTGGCTCACCTCCCCTGCTCTGCGTGGTGCGGTCGTGGCCGCGGCTCCGACTGCCCGTGCACAGGTAAAGGGGTACAAAAGTGTGCGCCTATTTTTGTACACCAACACTTTTTGAAAGTTAAATGAGAGGGAATGAAATGACTTTCCCAAACTTTCACCTTTGCTTTTATGATCTCCATGAATTCGAATTCTTTTCAAATACAAAACCCTAGAGAGAAGATGACATGACTTCTTCCATTTAAAATGAAAAGGGTTTTTGAAAATATTTGAATTTCATTTGGAAATATTTCAAATTCAGAAACTTTATCCAACTCAATGATTTTCACGAGAGAAGATAAAATGACTTCTTCAAATCATATGAAAAATGAGTTGGAAGTTTCAAAGAATCAAATTTAAAGTCCCTTTGAAATCATTTTCAATTTGGAGTTATTTGGATTTTATTCAAATTATTTTTTTCTCCAAAAATAAAATATATGGAAATTAGGGTAAAATGATTCCCTACAATAGAAAATTGGAGAGAAATAAATTTGAAATTATTTTGTTATTTTAAAATGATTTTTATTGGATTTTATAAGAGAAGTAGCAATCTTTGCTTTATTTGAATTTTTGTGGATTTTATTTGGAGCTAGAATAATGTTCATGTCGTAGAAAAAAAATTCTGAAAATATTGATATATTATATGCTTATTTAATATTTGTATTTATTTTTGTTTTTATTATTTTAGTTTGTTTGGAAAAATGATTAAAAAAAACTTCTTTTCCGGACCGGGCCAACTGGGCCAAAGCCCAGCCAGCTGGCCCAAGTCGCGCCGCCTTCCTCCTCCCGTGCTCAACCCGGACTCGTCGGAGTCCGAGCGAGCCACGCCGCCGACCGCCTCTTTCCCCAAGGAAGCCGCAGCCCCTTCCCCTCCTTAAAAGCCAGCCCCGCCGCCTCTCCTCTCCTCCTCTCGCTTCGGCCCACGCCAGCTTTGCTGCGCTGCCACTGCTGTCAACCGTCGCCGCCGCGCCGCATGTCGCGCCTCGCCGCTGCCGCCGCTTAGCGTCGCAACCCCCGCGCCGCTCTCGCCGCCGTCTTCGCCCGTCGCCACCGAGCCCATCGTCGCGGGAGTTGCTGCCACCGTCGCCGGAGATCGCCGGAAACCGCCGCCGTTCCTGGAACCACCTGCCGCCCGATCCGCCGCCTGAACCGCCAGTTTCTCCCGGTCCGGTATAAAACCGTCCCCGGTTCGCCGGTTTTCTTTTAGGTTTTCATCGGTTTTGTTTAACAGTTTTTTAGTTTAGTTAGTAACGAACGTTTTCTATTTAGTTAGTTTTAGTGAACGGTTTCGTTCTCTAGATTTGTTTAGCGAACGTTCATTATTTAGGTTTTTCCTTTTTCTGTTTATTTTTCGCCCGAGACCTATTCATAATTATCTTTCTTACAGATTAGTCCCTTTGTTTCAAACTAGCACAACTTTTACACCGTTTATCCAAATCCAACGAAACCAACGCCCACTTCTTCGTTATGATCCCCTCTATCCAGTAAAACAACTTAAAAATGTTTTTGAAAATTTAAAATTTGTTTTTCAAACATATTTGAATTCAAACTTCTTTTGTTCATAACTCAAGTTTTATAACTCCGATTTAGTTGATTCTTTTTGCAAATCGAAGCTCTTGACCTAAACTTTCTGATAAGGCCAAATTCACTTAGTTTTGGTACTTTAGAAATTGTTTTCTGTTACAAAAGTTATTTGCTTGGTTTTGAAGTTCTCCGAATTGTTTTCTTCGTTCTTTTCGATCTTTGGAGTGATTTCTTATGTGTGATTGCTATTGCTTGCTTACGATAGATTGACCGGAGTGTGACGAGTAGAACTATCAGGAGTTATGAGTGTGAATCATCTTCATCAACCGTACAAGGCAAGTTCACACTTTGACCATATCCCTTTCATACCCAGTTTTTATGCGTTAGTTTCAACCTTCAAACACTGCATGGTTAGGACTTGATAACATGTGGGTATTGGGAAGTAGTTGATGAGGTAGGAACCTATTGTCCTGCATTCAAACCTTGGGAGTGATTCATGACCGTTGTGAGAGTTATTATTTAATGGTTAACTTAAGGTGGCTATATTAATACACATCTGGGTGGAATGGTAGGGGCACCCTGGTGCACCCAGTGGTCTGCCCGGGCACCTGGAGAACCCAGTGCTTGCCCAAGGGGATCCCGGAGGACCCATGTGATAACCCTATGGAATGCCAACCATGCTCAAAGGGATCATAAGATTGTTCATGCTAGAAACATCCGTGTGCAGCCACAAGCTATTATGGGCTCTAGCATAGTTGGGTATGTTGCATGACCTCTTTCAGTGGTAGGCTAGCAGATGTACGGGGAAGTAGGTGTAACTGTCTACCCAGAGTAAAGAGTTAATGCTTCTGAAAGACTGTGTCTCGGTCATCCGTTTCTCAAACATCATGAAGTGCGAGAAATCCAACGGAGGTGATCGACCCTTGTGGGGAAAAGTGCGCAAACCTCTGCAGAGTGTACAAACTAATCATGATTAGCCATGTCCCGATTACGGACATCGCGCTACAAAAAAAGACACATCCGTGACATTTTGGGCCAAAAGAAAAAAAATTCTGTCATACATATGACACTTCTATGATGATAATTGTGACAAAACCCGGTATCATCATAGATGTGGTGGGCTCCTACTTCTATGACAAAAAATCATGACAGAAAATGGGCTTTTCGTCCTGGGCAGGCCGGAGACGCAGCTGCATGACATTCTTTGGGCCGTCCATGACGGAAAAAACCGTGGTAGAAGCGAGGGCGAGGAAAATTTCGGGGAGTTCCCGGTTACGGTGGGAGGTCGGGGGCCGAGCGATGCATGTTTCTCTCGTACACGTACGCGCGTGTGTGCGAGGCGTTGGCTCTAACTGTACCCGAGCGAGGCGTTGGGCTCTAACTGAACCCGAGCGATTGCACTGCAGGCTACGCGTTACTGAACCCGAGCGATTCCATCGGTACTGTTGCTAACTGAAGCCGATCGATGCTGCCTCTGCGATGAACAGTGAGCGTTGCGGGGGGTTTGGATGAACGGTGAGCGGTGGCGTTGCCTCTGGATGAACAGGACCCCGTGGTGTGGTGGAGGGCTAGATGAACTGTAGACGGTGGAGGGGTGCCCGTGGAGGGGTGGTTGAACAGGACCCCGTGGTGTGGAGGGCTGGATGAATAGTAGACGATGGAGGGGTGCCCGTGGAGGGGTGGTTGAACAGTAGCCGGTGGAGTAGCGCGCGGTGGAGGCTGGATGAACAGGAGCCCGTGGAGGCTGGAGGAGGTCGACGGTAGCCCGTGGAGGCAGGAGGAGGTCGACGGTGGAGATGAACAGTATCCCGTGGAGTCCCGTTTTGAGGTACGCCACACCCCTCCCGATGAACAGGACCCCCGTTTCGACCATAGGAGGTCCGTTTCGTCCGTTTTGCGGTACGGCACACCCCTCCAGATCAACAGGACCCCCGTTTCGACCGTAGGAGGTCCGTTTCATCCGTTTTGCGGTACGCCACACCCCTCCCAATCAACAGGACCCCCGTTTCGACCGTAGGAGGTCCGTTTCCTCTGTTTTGCAGTACGCCCAATCAACAGGACCGCTGTTTCGACCGTAGGAGGTCCGTTTCGTCCGTTTTGCGGTACGCCACACTCCTGCCGATCAACTGGACCCCCGTTTCGACCGTAGGAGGTCCGTTTCCTCTGTTTTGCGGTACGCCACACCCCTCCCCATGAACACGACGCATTCCGTTGCCTCCCCATGAACACGACGCATTCCGTTGCCTCCCCATGAACACGACGACGACGCTGTTTCTCCGTTCCAACCCAGCCATGTACACGAGCCCTGGCCGTACGTATGCGCGAGTAGGCGTTCGAGACCCCGCCCGTATGTACACATATGTGGCCGTATTTTCTTTCTTGCACCCTGGCCGCTGTACGTACGTGTACATGCTACGTGCGCGCCTCTACTACGACACGTACGCGCCTCTACTACGACACGTGCGCGCCTCTACATCCACCAGTATATATGTACGTACACGTTCGCGACCAGAATGACAACGCTACGTACGCTTCGACCAGGTGGGTCCCGACTGTCAGGCACTTCCTTGCCTGCGAAGATGTAGCTGGTGGGTCCCAGCAGTCAGGGGGCGAATCGTTTTTTTTCCCGGACGCACTTCCTTGCGTGCGAAGATGTAGCTGGTGGGTCCCAGCAGTCAGGGGCAAACGTTTTTTTCGCAAAATACGGTGGCCCGTCCGGTGGGTCCCCGTTGTCAGGTGGAGGAATAATTATTTTGCACGTAATAAGGAGGCACTTCCTTGCTGCGGCCGTGGACCCAGCTGTCAGCCTCTCCACGTACAGTCCACGTCCGATGGAAGCCATTCCTTGACCACGTTGACCACGCCGCGCCGAGAGCACCAGGGCGGTGGACGACGGCGAGGCCTAGGAAGGGGACGACGCGGAGCCGGGGAAGACACGACAGTGGATGCCCATGCGTAGAGGAGTACGAGGGTTCACTGGTTCGCTGCGGTGTGAGGCTGCCGTCGCCGCAGAATAACAGGGGGTGTGGGTGAGTAGAGGGATGGCCTGGCCAGCGGTGGTAGTAGTAGGGGCGGTGAGGCCTCCGCCGCATCGCAGCCGGCCATGGGAGGCAGGAGCACGAGGCACGACCGGCGCTGGTTTGGGCGGCTGGAGCAAGAAGACCAGAGGTTGAAGAAGCACTACGGCCGTTGGATGGACATCGTACGGTCACTGGAGCTAGAATCGTGCATATTGACTAAGTTGACAAAGCCCTTCGTCCCCGTCATCTTAGTAGGCCCACAAGTCAGCCTGCCACTATACTGGGTCCCAGCTAATAGGGGGAGTATTCATTTTTTCGTGCGTAATAAGGAGGTACTTCCTTGCGTGCGAGGATATAGCTGGTGGGTCCGAGCTGTCAGCGGCGGTAACGTTTTTTTACGAAATACAGAGGCCCTTTCGGTGGGTCCCTGATGTCAGGTGGAGGAATCATTATTTTGCGCGTAATAAGGAGGCATTTCCTTGCGTGCGGCCGTGGACCCAGCTGTCGGCCTCTCCACGTACAGTCCACTTCAGATGCATGTCGGTCGTTGACCACGTTGACCAGGCCGCGCCGAGAGCACCAGGGCGTTGGAAGACGGCGAGGCCTAGGAAGGGAACGACACGGAGGCAAGGAAGACTCGGCAGTTGTTTCCCACGTGGAGGGGAGTACGACTGTACGAGGGTTTACTGGTTTGTCTGCCGTCGCCGGAGAATAATAGCAGGTGTGGGTGAGTAGAGGGATTGCTGGGCCAGCGATGGGAGTACGGTGGGGAGGTGAGGCCTGCGCGGCAGCAGAGCCGACCCTAGGGAGGAGGGAGCAGGCAGTCCCGCCGGCGCTTGTTTGAGCGGCTGGAGCAGGAAGAGCAGAGATTGAAGAAGCACGACGGCCGTTGGATGGCCATCCAACAGTCACTGCTTGTGCGTCAACCTTTTTTTTAGGAAAGCCTCAAATCTGTGGAAAACAGCATACAACCCATCTGCCATTATTTCTAATAATTTACAGCCTATTTGCTAATTATTAAGGTTTTTTGGAGCCCATATTCTTTTTGTTAGCATTACAGCCCATATTGTGGCCACGGTTAAAAAATTATACGAAATTTAGCATATTTCGGTGCGGTCCGAACTGTTTTTAATCCTGAAATTTCGACTCACATTCAAACTGATTTTAAAAATAAATGTATATCAATATAAAATCCAACAAATTCTCCACGCATAAAAATTAATGTAATTTAAAATTTCAAAATGAAAAAAAAGATATTTGAAACTAATTGCCGGTTTGATGTGCTTTAAAAATGTACAACCCATTTCTCATTACTGATGGGCCATTTTCTCGGCCAGCCGAATGAAAGCTCTCCTCGTCTTGAAAGATTTGCAGCCCAACAGGCTTGACAAAGCGACTTACTTGGCAAATCACAAAAAAACTGGGTTGTGGCCGTGGACCCAGCTGTCAGCCTCTCCACGTACAGTATTCTTCCGATGGAAGTCGTTCCTTGACCACATTGACCACGCCACGCGGAGAGCACCACGGTGGTGGACGGCGGTGAGGCCTAGGAAGGGGACGACGCGGAGCCGGGGAAGACGCGTCAGTGGAAGCCCGCGCGGAGAGGAGTAAGAGGGTTCACTGGTTCGGCTGCCGTCGCCGCAGGGCCTGGCCAGTGGTGGGAATAGTAGGGGGTGGTGAGGCCTCCGCGACAGCACAGCCGGCCACGGGAGGCAGGAGCATGCGGCACGACCGGCGCTGCTTTGGGTGGCTGGAGCAAGAACACCAGAGCTTGAAGAAGCACTACGGCCGTTGGATGGACATCGTATGGTCACTGGAGCTAGAAATCGTTCATATTGACTAAGTTGACAAAGACCTTCGTCCCCGTCAACTTAGTAGGCTCACAAGTCAGCCTCCCACCAAGGTGGGTCCCAGCTAGCCGGGGGAGTATTCATTTTTTTGTGTGTAATAAGGAGGCACTTCCGGTGGGTCCGAGCTGACAGCGGGGCGGGGGGGACGTTTTTTTGCGAAATACGGTGGCCCGTCAGGTGGGTCCCAGCAGTCAAGGGGAAACGTTTTTTCGCAAAATACGGTGGCCCATCCAGTGGGTCCCTGCTGTCAGTTGGAGGAATCATTATTTTCCGCGTAATAAGGAGGCACTTACTTGCTGCGGCCGTGGACCCAATTGAGACTCTCCACGTACAGTATACTTCCGATGGAAGTCGTTCCTTGACCACGTTGACCTCGCCGCGTTCCGTTGCATGCATGCGTCCATGGGCGTGGTGCGTCCCCACTGTCAGCCTCTCACGTACAGTCATCTTTCGATGACTCTCGGTTGTTGACCACGTTGACCACACCGTGCCGAGCGCACCCAGACTGGAACGACCCGGAGATGGGGAAGACAGGGCAGTGGAGTCGCAGATGGAGAGGAGTGGGAAACTTCACTGGTTCGGGTGCGTGGCAGCACAACCGCGGTGCCGCCCACGGGAGACAGGAGCCAGAACAGAGGTTGAAGAAGGAGCACGGCTGTTGGATTAACATCCAACGGTCTAGCTGCTAGAATCATTTGTTGATTAAGTTGACAAAGCCGTGCGTACACGTCCGCTTAGTAGGCCCACAAGTCAGTCACCAAATCTGACGGGTCCCAGCTGTCAACGGGATGAATAATTTTTTTCGCAAAACAAGGAGGCACTTCCTTCTATGCGAAGATACAGCCGGTGGGTCCCAGCTGTCAGATGGAGAAATAATTTTTTTCGCAAAACAAGGAGGTCCCTCCTGTAGCTGGTTCGAATCCAAACCTAGACTATGACTATATATGGTGCTATCCTACTGTGCAAGTAATGAAACTGACATATCCAACGTTCACTTCTCCTCTTCTCTACTTACTCTGCCTAGCATCAGAAGCTCTGGCCGCAGCAACCATGTCCGCTGGCTGCTTGTCCACCTGCTCTTCAACAGGCAACAACCAGTTATGCGCCAAGTCGCCACCCGTACCATCGCGTGTGGGTCTCATCACACCCCCGCCGGCACGCGCACCGCAGCCGATTGCTCATCGCAACCCGCTGCCGTTGGTGTGGTGCCACTGCTGCAAATCACGCAGAGTCATTCGTCGCATCTCAACCACAATCCGCAACCCTGGCTGAGTCTTCTACAAATGCCCGAATCATGGGGTAATAATATGTTTAAGTGTTGTTCTGCTGCTTTTAGTTGCTGATTTTTTTAATAGTTTGGTTGATGATCTTCCAATTTGATTCGTGCAGAAAAGGGAAGATTCGTGTGATTTGTATTTCTGGGAAGTTGCTGATGTGGGGGAATGCAACTACGCTGATTATTTGGTTAGCCGAGGAATCCCAATACCAGCAGGTTGGGGTGTTGGACAAGCAACTGAAGGAACGGCAGAAGAGGAAGATGCAGAGCAGAAGGTTAAAGATGCAGTTCCTCTGATCATGGCCAAGCAACAGCTGCTGAACGGCCTTGACAGCAATGAGGAGATGAAAGAGCTTGTGAAGATAATGGGCAAAATCGATGTGCTCTGTAGGATGATTGTCTCTTTATTTGCAGTGTGTGTAGCACTCGTGATGTATTCAGTGGCTACGACATGAGCACTTTGCTGAAACTAGTAATGAATGAAAACCTGTGTAGCAGGCTGGGCGTAGTGTTGTGAACATCTAATGATTTCTATTAACGGAAATCAGGGGGTATTCCCTTTTGCTCATATAAATAAATAAATAGCAGAGGCCCTGTCGGGTCAGCTTTGTTCTCATTCGAAGACGTCAAGCAAATTGCAGTCCAACAGCAAACTATGTCATCAAATTCAAGTTTCACAACCAAATATGAGTACAACTAAACAACAATGTCATCATGTTTTAGTTGTCATACAATCACCAAACACAAATCAGCATACATAACAAGTGATGTTCTCACAGCAAAATACTAAACAACATGTTCATCAGGTTTCAGTTGTCATAGCAAACACAATTTCACATAGTAGATAAAAAAACGTCTTCTGACAGGCAAATACGACAAAAGCAATGTAATCATCATCCGCAGCAGCAGCGTCAACATCTTCGCCATGTGTATCAGTCTGAATCGTAATTCCCCACGGTGTCATCTTCTTCTTCGTCCTCAACGTCCTCGAACGTTGGCTTCTTCTTGATCAACTCTTGTATGTCCACAGGACGACATGCAATCTTTTCGCCGGCGTCTTTGACGTGATGGTTCGCAAAGATATTAGGAACATCTGTGTTATCTTGTACATCAGGAGCAGTGTAAGCATCATCTTGTTGTGCAACTTCATTAAACGAATTCCTCTGCTCAAACCTTTGCAATACTCTCCAGTCATCGCTACGCGCAAATGTGTCTTCCAAGAAAAATATCTGTGTTGCTTGATTTGCCAAAATAAAAGGCTCGTTGGTCTGGTACGCCGCCTTGACATTGATGGATTTGAAATAATCATCAGCTCTGGGTTTTGCGATCCTGGAAAATAGGTTATACCAACGACAGCACAACATAACCACACACCGATGATCCTCGAAACTAGAGATATACTGCAACTGAACAATGTCTGTTATGTTAGCATACATTTCAGATGTATCTTTGTCATACGTATCCGTGCTCATGATGGCACTGCTTTGTGTCTTCCTGCCTTCGTCTCATGCAAGGGTGTTGTAGCGCACATCTCCAACAATGCAAGATTCATAATGTCTTACCCGAGTATCAAGACCCATTGCTAGTGAGTAAAGGGCATCATCAAGTGCCTGCCCATCCTCCCGCATCTTCTTAACCAATGGTTAGAAAATAGACAAGCTGATCATCTTATGTACTCAATATATTAAAAAAACTGACAGTGCACTTCAAAAGCTTACATGGTTCTTGAACCATTTCGCAAATCCTACCATAACCAGTTTGCCAATGTTTCTTGGATTTTGCGGCAGTAACTCCTCTTTGTAGATGCTGCACAACATAGTGATCGCGTCAAACATCTAAATATATAAGAATGTGCTGCAAGTTTAGTAGATTACGATGTATAAGCTGCAGTATTGCACTTACTTGATATAAGGTAGTATCTCAGGACAGTTATTCAACACATACCAAACCATTTTGTCCAAATCTTTAGGTTTGTCCTCTTGTCGACTCTTCCCTATAACTCGAACAGAATAATCGAAAACATTGAGCCCGGGATTGTCTTCACCCACCTCTTTGCTAAGCTGATCAGCTGTTTCAATGTATTTTGAGCAGAATGTCAACGCTTCTGTAGCAATGTAGGCGTCTGCAATGGAACCCTCGGGTCTAGCTCTGTTCCTAACATAGCCCTTGAAAGTGCCTAGCTGCCTTTCAATAGGGTACATCCAGCCATACTGTACTGGACCTCTAAGTAGTGCCTCATCAGGTAGAACAGCCAAATGCACCATCACATCAAAGAAGGCTGGAGGATATATCTTCTCAAGGTCGCATAGGATAGTTGGTATCTTGTCTCTAAGACGCTCCAAAGCATCTATCCTGATATTCCTACTGCAGAGTTCCCTAAAGAATTGTCCCAACTCTGCAACTGCTCTGTATAAGTCAGGGCGGCCCAATCCTCTAAGGATAACAGGTAAAACCCTTTGAAGTAGGACGTGGCAGTCATGAGTTTTCAACCCTTGTACCTTGTTTCCATCTACACTGACTGTCCTTTCAGGGTTGGAAGCAAATCCATGTGGTAATCTCAGACGTGACAGGACCTCTCAGAATTCTTTTCTTTTTACCTTGTCCAAGACGTACACAGCTAGTGCCATATCCCGTGGTTTACCTTCATCTTGCACCTGCAAATCCTTTCTGATACCCAGGTGTGTCAAATCAATCCTAGATTTTAAGGTATCTTTCGTCTTGCCTTCAATATTAAGAAGTGTGCCGATAATGCTGTCACATATATTTTTCTCGATGTGCATCACATCAAGATTATGCCGCAGATCCAAATCTTTCCAATACTCCAAGTCCCACAAAGTGGACCTGCGGGTAAACAATAATCTCTCTTCTACCCTGCCATGCTTCCTTTTCCCGCTACCATTACCAGGATGGTTTCCTGGTGTAATATGCCTGACCTTCTCTAATTCCACTTGCAACTCATCGGCGGTGAGCCTCTTTGGCGTATCACGGTTTTCATGCTTTGCATTGAACACATGTCTTTGGTATTTTCTAGGATGCGGCTTGTCCTTGGCAAGGAAACGACGGTGTCCAATGTAACAGATCTTGCTAAGTATTGCGTATGACAGCGGATTCCTGTCACAACGAACACATGCATTGTAACCATGTGTCGTTCGCCCTGACATAGTGCCCAAAGCCGGATAATCATGGATGCACCAAATTATAACAGCACGCAGAAAGAAATCAGCTGGTGGGCTGCTATATAGGTCTCGAGTGAGAACACCCTTCCATAGCTGTTGAAGTTCCTTCACAAGAGGCTCCATGAACAAATCAAAATCCTTTCCAGGACTTTTTGGACCTGGGATGAGCAAGGCCATCTTGTAGTTTGATTCTTTGGTGCAGACATTTGGAGGCATGTTGTAAGGGATAACAAGCACTGGCCACATTGTATATGTGGCGCTCTGGTGGCCAAATGGGTTAAATCCATCTGAAGTTAAGCCAAGTCTAATGTGTCTCGGGTCAGCAGCAAACTCTTTGTGTTTATCATTGAAGCTTTTCCACTCACTACCATGAGATGGATGGCTCATTACATTCTGATCTCTGTACTCGTGGTTCCTAGAATGCCACAGTACATCCTCTCTTGTTTCAGCATCATGAAACAACCTCTGCAATCTTGGTATAATTGGAAAATGTCTCAGAACATTATGAGGAATCCTCTTCACAGCATCGCCATCTTTCCATCTTGATGATTTGCATTTCGGGCATTCACTTAAGTTGGCATAATCCTTCCGGAACAGAACACAATTATTCTTACAAACATGGATCATATCATATCCAATTCCAACTTCACGAAGGAAATTCTTCATTTTACTGTAGGTGTGTGGCAGCTCAGCCGCATCTGGGAAAGATTCGCGGAAAGCAGCCAACATCGCATCGAATGATTTGTTGGTCATCCGCTCAGATGTCTTCACCTGAAGAAAGGTGACCATAGCTGAGAATACTGACAGCTTATTTCTTGGGGTGACAGCAACGTTGCATTGTTCCAACATGCGGGCCCACCGTTCTTCTTCTGCAGGTGAAAGTTCACAGAATGCATGAGCATTTCGTAGCATTGTTTCAATGTTGGTCAAACTCACTGGCTCCGCCACCACCACCTCCTCCTCCTCTTCCACCTGAGCATCAGGCAGATTAAGATGGTGATCTGCTGCTTCCACATAGTCAATAACATTGACGTTCACAGCTTCACCATGATGAACCCACCTAGTATATGTGACCGACATCCCATACAAGTGTAGATGATTTTGCACAGTTGACTGGGGTCTTGTAACTGAATTCATACAACTGCTACACGGGCAGAGCACATCCGATTTCGGACCAACGTACTCAGCTCTGATAAAGTTCATGAAGTTTTCAACCCCCTCGACATATGCAGCGGAGAATCTTCGAGCAGAAGTTATCCAAGTCCTGTCCATCTGTTAGACCTACAAATTAGTTCTTCTACTAGATATTACAGGACAAACATATATGCTTTTTTATGAAGTCCAGAAAAAATACCTAGGTCGATGTCTAAAGCTATGGCAAGATATTTGGATGAGCAGATCTAAGTAACGAAATATATGTAAAGCTAATTCAGCAAACGGATTTGAGTGCCAAATTATGGCAGGCTGTTTCAGCAATCAATGAGGCCGAGCACACAGCCATCGAACTATCGAAGGCCATCGCAGCAACAAAGATCGAGTATAAAACGGTGTAGAGCTATTTCACCTAACAGATTGGCTACTAGACCATGGCAATCTACATCACAATAAATATATGGCAGGATATTTTAGCAACTAATCGGCCTTGGCATGCCATCTCAGCTAAGAAGATTGAGTGCAGAACAGGGCAAGGAAGCTTCTTAAGCAGAGCATATTGACAGTAAACTACTTCGGCAAACAGTGAGATTAACATCGTCTATCAACTAACATTCAGCGCTACACCAACATGAACGGGGCCTCAGTCTAGAATGCGCGTACCGTGGGACAAGCTGACCGCCGTGCGTGTCCACACGAACGTCGCCAGCGGTGGCGGCGCTGACCGCCGTGCGCCTCCACAAGAACGTAGCCAGAGGTGGCGGCGCGGCTAGAGGACGACAGTCTACGAGAGCGTACTGTGGGAGCGAGAGGATTGCCGAACCGCGGCGCCGACGTATCGACGCGGCGGGGAGGGCGGCTTTGGCGGAGCGAATGGAGTGGAGGGGGACAGGGGGGAGGGGGGTTTGGGGAATATTATTGGCTAGTTGGCCGAAGGGCGGTTGAATCGGATTTGGAAGGATTTTTTCGGTGGGGGGGGGGGGATTTTCGCGCGGTGGGCGGGGGGAGTTTGGCGCATGGTCGGTTTCTCCAAGTGTAGTCCCATGTGTCAGTGAAGAGGCAAGCTGAAGCGCGTTCCGTTTGCGTGAGCCGTGTGCAGGACCGAACGTGTGTGGGGTGCAATGCGACCGCGACAGGAGTGCTGTGAGTGTACCGCCTTTTTTCCTTTTAAACTAGGTGCTTCGCCCCTTCAATTTTTTTTGTTGCTTCGCGCGATCCATCGATACTAATACTAGTAATCCGGTAATCCCAACTAAAATGGTGCGGCTGGGTCTTTTCCCGCGCGATATGCTGGGAGGTTGGCTTAGTTGGGTTTTTTAGGAAGAGTAATGCTACACCTACGTAATCCCAGTTACATAATTAACGTAATGTGAAACGTGTGAGCTGTTGATTGTAGATTGGGGGGAGGGAGGGGCCCGCCACCATGAAAATCAGGGGAGGAGAGAGAGGCAATTTACGTTAACCCTTTTGTAGGTTCCCGTAGATGTAGAAAGATATGAAATGCGTGAATGTGTAGTGGACGTACTATTGGAGTGCCTAAGATAATTTGTGTATGTATAGACCCTATGTGTTTTTTTACTTCGCATGTTAGATTTGTCTCGGTTCAATAAAAAGCAAAGTTGGTGATGATGTTGTGCCTGTCATCCTGCAATATAGGCCGTCCGATCTATATCTAACGGATAGGAAGGAAACTATGACAATTTACCCGCACTCCTCTCCACATTTGCAGATAAGGCTTTCCCTCGTTCATCCTTTTCTCCCACAAGATCTTGATCTTCCGTGCAACGCACGGGCATCTTGCTAGTACTCCTACAATATGTATATTATTGTGAAAGTTAATATACACCGGCCGAGATTAATGCAAACACGGCAGATTTTCATTACATTTCGAACTTTTATAGGACAGAAAAATAAAAGAAACCCGACCCTAAACCTATTCTATGGCGGCGACCGACGTCCTCCATCTGCGATCTCTATGTACGGGGGCGGGGTTCAAGACCCGTGAAGTGAAGGTGCAGTCTCCGGCGAGGAAGAGTAGAACACGGGATACGGACCGGCCAGTTGGCACACCATGCCTTGCTGCCTCCCATGCCTACTCATCCTCGGAGGAGTCACCGACCGCGGCGGTGCCGGACGTTGGACGACGGCAAGTAGGACGCGTGGCTGACGGTGCTCCCGTCGTCGGCCGCCAGCGTGGCCACCGCTTGTGCGGTCGCGTCCGCGTCCGGCTACGCCGCTATTGCGTCGCGAGAGGCGACTTGAGCGAGGGCGGCGACCTCGAGCTTCATCCCCGAAGACAAGCTCTCCCGCAGAGCGTTCGCACTTGCGGTGTAATGCCCACGATGCGGCTATATCTCTCACGTCTCGAGGCAAGACTTAGAGTCATAACCGCATTGTAGGTTTTGTCGCAAGAAGGGTCATCTTCACACAATCCCATGTAATGAACAAGAATGGGCTAAAGAGAGTTGGCTTACAATCGCCACTTCACACCATACATAAATAAATTCATACATCATCAAAAATACACACATAGACCGACTACGGTCAAATCCAAATGAAAAGAAGATAACCCCAAATGCTAGATCCCCCATCGTCCCAACTGGGCTCCACTACTGATCATCAGGAAACGAAACATAGTAACGACCAAGTTCCTCGTCGAACTCCCACTTGAGCTCGGTTGCGTCACCTGCACTGGTATCGTCGGCACCTGCAACTGTTTTGGTAGAATCTGTGAGTCACGAGGACTCAGCAATCTCACACCCGCGAGATCAAGACTATTTAAGCTTATAGGAAGGATGGGGTAATGAGGTGGAGCTGCAGCAAGCACTAAGCTTATATGGTGGCTAACATACGCAAATAAGAGCGAGAAGAGAAGCAACGCAACGGTCGCGAAGCTAGAAATGATCAAGAAATGATCCTGAAACTGCTTATGTTCATACATAACCCAAACCGTGTTCACTTCCCGGACTCTGCCGAAAAGAGACCATCACGGCTACACACGCGGTTGATGTTTTTTAATTAAGTCAAGTGTCAAGTTCTCTACAACCGGACATTAACAAATTTCCATCTGCCACATAACCGCGTGCACGGCTTTCAAAAGATAATACCCTGCAGGGGTGTCCCAACTTAGCCCATTATAAGCTCTCACGGTCAACGAAGGATATTCCTTCTCCCGGGAAGACCCGATCAGTCTCGGAATCCCGGTTTATAAGACATTTCGACAATGGTAAAACAGGACCAGCAAAGCCGCCCGAATGTGCCGAAAAATCCCGATAGGAGCTGCACATATCTCGTTTTCAGGGCACACCGGATAAGTCAAGCTACGAGTAAAACCAGGCCTCGAGTTTCCCCGAGGTGGCCCCGCAGGCTGCTCGGTTCGGACCAGCACTCAGAGGACCACTGGCCCCCCCCCCCGGGGGGGGGGGTTAAATAAAGATGACCCTCGGGCTCGCGAAAACCCAAGGGAAAAAGGCTTAGGTAGGCAAATGTAAAACCAAGGTTGGCCCTTGCTGGAGGATTTTTATTCAAGGCAAACTGTCAAGGGGGTCCCATAAATCACCCAACCGCGTAAAGAACGCAAAATCAAGGAACATAACACCGGTATGACGGAAACTAGGGCGGCAAGAGTGGAACAAAACACCAGGCATTAGGCCGAGCCTTCCAACCTTTACCAAATATATAGATGCATTATTTAAATAAGAGATATTTTGATATGCCAAAATATCCATGTTCCAACATGGAACCAACTTCAACTTCACCTGCAACTAGCAACGCTATAAGAAGGGCTGAGCAAAAGCGGTAACTTAGCCAAACAACGGTTTGCTAGGAAAGGATGGTTAGAGGCTGGACATGGCAACATGGGCGGCATGATAAAGCAAGTGTTGGTAGCGCACCATAGCAACAGAGCGAACAACTAGCAAGCAAAGAAAGAAGTGATTTCGAGGGTATGGTCATCTTGCCTGCAAGGTTCTCAGAGTTGTTGAAAGCTTGATCCTCGTAAGCGTTCTCAACAGGTTCCTCGTAAGCGTTCTCATCTCCTGGCTCTACCCAAAGCAAGAACACAAGCAAAGGACCAACAATCAATCACGGGAAATGCACAAGCAACATGATGCAATACATGGCATGATATGCGAGATGTGATATGCAATGCATATGCGTGCTCCGGAAGGGAAAAGATGAACAAGCTATCAACTTGGCAAACCAAGTATGCCTCTGGAAACATGAGATGATTTCGGTTGAAATCGATATAAGGATCACCGGAATCGGATGCACGGTTTGCAAATGACAAGCAAAACAAGGATGACACAATTCTGCGATTAACAGCACGATGCCACATAGTATGCAACAAGAAGCTAAGATACTGAACTCCAACATAACAACAAAGCATATGACAGTGATCTACAAGAGATGCTTGAAAAAATATGAACACTGAGCTACGGCTAGATCACACAATAACAGGTTGAAACAAGCATGGCAAAAGTGCAAAAGATATCAGCTTCACAGACTTGAAAATACTCACATGCCAGAAATAACAACAGGAAGCCATGTTTAGAGCAAGAAAACAGCATGCTACAGGAACATATCATAGAAAATCAAGGCATGACATGAATCTACTAAGTGCATAGAACAAAAGTCCCTTACTGACCATGAGCCAAAAAGGATCAGAAGATATGATGGCACCCATGTAAACATAGCAAGTTTTGTTAACAGATTTCAGACTTAGCAGAAAATAGAGCATGGCATTAACAGAATTATGACGTCATCTTTGCGAGCTCGATTCACTCATCACAAAGCATTGCATGAAAAAACAAGCATACCTACAGCAATAAGACATGTTCATGAAGCTAATCATGTCAAGAGCAAGTTAATAGCATGTATGGATCACTAGCAACATCCATGGCAAAATTGATTAACATGTAAACAATCTGCCAGGAACATTTTATAGCAAAAGTAGAGCAAGATTGAGACATGCTAGGGCACTCCATAATTGCATACAGGGGCATGGATGGATAGAGCATAACCATATGTCCAAAAAAAACTTACTTAACATACAAAAAAGAAGCATGGATCTCACTGTGGCAACATGGATACATGGCATCAAAATAGCAGCAGGAAAAGGACTTATCAAAATCCTAAGTCCCTGAAAACAGAAACATCACGAAGCCTAGTTTGCATGCTTGTGCTAGTCACCACATAGATCACAAAAATACATGGCAAGCACCCCTGTAAAGACGGCATGGCATAGTTCAAAACACATGTAGAGCTCATGCTCATAAGATGCACAAATCAAATGCAACAAAAATGACAAAACATCATAATCTGATAAGTAACAGCAGTAAACATCATATAGCACTCTTGCAACGATGATTTAGACATCAAGATGAACTCAAACAAGCATGGAAAAATGGAACAAAATAAATAGCATCTCATGATGAACATTTTGACATATTATGAGCATGAAACGGAGCTACGGTCATGAAGTTATGATGCGTCAAAGTATGCACCAGAACGATAAAGTTTAGGGACTTGGAAGAGTTTGGACCTCGCGGAAAAGTCAACGTGGGCGGTGGATCTCGCCGGAGATTCGCCGGAGAAGGACGGGGACGGGCGGACAGGAGCGCCGGCGACCGGGGCGAGGCGGATCCGGGCCTGGGGACCCCGGATCCGGCACCGGAGATGGCCGGCGGCGAGCTAGCGGCTGAGGGCGGTGGATCCGGCGACGTGGTCGACGAGAGGAGCTCGGGGCGAACTCCTGCCGGAGCGGTGGCGGGGCAGCTCGGGGACGACGGGCGGTCGGCGGGAGACGCAGGGCGGACGGGACGGCGACGCGCGGGCGGCGGCGTACGGGCCGGCGATGGGCTCGGCGGGCCTCGGCGGCGGGGGCAGCGCGGAGCCACGTGGCAGCCTCCGGTTGGCCGCGGGCGGCGGCGGCTCCTGTCCGGCGTGGACGTGTCCGGCGACGGAGTGGGGAAGGGGCTAGGGTTTGAACTGTGAAATTTTCGGAGGGGATCACCTATTTATAGGTAGAGGGAGCTAGGAGACTCCAAATGAGGAGCGGTTTTTGCCCACACGATCGTAATCGAATGACCGAGAGCATGGAGGGGGTTTGGATGGGCTAGTGGGCTGTTTGGAGGGGTGTTGGGCTGCAACACAAGAGAGGCCTTTGCGGTTACCCGGTTAACCGTTGGAGCATCAAACGGCCTCCAAATGGAACGAAACTTGACAGGTGGTCTACCGGTGGTGTACCAAGGCCAGTTGGCAAACCTCGGTCCATTCCGAGAACGTTTAACACCCGCTCACGAAAAGAGACAAGAGGGGTGCGCCGGTGCATGTGGGAGTGTCGGATTGCAAAACGGACAACAGGGAAAATGCTCGGATGCATGAGACGAACACATATGTAAAAGTGGTGCACATAATGACATGGAATGAAATGCATGACATGAACAAAATGCAAAAACGAAGACAAAACCCAACCACGAGGGAAACTCATAACATATAGCCGAAAATGGCAAGAGTTGGAGTTACAAATATGGAAAGTTACATCCGGGGTGTCACAACACTCCACCACTACGAGAGGAACTCGTCCCGAGATCTAGGGCTGAAGGAACTCCGGATATTCAGAACGGAGGTGGTCCTCGCGCTCCCAGGTGGCTTCTCGGTCGGAATGGTGTGACCACTTCACTTTCAGGAATTTGATAAACTTGTTGCGAGTCTTGCAATCGGTTTCTTCGAGAATAGCAACGGGATGCTCATGATAAGACAGATCTTCTTGAAGATCAATCTCTTCGAAGTTGATGGTGCGCTCAGGGGTCTTGAAGCACTTGCGAAGCTTTGACATGTGAAACACATCATGCACATTTGCGAAGTTGGAGGGAAGCTCAAGATGATAGGCGAGGTCGCCTCTTTTGCCAATGATCTTGAAGGGCCCACGTATCTAGGGGCAAGCTTCCCTTTGATACCGAAGCGACGAGTGCGTTTCATTGGAGAGACGCGGAGGTAGACATGGTCTCCGATTTCAAAAGCCACATCACGGTGCTTGTCATCATAATAGCTCTTCTGGCGTGATTGCGCGGCTTTGAGATTCTCACGAATGACTTTGCACATTTCTTCGGCTTCTATGATCAAGTCGTTGCCAAGAAGTTGGCGTTCACCTGTCTCGGACCAAATCAGAGGAGTACGTCACTTCCTGCCATAGAGAATTTCGAATGGGGCCTTGCCCGCACTTGCTTGGAAGCTGTTGTTGTAGGAGAACTCGGCATATGGAAGACAATCTTCCCACATCATGCCAAAGGAAATGACACAAGCCCTGAGCATATCATGGAGGATTTGATTGACTCGCTCGACTTGGCCACTAGTTTGAGGATGGAAAGCTGTGCTGAAGCGAATGTTGGTGCCCATGGCCTTCTGGAAGGAGTCCCAGAATTTAGAAGTGAAGATGCTTCCACGATCTGAAGATATCAATTGTGGAATGCCGTGCAAGGAGACAATCCTGGAGGTGTATAGCTCTTCCAACTGAGCTGCTGTGATAGATTCTTTGATAGGAAGAAAATGAGCCACTTTAGTAAGCTTGTCGATGAATAACGAAGATAGCATCATTTCCACACTTGGACTTAGGAAATCCAGTCACGAAGTCCATTTTGATATGATCAAACTTCCATTATGGAATAGCAAGAGGTTGGAGGAGACCAGCTGGTCGTTGGTGTTCTACTTTGACCCTTCGACAGACATCACATTCGTTCACGAATTGATCGATTTCTCGCTTTATTCGAGTCCACCAATACGACTGCTTGAGGTCATGGTACATCTTCATACTTCCAAGATGAATGGAAAGAAGAGAATTGTGCGCTTCGTTCATTATGACCTTCCTTAGATCACCTTTAGGAACCACAATCCGATCCTCGAAGAATAAAGTGTCTCTGTCATCAATGCGATAGCACTTGTATTTGGAAAGACCCTTGGCAATCCCAAGTTTCACCTTCTTCACCATGGCATCAAGAAGTTGTGCCTCACGAATTTGATCTTCCAAAGTAGGAGAGACTTGGAGATTGGCAAGAAAGCCTTGAGGAACAACTTGGAGGTTCAGTTTGCGGAAAACATCACAAAGGTCCGGTTGGAAGGGCTTAAGAATTAAGCTGTTGCAGTAAGCCTTCCTGCTCAAAGCATCTGCAATGACGTTGGCCTTGCCTGGAGTATATTCAATACTCAGATTGTACTCTTGAATCATTTTGACCCATCCAGTTTGTCTGAGGTTGAGGTTGGGTTGAGTGAAGATGTACTTGAGACTCTTGTGATCGGTGAATATGTCTGCTTTTCTTCCCAACGAGATGTCTCCATGTTATTAATGCATGGACAACTGTCGCCAACTGAAGATCGTCAGTGGGGTAGTTCTTTTCGTTGGGCTTCAACTAACGAGAGGTATAGGCCACAACTTTCTTCTCTTGCATTAACACAGCACCGAGACCTTGAAGAGAAGCATCACAGAAAACTTCGAATGGCTTGGATTCGTCAGGAGGAGTTAAGACAGGAGCTGTGACGAGTTTCTCTTTGAGAGTGTTGAAAGCAACGTCACACTCAGGAGTCCAGACGTACTTCACATGCTTCTGGAGGAGGTTGGAAAGAGGCTTTGCAATCTTAGAGAAATTCTCAACGAATCTTCGGCAATAGCTTGCAAGTCCAAGAAAACTGCGAAGCTGCTTGACATTCTGAGGAGGTTCCCAATTCACAACTGCAGACACCTTCTCGGGATTAAGAGCGATGCCCTTGGCAGAGATGATATGACCAATGTAAAGAACTTCATCAAGCCAAAACTCACATTTGGAAAACTTCGCATAGAATTGATACTCTCTGAGCTTGTCGAGCACCAATCGCAAATGTTTGGCATGGTCCTCCTTATTCTTGGAGAAGACCAAGATATCATCGAGATACACCAAGACGAATTCATTGGTGTAGGGGTTGAAGATGAAGTTCATCATTCGAGAGAATGTTGGAGGAGCATTGACAAGGCCGAAAGACATGACAGTATATTCATAAGAACCAAAACTTGTTCTGAATGCTGTCTTGGGAATATCTTGTTCGCGAATGCGAATCTGATGATAACCCATACGAAGGTCAAGCTTGGAAAAACTTTAGCACCTTTAAGTTGCTCGAATAGCTCATTGATGTTGGGAAGTGGATACTTATTCTTTATTGTCTTCTTGTTCAATGGACGGTAGTCGACACAAAGTCGGTCCGTGCCATCCTTCTTCTGGACAAAAAGAACACCACAACCCCATGGAGATGAACTCAGTCTGATCAGACCCAGACACCCTTGTTCATTGAGCTGTTTCTTCAATTCTTTCAGCTCCTTGGGTCCAAGCTTATATGGACGCTTGCAAACGGGTTCTGTACCGGGCTCAAGATCGATAACGAATTCAACTGGCCGGTGGGGAGGCATACCCGGAAGCTCTTCTGGAAAGACATCTTGGTACTCACAAACGACTGGAATCTGAGAGATTGCGTCTAGCTCGCCCTTCTCATTGAGAGAGAATAACCGAATGGTCTCATCACGAGCGGCATAGATGATCACATCCTCAGAAGAGTGTGTCAATTGAATTTCCCTGGTAGCACAATCAATTTGAGCCTTGTGCTTGGAAAGCCAGTCCATCCCGAGAATTAGATCAATATCCGAGTCACCAAGGACAATTGCAGAAGACATAAATTTATAGTTTCCCATCTTGATGGAAACATCCGGAACCACCAAACTAGAGCTCAAACGTTTACCCGGAGAAACGATATACATGGGTTTACCCAAATGTGAATAAGTGAATTCATGCTTGGCAAAAAACGGTCTTGACATGAAACAAAGAGAAGCACCAGTATCAAATAAGAATTTTGCAGGAATATCATTAACAGAGAGATTACCCATTATCACATCAGTAGATTCCTCCACCTGAGCTGCATTCATCATGTTCACCTTTGCAGAGTCGAGATTATGCTTGACCACTGCATTGCTGGAAGATCTCACAGGAGGAGGAGGCGGAAGGCGCCTTTGGTTGAAGCACTTGTTAGCATAGTGACCTTTCTGCTGACATTTGTTGCAAGTCACCTCTGAGAGCGGACGATGATAAGGAGCATTTGACCTTGGAGCTTGATTCTGAGACTTGTTCTGATAGCCAGGGTTGGGTGGGTGGGAAGATCCATGGCCACCTTTGTTCTTCTGCTGGAAAGGCTGACGAAACGGAGGAGGAGGAGGCAACCAGAACTTCTGTTGCTTAGCAGCCACTAGTGAGGAAGAAGAAGACTGAACTGCGTCCCTGACTCTGTTCTTAGAAGCCTCACACTTGAGCTGAGCAGCTTCTTGCTTCAGTGCCATGTTGTAGAATTCGTCATACTTGGTCGGCTCAAAAAGCACGAGAGCTAATTGCAGATCTTCTCTAAGGCCACCTCTGAATTGATAGATCATGCTCTTTTCATCAGGAACGTCTTGCTTAGCGAAGCGAGCGAGTTTCTGAAACTAGGTATTGTATTGATACACGGACATGCTGCCTTGCTTGAGATTGTGGAACTCCTCACGCTTGCTCTCAACGACACTTTGTGGAATGTGGTGAGCTTTGAAGTCTCGGCGGAAATCATCCCAGGTAATCACACGACCTCCTCTAGAATCTTTGTATTGTTGATACCACTTGGCAGCTTGATCCTTGAGTTGAAAAGAAGCAAACTTGACAAAGTCCTCAGGCCTGACATTGCTACATTCAAAATGCTTGTTGATGTCCATGAGCCAATCAGCGGCGTCTGTGGCCTCGGCACAGTAGCTGAAAGACTTCGGCTGATTTGCAAGGAACTGGTTGAGGGTAGCGAAGTGAGGCTGATTGTTGCCTTGGCCTTGATTTCCTTGGTTGCCTTGCCCCTGGGTGCGCTCTTGCAAGAGTTGCAAAATCATCTGAGCATTGGCGTTGGTGGCTGCCATGATAGCTTGCCATGCCTCCGGAGGCGGAGGTGGTGGCGGAGGGTTCACTTGACTCCCATCATTGCGTTTCGGATGCTGACACATTGGCGGAGCCATCCCGAAGAGGGTGACATCCGTTAGCATCTTGATAGACAGATAGACAAGTTGAATCAACGGATAGAAATTGCATATAGTCTTCACAATAAACATTCGAACGAGGATGAACGAATGAATTCCATAGTAAATCATCACACTTCCATAGGTTGAGAAGCCACTTAGAGAAAAAAGTATGGAATCAACATTTGACTTCGAAGCAACTCGAATACCACAACTCAAAACAAAACAAAGGATTGGCTTGCAGAATAAGCCGGAACAAACATATGATAGAGATTTCGTCCGAAGTTTTCGTGGTGGGGCCCACATGGGCTTGATCGTACAGCACCATGATGTACAAGGCAGTGCACATGACATACGAAGCGTCCCCGAGTCGGCATAGCCAAGGACTCTTTAAGACACTACGAGACCACTGTAAAATCGGCCGTGGAAAGGCGGACCACTAGACGTCGAACCCCAATCTCATATCATGCATCTGTCGGAAAGATATCCTAGGATCTACTTGAATTCCACTTATAAACTCGTGAAACTTTCTGGTTATGCAATCAGGTGTTGGGGATACAGGGGATGCAATATATCTCACCCAAACTAATAATACCTAGATCCAACTGTATCCATCCTTCAACACATAACCAACAAACCTTTGGAAATCATTTACCTCAACCTTCGAAAAGCATCCGTTATACGAGTTATGGCAATACTCCCAAACTCCCGCCCTAGTACTGGGTGGCGTCGAGGTGATCTCACCAACAACTGCATAAAAGAGATTTTCGATGTCGGCGAAAGTCAGGTATTCCAGAAATGCAACGATAAAATTGTGACGACAACACCTCGGAGCTCAACTCCCCGGGACACTGCCACAACCCCTAAATGTCAGGAGGCACCAAGAACAATGTTCTCGTCACAAAACCATTGGAACGATTCCAATATACCCGCGTGATCCTAAATTTTTTTAGTGAAATTTGAGGAGAGGAAAGACAAAACATCTACGTCAGGAGACCTCACCAGAGCGACGAAGGGACTGAGGAGTAAAAAGAATCCTACTCTCGATATATATAATCCTAAGAATCAAAACATTTTTTTCTAGACTCAACAACGCCAGCGATTCGATCAAGCAGGGGGGCTCCTAAGTCGGGGATGGCTCTGATTACCAACTTGTAACGCCCATGATGTGGCTATATCTCTCACGTGTCGAGGCACGACTTAGAGGCATAACCGCATTGTAGGTTTTGTCGCAAGAAGGGTCATCTTCACACAATCCCATGTAATGAACAAGAATGGGATAAAGAGAGTTGGCTTACAATCGCCACTTCACACCATACATAAATAAATTCATACATCATCCAAAATACACACATAGACCGACTACGGTCAAATCCAAATGAAAAGAAGATAACCCCAAATGCTAGATCCCCGATCGTCCCAACTAGGCTCCATTGCTGATCATCAGGAAACGAAACATAGTAACGACCAAGTTCCTCGTCGAACTCCCACTTGAGCCTGGTTGCATCACCTGCACTGGTATCGTCGGCACCTGCAACTGTTTTTGTGGAATCTGTGAGTCACGAGGACTCACCAATCTCACACCCGTGAGATCAAGACTATTTAAGCTTATAGGAAGGATGGGGTAATGAGGTGGAGCTACAGCAAGCACTAAGCTTATATGGTGGCTAACATACACAAATAAGAGCGAGAAGAGAAGCAACGCAATGGTCGCGAAGCTAGAAATGATCAAGAAGTGATCCTGAAACTGCTTACGTTCATACATAACCCAAACCGAGTTCACTTCCTGGACTCCGCCGAAAAGAGACCATCACGGCTACACACGCGGTTGATGTTTTTAATTAAGTCAAGTGTCAAGTTCTCTACAACCGGACATTAACAAATTCCCATCTGCCACATAGCCGCGGGCATGGCTTTCGAAAGATAATACCCTGCAGGGGTGTCCCAACTTAGCCCATTATAAGCTCTCACGGTCAACGAAGGATATTCCTTCTCCCGGGAAGACCCGATCAGTCTCGGAATCCCGTTTTACAAGACATTTCGACAATGGTAAAACAGGACCAGCAAAGCCGCCCGAATGTGCCGACAAATCCCGATAGGAGCTACACATATCTCGTTCTCAGGGCACACCGGATAAGTCAAGCTACGAGTAAAACAAGGCCTCGAGTTTCCCCGAGGTGGCCCCGCAGGCTGCTCGGTTCAGACCAGCACTCACAGGAGCACTGGCCCTGGCGGGGGGGGGGGGGGGGGTTAAATAAAGATGACCCTCGGGCTCGCGAAAACCCAAGGGAAAAAGGCTTAGGTGGGCAAATGTAAAACCAAGGTTGGGCCTTGCTGGAGTAGTTTTATTCAAGGCGAACTGTCAAGGGGGTCCCATAAATCACCCAATCGCGTAAGGAACGCAAAATCAAGGAACATAACACCGGTATGACGGAAACTAGGGCGGCAAGAGTGGAACAAAACACCAGGCATAAGGCCGAGCCTTCCACCCTTTACCAAATATATAGATGCATTATTTAAATAAGAGATATTGTGATATGCCAAAATATCCATGTTCCAACATGGAACCAACTTCAACTTCACCTGCAACTAGCAACGCTATAAGAAGGGCTAAGCAAAAGCGGTAACTTAGCCAAACAACGGTTTGCTAGGAAAGGATGGTTAGAAGCTTGACATGGCAACATGGGCGGCATGATAAAGCAAGTGGTAGGTAGCGCACCATAGCAACAGAGGGAACAACTAGCAAGCAAAGATAGAAGTGATTTCGAGGGTATGGTCATCTTGCCTGCAAGGTTCTCAGAGTTGTCGAAAGCTTGATCCTCGTAAGCGTTCTCAACAGGTTCCTCCTAAGCGTTCTCGTCTCCCGGCTCTACCCAAAGCAAGAACACAAGCAAAGGACCAACAATCAATCATGGGAAATAACATCAGGAAGCCATGTTTAGAGCAAGCAAACAACATGCTACAGGAACATATCATAGAAAATCAAGGCATGGCATGAATCTACTAAATGCATAGAACAAAAGCCCTTACTGACCATGAGCCAAAAAGGATCAGAAGATAACATCAGGAAGCCATGTTTAGAGCAAGCAAACAACATGCTACAGGAACATCTCATAGAAAATCAAGGCATGGCATGAATCTACTAAATGCATAGAACAAAATCCCTTACTTACCATGAGCCAAAAAGGATCAGAAGATATGATGGCACCCATGTAAACATAGCAAGTTTCGTTAACAGATTTCAGACTTAGCAGAAAACAGAGCATGGCATTAACAGAATTATGAAGGCATCTTTGCGAGCTTGATTCACTCATCACAAAGCATTGCATGACAAAACAAGCATACCTACAGCAAGAAGACATGTTCATGAAGCTAATCATGGCAAGAGCAAGTTCATAGCACGTATGGATCACTAGCAACATCCATGGAAAAATTGATTAACATGTAAACAATCTGCTAGGAACGTTTTATAGCAAAAGTAGAGCAAGATTGAGACATGCTAGGGCACTCCATAATTGCATACAGGGGCACGGATGGATAGAGCATAACCATATGTACAAAACATCCTTACTGAACATACTCAAAAGAAGCATTGATATCACTGTGGCAACATGGATACATGGCATCAAAATAACAGCAGGAAAAGGACTGCAAAATCCTGTCCTTGAAAACAGAAACATCACGAAGCCTAGTTTGCATGCTTGTGCTAGTCATCACATAGATCACAAAAATACATGGCAAGCACCCCTTTAAAGATGGCATGGCATAATTCAAAACACATGTATAGCTCATGCTCATAAGATGCACACATCAAATGCAACAAAAATGACAAAACATCATAATCTGATAAGTAACAGCAGTAAACATCATATAGCACTCTTGCAACAATGATTTAGACATCAAGATGAACTCAAACAAGCATGGCACATTGGAGCAAAATGAAGAGCATCTCCTGGTGAACATTTTGACATATTATGGGCTTGACACGGAGCTACAGTCAGGAAGTTATGATGCGTCAAAGTATGCACCAGAATGATAAAGTTTAGGGACTTGGAAGAGTTTGGACCTCGCGGAAAAGTCAACGCGGGAGGTGGATCTCGCCGGAGCTTCGCCGGAGAAGGACGGGGACGGGCGAAGAGGAGCGCCGGCGACCGAGGCGAGGCGGATCCGGGCCTGGGGACCCCGGATCCGGCACCGGAGATGGCCGGCGGCGAGCTAGCGGCGGAGGACGGCGGATCCGGCGATGTGCTCGACGGGAGGAGCTCGGGCTCCGGCGAAGTCCTACCGGAGCGGTGGCGGGGCGGCTCGACAACGACGGGCGGTCGGCGGGAGACGCAGGGCGGAGGGGACGGCGACGCGCGGGCGGCGGCGTACGGGCCCGCGGGGGCCGGCGATGGGCTCGGCGGGCCTCGGCGGCGGGGGCGGCGCGGAGCCACGTGGCAGCCTCCGGTTGGCAGCGGGCGGCGGCGGCTCCTGTCCGGCGCGGACCGGACGTGTCCGGCGCGGACCGGACGTGTCCGGCGGCGGAGTGGGAAAGGGGCTAGGGTTTGGACTGCGAAATTTTCGGAGGGGATCACCTATTTATAGGTAGAGTGAGCTAGGAGACTCCAAATGAGGAGCGGTTTTCGCCCACACGATCGTGATCGAACGACCGAGAGCATGGAGGGGGTTTGGATGGGCTAGTGGGCTTCGAGGGGTGTTGGGCTGCAACACAAGTGAGGCCTTTGTGGTTACCCGGTTAACCGTTGGAGCATCAAACGGCCTCCAAATGGAACGAAACTTGACAGGTGGTCTACCGGTGGTGTACCAAGGCCACTTGGCAAACCTCGGTCCATTCCGAGAACGTTTAACACCCGCTCACGAAAAGAGACAAGAGGGGTGCGCCGGTGCATGTGGGAGTGTCGGATTGCAAAACGGTCAACGGGGAAAATGCTCGGATGCATGAGACGAACACGTATGCAAAAGCGATGCACATAATGACATGGAATGAAATGCATGACATGAACAAAATGCAAAAACGAAGACAAAACCCAACCACGAGGGAAACCCATAACACATAGCCGAAAATGGCAAGAGTTGGAGTTACAAATATGGAAAGTTACATCCGGGGTGTTACATGCGGTCATGGCGGATGTGGTGCCAGGTAGGAGGACGATGCGCTATGGTGTGGAGGTTAGCTGGGCGTTGCCACTTTAAGTAGCGCATTCCGGTGATTCCAAGCGTCCGGGTGCGTCATTAAGTCGCAGGAGTTGGTTCCTCGGGCACCGAGCCTCTTAACGACGACATACGAACGGACGGCATGAATGCGGGCAGCTGGTGCCGGCTGGGAACGCATCATGCGATGGCGCGAGGGACGAAGGTTTTGGTGTGCCAGGGTAGTCAGCTGCGGTCGTGCCAACGTTGGAGATGCCCTTTGCTCACATGCGATCCCCGCATGTCATTGAAAAAGCAAGATGACCCGACATGGTCTCAGGTCCAGAGGATGCAGTTGGCCGCGCTACACCACTCCACGGATACGTCGTGGCACCCCGTGCATCCTCGACGAGCCGGGTGTTGGGGTGTGTTTGGATTGTGGCCAAAGTGCACCTTACCAAAATTTTGGTCATGACCCAAAGATTGGTCTTTGTTTGGATGGTTGCCATTTTTTTGGCATGCCAATGAACTCTAGCCAACTCTAGTTCATTTTTCTTGCCAATGTCGGCCAAATCATGGGCAACTAATACCTCAACCAAAATTTTGGTCATGACCCAAAGATTGGTCTTTGTTTGGATGGTTGCCATTTCTTTGGCATGCTAATGAACTCTAGCCAACTCTAGTTCATCTTTCTTGCCAATGTCGGCCAAATCATGGGCAACCAATACCTCAACCAAAATTTTGGCTACCCAATGCTTTGATGGGGGAACCTTGGGCACAAACCAAACATACCGTTGGTCGTGCCACAACACTAACGCCACCCTCGGCACACTAAAACTGACCGTGTCTAGTGACGATATGAGCGTGTCGCTCACCGCAGTCGCCGTGTCCAGAGGCGGTGCTGGAGCCGCGCCCCGTTGTTGGCCCCAACGACCCACATGAACAGTGTCGGTGGCGAGGAGGTCGTGGGCCAGCTCCGCCATCGGACTAGTCTGCGCTACGTCGTCCCGACGGGTGTGCCCCACATGTCGGTTTCCCTATTTTCCCGGCCATATTCGAGCGTCAGTGCTCCGCGTTGCGCATTAGGCCTTTCACTATGTAGGCCAAGTGAGACAACTTATTGTTTATTTGAGCCGTTCAAGTATAATCATGTGGCGTTTGCTTATTTCTCATTCCTCTCCAACCCTCTTCTCCATCGATCATGCCGCCCTCCAGTCGAGTCCATCCTCCCGCATGCCTCATTTGAACATTCCGCCGAGTATGATTCGCATGTACCCACCCTAGTCCTCTTTCAATAGATCTCCGGACCCCGAGATGAAATCGAGAGGGAACGAGTGGGGGCACGTGATACCTAAGGCGGATTCAAAATTTTGAACCGGTGATCATAGCATCCGCAAATCATATATAAAGGGTATTCAATGTTCGTTTCGTTTTTGAACGTACAATATACTCCCCCTATCCTTTCTAGTTTACATATAAGTTTTATGTGTAGTCAAAGTATCTCTCCTTTGATCAAAAAGGTATCAACATTCAACAACGCCCAATCAATATTGTTAGATTCGTATGTACTCCTAGATTTGTACTCGAGATGGTTTCCAGTTTGACTATTGACAAGATTAATAGTACATGAGATGTATAATGTGAAAATTATATCATTGGAAACTCCTTTCACATACGAATTTGACTGTATGCTTTGTGTAAGTTGCATGTCATATATTATTACTCTAACATTTGGTCAAAGTTAGCCTCGAAAAACACATTAGACCCCGTATGCTTTGTGTAAGTTGCATGTCATATATTATTACTCTAACATTTGTGTAAGTTGCATGTCATATATTATTACTCTAACATTTGTGTAAGTTGCATGTCATATATTATTACTCTAACATTTGGTCAAAGTAGTATAGTGGAAGTGGATCCTCTGACGTAGGTATCCCTGCCTTACCCTCCCTTTCGGTCACTTACTGGCGGACACCATGCTTGCTAGGCCCCGCATGTCAGTTACTCAATGGGTTCGGCCACGTAAGGGGATACTCATCCGTAGTATACTCCCTCTGTTTTTATTTACTCCGCATAAAACGGAGGGAGTGGTGGTATAATAAATGACGCGGGCGGGGGAGGGGGAGGGACGTCGGTTTGCTCTCAACTGCGGTCCCACAAGCGAGCGAAAACGCAAGACGAAGCGCGTTTCATTCGGTGAGCGACGTGGAGGGTCCAGCATGCCGGGCTGCAATGCGAACGCGACAAGAGCGATGTACAGTCAAAACCGATTGACCGGTCGTCACCGGAACCACTTTTCACACCAGAACCTTCGCCGCTCGGCCTATGCCAGCCACTGCCCTAAAACCACACCAAATCTCCAGCCCATTCCCCCACCTTTCGAATCCCTAGCCCGCATCAAGCGTCCCCTAGTTCGCCGGAAAGCCATGGTGCGCCGCAAGATCACTTACTACAAGATGCTGACGCCAGAGCGCCGCGCAGAAATCGCGGCGGCGGTCGGTCGCCACAGACCTCCGTTCCCAAGCTCGCTTTGCGGCGGGCCAATCACCGAGTTCTCTGGAGCCAAGCTACGAGGAGGAGGAAGCCGATCCAATGTTCATGGCGGAGGTCGCGGCGCAGAAGGCCCCCGATGGGTATGAGACGATGGACGTCGACTTCGTGCCGGGGTTCGAGTCCCCCATGGTGCAGGCGGACCAACGGTTCAACATTGCGATACTAAAGGAGGACCGGGAGGCAGAGGCTCAACTCGACGCGGGGCGCGTGCATGCCGCTGCCATCGAGGCTCTCCTGTAGGCGGAACCGGATGTCGTGGATGTGAACCGGGCGGTGGAGGCTCAACTTGAGGCGGAGCGCGCGGATGCCGCTGCCATCGAGGCCCTCCTGCAGGCGGAACCGGACGTCCTGGACTTGAACCGGGCGGCAGAGGCTCAACTCGACGCAGAGCGCGCGGATGCCGCTCTCATCGACGCCCTCCTGCAGGCGGAACTGGACGTCCTGGACTTGAACCGGGCGGCGGAGGCTCGACTCGACGCGGAGCGCACGGATGCCGCTGCCATCGAGGCCCTCCTGCAGGCGGAACCGGACGTCCTCGACAAGAACCGGGTTGTGCTCTCGTCCGTGCAGAGCGCCCGCACGCTCCGCTTGAACGAGTAGCTGGAGGCCGAGGACAACCACGGTGCGGAGACACACGTCGGCAGCGACGGCTGGTTCGCGCCGGCAGCCAAAGAAGACGAGGCAGTCTCTTTCCACGAGCAGTGATAGTTTTTCTTTATGTTGTTGTTTTTATGGATCTTTTGATGTGTAAAAACATATATTGGTTATGCAAGTCGCCTGACTTGGGTCAGTCTACCATTTCAGGCGGTTGGATGAATATCCTACGTCTCCTAACCCTTCTTTCCTTCTTCCTCACCTCTTCTTCTTCCCCGACAGACCACCGCACGGGCCGTACGGATACTCCCCAACATGCGGTTGGATAAACATACTCTACGAACGAAAATTATGTGTCAGCGATAGGATGGCTGAGTTTGGTTTGTTCACATGCGACAGCACATGTCAGTGAGGGTGCGTTCCCTTGGTTGGGTTTGTGGCATGCAGGAGCGACTGTGTGAGGGTGCGGTGCTACCGCGGCGTGCAGGAGCGACCGTGTGAGGGTGCGGTGCGACCGCGACAGCCGTGCGCAAGTGTACCTCCTTCTCATTTTGAAAACTTTAGGCAAGCTTGGCAAAAATGTGTGGCGAAGTTTGGCAATGCAAGGCCTAGACCCAAACAGGATAAGTACGTACGTACTAGGAGTACTAGTGTTAAAAAAGAAAGGCGGGGTTTTCCTTCGCGGGATTTAATCGATACAAATCCTCGTTTCACGTGTCAATTAATGCATATTTTTTTCTCCAAAGACCAAAGAGCTAACCATCTCACTCCTCATCGCTTGATTAATGCAGCGCCATGCAAACCAACCTTCTCACTTCCGCATGCATGTAGGGGATATTAATGTCCTTGGTAACTAACCCCATCAATTTTGCCTCGATTAGTGTTAGTGGCCCTTTGCAAATTGTAATTTTGATATACTGGCCTTGTGTACAAAAAATGGAGGTAGTAACTATATTTGACTTCCTTCCCCATTGCGGTGACGTCGATGATATCTTTTTTTTGGTGGTTTGGCGAAGTGCGTTCGACGGAGAACACCATTGAGGGAGACCACGGTAAGTCGTTCACAAGTGCCGCCTGCAAGCCGAGACAACCGCCTTATTTGCATCCAGGAAGTCCTTTACTAGTACTACAAGGAGTACTAGTGCGGTGAGATGGTTTCTCGAAGAAGACGATGGAGAAGCGGAGTCAGAGAAGAGTGAAATGATGGTTGCTTCGTTCGTGCTTTTGTGATTTGACGCCTCACTGGTTGTGATTTGTGATAGAAGGGACAGGGGAGTAGACTCTGTGCTCTATACTGTACTACATGCGTCCAAGCATGGGAGAAAGAGGAGAGACGTTGCATTTTTCTATTCCTTCAATCAATCAATCAGGGAGCTTCGGTTCCATCTTTTTGGCTTTGGCAACACCGTCCACAATGGTTCCCACGATGCCAAAAGCTATTTTCACATTTGGCTACACATTGTGGATGCCCTTAACCGTACCACTTGGTTTTGCTCCTGTGTGCTATCTATACAAATCTCAATTATATTGGTCTAAAAAATTATAGAATCAAGATTAGTAAAAAGGAGGTGATTTTGCCGCGCGGATGGCGGGGGAGGTTTCTTATTTGAGCAATGCTACATCCACGTAATGGTTTACGTAAAGTTACGAACTGATGTGATGTGGGACTATTTGATTGGATTAAAGGAGAGGATTAGGCCCCCCACCTCAAAATCAGGGGGGGCATATATAGATTAGATAGAAAGTATACGTAGCAGCTACATAGCCCTTTGTAAGTCTAGGATTAGGCTTCTTATTTTCGGAGGACGTTGTCCTGGCGGTTTGCTAACATGCGGTCCCACGTGTCAGTGCTTTACCAAGCCGATCCGCGTCCCACATGAGGCAGTTAATGGCAAAAGCAACACGTGGTCAAGTTGAAGAAGATGAGGGAGAAGCGGATTCAGCAACGAGTGAAATGATGGTTGCTTCGTCCCTCCAACTTAACTGCGGGAAAGGTGCAGCTTTGTGATTTGACACCTCATTGCTCATTACTACGCCGGCGCCATGACTGGGGTGCTTCACCCTGGCTGATCTACACTGTATTCTGGTATGGCACGTGGACCCGGTAGCTTGATGTCCCACATGTCGGCGAAAGGGACTAGAAGATTTTGAAAGCGAGCGCTCCACTCTTACGACGGAGGAGTAGACGACACGACGGCCCAGCGAACTGTCACTTGTAGTACTGTATAGTACTATAGTTTTGCTGTTTCGCACGATCCATCGATACAAACCCGATTAAACAGGAAAGGGCGGGATTT
Organism: Aegilops tauschii subsp. strangulata; assembly: GCF_002575655.3. Taxonomy (NCBI): domain Eukaryota; kingdom Viridiplantae; phylum Streptophyta; class Magnoliopsida; order Poales; family Poaceae; genus Aegilops; species Aegilops tauschii. Next base: position 265,202,968 of record NC_053038.3, on the reverse strand, counting down.
TTCCCGCGCGGTAGATGATACTGGCCATACATTTCAAAGGCAATTTTAATGTATGCAAACTGAATAATTATAAATAACAATATGATATCTAGTAAAACTAAAAACACATATGATTTATTGTGTTAGAGTGTAGTAGTAGTGCTGTATTGCATAGTTGTTAGATGTAACATGCGAGAACGTGTAGAGATGTAGTTTTGGAGGGCCTACAGAGAGAAAAGCGTAATACGGTCACCGAACTTCAGAATAAGCTGATTACGGTCACTATATACGTTTTGCGGTGATTATACGGTCACTTGCTCACAGTTCAGCATCGGATTGCACTCTGTTGACCATCCAAATAGTCTGCGTGGAGCCATGTTGACTAGTTAAATTGACCACGTTCCTTGTGGGTCCCACCTATCAGTTCGCATAGGCAAAAGGTCAGATAAACACAAATTTACGCAGGCGCGACAAGGCTCCAACCCGTGCGCGGGAATCACCTGGTTGTGTATGTGTCTGTCAGGGCCTGATGTGTGCGCATGCATGTGTAGGTTGAGCACTTGAGCGTGAGAGTGTTTGTTGGCCGTGTGGTGTACTGGTGTGTGCAGGCATGCGTGCGTGTGTGCGTGTGAGTGTTGCGTGCGTGCGTGTGAGTGTTGCGTGTGTGCGTGGCTGCGTGTGTACGTGTGAGTGTTGCGTGCGTGCGTGGGTGCATGTGTTTGTGTGAGTGTTGCGTGGATGCAGTTCTTGTGCATGCGTGCGTGTGTGTATAATCACCACACCAGCTCCTGTGTGTTAAAACAGACGGCTCAGCATACCAATACAAGGCCACCTTGTCCGCTGTGCCCGCGGTCATGACTTCGAACCACGGTCCAAATATATTTTTGTCGTTTGTTTTCATTCTTACTAGCAAGATGCTCGTGCGTTGCACGTAACATCAAGATGCATTTGTATGACTTGTTTATCTTGTGAGAGAAAAGGATGAACGAGGGAAGGCCTTATTTGCAAATGTGGAGAGGTGTGTGGGTACTTTTTGCAAAATTGCCATATTTCTTTCCTATCCGTCAGATATAAATCGGACAACCTATATTGTAGGATGGCAGGCACACCATCATCGCCAACTCTGTTTTTTATAAGAGTGTATTTTATGTATTTTATAAGAGTGTAGATGTAGAGTAGATACAAGTCGACAGGTGGGCACGATGGTAGTGAGATAATGTGATGCAACACTAGAGGTGCCACGTGGAGCGTTTAACTGGTCAACTAGTCATGTCATGAGCAAATACAGAGTTGTACGATGAGCCCGTGACTGTATAATAACCACTAAACGTAAATGGTGACCGTAATGAGTGGATTCTGAAGTCCAATGTATGTATCGTGCTTTCGCTTCAAATACAATGATCGTCATTGCATATATCGCGAGAGAAAGATGAAACATGCGTGAATTTTCTGGGGGCTTACTTTTAGAGGACCTGGAGAAAGTTTTGTGTGCATACGTAAAAGGGGCATACAGGGGGGTATGCGATGGAGAGAGAGATGCTCTTCGTTTCTCTTTATTATGACTAACTTTGTATATAGTATAAAAATATACAAATTCACAGTGCGGAATAAATATCATTGTGGGCACCATGCAATGCAAATTACCGTTCGTACTCCTCCATATAACTTTGTAATGTTGTATATATGTAGAAACTCTAAAATAATTTTTTGGCCACACTTTACTCAAAAGGAATGTTGTATGCGAAATAAACATGAAGAGAGGGCTTTTTAGATCAATGGGGTACATGATGTAACATGTGTGAATGTGTAGTTGATGCATTTGGCGGGGCCTAGAGAGGTATGTGTGTGTATTACGTATTCAAGAGAGGCATGGATAGAGGGGCCGACGGGGGGGGGTGGGGGGCGTGGGAGAGATAGCACGAGAAATGAGAGTGGTTTAGAGAGAGACGAATATGATGTCACGACAAGAGATTCCATTCCCTTGAGTGTGTATATGCAAGGGGGGAGGGAATAGAGGCACCAGGAGAAATTTTCTGTGTGTGTGGTGTTTCTGTTGGTATGTGTGGGTGTGAGAAGATAATGAGACGTGGGGGAAGAGGGTGTGTCACCGCGTGAGGTCCGGTGGGTCGAGGTGAGGCCCTTCTGTCGGTTCCGACCTGCGCCACATTGGTCGGCCCGTGACGCATTTAGGAAGACCCATGGATGACTAGTCGTACAAGACAAAGATAACAGAATTGTGAAGGACTCTGTGTCCACTGACAAAGCCGGCTAGGATTTGTAACCCTAGGTTCTCGGACTAAGGTAATCCCTTTATCTCTGATATTACTATTCATCCAACCTAACTTTAAGGGGCATCCTACAGAATGCTCTGCTAGAATCATACTCGTCGATTAGGAAGAGAGGTGTGAGACAATGCGTGAGAGACAGGCGTAAAGATAATGTGCGTACATGAGACACGTAGGCAGGTCCATGTATATAGAAAGGGTCGATGAGGATTGTGCGTGTGTATGTTTGCAAGAGGAAGAGTGCTTGTGATAAAGGTTCATGAAAACAGTTGTAAATGGTTACGAGAGGGAGGGAGGGTTATATCTAGAGCATGTGTGCGAGAAAGACACCTCGGGAGAGAGTGTGTGAGCATGTGTGAGAGACCACCGATGGAGAGTGAAACTACATGTAAAAGACTGCTCTACACATTGATTAAAGATATAAATTGTATCCAAATATTAGGATGGGATCATGATATTTGCAATTCGCGTAAGGAGCGGTCATTGATCCATCAGACATCTAGATTCTATCGAATTTGAGCATGTCTATGTTATTATTCGACACAATTGATCCACATAGTTAGTATTTTGAACTCCAGACAATGCATCGCTTTAGCAATCGAATATAAACGTTAGTATAGTTCATGTTGTGTGTGTAAAGCACATTATCCATACGAAAGTTACACAATGGACATTATAAAAAGCTACCTATGAACTAGCATACATTTGAATTCAACTTAAGGTGGTTTAAAAAAATCGAATTCAACATGAAGTCCATTCAATTATTTGAATTTGATATCATGGCATTTGTAAACCGTACCTAAATTATGGGGGCACCAATCTTTGCTCTTATTTTGTACATAATAGCATATGTAGTCGTGTACAAAATAGATTCAAATTTAGCTCCTCCATTCTAAAATAATCGTAGTTATAGGATTTTCAAGTGTCAAAATTTCAAAAAGAAGCGGATAATTTAATGAGGTTTTCAAACATACAAGGTCAAATATAACGTTGTCTATTTAGGTCAATCCTCATAGTTCAAGAGTACTCTAAACGTGAATGCTTGTGTTTCAAAATTTCGAACGAAGCGCCAAAAGAGCCTCTACTCGCCCGAAACCGCGTGAGACCAATGTTTGGTAGTACAAGGAAATTACTTTTCTAATAACTCTGACCATGAAACCTACCGGCCCAACGTCCAAAGGTCTAAACCGGGGTAGGTTTGTAGCTTCATCTAGACGCCACACAACCGCATCCGAAAAACATTCATACACAATAGCCGCCTAAGCACACATGCGCGCGGCCGAAATTGCTCCCGCCCACTATTTGGGACACCTGGGATTACCATCCTACCCCCGACCCGCAGTAGGTCTGAAATTTAGGAGGGGGGCAAAGTTTGTACTTTCCCCAAGTTTCAAACAAGCACGCCCCATCTTCTGTTCAAAAAAAGGAAAAAACAAGCGCGTCCCAGACCGAAACATGGTTCCCCCCACCCGTCCGATTCCCCATTCGTACTCCGTGGGCGCCAAAACTACCTCTCCACCAGCCGCGAAACCCCGGCGTCCTCCGTCCGCCACCCCATCCCACCCATCAACCGCCGCCCTCCTCCATCACGCCGGAGCCGATACCCCGACGTCGTCGTCCACCGCAACCTCAACCGCAACGCCCTCCGCGGCTAGTAGTTGAAGCCGAGGCCGAGCCGTCCGTACCCGAGCCAGTTCAACCACGCCGTCTTGCGCCTCACCGCTGCCGCTCCAACTTCGCCACCCTCCACCGCACCGGAGTTGTTCTTGCTACGCCGTCCTTCGCCGCCTCAGATCTGCTTCCCCTCCGCCGACATACGGCCATGGCAACACAGTCAACAATTTGGCCATGGGTTCATCCAAGCCTGCACCCTCTAGAACATCGGTTTCCCCGGTAAAAAGAAGAAGATCGGCATGACATGTGGAGGTGACCACACCGGCAACCGAAAAAGGTACTCCTCTTCCCTTATTCATGCAAATCTTACGTCTCTGCTTGCACGGTATTCATCCCACAGAAGACACTAGTTGACCGCTTCTTCTTGATACTAGATGTTCCTAGTAACTCGCGATGCACAAGGTTGCTTCTCATATACTATTTCACCTTAGCTAGAGGTCCGTCGCCCCCCTGAATTTCAATTTCTGGCCAGTTTTTTCCCAATTAACGGAAGCATTCCCCGGCATAACAGACGCTAGTACGCCTATTACGCCGGGGAAGCAGCGCCTTGGTGTTTATCTTAGGGGCATGTGCGTCCTAGAGCTACTGGCGCCCAATCTGGAGGTTGGCCGGGATTAAAGGGATGGCCTGGGGGCGCTGCCAAGCACGGCAGTGGTGTGAGGTCGATGGGAGGGCGGGGCGGCAGAGGCAGGGGTCTGGGCCGGTGGTCGCTGGCGGTTCGAGAAAGATCGTCAACAGTGACTGGCGGGAGGTAGATGAAGGCCATCTGCCCGTTCCTTATAGATCAGATGGTTCATTAAAAAAATCGACTGACCTATTTATTTTCAGTCGACTATTATCTTAGATATGACCACATGTGGTGGTGTGCTGGAGGAGTACCTGCATTTCCTCTGCTTATATATTACAAAATCATACGGAGTAGAATCTAATTTTGTTTGCCATGCAATGTTGTAGAGCTATCATATGTCTCCTGTCATTTATTTTTCAGCCACCTGCTATCTGGTACTTTTACAGTGCACTAGTTCTGCACACACTTCACCCTTACTCTCACTATTGTGTTTTTATGCAAGGGTATTTCAGACTCTGCTGCCATGAGAGAAGCCAAAAAGAAAAGAGAGAAGTGGCTCCAGCTTCGTGTGCGGGTAGGCAAGACACGTTACAGCGCTATAAAGGGTGCAGTGTCAGCAGATGGAGACGGTAAACGTAGCTTTGGAGTTGATGACCTCGCTCGCAATGAACCACCATCCCAGGTGCTTGCTTTAACTTCGCGGTGTCATATGTGGTTGCATGTTCGTTATGGTGTCTATCTTGTATTCGAAAGGCCGAAGTCGGTAAGATAAGGAAAGATATTTTTTTACATGAACCACCATCCCGTGAGCACCAGAAGACAAATAGCTAGTCAGGGCACTGGCCGAGCCAGTGACAAGCCCAGCAAAGATAGGCGTCACCTAGAAGCCAACTAAAAAGCTGCGGTGGTGGCGAAGCAGCCCGCCTCCTACCAGGCTCTCAGGTCCTAGATGATCATGCTCACCACTCCAGCCGGATGTCTAGCTTGTATTGCTTCCAATTTGGTTAAATTGCATCTGCTTAGCTTAGACATTATACCTTTGGATATGACATGCCTTTCTGTTTTTGGTACATACTAGTACATCTGTGTATTAACCATGTTCTTAAATCAAACTAATGTTCTTGTGTATCCCTCATCAATCATTTATGACGAGGCAGGCAGGCAAGGGGACCACTCCTCATTTAAAGAATGCAGCGTTAGCCTCCCGACATGATTCTCAAGAAACAGAAATGCTAGATGAAGATAGTGAACGTAGCTCTGTAGTTGATTACAGCATTTCCCCTACACTAGCATCGCAGGTGCTTGCTCTAACTTGGCAGCGTGATATGTGGTTGCATGTTCCATATACATTAGCTAGATTGTAATTCTGGTTAATTCTTCCAATCTGGTTAATCTAGTCTGCTTAGCTTATACATTATACCTGTTAATGTGACATGCCTTCCTGTATTTAGTACATAGTACATCTGTCTATTAAGCATGACCTTACATAAAACTATTGTTTTTTTTGTATCCCGCATCAATCAACATGACGAGACACCTTTAGTATATGCAGTGCGACATTAGTTGCATCTTTCATATGATATAGCATGCGCTGCTTCTAATTTGTTGAAATTCCATTTATGATGGGACGCTTTTAACTTGGCAGAGTCATATTGGTTGCATCTTTCATGTGGTGTCTAGCTTGCATTGCTTCTTATTTGCTCGAATGGTTTCTGCTTAGTTTACACAAATAGTTGTGAACATGCCATGCCGTCCTGTTTTTCGTACATATTCCATCCTGGTATCATGTGTTTGCCTTACATCAAAGTAGTGATTGTCAGTATCATGCATGAATGAGTTTTGAAGAGAGAATTTTATTGCTTTTTCTTGTCGGGTTTACTTGACAATTCAAAATCAATAAAGCGGAAGGAAGTTAGCAAGGCAGGGGATAAAGGTGCTCCTTTCGAACGGAGGGCCTCTACAGTTTCTACTCCTCCACACCCCCAAGATGATTTCCAAGACAACACATGCATAGACACTCAACAAAGCTGTGTTTATGATGAGCAAGTCTCCCCTAGTGCAGCATCATCGGTGCTCCCTCTAACTTGGCACTGTTATATGTGGTTGCATGTTATGTGTGATGTCTAGCTTGTATTGCTTCTAATTTTGTTGAATTCCATCTGCTTACTTTACACATTATACTTGAATAAGACACGTGTTCCTGTTTCTAGAACATACAATATATGTCTATCACACCATGTTCTTACATCAAATTACTACTATTGTGTAACCTGCAACAATCACTTATCATAAGACACGTTTGATTTCGGAGTGTGATATAGGTTACATCTCACATTCTTTTCTAGCTTGTACTACTAATTTGTTGAAATGGCACTTATGACGAGACAGTTTTAACTTGGTAGAGTGATATTCATTGCATCTTTCATATGGTGTCTAGCTTTCATTGCTTCTAATTTGTTGAAATGCCTTCTCCTTAGTTTACACATCATAAGATGTGAATATGCAATGGCACTAATGACGAGAGACCTCTAACATGGTAGTGTGATGTTGTTTGCATCTTGCATATGATTTATTTCTTGTACTGCTTCACATTTGTTTAAACGCCATTTATGATGAGACACTGTTAACTTGGCAGGGCGATATTTGTAGCATCTTTCATATGGTGTCTACCTTCCATTGCATTGCTTCTAATTTGGTGAAATGTCTTCTTCTTAGTTTACACATCATAGTTCTGGTTATCTCTTCCGTCCTGTTTTTCATACATATTACATCCTCCTATCATGTGGTTGTCTAACATCAAAGTTCAGTTCGTCTGCATCATGCATCAATTTGTTCTGAAGAACTAAATTGTTATTCGTTTTTCTTGTCGGCTTGACTTAACATGGCACAGAGAAAGAGGAAGAAACACAGAATGGCAGGGAATGAGAAGCGGATGAATCCTGCAGATTCTGCTGGTACTGATGGTGTAGTACAAGGTCCAAGTCTAGCGGAAAATTCTACAAACACGGCATCCCAGGCTACACGAGTTGCAAAAAAGCCAAACAGAAACAAATAGCTGCCACCAAACAAGCAGAGACAGCCCTAGTTCTTGCAACAGCTACCGCAGTACTACTAGCTGCACGACTTACTCGTGCGTCAACTGAGCTAGCAGCACGTTCCCAAGCTCCCTCGCCACCTGACACTACTTCCCAAGCACTCTTGACACAAGAAGAGTTGGCAATATCAGATGAACCTTGTGAGCTTCAACAGCAAGAAGGTAGTTACTGGAGTCAAGTTACAGTTGCATGCTTCTTTATATGTATTCTCACAGTTTGATGTACACTAACACTTCCTATGTTCGTTGTTGGACTAGCACCTAGGCGCAAGAGGAAACAAACATCAGGGATAATGCTCGATAGGTTAACTAAATCTTGAGGAGGAAGAATGGAGATCTGTTTTGAGGCAGGTTTAAAAAGGCCACGTGATGCTACATAGTCAGCCAAGTTAGTATCAGAGGCAGCGGTTGCCATTAGGTGTCATGTACGTATCGTCCCAACATGGATTCAGTACAGGAATGACAAAGACGAAACCCAGTTCAACACCTTCCTCGACCATTTATCTGTAAGTGTGGTTATGTATGGAAACTAGTAATATCGTCTTGCTTTGTCCCATACTTTTTAGATTGCTGATAATGAGACTCCCATAATTTTCAACAGATGAGGTTCAAGTTGGATAGCCAAGATGATGCAACCGGACAAGCTTGCACCCATGTTTTCAAGTCTGCTCTGCGACAGTATCGGTATAACTTGAGGAAAACTCACTTTGAAGGCAAGGCTAACAGTGAACTTTCCCAAACATCTCCATTGGAAAATATATCGGATGAAGACTGGAGGGGCCTTGTTAAACACTGGTCTGATCTGAAGTATCAGGTACATTATATATATGTGATCAGATCACATGTTGAAGTCCTATTTATGCATGTGCCACACAAATCTATCTTCTTGTAGGTGAACTGTTCAAAGAACAAGGCCAACCGTACGAAAGTGAAATTCCAACAGACAACAGGATCTCGTAGCTATATTGCACACTGTGAGGCTCTTGTAATTAGCTGTTGTTTCACTCTTTTCGCTATACCATATTATCCGATCTATATTGTGTCACGACCGGTTTTTCAATAAAATAATTATTGAGAGACCAATCCCTTTTACGGACCAGCGAGGAAGAATTTCCTTCTCACTGGTAGACAATATCTTGGTCACAGAAGAAAAATACCAGGAGTACTAAATATAATACAAGGTTGAGCAGAGACTGCCCAACAATTTATTACATGCACGCCGCTGAGACAAGACGGCAGTAGGGTGGCAAATTACTAACTCACGATAATAACGGTGGTGGAAATATCATCGCGAAGCGAGTGATATGATTCCAGAAGACTACAACTCTTCGAGCGTCGGAGTGAGGCTCGAAAAGACTTATTGCGGGTGGCGGAAGCGTATACAATACAAGTGACCAAAATCCGGGATCGCGCAGGACTGACTGGGACTCCTCTAGGCATCGGACGCGCTATCAAACACTTCATCCAAGAGATCGCCTTCGTCAACATCTGGCCAAATCAACAAGCCAGGTGAGTACTATGAAAGTACTCGCAAGACAGTTCGGACATAAGGTATAACAAATGTAAACATGAAGCACATGAACAAGTTAACCAGTGCGATCAGACATAGAGATAATAAATACTGGGTGCCAAGCGAGGGTCTGAATGACGCCTCGAGCGGAAACTGCAGAATAGTAGTACTGGTGCCAAACGAGTGTCTGAAAGACTCCTCGAGCGGAAAATGCGGAATAATAATACAGGTGCCAAACGAGTGTCTGAAAGACTCCTCGAGCGGTAAATGCGGAATAATAATGCGGGTGCCAAACGAGTGTCTGAAAGACTCCTCGAGCGGAAAATGCGGAATAATAATGCGGGTGCCAAACGAGTGTCTGAAAGACTCCTCGAGAGGAAAATGCGGAATAATAATGCCACAGTCGGGCGTCGAGGCGACACCACATAAAGGGCTTGCAACAGACAATAAAGACAGTGCACGCCACAGTCGGACGTCTGTGCGACATCACATAAAGGGCTTATATTACAGCTCAATAATACAATCGTTCGGGAACATAAATTATCACAAGCATGCGACAAATATAAAGTTAGTCCATCCACAGGAATAACAATAAAACTGGATTTACCACTTGGTTCACCGGGGACAAGTTTTTCACACGGATAGACATGGATATAATGTTTACACTACTTGATCATGGATACGATGATTTGGAAAGAATTGACTCTGCAGAGTTTGTACTTAACCACAGCCAACGGATTTCAGTAGTCACGGGGACTAGTTCCGTCTACGGTGTTTTGGAAGAAACACGTCTAACCAGTACACACCCAATTCAACCATCCGAAGCCAGGGATCACCCTCGGCAACATTCAAGAAAAACCTTGAGACGAGGAGGCTACAACCTCGCGTAGCATGGGATCAAATTTCTATACGCGCGCTCTAAGGGGGTGCCCCCCCTCTCGGTCCCAACCGGAAACACCCATGCCCCCTGACCGGATGACTGGCTTTAATCCTGGGCCAAGGTACCATCATCCCGGCCTCTCTGTTTGGTGTGTACACGGAAAGAGGTTACCAACTTACTAAACCGCATCCTGGCAATGAGACATGTGGTAGCATGGAAGGGGGAAGGAACGATAACGTGGCTCCAACCATGTTAACGTCGGAGAAAGTCGGATGACGCAAGGCTGGCATGCTACAACAGTACCACCTTGCTGCCCTTCATGTCACCACATGATTAGGCCATCTCTCATCAGAGATCATCGCAACTTTGGAACATGCGGGAAGAGAACGATAACGTGGCTCCAACCACGTTAACGTCGGAGAAAGTCGGATGACGCAAGGCTGGTATGCTACAACAGTACCACCTTGCTGCCCTTCATGTCACCACATGATTAGGCCATTTCTCATCAGAGACCATCGCGACCTTGGAACAACCGGGTCGTTGCCTTACAAGCAACGAGGTATTTATCGATACTCATATGCCACGCACAAACTCTCACGTGAACATGTAAAACACCTGTCATATCAAATGTTCAAAACATGCTTGCCTGGTTCGGAGAAGTCAGAGTCTAGCTCGGCGAAGTTCGCGGCTCCGTCACCTCTTCCGGAACCTACGGCAATCACGAAACGGGTACTAACGTGAAAACCAACACTTGCACAGAAACTTTTCCAAATAATTTTCAAATAAATCCCATAAAAAACTAGACAAAATTTGAAGATTGTCAGAAAAAGAATCACTCAAAAATTCCTTTTTATTGAAAAGTTATAAAGGTTTCTGTCCAGGGACTTATCTGTAATGAAACAGAAAAGTTCCAGGGTTTTAACTGAGAAAACAGAAAACGCTTTGGTTGGGAATGCGCAAGCGCAAAGGAGAAAACGTATTTGCCCGAAGGTGCTAACAGAAAACGGTTCGAAGGGGAATAGAATAGAGGCTGACAGGCGGGGTCCACCTGTCAGGTTTAAAAAGCTCGCCGGCGCCCGAAGACTGCGGTGGACGCCGGCGTCGAACCACGGCGAGTTAGGAGAAACGGAGGGTACCAAGAGCTTCAGCGTCTTCTTCCGCGTTGGTGGGTGGTGGACTCGTCCAACGGGGAGCACCACGTCGAAGGTGACACTATCTCCGGCGGACGGCGGCTCGGGTGAGGATGGGGAACTCCGGTGGAGGGCTGCAAACTACGAATTGAGGCGCGGGTCAGAACGAGGGGTGCAAGGTGAAGTTACTGGCAAGAGAATGGGGGCGGAGGAGCACACACGGGGGCGAATCGGGCTGGATCCCGTGGCGGGTCGCGGCGGCCGGAGTCGAGGAAGGAGACCTCCTCGGGGCTCTACCAGTGGCTAGGCTTGCTCTAGGGGGAGTGCAGGGATGGTGGGTGCTCGAGTTGAAGCTCGGGGCCTCTATTTATAGGCAGATCGACGGGGTGGCCATGAACGGAGAATCTCCGGCGAGCGATTACGGCGGAGCAGTGGGTTGGCTGGAGGTTTGAGTGGCCAGGCAGCATCAGTGGAGGTTACTGGAGTCGTTTCACAGCTAAACGGGGTCGGTCTTGGCGTAATGGCGTCGGTCCACGGTGAGGTGACCGCACGGGCTCAACGGCGGCAGAGAGCGCGCTCCGCGCCCTGCGGTTCACGACGAGAGTGGCAGCGCGTTCGGGGGAGTGGAAGGCCACGCGGCGAGCTCCGGTGGTTTGGGCGGCGCTGGGTGGCGTCGTCGGCGCCGTGTCTCCCGCTGGCGTCCGCAAAGCCGCCGCCGGCGTCGGTCACGGGGCGGCGCACCTTCTGCTGCTCGTCGCCGACGCCCGCAAGGCGCCAGGCGTTCGTGCGGTGCAGGAACAAGAGGGCGGGGACGAGGGGCAAGGCGACGCGGTGGTACTGGCGAGATCGACGTCCTTCTCTGAAGAAAACGACAGCAGGCCACTGCAGTGTTCACTGAACTCTCTGAACTTGACATGGACAGTGCACTGCAGGTGTTCGACATAAAGATTTTGCAATGAGATAAATTTTTATGGAGCTGTAACTTGGTGAGGTGACCACTCAATGCACCCAGAGGCTGCCTGATTTTACTTGGAATTTTTGGAGGAGGTTTTGAATGAATTTCACCAAATTTGGCAAATCTGGTCCAAACTTGCAGCAAGTGTAGTTTGAAAATTTTGAACTGAAGACCAGTGGATCTTCATGGTTCTTGATTGAGGGTTCAAAGGACTAGGAGGGGAAAAAGGTTTGGGGGCAAAAATCAAGACAGAAAGTGGAGTTCCTTTGCAAATCTCCAAGTGCTAGGAAAGAAGGCAGAAATTTATTTGAATAAGATTTAAATGGAAATAAATACATGGGGAGGTTCAACTTGCTGGATTTGATGCAAATCATGATCCAAAGGTGAGGGAAGGGTTAGGAGAGAGGATTTGCACTAAGGCCATGGCAAGAAGGAATTGTTGAAAGTGGCAAAGGATTTTCCAAAAGCCATAGTGCAAATTTCAAGGAGATTTTCAAAAGTCATTTCCCAAGTGAAAATATTTTGTCTTGAGTCCAAGTGAAAAGCAAGAACCTCCAAGACCAAAGACAGATCTTGGTTGAATCCAAATAAAACTTTTGCCATAAAGAAAAATATTTGAGAGTGAGAGTTCTCTTGAAGAAATTTTTTTGATCACTCCCCTCAAGTCAAATAAAAACCTTTTGAAAAATACAAATAAAAACTTGGGTGTCACATATTGACTTGTTCAAAATGCAGAGGAAAGCCCGCAAGGACCAAAAAGTACCTGAACCAAATGCTGTGGAAATCTTCAAGGACTGTCACACCAGCAAGAAGAAGGGCATGACTACACCAGTCAAAGCCGCTGTTGTAAGTCCTTAATCCTCATGCCTTTTAACTACTACTTACTCTAACTTGTGCCTTGAACTGCATGGTTTGCAGCCAATGTCTATTACTCTTTTCAATTTTATACACAATTGTCTTAGCATATCATTGCACCTTACAAGATTTAAAAGAGGGGTGATGTTCCTTTGATCTTGACCCGTAATCTAGTTCCGTGCTGGACTTGCCCACACAACGTTACAATTGCCTGTTTGTCTGTTCTCAGTTGTTTTGTGATATGAATGATGTCATACTATGCTTACCGTATTATAAACTTTGTCCCTTTATCCTTAGCCTCAATACAATGTGAAGAAATAGACAATACATTAGCGATGGTACATGGTCATATGTTTGGAACCTGGTTTTATTATGTACTTTGCTGTAAAATACAGCTAATATTTTACATGGGTTCACCAGAAGAAGTTCTGTATATAGACCAAAGCTATTTTGTTTTGTTTTGCTGCCTCCTTAATATCTTCTGTTCTGGTACTACTAATGTAAAACCTCAACTTTTTAGCGAGCTATGGAAAAAATGGTGGAACCGCCACCTTCTGAAGGTGGCGAGGCAACTATAACCGCAATGTCAGCTCTTGCTGCAGTGGGTCAGTACCTGTCCACTAACAGTGCCAAAAGCACGTTCCTGCGTAATACTGGGTTGGTTGTTAAGGCAATATCGTCCAAACTGCCTCATGATCAAGATATGCAAGCTCAAAGCAATGTTGTATCTGCGCTCCAGACACAAGTCCATTCCCTAACAGAGACCCTTTGTGAAACAAGGAGAAACATTGCTCAATGTCATCAAGATATGCATGGTTTTGAAACCAGACTATCAGACATTTGCTATGTTGTTCAGGATCCTAGGGGAAATGAAGGCGAGGGTTATGGTGCTCCATCGGACAATACAGCATGAAAACGTAACAGTCAGGTCAAATGAACTGAGCTTCTGAACTTCTGGTGGTGCATTTATCTGCTAGACTGTTAAGTTTTATGCCAACCTTCCTTTGTTATATAGTTGTAATTTGTTTTGGTGCGATACAAAATTTATTCTTAACGTGCAGCCACCGGCTGAAGAAAACAACAAGCCATTTTTGTATAGTGTAGGGTGTTCCCTATATTTGCACTGGTGGCGATCTTTGATGCCGAGTGGATGTAATCTGTGCAATCGCCTTAATAGCCTAGCGTTAGTTTCAGCCTTATTTATTTCCTAGTCTTTTACTTTTTCCCTAGTTTGCTAGTGGCCGCAACTACCATGGGCCATAAACGGGCCGTAGGATCCATGGGTCTCCTACGGGCCGTCGATAAATGGGTGGAGAGGAAATCCCAATCCGTGGATGAAGTGGGTAAGGAAAACCACCCTCTCATGGGGTTCTGGAGTAGGGACGATCTGCCCCGCGTCTGGCAGCCGGTGTGCGATATCCGCGGCCAGATATCCGGCTCTCCGTAGCTTTGTGATGTTCTCCTCCGTAACGGAGGAGACCATCCACTTGCCTCCCGTTCCGGACATGCTTGGAGTGGTTTGAGGAGGAAATGCGAACTTGGGTGCTGGAGCTCGAGTGCGCAAGAATGGATGAGCAAGGAGGAAGAAGGCGTGAGTGAAAAAGAAGAATCCTTGTCCCTTTATAAAGGCGGAAGAAACTATACGCCTCCCCACCTGCCTCGTAAAACTCGCTTATTCCCCAAGCGCCGTAATTGATGGCGCGGTTGGGTTACCCACACCCGTATTGATGAGAATCCCGTGATAAGGGGACACGATCTATGCTTCGACAAGACGTGCCAAGGAAACCGCCTCACAATGTGTGCAGTCGCTGGTTGGGAAAATGGTTCGAATAATGACCGGGCCGTGGTATGATGTCATGCTGCCGAATGTGTCAGTAGATTAGATTTGTGGAAATATTATTCTCTCTATGGTGGTATGTGGAATTTGTTTTGCAGAGCCGGACACTATCCTTGTGTTCAAAATCTTCTACGGAGTATTCGGAGGAAGAACCCTCCTTGCAATGCCGAAGGCAATCTGCGCGCCGGACTCATCGTCATTGAAGCCTGGTTCAGGGGCTACTGAGGGAGTCCTGGATTAGGGGGTCCTCGGACGGCCGCACTATATACTCTAGCCGGACTGTTGGACTATGAAGATACAAGATTGAAGACTTCGTCCCGTGTCCGGATGGGACTCTCCTTGGCGTGGAAGGCAAGCTTGGCAATACAGATATGTAGATCTCCTCCCTTGTAACCGAATCTGTGTAACCCTAGCCCCCTCTGGTGTCTATATAATCCAGAGGGTTTAGTCCGTAGGACAACAACAATCATACCATAGGCTAGCTTCTAGGGTTTAGCCTCTACGATCTCGTGGTAGATCAACTCTTGTAATACTCATATCATCAAGATCAATCAAGCAGGAAGTAGGGTATTACCTCCATCGAGAGGGTCCGAACTTGGGTAAACATCATGTCCCCCGCCTCCTGTTACCATCCGCCTTAGACGCATAGTTCGGGACCCCCTACCCGAGATCCGCCGGTTTTGACATCGACAGCCCCTCCCGTGCCATCCTCCCTGACGGGCACCTTCTTGGTCTGCGGCGGCTCGGCCCTGGATCTCTTGCTCTTGTCAGTAGAGCTCTCTAGCACGTCCTCGACGGTAGCACAACACTCCGAGGAGGTGCACTTGCCGGAGTGGGTGCGAGAGGTCTTGCCGGGCTTTTCTTCCCTCCCGGGCCTTCAGCGGCAGGAGCAGGTGCCTTGACGGCAGCTGCTGCAACTGCTTCCCGGTATAGTTGGTCGGTGCAGATCAGTGCGTCCTTCTTGTCGGAGGGGGCGGAGATGATGGTCAACAGCCCGGGCATCTTTAGCATGCTATAGGCGTAGTGTGATGCCGCCATGAACTTGGCTAGTGCCGGGCGGCCGAGGATCCCGTTGTAGGGCATGGGGATCTCGGCCACGTCGAAGATGATCCTCTCCGTCCTGTAGTTCAACTCTCCTCTAAACGTCACGGGAAGTGTGACCTTCCCCTTCGGCTAGCTCCTCCCCGGATTGACCCCTTGAAACGTGCCCGTTTCCTCGACGTCTCCATCAGGGATTTGCAATCTTTTGATCACGACAGGCGAGATCCGGTTTTGGCCGGCCCAGCCATCAACCAACATCTTTTTCACCCTAAGGTTGTGTATCGTTGGTGAGACCAACAATGGCAAACACCCGACCGCGGTAGTGCGGTCAGGGTGGTCCTCGGTGTCAAAGATGAGGGGCGTGCTGGACCACTTCAGCGGCTTCTGAGCGTCGAACGATGGCTCCGCTGCTGTAATCTCACGCGCCCACTACTTGAGCTGGCGGTGAGAGGTATGCAGCGAGGCGCCGCCATCGACGCACATGGCCTCCGTAGCCTTCTGGAACCCTTGCTCACGAGACTCGTCGTCCTCACCGTGGTCATCGTCTTCTTGTTTCTTGTCACGGCCCCGGGCGGGCCTCTCTTGCTGGTTGTCCTTGCCGGGGCGGCTTCCTTGGCCGCCACGCTTCTTGCCGGATCCCTCAGCACCGTCCTGGTCCATCTCCTTGTCCCGCCTCTCGTACTCAGCTTTTTGCTTCTCTGCAAGCAGCTCGACTTGTCGGCAGTTCTGGAGGTCGTGGCCCTTGGTGCGGTGGATCTTGCAGTATTGCTTGCCGGAGCTTCCTGGCTTGTCGGTAGCCGCCAAGGCCCGGCACGCGGCGCACCTGGCAATCTCCTTGTCGGGGGCGTCTGCCTTGACCTTCTTGCCGGCACCGGTGTCGTCAGATCCCTCAACGGCAAGCACGGCCTTGCCTTTGTGTTTCCTGTTGCGACGCCGACCCTTCTTCGTCGGGGTAGCAGCATCTTCATCGGTAGAGTCGGTTTCCGCGCCGGCGTCTTCGCCGGGGGTACTTCCTTCCCTCTTCAGCCCGGGCGCACCTATCGGGTAGAACGTAGAGCTCGGCCACATCCTTAACTTTGGTCATCGCCAGCTCTTCGCGCATCTTGCGGTTGCGCACGTTCTGGTGGAACGCGCTGATCACAGCGGCGGGATGAACTCGGGGATGTTGTACTGCACCCGGCTGAATCTCTAGATGTACTTGCATAGGGTTTCCCCTTCCTTCTGGGGAATGATATGCAGATCACTGGCCTGGCCATGAGCTTGGTGGCCTCCTGTGAAGGCGCCAACGAACTCATGGCACAGATCTGACCAAGAAGAAATGGAATCCACCGGCAGGTGCATCAACCAAGACATCACATTGGGGTTCAGCGCCAGCGAAAAATAGTTGGCAAGCACCTTGTCGTCGCGAGCTCCAGCAGCCTGCATCGTGATGGTGTAGATGCTGAGGAACTCGGACGGATGGGTCTTGCCAGTGTACTTCTCGCTGACGTCGGCTTGAACGTGCGGTGGGACGGCCACTGGAACTGCCGCAGCTCACGGGTAAAGGCTGGGCAACCCACCTCGTAAGGTAGGCCGCCGGGCCCCCGTGGTGCCGGGTGGTCCATAGCGGGTCCCGCCCGCTTGTCCGACTGGCGGCGCGTTTCCCGCCGACGCTCGACGGTGGTTCGAGCGTCTTCGTGAGCTCGTTCCCGAAGGAACTGGCGCTGGTCGCGGAGGGTCCGCGGGTTGGACGATGCTATGGAGATGTTATCAAAAACGTCATCACGACGCCCGCGGCGGCTGGCGAGGAGGAGAAGAGTGCACCGTGGCCGCAGCTCCCCCGGTCCTCCCAGCGCCAGCATGTGGTGGCTCGGTGGAGCGCCGACCCGAGGGCCCCGCCGGTCGTGGATCGTCTTTGTTGGCGACAGCGACAAGGCTCCGGATGGTGGCCCTCCACTCGTCGAGCTTCTCTGCAGTAGGAGGGAAGTCGAGGAGCAGCTGTGCATGTGCCAAAGCTTCCGCTGGCGTGGGCGGCGGCGACAGCTACGTGGATCGTGGCGCGCTTCGACTTCTAACTACGTTAGAAGGAGCTCCGTTACGACCCAGTGGCTGCGTACCATTTTCGCCAGCGCTTCGGCGAGCGTGCTGAACCCCTTCATCTTGCGGATGACGCATAGGGCTCTTCACACGCCCAGGGTCACCAACGTGGTGACGCTGCTCGGCGCGCACACCATGGGAAGAACGCGCGGTGGTCGCCGGTGTGGGCGTCTTGGAGGTCGTTGCGCCGCCCGGAGGTGGCACAACGACACCCCTGGAGGGCCCAGCGCCACCTGCGGGGGCCCCAACTCCGTCTTTGGATCTGGCGACGTGCGGCCGGTCGTCTGGCGCGCGAACGACGCCGCTCGCCAGGCTCCGACTGCCTGGGCGATGCTGGTGCTCGTGGACCACGGCCCGTGTCCTGTCCGCGACCAGTCCACCAACGAGCCGATCGCCATGGCCATCTTCTTCTTAGGAGCCATGGCGACGAAGAACTGCTAGGCTAACTACTAGACCAGATTCTCACAATTGCGCCCCCTACCTGGCGCGCCAAAGATGTCGGGGGAAATGACACCTATGGGATCACAAGAATCCCTACTACGGTTGCCAGGGCGCAGGGTTGCAAGAAGAGCAGGATCAGTAGCCAACACGAGGAGCGTTTACCCAGGTTCGGGCCGCGAGGATGCGTAAAACCCTAGTCCTACTTTGGTGGGTGTATTTCAGAGAGTTCTTGAGCTCTCGAACTAGCTGTGCTGATTGCGTGGTTCGAAAGAGCCGAATCCTTCTCCAGTATGCCATGGGCCTCCTTTTATAGTCGAAAGGGGCTGCCACAGTGGCACACAGGAGGTGGAAAGGCGCACAGTGCCCTGAGCTTATTGCTCGTATTACAGGACAAGACGCATTTAATGCGTAGCTTAGGTGCCCCCCTGCTTTATCGGGGACGGGGGCGAGGCCCGTCCCGTCCGTCGCCGCTCCTCCTTGCTTCGACACATGCCTTGGCCAGCGATGCGTCCGACGCCATGTAGGCAGGCAGGCAGCTGAGGTGGCGCGGTGGTGGAGCCTTCAGGAAGATCTGCATGCCGCCACGCAGGCACTCGATGAGTTGGCCTGGGGGCTGCATGTTTCCACGCAGGTGCCCGCCCAGCTGGTTGGGCTGGCAGCTGCATGTGAACAGCGGTGGAAGCTTGGCTGGCGTGGGCCTGGCGGTGGCCCTGCTGGCGTCCTTGGTGAGGGCCTTGCCGGGTGGCCCGGCAAGGGTCTTGCAGTGGCGCGCTGTCGTCCCCGGCAAGGGCCATGCCGGGGGTCTGGTGGCCTTCCTCGGCAAGGATCTTGCCGAGGATCGTCGTCTTCTAATCCTCATCTGATCTTGAATATGTCTTCACAAAGATCTGCATGCCACCACAGAGGTGCCTTCCCGAGCCCTGGCCCCACGTGGATGATGGCGTTGGGGACCGTGGGCTCAAGGGTGGCTCGCTCTGTTGGTGTGGGGCGAGCTGCCCCGGCAAGGGTCTTACCGGGGGAGCCTGCTTCGTCCCTCTGCTCCTTGTGGTCTTGTCCTTGGCGTTGCTCTGATTATCTTGGGCTTCGGTCTAACCTTGGCTCACCTCCCCTGTACTGCTTGGTGTGACCGTGGGCGCGGCTCCGACTGCCCGTGCACAGGTAAAGGGGTACAAAATCGTGCCCCTCTTTTTGTACACCGACAGCTTGACTACGGCTCCAAAGACATCAACGACATGGACGACGATGACGATGAGGTGCAGGGTCAAAACCCACCATTTACTGGGCGATGGATGGCCACTTCCTCATATGATGTGTACATGGTTGATACACCTAAAAAAGCCGATGACGATGACAAAGAAGGTCCAGTTGAGAACAAACCTCCTGAGACACAGTCCAAGCGCCGGCGCCCTAAACGCCGTTCTAAGTCACGTCCCTCGAAAGATAGCAACACTGGCACCGGAGAAAATAGTACTCTGGACGACACCGAAAACAATGAAGACCCTGTTGGAGCAAGATCCGAACAGGAGGAACAAGACAACATGCAAGTTAACCCTGATAAACAGGCCATGCCCAATGTGCCGGATGACGATAGCTATCGTCCTCTCTTCGAGGAGGAGGAGAGCCTCGGCAATGAGGATTTGATCGTGCCTAAGGCACCCCACGAGCAGCAGCGCTTCAAGCGCCAGCTAATAGCCACTGCAAGAAGCCTGAAGAAGAAGCAGCAGCAGCTTCAAGCTGATCAAGACCTACTCATCGACAGATGGACTGATGTCCTGGCAGCCGAAGAATACGACCTCAAGCCTCCAGCCAAGAGTTACCCGAAGCGCAGACTGCTACCTCAGTTCGATGAGGAGGAGCCGGAGCCCATACCTCCCCCGCGCAATGCGGAACGACCACCGGGAGGTCGGGACACTGTGGTAGACCGACCACCCCGCGGTGGGTACCAAACAGCAACTCATGCCGAACAGCAGCCTGCCCCACCGCCTCACAAAAACAGAGACAAAACAGCTCGAGACTATACATACGACCTTCTGCAGGACCTGGACAGTAGATCAGGACACACCAGTTCAATCTACGGATCACGAGGACGCTTTTCGACTCGGGGTGACGGCTACCTATTCGGACGCGACAAACCTAGTCATGCCCGGGCCGATAACCGCAGGCGGACTTCATCGGAGGTGCGCCGCGACGTGGCCCGATATAGAGGCGCCGCGCACCCTCTTTGCTTCACAGATGAAGTACTAGATCATGAATTACCTAAGGGGTTCAAGCCCGTCAATATTGAATCATACGACAGAACAACCGATCCTGCAGTATGGGTCGAAGATTTTATTATCCACATGCATATGGCCCGAGGAGACGATCTCCACGCCATCAAATACCTCCAACTAAAACTAAAAGGACTAGCTAGACATTGGTTCAATAGCTTGCCTGAAAATTCCATCGGCAGCTGGGAGGACTTGGAAGAAGCTTTTCTTGACAACTTCCAAGGCACTTATGTCCGGCCACCAGACGCCGATGACTTAAGTCATATAGTTCAACAACCTGGAGAATCTGCCAGAAAATTCTGGACTAGGTTCCTAACCAAAAAGAATCAGATCGTTGACTGTCCAGATGCCGAAGCCCTAGCGGCCTTCAAACACAGCATCCGTAACGGGTGGCTCGCCCGCCTCCTCGGCCAAAAAAAGCTGAAATCCATGGCAGCCCTCACAGCCAGCGAGGGCTTTTGCGTGGGTGAGGATAGCTGGTTGGCTCATAGCAAAAACACAGCCAGCGAGGCAGGCCCCTCCGAGGCCAAAAACAGCACCGGCAAGCTCCGGCGCAACAGGCACAAACGCCGAAGCAATGGCGATAACACCGATGACACTACAGTTAACGCCGGATTCAGCGGCTCCAAGTCCGGTCAACGAAAGAAGCCCTACAAAAGGAACAGTGAGGGACCATCCAGCTTGGACCGCATACTCGACCGTCCGTGCCAAATACATGGCACCCCAGACAAACAAGCCAATCATACCAACAGAGCTTGTTGGGTTTTTAAACAGGCTGGTAAGTAAAATGCTAATAACAAGCAAGAGGGATCACAAAGTGAGGACGATGACGAAGAGCCTCGGCAGCTGAACACTGGGGGGCAGAAGAAATTTCTCCCTCAAGTCAAAATGGTGAACATGATATACGCTAACACATCCCCAAAAGGGAGCGCAAGCGCGCACTCAGGGACGTCTACGTGGTAGAGCTGGTCGCCCCAAAATTCAACCCGTGGTCGTCATTCCCGATCACCTTCGATCGTCGAGATCATCCAACTAGTATCCGCCATGGCGGTTCGGCTGCACTGGTCCTCGACCCAATCATCGACGGATTTCACCTAACACGAGTCCTAATGGACAGGGGTAGCAGCCTCAACCTGCTCTATCAGGATACAGTGCGCAAAATGGGCATTAATCCCTCATGAATCAAACCCATAAAGACTACCTTTAAAGGAGTCATACCAGGCGTAGAGGCCCGTTTTACGGGCTCAATCAAGCTGGATGTGGTCTTCGGTTCCCCGGACAACTTCTGAAGCGAAGAGCTAATCTTCGATATCGTCCCCTTCCGCGGCGGCTACCACGCACGGACGAACCACGTTTGCAAGATTCAACGCGGTACCAGACTATGCTTATCTCAAGCTCAAGATGCCCGGTCCACGCGGCGTCATAACAGTCAATGGAAATACGGAACGCTCCCTCCGTACAGAAGAGCACACCGCCGCCCTGGCAGTAGAGGTACAGAGCGGCCTCCTCAAGCAGCACCATAATCTTTCTGCCGAGCCCCTGGACATCATTAAGAGGGTCCGGACTACACTGCAACAGGAGAGCTCGGCTCGTCAAGAGCTCAATTAGCATTTCGGCCTCCGTCCCAGTCCTGATGAGGAAGTGGCACTCGTACTGCGCGTACATAATTACGCACTCAAAATTCCATAGGTATTGACGGAGGCTCAGCTAGCTTGTGATCCACAGTTCGGCTAGACCGATCCCGGACTCACATATACCTTCACTATTTCCTTTTCCCTTTTTAGGTTTTACACAGGCCTCCTTCGAGGGCCCGATTGCCGGTCCTGTCCAAGGACAAGTACACCAGAATGGCACGAAGCACAGGCGTACAGGAGAAGCCCTAGAGGACAATCCAACGATCACTCTACCTGTTTTTCAGTACCCAAATGCAGCTCTCCTTTGGTTACGGCATGTTAAATAGCCGGTTGCTTCTCGCACTATTTGTATAAATGCGCTTTGACGCATTAACCCAACTATAATGGAAATAGTTCACGGCCCAAGTCAAGGGGCCCCAGATATTACCTCTGCTCTTTTTATGTTTTCTTTTGCCATTAATTACTTATATTCTCGCACCCGTGCACTTTGGCACGTTTCATATTCGCCAGGGGCTCCCCATCGCCCCATAACACGGCAAGAAAGTCCGAACACTTCTCATAGATAAGTTCGGCACCCCGAATTTAGCATTATATGCATTGGCTCCGAATCATGTCTTTGGTCAATAGTTGGGTTGCCCGGCTCCTGTGCTTGCTACCCTACGTTCCGCTATATCGGCTAGGGTAGTAAAGGGAGAACTACTACGATTGTGCCCTGGTCTAAACCGAATGAGCACCTCAGTAGAGAAAGCCGAAAACTGACTGTCATGATGCGGCGAGAGCCGGTCAGCTGTTCGAAGGTCACAAATCGTTGGATATTTTCTCCGCATTCCGCGAAGGATCGGTACTTCCCGATCAGACGCTGACATCACTCTGGTTCGTATACCAGGGGCTGCGCCAATGTTTTATTATAAAACTCGTATGGCTAAGTGAGGGCGTTTAAGCCTAATAGTCTGATTGCCTGGTTCGTTGCGCTAAAAAACTCCTTCAAGGACCATATAATTGGATAAAGATTGTTTGGATTCCATCCCGAACACCTCCGTACTACCTACGTGAGGGCAGAAGCCGACGACTGGCCAACCCTCAGATTCCATACAACACGGCCGCACAGGAGGAAACAATTAAAACATAACAAACATTATATTACAACCGACTTTGTTTTTATCATACACGGCAAGGACAAAACACGAGTGTATTCATTCGAAAGCAATCTCCTGCCCGCACTGCGCTGCTGCAAGTCGAGACCCTTCTAGGACATCCGCAAAATATCGCTCGTGTGTGCGGTGCTCCTTGCTCTCTGGCGGCCCTCTGGCCACCTCGACGACATCCATCTTCGCCCACCACATCTTGCAACGGGCGAAGGCCATGCGGGCACCTTCAATGCAGACTAATCGCTTGACGATGTCTAGGCGCGGACAGGCCTCCAGCACCCGCTTCACGAGGCCAAAATAACTGGTAGGTATAGCTTCGGCTGGCCACTGCCGGATTATTAAATACTTCATGGCCAGTTTGGCCATCCTGTGCAGCTCGACCAACTGCTTCAGTTGATCTAGAAAGGGCACCGGATGTTCTAGCACAGCATACTGTGACCAGAACAGCTTCTCCGTGGAATTCCCTTCTCTGGCTCAGAAGAACTCTGCAGCATCGGACAAGCTGCGTGGTAGATCCGCAAAAGCCCCTGGGCAACTCCCAATCAGGGTTAGTGAAAGGTACTTCCTCTCCGCATACTTGCTTTGCAGGTTAAAAGCCTTACCCGCTATGATCTTCTTGGCCTCCTGGATCTCCTGGAGAGTGCCCCGGGCCTCATTCCGTGCGGTCTCCGCGCTCTAGCGAGCCTTGGCAAGTTCGGTCTCTTGAACCGACGCCTCGCGCTCCAAGGCTTCGCACTTCTCCACCGCGTCCTGGAGCTCCTGCTGGATGTCGCTGACCCGGGCCTTGAGCTTCTTACGGGCAGCTTGCTGCTGGACAGCCTTCCCCTCGGCTTCAGCCCGGGCATTTTTCAGGGCCTCGATCTCGATCGCCGCCCCTACACATATTATGACACTCCAGTCAATAACCACCACTTATTCTTTCCGAATACACAACAAGTCGTTACACACCTTGCTTCTCCTGGAGCCGAATCTTCACCTCGCCGAGCTCGTTCTCCGTTCGCTCCAGCCTCTGCTTCAGTTCAGAGACTTTGGCAGCATGCGAGGTTGCAGCCAACAGCAACGCCTGCTTATTCATACATATTAAGTTAGTCTCCTACAACAAAGGATTGATCCTCCGTCCGGTCTCTCTTTCCGAACACCGGATAGTGTCTCAGGGGCTACTGTCTACATGGGTTTTTTCTCTTTCTACGTCGCTTACCTCAAAACCTGTCAACAGGTTGTTGTAGGCCTCATTTAGTCCGCTCTTGGCGGACTGAACCATCTCGATCACCGTCCCCATAAGGACACGGTGCTCGTCCACAATGGAGGCGCCTCGTAGCGCCTCCATCAGGTTATCCGGTGCCCCTGGTTGGACAGGGACAACCGATGGAATTGGCGCACCCCCTCCTTCGAAAGAGGCTGCTCGCCTGATTCTGGAGTCGTACTAGTCTCCGGAATCGTATTCGGCTGAGGGCCGTACTGAATACGCCCCCCTCGCCAGTCTCCCTGGGGATTCGCTCCCCCATGTGTCCGGCAACGGAGGTCTCGCCTTGTGGCGCCTCCTGGACAGCGTCCTGGGCCCCACCCCGGCTCAGAGCGGTCGATGGTGACATGCTAGCCATTTTTGCCGGATCCAACGAACCTCCAGATGAGGATCGCTGGATGCTGTTGCGAGCCGGAGTGCAATAGCACAATTAACCACTTCAAAACGATAAAGAGGAAAGGCCGGATATGTGGGTATACGTGAGCCATGGTACTTACAATGCGGCCCGGGGCTTAGTGCGGGGGCGTCGTTCCAGACTGCTGTCAACGTCCCACGCGGTGTTGACCGCTGGGGCGCCCTTCGCCTTCTTGGGCGTTTCCGCCTCCAGATGCGCGGAAGCCGCCCTTTTCTTATTTCCCCCCTCGGGGGGAGTGAGGGAGTCTTGGATTAGGGGGTCCTCGGATAGCCGGACTATATACTTTGGCCGGACTGTTGGACTATGAAGATACAAGATTGAAGACTTTGTCCCATGTCCAGATTGGACTCTCCTTTGCGTGGAAGGCAAGCTTGGCAATTCGGATATGTAGATCTCCTCCCTTGTAACCGACTCTGTGTAGCCCTAGCCCCTTCCGGTGTCTATATAAACCGGACGGTTTAGTCCATAGGACGACAACAATCATAACCATAGGCTAGCTTGTAGGGTTTAGCCTCTATGATCTAGTGGTAGATCAACTCTTGTAATAACTCATATCATCAAGATCAATCAAGCAGGAAGTAGGGTATTACCTCCATCGAGAGGGCCCAAACCTAGGCAAACATTGTGTCCCCCGCCTCCTATTACCATCTGCCTTAGACGCACAGTTCGGGACCCCCTACCCGAGATCCGCCGGTTTTGTCACCGACATTGGTGCTTTCATTGAGAGTTCCAGTGTGCCGTCACCATAAGGCTTGATGGCTCCTTCGACCATCGGCAACGATGCGATCCAGGGTGAAGTTTTTCTCCCCGGACAGATCTTCGTATTCGGCGGCTTCGCACTGCAGGCCAACTCGCTTGGCCATCTGGAGCAGATCGAGAGCTACGCCCCTGGCCGCCAGGTTAGGTTTGGAAGCTTAAACTATACTGCCGACGTCCGCGGAGACTTGATCTTCGACGGATTCGAGCCCATATCAGGTGCGCCGCACAGTCATAACGAGCACGACTTGGCTCTGCTGTCGGACGGTGTTCGGGAGATCACACCTGTGACTACTCCGGTCCTCAATCCGGAGCAGATCGTGCCATCCGAGGACGGGTGGATGGACCCTGCCACGGAGGTCGCACACTCAGCGGTGTTAGAGCCGAATACTGACTTCACCTCTTATGAGACCTGTGTTGCCGAACCCTTGGATTCGTCCCCGGCCACGGGCTCCGAACCGCTTGCGTCCGTGCCTATCAAATCTGATTGGGTACCGATCATGGAGTTTACCTCCGCGGATATTTTCCAGCACTTGCCCTTGGGCGACGTGCTAGATTCATTAAGGTCTCTCTCCTTGTCAGGAGACCCTCGGCCGAACTATGTCTGGCTCGAGTGGGAAGCGGACGGCGAAGAAATTCGTTCCCCACCCACCACCAACTTAATAGCCACTGTCGACGATTTAACCGACATGCTTGATTTCGACTCCAAAGACATCGACGGTATGGACGATGATGCAGGAGAGGAACAGGAACCACCGCCCACAGGGTGCTGGACAGCCACTTCATCACACGATATATACATGGTGGATACACCCAAAGAAAACAATGATGAGGAACAGAAGGATGCAGCGAAGGATAATCCCCTCGAGAAGCAACCAAAGCGACGACGTAGGTGCCGCTCCAAATCCCGCCTCAGCAAAAACAGCGATAACAACGCAAGAAAGAATAATACCCCGGTCGACTCCAAAGGAAACGACGACCACATGGACCCAGCTACAGAGCAGGATGAGCCAGCGGACGGCGAACATAGTACGGAGCCACTGTCCGATCACGGCGACGCCGAGGGTAAAGCTCATAAACCTGTCTCCGGAGAGGAGAACTGTCCGGACGACGATGCACACATCACCCCGGAAAGGCATTTGTAGCAAGAGAACCTCCATAGAAGGCTTAATGCCGCCGCGAGGAGTCTGAAGAAGCAAAAGCAAAGGCTTAAGGCCGCGCAAAATACGCTCAACAGTAGATGGAACAAAGTGCTAGACACTGAAGAAAAGTACGGTGGCAGTCGCCACACAAAGAGCTATCCAAAGCGCAAGTTGCTGCCTGAATTCGATGACGAGGCTTTAGAGCCCATACAGCCAAAAAATAAAATGGCCAATCAGCCGCATCGACCACCCCGTGGCCGCGATAGGGCGACTAACGATGTCGCACATAAGTCAGCACACGATTTACGTGAGGACTTGCAGCAAAAAGCCGTTATGACCAGGTCCATCTATGGATCTAGGAAGCGCGCTCCGGCATGGAATCAAAACCTAACACTACAACCGTCAGAATGCCATGACACATCCAAATACAGGGGTGCAGCGCACCCCCTATGCTTCACCGATGAGGTGCTGGATCACGAATTTCCAGAGGGTTCAAACCGTGAACAGAGAGGCAAACGACAAAACGACAGACCCTGGGGTCTGGATTGAGGACTTCATCCTTCACATCCACATGGCTCACGGAGAGGATATCCACGCCATCAAATACATGCCCCTCAAGTTGAAAGGACCATCTCGGCACTGGTTGAAAAGCCTCCCTGAAAACTCAATTGGAAGTTGGGAAGAGCTTGAGGATGCTTTTAGGGCTAATTTTCAAGGGACTTATGTCCGACCTCCGGATGCAGACCATTTAAGTCATATAATTCAACAGCCCGGAGAGTCAGCCCAAAAGCTTTGAAGAGATTCCTCACTAAGAAGAATCAAATCGTCAACTGCCCGGACGCCGAAGCCTTAGCGGCTTTCAAACACAGTGTCTGGGACGAATGGCTCGCCAGACACCTCGGCCAGGAAAAACCAAGGACAATGACAGCCCTATCAAGCCTTATGACCTGCTTTTGTGCGGGCGAAGATAGTTGGCTGGCCCGTAGCGGCACCAGCGACCTAGGCACATCCAAAGTCAGGGGTGGCAATGGAAAACCACGACGCAATAAAAGCAAGCGCCGAAACAATGAAGACAGCCCAGACAACAAGGAGGTAAACGCCAGATTCAGGGGTTCTCAACCCGGCCAATGGAAAAAACCATTTAAAGGCAGCAGAGATGGACCGTCCAGCCTAAACAAGATTCTAGACAGATTATGTCAGATTAATGGCACCTCTGACAAACCTGCAAATCACACCAACAGAATGCTGGGTCTTCAAGCAGGCCGGCAAGCTAAACGCCGAATGCAAGGGGAGGGAGACACCAAGTGAAGACGAGGATGAGCCTCGCCAAACACTGGGGGACAGAAAAAATTCCCACCAGAGGTCAAAACAGTGAACATGATTCACGTAACGAAGGGGAGGAGCAAACGCGCACTCCGAGACGTATGCATCGTGGAGCCCGTCACCCCCCAAGTTGAACCCTTGGTCGGCCTGCCCGATCACTTTTGATCGCAGGGATCACCCGACTAGTATCCGGCACGGAGGATCGGCTGCCTTGGTGCTAGACCCAATAATTGACGGATACCATCTCACCCGAGTCCTTATGGACGGCGACAGTAGTCTTAATCTGATATATCAGGACACAGTCCGCAAAATGGGGATAGACCCAACAAGAATCAGCCAAAGCAATACTACCTTTAAAGGAGTAATACCTTGCCCAGAGGCCCGCTACACGGGCTCTCTAGTTCTAGAGGTTGTATTCGGTTCTCCCGACAACTTCCGAAGCGAAGAATTAACCTTCGACATAGCTCCATTCCGAAGCGGCTATCACACACTACTCGGAAGAACGGCCTTCACTCGTTTTAATGCAGTACCACATTACACTTATCCTAATCTTAAGATGCCCGGTCCTCGTAGCATCACCATAGTTAGCGGAAACACAGAGCGTTCCTTACGTGCGGAAGAATGTGTGGCGGCTCTAGCAGCCGAACACTGAACGACCTCTCCAACCAGAATAAATGATCGGTTGTCAAGACCACGGACACGGCTAGACGAGTCTGGCGCACCACTAGCTGTAACAGCTCGGATAAACCTGAGATTGGGTCGATGGATACACCCCCATAGGTGGTGGTAGGGGCTTCCCGCATGTAAAAAGGACTACAGTTCGGCTTGACCCTATTTAGATTGCATTTTAATGGTTTATTAAGAATAACCAATTTTTCGCACGAAGACTTTCACCTGGGTTTTTCTCTTTTACATATGATAATCGTGCTACACCCTTCCAGGATACAACACAACGGAGACACAGGCGCAGACGTGCAGCAGGGCCCCGCTCAAAGGTTTCTTTTTAGATTAAGACCCTGTGTAAACCTTTCTTACTGTCTCTTGTTGCTTCACACCCTACGGATACTCAACACAACCGAGAGGGATGCTAGCGTTATTGGCATTTCGTCACGTCAGACTAATGCACATACCTGGAAATTCAGGGCTCACTATCGGGGGCGTTACTCAGCCCACTATATGTTGTAAAGTCCGAATACCTTAGGGAGTTTTCGGCGTCGCGAGTTTGGCCTTATATGCATCAGCTCCAAATCATGTCTTTGGTCAATAGTTGGGTTTGCCCGGCTCCTGTGTTTTGCTACCTTACGTTCCGCTCTATCGGCTAAGGTGGCACCAGGAGAACTGATGCGATTGTGCCCTGGTTCATCTGGATGAGCACCTCAGTAGAGAAAGCTGAAAACTGACTGTCATGATAAAGCGCGAGACTGGTCAAACACTCGAGGACTCAGCGGAATCTTCGCGATTCCTCCACATTAACGAAGGACCGGTTTCCCGGTCATGTATGTACACGCATCGTATTCGGATCAGCGCGGAAGTACCAGGGGCTATATAGTAGCCCCACCGTCAACTCCCATGGCTAAGTGAAAGTGTTAAAGCAATATAGTCCGATTGCCTTGTTCGCCGCGCTATCACCTCCTTAATGGACCAAGACGTTGGATCAAGTGTGAATACGTGCTTTTTCGAACACTCCCGCATTATATGCGTGGGGGCTGAAGCCGACGACTGCAAACTTTTAGGTTATATACATACATAAACGGCCGCACGGGAGGCATCATAATACTTTCAGGGAAAAGTATAAACACAGCCTTTATAATCCAAATAGCATTGTTTTTACAATTGGGATACATGTCACTCGAACATGATACTCTTCGAGCACTGAGCCTCTATTAAACGAGCACCTTCTAGGACTTCTTCAATATAGTGCTCGGCCGAGACCTGGCCTACGGCCGGATCCTGGGTTGCAATAGCGGTGGCCTCCATCTCTGCCCAGTATGTCTTAACACGGGCAAGAGCCATTCGCGCACCCTCTATGCATGCGGACCTCTTTACAACGTCAATATGCGGCACAACACAAAGGAATCGTTGCACTAAACCAAAATAAATATTCGGCCTTGGTCCCTCCGGCCAAAGATGATCCACGACAGACCTCATGGCAAGTCCAGACAACCTATGGAGCTCAGCCCACTCGACCATTTGTTCATTTAACAGCAGCGGACGCGTGGGAGCACTGTACTACGACGAGAACAACCTTTCCACTTCATGATCTTTCTGATCTTTGAAAAACTCAGTCGCATCAGCAGCACTCGTTGCCAAGTACAAGTACGGGTCTGCAACACTCCATAATTGATCCAGAGGGGCATACTTCGGATCTCCGAACTTCGTTCGCAACAAAAAGGGCTTCCCAGTCGTGATATCTCGGGCTTGACGAAGCTCCTCCTTTGCCGCTCTGATTTTAGAGTGGGTTTCCTTGGCTGCTACCATGAATGGCTTTCTTCAGGTCCGCCATTTTCGTTTGGCTTTCCTTTTCAAGAAGCTCGTACCGGCCGGCGGCATCCTTCAGCTCAATAGCCATCTTGGCTATTTTATCTTCGCTCTGGCGATGAGCATCCTGTTCGGCTCTTAACTCTTCAGCCGCCTTTAGGGCGGCCGCATCACTTCTCCTAGCTTGTTCCTTGGCTCGGGCAAGTTCCACCCGAAGGGTCTCCACGGCGGCAGCTCCATCTGCAGTCACAACATATTATAGATACTAGCATCATGCTCCTCTTAATATCTGTTGACCACCGGAAAATACATACCCTGTGCCTCATCAAGCCGCTTGTTTACCAGCATGATGTCGACATCTACCGTATCAAGCTGTCGCCTCAGTTCGGCAAACTCACCAGTCTGGCCAGCCACCGGACCTTCAGCCGCCTGCACATGAAAGCAGCATGATCATTACCTGGGACTATGATCCTCTGTTTGCCACCTCTGGATAGCAACCAGAGTCTCAGGGGCTACTATCTGTATAGGGCACACCTAGCGTGTGCGGTACCGTCAAAAAATATATTACTTTGCGTACCTCAAAGCCTCTTAGTAGACTCATAAAAGCTTCATGCAACCCATTGTTGGCGGATGAAATCCTCTCAACCACCGCACCCATTAAAGTACGATGCGCCTCTGAGATAGCCGCTTGCTCCAGACGACCCATCAGTGCGTCCGGTCATGCACCGGACAGCCCCGGACTCTTTCTGTTGCTCTCCTTAGGAGCCGAATACTCCGGACTTCGGGTGGCCGAAGGTTTACCTTCTGGCCTTGGCAGATCAGGAGAAATCCTCTGTGACGACACCTCAGGGTCGTCCGCCCCATGAGGCGGGGAGACAGGGGGAGGCGTTTCGCTCTCCATCATCTCCGGAAGAAGATCCCCCAAAGACAAACTCTGTTGAGAAGGGCTATGATCCGGACTGCAAGACATACGTCTCGGTTATTGTCCTCGGAGATAAAGCAGGATATATCTACCAAAAGTACTCTTGTTCACTTACAGCTCGGTGGAGGGCTGACCCCCTTGTGGGCACAGTGCGGTAAGGACGCCCTCCGGGGCAGGGCCCCCTGACGAAGGTTTCGTCCCTCGTTTCCAAGTCTTCAGAGGTGGTCCTTTTCCTTCCTTGGGGAGAGGGAATTTTAGATTCTTCTCCCCGATTATCCTCCTTCGCGGAGACACTAATTCCCCCGGTTTGGATGAGTAATGCGTGAGGCCCGCTTTCGGCTTCTTTATTCCTCCGTTTATCTTCCCCTGATGGCACTTGATAAGGTGCGTGCTCAAGCATCCTGGCTAGTATAGGATCCGGTGAGCCTTCGGGAAGGGGGGCCGAACACCTCATCATCTTCGCCTTTTTTATCCAGTCCTGGTCAAAGAGCGATTTTTCAAAATGATGTTGTGACAAATAAAAAGACAGCATGTTCGGCCGCAGAATTACTTACGTGGGTATTTGGACGATTGCAGTTTAGACCCGCATCCTCGGTGGTGTCCGGACACTTTATTCGTGATCCGAAGAACAATCCATACATCTCTTCGAGCGTCACGTTGAAGAATTGTTGAATAGTCCGCGGTCCTTCCGGTTTGGACTCCCACATACGGAGAGGTCGATGTTGGCATGGCAGGACCCGACGAACTAGCATGACTTGCATCACCTTGACAAGGCTGACATCTCTCTTGAGGAGATCTCGGATACGACTCTGCAATGTCGGCACATCATTAACTGGCCCCCAGTCTAGCCCCTTGTTGACCCATGAGGATAGTTGTGGCGAGGGGCCCGAACGGAAGGAAGGGGCAGCTACCCACTTAGTACTTCGGGGAGCTATGATGTAAAACCACTCCCGCTGCCATAAGTTGGACATCTCCGGGAAGGAACCCTTTGGCCATGGAGCATCGGTGCCTTTGCTTATTATGGCACCTCCGCATTCTGCGTGTCGCCCATCGATCATCTTCGGCTTCACATTGAAGGTCTTAAGCCATAAGCCGAAGTGTGGGGTGATGCGGAGGATGGCCTCACACACGACGATAAACGACGAGATGTGAAGGATGGAATCTGGAGCTAGATCATGGAAATCGAGCCCGTAATAGAACATAAGCCCCCTAACAAAGGGATCAAGACTAAAGCCTAGCCCTCGGAGGAAGTGGGAAACAAATACGACACTCTCGTTGGGTTCGGGAGTGGGGATGACCTGCCCTTGAGCAGGCAGCCTGTGCGAGATTTTGGCGGTCAGATATCTGGCTTCAATTAGCTTCTTGATGTCCTCCTCTGTGACAGAGGAGGCCATCCACTGTAGGTGTACAAAAAGAGGGGCACGCTTTTGTACCCCTTTACCTGTGCATGGGCAGTCGGAGCCGCGCCCACGGTCACACCAAGCAGAACAGGGGAGGTGAGCCAAGGTAAGACCGAAGCCCAAGATAATCCGAGCAACGCCAAGACCAAGACCACAAAGAGCAGAGGGACGAAGTAGGTTCCCCCGACAAGACGCTTGCCGGAGCAGCCTCAGCAGCCCCGGCAAGACCCTTGCCGGAGCAGCTCGCCCCACACCAACAGAGCAAGCCACCCTTGAGCCCACGGTCCCCAACGCCATCATCCACGTGGGGCCAGGGCTCGGGAAGGCACCTCTGCGGTGGCATGCAGATCTTTGTGAAGAAATATTCAAGATTAGATGAGGATTAGAAGACGATGATCCTCGGCAAGATCCTTGCCGACGAAGGCCAACTGACCCCCGGCATGGTCCTTGCCGGGGACGACAGCACGCCACGGCAAGACCCTTGTCGGGCCACCCGGCAAGACCCTCACCAAGGACGCCAAAGGGGCCACCGCCAACCAAGCTTCCACCGCCGTTCACATGCAGCTGCTAGCCCAACTAGCTGGGCGAGCACCTGCGTGGCAACATGCAGCTCCCAGGCCAACTCATCGAGCGCTTGCGTGGCGGCATGCAGATCTTCGTGAAGGCTCCACCACCGCGCCACCTCAGCTGCCTGCTTGCCTACATGGCGGCGCACGCATCGCTGGCCAAGGAGCGTGTCGAAGCTAGGAGGAGCGGCGACGGATGGGACGGGCCTCGCCCCCGTCCCCGATAAAGCAGAGGGACACCTAAGCTACGCATTAAATGTGTCTTTTCCTATAATACGAGCGATAAGCTCAGGGCACTGTGCGCCTTTCCACCTCCTGTGTGCCACTGTGGCAGCCCCTTTCGACTATAAAAGGAGGCCCATGGCATACTGGAGGAGGATTCGGCTCTTTGGAACCACGCACTCATCACAGCTAGTTCGAGAGCTCAAGAACTCTCTGAAATACACCCACCAAAGCAGGACTAGAGTTTTATGCATCCTCGCGACCCGAACCTGGGTAAACGCTCCTTGTGCTGGCTACTGATCCTGCTCTTCTTGCAACCCCGCGCCCCGGCAACCGTAGTAGGGATTCTTGTGATCCCATAGGTGTCGTTTCCCCCGACATCTTTGGCGCACCAGGTAGGGGGCGCAATTGTGAGAATCTGGCCTAGTAGCTAACCTAGCGGTTCTTCATCGCCTTGGCTGCTGAGAAGAAGGCGGCCGGAGGAACGACGCCGGCGCGGCAACAGAAAAGCTAAGTCATTCAGAGCATTGAGTTATTTCCTCCTACATATAATGTTATCGTCCTCGGAGATTTTGCCTATGTATGAGAGACCTGCACGCAAAGTGGCCCTCCCACAATTGGCAACGCCCTTGTTCTGTTTCGAGTCCGCTCAACAGCTCACGCCGTGTCGGGAGTGGCGGGGTAGCCTTCCGCACCTGGCAACGCTCTCGATTCTAACTCGAGTCGAGCTTGACAGTTCGGGCGGCCACGCTAAGGGCGGCAAGGTGGTTTGCCCGGCAGCAAGCACACCAGGCATGCCCATGGGGATCCGTCCCCAAGACGCCGCCCTGGGTTTACGCGCCGGCAAACCTACCCAGGTAGCGTAGGGTGAACATACAAAGGAAAACCGAACAGGAAAATAACATGTATGATACTGAAAGTGCTGCAGAGTTATATTATATCAAATTGTTGCTGCGGTTCTAACTAGAGATAGCGATTGTCTTGGTTGTGAACCTGCAGCGTCAATAAAGAACGGGGTGCCTAATCCAGGCGCTGGCCCTCCACCCTCTGAATTTCGCCGACTCGGCTGATGATGTGCTTGATGCGCTCCCTGGGCGGCGCGAGGTCAGTACCCTCCGGCAAGCTCTCCAGCGCGGCGTCGAAGTCGAGGTCAGGGTACCAGTGCGCCACCTTGGTGAGAACCTTGGTCATGGCACCCTGGCAAAGCCTCCGGGACTCGTCGGCCAGTGAGGCCGCCCGGTTGGCGTGAAGCCGCTCCAGAGCGCTGACGACCTTCTCAAAGAACATGGTCAAGCTGCAATTGGCGCTCACGCTCCGCTCCGGGACATACCTCTCGTCCGGCATCCCCATGATGGCCAGCTGCGCGGCGTCCTGGTTGGCGACGGTGGTGAGGCGATCGAGCCAACGGTTCTCGCCCTCCACGTGATCCGCGAAGTTGAGGCCCTCGTTCTTCCGCAACTGCTTCTCGGCCTCCAGCTCCTTGGCCAGGGTCCCCTCTCGGGTTTGGGCCTCCGACATCACCTTCTCGAGACCCTCCAGCTTTAGCTTGAGGTCTCTGATGGAGTTGTTGGCCTCGGAGAGCTCCCCAGCATTGCTGACGACCGCGCCCTGCACCTCTGTCAGGGCACTGTTAAGCGTGTCCTTCTCTTGGGACAGCTTCAGGGCCTGCTCCTTTAGCCCGCCGCGCTCCGCCTCCAGCTCCTCCACCTTGCCGGCGTGAATCTGGGCCAGGGCATTGAGTGCCTCTTTGTGCCTCTGCTCCAGCTCACTGGTCCACTGGAAGACAAGCTTCTCCACCTCTGCATCCTTGCCGCGAAGCATGGCGGCAAGCTTCTCCTCGCGTGCAGCGAGGTCCTCCTCCTGGGAGTTCAGCGCGGCCTCATGCTGGGTCCGGGCGGCTTCGGCGGCCGCGGCCAAGTTCCTCGCCGTCTCTTGAGCTTTCTCGACGTCGGCGAGCTTCATGGTGAGCTCCACGTCGCGCTTGGCCAGCTCGCCCTGAGCAGCCTTGAGCTCCTTGTGGGCCTCGCGGAACCAGTCCTGCGTCTCGGCAAAGCGCTTCTAGAGGTCCGCCTCCGCCTTCTCCACCACCGCCGTCCTGGACTTAGCCTTGTCCAGGCGGGCGCGGTGGAGCGCCAGGAGCTTCCGGAAGCTGGCGCCCATGGGGTGGAGGATCCGCTCTTCCTGCGAACTGTCGCCACCAACGATCGGCTCATCGACGATTTCAAGCCCAGCAGTGGCAAGCACTTCGTCATCGAACACCTCTCCCTCAACGGGTGTCCTGGTGCTCGACGCGCCTGGAAGGTGGACGAACAAGTCGTCGCGCACCCTCAGGTACCTGCCAGAGCCAGAAGCAGCAGAAGAGGAACGCCGGTCGTCAGCCACCTCCTCCTCCTCCTCGGCAGCGGCCCCGCCAGCCTCTCCGGCAGGCCCCTTGCCGGTCTCCTCAGCGGCAGCCTTGCCGGCCTCCCCGGTAGGCCCCTTGGCGGCGTCCTCGGCAGCGCCCTTGGCGGCCTCCTCGGCAGCGATCTTCTCGGCGTCCGCCTCGGCAGCCTTGGCGACGTCCTCGATGATGGCGTCCACGTCCTCTGGGTTCACCGAGGAGGAATTTGGACGCCGAAGAGGGGGGTGAGGCAAGTCTAGGACCAAGAGCCAGAAAGAAAAAGAAACAGGGACGAACAGCGAACGACTTACCTGTCCCAGTACTAGGCTAGGAAACGGAAGTCCCCTGCCCGCCAACATTTGGCATCGAGGCAAAGCCGCCGGCGCCCAAGTTCTCCTCCTCCTCCTCCATGTGCGTGGGCTCGGTGCTTGGCGCCCTTGCCGGGGACGCCCCTCGGGGCGGCGTGGTCGATGGGGGCGGCGTGTTGGGAGTAGCCCTCTGTGGCTCCTGCTGCTGCTGCTCTCCTCCTGCATACCTGGCAAGGTCAACACCAAAGTGTCGTGCCCCTGACACATGTCGACGGGGGAAGAGTGATGAACTTACGCTGGGGGCTATGCAGGGGGCTGCTGTCTGGGCTGCTCAACACCACCAGTGGCACCCTCGAAGTACCAACTAGGGGCTGGCCACCCGCCGAGACCTTGGCCCTCTTCACTCTCTGGGCCAGTGTCTCCACGTCCCTGCAAAGGCGAAGACAAGTCAAGACGAGCAACACAGATTGAGGAGACAGAGATAACGAAAAGGAACCACATACTTACTCGTCGTCCGGTGTCACATCCCTAGCTCTGGTATGACCTAGACTAGCTAGTCATGTGTGCATCATGTTTAAATTCCATTTAAATTTGAAGTGGGGATCTATGAAACCCTCAGAATCATTTCTGGAAATGTCCTAGACAAAAATTGCTCCAAAAGGGTCCAAGAAAATGTTCATGTTGCTCTCTGAAAATATTGGACAGAGATAAAAATCAAACCAATATTTTTAGGAGCTCATAAATATTTATTTTGGCCATTTGGAATTAATGCAGTAATTATTTGCATTGGATATATATATGTTATATATTTTATATATGTCCAAAAATTCTGAATTTTGGTGAGGGGCTTTGGATTAATCCCTTAGGTCCCTGCAAAAATTGACAGAAGTAAATAAAATGGTTTAGTATTTCTACTAAATCAAACAAATGTCAGAAAAATAGAAAATAAACAAAAAGGGGAAAACCCTTACCTGGACTTACCTGGGCCACTTGCTGGCCTGGCTCTGTGCCGGCCCAGCTGACTGGCCAATGCCAGTCGTCCCCTTCCTCGCGCCAGGAGGACAGGGGCATGCGCTCGCCGCCCGCGCGCATGCGCGCCACCTCCTGCTTCTCCCCTCGTTGCCTGGATCGCCCGAACGACGCCACGCGCCGCCCCAAGTCTCTCTCGCTCTCCCCCGTGCCCATTCTCTCTTCCCCCTCGCCTCTCCGACACGCTCAGGAGCTCCGCCTCCTCGCTCTGAAGCTCTCCGCCGAGCCACCCAAGCCAGAGCGCCCCGTGGAGCCGTCGCCGTCGCCATCTTCGCCTCCGGCCGCCGTGGATCCCCATCGCCGCCCCGCCGACTCCAGCCCTTCCCCGAGCTCTCCAACGACGCCCGCCGATTCGCTGTGAGCCCCCGCGTCGGTTTCCCCTCCTCTCCTGCCTCCCCGTGCTCTGTAGCCCCCCCGCAGCCGCTTGAGCCCGAGCTCCGGCCGCCGCCGCGAGCTCCGCTCCGGCGAGCTCCGGCCACCCCTCCTCCTCCTTCCTGCCCCACCAGATGCACGAGAGCCCTGGCTACGCCCCGGTGCCCTTAGCCGCCGCCCCCGTGGCCTATAACGCGGACGCCGCCGCGTCCTGAGGTCGCCGACGACGACCTCGCCGGTCTGACATTGGGCCCCGTCGGCCAGGTGATTAGCTTAATGCTAATCACCGCCTATCTAGCCCCTGACACTGACATGTGGGCCCCAATGGCCGCTAATCTTTTATTTAGGCTTAAACTAACCCCTGTTTAACCCCGTGTCACTGACGTGTGGACCCCACACGTCAGGTTTGACCCTGGTCAGCCCCGGTTGACCTGCTGACGTCGTGCTATCATCATGCTGACACAGTTATTTATTTTCTGGATTTAAATTAAATCAGGAAATTCCAGAAAATGATATAAACTTCTAAAAATCATAGAAATTCAACCGTACCTCAGATTTAAATAATTTATATATGAATAATGATCAGAAAAATTCAAGCTATCCATTTGTGCCATTTTCATGCATGACAAACCAACCTATACATGCTGTATATATGAAAACACACTTATGGCATTTAAAGGGACTTATATTAGAGTTCCATTTGAACCCTTGGTTCAAATGGATCTCTTCCAAGTTGAATGCTAGTTGCATTAACTCAAACAGCATCACATCTACATGCCATGATCATGCATCATATTGTTGCATATGCCTTTTTATTGATTGTCGACACCGTTCCTTCTCGATAGGTCCTGCTCCGAAGAGTGCTCGAGAGTACCTGTCTGAGGAGCAGTGGAACCCTGTTGATCTACCAGGCAAGCAAACCCCCTTTGTTCATTCCGATACAATCCTACACTCTCGCTCCTGCTCTCTTTTATTGCATTAGGACAACAACGATTCAACTGCTACTTTATGCCACGGTAGTTGAACCCATTCCTCTGCATGACCTATCATTGCCACAGTAAATAGTTGAAACCCACTAGCATGTGTAGGAGTTGGTTGAGCCATGTTGTGTTCCTACCATGCCATGCCTGCTATTGCTTAGAGTTGTGTCAGGTCTTATTCATTGGGAATGAATTGGAGTGTTACGATATGTTCTGGTGCTGAGAGTTAAGCGTGTGAACACGATTTGGTAAAGGTAGCGGTGAGAGGCCATGTAGGAGTACATGGTGGGTTGTCTCATTGGGACCGTCCTTAAGAATCGAGTTCTGTGTAAGTTGTCCAATGACTAGCTACTACCACACATTGGGCTCTGGGCGCTCCAAGCTCTCTCGACTTTTTAACCGCCTTGATCTCTGTCCAGGAGTTGCAATTAGTTTCTGGTGTTTGTAGGTAGTGTTAGTAGTCTACCAAGTGGCACCCGGCCAGGTGGGCTTGGGACAGACTAGGCACAAGTGGCACGGTGTACCAAGCGTAGATCCATCCGGCGAGGTGGGCTTGGGAACCCTGCGCACATCGTTTGGGGCCGTGAGCGACACCCCGGCCGGATCTCCTTGCGGATGGAACCCGAATAGGCGATAAACCTGGACTAGAGTCTTGTGAGGTTAGTCAGGTCGTGGCTGACACCCTCGCCAGGCTTCCGCTTGAAGGTTGCCGAGGTACATGACGTGTACATGGCGGTAAGTGGCGAGAGTGTGTGTGAAGCAGTACACCCCTGCAGGGTTATCATGATCTATTCGAATAGTCGTGTCCTCGGTTATGGACTTCTTGGATGCTTACGTGGTACATAGACAACTTGAAGTGGATACTCTAAAATGCTCAAGATAAGTGTGAGTGCTATGGATGGCTTCTCGTAGTGAGACGGGAATGAATCCATAGTGGTGTATTGAGGTGGTGTTTAGTGGACTCGTGTGCGCCTTCTTACCTCAAAGAAGTTCCTCGTAGTCGTAGAACAGGATAGCCACTGAGTCAAAGCTGGCTTGCTGCAACTAAACCCCACACTACCTTCTTGATACAAATGCATGTATGATAGGATCTGATGTAAGTCTTGCTGAGTACCTTTGTACTCATGTTGCTTTATTTATGTTTCTGCAGCGGAGACTTCAGTCTTACTAGTAGTTCCGCTTGGACTTCGACGAGTAGCTTGTACCTCAGCTACGATCTTGTACCCTTGGGAGGGTCTTGTAGATAGTCAGGCTTCTCAGCCTTTCTCTTTTGTAGTTGTCTGTACCCAGACATGTAATGCTTCCATTGCTTGTATGCTCTGAATGATGGGTCATGTGACCCCTGTTTGTACTTAATGCTATGTGGCTCTTCTGGGCCTTTTATCTATATGAGTTTGCGTTATGTTGTGATACCATGTTGTACAACACATACTTGCATGTTATGCGTACGTGTAACGTGTATTGCTATGTGTGGGATCCGACAATCTAGTTGTTTATCCTTGGCAGCCTCTCTTATGGGGAAATGTAGTCTAGTGCCTCCTTGAGCCATAGTAGTCCGCTACAGCCCGGTTCACCGGAGTCCTGCTAGCCCAGCACTACTGCTCTGGACACTTGACTGGCCGGCATGTGTTTCATTTCGTTCCGGTGTCTGTCCCTTCGGGGAAATGTCACGCGGTGACATCCGGAGTCCTGCCTAGCCTGCTACAGCCCGGGTTCCCGGAGTCCTGTTAGCCCAGTGCTACAGCCCGGATTCACATGCTGCTGACCGACACGCTCGATGTTGATTCATGTATGCCTGTCCCCATACGTTAGTGCCGCTTTGGGTTCATGACTAGCCATGTCGGCCCGGGTTCTCTGTCATATGGATGCTAGCGACATTGTCATATACGTGAGCCAAAAGGCGCAAACGGTCCCGGGCCATGGTAAGGCGACACCCGTGGGAATACCGTGCGTGAGGCCGCAAAGTGATATGATGTGTTACATGCTAGATCGGTGTGACTTAGAATCGGGGTCCCGACATCCGCCTCCTCCTCTGCTGTTTTCCTCTTCCTCCTCGGGCTGAGGATCCATAATGGAAAGTAACCTCCGTATCAACATCCGCCGGAGGGGGGGAAGGAGGTGGTGTCTGGACACGCGTGGATGAAGAAGGGGCGGCTGTCTTCTTCTTCACCGCGGCCTTCGCCGGCTTCTTTGCCGCCGCGGCCCTCGTGTGGTGCCCAGACCACTCCAAGGTCAGCTGCGGCCGCGCAGCCCTGCCGGGCCGGACCGGCTCGCCTGAACTGGCCCGCCACAGGACTCGCCCTCTCCTCGTAGCCGGTGTCGGGCCGGCGGTCTCGGCCTCCTCCGACGACGACTCTCCGACCACATCTTCAACCAGAGGAGCCTCGGTGTCGGCGCTGCTGGCTTCCCTGCCGGCCGCCGCCCACCGGGCGAGCTCCTCCTCCTCCGCGGCCGTCGCGGCCTTGTCCTCCACACCGCCAGCGCTGCCGGCCTCCTCCGCAAGCTGTGCCTCCCTCGCCCTGGTGGCGATGTAGTCCAGTTCCGCCTGGGTGGTGTCCTGGACAAGCAGCCGCTCGGCATCGGCGTTGACGTACCCCTCGTGCAGAATATCAAAGAACTGCTGCACCTCGGCGTCCTCCAGCTCCTTCCAGCTCGGGTCAGGGCCATGCGCGTTGTAGTCCGGCATCATGGCAATGATATCGGACTGGCGCGAGTTATTGCACAGTGGGACCACCCCCGTCGGCAGCTTGAACAGAGGCCCGTTGAGGACCTTGCCGGCCTTCGCGGCGGCCCTCACGACCTTGCCGGTCCGCTCGACCTCGCGGTCGCGGCCCAGGTCAAGCTGGAAGAGCCGCTGGCAGAAATGGGCGTGCCCCATCACTGTGAAATTGTGGTCGAGGCCGGGACGAAGCCGCATCATGTCGGCGGGGTTCGTGAAGAGCCAGGTTGGCCTCCCCTTATTATGCAGCGGAGCGATCCGGCGGCGGATGAAGTCTGCCCTGATCATCTCAAGGGTGAGGCCGGCCTCGGTGAGCCGGAGGATCCTGGTGGTGGCGACCGTGAGCTTCTCGTCGTGAGCATCGACGTCGCTCCAATCGCTTCTGCGGACCGGCGGCGCCCGGCGAATTTCGCAGAACGCCGGCGGGTCCTTCTCCTCGATCCAGCACCACCGGACCCACCATTCTTCCCACCACTCCTTCATGGCACCCTACGGATACGCTCCCTTGGATCTTGAGACCCAGGCGATGCAACCGGAGATGGCGCCCCCTGGTTGGATCCGAGGGGAGAAGTAATGGCGAAAGAGCGCCGTGTTGGGGTGCACCCTGGCGAAGCCCTCGCAGAGATGCGCGAAAAGGGCCATGCACGACACCGCATTCGGAGTAAAATCCAGGAGGCGGAAGCCAAAGTTATCCATGACGTCGCTGAAGAAATCGGAGAAGGGAGGAAATAGCCCGCAGGAAAAATAATCGACAAAGAAGGGGTACCGATTTGGGGCAGCCTCGACGCAGTCGGCGGGGATGACGCGCGTGGCTGGATGCCCCGAATTCTCCCCTCCTCGTCTTCACTCCCCATAGGGGCCTGAAGGAGTCCCGAAGCTCGAACACGTCAACTGTCGAGAGGAAGAAGGCGGACTGCGTCCGCTGCACCGCCAGGGTACTCTCCGGTGGCTCCGCGGCTCCGGCGTCCTTGGCCACTCTCTTGCTCTTGGTGGATTTTAGCGCCATGGTGGCTGGGGGAGGAAGGCAGGACAGACGGCGGCGGAAGCGCAATGGCGGCGAGCAGGAGCGATGCTTGGAGAGGAAGATGAAGGCACGCGGAGGTTTCCGAGATTGGGGTTGCGCGAAGGGTAAAAGGAACAGTGCGCCCGCGGTTATCCCTTTTTATGGGAAAGTCGCGAGTTGCACTGCCCATTTACTGTGATGTGACGCATGCGTGTGGAAACCGCCCCACGCATGCCGGCCACGTCACGCACACCCCTCCACGCCGCGCCGTGTGCGTGGGTCGTGGGAAGCGCAGCGCGCGAAAAGTCATACCGCGGTAAAAACCGCCCCGCCTACCCGCGCACCGTTTTGGGCCTGGACCAACAACGTGTCGCGCTTATGTGTGGCCCAGGCCCGGGGGCTCCTCTCGGTGTACAAAAAGAGGGGCACGCTTTTGTACCCCTTTACCTTTGTACCCCACGGTCACACCAAGCAGTACAGGGGAGGTGAGCCGAGGTAAGACCAAAGCCCAAGATAATCCGAGCAACGCCAAGACCAAGACCACAAAGAGCATATGGACGAAGCAGGTTCCCCTGGCAAGACCCTTGCTGGGGCAGCCTCAGCAGACCCGGCAAGACCCTTGCTGGAGCAGCTCGCCCCACACCAACAGAGCAAGCCACCCTTAAGCCCACGGTCCCCAACGCCATCATCCACGTGGGGCCAGGGCTCGAGAAGGCACCTCTGCGGTGGCATGCAGATCTTTGTGAAGACATATTCAAGATCAGATGAGGATTAGAAGACGACGATCCTCGGCAAGATCCTTGCCGAGGAAGGCCACCAGACCTCCGGCAAGGTCCTTGCCAGGGCCAACAGCACGCCACGGCAAGACCCTTGCCGGGCCACCCGGCAATGCCCTCACCAAGGACGCCAACGGGGCCACTGCAAGGCCCACGCCAACCAAGCTTCCACCGCTGTTCACATGCAGCTGCCAGCCCAACCAGCTGGGCGGGCACCTGCGTGGCAACATGCAGCTCCCAGGCCAACTCATCGAGCGCCTGCGTGGCGGCATGCAGATCTTCGTGAAGGCTCCACCACCGCGCCACCTCAGCCGCCTGCCTGCCTACATGGCGCCGCACGCATCGCTGGCCAAGGCGCGTGTCGAAGCGAGGAGGAGCGGCGACGGACGGGATGGGCCTCGCCCCCGTCCCCGATAAAG
Organism: Aegilops tauschii subsp. strangulata; assembly: GCF_002575655.3. Classification (NCBI taxonomy): domain Eukaryota; kingdom Viridiplantae; phylum Streptophyta; class Magnoliopsida; order Poales; family Poaceae; genus Aegilops; species Aegilops tauschii. Next base: position 265,159,141 of record NC_053038.3, on the reverse strand, counting down.
CAGAGGGACACCAAAGCTACGCATTAAATGTGTCTTGTCCTGTAATTCGAGCGATAAGCTCAGGGCACTGTGCGCCTTTCCACCTCCTGTGTGCCACTGTGGCAGCCCCTTTCGACTATAAAAGGCGGTCCATGGCATACTGGAGGAGGATTCGGCACTTTGGAACCACGCACTCACCACAGCTAGTTCGAGAGCTCAAGAACTCTCTGAAATACACCCACCAAAGCAGGACTAGGGTTTTACGCATCCTCGCGGCCCGAACCTGGGTAAACGCTCCTTGTGATGGCTACTAATCCTGCTCTTCTTGCAACCCTGCGCCCCGGCAACCATAGTAGGGATTCTTGTGATCCCATAGGTGTCGTTTCCCCCGACACCCACCGGCCTTGAAGGTTGGATCCGGACATGATTGAAGGTCTGAAGCGCTTAGCCCGAGCCTTGGGTGTTGGAATTCGAGGTGGGAGAAGGGAAGGATTGAGCGCGATAAGAAAAGGACAGGCCTTGGCCCCTTTATAAAGAGGGTGAATATCAGGCGTCCTCTGCGTGGCCGTTTGGAACTTGCCTAAAATCGAGGAGTCATACCAGCAGGAACGATTGGGTTACCCACACCCGTATTGATCAGAATCCCATGATAAGGGGGCATGATCTCTGCCTCGACAAGACGTGCCAAGAAAACTGCCTCGCAACACGTGAAGTGGCAGGCTGGGAAAAACGGTTCGTAATGACCGGACCACGGCAGGATGTCACGTTATGAAAAGTTGTCAGCAGATTAGATTTGTGGAATATTGTACTCTCTACGGTGGTATGTGGAATTTGTTTTGCAGAGCCAGACACGATCCTTGTGTTCAAAATCTTCTATGGAGTATTCGGAGGAGGAACCCACCTTGCAATGTCGAAGATAATCTGCGCGCCGGACTCATCGTCATTGAAGCCTGGTTCAGGGGCTACTGAGGGAGTCCTGGATTAGGGGGTCCTCGGACAGCTGGACTATATACTTTGGCCGGACTGTTGGACTATGAAGATACAAGATTGAAGACTTCGTCTCGTGTCCGGATGGGACTCTCCTTTGTGTGGAAGGCAAGCTTGGCAATTCGGATAAGTAGACCTCCTCCCTTGTAACCGACTCTGGGTAACCCTAGCCCCTTCCGGTGTCTATATAAACCGGAGGGTTTAGTCCGTAGGACGACAACAATCATAACCATAGGCTAGCTTCTAGGGTTTAGCCTCTATGATCTCATGGTAGATCTACTCTTGTAATACTCATATCATCAAGATCAATCAAGCAGGAAGTAGGGTATTACCTCAAACGAGAGGGCCCGAACCTGGGTAAACATTGTGTCCCCCGCCTCCTGTTACCATCCGCCATAGACGCACAGTTCGGGACCCCCTACCCAAGATCCGCCGGTTTTGACACCGACAGGGAGGGTGCTTCTCCTCCTCCTCCTTCTCCTCTTCCTCATCGTTGTTTCTCAGGGATGGAGGAATGGGCTTCTTCGTCTTCAGACGTCACGTCCGAAGTACCCTTCCGACGGGGGCCACTTTTGGCCCCCCTGACCTTTTTCTTGGCCTTCTTCTCCGGCGCCTTATAGGGTGCCGGCACCAGCATCTTCTCCAGGCGCGGGATAACCGGTTCTTTAGGTAGCGGGGCCGGACACTGGATCCGCTTCGCCCTCTCCATCCAGTCCTCGAAACAAACAAGTAGGGGATATGTTAAAAATAACATACCTCGCTGGCGGGCTGTTTAATGTCGTGCCCACGGTCTGAATCTGTGGCCGGCGGTTTCTCGTTGCCCTTAAAGAGCAACTTCCAAGCATCTTCGTGGGTTGTTTCGAAGAGCCTCACCAGGGTTTGATGTTTCTTCGGATTAAAATCCCACAGAGGGCGACTTGTGTGCCGGTGCGGGAGGATCCGGTGAACTAGCATCACCTGGATTACATCGACAAGCTTGATGTCCTTGGCTATCATGCTTTGGACGCGCATCTGCAACGCTATCAGCTCATCGGGTGAACACCAGTTCGGACTCTTCTCGACCCAGGAGGTGAGTCGCTTGGGAGCGCCGGAGCGGAATTCGGTGGCTGCGGCCCAGGTGGTGCCGCGGGGTTCTGTGTTGTAGAACCACTGTTTCTGCCACTCCTTTACTGTATCCACAAAAGTGCCTTTCGGCCAGGAGATGTTGGACAACTTACTCACCATGGCTCCTCCGCACTCTGCGTGCTGGCCATCTACCACCTTCGGCTTCACGTTGAAGAATTTGAGCCACATCCCGAAGTGGGGTTGGATGCGGAGGAAGGCCTCACACACGCCGATAAACACCGAGATGTTGAGGAAGGAGTTCGGGGACAGATCGTGGAAATCTACCCCATAATAATACATCAGCCCGCGGACGAAAGGGTGGAGTGGGAACCCTAGTCCGCGGAAGAAATGAGGGATGAATACCACCCTTTCGTTGGGCTTCGGCGCGGGGACGACTTGTCCCTTGGCCGGCAGACGGTGGGCGATTTCCATCGCCAAGTATCCGGCCGCCCGAAGCTTAGTAATGTCCTCCTCCCTGACGGAGGAGACCATCCTCTTGCCCTGACCTCTGGATCCGGACATGGTTGAGTGCTAGCTCGAGTGGAAAGGAGATGAGAACTTGGGCGCTGGAGCTCGAGATTGGAAGGGCGGAGATAGAGAGAAGGCGTGGGAGAGGAAGAGGGAATCCTTACCCCCTTATAAAGGCAGTGAATGTTGAATGCCTCCCCACTCGCCTTAGAACTCGCCTATTCCCCAGGGCTGTGTAAACGGCACGGTTGGGTTACCCATACCCGCATTGATGAGAATCCCACAATAAGGGGGCACAATCTCTGCTTTGACAAGAGGTGCCAATAGCGACCGCATCTCGGGACGTGGAGCGGCGGACACAGGACGGTCCGGAATTATGACCGGTTGGACGTGATGTCATGTTACAAAAATTCTCTACGGTTGTGTATGGTGTGTGTGACAGGTCTGGATATTCTCATCGCGTCCGAAGACTGTCTTGGAGTTTGGGAAGAGGAGAACCCCCCTTGCAAAGCCGAAGACAATCTGCACGCCGGACTCCTCATCATTGAAGCCAGGTTCAGGGGCTACTGAGGGAGTCCTGGACTAAGGGGTCCCCGGGCGTCCGGCCTATTATCAATGGGCCGGACTGGTGGGCTGCGAAGACATGAAGGCCGAAGATTATACCCTTGTCCGGGTAGGACTCTCCTTGGCGTGGAAGGCAAGCTTGGCGACCAACTATGAAGATTCCTTCTTACGTAACCGACCCTATGTAACCCTAGATCCCCCCGGTGTCTATATAAACTGGAGAGTGTGGTCCGGAAAGGATATACTCATTACCATAGTCATACAGGCTAGTCTTCTAGGGTTTAGCCATTACGATCTCGTGGTAGATCAACTCTTGTAATACTCATATTCATCAAGATCAATCGAGCAGGAAGTAGGGTATTACCTCCATAGAGAGGGCCCGAACCTGGGTAAACATCGTGTCCCCTGTCTCCTGTAACCATCGACGTTAGACGCATAGTTCGGGACCCCCTACCCGAGATCCGCCGGTTTTGACACCGACAGCGACGGCACTGCCCCCCTTACTCGGAGTCTGAGTCGACGTCCTTGACTTCATCCTCGTCCCTCTTCCTCTTCCTCTTCGCTGATGCTTCTTTGCTTGAACCGGACACTGGGCTCTACTTCTTCATCCAACCCTTGTATATATTTAAACAAAGGTAGGCATCCATTGCTGCGTACATGATGTGATCTTCATCTATTGTCTTCGACTCACATGCATGATGAAACTCGTGGCGAGGTTTCTTCAGTTGTGCGTATGAAGGATCAATCATGGTTGCTGCCAGGGTCAGCATTGAAGGCTGAGCAGAGGACACCAGGCTTGCCTTCTGGAGATATAAGGGCTGGCCTACAACGAGGCCTATCCTACCCAGGATATCCCTGTCGTTCCTAAAGTCTACAGTAACGAATTTCATTCTTTCGTCCTTGAGTAAGTTCTTAAAATCCTGGCACTCAACATCGGCATGGCATATGTGGTAGACCAAGCATACGTTATGTACGCATAATTGGATCACGGCGGGCTTCTTCTTCTCTGCCTCCTTTAAAATCTTCTCGCTTTCCAGGACTGTGGTGTACTCAACATCTAGCCCAACGACCCAATCATCCTTTGAACCGTTGAACATGCGTAGGAAGCCAGCAAGGCATGCTTTCACCGTCACGGATCCGTGGGTGTAGATGACGATGAACTCATCGCCGGTGATGGCTCTAACTTGGTACTCAGCGGCGACCATGGAGATTTTGGAGGCCATGGATTTTGGAGGAGGGTTAGGAGAAGTTGAACTGGTGTAATGTGAAAGGATGGGACGACAGGGAGCAAACTATTGTAAGGCAGAAGACAGGGACGAGTAGGGCGTGCGAACGACATGGGGTTGTTGGCTTACCCGGTGGATAAACGGCTGCAAGCCCCCAAAGAGTTCTCGAATACTATGCGGGACCCACTAGATGTCATGTCTACTAGAGCCATATCGTAGGCATGATGGTATAGCTTCTGTGTGTTTGCATGCCATGCCGGCGCGTGGATGTAACTTCACTTAATTCCGTCAACCGTCGTGCCTCCCACGACCTTCGCCTCCCATGCGTGGTTGCGCCCTTTGAAACTTCGACCGGCTATAAATGAGCAATTTTCATGCCTACTTCGCATGCATGATACTCCCTATGGTCCTTTTTACTTCCGCCAACCGTTTTCAAAGTTTTGGACCAAATTTATACTAAAACTACCAATATCTACAATACTTATTATAATGAGTATAAAAACTATGTTTTATAATGAGTATAAAAATATTGATTTGACATTGTGAATTTTGATACATTTTTCTATATGTTTGGTCAAAGTAGAGGTTCATTGACTTCGGACAAAACTTAAATGCACAATGCAGACTAGTTCCTCCGTCCAGGTGCGTGCCATGTCCTATCTAGTCATCACAACAAGATTAGCTATTAGAGTACTACTACCCCCCTTCTAGTTTAAAGGGCTCGATTAAAAACTTTCATCTACTGTTACCAAGATAGAGGCGGTGGAATAGTTTTTGTAGTGGTTTCTCGAGTCTGGACTCCATCTTCAGGAACCTTCGGCGCCGCCGGCAAGAATGCAAGGAGATGAACCAGAAAGGAAATGAGGCTGGAATGAGTAGTTCCGTATTTTATACAATGGCAGAGGTGGGTAAATATCTGCTATACCTCCGGTGGCAAGGCCATGTCTCTGTGGACACACATCGCAGTCGTTGGTTCCAAGTAGATCGAACGCCTCACGTTTTCCAGAGGCATACACACCATCACCACCAACTGAGATTTGTATAGGAGTAATAAATATATAGAGTAGAAAATAGAGATAAGAGTCGAGATAGAGAGTAGAGATTAGTCAATATTCTCTTTAGGCTACTCATAGTAGAAAGTATCATATACTAGTATCATGTGCATGATACTACTGTATGATACAGGACTACCTTTATAGTGCCATGTATGACACAAAGTAGCATAGTATTTAACATGATACGATATCTACCTATGTTACTCTAACCCCCCTCTCTTCTTTAATTCTTTGTCACATCAGCATGTTTGCTATTCCCGTGTGCATGATACCAGCTAGTAAGATACCACATTACCACCACTATGGCTAGCCTTAACCATCACATGCAAATAATTTAGCGCACCTTGAAATCTGAATGCCTGCTTGACTCTCCTTCTCCCTCCGGCAGTCCCACCACTCCACCCCATGTGGGAAAAATCTACATGCATGACTCTCCTCCCCCCGCGCTTGTGCAATCCGTTGTGACCAGCCATATTTCCACCTCTTCCCTCCCCCGTAATTTACAAATATGCCCATGTAGCTATTACGTTAATCACGGAACATATCTTACGGGACGCTGCTTCAGTTACTTAACTGCAGGTTCATTGGGTCACTGACATGTGGGCCCAACAGGTGTCTGGCCCACATGTCAATGACGCAACTGGTCCTACAGTTAAGTCAGTGCAGCTCAGTGCATATCTTACGTAGGTGTGCCATTGCTCGCTATAAATACTAGTCCTCCCACGACATTCGGAAGAACGCTCGCATTCATCACTATCTCCTCCCCTCCCTCTCACGTCGACCACAATGGCATCACCCCTCCCAAGCTCTAGGCGCCCCTCGCAGCACCGCACGGATGGTCACACGTCGCCATTCCGTTCCTCGCTGCCACTAGTCGAGGAGGACGCAATCGGTGTTCCGCTCCTCACCGCGACGCGTCGAGGAGGACGCGTCGGCGTTCCCAATCTCGCCAGCACGCGCGTCGGAGGACGCGTCGGCTCCCCGCTTTGAGGAGAACGACGCGCCGCCCGCTGAGCCCCCAGCCTTGAGGAGCTTTGGAAATAAATGGATGTCGCCTTGTGGGAGGCTTTGCCTCCGGCAGAGCTGGTTCTCAACCAATCGAATTGCAGTCGATTGTACCCCTAAGCCTACTCGACTTATCCATCCTGTATCAGAGCGTTTTCCCCCCTTGGTGAGAAATCATAATTCCTTTACATTTGAGCTTTGAATTAGTCAGTTGTCTCTATACCCCAATGCCTTTGCATTGTTTCTTCTTCTGATTGTGTGCCGATGCTCACATCAGCTCCGTTGTGGACCGTCAGATCCTTTGTTGAATTATCAATCCGACAGTGACCTTTGTATACAAATATCTCGAGAAGTTCTTTCCCTGATACATAATGCCACTTTTTGGGGATATAACTATTAGGTATGACCCGCCCAGGAGGGGCCGGGTTATACCAACGAAGACTCTCGAAGCCCAAGACCAAGCTTGAAGATGGCGGTTCAGTTAAGGGCCCAAAGCCCAAGGGCGATTCAAGGCCCATAGTGATAAACCGCCATACAAGTATGACTTGTATTATAAGGCAAGATTAACTAGTCACCGAGCCGGACACTGTTTATGAGCCGGCCGGGACTCTGTAGACAGCCGGGCGTCAACCCGTGTATATAAGGGGATGACCCAGCGGCGGCTTTGGGCAAGTAACATCAAATCAAGAGCTAGGTCAAGCGGATTCGCTCCCTGTTTATCGAGACATACATAATCCCGCTCAAAACTGGATCGTAGGCTTTTACCTTCACCGCAAGGGGCTGAACCAGTATAAATCTTGTGTCCTTTGTCCCGATTAACCCCTTCTTGCTTCCGAGTTGCGATGGCTCCATGACTAAATCCTTTCACTAGGACATCTGCCGTGACAATTCCACGATAGTTGGCGCCCACCGTGGGGCCAGCGCACGGTGGATTTGAGTTCTCGAAGGGCATCTTCGAAGGGCTGAAGGGATATGCTATGGGCCAGATGACCAAGAGTCGTCGCGGCAGGCTTTACATCGACGACGCAGGCTGGGGCCCCGACGCCGGCTCAATCGAGTACGGGTACCGGGTCCCCTTCAGCGGAATTCACGTCTTGATCGGCCGGATTGGTGAGCCGGGCCCTGAGCCGGACTTCTGCACCGACATCGTCGAGACGGCTCAGCGTGCGAAACCCACCCAGGCTCCGCCAGCCATGAAGCGTGCCTTCGTGGGATGCATCCATGGAGGGGAACTTCCTGAAGGATCCATGTCTGCCGGTGAGACGACCATCTATACTGACGGTGAATCGTCCATGGGAGAGACGGATTCGTTGTATCAACTACAAGATGCCGGACTTGGGGGCTGTTCCGATGGCAACAGTATTCCGGTCCCCTTTGAGCCGCCGAGCAGAGTAGGGATCTTCATGGCCGGCACTCAACCAGGTCAAAACTCTACGGCTACGGCAGCAATAACCTCCGGGTCAGCGGCAGCCAGAGCAGGAGGCCCTGTGCGCCCACCGGCTCAGGTGCTGATGGATCTCACAGATAGACTGACAACCCTGTTAACCGCCAGAGTTAATCCGGCGGATCAGGATGAGCATGATGCAGAGGTGGTTCGGTTACGTGAGAGATAGCACAAGCCAAGGAAAACTTAGCAGCTGAGGGCACCAGATTGGCTACGGAGCGGGCGGCTTTGGATGCTCGAGCCCAACAACTTTAATCAGAAGCGTTCCAGCTTACGATGGATCTAAACGCATCAAACGAGGTCATGAGGAGAAGGCACCAGAAGTCTCAATCCCGTCTGCCTTTGATTTACGATCCTAGAAATCTCTTTCCGCACACCCGGTGTAGGTCCCAGTGATCCGCCAGAGGTAAACCCGGCTGCGACGCCCGGAGCTGGGGCGCCGGTTCAACCACGGGTGACGGAACCTCCCCGAGTGAACACTGCTCCACCTCCGTATGTGCCAACGCCACTGGGTCCTTATTCTAACCCGCTCGATAACATGATCGCTGCGGCGGCACGATTGGCGGCTCTCCCGGTGGAGGGTGACTCTTCGACGGCGGTTGAAACACGAAGGGTCAGAGAACTTCTTCAGACGGCTCTGGTACAGCAGGAGGCATACTCTTACAGTCGAGACAGGATTCATTCGACCCCTCGTCCAAGCCAGAGCCCGAGTTACAGCATGCATATGGACTCTGCAGCAATTTCAAGCAACGTCTGTCGTCGTGATCAGCCAGGTGGGTGAGACCCGGCGCGAGATGGAGCCCCTAACTTGGCTAATCAGATAGGGTACACCAAGAGGCTGAGCGAGCGGCTCAGCAGGCGATGGAGCAGGCGGCTCACCAAACATTCCCGGCTTATCCGACGACTTCTATTGAGGCAGGCGTGGCCACAAGAACTGGCGGTGTTCCTTGTTTGGTGCCGGCTCTACGTAATGAACGTTTACCCAAGGATTTCAAGGGACCTCGGAAGGTGCCAAATTACACCGCTGACTTGCAGCCTGGGGCGTGGATTGAAAGCTATGAGATGGCCATGGAACTATTAGAGGTCAGTGACGCAGCAATGGCCAAGTACTTCACTATGATGATGGATGGAACGGCCCGCACTTGGCTAAAGGGACTGCCACCTAATTCCATTGGGTCCTGGGCTGAGTTAAAGGCCCGGTTTATTCAGAACTTCAAGGACACAAGCAAGCAGCCTACGTCGATTGTGGATTTGACTAATTGCAAGCAAGAGGAAGGTGAGTCTATGACCCATTGGGTGCGCTGGGTGAAGGAAATAATACATTCATCTGATAAGATGGATGCCGTCTCAGCAGTCTCAATGTTGGAGAAAAATTGCCGTTTTGAACATCTGAAATAGAAGCTAGGGCGGCTCAAACGCGATTGCAATGACATGGGCCAGCTGATGGCGGCTCTAGTCAAATACCATGACTCTAATAGTACCAAGGATCCCGCGTCTGACAAAGAGAAGACGGGGAAGGGAAAGAAGAACGGCAACGCTAAGGGTCTTCAGCATAACCCGGTGAATCAAGGAGGTAATAATAAACGAAAGGCTGATGGTAGCTCGGAGTTTGTGGCTAATACACAGGGTAATAATCAACAATGTAAGGGGAGGCCACCTCCTCGGTCTGGCGGGTCAGGTCCTACCCTTGAGCAGTTGCTAAATGAGCCCTGTCCAAGGCACAACACCCAGGAGAAGCCAGCTACTCATCTATGGAAAGACTATACTATCATGAAGGCTTTCAGGAATTCTAACATGTTCGACGACCATCACGGACCGGGAGGCGGTTCAGGTGGTGGCGGTTTTCATGGCCCAGGCGCGGCGTAGGCGGTGGCGGCTTTCATGGCCAGGGCCCTCAAGGTAATCAAGGTAGTTATACTCAACAATCCGGCCAAGGAGGTCACCAACAATAGCAATCCGGGTATCAGAGTAACCCGAAGCAGCTGAATAGTAGGCAGTATCATTTGTTTACCACCAGTTTATGCAAACGGGATCAGAAGCTTCATAAGAGGGCTATAAACGCCATTGAGCCGGCAGTCCCACGTTATCTGAGATGGTCTGAGCAGCCTATTATATGCAGTGGGGAGGATCACCCTCCCCGGGTTGACAATCCGGGTCATTTGGCCTTAGTGGTGGCACCTCAAGTTGGCGGATACAAATTCACAAAGGTGCTCATGGATGGGGGCAGCAGCATCAACATCCTCTATTATGTGACCTTTCGTCGCATGGGATTGACTGATAAACAGCTTAAGACATCCAACACTGTTTTTCATGGAGTGGTGCCAGGTAAGTCGGCGTACCCAGTGTGTAAGATTGAGCTGGAAGTAGCCTTTGGTGATGAGCATGATTCCAGGGCTGAGAAGTTAACCTTTGAGGTAGTCCAAATCCGTAGCCCATACCACGCATTGTTTGGACGGCCGGCTTATGCAAAGTTCATGGCGCGACTGTGTTATGTTTACCTGCAACTCAAAATGTCGGGTCATAAGGGCACCATCACAGTGCATGGGAGTCGAAAGATAGCCTTGGAATGTGAGGAAGGTGATGCTGCTTATGCTGAATCTATTTGCGCAATAGAGGAGTTGAAGTTCTACAAGGACAATGTTGACCCGGCAGACATGACGTCTTTGAAAAAGCCAACCACAGAACATGAGCCGGTGATGAAATTTAAGTCGACTGATGAAAACAAGCTTGTTGATTTTGTTCCAGGCGATTCGTCTAAGCAGTTCAGCATCACTGCCAATCTGAATCCCAAATAGGAAAGCGCGCTCATCGAGTTCACCCGTGAGAACCGGGACATCTTTGCATGGAAACCTTCTAACATGCCGGGTGTACCGAGAGAACTCGCTGAGCACACTCTTAATATTGATCCAAAATTTAAGCCGGTCAAGCAGTTTCTTCGGCGATTTAATGAGGAGAGGCGCAAAGCTATTGGTGAGGAGGTGGCTTCACGGTGCTCGAGCTCCTGACTGGCGACCCAATGCCAGCCAGCCTGCCAATCTGAATCCCAAATAGGAAAGCTAACACATGAGGCATCAAGTGCCGGCTCTCACCCCTCAGGCACAGCGCACAGTGCTCGAGCTCCTGACTGGCAACCCAACGCCAGCCAGCCTGCCGAGAGGAAGTTGTCTTCTATACTGCTGCTCGAACAAGGTGGAGTTCGCGAAGCAGATGCCCCCCTTTGACGAGTGGGGACTACGCCCGGCTGGCCTCGAAGGGCCTCGCGAGAGCCCTGTCTTCATGGCTCCCTTGCCCGCCACCGGCACGGTGATCTCCCCGGAAGTGGGCATAGGGGGGCGACCACTGCTGGCCATTGGCGACGCGGCTGCTGAGGAACCGGTGCCGCTCGGGACTCCTAAGGGGTCGTCCTACGGGCCCCCAGAGAGCCGTTCTGAGGGAGCGGCCGGAGGGACGACGCAGCCTGATGCTCCTGAGGCCGAAGCCCCCGATGCCCCGGCGAGTCACCACGGGGCGAGGCCGAGGTCTCCATGCAGTCCAGCACCCCTGAGGTCGCCTCCTCAGGAGCCACACCGGCCGCGCCCGGCACTGGTGACCGCACCCAGGGCTTTGGCCGGCTCCAACTGAACTTCAACGCGCTCCGGAAGAGGAAGGGATCTCCAAGCTGTAGCGGTGATGCCTTCCGGCCATTGAAACAGAGGAAGTACATTGCCATAGACGAGCGAGTACCTTATCTTTGTAATTTCTCGAGAGCTGCTTCCCCTCCTGAGTATGGTTTCTCAGGGCCCCTTCTGCTAAGACGACGAAGTCTCCCGAGAGGCAACCTCCTCCTGCCTCGAGTCCTCTACTGACCTTGGGCGCCCCAAGCTGGCCTACCGCACTTGTCACGAGGTCGGCCACTGAGGTAAGCGCACCAGCCTAGCGTCTCGACCCCTGGTTCTTGCCGCCCCTCCTTCGGGGCCTTTCCTGGGATGCGGAAGGTGTGCCAAGGGCTCCTCCTCTAGTTATTGACCGCGGCTGGGTGGCCTCAACCCTGGCCTCTCCTTCGGGCAATGAGCTTCTGCCCCTTTGGGCCCCGACAGGACGACTGGAAAGGTGCCGGCCCCCAGCCCCCTGCTGGGAGAAGGTGAGCCACCTCGGACCTCTTCAGCGACTTCCGGTGTGGAGGACGGGCCCGGTCGTGTGTTCGAGCTTGCGCACGAGCGGGGTGCCGTCCGTCACGAGCTCTTCCAGGAGGCGATGGGTGCACTGAGTTGGCTTGGGGAAGAGCTCGTCGACGTCGACGCCCGCCTTGAAACTGAGGGTCTTCGGCTAGTGGACGAATGGCATCAACTAAAGGTGGCCATCAACCTCGGGCGTGTCCACTGCGAGCATGCCAACACAAAGGCCAAGGCGTCCCTTGCAACCTCGTGCGAGGCCAGTGCCCAAGCCTTGGAAGAGGCCAGGGAGGCTGACCACCACGACGAGGTCACAGATAAGCGCATGCAGGAGCTCCAAGCCCTGAACGGCTCCCTGGAGCAGTAGGTCGAGGCCCGCAAGGCTGTTTTGGTGTCGATGAAGGGGGTGCCTTCCGAAGAGGAGGAGATCTTGAGGCGTGAGGAAGCGCTGGTGCTGGACGCTACGGAGCGCAGCCTCGGGCTTGAACGGTTGGAGACAAGGAAGCGCCAAGTCTCCTAGGCAGAGGATGCCGCAAGCGCACGAGAGGCCAGGATCCTGGAGGAGATTGACCGCAGGGTGGCGGAGGGCCGTGCGGATCTTGCCAATAGATAGGACCTGAAGTTGAAGCTCTTGGAAGTCGAAGCTAAGGGTAGAACCACTGCCCTCCGGTCGAAGCTGAATGAGGTGGAGCAGCATGAGAAGGTTGCCGCTGCGGCCCTGATCTCCATTCAGGCGGAGTTGGCCTCCGCCCGTGCTGAGCTGCTCCCGCTTCAGCAGCGAATTACCAACGCCGAGTCCTTCACGCAGCAGAGCGGGGAAGAGGTGCTCCACTCGCAGACATTACGGCGCGAGCACACTCCCATGCTCCGGGACCTCAGGACGAGGGCTAATCAGGCGCTAGGCGTCATCTGCGACGAGCACGCCCCTCACCCCCACGCCGAGGACTACGACAGCTACCTTCGCTTCTTCACTGACGTTGTGACGCGCCTGGAGAACCGGGCCAATAGCGCTCGCGAGCTCGTGGAAGAAAAGAGCCGAGGCCTCCTCGGGCGCGCATTTTCCCGTGTCTTCAGCCATCTTCAAAATGCCGACCCCAACTTCGATTTTGACGCCGCCATTGCCCCAGTGCCCGGGGCTATCTGGGATAACCTGGCGCGCTGGGTGTACGATAATGTGGATGCTCTAGTTAGGGCCTTCGCTTCTGAGGACGACGCGGTGGTGATAATGGCAGACGAAGGCGGCGTGGTTGATGATGGCGGAGGCGACACATGCGACGACAATGGTGCCAGCAGCGCGTCCGAGAACGATTCGGAAGACGCTGTGAGCGACATGTCCGATTAGGCATGCGATCCTTTGTTTTAAACCTGCGCGCAAAAGCTTGGGCAATGCCCTTCAAGATGTAAGAGCATTTTTGGGGAGGGGGGCCCCTCATGTAATCAGACTATTGTTTTATTCCTTGAGCCAGACTTAAAGCGTGCTTTTGTGAGTCCTTAAGTTCTTCTGCGAGCTCGCTGTAGCAACTTACCTCAGTCCAGACAGACCTCAGACCGGTCTTGTGGTTGCCGGTCTGTATTTCTCCCGAGGGGAGTCCTTTGCGGGCCCGCAAGGTGTTGGGCTCCAGAGGAGCCTGCTAGTCCACCAAAGAGGGCCTCAAGAGAAGCAAGCGCCTGAGCGCAGCAGGATGCGCATGCATGCCACACCCAGGCCCCGCTCGCTAGGTGCTCGTGAGGGAGGGGTAGCAGGCGCGGTCCTTAAAAACAAGGCGCAGGACCAGAAAATTCAAGAAACCAATGCAACGATAAAAAGACGCCCCCCGTACTTGTCAGTGAAAATACAATTTCAAGTTCAAATCCAAAAAGGTGGCAAACCGAGCTACAAAAAAGAGGGGTTGAAAGAAAATGGCCGCGTCTAGCACCTATCTAGTCTTCTTCTCTTCCCACCAGCGTGGAGCTAAGTGCTTCACAGGCCATGAGCACAGTCATTGGGGGACAGTGTCAACGGCCAGCGCGGAGCATGGTGCTTCCACTAGGACGTGGGCAGGAGCCCCCAAGGACCGAGGGCGGCTCTCAGGAGACTGCGGGGCATGTACAACCCCACTCATTATTACATGAGAGTGTCACGGGCAAAGACATTCACAGGGGTGAGCCTTGCTTCATATCGCCAGACGAGGGCCCCGTCTTGCGCCGCCCTCGACCACCGTTGGGGCATCCGGAAACCAGGACGATTCCAAGGGGCAAAGGGGACGCTAGCGGCACCCTCGGCGACCACGCGCCCTCTACCAGGGGGAAGGCTCGCCGGTGCCTCCCCGACAGAGGACCTACCTCCGGGCGACGCCTTGCTCCATGCGAAGCGGAGAGGGGCCTTGCTCCAGGCCCCTCCCGCTTAGCCCCCAGTGCACTTCCCCTGGTTGAAGTGAGGTTGCCGCGCTGGGGTCGCCCTCCACCGCTGTGACCTGGTCCACCTGCGACCCATGGTTAGCGTAAGCCTGCTCCTGAGAGATTAGCGGTACCCTGCGGTTGTTGTCGTTGGCGGGGTCGGCGAGGCTCCTGGGTGGTTCCTGGAAGGCCTCAACTTCCAGCATCTCCTCTTCCCAACCCGGCTCGAGGAACGAGCCGGGGTCATCCTCCGGCGTGTACTCTCGATCCACCATGCGGGGCACATAGGCTTCCGGAGTAGACGCCCCGGAACCCCCGCCGAGACGCCCCGCGCTCCATGCCGCGGGGCCCAGCGCGCTGCCCTACTGGTGGTAGAGTGGCATCTGCTACCTCTTGAGCACTGCGTTGGTTTTCCCTTGAAGAGGAAATGGTGATGTAGTAAAGTAGCGTAAGTATTTCCTCAGTTTTTGAGAACCAAGGTATCAATCCAGTAGGAGATCACGCACGAGTCCCTCACACCTACACAAACAAATAAGAACCTCGCAACCAACGCGATAAAGGGGTTGTCAATCCCTCTACGGTCACTTACGAGAGTGAGATCTGATTGATATGATAAGATAATATTTTCGGTATTTTTATAATAAAGAGAAATAAAGATGCAAAGTAAAATAAAAGGCAATATAAATAACGAAGTGTTGGAAGATTAATATGATGGAAAATAGACCCAGGGGCCATAGGTTTCACTAGGGGGCTTCTCTCAAGATAGCATAAGTATTACGGTGCGTAAACGAACTACTGTCGAGCAATTGATAGAATTGAGCATAGTTATCAGAATATCTAGGTATGATCATGTATATAGGCAATTGATAGAATTGAGCATAGTTATGAGAATATAAAGCCCATTAAACATCCAAAACAGAATATAATATAGCAGGGAACAATCAAAAATTATAGATACGTTAGAGACGTATCAAGCATCCCCAAGCTTAATTCCTGCTCGTCCTCGAGTATGTAAATGATAAAAATAGAATTTTTGATGTGGAATTCTACTTAGCATAATTTTCAATGTAATTCTCTTATTTGTGGTATGAATATTCAAATCCGAAAGATTCAAGATAAAAGTTTAATATTGACATAAAAAATAATAATACTTCAAGCATACTAACTAAGCAATTATGTCTTCTCAAAATAACATGGCCAAAGAAAGTTATCCCTACAAAATCATATAATCTGGCTATGCTCTATCTTCATCACACAAAGTATTTAAGTCATGCACAACCCCGATGACAAGCCAAGCAATTGTCATACTTTTGGTGTTCTTAAACTTTTTCAATCTTCACACAATACATGAGCGTGAGCCATGGACATAGCACTACATGTGGAATAGAATGGTGGTTGTGGAGAAGACAAAAGGGAGAAGATAGTCTCACATCAACTAGGCGTATCAACGGGCTATGGAGATGCCCATCAATAGATATTAATGTGAGTGAGTAGGGATTGCCATGCAATGGATGCACTAGAGCTATAAGTATATGAAAGCTGAACAAACGAAACTAAGTGGGTGTGCATCCAACTCGCTTGCTCACGAAGACCTAGGGCATTTTGAGGAAGCCCATCATTGGAATATACAAGCCAAGTTCTATAACGAAAAATTCCCACTAGTATATGAAAGTGATATCATAGGAGACTCTTTATCATGAAGATCATGGTGCTACTTTGAAGCACAAGTGCGGAAAAAGGATAGTAGCATTGTCCCTTCTCTCTTTTTCTCTCATTTTTTGGGCCTTTTCTCTTTTTTTATGGCCTCTTTTTTTATTTTTCGTCCGGAGTCTCATCCCGACTTTTGGGGGAATCATAGTCTCCATCATCCTTTCCTCACTTGGGACAATGCTCTAATAATGATGATCATCACACTTTTATTACTTACAACTCAATACTTAGAACAAAATATGACTCTATGTGAATGCCTCCGGCGGTGTTCCGGGATATGCTATGAATCAAGAGTGACATGTATGAAAGAATTATGAAAGTTGGCTTTGCCACAAATACGATGTCAACTACATGATCATGCAAAAGCAATATGACAACGATGGAGCATGTCATAGTAAACGGAACGGTGGTAAATTGCATGGCAATATATCTCGGAATGGGTATGGAAATGCCATGATAGGTAGGTATGGTGGCTGTTTTCAGGAAGGTATATGATGGGTGCATGATACCGGCGAAAAGTGCGCGGTATTAGAGAGGCTAGAAATGGTGGAAGGATGAAAAGTGCGTATAATCCATGGACTCAACATTAGTCATAAAGAACTCATATACTTGTTGCAAAAATCTACAAGTTACCAAAGCAAAGTATTACGCGCATGCTCCTACGGGGATAGATTGGTAGGAAAACACCATCGCTCGTCCCCGACCGCCACTCATAAAGAAGACAATCAATAAATAAATTATGCTCCGACTTCATCACATAATGGTTCACCATACGTGCATGCTACGGGAATCGCAAACTTTAACACAAGTATTCCTCAAATCCACAACTACTCAACTAGCATGACTCTAATATCACCATCTTCATATCTCAAAACAATTATCAAGCATCAAACTTCTCAGAGTATTCAACACACTCATAAGAATATATTTTTACTAATCTTGGATGCCTATCATAATTAAAGCAAATTACCATGCTGTTTTGTAGGACTCTCAAAATAATATAAGTGAAGCATTAGAGAACAATAGTTTCTATAAAACAAATCCACCACCGTGCTCTAAAATATATAAGTGAAGCACTAGAGCAAAAATTATATAGCTCAAAAGATATAAGTGTAGCACATAGAGTATTCTAATAAATTCTGAATAATGTGTGTCTCTCTCAAAAGGTGTGTACAGAAAAGATGATTGTGGTAAACTAAAAAGAAAAGACTCAAATCATACAAGACGCTCGAAGAAAAACACATATCATGTGGTGAATAAAAATATAGCTCCAAGTAAAGTTACCGATGGACGAAGACGAAAGAGGGGATGCCTTCCGAGGCATCCCCAAGCTTTGGCTTTTTTGTGTCATTAGATTATCTTGGGGTTCCATGGGCATCCCCAAGAGTAGGCTCTTGCCACTCCTTGTTCCATAATCCATCAAATCTTTTACCCAAAACTTGAAAACTTCACAACACAAAACTTAACAAAAAATCTCGCGAGCTCCATTAACAGAAAACAAAACACCACTTCAAGGTACTGTAATGAACTCATTCTTTATTTATATTGGTGTTAAACCTACTGTATTCCAACTTCTCTATGGTTTATAAACTATTTTATTAGCCATAGATTCATCAAAATAAGCAAACAACACACGAAAAACAGAATCTGTCAAAAACAGAACAGTCTGTACTAATCTGTAACTAACGCAAACTTCTGGAACTCAGGAAAATCTAACAAAATAGGAAGACCTAGACAATTTGTTTATTGATCTACGGCTATTGGAATCAGTATTTTATCACATTCTTCTGATTTTTAAAAATTGTTTTCGTGAACAGAAAGTTTCTGGAATTTTCAGCAAGATCAAATAACTATCATCCAAGAAGATCCTATAGGTTTAACTTGGCACAAACACTAATTAAAACATAAAAACAAATCTAACCAGAGGATAGATCAAATATTTATTCCTAAACAGAAGCAAAAAGCAAAAAAAAACTAAAATAAAATTGGGTTGCCTCCCAACAAGCGCTATCGTTTAACGCCCCTAGCTGGGCATAAAAGCAAGGATAGATCTAGGTATTGCCTTCTTTGGTAGGCAATCCATAAGTAGCTCTCATAATAGATTCATATGCTAATTTTATTTTCTTTCTAGGGAAGTGTTCCATGCCTTTCCTTAATGGAAATTGGAATCTAATATTCCCTTCCTTCATATCAAAAATTGCACCAATCGTTCTAAGAAAAGGTCTACCAAGAATAATAGGACATGAAGGATTGCAATCTATATCAAGAACAATGAAATCTATGGGCACGTAGTTCCTATTTGCAACAATAAGAACATCATTAATTCTTCCCATAGGTTTCTTAATAGTGGAATCCGCAAGGTGCAAGTTTAAAGAACAATCATCAAATTCACGGAAACCTAGCAAATCACACAAAGTTTTTGGAATCGTGGAAATACTAGCACCCAAATCACACAAAGCATAGCATTCATGATCTTTAATTTTAATTTTAATAGTAGGTTCTTATTCATCATAAAGTTTTCTAGGTATAGAAACTTCCAACTCAAGTTTTTTCTTCATAAGATTGCGTTAAAATATCAATGATATGTTTAGTAAAAGCTTTATTTTGACTATAGGCATGAGGAGAATTTAGCACAGATTGCAACAAGGAAATACAATCTATCAAACAACAAGTATCATAATTAAATTCCTTGAAATCCAAAATAGTGGGTTCATTAATATCTAAAGTTTTGATCTCTTCAATCCCACTTTTACCAATTCTTGCATCAAGATCTAAAAACTCTGAATTTTTGGGACGCCTTCTAGGTAAAGGTGACTCATCTCCAGTCCCATCATAATCATGATTCATAATGCAAAACAAATATTTAATAGGATACACATCAATAACTTTTAAATCTTCATCTTTATTTTCATAGAAACTAGAAGAACACGCTTTCACAAAGCAATCTTTCTTAGCACGCATCCTAGCGGTTCTTTCTTTGCACTCATCAATGGAAATTCTCATGGCTTGGAGAGACTCATTGATATCATGCTTAGGTGGAATACATCTAAGTTCCAAAGAATCAACAACAAGAGAAATTCTGTCAATGTTCCTAGCCAATTCATCAACTTTAAGCAAGTTTTCTTCAAGCAAAGCATTAAAATTCTTTTGCGAATTCATAAAATCCTTAACACTAGTCTCAAATTCAGAGGGCATAATTGTTGTAGGAATTACCATAATTATTAGAGAAATTAGTAGGGAACGGCCTAGGATTAAAGTTTCCTCTATACGCGTTGTTACCAAAATTATTCCTACCAACAAAATTCACATCCATAGATTCATTATTATTCTCAATCAAAGTAGACAAAGGCATATCATTAGGATCAGAAGAAACACTTTTAGTAGCAAATAATTTCATAAGTTCATCCATCTTTCCACTCAAAAATTTAATTTCTTCTATCGCATGCAATTTTTTATTAGTAGAGCTTTCAGTGTGCCATTAAGAATAATTAACCATAGTATTATCTAGGAGTTTAGTAGCTTCTCCTAAAGTGATTTCCATAAAAGTGCCTCCCGCGGCCGAATCTAAAAGATTTCTAGAAGCAAAATTCAATCCGGCATAAATTTTTTGTATAATCATCCAAAGATTCAAACCATGTGTAGGGCAATTACGTATGATTAATTTCATCCTCTCCCAAGCTTGTGCAACATGTTCATGATCAAGTTGCTTAAAATTCATGATATCGTTTCTAAGAGAGATGATTGTAGTGGGAGGAAAATACTTAGAGATAAAAGCATCTTTGCACTTATTCCATGAATCAATACTATTTTTAGGCAAAGACGAAAACCAAACTTTAGCACGATCTCTAAGCGAAAAAGGAAATAGCTTCAATTTAACAATATCATTGTCCACATCTTTCTTCTTTTGCATATCACACAAATCAACGAAGCTATTCAAATGGTTAGCGACATCTTCTCTAGGAAGGCCGGTGAATTGATCTTTCATGACAAAATTCAACAAACCAGCATTAATTTCACAAGATTCAGCATCGGTAAGAGGAGCAATCGGAGTGCTAAGAAAATCATTGTTGTTGGTATTGGTAAATTCACACAATTTAGTATTATCTTGAGCCATCGTGACAAGCAAGCAATCCAACACACGAGCAAACAAGAAGCAAGCAAAAAAGAGGCGAACGGAAAAGAGAGGGCGAATAAAACGGCAAGGGTAAAGTGGGGGAGAGGAAAACGAGAGGCAAATGGCAAATAATGTAATGCGAGGGATAAGAGTTTGTGATGGGTACTTGGTGTGTCTTGACTTGGCACGAATTTCCCCGGCAACGGCGCCAGAAATCCTTCTTGTTACCTCTTGAGCACTGCGTTGGTTTTCCCTTGAAGAGGAGAGGGTGATGCAGTAAAGTAGCGTAATTATTTCCCTCAGTTTTTGAGAACCAAGGTATCAATCCAGTAGGAGATCACGCACGAGTCCCTCACACCTACACAAACAAATAAGAACATCGCAACCAACGCAATAAAGGGGTTGTCAATCCCTCTACGGTCACTTACGAGAGTGAGATCTGATAGATATGATAAGATAATATTTTTGGTATTTTTATGATAAAGAGAAATAAAGATGCAAAGTAAAATAAAAGGCAATAGAAATAACCAAGTGTTGGAAGATTAATATGATGGAATAGACCCGGGGACCATAGGTTTCACTAGTGGCTTCTTTCAAGATAGCATACGTATTACGGTGGGTAAACGAATTACTGTCGAGCGATTGATTGAATTGAGCATAGTTATGAGAATATCTAGGTATGATCATGTATATAGGCATCACGTCCGCGACAAGTAGACCAAAACGATTCTACATATACTACTATTACTCCACACATCGAACGCTATCCAGCATGCATCTAGAGTATTAAGTTCATAAGAACAGAGTAATGCTTTAAGTAAGATGACATGATGTAGAGGGATAAACTCATGCAATATGATATAAACCCCATCTTTTTATCCTCGATGGCAACAATACAATACGTGTCGTTTCCCTTTCTATCACTGGGATCGAGCACCGCAAGATTGAACCCAAAGCTAAGCACTTTCTCCAATTGCAAGAAAGGTCATTCTAGTAGGCCAAACCAAACTGATAATTCAAAGAGACTTGCAAAGATAACCAATCATACATAAAAGAATTCAGAGGAGATTCAGATATTGTTCATAGATAATCTTGATCATAAACCCACAATTCATCGGATCTCGACAAACACACCGCAAAAGAAGATTACATCGAATAGATCTCAAGAAGATCGAGGAGAACTTTGTATTGAGATCCAAAGAGAGAGAAGAAGCCATCTAGCTAATAACTATGGACCCGAAGGTCTGAGGTAAACTACTCACACATCATCGGAGAGGCTATGGTGTTGATGTAGAAGCCCTCTATGATCAATGCCCCCTCCGGTGGAGCGCCGGAAAAGGCCCCAAGATGGGATCTCACGGGTACAGAACGTTGCGGCGGTGGAAATGGGGTTTTTGCTTCGTATCTGGTAGTTTGGGGGTACGTAGGTATATATAGGAGGAAGAAGTACGTCGGTGGAGCAACGTGGGCCGCACGAAGGTGGAGGGCGCGCCTGGGGGGGTAGGCGCGCCCCCCTGCCTCGTGCTCTCCTTTTTGATTGCTTTGCATAGACTCCAAGTCCTCTGGATCACGTTTGTTCCGAAAATCACGTTCCCGAAGGTTTCATTCCGTTTGGACTCCGTTTGATATCCTTTTCCTTCGAAACACTGAAATAGGCAAAAATAACAGCAATTCGGGTTGGGCCTCCGGTTAATAGGTTAGTCCCAAAAATAATATAAAAGTGTATAATAAAGCCCATTAAACATCCAAAACAGAATATAATATAGCATGGAACAATCAAAAATTAGAGATACGTTGGAGACGTATCAGTATCCCGCTAGGGTCGCGGGGGGCAACGTACGTACCTGGGCCCGCTGGGGGAAGAACAGGTGCGGCCAGGTGCCCGGGACCGTTGGCCGCGCCGACACCGATGAACCCTCCTGGTGCACCTGGGAGCACGCGGGCACGACGAGGCCCACCGTGCGATCTGGCCACAACTTGAGGCGTAGGTAAGGAGCAGAAAGGCGGTGTACCCCTGGTTGCGGCGTCCAACAGCTCAGCGACGCGTTCTAGCAATGCATCGCGGCCGCTCTCCGCCAGCCGGCACCGCAGCTGCTCCCGCGCCACTATGAGCGCGGCTCGCATGTTCGCTTCTTCCCGTCGGGTGTGTGGCGCCGTCGCTGCTGCGTAGCTTGAGGCCCTTGCGGCGGCCCGCGCGCGCCGCTGTGGTGAGGGTGGAAGGCGCCAGACCGTGCTGCCAACGCTTGGAGTTCGGAGTTGAGGTCTTCTTGGGGGGACGGTGCCTCCCTGAAGGGCCAAGCCGCGCAATGGTCAGCGTTGGTCCTTGGGTCGCCGGACATCGGCACCGCGGGGTGTCCGTGGATCAACTGACGAAAGAGAGGCTTCGGCACACCCTTACCTGGCGCGCCAAATGTTGGATTCTGGGTTTCGGCAAACCCTTTAGGTTCGAACACTGGGGTGCGCACGAAGATCTCTCTCTCTCTCTCTCTCTCTAGCTCGCTCTTGCAACGATCTCAAGGCTTAACTCGACGAACCCAAAGAACAAGAGACACAGGGTTTTATATTGGTTCAGGCCACCATTGCGGTGTAATACCCTACTCTAGTGTGGTGTAGTGGATTGCCTTGCAGGCTGAGGATGAACAAGTACAAGGGAAGAACAGCCTCCTGAGGAGAGGTGTTCTTGAGCTCGGTGAGCTTGTGTGTTGAGGATTGTCTGAGTGATCCGTCCCCTTGCTAGGGTGGTGGCTAGTCCTATTTATAGAGGCCTGGGTCCTCTTCCCAAATATTAGGCGGGAAGGGATCCCACAATGGCCATTTTGAAGGGGGAAAACTAGTACAAGTTATCCTGGCAAAAGGTGGTCTTCGCCTGCCAAAGGCTCTCGTGGTGACGCCATCATGGGCTCTGCGGTGACCTCCGTCCTGCCATCCTGCTGGTCTTGGTCTCATTGCACCAATATGGAAACCTTTGCCTGATGCCTCGAGACTCCTCGCCTGCACTTGCCCCTTTAGCACCAAAGAGGCAATGGGTACACTATGCCTGCTGGCCCCCGCCTAGCCTTGGTCGTCATGGCTCACGTCACGAGAACCTCACGAGGTGCCCCTTTCCTTGATATCTCCGCTCCTTGGGAGCTAGCCCAGGGAGGCTGCACTTGAGGAGGTCTAGCATCGTCCGCCTCGCGAGGCTTGGTCCCTCGCGAGGGTCTTGAGTGGTTGTTGATGAAGACAAGCCGTACCAGGCCGCTGGAGGAGCCATGCCCTGGGCCACAGGCAGGCAAGTCTGGGTACCCCCGTTCCCAGGACGCCGACTATAACAATCGTAGGGTGGCGAGCATCAACCCCTGAAACTGCGATCCGATCCCCGTCACCCTCAACTACATTAACGGTATGTACTATGTCGGCATGAACACGTCATGGATGATGCTCGTCGACGGTCGCGGCAGCTGGATGCTCGTGGAGGTCTACACCCGGCGATTGATCCCCCTTCCTTCGATTAACACTGCGCTGCTTTGGCACTGCGACCCAGAATACTCGGAATCTTACACTAGCCAACATCATACCAAGTTTGATTTGCTCAGGGTTGTAATCTGCCAAGTGCCCACAAGATCTGCGAATTATAAAACTTCAGGCTAATTGCGTTCTTCAACCACGGTCTCGCCTAACTGACATGTCACTGCGGTAAGTGGATAAATCTGCACGTCCATCGCAGGATCATACATCCTCCATGGTTCTCTGATGCCATTGAACCCAGGGCTTCATTTACACTGTCGACTCCTTCTATGGATGGACATATTGCTGGCCTACTCCAGTCATCGCTACAATCGGCTGCTACAACAATATCTTACTTTCCTATGATATCATGATGGCTTGCTTATATTACTGTCAACATTTATTGAAAAATATTCAGGCTCATAACATGCTGTTCTTAAGATTGACTACATTAAGAGACCTTTTTTATTTGACTCCAACTTGATATGATGTTGTAGGCTGCCTGGTGTCCCTACCCTTCCTAATCCCAGAACCTTTCAAAGAAAAGCGGCATGGCAGTTGCAGGTGGTTCCTGGCTCGATCAGACGGCTGCGAACGGTTGATGATCGTCCGCACGTACCGAACATGTTATTTTGCGGAATACAATCACAGTCACTGCAAGGTTTATGAGCAGGATCCCAGCTTCTCTTGGCCTTCAGGAATTTTTGACTGGAGGCTGGTAAGTAGCCTTGGTACACTCTCTCTATTTCTCGGACTGAATTATCAAATTAACCAGGAGATAACCGACGGAAAGGATCATGATGGCAGCGTGGTCTCCGTTAGCTTCAAGTTCAACATTCTGTGTTCTCATTTTCTTCTCCGATGGACAAAATGAAAGATTTCAGTATTGATCATCCCTTTCCATGTTTCAAATGCTTTCCCGTGCGGTGCACCACTTAACCATTCACCTCTCGCTATTTCATTTGTTTTGGAGTGTAGAAGATATCTCGGAAGATTCACATTCCCATTCTTAAAAAATTCAAGCTAATTCAAGGTTGCTATCTCATTCAAGCCATTTAATTCAACCGGTGCAATCTCTCTTTTAAAATCATTTGAGGTGTTTTCTTTTGAGTGAGCCCATAACCTAGAGGTCTTTTCCTAGGATCTTACATGACTCTCTAATCCCCCCAGTTATTCTCAAATTCTCTTCAAAGTTTGACGTAAGAATGAATTTCATCAATCAGATGCCTTCTCCAAGGTTATTTCAAATTATTTTCGTCTTTTCATTCTTCCAGAGTGTCTCAATAATTTTTGTCGTGTTCGTTGTCTTCATTCTCAGCATTCAAGATCGAAGAAGAGTTTTCCTCCAAATCTTGTCCGTTCTCTTGAATATTCATAGTTCAATCTTGTTGTTGTCCTCTCAGATTACTCATAATTAATGTGTCTTCATTCAACTCGAAATTCTTATCGGTGCATCATTCAAGTATCCTCTAGTCACCTCACGATCCCTTTGTTCTCTTGTATCTAAATTCCCTCAAGTATCTTTGTTTGTTTTCTAATTCTTTTTGGTGATTCATAATCTTTTATTCATTCGTTCCAAATTCATACAGTGGTTCGTTCAAGATTCCTCTTCCTTTGTTATCATATCACAATTCATCCGTTCTTTCTAAAAATCCTACCCGTAAAATCCTACCGGTAGTTCATTGAAGACCATCTCCAAGTTTGTGCTATATCTCTCTTCAATCTATTCCAGAAGAATAAGTAGTATGGCAGATCCATTACTTGTCATCAATTCAATTTGATGAAGGATAAGAATGACATAAACCTTACTCTTGTTCCTCAAAGTGAGGTCATTCCTTGTTGCAGAGTTTATTCATGATGAATAAATTATAAATCCCAAGTGTTTCATTTTTTTCTTTCCGGAGTTGCAACTTTTCTCGGTGATCTCGCCACAAAGCTTCTGCTCATTATTATCAAAGGTGTTCGAAGGAAATCATGCATGGCTTCATCTTGTTCATTTCAACTTTCAATTGTTTTCCATCACCCATCTCTTTTCGGATTTCTTCACGAAGGTTCATCGTGGTGGTTTGTCAAAAAATTCTTTCATTCTTGAAGTGTTCGTCAAGATTCTTGTTGGAGGAGCTCAAGTATTCTTCTTCTTCTTGCATTTGGAATTGCAATTCATTCTCCGTCATCTTTTGAGGTGGAGTTTTGCATCTCTTGGTTCCTCTCAACTAATCAATCATTTGGTAGTGGCATAATTTCACCTCAAGTTTGAGATGTTTTCAATAAGCCCACAACAAATTTTTCTTTTCATGTTGATTTTCCAACAAGTCCGTTCAATCCTTCTGTGTAAGCATGATTTTCAAATTTAATTGTGGTAGAGGTTGTCATTTTCTTCTTCGTTCTTTTATTTCCAACGATCTAGCTTCTATTATGTCGTGGTTTTGTCACGGTAGATGTCCTAGTGTGAGGAATTAGTCGTGAGGCATCACAGCTAGGTGATCACTTGAACGGGGTTGGTCGAAATCGAGACACGCATGTTTTACCTAGGTTTGTCCCCTCACGGTGGAGGTAAAAAGCCTACATCTTTCTTGAATTATATTGATGATGATGATGATATCGATTCCAAGGGCGGTGTTTCGCTACCTCTATCTCGAGAGCATCTACTTTTATCTTGTCTAAGACTTGTCTGCTTGTCCAAAACTTGTCCCTCTTGGGGTGCCTTGCCCCTCCTTATATAAGTTGAAGGGGCGGCTTACATGTAGAGTCCTAGTAAGATTAGCACTAGTCTATTCTCTATTACAAGTGGAATCCTAGTCCAGATCTTGCTTCTCTTGTAAGGGGAAATATTCCTTATGCCTTTCCTCTTAAGCCGGCCCACCGGATACCATAACATGAGTCGGCCTTCCCATCAGCCGCCTTCTGGGCCGTTGGGTCTTGTCGTTCGTCTGACCCGCATGCCGGGTCACCAATGAGCCGCCGTCTTGGCCGGTCACCAATGATCTGCCATGTCCGGCCAGGTTATTAATGAAGCACCTAGTCCCGGTCAGGTCGTACTTCGGGTCGAGTCATACCGCGGGTTATATCCCCAAAATTAACCCCTAGTTTAATTTTGATTTATCCATGTTAAACTTATCCTAAAAAACAAGAACAAGTTTTACACGTTATATGTCGGGTCGAGGGTTCTTCTGAGCCGGCATTTGTTCATCCTTAATTGCTGACATTGGCTTCTTGTAGGGAAATGTTGGGATAAATAATCCATTTGAGTCAACTTCCAATGTTCTAGCTTGACAAAAATATTGGTCTTAAGATATTCATCTGATGTTCAGCCGGCTTGAGGATGTGGAGCTTGTCGAGTTATGATCGGCGAAACTGCCGAGTTATAGAGATTGATGATACCGGGTCATGCTTTTTACACATGCTGGGTCATATAACTTGTCTTCTTGAGTTCTTCAGGCCAAGTCCTTATACCTTGTGGCGATTTGGTGCTTGCTTTGTAAATATAGCTTCCAATTATTGAGTCGGCTACCGGGCATTTCTATGAATAGCTCCCTTATACGCATATCACCTGTAGCCCCCAAGCCATAAGAGGGGAATGTAGTGATAGCTTATGACTTGCTTCAATATAAATGCTTCAACTTTGGAAAATCTGGGTTGTTCATTCGAGTCGCGAGTCATAAGTTGAATGTTTTATCTTTCACATGTGTAGACACCAAGTGTCGGGTTGTCTTGCCTGCAGCAACCTGGGACTTGTAATTTTCTTATGCTCATAAAGTTTCAGCCCAGTATAGCCCCCAAGGCCCGGATCATTATGCAATAATGAGCAGGGGTCTACTTGAACAACAATGTGTAGACTCCAGGGGCCGGCTCAGTAAGATAATACTAGGCTGGGACATAGAAATGGTTGGAAGGCCGTCTCATCTCACTGAGACAACTAGGTCTATTGACAATGTGATGATTTGAAAAATAATTTGCATTAGCCCCCAAGTGGTGCATGCTTTCAGTGACATGGGACTTGCATATTTAATGTAATCTTGATTTGAATAATGTATCCCCCAAGTGCCGGATCGTGTGCCTGCAGCGACTCTGGGGTATTCCTTCCATTGTAGAATAAAATCGTATCCATTCTTTGGATGATGTTACTGAATACTTTGCATATCAATATTGAACCATACTCCTTGTTGTGAGCTGGTATTTTTGAATGAGGAAATAAAAGCCATTTATCTAAAGTGGCTTTGAAAACCTCCATCATTCAATACTGGTTATGATAACTATAATGAAAATCCAGCCATGTTGGTTATTAAAGATTTGAATAATGTAAACCGGTGTGAAAACCGGACCCTGCAACATAAACCAATATATCAGTGCATATATGATGCATTGTATGATGATGCAATGACGATGCAATGTATGATGATGTATGTTTATGATAACAGAGTACAAAAATACCGGCTTTCTAGGCTCGAGTCTTACTTGAGTGAAGCTGGAATATCAATACATATATTAATTCACAGGAGAACAATTATTCTTTGGTTTCACTCGTTTGTCAAGAAGCAACTTCGTTTTACATCTTCCTCTTCCGCTTTCCATTCCTAGATCTCCGAGTGAGATCTCTTGTAAGTGGGGGAGAGTTGTGAAAGCCTGAGAACGATGCTCCAGATGCCTTCCATCTATTTTGAGTTTAGTTCTGTGATTTATTTGTTTGTTGCATTCATCATCACATCATTCACATTGCATCGGCACTCTATTGCCATAATTTTTTTTAACTTGCATCAGTTCATAGTTGCCGCTTCTCTCCGTTATATTCATTGACCGTTCGAGACCAACCACACTTGCACGCGCCTGTGGCATCGTTAAAAAAATTATTTTTCTAAGTGGGAATAAAACATTCTCGGAATGGGTTGAAAGCTGGTTTGTAGTCTTGTTATATTGTAGGTAGACCGCCTGCCAAATTTCCTCACATTCGAAGGTCGTTTGATAGCCCAACAGTTAAACTATAGCGGCACTACAGCCGGTCTAATCGTCAGATGGTTCGGTATTTTAAAACCTGATGCCGGGCCTATCTTCTCATCTCTCTCCTAGCCCAAACCTGTCTACATAACCCACCTAAGCCTACCCTAACTACCCTTCACTCTGAAGCCCTCCGATTGTAATCAAAGGGTCTGAAACACCCCCAAACCCTCAAACCTTAACTAACCTGCTATATATGGATACCCCCTCGTCCAAATCATGCAACCTAGCCCCTTCCTCCTCAATATCGGTTCCCACTCTCTCCTTCACCTCTACTTGGCACCCTGCCAGCGGCTGCGCCGCCACCTGCTATTGCCCGCATCCAACCAGAGGACGCCACGTCCCCTTGTCTCCTCCTCCATCGTGTCAGGCTCACGAAGCCAATTGCCAGCCCGCCCGGGCCCGAGCCATCACCGACGCCCGTGCCTGCTACAGGAAGAGGACCTCCCCTGCGCATGCAGTAGCACGAGGGGAGGAGCCCCTCGACCCCGAGCTCCTTCGCCTCCCGTGACCCATGTCGCTGCCCCTGCCGGTCAGCCACCAGATCTACCGCCAGCGTCCAGGCCAGCCCCACCCCATCTGTCCTTCCTCCCTCCAGGTGCTCTCTCTCTCTCTTATCTAATCTCTCTATCTCTCTCGTCCTACAGCCGACGCATAGGAGCCAAAGTGACGCCCCCGAAATTAATCATGCACTAAACATCCGTGCAGCATGCACGATCAAGATCGGTGACTCACGATATAATATCACAACACAACTCTAGACACAAATTCAAACATAAAGCTTTAAATTACAAGCCCGGGCCACGAGGACCCGAATACATGAGTCAGTGAAAGCACAATATCTGAGTACAGGCATAATTAAACAAGTTTTCCTTAAGAAGGCCATAAAAACAAAGACAACTAGATCGAAAAGGCCCAGGCCTCTTGCCTGGGGCCTCGTAACTACTCCTGGTCGTCGGTCTCCATGTTGTAGTAGCCTCTATCGGGGTAGTAGTAGTCGTCGACGGGATCAGCTGGCTCTGGGGCTCTGTCATCTGATCGCAGTAACCGGGTAGGGGAAAAAGGTAGCAAAGCAACCGTGAGTACTCATCCAAAGTACTCGCAAGACTTACATCAGTATCAAGGGAAGGGTTTGTCTGAGGACTATACTGCAGAAATGCTACAATAAATGGGAAGACCTAGCCTAACAAGACTAGCATCTTGTAGTGTCTTGCAGCAACACAAGAGAGTAGAGTAACATATAATATAGTAACAAGTATATAATAGCAATGCCCAGAGATCCTTCCTCGTCTACCCCGCGAAGAAGCGATCCCGGAGCCATCATATTAGTTTAGTGTCACAAGTATCCGGTTCAAGTTGTAGTAGATTGGGATACAACTTCGAGCGTCCGTTACCGTGGACACGGCTATTCGAATAGATTACTTCCCCGCAGGGCGCACCAACAAACCCATCATGCTCGATTAACTCCAACCGAACACACTTTCTGGGTTATGCCTGGCCTCAGGTGATCAAGCCACCGTGGTCCTACTTAGGCTCCGTAGAGAGGTCCCCGCCGGTCTACATCCTAAACGCGAAGGGGTTGTTCGGCCGCTCATGCCTAATCACTCCAGGTAGTTGCGATCAGGGTTAGGTCCGAGCACCACCTCTGTCCTGGATGGTGGCTGCCTGGCTGTGGCGCAATGCTGAACTGGACGTCTGACTAAGCTGTTGGAAGAAATCGTACGACGTCGGGTGCCCATAACTTATCCCACGTGGTGGTTAGTGGGAAAAAGGCCAGAGGCCTACTCAGATCACATATCCAAACCCGTTAGTGTATAAGGGGCTCATGGAAATGATATGTGATCCTGTTGCCCCATCTCGTGGACTTAGGACAAGGGGCATGCCTATCCCTCTATAGGATGGTCTTTGCCTGCCCGATTGTGTCATGTCATTATCTCACGGGTACCTTGATGGTCAACCCAACTTCAAATACTCTCACGGGTACCCCTTGGGTCGACCCGACTTGAACAAAGGACTGAGGTGAAGGTCAAGGTATCCGTGTGTCCATAACATCAAGCTTGTGACGCCCCATTTCAATCGTATAGTAATCATACACGCAAATGTGTACGATCAAGAACAAGGACTCACGGGAAGATATCGCAACACAACTCTAGACACAAATTGAAATAATACAAGCTTTATATTACAAGCTAGGGGCCTCGAGGGCTCGAATACAGAAGCTCGGATACAAGAGTCAGCGGAAGCAACAATATCTGAGTATAGACATAAGTTAAACAAGGCTGCCTTAAGAAGGCAAGCGCAAAAGCAACAACGATCGAAGAGGCAGGGCTCCTGGCTGGGACCTCCTAACTACTCCTGGTCGTCGGCGGTCTCCGCGTAGTAGTAGTCAACGGGTGGCATTTGGCTCCTAGGATCCACAATCTGATCGCCGCAACCAGGTATAGGGGGGAAAAGAGGTAGCAAAGCAACCGTGAGTACTCATCCAAAGTACTCGCAAGACTTACATCAGATCTATACTAAGTATGCATCAGTATCAAAGGAACGAGCTGTATCTGTGGACTGAAGTGCAGAATGCCAGAACAGAGGGGAAGGCCTAGCCTATCGAAGAATAACATCTTGAAGCATCTTGCAGCATTCAGAAGAGTACAGAATAGCATATTAATTAACAAGCATGTTGTAGTATTAACGCCCAGAGATCCTTCCTCGATTCCCTGCGAGAAAGCAATCCCGGAGCCAACATAAGCATCATATATCTCAAGTATCTAGATCTAGTTGTAATAGATCGGGATACAACTCCGAGGGTCTGTTACCGTGGACACGACTATTCGAATTGATAAAATTCCCTGCAGGGGTGCACCACATGACCCAACACGCTTGATTACTCTTGCCGGACACACTTTCCTGGATCACTGCCTAGCCTCCGAAGATCAACATGTCATAGCCCTACCTAGGATCAGCAGAGAGGTTCCCGGCGGTCGACATCCTAAGCAATCCGAGGTCTTGGGCCCATCTCCCATTGCACTCCAGGTCATTGTGCATAGGGGGATACTGGCACAACCTCTGCCTAGATAGCGCGATCTGGCAGGCCACAATGCTGAACTGGACATCTTACAAAGCTTCGGCTGATACTATGTTACCGAGTGCCCATAACTATTCCCACGTGGTGGTTAGTGCATAAAGGCCAGTGTCCAACTCGGATCAAATACAAAAACCCTTAGTGTGTTGGGAGCTTGCGGAGATGAGCAAAGACTCACGATCATGTGACCCCATCGCCTCGTCTCGAGGAAATACGGCAAGGGCTAGACCAGCCACTTGGGGGTGGGCGGCCTGCCCGGCCATGCCTCGTAATTATCTCGCGAGTGCTCTACGGGCCAGCCCGACTTTCACATCAACTCGCGGGTACCCCACAGGGCCGACCCGAGTTCAACAATGGTCTCAACTAAAGCGCAGGTAACCATGTGTCCATAACATCATGGGGGAATCTGAGGAATCACCCTCGATGGAATCCACTTGATGTAATCATCAAGGCGAACATATGAGGAATCACCCTCGAGGTTCACACATGAGGTTTGGCATGACTGAGTCATCATCAGGAGTGGTGAACAAGGAATCACCCTCACAGACCACGACCGATTAGCTACACTACAGAGTTATCATCAAGAGTGCGTTATGAGGTATCACCCTCGACACTCGATAGTAACTTTGCAAAGTTGTACAACTAAAGGGGGGTGAAGTGATGTGTGGGGCTCTAGACGTTGATCACGTTGATCGAGTCATCGGTCATCAAGTCGGGGCAACTGGGACAAGGTGAGGGGTCACTGATGGAACACTATCGAACCTATACTAAGCAGTATAGGATAAGCAGGTAAGGTAACAATAGCAGGTTACAAAAGGAGGCTATGCATCCGATAGGAGGAGTCAATTAAAGTAGCAAAATCTAATGCAAGCATGAGAGAGAACGGAATGGGCGATAACGGAATGATCAAGGGGGGTTTGCTTTCCTAGATGCTCTACTGAAAAGGAGGAAGGGTCGTTGGTAACGTATTCGATCACAGGGGCATCAGCAGCTAGGACTGGGCATTCGGTTAGACCGCACCATTCGGTTCGGTGCTTGGGATTATCTTAAAATTCGGTTTCCTTAATTTACTAACCATTCGGTCCTACTAAAAATCAGTGACCGAGACTTCGGTGGACCGATAATTCGGTTCGGTCCTCAGTTACAGCCGAAGAACACTGAGAATATTCATTATGGAGCAAGAACTCAGGTTTCAATTCGCCAAAAAAGAAAAAGAAATCATGAGGCAAAAAAAACAACGAACAACCAGCGAATATGTGGTCGGAATCCTTGATATGACCGCTGACTGTGAAGGAGCCATGACGGCGTCGGGTGCCGTTGCTTGGGATCCATGGGCGCTGCCGGCGCCGTCGTGTGGGATCCATGGATGCTGCCCCCGCCGTCGCATGGGAGCCATGTTCGTCTTCGGCCGCCGTCGCGTGGGAATATGGGCGTTGCCGCCGCTGGGACTATGCGAGTCGGGCAAATGGAGGCGGCGGCGCTTGATATTCGTGTGTGAAGCATGGAGCTCTCGGTTGGGGATAAGATGCGATCTGGGGTTGTCTTCTTTCGGTTGAGAAAAAGGCCAGAAAAACTTCCTATGGATGGGCTACTAGGCTTTGTTGTGACAGGCTGTGTACAATCTTTTGGTCCATTCGGTCAACATAGTCCAGTGACCGAACGCACCGAAGTAATTTCGGTTTCCAATTTTTGCGAACCGAGTAAACAGGTGCAGTTTCGGTCCTCGGGTTTTTCGGCTTCGGTCCTGGTTTTTTCGGCTCCAGTCTTCGGTTCTCGGTTTTTCTGCACACCCCTATCAGTAGCGGTCTCTGGGTCTACCAGCGAAGAAGATGGGGAAGAAACAGTAAATACAATCACACAGCTACATCACTAAGAATGACATGACAAAACACTTTTCTAGGTGTGTTCTAACGCAGTGTTACACGATACCGACGAAGGGGGAAAACATACGGGAGGGGGACAGTTCCATTTTCGGACAAATGAAATGGAGGAGGACGGTTCCATGTTCGCTATGCAAGGGGTGTGTGACAGACGAACGGAGGGCGTATTCAGGTTTGTCATATTTATTGAGCAACTTTCATGTACAAAGTATTGAAACAATATCTAAATTTATTCTTAAATCTAAAATGGGAATATTGCATCAGCATGATGTCATCATGACGTTAGTGGTCAACACCGACCGTTGACTGGTCGTACATGGCAGTGGGGCCCGTCTGTCATTGACCTAACTAAACTAACAATTTTAATTAACTAAGTTTAGTTAATTACATTAATTAACCTAGCTAATTGTGTTCATTAAGTTTAATTAATTAATCACCTAATTAACTAATTACTAATATTTTTATTTATATATAATTTTAATTCTTTTTGTTTCCAGGGGCGGGCCTCACGTGCCATAGGCGCAGAGGCCGTATTGAGCCAACAGGCGTAACGGGCAGCGGGTGCGGGGCGCCGGGGCGCAGGTGGCGCAGACCCAGGCAGGACAGATGGTAGGCGAGGGGGCTGGCCGCGGTGGCAGCAAGCTGCGGTCGATGGGGAAGGCGGTTCGGGTGTAGCAGGCAACAACATTTGGCGACGCGGGGCGGGGCGAGGGGCGCGCGTGCGTGCGGGTATCCGCGACGAGCGGAGTCAGGCGGGGCGAGCGGAGGCACTACAGGTGAGGCTAGGCACGCGGCGCCGGCGCGGGGAGGCAGCTCGGCAGCGGCGGGGTGGAGGCGGCAGAACCCACGCAGGCGGCGGTGTCGGCGGCTGCCGCAGCAGCAACCGGCATAGCAGCCGCTGGCAGCGCGAGCAGCGGTGGCAGCAGGCTAGCCGCAGCAGCTGCGGCGCGGCGGCGGCGAGTGTCAGTAGGGCACGTGCGTGGCGAGTGGCTAGTGGCGAAGGCGGGCGCGGCTAGCGGAAGAGGCAGGTGTCAGCGGGGCACGCACGGCGGTAGCGGCGTCGCGATGCTCGAGTAGCCGTAGCGCGTGCAAGGGAACCGCACTACTTATAATCCTCTATGTATAAGGTTTTCCCTAGTAGTGCAATGCTTCACTTATATTTTTTTATAGCACGGCAGTGGTCATATTTTAAAGAAATAGTTGCACTCTCATGCCTAACTTATGTCATTTTGAGAGTTTGATAAATAGTGATGGCAATATGCACGAGTTATGAAATTGGTCCTAATATGATAGGTATTCAAGAGGAATACATTAAAAACTTTCATGTAGATCACTAAATATGATAAGTTTGATTCCTTGCAATAGTTTTGCGATATTAAGGTGGTCATATTTGGGAGGTACTAGTGAACGATTGTTGTTTAGTTAGAATATTGGTGTTAATGTTTGTGATTCCCACAGCATGCACATGTAGTCTCTCGTTATGCTAGGAAGTTAGCACGATTTATTATTGAGTTTCTTCCTTTGCGTGAAGGTCGGGGCGCGCGATGGTTAAATCCTACCAACCTCCTCCTAGGGGCATTGATACGTCCATTTTGCATCATGCTTTTATATCGATATTTATTGCATTATGGGCTGTTATTACACATTATGTCACAATACTTATGCCTATTCTCTCTTATTTTACAAGATTTACACGAAGAGGGAGAATGCCGGCAGCTAGAATTCTGGGCTGGAAAAGGAGCAAATATTAGAGACCTATTCTGCACAACTCCAAAAGTCCTGAAACTCCACGAAAGTCAGCTTTGGAATATATAAAAAATATTGGGCGAAGAAAGTACCAGAGGGGGCCCACCCACCATCCACAAGGGTGGGGGCGCGCCCCCTGCCTCGTGGGCCCCTAGTAGGCCTCCGGTGCCCGTCTTTGGCTATATGAAGTCTTTCCCCTGCAAAAAATCAGAAGGAAGCTTTCGGGACGAAGCGCTGCAGTCTCGAGGCGGAACCTGGCGAAACCAATCTACGGCTCCGGCGGAGCTGTTCTGCCGGGGAAACATCCCTCCGGGAGGGGGAAATCATCACCATTGTCATCACCATTGATCCTCTCATCAGGAGGGGGTCAATCTCCATCAAAATCTTCACCAGCACCATCTCCTCTCAAACCCTATTTCATCTCTTGTATCCAATCTTTGTCTCAAAACCTCAGATTGGTACCTGTGAGTTGCTACTAGTATAGATTACTCCTTGTAGTTGATGCTAGTTGGTTTATTTGGTGGAAGATCATATGTTCAGATCCTTTATGCATATTAATACCCCTCTGATTATGAACATGAATATGATTTGTGAGTAGTTACGTTTGTTCCTGAGGACATGGGAGAAGTCTTGCTATAAGTAGTCATGTGAATTTGGTATTCGTTCGATATTTTGATGAGATGTTTCTCGTCTTTCCTCTAGTGGTGTTATGTGAACGTCGACTACATGACACTTCACCATTATTTGGGCCTAGAGGAAGGCATTGGGAAGTAGTAAGTAGATGATGGGTTGCTAGAGTGACAGAAGCTTAATCCCTAGTTTATGCGTTGCTTTGTAAGGGGCTGATTTGGATCCATATGTTTCATGCTATGGTTAGGTTTACCTTAATACTTCTTTTGTAGTTGCGGATGCTTGCAAGAGGGTTTAATCATAAGTGGGATGCTTGTCCAAGGAAGGGCAGTACCCAAGCACCGATCCACCCACATATCAAATTATCAAAGTAAAGAACACGAACCATATGAGCGTGATGAAAACTAGCTTGACGATAATTCCCATGTGTCCTCGCAAGCATTTTCCTTTATATAAGAGTTTGTCCAGGCTTTTTGTCCTTTGCTACAAAAAGGATTGGGCCACCTGGCTTCACCTTGTTTACTTTTGTTACTTGTTACCCGTTGCAAACTACCTTATCACAAAACTATCTGTTACCGATAATTTCAGTGCTTGCAGAGAATACCTTACTGAAAACCGCTTGTCATTTCCTTCTGCTCCTTGTTGGGTTCGACACTCTTACTTATCGAAAGGACTACGATAGATCCCCTATACTTGTGGGTCATCAATACTCTTTTCTAGCGCCATTGCCGGGGAGTGAAGCGCCTTTGGTAAGTGGAATCTGGTAAGGAAAAATTTATATAGTGTGCTGAAATTTACTGTCACTTGTTACTATGGAAAGTAATCCTTTGAGGGGCTTGTTTGGGGTATCTTCACCCTGACCAGTAGAGAAAAGAGTTGCTCCTCAACCTTCTGAACCTACTGAAATTTTTTACTTTGAAATTCCTTCGGGTATGATAGAGAAACTGCTAGCTAATCCTTTTACAGGAGATGGAACATTACATCCCGATTTGCACCTAATCTATGTGGATGAAGTTTGTGGATTATTTAAGCTTGCAGGTATGCCCGAGGATGTTATCAAGAAGAAGGTCTTCCCTTTATCTTTGAAGGGAAAGGCATTGAAATGGTTTAGGCTATGCGATGATATTGGATCATGGAACTACAACCGATTGAAATTGGAATTTCATCAGAAGTTTTATCCTATGCATTTGGTTCATCGTGATCGTAATTATATATATAATTTTTGGCCTCGTGAAGGAGAAAGCATCACTCAAGCTTGGGGGAGGCTTAAGTCAATGTTATATTCATCCCCAATCATGAGCTCTCAAGAGAAATTATTATTCAAAAATATTATGCTCGGCTTTCTCTCAATAATCGCTCCATGCTCGATACTTCTTGTACCGGTTCTTTTATGATGAAGACTATTGAATTCAAATGGGATTTATTGGAAAGAATTAAATGCAACTCTGAAGATTGGGAACTCGACGAAGGTAAGGAGTCAGGTATAACACCCATGTTTGATTGTGTTAAATCTTTTATGGATACTGATGCCTTTCGTGAATTTAGCACTAAATATGGACTTGACTCTGAGATAGTAGCTTCTTTCTGTGAATCCTTTGCTACTCATGTTGATCTACCTAAGGAGAAGTGGTTCAAATATCATCCTCCCATTGAAGTAAAAGTAGTCAAACCTATTAAAGTTGAAGAAAAGACTATCACTTACAATGTTGATCCTATTGTTCCTACCGCTTATATTGAGAAACCACATTTCCCTGTTAGAATAAAGGATCATGCTAAAGCTTCAACTGTGGTTCATAAGAGTAATGCTAGAACACCTACACCCTCCGAGCAAATTAAAGTTGAACCCAGTATTGCTATGGTTAAAGATCTCTTGGTCGATAATATTGATGGGCATGTTATTTACTTCTGTGATGAAGCTGCTAGAATTGCTAGACCCGATACTAAAAATAAACATAGACCTGTTGTACGCATGCCTGTTGTTTCTGTTAAAATAGGAGATCATTGCTATCATGGCTTATGTGATATGTGTGCTAGTGCTAGTGCAATACCTCATTCTTTATACGAAGAAATTATGCATGATATTGCACCTGCTGAGTTAGAAGGTATTGATGTTACAATTAAGCTTGCCAATAGAGACACTATTTCACCAGTTGGGATTGTTAGAGATGTTGAAGTCTTGTGCAGGAAAGTTAAATATCCTACTGATTTTCTTGTTCTTGGTTCCCCACAAGATGACTTTTGTCCCATTATATTTGGCAGACCCTTCTTGAATACTGTTAATGCTAAGATAGACTGCAAAAAGGATGTTGTTACTATTGGTTTAGGGGATATGTCTCATGATTTTAATTTTGCTAAATTTCGTAGACAACCCCATGATAAAGAATTTCCTAGTAAAGATGAAATTATTGGTCTTGCTTCTATTGACGTGCCTCCTAATGATCCTTTAGAACAGTATTTGTTAGACCATGAAAATGATATGTTTATGAATGAAAGAAGGGAAATAGATGAAGTATTCTTGAAGCAGGGACCTATTTTGAAACACAACTTGCCTGTTGAAATTCTAGGGGATCCTCCTCCACCCAAGGGTGATCCCGTGTTTGAGCTTAAACCTTTACCTGATACTCTCAAATATGCTTATCTTGATGAAAAGAAGATATATCCTGTCATTATTAGTGCTAACCTTTCAGAGAAGGAAGAAGAGAAATTATTGAAAACTCTGAAGAAGCACCGTGCTGCTATTGGAAATACTCTTGATGATCTTAAGGGCATTAGTCCCACTCTATGCCAGCACAAAATAAAATTTGAGAAAGAGGCTAAACCGGTTGTTGATCACGAATGATGGTTAAATCCTAAGATGAAAGAAGTGGTAAGAAAAGAAATACTAAAGCTTCTGGAGGCAGGTATAATTTATCCTGTTGCCGATAGTCAGTGGGTAAGCCCTATCCATTGTGTTCCTAAGAAAGGAGGTATTACTGTCGTTCCTAATGATAAAGATGAATTGATCCCACAAAGAATTGTTACAGGTTATAGAATGGTAATTGATTTCCGTAAACTAAATAAAGCTACTAAAAAGGATCATTACCCTTTACCTTTTATAGATCGAATGCTAGAAAGATTATCCAAACATACACATTTTTGCTTTCTAGACGGTTATTCTGGTTTCTCTCAAATACCTGTGTCAAAAGAGGATCAAGAAAATACCACATTTACTTGCCCTTTCGGTACCTTTGCTTATAGACGTATGCCTTCTGGTTTATGTAATGCACCTGCTACCTTTCGAAGATGTATGACTGCTATATTCTCTGACTTTTGTGAAAAGATTGTTGAGATTTTCATCGATGATTTCTCCGTGTATGGAACTTCTTTTGATGATTGCTTAAGAAACCTTGATCGAGTTTTGCAGAGATGTGAAGAAACTAATCTTGTCTTGAATTGGGAGAAATGCCACTTTATGGTTAATGAAGGTATTGTCATGGGGCATAAAATTTCTGAAAGAGGTATTGAAGTTGATAAAGCTAAAGTTGATGCTACTGAAATATGCCGTGTCCTAAGGACATTAAAGGTATAAGAAGTTTCCTTGGTCATGCCGGTTTTTATACGAGGTTCATTAAAGACTTCTCAAAAATTTCTAGGCCTCTGACTAATCTCTTACAAAAACATGTTCCTTTTGTCTTTGATGATGATTGCGTAGAAGCATTTGAAATACTTAAGAAAGCCTTGATTTCTGCACCTATTATTCACCCACCTGATTGGAATTTACCCTTTGAAATTACGTGTGATACTAGTGATTATGTTGTAGGTGCTGTTCTAGGACAAAGAGTTGATAAGAAATTAAATGGTATCAAATATGCTAGTAAAACTCTAGACAGTGCCCAGAGAAATTATGCTACTACTGAAAAAGAATTTTTAGCAGTTGTATTTGCTTGTGATAAGTTCAGACCTTATATTGTTGATTCTAAAGTAACTGTTCACACTCATCATGCTGCTATTAACTATCTTATGGAAAAGAAAGATGCTAAACCTAAACTTATTAGATGGGTTCTCTTGCTACAAGAATTTGATTTGCATATTATTGATAGAAAGGGAGCTGAGGACCCCGTAGGAGACAACTTATCTAGGTTAGAGAATGTTCTTGATGACCCACTACCTATTGATGATAGCTTTCCTGATGAACAATTAGCTGTCACAAATGCTTCTCGTACTGCTCCATGGTATGCTAATTATGCTAATTACATTGTTGCTAAATTTATACCACCTAGTTTCACATACTAGCAAAAGAAAAAGTTTTTTCTATGATTTAAGACATACTTCTGGGATGACCCACACCTTTATAAAGAAGGAGTAGATGGTGTTATTAGACGTTGTGTACCTGAGCATGAACATGAACAGATCCTACGCCAGTGTCACTCCGAGGCCTATGGAGGACACCACGTTGGAGATAGAACTGCACATAAGGTATTGCAATCCGGTTTTTATTGTCCTACTCTTTTTAAAGATGCCCGTAAGTTTGTCTTGTCTTGTGATGAATGTCAAAGAATTGGTAATATTAGTAGACGTCAAGAAATGCCTATGACCTATTCGCTTGTTATTGAACCATTTGATGTTTGGGGCTTTGATTATATGGGACCGTTTCCTTCCTCTAATGGGTATACACATATTTTAGTTGCTGTTGATTACGTTACTAAGTGGGTAGAAGCTATTCCAACTAGTAGTGCTGATCATAACACCTCTATTAAGATGCTTAAAGAAGTTATTTTTCCGAGGTTTGGAGTCCCTAGATATTTAATGACTGATGGTGGTTCACATTTTATTCATGGTGCTTTCCGTAAAATGCTTGCTAAGTATGATAATTAATCATAGAATTGCATCTCCATACCACCCACAGTCTAGTGGTCAAGTAGAACTGAGTAATAGGGAGATTAAATTAATTTTGGAAAAGACTGTTAATAGATCTAGAAAGAATTGGTCTAAGAAACTTGATGATGCATTATGGGCCTATAGAATTGCATATAAAAATCCTATGGGTATGTCTCCATATAAAATGGTTTATGGAAAAGCATGTCACTTACCTCTAAAACTAGAACATAAGGCATATTGGGCCATTAAAGAGCTCAATTATGACTTCAAACTTGCCGGCAAGAAGAGACTATTTGACATTAGCTCACTTGATGAGTGGAGAACCCAAGCCTATGAGAATGCCAAACTGTTTAAAGAAAAAGTTAAAAGATGGCATGACAAAAGGATACAAAAGCGTGAGTTTAATGTAGGTGATTATGTTCTTCTATACAACTCTCATTTAAGATTTTTTGCAGGAAAACTTCTCTCTAAATGGGAAGGCCCTTACGTTATCGTGGAGGTCTATCATTCCGGTGCCTTAAAAATTAACAACTTTGAAGGCACAAATCTAAAGGTGGTGAACGATCAAAGAAGCAAACATTATATCGCAGGTAATCCCATAAATGTTGAAACTAATGTTATTGAGACCGTAACCCCGGAGGAATATATAAGGGACACTTTCCAGAATGTTTCAGACTCCCAAAAGGAATATATACGTGGTACGGTAAGAAACCGACTCCAAAACAGTTCTAATGACCATTTTTCTTTGTTTTGGAGTATTTAAGAAAATAGGAAAATAAGAAGTAGTCCGAAAGGGACATGAGGCATCCACGAGGGTGGAGGGCGCACCCTACCCACTGGGCGCCCCCTTGCCTCATGGGCACCTCTTGTGCCCTCCGGTCTCCGTCTTCTTGCACGATACTTCTTTTGGCCGGTAAAAATTCATTATATATTCTCCCGAAGGTTTTGACCATCGTACCACGCAAATATCCTCTGTTTTTGTTTCAAGCTGTTTTCTGCCAGAGTTGTCAAGGCCAGGCATCATGTCGTCCGCCTCCTACAACAATGAGGGCGACGATGCTTGGCTAATGAAGATAGAGTTGAAGAGAGAAGAACCTGGGGAGATCAACAAGGATGATAAGATCAAGAAGGCCATAGAGGATCAAGCTCCTGCAACAGAAGAAGAAGACATCCTTCAACTTTGTTGCAATTTTCTTACCCATACTGAAATTGAAGCTTTCAAGATGATTGAAATAGTTCAGGTGCAGAACAAGTATCTAACTCGTGAAAATATTCCGTTGCAAGAGCATATCACCGCACTCAAGGGCATTATTCGTAAGTTGGAGTACCTCCTACGCTCGATGTTGGACGACAAACCTACGTCATCAACCATCCCTTCATCACCACCTCCGAGGAAAGGGACATAATCACATGGGTATGGTCACTCCCCTTGGCAACTGCCAAGCTTGGGGGAGGTGCCCCGGTATCGTATCACCATCACACTCCTATTTTTACCATTTTTCTTAGTTCAATCCTTTTGGTAATATCTTGATCTAGTAGAATAAAGTTCTAGTATGATTTAGTTTTTAGTTTTGCTTTATGATGCTTCTATGTAATCGAGTCCGTGAGCTACATATAATAAAGATTAGTTTTGACTCAAGGGCTTGATTATCTTGCTATGATCTTTAGGGAATAAAAGGAAGGATAAAAAGAATTAAAGAGATCATATTGATCTTGTGGAGATTAATGACTTCACATATAAAGAGTATGATGAATAAAATTTGTTGAGAGTTGACAAACAAAGTATTGGTCATCGTTGCAATTAATAGGAAGTAATAAAGAAAGAGAGGTTTTCACATATAAATATACTATCTTGGACATCTTTTATGACTGTGAGCACTCATTAAAATATGATATGCTAAAAGTTGATGTTGGACAAGGAAGACAACGTAATGGGTTATGTTTTCTTATATCCAAAATAAAATATATTGTCATGGATCATCCAACATGTTGAGCTTGCCTTTCCCCCTCATACTACCCAAATCCTTTGCACCAAGTAGAGATACTACTTGTGCTTCCGAATATCCTTAAACCCAGTTTTACCATGAGAGTCCACCATATCTACCTATGGATTGAGTAAGATCCTTCAAGTAAGTTGTCATTGTTGCATGCAATAAAAATTGCTCTCAAAATATGTATGATCTATTAGTGTGGAGAACATAAGCTTTATACAATCTTGTGATATGGAAGAAATAAAAGTGACGGACTACATAATAAAGGTCCCTATCACAAGTGGCAATATAAAGTGACGTTCTTTCGCATTAAGATTTTGTGCATCCAACCATAAAAGCACATGACAACCTCTGCTTTCCACTGCGAAGGGCCTATCTTTTATTTTTGCCTTATGTCTTATGCAAGAGTCGCGGTGATCTTCACCTTTCCTTTTTACACTTCATCCTTTGGCAAGCACATTGTGATGGAAAGATCCTGATATATATATCCAATTGGATGTAAGTTACCATAAACTATTATTGTTGACATTACCCTTGAGGTAAAAGGTTGGGAGGCAACACTATAAGCCCCTATCTTTCGTTGTGTCCGATTAAAACTCCATACCCATAAGTATTGTGTGAGGTTAGCAATTTTGAAAGATAAAATGATAGTTGAGTATGTGGACTTGCTGAAAAGCTCTTATATTGACTCTTTCCGATGTTATGATAAATTGCAATTGCTTCAATGACCGAGATCATAGTTTGTTAGTTTTCAATGAAGTTGCTGATTCATACTTGACATTGTGAATAGATTGTTACTTTAGCATAAGAAATCATATGACAATATATATGTTGTTTTTTTATAAGAATGATCATGATGCCCTCATGTCGGTATTTTATTTAATCGACACCTCTTTCTCTAAACATGTGGACATATTTTTTCGTTATCGGTTTCCGCTTGAGGACAAGCGAGGTCTATGCTTGGGGGAGTTGATACGTCCATTTTGCATCATCCTTTTATAACGATATTTATTGCATTATGGGCTATTATTACACATTATGTCACAATACTTATGCCTATTCTCTCTTATTTTACAAGGTTTACATGAAGAGGGAGAATGTCGGCAGCTGGAATTCTGGGCTGGAAAAGGAGCAAATATTAGAGACCTATTCTGCACAACTCCAAAAGTCATGAAACTCCATGAAAGTCAGTTTTGGAATATATAAAAAAATACTGGGCGAAGAAAGTACCACAGGGGGGCCACCCACCATCCACGAGGGTGGGGACGCGCCTTACCCCCCTGGGTGCGCCCCCTGCCTCGTGGGCCCCCTATCAGG
The DNA here is from genome assembly GCF_002575655.3 of Aegilops tauschii subsp. strangulata. Classification (NCBI taxonomy): domain Eukaryota; kingdom Viridiplantae; phylum Streptophyta; class Magnoliopsida; order Poales; family Poaceae; genus Aegilops; species Aegilops tauschii. Next base: position 265,114,983 of record NC_053038.3, on the reverse strand, counting down.
CCTCCGGTGCCCATCTTTGGCTATATGAATTCTTTCGCCCTGGAAAAAATCAGAAGGAAGCTTTCGGGACGAAGCGCCGCCGTCTCGAGGCGGAACCTGGCGAAACCAATCTAGGGCTCCGGCGGAGCTGTTCTGCCAGGGAAACATCCCTCCGGGAGGGGGAAATGATCACCATCGTCATCACCATCGATCCTCTCATCGGGAGGGGGTAAATCTCCATCAACATCTTCACCAGCACCATCTCCTCTCAAACCCTAGTTCATCTCTTGTATCCAATATTTGTCTCAAAACCTCAGATTGGTACCTGTGGGTTGCTAGTAGTGTTGATTACTCCTTGTAGTTGATGCTAGTTGGTTTATTTGGTGGAAGATCATATGTTCAAATCCTTTATGCATATTAATACCCCTCTTATTATGAACATGAATATGATTTGTGAGTAGTTGAATTTTGTATTCGTTCGATATTTTGATGAGATGTATGTTGTCTTTCCTCTAGTGGTGTTATGTGAATGTTGACTACGTGACACTTCACCATTATTTGGTCCTAGATGAAGGCATTGGGAAGTAATAAGCAGATGATGGGTTGCTACAGTGACAGAAGCTTAGACCCTAGTTTATGCATTGCTTCGTATGGGTCTGATTTGGATCCATATGTTTCATGCTATGGTTAGGTTTACCTTAATACTTCTTTTGTAGTTGCGGATGCTTGCAAGAGGGGTTAATCATAAGTGGGATGCTTGTCCAAGGAAGGCCAGTACCCAAGCACTGATCCTCCCACATATCAAATTATCAAAGTAACGAACGTGAATCATTTGATCGTGATGAAAACTAGCTTGACAATAATTCCCATGTGTCCTCGGGAGCGTTTTCCTTTATATAAGAGTTTGTCCAGGCTTGTCCTTTGCTACAAAAAGGATTGGGCCACCTTGCTGCACCTTGTTTACTTTTGTTACTTGTTACCCGTTACAAACTACCTTATCACAAAACTATCTGTTAACGATAATTTCAGGGCTTGCAGGGAATACCTTACTGAAAACCGCTTGTCATTTCCTTCTACTCCTCCTTGGGTTCGACAATCTTACTTATCGAAAGGACTACGATAGATTCCCTATCCTTGTGGGTCATCAGGCATGCATAGTAGTACTTTGCTTTGAGGGATAATAAACTTTCGCAATAAGTATGTGAGTTCTTTATCACTAATGTTAGTCCATAGATTATACGCACTCTCACTTTTCTGCCATTTGCGAGCCTCTCTAGTACTGTGCATTGCCCTTTCTCACCTCGAGAGTTGGTGCAAACTTCGCCGGTGCATCCAAACCCTGTGATATGATATGCTCTATCACACATAAGCCTCCTTATATCTTCCTCAAAACAGCCACCATACATACCTATTATGGCATTTCCATAGCCATTCCGAGATATATTGCCATGCAACTTCCACCATTCCATTTTAATGACACACATCGTCATCGTCACACTTCTTTGCATGATCATATAGTTGACATAGTATTTGTGGCTTAGCCATCGTTCATCATTTTTATACATGTTACACTATTATCATTGGACATCCTACCACACTGCTAGAGGAATTCATATATAGTCATATTTTATTCTAGTATTGAGTTGTAATTTTGAGTTGTAAGTAAATAGAAGTTTGATGATCATCATTATTCAATATTAGAGCATTGTCCCAGTGAGGAAATATAAAAAAGGAGAAAAGAGGCCAAAAAGTGCCCAAGAAAAAAAGAAAGAAAAAAATAAGAAAAGAAAGGAAAACAAAAGAAAATAAAAACTAAAATAAAAGAAATAAGTGAGTCAAAAAGAGAGAAGGGGCAATGCTACTATCTTTTTCCACACTTGTGCTTCAAAGTAGCACCATGTTTTTCATATAGAGAGTCTAGTATGTAGTCACTTTCATATAACTAGTGGGAACTTTTCATTATAGAACATGGATTGTACTCCCTCCGTTCCTAAATATTTGTCTTTCTAGACATTTCAAATGACTACCACATACAGATGTATGTAGACATATTTTATAGTGTAGATTCACTCAGTTTGCTCCGTATGTAGTCACTTGTTGAAATGCCTAGAAAGACAAGTATTTAGGAACGGAGGGAGTATATTCCAATGATGGGCTTCCTCAAATGCCCGAGGTATTCTAGAGCAAGCAAGTTGGATGCACACCCACTTAGTTTTCCTTTTGAGATTTCATATACTTATAGCTCTTAGTGCATCTGTTGCATGTCAATCACTACTCCTTGCATTGACATCAGTTTATGGCATCTCCATAGCCCATTGATTAGCCACGTTGATGTGAGACTTTATCCTTTTTTGTCTTCTCCATAACATCTCTACCACCATACTCTATTCCACCCGTAGTGCTATATCACTGGCTTGCTCTCATTTATTGTGTGGGGGTCAAAAGAGCCGAAGCGCGTTAAAAGATATGAACCACTTGCTTGGCTGATATTGAGGTAGTGCATGATTTATACTTTGTGTTAAGAAGATGGAGCACGACGATTTTGTAGGGATAGCATTCTTTAACATTGATATTTTGAAAAGCATGATTGTTTGTTGGTATGCATAAGTATTGATGTTTTTATGTCAAATTATAGACTATTGGGTTGAATCATTTGGATCTAAGTATTCATGCCATAAAAGAAAGATGACATGATGAACATGTTAGGTAGCATTTTTTGACCAGTTAGAGTAGGGAAAAATCCCTACTATGATTTTTTCCATTAATAGTTAGGGGTTAATACAGAGGTCTTTACAAGATGGCATGATCATGTCAATTACAGTCAGAAGCCGAGGACCAAAATGCATATGAAAATTCTTTTTTTATCATTTACCTACTCAAGGATGAGGAGGAATAAAGCTTGGGGATGCTTGATACGTCTCCGATGTATCTATAATTTTTATTGTTCCATGATATTATAGTATCAATCTTGGATGTCTTATATGCAATTATGTATCATTTTTGGGACTAACCTATTAACTTAGTGCCAAGTGCCAGTTGTTGTTTTTTGCCTGTTTTTGGTTTTCTAGGAAATCAGTACCAAACGAAGTCCAACTGCCATGAAACATTTTCACGGCTTCTTCTGGACAAAAGAGACCCTGGAAGTTTCAGGAGGAGACCAAACATGCAACGAGTAGGCAACAAGGCACTTGGGCACGCCGAAGTGCCTTATGGGACCCTCGTGGCTCCGTTTGACCTAATTCCACCTCTATAAGTGCTCTAAAATAACGAAACCAACAGAGAGCCACCCAAAGCACTTTTTTTCTACAAGTCTCTGTTCTTTCGTGATCCAATTTGGACGCCTTCTCTGGTACTCTGCCGGAGGGGGGATCGATCATGGAGGGCTTCTACATCAACCTTGCTTCCCTTCTGATGATGCGTGAGTAGTTTTCCACAATCGACCTATGGGTCCATAGCTAGTAGCTAGATGGCTTCTTCTCTCTCTTTGATCTTCAGTACAATGCTCCTTGATGTTCTTGGAGATCTACTCGATGTAATCTTGTTTTGTAGTGTGTTTGTTGGGATCCGATGAATTGTGGGTTTATGATCAGATTATCTATGAATATTATTTGAGTCTTCCCTGAAGTTTTTTATGCATGATTATTATAGCTTTGTATTTCTCTCTGGTCTATCCGTTTGGTTTGGCCAACTAGATTTATTTATCATGCAATGGGAGAGGTGCTTTGTAATGGGTTCAATCCTGTGATGATCTATATTTCAGTGACAGAAGGGACAAGACATGTATTTGTCTACATCATGCCATCTTTCTTAATGCATTATTTTGTTCATTATGAACTTAATACTCTAGATGCATGCTGGAAAGCGGTCGATGTGTGGAGTAATAGTAGTACGTGCAGGCAGGAGTCAGTCTAGTTGTCTCAGACGTGATGCCTATATACATGATCATTGCCTTGAATATCGTCATAACAATGTGCTTTTCTATCAATTGCCCAATGGTAATTTGTCTACCCGCCGTATGGTTTTTGTTCGAGAGAGAAGCCTGTAGTGAAAAGTATGGCCCCCAAGTCCATCTTTTTCATGTATTGAAATCCAAAAATACATTGCCGCAATTTATTTACTGTTATTTTTTTGTGCTTGGTTTATCTATCTACCATTATTAGACTTGATCCTTTGAAAGTGCAACTACTCGCCGGGTGGTTTTGGTAACACATAACAACATATATCTCATTGAACTGACATCCATTCGAGTTAAATATTTCAGAAAGTTCAATGATTGGCATGGCAAAGACTAGTGATTGTGGTCCCCTCAAAGTTCTAAGGACATGGATTGGCAAAAGATCAAGACTCTACATTTTTTTAAGTGATACAAGATCACAATGCGTCCATAGGAAAGCCCATACTATTAAAAGGGGATGAGGTTTTGATAATGATCTACTTACTCAAGTGCTTAGTGGTATTGCTCCAAAACCCTCAACCTCTTTCCCTATCCAAATCTATCCAAAACCCTACATTCCAACTCGGCTCCACCAAAAATTTCCTATCCGGAGACACCGAGTTCATCTAGACACTACCATAGCCAAACCCTAACAAATCGGAGTCACCGATATGGTTCTTGGTCAGACTGGGATGGCTTGCCCAACTCTCTATAACTTGGTGCAACTATTTCGGTCCCACCAAGTTTTGCAATCGGTTCCATTGAGATGGCCTGCCAAACCTTTTGTAACACGTTTCAATTATTTGGGTCCCATCGATTTTTGCAACCGGTGCTACTAAGACGACGTGTCAACCTTTCTGTTGCGTTATTGCTTCAGTTCGGTCCTACCAAGTTGATGCAATCGGTGCCATCGAAATGATGCCTGCATTTGCAATTGCACATCGGTTCCTCCGAGTTGTTCTCTGTCGGTCCCACCGAGATTCCTAACGTTCATATCTTTTACAAAGGTCGGTGCCACCGAGATTTCTGATCGGTGCCAACGAGTTGGGTAATTGGTGTTCTTTTTATTTTTTTACCATTGCTTTTCCACTACAATTGGTGTTCTTCATTACATTTGATTTTTAATTTTTGAAATTAAGTATACCTTTTGTTCAGTCCTATGGAGTTCACAAATTAATCTACAACTACGTGACTTACAAAGGCAAAGGTGCATCAAGGTCGAAGAATTTCTTGGAGATGGCTATATTCCCTAGATCAATGTCACTGTGTATTTTGATTAACAAGGTAACCAATAAAGGAAAACTGTTAATATGATAACAATGTTGAATTTTCTATTGGTTTGTTAATTTATTTGAATTTTTATTGAGGTGGCATTTATTTGGATATGATTTAACTGTTAATAATATTTTTTTGACCTAAAACTTTTCTTTATAATTCACTCATTTATTATTAAGTTAATACCTATGGATCATGATTTGGCTTGTAATTTCTTATCATTATTTCCTAAATATGATGACTATGTGGCATACAACTGATTTTTGGTGGTTATGAAACGTGCAACGCATGTACCATGAAGGGGGCACTTAGTTTGATTTGCTCGGCTATGTTGTCCCCCCACCGACCCAAATCCATAATATAAGTTGTAATTTGATTGTCTAAATTCATGCTTTGTCTATAGATATCTCTTGAAAAAATTAGTCGATGGTTACAAATCATAATCATATGGAATCTTGCTTGAATACAAATTTAACTATGTTTATTTTATGTAATATGAACTACTCTCTCTCTCTCGCATATTAATTGATGTATTTAGCACTCACATACGTCTAGACACATCCGTTTGAGAGACAATTGATATGGGATGGAGGGAGTACACATTATTTTACTAATTATATAGAAAAGCATGAATTTTGACAGCAAAAATTATTTGACTAACCATCGAGTTTTACAAAAGTAGAAGATGTGCATAAAAATAATTGTTCTTCTTTTGTATATATTTTGCACATGATAATACAAATGATGTATTTGTTTATTTGCAGATTATGATAGAGATAAAGATGTATTATGCCGACGTTCAAAAAATCCATCGATCCGGGTACAGAGGCGATGTCATTCAAAGGGGTCAGAAATTCATCAAGTTTTATACAGCAATACGAATATGTAATTACAAGGCCCGTGGCAACGCACGGGCATTCTACTAGTTGATCTAGTTTTCTTTCTCGGTGTCACTGGGTTGAACCATTTCGGAGTCACCGATGTGTTATAGTGCTTGCAGTTACACATATCGCTGCCACCTAGTTGTTCCACTCGGAGACACCGGCAACACACGGGTATATGTACATCCACAGCTTGTACGTTGAAAAATTCTTCAAATGTCACGTTCCCGCACCCTGTCACTGCCGTCTCCCTGGTCTTCAGATCTTCACCCTCGTCTCCTATGCGCCCTCACCACCGGATTCCATCGCCGTCAACGGGAATCTTCCCCGCCGTTAGCATCGTATAGGATCTCCACCAAGTTAGGGTGAGATTCGACCCCCTCCGTGCTCTAAATTCTGATTCAATGCACAGATGGATTGCCATTATTCTTGCCACGGATTAAAATCTTCCTACACACTACAAATTCCATAGATTTGTTTCCAGCAAAAAAATAGTTTAAGTTTCTGCCGAACGCATCTCGGACCGACTGATTTGATATTTTCGGAGTCACAGATTTGGTCCAGGCCATTGCACTAGTATGTCTTGGTGCCACCGAATTGTACTAATCCGTGAGACCGAAAATAAAGTTTTAGTGAAACCCTAGCATATCAGAGATACCGAGCCACATATCGGTCTAACCGAAACTGTGTGCATGTTTCTGTTAAGTGCTTCGGTATCACTGAGATGATCAACTCGGTGGATCTGAAGTGCCTTATGTGAAAACTTGAAACTAAGATTTGAACTCAATTTTCTTCAATACTATCTGCTTTTGTGATGACTCGTCTACTCTACCCGTACCCAACTATTCATAGGGTCCATTTGTGCAACTTGTCTGAAGCCAGTGATAGTCAGAATGTCTCAAAAGCAAGTGCTGGCCTTAGTGCAGGCTCTAGTCCTGAAGGCAGCTACTATGAGGGAGAAAGGAGTTCTCCAGAACTGCCCAAAGCTGTTACAAGGGCAAGAAAGAAGAGAACCTCAGATGATGAGGATGAAGACTTTCTTGCAAGTGAAGCTACTTCTAAGAAGAAAAATATTGTGCTTGCAAAGGAGTATGGCACGACTGCTAGCACAAAACCATCTACCAGCTGCAAGGGAAGAACTTCTGTAAGGAAAGTTCCTTTGTCCAAGAAGGACCAGATCCCTGAGGAAGGACCACCCAAAAAAGAGAGCGAGAAAAGAGTCTATGAGAGTGGTCTTCAAACCCACTTCAATGAGGAGAGATGATATGCCTAAAGAGGAAGAGGAGGAACCAGCAGCTAATCAACCTCCTGCCAAGTCTCATAAACTTATGGTAGATGCAATGAAGACTATTGCCACCTCCAAGTTCAAACCAAAAGCTCCAGCACCCAAGAGGTATACAAGAATAATTTCTGCTAGTGAGAAGAAAAAGGCCCCAGTGCCCGAACCTAATGTTGATGATGAGCCACTAGTGCCCAGAAAGTTGAGACCCAAGATTTCAGAGCATGACGATGCTCATCCCATTGCTGAAAACACGATGTTAAGGAAGGATAAAGGTTTGCTTCAATGGAGATTATCTGATCCCTATGTTGTCAGAAGGAGGACTGCTTGTGACTACCGTTTTCACACAAGAGAGCAACAAGATTTCTATGGAACCGTGCTGCTAGATAAGAAGCCTGTTGGCAGTGACATGAAATGGGTGGATTGGGAGTACATCGATGAGAATGAAGACACCTTCCCCCATGTTCATGAGAGATTCAAGCTTGCTGGTGTTGATTCTTTTGTTTGGAAAAAGCTCACCAAGTGGAATGATGAGATGATCATGCAATTGTACTCTACTGCTCTTTTCTATCCAGGTGGGAAGATTGTGCGGATGACTGAGGGAAGTAGATACCAGTCAACCATCTCTAAGTGGGTTGCTCTTCTTGATGCTCCTGAAGAAGAAGAGAATGACATTGATGTATATTCAAAGCCCAAGATGGAGCACAATTCCATGAAGAACATGTACAAGCCCATTGCGTATAAAGACATTGAGACACACAAGTTGGGATTGTGAAGCACATGTTGTCTGGTTTGGCCACCATTAATACCATTTTGAGGCACACCCTATTGCCCAAATTTGGAGATGACAAGATGATTCGTGGCCACTCCATCAACCTGCTGCACCTCTTTGATACACCTCAGAAGTTCAAGGTGATGAGCTTGATAGTTGAAACCATCGAGAGAACTGTAGCCGACCAAAACAGATCATGTGGTCTTGCTCCGCACATTAAGTTGCTCATCAACTCCAAGGTTGGAACGAGCACATACCTTCTTGATCACGAGCATCTCCCATTGTTGCCAGGGTTGGAGGATAATGTAGTGGTGATGGATCCTTCTCACCCTACATCTGCTGAGGCATAGGAGAAGATCCAGGTAGCTACTGCAGCCAAAGCAGCAAAAGAAGCATCTGCACCCAATGCTCCCATTGCCAACCTCATGACGAAGAACGATCAAATGACTTGTCTACTAGAAGCAACCCTGAGGATTGAGCGAATTCTGGCTAACCTCACCAAGAACCAGGAGAGCTTAGAGAGGGTGGTCGAGACAATGATTCATGATCTTGATGTGAAGATCACAGAGGTTTACACTATAGTGGAGAAGCTGAAGGATGACGTTGATGTAGCTAGAGTTGATGTAGATGACACACCGATGACTGATAGATTCCAGATAGTGCCTATGTTTAGGATCGAAAGTATGTCTAGAGGGGGGGTGATTAGACTACTTAACCAAATAAAAATCTATCCTTTTCCCAATTTTAAGTCTTGGCAGATTTTAGCAACTTAGCACAAGTCAAGCAATCAACCTACACATGCAAGTCTAAGAGTATAGCAGCGGAATGTAAAACATTGCACATGAAGGTAAAGGGAGGAGTTTGGAGGGAGCAAACGCAATGTAGACCCGGAGATTTTTTCCGTGGTTCCGATAGGTGGTGCTATCGTACATCAACGTTAATGGAGACTTCAACCCACGAAGGGTAACAGTTGCGTGAGTCCACGGAGGGCTCCACCCATGAAGGGTTCACGAAGAAGCAACCATCTCTATCCCACCATGGCCATCGCCCACGAAGGACTTGCCTCACTAGGGTAGATCTTCACGAAGTAGGCGATCTCCTTGCCCGTACAAACTCCTTGGTTCAACTCCACAATCTTGACTGAGGCTCCCACATGACACCTAACCAATCTAGGAGACACCACTCTCCAAAAGGTAATAGATGGTGTGTTGATGATGAACTCCTTGCTCTTGTGCTTCAAATGATAGTCTCCCCAACACTCAACTCTCTCTCACAGATTTGGATTTGGTGGAAAGATGATTTGAGTGGAAAGCAAGTTGGAGAAGGCTAGAGATCAAGATTTATGTGGTTGGAATGGAATATCTTGACCTCAACACTTGAGTAGGTGGTTCTCTCTCAGAAAATGTATGCTAGAAGTGTAGGCATGTTTTGATGGCTCTCCTCGTGAATGAAGAGTGGGTGGAGGGGTATATCTAGCCACCACACAAAATCTAACCATTACACACAATTCACCAAACTCGGTGGGACCGAATCAGAAAACTCGGTCAGACCGATTCAGTTCAAAATGTGAACGTTAGGCTTTTCGGTGGGACCGACATGTCAACTCGGTGGGACCGATGTCATTAGGGTTAGGGCATAACGTAATCTCGGTGAGACCAATTACTCAAACTCGGTGGGACCGACTTTGGTATAAGCTAACCAGAGAGTTGGTCAGGCAAACACGGTGGGACCGATTCGCTCATTTCGGTGAGACCAAAATGTTACGAAGGCGAAACAGAGAGTTTGCATTGCGAACGCGGTGGGACCGATCGCTTATCTCGGTTAGACCGAAACGTTACGAAGGGAAACAGATAGTTTGCAATACCATCCCGGTGAGACCGAGGTCCCTAACGGTGAGACCGAAGTGACTAGGGTTTCAGGCAGTAGCTATGTCAAATGAATTTGGTGGCGCCGGATGGAACAAATCGGCGGGGCCGAGTTTGACTTTTGGTTTGGGACATGTGTGGAGATGAGAAAGTGGTTGAGGGTTTTTGGAGCATATGACTAAGCATTTTGAGCAAGTAATCCATTAAGAAACACCTCATCACCTTTTAATAGTATTGGCTTTTCCTATGGACTCAATGTGATCTCGGATCACTAAAATGAAATACTAGAGTCTTGAGCTTGAGCCAATATGTGTCCTTAGCATTTTGAGCGGTTCACATTCCTAATCCATGCCATGCCAATCATTGAACTTTCTCAAATGATCATCTTTGAATAGCATTAGTTCAATGAGCTATATGTTGTTAGTAATTACCAATACCACTCAGGGATAGTTGCACTTTCAATCTCCCCCATTTTGGTAATTGATGACAACATATAGATCAAACCTTCAACAAATGATAATAAGATTTAAAGTACATCGTCGCTTTGAGAAGTATGTGATAAGCAACAGCTCCCCCTAAATTTTTGCATTATTTAATATTTGCTTTTGAATGCAAATGCACAATCGATTAGGGTCATGGGTTACTCTTCCATGTCACATACATCTTGGTGGAGCGCTCAAAATTATAGGAAATTAAAAACATGCACTCATCACCAAGCAAAGTGAATGACCATATAGGGATATAAAAGATAGTAATATGCAATCAAACATTAAAGTATGATATGATCAAACACATGATCATATAAGTATCTCACACGCAGACATAGAGTATCAAACGAGCACACACAAAAGTATCAACCAAATAGCAAGTAGCAAGAGAGACAAAGAAATCAACACTCTCTCTCAAAGCCTATGATCTATACATTTCTCCCCCTTTGGAAACAAGTTACCAAACAGTTTGAAAATGCATAGTGCTATGCGTCTCTCAGGCTTGGTCTTCGGGAGGTGGAGTAGAGAGAACACCAAGGATGAAGGCATCTGTTGATGTAGCTGGAGCTGTTGGAGTGGCTGCTGGAGGTGGAACTGAAGCTGTTGCCGCTGGTGCAGATGAAGTAGCTCTTGTATCTAGCACAGGCACTGCAGCTGACCTCTGACCTCTAGGCACTCACTGAAATGCATCTGTAGCACCCTGTCCTCTCTTCTCCTCTGCTTCCTCCAGGAGCTGCTCAACTGTAGTCTGTATCTCAGTGACTTTCAGATCAAGATCATAAAACTTTGTTTCTATAATCCTCTCCAAGCTCTCCCGATTCTGAGTCAGGGTGGCCAAGCCCTTCTCAGTCCTCAATGTTGCCTGAATCAGATAAGCTATTTGATCTTGTTTGCTCTTCAAGAACACTTCTGATGCCTCCTCAACACTAGGCATCTTTGCAGCTTTTTCTGCCTTTTCCTTTGCTCTCTTCTCTTGTGCTTCCACTGATGATGGTTCATCCTCATTCATCACAACTGTGTTATCTTCAAATTATAGATGCAAAGGTAAATGCTCCTTGTCCAACAAGTAAGTGTCTGTGCCCATCTTGGAGTTGATGAGCACCTGAATGTGTGGAGCATACCCACAAGATCTTTTCTGATCAGCAGTTGTCCTTTTGATTGTCTCTACAATCAGACTCATGATCTTGAATTTTTGAGGAACATCAAAGATTTGAAACAAGTTGATGGAATGTCTTCTGATCATCTTGTGATCTCCAGATTTGGGTAACAGTGTATGCCTCAAGATGGTGTTGATGGTAGGCAGACCAGACAACAAATAGTGTACAGATCCAAACTTGTGTCTCTCCAAAGCATTGTCTGGGATCTCTTTGTACATGTTTGCCATGGAGTTGTGGTCTTTCTTCTTGGCATACACATCCAAATCATCCTCATGTTTTTCTGGGGCTTTGATCAACTTGGCCCACTCTTCAACAGTTGATTGGTACCTTGTTCGTTCAGACATCCACACTATCCTCCCACCTGGATAGAAATGAGCAGTGGAGTAAAACTGCATAATGAGCTCATCATTCCATTTGGTGAGCTTTTGTCAAACAAACTTGTCAACTCGACAAGCCTTGAAGCTCTCATGTACACCTGGGAAGTGATCTTCATTCCCATCAATATATTCCCAATCAACCCATCTCATATCACAGACAATTGGCTTCTTGTCAAGCAGAATGGTCTCATAGAAGTCTTGTTGTTCTTTGGTGTGGAACCAGTAGTCCACTGCAGTTCTCCTTCTCATAGCATAAGGATCACTCTGCCTCCAAAGTCTGAGACCAACATCCTTCCTAATGTTCATATCCTCTGCCACTGGATGAGTGTCATTGTGGTCTGGAATCTTTGGTTTTAGTTTTCTTAGCACACGAGCTTCATCATCTTCTTCTTCAACTTCAGGCACTAGGGCCTTGTTCTTCTCTTCAGCTGGGATGTTTTTGGTGCTTCTCTTGGGCTTAGAAGGCTTCTGAGCTTGAGTAGTTGCTTTGGGAGCAGTTTTGGGCTTTGATGGAGCAGCCCCTGACTTGATAGCATCTCCCATAAGCTTCTGGGACTTGGGTGCTGGTGCATCCTCTTCTTCCTCTTCCTCATCTGAAGAATGCTTCTCAAATTCAGCCATGGGGTCCACCTTCTTGCACCATCTTCCCCTCTTTCTCTCCTTCTTTGTCTTATCCTCACCAGCATCCTCTCCTCCAGTAGACTTGGAGGGTTCCTGAGTGGAGGACCTAGCCTTAGACATTGGGAGTCTCTTTGCAGGTGCCTTCTTGTTCAAGCCAGGCTTGGTTGCAGCAGCAGTGCCATACTCCTTCAAAACTTTCTTCTTGGAGCTCACCTCCTCCTCTCTCGCCATATAGTCCTCATCCTCAAAATCCGAGGTTCTCTTCTTCCTTGATCTGGTGGCTACCTTTGGTAAGTTGCTGGGAGTGCTCCTGCTGCCCTCATCATAGCTGCTTGAGGGACTAGTGCCCTCACTCATTTGCACTTGATCTTCAAATTTGTTCTGGCTCTCACTCTGGTCAAACATCTTGGCAAGCAAACTGACAGCAAACCCTATAATAGATATAGATGAGGTAGAGTAGATGAGCATCACAAAGTGTAGAGTTTTTGATAAAAATATGAGTCAAAAACTTAGTTTTAGTTCTCCACAGAAAGCATTTTGAAGCTACCGATTTGATAAACTCGGTGATACCGAAGCAACTTTTGGAGTCTAAACTAGTGAACTCGGTCAGACCAAGTCATAGTTTGGTGGCCCTGAGATTGCTAGGGTTTCATAGAGATTTGAACTCGGTCGCACCGATTTGCAATTTTCGGTCAAACCAAAAAGCGCATGTGCAATGGCCTAAGCCAAATTGGTGAGACCGATTTCTACAACTCGGTCGGTCCGAGATGAGTTCGGCGGAGACCTAACCCTAAATTTTCGAATCAAACCTAATCTAAAGGATGTTTTCTCTGGATAGATTGATTTCATATGTGGTAAATATAATGGCAAAGCAATGTGCTACAAACCAGAGTAAGGAAATAGCACAAATGCTCGAACTCATACCCTAGCTCGGCGGTGAGTTCGCTACAGCGACAACGGCGGGGCAGAATCCCGTTGATAGCGACAGAAACCAGCGGCGGGAGGTCGCTGGCGACAAGGAGACGATCCAGAGACCCGAGGCGGCATATTAGAAGACGCGCGGGCTGAGAAGTTCTGAAGAAATTTCCAAAATCTCACCCGTGGGTATATATATCCTAACCCTGTCGGTGTGACCGAGTGGAACAACTCGGTGGCACCGAGATGCACAATCGCAAGCGGTTAATGCAACTCGGGGTGACCGAAAAGTTCAAATCGGTTGCACCGAGATTGAAAACCTAGGTCAACTCAGTGAACTCGGTGTGACCGAAACGTATGAATCGGTCAGACCGAAATGCATAGAGAGGTTTTGGAATTTTAAGTCTATGACGAATCAGGGACTCTGAGTGCTCCTCACAGAGAGTGGTTCGAATCTGACTTGATCAAACTTTGTGATGTAGCATGAATAGAGTTTGAGACGAGAAAAGAATATATAGCTAGAGGAAGTTCTTAGGCATTATGGTCCATCCACTTGGCAAAAGAAAAAGAGCCAATCAATCAAAGCAACAAGTGGATGTCCTCGAATGAGTAAAATATGCAATCAACATGCTCACACAATAAAATGGTGAATGAAATATGTGACAAAAGCATGCACAAACTCTCTAGCATCTATCAAGCAATTGGTGATGACTAGGTCATCTATATATGAGTATATTGACTTAGGAGTCAAATGAGAACATTTGATCATAGGTCATACTCATCGTTTAAGCACAAGTGGGGTTACCACTTTTACATAAAGCATTATTGTGTTCATGCCATTAGAGTTGCTTTAGCTCAATTGTTAGAGTAAATCTCCCCCTAGATGTGATATCCCCCCTAAGAGGGATGAACTAACCTTTGGTTTTGTCGATGATGACTTCATGTAGATGTTGAAGATGTGGATGCTCAAAGTTGATGTAGATCATTTGGAGCAATCCATTGGAGTGAGTTGCACTATCAATACCTACACGGGTTAGTCCCACAAGGAACAAACAAGGATATCCATAGACATAGAGTGAAGTTCACACAATATGATGTCCATGAAAGTATTAGGTTACCTTGTCCCTTGGCTTACCAACAAGAGGGTTTGTGACTCCTTGAACTAGTGCAAGATGTGGAAGTTGTTTGCACTTGTCCTCGCCAAAATGATATGAGTGAAGTACGTTGGCGGAGTCACCCTCAAGAACTCTCTAGTTCTTCTTATTCGAGATCCACATCATCTTGATTGGAATCCATGGAGTTGTAGTCGTACTTGACGTAGTAGAACTTGACGTAGTCTTGGGAACCCACTTGACCAAGGCCTTAGGAGCTTCTTCAAATGGATCAAAATCCTCTTGAAGCTTGTACTTGCCTTTTTGCTTGTGGTCTTGCGGTGGAAGATCATCTTAAGCTTGTGTCCCTATGAAAGAAGTAGGATCATACTTCTCTTGTTGAGGAACAAACTTTGTCTTAGGGTATTGATCTTCTTCCCACTCAACTCCATTGGCATTGAACTTTCGTTCAAAACCAACACCTTGATTCTTCAAGTGTCTTCCTTGCTTGCGTACAATTTCCTCAAATTGCTTACTCCCGTCAAGGCTCTTGTAAACACCTTCTCTATAATTCCCTTCAATAAGCTATTTTCTTGCTCAAGTGTAACTTGGCTAAGAGAATCATTAGTGGAATCAAGAGAACTACTAGCAGCAACAACATTGGATTTAGCATGATTATTGTTACTACTAGATGAAGAATCTTTCTTACTCTTATTGCTAGATTTAACTTGAGGCATGTAAGTAGACAAGAGTAAACGCTTGGCTATGTAAGAAGAACTTTTCTTGCGAAGATCATCATTGATCGCTTTTAAGAACCCATGCTCTTGCTCAAGGTTGAGCTTTTCAAAGCGTAACTTTTCCTGAGTATTTAGAAGTTATCAATGATCTTACAAGGTAGTTTCATGAGCTAACTTAAAAGTTTTTAGTTCTTTAGTTAGATGCTCAATATCCTTCTTATCATCATCATTCGTTTTATCTTGGTTATCATGATTAACAGCAAGTTCATCATAGTTTTCATTACTAGAGTTGTCAACAAGTAAATCATCATCACCTAGCAAGTCATCTTCATCACTATTGAAATCAACATACTCAGGGTGTGATACCTTTGGGCCTTTAGCCATGAAGCATCTTCCAATTCCTTCATTAGGTGAATCAAATATGTCGTAGGAGTTGGTTGACACAAGTGCTAGACTGGCAACACCTTCATCTTGAGTATATTCGGAGTCGGAGTGCTAACTTCTTTGGGGTGATGGTCGGACTCGCAGCCGAATACCCATTCACCAACATGAGCTTGATGTCTTCGTTTTGTGTAGCTCCTTGATGATTTTTCCTTCCTTTCCCAATCCTTGCTTCTCCAAGAGGTTCTTCTTTCATAATGATCCTCTCTACTCCTTCTCTCTCTTGGTGGTGATTCTTCTCTTCTACTTCTCCTTTTGGGTGAATCTTCTCTTCTTTTGTAGGGGGGCATACACTCATTGGAGTAGTGTCCCGGTCTTCCGCAATTGTAAAAATTATGTTCACGACTTGAAGATCTTTTGTCATTGTAGGACCTTGACTTGGAACTTCTTTCCTTGCTTCTACTCTTGTAGAACTTGTTGAAATTCTTCACCGTTAGGCTCAATTCCTCATTGAAGGTTTGTTTCTCACTTGAAGATGTGGGAGCATCACATGAGGCTTTGTAAGGACCACTTGACTTGTTGTGAAGCTCTTCCTTATCCTGGAGTGACATCTCATGAGCAGCAATTCTTCCAATGACTTCCGTCGGCTTGAGATCTTTGTAATTGGCCATCATTTATATCAATGTGCACACGCTATCATATTTTCTATCCAAGGCTCTTAGGATCTTCTTGATGATGAATCTATCGGTCATCTCTTTGCTTCCTAAGCTGACAATCTCATTTGTGATGAGAGCAAGCCTAGAGTACATTTCAGCAACACCTTCACCATCCTTCATTTTGAAATTGTCAAGCTGAATTTGAAGCACATCCAATTTGGATTCCTTGACGGAGGCGGTACCTTCGTGCATATCAATCAGAGTATCCCAAATTTCCTTTGCATTCTCAAGACGGCTGATTTTGTTGAATTCTTCGGGGCACAATCCATTGAAGAGGATATCGCAAGCTTGAGCGTTGTATTGCAGCATCTTCAACTCTTCCGTGGTAGCTTCATGGTTCGGTTCTCTCCCATCAAAGAATTCACTTGCAAACCAATACACACAATAGCCCAAACGGTGGGGTTATGTCCAAGAATATGCATTTTCATCTTATGCTTCCAACTAGAAAAATTAGTACCATCAAAGTAAGGACCTCTACGGTGGTAATTTCCCTCGCTAGTCGCCATACTCTGCTAGGTTGTGAAACCAAGGCTATGATCACCAAAAGCTATGGAATCAAGAAAAATGGAGACCAAATCAAGGCTACTTGTAGGATCGGAAGTATGTCTATAGGAGGTGATTAGACTACTTGACCAAATAAAAATCTATCCTTTTCCCAATTTTAAATCTTGGCAGATTTTAGCAACTTAGCACAAGTCAAGCAATCAACCTACACATGCAAGTCTAAGAGTATAGCAGAGGAATACAAAACATTGCACAGGAAGGTAAAGGGAGGAGTTTGGAGGGAGCAAACACAATGTAGACGTGGAGATTGTTTCCATGGTTCCCATAGGTGGTGCTATCGTACATCCGTGTTGATGGAAACTTCAACCCACGAAGGGTAACGATTGCGCGAGTCCACGAAGGGTCCACGAAGATGCAACCCTGTCTATCCCACCATGGCCATCACCCACGAAGGACTTGCCTCACTAGGGTAGATCTTCATGAAGTATGTGATCTCCTTGCCCGTACAAACTCCTTGGTTCAACTCCACAATCTTGACTGAGGCTCCCACATGACACCTAACCAATCTAGGAGACACCATTGTCCAAAAAGGTAATAGATGGTGTGTTGATGATGAACTCCTTGCTCTTGTGCTTCAAATGATAGTCTCCCCAACACTAAATCTCTCTCACAGATTTGGATTTGGTGGAAAGATGATTTGAGTGGAAAGCAAGTTGAAGAAGGCTAGAGATCAAGATTTATGTGGTTGGAATGGAATATCTTGACCTCAACACTTGACTAGGTGGTTCTCTCTCAAAAAATGTATGCTGGAAGTATAGGCATGTTCTGAAGGCTCTCCTCATGAATGAAGAGTGGGTGGAGAGGTATATATAGCCTCCACCCAAAATCTAAGCGTTACACCCAATTCACCAAACTCGGTGGGACCGAAAGAAAACTGGGTCAGACCGATTCAGTTCAAAATGTGAACGTTAGGCTTTTTGGTGGGACCAACATGTCAACTCGGTGGGACCAATGTCATTAGGGTTAGGGAATAATGTAATCTGTGGCTCACACAACATTATAACAGACAATGGTACCAATCTATCAAAGGGTGCCATGAAGGAGTTCTGTCAACGTGAGCACATCCGGCTTGACGTGTCATCTGTGTCTCACCCCCAGTCCAATGGTCGAGCGGAGAGGGCCAATCAAGAAATCTTGAGAGGCATCAAACCCCGGCTTATGGTTCCTTTGCAACGGACGCCGGGTTGTTGGGTTGAGGAGCTACCTTCTGTGTTATGGAGCATCAATACCACGCCCAACAGATCGACAGGATACACACCATTGTTCATGATTTATGGAGCGGAAGCAGTTCTTCCTAGTGACATCCGTCATGACTCGCCTCGTGTAGCGGCATATGTTGAAGCGCACAACAAGAAGGCACGGCAGGAAGCTCTTGACCTGTTAGATGAAGAACGTGACATAGCAGCAGCCCGTTCGGCGATTTATCAGGAAGATCTGCGTCGTTATCACAGCCGCCGGGTTAGAACCAGAACCTTTCAAGAAGGCGAGTTGGTGCTTCGGCTCATCCAGGATCAGACGGATATGCACAAGCTATCCCCCCCTTGGGAAGGACCCTTTGTGGTCAGCAAGAATCTACACAACTGGCCGTACTACCTAATCGATGTTCGAGAGTGCAAAGACTCACGTAAATCGGAGGAGGAGACCAACCGGCCGTGGAATATTGCTCATCTTCGGCCTTACTATACATGAGCTATAGGCTCTACTTATATACATATTATGACAATGTATATATTATGATCAATACAATAAACCGGAACCTCAGCTAAGGCGGAGTATCTGTTGTTTTTCTTACATCATGTGTGGTTACATGGAGCTTGCAAAGCGGCGTCCGGTTTACCCCTTGATTTGGCTTCTCAAAGCTTCATATTAGATCACTTGGGGGCTTGGTCGTATCCGAACCATAGCTACGCCTCTTGATCGGCGTAACGCCACAGCATCACTTGGGGGCTTGGTCGTATCCGAACCTGTCAGGACCCCGATTCCAAGTCACACCGATCTAGCATGTAACACCTCATATCACTTTGCGGCCTCACGCACGGTACTCCCACGGGTGTCGCCTTACCATGGCCCGGGACCGTTTGCGCCTTTTGGCTCACGTATATGACAATGTCGCTAGCATCCATATGACAGAGAACCCGGGCCGACATGGCTAGTCGTGAACCCAAAGCGGCACTAACGTATGGGGACAGGCATACATGAATCAACATCGAACGTGTCGGTCAGCAGCGAGCGAATCCGGGCTGTAGCACTGGGCTAACAGGACTCCGGGAACCCGGGCTGTAGCAGGCTAGGCAGGACTCCGGATGTCACCGCGTGACATTTCCCCGAAGGGACAGACACAGGAACGACATGAAACACATGCCGGCCAGTCAAGTGTCCAGAGCAATAGTGCTGGGCTAGCAGGGCTCCGGTGAACCGGGCTATAGCGGACTACTATGGCTCAAGGAGGCACTAGACTACGTTTCCCCATAAGAGAGGCTGCTAAGGATAGACAACTAGATTGTCGGATCCCACACATACCAAGCATTTCAATCATACACACAATATGCTCGATATGTGCAAATACAACATGGCATCACAACAAGACTCTATGACTCAGAGTATTTATTCATTAGGCTCCGAAGAGCCAGATATTACAAACATGGGTCTCATGACCCAACATTCAGAGCATACAAGTCAAACACATGCGGAAGCTTAACATGTCTGAGTACAGACATCTACAAATGAAAAAGGCTGAGAAGCCTGACTATCTACCAGATCCTGCCGAGGCCACAAGATCGTAGCTGAGGTAACAAGCTAAACGTCGAAGTCCACACGGAACTACTAGCGAGACTGACGTCTCTTTGCAGAACATAAAATAAGCAAACGTGAGTACAAATGTACCCAGCAAGACTTACATCAGAACTATCTACATATGCATCGGTATCAACAAAGGGGGTGGTGGAGTTTAACTGCAGCAAGCCAGCTTTGACTCGGTGGCTATCCTGAACTACGACTGCAAGTAACTCTTTTGAGGTGGCGCACACGAGTCCACATATTCACCATATCAATACACCACTATGGATCCGCTCCCGTCTCCCTACGAGAACGCCATCCATAGCACTCACGCTTATCTTGCGCATTTTAGAGTATCCACTTTCACTTGTCTATGAACTGTTATAGGCAACCCAGAAGTCCTTTACCACGGACACGGCTATTCGAATAGATCATATTAACCCTGCAGGGGTGTACTTCGTCACACACGCTCCCGCCACTTACCACCATGTACACGTCGTGTACCTCGGCAACCTTCAAGCGGAAGCCTGGCGAGGGAGTCGGCCACGACCTGACAAACCACACAAGTCTCTCGTCCAGGTTTATCGCCTATTTGGGTTCCATCCGCAAGGAGATCCGGCCGGGGTGTCGCTCACGGCCCCAAACGATGTGTGCAGGGTTCCCGAGCCCACCATCCGGGTGCCACTCGGTACACCAGGCCACGTGTGCCTAGTCTGTCCCAAGCCCACCTGTACCGGGTGCCACTTGGTAGACTACTAACACTACCTACAAACACCAGAAACTAGTTGCAACTCCTGGACAGAGATCAAGTTGATTAATAAGTCGAGAGGGGTCGAGTTACCGGAACCCAATGTGTGGTAGTAACTGTTCATGGATCACAAACACAGAACTCAGTTCCTGAGGACGGTTTCAATGAGACAACCCACCATGTACTCCTACATGGCCTCTCACCGCTACCTTTACCAAATCGTGTTCACACCCTTGGCTCTCACACAGTAGGGCATGTTCACCACTTTCAATTCATCCCCGATGAATCAGACCTGACACAACTCTAAGCAATAGCAGGCATGACAAACAAGCATGAATGAGTAGGCACATAAGGGCTCAGACAACTCCTACTCATGCTAGTGGGTTTCATCTATTTACTGTGGCAATGACAGGTCATGCAGAGGATAAAGGGGTTCAACTACCACAGCAGGTAACAGATGAATCGTTGTTGTCCTAATGCAGTAAAAGAGAGAAGGAGCGAGAGAGTGGGTTTGTATCGGAATGGACAAGGGGGTTTTGCTTGCCTGGCACTTCTGAAGATAGCATTGAGTCTTCATTAGTGTCAACGATCACAGCGTCGGAACAGCGTCTACTGAGAGGGGACAAACACCGGCAACAGAGAGGAAAACCAATCAATGCAATGCAACAATATGATGCATGAATGTGACATGGCAATATGCTGTGAATTGAGCTAATGCAGCTAGCAACAAGTGCAAGGGAGTCCATTTGAACCAAAGGTTCAAATGCAAACTCTAGTTTGAGCATTTAAAATGCCATTTGAATGTTTTCACTTATACAGCAGGTATAAGTTGGTTTTTCATGCATTAAAGTAGCATAAATGGATAGATTGGATTTTTCTGATAACTTTTGATATATAAATTATTTGATTTGGAGCTACGGTTGAATTTCTATGAATTTTAGAAGTTTAGGGCATTTTCTGGAATTTCCTGATTAAAATTAAATCCAGAAAATGTAGTACTGCGTCAGCATGACATCATGCTGACATCAGCAGGTCAACAGAGGCCGGTCTAGGTCAAACCTAAGACCGGGGCCCACATGTCAGTGTCTCATCTGGTTAACAGGGTAATTAGCACTAATATTTTGACTAACCTAAAATTAAAATAGGGCGGGGCCCACGTGTCATTGGCTCAGAGGAGGTCAAACCCAGTGGGCTTGGGTCAAACCCACCGGCGGTTAGCCGCCGGTGACCAAAAGCTAGGGCGGAGGGCTTCGGGAATCATCGTCTGGCGTCGGATCGACGCGCGGAAAGGTGCTTTCGAAGGCTGGGAGTGTGCCGCGTCCGTTGGTACGAGTGGTTAGTCACGGGGGCACCGGAGCTGACGGCGGCGAGCTCATTCGCGGTGCCCGGAGCTCGGCTGTGCTCGGCGAGGTGCTACGGCTTGTGGGCGAGCGAACTGGAGCGCTGGGTAAGATCTACGGGATGTCAGGAGCTCGTCCAAGTGCTTGGCTTGGTTAGCAGGAGTGACTAGCAACGGCGAGCTTTGTGGCGGCGGAGGAGAGTGCTCGGCCATGGCGGGGCTGCTGTTAGAGGACGGGAACAGAGGGGGCGGCCATGGGAGGAGGTGTAGGAGCTCACAGGGATGCGGTAGAGAAGGTCAACGTGCTCGGGGAAGCGTCGGAGGCGACGGATTGATGACGGCGATCTCGGGCGCCCGTCGGTGTAGATGATGATGATGGCGTCACTGCAGTGCTTCCCGGCTTGCTTGGCTCGGTAGAGGTGACGAGGACGACGGCACGGAGCTCATGGGCACGTCGGAGGGGCGAGGGGGTGGCTGTGGCCGTGGCGGTGCACGGCGACGCTCTCTAACGCGTTTGGGTGCGAGGTGGGGAGAGAGCAGAGAAGGGGAAGGAAGCCGAGGGAGAGTGAGAGAGCGGTCGGGGGCTGCGTGGCGACTCCAGGGTCGTCCAGGCCGCCGAGGGGGCACGCAGGCAAGGTGGAGGTGGCACGGGCGCGTGCCAGCGGGCCGCGGCCATGCGCTCCTGTCCTCCTGGCGTGAGGAGGGAGACGACTGGCAGCAGCCAGCTGGTGTGGGTCGTGCTGGGCCAGGCCAGGTAAGCGCCAGGTGAGTTTGCTCTCTCTCTCTCTCTCTCTCTTTTATTTGTTTCTGTTTTCTAGTTTTTTTGCTATAGTTTGAGCTTAGGAAAATACCAAGGCATTTCCTAAAATCCTGAAGATATTCATGGACACTTGCTGAATTATTTTAGTGGCCCAAAAATAGTTCCAACATTATTTGAGCATTTAAATTATTTATAGTACTTAAATGCCCAAAGTCAAATACAATAAGATTTAATTCAAAAATCCAGAATGGCCTAGAAATATGTGCATCATTTTTGTCAGAGGTGCTGGACCAATTCAGAAATGATGAACATTTCTAAAGCGCATTTTGGGATCATTGAAAAGATTTAAGTTTGAACCTAGTTGAATTTCATTTGCTGCTAGGGTTTATCATCCCCCATTTCAAGTTTCTGAGAAATTTAAACATGATGCAACAACCAAGCTAGTCCAAGTGCATAGCAAGGCTAGGGACGTGACAGAACCATAACCACGCCTCTTGATCGGTGCAATGCCACAGCATCACTTGGGGGCTTGGTCGTATCCGAACCATAGCCACGCCTCTTGATCGGCGTAATGCCACAGCATCACTTGGGGGCTTGGTCGTATCCGAACCATCGCCATGCCTCCGTAATACCACAGCATCACTTGGGGCTTGGTCGAACCCGAACGATAGCCATGCCTCTTGATCGGCGTAATGCCACAGCATCACTTGGGGGCTTGGTCGAACCCGAACCATAGCAATGCCTCTTGATCGGCGTAATGCCACAGCATCACTTGGGGGCTTGGTCGAACCCGAACCATAGCAATACCTCTTGATCAAATTTGGGGCTTGGCAGCCCGTGAAAAGCCTCGACTATAGCGGTTTTATTTGCCTTTTTCTTTTGCTAAGATTTGTGATGTTTTCAAACCGGTGTTTATCAACCCGGTTAGGCTGTCAACTACAAGTTTTCAGTACATGATCAAGTTATAATCCGAAGACTATGAGCCCGGTCTGGTTTTGACTCATAGTCACCAGTATGGAATAAACCGGTGTTTATCACAACCCGCAACGATTTTATTGTAAACCGGCATTGTATAAAAGGAGATACTTTTACTCCGGATTAGGGTTATTACCCTCGTTACAAGGTTGGTCAGCCAACAATATGCCTAAAGATCACGGGTATCATATATTTCCATATTTGGTTATCTTTTGCAACCTCGGTTATAAACCTTGGTCCTATATATAGTTGGGTATCATGACCCGCCCGGTGGTAAACCGCCAGGGCGTTTTAAGCTTCTTATCTGCAGGAACAGCTTGAATAAATAGCTATGGATTATGAACATCATATCTTAAGCATGGCGGATTAACACGCATCAGTTGCAGATAAATATGCACGAAGGCATAACAGACCAAGTGTTTTAACTCGCCTATTACAAGGCGTTTTCAGTGCCCAAAGGAGTAATTGTCTCAATAAGCATTACAGCAAAAGAAAAACTAAACCGGCCCCTGGATTATGATTGCTTATCAGCTTGACCTGACGGCTGCGGATCATCTTGCACCGGTTCATCTTCTTCGTCCCTACCCAGCGGCTGGAAGTCAACAGTTGCCCAGTCGATCCCAGTTAAAGCTTGGAACACAGCTTCGTCGCTTATAAGGGTGGACGGTTCAATATCAGGGGCATAAGTGTGCTTACGGATTGGAGGGATCAGGTTTTGAGCCTCACGAGCTGGTGCAGCAACCCGCTTGTTATTGATATCATAACTCGCCTGATAATGTGAAAGATCAGCTTCTTCAGCAAGTTGACAAGCCAGTGGACGTACTTCCCGGTTTATGGCGCGGAGATCTTCAGTGCAAAATTCTGATCCGTCTTCTTTCAAGCTTGGGTAGCCTTTAGCCACATCCGTCGGGTCAAGATCAGGCACCCATGGTTTTGCTCGGGTTAGCACGGTCAGAGCGCCAGCCCTTGCAGTAGACCTCTTCAACTCTTCTACCCGGGCAGGCAGCATAGATAGCCTGTCTAAGGTATCTTTGATTAACGTCGGGGGCGGATTATTGTGAGAAGCGGTGCATATAATTCGTTGAGCGCCGGTATACAGTTGTTCTATTAGCGTATAGGCAGCCTTCAGCTTCTTCTGAACATCAGAGCCCAGATGACTAGATGCTCACCAAACATCAGTAAACCGGCAACGCATGGGAAAATATGTTGATAGTATTAAGGACAAGATGCTTACCAAACACATCAGCGGTCATCGCATGTACTTGCCGCTTTACCCCAGTCAGCTCGTCTACCACCTGGTTTGAGAGCTGCTTCTGCATCTTTAGCTCTTTTCCGCAAAGCGGATTTCTCTGTGTTCCAATCCGCCCGCTCCTTGGCAAAGCTTTCCTTTAGCTTTTCCATAGCGGCTAAGGCGCTTGTCAGCTCATCTTTTACTTTGGAAGTTTCGGCCTGTTGGGACATGATGTTCTCTTGCAGGTCAGCGGTTTGGCTTTCCTTCTTGCTCAGTTCAGCCTATAAAGAGACAGATACATAATGAGTTGACAGTACATATTTGAAGTACCAAGCACATAACAAGTTATGCCCTTAGTACTTGGGGGCTAATGCATATTTTCTTATACTCAGAAATTTTTACAAGTCCCAAGCACAATACAAGTATTAAGCTTGGCACTTGGGGGCTAATGTGTGTTTGCTCAAAAAACTATTGATATGGGAATTCTTCTACAGTCCCGGTTCATCTTTATAAAGTTAAACCGGCCCTTGGGGACTATACCGGCGAAAGAGCAATATGGAAAATTTTAAGGAACCGGTTCATCTTAACAAGGTAATCCGGTCCTTGGAGGCTAAATATGCAAAGTTAAGTTATGACAAAAGTCCCGGTTTAGATTGGTATCATAAACCGTCACTTGGGGGCTACTAGGAGTTGATAAACTGCAATTGGACAAAGGAGAAAAACAGTAGTTACCTCATATCGCTCCTTCATCAAGTTTACCAAACTAGCTTCATAGTCACGGCTGGTATACAGACGGTTCAAGAAGCTAGAGTGAATATCTTGAACATTGAGGTGGGCGAAGGTTGATAAATCGGCATTCCATTTGCCTTTGCCTATAGTAGAAAGATCATCCTTGGCAGTATGCTTTGACAAAGCTACAGGATTGCCAGGAGTGGTGTGGCCAGTGCCAGTAATCATAACGTCATCATCTTGTTCATCAGCAGCTTTCACCGGAGTTGGCGGTTTATCGGTGTCCTTAGCTGGACTGACCGGGTTGTCACTAGTTCGGACAGGGCTGGCTGGCCGGTCTGCATGACTTGTAGTATCAACTTGCACTTGTTCCGCAAGGAAATCATGGTCTTGAAGTGGCGGATCGTGAAGCATGGCGTCAGCGTCGGTTTCTTCCAGATCTGGAGTTGTTTCCGGTTCAGCAGCTACATTATCATCAGCCGGTTTGTTCAACCGAGCTTTCTTGCTAGGTCTTGGCATGGCGCTGCGAAAGATAGACATAAGGATTACTACAGTATGAAAAGATAACATATCAAGAATAAAGACATGTGGATAACACACCCAGGAACTGTTTTGAGGGGTGGAAGCCGTGTGGCCGAGGACTCGCCAGAGGATGAGTGAGAAGTACCCTGATAATTTGAATCAGACGGGTTAAGAGGCTGGCGAAAACAACCTGCTTTTGGGCATGAAGTATCAATGGGATAAGAGACCTCTGATCGGCATTTCCGAACCGGACTGTTCGGTAAACCGGCGGAGGTAACTACCTGGCCGCTGTGCCGGGTTGTACGGCGAGCTTCATGCTGCTGCGTCTTCAAAAGAAAGTTTGGGTCCAAGTAAGCAAGAGGGTGAGAAAATTTTACTTTCCGGTTTGCTTGACGGATTTTTGATGTTGGCAGAGGATCTGAATCGGAGGAAAGAATAGTTACCTCTACGTCCTCAGCGTGACTGCCTTCAGTGTCATCCTGATAATAATTATTGTCAATGAGATGTACGAAAAATGAACCAAGAGAGTCAAGTTCTACCTCTGGTTCCGGATTACGCACATTGTCATCAGCTGGTAGATCGGAGGATGCAGTGGTCCTTCTCTTGGCAGGTTTCTTAACAACCTGGGTCTTTGGACGAACTGGCATGACCGGTTTGTCTTGCGGCTTTGCCGGTTTGTCTTGTGATGGTTTCTTGTTCCAGAACGGATCATCACCCTGTCAGAAAATAATCACACTTTCAGAGAATATTTGGACAGAAGCAAATTCAGATACAAAGGATTGTATGATTCTTACAGCTGGTGGTTTGTTGAAGGTGCAGAAAGGGAGTAGTCCGGTTTGGGCACAGACGGCCTCCGGTTCGTTCAGTATTTTCTTTACAGCCTTAGTGACTTCTTGATATGTAAGCCGAATGTCAATGTGCCGCTGAGCATCCTTCAAACTCCCCATGTACTCACACATCAAACCGGGGCACTAGCTTAAGGGCAGAATGCTTGAGCTTATCCAGCAACGAGCAAGATCAACTCCTGTCAAACCGTTCGCCATGAAGGCTCTAAGCTTTGATAATTGGGGAGCATAGTTGGCCCGATCTCTTGCTGTCAACCTCTGAGGAAAAGGATGTGTGTTGCTAAGGCGTTCAGGGCGGTAACCTGGCAAAGGATTCTCATCAGATGGAGATGTATCCATGCAGTAAAACCAAGTCTGGTTCCACTCTTTGGGATGACTGTGCAGTTTGGGATTAGGGAAGGAGACTTCCTTCCTTTTCTGAACCGCCATTCCGCCCAGCTCCGTATTGGGTCCATCTGAGAACTCTGTGCGACGGTTTAGGTGAAAGAAATCCCGAAACAGTTCGACTGAAGGTTCCTCTTGCAGATAAACCTCACAAAAGACTTGGAAGTGGCAGATGTTGGTTATAGAGTTAGGACCAATGTCTTGAGGGCGCAGTTGAAAACTAGCCAGTACATCCCGGAAATTTATTGAACCGGGAGGGCTAAAACCTCGTCTGAGATGATCAGCAAAAATGACAACCTTTCCGTCCTTGGGTGTAGGAGGATTTTCTGGGCTAGGGACCCTCCAGTGGATGACATCTTTCTTGGCTAAAGCGCCCGTTTTAACAAGGTTGCTTAACTGTTCCTCGGTTACTCGAGAGGGAGCCCAATTGCACTCATAGACTTGCTTAGCCATGACAAGGAAAATCTGAAACATGATTATTACCGGTTTAAGATTTACAGTGGACAACTATACAGGGGTATGAGGATACTAGCATATTGGTAAAACAGATTTAGTTATTTGTAAACCGGAGTCTGGCAATGGAACGGTGTAATGCATTGGTGGTTCAACAGGGGACTAATGGTATCTACCGGGTCATCATTTTTGTGTGAAGTTAAACCGGCCAATCTGGTATTCAAAGTGTGTAAGAGAAGGAAGAAACAAGTTTCACATCTTGCTATGGTAATTTCAGATCTACCGTGCGTAGGAAAAACAAAATATATTCTGACCTAAATTCCAGCGTACTGAAAGTTCACCAAGATGAGATGAGTTGGATATCAAACAGGTGCTGAAACTGCTAAAGCACGAGATCTATGTGGTTTAAATTACTACCGCACGAGACCTATGTGGTTTTTGGATCTAATCCATGGATATAAATAAGGGAAAAGAAGGGCAGCGACGAACACTGATGAACGATAGAAACCCTAAGTGCAGATCTATGGTAAGAGAAAGGGGAGACTTACGGATGCTGTTGAGCAGCGGCGGCGCGCGGAGGAGCTCTGGTACGTTCAAGTCGATGCAGCGGCCAAGGTTGGTGCAACAGTCGAAGGTTGACGGCGGCGGCCGAGGTCGAAGGGTCGAGCGTCGCGAGGATAACGATGAAGTGAAGAGGCACGAGGGGGAAAATGGAAAGACCCCCTAGCCCTATTTATAAGGGAGATAAACGAAAGACGCGAAAATCGAGGAGCCGAGTTTTTGGATATGAGGCGATGCTGTCGCCTCGATTGTCGGAGGCTCGTTAATTATAGGTGATGTCACGGCGGTTTACCAAGATCCTAGAAGATGATGTCATGGCGGTTTACAAGATTGTGTGAAGATGTTGAATAAGAAATTTTCTTAAGTATTGAGGATTGACATGAACCAGTTGAAATCAATCTGGGGCCTAATGTTGGGGATATTACCACTGGGCGTAAACCGGCCAGGAGAGGCCGGGTTAACCTCATAAGTAGTTCATCTGTATCTGAAGCCCATGAAGACAGACGGTGATGCTTCATAAAGGCCCAGGGCCCAAAGCCGGTTTAAGGCTGTAGACACAAACCAGCATTGATATGTAAACTTGTGTTGTAAGATAGAAGTAGCAGAGACCGAGCTGGACACGATTATAAGCCGGCCTCGGAGTCTGTAAACCGACGGGCGTCAACCCATGTATATAAGGGGATGACCCGGCGGCGGTTCATAGACAACAAACAACAACTCGAGACTCAGGCAAAGCGTGTTCGCTCCCTGGTCATCGAAAACCCATCAATTCCATCACAACTAGATGTAGGCTTTTACCTTCATCGTAAGGGGCCGAACTAGTATAAACTCTCTTGCGTCCCTTGTCCGCTTTAACCCCTTTATGCTAACCCGTAGTGATGGCTCCACGACTAAGTCCTTTCTCTAGGACATCTGCCGTGACAAAACCACGACAGATCCCCTTGTGTCGAATCTATGAATTTGGGTTGAATTCTCTACTCTCGAAAACTGTTGCGATCCCCTATACTTGTTGGTTATCAAGACCTTTTTTAGCGTTGTTGTCGGGGAGCGTAGCTTTATTTGTTGAGTCACTTGGGATTATTATCTATTTGTCACTATGAAGAATCTGAAGGATACCAAGACTAAGATTTTTCCCTCTATGACGAGGGCAGGTAAGGAACTGCCATCTAGCTATTAATCATCTGCACTTGATTCACCTTCTATTTTGAGTAAACTTGCAACACCACCACATGCTATTAATCATCATATGTCACAAGTTATTGATGATGCCACGCCTGCTATGAATGATACTCATGATGATGCTAGTACCTTTCTTCAAGATAATATGCCACTAGGTGATTTTCTTGATGAACAAATTGCTTGAGCTAACGATATTGAGAATGCTGAAACTGATAAAATTATTGAAACTGATGAAGTACGTGAAACTGAAAATCCTGAAACACCTATTAGACCTAGCTCTCCAAGATACGAATTGCCCAAGATATCTGAAGGTTATGTTATGGATGGGGAGATAGCTAGAGACTTTCTTGCTTGCAATGATAGGGATTATCTTAAGAAATTACTATGCAAACTAAAAGAAAAATGTCTGAATGCTAGAATGAAATGTGATCCTAAGTTTGCTACTTCACCTATCTTTCTTACTCATGAGGATTATGAATTCTCTGTCGACCCAGAGTTAATTACGTTGGTTGAATCTGATCCTTTCCATGGTTATCAAACTGAAACTGTGGTGGCACACCTTACTAAATTAAATGATATAGCCACCCTATTTGCTCATGATGAGAAAAATCGCTACTATTATATTCTCAAATTATTTCCGTTCTGTCAGCATCCTGGGAATGGGGGTACCCAGACTTGCCTACCTACGGCCCATGGCGTGGCTCTATTGATGGCCCGGTACGGCCCAGCTTCAAGCATCAACAACTCAAGACCCTCGCGAGGGGCCAAGCCTCACGAGGCGGATGACACCAAGACCTCCACGAGGGGCGGCCTCCCCAGGCCGGCTCCCGAGGAGCAGAGATATCAATGCAAGTTGCATCTCACAAGGTTCACATGACGTGAGCCATGACGACCAGGGCCAGGCGGGCGCCAGCGGGCGCAGTGTACCAGTTTCCCCTTTGGTGCTAAGGAGGCAAGCGCAGGAGCTGGGTCTCGAGGAATCAGGAAAAGGTTTCCATTCCGGTGCAACAAGACCAAGACCACCAGGACGGCGAGACGGAGGTCATCACGGAGCCCACCGCGGCGTCACCACCAGAGGCTTTTGCAGGTGAAGGCCACTTTTGTCAGGATAGCTTGTACTAGCTGCCCCCCTTCGAATTTGGCCATTGTGGGATCCCTTCCCGCCTACATTTGGGAAGAGGACTAAGGCTACTATAAATAGGACATAGCCACCACCATAGAGGGGGAGATCATTCGGACCAACCTCACACCCACCAGCTCATCGAGCGCAAGAACACCTCACCTCCTGAGGTTGTTCAACCACTGTACTAGTTCATCCTCAGCCCCTCGAGGCAATCCACCACGAAGCTGGAGTAGGGTATTACACCGCAAGGTGGACCGAACCAGGATAAACTGTTGTGTCTCTTGTCCATTAGATTCATCGAGCTAGGCCATGGGATTGGTGAGCAGGCAGATTGGGGAGGACGAGTTCTTCACACGCACCCTAGAGTTCCAACCTCTCAAGGGACTGCGGAACCCTGAATCCGACATTTGGCGCGCCAGGTAGGGGTGCATCGGAGATCTGCCACTCCATCTGCTATTCTCCGCAGATCGGCTCTCATGGTGGACGCTTCTTCATCGACTGGACTGGCGCGTGCACTTGGAGGAGTCGAGGGCCTCCGAGCCTTCACCCCCGCCCTGCGGCGGGTGCTGTGGCTGCCAAAGTTCAGGCTGGACCTGCCACCCCGATACGACAGCGCGGCAGACCCGGTGGGCTTCCTCCAGGCGTACGAGGAGGTTGTTTGGGCGGCTGGCGGTGACAACAAGGTCATGGAAAACTGGCTTCCCATGGCCCTTGCGGGCGCGCCGCGTGCCTATCTTCTGAACCTGCCAGGATCTTCGGTGGCCTCCTTGGAGGAGCTGCACGGCCTCCTCATCACACGCTTTGCGGCACCGGTGCCTCACGCCGTGGCAGCCCTCCTAGGTGGTTCGCAGGCGCCCCCCTCGGATCTCCATGTCAAGCAGTTATTTCGCCAGGTGGGCGCCGCCCGCGTGCAGCAGGGGGCTCCTCCGGGATGGGCGGCACCCAAGGCCGACCTCATCTTCGACTCGAGGGACCACCCCACGACCACCGCGGGCGCAGGCGCGATCCCGATGCTCTGCACCCCCACCATCTGCAATGAGGCGGTAGCCAAGTGTCGGTGTCCTGGGAACGGTGGTACCCAGACTTGCCTGCCCGCGGCCCAGGGCGTGGCTCATCCAGTGGCCTGGTACGGCCCATCTTCATCAACAACTACTCAAGACCCTCGCGAGGGGCCAAGCCTCGCGAGGCGGATGACACAAGACCTCCTCAGGGGCGGCCCCCCTACGCTGGCTCCCGAGGAGCGGAGATATCTATGCAAGGGGCACCTCGCGAGGTTCACATGACGTGAGCCATGACGACCAAGGCCAGCCGGCGCAGAGTACTTGTTGCCTCTTTGGTGCTAAAGGGGCAAGCGCATGCGAGGAGAGCCGAGGCATCAGGCAAAGGTTTCCATATTGGTGCAACAAGACCAAGACCAGCAGGACGACAGGACAGAGGTCACCGCGGAGCCCACGACGGCGACACGACCAGAGCCTTTGGCAGGCGAAGACCACCTTTTGTCAGGATAACTTGTACTAGTTGACCCCCTTCAAACTGGCCGTTGTGGGATCCCTTCCTGCCTAATATTTGGGAAGAGGACCCGAGCCTCTATAAATAGGACTAGTCACCACCATAGGAGGCAACTAATCTTGGACTAGATCCATTCTCCCAAGGCCACCACACTAGCTCACCGAGCTCAAGAACACCTCTCCTCAGCCTGTAAGGCAATCCACCACACCACACTCGAGTAGGTTATTAGACCACAACCTTGGCCCGAACCAGTATAAACCATCGTGTCTCTTGTTCTTTGGGTTCGCCGAGTTAAGCCTTGAGACCGTTGCGGGAGCGAGCTGGAGAGAGAGAGATCTTCGTGTGCACCCCAGTGTTCGAACCTCAAGGGTTTGCCGGAACCCAGAATCCAACATTTGGCACGCCAGGTAGGGGTGCGCTGAAGCCTTTCTTCTGTCGACCCGCGCTCCGCTACTCCACTGGATCCATGGCAGACGCTCACTGAGACCATGCCGAGCACCGGACCGCCCTCGCCGCCCGCGTCGCTCAGACGGCGCCCATCGGTGGACCTCCCCACCGTTCTCCATCACCTTCTGCCAACGCCGTCACCGGCCCGATGGGGAACGAGTAGCAAGCTTCGTTGCTGCACCCTTCCGTGTGGCAGGACGGACGCACCGCCACCCTGTCGCTGACTCCCGCTGGCTCGTCGTCCCACGCTCACCGCGCGCCCACGGATGCGCAGGCTGCATTGCACATGGCGCGTGAGCTCCTGCGTTACCGTCCAGTCAACGACTGGCTCGACCGCATCGCTGAGCTCGTCAGCGCCGCTGGGGGCTCTCCTGCGCCGTCGCTTTTTCTACCACGACCACCTCCAGCAGCGGGCGACGTCGCCCACGGAGCGCCTCCACCACCTCCGCATCAAGACGTTGCCCCCACACCAAGACGCGCGGCCCCGCGGCGTGACCCGCCACGCCGGGCGCCCGTGCATGAAGAAGGAAGCTGCCAAGAAGTCCCTGGGCCACAAGAAAACGCTCCTGCGTTCCCTGCATCACAGCGCCAAGACCGCGCGCCGCCTGCCCCGGTGGCGCGTGGATATCAAGACCAGGCTCCGCCACCACGACAGGCTCCGGTGCCATAGCAGGTTGCCGTGCCTTCACTCCCGAGCTGTGCAGTGTCGTCTGGCCTGGCAAGTTCAAGCCGGACCTGCCTCCGTGCTACGACGGCACCCCCAACCCCGCGGAGTTCTTGCAGCTCTTCGAGCTGAGCATTGAGGCGGCCAACGGCGACAAGAAGGCCATTAGCGAATTGGTTACCGATGGCCCTCAAAGATGGCGCGCGCTCATGGCTCCTGAACTTGCCCGCGGGATCGATCTCCTCCGGGGTGAGATGTGTGAGCGTTTCGTTGCCAACTTCCAGGGCACTCGCGACCGCCCGCCGGCCTCGGGTGACTTGCGGCGCATCAAGCAGGAGCCAAGGGGAACCCTGCAGAAGTACATACAGCGCTTTAATAGCGTTGGCCTCAAGATCCCCAAGGTGACGGACGAAGCCACCATCTCCGCGTTTTCCGATGGCGTCCGCGGCGTTAAGAAGAAGGAAGAGCTCGCCATCCACGAGGAGCTATGCACGGCCCTGGAGATGTTTAACATGGCGACCAAGTGCGCAAGAGCTGAGGAAGGGCGCCTTTCCCTGCTCGAGCTGCCAGCTGCCGACCAGGAGGACAAGAAGGCCAAGGTGAAGGACATGAAGCGCAAGGGGGCTGCTGTGCTTGCAGTAGAGCCAGAGATGAAGCGCGGCCATGACCACCCCGAGTCATCCAAAGCCAACTGCCCGTTCTACACCTTCCACAACATTCACAGCCACAACACCAGCGATTGTCAGGAGCTCAAGGCCATCCGTGATGGGTGCTTCGGTAGATGCCCCAAGCGCAACGACCGGGGCTACGGCCGACGTGTAGGACGAAGTGGGGGACGCTGGGATGACCGCGGCCCCCGCCAGGTGTGGCGCGACCGGCCTCGTGAGGACACTGGCAGGACTCACCTTGCGAGGGCGTTAGGAGAGAGCAGACTCGTGAGGACCGCCCTCAGGGCAACGCCAGGCTCCCTCCGCTTCCGCCACCGCCAAGGAGGAATGACGACCATCATCAGGACGAGGGGATTGGGGGCTTCCAAGAGCCTCGCACCATCACCTGCATCTGTGGGTGGCGCCGAAGCCCCAGCCCTCAGTGTATCTTCAAGTAGTTTGCTCGTGAGGTGAATGCGGCCCTCCCCAGGCTCGAGGCAACGCGCCTGCTTAGGTGGTCCAAGTGCGCCATCACCTTCAGCTCATCAGACCATCTCAAGTGCGCGGCAACAGCCGGCGCCCTCCCGATGATCTGCTCACCCATCATCAACAACGTCCAAGTCACCAAGACCCTCATCGATGGCAGCGCAGGGCTCAATGTCCTGTCTGTCGAGACATTCGACAGCCTTCGAGTGCCATACGATCAGCTGCAGCGTACCAAGGCCTTCTCAGGACTGACCGACGGCTCCACCACCCCGATACGGCAGGTCCGCCTCCTTGTCACCTTTGGCCAGCGTGACAACTACCGCACCGAGCTCATCGACTTCGACGTCGCCCACATCCGCCTGCCGTACAACACCATCCTTGGGTATCCAGCCTTAGCCAAGTTTATGGCAGTGACCCACCATGGCTACAATGTCCTCACGATGCCAGGGAGCGGCGGCATCATCACGGTCCCATGCAAAGAAAGAGATGTGGTGTGCTCCCTCGAGCGCACCTACTAGGCGGCGGCAGTCGAAAACACCAACAACGAAGGCACCGTGTACCCTCCTGTGCCGATCCCCAAGAAGAAGAAGCAACTGTTCCACCTAGGACCTCATGAGAGCAGCATCTCCAGTGGCACCACCTCAGGTTCTGTGCCCACAATTAGGGCGCCTCCCTCCCTCACATCGGATGGCGCGCCCGGCACCCTCCTCATGCTGGGCTCGGGGGCTCTCTTCTAGAGGGCCTCTGACCTAGCCGATGTCACGAGGGAGGCGCTCGGGCACCTCGTGGAGGCATGCTTTATTGCACGTTTCCCTCAAGAGGGCAAAAGGCGAGGAGCGCCTAGTGGTCAGGAGTTCATGACCAAGGCGATCCAGGAGCTTCAGGAAGCAAGGACCATACCCGGCGACCGCCGCCCACCACCCGGCGCAGCTCCCCATCCTGGCGAGGATGGCTGGCTATGCGTCTGCGTCGACATTCCAGGGCTCAACAGGGCCGCATCTCAGGGACGTTTCTAGCCTTCGCGCGTTGGATGGAGCAAGGGTCCACCTCACAAATACGTTCGCATGCCATTCAGATTGCTGAACGCGACTGTCACCTTCCAGCGCAACCTGCGGAGCATCCTGGCGTGTGAGGAGGCCAGACATCACGCCGTCCGGGAGGAGATCGCGACGGTTCTCCAGGAGCCACCTGGGCCCGCGGAGCCGCCTGAGGCTCAGGACCCCGGCGGCTCGTCATGAGCAACTCTTCAGCATGCATCTTCAGCTACTCCAACATTGCTCCGGCTACCGTATCAGGTGACTCTTTCCAGTTCATTCAGTTGGGGGCGCCCCTCGGCAGCATTAACCCCAAGTCGCATGGGTCTGTCCCTGCGACATGTATCTTTTTGCATCTTTAGCTTACTCTGCTGGGAGCGCCCCTCGGGCTGCATCTTCTCCAGGCCGCTCAGGTCCGTCCCACTGGCATGTGTAGTTCTTGCCTCTGTCTGAGCTAACCTGCATCTTTACTTAAGTCATCTTACGGTTATCACCTGCTTGATTATTACCCATAGCGGCCTCCCGCATAGCCAATCGCCCCCTTGCTCATCCCGCAACGGGGGCTACTCATTCTGGCACGGTGCTTGTGCTCGGGTCCGTCCCTGCAATGCTGACAAATCTGACGGTCAAGCTCTGGCTCGCGGCACGCCCCACGCACGTCACCTCACCAGGCCCTCAGTGCCTTCATCTTCCTGCGGAACGACCAGTGGAGACCGGCAAGCGTGGTTGCAATCTGTATCCCTCCTTGCGCTAACTTGCAGGAACATCTGGAGGCTGATGGCGGGTGCCACCGCAGGCTCCTTCTTCTTCTTCCGCGTAATTCGCTTGCGCGTTAAAGGGGGGCTCCTGAGCATCGCGACTCAGGAGCTCTTACTGGCTCTCCAGCCCTCACCCCCTGGCCTTGACCATAGAATCGCGACCTGGCATACCAGTGGCGGCTGAGCTCGCTCGAGGGTCGGGACCCGAGGACATAGAGCACACAAAAGAGCGTGAAAATAGAGGGAGGCTTGCACTGGCCTAACCCGGCAACACTATGGCCATTGATGCGCGAATCTGGCGCTGCACAAGGGATCGACTCTGGACCGCTAAGATAAGTCTCATATTCGGATTAGCCAAGCGCCGCGACACGAGATTCCCATCACTTGCAGCCTTGCTACAGCGACGCCGCCTTCCTTTCCTGCTTTCAGGTAGTTGCTTGCACGCTAAAGGGAACCTCTTGAGCATCGCGCCTCAGGAGCTCTTACCGGACCTCGGGCCGCTCACCTCCTGGCCTTGACCACGGCATCGCGACCTGGCATACCAGCGACGGCTGCAGCCGGCCTGAGGACCGGGACCTGTCAGCGTAGAGCACCAAGCTACCGCGAGGTTGCGAAAGGAGGGACTGAGCCGAAGCAAGACACACAGTCGTAGATCTGCATAATAAGGATAATATTAACAAAAGGTAGTACAAATCCTTTACACGCCGCCATGGGGTTCATCTCGATTCCTCGCAGGGAACAAAAGGAGAAGGTTTCTAGGAGCCCTGCCTACAAGCGTCGCCGCCAACGCCATCATCAACAGTGGGCCACGATGGGCCGACGCCAACCCCATCCAGGTCAACGGCGGCGACGGGCGGACGCCGCTGCTGCGCTCCGGGCACGACGAGAGCTCGATGGCACGTAGCTGCCGTCGCTCGTCTCCGGAGTCTCGTAGGGCTCGGGAGAGTCGCTAGACTCCCAAGCATCTTAGCTGTTGTCGGAGGAGCTGCCGACGAGGCCAGTGGCGGGCCCGGCTCCTGCCGCAGTGACATCCCGACGGCCCCCTCCAGGGCAGCACTCTAGGCGGCAGCCCTCCTCGTCGAAGACCTTCAAGAACATCGTGGAGGCACCGTCGTATTCGAAGTGCATGGCAAGGGCGCCTTCCGCACGGCAAGCACAGGCGACCACGCCCCATCCGCAAGTGATGAAGATCTTGCCCGGGGAGACGACCTCAACCTCCGCCCCAGTCACCAGGGCATCGCACTCGGCGTGCTGCAGCCATAGTTCAAGTGGCCCCCTCGGCGGCATCTCTGCGGAGAAGAACTGCGGAAAGCGTATCCAAGAGCGCGGTGGCATCGCCGCCCACACCACAAGTTCGCGCGAGGAGACCTAGGTGTGGGTTCCTGGGGCGGAGGCGCGCACCGCCACAGCACGGCCACCGCGGCCACGGTGCGGTCGGCGTCGGTTGCTGCCTCCTCCTCCGGAGCCCTCTGCCTGGGCATACAAAGGCAGTGGATAGCCGGGTGGAGGCCGTTCATGCCACAGCCTCGTCACCTCTGGCCTCACGACGACATCGCGGGAGCCGGCCAGCCTCTTCTTCGGCGGGAGTGGCCCCGGCTCTTCGCGGGGAGCCTTCCCCTTTTCAGCAGCAGAGAACCTCCGTATCGGCACCATGGGTGTCGCGGCAAGGAGGGTGAAGAAGAAGCGGGCGGAATAGAGAAAGAGGTGAGCAACGGGGGCTCTACCCTGATACGTCTCCAACGTATCTATAATTTTTGATTGCTCCATGCTATATTATCTTCTATTTTGGACATTATTGGGCTTTATTATACACTTTTATATTATTTTTGGGACTATCCTATTAAATGGAGGCCCAGCCCAGAATTGTTGTTTTTTGCCTATTTCAGAGTTTCGCAGAAAAAGAATATCAAACGGAGTCCAAACGGAATGAAACCTTCAGGAACGTGATTTTCGGAACGAACATGATCCAGAGGACATGGACCCCACGTCAAGAAAGCTACCGGGAAGCCACGAGGTAGGGTGCGCGCCTACCCCCCTGGGCACGCCCTCCACCCACATGGGCCCCACATTGCTCCACCGACGTACACCTTCCTCCTATATACCTACGTACCCCCAAATGATCAGATACGGAGCCAAAAACCTAATTCCACCGCCACAACCTTCTGTACCCATGAGATCCCAGCTTGGGGCCTGTTCTAGAGCTCCGCAGGAGGGGGCATCGATCACGGAGGGCTTCTACATCAACACCATAGCCTCTCCGATGAAGTGTGAGTAGTTTACCTCAGATCTTTGGGTCCATAGTTATTAGCTAGATGGCTTCCTCTCTCTTTTTGGATATCAATACAATGTTCTCCCCTCTCTTGTGGAGATCTATTCGATGTAATCTTCCTTTGCGGTGTGTTTGTTGAGACCAATGAATTGTGGGTTTATGATCAAGTTTATCTATGAAAAGTATTTGAATCTTCTGAATTCTTTTATGTATGATTGGTTATCTTTGCAAGTCTCTTCGAATTATCAGTTTGGTTTGGCCTACTAGATTGATCTTTCTTGCAATGGGAGAAGTGCTTAGCTTTGGGTTCAATCTTGCGGTGTCCTTTCCCAGTGACAGTAGGGGCAGCAAGGAACGTATTGTATTGTTGCCATCGAGGATAACAAGATGGGGTTTGTATCATATTGCATGAGATTATCCCTCTACATCATGTCATCTTGCCTAAAGCGTTACTCTGTTCTTATGAACTTAATACTCTAGATGCATGCTGGATAGCGGTCGATGTGTGGAGTAAGAGTAGTAGATGCAGGCAGGAGTCGGTGTACTCGTCTCAGACGTGATGCCTATATACATGATCATGCCTAGATATTCTCATAACTATGCTCAATTCTGTCAATTGCTCAACAGTAATTTGTTCACCCACCGTAAAATAATTATGCTCTCGAGAGAAGCCACTAGTGAAACCTATGGCCCCCGGGTCTATTTTCCATCATATTTAATCTCCCGACAACAAGATATTTCTGGCGCCGTTCTTATTCTGTTTTCTTTACTTTGCATCTTTATCACAAAAATACCAAAAATATTATCTTATCATATCTATCAGATCTCACTCTCGTAAGTGACCGTGTAGGGATTGACAACCCCTTATCGCGTTTGTTGCGAGGGTTTATTTGTTTGTGTAGGTGCGAGGGACTCGTGTGTAGCCTCCTACTGGATTGATACCTTGGTTCTCAAAAATTGAGGGAAATACTTACGCTACTTTGCTGCATCACCCTTTCCTCTTCAAGGGAAAACCAACGCAGTGCTCAAGAGCTAGCAAGAAGGATTTCTAGCGCCGTTGCCGGGGAGTCTACGCAAAAGTCAACATACCAAGTACCCATCACAAACCCTTATCTCCCGCATTACATTATTTGCCATTTGCCTCTCGTTTTCCTCTACCACACTTCACCCTTGCCGTTTTATTTGCCCTCTTTTTCGCCTCTTTTTCGCTTGCTTCTTGTTTGCTCGTGTGTTGGATTGCTTGTTTGTCATGATGGCTCAAGATAATACCAAATTGTGCGACTTTACCAATACCAACAATAATGATTTCCTTAGCACTCCGATTGCTCCTCTTACGGATACTGAATCTTGCGAAATCAATGCCGCTTTGTTGAATCTTGTCATGAAAGATCAATTCGCCGGCCTTCCTAGTGAAGATGCCGCTACCCATCTAAATAGCTTCGTTGATTTGTGTGATATGCAAAAGAAGAAAGATGTTGATAATGATATTGTTAAACTGAAGTTGTTTCCTTTTTCACTTAGAGATCTTGCTAAAGCTTGGTTTTCGTCTTTGCCTAAAAATATTATTGACTCTTGGAATAAGTGCAAAGATGCTTTTATCTCTAAGTATTTTCTTCCCGCTAAGATCATCACTCTTAGAAATGACATTATGAATTTTAAGCAACTTGATCATGAACATGTTGCACAAGCTTGGGAGAGGATGAAATTAATGATACGTAATTTCCCTACTCATGGTTTGAATTTGTGGATGATTATACAAAATTTTATGCCGGATTGAACTTTGCTTCTAGAAATCTTTTAGATTCGGCCGTGGGAGGCACTTTTATGGAAATCACTTTAGGAGAAGCTACCAAACTCCTAGATAATATTATGGTTAATTATTCTCAATGGCACACTGAAAGATCTACTAATAAAAAAGTGCATGCGATAGAAGAAATTAATGTTTTGAGTGGAAAGATGGATGAACTTATGAAGTTATTTGCTACTAAGAGTGTTTCTTCTGATCCTAATGATATTCCTTTGTCTACTTTGATTGATAATAATAATGAATCTATGGATGTGAATTTTGTTGGTAGGAATAATTTTGGTAACAACACATATAGAGGAAACTTTAATCCTAGGCCTTATCCTAGTAATTCCTCTAATAATTATGGTAATTCCTACAACAATTCTTATGCAAATTTTAATAATATGCCCTCTGAATTTGAGACAAGTGTTAAGGAATTTATGAATTCGCAAAAGAATTTCAATGCTTTGTTGAAGAGAAATTGCTTAAAGTTGATGAATTGGCTAGGAACGTTGATAGAATTTCTCTTGATGTTGATTCTTTAAAACTTAGATCTATTCCTCCTAAGCATGATATCAATGAGTCTCTCAAAGCCATGAGAATTTCCATTGATGAGTGCAAAGAAAGAACCGCTAGGATGCATGCTAAGAAAGATTGCTTTATGAGAGCGGGTTCTTCTAATTTCTATGAAAATAAAGATGAAGATCTAAAAGTTATTGATGTGTCCCCTATTAAATATTTGTTTTGCAATATGAATCTTGATAATGACGGGAATGAATATGATCCACCTTTACCTAGAAGGCGTTCCAAAAATTCGGAGTTTTTAGATCTTGATGCTAAAATTGATAAAAGTGGGATTGAAGAGATCAAAACTCTAGATGTTAATGAACCCACTATTTTGGATTTCAAGGAATTTAATTATGATAATTGCTCTTTGATAGATTGTATTTCCTTGTTGCAATACGTGCTAAATTATCCTCATGCTTATAGTCAAAATAAAGCTTTTACCAAACATATCGTTGATGCTTTGATGCAATCTTATGAAGAAAAGCTTGAGTTGG
This sequence comes from Aegilops tauschii subsp. strangulata, assembly GCF_002575655.3. Lineage (NCBI taxonomy): Eukaryota > Viridiplantae > Streptophyta > Magnoliopsida > Poales > Poaceae > Aegilops > Aegilops tauschii. Next base: position 265,073,666 of record NC_053038.3, on the reverse strand, counting down.
AAGTTTCTATCCCTAGAAAACTTTATGATGAGTGGGAACCTACTATTAAAATTAAGATTAAAAATCATGAATGCTATGCTTTGTGTGATTTGGGTGCTAGTGTTTCCACGATTCCAAAAACTTTGTGCGATTTGCTAGGTTTCCGTGATTTTGATGATTGCTCTTTAAATTGCACCTTGCTGATTCCACTATTAAGAAACCTATGGGAAGAATTAATGATGTTCTTATTGTTGCAAATAGGAACTATGTGCCCGTAGATTTTATTGTCCTTGATATTGCAAATAGGAACTATGTGCCCGTAGATTTTATTGTCCTTGATATAGATTGCAATCCTTCATGTCCTATTATTCTCGGTAGACCTTTCCTTAGAACGATTGGTGCAATTATTGATATGAAGGAAGGGAATATTAGATTCCAATTTCCATTAAAGAAAGGCATGGAACACTTCCCTAGAAAGAAAGTTAAATTACCTTACGAATCTATTATGAGAGCCACTTATGGATTGCCTACCAAAGATGGCAATACCTAGATCTATCCTTGCTTTTATGCCTAGCTAGGGGCGTTAAACGGTAGCGCTTGTTGGGAGGCAACCCAATTTTATGTTTAGTTTTTTGCTTTTTGCTTCTGTTTAGGAATAAATATTTGATCTAGCCTCTGATTAGATGTGTTTTTAAGTTTTAATTAGTGTTTGTGCCAAGTTAAACCTATATGATCTTCTTGGATGATAGTTATTTGATCTTGCAGAAAATTCCAGAAAATTTCTGTTCGCGAAAATAATTGTTAAAAATCACCAGAACGTGATAAAATATTGATTCCAATTTCTGCTGATCAATAAACAAATTGTCTAGGTCTTCCTATTTTGGCTGATGTTTTGGAGTTTCAGAAGTTTTCGTTAGTTACAGATTACTACAGACAGTTCTGTTTTTGACAGATTCTGTTTTTCGTGTGTTGTTTGCTTATTTTGATGAATTTATGGCTAGTAAAATAGTTTATAAACCATAGAGAAGTTGGAATACAGTAGGTTTAACACCAATATAAACAAAGAATGAGTTCATTACAGTACCTTGTAGTGGTCTTTTGTTTTCTTTCGCTAACAGAGCTCACGAGATTTTCTGCTGAGTTTTGTGTTGTGAAGTTTTCAAGTTTTGGGTGAAAGATTTGATGGATTATGGAACAAGGAGTGGCAAGAGCCTAAGCTTGGGGATTCCCATGGCACCCCCAAGATAATCTAAGGACACCTAAAAGCCAAAGCTTGTGGATGCCCCAGAAGGCATCCCATCTTTCGTCTACTTCCATCGGTAACTTTACTTGGAGCTATATTTTTATTCACCACATCATATGTGTTTTGCTTGGAGCGTCTTGTATGATTTGAGTCTTTGCTTTTTAGTTTACCACAATCATCTTTTCTGTAAACACATTTTGTGAGAGACACACATGATTTGGAAGTTATTAGAATACTCTATGTGCTTCACTTATATCTTTTGAGTTATATAGTTTTTGCTCTAGCACTTCACTTATATCTTTTAGAGCACGGTGGTGGATTTGTTTTATAGAAACTATTGATCTCTCATGCTTCACTTAGATTATTTTGAGAGTCTTAAATAGCATGGTAATTTGCTTAATCCTAATATGCTAGGTATTCAAGAATAGTAAAAACTTTCTTATGAGTGTGTTGAATACTAAGAGAAGTTTGATGCTTGATGATTGTTTTGATACATGGAGGTAGTGATATTAAAGTTGTGCTAGTTGAGTAGTTGTGAATTTGAGAAATACTTGTGTTGAAGTTTGCAAGTCCCGTAGCATGCACGTATGGTAAACGTTATGTAACAAATTTGAAACATGAGGTGTTCTTTGATTGTCCTCCTTATGAGTAGCGGTCGGGGACGAGCGATGGTCTTTTCCTACCAATCTATCCCCCTAGGAGCATGCACATAGTGCTTGGTTTTTGAAGACTTGTAGATTTTTGCAGTAAGTATGTGAGTTCTTTATGACTAATGTTGAGTCCATGAATTATACGCACTCTCACCTTTCCATCATTGCTAGCATCTTCGGTACCGTGCATTGCCCTTTCTCACATTGAGAGTTGGTGCAAACTTCGCCGCTGCATCCAAACCCCGTGATATGATACGCTCTTTCACACATAAACATCCTTATAGATTCCTCAAAACAGCCACCATACCTACCTATTATGGCATTTCCATACCCATTCCGAGATATATTTCCATGCAACTTTCCACCGTTCCGTTAATCATGACATGTTCATCATTGTCATATTGCTTTGCATGATCATGTAGTTGACATCGTATTTGTGGCAAAGCCACCATTCATAATTTTTTCATCATGTCACTCTTGATTCATCGCTATCCCGGTACACCGCCAGAGGCATTCATATAGAGTCATACTTTGTTCTAGTATAGAGTTGTAATCATTGAGTTGTAAATAAATAGAAGTGTGATGATCATCATTTTCTAGAGCATTGTCCCAAGTGAGGAATAAAAAAAAGGGAGAGAAAGGCCATAAAAAAAGAGAAGGCCCAAAAAAATATGAGAGAAAAAGAGAGAAGCACCATAATCTTCATGATAGAGAGTCTCTTGTTTTGTCACTTTCATATACTAGTGGGAATTTTTCATTATAGAACTTGGCTTGTATATTCCAACAATGGGCCTCCTCAAGTGCCCTAGGTCTTCGTGAGCAAGCAAGTTGGATGCACACCACTTAGTTTCTTTTGTTGAGCTTTCATATATTTATAGCTCTAGTGCATCCGTTGCATGGCAATCCCTACTCCTTGCAATAACATCAATCGATGGGCATCTCCATAGCTCATTGATTAGCCTCGTTGATGTGAGACTTTCTCCTTTTTTCTCTTCTCCACATAACCCCCATCATCATATTCTATTCCACCCATAGTGCTATATCCATGGCTCACGCTCATGTATTGCGTGAAGGTTGAAAAAGTTTGAGATTACTAAAGTATGAAACAATTGCTTGGCTTGTCATCGGGGTTGTGCATGATGAGAGCATTCTTGTGTGACGAAAATGGAGCATGACTAAACTATATGATTTTGTAGGGATGAACTTTCTTTGGCCATGTTATTTTGAGAGGACATAATTGCTTAGTTAGTGTGCTTGAAGTATTATTATTTTTAGGTCAATATTGAACTTTTATCTTGAATCTTTCGGATCTGAATATTCATACCACAATTGAGAAGAATTACATTGAAATTATGCCAAGTAGCATTCCACATCGAAAATTCTGTTTTTATCATTTAGCTACTCGAGGACGAGCAGGAATTAAGCTTGGGGATGCTTGATACGTCTCCAACGTATCTATAATTTTTTATTGCTCCATGCTATATTATGTTCTGTTTTGGACATTATTGGGCTTTATTATACACTTTTATATTATTTTTGGGACTAACCTATTAACTGGAGGCCCAGCCCAGAAATGCTGTTTTTTGCCTATTTTAGAGTTTCGCAGAAAAAGAATATCAAACGGAGTCCAAATGGAATGAAACCTTCGGGAACGTGATTTTCGGAACGAACATGATCCAGAGGACTTGGACCCTATGTCAAGAAAGCTACCAGGAAGCCACGAGGTAGGGGGCACGCCTACCCCCCTGGGCGCGCCCTCCACCCTCGTGGGCCCCATGTTGCTCCACCGGCGTACTCCTTCCTCCTATTTATACCTACGTACCCCCAAACTTTCAGATAGGGAGCCAAAAACCTAATTCCACTGCCGCAACCTTCTGTACCCATGAGATCCCATCTGGGGGCCTATTTCGGAGCTCCGCCGGAGGGGGCATCGATCATGGAGGGCTTCTACATCAACACCATAGCCTCTCCAATGAAGTGTGAGTAGTTTACCTCAGACCTTCAGGTCCATAGTTATTAGCTAGATGGCTTCCTCTCTCTTTTTGGATCTCAATACAATGTTCTCCCCCTCTCTTGTGGAGATCTATTCGATGTAATCTTCTTTTGTGGTGTGTTTGTTGAGACCGATGAATTGTGGGTTTATGATCAAGTTTATCTATGAAAAGTATTTGAATCTTCTGAATTCTTTTATGTATGATAGGTTATCTTTGCAAGTCTCCTCGAATTATCAGTTTGGCTTGGCCTACTAGATTGATGTTTCTTGCAATGGGAGAAGTGCTTAGCTTTGGGTTCAATCTTGCGGTGTCCTTTCCCACTGACAGTAGGGGCAGCAAGGCACGTATTGTATTGTTTCCATCGAGGATAACAAGATGGGGTTTATATCATATTGCATGAGTTTATCCCTCTACATCATGTCATCTTGCCTAAAGCATTGCTCTGTTCTTATGAACTTAATACTCTAGATGCATGCTGGATAGCGGTTGATGTGTGGAGTAATAGTAGTAGATGCAGCCAGGAGTTGGTCTACTTGTCTCGGACGTGATGCCTATATACATGATCATGCCTAGATATTCTCATAACTATGCTCAATTTTGTGAGTTGCTCAACAGTAATTTGTTCACCCACCATAAAATAATTATGCTCTCGAGAGAAGCCACTAGTGAAACCTATGGCCCCCGGGTCTATTTTCCATCATATTTAACCTCCCGACAACAAGCTATTTCTGGCGCCGGTCTTATTTTGTTTTCTTTACTTTGCATCTTTATCACAAAAATACCAAAAATATTATCTTATCATACCTATCAGATCTCACTCTCGTAAGTGACCGTGTAGGGATTGACAACCCCTTATCGCGTTGGTTGCGAGGATTTATTTTCTTGTGTAGGTGCGAGGGACTCGTGTGTAGCCTCCTACTGTATTGATACCTTGGTTCTCAAAAACTGAGGGAAATACTTGCGCTACTTTGCTGCATCACCCTTTCCTCTTCAAGGGAAAACCAACGCAGTGCTCAAGAGGTAGCATACCCCTCTCCTCATTTATAGCCAGAGAGAGGCCAACCGCCGGCCTCCACGATCGCCGGTAATGATGGTTTTTTTGCATGCAGCAGGGACTCGTCAAGTCGGGCAGTTGCCGAGGCAGCATGGTGAAACAGAGACGCACACGTCCTGTTAATCGCCACACGTCAACCAAGGCCGCAGGCTATTGGGGCCCGCGGCGCTCTGCACTTGCCCCTTGGCTTTGCCTCGAATCCAAGTCCGAGCGCGCCTTGGGCCCGGGGGCTACTGTCGACGTCCTGGGAATGAGGGTACCCAGACTTGCCTACATGCAGCCCAGGGTGTGGCTCATCCAGTGGACTTGTACGGCCCATCTTCATCAACAACTACTCAAGACCCTCGCGAGGGGCCAAGCCTCGCAAGGCGGACGACACAATATCTCCTCAGTGGCGGCCCCCCTATGCTGGCTCCTGAGTAGCAGAGATATCTATGCAAGGGGCACCTCGCGAGGTTCGCATGACGTGAGACATGACGACCAAGGCCAGGCGGGCGCCAGCGGGCGCAGAGTACTTGTTGCATCTTTGCTGCTAAAGGGGCAAGAGCAGGCAAGGAGTCCCGAGGCATCAGGCAAAGGTTTCCATATTGGTGCAACGGGACCAAGACCAGCATGACAACAGGACGGAGGTCACCGCGGAGCCCACGACGGCGTCACCACCAGAGCCTTTGGCAGGCGAAGACCACCTTTTGTCAGGATAACTTGTACTAGTTATCCCCCTTCAAACTGGCCATTGTGGGATCCCTTCTCGCCTAATATTTGGGAAGAGGACCCGAGCCTCTATAAATAGGACTAGCCACCACCATAGGAGGCAACTAATCTTGGACTGGATCCATTCTGCCAAGGCCACCACACTAGCTCACTAAGCTCAAGAACACCTCTCCTTAGGAGGATGTTCTTCCCTTGTACTTGTTCATCCTCAGCCTGCAAGGCAATCCACCACACCACACTGGAGTAGGGTATTACACCACAATGGTGGCCCGAACCAGTATAAACCCTCGTGTCTCTTGTTCTCTGGGTTCGTTGAATTAAGCCTCGAGATCATTGCGAGAGCGAGCTAGAGAGAGAGAGAGAGAGAGATCTTTGCGCGCACCCCACTGTTGGAACCTCAAGGGTTTGCCGGAACCCAGAATCCGACAGCAAGACCCTCATCGACGGCGGAGCCGGCCTCAACGTACTCTCCGTGGAAGCTTTCGACCTACTTCACGTGCCACATGGACGGCTCCGCCCCACCAAGCCATTCTCCGGGGTCATCGACGGCTCAACCAGCTTCTGGGGTAGATCCGCCTCCCCGTCACCTTCGGCACCCGCGACAACTAACGTACCGAGCTTATCGACTTCGCCATTGCCCGCATCAGCCCCTCGTACAAGGCCATTCTCGGGTACCCAGCCCTAGCCAAGTTCATGGCAGCAACTCACCCCGCCTACAAGCTCATGAAGATGCCGGGGAGCAGTGGCGTCCTCACCATGGCCGAAGACATCAAGGAGGCCCTGACAGCCCTCAAGCTCGCCTTCAGGACCGCGGCGGCAGCACGCCCAGCTGATGAAGGGGCCCCTGACGAAGCAGTTGTTCTCTCAAGATCGGGCCGAGACGAAGCAGGTGCCGGTTGACAAGGACGGGGCATCAGGAGCCACCTTCACCATAGGTGCCAACCTCGCCCCAGACCAAGAAAAGGCGTTGGTCGATTTCTTGCGCGCATACAAGGAAGTGTTTGCATGGGAGCCCAAGGATCTGGTCAGAGTCCCAAGGGGAGTAATCGAGCATCACCTAAGGGTGTGCCCCCAATGTACTCCCGGTGAAGCGGAGGGCATGGCGGCAGTCCACGAAGAAGCAGTCGTTCATAGTCCAAGAGACCCGCAAGCTGCAAGATGCTGGTGTCATTCGGGAGGTGCACTACCCAGAATGGTTGGCGAACCCGGTCATTGTTCCCAAGAAGGGCAGGAAGGAATGCACGTGCGTCAACTTCACCAACCTTAACAAGGCTTGCCCTCAAGACGCCTTCCCGCTTCCGCGCATCGACCAGATCGTCGACTCCACCGCCATGTGCGACCTGCTATGCTTCCTGGATGCATTCTCAGGCTATCACCAAATGAAGATGGAGGTGCAAGATGTTGATAAGACGACTTTCCTGACCTCATGCGGGGTGTATTGCTACACTTACATGCCTTTTGGGCTACATAACACCGGGGCTACCTTCCAGCGGCTGATGCACATCGCCTGGGCCAACAACTCGGGAGGAATGCAGAGGCATATGTAGACGACATAGTGGTGAAGTCTTGGGAGGCGAGGACCCTCATCGAAGACCTGGAAGAAATGTTCGCCAGTCTGTGCAAGGTGGACCTGCGGCTTAACTCGAAGAAATGTGTGTTTGGTGTCCCCTCCGACAAGCTATCGGGCTTTTTGGTGTCGCACAGGGGAATTGAGGCAAACCCGAAGAAGGTCAAGGCAATAGAAAGGATGAGTCCGCCGCAGACTCGTAAGGAAATGCAAGAGTTGGCGGGTTGTGTGACCTCGCTGAGGCGCTTCATGTCAAAGCTGGGGGAGCGCGCCCTCCCGTTCTTCAAGCTGATGAAGAAGAAGGGGCCGTTCGAGTGGACTCCGGATGATGGGGCCGTTCGAGTGGACTGCGGAGGCTGATGCGGCATTTCAAGACATCAACAGATACCTCACCAGGCCACCAGTGATGGTGGCGCCGTGCCCTCTTGAGCCCCTGGTGCTTTACCTGGCCGCTACGCCTCACTCTGCCAGCGCGGCGCTGGTGCCGTCCGAGGGAGCCCAACTGCTGGCCCCCACGATCACATGCAACGTTGGTTTTCCTCCGCATGCAGCAGAGTCTCGTCAAGTCGGACGGTTGCCGAGGCAGCATGGCGAAGCGGAGACGCCCACGTCCCATCAATCGCCACATGTCAACCAAGGCCTCAGGCGATTAGGGCTCCCGGCACTCTGCACTTGCCCCTTGGAATCGCCTCGAAGCCAAGTCCAACCGCTCCTTGGGCCCAGGGGCAACTGTCGGTGTCCTGGGAACGGGGGTACCCAGACTTGCCTGCCTGCGGCCCACGGCGTGGCTCTATCAACGGCCCGGTACATCCCAGCTTCGAGCATCAAAAACTCAAGGCCCACATGAGGGGCCAAGCCACGCGAGGCGAACGACACCAAGACCTCCACGAGGGGTGGCCTCGCCAGGCTGGCTCCCGATGAGCGGAGATATCAATGCAAGCTGCACCTCGTGAGGTTCACATGACTTGAGCCATGACGACCAAGGCCAGGTGGGCGCTAGCAGGCGCGGTGTACCAGTTTCCCCTTTGGTGCTAAGGAGGCAAGCGCAGGCACGGGGTCCCGAGGAATCAGGCAAAGGTTTCCATTCCGGTGCAACAAGACGAAGACTGCCAAGACGGAAGGACAGAGGTCATCACGGAGCCCACCGTAGCGTCACCACGAGAGGCTTTTGCAGGCGAAGACTACTTTTGATAGGATAGCTTGTACTAGCTGTCCCCCTTCGAATTTGGACGTTGTGGGATCCCTTCCCGCCTACATTTGGGAAGAGGACCAAGGCCACTATTAAATAGGACTTAGCCACTACCATAGAGGGGGGATCATTCAGACCAACCTCACACCCACCATCTCATCGAGCGCAAGAACACCTCACCTCCTGAGGCTGTTCCACCACTGTACTACTTCATCCTCGGCCCCTCAAGGCAATCCACCACAAAGCTGGAGTAGGGTATTCCACCGCAAGGTGGCCCGAACCAGGATAAACTGTTGTGTCTCTTGTCCATTAGATTCATCGAGCTAGGCTGTGGGATCGGTGAGCAGGCAGACTAGGGAGGACGAGTTCTTTGCACGCACCCCAGAGTTTGAAGCTCTCAAGGGGCTACGGAACCCTAAATCAGACACGTTCTGATTAAAGGGTGATGCTATGATATAGTACAATACTCTTGCTCCTGGTTGTGTGCGTAGTCCCCAGGATATGATTTATTACATCTCTGAAAAATATTTTGCTGCTCATAAGAAACAAGCTGCTTTATAGGAAATATTTAACTTTGCCTGATCATCCTCTTAAGAAAAATGAAATACTTGATATCTTATATAATGGACTAACTGACGCTTCTAGGGACTTCCAAGATATTTGTGCTAGTTGTGTTTCTAGGGAACAAACTGTTGAACAAGCTGAGAAAGTATTGAATAATATATTGAAAAATTATGATGATTGGACCAGAAGATATGCAAGAGGCAAAGAAAAGTAGGAAAGAAAAAGGTATTAAAGTAGAGGGTCTTAAAAACTTACCTCCTATTGAAGAAATACATGGACTTGACACACCACCTTCTAAGGTTCTAGAGGTAAATTCTTTCATAAAGTTTGATGAAAGTGACATCCCTTACAATAAACATCCTAGTCAATGCCTTTATGAAATTGGTAGGTACAACATCAACCAAGATCACTTCAATGCAAATGTTATGAAACAATTGAAATAACACTCTGATATGATTGTTCGCTTGAGTAACTTGTTATTTACAATTACTAATGATGTAAGAGCTTTAGGAAAACATGCCTCCATGGTTCAAACTCAACTAGAACAAGTTGCTAAATCTGAAAGAGAATTGCATGATGAAATGAACAATAATATAAATGATGATGTTGTTAGAGTAATGACTAGAAGAGGTAGAATGACTTAGGAACCACTTTATCTTGAGGGACACCCTAAAATAATTGAACAAAACTCTCAAAGAATTAACACTGATGGACCCATTCCTCGTAAAAGAAGAAGAAAAATAAAAGTGATAGGATTTTGCATATCTCTAGTGAACTTGAAATAGAAAAACCTCCTCATAATAATAATGATGTTTCTATTTGTGTGCTGAAACTCAATTTGTTAATGAACATTCATCTAGTGATAATGAAAAAGAACCAGATAAGGATGTTGAAATAGAACCAGTTGTTGATCTTGAGAACCCACAACCTAAAAATAAAAGATATGATAAAAGAGACTTTATTGCTAGAAAACATGGAAGAGAAAGAGAACCATGGGTTAAAAACCCATGCCATTTCCACCTAAATCAACTAAGAAAAAAGATGATGAAGAATTCGAACGCTTTGCTGAAATGATTAGGCCAGTCATTTTGCGCACTCGCTTGATTGATATTTTAAATATGACTCCTTAAGCAAAATACATGAAAGACATCATCACTAATAAAACAAAGATACCAGAAGCTAAAACCTCCAACATGCTTGTGAATTATTCTTTTAAGGATGAAGTACCTAAAAAACATGGATATTTGGGAATACCAACTATACCTTGCTCCATCAAAAGAATTTATGTTAAAACTGCTTTGTGTGATTTAGGAGCTGGCGTTAGTGTTCTCCCTTTTACTTTATCTGAAAGACTTAAACATCTTTGCAAATGGATGATAAATCAACTACCATACCTATCGGTATTTCTGAGGATATCCCTGTTGTTGTTGCAGATGTTACTATCTTAATAGACTTTGTTATACTTGAGATGCCCGAGGACGACAACATGTCGATTATCCTCGGTAGACCTTTTCTGAATATTGCAGGGGCTGTTATTGACTGCAATAAAAGCAAGGTCACTTTTCATATCAATGGTAATGAGAATACGGTGCACTTTTCGGAGAAACGATTCCAAGTGAGTGGTATTAATGTTATTGAAAACTCTTTGACACTCACTATTCGAAGTTTTCAACTACCTCTACATACTGCTAAAAAGAAATATGATATAGTTATTGTCGGGTACATGCACATCCCTGTTGGTGTAACTTAGTGTTTTACGGAAGTTCTTATGTTTCATCCTAATCGAAGGTGGTTGTTAATAAGACTTGATCAAGCTTATCAATGGATCATTTTTGAGAGGTATGAAGTTGATGAATTTAGTAGGCACTACATTTCGTCCTTACCATTTGTTCTCTGTTTTTATTAGTTAAATAAAATAAAATGCCATGTTTATCCTGTTATCTGGATTTCCCGTGCAATAAAAAAATGACTCAAAAATAAAAGTGCTCAGAATGCCCTGAAAAATTAATACGATTTTTTTCTGAATATTTCTGATTTTTTTTGCAAATAACATCAGAGGGGGTGCACCTGGTGACCACAATACACCAATGCGCGCCAGCAACCCCAGGCGTGCCCTGGTGGGTTGTGGTCCCCACGTGGGTCCCCTCACTTATCTCTTTAGCCCATGTCATCTCCTACCGCCAGAAAAAAAATCACCATTGCTCATGCATCCTTATGAGTAGTTGCTATCATTCTTGTGATGTTTTATTCACAATAGTTTTATGGACTAAATTTTCAGAATTTTATCTATATGAATAAGATGAGTTTCTTTAGGGAGTTTGCCTCCAAGAAAAATGCTAAGGGAGTGATTGGGGAATCATCGAACAATGACCTCCATACTCGGAGAAGGGCAGAGGTGCGGCAGTGTGAATGGCCGCATAATCCCTTCATGGATGGGGACGGGATCCCCCAAGAGTTCACCCAATTCGCTGAAAATGCCGGGCTAACCAACTTCATCGCAGCTGAGTGTGAACAATTCCATCTCCTTACAAATTCCCTCGTGGAAAATTTTCATTTTCTGAGTAGGAATAATCCCCCTGAGGTGTAGTTTAATTTATATGTTGAAACCCATTAGATACCACTCACTGACTTTTGTGATATATGCTTGATCCTTTCTGATGGGGCAATAAGAGAGCCTAGACCTGTAGAGTCTGAGGAATTTTTTGGCACTCTGACAGTGGGAGATGAGCGAGGTGTATCGAGTGTTACCGCCACTTGCTTGCAGTTTCCTTCTGTGCATCACTTTGATTTATTCATTGCTAAGTGTTCAATTGCTAGAGAAAAGGTTTGTGCACTCAGTGACCCCGACATCACCATTTTATGATGTGCACTATACGGCGATAACACGTTTAGCCTAGGGGCTATTATTGCACGTCGCCTGGACCTTAAGAGAACCAAGGGCAAGATTCATGGCGGTATTTATGCTACCCGCTTAGCGATTCACTTTAACGTTTAGATATGCCAACATGATTACCCTCTGCCCAAGGTTTATCTAGATCACCACGGAATGGTGGCTCACCAGTTTACTAATGAGGCTGACTCTATTCATAATATTCGTTATGACCTGGTTTACAGTATGGAAACCCGTGATATTATCCCATTGCTCGCACCTACTTTGTTTGATTCTATTGCCAGGGGAGGAGACAGGGTCATGCCAGCGGACATTATTGCCTACCGGAATGAGCAGACAACGGCAGAGGAGGAGCACCAGGAGTGAGACGCTCAGGTGCCACCACTGCAACACTTCAAGATGGGACCGGATGGCTACTACGAATGGTGATTACCAAGAGAGGACAAAAGCGTAAGCTTGGGGGAGTACGTATTTCCACCGACATTACATTCATGTTCACACAGTTCATTCCAGTTTTTGGTGTTCACACTTTTTCATTGTATTATCCATGCTGGATTTATTTTCTCGCTTTCTTCTTATGTGTTTGAAAATTTTGAGAAAATCAAAAAAATTTGTTTCTTGCTTCTTTTTAGTTTTTTCTTTCTAGTTTAATTAGTTGTAGTATTAAAAAGAAAACCCAAAAAGATTTCCTTGTTCTTTTTTGCTTGTTGGGAGCTTTCCCATGTAAATAGTTTTTCTCGTTTTTGCTTTTCTTTCTTTAATTTGCTTTCTACAAGAAAAACTAAAAACTCCAAAAAAAATCAGTGTGTTTCTGTGAAATTCTTTTCTGTTTATTAAGTCATACCGAGGAGAAGACAACGATGAAAATGTTGAGTGGCTCTCATATGCATTATTGTTGATCTAACAAAGAGCCCAAATTGCTTCGTCTTCTCCTTTTGAATAAAATGTTTGCAGATTCCATCTTAGTCCACAACACCCTTGCACTATTTATTATTTTCATATCATTCGGTCGTGCAAGTGAAAGGAAATAATGATGATATTTGATGAATTGGCTATGGCAGAGAGAAACGTGTATGAACTCAACTTGTTCTGTTTTTGTAAATATGTTTAACCTAGTATCCATGATTCAACATATTATGATTCAACATGTTTGTAATGAGAATTAGAGATTATAGTTTCTCATGCCATGCTTAAGTAGCTAGGAGTGGATACTGATTTAACTTGGATGTCAACATTGCATTAGAATGATTGTGATGTAGTATGATGAAATGATATCCTCCTCTGAATGTTTCAAGTGGCTTGACTTGGCACTTGTTCATGCATTTAGTTGAATCAAAACCAACATAGCCTCTATGATATTTATATTCATGGTGTTCATATGCTACTCATGCTAGCAATGTTCATTATTCATAATGCATATTCATGATTGTTTTCGCTCTCTAGCTGGCCGCTTCCCAACCTATTTGCTAGCCTTCGCCTGTACTAAGTGGGAATACTGCTTGTGCATCAAAATCCTTAAACCGAAGTTATTCCATATGAGTCCACCATGTCTACCTATATGTGGTATTACCCTGCCGTTCTAAGGAAATTTGCATGTGCCACCTCTAAAAACTTCAAATAAACATCTATTTTTGTGTGCCTGGATTGTTCATAGAGCGACAGGGGGTAGTCGGTATCTTCCAAGCTAAGCGGGTTATTATTATGATGAGTGTTTATTCACTCGTCCTTGCACGGGAGGGGTGGCAATAGGGATTCGTAGTCCCGAAATCAAATAATTTTAAATAATTAAATAAAACTCCCCCAGGATTGTTGTTGGTATGGACAGTACCCGTGGATTCTACTAGTCGTGGAGTGTGTTTGTTGGTGGAGGGGGAGTAAACCTTTACTTTTATCGCTTGGGAACCACCACTAATGTGTTTAGCATGGAAGATATTGAAAACTCTTGGTCGTGACGTAAGCAGGATGGGTGCATTTCCAAAAATTTCATTTATCTCCCTTTTTAAAACTTTGAGCTCTGGCAGCGCCGCAAATCCCTGCTTTCCTCAGCGAAGGGACTATCTATTTAATTTTGTGTTGAGTAATCACCTTCTCAAATAAGCGCCAGATTCTGAGAGCACTATTGTCATCGTCATGCATTGTGTATAGTTAATGTTGGATGCATCATGAGTGGATCTTTTCTACCATGAATTACAATGTTTAGTCGCTACTTGAACTTTGGAGGTGCTATGCATTTATGTTTTGTGGTCTCAGAAAGGGCTAGCGAGATACCACTGTTCTCCTATTTTATCATGATTGTTTTTGACAAAGTGTTGGAATTTGAGATATATTAGTATTGCTCGCTAGTTCATAATGCCATTGATCTGAGTTAATAATTTTTAAGAGTTATTGCTGATATGGTTAGTCATGATCTTTGCTGAAAACTTGGGTGCTACTTAAGCTTATTTATGTAAATAAGAACAAAAGAATTCTTAAAAGTTTTACTTTTTCACTTTCAGTTTATCAACTGAATTGCTTGACGACAAGCAAAGGTTTAGCTTGAGGGAATTGATACGTCTCCATCATATCTATATATTTTTCCTAAAGCTTTTGCTCTTGTTTTGGACACTAATTGGCATGATTTGAATGAAACTAACCCGAACTGACGTTGTTTTCAACAGAACTACCATGGTGTTGTTTTTTTACAGTAATAAAAGTTCTCAGAATGAAACAAAACTTTTTGGAGAATTATTTTGCAATAAAAGAAAAATACTGGATCTAAGAACCACCGCAGGGGGGCCCAGGTTGAGCACAACCCACCAGGGCACGCCACCACCTCCGGGCACACCCAAGTGGGTTGTGCCCACCTGGTGGCCCCGTACACCCTAATTGCAATTCCTTAAATACCTATTTCCGGAGAAAACAATCGAGGAGGAAGTTTGATCATGTTTCACGATACGGAGCCGCTGCCACCTCCTGTTCTTCATCGATAGGCCAGATCTGGTGTCCGTTCCGGGCTCCGGAGTGGGGGATCTTCGATCTTCGTTATCACCAACCCTCCATCGCCAATTCCATGATGCTCCCCACCGGGAGTGAGTAATTCCTTCATAGGCTCATTGGTCGGTGAGGAGTTGGATGAGGTTCATCATGTAACAGAGTTAGTTTTGTTCTGAGATTGATGTTGTTATGACTTTGCCATGCTTAATGCTTGTCACTTTGGGCCCGGGTGCCATGATTTCAGCTCTGAACCGTTTAAGTCTTCACCATTATATCTATATTCTAGATTCGATCTTGCAAGTCATATTCACCTATTACGTGTTCTCATCTGTAAACCCAGCGTGACGGTAACTGGGATACTTTTAGGTGATGACCGTAGTTTAAGGAGTTCATCTATTCACTATGTGTTAATGCTTTGTTCTGGTTCTCTATTAAAAGGAGGCCTCTATATCCCTTAGTTTCCTTATGGACCCCACCGCCACGGGAGGGTAGGACAAAAGATGTCATACATGTTCTTTCTATAAGCACCTATGACTATTTACGGAATACATGCGTACATTATATTTATGAACTGGAGCTAGTTTTGTATCGCCCTAGGTTATGACTATTATATGATTAATAGCATCCAGTGTATCCACCCATCCAATGCCTATGAATTTTCCATATATTGTTCTTTCTAAGTTACTACTGCTGCTATGGCTGTTACACTTGCTACAAAATCATTGCTATCACTGTTACAGTTACTGCTACTGTTACCACTGCTATCAGAACTATCATATTATCGTGCTACTAATCACTTTGCTACAGATAATTAATCGCCCAGTGTGGTTGAATTGACAACTCAACTTCTAATACTTGCAAGTATTCTTTGGCTCCCCTTGTGTCGAATCTATAAATTTGTGTTGAATATTCTACCCTAAAAAACTGTTGCTATCCCCTATACTTGTGGGTTATCACCCCAAAACCCTCAACCACTTTCGCTATCCAAATCTGTTCCAAACCCTACATTCCAACACGGCCCCACCGAATATTTCCTAATAAATCGGAGTCACCGATATGGTTCTCGGTCAGACCGGGATGGCTTGCCCAACTCTCTCTAACTTGTTGCAATTATTTAGGTCCCATCGAGTTTTGTAGTCCGTCCCACCGAGATGGCGTGCCAAACCTTCTGTAAACAGTTGCAATTATTTTGGTCCCACCGAGTTTTGCAATCGGTGCTAGCGAGACGGCGTGCCAACCTTTCTGTTGCCTTATTGCTTCATTTCGGTCATACCAAGTTGATGCAAATAGTGCCACCAAAATGAAGCCTTCCTTTGCCATTGTACATCGGTTCACCATAGTTGTTCCCTGTCGGCCCCATCGATATTTTCTAACGTTCATATATTTTACACAGGTCGGTGCCACCGGTATTTATGATCGGGGCCACCGAGTTGGGTCAAAAGTGTGTAACAGTTTGATTTTGTGTCGAGGCTATATATACCACTATTGGAACCAGAGAATTTGCCATCAGCCAGGTTTTTGCCGTCTGCTGGCAGAAAACAAACGGCAAAGAACTAGCTGATGGCAAAGATACAATTTGCCATCAGCCAATTCTTTGTCGTATGCCAGCGGACGGCAAAGAATCTTTGCCGTCCACTAGCGGATAGTAAAGAGATGGGTGGGGTCCAGTTTAGGCCAGCGTTGTAATGGCCCACCCCCCTCTTTGTTGTTTGCCAGCAGACGGCAAAGAGCCAAAAGGCAGACGACAAAGATGAACCTAGCTAACGGTCGTTCCCCCACCCCACCTAGTTAATAGGCATCCCCGCCCCACCCCTCTCGCTCTGTCCCGATCTCTCTCTCCCCTCACCTCACTCGTGCGCCGCCCCCGTAGCTGAGCCCGCCCTGCCGCTAGCCCGCCCGCCTGCCCCGCCCAGCGGACCCAGGCCACGGCAGTCGCCCTGCCCCGCCCTATTGTCGGAGCCGTCTCGCACAACCCCGCCCGGCCGCGGGAGCCGCACCGCCGCTGGCCCGCCCGCCCACCCCGCCCAGCATACCTAGGCCGGGGTGGCCGCCCTGCCCCACCCCATCGCAGGAGCCGTGCCGCACCGCCCCACCGTCAGAGCTGCACCGCCCCACCGTCAGAGCTGCACCGCCCCTCCCCGCGGCCTTCCTCCACCGCCCCTCTCAACGTGGCCTGCCTCCACCAGCCGACGTCGCCGGAGCTAGGTGAGTATTTGTCCTCTGTTTTTCTTCTTTTTTTTTCTTTTTTTAGATTTAGATTTAGTTTAGTTTATTATAATTTAGTTTAGTTTAGTTTAGGTTTAGGTTTAGATTTAGTTTAGTTTAGGTTTGGTTGAGGTTTTTTCTGTTTTTTAAGAAGAAAGATAAAAAAATAAGAAGTAGAAGAAGAAGAAAAGAAGGAAGAAGAAGATGAAAAAAGAAGAAGAAGTAGTAGAAGTAGAAGATGAAAAAAGAAGTAGAAAAAGTAGAAAAAGAAAGAAAAGAAGGAAAATTAGGTTGAGGTCAAGGGGTCGAGGGACGAGGGCTCGATGGTCGTCGAGGGGTCAAGTGTCGCCGAGGGGTCGAGGGTCGAGGATCGCCGAGGGGTCAGGGTCGATGGTCGAGGATCTCCGAGGAGTCGAGGGTCGAGGGTCACCGAGGGGTCGAGGGTTGCCGAGGGGTCAAGGTTCGAGGGGTTGAGGGTTGAGGCTCGCCGAGGGGTCAAGGGTCAAGGGTTTGAGGGGTCTACGGTCGAGGTTCTCCGAGGGATCGAGGGTCGAGGGTCGCCGAGGGGTCGAGGGGTCGCCGAGGGGTCGAGGGTCGAGGAACGAGCAGTGTGGATCATTTTTTAACAACTTGGCGATGACATCCTATTGTAAATTTTTAGTTGGGTTGATGGCAAAAACAATAATGCTATGTTACTCATCTTTGGATTTAAATGTGTAGTGGTTTTGTCGCTGCAAAGGTCTGTTGTTCGACGAGCTCCGCCCCTGCATTTGTGGGTGCGCACAAATGATACACTTAAGTTATATACATATTATTATTCATGTCAGTATTAATTCTTTATGTTGTACTAATTTCGTTAACACTTTGTCATGGCAGGTGTTGATAGATGGTGAGCGCGGGTAAGGAGCGCTCCGAGGCTCCTTCTTCGTCGGCGCGTGGTGGGAGTGGTACTACCGTTCCACCCGTACCTCTCCGGAGAGCGTGGTACGAGGGTATGGCTTCACCGGTGGGCGCTTCTTCATCGGCGTCGTTTCCAACCAAGAGAGGATGCCGGGGAGGGAGGAAGATAGGAGGTAGGGGAGGACGTGGCCATGGAAGAGGTAGGCAGGCTCCTACGCCTTCCTCGCCGCCACCCCTAGCCGATTCACCTGAGCACGGGACTGCTAGGGTGAACACGTCTGAGGAGGAGGCTACGTGGACTCCGGTCCACGAGCCTCGGGTCGAAGGGCCTTCGGTCCACGAGACTCCGGACCAGGAGATGTCCAGATGGGGTACCTGGCCGGATCCGCCTGAGGGGCCGAGTGGCCATGCTGATCGTGGCGGGGATCCAGCTGATAGCGAGGACGAGGTGGTTGAGGGAGCCACCGTCTACCAGCGTGGTTGTACACGGCTCCCGCCCCTGCCGGCGACCCGCGAGCAGAGGTGGTTGATTTTCCATGATGGGCAGAGGTAAGTGCATTTACTCTTTTTGTACCTTTTCCCTTCACATTTCTTCAAATATATCTAATGCGTTGGCCTTGTCATACTGCAGGTATGGACCATGCTCCGGAAATCCTTGGTGTGCTTTGCCAGCAAAACTTCCTTGGGTTTGTCATGTTGCCCGGTGGTGGGGATATACCCCACGGTATGACCCGGCCGGGAGTATGACCCAGCCGGACTTGGCCACTCACTAGTGACCCGCCTTGACTTGGCGACTCACTGAGTGACCCGCCCAGATCTCTCCACTCATTGATGACCCGGCCGGGCCTGGTGACTCATTGGTGACCTGGTAGGCAGGACAGAGGAGCGACAAGATCCGGTGGCCCATAAGGAGGCACATGGGAAGGCAGACTCATGTGATGGTGCGCCAGCTTGACAAAGAAGACATAAGGAATATTTTCTTATAAAGGAAGCAAGACCAGGACTCCACTTGAAATAGAGTAATCCTAATCCTAGTAGGACGAGTCATGTAAACCCGCCCGTCCAACTTATATAAGGAGGGACAGGGCAACCCAAGAGGGACAAGTTTACAAGTCTAGAGAGACAGACAAGTCAATAGCTCCCGAGATAGAGCACCCTTGTAATCGTGATCATCATCATCAATATCAATGAAGCAGGAGTAGGCATTTACCTCCGCCGTGAGGAGCTGAACCTGGGTAGAAAATCTCGCATCTCTCGTCCCACTCAACCCCTCTCCAGCTACTACATAGATGCGTTGGCCTCGCGACTAAGTCCTCACACTAGGACCTTTGCCGTGACAAATCCGCGACAGTTGGTGCCCACCGTGGGGCACATGCACGATGGTATTGAGTTTTTGGAGGGAATTTTTTAAGAATCAAGAAGCTCGCGATTGACCAGGTGAACAGGAGCCAGAGAACAAATCGTACAGGATAACCCGGCATGGGACAACTTTGCAGCAGGGTCAAAAAGTTCGTCATTTGAGATCAGAATCATGGTTCCGGAGCTAGCATATTCAAAATATGAGATGAGAATTAGGGATGTGCGTCGTACGCTGCTGCGTAGTCGCCAACGTTGATTTGACGCCTCCATCATCCGAGTACAGGTTTTGGAAAAATTGCTGAAGCCGTGTCAAAGATGAAACAGTGCAAGGATCATAATCAAGGGTGGTCAATGACAATTAGCAAGTGTCCAACCAACCATCGCTTTGTCCTACGTGAAAACCGTGTCAAAATCATTCGTCGAGACTGAGGCTGGTCATAGTGGGGAGTAACTTATACTAGTGTCATTCATATGACACTAGTCTAAGTTACTATCTTCATAGTGCAAAGTAACATATTAGTAGTGTCATATTTGGCTTCATTTATTGGCTTGTAGACTCATCTTGTCTTGGGAAGCGCTATGTTACAGTAACATATTACGTTACCACTTTTCACTAACTACATGCCACATAATCAAAAATTTCTCGAAGTGCGCTATGTTACTCCCTAAGTTACTCCCACTATGACTAGCCTAAGCATTATTTACGTGAAAGCTCAACTTTTGAGGAGCAACCTGTCCTACCAGGTAAAAAAAGGGGAGGCCCCGACCCGGATACGGAGGGTACACGGGCTTGGACTCGTCCTAGGACTCGCCTCATTCAACCACCGAGCCTCCGCTATCGCCGGTTCGCACCTCCAACCTGCTCGCCGCTGCCGAGTCACCGTTTCCCTGGTCTTGTCTCTGCCGCGAGCTGCCGGTGCGCCTTCTACTCATCCGCCCAGCTCGCCTGCGCCGCTGCCGTCCCTCGCGACTGTTCCTGCTGCTCCTGCCTCGCGCGCCACCTGGGTGCCTCCGCCCCTACCGCGAGGCCGCCTGTATGAGTCGCCCCGTCGCTGTGGCTTGCCGGCGCCGCCTCGTCTCGCCCTGAGTTTGAGCCGCCGTCGCCGCGGCATTACCTTCACATGCACCTACGCAGGTCTCCGCTTCGGTCTCCGCCACTTTCTTCTGCTCCGAGTCGGTCGCAGGACAGCACACACATGAGTCGTCCTCCGCTCGCTGGTTCAACGCCCGAGCGCCCGCTCGCCCACGCGGCCTTGGCTTCGGTCGGCTCCGGCCTCAGCCACGAGCCCTGGCTGCCCTCTGCTCTACTCCGGCCGGCTCCGGCGCCATCTTAGCCGCTAGCCTCCGCGAGGCTCCGTTGTTGTTGCTTGATGCACGACGTATGTTTCCGCCTCTGCTGTTGACCCGCCAATGCGTCCTCGCCTTCGTCTGCGAGCCGCCTCCGGGCTGTCTACCTCAAGCCAGCAGCCCTTCGTCGTCGCTGCCATGGCGGTGTCACTGGCAGCTGCACCCTCGCCGTTGCATCAAGTCTCCCGTTGGCCTCATCACGCTGCGGTCATTGTTGAGCTTCCACCTCTGCCGTGGCTCTGCAGTTTCAACCCACCCGAGGCCTCACGCCGGAACCTGCCGCTGTCAGGCCGCCGCCTTGTCTTCACCTCTAGCACCGCGCGTGCACTACAAAAAGAAGACACATCCATGACATTTTGGGCCGAACGAAAATCTTTTCTGTCATACTTATGACACTTCTATGATGATAATTGTGACAAAACACAGTATCATCATGGATGTGGTGGAGTCCTATTTCTATGACAAAAATTCATGACAGAAAATGGGCTTTTCGTGCTGGGCGGGCCGGAGACGAGGCTGCAAGACATTCTTTGGGCCGTCCATGATGGAAAAAACCGTGGTAGAAGCAAGGGCGCGGAAAATATCGGGGAGTCCCCGGTTACGGTGGGTGGTCGGGGGCCGAGCGATGCACGTTTCTCTCATATGTACGCGCGTGTGTGCGAGGCGTTGGGCTCTAACTGAACCCGAGCAAGGCGTTGGGCTCTAACTGAACCCGAGCGATTGCACTGCAGGCTACGCGTTACTGAACCCGAGCGATCGATCGATGGCTGTTAACTGAACCCGGTCGAGCGATTGCTTCGCTACTGCTACTAACTGAAGCCGATCGATGCTGCCTTTGGATGAACATTGAGCGTTCGGGGGGGGGGGGTTGGATGAACAGTTCCCAGTGGGGGTGGATGAACAGGACCCCGTGGCGTTGCCTCTGGATGAATGCCGGTTGGGGCTGGATGAAGAGGATCCCGTGGAGGGCAGGAGGAACAGGACCACCCCATGCAGGGCAGGATGAACAGTAGACGGTGGAGGCTTGGATGAACAGTAGCCTGTGGAGGGGTGGTTGAACAGGAGCCCATGGAGAGGGCTGGTTGAATAGTAGCCGGTGGAGTAGCGCGCAGTGGAGGCTGGATGAACAGGAGCCCGTGGATGAACAGTCGCAGGTGGAGGCTGGAGGAGGTCGACGGTTGATGAACAGTAGCCCGTGGAGGCTGGAGGGGGTCGACGGTGGAGATGACCAGTGTCCCGTGGAGTCCCATTTTGCGGTACGCCACACCCCTCCCGATGAACAGGACCCCCGTTTCGAACGTAGCGCTCTAACACAAGTACGTTTCCTCCGTTTTGCGGTACGCCACACCCCTTGTCACATCCCTAGCTTCTGGTAATGCACTAGGCTAGCCTCATGTGTGCATCATGTTTAATCTTGAAAGAAACTTGAAATGGGGTTTGCCTAAACCCCATGCATCAAATTAATTCACTAGGTCCACCTAAAACATTTTCAGTAAATCCAAATGGCTTTCAAAAAATGTTCATCATTTATGGAAAATGTTTTAAACAGTAACCAGAGGTGATGCACATTTTTCCATGACATATTTGGGCTCTGAATTAAATCATACTCTATTTGCAATTGGGCATTTAAATGCTATATATTATTTTAAGTGCTCAATTAATTCTGAACTTAAGTGAGGGCTGTTAGGAATAATCCAAACAGAGCCCAAAATTATCTTCAGGATTTTAGAAAACGTTTTGGTATTTTTAATAAAGCTCAGAAGTTGCAAAAAAATAGAAAAACAAAAAAACAGAAAATTAAAAGGAAACTAACTTACCTGGCAAAGCCACCAGCCGGCCCACCTGGCGGCCCAGCGCTGTGCTGGCCCATGCCAGCCAGCTGCTTCATCCCCACCAGGCAGGCAGGGAGGTGATGCCGGCGTGCGCGATCTCGCCACGACGCCAGCTGCTTGCCGCCCGCGCCCCTGGACACTTGGGCGAGCTCCACGTCGCCGCCCCGACCCCGCAGACACCTCCATTCTCCCCCCAACGCCTCTCCCTCGCCTCTCCTCACCATGGCCGACGCTGTCGTACCCGCGCCACCGTAGTTCTTGTAGCCACCGTCGTCCTCGCGCCGCCCCGTCGTGTCCCTGAGCTTCACCGCCGTCCGCTAGGCCGAGGTAGCCAAGCCCCGAGCGCTCGCACGCTCTGCACCGCCTCCTTCGACCTTGTCTTCACCGAACACCGCCGGAGATCCCCATCACCGTCTGCTCCGCCGTGACCGCCGTGAGATCAGCTACCTCCCCATCCTTCCCGTTACTCGCTCTCGAACACCGTAGCGACCGCATGAAGATCAACCGCATGCGCCGCCGCCGAGCTGGTCGCCGACGTGACTCCGGCCATGCAAAAGGGCCTCGCCACCCTGCCCGTTAGCCTCACCGCACTCGCAGGAACCCGTAGCACCACCGCACGCCCCTTGCCGTGCCCCCTAATGACGAGCCCGAGCTCGCCCGAACTCCGGCAGCCGCACAGCTCGTCGTCGGCGTCATTTTCGGCGACCCCGAGCCCCACCGCCACCACCACCCGACGCGGCTCACTCCTAGCTACCCGTAGATGGTCTCTGCCGCCCATTTGGTCGTCCGAGGACGAATCTCGCACGGCCCCGCCGGGTTTGACCTCGCCGGTGGCTAAACGCCTGCGAGATGACCCTGCTGACCCAGTTTGACCCCGGGTGGGCCCAGTTTGACCTCCCCTGGGTCTATGACAAGTGGGACCCGCCTGCTAATTAAATTAGGATTAGGACTAACTAAAAATTAGTTAAACTAATGACACTGACACGCGGGACCCACTGGTCAGCTTTGACCTGGACCGTTCCCGTTGACTGCTGACGTCACCCTGACGCACTGCTGACGCAATAAATCATTTACTGGATTTATTCTTATATAGAAAATTCCAAAAAATGTTGTAAACTTCAAAAATTCATAGAAATTAATCTGTAACTCCAAATGCAAAGATTTATATATGAAATTTGATTAGAAATATCCAATCTTTCCATCTATAATGGTTTCATGCATATCAAAACACCTTAACCTTGCTGTTTAAGTGAAACAAGTTAATGCACCTTTATGACATCATAAAATGGGTTTGCATTTGAAACTTTGGTTCAAATGGACTCATTTTAATCTGTTCTAGCTTGCATTAGCCCAAAGCACATTCATATTGCCATGTCATAGCATGCATCATATTGTTGCATATCGTCATGTGTTGATTGTGTTCGATGTATCTTTCGTGGTAGGTTCTGGCTACGAGGATACCCTCGATTATCCGACTGAAGGGCAGTATCCTACTACCACTCCATCAGGCAAGCAAAACCCCCTTGTTCATTCCGATACAATCCCACTCTCTCGCTTCTACTCTCTTTTACTGCATTAGGACAACAACGATTCAACTGTTACATGCTGTGGTAGTTGAACCCCTTTCCTCTGCATGACCTGTCATTGCCACAGTAAATAGATGAAACCCACTAGCATGAGTAGCAGTTGTTTGAGCCCTGATGTGCCTACTCATTCATGCTTGTTTGTCATGCCTGCTACTGCTTAGAGTTGAGTCAGGTCTGATTCATCGGGGATGAATTGGAGGTGTGTGAACATGTATTACTGTTGAGAGCTAAGTGTGTGAACACGATTTGGTAAAGGTATCGATGAGAGGCCATGTAGGAGTACATGGTGGGTTGTTTCATTGAAGCCATCCTTAGGAACTGAGTTCTGTGTTTGTGATCCTTGATCAGCTACTACCACACATTGGGATCCTTAAGTGACTCTCTCGGCTTCTTAACCACCCTTGTCCTTTGTCCAGGAGTTGCAAGTAGTTTCTGGTGTTTGTAGTATGCTGGAGGCCGTGCGCAGCGCTGACCCGAGGGGTGAGCTGTGATGCGGTAGGCACATGGCCGGGCATGCCGAGCGCACGTTTGGTGTCTCGGAACCCTGTACACATCGTTCGAGGCCGTATGTGGAAACCTCGGCCGGACTCCCAGCGGATGGAACCTGAATAGGCGATAAACCTATACTAGAGACTTGAGTGTTTAGGTAGGCCGTGGCCGACACCCTCGCTGGGCTTCCGCTTGAAGGTTGCCAAGTACATGTCGTGTAAACGGCGATAAGTGGTGAGAGCGTGTGTGAAGAAGTACACACTACTACAAAAACAGCTATAGCCAATATGGACACTAATGGCGCACTGTACATGTGGTGCGCCATTACTAGTTAGTGTGAAAATACTAATGCCGCACCACATCCACGGTGCGCCATTAGTAAAATATTTTTTATTTTTTTTATTTTCAAAACTACTAATGGCGCACCAGGGGATAGTGCGCCATTACTAGTTAAACTAGTAATGGCGCACCACTCCCACGGTGCGCCATTAGTAATTATGTTTCAAAACTTTTATTTTTATTTTATTTTTTATAGTACTAATGGCGCACCGTGGGTGTGGTGCGCCATTACTAGTTGAACTAGTAATGGCGCACCACTCCCACGGTGCGCCATTAGTAGTTTGGCCCAAACATTCCCCCGAATGCACCACCACCCCCCCCCCCCCCCCCCCCCCCCGTGGACCGCCTTTTCAGTTTCAAAAAAATAAAAGAAAATGATAGAAATGTCGAAAAAATAAAAGAAAATAAGATTCCCATGTGATATGTTGTCTAGTTGTTAGCAAAATTTAAAAACATGAATTTTTGACTTTTTTGCAAAATCTCTCGAGAATTTGTAAAATGGGCATAACTTTTGCATACGAACTCGGATGAAAAAGTTTTTTATATGAAAAATCATCTACTCGAAAAGATACATCCGAATTTAACGGGGGGACCCCGTTAAACATTTTCAAAATCCTCAAAAACCTAACAGAAAAAGATACAGGGCTTTTAAGATCTGGAGAGGGAAAAAAATTCAAAAATATTCAAACTTACTAATGGCGCGCCTGCCCACGGTGCGCCATTACTATCTTCCCGCCTTCAAAATTCAAAATAAATCAAAAACATAAAAAAAGAAGTTAGTAATGGCGCACCTGCCCACGGTGCGCCATTACTATGCCGTATATATGGCTGGCCGTGGTCCTCTCCTCCTTACCTCTTCATTCTTCTCCTCCACTCCACCTCTCCTCCACTCCATCTCCTCCTCTCCTCCACTCCATGTCCCGTTCTCTCCTCCACCATACTACCCTCCTCCTCTCCGGCGACCTCCTCCTCCTCCTCTCCGGGGACCTCCTCCTCCCTCCTCTCCTCCCCTCCCCTCACGGTTTCTCCTACCTCCTCTCCGGTGAGCTCCTCCTCCCTCCTCTCCGATGAGCTCCTCCTCCCTCCTCTCCTCCCCTCCCCTCATGGTTTCTCCTTCCTCCTCTTCGATGCTCCGGTGAACTCCTCTCCGGCGACCTCCTCCTCCTCTCCGGCGATGTAAGCGAGCGCCTCTCCGGTGACCTCCTCCTCCTCTCCGGCGATGTAAGCGAGCGCCTCTCCGGCGAACTCCTCTCCGGCAAAAGAACACGTCAAAAGAACGTACAAGATCCAAAAACGAGAACAAAATTTGAAAAAATATCGTGCAAAAAAACGAGCAAAAAATGGGCAAAAAAATCGCGATCCAGATCCAAATTCAAAATTGAAAAATACTAATGGCGCACGGTGCGGGTTAGACGGTGCGCCACTAGTAGGCCTTTTCCTAGTAGTGACACCCCTGCAGGGTTAACATCATCTATTCGAATAGCCGTGCCCGCGGTAAAGGACTTCTCGGTTGCCTGTACAGTTCATAGACAAGTGAAAGTGGATACTCTAAAACTCGCAAGATAAGCGTGAGTGCTATGGATGGCCTTCTCGTAGGGAGACGGGAGCGGCTCCATAGTGGTGTATTGATATGGTGAATATGTGGACTCGTGTGCGCCACCTCAAAAGAGTTACTTGTAGTCATAGTTTAGGATAGCCACTAAGTCAAAGCTGGCTTGCTGCAGTCAAACTCCACCACCCCTTTGTTGATACTGATGCATATGTAGCTAGTTCTGATGTAAGTCTTGCTGGGTACATTTGTACTCACGTTTGCCTATTTTATGTTTTGCAGAGAGACGTCAGTCTCGTTAGTAGTTGCGTGTGGACTTCGACGTTTAGCTTGGTACCTCAGCTACTATCTTGTGCCCTCTGCAGGATCTGGTAGATAGTCAAGCTTCTCAGCCTTTTTCATTTGTAGATGTCTGTACTCAGACATGTTAAGCCTCCGCATGTGCTTTGACTTGTATGCTCTGAATGTTGGGTCATGAGACCCATGTTTGTAATATCTCGCTCCTCGGAGCCTAATGAATAAATACTATGAGTTGTAGAGTTTTGTTGTGATGCCATGTTGTATTTACACATATCGAGCATATTGTGTGGATGATTGAAATGCTTGGTATGTGTGGGATCCGACAACCTAGTTGTTTATCCTTTGTAGCCTCTCTTATGGGGAAATGTAGTCTTGTGCTTCCATGAGCCATACTAGTCCGCTACAGCCCGGTTCACCGGAGTCCTGCTAGCCCAGCACTACTGCTCCGGAACACTTGACTGGACGGCATGTGATTCAATTAGTTCCTGTGTCTGTCCCTTCGGGGAAATGTCACGCGGTGATATCCGGAGTCCTGCCTAGCCTGCTACAGCCCGGTTCACCGGAGTCCTGTTAGCCCAATGCTACAGCCCGGATTCGCACGCTGCTGACCGACATGCTCGATGTTGATTCATGTATGCCTGTCCCCGTAAGTTAGTGCCACCTTGGGTTCATGACTAGTCATGTCGGCCCGGGTTCTCTGTCATATGGATGCTAGCGACACTATCATATACGTGAGCCAAAAGGCGCAAACGGTCCCGGGCCATGGTAAGGCGACACCCGTGGGAATACCGTGCGTGAGGCCGCAAAGTAATATGAGCTGTTACCGGCTAGATCGATGTGACATGGAATCGGGGTCCTGATAGCTTTGGTATCAGAGCCTGACTGCCTGTAGGATTACCAAGCCAAACTGGTCGAAGTTGAGTCTAGAAAATCTTTTGTTATGTAAGGGAATTGATTGTGGAAGGGAACGTAAGGCTCTTTTTACTCCTTTACCTTACGCCTTCTGATCTAAGTCATCCTCTTCTTTCCTACGTGGGTTAAGGACTAGGATCTCATCTCTCTATTAGGTTCACGTGTTACTAATCCGTAGAATCTTAGGATTGTTTGTTCCAGGCCTCAGTTCAGTTTCTACTACTTTTAGTATGTTGTTAGTTGAACCAGAACCTTGATATGATGTTGTTAAGTGACTATGCAAATCCTTGTGAATGTCTCAAATCTCTTTCTGAGCATTTACAGCCGTTATGCTATCCGAGTCATCCCAGGTTTCTAAATAGTCTGAAACATTTGCAAATTCCTTCTTTCTGTTCCCGATGTTCCATTATGCCAGATTAACCACACTAAATGCCGAGTTGAGGTACTCTATTGCCTCGACATATATGTTGGAGCTATTATTATGACCCTAGGTGTCTTAGAGGATGACCAGGTAATCTAGCCATGTTTTGTGTTCCCAGTGTGATGAATCTGGCCATCATTCTCGAAAGCATCCCGTGATGCCATTTAGATGGTAGGTATTCTACTCCTCGGTTCTTGAGCCCAAGATTCATCCTACTTACTTCATGTTGATAGTGTTGCTAGTTCCTTTAAGATATTAGTAACCTTTGTAATAGTCCACGAGGTATGTGGTATATCGTTCTTCCAAATAGCATGAACTGCGTATGGTAGAAGTTCTTGAGCCAAGGGATCACAAGAAGAGTGCTCTCGATGAGTTCCCCATTCTATATTGTGACTCTGCCAGTCCTACCTTTCTGCATGGATTATCCGGAAGAAACATGTTGAACTTGGTTCGACATACTAGTCTATGCATCCACAACTCAGAAAGTTATATGTTCCTTTGAGTTCTCCCTCTTCAATTGAATTCTAACCTTCATCTATCAATTAATAGTTAGGAGTAGTAGTGCATTCGTGTTCATAGATGCCTATTATTCTTGTGGTCCGTCGAGC
Source organism: Aegilops tauschii subsp. strangulata (assembly GCF_002575655.3). Lineage (NCBI taxonomy): Eukaryota > Viridiplantae > Streptophyta > Magnoliopsida > Poales > Poaceae > Aegilops > Aegilops tauschii. Next base: position 265,045,005 of record NC_053038.3, on the reverse strand, counting down.
CATTCTATTCTAGAATGACTAGGAGAAACAAACTCCAGTACCTCATCCATATCTAGGATTGGGTCGAATAGTTGTATTCCGTAGATCAATGCAAAACCAGCTTTTGTTCTGTTCTACCTTGGAGTATTACCCTATTTATGTCAAGAATATCATAGGAATTGCACCAACTGTCATGAATTCTTGACGCAGTGATACTCCTCGCCACCATCATTCATTTCTTGGTCCCGTGTTGTTGCAACCGGAATGCCGACAAGTGAACTATGATGTTTGAAATCAATACTCCTAGCAACCCCGTTGCTTGGTAGTTAATGGACAATAAACACATTCTTAGCGTGTTGGTTATTGAGTTATAATTCTAAGATTGATCGTGCTTCCTAGTCCATATTTTTGGTGCACCCTTCGATCAATGAGTTAGGATTGTGTAGTCCATCACTCTCCTGATCACATCGTCTTGCCCTGAAAAGCAAGATTGTTCTCGATCTTAATAACATGTCGGTGGATCTTGATTTTCCAAATATCTTCTTGGAAGTACCACCAGCTTGTCCCCTGACCGATATGTTGAGTTCGTGATCAAGTTGGTTTTCCAATAGACCACTCTTTCTCCAAGAATCTGTGTTGGATACCCCTGAGCTAGTTGGTTAAGCCAAACAACAACTTGGAGAGTTGGAAGATAAAAGCTTGCCTGACTTAGTTCATGTTAGGGGATATCTTTTTGTGTGTGTGTTTGTGTGTGTGTTGAAGAAAGATGATATCTTCATCGATTGGTCCTTGTGATCAGTTGTTGGACCTATTGTTGTATCAAAACTTTGATTTGAGTATGGGCTATCATCAAATCAAATCAGAACCAACGATGTTCATAATGTTGTCTTACTCGTGGTTGATCCCTTGAGCGTACACCATTATATCTTTTGGGTCTGACCAATGCTATCACTTGTTCACATAATTATGAATTCCATCTCCATGAAAAACTGGATGAATTGTTGTTGAGCCCATCAGCAACACTGCTACCTTCTCCATGATTCGTGTTAAACATCCAGCTAGTATTGGAAACTTTATAAGCATTATCTTCGTGTCCCGTTCATGAAGCATATGTTTGGATGGAAGTAGTGACTTCCTCTAATTCATGTGCATCTGATGCAAGTTACCGCCGTGGATTTGAGAAAGTCAATGATGCTTCTTTTGGAATCATCCCAAATCGGTCATGCATACGTGCGAAGTATTATGTGGTTCGGAGACTTGCAACCTTCGTTCTATATGTGTCCCTAGCACACCAAGCCACTGATTGATTTGTTCAAGGAAAAGGAGTTGTTGTGCAAATCCTAGGTCATGCACAAGACTTCGTTACCCTAGATGATGGTTCCCCACCTGAACTCGGTAGTGTTTTATCATAAGACTACTATGTGGTCATGCTTGTCTGGGACAGCGTGTTCACATGTGTTTAGCAGAACCAGCTCATGTTTTGGAGCTTACTATCTTAGTTCATTCCTCGAGAATCTCACAACGCCATCTTGTTGAATTGTGTTGCAAACTTTCTTTTTAGACATGTTGAGTCTGAATTATCCTATCACCAATCGGATCTGAATCTCAGGCATATGATGGTTGGAACATTCCCAACAGTTGCATTTTGTTCCTAGCTTGCACCGCCATTGTGCCAATTCCCCATGGGCTGCCCTTCTCGGTAGTTGCTGTCCAATATCATCTTCAAAAGTGGACTTACCATGGGTCCCATCCATTTCCGATGATAAGCAAAATCATCCATTGCATCCATTCTAGTTCGATTATGTCATCCTTTTGAACTCCTTCAAACGATCATTTGTGAATTTCCTTAGGCTGGTATAGAGAGTTCCAATGATCTTTGTATCAAAAGTAATTCTTTTTGCCACTTAAGGGATAATTCCACGAGTCACCCCCTCTGAGATGTCTCGTTTTGGTATCATGGCAAATCAACTCCTCGTTACTTTGACAACCGATCACCACCTCCTTATGTGTGAAATTGTTGTCTACCTAGTGAACCTTCGTCATCCGCTTCACACCATTCCTTTGGATGTATGTTTCGTGTCTCAGCTCGGGAGATGTTTCTACGTCTCATTCCGTGAGTTTATCTTCTGATCATTAGGATGATCCATCCATGTAGACACGTCTCGCTCTTTTGTTGTCGTGTTGGATGAAGATCTCGAAAGCAAAGATGTCAAGATCGACTTGAGTTATCAATCAACATCCTCGAGAAAGACATCTGGATCGTGAAGAATGTGTTAGCTTGTGTCCCTCTGTCCTCTTACCTCACGACTTGAATCTCGGGACAAGATTCTTGTTTAGTAGGGGTGAGTTGTCACATCCCTAGCTTCTGGTAATGCACTAGGCTAGCCTCATGTGTGCATCATGTTTAATCTTGAAAGAAACTTGAAATGGGGATTGCCTAAACCCCATGCATCAAAGGAATTCACTAGGTCCATCTAAAATATTTTCAGTAAATCCAAATGGCTTTCAAAAATGTTCATCATTCATGGAAAATGCTGTAAACAGTAACCAGAGGTGATGCACATTTTTCCATGACATATTTGGGCTCTGAATTAAATCATACTCTATTTGCAATTAGGCATTTAAATGCTATATATTATTTTAGGTGCTCAATTAATTATGAACTTAAGTGAGGGCTGTTAGGAATAATCCAAACAGAGCCCACAATTATCTTCAGGATTTTTGAAAATGTTTTGGTTTTTTAATAAAGCTTAGAAGTTGCAGAAAAATGGAAAAACAAAAAAACAGAAAAATAAAAGGAAACTAACTTACCTGGCAAAGCCACCAGCCGGCCGACCTGGCGGCCCAGCGCTGTGCTGGCCCGTGCCAGCCCGCTGCTTCGTCCCCGCCAGGCATGCAGGGAGGTGACGCCGGCATGCGCGAGCTCGCCACGGCGCCAGCTGCTTGCCGCCCGCGCCCCTGGACACCTGGGCGAGCTCCACGTCGCCGCCCCGACTCCGCAGACACCTCCATTCTCCCCCAACGCCTCTCCCTCGCCTCTCCTCACCATGGCCGACGCTGCCGCGCCCGCGCCACCGTAGTTCTCGCAGCCATCGTCGTCCTCGCACCGCCCCGTCGTGTCCCTGAGCTTCGCCACCGTCCGCTACGCCGAGCTAGCCGAGCCCCGAGCGCTCGCACGCTCTGCACCGCCTCCTTCGACCTCGTCTTCACCGAACGCCGCCGGATATCCCCTTCGCCGTCACCGCCGCACCAGCTCGTCCCCGACCTCGCCGTCTGTTCCGCCGTGACCGCCGTGAGCTCAGCTACCTCCCCATCCTTCCCGTTCTCGCTCTCGAACACCGTAGCGACCGCATGAAGATCAACCGCACGCGCCGCCGCCAAGCTCGTCGCCGACGTGACACCGGCCACGCAACGGCCTCGCCACCCTGCCCGTTAGCGTCACCGCACTCGCATGAGCCCGTAGCACCACCGCACGCCGCTTGCCGTGCCCCCTAACGACGAGCCTGAGCTCGCCCGAACTCCGGCTGCCGCACAGCTCGTCGCCGGCGTCGTTTCCAGCGACCCCGAGCCCCACCGCCACCACCACTCGACGTGGCTCACACCTAGCTACCCGTAGATGGTCTCCGCCGCCCATTTGGTCATCGGAGGACGAATCCCGCACGGCCCGGCCGCGTTTGGCCTCGCCGGCGGCTAAACGCCGGCGAGTTACCCCGCCGACCTAGTTTGACCCCGGGTGGGCCCAGTTTGACCTCCCCTGGGTCTATGACAAGTGGGACCCGCCTGCTAATTAAATTAGGATTAGGACTAACTAAAAACTAGTTAAACTAATGACACTAACACGCGGGACCCACTGTCAGCTTTGACCTGGACCGTTCCCCTTGACTGCTGACGTCACCCTCACGCACCGCTGACGCAATAAATCATTTACTCGATTTATTCTTATATTGGAAATTCCAGAAAATGTTGTAAACTTCAAAAATTCATAGAAATTAATCTGTAACTCCAAATGCAAAGATTTATATATGAAATTTGATCAGAAAAATCCAATGTTTCCATCTGTAATGGTTTCGTGCATATCAAAACACTTTAACCTTGCTGTTTAAGTGAAACAAGTTATTTCTCCTTTATGACTTCATAAAATGGGTTTGCATTTGAATCTTTGGTTCAAATGGACTCATTTCAATCTGTTCTAGCTTGCATTAGCCCAAAACACATTCATATTGCCATGTCATAGAATGCATCATATTGTTGCATATCGTCATGTGTTGATTGTGTTCGATGTATCTTTCGTGGTAGGTTCTGGCTCCGAGGATACCCTCGATTATCCGACTGAAGGGCAGTATCCTACTACCACTCCATCAGGCAAGAAAAACCCCCTTGTTCATTCCGATACAATCCCACTCTCTCGCTTCTGCTCTCTTTTACTGCATTAGGACAACAACGATTCAACTGTTACATGCTGCGGTAGTTGAACCCCTTTCCTCTGCATGACCTGTCATTGCCACAGTAAATAGATGAAACCCACTAGCATGAGTAGGAGTTGTTTGAGCCCTGATGTGCCTACTCATTCATGCTTGTTTGTCATGCCTTCTACTGCTTAGAGTTGAGTCAGGTCTGATTCATCGGGGATGAATTGGAGGTGTGTGAACATGTATTACTATTGAGAGCTAAGTGTGTGAACACGATTTGGTAAAGGTATCGATGAGAGGCCATGTAGGAGTACATGGTGGGTTGTTTCATTGAAGCCGTCCTTAGGAACTGAGTTCTGTGTTTGTGATCCTTGATCAACTACTACCACACATTGGGATCCTTAAGTGACTCTCTCGGCTTCTTAACCACCCTTGTCCTTTGTCCAGGAGTTGCAAGTAGTTTCTGGTGTTTGTAGTATGCTGGAGGCCGTGCGTAGCGCTGACCCGAGGGGTGGGCTGTGATGCGGTAGGCACATGGTCGGGCATGCGGGGCGCCCGTTTGGTGTCTCGGAACCCTGTACACATCGTTCGAGGCCGTATGTGGAAACCTCGGCCGGACTCCCTTGGGATGGAACCTGAATAGGCGATAAACCTGGACTAGAGACTTGAGTGTTTAGGTAGGCCATGGCCGACACCATCGCTGGGCTTCCCCTTGAAGGTTGCCGGGTACATGTCATGTAAACGGCGATAAGTGGTGAGAGCATGTGTGAAGAAGTACACCCCTGTAGGGTCAACATCATCTATTCGAATAGCCGTGTCCGCGGTAAAGGACTTCTGGGTTGCCTGTACAGTTCATAGACAAGTGAAAGTGGATACTCTAAAACTCGCATGATAAGCTTGAGTGCTATGGATGGCCTTCTCGTAGGGAGACGGGAGCGGATCCATAGTGGTGTATTGATATGGTGAATATGTGGACTCGTGTGCGCCACCTCAAAAGAGTTACTTGTAGTCATAGTTTAGGATAGCCACTGAGTCAAAGCTGTCTTGCTGCAGTCAAACTCCACCACCCCGTTTGCCTATTTTATGTTTTGCACAGAGACGTCTGTCTTGTTAGTAGTTCCGTGTGGACTTCGACGTTTCGCTTGTTACCTCAGCTACGATCTTGTGCCCTCGGCAGGATCTGGTAGATAGTCAGGCTTCTCAGCCTTTTTCATTTCTAGACGTCTGTACTCAGACATGTTAAGCTTCCGCATGTGCTTTGACTTGTATGCTCTGAATGTTGGGTCATGAGACCCATGTTTGTAATATCTCGCTCCTCGGAGCCTAATGAATAAATACTTTGACTCGTAGAGTTTTGTTGTGATGCCATGTTGTATTTACACATATCGACCATATTGTGTGCATGATTGAAATGCTTGGTATGTGTGGGATCCGACAACCTAGTTGTTTATCCTTGGTAGCCTCTCTTATGGGGAAATGTAGTCTTGTGCTTCCATGAGCCATAGTAGTCCGCTACAGCCCGGTTCACCGGAGTCCTGCTAGCCCAGCACTACTGCTCCGGAACACTTGACTGGCCGGCATGTGATTCACTTCGTTCCTGTGTCTGTCCCTTCGGGGAAATGTCACGCCGTAACATCCGGAGTCCTACCTCGCCTGCTACAGCCCGGTTCACCGGAGTCCTGTTAGCCCAGTGCTACAGCCCGGATTCGCACGCTATAGACCGACATGCTCGATGTTGATTCACGTATGCCTGTCCCCATAAGTTAGTGCCACTTTGGGTTCACGACTAGTCATGTGGGCCCTGGTTCTCTGTCATATGGATGCTAGCGACACTATCATATACGTGAGCCAAAAGGCGCAAACGGTCCCGGGCCATGGTAAGGCGACACCCGTGGGAATACCGTGCGTGAGGCCGCAAAGTGATATGAGGTGTTACTGGCTAGATCGATGTGACATGGAATCGGGGTCCTGACACCCCTCCCGATCAACAGGACCCCCGTTTCGACCGTAGCAGGTCTGTTTCCTCCGTTTTGCGGTACGCCAGACCCCTCCCGATTAAGAGGATCCCGTTTCGAACGTGGCCGGTCGAACACAAGGCCGTTTCCTCTGTTCTGCGGTACGCTAGGCCTCGTTTCCATGGGCTGTTCCGTCCAAGACCTCCCGATGAACACGACTATGCATTCTGTTCCGACCCAGCCGGTTGGCTCCCCATGAACACGACAACGACGCTGTTTCTTCGTTCCGACCCAGCCATGTACACGAGCCCTGGGCGTACGTATGTGCGAGTAGCCGTTCGAGACCCTTCCCATATGTACGTACGTGGTTGTATTTTCTTTCTTGCACACTGGCCGCTTTACGTACGTGCACATGCTACGTGCGCGCCTCTACTATGACACGGGCGCACCTCTACATCGACCAGTATGTACGTACACGTTCGCGACCAGAATGACAACCTAGTTTGCAAAATGAACTCTGAATTTTGCTCCCGGTTAATTTTCATCAGGTGGGTCCCGACTGTCAGGCACTTCCTTGCCTGCGAAGATGTAGCTGGTGGGTCCCAGCAGTCAGGGGGGCGAATCGTTTTTTTGCCCGGACGCACTTCCTTGCGTGCGAAGATGTAGCTGGTAGGTCCCAGCAGTCAGGGGGAAATGTTTTTTTCGCGAATTACAGTTGCCCGTCCGGTGGGTCCCTGCTGTCAGGTGGAGGAATAATTATTTTGCGCGTAGTAAGGAGGCACTTCCTTGCGGCCGCCGTGGACCCAGCTGTCAGCCTCTCCGCGTACAGTACTCTTCCGATGGAAGTCGTTCCTTGACCACATTGACGACACCATGCCGAGAGCACTAGTGCGGTGGACGACGGCGAGGCCTAGGAAGGGGACAACGCGGAGCCGGGGAAGACATGGCAGTGGAAGCCCGCGCGGAGAGGAGTACGAGGGTTCACTGGTTCGGCTGCGGTGTGAGGCTGCCGTCGCCGCAGGGCCTGGCCAGCGTTGGGAATAGTAGGGGCGGTGAGGCCTCCGCGTCAACACAGCCGGCCACGGGAGGCAGGAGCTTGCGGCACGACCGGCGCTGCTTTGGGCGGCTGGAGCAACAAGACCAGAGGTTGAAGAAGCACTACGGCCGTTGGATGGACATCGTACGGTCACTGGAGCTAGAATCGTTCATATTGACTAAGTTGACAAAGCACTCCGTCCCCATCAACTTAGTAGGCCCACAAGTCAGCTTCCCACCAAGGTGGGTCCCAACTAGTTGGGGAGTATTCATTTTTTGTGCGTAATAAGGACGCACCTCGGGTGGGACCGAGCTGACAGGGGGGGAACGTTTTTTTCGCGAAATACGTTGGCCCGTCCGGTGGGTCCCAGCAGTCAGGGGGGAAACGTTTCTTCGCCAAATACGGTGGCCCATCCGGTGGGTCCCTGCTGTCAGCTGGAGGAATAATTATTTTCCGCGTAATAAGGAGGCACTTCCTTGTGGCTGCCGTGGACCCAGCTGTCAGCCTCTCCACGTACTGTACTCTTCCGATGGAAGTTGTTCCTTGACCATGTTGACCACACCGCACCGAGAGCACCAGGACGGTGGACGGCGGCGAGGCCTAGGAAGGGAACAACACGAAGGCAGGGAAGACTCGGCAGTTGTTTCCCACGCGGAGGGGAGTACGACTGTACGAGATTTTACTGGTTCGTCTGCCGTCGCTGGAGAATAACAGCAGGTGTGGGTAAGTAGAGGGATGGATAGGCCAGCAATGGGAGTACGGTGGGGCAGTGAGGCCTACGCGGCAGCACAGCCGGCCGCGGGGAGGAGGGAGCAGGCAGTCCCGCCGGTGCTTGTTTGAGCGGCTGGAGCAGGAAGAGCAGAGATTGAAGAAGCACGACGACCGTTGGATGGACATCCAACAGTCACTGCTTGTGCGTCAACCTTTTTTTAGGAAAGCCTCAAATCTGGGGAAAACAGCATACAGCCAATCTGCCATTATTGTGTCCATGGTTAAAAAATTATATGAAATTTTGCATATTTCGGTGCGGTCCGAACTGTTTTTAATTCCGAAATTTTGAGTCACATTCAAACTGATTTTAAAAATAAATGTATTTCAATATAAAATCCAACAAATTGTCCACGCATAAAAATTAATGCAATTTAAAATCTCGAAATGAAAAAAAAATTGAAACTAATTGCCGGTTTGATGTGTTTTCAAAATGTACAGCCCATTTCTCATTGCTGATAGGCCATTTTCTCGGCCAGCCGAATGAAGCTCTCCTCGTCTTGAAAGATTTGCAGCCCAACAGGCCTGACAAAGCGACTTACTTGGCAAATCACAAAAAATCTGACCTTTGGCCGTGGACCCAGCTGTCAGCCTCTCCACGTACAGTACTCTTCCGATAGAAGTCGGTCGTTGACCACGTTGACTACGCCGCGCCGAGAGCACCAAGGCAGTGGACGACAGCGAGGCCTAGGAAGGGGACGCCGCGGAGCCGGGGAAGACGCGACAGTGGATGCCCACGGGGAGAGGAGTACGAGGGTTCACTGGTTCGGCTGTGGTGTGAGGCTGCCGTCGCCGCAGAATAACAGGGGGTGTGGGTGAGTAGAGGGATGGCCTGGCGAGCGGTGGGAGTCGTAGGGGGTGGTGAGGCCTCTACGGCATCACAGCCGGCTACGAGATGTAGGAGCATGCGGCACGACCGGCGCTGGTTTGGGCGGCTGGAGCAAGAAGACCAAAGGTTGAAGAAGCACTACTGCCGTTGGATGAACATCGTACGGTAACTGGAGCAAGAAGACCAGAAGTTGACAAAGGCCTCCGTCCCTGTCAACTTGGTAGGCCCACAAGTCAGCTTCCCATGATTCTGGGTTCCAGCTGGCATGGGGGGTATTCATTTTTTTTGTGCGTAATAAGGAGGCACTTCCTTGCGTGTGAAGATAGCTGGTGGGTCCGACCTGTCAGCGGGGGGCACGTTTGTTTCGCGAAATACAGAGACCCTTCCGGTGGGTCCCAGATGTCAGGTGGAGGAATCAAAGACTTGAGAAGGCGTACAGAACAAGCTAGTGTACTAGTAAAGAGACGTTGCTGAGTTTTAGAAAAAAGAGAGACGTGCTCCTGTAGCTGGTTCGAATACAAACCTAGACTATGACTATATATGGTGCTATGCTACTCTACAAGTAATGAAACTGACATATCCAACGTTCGCTTCTCCTCTTCTCTACTTACTCTGCCTAGCATCAGAAGCTCTGGCCGCAGCAACCATGTTCGTTGGCTGCTCGTCCACCTGCTCTTCAGCAGGCAACAACCAAATATGAGCCAAGTCGCCACGCGTACCATCGCCTGTGGGTCTCATCACACCCCCGCCGGCACGCTGCTATTGGTGTGGTGCTACTGCTGCAAATCATGCAGAGTCATCCCCCGTGTCTCAACCACAATCTTCAACCCTGGATGAGTCTTCTACAAATGCCTGAATCATGGGGTAATAATATGTTTAAGTGTTGTTCTGCTGCTTTCAGTTGCCGATTTTTTTAATAGTTTGGTTGATGATCTTCCAATTTGGTTCGTGCAGAAAAGGGAAGATTCGTGTGATTTATATTTCTGGGAAGTTGCTGATGTGGGGGAGTGCAACTACGCTGATTATTTGGTTAGCCGAGGAATCCCAATACCAGCAGGTTGGGGTGTTGGACAAGTAACTGAAGGAACGGCAGAAGAGGAAGATGCAGAGAAGAAGGTTAAAGATGCAGTTCCTCTGATAATGGCCAAGCAACAACTGCTGAACGGCCTTGACAACAATGAGGAGATGAAAGAGCTTGTGAAGATAATGGGCAAAATCGATGTGCTCTGTAGGATGATTGTCTCTTTATTTGCAGTGTATGTAGCACTCATGATGTATTCAGTGGCTATGACATGAGGACTTTGCCGAACCTAGTAATGAATGAAACCTGTGTAGCAGGCTGGGCGTAGTGTTGCGAACATCTAATGACTTCTATTAACGGAAATCAGGGGGTATCCCCTTTTACTCATAAATAAATAAATAGCAGAGGCCCTTTTGGTAATAAATAAATAAATTAGCAGAGGACCTGTCGGGTCAGCTTTGTTCTCATTCGAAGACGTCGAGCAAATTGCAGTCCAACAGCAAACTATGTCATCAAATTCAAGTTTCACAGCCAAATATGAGTACAACCAAACAACAATGTCATCATGTTTTAGTCGTCATACAATCACCAAACACAAATCAGCATACATAACAATTGATGTTCTCACAGGAAAATACTAAACAACATGTTCATCAGGTTTCAGTTGTCATAGCAAACACAATTTCACATAGTAGATAAAAAACGTCTTCTGACAGGCAAATACGACAAAAGCAATGTAATCATCATCCGCTGCAGCAGCGTCAACATCTTCGCCATGTGTATCACTCTGAATCGTAATTCCCCATGGTGTCATCTTCTTCTTCGACCTCAACATCCTCGAACGTTGGCGTCTTCTTGATCAACTCTTGTATGTCCACAGCACGACAGGCAATCTTTTCGCTGGCGTCATTGACATGATGGTTCTCAAAGATATTTGGAACATCTGTGTTATCTTGTACATCAGGAGCAGTGTAAGCATCATCTTGTTGTGCAACTTCATTAAACGAATTCCTCTGCTCAAACCTTTGCACTACTCTCCAGTCATCGCTACGTGCAAATGTGTCTTCCAATAAAAAGATATGTGTTGCTTGATTTGCCAAAATAAAAGGCTCGTTGGTCTGGTACGCCGCCTTGACATTGATGGATTTGAAATAATCATCAACTCTGGGTTTTGCGATCCTGGAAAACAGGTTATACCAACGACAGCACAACAGAACCACACACCGATGATCCTCGAAACTGGAGATATACTACAACTGAACAATGTCTGTTATGTTAGCATACAGTTCAGTTGTCTCTTTGTCATACGTATCCGTGCTCATATGGCACTATTTTGTGTCTTCCTGCCTTCGCCTCGTGCAAGGGTGTTGTAGCGCACATCTCCAACAACGCAAGATTCATAATGTCATACCCGAGTATCAGGACCCATTGCTAGTGAGTAAAGGGCATTATCAACTACCTGCCCATCCTCCCGCATCTTCTTAACCTATGGTTAGAAAATAGACAAGCTAATCATCTTATGTACTCAATATTTTAAAAATACTGACAGTGCAATTCAAAAGCTTACATGGCTCTTGAACCATTTCGCAAATCCTGCCATAACCAGTTTGTTAATGTTTCTTGGATTTTGCAGCAGTAACTCCTTTTCGTAGATGCTGCACAACATAGTGATCGCGTCAAACATCTAAATATATAAGAATGTGCTGCAAGTTTAGTAGATTACGATGTATAAGCTGCAGTACTTAGCACTTACTAGATATAAGGTAGTATCTCAGGACAGTTATTCAACACATACGAAACCATTTTGTCCCAATCTTTAGGTTTGTCCTGTTGTCGACTCTTCCCTGTAACTTGAACAGAATAATCGAAAACATTGAGCCCGGGATTGTCTTCATCCACGTCTTTGCTAAGCTGATTAGATGTTTCAATGTATTTTGAGCAGAATGTCAACGCTTTTGTAGCAATGTAGGCCTCTGCAATGGAACCCTCGGGTCTAGCTCTGTTCCTAACATAGCCCTTGAAAGTGCCTAGCCGCCTTTAAGTAGGGTACATCCAGCCATACTGTACTGGACTTCTAAGTAGTGCCTTATCAGGTAGATGACAGCCAAATGCACCATCACATCAACGAAGGCTGAAGGATATATCTTCTAAGGGTCGCATAGGATAGTTGGTATCTTGTCTCTAAGACGCTCCAAATCATCTATCCTGATATTTCTACTTCAGAGTTCCCTAAAGAATTGTCCCAACTCTGTAACTGCTCTGTATAAGTCAGGGTGGCCCAATCCTCTAAGGATAACAGGTAAAACCCTTTGAAGTAGGACGTGGCAGTCATGAGTTTTCAACCCTTGTACCTTGTCTCCATCTGCACTGACTCTCCTTTTAGGGATGGAAGCAAATCCATGTGGGAATCTCACACGTGACAGGACCTTGCAGAATTCTTTTCTTATTACCTTGTCCAAGACGTACATGGCTGGTGCCATATCCCGTGGTTTACCTTCATCTTGCACCTGCAAATCCTTTCTGATACCCATGTGTGTCAAATCAATCCTAGATTTTAAGGTATCTTTCGTCTTGCCTTCAATATTAAGAAGTGTGTCGATAATGCTGTCACATATATTTTTCTCGATGTGCATCACATCAAGATTATGCCGCAGATCCAAATCTTTCCAATGCTCCAAGTCCCACAAAGTGGACCTGCGGGTAAACAATAATCTCTCTTCTGCCGTGCCACGCTTCCTTTTCCCGCTACCATTATCAGGATGGTTTCCTGGTGTAATATGCCTGACCTTCTCTAATTCCACTTGCAACTCATCGGCGGTGAGCCTATTTGGCGCATCACGGTTTTCATGCTTTGCATTGAACACATGTCTTCGGTATTTTCTAGGATGCGGCTTGTCCTTGGCAAGGAAACATCGGTGTCCAATGTAACAGATCTTGTTAAGTATTGCGTATGACAGTGGATTCCTGTCACAATGAACACATGCATTGTAACCATGTGTCGTTCCCCCTGACATAGTGCCCAAGGCTGGATAATCATGGATGCACCTAATTATAACAACACGCAGAAAGAAATCAGGTGGTGGGCTGCTATATAGGTCTCGAGTGAGAACACCCCTCCATAGCTGTTGAAGTTCCTCCACAAGAGGCTGCATGAACAAATCAAAATCCTTTCCAGGACTTTTTGGACGTGGGATGAGCAAGGCCATCATGTAGTTTGATTCTTTGGTGCAGACATTTGGAGGCATGTTGTAAGGGATAACAAGCACTGGCCACATGCTATATGTGGCACTCTGGTGGCCAAATGGTTTAAATCCATCTAAAGCTAAGCCAAGTCTAATTTTTCTCGGGTCAGCAGCAAACGTTTCGTGCTTCTGATTGAAGCTTTTCCACTCACTACCATGTGATGGATGGCTCATTACATTCTGATCTCTGAAATCCTGGTTCCTAGAATGCCACAGTACATCCTCTCTTGTTTCAGCATCATGAAACAACCTCTGCAATCTTGTTGTAATTGGAAAATGTCTTAGAACATTATGAGGAATCCTCTTCACAGCATCGCCATCTTTCCATCTTGATGATTTGCATTTCGGGCATTCACTTAAGTTGGCATAGTCCTTCTGGAATAGAACACAATTATTCTTACAAACATGGATCATATCATATCCAATTCCAACTTCACGAAGGAAATTCTTCATTTTCCTGTAGGTGTGTGGCAGCTCAGACGCATCTGGGAATGCTTTGCGGAAAGCAGCCAACATCGCATCGAATGATTTGTTGGTCATCCGCTCAGATGTCTTCACCTGAAGAAAGGTGACCGTAGCTGAGAATACTGACAGCTTATTTCCTGGGGTGACAGCCACGTTTCATTGTTCCAACATGCGGGCCCACCGTTTTTCTTCTGCAGGTGAAAGTTCACGGAATGCACGACCATTTCGTAGCATTGTTTCAATGTTGGTCAAAGTCACTGGCTCCGCCACCACCTCCTCCTCCTCTTCCACCTAAGCATCAGGCAGATCAAGATGGTGATCTGCTGCTTCCACGTAGTCAATAACATTGACGTTCACAGCTTCACCATGATGAACCCACCTAGTATATGTGACCGACATCCCATACAAGTGTAGATGATTTTGCACAGTTGACTGGGGTCTTGTAACTGAATTCATACAACTGCTACACGGGCAGAGCACATCTGATTTCGGACCACCATACTCAGCTCTCATAAAGTTCATGAAGTTTTCAACCCCCTCGACATATGCAGCGGAGAATCTTCGAGCAGAAGTTATCCAAGTCATGTCCATCTGTTAGACATACAAATTAGTTCTTCTACTAGATATTAGAGAAAAACATATATGCTTTTTTTATGAAGTCCAAAAGAAAATACCTAGGTTGATGTCCAAAGCTATGGCAAGATATTTGGACGAGCAGATCTAAGTAACGAAATATATGTAAAGCTAATTCAGCAAACAGATTTGAGTGCTAAATTATGGCAGGCTGTTTCAGTAGTCAATGAGGCCGAGTACACAGCCATCGAACTATCGAAGGATCGCAGCAACAAAGATCGATTATAAAACGGTGTAGAGCTATTTCACCTAACAGATTGGCTACTAGACCATGGCAATCTACGTCACAATAAATATATGGCAGGATATTTTAGCAACTGATCAGCCTTGGCATGCCATCTTAGCTAAGCAGATTGAGTGCAGAACAGGGCAAGGAAGCTTCTTAAGCAGAGCATATTGACTGTAAACTACTTCGGCAAACAGTGAGATTAACAGCGTCTATCAGCTAACATTCAGCGCTACACCGACATGCACGGGGCCTCAGTCTAGAATGCGCATACCGTGGGAGAAGCTAACCACCGTGCGTCTCCACACGAATGTCGCCAGCAGTGGCGGCGCTGACCGCCGTGCGCCTCGACAAGAACGTCGTCAGTGGTGGCGGCGCGGCTAGAGGACGGTAGTCTACGAGAGCGTACTGTGGGAGCGAGAGGATCGCCGTGCGTCCCCTCAACGAACCGCGGCGCCGACGTATCGGCGTGGCGGGGAGGGCGGCTTTGGCGGAGCGAATGGAGTGGAGGGGGACACGGGGGAGGGGGTTTGGGGAATATTATTGGCTGGTTGGCCGAAGGGCCGTTGAATCTAGGATTTGGGGGGAATTTTTGGGTGGGGGGGGAGGATTTTCGCGCGGTGGGCGGGGGGAGTTTGGCGCATGGTCGGTTTCTCCAAGTGCAGTCCCACGTGTCAGTGAAGAGGCAAGCCGAAGCGCGTTCCGTTTGCGTGAGCCGTGTGCAGGACCAAACGTGTGTGGGGTGCAATGCGACCGCGGCAGGGGTGCTGTGAGTGTACCGCCTTTTTTCCTTTTAAACTAGGTGCTTCACCCCCTCAAAAAAAAACTTGTTGCTTCGCGCGATCCATCGATACTACTACTAGTAATCTGGTAATCCCGACTAAAACGGCGCGGCCGGGTCTTTTCCCGCGTGATATGCTCGGAGGTTGGCTTAGTTGGGTTTTTTAGGACGAGTAATGCTACACCTACGTAGTCCCAGTTACGTAATTAACATAATGTGAAACGTGTGATCTGTTGATTGTAGATTGGGGGGAGGGAGGGGCCCACCACCATGAAAATCAGGGGAGGAGAGAGAGGGAATTTACGTTAACCCTTTCGTAGGTTCCCGTAGATATAGAAAAATGTGAAATGCGTGAATGAGCATTTGCAGATAAGGCCTTCCTTCGTTCATCCTTTTCTCCCACAAGATCTTGATCTTCCGTGCAACGCACGGGCATCTTGCTAGTACTCCTACAATATACTATATTATTGTGAATGTTCATATAGACCGGCCAAGATTAATGCAAACACGGCAGATTTTCATTACATTTCGAACTTGTATAGGACAGAAAAATAAAACAAACCCGACCCTAAACCTATTCTATGGTGGCGACCGACGTCCTCCATCTGCGATCTGCATGTACGGGGACGGGGTTCAAGACCCGTGAAGTGAAGGTGCGGTCTCCGGCGAGGAAAAGTAGAACACGGGAGACAGACCGGCCAGTTGGCACACCATGCCCTGCCGCCTCCCATGCCCTACTCATCCTCGGAGGAGTCCCCGACCTCGGCGGTGCCGGACGTTGGACGGCGGCAAGTAGGACGCATGGCTGACGATGCTCCCGTCATCGGCCGCCAGCGAGGCCACCGCTTGTGCGGCGACTTGATCGAGGGCGGCGACCTCGAGCTCCATCCCCGAAGACAAGCTCTCCCACAGAGCGTTCACGCTTGCGGCCATGGCAGATGTGGTCCCAGGTAGGAGGACGATGCGATATGGTGTGGAGGTTAGCTGGGCATTGCCGCTTTAAGTAGCGCATTCCGGTGAGGCCAAGCGTCCTGGTGCGTCATTATGTCGCCAAAGTTGGTTCCTCGGGCACCGAGCCTCTTAACGACGGTATACGGACGGACGGCATGAATGCGGGCAGCTGGCACCGGCTAGGAACGCACTGCGCGACGGTGCGAGGGACGAGGGTTTTTGGCGTGCCAGGGTAGTCAGCTGCGGTCATGGCAACGTTGGAGATGCCCTTTGCTCACATGCGATCGACGCATGTCATTGAAAAAGCAAGACTACCCGGCATGGTCTCAGCTCGTGAGGATGCAGTTGGCCGCGCTACACCACTCCGCGGACGCGTCCTGGCGCCCCGTGCATCCTCGACGAGCCGGGTGTTGGGGTGTGTTTGGATTGTGGCCAAAGTGCACCTTACCAAAATTTTGGTCATGACCCAAAGATTGGTCTTTGTTTGGATGGTTGCCATTTTTTTGAGGTTTTGGTCATCACCCAAAAATGGATAGTTGCCATTTTTTGGCATGCCAATGAACTCTAGCCAAATCTAGTTCATTTTTCTTGCCGATGTCGGCCAAATCATGGGCAACCAAAACCTCAACCAAAATTTTGGCTACCCAATGCTTTGATGGGGCAACCTTGGGCACAAACCAAACATACTAGCTGTTGGTCGTGCCACAGCACTAACGCCACCCTCGACACACTGAAACCAACCGTGTCTAGCGACGATGAGCGTGCCGCTCACGGCAGTCGCCGTGTCCAGAGGCGGTGCTGGAGCTGCGCCACGTTGTTGGCCCCCACGACCCACATGAACGGTTGCCGGTGGCGAGGAGGTCGTGGGCCATCTCCTCCATTAGACTAGTTTGTGCTACGTCGTCCCGACAGGTGTGCCCCACATGTCGGTTTCCCTGTTTTCCCGGCCATATTCGAGCGTCAGTGCTCCGCGTTGAGCATTAGGCCTTTCACTATGTAGGCCAAGCGAGACAACTTATTGTTTATTTGAGCCGGTCAAGTATAATCATGTGGCGTTTGCTTATTCCTCATTCATCTCCAACCCTCTTCTCCATCGATCATGTCGCCCTCTGGTCGAGTCCATCCTCCCGCATGCCTCATTTGAACATTCTGCCGAGTATCATTCGCATGTGGGCCTAGACCATGCTTGTATTTCCAATGTTTATTTGTAATTTGTCCGACATGCATACAAACAAATGGTTCGTTTGAAGTTTCACTTTTCCTCCACTACGTGTCGCTTCGCGTCTTAGTTTTGGCATCCCATTCGGTTCATGCATGCCCCGACACATGTTGACGAGATCGATTGATGTTCGGAGATCAATTGCGTGTCGTGCAAGGAGATAAAGGTCTGGTCTGTTTCTATGATAGAAATGACCCGCGGGGGGGGGGGTCTGTGTTGATCAGAGGGAGTATATTGTACGTTCATAAGCGAAACGAACGTATTGTACCCGTCCTAGTCCTCTTTAAATCAATCTCCCGACCCCGAGATGAAATCGAGAGAGAAAAAGTGGTGGCATGTGTGATACCTAAGGCGGATTCAAAATTTTTAACGGGTGATCATAGCATCCGCAAATCAAATATAAAGGGTATTCAATGTTCGTTTCATTTTTTAACATACAATATACTCCCTCCTATCCTTTCTAGTTTACATATAAGTTTTATGTGTAGTCAAAGTATCTCTACTGATAAAAAAAGTATCAACATTCAACAACGCCCAATCAATATTTTTAGATTCGTACGTACTCCTAGATTTGTACTCGAGATGGTTTCCAGTTTGTTTTCAACCACGTGAATGTGCTTGTTGTCGCACATGCTCTTCCTACTAGGATTTCGCCACGTATAGCCAGTCCAATAGTAAATTTTTTTAAGCTCCCTGTCCAATAGTACTAGTGGAGTACTGACAACATCTGTACTAGAGTATGCAGTGCTCATAGTTGTACTCCCTCCTTCCATTTATATAGGGCCTATGTGGAGGAGAGAGATGTGAAAAAGTAAGGGGAGTGAGCTCTCATGCAAGAGCCTAGCTATATACGCATTCCTAGTTAAATACGTACAATAAATATGAAGAAAGTGATGGAGAGGAGATGGAAAAAAGTACTAATACAATAGCCAACCTTATAAATTTTTTTGCGGGAAATAGCCAACCTTATAGCCCACAATCCTGTATGAGTGCATATAATAGATTATGGCTATAGATGACATGGCAGTTCCTTATAGCCATCGACTGGCTATATTATTAACCATGCTCTAATGCGTTTTTCAAAACCGCATTTGACTATTGACAAAATTAATAGTACATGAGATGTATAATGTGAAAATTATATCATTGGAAGCTCCTTTCACATACGTATCCCTGCCTTACACTCTCTTTCGGTCACATACTGGCGGACCCCATGCTTGCTAGGCCCCGCATGTCAGTTACTCAATGGGTTCGGCCACGTCAGGGGATCCTCATCTGTAGTATACTCCCTCTGTCTTTATTTACTCCGCATAAAATGACGCGGGCGGGGTAGGGGGAGGGACGCCGGTTTGCTCTCAACTGCGGTCCCACAATCGAGCAAAAACGCAAGACGAAGTGCGTTCCATTCGGTGAGCCACGTGGAGGGTCCAGCGGGCCGGGATGCAACGCGAAGGCGACAAGAGCGATGTACAGTCAAAACTGATTGACCAGTCGTCACCGGAACCACTATTCACACCAGAACCTTCGCTGCTCGGCCTACGCCAGCCACTGGCCTAAAACCACACCTAATCTCCAGCCCCTTCCCCCACCTTTCGATCCCCTAGCCCGCATCAAGCGTCCCCTAGTTTGCCGGAAAGCCATGGTGCACCGCAAGATCACGTACTACACGATGCTGACGCCGGAGCGCCGCGCAGAAATCGCGGCGGCGGTCGGCGCCAGAGACCTCCGTTCCCAAGCTCGCTTTGCGGCGGGCCAATCCCCGAGTTCTCTGGAGCCAAGCTACGAGGAGGAGGAAGCCGATCCAGTGTTTATGGTAGACGTCGCGGCGCAGAAGGCCCCCAATGGGTATGAGACGATGGACGTCGACTTCGTGCGGGCATCTGAGTCCCGCATGGTGCAGCTGGACCAGCGGTTCAACCTGGCGATACTAAAGGAGGACCGGGAGGCAGAGGCTCAACTCGACGCGGAGCGCGCGCATGCCGCTGCCATCGAGGCTCTCCTGCAGGCGGAACCGGATGTCGTGGATGTGAACCGGGCGGCGGAGGCTCAACTTGAGGCGGAGCGCGCGGATTCCGCTGCCATCGAGGCCCTCCTGCAAGCGGAACCGGATGTCCTGGACCTGAACCGGGCGGCAGAGGCTCAACTCGACGCGGAGCGCGTGGATGCCGCTCTCATCGAGGCCCTCCTGCAGGCGAAACCGGACGTCCTGGACTTGAACCGGGCGGCGGAGGCTCGACTCGACGTGGAGTGCGAGGATGCCGCTGCCATCGAGGCTCTCCTATAGGCGGAACTGGACGTCCTCGACTTGAACCGTGCGGTGCTCTCGTCCGTGCAGAGCGCCCGCATGCTCCCCGTGAACGAGTAGCTGGAGGCCGAGGACAACCACGGTGCGGAGACACACGTCGGCAGCTGCGGCTGGTTCGCGCCGGCAGCCAAAGACGACAAGGTCGTCTCGTTCCGCGAGCAGTGATAGTTTTTGTTTATGTTGTTGTTTTTATGGATCTTTTGCTGTGTAAAAACATATATTGTTATGCAAGTCGCCTGACTTGGGTCAGTCTACCATTTCAGGCAGTTGGATGAATATCCTACGTCTCCTAACCCTTCTTCCTCACCTCTTCTTCTTCCCCAACAGTCCACCGCACGGGCCGTACGGATACTCCCCAACATGCGGTTGGATAAACATACTCTATGAACGAAAATTACGTGTCAGCGGTAGGATGGCTGAGTTTGGTTTGTTCACATGCGACAGCACGTGTCAGTGAGGGTGCGTTCCCTGGTTGGGTTTGCGGCGTGCAGGAGCGACCGTGTGAGGGTGCGGTGCGACCGCGACAGCTGTGCGCAAGTGTACCTCCTTTTCATTTTGAAAACTTTAGGAAAGCTTGGCAAAAATGTGTGGCAAAGTATGGCAATGCAAAGCCTAGACCCAAACAGGATATGTACATAGTACTACGTACTAGGAGTACTAGTGTTAGAAAAGCAAGGCGGGGTTTTCCTTCGCGGGATTAATCGATACAAATCCTAGTTTCACGTGTCAATTAATGCGTATTTTTTTCTCCAACGCCCAAAGAGCTAACCATCTCACCCCTCATCGCTTGATTAATGCAGCGCCATGCAAACCAACCTTCTCACTTCCGCATGCATGCAGGGGATATTAATGTCCTTGGTTGCTAGTACGAGGCAAACCCCATCAATTTTGCCTTGATTAGTGTTAGTGGACTTTTGCAAATTGTAATTTTGATATACTGGCCTTGTGTACAAAAAAATGGAGGTAGTAACTATATTTGACTTCCTTCCCCATTGCGGTGACGTCAACGATATCTCGTTGTGGTTTGGCGAAGTGCGTTCGACGGAGAACACCATTGAGGGAGACCACGGTAAGTCGTTCGCAAGTGCCGCCTGCAAGCCGAGACAACTGCCTTATTTGCATCCAGGAAGTCTGTTGAACCAAAGGACGCATAAATGTACTAGTACTACTCGTACACAATAGCGTCGTTTGTCCAGCTTAGTGCGGTGAGATGGTTTCTCGAAGAAGACGATGGAGAAGTGGAGTCAGCGAAGAGTGAAATGATGGTTGCTTCATCCGTGCTTTGTGATTTGACGCCTCACTGCTTTGTGATTTGTGATAGAAGGGGCAGGGGAGTAGACTCTATCCTCTATACTGTACATGCGTCCAAGCATGGGAGAAAGAGGAGAGACGTTGCATTTTTCTATTCCTTCAATCAATCAATCAGGGAGTTTCGGTTCCATCCTTTTGGCTTTGGCAACACCGTCCACAATGGTTTCCATGATGCCAAAAGCTATTTTCACATTTGGCTACACATTGTGGATGCCCTAAACCATACCACTTGGTTTTGCTCCTGTGTGCTATCTATACAAATCTCAATTATATTGATCTAAAATATTATAGAATCAAGATTAGTAAAAAGGAGGTGATTTTGCCGCGCGGATGGCGGGGGAGGTTTCTTATTTTTTAGAGGACGTTGTCCTGGCAGTTTGCTAACATGCAGTCCCATGTGTTAGTGCTTTACCAAGCCGATCTGCTTCCCACATGAGGCAGAACAATGGCTGAAGCAACACGTGGTTAACTTGAAGAAGATGAGGGAGAAGCGGATTCAGCAACGAGTGAAATGATGGTTGCTTCGTCCCTCGAACTTCTTTTTTTAGCACTATTACTTCGTCCCTCCAACTTAACTGCGGGAAAGGTGCAGCTTTTTGATTTGACGCCTCATTGCTCATTACTATGCCGGCGCCATGACTGGGTGCTTCACCCCGGCTGCTCTGCACTGTATTCTGGTATGGCACGTGGACCCGGTAGCTTGATGCCCCACATGTCGGCGAAAGGGACTAGAAGATTTATGAAAGCGAGCGCTCCACTCTTACGATGGAGGAGTACACGACACGACGGCCCAGTGAACTGTCACTTGTACTGTATATAGTACTATAGTTTTGCTGTTTCGCACGATCCATCGATACAAACCCGATTAAACAGGAAAGGGCGGGATACAGACACGATGGCCCAGTGAACTGGCCATACATTTCAAAGGCAATTTTAATGTATGCAAACTGAATAATTAAGTAACAATATGATATCTAGTAAAACTAAAAACACATATGATTTATTGTGTTAGAGTGTAGTAGTAGTGCTGCATTGCATATTTGTTAGATGTAACATGCGAGAATGTGTAGAGATGTAGTTTTGGAGGGCCTACAGAGAGAAAAGCGTAATACGTTCACCGAACTTCAGAATAAGCTGATTACGGTCACTATATACGTTTTGCGGTGATTATATGGTCACATGCTCACGGTTCAGCATCGGATTGCACTCTGTTGACCGGCCAAATAGTCTGTGTGGCACCATGTTGACTAGTTAAATTGACCACATTCCTTGTGGGTCCCACCTGTCAGTTCGCATAGGGAAAAGGTCAGATAAACACAAATTTACGCAGGCGCGACAAGACTCCACCCCGTGCGTGGGAATCACCTGGTTGTGTATGTGTCTGTCAGGGCCTGATGTGTGCGCATGCACGTGTAGGTTAAGCACTTGAGCGTGAGAGTGTGTGTTGGTCGCGTGGTGTACTGGTGTGTGCATGCATGCGTGCGTGTGTGCGTGTGAGTGTTGCGTGCGTGCGTGGCTGCGTGTGTATGCGTGAGTGTTGCGTGCATGCGTGGGTGCATGTGTTCGTGCGAATGTTGCGTGCATGCAGTTCGTGTGCATGCGTGCGTGTGTGTATAATCACCACACCAGCTCCTGTGTGTTAAAACAGACGGCTCAGCATACCAATACAAGGCCACCTTGTCCGTTGTGCCTGCGGTCATGACTTTGAACTACCGTCCAATATTTTTTTGTCGTTTGTTTTCATTCTTACTAGCAAGATGCCTGTGCATTGCACGTAACATCAAGATGCATTTGTATGACTAGTTTATATTGTGAGAGAAAAGGATGAACGAGGGAAGGCCTTATTTGCAAATGTGGAGAGGTGTGTGGGTACATCTTAGGCAAAATTGTCATAGTTTATTTCCTATCCGTCAGATATAAATCGGACGGCTTATATTGCAGGATGGCAGGCACACCATCATCACCAACTCTGTTTTTTATAAGAGTGTATTTTATCCCTACTCTTATAAAATGCATAGTCGGTGATGATCGTGTGCCTGCCATCCTGCAATATAGGTCGTCCGATCTATATCTGACGGATAGGAAGGAAACTATGGCAATTTTGCAAAGAGATACCCACACCCCTCTCCACACTTGCAAATAAGGCCTTCCCTTGTTCATCCTTTTCTCCCACAAGATAAACTACTCATACAAATGCATCTTGATGTTCCGTGCAACGCATGGGCATCTTACTAGTATTTTATAAGAGTGTAGACGTAGAGTAGATACAAGCCGACAGGTGGGCCCGATGGTGGTGAGATAATGTGATGCAACACTATAGGTGCCACGTGGAGCGTTTAGCTGGTCAACTAGTCGTGTCTTGAGCAAATACAGAGTTGTACGGTGAGCCCATGACTGTATAATAACCACAAAACGTAAATGGTGACCGTAATGAGTGGATTCTGAAGTCCAATGTACGTATCGTGCTTTCGCTTCAAATACAATGATCGTCACTGTATATATCGCGAGAGAAATATGAAACATGCGTGAATGTGCTGGGGCTTACTTTTAGAGGACCTGGAGATAGTTTGTGTGCGTACCTGAAAGGGGCGTAGAGGGGGGGTATACAATGGAGAGAGAGATGCTCTTCGTTTCTCTTTATTATGAATAACTTTATATATAGTATAAAAATATACAAATTCACAGTGCAGAATAAATATCATTGTGGGCACCATGCAATGCAAGCGTTCATACTCCTCCATATAACTTTGTAATGTTGTATATAGGTAGAAATTCTAAAATATTTTTTTGGCCACATTTCATTCGAAAGGAATGTTGTATGTGAAATAAACGTGAAGAGAGAGCTTCTTAGATCAATGGGGTACGTGATGTAACATGTGTGAATGTGTAGTTGATGCATTTGGCAGGGCCTAGAGAGGTATGTGTGTGTATTACGTATTCGAGAGAGGCATGGATAGAGGGGCCGACAGGGGGGGCGTGGGAGAGATAGCACGAGAAATGAGAGTGGTCTAGAGAGAGAGACGAATATGACGTCACGACAAGAGATTCCCTTGAGTGTGTATATGCAAGGGGGAGTGGATAGAGGCACCAGGAGAATATATTTTTTGTGTGTGGTGTCTGTGTTGGTATGTGTGTGTGTGAGAAGATAACGAGACATGGGGGCAGAGGGTGTGTCACCGCGTGAGGTCTGGTGGGTCCAGGTGAGGCCCTTCGTTCGGTTCCGTCCCGCGCCACATTGGTCGGCCCGTGACGCATTTAGGGAGGGCCATGGATGACTAGTCGTACAAGAAAAAGATAGCATAATTATGAAAGGACTCTATGTCCACTGAAAAAGCCGGCTAGGATTTGTAACCCTAGGTTCTCGGACTAAGGTAACCCCTTTATCTCTGATATTACTATTCGTCCAACCTAACTTTAAGGGGCATCCTACAAAATGATCTGCTAGAATCATACTCGTCGATTATGAAGAGAGGTGTGAGACAATGCGTGAGAGACATGCCTAAAGATAATGTGCGTACAGGAGACACATAGGCAGGTCTATGTATATAGAAAGGGTCGATGGGGATTGTGCGTGTGTATGCTTGCGAGAGGAAGAGTGCTTGTGATGAAGGTTAGTGAAAACAATCGTAAATGGTTACGAGAGGGAGGGAGGGTTATATCGAGAGCATGTGTGCGAGAAAGACACCTCGGGAGAGAGTGTGTGAGCATGTGTCAGAGACCACTGTTGGAGACTGAAACTACACGTAC
Organism: Aegilops tauschii subsp. strangulata; assembly: GCF_002575655.3. Taxonomy (NCBI): domain Eukaryota; kingdom Viridiplantae; phylum Streptophyta; class Magnoliopsida; order Poales; family Poaceae; genus Aegilops; species Aegilops tauschii. The sequence continues at coordinate 265,020,128 of NC_053038.3, read as the reverse complement.
AAGACTGCTGTACACATTGATTAAAGATATAATTTGTATCCAAATATTAGGATGGGACCATGATATTTGCAATTCGCGTATGGAACGGTCATTGATCCATCAGACATCTAGATTCTATCGAATTTGAGCATGTCTATGTTATTACTCGACACAATTGACCCACATAGTTAGTATTTTGAACTCCAGACAATGTGTCGCTTTAGCAATCGAATATAAACCTGAGTATAGTTCATGTTGTCTGTGTAAAGCACATTATACATCCGAAAGTTACACAATGAACATTATAAATAGCTACCTATGAACTAGCATACATTTGAATTCAACTTAAGGTGGTTTTAAAAAATCGAATTCAACATGAAGTCCATTCAATTATTTGAATTTGATATCATGGCGTTTGTAAATCATACCTAAATTATGGGGGCACCAATCTTTGCTCTGATTTTGTACATAATAGCATATGTAGTCGTGTACAAAATAGATTCTAATTTAGCTCCTCCACTCCAAAATAATCGTAGTTATAGGATTTTCAAGTGTCAAAATTTCAAAAAGAAGCGGATAATTTAATGAGGTTTTCAAACATACAAGGTCAAATTTAACGTTGTCTATTTAGGTCAATCCTCAAAGTTCAAGAGTACTCTAAACGTGTATGCTTGTGTTTCAAAATTTCGAACGAAGCGCCAAAAGAGCCTCGACTCGCCCGAAACCGCGTGTGACCAATGTTTGGTAGTACAAGGAAATTACTTTTCTAATAACTCCGACCCGTGAAACCTACCGGCCCGACGTCCAAAGGTCTAAACCGGGGTAGGTTTGTAGCTTCATCTAGACGCCATGCAACCGCATCCGAAAAGCATTCATACACAATGGCCGCCTAAGCACACATGCGCGCGACCGAAATCTCTCCCGCCCACTATTTGAAACACCTGGGATTACCATCCTACCCCCGACCCGCAGTAGGTCTGAAATTTAAGAGGGGGGGCAAAGTTTGTACTTTCCCCAAATTTCAAACAAGCGTGTCCCATCTTCTGTTAAAAAAAGCCAAAAACAAGCGCGTCCCAGACCGAAACATGGTTCTCCGCCCTCCCCCCGCCCACCCATCCAATTCCCCATTCGTACTCCGTGGGCGCAAAAACTTCCTCTCCACCAGCCGCGAAACCCTGGCGTCCTTCGTCCGCCACCCCATGCCACCCATCAACCGCCGCCCTCCTCCATCACGCCGGAGCCGAAACCCTGACGTCGTCGTGCACCGCAACCTCAACCGCAACGCCCTCCACGGCTAGTAGTTGAAGCCGAGGCCGGTCCGTCCGTACCTGAGCCAGTTCAACCACGCCGTCCTCCGCCTCACCGCTGCCGCTCCAACTTCACCACCCTACACCGCACCGGAGCTCTTCCTGCTACGCCGTCCTTCGCCGCCTCAGATCTGCTTCCCCTCCGTCGATATACGGCCACGGCAACACAGTCAACAATTTGGCCATGGGTTTGTCCAAGGATCGACGGTTCTCCAAAACATCGGTTCCCCCGGGAGAAAAAAGAAGATCTCCGTGACATATGGAGGAGACCACACTGGCAACCGATAAGGGTACTCCTTGTCGGTGTCAAAACTGGCGGATCTCGGGTAGGGGGGTCCCGAACTGTGCATCTAAGGCGGATGGTAACGGGAGGCGGGGGACACGATGTTTACCCAAGTTCGGGCCCTCTCGATGGAGGTAATACCCTACTTCCTACTTGATTGATCTTGATGATATGAGTATTACAAGAGTTGATCTACCACGAGATCCTAGAGGCTAAACCGTAGAAGCTAGCCTATGGTATGGTTCTTGTCGTCCTACGGACTAAACCGTCCGGTTTATATAGACACCGGAGGGGGCTAGGGTTACACAGAGTCGGTTACAAGGGAGGAGATCTACATATCCGTATCGCCAAGCTTGCCTTCCACGCCAAGGAGAGTCCCATCCGGACACGGGACAAAGTCTTCCATCTTGTATCTTCATAGTCCTACAGTCCGGCTAAAGGACATAGTCCGGCTGTCCGAGGACCACCTAATCCAGGACTCCCTTAGTAGCCCCTGAACCAGGCTTCAATGACAATGAGTCCGGTGCGCAAATTGTCTTTGGCATTGCAAGGCAGGTTCCTCCTCCGAATACTCCATGAAAGATTGTGAACACAAGGATAGTGTCCGGCTCTTCAAAACAAATTCCACATACTACCGTAGAGAGAATAATATTTCCACAAATCTAATCTGCTGACAACTTTTCATAACGTGACATCACACCACAGTCTGGTCATTATCCGAACCGTTTCTCCCCGTCTGCCACTGCACGTTCGCGAGGCGGTTTTATTGGCACGTCTTGTCGAAGCAGAGATCGTGTCCCCCTTATCACGGGATTCACATCAATACGGGTGTGGGTAACCCAATCGTGCCTGTTGGTATGACTCCACGATTTTAGGCAAGTTCCAAACGGCCACGCGAAGGACGCTTGATATTCACCCTCTTTATAAAGAGGCCAAGGCCTATTATCCTTTTCTTCTCGCGCTCAATCGGACCCTTCCCCCACCCCGAGTTCCAACAGCCAAGGCTCTGGCTAGGCGTTTCGGACCTTCAATCATGTCCGGATCCAACCTTCAAGGTCAGTGGATGCCCTCCTCTGTCACAGAGGAGGACATCAAGAAGCTAAGAGAAGCCACGTATCTGACCGCTGAAATCTCGCACAGGCTGCCTGCTCGAGGGCAGGTCATCCCCACTCCCGAACCTGGCGAGAGTGTCATATTCGTCTCCCACTTCCTCCGAGGGCTATGCCTTAGTCTAGATCCCTTTGTTAGAGGGCTCATGTTCTATTACGGGCTTGATTTCCATGATCTAGCCCCGGATTCCATCCTTCACATCTCATCGTTCATCGTCCTGTGTGAGGCCTTCCTCCACATCACCCCACACTTCGGCTTATGGCTCAAGACCTTTAATGTGAAGCCGAAGATGATTAGTGGGTGACACGCAGAATGCGGAGGTGCCGTAATAAGCAAAGGCGCCGTTGTTCCATGGCCAAAGGGTTCCTTCCCGGAGGTGTCCAGCCTATGGCAACGGGAGTGGTTTTACATCACAGCTCCCCGAGGTACTAAGTGGGTAGCCGCCCCTGCCTTCCGCTCGGCCCCCCCACCACAACTGACGTCATGGATCAACAAGGGGCTGGACTGGGGGCCAGTAAATGATGTGCCGATATTGCAGAGTCGCATCCGAGATCTCTCTCGAGAGAGATGTCAGCCAGGTCAGGTAATTCAAGCCATGCTAGTTCGTCGAGTCCTGCCTTGCAAATGTTGACCTCTCCGTATGTGGGAGTTCAACCCGGAAGGACCACGAGCTATTAAGCACTTCTTCGGCGTGACGCTCGAAGAGATGTACAGATTGTTCTTCGGATCACAAATAAAGTGTCCGGACAACACCGAGGATGCGGGTCTGAGCTGCAATCGTCCAGATACCCAAGTAAGTAGTTCTTCGGCCGAACATGCTCTCTATTTATCACAACATCGTTCTGAAAAGTCGCGCTTTGACCAGGACTGGGTATAAAGGCGAAGATGATCAGGTGTTCGGCCCCCATTCCCGAAGGCTCAGCAGATCCAGTGCTGGCCAGAATGCTTGAGCTCGCACCTTATCAAGCGCCCTCAGGGGAAGATAAAGGGTGGAATAAAGAAGCCAAAAGCGAGCCTCACTCATTATTCATCCAGACCGGGGGAATTAGTGCCTCCACGAAGGAGGATAACCGGGGAGAAGAATCTAAAATTCCCTCTCCCAGGGAAGGAAGAGGACCGCCTCTGAAGACTTGGAAACAATGGTTTCCAAACGAGGGAAGAAATCTTCGCCAGAGGGTCCTACCCCGGAGGGTATACTTAGCGCACAGTGCACACAAGGGGATCAGCCCCCCATCACGCTGTAAGTAGACAAGAGTACTTTAATGTAAACATATCCTACGTTATTTCTGAGGACAATAACCGAGACGTATGTCCTGCAGTTGGGATCGTAGCCCTAAGGGGAGCAGCAAAAAGAGTCCCGACCTGTCCAGTGTGCGACCAGACATACTGAGGAAACTTCTGGAGCAAGCGGCTATCTCAGAAACACACCGTACGTTAATGGGTACGGTGGTTGAGAAGATTTCATCCGCCGAAAACGGGTTGCATGAAGCTTTTATGAGCATGCTGAGAGGCTTTGAGGTACGCAAAGTAATATGTATATTTTTGACGGTTCCGCACACACTAGGTGTGCCCTATGTAGATAGTAGCCCCTGAGACACTGGTTGCTCTCGAAAAAGGCAGAAAAATAGAGGATCACAGTCCCAGGTAATAATAACGCCGCCTTCATGTACAGGTGGCTGAAGGTCCGGTGGCTAGCCGGACTGGTGAGTTTGCCGAACTGAAGCGGCAACTTGATGCGGCAGATGCCGACATCGTGCTTGTAAACAGGCGGCTTGACGAGGCACAGGGTATGTATTCTCCGGTGGTCAACATATATTAAGAGGAGCATAATGCTAGTATATATAATATGATGTGTCTACAGATGGAGCTGCCGCCGTGGAGACACTTTGGGCGGAACTTGCCCGAGCCAAGGAACAAGCCAGGAGGAGTGATGCGGCTGCCCTAAAGGCGGTCGAAGAGTTAAGAGCCAAACAGGCTGCACATTGCGAGAGCAAATAGAAAATAGCCAAGATGGTTGTTTAGTTGAAAGATGCCGCCGACCGCTATGAGCTTCTCGAAAGGGAAAGTCAAACGAAGACGGCAGACCTGGATAAAGCCATGGTAGCAGCTAAGGAAACCCGCTCTAAAATCAGAGCGGCGAAGGAGGAGCTACGTCAAGCTGGAAATATCACAGCTGGGAAGCCCTTTTTGTTACGTACGAAGTTTGGAGGTCCTAAGTATGCCCTTCTGGATCAATTATGGAGTTCCGCGGACGCGTACCTGGATTTGGCAGTGAGTGCTGCTGATGCGACCAAGTTTTTCGAAGATAAAAAAGATCACGAAGTGGAAAAGTTGTTCTGGCCGCAGTTCCATGCTCCGACACGTCCGCTGCTGTTAAATGAGCAAATGGCCGAGTAGGCCGAGCTCCATAGGTTGTTCGGGCTTGCCATGAGGTCTGTTGTGGATCGTCTCTGGCCGGAAGGACCAAGGCCGAATAGTTATTTTGGTCTTGTGCAACAATTCCTTGGTGATGTGCCTCATATTGATGCGGTAAAGAGGTCGGCATGCATAGAGGGTGCGCGGATGGCTCTTGCCCGTGTCAAGACATACTGGGCGGAGATGCAGGCCAGCGCGATTGCAACCCAGAATCCGGCCATAGGCCAGGTTTCTGCCGAGCACTATTTTGAAGAAGTCCTGGAAGGTGCTTGTTTAATAGAGGCTCAGTGCTCGAAGAGTGTCATGTCCAAGTGACATGTATTTATATTGTAATAACATTGCTATTTGAATTATAAAGGTTGTGTTTATACTTTTGCCTGAAAGTATTATGGTGCCTCCTTTGCGGCCGTTTATGTATATATGTATATAACCTGAAAGTTTGCAGTTGTCGGCTTCGGCCCCCATGCACATAATGCGGGGGTGTTCGCAAAAGCGCATGTTCACACTTGATACGACGTCTTGGTCCATTAAGGAGGTGATAGCATGACGAACGAGGCAATCGGACTATATTGCTTTAACACTTTCACTTAACCATAGGAGTTTGACAGTGGGACTACTAGATAGCCCCTGGTACTTCCGCGCTCATCCGAATACGGGGTGCGTACGTACATGACCGGGAAAACCGGCCCTTCGTTAATGCGGAGGAATCCCGAAGATTCCGCTAAGTCTTCGAGTGGTTGACCAGTCTCGCGCTTTATCATGATAGTCAGTTTTCGGCTTTCTCTACTGAGGTGCTCATCCGGTTGAACCAGGGCACAATCGCGGTAGTTCTCCCGGTGCCACCTTAGCCGATAGAGCGGAACGTAAGGTAGCAAAACGCGGGAGCCGGGCAAACCCAACATTTGACAAAAGACATGATTCAGAGCCGATGCATATAAGGCCAAACCCGCGACGCCGAACACTCCCTATGGTATTCGGTCTTTACAACATATGCCGGGCTGGGTAACGGCCTTGATAATGAACCCCTAGTGTCGAGGTACGTGCATTATTCTGACGTCGCGAAATGCCAATAATGTCAGCATCCCTCTCGGTTATACTGAGTATCCGGAGGATGTGAAGCAACAAGAGACAGTAAAAAAGGTTTACACAGGGTCTTAATCTAAAAAGAAACCTTTGAGAGGGGCCCTGCTGCACGTATGCGCCTGTGTCTCCGTTGTGCCGTATCCTGGAAGGGTGTAGCAGGATTATCATTGTAGTCCTTTTTACATGCGGGAAGCCCCTGGTACCGCCTATAGGGTATATCCGTCAAACCAATCTCAGGTTTATCTAAGCTGTTACAGCTAGTGATGCGCCGAACTTGTCTAGCCGTGTCCGCGGTCTTGACGACCAATCATTTATTCTGGTTGGAGAGGCCGATTTAGTGTTCGGCTGCTAAAGCCGCCACACCTTCTTCCGCGCGTAAGGAACGCTCAACATTTCCGCTAACTGTGATGATGCCACGTGGACCGGGCATCTTAAGCTTAAGAGAGGCGTAATACGGGAATGCATTAAAACGAGCGAAAGCTGCTCTTCCGAGTAGTGCTTGATAGCCGCTTCGGAATGGAGCTATTTCGAAGGTTAACTTTTCACATCGGAAGTTGTCGGTAGAACTGAATACAACCTCTAGTACTAGAGAGCCCACACAGCGGGCCTCTGGGCCTGGCATTACTCCTTTAAAGGTAGTATTACTTTGGCTGATTCTTGTCGGGTCTATCCCCATTTTGCGGACTGTGTCCTAATATATCAGATTAAGACTACTGCGGCTGTCCATGAGGACTTGGGTGAGATGGTATCCGTCGATAATTGGGTCTAGCACCAAGGCAGCCAATCCTCCGTGCCGGATAATTGTCAGGTCATCCCTGCGATCAAAAGAGATCGGGCAGGCCGACCAAGGGTTGAACTTAGGGGTGACGGGCTCTACGGCGCATGTGTCTCGGAGTGGATGTTTGCTCCTTCTTTTTGTTACGTGGATCATGTTCACTGTTTTGACCTCGTCTTCACTTGGTGTTTCCCTCCCCTTGTGTTCGGCGTTTAACTTACCGGCCTGCTTGAAGACCCAGCATTCTCTGAGGGTGTGATTTGCAGGTTTATCAGAGGTGCCATGAATCTGACATAATTTGTCTAGAATCTTGTTTAGGATGGACGGTCCATCTCTGCTGCCTTTGAAAGGCTTTTTCCACTCGCCGGGTCGAGAGCCCCTAAATCCGGCGTTTACCGCCGTGTTGTCTGGGCTTTCTTCGTTATTTCGACGCTTGCTTTTACTGTGTCGTGGTTTTCCATTGCCATCCCTGACTTCAGATGTGCCAGGGTCACTGGTGCTACTACGGGCCAGCCAGCTATCTTCGCCCGCGGAAAAGCGGGTCATGAGGCTTGTTAGGGCTGCCATTGTCCTTGGCTTTTCTTGGCCGAGGTGTCTGGCGAGCCATTCGTCTCGGACGCTGTGTTTGAAAGCGGCTAAGGCTTCGGCATCCGGACAATCGACGATCTGATTCTTCTTAGTGAGAAATCTATTCCAAAGCTTTCAGGCTGACTCCCTGGGCTGTTGAATTATATGACTTAAATCGTCTGTGTCCGGAGGTCGGACATAGGTCCCTTGAAAGTTAGCCCTAAAAGCATCCTCAAGCTCCTCCCAACTTCCAATGGAATTTTCGGGGAGGCTCTTCAGCCAGTGCCGAGCTGGTCCTTTCAACCTTAGGGGAAAGTATTCAATGGCGTGGAGATCGTCTCCACGAGCCATATGGATATGGAGGATGAAGTCCTCAATCCATACCCTAGGGTCTGTCGTTCCGTCGTATGCCTCTATGTTCACAGGTTTGAATCCCTCTGGGAATTCATGATCCAGTACCTCATCGGTGAAGCATAGGGGGTGTGTGGCACCCCTGTATTTGGATGTATTGTGGCGTTCTGACGGTTGTAGTGTTCGGTTTTGATTCTGCGCTGGAGCGCGCTTCCTAGATCCATAGATGGATCTGGTAATGCCATATTTTTTATGCAAGTCCTCACGTATATCGTGCGCTGACTTATGTGCGGCCTCCTTAGCCGCCCTATCGCGGCCACGAGGTGGTCGATCCGACCGATCAACCGTTTTATTTTTCGGCTGTGTAGGCTCTAAGGCCTCGTCATCGAATTCAGGCAGCAGCTTGCGCTTTGGGTAACTCTTTGTGTGGCGACTACCACCGTACTTTTCCGCAGTGTCCAGCACTTTGTTCCATCTACTGATGAGTGTATTTTGTGTGGCCTTAAGCCTTTGTTTCTGCTTCTTGAGACTCCTCGCGGTGGCAATAAGCCTTCTGTGGAGGTTCTCTTGTTCCAAGTTCCTTTCCGGGATGATATGTACATCGTCATCCGGACTATTCTCCTCTCCGGAGACAGGTTGATGATTTCTACCCTCGGCGTCGCCATGATCGGGCAGTGGCTCGCCGTCCGCTGGCTCGTCCTGCTCTATTGCATTGGAGTCGACCGGGGTCTCATTCTTTCTTGCGCTGTTATCGCTGTTTTTGCCGAGGCGGAATTTGGAACGGCGTCTGCGTCGTCGCTTTGGTTGCTTCTCGAGGGGGTTATCCTTCGCTGCATCCTCCCGTTCCTCATCATTGTCTTCTTTGGGTGTATCCACCATGTATATATCATGTGATGAAGTGGCTGTCCAGCGCCCTGTGGGCGATGGTTCCTGTTCGTCTCCTGCATCGTCGTCCATACCGTCGATGTCTGCGAAGCCGAAATCGAGCATGTCGGTTAAATCGTCGACAGTGGCTACTAAGTGGGTGGTGGGTGGGGAGCGAATTTCTTCGTCGTCCGCATCCCATTCTAGCCGGACATAGTTCGGCCAAGGGTCTCCTGACAGAGAGAGAGACCTCAACGAGTTTAGCACGTCACCCAAGGGCGAGTGCTGGAAGATATTCGCGGAGGTAAACTCCATGATCGCTGCCCAATCGGGTTCGATAGGCACGGACGCAGGAGGCTCGGAGCCCATGGCGGGGTACGAATCCAATGGTTCGGCAACACGGGTCTCGTAGGAGGTGAAGTCAGTATTCGGCTCTATCGCCACTGAGTGTGCGGCCTCCGTGGTGGGGTCCATCCACCCGTCCTCAGATGGCGCGATTTGTTCCGGGTTGAGGGCTGGAGTGGTTGCAGGTGTGATCTCCCAAACACTGTCCGATGGCAGAGTTAAGTCATGCTCGTCATGATTGTGCGGCGCACCTGACATGGGCTCAAATCCGTCGAAGATCAAGTCTCCGCGGATGTCGGCAGTATAGTTCAAGTTTGCAAACCTGACCTGATGGCCAGGAGTGTAGCTCTCGATCTACTCCAGATGGCCAAGCGAGTTGGCCCACAATACGAAGCCGCCGAATGCGAAGATCTGTCCGGGGAGGAAAACCTCACCCTGGATCGCATCATCACCGATGATCGAAGGAGCCATCAAGCCTTACGGTGACGACACAGTGGAACTCTCAATGAAAGCGCCTCGGTGTTTATCTTAGGGGCATGTGGGTCTTAGAGCTACTGGCGCCCGATCTAGAGGTCGGTCGGGATTAAAGGGATGGCCTGGGGGTGCTGCCAAGCACGGCAGTGGTGTGAGGTCGAGGGGAGGGCGGGGCGGTGGAGGCAGGGGTCTGGGCCGGTGGTCGCTGGCGGTTCGGGAAAGATCGTCAATAGTGGCCGGCGGGAGGTAGACGAAGGCCATCTGCCCGTTCCTTATAGATCGGACGGTTCATTAAAAAAATCGACTGACCTATTTATTTTCAGTCGACTGTTATCTTGACATGACCACATGTGGTGGTGTGCTGGAGGAGTACCTGCATTTCCTGTGCTCATATATTAGGAAATCATACGGAGTAGAATCTTATTTTTTTTGCCATGCAATGTTGTAGAGCTATCATATGTCTCCTGTCATTTATTTTTCAGCCACCTGCTATCTGCTACTTTTACAGTGCACTAGTTTTGCACACACTTCACCCATACTCTCACTATTGTGTTTTTATGCAAGGGTATTTCAGACCCTGCCTTGACAGAAGCAAAAAAGATAAGAGAGAAGTTGCTCCAGCGTGGTACGCGGCTAAGCCAGACACGTTTCAAGACTATAACGGTTGTAGTGTCAGCAAATGGAGACGGGGAACGTAGCTCTGGAGTTGATGATCTCACTCGCCATGAACCACCATCCCAGGTGCTTGCTTTAACTTCACTGTGTCATATGTGGTTGCATGTTCCATATGGTGTCTAGCTTGTATTCGAAAAGCCGAAGTTGGTCTTTATTAAGATAAGGAAAGATATTTTTTACATGAACCACCATCCCGTGAGCACCAGAAGACAAATAGCTAGTCAGGGCACTGGCCGAGCCAGTGACAAGCCCACCAAAGAGAGGCATCACCTGGAAGCTACCTAAAAAGCCGTGATGGTGGCGAAGCAGCCCACCTCCCACCAGGCTCTCAGGTCCTAGATGATCATGCTCACCACTCCAGCCGAATGTCTAGCTTGTATTGCTTCCAGTTTGGTTAAATTGCCTCTGCTTAGCTTACACATTATACCTCTGAATATGACATGCCTTTCTGTTTTTGGTACATACTAGTACATCTGTGTATTAACCATGTTCTTACATCAAACTAATGTTCTTGTGTATCCCTCATCAATCACTTATGATGAGGCAGTCAGGCAAGCGGAATACTCATTTAAAGAATGCAGCGTCAGCCTCCCAACATGATTCTCAAGAAACAGCAAGGCTAGATGAAGATAGTGAACGTAGCTCTGTAGTTGATTACCGCATTTCCCTACACTAGCATCACAGGTGCTTGCTCTAACTTGGCAGCGTAATATGTGGTTGCATGTTGCGTATGGTGTCTAGATTGTAATTCTTCCAATCTGGTTAAACTGCATGTGCTATTCTGCTTAGCTTATACATTATACCTGTTAATGTGACATGCCATCCTGTATTTAGTACATAGTACATCTGTCTATTAAGCATGTCCTCACATAAAACTATTGTTTTTTTGTATCCCGCATAAATCAACATGACGAGACACCTTCAGTATATGCAGTGTGATATTAGTTGCATCTTTGATATGATTTATAGCATGTGCTGCTTGTAATTTGTTGAAATGCCATTTATGATGGGACACTTTTAACTTGGCAGAGTCATATTGGTTGCATCTTTCACGTGGTGTCTAGCTTGCATTGCTTCTTATTTGGTGAAATGGTTTCTGCTTAGTTTACACAACCAGTTGTGAATATGCCATGTCGTCTTGTTTTTCGTATTATTCCATCCTGAAATCATGTGTTTGCCTTACATCAAAGTAGTGATTGTCAGTATCATGCACAAATGAGTTCTGAAGAGTGAATTTTATTGCTTTTTCTTGTCGGTTTTACTCGACAATTCAAAATCCATAAAGTGGAAGGAAGTTAGCAAGGCAGCGGATGAAGGTGCTCCTTCCTAATGGAGGGCCTCTACAGATTCTACTCCTCCATCCCCCCAAGATGATTTCCAAGACAGCACATGCATAGACACTCAATGTAGCTGTGTTGGTGATGAGCCCGTCTCCCCTAGTGCGCCATCACAGGAGCTCCCTCTAACTTGGCACTGTTATATGTGGTTGCATGTTATGTATGATGTCTAGCTTGTATTGCTTCTGATTTTGTTGAATTGCATCTGCTTACTTTACACATTATACTTGTGACTAAGACACGTGTTCCTGTTTCTAGAACATACAATATCTGTCTATCACACCATGTTCTTACATCAAAGTACATTTCTTCTGAAGAAATAAATTGTTATTCATTTTTCTTGTCGGTTGACTTAACATGGCGCAACCACCGGCCACCCCACGCCTCACCGACATGACAACAAGCTCCGCCTCGTCCCCCTCTTCCTCCTCACCCAGCCACATGGTGCTTGAAGCCCCTGGACGCCGCCAGCACCGCCGTTCCCCTCGTCGGTCGTCGTGGATCCTCGCCATCGATTCGGGAGCTACAGAGCGTCCCCGACCTCGCCCTCGTGCTCGTTGGCCTCGCTGTGAGCCTCCACACCGAACCTCTTTCTCCCTGATGCCGGTTTCTTCCTCTAACCGCGGTCTCCGTCGAGCCAGAGAGTTCCTCGCCGCTGGCCATGACGCCGCAGTGGTTAGAGCCCACCCGCACCGCGTATGAGCGCTTCACCGCAACCAGAGCGTCTGTAGGAGCCCGTAGCCACCACCAGCTCCTCCCCACATGCCCCCTAGCTCCAACCCGAGCACGCCCGTAGCTCCGGCCGCCGCCAAGAGCTCCCTTCCGGCGAACTCCGACCACCCCGCGCCCTTCTGTTGGTCTCCCCAGATGCGCATGGGCACGAGCTTCCTTCTGGTGCCCCTGGCGCGTCGAACCGTGGCCTCTGGCGAGTTCCGAGCGGACCCCACCGTGGTTCGAGGTTGCCGCCGGCTGAACTCCGGCGAGCCGACGTGGTCGCGTGTTTAGTGCTAATGAGGCCCTAACTAACCCCCTAGCTCACTAACACCTGGGCCCCATGCCATAATTAACCGGGGTTTTATTTCTGTTTAGATTAAGCTAACCCCACAGGTCCCACAGGTTAGTTTCACCTGGGCACGACACATGTTGACCGACCTGACCTGTCAGCGACACTAACCAGCACTGTGACACTGACCAGTGGACCCCACTAATCAGGTTTGGCTTGGACCGACCCTGTTGACCATGCTGACATCACCCTGACGTAGTGCTGACGCAGTAAACGTTTTCTGGGATTTTAAATAAATCAGAAATGATTTATAAATTTCAGAAAAGGTCCAAAACTTCAAAAATTCACAGAAATTCAACCGTAACTCAGATTGAAATAATTTATATATGAAAAATTATCAGAAAAATCGAAGGAATCTGTTTATGGCATTTTCATGCATGTTTGAGCAACTTAAAGCTACTCTATATGACATTTTGAATTAATGGCATTTGACATGCCTTATGTGGAGTTTGAATTTGAATGTAGTGTTCAAACGTACTCCATTTAAATCATTGCTAGTTGCATTAGCTCAAACCATAGCATATTGCCATATCACATTCATGCATCATATTGTTGCATTGCATTGATTGTGTTCCCTCTCTGTTGCCGGTGATTGTCCCCTCTGAGTAGACGACGTTCCGACGATGAGTTCGATGACACCGATGAAGAGCTATATTATCTTCAGAAGTGCCCGGCAAGAAAAACCACATTGTTCATTCCGACACAATCCCACTCTCTCGCTTATGCTCTCTTTTACTGCATTAGGACACCAATGACTCAATTGTTACATGCTGCGGTAGTTGAACCCCTTTCCTCTACATGACCTGTCATTGCCACAGTAAATAGATGAAACCCACTAGCATGAGTAGGAGTTGTTTGAGTTCTGATGTGCCTACTCATTCATGCTTCTTTGTCATGCCTACTACTGCTTAGAGTTGAGTCAGGTCTGATTCATCGCGGATGAATTGGAATGGTGATGAACATGTCCTACTGTGTGTGAGCTAAGTGTGTGAACACGATTTGGTAAAGGTAGCGGTGAGAGGCCATGTAGGAGTACACGGTGGGTTGTATCATTGAAACCGTCCTCGGGAACTAAGTTCTGTGTTTGTGATCCATGAACAGCTACTACCACACATTGGGATCCTTAATTGACTCTCTCGACTTATTAATCTCCTTGATCTCTGCCCAGGAGTTGCAACTAGTTTCTGGTTTTTGTAGGATATGTGTTGGAGGCCGTGTGTAGCGCTGACCCTAAGGGTGGGCTATGATGCGGTAGATACACCATGGCACGGTGTACCGAGTCGCCCGTTTGGTGTCTCGGGAACCCTGCACACATCATTTGGGGCCGTGAGCGACACCCCGGCCGGATCTCCTTGCGGATGGAACTCAAATAGGCGATAAACCTGGACTAGAGACTTGCGTGGTTAGTCAGGTCATGGCCGACTCCCTCGCCAGGCTTCCACTTGAAGGTTGCTGAGATACACGACGTGTACATGGTGGTAAGTGGCGAGAGCATGTGTGAAGAAGTACACCCCTGCAGGGTTAACATGATCTATTCGAATAGCCGCGTCCGCGGAAATGGACTTCTGGGTTGCCTGTATAGTTCATAGACAAGTGAAAGTGGATACTCTAAAATGCGCAAGATAAGCGTGAGTGCTATGGATGGCGTTCTCGTAGGGATACGGGAGCGGATCCATAGTGGTGTATTGAAATGGTGAATATGTGGACTCGTGTGCGCCACCTCAAAAGAGTTACTTGCAGTAGTAGTTCAGATTAGCCACTGAGTCAAAGCTAGCTTGCTGTAGTTAAACCCCACCATCCCTTCATTGATAATGATGCATATGTAGTTAGTTCTGATGTAAGTCTTGTTGGGTACATTTGTACTCATGTTTGCTTAATTTATGTTTTTGCAGAGAGACTTCAGTCTCACTAGTAGTTCCGTGTGGACTTCGACGTTTAGCTTGATACCTCAGCTACGATCTTGTGCCCTCGACAGGATCTGGTAGATAGTCAGGCTTCTCAGCCTTTTTATTTGTAGATGTCTGTACTCAGACATGTTAAGCTTCCGCATGTGCTTTGACTTGTATGCTCTGACTGTTGGGTCATGAGAGCCATGTTTGTAACACCTGGCTCTTCGGGGCCTAATTAATAAATAGTTTGAGTCGTAGAGTTTTGCTGTGATGCCATGTTGTATTTACACATATCGAGCATATTGTGTGTATGATTGAACTGCTTGGTATGTGTGGGATCCGACAACCTAGTTGTCTATCCTTGGTAGCCTGTCTTATGGGGAAATGTAGTCTAGTGCTTCCACTGAGCCATGGTAGTCTGCTACAGCCCGGTTTACCGGAGTCCTGTTAGCCCAGTTGCTACTGCTCCGGAACACTTAGACTGGCCGGCATGTGTCCTTCTTTGATCCTGTGTCTGTCCCTTCGAGGAAATGTCACGCGGTGTCTTTCGGAGTCCTTTTAGCCTGCTACAGCCCGGATTCCCGGAGTCCTGCTAGCCCAGTTGCTACAGCCCGAATTCACTCGCTGATGACCGACACGTTCATTGCTAGGTCATGTATGCTTGTCCCTGTAAGCTAGTGCCACTTTGGGTTTACAACTAGTCATGTCGGCCCGGGTTCTTTGTCATATGGATGCTAGCGACACTATCATATACGTGGGCCAACAGGCGCAAACGGTCCCGGGCCAGGTAGGGTGGCACCCGTGGGAATACCGTGTGTGAGGCCACAAAGTGATATGATGTGTTACATGCTAGATCGGTGTGACTTAGGATCGGGGTCCTGACAGCTTTGGTATCAGAGCCTGACTGCCTTTAGGATTACCAAGCCAAACTGGTCGAAGTTGAGTCTAGAAATTCTATAGTTATACAGGGAAATTGATTGTGGAAGGGAACGTAAGGCTCTTTTTACTCCTTTACCTTATGCCTTCTGATCTCAGTCAACCTCTTCTTTTCTACGAGGATTAAGGAACTAAGCTTTCTCTTCTTTCTATCAGGATCACGTGTTACTAATCCGTAGACTTGTAAGATTGATGAATTCAAGCCTCAGTTCAGTTTCTACTACTTCCATGTGTTGACTGTTGATCTCGAAACCTTGATATTGTGATTCTGAGTGGTTATGCCACCATTTTGTAGAATGTCTCAAATCTTTTTGAGCATTTACAGCCGTTATGCTGTCCGAGTCATCCCAGGTTTCTAAATAGTCTGATGCATCTGCAAATCCCTTCTTTCTGTTCTCGATGTTCCTTTGGGCCAGATTAACCACACTGATCGGTGTGTTGAGGTACTCTATTGCCTCGACATATATGTTAGAGCTATTATTATGACCCTAGGTGTTTTAGGGAGTCACCTAGTAATCTAGCCATGTTTTGTGTTCCCAGTGTGATGATTCTGGCCATCATCCTCGAAAGCATCCCGTGATGCCGTTTAGTTAGTAGGCCTTCTATTTCTGGGTTCTTAAGCCCAAGATTCACTCTACTTACCTTTCGTTGATAGTGTTGCTCGTACCTTTAGGATATTAGTAACCTTTGCGATAGTCCTCGAGGTCCGTGGTATTTCCTTCTTCCAAATACAATGAACTGCCTATGGCAGAAATTCTTTTGAACCAAAAGATCACAACCAGAGCGCTCTTGATGAGTTCTCCATTCCAAATTGGAATCTGCTAGTTCTACCTTTATGCATGGGTTATCTGGGAGAAATGTTGAGCTTTGCTCGACATACTAATCTATGCACCCACAACTCAGAAAATTATATGTTCCTTTGAGTTGCCCTCTTCAATTGAATTCCGACCCCCGTCTACCAGTTGATTGTCAGGAGTAGTCGTGCATTCGTGTTCATCTATGCCTTTACTCTTGTGTTCCGTCAAGCCATTCTATCTCGGAATGACTAGGAGAAACAAACTCCAGTACCTTATCCATTTCCAGGATTGGGTCAATGAAGTTGTATTCCGCAGATCAAATTGCCAATCCAGCCTTTGATTTGTTCTACCTTATAGTGTCACCCTCTTTCATATCAAGAATGACGTGAGAATTGCACCACCTCTTATGAATCCTTGATGCAGTGATACTTCTCACCATCATTGTTCATTCCTCGGCCCCGTGTTGTCGCAACTGGAATGCTGATAGATGAATCATGATGTGTGAAATTGATACTCCTGGCAACCTCGTTGCTTGGTAGTTTAAGGACAATAATTTCATTCTTAGCGTGCTAGTTATTGAATCATCATTCTAAGGTAGAATGTGCTACCTAGTCCATTTTTCCCGGGTGCACTCTTCGATCAATGAGTTTGGATAATGATTAATTCCTTGCTCTTCCGATCACATTGTCTTGCCCTGAAAAGCAAAGATTGTTCTCGAGCTTAGTAACATATTGTTGGTTCGTGATATTTCGATTATCCTCTCGGAAGTAACACCAGGTTGCTCCCTGACCGTTATGTTGAGCTCGTGATCAAGTTGGTTTCTTGTAAACCACCCCTTCACCAAGAATCTGTGTTGGATACCCTTGAGCTGGTTGGTTAAGCTAAACAACAACTTGGAGAGTTGGAGGATAAAAGTTTTGCCTTAATTCGTTCATTCCAAAGGGATATCTTTGAAGTGTGTGTGTTGAAGATGCTATCTTCCTCGATTGGTCCTTGTGATCAGTTGTTGGACCTATTGTCTTACCCAATCTTTGATTTGAGTATGGGCTATCGTCAAATCAAATCAGAACCAACGATGTTCGTAATTTTGTCTTACTCGTGGTTGATTTCTCGAGCATACATCATTATATCTTTTGGTCTGACCAATGCTATCACTTTGCTCACATAGTTATGGTATTCCATCTATATGAAAATCTCTATGAATTGTTGTTGAGCCCATCAGCAGCATATTTATCATCTCCATGATTATGTTGAACATTAAAGCTAGTGTTGTAAACTCTTGTAAGCATTATCTTCATGTCCCGTTCATGAAGTATATACTTGGTGTAACAAGTGATTTTCTCCAAGTTCGCATGCATTAGGTGCAAGTTGCCGCCATGAATTTGAGAAAGTTTGTTTCGCTTCCTATGGAATCATCCCAAGTCAGTCATGCACATGTGCGAAGTATTCTGTGGTCTGGTGACTTGCAACCTTCATTCTATATGAATCCCTAGCACACCAAGCCACTGATTGACTTGTTCAAGGAAAAGAAGTCTATGCTTGGGATCTAATCCATGGACTTGCATAAAGACTTCGAAATCCTTGATGATAGTTTCCCACCTGAACTCGATAGTGTTTTATTATAAGACTACTATGTGGTCATACTTGTCTTGGACAACATGCTCACATGTATGTAGCAGAACCAGCTCATGTTTTGGAGCTTGCTATCGTAGTTCATTTCCCGAGAATCTGGCAACCTCATCTCGTTTGTTTGTGTTGCAAACTTTCTTTTCAGACATGCCGAGTCTGAAGTATCCTGTTACCAACCAGATCTGAATCTCATGCATATATGATGGTTGGAAAATCCCCAACATTTGCATTTTGTTCCCAGCTTGCACCGCCATTGTGCCAATTTCCCATGGGCTGCCCCTCGCAGTAATTGATGTGTAGGATCATCTTCAAAAGTGGACTTACCATGGGTCCCATCCATTTCCGATGATAAGCTAAATCATTCCTTGCGTTGTCTTCAACAAGGTAGACCACATCATCCATTCTATCCGGTTATGCCATCCTTTCGTACCCCGCCAAACGATTGTTGGTGAATTGCCTCAGGTTGGTATAGAGAATTTCAATGTTCCCTAAATCAAAAGTAATTCTTTTTGCCACTTAAGGGGTGATTCTGCAAGTCACCCTCCTCCAAGATGTCTCGTTTTGGTGTCATGGCAACTCAACTCCTCGCTACGTTGGAAACCGTTCACCACCCTCTTAGGTGTGGAATTGTTGCCTACCTAGTGAACCTTTGTCATGTGTTTCACTCCATCCCTCTAGCCGTATGCTTCATGTCTCAGCTCGAGAGTTGTTTCATCGTCTCGCTTCGTGAGTTGATCCTGTGATCATTAAGATGATCCATCACTACAAAAAAATACACTTCCATGATGATACGTGTTTGTCACAGTAGGTCGCATTTTCTGTCATGCATGTACATCCATGACGATTTTATGATAGAATCAAGATAGTCATACCTGTGCTGTCGTAGAAGTGTTCCATGACATTACCAAAATTATCATCACGGAAGTGTCCACTTCCATGACGATAAATCCCGTGTCACAGAAGTGATTTCGTCAAGGGTGACCGACACATGGCATCCACCGTAACGGAACGCCGTTAAGCTATCGGGTCGGGTTTTGGATCCGATAACCCGTTAACAGCCCCGACCAATGGGGATTTTCCACGTGTAAAATCATCATTGGCTGGAGGAAACACGTGTCGGCTCATCGTTGGGACAGATGTCATCCACTCATTGGACAGAAGGCGCCTATGATACGTCAACACGTGGCACAGCCCAACAGAGGCCCATTCCTGTGAAAAGGCCGGCCCGTTTGACTTGGTCAAAGGTGGCGGGCCGGCCCATGTAAATCCTGTTAACGGCCTGTTCGCATATAGCCCATTTACAGCCCGCTAACCCAAGGCCCGTTACGCCCTATCCGAATTAGGCCCAGTAGCATCATCTGGGCCACCCAATATGATTCCAGCCCGTTTTCACTTCTGGCCCATGTATGGCCCATGGCGTCTTTCGGCCCATATGAGGCCCTATGTAACTCTTGGCCTATTAACGGTCTGTGGTGAAACTGGCCCGTAATGAACAGTGTATCACTTTACACCCATTAACGGCCCGTGGTGAAACTGGCCCGTAATGAACAGTGTATCACTTTATACCCATTAACGGCCCGTTATTCCGTTGGGTCGTTTCCAGCCCATGTTATCTTTCGGCCTTCTCAGAGCCCATTTATTCTTGGGCTCATTTCCAGCATTCGTTTACTTACGGCCCGTTACTGTCATTTTCTGCTTGTGGGCCAAATTCATCCCGTGGTTACAGTCGGCCCATTTGTGCTCCGTTAATACGTTGGGCCATTTTCATAGCGTCATCAAATACGGCCTATTAACGATGGCCCGTTATGGTCGGCCCATGAACGGACGATTCCAACTCTAGCCCGTTTACAGCCATAATGCGGCCTGTTATTGGCCCATGTTTGGCCAATCGATCATACTGCCCGTATAAGGCCCATTGATGATACGGCACGTAGAAGGCCCATTGTTTCTACGGCCCATAGAAGGCCCATTGTTTCTACGGCCCGTAGAAGGCCCACTGTTTCTACGGCCCGTAGAAGGTCCACTATTTCTACGGCCCGTAGGAGGCCCAGTGTCACTACAGTAAATATTAGCCCATCGTTATTGTGGCCTAGTTTTAAAAAATAGATTATTGCAGCCACCAGCAAACCACGGAAAAAGAACTGCAATGACTACAAGCAAACAAATAAACAAGACAACAAGGAAATAAGTAAGCAAGCAACTTACGTTAGGCTATCACGACTATCACACATATTACATCCACTGGGCATCAAAGTTCGCCACCAGTGCAAATAAACGCGCTGACAAAAGAATATACAAAACTGAGAGCACTTCAGAAGGCACTAGGCCTGGCCACGTCGGGCCCCCCAAACAGGTGAAGAAGCTGAGTAGACCTCAGTTGTGTCAATGATAGATGCATCAACACTAGATTTAAGGCATGATGGTGCGCACGGCAGTCCACTAACATCTTCATTGCATCTTTGACTTCAAATGGGAGCTGAGCTGAAGCAAGCCTTTCCGCTTTAAGTTGAGACTGAAGAAGTCGAACAGATTGAGGCATCGACTGCACAGAGGTTGTCTCACACCTGCTGGTGAGTAGCTTCAACTCACTGTCTTCATCAAGACAGGACCTTGGGGTCATCTCGCTGTCCTCAAGATGGTTTGGCTCACTATCTTCCCTAAAGTTTTGCCTGGCGTAAGAGATACGAGTCTGAAAGAGAAACAAGGAGACACGTAACAGGTTTCACAATTATATAAGCAAATAAATGGATCTGTTCTGCATAAGGAACATGTTTTTACAACTATAATTTGAAACTGGTAGTTGTTGCAAACATCCAATCAGATGTAAACGGCAAAGCAAACAGCAGTGGAGGAAATGATGCCTATCCAAATCTATACTAGAACAAAGTTTGAAGGCTTGAGAAGGATGAACTTACATTACATCTTAACACGGGCTGGACAAAGCCCTTCTCCATGTTGATGGAAGGATAATTCAATAAATTCCCCAAAGAAAATTCTTTATAAGCGTTGCCATTATTCTACATTTTGCAAAGAGTAAATATAGATCAAATAATATTGGAAGAAACAGAGGATAATGAAGCTCAGGTGCAGACTGATGATACATAATCAAATAGCTATTAATTGAGTACAGTGTTACAAGGCAAAAGGGAGAGAGGTACTGACAAGAGCAATGCAGAGCCCATTATTGTTTTGAGATCGTATGATCCTTTGAGCAAGGAGATTCATCTGAAATTAGTTTTCATACAAGAGAGAAGGTAAGGCACAAGCAGAAATTTAGGAGTTCAAATTTTGAATTGATATCATAGACAGTACCTGACGCTGGGCTCCCAACAGTTCTAATAGGGGTTTGGCCACTGGAGTAGGGGTAAAGTGTGGTACAGTTGGGCCTGTGTTTTCTATGGCTGCTGTCTATCTGATTTAACAGGTATCACTACCTTTTCCAAATACCTAGTTTGTACTCCTTGAGGATCTGCACTCACCCTCTTTCTTTTGGACATCTATTACGAAAGAACAACATTTGACTGGAAAAACATAGTGTGACGACACATGGAATAGGTACAGAAAATGGATAGGTATGGCATATACTCATATATGATGCCTAAACTAAGCAGATGGTGTAACAAAGTAGAAGTAATGCAAGAGGTAAGATGCAAAATATGTGCGACCAATACAACTTTGCAAAGTTAGAGTAAGCACCTTGATGGGTGAATAAGATAGGCCATCCTCCACCATGCCAAGTTTGTTAGCCAGTGGATCGTTCCGCAATATTCCTCTCATGCGCCCATTCTCATATTCATTTTGATAATGTTCAATATCTGACATGCATGAAAACATAAAAACATGTGAGATTTTCTTTGTAATGCAGAAGTGATTCTAATCCAATACTGCCTCCCCGTAAACCTCTTTGTGCTATCTCTGCAATTCTTTTAAAAGATGCCATGCATGCTGTAATTTGTTGTGTGCATTAATATAATGTGGCCTACTACTCAAAATATGAGAGCTCTAGAAGTGATGACACTTCGCAGATGATAGCTTCAACATATAGTAAAGAAGAACAAGTTGACCTGACCTGAGAGATTTAAAATATACTAAGGGAGAACAACTCGACCTGACCAGTCGACCGCAAGAGAAGAGTATCATCTTAAAGAAGAGTAGAAGAGCAAGCAGATTGAAGATATTACAAGTCTTTCAATACAATGTCGGTTGGCCACCCATGATGAACCAGAGCGCACAGAGAAATACTATTCTTTCCGGTCTCTCCATATGTGGCTCACATGCATTTCGAAACTAAAGTAGGAACATTTAGCTAACCAGTTAAACATCTCTCAGTTTTACTAATATCAGCAATAATATCATATATGAATTTGTACAACTAATCTTGTTTAGCTCGATGGGTGGAGTAGTGCTATTACGACACGAACCACGTAGGCTGATTGTGGTCATCCTAAAATGGGGAAAACATAAGCATGATGAGTACAGTGTTGACCGTGGCAGTGGGATGGCAGATTTGAAGCTGCAAACCGTGCAAAGGGTAGTTAGCAACCGATGTTTGCTTTGAAATAACAACTAAGATTTGGTATGGACAAGAAAGTACGGTCAACAACTGACAAAGAAATGCAATTATGCTGTCTCTCTATATGTCGCGGCATGCATTTGGAAACTCAAGTGGGACCTTTAGCTAACCAATTTAATGTGTCGGTTAACTAATATCAGTATCATATCACAATCATATTTGAACAACTAAGCTTTCGAATTCGAGTGTTGTGTTGTTTAGCTTGAAGGGTGGAGTAATGCTAGTACGACAGAAAGCACCTACGCAGATCATAGTAGAGTAGATAAAAGGGGAAAACCCTAAGCATCAAGAGAAAAATCAGGAAAGTGGAACTAGCTGGACCAGTGGGTGGCGCACATGCTTTTCGAAACGAATATAGGCACATTAGGTGACCAATTAAACGTTCTCTGTTTTAGTGATACGAGCATCATATCAGATTCATATTTCAACACGTAAGCTTTGGGTTGAGGTCTTGAGGAGCAGTGCTAGCACGACATGAAGCACCTACGATGATGGTAGTGAATATAAAGGGGGGAAACCATAAGCTTTACGAGTATAGTGCCCGTGCCATGGCGGATCTGAAGGTGCAAACCGGACAAAGCTACTTCGCAACCAATGTTTGCTACAACTAGCCACTACGATTTAGTATGGACAAGAAAAGTACAGTAAACAAATTACGATCTATTTTCTGGGTGAGATCAATAACTTAAGCACATATGGAAGAGTACCACCTCTCTTGCGACGCCGTGTAGGCCTATGCTGATACGTTGAGGGTGCTGCGGGTGCGATGGCTGTCGGCGGCGGGGAAGAAGACTTTAGACGGCAGACGGCCGGGTCGGGGGATATATCCTGTTGCCGTGGACGAGGCGGTCGTACGAGCGACAATGGCAAGGTGGACGACGGCGCCGATGAAGCGATAGGAGGAGATGAAAGGATCCTGGTGCACCGCCGTGGATGAGAGACGTCCATCTCTTGCAATGGACGACGGGGTAGGGGTAGCGGCTCTGGCAATGTGGAGGATGGGGTGGCGGACGGAGGAGGCTGGCCGCAGTGCGGAGGTTGTCGTGCCGCCGGCGGTGTATGGATGGGGAAATGGAGGGGAGGGGGGATCTCAAACTTTGGGATGTGCTTCTCTGAAATGGGGGAAAGTTACGAACTTATCCCCCGTTTAAAATTTCGGACATCGCGTCGGTTGGGGATAGGACGGTAATCTCACATCTCCCAAATATTTGCGGTAACTATTTCGGGCGAGGAGAGGGTGTTTTGCCACCCACGGTTGGCGCCCACGGTGTATGAACGGGGCTGACAGGTAGGGAGGTTGTGTCATGTCTGATGGAAGTTACACATCTGCCCCTATTTAAAATATTAGCCTACATCGATTTCGGACGTGGAGAGTTTGTTTTGCCGCCCACCGTGTATGAATGGGGAAATGGAGGAAGAGACACATGTCTTTCGGACGAGCTTGAATCAAATGTGTTTTGCCGCCCACGTTTGGCGCCCACCGTGTCTGAATGGGCTCAGAGGCCGTCGTGTCACGTCTGATTGAAGTTACTAGTCTACCCCTATCGACAGCAGTGTAAATCCGGTCGATAAGGATGTCAAGTGTCAGGGGTAGACAGTAATTTCCATCTCGCAAACACTTTCTTCGGGCAGCCCACAAATTATAGTGTGTGTTTAGCCGCTTCGTTCAAAACTTGGGAGAATTAGCATTCACGTTTGCCCTGGGACCTGGCAAACTAAATTCAAATCCAATTTGTATTCGATTACGAATATCCACAGATAATTATATGTTTTGTTATTTATTTCTTCAAAACCACAACAAAGATTTATTCCACCTTTATATATGATTATGATTTAGAAATGCCGTGATCTTCGAATTCAGTAGGTTGGATACACTCTGAGTCAAACAGTTATTTCATCTAATACAATATGCTCACACGAAAAACAGTTCACCTTATGTCAATCATACAAGACTGAGGATTACCTCGCCTAAAAAATTCGGATCATTACAACACATGGACAACATAGGGGGTCTTGCAACATAATCCATTAAGAGACATGCGCAACATGCAAGTACAATAATCTAATGACAATTTCAACTAGTATCTAAAGAAGAACCGGGATTACCTTGGGCTTCAGATAGCAAAAACAGCAGGACCTCCTCCGTCTTCAAATGCAACATTCTTACTTCCTCCAATTCTTAGGTTGCTTGCATAATGCGTGCCGCTAATTCCGTAATTTCCAGCCTCAAGATAAAGATTACCTCATTCATGGCAGCCACACCATCTCTTTCTGCCTCTAGTAGAGCCTCAAGCACTATAATATATGTGCTCAGACTGCTCTCCGATGGTGTTGCCTCTGAACTGCTACCATCTGGTAACATGGATGGCGCACTGCTTCCACAAATAGATTCTGGGGTTGTACATTGTGTCCTATTGTGAACGGCATCTTGAAAGGTTTCCGCTGGACATCAGTAAGAGATAGTTATCGTATGATCTAGGCAGTAAGCTTACATGGTAAACGACGGACGAATTATTGCCGATCATGGCAAACTATATTTAAATGGTTCGAAGCAGCATCAGCCGAAAAGAAATTAAAATGGTAAGATGAAACTAGGGATGTAAGTGGCAAATAAACGACATCAGCCAGTCCCATCTAGTTAGTTTTTGCTACCTCCGTAGTTCATTTTCCTCAAAAAACAAAAACTCTTTTGAACTATCATACCACTAGTGGACTTTAATCGGGATTAAACGGGACCCAGTTGACATCCCTAGTTGAATGGGAGTGTACAACCTCTATATTTAAGTTGCCAAGGCATCTAACCAGTTGAAATAATCTGAGAAAGAACTTAATAGTGTGGCCTCATATAAACTACGAAGAAAGTCTTGTGATGAAGTTGACAGGAAAAGTTAAGGACTCAAATGAAATAGGCATGCATTTCTTTACGATAGTACAACAGGCACTGCTGACGTATTGGCCAACTCAGGTATAGCGTAACAACAAATAAGCTCTCGAATCAAGCAATACAGCAAAGCAGACAACTGAACTATTTGTAATTCGGTAGGATTACACGTTGAGGGCACAAGCCAAGAAAGCAACCCACTCGCATTACATTTCACATGTACTAAAACACACTGGCTTACCATATGTTGTTGTGAAGCCTAGCTGCTATTGCAATGTTCTTTGAAGATATCGTCAGCATCCCGTGGTTGCAAATCTAGTTGTTGTAGTTTATTCTGCACCATCTATTTAGGTAAAATTAGTTTTAATCGCATGCACTGGTCCGAATTGATCATCAATGGTTCATCTAAACTAATGAAAGAAGGGTGTGTGCATACACGACAATATATCTGCTTCCCTCTATTTTTATGCTTGTTCGAGGTGCCAGCCCCAAAAGAACAAATATTTTGCTTGATGGGGTTGGCAGCTCCATAATTAATAGAAGCATCAAATTAGTCATGCAACTTGGGAAGATCAAGAACACACAAACAAGTAATGAACAGGGGCTTGGAGCAGTGATGTAATAGCTAGCATCAGAAAATGTAGGGTAAAACGAACAAAAAGCAGCGGAACCACATGCTAGTTTGCTGATGTGTAATTAAGCATAGAGAACATTAAGCAGTCTGATGGAACCAACAGGTGGCATCAGAACAAAACTAAAGCATATTAACTATATGTGCACTGGTATGTAATTTAGCACATGTAACATGTTCACTGCTAGAAGTATGGCCCTACAGGTGCAAGCAGAATAATGCGTCTCATGAAAAACTGAATGATGTCCTGAAGAAATTCAAAGGTGCGGTGCTTATGCTAGGAAAGTGAACGTAGGCGCCGGCCGTTGGATAATAGTACCTAATTCTCGGCGGCATATGGGTATCGTTGTCATACTTGATAGCTAAGGATCGTCGATGGTGCTCGTGTTGCCGTTGAGTTTGGGTCAGCTGTCGCCGTCGCTGAAGCGGCTCCGGTTCTACGGTTGCGGCGCCTGTCGACATACAAGAAAGATCATCTGTGGTAAGTGAACAGTTGCACGATGAAGAGAAAAACAGAAGGAGTACAAATCAAAATAACCAGATGAGGCTGCGGCGTCGGTAAAGCAGGGCCGGTGGAGTTGAATATGGCGTCCGTGGAGCGGGTCTGGTGCAGTGGACGAAGGCTTCGGCGGGGCGCGTCGTACAGTGCTTTCGGTGAGGCGGATCTGTTGCGGCGACGAGGGATTGTATGAAGGGCCAGCGAAGGGGCGGACGAGGGAGTCAGTGAAGGGCCTACGCTGTGGTGGACGAGGGCGCCGGTGAAGCAGATCCGGTGCGGTGGACCATGATGGCGGTCAAGGAGATCTGGAGCGGTGGACAAGCCAGTCGCTGAAGCGGCTCTAGTGAAGTGGTGAGTTGGCAGTTGGGGGTTCCAAGGTGCGGAAGGTAGATCCGGCAGGGTGTGAGGTCCACCGCTGCGGCGGAGGACTAGATTCGGCAGCTTGCCCTGGTTGGGGGGTCGGGGAGGGGAAGGGGAGGGGCTCTGGGGAAGAATGTTGAGGGCAAAGAGGGGAAAACAATGGAGTTACCAAAGCAGCCCTTTTCCGTTCATGTGGCAGGGGTAAAACAAGAATATCGCAGGGCTAAACTTTCGGGCGCGTGATATTTTGATGTGAGCGGGAAGTTTGAAAGCTTTTGGCGCCTAAAATTATAAGTATTCTGCTCTCGTACGGCCGACTATGATATCATGGCCGACAATTTGTTTGTTTTGCACGCAAAAAAAATGTGCAAGTTTTGAAAATCAATGTGTCCAACTCGAAACTTAGATTTCCATTCAATTCAAATATGGATCATTGAGCTACTACAAGAAAATACCATCATATGGTCCAATTCAAATGAAATTCCAAATGTGTTTATCCTAAATATGATGACAAAAGCAAAAATGTGTATGTGTATGAATAAAGTGGATGATTATAAAGTTTGAACATGCCCGTATGTGTATATCTCTAGGTTTGATACATGAATTTGAAATCACGAAATCCCGGCTTAAAAAATGTACCTCCATTTAAATGAATTACAAAAGCTAATGATGGAGTCGAATTCCAAAATTCCAATCATAGGTTTGTAATTCTAGTACATCAAGGTATATCACGCATGTTCAAAAGTATCGTTATCTCATAGTACAAACTGTGAAACAAATTGATCAACCATGAGTGCACAATATCTCAATTACGCTAAAGTCCCTCAAATATAGACACCTCACTCTTTATGTGAAGTCAACCCCCCCACCACCACACACACACACACATAGAGAAGTCGTTCTCTCCCCCAAACACCAACACACGAGCACATTAACACCCCTCTCTCTTGTAAAGTCCGGACCCCAACATAGGTCTCTATCACTTTGTCTCTCGGGCATGCACACATCTCTTCCCTCACTCTCTAGGTCTCCCGCTATCTCTCTTACCCAAGCACACGCACTATGTAGAGTGTATATTTCCCATACACACAAAACGTCGCCCCCAAACGTCTATCTCCTTAGTTATGTGGTTCTCGCGCACTCACCTTACACACCACCCCCACTGCAAACAAGCACACTTTGTCTCCTTGTGCACCACTCTCCTCTTTCTATCTCTCCCACATGCGGACCCGCCCCAGCTCCTTCCCTGTATACATATATGTCGTGACTCTTTGCATAGCTCCCTAATGTATAATTGTTCTCGATTTTGCACATTGTTCTCTACACCATCTATTCTAGATCTCTCATGAAGTCCCTATCACACACACGATGACTCGCTTCCCTTGCGTCTCCGTTCATAGGCCAATTTCGGACAACATCAACATTGTCTCCCTATCTATACGCCATTTATGGACACAAACGACCCCTCTCGCCCCCTCTCTTCCTCTCTCTCTCTCCGTCGCTAGCTCTCACTTTCTCTCGCTCTCACACCCCTCTCCCACACACACACTCGATGTCTCTTCCAAATAGTCTGCTCCCCCCGCCCGCACCCGTGCTATCTCGCTACTACACATGTCACACCATTCCCCTTCCCTTATACTAGGTTTACATCATCAGTGGTCTCTCTACTCCACATACACTCTCTCCCTCTCACACACAAACGCATGCACAAACACACACAGACACGCACAAACACCCATTTATTTGGATCCTCATCTCTCCTCATGTCCGCATGTGTATCTCACACAGTCACTCTCTAATTATGTATATGTGTCTCCACGTTACACAACACAAAGCCCCATGTACATGTCTCTCTCTCCTCCACACACATAGACACAAAGAATCTGTTATCATTGCCTCAGTCTCTAACATATCACACACGCACACTGTCTCTCTCTCTCTCTCTCGCAAACACGCTCAACAAGGGTTTCCCCGTGAACAACTTACCGTCTATTCATCAACAGTCATGGCAGTATGGCGAACACGAGACGTGAAAAAGAATAAATCTACACGTGCTTAGACCACCTAGTATGACTACTAGGACTAGAGCAAGCCAAAAAGCACGCCGCCGTCACACCCTCCTTGTCGGCGACGGGAAAATCTTTGTTTTACACAGCCGAGAAGTCATTGTGCTGAGGCCCCACATGCCGAGGCGTTGAATAGAATGTAGATGCTAGTTTACGGACGTAAGTATCGATAATACGTTTGTATCTCCATACTTATATTTCTTCTCTTATAAAAAACTGAGTTGGTGATGATGGTACGTGTGCCATCTTGCAATATAGACCGTCCGATCTATATCTAACGGATGGAAATTAAACTAAAAGATACCCGCACCCCTCTCCACATTTGCAGACAAGGCCTTCCCTCGTTCATCCTTATCTCCAACAAACCTCATTGTTGAGCAATTAAGAAAGGAAGCCTCTGGAACAAACTGGCCTGGTGGTCGCTGCCAGCGTCGTCAATCCCCATGCCTCCGCTCAGTCCGACCACCAACCACCACCACACCCCACTCCTCTTCACCTTATCTCATATTTCTCGAGATATCATTAGTTTTTACACATGGGATTACTTCTGCAAGGGTCAATCACAACAAGTGTTTTATAAAAAAGGCATCTTGATGTTCCGTGCAATACACGGATCTTGCTAGTACTCCTACACAAGACTAAGTTGGTGATGCTGGTGTGTCTGCCATCCGTCGTTTCTGACCATTAGATCTACATCTAACGATTGTGAGGTAAGTTGTTGCCTTTTCTCACCAACATCCCACTTGTCTACCAATTTGCAGAAAAACCCATAATTAGTATCTTAAAACCAACCACATCCCTCCCTGACCTCACCAAAACAGCCCAAGGAATATATTCTAATTGAAACATAATATATCTCTAGTGACATATGTATATCAAAATTAGAGTGTTTTGTACCAAGTTTGTGAATAAGTATTATTCTAATTATGATTCGTTGCAACGGAGATGAACATTGCTAGTATTTCCAACCATGCATTTTTTCCTAGTATTCCGTAGTTCCGAGTTTTCCATCAAGACATTAGTCACTCATGGTTGATATTTACTTTCAATCATGTACACATATGCACTATGTAACTAGCCTTGCTTATTGGCTTCCAAAGCTTAACTGTCACTCCTACTTACAATATGTAGAGTATTTAACAAAAAACTACCACTTTCAACCAGCCCTAGGAAGAATCTATTGTACAAAAAATAGCAAAAACATACCCAAAATTTCTTAATCCACGCCAAAAACTACATAGTACTCCTACCGATTAGGTTCATTTAAACCCATTTATGATAGGGTTGGCCCACACGTCCGTGCTGATGAGGCAGCTTAAACCAACACATTTTGTTTGACGGTTGACACGAGGGACCCACATCTGACCTTCTATCCTGTTATTCCCCCTCAACTCATTATTTTTCCTGAACATTACTTCAAACAGTACTGATGCGTGTTCGTCGGTGGCGACAGTGATGAGCGAGTTGGCCGCCGCTCCGCCAGATGGGCCGGACGCCGCGCTGGCCTCCGCACGGGTTGGCAGGCTGGCCCGAGCGTGACTCACGAGCGAGCAAGCCGCCGCGCTGGCCTTCGCTCGAGCCAGATGGCTGGCCTTAGCGTGGCACGCGCGAGCAAGCCGCCGCGCTGCCATGCCAATCTAGCTTGCAAACCTTGCAGACAAGCAGCTGGACTGAGCTATCTTGGCGAGCTAGCGGCCGCGAGCGCCGGACAGAGCTGGCATCCGGGCTTCCGCAACATGGGCTCCGCACCGCCGGTGGTTTTGACCTCGCCTTCTGCCGGCGGCGGTAGCTGTGTCCCATGGCCGAGGATGACTAGGTGGACGGGCCGGAGGTAGGAGGTCACTCGAGGATTTTTGTTGGTAAGAGCATGTACAATGGTTGATAAGGCAGTCTTATCTTAAGTCTGCCACGTATGCAAGTGGTAGTAGTTTCTTGGCATTTTAGTGGTTTCTTGCATTATTAGAGCAAGTACAATAGAGCTGAGTCTGCGGGCTATAAGAAATAAACTAGTATATTTCTGCTTAGTTGGAGGAAAGAGAAGAGGAGAGAGAAGGTAAGCGGGCTCTTCGTGAAGAGCCAGCTCTAGCACGTGCTCCTAGGCACTTTGTGAGAATGAGAAGTGGGCCACATAATAAAAAAGTAGTACACTCTTTTGATCTATTATTGTACATGTTGGCTATAAGATGGGCTGTAGATGACATGGCACTCGCTTATAGCCAGCAGCTGGCTATACTATTAACCATGCTCTTAGGGGTTTCTTGTAAGGAACAATGTGTGTACTACTAGCGACAAAAGGCGATTCTAGGTTGCGTTGTACTCCAACGAGTACTAGTGGTCGCGGGAGTGTATACCTCGTTTTGTGGGTTCGATCCCAGCCAAACGCACGGTGGCCTTTTTTTTAAAATAGTACTACTACACTTCGCTGTGAGCCAATATTTTACACGGGTAGTTTGAGTTTTGAAGTCAAACAGACGTGCGGCCCCACAATCTGGATGCACTGGACAGCCTAGCCACGTGAACGGGTTTTCCTTCCCAGCATCCCGTGGCTCGCGTGCTCGCCCTAGTCTCACCTCGCTTGCAGCTTCCAGCTAGTAGCATATTTAAACTAGCGCCTCCCAATTAAGCCCGACGAGCCGGAAAGGCCTGGCGGGGCATTGGGAACTGTGCAATATGGCTATGTACGTAAAGTGCTCTAGTACTACTCTGTAGCTTGTGGCGTTGCACGCATGGACTTCACTCCATTATCGGATCTACTATAAAAGAAATTCCTCTTGACGTGTTTTTTTTGAAACGGAGGCAAATGCTTTGCTTCATCTCATTCATAAAGAAGGAACTACTAACAAAGTTCGACGAGATCCATTACACCTCCACAAATGGAAGCGAAAAGCCTAGTCTCGCTGTATCAAATAACTCAAATGTTCTGCCCCCACAGTAACCGTCGCTGATAAACAGGCTGCTAGTGTGTGCATGAGAGGAGCGGCTGAGTAGGCCAACTACGTGAGAGGAGCGGCTGAATAGAGCACCGAGAGTACCCACTAGGCCACTATGCAGGTGTACTTCCCCTGCATTGATAGTACAACGATGGTTCTAGAGAACACTAGTACCCTCCACTTCCAACTGTAGCTCCTTGGCCCTGAGATTCAAGAGTTCAAAATTGGTGCACTATACTAGACTAGACTAGAAGTACAGTACATCACACTACTAGTTGAGAAAAGTAGTACTAGTACTGCTACAGTACGAGTACGTACTCCTCCGTCACATAATGTAAGACGTTTTTTGACACTAGTTGGCATGTACAAAAAATGGCAATAGCATACCCAAAATTTCTTAATCCACGCCAAAAACTACTACCTAGTGCCAAAAATTTCTTACTAGTGCTATTATTTACAGTATAATGCAATCCCATAACATTCCATAATGCTAGTACTAGTAGTAAAGAATAGCCTCACCCCTTCGCTAAGGAACGGTCTACAGTTGGAAGGGACGAGGCCCTGCGGTTACTACGCTCTTATCTCCTCCTCGCCAGTTCCCCTCCCCCCGAAGAGAAGGCAGTTCGTTGCTGCTCCCATGGATTCGCCAGGCGGTTCTCCTCCTCGTCGGGGCTGGGAGACCTTGGACGGCGATCCTCTAGGGGAAATCGCACTCCGCTCCGACGTCCTCACCGCCGCAAGACTCGGTGCTTCCTGCACCAACTTTTTCAAGACGCCGCTTAAACAGGCTTGGGAAAAGGCCATGCTTGTTGGTTTTCCATGCGTCCTCGAGGAGAAGGTTCTTCTATGGGACAATCCTTCGAACAGTCCACCGCTCCCTGGCCATGGTTGCACGTTGACTCCGCTAGAGTTGCCGACGTTGAGAGGTAGTCGGATTTTGTCCGATGAGCAGGTCAGTAATGGAGTTTGATCGTGTAGTACTTAGTTATTCCATTTCCATCCTGTAATATCTCCGCTGCCCACCATCTTATATATAGGTCTGGGTCGGTGCCAACGAAGATTGGCTTGCATACCTCCGGCCGGATACCACCATCATTTTGCACAACATCCACAGTAGTGCGGCCGTTCCGGTAGACCCCTTCTCCACCATTGGGATCGGCCTTCCGGACTGGCTGGGCTTGAATACGTATATATGATGATGCCTACATGAGATTGAAGAAGATAGCAATTGTGGACCCGCCGACAAAGTGACGTGGCTACGACGATTACTATCTCATCGCGGTGTTCGACATAAGGATTGCCATCAATGCAAGAGGCAGTAACGGCAGAGGCTGGCGCATGTTGGCGGCGGCAGATTTGTACCCCTACACATTCAAAGACGTCGTGCGCCATCTAGGCCGCATCTTCGTGGTGACAAGCCAGGGGACTTGTTTCATCTGGTTGCCATCCTACGGTACGGGAGATTACAAACGGAATGCACAAACCATCATTTGCATCCCTAACGGTACTCCATTATTTTGCAGGGACCAGTCATCCCCCGATCAAAATAAGATCGCCGATCCTGGATGTGCATTTGCATCCGCGATTCGGTCTAACCTGGAACCTTGTAGCTGACCTTGGCAAATCGGGATCAACTATCTTAGCAGTCGTTACCCATGGTACCACTGATGTGCAACATGGTCACACAATCTACCACGATCGGACCGTCACCATCTACCCAGGTATTCCATTTTTAACCCTCTCGCCTTCTCTTTCATTGTTGTACTAGTAGTATACTTTGTAGTACTAGTAGGAGTACTTTTTACCTTGGAGGACGCGTATAGCTAGCTAGGCCCTTGACGGTTGAACCCACTAGCTGCCACCATTTTTTTTCATGTCTTACTATCTCATCCATGTAGCCAAGAGTCGCTATATATAATAAGCCGGTTATTTTACTTCCTCTATACCGGAGTAGTACTATTTGCTGCACAGTATTACTGGCCACCATATTTGAGAACAACATTATTATGCATGGACCTTGACTATGTACGTCACCATGTGTCCAGATCTGGGATGCCGCGTGTACCAGATGAACGGCGCCCAGTTCGACCCCCATGATGCTACGTGGGTGCCGAGGAACACTCTTGGAGAGTACTCGCTTTTCATCGGGGACAGCTACCCCATTGTGAAGCGGATGCCACCTTCCGTGCACGACACGGAAGGCCTGCCGTTCATGAAGCATGGTTGGGTCTTCAGTGCGCACCGCCGGATGAACGACATGCTGGGACACGCTATCCCTGATTTATGCCGCTTCAGATTGGATGAGTCTCCATCGTGTGGAACCAGACTAGAAAGTTGCGATAATGATTCCTGTTGCCCACTGCTATGGATCGTGCCATCCATGAAGAACACCTGGGACTGGAACCTGGAGGAGGACATGTAGCCCATCTATAACGTGTAAGTTGAGTACGGTAATTGTGAACGGTAGCGCTGTGAATATATGTAGACTAGTCGTGCACAAATTTATCACATGAATTGGAGATGAACTTATGTGGCATACTGGCATTTGTCCTTTAGAATGTATTACTAGTAAATGTGTTATGTGTACGTGCAACTTGTGTGGTTGTTGCACGGGCTCCAACACGCTCTTTGAGAAAAAAAAGGTGGCACAGCTTTGGATATACGTGACGTGGCGGCATCATACAGTAGCACCGTTCGCTATAGTTGTAGTACACTCCTACTAGGACGACAACTCCTATAAAACCTTGCACTTGGCTCTTTGCCTCTTCGGGAGGTTCAACAGTTCGTACTCGTGTGAACCTTGCACTTGGCTCTTCGCCTCTTCGGAAGGTCCAACAATGATGATACTACAGTACAATATGCTTCTGGCAATCTGACACCGATTAACTACTGCACGTCCACTGCGAGGGCGAGGGCGAGGGAGAGGGAGAGGGCGCTGTAGTCAAAACACTCTCCTCGTCCTGTGAACCACCGCGCACGTGGGCGAGGGAGAGGCGTAGTAAGCAAGCTTCTCCTCGTTCGGCGAGTTGACGGGACACATCAAAGCAGTACTAGTACTAGTAGTAGTTGTCCATACTGTGTCCTTTCCGATTAATATGGCTTAATTTGAAATGAGAAAAATACACTGGCGGTCAACGTATGTAACAATACGCTCTTTATGGTTACTATATATAGTTTTGCGGCGATTATACGATCACTAGCTCATCGTAGAGCACCGTATTGCACCCTACTGACCGGCCACAAAGTCTACGTGGCACTTTGTTGACTGGTTAAATTGTCACCTGGTTTCTGGGTCCCACCTGTCTGTTGGCAGAGCAAAGAAATCAGTTAAACAAAACTTTACACAGGCGCGACACGAGTCCAACCCTTGCGCGCGAACCGCCCTGGCTGTGTATGTGAGTGCATGCACGTGTCCTCCCTCGGTCTTCCAACAAAGAGTGTACATCGGCTATAAAACAAAGAGTGTAGTACATGATGTACATCTACACTTCCAATGCATTTAGCCTTTAATCTAAATCGATATTGATTGACTAATGCACCAACTTGTGCTGTAGGTATAGGCTACATGTCTATCCTTAATTACAGCATGCAACGGCCTTCATTTAATCTTCTTATCTCAATGGTCGCATGCACACATAAGTCTGCTACTTTTGGGTGTTAATTATGCCCTGGTCAATGTGCAAATCTCTAAATGTACAGTCTTTCACGGACGTAGGGAGTAGGTTGAGCACTTGAGCGTGAGCGTGTGTGTTGCGTCGTGTGCTGTGTGCCGCATGGGTGCGTGAGTGTTGCGTGCGTCCATGTGTACGTGTGAGTGTTGCATGTTGCATGCATGCATGCATGGGGCTTACTCCCTCCCATTGACATGTTCATATTTCATGCTTCCTCTGTTCCCTCCATATGGTGATACTCCCTCTATTCGCAAATAGTACGGAGTAAAAGCCTCCCTCTATTCCCAAATACGGAGTATTTGTCTTTCTACAGATTTCAACAAGTGACTAGGTACGGAGCAAAATGAGTGAAGTGAGCGTAGAGGCATAGGGATACTGTAGAAAGGAAGTCCTCGCGGTCCATTATTCCCCATCTCGGTCAGAGAGAACTATTCAACTAGTCTTCGCAGTGAAGTGACAATACACGCTGCAGCAGATGGGACACGTAATTAATAAGCTGAACCAGCGTGTTGGTGTTACTAAATCAGCCTTACCCAGTACTACCATCATGTTTGCCAGTAGAGCACGCTTCCGCAAATACGCCTACGCACCTCTGTCCTCCATTAGCTGACATATGGGCCCTGTTGTGGTAGACCCACATGTCATCGGTGTAACTATTTACACTCCGAAGGACAGTATATCCTGGTAGTAGTACTAGTAGAATTGAGATTGAATGCACTTTCTTCCCCGTCTTCCACTCTTCTTCCTCCTCTCTTCTTCTTCCTCCTCTCTTCCCCATCGTCGGCCGCACACCATTTACCCCCGCTCATTGCTCGCCCGCCCGCGCCATCTTCCTTGGTAGCTCGCGCGTACCATATCCCCCTGCCCACTGCTCGGCCACATGAGGAGAAGCTTCTTCGCTCGCCCGCCCGAGTCCACTTCCCCGCTGGCTCGCAGGCACCGAAAACCCCGATGGCAGAACCGACTGACACGTAGAGCCGCGATTGGAATTCCCTCCCCGATGTTCTCTTGGAGCAGATCTGTAGTCGTATGGACCTACTCAGCACCGTCCGTCTGGCCGCATGCTCGGTGTCTTTGTACCGTCTACTCGTCTGCAACCGGCCGACTCTTTTCAAGACAGCCTGCTTGCTGATGCCCGATCCTCGTAGGTGGCCCAGACACTGACTTGACGATCCTACGGAGGTTGCCGTGGTGTCCCTCGACATGCTACCAATACCCGTCCACCTGTCCTTCATGCACGGCCACTACTGGGCGGGCATGAAGGCCAACTGGATCGTCCTCATCCACCACACCGGTAGTCCGTGGCGTCTCGTGGATATCTACACCCAGCGAGAGATCACCCTTCCATCGTTGGATACCGCCGCCATCGAGCCTCGCGGTCCGCCGGACACTCCTGCCTACTACGCACGAGACGCGTCAAGCGTTTGGCTCGACCTGTGTTTGTAGAAAGTTGTAATCTGCGAAGTGCCCACACCATCAGAAGACTACATGGATTACAAGCTCATTGCCTTGTTCAACATGGGATTAGTCTATCTAGAATCCGGTCGCCATACATGGTTATGGCTCATCATCAATCCTGTTGAGGCAACATTTCTGTCTGATGCTATAGTGCATGATGGCATCGTTTACGCGATCGACGCACAGATTGGCTGCCTATACTGGTGGAATCTATCGTCGTGTAATTGTTCTATCTCATCTCATCTTTACCTTATGAATACGACTGCCTGTTCATTTGTTACAAATTTAGAATGCATAGCATGTCTATAACCACATCATTGCTATATGTTCCTCTCATTTCCTAGATTTTTATGACCACACATGTTATTGTTAGAGTTGATATGAGAACAATTGACATCTAATGATTGTTAGAATACATATTATGAGCATAACATCATGATTTCTATATGTTACTCTCGTTTACAAGATTTTTATAACAACGCATGTTATTGCTTAGAGATGATATGAGAACAGTAGTAGTAAGTGCTATGGTAGAATATGAGTAGGCGCTGTCATAGTTGTTTTCCTCTCATTGTTACATAATGTTTGAACCATGACATATTGCTAGAATATGAAAGCCATTGGCTTATTTTTTTAACTAGGGGTATGATTATGACCACGACATTGCAATTCTCTGTCTATGATATGTGTCACTGTTATAATAATCTTAATTCCACACATACTCTGAACATGATTGTTTAGTTTTGTCCTTTTGGTCTCCAATTCGAATTGTTGCAGCAGACGCAAATGCGCTGGCCTTCATGATTCCAGGACCTGGAATCATACCAGCCGATGGGTGGTGGTTTATCGCTCGTTCAGCTGACGGCGGCCATTTGATGCTCATTCGCACGTACCAAATTGACCAAACCATTACATCAAACCACATGCAGTACAATGCGTGGGGCGTTCGTGACATTGATGGCTATGGTTGCTTCGTGTTCGAGAAAGATCCCAGCTCCGTTGGGCCAGGCGTATTCAACTGGAGTCGGGTTTACAGCCTCGGCAACCACTCCTTGTTCCTCGGGCTCAATTATCCGATCATCCAACCAATCATCGATCATATCACCGGCGATGATTACTGTGCTATGCAACTTCCATTCGCGAGGGGGGGGGGGCTGTGTTTACACATCATACCATGGGTTTCATGAATCACCATATCCAGAGATTCGTCGACACAGCTTGCTGCCAGATAATCTTCAGTGTCTGAAAGGCATCAAGCTTCCATGCGATGGATGGATTTTGCAAACCCGACATGCGGCGATGTGGTTCATGCCAACAGCAAATATGCACAACTTGATTCGTGCTGATATCTAGACTGAGCCATGCATTCTGCTGTTGTAGCATGACCCTCTTTTGTTGGATATTATATACTGTTGTTAGTTTGAAGCACTCCTCTGGTTTACAGGATAGATACCTTCCTGGGATCAAGTGCATCCTAACTCACCTGCGTAGGATGTACTGATAATGATGATGGAGATGCTGTGCAGAAGCCATATATATATATCAGTTAGGCTTCAAGTGCGTACTTGTAGTTAAACCTATGTATAAATTGTGACACTTAATACGACTAGTAAGTAGTACAGTAGCAGTACTGGTATATGTCGGTCAAATTATTCATCATGTCCACACATTGAATTGACGTGACAACACGCTGCGCGTGAGGTGACACAAGAACCCCGGCGGCGTGTTCGGGTATTCTGGACTTCAGATTTTGAGTACCACTTATCTGTCGAAATCTTTCATCATTCACTTAAAACAGTCGATTGATCATACATTGAGTACCATATAACTGGAATTACCGATGCAAGTCGAAGAAGGATTGGCCGGTGCTGCCGGCTGGCGTCAAGTTCGATCCCACGAATCAGGAGCTGATCGAGCACCTTGAGGCAAAAGTGAGTGCTGACAGCGCGAGATTTCAGTCTCTCATCGATTTGTTCATACCAACCATCGACAGTGAGCACGACATATGCTACACCCAACCTGAGAAACTTCCAGGTAAGACACCGATCGGCCGTCTACTTGCACAAACATATTCCTTTGTTTTTAGACGCAGACCTGGTGAAGCAATTACAATTTGACAGTTAATAAAAAAAGAAACAAGTGACTGCAACATGCCAAAGATGTTATGAAAATGCCAAGTAGGTACACTAAAACCTGTATTCCACAATACTGCAGGTATCACACTGAGTGGCCTAAGGAAGCATTTCTTCCAGCGCAATTCCAGGGCGTTCAAAAGGGGCATGTGGACGCGTCGCAAGATACAGTCGGAGTGCGGCATGCACGCGATGTGGCACAACACCGGCAATACCTTGCCGGTGATGGTCAACGGCCGGCAGACGGGCAGCAAAAAAGGTTCTGGTGCTGCACACCAACAAGAACTTCGACCAGCAGAGGTCAAACTGGGTGATGCACCAGTACCACCTCGGGGACCTGGAGCAAGAGAAGGAGCAGGAGCTGGTCCTCTGCAAGATTTTCTACCAGACGAACACTAGGGCCAGGAGTAAAAAGATTATAAGTTAGTTTGGTATTGGTAGTTGTACTACCTTGTCGTCCGCAACTTGGTATTGTTGTTAACGATCTTTTGGTATGAACTTGCATTTGCTTCCAACCATCATGCCGAGGGTCGACGTGGATATAAAGCTGAATCATTTGTTTCGAAACGAATTTTTAGGCACCTGTTTTATTTGATGGGTAACATAAGCACCCGCAGTTCGAATTCCCAGTTCTCCAATTTTTTCGAAACAAGTGCATGCACTTATTATCACGATAAAAAAAAATATCCGTGCTGCATCCCAGTTATCAGTCTGTACTTGCAGAATTCTCTCGTTTATTGAGCACATATATTGTTTTTTCAGGTCGAGCAAGTTTCAACTGGGCTGTAGACTGCCAAGGGTTGGTTTTGTTTTCAACAGGCCCAGCCCATGACGACAACGGGGCACAAAGATCCAGCAGGTATCTACTGGCCTCTGGCCCGCCAGCGTTAGTTATATTTTGTCTTACAACATCCGCAGGCAGTTTTTTTTACTGAATCAAACACATAGCCCAGTTCTATTTTCCTCTTGAAACGCATGTCCTACATCCGTTTTCTAATCTCTACCTATAGTTTTACTAGTTCATATACACGTATCATTATATTGAAAACACATAAAATTCCCTTTTCATATTTACATCCTTATTTTTGTTGTTTTTCCCACCCAGCGCTGATTTTTTTACCACTGGTTTTCCCTTAAACCAACTCAATTGTCCCACGTCTTATTTGCTTACAAAAACAAAACGTTTTTTTGGCAAATCAATAAGTTCTTAAAAAATGTTTATCATTTTGGGATTACAACAGTTCGGACTCCACCGAAATATGCAAAATAAGGTTGAACTTTTTGACCGTGGTCCTGGGCAGAAAATGGGCTGTAATAAATTACTTAAGAATTAGCAAATGGGCTGCAAATATAAAAAATAGCAAATGGGCTTTATGTTGTCTGCCATAGATTTGGAGGCTGACTTGTGGGCCTACTAAGTTCATGCGTACACAAGGTTTCTCAAAAAAGAAACTTAGTCAACAATCGACTCTACCAGCGTCAGACCGTTAGATGTCAATCTAATGGCAATTGTGCTTCTTCAGTCTCTGATCTTCCTGCCCCAACCGCCCAAACCAGCGCCGTCGGAACCGCCTACTCCCGCCTCCCGTGGCCGGCAGTGCTGCCGGGCAGGCCTCACGGCCCCATCATACTCGCACCCCTGGCCTGTCTATCCCTCTACTCACCCACACCTCCTGTTATTTTCTGGCGACGGCAGCCGAACCAGTCAACCCTCGTACTCTCCACCGCGTGGGCAGCCACTATCGTGTCTTCCCCAGCTCCGTGTCGTTCCGTTCGTAGGCCTCGCCGTCGTCCACCGCCCTGGTGCTCTCGACGCGGCGTGGTCAACGATGTCCATCCAACGGCCGTAGTGCTTCTTCAACCTCTGGTCTTCTTGCCCCAGCCGCCCAAAGCAGCGCCGGTCGTGCCGCATGCTCCTGCCTCCCGTGGCCGGCTGTGCTGCCGCGGAGGCCTCACCGTCCCCATACTACTCCCACCGCTGGCCAGGCCATCCCTCCACTCACCCACTCCCCCTATTATTCTGCGGCGACGACAGCCTCACACCGCAGCCGAACCAGTGAACCCTCGTACTCCTCTCCGCGTGGGCATCCACTGCCGCGTCTTCCCCGGCTCCGCGTCGTCCCCTTCCTAGGCCTCGCCGTCGTCCACCACCGTGGTGCTCTAGGCGCGGCGTGGTCAATGTGGTCAATGACCGACTTCCATCGGAAGAGTACTGTACGTGGAGAGGCTGACAGCTGGGTCCACGGCAGCCGCAATGAAGTGCCTCCTTATTACGCGCAAAATAATTATTCCTCCACCTGACAGCAGGGACCCACCGGACGGGCCACCAGTATTTTGTGGAAAAAATGTTTCCCCCCTGACTGCTGGGACCCACCGGACGGGCCACCAGTATTTCGTGGAAAAAACGTTTCCCCCCTGACTGCTGGGACCCACCGGACAGGCCACCGTATTTCGCGAAAAAAACGTTTGCCCCTGACTGCTGGGACCCACCGGACGGACCACCGTATTTCGCGAAAAATTTTCCCCCTGCTGTCAGCTTGGACCCACCGGAAGTGCCTCCTTATTACGCACAGAAAAATGAATACTCCCCCTGCTAGCTGGGACCCACCATGGTGGGAGGCTGACTTGTGGGCCTACTAAGTTGACGGGGACGGAGGGCTTTGTCAACTTAGTCAATATGAACAATTCTAGCTCCAGTGACCGTACGATGTCCATCCAACGGCCGTCGTGCTTCTTCAATCTCTGCTCTTCCTGCTCCAGCCGCTCAAAATAGTGCCGACGGGACTGCCTGCTCCCTCCTCCCCGCGGCCGGCTCTGCTGCCGTGCAGGCCTCACCGCCCCACCGTACTCCCATCGCTGGCCTAGCCATCCCTCTACTCACCCACACCTGCTGTTATTCTCCTGCGATGGCAGACAAACCAGTAAACCCTCGTACAGTCATACTCCCCTCCGCATGGGAAACAACTTCCGAGTCTTCCCTGCCTCCATGTCGTTCCCTTCCTAGGCCTCGCCGTCGTCCACCGCCCTGGTGCTCTCGGTGCGGCCTGGTCAACATGATCAACGACCGGCATGCATCTGAAGTGGACTGTACGTGGAGAGGCCGACAGCTGGGTCCACGGCCGCACGCAAGGAAATGCCTCCTTATTACGCGCAAAATAATGATTCCTCCACCTGACATCAGGGACCCACCAAAAGGGCCTCTGTATTTCACAAAAAAATGTTACCGCCACTGACAGCTCGGACCCACCAGCTATATCTTCGCACCCAAGGAAGTGCCTCCTTATTACGCACAAAAAAAATGAATACTCCCCCTATTAGCTGGGACCCAGTATAGTGGCAGGCTGACTTGTGGGCCTACTAAGTTGACGGGGACGGAGGGCTTTGTCAACTTAGTCAATATGCACGATTCTAGCTCCAGTGACCGTACGATGTCCATCCAACGGCCGTAGTGCTTCTTCAACCTCTGGTCTTCTTGCTCCAGCCGCCCAAACCAGCGCCAGTCGTGCCTCGTGCTCCTGCCTCCCGTGGCCGTCTGCGATACGGCGGAGGCCTCACCGCCCCCTACTACTCCCACCGCTGTCCAGGCCATCCCTCTACTCACCCACACCCCCTGTTATTCTGCGGCGACGGCAGCCTCACACCGCAGCGAACCAGTGAACCCTCGTACTCCTCTACGCGTGGGCATCCACTGCCGCGTCTTCCCCGGTTCCGTGTCGTCCCCTTCCTAGGCCTCGCCGTCGTCCACCGCCCTGGTGCTCTCGGCGTGGCGTGGTCAACGTGGTCAAGGAACGGCTTCCATCGGACGTGGACTGTACGTGGAGAGGCTGACAGCTGGGTCCACGGCCGCAGCAAGGAAGTGCCTCCTTATTACGTGCAAAATAATTATTCCTCCACCTGACAGCGGGGACCCACCGGACGGGCCACCGTATTTCACGAAAAAAATGTTTCCCCTGACTGCTGGGACCCACCAGCTACACCTTCGCATGCAAGGAAGTGCGTCCGGGCAAAAAAACAAAACGATTCGCCCCCCTGACTGCTGGGACCCACCAGCTACATCTTCGCACGCAAGGAAGTGCCTGACAGTCGGGACCCACCTGGTCGAAGCGTACGTAGCGTTGTCATTCTGGTCGTGAACGTGTACGTACATATATACTGGTGGATGTAGAGGCACGCAGGTGTCGTAGTAGAGGCGCGTACGTGTCATAGTAGAGGCACGCACGTAGCATGTACACGTACGTACAGCGGCCAGGGTGCAAGAAAGAAAATACGTCCACGTATGTGTACATACGGGCGGGGTCTCGAATGCCTACTCGCGATACGTACGGCCAGGGCTCGTGTACATGGTTGGGTCGGAACGGAGAAACAACGTCATCGTCGTGTTCATGGGGAGGCAACAGAATGCGTCGTGTTCATGTTGAGGCAACGGAATGCGTCGTGTTCATGGGGAGGCAACGGAATGCGTCGTGTTCATCGGGAGGCAACGGAATGCGTGGGAGCCAACCGGCTGGGTCGGAACGGAATGCGTGGTCGTGTTCATCGGGAAGGCTTGGACGGAACAGGCGATGGAAACGAGGCCTGACGTACCGCAGAACGGAGGAAACGGACCTCCTACGGTCGAAACGGGGGTCCTGTTGATCAGGAGGGGTGTGGCGTACCGCAAAACGGAGGAAACGGACCTCCTACGGTCGAAACGGGGGTCCTATTGATCGGGAGGGGTGTGGCGTACCGCAAAACGGACGAAACTGACCTCCTACAGTCGAAACGGGGGTCCTGTTGATCGGGAGGGGTGTGGCGTACCGCAAAACGGATGAAACGGACCTCCTACGGTCGAAACGGGGGTCCTGTTGATCAGGAGGGGTGTGGCGTACCGCAAAACGGACGAAACGGACCTCCTACGGTCGAAACGGGGGTCATGTTCATCGGGAGGGGTGTGGCGTACCGCAAAACGGGACTCCACGGGATACTGTTCATCTCCACCGTCGACCTCCTCCAGCCTCCACGGGCTACCGTGGACCTCCTCCAGCCTCCACGGGCTCCTGTTCATCCAGCCTCCACCGCGCGCTACTCCACCAGCTACTGTTCAACCACCCCTCCACCGTCTACTGTTCATCCAGCCCTCCACACCACGGGGTCCTGTTCAACCACCCCTCCACGGGCACCCCTCCATCGTCTACTGTTCATCCAGCCCTCCACACCACGGGGTCCTGTTCATCCAGAGGTAACGCCACCGCTCACTGTTCATCCAACCCCCCACCCCCCCGCAACACTCACTATTTATCCAATCGATCGGCTTCAGTTAGCAGCAGTAGCGAAGGAATCGCTCAATCGGGTTCAGTTAACAGCCATCGATCGATCGCTCGGGTTCAGTAACGCGTAGTTTGCAGTGCAATCGCTCAGGTTCAGTTAGAGCCCAACACCTCGCTCGGGTTCAGTTAGAGCCAACGCCTCGCACACACGCGCGTACGTGTACGAGAGAAACGCGCATCGCTCGGCCCCCGACCTCCCACCGTAACCGGGAACTCCCCGAAATTTTCCTCCCCCTTGCTTCTACCATGGTTTTTTCCGTCATGGACGGCCCAAAGGATGTCATGCAGCTGCGTCT
The DNA here is from genome assembly GCF_002575655.3 of Aegilops tauschii subsp. strangulata. Classification (NCBI taxonomy): domain Eukaryota; kingdom Viridiplantae; phylum Streptophyta; class Magnoliopsida; order Poales; family Poaceae; genus Aegilops; species Aegilops tauschii. The sequence goes on along the minus strand of NC_053038.3, from coordinate 264,975,446 downwards.
CCGGCCCGCCCAGGACGAAAAGCCCATTTTCTGTCATGATTTTTGGTCATAGAAGTAGGAGCCCACCACATAAATGAGGATACCGGGTTTTGTCACAATTATCGTCATAGAAGTGTCATATGTATGACAGAAAAAAAATTCGTTCGGCCCAAAATGTCACGGATGTGTCTTTTTTTTTGTAGTGCATCCCTGTAGAGTTATCTCGCTCTTCTGTCCTCGTGTTATGTGAAGATCTCGAAAGCAAGGATGTCAAGTTCAAGATCATGCAATGAATCAATATCTTCGATGAGGATAGTTCGAGTACCCTCTTCCGTTTTACCCTGCGCTTGAATCTCGAGACGAGATTCTTCTTTAGTGGGGGTGAGTTGTCACATCCCTAGTTCTGGCTAGCCAGCTTCACGTGTGCATCATGTTTAATTTCAAATGAATTTGAAATGGTGATTAACAAAACCTAGCACCCCCTCTGCTAATAACAGTTTCAACTGAAAATTGCCTCAATGAACCCAAAATGGCCTTCACAAAATGTTCATCATTTTTGGATTGGTCTTGAACCTATGCCAAAAATATTGCACATTTTTCTAGGATAACTTGGATCACAGAATGAAATCATATGGTATTTGCATTTGGGCATTTAAAATGCTATAAAATATTTTAAATTTCCAAATAATCATAAACTAAAATGTTCACTATTGGAAATATTCCAAACAGTGGGCATGAGCAGTTTCATGATTTTTGAGTTAGTTTTAGTGTTTTTAGAAAAGCCACAAAGTTGCAAAAGAAATAGCAAAACTGAAAATAAAAGAGAGAGAGAGAATCTTACCTGGCCTCACATGTGCAGCCCGCCAACCGGCCCAGCACTGTAGCTGGCCGGCCCAGCCAACCACCGCCTCCTCCCCTGCCGTCTTCCTCCTCTACCAGGAGGACGAGCGCGTGCCCGCGCCTTGCCACCTCCTGCTTCAGCCGCGCAGCCCCGACCCCTCCAGACGTGCCACAGAGACGCCTAGCTCCCCCTCTTCCATTTCCCCCTCTCTCCTGGTCGCCTCCCCCTTCTCTGTCCCTCGTGCGCGCAACCACCGAGCGCCTCGCAGCGCGCCGGCGAGCTCCACCTCGGCCACCGGCCACCCCACGTCTCGCCGACACGCCAAGAAGCTCCGCCTCGTCCCACTCTTCCTCCTCACCGAGCCACATAGTGCTTCAAGCCCCTGGACGCCGCTAGCACCGTCGTTCCCCTCGTCGGTCGCCCTGGATCTTCGTCGTCGATTCGGGAGCTACAGACCGTCCCCGACCTCGCCCTCGCGTTCCTTGGCCTCGCTGTGAGCCTCCGCACCGAACCTCTCTCTCCGCGATGCCGGTTTCTTCCTCTAACCGTGGGCTCCGTCGAGCCCAAGAGTTCCTCGCCGCCGGCCATGACGCCGCAGTGCTTAGAGCCCACCCGCACCACGTATGAGCGCGTCACTTCAACCAGAGCGTCTGCAGGAGCCCGTAGCCACCACCAGCTCCTCCCCACATGCCCCCTAGCTCGAACCCGAGCACGCTCGTAGCTCCGGCAGCAGCCAGGAGCTTGCTTCCGGCGAACTCCGGCCACCCCGCGCCCTTCCATTGGTCTCCCCAGATGCTCACGGGCACGGGCTTCCTTTTGGTGCCCCTGGCGCGTCGAACCGTGGCCTCTGGCGAGTTCCAAGCGGACCCCACCGTGGTTCGAGGTCACCGCCGGTTGATCTCCCGTGAGCCAACGTGGCCGCATGTTTAGCGCTAATGACACCCTAACTAACCCCCTAGCTCACTGACACCTGGGCCCCATGCCATAATTAACCGGGGTTCTATTTCTGTTTAGATTAAAATAACCCCACGGGTCCCACAGGTTAGTTTGACCTGGGCACATCACATGTTGACCGACCCAACCTGTCAGCGACACTAACCAGCGCTGTGACACTGACCAGTGGACCCCACTGCTCAGGTTTGACCTGGACCGACCCTGTTGACCATGCCGACGTCATCCTGACATAGTGCTAACGCAGAAAACGTTTTCTGGGATTATAAATAAATCAGAAATGATTTATAAATTTCAGAAAATGTCCAAAACTTCAAAAATTCACAGAAATTCAACCGTAACTCAGATTGAAATAATTTATATATGAAAAATTATCAAAAAAATCCAAGGAATCTGTTTATGGCATTTTCATGCATGTTTGAGAAACTTAAAGCTACTGTATATGACAATTTGAATTAATGGCATTTGACATGCCTTATGTGGGGTTTGAATTTGAATCTAGTGTTCAAACCAACTCCATTTAAATCATTGCTAGTTGCATTAGCTCAAACCACAATATATTGCCATATCACATTCATGCATCATATTGTTGCATTACATTGATTGTGTTCCTTCTCTGTTGCAAGTGATTGTCCCCTCTGAGTAGACGACGTACCAACGATGAGTTCGATGACACCGATGAAGAGCTATATTATCTTCAGAAGTGCCAGGCTAGCAAAAACCCCTTGTTCATTCTGATACAATCCCACTCTCTCGCTTCTGCTCTCTTTTACTGCATTAGGACAACAACGACTCAACTATTACATGTTGCGGTAGTTGAACCCCTTTCCTCTGCATGACCTGTCATTGCCACAGTAAATAGATGAAACCCACTAGCATGAGTAGGAGTTGTTTGAGCCCTGATGTGCCTACTCATTCGTGCTTGTTTGTCATGCCTGCTACTGCTTAGAGTTGAGTCAGGTCTGATTCATTGGGGATGAATTGGAATGGTGATGAACATGTCCTATTTTGTGTGAGCTAAGTGTGTGAACATGATTTGGTAAAGGTAGCGGTGGGAGGCCATGTAGGAGTACATGGTGGGTTGTTGCTATCTCTTGAGCACTGTGTTGGTTTTCCCTTGAAGAGGAAAGGGTGATGCAGCAAAGTAGCGTAAGTATTTCCCTCAGTTTTTGAGAACCAATGGATCAATCTAGTAGGAGGCTACACACGAGTCCCTCGCACCTACACAAACAAATAAATCCTCGCAACCAACGCGATAAGGGGTTGTCAATCCCTACACGGTCACTTACGAGAGTGAGATCTGATAGATATGATAAGATAATTTTTTTTGTATTTTTATGATAAAGATGCAAAGTAAAATAAAAGGCAACAGAAATAGCTAAGTGTTGGAAGATTAATATGATGGAAAATAGACCCGGGGGCCATAGGTTTCACTAGTGGCTTCTCTCGAGAGCATAAGTATTTTACGGTGGGTGAACAAATTACTGTTGAGCAATTGACAGAATTGAGCATAGTTATGAGAAATATCTAGGCATGATCATGTATATAGGCATCACGTCCGAAACAAGTAGACCGACTCCTGCCTGCATCTACTACTATTACTCCACACATCGACCGCTATCCAGCATGCATCTAGAGTATTAAGTTCATAAGAACAGAGTAACGCTTTAAGCAAGATGACATGATGTAGTGGGATAAACTCATGCAATACGATATAAACCCCATCTTCTTATCCTCGATGGCAACAATACAATACGTGCCTTGCTGCCCCTACTGTCACTTGGAAAGGACACCGCAAGATTGAACCCAAAGCTAAGCACTTCTCCCATTGCAAGAAAGATCAATCTAGTAGGCCAAACCAAACTGATAATTCGAAGAGACTTGCAAAGATAACCAAGGATACATAAAAGAATTCAGAAGATTCAAATATTGTTCATAGATAAACTTGATCATAAACCCACAATTCATTGGTCTCAACAAACACACCGCAAAAGAAGATTCCATCGAATAGATCTCCACAAGAGAGGGGGAGAACACTGTATTGAGATCCAAAAAGAGAGAGGAAGCCATCTAGCTAATAACTATGGACACGAAGGTCTGAGGTAAACTACTCACACTTCATCGGAGAGGCTATGGTGTTGATGTAGAAGCCCTCCGTGATCGATGCACCCTCCGGCGGAGCTCCGGAACAGGCCCCAAGATGGGATCTCACGGGTACAGAAGGTTGCGGCGGTGGAATTAGGTTTTTGGCTCCGTATCCGATCGTTTGGGGATACGTAAGTATATATAGGAGGAAGGAGTACGTCGGTAGAGCAACGTGGGGCCCACGAGGGTGGAGGGCGTGCCTGGGGGGGTAGGCGCGCCCCCCTACCTCGTGGCTTCCTGGTGGCTTTCTTGACATAGGGTCCAAGTCCTCTGGATCATGTTCGTTCCTTAAATCACGTTCTCGAAGGTTTCACTCCGTTTGGACTCCGTTGGATATTCTTTTTCTGCGAAACTCTAAAATAGGCAAAAAAACAACAATTCTGGGCTGGGCCTCCGGTTAATAGGTTAGTGCCGAAAATAATATAAAAGTGTAAAATAAAGGCCAATAATGTCCAAAACAGAAGATAATATAGCATGGAGCAATAAAAAATTATAGATACGTTGGAGACGTATCAAGCATCCCCAAGCTTAATTCCTGCTCGTCCTCGAGTAGGTAAATGATAAAAACAGAATTTTTGATGTGGAATGCTACCTGGCATAATTTCAATGTAATTCTTCTTAATTGTGGTATGAATATTCAGATCCGAAAGATTCAAGATAGAAGTTCAATATTGACATAAAAATAATAATACTTCAAGCACACTAACTAAGCAATTATGTCCTCTCAAAATAACATGGCCAAAGAAAGTTCATCCCTACAAAATCATATAGTTTAGTCATGCTCCATTTTCATCACACAAGAATGCTCTCATCATGCACAACCCCGATGACAAGCCAAGCAATTATTTCATACTTTAGTAATCTCAAACTTTTTCAACCTTCACGCAATACATGAGCATGAGCCATGGATATAGCACTATGGGTGGAATAGAATATGATGATGGGGGTTATGTGGAGAAGACAAAAAAGGAGAAAGTCTCACATCAACGAGGCTAATCAATGAGCTATGGAGATGCCCATCGATTGATGTTAATGCAAGGAGTAGGGATTGCCATGCAACGGATGCACTAGAGCTATAAATATATGAAAGCTCAACAAAAGAAACTAAGTGGGTGTGCATCCAACTTGCTTGCTCACGAAGACCTAGGGCACTTGAGGAGGCCCATTGTTGGAATATACAAGCCAAGTTCTATAATGAAAAATTCCCACTAGTATATGAAAGTGACAAAACAAGAGACTCTCTATCATGAAGATTATGGCACAAGTGTGGTAAAAGGATAGTAACATTGTCCCTTCTCTCTTTTTCTCTCATTTTTTTGGGCCTTCTCTTTTTTATGGACTTTCTCTTTTTTTATTCCTCACTTGGGACAATGCTCTAGGAAATGATGATCATCACACTTCTATTTATTTACAACTCAATGATTACAACTCGATACTAGAACAAAGTATGACTCTATATGAATGCCTCCAGCGGTGTACCGGGATATGCAATGAACCAAGAGTGACATGTATGAAAGAATTATGAACGGTGGCTTTGCCACAAATACTATGTCAACAACATGATCATGCAAAGCAATATGACAATGATGAACATGTCATGATAAACGGAACGGTGGAAAGTTGCATGGCAATATATCTCGGAATGGCTATGGAAATGCCATAATAGGTAGGTATGGTGGCTGTTTTGAGGAAGATATAAGGAGGTTTATGTGTGAAAGAGCGTATCATATCACGGGGTTTGGATGCACCGGCGAAGTTTGCACCAACTCTCAATGTGAGAAAGGGCAATGCACGGTACCGACGAGGCTAGCAATGATGGAAAGGTGAGAGTGCGTATAATCCATGGACTCAACATTAGTCATAAAGAACTCACATACTTATTGCAAAAATCTACAAGTCATCAAAAACCAAGCACTACGCGCATGCTCCTAGGGGGATAGATTGGTAGGAAAAGACCATCGCTCGTCCCCGACCACCACTCATAAGGAGGACAATCAAAGAACACCTCATGTTTCAAATTTGTTACATAACGTTTACCATACGTGCATGCTACGGGACTTGCAAACTTCAACACAAGTATTTCTCAAATTTACAAATACTCAACTAGCACAACTTTAATATCACTACCTCCATGTCTCAAAACAATCATCAAGCATCAAACCTCTCTTAGTATTCAAAACACTCATAAGAAAGTTTTTACTAATCTTGAGTACCTAGCATATTAGGATCATTTAAGCAAATTACCATGCTATTTAAGACCCTCAAAATAATCTAAGTGAAGCATGAGAGATCAATGGTTTCTATAAAACAAATCCACCACCGTGCTCTAAAAGATATAAGTGAAGTACTAGAGCAAAAACTATATAACTCAAAAGATATAAGTGAAGCACATAGAGTATTCTAATAACTTCTGAATCATGAGTGTCTCTCTCAAAAGGTGTGTACAGAAAAGAAGATTGTGGCAAACTAAAAAGCAGAGACTCAAATCATACAAGACGCTCCAAGCAAAACACATATCATGTGGTGAATAAAAATATAGCTCCAAGTAAAGTAACCGATGGAAGTAGACGAAAGATGGGATGCCTTCCGGGGCATCCCCAAGCTTTGGGTTTTATGTGTCCTTAGATTATCTTGGTGGTGCCATGGGCATCCCCAAGATTAGGCTCTGCCACTCTTTGTTCCATAATCCATCAAATCTTTCACCCAAAACTTGAAAACTTCACAACACAAAACTCAACAGAAAATCTCGTGAGCTCCGTTAGCGAAAGAAAACAAAAGACCACTTCAAGGTACTCTAATGAACTCATTATTTATTTATATTGGTGTCAAACCTACTTTATTCCAACTTCTCTATGGTTTATAAACTATGTTACTAGTCATAGATTCATCAAAATAAGCAAACAACACACGAAAAACAGAATCTGTCAAAAACAGAACAGTCTGTAGTAATCTGTAACTAACGCAGACTTCTGGAACTCCAAAAAATCAGCCAAAATAGGATGACCTAGACAATTTGTTTATTGATCAGAAGCAATTGGAATCAATATTTTAACACGTTCTGGTGATTTTAACAATTATTTTCGTGAACAGAAAGTTTCTGGAATTTTTTGCAAGATCAAATAACTATCATCCAAGAAGATCCTATAGGTTTAACTTGGCACAAACACTAACTAAAACATAAAAACACATCTAACCAGAGGCTAGAACAAATATTTATTCCTAAACAGAAGCAAAAAGCAAAAAAACTAAAAATAAAATTTGGTTGCCTCCCAACAAGCGCTATCGTTTGACGCCCCTAGCTAGGCATAAAACCAAGGATAGGTCTAGGTATTGCCATCTTTGGTAGGCAATTCTTCAATGAGGCATCTATCATCCTTGGGAGTTTCTTTCTTTTTATTAATTATCAAACTTTTAGGCACAAGATCGAAAAATTCATTTGTAGCAAATGGTTCCTTAATGATAGCAAATAGATTGGGATGAATACTTATAGATATGAGATCCGCAGTTTCCTTACTAGAGGTTCACCCTTATTTGTAGGAACATACATAAGCTTGGCAATTTTCGTTGGAGGACTAGGAGTATTTTTTACGGAAGAAAAACGGTTCCCAAGTTGGTAATGATACCCTCAAGTTTATCGATTCTAGTAGAATGCTGATTTATTCTTTCATTAACTATGGGTTCCTTCTCCTTAATATTTTTCAAAGTGACTCCTACTTTAGATCCGTATTTGGTAATTTGGTTGTGGATCTTTTTATCCAAATTTTCAATTAGCTCTATGGTAGCAACTTTATTTTCAATAATTTCAAGTCTTTGCATTACATGCTCCAAAGTTAAAATAGTTCCATTAACCATATGAGGTGGTGAGCCAAACAAATCTATCATAGCATTATAAGAGTCAAAAGTATGGCTACCCAAGAAATTCCCTCCGGTAATGGTGTCAAGAATATATCTATAACAAGGATTAGCGCCTACATAAAAATTGTGGAGAAGAACGGAAGTAGATTGCTTCCTGGTAGATCTATTTTGGGCATTGCAAATTCTATACCAAGCGTCTTTTAGATTTTCTACCTCCCTTTGTTTAAAATTGAGAACTTCATTTTCGGGAGACAACGGAGAAGATAAAGGACTTGCCATGACGACAAGGTAAGCAAATGAAAAAGAGGCGAACGGAAAAAAGAGGGCGAATAAAACGGCAAGGGTGAAGTGGGGGAGAGGAAAACTAGAGGCAAATGGCGAATAATGTAATGTGGGAGATAAGGGTTTGTGATGGGTACTTGGTATGTTGACTTTTGCATAGACCTCCCCGGCAACGGCGCCAGAAATCCTTCTTGCTACCTCTTGAGCACTGCATTGGTTTTCCCTTGAAGAGGAAAGGGTGATGCAGCAAAGTAGCGTACGTATTTTCCTCAGCTTTTGAGAACCAAGGTATCAATCAAGTAGGAGGCTACACACGAGTCCCTCGCACCTACACAAACAAATAAATCCTCGCAACCAACGCGATAAGGGGTTGTCAATCCCTACACGGTCACTTACGAGAGTGAGATCTGATAGATATGATAAGATAATATTTTTGGTATTTTTATGATCAAGATCCAAAGTAAAATTAAAGGCAACGGAAATAGCTAAGTGTTGGAAGATTAATATGATGGAAAATAGACCCGGGGGCCATAGGTTTCACTAGTGGCTTCTCTCGAGAGCATAAGTATTTTACGGTGGGTGAACAAATTACTGTTGAGCAATTGACAGAATTGAGCATAGTTATGAGAAATATCTAGGCATTATCATGTATATAGGCATCACGTCCGAAACAAGTAGACCGACTCCTGCCTGCATCTACTACTATTACTCCACACATCGACCGCTATCCAGCATGCATCTAGAGTATTAAGTTCATAAGAACAGAGTAACGCTTTAAGCAAGATGACATGATGTAGAGGGATAAACTCATGGAATATGATATAAACCCCATCTTGTTATCCTCGATGGCAACAATACAATACGTGCCTTGCTGCCCCTACTGTCAATGGGAAAGGACACCGCAAGATTGAACCCAAAGCTAAGCACTTCTCTCATTGCTAGAAAGATAATCTAGTAGGCGAAACAAAACTGATAATTCGAATAGACTTGCAAAGATAACCAATCATACATAAAAGAATTCAGAAGATTCAAATATTGTTCATAGATAAACTTGATCATAAACCCACAATTCATCGGTCTCAACGAACACACCGCAAAAGAAGATTACATCGAATAGATCTCCACAAGAGAGGGGGAGAACATGGTATTGAGATCCAAAAAGAGAGAGGAAGCCATCTAGCTAATAACTATGGACCCGAAGGTCTGAGGTAAACTACTCACACTTCATCGGAGAGGCTATGGTGTTGATGTAGAAGCCCTCCGTGATCGATGCCCCCTTCGGCGGAGCTCCGGAATAGGCCCCAAGATGGGATCTCACGGGTACAGAAGGTTGTGGCGGTGGAATTAGGTTTTTGGCTCCGTATCTGATTGTTTGGGGGTACGTAGGTATATAAAGGAGGAAGGAGTACGTAGGTGGAGCAACGTGGGGCCCACGAGGGTGGAGGGCGTGCCTGGGGGGTAGGCGCGCCCCCTACCTCGTGGCTTCCTGGTGGTTTCTTGACGTATGGTCCAAGTCCTCTGGATCATGTTCGTTCCGAGAATCACGTCCCTGAAGGTTTCATTCCGTTTGGACTCCGTTTGATATTCTTTTTCTGCGAAACTCTGAAATAGGCAAAAAACAGCAATTCTGGGCTGGGCCTCCGGTTAATAGGTTAGTCCCAAAAATAATATAGAAGTGTAAAATAAAGCCCAATAATGTCCAAAACAGAAGCTAATATAGCATGGAGCAATCAAAAATTATAGATACGTTGGAGACGTATCAGTTGTCTCATTGAAACCGTCCTCAGGAACTGAGTTATGTGTTTGTGATCCATGAACAGCTACTACCACACATTGGGATCCTTAATTGACTCTCTCGACTTATTAATCGCCTTGATCTCTGTCCAGGAGTTGCAACTAGTTTCTGGTGTTTGTAGGATATGTGTTGGAGGTCGTGCGTAGCGCTGACCCTAGGGGTGGGCTATGATGCGGTAGATACACCATGGCACGGTGTACCGAGTCACCCGTTTGGTGTCTCGGGAACCCTGCACACATCGTTTGGGGCCGTGAGCGACACCCCTGATACGTCTCCAACGTATCTATAATTTATGAAGTCTTCATGCTATTATATTATCAATCTTAGATGTTTTATATGCATTTATATGCTATTCTATATGATTTTTGGGACTAACCTATTAACCTAGAGCCTAGTGCCAGTTTCTGTTTTCTCCTTGTTTTAGAGTATCGCAGAAAAGGAAAACCAAACGGAGTATAATTGACATGCAACTTGACGGAGATAATTTTTGGACCAGAAGAAGCCCACGAAGTACCGGAAGTAGGCCAGAAGAGTCTTGGGATACCCACGAGGGTGGGGGCGCGCCCACCCCCATGGGGCGCGCCCCCCTGCCTCGTGGACAGCCCGAAAACCCCCCTGACGTGAAATCAACGCCAACACCTCTCATATATACCCAAACTTCCAGAAAGAAACCTAGATCGGGAGTTCCACCGCAGCAAGCCTCTGTAGCCACGAGAAATCAATCTAGACCCTCTTCGGCACCCTGCCGGAGGGGGCCATCATCACTGGTGGTCATGGAGGAGTATCCCGGAGAGGCCATCATCGCCATGAAGGCCAAGGATCAGAGGGAGAACCTTTCCCCGTCTAGGGGGGAGGCCATGGAGGAGGAAGCACAAGGGGTAGAACCTCTCCTCCTCTATCTTGGTGGCGCCGGAGTGCCATCGGGAGGGGAATCATCGCCGTGGTGATCGTCTTCATCAACATCACCACCATCATCACCATCCTCATCTCTTTTACGCGGTCCAGTCTCCCGCACCCTGCTGTAATCCCTACTTGAACATGGTGCTTTATGCCACATATTATGATCCAATGATATGTTGCCATCCTATGATGTTTTCAGTAGACATCTTTTGTCTTTGGGTTGATTGATGATCTAGATTGGTATGAGTTGTATGTTTTACTTTGGTGCTGTCCTATGGTGCCCTCCGTGTCGCGCAAGCATGAGGGATTCCAGCTGTAGGGTGTTGCAATACGTTCATGATTCGCTTATAGTGGGTTGGTGAGTGACTGAAACACAAACCCGAGTAAGTGGGGTTGTTGCGTAAGGGAATAAAGAGGACTTGATGCTTTAATGCTATGGTTGGGTTTTACCTTAATGATCTTTAGTAGTTGCGGATGCTTGCTAGAGTTCTAATCATAAGTGCATATGATCCAAGTAGAGAAATTATGTTAGCTTATGCCTCTGCCTCATATGAAACTGCAATAGTGACTACCGGTCTTGTTAATAATTGCCTAGGACAATTCCACACACCGATCCACCATTATTCCACACTTGCTATTTATAATAATTAGTAATATATTCTAAATTTATGATAACAGCACCTACTTTTATATTTTAGCTCTCCGATATCATACAAAGTTATCCTCTTCATACCCACAACGTAGTTTTATTTCTCGTTGCTAGTTGGAAGCAAACGTTCGGTGTACGTAGAGTCGTATCAGTGGCAGATAGGGCTTGAGAGAATATTGATCTTACCTTTAGCTCCTCGTGGGTTCGACACTCCATACTTATCACTTCCACCTTTGGATATTGCTACGATGATTCCCTGCACTTGGGGATTATCAAGCTCTTTTCTGGCGCCGTTGCCGGGGAGCAATAAGCGTGCGGTTGATATTCTCGTGTGGGCTTGTTTGCTTTCTTCACTAAGTAGATTTTGTTTTTCCTTTTTGTTTCTGTTTAGTTGTGGGTGAAACATACAATTTTTTTTAAAAGAATGAAAATAGAAAAAATACTTGCCTCTCATGCCAATTTTTTTTTCTTTTCAAAAAGAGAAGTGATTGGAAAGTTATGCATTGAAGAAGTGAGGGTCGACCTTGAGCACTTGTGTTCATGCTCACGGAAACAATGTAGAATTTTTCATGGAATTTTCTCTGTAAATAATTATCCCCTTGTATATAACCATTGTATTATAAAGATAATGTGCCAAGCTTTGGTTTTAGGATGATTAGATTGCTTGTTTACTATGTGCAGACAAAAAACCAAAACTTTGGCTGTAGTGCGTGAATTTACATTTTTTACTGGAAAGTCAAATGGGTCTGAAACTTTTTTCACATTACTCCTGTACAAAATTTTCAAATTTTCATATTTATTTCATAATTTTAGGAGTTACATAATTTCACCAAACTTCCAGATTACTACAGACTGTTCTGTTTTTAACAGATTCTGTTTTGCGTGTGTTGTTTGCTTATTTCAATGAATCTATGGCTAGTATCGGGGGGTATGAACCATAGAGAAGTTGGAATAAAGTAGGTTTAACACCAATATAAATAAATAATGAGTTCATTACAGTACCTAAAGGTAGTGATTTGCTTTATTACACTGACGGAACTCACAAGTTTTTGTTAAAGTTTTGTGTGGATGAAGTGTCCGAAGGTCGAGGAGTTATCAATATGAGAAGAATAAAGAGAGGCAAGAGTTCAAGCTTGGGGATTCCCAAGGCACCCCAAGTAAATATTTCAAAGTATACTCAAGCATCTAAGCTTGGGGATGCCCCGGTTGGCATCCTATCTTTCTTCTTCAACAAATATCGGTATACCTCGGTTTTTGCTTTGTTCACATGATTTGTGTCTTTTGTGTTTTTGTTCTTCCTTTAAGAACCATGCTAGAATGAGATAGCCCTTCATTGATTTATAGAATACTTCATGTGCTTCACTTAAATCTTTTAAGTATGATCTTACAGAATTGCTCCTTGTGCTTCACTTAAATCTTTTGAGTATGGTTTTTATAGAATGCTTCATGTGCTTCACTTATACATTTTGAGCTTGGATATTGGTTTGTCTATATTTATTGTAGAATGCTCCATGAACTTCACTTATATATTTTTGAGTATGAATAATACTATGATTTAAAGTGGGTTTGGAAGAGTGTCAACTTTAGGAATTAGTGATCCCACTATTTTGGAGGGTGTTGAATCTTAGTGTGATATTTATGAAAGTGGATTTGGAAGAGTGTCAACTTTAGCTAGTAATGGTTCCACTATTTCGGAAGTGGTTCCAATTGAGTATGAGAACAAAGTTGCTATCCATGAGGCTACTGAAAATTATTATGAGGGAGGAATACATGCTTGTAGGAGTTGCAATAATATCAAGTTTCCTCTCTATGTGCTTAAAGTTTCAAAGTTATACTTGTTTTGCCTTCCTATGCTAGTTGATTCTTGTTCCCATAAGTTGTGTGCTCACAAAACCCCTAGGCATAGGAATTGGGTTAGATTTAAATGTGCTAGTCATATTCTTCAAGATGCCCTCTTTGTGTTTCGATTCTTGTATATTATGTGAGCATCATTGAAATCATCATGCCTAGCTAAAAGGCATTAAAGAAAAGCGCTTGTTGGGAGACAACCCAATATTTACCCTTACTATTTTTGTGTGTTTACATGGTTAAGATACAGTATTAATCATGTTTTATAGCTTTTGTTTCAATAAAGTGCCAAGTAAGACCTTCGGGAAGACTTGGGTGAAAGTTAACGTGATCTTGCTGTAAAAAACAGAAACTTTGCGCTCACGAGAATAGATGCCATTTTTTACAGAAGAGTGATTTTGAGTTGATTCTTTTTTAAGAAGATTAATAGACAAATTCCTCACGTCCACAATTTTATTTCATAATTTTTGGAGTAGCAGAAGTATGGTTATTGTTCAGATCATTACAGACTGTTCTCTTTTTGACAGATTCTGTTTTCATTGCATAGTTTGCTTGTTTTCTAGTTTCTATGGCTTATATTCCTCAATATAAATTGTAGAAATGATATGGTACAGTAGGAATTGTATGAGAACAATTTTGAACCTTGTCTTTGACAGTACCAAAGTGAATGGTTTGCTCTTTATCATACTAACCTATCTCACGAAGTTACGTTAAGTTTTGTGTGATTGAAGTTTTCAAGCTTTTGGTGAGATATCGATATGAGGAGAATAAGGAGTGGAAAGACCCTAAGCTTGGGGATTCCCAAGGCACCCCAAGGTAATATTCAAGGAAGACTCAAGCGCTTAAGCTTGGGGATGCCCCGGAAGGCATCCCCTCTTTCGTCTTCAAAACTATCGGTATACCTTACTCGGAGCTCTATTTTTATTCGTCACATGATATGTGTTTTGCTTGGAGCGTATTTTCAATTTTACTTGATGTTTGAATAAAATCATTGGATCTGAAATATTGAATTAAAAAGAATCCTCCCATGGCTAGTTAATTATTTGACTACTCGGTGTTCTTCACTCATATCTTTTGGAGTAGTTTGTCATTTATTCATGTGCTTCACGTATATCCTACGAGTAAACGGTTGGATAAATTGAATGTCATAAATCTGAATTTGTATATGTTTAATATGCTTATAACATGGGGAGTAATGACTTCACACATAATAAGTATAGGTAGTAAACTTATTGAAAGTTAGCAAACGTAGAATTGGTCACTTGAACAATTCATGAAAGAATATTGAAGGAAGAGGGATTTCACATATAAATATACTATCTTGGAAATCTTTTGTAATTGTGAGCACTCATTAAAATATGACATGCTAAAAGGTTCATGTTGGACAAGGAAGACAATGTAATGGGTTATGTTTTCTTATATCTGAAATAAAGTATATTGTCATGGATCGCCCAACACGTTGAGCTTGCCTTTCCCCCTCATGCTAGCCAAATTCTTTGCACTAAGTAGAGATACTACTTGTGCCTCCAAATACCCTTAAACCCGGTTTTGCCATAAGAGTCCACCATACCTACCTATGGATTAAGTAAGATCCTTCAAGTAAGTTGTCATCGGTGCAAGCAATAAAAATTGCTCTCTAAATATGTATGATTGATTAGTGTGGAGGAAATAAGCTTTATAATATCTTGTGTGGAACAAATAAAAGCGATGGACTGCATAATAAAGGTCCATATAACAAGTGGCAATATAAAGTGACGTTCTTTCGCATTAAGATTTTGTGCATCCAACCCTGAAAGCGCATGGCAACCTCTGCTTCCCTCTACGAAGGGCCTATCTTTTACTTTTATCTCTTACCCTTATGCAAGAGTCATGGTGATTTTCACCTTTCCTTTTCACATTTTATCATTTGGCAAGCACATTGTGTTGGAAAGATTCTGATATATATATATATATATCCAATTGGATGTAAGGCATCATGAACTATTATTGTTGACATTAACCTTGAGGTAAAAGGTTGGGAGGCGAATCTATAAGCCCCTATCTTTCTCTGTGTCTGATTAAAACTTTGAACCCATAAATATCGCGTGAGTGTTAGCAATTGTGAAAGACTAAATGATAGTTGAGTATGTGGAGTTTGCTACATCAAAACTCTGACATAGACCCTTCCTGAAAATAAGATGAATTGCAATTGCTTGATGACTGAGAATATTGTATGTTAGTTTTCAAGAAAGTTTATGATCTATACTTTAACATGTGAATAGCTTGTTACTTTATCATGAGAAGTTTTATGAGATGAGCTACTGATATGACATATAATGATGCTAGAAAAGGTGACTGAAATTATCATTGATCAAACTTGTGCACTTGCTAGCATTCACACTTCATAAATTATTTCTTTTATCTTTTACCTACTCGAGGACGAGCATGAATTAAGCTTGGGGATGCTGATACGTCTCCAACGTATCTATAATTTATGAAGTCCACATGCTATTATATTATCAATCTTAGATGTTTTATATGCATTTATATGCTATTCTATATGATTTTTGGGACTAACCTATTAACCTATAGCCCAGTGCCAGTTTCTGCTTTCTCCTTGTTTAAGAGTATCGCAGAAAAGGAAAACCAAACGGAGTCCAATTGACGTGCAACTTGACGGAGATCATTTTTGGACCAGAAGAAGCCCACGGAGTACCGGAAGTAGGCCAGAAGAGTCCCGGGCTGCCCACGAGGGTGGGGGCACGCCCACCCCCCTGGGGCGCGCCCCCTGCCTCGTGGACAGCCCGGAAACCCCCCTGACATGAAATCAAGGCCAACACCTCTCATATATACCCAAACTTCCAGAAAGAAACCTAGATCGGGAGTTCCGCCGCCACAAGCCTCTATAGCCACGAGAAATCAATCTAGGCCCTCTCCGGCACCCTGCAGGAGGGGGCCATCATCACCGGTGGCGATGGAGGAGTATCTCGGAGAGGCCATCATCGCCATGAAGGCCAAGCATCAGAGGGAGAACCTTTCCCCATCTAGGGGGGAGGCCATGGAGGAGGAAGCACAAGGGGGAGAACCTCTCCTCCTCTCTCTTGGTGGCACCGGAGTGCCATCGGGAGGGGAATCATCGCCGTGGTGATCGTCTTCATCAACATCACCAGCATCATCACCATCCTTATCTCTTTTACGCGGTCCACTCTCCCGCACCCTGTTGTAATCCCTACTTGAACATGGTGCTTTATGCCACATATTATGATCCAATGATGTGTTGCTATCCTATGCTGTTTTGATTAGATATCTTTTGTCTTTGGGTTGATTGATGATCTAGATTGGTATGAGTTGTATGTTTTACTTTGGTACCGTTCTATGGTGGCCTCCGTGTCGCGCAAGCGTGAGGGATTCCCGCTGTAGGTTGTTGCAATACGATCTTGTGCCCTCGGCAGGATCTGGTAGATAGTCAGGCTTCTCAGCCTTTTTATTTGTAGATGTCTGTACTCAGACATGTTAAGCTTCCGCATGTGCTTTGACTTGTATGCTCACTATGTTGGGTCATGAGACCCATGTTTGTAATATCTGGCTCTTCGGAGCCTAATGAATAAATACTTTGAGGCGTAGAGTTTTGCTGTGATGCCATGTTGTATTTACACATATCGAGCATATTGTGTGTATGATTGAAATGCTTGGTATGTGTGGGATCCGACAACCTAGTTGTCTATCCTTGGTAGCCTATCTTATGGGGAAATGTAGTCTAGTGCTTCAACTGAGCCATGGTATTCTGCTACAGCCCGATTTACTGGAGTCCTATTAGCCCAGTTGCTACTGCTCCGGAACACTTAGACTGGACGGCATGTGTCCTTCTTCGATCATGTGTCTGCCCCTTCGGGGAAATGTCACGCGGTGTCTTTCGGAGTCCTGTTAGCCTGCTACAGCCCGGATTCCCGGAGTCCTGCTAGCCCAGTTGCTACAGCTCGAATTCACTCGCTGATGACCGACACATTCGTTGCTAGGTCATGTATGCCTGTCCCTGTAAGTTAGTGCCACTTTGGGTTTACGACTAGTCATGTCGGCGCGGGTTCTTTGTCATATGGATGCTAGCGACACTATCATATACGTGAGCCAAAAGGCGCAAACGGTCCCGGGCCAGGTAAGGTGGCACCCGTGGGAATACCGTGCGTGAGACCGCAAAGTGATATGATGTGTTACATGCTAGATCTGTGTGACTTAGGATCGGGGTCCTGACACGCCGCCCCTGTGATCATCAACTCCACGACGGACAAATTCCAGCCAAACATATGAGGTTAAATCCATTCGGTCAGTTTTTAATGATACATTTTTTTTATTTTTAGAACATTTACTCTCGCCTGCAATATCCTTTATGCAGGATAATTAGTCATGACAAAAGTGGCTTATACCATGGGTACGGAGGACGCGCGGGCAATTTTCTGCACCGGCGTTTGTCCGTGCCACATTACCCAGTGAAGGGATATGTGCAAGCTGTTGTCTCTGCGTTTTGGTTAACTTCAACAAACCAGCTGAGATGAACCGCTGGTCGGATTACTGACACAAATCATACAGGGTCATTTATAACCCGCCGAGCTTCAGCATATTCCAGCATTCCGCTGGTCAAACCCTATGCCGGTTTATATCACGGTCAAGTATGGAGAATCTCAAGACAACTCCTCGAGTCGTCTTAAGACACGGGGGCTATGATGATATGACTTAGCAAATTTGGCCAGATTCAAGGACCCGAGGTCATTGGAGGCTACTGCTATATTGATGAATATTTAAAGGCCGTCGGAAAATTTTCGGCTTAAAAAGAAGGATCCCGGTTTAAAATCCGGCTCAAGAAAAATCTGTTCTCCCATAAAGTTTTGAGCTCTCAATATCTGGCTCAACATGTGGTAATCCATCTCTCGCAAGTTCGAGTTCTTAGGAAAAATTAAAGGTTGCCAAAGGGAACTTGCTGCCATGATGCACGGTTCAAACATGGGTATCCTGCCTTATTGGCTTATCATATTATTGATCATTTGGGGGCTTCCTGCTCAATGAGCATAGCTGTGACTACCCTCTTGATCCGTCTTGTACGCCTTGTTACAAATAACATAGGGGGCTTCTCGCTTACTGAGCATAGCTATGATTACCCTTTGATCCGGCTTATACGCCTTGCTGCAGATGATTTTTTCTGCCTAAGTTAAAAAGGTTGCCAAAGAGAACTTTGTCGGATTTTGGGTTCCGACAAAACCCTTAAGGTTCGAACACTGGGGTGCACGCGAAGATCTCCCCCTCACCGATCACGCCCTCACACGCTTCACGAATTCACGGATTAGCTCACCGAACCCAAAGAACACAAGGACACAAGATTTATACTGGTTCGGACCACCGTTGCGGTGTAATAACCTACTCCAGTGTGGTGGTGGTGTATTGCCTCTTCGGCTGAGGATGAACAGTACAAGGGGAAGAACAGCCTCCTGAGGAGAGGTGTTCTTGTGCTTGGTGAGTGGTGTGTGGATGAGGATCGCTCCAGATGAGTTCTAGTAGGTGAGGATCCGATCAGCTCACGCTCAGTTGCCTTCTACTGTGGTGGCTAGCACTATTTATATAGGCCCTGGTCCTCTTCCCAAATATTGAGCGGGAAGGGAGCCAACAACAGCCAATTCGAAAGGGGACAGCTAGTACAGCTTATCCTGACAAAAGTAGTCTTCACCTGCCAAAGGCTCTGGTGGTGACGCCGTCTTGGGCTCCACGATGACCTCCGTCTTGCCGTCCTGCTGGTCTTGGTCTCGTTGCACCGATATGGAAACCTTTGCTTGATGCCTTGGTACTCCTCGCCTGCGCTTTCCCCCTTAGCACCAAAGAGGAAGCAAGGACACTGTGCGCGCTGGCGCCCGCCTGGCGCCCGCCTGGTCTCATTCGTCATGGCTCACGTCACTGGAACCTCGCGAGGTTTGCCTTGCCTTGATCTCTCCGCCCCTCGCGAGCCAGCCTGGTGAGGCCGCTCCTGAGGAGGTCTTGTGTCATCTGCCTCGCGAGGCTTGCCCCTTGCGAGGGTCTTGAAAGCTTGTTGTTGAAGATGGGCCGTACGAGCCCGCTCACAGAGCCACGCCGTGGGCCGCAGGCAGGCAAGTCTGGGGACCCCCGTTCCCAGAACGCCGACAGTCGGCCCCGGGCCCAAGGTGCGCTCGGACTTGGCTTCGAGGCAAAGCCAAACGGAAAGTGTGGAGCGCTGCGGGCCCCAACATCCTTCGGCCTTGGTCGACGCGTGGCGGTTGATTGGACATGGGCATCTCCGTTTCCCCACGCTGCCTCGGCAATTGCCCGATTTGAGGAGTCCCTATTGCATGCAAGGAAAAACCAGCATTACATGTGATCGTGGGGGGCACCGGTTGGCCTTCCCCTGCTATAAATGGAGGGGGGCGGAGCCCCCGTCACCCATCTCTTCCCATTCCAGTCACTTCTCTCCCTTTGCTCCATTGCCAGTAGCGACACCGATGGCGCCCGTCCAAAGGTTTTCCGCTGCGGAGAAAGGAAAGGCCCCCCGCGAGGGGCTCGGCTCTCCGGCGCCCAAGCATGGATGCAGCCGTCCTCGCAAGCACACCACGACCCCCGCCGCGGCCGTCCGCAACCACGGCGGTGCTGCTTCGCGTGGCAGGGGTCGCCCCAGTCGTGGCAGCCCTGTTGATGAAGGGAGACGTGTCGTGGTCGCGCGGCCTCCCCAGCCGTGCCTCCACTCGGCGGAAGTGCTACCGGAGTTCGTCGTCTGGTCGAAGAACCCGGCCGGCAACTGACTTCAGCTTCCGCGCTTCTTCGTCGACGAGCTGCTGGCCGCAAATCCAGGCGGGCTCTGTCTGCAGGCGAACGGCTGCTGCAGCAAGGCTTCCTGGGTCGCGGTTGAGGTCTCCGTCGCAGGCAACATAGCCCTGGCCCGCGGCTGGTAGACGTTTGCCCGCACGCGCGGCCTGGGCAGGCCGTGCACCCTCCATTTCAAGTACGACGGTGATGCGCCCCTCTACGTGAGGGTGTTTGGGGAAGATGGTCGCCGCGCCGGGTGCTGCCCCGAGGTCAACGACGGTGACGAGGTGCTCGGCCTTGGCGATGGTCGTGCCGAGGAGGAGGGCGAACCCTCCATTGGCGTTCACCGCGTCTCGTCCAGCTACGGCAGCTCTTCCCCTGGCGACAGCTCCAGCAGCGGTGGTTACGACTAGCCGCCGCGCCGCCGCTCCACTTCGAAGGTGGCTGCGGGTCGTCTCGTCGCCGCGCCTCCGTGAAGCGTGAGGAGGGGTCTGGCTGAGCTCGGGATGGCGCCACGAGCCCGCCCTCGTGGATCGCTACAGGGGCACGCGCCACTTTTATTTTATTCTTCTTTTCCTTCCTGCATTACAAGAAAACCAGTATGGGCCCCAGATGGGCGTGCAACAAACTATGATTTCTTAATTATTATGCTATGTTCGTGGTCCCTGTGATGTGTCGCAACATCGTCGTTTTATGTAGAGATAACTTAGCTTGGCCTGCTCGGGGTGGTCTCCTCTCCATGAGGTGCTCGCTTCCTGGTGCCTGTCGAGGCCCCCTTGGCCTAGTAGGCGCTTAGAAACTGCAAAAAACTCGTTAGGAGGCTTAACATTTTCCTGAGCCTTGGTTGCAGGCGTCGCTGGCCTTTACCTAGCGCTTTGTATCGCGGTACCCGTGGGGCACGGGTTAGGAGAGGTGCGCCGGCTTGCGGGCTCGAACAAGGGTGCCTCGCGAAAAGCAGACGAAAGACAGAACAAGAAAAAATGCTCACGAAGGAAGGAAAAACGTTCACGAGGGCACCTGTCCAGCCCCCTTGCGAGGAATGCGAGAGAGAGAGTATAGGCCAAGCCGAACACGGAAACAGAGGCAGAAGGCAACGAAACCAAATCAGCCAAGAACACCAGAAGCAAACTTCAATTAAAGAGGGGTGAGCCAACTATGGAAAGCAAATGAAAAGCCGCGTCTGGCACCTAGTCTAGTCTTCAAGTCTTCTCACCAGCGCGGAGCTAAGTGCTGCCACTAAGACGTGGGAGGGAGCCCCCGAGGCCCGAGGGCGGCACTCCTGAGACTCCGAGGCGTGTACAACCCCACTCATTATTACGTGAGAGTGTCACGAGCAGAGACCTTCACAGGCACTAGGCCTTCTTCACAAGCGCTGGGCCTTTCTTCATGGGTAGAACTTCCGGAGGTGTTGGATGTTCCAGGCATTCTGGATGGGTACCCCGTCCTGTGTCTCTAGGCGCGCAGCGCCAGGCCTGGAGACATGGACGACCTTGAACGGGCCCTCCCACTTGGGCGAGAGCTTATGCAGCCCTTCCCTGGAGAGCACCCGCCTCAGGATGAGGTCACCCACCTCAAGCGTCCTGGAGAGGATGTTGCGGCAGTGGTACCGCCGCATCGCCTGCTGATACGTCGCCGCTCACAGCGCGACTTCACGGTGGCAATCCTCCCCCAGCACGAGGTCCATCCCCCGCATGGCGTCCTGCTGGGCCTCATCGAACGCCAGGACCCACGCAGAGCGATGTTTGACCTCGTGAGGGAGGACTGCTTCTGCCCCGTAGACGAGGAAGAATGGGGTCTCACCCGTCGGCTTCGTGGCGATGGTGCGGACGGACCACAACACAGACTGGAGCTCGTCGTGCCAGCCCCTGCCGCAGGCCTCGAGCTTCTTCTTGAAGGTCCTGGTCTTGAGGCCCCTCAGGACCTCTGCGTTGGCGCGTTCGGCCTGAACATTGCTCCTGGGGTGCACCACCGAAGCGTAGCAGATTTGCGTTCCAAGGTTAGCACAATATGTCTTGAAGAGATTACTAGTGAACTGCGAGCCATTATCGGTGATGATGCGGTTGGGGACCCCGAAACGGCTAACGAGACCCTTGATGAACTTGACTGCAGAGCCAGTTGGGATGGTGCAGACGGCCTCTACCTCCGCCCACTTGGTGAACTTGTCGATGGCGACTAGAGGTAGCGGTAGCACCCAGGCGCTCGAGGGAACGGGCCCAAGATATCCAGCCCCCAGACCGCGAAGGGCCATGAGAGTGGGATGGTCTGGAGGCCCTGAGCCGGTTGATGAATCTACTTGGCGTGGAACTGGCAAGCCTCACAGGACCTCACCAGCTCAGTCGCATCGTTGAGTGCCGTGGGCCAGTAGAATCCACTGCGAAACACCTTGCCGACGAGGGTCCGCGACGACGAGTGGTGCCCGCACTCCCCGCCGTGTATGTCGGCCAGAAGCTCTCTTCCTTGCTCCCTAGAGATGCAATGTAGGGAAAATTCATTTGGCCGCTTCCTGTATAACTCACCATCCCGGATGCAGTACGCCGTGGCTTGTCGGGCCACACGCTCCATGACCTCCTCCTCTTCTGGCAGCGTCCCTTGCGTGAGGTATTCCTTGAATTCCTTGATCCAGCACCCCTCCTGAGGTTCGAGCGCCAAGAGCAACCGCGCTCCCGAGGTCGGGCCGCAGGCCGGTGCTCCTGAGGCAGGCGGTTAAGGGAGCTCCTCACGAGGCAGCGCTGTTCTTAAGAGCGGCGGCGTTGCCGATGGCTTGAAGAGCCGCTCCTCAAAGACGCCGGGCTCTTGAGGTAGCCGCTTGGATGCTCTTCTGGCGATGTCGTCGGCTTCCTTGTTGGTGCCACGAGGCACATGCTGTAGCTCCAGACCCGAGAACTGCTTCTCCATCTTGCGCACCTCCGCGAGGTACGCTTCCAGGTGCTCGTCCTTGCGCTCATATACCTTGTTGGAGAAGTTGACGAGAAGCTGCGAGTCGCCATTGATGGTGAGACGCCTCACCCCCAGGGGCCAACGCAGCCCTGAGGCCAGCTATGAGGCCCTTGTACTCTGCTATGATATTGGAGACCTTCTCGCCCTGCTGGAAGCAGAGCTGCATGGCATAGTAGAGCTTGTCCTGGGTGGGTGAAATGAGCACCGCTCCAGCCCCCGTGCCCTGTCGTGAGAACGCGCCATCGAAGCACATGACCCAGCCGTCCGGCGCTTCGCTTCCTGGGGTAAGGATTGATCCTCGCTTGCCTCGAGCTCTGGGGTGTCGGTCCATTCCGCCAAAAAGTCTACGAGCGCAGCCCCCTTGATGACCCTGGTCGTGCTGAACTCTAAGTCAAACGCTTGCAGCTCGATGTTCCATTCAGCGACTCGCCCGGCAGCATTGGGGCTCCTGAGCACTCTTTCCAGTGGGTAAGCCGAGACGACCTTGATGGGATGACCCTGGAAGTAGTGGCGCAGCTTGCGCGAGGCCACCAGGAGCGCGAGTAGGATCTTCTGAGGCATGGGGTATCGTGCCCTCGCATCCCGCAGCACTGTGCTGACGAAATACACCGGGTGCTCGACGAGGGCGGGAGAGTTGACGGAGCCCTCGATTTCCGGGGGTTGAGGTGTCTCTTTGGGGTCTTCGACTTCAGGGGCTTGGTGGTCTGCCGAAGCGGTCGCTGCTTCCGGATCTTCGCCTTGGTGCCGCACCGCTCCGTCTGGCCCAGTGGTTCCACTTGACGGGCCCTTGACCTGGCGTTCTTCTGTGAGGGCTACCAGCGCTGTGCTGGCGGAGTGGGGTGTGGCAGACAGGTAGAGCACCAAGGGCTCGAGGGGTCGAGGCTCTACCATCACCGGAGGGCTGCTTAGGTATCTCTTCAGGTCTTGAAACGCTCGGTCGGCCTCCGGAGTCCACTTGAAAGGGCCATTCTTCTTCATTAGCTTGAAGAACGGTAGGGCATGCTGTCTCACCTTGGAGATAAAGCGCCCCAACACAGTCACTCGACCGGCAAGCTTCTTCATTAGCTTGAAGAACGGTAGGGCATGCTCTCCAGGTTGAGTCGCCAGTTCACCTGGTGTAGTCTTGTGAAGGTCTCCTCCAGGTCTTGGATCAAGGTTCTCGATTCCCGAGACTTCACCACAATGTCGTCGACGTAGGCCTCCGCGTTTCTCCCGAGCTGCCGCCTAAGGTGATGTGCATCAGCCGCTGAAAGGTCGTTCCCACATTGCGCAGTCCGAAAGGTATGCAAGTGTAGCACTACACCCCACACGGGGTCAGGAAGGCGGTCTTCTCCACATCCTCTACCGCCATCTTGATCTGGTGGTAGCCCGAAAATGCATCTAGGAAGCATAGCAAATCGCACTCGACGGTGGAGTCGACGATCTAGTCGATGCATGGAAGCGGGAACGGATCTTGGGGGCAGGCCTTGTTGAGGTTGGTGAAGTCGACACACATGCGCTCCTTCCCCCCTTTCTTTGGCACAACAACGGGGTTCGCCAGCCACTCGGGGTACCGAACCTCGCGAATGGCACCCGCCGCCTCCAGCTTGCGGGTTTCTTGGATGATGAAGGCCTACTTCTCCGTGGACTGTCGTCTCGCCCGCTGCTTCACGGGGCGTACATTGGGGCACATCTTTGAGTGATGCTCAATCACCTCTCTTGGGACTCCCACCATCTATTTGGGTTCCCATGCGAATATCTCCTTGTTTAAGCGCAAGAACTTCACCAACGCTTCCTCTTGGTCTGGGTCGAGGTCGGCACCTATGGAAAAGGTGGTTCCTGGGGACCCGTCCTCATCGACGGGCACCTGCTTGGTTTCTGCCTTGTCTTGGGTGAACAGCTACTTCTTCTTGGTTGGTGCGGCTCCCTTGGCCTCGGAGGCGCCCGCGCCAGCGGGCTGCGTGTAACACCCCGGATGTAACTTTCCATATTTGTAACTCCAACTCTTGCCATTTTCGGCTATGTGTTATGATATTACCTCCGTGGTCGGGTTTTGTTTTTCGTTTTGCATTTTGTTCATGTCATGCATCTCATTTCATGTCACCATGTGCATCTCATTTGCATACGTGTTCGTCTCAGGCATCCGAGCATTTTCCCCGTTGTCCGTTTTGCAATGCGGCACTCCCATGCGCACCGGCGCACCCCCTCTTGTCTCTTTTCGTGAGCGGGTGTTAAACGTTCTCGGAATGGACCGAGTCTTGCCAAGTGGCCTTGGTATACCACCGGTAGAACACCTGTCAAGTTTCGTTCCATTTGGAGGCGTTTGATGCTCCAACGGTTAACCGGGTAACCGCAAAGGGCTTTTGTGTGTTGCAGCAAAACCCTCCTCCAAACAGCCCAATAACCCATCTAAGTTACATCCATGCTCTCGGTCATTCGATCACGATCGTGTGGGCGAAAACCACACTCCATTTGGAGTCTCCTAGCTCCCTCTAGCTATAATAGGTGATCCCCCCGAAATTTTCGCAGATCAAACCCTAACCCTTCCCCTCTCCGCAGCCGGACGTGTCCGGTCCGGCTGGACGAACCCGCGCAGCCGCCCGCAGCCAACCGGAGGGCGCCACGTCACCCGTGCCCGCGCCCACTTCGCCGCCCGCCGCTGCAGCCCGCAGGGCCCGCGGGAGGCCCTCCCGGCCCAGGTTGCGCCGCCCGGCTCCGTCCGCTTCCCGCCGCCTCGCCCGAGCCCACGGCTCCTTCCGCGCCTCCCGCCGGCCGCCCGTCGCCGCCTTCGCCGGTGCCTCGCCGGGCGCGAGCCCGCACCGACGGCCGCCGCCCCCGCGCGCGCCTCCGCGGATCCCCGCCGTCGCCGCGCCCCGAGGCGACCCGCGCCGCCGCCTCCTCCACTTCCTCCGGCCGGCCGCCCTCTCCTTCCTCCAACTCCGGCGAGCAGCCCCGACCGTCCTCGGTTCGCGTGCCACTGATCTAGATCTGGGAAGGTTGACTTTCCCCTCCCTTCGATTTCTGCAGTCCCGATTTACTCATATTCTGGAGCCCTGTTCATCACCTCATAACTCTTTGCATACAGCTCCATTTCATGCGCGTGATATATCGAAGTGTTCATCACGAGATGATCTTAATTTTTTTCCATTGTGCCATGCTCGTTTGAGTCCATCTTGATGCCCAAATCTCTGGTGCAAGAGTGCTATATGATGTTTACTGCTGTTACTTATCAGAACATGGTGTTTTGTTATTTTTGTTGCATTTTATGTGTGCATCTTATGGGCATGAGCTCTACAGGTGTTTTCATCTATGACATGCTATCTTGACAGAGGTGTATGCCATGTATTTTTGTGATCTTTGTGGTGACTACCACAAGCATGCAAACTAGGCTTCGTGATGTTTCTGTTTTCAGGGACTTGGGATTTTTGCTGTCTGTTACTGCTGATATTTTGTTGCTATCTATCCATGTGGCTACAGTGAGATCCATGCATCTTTTGGGCCTGTTCAGTAAGGATGTTTTGTAGATATAGTTGTGCTCTATCCATCCATGCCCATGTTTGCAATTATGGAGAGCCCTAGCGTGTCTCAATCTTGCTCTACTTTTGCTATAAAATGTTCCTGGCAGATTGTTAACATGATATTCAATTTTGCCAAGGTTGCTGTAGTTGATCCATTCATGCTATGTACTTGCTCTTGCCATGGATAGTTTCATAAACATGCCATCTT
Source organism: Aegilops tauschii subsp. strangulata (assembly GCF_002575655.3). Lineage (NCBI taxonomy): Eukaryota > Viridiplantae > Streptophyta > Magnoliopsida > Poales > Poaceae > Aegilops > Aegilops tauschii. The sequence continues at coordinate 264,948,782 of NC_053038.3, read as the reverse complement.
GCTGTAGGTATCCTTTTTTTGTCATGCATTGCTTTGTGATGAGTGAATCAAGCTCACAAATATGCCCTCATAATTTCTGTTAATGCCATGCTCTGTTTTCTGCCAAGTCTGAAACCTGTTAGCGGAACTTTCTATGTTTACATGGGTGCCATCATATCTTCTGATCATTTTTGGCTCATGGTCATTAAGGGACTTTTGTTCTATGCATTGAGTAGTTTCGTTCCATGCTTTGTTTTTCTATGTTAATTTCCTGTAGCATGTTGATTGCTTGCTCTGAACATTGCTTCCTGATGTTATTTCTGGCATGTCCAGTAATTTCACCAAGTCTGCGAAGCTGATATCTTTTGCACTTTTGTCATGCTTGTTTGAACCTGTTATGGTGTGATCTATCCGTAGCTCAGTGTTCAGCTTTTGTCAAGCATCTCCTATAGATTACTTCCATATGCTTTGTTGCTATGTTGGAGTGCCGTAGCATAGTTACTTGATGTATTCTAAGTGCTATCATGCTGTTAATCGCAGAATCGTGTCATTCTTATTTTGCTTGCCATTTGCAAACCGTGCATCCGTTTCCGGTGATCTTTATATCGATTTCAACCGAAATCATCTCCTCTTTCAAGTGGCATACTTGGATTGCCAAGTTACTGCCTTGTTCATCCTTTTTCTTCCGGAGCACGCATACGCATCGCATATCATATCTCGCATATCATGCATGTATTGCATCATGTTGCTTGTGCATTTCCCGTGATTGATTGTGGTTCCATTGCTTGTGTTCCTGCTGTGGGTAGAACCGGGAGACGAGTTCGTGAATGAGGAACCTGTTGAGTACGCTTAGGAGGATCAAGCTTTCGACAACTCTGAGAACCTTGCAGGCAAGATGACCATACCCTCGAAATCACTTCTATCTTTGCTTTGCTAGTTGTTCGCTCTATTTGCCATGCTGCGCTACCTACCACTTTCTATTTCATGCCTCCCATATTGCCATGTCAAGCCTCTAACCAGCCTTTCCTAGCAAACCGTTGTTTGGCTAAATTACCGCTTTTTTCTTAGCCCTTCTTATAGCGTTGCTAGTTGCAGGTGAAGTTGAAGTTGTTTCCATGTTGGAACATGGACATTTTGGAATATCACAATATCTCTTATTTAATTAATACATCTAAATATTTGGTAAAGGGTGGAAGGCTCGGACTTATGCCTAGTGTTTTGTTCCACTCATGCCGCCCTAGTTTCCGTCATACCGGTATTATGTTCCTTGAGTTTGAGTTCCTTACGCGGTTGGGTGATTTATGGGAACCCCTTGACAGTTCGCCTTGAATAAAACTCCTCCAGCAAGGCCCAACCTTGGTTTTACCATTTGACACCTAAGCCTTTTTCCATTGGGTTTTCGCGAGCCCGAGGGTCATCTTTATTTTAACCCCCGGGCCAGTGCTCCTCTGAGTGTTGGTCCAAACTAGAGCACCGTGCGGGACCGTCCCTTGGAAACTTGGGTTATGTTGGTACCTGTACGCTTAGCTTCTCTGGTGTGCCCTAAGAACGGAGATATGTGAAGCTCCTATCGGGATTTGTCGGCACAGAGGGTGGTCTTGCTGGTCTTGTTTTACCACTGTCGAAATGTCTTGTAAATCGGGATTCCGAGACTGATCGGGTCTTCTCGGGAGAAGGTTTATCCTTCGTTGACCGTGAGAGCTTATAATGGGCTAAGTTGGGACACCCCTGCAGGGTATTATCTTTCGAAAGCCGTGCCCGCGGTTATGTGGCAGATGGGAATTTGTTAATGTCCGGTTGTAGAGAACTTGTCACTTGACTTAATTAAAATACATCAACTGTGTGTGTAGCCGTGATGGTCTCTTCTCGGCGGAGTCCGGGAAGTGAACACGGTTTGAGTTGTGCATGAACGTAAGTAGTTTCAAGATCACTTCTTGATCATTTCTAGCTTCACGACCGTTGCGTTGCTTCTCTTCTCGCTCTCATTTGCGTAGTTTAGCCACCATATATGCTTAGTGCTTGCTGCAGCTCCACCTCATTACCCCATCGTTTCCTACAAGCTTAAATAGTCTTGATCTCGCGGGTGTGAGATTGCTGAGTCCTCGTGACTCACAGATTCTACCAAAACAGTTGCAGGTGCCGACGATACCAGTGCAGATGACGCAACCGAGCTCAAGTGGGAGTTCGATGAGGAACGTGGTCGTTACTATGTTTCGTTTCCCGATGATCAGTAGTGGAGCCCAGTTGGGACGATCGGGGATCTAGAATTTGGGGTTATCTTTTTTTCATTTGGATTTGACCGTAGTCAGTCTATGTGTGGATTTTGGATGATGTATGAATTAATTTATGTTTTGTGTGAAGTGGCGATTGTAAGCCAACTCTCGTTATCCCATTCTTGTTCATTACATGGGATTGTGTGAAGATGACCCTTCTTGCGACAATACCTACAATGCGGTTATGCCTCTAAGTCGTGCCTCGACACGTGGGAGATATAGCCGCATCGTGGGCGTTACAAGTTGGTAATCAGAGCCATCCCCAACTTAGGAGCCCCCTGCTTGATCGAATCGCTGGCGTTGTTGAGTCTAGAGCAAAATGTTTTGAGTCTTAGGATTATATATATCGGAGAGTAGGATTCTTTTTACTCCTCAGTCTCTTCATCGCTCTGGTGAGGCCTCCTGACGTAGAAGTTTTGACTCTTCTCTCCTCAAATTTCACTAAAAAAAAATTTAGGATCACGCGGGTATCTTGGAATCGGTCCGATGGTTTTGTGACGAGAACATTGTTCTTGGTGCCTCCTGACAGTTAGGGGTTGTGGCAGTGTCCCGGGGAGTTGAGCTCCGAGCTGTTGTCGTCACAATTTTATCGTTGCAGTTCTGGAATACCTGAGTTTCGCCGACATCGAAAATCTCTTTTATGCAGTTGTTGGTGAGATCACCTCGACGCCACCCAGTACTGGGGCGGGAGTTCGGGAGTATTGCCATAACTTGTATAACGGATGCTTTTCGAAGGTTGAGGTACATGATTTCCGAAGGTTTCTTGGTTATGTGTTGACGGATGGATACAGCTAGATCTAGGGATTGCTAGTTTGGGTGATATATTTTGTGTCCCCTGTATCCCCAACACCAGATTGCATAACCAGAAAGTTTCGGGAGTTTATAGGTGGGATTCAAGTAACTCTTAGCATTTCTTCGCGAAGATATTTGGTTTGTGATTGGGTAATCCTTACCACTTATTTGTTCCAGTCGTACCTTTTTATTTTATTCATCAATCTCTTATCAAGTGGCTTCTCACCTTATGGAAGTGTGATGATTTACTATGGAATTCATTCGCTCATCCTTGTTCGAATGTTTATTGTGAAGACTATATGGTGCAATTTCTATCCGTTGATTCAACTTGTCTATTTTTCTATCAAGATGCTAACAGATGTCACCCTCTTCAGGATGGCTCCACCAACGCATCAGAATCCGGAACGCAATGAAGGGAGTTAGGGAAACCCTCCGCCACCACCTCCGCCTCCGGAGGCATGGCAAGCTATCATGGCAGCCACCAACGCCAATGCTCAGATGATTTTGCAACTCTTGCAAGAGTGCGCCCAAGGGCAAGGAAATCAAAGCCAAGGCAACAATCAGCCTCACTTCGCTACCCTCAACCAGTTCCTCGCAAATCAGCCGAAGTCTTTCAGCTGCTGTGCCGAGGCCACAGATGCCGATGATTGGCTCGTGGACATCAACAAGCATTTTGAATGTAGCAATGTCAGGCCTGAGGACTTTGTCAAGTTCGCTTCTTTTCAACTCAAGGATCAAGCTGCCGAGTGGTATCAACAATACAAAGATTCCAGAGGAGGTCGTGTGATTACCTTGGATAATTTCCGCCGAGACTTCAAAGCTCACCACATTCCACAAAGTGTTGTTGAGAGCAAGCATGAGGAGTTCCGCAATCTCAAGCAAGGCAGCATGTCCGTGTATCAATACAATACCCAGTTTCAGAAATTCCCTCGCTTCGCTAAGCAAGACGTTCCTGATGAAAAGAGCATGATCTATCAATTCGGAGGTGGCCTCAGAGAAGATCTGCAATTACCTCTCGTGCTTTTTGAGCCGACCAAGTATGATGATTTCTACAATATGGCACTGAAGCAAGAGGCTGCCCAGCTCAAGTGTGAGGCTTCTAAGAAGAGAGTCAGGGACGCATTTCAGTCTTCTTCTTCCTCACTGGCGACTTAAAGTCAAAAGCCCGGGCGGGTTATCAAACCTCGCATATTCTTATAACCCGGAAAACATACGGTAGAATTGACTTATACTATCAGCTTATATTGCCATATCTAGTGAGGTGACAACCCAAAGATTTATAAGCGCATGATTCCAATTGCACAATCCAAAGTATGTTGGAGACTTAAATCCATAGCCAGGGCGGGTTACCAAACCCCAAATATTCGTACCATTATTGAAAAAACATACCTGGAGATTGACATCATGGTGATACCTCAATAATTATAATCCGCCGCGGGATTGACCCGTAGGCATGCAATATCATGATTTTGATTGCTCAAGGCAAAGATATCCTGGCGACTTAACGTCCGCTATCAGGGCGGGTTATCAAACCCAAAGATGCTCAATGATCATTCATATAATCAAGGCTACATGGCCTGTGAAATCGGTTCAAACTACCGGCTTACAATGCCATATCCAGCAAGGGTACCGGTCCAAAAAACATAGAGCGCAGAACTCCAAGTGCACAACCAAAGCATACTGGCAACTTATCATCCAAAGCCAGGTCGGGTTATCAAAACCTGAGATATACTCAAATATTAGTCACAATGATTAAGGCGACATGGCCTCAATCAATTTTAAACCATATGTCAATATGGTACAAGGACATGAACCAAAACAATGTTCATAAAAAATAACAAATCAGAAAAACAAGGCTTTCATAGGCTACCAAGCCTCAATATCAAGTGATGTTCATGGGCTGCACATCCACTGAGTGAATCCTTTATTCAAACCCGTAAGCTGGGCCTCACATAACCAACCGCCGTTTTAACTTTGACAAGTTCAGGGTCTTTATAAGATTGACTGTCAAGAGTACGGCGGGTCATTCCAGGATTACCTGGGCGGAGTAGCAGACATATAAAGGCAGGATAACCCGGATATTTAGTGAATACACCTGGCATCCAAACCGATCAAAAGGGTAAATATAGCTATGTTCATTGAACAGGAAGCCCCCAAGTGACCTATAATGAACCATAAAGGTAGGTTACCTATGTTTGAACTGCACATTGTAGCAAGTTTGTCAGCGTTCTGGGAACGGGGTTCCCTAGACTTGCCTGCCTGCGGCCCACGGCGTGTCTCTGCGAGCGGGCCCACACGACCAATCTTCACCAACAAGCTTTCCAGACCCACGCGAGGGGCCAAGCCTCGCGAGGCGGACGACACAAGACCTCCTCGGGAGCGGCCTCACTAGGCTGGCTCGCGAGGGGCGGAGAGGTCAAGGCAAGGCAAACCTCGCGAGGTTCAAGTGACGTGAGCCATGATGAATGAGACGAGGCGGGCGCCAGCGCGCGTGGTGTCCTTGCTTCCTCTTTGGTGCTAAGGGGCAACCGCAGGCGAGGAGTACCGAGGCGTCAAGCAAAGGTTTCCATATCGGTGCAACTAGACCAAGACCAGCAGGACGGCAAGGCGGAGGTCATCGTGGAGCCCAAGACGGTGTCACCACGAGAGCCTTTGGCAGGCGAAGACTACTTTTGTCAGGATAAGTTGTACTAGCTGTCCCCTTTCGAATTAGCTATTGTTGGCTCCCTTCCTACTCAATATTTGGGAAGAGGACCAGGGCCTATATAAATAGGGCTAGCCACCACAGTAGAAGGCAACTGAGCATGAGCTGATCGGATCCTCACCTACCAGAACTCATCTGGAGCGATCCTCGTCCACACACCACTCACCAAGCACAAGAACACCTCTCCTCAGGGGGCTGTTCTTCCCCTTGTACTGTTCATCCTCAGCCTAAGAGGCAATCCACCCCCACCATACTGGAGTAGGGTATTACACCGCAATGGTGGCCCGAACCAGTATAAATCTTGTGTGCTTGTGTTCTTTGGGTTCGGCGAGCTAATCCGTGAATTCGTGAAGCGTGTGAGGGCGTGATCGGTGAGGGGGAGATCTTCGCGCGCACCCTAGCATTCGAACCTTAAGGGTTTTGCCGGAACCCGAAATCCGACATTTGGCGCGCTAGGTAGGGGTGCGCTGGAGTTTTCCTTCCGTTGATTTGCTCCACGCTGCCACCGTTCTCTGCCCCCATGGCGAGCGCAGCGCTTCCTGCTCCGGCGACTGATGCCGGCGACGGGGCCAGGGGGCTCCGAGTCCTTGCTCCCGCCTTGCGGCTGGTGCAATAGCCATCCAAGTTCAAGCCGGAGATGCCGCCGCGCTATGAAGGCGTGGCCGATCCGGTGGCCTTCCTACTAGCGTACGAGGAAGCCGTCCTCAAGGCCAGAGGCGACGACAAGGTCATGGCCAACTGGCTTCCCATGGCCCTGACCGGTGTGCCGCGCGCCTGGCTGCTCAACCTCCCCGGATCCATAGTGGCATCTTGGGAGGAGCTACGCGATCTCTTCGTCGTGCGCTTCGCGGCACCGGCACCCCACGCGGTCGTGGCCCTCCTCGGCGGCTCGCAAGCACCACCCTCAGACCGCCACATCAAGCCGTTCCTTCGCCAGATCGGTGCCGCTTCCAAGCGCCCGGGGGCTCCATCGGGCTGGACCGCGCCCGAGGCCGACCTCACCTTCGACTCAGGGGGTCATCCCGTCTCCACCGCCAGCTCGGCTATGCTCCCAATGCTTTGCACTCCCACCATCTGCAACGTGGCCTTCACCAAGACCATCATCGACGGTGGCACCGGCCTCACCGTGCTCTCCGTGGAAGCCTTCGGCCTCCTTCACGTACCACTCGAGCGGCTCCGCCTCAGCAAGCCTTTCTCAGGAGTTGGCGGCGGCACCGCCCACTCCCTGGGGCAGATCCGCCTTCCTCTCACCTTCGGCACGCGCGACAATTACCGCACCGAGCTGGTCGACTTTGACATCGCCCCCATCGGCCTCCCGTACAACGCCATCCTCGGGTACCCAGGTTCTGCCCAGTTTATGGCAGCAACCCATCCGGCTTACAATCAAGGGTGTCCTCACCATCCAAGGGGACACCAAGGAGGCCCTGGTGGCGCTCAAGCTTGCACTCAAGACCGCCGCAGTGGAGCAGTGTAACGCCCACGATGCGGCTATATCTCCCACGTGTCGAGGCACGACTTAGAGGCATAACCGCATTGTAGGTATTGTCGCAAGAAGGGTCATCTTCACACAATCCCATGTAATGAACAAGAATGGGATAACGAGAGTTGGCTTACAATCACCACTTCACACAAAACATAAATTAATTCATACATTATCCAAAATCCACACATAGACCGACTACGGTCAAATCCAAATGAAAATAAGATAACCCCAAATGCTAGATCCCCGATCGTCCCAACTGGGCTCTACTACTGATCATCAGGAAACGAAACATAGTAACAACAATGTTCCTCGCCGAACTCCCACTTGAGCTCGGTTGCATCATCTGCACTGGTATCGTCGGCACCTGCAACTGTTTTGGTAGAATCTGTGAGTCACGAGGACTTAGCAATCTCACACCCGCGAGATCAAGACTATTTAAACTTGTAGGAAACGATGGGGTAATGAGGTGGAGCTGCAGCAAGCACTAAGCATATATGGTGGCTAAACTACGCAAATGAGAGCGAGAAGAGAAGCAACGCAACGGTCGCGAAGCTAGAAATGATCAAGAAGTGATCCTGAAACTACTTATGTTCATGCACAACTCAAACCGTGTTCACTTCCCGGACTCCGCCGAGAAGAGACCATCACGGCTACACACACAGTTGATGTATTTTAATTAAGTCAAGTGACAAGTTCTCTACAACCGGACATTATCAAATTCCCATCTGCCACATAATCGCGGGCATGACTTGAAGGAAATATGCCCTAGAGGCAATAATAAAGTATTATTTATTTCCTTGTATCATGATAAATGTTTATTATTCATGCTAGAATTGTATTAACCGGAAACATAATACATGTGTGAATATATAGACAAACAGAGTGTCACTAGTATGCCTCTACTTGACTAGCTCGTTAATCAAAGATGGTTATGTTTCCTAGCCATAGACATAAGTTTTCATTTGATTAACGAGATCACCTCATTAGGAGAATGACGTGATTGACTTGACCCATTCCGTTAGCTTAGCATTCGATCGTTTAGTATGTTGCTATTGCTTTCTTCATGACTTATACATGTTCCTATGACTATGTGATTATGCAACTCCCGTTTACCGGAGGAACACTTTGTGTGCTACCAAACGTCACAACGTAAATGGGTGATTATAAAGGTGCTCTACAGGTGTCTCCAAAGGTACTTGTTGGGTTGGCGTATTTCGAGATTAGGATTTGTCACTCCAATTGTCGGAGAGGTATCTCTGGGCCCACTCGGTAATGCACATCACTATAAGCCTTGCAAGCATTGTGACTAATGAGTTAGTTGCGGGATGATGTGTTACGGAACGAGTAAAGAGACATGCCGGTAACGAGATTGAACTAGGTATCTAGATACCGACGATCAAATCTCGGGCAAGTAACATACCGGTGACAAAGGGAACAACGTATGTTGTTATGCGGTCTGACCAATAAAGATCTTCGTAGAATATGTGGGAGCCAATATGGGCATCCAGGTCCCGCTATTGGTTATTGACCGGAGACGTGTCTCGGTCATGTCTACATAGTTCTCGAACCCGTAGAGTCCGCACGCTTAACGTTACGATGACAGATTTATTGAGTTTTGATGTACCGAAGGAGTTCAGAGTCCCGGATGAGATCGGGATATGACGAGGAGTCTCGAAATGGTCGAGACGTAAAAATCGATATATTGGACGACTATATTCCGACTTCGGAAAGGTTCCAAGTGATTCGGGTATTTTTCGGAGTACCGGAGAGTTACGGGAATTCGTATTGGGCCTTAATGGGCCATACGGGAAAGGAGAGAAAGGCCTCAAAAGGTGGCCGCACCCCTCCCCATGGTCTGGTCCGAATTGGACTAGGGAAGGGGGGCGCACCCTTCCTTCTTTCTCCTTCCCCCTTCCCTTCTCCTACTCCCACAAGGAAAGGAGGAGTCCTACTCCCGGTGGGAGTAGGACTCCCCCCTATGGCGCGCCTCTCCCCTTGGCCGGCTGCCTCCCCCTTGCTCCTTTATATACGGGGGCAGGGGGGCACCCCAGAGACACAACAATTGATCCTTGAGATCTCTTAGCCGTGTGTGGTGCCCCCCTCCACCATATTACACCTCGATAATACCGTCGCGGACCTTAGGCGAAGCCCTGCGTCGGTGGAACATCATCATTGTCACCACGCCGTCGTGCTGATGAAACTCTCCCTCAACACTCGGCTGGATCGGAGTTCGAGGGACGTCATCGAGCTGAACGTGTGTAGAACTCGGAGGTGCCATACGTTCGGTACTTGATCGGTCGGATCGTGAAGACGTACGACTACATCAACCGCGTTGTGATAACGCTTCCGCTGTCGGTCTACGAGGGTACATGGACAACACTCTCCCCTCTCGTTGCTATGCATCACCATGATCTTGCGTGTGCGTAGGAATTTTTTTGAAATTACTACGTTCCCCAACAGTGGCATCCGAGCCTGGTTTTATGCGTTGATTTTATGCACGAGTAGAACACAAGTGAGTTGTGGGCGATATAAGTCATACTGCTTACCAGCATGTCATACTTTGGTTCAGCGGTATTGTGAGATGAAGCGGCCCGGACCAACATTACGCGTACGCTTACGCGAGACCGGTTTCACCGTTGCGAGCACTCGTTGCTTAAAGGTGACTGGCGGGTGTCTGTCTCTCTCACTTTAGTTGAATCGAGTATGGCTACGCCCGGTCCTTGCGAAGGTTAAAACAACACCAACTTGACAAATTATCGTTGTGGTTTTGATGCGTAGGTAAGAACGGTTCTTGCTAAGCCCGTAGCAGCCACGTAAAACTTGCAATAACAAAGTAGAGGACGTCTAACTTGTTTTTGCAGGGCATGTTGTGATGTGATATGGTCAAGACATGATGTGATATAATTTGTTGTATGAGATGATCATGTTTTGTAACCGAGTTATCGGCAACTGGCAGGAGCCATATGGTTGTCGCTTTATTGTATGAGATGCAATCGCCATGTAATACTTTTACTTTATCACTAAGCGGTAGCGATAGTCGTAAAAGCAATGAGTTGGCGAGACGACAACGATACTACGATGGAGATCAAGGTGTCGCACCAGTGATGATGGTGATCATGACGGTGCTTCGGAGATGGAGATCACAAGCACGGTGCTTCGGAGATGGAGATCACAAGCACGGTGCTTCGGAGATGGAGATCACAAGCACGGTGCTTTGGAGATGGAGATCACAAGCACGGTGCTTCGGAGATGGAGATCACAAGCACGGTGCTTCGGAGATGGAGATCACAAGCACAAGATGATGATGGCCATATCATATCACTTATATTGATTGCATGTGATGTTAATCCTTTATGCATCTTATCTTGCTTTGTTTGAGGGTAGCATTATAAGATGATCCTTCACTAAATTATCAAAGTATAAGTGTTCTCCCTGAGTATGCACCGTTGCGAAAGTTCTTCGTGCTGAGACACCACGTGATGATCGGGTGTGATAGGCTCTACGTTCAAATACAACGGGTGCAAAACAGTTGCACACGCGGAATACTCAAGTAAAACTTGACAAGCCTAGCATATAACAGATATGGCCTCGGAACACGGAGACCGAAAGGTCGAGCGTGAATCATATAGTAGATATGATCAACATAGTGATGTTCACCATTGAAACTACTCCATCTCACGTGATGATCGGACATGGTTTAGTTGATATGGATCACGTGATCACTTAGAGAATTAGAGGGATGTCTATCTAAGTGGGAGTTCTTAAGTAATATGATTAATTGAACTTAAATTTATCATGAACTTAGTCCTGATAGTATTTTGCAAATTATGTTGTAGATCAATAGCTCGCGTTGTTGCTTCCCTGTTTTATTTTTGATATGTTCCTAGAGAAAATTATGTTGAAAGATGTTAGTAGCAAAGATGCAGATTGGATCCGTGATCTGAGGATTATCCTCATTGCTGCACAGAAAAATTATGTCCTTAATGCACCGCTAGGTGACAGACCTATTGCAGGAGCAGATGCATACGTTATGAACGTTTGGCTAGCTCAATATGATGACTACTTGATAGTTTAGTGCACCATGCTTAACGGTTTAGAATCGGGACTTCAAAGATGTTTTGAACGTCATGGACCATATGAGATGTTCCAGGAGTTGAAGTTAATATTTCAAGCAAATACCCGAGTTGAGAGATATGAAGTCTCCAACAAGTTCTATAGCTAAAAGATGGAGGAGAATCGCTCAACTAGTGAGCATGTGCTCAGATTGTCTGGGTACTACAATCGCTTTAATCAAGTGGGTGTTAATCTTCCAGATAAAATAGTGATTGACAGAATTCTCTAGTCACCATCACCAAGTTAGTAGAACTTCGTGATGAACTATAGTATGCAAGGGATGACGAAAGTAATTCCCGAGCTCTTCGTGATGCTGAAATCGACGAAGGTAGAAATCAAGGAAAACATCAAGTGTTGATGGTTGACGAGACCACTAGTTTCAAGAAAAGGGCAAAGGGAAGAAGGGGAACTTCAAGAAAGAACGGCAAGCAAGTTGCTGCTCAAGTGAAGAAGCCTAAGTCTGGTCCTAAGCCTGAGACTAAGTGCTTCTACTGCAAAGGGACTGGTCGCTAGAAGCGGAACTACCCCAACTATTTGGTGGATAAGAAGGATGGCAAAGTGAACAAAGGTATATTTGATATACAGATTATTGATGTGTACTTTACTAGTGTTTATAGCAACCCCTCGGTAATTGATACTGGTTTAGTTGCTAAGAGTAGTAACTCGAAACGGGAGTTGCAGAATAAACAGAGACTAGTAAAAGTGAACAAAGGTATATTTGATATACAAATTATTGATGTGTACTTTACTAGTGTTTATAGCAACCCCTCGGTAATTGATACTGGTTCAGTTGCTAAAGAGTAGTAACTCGAAAACGGGAGTTGCAGAATAAACAGAGACTAGTAAAAGGCGAGGTGACGTTGGAAGTAGTTCCAAGATTGATATGATCATCATCGCACACTCCCTGTACTTTCGGGATTAGTGTTGAAACTAAATAAGTGTTATTTGGTGTTTGCGTTGAGCATGAGTATGATTTGATCATGTTTATTGCAATACGGTTATTCATTTAAGTTAGAGAACAATTGTTGTTCTGTTTACATGAATAAAACCTTCTATGGTCATACACACCAACGAAAATGGTTTGTTGGATCTCGATCGTAGTGATACACATATTCATAATATTGAAGCCAAAAGATGCAAAGTTAATAATGATAGTGCAACTTATTTGTGGCAGTGCCGTTTAGGTCATATTGGTGTAAAGCGCATGAAGAAACTCCATACTGATGGGATTTTGGAATCACTTGATTATGAATCACTTGATGCTTGCGAACCGTGCCTCATGGGCAAGATGACTAAAACACCGTTGTCCAGAACTATGAAGAGAGCAATAGATTTGTTGGAAATCATACATACAGATGTATGTGGTCCGACGAATATTGAGGCTCGTAGCAGGTATCATTATTTTCTGATCTTCACAGATGATTTGAGCAGATATGGGTATATCTACTTAATGAAACAGAAGTCTGAAACATTTGAAAAGTTCATATAATTTCAGGGTGAAGCGAAAATCATCGTAACAAGAAAACAAAGTTTCTACGATTTGATCGTGGAGAAGAGTATTTGAGTTACGAGTTTGGCCTTCAGTTAAAACAATGTGAAATAGTTTCACTACTCACGCCACCTGGAACACCACAGCATAATGGTGTGTCCAAACGTCACAACCGTACTTTATTGGATATAGTGCAATCTATGATGTCTCTTACCAATTTACCACTATCGTTTTGGGGTTATGCATTAGAGACAGCTACATTCACGTTAAATAGAGTACCATCTAAATCCGTTGAGACGACATCTTATGAACTGTGGTTTGGCAAGAAACCAAAGTTGTCGTTTCTTAAAGTTTGGGGCTGCGATGCTTATGTGAAGAAACTTCAACCTGATAAGCTCGAACCCAAATCGGAGAAATGTGTCTTCATAGGATACCCAAAGGAGACAGTTGGGTACACCTTCTATCACAGATCCGAAGGCAAGAAATTCATTGCTAAGAATCGATCCTTTCTAGAGAAGGAGTTTCTCTCGAAAGAAGTGAGTGGGAGGAAAGTATAACTTGATGAGGTAACTGTACCTGCTCCCTTATTAGAAAGTAGATCATCACAGAAACCAGTTTCTGCGACACCTACACCAATTAGTGGGGAAGTTAATGATGATGATCATGAAACTTCAGATCAAGTTACTACCAAACCTCGTAGGTAAACCAGAGTGAGATCCACACCAGAGTGGTACGGTAATCCTGTTCTAAAGGTCATGTTATTTGACCATGACGAACCTACGAACTATGAAGAAGCGATGGTGAGCCTAGATTCCGCAAAATGGCTTGAGCCATGAAATCTGAGATGAGATCCATGTATGAGAACAAAGTGTGGACTTTGATTGACTTGCCCAATGATCGGCGAGCCATTGAGATTAAATGGATCTTCAAGAGGAAGACAGACAATGATAGTAGTGTTACTGTCTACAAAGCTAGAATTGTCGCAAAAAGGTTTTCGACAAGTTCAAGGTGTTGACTACGATGAGAGTTTCTCACTCGTATCTATGCTTAAGTCTGTCTGAATCATGTTAGCACTTGCCGCATTTTATGAAATATGGCAAATGGATAAACAAAATTGCATTCCTTAATGCATTTATTAAAGAAGAGTTGTATATGATGCAACCAGGAGGTTTTGTCAATCCTAAAAGTGCTAACAAAATATGCAAGCTCCAGCGATCCATCTATGGACTGGTGCAAGCATCTCGGAGTTGGAATATACGCTTTGATAAGTTGATCAAAGGATATAGTTTTATACAGACTTGCGGTGAAGCCTGTATTTACAAGAAAGTGAGTGGGAGCACTACAACATTTCTAATAAGTATATGTGAATGACATATTGTTGATCGGAAATAATGTAGAATTATTCTGCAAAGCATAAAGGAGTGTTTGAAAGGAGTTTTTCAAAGAAAGACCTCGGTGAAGCTGCTTACATATTGAGCATCAAGATCTATAGAGATAGATCAAGACGCTTGATAAGTTTTTTGAATGAGTACATACCTTAACAAGATTTTGAAGTGGTTCAAAATGGAACAGTCAAAGAAAGAGCTTCTTGCCTCTGTTACAAGGTGTGAAATTGAGTAAGACTCAAAGCCCGACCACGGCAGAAGATAGAAAAAGAATGAAAGTCATTCCCTATGCCTCGGCCATAGGTTCTATAAAGTATGCCATGTTGTGTACCAGATCTATTGTATACCCTACACTGTTTTTGGCAAGGGAGTACAATAGTGATCTAGGAGTAGATCACTGGACAGCGGTCAAAATTATCCTTACTGGAATAAGGATATGTTTCTCGATTATGGAAGTGACAAAAGGTTCGTCGTAAAGGGTTACGTCGATGCAAGTTTTGAAACTAATCTAGATGACTCTAAGTCTCGGTCTAGATACATATTGAAAGTGGGAGCAATTAGCTAGAGTAGCTCCGTGCAGAACATTGTAGACATAGATATTTGCAAAATACTTACGGATCTTAATGTGACAGACCCGTTGACTAAAATTATCTCACAAGCAAAACATGATCACACCTTAGTACTCTTTGGGTGTTAATCACATAGCGATGTGAACTAGATTATTGACTCTAGTAAATCCTTTGAGTGTTGGTCACATAGAGATGTGAACTATGGGTGTTAATCACATGGTGATGTGAATTATTGATGTTAAATCACATGGCGATGTGAACTAGATTATTGATTCTAGTGCAAGTGGGAGACTGAAAGAAATATGCCCTAGAGGCAATAATAAAGTATTATTTATTTCCTTGTATCATGATAAATGTTTATTATTCATGCTAGAATTGTATTAACCGGAAACATAATACATGTGTGAATATATAGACAAACGGAGTGTCACTAGTATGCCTCTACTTGACTAGCTCGTTAATCAAAGATGGTTATGTTTCCTAGCCATAGACATAAGTTGTCATTTGATTAACGAGATCACCTCATTAGGAGAATGACGTGATTGACTTGACCCATTACGTTAGCTTAGCACTCGATCGTTTAGTATGTTGCTATTGCTTTCTTCATGACTATGAGATTATGCAACTCCCGTTTACCGGAGGAACACTTTGTGTGCTACCAAACGTCACAACGTAAATGGGTGATTATAAAGGTGCTCTACAGGTGTCTCCAAAGGTACTTGTTGGGTTGGCGTATTTCGAGATTAGGATTTGTCACTCCAATTGTCGGAGAGGTATCTCTGGGCCCACTCGGTAATGCACATCACTATAAGCCTTGCAAGCATTGTGACTAATGAGTTAGTTGCGGGATGATGTGTTACGGAACGAGTAAAGAGACTTGCCGGTAACGAGATTGAACTAGGTATCGAGATACCGACGATCAAATCTCGGGCAAGTAACATACCGGTGACAAAGGGAACAACGTATGTTGTTATGCGGTCTGACCGATAAAGATCTTCGTAGAATATGTGGGAGCCAATATGGGCATCCAGGTCCCGCTATTGGTTATTGACCGGAGACGTGTCTCGGTCATGTCTACATAGTTCTCGAACCCGTAGGGTCCGCACGCTTAACGTTAGGATGACAGTTTTATTGAGTTTTGATGTACCGAAGGAGTTCGGAGTCCCGGATGAGATCGGGGATATGACGAGGAGTCCCGAAATGGTTGAGATGTAAAAATCAATATATTGGACGACTATATTCGGACTTCGGAAAGGTTCCGAGTGATTCGGGTATTTTTCGGAGTACCGGAGAGTTACGGGAATTCGCATTGGGCCTTAATGGGCCATACGGGAAAGGAGAGAAAGGCCTCAAAAGGTGGCCGCACCCCTCCCCATGGTCTGGTCCGAATTGGACTAGGGAAGGGGGGCGCACCCTTCCTTCTTTCTCCTTCCCCCTTCCCTTCTCCTACTCCCACAAGGAAAGGAGGAGTCCTACTCCCGGTGGGAGTAGGACTCCCCCCTATGGCGCGCCTCTCCCCTTGGCCGGCTGCCTCCCCCTTGCTCCTTTATATACGGGGGCAGGGGGGCACCCCAGAGACACAACAATTGATCCTTGAGATCTCTTAGCCGTGTGCGGTGCCCCCCTCCACCATATTACACCTCGATAATACCGTTGCGGAGCTTAGGCGAAGCCCTGCGTCGGTGGAACATCATCATTTTCACCACGCCGTCGTGCTGAAGAAACTCTCCCTCAACACTCGGCTGGATCGGAGTTCGAGGGATGTCATCGAGCTGAACGTGTGTAGAACTCGGAGGTGCCGTACGTTCGGTACTTGATCGGTCGGATCATGAAGACGTACGACTACATCAACCGCGTTGTGATAACGCTTCCGCTGTCGGTCTACGAGGGTACGTGGACAACACTCTCCCCTCTCGTTGCTATGCATCACCATGATCTTGCGTGTGCGTAGGAAATTTTTTGAAATTACTACGTTCCCCAACATGACTTTCGAAAGATAATACCCTGCAGGGGTGTCCCAACTTTGCCCATTATAAGCTCTCACGGTCAACGAAGGATAAACCTTCTCCCGGGAAGACCCGATCAGTCTCGGAATCCCGATTTACAAGACATTTCGACAATGGTAAAAAAAGACCAGCAAGACCACCCACTGTGCCGACAAATCCCGATAGGAGCTGCACATATCTCGTTCTTAGGGCACACCGGATAAGCTAAGCATACAGGTACCAACGTAACCCAAGTTGCCAAGGGACGGTCCCGCACGGTGCTCTAGTTTGGACCAACACTGGGAGGAGCACTGGCCCGGGGGTTAAAATAAAGATGACCCTCGGGCTCGAGAAACCCAAGGGAAAAAGGCTTAGGTGTCAAATGGTAAAACCAAGGTTGGGCCTTGCTGGAGGAGTTTTATTCAAGGCGAACTGTCAAGGGGGTCCCATAAATCACCCAACCGCGTAAGGAACGCAAACTTAAGGAACATAATACTGGTATGACGGAAACTAGGGCAGCAAGAGTGGAATAAAACACCAGGCATAAGGCCGAGCCTTCCACCCTTTACCAAATATATAGATGCATTAATTAAATAAGAGATATTGTGATATTCCAAAATGTCCATGTTCCAACATGAAAACAACTTCAACTTCACCTACAACTAGCAACGCTATAAGAAGGGCTGAGCAAAAGCGGTAACTTAGCCAAACAACGGTTTGCTAGGAAAGGATGGTTAGAGGCTTGACCTGGCAATATGGGAGGCATGATATAGCAAGTGGTAGGTAGTGCAGCATGGTAATAGAACGAACAACTAGCAAAACAAAGATAGAAGTGATTTCGAGGGTATGGTCATCTTGCCTGCAAGGTTCTCAGAGTTGTCGAAAGCTTGATCCTCGTAAGCGTACTCAACAGGTTCCTCGTTCACAAACTCGTCTCCTGGCTCTACCCACAGCAAGAACACTAGCAATGGAACCACAATCAATCACGGGAAATGCACAAGCAACATGATGCAATACATGCATGATATGCAATGCGTATGCGTGCTTCGGAAGAAAAAGGATGAACAAGGCAGTAACTTGGCAACCCAAGTATGCCACTGTAAAGAGGAGATGATTTCGGTCGAAATCGATATAAAGATCGCCGGAAACGGATGCACGGTTTGTAAATGGCAAGCAAAACAAGAATGACACGATTCTGCGATTAACAACATGATATCACTTAGAATACATCAAGTAACTATGTTACGGCACTCCAACATAGCAAAAAAGCATATGGAAGTAATCTACAGGAGATGCTTGACAAAAGATGAACAGTGAGCTACGGCTATATCACACCGTAAAGGTTCAAACAAGCATGGCAAAAGTGCAAAAGATATCAGCTTCGCAGACTTAGTGAAATTACTGGACATGCCAGAAATAACATCAGGAAGCAATGTTCAGAGCAAGCAATCAACATGCTACAGGAACTTAACATAGCAAAGCAAAGCATGGAATGAAACTACTAAATGCATAGAAGAAAGGTCTCTTACTGACCATGAGGCAAAAAGGATCGTAAGATATGATGGCACCCATGTAAACATAGCAAGTTTCGTTAACAGGTTCCAGACATAGCAGAAAACAGAACATGGCATTAACAGATTTATGAAGGCATCTTGGTGAGCTTGATTCACTCATCACAAAGCAACGCATGACAAAAGAAGCACACCTACAGCAAGATGGCATGTTTATGAAGCTAACCATGGCAAGAGCAAGTTCATATCATGTATGGATCCACTACAACAACCTTGGCAAAATTGAATATCATGTTAACATTCTGCCAGAAATATATTATAGCAAAAGTAGAGCAAGATTGAAACATGCTAGGGCACTCCATAATTGCAGACAGGGGCATGGATGGATAGAGCACAACCATATCTACAGGACATCCTTACTGAATATACCCAAAAGAAGCATGGATCTCACTGTAGGCACATGGATACATGGCAACAAAATAACAGCAGGTAAAGGACAAAATTCCAAGTCCCTGGAAACAGAAATATCACGAAGCCTAGTTTGCATGCTTGTGATAGTCACCACATAGATAACAAAAATACATGGCATACACCTCTGTAAAGATGGCATGACATAGATCAAAACACCTGTAGAGCTCATGCCCATAAGATGCACACATCAAATGCAACAAAAATAACAAAACACCAAGTTCTGATAGGTAACAGCAGTAAACATCATATAGCATTCTTGCACCAGAGATTTCGGCATCAAGATGGACTCAAACAAGCATGGCACAATGGAACAAAATGAAGAGCATCTTGTGGTGAACATTTCGATATATCATGCGCATGAAACGGAGCTGTATGCAAAGAGTTATGAGGTGATGAACAGGGCTCCAGAATATGAGTAAATCGGGACAGCAGAAATCGAAGGGAGGGGAAAGTCACCCTTCCCAGATCTAGATCCGTGGCACGCGAACCGAGGACGACCGGGGCTGCTCGCCAGAGTTGGAGGAAGGAGAGGGCGGCCGGCCGGAGGGAGTGGAGGAGGCGGCGGCGCGCGTCACCTCGGGGCGCGGCGTCGGCGGTCGGCGGAGGGGATCCGTGGAGGCGCGCGCGGAGGCGGCGGCGGTCGGTGCGGGCTCGCGCCCGGCGAGGCACCGGCGAAGGCGGCGACGGGTGGCCGGCAGGAGGCGCGGAAGGAGCCGTGGGCTCGAGCGAGGCGGCGGCGAGCGGACGGAGCCGGGCAGCGCGCGGGCTCCGGGGCGCGCGACCTTGGCCGGGAGGGCCTCCCGCGGGCCCTGCGGGCTGCGGCGGCAGGTGGCGAAGTGGGCGCGGGCACGGGTGATGTGGCGCCCTCTGGTTGGCTACGGTCGGCGGCGCGGGTTCGTCCG
Source organism: Aegilops tauschii subsp. strangulata (assembly GCF_002575655.3). Classification (NCBI taxonomy): domain Eukaryota; kingdom Viridiplantae; phylum Streptophyta; class Magnoliopsida; order Poales; family Poaceae; genus Aegilops; species Aegilops tauschii. Next base: position 264,929,126 of record NC_053038.3, on the reverse strand, counting down.
GCCGGACCGGACACGTCCGACTGCGGAGAGGGGAAGGGTTAGGGTTTGATCTGCGAAAATTTCGGGGGGGGGGGGGATCACCTATTTATAGCTAGAGGGAGCTAGGAGACTCCAAAGGGAGTGCGGTTTTCTCCCACACGATCGTGATCGAACGACCGAGAGCATGGAAGTGACTTAGATGGGTTATTGGGCTGTTTGGAGGGGGGTTTTTCTGCAACACACAAAAGCCCTTTGCGGTTACCCGGTTAACCGTTGGAGCATCAAACGACCTCCAAATGGAACGAAACTTGACATGTGGTCTACCGGTGCTATACCAAGGCCACTTGGCAAGACTCGGTCCATTCCGAGAACGTTTAACACCCTCTCACGAAAAGAGACAAGAGGCGGTGCGCCGGTGCGCGTGGGAGTGCCGGATTGCAAAACGGACAACGGGGAAAATGCTCGGATGCATGAGACGAACACGTATGCAAATGAGATGCACATGATGACATGATATGAGATGCATTACATGAACAAAATGCAAAACAAAAAACAAAACCCGACCACGGAGGGAATATCATAACACACAGCCGAAAATGGCAAGAGTTGGAGTTACAAATATGGAAAGTTACATCCGGGGTGCTACAACACTCCACCACTACGAGAGGATCTCGTCCCGAGATCTAGGACTGAAAGAACTCCGGATATTCGGAATGGAGGTGGTCCTCGCGTTCCCAGGTGGCTTCTCGGTCGGAATGGTGCGACCACTTCACTTTCAGGAATTTGATTGACTTGTTGCGAGTCTTGCGCTCAGTTTCTTCAAGAATAGCAACGGGGTGCTCATGATAAGACAAATATTCTTGGAGGTCAATCTCTTCGAAGTTGATGGTGCGCTCAGGAGTCTTGAAGCACTTGCAAAGATGTGACACGTGGAACACATCGTGCACGTTCGCGAAGTTGGAAGGAAGCTCAAGTTGATAGGCGAGGTTGCCTCTTCTGCCAATGATCTTGAAAGGCCCCACGTATCTAGGGGCAAGCTTCCCTTTGATACCGAAGCGACGCGTGCCTTTCATTGGAGAGACGCGGAGGTAGACATGGTCTCCGATCTCGAAAGCCACATCACGGTGCTTTCTATCATAGTAACTCTTCTGGCGCGATTGCGCGGCTTTGAGATTTTCACGGATGACTTTACACATTTCTTCAGTCTCTGTGATTAAGTCATTGCCAAGAAGTTGGCGTTCACCAGTCTCTAACCAATTGAGAGGAGTACGACACTTTCTGCCATATAGAATCTCGAATGGGGCCTTGCCCGAACTCGCTTGGAAGCTGTTGTTGTAGGAGAACTCGGAATATGGAATACAATCTTCCCACTTCATGCCAAAAGAAATGACACAAGCCCTGAGCATATCTTCAAGGATTTGATTGACTCGCTCGACTTGGCCACTAGTTTGAGGATGGAAAGCTGTGCTGAAGCGAATGTTGGTACCCATGGCCTTCTGGAAAGAGTCCCAGAACTTAGAAGTGAAGATGCGTCCAAGATTTGAAGATATCAATTGTGGAATGCTGTGCAAGGAGACAATCCTGGAGGTGTATAGCTCTGCCAACCGAGCTACTTTGATAGATGCTTTGATTGGAAGGAAATGAGCCACTTTAGTAAGCTTGTCGATGACAACGAAGATAGCATCATTTCCGCACTTGGACTTGGGAAATCCAGTCACGAAGTCCATTTCGATATGATCAAACTTCCATTCTGGGATAGCAAGAGGTTGGAGGAGACCAGCTGGTCGTTGGTTTTCTGCTTTCACTCTTCGACAGACATCACATTCATTCACGAATTGAGCGATTTCTCGCTTCATTCGAGTCCACCAATACGACTGCTTGAGGTCATGGTACATCTTCGTACTTCCAGGATGAATGGAAAGAAGAGAATTGTGCGCCTCGTTCATAATGACTTTCATTAGATCACCTTTGGGAACCACAATCCGGTCCTCGAAGAATAAGGTGTCTCGGTCATCAATGCGATAGCACTTGTATTTGGAAAGACCCTTGTCAATACCACGTTTCACCTTCTTCACCATGGTATCTAGGAGTTGTGCCTCACGAATTTGATCTTCCAAAGTAGGAGAGACTATGAGGTTGGCAAGAAAGCCTTGAGGAACAACTTGGAGATTCAGTTTGCGGAAAGCTTCACAAAGGTCCGGTTGGAAGGGCTTGAGAATTAAGCTGTTGCAATAAGCCTTCCTGCTCAAAGCATCTGCAATGACATTGGCCTTGCCTGGAGTATATTCAATACTCGGATTGTACTCTTGAATCATCTCGACCCATCGAGTTTGCCTGAGGTTGAGGTTGGGCCGAGTGAAAATGTACTTGAGACTCTTGTGATCGGTGAATATGTCCACTTTTGTTCCCAACAAGAGATGTCTCCATGTTATTAATGCATGGACAACTGCCGCCAACTCAAGATCGTGAGTGGGGTAGTTCTTTTTGTTGGGCTTCAACTGACGAGAGGTATAGGCCACAACTTTCTTCTCTTGCATTAACACAGCACCAAGACCTTGAAGAGAAGCATCACAGAAAACTTTAAATGGCTTGGATTCGTCAGGAGGAGTTAAGACAGGAGCTGTGACGAGTTTCTCTTTGAGAGTGTTGAAAGCAACGTCACACTCAGGAGTCCAGACATACTTCACATGCTTCTGGAGGAGGTTGGAAAGAGGCTTTGCAATCTTAGAGAAATTCTCAACGAATCTTCGGCAATAGCTTCCAAGACCAAGGAAACTGCGGATCTGCTTGACATTCTGAGGAGGTTCCCAATTCACAATTGCAGACACCTTCTTGGGATTAACAGTGATGCCCTTGGCAGAGATGATATGACCAAGGTAAAGAACTTCATCAAGCCAAAACTCACATTTGGAAAACTTCGCATAGAATTGATACTCTCTGAGCTTGTCGAGCACCAATCGCAAATGTTTGGCATGATCCTTCTTATTCTTGGAGAAGACCAAGATATGATCGAGATACACCAGGACGAATTCATTGGTATAGGGGTTGAAGATGAAATTCATCATTCCAGAGAATGTTGGAGGAGCATTGACAAGGCCGAAAGACATGACAGTATATTCATAAGAACCAAAGCTTGTTCTGAATGCTGTCTTGGGAATATCTTCTTCACGAATGCGAATCTGATGATAACCCATTCGAAGTTCAAGCTTGGAGAATACTTTAGCACCTTTAAGTTGCTCGAATAGCTCATTGATCTTGGGAAGTGGATACTTGTTCTTGATTGTCTGCTTGTTCAATGGACGGTAGTCAACACAAAGTCGGTCCGTGCCATCCTTCTTCTGGACAAAAAGAACACCACAACCCCATGGAGATGAACTCGGTCTGATCCAACCCAGACGCTCTTCTTCATCGAGCTGTTTTTTCAATTCCTTCAGCCCCTTGGGTCCAAGCTTGTATGGACGCTTGCAAACGGGTTCCGTGCCAGGCTCAAGATCGATAACGAAATCAACTAGCCGATGAGGAGGCATACCCGGAAGCTCTTCTGGAAAGACATCTTGGTACTCACAAACGACTGGAATTTGAGAAATAGCATCCAACTCGCCCTTCTCATTGAGAGAAAACAACCGAATGGTTTCATCACGAGCGGCATAGATGATAACATCCTCAGAAGAGTGTGTCAATTTAATTTCCCTGGCAGCACAATCAAGTTGAGCCTTGTGCTTAGAAAGCCAGTCCATCCCGAGAATTAGATCAATATCAGAGTCTCCAAGAACAAAAGGTTTAGACAGAAATTTATAGTTACCCATCTTGATAGAAACATCCGGAATCATTGTGGTAGCCCTCATAGAAGAGCCTGGAGAAACAACTCCCATGGGTTTTGCCAACATTTCCTAAATGAAATCATGCTTTGCAACAAATGATCTTGACATGAAACAATGCGGTGCACCAGTATCAAAAAGAACTTTTGCAGGAAAGTCATTAACTGAGAGATTACCCATTATCACATCAGTAGATTCCTCCGCTTGAGCTGCATTCATCATGTTCACCTTTGCAGACTTGGGATTATGCTTGACCACTGCATTGCTGGAAGATCTCACAGGAGGAGGAGGCGGAAGGCGCCTTTGGTTGAAGCACTTGTTAGCATAGTGACCTTTCTGCTGACACTTGTTGCAAGTCACCTCTGAGAGTGGACGATGATAAGGAGCATTTGACTTTGGAGCTTGATTTTGAGACTTGTTCTGATAGCCAGGGTTGGGTGGGTGGGAAGATCCATGGCCACCTTTGTTCTTCTGCTAGAAAGGCTGACGAAACGGAGGAGGAGGAGGCAACCAGAACTTCCGTTGCTTAGCAGCCACTAGTGAGGAAGAAGAAGACTGAAATGCGTCCCTGACTCTCTTCTTAGAAGCCTCACACTTGAGCTGAGCAGCCTCTTGCTTCAGTGCCATATTGTAGAAATCATCATACTTGGTCGGCTCAAAAAGCACGAGAGGTAATTGCAGATCTTCTCTGAGGCCACCTCCGAATTGATAGATCATGCTCTTTTCATCAGGAACGTCTTGCTTAGTGAAGCGAGGGAGTTTCTGAAACTAGGTATTGTATTGATACAAGGACATGCTGCCTTGCTTGAGATTGCGGAACTCCTCACGCTTGCTCTCAACAACACTTTGTGGAATGTGGTGAGCTTTGAAGTCTCGGCGGAAATCATCCAAGGTAATCACACGACCTCCTCTGGAATCTTTGTATTGTTGATACCACTCGGCAGCTTGATCCTTGAGTTGAAAAGAAGCGTCTCTCGTCCCACTCAACCTCTCTCAAGCTACTACATAGATGTGTTGGCCTCACGACTAAGTCCTCACACTAGGACATCTGCCATGATAAATCCACGACACCTGGTGAGGGTCAACTTCCACAGATAGGATTGAGCTGGGAGCACTACTTGGCTGCCCCGGCCCTGCCTGAGGAGATGATCGATGGTGTCTTGTGCCACACGAGGGCGGACATGGTCATCAGAAAGTTTTGGGTAATTTCTCCTTTACACGGTTAATTTTTTCAAATACCTAGTTATTGTACTAATCAATGTTGTCTCGTTTGAATGGAGACCTTCCACATGTGTGAGGAGGGATACGAGGAGGCCGCGGCAAATGTTATTGATACCGATTGCAAGCGCCTACTACAAAACTTATGGCACGAGCCTCAGGTGCAGGCTGTTCAAGACTACTACGCCTCGCATGGTATTAAGAAGGCCAAGTCGGCGTGCCGTGGAAAGTTTCAGAAGAAGAAGTAGTACATGATGGTAATTACCCATTCTTAAGGCCTTTGTACTTAGTCTCCTTGATTTGATTCGTAGGCGCAGTTCTCAAGTTTCTCTTTACTAACTTAGGTGCCCCCGGGATGGTGTGCAGATCAGATGGATAGTTGGGAGGTGTTGGTCCATGAGTGGTGCTCAAACGAATAACTAGCCCTCCACAACAATGCTAAGGACCGGCGTGCCCACATGGAAGGTGTGCCACACCATCAAGGCAGCGCCTACTTATCTCATGTAACGCCCCGAGACCGATGCGCCAGGTGTCTTCTAGTTATTCGCTGTCGTTGCCATGTCATTTGCTTGTGTGTTGCACTTTGCCATGTCATCATCTGCATTTCATCTGCATGTTTTCGAAACTTGCTTCCGGTGATTTTCTCCGTTGTCCATTTCGGAATCCGGCACTCACACACGCACCCATCGCACCTCCCAGATCTTGTTTCGTCGGCGGGAGAAAAACGTTCTCGGAATGTCCCGATAGTTGACGAGTGCTCTTGGTATGTAACCGGTAGACCGCCTTTCAAATTTCGTTCCATTGATTTGGAGGAATGTTTGATGCCCCAATGGTTAACCGTGTTAACCGCCGGACACCTCTCTCGTTGCAGCCCAACACCCCTCCACAACAGCCTACTAGCCCATCTAAACCCCCTACATGATCTTCGCCGCTGGATCACGATCGTGTGGGCGAACCGCACCTCAATAGTCCTCTCCTAACTGCCTCCACCTATAAATAAGCCTCTCCCTCCAATTTTTCGGATCAAACCCTAGTCCTCACCTCCTCCTCCGCCACCGAACGCGTCCGCCCGCGCCAGACACGTCCGTGCCACCGCCCCTCGCCCACTCCCGCTCTGCCACGTGGCTCAGCCGGCGTCCACGTCGCCGCGGCCTACGGCCAGCCCGCCCCCGGGCCGCATCGGGCCTGCGCGCCCGCGCGCCCGCCCCCTAGCCGCTGCCCTGCCGCCCGTGCCTCCCGCCGCCGCGCTGCGCCGCCATCTCGACCCTTCACCCGCACGACGCCGCCCCACAGCCACGCAGTGCCGCAGCCTCCACGCTGCCGCCGCCTTGCGCCGCCGCCGCCCCCGCTTGTCGCCGGAGCGCGTCGCCTCGGCCAGATCAAGCCAGCCGCGCTGCCCCGCCTTCAGCCTCCTCCGTCCCTGTCATCCTCCGCCGCAACCGCGTCGTCGCAGGCCAACTTCGGCGAGATCCGGGAGGTTGGACGAGATCCACCACCTCAGCAATCCCAACGCACCGCCCGCGCCATACCAGTCCGTCCAGGGTCCTCCCTGCCACGTTTTCGCGAGGTAGTTTTCACTAAGTCCCAGATCTGCTAATCCATGTGTGCATGTTGTGATGCTTGTAACTTTGTGCATGTGGCTCTGATATGCGTGTAGGATATGTCAAATTATTCATCTCCTGATGCTCTACACGTTGGTGTAGTTTGCATGCATGTTACTGTTCATATTGTTGCCTTAATCCTCGTTGCAAGAATGCTAAATGATATAATCTGCTGGAAATTGTCATAACATGCCTAGTTGTCTGTTTCATAGTATTTTGTGTGATTTTCTTTTGAGCATCATGCCCACATGTTTTAGGAGCACATTCATGCCATCTTTACAGTGGTGCAATCCATGTATTTTGATATGCCATGTGGTGACTAGCACAAGCATGCAAAGTGAGCTACTTGTTGTTGCTGATTTCAGTCACTTAGTGATTTCTGCTAAGTCCGAGTCTGTTATGTTAGTTGCCATGTCACCTTGATGCTACTAGTGAATGTATGCATAATCTGGAGATGCCTAGTAAGTATGTTTTGTAGATCTTGTTATGCTCTATCAATCCATGCTCTTGTTTGCATTGATCTCATTAGATTAAGCCTGATGCCCATGAACCCGAACCTTGATGTTATTTGAAGCATGTAATCTGTACTTTGAGTGCATATCAAGTTTGTGTCCATATGGTTCTGGTAGCATGTTGTTTCCTTGATTGCAAAGTGCTTAGTTGCTGTTTTTGATAGATTGTGTTTGAAACTTGTTTCGAGTGTATGTGTTGAACCGTTGCTCCGTTTTGATCGTGTCATATATGAAACTTGCCTGGTTTTGCATGTAGAGTCATCATGTCATGTTGCATCCTTGATTTGAGTATGTGTGCTTGATGTTTGAATGAATTTTGCATCAATGCCACCCTTAACTTGTTTTGCTCATATCTTTTAGGCCGTAGCTCCGAATTAAATAAACTTTATATGTAACTCGATTAGAAAAACGCATAGATCATGTTGGTGCACTTTAACTTTCTATTTAACAACTTTAACTTAATGTTTTGTTCAGAACAGTACCAATTTGCAATTTTGCATATGGGGAGTTTCTGGAAGTGTTTTGTGTTGATTCCGGCCTCATTTAAACTTGCTTTGTTGTGATGTTCTTTTATGCATCATCTCTTGCCATGAGTAACATCATATAGCCTTGTCATGCTTCATACTTGGTTGTGCATCATCTCATGTTTATTCTCGTGTGTTTACCATGTTGTTTGCTTCTTTACGGGTGTGCTTCTTCTCGATAGTTCCTGTTTCGTTGCGATCGTGAGGATTCATTCGACTATGCTTGGTTCGTCTACGCCCGTTCGCCTTCTTCATGGAATCGTTCTTCTTCCTAGCGGGATTTCAGGCAAGATGACCGTCACCTTGGATCCCACTACTATCTTTGCTATGCTAGTGGTCTCGATGCTATTGCTATGTCGCGCTACCTACCACTTGTTTATCAAGCCTCCCAATATGCCATGAAATAGCCTCTAACCTTTTCTACCATCCTAGCAAACCGTCGTTTGGCTATGTTACCGCTTTGCTCAGCCCCTCTTATAGCGTTGCTAGTTGCAGGTTGTTCCATGTTGGGACATGGATATCATGGATATCTTGGGATATCACATTATCTCTTATTTAATTAATGCACATATACACTTGGTAATAGGTGGAAGGCTCGGCCTTTTGCCTGGTGTTTTGTTCCACTCTTGCCGCCTTAGTTTCAGTCATACCGGTGTTATGTTCCTTGATTTTGCGTCCCTAACACGACGAGGGTTTATGGGCCCCTCTTAACAGTTTGCTTTGAATAAAACTCTTCCAGCAAGGCCCAACTTGGTTTTACCATTTGCCTAATAACAACTAAAACTTGCATAGGGACTTTCTGGACCCCGAGGACTTAATCAACCCCCGGGCCAGTGCTCCTCATGAGTGATGGTCCAAACTAGAGCACCTTGCGGCGCCGCCTTGGCAACTTGCATCTTAACCAACCATAAGCTTCGCTCATTCGGTCGTGCCCTGAGACGAGATACGCGCGGCTACTATCAGGGTGTCGACACACCGGGAGGTCTTGCTGGACTTGTTTTACCATTGTTGAAATGTCTTGTGCATCGGGATCCCGAGTTTGATCGGATGTCCCGCGATGGAGGATTGTCTCCGCAGATCGTGAGCTTGTGATGGGCTAAGTTGGGACACCCCTGCAGGGTTTAAACTTTCAAGAGCTGTGCCCGCGATTATGTGGCAGATGGGAATTTTTAATATCCGGTTGTAGTGGACTTGAACTAAACTTAATTAAAATACATCTACCGCGTGCATAACCGTGACCGTCTCTTTTTGAGTGAGTTAAAGAAGAGAACACAATGGGGTTATGTTTGAACGTAAGTAGTTCAGGATCACTTCTTGATCATTACTAGTTTGCGGCCGTTTGCGTAGTTTCTCATCTTACTCTTGTATTCGTAAGTTAGCCACCATACAATGCTTAGTCGCCTGCTGCAACGTCACCACTTATCCTTTCCATACCCATTAAGCTTTGCTAGTCTTGATACCCATGGTAATGGGATTGCTGAGTCCTCGTGGCTCACAGTTTACTACAACAACAGTTGTAGGTGCAGGTAATGCGATGATCATGACGTGAGAGAATTGTTTACTTGTTTTGGAGTTCTTCTTCTTCGTCGATCTTGGGATAGGTTCCTGGTCGGCAGCCTGGGCTAGCAGGGTGGATGTCATTTGAGTTTCTGTTTGTGTTTCATCCATAGTCTGATGTTATTCTCATGTATGATGTTTGATGTATTCACGTGGCATTTGTATGGCTTGTATGTATCCCCAACTACTATGTAAAGGTACGATGTAATGATATCCACCTTGCAAAAGCGTTTCAATACGCGGCTCTATCCTTGGTTGGACCTTCAAGTTCCTCTCAGATAGGATCGCATATTGGGCATGACATATCTGTTCGGGCGGAACTGGGTATGTGGTTTGCATCATGGTTTGGTTGTAGTGCCAAGATTTGCCTTTAGGATGTTTACATAGCTTGTTGGTTTGTGCGGTGCAAAACATAAACTTTGGCTGTAGTGCGCGATTTTACATTTTTTACTGGAACGTCAAACGGTTCTAAAACATTTTGCACCATCTTTCTATATAAATTTTTTATTTTTCTATTTTTAAGAATTTTTGGAGTACGAGAAGTATGGTGAATGTTCCGATTACTACAGACTGTCCTGTCTAAGACATATTCTGTTTTTGATGCATTGTTTGCTTGTTTTTATGAAACTATCGATTTCTATCAGTGGATTAAGCCATGGAAAAGTTATATTACAGTAGCTACAATGCAAAAACAAAATATGAATTGGTTTGCAACAGTACTTAGAGTAGTGATTTGCTTTATTATACTAACGGATCTTCCCAAGCTTTCAGTTGAGTTTTGTGTGGATGAAGTGATCAAAGGTCGAGGAGGTCTCGATATGAGGAGAAGGAGGAGAGGCAAGATCTCAAGCTTGGGGATGCCCAAGTCACCCCAAGTAAATATTCAAGGAGACTCAAACGTCTAAGCTTGGGGATGCCCCGGAAGGCAACCCATCTTCCTTCAACAAGTATCGGTATGTTTTCGTCTTCGTTTCGTTCATGTGATATGTGCAAATCTTGGAGCGTCTTTTGCATTTAGTTTTCACTTTTCTTTTATGCACCATGCTGGTATGAGATAGTCCTTGGTTGATTTATAGAATGCTCATTGCACTTCACTTATATCTTTTGAGTATGGCTTTATAGAATGCTTCATGTGCTTCACTTATATCATTTGAAGTATGGATTGCCTGTTTCTCTTCACATAGAAAACCGCCATTTGTAGAATGCTCTTTTGCTTAACTTATATTTGTTAGAGAGTGGGCATATCTTTTGTAGAAAGAATTAAACTCTCTTGCTTCACTTATATCTATTTAGAGAGATGACAGGAATTGGTCATTCACATGGTTAGTCATAAAATCCTACATTGGATTGTAGAAATACTTGTGTTGAAGTTTGTGATTCACGTAGCATGCACGTATGGTGAACCGTTATGTAACGAAGTTGGAGCATGAGGTATTTATTGATTGTCTTCCTTATGAGTGGCGGACGGGGACGAGAGATGGTCTTTTCCTACCAATCTATCCCCCTAGGAGCATGTGCGTAGTACTTTGTTTCGATGACTAATAGATTTTTGCAGTAAGTATGTGAGTTCTTTATGACTAATGTTGAGTGCATGGATTATACGCACTCTCACCCTTCCATCATTGCTAGCCTCTTCGGTACCGTGCATTGCCCTTTCTCACCTCGAGAGTTGGTGCAAACTTCGCCGGTGCATCCAAACCCCGTGATACGATACGCTCTATCACACGTAAGCCTCGTTATATCTTCCTCAAAACAGCCACCATACCTACCTATTATGGCATTTCCATAGCCATTCCGATATATATTCCCATGCAACTTTCATCATCATATACATGACTTGAGCATTTATTGTCATATTGCTTCGCATGATCGTAAGATAGCTAGCATGATGTTTTCATGGCTTGTCTGTTTTTTGATGTCATTGCTATGCTAGATCATTGCACATCCTGATGCACCACGGAGGCATTCATATAGAGTCATATCTTTGTTCTAGTATCGAGTTGTAAGTAAATAAAAGTGTGATGATCATCATTATTAGAACATTGTCCCATGTGAGGTTATCAAAATAAAAGTGGCCAAAGAAGCCCCCAAAAAAGAGAAAGGCCAAAGAAGCCTAAAAAAGAGAAAAAATTAAAAAATGAGAGAAAAGAGAGAAGGGACAATGTTACTATCCTTTTACCACACTTGTGCTTCGGAGTAGCACCAGGTTCTTCATATAGAGAGTCTCTTGAGTTATCACTTTCATATACTAGTGGGAATTTTCATTATAGAACTTGGCTTGTATATTCCAACGATGGGCTTCCTCAAATGCCCTAGGTCTTCATGAGCAAGCAAGTTGGATGCACACCCACTTAGTTTCAGTTTGAGCTTTGATACACTTATAGATCTAGTGCATCCATTGCATGGAAATCCCTACTCTTCACATTGACATCAATTGATGGGCATTTCCATAGCCCGTTGATTGGCCGCATCGATGTGATACTTTCTCCTTTTTGTCTTCTCCACACAACCTCGACCATCATATTCTATTCCACCTATAGTGCTATGTCCATGGCTCACGCTCATGTATTGCGTGAAAGTTGAAAAGGTTTGAGAATGTCAAAAGTATGGAACAATTGCTTGGCTTGTCATCGCGGTTGTGCATGATTTGAATACTTTGTGTGGTGAAGATGGAGCATAGCCAGACCATATGATTTTGTAGGGATAACTTTCCTTGGCCATGTTATTTTGAAAAGACATGATTGCTTTATTAGTATGCTTGAAGTATTATTGTGTTAATGTCAAATGATAGACTACTGCTTTGAATCACTCGTGTCTTAATGTTCATGCCATGATTAGATTACATGATCAAGATTATGCTAGGTAGCATTCCACATCAATTTTTTTATCATTTACCTACTCGAGGACGAGCGGGAATTAGGCTTGGGGATGCTGATACATCTCCATCGTATCTATAATTTTTGATTGTTCCATGCCAATATTCTACAACTTTTATATACTTTTGGCAACTTTTTATACTATTTTTGGGACTAACATATTGATCCAGTGCCCAGTGCCAGTTCTTGTTTGTTGCAGGTTTTTTGTTTCGCAGAAAATCCATATCAAACGGAGTCCAAACGGGCTAAAAACTGACAGAGATTTTTTTGGAATATATGTGATTTTTGGGAAGAAGAATCAACGCGAGACGATGCCCGAGGGGGCCATGAGGCAGGGGGCGCACCCCTGACCCTCGTGGCCACCCGTAAGGCGGTTGGTGCCCTTCTTTCGCTGCAAGAAAGCCAATATCTGCATAAAAATTGTGTCGAAATTTCTACCCAATCGGAGTTACAGATCTCCGGGAATAAAAGAAACGGTGAAAGGGCAGAATCAGGAGCGCAGAAAGATAGAGAGACGGAGAGACAGATCCAAACTCGGAGGGGCTCTCGCCCCTCCCATTCCATGGAAGCCAAGGACTAGAGGGGAAACCCTTCTCCCATCTAGGGAGAAGGTCAAGGAAGAAGAAGAAGAAGAAGAAGAAGAAGAAGAAGGGGGGCTCTCTACCCCTATCTACCCGTGGCGCCGGAACGCCGCCGGGGCCATCATCATCATCGCAATCTACACCAACACCTCTGTCATCTTCACCAACATCTTCATCACCTTCCCCCATCTATCTACAGCGGTCCACTCTCCCGCAACCCGATGTACCCTCTACTTGAACATGGTGCTTTATGCTTCATATTATTATCCAATGATGTGTTACCATCCTATGATGTTTGTGTAGATTTTCGTTGTCCTATCGGTAATTGGTGAATTTCTATGATTGGTTTAATTTGCTTGTGGTCATGTTGTTGTCCTTTGGTTCCCATCATGTGAGCGCGCGTGTGGATCACACCATAGGGTTAGTTGTATGTTGATAGGACTATGTATTGGAGGGCAAGAGTGACAGAAGCTTCAACCTAGCATAGAAATTGATGCATACGTGATTGAAGGGGGACCAATATATCTTAATGCTATGGTTGGGTTTTACCTTAATGAACGTTAGTAGTTGCAGATGCTTGCTAATAGTTCCAATCATAAGTGCATAGAATTCCAAGTCAGGGATGACATGCTAGCAGTGGCCTCTCCCACATAAAACTTGCTATCGGTCTAGTAAAGTAGTCAATTGCTTAGGGACAATTTCGCAACTCCTACCACCACCTTTCCACACTCGCTATACTAACTTTATTGTGTCTTTATCTAAACAGCCCCTAGTTTTATTTACGTGCTCTTTATATTCTTGCAAACCTATCCAACAACACCTACAAAGTACTTCTAGTTCTATACTTGTTTTAGGTAAGGCGAACGTTAAGCGTGCGTAGAGTTGTATCGGTGGTCGATAGAACTTGAGGGAATATTTGTTCTACCTTTAGCTCCTCGTTGGGTTCGACACTCTTACTTATCGAAAGTGGCTACAATTGATCCCCTATACTTGTGGGTTATCAGCCACCCCGGCGCTTCACCTCCGTGATGACGGTATGTTTTCTCTAGTGTTTTGCTTAACAAATGCATAATGACATAGACATAGCTTTATTTCCTCCAATATGCTTACCATGATAACCTAGACTTAGCTTACTTTCCTCCAAAATGACATAATAAGTTTACTTACCTCCGAAATGATCCATTTTACCCAAGTTAGCTCTAAAATGATCTATACTTAGCTTTGTTTCCTCCAAAATGACCTAGGTTAGCTCTAATATGCTAAGTTAGCTCTAATATTCTTAGTTTACCTAGGTTTGGTCACTAATGAGATACACTTAGCTTACTTATATAAAAATGGCATAATTAGTTTCCTTAGGTCAAAAATGGCATAACAACCTTGGTAACCTAATAAGTGTCATACATTTAGCTTATTTTCCTCCAAAATGACATAATAAGCTTAATTAGCTCCAAAATTATCAATTATACCTAAGTTACCTCCAAAATGACCTACGTTAGCTCTAACTTAGCTCTAATATGCTAAGTTAGCTCTAAAATGCTTAGTTACCTAGGTTAGCTCAATATAGACCTATACTTAGCTTACTTACGTAAAAAATGGCACAATATGCTTAGTTAACTAAAAAATGGCATAATTACCTCGGTTAGTTCCAAAATGATCCATTTTAGCTAGGTCAGCTCCAAAATGACCCATTTTACATAGGTTAGCTCCAAAATGATCCATTTTACCTAGATTATCTCCGAAATGATCCATGTTACCTACGTTAGTTCCAAAATGATCCGTTTTAGCTATGTTAGCTCCAAAATTATCCACTTTTGCTAAGTTAGCTCATAAATGATCCATTTACCTTGGTTAGCTCCAAAATGATCCATTTTACCTAGGTTAGCTCCAAAATGATCCATTTTACCTAGGTTAGCTCCAAAATGATCCATTTTACCTAGGTTAGCTCCAAAATTATCCATGTTAACTAAGTTAGCTCCAAAATGATCCATTTTAGCTAAGTTAGCCCATAAATGGTCCATTTTAGCTAAGTTAGCTCATAAATGATCCATTTTAGCTAAGTTAGCTCATAAATGATCCATTTTACCTTAGTTAGCTCATAAATGATCCATTTTTTTTAACTAAGTTAACTCATAAATGTCATTTTTACCTAAGTTAGCTCCAAAATTGTCCATTGTAGCTAAGTTCGCTCAAAAATGATCCATTTTAGCTAAGTTAGCTCATAAACGATCCATTTTAGCTAAGTTAGCGCATAAATGTTATATACTTTTTCATCTTTTTCATTTTCTTCTTCTTCTAACTTTCTTATTTCCCATTTTGCCGATTTCATTCACTTCACGGAAGCTTGGATTGATGGAGTGCTTGTTTCCCTTTTTGTTTTCATTTTGAAACAATCTGGAACTTGTAATATGTATGGATGAACTATATATGTGGACCTTGCTATGTATTGGATATCTCATATGTATGTGGAACTTGCTATCTATGTGTTCGATATCTCATATGTTTGCTGTAAAAAAATATCCACATATATATATATATATATCATATATTTGCTGTGAAAATGCTTGGATATAAGAAAAAACAGAACAAAAAGAGGCAGTGTAGCCTATTTGCCATCTGCCACCGACGACAAAGGGGCCTTTGCCTTCTGCCACAGACTGCAAAGAGGCCACGTGGCAGCAACCTGTGCAACCTAGGAGCTGAGCCATTTTGTTGCTTTGCCGTCTGTGGCAGACGACAAAGGCTAGGGGGTTTGCCATCTTTTGCAGACAGCAAAGGCTGGGGAGGGCATCCCGCGTGGCTGATGTCAGATAGCAGACGACAAAGGGGAGGGCATGTTTGCCGTCAGATGGCAGATGGCAAAGCCTCCCGTTAGCCAACTAAATGGCTAACGCCCCCTCTTTTTTGTCGACATTCTTTGCCGTCTTCCATCGACGGCAACAGCCTCTTTGCCGTCCACTGGCAGAAAACAGACGGCAAAGAAGCTATTTGCCGTAACTTACTTTGCTGGCCATGTTTGCCGTCGCGGCTAACGGCAAAGACCTTTGCCGTCAGTGTCGGCGTTCTGGGAACCATGATACCAGACTTGCCTGCCGGCGGCCCATGGCGTGGCTCTATCAACGGCCTGATACGGCCCATCTTCAGCATCGACAAGACAAGACCGTCAGGGCCAAGCCTCGCGAGGCGAACGACACAAAGACCTCCGGAGGGAGCAGCCTCCCTAGGCGGCCTCTAGAGGAGCGGAGATTCCTATGCAAGCGCCTACCTCATCAGGTTTGGGTGACGCAAGCCATGACGACCAAGGCCAGGCGGGTGCCAGCGGGCGCAGAGCAGCAGGTTTCCTCTTTGGTGCTAAGGAGGCAAACACAGGCGCGAGGTCCCGAGGACTCAGCCAAAAGTTTCCATTCCGGTGCAACCAGACCAGGACCGCTAGGGCAGCAGGACGGATGTCATCACCGAGCCCACCACAGTGTCATGAGCAGAGGCTTTGCAGGCGAAGACCACCTTTCGTCAGGATAGGATGTACTACTTGTCTCCCATGAAACTTGGCCACTTTGGGATCCCTTCCCGCCTTCGTTTTGGGGGAAGACGACCAAGGCCACTATAATATAGTTTAGCCACCACCATAGGAGGGGATCCGGACTCTGAACCCTCACTAGCTTACTCCTATGCAAGAACAAACCTCGTGAGGTTGTTCTTCCTTGTACTAGTTCATCCTCAGCCCCTCGTGAGGCTTATCCACCCCAAAGCAGGAGTAGGGTCTTACGCCACAAGGTGGCCCAAACCTGGGCAAACTGCCGCGTCCCTTTCCTTTCTGGCAACCACTATCACTATGGTTGATAAAGTTAGCACAACTCATCATCCTGGAAATTGATCAACATGATTTGGTAGTTGATGCCCCTGTCTGTACTGCCAAGCCAGGAGAAAAGCTCCTGAAGAAAAAGGTGTAGCAAATCCAGGCTCCTTCTACTGAGCAAAATGCTCCAAGAGTTAAGGTTGTGAAAGAGAAAGATGTTGAATTTGCCCCAAAATTGGCTCAACCCCTAGCATCTATGCCTCGAACCGATCAAAATGCAACACGGACTCCTCCTACTACACAGGCTACTGCACAGACTCAAGATGTTTCATATGCACCACATTATTTCAACCATATGTTCATCATGGAGCAGCTGGACAGATTTGTCAAAGATTTGTTTGATGGAGAAGTGGCATCTTTGCCCATTCCCTCTGAAGTCATAGCTCAAGCTTCTGCTCTAGTCAACGATATGAGAAATGATTCTGTTGAGATCAATGACCTTACTACCCAACACACCAAGCTTGACAACCGCATGAAAGCTAAAAAATATAAGTTTGTCATCAAGCAACTTGAAGAGTCTTACGTGGATGTCAATAAGTCTTTGACTATCCTTCGGCAGAGGAGATTGGGTTTTCATTCGGATCTAGATCAAATCGTTCGCAAGATCTGCCTTGATTACCAAGCCAAATTTTCTCGTTACAATGATCTGGTCAAAGGGCACATAGATACATCCAAGCAGAAGAAGTAAAAGAAGACAGCGGAGAAGAATGCTCCTCCTCCTCCAGATGCTGATACATAGAGAGAAAATTCTCCTGAATGAGCAATTCCTTCGCCAACTCATGAACCAGTTGCAGATGCATCTAATTCTCCAAGGCCAACTGAAATAGTGCATGTGGCTTCTCCAGTTCATGAAGAAAATCCTTCTCAACACCAAGCGTCAGAAGAAGGTGAAATTCCTTAGTCGGAACGATAAGCTTCTCCTACCCACGTTGAACCAAATAACTCGGTTCCTCCTTCTGCTTCTCCAATGATTTCTGAAGAAAATCCCCAACAGCCCCCGGTGGCTGATAAAGAATCAGTGCCTAATTCCGCACAAGAACAAGTGTCCAATCCTTCTCCTCTGAGAATCTCACTCGATACTGCACGAGGAACTTCAGATGTTGATCCTTCTGCAGCAAAGTTAGCCTCTGCTCATCACTCAGATTCAGTGATTTATGGCGACGAAGTGATTTCCGTAGAAGATGAACTGAAGTATCCATATCTTTGCGAGCAACTGCCGCCATTTTCCATCGGTGTTGGCGTCAAAGGACCACTTTTCAATCAGAACACTCATCCAAATTCCAATCAGAACACCTAAGGATTGAGCAAGATCCTTCAATTAAGTTGTCATTGGTGAAATAAGGCAATAAAAATTGCTTCTAAAAGTGTTAGATCATTTAGTGTAAGAGAAAATTGAGCATTGTACGAACTTGTGATGGCAAAGCAATAAAAGCGACGAACTACATAATAAAGGTTGCTATCATAACGGGCAATATAACATGACGTTCTTTTGCACTAAGGGGTTGAGCATACATACAAATAAGCGCATGGCAACCCTCTGCTTCCCTCTGCGAAGGGCCTATCTTTAACTTTTCAGTATTTATTTTTATGCAAAGAGTCAAAGTTCTTGCCTCTATTCCTTTTTATTTTTCTCTTTTGGCAAGCATCATGTGGTGAGGAAAGATCTAGGCACATATGTCCAGTTGAATATGGGTAGCATGAGTTATTATTGTTGACATCACCCTTGAGTTGAATACTTTGGGAGGCAAACCAATAAGCCCCTATATTTCTATGTGTCCGATTGAAACGTTTTGCTCAGGTGTATGCGGTGAGTGTTAGCAGTCATAGAAGACTATATGATGGTTGAGTATGTGGAGCTCTTACTTAAACTCTATTGAATAAGTTGAATTGCAATTGCTTGGTGACTGAGCACATAGGTTGTTGAGTTTCAAGAGAATTCATTGGTTGAACCTTAACATGTGAATTGGTTGCTACCATAACATGAGAAGTTTTATAAGAAAGAATTGCTGTTATGATGCTAGGAAAAGTGATTGAAATTGTCATTGATCAAACTTGTGCACTTTTCTATCATTCACACTTCATAAATTATTTCTTTTATCATTTACCTACTCGAGGACGAGTAGGAATTAAGCTTGGGGATGCTGATACGTCTCCAATGTATCTATAATTTATGAAGTATTCATGCTATTATTTTATCATTCTTGGATGTTTTACAATCATTTTATAGCAACTTTATATCATTTTTTCGGACTAACCTATTGACCCAGTGCCCAGTGCCCAGTGCCAGTTGTTGTTTTTTGCTTGTTTTTTACATCGCAGGAAGTCAATACCAAACAGAGTCCAAATGCAACGAAACTTCACGGAGATTTTCATGGACCAGAAGACCAACAGTGGGCCAAAGAAGGACCTGGAGGGTGCCCCGAGGGGGGCACAACCCACCAAGGCGCGCCTGGGGGCCCAGGCGTGCCCACCTCGGTGGCCTCCCGCACCCCCTCTTTACCCTATAAATTGACGAATATTCCAAAAACCTTCGGGGTTAACCAAGATCAGAAGTTCCGCCGCCGCAAGGCTATGTAGACACCGAAAACCAATCTAGACCCGTTTCGGCACCCTGCCGGAGGGGGGAATCATCTTAGGGGGGAATCATCTTAGGTGTCCACCACGATGAGGAGGGAGTAGTCCACCCTTGGGGCTGAGGGTTTGTACCAGTAGCTATGTGTTGTATTAATCTCTCTCTCTCGTGATGTATATCATGGGCTTTGTTAATATAGATGGATCATATGATGTTTCTCCCCTCTATACTCTTGTTGTGATGAATTGAATCTTTACCCTTTGAAGTTTTGTCTTGTCGGATTGAATATTCAGATATGAGAACACATGATGTATGTCTTGCGGTATGAATACCTGATGTGACAATGGGGTATCGTTTCACTTGATATATGTTATGGCACTCAACTTGCGGATTCCCGAGGTGACGTTGGGGTAATCTATGCATAGGGGTTTATGCACGTTTTTATTATCTTTTCTCCAATAGAAACTTGGGGGTCTCTTTGTAGTTCTTTGTGTGGATTGAGTATTATGAATATGAATTTGCTTTGGTGTTATATTAGTACGAACTCTAGGATAGATCGAATGGAAAAAATAGCTTTGTGTTATTTTAGTACGAACTCTTGAATAGATCAAACGAATAGAATAGCTTTGAGGTGGTTTCGTACCCTATAAACAATTTCTATCTTTTGTTTTCCACTATTAGGAACTCGCGAGTGATTCTTTATTGCACTTTGAGGGATAATCATATGATCCAACTATGTTAGCGTTGTTGAGAGGTTGCACTAGCGAAAGTACGGTCCCTAGGCCTTGTTTTCAAGCATTGCAATACCGTTTTTGTGCCCGTTTACTATTTGCTACCTTGCTGTTTTATTTATTCAGATTATAAAAATATATTTCTACCATCCATATCACAGTTTTATCACCATCTCTTCACTGAACTAGTGCACCTATACAATTTGCCATTGTATTGGGTGTGTTGGGGACACAAGAGATTTCTTGTATTTGGTTGCAGGGTCGTTTGAGAGAGACCATCTTCATCCTACACCTCTCACGGATTGATAAACCTTAGGTCATCCACTTGAGGGAAAATTGCTACTATCCTACAAATCTCTGCGCTTGGAGGCCCAACATGTGTCCACAAGAAGAAAGTTGCGTAGTAGACATCACATGCATCCTTCACAATCTCAAAAATATCTGCTCGCCTGGAGGGTTTTTCTATTCGATAGCACACGATTAATATGTTTTGACCGTATGCGATATCTATTACTCCCGCTCCGCTTCAATCCCTTGATCCAAATTTTTAGTAGCCCCGACATTTTACTCCCTCGTAGTAAAATTTTGAGTAGACATGGTATTTCCTCAACCACCACCTTGGCCCTCCTCCACAAACACACCTCAACACCTCCGCTCACACACACACCACCCCTCCCTCGCTCGAAAAACCATAGGTATGTCACTGCTGCCGTGCTGCCTCCATCGTCAACCTCTGCCTGTCTGCCCATGCAGGCTACCCACTGATCTACAAACCCTCGCCACCTTGAGTTTTTTAGATGATGCCTGTGAAACGCCCTCTTTCCCATAGATCCCCATCCCCTCCCCCACCCCAGAGCATAGCAGCCTAAGCCCGGCTATGCATCTAGGGTAGCTCGAGGAGCGAATGGCCCAAAAGAGGTTTATCGCGGCCTCTTCGCCTGACGTCGCCGAGGTGGCCGCCGAGGTGTCCCCGTCGTCCTCTGTGGGATCTTTATCAAGCCACCATCACAGTCGCCCGATCCGCCCGCCGCCACCCCCCTATGCTAGTTCGAGGACTTCCCCATCCTCTCTCAAGCCCGGCCACCAACGAGGCCCTAGCTCGGTGTCCGGCAGCGGCCGTGGGGGACTTGGGTCGTCGAGATTACGCATCAGGAGACCCACACCCACCGTTGGCTCGGTAGCCTCCACACGGCCAAGCTTGCGGCCGTGGAGTACGACCGCCGGTAGGTCCGCTACCATGGCGCAGCAGCTAGGCTCAATTTCCCCTTCAGCACAGGTCTAGTCGACATTGTCCCACCGGAGCCAGGGGTGGTGAGCTAGGATATGGCGCAGGAGGACCGCGAGGCGAGGGAGTGCCTCGAGGACGAGGCATACATGCAAGAGCTCCGCCGGCAACACCCAGAGCTCGTGGAGGCAGAGCAGCTGGTCTTTGGTGGCACAGAGGGCGGCAAGGTTATTGTGCTATCCTGCTCTGACGAGGTTGAAAGCGGCAAGGACGATGGTGTGGAGTGTGGCGAGGTGGGCGGCAAGGATGAGGAGATCGATGTCGATGAGTGGAGGAGTGTCTTCCCCAATGACCCCGACGATGGCACCGGCCGGACCCGTCTTGCAGCACACCGTACCTGACGAGGAAGTATTTTCTCGACCTCCACTTCGACCAAAGTAGTTTACTTTAAATTTATATTTATGTTCGTTTGTGCATAACTATGAATGCATGCTACTTTTCGTCGAAATTGCTTTGAACTTGATCAAATTGAAGTTTACTCCGTTAAGTTTAGGGATCGACTAGAAACGGCCTTATGCCTTGTTTATTTAAGTTATTCGCAATGTGATGCTCTATATGTGCAACTATTTAATGTGCAATACAATTTCATCAATGCCAGTTCAATGACCATATTTGTTTCCTGTTAAGCCTGTTGTAGGTAATACGCCCCCTCTTTTTTCTCATTGTGATGTTGAA